>NC_064640.1:308434548-313434548 GCF_023864345.2 Schistocerca serialis cubense
TGGGAAATTCAAATTGAACAGTGGGAATATCAAATCTTGTGTGTTCACCTTGAGATTTAGAGACTAACTCACCTAGCTCACAACACTATCACCAGAGGGCGCTGCTGGCCCTACTTCACTTCACTCCCCTCCTCTCCCCTCTCCTCCTTCATCTGAAAATTGGTGGGATAAGGACGCAGTCTCTGCTGGGCTGCTGGATAGGATGGATGTAAGTCTTTATTTTGTACGCAATGTGGTACTTGTTGATCTAAAAATGAATAGCTGCTGCTGGGAGGAAGATAAGGATGGGTAATAACTATATTAGAACAGCGACCCACTGTCCCCCAGAGGGGGGGAGGGGGGGCGGTCTGGCAGCAATGTAATATGCTGCTCTACAGCCTACAGAAAAGTTAAAAAACATAATGAGAATAGAAACAAACAAGAAAAAAACAGACAATAAAACGATGACATTGTAAAAAAAAACTGTAAAATGGCGTTAAGTTGTGGAATTTAAAATATAAAAGTAGACAGGCACAATTAAAAAACACATGGCGACAGTCTGGTTTCTGTTTGCACAAGATAAAAAACATAACTAGCGACAGTATGGCGGCTGTTCGTAACACTAACAGGTGACGCACAAAACTGAACACTCACTTACAACACCATTATACAGGTGACACGGCGGCAGATGGGGGGAGGGGGGAGGATCCGGACCTACGATGGGGAGAAGGGGGGCAGTCGATGGAGGGAGAGGACATAGAAAAAGTAACAGCACATAAAAGTTGCAAATACCAGGTTTATACTATATATCACTTTATAAATTCGATAACATAGCTGATTTTATTACGATGATAATCTCTCCGTGTGTAGATGAGAGATTGAAATTCGTTAAGATCTCACAGCAGCGAAAAAAATCTTATTACCACTCAAATTCTTGAATAATCTACATGGTATTCCCACCCTCGTTTCCATCCACCCGGTGGCACATCATTGTTATCGAGTTGATATGTTAATTAATTAAATTGATCACGAAAGCCCCCTGGTGTGATAAGTAATTTTTTTGTTGCAGTTTGATTTCACTCGCCTGGTAACCATTATAGACGCTTCTGTGACATCTGTAGGCTTCCCAAAGGCCAGGTCGTCACTTCCTCTGATATCCAATAGGTGATAATCGGCCGGCCGCTGGTGGCCGATCGGTTCTAGGCATTTCAGTCAGGAACCTCGCGATCGCTACGGTCGCAGGTTCGAATCCTGCCTCGGTCATGGATGTGTGTGATGTCCTTAGGTTAGTTAGGTTTACGTAGTTCTAAGTTCTAGGGGACTGATGACCTGAGATGTTAAGTCCCATAGTGCTCAGAGCCATTTGAACCATTTGGTGATAATCGTCGTGAAATAGCTAAAGATATCAAATGCTGCGTTCTATCTCTTGGTTGTCTTATTGTGCTGGTAGAAGTAAGTTACTTAGAATTCTGTTACACTGTTTCCAAACTAATCCTGCTGAGAGCTGTCAGTCTATGAGGGTTATAGGATGTCTCACATGCTTCTCCACCCCCACTGCTCGATTCTATCACAACAGCTGCCACGAGGTTGGAAACCTCGTGGCAGCTGTTGTGATAGAATCGAGCAGTGGGGGTGGAGAGACGTAACTCTTGCTGCTAATTGCCTATCTGTAGAAACCTTCATATTAGCTCCTAATTTTCTCACTGCAGTCACCTTGCGAGACATATGTGAGAGGCTGTAATATGTTTGCCCACAATACTTGCAAGGGAACCTCCCCGTCGCACCCCCCTCAGATTTAGTTATAATTTGGCACAGTGGATAGGCCTTGAAAAACTGAACACAGTTCAATCGAGAAAACAGGAAGAAGTTGTGTGGAACTATGAAAAAATAAGCAAAATATACAAACTGAGTAGTCCATGGGAACATAGGCAACATCAAGGATATGTGGGCACAGGAGCGCCTTGGTCCTGTGGTTAGCGTGAGCAGCTGCAGAACAAGAGGTTCTTGATTCAAGTATTCCTTCCAGTAAAAAGTTTAAATTTTAATTTTCAGACAATTATCAGAGTTCAGGCACTCACACATAATCAATTTAGCTCTCCAAAATTCCTGGACATGTTCAGATTTGCTTGGACATATGCAGGATTTGACGGTCTACACACGGAAAAATTTGAAAACGTTAAAAACATATGTTTTGACAGAGCACAGAGAAAACTGTGCGACTGTGAAACTGTTGCATTCATTTGTTGCAGTTTATGTGACAAACTCTTATGTTTTCATAACTTTTTTGGGAGTGATTATCACATCCACAAGAAAACCTAAATCGGGCAAGGTAGAAGAATCTTTTTACCCATTCGCCAAGTGTGCAAGTTAGGTGGGTCGACAACATATTCCTGTCATGTGACGCACATGCCGTCACCAGTGTCGTATAGAATATATCAGACGTGTTTTCCTGGATCAAATGTTTTCGGTTCCCATTGGAGAGGCACGTCCTTTCGTCTACTAATCGCACGATTTTGCGGTGCGGTCGCAAAACACAGACACTAAACTTATTACAGTGAACAGAGACGTCAATGAATGAACAGACAGATCATAACTTTGCAAAAATAAAGTAAGTAAACTTTTCGCTCGAGGGTAGAACCAAGGACCTCTTTCTCCGCAGATATTCACGCTAACCACAGGACCACGGCGCTCCTGTGCCAATATCATCCTTGATGTTGCCCATGAACTTCTCAGTTTGTATATTTTGCGTATTTTTCATAGTTTCACACAACTTCTTCCTGTTTTCTCGACTGATCGGTGTTCAGTTTTTCAAGGCCTATCCACTGTGCCAAATTATAACTAAATCTGAGGGAGGTGCGATGGGGAGGTTCCCTTGTTAGAAGAAAACGGCATAGAGCTCATCTCTTAACGCCCCTTTCATCAGAATATCGCTTACCTGTTGTAATCTCATTAATCTTACAGACTTCGGTATACAACATTTGAATCTAGTTGATTTTGATAAGTAAAAGATGTCCCCCACTAAGTTGCAGACCCATGCTGATTCTCTCGAAATCCCATTACATTCCGCAGCACTGTTCCGTTATAGAAGGCTGACAGGTAGAGAGCTGTCACAACGAGAAAAATAGCACACTAATGTACAGGAGGAAATTCGCAACCATGGAGAGTATATGTGGATTGCATACAGAAGTCCAAAAGCATAACAGCTACAATTCATCAATAGCGAATGACGGTCTATGAATCAATCCGTAAATGTCCTAATCTCCTTTATCATGTTTCTATGATAACCACTCCAGAAATACGGCAGTGTGATGGTGACCAAGTCTTTGTCGACAGCATAGTATCTCTCTCTCCATCATTATTTTTGTAATATCCAATGGAGTAAAACTATTTAGTGGAAAAGCTTTGCCAAGGTTACCTGGTAGAGAACTCATTAAGATTTTACCGTATTTCTCTTTCATCCGATATAGTGGGGAAACAAATACCATCTGCATGTTGACATAGACTCATAGACCATATGTGATGATACCATTAAATATACACGTTGTCAGTCCACTAGTGCAGGCGACCAGTGATCAAACTTGCTTTCATGAACCTGTGTAAAGTTTGGTCACCTGTACTGGAGAAAGACTGTATCGATTATATCACAAAGAGAGAGTTCGTGTGTTGTTGTTTCATAAGCAGTTCGATACATTCTTTTCCTGCTGTAACACAACCAAGCAGTGTGTGACAACATCTTTGTACTCCGCCAAACATTTTCCAACATGACTTTGAGGTCTGTGTCAGATGCTAAACCTACAATAACACGCTTCATCCATTGGCTCTCACAGAAAGCTGGACATCACATGGTGTAAACTAAACTGCTTTCACTGCACATAGAATGATTTAAATAAGAGACACGGGCTGTGTTTCTTACTGAAAAAAATGTGGAAGACATTGCAACATATGGAAATTGGAGCATTTCCAAACAGCTGTCTGAAGGTGATGACCCCTACATTTAATCAAATTTTCCACAGTGATAGCATAGCAAATGTCTCAATGTTCCGTTTCAAAGAGACCAAGACCATTCCTTATATTGCAGTCATGTACACAATCACTGTTTTGATGGAACGTGTTGCTAACACCAAGACTCTCTCCATCTCAAGTATGTGATATCAGTGAATCATTATGTTGTAATCAACAGTGCACTACTGCACGGATAGGATGGAAAAGACACCGTCAATGTACTGTAATAAGCACCACAGTTGATAGTTCGATCAATTTTAGCAAAATTACCAGCTCTTCTGTAATTTCAGTGCCAGCCAGTGGTGGTGGATGGAATTGGAAGCATTTTACATAAATCAACTGTGCTATCAGCTATGTAGTATTGTTCTCATGTCTGGGATCAGTACCAAGAAGGTATTAGCAAGAGAGAAATGATCGTAAAACATAACACACACACACACTCGTAATGATGGACGGCTCTGCACTTAAACATGTTATAACTATGTAATGTGCAGCGCCCTTAATACTCTAATGCAGGACATGGATGTCCAACATCTGACATACATCCACGCTGGAAATTTTCTATCCCACTCACCATGGTGACAAACTTTAAGATGATAAAACTACTTCCTTCTGCAGCAAAGAAAACCATAGACTCTTTGTTATGCATGCACAATATACTTTTCGTTGGTGTATAATACCCAGTGCTCAAATCCGATTACACTTCAGAAATTATGCTATGCTCACATCATTCCTATGAAATGATCGCCAGCAATGGAAAATTCATCTTATGAGGAAACAGACAAATGCATAGCACTGGTGTTTGACATGTGAAATTGCACTCCGTGCTGGAATAACTCTTTATACAGGACAACTGTCAAGAAAATGTACACGCACACTCATACACACACACACACACACACACACACACACACACACACGCACACACACAGGGTTTGCAGTAACTCACAAACCCCTGTCTGCGATTTAGAAAAAAAGCTAAAACATTTTACATACATCACTTGTGCTAACAAATCTGAATTATTGTTCAGATATTTGGTGTCTACGCCAAGGAGATATTGGAAAGAGAGAAATGATTGTGGAACATAAATGCATTCCAAGGGCTACATGATTCTCCCCTTAAACATACCATAATGCTAGAGCTGTCCAGTTTCCAACCAATCATTAGTCATGTAGAATGCAACGTTGTTAATATTCCAATGTAAGAAATATATTTCCAGCCCATGACATACTTTCTACACGCAAGTTTTTCTACGATAAAGTACGGTGACAAACTGTAAGGTGATAAAACATCTACCTTGAATACCAAAGAAAACACCGGATTCTTTGTTACACAAACACTACATAGGTTTCTGAAGTTGTATGATGCCTACTGTTTAGGGAGTTCAAGCTCAATTACGGTTCGGAAATTATGATATGTTCACAACCACCATATAAAATGACTGTTGATAGCTGAAAATGCATACAAAGAAACAGTGAGATCTTACGAGGAAATAAATATCATGCAGTTTACCACCGTTCCTGCTAGGCTCCCTCTTGCACATAGAAGTCATGGTCCGATGTGAGGCTGTGTTGCTCATGTGTGAGACAATATTGTTGTCTCTAGAATTCCTTCTCTTTCCACTATTAAGGTATTTAGGCCTATATGCAGCATCAGTTCACTCTCCTCCTCCAAAACAAGTAATATTATCGATTTCACTCAATATTACTGGTAATTTTTTTCTAATTTGAAGTATGCCCACTCAACTTCCGTAATTTTATGAGGTTTTCACAATTTTACATACTTCATTGTATTTCCCTCAATGTTCATGTATTTACTTCAGTTTTATGTGATAATACCAGGCATTCCCTCAATTTTACCAATTTTATGTCATTTTTCATATTTTCTTGACACCTTGCCATTTGTATACGCTCTTATTGCTAACATACCCACGTGTTCATTGATTTTCTATGAAAATATTTGAGCGTCTTATATGCCAACCTACTAAACAGTCCTATGATTTCCCCTCTCCTTGAAGATGCACATGCATGCATTTTGGACAGGATGATCATGAAAATTATAATAACAGTCACTTCATACCTATAAGAGATTCAATGAGTGGTGCAGATGGTGGATGTATTAGAAAATCAAAGTCTGGAAACAATTGTGTGTACTGCTATGACCCATCAGAGAGCCTGTCTGCAGACTCATGTAGTGCTGCACTTGACAGAGTCTTAAGTCTGGACACAGTTCTACATGTTCATTTGACTACCACCCTATCATGTAGGGGTCTCCAACAAGGATTTGGCATGTGTACAGAGTTGATTTCTATTGCTGCTCGGATTTTTTTTCCGTAAGTATTTGCTCTTAGTGGTTACTAGATGTGCTTCGATATTTCTGTTTGTACTGCAGCGGCAACACCGCTTAGGATAAGGAAAGTTAGTTTTGTGCGATATTTGGAGCACGAGTTACAGGCAGGTGCTAGCCAGATTGCAGTAAGTTACGCATACCAGCAGTTGCGAAGGCAAATAGAGGCCACAGGGGCCTAGAACTGCCGGAGAGGGCGCACACAGCAATTTCCATGGTGCAAGTCACAAGCAGAAGAGTGCCACTGGCCAACCTAAGTGTTATGCATACGTGATGCAAAGCGGCCCTCTTGGTAAAGCATTGGCGCACAGCCAAGTATAAATAAGTGCCATTTTCTAATGAGATTCATTCAAGTGTGGCAGCTCTCCTGGACGGCGGGGCGTATCACACCACCAGGATACATACAGCAATAGATGGGGCGCCAGCGTCCCAGTCCACGCTGGGTCATTGGTTCGACTCTCTGAGACCGACGCGGGGTCCGCAGCAAGCCAGGCGGGCCACCCTTCAGCTCACTACTGCGGGCAGTCGTCTCGGCTCCTGACACACGCTGGACACTTCTCGAGGCAAGGGCAGCAGATTCGGACGCCAGATCGTGGGTGGTCATAGCCGCCGCGTTCTCAGCTACGTCATCGAGGAAGAAGCAGCAGCGGGGCCGGCCTACAGCTCCCGGCGGAGCAGCGCTGAATCAATGGGGAAGAAGACTGCTGAGCCGGCTGTCGGCACCTCCTGGCAATGAGCCATTACATTTAGTGTCATAATAGCGGACGTCGTCTGTCCAGTATGACGTTCGAGCCCACCACCTGCATTATGGTCACAAGATGTGGTGAGTGCTGCCAAAATTGTTCTGTTTGAGATTGGAGGTTTTTTTTCTTTTTTGTTTTTTCGAGTATGGTTCCTGGCAAGCCACATTGTACATGTTTTCGTGGGCATAGTATTTTTTGTTGTCACAGTAAGTGTTAGTGTATTTGAGGCAGTAAGATTTTTGTTTGGTGGCATTTGATTACTTTTGTATATGTTTATGAATGATGATACTGAGTATGACGATATGGAGCTGTAGGAAGTCAGATTATTCTTGTACTTAATCGATTTGTTTCGGGACTAACTGGGAATGAAAGCAACATAGTGGCAGAGTCAAGGAGGCAAGGTGTGTCGGAACCACAAGCGGCGCGGATTTTGTTGGAAAAAGTAGCACAGTTGACAGGAGACAATATGCAGTTGAGAAATGAATTACCATCTAGAAGTGAGCGGGAAACCGCATCTGATCAGTCATTTATGCCTAGGGTGAAGGAGATTGATGCAGCCGCGGCAAGTTTGATTATTCTGTTTTCTGGCAAGGCATCTGAGGATGTGCGTTCGTTTGTGGAGGACTTGGAGACTTCAATGGTGATGAATGGTTGGTCTGACGAGCAGTTGTTACATATAGCCAAGATTAGATTAACAGGTGAAGCGAAAACATATGTAAGGTGTTCTGAGACCTTAAGGAAGGCAGGACAGTTTAAACAGTTCAAGAAAGGGCTTTTACAAAAATACAAGAAACAAAATAGCGCTTGGTACTTTAGGGAGAGGGTAAGTACAATTACTAAGAGACAGGGGGAGACAGTGGAGAAATTTGCGGACAGGATAAGGGAAATTAATGAGTATACTTACGAGTTGGGTCAGAGCGATGAAGTGAATAGCGTTCTGTTGCAGGAGGCTGAGCAAAGAGCACTTGATGTATTTTTGAGAGGGTTACCGGCGCATATGTCACGGAAAGTGCGTGAAGGGACTCCGAAAGATTTGTATTCGGCCATTCAGCTGGCAATTCAATCTGAGGAAATAGACGTGGCAACAGGGGCACGAGAGAGGCAAACAGTGTTTACAGCAAGTGTGAAATGTTTTAAATGTGGTCGTACGGGACATGTGCAGAGGCAACGTACCCAGTCGCCAAGGAATAGAGGAAGAGGTGGAAATCAGCAGCGTGCAGGATGGAGAAGTGGAGATAGGAGAGGTGGACAATCGTTAAACGACAGAGGGGGCCCAAGACCCACATAAAGGGGCTCCCGTTTAATTTCAATGCTACGAATACGTATGCGGCGGTGGAATGTTCAGTGGTTGGATCCATAGGAACTAAAACGTTTAAGATTTTGTTGGACACAGGGGCGCTAGTGTCAGTGACTACTAAAAATATAATGGGACGAAGGAAGCTAGACCCACCACGTTATAGGTTGCGTGGAGTGGGGGATGAGGAGGTCACACCTCTGGGATCAGTGACAGTTGACTTTCGAATAGGGAAAGTCCGATTTAATGCTTGCATGGAGGTAGTACCATGGGTAAGTGAGGGCTACGACATGATCCTAGGAGTAGATTTCTTGCATCAACATCATGGCAAAATTGACCTTGGACAATGAACTGTGGAACTTGGTGGAATGTTATTTCCGCTAGGGGAAACTGTTGTCAATTTAGAGCTGTCTCGAGGGGCGTTCAACGTAATGAACAAACCAATTGAACCTCGTACATTAGCATTCAGGCTTAATTCGCATGAGTGTGTGTCTAGTGGCACTGGGAAATCGCTTTGGGTAAGTGTGGAGTCGAATCTACCTGCGGCTACAGTGTGTGTTACTGAACCATTGGAGGTTAATGAAGATTTGGGTTCACTGTGTTGTTTTGTGAAACATAGTGTTGTACGCATACAGGAGGGGAACGACGGGCAAGTAGTTCCCATGAACGTTGATAATTTTAGCGCTGTAGACGCGAATTTGAGGAAATTAGTTTTAGTAGCAAAGTTAGACATGCCAGATGACGAAGACTGGTGTTCGGGAGGTAGGCAAAGCGATCAACCACTAACTGGCGATAGAACTGCATTGCGTGTCAAAATTATCTGAAAGGACGAGAAAGAGAGCATATGGAAGAATTATTGTGGGAATTTAAGGATTTGTTTTTCCACAAGGGCCGTTACCAGCAACTCCATTAGTACAACATAGGATACCAACAGTGAATGAAGCACCTGTTTACTGTAAATCATAGAGAATACCAAGGTATTTACAGCCGTTTGTGGAGGATTTCATTGATCAGCAGCTTGCGGATGGTATTATAGAGCATAGTAATAGTTGCTGAAGAGCGGGCATTGTCATTGTGCCTAAAGCATCTACGGATGTAACTAAGAAATACAGGTTCTGTTGTGACTAACGATACCTCAATAATAAGACAGTAACCTACGCATACCTCATTCCAAACATATCTGAGACTTAGGATCACTTAGGACAGTGCTATTAGTTTTCTACGATGGATTTGACAAGTGGTTATCATCAGTTAGAGGTGGCTCCAGAGGATCGTCAGGGGTTGTCAGGTTCGGTAGATGCTGCTATGGATTACCTTAGACCAGACATTTCAAGTAACTTCCATAATATGAATTTGACCCTCACTACCCCAACAGAAATAATGTCCATCATAAAATCTTCAAAATCAAAAACATCTAGTGGGTATGATGAAATATCAACAAAATTAATTAAAGAATGTGATTCTGAGCTAAGTAACATATTAAGCTATCTGTGTAACCAGTCGTTTATCAGTGGAATATTTCCTGAATGGCTGAAATATGCTGAAGTTAAGCCACTGTTTAAGAAGGGAGATAAAGAAATAGCATCAAATTTCCGTCCAATTTCACTGTTGCCAGCATTCTCAAAAATTTTCAAAAAGTAATGTACAGTCGTCTTTATAACCATCTTATCTCAAATAACATACTGTCGAAGTCACAGTTTGGATTTCTAAAAGGTTCTGATATTGAGAAGGCTATCTACACTTACAGTGAAAATGTGCTTAATTCATTAGACAAAAAATTGCAGGCAACTGGTATATTTTGTGATCTGTCAAAGGCATTTGACTGTGTAAATCACAATATCCTTTTAAGTAAACTAGAATATTATAGTGTAACAGGAAATGCTGCAAAATGGTTCAAATCTTATATCTCCGGCAGGAAACAAAGGGTGTTATTAGGAAAGAGACATGTATCAAGCTATCAGGCATCATCCAACTGGGAACTAATTATATGTGGGGTCCCACAAGGTTCCATTTTGGGGCCCTTACTTTTTCTTGTGTATATCAATGACCTTTCATCAGTAACATTACCAGATGCCAAGTTTGTTTTGTTTGCCGATGATCCAAACATTGCAATATATAGCAAATCAAGTGTAGTCTTAGAAAGATCAGCCAATAAAATATTTGTGGACATTAATCACTGGTTCCTAGCCAATGCTTTGCCACTAAACTTCGAAAAAACACATTACATGCAGTTCAGAACTTGTAAGGGTGTCCCAAGAGTATATGTCTAACATACGATGACAAGAAGATAGAAGAAGTGGACAGTGTTAAATTCTTGGGATTACAGCTTGATAATAAATTCAACTGGGAGGAGCACACCACAGAACTGCTGAAGCGTCTTAACAAATCTCTGTGTGCAATGCGAATTTTGTCAGACATACGGGATATAAAAATGAAAAAGCTGGCATACTATGCTTACTTTCATTCCATAATGTCATATGGGATTATTTTTTGGGGTAATTCATCAAGCCAAGCTAAAGTTTTCCGGGCACAAAAATGTGCAGTAAGAGTTATATGTGGTGTGAACTCAAGAACATCCTGCAGAAGCCTGTTTAGGGAACTAGGGATACTAACTACTGCTTCCCAATATATTTATTCCTTAATGAAATTTGTCATTAAAAATATATCACTTTTTCAAACCAACAGCTCAATTCATGGAATCAATACTAGAAATAAGAATAATCTTCACAAGGATTTAAAGTCACTTAGTCTTGTACAGAAAGGTGTGCATTATTCAGGAACACACATTTTGAATAACTTGCCAGCAGCCATAAAAAGCTTAACAACCAATGAAATTCAGTTTAAGAGAAGCCTAAAGGATTTATTGGTGGCCAACTCCCTCTACTCCATTGATGAATTTCTTAGTAAAACCAACTTATTTGTATATAAGTACAACATAACTTCTGCACAATTTCAGTGCAGTAATGTGTTCATCGAAAATTTGTGTGTGTGTGTGTGTGTGTGTGTGTGTGTGTGTGTAAGTATAATATAACTTCTGCACCATTTCAGTGCAGTAATGTGTTCATTGTAAATAAGTATTACAGTAGTTGTATTACATGTTTATTACCTTATAAATAAATAAAAAACTTTTTTATTTTAAATTCAGTGCATTAGTATTTCTAAAATGACTCTTAGTGTTCATTAAAAAATGACGATCATTCCACTTGGGACCTGTGGAATGGTACATTAGCTTATTTGTTTCAGTTGTAAATATTTCTCATGTATTGTTGTTTTTCTGACATGTTCCACATCCTGGAGGACCTCCTCACTACGGATCAATTGGAATGAAAGTAAATCTAATCTAAATCTAATTTAATTTCACTGTTCACATCCACCCAATAATACACAGTTATATGGCCAGTGCACTATTGTTAAAATTTCCATAAGCCTCATTAATAGTTTGCAGGTGAAACTCCACATACTGCTATGATAGTTTACTGTTGAACAGCTACAAGCGGTAAAACCTAACCACAAAGTTCACAGTTCTTGAAGAATAATCAGGTATGTATGAAGCAGACATTGTCACTGTTTTTACACATGGCCTAGTTGTTTAACACTTGTTCCACAGCTAATTTGAAGCATTGTTGTTGTTCTAACCAGCGCAGGTTACTCATCTGAAACTTGGCCATGGTTTGACTGTCTCATGACCAAAAATCGGGCCCTTATATATCATCACAATAATAGATGCTGAAACTACACATTGTTTAAAGTTAAATTTACAGAAATTACAATTAAAACTTAACTCATTAAATTAACTGAATACATCAAAAAATTGGTGCTTTTTAGCAGTCTCTTCTACTATGCGGGTTATGCCAATTTATTTGTTTAAATCATCAAATTAACAAATATAGTTATGCAAACAGTACTTTTGACAAAACTGTTAATTACTTTGGAATTAATGAAGGGCTGGCCTTGCTAACATTTTTTTTTAATAGAGCTAAATAGATACTTTAAGAGTTTTAGTACTTCGTCTTCCAAATGTTTACAATTATTACAGAATTTATAGTTGTTTATATGTAAAAATATAATTTTAGTTACAAAAAAATTACTTATTTTGCCCTATAATGAAAGATACTAACTATTAATAGTCAAAATAACTTAGAAAATCAATTACATACATAAAACTAAGCACAAAATTAGATGTGGCACTATATTCTTTAAGAGTGAGGGTCAACCTTTCTCTTTTATGAAAATGTGATTTATCTACATCTACATCCATACTCTGCAAGCCACCTGATGGTGTGTGGTGGAGTGTACCTTGAGTACCTCTATCAGTTCTCCCTTCTATTTCAGTCTCGTATTGTTTGTGGAAAGAAGGATTGTCGGTACGCCTCTGTGTGGGCTCTAATCTCTCTGATTTTATCCTCATGGTCTCTTCGTGAGATATATGTAGGAGGGAGCAATATACTGCTTGACACCTCAGTGAAGGTATGTTCTTGAAACTTCAACCAAAGCCCATACCAAGCTACTGAGCATCTCTCCTGCAGAGTCTTCCACTGGAGTTTATCTATCATATCCATAACGCTTTCACGATTACTAAATGATCCTGTAACAAAGCATGCTGCTCTCCGTTGGATCTTCTCTATCTCTTTTATCAACCCTATCTGGTACAGATCCCACACTGGTGAGCAGTATTCAAGCAGTGAGCGAACAAGTGTACTGTAGCCTACTTCCTTTGTTTTCGTATTGCATTTCCTTAGGATTCTTCCAATGAATCTCAGCCTGGCATCTGCTTTACCAATCATCAACTTTATATGATCATTCCATTTAAAACACTCCTAATGCCTAGTCCCTGATAATTTATGGAATTAACTGCTTCCAGTTGCTGACCTGCTATAGTGTAGCTAAATGATAAAGGATTTTCCTTTCTATATATTTGCAGCACATTACACTTGTCTGCATTGAGATTCAGTTGCCATTCCCTGCACCATGCGTCAATTTACTGCAGATCCTCCTGCATTTCAGTACAATTTTCCATTGTTACAACCTCTCGATATACCACAGCATCATCCGCAAAAAGCCTCAGTGAACTTCTGATGTTATCCACAAGGTCATCTATGTATATTGTGAATAGCAACGGTATTACGACACTCCCCTGTGGCACACCTGAAATCACTCTTACTCCGGAATTCTTCTCTCCATTGAGAATGATGTGCTGCATTCTGTTATCTAGGAACTCTTCAATCCAATCACACAATTGGTCTGA
This sequence comes from Schistocerca serialis cubense, assembly GCF_023864345.2. Taxonomy (NCBI): domain Eukaryota; kingdom Metazoa; phylum Arthropoda; class Insecta; order Orthoptera; family Acrididae; genus Schistocerca; species Schistocerca serialis. The sequence continues at coordinate 308,448,159 of NC_064640.1, forward strand.
GAGTCCATATGCTTTTACTTTGTTCATTAAATGACTGTGGGGAACTGTATTGAACACCTTGCGGAAGTCAAGAAACACAGCATCTACCTGGGAACCCGTGTCTATGGTCCTCTGAGTTTCGTGGACGAAACCATGAGCTGGGTTTCGCATGATCATCTTTTTTGAAACCGATGCTGATTCCTACCTCCAGAAAAGTCATTATACTTGAACATATTACATGTTTCAAAATTCTACAACTGATCGACGTTAGAGATATAGGTCCATAGTTCTGCACATCTGTTCAACGTCCCTTCTTGAAAATGGATATGGGGCAAGTTTCTTCGCGTACTCTGTATAAAATCGAACTGGTATCTCATCAGCTCCAGCGGCCTTTCCTTTTTTGAGCGATTTTAATTGTTTCTCTATCCCTCTGTCGTCTGTTTCGATATCTACCATTTTGTCATCTGTGCGACAATCTAGAGAAGGAACTACTGTGCAGTCTTCCTCTGTGAAAAAGCTTTGGTAAAAGACATTTAGTATTTCAGCCTTTAGTGTGTCATCCTCTGTTTTAGTACTATTTTTGTCACAGAATGTTTAGATCCACCTACCACTTTGACATAAGACCAAAATTTATTAGGATTTTCTGCCAAGTCAGTACATAGAACTTTACTTTCGAATTCATTGAACACCTCTCGCATAGTACTCCTCACACTACATTTTGCTTCACGTAATTTTTGTTTGTCTGCAAGGCTTTGGCTATATTTATGTTTGCTGTGAAGTTCCCTTTGCTTCCGCAGCAGTTTTCTAACTCGGTTGTTGTACCACGGTGGCTCTTTTCCATCTCTTACAATCTTGCTTGGCACATACTCATCTAATGCATATTGTACAATGGTTTTGAACTTTGTCCACTGATCCTCAACCCTATCTGTATTTGAGACAAAACCTTTGTGTTGAGCCATCAAGCACTCTGAAACCAGCTTTTTGTCACTTTTGCTAAACAGAAAAATCTTCCTACCTTTTTTAATATTTCTATTCACGGCTGAAATCATCGATGCAGTAACCACTTTATGATCGCTGATTCCCTGTTCTGCATTAACTGTTTCAAATAGTTCAGGTCTGTTTGTCACCAGAAGGTCTAATATGTTATCGCCATGAGTCGGTTCTCTGTTTAACTGCTCAAGGTAGTTTTCAGATAAAGCACTTAAAAAAATTTCAATGGATTCTTTGTCCCTGTCACCCATTATAAATGTTTGAGTCTCCCAGTCTATATCCAGCAAATTAAAATCTCCACCCAGAACTATAACATGGTGGGGAAATCTACTCGAAATATTTTCCAAATTTTCCTTCAGGTGCTCTGCCACAACAGCTGCTGATCCAGGGGGCCTATAGAGACATCCAATTACCATGTTTGAGACTGCTTTAACCATGACCTTCACCCATGTATGCTAATGGTAAATAGTTAAAAGTAACAAAATGAATTTAAAGGAGGCAGATGACAAAACAAGAGGTGAATTAAAATTATCCCAGCGTGTTTCGTCACAACTTCTCTACATACAGAACATACATGATACAAGATATTTTCATGTAGTCATACTGTTGATTATTTCCAGTATAAGAAACTGAGAAATACTACAGTAAAGGTTAGAGACTGTTAAGGTTCATTTTTGAGTTTCTTGGAATGGAAAGAAAGGAAGAAAGGAAGGAAGGAAAGAATGAAGAAAAAGTGATATGGCAACTCCTGAGTGTTGTTCAGCCACATAAGTGGAAAGCATTTTTTTCCTCCACACACAATGGCCCCATTCTGCTTGGCATATAAGAGTCTTGTCTCATTAGTATCTGTTGAGTATAGGTTACTTTAATGGTTGTTTGTACATAGTGTAGTGTCACGTTTTTGTTGTATGATGATGAGAGAAGGAAGAGCATGAAACCTGGTGCTGATCCATAGCCTAATCCTCAAAAATATCACAATGGGCCACTGGACTTAACATTCCCATCCAACAGATGGATCACCATCAATGCTGTCATTTGCCTCCACATCATGAGAGACTGTAGATGCAGAGAGACTTGGAATTTAATCCTGGACAATGGCACAAAAACTGGTGATCAGAACTTCATGCCGTCACCTCCACTTCCCTTGTAAGTAAAATACTAGAACAATAAACTTCTTCCACCACCACAATTCAAACCAGTTACTTCTCAGCTAATCTCAGCCACACAGATGCACATTACTGAACTTGGTCTAGGATGTGGATTTTGTAATCAAGAACACAGATCAAATTGAAATACACTCCTGGAAATGGAAAAAAGAACACATTGACACCAGTGTGTCAGACCCACCATACTTGCTCCGGACACTGCGAGAGGGCTGTACAAGCAATGATCACACGCACGGCACAGCAGACACACCAGGAACCGCGGTGTTGGCCGTCGAATGGCGCTAGCTGCGCAGCATTTGTGCACCGCCGCCGTCAGTGTCAGCCAGTTTGCCGTGGCATACGGAGCTCCATCACAGTCTTTAGCACTGGTAGCATGCCGCGACAGCGTGGACGTGAACCGTATGTGCAGTTGACGGACTTTGAGCGAGGGCGTATAGTGGGCATGTGGGAGGCCGGGTGGACGTACCGCCGAATTGCTCAACACGTGGGGCATGAGGTCTCCACAGTACATCGATGTTGTCGCCAGTGGTCGGCGGAAGGTGCACGTGCCCGTCGACCTGGGACCGGACCGCAGCGACGCACGGATGCACGCCAAGACCGTAGGATCCTACGCAGTGCCGTAGGGGACCGCACCGCCACTTCCCAGCAAATTAGGGACACTGTTGCTCCTGGGGTATCGGCGAGGACCATTCGCAACCGTCTCCATGAAGCTGGGCTACGGTCCCGCACACCGTTAGGCCGTCTTCCGCTCACGCCCCAACATCGTGCAGCCCGCCTCCAGTGGTGTCGCGTCAGGCGTGAATGGAGGGACGAATGGAGACGTGTCGTCTTCAGCGATGAGAGTCGCTTCTGCCTTGGTGCCAATGATGGTCGTATGCGTGTTTGGTGCCGTGCAGGTGAGCGCCACAATCAGGACTGCATACAACCGAGGCACACAGGGCCAACACCCGGCATCATGGTGTGGGGAGCGATCTCCTACACTGGTTGTACACCACTGGTGATCGTCGAGGGGACACTGAATAGTGCACGGTACATCCAAACCGTCATCGAACCCATCGTTCTACCATTCCTAGACCGGCAAGGGAACTTGCTGTTCCAACAGGACAATGCACGTCCGCATGTATCCCGTGCCACCCAACGTGCTCTAGAAGGTGTAAGTCAACTACCCTGGCCAGGAAGATCTCCGGATCTGTCCCCCATTGAGCATGTTTGGGACTGGATGAAGCGTCGTCTCACGCGGTCTGCACATCCAGCACGAACGCTGGTCCAACTGAGGCGCCAGGTGGAAATGGCATGGCAAGCCGTTCCACAGGACTACATCCAGCATCTGTACGATCGTCTCCATGGAAGAATAGCAGCCTGCATTGCTGCGAAAGGTGGATATACACTGTACTAGTGCCGACATTGTGCATGCTCTGTTGCCTGTGTCTATGTGCCTGTGGTTCTGTCAGTGTGATCATGTGATGTATCTGACCCCAGGAATGTGTCAATAAAGTTTCCCCTTCCTGGGACAATGAATTCACGGTGTTCTTATTTCAATTTCCAGGAGTGTAGATACATATGTAAACATAACGAAGCTATTATTCAGAGCCATCCTGTATATAATTTGTGTAAGTCATTTATTTTTCCCTTTCATACTTCTTTCACATTTATTCATTTGCTTTTTCTGTATGAAATCTGACAATAGTACCTCTATTGTGTTAGGCCCAAGTTCCATATTTAGGTGAATTATATTTCTTGTAGCTTTGTTTTTGACTTGTTTCTCAGTTTGTGCTGATAACCTGCTATTTAATGTGATACAGTTATTTACACATTTTCTCAGTAAACGTTCCATCCACATTTTAACAACAAATCTGCAGTTAACAATTTATTTTCCTCTATGTAGGGACCATTTTAAAATAATATTCATACAAAAGCTAATAGCTGTGACAACTAATGTAATTGTCACATATTTATTGATTTAATAGTATAACACACTTTCTTTCCTTGTATAACTAACTCACTCTTTATAGTACTTGTAAATAATAGGAATATATCTCAAACCAACAAGAAAAGTATCACTTAACTTACACAGAACTTTATTAATTACTGTTAATGACTTTGACAAAGTAATTAAGTTGAATATCATGTCAGAGGTTCCTTTGAGTCAACAAAGTCATATGAATTTGTGTATGGACTCAAAGGAATGAAATTATTTGTATCTTCCCCTTCTGCATCCTGATTGTACTTCCTGACAGGTTTTGTTGTTCCGTGTAACTTAGCAACAAACCGTAGCTCCTCCATTAACAGCATTTTGAAAGGTATCTGAAAATGAAAACAAAGCATATAGAAATGATTCTGGCATTACATTATATTTGCTAACTTTCTGAAACACTAGTTAGACATATTACAAGTGACATTTTGTCTCCTTCTTAGAACTGCAATGGAACCAACATGGATTGAAAGCGAAAAATTTGCTACTTCATCAACACAAGAAATTTTTGACTATTTGCTACAAACACTTGACAGAGTAAAATCAACACCTTGGGTATTCTATTACTTATCAAGATCTTTTGATTCAATTAATTGCAAGCTAAAATTCTATAGGTTGGGAGACACTGAATTCAATTTGATAAAATCTTACTTAATGAACAGGTACCAAAAGCTAGAAACACAAGAGGGAAGAGTAAGAAATAGTACTCAGATATGGGAATGATCCTAAATGCAATGCCACAAGGAAGTGTCCTAGAGCCACTGCTTTTCTTAGCTGTATTAATGAGTTTCCTGATGAAATCAAACAGAAATCCATAGTATTTGTGGATGACACTAACATTTTAAATACAGGGATGGATCTAAAAAAGGCTAGACATGGAGCTGAATGAGTTTTACTTAGAATAGATAACTGGTTTAAATATACTAAATTACAAAAAAATAAATATCACAAGCCTTAACAACAATCAACCAAAACACAATCAGTTGGTGCTAAAAACTAATGGGAACAAAACTGAGCAAGTAACCCATAAAAATTTTCTTAGTTTCCGCCCCAATGGAAAATTAAGATGGACAGAGCACATCAATAGCATAAGAAGTAAATAAAATTGAAGCACTGCAAAATTTAGCCAAAGTGTTGGTATTTAAGTATTTAAAATATTTTACTTTGCACACTTTGAATCCATTATGTCATATTGCACAGAGCAATATATGAGCTCCTAAATATTTAAACAATATACACAGAGACTGAAGGTGTCCTTCCTAAGTGTCACTGGGCACATCTCCTCTGGAATTTTGTCAGATATTTGTAATTTTGTTTTTGCTGTGTGTAGATTGAGTCTCTGATGACTCTTAGGAGGGATACCTGGTACATATATCAATACAAAACAAGATGCTGATGAAAACTAAGAACAACTCAACACAGAACAAGCTGTTATGAGAAAAGTGTAACACATATGGTGAGATACCTAAACAATTGTCTTCCAAATAGTATCAGCCAAATAAAAAATATTAATGCCTTTAGCAGACGGTCAGACAAATATTGGAGAAAACCCATTTCATTTGTTAAATGAATTTTCTGATTGTTAGAAGGTGAACTGAAAAGTATGATGTAATTTAAAAAAAAAATAAATAAATAAAATAAAAAAAGATAACTGTCAATCAATTTTGATGAACAATATATATGTATGTAAATTTAAACACAAGGGACTTAGTCATAAGCTGTAAATAATAGCTTAATACACTGTAAAGTATGATCTGTTTATTATGCTGTAATCTGTTCTCTCTCTCTCTCTCTCTCTCTCTCTCTCTCTCTCTAAACTGTGGAGTACACTCTGTAAATGTCATTGTATAATCCAAATGTGGAGGCTTTTATGTAACGATACAACATGTATCAATTGAAATACATCAGATGGCTGATTAAAAACATAAACACGATACCTACAGAAAACACTATTAGAGTAAAGTGAGCTTTAGAGTTCCAGCTTCTGGCACTGTGTGCAAAAGTATAAGATGTTATCATTTTGCTTAACTATATATTTATTTTAAAAGGGAACCTCAACATTTGGAGAGGAGGCAAGAACAGTCATCTGAAGCGAGAAAGTGCATATAGAAGTAGAATACATTTTATGAAGACAGAAATTTTAATCATATCATGTGGATTCTCCTTTCATGCAAACACTTCTGATCTGAATATCTTTCATACAATGGAAATGCACCCTTACATGTGAAGCTGTCTGTTGAAATTATATGAATGCAGGTAATTCTGAGTGCATCAAACTAAAGCATCTGGTCACAACTTCAGTGTTTAAATGGTCACTAAAACTGCATTATTTATGTAACATCAGTTCTCTTCCCAGTACTCAAAACACCATCAAATTCTGAACAAGTGATTTAGTCAAGGTTTTAATCACATATGATGGTAACCCCAAAAGTAAGGTCTCCTATTTTTTTATAAGTACATAGACTTATTTATTTCTGCAATGGTTTACATCAGTTTACAGCTTGAATATTTAGCTATTTTTCGACATAATCACCATTTTTCTCGATGCATTTTTGTAGACACTATGGCAATTTTTGTATGCCCATGTCACACCAGCTCACCACCCTGCTGTTCAGAAAGTTATGAACGTCTTCTTTCACCTCGTCGTCGGAGCTGAATTGCTTTCCGGCCAAATGTTCTTTTAACCTAGGGAACAGGTGATAGTTACTGGGCACCAGGTCAAGACTATAGGGTGGGTGGGTGATTATGTTCCACTGAAACTGTTGCAGGAGAGCAACAGTTTGCTGAGTGGTGTGTGGGCAAGCATTGTCATGGAGAATGTGTACGCCCTTACACAACATTCCTCTTCTCCAGTTCTGAATTGTCCATTTGAGTTTTTTCAGAGTCTCACAGTACCTGTCAGCATTAATTGTGGTCCCAGCAATTCAGCTGCAATGATGAGGTGAAAGAAGAGGTTCATAACTTTCTAAGCAGTACTGTATATCATAAAAAGTCTTTCTGTCAGAGTAATGGTTATCAGGTTGCTTAAGTTGTGTTGAAAAGTAGAAGAAATAAAGAATTAGACATCTCACAACAACCAAAAACAGGTTTCATTACAGTATTGTAGGCAAAATACACTGTCTGAGGAAAAAGTGAAACACCAAAAAGACATGGTTGGATGTCAGTGTAGCTTCATACACGTACTCACCATCGGTAGGAATGTGAATGATTAGAGTTTCCGAACTCTGTGATAGGTGAAACAGCCACCAGAATACATTAGTTCTGTTCGTGGTTAGTGCTGTCATGTGACCTGGCCAGTTCTATAATATGCATGTAGTGTCAGAAGTTTAGTGGTCCCTGTGTTGGCTATAGAGATAGCATGTGCTCATGTTAGACAGTGTTATTAGCACTTGACAGAGTTTGAAAGGGGCATCATTGTGGGTTTCCATTTAGCTGGCTAGTCAGATCATACAGTATACAGATTTATGGGACATTTGGATGTAATAGTGGCCCAGAGCTGGACTGCATGTGAATACAAGGGCAGGCATACTTGTTGTCAAGGTTTCAGTTGACTACATGTGATCACCACAAGGGAGGATTGCTATATTGTGCACTAAACCCATGGTAACCCTTCCACATCTGCACTTTTCACCTGATGAAAAGTAATGGACTCCCTGCAACATTCTATCTCATCCCGTATGATTGGTTAGAAACTAGCAGCAGACAAATTGTGAAATTACTGCCCTATGCATAGGCTGCTGTTAACACCACAACTCAGTCTGCTGCATCTGGAATGGTGCTGTGACTGGGAAGCATGGATTGTTGATAAATGGCATCCATTGTGTCCAGTGATGAATCACGGTTCTGCACACCAAGTGAGTTTATGCAGAGGTTAGACCAACCGACTATCATTTGGGTAGATGACAATTCAAATCTGCATCTGCCCATCATGACTTAGGGTTCCTTTGACTTTCTTAAATTGCTCCAGGCAAATTATGGGATGGTTACTTTGAAAGAACATGCACATTTTCCTTCCCCAGCCTTGAAACAATATGAGCTTGTCTGTCTCTAATGACATCAATGTCAGTGGGATGTTAAACTCCAATCTTCCTTCCTTCTTATAGTTCTACACTGCACTGGATGGTCATTATAGGTGAATATGGTGGTGATCTGGAGAGAGATAGCATTCTTCCAATATTTTGGAGAGGCACAGCAATTTTAACCTGGCATTATGGTACGAAGAGCTGTCAGGCAGGACTTCAGCTCATGGCTGGTGGTTATTGAGGGAATTCTAACGGCACAATGGTATGTCGTAGATAACCTGTGTTCTCATGTGTTACTTCTCATGTAACAGTATCATGGTACCATTTTTCAATAAAACAATGCTCATCCACACACTTCATGTGTCTCTATTACCGATCTCCATTATTTTAGGGAACTCCCATGACTAGCAAGATCCCCAGGTCTGTCCCTGATAGAACATGTGTGGAAACAGATATGACGTACACTTCATCCCAGTCTTAGTATGCAGTATACCTAGGAGCAGTTATGATAGCTGTGGACTAGCAAGTCTGACGAGAGGAAACAACAACCTTATGACACACCCTTCCCAACCAAATCAGTGCATGCATCTGGGACACAGGGGTAACATCATACTCATAAATGTGCTCATACTGTAAAGCTCTCTGCAAATGTGTCTTGATTTTATGACCATTGAAGTAGCATCACATAACCTCTCAACCTGTGAATGTATATAGATGAAAATTTCACATCTGAATCCTGCAAATCAGCTTATGCATAACTCTGTGTTACATTTAAAACATGTCATGGCTCCTTTTTGTCAACATATTTTGTCTAACCTTTGCACTCTGTTCAATAAATTTAATGTCAAATTTCCTGTTAAAAATATTAAAACCTTGGTAAAATACTAATCCATAACGTTGAAACTAACAGAAATAATTTTGATGCAGCAGGCATATGTAAAATGTAATGCACAGAATGCGTAGAGTGTTACATCAGACATACCAGCAGATACAAATCATATATCAAAATCGGAAGGAAAAACAAGAAATCTGCTTTTGTATGTCACCTAATCAAAAAAAGGCACACTATCAAAAGCGCAAGTTATTAACTTACCACTTGGCATAAAATTTAAAAATGCACCCTAAAGGACATTGTCAAAGAAATGGACATCTGTAATTGTGTTTGCTTTTTAGTCCAAGTTTTCTGCCCTCTGCTAGCTCCTTCTCTTACCTTTTTGATGCAACAGCTTCTCTTATTCTACCAATATGTATGATGCACTATTACTGAAACAGGGATCCCTATTGTGTAAGTTTCATAAGTTTATCAGCATAAATTTTACTTATGATGAGTTGGATATGTATTTTTCTTATGACAAGTTCTAATCATACATTATTCATAATTCTATGTATAACTGCTAATTCCTTGCTCGAAGATGCTTGTTGCCTGTTTTTTGTAGTCAGTTGTGTGCGCATGGAAATGACTCAAGGGCTGATACTGGTCATGGAGAAATTTTGGTGCCACTGGTTGTTGCAATTCAATAAAAATATTTCTTTCAGTTGGATATATCCTGTGTCCAAAGAACAATGCTGGACAAAATGATATGTGAATTCAAAACATGTTATCACTTTAAAGTGAAAATATCACACACACTACTGTTCCTAATTAAAAACATTACTACACAGATCTTCAATGAGCATAAAATAACCTTTCTGTATGTTCTGACATTCCATACACATACATAAGGTTACCAGATAATCCAGAAAGCTTGTACCCATTTCACCTGTAGTGTGTACAACATTTTTACATTGGAGCCAAAATATAGTCTGAAATTTTCACTGGGTATGTACCAATAATGGTAAATAATGATCAGTTGAACGTCTAGTGGTAAAAAATTATTAAGACATGCAATAGTCTTCAATGATTGCAGAATGAAACACAAGATAGAGTGGATCATATTTCAAAGTACATTTCTCTATCAGCAACTACATGAGTCTCAAGAGATCGTCACAAGTGGAGGAAAGGTATGACTTAGTTTCACTTCAATAGGTGTAGTTGGTAATTTATTTAGTTGAAGAATAGAGTTTTACATGACAGAAAGTCAGAATTTCAGCAACATTTGCAACTGTATGACTCAACTATCAGCTTTCTGAACATCCTTCCAACAACAGCGAGGACAATAAAATAAACAAGAAAGAAGAACGAAAATACAACACTGCTGATGTTCCTAATTTAAACTAGAGGTATGTGATGCTATAAATATGATTCCCAATTACCAAATCTTGAATATGCCCGAACTAAAAATTTATCACCATAATGTGCAATCCCTGCATAATAAGATCAATGAACTTAATGATATCTCAGTGTTATGCATTTCTGATCACTGTCTTAACCCAGAATTAATCCAGAATACAAAAATAAACAAATTTGTCTTGGCTGCTTACTACTGCAGGAAAAACATCAAGCAGGGTGGGGTAGCAATTTATAGAAAGGATAATGTAGATTTTATTACACTACCTGACTTAACTAGGGAAATGTCGAAAAGGATTATGAAATTGCAGCTATAAAAATTACTCAGTTCAACCTGGTTATTGCTACAGTTTACCGACCACCATCCGGGAATTCTGAACTCTTCTTAAACAAAATGGAGTCATTGCTAAATAAAGTAAATAAAATGGATTGTGAATTGATAATCTGTGGTGACTTTAATATTGACTTCCGCATGAATAGTGGAAATAGGGAGAGCATTTTGAACCTTGCAACATCCTAAAATTTAAAGGCTGAAGTAAAAGCAGCTACCCGAGTATCAGAAACTTGCCAAACAGCTCTTGATCAGTTTCTAGTCAAGAAGAGTTTACACAACACCTCACTAAAAATTTTCAATGCGGGTTTTAGTGATCATCTTGCTCAAATATTAAGCATAAAAGTACAAGGCAGTATTATTAACAACATGTCTTTCAGAACAGCATATCGAAGTTATAATCAGCATAATGTAAACTACTTCAACAACTCATTACAGAAAGAAAAATGGCTAGGAGTGTACAAAATGAACGATATAAATGAAAAATTCAACACTTTCATTGATACATTAACCCATTTCTTTGAACTTGCATTCCCACTGAAAACATTAACCATATGGGGGAACTCTAGAACAAACAGCTGGATCACAAAGGGAATAAGGGTTTCATGCCAGAAGAAAAGACTACTTCATGAAATATATAACTCAAAAAATTCCTCACCTGCAGAACGCACATACTATAAAAAATACTCCAAAATATTAAGAAAAGTAATAAAAGCAGCAAAAATAATGCATAATGATGAAATCATTTATAATTCAGCTAATAAATCAAAGTCTATGTGGAGTGTTATAAAAAAAGAATGTGGAGAATACAGACAACCTTGCAAAAATATAACACTATCACATAAAAATAAAAAGGTAACAAACCCCTTAGAAGTATCCAACACATTTAACAACTTTTTCACAGGTGTTGCTGATAATATGTTACAATCAAACGTAAAGAGCACACAGGCAAATGAATATAAAATAAGTGCATGTAGAGGATTAATGTACATCAGTTCTGTTTCACAAGATGAAGTAGCTCAAGCAATAAAAGGACTAAAAATTCCAAATCGGCAGGTATTGATGGTATACCTGCAACAATGTTAAAGAAGAGCGCATCAAACCTAATTGAAGTACTCACACACTTATGCAACTGCTCACTTCAGGCAGGCACTTTCCCTGATGTGCTGAAAACATCAAAAGTTATTCCTGTATATAAAAAAGGGGATAAAGACAATGCAAATAACTACAGACCCATCACAATTTCCTCCTGCATGGAAAAAGTTATGTATGACAAACTTATGAAATTTATAAATAAAAACAGCATCCTATGTAATGAACAACATGGATTCAGAAATAAGAGGTCAACGACAACTGCTGTCTATGAGTGCATCAATTCCATCCTAAACCTGATGGACAAAAAACAGGAAACAATAGGAGTCTTTATTGACTTGTCAAAAGCTTTTGGCATGGTGGACCATAAAATTCTGCTACCAAAGCTAGAAAGATATGGTATTCGAGGTCTGTCCAAAAAGTGGATCAGTTCCTTCCTGACTAATCGTATGCAGGCAGTGTGCATCAAGCACACAAATATTGAACTAAAAACTGTATCAAATCACGTATCTGACTATAAACAAATTAAATGTGGTGTACCCCAAGGATCAGTATTGGGACCCCTTCTGTTTCTTCTGTACATAAATGATCTAAGCTTAAATGTTAATGCACACAAGACAATCATATTTGCAGATGACACCACGATTCTACTAAAAGGAGACGAAGATGAACAGTTACAGCAGACAGTAAACACGGTCACGAAACAACTTAGCAGCTGGGCACAGAGTAATCAGCTTGTAATAAACAGTAAGAAAACCATTGCTCTAAAATTCCACAATGTTCCTAACAAGGACATGTTTATCCCATCAGTCCCTATCAATGACAAACCAGTTGGTAACAATACTGAAACCAAATTCTTAGGACTTTGGCTGCAGAGTAAAATCAGATGGAATAAGCATATTGAATATCTCAATGCAGAACTGAGCAAAACATGTTACCTTCTTTGTTCATTAAAATCATGCTGTAGTGAGAAAACAGTATTGAATGCATATCATGCGTACTTTCATTCTCGTCTTAGATATGATGTCACCTTCTGAGGAAATTCTAAAACAGCTAATAGCACTTTTAAACTACAAAAATGGGCCATTAGAATCTTGTTTGGGTGCAAGCCTAGAGACTCTTGTGAACCCCTGTTTAAGAAATCTGCTATTCCTCCATTACCGTGTGTATACATTATGGATACTCTTTTGTTCTTTAAATTAAATGTAATAGGCAAGGACCGGAGACTGCAAAAAAACTGTGATATACATGAGCACTTTACAAAGACAAAACAGAAACTTACATGTGACTCAAATCAGCACAGCATTGTGCCAAAAAGGTACTTTTCACATGAGAGTTAAGCTTTATAACAAACTTCCTGAAAACATAAAAGCTATCACTGAGGTCAATACATTTGGAAAATCTCTAAAGTCATATTTACAGCATCACTGCTTTTACCCCATTGAAGAATATTTAAATTTATGAAATGTGTTATATAAATACTTACGTGTAAAGTGTATTATTGTAACCTTAAATATGTATGCCTTGAAATGACTGTCAGCCTGTATATTTATAACTTGGCTTCTCCAATGTCTTATGCATAAGCTGCTATGTAGACAACAGGACCAATAAAAAATACAATACAATACAATACCTACATGCATGAAATTAAGCTGTCAGTACAATGCAGTATGAGAGTGACATCTGATACATTAAATTCAGGATCACTACCAGACAAAACAAATAGTTTCTTACATTAAACAAGGCATCCATCCATACATTGCCACTGTAGCATATCACGCAACACAAAATTACGTTCTCAGCTGATTTACTGTTACTCTCATTGTTTAACCCTCGAGCAGGTGCACTGTGTATAAAGTGCGCCAACAGCAAATGACATTTTCGTGCACAGTTCCATTGTTGTTTCACAATAGCAAGCCCACTACCTATTCCTACATTATTGTTTCACCTAGCACAGTGATAAGTTGTGTTGTAATAGGTTCATGTGAGCTTCAGTAATTTATAATAAACTGTGAGTGTGTCATCGTAGTGTACAATGTACACCACGTGCCTGGTCATGTAAGTAATTTTTCCTTCACTTTTGTTTCATTCCTTTTTAATTGAATCAAAAGATAACATGTGTCAAGCAGGTATATCACTGTGCAGGGTGAGATCAAAGCTGACAGACAATGAGCTTGATTGGTTACTCAACGAGGATCCAGTGTTCAACTCTGTACCAGAAAACAAAAATGATGATGACTGAAGAAGATGAGGAGTTTATCACATGAAGTGACCACGATTCAGATTCTGATCAAGTCCACAATTCAGATGATGACTGTAAAGAGCCACTCTCCACTGGCAGTATTTTTATTGGGAGGGACAAAACATGTAAATGGAATAAAATATGTCCTAATGTGACTTCGAAAACAAAAAGAACATTGTGAAAATATTCCCTGGACCTATGCATGTTGCCAGAGGGGTCACAAGTGAAACAGAGGTTTTATGGACAATACTTAGCCTGGAAATGATTGATGAAATTGTAAAATTCATGAACATACACATTCAATTTAAGAAAGGACATGTACAATATTCCAGAGAAAGGAACACTAAGGAAACTACAAGGTGTGAAATAATGGTATTGTCAGGTTTGTTATATCTCATTGGGACTAAGAAAGCAAACCACACAAATGTCATTGACCTGTGGACAGTAGATGGTGCTAGTATGGAGATTACGAGAGCTGTGGTAAGCTACAGAATACTTCTGTTCCTTATCGAAGTATCCATTTTGAAAACAAAAGTACGAGGAAAGAAAGAAGAGTAACTGATAAACTTGCTGCAATAAGGCAAATATTGGATGCCTTTGTGGTAAACTGCAAGAATGCTTATAGTGTAGGATGATTGTGACAGTAATTGAAAATTTGCAAGTTTTCCGGGGTCACTGTTCTTTTGTTTAGTATATCCCAAAGAAACCAGTGAAGTACTGGATAAATATTTTCTTTAGCAGATTCTAAAACATTCTTCACTAGTAATATTAAAGTATATTGTGGAAAATAACCTAAAGGACAACACGATATTTCTAATTCTCCCTGTGATATTATAAGAAGGCTAGTTACTCACACTGAAAGCTCAGGAAGAAATTTTACAATGGATAATTGGCACACTAGCTATTCCTTAGCCAACTCCCTTTTGAAAAAGTGACTAATGTTCATCAGCACATTGAGAAAAAACAAACTCAAGAGCCCACAAGAATTTTTACTTGGGGAATGTAGGGCTAGCCACTCCTCTTTATTTGGTTTTCAGAATGATATGATGCTAGTTTCGTATGTGCCGAAACAAAACAAGGCAATTATATTACTTTCAACTATACATGATTTTGGAACCATTGACAAAGTTACAGGTAAACCAAAGATAGTTTTAGATTACAATATAACAAAGGGAGGAGTCGATGGAGTCGATAAACTGGGAGGTGCGTATACTGTTGCACAGGTGACAAGAAGATGGCCAGTGGTTGTATTCTATGCTCTAATGGATATAGCAGGAATCAATGCTCAAATAATTTTTCATACAAATGAGGCAAATCCAAAAAAGAAGAGAAGAATTTTCTTGAAAGATTTATCACTGTCTGCTATGAAGCCTCAGCTATTGGAAAGAACTAATATTCCTTCACTTCCTGCCGACATTGCAACTTTCCTCATGCAATACAAACACCAACATGTTGAAAGAAGTGAGGAGCCTACCACCAAGAAAAAGGGCAGTGTGTGACATGTGGATGGGCAAGAAACACATCTACTATCATAAGGTGTAGCTCATGGCATAGCTTTGTTTGCAAAGGACATGTAAAAAGCAGTGCATACATGTGAGAAGTGTAAAGCATTTCTTGAAAATGTGCACGACAATTAACTGTGTAGATGGAAGGAATTTTGTGATAACTGATACTTCTTCAATATATACAGCCTTTGTCCCTTTACATTGCAATGAAAGAGTGTTTTTGTTCAGCATGTGATCAAAAAAGTGTTGGAATAGATTGATATGTCAGCTGCAGCAATAAAATTATATGGAAGTTTCTTATTTGTTTAATCAAATAGTAAATTAGCAATGTAATATAAGATTTTTTTGTATTTTTGTTTAAATAATCCAAAATTAAACTGTGATTTAGCTCATACATGTTTCCCTTGGTAGTATAATGACAGCTTTTGACTACATGTATACAAAGTGCTCTGCTTGCCCACTCATGATGAAAATCAGTGCACCTACTCGAGGGTTAATAGTGTACATTCCTCTGACATCAGGATCATTAGAGATAGTGTAAAATATTTATTTATTCATTGAAAAAAATCTTTCAAGATTGTAGGACACAGAACAAACACAAAACAAAACTGTAACACAACACAACACAGTCCGGATGCCATGAAGGGTACAGGGTGCAGCTAGCCGGCCGCGGTGGTCTAGCGGTTCTAGGCGCGCAGTCCGGAACCATGCGACTGCTACAGTCGCAGGTTCGAATCCTGCCTCGGGCATGGATGTGTGTGATGTCCTTAGGTTAGTTAGGTTTAAGTAGTTCCAAGTTCTAGGGGACTGATGACCACAGATGTTAAGTCCCATAGTGCTCAGAACCATTTGAACAGGGTGCAGCCAACTGGTTTCTGGCAGCTATCTGAGCTGGTAAAGACTGCCAGTCTTGCTAGCAAGACAAAGGCAGAGATCACCATCTGCAGCATTATCTACAGGACCAATTGCAGACCTTTGGTACAGAGCCAAGTGGAGGGTCTGAATCAGAGGCTCAGATGGTTCTGGAACCGTGTAGGCTGCAGATTCCCCTTCTTGCGCCATAGGGTGGTGGGGTTTTGGGTTCCGCTAAATAGGCCAGGTGTCAAATACACACAGGAGGCAACTACATGAGTAGCAGGGGCTGTGTGACATGGACTGGGCGATTTTTAGGTTATAAAGTCTCGGGAAAGATAAAAAAGAGCACCAGTCTCAAAGGGTATAGGGTGAAGAAACGACAAGAATCGAGCAAGCAACAGTTGGTATTGTAGTTGTAAATTGTCATAGCTGTGTTGGAAAAGTACTAGAGCTTCAAGCACTGATAGAAGGCACTGAAGCTGAAATGATTATAGGAACAGAAAGCTGGAGATAAAGTCAGCTAAAATGTTTACAGAGGTGCAAACCCTGTTCAGAAAAGATAGATTAAATAAAGTAGGTGGTGGTGTGTTTCTGTCTGTTGGTAGTAGTTTATCTTATAGTGAAGTTGAAATAGATAGTTCCTGCGAATTAATATGGGTAGGGGTTATACTCAACAGCAGTACCAAAATAATAATTGGCTCCCTCTACCAACCCCCCCGACTCAGATGATATAATAGCTGAATGGTTCAAAGAAAACTTGAATCTCATTACAAATAAGTACCGCTACTCATACAGTTATAATCGGTGGAGACTTCAATCAACCCTCAATTTGATGGCGAAAATACATGTTCAAAGCCAGTGATAGACAGGAAACATCTTCCGAAATTGTACTAAATGCTTTCTCTGGGAATTACTTTGAACAATTAGTTCATGAGCCCTCAAAAATTGTAAATGGTTGCAAAAACACACTTGACCTCTTAGCCACAAACAATCCTGATCTAATAGATAGGATCATGATGGATACAGGGATTAATGAACACAAGGTCATTGTAGCGAGGCTCAAAAATAAATGCAAAATATATCTGTTTAAACCAGCAGATAAAAATTCGCTTGATAAAAACAGCAGATAAAAATTCGCTTGATACCTTCCTAAGAGAGTGTCTCCATTCCTTCCAAGCTAATTATGTAAGTGTAGACCAGATATGGCTGAAATTCAATGATACAGTATCGACAGAAATAGATAGTTTCATACCACATAAGTCAATAAGAGATGGGACTGATCCACCATGGCACACAAAACACATCAGAACACTGCTGCACAAGAAACAAAAAAAGCATGCCAAATTCAGAAGAACACAAAATCCCCAAAGCTCGAAATTTAGCGCGGATGTCAGTGCTAGATGCTTTTAATAGTTTCCACAATGAAACATTGTCTCAAAATATGGTAGAAAACCCAAAGAGATTCTGGTTGTATGTAAAGTACACCAGTGGCAAAAAACAGTCAATACCATGGCTGAGCGATAGTGATGGAAATGTTATCAGTGATGGTGTCACTAAAGTGGAGCTACTAAATACAGTTTTCTGTAATTCCTTCATGAAAGAAGACAAAATAAATATTCTAGAATTCAAAACCAGAATAGCTGTTAGCATGAGTGACATAAAAGGAGATATCTTAGTTGTGGCAAAACAACTCAAATCACTTAAGAAAGGCAAGTCTTCCAGTCCAGATGGTATACCAATCAGGTTCCTTTCAGAGTATGTAGACACAATAGCACCTATCTTAGCTGTCATATACAACCACTCACTTGATGAAAGGTCTGTTCCTAAAGACTGGAAAGTACACCAATATTCAAGAAAGGAAATAGGAGTAACCCATTGAAATACAGACCCATATCATTGACCTCAATTCGCAGTAGGATTTGGGAGCATATACTGTACTCGAACATTATGAATCACCTTGAAGAAAATGACTTATCGATACATAACCAACACAGATTCAGAAAATATAGTTCTTGTGCAATGCAGCTAGCTCTTTATTCCCATGAGGTAATGAGTGCTGTTGACAAGGGATCTCAGATCGATTCCATATTTCCATATTTCCAGAAGGCTTTTGATACCGTTCCTCACAAGCAACTATTAATCAAATTACGTGCATATGAAGTACTGTCTCAGTTGTGTGACTGGATTCATGATTTCCTCTCAGAGAGGTAACAGTTCATAGTAATAGATGGTAAATCATCGAGAAGAACAGAAGTGATATCTGGTGTTCCGCAATGTAGTGTCAGTGTCATAGGCCCTCTGCTGTTCCTGATTTACATAAATGATCTAGGTGATAATCTGAGCAGCCCCCTTAGATTGTTTGCAGATAACGCTGTAATTTACTGTGTAGTAAAATCATCAGATAATCTATTACAATTACAAAATGATCTAGAGAGAATTTCTGTTTGGTGTGAAAAGTGGCAATTTGCACTAAACAAAGAAAAGTTTGAGGTCATCCACATGGGTACTAAAAGAAATCCGATAAATTTTGAGTATACAATAAATTGCACAAATCTAAGAGCTGTCCATTCGACTAAATACCTAGGAATTACAATTATGAGCAACTTAAATTGGAAAGACCAGATAGATAATATTGTGGGGAAGGCGAAACAAAGACTGTGCTTTGTTGTCAGAACACTTAAAAGATGTGACAAACCCACTACAGAGACATCCTACATTACACTTGTCCATCCTCTGCTGGAATATTGCAGGCAGTATGCAGTATGGGTTCCTTACCAGTTAGGATTGATGGAGGACATCGAAAAAGTGCAAAGAAGGGCATCTTGGCTCTGAGCATTATGGGACTTAACACTTATGGTCATCAGTCAAGGGCATCTTGTTTCGTGTTATTGCGCAATAGGGGTGAGAGTGTCACTGATATGATACGACAGTTGGGGTGGCAGCCACTGAAACAAAGGTAGTTTTCTTTGTGGTGAGATCTATTTACGAAATTTCAATCACCAACTTTCTCTTATGAATGCAAAAATATTTAGTTGACACCAACCTACATAGGGAGCATCATAATAAAATAAGAGAAATCAGAGCTCGAATGGAAAGATTTGGGTGTTCATTTTCCCATGCACCGTTCAAGAGTGGAATGGTAGAGAAGTAGTATGAAAATGGTTTGATGACCCTTCTGCCAGGCACTTAAGTATGAATTGCAGAGTAACCATGTAGATGTAGATGTAGGTGAAAAATACAATATTATTTCAGTAGATACATAAATTTTAGATATTCACAAAAGAAATTGCACTACTTTCAGTACCTGCACTGTATTGTTTCAAGCCTCTTGTATCTCAAATGTTCTAAAAATTCTGCTACTGAATAGAAGCAATGGTCTAATAAAAAGGTTCCTTAGTGTTTTACAAAAGAGTGTGAATGACAATGTTGAAGAATATTATAAATTTGTATACCACTGCTATTGTGGAAGTTTTGTAGGCTGATATCCTTACTGACTGGACATGAAGCATTTCCTTTTATCTTATATTATGTTTGTGGATATTAAAATTTTCATTTGCGGCTTTCAAATTCTTTCAGACACACTTACAGTTTTCTAGTATGTATATACGAGGTTTGAAACTTTAATAGTGGCAACTATTTATTTACAGCTCATACAAAATAGGTACTTCTTTCAAAGTTTTACTGACCTTCAGAGTAGTTGCCAGTATTGTGAATAACCCATTGCCAGTGATGTGGAAGTTGCAGGATGCTCTTAGCAGTGCCAGTTGTGTTGACAATTCTAGCAGCACGGTCTATTGCCCGATGAATTTGTAGCAGTTCTGAAGTGAATGCCATGATGTGTTTCCTTCAGTTTATAAATCGAGTTGAACTTACAAGGCCTTAAGTTGGGGTAATGCAGTAGGTGGTACAGCACTTAGGAGCCCCATCAGTCAAACAAATTGGTAACAGCTTGCACTGTACATGCTTGAGCATTGTCCTGCAAAATGATGGTCAGGTCCTACAGAAAGTGTGATCAGTTTTGTCTCTGTGCAGTTCATTTTTGGAACACAACCTATGAGCAGCTTAGAGACAGTGATATTTTCTGCAGGACCTGACCATCATTTTGCAGGACAATGCTCAAGAACATACAGTTGACTGATGAGGCTGCTAAGTGCTATACCACCTACTGCAGTCCCCTGACTTAAGCCCTCATGAATTCAACTCGATTTCTAAGCTGAAGGAAACACTTCACAAAATTCACTTCAGAACTGCTACAAATTTGTCAGGCAATAGACCACGCCACTTGAACTGTCAACACAATTGGCACTACTAAGAGTATCCTACGACTTCCACATCGCTGGCAATGGGTTATACACAATGCTGGGGACTACTTTGCAGGCCAGTAAAACTTTGAAACACGTATCTATTTTGTACAAGCTATAAATAAATAGTTGCCACTATTAAAGTTCCAGCCCTCATACATGAAAGGGGTAGGATTGACAACTTTTGAAAGAGGGGTTTGCAAGAATTTGTTTGTTGAGCATGTTGCATTGCTCTTACAGTTCTTTTCTGTGTTAGGAAAATCAGTGAACTAGGTGATGAATTACCCCAGAATATAACTGAGCAAAGTAACCAATTTAAATAGTTATAATACTTGCTTTATTAAGAGAGTAATTGTAGCCTACAAAATATTTTATTTACCGTTCTATTTATTTTGTTTTTATATGTATGCCATCTAAAGTTATATTGAAGCGAAATGCCTAAAAAATTTGTTTCCAGAGAAGATAAAATTTTGTTGGAGTTTATTGCCACACTGGTGTTGCATGCATCACCTCTTAAACAGAAATTAAAGAAACGTTGTTTTTTTTCATGTTTATCAGTAGTCTATTCCCCTAAAACCATCTATTTAGCTGTGCTGTAGTTTTATTTACAGCTGCTTGTAGCTGACTTAGAGTGTTTCCTGTAGTATGGATGCTTGTGTCATCTTCACAAAAAGTATTTGTTTGTGAGTCAATGTTTAGGTCTACACCATTTATGTACAGGAGAAAGAGGATTGCCCCAAGAATGGATCCCTGAGGGATTTCTTTTTTAGAATTTCTGCATCCAAGAAAGATATCCTAGTATTTTGATTTAGTTCATGTTTCATTAGTATTTTCTATTCCCTGTTTGTCGAGTACAATGTGAATCATTTCAATGCTGTGCTCTAATGCCATATGCATGGAGCTTTTCTAATATGTCAAAGGCTTTACTTAAATCTAAATGAAATGCCAGTGGCACTTTGTGTTTTGTCCCTTTTTTGCACGGTATTATGTATAAAATCATAGATTGCACTAACTCAAGTACAATACGTAATTAACATCTTACTTCTTCTTCCTCTTGGCTCTACAATCACTGATGTGCCTTGGCCTGCACTAGGACGTCATTCCATTCATCTCTGTTTGCATGTCTTGTATCTCCATCCTATGACTCCAGTAACTTTTAAATCTTCTTATATGTCATCCAAGTACTGAAGTCATGGTCTTCATCTGCTTTTTGTCCCTCAGAGTTTCGTAGCAGTGCCATTTTTGTTGGGCTCTCATGTTACATATGAAAAACATGGCCAACCCATTTCAGTAGATTTATTTGAATGAACTTTATGATTTCAAGACCTTTATATAATCTGTAAAGTTCAAAATTATAAGCTCCACCTTCATTAGACACCCCATAGATTTTGTATATCACCTTTTCTTCAAAACATTTTAGTACTTCTTTACACTTTTGTGTCAGTGTCCAGGTTTCTGAGCCATAAGTTAATACTGGGCTTATTAAAGGTTTATACTGCAGACATTTTTTCCTCCTGGACAGATTTCTTGACTTGAGTTGTGGGGCCAGCTCACAATAGCATTTACTAGTTACATAGATGCACCGCTTTATTTCCACACTGACATCATTCTATGATGTTCCCAGTGTTCCCAGACAGACAGCTTCACTAACAGATTCTGTTTGCTCCTGGTCAATTACTAGTGTTGTATTGCTAACCTCTTCATCTCAGAGTAGCACTTGCAACCTACGTCCTCAATTATTTGCTTGACGTATTCCAATCTCTGTCTTCCTCTACAGTTTTTGCCCTCTACAGCTCCCTCTAGTACCATGGAAGTCATTCCCTCATGTCTTAGCAGATGTCCTATCATCCTGTCCCTTCTCCTTATCAGTGTTTTCCACATATTCCTTTCCTCTCCGATTCTGTGTAGAACCTCCTCATTCCTTACCTTATCAGTCCACGTAATTTTCAACATTCGCCTGTAGCACCACATCTCAAATGCTTCGATTCTCTTCCGTTCCGGTTTTTCCACAGTCCATGTTTCACTACCATACAATGCTGTACTCCAGACGTACATCCTCAGAAATTTCTTCCTCAAATTAAGGCCGGTATTTGATATTAGTAGACTTCTCTTGGCCAGAAATGCCTTTTTTGCCATAGCGAGTCTGCTTTTGATGTCCTCCTTGCTCCGTCCGTCATTGGTTATTTTACTGCCTAGGTAGCAGAATTCCTTAACTTCATTGACTTCGTGACCATCAATCCTGATGTTAAGTTTCTCACTGTTCTCATTTCTAATACTTCTCATTACCTTCGTCTTTCTCCAATTTACTCTCAAACCATACTGTGTACCCATTAGACTGTTCATTCTGTTCAGCAGATCATTTAATTCTTCTTCACTTTCACTCAGGATAGCAATGTCATCAGTGAATCGTATCATTGATATCCTTTCACCTTGTATTTTAATTTCACTCCTGAACCTTTCTTTTATTTCCATCATTGCTTCCTCGATGTACAGATTGAAGAGTAGGGGCGAAAGGCTACGGCCTTGTCTTACACCCTTCTTACTACGAGCACTTCGTTCTTGATCATCCACTCTTATTATTCCCTCTTGGTTGCTGTACATATTGTATATGACCCATCTCTCCCTATAGCTTACCCCTACTTTTTTCAGAATCTCGAACAGCTTGCACCATTTTATACAGTCGAATGCTTTTTCCAGGTCGACAAATCCTATGAAAGTGTCTTGATTTTTCTTTAGCCTTGCTTCCATTATTAGCCGTAACGTCAGAACTACCTCTCTCATTCCTTTACTTTTCCTAAAGCTGAACTGATCGTCACCTAGCGCATTCTCAATTTTCTTTTCCATTCTTCTGTATATTATTCTTGTAAGCAGCTTCGATGCATGAGCTGTTAAGCTTATTGTGCAATAATTCTCGCACTTGTCAGCTGTTGCCGTCTTCGGAATTGTGTGGATGATGCTTTTCCGAAAGTCTGGTGGTATATCGCCAGACTCATATATTCTACACACCAACGTGAATAGTCATTTTGTTGCCGATACCCCCAATGATTTTAGAAATTCTGATGAAATGTTATCTATCCCTTCTGCCTTATTTGACCGTAAGTCCTCCAAAGCTCTTTTAAATTCCGATTCTAATACTGGATCCCCTATCTCTTCTAAATCGACTTCTGTTTCTTCTTCTATCACATCAGACAAATTTTCACCCTCATAGAGGCTTTCAATGTATTCTTTCCACCCATCTGCTCTCTCCTCTGCATTTAACAGTGGAATTCCCATTGCACTCTTAATGTTACCACCATTGCTTTTAATGTCACCAAAGGTTGTTTTGACTTTCCTGTATGCTGAGTCTGTCCTTCCGACAATCATATCTTTTTTGATGTCTTCACATTTTTCCTGCAGCCATTTCATCTTAGCTTCCCTGCACTTCCTATTTATTTCATTCCTCAGTGACTTGTATTTCTGTATTCCTGACTTTCCCGGAACATGTTTGTACTTCCTCCTTTCATCAATCAACTGAAGTATTTCTTCTGTTACCCATGGTTTCTTCGCAGCTACCTTCTTTGTACCTATGTTTTCCTCCCCAACTTCTGTGATGGCCCTTTTTAGAGCTGTCCATTTCTCTTCAACTGTACTGCCTACTGCGCTATTCCTTATTGCTGTATCTATATAGCGTTAGAGAACTTCAAACGTATCTCGTCATTCCATAGTACTTCTGTATCCCACTTCTTTGCTTATTGATTCTTCCTGACTAATGTCTTGAACTTCAGCCTACTCTTCATCATTACTATATTGTGATCTGAATCTATATCTGCTCCTGGGTACACCTTACAATCCAGTATCTGATTTCGGAATCTCTGTCTGACCATGATGTAATCTAATTGAAATCTTCCCGTATCTCCCAGCCTTTTCCAAGCATACCTCCTCCTCTTGTGATTCTTGAACAGGGTATTCGCTATTACTAGCTGAAACTTGTTACAGAACTCAATTAGTCTTTCTCCTCTTTTATTCCTTGTCCCAAGCCCATATTCTCCTGTAACCTTTTCCTCTACTCCTTCTCCTACAACTGCATTCCAGTCGCTCATGACTATTAGATTTTCGTCCCCCTTTACATACTGCATTACCCTTTCAATATCCTCATACACTTTCTCTATCTGTTCATCTTCAGCTTGCGACGTCGGCATGTATACCTGAACTATCGTTGTCGGTGTTGGTCTGCTGTTTATTCTGATTAGAACAACCCGGTCACTGAACTGTTCACAGTAACACATCCTCTGCCCTACCTTCCTATTCATAACGAATCCTACACCTGTTATACCATTTTCTGCTGCTGTTGATATTACCCGATACTCATCTGACCAGAAATCCTTGTCTTCCTTCCACTTCACTTCACTGACCCCTACTATATCTAGACTGAGCCTTTGAATTTCCCTTTTCAGATTTTCTAGTTTCCCTATCACATTCAAGCTTCTGACCAGAAATCCTTGTCTTCCTTCCACTTCACTTCACTGACCCCTACTATATCTAGACTGAGCCTTTGCATTTCCCTTTTCAGATTTTCTAGTTTCCCTATCACGTTCAAGCTTCTGACATTCCACGCCCCGACTCATAGAACGTTATCCTTTCGTTGATTATTTAATCCTTTTCTCATGGTACAGATACAGTAGTAGCTGGTATTGTTTTAAGCAGACTGCACCGAGGACAGTTTCTGTGACATTGGAGACACCGAAGGTCCATGGCAATGAAGAGTCAGAGCCCAGAATGATGTCAATGGTAATTGAGCCATACCAATCAATTGTATTGTTGTTTGCCACATGAAGTTGAAGGTATGACTTAACAGCAAGAGGGGTGAACCAGTAAGCGGCATGGTACTGATGTCAATGACTGCATCCACAAGCAGGTAGCTTTGTCTTCTGCAGGCAAACACACAGAGGTGATAGCCATGAGGTTGCAGTCATGAAGCTTCCTTGTCACCCGTGTTCTGCATATGGACACAGCGTGATTGATGGGAGCTACTGTTGAAGTTTGGGGATGCACATGGCAGTTGGCAGTTGACAGTTATGTGCTGCATCCTTGAACTGAGAGTGAGACCGGCATTAGTGCAGGAGGAGGGGGGGGGGGGGGGGGCAGATGATGAAATTGGGCTGCTGGGAGAGTGAGGCTGTGTGTCAATACACCAAAGGTCATTGTTCCTCATGAAAACTAGTGCTGCTGTCTCTGGTGGGGTTGGGTGAACTTGGTCAGCCTTGGCACTGTCATGATGGGTCACATGGCAAGGCAACCGTGAGTCAGCATTTTGTGCATTGTTACCTGGATAACTGATGCTTTCTCAGTGCTGGCCTATGGCATGTATTCTATCCATAAGTTGTGCTTTCACATCAAGGGATTCCTGTTCATGCAAAATCATGATGAGTTGCACCTGTGATGGCAGTTTGATGATCCACTAAGTCCACAGAGTCCAGTTAGGCATCGGGTTCATGTCTACCAGATTTGGTGACACCATAGCTGTGAAGGGGTGCTGTTATCACTGGCTTCATCATAGATGATCTATTTGAGCTGCTGTTCCAGTGTCTACGACAAACATTGGAGCAGCAGTGACTTGGCAGTATCATACTTGTTTAATGCAGACAGGGTGAAAAATAAATCACTAATCAAATCTGCCTGCTGACCAAGACATCTTACGAGAATGACAGATTTAGCACTATTGTCAATTATTCCATGGATGGTCATAATACACTTGCAGACAGTGAACCACATTAGTGATTGATAGATGCAGAACAGTGGAAGCTTGAAAGCTGAATGGAAAGTGGACAGGTAGTCCCAAGTTGGTAGACGTGGTGTAGGCAGGTGTGTGAGTGGAACCAATGTACCAAAATCCAGTGTGGCAGGTACAGAAGCGATGTTGTTAATTAACTGTTGATATGGCTGTATCAACTGTTGCGGCACAAGTGGCAGACTTGGGGCATGTGTGACATGGTGAGAAATGACATAAATAGGTGAGGAAAATGGTTCTGGGTTTTGAATGGTCTGTTGCACAGAAATCACAAGTAAAGTCTTGTGAGTGGTAGTAACAGCATGCATACTTGGTGAAATGTCTGTCTGGCACATTTGTTCAAGCAGGAATGTAGTCACACACAACATGGTAGGCATAATGTTCACAAGTGGATAAAATGGATTGGAACAGTGCACAGTCTGAGGCACATAAAACACTGGAAAAACACTCTGCAAAGTGTCTGATGTCACTGATCAGGTAGAAGGCCAGCATTGTTCACAGTTGGTGCATGGCACTGTTGCATCACGTCCTCAATTTTAGGCACAGTCTGATGAGATGCACTCAATTGCATGGTGGTGTAGCATGGCAGTAGCAGGAAAGTCACTGTCATTTTCCAGTAATTGTATAACTCCAGAGTCCAAAAATGTCTGCGCTTTTACTGCATAGTAGCTGAGATTCTTGTATGGTGAAAGAAATGCAGCCAGGTGTGCTCATTGTGAGTTATCAACATGGTTCCTCTGTACTGCAGTGGCAAAGGAATGTAAATAACACTCATACAACAGGTATGAGCCATGGTTTATTGCCATGTCTTAGGAAACACATCAGTGTAACTGACACATACAAAGTCAGAGAGCAGACTGCCATTCCAGATAGACTGCACACAGTACACTGTTGCCAGCAACCCAAGAAGCATTCTTCACTCGTGCCCATAGTGTTATTGTTCAATGTTTTTATAGCATATAATATGATGAAAATGTACAATAAATTATATGGTTAAATGAAAGAAACTGCAATTTTCCCATACAAAATGGATATGTCTGATGCAAAAAAACTACTTTTTTTGTATCTGCATCTCTTTGCATATTTCACTCAGTTCTCCTTGTGATCCTTCACAGAGTATGTGCTAGGGTTACTTATTCCTTTTATTGTGCATAATATCATATGCTGATTCTAATGAAAATAATTGAGTTTTCTGCATTCCATACATTGCTGAACAAGATTTTTCTAAAGTTTCATTAGGTCTGGTTTACAACTGGTTTCCAGGGTTTTTTGAACTCTTCAGAATATTCAAACAGTTTATCAGAGACATTTTCAAAATTTTAAAAATTTTTAGTTGATGAATAATAGGATCTATCTGTTACAGTGCAAGATCTAAATATTTATTTATATGCATAGCAGTTCTACAAACCTAATATAATTTGGCAGCAGAAAGTGGACTGTAGTGATAGCTACTGATATAAAGCTGCAGAATTTTTCACCTTTCTTTAAATAACATTGTATTGTGTTGTATTGATGGTGTAATTGAACAAACACCTAAAATCTAAATCACTTACTTTTTCTTTCAGAGATTTGTGCCCTACATCCCATAGAAGTTCAAAGAAGGTAACAAATATGGCAAACACAACACCAACCATAAGCACTACAAAAACACCGCCAACATTTTCAAGTTTCAGACCAGATACATCAGCATTTTCTTCTGCATCCTGTAGCAATAAAAGAAAAATTAATCACATGAAACAGAAACTCTCAGGAATGTACATAGTGAAACAAGAAATTATATGTGCTTACACACTCACGCATGGATTAATTAATTCCTGTGTGTGTGTGTGGGGGGGGGGGGGGGGGCTGGAGGGGGGGATTGGGGAGACAGCAAAAATCCAAAGCAATAGAAGCATGTAAGCTTCATTACTAAAAAATAAGTACCATATACAACCATACAAAAATTCATGCTGCATGAATGAAACAGCAGGCAATAAAAGTGTATACTGAGCACAAAGTGAGTCAGTGCACAGATATGATATCATTTTTTTCCAGAGATTCTCCTGCCAATAATAAACAACTTCGTAGCCCCTTCTTCTCTTCCCCATGCCACCATATATTCATTCAGAGGGAGGGGGGCTACAAAGCAGCTTTTGCTTTGCAAGTAAATCTCTATAAGGGTCATAATAAATGCAGTCTTCAAGATATAAAACAAACCACTGTGTAAGAAGCTGTAAGTACTTCCTGTACCCCATTTTTATGTATGTGATATTGTATCATTGATAAATAAAACTACAGTCACTGAAAACCAATTTCTGTGTAAAAATGTAGCCATCCATGTGCAGGGTGATTATAAATTAAAGTTAAACTTTCAAACCACTGTAGAAATAACACCACTGGTC
This sequence comes from Schistocerca serialis cubense, assembly GCF_023864345.2. NCBI lineage: Eukaryota > Metazoa > Arthropoda > Insecta > Orthoptera > Acrididae > Schistocerca > Schistocerca serialis. The sequence goes on from NC_064640.1 coordinate 308,476,989, forward strand.
AGAATAGCATCAAATTGCAACAAAATATTATCAGAGAATGGGGAAAACATATGATAGAAGAAAAATAAATAGTTACCAAATGTAGCAATAGATGGCTCTGTAAGCATCATAATTTAATAGTGGTTGACTACAAATGACAAATGAATCGTACAACAGTGACTAATGTGTATGTTTGATGTTAAACAAACTGCGCTACTCAGTGTGCATGGGTGTACCAGTGTGATACTGTTAGTTATGTAAGCCCATCCACAAAGGCAAGGTCATATCGCATTGGATAGTCCTGACTCCAAAAACCGCATTAAAAGCATCACTCACACAAGTTTTTCAATTGCCCTGAGGCCAAAAACCGCATAAAAGCATCAATCACATTGGTTTTTAATTGTCCTGAGGGCAAAAACTGCATAAAAAGCATCGATCAAAATCAAATTGGATTATTAATTTTCGTGTGACTGGTTCAAACCATGTTCAGTATGGTGTCCACTGTTTTGTACAACAAGTTGAAATCGAGAAACAGCATGTTCCACAACTAATAAAAGTGTTTCTGGGGTCATGTTCAGAATGTGTTGTGCAACACATGCCTTCAATGCAGCTAAGTTTGCAGTCATAACACTGAACACAACATGTTTCAGATAGCCTCACAGCCAGAAGTCATGAGGATTAAGGTCAGGTAATTGTAACAGACAGGCTGTAGGGAAATGGTGGCTGATAATTCTAGTATTTCTGAAATGGTGCTTCAGCAGCTGCTCAACTGGATTTCCAGTGTGCAGAGTTGTTCCATCTTGCATAAAAATTATCCCACCCACACATCCACACTGTTGGAGAGCTGGAATGATGTGGTTGAGCAAAAGACACCCATAGCACTTACCAGTGACCGTACAGATAACAGGACTGGGAGCACCTGTTTCTTTGGGAAAGTATATCCCTGTGATAAATGATGCTGTAAACCTGCACAACAGAATGACCTTTTCAGGATGAAGTGGTACTGGTTGATTTGTGTGGATTTTCTGTTGCCCATATTCGACAATTCTGTGTATTGACATATCCTGTCAAAAGGAAGTGGGTTGTGTCTGTCCACAAAATCTTCAATGGCCAATCATTGCCCACTTCCATGTGAGCAAGAAATTCTAAAGCAAAGGTCTCTCTTGCTGGCAGGTCAACAGGAAAGAAAGTTGTGCACATGGGTAAATTTGAATAGATAACAAACAAGGACGTTTCGTAGGATTTTATGCACCATGCTCATGGGTATTTCCAATGTTCAGGCAAATCTCTGTCCACTACACATTTGCACACCACCACTTGTCTCCTCCTGCACTGCTGTGGCCACTGCTTCCACACATGTTGAAAGTGTGAAACAGTGTTAATGTAAGAATGTAAATAATCTTTGATGTGAGAATCACTAACTTTTTTTTTTTTTTTTTTTTTTGTACGTTGTTATCCTACTTGTATATTTTTATGTTAATGTTCTAAAAGTTGTATTAAAATTGTAATGTCTAAGTGACAAGTAAATTCAATTATAAATTTTCATGTATATGTATTTTAAATTGTAATGTTTATTGACAAGTCCTATGTCATTTCGATGATGCACTACAAGGACACTAATAAATTGAATTGAATTGAATCTATTTGTCTCCTCTTTCTACCAGGTTGCACACCAACGCCTTTTTTCAAATCCTTCAGTGTTTGGAAATTCTGCAGAGCAACATGTGCACAGTCATCATTCTTGTAACATATCTTTACAAGCAGACAGTCATGGCAAACACCACAGACACGAAAGGAGGAAAAGCCCTGTACCTGACATATTTATACCAACTCCAGTGGGTTGAGCCCATGACAGATGTTTTCATTTACGTATGCTATTAATCAGTTTTCACTATTTTTTTCTTCTGCCATACATTTTGCCCCTTCTCCGATAATATTCCATTGCAATTTGACGTCATTCTGACCAGTGGTGTTATTTCTACAGCCTTTTGAAAGTTTAACTTTAATTATAATCACTTTGTACATAATGTGACTGGAAAGTTAAAATTTTATACTGGGTATTCTGGAACAAGGAAAACTGTAAAATGTATGAACACTCTAAATTAAACAGAAAATATTACAAATTAAAAATTGATTTATTATTTATTTATTTATCCATCAGTAGACAATAAATACTGTGTGGATGTTGTCCAAACATACATGTAAATTTATGGGAAACAATCTGTGCAAAAGGAACATACAAAATTTTACATTACGAAGTACAAAGAATAATACATACAAAATTGTACAAAAAAATGTACTTGGTCATACAAGACACAGTAATACAACTTTTTATACATGTACACTAACAGTATTGCAACTGCATAGTCTGTTTGCCCTAAGGCTTTGCTTTGTCTTCCCTAAACAGGAAGCCCTTATATTCACTACACTAACTCAGTAAAGATTTTATCACACTCAACAGCTGTCCACTCCACATCATTCAAATATTATTTTAGATGAAAAGAAGAAGAATGAGAAGACTCCAAGTTCACAAGAAACAACAGCAGTAGTGGCAGAACCAACATTTGAAGTGTCAGAAACAGCATCACCATCAACAAAAACAACAACAACAACAACAACAGAAATGGCAGTATTAAGTACATTAGCAGCAGCACCAATTATAGCAGCAAGCAACTCACCACAGCCCAATGTACAGGTATGTCCCGAGATGTGTAGGAAACCTGTCCTCAAGGATTTTTGGTATCTCACCAGGACACGGGAACAAATATGACAGCACAAAACATAAATAAAACTTTAACCAGTTCTCACCCTAGTCACCTGCAAACTTTAAGTCTAAATATTCAGTGCCTTAGAAGTAAATCACTAGAACTTGAGGTAGCAATGAGTGGTGCAAACATTGACTGTATGTGTATCATGGAGCACTGGTGCAGAACTTTTGAATTAAGTATCATTAATATTCATCCCTATAAGTTGGCAAGTCAGTATTGTAGAAAAAAATGCCAAAAACAGAGGTGTATGTATCTTTACTAAATCAAGTAACAGATACAAAAGAATGTGTGAAGCTGAATTATTGAGAGTGGAAAATCGTTTTGAAGTAGCAGCTATACAGTTGTATGAAATATAGGGAAAAGCCATAGTAATAGCAATATACACACCACCTAATGGGGACAGAGACATATTCATTAATAAATTAGAAACACTGCTTAGCACTCTTTTGACTGAAAGAGCCACTGTATTTGTCTGTAAGGATTTCAACATAAATCTAATGAATAAATGTAGGCTGAAAATCAATTCCTAAATCTATTATGTAGTTTCAATCTATTTCCACACATATAGGAACCCACAAGAATAACATATCATACAAAAAGTCTTATAGATAATATATTTTCAAATGTACAGTCCACAGAAGTAGAGGTAACAAATGCTGATTTGGGATTATCAGACCACAATACTCTTGTCCTCAAAATTCCTTCAATGCCACTGCAAGAGAAAAAAGTGTTCTTCATGTATAAAAGAAATTTGTCCACTGAAAACTGTGTGGAATTTACAAATATCCTAACTAGTGAGTCTTGGGCAGAAGTTCTGTTTCTAACAAATACAAATGATGCATATAACACTTTTTCTTCAATTTTCATGGGATATTTTGAAATGTGCTTTCCAAAGAATCTGTCAAGAATCACACTTCCCAGGCTTCGTCCCGAGCGCCTCTCCGACCTTAAAAATCAGATTTCTGAACTACTAAGCTCCGGCATCATTGAACCCTCTGCCAGTAGCTGGTCTATGCCCATACATATGACACCCAAGAAAGATGGGTTCTGGCGTGTGAGTGGAGACTACTGTCGACTAAATGCATGAACAATTATGGACCCCTACCCCATACCCAACATTGCCGACTTTACCAGTTCCCTCGCAGGTGCGACCACATTCTCTGTCATTGATTGCAAACGGGCCTACCACCAGATCCCCATGGCACCTGAAGACATCAAGAAGACAGCAATCACTATCCCAATCGGTTTATTTCAGTTTCAATTCATGCCCTTCGGTCTGAAAAACGCAACCCAGATCTGGCAATGCTTCATCAACGAAGTGCTATTTGACCTAAAATTCTGCTTTGCATATCTTGATGACATTCTTGTCTTCAGCTCCTTCGTCGAGGACAACATTCGACATGTGCAAACTGTTATGAACACTCTCGTGGCAGCAGGCATCGAGACCAACCAGGACAAATTGCAGCTACATCAACCCGCTGCACTTTTCTTGGTTTTCGGGTCTCTGCCGATGCCCTTTCACTGCCCCCTGAGAAAGTACAAACAATACTAAACCTACCCAGACCTTCGTCATTCAAAGAGCTCTGGCGCTTTCTGGGGATGGTTAATTATTATCGCCATCATCTACCTCGGTCTGTGGAGATTCAGGCTCCACTGAAGGACGCCTTGGCTGTCATGAACACTTCTGGATCTCGGAGCGTTCCATGGACCCCTGCTATGACTGACTCTTTCACTGCCCTCAAAAATCTTCTTGCCGAGGCCTGCACCATCGCGCATCCTCATCCCAATGTGCAGCTTTACATCACCACTGATGCGAGCGATACTGTCATTGGCGCTGTTTTTAGCCAGACAATCGACGGCCAGACTTTGCCTCTGCAGTTTTTCTCTCGCAAGCTCACCAATGCACAACGGAAATATTCCGCGTTTGACAGGGAGTTGCTCGTGGTCTACGAAGCGATCAAGCATTTTAAGACTGACATTGAGGGATGCTCTTTCTATGTTTTAACAGACCACAAACCCCTGGCTGTGGCCATTACAAACCCACCAGCTGACCTGCCTCCTCGCCGCTTCAGATACATGAACTTCATATCTCAGTTCACCACCGATGTCAGACACATAAAGGGTGCTGACAATGTAGTTGCTGATTTCCTTTCATGAGTTGACACCGTTCATTCGCTGTTAGATCTCTCTGAACTGCCTAACCTACAACCCGCTGACGAGGAAACACAAAACCTGATTTCAGACTCTACCTCTTCACTACACTTCGTCTGCACCACCTTCCCTGGCATTTCTGGTGAGATCTGGTGCAATGACTGTACGGGCACTTTATGCCCCTTCATCCCAACCACACTCCATTGAGTTGTCTTAAACGCATTGTGTAATTTAGCCCTCCCTGGTGTTCGTGCATCTGCCCACCTCGTAGTGGAGCGCTTTGTGTGGAGAAATGTCAACAAGGACTGCCAGCAATGGGCACCCTCCTGCGTCACGTGCCAACGCTGCAAAGTACACAGGCATACTTCACCCCCCTCAGCGCCTTTTCGATCCATCCTGAGAGTTTCCAGCATATTCATATTGACATTATCGGCCCTCTCCCCCCCCTCTAACGGCTTTCGTTATGTTCTCTCGTCTATCGACCCAACAACTCGCTGGGTCGAGGCTATCCCCTTCCCCAATATTACGTCAAAAACTGTTGCTTGAGTCATGGGTATCGTGTTTTGGATGTCCAGCTATCATCACAACTGACCAGGGCAGACAATTGAGTCGGCCCTGTTCAACGAGATTTGTAGCATTTGCGGCATCCGGCGCATCCATACCACAGCATATCACCCCCAAAGTAACGGCCTAGTCGAGCGCTGGCACCGCACTTTCAAGGTGGCTCTTTGATGCCACGACTCTCTATGGATGGAGGCCCTTCCCCTTGTGCTACTCGGCATTCATGTGATCTATAAGGAAGAGCTCAAAGGCTCAATAGCCGAGTCATATATGGCCAGAACATTGTTCTCATTGGCGAACTTGTGAGCCCTTCCGCTTCTCTCCCTCAGTCTGACTTACCTTCCTTCGTGGACCATGTCAGACGCCACTTCATCAACCTCCATATCCATCGGACTGCTAGCCATTCCCACCCTAAGGTTCACGTCCCAAAATCTCTGGACAATTGTGAAAACGTCATGCTCCAAGATGACACTGTCCGTGCTCCCCTCCAACCTCCATATATCAGCCCATACCGAGTTCTCCAGCGCTCAGCCAACACCTATGACATCCAGATGAAAGATTCAGCTGTTACAGTCTCTCTCAACAGACTTAAGCCTGCTCATGTCGAGCCCTCTTCTAACCCCCTTCAGGCCAAGACCATGGCACTCACTGTCGTGGCTCACGATGCTCCGACCACTCCTTCCACATTAGAATCACACACTCGGTCGAGTGACTTCCAGCTCCAATCATCGAGCTCTCCTCTGACCTCGCCCTCTACTCTGGTCTCACACACTCCGTCGAGTGACAACATGCTCCCCATATCGATCTTACCTATGATCACGCCCTTGCCGCCAGGTCCTTCGCTGGTGCCTTTGACCTCCCCTTCGTCGCCTTGTAGGGAAGCAGCCTACTCACGCTGTAGTAAATTCACATCAGTTTCGATTGTGTGCCAGCCAGTTTGCTGTAACTAGCTCTGACGTCATAAATGTTACGCAATACCTTAAAAATCAAGCAAATGACCTAAAACTTTTCTGGCATGTCAGAAGTAATACTAAATTAATATGTGTTAAATATCAGTTCGATAACTTCAGCCATTTTCGAAATTTGGACGTTTATCTGAAAAAATCATTGGCGCAACAGAAAAGAGCTAGAGACTTCAAAATTTATATTTAGATTCATCTTTCAGAATGATTTAATAAAAACAGTACTTTGGATTTCACAAATTAAGATTTTAGTGGAAATTCATGGTTTTCTGGTTTTCGTCTCAAAACTGAAGGAAGCAAGATAGATTAAGTAGGCTAATAAATAAGGCTAGGATGTTTAGATTTAAATAGGTCGGAGGTCCGCTATGACTATGAAGATGTGAAAAGTTTCTTTTGAATACCTATAAAATTATAGCGATAGCGGATCTCAAAAGGGCCAGTTCAGAGCTCATCTACTGCGTGCAGTATAATTAAATTAATTCTCTCGCCCAAAATATTTAACTTAGCCACGTCAAAATTTTATTATCAATACTTACCTGCGTGCTGAATGCACGTTTAAATTAAGAGCTTCATCGGCCATCAGCAAAAGAAGCTATAAATTATTATGTAACTGGAAGTGGTGCGTTACTAGCCCAGCGGCTAGTTGGGAGAGCCGATTTGATCAGGCGTTCCCTTAGCCGTCCGCACCGCGGCTTTATATATAAGAACGCTGTGCGAGGAAGCAAGGCCCCAGTTCTCTCCAGACGCTGAATGACACGCCATCTGTGTCGGGAGTCACGTCGCATCGGTATCACTGCTACAAACAGCCTCGGGTGCCGTATTAAGTTACTAGAGATACGCGGAACCATGAAAACATTTCAAGTGAAGTGTTAATTCTGGGATGACTTTCATTATCTAGCTTCAGTTTGCGTATTGTCGTATTTTCACGTGCCGTCGCGGGACGGACATTCTACCAATTATTTAGCGTGGCGTTTGATGAAATACTCTCATCAAATTATGGCGAGCATTCTTTTTAACATTTAATTCAGACATTTATTGTTGTATCAGCACATTAGACTCTGAACTGCTCTGTTAGTTAGGTTGTAAGGATACTTGTGTTTTTTTATCAGTGAATTTCAGAATATACTCAACTATTTTGGAAAATCGTTTTTGATTAGAAATCCCGGACAATCTCCTAATTCCTCAGAGCTATAAGCTGCAGCTATAATGGTATTCTCAGATGAAGTGGGCACTAGGAACTCTATTTACAGGCTTCACGTTTGGTTAAATCACTTTCTGGGTGCTAAAAAAGTAAATAGAGAGCCAGTGTGGAGAACGGCGAAAGACAGCATTAACAACATTCTAAAAGCCTGAAACGGATTCAACATGCAAGCATTTATACAACAATTTAGACTTTTTTTACAAATTATTCGCCGCCCCACATATGGTGCATCGGCCGGGAAATCAACTAAGTGAAAGTGATTTTTTTTACTATTCGGATTCGCGAGTGGAATGCGACACACAGCTGAGTAATAGAACAGTGAAAGTGTTACGTGTGCATGTGGATGACGCAATTGGATTAACAACACATCTGGATTGACGGAGCTGGCACTGAGTCTAGCGGTGCTGCCGGCATCGCGAGAAGCCAGTCTCGCCGCACCGAAGTCGTCCGCTGGAGCAGCCGGTGCAGCCCCTGCAATTGCATGCCACGCAAACACACAACAGCTGTCGGAGAGCCGGCTGCAGTTCAACGTGCCACGTCGCATCAGGAATCCTGGTACGCCGCACCGGCAACACCATACGTCGTGCAGAAGGAACTAAGTTAAGTGAAAAGGTGTTAAAAATTTTACTAATCTGCACTAAAAGACTGTCGGCGATGGAACCGCCAAAAGAAACTGAGGTTAAACTTATATCAGAACCTATGTCTGTTGAGGGAACTGTAAATCCAGACAACGGTTCAAGTGTAAATATGCATGAAAGTAGTAATGTTAAAGTGAAATATGAAGTATTGTCTCCTGACAGTAGTGTGGGAAGGGGCAATGATTCAATAATAGAAACCCCTGTAGTAAAGCAGAAATTAGAAATTGTAAATTTATTGGATGATAGTTTCTCTGATGCATTAAAAATGAAACAGTCATCAGAGATGGTAGAGTTTAAGAAGGAGAAGTTAGATATGACTAATCAATCAGAAGTTTCATTTAGTTTTGATGATTCTGGTGTTGGAGCTAGTTTTTCGTCACCTGAGTGTGATAAAAAGCCAGCTAGTGGGCAACCCAAAGATGCTGGGGCTGTTGATTTAAATGTTATATTACAAGCAATAGCTGCCAGTAATGAAAAATTGTCAGCCAGTAATGCTGAATTAAAATATGAGATTGTGGCCAGTCAAACTAATTTTAATAAACGGTTTGAGGCAATGAACAATAAATTAGAATCCAATAATGCTGAATTAAAGTATGAGATTATGGCCAGCCAAACTAATTTTAATAAACGATTGGAGGTAATGGACGATACCTTCAAGGCTGGTTGCAATAAGTTGAAAGAGGATCTAGACAGTTTGAATTGTAAAATTGATTACAATCATGAAGATATTAAGAAAAAGGTTGCTCAACAGTTTTCTGAAATGTATAAAACAGTTAAATCCGAAGTTGCTGAGGTTCGCAAAGACTTCCAAATGGAAGATGCGAAGCTGGAGCACAAGTTAACAGAAAAGATCGAGGCGGAATCTGAACTGTGCTCAGATAGATTTAAAGATGTTAATATAAAAGTAAACATATGTCAAGCAAAAGTAAGAAGCTATTAGGTCTCAGGAACGTGATCGACCTAAAGAAATTCATAGGTAGTGAATGAATGCTTTAGGGAGGAGGTTGTTCTGTAACCTCTACACAGTGTGGCAGCTGTGCAGTCCCAGCTCTGTGAGATCTTCTTTCCCTTTCAGGTCTCACTCATTCTTCCTCTTTCCTGTCCTCAAAAAAATTTCGACCTTTTCTTTCCAAATACTAAAATTTTCTGTTATGACTATCAAGCCAGCATTAAGCTAATGAATGCTGTAGGGAGGAGGTTGTTCTGTAACCTCTACACAGTGTGGCAGCTGTGCAGTCCCAGCTGTGTGAGATCTTCTTTCCATTTCAGGTCTCACTCATTCTTCATCTTTCCTATCCACAAAAATTTCGACCTCTTCTTTCCAGACATGAAAATTTTCTGTCATGGCTATCAAGCCACGAGTTATATAACCATTCTATCTACCGATTAGTGACAAAAAAATACCTAATGTGACAAACCTAATAGTGACAAACAATAGAGAAGTATGACGTAATGAAGATACAAATGTATTTGAGTAACAATTATGTATAGCACCCTGGTAATATAGTAACTACAAAGTGTTGTTTTATTGGAAATGGTCCACCAACAGTAATTTAAAAAGATATATGAATTCATGTACAAGCAGGATCTGAAGTGGTAGTGAAACCTAGTGTATGCATTAAGAGCTAACTAAGAAATAGTAAAAGAGATTGCTTAGTGTTAGGAAAAATATGCAGATAAGTTGTAAGATTAAACTCACCTGGTGTAGCAAGGAAAGGCAGTGTAATAGAATTGAGCAGTGTTTGTGGTTGAGACGTGAAGGACACGTCCCTGAAGTATTTATAAGGTTGGAGCTGGCCATTATTTTAGTGTAGTGTGTGACAGGATACACCTACACGTATTGAGGTTATGAGTTGGAGGCGTGAATGCGACCATAGGTACCCTTATGTTAGATGAGACAGAGCAGCTCATGGTGTCCTATAGGTTTAAGGAATTTAGCATTACGCTCGTCCATAATTACTTGATGCACTTTAGTGGTAGGTCTGAGAGAGACTACCTGAGGTTTCAGCGTCCCATCGAGTGGAAATGGATTGCCACGTGAGCAAACTAATCAGCTGCAGTACACTATGAATATGAAATAAATGTGCTATCCTATGCTTTAAATATTAATAGAGTGAGTGTTAAATAAGTACATACACTAGCAAAATAAATAAATAACATACTGACAGACGTGAAACATTATTTTAGCTCATCATAAATACACTTCAAAGTAAGTAAGTACCTAATTGCAGATGTGGAACTGACAACAGCAGAGGGCCAATAAGTGGATTTAGTAGTCAACTAAACGTAGTGTGTTTTGAACACTCACAACTGTACTATTACCAAAAGTTACTCACATGTACAAAGAAGCTGAGAAAACAACCACTAATCATACTCATACTATCTCTAAGAATAAGGTAATCAAAGATGAGTCAGTTAAGTGCTTAAAATACAAATGTATCAGGAATGTACCGAGCATTGGTTCAGTGTTCCGGCCCAGAAATAATAAATTCAGATTAAATATGATTTATGATTGTATGCCTTAGGAGCATAAAATTTCTCTAATACATGACTAAAGGCATTTTGAGCCATTTGTTTAACGATTTTATGACAGTTAAGTAACCGCGAGAGTAATACTGAAAAAGCTCTGTTAACTTTGTTCCAGCAAAATATTGAAGGATAAAATGTATATATCCCCATTTCATTGTGACCCACCCATAGATATTAAGTGAACGGAGTCTGAGGCACTCTTTTTGTTTGTTTTACAGGACAAACCAGATAATGGCAGCCTGGTTGCTGCATGAAAGCGTGGAGAGACTTGGACACAACTCACAGTGACCGCTCCCCTTTCCCCCGTGTAATTTAGAGAGAACGTGAAGGACGCACACCATAGCAACTTCCCCTCCTCTACCCTTGTGAATGGAAGTGTAGGACGCCAGCCAAAGCGGCTACAACCACGTGTGTAAAAATTATTTGTGACATTTTCTTTCAGGTTTAGAAAAGACTGCTAAGAGATTATCATCTGTTTATGTATCATGTTATTTTCTTTGAATTTGTGTATGCAAAAATGTATTTAATGTATTTAATGGATCTAAGATTTTATAATTTTTCAATTTGTATGTGTTTGTTTGTCTAAGGCAATATGTATGCCAAAATATTTCATTGACTTTGCTTAAAAATTTGAGTAATGACATTGTTTAAAAGGCAGTGAACATGCCCACAATTTAAATAATTAATGTAGGTAATCAGTTTTCTTTAATGTTTCTACATGTTTATATTTCAATTTTGATTTTTCATAGGGAGTTAAACTGTACTCTTGCTTCCCTTTTTGTAATTAAATTTTTTTTTCTCATTCATTAACATTCATAAACAAAAAATTTAAGTAGAGGGTGATGTAGGGAAGCAGCCTACTCACACTGTAGTAAATTCACATCAGTTTCCATTGTGTGCAGCCAGTCTGCTGTAACTAGCTCTGACGTCATAAATGTTGCGCAATACCTTAAAAATCAAGCAAATGACCTAAAACTTTTCTGGCATGTCAGAAGTAATACTAAATTAATATGTATTAAATATCAGTTCGATAACTTCAGCCATTTTCGAAATTTGGACGTTTTTCTGAAAAAATCATTGGCGCAACAGAAAAGAGCTAGAGACTTCAAAATTTATATTTAGATTCATCTTTCAGAATGATTTAATAAAAACAGTACTTTGGATTTCACAAATTAAGATTTTAGTGGAAATTCATGATTTTCTGGTTTTCGTCTCAAAACTGAAGGAAGCAAGATAGATTAAGTAGGCTAATAAATAAGGCTAGGATGTTTAGATTTAAATAGGTTGGAGGCCCGCTATGACTATGAAGATGTGAAAAGTTTCTTTTGAATACCTATAAAATTATAGCGATAGCGGATCTCAAAAGGGCCAGTTCAGAGCTCATCTACTGCGTGCAGTATAATTAAATTAATTCTCTCGCCCAAAATATTTAACTTCACCACGTCAAAATTTTATTATCAATACTTACCTCTGTGCTGAATGCACGTTTAAATTAAGAGCTTCATCGGCCATCAGCAAAAGAAGTTATAAATTATTATGTAACTGGAAGTGGTGCGTTACTAGCCCAGCGGCTAGTTGGGAGAGCCGATTTGATCAGGCGTTCCCTTAGCCGTCCGCACCGCGGCTTTATATATAAGAACGCTGCGCGAGGAAGCAAGGCCCCAGTTCTCTCCAGACGCTGAATGACACGCCATCTGTGTCGGGAGTCACGTCGCATCGGTATCACTGCTACAAACAGCCTCGGGTGCCGTATTAAGTTACTAGAGATACGCGGAACCATGAAAACATTTCAAGTGAAGTGTTAATTCTGGGATGACTTTCATTATCTAGCTTCAGTTTGCGTATTGTCGTATTTTCACGTGCCGTCGCGGGACAGACATTCTACCAATTATTTAGCGTGGCGTTTGATGAAATACTCTCATCAAATTATGGCAAGCATTCTTTTTAACATTTAATTCGGACATTTATAGTTGCATCAGCACATTAGACTCTGAACTGCTCTGTTAGTTAGGTTGTAGGGATACTTGTGTTTTTTTATCAGTGAATTTCAGAATATACTCAACTATTTTGGAAAATCGTTTTTGATTAGAAATCCCGGACAATCTCCTAATCCCTCAGAGCTATAAGCTGCAGCTATAATGGTATTCTCAGATGAAGTGGGCACTAGGAACTCTATTTACAGGCTTCACGTTTGGTTAAATCACTTTCTGGGTGCTAAAAAAGTAAATAGAGAGCCAGTGTGGAGAACGGCGAAAGACAGCATTAACAACATTCTAAAAGCCTGAAACGGATTCAACATGCAAGCATTTATACAACAATTTAGATTTTTTTTACAAATTATTCGCCGCCCCACAGCCTGCCTCGTCCTGTCGAGGTTTCTCACGCCCCCCCCCCCCCCCATCTTGAACGTGCCCTCACTTGAGGTGTTTGTGCCTGTCCACGAAATCTCAATAGTACTACGTGATGATACACTGTTCATCGTGTGTTTCTCTTCATCCAGTGCTCATGACACAACCTCCGCCATCCCCTGCCACCTGGTGAAATGTGTTCCCCTCTTGCCCAACGTCGACCTAGACATGCTTCGTGTGTTTGCCATGCCCACAGGAGACATCATCGTCGTCACTCCGCTCCACCCACAAACCGCCGGCCTACCTGTCACCGCAGGACCAGCACGCCCAGTACAACGCCTGGTTTGCTTCAACCACTTCCAGGTTCGGTGGCCAAACCTTCCTTCACGACATGTACCCACACACCTCCCTGATGACGCAGTCGAGCTGACCATGGTCCGGCTCCTGCGGACCATCCCTGCCGACACCATAGTCACCCCCCCTCCACCCTCTCCCCTCCGGCCTCTCAAGAGTACTCCGTACTGCAAGGGGGCGCCAATGAGGTCGACACCAGCATCGATCTGAGTATCGTCTTTGAGCTGAGCTAAGATTACCTTTGTGCAGTTCTGTCATGTCAGTTCTTTGTAAGCCTTGCTTGTGTAAAGAGGTGAATAAATGAACTACTGTTAAAATGGTGTCGTTTGGTGTAACCAACCTAAACTTCCACGTCAGCATTATGACATTGTGCCATAGTAGCCATTCCTGTAGAAGTTTCTTTACAGAGTGCTTGGTCAATTATTCTTATAAACTTTGTCCAAAGTTCCTGTACATCCTCCTGCCAAGAGCAAAAGGTTTTGAGTTCCTCTTTGAGATATGACACCACTGCCACTTTATGCAGTTTACTGAAAATGTAAATTTATCTTCTTATTTAACTGACATTTATACAATGATAATTTCTGTTGATTTAACTGTCTTGTGGCCACTGATGTCAGTTTCAATGTGCAAGTCAGGCCTACTTGTAACCATTAGATCTAATAATTTTTCCTCATGAGTGGGCTTCTGAAATATCTGTTCTAGGAAATATTCAGAGAAGGTATTTTGTATTGTTTTGCAGTATATTTTTTCATGCCCTAGGCAATATTCAGAAAAGGTGTTTTGTATTGTTTCACAGTATATCTTGTCATACCAAAATTAAAAAATTGTTATCACTGCAAACAATTACTTGATGATTAATGGCTTCTCCAATGAAGACAGTATGATAGGGAAATATATATACTACTGAGCTCAGATTTTCTGAGAAATGTTTGGTTTCTTCTGTGGAAGAGTCTTCTGATCAACAGTAGGCCCAATTATAAGATTATGCCCATCCTTGATATTGAGTACTGCCCAATTTTGCATGCAGTTTCAGTCTCAGTGGAGTTCAGTTTCTTGTCTACTACAATGAATACACCACCTCCAATTCCCATTAGTGCAACTTACTGATATGCATTTAGATTTACCACAGAAATCTCACTGCTGTCAGTACCAGGCTCTAGCCAAGCTTTTGTACCTATTAGTGAGCTGCATCACTAATTAGGAATGTCTCAGACTCTGGAATTTTGATACAAATTCTTCAGCAGTTGATCACTAGTATTTTAACAGATTACTTTGTGAGAATTAATTTCTTTGATATTCTTTGAATATCAGTATTCTTTGAATACTGATATTTTGGAGTATCTTACAGGTATTACTAACTAGACTGGATGGAGGATCGCCTAATGCTTTAATGTATATATCCTTTAAAAACGTTTAGGTACCCCACACAGCAAGCTACCTGGGTGTCAGCATTTGATATGTAATGCCACAAAAATATACGAAATCATAGCTTAACATGTCACAGAATCTTTTAAGGCTTCCCATTGACTAAGTACCAGGGAGCCATGTCCACTTCTGTGGACAATGCTGCAGATTATGAAAGCCACTTAAATTCTGTGAAGAAGTCTGGTCTTCTCCACCTTCTCTGTTAGTCACTAGACACATTCAAGAATGATCTTGGAGTCCATATGGCAGGCATGGTTGGTTCTAGCATGCATCACAATCTGCAGTTGGTTGTATCCTGTTCCTTTAATGGCTGGTATAACAACCTCTTCAAAATACTGAATAAGGACTTTAGGCATACAGACATAATGCATAATGTGATACATCCCACCATTTGGTACCATTTCTCTAAGATGTAACACTGAAACACTGTGTTCCAAGTAAGAATAATTAGTTAAAAATGAATCCCCAATGTAAATTAAATGGCTAAAAATTGAAAGCAAATGTGTCCCACAACACTATGAAATGGAATCTTGACATTTATAGGTACATTTATGACCTACCAACTGCTTAACTGGACAGGCTACATACATTTGTTTTGTTGATAACGACATTGCAACATCTATAAACTGAGAGTTATATGAATTCAGGTGATATCTGATAGAATGGAGACCAAGAGCAGTTTTCAGTTTTGTTCTGCTGATCCACTCAGCTTGAATCAGAAGAAGATTGAAAAATTCATATTTCATATAATAAGAACATTTAAGGAGAAGTAAATTAATTTATGGAGTTTCTTTGTAATGTCTGTTAGTAGTAAATTACATAATTCATAAACATTTTAAGAACTGCAATAAAAATATTTAGAGTGAATGAAATACTTCCACTTTTGGACCCACAAAACACAGTAAATCAACAGAAAATTGATAATTACTTATTAATCAGCTTTAGTAGTGTTAATCAAAACATTCATAATTACCAGAACCATGAAATATATGATCATTAAAAGTTCAGAATCAAAACATACTGTATTGCTACTACAAAAATTTAAAGATATCTTTTAGAAAAAGTAATAACATTGTTGATTTTGTTATACTACAAAATATTGGAAATTTGACTCTTCACCAGTTCAAAAGAAAAGCTGTGCAAATAATTTTGTTACAAAGTATATCTGAGGTGGAGCTCCCAAATGTTACAAGTGTCAATAACATGCTCATCATGTTCTGGTTTTCTGTATGAACATCCAACTATTCTAGGATGACTTTTATATGCATGTGCACAGATATCATTTTGAAATGTCTAATGTCAAAGTTGTATTCTTAATACTTCTTAATACTTTTACTGATTTGAATTAATATTCACTCATCCCATCCAAGTGTTGTATGTGCTCCTGTCCTTTTTTTTTCCCTTATTGCAAACAACATGACACAATTTTCAAGCCTATAATGGAAAGAAAACTGCAGATACAGACACTGACTATGATTTAATTAACTCACCACACACTGGCCACCACCCCTTTCTTCTTTCCACCATTTGTTTTTTAAAGCTTGAAGGCGTCCTGTCTCTTGCAGTTTTAACACTGCAGTGCTAAGCGAATTGCGATATGTCATATCTGAAATAGATAAGTCAGTTTATGTTTCCCACTGGCTTTTTATGAGAGGTAACATAAATACACCTACTTTTAGTCAATAGAATTTTGTATGTAATTTCTGAAGAAACATAAGGAAGAGGAAAAATCAATAACTAGAGAACAATGTGCTATACAAAATTGGTGAAAAGTCTGACAAAAGTGAAACAATATTTTTCCTTTTATGCGGAGAAATTCAGATATCATAATCACAATACTTACAGTACTGTTCTAACTTTAACATATTACAGATGTTTCCTAAAGAATAAATTGAACTGGGCAAAATTTGAGCTATATATGCAAATAATTCATGGTTTTATTAAGCTTCCAGTATGGGGCTGCAAAATCTCAAATGGGCTCTATGACTATTTTGGTCAGATTTAAGACAGCATTAAACTGAAACTAATAGTAATCAAAGGAAATATTTTTATCAGAATCACAACTTTTACTCACCACACTGAAGCTGAGCCATCCTCAATTTTTGTGCTACATGGTGTTAAATTTGAGGGAAATCAATCAACACAATTTTTCAATTATTTTGTGACTGTACTAACTTTTGAACAAGCAAGGTATATTGAGTGTCCTATAGTAGTTCACAGAGAAATAACTTGTCAGCAATACTATAGAACTGCAGTGGTTATTTGAAGTTATCAATATGTTAATAGGCCTCAAAAATTTTTACATCAAGTTTGTGGATTGATGTTGTGCTGATAAAATGAGTGAGGTGGCACAGTTGTTAGCACACTGGACTTTCATTCAGGAGGACAATGGTTCAAATCTGTGCCTAGCTGTCCTGATTTAAGTTTCCCATGATTTCCTAAAATTCCTTCAGGGATGTGCCGAGATGGTTCCTTTGAAAGGACATGACCAATTTCTTTTCACACCCTTCCCTAATCCGAGCTTGTGCTTCATCTCTAATGACCTAGCTGTTGACAGGACATTAAACACTAATCTCCTCCCTCCCCTCCCCATCCTCATTTTGATAAATATTATCATCTCTTTTTTTATTTGCTCTTCATTAGGAAGAATAGCTACTTTTGTACTAGAAAATGTATAGTTTATTTTAAAAAATATACTTGGGATTAGGTTTAAAAACTGAGCTTCAAAATACCAGTGTCAAAAATTCACAAAACATAATTTCAATACATGCATTTTGTATAAAAAACCTAAAAAGTTTTTATAGTACTGACATCATTTAATCTAACTATGAAGTACAGTTTTTGAAAAAAAAAATACTTCTACATATAAAGACCACTTAAAAATACCTTTTGTAACACATACATTTCTATCTGAACTTCCAATGGAATGCAGTTTTTGTGGGAAATGCTTCTTCAAAATTTAATTTTGATAGTACCATGAATTTATTGAAGATTTTGTTGACATTTGTTTCTGCATTAAATCTGTTATACTGTTCATGTTGTAAGTGAGCTGCAATTTCAAACAGATTTGGTTTTGAGAAGACCCTTTTGTATGAATTCAACTTTTCTGGCTTTCCTATTGAAATATCTACTTCTAATAACTGACAAAGATGATCTGGTGGGACTAAATTTTGAACAGGTATATAACACTTTCTTCTATAGATACCTACTTCTGCATGGTCTATCATGAAGGAAATCTGGTTGGACAGTTAATAAGTGAAGATATGCCATAGCTGTACAACATATTGAAGTATGTATTACTCACAATATTTCACTTCATCACTACAGATAAGTATTCTAGTTTTTGGACTAGATACCTTTCCTAGACTCTGATTCAGTTTTGAGAAAAATATGTCAATAGCCCCACTAGGAGATAGGTTCATACAAAATACAATTAATTTTTTGATATACGAGGTCTGTTCAAAAACTTCCGGTACATTCCTAATTTTGCACCAATGGTGTGTTGGAGTGAGATGTGGTTGGCATCCCTACACACATCTGTGTTTAATGTGTAACTGCTGGATGTTTCATTGTTGTATGTCTGTTAGTTATTGTGCAGTGGTGTATTAAGTAGAATGTTGTGCCACACAGTTTGTGGATTTCAAGATGGGAGAGTTAGAGGAACAACAGGTTTGCATTAAATTTTGCATGAAACTCAGGAAAACCTTTACAGAGACACACCAAATGATTCAGGAAGCCTACAGTGATGAATGCTTAAGCTGTACTTACTATTACAAATGGTTCACACGGTTTAAAAATGACCAGATGGAAGTTACAGACGATGCTCGTTGAGGATGCCCTTCGATATCTACTGATGGTACACATGTCACGAGCATCAAAGATTAACTGTCTGAGAGATTGCACAAGAAATTAACATGTCAGTTGGATCATGTCATGAAATTCTGACACAGCATCTTGGAAAGCATCGTGTTGCCGTCATGTTCGTCTCACGGCTCATGAGTCAAGACTAGACAGACCTTTGCTTTTGGATCGCACAAATGAGGATGAGATGTTCCTTAAGAGGATCATAACTGGTGATGAGATGTGGCTCTATGGTTATGATGTTGAAACACTGAAAGGATGAAGATTTGGAATGACAGATGAGATAAAAGAATATTCGCAAACGGTGCTTCATGAGATCCAGCAAGAGGCATGCCAAGACTGCTTTTGGAAGTGGAAACAGTGTTGGGAGTGGTGTATCAGTAGTGGAGGAGAGTATTTTGAAGGAGACCATGCACAAAAAGTAAAACATAAGTGTAAAAAAATTTTGTGGACACAGTTCTGGAATTTTTTGAACAGGACTCGTACTACGTGTTGTAATCTCAACAGCTGATAATTCAAAATGTTTATCTTCACTTGACGCAATGAGGCCATTTCTAGCTTTTAATGAAATAATTTTTCTTGACATAGATACATGAAACCCCACATTTGATGGATGTTCTACTACAGAAACAGGCAATATCATATTAGATTAAGGCTGAATATACAATTTCACTTTCTTTGCACCAGTGTTCAGAGAAACAAATAAGCGAACTAACTAGTGTTAGTATTTCTATTTCTATGAGGGAAATCCCAAAAGTAAGGTCTCCTATTTTTTTATAAGTGCAGAACTCTGGTTGTGTGGCAGTTGGTCACACTGTTATGAAGAGTGCTTCACGCACTGTGTGTAAACATGCACATGCCGTGCTGAGGCACTCAAGTCTTGGCTTGGCAGCTGTTGAGATTGGAGCTCTCATTGGATATTACCACCAAGTGTGAATTGTGCGCAGTTATTCAGTTTTTGAATGCACTGCACCAATTGAAATCCATCACCAATTGACGGAAGTGTATGGTGAGTCGTGCATGGATATCAAAAATTTTTGTAAATGGTGTAGAGAGTTTGCAGCTCATCAGACTGAAATTCGCAATGAACAAAGGAGCAGGAGACCATCAATTTCTGAGGAGACAGTGTTGAAGGTTGAGCAAAGCATATGTGAAAATCGGCAGATCACCCCGGATGATATCCACACATTGGTTTCTGAGGTTTCCCAAACCACTGCTCACAGAATTTTAATGGACACATTGAACTACCGGAAGGTGTGTGCAAGATGGGTGCCACGCATGCTGACTGAGGACCACATGCAGCAACGAGTTGATGCTTCCTGTGCATTTCTTCACTGTCTTGCTGCAAAAACATTTGCATGTGAAATTTTTCACAGTGATTCACTCAGTGCCCTTACTGTAAGGCTACTTTCATTTTTATACACATCATTTACTGCTCCAATTACAACACATTTTAGACCTTGCTTTACTTCATTTTCACTGTTTTTCAGCAGTTCCCATATTGGAGCAACAGGCTTTGTGAATTGACCTATTTTACACTCTGACTGCGTATCTGACATGACTGTGGGCTGTCACTTTCATGACTGGTTGATAATATACATATATTCATTCTTTTTTCTTCACTGTGTATTTTGTTTTATATCCTGTTTTGTCAAATGTTGTGCTGACAGAATTTTATGTCAAATGATATGTGATAGTAACAAGCTTCAACTGACACCTTTTGCTCAATGGGTCTTTATGAACAGTTTCCTGCAACATTGATATTTTCTTCCACATTGTTCAATTGCCTGAATTTAAAACATCATATTTATTCATTAATGGGACTTGGAAATCATTTATATAGAAAACAGTGTGAAAGAATTTCTTAGGCCTAAGGTACACATTCTCTTGTTCACAGTTTTGCGTTTCTGTGGAAACATTCACATACCGAACAAAACTTTTCAGCATTTGAGCATACTGTCTGATTTTACTTAGGTCATTTTGCAGTTTTTCTCTCACACTTATTTCAAAGTCCAGCACTGCAGATTTCCAAAACAGCTACACAACTGTTATACTCAGTTCCACAGTCTCTTGAATTTTTACCCAGTTTTATTTTCACAAAATAACATAAATGATAGCATTTATAATCACTTTACATGTTCTGACACCTTCTGTCACTTCTTTTTCACACAGTAGGCAATTTACTGATGGAATGACTGATATTTACAGAACAATTTATTACTACATCTATATGTGCTGCCACCTGCACTCTTCTGGATAGTGATAAGACA
Organism: Schistocerca serialis cubense; assembly: GCF_023864345.2. Classification (NCBI taxonomy): domain Eukaryota; kingdom Metazoa; phylum Arthropoda; class Insecta; order Orthoptera; family Acrididae; genus Schistocerca; species Schistocerca serialis. Next base: position 308,498,036 of record NC_064640.1, read on the forward strand.
TTTATGACATCCATTCATGACAATAGTCCAAAACAGGAGTAATCCTTATCCCTTCTGAACTCATGGAATGGCATGTGTGAGATATGTATTGGTACCCAGCCACATCCACACATTTCTATGATGATCATTCAGTGTCAGACAAATGCTGCAGCCATTGGTGATTAGAACTAACTAAACTGATCCAGGTTCCATACTGGGTGTTCTCTTCCTCACCGTCTTGCACCACGAATGCTGGGGTTTGTACTGTTGTCTGGATGCCTGTTGCATGTTGCATGTTGACAATACTGCCCTCCAAATTGCTTCCAAAATGAAAGTCTACAGTTCTGTCATATTCTCCCACATATTGAACAAGTACACAAGCTACATTGTCCCACTTGGAGACACAGTGCTCTCTGCTCTACTGCAAAGAGAATGTGAATTACTTTTACTTCCACTACGCAGTTGCTGTAAATAGTGATTTATTATGGTAAAAAAGTATTAAGAATGCTGTAGAATGTACTAAGTACTGTGCTTTTCATTTATAATTATTGAGAAATAAGTTTCAGATTAAAAAAGCTCAAACATGTAACTCATGAGGGTCTTGAATATCTTCTTTTGAGAGATTTATTAATGACATTTTTGCAACTAATGTGAAACCAAATAGTTCAATGATGAGCCCTTCGATGTCACTGCCAGTGAATATCATTTCTTTTAATTTAAAACAGCCAGTATTTTCCATACAAATGTAAATAATTTTAAGAAGCATAATAGTCTTCACCTTTTTTTTCTCTCAACAGTAATTATGATTAGACCTAAATCTTTAAAAAAAAAACCATGGATTACTCACTGAATACAGGTAACATCTAGTGGAAATAGAGAACTCTCTCTATCAGTCACATAAAGCTCTGACGTTGATGCCCTAGCTCATTACTACATTTGTTGTGAAATAATAAAGACCGTAATCCAGACATATTATAAGGAAAAGACACCCATATCAGGTAACAAAACAAGACAATAAAGAATATAATGATGGAAGAAAGTGATATAATACAGAAGAAGAGGAGCAGATAGTTTTAAGAGCTTATAATACTCTGGCAACATGCAAGTCTAGCATTGCAGAATTATTCAACAAGCATTTTATACATATTACTGGAGAGATGATGTCATCAGACCATGGTCAAAAAACCAGTCTTTGATCATGCAAGCTGTGTGTACAGGGGTCCTTTCATCTTGGTATACAGCATCAGCACTGGGGCACAAATATTGTACTGTGAGATGGACCTGATCAGATAAAACGGTGACATAATCCTTGCCAGTAATGTGACCATGTAGAGTAACCATGTGGCCCATGGAATACCATGATATGACTGCCAAAATTGTCACTAAACCACCTACATGTTTCACTCTTTGGATGTAAACCTGGCCAGAAGTTGAAAACACTCTGCAGCAAGTCTCATCCAGCCAAACAGCTTTCGTCCATTGCTCCATAATCCAAGTTTTGTGCCTTCAGCAATACATTCTCCTTTAGTGGGCATTTGCATCACTGAGTGGTGGTTTTGGAATTCCAACTCATGCTGCAATTCTCTGCTTCTGGAGCTCCCTTCATGATTTTTTGGTGCTGACAGGGTTCACAAGTGCAATATTCAGTTTTACGGTGACTTTCACAGCTGTCACCCTCTTTATTCATTGTCACAGTCCCCTCTGATGGCCATGTCAGAATCACTCAACACACATTTTCATTCATGTTGTGACTTAGTGGATGCTGTTTCTCTGCTTTACCAAAATATGGTATAAATCTTCGATAGGGTGCCACTTGAAACACCAAACATTTCAGCTTCCTTGGTTATGGAAGCACCAATAATTTTCCCACATTCAAGAGCACCTAGCTTTGACAAAATGCACTCACAACTACACAGAACACACTTCTGACAATGACTGACACTTGTGACACATTGAGGACAGCACAGTTGCTATTTGTAGTCAACTACAACTGCACAATCTGCAGCCTTGCCTAGAATCTGCATCTACATTCAAGCATGCATCTCATTCAGTGTTTCCATATTTTTTGTTCAACCCCTGTAGATTAATAGCAATAGAATAGCCAGCAGTTTCATTCCCTAAAGTCATACATGACCACATTTTGAGGTAACTAATCAAGAAAACCTGAAGTTTTTGAGTCCAGAACTGTGTAATACAAATCATTTGTTGTGTTGATTCAAGAATGTTCTGTCTATTCAAGGAATTGCAAATGGTTACCAATGATTCTCATTATATTTCCATTTAATGAAATTTATAATAAACAACATACATCTTTTTTTCCACAACAGCTCAGTTCATGGTATCAGTACTAGGATCAGTAATAATCTACAAAAAGATTTATTGATGTCTGTCACCTTGATCTAGAAAGGAAATGTGCACAAAGCCACTCCTATGAAAATTATGAGATTTATTATGCATTTTTCACTCCATGTTGTGAGCTGCTGGTGGAAGGTTGCTTTGCAGCTCATCCTGATATTGCTGTGCTAGGCACAGTTCCCACAGTTGGATACTGCTGGTGAAGTAAGTCTGCAAACTTTCATGCAGTAGCCACCAACAGGAGGATCAGGAAGATGTCATGTGAAGGGCCAAATGTTGCAGGCAGATAATGAAACTGAGAACAGCTCTCTGAAGAGCTCTCTCTGCCACAAGCCAATGACCTGACAGCATGCTTCCTCTCCTCACTCCTCGATGTCCTAGCACAAATGACTCCACCAAGCTATTGGTCACCTAGCCTCCCTTTTCCCAGGTGTGCCTTATGTACAATGTACACTGAACTACATGAGTTCTAAATTTCCATTATTCCTGTTATTATTTCAAGTTGCCCTGCTGGATGCCCACCCTGTTGCTACCCTCAGTCATTCCTGGACAAATTAGCATTAGAATTGGGACCTGACCCACATTTTCGTCCAGAATTCACCTGTTTTACAGATAGATGCCACAATACTTATTCTGATATCACAGTTGGAATTGTGTAATTGTGGTGAGTTCCTGTCTGTTGCTGGTCATGAGCAGAAGCTGATGCCACACCAGAGCAAAGTATTTCTGTATTGCATTATCCAGTGAGGCAGTGGACTTTGTGAGAGTTGTGCGAGAGCTACTAGCTGGGATCCAGAGTGTGCATCAGAGCCAGTTGGCATCACGCTGCACCACATGGCTGGCACCACCACCACATTGTCATATCACCGCAGCTTCACCACCATTGCTGCTCACCTGCAGCTGCTGCCTTTTTGCCATCCTGGGACGAGAAGAGTGCCACCCTGTGCATGCAGCATGCTCATCAACACCCAGTGAGAAGGGCAGAGTGTGCGAGTGAACTGCATTAGGTTGGTATGGCCCACCCACCACTGCTGCCACCCAGAGGTGGCACCCACAGATAACTGACAGCTGCCACTACCACCCCATTCATTACTGAACTACCAGACCTACCAGCCAGCTCGCTGGAGCCACCCTGCCACCAATGTTCAGTGCTGCAGGACATGCTGCACCTGGTCTTACTTCTGCAAAGCCTGAGAATCCTATGTTCAATGCCACTTTCTTAAGGGCCCTGTCTGTGATGCTGGTGGGCATTTGTCATTTCTGCTCCACTGACACTGCCACCCATGCAATCATCATGTGGGTGCAGCATACTCACAGCCATAGGCCATGTGTGCCCACATTTTCTCTTTGCACACCATCCTGCTGCCATCCACATCTGCTGCTGCTCTCCAAGTGCTGCATCTTGCCAAGATTTATGCATGAGTTTCTATTAACAAGGTGAGTCAGGAGGAAAGGTACATGCTTTGATGGGTGATACTGCTGGTGATTCTGAACAAAAAACTTCTAATAAACATATGCCCTTTTCTTAAGCATCTCCAGATAAACCGTGAAAATAGCTGGGAATGGGAAAGGTACAGAGGACAGTAAATTAAGATACTGTTATGTTATGGTTTGTTTAATTGTGTACATTTCCCCACAGAAGATGTTCAAACAGTCCACTGTCAACTTCAATGCATGTTGCTGCTCTTGTAGACAGGTGTTGTGTCGCCAATCAGAGCTCAGTTTTGCATTCCTTTACCTGGGAACAAACATGTAAAATATGAGCCAGAAGTCCTTCTCTTGTGTCCACTCTGCACTTGTAGACATCGCTCTTCAGCCACCCCCACAAACAGTAATCCAATGGCGTAACGTGGGGTGACCTCGGTGGCCAAGCAATGACTCCACGGTGACTGATCAAATGACCAGGATATGTTGTTTTGAGATGCTGTGTCACTGGGCATATGGAATGTATAGGAGCTCTGTCATGCTGAAAGTACATATGAGCTCATGTTGCCAAAGGGATATCCTCTATGTATTCTGGTAAAACACTTTGAAGAAACTCAAGATACTGTGTCCCAGTAAGATGGTTATCTAAAACAACTGGACTGATGAGTTGTTCGTCAATAATACCAAACTGTTGACTGAGAAATGTCATTGAAAATTCGTTTCCATAGTAGCATGCACTTTTTCATTTGCCCATACATGAGAGTTGTGCATGCTGTTGATGCTGTTGTGGGTAAATGTTGACTCATCAGTGAACAGACTATGTGGAATTAATCACTCACTGACAATTATCTATTGACAGAATTCTTGCCAGGTGGCAGCATCTCCTTTATGCAGATGTTGTACTCTCTGACGATGAAAGGGATACAGGCTATGCTCGTGCACTGGGCCTAGCACTCATGTTTGTGGAATACCAATATGGGCAGCAAGTCTTCTAAAGCTAGTAGTAGAGTTGCAGTCCATTACTTGAAGAACGTTCTCAACTTCATTAAGAGTTTGTTGTACAGACCATTCAGAGACAACATTTATGCTGAGAAGTGTACCACACTCATGCAGTCTGTGAAACACCCTGCTAAACACCCTGCTATCTGGCACTCTGCGATTTGGATATCATTGTTGGTATTCTTGCATGGCAGTTCTGGAATTCCCATTGGACAAACCATAGACAAACACCATGTCAGCATATTCTGCATTGGGAGATCCATGGCATTTTCACTACAAAAAACTGTATTCGTTGTTCATGTAATAACACTGTAGTACCATGCACTACAACAAGCACTGTTGACTGAGACTTGAGGTAAACAATTCCACCATCGCAAGTCAACTGTGTATTGACAGGGTTAGTAAGGATGATGCTACATGTTCCCCATTCCTAGTCGTTTTCATTGGTTTATCTTGAAATGGTTAAGAAAAGGGCATATGTTTATTAGGAGTTTTTTGTTCAGAATCACCACTAGTATCACCCCTCACAACATGTACCTTTCCTCTTAACTCACCCTGTATAACAGAGAGTATCTGTTTTCAAGAGTTGTACGTCATGCTAGAACAATTTAGAACTGTGTGTTTTAGGTACTGTAGATCCTCCTGGACCCCATACTAGGGGGAAAAAAACTGAGAATGGTACTGAGGAAACCATCAAGGCTGAACTCTGGACTAGCAGTTTAGAAAATGGTGATTGCAGGCCACTGTGATAAAAACTGAATTTGATGTCCAGACAAATTTTGAGAGACACAGGGAAGCTGAAGGTCATGTGGTTGCCTCCCCCCTTCCATTATAAGCAGTCTTCCAACCATTGCCCTAAGTGGAATTAGGGCAGGAAGACCAAATGTGGGTATATTGATATTCTTGCAAAACATTCATGACGTGGCCACTTTTGTGTGTGGTCAGATACTTTTTTATTATGTTTGGCAGAAATAAAATCATCAGAGGATGCACATAATTATGTTGAGTCAGTAGCCAGCATGAATAATGCTGAAAGTTTTGACAGCCTAGCAAAAGGCCTAGTAGATTGGTACACAGACAAATCAAGAGCCTGCTATTACAGGACCAAGTTGTTTCTGTCCCAACAGAAGTAAGAAAAGAAAATTTTTGAGAAGTATGCTGATCAGATGAGATCTATTTCTTGCTGAACCTGTACTCTTGGCAGGGATGCCACATGTAATGAGGTACTCCTAGAGAAGAAGACTAAGATGGGAGCTATAGACATGTTTATTTGTGACATTAATCTGCAAGTTGGAGAAGAAGTTAAACTAGCTTCTCCTACATTGCAGGCAGTTCTTTAAAGTCAGCACTTAGTCTATTAAACATCCTTAGTCCAAGAACTAGGTAAGAGTTATGCGATTTGATAATCTATGATATGGTACGTCTACAGATGTTCTGTTTCTAGTATTATGGCTATGAATATCACTTCCCAACACAAAATTAGACACATTGTTTCTAATGTACATTAAAACATAGTAGATGAATAAGTTTACTACTGTAAGACGCTGCAATTTAATAAACAGAGGTTTACAATGTTCTGTTTTATCAGAATCTGTTATTATTCTTATTACTTTCTTCTGTAAAAGTAAAATGTCATTTACATGACAGCTACTACCCTACAGTAAAATTCAATAAGAGATGATGCTTTGAAAGAAGGCAAAATATGCTGATCTCACATAGTCATTGGAAACATGTCATTTTAAATTTCTAATTAGATAAATAACTCTTGAAAGCCTGGCCAATATATTTTTAATGTGTGGTTCCCATGTCAATTTATTGTCAATAGTAACACCTAAAAATTTAACAGTTTCTAATTCCTGGTAGTTAGGAATCTCTTTGAGGCTAAAGTAAAGTATCTGGGTTTTGTTTTCATTTAGCAAGAAGCCATTAGCTTTGAACCATAATGAGGACTGAGCAAGGGTATTTTCGGTCAGTGTTTTCAGTGTACCTAGATCAGAGCTTTTATGTAGAAAAGTTGTGTCATCAGCATACAATATTGTATGAGAATTTATGACTAAGGGCAGCTCATTAATCATTAGTATAAACAGTAAAGGTCCAAGCACCAACCCTTGAGGCACTCTGTACCTAACATTAACCAAATTTGATTTCTCCCTACCAATGCACAAAACTTGTTGACGGTTCTCTAGAAAAGACCTGAACATATTTATACTGTAGTCATCAAAACCATAGTAAACTAGCTTATTCAGCACAGTGTCATGCTCTACACAGTCAAAGGCTCTGCTCAGGTAGCCTGGGCATAGTCCCTAGCCTTGAAAACATCTAGGACTAATTTTACGAGGGAGTCCATTGCATCCGTTGTGGATTTATCTTTCCTAAATCCAAACTGTTTATCACTAATTATATTTAGTTTACCCAAGTAGGCACTAACTTGCTCATACATAATTGTTTCTAAAATTTTTGAAAAAACTAGGGTTATGGATATAGGTCTGTAACTAGCGGGACAGTTCTTTTCCCCTTTTTTGTATATGGGCACAACTCTAGAAATTTTTAGTATATCGGGGAACTTACTTTCAACTAGGCATTTGTTAACACAAAACGTTAAAGGATAAATACACACTCAATAACATCTTTCAACAAATTACATGACATATCATAGTAATCAACACTAACTGAAGGTTTGAAATTTTTCACTATTTTTAAGATATTATTTGGGCTCACTTCTGTGAAAGTGAAGGTGCTTGGGGGAAGCTTTTCAAAGCAGCTGTCCATAATACTAAGTGCATTTTCAGGTGGTTTGATTATTGAACTACTAATTTCTTCAATGGACTGAATGCAATATTTATTAAATTCTTCTGGGATAATGGCAATTTCCTCTTTGTGTTTAGTGTGTGCAATGGAGTTTATTACACTCCAGGCCTTCCTGCATTTATTGTTAGATTTTTCAATGTTTACTATGTTATGCAGTTCCTTTGCTTCATTTATTGCCTTCCTATACTTGCATTTAGCTTTAGCATACAGGTCTTTATACAGTTCTGATTTACTGGTTTTGTACAGACTAGAATACAGCATAGCAGTATTTTTCAGTTGCCCTAACTGTGGAGTATACCATTCCTTCGTTTTCCTTTTCTTGTAATTACTACTAATATTCACTGTACATTTTTTCAGAGGGATGTTATTTTCAAATACATTTAAAAAGACAATGAAAAACTTTGTGAATACAATATCAGCTGAACTGTGTTGAAGCCTAATAAAACATGTGTCCCAACTGAAATAAGTGAGGGCATGTCTAAACCTATCCATCCTCTCTCTGCTCACTGATCTAGTAATCACAGTTTTAGATTCTGGTTTGGTGCAGTCTGAAGTTACATGATTAAGACTAAGATATACTGCATCATGGTCTGAGAAAGGGAAACTAATTACATCAGTGGACATACAAGTTCTCTTAATATTTGTAAATATATTGTCTAGACAGGATGAGCCTCTGGTAGGTTTGCAGTTAACATAGTACAGGTTAAATTGTCGAAGCACATTTTTGAGCTCTGTCACAGTTTTTCTGTCCTGCAGGACATCAAAACTTGAATTGATATCCGCTCCAATGACAACATTGTATTTTTTCCATTTCGGTATACATATGTACATTAAGAGTTCCTCAAGTTTCTCCAGAAAGATATGGGGGTCACCACTAGGTGGCCTGTACACTACTACTACCATTAGCTTAAGGCTCTCAATTACTAGACCTGACATTTCAAAATGCATTTCATCACAAAGGGTATTGAGATCTATCCTGCCACAGTTTGGTGCAAGAGGTGTTTTTGCATATATTGCTACCCCACCACGTAAGTGCTCTTTTCTGCAATAGCAACTAAGTAGTGTGTAATCATCCAATACTTTGTACCCAAGCTAATCCTCTTTACACCAATGTTCACTTAAAAATAGAATATCTATCACATTTTCATTTGAAAATTCGTTGACAATTAAGTTTTTATCTGCCATGCCCTGAATATTGAGGTAGCATATTTTAAACTCTACTTTAGGCATCCCCCCATGAACCATGGACCTTGCCGTTGGTGGGGAGGCTTGCGTGCCTCAGCGATACAGATGGCCGTACCGTAGGTGCAACCACAATGGAGGGGTATCTGTTGAGAGGTCAGACAAACATGTAGTTCCTGAAGAGGGGCAGCAGCCTTTTCAGTAGTTGCAGGGGCAACAGTCTGGATAATTGACTGATCTGGCCTTGTAACATTAACCAAAACGGCCTTGCTGTGCTGGTACTGTGAACGGCTGAAAGCAAGGGGAAACTACAGCCATAATTTTTCCCGAGGACATGCAGCTTTACTGTATGATTAAATGATGATGGCGTCCTCTTGGGTAAAATATTACGGAGGTAAAATAGTCCCCCATTCGGATTTCCGGGCAGGGACTACTCAAGAGGGCATCGTTATCAGGAGAAAGAAAACTGGCATTCTACGGATCGGAGAGTGGAATGTCAGATCCCTTAATCGGGCAGGTAGGTTAGAAAATTTAAAAAGGGAAATGGATAGGTTACAGTTAGATATAGTGGGAATTAGTGAAGTTCGGTGGCAGGAGGAACAAGACTTTTGGTCAGGTGACTACAGGGTTATAAATACAAAATCTAATAGGGGTAATGCAGGAGTAGGTTTAATAATGAATAAAAAAATAGGAGTGCAGGTTAGCTACTACAAACAGCATAGTGAACGCATTATTGTGGCCAAGATAGACACAAAGCCCATGCCTACTACAGTAGTACAAGTTTATATGCCAACTAGCTCTGCAGATGATGAAGAAATTGATGAAATGTATGATGAGATAAAAGAAATTATTCAGGTAGTGAAGGGAGACAAAAATTTAATAGTCATGGGTGACTGGAATTCATCAGTAGGAAAAGGGAGAGAAGGAAACATAATAGGTGAATATGGATTGGGGCGAAGAAATGAAAGAGGAAGCCGCCTTATAGAATTTTGCACAGAGCATAACTTAATCATAGCTAACACTTGGTTCAAGAATCATGAAAGAAGGTTGTATACCTGGAAGAATCCTGGAGATACTAAAAGGTATCAGATAGATTACATAATGGTAAGACAGAGATTTAGGAACCAGGTTTTAAATTGTAAGACATTTCCAGGGGCAGATGTGGATTCCGACCACAATATATTGGTTATGAACTGCAGATTGAAACTGAAGAAACTGCAAAAAGGTGGGAATTTAAGGAGATGGGACCTGGATAAACTGAAAGAACCAGAGGTTGTACAGAGTTTCAGGAAAAGCATAAGGGAACAATTGACAGGAATGGGGGAAAGAAATACAGTAGAAGAAGAATGGGTAGCTCTGAGGGATGAAGTAGTGAAGGCAGCAGAGGATCAAGTAGGTAAAAAGACGAGGGCTAATAGAAATCCTTGGGTAACAGAAGAAATATTGAATTTAGTTGATGAAAGCAGAAAATATAAAAATGCAGTAAATGAAGCAGGCAAAAAGGAATACAAACGTCTCAAAAATGAGATCGACAGGAAGTGCAAAATGGCTAAGCAGGGATGGCTAGAGGACAAATGTAAGGATGTAGAGGCTTGTCTCACTAGGGGTAAGATAGATACTGCCTACAGGAAAATTAAAGAGACCTTTGGAGAGAAGAGAACCACTTGTATGAATATCAAGAGCTCAGATGGCAACCCAGTTCTAAGCAAAGAAGGGAAGGCAGAAAGGTGGAAGGAGTATATAGAGGGTTTATACAAGGGCGATATACTTGAGGACAATATTATGGAAATGGAAGAGGATGTAGATGAAGATGAAATGGGAGATAAGATACTGCGTGAAGAGTTTGACAGAGCACTGAAAGACCTGAGTCGAAACAAGACCCCAGGAGTAGACAACATTCCATTAGAACTACTGATGGCCTTGGGAGAGCCAGTCATGACAAAACTCTACCATCTGGTGAGCAAGATGTATGAGACAGGCGAAATACCCACAGACTTCAAGAAGAATATAATAATTCCAATCCCAAAGAAAGCAGGTGTTGACAGATGTGAAAATTACCGAACTATCAGTTTAATAAGTCACAGCTGCAAAATACTAACGCGAATTCTTTACAGATGAATGGAAAAACTGGTAGAAGCGGGCCTTGGGGAAGATCAGTTTGGATTCCGTAGAAATGTTGGAACATGTGAGGCAATACTAACCTTACAACTTATCTTAGAAGAAAGATTAAGAAAAGGCAAACCTACGTTTCTAGCATTTGTAGACTTAGAGAAAGCTTTTGACAACGTTAACTGGAATACTCTCTTTCAAATTCTGAAGGTGGCAGGGGTAAAATACAGGGAGCGAAAGGCTATTTACAATTTGTACAGAAACCAGATGGCAGTTATAAAAGTCGAGGGGCATGAAAGGGAAGCAGTGGTTGGGAAAGGAGTGAGACAGGGTTGTAGCCTCTCCCCGATGTTATTCAATCTGTATATTGAGCAAGCAGTAAGGGAAACAAAAGAAAAATTCGGAGTAGGTATTAAAATCCATGGAGAAGAAATAAAAACTTTGAGGTTCGCCGATGACATTGTAATTCTGTCAGAGACAGCAAAGGACTTGGAAGAGCAGTTGAATGGAATGGACAGTGTCTTGAAAGGGGGATATAAGATGAACATCAACAAAAGCAAAACGAGGATAATGGAATGTAGTCAAATTAAATCGGGTGATGCTGAGGGGATTAGATTAGGAAATGAGACACTTAAAGTAGTAAAGGAGTTTTGCTATTTAGGGAGTAAAATAACTGATGATGGTCGAAGTAGAGAGGATATAAAATGTAGACTGGCAATGGCAAGGAAGTCGTTTCTGAAGAAGAGAAATTTGTTAACATCGAGTATAGATTTAAGTGTCAGGAAGTCGTTTCTGAAAGTATTTGTATGGAGTGTAGCCAAGTATGGAAGTGAAACATGGACGATAACCAGTTTGGACAGGAAGAGAATAGAAGCTTTCGAAATGTGGTGCTACAGAAGAATGCTGAAGATAAGGTGGGTAGATCACATAACTAATGAGGAGGTATTGAATAGGATTGGGGAGAAGAGAAGTTTGTGGCACAACTTGACTAGAAGAAGGGATCGGTTGGTAGGACATGTTTTGAGGCATCAAGGGATCACAAATTTAGCATTGGAGGGCAGTGTGGAGGGTAAAAATCATAGAGGGAGACCAAGAGATCAATACACTAAGCAGATTCAGAAGGATGTAGGTTGCAGTAGATACTGGGAGATGAAGCAGCTTGCACAGGATAGAGTAGCATGGAGAGCTGCATCAAACCAGTCTCAGGACTGAATACCACAACAACAACAACTTTAGGCATTTCTTTTTTTTGCATATTCTCTTAGTTGACATGACCTACTGTTACTGCATGAAAGTTGACCAGGTTGTGTCTTTATGTTACTAGAACACCCAACCTGGTCTATGCATACAAGTTTTTTGTCATCTCAGTTGAAACATAATCCAAACACATTACTGGTCTTTTTTCCTTCTCTAGCTTATCCAATACTATTGTGATAATTGTATCACTTAAAACACGTTTACCTAGATAACTGAAATGTTGACCATGCTTGGAATGTCATTCTCTGCTACAATTACTGGTGTTAATTAAGGAAACATTCTTAAAGTGCTTACAGATAGCTTTGTACTCCTTGTTTGTCTGCTCCAATTCCTTATTCACACATGACCACTGGGGCAAATCATGTCGATGTGGCACATTAACAACAATCACGTTGGTGTGGGTTAACATTCTGAGAGTCTTCTTCAGTGTCGAAGTAGCAATCTTCCTTTCGTTTCTGCTGACGTCGTTTGCTCCGGCCATTACCACTACAAAGTCTCTGTCCGTGAGGACTGTGCATTCTTTCTTGATTGATGTTGAAATATCTCGTAAACCAGCTCCTGATTTAATGGTACCTTCTATTTCAAACTCGTTAATCACACGAAGTCCGCTTACCGTTAACATAGCTGCTAATCCTCTGGCGTAACTGTCTGAATAAATCTTGATTTTAGGTTTTTTCTTATACCTTACTTGGCTGTTCGCTAAGTTTTGAGAGTCCTGCACCACCTTATCAGATGAGTGTGCTGATACAGTTTCTATGTCATCTGTGTTTTGAAGCGAATTATATATGTTATTTAATGGTAACACGAATTCCTGCCTATGTTTATTGTTAATATGTTTGTAAGCACTCCCCTTCGATTTTACAGTTACCCATCTACTGCTAGGCCTGTTGTGAGCCGTTTTAGTCATAGCTTCACTTTCTGGCAATTCTTCCATAGGTTTGGGGATATTAAGACATACCTAATGACCACTCTCTTCCAATTTAAGCTTGAGTCTTCTGTTTTCATCACTCAGAATTTTTGTGTCCTCTCGTAGCTCAGCAATAATTAACAACAGATCATTTTCGGAGGATGAAGCACCGATTTTCACATCTTTGGTTTTTGTTTTACCACGCCATTGCTCCGACTTGTGTGGATTTAATTCATATTTCTCGTACAGTTTTTTTAATTCATCCTGTAAGAGTCCAATAATTGTAATATATGATAGATTTTCCTTTTTGATACTGTCGGTCTTCCTTGCTGCATCACACGTACACGTTTCTTGATCATTAAGGGATGCAGTCTTTTGTTTACAATCTGCACAGTTCCACATAGTCGCACAATTATCATCGCTTCTCAGGGAAGGATCAACCTTTCCGCAACGAAAATGAAATTTATGGTTACACTGAACACAGACGAAGCCACTTTTAACAGGTTTCGTGCACTTTTTGCAAGATTGACACTGTATACCACTATTTTCATGAACTTTTATATTCAATACTTCCGCAACTGATGCCATCTTGGGTTCGGTAGATACATCATGCCGCGACAAGTGTACTCACCCTTCCTTTTCCTCTCTCCCTCCTATGTGCCTGAGAAGCATGTGTGGAGTCCGACCAGCCCTTGTACTTTCCCCTCTCTCCCTCCTACATGCGTAATGGCCACCACCGGTGGTCATTATTCAAGGATATGAGATCCTCTTTGCCCCTCTCTGGGGTTGCGACCTGCCTCCTTAAAGTGTTTATTGGGATCTCCTAGTTGAGCATGGCATGACCTTTACAAGCCCAGAAGCACCACTAATGGATCACAAGCTATCCCTGAGTTAAAGGTGTTGATTATTGCAGAGTAGAAGTTAGGTAAACAATGGAACACATTATATTTAATAATCTGCCTTATCATTTTAATTATATCAATTGTTACACTGGTTGATACTGCCTGTGGAGTAAATGCTTATCACCTACATCAGTCTTTCAAGAAGACTCCAGATGTAACATGTTTTGACTTCATGAAATCATTAGCGAAGGTACTAACATATCTCCTTATGACATGCTGATTGCAGAAAAAAAATCATCCAAAGGAACTTATTGTTTCAGTCAGATGCTTACTGCAGAGATCAGATGAAGAACATCCACGAATTCATACTCTTTGGGAAACATTTCAAATAAGGAAAGCCTGCAGCTTTTGCCTTCCAAAACTGAAGAAGAAGACCACATATCCTTGTCAACAGTGTGGACATGCAATATGTCTTGAACGTGCACAGAAAATGGGTAAAATGGGCTTTGAAACAAAGAGATAAGAGAGTTTTTCTTCATACAGTCACAGACTTCAATCTAAAGTTTAAAATGCCTCTTTTTTCTCAATATTTATTATTTTTTATCTTGATAATAACTAATTGAAATAGTTTTCAGCAAAGATGAAAAACACTTATTTAAAATAAATTCCCAAGGTCTGACAGACCACGACATGTTATACATGAAAAATGTTAGACATCTTAGTTGAGGGTTAAATGAGATATTCCTTATAAACATTTTAATGAATTACATTTTTGTGGGTCAGAAAACTGAAGAAAATAAGTGCAGCGATGTACATTATCATGATATTGTATAATTTAAGCCTTTGCAAATCCTGGAACCACCACTGAGGCTTAATTAGGACCAAGTACAAAGTTCTAGCAAACTCAAGTAACTGACTCCTGGGACTGATGGAGCCACTATTGCCTCAATGCTGACACACACACACAATGAGTAGTGGCTGATGCACAGAATGCTGAATGCCATGGCAGTTGACATGCTGGAGTGCCTCTAGGTGTGGGCAGCAAATGGGAAAGTTAATTCGAGTGTTTGGAGCTGGTGGGGATGTATGCCATCCCTGAGCCACCAGGTGGTCAGTTTATCAGCACACTTGATGATGGCAACAGTTTTGATTGCTGGAATATTGTGTCCTTTGTACATCAACAGCCAGCAGTACACTGTAAAGGGACACCCTCCTCTAGCATTACTTTTCCTCAACAAAAGTTAGCAATACCAAAAATATTTTCAAATTTTGTATAGGTTAATATTATCTCAGCTGTTTTTTTAAAAGAATTTCATATGATTTTGTAAACAATGTATTATATTTCAGGCTAAAATCTATAAAAAGAAATTATTTAATTTTTGTTGTTACAATCGATATGTACAGCTCTGTATGTACAATTAAAATTATTTTTTTAGAAACATTTGAAATTACAAAATACTCAGTGCACTTAAAATTTCTGTTATTAATTACACAATCTAACACTATTTATTATGTTAATATCTGGATTCACTTATAAAATTATAACAGATTAATAGAAATTCATTTGTCAAGAAAATTTGTAAACCCTTTGGAATGTTGTTAATACTGTAGAGTGAAGCAGTAGTGGGCATGCCTCTGATGTGATTGTATATGTTTTTATTTTTCGGAAGAACAATGAAATTTTCGGCTTCATTAACATGGAAATTGTAAAGACAGCGTGATGTAGAAAAATGTGAGAGATTAAAATTTTGAGTGAAACAAGAAATACAGTGCAGGCTTACTTCAGCATTATTTATGTCAATTGGAACCATGGAAACCTAAAATGTCAAAAATTTCAGCTTCAAGAATCAGCATCTAGATGTGAAGAACTGGAGCCAAGTATGAGAAATGAAGATAAGTAAAAAGTTTATTGTAAATCTTACTCGTCTCAAAAATTATTAAAAGAGTTAATTAGAAAGACAGTGACAATCTACAAATGATGTGAGCGAGGGGTAGATTACAACACCCATGGACTATTTTGTTACTAAAAAGAAACTTTTAAATTACTAGCTTCTAGAGATTTAAAGTAAGTATGTAGGTACAAGATACTGAAGATGTGCACAACATAAACATCTACTTTCAGTGTTCTACTTAATGAATGTTACAGGAAATAATTTACTTCCAATACTGGTTCAAAATCAAATGGCTCTGAGCACTATGAGACTTAACTTCTGAGGTCATCAGTCCCCTAGAGCTTAGCACTACTTAAACATAACTAACCTAAGGACATCACACATATCCATGCCTGAGGCAGGATTCGAACCTGCGATGTACCAGTCGCACGGTTCCAGACTGAAGCGCCTAGAACCGCTCGGCCACTGTGGCCGGCCTCGTACAGGAATCTCAGTGCTCATTTCAAATGTGAAATAATAAACAATGCTCCACCAGATACTGTTATATTGTTAAATGAATCTAGGTGGATTAATACTGGACTGTTAACCCGTATAATTCAGGATTTTGTTAGATACAACAGTTCTTTCATGAAAAATGATTTAATTTTCTTCCTCGACAATCATACATCATCTGTAATTAGAAACTATTCACTTAGTAATGGAGTTGATATTACAGAAATAACCATACACCAAATTGTGGTCATAAGTTGCACTACAATTGTGCAGTAGATATATGAGTGTTACAAAAAGCCAGGAACCCCAATGACAATACTTTATCATTTTCATCTAGGTGGGCATCATAGCCTCAATAAATATTAAGGAGATTATTCCACCAGCCTGTGTTTCAAATTACCTTATTTGCAAGAATTTCAGGTATGACCCATTCTCAAGTGTATCTATAGCAACAGATGATAATGTTGTTGGTTTGTGGGGTGCCCAACATCGTGGTCATCAGCACCTGTACAAGTTCCCAATCTTTTTAGTTCTAATTTCACCACTTCCTGAATGATGATGAAATGATGAGGACAACACAAACACCCAGTCCCCAGGTGGAGAAAGTCCCTGACCCACCCAGGAATCGGAACTGGGACATTGTGATCCAGAGGTAGCAACGCAAGCCACTAGACCACAAGCTGTGGACATAGCAACACATATGGATGGCAAGGCAAGCAATATTTTTGATGCAATGAGGACAATATAACCACATCTGTTGATACAGATGCACTTGAGCATAGGCTGTCCTCAAAATTAGTACAAATAAAGTTGTTTGAAATACAGCAGTACATGCAAATATATGTACCATCATTACACAATACTTCTAAATTGTCATTCATTTAGTATTTCATTTAACTTTATTATTCACAGTATAGCTTTCAGACTGCTGAAACATTTGATTTATGGTTATATTAACAGATTTAGTGTAAACCACATGCACTTCAAAATTTGACCAAGGTAATAACTATATGTTTCAAGATAGCTTATTTGAAACTTCTCATTTTCTTCATTCAGGCAATTATTTCACTTTTTCCAAATAGTTGATATTTCATAATTTTTATTCAAAATTATCATACTCTGGACTGTTCCAAACTTAGTATCTCATTCTTTCCAAAATCCAGGGTTATATTTTCATAGCCATGGTTTTTCTGCTTACAAAAATGTATAATTTTAATAAAATAACATTATTTTATGACGTATCCTAAGAGTAAAATTTAACTTTCCAGAAAATTCTTGGTGGCCTTTGGAATTCGCAGTGCACATTTAAACTTCCACCTTATAAAATAGTAACTACAGTACTGCCATTTTATGATTTTAAAGCTTAGGACTAATCAAGATAAATTCATTGCCCAATTTGTTTTTGTATTCTTTACCTTTCCAGTACTTTTATGTTAATCTAAAATGCAATAGCACCGTATTTCCTACTTTCTTATTTCTGTATCATGCACATCTCTATATACAAGTACCACACAGACTCACAGTCAGCTGAAGATAAGTATTCAGCCAGTTGAAACACTGTGTTTGTCTGTTCAAGTTATTATGTTATTAGTCAGTCTGTAGACAAAATTCAGTCGGTAAAAACTATGTCATTCATTTGTGTTTGATTAGTCAATATGTCAGTATTTGATACTTGTGAAATTTTGTGAGTCTGTTCAGAGTGAATATAGCTTACAGGTCTGATCTTGCAAAGTCCATGTTAATACAGTACAAGAAAGATGATTACTGGCTGTCTAGCAATAATAAATGTGAAGTGAATGAAAAAGTAAATTTGACAGTCCTATATTCATTTATTCAACAGTGCTGTGTTCATTTATTTAAAACTGCTTATAACATCAAATAATGTAGGGAGAAGATTTGTGAAGAGGAACATAAAGGGACTTAAGAGGCACAAAAAGAGGTTATCAATGTCACAAATTATAAACGAACAGTATATTAACTAAATGATTCAGGAAAGCTTAAGATTGGAAAAACTCAAGAGAAGCTACCAAAGTACTCTGAATTTAGTAGACGCCAATGTTTTGGTAAAAAATTGGACTTTTCTGTCTCCACTGAGGCAGTGATTTGTTCCAAACTGCTGAGTTCACCACAACCCAAAGTCTAAATGGTTTAGTAAAAAATTGAACCTTTCTGTCTCCACTGATGCAGTGATTTGTTCCAAACTGCTGAGTACACCACAACCCAAAGTCTAAATAAATAAGTCCTCAGAAGTTCTGGGGCTATCCAAAAGCAAAAGACACATCAGAGGGCAAGGAATAATAGAGAAAAAGATTTAAGTCACATTATCACTGATATGGCGGAGAATGAATGTCATGCTAGAAAATAAAAAACAAAATAATTAAAGTGAAACTAGAGGGGAAAATAAACAGAGAAGTCATTACAACATTTAAAATGTGCCAGTTCATTAGAACAAGAGGAAATTAAAATATCACACCATTCCATAAGATGATACCCATTGTTGAATGCATCTGGTTTTAAAAACCAGGAGTAAATATTAGTGGAATTTCAAGGAAAGAAGAGAATCATGTCAGATTTTGACTTAAAAAGATTGTGACAGTAACTTTGAAATCATTTACCTAAAACAGAGTGGAATTCAAATGTCACTACCTTTGTTTTCCAATGCATTCCAGATGATGCTTCAGTAAATAGACATATTATTTAAATGGTTTGTCATCGACCAATTATATGTAGAATACAAAATGAAACAATTTTTTAATTTAATTTTCTCTTCAGTTTCATCAGTCAAACATTAAATGTATAATTAGCACAAATGATGTACTATTTCACTATAAGTATAGTTCTATTTTTGCAGTACTGTCTTTCATTATATGGATCAAAAGCAGAAAAATTTGAATTAAAATTCACTTATGAAGTTTGTGTGTTAGTTAGATCATGTAATACCTTCACTGTGTTCATGGTGGTCCACAATGAGATAAAAATTTCTAATCCAAACTACAATCAATTGTGAAAAAATAGGGGTATGTCTGGTTTTACAGTGTATGAATGTTAACTAAGAATGACTTAAAATACATGAAAAACTTTAAGTCAAGAAACTATAAACTGATAACCACTCTGTCAAAAATTTTTCTCTCACTACGGCTCATCCTCCCCTAATGATAAAAATATCCCTGTAAATGTAACAGTGAGCGTACTTACTTTTTCTCATTGCTATACCATAGCCTTTGTTATCAAGTTTATCTCCAACTTGGGTCAGATCACAGTTACGTTCAATAACATATTCAATTGAAGTTGACTCCATAAAGAATGCATAGTTTGAATTTTTTACTTTTTCCACACCCTCATCATTGTCTTTTGTCAACACACCTGGTGTATTAATCATTGTGTTGTACATTCGTCGATATATTTCATCTTCAGAATCCTGTAAATAGTAATTGCACTGATATCAATGGAGATAACCAAAGATTGCATACCTGTATTCATTCATTCATCAGGTTCCTTAAATTTCATCAAAAAAGAGAAATGTCAAGTATGATGAATGAGTCACTATATGTCACTACACTGTTTAATTTTTTTCATGTCAAACTAATTAAATTTAATGAAGGCAATTAGAAAGAAGCTGCTTTGGAAAAATGTATTGGTATTTTTCAATGAAAATAGTTACTTATCTCTCTAAACACTGGTCCTTTATACAGTAGGTTACTACTTGTGATGCAGCTTTTCAGCTCACTGTTACTTGCCATGTAGCTGATATAGCTCAATTCCTGAATCTGGTTATTCCAATAATTTGTAGAAAGAATGACTGAGGACACGTATTTTAGTATTTTTTAGGACTGGTTGAATTTGTCAATTTATTGCTTTATGTTAAATGGGGGCTTGATGAATACCTTTGCACCAGAGTAGATAATTCCACTCCGAATGCCAGACAAGGAGGCAAAGTATACATAAAACATGTTTTTGTGTCTTTTTGTGTGATTGTGTGCATCTCAGTTCAGCTGAAGGTGTTTTTTATTGCCAGCAACAAAAAACGATTATGAATTAAATGTATTGGCCAGTGAGTTTAAAAATTCCCAGACCTTTACAAAGGGTTTCTACAACATATATAGTTATATACTTCACAAAATGTGCTTACTGCTAATTTCTCTTGAATGAACACTTCTCACTGCATATACTCTACATGTACTGCTTCACAAGAGAGTTCCATATGACAACAAGGTACGAAAATATCCAAAATAAGCCAACACTCTTGCCTTTTTATCAGCACAATGAGAGGTGCTTCTAGGGGCAAGATGTGTGAACTGTGTTTCTTAGTTAGTTTTCCTGGGCATTGACTACATTTTATCTTGTTATCCAACTGTACCCCAAGGAATGTTAGACAGGGTATTTCACTTAGAATATGACCATTATGTCTGCTACGAATACTAGCAGATCATAATATGAGTGTTTGTGAGATGAAGAAAAACTTTTGGGCTTTTTCAGTTGCCATTTTAAGACATAACAAGCTGGAACTACTCCAATTGTTATGACTTTGAGTTCTGATAATAACTTTTTTCTTTTACTTATTTTTCAAATACTGTACATTTTCTAAAGCAGTATACAAGTGGTAGGTATTCAGATATTTCAGAACCTTAACTAAGCTCTTCCCCATTTAGATTTATTATTCAAGGCATTACAGTCAATGGGCTGATTCTTCTCATGTCTGTAGCTTTCATGAGAGCTTTACAGATCAAAAGCTGGGCCTAATTGAAAATGGTGCCATAGTTTGTGTTGAGAAATATTAAATGAACCAATCAGTATATTTAAATAAATTAACATACACCATTAAAAATACAGGCAGTCCAACTTTTCAAAAACATATTCCAGTTTCCATAAAACTAATTAACTTATGAAATAATTAATGACTAAGTTCCAAACCATTGTAATTTTCCATTGAAGATTTTGAGTCTATGCTTGTTAGGTTCCAGACTTCAACCTTATACTGTTGTTGTCAAAATAGTTATGAGGAAGATGACATCCTTTACTAACTGATTAAGTCACTAGTTAAGAATTTGCATTATTTATAATAATATTAAATATTTTTCAAAATAGCAACCATACTCATAAACAGGTTATTTCCAACACAGATGCATAAATGGATCTATAAATGTTTCTAACTTCCTAACCAATAACATATTTCATAAAACATATTTCTGCCATAGCATATAGTCAATTTGGATTAGCAAAATTTAACGTAGCAGTTTTTCAAACAATTATGTAATTTCCAAAATAGGAATTTGTATGTACATCAGTCTTTAAAAAGCCAACCCTCCCCCCCCCCCCCCACCCCCCACCCCCTCAAAAAAAAACAAAAAAAAAACCAGTCTGTCATTGCTCAAATGTGAATATACTAACATCTCTGGAAGAGTCCAAGGAATGCTAGCAATCACAAAGCATATGTGTACAACCTATCTAGCCATCATAGTGCTAACACCTCTTACATTAACGTCTGTAGTCAGAATTAACTTGGGCAACTTCTATGTAGTGGAAAGTCTGTGACTGGCAACCATTACATAACATCTATCTGACAGTATTACATATCCATGAAAGTATGTGTCCAAACAACTACCACCTTATATCTGGATTTGTGCAATGATTATTTTACACATTGACTGTTTCAGTTATATGACTTAATTGAAAACATTATTGTGTGCACTGTTCTATTCATCATGCTACCACTGTGCAAAGTGTTCACTGATGATTATGTTACTCCACTGAGACAGCATTACAAAGGTTATGTACGGAAATAGAAATGTGGAGATTTCCACCTATATAAGACATTTGAATGGGAAACTGGACCTGTTCTTGCATTTGCAGTGTTAAAAAATGTGGAACGAACCACTTAACTGTAAAAGCTGACCAGTGCACATCATTTTCATTATCCTTGAACACAGTTTTTGACTATTTTACCAAGATGTTGGGGTATGAAACACCAAGGACTTGACAATGTTAGCTGGTAGGAAACAGTACCAATCTGAGCTGTGCTTGCTAAGAATGCACCCTTGATTAGTACACTAATGTCATTAGCAAATATTAGTTACTGAATCACCCTTTAAAGTCATTGGGTTATAAGACACAGAAGCTAAGAGCAAGACTGGGACAAGTACACACTGTTTTCCTTTATTCTGAGGTTAGTTTCTGGCCTGTGGCAGAGTCTGTCAATGAAACCAACTTGATTTTCTGTTATGGAGGTAAATCCCCACCCTTGCAAGACTGTTGAAATTAATGTTATCATATTTTAGTTTGTCAATTAGAATTATGTGATTCATACATTGAAAAGTTTTGACATGCTCACAAAATAGAGCAACAGGATAATTATTTATTTCCCTTCTATCAGAACTTCAATTGTAATGTCTTCCATTGCCTTCTCTGTGGAGACACTTTTACAAAAGTCAAACTTTGAGATAATGAAGATCTTCTGCTCAGTTAAATGAAGCCATACTCTCTCATTGGCCTGTTTCTCAAACTCTTCTGAATAGACTGGATGAAGTGAGAGAGATCTGTAAATAGAGGTGGTTTGCTTAGCTACAGTTTTAGAGATGAGTGTTACTATAGTGTATTTAAGTAGTACATCAATAAATACAGCCAGGATCATTGATTGATTACAAATGTAGTTTAAGGATAATCCTATTGAATCAGGACCAGATTTTAATATTTTGCTAGAAACACCACCAAAGCCAACAGAATTACCACTTATTAGTGACACAAACACATTTCTAATTTCCTTAGAAGCTGTATCTTTGACATTATGTTTAATGGTGGAAGATACAGTGTCTTCACAAGTAAATCTAATCTAAATGGTATAAATCTGATACATCTGTATTTGGTTGTTTATTTGTGGGTACAATGTTTGCTGCCACTATGAAGAAGTGGCCAATGATTTTAAAGTCTCAAATTTTCTGGCAGCTCAGTTTCTCTCGGTTGTATGTTTCTTGTTTAAGAATATTGCAAATTACTTTGTCAGTTTCTTGGAGTGCTTTATTTTTTTAATATAGTGCCTGAGTTTCACTTTTATGATGACACAATGAAGGATTTTTACAATAGACGTGGTAATGGAGATTCAACTCTCAATATCTCAATTTGGCAGAGCTGTCTCTTCTCAATAGAAGACCCTTTCATCCTGTGTGTTATTCATTCTTTATCAATACTACTGTTCTATTAGATTGCACATACTTTTCACACTTTTTGTTCCATGAAGCAATAATATTGAATTCCTCAAGAAGTACAACATGTCATAATCATAATACATATAAAAATGTATGCTAATTACCATTTCACACATCCTAAATGAAATAATCCTCAGAGGTGTGGAATAAGTCTAAAACTAAAACATATTTGCATTTAAAATATGATGACAAGCTTATTACTAAACATATAAATGTACAATACTCTGAGACATGTATGATAATTATTAGTCTATTGTAGCCATCCCCCCCTGAACCATGGAACCTGCCATTGGCGGGGAGCCTTATGTGCCAAAGTGTTACAGACAGCCGTACCATAGGTGCAACCACAATGGAGGCGTATCTGTTGAGAGGCCAGACAAACACATGTTGCCTAAAGAGGGGCAGCAGTCTTTTCAGTAGCTGCAGGGGCAACAGCCTGGATGATTGACTGATCTGGCCTTGAAACATCATCCAAAACAGCCTTGCTGTGCTGGTACTGTGAATGGCTGAAAGCAAGGGGAAACTACAGGCGTAATATTTCCTGAGGGCATGCAGCTTTACTGTATGGTTAAATGATGATGACATCCTCTTGGGTGAAATATTGTGGAGGTAAAATAGTCCCCCATTGGGGTCTCCAGGTGGGTACTACTCAGAAGGACGTCGTTATTAGGAGAAAGAAAACTGGCGTTCTATGGATTGGACAGTGGAATGTCAGATCCCTAAATCCAGCAGGTAGGTTCCAAAATTTAAAAACAGAAATGGATAGGTTCCAGTTAGATTTAGTGGTGATTAGTGAAATTCGGTGGCAGGAGGAGCAAGACTACTGGTCAGGTGAATACGGGGCTATAAACAAAATCAAATAATGGTAATGCGGGAATGAAGAAAAAAATAGGAATGCAGATAAACTAATACAAACAGCATAGTGAATGCTTTATTGTAGCCAAGATAGACAAAAAGATTACACCTACCACAGCAGTACAAGTTTATATGCCAACTAGCTCCGCATATGATGAAGTTGTTGAAAAAAGGTATGATGTGATAAAAGAAATTATTCAGATAGTTAAGTGAGGCAAAAATTTAGTACTCATGGGGGATTCAAATGTGATTGTAGGAAAAGGAAGAGAAAGAAAAGCAGTAAGTGAATATGGATTGGGAGTAAGGAATGAAAGGAAAGCTGCCTAGTAGAATTTTGCACAGAACATAACTTAATCATAGCTAACACGTGGTTTAAGAATCTTGAAAGAAGGTTCCATACATGGAAGAGGGGAGAAACACTGGAAGGTTTAAGATAGATTATATAATGGTGAGACAGAGATTTAGGAACCAGATTTTAAATTGTAAGATGTTTCCAAGGGGCAGACATGGACTCTGACCATGGTTTATTAGTTATGAACTGTAGATTGAAACTGAAGAAACTGCAAAAATGTGGGAATTGAAGGATATGGGACCTGCATAAGCTGAAAGAACCAGAGGTTGTAGAGAGTTTCAGAGAGAGTGTTAGGGGATGATTAACAAGAAGAGGGGAAAGAAATACAGTACAAGAGGAATGGGTAGCTTTGAGAGATGAAATAGTGAAGGCAGCAGAGAATCAAGTAGGTAAAAAGACAAGGGCTAATAGAAATCCTTGGGTAACAGAAGAAATATTGAATTTAATTGATGAAAGGAGAAAACATAAAAATGTAATAAATGAAGCAGTTGAAAAGAAATACAAATTCTCAAAAATGAGATTTATAGGAAGCGCAAAATGGCTAAGCAGGGATGGCTAGCGGATAAATGTAAGCACACAGAAGCATGTGTCACTAGGAGTAAGACAGATACTGCCTACATGAAAATAAAAGAGACCTTTGGAGAAGGTCCTAAGTGAAGAAGGGAAAGTAAAAAGGTGGAAGGAGTATATAGAGGGTTTATATAGTGGTGATGTAGTTAAGGGCAATATTATGGAAATGGAAGATGACTTTGATGAAGATGAAATGGGAGATGAGAGACTGCTTAAAGAATTTAACAGAGCATTGAAAGATCTATGTCAAAACTTCAACAAGTCACAAAATGTACCAGAGGACAATTTTTTGTTATCTGGGTCAGGAACAGAAGAATAGCATACTCTGTGGAGAGGCCCTTTTGTAATAAAAAAATGACACCGGCTAAGTACCTTGTCTTCAGAGAGTAATTAAAATGTATCAAGAACCAGCATAACTGATGAATCAGGGAGTATATTATAACCTCCTATGTATTATTCCCATTGGGGTCATGACGACAAGATAAGTTGCTGTGTGCATTTAGGCAATTTAAGTAATCTTTCTTACCATGGTCCATAAATGAATGAAACAGTTAGAAGGCCTAATAACTGGTACAAAGGGAAGTAACATCTACCATAAACTTCACAGTAGTTAGATAGTATAGATATATGTGTAGATATAAATGTACTATGACCTTTTATCAGTAATATGCCAATGGTTTTGCCCCACTGGATAAACTTTTTCTTACTCGTTCACCAAAGTTAAGCAATGTCAGGCCTGGTTAATACTTGGATGGGTGACTGTCTGGGAACACTGGGTTCCATTGGCTCAGGGACAGTTAAGTCTATGAAATGGTATTCAGCTGAATGACTAGCACCAGGCTGTTGCACCATATGACATTATTATTATTATTATTATTATCATTAATGTCAGTAACATTACCAGTTACTAAGTTTGTTTTGTTTGCAGATGATACAAACATTGAAATAAGTAGCAAGACAAGTATAGTTTTAGAAAAATTGGTGAATGTAATTTCTGTGGACATTAATGAATTTTTTTGTTGTTTTTCTTCTGTGGAGTTTGATACATATGGAATATCCATATAATGTAGCTGTTATTTATTTATTCCAATGAAACTAAATTTCCTTGTAGCTGTATTTTTTTTTAAATTTTGTTGTTTATCTCACATATGTACTGTCAATTTCAAGACAATTCTCATCTTCAGTTACCTATGTAATATAAAACACATTTGTGATCCTCTACATTACATCCATCATGTAACTATTGAAACTGGTCAAGTATACATAATAGTTAAATAAAATAATTATGGATTACAACAAATGTGGGATTTGTTTAAAATACTGACAATTGCATAAAACCTACTTATGGTATAAAAATGAGCTATGCTCTTTTTTTTAGAAAGAAGCAAGTATGCCATTTTAATTTTGATGCAGAGAGTAGGGAGTTTCTGACAAGAAGTATCCAGCTGTATGTCAGATGCAATGCAGGTGCCTCCTTTCATCAAGGGACAGGTACAGAACAATTCACAAAGCATAGCATGCCCAATAGGCATCTAGTTATCACATTTAAATAATTTAGATATATGCATGGAGAGTACCATTTACAGTAGATGCTTCTTAATAGTATAAATCGTTATAAGCCATGGAATATGTTATTTCTGCCTCTCTATGCACTGAATCTAATGCTTCCCCTTTAGAGATTGTAGACATACCTGTGGACCCCCAGCAATTATGATCATTAAGATTATACATATCACTACAAGTTATACTTGTCATTTATGATTGTATGAATCATTAAAGTAATGAATATGTATCTGCTTATCCAGTGTGGGACAATTTAAATCTCCTAATAGTGAATATCTGGTTCCTTACAAAGTACTGAAGTTTGGCTTTGATTAATACATGCACCACTAGGTATATCCACTAATGCAGTTACTAGCTGTTGCTGGCAGGCAGTCGCATCAGTTACAGAAGCTTGTACAACTTTGTACAGCATAGGAGATCCGTAAATACAAATTTCAACTGATTTAGATATTGGAATTCTAAGATTATATTCTCCATCCCTTTCCTCACTTTGATAAATGATAAATACAATCAAAATAATTTTATAAACTCAGAGATGTGTTTGATGGAGATATCCTGGCAGATAGATATATCCTAAGTAGGATTTAATATAGTTGGTAACATTTTACACATATCCCACAACTGATGTTATCTGTAGTTATATGATGAGTGTAATGTTGATGATGACATGTGTGCTTTGTGTTACATAGGTACTTGAATATAGAGAACATTGTTATGATATTAAAATAGATAACATTATTTTGAAATCAATAGTACATTTATGTGACAATTATCTAAATACAGTAAAGAATACAGCTGCAAAGAAATTGAATTACATTGGAATAAATCAATAAATGCTTCCTCAAAAATTCTGAGTCACTAAATTTTGAAAATATACATCATATGCAGTTCAGTGATGATGATGATGATCATGTGTAACAGGTCTTCCCTCCTTCCCAGCCCCATGTCCACAGATAGAAGCTGTTGATAGTGTTTAATCCTTGGGATTACAGCTTGATAATACATTTAACTCAGGGTACCACATCACAGAACTGATAAAGCGCCTAAATATCTTGTTATTTTCAATGTAGTTGTTCTAAGACAAGTGTGACATAAAAATAAAATAAAAATAAAAAATAACTTAATTCATTTGCTTTTACCCAACAGTGTCATATTGGATCACTTTTTGGGGTAACACACCAAGTCAAGCAAAAATTTTCTCAGTCCAAAAGTATGCAATGTAAGTTTATGCAGATGAGTGAGAAAAACAAACCCTTAATGTTTGGATACACCATTAGTAGTGTCCTGCTTGACTCAGTCACATAATTTAAATACCTGGGTGTAATTTTGCAAAGTGATATGAAATGGAATGAGCATGTGAGGACTGTGGAAGGGAAGGCGAGTGGTCAACTTTGGTTTATGGGGAGCATTTTAGGAAAGTGTGATTCATATGTAAACGAGACAGCATATAGAATGAGAGTACAACCTATTCTTGAGTGCTGCTCAAGTGTTTGTGATCCATACACTTCCAGATTAATGGAAGACACTGAAACAATTAAGAGGCAGGCAGCTAGATTTGTTACTGATAGGTTACAACATCATACAAATGTTACAGAGATGCTTCAGCAACTCAAACAGGAATCCCTGGAGGGAAGATGACATTCTTTTTGAGGAATACTATTGATAAAATTCAGAGAATCGGCATTTGTAGCTGATAGCAGAATAATTCTACTGTGTCCTATGTACATTGCACGTAAGGAACTTGAAGATAAGATATGAGAAATCAGTGCTCATAGAGAGACGTATAGATAGTCATTTCTCCCTCGCTATATTTGCAAGTGGAACAGGAAAGGAAATGACTAATAGCGGTACAGGTTACCCTCTGCCACACACCATACAGTGGCTGCTAGAGTATCTGTATAGATGTAGATGAAGATGAATTATTAGTAGTGTGAAGTCAAAAATGTCCATAAGAGACAAATTCAAAGAATTTGGAATACTAAATAGTGCTTCCCAGTAGATTTATTCCTCACTGAAATTCATAACAGGTAATAGAATCTTTTCCAAACCAGCCACTCAGTTCTTGCAATCAATATTAGAAATAAGAGCAATTTTCACAGAGATTTTAAATAATTTACTTCAGTCCTGAAAAGTGTCCATTATTTAGAAACACATATTTGCAGCAGTTTAAATATTAAAAAAGTTCAGTTTAACAGGAGCTTAAAGAATTTATTAATGTCCAACTCCTCCTCCTTTATTAACAAAATTTACATATAAGGGGACTTCAAAAAGTAAGTTAATGTTATTATAGTAGGCCAAGTAATTTTTAGTGAATGCTGCACTACACTTCAAAGTGGCTCAGATACATGACACAATTTTTCAACATAGTCACTAAGTCCCTGTAGCAATGTTCAGAAGATTCCACCAACTGTTCAGATGCTTGATGAAAGAAATCCACTCCTTCATCATAGTGTCACTCAAGAACTACTGTGTGAATGTCCTCATCACTGAAAAATCTCCTTGCTGCCCAAATGTTCTTTCAGCCTGTCAAAAAGTTGGAAATCGCATCACACAAGATCTGGACTGTGTAGTGGATGTTTCGATACCTCCAATTAAAAATGTTGATGTAATGCTTATGTTGTGGGTACTTTGTGGGATATTGCATTGCCATTCAGGAGAACAAAGTGTTTGTTTGAATGTCCACATCTCTTGTTCCTTATGATGTGCTATGATGTCAGCATTGCACATTGTGAACTGGCATTAATGGTTGTTTTCTTTGCCATTAACTCATCCACAGCCAAAGAAAACTCTACTTATGGCCTTCCTGCTGATAACATAAAGTTTCATTTCTTCCAAAGAGGTGAGGAGGTGTGTCTCCATTCTTATAGACACACTCTGTGTTGCAGATATGAAATGATGGGCATATGCCTCATTGCCCATAATGATGTGGCTTAGGAAATCATTATCTTACATGGGGTATTGCTCAAGGAAGTCCAGAGACACTATAGACTTTTTATCCTCTATGTGCTGGTGAAAGTGAATGTGGAACCCAGCATGAGCACAATTTTCAATACTACAGACAAATTCTGATGATTGAATGAGAGCTGCCTATTGAGATGCTCACCTGCCGAGAAATGTCCACAACAGACACTCTGCAATTTCTGCAAATAAGTTCCTCAATTTCCTGGACATTGATGTCTATGGTCAGTGTCAATGGCCTTACTTCCTAATCAGCATCACCCACATCTGTGCATCCTTTATCAAACTGTTGGCATCATTTCACCATGGCTGTACGTAACATCGCATTTGGTCCATATACTGCCAGAATTTAATGGTTAATCCATATGTAATTTAGATGTTTTGCCCACAAGAATCATCCTGTCCCATGTATTTCAGGTTTGAAGTACATTTCCAGTTACTGCAATATTGCACTTGCACACTTTGACACACCTGTTATCTGTACTGCAACAGAACTTTGTACGCAGGAAACATGGAACATACACTCTCTTCTGACAACGTACTACTTATATTGCACAATGGTCTTAGCATGAGGTATGTATAAGATACTTGTTGTTTATTATATACCTAAGAACAGGAATATTTTTATTTTGTTGTTAACAGTACCATTTCTAGTTAAAAGAATTAGCAGCAAAAGAAAATGTCACATAGTAAGTAATAATAAGCTCTCAGTTCATTTGGGTCTTCTAGAAGAATGCTATAGCTTTGGACACAAGGCAATAGACAGAAATATACTGCTGCAGATGCCAATTGTGGCAGTATAATGCAGGACATGATTGGGCAATATATTATTATCAGATGGGATATTTCCAGCGAGACTGAAATACAGTATTGCCAAACTCCTTACCACTTAATGAAGAAGATAATGAAGCAGATATTCCTTCTACCACTACAACTACTTTTAATACAAAATGTTTGATCTAATAGTTTTCTTCTGAATTTCATAGCAATTTCAATAGCACATTAAGGAAGAACTCTTTACATACTCTGAAGAAATTTAGTGTAGAGCCACCTCTCTTTGCTCCATATTTGATTGTGTTCTGGTCTGCTAAATCTTTGACATTTTTTATTGGTTGATACATGCTTTCAACTGTAAGGAAGGCTGCCAGATTTGCTGTGTATGATGAAACCATGATAAGAGTGAAAAACCACCATATACCAGCAACCATTCTCGTTGACACAGCACTGTAAGTACAAAGGATACACACAGATAATTATATATTCTTTCATAAATAAATCATTATACTATAATTTTATATAGTTACTGATCAAAACAAAATCACTGTTAAGGCAATGTAGCATAATCTCTGACAGAAGTACAGAATTTTATTTATGTACCATAATTTATAATGGTTTTTTAGTCTCCTGGAGTTTCTCAGTTTTGCAATGCCACCAAAGATTTCTAATTTAATGGGGCATTTTGTACCATGTATGAGCATTGTCCTTATTGTTTTCTCTTGGTACAGTTGTTTTTGGGTTGGAGGGTTGCATACATGAAGAGAACTTCTTAATGTCAAATTTAACATTAAAATACACACTAAGGTAGAAGGGGATGGAAGGGAAATTAATGCAAAATGAAGGAATTATCTGAATGGGATGGAAATTGATAGATGTCATCTAAATGTACAGACAAATGAATGATTACACTTTCAGAAAAATTGTATGATTTATTCACAAGAAAGAGCTTCACAAATTGAGTAAGTCAATAATGCATTGGTCCAGCTCTGTCCCATATGAAAGCAGTTATTCAGCTTAGCATTGATTGACGGAGTTGTTGGATGTCCTCTAGAGGGATATCATGCCAAATTCTGCCCAGTTGATGCATCAGGCTCTCAAAATCCTGAGCTGGTTGCAGGGCACTGCTCATAATGCTCCAATTCTTCAAATTTTCTCAAATGGGGAGAGATCTGGTGACCTTGCTGGCCAAGATAGGATTTGGTAAGCACAAAGATGAGCAATAAAAACATTCACATTATCTCACTAGACTGTAAGCCCAGGATAGCTTGCCATAAAAGACAACAAAAATGGATGCACAATATCATTGATGTACTGCTGTGCTGTAAGGCTGCCACAGATGGCAACCACAAGGGTTCTCCTATGAAAAGAAATAGCATCCCAGACCATCATTCCTGTTTGTTGGACTGTATGGAAGGTAACAGTCAGGTTGTCTGAGGCATCTCCAGACATGTCTTTGACCTGGAATCTCATTGACTGGAGTACAATTGTCTTCATTAATGAGTCCCACTTTGAACTGCACCCCAATGATCAGCAATGACATCGGCTGCCATTAGGCCTGACAACCACAAGTTATAGTCTGAGGTGCCATTTCATTTTATAGCAGAACCTCTTTGATTGTCATCTGCTGCACCTATACAGCACATAGATACCACTACAGGATGTTCTGCATCCTGTTTTGTTGCCCTTCATGGGAAAGCACCTGGGGCTTACATTTCAGCAACATAATGCCCACTCTCACATGGTGAGAGTTTCCACTGTTTGTATTCATGCTTGCCAAACCCTACATAATCAGAAAGATCACCAGATCCCTCCTCAGTTGAGAACTTTTGGAGTATTATGGGTAGGATCCTCTGATTAGCTTAGGTTTTTGGTGATCTAATATGCTGGCTGGGCAGAATTTGGCATGATATCTCTCACGAGCAATCCAACACAATGCCAAACCAAACAGCTGCTTTTTTTTTTAAGGGCCAGAGGTGGACCAGTGCATTATTGATGTTGAGCCATGGCCTTGTTAATATCCCTCCTGTTATCTTCCCTGAATTCTCTATAGCCAGGCATAGTTTCACTGGCAAAGTGGGGAGGAATTCAGCCACAGTTCTCACTCATCATTACACCACTGCAGTGTGCTGAATGCTGCTGGGAGGAAGGAAATAAGTTATTGCAATATCATCCTAGCTCTTTAGATGGTTTGGTGTGAATGGATCTTCATTCCAAATTGACATTCTATGATTTACATAGTAGAAAACTGCTGTCCCTATTTACAAGCACTTCATATAGATGAAGTCCCACAGATTCTTTTAGGATGTCATTCCTGTTTGTGCTGGGCTGTTGTAACACCTTGATGCCTTCATAGTTCATGCTAAGCACTATGAAGAAACATTGTTTTTTGACTGCTCACAATGTTGATTATTCTCTGTATGTATGATGTTTATGATCCATGCACCTTTCTTTCATTTCTTATATATAAAGTAGAAGTAATAGTAGTAGTAGTAGTAGTAGTAGTAGTAGTAGCTTTATTCATCCATAGATCTCTTTTTACAAAGATATAAGGCATGTTGAGGTATTTACAAGTTTAGACCAATTTAAAATAAGCTAATTCATATACACATACATTTACAGACTTCTAGTAGGACACAATCATTAGATATACTCCTAGTATACAATACTTTTTTTAAAATAACTTGTTAAATAAGGTAATACCACACTGTTCACTCATATCTCATTATCAGTCACTGCACATACTATACACACATCGTTTCATAACAATTCACTCACTACACACACAAAGACACACACGCTGGTGATCTCTGGCCCATTTTCTGTACTGTAACTTCCCATTTGCTATCCTGAAAAACTGAGTCAGCGTCCCTCTATAATGAGCGAGATGTTGAGCTCAAAAAGAGGAAGAGGTGATAGTATTGTGTTATGCATAGCTTGGGGGTAAGTACTTCTAGAAAAGGAAATGGAATGTTGGGTGTTTTATAATCATTATTATAATTTATTTGTATAACTTTTTTTTACCTATTCTGTTTTATCAAAGTAATCCTTCAATGTATAAAATGTGTTGCATAATAGGTATTTTTAGCTGCTTTCTTAAATAAGTGCATTTTTGTAATTTCTTTAATCTCTTTTGGTAATTTATTGTACAGTTTTATTCCTTGATAGAAAATGCTGTTTTGAGTTTTTTGTTTATTTCTTCTTGGTAAATGTAAGATGAGTTCCATGGTCATGGACAGAGCTGCTTGTGCAGTAATTACCAATGTCATTTTTGATGTGTACAACTGACTGGTAAATGTATTCATATGGAGCAGTTAAAATCTCCAGTGTTTTGAACAGATCTTTACAATGAGCTTGACTTCTATTTTTTGTTATTATTCTTATGGCTCTTTCTGGAGTTTGAAAATTGTGTTCATATTTTGTGGATTTGTTCCCCAAAAGAGAAAGCCATAGCTAAGAATTGAGTGTACTTATGAATAGTATGTAACTAAAAGACACTGCATGTTACACACTGATGATAGGATTCTAAGGGCATAACATGCTGATGACATTTTGTTTGCAAGTACATCTGTGTGTTCACACCACTTCAACTGAGAATCTATATTCATTCCTCAAAATTTTGCATTTGTTACACAGTCTATAAAGGTGCCATCTACATGTAATTTAACATTGTCATTTTTCCTCTTCAAAATGAAGTCATGACATTAGTTTTCTTTATGTTCAATATCACTTTATTGCTTATTGACCAATCATAAACTTCCTTGAGAGTTTAATTTGCTTTCTCTGCAAGGAGTTCTGATGTCTTCTCAGTGACTACAATATTGCTGTCATAAGCAAAGAGAATTTTTTCACCATGAGTAACACTACTGGGAAAGTCATTGATGTATATCGGGAATAGTATTGGTCCTTATATGCTACCTTGTGGAACCTCTATATTATTGTATTTTGGTTTTGATAATGATTTAGTAAATGTTTGGATCTATTTGAAGTATGTGTTATGTCTACTCTTTGTACCCTATCTGCTAGGTATGATCAAAACCAGTCATTAGCTATCCTTCTTATTCCTAATGCTTCTAATTTATTTAATAAGACTCTTGTGGTTCACTGAATCAAAGGCCTTAGAAAGATCCAAAACAGATGCCTGTGACACACTCATCTTTATCAAGAGCATCAAGTTCAACTTTTGTGAATTCTACTATGGCTGACTCCATACTTTTGCCACTTCGGAAACCAAACTGTGATTCTCTTAAAAGATTATATTTATCCTGGTAATACATTAATCTGTCTTTCATAACTGCTCCTATTATTTTTGAGAATTGTGACAGCATGGTGATGGGCCTGGTAATTTTCTATGTCTTCTGCAGTACCTTTCTTAAGCAAAGGTACAACTCTTGCCTGTTTTAACTGCCCTGGAAATGTCCCTGATGTGAAGGGTTCATTTATTATATTTGTTAAGGGGCCTTGTATAATCCCTATGCATTGTTTCAGTACACAAATTAGTACTTCATCTAAGCCTACTGACTTCCTATTTTTTAGTTTTTGAACAGTTTTATTGGCTTCATTCTCTGTGGTTGGAAGTAACATCATTGTATTTAGTGCAACATTATTTACAGGTGTTGTATTTGTTTTTGGGAATTTTTTTGTAATTTCTCTGCAATACTTAGAAAAATGCTCATTTACATAGTTTGCTAAGTGTTGTGGATCATTTATTACTTTATCCCCCTCCCTTAGCAGTATGTTATTCTGCATTTGGTGCCTGTTCCCATTTCCTTTTTTATAACACCCCAGACTACTTTGCTTTTATTCTCTGCTTTATATATTACTTTGTCATTAAGTGAATTTTTTGCAGTAATCAGCACATTCCTATAGATCTTTTTGTATTCTAAATATATACAATTACAGTAATTCTCATATTTATCACTGAGAGTAGATTTTCATTAGTCACAATTTTTGTTTTGAACTTTACAGAAACATCCTCAGATTGCTGCCTTTGCCTACCAATGTGTGACTTAGAGATGATAACCAAAAATCCTATGTGAAATATAAATGTTGGGAGGAGTCAAGTTATCAGCTTATCATGTAACTGAGGTGCTGAATGGTCAACAGACACAACAGTCTGACTGAAAAATGTTGCTACACTGTCAAATGATGTCCTACTTCAGGGCAAACTAGTACAAAATAAATACACATACATTTTGATGCACCAGCACAGCTGCAGTTCTCTGGCCAACTACAGTGTTCTGGTGAAACATTTTAACTAAGAAGAGGTGGTCTATTGGATGGAGTGAGCAAGGAGTACAAGGAAGGGGAAGGGAGCATTAATGGGGAACATGGCTGATCCACAGGAGGCAAAGGTAGCAGATGCACAGGACAGGAATGTGGCACAGGCAGGTGGAGTTGTTGTTATATACAGTGCCATAGAGGAGTGGTCAGGAAAGGGGAGAGACAACAGAGGAAAAAGGAGACTGTGGAGAAGAAGGAGTGAGTGTAGATTGAGTGATGTGGGGTGGAGGGAGGGGGGTTGTTAATACAAGTGGAGATGGTTGTGGGACAGGGACTAGAGGAGAAGGATGCCAGAATGGTTGTTGGGTGGAAGGATGTATTTTAATGGCAATTACCATCCATGTAGTGCAGAGAACTGGTGTTGGGAGGCGATTTTGAAGCAACCACTGAAGCTGAACACTTGCTCAGCAGCATGTTCCACTGCTGGATGGTCAATTCTGCTCTTAGCCACAGCTTTGAGCTGGCCATTCATTCCAGTGAGAAATTGTTGTTGGTAATGCTCACATTAGAGGCCCTACAAAAGTTACATCAAATCTGCTAAATGCTATGACTACTTTCACAAGTGGCACAGCCTCTGATGGAATAGGATACACCTGTGATGGTACTGGAATAGGATGCACTGTGTAGGTGTGTAAGACTGGTCTTGCACCTACATCTTCCATGGGGTATGACTCAAATGGCAAAGAAGGCAATGAGTTGTATGTTGTATATGGATGTACCAGGATATTTTATAAGTAGGATTATTGGCTAAATACCACTTTGGGAGAGCTGTAAAAGATTATGCATGGTATATTTCTCATTTCCAGGCACAATAATAAGTAGCCAAAGCCCTTGCAAAGGGTATAGTTAAGCTGTTCCAGACTGTGGTTATATGGAGGATAAGAGACTCAGTGGGGAGGGGGATTGTTACTTTGCAGCTGGTTCATGGTGATTGTCAGAGAATTAGGGACATGTGTGGATATGACACAGGATAATGGTTTGCAGACTAGATTTGGATGGTAATGCCTACCTGTGAAAGCTTTGGTTGGACCTTCAGCGTACTGGACAAGCCACTGCTTGTCACTGCAAACTAACCATCAACAGCTGGCCAATTATTAATGTGAAGCAGGTGGTAGATATCAAAGTGCAGTCACTGTTGATGGATAGTGGGCTTGATATGAACAGAAGCTTTTATGAAGCCTTTGGAGAAGCATAGGTCAATGTTAAGGAAGGTGGTGTTGTAGGCCAAGGAGGACCGAGTGAAGCAGATGGGAGAGAAGGTGTTGCGGCTGTAGAGGAATGAGGATATAGTGTCTTGGAAATGGGTGCACATCATTAAAGTAGAACCAAAAAGAAGTCAAACTACACAAGGGATTTGGAATCTTGGAGGGGGGGGGGGGGGGTTAGGAAGATTTACAATAGCTCACAAACAGGTTGGCATAAGAGTGTGCCATGGGCGTTCTCATGAATATGTTGTGAATTTGTCTGTATATACTTCTCTCAAAGAGAAGAAGTTTTACAAAATGATTTAGTTTGCAAGGTGTATAAGAAATGAAGTGACTGACTTGGAATAAGTAGGATGCAGGCAGAGGTGTTCAGTAGTGGGGGATGATGATGCATAGGCAGGGGGCATCACAGTTATGACTAGGGATTTGGATGGTAATGGGATCAAAATGGTTGAAAGATGATGAAGGAAGTGGTTTGTGACTTTGCTATGGAAAGCTATGCCGTTGGCAATGGACTGGAAGTATTGATCAACAAGAGAAGAGGTTCCATAGGAGCACGAGATACATTTAGTGTAGAGATTCTGGGATCATCCTGATGATCTGAGCAGGCATTGGAAATCACGCCAGACTTCTGAGACAACGTAACCATGCAGATGTATAAATGTGTGTGAGTATGTTTATTCTGTATGTAATGTGTGTATGAATGTGTGTGTGTATGCTTGATTTGTGCTTAATACTGAAGGACATGAGCAAGTGCTTAGCAATGTTTTTCAGTCTTGTTTATGAGCCTATTGATTTATTAATGCCTCTACTACGTGGTAAGTTGTTACCTTTACTCCTCCCAGAACCATGGTATAACTTGACTTATTCCACATCTCTGAAGGCTTTCCTTGATGATGGGATTTACAAAACACAATATGTGAGAGATTAAGTGAGTAGCAGCATAGTTAACACTCTTGCATATGGTATTCAAAAAAATGGTTACAAAACTGCCAAATCCAACATGCTTCGATGCTAAAGGGTCCTATGCACAGATTGCTAGTGAGATGGTATACAACTCTTATTTTAGAAACACATCAGCTCAATTAGAAGAACACTCTAACAACACAAGGTCTCTTGGTCATAAATTTCACGGACCCTGTGTACCATGATGCCTAAGATGCCTTCACACTGTGGCAGGTGATGGCAGCTGGAGACCTATAGGTGTAAATCCTGTCCATGCAGGTGCCCCCTCTCCTCACTAAACACATATTTCATTTGAACATCATGCAGCCCTGAAGTGGTTGCTACTCTTCCCAGCTATGCAGCACATATATATATATATATATATATATATATATATATATATATATATATATATATATATATATATATATATATATATATATATATATATATATATATATGCTGCATAGCTGGGAAGAGTAGCAACCATATATATATCTGTGTGTGTGTGTGTGTGTGTGTGTGTGTGTGTGTGTAATGAATGAATGACAAATAAATACACTGCACTATACTAAAGTGTACCCATTATGAGTTGACTGCACAGGCTATTTGACATCTCCATTTTGTGTAAAGGAACTTTAGATGAAGGAGGGGAGAGATCACAATCAAACTAAGTTTCCAGTTATAGAGGGCTACACACACACACACACACACACACACACACACACACACACACACAGACATACATATACTCACAATAAAACCTTTTGTACACTCTAATGACTTTGAGGAAAATATATTGGCATTTAACTTACATTGGTGCTATTTCTGTGCCTTGTTGCATCAGACTTCCAATTGTGAACCATAAACTGTTACTCAGTGTAAATTGGTTCTCCAGTGTTTCTGGTTCTTCAATGCAGGGGTATGGGTTTGTCCATTCATATGGACTGATCCTGAAATAATAGACAAAGTTAAAAAAGGGCAAGGAATTGTAAAGTCAGTTTACTACTTAAAAATGCATTTCATGGATGCAGAATATTAGGCATGATATGAATCTATTTAGGCATGTAGGAAAACGTTTAAACAGTAATTTTAGAAACAATTATTCTACAACTACATTTACATCCCATAAAGCATCTAACAGAAATTGTATTGTGTACATTGAGAAAAAAATTTGTGCTAACAAGTAAAACTGACAATTACCTTTCCAGTAAGACCCTGCTGCTATTGTAACTCCATATAGCAGTCCATCAGGTAAGATAGTGTAATGTTTAAGATACTGGGCTCATATTCAGGAATATAGTCATATGCTCGTCTAGACATTCTCACGGGCCCTGTGAATGCCACTGTTGATCCTTGAACAGGACTACTGTTGATTCCTATCCTTTTATTTATTTATTATCTTTTTTTGCATATAGCATTTTTATACAATTTTTGTACAAACAGTAGAAATTTGCAATTCACATGTACAAGAAGCCATTTACAGGTGATGGTCTGTGATGCATCAGAGCTAGTGTTCTACCTCTAATGGCCTTAAAAGGTTGTTAAAGTCTAATTCTTCTCTCTTCCAGTAGCCCAAACAAATTTCTAATATTAAATTTCTAAAAACTCTTAGCCCTTAAACTGAGTTTTATTTTCCCAATTAAAAGTAAATGTAAGGAAATTGGATCAATGGTAATGCACAAGACATCTGATGAATATGGGGATAATAGCTAGCTTATGGGCTCTTACTCTAGCAGCCATAAAGTTTGGTCTAAGAAAGTAATAAGTGAAATATAATGTCACACAAAATTTTATGTGGTTTAAAGGCAAGTATTATGATTTTCACAGCATGATTGTTGTCGATACATTATTTCATATAAATAAGACTACTGACATTTTTTTTATAAAGCAGTCTCATGCTAATGACTAACACTGCTAAGTTAAACATCATGTTACACGGATAAGAGGAAGTATCTAGATGACATTGTAGCAGACCACTATCCCTCCCTCACGAGAAGAGGTTTCATAAATTTCTGACCTATTAGGCCAAATGTAAGAAAACACATAATTCAGGTAGGTTTCCTGTGTTTATCTGTGTGCTGGAAACTCATCAGTCTGTCTTTGCTGTGCAGCAATCAGATAACTTGCTTATAAAGCTATTGAGATATTCATAGTGAGCACAAAAGTAAAAAAAAAATGAAGGTCATTTTTCATCATTGAGACTACAATGTCTCTTTTTATACAGTGTCTGTATATTCACAATACAATGTATGTCTGGAGGAACACCCACTGTCATTGAGGGTTCAGCTGTGGTAAACATTATGAAATAGTTTCACATTCACAAACATAGTATGTGAATATTCTTCCCCTGAAGAACATGTTATGTCATTGAAGTTCTCTTAGAAGCTTTTTTAAAATGCCATAGAAAAAAGTATATAGTTCTATTAGAAAAAACAAAGTCAGTGCTGTAATTTGCTGACTAAAATTATTTTTGAATATAAAGAAATTCACCATATTGTCCACTATAACTTAGTGCAAACCACATCTTGATATATTTATTTTATACTGGATGTATTTGGAGTGGCCTGTCTTAGTTGCCTCAACCTGCACAAGTATAAGTAAGATGTTTTAACATACCAGACATGAAAATGTATGACAATTTAAAACTATGTATTTGTCTGCTGTGTAGCCTCATATGAAAGTGGAATGTGGGATGATAAACAGTACAGAAAAGAGGAGATAATAAGTTTTTAAAATGTGATGTAACAGAAGAATTTTGAAGTGTAGGTGGGTAGATCAAATAATTAATGATTAGGTATGTACTGAACTGAGGAGAAAAGAGCTTTATGACATAAGCAGCCTTAACCTGCAACATGATGTAGATAAGATATCTGCTATGGTGCAAAAAGAATCAATTGACTTTCAATAATAAAAGCGAGAGATGATTCACATGAGTGCTAAAACAAATCTTTTAAATTCTGGTTACATGGTAAACCACACAAATCTAAAGGTTGTCAAATCTATTATGTATCTAAGGATTACAATTACAAACAACTTCCACTGGAACTATTACATACATTGTGGGGAATGCAAACTAATGAATGTGTTTTACAAGCAGAAAACTTAAAAGCCACTACAGATCTACTAAAAAGACTGCCTACACTACACTAGTCCATTCTCTTGCACAGTAACACTGCACTGTATGTAATCCTTTCCAAATAGGTTTGAGTGAGAACTTTGAAAAAGTTCAAAGAAGGGCAACTTGTATTGTATTGTCATAAAATAGGGGGGAGAGTTTCATGGATATGATTTGTGACTTGGGCTGATAATCATTACAACAAAGATATTTTGTGTTGAAGCAAGTTCTTTTCAGAAAATTTCTAAAACCAACTTTCTACTCCAAACACAAAAATATTTTGTTGATGTACACGCACAAGAAAGAAATGATAAATATAAGAAAATAAGATAAAGCAGAGCTCAGATTGAATGAGTGAAGTGTTAATTTTGCTGTTAGTGTGCTGTTCGAGAGTGGAATGATAGAGAAATAGTTTGAAGGTGGTTTGATGAGCCCTTTTGCCAAGTACTTGAATGCAGATGTAGATATACATGAAAGAGTTGTTAATTTGAAGGGACACATCCAGAGGCTTCTAATAAAAGTGCATTTTGTAGTGGAGGGCTGAATGAGGAATGATGAAAGGGGTTAGAGAGGGTGACCAAGTCAATGACTATATTCAACACGTTCAAGTGGATGTAAGTTCTCACAGTTACACAGAGATAGGACCATACTGAGGACATAGTGAGAGAGGCCCACTGTAAAGGGTGCAGGCAAAGAGGGAGCACAAAACTGACATGAAAAAAAGTTCAAGAAAGAAAGATGTGAGTGCTCAGCTATGATCTACTCTCTTCTGCAAGAAGGAAGTCAGTACCAAGACTAAGTTATCTGTGCACTGTTCAATCTTTTGACCAACTTTGTTGTATGGGAGTGAAAGCTGGGTGGATTCAGGTTACCTTATCAATAAGGTTGAGGTTACGGATATGAAAGTAGCTAGGATGATTGCAGGTACTAGTAGATGGGAACAATAGCAGGAGGGTGTCCACAATGAGGAAATCAAAGAAAAACTGGGAATGAACTCTATAGATGTAGCAGTCAGGGCGAACAGGCTTAGATAGTGGGGTCATATTACACGCATGGGAGAAGCAAGGTTACCCAAGAGACTCATGGGTTCAGCAGTAGAGGTTAAGAGGAGTCAGGGTAGACCAAGGAGAA
Source organism: Schistocerca serialis cubense (assembly GCF_023864345.2). Classification (NCBI taxonomy): domain Eukaryota; kingdom Metazoa; phylum Arthropoda; class Insecta; order Orthoptera; family Acrididae; genus Schistocerca; species Schistocerca serialis. Next base: position 308,540,236 of record NC_064640.1, read on the forward strand.
GGTACCTGGATTTGGTTAAGAATGATTTTGAAGTAATAGGCTTAACATCAGAAGAGGCACCAATGTTAGCACTGAATAGGGGATCATGGAGGAATTTTATAAGGGGGCTATGCTCCAGACTGAACACTAAAAGGCATAATCAGTCTTAAATGATGATGATGATGATGATGATGAAGAAAGATGGTTCAAGAATTACTCAGGAGAGGTATGTTAATTCACTTGTCTCTCCTATCTTCTGCCTATGAGATGAAGCCTTACCCTTGGCCTATAACTCTAAATGCACAGTACCATCTCTACTGTGTCATTTTGTCCTAGTAGAATCATGAAAAAATGACTATTACTGAACAGACATCTATTGTTAATATGGTTAAAAAGACAACAGTGCACTCAGTTCATACAACTGCCACCTACACAGCTCACTTGCTTCTGACAATGCAGTTACTGCAGCTACTTCACCACAATATTTTAGGTTTTCAAAGGTTGGTGAGCAGATGCTGATGCATATATGCTCTTTGTACAAAGGCTTCCAGTATTTCCAAATTTCTGCCAACTGATGACTGGAGTGAGACATGACAGTGGAGGAATCAAATGCAAGGAGAGGGTTTATTTAGTTTACTAGCCTCCTGAGCTAGTAACTTTGTCATGAAATTTGAGGTTGTACTGAATCAAATGTTCAAATAACTCAGGGGAATGCAGCTGGGTAATGTCCTCACAACCATTGGTATTTCGACAAGCAAACTCCCCACCATATTTGAGGCACAAATGAAATGAGAGATTCCTGTGCATGGTAACTGATGCCAGGGATATTTTTCAACAATGCTTAATTTTCATTAAACATATTTAAAAAATTATAAAATTTGATAAATCTGTAAAAAAAAGTAAGGAAAATTTGTTTTATGGTGAGTGGGGTGGGGGGGGGGGGAGGGGGAGGGGGAGGGGGAGGGGGTTCCAGAGGAGGGCACAGCTTTCACAATCTATCAATGATGCAGGATCACCCTAGTACAGCCCTCAACAGAATGAAGATAGACTGCCACAGAGAGCTGCATCAAATTAGTCTTCAGACTGAAGACTACAACAACAACAGAACTGTGTGCTAGACAATTACACAAACTAAGATTTCTGTTTTTTGTGGGTGGTGCCCCATCAAAGAGTAAAAATGCATTATGTCAACAACATTCCAGAAGGTATGGCTGAATCAAACTCTCTTCTGTGTGCTTTCTACAAGTGCTAATCCCACAGAATTTGGAAGGAATAGTGAAACTATGAATCCATCACTAAGACATGTTTGGATGTGGAATGCACAACTAAAGTAGAGACTTGTTTAAAATCCTGGTCAGGCACACAATTTGAACAAGCTACAAATGTTCATCACTGCACATACTTCACTAGAGAGTAAAATTGTGTTCCCTCAGCGCCATCTGTGAAGCTGTCATTTAAACAATTTTTTTTTTCTTTTGTACATTCTCTCATTGGAACCACACTATTCATGAAATGCAAGGGGCTTGGTTAAATTCCTTGTATTGTACACAGTTTTTACTTGTCATAAATATCCATTACAATGCATATTCTTCTAAAGAATAAAAATCTGAAACATAACTACAGATGCATTTCTTGCCAGGAAAATACCTGAAGAGCTGTTATTGTGTACTGGTAACATCAAGAAAGGTCATCACTCTTAAAGGCCTAAGAAATTAAAACATAGGCATTGTAGAGATGTAACATATACTCCATGAGCTAATTGTCAGACATACTTGTCAAGTACCATATTCGAAAAAATTTATGTTGCTGCACAAGTACAGAGTTGAGTAAGGGGGAAAATCTGTCAAGAGGTGATAAGACTCAGTTTTAATCATCATGCAGTCAAGCATAAGCTACTATCAAAAGAACAAATGTACTGCTTTTTTTAATTAGTAATTCTATTTGTGATCTGTAGAACAGTGAAAGAAAGTTCTATTGAGAACTGATATACAATATACAGCATGATGTGGCACTCATATGGGCAATTGTGAACCTTGTAAATGCCTTGCAAATGTGATGCTTACCTAGGCCATTTTTCCAGGTTAGAGCTGTGATTACAAGTTTTTGTTGATGTCAATATGAACACAATAGCTTATGAAAACATTTTAGGCAATAGTATGCACCCACGCTAAGACAATAATTTGCTACTAATGTATTTCCCATTAGCTTTCATTTCAGGGTCTTTGGCCAACATTTGTTTAATAATTTTTCTGATCTCTTGCTAGGAAGAGTGGCTGGCATTGTCAAAGGTCCACCATCCATTGATGATGGCAGCTGAAGATCTCAAATGATGAGCCAACATGCAATACATCTAGAAATGACCATGAAAGCCTCAACAACTTTATAGTTTGCTATTGGTTCAGTTCTTTATCAGCATTATAATGATTATATGAACAGACATAGGGCAATTGCATCATTGTTGAATAAAACTTTGGAGGATTTACTAGGCAGGACAGCCCAAAGCCTTCGTCTGAATACCATAACAACTATTTTTTGTAACTGGGATTTAAAATGGTTTTACTCAATGGAGGAATTCCAATACCATTGGCATTAAGTGGAATGTCAGCTCTATGACTGATCTGTTTCCCCAAACATTCAAAAACATCTATTCACTCTGCTTCATAAAAAAAACTGATTTGAGTATAATCTGTATCATATTACAACTCAGTAGTAAGCCTTCTGCAAATATTTATAATTCTAGCAGATGACAAATCAGTTAATTGTAAATAACAGTAGTACTGTTACAATGAATTTTATTACCCAGCAAAATAAGAATCTACACAAACACAGAATTTTCCTTAAGGATGGGTGAGTACAAAGTAGCCCTGTAACAAAATTCCTTGTTATTTTGCTGCAAGACAATGTGAAACAGATTGAACATACTGATTGTGTTTGTTAATGGTATGGTAAGTAAAGGGTGTTATGTTCAAAGACCCTTGAAATTATGCACCAACATGGAAACTGTTGATAATGCTTACTATGCTTATATTAAGTCGCATCTATACTATGGAGTCCAGTTCTGAGAAAACTCACCAGCAGCACTCTATATAGTTAAAATTAAAAAGAAGACACTTATGACAATAAATAAAAGGAAGTAAAATATCATGCACACATATCTTTACAGCACTTAACATACTTTCACTCTGTTGTATTTATATAAGAAAAACCATTTTATTTTTTCAAATAAATGCAATAGTTAATGACAAATTTTTTCAGAGGAACTATGATGTTCTTGACCATAACACCAGACCGTGCAGAATTTTCTTACTAGCTGTACAAATAACAGAATGTGTCAGAATGGTCCATTAAGTATAGTACTGAAACTTGTTAATAAAATGCCTGTGAAATATAAAAGCAGTAAAGTCATTTAAACAATCCTTACAGCGGTCATATTTACAGTGTCACTATTTCTACTCTGTGAGTGTATTCATGGGTATATAAATTACAATACACAATATCACACATTTGTTTGCTCTATATTTGCTATATCTAAGTTTCTCTCATATGTTGAATTCTTGTAGTCTACTTTATAGAATATTCAATTTGTGCATAAGAAAACTAATACACACAACTTGTTCAAAACTTGTAGCACAGCATGCTATCATTGATAAGACAGCCAATAAATAAATAAAGATCTGAAGAAAAATGAAAACTTAAATGCTATTAGTTACATGGTTCACATCACTGACAAGAAGTAGGAAGTGTGAGCACAGACTTTCAATCATGTACCATATCTCTGGAACACCTACATACTTATTTTAAAATGCAATGATATTGGAATTCCTCCATAGAGTAAAACAATTTTAAATCCAAGTTACAAAATATAAAGCTTAACACAGCCAAAGTAAAATATTTTGAAATTTATGACATGATGTAATATGACTTATTTTTTAGTGTTCAGTGTGTATAGATCACCTAACAGGAAGGTTTGCACCTCTCTCAGAAATAATTAAAATTCACAACAGAAAACTGTGATAGCAAACTGATTTGAGTTATATGTGGTGACTTCAATATTAATTGTATAAGTGATTATGCAAGGAAGAGGATGCTGGTAGACCTCCTTAATTCATATAATCTTATGCAAACCGTATTCTTTCCAACGAGAGTGCAAGGGAACAGTAGAACAAACATAGACAACATTTTTGTTCATTCCTCATTACTAGAAGGGCATTCTGTTAGCAAAAAGGTGAATGTTCTTTCAGATCATGATGCACAAATTTTAACTCTAAAAGATTTTTGTGCTGCAACACGTGTTAAATATAGTTATCAACTGTTTAGGAAAGCTGATCCAGTTGCTGTAGAGACCTTTGTAAACCTTATCAAGGAACAAGAGTGGCAAGATGTTTATAGCGCTGATACAGTAGATGATAAATATAATGCTTTTCTCAAGACTTTTCTTGTGCTCTTTGAAAGTTGCTTTCTGTTAGAACTTTCAAAACAGGGTACTAGCACAAACAGGCAGCCTGTGTGGCTGACTAGAGGGATAAGAATATCTTGTAGAACAAAGTGGCAATTATATCAAAACGTTAGAAACAGTCGAAATCTAAATGCAGCAGCCCATTACAAACATTATTGTAAGGTGCTTAAAAATTTTATTAGGAAGGCAAAAAGTACGTGGTATACAGATAGAATATCTAAGTCTCAGGATAAAATTAAAAACCATATGGTCAGTCGTACAGGAAGTGGCTGGTCTGCAGAGACAGGTTGAGGATATAGAATCAGTGCGTAGTGGGAATGTCCGTGTTACTGATAAGTCACATATATGTACAGTATTTAATAATCACTTTCTGAATATAGCAGGTGAACTAAATAGAAACCTAGTCCCAACAGGGAATCATATAGCGCTCTTAGAAAAAAGTGTTCCGAGACTGTTACCTGAAATGCTCCTCCATGATACTGATAAGAGGGAGATTGAGTTAATAATTAAATCACTAAAGACCAAGAACTCTCATGGATATGATGGGATATCTAGCAGAATACTGAAGTATTGTTCTATGTATGTTAGCCCAGTTCTTAGCCATATCTGTAATTTTTCCTTTAGGAGTGGTCGGTTTCCTGACCGATTAAAGTACTCGGTAGTGAAGCCACTTTATAAAAAGGGAGACATTGATAATGTTGACAATTTTAGACCTATTTCTATGCCATCGGTGTTTGCTAAAGTTATCGAGAAGGTTGTATATACAAGGTTACTGGAGCATTTAAATTCACATAATTTGCTGTCAAATGTTCAGTTTGGTTTTAGAAATAGTTTAACAACTGAAAATGCTATATTCTCTTTTCTCTGTGAGGTTTTGGACGGATTAAATGAAAGGTTGTGAACGCTAGGTGTTTTCTTTGATTTAATGATTGCTTTTGACTGGGTTGACCACAAAATATTACTGCAGAAGTTGGACCATTATGGAGTAAGGGGAGTAGCTTACAATTGGTTCGCCTCTTACTTTAAGAGCAGAAAGCAGAAGGTAATTCTCCGCAATATTGAGAGTGGTAGCAATGTTCAGTCTCAATGGGGCACTGTTAAGTGGGGCGTTCCCCAAGGGTCGGTTCTGGGGCCACTACTGTTTCTTATTTATATAAATGATATGGCTTCTAGTATTACAGGTGATTCAAAAATATTTCTCTCTGCTGATGACACCAGCTTGGTAGTGAAGGATCTTGTGTGTAATATTGAAACAGTATCAAATAATGTAGTTCATGAAATAAGTTCGTGGCTTGTGGAAAATAATTTGATGCTAAATCACAGTAAGACTCAGTTTTTACAGTTTCTAACTCACAATTCAACAAGAACCAATATTTTGATCAGACGGAATGGGCATATTATAAGCGAGACAGAACAGTTCAAGTTCCTAGGCGTTTGGATAGATAGTAAGCTGTTGTGGAAAGCCCATGTCCAGGATCTTGTTCAGAAAATAAATGCTGCTTTATTTACCATTAGAACTGTATCTGAAATAAGTGACACTTCAACACGAAAAGTAGTCTACTTCACATATTTTCATACGCTTATGTCGTATGGTATTACTGTTAGGGGTAATTCTTCTGATTCAAAAAGGGTATTTTTGGCTCAAAAATGGGCTGTTCTAGCTATATGTGGTGTAAGTTCGAGAACCTCTTGTCGACCCCTATTCAATAATCTGGGAATTCTGACATTGCCCTCACAGTATATATTATCTTTAATGTCATTTGTTGTTAGCAATATTAGCCTATTCCCAAGAGTTAGCAGCTTTCACTCAGTTAATACTAGGCAGAAATCCAATCTGCATGTGGAATGCACTTCCTTGACTCTTGTGCAGAAAGGAGTGCAGTATTCTGCTGCATCCATTTTCAATAAGCTACCACAAGAACTCAAAAATCTTAGCAATAGCCCAAACTCTTTTAAGTCTAAACTGAAGAGTTTCCTCATGGCTCACTCCTTCTATTGTGTCGAGGAGCTCCTGGAAGAGCTAAAAAATGAAGCAAATTCCAGTGTTACATTGTTGATTTTCTTTATTTAAACTTACGACTTGTCACCTGAATATGTTTTTTTATATTTCATTTTATCTGCTTCTAATATCGTGCTATAATTTCATGTATTGACTCATTCCATGACCATGGAGACTTCTCGTTAATTTGGTCCCAATTTTGCAGAATAAAATGTAAGTAACAATATCTATACCTACAAGAGTGTCTACTTATAATTAGTCATTGACAACATTATTACCAATTTCGATAGAAAAGTCTTATAGGAAACATATAGGAATGTTAGTGTAATAATTTGCTTGGGTACAAACTGTACATTAACAATATCCCCTATAAATTAAGCTCAGAAATATGACAACAGAAACCCTGATGGACTGTACACAATTTAAGGAGTAACAGGATGAACTCACCAAATAGCTGAGACAGTGAGCTGTTAAACGTCACATAAACAGGATGTGGTTGTGTCAGATGAATTGGAAAAGGCAGAAATATAGGTATGGTGTGGAAGGGAGTGTTGGAAAAGGATGGCTGATATTTGGGAGAGAGAGGCAACACATGCACAGAATACAAATACAGTACCAGTGAGTTGGTTCTGGCAAGTTGTATGTGGTGCATGATGAGGCGGAGCAGTTGTCTGAGAAAAGGAGATAAAACAGAAGATAGAGAGACTGCAGGGAAGAGGGTGTGAGTACAAGGTGAGTGTGTTGTGACTGCCGATCATTCAAAGAGCCGCCGCGCAATTACGCGCGTCCTCTACGTGTGGCGCTGTTTGCCAGCCATGCAGCAGCTGCGCCACCTAAGCGGCCAGCTTAGCAGCGGCCGCTAGACTGGGAATTAGTGCTCATTTGAATGCTAACATGTACACATGTCTTGCTTGTCAACTTACTCTGTGACTTATCTGTGTTGTGTCATTCTGAAATATATGTGTTAAACTTGACATTATAACAATTGGCGACGAGGTAGTGGATTTTTCCTTTTCACCGTTGACCCACAGGGTTCCATGGCTACTGTTGAGCAACTATTGCAAAATCTCCTTGAACAGCAAATGCTTCTAACAGCGGCGATTCGCGATTTCGTCGTCAATGCGGGGCATTTCTTGTCGTTGTCTGTACCTCCTTTTCCTCCTTACAACGAGATGGCGGAAGACTGGTCTGATTATGAAAAACGTCTTTGACGTTACTTCTTGGCATTTCATGTCATGGATAAACAACCATGTAAGTCTGTTCCTTTCCTGGATTTCACCTCAAATGTATCGGTTGTTGTCGCAATTGGCTCCTTTGAAGGATCCTGCGTCTTTGTCCTTTGCTGAAATGTGCTCACTTCTGTATGTCTATTTTCAAAATCAAACACATGTGGTAGTCTCTCGTGTTGCCTTTTATCATTGTCAAAAACAGTCACATCAATCCTATCGCGTTTGGGCTGCTGAACTTCACGGCCTCAGTCGAAAGTGTCAATTTGTTACTGACGTTCACAAAGAATCCTATGCCGATTCCGTGGTATGGGATGCTATTATCCGGTCGTCGCCCGACAAAGAAGTTCGGTGACGTGCCCCTCAGTTGGCGAATCCGACTCTAGATGAAGTTCTCTCCATTGCGCAGTCTTTAGAAATGTCTCGCGCTGCTGGGGCACAAATAGAGGCGTGGGGTGATGTCGGGGAAATACAACTTCTGTGCACTGTTGACGGCGCGTGCGTCGCATCCCCACCGGCCGACATGGCCGCAGTGCGCTCTCACGTGCAGCCTTGGCCTAGCCATAAACAACCCACTAAGAAACTGCAGCAAAACCCCTGGCAACTTCCTTCATGTCCGCGGCGTTTTACGAAACATTGACGCGAGGATTGTCCCCAACGTTGGGCTGTGTGTCACAATTGCAAAAAGAAAGGTCATGTGTCTTCCGTTTGTAAATATGACCGCATACATGATGTTCATGAACATGACGCTGATTCTGATTCTGTGTTGTCTGTCAATTGCACTTCTTCCCTTTCAGGGAAGTTATTCCTCACTGTCCAAATCCTTGGTCGAGATGTTCGCATGCAAGTGGATACCGGTTCTGCTGCCACTATAATTAATTCTCAGACGTATCTTCAGTTGGGTTCTCCACTCCTGTCACGTGTCACTCGGCAATTACGGATGTACAAAAAAAAAGAGGATTTCTCTCTTGGGACAGTTTAATACTGAGGTATCTTACAAATCCGTCATTCACACTGTTCCCATATTTGTGGTCGACCAGAGCAATGCAGAAAATCTTTTTGGTTTCGATGCCTTTCGCGTTTTTGGGTTCTCCACAGATGACTCTGTCAATATTGTCTCTGATGCTATTCCTTATACTCAACTGGATTCCTTGTCGACGATATTTTTGTCCTTTTTTTCTCCTGGGTTAGGCCGTGCAAACAACTTTGAAGCTCATATCACGCTCAAACCCACTGCTCGGCCTAAGTTTTTTCGGGCTCGACCCATTCCCGTGGCCCTTTGTGATCAGGTAAAATGGGAGTTGGATCATCTCACTACTTCAGGGGTCTTGCTTCCTGTCACTTCCAGTAAGTGGTCCTCTCCTGTTGTTGTCATTGCTAAGCCAAATGGTGATATTCATCTCTGTGGCGATTTCAAAGCTACTGTAAATGCTCAGTGCCTCATTGACACTTACCCTATGCCCCGTCCTGAAGAACTGTTCACTAAACTTGCTGGAGGCCAGTATTTTTCTAAAATTGACCTGTCCGAAGCTTATCATCAACTTCCTCTCGACGCTGCTTCCCGGCAGTTTCTGGTCCTTAACACGCCTTTCGCCCTCTATCAATACCAACGCTTGCCATTCGGGGTTGCTAGCGCCCCTGCTCTCTTTCAGCAATTCTTGGAACAATTATTGCTCCCTGTCTCTGGGTGTATCAATTACATGGACGACATTGTTGTCACTGGCTCCACCAATGAAGAACATCTTCAGAATCTCCGCACACTTTTTCATGTCTTACAGACTGCCGGTCTTAAGTGTAATCTTCAGGAATCACAATTTTTTCAGGCATCTATCACGTACTTGGGGTTTCAACTCTCTCGGGATGGTATTCATCTGCTTCAGCAAACTGTCGCTGTGATCAATGCCCTTCCTCGCCCTACATCTGTTAAGGAACTGCAGGCCTTCTTGGGGAAAATAGCATACTATCACAAGTTTTTACCACCTGCGGCTTCAGTGGTTCAGCCGTTGCATCGCCTGTTGCGTAAAAACGTGCCTTTTCATGCCTTTTCACTGGTCCGCGTCATGTGAAGTGGCTTTCCAGAAATTGAAGACTATGCTGAAACAGGCCCCGTGCCTGGCTACTTATCAACCTGGCCATTATCTTGTTCTTGCCACAAACGCCTCTCAATACGGGGTCGGTGCAGTCCTTGCGCACCGTTTTTCTGACGGTTTGGAACAACCCATTGCTTATGCCTCCAAAACGCTCACGGATGCCCAACAAAAGTATTCTCAAATTGAGAAAGAAGCTTTGGCCATTATTTATGCTCTTCATAAATTTGGTGTTTTTCTCTATGGCTCAAAATTTCATCTTGTTACGGATCACAAACCACTTGTTTCCTTGTTTCATCCATCAAAGTCACTTCCCGACAAGGCTGCACACCGCCTCCAGCGTTGGGCTCTTTACTTGTCTCGTTTCAATTATGAGATTCATTTCCAGCCAATGGCTCAACATGCAAATGCTGATGCTCTGTCTCACCTTCCAATGGGTCCTGATCAGGCATTTGATAGGGACGAACTTTTGTGTTTCCACCTGGATGTTGGAGAGCACGGGGTTGTGGACGGGTTCTCCATCACTGGGGACAGGCTGGTGGCTGCTACAGGTTCTGACCCTACCCTCTCCCGGGTTTTATGCTGTATTTAGAAGGGTTGGCCAGATCGCCTGTCCGCTAAGACTTCTGATCCGTTGCGGAACTGCTATGCTTTGCTCTACCGCCTCACGGCTAGGGATGGTGTTATCCTCCTCTCCGTTGACAATGCTTCGCCATGTGTTGTGGTACCTGCGTCTTTGTGTGCTTCAGTCTTGCGCCTCCTTCACCAAGGGCACTGGGGTGTGTCTCGCACAAAATCTCTGGTGCGCCATCATGTGTACTGGCCTGGCATCGACTCTGAAATAGCACACATGGTCACTGCCTGCGGCCCTTGTGCATCACAGGCCGCTGCCCCGAAGTCATCTTTGTCACCGTGGCCTTCGCCTAAGAAGCCCTGGGAGTGCATTCATGCTGACTTTGCGGGACCCTTTTTAGGTACTTATTGGCTCCTCGTAATTGACACCTACTCTAACTTTCCTTCCATTGTCTGCTGCACGTCGCCTACCACTGCGGCAACCACCAGTGCTCTCGCCCGCATTTTTTCTTTGGAAGGCCTCCCCTCTACTCTTGTTACACAATTTGCCTCTTCTGAATTTGCGGTTTTTTGTGCTCGTCACAGCGTTATGCATGTCACGGCCCCGCCGTTCCATCCACAATCCAACGGTGAGGCTGAACGACTGGTCTGCACATTTAAGGCTCAGATGCAGAAACTTCTGACTTCTTCTGCTGCTGATGATGCACTTCTCCAGTTTCTGGCATCTTACCGTTTCACCCCCATGGGCGACCACAGCCCTGCTGAGCTCTTACATGGCCGACAGCCCCGCACGCTACTTCATCTTCTGTGGCCTTCCACCTCACGGCCGCGAGTGCCTTCACTTGGCCGGTTCACCACCGACGACCTCATCTGGGTACAGGGATATGGCAGGCGGCCAAACTGGAGCCCGGGCTGCATCTTAAGACACCGCGGCAGACACCTGTATGAAATCCAGATGGACACGGGTGTTGCAGTGCGTCATTCGGACCAGCCTCGGCCTCGTGTGCCAGCAACACCTGTTCCGAATGCCGCTACTCCACCTTTGGCTCTACCTGACACTCAGGATCTTGGCATCTCTCAATACTCACAACGCAGCCCTCTCGCCATCATCGCGATGCCAGCACAAGAACGGACGCCACCAGGAGACGTGCCCATGCAGGAACTGGATGACCATCCTCTGTCAGATCAAATCTACTCACCTCCTCCTCCAACGGATGCTGACACATCGTCCATGTCTCCTGTCATATCAACTGGACTTGCTGCAATGGGCAGATTGGTGCATGGGGCCCCAGCAGATTCGACCCCTACGTCTCCTGTCATCTCGACCCGTTATCATTGGGGCCACTTCCGTCCGTACGGGAAGCCTCCTCCTCGAGACTTTTCGGCAAGTCAAACAACACCTATGGACATTAGCCATCTCCAGGACACCTCCATCAAGACCAGTGCAACAATTTCAAAGGGGGGAAAAGTGTTGTGACTCGCCGATCATTCAAAGAGCCACCGCGCAATTACGCGCGTCCTCTACGTGCGGCGCTGTCTGCCAGCCATGCAGCAGCTGCACCACCTAAGCAGCCAGCCGAGCAGCGGCCGCTAGACTGGGACTCAGTGCTCATTCGAATGCTAACGTGTACACATGTCTTGCTTGTCAACTTACTCTGTGACTTATATGTGTTGTGTCGTTCTGAAATATATGTGTTAAACTTGATGTTATAACAGAATGAAGTTAAGATTCATGGAACAGGGATGGAGATGGGTGTGATGCAGAGTTTAGTGCTGGCTGATGCCAGATTGAAGGATGCCTTGCTAGAACAAATTTCTACTGACACCCGTCCCTTACCCACCTCTACCCCTGCTCCGCGACTGTAAATTCATATATCCTGTTCCCACACCCTCTTCTCCTCTTCTTCACAGACCATGAAGTTTTTCAAATTTCCATTGTGTTTTCTCTATAAACCAGATAATAGAAAAGTGCAAAAAAAGTAATCTTCCAAAATAACTTTTGTGGATTATGAAAAGAACTTCAACTACATGGTGAGATGTAAGTTGTGTGAAATTTTAGGAGAGTTTCGCATTTTTTAGCGTTTATTAAGGTCAGTTCAGATTACTTATACAGATGAGAAGATAAAGATATGCGTTGGCCCAATCACTGTTACAGGAATGAGAAGAATCATACAAGGAATTAGACTAGGGTGTCTTTTATTGCCACATTATCCAACATATATATAAATGCCACTGTCAATAAAAGGCAAAAGAATGTGGAATATTCCTGCCCACTGAGATGTGAAGTATTTACCTCATTTCTTTTTGCAGATGGCCATGTTATGCTGGCAGATATGGAATTCAGGTACAACACACTGTACTATCCTTACATGTAGTAGCAAAGCAATATAAGTTAACCATATCCACAAAGAGAAACAAAGATATGACATTTTGTAGAAAGTAACACCTTAAAACTAAAATCATAATGAAGAACAGAATAGTGGAACAAATCCATATATTCAGTTACCTGGGCTGTGATAACTCTTTTGTTTATGACACTGATCTTGAAAATTAAACTTCCAAGATACTTACACATGTTGGTACTTTTTGGTTAAAGGAGACCATTCGCCGAAAAGCAGAAGAATTGAGTTGTCATTAGGTGCACACTTATCAACAACTCACTGCTTCTGATTTGTGGTGGGTGGTCTCCTCCAGGCTTCAGGCAATAAGTATTTACATTGTACAAGAACTTTTTTACAACATTTACAAATGTTGTTTATGATTAAGAGACTACTCCTGCATAAAACCAGGAAAGAAACAGTAGTTAAAATTTATAATACTATGGATGTTCTTTTATACCTCTGGATCCAAAGTAAGGATATTAACAAACAAACAGCTAAAGAGAAGTGAAGTGGCAGAAATGATACCTGTAGCAGGATACATATTAGAAGATCATAAGAGGAACAGTAAATTAAGAAAAGAGTGCTGTATTCTATGTATAATAGAGAAGTCCCAATAGTATAGAAAGGAATGGTATGACCATCTGCTACTTATGAATCAAAGCCAAATACCAATGAAAATCTATGAGTATAGACACAAGGGTAGAAGAAGGATTGGATGAGCATGAAGAACATGGTTTGATTAGTTTTAATTTCTTGATGTCAGAGCAGGCAAATATGTCTGCCCTGTAAATGTATGCAATCATGTATGAAAAAAACAATGAACAGAAAGCTAACACAGGTATCAGTGTATCAGTGTTTAAATGCCTTTTGATAACTCAGCATCTGTATATTCAGATTGTAAATAAGCTTAGTTCTATTTACAGTTTAATCTTCACAATATGTGGAGAAAAATATATATGAGAAATGCATAACAGTATGAAGTTGCATCATTTTAGAATTTATAGACATCTATTAACCTGCAGAGGGGTTTAAGAAAAAGCATAGTACACCATAAAGCGGTATGAGAATTCAGATTTAAGTGACATAAAGTTCTCATACCAAGTTGTAAAAAATTGTTGGTTAAAAGGTTCCTCATATATAATTTACACATTATGTACATAATAATGTATGCAATGTGCTTCATGTCTCAGCATTATATGTAAATATTCACACCAGTAATATGCAAAATGTTTGAATATAAGTATACTCTAATGTTCTCCTTAACTGTAACACAACACTGTATGATTCTGAATCAACTTTATAAATACAAGTATCTGCTTTGAAATAAATGTGAAGCAACAGGACCAAATAAAAACTTACCACATAGTTATTAAGAGGTTTTATTTCTATTGGCACATTGCTAACTAAGTGCATTTAGGATAACAATTATTTAGCTTTAACAGTTATGAAGAATCAAAAAAATGTAACTCTATGATACAAAAATAAGCAGACCACATTAGTAATTTACAAAAAAAATTTTACCTGCCCATTACAAAGAGCATAAGAGATACTCCTATGTAAGCTGCAAACATTACAATCCAAACATCCTTGGAGAAAGGATCCATAAATGAAAATAGCTTTGGTGCAGCCTTCATTGGTTTCTTGTACAGGATAGCAATACCTGGAAAAAGTATTTGTATTTAGAGAAACCAAAAAAAATTAAGTAAGCCTACTGTAAATTAAATTCTTCATTCATTCTGTATATTGTAGAAGTTGTTTATGGGTTATAGATTATTGAAACAAAAAACATTTAAAATCCTGACACTAGTCTCAACTGGAGAAGCAACTCATATTTTATTAATAGAGAGAGCATGGTTAAACATGCTCTTACATTCTCAGAAGAGCTAAAATTAACTCATATTTCTAAAAAAAAAAAAAAAAAAAAAAAAAAAAAAAAATTTATGGGTCAAATAAATTGCAAATACACATCACTTTTTCAGACTCTTCCTGGTATTATTGAATAATTAACTTGATTTCCACATATTTACATTCTTACTGTAATTCTTTAAGCTCCATGACCACTTCACCTATGCTAGTCCCAACATCATTTTTCCTGTAATGATGCAAGAAGCTAATAAAAATATAAATTATATGACAATGGATCCTTATGTTAAATTTGGAAGAATAATTTCATACTGGAAGTTTCTCCATGTGCTGCATGACTGTTTATTTGTTTAGAGAAAAGGACACTCCAGGTGCTCTTTAGAACTCTATTTTGTCTACTACCAGCTTTGTCTTTTATGTTAAGCCAATGTCAACTGGTTCCGAAACTGCCATAATTATGATTGATACACGCATGTACATAACCATACATGTACATAACTATACATCTACATAACTGAAGACAATGAAATGAGGCTTACATATGTATACTGCTGGAAAAAAATTAGTACACCTAGAAGGACGACATTGATTTTAATCCAATTATGGCATATGCCACATGGGGGTAGCAGATGTACTAATAATGATTTCAGCATTGTCTGCAAACAGATAGTGTAGTGGTATCTGTGTCCACCCTTCAATAGGGAATGCTCACAGCCAGAAGGGCCACTGTGGTGCAAATATGTGAAGCAAGCAGACAACAGTGTCACAGAGATGCACTCATGCTTCCTATGGCCAGCTGAGCAAGTTTGAAAGGGATCAAATTGTAGCCTTCCAAGAAGCAGGATGATCCTTTTATACAACTGCTACACAAGTTGGATGTGCTGTATCAGTTGCACAGCGATTCTTTTATCAGTGGTTATGTGAACATTCTCACAGCCATAGATGATGTTCTGGATATCCCCGCAGCACAGACATGTTTCCCGGGATCGTCATACTGTAGGGACAGCAGTAGCAGATCATAAAGCTATCATAGAACAGATAAGAGGGCTTTTGAGACCAGATGTGTCAATATGGACAGTTGAAAACCAATTATTAGAAGTTGGACAACAGGAACATTCATCTCTAGCACATCTACTGCTCACGCAACAGTGTTGATGTGCATGGCTTGACTGGTGCTGTCAGAGAATCATTTGGAAGATGGAATAGCATGGCATGGTTTTCAGCAATAAAAGCAGATTCTGCCTGCATAAAAGTGATAGTTATTTGTGCATATGACGTAAACCTGGTGAATGCTCACACACAGAGTGCATTCATCCAAGACAACTGGTCCCATCCTGGGCCTTATGTTTTGGGGTGCAATGAACTACACCTTTGGTGTTTCTGGAGGGGGCACTAATCATTGTTTGGGACATGCAGAATGTTGTTAGACCCATTCTTTTGTCATTATTGCAACAGGGAGGTGGTGTGTTGTTCTAATATGATAACACTCAGCCAAACACTGTGCATAAAACTCAAAATGCTCTGAAAACCATGCAGCAACTTTCCAGACCAGCATGATCTCCAGACTTGTCTCCAGTCAAGCATGTGTGGTATATGATGGGTTGAGAAGTGATTCATGCAACTCATCAGCCAACAACTCTTACCAAACTACACAAACAGATCGAGGAGGCAGGAAATAACACACCTCAGGACAGTATTCGCCATCTGTACAATGGACTGGATGCCAGGTCATTGCCTGCATTGCCACTCATGGAGGCTACACCACATACTAATATAGGTGTTTCAGCATGGGTAGATAGTTGGTAACTCAGCACCATTTGTGCTATTGATCTGCAAATGTAATCATTTCATGTACTCCATATGCACTATTGCAACAATAAAGTGTGAGTGAAATAGAAACCTCTAAAAATGTGTATTAATTTTTTTCCGGCAGTGCATATGTACAGATACATTATAAAACTTATAGTGGAGAAGTAATGACCAAAGCAAAAGTCTGGTATATTTAAAATCTTGCTTGTGTAATGTTATCGTGAGGTTATGGTTGTCTCAAGACTTTTTTAAGTCATTACATTATAATTATTCTTTGAGTTTATGAAGATTTATGTTCTGACATGTCTGAGAATTCTAGTTTGTATGTTTTGTAAGGAAGAGACTAGCAATATTTCTTTTAATAAAATTGTAACACAGTTGCAGTGGACCAGGCACCCATGTCAGGTGTAGAATTAGGTTTTTAGTGTGCAAAAATTGAACTACAGGGAACTTCAGGGGTTGTTAGCACAGCTTGGATACCAGTGTAGCTTGGATGTGTCATGGACTGCTTACAGAGTGAGTTTAGAAACATCTAAACACCATCTAGATACAATTATGAATTAGTGGAGTAACATCACAGAAATTATGAATAATAGGGTGGCAGATGTCCAAGAATCTCAAGCTTTTAAGTGTGCTCTGCTCATTAAGAGTGTTTTCTTTTGTATTTTTTAGGTCATCATAAATTTCTGTTTCTTAACAAAAGTCCATATCTACACCTTCATTTTCATCTTCATTTATGTATGCATATATATCATCATATTTATGACAGTTTCAGAACAATTTGATAATGGCTTAACATAGAAGTTGAAACTTGTTGTGGATTAAATAAAGTTCAACAAAGCAACTGGAATGGCCTTTTCATTAATTTCATATTAATCAATGAAAACAAAGTGTGGCTGTTCTACAATACATCAGTCACAGTTTTTTGTTTCAATGATGAGTATGCCACATTTGCAGTAATATAATTTTTGATAGAAGTTAGATCATTATACATTCACACTGCAGATTAATTTGTAATTATGGCCACATGTTGAGCACTATAAATTTTCAACATGTATCAATATTTACTACTTAATTTGAAACATGAATGTAAAATTACTCATCCTACTTCATAATGATTTATCATGCAAGTGAACCATGAAACATGAAGATAACTAACTAACTAACTAATTAATGTCTGCCATTAATAATGTGATACTCATTGTAAAACATTTATTGTGCCTCTGTAGTAGTGTAGTAGTGTCCCAGCTGTGCTACCAACCTTACAAGGCTGTTCACACCTAACAGCTACCCATCCAGAGTTGTTAACAAAGTATTTCAGGAACTTTGATGATGCATGAGCAAACTATCAGGGGAGCATCTTCAATTAAATCTAATATTATCTTAATCATCTCCATTTCACATAAAGTATAAGCAGATCAGAGAACTAAGCGTGATGGAAGTTTTTGCTAAATTAATATGTTGTCTTGAACTTTCTTTCCTGAATTTATTGTTCATGGTTAGATGACTTTCTGTTGTCCATAAGAACTTGAATACATTGCTTAATTATGCACAGGTATGGGCATAATATTTGTTGCGTATCTACGGAAATTGTGGAAAAAAGTGTTCTCCTAACACTGCATATAAATTTTTGCATTTCCTCACTTCTGTCTCCTGTGTATTCTAAACATACAATTATACATTCGATCATTTCTTGAAAAGTGGTAATTCATTAACTGTTAATACATTTCCATTCTAAAGTTTAAGACATTTGAAGCTGTAACCTTACTTCACTGACAAATTTCACTTCCTCCACCATCAGAAATTCCCTGCAAACAGTCAACAGAACTTAAAGCCATAGCAAATCCCCAAAACCAGTATTAAAGCATCCTCTTATACCCACACTGTGTACTAGAAAACAGTGGCATAGTGTACTATAATGATTTTCTGTATTTTCTGTTCCATTTACATGGTGTGTACTCCAAGACAAGCTTTATGCCCTCCACCTATAAAAATCTAAGTTGCAAAAGATATATATTGTAGGAAGTAATATGTTTGTGGCTCATTTTGTATTGTGAATCTCATAATTATTTGATTAAGGATCTCTGTAATGAACAACACCTATTGTGTAACATCTCTCCCTGTTTTTTTGTCCACATTTTGCTCCCACCATCTCTGCCCCTTACCTCCCAACCCCCCCCCCCTCCCCCCACGCACACACACACTGCCACTCCATATCCACAATTCCCCCTCCACTGCATAAATGTTTTCTGATGACTGCTCAAGTATTTATTCATCATTTTCTTGGTACATTAAATTTCATTCAATTTTGAATGATGCTACAGTAACCTTGTGGTCACTGATTCTTATCTGTGCATTATCTTAAACAAAACCCTTGTGAGTTGTGTGTCTCATTAACTACTCAAGATAATTGATAGAAAATATGTTTCGTGCAATGGCATAAGATTACTGGACCCCAGCTCTTGTTCTAATTAACTGCATCTTCCAGTACAGGCACAGCAGTTTTAAATCTCTTCTCATCCCTGTGGCATGATTAATTTAAGTACCTTAGATGATTTTCCAAGCTTTCTCTGAATATTTTTGCCAATCTGATACTTTTTAACAACTACCATTGGTGTAAAGACTATTTGACAGAATATAATTTTCACTGCAGTTTGATGTTAATTTTAATGAGCTAAAGTAATTCAAAAACCTTATACAAAATGATTCTGTGGTTTCCTAATACCTTCTTTTATTAATATTTCCTCTTTCTAACTTGCAATGATGTTTATTTCCTTTACAAAAATTACAAGAGGCCTGCTCATGGCCCTGTTTTCTCATACAGTTATATCCTGATGTGGTATACAGGGTAGTTTTTATACTCCAAAAACTCCATCATGTGATGCCAAATGTATTCTACCACTCAAGAAACTGCTTTCTGAATGTTGTGCACCTGACTACAATTCACCACATGATAGAATAGATGAAGAAATAAAGTTGCAACCAGGGTTATATATACAACTGATACAGCCTAAGGATTGAGACTTACAGTCTCCGCACCAAGGCAACAGGCATCACTGGTGTCATTATGAACAACAATTTTGCAGCTGTTGGCACCCACTGTGCTGAATACCTGCTGCAGAGCCTTCTCCACATATAAGATTAGATCCACTGACAGTCAGACTAACTTCATTGAAATTCTTTCTGACCTAGCTGCTACTTCCTCGAGGAACTAATTATCTGCCTCTGAAAATTATCTCCTGTCCTAAAAACTGAAGTGGCTCAGGCTTACTGAGTAGTAATTTCATTGAAGGACAACATTTCACTTTTTTTAAGGCAAATGGCAAGAGACATCCAACCAATACCCAAATTTGCCCTCTGCCTAGAAATCCGTGAACCCTCCACCTTCCGTGAATCACCCCTTGGGCGAGGACAAACTAGCAACATCAAACAAACCTGAAGGTTCAGTGGTGTCGGGGAACACTAGCAGTCTCAATGTACATTTCTCATTACACATTTTTATTTTCTTATCAGAAAAAATCTGAATCTGGCTTTGGCTGAAATGTGTTAATGTACATAATTTTTATAAGTCATGTATATCGTTGAAATGAAAATGCTGGTATGATTGAAGACTCCTATTTTGATTTTATCTTCCATTGTTGAGTATATATCTCTGTTTTCACCTTTTATAGTTATAAAGCTGCTAGCAATTCTTTATTCTTTAACTGTATTTGTAACCGAACTGATAGCCAATGTCTGTCTGTATAGTAAGTCTTCACCACTCTAGTAGATAACTTATTATTCTCTTAATTATTTTGAGACCTTTAGTTACCTCAGTTTGGAATTTTGTAAGTTATATTCTTCTTTACGCATATTTATGTTTACTTCAGTAGGCCTAGTGGTACCCCAGATTGTAACTTATCATTGTATGTGAAATAACAGTGTGTTTAGCAAACACAGTATAAATTTATTTCATGATATACCAGTGAGATACTTGCTGCAATCTTCTTGTGATTATTGCCAAGAGAGTTCTATGTGTTGAGCGAAAATTTTTCATAGCACTCTCATTCATATGACTGCCATAATGAGGCAGTATATCTGTGGAGTAGTAGTGGAGTTCAGTATTGACAGCTTATGTCATCCTGACAACTACATTAAGGATGAAATTTAGACATGTTCCAAATGAGCTGCAACAGCATAGAAAATCAATGTATAGTGGAATGAGAAAGGTAGTGGAAGGGCAATGTTTTACTAAGTGCTGCCTTAAATTGACACACCCATTAAACAAGAAATGACAGGATACGATGATAAATTACATTGGCAAAACACTATGAAATAGATGTACAGATTGAGGCAATCAGCTACACAGAAACATCACAAACAACAGATTAATCAACAAAAAAATGAAAATAAAAAATTTTGTTTGTCACTTTTATTTTTAGTCACTTCCCTTACTTGGATATACATTTTCCTTTTTGTAATAAGAAATCTAGAAATATTTCATTTGCTAGGTTGTCAGTCACATCTAACCAACCACTTTGTTTCCATTCAGATAACATATACTCTAATTCAGAACTGTTGATCCTCTCTCATCACTTGTGTCAGTATCTCATAGAGTGGCTGAAAGGTATCTGAAATAACATCATCACTGGCGTGAAACTTTATTTACAAATAAATCGCATACCTAAATTCATGAACGGCATAGTAAAATCCACAGCACTCTCCCGTTCAGCTGTAATTGTCAAGTCTGTGATAGCCAAATCTGCATTCTGTAATGTAAAAAATATAATGATATTACAAAGAAAAAAATAAAGTATAATCACAGATAGTGTGACATAAATGACTCATCATTATAAGAGTACAAAGACTAAAAAAATTATTGTAAAGTTGTGATATCCATTTTTTTTTACATGCACCAAGTTCCATATGACCAAACTGAGGAGCAAATCTCCAAGGTCATGGAAAGTGTCAGTATATGAAATTACAACATAGAAGTAATAACAGATAAAAATAAAATATTTATGAACCAAAAGAAGTCAATCCATAAGTTTAAGTAAATACAATCAACAATAGAACAAGAATCAGCTTAATTTTTCAAGGAACTCGTCAACAGAATAGAAGGGGTGATCCATGAGGAAACTCTTCAGTTATGATTTAAAAGGACATGGATTACTGCTAAGATTTTTGAATTCAAGCACCTTTCTGCACAGGAGTTAAGGAAGTCTGATCCAAATGCAGGTATGATTTCTGCCGAGTGTTAACTGAGTGAAAGCTGCTTATTCTTGGGGATAAGCAAATATTGTTAACAAGAAATGACAGTAAGAAATATATAAATATTGAGAGGCCAATGTCAAAATACCCGGATTTGTGAAGAGGGGTCGATAAGTGGTTCATGAACTTACACCCCTTATGGGTGGAACTGCCCGTTTCTGAGCCAAAAATGTCCTTTTGGAATGGGAAGAGTTACCCCAAAAAATAAGCAAAGTAGAATAATTTTTCTGCTGAAAAATCACTCAGTTCAGATACCGTTTGAATAATAAAAATGGCAGTACTGAGTCTTTGAACAAGATCCTGAGCAAGGGCTTTCCATGAGAGTTTACCATCTATCTGAACACCTAGAAATTTTAACTGTTCAGTTTCACCAATCATATGCCCACTCTGTGAAATTAAAACATCAGGTTTTGTTGAATTGTGTGTTAGAAACTGTAAAAACAGAGTCTTACTGTGATTTAGCATTTCTTTATTTTCTAAAAGCCATGAACTTATGTCATAAACTGCACTATTTGAAACTGGGTCAGTATTGCACACATCATCCTTTACTACCAAGCTAGTGTCATCAGTAAACAGAAATGTTTTAGAGTTACTCGTAATACTAGAGGGTAATCATTTACATAAATAAGGAACACTAGTGGCCACAACACTGATCCCTGGGGCACTTCCCACTTGACTTTATCCCACTCAGACCCCACATCACAGCCATTCTCAACATTGTGAATAATGACCTTTTGCTGTCTGTTGCTAAAGGAAGAGGTGAACCAATTGTGAGCTACTCCCCATATTCTGTAATGGTCCAACTTCTGGAGCAATATTTTGTGATCAACACAATCAAACACTTTAGTTAAATCAAAAAATATGCCTAACATTTGAAGCCTTTTGTTTAACCCATCCAGTACCTCACAGAGAAAAAAGAATATAACATTTTCAGATGTTAAACAACTTCTAAGGCTGAACTGTACTTATGATAACAAATTGTGTGATATACAATGATCAATTATCCTTACATACACAGCCTTTTTAATAACTTTAGCAAACAGTGATGGCATAGAAACAAGTCTAAAATTGACTAAATTATCCTTTTCTCACTTTCCATAAAGTGGCTTTACTACTGAGTGCTTTAATCATTCAGGAAAGTGACCATTACAAAAGGAAAAATTACAAATATGGCTAAATATGGGGATAACATGCACATCACAGTACTTTAATATTCTGCTAGGCACTCCATCATATTCATGAGAGTCCCTAGTCTTCAGAGATTTAATTATTGACTCAATCTCCATTTGTCTATATCGCAGATGAGTATTTCAGACATCAATCTCGAACAGGCATTTGCCAAGAAAGTTATATGATTCCCTATAGAAACTAATTTTTTATTTAATTCACCAGCAATGCTCAGAAAATGAATGTTAAATACCGTACATATATCTAATTTATCAGTAACAGAAATATTTTTACTGCAAACTGACTTGATATAGTCGACCTTGTGCTGCTGACCAGACACTTCCTTCACAACTGACCATATGGTTTTAATTTTAACCTGTGAATTAGCTACTCTATTTGCATACCATATACTCTTTGACTTGCTAATAACATTTTTAAGCACCTTGCAGTACTATTTGTAATGGGCTACTGTTGCTTGACTGTGACTGCTTCTAACATTTTGATAGAATTCCCACTTTGTTCTACATGATATCTTTATACCTCTAGTCAGCCACTTGGGCTGCCTATTACTACTGCTAGTATCCCATTTAGAACATTCTAATGGAAAGCAACTCTCAAAGAGCATGAGAAATGTAATAAGGAAAGCATTATATTTATCATCTATGTTATTGGCACTATAAACATCCTGCCACTCTTGTTCTCAACATTGTGAATAATGACCTTTTGCTGTCTGTTGCTAAAGGAAGAGGTGAACCAATTGTGAGCTACTCCCCATATTCCGTAATGGTCCAACTTCTGGAGCAATATTTTGTGATCAACACAATCAAACACTTTAGTTAAACCAAAAAATATGCCTAACATTTGAAGCCTTTTGTTTAACCCATCTGGTACCTCACAGTCGTTTAATGAACAAAGTAAGAGCATATGGACTATCAGACCAATTGTGTGATTGGATTGAGGAGTTCCTAGATAACAGGACGCAGCATGTCATTCTCAATGGAGAGAAGTCTTCCGAAGTAAGAGTGATTTCAGGTGTGCCGCAGGGGAGTGTCATAGGACCGTTGCTATTCACAATATACATAAATGACCTTGTGGATGACATTGGAAGTTCACTGAGGCTTTTTGCGGATGATGCTGTGGTGTATCGAGAGGTTGTAACAATGGAAAATTGTACTGAAATGCAGGAGGATCTGCAGCGAATTGACGCATGGTGCAGGGAATGGCAATTGAATCTCAATGTAGACAAGTGTAATGTGCTGCGAATACACAGAAAGATAGATCCTTTATCATTTAGCTACAAAATAGCAGGTCAGCAACTGGAAGCAGTTAATACCATAAATTATCTGGGAGTACGCATTAGGAGTGATTTAAAATGGAATGATCACATAATGTTGATCGTCGGTAAAGCAGATGCCAGACTGAGATTCATTGGAAGAATCCTAAGGAAATGCAATCCGAAAACAAAGGAAGTAGGTTACAGTACGCTTGTTCGCCCACTGCTTGAATACTGCTCAGCAGTGTGGGATCCGTACCAGATAGGGTTGATAGAAGATATAGAGAAGATCCAACGGAGAGCAGCGCGCTTCGTTACAGGATCATTTAGTAATCGTGAAAGCGTTACGGAGA
The DNA here is from genome assembly GCF_023864345.2 of Schistocerca serialis cubense. NCBI lineage: Eukaryota > Metazoa > Arthropoda > Insecta > Orthoptera > Acrididae > Schistocerca > Schistocerca serialis. The sequence goes on from NC_064640.1 coordinate 308,564,652, forward strand.
TGATAGATAAACTCCAGTGGAAGACTCTGCAGGAGAGACGCTCAGTAGCTCGGTATGGGCTTTTGTCAAAGTTTCGAGAACATACCTTCACCGAAGAGTCAAGCAGTATATTGCTCCCTCCTACATATATCTCGCGAAGAGACCATGAGGATAAAATCAGAGAGATTAGAGCCCACACAGAGGCGTACCGACAATCCTTCTTTCCACGAACAATACGAGACTGGAATAGAAGGGAGAACCGATAGAGGTACTCAAGGTACCCTCCCCCACACACCGTCAGGTGGCTTGCGGAGTATGGATGTAGATGTAGATGTAGATGTAACAAGGTTTGAAAAAACTCTCTATTCCTGTTGGATTAACTTTCCTACATAGTTTGTAATTATATGTGACATTTGTTTGAGTACAAAAGCCTTTTAGTGTTAAAATTTGTGCATCATGGTCTGAAAGGCCATTCACACTTTTACTAATAGAATGCCCATCTAGTAATGAAGAACGATTAAAAATATTGTCTATGGCTATGCTACTGTTCCCATGCACCCTAGTTGGAAAAAATACAGTCTGCTCCGGATCATATGCATTTAGGGTTTCTATCAACATTCTTTTTCTTGCACAAGCATATACAAAATTTATATTGAAGTCACCAAATATAACTAATTTCTGATAATTCCTACAAAGTGAATCAAGAACCCTCCCTAGCTTGAGCAGAAATTCTCTGAAGTCAGAGTTAGGGGACCTATGGACAACAACAATTAGAAGTTTTCGACTGCCCCTGCACAACATTCAAATATCTGTTCAGTGCAGTCCTGTGATACATGTTTTTTTACGTACAAAGCCATTCCCCCAGTCTGCAAGGAACTCTTACACTTTAATATCACTTACTTTTCAGGCATCACTCAATATTTATTTTGATGTTATTTAATTTTTATTTCTGTGCTGTGTTCACTTCTGAGCCTGGTGTGATACAAAGCAGGGCAATGGGTTTCCTCCTAAGACCTGTATGTTTGATATTAGTATTTGTGATGGTGAGTACCTCACATAACATATGTCATTGGAATGTTAATTACATTTTGCTTTTAAAATAAAGGTTTGCAATGTTAATATTAATGGAAGGAGTAACAGTAAAAAACCAACACATAGTTGAGGTGCTGAGCAGCCAATAAGCCCACATATATGACGGGAAGTGTTTCAAAGCTTTCCAATAGTGCCCTTCCTCAGAGCCTGCTAGTACAGGGTATACATACACACAAACATACAGATGCATAGCTTTATTATCATGCCCTAGTAAATTATACGAATAGGTGGGAGAGAAGGTATTGAAACCATAGGGGAATTTGGATACAGTGTGTTTGCCTTGGGTCCAGATGATAAAGTTATCATTGATGAACCTGAACCAGAATGGCTAGGATGGTTTCCTCTAGACAGTCCATAAACAGTTAGGCACAAGATGATACCTTGGTGGTGCCCATGGCCATGTCACAGATTTGCATGTATATCTTCCACTCAATGGAGAAGAAGCAATAGCTCAGGAAATAATAGGTCAAATCTATAAGGAATAGAGTGGTGGATTTGGAGCTGGAAGGATATTGGTAGAGGTAGTGCTCAATACTGTAAAGCTGTGGGCAAGGGAGATATTGGCATATAAGGAGGTGTCATCAACAGTGTTGTAATGAGATGGGGGTGGTTGATAGGGAATGAAGGAAGGGGTTTGTGTTCTCAATATGGGAAGCTAAGGTTAGGATTGAAGTCAACCAGAGCCAAGATTCATCTCATTGTGGTGCAGTGATAACTAAATGATCTGGGGATGATTATCCAATTAAATGATGAAGTAAGTAATTTGTGTGTGCGTGTGTGTGTGTGTGTGTGTGTGTACAAATACATGTACTTGTTTGCTAACTGATGGAAAAGTCAAATCTGAAAGCTGAGCTACTGTGTACAATACTTACTGAAATGTCTAACCACTGCAAAACTCCACTTTTCCCCAACAAATCAAGGAGATTCTTATGAGGATGGAAATCTCAAGAAGTGGTATTCAAATGAAATTCAACATTAATCCAGATGAGAATGGCAGCATAGTGGCCACTTAAGGCAAATTATTAAAGAGATGGATGTTCTTCCAAAGGAAAGGAGACCCACTACAACTTGTAGAATTTTGCAAGGTAATGGGAAAAAGAAGGGAGACAAGTTACTTGCATTTATAATAGATGAGTTGAAGAAAAGAATCAGCAAGTTGAAAAATGACAAAGCATCTACAGAAAATAGAAGTATGGCAGAGGTGTTGAAAGAAGGAAATGCACTATATTATATATTACACAAGGTGATTCAAAAGTAGCTGTAGACATTTTTTGGGCATAATATATGCATAAAAATAAGAATAAAATGTTAATAAAGTTTTGTCTGAAATTGCTTTATTTCCAAGATTATTTCCAAGATATGCAGTATAGTAGAGCATCACAAACAATACAAAATTAAATCTTCTCTGAAAGCAATGACATGAAGGGACAAAAAATTCTACATTACTATGTACTGAACATTTACCTCATAACATCTTCAAAATGATATCCATGAAGATGAATACAGTGATGTGCTCAACGTCTTACCACTCTCAGTGTGTTGTAGGCTCTGTTCACCCAATTTTCCACACAGCTGCACAGACTTTTTTTATTCACTGCTGTAGTTGTGCTATATTGTCATTTGAGACATCATACAGGAGCTCACTGATATGGCCACAAATGCACATGACTAAAGGCTTAATATCTGGAGAGCTGGTGGGCCAAGCAACTGGTCCTGCATGAACTATCCACTTATTGGGACAAGTAAAAGTGTGACACTCCCTTTCCTCCTGACTGAAATGTGCAGGCGCACCATCATGCATACACCATAAGTTGGGTTGTGTAGCAAATGGGACATCATGAAGCAGACCATACAATTCATCATCCAAAAACTGTCTATACCCCCCCACCAGTCAGGCATTGTGGGATAACATGCATTCTGAGTAACTAATTGTCTACTATAGCACACTAAATGTTCATTTTAAAATGATGTTGATATCGTCATAGTGTAATAATGTGAAGATTCTTATATTCCCACACGTCACATATGAATGTTAGAAGCATTCACAATATCCACACAGATAAAGAGGCTCTCATCCATAAATAGTACCTGACAACCAAACAGTGGATCAGCAGCATAACACATGAGTAATCACTGACAGAAATTCTGACATCTAGGGTAGTCTACAGGTGTCAGAGCATGTACCTTCTGTGTGTAAAATTGGTGGAATTGCTGTCTCCTGAGCTGGTGTCATACCATTGGTTGAGGAACCTTTACAGTGGCACGTATAAAGCAGGTACTTACGGCCATTCTTCATCTAGCATATCCAGCATGTTCTCAACACCCACCCCATCCAGTTGAGGACAAACAAACAGTGGCACACTACAAATGCCATAGTCCCATAAATGCCTGTACACAGCTGTGGAATTCGTATGGTTTGGTACTTTTCTATTTAAAAACTTTTCCATATATCATCATCTTGCTGTTTGTGCATTGCCTTCTGTTGCAAAATAAAGGAGATGCCTATCCATATATTCACTGTCTGAGTATGCCATTGAGGCCATTGTATTATATTCAATGACTGCTGTCTGTGAAATACTAACAGAATGACTGTATATAGAAAGTCTGGTGCTGCTAAACTACAACAGCAGCATACAGTACAGTGTATCACACTGAAGTCAACTAAACAATGTCATTTCATGCTAGAATCAACTGAGCAGTGTAGAGAGGCTGTAAAAAGCAGCATCAGTTGATGTGCAGGCATAACATGACATGGCAAAAGCTTGTACCGGCCCATGAAGTAATCCCTACCACAACTGACATTATGCATCATATGCCAGAAATAAAGCAATTTTAGACAAAAATTTATTTAATATTTTAGTCTTCTTTTGATGCATACATTACACCCACAAAGTGTGTAAAGTTGCTCTTGAATCATCCTGTATACAAGATCTTGGGCGCAGAGGAAATGTTTAAAGTGTGGAAAGACTCTAGAATATATACAACCCATAAAAAAAGTCCAAAAGATAGACCACATTTACTGAAGTATATTCCTCCTTAGCATGTTATCTGTGGTGTGTATTCAATGGATGCAAAGCAAGTACTGCTTAAATGGCATAACTTGGAAAGAATGGCAAAACTAATAGAAGTATTAAAGCTGGAAAGAATTCCTCTCATGGGTTAACAAATGTGATATTCTACAATGTTTTTGGATTAGTGCTGTAAGTTTTTCATGATTCACTGCAAAATTTATAACTTTGCACTCACTATGAGTTATGATTCCCTGAACGGGCTGTAAAACAGTGGCTGGAGATCCAAGACCCACTGCCCCACTTCAACCACCATGTCCCACATTGTGACTGCTGTGGACCTTGGTGAGAGGCTACAACAACTAAACTGTAATTCCTTTTATGGAGCTATGGTACTTGTGGTTAAGGTAAATTACTAATTGCACATGTGGTATATAGTGTTATGGGATCTCAACTGCATAAACAATCTTAACAGGTTATAATAACCATGGTATAGGTATGCTGCTGTTGGCAGGAACATAAGTAACATAGCTTGTTGTATATGATACCAGTGAGTGGCAAAATCAAGGAAACTGAAGCAGGGCAGTGCAAGTTTAAATGTGGGACTCAGCTGCACAACTTTGCTGACACTGTTTCCATGAGGAAAAGAACATAATACAGTTGGGTAGATCTACAACTGAATCACCTGCACTGAAGAGCCAAAGAAACTGGTACAGCTACCTAATATCAGGTAGGGACCCCATGAGCATGCAGAAGTGCCTCAACACTATAACACATGGACTTGACTAATGTCTGAAATAGTGCTGGAGGGAACTGACACTATGCAGCTTGAATGGCTGTCCATAAATCCATAAGAGAACAAGGGGGTGAACATCTCTTCTCAACAGCATGTTGCAATGCATCCCAGATATGCTTAATAATGTTCACGTCTGGGGAGGTTGGTGACCAGCAGAAGTGTTCAGACTCAGAATAGTGTTCCGGATCCTGGAGTCACCCTATAGCAATTCTGGACATCTGGGGTGTCACATTGTCCAGGTGGAACTGCCCAAGTCCGTCAGAATACACGATGGACATTAATGGATACAGGTGATCAGGCAGGATGCATACATATATGTCAGAGTCATAACTAGACACATCAGGGGTCCCATATCACTTCAACTGCACATGCCCCACACCATTACAGAGCATCCACCAGCTTGTACAGTATCCTGCTGACATGCAGGGTCCGTAGATTCATGAGGTTGTCTCCATACCCACACACATTCATCCACTCGATACAACTTGAAATGAGACTTGTTCCACAAGGCAGTATGTTTCCAGTTATCAACAGTCCACCGTCAGTGTTGACAGGCCCAAACAAGGTGTAAAGTTTTGTGTCAGCAGTCATCAAGAGTACATGAGAGGGCCTTCAGCTCCAAAACCCATATCAATGATGTTTCATTCAATGGTTCACACATTGACACTTGTTGACTGCCCAGCACTGAAACCTGCAGCAATTTGCAGAATGGTTGCACTTCTGTCATGTTCAATGATTCTCTTGAGTCATTGTTGGTCCCATTGTTGTAGGATCTTTTTCTGGCTGCAGCAATGTCAGAGATTTGATATTCTACTGGATTCTCTATATTCACAGTACACTCGTGAAATGGTTGAATGGGAAAATCCTCACTTTATCACTACCTTGGAGATACTGTGCCCCATCGCTCATGCACCGACTATAACACCAAATTCAAACTCACTTAAATTAAAAATTGATAACCTGCCATTGTAGCAGCAGTAAACAATCCAACAACTGTGCCAGATGCTTGTTGTCTTCTATAGGCATTAACGACCAAAGTGCCATATTCTGTCTGTTTACATATCGCTGTATTTCAATACGCATGCCTGTATCAGTTCCTTTGGCACTTCAGTATATGTCAGGATGTTATATATGCTAAATTTAAATAAATACAACTGTGTTGAACTCATGCTTCTGCTCAGTGAATATGATAAAGAGTTGAAATATCATTTAGTAGTATATCACAGTCAAATGGTTTGACTTTTCAAGAAAATTATACTACACCATGTTGATTTGAAAATATGGTGTAAGATGTCAGTTTAAATTTTGTTCTACACCGCTTTGAATATATTTTACTTCTCACTGATGTCTTATGTGATATATTTCAACCACTAACTTATGACATTGGCTAATGTATAACAAAATTAATAAATTTAAACACTTGTTGAAAATCAAATGTGACAGATGTGAAAGGATATTTGAAGGAGTGATTCAGGGCCAACATTGGATGAACCAGTAGGAAAATATCTTAGGAATAACACTGCAGTTAAGTTGGAAATAAACTTTGGAAGAACCTCCTGTAAAATGTTCTACACAGTGATGTGGCAGTTAGAAGATCAATTTAGTAACTTGGACTGTTCATTATTTTTGGAACTTTTAAACATACATAATTTTGATCACTGCAAAAATGTTATTCTGAATGCATATTACAAATGCTCAAAGTCTGCAATGGATCACTTTTCAGTTCTTTCTATCTAAGACCATAGCTGTTGGTTGTGTATATTTCTGGAGAAATGTGTCATAAATGTGTGATTTGTTGAAATTTATTACCAGATGGGCTCCAGACTGCATGCTGTGAAATTTTGAAACTCTTTGAACTTATTTTGACTATCCTTGGACCTAGTCCCTCATCTGAGAGAAGCCTTTCAACCAGAAAAAGATAAAAGCTATATATGTACTTCACACTCTCAGTAACAGCTCACAAACTTAGCTCTGTTACTAACTCTAAAGGATCTCCTGTGGCAACTGAGGTCCAAGTTTTACAACCCAGTGAGCGACAATGTTGCCAAAAATGTAACTTCATATTATAAAATGGTATTTTATTCTATTAGAACTGCTTACCAGAATGAAAAGTTCAGTGCATGCCACCATAAGTTATATAAAATATACTCCATTGTGGAGTTAAGGTAGTTGTAAAAACTATTGATCACAATTTGTGGCACTACTAGACAGACATCTGTGGATAAATACTGATATCTGGGAGTTATAAATAGGTTAAGAGAAAGTCTTGGATGGGATACAATGTGGAAGGAATAAGAGTTAGCACTCACCTTATAGATAATGCACTGACTGGCTGATTGGCATATAAACCAGACTGAAACGTTGCTAAGCTCTCAGGAAATGTCCTTCTTCAGAACTAACTAATACAGAACACACTAAACATGCACATATATAGACTGTTCTGACTGACATCACTGTCCTGGCACTGCAGCTTAGTAACTACTCTGGGTGATGAGGGTAGATTTTTGGTAGGATATTCCTATTTAAGGGCATGATAAGGAGTAATTGGAGCCCTGATTTAAAGCCACTTACCTTGATTCAAAAAGGTGTCCACTATACAGCAATAGACATTTTCAATAACATACCAGCAGCCATAAAAAGCTTAACCAATAATTAAGTTCAGTTTGAGAAGAGTCTGAAAGATTTATTGGTGGCCACCATCTTCTACTCCATTGATGAATTTCCTAGTAGAACTGACCGATTTGCCTGTGTTATTAAAAAAAAAACACATATTGTGAATACTATGTACAACCAGACTACTGTATTTTTTATCAATTCCACTTCTACAAGGGCAATTTCATTTGAGATCTGTGAGAGGTACATAAGCATATTTGTTCTTATTTTGTAAATATTTATTGTGTGTTCTTATTTGTGGATTTGTTCCACATCCCAGAGGATCTCCTAACTATGGATCAATTGGAATGAAAAGTGCATCTTCTAATCTAATCTCTGGTTAAGTTGTTCAAGACCTATGTGATATTGAGTGACAAGAAGAGTAGTGACACAACCTCGTTCGTAGTGCTGGTAATTTTGTTGATATAGAAGGAACAGAAATGCAAGAGACATGTTTCTGGACTAGCTGGACAGGACACTTATAGTCTGTAAAGTTTCCAGAAAGGCTATGACTATTACTGGATAATTTTTACCCATTTGTCCAAATGTTATAGGGGAAGGGCAGTTTAATGTGGGACAGGTGACAGCTGCCCAACTCTACATCTAAATACACTGAAGTGCAAAGAATCTGGTATAGGCATGCATATTCAAATACAGAGATACGTAAACAGGCAAAGACAGCACTGTGGTTGGCAACACTTACACAGGGTGGTCCATTGATAGTGACCGAGCCAAATATCTCACGAAATAAGCATCAAATGAAAAAACTACAAAGAATGAAACTTGTCTAGTTAGAAGGGGGAAACCTGATGGTACTATGGTTGGCCCACTAGATGGCACTACCATATGTCAAAAGGATAACAACTGCATTTTTTAAAAATAGGAACCCCCTTTTTTTATTACATATTCGTGTAGTACATAAGGAGATATGAATGTTTCAGTTGGACCGCTTTTTTTGTTTTGTGATACATGGCGATGTAATAGTCACAAACGTATAAGTATGTGGTATCATGTAACATTCCACCAGTGTGGACGGTATTTTCTTCGTGACACATTACCCATGTTAAATAAAATGGACCATTTACCAATTGCGGAAAAGGTCAATATCGTGTTGATGTATGGCTATTGCGATCGAAATGCCCAACGGGCATGTGCTATGTATGCTACTCGGTATCCTGGACAACATCATCCAAGTGTCCAGACCGTTCGCTGCATAGTTACGTTATGTAAGGAAACAGGAAGTGTTCAGCCACATATGAAATGTCAACCACGACCTGCAACAAATGATGATGCTGAATTAGGTGTTTTAGCTGCTGTTGCGGCTAATCTGCACATGAGACGCAGACAAATTGTGTGATAATCGAGAATCTCAAAAACGTTGCTGTGAGAATGCTACATCAACATCGATTGCACCCGTACCATATTTCTATGCACCAGCAATTGCATGGGAATGACTTTGAATGTTGTGTACAGTTCTGCCACTGGGCACAAGAGAAATTACAGGACGATGACAGATTTTTGGCATGCATTCTATTTAGCGACAAAGCTTTATTCAGCAACAGTGGTAACGAAAACCGGCATAATATGCACTATTGGGCAACAGAAAATCCACGATGGCTGCGACAAGTGGAACATCAGCGACCTTGGCAGGTTAATGTATGGTGCGGCATTATGGGAGGAAGGATAATTGGCCCCCATTTTATCAATGGCAATCTAAATGGTGCAATGTATGCTGATTTCCTACGTAATATTCTACCAATGTTACTACAAGATGTTTGACTGCATGACAGAATGGTGATGTATTTCCAACATGATAGATATCCGGCACATAGATCACGTTCAGTTGAAGCGGTATTGAATAGCAAATTTCATGACAAGTGGATTGGTCGTCGAAGCACCATACCATGGCCCGAATGTTCACCGGATCTGACGTCCCCAGATTTCTTTCTGCGGGTAAAGTTGAAGGATATTTGCTATCGTGATCCACTGACAATGCCTGACAACATGCATCAGTGCATTGTCAATGCATGTGCAAACATTACAGAAGGTGAACCACTCGCTGTTGAGAGAAATGTCGTTACACGTATTGCCAAATGCATTGAGTTTGACGGACATCATTTTGAGCATTTATTGCATTAATGTGGTATTTACAGGTAATCACACTGTAATAGCATGCGTTCTCAGAAATGATAAGTTCACAAAGGTACATGTATGACATTTGAACAACCAAAATAAAATGTTCAAATATACCTACATTCTGTATTTTAATTTAAAAAACCTACCTGTTACCAACTGTTCATCTAAAATTGTGAGCAATATGTTTGTGACTATTATAGCACCATCTATCACAAAGCAAAAGAAGTGGTCCAACAAAAACATTCATATTTCTTTACGTACTACATGTATATGTAATACAAAATGGGGGTTCCTATTTAAAGAAATGCAGTTGATATCTGTTTGACCTTTGGCAGCGCCATCTAGTGGGCCAACCATAGTGCCATCTGGTTTCCCCCTTCAAGCTAGACAGGTTTCGTTATTTTTAGTTTTTTGTTTGACGCTTATTTCATGATATATGTGGCCCAGTCATGATCAATGGACCACCCTGTACAAGACAAATGTCAGGCCATCAACAAGTGTCAGTGTGCGAACCATTCAATATAACTTCATCGATATTGGCTTTTGGAGCCAAAGGCCCACTCGTGTACCCTTGATGACTGTATGGCACAAAGCTTGACCCCTTGTCTGGGCCCATCAACGCAGACATTGGACTGTTGATGACTTGAAACATGTTGCCTGGTAAGATGAGTCTCATTTCCAATTGCATCAAGTGAATGGATATGTATGGGTATGGAGAAAACCTCATGAATTCATGGAACTAGCATGTCAGCATGGGACTGTTCAAGCTGGCGGTGGCTTTGTAATGGTGTGGGGCATGTGCAGTTGGAATTATATGGGACCTCTGATATGTCTAGATATGACTCTGATGGATGATACATACGTAAGCATCCTGACAGATCACCTTCATCAATTCATGTCCATTGTGAGTTCCGACAGACTTGGGCAATTCTAGCAGGACAATGCAGCACTCCACATGTCCAGAATGGCTGCAGGAAGACTCTTCTGAATTTAAACACTTCTGCTGGCCACCAAACTACCCAGACATGAATGTTATTGAGCATATGTGGGATGCCTTGCAACATGCTATTCAGAAGAGATCTCCACCGCTCATACTCTTATGGATTTATGGACAGCGCTTCAGGATACATGGTGTCAGTTCCCTCCAGAACTACTTCAGAATTAATCAAGTCAATGCCACAATGTGTTGGGGCACTTCTGCATGCTCACAGGGGCTCTACACGATATTAGGCAGGTGCACCAGTTTCTTTGGCTCTTCAGTGTATATACTCACCATGCTACGTTTTGGCATTTGGCAGACGGTAGGCCCTACCTCTCCCACAGCTATAAATTCCACCTACCCTCTTCCATTTTAGAATAGTGCATGAAAAAAACAGCTGCCAATAAGCTTTTGTATGAGCTCTAATTTCTCTGATTTTATCACTGTGGTCATTTCAAGAGATAGAGGATGGATTGCTGCATGATGTGTGATACCTTAACTTCATCTTGCAGTTTGCAATGCAGAGATCAAACACATTAACAGCTAGGAATATGTCCTAGTACACACTTTGTTTCAAATTGATGCCATTACAGAATACTTACATTTTGGAACCCCTTCCAGTGTTCGAGGTGTAAAGATAAAATACCATCATTCCTTATTGCTAAGTCTAGTCTGCAAAAAAGGCACATGGAAAGTCCAAGAATGCATTCATATCTGTATTCCAGTGTTTCAAAGTTGAATGTATGTGCGTTCATTGAATATGAATTTCAGCTGATGGGTATCTCCTTATTTCACAGCTTGTCACTCCTTAGAGTAAAAGCCATCACATCTTGCATGCTTGCTAAAGAAATAATTTATTTGGTCTGCTAAAGAAAGAATTTGTTTGTTCTAGCATACAGAAAGTCTGTCAAAGCTTTGTTTGTCAGTATAATGCTTGCCAATGCAACAATACAAGATGTCACATTTTGGCTATTACTTGATGTGTTTGTTCTGTGAACCTCCATCTTGAAGATGTGCATATTGACAACTTCAGTTGATTCCCACTATCTGATGAACATGTTTACTTTTTGACAGTAGTCAACAGATTTTCATGTTGACCTCACTACCTTCTGATGGAAGACACCACAGAATAAACAGCTGACAACCATTTCTTTCCCAGGTGGATTACTTGGTTTGATGCACGAACTTGCAACACGTCTGATGAAGACTGACAGTTTGATTCATTCCTGTTTATAGGTCTAGTGGCAATATATGGTATAACTCGGATAGGAACAAAGGCCTAGCACATAGCCAATGATTTAGTAGAACACTTACACTACCGACTAAATACTACTTTCAGATGCTACGCTCTCAACCACTGGACAGAAAAGTTAGCCCTTGTCTTACTGGGCTTGCAAAGTGTTCTAAAGCACTCCTCAATGTAATGACCACTGAATTTGCCTATGGATAAGCACTACAGTTGTGTGGATAAAAAAGAAAGTTTAGCAATAGGATTTTTATCTATCACTTACTACTTGTGTCACCTCAGGCAATGTTTCATAATGTGTTTGGAATCCGCATTAAACTATATATCTCCCTATAACCAACTGGGTAAGTCCATTTGAAAGTCACAGGAAGGAAATGGCATAGCACCTACAAGAGGGCCACACCTAGAAAAGCACTGTGATGTTCAAATCAGCCTTTGGGTTGATTAAAGCTTTACCTTTACACGTCAAACAATTCTATTGAAGTACTAGAATTTGTTCACCTGTTGCAACCTCAGATCCAGAAGCTATTGCCACCTACCTCAGAGGAACACAGTACAAAACAGCAATTCTTGAGCTGTCACCTGGAGACAAATTTTCATTTGCCATGATGATGTTTGAAACCATTTCAGTCACAGTATTACAGCCCATTCATGTTCATTGCATGCATGTCATGCAAAAGCCTTTAACATTGATATATAAAGAACCTTTACCACAATTTCTATTGAGAGACTTAAGATAGCTTTCACAGTAGCACAACCTGTGTAATACAACACGACAAAGAGAACTCTAAGGCTGCAACCTACATTCAGCCTTACAACAGAAACTCCCAGTGAACAACTGAGAATGTCAATGATACAAAATGATATCCAGTAGTTGTGTGTTCTCAGAATTACATCTCTTTTAACCAAAATTACTGACCCACAGCTTGTTGCAAATCTCTTCAGGCAGTACTATGAAGACAAAACAAAAATTCTAATAATTAATGGTAAGAAAGATAGCCCAATTAACCAGTAAATTCTTGCCTCCATTCAATCTATCTCTATGACACATTCCCAAATGAAGAAATTTACATAGCAAAAACCTTCAGAAAAACATCCTCAGGAATTGACAGTATTCCAGACTTCATCATAGCGGAATGTATTACAAACACTGCAACATCACTTGCACAGATAATCAACATTTCTTTCTCAACTGGAACTTTTCCTGTCTTAAAATTGCCAAAGTGATACCTATTCATCAAAAAGATGACAAACCAAATCTGGAAAACTATAGACCAGTCTCATTATAATCAGCTTTCACCAAACCCATCGAAACAATCATGTGTAACAGATTAATGGAATTTCTGGATAAGAACAAATTCCTTGCAGATGACCAACATGGTTTTTGGAAAAAGAAATCAACAACCAGTGCCATATACAATTTCTTACAAAATGCTCTAGAAGCACTGAATAAGAAACAAAATGCTGCTGATATTTTCTTAGATCTAAGCAAAGCTTTTGATATTTTGAACCACAAAATCCTGTTGGAAAAACTCCAAAAGTATGGCATTAGAGGCACCACATTAAAATGGTTCTTCTCATACCTGACAAACCAAAAACAAAAAGTAGCAATAACATATGAACTAAATGTTAGCACTAGAACATATCTTTCAGATGTAGGAATAACCAAAACTGGAATCCCTCAAGGATCCAGACTTGGGCCCATTCTTTTCCTTCTATATATAAATGACCTAGATATAGGCATAGAATCGCAACTAAATATTTTGTTTGCAGCAGAAGTGTAAACAGTACGACTGTAACTAGAAATATGAACGAACTGATCACTCAAAAAGACACAAGTGAATTAAACGCAACAAAAGAAAGTGTTAATAGTGCATCTATGGATAAAAATATGAACAAACTATCCACACAAAAATATACAATTGGATTAAATGGAGAAAAACACAAGGTAAATATTCGTAAAGAAAAAAAAGTGAACAACCACGTTATGCATAAGCAAGGATACAAGCAACAGACATATATTTTTGCAGATAGTCATGGGAGAGGAGTTACGGAAATTATGAGAAGAAAGCACCCAGACCTTAATGTAACAGGCATCATCAAACCAGGCGCGCCATTATGCGAAATTCTGAAAAACAGTGACAACATATTAACGATGGGTAACAGCTGCATCATAATAGGAGGCGCAAATGATGTTTACTGTAATGAAACTTGGTGTGCAATGAGAATCCTAAAGGAAACAATGAAAAGGATGCCTCGAGTGCATTTCTACATTGTTAGTATCCCCAGGAGACACGATCTGATGGAAAACTCGTGCGTAAACATCGAGATTGTTACAGCAAACAGGCTACTTGAGAAAATATGTAGAGGTTTCCAGAATATGACTTTCATAGAGATAAACAGTGTTCACAGAGAGCACTTCACAAGACATGGTCTCCACATGAACGTAAAAGGGAAAAAGATTATTAGTGCCAAAATACTTAAATTTATTAATGAGTCATCTGTAATGAAAGTGTCTCCAATCCCAATTCTGCCAAAACAAGAGTTGTCTGTAACAGTGGAACCATCATTATCTGCAGTAGAGCTACAACAAGCACCAGTAGCAGCAGCAAAGGCTCAGATATTCTCAGCAGCAGTGTCAGATAAACCAATAGCAGCAGAATCACCACAATCATCAGCAGAGCTGTCGTCATCAGCAACAGCATCCAGAACAGCAGACCCCATAATACTACCTCAAGGCAATGAAAATGCATGTGAGGAAAACATACAAAGGTCATTAGCCGCAGCAGCTAAAGAAGAAGGCAGTCACCAAGTCGGGGAGCACAGGAGCCACCAGCAACAGCAACCACACAGAAGAGGTACCTGAGGCCTGGGAGAGCAACAGCAGAAGCAGCTTCCAATCAAGACAGATGCCTGAGAACTAGGAGACCTACTACACTAAGTGAGGATTTTTTATGGTAACGAGTAAGCAGAAAGAGAACATGGAAAAAGATGTAAGTAAAACTGTCCATCTTAAATACCAGTGTGACAATAGTGAGAGGAATATAAACACTGGACAAAGATACGATCCAGGTTTAATGACACAAACAAAAAAATCACTGCATAGTACCAGAAGCAAAGGGAGCAAGTGAAGTGCTTAGTATATTACAGGAAGGGGAACTATTACATTTAAAGCCAACTGTTAGAATACTTCAACAAAATGTTCAATACATAAACAATAAAATAGAGGAACTAGAGGTAATATTACAGGAGTATAGGCCAAACATTCTAGTAGTTACAGAACATGGGCTAAAAGAAAATCACATAGGAATGTACAACTTGAAGAATTATGTGAAAGTAGCCAGTTTTTGCAGAACTTCCTATAAAGGTGGTGGGGTTGCCATTTTTTCTAACTATCAATCAACTAAAGCCATAAATATAACAAAATATTCTATACAATTGGGCTTTGAAGCTATAGCACTGGAAACTAAAATTGCTGGGAATTTATGTTGTGTATTAGGTTTGTATCAATCACCAAATGGTATAATTAAAACCTTCTTTGAACAGCTGGAAGATATAATCCAACACCTCTCAAAAACATATGCTTATTTGATCATTATAGGAGATCTGAACATAGACACGAGTAAAAATACAGACAATACTAAGACCCTACTGGACTTATTGTGCATATACAATCTAAAAATAAAAATAGATAAACCAACCAGAGTAACAAAGCATAGTGAAACTATTATTGATCATGTAATAACAAATATTCCTACATGCTATTGTGACACACAGGTAATAAACTCCACATTAGCAGACCATTTTGCAATCATGATAGACATAAATATAAAGATTAGTGATTCAATGCAGAAGATATGGGAGATGAGAAGACAGAACTACCCACATAACATAAACCTGCTAAAAAATATGTTAGAGGCAGAAAACTGGGAAACAATATATGCACTAAAGATGCAAACACCAAATGGAACCAGTTTTATTCTTTATTCAATTATTATTAAGATGTTACATGTCCTGTTAGTAAAAGGCTTGTCAAACAGCAACAAAAAAAGAAAAGCTGGGTGACTGGAGAAGTAATCCATGCCAGAAATAATCTGAGAGTGTATTATGACCTCTCCAAACAAAAAAATACTGAGGCCTACAACACACTGTATAAAATAAAAAAGAAAGAGTACTGTAGTTTTATCAGAGAAACTAAAGCATCATTCATCAGGATGTCTATAGATAAGGGAAAGAACTACTCAAAAGGTTTATGGCCGTTCATTAATGAAGAGAGAGGAAAGGTAACAAATCGGGCAGAGGACATCTGCCCACTGATGAGTGGGAAAAGCAATGCAAACCCTCTTGATGTAGCCAATACTTTTAACAGATATTGTATTACTGTAGCAGACTAATTAATAAGTCAAAATAAAAGAAATGCAGTAAGTAAATTGTTAAACCCCCCACATACAAATCATACTATGGTTTTCATACCTACAACAGATGCAGAAGTGTCAAACCTAATAAAACAACTTAAAATTAAACATTCATCTGGCTTGGATGGTGTCACATCGCATCTCATAAAGGAATGCAGGGAATGTATATTAAAACCATTGACACACATGCTGAATGCTGTGATTGAAGAAGGTATATTTCCAGATTCACTGAAAGTAAGTAAAGTGAAGCCAATATTTAAGAAAGGGAACAGGGATGAATTAGGAAATTACAGACTAATATCATTGATCTCAACATTTGCTAAAATCTATGAAATGATAATAAAGAATAGAATTGTAAGTTTTATAACAAAGTACAGTATACTGCATTCATCACAACATGGTTTCAGAGAAGGGAAGTCAACAAAAACAGCATCAACAGATATAATTGACCACATTCTTAATTTACTTGACAGGCAACAAAAGACTTGTGGCATTTTTATGGACCTATCTAAGGCATATGATTGTGTGAACCACTCAAAATTAATGATGAAATTATATCAGTATGGAATTAGAGGAAAATGCTATGACATACTTAAATCATACATTACAAATAGGAAACAATGCACAGAAATCAGACACACTAGTGGGGGAAATATAAAAGGAGGTGGCTTACAAAACACTCGTTCGACCTATACTTGAGTATTGCTCATCAGTGTGGGATCCGTACCAGATCGGTTTGACGGAGGACATAGAGAAGATCCAAAGAAAAGTGGCGCGTTTCATCACAGGGATATTTGGTAACCGTGATAGCGTTACGGAGATGTTTAATAAACTCAAGTGGCAGACTCTGCAAGAGAGGCGCTCTGCATCGCGGTGTAGCTTGCTCGCCAGGTTTCGAGAGGGTGCGTTTCTGGATGAGATATCGAATATATTGCTTCCCCCTACTTATACCTCCCGAGGGGATCACGAATGTAAAATTAGAGAGATTAGAGCGCGCACGGAGGCTTTCAGACAGTTGTTCTTTCCGCGAACCATACGCGACTGGAACAGGAAAGTGAGGTAATGACAGTGGCACGTAAAGTGCTCTCCGCCACACACCGCTGTGTGGCTTGCATAGTATAAATGTAGATGTAGATGTAGATAACAAACTACAGATCAGAATTACAAACAGTTAAACACGGTGTGCCGCAAGGATCTGTGCTTGGGCCAATACTATTTATACTCTACGTAAATGACTTCCCTAGCTATATAAATCAGAAACTTATAATGTATGCTGATGACACAACAATCATTTGCACAGCTGACACAAAGGAGGAGCTTGAGAAGGAAGCACTCCTGACTATTGAAAATGCAAATAAATATTTAACACAAAACAATCTGTTTATGAATCAGTCTAAATCAATGAATGTAGTATTTCAGACCAAGCATAGTGAAAATTATAATATAAGTGTTAATATAAATGGTAAGACTATTAAAGAAGTGACCAGCACAAATTTTCTAGGAACTATAATAGACAAACATTTGGCATGGGGGGAGCACATAGATGCACTGTGTAAAAAGATAAACAAACAGATCTTCATCATGCATAAAACAGCTAAGACTGTGGATGATAAAGTCCTCAGATCAATGTATTATGGACTTGTCTTCCCACATTTGTCTTATTCAGTTCATATATGGGGAAATGCACAAGCTGGCTACCTAAAAAGAATATTCACAATTCAGAAAAGGGCAGTGAGATGCATTGCAAAAATACCACCAAGACAGACCTGTAGGCAAGCTTTTGTACACTATAATATTATGACAGTATATTCACTGTACTTATACCAAAGCATAATGGCGGTAAGGTCAAGTGATAAACACCTCCTAAATAAAGATGTACACAAACACGGTACAAGAGGAAATGAAAATTACTACATGATAAACATAAATCTAAAACTGTCTATGACTGCCCCAGAAGAAGCAGGCAAAAGGTTTATTAATAAACTCCCCAAAATCATTAAAAAAGAAACAGATCTAAAATGTTTTAAAAATCATTTGAAACTATATCTCACAGAGAAATGTATATACAGTTTGAGTGAATAGTAAGATGGTGTTGAAATATATCATTACTGAAATGTACCTTTAAAAATTATCATTTCTGTGTGTTGTTGGGATTTGTGTGAACATATAATGTGAAACATGTAAAATTGAGCTGTTGGTTTGAAAAAGTGATATATTTTTAATGACAAATTTCATTAAGGAATAAATATATTGGGAAGCAGTAGTTAGTATCCCTAGTTCCTTGCACACAGAGCAGGCTTTCACATTGTTAGAATTGCATACTTTGCCCAGATCCAAAGTAGTCAACAATATGGAATTATACTCTCTCCCCTGTCTTTTTATTCTAAAAAATTGTAAATACACTAGGAAATATATCAAAGAGGTAAATAAAAGCTGTAATGTACATGAACATAATACCAGGCAAAGAGACAAACTCCATGTTCAGTCAGTAAGGACAACAGCCTATAAAACCTCCAGTACAAATTGCGCAGTACAAATGTACAATAGTCTGACACATAAAATTGAAGTTATTTCTTCATTATCTTTGTTTGACAAACCCCTAAGGGAATTTTGATTAGATCACTGCTTCTATTCAGTGGCAGAATTCTGAAACCATGTAAAGTACAACAGACATGAAGTAAGAATATGCAAAAACTACTACTGCTGCTATAACAAGTTCAAATATAATGAAGTTATTACACTATTAAAATATATTTGAAGTTATATGTAACCCATGTGCGTGTGTGTGTGTGTGTGTGTGTGTGTGTGTGTGTGTGTGTGTGTGTGTGTGAGTGAGAGAGAGAGAGAGAGAGAGAGAGAGAGAGAGAGAGAGAGAGAGAGAGAGATGCAAATGACATCCCACTATCTGTACAGAATTACTAGATGAATAAATAAAAAAAATTTTTTTTAAAGTTTATGACCACTATGGTGGAGCCTTATCTGTAAGAAGAATGATGATATCAGGATTATTTTTAATGTGATGAAGAGCTTTACTTCCCATTGCTGTGATACTGGTGTCACTGGGAAGGGATCTGAGAAGGATGGTAATGCTAGGCTGCAGTTGTTGACTTTGCATTAAAACAAGACTCCTACTTGTTACTGTGAAAGGAAAGGAGGAAGATATGTGTTTAATATGCTGTTGACAACAAGGTCAATAAGATTAAACAATGGAAAATCCACGCTGGAATAATGACAATATCATGAAAAGAATAGGTTGATACTCACCATGTAGTGGAGATGTTGAGTTGCAGGCAGGCAAAATGAAAAGATTACTTTTTTATCATGGCAACGAGATCATTACAGATTAGATCTCTGATTACAGAAGGATGAGAAATGAAATCAACCATGCCCTTTCAATGGAACCATCCTAACATTCGCCTTGAGTGATTTAATGAAATCTTGAAAAACCTACATCTCAATGGTTGGACAGAAATTTGGACCATTATCAACCTCCTGAATACAAGTAGAGTGCGCTAACCACTGTGTCACCTCACTCAGTATTTGTCACTGTGGATGCTGCACCCTGTATACCAACGCCCCCTGTGGCCACGGCCTTCCTATCCTGTAACACTACCTTACCCATCATCCTCCTGGTATCAAAACTATCTCTTTGTTCCACATCCTTGTGGCTAATTACACATTCACCCATAAATATATCATTTTAAGGAGCAATATCTACAAACAAATAAATGAAACAGTCATGAATACTCACATGGCATCATCCCACACTAACTTCTTTATGGGACATCTTGGATAGTCCTTCAAAGGACAGTCCCTGTTCTTTCCTTTACAACCTCAATCTATTCTCCAAATCAGTCCTTCTCAACCCACCAGGCTTACCTCTTAGGTGCTGGCCTCTGCACAAATTTGTTTCACAAATTTCAATTTTTATCAAACACATCAAACACCAACAACATCTCCATTTTGCAGTTGTCACTTATTTGGCATTACATATTCCTTGCTCTATAACCTGGGCAGCCATGGGCATCTCATCTGAAGTGATGAGAACTATTTAGTCAAATATGCCAAAAGAACTTACAGGACATAAAGTTCAGAACCAGTACTCCTGTGCAACCTCTTTCTGTGACACCAACAAACCGGTAGCCAACCAGTTTTCTCTTATGACTCAGCCGTTGAAAAACTCAATTCTGTCCTTCAACATGTTTTCATCTATTCCTCCCCATGATGTAAGATGTACAAAATATTTCCCAGAACCCTACCATCATCATCCAATGTAGTATCCATTACTCATACAACATATGAAGTACCCATGTCCATCTCTAGGCAAATACTGCTCCCATTCCTGCAGCACACAGGTAATTTTCCTGTTGATGAACCAAATGTGAAACATGTCTTGTACATCCATCTACTGCCTCTTACCAAGTTCACTCACAGGCATTCCCTACCCTATAAAATGCAGGGGGCAAGTGTCAAAGCAAGCACATCATGTTGGTCACAGTAACTATGCAGCATTGTATGTATGAATGAAAACTTACTATCTGTAACTACAAACTAGATAACCCTGTTGTTGAAGATGGTGCACACTCTGACACCAAAGCTGCATGGATATTAATGTCATTTGATTCCTCCCTACCCTTGTCCCATTCCTCCCAGCAACAGTAAGGCTGAAAACTCAGACTTCAGCCAGCCTTGTTAAATTCTGACAAAATATTAATGACCTAGATGGCCTGTGCCAATCAACAAGACTGTACATTTTCAAACAAAAATATAACACAGCTAAGAAAACCTTTAAATGAGAACTTTCAAACCTTAATTCCATAGTAATGAAATTTCATGATCTACAAATGTAAGCAAGGCATCCTGGAAACTAATCAGTAAGTATTGAAAAACCTCCACAACGAGGGACATCAAACTCTTATGCATTATACAGGACGGTAATATTATAAAAGAACCAAAAGCATTATGTAACCTTTTAAATAAACATTGCATATCACCAACAAGAAATACATCACACATTTTAGAAATGTATGAAGAAATACTGAATCACACACCTAAAGCAGTGAGTTTTGAATTTTATGAGGTTGAACAAAATGATATAAAAAAGATACTCCTCACATTAAAGAACAAATATTAACCTGGATGGGATGACATGTTGAGTGTAGTAGTTAAAAAGTGCATAAAAGAAATAGTTAAACCACTAATGTACTTCATAAACTGTTGTATTAGAGAAAGCACTAATCTTAATAGTCTAAAAATAAGCATTGTTAAACCAGTGAATAGGAAGGGGAGTACAAAAGTGGTTTCAAACTACTGACTAATATCATTGATCCCCATTTTTAGTAAGGTTTTTGAAATGGTTATCCTTTATCAGATCTTTGCTTATTTTACAATGAACAAATTGTTAACAGAAACACAGCATGGCTTTAGGAAAGATTGGTGTACAGCTACTGCAGTTGCTGAATTTCTCTATAAAGTGTACACTCTCCTAGACCAAGGTATGAAGACAGAAGGCATATTCTTAGATCATTCCAAGGTCTTTGCTCAGTCAACCATGGGTTGCTCATTACGAAATTGAAGGCTTACAGTATCAAGGAGTCATCTATGCATTTACTGACCACATACTTGATAAACAGCGAAGAGTATACTAATATTTCATGTAAAATGGGTAATAAGGTAAGAGATTTCCAGTAAGTAATCCAAGGGGTACTGCAGGGACTGATTTTTCGTCCCTTCCCTTCTTAGTTTATGTCACTGACATGACACAACCCTTCAACTTACATTTAGTTACCTATGCTGATGGCATTGCACTCAGCTGCAACTAAAAGCATGATGGAAACAACCACATATTTTCCTCAACACCAACATCAGTAAATCCCAGCTAATAACATTTAAAACAACTGGTTCTCATGAGGCTGAAATAAACAATATTTATGGTATTACATCAGTGATATGGATAACATTAAATTTCTTGGTGTCCACCTGGACAAAAGTCTCTGATGCGTAAACCACATTACTTCTATGTGTGAGAAAATCAGCAGTAGCTTGTAACTTATTAGTCAGCTGACACAAATTGTCCCAAGTCAAACCCTAAAAATTGTTTACTAAGTAACAGTTTATACATTTATTAATTGTGGTACTGAACTGTGGGGTTGTGCAGCAGACCTGCACCTGAATAGACTATTAGAATTACAAAAAAGAGCCATTAGGTTAATGCATGGACAAAAGTCCAGAGAGTCCTGTCATGAAACCTATGTCCAACATAATTATCTAAAGGTATGTTCCTGGTATTTATATAAATTTATAGTTTTTCTGAACAGTAAAAACAAAGTAATTAAGTGCAGTGATACACATAATTATGATACTAAAAGTAAGGATACCAATTTCAGGCAGAGGAAAAAATTAAAACTAACTGACCATAGTCTTTATATTAATGGGCAGATATGATGCAACAAGCTGGCATATGCTTTGAAAACTTGCAAACCAAAGCTGTTCCACAGGGAGTTAAAAGCCTTCTTAGAAAATATATGTTTATGCTCACTTGGTAAATTGTAATCTACTTGCCCTCTGTTGTAACATGTAACATAATTGGAATATTAAAATGAATATGTGTACCACTACTGTAAGTAAGTGTTATCTATATTAATCCACTCAATCTATGGAAGACAATTGCAAAAGTTATCAACTTGATGGCCTAAATACAAAAAATGTAAAACAATAAATAAACATAGAAGGAAACTGGCCCTCCAATTTATCCTTCATCATCGTAATCATCCAGGCCTGAATCTTTGCTGATCCCCTCCATGCTTACCTACCCTTACCCTCATTTTCCCTCTCCTGTCATGTTCCACACTACTCCTCCCCTGTAAATATGTTGTACTTACTTTTCCCTCACATCTCCTAACACTTTCTCTCTCTTTCTCTCAGTTTTGTGAATGGCAACTTTCAGCACTCTTTTTGAAGCTTCTGCTTTTTCTACTTCTGCTCTGACCTACTGTCTCTCCATCTATGAAGTCTCCCATTACCTCCACACTCTTCCTTGACAAATAACTCTCACCCTTCCCCATCTGCCACATTCATTTCCTTTTATCATACTGATGTCAGCTTGAGCAACCACTCACAACCAGACCATGTCACTGTGGCCATAGATAGGTTTGTTCCACTGCATGTGTTGTTTTTGTGTGGTAGTTTGTATTTACATTATAAAAAACAGCATTATTTCTAAATCTATTAACACACTGATTCTACTGCATGTTTCTATATCCATCATGCATCAGTCAGCTAATGGGGAATGGCTGCCTAAATTCATTTTTGTTTATCATTGTGAGAATAGTATTATTACAAACTGAAGCCTGAACCATAGAACACAGCACACTGATGAAATTGTTTCAATATTATTTTAATATAATACATCAATTTTAGTATTTTGTCTATTTTCAACAACTATATGTAATTTTTTTGAAAAAATCAGCAACCAGTTCCACAAAAGAAATTTCTTCTTTGCAACCAGCAGCTGAATTTTTTCAACAATAAAATCCTAAAATATGTGTCACCTTATAGCTACTAAATCATCTTCATCTTTCATTTAATGCTACTATCATTTTTTTAGATGAAAATTCTTGTTATAAGTTCTCATTTTTTTAATGATTACTGAAGTCCTATCTGGCCATATGCATGTATTTTTTTAGTATGTCATTGGGTTTGTACACTGGTATCTCTAGTACCTTATCAAGAATCATTACATTTCCATAATCAGCAAGCCAAATTTTGTCCCCGTTCCTGAATCCTTCTGCAAAGCCATTAGCTTAAATAAAAAACAGGATTGTCCTATATTTATTATATGTTTTCATTTACATATCACATATATTATGGAGATGTGTTATACAGCTCACTATATCAGACACATAGTACAATTCTAAAAACTTCTGTAACATAATCATGTCTACTGAGGGACTTCATTATGATTCTCATAGATTTTGCCATTACTGATTCACTCTGAACTTTGATACTGATGTATGCCCTGCATCTGATCTCAGCAAGTCAGGAAACTTTTAAAATATTGTGAACACAATACAGTCCAACCCCAAAAATAAAAATGACACTGAGGCAAAGTTCAAAGGTGTTATAATTCACACTGGGACAAACTCTGTCCAAAGCAACAGCTATAAAGAAATTACAAATGAAACACAAAACATAATTCGGTCAATCAAAATTGTGTATACAAACTGCGGACTGTTAAAATGTAAATGTCGTGTGACTAGGGCCTCCTGTCGGGTAGACCATTTGCCGGGTGCAAGTCTTTCGATTTGACACCACTTTAGTGACTTGCACATTGATGGGGATGAAATGATGATGATTAGGACAACACAACACCCAGTCCCTGAGAGGAGAAAATCTCCGACCCAGTTGGGAATCGAACCCAGGCCCTTAGGATTGACATTCTGTCCCGCTGACCACTCAGCTACTGGGGGTGGACTGCAGACTGGTAATTAGTGTGAATCTTGCACAGAAGTTCAGTGAGTAATACTTAATGAAACAAAAAAACAAATAAACAATGGCATTAGTGAGCAGTGTGACAAAGGTAGTGCAATATTCACTGACCTAGACAAATTTCTAAGTGATAAATATCTGGGAAGAGATGGCTTGCAGTTAAATAGATTAGGCACAATGAGTTTTAGTAAAGTGTGCATGCACATATGTGAAGTAATTAAAAATGAAGAAAACTGATAAGGACAGAAGGGAGGGATAATTCAAAAATGTTTTTTTTTTTTTTAAATAGAATATGTAAATAAAATCAAAATGATGAAGCACTTAAACTCATTCACAACAACAACAAAACAAAGAGAAAAGGAAATGTTCAATGTAGTAATGCTACATGTAGTAATGTTGCTCACTAAAATATTAAGTGCCTAACAAATACAGTGTCCATTTAGAGGTTGAGATAGAGGATATAGACATCTCTGTTGTTTGTATCATGGAACAGTGGTGTAAAGAATCAGAAATTAATCACATAGTCTTAAGGCCATACAATTTAGCATATGCATACAATAGAACATGTATGAAGTGTGGAAGCTGTTGTATTTATATGAAACAAAATCATCCATTTAATGTCAGAGGTGATCTGTGTGCAATCAGTGAAGACAAACATCAATACCTTTTTGTTTAAACTAAATCAAGTTCTTCATATAATATCCACTCCAAAGGGTAACATCCTCATTTGTGGAGACCTAAAAATAGGTACACTGAATCCTGATGCTACCTGCGACTTATTCTGAAGCATCATTCCAAGATTCAATTTAGTGTCAGTGGTTAATAGTTCAACAAGAATAACAAACCAGTAAATGACAGCTACTGGCCATGTGCTAACAGATGTAGACAAAGGAAACTTTAGTGCGGATGGTCAAATATTGGAAGCAGTATAAACAGAGGTGGATGCAAATGAAAAATTCAAAAATTTCATGTCACTGACAAACTAAAATTTAAAGAGAATTTTTCTAAAGTATTATGTCCATTATCAACAGTTTAACAAAATGAATTGGTGACAAAAAGATTAAAAAAATTGTCCCAAACACTGAAGTACCTCAGTTTAATTAATCAATCTAATTCAGCTTCCTCACACTTTTATACATGGTATAGGAAGACATACAGGAAAATGATGCTTGCAGCAAAGAGGACTTACAATTCCAAACTGATACTCACTGCTGAAAAGAAAAACAAAGCATTATGGGAGGTTTCAAAGCAGGAAATGGGGAGCAGGAAAATCAATCACACCAACATAAAAATCAAAGACAAAGGGATTCTAATAAAAAATCTGACAGATTTGATAAATCATACGAATAACTACTTTAGCAGTATAGGAACAAAATTACAGGGAAAATTTCAAACAGGCCCTTACATCAAAAAGCTAAATAAATGTGTACTGCATTCAATGTCAGTACTGCTTCCAACAAAAGAGGAAGACTACAAAGCAGTGGGCAAACTGTAAAATAAAATTTCAGTAGCTTTGGATGAAGGACCAACTTGGCTGATTAAGGACTGTATACAGAGCGTAACATCACCATAGTTGACATTATAAATCAATCATTCAAACAGAGTTGCTTTCCTGACTTCTTAAAATTTGTTAAATTAATGGCCCTCTTGAAAAAGGGTGGCACTGAAAATATAGAAAATTATTGGCTATTCTTAACACTTTTATACTTCACATAAACTATAGAAACTATTATGAAACACAGATTTATGAACTACTTAAATAAATACAACCTCCTTTCCAATAAGCAGTTCAAATCCCAATTAGGAAAAGGTACTGAAATGACAACTGTATATCTTACAAAATATGCCGTAGAAGCACTGGATAAAGGGAAATATACAAGAGGTATGTTCCTCAGTCTAACTAAAGCATTCAACAAATGCAGCACAGTATGCTAGTTTGAGTACTGTTCCTAATTTACATTAATGATTTCCCACAAACTATCATGCATGGACAAACAATATTCTTTGTAGATGACTCTAATGTACTGATCACTGACAAGTCACCAGAAATTAAGAGAGAAAGCTGAAGAAAAACTTAGCAATGTATATAAGTGGGCAATAAACAATAAAGTCACAAATTATGTAAGAAAACCAAGCACTATGAACTTCTACATAAACAAAAAACCAGATTACAAAAACCTGAAAATATATAATGAATTCATACAATGTGTGGAAAGCACAGACTTTCTTGGACTGCATGTTGAGTGTCAATGAAGGTGAGCAGAACATGTAAAAATACTTAGTAACAGAATCTCTAAAGCATGCTATGGTCTCGAATTCAGAGACATCAGGATTTGATATTCCATGTACCAGATTATTATATTCTGCTTATATTCATTTTATTGTAAGTTATGATATAATTTTTGAGGAGCAAATAGGAAAATTATTCAAGCTGTATTCAGACTGCAGAAAAGAGCAACACATACAATGACAAAGAGTGGTAAAACAGCTTACTCCCTTGATCATTTTAAAATGCTGGAAATCTTAATTATCCCTTGTGAATATATTTTTCAGAGTATTATTTATGTAACGAGAATATTGTATAATATGTTAAAAATGTTTGGTGTATGTAATGAAAATAGAAACATCTATAATTTGCACCTGTACAGAAAAAATAAAGTTTAAACTCAGCAGAGTTTATTGTACAACGCCATCAAATTATATAAAACATTATCACAAGATATAAAAGACATAAATACCATCTGCAATTTCAAAATAAAATTAAAAGATTATTTACAAAATAAAAGTTTTTATACAATAACTGAGTACATGAATTAAAACAGGTCATCTAATTTAAGGAGTTCTGCCTTATTTATAGGAACAGTAGTTAACTAAGGCTAAAAAACAAATGTTATGAGAGTAAAAGAAAATTTACTGTCAATTATTGTGTAAGAAATTGATTTTAAGCATTAATTTTTCAATGCTTTGAATGACAAAATCCATTCAATGTCAATTGTTTCACAGAGTGACAAAGAAATCAATCAATCAATCAGACTAGTACCTTGTGTGAAATAAAATTGTAAATTAGTTAAAAACTTGTATTTATTAAAGTACAATATTAGTTTAAACTTCAGCACTATTTCATAAAACAAAACTGATATTGAGACTGTCCCATAATTTTGTGACATCTTCAGCATAACCATTTTTGTGTAAAGTCAAAAGTCCAGCTTGCACCAAATACTCTGGAAAGGTATCTGAACGGAATGTTTAATTCATGGTATCTGTTAGACTTGTTCCCATGCTACCTTTAGAATCTTTGAGCATATTCATTGGACCTCCATATACTCTTAACAGTTTTATTCTTTTTAAAATTTGTGCAAAATGTTTCCCACTTCTGTTCTCAGTAATAACCCCAGCAAAGATTGTTGAATTCCTCCTGCTGGAATGCAGTGCATTTCATTTTGGTAAATTCTGGAGTATATTTTTGCAGTGTTATTGAAGAAGTCATTTATGAAATTAAATATTTGTCTTGGGGGACAAATTGGCAGCCCTCTAAATCTTATTTGCAATGTATTAGAAAATTTGGATCATCCAGTATTTTAAATTTTATTTTTGTTTCTTTATTTCATTTTTCTTAAGACCTTTGTGTCTTACTTATTATTGCCGTTATTATGTATCTCAAACAGCACAATTGTTTCCTCACAGTAACCCTGCCTCATGTTATTTATTTCTGTGCTTAATTTTAGATCAATAATTTGGAGAAGATTGTTGGAAAGTCCTTGAAATTTTACAAATATGTCACAGTGAGTTTTGTCAGTATCTGTTATTATGTTCTGTTGATATTGCTGTTTTAGTTTCTTTTGTTCCACTATCTGCCATTTGCATGGTACAAAAGTTATTTAGAATGTTTGTGAATATGTTACTGACTTCATTTTTATATAAATGTTTATGTGACTCTATCATGTTCGGTAATGTTAAATACCATGTCTAAAGTGTGAATTGAAATTTTTGAAGAAACCACATAAGTAACCAGGTTGTGCCATAAAAGCCTTTCCTCCACAATTTCATCCATTATTTCTTCTTTCACTATCCAATCTACCCACGTAAAGCCTACTCCAGTCGACATTATTAAACACTTTTCCTGCTATAACATGGGTTTGCCTTTCTTGAATCCATCTTCTAAGATAAGCTGTAGGGTCACTACTGCCTTGTGTGTACCAACATCTCTCCAAACACCAAGCTGATACTCCCCCAAGTCTGCTTCTACTGTTCATTTCAGACTTATATAGGAAATCTGTGATTGCATTTTGCAACCATGACTTACGAAACTGATACTCACACCTGTTAGCTCTTCCATTACTTGGTTTTGGTTTTATTATATGCTTTTACAGTCTGATGATATTTCCCCTGTATTGTACATCTTTCATCTGAGGTAGGACAGTTTTCTCGTGGTCAGCTCTTCCAAATATATTAAAAATTCTAAGAGAATGGATTCAGTTTCAAGGGCCTTGTTTTGACTTAGGTCTTTCAGTGCTCAGTCAGAATTTTCTCACAGTCTAAGAATCTCATCTCATCTTATTTGGCTTCCTTTTTCCTTTCCATAACACTGTCTTCATTTTTTGTCCATTTATACAGCCAATCCACCATGCAGCCATCCCTTTTGTTCTCATCTGAGAACTTGATGTTCATATAGCTGATTGTCTTTCCTCCAAATTTTTCTTTAACTTTCTTGTACATGGTGTCTTCAGTTCTTTAAGTCATGATGCTTATACAGCTTTATGTTTCTCTTCTAGCCATTCCTGTTATGCCACTTTGCATCTTCTATTAGTCACATTTTATAGATGCCAGTATTCCCTTTGCCTGCTTCATTTGCTGCATATTTAAATTTTCTCCACTCATAAGTTATATTTAATATATAATGTGTAATCTTAAGATTCCTTCTGGACCTAGTCTTTTTGTCTAGTTGTTCTTCTGCTGACATTGCTATTTGAATTCTCAAAGTTACCCTTTCAGTTTCTGTCAGATTTTGTCCATCTAATTTTGTCAGTCATTCGCAATCCTCTATTTGAAGTTATCAACAATTTCTGGTCATTTTAACTTATCCTTGCTTAACTGCCTACCCTTTAGCAATTTCTTCACCTGTAATCTGCATTTAGTACCCAACCAACTATAGTCAAGAGTCCACATCTGCTCCTAGAAAGGTTTTGCAGTTTAAAATCTGGTTTATAACTCCCTGCAATAGACCCATCTGAAACATTCTAGCATTGTCCTCTACTAATACATTGATTTATGGTATGCATGTAGAGCACCACATTTACATCAAAGTAAACTTGAGCTCCATTGATCTGCAGCCATGTTACACAAGGAACATGGAGTATCTCATAAAATAGGGTAAGAACATATCTGAAAAAGATGAGGTTCATTGGCTAGGCTACTCTGGTTTGCAATACATTTAGCTCAATGATCTAACTATAAATTATCCCAGCCCATACATTCACACTGAACCTGTGTTGGATACTTCTAACAATTGGTGGCTGTGGATTTCCATCAGTCCAAACATGAGTGTTGTGCAAGTTCACTATGCCATCTGATGTAAATATGCACTCACTGGTGTACAGCATCAAACTTGGGAACTGTAGCTGGATTATGAAGCACTGTAAATACCAGTGTTCAAACTGTGCTCATGTGGACAGTTCTTCACTATTATAGGCTGGATTTCTGTAGATGGTATGAATGTTGTAGTTGTTCATGGACATCAATCCACAAATTAGCATGACATGTACCCAATTCTTCTGGCACATGGTGAATGCTGGTGGACCGTTCTTCAAAGTATCTCATAATGTCCTCTTCAAAAGTAACTGTTTGCATCAAGTGAGGACAGCCAGCATTCATTTTTTGATACCTAATACCAGAGAGAAATGCAGAATAATTGACACTGCAGTCTGAATGTCCAGCAAATGTACATTAAATTTTTCAATGCCACACAGTACAATTGTATGTACAGTAAAATATAGTAAGCATAGAAAACACAATGTGATGTATGTAAATGCTACAATTTTGAAAACATTCTAGGCATCAGATACAGCATCATGTATTTACAGCTTTCCAGTCCCTCATAGATCTTTCTTGAATTGCACCAAATGTCAAAAGATGTGAAGTATTTCTGTTGAGAAACTATCTGCATTCCATCTTGTAGCATCTCTGCTGTTGTCATGAGCTTTGCCATATGCAAGCAGCATATGATATTTATATATTAGTACATGTTGCAATTCTGTCAACAGGTTTACTGGTACACAATACGGTTATCTAATTATGATAACAAAAGAACCATCAATGGATACAGAGAAGCCAATGGCAAATTATCAGGGGCAGTGCATTCATCCATTTTACACTGGCATCTAATGGCCTCCATAAATAATTACCATACCAAACACGGTCAAAGGAAATACTGATGCCACCATATTCAAAATTATGCACCTACACACAAGGGTTTCCTCTTGAAAAATGGCCAGGTTACCAGCCCACACAAACATGCTAAGCATTGCCAGAGCAGTGACAGTGTGACAGTTCCCAAGTGCAAAAAATCACAAGTAAATTTTGACCGGAATGTTCAAGGTGTAAGAAGTAAAATTGCTGAATTAGAAGTACTTTTGCTTGATCAACTACAGGATATTTCAGTTTTAAGTATGATTGAACACTGGTTAAAGGAAAACCAAGCTTGTACTGCTAGGATAATGGGATTTGAAATTATTAGTAGCTTCTGTAGAGAGGCTTTTATAGATGGAGGAGCATGCATGTATGTTAGGCAAGGAACTGAATGCAAAGAAATTAAGTTCGGTAACATAAATAACAAGGAAAAAGTGTTTGAATATTGTGTTTGCAAACTTAAAGAACCCAAAATTATCACTGTGTGCATGTATCGATCCCCATCAGGCAGCTTTATGGCATTCTTGGACTGTGTAGAAAGACTCTTTAGAGAATTAAGGAATTTTAAAGAAATTATTATTGTAGTTGGAAATTTCAATGTGAACTTTAAAGTAGCCAGTCAAACTGTATGAAATCTAAATATCTACATCTACATCTACATCCACATACATACTCCACAATCCACCATACGGTGCATGGCAGAGGGTACCTCATACCACAACTTGCATCTTCTCTCCCTGTTCCACTCCCAGACAGAAAGAGGGAAAAATGACTGCCTATATGCCTTTGTATGAACCCTAATCTCTCTTATCCTATCTTTGTGGTCTCTCCGCAAAATATAAGTTGGCGGCAGTAAAATTGTACTGCAGTCAGCCTCAAATGCTGGTTCTCTAAATTTCCTCAGTAGCATTTCACGAAAAGAACGCCTCCTTTCCTCTAGAGACTCCCACCCGAGTTCCTGAAGCATTACCGTAACACTCGCGTGATGATCAAACCTACCAGTAACAAATCTATCAGCCCACCTCTGAATTGCTTCTATATCCTCACTCAATACGACCCAATAGGGATCCCAAACGCTCAAGCAGTACTCAAGAATAGGTCATATTAGCGTTTTATAAGCGGTCTCCTTTACAGATGAACCACATCTTCCCAAAATTCTACCAATGAACTGAAGACGACTGCCATAACATGCTTGTCACACTTCATATCGCTCTGCAATGTTACACCCAAATATTTAATCAATGTGACTGTGTCAAGCACTACACTACTAATGGAGTATTCAAACATTACAGGATTCTTTTTCCTATACATCTGTATTAATTTACATTTATCTATATTTAGAGTTAGCTGCCATTCTTTACACCAATCACAAATCCTGTCCAAGTCATCTTGTATCCTCCTACAGTCACTCAATGATGACCCCTTCCCGTACACCACAGCATCATCGGCAAACAGCCACACATTGCTATGAAAGATCATTTATGTAGATAGAAAATAACAGCAGACCTACCACACTTCCCTGGGGCACTCCAGATGATACCCACACCTCCAATGAATGCTCACCATCGAGGAAAACGTACTGGGTTCTATTACTTAAGAAGTCTTCGAGCCACTCACATACTTGGGAATCGATCCCATATGCTCATACCTTAGTTAGGAGTCTGCAGTGGGGCACCAAGTCAAACACTTTCTGGAAGTCAAGGAATACAGCATCCGTCTGATACCCTTCATCCATGGTTTGCAAGATATCATGTGAAACAAGGGCGAGTTGCGTTTCGCAGGAGCGATGCTTTCTAAAGCCGTGCTGATGCAGGGACAGCAACTTCTTTGTCTCAAGGAAATTAATTATATTCAAACTGACAATATGTTCAAGAATCCTGCAACAAACTGATGTTAAGGATATTGGTCTGTAATTTTGAGGATCCGTCCTTCTACCCTTCTGATATACAGGCATTACCTGCACTTTTTTCCAGTCACTCAGGACTTTATGTTGGGCAAGAGATTCACGATAAATGCAAGCTAAGTAAGGAGCCAATGCAGTAGAGTACTCTCTGTAAAACCGAATTGGAATCCCATCAGGACCTTGCGATTTATTTATTTTCAACCCATTCATCTGCTTCATAACCCCAGGGATGTCTATCACTATGTCCTTCATATGGGAATCTGTACGAGACTCAAACGGCGGTATGTTTGTACTATCCTCCTGCATGACAGATTTCTCAAATGCTAAATTTAAAATTTCAGCTTTCGTTTTGCTGTCTTCCATTACCAGGCCAGACTGATGAGTGAGTGACTGGATGGAAGCCTTCGACCCACTTACCAATTTTACATAAGACCAGAATTTCCTTGGGTTTTCAGCTAGATCTTTTGCTAAGGTATGACGGTGGTAGTGGCTGAATGCTTTGTGTATCGCTCTTTATACAGCAGCAATTAATCTCTACTAACTTTTACCTGTCCTCATCCTCCCAATCACTCTTGTACCGCGAGTGCCACTGCCTTTGCTTCCTGAGCATTCTCCGAATTGCACTGTTAAACCATGGTGGGTGTTTTCCATCTCTAACCCACTTTTTCGGCACATACTTGTCCAATGTGTGATTTACAGCGTCTTTAAAATTTGCCCATAATTCTTCCACGTCCATCGTACCGGAAGTAAATGAAGTTGATTAATTTACTAAGTGGGATGCTAACAACTACTTCTCTGCTCTTTCTAGTAAGAATACTCCACTGGCCTTCTTGACTGACTTTTTAACTTTCGTAACCATAGTCGTAATGACAAGATCATTATCACTAATCCCTGTCTCAACAATGACACTGTCGATGAGGTCTGGTCTGTTCGTGGCTACCAGATCTAAAATATTTCCATTACACGTTGGCTGTCGATTTAGATGCTCAAGACAGTTTTCAGATAACGTGTTCAAAAGTTTGTAATATTCACATAATTTATTACCTACTGTCCATGAATACACAAGAATTGAAAAGACCAGTAAAACTACAATTGATCAAATATTTTTTTACTTGCAAACATTTGATCATATTGTAGAAGTGATTGACACTGGATTCTCAGATCACGAAGCAATAAAATTTTGTGTAAATAATGTACTCAGCACAGATTCCAGGAAACGTGAGAAATATTTCCACAGAAGATGTGTAAACAAGGACAACATTAGGATTTTTAATTCATTGTTGCAAAATTCAAACTGGGATCTGGATAAATATGACAATGCAGATATGAAGTTTGAGACATTTTCAGCTTGTTACAAACATAACTATGAAACAGCATTCCCTCTAAAGAAAATTAAAGTAAAAACCACAACTTACACTTGGATAACACAGGGGATAAGGAAATCTTCAGAGCAACTTAGAAAGTTAATTAAATCAGTTAGGAAAAATCCAGCTCTAAAGTAGTATGTAAACTGTTACAGAAAAGTGTACAAGAAAGTTTTTACAACAGCAAAAAAATTAAGCAACGAGTCATACATCAACAGAAACAAGGGTAACAAAAACATGAAATCAGTTTGGAATGTGATAAATACAAACTTAGGCTGAATCAAACCAAAAAACATTAACATTGTTCTTAAAACCAAAGGCAAAGCTGTAAATGATTCTTTACAAATTGCCACTATATTCAACAAATCTACTACAAAATCTTATAAAAATCAATGTCACATAAAGGCTATTCATAACATCTCTGTAAACACTAAAACTAATATTTTGTATGCTGCAACAGTACAAGAAGCAGAGAATGCAATCAGCAAGCTAAAAAATAAATTTTCCTGTAGTACAGATGGCATTCCTGATAAAGTAATTAAAGAGAACAAATATATTGTTCCTCTGGTTGTTGACATAATTAATGCTTCTTTCAGCACTGGTACTTGCCCTAGAGAACTCAAGCTGTCAATAACAAAACAATTATGTAAAAACAGTGATCCTTATGATGTAAAAACCTACAGACCTTTATCAAAGTTGTCTTGTTTCTCAAAAATTTTTGAAAGAAGAATGTACAAAGACTGTCTGCTTTTTTGAACAAATGTGGATTATTTGACAATGAACAAAATGTTTTTACAAAAAATTGATCAATGCGATATATAATTTCCTAAAACTTGTTCTGAGTTCCATTGATCATAATTAAATAAACTGTGGAATTTTGTTAGACTTATCTAAGGCATTTGATGTTATTGATCATAAATTTTGCTTAACAAACTATACTCCTATGGAGGCCATGGCACTGCTCATATATGTTTAAGTCATACTTAACTGATAGATACCAGAAAGTGGAAATAGTTCATGAAGGTACATCCTTCACTTCTTGATATGAGAAACTTACTCATGGAGTACCCCAAGGATCTATGGTCCCATCTATGGGACCCCTGCTGTTCTTGATATTCATAAAGGGCTTACCTAGTAAATTAACACATGCTGATGCTGTACTATTTGCTGATGATATTAGTCTCTCTGTTAAAGCTCAGTATGTGACTGACTTACACAAAAAATAGAAATAACAATTGAAGACGTAGTTAAATGGTTTAGAGAAAACAGTCTATTTGTTAATGAGAAGAAAACGTTATGGATAAATTATAAGCATCCATCAAATAAATTAATCCCTAACATAATAGCGAAGTTAGGTGAACAGAAAATACTTCAAACTTCAAATACTATATTTTTAAGTATTTGGTTAGGTGAGTATCTTGAATGGGATAAACATATAGAATGGCTCAACAAAAAACTAACTAAATGCTGTTATGTATTGAGAATGCTCGAAAATTCCAGCAGTGCAGAAACAGTGATGAGTGCCTATTATGCATTCATACATGGTCTATTGTAATATGGTGTCTTATTTTGGGGTTTATCAAATCTAACAAGGCACTCCTTTATCATTCAGAAATGAGCCACAAAAACTATAAAAGAGATTGCATCTATGGAGTCTTGTAGGAAAATATTCAAAGAACTGAAAGTTATAACTCTTCCATCTAATTATATCTATGAAAGAACACACTTTTTGAAATTCCATTACCACTTTTTGAATAGTGATTACCATGACTATGAAACTATACACAGAACCTAGTTCCACAGAGAAGTACATAAGAAAACACGGTATCACAGAAGTGTATCAACCAAAAATTCTTTTGAGTGCTTCCCTTAAGAGTTAAAAAGATACCAAAGCTGCACATTTTTAAAAATTAGCTTAATAAAATACTTATAAGTGAAAACTGTTACATTGCTGATGAGTACATAAATTTTATGAATTTGAGGACATCCCTAACTTAAGTTAAACATAGTCATGTGTCACTAGATATAATGTAAAATTAGAATTTGTTTTGTTTATGTATCTGGTTATCTGTATGGTTTTATCTGTGTCTTTATGATTTACTTCTGTTTATGCATTTAATTACCTGCATGAGTTGTATACATACACTATTATTTAAGTATTTTTTGTATCAACATATGACAAGTCCTATATCATTTTATATGATAAAATGGATGACCAATAAATCAATCTATGTAGAGAATTATCTCAATGGAAAAATGCATGAGTTTATTTTTAATCCATCTATAATTTACATGAAGGCTGGTGAGCTGGACAGCCTGGATGTGGTTTTAGGTGATTTCTGACATCATGGGTACCAGGCTAGTATCCACATTTCATCTCAGAAACACATTACACAATCATTCAGAAAAAGTTCTCATACTTGCACATAGGATTAACTCTACATGCAGACAGATGGGGGTAAGGATTCCATCCTGATGCTGTATAAGAGACTGGCATAAAAGCAGACTTTTGTCTGATGATAGCCTTGTAAGCCAAAAACCAGTTAATAAAAAAATTGATAGTGTTCAACATCCACATTTTTGTGATTTTCCTTTATAATTATAAAATTGTTCTACCAAGAAGTGGTGGAACATGTAGTGAGCAGCATCAACACCATTTAAAGAAACAAGAAAACCATACAATTTCTACTGTTTAAGATTTCATAATATTACATAAAAATTACACATTTTCATTAATTATTACATAACTTAAATACTTATTTATTCTGTAATAGTAATAAACCATACTAGACTCATATAAATAAACAAGTTGGGGGGCTTCTATGAGCCACAAAAAAGTATTTCATCATGGTAACACTGTGCAGAAGAAACTAGTGGGACAGTATAAGACCATGTGACATATATGGAATGCCAGATCACACTTATTTAATGTGCCTGCAACATTTTTTATAGACAAAGGTCTTGGGAATAGTGGTTCTGGCTGGGTATTTAAATTGTACGGAAGCAGAACTGCATAGCATATAGATTAGGATACTCACATGCATAGTCAAATCATTGGCAGTTTATAGTGGTTCTGGCTGGGTATTTAAATTGCAGGGAAGCAGAACTGCACAGCAGATAGATTTGCATACTCATATGCATAGTAAAATCATTGGCAGTTTAGTCACCATGATGAACAATGCAGGATGGCCATTACAGACCGGCACTGAGCAACCTGATTTGGCAGACGCACAGCTTGTAATACGATACTGTATGCCACATTTCCACAGTATCTTGTGTCTGTAACACTCTTGGTTCATGTAACAGTGCACTCTGCACATGTTTAGCACCTCATTTGGTTTTTTGGATCTCAAAAATCTCTTACATAAGGAATGAGTGCTGATTGAATCTACAGCAAATCTTGTGGTTCCGTTTTACTTTCTGGACATTAGAAACTGGTTCATTCATAAATTTTGTCATATGAAAGTAATTTTCCTTTATTTTTAATTGATCAGGCAGAGTTTTAAAATTAGGTTAAAAATAAGTAAATCTGAATAACTATTTAGTTATTATTTCTGTAGTTCCTAGAGAACATTTATGTGACAAATAAGAAGATATAATACTCAAGTTAGCAATGAAGAAATGACAGACAATATATAAAATGTATAGTTCAGTGCTAAGCCTAATATGAAGGTAAAAATTTTCCCCCATTTAAGAAGTAATTAAAAATTCCAATATCTAACAGTTCCCAATTGCAATGACGTGTGCAAAAATATAAAACTTACACTAGTTATTGAAATAAATTTAAATGTTCACTATCAAACCACACCAACATTTCTTTTCTGTTAGTAACATCGAGGTAATGCTGACAAATATTTTAATTTCATATTTAATTTAATATTTTATATTCCATATGCATGTTAGTTCCCTCTTCCTCTGAGATAAAATTCCATTTATTTTAGTGACATGGCAAAGTGTTGCTGTCTCAATACTGTTTTAATGGGGTTCAAGAAACTTTATAAGATTTCATGAGCAGAGGGGTGCAGTAGTTATATCCGTGACAAGATGAGAATGATCAAAAATATTTGTTCTGTGTCATTTTATTTACTGCTGTGTTCCACCCACTGACAGTTAAATGGCTGTATATTTGCATAATTCTTATGCACATATAATATAATTTTTGCAAGATGATTTGCCTTTATGTTCATTACATTTACAGTAAAAACTGAAAGATGGTTGGAATCTAGAGGATAATATGCCTCTTTATAAATACTGTTGACTATTTCAGATTTAGCCATTGGTTAAAATTAAACACTATTTTCTGCAAAAATAGTCTTATATTTCTAATTACATTAGTGTTTTCTTATATTAATTCCATATGTGATACTATTCAGTTTTCATTCACTCCCATATATTTTAAATTATATGCTTATTTTTGTTTTGTTTTTGTTTATAATTAATCCTATATGCCATAAAATTGACCATAAATAGAAAAATAATAATGGCTTTGCAAAAAATTTAATCACATACTTTTAGCTGACAATAAAAACACTTAAATGTGTTCCATTAATGAAACAATATCAGATATGAGCAGCAACTAACCATGAAAGATATGTACCTCTTAGCCAAGAAATTATTGTAACTATCTATGTATCATGGTACTCACACCATCCAGAAGTTCTCTGACCATGCCATCCCATTTCTTTGTTTCCTTGTTTAATGTCCCATATTTGCTGTCAAGTTGTAGGACAAATGTATAATTAAACCCAAGCATAAGGGATATTTCATGTATAAGATCAATGCCAAAACCTTCATACATATCATTTCCTTTTAATGTCAGACTGGTGTCCACTCGCATGCCATAAGGCTTGCTCTGGAAAAGAATTAAGCAGTCACGATTAATGCAACAACACTAATATTCCCCGTTTAACACAATCTGATATTTAAACATGGAAAACTGTATGCACTTCGTTTTGTTCAAACCTGTAGAAAGATTATAACACAATGAATGAGGGATTAATAATGTAAACCCTGGTTTCCATCCCTCTTGGAGCCGTCTCTAATGACCTTGTTGTTGAAAGGAAATTAAACACTAATCTCCTCCTCTCTTGGACATTAAACACTGTCAGTGTTATCACTCAGCAAAAGTGAAATTGTAGGACAAAATATAATATTTGAGTGATCTGCAGTGTTGTACTATAAACTTGAAGCAAAAGAAATGCATTTTCTATACCCAGATACAATACTCTCACCATTGTTTTGAAGATTTTTAAAAAATGATTATCATTAGTTAGTATATAATCTTGAATATACATAACTGATCTTGTTCAGATAGCTTTTTGTAATTATGTTTTGATATGTAAATTAGGAAAATTCTACCACTTTGCACTTAGCACACAGTAAGTTTGTAGGAACTAAACATACTCAGAACTGAAGGCCTAATAATGCTGAATGAAACGTGAAATGTCATAAAATTGCCAAACCAATTAAAATTATAAATACTGTTTCCAGGGCCCTTCTTGAAGTTTCTTTGTTACTATGGAGAAACATAACTGAGAAGTCCATATGCCACTATAGGAAGTTAGTTTAATAACACATAATGGGAATGACAGAAATAAAGCAGCTTAGAATCATAGATACTATGTGTAGAATAATAGATACTATGTGTAAAAGAAACTAACACATGTTAATTTCAAATATTCAGAGACTACTGAAACCCTGGTATATCGTGAAGTAATTAATAAGTTTTATTACAATGTATTGATACAAATACTATTGGCAAAAGTGTGAGAGGGCTTGCATATAGCTGAATTGAAATTTTCACATTACATGATTGACATAATGAAACCATATAACAAACTCAAGTGAAAGTAATGATTTATGTGGCTGAATGCAAAAAGTTTAACATAAAAATCAATCAGAAATATTACAACTAAATACAAAAGATTAATATTATCATCTAGAACAGGAATTAAATCGTCATAGTACTGCACCAAGCTGTCAACAAGGATATGAAAAAAATGGTTCAAATGGCTCTGAGCACTATGCGACTTAACTTCTGAGGTCATCAGTCGCCTAGAACTTAGAACTAATTAAACCTAACTAACCTAAGGACATCACACACATCCATGCCCAAGTCAGGATTTGAACCTGCGACCGGAGCGGTCACTCGGTTCCGGACTGTAGCGCCTAGAACTGCACGGCCACTCCGGCCGGCAAGAATATGAAACAGTCCATTTGGGATGTTTGTCTACTGCCTTTCTAAAGCATTTTTCAATTCATGCAGACTCTAAAATGTGAATATATGTCACCTGGGCACATTTGATATCTGATTGATAGAATTAGAGGCGAGTGTTTTTACTGCACATGCCATTCTTCAGAAACTGCAGTCCTCTTAGTACTAATACTGTGTTTACGGGAATTCTAGTTTCTTGAAAAATTATCTCCTGTGTGCTCATGTGTGAATAACTTAATATCGTGATTCAAGATGTTATCTGTGTGTCTCAAACCAATCACTGTTACATATAAGAACATAGGGACTTTGCATTTCTTCTGAAAGAAACATTACCACAAATAAGCACACCCAGACCTACTTATCAGTCCATTTCTATGATACTTGAGGAAAGGAAATGTGTTCCTTGGCTGTTCCCACAACAGTTGACAATGAGACTCAGTAATTAGAGAAAGTCACAGATCTCATATGAAGAGGACTGAAAATCATCATTTGAAAGTTCAGTTTCAATACACCCTTTGTGTTGTAGGATTTTGCAAGCATATGCCTGGACGCCAGGCAAACAAGCCAACTTCATGAATGTAACCCAGCCATTTAATAACTCTTACTTTTACAGACATTAATATGATGCAGGTACACCATTTCAACAGTGTGGTCCTTTATTTCAAATAGGTCTTCAAATTACAATCATCAGTTGTTATTTCACAGTAGAGTCTACATCAGTTCCTTTTGGGTTTTCTTCAGTATGACTTTGTCTCTACAATCTTAATTTTTAATCTCCGCACAAATATATATTATTGTTTGCATATTATGGCATAAATCTTCATGTATTACCATATTCTATTTATCATACAAGTTTTTGCTGTTGATGACTGATTATAAATAAGTGACAAAATCTTTGCAATTGTTTCACATTCCAATCAATAACTTCTCTCAAGTGACTTTCCAACGTGTATTTGCAACAGTATCTCTACTGTTGTCAGTTTGTATAACCAATACAAAATCAAACTGTCTGTCACTCACAAAAGGACTGCAAGAAGGCTCAGTTTTTTGATCCTTTCTTTTTATGACCTATATGAATGCTCTGCCCACAGTAGGCCTATTATTGGCACAGACAAATATGCAGCAGCCTTCCTTTGGTAATATATCTGGTGAACAAATCAAGATGTCATATCAGCAGAATTATCTTATTATGTGCACACCTTTCCCTTTTCATTTCTCATTTGGCCTACATATTCTACTGGGAAGAAATTAAAGTGGTCCAGCAATCAATATTCATGTCTAAAAAGGTGATTATGTCCAGTGGGATTTAAAAGTCAAAAATACTGTAAGGACCTGTTATTTATATTTATGACTCCTTAATCGGTACTAAAGGACATCAACATCTCTTTAAGCTACATAATTCAGTATAGCAGCATAAGACAAGAAACGTGCATGCAGCTGACAGGCTGTACCATACACCAG
This sequence comes from Schistocerca serialis cubense, assembly GCF_023864345.2. Lineage (NCBI taxonomy): Eukaryota > Metazoa > Arthropoda > Insecta > Orthoptera > Acrididae > Schistocerca > Schistocerca serialis. The sequence continues at coordinate 308,606,789 of NC_064640.1, forward strand.
ACCAACAATGTTCTACCATAGTTATAAACATCTTGGCCGCATGATTTTTAACAACCCCCACAGATTGCCCACATGGTGTTTATGAATAAATTCAACCCTTACTTTTATGAAGCTGAGCTAATTCAAGTAATAAACTCTTGCATTTTACAATATATAGTTTGAAAGGAGTCAATATGCATGTGTATTAAGGAGCAAATCTATATGTAAGTTGTAATAAGTCTAGTTTTGAAGTTATTTATTTATTACTCCATCAATACAACTGTCATTAGATCGAAAGGATATAATGTGTGTCAGTAAACAATCTATACATAGGTAGTATTAAAGCAGTCAGCCATCCAAAAGTAATACTCCATGTTTATGTTACACAGCTGTGGTAAGAATGACAGATTACAGCAAACATTAGACACAGAAAGTGAAAAACAAATACAAAACCAGTGAAAATACCTATGAATGTTACATGAGTATGCTATCTGTATTATTGGTCAAACTTGCACTATTGTATATCACACTAAAAATTTCTGTTCCAGAGAACTATTAGGGTTTTTTCATTGTGGATAAAAAAAACTCTTCTAAACTGTAAAATGAGCTTTCCAGCAGAAATTGCTTCTGATACTCTCTAAAAGAGGAATGGTTATCAATTTCAATTTTAATATTTCGAGGAAGAGCATTAAAAACTTTTGCACCAGAGAACTGCACATTTTTTTGCACCATACCCAGGTTTTTACAATCATTGCAGAAATCATACTATCTCCTAGTATCATATCCACAATATTCACTATTTCCTTTATAAAACTCAATGTTTTTTCTGATGAAACACATAAGAGAAAATATGTACTGAGAATAACAGTAATAATTCTCAGTTTCCAGAAAAGGTTTCTACAACTACATCTAGAGTCTATGCTGCTCCTTACTCTTACAACATATTTTTGGGCCAAGAGTATTTTCTTTGTCAGTGTTTGGTTTCCTCAAAATATAATACCATAAGTTATAAGAGAATGGAAATAGCCATGGCATGCTAATTTCATTGTGTCTATATTTCCACTTTTGAAGAGAATGCATAGGACAAAAATTTTTGAGCTGAGTCTCTTCTGAAGATTTATTATATTATGACAGTTTACTCTTGAATCAATTACAACATCTAAAAACTTTGTTGTTTCAACTCTTTCTATTAAGAGTCCATTGATGCTAAACCACTTCATTAAATCAATAAGAATATTCTTAATAGATCCTTCAAGACCTTCACATGTATGACTGTCAATCACAATGTTGGCGTCATCTGCAAAAATGGTAAAAATGCACTGTGACTTTTTACATTGAGGTATATCATTTATAAAAATGAGGAACAGTAAAGGACCAAGAATGGATGCTTAGTGCACTCCTCATTTAATGGTTCTCCAATTAGATGAAACCAGGCCACTATAGATCTCATCAGTATTATCTACAGTTACTTTCTGCTTTCTATCTTAGATGTCCCCCCCATGAACCATGGACCTTGCCGTTGGTGGGGAGGCTTGCGTGCCTCAGCGATACAGATAGCCGTACCGTAGGTGCAACCACAACGGAGGGGTATCTGTTGAGAGGCCAGACAAACGTGTGGTTCCTGAAGAGGGGCAGCAGCCTTTTCAGTAGTTGCAAGGGCAACAGTCTGGATGATTGACTGATCTAGCCTTGTAACAATAACCAAAACGGCCTTGCTGTGCTGGTACTGCAAACGGCTGAAAGCAAGGGGAAACTACAGCCGTAATTTTTCCCGAGGGCATGCAGCTTTACTGTATGATTACATGATGATGGCGTCCTCTTGGGTAAAATATTCCGGAGGTAAAATAGTCCTCCATTCGGATCTCCGGGTGGGGACTACTCAAGAGGATGTCGTTATCAGGAGAAAGAAAACTGGTGTTCTACAGATCGGAGCGTGGAATGTCAGATCCCTTAATCGGGCAGGTAGGTTAGAAAATTTAAAAAGGGAAATGGATAGGTTGAAGTTAGATATAGTGGGAATTAGTGAAGTTCGGTGGCAGGAGGAACAAGACTTCTGGTCAGGTGACTACAGGGTTATAAACACAAAATCAAATAGGGGGAATGCAGGAGTAGGTTTAATAATGAATAGGAAAATAGGAATGCGGGTAAGCTACTACAAACAGCATAGTGAACGCATTATTGTGGCCAAGATAGATACGAAGCCCACACCTACTACAGTAGTACAAGTTTATATGCCAACTAGCTCTGCAGATGACGAAGAAATTGAAGAAATGTATGATGAAATAAAAGAAATTATTCAGATTGTGAAGGGAGACGAAAATTTAATAGTCATGGGTGACTGGAATTCGAGTGTAGGAAAAGGGAGAGAAGGAAACATAGTAGGTGAATATGGATTGGGGGACAGAAATGAAAGAGGAAGCCGCCTGGTAGAATTTTGCACAGAGCACAACATAATCATAGCTAACACTTGGTTTAAGAATCATGAAAGAAGGTTGTATACATGGAAGAACCCTGGAGATACTAAAAGATATCAGATAGATTATATAATGGTAAGACAGAGATTTAGGAACCAGGTTTTAAATTGTAAGACATTTCCAGGGGCAGATGTGGACTGTGACCACAATCTATTGGTTATGACCTGTAGATTAAAACTGAAGAAACTGCAAAAAGGTGGGAATTTAAGGAGATGGGACCTGGATAAACTAAAAGAACCAGAGGTTGTACAGAGATTCAGGGAGAGCATAAGGGAGCAATTGACAGGAATGGGGGAAATAAATACAGTAGAAGAAGAATGGGTAGCTTTGAGGGATGAAGTAGTGAAGGCAGCAGAGGATCAAGTAGGTAAAAAGACGAGGGCTAGTAGAAATCCTTGGGTAACAGAAGAAATATTGAATTTAATTGATGAAAGGAGAAAATATAAAAATGCAGTAAGTGAAACAGGCAAAAAGCAATACAAACGTCTCAAAAATGAGATCGACAGGAAGTGCAAAATGGCTAAGCAGGGATGGCTAGAGGACAAATGTAAGGATGTAGAGGCCTATCTCACTAGGGGTAAGATAGATACCGCCTACAAGAAAATTAAAGAGACCTTTGGAGATAAGAGAACGACTTGTATGAATATCAAGAGCTCAGATGGAAACCCAGTGCTAAGCAAAGAAGGGAAAGCAGAAAGGTGGAAGGAGTATATAGAGGGACTATACAAGGGCGATGTACTTGAGGACAATATTATGGAAATGGAAGAGGATGTAGATGAAGATGAAATGGGAGATACGATACTGCGTGAAGAGTTTGACAGAGCACTGAAAGACCTGAGTCGAAACAAGGCCCCCGGAGTAGACAATATTCCATTGGAACTACTGACGGCCGTGGGAGAGCCAGTCCTGACAAAACTCTACCATCTGGTGAGCAAGATGTATGAAACAGGCGAAATACCCTCAGACTTCAAGAAGAATATAATAATTCCAATCCCAAAGAAAGCAGGTGTTGACAGATGTGAAAATTACCGAACTATCAGCTTAATAAGTCACAGCTGCAAAATACTAACACGAATTCTTTACAGACGAATGGAAAAACTAGTAGAAGCCACCCTCGAGGAAGATCAGTTTGGATTCCATAGAAACACTGGAACACGTGAGGCAATACTGACCTTACGACTTATCTTAGAAGAAAGATTAAGGAAAGGCAAACCTACGTTTCTAGCATTTGTAGACTTAGAGAAAGCTTTTGACAATGTTGACTGGAATACTCTCTTTCAAATTCTAAAGGTGGCAGGGGTAAAATACAGGGAGCAAAAGGCTATTTACAATTTGTACAGAAACCAGATGGCAGTTATAAGAGGCGAGGGACATGAAAGGGAAGCAGTGGTTGGGAAGGGAGTAAGACAGGGTTGTAGCCTCTCCCCGATGTTGTTCAATCTGTATATTGAGCAAGCAGTAAAGGAAACAAAAGAAAAATTCGGAGTAGGTATTAAAATTCATGGAGAAGAAATAAAAACTTTGAGGTTCGCCGATGACATTGTAATTCTGTCAGAGACAGCAAAGGACTTGGAAGAGCAGTTGAATGGAATGGACAGTGTCTTGAAAGGAGGAAATAAGATGAACATCAACAAAAGCAAAACAAGGATAATGGAATGTAGTCTAATTAAGTCGGGTGATGCTGAGGGAATTAGATTAGGAAATGAGGCACTTAAAGTAGTAAAGGAGTTTTGCTATTTGGGGAGCAAAATAACTGATGATGGTCGAAGTAGAGAGGATATAAAATGTAGACTGGCAATGGCAAGGAAAGCATTTCTGAAGAAGAGAAATTTGTTAACATCCAGTATGATTTAAGTGTCAGGAAGTCATTTCTGAAAGTATTCGTATGGAGTGTAGCCATGTATGGAAGTGAAACATGGACGATAAATAGTTTAGACAAGAAGAGAATAGAAGCTTTCGAAATGTGGTGCTACAGAAGAATGCTGAAGATTAGATGGGTAGATCATGTAACTAATGAGGAAGTATTGAATAGGATTGGGGAGAAGAGAAGTTTGTGGCACAACTTGACCAGAAGAAGGGATCGGTTGGTAGGGCATGTTCTGAGGCATCAAGGGATCACCAATTTAGTATTGGAGGGCAGCGTGGAGGGTAAAAATCGTAGAGGGAGACCACGAGATGAATACACTAAGCAGATTCAGAAGGATGTAGGTTGCAGTAGGTACTGGGAGATGAAAAAGCTTGCACAGGATAGAGTAGCATGGAGAGCTGCATCAAACCAGTCTCAGGACTGAAGACCACAACAACAACAACAATCTTAGATGTATGATTCTAACTACTTATTTGGTATGCAACTTATTCCTAATAGGTCTACATTCTTTAATAGGACTTGGTGGTTGACAGTGTCAAAGACTTTTGACAAGTCACAAGACAATCCTTTTGTTACCATTTTGTCATTAATTGAATCCAGAACTTTATTTGTGAAAGCATAGATTGCTTGTTTGGTTGGCAGACCATTTCGGAAACCAAACTGACTTTTGCTGAGAATGTTATATTTATATAGATGTTCCAAAATTCTCATATACATAAGCCTTTCAAAACTCTTTGAAAAGCAGTTAGAAATGTATACTGGCCTGTAATTTGTGACTTTGGTTTTGTCACCTTTCTTGAAAAGGGGTTCTACAGCAGCATATTTGAGTCTATCAGGCACAGTTCCCTTTTGTAAGGATGTATTGAAACTGTGGCTAAGTACATCACTAATAGAAGCATTGCTCTGTTTTAGTAAATTATTAGAGATATTATCTATCCTAGTGGAATATGTATTCTTGAGAGGAATGATTGTTCTTTTAATTTCAGTTGCTGTAGCAGGTCTGATATGAATTTTACCATATATTTGGGTATAGTCATTTGCATATGACTCAGAACTTCATTAACAGAATCCTTCGAGCCTATTTTTGCTGAAACTGACAAGAAGTGGTTGTTGAAAATTTGGCTATGTTTTCAGGCTCATGTACTAGATTTCTTTTCTGTTTAATTTTGAGTTATTCAAAAGTTCTTACGGTTTTCACCATCTCCGTTCTATCAATATTCCAAATAATCTTCATTTTGTTATGAGAGTTGTCAATATCTTGCTCATAATACAATGCTTTTGACTTTTGTATTACCTTCTTTAGTACCTTACAGTAAATTTTATAATGGCCAGTTTTTGTTTTGTCCTTAGACATTCCAATTGCAATGTAAAATTCCTTCTTTGTTTTATATGATTGTTTAACTCCCTTTGTGATCCAGGGTTTGTTTGGTGATGTACCAGTATTGCCTCTAACAAACTTTTTTGGGAATACTTCTTCAAAGATGGCTGAAAAATCATTTATGAATATATTAAATTCAGCCTTAACCTCATCTACACTGTATACTGGGCTCCAGTCCATCTGTTGCAGTTTCTGTTTAAAGACTTCCAGTGCATCACTAGTCGTTGACCTAATACATTTCCAAGTAGAGATTAATTTCTTGAGGGGTGTAATGTCGTGCAGAGTGAGGAATTGTCCATCATGGTCAGACAGTCCATACAAGTTAGGGATGACAATGAAGGTATGGCACCTACTTAAATCTATAAACATATTGCCTGCATACGAGGTGATATATATGAAACAATGTACTACACTAGTCGCCCAGTTCGAAGTTTGTGAAAACATAATCTTAATGCATTTAGTTACAGTACTAAAGTACTGGAAAATAATAATTCCACTGTTTAATAGTTAGGAAACTGTGCACACACACTGTATTACTTTAATTAGTATTGCATTTAATCTTTGGTAACACCAATTGCGTTAAAAACTTTCAAAAGTTATGAATGTATTCCATCCTAAATCTGTTCTATTCTATTTTATTATACTGTATGCTAACCGTTTAGATTGTCTTCATTCAGTGCAATTAAAATTAAAATTTTTCATCATCATATGACTCCCAGGGAATACTCTGTTGAACCTATAATTTCCCTGATGCTACACTCCATGAGTCTGCATCAGTATTTGAAAATTACACCTGAGAGTGTTGTTGGTTCTGGCTTACTACACATCTCTCTGTCCCAAGTCAATTGGAGAACATTTTTAATTGTATTTCTTCCATCAAACAGTAATAATTGCAGACTCTTTTATACATATAATCCATACACCAGCTAAAAGTAAAGCTGTACAACTACAGGTAACACACAAAATTATCCCACACGTGGTACTGTCAAATACAAATCTTAAAAAGAACAGTACCCCATTTTACAAACATCACTAACACATTAGTGCCTTTGAGAGAGACAATGCCACTTCTACTGTTCACTGGTGTTCTCCAACCAAATATCCTCAGGCTTCATTAACAGTGACCTATCATTCATCATACAGTACACTTCCTATGTCTTACATTTACCACAAATATTTTTTCTTTCTTATTACCCCCCAGGCTTTAATTTCTCATTAGTCATAATCTATCTCAACTCTGTCACAAGTGAAGCACACCACAAATGATATGCATGTATAATTGAAACTGCCAAAGAAGTCTTTTATGAAAGATGTGGTACAAAGAATAGAATTACAATGTATTTATTACTGTAATACAATATTCTACAAATCAATAATCAAAAATGTTTACTTTTTAATACTATAACTGCCACTTACTTTCTCTTTATTTGACTTAATTTGGTGTACTTTTTACTTTTTCTGTTATCTGCATTAAAACAAAAGTTCTGTTGTCAAGAAAATGTAAACAGCAAACAGTGCTATTGAGTTTTTTTATGTGTATTGGCTTATTATTAGGACAATTTTCACCATGACTGATCAACACTATATAATTTACAACTGAGACACTAAAAGAAAATAATTGTAGAAAGTATGACCAAAAGAACATCTGTTATATATTAAACTAATTGTAGTCTTTTTAATTGAGGTTCCTGTCTTACGACGTCTTATTAACTTGATACAGAGCTAAAGACTAACTGTGAAATATTGTCACAGTAGCATTCCAGAGAAAAACTGTAAAGCCACTTTAATACATATGAATGAGAGATAATAATGGAACATATAAGGCGATTTTTCCATTTTGGAACTATCCAAAATTCCCAAATGAGCTACGTGAAATGTATAATTATTAATGCAGCAGTTTAATGTAACTGGCATCAGAATTAAATGACCCAAAACTACAAGTTATTAAAATTATTTGCAAACTTGTTTTCCAATGTATCTGCATGTCTTGACGTTTCAGAATTACTCCACATTCACGTAAGGTGGCTATCAAACAGTAGGTGATTTACTAAATACAGAAATTTGGGCCTGCTCTAACATCTTAATTTATAAAATGTTTGCCATCTTCAAGGGAAAGATGACCTAGATTCATGTCCAGTCTGTTTGCAGGATTAACAGATAGCTGTGCTGCATATTGACCTAGTGGTTTAAATGAGCTTTTCATACATTTTGAGGTGACTGTCAGATTGGTATCCTTCTCCTGCATTGTATCTCAGAAACCATTATAAGATTTAGCTTTATATTATGAGGAGTACAAGGTTCCCAGATGGTTGACACATATTGCCAAGCAGAATATTTCTCAGGCTGGCAATAATGTACTATGTTTTTAAGGTAAAAATAGCCACAGATGTTTCAAAGCAGTATGTTTTAGGCAAACACATTTTGGAGAACATTCATTTATAGCTGTCATAACCTCTTGTTTGTACACAAAAGACTTGTGAGGCATTAATTTGTGGATAGGAATGGATGAAAGTCAAAGGATGCCAAATAAGTTAATAGTTTCTATGTTCCAAGAATTCATACTAAAAACTAGTTTTCCTATTGCCAAAGCATCTCCATGAACAGATACATTTTACTGAAGAAGGATTACGTTTACTCGTTTTGCGTTTCATGCCTTTTATTATATTTTTTCCACCTAGTTGGTACAGAAGATCACACCAGTTAATATTTTGCTCTTCACAAGTCAGTCAATAAGAAGAATCTCTTTTCATTCCAGAAGACACAAGGCATTGTTTTTCTGGCAGATGAAATTCACTTCACTTTTGATAGTGTAATATCAATGGCTTACCCTCGCTTCTTTGGTTATTACTTTTTCTGATGTGAATAGAGCGATTCCTCTCTTGCCCACATAAAAATCGGTTAGAATAGTTAGAGTTGTTCACACATTGATGAAGTCTTTATATTCACCTTTGCTTCTGAGGAGTGTTCACAAATATGACACCTAACATACACTAAGCTCTCTTATTCATGTAAGATTTACTGTATTCTATCTTCTGATGTGTCAAACACACCAGGTAATTCACACATCCTTACCTTCTATCCACCCTATAGTGTACTGTGCTAGTTCTGTTTTGATCTGTTGTTCTAGTTCCTGACTGATCTTTACATGGATCACTGTCAAGAGAAGTATGGCCACATTTCAATAAAACCACTCATTTTTAGCTGTTGAAAGTAAAAGAGTAGACTCCTTAGAAACCATCATGAACTTCTAATAAATTTCTGCTGATATTAAACCATAGAAAATAAGGAATGGGTTCAGGTACATTGTTTTGAATGAGACACACACAGGATAAGTATTTATGTTCTATAACATCAGAAACAAAACTTAACTGACATCAACACCACGTGTGTGCCGTGATGAGAAATTTTGTCATTCTACTAACATATGGTTTGTTTGTATTTTCTTTTTCTGGTGTGTAACAAGATGATGATTGAATTTATTGCACAGGAGTAATTGAGAATATGATTGGTTATGGTGAGAAAGTAATAAATATGACAGAAGCAAAATACATATACAATGGGAATAGCATTTAATGCAGAATGACTGGTTTGCATGTTAAGTCATTAAAAAGTTGTGAACAAAGACAGAACAAGGCAGCTTCACTAAACTGTATGCGACAACACATGGCATGTTGTATGCAGTCAGGTGGTGAAATCTGCATTTGATAATGGTCTAATTCTAAAACTGAGGAAGGTACTGTAGCCGTAAGACACTGGAATTGCTTCCAGTTATTCCAAATTTTTGTTTTCTGTTGCTCCTTTGAAAAGTACATGATAACTTTATTTCTTATCCCTCCACAGTCTGAGTTCATGTGCCACATCTAAGGGCATTGTTGTTGGTGGAATGTTAAACCCTACTCTTTCTTCTGGCTTCCTAACATCAAAAGCTGTCAGTCTAGATTAAACATGATTACTACTGGAAATGTCTTTTGTGCTGCAGTTTTCTCACATGTTAGCTATGGAAAAACTCATAAATATGTTATTTTAAAACCATGGCTTATTATATTCAATTTTTTCATGGGACCATGTATGTATAACTGAATACAATGTACATGACTCATACATAAGCCCTATTTCTGAATTTGATTATAATTAATTTTTCAGTAACATTGTATGCAAGGCATAGAGCTACACATCTATGTATGAGCATAAATTTATTTGGCACTGCTCACTGTATCTGATGAACATTTAAAAGCAGTCTGGAGATGGCTACAAAATAATGCACTTTTAAGTAGTGTATCAAATGATTCTGAAAAAAAGTAGCTTATTGTGAGCTGCGCACGTGAAACACACAAATATATTTTTCTTCTAGGATATTATAAATGTCAAGTAAAAATAATTATGTTTTGTCACATTTATACTTATATTTTTTTAAAATCCTGTAAATTTCTGGTACATAATATTATTTAGATACTATCAATGAAGTCCATGTTTAAGGAACAACAAAAATAGTTTTTGATAGAAAATAAAGTGTTCTAGAAAAGAACAATTCCTTTTAGCTAAAATAAGATTTTTTATTTGTCAAGTCCCCCTACTGAAAACATTTTTCTCAAGTTCAACAGTATTTACATATAAACTCTGTAGCAGTTAATGTGTGCTTACAATTGCTGTTAACACTATGAGTGTCCTGTTTTGTAGGCTTTCCTCTTGTCTCACTTCAGTTGATACTTCTTCTCGTATTAAAGTAAGTCCAGTGGTTGAATTCCATGTGCCAATCTTCTGCAGTCCATCAACTGTCAACTCCACTATATGCAGCATAAAATCTGTTCGAAAACCTTCATAATCAAAATGTACAGGTCCTGTTAGTCCTCGAAGTGTCTTATATCTCTGAGGAAAAAAATAGTACATGTCATCAGGGAAATAATGAGCTTATAACAATTACTTTCATGTATGACACAAATCAGTTAAACAGCAACAAATGTAAAATATTAGGATATAGTTCTCTGTTTTGTCTTCATTTTCTTCCACTAATTCTATAAGGCACATTTAGTTAACAATGACGTAGGATTATGCAAACTGTGGATATTTCTTCTAGATGATTCTATACACAAAGTGTAAGTAAAAGATCTGAGCATAATTTTTTACATTTTCTGTGTGAACTATATAATCTTGAAAAATTAGAGGATCAAAAAAGCATTGTTTTTTCAGTCGACGCCGTAAAAGTGTAGCTCTTTGAATAGATGTACAACACAGCATAACGTATCTGATTAACTTCATTTTACTTTATTTCATGTTCTTACTGTAGTAGTTGTTGGTGGTGCCAGAGAAAGTGGAGGTTATAGTGCTGCTACTAGTAGAGTTTCCCTCTGTGTATCACTATCATGATGGTAGTACAATGGACCAAACAATAAAGGCAAACTAGTGCCCAATATTGAGATATAGTCTTAAAATGTTAACTTATTTCCTGAACCATATGCATCAGAAAACTTCTAGAACCAAATGTATCTATTACACACTAAAATAAAAAAAGACTGGTTTGAAGCAGCTCTCCAGGCTACTCTATCCTGTGCAAGCTTCTTCATCTCCCAGTACCTACTGCAACCCACATCCCTCTGAATCTGTTTAGTGTATTCATTTCTTGGTCTCCCTCTACAATTTTACCCTCCACGCTGCCCTCCAATACTAAACTGGTACTCCCTCGATGCTTCAGAATATTTCCTACCAACCGATCCCTTCTTCTAGTCAAGTTGTGCCACAAATTTCTCTTCCCTCAATTCTATACAATACTTACTCATTAGTTATGTGATCTACCAATCTAATCTTCAGCATTCTTCTGTAACACCACATTTTGAAAGCTTCTATTTTCTTTTTGTCTAAACTATTTACAGTCCACGTTTCACTTCCATACATGGCTACACCCCATACAAATACATTCAGAAAAGACTTCGTGACACTTAAATCTATACTTGATGTTAACAAATTTCTCTTCTTCAGAAACGCTTTCCTTGCCATAACCAGTCTACAGTTTATATCCTCTCTACTTTGACCATCATTAGTTATTTTGCTTATATTACAATGTCATCGGCGAACCTCAAAGTTTTAATTTCTTCTACATTATACAGATTGAATAACATTGGGAAGAGGCTACAACCCTGTCTCTCTCCCTTCCCAACCACTGCTTCCCTTTCATGCCCCTTGACTCTTATAACTGCCATCTAGTTTCTGTACAAATTATAAATAGCCTCTCGCTCCCTGTATTTTATGCCTGCCACCTTCAGAATTTGAAAGAGAGTATTCCAGTCAACATTGTCAAAAGCTTTCTCTAAGTCTACAAATGATAGAAATGTAGGTTTGCTTTTCCTTAATCTATTTTCTAAGATAAGTCGTCGGGTCAGTATAGCCTCACATGTTCCAACATTTCTATGGAATCCAAACTGATCTTCCCGGAGGTCGGCTTCTACCAGTTTTTCCATTCATCTATAAAGAATTCATGTTTGTATTTTGCAGCCGTGGCTAATTAAACTGCTATTCGGCAATTTTCACGTCTGTCAACACCCGCTTTCTTTGGGATTGGAATTATTACATTCTTCTTGAAGTCTGAGGGTATTTTGCGTGTCTCATACATCTTGCTCAACAGATGGTAGAGTTTTGTCAGGACTGGCTCTCCCAAGGCTATCAGTAGTTCTAATGGAATGTTGTCTTCTCCCGGGGCCTTGTTTTGACTGATGTCTTTCAGTGCTCTGTCAAACTCTTCACGCAGTATCATATCTCCCATTTCATCTTCATCTACTTCCTCTTCCATTTTCATAATACTGTCCTCAAGAACATCACCCTTGTATAGACCCTCTATATACTCCTTCAACCTCTCTGCTTTCCCTTCTTTGTTTAGAACTGGGTTTCCATCTATCTTCACCCTAGTGATACATGCCTCTACATCCTTACATTTGTCCTCTAGCCATCCCTTCTTAGCCATTTTGCACTTCCTGTCAATCTCATTTTTGAGACGTTTGTATTCCTTTTTGCCTGCTTTATTTACTGCATTTTTGTATTTTCTCCTTTCACCAATTAAATTCAGTATCTCTTCTGTTACCCAAGGATTTCTATTAGCCCTCATCTTTTTACCTACGTGATCCTCTGCTGCCTTCACTATTTCATCTCTCAAGGCTACCCATTCTTCTTCTACTGCATTTCTTTCCCCCACTCTTGTCAATCGTTCCCTAATGCTCTCCCTGAAACTCTCTACATCCACTGGTTCTGTCAGTTTATCCAGGTCCCATCTCCTTAAATTCCCACCTTTTTGCAGTTTCTTAAGTTTTAATCTACAGGTCATAACCAACAGTTATGCTCTGTGCAAAATTCTACCAAGCAGCTTCCTCTTCCATTCCTTACCCCCATTCCATATTCACCTACTATGTTTCCTTCTCTTCCTTTTCCTACTATCGAATTCCAGTCACCCATTACTATTAAATTTTCATCTCCCTTCACTGTCTGAATAATTTCTTTTACCTCATCATACATTTCACCTATCTCTTCGTCATCTGCAGAGCTAGTTGGCATACAAACTTCTACTACTGTGGTAGTCGTGGGCTTCGTATCTATATTGGCCACAATAGTGCATTCACTATGCTGTTTGTAGTAGCTTACCTGCATTCCTATTTTTTTAATTCATTATTAAACCTATTCCTGCATTACCCCTACTGTAGCACGCCAGTGGGTGTGTTGGACCTTCCATCGAGCTACAGACCCCCTTGAAGATATCCTCTGCAGACGGGGATGAAACGTTGGGAATTGACACAGAATTCATCAACTGACCACAGCATAACTGCCCGGATAATTATAATGGACATAACTATAGGGTGACGAGTGGGGAACAGAACAGTGAAGTTATGGACTAAGTTAGCGGTAATAGTGAAAGCCTACGTGAACTGTATTGTTCAGGGATATTATAAGAATTGTTGAGAACTATGTTAATATAGTAAAAGCATAGGGCAAGCAAAATTTAATTATTGAAACATCACCTGTGAAATTACATGTAAATACTAGTGAACAGCTATTATGGTGTATGTATTTCAAGACCGTGTTCATGAATAGAATCTGGCATCGGTAAGATTAAAAAGGTTGTGGGAATAAACTGCTCAAAATAACAATGCCAAAGGTCCATGTTTTCCAAATAAAATTCCTACAATTTCATATTCCAAAGTACTTCCACTATTGATGATTTTAGGTACACGTTTTGGAGAGACGTGGAACAATAAAAGCTCTACATGGTAAGGAAAGCATATGAAGGTAAAGCTTCAATAAAAAAGGATCTCTGCAACAAGATCAGAATACCAGACCTTGTAGCACTTTTACAACAATATTACTGGCCTCATAATTATCACATAATGCACCAAGTACTCAAGTTTTTCTTTCCTCGTTATGATCTAAAAATCAGTGAATGTGTCCACATATTTCCCTGCAAATGAGGAAAGCAACTGATCCATGCAACATTTTGTTCCAAGGCCTTTGCTTTGATTAGCAGAGGACATTGAAGCATGTCCAATTCCAAACAAGTTTTAAGGAGATATGCATGAGTATGTACACCAATGATGTCCTATCAATTTTCTCTACACCAGTCTCAGAAATTAATTAGACAAAATATTAGACACTACTTTGTTGGTGCTCCACATTTTTATGATTTTGCATGAGATAAACTCATGCTGCAGTGTCCTCTTTTGGCACACCAGTGTAGATGTTGGCCCAGAAATGGCTAAGTAAAAAAATCTGTGCAATTTGCATGTTGATTTGCATGTAAAAGCCGACTTTGAAATTTTTCCTTTGTGTGAGAATGAGTGGGCAAGCTTCGTGTGCCAATTGAAAATCTGGATTTTCATATTTTACTGTACATGTTGTTTTAGCATAATCTTTCAATGATCATATCAATACCCATTTCTGTTGTGATATACTGTGAAACTGCAAAAATTCACGAACGGCGTGATAATCTTGTACTGTTATCGTCAATTATAGGCTTAAACTAATTAGCGATTTTTTTATATTTTTGAGAAGAGTAGGCCTAGCCTCATTCAAAACAAATGTTCTCTAATTTCATTGTATAATTTCGTGAGAAATAGATTATTTTTAAGAATTTTCGGAACCTCACAAAATTATATTTTCGTAAGTTACTGGTACGAGTGTTTTTGATAACATATTTTGCAGCGAATCAGCATTTGTGATTTACAGTTACTGTCAAAGAATAGATCACCCTGAATTTCAGCATGTATCAACTCAAGTAAATATACATTTTTCAGAATGTCTGGGAGTTAACATTTGCCCTGTTCATACTCTAATTTGTAGTAAATCGATGTTTGTGATATAATAACCATTACTACAGCACATATTGTGTCACATTCAGTTTTCACTTAAAGAGGAGCATATATTATCAACATTTATCATGAATTATCTCTATTTCGGAGTTTGCTAATAACTATAATTAACCTTAAAAAGTTTTAGAAAATTAGTAATTTTTACCTCCGGTTTTTCTGTTGGCTTAATACAAATCTTGTTTCGTGTATTTACTTCAATTTTTGTTGGTAATTACTATTTTTTTAGCTCCACAGATTAAAAGCTAATCAGCAAGCTTAGTTTAAAGTTATATGTTCACTATCCTGTAATACACTGTACCATCCAAAATACAGCCCCACTGTGAATGTTGTTCTTGAACACGGGATGAGTTGGTTGACATTTGTAATCAGGTGGAAATCACCCTCACTACTGTCAAATGATTGGCAGCTGCTACAAATTGGTGTGTTGGAAGAGCTCCCAAAAGTCATGTACCTGTGAATCCTATCTTCTCTGCAGAAAGCACTGGATCTACCATTACTCATCCACTAGGCGGCAGTGAATGGTGTTTCAGTGGTAGCTCAAGGCTTCCTGTACAGAGTGGATGGGTACCAGGGAGAACTCAGGGTGTTATATGATCTCCCTAACCAACAACTTCGAGATGATGTCTTTCACTGGAACTGGAACTGAACCAATGGGACTCACTTCACCTGTTTTGGGTAACCTGTTTTGTCCAGTGTCAAGAGGAAACAAACACAAAAGGGTAAGACTCTATTAATTGTTGGCAGTTCAAATGTATGGCAAATGATGGTACCCCTTACCGAAATGGCAGCAAGGGACAGGAAAGGACACCAGGTGCACTCAGTGTGTATGCCTCATTTAACATGTTGGAGAGACAATTCCAGCAGGCATTGAGGGAACAGGGTGCAACCAACTGCAGATTGTGGTGCATGTTGGAACAAATTATGCTTGTTGTCTGGAGTCTGAGGTGATACTTGGATCATTCCAGTGACTGGCAATGAAGGTTGAGAAGACCAGCCTTGAGCATGGAGTTTCAGCAAAGCTCACAATTTGTAGCATTGTTCCCAGAAATGGTCATGGCTCTTCAGTTCTGAGTCAAGTAGAAGGACTGAACCAGAGACTTTAATGGTTCTGTGAAAAGCTAGGTTGACTGCCCAGACCTGCACCATAGTGTGGAGAATTGTAGGGCTCCCCTAAATGGATAAGGTGTGCACTACACATCAGAGGCTGCTACCCAGTTATCTGACTGTGGTGCTCACAGGGTTTCTCAGATTAGATGACTTTCCATCCAATCCAGATAACAATAGGTGTAGGAAACCCAGAAGTATCAGTACAAGATCAAAAGAAATATCCCCCCCACAAGTGAGTGGATTAAAATTCTAGTGGTTAACTGCTGAAGTGTTCCCCCCAAAAGCAGTGAAGCTCACATAATACTATGTACTGAAAGCTGGTTGAAACCTTAAATTGATAGCAGTGAGATTTTTGAGGAAAATTTAAGTGTATAGCAAAAGGATAGGCTAATGGGAAATAGAGATGCTTTATTTGTCTCAGCAGAAAAGAAACTCAAATCCACCTCAATAGAAACTGAAACTGCATGCAAGATAATTTGCATAAGACTCAGTATTGGGCTGATTAACCATAGAAAAAACCTTGTTTCGCTTGTTCATAAGTTACTCACTCACAATTCCAGTAATCATTGGTGAGGACTTTAGCCATTCAACAATCAACTCGAAAAATTACAGGTTTGTCGGTGATAGTATGATAAGTCATCCTGCAAAACAATTCAAAATGTCTTCTCTGAAAATTACCTGGAACAGACAGTTCAGAACCAACTCATGATGAAAATATATTGGACCTAATGGCAAGAAATACACTTAACCTCTTTGAGGATGTTGACATTGAAACTGGTATCAGTGACTGTGACACTGTTGTTGCATCAGTTATTACCAAAGAACAAAGGACAATAAAACAAGCAGGAAGATATTCATGTTCAGTAAACTAGAGAAACAGTCAGTAGTCATACCTCAATGAGGAACTTTAAACTTTCAGTAGGGAGTAGCATATACAGGAACTATAGCTCAAGTTTAAAAGAATAGTTGACCATTCTCTGGCTAGATATGTACCCAGTAGAACAGTTCATAAAAGAAGGGACCCTCCATGGTATACAGTCACTTTAAAGAGACTCTTAAAGAAAGAGAGGCTACTGCATAATAGGGGTGAAACAAAGTGTTGGTCTATAGATTGAGAGATGCTAAATGAAACACATTTGGCTGTCAAGAGAATAATGCATGAAGCCTTCAATGACGACTGTTGCAAAATACTGTCAAAAGATCATTCACAAACCTAAAAAAAAAAAAAAAAAAAATGCTGGTCATATATAAATGCTGCTAGTGGAAACAAAGTTCATGTCCAGTCCCTAGCGAATGAGACATGAACTGAAACTGAAGGTATCAAAGCAAAATCTGAAATGCTAAACTCCTAGTGAATGAGACACAAACTGAAACTGAGGGTATCAAAGCAAGCTGAAACGCTTAACTCTGTTTCTAAAAGTTCCTTTAAAAAAGAAAACACAGGGGAACTGCCCCAATTTAATCCTTGCATCACTGAAAAGATGAGTGAAATAAGTATTAGTGACAGTGGTGCTGAGATGTAGCTAAAATCATTAAAACTGAACACAGCTCCAGGGCCCAGTGGAATCCCTATCAGATTCTATACTGAATTTGTGGTTGAACAAAAAACTGTGCCCAGTAGTGGGAAGAAAGCACAAGTTACACCTGTGTACAAGAAGGGTAGCAGAAATGATCCAAAAAACTACCATCTAATATCCTTGACATCAATTTATTGTAGAATCTTAGAATATATTTTGAGCTCAAACATAATGAGGTATTTTGAACAGAATGACATCCCCCATGCCAACCAGTAGGGATTCTGAAAACATCAGTCATGTGAAACCCAACTCACACTTTTCCACATATGACATACTGAAAACTTTGCACTGAGGCAGTCAGGTAGATGCAGTACTTCTTGATTTCTGAAAAGCATTTGACTCAGTACCACACCTACACTTATTGTCAAAAGTATGATCACATGGAGTATAATGAGAAATTTGTGACTGGATTGAAGACTTTTTGGTAGGGAGGACATGGCTTGTCATCTTGGATGGAGATTCATTATAAGATTTAGAAGTAGCTTCGGATGTGCACCAGAGAAGTTCAGGCGTAGCGTACTGTAAAATCACAAAAAAATGCTAATTACGAGTTTGCAAAGGAGTACAAAGCGTATTTAAGTGAACGGTATAGTGGAAGTCATGTGGAATTTTGGATGGAATATCAAAATTATTGCTTTTGACTGTTAGTTAAAACCGCATGGCATGTTGTGCGGTCTAATACTGGAACAGGTATTACGTGTAGAGCAGAGTGCACAACATTTGAGCGAGCATTTTCATAACTAAACAATCTAGTGAACTCTATTAACTTCGGTAATGGGTGTAAATACCATAAACTGGCTACGTGTGTGATTATGGTGTGCATGGGAACTTTACATTGTGTAGACACTTAGCATGGACTTGGCAGTATTAACTGTGATCTTTATCGTAAAAATACACCTGAAAATTTACATTGCCGAGTCAAAACTTTTATTTCAGTACTAGCCACATCCCGTTTACCAGACAATTCTATGTATGTTGCAACCTGCAATAGACAGTAGTGGTCTAGTATTTTCTACTACAACTTTTAGCTAGACAAATGAACACTGCTGGACATTGGCAGGGTGGTAAAAAAGTAATGTGCTGTGCCGCAAAATGTGATGGAATCCTTGCTGTTCATGTTGTATATTAATGACCTTGCAGACAATATTAATCTCAGATTTTTTTGCAAATAATGTTGTTATCTGTAACAAAGTACTGTTTGAAAGAAGCTACATAAATCTACAGTCAGATCTCGATAAGATTTCAAATTGGCGCAAAGATTGACAACTTGCTTTAAATATTCGTAAATGTTAAATAGTGCATTTCACAAAATGAAAAATACTTACAATCTTATGACTATAATATCAATGAGTCACTGCTGGAAATGGCCAACTCATACAAATACCTGGGTATAACACTCCATAGTAATATGAAATAGAGTGATTACATAGGATCAGTCAGGGGTCAAGCATGTAGAATACTGGGGAAGTCCAATCAATCTATAAAGAAGATTGCTTACAAGTCACTTGTGTGACCCATTTTTGTATATTGCTCAAGTGCCCATATCAGATAGGACTAATATGGAATATTGAATGTATACAGAGAAGGCTAGTACAGACGGTCACAGGTTGGTTTGACCAGTGGGAGAGTATCACAAAGATGCTGAAGAAACTTAACTGGCAAGCTCTCAAACATAGGCATAGACTATACCAAGAATGTCTACTAACAAAGTTTCAAGAGCTGGCTTTAAATGATGACTCTATGAAAACACTACAATCCTCTACATATTGCTCATATAGGGATCGTGAGGATAAGATTAGAATTACAGCAGGCACAGAGGCATTCAAACAATCATTCTTCTAGCACTCCATATGTGAATGGAACAGGAAGAAACTTAATAACTGGTACGATGAGACATACCGTCTTCTATGCACTTCACAACGGTTCGCAGAGTACAGTTGTAGATGTAGATGTAAATGTAGTCATGACGGTGAATTGATATGTACATGCCAGTAGGTTGCAAAGTTTGCAGGAAATCAGTGGGTGAAGTTGGATTGACATGGTGACATGACAGAATTTATGTTTGGATATACCTGTGACCACACTGTGAAAGAAGTTAACTGAATTTTTAGTGTATAAATATGGACTGTCAGAGATGAATTCGAAGAATGATTTATTACTTGAAGCCACATTACATGGTGTAGGAATAGTGACCATACAATGGTCCTAACCAACAAGGATGGGACAGAGAGTCATGTTCTGTCAGTGATTGCAAGTCCATCTCAAACAGTTTCTGAGCATCCATTGCAAAGGGAACTGCATGCAATGGGCATTTGGAGTCAGGTATCTCACAAAAGGCCATTCCTCACAGTGGTACATGAGGCAGCCACCTGAAATGGGTAAAACAAACATTGTACTTGTGAACTTTAACCTAAGATAAGACCTGTCTGAAAGCTCACCAATAAACAAAGAAATTCGCAGAATAAATGTTAAACCCAAAAGTGCTTGCAACACATTAGGTAATGTCAGACTAATAGACGTCAGCTCACTTGACAGAACACACTTCACCAGACATGGACTTCACTTGAACAATAAAGGAAAGTATACATTAGGAAATATGATAAATGAAGCTATTAAATGTAAGTCCCAAAAGACCATCAGAGAACTAGGGTGGCATGAACCCGCTACTGAACCAACAGCAGCAGCCACCTCACCAGACTGCAACAGAAATGTACCAGCCAGAACTGCAGAGACAGCCACATCAGCACCCAAGAGGAAAGATAATGCTGCCACGCACTCATCTACCGGATGCAGGAAAGTGTCTAGCTGTAGTGAAGATTTTTTATGAACTACTATGCCCCAGTCAGTGACACAAAACTGTAAATGCAGAAGTATCAAATTCTTTGCCTATCCTTGCTGACAACAGAATTTTAATTTTGCATCTAAATGTACAGTCAATCAGAAACGAAATAGATGAAATAGATGTATTCCTAATTTCAAACCCATGCCACATTTTTTGTATAAATGAACACTGCCTCACACCTGATGATACTGCTCTGTATATCCCTGAAGGATTTGAGTTAACAAGTTCATACTGTAGAAACAAAAGTGGACATGGGGGGAGGTGTTGTAATTTTTGTAAACAAAAATTCTAACATTGAATATGTAGCACAGAACGTTGATCAGTTTTGCAAAGACCAACTTTTGAAATTGTTGTAGTGCTACTTCCAAAACAAAAGTTGGTGCTCATATCTATTTATCGCACCCCAAGTTCTGATATAAGTCAATTTATTGCTCAAATAGAGATACTAAAAAAGTACCTGTTGGTAAAATACAGGCCCCACAAGATAGTATACATTGGTGACATTAATATTGACATTCTACAAAAAACACCAACTGTCACACATTTTCAAAACCTGCTAAGATCCAAAAACTTGTACTGTGTGAATGACCAGCCGACACGATTACCGGCATGCCTGGATAAAATAATTTCCAATTTAACAAAAGATGAATAAGAGTATGGAGTGATAGATCCAATATTATCTGATCACCATAGCCTATGGCTGATGGTCAATCATGAAACATACCCTATTCAGTTACCTAAACACATTAAGAACATCAGACTGTTATATCCAGCCAACGTCACGCAGCTAACACAAAAATTATTAGAACTTGAGTGGGATAGAGTATATAACAGTGATAGCAATGAAAATGCTCTAACATATTTATTAACATGCTAATGAGCTTAGTTCAAAGCTGCTGCCCACAAGTAACTAAAAAGGTGAAAACACATGGTCTATCAAACAAGAAAAAGTGATACAACTGGTTTACACCTAACCTGCATGACCAGATAAAAACTCTTATTGCTCTACATAAAATGGCTAAAACTGATAATCTAGAATGGAAACAGAGGTACAAAGAAGCCAGGAAGAGGTACAGGACAGAAATACAGACAGCAAAGCAAAGAGCCAATGATGCTTTAATAGAAAATTCCAGCAACAAATGCAAAGCAGCTCAGAAGGTAATCAACACAATAGCAGGAAAACATATAAACAGACTAGAAATTCCAAAATTGCCAGATAAATTGAGTGAATTCTTTGTAAACAGCACTAAGTATGAAGCTACTCCTACCTCTGCACCAAATGATGCAACTTCTGGAAGCTTTTTCCATAACATACCTGACAATAACATATACTTTAAATGGAAACAGGTTACCTGTCAAATTGTACAGAAAGTGGTCACAAAGCTAGAATCATCTTACAGTGAAGATCTGTATGGTATCTTAAACAACACTGTGAAACAAATAATTGATGTAATTGTTGCCCCTTTTACCTTTCTGATCAATAATACCTTTAAAACAGGAAACTTTCCTGAGGTCCTGAAGGCTACAATTGTTTTCCCTATTTATAAAAAAGGGGAAAAACAAAGCTGAAAGTTATCACCCAATATCTCTCATACCTATAATATCCAAGGTGATAGAATGTTGTATTAAATTAAAACTTTGCAACTATTTCGATGATCATAATTTTATCTCCTCATCACTCTTTGGATTTAGGTCAGGTTTGTCTACAGTAAATGCAGTAGAAACTCTTGTAACAGGCATTCTTAATGGCTTTCAGAACAACTCCTACATATGTGCCTTACTACTAGATCTGAGCAAAGCATCTGATACTGTGTCACACGAAATACTCATAAATAAGCTGGAGTGCTATGGTATCAAGGATAATGGACTGACACTAATTGGATCATATTTGACTAATAGAACTCAAGTGCTCATGGTAAATAACTGTCAATCAAATGTCCTGCCAGTAGTTAGAGGTGTGCCACAAGGCTCAGTGTTTGGGCCATTCCTTTTCTTAATATACATGAATGACTTGCCTACTTTCTTGCCTGACAAGCCAATAATATATGCTGATGACACTACCCTGATTACTGTGGGCCACAAATTGGAGGAGATGAAACAAACAACAAAAGCTAGACTTGAATAGGCTGCCATATGGCTCCACAGTAACATGCTAATCCTAAACAATAGCAAAACTGAGACTATATTTTTCTACGTGCACAAGATTAATGAAAAAGTACATGAATCTGACTCAGTAAGGCTTCTTGGCTGGCTCTGAGCACTATGGGACTTAACAGCTGTGGTCATCAGTCCCCTAGAACTTAGAACGATTTAAACCTAACTAACCTAAGGACATCACACACATCCATGCCCGAGGCAGGATTCGAACCTGCGACCGTAGCAGTCGCACGGTTCCGGACTGCGCACCTAGAACCGCGAGACCACCGCGGCCGGCAAGGCTTCTTGGAATCTACCTGGATCCTAAACTGACCTTGAATTGCCATACCGAACAGTTATGTACCAAATTATCAAGAGTAGTCTTCTTGTTAAAGAAATTAAAAACATTAGTACACAAACAACAACTTTTAACTTCTTTCAGTGTCAGCTCCAGTATACAATAAAACTATGGGGCAACTCTCATGGTGCTCAGACAGTGTTCATGTGGCAGAAGAAAGCCATAAGAGCAATTACAGGCATTACAAACCAAGAATGCTGTAGAAAGCATTTTAAAGACCTCAGCATCTTAACTGTACCTTCCCTGTACAAAGACCAGTTGCAAATTCACCAACAAGAACAAAAACTGGATAACAAAAGCTATTTTAGTCTCTAGGGACAAAATAAAATTATTGCACAGGGTGTATAAAACCAGCAATAATGAAAAATTTTAAATGTATTACAGGAAACACAAAAAAATATATATGACAATTTACTGCAGCAGTCTAACAACAAGAAGCAAAAACCTACATAAGTAAAGCTGACGATAAAAGGAAGGCTTGCTGGTCTATTAGAAATACAAGTTGTATACCATCAGACCCACAGACATACAGTTTATGACAAGCAAAAGAGGATAATAACATTGTCAAACTCTCCAAAGGCCCTTTTGCCACAGTAGGCCAAAAACTAAGAGAAAAGACAAACTGTAGACACAATAGCACATGGAATACATATATTCATCCCATTCAAAAAACTATGGCTCTATTTGCAGTGACAGAAGAAGAAACACTGTAGATAATAAAAACTCTAAAACAGGCAAAATCATGTGGAATTGATGAAATATTATCCATTGAAATTAAATATTGTATGCAGCAATTCAAAAAACCACTTACGCAACTAATCAACAAGTCATTCATGGAAGGAATTTTTCCAAACTGTTTGAAGATGGCATTGATAAAACCAATACATAAAAAGGGAAACAAATAGCAACCATAAAATTATAGACCCATAGCTATTTTACCAGTCATATCAAAAATATGTGAATGAGCTTATGCTCCGTGGATCACTGCATTTATGATGAAATATGAGCTAATCAGTAAAAACAATTTGGCTTCCATAAACATAAATGTACTTTAGATACAATCATAGATCTAATTGAGAATGTCATAACCAACTCAGACAGTTGTGGATTTAACAAAAGCTTTTGATTGCATGGACCATAAAACATTAGTAGAAATATTAGGGGTGTACAGGATAAGAGGGATGGCAGGAGACTGGATCCTGTCATATCCGGGAAACGGAAACCAATACACAGATATTTAAAAAATGACAGGAGAGAAAATACGACCCGAAGCAAGAATACTACAGTTCTCTGTCCCACAGGGCTCCATATTTGGCCCATTTTATATACAAATCACATCCGAAATACTGTAAATTATGGACTTATGATTACTTATGCAGATGATACAACTCTGATATTTAACCCTGTGTGAATGAGGTGAGACACCAGCTATGAGGTGGGTATGAAATACCCAAAACTCTGACTCTGATGACGAATTTTTGATACTATAACAGTGTATTAAGCATTTTTTACTTGGAATATTAATAATGATATCTGTTTAACAAGATGAGTAAGTAAAATACTGGGTTTAAGATATGAAACTTTTTTGTTTTGATGAAATAATGAAGTGTCTATTTTTTTTTTTTTTTTTTTTTAAAGTACAAGTTTCAGAAGTTTAAAATTTTTTCATACATATTTCGAAGAAAATTACAGTTTCTTTGATTAATTAATATAATGATATTATCTTCTTATTGGAAAACAGAAAAATAAAATAAAAGGTCGTACCACATCAATTAGCTCAGCACCAACATTATAACTACAAATCAGCACATTCTCCGGACATAAAAATTGTGTGCTCCATACATATTTTCTCCTCTTGAACAATAATGTTTTGTTTTCCTGTCTTTTTTTTCAATACATTCACCACTACTGACATATCTACCAGTCAATTCTTTGGACTGGTGATGAAGTTTCTCCCTGTTGATCACCAATCCACTTTCAAATTTCCATTCGAAGATGTATGTTTTCTTGTCTAATGTGAAGACTCATTTATGAGATTCAAACCTAAATTATGAATGAAATCTTGGCACTTCATGTGTGTCTTGTCACCTTTGTTATTTTCTCTGTAGACTGATGGCATTTATGGCAGCTATATTGAGTATACCATAAAAAATTGTAGTAGACCAATGTTTGGTGTTGTGGGCAACATCATTTGTGGCACTCAGTTCATCTGCAACATCAACACCGGCTTTAGTTGCAATGTAATAAGTAATAACGTCTGGTTTTCTTTATCATCTGTCGATTGGTCTATGTTTCTATCATGGTGTAAAGTTGACATAACCAGCACAACTTTATTTTTTCTAGTTACTTAGGAGACCACCGAGCGAGGTGGCGCAGTGGCTAGCACACTGGACTCGCATTCAGGAGGACGACGGTTCAATCCCGCATCCGGCCATCCTGATTTAGGTTTTATGTGATTTCCCTAAATCGCTCCAGGCAAATGCCAGAATGGTTCCTTTGAAAGGGCATGGCTGGCTTTCTTCCCCGTCGTTCCCTAATCTGATGAGACTGATGACCTCACTGTCTGGTCTCCCCCCCCCCCCCCCCCCCCCAAACAATCCAATCCAATCCATAGGACACCAATGTAACATCATTCTGGAACCCAAATCAAGAACTATATACTTCTGTTCCTTTTCTGAAAATCTCAGGTACACTTGTCTTGTTTTTATGGACTGTGCCAACAGAAATCAATAAATGTACTTTCCAGACATGTATCATAAGTGGGTAACTAGTACACCAATTATCGAACATCAAATTCCTATTTGTTTTCATTATTTTCTCCATGGTTTACAATATCATATGCTTTATTACTAAGCTGGTAAGGTACTGGTGGTTGCTTTCTTGTGTATACTTCCAGTTTCAGGATATAGAATGTCCTTGCATCTACAAAAGCAGATATTTTTATGCTGTATTTGGCTGGTTTGTTTGGCATGTATACATGGAAAGGACATCTCCCCTGGAAAGATAACAGCATCTCATCAATAATAAGGTTCTCAGTCGGCATATAGCGTTGTTGAATATTTTCAACATATTATTAAAAATAACTCTTATAGCAGCCAGATGGTCAGTCTGTTTCCTTTCATCCTGGGTGTTCTTATCATCGAATCTCAAACAATTTTGGAGAAAGTAAAACCTTTGCAGTGACAATGTAGGCCAAAAGATTGCAACTCCAGCAGCATCTGTACGCCACAAATCATTCAAGTTTTGTCTATTTGAGTGACTTAGGCCCACTATATACAAAAGTCCCATAAATGCATTCAAATCCTCCAAAGTCGCATTGTTCATGTGGTACTGTTCATTATTTTCTGGTTATTTTCCCCTGATATTCCTTATTTGATTATTTGTATCTGTAAGTATAATATTCAACATGCTGTTTGTTATAAAAAGACTCCAACATTAAGTCTCTGTTTTGGCATATTTTGCCACACCTTTTACACCTGGAGAATTCTCTGAATGAATATGAACAATTTGCCTAGGACAATCCTTCATCCATTTTGTACCATCTTTGGTCCTATAAAAAAATCCCACGTACCTCAGGTGACTGACTAGGAGCTGTAACATAGATTTTGGCTATTTTGAACCATCCAAAATATCCTCTTGTTCCAGATCACTTTCTTCACTTCTTTGAGAAACTTTTTGAGTCTCTTTTTTGCTCTTGGAGTCACAGGAACTAGCATTTGAACAAGTTTCTAAAACTTCTTCTAGCAGTTCTTGCAGCCAACATTCATTTTCTTCATAAGTCACATTGAGAAATATAAAATCTAAAAATTAATCAAAGAATACTATAAATAACTATATATCTCATAAACTTACAGACAGCTCAAAACTATAACACCAACTATGAGGTTGGGTGCAACGTACCCTAGCCAACTTTGCACATTGCACACATGTATCTCCCCCTGATGCTGGCGCAACAATAAACTCAACACTGCATCTTGCCTCCTCCCCCCCCCCCCCCCTTCCTTCTCCCGTACCTCCAGCTATTATGGCAGCAGGATTTGTGTGTCAACAATGACATTCAATAATCAGCGCAGCAAAACACCTCGGGTATAACATACCCAACCTCACTCACAACTGGTTAAGAAAAATCTGGAAATAAATGCCAACTTGGAAATAAGTAATGTTATCCAAAGCTTTGCTGAAATAAATCTGCATAACAACATTGCTAAAACATTTTTTTTTTAATTTCAGACTACAAAACCAACACATTGAATACATCAACATTTCTATAGATGGATGCCTAGCAGAAAATTCCAAATATGCAAAATTCCTTGGGATAGTATAGAATGACAATTTAAACTGGGACAAGCACATAGAATACACAAGTGGAAAGCTCAGCTCAAACCTATATGTTCTCCACAAACTCAGCTTCCTGAAAGACACAAACACTATGAAAATTACATGCTAGTAACTAATTCATACCTCATTAAGCTATGGCACAATTTTGTTGGGAGGCACCTTGAAAAAAACCTAAACAGAGTATTCAAAATGCGTAAAAGAGCAATAAGAATAATATCTAACCTTAAGTGCAGAGAATAGTGTCAATCAACATTCGAAGCACTCAAAATACGAACTCTACCAAGCATTTACCTTTATGAACTCTTGTGCTGAAAAAATTCCAATATGTATTCGATACTCAAGATATCAAGCCCCAGCAAAATGATGACACTAGGTAGCAGAACTTCTTCCATGATCCCAGATATAACACCATGAAATTCAAAACAAAGCCACCCTATGCAGATCCAAAAGCCCTTGAAAAACTTTCTTCACACTTGAGTAAGATAAACAATAAAAATATTTTCAAAAAATCTCTCAAAACATTTTTGATAAAAAACTGTTACTGTAGTACAAATGCTTTCATGTGCATAGCAGAATAATCCAAAATTTACATTGTAATAGAACGTACAAAAATAGATGTAGATGAGTTTGACATGTGTACTAAAGTAAGACAAATTGCAATGTAATAGTGTGTACTAAATACAATGCATCAGAAAACCACAAAATATGTAAAAAGACCTCTCTAATATACACACTAAGTATATATGATGTAAGCAAATTGTGATTAGAATGTATGATATGGTACTAGAATATTGATGTATTGTATCATAATTTGCTAAATGCTAGTTATTAAGCATATTATACTACTTCAATTCTTGTCATAGAAATTTGACTTGACCCATACAATGTATGCTGTCTATGGATCCAATAAAAATAAATAAATAAATAAATAAACAAATCAACAACATCCAGCCATATTTATTTTGCAAACCATACATCACTGTGATGGAGCACTCTTTCCTGTGCTAGTTGACCAGCCAAAAAGATCCATCAGGTCAACTAGTATGATGTATACTGAAGTTTTAGCAATATGATGCCACAGTGGTATATGAGAATGGACTCAGACACAAGGATACTGTGTTTCAAGGGATCCGGTAATGGAACATAACAGCATGGACAGTATCTTCATCATCACTGTATTAAATGTCATTGCTGCTAAACAGAAGCCTTAAAGAAAGGTGAACTGACTAAAGAACAATTCCATTAACCAATGGAACACTGTATAAGAAGAACTATTATGCGATGGGGTCTAAAGGGCTCATCATCTGAAACTCGGATGTGGACTGACTGTCTTGTGACCAAAAACTGGGTCCTTATACAGGGTGTTACAAAAAGGTATTGCCAAACTTTCAGGAAACATTCCTCACACACAAATAAAGAAAAGACATTATGTGGACATGTGTCCAGAAATGCTTAATTTCCATGTTAGAGCTCATTTTACTTTCGTCCCCCTACACTCAATGGAGCACGTTATCGTGATTTCATACAGGATACTCTACCTGTGCTGCTAGAACATGTGCCTTTATAAGTACGACACCCACATGTGGTTCATGCACGATGGAGCTCCTTCACATTTCAGTCGAAGTGTTCGTACGCTTCTCAACAACGGATTCGGTGACTGATGGATTGGTAGAGGCGGACCAATTCCATGGCCTCCACACTCTCCTGACCTCAACCCTCTTGACTTTCATTTATGGGGGCATTTGAAAGCTCTTGTCTATGCAATCCCGGTACCAAATGTAGAGACTCTTCGTGCTCGTATTGTGGATGGCTGTGATACAATAGGCCATTCTCCAGGGCTGCATCAGCACATCAGGGATTCCATGCAACAGAGGATGGATGCACGTATCCTCACTAACGGAGGACATTTTGAGCATTTCCTGTAACAAAGTGTTTGAAGTCACACTGGTACGTACTGTTGCTGTGTATTTCCATTCCATGATTAATGTGATTTGAAGAGAAGTAATAAAATGTGCTCTAACATGGAAAGTAAGTGTTTCCGGACACATGTCCACATAATATATTTTCTTTCTTTGTGTGTGAGGAACGTTTCCTGAAAGTTTGGCTGCACCTTTTTGTAACACCCTGTATATCCTCACAATAATAGGTACTGAAACTACACATTGTTTGAAGTTAAATTTACAGAAATTACAATTAAAAATTAACTCATTAAATTAACTGAATATGTCAAAAAATTGGTTCTTTTTAACAGTTTTTCTATTACAAGATTTAAGCTGAATTATTTGTTTAAATCATGAAATTAACAAATATAAGTATGCAAACAATAATTTGGACAAAACTGTTAATTACTTTGGAGTTAATTAAGGGCTGGCTTTGCTAACATGTTTTCAAATAGAGCCAAATAAACCATTTAAGAATACTATTAGTTGTTTTTCCAAATGTTTACACTTAATACAGAATTCATATTTGTTTATAGGTCTATAACAGAATTTAAGTTATGAAACAATTACTGATTTCACCCTATAATGAAAGATACTAACTAGTAATAGTCAAAAGAAATTAGAAAATCCATTACATACATAAAACTAAGCACAACATTAGATCTGGTGTTATATTCTTTAAAAATGAGGGCCAACCTTTCTCTTTTATGAAAATGCAGATTATATTCACATATGTTAATGGTAATTAGTTAAAAGTGAAATAATGCATTTAAAGGAGGCACATGGCAAAACTAGAGAGAAAGTAAAATTATCCCAGCTTGCTTCATCACAAGGGCAAAGGGAAAGCAGCCAACAGCACTTGGCATACCCACTTGCTTATCTGTTCAAGTACTGGCCATGCCCAACATTACTTAACTTCAATGATGTCACGAGAACAGGTGTGTTCAATGAGGCAAGCCAGGCTATCAGAGGTAATTTCAATTTGCAATATCACCCAGAGGATGACAATTGCTTATCACCCACAAGTGGATGGTCCCATAGAATGCTTTAATAGGATATTGGCAGATATTATCTCAATGTATATTCATGTTAATGAATGACTGGAATACAATATGGCCCATTGCGACCTTCCCAGACAAGACAGTGAAACAAGACACTACAGTCTTCACACCATTCTTTCTGCTCCATGGTGATAAGGCTGAAATGACAATGGATACACTGTTCCTATTACATCTGGATGGCACTTGGGATGAAAACATGAAACAATTCATCACCAAGACCAAAGAATCAAGATGCAAGAGGCTTGCATATAGACCCTGGATGCATATGAGAAAGACTGAGAGTACTATAATGCCAAGCCCCAATCAGTGAAATTCAGCCTGTAACATTTTGTATAGATTTTTATGCCTGAGTTGAAAGTGATACTACTGGAGAAGTTACAGAAGCACCACTTTGGCTGTATTGTATCCTTCACTGCTTGTCAGATGTAGCATATGGTAGAGGATTATGATACATCATCAAGAAGACAAAAGTGCAGAGGCATTGTCCATGTCCTCCCTTTGGCATCCTACCACAGCTCTGAGAGGCAGATCAATGATGGCGATGTCTCATTCAAGGAAAATGAATGCCAGCTCAGCAACTACAGAGATTCAATGGGAGGGGCTACCTTTGATGCTTGTCATAGTGATCAGGATGTGAAAACATGACCAGAAAGTGGGGACCTGCCAGCACTGCCATACAGAGGTCCATTGACAAGATTTATACCCAGAGTGCTGTAGTCATCTCCAGTGAGAACTTCTGAAACAGTGGGTCACTGTTTCCCCAGGAGAGGGATCAATGCTGTGAGCTGTGCTTGTATGCAGTGTGGCGTAGCAGTTAGTATCACTTGTTGATGTTATTCTTACAACCAATAATCTATGCAGTATCTCAGTAAATATGAAGAAGTTACTCATCATAAAGGAAATGGATATTCACATAATGATCAATGGGAAATGCCAAACAAACTACAGAAAAAAATTCAAACTGCTAAATAATTTAACAGTAAAACAAAATTTTAAGAAAAATGAGGAGATTCATCAGTACCAAACAAGATACTGATGAGAAGTGAGAGTAATCCAGGACAGGACAAACTGTTATGAGAAAAGTGTAACATTCTCTGGGGTACATATTCAATTGCCTTCCAAACAATATCAGCCAAATGAACATTAACATCTTTAATCACATAACCAGAGAAATATTGCAGAAAAATCCACTTTAGTCCTTAAATTAATTTTATGATTGCTGGAAGGAGAATTCAAAAGTATGATGCTTGAAAAAGTAAGGATTAACTGTCATTTAATTTTGACAAATAATACACATGTACATGAATTTTAGCATAAAGGAATCATTAGGCTGTAATCTGCCCTAAATGCAATAAATTGTAGAATTCATTGTGTAATTTTCAATGTAAAATCTTTGATGCTGAGGCCTATATGTATTCATACAACAAGTATCAATTCAAATACAGCAAATGACTGAAAAATAAATAAATAGTCTGTGGGTGAGAATGATCATATCCAGAGTTGCAGTATATTATACTAAAATAAGCACACTCATTTTTACCTGTTTCTATAGAGCACTCACAAATATTTCTGCTTATTCAGCAATGTCGCAGAGATTTGTGGTGAATGTAACAACTAAAAACTTTTTATGTTTTGTGTTCAAATAAATTCTGTTCACCTCAAACTGTCTCTTGAACTCCATAGATCCTTCTGAGAACATTGAATATATATGGTGAGCCATAAGCAAACAGAATTTTAATAAATGATGTCCACATTGTTTAGAAAGAATAAGAAAAAACAGCTGCATTGAGTTAAAATCAAACTACTGGGTACCCAGAACATCAACATGGGCATTGGCATGTGTTACTATCTAACCAATTAACTGAGATTCTAAAATGGCCTCCAATAGTCAAAATAAGCCATGATCACTTATTTCTTTCCACAGCTGTGATTAACCAGGTCAAGCTAGATGGACTCCTGGCACATATCAGAAATATCTCTCCTGAATATTGAGTACATGAAGAAATGTCAGATGAAGCAGTACCACTGACGTGCTTCACAGTTTACATGAGATATATTCTGCATCACTACATTTACTTGAATATTACATATGCACATGTAACTAAATAACTACCCCATAAGAAGCTTCCTGGCAGATTAAAATTATGTACCAGATTGAGACTTGAACTCAGGACCCTTGCGTTTTGCAAGCAAGTGCTCTACCGACTGAGCTACCCAAGCATGACTTGTGACCCATCATCAGAGCCTTACTTCTGCCAGTACCTCATCTCCAACTTCCAAACTTGGCAGACATTCGCCTGTGAAACTTACAAGGTTAGTAATCCTGGAAAAAAGGATACTCCAGAGACATGGCTTAGCCGCAGCCAGGGAGATGTTTCCAGAATGAAATTTTCACTCTGGTAGGAAGTTTCATATCAGCACACACTCCACTGGAGAATGAAAATTTCACTATGGAAACATCCACCAGGCTGTGGCTAAGCCATGTCTCTGCAATATCCTTTTTGCCAGGAGTGATAGTCTTGCAGATTTCACAGGAGAACTTCAGTGAAGTTTGTAAGGTAGGAGACAAGGTACTGGCAAAAAAAAGCCTTGAGGATGGGTTGTGAGTCCTCCTTGGGTAGCTCAGTCAGTAGCGCACTTGCCTGTGAAATGCAAAGGTCCTGAGTTTGAGTCTCAGTCTGGCACCCAGTTTTAATCTGCCAGGAAGTTTCATATCTGCGTACACCCGCTGCACAGTGAAAATTTCAATTGGGAAACTGTTCCATATATTTGAGGAACATCTTCTAAAAACTCATGTTTCAACACTTATTATTAAATGTGTGTCAACTCAGTCATGAATTTCAGTCAACTCTAGTAATTATTTCTTCTTTATAATGTATATATGAACACTGTCTCACTCTTTCCAGAATAAAAAAGATGTTACTGTCTCTTAATGTACTTGTAAGAAGACAAAAATCAAACAATATATTGTGAAGTTAGTCTACAATACATGCAATACTGTCTGAAAGAGTAAAATAGCATCTTACATCTCTCATCAGGTTGATAAATGAATGACCATGTCCCCATACGTTATCACAACCAGAAGGTGAATCCTCGATATGGAGGTCTCTCATATCTCTTACTGTTGCATCAAACAGATGCACAGCATCATACATGAGAGCAGACTCAACCTGAAAAACAGAAATCACAACAACAGTAATAAATTTGTGTTTCCTGGTTAACTCATCCTTAAAGATATGTACAAAAAGTGCACTTCAAGTCTGTTTAATATTATCAGATATAATCCTTCTCATTAATTACATATGTTGTTCTTCTTCTTTTTAAATTTTATTTTGCAAGACATCACAAGATAAATATATTTTCCCAGTTCACATGGGAAAGATAAATAAATGTGCCATGGTTTTTACCAATTACTCATTATGGTATTTTCTTGCCTCAATGGTTGGAAATGTCAAACAGTGCAAACCCGTATATCTCATATTTTAAAGGCAAACACTTCAATGCTGTGGCCTTCCTCACTAAGGCATAAATCATTGCAGTTTTCACCTTTCTTGTGTGCATACATAATGTTAATGGTTGGCAGTCCATTGCTGATTGCTGAATGGAATGCAGCTAATACACAGTTTGACTACATTGCAACACCCTTCCCCCCGCCATCTCCCCTCACACTACTATGCAAAGTCTCTGGGCACCTGCCAAGTTATGTGGCATCCACTCTAGGAGAGATAGAGATAGTGATTTCTCAATGTAACAGCTTCTGGTTTGTTTGGGTGTACCAGACTACTTCTACACTTCTACACTGTCAAAATTTTGACCTCTCAGCTGAGAGCTTCTTCAGCATCTTGTGGTGTTCGCAGTTAGTTGAACAGAGGTCATCAACTAAGCAGTATGTTTTTCTGTACTGTTTAACAGGTTCCAGATATCTGACACCCTGAAAGATGCACCAGAGGAGTTACTGGGAGATTTGTCAGAATGCATGTAACTTTGTTTTTAGTTTAAAGTAAATGAAGATGTAATTATAGCCATGTTTGGAGGTGATGATTCAGGATATGGAAAAAGGTTAAGAAGATCATTTTTAGAGGGAAATTGATAGTGTGAATAGTTACTGAGAGAGTTAAATAATGTAATTATTGAAATGAGTAATGACTTGAGTAAACTAGGCTATTTGGTAGTGGAAACTAACAATAAAACTGAAGACTCAAAAAATAAATTATAAAGTCTGAGTTTAGCAGTCAAATAGCCAAAACTAATAATAAAACTGTTAACTCAAAGAATTATTTATACTATAAGTTAGGCAGCCAAACAGTGTCAAGATTGATGAGCAGGAAAATGAAACAAATGACACGCGTTTGTAACTAACAAACCAATAAAAAACTGACCAGCTAAAAACAGTGCTCTGGTTGTGTATGGTCAGGGATGATATCAATGAAATGAAACTCACTGTTTAAAAGACAGAAAACAGCTAAATTTTCAGGTGAATGTAGCGGAATCTACATTTAAAATATAGAATTGAAAATGAAAAAAATGCCTTAGTTTTGAAATCATCAGTAATGTTATGAAACTATAAAATCAAAATTTGAGAACAGAAACTTTTCAAATTAAGTAAAATTTAGAAGATAAGGTCGAAATAGAAAACTGTGATACTAATTTCTGCAATGAATTCCACAGCAGTAAAGGTAGAAAAAGCAGTTTTATGTAATGCAGATATATGTAAAAACAATGTATCAGATACAAATAAAAAATCTTGTTGAATTACAGGTATTGTGACAAAAAATTTCATTAACAACTGTAATGACTTGTGAGAAAATGGATTTATTAAGAGCTTTCCCATGTCAGGGTAAGGTGCACCCAGTAGATTTTATACAACACTGTTGTGACACTTGTGTGCCCGAAATGGCTGATATGTTTACAATTTGAATTACAGTACTTAAATTTTTGTTCAAACTGAAAGCTGGAAAAGAAACTGCTTAGTAGATGTGTCCTCAGAGTCTTTCGCGATGGCACACATGAATAAAACAGCCGCGTCAATTCGAATAAAATCCTCAAGCTTTCGATGGCCATCTCTGCCATCATCGTCAGGAGTTCACTCACTGCCGGGGCTGTTATGGTCTCTCGCTTATTTAGGGATGATGACATCATCAGCAGCCAGTCAGATCGATCCAATGTGGTGCGCGCGCGTACGTCGACCGGGGCACCTAGCGGAGCTATTGCCCGTGGCAGTACCAGTGACGTCAGGTGGTGCCAGGGGCAGGCGCAACGTTTGAAACTGCCGCTCCCACGTCGTACATCTGTCTCTGCTTTCTTTCGATGTCCAACTCCCATCCCCATGCCCTGCTGAGTGTGTATCCCTGGTCTCTGTTGAAATTGTTGTTGTTTAAGTGAATCTCAGTCGTTTCCTTTATAACAGAGTCCTAATATGTAGACGCATGAGCCAACACTTTTGTATTTTTGAACTGTATTTTATGTCCGTTTTCTAGGCAATGCTCCGCTATGGCCGACTTGTCAAGCTCCCTTTGCTTTATATGGCGCTTGTGCTCAGTACAATGCTCCTCAACCATGAGAATTGTCTGACTTGTTCTTGATTCTAGTCAATTAAATAATGTTTTGGAGCAAGTGGGAGGGGTAGGGGAGAAAGAGGGAGAGAGAGAGGGAGAGAGAGAGAGAGAGAGAGAGACAGAGAGAGAGAGAGAGAGAGAGAGAGAGAGAGACTGATTATATAGAAAATATTGATGAGTTAATTCATAAATCTGAGCATAATAAGTTAATGACTATACTTAATCTCACTTCTGGGTTTCATCAAATTCCACTTGAGTGTAGTTCTAGAAATTATAATTATTTGTTGTATAGGGGTGGATGTTATGAATATTGTGTTGTACCTTTAGACTTAATGTTTCTGTTGCACATTTTATACATGCATTGTGCTCCGTTTTCAGCTAAAAACTTCTTGCAAAATTAAACATTTATGTTGAATTGTCGGAAAAACTTTTGAAGGTCATTTTGAACTATGACGGAAAGTGTGGAAAAAATTAATGGAGGGAGTATGTCTAAAGGTAGAAAAATGTAAATTAGCTGTGAAGCAACTTACATTTCTGGGAGACAGCATTTTAGAAGATGGAATTTTGTCAGGCAAAGTTAAAACTGAGACCACTGCAAAATTTCCAATTCCAAAAATAAAAAAGAAGTTAAATCTTCTTTAAACTTTGTGGTTTCTGTCATAAATTAGTTAGTACTCAGGATTTGAATGTTTCATGTCTAAAAAATCTGCTAAAGAAAAATACTGTCTTGGTTTGGCATGACAGTTGCAACAGGCTTTTTTGAGGAAATTAAGAAACAGTTTTGTGAGAGAGAATTTTTATACAGACTGCACGTGTCAGTCCCTTTTGCCTTATGGCAAATAGCAATGACAAAAGGTTGGTAGCATATTTATTTCAAGAAAAAATAGTGGATAAGTAAATTGAACGCAGATCAATAGCTTTTGCCAGTGGGACCTTAAGAAAACATGAAAAATGTATGCCGTTATAGAAAAGAAAATACTAGTTAGCCCTCAGGACATTGGGGACTGAGCAGCTAGCACATCATTCAGCTGGCTGACACTGTGCTTTTAAGCAGTTTTTCAATACAAAGAAACATGGCCTAACATAAGGGACAATTCCTTCTTTTTACATGGAAATGAATATGTGTTGTTTCCACAACAACAACAATTTTTTCCATCTTTCATTTCCTAAATGGAGATAGGATTAGAAGAGGTTGGTACTAAAAATAATGCTAACTGAAAATGTGTTTTTTTTTTTACTGAAAATTACTTTGTTAAATTTGTCTAGTATAAAACATTTTGAATCCATCACATTCTTCACAATGATATCTGGTATCTTTTCTTGCCCCTTTCCAGGATCTTATCTTGCTTCATTCTGCACAAACATTACATCTCCTGTGATGCCTTTTTGATATTTCTGTAGCCATAATGAATTTAGGAAAATGTCTTCCACTGAGTCCATTAACAGGTAAACTCTTTTGAGTCAAAGCTGATACAAACAGGTCTCCTTTGTTCACCAGTGACTCAGCCAATTCAATAATGAATTCAACAATATGTTTGCTAATTAGCCTCAACTTTTTTACATAAAATATGCAAATTTATAAACATCATCATAAAAATGTGGAAATACACTTTCTTCCACAACTTTAATTCCTCTCAAATGGGGTGTAGCCTGATAGCTGGATGCTGTGGTCCATAAGAGCCTTTATTTATTATAATCGAAAACACAGTCAGGTCTCATCTCTTATCACTCATAATTTTGTTCTGCCAGTTATACTTGATGCATTCATTTGACTCCTAGGCAATATGTACATTTACAGAAAAAATGATGCAAAACAAATGGCTTTTCATCACTGCTTTCAAAATTAGAAATTTGTTCATCAAGCACTGATCAACTGTTTTCCGGCAAAAATCTCCCAATAATGCAAGGTCATCTTGAAAATATATACAAAGTGTGTAGGAAATTTCAATTGAGGCTATTTGCACAATGTGTGAGCTTGGCATAGCGTATGGCAATAAAGTGAATGTGAACATCACAAAGCAAGTATGCTAACACACAATGTTGTGAAACTTCCTGGCAGATTAAAACTGTGTGCCCGACCGAGACTCGAACTCGGGACCTTTGCCTTTCGCGGGCAAGTGCTTTAC
This sequence comes from Schistocerca serialis cubense, assembly GCF_023864345.2. Taxonomy (NCBI): domain Eukaryota; kingdom Metazoa; phylum Arthropoda; class Insecta; order Orthoptera; family Acrididae; genus Schistocerca; species Schistocerca serialis. The sequence continues at coordinate 308,644,868 of NC_064640.1, forward strand.
CATCTGAGCTACTGCAGCACGACTCACGCCCAGTACTCACAGCTTTACTTCTGCCAGTACCTCGTCTCCCACCTTCCAAACTTTACAGAAGCTCTCCTGCGAACCTTGCAGAACTAGCACTCCTGAAAGAAAGGATATTGTGGAGACATGGCTTAGCCACAGCCTAGGGGATGTTTCCAGAATGAGATTTTCACTCTGCAGCGGAGTGTGCACTGATATGAAACTTCCTGGCAGATTAAAACTGTGTGCCCGACCGAGACTCAAACTCGGGACCTTTGCCTTTCGCAGGCAAGTGCTCTGCCATCTGAGCTACCGAAGCATGACTCACGCCCGGTACTCACAGCTTTACTTCTGCCAGTACCTCGTCTCCTACCGTCCAAACTTTAAAGAAGCTCTCCTGCAAACCTTGCAGAACTTCCTTTCTTTCAGGAGTGCTAGTTCTGCAAGGTTCGCAGGAGAGCTTCTGTAAAGTTTGGAAGGAAGGAGACGAGGTACTGGCAGAATTAAAGCTGTGAGTATCAGGCATGAGTCGTGCTTCGGTAGCTCAGATGGTAGAGCACTTGCCCGTGAAAGGCAAAGGTCCCGAGTTCGAGTCTCGGTCGGGCACACAGTTTTAATCTGCCAGGAAGTTTCATATCAGCGCACACTCCGCTGCAGAGTGAAAATCTCATTCTGGACACAATGTTGTCTTACCCACCAATAAGAGTGGCAAGTTCTCTCACCTGTTGTTTTTTCTTGTTAGTACAAGCATTAAAGAGTACCTTTATACAGATAAAAATGAAAGACAAACAATGTAATAGTTACAAAGCAAAGAAATGGCCCATATAGGTCCTAATTCATTTGTCTTTTCGGGGTGTAATCAGTGTGACATAAGAGTTATGTTGTTCATCTCCAGTGTTCAACAAGTTTAAGAATTATTTACTGAGTTACAAATTCATATTTTACTCAGATCAGAAAGCTTTGAGTTACCTGCAAGAGTTTAAATTGTATCACAGTAGAATAACTATGTGAACATTATTTCTTCCAACTGCTTATATCATGGGAAAATGGGAAAGAAAATGTAATTTCTGATGCTCTGTCCCAGCTGATTTGGGAAGGAGGCGGGGGTGACTTTGGAATTAGAAGTGAAGAATGTGAATAAGAATTTAAAATAATGGACTTAAAAGCATCAAGAAGGAGACAGAACTAGAAAGTATTTACAATGAGATAAGGAGAAGCCAAAATCAGGACCAAAATTGGAAACTAGTAACGAGTCATTTACGAGAAAAATGGAGATGACATTGGTCATTACTGAAAAGTCTATAAGGGAATACTTTTCAGGAGAACTAGTGCTGATAGTGATAACTAGAAATTATATTTTGGTCAGAACAATTTATAAATGTTTATGAACATGAAAGCTATGGTAATTGTGCAGCTCTAAATATATATATAAAAATTTCAAGAAAAAAATGGGTGAATCACCTGAAACTTGCACAGCAAATATTTCAGAAATGCAGAATGTTATTGATGTGCAGTTTCCCCAGAACTGAATGGTAATCATGGGCTCATCTTATTAGCCAATAAACAGATCTTAATAACACTTTTCTGTGCCAAAAAACACTTTTTAACTGGAACAATGTCTATTGATATAACGAACTAAAAGTAGAGTAAATTAGAATGGCAGAGGTATTTGTAGAAAGATTCTAGTGTGAGTCATTTACAAGGTATCATATTTTGAAAAGTTTCCAAACTGCCATTCCATCTATGTAGTTGCTATGTATGATGATGTTATATTTCACTACAATGTAGTCATGTGTTCCTTGAGTGCATTGCATTTTGTAGTCAGTTACTGTGCAGCAGTCCAAGCAGTAGGTCATGAGTGGATGATATGATTTACCAATTTAGAAAAAGCTGACGTACTCATGGTCTATGAAGAGTGTAGAAAGAATGCAGTTCATTCCTGTACTGTGGATGTGGCAATATATCCCAACAAATGCCAACCATCTTGGCAATTATTTATCAACCTCTTCAACCAGTTAGGTAAAAGTGGTACTGTAACACCAAGACAACACAACAGAAGGTACAAGTGACAGCAGAAGAGGGGGAAATTAATGTTTTTGCTGCTGTTGAGTTGATATGTGCTTTAGCTCCTGCGTAATCACACAAGGAAGTGACATTTGTGAGGCAAGTGTCCTATGCATTCTCCATGGACATAAGTTCCATTCCTATCACTTCTCTTTCCATCACAAGATTCATGGAAATGGTTATGAGAATTGTGTTCAGTTCTGTATATGGGCATTAGGACAGGATATCTTGTCTAGTGATGTAGACACAATTGCCCATCATAGCCAGGAAAACTGCCGAAACTTGCACTATTGATTTGTAACAATCACCCGTTGGCTTCATCTGGTGGAACATCAGTGTCCAAGGAGTGAAAAAGTGTGGTGTGGGATGATGCACCATCAGCTCATAAGACTGTTTTTCATAGGCAGACCACTGGACCTGCACAAGTATTACATATTTTACTAATAACCCATCTTCCACAGTCTTCCTTCGCAGACTACAAGGGACCTGTGGTATCAACATGATGGCTGCCCAAAAAATAGTACATGAAGTACTACAGTATGTCTTCACAAATTATTTCCAAATTGTAGGATTGGACACAGAGGACCTGTACCTTGGCCAGTCCATTCCCCGGGTTTGTAGCCTGTAGACTTTTTGCTGTGGGGAAAGCTGAAAGAGCTGCCTATGGACATACTAAATACACCTGATGATATGCAACAACATGTTACTATAGCCTGCTCAGATTTCTACATTGAATTGCTAGGATATGTGCAGCTGTCATTCCCTACCAGAATGGAAGCTTGTATTGCCTCTGCTGGTGGTCATTTTGAACAAAATCCATGACAATCAATCATCTGCTTACTGGTCAGAATCCACATAAGCAGTGTATGCACTTGTGTTGCTCTTTAGTGTGTGCTATCACAGGTATTATACCAGGGTCAGTGTGGTACCTTTTCAAAATACGATATCTCATAAACGACTTGCACTAGAATCCTGCAACGAACACCACTGACACTCTAAGTTGCCCTACCTTTAGTTTGTTAATGAGACTAGGTATTGTTTCATTTAAAAATGGCATGTTTGCACAAACAGTACACTTTCTAAACACTGTTACAAGCTGTTGATTGGCTAACAAAAAATGGCTCTGAGCACTATGGGACTTAACAGCTGTGGTCATCAGTCGATTGGCTAACAATATGAGTCCCTGACTACCAGTACATTCTGTGAAAACCACATATCTATAGCACTTTCCATTACTGCAATACTTGTGGTGAAAGTTTTAGGTGATTCAGTCTGTATTATTCTTTAATATTGCCAAGAAGATAAGGAAAATACTTGTAACATGTGATAGATGCCAAAAGGTTCAAGACAGTAATTACACATGCAGAGGATTCACACAAAAAATCATTTCAAAGAATCAATTGGTTCCGGTAGCTGTGGACATCTATGGATCATTGCCAAAAACTAAAGGAGGTTTCTGTTATATTTCTGTAATGGTAGATCTGTTCTCTAAATTTATAAAATTATACCCACTTAAGTAAGCATTAAATAAAAATGTAATTTCAATGGTTATAGATATTATTACCCAAACGAAGGAATACTCAAAGTTATCCCTTTCTATAATGTGACATAAGTCCCTTTCAAAACTTGGAAAAGGAGGAAGGAAACAAATGACATATTAATCTCAGCCTAGCACCCTTCAAATTACCATGCTGTGAAGTATATAAGGAAAATGGGTTTTCACCTATGAACTTTTATTTGAGAGGAAACCACTTAATCTGATAAGTGAACTTATTCAATAGCCTGCACACAAAAGTGTAACACCACAGGAGAGGGAAGATATTGTCAGGAAAACCATGGAGAAGCAAGGGGAAATTAGAAGGCAGAGACATGACAAGTAATGAAATGTGACTCAATTTAAAGCAGGTGATTTTGTTCTAGTAAAGATACATGAAAGTTCAAAATCTGTCAGTGGCAAACTTAAAAAATTCTTTGACATTTGTATTGGAACCATCAAAGTGCTCAAGGACTCACAGTGAAATTTTTAGAGATGGATACAAATAAAATCATGAAAATATTTTGGTTTAAAAAATGTGAGTTAAAGCCACACAACCAGGTGTCTAATGTGCCCAACTAATATACATACATAACTTCTGCTAATTTTTAGTCAAATATTTGTTTCAGATTCCGACCTTTAGTTTACTCCCCTCAGAGAGACATATATTCCTTGTATGTCATGTGTGTGGCATGCACAGATCCTCAAGCTGTTGTAGCACTGTTGCTATTTTTGTTTTCTGTGCTGCATCTTCCTTCTGTGACACAAGTCATGGGATGCCTCCTGATATTGTGTCAGACCTCTTGCAACTGTACAGAGGAACTTCATGCACAGTAACTGGAGGTGAAGATCCCCACAATCGGGATGCAACTGAGATGGAACAATAAATGATGATTATTTAAAACTTATATATAACCTTGTCTTCCACCTTAAGTCAAGTTCTACTATCTTTTCTTTTCTTTCTTTCTTTTCTTAGTATTGAATTCCAGTTCCTGATCACAATTTAATTTTGATCTTTGTAAGCAGTCTGTATAATTCCATTTACATCATCATACGTTCTTCCAATCTCTTCTTCATCTTAGAGTTAGTAGTCATATACACTTGTACTACATGGTAGATTTGGCTTAGGTCAATCTTGGCTATGACAATGTGGTCACTGAAATGGTGCTGTTTATTGTATTTCACCAATATTTTTTATTCATTAATAGTCCTTCTACTGTGTTACTCCTGTTTTGCTTTGTGTCAACAACCCTGTACTCACCTGCCACCAAATGTCAGTAACCCCACTACATCTAACTTTAATCTATCCATTGCCCTTTTCACATTCTCTGTCTATGAAATTAAGGGATCTAGCATTCCACACTCTTTCCTGCACAATGCCAGATATGTTTTTTTTCTGTAGACATCCTTCTGAATAGACCCTGCCCAGAGATCCAAACGGAGGCCTCTTTTAGCTACGGAATTTTTTTCTCAAGAGTAGGCTGTCATCATTAAGTTGTACAGTACAGCTGCACGCCCTTGGGAAATATAATGGCTGTAATTTCCTCACACCTTCTGCCATTCATAGTACCACCTAAAAAGGCTGTTACCCCTCTTTGGGAACCATATTTTAGTCTTACCTCTATAATGATACCCTTCATATGTGGTTGCACCTACAGTAAAGATATCCGTACTGTTGAAGCATTTGATTCATCACACCATGTCGTGATCCATGGTTCATGGTTTGTGGGAGGACTGTAATGCAGGATATAACACTATGAATTTGCTATGCTGACAATGTCACATACCTTTAGAAGACCAGGCAAGTATTTGGCAGTAAGGATTGTTTTTATGTATTTTCTGTGGTAAAAATTGAAGCAAAAGTAAAGTTTGCATCAGTGTTATCAGTGGGCATAGTTTTTTTTTTGTATTTTACAACCACATAAACAATGCCTTATGATTTGTTAACTCTTCAAGCCAGTAGTTTCCTACTTGCAACTAGACAACTGGTGGTAGTTTATGTGGCCAGCTGGTATACAGCTGCAGCATTTTATTTACACTGCACTAGCAAACAAATTATTTATCAAAAATTAAATAAATTTTCAGGATTTATAAAAACAGAACTTTATTACACTTTAACTACACATCATCACTTAAAATAAACTTTCAGTGTGGTACACTTTGATACAGTATTTAAAAAAAAAAAAAAAAAAAAAAAAAAAAGCCTCTGCACAGCAGTCCCTTGCTGTGAGTTTCCTGCAGTTATGTTACAAAAAAAAAATCCTAAAATTAATATATGCAACTTCCTTTACCTTTCTAATGGATTGATAAACAATATATGAATTGTACATTGAAATATTTAGTACCACTAATTTATACATATTTTCATGTACCACAGCATTTTACACATTTTTCTCTTTTCATGAGGACAGTCTGTATTTCCTGATGTCTCAAAACTTGTCCAACTCATGACAGAAATCTCTACACTTAAATGATGCCAGTTATCAGCACATCAACTTTACTTGGCATGGACTTGATAAGTTACTGGAAGACCCGAGCAAAAATATTAGGCAATGCTGCCTCTACTGCCATCCATAATTGTGAAAGTGTTGCAGGTGGAGGATTTTGTGCACGAACTGACCTCTTGATTACAGCCCATAAGTGTTCAACGGGTGACAAAATCATTCACTCAAAATGTCCAGAATGTTCTTCAAACTGATTGTGAACAATTTTTGCCTGATGAAATGGCACATTGTTGTCCATAAAAATTCCATCATTGTTTGGGAACATGAAGGCATGAATGGCTGCAGATGAACTCCAAACAGCTATAACATAACCATTTCCAGTAAATGATCAGTTTAGTTGGACCAGAAGACCCAATCCACTCCATGTAAACAAAGCTCACACCATTATTGAGCCACCAACAGCTTGCACAGTACCTCATTGACAACTGGGTCCATGGCTTCATGTGGTTTGCACCACACTCAAACCCTACCATCAGCTCTTACCAACTGAATATGGGATTCATCTGACCAGGCCATGGTTTTCCAGTCATCTAGTGTCCAGTTGACACAGTCACATGCCCACAAGATGCACTGTAGTTGATGTCATGCTGTTAACAAAGGCACTTGCATTAGTGATCTGCTGCCATAGCCAGTTAATGCCAAATTTTGCTGGACTCTCCTAATGGATGCTTCTCATCTCATACTGATTTCTTTGGTTATTTCACACAATGTTACTTGCCTGTTAGCACTTACAACTTTGTGCAAACTCCATTTCCCTCAATTGTTAAGTGAAAGCCATCAGCCACTGCATTGCCCATGGTGAGAGATGAAGCCTGAAAATTGGTATTCTTGGCACATTCTTGAGACTGTGGTTCTAGGAAATGATTTCCCTAATGTTTTCTGAAATGGAATGTCCCATTCATCTAGCTCCAACTATCATTCCATGTTTGAAATCTTTTAATTTCTGTTATATGGCCATAATCATATCAGAAACCTTTTACATGAATCCCCTGAGTACGAATGACAGCTCTGTCAATGCCATGTGTATGCGATACTGCTGCCATCTGCTGCATATTTCTATCCCGTAACTTTTGCCACCTCATTGTATGAAGAGCTCCAGTTGACAGTGACTAGTGTATTAATGATATGGTGGTGTTGGGCATGTTGAGAAAACATTATATTTGTTCTGGTGTAACCATGAGCAGCATCACGAAGATGAAGAACGCAACTGCAGAGAAGGCTGTGAGACGCCATCAGCCAATAGCAGGCTGACCAGGACCGCAACACAACAGGAGCAGTCTCTACAAGTTGTTGTTGTTGTTGTGGTCTTCAGTCCTGAGACTGGTTTGATGCAGCTCTCCATGCTACTCTATCCTGTGCAAGCTTCTTCATCTCCCAGTACCTACTGCAACCTACATCCTTCTGAATCTGCTTAGTGTATACATCTCTTGGTCTCCCCCTATGATTTTTACCCTCCACGCTGCCCTCCAATACTAAATTGGTGATCCCTTGATGCCTCAGAACATGTCCTACCAACTGGTCCCTTCTTCTGGTCAAGTTGTGCCACAAACTTCTCTTCTCCCCAATCCTATTCAATACTTCCTCATTAGTTATGTGATCTACCCATCTAATCTTCGGCATTCTTCTGTAGCACCACATTTCAAAAGCTTCTATTCTCTTCTTGTCCAAACTATTTACCGTCCATGTTTCACTTCCATACATGGCTACACTCCATACAAATACTTTCAGAAATAACTTCCTGACACTTAAATCTATACTCGATGTAAACAAATTTCTTTTCTTCAGAAACGCTTTCCTTGCCATTGCCAGTCTACATTTTATATCCTCTCTACTTCGTCCATCATCAGTTATTTTGCTCCCCAAATAGCAAAATTCCTTTACTACTTTAAGTGTCTCATTTCCTAATCTAATACCCTCAGCATCACCCGACTTAACTCGACTACATTCCATTATCCTCGTTTTGCTTTTGTTGATGTTCATCTTATATCCTCCCTTCAAGACACCATCCATTCCGTTCAACTGCTCTTCCAAGTCCTTTGCTGTCTCTGCCAGAATTACAATGTCATCGGTGAACCTCAAAGTTTTTATTTCTTCTCCATGGATTTTAATACCTACTCCAAATTTTTCTTTTGTTTCCTTTACTGCTTGCTCAATATAGAGATTGAACAACATCGGGGAGAGGCTACAACCCTGCCTTACTCCCTTCCCAACCACTGCTTCCCTTTCATGTCCCTCAACTCTTATAACTGCCATCTGGTTTCTGTACAAGTTGTAAATAGCCTTTCGCTCCCTGTATTTTACCCCTGCCACCTTTAGAATTTGAAAGAGAGTATTCCAGTCAACATTGTCAAAAGCTTTCTCTAAGTCTACAAATGCTAGAAACGTAGGTTTGCCTTTCCTTAATCTTTCTTCTAAGATAAGTCGTAAGGTCAGTATTGCCTCACGTGTTCCAGTATTTCTACGGAATCCAAACTGATCTTCCCCGAGGTCGGCTTCTACTAGTTTTTCCATTCGTCTGTAAAGAATTCGTGTTAGTACTTTGCAGCTGTGGCTTATTAAACTGATAGTTCGGTAATTTTCACATCTGTCAACACCTGCTTTCTTTGGGATTGGAATTATTATATTCTTCTTGAAGTCTGAGGGTATTTCGCCTGTTTCATACATCTTGCTCACCAGATGGTAGAGTTTTGTCAGGACTGGCTCTCCCAAGGCCGTCAGTAGTTCCAATGGAATGTTGTCTACTCCGGGGGCCTTGTTTCGACTCAGGTCCTTCAGTGCTCTGTCAAACTCTTCACGCAGTATCGTATCTCCCATTTCATCTTCATCTACATCCTCTTCCATTTCCATAATATTGTCCTCAAGTGCATCGCCCTTGTATAGTCCCTCTATATACTCCTTCCATCTTTCTGCTTTCCCTTCTTTGCTTAGAACTGGGTTTCCATCTGAGCTCGTGATATTCATACAAGTGGTTCTCTTTTCTCCAAAGGTCTCATTAATTTTCCTGTAGGCAGTATCTATCTTACCCCTAGTGAGATAAGCCACTACATCCTTACATTTGTCCTCTAGTCATCCCTGCTTAGCCATTTTGCACTTCCTGTCGATCTCATTTTTGAGACGTTTGTATTCCTTTTTGCTTGCTTCATTTACTGCATTTTTATATTTTCTCCTTTCATCAATTAAATTCAATATTTCTTCTGTTACCCAAGGATTTCTACTAACCCTCTTCTTTTTACCTACTTGATCGTCTGCTGCCTTCACTACTTCATCCCTCAGAGCTACCCATTCTTCTTCTACTGTATTTCTTTCCCCCATTCCTATCAATTGTTCCCTTACTCTCTCCCTGAAACTCTGTACAACCTCTGGTTCTTTCAGTTTATCCAGGTCCCATCTCCTTAAATTCCCACCTTTTTGCAGTTTCTTCAGTTTTAATCTACAGGTCATAACCAATAGATTGTGGTCACAGTCCACATCTGCCCCTGGAAACGTCTTACAATTTAAAACCTGGTTCCTAAATCTCTGTCTTACCATTATATAATCTATCTGATACCTTTTAGTATCTCCAGGGTTCTTCCATGTATACAACCTTCTATCATGATTCTTAAACCAAGTGTTAGCTATGATTAAGTTGTGCTCTGTGCAAAATTCTATCAGGCGGCTTCCTCTTTCATTTCTTAGCCCCAATCCATATTCACCTACTACGTTTCCTTCTCTCCCTTTTCCTACACTCGAATTCCAGTCACCCATGACTATTAAATTTTCGTCTCCCTTCACTATCTGAATAATTTCTTTTATTTCATCATACATTTCTTCAATTTCTTCGTCATCCGCAGATCTAGTTGGCATATAAACTTGTACTACTGTAGTAGGTGTGGGCTTCGTATCTATCTTGGCCACAATAATGCGTTCACTATGCTGTTTGTAGTAGCTAACCCACATTCCTATTTTCCTATTCATTATTAAACCTACTCCTGCATTACCCCTATTGGACTTTGTGTTTATAACCCTGTAGTCACCTGACCAGAAGTCTTGTTCCTCCTGCCACCGAACTTCACTAATTCCCACTATATCTAACTTTAACCTATCCATTTCCCTTTTTAAATTTTCTAACCTACCTGCCCGATTAAGGGATCTGACATTCCACGCTCCGATCCGTAGAACGCCAGTTTTCTTTCTCCTGATAACGACATCCTCTTGAGTAGTCCCTGCCCGGAGATCCGAATGGGGGACTATTTTACCTCCGGAATATTTTACCCAAGAGGACGCCATCATCATTTAATCATACAGTAAAGCTGCATGCCCTCAGGAAAAATTACGGCCGTAGTTTCCCCTTGCTTTCAGCCGTTCACAGTACCAGCACAGCAAAGCCGTTTTGGTTATTGTTACAAGGCCAGATCAGTCAATCATCCAGACTGTTGCCCTTGCAACTACTGAAAAGGCTGCTGCCCCTCTTCAGAGTTGAGTATTGTCAATCTACTTATTTGAAATAAAACTATGAATGTTATTTGCTTGAATTGTTGAATAGCTATCCGAGAACGCAGCATCCTTTAGGCACCCTATACGAGACGAGTGGGCAGGACCCCACAATATTCTTATGAAGTGAGAGGGACAGCAGTGTTACTCCTGGTATCATGATGTGGGCAGCCATAAGCTCAGATCACAGATGATAGTGGCTGAGGGAACTCTAGTGTCACTACAATATGTTATGGGCATCCTGCTTCTTCATGTGTTACCTCGCATGCAACAGGATTGTGCTGCCATTTTTTCAAAAAGACAATGCTTGTATACACATGGCACATATGTCTATGGACTGTGTGCATGATGTTGAGGCACTGCCACAGCCAGCAAGATCCTGAGATCTGTTCCCAATAGCACATGTGTGGGACTAGCTAGGACATCAACTTCATCCCAGTGCCATTATCAGTGACATCAAAGACCAGCCACAACAGCTGTGAGCCAGCTTGCCTTAGGAGAGGATACAACAGCTTTATAACAACCTTCACAACCAAATCAGTGCATGAACCCATATTAGAGATGGTACAACTTCATTCTGATAAGTGGGCTCCTACTGCCAAGTTCTTTCTAATGGTAATATGAAAAGGATACAATGCTACTTGTCACATAGAGAGACACTGAGTCACCAACAGGCACAATGGAAAGACAGCTAAATATAAGATTTTGGCCAGAAAGGTCCTTCTTCACAAACAGAAAACACGCAGGTTGATATAAGCACGTGTTGGGCCACAGTGGCTGGAGACAGCGGTCATGTGCATGCGTGTGCATTTGTCTGAAAGCTTATGTTTGCCAGTCCTTTCATTATGCCTGTCTGTGACTCATTGCCTCCACTATGAGGTGAATATCGTAGCAATATATCTCTTTCATAATACGGTTGTTATTCTGTCCTAAAATTTCAAGTTCTTTGTAAATTTCACTCAGTTATATTATCATTGGGATAACATCACATAACTTTTAAACCTGGGAAGTTTCATTTACTTTCCTCCTGCCCTTCTGGATGCTTCAGTTTGTTTGTCAGGAAAGTTACTATTCTTTTTTAACTTTCTTAGTTTTTGCAGAAGGGTGAAAAAACTATGTAACATGTACATTAGTTGACAGACCACAATTATCCCAATGAAACTTCCTGGCAGATTAAAACTGTGTGCTGGACCGAGACTCGAACTCGGGACCTTTGCCTTTTGTGGGCAAGTGCTCTACCAACTGAGCCACCCAAGCATGACTCACACCGGGCACGGTCGACTTCCTTCCCTAATCCGATGAGACCGATGACCTCGCAGTTTGGTCTCTTCCCCCAAACAACCCAACCCATGACTCACGCCCCGTCCTCATAGCTTTACTTCTGCCAGTACCTTGTCTCCTACCTTCCAAAATTTACAGAAGCTCTCCTGCAGGAGATGAGGTACTGGAAGAAGTAAAGCTGTGAGGACGGGGCATGAGTAATGCTTGGGTAGCTCAGTCAGTACAGCACTTGCCTGTGAAAGGCAAAGGTCCCGAGTTCGAGTCTCGGTCCGGCGCACAGTTTTAATCTGCTAAGAAGTTTCATATCAGCACACACTCTGCTGCAGAGTGAAAATCTCATTCTGGCACAATTATTCCCATAGGCATTCTAGCTCATGGCTTCTTGCCTATTTCAAGGAGTTATTGTTATTATCAGTTTCCCCAATTCTTCCTTAATAGTGCAGTAATGTGGACATTCTGTGCTTTATTATCAATAGATTACTGTGGCATGATTTTATATATTACTGAAAATTGAATCTTTTCATCTATATACAATGCGGTAAGATGGTTGGTACAGTGATATTTAGAGCTCCACAAATAAACTTACATGTAGTAATTCAGCACGAAAATATGTGAAAGATGTGTGTTAAAAGCCATATTTTGTGTTAAATGCAACTTCTGGTTTAATAAGTGGTGCACAAAAGTCAACTCGAAATGGTTAAATGATGAGTTTCCTTATTTACATTAGGCATGTTAGTGTGACAAAAATGTAAAGTTAATAAACACATTAAACTTTAAAAACCAAAATTTCAAACTGCTGAACAGAGGCTTTGAAGCTCTTAAATATAAAACATCTTCCTTGAAAGAGGAAAATAGCAGATTCAGAAGCAATAAAAACTTGTGCTGATGAAAATACAGATATAGTAATCGTCCCTAAACAAAAAATGTGCATCTGTAATAATATGTGTTTAACTATAATGATGTTAACTGATGTGTCCGGCAATCTTTCAGTTAGTAAACAATGAGGAAAACCAACAGACTAATAGTGCAAAGTACAAAAATTATACAGACAGTCTTAAACAGAGGGTTAAAAATCATTTTCTATTAATGATTATTCTATGCTTAAAAGTGTCATTGCTCCAAGTTGCCCAACCAATATTCATCTAGGGATAAGGACTTAACATCCAAATAAGCATTTTCAAAATGTAATAAATGTAAAGCAAAACCAAGTGATAAATATGTAGAGAAAATACACTGCTATTCAGTGAGCAGTGTAACAGACTCTATCGAAATAAGCTTATACCTGCAGATTGTTTAGCAGACAATGGCCTACATTTTAGCAGACTAGGGTATATACAGTTCAGCAAGATGTTTATTGGCCTATGCAAAAATATAAATAATAAATAGACTCAAGTGTAAGTGATGCAGCTGATAAGGCTAAAAAAATAGTAAGTCAAAAATCATAAGGAAACCACTAGGCGATGATCTCTACATCTACATCTACATCCATACTCCGCAAGCCACCTGACGGTGTGTGGCGGAGGGTACCCTGAGTACCTCTATCGGTTCTCCCTTCTATTCCAGTCTCGTATTATTTGTGGAAAGAAGGATTGTTGGTATGCTTCTGTGTGGGCTCTAATCTCTCTGATTTTATCCTCATGGTCTCTTCGTGAGATATACATAGGAGGGAGCAATATACTGCTTGACTCGTCAGTGAAGGTATTCTTGAAACTTTAACAAAAGCCCGTACCGAGCTACTGAGCATCCCTCCTGCAGAGTCTTCCACTGGAGTTTATCTATCATCTCCGTAATGCTTTCGCAATTACTAAATAATCCTGCAATGAAGCGCGCTGCTCTCCGTTGGATCTTCTCTATCTCTTCTATCAACCCTATCTGGTATGGATCCCACACTGCTGAGCAGTATTCAAGCAGTGGGCAAACAAGTGTACTGTAACCTACTTCCTTTGTTTTCGGATTGCATTTCCTTAGGATTCTTCCAATGAATCTCAGTGTGGCATCTGCTTTACCGACGATCAACTTTATACGATCATTCCATTTTAAATCACTCCTAATGCGTACTCCCAGATAATTTATGGAATTAACTGCTTCCAGTTGCTGACCTGCTATTTTGTAGCTAAATGATAAGGAAACTTATCTACATTGAGATTGAATTGCCATTCCCTGCACCATGCGTCAATTCGCTGCAGATCCTCCTGCATTTCAGTACAATTTTCCATTGTTACAACCTCTCGATACACCACAGCATCATCCACAAAAAGCCTCAGTGAACTTCCGATGTCATCCACAAGGTCATTTATGTATATTGTGAATAGCAACGGTCCTATGACACTCCCCTGCGGCACACCTGAAATCACTCTTACTTCGGAAGACTTCTCTCCATTGAGAATGATGTGCTGCATTCTGTTATCTAGGAACTCTTCAATCCAGTCACACAATTGGTCTGATAGTCCATATGCTCTTACTTTGTTCATTAAACGACTGTGGGGAACTGTATCGAATGCCTTGCGGAAGTCAAGAAACACGGCATCTACCTGTGAACCCATGTCTATGGCTCTCTGAGTCTCGTGGACGAATAGCGCGAGCTGGGTTTCACATGACCATCTTTTTTGAAATCCATGCTGATTCCTACAGAGTAGATTTCTAGTCTCCAGAAAAGTCATTATACTCGAACATAATACGTGTTCCAAAATTCTACAACTGATCGACGTTAGAGATATAGGTCTATAGTTCTGCACATCTGTTCGATGTCCCTTCTTGAAAACGGGGATGACCTGTGCCCTTTTCCAATCCTTTGGAACGCTACGCTCTTCTAGAGACCTACGGTACACCGCTGCAAGAAGGGGGGCAAGTTACTTCACGTACTCTCTGTAAAATTGAACTGGTATCCCATCAGGTCCAACAGCCTTTCCTCTTTTGAGCAATTGTAATTGTTTCTCTATCCCTCTGTCATCTATTTTGATGTCTACCATTTTTTCATCTGTGCGACAATCTAGAGAAGGAACTACAGTGCAGTCTTCCTCTGTGAAACAGCTTTGGAAAAAGACATTTAGTATTTCGGCCCTTAGTCTGTCATCCTCTGTTTCAGTACCATTTTGGTCACAGAGTGTCTGGACATTTTGTTTTGATCCACCTACCACTTTGACATAAGACCAAAATTTCTTAGGATTTTCTGCCAAGTCAGTACATAGAACTTTACTTTCGAATTCATTGAACACCTCTCGCATAGCCCTCCTCACACTACATTTCGCTTCGCATAATTTTTGTTTGTCTGCAGGGCTTTGGCTATATTTATGTTTGCTGTAAAGTTCCCTTTGCTTCTGCAGCAGTTTTCTAACTCGGTTGTTGTACCATGGTGGCTCTTTCCATCTCTTGCTATCTTGCTTGGCACATACTCATTTAATGCATGTTGTATGATGGTTTTGAACTTTGTCCACTGATCCTCAACACTATCTGTACTTGAGACAAAACTTTTGTGTTGAGCTATCAGGTACTCTGTAATCTGCTTTTTGTCACTTTTGCTAAACAGAAAAATCTTCCTACCTTTTTTAATATTTCTATTTACGGCTGAAATCATCAATGCAGTAACCCCTTTATGATTGCTGATTCCCTGTTCTGCATTAACTGTTTCAAATAGTTCAGGTCTGTTTGTCATAAGAAGGTCTGATATGTTATCGCCATGAGTCGGTTCTCTGTTTAACTGCTCAAGGTAGTTTTCAGATAAAGCACTTAAAAAAATTTCACTGGATTCTTTGTCCCTGCCACCCGTTATGAACATTTGAGTCTCCCAGTCTATATCTGGCAAATTAAAATTTCCACCCAGAACTATAACATGGTTGGGAAATCTACTCAAAATATTATCCAAATTATCCTTCAGGTGCTCAGCCACAACAGCTGCTGAGCCAGGGGGCCTATAGAGACATCCAATTACCATATCTGAGCCTGCTTTAACCGTGACCTTCACCCAAATTATTTCACATTTCGGATCTCTGTCAATTTCCTTTGATACTATTGCACTTCTTATTGCTATAAACATGTCTCCACCTTCACTGTCCAGCCTGTCTTTGCGGTATACATTCCAGTCTGAGTTTAGGATTTCATTACTGTTTTCGTCTGGTTTCAGCCTACTTTCTGTCCCTAGTACTGTATGGGCATTGTGACCGTTTATTAATGAGAGCAGTTCTGGGACCTTTCTATAGACGCTCCTGCAGTTCACTATTAGCACATTAATATTGTTATTCCCTGTTGCATTTTGCCTACTCATACCTTGCCGCGTCTCAGGAGGCATCTTGTCGGGCCTAGGGAATGAATTCTCTAACCTAAAAAACCCACATGTGCACTCCACACATACTCCGCTACCCTTGTAGCCGCTTCTGGCATGTAGTGCACGCCTGACCTATTCAGGGGGACCCTACATTTCTCCACCCGATAGCGGAAATTTGCACCCCAGACCTCCGCAGAATCGTCTGAGCCTCTGGTTTAAGCCTTCCACTCAGCTCCAAACCAGAGGACCGCGATCGGTTCTGGGATCGATACTACAAATAGTTAGCTCTGATTCAACCCCGCGAGTGAGGCTTTCCACCTTCACCAATTCCGCCAACCGCCTGTACGAACTGAGGATGATCTCTGAACCCAGATGGCAGGAGTCATTGGTGCCGACATGAGCAACAATTTGCAGTTGGGTGCACCCAGTGCTCTCTATCGCCACCAGCAGGGCCTCCTCCACATCTCAGATGAGACCCCCCGGCAAGCAGACAGAGTGAACAATGGCCTTCTTCCCCGAACTTTCCGCCATTTCCCTAAGGGGCTCCATCACCCGCCTAACGTTGGAGCTCCCAATAACTAATAAACCCCTCCCCCCATGTGCCTGCTCGGACCTTGCTGAAGGAGTGGCCACATGTCCCCTCACAGGCAGAGCAGGCGATGCCACACTGCCAGCCTCCACATTGACCCTCCGCCTCGTACGCTGTGAACGCCACTGAACCCGCCACTCCCCTTGGGGAGAGGGTAGCCCAAACGCGCTCGGTACCAGCGAAGATGTCTCGACAGCAGAGACAGTGGGTGAAGCATGTAACACCTGGAGTGTACCATGGGACGCACCAGACTCCCCACTGCCGCTACACTCCGAGGCAGCAGCCTGAAGATGGCTGACCGCGGCCATCAACACATTCAGCTGTTCGCGAACAGTGGCCAGCTCCTCCTGCGTCCGTACACAGCAGTCACACATCCTACCCATCCTAAGAAATCAATTTACTGTAGAGAGTTAATCAACTTTTAACTAGACTGCTAATTCACTAAAGGCGGCTGATTGTTGACTAAACTGTGGTATCTAGCCACTTCTTGTAGAAAACAATGAAAATAGCAATACCTGTTTCTGGACTGTATTGAAAACAAACACTATCACTACTGGCACTATGGTTGACTAAAGGGACTCTCTCTATTCAAAACAACACGAAATCTATGGAACCCCATTACTAGCACTGGAGAATTAAAGCTTCCCAAAAGCAAAAACACACAGAAGAAGAAGTGACAAGTAAGAAAAATACAGTTAATACTTAAATTAAGGTACCTCGGTGCACAGCAGACGTGAAGCAGATGGCAGTTACGATGACACTGACACTACTGGCACTATGGCTGACTAAAGGGACTCTCTCTGACTGTATTCAAAACAACACGAAATCTATGGAACACTATTACTAGCACTTGAGAATTAAAGCTTCCTAAAAGCAAAAATACACGGAAGAAGAAAAATGCAGTTAATACTTAAATTAAGGTAGCTCGCTGCACAGCAGACGTGAAGCGGACGACATTGACACTACTGATAAAGCATATTGTTGATGCAATTGAACATAAATTACTTACATACAAATCGCCTAAATGACAGACAAACTGCATTTCATAATCTATGATTTTTTTCTGTGAGAAGGGAAAAATATCAGAGCTCATTACCTAAACAAACATTGGTGTAGAAAAGATTGCATACAAATCCTTAATAAACTAAAGCAGTAGGTATATCGTAAGCAGTAGCTTTTATAAAAGAACAGCACCTGGGTGAGGAGTGAGTGCTTCTATGTGCTGCTTTAAATCTCTTTACTTATGAAGAAACATACAATTTTAATTATCTGAATGATGTGAGTATATTTGATGGTTACTGTAGAGAATTAGAGGGGCAACATGCTGTTATAATTTCAACACATATAATGCCAGAATTATTAGTAGAAGCCAACCTCGGGGAAGATCAGTTTGGATTCCGTAGAAACACTGGAACACGTGAGGCAATACTGACCTTACGACTTATCTTAGAAGAAAGATTACGGAAAGGCAAACCTACGTTTCTAGCATTTGTAGACTTAGAGAAAGCTTTTGACAATGTTGACTGGAATACTCTCTTTCAAATTCTAAAGATGGCAGGGGTAAAATACAGGGAGCGAAAGGCTATTTACAATTTGTACAGAAACCAGATGGCAGTTATAAGAGTCGAGGGACATGAAAGGGAAGCAGTGGTTGGGAAGGGAGTAAGACAGGGTTGTAGCCTCTCCCCGATGTTGTTCAATCTGTATATTGAGCAAGCAGTAAAGGAAACAAAAGAAAAATTCGGAGTAGGTATTAAAATTCATGGAGAAGAAATAGAAACTTTGAGGTTCGCCGATGACATTGTAATTCTGTCAGAGACAGCAAAGGACTTGGAAGAGCAGTTGAATGGAATGGACAGTGTCTTGAAAGGAGGATATAAGATGAACATCAACAAAAGCAAAACAAGGATAATGGAATGTAGTCTAATTAAGTCAGGTGATGCTGAGGGAATTAGATTAGGAAATGAGGCACTTAAAGTAGTAAAGGAGTTTTGCTATTTGGGGAGCAAAATAACTGATGATGGTCGAAGTAGAGGGGATATAAAATGTAGGCTGGCAATGGCAAGGAAAGCATTTCTGAAGAAGAGAAATTTGTTAACATCCAGTATTGATTTAAGTGTCAGGAAGTCATTTCTGAAAGTATTCGTATGGAGTGTAGCCATGTATGGAAGTGAAACATGGACGATAAATAGTTTGGACAAGAAGAGAATAGAAGCTTTTGAAATGTGGTGCTACAGAAGAATGCTGAAGATTAGATGGGTAGATCACATAACTAATGAGGAAGTATTGAATAGGATTGGGGAGAAGAGAAGTTTGTGGCACAACTTGACCAGAAGAAGGGATCGGTTGGTAGGACATGTTCTGAAGCATCAAGGGATCACCAATTTAGTATTGGAGGGCAGCGTGGAGGGTAAAAATCGTAGAGGGAGACCAAGAGATGAATACACTAAGCAGATTCAGAAGGATGTAGGTTGCAGTAGGTACTGGGAGATGAAAAAGCTTGCACAGGATAGAGTAGCATGGAGAGCTGCATCAAACCAGTCTCAGGACTGAAGACCGCAACAACAACAACATAATGCCAGAAGTAACTCTGCTGTACAACAGAAACTAAAAGAAAATACTATGATATTTGCTCATTTTAATGTAAATGTAATGAACGAATTCAGTGAATCAGCAGATTTATTGAACTGATTCAAGGATGCGGAAAACTGTTTCAAATGGCTCTGAGCACTATGGGACTTAACGTCTGAGGTCATCAGTCCCCTAAAACTTAGAACTACTTAAACCTAACTAACCTAAGGACATCACACACATCCATGCCCGAGGCAGGATTCTACCTGCGACCATAGCGGTTGTGCGGTTCCAGACTGTAGTGCCTAGAACTGCTCAGCCACTCTGGTCAGCTCAAAGATGCAGTTTCAAGTTAAACTTTGCAGAATTGACGTGAGAAGATGAACTACCTGCAATCAGTATAAATAAAATTTTGAGAAAATCTGCAGTTGATTATACTAGAAAATTCTTCTTTGATTTGCCAGTTTGTAACTATTCAGGTCTGTTTCTTGAGCTATCAGAAATAAATAAACCAGGAATTCAAAAAAAATGTGCAGCAAAGAACACCAGTAAAGAAAATAGGAACTGTAGACTTGAAGAAGTAAACTTGCCAGTGGATCATTGAATTGAAGCTTCAGAAACAATAACAAATTTCTTTAAATTTTTGCACATCTTAAAGAAACTCTACCACCTACAGACCCACAAAAAATAAAGAAAATAATCCAAGCAAACTGAAGTTAACAACTGTTAGTATAAAAGGGTCACTTGAAAAAAAAAAAAAGTAATGTAATGAACTTAAAATTTACGTAACCATAAACCTTATGAACTACACCAAGTAACATAATACTATATTTATAAGGATGGCTAAGATAGCTAAATAAATGGAACACAAAAAAATATATTCCAAACTATGAAAATAAATTGAACACAATAAGGTCAGTTATAAAATCAGTACTTGGTGTCAGAGACAAAAGTCAGCGTATCTCCAAAATTAAGTTAGGTGACTACTCCATTGTAAATCCTTCAAAAATATCAGAATATTTGAATGATTTTTTTCATAAATGTGGAAAGATCAGTTGCTGATCTAAAAGGATGCCTAGATAATTTGTACCCGATCATCAGGGTAACAATGAAGTTGTAACTAAATTTGACGTAATTTTAATGAAGATAAAGGGAAGGTACCTGCAGTATTATCTTTAAAAACCAAACATCCAAATTAATTGGATGAAATAGTGACTGCAGAAATTAAAACAGTGTCTTGAGTAATAATAGTATCCATATGTATAATAATTAATTAGTCACTTGAAGAAAGATGCTCCCCAAATACATCTACATCCACAACTACACCTACACCTAAAACTGCATACACACGGTAATACACAAGCCAGAGTATGGTGCATGGTGGAAGGTACCATGTTCCATTACATGTCCTTTTCCTTTCTGTTCCACTTGCAATTAGGGTTAGGGAAAAGCACCTGTGATCACACCTCCGTATAAGCCCTAATTCCCCTCATATTATTTTCATGGTCCTTACACGAAATGTATGTTGGTCATAAAAGCATTCTTCTGCATTTGGTCACACATGCCAGTAATTTAAATTTTCTCACTAGTGCCTCAAAAATGATTGTCATCACCCCTCTAGGGATTCCCATTTGCGTTAATGAAGCAACTCTGTAATACTTGCATGATGACTGAACACAGTAGCATGCCTCTGAACTGCTTTGATGTCTTCCTTTATTCTGACATGTTGAGGATCCCAAACACTCAAGCAGTATTCAAGAATGAGTTGCACTAGTGTTCTGTTTGCCATCTCCATAAACCTCAGCTACACTCTCAAAAACTTCTCCCAATAAAACAAAGTCGACCATTCACCTTAACTACAACCAACCTGAAGTGCTCATTCCCTCTCATATTGCACTACAACATTGGTCCAAGATATTTAATCAATGTGACTGTGTCAAGTAGCACACTACAAATGCTGTATTTGGATGTTACAGGATTGTTTTTCTTTCTCATCTGCATTAACTTACATTTTTCTACATTTAAAACAAGCTGTCATTCATCACACCAACTAGAAATTTTGTCTAACTTGTATCCTTCTATAGTCACTCAACTATGACACCCACCTGCATACCACAATATCATTAGCTAACAGCCACACGTTGCTGCTCTCTCTGTCTGTCATATCATTTATGTGTATAAAAAGTAATAGCAATTCTATCACACTTCCTTACAGTGCTCCTGATGATGCTCTTGCCTCTGATGAACTCCCACCATTGAGGACAATACACTGCGTTCTATTACTTAAGAAGTCTTGGAGCCACTCACATATCTGGGATCCCAATTCATATTCTTGAACCTTCATCAATAGTCTGCAGTAGGCCACTTTCTGGAAATCTAGGAATCTGCCTGTTGCCCTTCATCTGTGTTTCACAGGATATCACATGAGAAAAGGGCAAGCTTAGTAGTGCATGAGTGATGCTTTCTAAATACAGGCTGATTTGTGGACTGGAGCTTTTCTGTCTTAAGGAAATTTATTGCATTCAAACACAGAAAGTGTTCAAGAATTCTACATCAAACTGATATTATGAATAATGGTCTGTAATTATGCAGATCAGTTCTTTTACCATTCTTATATAAAGGAGTCACCTGCACTTTTTTCCTGTTGCTTGGAACTTTGCCCTGGGAGGAGGTTTATGATAAATGCAAGCTAAGTAAGGGGCCAATGCTGCAAAGTAATCTGTGTAAAACTGAGTTGGGATTGCATCTGGACCTGGTGACTGATTTGTTTTCATCACTGCCGTTGCTTCTCTATGCCAGAGATGTCTATTTCTATGTCTGGGGTTTCCAACCATACCTGGTAACTTACTCATTTTCAACTTTTTCAGTTGCTTCTTGATGCCATGTCCTCCATTTGGGAGTCTGTAACAGTCAAATGATGGTTTGTTTGTACAATCCTCCTGGTTGAATGATTCCTTATACATGAAATTTAAAACTTCAGCTTTCCTTTACTGTCTTCTATTGCCACACCAGGCTGATCAATGGGTGACCAGAGAGAAGCTTTCAACATGATTAGTTATTTTATGCATGATTACGATTTTCTCTATTTCTCAGCAAGAATCTTTTGTAAAGATATGATTGCAGAAGTTGTACGCTTTGCACATTATCTGCTTATGAACACACAAATTTCTATCAACTTTTGCCTGTCAACATTTATGTAATATATTTGAACTGAAAAAATAACAATCTCTACTTCTCCAGCATTTTGAAGTTAATCATTACATCATTGTGGGTCTTTTCCATCCTTAATCCACTTATTTGGTAAATATGTCTCCAGAGTGTGATTTATAGCCAATTTAATCACTGCCCATAATTTCTCTATGTCTGTCATATTGGAGTTAATAATGTCCCTTCATTATCTATGTGGGCTGCTAACAACTGTTTACCGGCATTTTCTAGCATACAAACTCTACTAGCTTTGTGATGGATTTATTAACTTTAGTAACCACATCTCTATAATAACTTCATGATCACTAATCCCTGTCTCTATAATGAGACTGTCCAGTTAGGCCAGATCTGTTTGTTGCTATAAGATATCAAATATTTCAATTGTGTGTGGGTTGTCTAGCCAGTTGCGCACAGCAGTTTCAGAAAATATGTTTAAAAATTCTTCGCAAGACTGTCTGTCCATACCACCTGCAATGAATCCATAGCATCAAAGTGTATACTCAGCAGCTCAAAATCATCTCCAAGTAATAATGCAGGGTCTAGGTATTTCCATACTACTGAGTGCAAATTTTTTTAAATTATTCTACAAATGTTATGACAGAATTAGGTGGCTGACAAAAACATCTGATATTTAGCTTGATTTCATGTACACTTGCTACTTATTTCCAGATAACTTCCCATTCAGACTAAATTTCGACTTCAATTTCTGTCAAAAGCAATAAACTCTCCCCCTCCTATGACACCTAATCTGTGTTTTTCATATAAGTTCCATACCATGCTAAATATTTCAGAGCTTTTTACTTTGAGTTTCAGCCAGCTTTCAGTTCTGACGATAATTTGAGCGAAAAAACTTTCCTAGAGGGCAGGACTCAAAATACTGCCTTGCCTAAAAAAGGGAAAAGGAATACCACAAGTACCCTGCTACCCAAGCAACTGCTTCCTCTCTGTATTGCATCCTTCACCTATCAAGTGGAGTCTGGCAACTCTCCAGCCTATAATGTGGATCCAGAAATATGTAGGTATGACTACCACAGAATTGACAGAGCCTTTGGTTGTGCCTGTCCACTCGGCTCCAAACCAAAGGATCTCAATCAACTCTGGACACAATGCTGCAAACTGTGATCTCTACTTGCATGTTATGAGTTAGGTATGGCAGTAATCATCACTTCTGCCAGTCATCTGTAGGAACTGAGGATGGCCTCAGAGCCCAAGCAATTGAAATCATTGATGCTGAAAACAGCAACAACTTGCAGACTATGGGCACCCTGCACCCTCATTAGCCTCAGGCAGTTCCCCCTCCACCTCTCAGATCACACCCCATGTCAGAGACACAGAATGCACATTGGATTTCTTTCCAGCCCTGGAAGATATTTCTCTGAAGAGCTCCATAACACATCTAATACTGGTGGTGCTCCCAATAACCAGTAAACCCCTTCACCTGTGTGCCTACTTGTAGCCTGCTGAAGGAGTGGCTATTGTTCACTTACCAAGTGAATGGGAAAGGCCAGATGGCCATCACACTGCCTTTCCACCTCAAGTGTCACAAGCACACATAACAACCCACTACTCACTCTGCAATGAGTGCTGATCCCCCACGTTGGGTAGGCTGGATGGTGCTTCAACAGTGGAACCCATGGGTGAAACAATCAATACCTGAGGTGTCCAATGTGATGGGCCAGTTTCACCATTGTTTCCACCACATCCTGAAGCAACAGCCTGCAGATGGCTGGCTGTAGCCTTAAGCATCTTTAGCCATTCATAAACTATGGCCAGCTCCTCCTGCATCCACACACATCACGCACACATTTTTCTATTATGCTACTAATAACTTAAGGATTTAACTATGATACGAAACTGAAAAAGCTAAGCAGATGACTTGCTAGTCTCTTGGTGTTTCATCAATGGAATACTGATATCTGACTGAGCTGTGATCAAAAGTCACTGGTCCTCCAAACAATCAAATGACAACTGCAATACAGATTGAATGAATGTACACGCCACAGTTACTACAACATGATACTATCCCTCTTAAATATTAAAAAAGTGTAAGTAACCTAAAGATTAAACTATGCAATCACACAAAAAGATGCAAAAAAATTAAGAATCAAACTGTGAAAGCAAACAGAAAAGCTAAACATGTGATTTGATAGTCTCCTGGTGCTTCACTAATGAAGACTGACATCTGACAGTAGTGAAGCCATTATTTAACAAGTTCTGAAAAAAAATTGTAGGACGCTATATGGAAATATGTTTTTTCAGAATTTTTCAAAAACACTGGAAAAGTTGTTGCAATTTGTATCCAAACATTCACACATAATTTAATATCACATTAACTTTATTATGTATCCAGAAATGCAAGAGTACCATATGTGCCATAAGTGAATTTGCACAGAAAATTTGCTTATTGTTTACCAAGTTCAAAAAGGTCACAGGAGTTTCCTGTGACCTTATGAAGAAAACTGACTATATGGACTGCTCTCCACTTGTAACAACAACTGTACATATAATAATTTTTTCTTCTGATTTTCGATAAAATAGTGTAAGCGATGTTCTGATTTCATTTCTTTTTTCTTTTCATGTCATTATGTTAAAGAAACTGTAAACAATTTTCTATGTGAATATTAATGTTTATGTCAAATTGCAAGCAATATTATAACAAAATGGAAATGTAAGAAATGTTGAAACGGTTGTAAGATGTTAAAGTTGTAATTGTGCGCCTGGTCCATACGTAGGCAATGTATTAGGATATGTAGAATGCAAAACCTTTGGTGAATACCCTGTCTGTAGGGGAGCGGTAAAAGGTGGATGGCAGGTGAGCGCGGGAAAATGCACACGGGCACGGCACGGTATAACGGGCTCAGCAGTAGTAGTGGGAGTTGGGCATTGGTCTGAGAAACACGCTCTGGATCGAGGAGGCTCTCCTGGAAAACGTGATTTCATTGAGCCTCGGATGTGCCATTTCCGATGACTATACAGCATGGAAAAATTCTATAGGCACTAAATGGAAAAATATTGCGACGCTATGAAGAAGTAAAGTGCCGATACATCAAGAGCCATAGCTGTGATTGTATGTGTGCTCTGCGCCTCGCCATCTCACCGCCCACCAACCGCCGCATCGATACGAACAGGTTGAAACTTTTAGTTCTGTATTCGTGTGGACCAGTGTTACTTTTGTTCCTGACTGTTCAATAACAACTTAACTTTTACCAGAACTGTCCTATCATTTAATTATCCTCATCACTAACCTAGACAGGGTCCTTTCCACATGTTGTGCAATCGGAGTGTCCCGAAATGAAGATTTAAAGTTTATATTAATAATACTTACCTGCAGACCGATCTATGTTAGAATGATATTTAAAGAACTTTGTTGTTAATGAATAAATATGCAAATAATATAGGTCTGACAAAGTTGGAAGATGATGTTGAAATTGGTTTGGCAATGAAGTTAATTAATTTGAGACAAAAATAATGGTAGTTAAATGAGCAGGAAATCAGACAAAAAGAGTAGTAATTCATATATTGGAAATCTTGAGTGCTTAATGCTTTCAATAGTTAATAGTTTCAATACAGTGATCATAACAGTTTCAGGGTCCCCCCCCCCTTTTCTTTTCCATTCATTTAAATTCTGCAGTGTACTGAACTGATTTGACCAGCAAAGTTAAAGTCGATATAAAACCAAAATTTATTAGTGTTTTACCTTTTTCAAAATTGACATTGTATGTGTGTTTTGAAAGTGCTATTTCTAGGTTAACCTATGCCCGATTTTAATCAGATCAATAGACAGTATGAAGTTTGTAGTAAACATTATAGTGTATTGTTGTGTATTTTTGGTTTGTCCATATTAGTACAGAAAGTGAAATTATTAGTTCAATAGATTTTTCTGGTTCCACAATTTACCATATTATTTAGTGTTATTATGTGTTGTTTTGTATGAACGTACATCAACTTGTACTGGGAAGAAACTCAGTTAATGCCTAATTAGGCTGGCGACCGTATTATTAACAATTTGGTAGCATCTGCAGTGTTGTTTCTTGTCCGTCCTAACGTGTAGTTGCACTTCAGACTTGCTTGACATATTATTGTTATTACTGAGTGGGTGAAAGTCTGATTTTGCCTCCATTCAGGTACACGCGGTCAACGTATGTACCAAAATCCTTTCTTATAAGGTGAAGCCCGTCAACTTACCATAGTACAGGCTTTAATAAGTATCATGCGCAATAGCGTAGGGTTACAAGTGGCTCCCGGTGACAGGACATCCTGTCGTTGTCGAACACAAATTAACGGGAATACCGAACAGTGGATGTTCAGTGACACGAATTGCAATAATAATTAATAAAGTAAATAGCAGTGAATGTCAAGTACAGTGGACAGGTGTAATTTGCATTCATTATGGACAGAAATGTAGACACGGTAGATGTGCCGAGCGTAATGGAAAATGCGGCTAGGAATGACAGGAGTGTATGCGGCCAGATAACAGATGGCGTTAGTGGAAGACAATTGGCGTACATACAATATCACGAACATGTTAACGAACAGATTGAAATGTCGAGAGTGCCTCGAACACAGCAAGTGATAAAACAAGAAGTAGAGGGTGACTTTGTAGATGATAGTGGGTATGTGAATGAATCCACTGACATGTTTGATTCTCCACAGATAAAGAAAGAACCGAAAGAAACATTTGAAGTAGGATCGGAACACACAGATTCCGTAGAACAAAACAGTGTGAAAATTTTAAGCATGAACGATTTATTTGAACAATTAACCAAACAAATTGTGGGACAGAATAATCAGCTTAAAACACACGTTGCAGAGTAGCTCAAAACAAAAAATGATCAGCTTAAAACACACGTTAATCAGCAGCTCAAAACACAAAGTGATCAGATTAAAGCACAGGTCGAAGAACAGGCAATCAAAATTAGTAAACAAATAGAACAGGTAGAACAAAAAGTGGGTAGTTTAAGCTCTGTAGTAAATTCTATGAAATTTGAAATTGACACAATTAACAAGAATATGGATACTATGCAGGGGGAAATTGACAACATTAACAGTAGATTTGATGTTGAAATCCTCAACATTCAAGAGAAAGTAGAGCCTCTAGTCGAAACAAAAGTAGACGAAAAAGTTTTTGGTCTTAAAACTGAGATCGTAAATGAATATCAACACGGAATCTCACAAGCGAAAAATGCAGTTTCATACACTGAAAGAGATTTAGGTGAGAAAGTTACCGGATGTGTACAAAAATGTGAACAAAATACTTCGAAAATTCAAGGTAAAATTTTCGATCGTGACAGTAAAATTAAAGATACGCCTAGTGTTTTCTATAATGGCACACCACTTACGAAGCTATTGGAAGGTGAGGATCGCTTCAATCTCGCCAAGAAACATAACGGATGGCATCCATTAGATTTCATCAAAAATTGCGAGAGGATATTTCCTGAACACTTGTCTGATCAGGAAAAGATAAACGTGGTAATTAGCGCCTTAGCAAGTGATGCTAAGCACTGGGGAATTAATATGAATACCGAACGAATGACGTTCGAAGAATTTAAGCAAAAATTTACGGAAGAATATTGGTCCGAACAAAAACAGGATCATTTGTGGCACGAGTTTATCATGGCCAAACATCATGATAACAGGGGCAGGAATTCTTTGAAAGATTTCTGCGAATATTGGTACCGAAAACTGATACATTTAAGAGGTAGAAGATCCGATTCAGAAATAATATGGGAGCTATATAAAAAGCTTCCAGAAGATTCGAAGAGATACGTGGGAAGCAATCATCGCAGCTTCCAAGCGTTCCTCGAAAGGGTCGAAGACGAAGACCATTGGCGCGAAAGTCGTGCCAATCATCTAAATTTTTGTAACTGGAATAACCGTAATAATGACGAGAGAAATGACGGCGATGGGTTTTGCGTCAATATGATACAGAGAGGTAGAGGTAGAGAAAGAGGAAGAGGAAGTTATCCAAGTCGCGGTAGAGGGTACACCGCGCAAAATAATAACGACGTGGGAAACTGATTTCCGCGAACGTTGTGGGCCAAACGGAAGCGGACAATATATACCGGCCCCGATTTAAGAAATGTTACAGGACTAACAGTAAAGTTATGAGACAGGTTAGAGACAGGCGTGGAACGACGCAACGTGTTGTTGTGAAACAAGCGTCAGGTGCGAGTGCGAGTGCGAATGAGTCATCTTCGCCGCGCAGAGCGATACTTGTTAACAGGCCAGTGGAGCATCAGAGGGCAACGGCCCAGCCTAGTGGAGCAGCTGTTCAGAGAGAAGCCGCTAGCAATGCGGCAGCATTAGGTATGAACATAGCCATAAGAACTGGTGAATACATTAAGAGTGGTAATTCCGTGGCAAAGGAAATAATAGACGAAACTGTGGATACACAGAGAGGTGCGGTTAGCAGCGTTAACAATAAAGTAAATGGCGAGAATGAATTAGCAGACGTAACTGATTGGCGTGTGCAGATCGACGATCTATACAAAGGCCTCAAGCAATGTGAGTGGGAGGATTTTAAGAAGCAGTATGAGGCAAGGAGGTTAATTAGTGAAAAAGGAGATAGTGGGGACGTCGATAAGGTGACGTGGCACAAATTTAAAGAGGAGAGAATAAATAGCACCGCGCAAAGTACGCGTGCTGCCGATAGGACGAAGGTTAAAGATAGAAAGGAATTGGAGGATGAAATCCTAAGCATTGACGAGGAAGTAACTTCTGTTAACAATCCGCCAACAGTACAAGCTGCTACCGAAAGGCACTGTGGGGAAGAGGCAGGTGATTACCTAAAAGTAATTGAAGTCCACGAGGATTATACTAAATACGAAGTAACAGTGGATGTGAGTAAAGCTGATAATGAGGCCGTTTTGCCAAAAGAGGATATTGAATTAAAATTAAAGCCTGACGAAAATGCAGAGGGAGAACTTAATGCCTGTCTCAGAAAAGCTTTTATGTTAGAACCTGAAAGCGATCCAGAATGGTCGGATTCTGACGATAGTTCAGATGACGAATATTTCGGTAATAGTGGAAATAATGGAAATACAGTTAATTGTGATATTGTATATATTGATGATGAAGTTTCAAAACAAAACCCAGATGTTGAGACTTAACAAAGAAAGAAAGAGCCACCTGATGACTCAGGGTATATTTTACAAAGGGTTCAAGTAATTAATGACTTTGAACTCCCGGAACCAAAGAAACCGCCAGATATAGGTGAGGTGAATGTTAAAAGAATATCTTGGGACGATGTTATCGTCGACCCGGATTTGCTTAGGGAAGACCGCAATAATGAGAAACATTCGATGGTTAAACAAACTGTAATACCAGTTGAAATTTATAATGTAAAATTGCAAGTACTTCTTGATACTGGATCTCAGATAAGCGCAATCTCCCAGTCATTTTTCGAACACATTTGTGATAAGCCTGGACTAGTAATTATGTCAGTGACAGGTGTAAAAATTGTTGGTGCTACTGGCAAAACTAGCAAGCCGGTAAAGAACCAGATTTTGGTTGAATTTAGTATAAAAGGACAAAAATTTGAACACGATTTTTTGGTTGTGCCAGACTTGAGTACTGAAATGATTATGGGAATAGATTGGTTAGATAAAGAAAAGGTTATTATTGATTGTAGCCAGGAAGTGATCAAAATTAATAATGCATCTAGAAATTTGGAATTAAAATTTGAGGAAAATGGGAAGGTGTTCGATTCAGAAATTGATTCTTTATTGTTGGAGATCGACCAAGGGAATGATGGTTTGACAAACGTGTATGAGGTGTACCATGTCCAGAGGTTAATAGATGAGAGTGACAAGCAGGGGCATAAATTTAAAGAAATTGTAGAAAATTTGAAGGAGATATCTCCTGATCAGAAAACAGAATTGCTTCATATTTTAGAAAGTAATAACACCGTATTTTCGGACAAACCTGGCCTAGTTAAGAACTTCGAATTCCAGATTGAGACCATAGAGTGTAAACCTTTCTTTGTAAGACCGTTTTCGGTACCCATATCAAAGAGGCAGGCTGTGCAAGTGGAAATAGATAAAATGATAGAATGGGGTGTAATCGAACGGAGTAGCAGCGAATATAATAGTCCCCTTATCATCGTGAATTAAAGGGATGGGGGAGTGAGAGTAGTTATTGACACCAGGACTTTGAACAAAATTGTAAAGAAGGAAATAGACAGTCCTGAAAATCTGGCCGAAATGCTCCAAAAATTTTATAACGTGAAGTATTTAACCAGTCTGGACATGACCGCCGGATACTGGCAAATCCAATTGAGTAAAGAATCCCGTAAATATATCGCTTTTCTATTCGCCGGGAAATGCTATCAGTATAAAGTAGTGCCATTTGAGCTTAGCACTTCTGTGGTAGTATTTATTAGGGCACTGGACTTTGTATTGGGGAGAGAATTGAGTTCCCGGCTAACCATTTATGTAGATGATTTACTGATTGCTACAGAAGAATGGCAAGAGCATTGTGAATTATTGCAGAAAGTTTTTGTTGCTCTACAAGCAGGGGGCATGACACTTAAGTGGAAGAAATGTGAATTTGTGAAGTCATAAATAAAGTTTCTGGGGCACATTATTACTACGACCGGTATTGGCAAGGACCCGGAAAAGTTAAGTGCAATAGCAGGGTGTCCAGCTCCTAGAAATAAAAAACAGTTGAAAGCCTTTGTAGGTTTATGTGGGCTCTATAGAAAATTCGTCAAGGGGCAAGTTTTTAATAGTCCTCATTTGAATAATCTACTTAAGAAAAATAGTGCTTTTGTGTGGACTGAAGGATGTATGAGAGATTTTGAAAATTTAAAAAGTGAACTTTTGAATGACAATATTTTGCATCACCCCATACTGTCAAAACCTTTCCACATGAGTACTGACAGCAGTGCTTATGGAATTGGTATAGAAGTTTTCCAAGAAATCTGTGATGGCAAAGAAATCGAACACAGGACTATCGCGTTTGCAAGTAGAACTCTAACAAAATACGAGAGAAACTACACTATATTGGAAAAGGAAGCTTTAGCCATTATATGGGGGTTAAAGAAATTCAGAAATTATCTATGGGGCCATAAGCTCATAATACATACTGACCACAAAGCTTTAACTTTTCTTAAAGATTGTCATTTACTTAATGGCACGCTAACTCGTTGGGCTTTGTACCTACAACAATTTGATTACGAGATTTGCTATGTTAAGGGTACTGAGAATTATGTGGCAGATGCTTTATCTCAATTGCCTAATGGTATGAGTGAAGTGCCCAATGAAAATGGTGAAGAGGGTACTTTTCAGATAAGGTATATGAAAGAGGTTTCAGGAAAAAGGAAAATTGAGCAAATATGTAAAAATATGAGATACCATCAGAATGAGGATCCAACATGGAAATCTGTGAAGGTAAATTTTGACAGTGTGCAGTATCCTCAAATTAAGAAGTATTACAAAATCTTTAAAGGCAATTTATATAGGAGGAAGGATTTAGTCACTGAGGAATGGAGAGTATGTTGGCCACACCAGTTTGATACTGATGTCATAGATTATTTTCATTTAGCATTGGGGCATAGTGGGCCAAAGAAATGTTTGGATAAATTGAATAATGTAATAGTGATTGCTGATAGTGTCAGTAAGAAGGTAAATGAACGAATTAAGTCGTGTGATGTCTGTCAAAGGGCCAAAGTACCGAACAGAACTAGTAGAGGTCCAATGCAAAGTACATTACCTGAAGACACCCTAGAATTATTATCTGTAGATTTGTATGGTCCCCTCCCAAAGACTTCAGGAAATTGTGCATATATTTTAGTAATTTTGGAAGTATTCTCAAAGTTTGTGAAATTATACCCCTTGAAAAAAGCAACAGCAAAAGCTGTATTTAGTAGGATGGTTGAATACTTCAGAACCATCTGGAAACCCAAGGCAGTACTATCTGACAATGGTCCCCAATTCATATCCAAAATTTGGAAAGAAGGAATGGAGCAAAATGGTGTGGAGGTTAAATATATCGCAGCCTACCATCCTGCTAGCAACCCGGTTGAAAGGTACATGCGAGAAATAGGGAGATTGTGTAGAACGTACTGCAGTCATAACCATAGAGCCTGGGGTAGATTTATATCAGATTTCGAGAATGTCATGGACACCTTACAACATGAATCTACTGGATTCCCACCGGAAGAAATTTTGTTAGGCAGCAGAAGTAAAAGTTTAATTGAGGAAAAACTAGAGTTTCCACGTTGTACAAGTTTGGGGTTGAGTCAAAAGAAAGATTTAGTCAGAAAAAGGGCAAAGCAAAAGGCTGAATCTAGATCTAAAAGACACGAAAAAAAACCTGAAAGTGTCAAAATTTAAAATTGGGTATTATGTTCTTTTAAAAACCCACGAAAAGTCTAGTGAACTGAACCATGAAATTTTCAAATTTAAATATATTTACAATGGGCCGTATATAATACAGAACATTCCACATGATAATGCTTACTACCTGATCTACCCAGAATCCAAAAAACCTTTAGGTGTAAGTAATGTTCCTAGGAGTGACCTAAGTACACTCAGAGAGCAATTTGCAGTAAATATGCTGTATCTTATGCTGAAACTAATTTATTCCAAATGTAACTAACCTTTGTAAATATATGTGTACCAATATCAGTGTGCTAATGTACTTATGTGAGTTTCAGATTACCAAATGTACTGTAAATGTAAAGATGTATGGAGAAAAGGGATGAAAAGAAATGGTAAACGCTGCAAGCCAAATAAAAGATGGGACTGTCAAAAAACAAAGTGGGCAGTATATGAGTCATAGTATAAAGGACTGCCAAACACCAATGAGGGCAGATAAATAGTCAATGGAGAATTGTAAGCGTGGTATAGGTGATGTGGTAAAATGATGCGAAATGGACTGCCCAAATCTGAATAATAGGCAGCAAATATATGTAGTGATTTTTCTAAATATTATTGTGTGTGTGTGGTTTTTTTTTTTTTTTTTTTTTTTTTTTTTTTTTTTTTTTTTTAGTAAGTAAGGAAATGAACTGCCATTCAATGCAAGCAGCAACAAATTGTCTTATAGTGTATATAGATATTTGCATTTGTGTTCCAGATTTTGAAATTATTTCTTTGTGAAATTTAGTAAAAATGAGTAATTTGATATTTAAATAATGTTGTGATAGGAGATTGGACTGTGCCAAAGCACTTAAGTAAATGATAAGTAAATGTTCTTGATATGTTAAAAAGTGTAGACCTATATAATGTCAGTGAAAGGAAGTTTGTGGTATAAATTTTTTTTGGGACATTCACACAGAGATTCAGAACCACTGTATAAATATAAAAATTAGTGTTCCCATCAAATTTGCACTTAGTGAAATTTACTGTAAACAGGGGCATATGTAACAACAATAACTGTACATATAATAATTTTTTCTTCTGATTTTCGATAAATTAGTGTAGGCGATGTTCTGATTTCATTTCTTTTTTCTTTTCATGTCATTAT
Organism: Schistocerca serialis cubense; assembly: GCF_023864345.2. Taxonomy (NCBI): domain Eukaryota; kingdom Metazoa; phylum Arthropoda; class Insecta; order Orthoptera; family Acrididae; genus Schistocerca; species Schistocerca serialis. Next base: position 308,678,815 of record NC_064640.1, read on the forward strand.
GTTAAAGAAACTGTAAACAATTTTCGATGTGAATATTAATGTTTATGTCAAATTGCAAGCAATATTATAACAAAATGGAAATGTAAGAAATGTTGAAATGGTTGTAAGATGTTAAAGTTGTAATTGTGCGCCTGGTCCATACGTAGGCAATGTATTAGGATATGTAGAATGCAAAATCTTTGGTGAATACCCTATCTGTCAGGGAGCGGTAAAAGGTGGATGGCAGGCGAGCGCGGGAAAATGCATACGGGCGCAGCATGGCATAACGGGCTCAGCAGTAGTAGTCGGAGTTGGGCATCGGTCTGAGAAACATGCTCTGGATCGAGGAGGCTCTCCTGGAAAACGTGATTTCATTGAGCCTCGGATGTGCCGTTTCCGATGACTATACAGCATGGAAAAATTCTATAGGCACTAAATGGAAAAATATTGCGACGCTATGAAGAAGTAAAGTGCCGATACATCAAGAGCCATAGCTGTGATTGTATGTGTGCTCTGCGCCTCGCCATCTCACCGCCCGCCAACCGCCGCATCGATACGAACAGGTTGAAACTTTTAGTTCTGTATTCGTGTGGACCAGTGTTACTTTTGTTCCTGACTGTTCAATAACAACTTAACTTTTACCAGAACTGTCCTATCATTTAATTATCCTCATCACTAACCTAGACAGGGTCCTTTCCATATGTTGTGCAATCCGAGTGTCCCGAAATGAAGATTTAAAGTTTATGTTAATAATACTTACCTGCAGACCTATCTATGTTGGAATGATATTTAAAGAACTTTGTTGTTAATGAATAAATATGCAAATAATATAGGTCTGACAAAGTTGGAAGATGATGTTGAAATTGGTTTGGCAATGAAGTTAATTAATTTGAGACAAAAATAATGGTAGTTAAATGAGCAGGAAATCAGACAAAAAGAGTAGTAATTCATATATTGGAAATCTTGAGTGCTTAATGCTTTCAATAGTTAATAGTTTCAATACAGTGATCATAATAGTTTCAGGTTCCCCCCCCCCCTTTTCTTTTCTATTCATTTAAATTCTGCAGTGTACTGAACTGATTTGACCAGCAAAGTTAAAGTCGATATAAAACCAAAATTTATTAGTGTTTTACCTTTTTCAAAATTGACATTGTATGTGTGTTTTGAAAGTGCTATTTCTAGGTTAACCTATGCCCGATTTTAATCAGATCAATAGACAGTATGAAGTTTGTAGTAAACATTATAGTGTATTGTTGTGTATTTTTGGTTTGTCCATATCAGTACAGAAAGTGAAATTATTAGTTCAATAGATTTTTCTGGTTCCACAATTTACCATATTATTTAGTGTTATTACGTGTTGTTTTGTATGAACGTACATCAACTTGTACTGGAAAGAAACTCAGTTAATGCCTAGTTAGGCTGTCGACCGTATTATTAACAATTTGGTAGCATCTGCAGTGTTGTTTCCTTCCGTCCTAATGTGTAGTTGCACTTCAGACTTGCTTGACATATTATTGTTGTTACTGAGTGGGTGAAAGTCTGATTTTGCCTCCATTCAGGTACACGTAGTCAACATATGTACCAAAATCCTTTCTTATAAGGTGAAGCCCATCAACTTACCATAGTACAGCCTTTAATAAGTATCGTGCGCAATAGTGTAGGGTTACACACTGATCTATGAAGAAAGAGATATGGAAATAAATGTTGTGCTGTGAACTACACTCCTGGAAATTGAAATAAGAACACCGTGAATTCATTGTCCTACGAAGGGGAAACTTTATTGACACATTCCTGGGGTCATATACATCACATGATCACACTGACAGAACCGCAGGCACATAGACACAGGCAACAGAGCATGCACAATGTCGGCACTAGTACAGTGTATATCCACCTTTCGCAGCAATGCAGGCTGCTATTCTCCCATGGAGACGATCGTAGAGATGCTGGATGTAGTCCTGTGGAATGGCTTGCCATGCCATTTCCACCTGGCGCCTCAGTTGGACCAGCGTTTGTGCTGGACGTGCAGACCGCATGAGACGACGCTTCATCCAGTCCCAAACATGCTCAATGGGGGACAGATCCGGAGATCTTGCTGGCCAGGGTAGTTGACTTACACCTTCTAGAGCACGTTGGGTGGCACGGGATACATGCGGACGTGCATTGTCCTGTTGGAACAGCAAGTTCCCTTGCCGGTCTAGGAATGGTAGAACGATGGGTTCGATGACGGTTTGGATGTACCGTGCACTATTCAGTGTCCCCTCGACGATCACCAGTGGTGTACGGCCAGTGTAGGAGATCGCTCCCCACACCATGATGCTGGGTGTTGGCCCTGTGTGCCTCGGTCATATGCAGTCCAGATTGTGGCGCTCACCTTCACGGCGCCAAACACGCATACGACCATCATTGGCACCAAGACAGAAGCGACTCTCATCGCTGAAGACGACACGTCTCCATTCGTCCCTCCATTCACGCCTGTCACGACACCACTGGAGGCGGGCTGCACGATGTTGGGGCGTGAGCGGAAGACGGCCTAACGGTGTGCGGGACCATAGCCCAGCTTCATGGAGACGGTTGCGAATGGTCCTCGCCGATACCCCAGGAGCAACAGTGTCCCTAATTTGCTGGGAAGTGGCGGTGCGGTCCCCTACGGCACTGCGTAGGATCCTACGGTCTTGGCGTGCATACGTGCGTCGCTGCGGTCCGGTCCCAGGTCGACGGGCACGTGCACCTTCAGCCGACCACTGGCGACAACATCGATGTACTGTGGAGACCTCACGCCCCACGTGTTGAGCAATTCGGCGGTACGTCCACACGGCCTCCCGCATGCCCACTATACGCCCTCGCTCAAAGTCCGTCAACTGCACATACAGTTCACGTCCACGCTGTCGCGGCATGCTACCAGTGTTAAAGACTGCGATGGAGCTCCGTATGCCACGGCAAACTGGCTGACACTGACGGCGGCGGTGCACAAATGCTGCGCAGCTAGCGCCATTCGACGGCCAACACCGCGGTTCCTGGTGTGTCCACTGTGCCGTGCGTGTGATCATTGCTTGTACAGCCCTCTCGCAGTGTCCGGAGCAAGTATGGTGGGTCTGACACACCGGTGTCAATGTGTTCTTTTTTCCATTTCCAGGAGTGTAGTTCAAATTGTATTTAAAGAGAGAAAGCAAATGTAGTTGTAACATTAGGTACAGGGAATTATTTCTTGGACTAGAATAGTATTTCACAGGGAGTCCACACAGTTCTGTATTTGGCCCAATATTGTTTTTGCTTTATATAAATCATTTACTCCTAAGTATCATTTTCCATTCATTTTTATTTGTAAATGCATATCTCTGCTCATTGAAAATGAGATGCCTTACAAGATCCCCAAAAAGTTAGAGATGTCCTAAACAGCTTGGAACACTGTTTTGATCTAAGTGAATTAAAGCTGAACATGACAAATACCCACCTAACACAATTTAAAACTAAATGGCAAAAAACGAATAACTACCAAATTTTCCATAAAAATCAGGACGTTAGAAAAGCAGATTCTACTACATTTAGGGGCATATTTCTTCAAAAAATACCACGGGCTTCACGTGTAAAACAAGTTTAGTGGCTATGGATTCACAGTGACAATACTGTTCTACATAAGTGACATGGACACATGAAAAATGTTTTTTTACAACTATTTCAGTCTGTTGTAAGATATTTAATTACTTTTTTGGGAATGCAAGTAGTATAAACAGAATATTACTACTACAAAAATCTATTAGAAATCGGTGGATTCATGCTCACCCCTATTTTGATTCAAATGGCTCTGGGTACTATGGGACTTAACATCTGAAGTCGTCAGTCCCCTAGAACTTAGAACTACTTTAACCTAACTAACCTAAAGACATCACACACATCCATGCCCGAGGCAGGATTCGAACCTGCAACCGTAGCAGTCATGCGGTTCTGGACTGAAGCATCTAGAACTGCTCGGCCACACCCCTATTTTGGTTTCTAAATATTTTTATTATTCTGTGTAGTTACATATTTGTTTATCTTTATGAATAACAATTCAGAATTTTTATAGGCCATCACTTGCAACGTAAATATGATTTTAGAAACAAATATATATTAAATTGCTATGCACACGTTCTGCAGTACATGGCTATAAAAATACTAACAGTTTAAAAGGAAAAAATTCTACAATATGGAACTAGTATTGTTGAAGAGGAAGTCACATCCAATCTTGATACAAAATTGTTTTTATTAAGTTACAGAATTTTTAGATTTTGAAAGAGCTGTCTTTGTAGTATTGTGATAAGCTTGGTCTGCTGGTTGTAAATTAATATTAATTTTCTGACACTCTATGTGTCTCTGTCATATCAGTTATATTGACAAGTTATCTGTGCATTAAATTAATGATTTATGTGTATATGTAATAAAGTAATCTAATTCTGATTATGATTTTGTAATTTGTGCACACTCTCACTTCTTTTACCAATGGATGTTCTTATCTCAGCTGCAGTAGGTATAGATATCTACTACACTTGACTCTATTGACTGAAATTCAGTATACTACAGTAACAAAAGACATATAGTCATTGGAACTGGTAAATGAAATGCTAGGCAAAGAAATATGTTTTAGGCCATAGCCTAACGCACATAAAACAAATATCAACAAAAATGCAAATACCAGCCATAAACGTTAGCATTTTACAACCATCTTCCATGGTTATTTACAGACCAAAAGCATCTATGGAAAGGAAGTAGAAAAAGCAAAGAAGGAAAGCAATGCAGATTTATTGAAGAAGCTCACAATCTTCAGATTGTCTCCATGCAAGGAGCTGATTCAGGTGAAAAGAGGCTACAGCACGGTGTGCCACATGGATCGGTAATAGGGCCCTTGCTGTTCCTTATCTTCGTAAATGTCATAGGCTCCAATGGGCACACCTTGCAGTTTGTGGATGATACAACCCTGTTCTCAAAAGGAGAGAATGTTGAACAGGCAGTCCAACAAGCAGAAGACTTGTTCAATGAAGCTAAGGCCTGGTTTACCATGAACAAAATAAAAAGTAATGAAGAAAATATCAGAGGCTGCTATGCAGCCTCAGCAATACTGGAGCACTGGGTAACACAGCAGATGTTAAACTTCTGGGCTTTCTCATTGATACCAAATTAACCTGGCAACAGCACACCAAACATGTATGTTCCAAACTTTCACAGGTCCTGTATCTCTTGAGGAAACTGAAAAGTATAGTACCAGAACAGTACCTTCTACCTGTGTACTATGCAATGTCCCACAGCCACATCAGTTATGGGATGTTGTTTTGGAGCCATTCTGCAGGCTGCAAGAATGTGCTTTTACAGCAAAAGAAAGCAATGAGGATCATTACTTCAAGCAAAAAAACAGACCACTGTAAATGAATTTTTATCAGGTTTGGAGTTCTGGCTGTTTACAGCCAGTATATATTGAACTGCATCTTCCACATAAAGAGAAACCATGATATTTACAGTAAGAGAAATGAAGTTCACAAATACAGCACTCGTAACAAAGACAGTATCGGCATGCCAAGGTGTTGATTAGCAAAGACACAAAACAGCTTCCCAGCAGTGGCCCTAAAATTGTTTAATGCTCTATTTGATCACATTCAGTCTTTATCATGGGAGCAGTTTAAAACAACTATTTTGTGCAAGTTAAAAGAGCAACCCTTCTACAATATTGAAGAATTCTTCTCTAGTAATAGCATAGTGTTTACTTGAGCTGCAGCTCAGTTCCATGACTCCAACAGCAACCATTATATCTAATTTCATTTTATACTTGTATCTATTTTATAGTTGTGATATTGTAATCTAATTTATAACTTAAATATGTCTTGTGGTATTAAATTACTATCATAGTAAAGTGGTATTCATAAATTATCATAAATTATGATAATGTTGTATCTTGACGCTGTCGGTCCAACTGTGGCTGGTGAATAACATAGAATTATTAATAAAGGCAATAATAAAGTAATAATTTAGAAATCTGACTAAGGGTACTTCTTCTAAGTACATTTAAAAGTAAAACTGAAAGTGTGGTCTTTCTTTCATTCCATTCATGTACAGATGCATGATGGGTTTATGATAGACTTCTATGTAAGCCTCTAGATTTCTGCAGACTGAATGGATTAAGCCTGTTGTATTGAAAAGTTATCTCTCCCTTCCCTTCAGGTACTTACTTCAATCTGTTCTGGTTCAATATCAGGCCTGTCAAGATCTTCTATTTCAAAATTCTTCCATGAATTTATTATGTTTTGTACATGATCACTTGTGGTATCGACAAGCTGAAAGCCAGTTATGTTTGTCCCTCCATGTTGATAAGGCTCCAAGTCAATGGTATGCACATCCTGAAACATCAGTGAATGTTATTTCATCACAAAAATATTTTTGTCATGGTTATGTTTTCACAAAACCATCCCCAAAACTTGTTACAAGCTTATCATTATTTATGTTTTTTTCTACCGGGAAAAAAGTGCTGAGCTCTATTTGCCAATAGATTCTTATTGTTGTCAGTTATACGGAGGTATCTACCTTGTGAATACATCTTTGTTATTATGGTGACAAGTGCTGAAGACTTCTGATAAATCTAGAGACCGGGAGTCTTCCTGTGTACTTTAGTTGGAAATACATAGCTTTGCATGTGAAATTTACAAACTGTGTTTTTGATTGCCACTGATTTTCAACTTGAAACTTTTACAGAGCACATGTTACTTAATTCTATAATATATACCTACAGTGATACCCCAAAAGTGACCTTAAAGTGTGTGGTAGATACTACATCATGTACCACTACCCCTCTGCCATTTTCTCTTCTATTCCATTGGCTGTTAATGCTTGGTGAGAAAAATAGTCAGTGGCCTGTGTATAAGTTCAAATTTATCTCATTTATAGTAATGATCATTTCATGGTATACATGTGGTCGAGATGGCCTACATCTCAATGTAAAATGAAAGTGAATGTGGTCTGGACTATTAGCAAGATTTGGGGGTGGAGGGGGGGGGGGGGCACTGTTACAAGAGGTAAAATCCAAAAATTCAAGTGGTTACAAGTGGCAGAGGAACATTTGAACATTTTTTTAGCATTGGAGATAATAAAGAAACCACAACCACAATGTAATCAATCACTAAACGCAAGTTTTTTATTTACAACATATTTCTCAGGTCACAATCACATGGCATTTCTGATGTTTTGTTCAGGTGCATTTATTTATTTTATTTATCTATTTATTTTCAGGTTTCACAGATCCTTGATGTGAGTGCATTGCTAGGATGTAGAACATGTCAGATTATTACAATAATAACTGTATGTAAATGGTCATGAAACTCACAATCTAAATCTTATGTAAATATACGAGTATACAAGAGGTTCAAGTGTTAAAATAGCAATGTAGATCATACTAGTAATGATGATTACCCAAACATTCTCATTCATATAAAAAGCAATGTCAACAATTGATGTACAGTGCTACATAGTCATTTCTTAGAAGAATGCTTAAAATTAGGCATATTTCACTAATTATATCATATTGTCAAAAAAAATTCCTGTAAAGAATAAAAAAAACTATACAAATGGTAAAGTTTTAGCTGTTTTTTGAATTTAGTGTTATTTCCAATGACTGATTCAACATGAATTTGATGTTTATTGTATACTTTTATGCTTGGACAATGTATTCCTTTCCATGCCATACTGAGATTTTTTATATCTTTGTGAAGATCATGTTTACTTCTTGTATCATGATCATGATACTCTCTGTTTGTTCTGTACATTGCACGATTATTGTTCACATGGCACATAGTGAAAAAATGTGTTGGCATGGCATGGTGAAGATCCCCAATTGTTGGAATAAGTTTCTGAAAGAGCATCTAGGGTGGATGCCACCCAGAATTTTGATGACACACTTCTGTGCAATAAAGAGTTTATTTGCTGATGATTGCTTTCCCCAGAACATGATGCCATACATAATAAGTGAATGGAAATATTCAAAGTACACACTTTTGATTGTTTCCAGGTCACAGACAGATGAAATTGAGCAAATGGCACATACAGCCAAATTCAGTATTTTACACAGGTCAATGATGTGAACTGACCAGTTTAGAGTGTTGTCAATGTGTAATCCCAGTGAGTCTTGTTAACACTGAGGGACAGACCATTAGAAGTGAACCAGCCTAGAGCTTCTTTGAATATGGTGGTAGCAGAGTTATATGGACTGCAGTTTGGTACTTTATCATAAGGATTGTGTCATACATGGTGTAGCGTACTTTCTGTGTCACACACCAAGGCGGATGATTGACAAAGATTAGGAAAAGTAAGAGACCAAGCACCAACCCCTGTTGTACTCCACATTTCACTGTGCCCCAGTCGGAGCAGGTAGGTACCATTGCAGAATTATTCAATATTACCACCTGCCTTCCGTCATCTATATATGATTCGAGCCACATCCCTACTTTACCACATAAGTCATAGTGCTTAGCCTTCATAAGTAGAATTTCATGATCTAAATGCTTTAGACAGTTCACAAAAGGTTCCAACTGGTGACATTTTATTGTTTATTCATTCGAGGAGTTGGTTTGACAAATGAGAAAATCGCATGTTCAGTTGAAATGTCCTATTGGAATCCAAACTGGTTTTTATTAAAGATGTTAAATTTATTAAGATTATCTATGATTGTCTTGATCATAAGTTTCTCTAGGGTTTTAGTAAGACTTGTTAGCAATGAAACTGGCTGGTAGTTGGAAACCTCAGCCTTATTGCTCTGCCTTATTGCGGTTTCAGGCTCTGTCTCAGACTGATACTGATCTTCGGCCTGACATGGCTGCTTGTCCTGTTCCAGAGGTTGCCCCTCAGTCTGCAAGATCCGGGCAGTCGCAGAGGGTGGGCTTACTGGTAGTTGGGAGCTCCAACGTCAGGCGCGTAATGGGGCCCCTTAGGGAAATGGCAGCAAGAGAGGGGAAGAAAACCAATGTGCACTCCGTGTGCATACCGGGGGGAGGGGGAGTCATTCCAGATGTGGAAAGGGTCCTTCCGGATGCCATGAAGGGTACAGGGTGCACCCATCTGCAGGTGGTCGCTCATGTCGGCACCAATGATGTGTGTCGCTATGGATCGGAGGAAATCCTCTCTGGCTTCCGGCAGCTATCTGATTTGGTGAAGACTGCCAGTCTCGCTAGCGGGATGAAAGCAGAGCTCACCATCTGCAGCATCGTCGACAGGACTGACTGCGGACCTTTGGTACAGAGCCGAGTGGAGGGTCTGAATCAGAGGCTGAGACGGTTCTGCGACCGTGTGGGCTGCAGATTCCTCGACTTGCGCCATAGGGTGGTGGGGTTTCGGGTTCTGCTGGATAGGTCAGGAGTCCACTACACACAACAAGCGGCTACATGGGTAGCAGGGGTTGTGTGGCGTGGGCTGGGCGGTTTTTCAGGTTAGATGGCCTTGGGCAAGTACAGAAAGGGCAACAGCCTCAACGGGTGCGGGGCAAAGTCAGGACATGCGGGGACCAAGCAGCAATCGGTATTGTAATTGTCAACTGTCGAAGCTGCGTTGGCAAAGTACCGGAACTTCAAGCGCTGATAGAAAGCACCGAAGCTGAAATCGTTATAGGTACAGAAAGCTGGCTTAAGCCAGAGATAAATTCTGCTGAAATTTTTACAAAGGTACAGACGGTGTTTAGAAAGGATAGATTGCATGCAACCGGTGGTGGAGTGTTCGTCGCTGTTAGTAGTAGTTTATCCTGTAGTGAAGTAGAAGTGGATAGTTCCTGTGAATTATTATGGGTGGAGGTTACACTAAACAACCGAACTAGGTTAATAATTGGCTCCTTTTACCAACCTCCCGACTCAGCAGCATTAGTGGCAGAACAACTGAGAGAAAATTTGGAATACATTTCACATAAATTTTCTCAGCATGTTATAGTCTTAGGTGGAGATTTCAATTTACCAGATATAGACTGGGACACTCAGATGTTTAGGACGGGTGGTAGGGACAGAGCATCGAGTGACATTATACTGAGTGCACTCTCCGAAAATTACCTCGAGCAATTAAACAGAGAACCGACTCGTGGAGATAACATCTTGAACCTACTGATAACAAACAGACCCGAACTTTTCGACTCTGTATGTACAGAACAGGGAATCAGTGATCATAAGGCCGTTGCAGCATCCCTGAATATGGAAGTTAATAGGAATATAAAAAAAGGGAGGAAGGTTTATCTGTTTAGCAAGAGTAATAGAAGGCAGATTTCAGACTACCTAACAGATCAAAACGAAAATTTCTGTTCCGACACTGACAATGTTGAGTGTTTATGGAAAAAGTTCAAGGCAATCGTAAAATGTGTTTTAGACAGGTACGTGCCGAGTAAAAATGTGAGGGATGGGAAAAATCCACCGTGGTACAACAACAAAGTTAGGAAACTACTGCGAAAGCAAAGAGAGCTCCACTCCAAGTTTAAACGCAGCCAAAACCTCTCAGACAAACAGAAGCTAAACGATGTCAAAGTTAGCGTAAGGAGGGCTATGCGTGAAGCGTTCATTGAATTCGACAGTAAAATTCTATGTACCGACTTGACAGAAAATCCTAGGAAGTTCTGGTCTTACGTTAAATCAGTAAGTGGCTCAAAACAGCATATCCAGACACTACGGGATGATGATGGCATTGAAACAGAGGATGACACGCGTAAAGCTGAAATACTAAACACCTTTTTCCAAAGCTGTTTCACAGAGGAAGACCGCACTGCAGTTCCTTCTCTAAATCCTCGCACAAACGAAAAAATGGCTGACATCGAAATAAGTGTCCAAGGAATAGAAAAGCAACTGGAATCACTCAATAGAGGAAAGTCCATTGGACCTGACGGGATACCAATTCGATTCTACACAGAGTACGCGAAAGAACTTGCCCCCCTTCTAACAGCCGTGTACCGCAAGTCTCTAGAGGAACGGAGGGTTCCAAATGATTGGAAAAGAGCACAGATAGTCCCAGTCTTCAAGAAGGGTCGTCGAGCAGATGCGCAAAACTATAGACCTATATCTCTTATGTCGATCTCTTGTAGAATTTTAGAACATGTTTTTTGCTCGCGTATCATGTCATTTCTGGAAACCCAGAATCTACTATGTAGGAATCAACATGGATTCCGGAAACAGCGATCATGTGAGACCCAACTCGCCTTATTTGTTCATGAGACCCAGAAAATATTAGATACAGGCTCCCAGGTAGATGCTATTTTTCTTGACTTCCGGAAGGCGTTCGATACAGTTCCGCACTGTCGCCTGATAAACAAAGTAAGAGCCTACGGAATATCAGACCAGCTGTGTGGCTGGATTGAAGAGTTTTTAGCAAACAGAACACAGCATGTTGTTATCAATGGAGAGACGTCTACAGACGTTAAAGTAACCTCTGGCGTGCCACAGGGGAGTGTTATGGGACCATTGCTTTTCACAATATATATAAATGACCTAGTAGATAGTGTCGGAAGTTCCATGCGGCTTTTCGCGGATGATGCTGTAGTATACAGAGAAGTTGCTGCATTAGAAAATTGTAGCGAAATACAGGAAGATCTGCAGCGGATAGGCACTTGCTGCAGGGAGTGGCAACTGACCCTTAACATAGACAAATGTAATGTATTGCAAATACATAGAAAGAAGGATCCTTTATTGTATGATTATATGATAGCGGGACAAACACTGGTAGCAGTTACTTCTGTAAAATATCTGGGAGTGTGGGTACAGAACGATTTGAAGTGGAATGATCATATAAAATTAATTGTTGGTAAGGCGGGTACCAGGTTGAGATTCATTGGGAGAGTCCTTAGAAAATGTAGTCCATCAACAAAGGAGGTGGCTTACAAAACACTCGTTCGACCTATACTTGAGTATTGCTCATCAGTGTGGGATCCGTACCAGGTCGGGTTGACGGAGGAGATAGAGAAGATCCAAAGAAGAGCGGCGCGTTTCGTCACCGGGTTATTTGGTAACCGTGATAGCGTTACGGAGATGTTTAATAAACTCAAGTGGCAGACTCTGCAAGAGAGGCGCTCTGCATCGCGGTGTAGCTTGCTCGCCAGGTTTCGAGAGGGTGCGTTTCTGGATGAGGTATCGAATATATTGCTTCCCCCTACTTATACCTCCCGAGGAGATCACGAATGTAAAATTAGAGAGATTAGAGCGCGCACGGAGGCTTTCAGACAGTCGTTCTTCCCGCGAACCATACGCGACTGGAACAGGAAAGGGAGGTAATGACAGTGGCACGTAAAGTGCCCTCCGCCACACACCGTTGGGTGGCTTGCGGAGTATCAATGTAGATGTAGATGTAGATGTAGATTGCCTTTTTTAAACAGTGGCTTTACAATTGTATATTTGAGTTTATTGGGGACAGTACCTTGCTTCATAGACTCATTAAATGTGTGACAGAGAACTTCAAGAATAAATTTGCAGCAGTGCTTCAATACTTTCAGAGATATAGTATCCATTTAGCTTATTACCTTTTCAATCTCATCAGGTGTAATATAAGGCATATATATCTGAATAATTCCATTCTGCACTGCTTTTTGAAGAAGGTTCATGGCTTCAAACATAGATCCTTTACAACCAGTTTTATCCACTGCTGTCAAAAAATGGTTGTTGAAGATATTGGCAACTATATCACTACATTTACAGTGCTTCCATCATGACACACTTTGATACTGTCTGTATCTTTTGAAATTTTTACTGTCTCCCTTTTGACTACCTCCCAAATTGTTTTTATTTTATTATTTGAGATGTCAATTTCAGATTTGGATTTTCTAATTATATTCCTTAGGATGCTACAATATAATTTGTAGTGCTCCTTATCCTGCAGTTTGTCAGAGTTTCTGAGTGAAACATAAAGCATTCTCTTTGTCTTACAGAATGTTTTGATTCCGTTATTGAGCCACTGTTTCCTGTAATCATTAAGGTTGCTACTTCTGGAAGTTCTCTTAGGAAATGCAGCTTCAAAAAGGATAACAAATTCATTCAGGAATAGAGTTGACTTTTTAGCCTTATATACTGTGCCCCATTCTAAATGCTGCAAATGTCTACCGAAGTTTTCTAGATTTTCACTCTTGATTAGTCTATACAATCCAGTGATAAAACTATTCTGTTAGCAGGGGTTACATCATACATTTTTATAGCATCATAGTCAGAAAGACCATTTAAGATTTGTGTTACACATATGTTATCAGTTCTGTTACTGCCTATGAAGATATTGTCAATCAGACTTGTGTAGTCCTTTGTCACTCTCGTGGGAAAGTCAGTATGTGCTCTCAGATTAAAAGAGCACATTACATTCTCATAATCTGTTCTGTCATTATTACAAATAAGAAAATTTACACTAAAGTAACCAAGAGTGGTAATTTCTTTGGTTTTTGAGAACAGCTGAGTTAATAGTGATTCTACCTGCTTGAGGAATATACTAACCTTTCATGAGGGAGCTCTGGAAACAGTAACCACATAAACAAGCAGAGTATTAACATGGGACTTACTGCAACAAGCCTCAAAATGTTGACTGATGCAATAATTTCTTACATCTATGGGGCTGTACACTATATTATTTTTAATATACATTATTATTCCACCTTTATACAGTCAGTTCCTAGTGTAATAAGCTGCTCTGTCATTAATTCAAACAGTCAACTGGTCCATTTTGTTTCTTATACTCATTATATCCTGGTGAAAATGAAGTTTGTCATTTCCTAAACTCTTTGTTCTGATGTCACTGTTTTGTTCCAAATTGAAATTAGAGATTGTAGGAAGAGTACCTGCAGGTTTCTGACTTAAGCCAGTCCTGGAATTGAGACCAAGTACCAAAAATCCTGTAGAGTCTTGCATTTCCTGATTCTTGTGCTTCTTCTGCTTGCCTCTGTTATTGCTGATGATGGTGGAGACACATCAGGTGGTGAAGGGTCTTGCAATGCTAAAGATTGTGGGTGGACTAATACTGATGACAGTTCTCGAGCCACTGATGGGAGTTCAACAGCAGATGAAGTTTCTACTGCTGCTGCTGCTGATGAATGCAAGAGGCAGTAGTTGTAGGTTTGATGGCTATGTTTTGAAATTACATGATCACTGTTGCTGCACCTGAAGTTTGTGGTGGTGATCCTGTTGATTCTTCCATTGTTTGCACAGATATGTTGGTTCTTCCAAACCTACACTGCTGGAAGGGGAATTGACACTATTCAGACTGTGACAAGACTCATAATCTTTTCATAGCCCTTCTTATTGCCAACAAAGAGGTGTAATTCCAAGTCCAAATATGCACATGTTCTACCTTAGTAAACAAGAATACTTTTTTTGCTTCAGGGACCCCTCTGTGGGTTTTATTTTCCAAGTAAACTCTCGACAACTACTATTTACTAAGCCCGCCCAGTTAGCCATGTGGTCTAATGCACTGATTTCCGAGCTGGGAAGCATGCTGGTCCCCGGCACGAATCCACCTAGTGGATTAGTGTCGAGGTCTGATGTGCCTGCCAGTCTGTGGATGGCTTTTTAAGGTGGTTTTCCATCTGCCTCGACAAATGTGGACTCGTTCCCCTTATTCCGCCTTAGTTACACTATGTTGGCGACTGCTGCACAAACACTTTCTACATGTACGTGTACACCACAATTACTCTAACACGCAAACATTGAGGTTACATTCGTCTGGTGTGAGACACGTTCCCAGGGGGAGGGGGGCAGGGGGTGTCCATTGGGGGCTGAACCGCACAATAATCCTCGGTTAGGCGTGGGGTGGAGGTGGGGTGAGTGGACTGCTGTAGCCTGTTGTGAGGTTGTGTACCACTGCCGGCTACGGTGGGGACAAAGCCTCTCCATCGTTTCTAGGTCCCCAGTTCCATACAATGTAATACCATTTAGTTAGCAGAGAGCATATCAATCAATAAAAAATTCTCTGTGGAAGCTAAACACTACAGAGTTAAATGTTCTGAAGCAGAGCTGCCATAAAATATATATTAAAATATATTTATCAGTAATGTATTTCAGAATTTCATTTATTTGGAAGCATTTCAAATAATTTCCACATCATTTTATGTAATAAAATTCAGATTTCTTAGAACCATTGAAACTGAGTGATGTATAGTTATCCTTGAAATGAAGTTAGCTTCATATAGCAGAGGTTGTTGTTGTTGTTGTGGTCTTCAGTCCTGAGACTGGTTTGATGCAGCTCTCCATGCTACTCTATCCTGTGCAAGCTTCTTCATCTCCCAGTACCTACTGCAACCTACATCCTTCTGAATCTGCTTAGTGTATTCATCTCTTGGTCTCCCTCTACGATTTTTACCCTCCACGCTGCCCTCCAATACTAAATTGGTGATCCCTTGATGCCTCAGAACATGTCCTACCAACCGATCCCTTCTTCTGGTCAAGTTGTGCCACAAACTTCTCTTCTCCCCAATCCTATTCAATACTTCCTCATTAGTTATGTGATCTACCCATCTAATCTTCAGCATTCTTCTGTAGCACCACATTTCGAAAGCTTCTATTCTCTTCTTGTCCAAACTATTTATCGTCCATGTTTCACTTCCATACATGGCTACACTCCATACAAATACTTTCAGAAATGACTTCCTGACACTTAAATCAATACTGGATGTTAACAAATTTCTCTTCTTCAGAAACGCTTTCCTTGCCATTGCCAGCCTACATTTTATATCCTCTCTACTTCGACCATCATCAGTTATTTTGCTCCCCAAATAGCAAAACTCCTTTACTACTTTAAGTGCCTCATTTCCTAATCTAATTCCCTCAGCATCACCCGACTTAATTAGACTACATTCCATTATCCCTGTTTTGCTTTTGTTGATGTTCATCTTATATCCTCCTTTCAAGACACTGTCCATTCCATTCAACTGCTCTTCCAAGTCCTTTGCTGTCTCTGACAGAATTACAATGTCATCGGCGAACCTCAAAGTTTTTATTTCTTCTCCATGAATTTTAATACCTACTCCGAATTTTTCTTTTGTTTCCTTTACTGCTTGCTCAATATACAGATTGAACAACATCGGGGAGAGGCTACAACCCTGTCTTACTCCCTTCCCAACCACTGCTTCCCTTTCATGTCCCTCGCCTCTTATAACTGCCATCTGGTTTCTGTACAAATTGTAAATAGCCTTTCGCTCCCTGTATTTTACCCCTGCCACCTTTAGAATTTGAAAGAGAGTATTCCAGTCAACATTGTCAAAAGCTTTCTCTAAGTCTACAAATGCTAGAAACGTAGGTTTGCCTTTCCTTAATCTTTCTTCTAAGATAAGTCGTAAGGTCAGTATTGCCTCACGTGTTCCAGTGTTTCTACGGAATCCAAACTGATCTTCCCCGAGGTTGGCTTCTACTAGTTTTTCCATTCGTCTGTAAAGAATTCGTGTTAGTATTTTGCAGCTGTGACTTATTAAGCTGATAGTTCGGTAATTTTCACATCTGTCAACACCTGCTTTCTTTGGGATTGGAATTATTATATTCTTCCTGAAGTCTGAGGGTATTTCACCTGTCTCATACATCTTGCTCACCAGATGGTAGAGTTTTGTCAGGACTGGCTCTCCCACGGCCGTCAGTAGTTCCAATGGAATATTGTCTACTCCGGGGGCCTTGTTTCGACTCAGGTCTTTCAGTGCTCTGTCAAACTCTTCACACAGTATCATATCTCCCATTTCATCTTCATCTACATCCTCTTCCATTTCCATAATATTGTCCTCAAGTACATCGCCCTTGTATAGACCCTCTATATACTCCTTCCACCTTTCTGCTTTCCCTTCTTTGCTTAGAACTGGGTTTCCATCTGAGCTCTTGATATTCATACAAGTCGTTCTCTTATCTCCAAAGGTCTCTTTAATTTTCCTGTAAGCAGTATCTATCTTACCCCTAGTGAGATAGGCCTCTACATCCTTACATTTGTCCTCTAGCCATCCCTGCTTAGCCATTTTGCACTTCCTGTCAATCTCATTTTTGAGATGTTTGTATTCCTTTTTGACTGTTTCACTTACTGCATTTTTATATTTTCTCCTTTCATCAATTAAATTCAATATTTCCTCTGTTACCCAAGGATTTCTACTAGCCCTCGTCTTTTTACCTACTTGATCCACTGCTGCCTTCACTACTTCATCCCTCAAAGCTACCCATTCTTCTTCTACTGTATTTATTTCCCCCATTCCTGTCAATTGCTCCCTTATGCTCTCCCTGAATCTCTGTACAACCTCTGGTTCTTTTAGTTTATCCAGGTCCCATCTCCTTAAATTCCTACCTTTTTGCAGTTTCTTCAGTTTTAATCTACAGGTCATAACCAATAGATTGTGGTCAGAGTCCACATCTGCCCCTGGAAATGTCTTACAATTTAAAACATGGTTCCTAAATCTCTGTCTTACCATTATATAATCTATCTGATACCTTTTAGTATCTCCAGGGTTCTTCCATGTATACAACCTTCTTTCATGATTCTTAAACCAAGTGTTAGTTATGATTATGTTGCGCTCTGTGCAAAATTCTACCAGGCGGCTTCCTCTTTCATTTCTGTCCCCCAATCCATATTCACCTACTATGTTTCCTTCTCTCCCTTTTCCTACACTCGAATTCCAGTCACCCATGACTATTAAATTTTCGTCTCCCTTCACAATCTGAATAATTTCTTTTATTTCATCATACATTTCTTCAATTTCTTCGTCATCTGCAGAGCTAGTTGGCATATAAACTTGTACTACTGTAGTAGGTGTGGGCTTCGTATCTATCTTGGCCACAATAATGCGTTCACTATGCTGTTTGTAGTAGCTTACCTGCATTCCTATTTTCCTATTCATTATTAAACCTACTCCTGCATTACCCCTATTTGATTTTGTGTTTATAACCCTGTAGTCACCTGACCAGAAGTCTTGTTCCTCCTGCCACTGAACTTCACTAATTCCCACTATATCTAACTTCAACCTATCCATTTCCCTTTTTAAATTTTCTAACCTACCTGCCTGATTAAGGGATCTGACATTCCACGCTCCGATCCGTAGAACGCCAGTTTTCTTTCTCCTGATAACGACATCCTCTTGAGTAGTCCCCGCCCGGAGATCCGAATGGGGGACTATTTTACCTCCAGAATATTTTACCCAAGAGGACGCCATCATCATGTAATCATACAGTAAAGCTGCATGCCCTCGGGAAAAATTACGGCTGTAGTTTCCCCTTGCTTTCAGCCGTTCGCAGTACCGGCACGGCAATGCCGTTTTGGTTATTGTTACAAGGCCAGATCAGTCAATCATCCAGACTGTTGCCCTTGCAACTACTGAAAAGGCTGCTGCCCCTCTTCAGGAACCACACGTTTGTCTGGCCTCTCAACAGATACCCCTCCGTTGTGGTTGCACCTACGGTACGGCTATCTGTATCGCTGAGGCACGCAAGCCTCCCCACCAACGGCAAGGTCCATGGTTCATGGGGGGGGGGGGGGGGGGGTAGCAGAGGTATGGGAGCAAAACTTTTTTTGATGTGGGTAATGTATGGTACTGAATAATTAATTACTAAGCAATTAATAATTTTTCTTAAAAAGTAACAAATTTTTAAAAATTAACAGTCTAGCTACTTGCTCTCACCTGTTAAAATTTTTGGGTTGTCATTTATGAATTCTCCTATGAATACTAACATTTCTGCACTAGTTTATCATATAAGGTTTTTTTCAGTGTTTCTAAAGTTATGCTGACCAATTCTCATCCTTTCACTTTGTTATAAATTTTCATACCCATATAATGTGGAGTTTGAGCATAAAGTTTTAAAAAGTGCAGGCATAAAAGAAAAGGAGACTGTTCAGGATGGGACAGGAGGCTTCAGAATGGAGGTTTATGAACTTAAAGAGTGAAATTCACTGATTTGTAATATATTCTCAATATTGGGATACAGATGGGCCAGCCCTGGGGAGGAAGTAGAGTTTGACTGCCAGTATAAGAGGTTTCAATAAAATTAAATGGAATAGGGAGAGAACATGGTTCAAGCTCATGTGGCTGGCAGCCAGTCAATGTGAACAAGGCTAGAAGCAGACAGTAGAACCTGTCAACTCTATTTGAAGCCTAAAGCCAAAGAGAGCATCTACACTGCACCTTGTCCTACCAAGATGCTCCAGTGAATACACACATGATTCATTTCTCACTTTCCCTATTGACTAAATGTGGTAACATGGATATTGAGCAAACAAGAAGGAAAAGGGGCCAAATGCTGATCCTGTGATATCCAGGCACATAGGCCCCAAAGAAGCTCATCCTGGATGTGTGTCACAGATTCAATTGTGAAGCAAAATTTTCAGTTAATCATAAATGAATTAATCCTGGTCCCCCAAGCAGAACATATTATGTACATTGTTACTTATTTTCTATTTTATTCAATATACTGTCATTGTTTACGTCGTACCACTGTAGTATAGAGGAAATGAGGCACACAATTTGATGTAGGACACTTGTGGGCTACCAAGTCAGGAAACTACCTCAAATTGGCCTATAAGAACTATCTAAGCTACAGTGCATGCATATCATGTGTGATTTTCAGTATACTCTTGCTCTCTTTGTGCAAATTATTAGCCCTTGAGGAAAAAATGAATGGGACCTTTTTGTAGGAAGTTTAATGTAGTTTGATTTTGTATTTCAATGTGTTTTCACTAGAGACTGCAGTTTTCAAGATATTCAAGAAAAAGGTTCTAAAGTGATATTAAATAAGTTCTATCTCAGAAATCATTCAGAATAGGGCATATGTCCATATGAAGTTTATTGCTTCAAATGAACATTTCTGTCACATCCCTGAATATTGACCATACCTCCTCTTAAATACGTGGTGTAATTGAATGAAAGAGAGACATTACATACCAAGAGGCAGCATGACTATAGTGCCAAATGGGGCTGCTTCCACAGCACAAGGCTGTTGAAGGAATGGGAGAAGACAGTGTGTATCAACCAGTGAGAAGTTATAGTGCACTGTGGTGGTGGTCTCCATTACAACATGGTACAGAGACAACATCTGGATGACTTCATATGGGGAAGAATCACTGTGAAACTGGAAGAAGGACTAAGGGTGATGAGTGTAGCCTAAGAGTTTGGTGTTGCTCACAGCATTGTTTCATGTGCATGGGATCATTCCAAACTACAGCCACTACTGCCCCAAGGGGAGGAGGTGGTTGGCCACAGTCAACTACAGCAACAGATGACCACTACACTGTGAAATGGGCAAAAAGAGACCCTTGTAAAACAGTGGGTCAATGGCAACCACATTTAACAGGAGTGCTTTCACAGGGCTGCAAAGCACACAATCTCACACTTCACAGTGGCATGGCAACTGCATGAGCCTGGTCTCTTTGCCCAACAACCAGTGTGTTGTGTCTCATTGACACCTGTACATTAGCAGCATCATTTGCAATTGCGTCTAGAGCATAAGGACTGGACTAACAAGGAGTGGGATCACATGCTCTTCTTAGATGGGAAAGGATTCGATATGAGAAGTGATTCTGGCTGTATGCTCATAAGGCGAGAAATGGGAACAGGGAATGTACACAAGAACATTGTTGAATATGATCATTTTGGTGGTCCAGGTGTTATGGTGTGGGGTGGCATAATGTTGAAGGGGAATACTGACTTCCAAACGTTTCAACACATTACACCTACTGGCCAATGTTATTGTGACATTTCACTCCTTGCCCATTCGCATCTTTTCAGGGTTGCATTTGGCTCTGACTTCATTTTTGTGGATGACAATGTGTAACTGCATTGAAAAGTGCAAGTGGACCAGCTCTTAGAGTGAGAGGATATTTGGTGAATGGACTAGCCTGCCCATTCCAGTGGCTTAAATCTCATCGAGTATGTGTGGGATGCATTGGGGAGGCATATTGTAGCATGTCCACCTACACCAACGACCATCCAGCAGCTGTCAACTGAACTGGTGGAGAAATTGAATTTCTGACCACAAGAACTCCATACCAATTTTCTGGCCAGCATGGGAGCATGTTGCAGAGCAGTCAGTGTGATTCACAGTGATCACACATCCTAATAAGAACAATTTACTGCCTTCTGTAATGTCCAGGGGACTGTCATAAATTGAGGCAACTTCAGTGTAATTGTTGTCTTTGAATAAAATCTTTATTTCTGCTCTTCTTATTATGTATGTCTTTCAGCTACCTTCTATAATATACTGTAGCAGTTCTTTCAACATATGGTCCAAGTTTCACCAAGCTATGTTACTTGAAAGTAACACATCTGTTGAAGTTACTTTTATCCTTAAGTTTTGCACACCTGTGTTTGTGTATATATAAGTATTCCTTTAGGAACATAGCTTAGCTTGGAGGACCAAGCTGTGAGGGGCAGTGAAATGAAAACCAAACACCTGCCACAATGGGATCATGGAAGGGCAGAGTGCTGCCTGCCTGCCCTAGCTCTCAGGGAAAGGCAAAAATACAGGGTATTCAGGTGTTTTTCTTTCAAGAAAATGGTTTAAAAGTCAGTGTTACATAGGTTTTCAATGTGCTCAGATCATATGGAAGCCCTTGAGTCAAAAGCAATCACCACACACATTAAGACATTTATCCCAGTACGAAACAAGATTGCTGTTAACCACTGATGGATCCACAACTGCACCCACCCTTGCACTTCCTTGTCCTGCTCAAGCCAATGTCCATGCATGTCTTTCTTCAGGTTGCCAAAGATATGAAAACCACATGGTGAATGGTCTGTGCTGTATGTATGATGTTGCAGTGCTATTCAACCAAGTCAATGAAGTGTAGCCTTCTTCCAACTGCCAGTGTTGTGGTAGATGTTGTTGTGCAACAGGATGATTGAGTCCAACAGCATTCTGGGCATTTTTACTTTATGGTATGTCACAGTTTCTGCAAAGTGTTTTCACAGTGCTGTGCATTCATTGTGATTTCTTGCTTCATGAACTCAATGAACAGAGGGCCCCTGCGGTCAAAGAAGGAAGTCATCATGACATTACTTGGTGCCACCATTTTGAGCCTGAGGACAAATGGCAAAGCCAACAGCAGAATATTGCACATCTCCCCTGCCAGAAAAATCCAAAGCTGTTCAAGTTCTGGTAAGGTCATGATGACCTACTATTTATTTATGTTGTGTATTTATTTATCGTGCAAGTATGTCAAATTTGGTGTGGCTTAATGTGCTGAGTTAGCAAGCTACTGTACCACATTAAGTGGAGGTGTGTAACATTTGAGTTGTTTGGATAGCTAATCAGTTGTCTGAAATTATTATGAGGTGAGATGAATTTTCTCGTGAGGCTGATCACTGGAAGATAGTCCCAGGACTGCCAAAGGGCTGTGATGGTTCAGATGCAGTGACTGTTGCTGATGAGCCCAGGTGAGAGTAGAAAGGCTTGCACAGAAATGGGGAAAATTCCAGTACAGTAAATCTGAATGATGCATCAAATGCTTAACAGGGCATATATAATTTTTTAAGAAATATATAGCAACAATATATTCTCATTTAATGTGATTGCAATTGCACAAAACTGGTGTTTGTTTATGAACAAACTCTTATTTATACTTAATTTAAATGAGGTTTATGACATTTGTTTATTTAAATATTGTTGTAATATATTAGTTTAGGGTGAGAAGTGGTCATGTTGAGTCAAATCATGTCTGCAGAACTTAAGAATAATGTATTTTTGATGGGGATGGCCATCAGCCAATGGAAAAGCAGACAGTAATGAAACACAAATGGAGTCAAGTATACAGAGGCATCTTTTCAAGTGAAGAGCTCAAGGAATTGAGTCAGGACTTTTTGTTAGATCTTGAAGATGGCACTTTAGGTTGAGATCAGATTGACGGCAAACCTGGCTGTGATAATATGTGACATTTGGTCATGTCAGTGAATAGCCCCTATGGTAGTCTTAAATTTTTCTGATTGCATTATGGAACTGAGGATAGACACAGTATGAGTATCTGTTAATTATCTCACATATGTTTGTTTATAAATCATCACATTGAATTCTAAACTGTTTTGAGCCAATAAATAGTTCGTGTAATGTGATCATGAAATGGACTTAGTTTTTGTGACCAGAGACTGTGTGTGTGTGTGTGTGTGTGTGTGTGTGTGTGTGTGTGTGTGTTTGTGTGGTGTCAATTTCTGCTGAATATCTGTTTGGCCTGAAGCTTTGTTTGACAGTTTGACAGTCTTTTTGTTGTGCCTATCTGCAACTCAGCATCTCTGCTATATGGTGAGTAGCACCTTTCCTTCTCACAATATTAAAAAATAATTCTTGAATTACAAAATGCATGGATAATACGTGAGAGTGCTCATCTCCATCTCCAACTAAATAATTTAATATGCACATGTGGCTGAAGAACAAAATGATTGGTTTAAAGAATATATACAAACCTTAAGACATCAAAAATCAGTTGTTTTAATCACAATGAACTCTCATACCATTATAAATATGGTTATTGCCAAATTCTGTTTACTGTACACTTAATAGCACATTTTGTAAAAATAGAAGAATTATTTAAATTTGATGCAGTCAACTACTATGTATTGTTTAATTGCATCAAGACAAACTTCATTTAGTAGTTGGTTTTATTTAAGCAGAAACAAAAACTGCATTTCAGAGATGCTCTACTTCCAATCTTGTTGGGAAG
This sequence comes from Schistocerca serialis cubense, assembly GCF_023864345.2. Lineage (NCBI taxonomy): Eukaryota > Metazoa > Arthropoda > Insecta > Orthoptera > Acrididae > Schistocerca > Schistocerca serialis. Next base: position 308,702,401 of record NC_064640.1, read on the forward strand.
GAGCTGTGGCTAGTGTTTTTAAATGATGTAATAATTTGAACATGATTGGGAACAAATGTTATATAATGCAACCAGAATAATATTCAAGTGGAAACTACTTTTTAGAAGCAGTGTAATAAGGAGATATATATTAAAGATGAAGCTCAAAACACATTACTTAAATTTATAGCGATACAGCCATCATGTCTTTTTGTGTTCTTACCATTGTTGTTATGATGAAGTTGTATTCATCTGTCATAAGACCAACCTGCTGAGCTTGTTTCATAATTTCAGGTAAAGTTTCAATTGAACAGTCTAAGATGAAATTTATTTCTCCTGATCTTTTCACTCTACGCAAGACATGCCTGTAAGAAACGAAACTAAAATTGGTAAAAATATACTTTTAACATATAAGACATTAAATACTGCATTTCCCTGTATTTCAAACACAAGGCTTAGCAGGAAAACAAGAATGACTTTCAGGGATGTGTTTCTTATATGATAAAAAACTGATACTCTTATTTATCAAGCTGGAGAGTGATTCACATATGTACCTATCCTACTGTTCATTGATATGTGTGAAACTCTCCACAGGGCATGGTACAATCAATGTTTAACACTAGATTAAAAGGTAACTTCCATGTACTCCCAGCCAATACAAAGGTACATGCTATACGGGAATTCAATAAGCTGAAAATGATATGTGTACCAAAAATGATGTTTTTGAAAGATCTATTACAGAATATAAACAGTATCACTATTTCTGTTCAGTAAACTTGTACATGAACTTCAATATACAGGGTGTCCCATTTATCTTGACCACCCTAAATAACTGTTTGTCCAAATGCAAATTACAAAATGTTTCAAACAAATGTTCTTTACCCATCATGGGACATCAAGCAACATGATTTCCTTCATTGTAGCTGTGTTTTTTATGAAGATATGAACAGCGGTATGACTTTCTTAAATGGCACCCCATATTTTTTATTTGGTGCTGAATTTCCTCTTCTAAAGAACTGTTCAAAAATTTAACACAGTGTACCATTCACTGAAACACAACATTATCAATTACATTACACAACACTGACTTTGAGCCCAGGATCACAAATTTCTCCTCTTGCTGGAGTTGTCAGAAAACAAATTAAAATCAATCATAAACATAACACAAAATTGACTTTGACTCTCTTGTACCATTTCCCTGGAGTAGAACATTCAAAGGTGCTCAAAGTGGTGACCCTGGACACTGATATACTGGTGCACTCGTTGAATGAAAGAATTATTTACTGCTTCCAGTGTTGCCTGCTGAAGAGAATTACAAGCAAGCATGATACTTTTCTGCATGTCCTCTGGAGTTGTTGGACTATCACCATAGACAACATATTCAATGCATCCCCCCCAAAAAAGTCCAGAGGATTTAAATCAGGAGACCTAGCAGGGCAAGTAACTGTTCCTCCTCGACCAATCCATCAGGCAGGATACCCTCAGTTCAGAACACGACGTGCATGCAAGGCATTATGTGCTGGACATCCATCTTGTTGATACCACAGAAGCATTCTGGTTCTTAGCAGCACCTCATCCAGAAGGGGAGGAAGAATTTGTCTGAGGAAGTTGGCATATACTGTTCCATTTAGACTACTATTGATGAAATAAGGGCCAATAATTGTAGCACCAAGCATCCCACACCAGACATTAATTCTCCATTGATGCTGATGTTCCACATGTCTAAGCCATTGTGAGTTGTCACTGGACCAATAATGCATGCTCCTTGTATTTACCTGTCCTTTGTTTGAGAAAGAACATTCATCGGTATATAGAACATTGGAGAAGAAGTTTTGGATTTGCTGCTGTGCCTACTGACAGAACTGTACATTAATCTGGAAATCATTGCGATGCAATTCTTGATGTAGGTGTACATGGTAAGGATGGAACTGGTGACATATAAGAATACTATGTGCATTGGTTTTAGGAATGCCAATCTCATGTTCAAGCTGTTGTGTGCTCATATGTTGATTCATAGCAATGGAAGCAAGAACAGTAACTTTGGCAGCTTCATCTGTGCGAGTGCTATGATGATTGCATTGTTGTGCGTTGAAACTTCCAGTTTCCTGAAGCACCGCAACAAGATGAGAAAACATCCATTGGGAAGGTGGGTTCTTGTCAGGATATAGCTCTCTGTACAGTTCTGCTGCCTGCGCAGCATTGCCGGCCGGAGTGGCCGAGCGGTTCTAGGCGCTACAGTCTGGAACTGCGTGACCGCTATAGTCGCAGGTTCGAATCCTGCCTCGGGCATGGATGTGTGTGATGTCCTTAGGTTAGTTAGGTTTAAGTAGATCTAAGTTCTAGGGGACTGATGACCTCAGAAGTTAAGTCCCATAGTGCTCAGAGGCATTTGAACCATTTTTTACGCAGCATTTCACCTACCTTGAACAACAACAATAAAGAAACATTATTTGATGCAGTTTGTAGGAAGAACAGCCTTTACTGTATGCCTACTCTACACAACAGTATTTAAAAGGACTAAACTACTGTACTAAATGTACCCGTATGTAAGAAAACTCTATTGCAATTACTGTTCCTCTAACTTACATTTCCCATAGATGATTAGTATTTCTACCTTCTCTTCGTTGGTGTACATTCTACTCACACAACTCTTCTACTGATGATGGTTGACAGAATGACAGGTGTGCATTCTAATTATGTTTACATGTGTCCTCTGTCAACGACTGCATATTGATGTGTTCCATTACCCCGAGTACCTGCACTAAGCGCTGGGAGCATCACAGCCAATGTTGTGTTATGTATTAATAACATTGTGTTTCGGTGAATGGTACACTGTGATACATTTTTGAATAAGCCTTTAGGAGAGGAAATGAATTATCAAATAAAAAATAGAGGGTGCAATTTAGAAAAGTCATACCACTGTTCATATCTTCGTAAAAAACAAAGCTACAACGAAGGCAATCATGCTGATTGATGTCCCCTGATGGCTAAAGAATATTTGCTTCAAATATTTTGTAGTTTGCATCTGGACAAACACTTATTATTGGTGGTCAAGATAAATAGGACATCCTGTATATGATTTGTAACTTTTGTTATTTATGTTATGTAAGCCTACATATAATTTTGGTTAATGTTCCTTGTAAAGACTAGGGTTAAGTCCAGTCTCATCTTATACATTGTACTGCATATGATCAGTGGGTTAAATAAATAAATAAATAATTCTCTAATCCAACAATATAGAAAATGTTTTAAAAAATCAAAAGTTATCAGAAATGTTTATACCTGTAGAAATGATTGCACCTGTTAGGAGGCTATATTTATACAACATATTGTTTTGTAGGTAATGAAATAAATTTTCTTATAAGACAGGTGCACTGTATATGCACACTATAATAAGTAAACGGAAAACATTTTGTTATTAATTTGGTGTGAGATATGTTATATAAAAATTACCATGAAAATGTTGATGAATCAGCATGTTTCAACCTGACTGATTTATAATTAATAAAATATTTATTTATACTGGACATTGCTGAGATATGTACTCTCATTAGTTAACACTTATTTCAGAAACTATGAGTATGCTAAGATAAGATTAAAATTTTAAAAAATTAATTATACAGCAGTCATTGATTTTCCAAATATTTTCTTGTGCTCCTATTAAAAATTGACAGAGCCCCTGCATTTCTGGACAGAAAACAAAATGCAGAAATAGTTTGAGAAGTGGAAGGAATTGATGTACAAATGTGTAGACATGTGGGCTGTGTATGATTAATTCAACATATCCATGAAGTACACAAACTAACAACCTAATATGTTTGTTAATCCTTGTAAATGGCATTTTCAGACTGAATACAACATACAGTTGTGTGGGTGGGTGGGTGTGCGTGTGTATGTGTGTAAATTATGATTTGTTCTCCATTTCATTAGAATGTGTAACTCATTACTTAAAAAAAAATGAATGAGACAATCTAGCCTTGCATTAAGCCTCATGTCTTGTGTATGTTGTGATCAGTAGCACAAAAGTCAAAAGGAGAAATACAGTTAGAAAATTTATGTAGAATTAGTAAAAATAAATAGCTAATTTTAATGTTGGTGATCAGCACAACAATTACAAAGTTCCAAAAAGACTTTAAATGTATGTAATATGAAAAGGACATAAAAGCTGGTTTTTCACCTGTAACTACAGTATACTTCCTACTGTAGAAGAACTATCTGGGGAAGAACAAAATAGCAGAAAATGATATACATATAACAGTTATTAAAAAAAACATAGAACACAAACATTCAACAAGAGGATCAATGTATAAACTAGCATATTGTGATCCATACCATGCAATGACAAGGAATAACAGCTCAAACAGAATGAGCACCTCCATGTCAACCAGTATGGATTCCAAAAACACAGATCTCATGAAACCTAACTTGAACTTTTCTCACATGACATACTGAAAGGTTTGGATCAGGCCATCATTTAGACGCAGTATTTCTTGATTTCCAAAAAGCAATTGACTCGGTACCATACCTATGCTTATTGTCAAAAGTATGATCATATAGGATCTCAAGCAAAATTTGTGACTGGGCTTAGAGCTTTTTGATAGGAAGGATGCAATATGTTGTCTTAGATAGAGAGTCATCATCAGATGTAGAAGTAACTTTGTGTGATCAATGACCTTTCAGACAATATTAATAGTAACCTCAGACTTTCTGCAGATGATGCAGTTATCTACAGTGAAGTACTGTCTGAAAGAAGCTGCATAAATCTTTAGTCAAATTTTGAGAAGATTTCAAAGTGGTACAAATATTAGCAACTTGCTTTAAATGTTCAAAAATGTAAAATTGTGTGCTTCACAAAATGATAAATATGTAGTCACACAAATACCTGGGTATAGCCCATAGTAGGGATATGAAATGGAATGATCATGTAGGCTCAGTCATGGGTAAAGCAGGTGGTAGTTTAGTTTATTGGTAGAATGCTGGGGACGTGCAATCAGTTGACAAAGGAGATTGCTTATAAATGACTCATGCAACCAGTTCTAGAATATTGCTCAAGTGTATGGGATCTGTACCATATAGGACTAAAAGGGGATACTGAAAGTATACTGAAAAGGCCAGCACAACTGGTCTCAGATTTGTTTGACCCTTGGGAGAGTATCAGAGTGTCACAGAGATACTGAAAAAACTGGACTGGCAAATTCTTGAATATAGATGTAAACTATCCTGAGAAAATCTAGTAACAAATGAATGATGATTCTAATAATACACTACAATTCAGTACGTGTCACTCACACAGGGACTGTAAAGATAAGATTAGATAATTACAGCATGCACAGAGGTATTCAAACACTCAATCTTCCTGCACTCCATATGTGAACTGAATGGGACGAAATCCTCATAATTAAGGGCATACTATCATTTCACTTCATTTCAATTGGTACAATAGGATGTACCTTCTGCCATGCACTTCATGGTGGTTTGGAGAGTGGAGATGTATATATAGACAGATGTAGAACTGTTTTATTGTTTGCAAGTAATCATTTATGAGTACTGCCAGCATACAAATTATTTTGAAAAGGAAGCAACAGAAGTAAATTATACTTTCATTTAAAACTGCTGAAGAATCAAAATGTTCAAAGGAAACTACACAAGACTGACAAGTTTCATAGGCAAGCTGTCATCAAAATCATGACACCATGAATCTATCCCTAACAAGCAATGTACCTCAGGATATCTTTTAAAACACTTAACATTTTCTACATAGTAAAGATCTAAAACATATTTGTCAGTATATTATTCAAATGTCAAATATTCAGTATATTATTCAAATATATATCTGTGTGTGTGTGTTTGTGTGTGTGTGTGTGTGTGTGTGTGTGTGTGTGTGTGTGTGTGTGTGTGTTTGTGTTATTTCTGAAGAATTGCTTCACCCTGAAGTAACAAGTTTTCTGTACTTTCTACAAGTTTGTCCACTAGTCAAGACTTATTTTATTTTCAAATACATAGGTACTTGCAATATGTTCTGAACAATTAATTGAAATTATGTGTTCACACATAATTAATATATGTCTATAACTACCTACGTTCACAATACATACAAAACTGTTCAATGTGATCGAGGATGTTGATCAAGAAAGCTATTTTCTAACGTTCATTAGATGATGTTTCATAGAAAATATCAGAAAAAGATGTATGCAGCTTAAAATAGCTCATGTGATGACAAAATATCTGTCTGAAACATCAATACTTATTTGATATTCCATGTGCAATGATCATATAGATATAACCTATCATGAGGGCACCATATTCTTTACATTATTTGAAAGTAAAAAAATCAAAATTATGAAATGACATTTAAGCAAATTCATTCATGAACTATTTGGTAATTCAGTAACTACTTCATTTCTTTTTCTTCTTTCATACATTGACAGTCCCCTTGACAATAGATTTTATGTAAACAGAAAGTTGGGTTTATATAAATTCATGTACTGGTTTTCTGTTGTGAGTAAATGTTTTTCTTAACAACTAGTTATAAGAAAATAGAAACTGAAGTTTATATGTGGAACTAGCTTCTACTTTGAAATAACATACTGAGTGTCTGATTATACCTTCTTCCTATGAGGATTTGGTCAAACTTTCACAAATACCATTTTTCAGCTCTGAAAATGTGTAAATTAAGTATCTATGTCAACAATGTTAAAGTCATCTCTGTTTCAATAGTTTTTAATTCAAGTTATCATCAGTAAATTAAAAAGTTAGAGCAAATAAAATGTAAAACATCATCAATCATTTATTTCTTCACTGTGGAAAATACAATTACTTTTCTTAATCAAAACTTATAAGGAAACTAAGTTATTTGAAATTTTTGTTAGAAAAGTCCAGCATGTAAGATTTACATTTTGGTAATGTGCTAGTAGAGTGACTTTTTTTAATGAATATTAGTGAAAGATCTTCTCCAGAAACTTACCTGTAATTGGAAGAATCATTTAGATGACGAACTGTCACTGTGAAGTCCTTTGGGCCATACATCTTCAGTACATAACTGAGTCTGATGAGCCCTTCATCACTTTCGAATAGGATAGTGAAGCTCTTCCATTTCCATGCCTTAACTAAATCTGCGTACACCTAAATATCATATGGATGGGACTCATGAATTATTTTATTTTCAGGTTAAATTAATTTATAAAAACAATTATTTTAAATATGTGTTATTGCAATGGATATACTGCAAGTAACATGTATGTTTTCATATTTCTGCTACAAAAGAATGAATACATTCATTTTAAAATTCAAAATCTTTACATATTTTTTCTTGTAATGTTTAATAAAAATGAGAATTTGAGGAAAAAATGAAAACGTGCTGTTAAAACAAAAAAAAGTAACTGCTTAATAAAATGAAAAAAATTCTAGGATAGATAACATAAAACTCTAAGACGGATCTACACTTTACTAACTTCTTACCCCATAGGTGACATCACAAAGCTAGATCAATGAAGTGATAGAATCAGGGATTCTTTCAGCTGCTTAATTTCCTTTCTTTTCTCTTCCACATTTGAGTAGAAACACATGAGGAAGTAGGAAGGTGAGTAGGGAGGTGAGGGGAGAAGATAAGTACTTTACAGGAATGGATAGGAAAATGTCATAATAAAGGGCACTGACAGGAGTTCAAAAGATCCAAGTAGAGGAAAGAAAACAGAGGCAGGCCATGAAATGGCACCTGGAGAGATGAAAAAAGAAGACAGGAAAAAAGGAGAGAAAAGGACAGGTGATACATACAAGCTACTGACGGAGATGGCAGCATAGAATGGCAGAAGGCAATATACTCTAAATATTAATATTATTAGAGACATAGTTCTACCTCAGATTGTACAAGATTGGTGAGTAAAATCAACCACTGTCTTGTTGAAGGAAGCTTCCTGAGAACTGCATGAAGTGATCTGGAGAACAACTGAAGAACTAAACAAGAAACATCACACTGGGATGCGAACCTTGTTCCTCTTAATGGAAGTCCAGTGTCTGAACTACTGTACTACTAAGAGAGTGAGATGCATGTATGCCATAATGATTGGAGTTGCCAATGATGAACTAAGTTATTTTGTTTAGAGGAAGAATCAAGAAAACTTAGGCATTTTAATAGTTATTAAAATCGATCACATTGTATTAAGCAGAATGTGCACAAAGTGTGTAAAACACAGAATTTGCTGCACAAAATAATTGATGGTGCCAATTTACATTTGGGTATTGGTCATACATTGATAAAAGGCTTAAAGGCTGTTGCAGCAGAGACAGTAATGGCATGGATATTCTTGTAAGTGACACTTCTTCTCAGATATTATGGAATCTTCCAGGCACAAATGATCTTATCAAGTGAGTTTTCTTATTTAATATTCCAATAACTTTTGATGCGTATTTAACTACAGTTGTGATTTATAAAGTAGATCAAGTTAGTGTTATGACTCGAGTTCCAGATGTGGAAATTTATATGTTTTAGATTTGTTTAAAATAGTTGAAACAATGAATGAGTGGGTTTATTAAGAGGTTGCTAAATGACTTTAAAGATTTCTGTATGCTTTATTTATTATATTAAGTATTTATGTGAAATTATAGCGAAACTTATGACTGGTAGTCAGGATGAAAGCCTCTGCACTGTATCGAAGAGCAGTCATGTGACCAAACCTTTAAATAAGCATACAGAACAGGGATTGTGGTCTTTATATGTCATCTTGCATCTGGAGTTTTTGTGAGATATTTTTGCCTTGTTTTTTTTTCTGGAGCCAGTAAAGTTATTGGTTGTGTGTATGGTGTGGATGTTATTTTCATATTGCACAACTTCTACTTTATGTCTTAGTGCATTGCTGCTGGGTGTAAATGCTACGTTTACACAGTGTAATTTCAAATTTTGCAATGCTGATAGATACAGAACAATTATTCAATGAGTTAATCATATGTGGCTGTCTTTTGCACATATTGTACTTTCCTGAAAAATAAAAGAGATTTATATCAAAGTTAAAAATCAATCTGTTTTGAGAAATATTATTATCCTTTGGGGTTTCAACCAACAGATCCAATCTCAGTATATCTTTTATTAAATTATTTGTTAATGTTTCACTGCTAATATAAGGTTTTGGTATAAACATTATTATGTTGTGTTTGGCTATAAAGCAATGGTGTACGACCACCCCCATTGATGATAGCAAGCTATGCTCAAAGCCATACATTTCCCACACTATTGGAGCTTACTGCTATGTCGTAATTGCTTATATCAAAAGGGATATATGACATGATGAGTAGGTGTAAGCACCCTGACAAAAATGTCAAGCCATCCAGTAACTACACCAAACTTCACAATGCTATCTTAAGAAATTTTCCAACCTATTAACATCATACTGCTGTCTAAAAATATGATTATACGCCATAATTCCAACAGCCCCTATCAGTACTTCTTATCAACCACTCAAAGTCACTAGCCCTTGTCTTACTCACCTACTTCATCTGTGCCACAACTCTAGAATATTCTTATCCCACCCACTAGCAACCAAAAACAAATTAGACAATCCTCTAACCTATAAAATTTTTAGTCCTCTCTAAAGGCTCCACTTTAAGCTCAACACATAAATTAAATCAACCTGTCAAACACCGCTTTCATGAATTAAGTTGCTGTAATGAAAAGAGTTACTTGTCATCTATTCTACTGATCAGAATCTTTGAACATTTTGTAATAAAATGAAACACCTACAGCCTTTCTTAAGACGTCATATATTGTGTTGCCACCAGTTTGAGCACTTCAGTGCACCATCTTCAAGCCTCAGTTGATGCTCAAGGGGTTATCACAGTCTATATCTATGATGCATTAGTAGCCAATATAAGTGGCCTAGAAAGACTGCCTATAACTGTTATGTTGTCTCTCCAATCGTCAACTGTCAACTGACTGGAGAAACATTCAAAAGGGTGCAAACAGACCATGATGCCACAGACAGAGTAAACAAGTTTCAACACATGTGTCTGCTGTGAAATCATGTCCCTGCAGCTTTTCCACATATAAAAGACAACATTGCCCTCCACAGAACGTGACTTGCTTTGCTTGTGGAAAGACGGGTCATGTACAGTGTGTGCGTTTGTGACAGAAAAAGAGCTGTACCCACATTTGCTCTCATAAGTATGGATCGCTTTCTCACCTAGTGAATACAATTTTTCTAAACTGGCAACCACTACTCATAAAGATCAAATTCAGTATGTGCCTTCACCCTGCCCAAGCACTATGTAATGACAGTCAAACAAACTCTTTGTGAACTTAGTCATTGCCGGTCACCATGTGCAACTTCAGTTACACTCTGGTGCATCCATTACATTGCTTAACTGTCCCACTTGTGCATAGTTGGGCCCACCACAGTTAGCAAAATCTTGCACGCAACTTAATGCATATAATGCTCAGGACATTCCTGCGCTTGATACATGTAGTTTGCCTGCCACATTCCAGACTCACACCAGAACAATGACATTTACAGTTTTGCATTCATGGAACTGAAAATACTTTGGGTTAGATACATTTGATTGGTTTGGTCCTTGTATTCAGGACAATGTATTTTCTGTTTCTGCTTTCAACCCAAAAGACAGCGTTACTCATTTGATTGAGGAGTTTCGTGATATATTTTCTGATGTGCTTGGCAGAGCAAATTATTTTGTGGTGCATGTTACAATGAAGGACAATGCGTAACCTAAGTTCTTTCAGTAGTGTACTGTCCCTCATGCACTTTGAAATAAAACAGCAAGTAAACTTAAAGAATGGCAAGAAAATGGTCTTATTGCTCCAGTTCAGGTTACTCAATGGGCTTCTCCCTTAGTAATCTTACCAAAACCTTCTGGAAAACTTCGTCTTTGTGCTGACTTTAAATCTACTGTGAAACCACAAACAATAATTGATACTTATCCATTGCCTTGTCCTAGCAAAATAATGGACAGGCTTGGTGCAGGCCAGTATTTATCAAAAATTGATTTAGGTGATGCACATTTGCATATTCCATTACATGAAGGGTCTCAGGAAGTGTTTTTGATCAACACACATTTAGGGTTGTTCCAATTATTGTGCTTACCCTTTGGCAGCACTTCTGGACCTGCCATATTCCTATGCTATTTAGAACAACATACCTTAAAGTTCCATTCTGTTCTAATTACTTGGACAATATTGTGGTATCAGGATGTACACCAGAGGAACATATCATTAACCTTTGTATGCTTTTTCAAGTACTTTCAGCTGCAGGTTTTAAGTGTTGTCTGGACAAATTGTGGCAAAGCAAGATGGTATCTCATTACTTCCTCTCTTACTTTGGCATCTGCCATGTTAAATTCATTTTATTTTCATTTTGCCTAATTACAATTAACATGCATGAGTACAATCTGCATTTCCATAAAAGAGAAAGTTTGGCCCTCAGTCTTAAGGAATATAGCACCAGGTCTAATTTTGTGCTTAATTTTGTGTATGTAACAAATTCTCTAATTTATTTTGACCATTCCTAGTTAATACTTTTGTTACAGTATGAAATCAGTAATTGTCCCATGACTTAAATCCTACTCATTCTATTGTTGACTTAAAAACAAGTACAGATTCTGTATTAATAATAAAGGTTTGGAAGAAGAACTACCAGGATTCTTAAAGTATTTATTTGGCTCTATTCAAAAACATATTAGCAAAGCCAGCCCTTAGTTAATTCCAAAATAATTAACAGGTTTGTCAAAACAATTGTTTGTATAAATATATCTGTTAATTTCTTTATTCAAACAAATAATTTGGCATAACATTTGTGGTAAAAGAAAATGGTAAAAAGAAGGAATTTTGATGTATTTAGTTAATTTATGAGTTATGTTTTAATTGTAATTTCTATAACTTAAACATTGAACAATGTATAGTTTCAGTGCCTATTATTGTGAGAATATATACACAACCAATTTTTGGTGCCCAACACAGTCAGTCCACAGCCAGTTTTCAGACAGGACTTATGTATTGGTTAAAGTAACAACAATGCATCAACTTAACAGTGGTGTTGTGACAGTGCCACGACATTTAATAGTGCCGCCACGTCAGTACACGCAAATGGCGATAGAGGCGCTCCGCAATTCGGCTGAGCGCGGGAGCGCCACCTAGCTATGAACGGCGCTGGCCGCATGTCACGGCACGGCAGTCGAATGACCAATACGGAATTGGTAGCATATAACCAGCTATTGTTTCTACGTTTGTATATCCATGCAATTTATTAGTGATTAAAGGTTATAACACTTTTTGCGACGAGGATGGGATATTTTTGTTCCTGCGTTGTGGATTTGTGTGTTCGTGTCGGGGCAGACATGGAACAGCTTATGCAAACGCTCATTGAACAACAAACACAGCTGACAGCTGCTATTCAGGCGTTGTCAACGTCGCTTACTCATCGTCTGTCTTCCTCTTCTCCGCCTCTGTTCCCTCCTTATGACGAGGCCATCGCTTCCAGATAAGGCAGCTCACCGCCTGCAACATTGGGCCTTATACTTGTCTCGTTTTCACTATGAGATTCACTATCGCCCCACGGTCCAGCACGCCAATGCTGACGCGTTGTCGTGTTTGCCGATGGGCCCCAAACCGGTTTTCAATCAAGACGAACTACTCTGTTTCCACATTGATGAGGCAGAACGTCATGCGGTCGAGGGTTTTCCGCTTACAGGTTCGCAAGTCACGTCGGCTACTGCGCGGGACCCGGTCTTGTGTCAGGTGATCAGTTTTATTCAACGGGGTTGGCTGGACAGGACCAAGGGCCGGGCATTGGATCCCCTTCGCAACTACCATGCCTTGCACCTTCGTCTGTCTGTTCGTGATGGTGTTGTTCTTCTCGCCACGGATGGTGCATCTCCACGGGTCATGGTGCCAGCCTCTCTTCGCAAAGATGTTCTCAAACTGTTGCATGAAGGCCATTGGGGGATTTCTCGGACTAAGTCCCTGGCCCACAGGCACGTTTATTGGCCCGGCATTGATTCAGACATCGCCTACATGGTCGCTGCGTGTGGTCAGTGTGCTCAACAACTGGCTGCACCCCGTACAATGCCCTCTCCATGGCCTGACCCAGCGCAGCCATGGGAACGGGTGCACGCTGACTTTACCGGCCCCTTCCTCGGCACTTATTGGCTGCTGTTGATTGACGCCTTCTTGAAGTTTCCTTTTGTTGTTCGATATCCGTCGCCCACCACTGCGGCAACGACGCTGGCTTTGTCCAAAATCTTTGCGCTAGAAGGTCTTCCATCCACGATCGTCACGGACAATGGCCCTCAGTTCTCTTCGCAGGCCTTCCGTGATTTTTGTACTGGACACGGGATTCATCATGTTACAGCACCGCCCTTCCATCCGCAATCGAATGGGGAGGTCGAGCGCCTTGTCTGCATTTTCAAAAGCCAGATGAAAAAATTCCTTAGTGATTTTTCCCCAGATGACACTCTGTTGCATTTTCTGAGTTCTTATCGCTTCACGCCTTTGGGTGATCGCAGCCCTGCTGAACTCTTGCATGGCCGGCAACTGCGCCATCTACTGCACCTGCTTCACCCTGTCAGGCCTTGTACTGTGTCCCATCCTGTGGGAAAATACTCGGTGGGCGCCGACGTGTGGGCACGAGGGTATGGATCTCGCCCTAAATGGATTCCAGGAGTGGTCAAGGCTCTTCGCGGCCGCCGGCTTTATGAAATACGTACGGACGATGGCGTGGTTGTTCGCCATTACGACCAGATGCGCCCACGAGTGGTGGCCACGCCGGTGCCACCGCCCCTTCCTTCGCCTCCACCAGCCCGAGAAGCCAGTCCAGTCGCTGCTGCCGATCTCCCGTGTGTGTTGCTGCCGCCGACGTCGCTACCGCTTCCGAGTACGCTGGAACCGGCCCCAGTCACAACGCCGCTTTCTCCGGGACCCATCTCGCTGGAGCACACCCCCAGGTCCATGACACCTATGGATGCTGCTCCGGAGTTTTCACCCATCACCTTGTCCAGGAGGCACATTCCATGCACGGGCTTCCGTCATGGACATTTTCGACCGTACTCTGGTGTTTCTCCGTGGGATCTTCTCGGGGCCTCCCAAGAGGCCATGGATGTCTCCGTGCTGTCCGTGTCTCCCAGGAAGTGAGTGTTTTTTTTCAAGGGGGGGAAAAGTGTTGTGACAGTGCCATGACATTTAATAGTGCCGCCACGTCAGTACGCGCAAACGGCGATAGAGGCGCTCCGCAACTCGGCTGAGCGCGGGAGCGCCACCAAGCTACGAACAGCGCCGGCCGCATGTCACGGCATGGCAGTCGAATGACCGATACGGAATTGGTAGCATGTAACCAGCTATTGTTTCTACGTTTGTATATCCACACAATTTATTAGTGATTAAAGGTTATAACAAGTGGAATAGGCCATCTGTTAAAACAATGAATGACAATGTCTGTTCAATTTTTTTTGAGAACTAGTGTCACAGTTACCATACTATTCTGCAAGAACTGTTAACTGTGTGGTTAGGTTATTACTGCTCATAGGTGTTCAACAGCAAACTATTGTAGCAGTATGCTGATGTTTGCCTGCAACCTATTAACGAGGCTTATCAACATTTACCAATAGCGAACTGGTAATATTGGAGAGTTGTGAATAGTAAAAGTAAAGAATTGTGAAACACAATTGTGCAACTGTCAGCTACATTATTTACAGTATTCAGTGATGAACTTCCACCCCCCATTTTTCAGCCAGTATAAAAATGCTGTACATCAACACTGAGGACTATAAACGACAAAATAAAGCAGGTGAACAACACATATGATGCCCTTTCGGGTGAGGACTATTGTATTTGGACACAATAAACAATGACACGAGAACTTTGTCCCATGCCATCATCAATATGGCGGAAATAGCCAGTCACTACATAGACACGAGAAAAAAATGAAAATGCATATAAATAAGACAGTAACATCTCCCTCCAAAAATACAATCAAACTAAAGTGACAACAGAGCGAAAGTGGAGGTTTTAGAATGGGGACAAGTAAAAAAAAAAAAAGCACACCACGATTCAAAACACACAAAGTGACCAAAAAAAATTCACAACATTCTGCTACACCAACAAAATCTGCAGGAATCAAACACTTTCCTTGGCCTACATAGCTCAACCTCAGCTGTCAATACCACAAAAACAACACCTACAACTCTGAAACAAAACACCAACGCCTACAATGAAAATTAGAATCAGACATTTCCCGTGAGCTATATACATCAACCATAGCTGACAATACCAAAACACCATCATTTACAACTAAAACTACAAAAAGTGGATTCAGACATTTCCTTGACCTATATACATCAAACATAGCTGACAACACCAAATCACCAATACCTACAACTAAAGCTATGAAAATTAGAATTGAGCATTTCCATTGGCCTATATTGGTCAACCACAACTATTGATACCAAAAAACCAACACCTTCAACTATGAAAATAAAATCAAAATCATATCACCTCAAAAACCCAAAAATCAAACACCACTACATGAATTAAAATACAATCAATACACCATAAATACACAAAAATTGCAACTCAAGACAAACAGACCCAAAGAGCAATTACTTATCATCAACAAATTCTAGAAGTGCAAACTTGGTCAGCCACCTCACCCCATCACCCCCCTCGTCCCCCTCGCCCCTCCCCCCATACACACTCACACCCACTACACTTCACAGTCTCAGCAATCAGTCCAAATAACTGAAGGAATTTAATAATGAACAATATGTCCTCCCCCATATACAACCACAGCATAGCACTGTTACATTTCATCATCATATCCATACCTAACAACAGCAACAGCAAACCAATAACACCTAAATAAACACATAAACAAAAAAATTTACAACAGCCAATCAGTGCATGGGTTTCATGGCCACAGTAACAGAGTATGACAGCAGCCAATCAGCAAGTGGGTTCTGTGGAAGCAGCCATTGAGTACAGGAGCAGAAAACTAGCATGCAGGTGGGCACAGCTGACCAGGATAAACAACATGCCACACTGACAGAATTACAGCTTGCAGCAGCAGGAGACAAGTGAATAAAAATAAGGTAATTCATAGCAACAGCTGTTTCATATTAAGTGATACATAATGAGTGGTGTTAACCAACAAGTCAGTGTGATGGGGAGAATGGACAACAGTGGAGTGATGTGATTGATAACAAAGCGGTAGAGGTTAAGATTTTAAATGATCATAAAACTTAATGGGGACTGATCTGGTAGACAATAGTGGTTATAACTCAAGGATGAATGTAACTTTCAGTGATGGGGATGAAAGTCCTATTGTGGATGAGATGATAATAGCATCATCTACACTGTGTGGTGTTGTGAGAGAAATGGATGAAAACAGTAGTGAAATGGGTGAAATAGTTAAGGCTGAGGCAGGAGATCCTTGTAGTGAATGTCAGCAAGGGCAAACTTTTATGGCAGACAGAGAGTTGGAAGCAATATTAAGGCAAATTATGAGTAGTTTGGGTACGAAAGACGACATAAGCAGGGTGGAAAATAGTATGAAAAAAAACATCAGTAGTATGAAAAAAGACATTACTAGAGTGGAAAATAAAACTGATAGGATTAAAACTGACAAGGCTTGCTTAAAGGATGAACTAGAGAAAGAAATTAAGAAGGAAATTAAGATAGTCAGCTATAATCTTCCAGTATTAAATAAGAAACTGAGGTGGTAGTGAAAGGTTGTGCTGAAAAGATAAAGAAAGTAGTACAGAATATTAATGAGAAATTGACATTAATGAGTAGTAAATGTGTAGAAGAGTGAAAGAAACTTTGTGAAAGTATAGTAAGAGGGTGGAGGCTTCCAAGAAACAGTGTAAATAGGAATTCAAAGCAGCCAGGAAATTTTGTGCAGAGAATAGAGTTAAACTTGAGAACCAAATCAATCAGATTAAAAATGATTTAGAAATGGAAGTAGAAATGAAGTGTGCAGTAGTGGAAGAGGAATAACTGGTAAAAGTAAATAAAAATGTAGATTCAGAATTGGCTGAAATGGAGAAAAAGGTAGAAGAGGTACAAAATCTAAAGCATAGTGTGTGTAGTATTCCAAACAGTCCTTCATTTGTTAGTTATAAGAAATTTAATAATTTTGAACTATACAGGGAAGTGCATCCATTGGATTTCATTAGGGAATTTAATGATTTGCCTGAAACAGGGAATGACAAAGAGAAAACGTAATTTGTGAGAGGTTTTTTGATCAGGGATGCTTATGGAGGGGCAGCTCTGGTAGCTGATAGTTGTGATTCGTGGCATAGCTTTAAGAAAGCATTTTTAGATGAATATTTGTTCAAAGAGAAGCAGCAGAGAATTTTGAGTGTATTTTGTGGAGGAGAGAGATCTGACCCTAGGAAGGGCACTGTTAATGGTTTCTGTCAGTTTTGGATAAGCAAACTGGAATATATGGACAAAGAGCTAAGTGGTGAAGCAATAATTATGGGTTAAGAAATTTATTTGCCTCATAAAGTTAGAGAATTGCTTATACCTGCCCCTGGGGGAATATTGGTGATATTTTTAATTATGTTGATAAAGTGGAGAAGCTGAAGTCCACAGTGGAAGATCGTAGGAGGAATTTTGATGATAATAATCAACCAGGGAGAGAGTTTCAGGTAAATAGGATGAACAGAACTAATTATAGTAGAAATTCAAGGAATGGTTGGGTGGAGGATAACCAGAATGGGCACAGAAATGGCAGGAAAATTTCAAGGAAAAGAAATGGAGGAGAAGATGGTAATTTTGGATCAAACCATTTAAACTAGATAATGCTCCAGATTTGGCTCACACTAGAGTAGATACTGATGAAGAGCCATGTGTATTTAAATGTCCTGTAATGACAGGTAAGGGTAATGTAAATGATAGTAGTAAGACGAGTGTAAATTCTAATTCTAGCGAGATGTCGAATGATGGTGTATGTAGCAATGTTTATCATGTAAAAAGGGAGGAAGAAGTTACTATAATAAAGTTAAGTGATGAAGCAGAGTATGTTGCTTTTGCTCAGAACATCCAATGTGTCAAAGTGGATGATACGTTTTTAAGAGAACATAAGGAATTCAGGAGTTCTGCTTTGTGGTCTAATACTGAAAACAAGAATCACTTAATTAGCCAAGTATTTGATGACTATGAAGGTGACAGTGGGTCTGATTCTGACAGTAGTTGTAATGATGTAATGATAGTAGTGACAAATCCAGTAGTGATGAGAATGAGGAATATGAATTTATCATCACTAATGATGGCAATGTGTTAAGTACAGAAAGAATAAAGGAGGATAATATTAGGCCTAATGAGGAGTTAGAGTTTAATGAAAGTGGTAATTGTTGTGACAGTGCCATGAGATTTAACAGTGCCGCCACGACAGTATGCGCAAACGGCGATAGAGGCACTCCGCAACTCGGCTGAGTGCGAGAGCGCCACCTAGCTACGAACGGCGCCGGCCGCATGTCACGGCACGGCAGTCGAATAAGAGTTACTGAGTTGTTATCATGTAACCAGCTATTGTTTCTAAGTGAGTGTGTTTGAATATCCATGCAATTATTGGTGATTAAAGGTTATAACAGTAATGAGGAAGAGGACCATGCTATCTGTCATTTGACCGTGTCTTATAATTGTTTTGGTAAGCAGGATGATAGGTTTTCTAGGGAAAGGATTACTGAGGATCTGGTGTATGAAGAATATCACATGGTAAGCAGAAAGGAAGTGCAACACTTTGTAATAACAGCAGGAGTACAAGGTAAACATGTTAAGTGTTTACCAGACAGTGGTAATGATGTGAATGGCATTTCACAGGCATTTAATAGATTAAAAAAATCTATTAAGAACACAGAGGGTAGAGTAGTGATGAATGTTTCTGGAATAAAAATTATTCATGCTACTGGTAAGCTATCAAAGAGTGTGAAGTGAGAGCTACTATTAACTTTGGAATTGGCAGGACAGCTGTTATTGGTGCTAGTGGTAAGCTATCAAAGAGTGTGAAGCCAGAGGCTACTATTAACATTGGTATTGGCAGGACAGCTGTTGGAGTGCAATTTCTTGGTGATTCAAAATCTCAACATTGGTGTAATACTTGGGACTAATTTCTTCTTCAAATGGTGTGTAAATATTAATTTTGCTAGTGGTAAGTTTAGTTTCAAATGCAACGGAATTAAGTATGAACTATCATTTTTGGAAGGTATGGACAAGTGCATGCAAATTGAATTAGATTTGCCATTATGAGTTTTAATCACTGGGCAGGCTACTGAGGAAGAAGAGGAGGAGAGAGTAAGGTGGGAAATAATAAAGAGAGTTGAGGATATTGAAGATATTACTAATAGTCAAATGGGGAAATTAAAAGGTATTCTCCTGAGCAACTGTACAGCATTTTCAGACAGGTCAGGTTTGGTAAAAGATTTTTGAGTGCAAATTGAAGTTTAAGGATCATGAACTGTTTTTCAAGAAGCCTTATATTATTCCATTTTCAAAAAAGGAAGCTGTGGGAAAAGAAATTCAAAATATGGTCTCATCAAGGATTATTGAAAGGTCAACCAGCAGGTATACTAACCCACTTGTGGTTGTAAAGAAGATGAGCAGTGATGTCACGTTGGTTCTGGATGCCAGGAAGTTAAGTGAAATCATAGTAGGGGAGAGTGACAGACCAGCTAACATGGATGAAATTTTGCAAAAGTTCAATGGATGTAAGTTTCTGACTTCTTTTGATGTGACTTGTAGCTATTGGAATATCAGTTTGGCCAAGGAATCTAGGCTATGTACAGCATTTTTACATGAAGTTAAGTGTTACCAATACTGTGTGGTGCCTTTTGGTCTGAATTTGGCTGTGTGTGTGTTTTCAGATCTATTGAAAAGGTGCTAGATGAGATATTAACCAATGAAATCACAGTCTATGTAGACGATATCCTAGTAGCGAGTGCAGAATGGTTCAAGCACTGTAAGATTCTGAATGATGTACTGAGTGCCATGTATAGGGGAGGTATGAAACTAAAATTAAGTAAATCTGAATTTTGAAAGAAGGAAATCTAATTTTTGGGTCACAGGATTAATGAGGAAGGTGTACAGCCTGATGAAGAAAAGCTTGCTGCTACTGTGGATTTCCCACCCTTCAAGAACAAGCAGGATCTATAAGCTATGTTTGGCTTCTTTGGCTTCTACCGAAAGCTCTTATCAGATCAGTCATTAAACTGTCATTGCCTTCGTAATTTGTTGTAAAAGAATGTGGTATGGAATTGGACAGAAGAGTATGAAGCATTTCAGAGTCTGAAAAAATAATTAGTAAATAGTGAGATGTTAGGACATCCAAATTTTTCACTGCCATTTTGTATGAGTACTGATGCAAGTTCTTGTGATTTGGGGATGGAAATTTTCCAATTAGTACCTACTGAGATTGGGGTTGAACACAAAACTATTGCTTTTGCTAGTAGAACATTACAGCCACATGAAAAGAACAATTACGTTTCATAATTAGAGGCTTTGGCTATTGTTTTCGGATTTCAAAAGTTTGAGTACTAGTTGCTTGGATATAAGACCACAGTGTATTCTAATCATAAGGCTTTGAGTTACCTTGTTCTTATCAAAACCAAAGAAAAATTTAGCAAAGTAAATGATGAGATAAAGTAGTTTTTGCATGTGTATCATGGTCCTTTCAGAGTGGTATGCATTGCCAATGACAACTCTGATGATTGAGCTTGCACAAAGACTAACACGATTTTGGATTAACAAAGAATATTACTGACCTGAAACCCTATGTGTCACCAATTAGATGTTTGAATCTCACTACACAACAGTTTAAAATGTTTCTGAGCTTGGGCAGTATTGATTTTGTTAGGAGAATGGAGTGTGCATTGAACCAGAAGTAAGAACTACAAGCAAGTATGGGGTTCAAAATTCTGTGTTGGATTCAATTATGTAGCAATAATACTTACCCCAGCTGTCGTTCTCATCTTTGTGTTTCCTGAGGCAGTCAATCTCTTTTCCTATCCTATCTGTAGTTTATAATTGAATCACAAACATTCTATCTTTGACTTTCATGTGATTTTATCCAGCAGCATACTTTAATATAGGAATATTTTAAAAAAGTTTCCTCCAGTGTTATCGATGTATATTATGTTCTGTTAGTGATAAGTAATGGAATCATAAGATGATGGAAGAAAGGCAATATATATAAAAAACAACAGCAGTGGTATTTGGAAAAAATCTATGAATACTGTGTTTATTCTGGTTTTATGAAATATGATGAAGGTAAATTGATGTTGCGGTTACAGAATTTCTGTCAAACAAAGATGTAAGGTAAAGAGAAAATGAAAGGTGTCAGCATATGTAGAGTAGAATGAGCAATTTATCTGAAAAATATAGCTAACATCTGAAGTAATCAGCTCGTGTGAAATCTGTATAATTTGGTGCCGCAGCAGAGGCAATATGCAGTGAAAACCATCTTGAATATTAGGTCTTAATATTAATTGTGGTACAATAGAAGTGTTTGTCTTCAGTGCAATCAGTATATGGAGATAACTATCTACCTATGTAAGTGTGTCATGGTACAGCCTCTTATAACATTAAGGAAATAAAACTTTGAACATACGTGCTTGGAGTAATGTGTGTGGAAGGAATAAGCTAAATTTGTATGTACATCACCCTACAGCACAGAATCTCAAGCAATTTCATGGAATACAATGAAATAATAGTTTTTCTAAGTGATAATTTTGGCTGATCAGTAATGAGAGTTAAGTTTTGCCTTATCCTGTTACTGCAGAGTGTTTTTCAGTAGAATCAATTTTGCATTATACAAGCAGAGCAGGTTTTTATTTATTAGAGAATGAGGGAACAATGAAATAATAAAATAATGAATAATGTTAGGGTCTTAATGGTTAGGGAGCCTGTCTCTGCAGAAGGGATATTTTTTGAGAATGCACTCCACTAGCTAACAAGATAAGAAACGTACATAAAATAATGGAGCTGACAGACATGATTGAGTAAGGAAAAAGATAACTGTATACAAACAAATGTGGTGAAACTATATTGATGATCGATTTCCAAACTAGGCAACCTTGGGTACTGTGTATATTGTGCAAATCATGACACTGCAGCTGGGAATGAGAGCTTAAACAAAAGAGCAATATTTTAGTATGGTACAAGTCATACAATGCTACATTATTGGATATATAGGTTATCTGAAATCTTCTATTTGTGTTCTGAGGAATTATGAAATTAAAGTGGTAATATTGGAATGAAGAAAAGTAATTTTTCTAATAAACTGATAACTGTAGTGCCAGAGTGATTTTAATATTCTGACAGGTCAACTATTTGGTAACATTTTATGATTTTGTGAGGATTTAATTTTCTGGTTGAATGAGAGTAGTACTCAAGAGTTGAGTGGACAAGTAAAGCAATGATTTGGTAAAACTTTCATTCCCTTAACTTTGATTTGAGAAGTAACTAAGTTATGTGATGGTGACTCTATTCTTTTTTCATAATGTAATGATTAGTAAATCTATGCCACTGTACAATTTGAGTTTTTGCTAGATGTAATGTACATATTTTGGAACCGCCACATAAGGAAAAAGTTCGAAATTTGTACAGTGATGTTGTTTTAAATATTTGTACTAACAAAAGAAATGACGCTCCTTTGAAGAAGAGTGAACATGAAAAATGTGAAACAGTAAACAAAGGTAAGAGTGAACATGAAAAATGTGAAACAGTAAATACAGGTAACCTACAAAATGCTTCTGAACACTTCTCGTGTAATTTAAAAATGGTTAAGAAAAATGACTGCAGTAAGTTGAAAACAAACATGAACATGAGTCAGCCTACAAATAAAAAACAGGTACTGTTACTTTCAGATAGTCACGGTAGGAACTGTGCAAAAGTACTGAACGAAATTTCAACAACCAGCTATAAATTTACATCTTTGATAAAGCCAAATGCTATATTCAAAGAAACAACATGCAATATACAAAACAAAATGTCTAGTCTATGACAAAATGATTATGTTATAGAGGGAAACATTCCACGTGGAAAAAATTATTATAAAAACAAAGATGAGGTGACTTACCGAACGAAAGCGCTGGCAGGTCGATAGACACACAAACAAACACAAACATACACACAAAATTCAAGCTTTCGCAACAAACTGTTGCCTCATCAGGAAAGAGGGAAGGAGGGGGGAAGACGAAAGGAAGCGGGTTTTAAGGGAGAGGGTAAGGAGTCATTCCAATCCCGGGAGCGGAAAGACTTACCTTAGGGGGAAAAAAGGACAGGTATACACTCGCACTCACGCACATATCCATCCACACATACAGACATATTTAAAAGACAAAGAGTTTGGGCAGAGATGTCAGTTGAGGCAGAAGTGTAGAGGCAAAGAAGTTGTTGAAAGACAGGTGAGGTATGAGTGGCGGCAACTTGAAATTAGCGGAGATTGAGGCCTGGCGGATGACGAGAAGAGAGGATATACTGAAGGGCAAGTTCCCATCTCCGGAGTTCGGATAGGTTGGTGTTGGTGGGAAGAATCCAGATAACCCGGACGGTGTAACACTGTTCCTTGACGTTGACCTCCACCTGTCCAATGGCCAACTTCACACGTCCGTCCACATCAAACCCACCAACAAGCAACAGTACCTCCATTATGACAGCTGCCACCCATTCCACATCAAACGGTCCCTTCCCTACAGCCTAGGTCTTCGTGGCAAACGAATCTGCTCCAGTCCGGAATCCCTGAATCATTACACCAACAACCTGACAACAGCTTTCGCATCCCGCAACTACCCTCCCGACCTGGTACAGAAGCAAATAACCAGAGCCATTTCCTCATCCCCTCAAACCCAGAATCCCCCACAGAAGAACCACAAAAGTGCCCCACTTGTGACAGGATACTTTCACGGACTGGACCAGACTCTGAATGTGGCTCTCCAGCAGGGATACGACTTCCTCAAATCCTGCCCTGAAATGAGATCCATCCTTCATGAAATCCTCCCCACTCCGCCAAGAGTGTCTTTCCGCCGCCCACCTAACCTTCGTAACCTGTTAGTTCATCCCTATGAAATCCCCAAACCACCTTCCCTACCCTCTGGCTCCTATCCTTGTAACCGCCCCCGATGCAAAACCTGTCCTATGCACCCTCCCACCACCACCTACTCCAGTCCTGTAACCCGGAAGGTGTACACGATCAAAGGCAGAGCCACGTGTGAAAGCACCCACGTGATTTACCAACTGACCTGCCTACACTGTGATGCATTCTATGTGGGAATGACCAGCAACAAACTGTCCATTCGCATGAATCGACACAGGCAGACAGTGTTTGTTGGTAATGAGGATCACCCTGTGGCTAAACATGCCTTCGTGCACAGCCAGCACATCTTGGCACAGTGTTACACCGTCCGGGTTATCTGGATACTTCCCACCAACACCAACCTATCCGAACTCCGGAGATGGGAACTTGCCCTTCAGTATATCCTCTCTTCTCGTCATCCGCCAGGCCTCAATCTCCGCTAATTTCAAGTTGCCGCCACTCATACCTCACCTGTCTTTCAACAACTTCTTTGCCTCTACACTTCTGCCTCAACTGACATCTCTGCCCAAACTCTTTGTCTTTTAAATATGTCTGTATGTGTGGATGGATATGTGCGTGAGTGCGAGTGTATACCTGTCCTTTTTTCCCCCTAAGGTAAGTCTTTCCGCTCCCGGGATTGGAATGACTCCTTACCCTCTCCCTTAAAACCCGCTTCCTTTCGTCTTCCCCTCTCCTTCCCTCTTTCCTGATGAGGCAACAGTTTGTTGCGAAAGCTTGAATTTTGTGTGTATGTTTGTGTTTGTTTGTGTGTCTATCGACCTGCCAGCGCTTTCGTTCGGTAAGTCACCTCATCTTTGTTTTTATAATAATTTTTCCCACGTGGAATGTTTCCCTCTATTACATTGATATCATTAATTTGAATCCAACAATTACGTTTGTTATTGTCACTGTTGCGTTTCGAAATCTTTTCTGTCGTCTTATTTTCCTCTTTCTGTTTTTGCCAGTAGTTTCACTTTGTATTCACCTTCTCCTTTTTACCGTAATCTGCTATACTATTTTATCCCGCCTATATATACTAAACAATACGTAACCCACTTCCAAACCATAACCAAAAAAAATTTTTTTTTTTTTTTTTTTTTTTTGCCGCTTTTAGCACTACCGCCGCTAGAATATCCACCGTTTCTAGTTCACAAATAGCTCCTTTCACCTTTTAAACAACAATTTCGGCCAGTTCTAATAACTTTCGCTTTATTTCCATTTCCGTTTTTCCCACATCACTTATAATTTTTAGCCGCTTCCCACAGGTTTTAACGTCATTATTTCTTCGTCAGACAATTGTTAGCCTCATTTTCATAATCTGCCACCACAATACCACTCCTTTTAATATACTACACGCAGTTTTTTCGAAATTTTCTTGAATTTCTCCGTCCTTTAACGTGTTTTGGCGGCAACACAACCACCTAACCTTTATGCACATCGTTGTCTATCAACCCAAGTCCAGCATAGCCCAGCTGTAACCAACACCTTTTCGCCTTTTTTCATTCCAGATCGCCAGTTACTTTCCGGTTCACCTTTATCTCTTCCCATACATTTTTATTTTCATTTTCATTTCACCTCATGTTACACTTTCCACCTTCTAATACCATGTCACCCTCACAACACCCCCACAATGACCCCTTTAAGTTTTATTTACATTCCCTCCGCAAACATGCCTTCGCCCTAGCCAGATTACGCTCCCATATTCTATTTTCTCAGGCTTGTCTGACATTTGGCATCACCCCCAAAGGCCTCACACTTAAAGTTCCCATCTCTGGCTGCAACCCTTCCTTCCATCAGTCCCTATACCAGTTCCAAACTGAACAATCCATTGCCCTCACCCACCTAATCCTTCACCTACACATCAAATCAGCCAATGAACACACCCGTCAACTCCTATCCTTAATAAAAGTCCTTAATCTTTCCTCTCCCACATCCACACCGGCTGTTCAGAGCATCCTCCTACAGGCCAACCGTAAATTAGAACAGCATGCCACCCTCCACCTCAAAAAACTATCCAATCTCCTGGTTTCCCACCTCTGGAAAGGCAACTCACTCACCCTTCACAACCTTTCCAGCAAACCTCAACCTCCTCTCATTGCACACAAACCCAGTCTCTCCCATCTACTCAATCTCCCACTTCCAGCTCCACTCCCTCCAAAACCTCAAAATTCCGATCAACACAATCTGGAACCACAACACCCCAATTCAGTAGTTAATCTTTCCTCCAAACCTCTCTCCCAATCCGAAACCTCTGTCCTATCCAAAGGCCTCACCTTCAGCCCCACTCCCAGATTCAACCAGACAGCCCTCGTCAAAGATTTACTGTCCTACACTCGTACTCTCTGCTGGAAGTATCACTTTGCCACGAAGAAAAATGATCCTACTCCTAATGATCCGACTCCCCAAGACACCATCCAAATTGAACCCTGCCTGGAACAGTTCCGTCCTCCGTCACAGCGGGACCCACCTCCTCTTCCTCAAAATCACCCTCTCCAAACCTTCCAGGAATTTCTGACTTCCAGCCTTGCATCTCAATCCTTCTTAAAAAACCTTAATCCTACACCCAACATCACCACTGCTGAAGCCCAGGCTATCCGTGATCTGAAGGCTGACCGATCCATCGTCATTCTTCCGGCGGACAAGGGTTCCACGACCGTGGTACTTGATCGTTGGGAGTATGTGGCTGAGGGACTGCGTCAGCTTTCAGACAACACCACATACAAAGTTTGCCAAGGTAGCCCCATCCCCGATGTCCAGGCGGAGCTTCAAGGAATCCTCAGAACCTTAGGCCCCCTGCAAAACCTTTCACCTGACTCCATCAACCTCCTGACCCCACCGACACCCCGCACCCCTACCTTCTACCTTCTTCCTAAAATCCACAAACCCAATCATCCCGGCCGCCCCATTGTAGCTGGTTACCAAGCCCCCACAGAACGTATCTCTGCCTACGTAGATCAACACCTTCAACCCATTACATGCAGTCTCCCATCCTTCATCAAAGACACCAACCACTTCCTTGAACGCCTGGAATCCTTACCCAATCTGTTACCCCCGGAAACCATCCTTGTAACCATTGATGCCACGTCCTTATACACAAATATTCCGCACGTCCAGGGCCTCGCTGCGATGGAGCATTTCCTTTCACGCCGATCACCTGCCACCCTACCTAAAACCTCTTTCCTCATTACCTTTGCCAGCTTCATCCTGACCCACAACTTCTTCACTTTTGAAGGCCAGACATACCAACAATTAAAGGGAACAGCCATGGGTACCAGGATGGCCCCCTCGTACGCCAACCTATTCATGGGTCGCTTAGAGGAAGCCTTCTTGGTTACCCAAGTCTGCCAACCCAAAGTTTGGTACAGATTTATTGATGACATCTTCATGATCTGGACTCACAGTGAAGAAGAACTCCAGAATTTCCTCTCCAACCTCAACTCCTTTGGCTCCATCAGATTCACCTGGTCCTACTCCAAATCCCATGCCACTTTCCTTGACGTTGACCTCCACCTGTCCAATGGCCAACTTCACACGTCCGTCCACATCAAACCCACCAACAAGCAACAGTACCTCCATTATGACAGCTGCCACCCATTCCACATCAAACGGTCCCTTCCCTACAGCCTAGGTCTTCGTGGCAAACGAATCTGCTCCAGTCCGGAATCCCTGAATCATTACACCAACAACCTGACAACAGCTTTCGCATCCCGCAACTACCCTCCCGACCTGGTACAGAAGCAAATAACCAGAGCCATTTCCTCATCCCCTCAAACCCAGAATCCCCCACAGAAGAACCACAAAAGTGCCCCACTTGTGACAGGATACTTTCACGGACTGGACCAGACTCTGAATGTGGCTCTCCAGCAGGGATACGACTTCCTCAAATCCTGCCCTGAAATGAGATCCATCCTTCATGAAATCCTCCCCACTCCGCCAAGAGTGTCTTTCCGCCGCCCACCTAACCTTCGTAACCTGTTAGTTCATCCCTATGAAATCCCCAAACCACCTTCCCTACCCTCTGGCTCCTATCCTTGTAACCGCCCCCGATGCAAAACCTGTCCTATGCACCCTCCCACCACCACCTACTCCAGTCCTGTAACCCGGAAGGTGTACACGATCAAAGGCAGAGCCACGTGTGAAAGCACCCACGTGATTTACCAACTGACCTGCCTACACTGTGATGCATTCTATGTGGGAATGACCAGCAACAAACTGTCCATTCGCATGAATCGACACAGGCAGACAGTGTTTGTTGGTAATGAGGATCACCCTGTGGCTAAACATGCCTTCGTGCACAGCCAGCACATCTTGGCACAGTGTTACACCGTCCGGGTTATCTGGATACTTCCCACCAACACCAACCTATCCGAACTCCGGAGATGGGAACTTGCCCTTCAGTATATCCTCTCTTCTCGTCATCCGCCAGGCCTCAATCTCCACTAATTTCAAGTTGCCGCCACTCATACCTCACCTGTCTTTCAACAACTTCTTTGCCTCTACACTTCTGCCTCAACTGACATCTCTGCCCAAACTCTTTGTCTTTTAAATATGTCTGTATGTGTGGATGGATATGTGCGTGAGTGCGAGTGTATACCTGTCCTTTTTCCCCCCTAAGGTAAGTCTTTCCGCTCCCGGGATTGGAATGACTCCTTACCCTCTCCCTTAAAACCCGCTTCCTTTCGTCTTCCCCTCTCCTTCCCTCTTTCCTGATGAGGCAACAGTTTGTTGCGAAAGCTTGAATTTTGTGTGTATGTTTGTGTTTGTTTGTGTGTCTATCGACCTGCCAGCGCTTTCGTTCGGTAAGTCACCTCATCTTTGTTTTTATAAAAATGATTATGTTGTCATCTTAGCTGGTGCAAATGATATTAATGGATCAAAATGTGGTTTCATGACATCACTAGATGAAACGATTGCAAAAACTAGGCACACACAACTAATTCTATGTACAATACCGTATAGATATGACATGCCAAATGAAAACTGCAAAATCTACCAAATGAACAGTTACTTGATACAGAAGGCATCTTACAGTGAACACATCAGAGTTTTAAATGTAAATAGCTTCCTCCAATGGAAAGACTTCACCAGGCATGGGTTTCACTTACATAAAAATGGGAAAAAGAAACTGTGTGTTAATCTGCTGAATGCCATAAAAAGCCCACTGGTAACAAGAAGTGCCATAAAACGTGTTACACCAGGACATCAAACATATTTGTGGTCAAATGAAGCTAATTTCGTGGACAATCTCAGAAGAATGAGCAATACTGCAGCTGAACCAACAGCAACACCAGGAGCTGAAGAGCCATCAGTAACAACAACAAAAGTGAATATGCAGTCAGGGTCATCAAGAAAAACACCAGAAACAGTTTTAGAAAAGAAGAAGGTATCCACAGTCAGCACTAAGTCACCACCAACATCCTACGCAAATATCTTGTCAAGTGCCACTAATCAGTCAGCCCATAACATCCAAGTGGAAACAGCAAAAAATGTGCAGCCACACTCCAAATCAGTACCACTGGAAACTGTGACAAGATCTTCAACAAGAAAACGCAGACCTCCAGCCTACAACCAGGATTTTTTATGGGCAAGAACACCAGTAGCTCCCTGCTAGCAGCAAACCAAAGGAAAACAGGTGCAGAGCAAAATCTTCATGAACCAAATTACAAGAAAACCCGGTGAGTGGTGTCAAAAATCATTCCATTGGGAAACAGTCACTATTATCCTTTAAAATATTACACCATAATGTGCAGCCAATGTTTAATAAGTTACTAGAAATAGATCTCTTCCTAAAAACAAAGCCACACTTAGATGTTCTCTGTATTACTGAACACTGGTTAACAGAAGACAAAATTTAAAAAATGCCACTTGGCGAATTTACTCTAGCTGGTTATTCTTGTCAGAACAAAAGTAAGGGAGGTGGTACATCAATCTATGTCAAAAAATATTTAAGATACAAAAGCCTCACAAAGTACAATAATATGCAAATAGAAACAGACTTTGAATTACTTTGAATTCTCCTTAATTATCTTAACAGACTAAAACCTATTGATACTGAATGTATATAGAACCCCTGATGGGAACATCCAAACCTTCAAACACACCCTCGAAGCACTACTCACAAAAATTCACTCACTAAACAAAAATCTATTAATAAGTGGAGACTTTAATATTGACTTCCTCACACCTGGAAAAAACAAAGATGAATTGTTGAATATTACAAATTCATTCAACCTATCCCCAACTGTAAACACACCAACCAGGATGACAAAAAATTCAAAAACAGCTCTAGATCAGATTTTCATAAACGCAGACAAACTACACCACTCAATCGAAGTCATCAGCACAGGTTACAGTGACCATGAATCCCAAATACTAACAGCGAATTTAAATTACATAGGACAATATCCCACAATAACCAAAATGCGAAGGCAATTTAATGATGATAATGTAAGGCTTTTTAACTATCTGTTAATGGCTGAAAACTGGGCAGAGGTCTATAAAGAAAATGATGTAAACTACATATTTAATTCCTTCCATGAAACATTTCTCCACCACTTCAATACTGCATTTCCACTGAAATCCAGGAAAATCAGAAACAAACACACAAACTCATGGGTAACAAAAGGGATAAGGATTTCCAGCCAAAAAAAGCATGACTTAAAAAAGCACATGAAACACCATGACGTCGATGATCAGTTTAGGTCATATTGTAAGACCTATTTTGCAATCTACAGAAAAGTTATCCAACAAGCAAAAAAATTATACAATGATAAATTTATAAAGGAATCTGACAATAAAAGGAAAGGCTTGTGGACAGTTGTAAAAAATGAAACATACAGTAAGCAGCAGGTTATAAACAAAACATTAAAACTAAACCTAAATGATGAAGTCAAATCAGATCCCCAAAAAATAGTAAATGGTTTTAATGACTATTTTAGCAAAATAGCAGAAAACCTGATAAAGAACAACTGCTACAGACCAAATACTCAACACCAAACACTAATAGAAACCATACCAGTACAGGCATCAATGTTTCTTCACAAAGTCTCCAATACTGAAGTACTTACAGCTATAAAAGGACTAAAGAATAAGTACTCCAGTGGTAGTGACAACATTCGTGATTTAATTGTAAAGAAATGTGGAGAATCCATTGTAGAACCCCTAACCCACATAATAAATGCATCCTTTACAAATGGAGTTTTCCCTGACCTACTAAAGACTTCTAAAATTACCCCACTTCACAAAAAGGGCTCTAAAAATGATGTAGCCAATTACAGGCCCATAGCACAACTCAGCTCATTCTCAAAAATATTTGAAAAATTATTTTACACTAGATTGGAAGACTTTACTAATAAACTATCCTTATTGACAAAACACCAGCATGGTTTTAGAAAGCAAAAGACAACTACCACAGCTATTTATGAGTATCTCAATAAAACCTTAAAAGCACTGGATAATAAGGAAATCGCTACTGGTATCTTTTTAGATTTATCCAAAGCCTTTGATGTAATTGACCATACCATACTCCTTAAGAAGTTAGCAAATAAAGGTATAAGAGGAATTGCAAACAAATGGTTAGAATGTTACCTGTCAAACAGATTTCAAAAAGTTGAAATTAATTTTGAAAAAAAGAATACAACCACGCATCGATCTACTGTCCACTCCTCTGACACAATGCCCATTAGATATGGTGTGCCACAAGGCTCAATCCTGGGACCCATACTGTTTCTGCTATACATTGATGATATAAGCACGAAGCTTGCTACAGGACATACCACACTATTTGCCGATGACACAAGTATACTAATAACGGGTACTGATACAGAGGACCACAACCAAAATATTAAACCGCTTATGTCGTCACGCAGCAAATGGTTCAACGAGAACAAACTGATTATAAACATACAGAAAACAATGTACATCAACTTCAGACTCTCATCCCAAAAACAAGAAATGCCTGATGTGATTCTAAATAACCAAGAGCTTATGTGTGTGGACTCTGCCAAGTTTCTTGGCATATGGCTTGAAGGAAATCTTAAGTGGGAGACTCACACAAATTATATCTCAAAAAAGCTCTCAACTGTGTGTTACATTTTAAGGATACTCAAAAAATCTGTCACAAAATCTGTTCTCATACATGTATATTGTGCTTATTTTCATTCTACATTACAGTATGGAATCATATTTTGGGGGAACTCACCTGGAGGTAGATATATTTTCAAAATGCAAAAACAGGCAATATGCATAATATGTAATCTAAGACATAACGAATCATGCAGACAACATTTCAAAACAAATGGCATTATGACACTGCCCCCTGCTTACATTTATAATACCGTCTCATTTGTCAAATCATACCTGTTAAATAATGACTGCACACTAAAATTCAATGGAGATATTCATAACTATGCAACAAGGCAGCAATCTGACCTACATATGATTCAGTCCAGAACTACCTGCTACCAAAAAAGTGTTTTAAATGTTGGGATACAAATGTATAATAATTTACCCAATGAAATCAAAGCAACAAAGAACTCAAGAACCTTCTCACATAAGTTAAAAAAATATCTCTTGGACCATTGTTTTTATGCAGTTGATCATTTTCTTCAAAGGGGTTAAAAATGTAAACAATATGATAAATGTTCAATTAGGTCTGAAAATTATATACTGTGCATGTCCATGAAATATACTGGATTATTATATACTGTGCATGTCTATGAAATACACTGGACTACTTTACTATTACATTTGTATTGGCTGTTTGTATTTTACCCTACAACATTTGTATTTACTGTTTTGTTAAAGATAGCTAACGTCCTCATTGCAAAATAATGTAAAATCAATTTATTAAATATTACTTGTAAATATGTTCCCCTGACCTGTCCAATATCGTATGTAAAACCTTACAATTCTATGATTTGTATTAACTCTTTTGTTTAAGATAGATAATTTCCTTGCTACAAAATAATGTAAAAATCAATTTGTAAACATTACTTGTAAATAGCTCTCTTGACCTATCCAATATCATATGTACTGCTGTACAATACTATGATTACCTGGATCAATAAAAATACAATACAATACAATACAATACATCAAAGTGATATGAGTCCATAAATGGTGTGAAATTCAAACCAGGACTTGACATTTTAGTGATTTTGGGAAAAAAAAAAAAAAAAAAAAAAAAAAAACCAAAAAAAAATCTTTCAAGTTCAACCAGTGTGAGACAGAGTTATGACCTAGAGTAATGTTTTGTAGTGTAATGTGTATGTGATTTTAAAATTTTATTAGTCCCCATCTATCGAACTGCAGTCAGTTTTAGTGCTAATTATTGTGATGTTATGAGAACTGTGTAATGTACTTATTTATGAAGTAATGACTATTATTTGCCAATAGTGTGAAACACTTTTTTGCTTATACTTATTTAGAAGTAAAAGTGAGTGTACTAAAGTAGGTGTTTAGTATAAATTTTTCATGTACTGTGGCGGAGGAAAACCACCTCCAAGGGAACTGATAGCAGTACAATTCCTTGCTAACTGCCACTTGAACCTATTGAAGGCATGGATGACTTGGTGAGAAAATGTGTTAAAGCTCATTAAAAGAGTGAAAGTGCTTGTGCAAAATACTAAAAATTTAAAAAGTGAAATTTTCTGTTTGAATATGAACTACAAGGCACAGTGCAATTTAACTTTTCACAACCCATGTTCATTTATTCTTTGAAGCAAGACAGGACTTGCATAAAGTGATATGTACCTTAGAACATAATCTTCATTTATCCAAAAAGCACATCACTTATGATGATGATGCCCAATTTTTTTATAAAAATATAATCTGTGGATATTTTGTGCTATTATACAATACACTATATGTAAATATTTTGTATGGGGATTTTAGAAATTCAGAAAACATATGAACTGTAGTTTGTGTAGAGGAGATTTCTTATGTAATATTCTTTTTTGTGTAGAATCTTAAACCCACTCTCTGAGTTCACTTGTGGTCATTGAATTGCCCAAATAGCTATTTGCAATATCTATCTGGCCAGTCCAATGAGAGGGTAATGTGACAAAGCAAGTTAGGATCGTTTTACTTCCTTTATTATTTTGCCATCTGCCTCCTTAAATTCATTTTATTTTAATTTTGCCTAATTACCATTAACATGTGCAAGTATAATCTTCATTTCCATAAAAGAGAAAGGTTGGCCCTCAGTCTTAAGGAACGTAGTGCCAAGAATAATTTTGTGCTTAGTTTTGTGTATGTAATTAATTTACTAATTTATTTTGACCATTCCTAGTTAATACTTTTGTTATAGGGTGAAATCAGTAATTGTTTCATAACTTAGATTCTATTCATTCTATTGTTGACTTATAAAAAAATACAGATTCTGTATTAATAATAAAGATTTGGAAGAAGAACTACCAGGATTCTTAAACTAGTTGTTTCACTCTATTCAAAAACATATTAGCAAAGCCAGCCCTCAATTAATTCCAAAATAATTAACAGGTTTGTCAAAACAATTGTTTCTATAACTATATCTGTTAATTTCATTATTTAAACAAAAAATTCAGCCTAACCTTCGTGGTGGAAGAAAATATTAAAAAGAAATAATTTATTGATGTATTCATTTAATTGAACGAGTTATGTTTTAATTGTAGTTTCTGTAACTTAAACATCGAGCAATGTATAGTTTCAGTGCCTATTATTGTGAGGATATATAAACGACCAATTTTTGGTCCCTAGCACAGTCAGTCCACAGCCAGTTTTCAGACAGGACTTACGTATTCGTGAAAATAACAACAATGCATCAACTTAACACTGGAATTAGTGTAACACAAATAAGTTGTGTATTAAGACAATGAATCACAATGCATGTTGAATTTCTTTGAGAAATAGTGTCACGCATGCCATATTATTCTGCAACAACTGTGAACTGTGTGATTAGGTTTCTACTGCTCATAGATGTTGAACAGCAACAGTTACCAATAGTGAACTAGCCATATAATTGTGTAGTATTTGGGAATTGTGAACAGTGAAAGTAAAGAACTGTGAAACACAATTGTGCAACTGTCGGCTACATCATTTACAATATTCAGTGTTGTACTTGCACCCCCCCCCCCCCCCCCCCCCCATATTTCAGCCAGTATAACCATGCAGCATGTCAACACCGAAGACAATCAATGAAGAAATAAAGCAAGCGAGCATCACAAATTGTGTCTCTTATCAGCCTGAAATCAGTAATTAGGTCATGTTCTTAATAGTCATTGTGTTCACCCCTTCAATCACATTTAGTGGCCACTCAGGACCTCCCTGCTCAAGAAGTTGACATTTACATTTAGTTTATACCCAATGCAGCCCAGGTCAGAGCCCTATTGCATCTTTTGCACCAGAAAAATGTGCCTTTTGTTTGGACAAAAGAGTGTCAGGATGCATTCCAGAAACTTTAAGGTGCCTTGTTGAGTGATAGATGCCTTGTTCATTCAGATCCCGCTAAGCCTGTGGTTTTGGCAGCATATGCTTCTTCATTCAGTATCAGGGCTGTGCTCTCACATATTTGGTTTACAGGACAGGTTGATTACTTTTGCTCGCAAGTTATTGAGCAAAACTCAATGTAATCATTCCCAAATCGAGAAGGAAGCACTTGCTATTATCTATAGCATCACAAAGTTTCACCATTACCTGTGTGGTTGTAAGTTTCACCTACTGATTGACCGTAAGCCACTTCAGGCATCGTTTCAACCATCTAAACCTGTTCTGACTTGCATGGCTCATAAGCTGCACTGTTGGGCTTTGTTATTGACCCAGTATCAGAACAAATTGTTGTACCTGCCCACATCAAAGAATGCAAATACTGATGACCTTTGTCGTCCTCCATTTGGTCCTGATTCTGAATTTGATGCTACTGTCAGATCTTGTTGTAAGATTGATGCACAGCACACTGAACTTCTACAGATTTTTCCACTGCACAATAGGAAAATCACACAGGCCACTGACACAGACCCTGACTTGAACCTTTTGTTGCACTTCATCTGTACTTCTTATCCTCATTCAGTGAAAAACATTCAGAATTCTTTCATGCTCATCAACATAGCCTCTCCATCTGGCATGGTGTGATTTTATTGAAAAATGACTGGACAGTCATGTGTGCTTATTCCTAAAGTGCTCCAAAAAGATATGTTGTGATTGCCCAGCCAAGGGAATTGGGGAATTTAATGCACTAAACAGTGTATCAGCACTGCACTTGGCTGGGCATAGATGCCCACACTGAACACATGAAGTCACAGTGTCACACTTGTGCTGAAACTCTATCGGCCCTGTGGCAAACATTTTCAAAACTGCTGTGGCGATGAGTGCATGCTGGCAGGCGCTTTTGAATCACTTATTGACTTACTGCTGTGGACTTCTATAGCACAATCAATTTGCAGTATCTAGGAACTCTACTAGGTTGCATACTATTATTCAGGCTTTTTCATCTATTTTTTTGCTTGGAAAGTTTGCCTGATGTGTTGGCTATGGACAATGGGCCACAGTTTATGGTTCAGGATGCTGAACAGCTTTGTACAGCCAATGCTATCACTTACCTTACCAGTCCTCCATTTCACCCTCAGTCAAATGGAGAAGCTGAATGATCTGTTCATATGTTCAGGCAACAGATGAACAAACTATGTGACTCCCACACATTGCACAAGCACCACTGCTCTTTCTCGCAATGCATTGCCCCCAGCCCTATGACGGTTCATCGCCAGCAGTGCCTCTACATGGCTGGCACACAGCATGCTTCTCCAATTGCTGCACCCACTGCAGCACATAGTGCCTCCTATGCTCCACAAGAATTGCTTTGCACTTAATAATTCTATTCTTTTCAGAGTTTTGGTAGCACCAGGTGCTGGGAGAGAGGAACAATTCTTCGAAGTTTGGGCACTTACAGGTATTTAAATCAAGGTTCTGCTAGGTTTGCTGTGCCACCATCAGAACCAGATTCATGCTTGTCAGTCATGAGATTCTTCTGCCAATTTTCTGTCCCCAGATTCACATCCTCCCAGGATCTTGCTGCCGGTGTGGCTGCCCCTGGGGTTCTCTTCGACACTGCCTGCAGAACCGACAGAGCTGGACCCATTGCCTTTGCTGCTGCAGCATCTCAACTTCCTGATGCTCATCCTAGTGTCAGCTATTGATGCAGCAATGGTGCCATCACCATTGTCATTGTTGCAGCTGTTGTCATCACTACCCTCTCAGTTTTTCATCTGACTGGCTCAGGAAGAGGTTGGGTGATTTTTCAGGGGTTTTCTGATTGATGTTCCCCTTGGATTGGAAGACAAGTGTTGGGGCATGGCCAGGGCTCTGTGCTGGTCCCAGTTGTGATTTCTGGCTTCTCACACCACCAAAATTCCTGCCTCCACCACTCCCCTCACCCCGTTATCATAAGAAGGTTTCCTATATGAAGACAGAGCAGCATTTTGGGGAGGGCGATGGGGTGGAGGGAGGAATGTGCAGTCCTAAAGCATTGATTGCACATCAACCAGCACAGCACCATGGGACAGTATCAAGAAGGTGTTGACCCACACGCCATTGGAAAGAGCAGACAGCACACCTCCAAGAAGACAGAGTTTAGTGCCCCCTGTCATCACTGACTTAACCAGCCGCCCAGTTCAATCGCAGACCTGGAGAGCCTCAGTACTCAGTAGTAGAAAGATAATACTTAGCCTGTGCTCTGCAAGTAGTAATAGTGTGTAAAGTAATTGCATGTAGGTGGCACAGGAAGCACAGGAACCCACTTTATAACAAGAAGTTAAGTCAGTTTCTTTCCTTAATAAAAATAAAGTTGAAACTTCCTGGCAGATTAAAATTGTGTGCCGGACCGAGACTCGAACTCGGGTCCTTTCCCTTTCACGGGCAAGTGCTCTACCAACTGACCTACCCAAGCATGACTCACAACCCATCCTCACAGCTTCAATTCTTCCAGTGCCTCATCTCGTACCTTCCAAACTTCACAGAAGCTCTTCTGCGAACCCAAGTTTGAGTCTCAGTCCAGCACACAGTTTTAATTTACCAGGAAGTTTCATATCAGCACACACTCTGCTGCAGAGTGAAAATCTCATTCTAGAAATAAAATTTTCTACTAATTTGAAAGTTTAATATACAGATCACTTTGGATTCCTGACACCAGCTATCGCAACTCCTCTCCTTCCTTGTTTGTGTTGGTGCTGACACCCACAGTAGCTGACACAAAATATAGCACATCAGTTTCTCACACAATAAATTTGTTAAGAAAATTAGTGTGAATGACAACTATTAATAATTTTAAAACTTGCATAGCCATTTGTAAAATATTCTAAATAGTGATTGACTCACCTCATCAACACAATCAGTGTATTTTTTTTTTTTTTTTTAAGAATCAAATAACCTGTTACACTGTAATTTAGATCACAATCCAAAGAGTTCAAATTGTATATTTTACATAATTTTGATGTAAATGTACACTGATATCGATATATCGATTATATCAATCATGTAAACATATCATTATACTGTAACAGTATATCACTATTCTTGGGCACTTGGAGTGTGAGCTACACTTGATGTGAGCCATATGTAGTTGTTATGCAGTTGTAAAGCAGTTCTTTTTGTGAGGTATAATGACTGGCAGTCAGCAGAGTTCTTGACAAGAAATGTGTTTATTTTTGAAAACAGTAAAGTATGGAATAAAATAATTTTGAAGAGAAGGTATTTTTCTGCTTCATGGTTTTACTAATTTGACATACAGATAAACAGAACCTGGACACATCTTTGCAGCTTTAGCATGAAGGTACCATTCACCTATAATGACTGTGCCAACAGAAAGAAGACTTACAACAAATGATGACACAAAATTCTTTTTAATGATTCTCTCACTCTTTACTTCATGCTTTTAATAACTGAAGACATAATCTCCAATAATAGGCAGTAACTGTGTAAGATTTGGAGTAACATTTTAACTAAATTTTGTACTTTTTAGGGATTTAAAGAGATGCTGGAGTAACTAGAACATTTATGTAGCATGACTGGATCATGTGACACTAAAATCCAATATTTTTGCAGAGACATATTTTATTTCAGTGAGCATTCTTGGCATAAAAATCTTCACGTTCCATATGTCTGTGAGTCCTACATTTCGCCTGTTTTCCAAATCTCCCCCCCCCCCCCCCTCTACCAATCCTCATATTCTCAAATTGTCCTGATCTCTTCCCCTATGTGTTACCTCCTCTCCCACAATATACCCCAACCTCTGACCTGCCTCCCACACCATTTCTTTCATTTTATTAGCTTCATTCACATCAGAACTGGCAGAATGCATCTGTGAGAAATGATACTGCGATCTGATATCCAAATTCTCATACATGATTTTCACTAACCTATATAGATTTTTACAGAAGAAATGCAAGATAGTCCAATGGTTTCAGAAATTACATAATAATAACGTAGTGTGCCCATGGTGACTCAGATCTGAGTAATCCCAAGATACTGAAAATTTATGTGCATTGCCACAAACTTAGTTATCATTTTTCATAAGGGAAATTTGATGCATACTTACTTTTGACAGTGCCTTTGGATGTGGATATAAGTTAAGAGCAACATCTTGTCTTCGCTGTTTGGTATTCCATCTCATCTCAATATGAGGTATTTCAATAGTATCACAGATTGATTGAACTTGCTCAGATGCTGAACTTGAATTAGGTCCAAATATAGCCCACACACCATTTGACAGCAGCTCACAAACTGAAAATAAACAGACTGTTTGTGTTTCATATGAAATGGAAAGTACACATTTTTATTAAAGCAGCAATGAGATGTAAGATTTTTCTAACAAATTGCATATTTGTTTAGCATTTCTGATATTGGCCATTCAAAGTAATTCTCATGAGATGTAATGTTTATGTCCATGTTCTAAAAGAAGAAAGCACAAACAGGGGTTAACAACCTCTCACCAACAGATTCTTAGAGCTGAACCGCAAGTTCAAAATAAGGGGAAAGGTACCAAACATGTCATTTCTCAAGGAATATGTCTTAATCAGTTTAGAAACATCTCAGGAAACCTAAATCCAGATAGCCAAGAGGTATTTGAATCTTGCACCTCCTGGATGAGGGGCTGTATCTGAATTCTGTCCCATCAACAGAATATGTGAGGATAACTGTCATTGGTGTAATAGTTAGCTTAATCTCAAGACTGTATAGGTCCCTCCATATTGGTTGACTTCAGTTTAGTGGAAATCTATTAGGAAATAGTGGTTCATCTGTAAAGGAGACTGCATATAGGACATCAGTGTCACCCATTGTTGAGTACTGTTTGAGTGTTCGCGATCTGCATCAGGTCAGATTGAAGGAAGACACTGAAGCAATTAAGAGGTGGGCTGCTAGATTTGTCAGCAGCTGGTTCAGACAACATGCAAGTATTGTGGGGATGATTTGGGAACTCAAATGGGAATCACTGGAAGGAAGGCAATGTTCTTTTACAGGAGTCCTATTGAGAAAATTTACAGAACCAGCATCTGAGGACAATTGCATAATGATTATATTGCTGCTAATACACATTTCACATAAGGATCATGAACATAGATCAGAAAGATTAGGGCTCATACAGAGACACACAGAATGTCATTTTACCATTGTTCTTTTTGTGAGTGGAACAGAAAAGAAAGTGACTAGTAATTGTACAGGCTACCCTCCACCATATATCATAAAGTGACTTATGGAGTTTTAATGTAGATGTAGGTAACTGCAAAATATAGTCATTTTAGTGCTGTGCACTTGTAAGAAAAAAAAGTTTTCAGGTCTAGTATCCAGTGAATGTGTTTGATCTGCTATCATGATAGGTATTTTAATTTCATTTTCGAAAATCTTCACAGATAACTTAGGAGTAAAATATGAGGTACACTTCTGTAGTGCTCCAAAATCTATGAATCTCTTTTCAAAAGACTGTATCATTATTTCTGTTTCATTTCACAAAATATTGTAAAACTTATAGGGATTACAAATAGATTGTACCGTATGCTAATAAAGTGTCCTTGCCAAAAGCACCACAATAAATGAATAAATAATAAAGAGAACTACATCTATATCTACATCCATACTCCGCAAACCACTGCAAAGTGCATTACCATTATGTAAAGCCTGTTATACTGTTATCAATAATGTAACTTGCATAAGCTTCCTCTGCAGGCACCACCTGTGACCAAACCCATTGTTTCTGTAGTTTTACTTACTGATAGTACTTCACCAAAAATTCTATAATTCTGGCACAGATTTGAACAACACTCACCTTCCATGCCTTTGGTAACAATTTATTGGCATTTCTTCCTCATAATTTATTCTTAAAGTGCTCTTGTAGTTACATTTCATGCTATATCCCTCTTCCTCCTTCCTGCCCCTTCACTTAACAGAGTATTTTTCTGTGAAATGGATGTCTGTTTTCTTTGTCTGAATATTGAAGGTTATGTAAGTGGTAACTGTACACATGAATCATACATGATATATGATGTACTTAGTCTTTGTTCACTGAATGGGTATACTGACAACCATATATCCAAGTAGTCTTCTTTTATACTAATATTGGGTAGGTTATTATTAAGTAACTATTAAGAAATCATTAATTAAATATTTAATTGTAATTGTTGATATTAGGCAAATTCATAAGGATTACAAAAGCAAATATAATGCTCTGCCTTAATGGGAATATGTATGGAAAGCACAGATTTCTTCTTGTAGCAACTGATAGGTCATT
The DNA here is from genome assembly GCF_023864345.2 of Schistocerca serialis cubense. Taxonomy (NCBI): domain Eukaryota; kingdom Metazoa; phylum Arthropoda; class Insecta; order Orthoptera; family Acrididae; genus Schistocerca; species Schistocerca serialis. The sequence goes on from NC_064640.1 coordinate 308,744,197, forward strand.
ATTACACCTACTGAGTTGCTGAACCAACAAAAACTGAAAAAGCTGTGTAGCTTTTCAGTGGAAACATAGGGTATACATGCTGTGTGTAATTTTAGATAGTATAGTAACAGTGTCATAACTTAACATAGGTAAGAGAAAAGTTCTGGCCGAGGGTAAATACTTCAGACATAAATAAGACCACTCAAATAGTACATGATCAGTGCACTAAGGATCTAAATATTAGTCATACTCATACTTTTTTTCTGAAACCAAAGACTTTTAACTTATAATCTGTACATTCATATTTTCTGACATAAAACATTTTATCTTCCTTAGGTCTTCCAGTACTATAACCAGATAATCTTCCTGAAAGATGATTGTTTTGACAATGCACCATCAAGTTAGAATTACTTTACTTGGCATGCTGTTAAGATGTGGCAATGTAAATAATTTGTTCTTTCTTAATCTCTACCACATCATCCACTATTTCTTTCAAATATAGACATTCCTTTTCCTTTTGATGTAGTTGTTGTTATAATCATTGATTTTCTGTATCTTTTAGTTTTATAATTTCCTGTAGTTAGTGTTCAGCATATTTTCTCATAGATGGTAAAAATTCTTTTGTTACCCATTTTATACATTGTTTGGATAGTTTTTTTTATAATAAAATTAAAGAATATAAACCAGATTCATTTATGAAAATAGTATTTTTTTTTTTTTCATTATATGTGAGGGGCATGTGGGAGAACACCTTATATTTCCATAAGTAATGTTATCATCTTCTTGAACATATTTTTTATTGCTTGTTTTGGATCTTTATATTACAAAAATTTACCTACATCTTTTGCTTTAAACCAAGGCTTATTATCTTTATCAATTATCACAAACACTTGTTTATTATTATATGAAAGCTTGTTCTTGACATGGTCTATAATTGACTTGATTTATACAGATTAAAAATTTGATGAAATTTAAAATGTAAAAATGGGTTGACATTGCTTGTTGATTCATCCATTGATAAAATGTTTGTATTGGTGATATATGCATCATCACTAATATTCATTATAATTATATTTCACATATTTAACAAAATCTATTACAGTGAAAGGAAGGCAGAAAATGATAGTATTAAATTCCTAACGAAGTTAAATTATGCTAGTGCAAAATTTTACTTAAATCTACTAAAAACTGTTTCCATATAAATGGAAGCATACAAAATGTGTAAAATCTGAAGAGCTGAGAATGCAATTGATAACTGTCCATCACACAAATGTACAAAGGATAAGCATTGACATATGTGTAATGAATGTGATAAAAATTGTCATAGAAATAGATGTAATAATAAGAAAATTATTTGGGTATGTTGAAAATATGTCATGCGTAAATGTTATGAGAATTATTTAAAACATATTTCAGGTAATGAACATGTTAAAACATTATTATCAATCGAAAATTATGAGCATGATAATTCAACCAAGAAATGTATTAATTGTCAGGAAACTTAAGATTTTAGGTGTTTTCACTTAAATTCTTCATCTAGGGATAAGCTCTCTTGTAGATATATGATTTGTGTTCAGGATTATTTAAACAAAGCCAGAGGTTAAATGAAATGAAAATTAATTAAATTTTCATTTTTCACAAATCTAACGTTTTTTAACTCTATAAGGAAAGACTAAATTGTCTCAGACTGTGAGACATTTGACACTTGCTCAACTTTGTGATCATTGTAAAAGACATAAATGCAATAGATATAGTAGATTTAATAAAGATAATTTAATTAATTTAATTCTATCACACAATTTACCTATCTCTGCAAGGAACCTTAATGATATGAAAGCAGTTGAATTCCAAACTATAATCAGATCTTGGTATTAAAGGCTACAGCAAATTAAAGAAAGCAGAATTAGTTAATCTTACGATTTTACAAGATTTTCAGTTTCATCAAGAATTATTTCAAATGACTAAAACAAAACCAAAACGTGTACCTAATATAAATTGTTTTTACAGATTTGATGATGATGTGTTTTAAAAAACTTGGCCATCAACACAAGAAAAGATAGTGAGACAAAATGAAATTTATCTATTCAGTAGTAAGCTATTAAAGCAAGAAAAAAGCAAAAACTGTCAAAAAGTGATTTATCTGAGATTAAAGACATAGAATCTAAATATAATGAAAAATTTAAAGCTTGTTCTGTTGACTATAAAATTGTCTTTACCAATGTTATTATTAGCAAATTTGATACCGTTAGTGAGGAAACATATTATATAACAAAAGCACTCAGTTCTATGGTGGAAGTTGCTAAAAAGGGATCTAATTTTAGATAAGGGATAGGCTGAATATAACAGCACCTCCAAAATTGTTTTATCATATTTCTACAGGATATAAAGCATCAAATAATACTAAAGAATCTGTTCACATTTTGTGGAATAAAATCAGAGATGTATTAACATCTGATGGTTCTATTATTATAGCAAATACTACATTTAAATGTTAGCAATTCCAAGAGGTAGAAATCATAAATTTAACTGATAATAAAAGGACTAAAATATGTATTACTATAATTAATAATACTGATAACCTTTGTTGTCCTAGAGCAGTAATACCTGTATTAACTTATCACCAAGTAATATCTTAGGTAGAGAACTAACTACAGGTGCAATTAAGAAAATTGGAGAAGAAGATAAAAAAACATTACCAAAACAGTTAACCAGGATATTATGTATCCAATTAGGCAAATACAATGGAGAAGGATTTACTCTATATGATATTACAAATGTTGAGCAACAATTGGATACTAGCAGTCACATAAATGTTGTGTACACTGAAAATTTTCAGTTACCTATTGTGGTCCTAAGAAAGCAACAAAACTTTGATAAATGTGTGGCGATCATCGACAACCAGTAACTGCCACCTACGAAGTGCAGAGTAAATGGTCTTTGGGGACTTGTTCTTTGATTTGGTCCTGTGGACTTGAGTTACGATGTGCATGTTGTGATTTTCTGTAGTGTTTTTTCTTGTGTTTTGTGGAATTACATGAACCTTAACAAAAGTGCCTGACCATAATTGGTTGGAGTTTTCTATGAGCGGTCAGTTGCTATAGCCAGAAAACCCACATTGGTGACCCCAATTTGTGAAAATACATTGCATTCGCTAGCTGTGTACGACTGGTTTTGTGCCAATAGACAATGTCACAACCTCCAGTTGGTCCAGCAGTGCAGGATGCCAAGACCGCAGAATGGAGCAGGGAGGAGGAGGAGATTACTGTTTAACGTCCTGTCGACAACGACGTGACGGAGCACAAGCTCAGATTAGGGAAGGATGGGGAAAGAAATTGGCCATGCCCTTTCTAAGGAACCATCCTGGCATTTGCCTGAAGCAATTTAGGGAAATCATGGAAAACCTAAATCAGAATGGCTGGACGCGGGATTGAACCATCGTCCTCCCGAATGCAAGTCCAGTGTGCTAACCGCTGTGCCACCTCATTCGGTGCAGAATGGACTTTCGACTGTGAAGTGCAATACTTTACCCTGTGTGCTACTAATACGAAAAGAATGTTCGTATCTCTAGTGTTTGCTCCGACTGGCCAGATGACCCTAACCTCCACCGGCACACAACACCGGGCACTGTACACATCAGCACGGACACTTTCTATGGCATTCTATGCTCGACAGAATGCTCCTTCAGCACAAGATCCCAGAAACCCCTCACCTGAGTTTCTGCCACACAACATGGACCACATAGCTGTCTAGTTTCGGGGCCCACACGCATGGCCGCCCCCTCCTCAGAGCAGTCCGCCATTTAATGTTTCCCTCTCCATGCACTCACGTCAACCACACCGGGCCATGAATATGCCTAGCTATCCTGCCAGCCTTCGCACACCTCAGGTGATGCATCTGCCATGGTTCCGCCCTGTCACTAGGCACTCAATCGCAATTTCGTGCCTCTGCTCGAGATTTTGTCTGCATCGGCCATTGATCCTTCCGCACCTGCGATGCTGCTCTCATTGTGTGGCCGCACAGATTTCCTGCCTACAAGGACTGGATATCACATCTTACCTGCACAGCTAATGGATGTTCAACGCTACACATTGCCCACCACTGAGGCACAGTTCGCATCAGTGAACACCATGCAGAATCCCCATATGATTTATGTCTTTCCTACACCCTCACAAGCACTGGTTCCTGGTCATCTTCCAAAGCTGCCGCCATTACAACTGGATAACTCAGTGAGGTGGTTTACCTTGGTGGACAATATGTTGGACATACATGGTATTGCAGATGACAGCACTCCTTTTGTGTGTTTAGTGAACCAGCTGCATGACCACCCTGATCTCATCAGTGACTTGCTGCTGAACCCACCCAAGAGCAACAAATATGCCTCTGCCCAAGCACTGCTCATTGAATGCCTTTCTCATCCACCAGCCCACACGAATCACAACATTATTTATGATGAGACTTTAGGTGACAGAACCCCCTCACAGAGCTGTGGTGATGCTTGCGTGTGCAGGTCATACTGAGATCTTGCCGAACTTAACACTCTGGGCATTGTGGTTGGTGAGGCTGCCACAAGAACTACAATTACATTTGCCCCCACATACCACAGCATTGCATGAGGATAAACTACGGCTGGCAGACCAGGCATATGCCATTATTTAGAACTGCTGCCTCCCTCCATGCAGCTCAGTACCTAATACTGCCAAGGTTGGTAATCCTGTGAATATACTTCCACCGTCAGGCGAGAGAGGTCGGGTGCATGCATATCGTGGACAGCACATAGCACAACAGCCATCTAGCGGCCAAGACGGGGAACCACGAGTGGGAGAGCACCAGCCTCTCCCCACCCCAACTGGGCTAGTGATCGCCTGCCCCGCCCTCCCCCCACCTGACGCTTCAGCTGGCGGGATGAGTACAGCTGACTCACGCATATGCTGGTTCCACTCCAATTACAGGGATGCTGCTTGCAACTGCCACCTGCCCTGCGCATTCCCAAATGCCACACATGGGCCACAGTAGGGGCCAAGACTCACGGATACATCCAAGGGCGCCCACAGACATTGCATTCTGTCATATCCCCACCTCACGAGGATGTCTGTACACCTTGGATTGAGGTTCACGCCGGTATTTTCTCATTGATATCACAGACGTTAGTATCATACCTCCCACATTTATCATAAAGGACATGGCACCAGCCAAAATGTTCCTTTGAGCAGCAAATAAATTGACAGTACATGTTGACAGTTTGGCCGATTTACCTATTGAACTCATACCTGGCAAACAATTCAAACAATTCACTTGGTCCTTCTATGTGGTTGATGTAGAATATCCAGTATTAGGCACTGACTTCCTTTTTCATTTCAGACTGTCTCCAGACCTCCAGTCGGCCACATTATTGCACCACGCCTCATCCACTCATATTCTGTGTTCAATTGCTTCCTTGGCCCCCCCTCCCCTTCAGCTTCCCAACAATTTCGACATGGCCCCCATCGAGTGCTCTTCACTGGCATACAGCCTCACAACTTCCATTGCCCAGCTTCAGTCTGAGTGCTCAGCAGTGGACAGTCTCTGTGCTCACAACGCCGAACTGAACCGCACTATATCGGCGGCTATGCAAGCCCTCACAAATGCACGATGCCTTGTACAATGTCTGTCAATGTCACCACCCTCCGACACTGGTGACGCACCATGTGGGACTTTGATGCTGCCGATGTTAACAGCTTCTCTGGCACATCAGGTTAGTGACTCTCACGTACTACCTATTCCTGTCTGCGACAGCCCCCGAGCGAGTTTGCCAGCCCAGTTGAATGCTATCATGAATGGCATGACACACAAAATTGTCACAATAGATGGGCCACCAGTGCATCATAAAGTGCGCCGACTGTCGCCATATGAAGTACGCATCGATAAGGCTGCAGTGGAGGAACTTCTGCAGACAGGAATTTTTCGTCCGTCGGACAGTAACTGGTCTTTTCCCACACATTTAGTTCCCAAAAACGATGGCACAGTGCACCTCTGCAGCAACTATTGCTGCCTCAATGCGCGGACCATATTAGACAATTATCTGATAACTCACATACAAGACTTCGCACAAGTACTTAGCGGAGCATGCATCTTCAGTGTCTTGGACTGCCGAAAGGCATATTTACAGATACCCATGGAACAGAGTGACATATCAAAGACAGTGCTGATCACACCTTTCAGCCTCTATGAATTTTGTTACATGCCTTATGGTCTCAAAAATGCGGCCCAAACTTGGCAATGTTTAACTGTTTAACTGCACATGCTCTTATGCATACCACGATGACATACTCATTTTTTCATCCTCTGACAGAGAACATGAACTCCACCTGGCCAGGATACAGGACTTATTGACACATAATGAAGTTGAAATCTCCTCGGAAAGTATACAACCCCCTCAGGAGCAGGTTGACTGTCTTCGCGATCTACCTCTCCCAGTGTTGTTTTGTGAATTATGCTGTCCTTTAAGAACTATCAATTTCTACTGTCATAACCTGCCAATGGCGGCTGCAATTCAAGCCCCTTTGACAGACGCATTGCCCAGGAATCAAACCTTGGGCAATCACAGAGTACAGTGGTCTGACAACATAGTGAGAACCTTCGAAGACCTTAAGTCAGTGTTAGCACATGGTGTCACTCTTGCCCACCCTTTGCCAGATGGCTGCATCCCTATTACAGCAGATGCAAGTGATTTTGCAATCAGTGCAGTCCTCCAACAGCACGTCAGTGACACAACACAACTACTCTCCTTTTTTTTCCAAAACACTATCTACGGCTCAATGTAAATGCTCAGCATTTGACAGAGAATTGCTTGCAGTTTATGAAGCTGTAAAATATTTCTGAACAGACATTGAAGGAAGGAACATAACAATTTTTACAGACCATCGACCCCTTGCGGAGGCTATCCGTAACCTTGCTGTTGACCTCCCCCCACGTAGGTTTTGGCAGACGGACTTAATTTGCCAATACGAAAAAAACATCCATTACATCCAAGATTCAGAAAATGTGGCAACCATCGACCGCCAGTAACTACCACCTATGAAGTGCAGAGTAAATGCTCTTTGAGGACTTGTTGTTCTTTGGTTCGGTCTTGTGGACTTGGGATACCATGTGCATGTTGTGATTTTCTGTACTGTTTTTCTTCTGTTTTGTGTAATTACACAAACCGTAATAAAAGTGCATGATCACAATTGGTTGGAGTTTTCTGTGCACAGTCAGTTGTTACAGTTGTTATAGCCAGGAAACCCACAAATGTTACAAAACATCCAACAACAAGAATAAATATAAATGTAAGATAAAAGGAAAAACATGTTTATTATGCAAGGGTACAGAGCACAAAACTGTGGAAAATAAAATATATTGTGGAAAATGTAATCGATATTGTTATAATGAAGAATGCTTAAACAATTACCAAGAAGTTTGTAATACAGCTTATAAATGTGAAGAATGTGAGAGGATTTGTTTGGGATTCAAAGTACATAACTGCAGCTTGAAAAGATGTAAAAACTGTGACCTAGAAGTAAAATTACAGCTTATAAATGTGAAGAAAGTAAAAGGATTTGTTGGGGATTCAAAGTACATAACCGCAGCTTGAAAAGATGTAAAAACTGTGGCCTAGAATTAAAATTAAAAGTCATAAATGTTATATGCAATATAAAACAAAAAAAGATGGTATATGTGAAAGAAAATTTAGTGAATTATATTATTATTATTATTATTATTAAAATTAAAAAAGGATTACATTTTTGAATGTTCAAAATGCAAAAGTATAGTTAAGGGAAACAGTTTAAGGGTTGTAAAAAAAGAATGTCCATAGAGAATACCTTGTACCTATAGTGGAAAATAGATGTGGTTTGATTATGAATATCTATTCCAAATCTCATAATAGTTCACAATTTAATGGTGATACTGTTTACAAATTCATAACAAATGATTAACTCTTAAGTCGATGACAGCTAATGAACAAAAGATTATAAATTTATATCTCATTGTGCTAAAGGATGAGATTCACTATTTATTTTTAAGCAGCAATTTTGTACAAGGATCACTTAGTAGCTTCCCAAAAACACTTTGTTTGAAAGAGCTAAAGAAAAAAATGAAAATTACTTAGGACCAATTGCTGATACAAAATATTTTTGTGTTGATACTATGAAACTGAAAGATGGAGAAATATTTCTCAAATGGCATAGTTGAAAAGTTAAAGAAAACTATGTGTTCAATGTGAGGAAATAAATAAATGTGTTCTGTATTTCTGATGTACATATACTGAGAAGAGGTTGTTTGGAACTAAGGAAACAGTTCCTAGAAATAGTTAATATAGATCTATTCTGATATTTAACAATTTCCAGAGTCTGTAGGCTCTATACAGATATAATATATGTCTTAAGGAAGAATTGCTGTATTGGATAAAGAACAAAAGGGGAATTATAGTACAGACTCTATAGCTAGGCTAAACAGTTAAAACAAGAATAATATTCAAAATAATTTTTATGGTGATGAAGTAAATATAGCTCAAGTAAAGGGCTTTGATAAAGAAAACCAATACAGTTTATCAATACTATAGCTGTTTTTCCATTGTTGCAAAAAATGTTTTAAAACTGAAAATATTAAAAACAAAAATCAAAACTCAGTGGATGATTTACAACAAAATACCTTGACAAGAAGTACAAAAATATGAAATTCAGGATATAATTTAGCAGAGATGTGAGAATGTAATTTCGTTAAGTCAGCAGTGCATAAAAAGTTAAGAAATTGAAACAGTTACCTGAAGTTGTTGAACCACTCAATCCAACACATGCTTTTTATGGAGGTTGTACAAATGCAGTAAAATTAAGAGCTAAAGCAGATATAGTCTTTATCCATTTGTACAATATTATGATTATTATCCTGTATGTCATTAAAAATATATATAAATCGAAAATATTATACTATTGCATGGTATGGGCTTATAAAATGTAAAGTAGTAGCATGTAGAGGATTGTATCATCCTGTTTCACCTGTACAAACAGAAGTCAATCAAAATGTAAAAACTGTTCTTTCCTGCGTGTGTAAAATGTGCAAAAGAAGAAAATAAATAAATGTAATCACAGAAATGACAAACGAAGTTTTACTGGAACTTGGACTCTTGATGAGGTAAATAAAGCTATAAAAAAGGATATAAAATTTTAGGTATCTACAAAGTGTGGAATTTTAGAAATAAAAACAACATTTTGTTTAAAATTTGAATAAAAGACTTTATGAAAGTAAAATTAGAAACCAGTAAACATATTTTTGAAACTAACAAAATGTATATAAAACATATAAAAGAAAAAATAGGTATCAACTTTGATCTTGATAAGATAAAAGAAGACCCAAGAAAATGAACTGTTGATAAAATACCGTATGTCTTAATTCATTAAGGGGAATATTTGGACAATGGCAAAATTTGAGTAAAACTAAGTATGTGACAGATTTACAACAATTTTATGAGATACTGTTGGATGATTGTTTACATAATATAGATATAAATTTTATTAATGAAAATATGCTTCAGAAGAAGTACAGTTTCAAGGATTATTATGTGGAAAATACACAGCTAAAAATATCTTTAGTGCAGCATTCACTATATCAAATGCAAGACACAGAATATATGATACGTTACATACACTAGGAAAAGTTGGTACATAATTTGACACAGGCGGTATATAGTATGTATTAATGATGGTGAAAATACTGTGGAATATGCTAGGTGAATGGACTGATGAATTAGGAAATAACTGGATTACAGATTGGGCTTCAAATGGACCTAAAAGTTGTTACTGTGAGTAAAATGATAAAAATATGGACATGAAAATAAAGGGATTCACTTTAAACTATAAGAATATTCAAAAGGTAAATGGCGAATCTATTATAAGATTAACTGATAATTAAGTGAAAGAAAATATACACTTAGAGTACAAACAAGTAACTAGAGATGTAAGTACTAAAAATTTAATCAATAAACAAGTTTGTTTTACCATCTGCCTCCTTAAATTCATTTTTTCACCTTTAACTAATCACCATTCATGTACGTGAGTGTAATTTGCATTTTCATAAAAGAGAAAGATTTGCCCTCAGTTTTAAAGAATATAACACCAAATCTTATTTTGTGCTCAGTTTTATGTATGAAACTGATTTTATAATTCATTTTGACTATTCCTAGTTAATACTTTTATTATATGGTGAAATCAGTGATTGTTTCGTAACTTAAATTCTATTGTTGGCATATAAACAAATATAAATTCTGTTCTGTACTAATTATAAACATTTGGAGGCTCTATTCAAAAAGATGTTAGCAAACCCAGCCCTTCATTAATTCCAAAGAACTTTTCAGTTTCATCAAAAGTATTGTTTATGTAGCTATACATGTTAATTTCATCATTTAAACAAATAATATGACTTAACCTGTGCAGTAGAAGAAACTGTTAAAAGAAACAATTTTTTGATGTACTCAGTTAATTTAATGAGTTATGTTTTAATTGTAATTTCTGTAAATTTAGTTTCAAACAATGTGTAGTTTCAGTACCTATTTTTGTGAAGATATATATAAGGACCTGAATTGTGGTCATGAGACAGTCAGTCCACGATTGAGTTTCAGATGAGAAACGTGTGTTGGTTAGATCAACAACAAAACATCAACTTAACTGTGAAATAAGTGTAACACAATTAGGCTGTGTGTTAAAACAATGACAGTGTCTGCTACATACGTACTTTTCTGTTCTTCAAGAACTGTGAACTTTGTGGATAGGTTTTTACTGCTCGTAGATGTTCAACAGGAAACTATTGTAGCAGTATGTGGATGTTCATCTGCAAGCTATTAATGAGGCTTATTTGAAGTTTAAACAGTAGTGCATTGGCCATATAACTGTGTATTATTGGAGGATTGTGAACAGTGAAAGTAAAGTACTATGAAACGCAAATGTGCACCTGTCAGCTACATCATTTAAAATAATCAGTGTCGTACTTCCACACCCCATTTTTCAGCCAGTGTAGCAACACAGTACGTCGACACTGAGGACAACAAACAAAGGGAAAAAAAATGCAGGCGAACAGTCACAAGTTTCAGAATGATAAAAGAATAGTTCTAGAAGCTTATGATAAAGTGTTATATAGATATTAATTTATTATTTAATAAATAAATTTTCTATACCTTCTAATGAAAAATAAAACTCATACCAAATTCTGTTAGTTGCTTTATGTTGTCTACATCTACATCTACATCTACATCTACATACATACTCTGCAATCCACCATACGGTGCGTGGCGGAGGGTACCCTGTACCACAACTAGCATCTTCTCTCCCTGTTCCACTCCCAAACAGAACGAGGGAAAAATGACTGCTTATATGCCTCTGTATGAGCCCTAATCTATCTTATCTTATCTTTGTGGTCTTTCCTCGAAATGCAAGTTGGCGGCAGTAAAATTGTACTGCAGTCATCCTCAAATGCTGGTTCTCTAAATTTCCTCAGTAGCGATTCATGAAAAGAATGCCTCCTTTCCTCTAGAGACTCCCACCCGAGTTCCTGAAGCATTTCCGTAACACTCGTGTGATGCTCAAACCTACCAGTAACAAATCTAGCAGCCCGCCTCTGAATTGCTTCTATGTCCTCCCTCAATCCGACCTTTATTAGTGCTTTATAAGCGACCTCCTTTACAGATGAACCACATCTTCCCAAAATTCTACCAATGAACTGAAGACGACTATCCGCCTTCCCCACAGCTGCCATTACATGCTTGTCCCACTTCATATCGCTCTGCAATGTTACGCCCAAATATTTAATCGACGTGACTGTGTCAAGCCCTACACTACTAATGGAGTATTCAAACATTACAGGATTCTTTTTCCTATACATCTGTATTAATTTACATTTATCTATATTTAGAGTTAGCTGCCATTCTTTACACCAATCACAAATCCTGTCCAAGTCATCTTGTATCTTCCTAGAGTCACTCAACAATGACACCTTCCCGTACACCACAGCATCATCAGCAAACAGCCACACATTGCTATCCACCCTATCCAAAAGATCATTTATGTAGATAGAAAACAACAGCGGACCTACCAAATTTCCCTGGGGCACTCCAGATGATATCCTCACCTCCAATGAACACTCACCATTGAGGACAACATACTGGATTCTATTACTTAAGAAGTCTTTGAGCCACTCACATACTTGGGAACCAATCCCATATGCTTGTACCTTAGTTAGGAGTCTTCAGTGGGGCATCGAGTCAAACGCTTTCCGGAAGTCAAGGAATATGGCATCCGTCTGATACCCTTCATCCATGGTTCGCAAGATATCATGTGAAAAAAGGGCGAGTTGCTTTTCACAGAAGTGACGCTCTCTAAAGCCGTGCTGATGCATGGACAGCAACTTCTCTGTCTCAAGGAAATTAATTATATTTGAACTTCGAATATGATCGAGAATGCTGCAACAAACCGATGTTAAGGATATTGGTCTGTAATTTTGAGGATCTGTCCTTCTACCCTTCTTATATACGGGCATCACCTGCGCCTTTTTCCAGTCACTCAGGACTTTATGTTGGGCAAGAGATTCACGACAAATGCAAGCTAAGTAAGGAGCCAATGCAGTAGAGTACTCTCTGTAAAACCGAATTGGAATCCCATCAGGACCTGGCGATTTATTTATTTTCAACCCATTCATCTGCTTCACAACCCCAGTAATGTCTATCACTATGTCCTCCATACAGGAATCTGTACGAGACTCAAACGGTGGTATGTTTGTACGATCCTCCTGCGTGAAAGTTTTCTCAAACGCTAAATTTAAAATTTCAGCTTTCATTTTGCTGTCTTCTGTTGCCAGACGAGACTGATCAGTGAGTGACTAGATGGAAGCCCTTGACCCGCTTACCAATTTAGAATTAGAATTTTCTCTTTCTTCCCATATTTCTATATCAGTTTCCTCATAACTATCAAATATCCTTTTGTATTGTTCTTCTCCATAAATTAGTCTTGATACATCAATAACAATAATATGTCCTCTCTTTTTTTTTAAAAAATGTCTGTATTTAGAGTGTTTGCTTATTGAGGATGATACTTCTAAAAATAATATGTAAGCATGAATATTATTTTTTAATGTTTTTGATGAACTATTTACTGGTAAACTACAATTCAATATTTTTTACAGTAAGAAAGGCAGAATTAGAATTTTCTCTTTCTTCCCATATTTCTGTATCAGTTTCCTCATAAATATCAAATATCCTTTTGTATTGTTCTTCTCCATAAATTAGTCTTGATACATCAATAACAATAATATGACACTCACTTCTCAAATGGTCCATAATTAAAGATGGCTTAAAATATTTTTTTGGGAATAGCACATTTAACTTCTTTCTCTCAAGAAATTCATCCCACACGTTAGCCACATTGATCCTTATTTATATAATGAATTTACTTTTAATCTTATTAAAATTTTATTCTATATAAACTGAAACTCTACTTACGAGACAATTCTAATTTGTTTAAAAAGTTTAGTAAGCTACAAATAAATGTTTTTTGCAGCATTACATGCTGTGAATATTTGAATACCAGATTTGGGAAGAAAATTTGTATTGAGCTCAATAATGAATTTAAGACTATTTTGCCAAACAGATATAATAAATTAATTAGTGCTTACAATTTCAATTATTTTGAGGAAGGAAATATTAAATTGAGATAAAAGGGAATGAAGAAAACTAAAAATAACTGTAATGAATTACATGATCCAGAGTATTTTGTTTACATTTTTTATTGATATATTTTTGGATCTTATTTACTGTGGCCTACTGCCTTTTGTTTGAAAAATGTCTCTGGTTGCAGAAAAAAAGGATGCATACAACTAATCGAAGTGTACTGGCAGGGTCCACTTACTACTCACTCACCCAATAGTTGAAGTGCTGAGTCATCGACACTCACACAAAAAGAATGAAAACTATATTTTTCAAATTAGCCCTCAGACACACACACACACACACACACACACACACACACACACACACACACACACACACACACACACACACACGTGCAGCTTCATTGCATTGGCTGAACACACAATGCCAGGATTACAGTTCCGCAGATGGACTGGGATGAGGGGTTATGTCGGTGATGGTGTATTGGGGGACAAAAAGACAGAACGGAAGAGAAGATGTTGGGGAGGGTAGGTAGTGGCTTAGAGGGAGGCTGGGGTAGGAATGTGGAAGGATGAGGGAGTAGGGGCGCAGGCTAGGGGCATGATACATGGGCACCAGAGCCGATGAGTTCATGCAGGGCATGATGATGATGATGATGAAATCGAGGTATGGATTGGGAGGGAATGACAAGACAGAAGAAGGAGGGACTATTGGGAAGAGGGTGTGCAGACAGGGGGTTAGCAGAATTGAGATCAGGAGGATTAAGTGAGCATAGGATGCATTGCAAGGGTAACTTTCAACTACATAGCTCAGAGAAGCTGATACTGGAGGAAAGGATCCAGAGGGCATGCGATGTGAAGCAGCCATTGAACTCAAGCAGGTTATGCTCAGCATTGTGTTCCATTGCTGGATGGTCAGCTCATCTTTGTCACAATTTGGTGGTGGCCACTAATTCTGGTGGACAGCTGGTTGCTGGTCATGCTCACATAAAATACTCTGCAGAAATTGCAGGAGAGATGGTATATGACATGGCTGCTTTCATAGATGGAACTGACTATGACGGCATAAACTACACTTGTGACAGACCTAGAGTAGGATGTGCGAGGTGGGTGAATCAGGCAGGTCTTACACCTGGGCCTCCCACAGGAATATGTCTCATATAGACCAGAAACTTGTACAGACTGAGTGGGCAGCAAAATATCACTTCAGGAGGGGTGTGAAGTATCATAGGTAGCACATCCCTCATTTCCCAGCTTGATGACATATAGCAGAAGTCCTGGAAAACGACACGGTACACTTGCTCCAGTCTGTGAGAAGAAAGAAGGAAATTAGGTTTTAATGTCCCATCAGCACTGACATCATCAGAGACAGACCACAAGCTTAGAATGTTTCAAGAATGGGGCAGAAAGTTTGACACATTCTTCCAGTCTGGGATGATACTGAGTGATGACAGGGTGGGAGGGGGGGGGGGGCCGAAGGGGAGGGGGCAGAAGGGGAGGGGTGGAGGTGCTCCTATGAAGCCAGTTCTTATGGGTGGTGGGTGAGGAAATGGTGCAGGAAATCAGCTTACAGACTAGATTTTGGGGTAGTGCCTGTCAGTAAAGGCCTTTGTAAGATATTCACTGTAATTTTGTTGTTGTGGAAAGGTTAACAGCTGTCACAATGCAGATACTGTTGACATGTATAGAAGTATGGTTGGAGTCATCAGAGAGGTGGAAATAAATGTTCGTGAAGGTGGAACAATGGGATGAGGAGGATCAGGTGAAGTGGATAGGAGAGAAGGTGTTGAGGTTGTGGAGGAATGACAATAGGGCCTCTTGGCATGGAGTCCAGATCATGAAGATATTACCAATCAACATGAAACACCCAAGGGATTTGGGGTCTTTACAGTCTAGGAAGGATTGTTCTAGATGGCCCATAAACAAGTTGGCATAAATTCTTAGGCATAGGCCAATTTGGCAACAGGTGTGTTATGTAGTGCCCATGATTGTGCTGCAGATTTGTTTGTACAGGGTAGGCAGGAAGAATCTGATAAGCTTGTAAGGGTGTTGCAGGGTAGGTTGTGCTGAAAAATAATTGTTAAGTAAAAAATTTGATGCATTGTCCATTTTGAGTTAATTAGCATCCTGTTGAGAATAAGCTTTCTGATCATGATGCTCAGCTAGTTACAGTATATGACATAGCTCCATTCAGTAATTCAAAACTACCCTCCAAAGTTGTGTGTTCAATTAATGACTCAACAATTAGAAATTTCAGAGAAAATCTTCAGCAGTTAGACTGGGATGAGGTGTACAAGGAACCCGATGCTAATTTAAAATATAACTTATTTCATGACACACTTGCAAGAGAATTTTAAAACTGTTTCCCCAAGAAAGTAATTAAATCTAATTATAAGAAACCATGCAAAAAACCTTGGCTTACTAAAGGAATAAAAATATCTTGTAACTACAAAAGGGAACTGTATCTAGAAACAAGAAAGAGTAATGACCCAGAAACAGCCAAATATTATAAAAACTACTGTGCTACAATAAGAAAGGTTATTAAAAAGTCCAGAAGCATGTGCATCATGTCTGAGATTAATATCTCTGATAACAAAATCAAAACAATTTGGAATATTATTACAAGGGAGACAGGGCAACCAAGAGTACAGGATGATGGCATCACCATCAAAGCGAATGGAAACTTGATAAACAACAAGCCGGAAGTCGAAAACATTTTGAATAATCATTTTTTAAATGTTGTAGAGAAAATAGGATCTAAATGTTCATGAGAAGAAACAAGGCAGTTAATGGAAGATGCCTTACTCACACCATATGATACAATAGAAATTCCACCCACCTCTCCTTCTGAAATTAGGAAGATAATTAACTCTCTCAAGAATAAAAGCTCACATGGAATTGATGGCATTCCCAGCAGGATAATAAAAGCTTGTTCCCAAGAAATAAGTGGTATTCTTAGTCACATATGTAATAGCTCTCTGAAGCAGGGTATTTTCCCAGATAGACTGAAGTATGCCATTGTTAAACCACTGCATAAAAAAGAGGATACGTCTGATGTCAACAGCTACTGCCCAATCTCTCTTCTGACTGCCTTATCCAAAATTCTTGAAAAAGTAATGTATTGTAGAGTAGCTTCACACCTTTGTAAAAATAAAGTTTTAACAAAATGTCAGTTTGGTTTCCAGAAGGGTTTTTCAACAGAAAATGCTATATATACTTTCACTAACCCCCCATGAACCATGGACCTTGCTGTTGGTGGGGAGGCTTGTGTGCCTCAGCGATACAGATGGCCGTACCGTAGGTGCAACCACAACGGAGGGGTATCTGTTGAGAGGCCAGACCAACATGTGGTTCCTGAAGAGGGGCAGCAGCCTTTTCAGTAGTTGCAGGGGCAACAGTCTGGATGATTGACTGATCTGGCCTTGTAACATTAACCAAAACGTCCTTGCTGTGCTGGTACTGCGAACGGCTGAAAGCAAGGGGAACGACAGCCGTAATTTTTCCCGAGGACATGCAGCTTTACTGTATGATTAAATGATGATGGCGTCCTCTTGGGTAAAATATTCCGGAGGTAAAATAGTCCCCCATTCGGATCTCGGGCGGGGACTACTCAAGAGGACGTCGTTATCAGGAGAAAGAAAACTGGCATTCTACGGATCGGAGCGTGGAATGTCAGATCCCTTAATCGGGCAGGTAGGTTAGAAAATTTAAAAAGGGAAATGGATAGGTTAAAGTTAGATATAGTGGGAATTAGTGAAGTTCGGTGGCAGGAGGAACAAGACTTTTGGTCAGGTGATTACAGGGTTATAAATACAAAATCAAATAGGGGTAATGCAGGAGTAGGTTTAATAATGAATAAAAAAATAGGAGTGTGGGTTAGCTACTACAAACAGCATAGTGAACGCATTTTGTGGCCAAGATAGACACAAAGCCCATGCCTAGTACAGTAGTACAAGTTAATATGACAACTAGCTCAGCAGATGATGAAGAAATTGATGAAATGTATGACGAGATAAAAGAAATTATTCAGGTAGTGAAGGGAGACGAAAATTTAATAGTCATGGGTGACTGGAATTCGTCAGTAGGAAAAGGGAGAGAAGGACACATAGTAGGTGAATATGGATTGGGGGGAAGAAATGAAAAAGGAAGCCGCCTTGTAGAATTTTGCACAGAGCATAACTTAATCATAGCTAACACTTGGTTCAAGAATCATAAAAGAAGGTTGTATACCTGGAAGAATCCTGGAGATGCTAAAAGGTATCAGATGGATTATATAATGGTAAGACAGAGATTTAGGAACCAGGTTTTAAATTGTAAGACATTTCCAGAGGCAGATGTGGATTCTGACCACAATCTATTGGTTATGAACTGCAGATTGAAATTGAAGAAACTGCAAAAAGGTGGGAATTTAAGGAGATGGGACCTGGATAAACTGAAAGAACCAGAGGTTGTACAGAGTTTCAGGGAGAGCATAAGGGAACAATTGACAGGAATGGGGGAAAGAAATACGGTAGAAGAAGAATGGGTAACTTTAAGGGATGAAATAGTGAAGGCAGCAGAGGATCAAATAGGTAAAAAGACGAGGGCTAGTAGAAACCCTTGGGTAACAGAAGAAATATTGAATTTAATTGATGAAAGGAGAAAATATAAAAATGCAATAAATGAAGTGGGCAAAAAGAAATACAAACGTCTCAAAAATGAGATCGACAGGAAGTGCAAAATGGCTAAGCAGGGATGGCTAGAGGACAAATGTAAGGATGTAGAGGCTTGTCTCACTAGGGGTAAGATAGATACTGCCTACAGGAAAATTAAGGAGACCTTTGGAGAGAAGAGAACCACTTGTATGAATATCAAGAGCTCAGATGGCAACCCAGTTCTAAGCAAAGAAGGGAAGGCAGAAAGGTGGAAGGAGTATATAGAGGGTTTATACAAGGGCGATGTACTTGAGGGCAATATTATGGAAATGGAAGAGGATGTAGATGAAGATAAAATGGGAGATAAGATACTGCGTGAAGAGTTTGACAGAGTACTGAAAGACCTGAGTCGAAACAAGGCCCCGGGAGTAGACAACATTCCATTAGAACTACTGATGGCCTTGGGAGAGCCAGTCATTACAAAACTCTACCATTGAGTGAGCAAGATGTATGAGACAGGCGAAATACCCACAGACTTCAAGAAGAATACAATAATTCCAATCCCAAAGAAAGCAGGTGTTGACAGATGTGAAAATTACCGAACTATCAGTTTAATAAGTCACAGCTGCAAAATACTAATGCGAATTTTTTACAGACAAATGGAAAAACTGGTAGAAGCGGACCTCGGGGAAGATCAGTTTGGATTCCGTAGAAATGTTGGAACACGTGAGGCAATACTAACCTTACAACTTATCTTAGAAGAAAGATTAAGAAAAGGCAAACCTACGTTTCTAGCATTTGTAGACTTAGAGAAAGCTTTTGACAACGTTAACTGGAATACTCTCTTTCAAATTCTGAAGGTGGCAGGGGTAAAATACAGGGAGCGAAAGGCTATTTACAATTTGTACAGAAACCAGATGGCAGTTATAAGAGTCGAGGGGCATGAAAGGGAAGCAGTGGTTGGGAAAGGAGTGAGACAGGGTTGTAGCCTCTCCCCGATGTTATTCAATCTGTATATTGAGCAAGCAGTAAAGGAAACAAAAGAAAAATTCGGAGTAGGTATTAAAATTCATGGAGAAGAAGTAAAAACTTTGAGGTTCGCTGATGACATTGTAATTCTGTCAGAGACAGCAAAGGACTTGGAAGAGCAGTTGAACGGAATGGACAGTGTCTTGAAAGGAGGATATAAGATGAACATCATCAAAAGCAAAACGAGGATAATGGAATGTAGTCAAATTAAATCGGGTGATGCTGAGGGGATTAGATTAGTAAATGAGACACTTAAAGTAGTAAAGGAGTTTTGCTACTTAGGGAGCAAAATAACTGAGGATGGTCGAAGTAGAGAGGGTATAAAATGTAGACTGGCAATGGCAAGGAAATCGTTTCTGAAGAAGAGAAATTTGTTAACATCGCGTATAGATTTAAGTGTCAGGAAGTCGTTTCTGAAAGTATTTGTATGGAGTGTAGCCATGTATGGAAGTGAAACATGGATGATAACCAGTTTGGACAAGAAGAGAATAGAAGCTTTCGAAATGTGGTGCTATAGAAGAATGCTGAAGATAAGGTGGGTAGATCACGTAACTAATGAGGAGGTATTGAATAGGATTGGGGAGAAGAGAAGTTTGTGGCACAACTTGACTAGAAGAAGGGGTCGGTTGGTAGGACATGTTTTGAGGCATCAAGGGATCACAAATTTAGCATTGGAAGGCAGCGTGGAGGGTAAAAATCATAGAGGGAGACCAAGAGATCAATACACTAAGCAGCTTCAGAAGGATGTAGGTTGCAGTAGGTACTGGGAGATGAAGAAGCTTGCACAGGATAGATTAGCATGGAGATCTGCATCGAACCAGTCTCAGGACTGAAGACCACAACAACAACAACAACTTTCACTAATGAAATATTAAATGTTCTGAGTAACCGGAAGTCACCTATGGGGATTTTTTATGATCTATCAAAGGCTTTTGATTGTGTAAATAATGAAATACTTCTAGACAAGCTCAAGTACTGTGGTATGAATGAGACAGCGCTCAAATGGTTTAATTCATACGTAACTGGAAGAGAGCAGAAAGTTGAAATAAACAGTTCACATAATATGCAAAAAACTGGTGATTTCTCAAACTGGGGGACAATCAAGAATGGGGTGCCGCATGGTTTGGTCTTGGGTCCTCTGCTGTTCTTAATATATATTAATGACTTGCCATTCTATATTCACGAAAATGCAAAACTGGTACTTTTTGCCACTGATACAAATATAGCTATCACACTCAACAGACAAGAATTAACTGGTGAAATTGTAAACGATGTTTTTCAGAAAATCATTTAGTGGTTCTCAGCAAATGGGCTCTCATTAAACTTTGACAAAACACAGTATATACAGTTCCACACAGTAAATGGAATGACACCATTAATAAATATAGACTTCAATCAGAAATCGGTAGCTAAGGTAGAATATTCAAAATTTCTAGGTGTATGCATTGATGAGGGGTTGAACTGGAAAAAACACACTGAGGATCTGCTGAAACATTTGAGTTCAGCTACTTATGCTATTAGGGTAATTGCAAATTTTAGTGATATACATCTGAGTAAATTAGCTTACCACACCTATTTTCATTCTCTGCTTTCATATGGCATCATATTCTGGGGTAACTCATCATTGAGTAAAAGAGTGTTCATTGCACAAAAGCATGTAATCAGAATAATTGGTGGAGCTCATCCAAGATCATCCTGCAGACACTTATTTAAAGAGCTAGAGATCTTCACTGCAGCCTCACAATATACACTACTGGCCATTAAAATTGCTACACCATGAAGATGATGTGCTACAGATGCAGAATTTAACCGACAGGAAGAAGATGCTGTGAAACGCAAATGATTAACTCTTCAGAGCATTCACACAAGGTTGGCACCGGTGGTGACACCTACAATGTGCTGACATGAGGAAAGTTTCCAACCGACTTCTCATACAAAAACAACAGTTGACCAGCGTTGCCTGGTGAAATGTTGTTGTGATGCCTCGTGTAAGGAGGAGAAACGTGTACCATCACGTTTCTGACTTTGATAAAGGTCGAATTGTAGCCTATCGTGATTGCAGTTTATCGTATCGTGACATTGCTGCTCACGTTGGTCGAGATCCAATGACTGTTAGCAGAATATGGATCGGTGGGTTCAGGAGGGTAATACGGAATGCCGTGCTGGATCCCAATGGCCTCGTATCACTAGCAGTCGAGATGACAGGCATCTTATCTGCATGGCTGTAACGGATCGTGCAGCCATGTCTCGATCCCTGAGTCAACAGATGGGGACGTTTGCAAGACAACAACCATCTGCATGAACAGTTGACGACGTTTGCAGCAGCATAGACTATCAGCTGCGGTTACCCTTGATGCTGCATAACAGACAGGAGCACCTGCGATGGTGTACTCAACAACGAACCTGGGTGCACAAATGGCAAAAACGTCATTTTTTTCGGATGAATCCAGGTTCTGTTTACAAGATCATGATGGTCACATCCGTGTTTGGTGACATCGCAGTGAACGCACATTGTAAGCGTGTATTCGTCATTGCCATACTGGCGTATTACCCAGCGTGATGGTATGGGGTGCCATTGGTTCCATGTCTTGGTCACC
Source organism: Schistocerca serialis cubense (assembly GCF_023864345.2). Classification (NCBI taxonomy): domain Eukaryota; kingdom Metazoa; phylum Arthropoda; class Insecta; order Orthoptera; family Acrididae; genus Schistocerca; species Schistocerca serialis. Next base: position 308,766,101 of record NC_064640.1, read on the forward strand.
TCTTGTTTGCATTGATGGCACTTTGAACAGTAGACGTTACATTTCAGATGTGTTATGACCTGTGGCTCTACCCTTCATTTGATCCCTGTGAAACCTTACATTTCAGCAGGATAATGCATGACCGCGTGTTTTAGGTCCTGTACGGGCCTTTCTGGACACAGAAAATGTTCGAATGCTGCCCTGGCCAGCACATTCTCCAGATCTCTCACCAACTGAAAACGTCTGGTCAATGGTGGCCGAGCAACTGGCTCATCACAATACGCCAGTCACTACTCTTGATGAACTGCGGTATCATGTTGAAGCTGCATGGGCAGCTGTACCTGTATACACCATCCAAGCTCTGTTTGACTCAATGCCCAGGCGTATCAAGGCCATTATTACAGCCAGAGGTGGTTGTTCTGGGTACTGATTTCTCAGGATCTATACACCCACATTGCGTGAAAATGTTATCAAATGTCAGTTCTAGTATAATATATTTGTCCAATGAATACCCGTTTATCATCTGCATTTCTTCTTGGTGTAGCAATTTTAATGGCCAGTAGTGTATATATTCAATTATGAAATTTGTTATTAACAATACAAACGAATTCAAAAGTAATAGCAGTGTACATGGCTACAACACTAGGAGAAAGGATGATCTTCACTACTCAAGATTAAATCTAACTTTGGCTCAGAAGAGGGTAAATTATGCTGCCACAAAAGTATTTGATCACTTACCTAATAGCATCAAAAGTCAAAAGTCTGACATATAGCATTTAAAAGGAAATTAAAAGAATTTCTTATTGGCAACTCCTTCTACTCATTGCAATATCTTGTACAGACACCATTTATTAACCTGACATGTTCCACATCATTACAAAGTGTCGTATTCATGATCTATGGAACAAGTACTAATCTAATCTAAAGCACTGAATTAGCCAATCAGATGGATGTGCATGCAAATTCAAGTGGCCTGCCATACATAATTAGTGTTAGTTGTTCTCATAGCATAGATGATAGTGCATAAGACTGCTCAGCATCTGCTTCAAGTTCAGTCCTTACTACTGACCCCTGTGCAACTTTTGTATCACTCTCTTGTTAGGTTTTAGCAAACCAAAAGAAGAACACATTTGGTGACACCGTCTCTAGCATGCAGTTTGAAATTGTGAATGTAATAGCCTGATTGGCAAATTCCAGTGATAATTGACTCAGAAACTATGAAATGTATTGACTTCTGTTCTTAACATTTATTTCTCAGCACAACCTACTCTTCAACACCCTCACAAGCTTTCCAGATTCTTTCTAATCACCCTGTATATTTTCCATCAAAGGAAAAGTAGCTTCCTGGCAGATTAAAACTGTGTTCCAAACTGAGACTCGAGCTCAGGACCTTTGCCTTTCACTGGCAAGTGCTCTACCAACTGAGCTACCCAAGCACGACTCATGCCCTGTCCTCACAGCTTTACTTCTGCCAGTATCTCGTCTCCTACCTTCCAAACTTAACAGAAGCTCTCCTGCGAACCTTGCAGAACTATCACTCCTGAAAGAAAGGAGGCAGAAGTAAAGCTGTGAGGACAGGGTGTGAGTCGTGCTTGGGTAGCTCAGTTGGTAGAGCACTTGCCAGCAAAAGGCAAAGGTCCCAAGTTCGAGTCTCAGTCCGGCACACAGTTTTAATCTACCAGGAAGTTTCATATCAGTGCACACTCTGCTGCAGAGTGAAAATCTCATTCTGAAAGGAAAAGTAGTTGTGTGTGAGGACTCAGTTGGTGAGGCATATAAGGAATAAAATAAGGTACTGGGTTTGGAGTAGAAAGGATACTGGGAAGACACAAATAAGTCATGACCATCCCCACCCCATTACCACCTGGATCCCCACTTGCCACTGTTAATGCCACCTCTCTATACACAAACATCCATCATATTTTATTTCTTGTCCACCTATCTGACTGCCTTGATCCGTGGCATTCAAGGAAAGTGTGAGTTGGGTTTCAGACAATCAATTTTAATCATGACGGTAAGCATGGAGAAGGTCATTCTGTTTGAAATATTTCATTGCATTTTAGCTCAGAATATGTTCTAAGGCTCCACAACAAATGAATGTCAAAGATATTGGACAGTACTTTTGTGGATCAATTCTGCTACCCTTCTTGTAGCCTGTGCCTGTGCTTTCTTCGAACTGCTACACATGCTTTTTTGGTCGATAGACATATGGTAGATTATGGTCAAACGGGAGGTAACTTGCTGCAAAATCAGTATAGAATCTGATAGGGATTCCATTGGGCTCTGGAACTTGGTTCAATTTTACCAACTTCAATGGTTTCTCAAAACCACTGACACACCTTCACAGTGGCATGAGAATTAAATTGGGCTAATACCCCTGGATATCCCTCTTGAAAATAGCATCTCTGCTTTTGCTTTGCTTTAGAAGTTTCTTTACAGCAACTGTATAAAATGAAGCGTCCTTCCCATCATCAACTTTTCTACTAGCTACATACTAGAGCACTGAAAGTGTGTACCCAATCCACAGGGTGTTCATCTGGCTGTGAGGCATGAGAGATCAGGTGAATAAGTTTCGCTTAGCTTCACAGAAGGTGCTGAAGATGACCAACTTTAGCTTCCCTAATAATAATAGAACTGCTTGTATGGTTTACGTAGTCACAAGGAACATATGTGGGTGCACATAGGCCTCAAAGATGCAGTACATATAGGCTTTTTGTACCTAGAAGAACAGTTCATCCTGCATGGTATACAGTAGCTGCAAAGGATCTTCTAAAGAAACAAAGACTACAGCATAATAGGTGTGAAACAAAGTATAGAGCTGTATAGAGATGTTTGGCTGTCAAGAGAGCATTCCATGAGACCTTCAACAACTTCCATACTGAAATACTCTCTTACAAGAATCAAAGAAATTCTGCTCATATATAAAGATTTTAGAGGTACAAAATCTACTGTCAAGACAGGTACTGAAACAGATAGTAGCAAAGCAAAAGCAGAAAAATTGAAGTGGTCATTCATAGGTCCACTGGAGCTCGTGCAAGGCACCATGATGGCCAAGGAGTATCTTACATTGGTTGCAGACCATGTACACCCATTTACAATGATCATGTTCCCTGATGACAGTAGAATTTTTCACCATGATAATTCACTATGTCACAAGGCCAGGAGTGTGATGGAGTGCTTCAAGGAACACAGTCATGAGTTTCAGTTGATGTGTTCCCCCCCCCAACTTGCCTGATCTGAAATGGATCAAAGACACCTGAGTTGTGATAGAATGTGGCATCAGAGCTCATGCCCCCTGCCCTCTCCCATGAATTTATGGGAATTAGGTGACTTGTTTATGTAATGTGGTGTCAACTGCCTCCAGCGACACACAAAAGCTTCCATGGCATGATGTGTTGCTGCTGTTATCTATGCCAAAGGTGGACATACTGGCTACTAGGTAGGTAGGTAGGTGGTCATAATGTTCCACACTGGGTAGAACAGTTTTGTCATTACTGCCTTCCCCAATTCTCAATAATTCTGATGGAATGTTGTCTACTCCAGGGACCTTATTTCCTCTTACGTCTTTCAGTGTTCTATCAAATTCTTCTCACAGTATCATATTTCCCATTTCATCTTCACCTGCTTCCTCTTCTTGTTCTCTAACATTGTCATCAAGTTTGTTTCTCTTATATGGAGCCCTTATACACTGATGAGGGAAAAAATTGCAACACCAAAAAATAATTCATGTAGAATAATGAAATTTCAAAAATGCATTTGACTATGTAACATTTGTACATAATTAATATCGTAAGATCATAGGTTAATGTAATGTAATGTATATGTGAAATGCTAGTAATGACCAGAATGTTGAATAGAAGCATGCAAACATGCATACATTGTGTTTTTCAGGTACAGGATGTCAGTTTTTGGGATAAAGTTCCATGCTTGTTGCATCTGGTCGGTCAATACAGGGATGATTAATGCTGTTTGCAGATGATGCTGGAGTTGTCATCTGATGATGTCCCATATGTCATCAATTGGAAACAGATCTGGTGATTGAGAAGCCCAAGGCATGTTGACACTCTGTAGAACATGTTGGGCTACAACAGTGGTATGTGGGCGGGCATTGGAAAACACCCCCTGGAATATGTTCATGAATTGCAGTACAACAGGTCTAATCATCAGACTGACACACAAATTTCCATGTCATGTTGTGTGAGATAACTGCGAGACTGCTCCTGCTGTCATACAAACTTGCACCCAAGGCTATAACTCTGGGTGTAGGTCCAGTGTGTCTAACATGCAGACAAGTTGGTTGCAGGCCATCACTGGCATTGAAGTAGAAACATCTTTCATCGGAAAACACAATAGACCTCACAGCAGACCTCCACCCTGCCCTCCAATGAGCTCTCACTTGACATCACTGAAGTAGCTAATGCTGGTGACTCTACAGGGTGTCTGGCTTGGAGCCGTCATTGAAGTAACCAATTTGTAACAGTTTATTGTATCACTGTGGTACCAACCACTGCTCAAATTGTTGCTGCAGATGCAGTAAGATGTGCCAGAGCCATACACTGGACATAGTGGTCTTCCGTCTCAGGAGTGCCATGTGGCCATCCAAAGTCTGGTCTTCTTTCAACTGTACACTCCTGTGACCACTGCTGCCAACAATCATATACAGTGGCTACATTCCTGCCAAGTCTTTGTGCAATACTGCAAAAGAAAAATTCAGTTTTGCACAGCCATATTACACATCCTAGATCAAACTCAGTGAGTTACTTATAAAGGCATTTTTGTTGCCTTACAGGCATTCTTGACTAACATCAAATCATAATGTCTAACCTCAAAGTTAATTAACGTTCATTACTGTTACAGTGTGTATTTAAGGCATACCTGATTTGCATCTTCATAGTGGTGCTACTGATGCCACTCTTATTCAGCTAGTGTTCAATTTTAATAGACATCATGTTTCAGATGTCAAAACACTCCTACCAACTTTTATTTGCATTGCACAACTTCTTCTTGGTGCTGCAATTTTTTTTCCATCAATGTATGTATTCCTTCCTCTTTTCAGCTATCCTGTTTTTGCTTGGCACTGTCTTGCCATCTGAGCTCTTGATATTTATACATTTCCTTCTCTTTTCTCCAAAGGTCTCTTTAATTTTTTCTTTAGGCATTATCTATTATTGCTCTAGTTGTGCATACTTCTACAACCTTACTTTTGTCCTCTAGTCATTCCTGCTTAGACATTTTGCACTTACTGTCAATATTGTGTTTTAGACTTCTGTATCCCTTTCCACCCATTTCATTCGCTTAATTTTTCTATTTTCTCTTTTCATCTGACAAATTCAGTATCCCCTTAGTTATCCAGGGCTTTCTACTAGGTCTTGTCTATTTATCTGTTTGACCCTCTACTGCCTTCCCTATTTAATCTCTCAAAGTGACCCATTCATCTTCTACTGTATTCCTTTCCCCTGTTTAAGTCCAACATTCCCTAATGTTCCCTATGAAGCTCTCAGCAACCTCTGATTCCTTCAATTTAACCATGTCCCATCTCTTTACTATCCGATGGTGCTGCTGTCTCCAGTTCATAACCAATAAATTACGGTGAATGTTCACATCTGCCCCTGAGGATGACGTTCAGTTTCAGATTTGGTTTTGAAATATCAGTCTTATATAGTCAGTTTGAAACCTTTCAGTGTCCCAAGGTCTCTTCCATGCACATCTGCCATGATTCTTTAACCAAGTGTTAGTGATGGTTAAATTATAATGTGTATATGCAAACTGAAGTGCTGAAAGAAAATTTGTATCAAGGCTGAGATTTGAACCCACGTCTACTGTTCATAGACAGATGTGCCACCATGATGCAACCATGGCACAGCAGTTTAGCACAACTGCATGGTTACCCTAGCATGTCACCCTTCTCAATCCAAATTCCCATTCCTGCCTCATCCCACTTGGTATTCCCCTAAAGTTGAACAGCATTGCAGAGATTCTCCAACATGTATTAGAATAGCACCTCAGTATCATACAAAACAGGGGATCCCACCTGAAACACAGGCATAGGTGGTTTATTCAGATGGAACTATATGGCTCCAGATACCTTTCCAAGATGTTTTGGGTTCAGTCTGGATATATACATAATAGATGTTTGAGACTTGAAAATGTCTCTGGAACCATGTAGTTTCATTTGATTAAAGCACTTATGCCTGGGTTCAGGCAGGACCCCCATTTCGTTGGATACTGAGGTGCTATTCCAATACAGATTGGAGAGCCTCTGCAATGCTATTCAAGTTTAGCAGAAATACCAAGTCGGCTGGGGTATGAAAGGAAATTTTGATTGAGGAGTGAGGCATGCTAGAGCAGTCTGTGGCATTGTGCTAAGCTATCTTTCCAGGGAGCACAGTGGCTGCACATCTGCCTAGTGAGCAGGAGATCCAGTTTCAAATCCAAGCCTTGGCACAAATTTTCATTCATCAGTTCAGTCTGCATGTATACATAATAGATGTTTGACACATGGAAAGGTCTCTGGAACCATATAGTTTTATTTGATTAATTATAATCTCTGTAAAATTTGACCAGGTGGCTTCTTTCATTTCTTTCCCATAGTCCACGTTCTCCTATTATTTTTCCTTCTCTTCATTTTCCAACTACCAAATTACAACCACCCATCACAATTAAATTTTCATATCCTTTAACTATTTGAATAATATCCTTCACACTCATCACACATTGTTTCAAACTCTTCATCATCTGTGGACCTCTTTGGCATATATACATGAACCACTGTGATGGATATTGGCTTCATGTCTATTTTGGCTATGATGCTGTGTTCACTATGTTTTTATAGTAGCTTACCTACATCTCTATTTTCTTATTGTTTATTCGGCCTACTCTTGCATTACCCCTATTGGATTTTGTGTCGGTAACTCAGTACTAACCTGACCAGAAGCCCTGTTCTTCCTGCCACTGAACTGCACTAATTCCCACTGTATCTGCTTTAAGCCAATCCATTTCTCTTTTGAAATTCTCTAATCTATGTTGACATGCTCTGGCCTATAGAATGTCAGTCTTGTTTTTGTTGATCCTCCTGAGTAGTTCCAACCTGGAGATAAAAAGAGGGGTTGGGGGGGGGGGGGGGGGGAGGGGGAGGGGAGACTATTTCACCTCTGGAATATTTTACCGAAGAGGATGCCAACATCATTTTATCTTATAGTAAAGCTGCATGACCTCAGAAGAAATAAATCACAGCAGTAATTTCCCTTGCTTTCAGCCATTCACAGCACCAGCACAGCACGACCATGATGGCTAATGTTACAAGATCAGATCAGCCTACCACACAGGCTGTTGCCTCTGAAATTGCTGACAGGCTGCTGCCTTTTTCAGGAAACATAAATCAGTCTGGCCTCTTCACAATACTCCTCCATTGTGGGTTGCACTATATGTTTCAATGACTGTGGGCCTGGACTGAAGATGAGAACACATCTGTCTCATGGTGATAAGGGAATTAATATATGAGGGGTGTTCAAAAAGTAAGGTGGCTTTATATTTTTATGAAAGAATATTTATTTATGCATCAATATTCATGTCATCTTCTTCAAAATAATCCACCTCACTTACAATACACTTGTAACAATGCTTCTTCCAATTCTTGAAGTGCTTCTCATAAGCCTTGAGTATTTCCAGCGATGCAGTTTTTGTTTCCTCAATCGTTGAAAATTTTCGTCCTATCGTAAGTTTTGGGAACAGGAAAAAGTCATAGGAGGCTGAATCTGGTGAATATGGTGGCTGAGGCATGATTGTCATGTTGTTTTTGGCCAAAAAATCTCTCACAAGCAAAAAAAAAAAAAAAGAAAAAGAAAAAAAAAAAGAAAACAGCTGTACTTCTGACAAGTAAAGTAAATGTCTTTAAGTATATGTGGGTTTCATTTCTGATCTACATAATTGGTGATCCCAAAAACAAGACTGGTTTAAGTTGCAACAACATTTTTTTTTTTTCAGATTAGATTCATTAAACATGGAAGGTGCAAGTAATTTTTTACAATCCACTGGTGATGAGATCTTGCAGCTGCAAAAAGAGATTGGAGTTTTAGAACAGTCGACACTGAGAGATGACAGCAAGATGGACACAGCAAGATCATAAGTGATAACAACAGTGCCGCAAGCGCAAACACGCACCAAAAATTTTCCACATGCAATTTCGTTCATGCCAACTGCGCTGTGCCTACAACTGCGGGCACCTCCATTTATGCCCTCAGAACCAGACACATGGTTTGTGATTTTGAAAAGCATTTTTAAACAGCAACAGATCACAGAGGACCGTGAACAATTTACACTGGCAATTAGGAATTTGGATCAGAGAGCGATGACAATAGTTTCCAATATGATTCTACACCCACCTCATCTACAAGCATATCGCGTCCTGAAGACTTTGCTAATCACTTGCTGCATGAAGCTACCCAAGCAGAGGCTTTCACAAGTACTTTACCAGGAGAAATGTGGGAACAGACCCATCAGAATTTTGGAGATATTTGCAAGCGATAGCAGACTGTAGTGTATTATCTAATGAGTTGCTGCTTCATATCTGGTGACAACAGATTCCGTCTCAAGGACAGTTGACATTAACAGCGTATGAACGACAACCATTGGATAAATTCCTGCAAGTAGCTGATAGAGCATATGTCACATTGGAATCAACCACTGTGACATGCGTAACAGTGACAAATATGAGCGTCACAACAGAAGGTGACAAACACGCATCGCAGTTTTTGGTGGTGCTGATGCTGAGTTGTGGCACTGCATCTTGTCGACAATCACCAAACATCAATGGGGAACTTTGAGGGTTATGGACCACAAAGGGGCGATTTGTCATGCAGTTAAAGAACTTGAAGTTACAGACGGATGCCGATAAGAGGACGCAGTCACATTGTTCATCCAATCTACAGCCATCAGACACCACTCAAGGTCAAATTACTGCTGATGGTATTTGCTGGTACCACAGATGGTTCAGCGCCCGTACTACAAAGTGCATGAAACCATTTAAATACCCAAATGGCAAGGGCAGTTCAAGTTAGGCCCCACAGGCTGTGATACTCACAAACAACGACGCCAATATAAGAAGAGTCAAATTGCAGCAACTCACATATGGACGCACAGCAAAGGTAAGGCCCATGATGGCATGCTTACTACTTTTCTGATGAGTCATGGTATGGCATCACGTTGATTGCATGTGATTGATAAGATTTCAGGCTTAAGATTTTTAATAGACACTGGTTCAGAGGACAGCACCCTTCCAGTCTTGGGCACAGTTGTTAGCATAAAAACGTATGTGCACAAAGATATGATGATACACATTGGTTTCCCTATTCCATACAACTGGAAAAAATGAAATGAGCATGTGGCATTGTTGGCCGGGGAAGTTTGGCTGCAGAGTGCAAGTGTTATTTCAGTCGACACCATATTGGGCGACTTGCATGCCAATGATGAGGATTAAATGGTGATGAGGACAACACAACACCCAGTCTACATGCAGAGGAAAATCTCCAACCCGGCCAGGAATCAAACCTGAGCCCACTGCATGAGAGACAAGCACGTAACCACTCAGCTAAGCAGGCAGACCATACAACTGGCGTTTCGTTGTGACAAACATTATGCAACCTGTATTAGGTGCTGATTTTCTGTCACACTTTGCACTGGCTGTAGGCTTGGCAAATGTCTGCCTTATAAGTGGGACACAATGGACTTTAAGCAACTTAGACGATTTTTAGGCATGGTAAATTTTTACTGCCATTACTTGCCAGGAACAGCTGCCACCCAGACACGCTTGCGAGTAAGAATGCCAAGGGCAAGAGCCTATTACAATGGACACCAGAAATGGGTAATGCTTTCAGCTGGTTACAAACCAGACTTGAATATGCAGTGTTGCTGGCCCATCCTGTCCTGGATGCACAATTGAATATTGTGGTCGACAACAGCCAGGTTGCAATTGGAGCAGCACTAAACCAAGAAGTGAATGGACACTGGCAGCCTTTGAGTTTTTTTTTTTTTTTTTTTTTTTTTTCAAAGAAGCCACTGCACAGAGAGACAAAATGGAGTGCTCATGATAGGGAGTTACTGGCGATATATGAGAGTGTGAGACATTTTTGGCCTTACGTTGAAGCCTGATCAGTGGCAATTTTCACGGATCGTAAACCTATCATGTCAGCATTCCATAACATTAGTGATAAATGTTCACCATGACAATTCCAACATGTATAGTTCATCAGTTAATTCACTATGGACATACGGCACATTAGTGGTGCAAAACACATAGTCACCGATTATTTTTCTTGAGTATGCAGCTTGGTGAGCATCTTAAATTATGATGACCTCACCACAGCAGAAGAGAGAGATCAAGAGTTGCGAGACTCACTAACAGATCGATATACAGGATTGGGGATGGCACAGATAGAAGTGCCAGGAAGCAAGACCAAAATATGGTGTGATGTATCTCAACATAGACCAAGGTCCTACATTACACAGCGATTCCGCAAGGTGGCTTTGGACAGTGTCCACAACCTAGCACACCCAGGTGCAAACACCACTATCAAGTTGCTAAGCAAGTGGTTTTGTGTGACCGTCAATTAAAAAGGATGTCAGGAATTAGAGTTGTTAATGCCTTCAATGCCAGCATTGTAAAGTAGGATGACATTTTCATGCAGAAGTTGGAAATTTTGCAGATTCACCAGCAAGGTTTGGTCACATTCACCTTGACATAGTGGGCCCACTTCCACTCTCAGAGGGTTATAAATACTTGTTCACAGCAGTAGACACATGCACAAGATGGGCAGAGGCTATACCAGTGACAGATGTAGCAGCCGAGACAATAGCAAAGGCATTTATTGGACATTGTTTATCATTTTTTGGATGCCCCCTACATATTACAATGGATCAGGGTCAACAATTTAAGTCTAATCTGTTCAATGAACCGGCTAGACTGTGCGCATTCCAGCGTCATCCTATCACCCTGCAAGCAATGGGATAGTGGAAAGGTGGCAAAGAACCCAGATTTCTTGCTTATTGGGAATGGTAGCATTAACCAATAACACCTCCAGGACAGACCCAAACTTCCATACGTCATGGTACCCACAACCTTATGCTTGCACATTCCAAGATTCCCGCACAGGGAGAGAAATATTTTATCATCGCTTCAGTCTGTTGAGGCATGGGAACACCATTTATGGTTCCAATGTCTGTGTTTATACATGCATGCATGTCTGAAGAAATACACATTGTTCTAACAATTGGGTTGGTCCTGGAGGCATGCTCAGATAGCTGAAGTGGTTAAGGCAACTGATCGGAAGAAGCAGGAAATCCTTGTTCATGTCCCAGACTGGCACAGGTTTTCATTTGTCACAAACAGCTGATGTCAATCCACGTTCATGAAATGTGACTCCATTTTGTAGTATTTACCACAGCTGTAACTGTCAGAACAGCATCTATTTCTTCAGACATGCACACATCTTTGAAGTACATCATAACGGAATGCAAGTCTGAAGTACATTGTAATGTGAAAATATAGACACTGTATAAACACAGATATGTAACCATCAATGATGTTATATACATAAGTACAATGTGTGTGAGAAAAGTAATGAGACTGATTTCTTTACCATTCAAAGTAGTTCCCTTCAGCAACTATACACTGGTGGAGTTATTGTTCCTAGTCTTGGTAGCAGCACTGAAAGACTGAAACTAGGAGGGCCTTTAACATGTCATTCGCATTCTTTTGAATGTTTTTCAGAGCCCCAAAATGATGTACTTTTAAGACCTTTTCAATTTAAGGAAATCGAAAAAGTCACAGTTACTCAGAACAGGTGAATAGGGGGACTGAGGAACAACAGAAATGCCTTTTCAGGTCAAAAACTATGTGATGGAAGGCATCTGTGTGACATGGGCACTGTCATGATTCAGCATCCACCTGCCTGCCATATACGGTCTCACTTGATTCACCTTTTTCCTGTGCCTTTCAAGGACATCTTTGTAAAACACTAGGTTGGCAGTTTGTCCTGGAGGAACAAATTATTTGTGCATGATACCCCTGTGGTCATAAAAGCAAACCAGCATTATTTTGATCTTTGATTTTTCTGGTTGAGGTGATGTCTCAGTGTGCCACTCCTCACTTTGCTGCTTAATCAGGAGTTTACTCAGAAATCCAGGACTTTTCATTTGTGATCACATGACTGAACCATTCATGGTCATTGACAGTCCTCGCAAGAAGAGCAATGTTCACGTTTCTTCAGTTGTCCTTCTGCTCATCTGTGAGGTTTCTCGTCACCATTTTGGCACAGACCTTTCCCCTGTGCAAATATTTGGTCAAAATTTGATGTACAGTGAACAGGTCATTTATCATACTTGTTGTTAAATATCAAACTGATCTCACAAGAGCACACACTCATTTGACATTTTCATTGGTTTTCGAAGATGAAGATCTCCCTGAGTGAGGCTCATCTTCAGTGTGTTTTCAGCCTCACAAATATGATTTGTGCTACTGAAAACTTGTGCTCTTGATAAATAATGTTCTCCATATGCCTGTTTCAACTTTTCAAAGATTGTGCCTGTGGATTATCCATGTTTAACACAAAAGTTGATTGCATAACACTGTTCCAAATTCCACTGTTCCATTTTCGTAACACACACACAAAAAAACAGAACTTCACTCTCAAAAATCAAGTTATGACTGTATGGTGCTTAAACTCAGACTGAGCATCTGGAAGGCATGAATAGAGTCTACAGAAGTAGAACAACACAGCATTGCCAGATTGCTCGCAGTGTTGTCAGTCTCATTACTTTACTCACACAACTTGTATAAGTAAATAAATGTGTGAATTGCATGGATTTTGACATTTAGCTGATTTTGCATCCCCTTTTATGCTAGCACACCAAAGATGAGCACTGCAGCTTTAATAGCCTGTGTCGCACAAAAATTATGTGAAATGTCAGAGCACAACAGATGCACCTCTGCATAGAGCACTGATCCAATGACCATGTTTGATACATCTTTAACACTTATCTTTATACAGATTATTTTGCATTTGAATCTGTACTAAGCTAACTCGATATCACTGTATTTTTTACAACTGTAAACATGACTCCACAATCAGTGTACAGCCTATCTTTATGATATATATTCCAACTGGAATTTGGTTTCATCCATTCCCCTTATACTATGTGGGCATTGTTAATGTTTATAAGCAAGACTAGTTCTGGTATCTTTCCAGGAACAATCCTGCAGTGAACTAATTCTAGTGTATTAACATTTCCTTTCTCTTATCTAGCATGACAAACACCACTTTCTTTAATTAATGGTGATTGTGTTCTTTCCTGTCTGAGGGAATATATGTTATTGGACATTCTCATACCTAAAATAACTACATTTACAGAGATTAAAAGTTTAAATACTGCAGTGATTGTTTTTAAAGGGTACCATAGGTCATATAATTGATCAGTGGTAAGCAATCCTGTGCCACATGGATCCTACTTTCAAAAGTCAAGTTCATTATAATTTGATCAAAAATGTCTCAATATTAAAGTATTACTTAAACACTCATCAATTAAGATTAGTTGCAGGGAGAGTACACATGATCTAAACCTGCTTTATAAAGCTAATACCCTGTAGATTTTAAGGAAAAATACTGTCACATATTGCTATGTGATATGTATTCATTTCAGAGCCAGCATATTTCCCTGTTTTATGTTGGTGGTCCATTGGGTTGTGTGTGAGGAGAGAAAAGCTTCACATCAGGCTGGCATAGCAAACTGTGCTCCATTGTGGGTAGTCAATACTTCACATCAGGCTGAACACCTCACACCATTGCCTTTTATGTATTGGCAAGCAGTGCCAAGGTGGGCAGCAATTTCACACTAAACTTGAAACAAAATGGAGATATATGAGTACAATAATCTGGCTTCTCTGTGTGTGCTGCTTACCTCTGGGTGTCCCAGCATCTGTAGAAGCATTGGAGTGGTGCCTCTGTTTCCCCTCCAAAAATTTGATTCAGCCAATGAGTTTACATTGGTTCACATAGCAGAGGGTGCAGATGAAATGACAAATAGAAAATAACTCACATTTAATCCAGTACAAACTTCTTGAAGGTTAAATGTGCTTCATGTCTGCAGAAAGGGAAAGTTTGTGGCCTTTTTCTGATTTTTTAAAAATTTTTTGGCATTTCTCAGCGGTCACACTGGAAATAGTACACAGTCAGCCCATTCACCTATAATTTTTGAGAGACTGGAAGTTGGGCAGGAAGATGGAATATTATGGAAGTTAGGGATGAAGGTCTGAGTCACACAGTCAGAGGTCAACAGAGACATATGTGGCTGTTTTGCAGCACTCTGCTAACTTGGAGCAGAGATAATTTTTCATAAGAGCAATTCATAATCTGAGCAGTTTACTCCTCATATGTTTTGTATGTTGAGCCACCTTTCTCTCTAATGGCGAATAAACAATCAGAAAAATGAAGTTCAAAGCAAGCACATGTTTTTAACTTATAAGGTGCTCAGTACTTCTTTCTTGCTGCTCTTTCATGAATTTCTTGCTTGTTAAGTATTTTGGCTCACTGTAACCAACAATGATCGTGTGTGCTATGCTCAGGCTAAATTATGCAATTTAGAAACTGCTTCTATCTCTTCCTTCATCAGCTGTTTCGTTTTCTTCATATCATATAAATTTCCACAAGGTTGAAAAAATAAAACTTCCACTTAAGCTCACTACTCCATAACGGAGCATCTGATTATATATATCAACAGGTACAAAGATACATGAAGCTGCTGCTCAGCACTCATAAAATACATCAGTCTTCTACATTCAAAGAGTTTCTTCCATAAAATACTTCTTGCTGAATGTTTTCAGAGTAAATCATACAAACAGGAATAATGACAATAATTTGAAATTATAATTAATATTTTCTAGTTCAACTGGGAACACATCTACCGGTAGTGTCATTTTCGTATTTTAGTTCTATTTATGAAAAAAATATATGAGTAAATTGGGTTTTTATCTGCAATTTTGATTTTGTTGGGTTGGGTCATGAATTTAATATATCATATTCTACAATATGAGGGAGAGATAGGAGAACTGACCAGTTCCATTACAATGTGCAACTTAAGTTGCTGACTTAACTTCAATTTGAATTTGGGTTCTTTACTCTTACATCAGTGAGCCGTACAGATAATGATGTCTTGGTGCTACAGCCTCCATGCAGTCTTCTTTCCACAGTGTTCTTCCCACAGTGTTAGTCTTACCCATTTTGTTGACCTAATTTGAGGTTCAACTGGTTTTATTTCAATGTTAACCTTTACCTAATATTTGGATCATTTACAAGAAAATAATATTCTGCAAAAGGCAGATTATTTGTTATTAACAACTGCATCAATTAAAAGTAGCAATTCAAATTCAGTTAAAGGCAAATAAACCTTTGACTGATCTTCTTCAAATTTAGAGTAAATAAAGATTTTGTTAAAATCAGACTTGACTTCCATTACAAGTTCCTTAACTTGTCTCATAGCTCGCCTGGTTAGGTAACATAAAGATAAGCTGGTATACTATCAAGCTGTGCTTTGTTGTGTAGATATTGTCCTATGCATACAGTGGCCCTATCATGTGAGAGGACACTGCTGTTTCACTAGCAGGAGTAAAAGCAGCTTGACCACATATGCTCCACCATGTAGTCAGAGACTTTAGTTTAAGATGAACCCCCATAATATTGTTAATAACTATTTCACTTCATGGACCAATCAACCCATATTACAGATAACATGTCAACATCGCTATTAAGGTGTGTTTAAAAGGTATCTCAGTACCTCTTACCTACCTGATTAATAGCAGCATTAGAGAAAAATGTAAATTCTAAAAATGATTGTTGTGAAACCAGTGTATAAGAAGGACAATAAGAAGGATGTCCTTAACTGTAGATCAATATAATTAATTCCCACCTTTATTAAGATACTCAAAAGTATTATCATGTCTCAGCTAAGAGAATTTCTTTTATAGAGCACAAACTGCTTAGAGACTCTCAACATGGCTTCAGAAAAGAGCTAAGCACAACCACAGCAGTTACACAGTTTAGAATGAAGTTTACCGCCTGTTGGATGAGAGGATTTTTTCAGACCCTACAAAAGCTTTCGACATAGTAAACCACAGGTCAGTTCTAAAACAAACTGATGACATATCACATCAGGAATCCATCGCTGCATCTTCTAGCCACATACATATTGAATCATAACAAATCCACTAAACTGACGTACCCATTATGTGCTGCAATTATGAGCCTCCAATCCGCCAGTGAAACAATAATAGATTATGTACCTTAGAGCTCAATTCTTGGTCCCTTTCTCTTTCTTGTATATAAAGGGTGAACATTAATAAAACCAACAAACTGCAGGGATGTGTTCCTCTAAGGAAATTGAGGAAAAAAGATCCAATGAACATGTGTCTCAAATGCACCATTGCCATGGTAGATGCTGCTAACAAATTGAAGTTTCTCTGACCATATGCCATGTGTTCCTTGTCTTTTGCAGGCTGTGAGATTCACACAGCATACTGTAAGTAGCAGAATTGTCCAGCATTCATGTCAGGAAGAAGCCAAGTTGGTGTTTGTGTATGGCCAAGCACATGGAAATGGTTGTGATGCAGGACAGCTATACAAAAACAAGTACCCTTGCAGACGCCAACCATGTCACACAACATTTCAAGTGCTTTTTGGATGTTTGTGTGATCATGGGACCTTTCAGACAGACAAATATGCATGGAGGCAGCAGACTGTGTGTACACCCAATTTGGATGCCAGGTTCTGCCTCTCTACTGTTTCCCTCTGCCTGGCTGCACACAAACACTATTTCAGCATGTTCCTTACATGAATACCAGACCATTCTGCTGCTTACAGTATGCTGTATTGATCATACAACCTGCATCACACAAGGAACACACAGCATGCGATCAGAGGAACTTCCATTCATCAGCGCCATTTACTTTGGCAACGATGCATTTCAACCTTATTTTGTGGTTGGGAATGTGAGGAGTGGGAATCCATTTCTACTAGTGGAGTCACAGAAGTAATGAAATACAGTACTTAAGTGGTCAGATACTCAAGCTGAATGTGTGAAATCTCAATTACTGGTATGTAAAACTGGCAGTTCTCGGCACACCAATGCAAATAAAGTAATGTAAAATCTCAACAACAGAATTTGGCAGCTGACAATTCTGGGGTTTCTACAATGATGAACATTTGCAGTGGACAAAACAAATTAATTTTGTTTGTGAAAAAGTCAGTAGTGGTTCATGTCTCCTTGGGATAGGTCACAGAGGATCATGTCATGAAGTGTTTGTGCAGCACAAATACCTAACAGCATAATTCTTTACACACATTTAAATTAGTACATTTCTTATGAGTCAACCTGTGGAAGTTATCAAATGTAGTGATGTACTGGTTCACAATAACAGGACAAAATGTAACATTTCTGGAAAGGAACAACATTAAAAATGACAAATCAAAGTCTGTATATCAGTGATCTAATTTTATTTAAGTAACTACCAAATTCTCTACGAATGATTTTAACACAAAATTAAAATCTTTTTTGGTAGATAAATGTTCATATTCATTCAACGAATTTTAAGGTACTGCTTGTGATGTGAATCAGTAGTTTATCAGCTACAAAATAATAAATGTATAAAATAGATACAAGAGGTTACAGTTGTAGCATGTAACATATTTTGTAAGTATAATTGTCATCATGCTGTTATTTCTGATGTTTGCAAGAGGGAGAACTGTGCTGGAACAATGAAAAGAAAATGTAAATAAATAAAAAATAAATAAATAATCTTAAATCTGAGATACTTTATGGTTGAACTGTTCAACAATATAGCTATATTGAACAGAGATAAAAATATGAAACAAAAATCTGCCAAAACTGGTAGCCATCAATACAGAAAAGCATGGCAGATCTGAACTTTGTTTACTGGGATTTGATAGTATCTGATCAGAAGATAAGTGGTGAAAACCTGGAGTATATAACAGTATTTAAATATGAGGTGCTGAAAAGTAATGTTTCCAAATTTTTTATGAGAAAAATCGTAAAGCATTTTAAATAAACAAATGTTGTTCACATTCTACATCTTTATTATTCATGTCTACATATTTAATTCTCAATACAGTCACCTCGGTGACAAACACATTTCTCCCAACCCGAGACCAGTTTGTTGGTACCATCACTGTACAATGTTTGACTTTATTGACAGAGCCACAGCCTCACCTTTGCTTGTACTGCTTCATCACTATCAAAGTATAGTGCTCAAAGGCATTCTTTAACTTTTGGAAACAGGTGAAAATTAGACAGGTGCCAAGTTGAGACTGTATGGAAAATGATTGACAACACTAAACCCAAGGCATCAGATTGTTGCAGATGTCATAGCACTTGGAAGTGGCCTAGCCTTGTCATGCTGAAGGAGACAATCTCTTCAAATTTGAAACTCGATTACAGCATACTGTTTCTCACATGCCAGCATAGCTATGTAACACACCATCATGTTACATGCTGCAATTTGGAGCCATCTAGTGGCAGAGGCCTGCAAATATGTAGACATGAAGAATAAAACTGTAGAATATTAAAAACATTTGTTTTGTTGAAAAAGCTTTAAGAGTTTTACATTAAAAATTCAGAGGAATTACTTTTTAGCATTCCCTCGTGTTTATGGATAATAGTAGGAAGCAACATGAAATGTGGCAAACATGTAAAATCTATCACAGATACGATTAATGAAAAATTTCAGATTCATTAGAAGTATTTCGGAAAGTGTAATGTATATGCAAGAAAATTAAGTGCAGCACATTTTTGCAACTTATTCTAGATTCGGCCTACTGCTCCACAGTGCTGGACTTCTTATTATGTAGTCATTACAATGGACATTGAATGAATTCAGACAGGCAAGGTTAAGACCATAACAGGT
Source organism: Schistocerca serialis cubense (assembly GCF_023864345.2). Lineage (NCBI taxonomy): Eukaryota > Metazoa > Arthropoda > Insecta > Orthoptera > Acrididae > Schistocerca > Schistocerca serialis. The sequence goes on from NC_064640.1 coordinate 308,785,044, forward strand.
CAGTATTGCCCATGTGAAAATGTAACAGGGATGTTTCATTGACTGAAATGGATATCTTTGAAAGAAAGATGATGTTTTTCTGGTGAAATATTGTTGGAAAAATATAGAGAATTAGTATTTAAGCAAGAATATGTGACAGTTTTGCCACTACCATCAAGTAACTCTCATAAGGCCAGTGAGAATAAGATACCGAGATCTGGGCCTATGCTTGCTCCTATGAGACTACTTTGGCCTTCAAGGGGAGAAAAGTTATTGATTTTCATTGCCTACAAATGCATCCAAATGCACACACAATACCTATTCTAAATCATAGGTGGCAGCACTAGCAAGCACCTGAGATATTTGAAATGCTTCCACAAGCAGCCACAAGAGTACAGTACTAACTTTTTCAAACAAAAGGAAGAGAGATGAACTACCACAAGCATTTGCTTTTATGCTCTGAAGGTAAGATTATTTGTTATCAATCTTGACCTGGTTAGACTGTGAGCTGGTCTGTGCCAAAATTTGGCCTACTTTGTGTTGAGCCAAAGTAGCCCCTGGTAAATCAGCAGTAGGTTCAACTTAGCTTAGCAGGACTATTTTTTTAGTTTTTTTTTTTTTTGCAGTTAAATAAATGGTTCACTTATGTAAAAGACAAACTGGGATGAGAAGTTATGCCAGTTATATAGAAGAAGATGTAGAAAAGTGTTTAGAAGAAATTAGGTCACGCCAAAACAGGCAGATAGTTGCTTCAAACCTCTATGAAATTCCTAAAAGCAGGGTCATCCAACAGCATTTAGCCCTGAAGAAGATAAAATGTTTGTAAATCATATAGTTAAAATGGCAAAATTTGGCCTCCCAGTTGCTCACACAGATCTTAGATTTGCAATTAAAGGTTATTTAGAGAAGAAAGATGTTGTTTCAAGTGCTTCATAGATAATCTGCCTGGCTATGAACTTATTAAATCATTCCTTAAAAGGAAAAATAAACTAATCACACAATTTTCTAGTAGCAGTTGACAAGAAAGAAATGAGTGGAAAATGCCAACTGAGAAAAAGGAGACACACGAAATTAAATGTCTCTCAAGGGAAGAGTGTATGTCTGATAGACTTGAAAGATTCATCTGTATCTTCAAGTATCACCACTTCTGTCTCCAAGTGATGATAGTTCTGTTCCCAAAAGGAAGGCCCAGGAAAATAATACAAACGTTTGAGTCCACAGACTCAGAAACTGATGTTGACAACTTGAGTATTCAAGATTCATCATCAAAGTTGGAATTCTCTGAAGATGAGCTCAGTGAGCAGCAAGAGCCTATGGCTGTGGGACTACTTCAGAATCAGGAGCCATCCACCAATCTGAATGTAGGTGATTTTGTAACTGTTACGTGAAACAAACAGGAATTCCCTTGAGTAATCACAAGGATGGACTCAGTGCAAGGCCCCACTATAGACTGTACTGAGAAATCTAAAAAAATGCTGGAAATGACGTAATGGCACACCTCTGACCGTCCATTGTAAGAAAAGTATCTCAACTGAAACTACTTTTGAAGATGTCATATTTTCAAGTGACAGAGTTAGAGAGCATTCCTGTTCTTTTGTTTAAGTATTTTCATTCATTTTACTAACTTTTATGAATATTGTCTGTTGTATACACAGTAAACTGTGTCCGTCTTTGTTTGAATTTCTTCAGTTTAGTGTGTTCTTATAAATAAACATAAATATCTAAAATCAGGGCTATGTTTTGCTGTTGAGTCATCATAATTCCTTATTATCATAGGTATCTTTAGCCCAAAATAATTAAAACAGCAATTACTTGGAAAAAAAGTTTCTGGGAGAATATAGCCCCAGTTTTGTAGAACACTGGTCAACATTTTGAAAAGGTAAAATCTTGAACCCAAAAGTCCTGCAACAGCCCCTACCATGGTGTAAGTTCTGAGTAGAGATCTATTAACTAGAAAAGTACGTATGTGAACTTGTTCTACATCTACATAGATACTCCGCAAGCCACCCAATGGTGTGTGGCAGAGTCATTTCCTTTCCTGTTCTACTTGCAAATAGTGCAAGGGAAAAATGAATGTCTATATGTCCCCATATGAGCCCTAATTTCTCATATCTTATCTTCATGGTCCTTACGTGCTACTGTTTTGGTTGCAGTAGAATCATTCAGCAGTCAACTTAAAATGCCAGTTCTCTAAATTTTCTCAACATTGTTTCTCGAAAAGAAAGTCTCCTTCCCTCCAGGGATTCCCTTTTGAGTTCCCAAAGTATCTCCATAATACTTACAAGTTCTTCAAACTTACTGGTAAAAAAATGTAGGAGCCCACCTCTGAATTACTTCAATGTCTTCCTTCAATCTGACCTGGTATGGATCCCAAACTCTCGAGCAGTACTCAAGAACAGGTCACACCAGCATCCTATATGTGATGTCCTTCACAGATGAACCACTCTTTCCCAAAATTCACTCAATAAAGCGAAATTGACCATTCACCATCCTTACCACAGTTCTCACATTTTCATTCCATCTCATATTCCTTTGCAACATTACACCCAGATATTTAAATGACTTGACTATGTCAATCAGGAAATTAGTAATACTGCATCCAAACATCACAGAATCTTTCAAATAATTAAGAATTAAAAATAAAACTATAAATAATTGTGCTGAAGTAGCCCCAGTTGATGATAAGGAAGTTTGGGAAACATAGCAAATATCTAAAATTGATACAAAGTGCTCTCTAGCACGATACAATAACTTGCAAGGTACGTATGTAGCTGCTGAACAAAATTTACTGCTTGGTGGCATTTGTAGTCACAACAAGATACATTTGTGCCTTTGTGCATGAAGATTGTGAAATCCCACAGGGGATTAACTACGTTTATTACTCTGCAGAATTCTTAATTCATTTTAATAGAATATCTCCAGATGGATAGTGTTACAGTTATATTTATTCTAATTTTAGTTTTTCTTGTATTCCAGTTACTTGTTGAGAACTTCCTTATAATATTTTCCTGAATTAGGATTAACTTCCCAACATGTAATGCAGAACAAGAAAATACAGCAATGTTAGTCAGTTTAAAGTCATACATATTAATTCACATTTTAATTGATATAGCAAATGTTTCCTGAAGTGACTAACCTGCTGCATCTACTTGAAGAACATCATGTTCTTCTACATATTGTACATAAGGTTTCAGCTCATAAACATGTTGCTTGCTGTTAATGTGTTCAACAGCTAACTGGAAGGTTTGTTCTTGTTGACTTTCCTGCCCATGAAACAGAGCACCTGGAAGATAATTAATGTTTCTTTGAGATTGCAAGTAGTACATTTAAATAACAAACACAAACACACAAACAAATGCACACAAGTGCATGCCCACAATGTACATAATGTGCTATTGAACCAATAATCAACTGTATAACTATCAAAACTTTACCCTTGAGGTATTTCCATCATTGAGTAAAATGGAAATGTCGTGTGGCTAGGGCCTCCCGTCGGGTAGACCATTCGCCTGGTGCAGGTCTTTCGATTTGACGCCACTTCGGCGACCTGCGCGTCGATGGGGATGAAATGATGATGATTAGGACAACACAACACCCAGTCCCTGAGCGGAGAAAATCTCCGACCCAGCCGGGAATCGAACCCGGGCAAGTGTAGAAAGATAAAAGATACTTATCAATCTAGGATGGACTCAGTAAAGGATGAAAATTGGTAATATATTTGCTGGGTACTGGAGTGAGCAAATTACAATTAAAAGTAATAAACTGTGATTGTCAATACAGTTAAAATGGAAAACAAAATGGAGATATTGTCTTCTACTAATACATGCAGAAATCAATAGAAGAGACTGCTTTCCTGGTATATGTACCTGGACTGGGAAACAATTGAGAAGGATCATTAGAGTGTGTGAAGTTAATGTCACTATCATCAGAGATTGAGACTATCTCTTTTGGATTATGATGGGGAAGGTACGAATTTGAAAAGGAGAGAAGATTGAATATAAGATAGGCTGTATTTCATTGACATTTTATCATTTTGTATATAACAGCTTTCATCACATAAAGCTTGCATATATGAAGACCAAGATGGCGCCGATAGGAAAGTGTAGTGACGCTTCTCTCTCGCTAAAAAGGCAAAAAATGAACAGTTCTTCATGTAGAGAATGTAAAAAGCGTGTGATGAAGGGTATTCTGTGTATCAAATGCAACTTCTGGTTACACGAAAAGTGTGCGAAAGTAAATCTAAAGTTCGTTAGCGATGATTTTCCATGGACATGTCACGGTTGTTTACGTGACGAAACGGCCGATCTTGTAAGTGCAGTTGATACAAAAAACGAAATTATAAAGTTACTATGAAGTGACGTTGAGGCATTAAAAACCGAACTTTCGACCATCAAGAAAGAAAACGATACATTAATACAAGAAAAGAAGTCCTGTGTGTGTAAAAGCCATCAAACGGAAAAGCAAGAAGATCGCAAAAATACAAGTGACCGATCGAATTTTAAAAACAACATTTCAAGTGTTCCCGTTGATGTCTCGGTAAACTCAGTAAGCCAAAAACCGGAAGATAAATATAAATGGAAGGTGGTGACATACAGCAAAAGGAAAAACAAGGTGACAGATACGCAACAAAAGGAAAATGACTTTTTAATAATTGGCGATTCGCTGCTGAAGAATATCGCTGTCCCCAGTTGCTAGATCGATTTACGACCTGGAATTAGAACGCATCAACTCGGTAAACATTTTAAAAATATGGTAAATGCAAGACAAGATTCTACAGAACCAGATTCTGAAACCAGACATAACTATAAAGGGGTGTTTATACATGTTGGAACAAATTCGTTAGGGAGCAGCAGTGAGGAAGAAATGGCAAACGAAACAAGAAACATGATTCGTTCTGCAAGAAATATGTATGCAGGTTCTCATCTGATACTTAGCGGAATCATAAACAGAAAGTCGGTGAGTGAAAAATATATCGCCAAAATAAACTGTGTTCTTAAAGAACAATGTGATCGTCTTGGGGCAATTTTTATAGACCCAAACAAATTCCTGTGTGAAAACTCACTAGCGAAGAATGGCTTGCATTTAAATAGACTGGGGTCTGTAACTTTCAGCAGAATGTTTGCAGATGTCTGCAAAATCATTAGATGCAAGGGAAACTAATATGGCCTGAAGGGGGTAAAACATCATACACTCCAGCTGGAAAAGAAAAATATAAGCACCATACAAAAAAAGACGATATTAAAGAATTTGCCCCAGAATATAGCTCACAACATGTAAACCAACAAAAGAAAAATTACATAAAAGTACTTCACCAAAATATTCAATACTTTGGTAACAAAAAATTAGAAGCAGAAGTACTCCTGAGTGAAGTAAGACCAGACATATTATGCATAAGTGAACATGGACTAACTGAAAGTAAAATAAATAATGTTGCAATAAAGGACTACAAACTAGCTAGTTACTTCTGCAAATCTAAATATAAGGGTGGTGGCATTTGTATATATATTAAAACAGGTACTCTACCAAAGAATGTAAACAGTGAAGCTGCTACATTTCCCATAGCTAGAGAAAAAGACTTTGAAGTTACTGGTATAGTGGCAGAGGATTTTAGAGTGTTTTGTGTGTACAGGTCACCATGTGGCAATATCAGCATCTTTCTAAAAAAATTGCTAGCTTATTGAGAATGAATATGAAGAGAAATCTTATTATATGTGGAGACTTCAACATTAACATTGGAAAAGACACAAAAATAAGACAGGATTTTGAAGAATTGTTAATATAGCATAACATGAAAGTGACAATAAATGCACCAACAAGAGTGACTTCACAAAGTGAGACAGTTATTGACAACATAATTACTAATATTTGTAACTATGAGTCACATGTAGTTCAGACAGAAATATCTGATCATCATGGACAACTAATCAGCTTTTGCAGAAGTAATGACACAGTATCAGAACCAAAACAAACAACCAAACAAATGAGGATCATCAGTGAACAAAATATCAACATCTTTAGAACAATGTTAAGTAAGGAAACCTGGAATGAAACTGTACAGGCCCAGAGTGTAAATGAAAAATATTATGCATTTATTTCAACAATTAAGTACCATTTTAATGTAGCATTTCCCAAAGTAAAGAGACAAGAAAGGCAGCAAGATCAAACACAGTGGATTACCAGTGAAATACTAGAACAGTGAAGGAAGCTTCAGGGTGTGAGACGGATGGGCGAAGCTGAAAACTATAAAATGTTAAAAAAGAAGTATAGAAAAACAATAAGAGAAGCCAAAGCAAGAGCAATTGACACCACTATAGCGAACTCAAAAAACAAGGCAAAGGCAGCTTGGAATGCAATCAATGCTGAAAGAAAGGAAAAAGATGGGTCAAACAAAGAAGAAGGTATTACGTCAATTGAAATAGACAACACAGTGGTCATAGATGGTATGGAAATAGCAAACATACTGAATAATAACTATTTCAGTGTAGTAGAAAACTTAAAATTGGAAGGAAATAGTCAAAAACAGAAGGGTATTAAGGTACCAAAAAGATCATGCAGTACTATGTTCTTAAGACCAGTCACGGAAGATGAATTGTGGAAAACTATACAGAAACTGACGTCCAAGAAATCAGCTGGTGATGATGAAATATCAAATCATGTAATAAAGCTGGTACGTGAGGAGATAATAACACCACTGCTGAACATAGCAAACTGTTCTTTCAGAGATGCAATTTTTCCGGAAAAACTGAAGATAACGAAGGTAGTGCCAGTGTATAAGAAAGGGTATAAGGATGATCCCAACAACTACAGACCAGTTTCACTGATATCAGGTTTCTCAAAAATCCTAGAAATGCTTATATATACCAGATTAGTTAACTATTTGGACAAACATAACATTCTCATACCCTCACAAGATGGTTTCAGAAAGGGTAAATCTACAGAATCAGCAATTGTCAGTCTAACAGAATACATTTTACAGTCCTTAGATGAGAAAAAGGTTGTCTCTGCAATGTTTCTGGATCTTTCAAAGGCATTTGACACCATTGACCATGAAATGCTGATACAAAAATTAAGCAACTATGGCATTTGGGGGCAACCAGGTGAATGGATAAAATCATACTCGTGCAACCGCAAGCAGTATGTATCATTAGGAAACTCATACCAATCAGAAACCAAATCCATCAAATATGGAGTGCCGCAGGGTTCGGTAATGGGGCCATTGTTATTTAATGTGTTTGTTAATGATATAGGTGTTGAGGAAGAAGAAAAGAAAATATTGTATGCTGATGACATGACAATACCAAATAGTGACCAAAATATGGAACAGCTTGAGAGAAGAGCATACATATCTGCAAATGTCGCAGCGCAATGGCTGTTGGAAAATGAACTGGTTATTAATCTAAAAAAGACTGTGTATGCAGTGTTTAAAAATAAGGAAAAGGCTGTAGACATGGATTTAGAGGTTGATGGAACAAGGCTGGAAGAAGTAGAATCTGCTAGATTCTTAGGTATTCTTGTGGATAATGAACTGAAATGAAAAAAACATATTAATAATGTCTGTAAGAAACTGAGCTGTGTCATATTCTTAATGATACAGCTATCACAGTAGTCAGACAAGAACCTTCTGTGAACATTTCTAACCATACTTACAGTATGGAGTGACTGTGTGGGGAAACTCAAACAAACAAGAGACAAAACGAGTGTTCATTAAAAAAAAATAAAATAAAAAAAAAATAAAAAAAAAAAGCAATTAGGACCATTTTAAGAAGAAAGACCTCTGAAACATGCAGAAACTGTTTCAAGAATTTAGGTATCTTAACTTTTTCATCATTTTATATATACAAAACAATAATGTACATCACAAAATGTAATGAGGACTGGATTACAAACGCTAGTGTACACACCCACAATACGAGAAGGAAGAATGAAGTACAGAGCATACCCCACCGACTGGCAATGCTAGAAAAAGGACCCCAGCATTCTGGTATCAGACTACTAAGAAGTCTGCCCAAAAACCTGCAAGATAGTGTACTTCATAATGACTTTCCAAAGAAACTTAAAGACGATCTCATTGAAAAAGAGTTTTACAGTGTTGCAGAATACTTATGCCATTAAATTTGTATATATCATTATTCATTATCAGTGATGTAAAAATGTAAGCTAAAGGTGTAGAAAAATAAGTGATAAAGAATGTTAATAGTTTGACATGTCCTATATTACACGTACATTTACTGTACACAATGTAATCTTACAGGATCAAATAAAATTCAATTCAATTCAATTGAAATTTACGATTAGAATCTGATAAACAGGCTCTTTTCCTAAGTTGGAACCACATCACCAATATATGGTTACATGCATCAAAAAATCATTGAAATAAATTGTGTTGGCTATGTTTATGAGTACTGTAGTAGGCAATGTATAAATGAAAAGCTGCTCTGCCTACCATGGATCTGGCATATTAACATTACAGAGAAGGCCATGTTTATTACATTGTAACAGAGACAAAGAATCACCTAGAAATTGGTTTCATACTCATACCTCAATTTTTCCACCACAATTAGCATTCAAGACTATTGTGACTGCACCACAAAACCCCATAAAACTAGAGTTTAATGAAGTCATTCATCTCCATAATGAAAGAGAAATAAAAATGAGATGACTTTCAGATATTCTGTAGTAATGGAATGTCCTTGGTGCAATAGAAATAAAGAGCAAAAGTAAAATCTCGCCAAATAGTTGAGGCAGTGGGTCAGTAATTGTTACATAAACAAGAGTAACAATGTGTGATTTTAGATTTTCCCAGTGTAGGAAGGATTTGAATATTTCTTGAGTATCTAGCCAGATGATGCTGTCCAGAAGGCACAAGATTTCAGCAAACCACATGGCCAACCAACAGCTGAGAAAGTCCACTGTAGCAGAGCACTGGATTTCCCATGAATATGTTACCTTCTGTGATTGTATTCTAAAAGAGGCTGTAAATATACAGCTATGAGATGAATTAATAAATAAAGACAATGGTTTTCAGTTAAGAAAGACCTGAGATCCACGCCTTGCTTTGACCATTCAAAGCACAATGGCAATCTGTGCGGAAATCCCTTCCTGCCATGGCAAACAAAGAGGATGAGGATGTATCATTGCTGCTCCAGCAGAGATCCACATCTGCCAGTGGTGGCAGCAGGACTGAGGACTTCAGATTGTGTCCCAGCAATGCACTTCCCCCACCACTGCAGCACAGATGGCCAGCTACAAACCATGGGTGGGGAGGATGGGACATGAAAGTGGGCCCAGCAGAAGACAGTCAGTCATCAGGAACACCTGAAGATGCCAAGACTTTGGCTTGCTGAAATATCATGCCTTCTGGATAATACCAACTGGCTGAACACTCAAGAAATATTCAAAAGAAGGAAAATGTTAGTAGCTTTCAAATGAATCCTTCTTCAGAACTACAGAATACACAAGAATAACAATATATGCATCCACATACACCTGTACAGCTTCATTGTCCCAGTTGATTACACTGTCTCACATTTGCTGCAATTTTTGGAAAACTGACCTCAGTATCCAAGCTTCAAACAAAATACACACTGCCAAGAATCATAGAAACTTCCCCTTCCCTTCAATGCTGAAAACAAGCCAGTAGAAAAAGAATCCTCTAGTATAGCAAAGTATATGGATAAACAGAGGCTGCCATTTTGAATTTTCATCACCCCCAATATTTTCAAGTGATATCTAGAACAGCTGATCTGGAACATTCCTGCCCTTTGCATTTATCTTAATATCATAAAAGGGGTAATCATAAAGTTTTGCTTATCATCTGTAAAAGAAATTAAGTCAGATACTTATTTTTTTTGTTTGTTTCCAGGTACATGTCTGCAGCCCAGGTACTGACTGAAATCCCTGAACCACAGTAATGAAGCATGCTACTAGAGCAAGCAAAACAAAATGACACAGCATACTGATAGAGTAAACTATTATATAATTATTTATTTTCTGCATTTTACAGGGAACCATGATTCAGCAATCCATGCTGGGCTGGTGGAAATGTACAGCAACAATACGCCATCATATCACACAATGATAGGGTGTTACAAACGCTCCAGTGTGATTAAACAAGTCTGAATGAGAAAGAAGGAAATGGTAGACCATTATTCTGTGAAGAACTGGTTATCACAAGAGAAATGGAGACTGTGCTGGTCAAATACCAATGTATCACAATTGAGGCAATAGTATTAGTTTTTAACATCTTCCATGGCTTTTGAACATGGTAATCATCACGACCCAATGGGTTTCATTACTGCTCACCTCCATTAAAAATATATATATACTAAGATGGTACATGTCCGAAAGAACAGATACCATCTTAGTATATATATATAGTTAAGGCTCTTCTGTGCGGATACACAAACAGTGCCCGAACTCTTACGGGAATCGGCAACGCGCAGCGAGTAATGAGTATAATGGGTGGGGGCACTGCGAATGTAGTGCGGCAAAATACGTTGAGAATGTGGGTTTCGCGGGAGGCATGCCAGAGATAAATCCCCGCAGTCATGCTATCCTCTGTGTCCTCGGTGGCTCAGATGGATAGAGCGTCTGCCATGTAAGCAGGAGATCCCGGGTTCAAGTCTCGGTCAGGGCACACATTTTCATCTGTCCCCATTGACATGTCAAAACCTGTAAGCAGCTAAGGGTGTTCATTTCATTGTAATTCCATTAAAAATTCCAGTTGAACCAAGGCAGAAGCACAATTGTTTCAGCTTTGCCAGGATAATTCACATGACTTCTTTCATTGTGTAATCGTCATGGACAAGTGATAGGTGTATTTTTGTGAGCCCAGGACACAGAGTCACAGAAAACATTAGAAACATGGGACAAAATTGGGCAATATAGTGCTGAGGATGTTTTGAGACTGTTGGGGTAAAGTAAAAAGTAGAGAAAAATTAATATCATCATCAAGTTCCATGGTCACAGCTTGATTTTTTTGAGGTGATAATTAAAACTTGATGGCTACATCTCATGTCAGTCACTGGTGCTAATACACATGAACATCTGTGTGATAGTTCAGCCTGTTCTGAAAAACAGACAGATACAAAATCTAACATGAATGTGGTCAACAAAAATATGCTGATGGAGAGTTGAGTGATGCCACTTTCAATAATGTTACCACATGGCATGATAGTGAAGATGTGGAAAGACAACGGGACACAGCTTGTATTTCCCAATCTCACTCTAACCTAAAAATACCGGGGAAAGTAATCATACTTGGTGATTTCTTCCTGCATTATTGAGCATCATCAAGCCTGGTGTGTCATTTATCAACATTGACAAACTCACAATTGTATCTACTGGGCCACCAAAAATCTGAACATCCATGTAGACAGAGCCGTGAATTTTCCAGGAGTAAATTTGTGGTGTGGGTTGTCTTACCAGGGCTTGATTGGGCCATTCTTCTTTGACGGCACAGTTACCGGTGAGGGTTACCTTCAGCAGCTTCAGACATCCATTTTACCTGCCATCCAAGACTTGTATGGAGACAGAAGAGTTTACTTTCAACAAGATGGTGCCCCAGCCCACTACCAAAATTGTGTTAGGGTGTATCTCGATGAAAATCTACCAGGAAGATGGATAGGCCATAGAGGTGCTGTGGAGTATCCACCATGTTCCCCAGACCTAACTGCTCTGGACTTTTACCTGTGGGGAACACTAAAGGACATCGTTTATCGACAAAAGCTATGCACATTGGATGAACTTCGAGAATCCATCGTACATTCATGTGCAAATATCCAACTGAACCCGTTACAGTCAGTAGTTCGTGCTGCAGTTCAGCGGCATCGTCTGTGTGTGGATGTTAATGGTTACCATTTTGAACATCTACAGTGTTATCTTTAATTTGTACTTTAAGCTACACTTTCACCAAAAATGAGATAACTCCATCAATTAGTTTGCAAGTTATGGACTTTTAAACAGTGGATACATTTTTTTGGACCCCTCTGTATTTGGCACAAACAGAAATTTGACAATGCACTACATTGTATGTGCACTTGCCACATGTGTGCTTCAGCAGGCAACAATAGTAGATGATGTGGATCAGCCATGAGCAAAGCAAACCAAAGTAGTTCATCATGTACTGCCTTGAAGCAGCCTCAGAGGTTTTTCAGAGAGAAGCATGTGATGGAATATCTCCCTGACCAGCTGATCCTGTGCCAACACCAAGTGACTGACATGCTCACTCGATCAAGAAAATGTTTTATAGTGAGTGTCTTTCGTGCTGTATGCACTTCAAGATGGGTCTTGCCGCAAGGTGCAGTGATGGTATCCTAAACATTTACAGTTACAGAAGACAATGCTGCTGAGTCTGTATTGCATGCTTCAGCCAAACAACGAGTGCGCAAATCTGCAAAAACCTTGCTGGGCACTAGTCATAGAGTGTTAGAATTTTGTTCATATGGAACAATTTGAGATTAATATTTTTCACACTGCCACTGGCAGTTCCATGGGATCAGTAGGCTACTTCCACATCACAGAATTCTCCGTAACATTTGTATCACAGTGGATAGTGTGCTACGTGTTGCCTGATTGCTGTAGTTTATGACATGCATGCCCATAAGTTTTTCTTTTTTTTGTATTTTCTAGGCATGGAACATCTATATATAATTTTTGACATTTATAATTCATTACATTCCACTTAGTGAAACCTTCAGATCTGTGATAATATTGTGTGCTATAGGAATTATTTCCACTGTGTCCATTGTTATTGCTATTTAATTTTACTGTGTTGATGTCCCATGTTAATTTTTATGTAATTGTGTGCTGTTGCAATAAAGAAACCAAAAAATCAAGGGTACTTTCCAGTCCTGTTCACCCTTTTTTCCACTAATGTCCATACAAACTAGTGTACAATAGACTATGAGTGCAAGGTCAGTGAGAAAAGAATTTCCCTCAGAAAGAATAAACATTTCATTAAATGGAGATATTTGTCTGATCATTATATCACATTACAAGAAGGAAAACCAAGGCAGAATTGAGTTACACTTTCTGGAGATAGTTATTTACTTAAATACTGACTTAGTTATGCATTACTGTTCAAGATCTTTTCCTCTCGTGGATGAAAATTTGCAATAAGTTCCATTGAGTTCATCTGCTGTGTTTTAAAAGTTCAAACATGTAATAACAACTTTTTGCAAAAAAAAAAAAAAAAAAAAAAAAAAAAAGAGTAATATTACAGATTACTGGAGGAGAAATCAGAGTGTTGCTTTCTGGAGACATCAACACAGACTAATTAAAGAATGCCATTAATTACTTGTTGTTATGTCAACTCATTAAAATGTGATAACTGTAACCCCATACTCTCAGCACTTACAAGAATTACCACACATACATAGACATGCATTGATCATTTTCTCACAGACATAACAGGGGAGAAAATACAGATAACCACATTAATAAAAAGTATGTATCTGATCACAGAGCCCTTACTGTGGACACTCATGTAAGGAATGTCAAAATAACTAAAAATGATACATTTACACATGGTGTAATGGGTATAAGTGCAAATATTTCTACTGATGATTGAGGATGGTGTACTGAACAACATTAAGAACATTACATCAGTATTTATGTAATTAGCAGACTAATAATTATAACTATTTCAAGTTGTATGTTTTTAGATTGGGTCTTACCTCCAAGTGCTTAAGGCAATAATATGCCATTAATGCTTATTTTCCCCTGGGCAGCAGGTCAGGTGTTGCAGAGTGGATGCATGGATGCAATATGGTTAGTCTATACTGACAGACGTAGTCCACACAGTGGTGCAGTTACAATCATGCCAAAAAGATCAGATCATATAGTTTGCGATGTGTTTGTGGAAAGACTTTTGATGCAAAGAAAAAACAATTAACACACTGATGTGTGTACATATTAGGGTATTACACCCTCTATATAAAATAAAATTTGTTCATGCAAAACTTTAGAAGCCATTAGCGAATGAAAAAATGAGAACCAGTATACAAAACAATTGAAGTGAACAATAAATGGGTGATGTTGTATAAGTTATTCAATAGAACTTTAAACCAAATTTATCCTGTTATTCTGCAGTAAAAAGCACAGCCATAAATAAGAGAATTGGGCAATTCCCTCCTGAAACTACTGAACTGAAAGAGAAGATATTTGCTTTAGAGATACTAAATTCCAATATTTTTTAACAAAATAAAACCTACTTAGACAAAAACACAGATACTTCTTGACTAGCCTTCAAGCTCAGATATATGCCTGTCAAATAAGAAGCCCCAGGAGTGCTAGTAAAACAGCTGGTGAAATAATGTATAAAGGCTGTGAGAAACAGCAATATCACGGACACAACTGCGTGATGTTAAAAGAAAACTATGAAATGACCTAAAAGAAGTGTGTGAGGAATCCATGTAAAAGTTCAGTAAAATTGGCACCAATGAAGTACAAGACTAGGCACCCAATTTTAATGTTCAAAACATTAGTCAACCCTTTCTCATTATAGGGATCACTAAGATGGACCTCCTAGCAATCATCTCTACAGAGTGTGCTAAAATGTCTTGCAGCTGAGATCTTATTTCAGCTAAGTTGCCAAGATAATTAATTAAGCCTCTGACACACCTAATAAATACCTCCCCCTTCCATAGTGAATTCCCTGACTTCTTTAAAACCACTGAAATTCCACTAACATATAAAAAGGTAATTGCCACAGAAAGTAATATTAAAACAAGCTGAGACATATTTCATCAAACATCATATGTTCAACAGTCTGTAGCATGCTTTTAGAGAAGGAAGATCTACCAAAACATCAGTATCAACTTTCACATGTGAAATATTAAACAAACTGCTTAAAGGTGACAAAGTAATAGGGCACTTTCCTAGATATGATTAAGGCTTTTGAAACTGTGAATCATGCCACTTTGTTGCATAAATTAGAAGAATATGGCATGAGAGAAGCACTCTTAAAACTACATACCTCCTATTTAAAAGACAGGAAACAGTGTGTCAATCTAACTTATAAAAGTAATGCTAACAACTAAATCAACTGACAACATACTTCAATGTAGCCTCAAGAAAGTATATTAGGGCCTTTTCTGTTCCTTGTGTATGAAAATAATTTAAATGAACATCAAAACTACAAGATAATAAGCTATGTGGATAATACATCCTATGTCTGGTGCAGCAGTGATAGGCAAACTGCTTCCAATAGTACTGAAATCAGTAAATTATAATATTGTGTCAATTTATCTTACTGCAACTAAGCTACTTGTAAATAAAGAGAATTCAGTGACAAGGCAATTCTTTCTTTAATATAATCTAAATATAACAAATGTGATTCCATCTATACCTCCACTGGTATTCATCAAAACAAATAAACAAATCAAACTATGGAAACCCTGGGGAGGCATATCAACAATGTAGGAAAAGAAAGATTGCTACTTACCGTAAAGAAGAGACGTCAAGTTGCAGACAGGCACAATTACAAGACACTCAAGGAAAACTTTCAGTCACAACCTTCATCAGTAAAACACACACACACACACACACACACACACACACACACCACTCACTCAGGCAAGCACACCTCACACCCACACACGACTGCCAACTCCAGCATCTCGGACCAAGATGCTGGAGTTGGTGCTTGTGTGTGTGTGTGTGTGTGTGTGTGTGTGTGTTTTAGTGATGAAGGCAATGGCCGAAAGCTTGAAGTGAGTGTCTTTTAACTGTGCCTGTCTGTAAGTTGACGTGTCTTCTTTATGGTAAGTAGCAATCTGTCTTTTCCTACATTGTTGATATTCCTACCTGGAGGTTCCAGTGTTCGACAAATAAACAATTTTTTAGATATAATGTGGATGAAGACCTGTCATAAGAAGAGCACAATGTTTATATTTGTAAGAACAATAGTAGAAATATGTATTTACTAAAATAGATCTCAGCCTTCCTGAACCATGATACCTTAAGGCAAATACACTGCCTGATATGGTTGGATGTCAATGTAACTTCACACATGTACACACATTTTGCAGGCATATAAATGATTAGAGTTGCAATTCTCCCTGACAGATAGAACAGTCATCTCAGTGTGTTAGTGTTGCTTGAGTTCAGTGTTGTTACCTTCCTGATAGGGTATTTAAGATGCATGAACAGTAGCAGATGTTAAATGATCACTGTAAATGATATGGATATGCTGTATTCTTCTGTGAGGCTATGTTATCAGCACCTGACAGAATTTAAAAGGCACCTCATTGTGGGTCTCCATTTACCAAGCTGGTCAAGTCATGCAATATCCAGATTTTTGGGACATTCAGATTTGACAATGGCCTGATGTTGGACTGGGTGAAAATGTGAGGGCAGGCATACTCATCAAGGTTGTGGTAGACAATGTCTGACCACCAAAAGGGAGGTCTGCTGTATTGTTCACCAAGCTCTTTGTAACCCTTAAAATTGGTGCCAGCCATTCAAGAACAGATAACAACTCACTGAAATATTCTGTGTCATCCTACACTGTTGATCAGAAATTAATAGCAGCAGTACTAGGGAATCACTGTCCCTTGCACAGCCTGTCATTAACATTGCAGCTTGCCAAACTATTTAACACAAGCTGATTGTGTACTTTTTGCTGATGATACAAGTCTCTTTATTAAAGCTCAGAGTGAGACTGACCTTAACAGGAAAATTGAAACAACAAAAGTTGAAGCAAGTAAATGGTTCAGGGACAACAGTTTATTTGTGAATGAGAAAAAAACATTATGGATGAATTACAGACATGTTTCAAATAATATGAAGCCCAATATAACTGTGAAGCTAGGCCGACAGAATATACTACAAACGCCAAATAAAAAATTCTTAGGAATTTGGTTAGATGAGCATCTAAAGTGGGACAAGCATATAGATGTGCTCAATAAAAAGTTAAGTAAATGTTGCTATGTATTTAGAATGCTCAAAAATTGCTGCAGTGATCAAACAGTACTGTGTACATATTATGCATTTATGCATAGTCTTTTGTGATATGGTGTAACATTTTGGGGCAATTCAAGTCAGGCAAAATGCTCTTTTATTATTCAAAAATGAGCGATAAGGATCATAAAAGGAGCTGTACCTAGAGATCCAAGTAGGGAATTTTTCAAGGAATATAAAATCATGACTCTTCCATCCATTTACATCTATGAAAGTATATGCTTTCTGAAGTCTCACCCCCAGTTTTCTTCTTTAAACAGTGAGATCCATGATTATACAACAAGACAGATTAATGACTTTCACAGAGAAGTGCATAAGAAAGCCCAGTACAACAAGAGTGCAATATACCAACCGAAAATTCTCTATAGTGCTCTTCCCTTACAAATTAAAAGGATTAAGAAGCTGAGCAGTTTTAAAAGTGAACTCAAAAGAATGTTAATTTGTAATAGTTTTTACAGTGTTAGTGAATACATGAATTCTTCAGAAAGATAGCGTGCCTTCACCTATCTTATAAGTCACTCATATACAAACTTGTGTCGTGGGGTAGACTCTTTTATGTACACACAAAAATTAATTAATTTGTCAATATAGAGTGTTATAATCATTGTTTCTTGTTGCTGTCCATTATACACAGAATATATGTAACTTATTTGTGTCCTACATTGTTACAAATTTATATCATGTAAGCTATAATTGTTTTTGCCCATATATTTAATTCAGATTGTTCACTGATATTTTTTACATAATATGTTGTTATTCATATTTTTTCTGTATGTAATATATGACAAATCCCATATCATTGTACATGATAAAACGGGTGCTCAATAAATCAAATCAAATCACAACACAAATGGCTGTGTTTGGACTGGTGCCATGACCATGGAAAATGGACTGCTAATGAACAGCATTGCATTGTGCTCGGTGATGAATTACAATTCTGAACTACTCCCAAATCACCATAAGTATAGAGGCGGCCTGCACAGAAGCCTGATTCTTCCAATGTTTTTGAGACTTATGCGAGAGAATTGTGGTAACATTCTTCAACAGGAGAATGCTCACCCATACATGGCAGTTGTCTCTATGAATTGTCTGAGTGATGATGAGGTACTCTTGTGACCAGCCATATGTCCAGTACTGTTCATGATAGAACATGAGTGGTACCAGCTCAAATTTCAACATCATTCCAGTGCCTGTATCCAGGATACCAAGGACCAGTCATAACAGTCATGGGCCAGCTTGTGTCAGGTGAGGATACAGCAGCTTTATGACACCCTTCCCAATTGAATCAGTGCAAACACCCAAGCTAGATGTGGTGCAATCTCATGCTGATAAGTGGGCCCATACTAAGAAGTTCTTCATAATTTGACTCAATTTTGCTATCACTGAAATAACATCACATGCCATCCCAACCCATGAAGTTTCATTTCTTTTCCTCCTCCCCTTCTGGGTGCTTCATTTTTTTATCAGATAATTTATAATTCACAAATTACAATGTACTTACCTATTTTTATTTCTGAAAAACATCCACAGCTTTGTACAAAACAAAATAGTACTATGAAACTTAAGGTCACATTCTTGATAGACCAGTAGTGATTCATATTGCATACATGACTTGTCAACATCTGCAATAAAAGAAAGTAGAAAAGGAAAATGTTGTAATACCACATCACAAGTTAATCAGTTGGTTACATGTTCCTATAAATATTATGTCATCAAACAGTTCAGTTAAACATCAATTTGACATGTTCCGTCAGTTATATATCAATATGGCTACATGTTGGACACTTGCAGTTGTGACATTGACTACATATTTCTCCTCATAAGTTCTTTTATGGTACAGAAATTGTTGACAAGGAGGTAAAACTTCTATTGCCATTTAAATATACTACTTCAGCTAATTAGAGATTCTACTGTTATATTTGGGGAGAGGAGGGGTTATTGGGAGGGTGGTAAATCAAGGATTGCACCTGAAAGGGTGTGATTCAAATCATGGTCAAGCACAAAACTGCAGCATTGATACACTAAAATGTCAATAGTTTAGCTGCTGACAAAGAAGGTTTGGAAACCTTAGATGTTTCTTGTTGCAAGCACAGTTAAGCCTGAAATCAAAAGCAGGATGATCAATGAAATGCAACACTTACCACTGAAAGCACGTTTATTTTTAACACACGTGTTCAGCCAGAACAGAACTGAACTCTCAGACAGAGAGAGCTGTATTTACACAAACAATGAATATTCCAGAATTCTGCTATTTATACAAACATTTAATATACCAGAATATACTAACATAAGATACTTTGAGAACTTTTATGAACTATTAAATACTAAATAATAAATAATTGCTGGTGATCGGGTTTCAACTGGAACCCTGTAGTATGTCACCTAGTGACACAAACCACACTGCATGCATCACAGCTCACACCATTCCTCCCTTTCTGGAGAAACAGCGGCCCACTGTTTCAAAATTTTTCATTGGAACCAGCTATGTCATCCTGGAGAACCTTGTCAATGGTTCTTTGTATGATAGTGTTGGTAGATCCTTGTGTTCTAGTCATCATACATAGGACATAGACAATGTCTCTGGGCTTTTGTCTTGTTGATGAAAGGTCTTAATCCCCAACTTCATGTGACATCTGACAAGCAACAAAGGATATGATATACCCCAAAGTCAATCTTGAGTCCCACTTTCTGCACAGTCATAAAAATCCATGTCAAGCCTCCAAGGCTGTATCTCATTGGCTGTTGCTTGGCATTACAGTGCTCTCAGTCTTTCTCCTGAGCATCTGGGGTCCGTATGCAAGCCAGCTGTCTTGTTTCTTTGGTCCTGATGATGAGATGTTTAATATAGTAATCCTGAGTATCGTCCTGTTGAAATGAGAACAGGGGCACCATTGTCATTTTGTTTTCATGACAGCAGAGCAGAAATAATCATGTGAAACCTGTACTGTCTGGATTCCCTGTGCTGTATCTGAGTGTCACAACTGACAGGATTGTATCCCAGTCTCTCTGTTCCATAGTAACATACAATGAGAGCTATCTGCTAATGTCTCATTTTCTTATTAAAGTGTGAAAGGTGAAACCATTCATCTGTGGGTGTTAGGCAGTTGTCATGTGGGTGATTTCACAACATGAAATTGCCTCTAACACTCGATTGGGAAACTTTTCCATGAACAGAGGTCATCACACAGGGTGCTCTGTGCTTCATAATGATGCCTTCTGCAAGGAACTTTGCAATTTCTGGAGCTTCAACAGTAGGCAGAGCTTAACAGTATAGCAGGTAATGTACTTAATGCAGACTATTTATTATCCATCAATTTCCATTTCCATTTGTCAACTTCAAGAACTTCCCCAAGAAATCAATTTCAGTTCAGTGGAATGGCACTGCTGCATGTAGGATTAGTATCAGGGATGCCTAAGACATAACTGCAGCATGTGCTTCCATTTTTGGATCCCTTACACTGGCTCATATGGTGTCTACTGGCTTGGAAGGACCTGGCCAGTGATACTTGCATATGATTCTTTCTAGAGTCTTCATCAATCCCTAATGATCAGATGTTGGATCATCATGGAAATACTTCAGGGTAGCTATGTGCAGATAAGATGAAATCACAAGCAACCATTTTTGCAGCACTGGATCACAGTTTCTTTTATACTATGTTTCATTTATTAATTTGAATTCTCCTTTAGTCAGTTCCTCCTCCTTCAAGGCTTCTACAGTTTACAAAAATGGTTCAAATGGCTCTGAGCACTATGCAACTTAACTTCTGAGGTCATCAGTCGCCTAGAACTTAGAACTAATTAAACCTAACTAACCTAAGGAGATCACACACATCCATGCCCGAGGCAGGATTCGAACCTGTGACCAGAGCGGTCGCTCGGCTCCAGACTGCAGCGCCTAGAACCGCACGGCCACTCCGGCCGGCTACAGTTTACAGCTGTACTGGATCTTCCCTCTGTTCAGTACTAATGTCATCTGATGCAGTGATGATTGAGATTTCATCCACTCTGCTATGATCCACCAAAAGATCCCATGAAAGCCCATTGGTGTTTTTGCATGTGCATTTTTATACTACTGTGACCTCCTGAAACCTCCAATCTCATCTCACCAGTCAAACTGAAGGTTCTTTCAGACCTGCATAGAGAATGTTGGTCTGTCACAACAGTGAATGGTTTGCTAAATAAATACAACTGGAACCTGTTGATGGTCCGACAAAATGAAGGGCATTCATTCTCATTCCTAGCGTAGTTTATCTCTGACCTGCAGAGTGCTTTCAAAGCATAACATATCACATTTTCAGCACTTTCCTAAATTTTCACAAGAACTGCATCCTATCCTAACTGCTAACATCAGTGTGAAGTTCTGTCTATGCATTCTCATAATACAATGTTAGGACTGGAGAAGGTGTTAGTGTCTCCTTAAGGACTTTCACTTCATTCCAGGAAAATATGGTGGTTTCCTGCAGTAGTCCTTACAAGGTATGTGCCTCAGCACAGAGGTCCTTTATGAATCACCAATAGTACAAGAACATTCTGAGAAAAATTCTCAGATCATGAATGTGGTGAGAAATCATAAATTCTTTGACTGCTCTTATTTACTTAAGACTAGGATGGACTTCATCACCATTCACTAGGCACCCCAAGATTTGTATTTCTTGAGTGGCAAGATGCACTGTTTTGTATTCAGGTAGAGGGCTGTAGTCTGACCACACTCAACACGGCTGTCAGATGGCTCAAATGTTCCTCAAGCGTCTTTGAAAAAATGACATTGTCATCCAAATATCAAAGAAAGGTCTCCCATCTAATGTGATGAAGCAGACTGTCCATCATACATTTGAAGGTGACTGGAGCATTACACAGTCCAAATGGAATAACTTGAAACTCATAGAGGCTGTCAGGAATTCTAGGGTGTCATCAGTGCACAGAAATGGACAGACACCTTTTTCCAGGACTCTGTTCAGACACTGGTAATTGATGCAGAAACACCATGTGCCATCTTTCTTCTTCTTCTTCATGAGGATCATATGAGAGAGCCAAGGACTCTGAGAGTTCAACCATGTCATCTTGCAACATCTTCTCTACTTACTCCCAGAACTTGAGCCACTCAGCTGACTAATTTATGGATGACTCCCAGTGTTGATACAGTGTTTTAGCATGAGTTGCTTGGTTTGTCTTTTTTCCTCCCTGGATTTGGAAGCACCCAAAAACTGATGCAGAATGACTGTTACTCACTGAAATTGTTCCTTGGTCATGCCAGACCCTTGTCCCTTCACTGTGTTGTCTTTAGCAGTAGTGGAGCATGATTCTTTGTCAGTGGCACTAAACTGTCCCTCCTGGACTGGATCAGCTGTCCCTATGCACATACCTTTAGGGATGAGTTGCGGTTGCTCTTGACATTAGTGACCCCAGATTTTCCTTGACCACCTACAATGCTTATGATCATCACTGGCATGTATATATCTTTTGTGAGGTTGAGTAGCGTTTTCCAGTCAGCAAAAGCCTCACAGTTTAACTAAGCATTTTGACCCAACTGCTTCTCCCCACCACATGTCGTGATGCCTCATCCCTCTGCTGAGACAAAGGGCATTGCCCGTACAACCCACTGTCAGATAAGAGTCTCTGTGCATCTCTGCCACCAATGCTCACATAGTCATTGACTGACACCTTGGAGCCACACTCATACATCACCACCCTGGTGTCTGCTCTCACAAGGGGGTAACTGTGTGGCACCTCTAAATTTCAAATTTTGAGATCCTCAGAGCCTGCCCTAACAGATGACTCTGTCCATGCAGCTGCACCTGGACTTTCTGCAAAGAGCCTATTCATGATAGGCAACTACCAATAGGAGCGTCTTTTCCCTCACCAACATATGCGAAAATGGATGCTTCTGCCAGATTTTTCCCCAGCTGGAGACAACACTATTCTCATGTGTGTGCACATGTGCTGAAGGGAAGTAACAATAGCTATGTGTGTGTGTCAATTGCTAATTCAGTGAATGTGAAGTGATTTTTAATGAGAACCAAGGGCTGTACAAAGACTTATAATTGCTACAACCCCATGGCTTCCCAACAGCAGTGCATGGATACATTTTCGTGAGTTGGCCTTGCATCACATTTTGCAAATAACTTGCAGGCACCTTGTTTACCAATCAGGACCAGTGGTGTACCCACCGGCATGGCTCAAATGTACTGATACCTATTTCAACACAAGCACATTGCCATTGCAGGCCATCCCTTCCAGTACCATGACAGTAATTTCCATGTGCGGTTATGGAATATTCAACTGATTCTCACCTGCACCTAGCAACCACTTGTGCACTGCATCATTGCTTTCCAGAGACTCAGGGTTTTGATTTCACCCTCCACATATGTCAGTGCCTGGTTATTGTATTCTGTCAATTCAAGAGGAGGAGGAGGAGGAGATTACTGTTTAACGTCCCGTCGACAATGAGGTCATTAGAGATGGAGCACAAGCTCGGATTAGGGAAGGATGGGGAAGGAAATTGGCCATGCCCTTTCTAAGGAACCATCCTGGCATTTGCCTGAAGCGATTTAGGGAAATCACAGAAAACTTAAATCAGAATGGCCGGACGCGGGATTGAACCGTCGTCCTCCCGAATGCGAGTCCAGTGCGCTAACCACTGCGCCACCTCGCTCGGTGTCAGTTCAAGACTCCGCACCTCACATCCTTTGTTGATCCAAAGTTAAATTGTGTGTAAATGGTTTAAATACCCA
Source organism: Schistocerca serialis cubense (assembly GCF_023864345.2). NCBI lineage: Eukaryota > Metazoa > Arthropoda > Insecta > Orthoptera > Acrididae > Schistocerca > Schistocerca serialis. Next base: position 308,808,716 of record NC_064640.1, read on the forward strand.
TATGGAACTTAATTTTGTACCGTGACTGGAGAAACTAAGAACTCTACCAACATGGGCCTGAAATGTGGTAAACAGACTGCTGAACAATTTTATAAGTAGTTTTTAATAGCGTGTAGTTTGTGCATAATTAAATAATCATGTGGCTGAAATTCTAACCTCGTGCACTTTTCTAAAATATGTGTTCCCACCTACTTTCCCTTTTAAATTTAGTGGCAATGTGTGCCACATGATAAGCACTGGCAGCACAACATTTGTACCCACAGGCAAGAAGAGGAGACCCACAGCATGCCAATCAGCAATACTAAGCACTATGCCATATGCATGCACCACAGTTTGGGGCAATGTTCCAGAATTGCTTAACTATTAATACCGGTTTTGGAATGTGTAAGAATCAATATTATTTGCTTAAATAAACACTCGTTAAAAGAAGACTCCATGGACATTATATTCAATATTAATAATCTTAAGCCTTTGTAGGAACAACAGTTTATGTTGAATCTCCTGCATTCTTGTTAGTTTCATAATTAGCTATTTAGTAAGAGAAATTCCAGTTACTGAGATTAATCAAGTGTGTTATAGAGTTTCCTTGTAGAGTTAAAAGATTAAATCAGTCTATAGTATTTCAGGACTACCTGCAACTAAACTACTCTTAGCTAAATTTCAATATCCCCTGAAAAATGTTAGAAAGAAATTAAAAAAACTGTGATAGGAGAAGACTTCAAATTAAAGGTGAGCGAATCCACAAGAGTTTGGGATTTAATTCGGTATTCTAGTTTAACACTAAAACTTTCTGAAAATTTGCCACTTGTACCAGAGAAAGGAGCAGCTCAGTGACTTTTGTAGGTAATATTACTACAAACTACAAGTTTGATGATGCAAATAAGTACTACATACATTTAGGTAGTTGTGATCTCTGAATTCTATTTATTGGGCTTCCAAAAGAAGATAAAGTCTCTACAACTGCACTTAAGAAAAAAGAAATTTCAGGAAAAGTAATTTTGATGTTTTTAATAACAAACTAATTGTTGAGCGCTCATCTGTAGACCACTACAGATCAGGCATTTGACTCTATATCGAGTTCCTAAATTGTTTCATAAATACATTCTGGGTATCCAATTCTTCAAAAACTTGGGAAAAAGTAACCTGTATGTTGAAATTAATTACATGATGAATAAAAATCACTAGCTAGGGCTAGAAAGAGACAGCTCCTGAAATGAAAAAAAAATTTCTAATATAAATCCAGATTTTCTTATGAGTGTGTTGAAAACTATAAATTTGTATTTAAAAATACTGCATTCACAGCTAAAAAACAGGCAGATAATACACTCATGCTCTAAAACAGAATTAAGACAACAGCACTGCCGTCTGTTGTTCAATCAGAAATAGGAGCTGAGTTCAGAAGCCAAGAAATTTTGAACATTAGATTTGATAATGATATTACAGTAAATTATATACCATCATTTGGGGTTATTTTGCTCTATTGCGTCAAACTTTCTCCACTTGAGAAGAAACATTTGTTGGTTCATAGATGCTACAACATTTGTTGTATACTTGTGAATTACTTTTTCTATGAAATGTAGCACTTTCAGGTTGGCAGCCTTGATTGCCTGTTTAAATGTCAACCATACGTAAGCATCTAAGTAAAGATGTGCTAAAGTGTGTAAAAAAATTTGGTGGAAATTTTTTTTTCTTTTTTTTTCAGAGGCTTAACTGGTCACTGTGAATGGTAGTCAGCACAATTTTAATTACTCAGACTGTTTAGATGCTTTAAAGTACCATAGTTTTTCATTTAATGGAACATTGTTTGTGTCACTGTCAGTTTCGTTTCCTAGGTTATGAATCTTTTTGTTCTGCGAAATTTTGCACCACAACAAAAGTGGAGCACAGTACCCTCAGGATGTGTTTCTTACATATCTATGAACACTTTAGACTTCATTTACCACTGTAGTGTGCTCTTGACAGTGAACAATGTTTGTAATCACTTTCAGATTGCTGAAAGTACTATGCAAGTACAAGTGTACTGTCAGAAGTAGGCAATAATGTGATTACAGCCCAAAAACTACAATCCATTAGGAGGAGGAGATACCACACAGGAAAGCTGAAACACTTTTTGATGTCCCAAGAAGAACCTTAATTAATGAATTGAAATTAAAGGAAGGAATTAATTCATATCCAGGGTTCTTGCAGGTTATACTACTGAAGAAGAAGCACAATTTGTAATTTTTATGTCACAACTGAGTGAATGTGGATTTCCTGTCCCTCCAATGGAACTCTGAATGATTGTAAAGTCATACCATACCAGACAGGGATGTAAAGTTCCTAGACGCAAAGGCGATTGTCCAGGTGATAAATGGCTCTTGTGTTTCATCAAATGGCACCCTGAACTTTGTATGTGCTTTGCAGTCAACATTAAAAGGATTAGAGCTGCTGTTGATGAGGATATTCTCAGACAATATGTTGAACATTTGCATGTTGAACTCAAAAATGATGTGCTAGCAAGCAATATATGGAACTTCCTAAATACCAAAGGAAAAATAAGTTCTTGCAAAAAGGGATTCAAAATATTCAGAAAGCATTTGTAATTCTTCCAAAAAGAACATGTCTAATGTTTGCCGGTGAAGCTGAGGGAGAAACTTTCCCTATATTTGTTGTTTATAAATAAAGCCACTTATGGTCTACAGGGAGAGAAAACATGCCCAGCAGCTGTCTTAACTCACATAGATCTAGAGGATGGTTTGACAATAACACACTTAGTGAGTGTCTCACGAAGTTGATGGTACCAAGACTGAAAAAGATGGAAGGAAAGAAAGTAGTAATCTGCGATAATTTGTCCTCACATTTGACAGCATATGTTTTAGAGCTCTGTGGTGAGAATGACATTTCATTCACCTGTCTGCTAATGAATAGCACCCACATTACACAGCCTTTGGATGTTTCTTTCTTTGGGTTCATGAAAGCAGACTGGAGACAGATCCTTACAGAATGGAAAAACAGTAAGCAACTTTTCAAACACACTGTCTTGCAGAAACAGCATTTACCATTTCTGTTAAGAAGACTAATGAAAATACTAGGCAAAAACTCAACCAAAAACCAAATAGCAGGTTTCAGAAACTTCGGCACACATACAATCAATGTTGAAGAAATTCTTTGTCATCTTCCTTCACAGACATGTGACAAAGATGCAGTACAGGAATCTTTCATCAAGCCCATCCATGTAAGATACCTGAGTCGACTACTGGTGTTGACAGAAACAGATGTAGAAGAAAGATTACAGTGACTCCTGGTAAAAGTGTCACAGTGATGCAGAAAAAAGTTCCGAAGAAACAGAGAAGAAACCACAATAATAAAAAAAGCAGGCCAGAAGAAGATTCTGTAGCTATCACTCCCAGAGATTCTTCTGAATATAATGATTATTTGAGATAACTATCGCCTGTAGCATTTGCAGAGGATGACACCTAGTTAGTTACCAGGCAGAAGAAGAGGTCCAGAATTTGGTGAAGGTGTACACACATAGGGCCAGTATGTAATCTTCATATATTAGGGGGAGTATTTTTGTGGATTAATTACTTATGTAAGCAGTGCTGGAGCTACAATAAGTACAATGCAGAAGACTTAATTACAGGAGTGACCAGTGCTGAAATATGAAATGATGTATGACTTTGATGAAATACCTGACACCGTTCAGCCTCCAAAACAGATAAGCCAAAGTGGTTTCTTCTCTGTGCCTGAGCTTCATGAATATTGGAGCTAATAGCTCACAATACAGACAAAATTCTGTGTTAAAACTTTAAATTCTGAACTATTTTGGTAATGACATTTTCCTGTGCTTATGCTGTTTTCTATTCATTCCTGTGGTCAAACATGACTCCAGAACACTGTAATCCTTACTTTTTTGTAACTGCTGGTTTTCTCTTTATTCCTATGGTTAAACCTCTGAAACCATTATTTTACTGTAATTTAGACATACAGTGCAAAGTACCCCAGGGTAAGGAAACTTTGTTCTAATTTCTAAAAAAACAATAAAAAATAGAAATAAAAGGGTAACTTGAGAGATATAAATACAGATTACTTTGCAGTCTACATCAAGTAATCACATAATTTTGAAACACAGAATCATTAAAGAAACCCTTTTTGAAAGTAATTTCTTTAAAAATCTGTAGAAAGCAGAATAAAGTAACCCCAAATGATAGTATAATTAAAAAATTGCCTCAACGTTTTTTTCATTAAATGTAACAGACTGAACATACACATGGAACACTGTCAGGAATAGGCAAATTTCATAATCTGGAACAACAGCCATAAAGCCATATTTAAATTTTTTTCATAAAATCATGGATATGAAACAAAGAGTAACTGTAAGAACAGATTGAAGATACTATTCCTCTGACTGGAAGGTCATAATGAGTTCAATATTGGGTCCTTATCTGTTATTATTCTATTAAATGACCAAATAGTTACCAGTGATGTTCATAAAATCTGATTTGCAATTGATACATCAATTATAAATGAAAATGAAGTGAGAGAAAGAATTGAGGAAGATGTTGAAAATAGCTTAGAAAATCTTTGATCTTCATTCTGTCAAAATGGAATAACTCTAAATGCTACAAAAACTCGTATAATACAATTTTTATATCAAAATCATCAAAACTGACAATACTATGAAAAGGATGGATTGCTCCATACCATATAGTGGAGTTGTTGAGTCACAGACAAGCACAACAAAAAGGTTATTAAACAAGTAAGCTTTTGGCCAAAAGAACTTCTTCAGAACTAGACAGCATACAGACACACATCCATACAAATGCAGCTCACACACACATGCCCACTGTCGCTAGCTGCTGAAGCCATACTGTGAGAAACAGCATATGATGCGAGAAGCAATCTCAGTGGGGGAGTAAGGAGGGGTCTGGGCATGGAGGGGAATTGATAGCAGAGTGCACCACCCAGATTTCTTCTCCCACCATGCACTGTTGCTCACAGTCTGGTCTTGGTAGCCAGATACTGCATTATGCGTATGTGAATTGTGTTTTCATGAATATGTGTGTGTAATTCTGAAAAAGGCATTAATGCTGAAAGCTTAGTTCCTTGGCAGTCTTTTTCTTGTGCCTATCTATGACTCAGTATCTTCACTACATGGTGAGTAGCAATCTATACCTTTCATAACATTGTCATTAATTCACCTTGGATTTTTCTATTATTTGATTTTATCAGAACTGATAAAATGCAATAATTAGGAGATTACAGAAGCAAAACCTGTTAAGTTTTTAAATCTAATTCTTAAGAAGAACATAAATAGTAAGGCAAACATACACTATCTAATTAAAAGTATTTGGTCATCTATTATTGGACATAAACATTAGATGTGTCCACCCTTCACTTTCATGACGGTTGGAATTCTGATGGGGACACTTTCAGTGATTTGACTAGATGTCTGTCAGCAGCCCATTCTCCACTCAAGACCTCAAACTAGAGAAGGTAGTTATATTGGATGCTGGGTTATGGAGTGAAGTTGAGGTTCTAACTCATCCCAACTATGTTTCATTGGGTTCATGTTGAGTCTTGGACAGCAGTCCTTTTCAGGAAAGTTATTGTCCGCAAACCATTGCCTCATAGATCTTACTTGATGATAGGGTGCACCAATCAAAGACTGACTATACGAGGGATTTCAGAAGAATGTAACATTTCAGTTGAATTATGTCATGAAATCCTGACACAGCATCTTGGAATGCATCATGTTGCCACCAGGTTCGTCCCACGGCTCATGAGTCAACACCAGAAAGACCTTCACATCGCAATCTGCAAAGAGCTTTTGGATTGCGCAAATGAGAAAGAGATGTTCCTCAAGAGAATCACAACTGTTGATGAGACTTGGGTCTACGGTTGTGATGTTGAGACCAAGGTTTAATCTTCACAGTGGGTTGGGAAAGGTTCTCAAAGACCAAAAAGAGCTCGTCAGGTCAGGTCAGGTCAGGTCAGATGCCAAAGCCATGCTGATAGTTTTCTTTGTCTTTGAAGGATTCATGTAACAAACTGTCAATCGATGATACTATCGGGACATGTTGCTACACCTGCAGGAAAATATGAGAAGAAAACGGCCTGAAATGTGGCGATACAATTCATGGGTCTTGCATCACAATAACGCACACGCACATTCATCACTTGATGCGTGACTATTGCACAAAAAACGAAATCACTGTACTGCCTCATCCTCCGTACTTTGCAGATCTTGCCCCCGCGGACTTTCCAAAGTTAAAAACTCCATTGAATGGACGAAGATTTGCAACGACAGACGAGATAAAAGAAAATTCGCAGATGGCACTTCGCACGACCCTGCAAGAGGCATAACAAGACTGCTTCTGGAAGTAAAAACAGCGTTGGGTGCTGTGCGTCAATTACGGAGGAGAGTATTTCGACGGTAAGTGCAGAAAAATGCTGTGAACAAAGTTCCGGAATATTTTAAACGGACCTTGTATGCACAGGTAATTAATTACTGCACAGTATTTGCACTGTGAACCAAAACTTTGTTTTCGAGCTATTCGACAATATAGTCCTCCACGTGCGCTGGAGGTCTGTGCCAACATCCATAGCGCAATTGTGTTGCATCACCTGGTGCAGCAGTAGGGGCATAGTCTGGCGCGGTCCACTGCTGCTGTGCATTGCCTGAATCCCTTTAACTCACCCTGCAAAGTGTGTGTAGTTGGTGAGTCTTGTGGATCTTGTGCTGCGTCCCCATCTTTCAGTATCCACATTGGTTTTAACCTATGTACTGAATCTGCTGATGGTCTTCTGTGTAGGTTGATGTAAAATGTGTTATCGCTTTGGCATAGCACTTTGTGTGGACTCGAATATGGCTGTTGGAGTGATGGCCTCACTGTATCATCACGCAACTTCACAAAATCACAGCGTTTCAGTTGTTTGTGTACAGTGTTTCAGTTCTTTGTGTACAAATACTTGCAGAGAACCATGAGATTGCGAAAGAAGAGTGTGTGAACCTTGGCAGTAAGCATTTTTCTCAATGCACTGATTCAAGCAAATCTTTGGAGTCTGCTAAGGCTGATGGTTTGACGAGTTCTGAATGTAGGTTTAGTGCTTGTCCATGGAGAATCTCTGCAAAGGAGGCTTGTAAGTAGGCCTACTGCTTGAAAGCTGATCTCATGCCTAAAAACACCCAATGAAGGCTTTCATGCTACTCCTTCCAGTGGTACATTCATGTCACTTTTAAAGTGCGATGCCACCGCTCTGCAAACCCATTGCTTTGAGGATGGCAATCAGTGCTTCGAAAGTGTTCCACTACGCACGTTTGTCAAAGGTTCGAGAACAGAGCCATCTCAGACTGATGACCATTGCCTATTGTGATCGCTTTGTGGCATCAAAAGTGTGCAATCCACATTTCTGTACATGCTTTTACTGTTGATTCTACAGTGGTTATACTGGAAGGAGAAAATCAACTCCAGATACACATACTGTAATCGTCCAGCTGGAATTTTGAACATGCCTAAAGCATGGGTCAAGTATCATTGTGTCGTTCATGAACACTCCACACATGTCTGTGTCCAAAGTCGGCAGTGATTTTTCGTATCTGGCCATAAAAAACGTTCTGTCACAAACCTGGCTGACTGGTATATGCCTAGATTAGCCTGTCCATGCAAACTGCTAAAGATCGTTTTTCTATAATTTTATGGTATGAATGGGCAGATGTGTCCTTAGTCTTACCATAATTTGGTTGCTGTACCGATTTTTTGTCGATGCTTTAGTTGTAGACTCATTGTATTGTTTTTTAATAACTGTTGGAGTTTCTCATCGTTCTCTTGTGCTGCCAAGTGGACGTCTAAGTTAAGGCAAACTGACACTGATTCTGGAAGGTAATCGGCGACAATGTTATCCGTCCCCCATTATGTGTAAAACGTCTGTGGAGAACTGACTGATAAAGTTGACATGCCTAAAACTTCCTGGTGAACAATCCTTAATGGGAGGTTCTGATCGCTTCCACCAAGTGGGTGGTGATCAGTAAATATTTAAAATTTTTGTCCTTCAGTATCCACCTTGAAGTATCTAATGATCTAATAAATAGTCAACAGTTCCTGATCAAGCGCAGACCATTTGCATCGGGTGGCAGTCAACTTTTTTGAAGAGAATCTCAGTGCTCTCCGTCAGTCACCAGATGCAATACAGTGTCAACCGCCATGTCACTCGCATGCGCTGTTAAGGTTAATAGGACACCCGCTGCCGGATGTGCTACCGTAACCGCCTGTTTTATGCTGGGTCTGTTCTATGCCTGTCCATTTAAGTACTCACTTCACATGATTATCCTTTCCCACCAGAACATGCATCAAAGGAGCCTGTAACTCTGCAGCTAGTGACAAATGTCTCCTACAAAAGTTTACAGTTGTGAAAATATTAATGTTTCAATGTTGTTATATACATGTATACGTATGTATCGTTCATATTCTCATGTCTCATAAATTCTTGGTTCATTTTTGGTGTAGTTGTGATGATCTCTGGCTATGTTTTGAAATGTGCAATTGGTGTTTCGTATCATATTGTCGTATTGTGTGATGCTTAATAAATGATTCGTTTCTAAAACGGCATCTGATGATTTGTCAACAATAGTCCCTAGGAATCGGCGCAGCTACTGAAAAGTTGCAGGTTTAGGCATGCAATGGATTATTTCAAGTCGTTAACTTATTCTATCAATTGTGGTGCTGCTTACTGAATGATCCAGGAATGTGGCGCTTCTCCTCGTTAACTACGATATCATAGTTCCAAAGAGTATTAAATATTAGTGCTAAGTGTCTTTCCTGCTCTTCAGCAGTTTCTGAAGAAAAACAAAATACACTGAAATAGCAGAAACGGATTTAAAATCCTCTTAATAGTGAGTCAGTTAAATGCTGCCAATTTTGGGCAGCGTTTTTAAGCCCATAAAGCATGTGTACAAATTCGAACAGCCCAAAGAGGCTATGACCGCTGTTTTGGGTACGTCTTTAGAAGCCACTGGGATCTGGTGGTAGGGCTTCCTACTGTCTGTCACGCTAAATATGTTCTCCTCTGCCAGAGCATGTGAAAAATCTTACAAGTTGGGAATAGGATATCTACCAGGTAATTTACAGGAGTTAAGTGTGCATAATCTCCACATAATCTGAAGGGATTGTCTTTATTAGGTACTACCGTAAGTTAATTGGTGATGTCCACTAGCTTGCTGAAGGTCGTGGTACACCTGCCTGCAACAGCTCCTCTATGATTCGTTCAGCTGCTCTGTTTCTATCCGGCGCAGTCTATGTGCTTTGGCGTAGACTGGGGGTCCTTGCAATGTGTGAATGTACTGCCTTTTCCCACGTCTGACTCCCTCTACCGCACAAAAACAGCGAATTTGCTTGGCTGAATGTCTCCTCCTGTCACTCTGCCTAGGTGAATCAATTTCAGCCTTCACTGCACTAACCTGAGAGTTACATAACAGATGAGTTGGTGTGTCGTTACTCGGCACCACCATTGGTTGTGGCTGCTATTCCTGCTGCAGCATTCCTTTTGCGCATAATATCCAACTGTTCTTGATGCTTCGACTGTACTCATAGTTCCGTATTCACGTGACATAATAATTCTTTCCACTGCACTACATCCTTTATTTTATCGTTAGTGTGGGGTTATCTCCTGTTGCATCGTATATACGGGGTTCAAGATTTTGTTTTTACTCTCTTCATCTGCTGGGATACCTAGAGTGTCCATGTCCTTGGAAGTCCACGCTGACTGTCCTGTCACTGTAGAGCTAATCACTCTCCTAGCTAAGTCTAGTGACAGTTTTTGATGGCAGAGAAGGTCCGCCCCTACAATTGGCACTGATACATTTACAGCCACCAAGTTCCAGTTGTATTTGCACTGGAGACAGATATCCACTGTCAAATGCTTTATCCAACAATGACAGACAGGTGTGTCGTTAATAGCATGTAGAAAAGTCCCCTTTGAATTGCAGTCGACACGAGCTCTCTCCCATGGCACTGTGCTAACTTTGGAACCGGAGTCAACCAGGAACCTGCAGCCTGATACTCAATACTGCAGGAAAATTCTGTGCTCTGTCGACTGGTAGAGCGCAAGGTCATTCTGGTCAACTGCATCTTGTAGCCTGGTGACATCATGCCTTTCGCTGTCCAGTGCTGCTATAGTGGGCTGTGGTGTGTATCTGAATTAACAAGGTGAAATGCATTTGCACGCCACTGCTCCAAACCTCTCGTGAAACCAACATATTTGTGATGGAGTTAAGTCTCAAGTACACATCGTGTTGTGATTCCACCATAAGGCCGACGACCTTGGGGCGACGGGCTGTGTCTTGAGGTCGGCTGCTTCCGTGACAGCTCAGCCAACTTCCATTAAGCGTCGTCTCTGTGGGATCGCGCCTCGCCTTGGAAGCTTCGGGCGAATTCGTCAGTGCTTTTGTTTCATGTCCACACCCTTCTTGCTGTACAAACATAGCTGGCTGTGTAATGTAGGGAAAATATTTGATGCTCAAAGCAGTTTCCTCATGTAGCTGAAATACTGTGTAGATTCTTTTGGCCAAGTTCAATTTGACTTCCATAGGCTCCTGCTTCCTCGAAGAGGCGTTTCTAGTGAAGGTATCAAACTTGTCTGATATAGATGGAAAGGCAATAATGTCACTAATTAGGTGAGAATGGTCTGTAAAATTGTTCAGCACTACTACGAACTTCAGAGTATTGTCTGTTATTCCTTAACTTTGTAGACTTAATTTGACAGTTTGAAACCAAGTCTGAGGTTGGTTGGGGTGGAAGACTGGTGATTTAGGAATGTTCCCTGATCTCAGGGGCTTATCGTCAAACATTTGTTGAAAGGGTATCATTTTGCAACGTTCGGACAGCGAAAGTTTTTGGCACACACGCAGCACTGTAGCACACCCAGTGCACATGTCACACAGCGTGCAGTTGGGGTAGTAATTTTGCAGCATCATCACATGGCTCAAATAGTCGAGTTGTATGCAATGCGAGCCGAAACATTAGGTTATGTTCTGGAGTGGCTGATTCTTGTAATGAAACAGCCTGATGTTACAAGTGTTCCTCATGTGACGTCTTGTAGAAGGTCTGATGGTTTGTGGCACCGTTTCACATATTTGCTTCTGCACTGCATCATAGTTGTTGCTGGGTCGGTCTACTGAAACCTCCATAAACTGTGTAGTTTGTAGGTGCATAATCATGTCTCCTGCAATTTTGTTCGTCCTCTGTTGATGGAATGAGAATGAAGTACAGTTTGCCATTTGAGTCTGTGTCCTGGGTGGCAACTTCCATTATTTTCTGGTACGTAAGTTATCCATTGTGGCCCAATGTTTAGTGTTGTGCGTTTGTTATTGTGATGATCTGTTGACTCGGAATCACCACTGTATTTACTAGTGTCTGAGTGGATCAGAACTAATTACAGTCGAAAATACTGTTTAATAAACAATATTAATTTTATAGAATATTGCTACACACAACATGCACACACAATGCATTACACAGTACATTACCAGAGCACACTCTCTCTCTTTTCTCTCTAAGGAACCGACACTTGTCAGTCTTTTGCATGGGAAAGTTTGTTTCTTCCTCTGTTGTTCCTGACTGGTACGATTATCTTTAACTTTTGATGTTATATTTCTTGTCGTTGCTGCATAGTATATTGACAAAGCAACACTTCTTGCCTCCTTCTATACTGGCAGGTCCACCTTTTTTAACGTCCAGTGGTCAGTTTCGTATTTCATACACTACGTTTACTTGCGACTCATCTTCTGCAAGACGAAAGCCGAATTTCAGAAACCGTTTTTCGTTGTCGTATTTACATGGTAATGTTTGAAGCGTAGCCAAATATGGCATCTGGAAACCAGTTGCTCCAATTTTTTGATTTAATCAGCACAGTTGCTATTTACATTCAATTAAATATGAGAAATTGACAGCTTCATGCTCAGTGTAATATTTCTACTTCTCCTTCACAGTGCAAAAAGTCACTCCACCTGTATTAGTCGAATTTTTTTTTTTTTTAAGTCGTAACCTGACAGCCCAAGTTCGTTTCAAAACGGCTGTGCGTTTACGTGGTAGCGAAAATCGCCCACGGAAGTGGAAAACCAGCTGCAAGAAGCGAATTTCCAGAATGAATTTTGGAGTGTTTACATGACCAACCAAAAGCGGTATTGGGAAATCGGTTTGCCCGCTATTGTGGCCGAACGGTTCTAGGCGCTTCAGTCTGGAGCCGCGCGACCGCTACGGTCGCAGGTTCCAATCCTGCCTCGGGCATGGCTGTGTGTGATGTCCTTAGGTTAGTTAGGTTTAAGTAGTTCTAAGTTCTAGGGGACTGATGACCTCAGATAGTGCTCAGAGCTATTTTATTTGGGAAGTCGGTTTATGCAATCCAGTTTGGAGAGCCCATGTAAACATATTGACAGGGATGTCCATGCACTTTTTTTTTTTTTTTTTTTGGTCAGATAGTGTAGACTACTTAGGAAATAAATTTGGTGAAATTTCCATGTTACCGCCATATAATATCATTGGTGTTTGCAAATGTCGCTATGGATATGTTTTAAAGTTTGTGGTTCTTAGTTCTGTGTTATTCTCGATACAGTGAGTTACCGGTCCAAATAAAGTTGTTCAGTAATTAGGCCTATATGTCGTAGCTGTATTGTCAGACCACATCCGAGCAGGCTATGAGCCCAGGTTACGCAATCGGCGAAAACCACATTTTTCGATTAGACGAAAACTTAAATTCGTAAGCTAAAAATACGTAAGTAAACAAGTTCGTCAACACGAATAATACGGCACATGTGTCTGTTGCACAGAGTGTTCGATAACAAACGCTGCAACGCGATGATTATGTCTGTCGAAGCACTGCTCATCAAAAACGACACTTGAGACTAGGTATCTGTAGACATATCGCAGCCTGCTTGGACTGGTGAAGGTGAAGTGCTCGCTATTCCAGAAGCTGCACATAAAGCATGGCTAGCAGTAAACAGAAAAGCAAAAGGAGACTTGATTTATCGGAACAAAAATCAAAACAAAAAAAGGAGAAAATAAGCTTACAAATGCAGCTTCTGTAACAAGAAGGGATACAGAGAAGATGGGTGTTTCTCTTTTTCCCCAAGAAGAAACTAAGTGTGCAGGCTGCAAACAATGTCGACGAAACTCATCGGTGTTTCACCATGAATGTGCCTGCAACCAAGTTTTGTGACTCCCAACATCTTTTGGCGCATAGGCAGTGGTTGCACATCAACATTTCCAACGATCCAAAAGTGTTCATACATGTGACAGAAACGCAGAATTTAATGGTTGCAGACAGAAGTGTTATGCAAGTAACGGCTAAAGATGACGTATGTATCACAGTCTAATAAGAAGCGTCTCGCGGGCCCCGAGGAATCATGACGTCACATCATGACATGACGTCGTCTCTCACGCTAGCCAATATCGCTGGTCGTAAAAGAGAAGCGTCTCGCGGGCCCCGAGGAATCATGACGTCACATCATGACATGACGTCGTCTCTCACGCTAGCCAATATCGCTGGTAGTTTTCGAAACGCGGATATTCTTTGAACATGACATGCTAATGCATTGTGGGTGTGTGTGTATAATGGCGGATATTGTGATTTGTGTGCGTTAAAGCTTTTCAATCACGGAAAAAAATTGATAATACTTGCTGCAAAAGCAGATGTTTGCAGAGGAGGTGGGATAGTTTATATTCCAGATAATGGACGGTAAGTAACTTCCGTTAGTAATCTTATAATGCTCAAGAAAAGTAAAGTGTATGGTAAATCTACAGAAATTTCATTCTTTCTGCCTATAGTATTCTGATGCATTATGTTACCCAGTAAAGTTTATTTCAATGCATCTATTATTTGTGGTAATGGCGTATTCTCATAACAAATGGCTTCGGTATTTAAGTTGCAATCATCGTAACTTTTTCCTGATCAAAAAGTGTGTAGTAACTGTATTCTAACGTCAGTAGCCTGCACATTTGAAAACTTTTGAATGTTCAAAATTACATCATTCATCACAGTCAGTATTTTTTTACAGTAAAATAGGTATGAATTTCAATGACTGAATCCAGATTTGTGAGTGATGTAATCTGTTTTTGTAATGGATGTTTCAGTTTCTGAAGTGAAAATCCAAAGAAGAGAAGACAGCGAGAAGTAGCTTTTTGTCTGTTTCATGGTTTATAGGCCTACTGGGGAAACTCGCCATGTAAAAAAACGAGTAGCGCATCAAGCTTGGTACCTCTATGGTGATGTGGAAATCCGAGCATTGTTAATAAAGAAATTAATTCAGTGTGTGTGTGTGTGTGTGTGTGTGTGTGTGTGTGTGTGTGTGTGTGTGTGTGTGTGTGTGTTTCTTTTGATTCCTTTATCATGTTGCTTATAGTAGACCAAATTTAATTAAAATACCCAGGTGATAATTTCAACATAAATTGGACTATGTGCATAGCTGCTTCTCACAGGCAAAGTATAAATATTCACCATCCTATGGCATGCGTGTTCACTAGTCAGTTATGGCAAAAGAAATCACTGACTCAAAGCATAATTTGCTTGGTAGACGTAATTGGAAATGGCCTTTTTAGTTATAAGTTTACATTATTAGAATATAGTACTCCTTGAGAGATTATCTTCTGCATTTCTTGGCCCTGACATGATTAGGTCTGGAATACAGCATTAAGTGTGCTGCTCTGCTGTCAGCAGCATGGTAGTCAATGTGTTAAGCAGTCGTTTAGGAACTAGTGTGAAGTATATGCATCTGTACAGCCTTGGCTAAAAAGATACAGCTAGAATGCTAATTACTGTTTCAGGAATTATCCTTTACACAGTTAAATATACTATGTTAAATATGTATCTAAAACTGAATTCATGAATAACTTTGTAGTCATTTAAATACAAATACCGCAAACCGAAAAATTGTCTTGAAATGGTAAGGGATATCAAATATAAGTAAATATTTTTCCTCGGTAAGATTAAAGTGTAAAATTGCTGATACCTGGTTGTTACCAGCAGAGCAATCTGCTGTGACCACCGGCACCTTCATGCCAGCCAACGGGTTAATACACAAAACAGGGCAGTGCAAGACTTGATCCGTAATTGTCATTGGTTGAAGCAACTAAAATTAAATTTCTGAGGTATGCTGCAACTGTGTTGCAGATTTAAAATCTTTGCATTGAAATGGCACTGACAGTGTGTAATATATTTTGCAACCGAGAATAGATAAAAATTTATGTGGGAATATATTTCAAGAACCCCTTTCAAACCAAACCTGACAATTATATTGACACACCAGTAAACTCACCTGAATGGCACATTGGGTTACACAAGCATTAGCTGTAGAATAGGTAATTTACGCAGAAAACTTTTCATACAAATTTTATTGTAAAGCATACTGAAGTTAAGGGAAAGATGCAATGCCTAGATGAGATAAACATGGACACACAATAACTCGTTTTGCTCAGATATATGGAAAATTAACTGTAGTATTATATGATGTATAACATATAGGGTGAAGGCTCTAGTTTTGGCCACTACCCCACTTATGGCCACCTTGATGTCGAAGGTTAATTTTTAAGCTTCTCTGGAATACCAGCCAGTTCTACTATAGATTATAATAAACTTGGTGAAAGGCTCTATTCATTTCTCTACATAATCATTCTTTTGTCTGTTTTTGTTTGGAGACACCATTTTGTGAAATGATCAGTGTTGCAGAAGCTGGGTTTTGCAGAAGTTTTCTTTAAGCAACACATGATCTGGTTTTTTGTATTTTACATGTTTAAATAAAACATCAGAAGAAACTTAATCTGTTCAGAGGTAAGATAAGACATTAAAGTTTCATTTCTTTTAAGTTTTATATCGCTCAGCCTAAAAACATGTTATCAAAAGTATGTGGCCATTAACAGATCCATATTTAGCCCTGGTTCCGTGTTATGGCCATGCATGTGGCCGTAAGTGGAGACATATATGTATCCTGTTTTGGCCACTTCTAAAAACTGATACAAAAACATCAATATTACTGTTCTGTCCTACATTACACTAGGCTAATTTTATTTAAATAGGCTTATTAAAATATTTTTGGTATTTTTATATCAATATATACCTCATTGTTAGTATTGTCTTGGCATATCATACTAATTTACCTATGCTTGTAAGATACAAAATATGCAATAGGCACTGTTCAAATATGCAACATTTTTTAACTCCATCTTTGTGCATTATTTATAGGAAAAATGAGTCAACCAAAGAATAAGAAGATGAGTACATGAGCCTCGCTGAAGCAGCAAAGGAAATTATTCACAAGTCAACATTCATGAAGAGACTGGGTTTAGGAAAACTGTGATACGTCCTCTTGTTCAAAGACAGGCAGTCATCAAAGTGGTTATATCAGAGAAGTTTTACACCAATTCAGAATAGTTGACTGCAAACCAGTAAGGACTTCATTGGCAACTGCGAACAACATTCCTCATGCTGCAGAGATTGAAGCCCCTCTAACTAATGCTTTGGCAGGTAAAAATAGAGTAAACTGCCTCTGCAGTGGACCTCAGAGATGCAACATGCATTTTACACTATCAAAGACTGCCATCACAGCACTGCTATTTTGGCACACCCTTCACCTTCAGCACAACTGTCCACAACAGCTGATGGTAGCGAAACTGCAATCAGGACAGCCCTGAAACAAACAGTAGAAGGCCAAAACATCTGGTCAAATTCTTTTCATGGAAAATCACCAAGTCGTAACAAATGAGGTTGGGTTATGACTGGCAGCATCAAATTTATTTCCAAAGTAGTCTACACTATATGATCAAAAGTATATGGACACCCCCATGTAACGCAAAATTGACCACTATATATAATGAGAAATAGACTCAGCAGTATAAAGGGAAACAAGAAGTATTGTGTGGTAAGTAGAGTATAATGAGTTGATCAGAAGAGCTCAATGACTTTGAATATGGACTAGTCATTGAATGCTACCTTAGTAAGAATTCAACCCATCTTAAGTTGCCGTAGTCGACTGTTAAAACATTTCCATGAGGACATATAGGGATGCCCACTAAGTATATTCACAGATCACAGGCACATGCGATATGCAACCCCAGTAAGAACTGGACTCATACCTGCTTCCGTCATCTGGATTACATTTGCCAATTCACTATGGCACATTAATGGTGCCAACAGTGTGTTTGTCGACTTTCTGACTTCTATTAACACGTTCAGTGCCATGATAGACTAGTGAAATGGTTAAGGAACAAAAGGATGGATCAACAGAGAACAGCACCCTCAATGGACAGTAACACCGAGTAAACTGTGGAACCAGTATAGATTCCTGGTATAGACTTGAATCTATGGTGCGATACCTCACAGTATAGAATATGCTGGTCCCATAATAGTTGCACAGAGGTATTCTAGATAATGCAAATAACTTGACAGGCCTCGCCATCCTCCCTACCACAAGTTATTCACGAAGCATTCTGGATGGCCCAACGTTAAGGTTGACTGCAGAAAGTCGACCAATATTCGCATCGACTACCAGCATAGCAAGGTTGAGCATACCGCCTTTCTGCAACACAGAAAATACGAAATTCATAAAGGAAGACTACAGCATATCCACCTGGATCTAGTGATACCCCTGTCAGAATCACACAGTTTCCACTACACACTGTCAGCCATAGCTGACAAAGTGACATGCTGTGTGGAAGCAGTTCCAGTTGTGGATATGACAGCCGGAACAACTGTTCTTGGCCTTCTATAAATGTGAATTGCACGTTTCGGCTGCCCCATGTTGATAACCACTGGCTAGGGCCAACAGTTCTAGTCCAACCTGTCCACAGAATTATGCTAATTGTGCAATGTCAAACAGTTTTGAAGTATGGCACACAACCTTCGATGAACCTTGGCACCACATGCTTAAGGCTGCCCTCATGTGCCATTCCACACAGTGGACAGAAGCTCTGCCACAGGTATTGCTGGGTGTGAGTACTGTCTACAAAGAAGATTTGCTGTCATGATTGGCGGAAATTCTGTATGGTGAATGTCTGTTTCTGTCAGCTCGTTTTTTGATTCTGTCCCTGCTTCTAGTGGACTGTGAGTTACCAGCGTCAGTAACAAGAGTGAAAAACATATCGTCCAAGTCCACACACTCCCTCCTCAGGCGCATGAAATGCAGTGAATATTTGTCCACAATGCATTGAAGGACCTGGGCACATCATGTTGTGTGATGACACTATGATGATCATACTTTCAGAATATTACTGAATGGCAAGCCCTCAACAGTTTCCATTCAGCAGCTGTAGCTGGCATAGGAGCTTCAGGATCAAGAGTGAGATGAAGGTCTTAGCTCTTCTGCAAGAGGGTCTCATATCTATCATCGATACGCTACCCAATGGATTTCAGCTTAGCTCTTCTCCTCAGAAGAGAGAAGACGACTCATGACTCTCATTGTGGCTGGGCCCAATGGACCCCATTCTACCAGAGTGTACCTGCAGGAATAATGGTCTGCACCTTACCTACCAACAGTGTTCCACGCTGGAGGGGGGTCACAGTGGGGCAACAATGTGCAAAGCTTTATGTTGCATCTGAAATCAGAGGCTAAGGAACAAAAAGTGTGCTTTTATATCTTTGTTTTTTCTTGGTTCAGTCCGTTCATGATATGTTGCTTAAGCTCATGTTTATTTTTTGGTGTCTGATATTTATGCTAATAAAGTTTAATTTGATTGCAGCAGTATATGAGTGTTACTGCACTTACCTGCACACAATTTTCCATACATCCATACTTATCATACCCACCCTTCAAAAGCAACAAACTGTTTTGAATCTGTAAAGTACTCTCTCTTAAGAAAGTGTATTGTCTTTGCATTCAGCTCTGAAAAGGCTTTTGATCATCAATGACTTTGTATGCAAGAATTAAACTCTCTTTGAATTAACCAAGGAGCCACAAAAATCTTCTTTTAGAAATCTGATACTAATGTATCTTATAGATCCTATGCACGAACTTTGTGAAAAAAACTGACCCTTTTTCTACTAGCAACAAAAAAATGCAAGATGTTAGGCCCTATGACCCCTTCATACACTTACACTACTGGCTATTAAAATTCCTACACCACAAAGCTGATACGAAATTTAATCGACAGGAAGAAGATGCTGTGATATGTAAATGATTAGCTTTACAGAGCATTCACACAAGGTTGGCGCAGGTGGTGCCACCTACAATGTGCTGACATGAGGAAAGTTTCCAACTGATTTCTCATACACAAACAACAGTTGACCGGCGTTGCCTGGTCAAACGTTGTTGTGATGCCTCGTGTAAGGAGGAGAAATACGTACCATCACGTTTCCGACTCTGATAAAGATTGGATTGTAGCCTATCGCGATTGCGGTTTATCGTATCGCGACATTGCTGATCGCGTTGGTCGAGATCCAATGACTGTTAGCAGAATATGGAATCAGTGGGTTCAGGAGGGTAATACGGAATGCCGTGCTGGATCCCAATGGCCTCGTATCACTAGCAGTCGAGATGACAGGCATCTTATCTGCATGGCTGTAATGGATCGTGCAGCCACGTCTCGGTCCCTGAGTCAACAGATGGGGACGTTTGCAAGACAACAACCATCTGCACGAACAGTTCGACGTTTGCAGCAGCATGGACTATCAGCTCGGAGACCATGGCTGCAGTTACCCTTGACGCTGCATCACAGACAGGAGGGCCTGCGATAGTGTACTCAACGACGAACCTGGGTGCACGAATGGCAAAACGTCGTTTTTTCGAATGAATCCAGGTTCTGTTTACAGCATCATGATGGTCGCATCCCTGTTTGGCGACATCGTGGTGAACGCACATTGGAAGCGTGTATTCGTCATGGCCATACTGGCGTATCACCCGGCGTGATGGTATGGGGTGCCACTGGTTACACGTCTCGGTCACCTCTTGTTCGTATTGACGGCACTTTGAACAGTGGACATTACACTTCAGATTTGTTATGACCCGTGGCTCTACCCTTCATTCGATCCCTGCGAAACCCTACATTTCGGCAGGATAATGCACGACCGCATGTTGCAGGTCCTGTATGGGCCTTTCTGGATACAGAAAATGTTCGACTGTTGCCTTGGCCAGCAAATTCTCCAGATCTCTCACCTATTGAAAACATCTGGTCAATGGTAGCCGAGCAAATGGCTCATCACAGTACACCAGTCACTGCTCTTGATGAACTGTGGTATCGTGTTGAAGCTGCATGGGCAGCTGTACCTGTACACGCCATCCAAGCTCTGTTTGACTCAATGCCCAGGCATATCAAGGCTGTTATTACGGCCAGAAGTGTTGTTCTGGGTACTGATTTCTCAGGATCTATGCACCCAAATAGCGTGAAAATGTACTCGCATGTCAGTTCTAGTATAATATATTTGTCCAATGAATACCCATTTATCAGCTGCATTTCTTCTTCATGTAGCAATTTTAATGGCCAGGAGTGTATTAAGGGCCATCACATCAGCCTATTTGCATTTCTAAGATCTGAATTTGATACATCCAAATTATTGTCAGTTTACTATTGTATTACACTGTCATGAAAAGTAGGTAATCAGATGCTATGTACTGGTATGTACATGATCAGGACTAGGATGCATGCATATCGTAATTCTGTTCATTTCATGTATGAGGCGAGCAGCAACTTTTGGGCTGTGCGGAGGCCAACTGCTCACAATAGCAGGGGTTGGGTGGTGGTGAGTGGATGGGGGGTTGGGGGGACATCCAGTCCCAGAGAATTGTGGACAGAGTTCTGATCCCTGACTGGCGGTTTTCTCTTTTGATATTAGGTCTAAGGGGCCAGAGCAATGGATACTCGTTATTGTTACAATGGCTGGGGGAGTAGTGGTTTTCTCTTTCGATATTAGGTATAAGGGTCCAGAAGTACAGACACTCGCTATTGTTACAATAGCTGGGGGAGTTGTGGGGAACAGGGGTGCGGACCCACGTTGCATTGTTGCCAAATTTATTCAAGATGGCGATGATAGATGCGGCAATATTGCAGTGACGGAAGAACGATGATACAATGTTGAGGTGATAGACATGAATGGACCCTGAGGGACGCGGATCTGCTTCAGACTGCAGTACCTGTATGATGTTGAGTCTTCCTAATTTTCCCAATAAGAAACATCACTGTAACGGTTCATACTGTCAGCATACTACTTCGTGTTGCAGCAGCGGGTTTCCTTTGGCTTTGACCTTACACACTGTACACTGTTGGTGGAGCTACGACAACATGTTCCCATTTCCATCGAATGGTCAAAAGATGGTCCTGTCGCACTAACTCAGCTCAGCCTATTTCTACACGGGCTGCAGAATGTGAAAGATATAGCTCTCTTCGACTTATGCTCAGTTCCGACTAAAACTGGAAGGATCACATGCACAAAGCTGCAGGGTGGCAGCGCAGAGTGTGAGGGGTAGTTACAAGATGCATAGGGACTATCTAAAACTTTACTGTAGCAGATAGGTTCAAAAAAGCTGACACGTTTTGAGATATGAGAGTGCCAGAAATTTGACTCACTAGTGGCTGTAATAATTAAAAGAGTTCTCCATAGGACCCCACACAGGTATGTGGTTGAATGGAAAGACTTTATTCCAAATCGCAGACAGAATTTCTACCGGAGAGTTTAACTCGACAGATCTAAAAAGCTAGTGTGCATTTCTTATGACCTCAATCAGCACAGCATCTACTGTATGTGATCCTCCTCAATCAACCATCGCCTATAACCCAGTGGGTATATTCCAGAACCTCTGACATCGCATCGAGATAGAATGCGTGACAAACCCTGGAGAAAAATTTAGCGTTGGTGTGAGGAGTTGCAAATACTGGCATCATATCACATTCCTTAGCTGAATCACTTACTAAATTCGGTGATTTTATTACGAGGTTGCATCGTTGGCGACGTGTAACCGCACTGTTGGTCTGAAATATACGCTCCAGCGATCGCTACATTCCGTTTCGCAGTATTTGTCTGTAAATACCACTTCATTCAGAGGTAATGCAATACCTCGGTTTTTAACGCCAGTATAGCTTTTAACATGGATACTTGCGTGTACCAGTAGAACCAAGACCTATTGTGACAGTAATATTGAAAAAATTTATGAGATATGTGTCCACCGATCGCTGATCTTCGCTCAGTATTGTTTTGTATCACCGATACTCAGTTATTGGCGAAGTATTATACTTAGAAGTATCAGGCTTGCAAGGTATGTGTGTGTGTGTGTGTGTGTGTGTGTGTGTGTGTGTGTGTGTGTGTGTGTTCTGACATGTGCAAAGAAAATGAGTTTGTCCAGGTATGGGTTTGATGTTTATTATTGCAATATGAAAGGCAATGAAAAAAAATTTTTTTTTACTTGAAAAAGTGTGTCAAGTCATAAGAATGGTTCAGATATCTGTTTCTAGAGCCACTGCCATCAGAACGGGGTATTTCCAATATTTCGCTCATTGTCAAATGTCGTCCAATTGAGACTGTGATCATAATATTTAATTGTAAGTACAGTGATCATATATATAGCTGGTTTCCTAGAACGATTCTGTCTAGGGGTGTATGGTGCGTGGCGGCAGTGGCCTGTGGTGGGAATGATTCACACTTCCCACTAACAGCAGGAGCTGTCCGAATGGAAAGACCGGTTGGAATACAGAAATGTAGCTGACCTAACTGTGTCGCTCTCTAGACGACTGAATAGCGAACTAATACTCAGTATGTGTTGGACAGCCTTCGTGATCACGTGTGTTCTCCATGGAAATTTGAGAAGATTCAATACGGACTTGTTTTTGCGCTGGTCCATAATTCCCTACCATGTAAATTGTCCGATTGACTGCTTCTGCACATATCCCGCCTTTATTTGGTTGAGAGGACATCGATTGTGGTGTACACATCTAGCAGGTGAAAGACGGGTGGAAGACATGTTTGCTGGTTCTCTAGACATGAGAAACTCCTTAGTGGACTTTCTAAATTATAAGGATGATTTGGAATCTGTTCTATCACCGACATCGGTAATCGTGAGTGGAAATATCAGTTTCCTCTATTTTTTTTGTGTTTTCACATAAAGATCTTCGCAGACGGAATAAGTTTCTAGTTACTCAGTGGTTTATAGCACGCTGCACCTCGCTAAAGCTTTGGTTTCCAGAGAAATGATTTTCACTCTGTATCTTTGGAATCATACTGAGCAAGCGATACTGCTGTGCAAGTGATATTGCTATGTGCTTCATATCGAGAAGTATCGCGTAAATGGTATAATATTCTGGAAAACCGCGTGAAAACACATGTGTTCTTGTAATCCCAGAGTTTGGAGATGGCTGTAGAAAGCAAGCATGCAAGAAGGTCAGGGCCAGAAACAGTGACACCTTTCTACCGAGGAGGACCGATCCAGCCTTTGTACAACAGTCTTCACGGCATATGTACGAGTGTCTGGTGGTCGCTAGCTATATGCAGGACGCAGAAGTGATGATTTTGTGTGGCGCAGGATACGAGTTGCGTGTTTACTACATCAATACGGTATTTCGTGATATACAGCCGGGTTGGAGATCGCTGTCACGCTGAAATATTCAAGCTCCGATATCAATGGCAGAGCAGTGTAATTGGGGAGGTGTCTTACCGTATTTGACGATCTCTAGACCACTTTTACGAGGTTCAACTGTCAGTGAAATATGCCGATCTGTACAAAACAGCTTTTTCACTGAAAGTCTCGTCTGCAGAAAGAAAAAGGCAGACAGTGCTCTCACACCGGCAGCATCAGTAAATTAGCAGGTCAATTCAGTAAGAGGCAATCAGAATGCTCCATTCATTCACAAGACATCCTTTGTGCTGGGACATATCAGCCTCTACAGACTGGTTCCAGCAAGGCAGGGGCGTGGTATCGATGGTGGGATGCTGTCCCTCATCAACCATTGTGTGCCCGCATCTCGTGGTCGTGCGGTAGCGTTCTCGCTTCCCACGCCCGGGTTCCCGGGTTCGATTCCCGGCGGGGTCAGGGATTTTCTCTGCCTCGTGATGGCTGGGTGTTGTGTGCTGTCCTTAGGTTAGTTAGGTTTAAGTAGTTCTAAGTTCTAGGGGACTGATGACCATAGATGTTAAGTCCCATAGTGCTCAGAGCCATTTGAGCCATCAACCATTGTGGCATTGGGACATCTCCAGCAGCTGTAGGACACCAAAAATTCCATGTATTTTTCTCTTCTTCAGGATAGTGCTTCGAATTTTATTTCCATAATTGTTCTGATTTTCCCGTCTGTGCTTAGACAGCGCTCTCTTTCCAAACAACAAGAATGCTTTTATGATTAACGGTGTTTTCCCAAGCGTTCACATACATGATGAGGGCTTTTAGTGGTAACAACGTTTACAGTTTCTGAGATGTATGTTGAAAGCAGGACGTCACGATTTCCAGGATGCCTCATTAGGACCACCACGAAGAATGCATTCAGTGTTATTCTGGACTACTTTCGTAAACAGGTCCTGTTAATACTAGAATTTCCATGCAGACAATCTGAGACACCACAAAAGTTCCTACAACAATAAAAACGACTGTTAACTATTCCTGCAACACTTTATGTTTTCCTATAGGTAGACATGGCTCTTGTTTATATAGATATGTGATGTCAATATAACAATGACAACCTTTTAGTTGCACCTGCGGGAGTGAGCTGCTATGTAAACGTCTCTCGCTGGACCTGCAGCTGTGGGGCGGGCTGTGCCGCTAGGATCACTAGGGAGAATGCATCCGGTTATCATTCCACTTTGGAAGTCTGTAGGGAACAGTCCACTGATACTTCGCGGTCGAATTTCTTACCGATAGTTCGAAACCGTTTTTAAGTGCAATGAGTGTTTGAGCAGTATATTATTTTGGCTGTTTAAGCATTGTGATCATGTTTGCAGGGTTGAATAAATGCATTATTTTTTATAATTTTACGTGTAGTGAACATGTCTGTTGCATTATTTTGATAATTTTCGAGTTATTTGCGTGTCTGTACATTAGTGTACTGTATTATTTCGGTAATTTACGAGTATTATGCAGGTCTTTAGGCTGTGCAATGCATTATTTCGACAGTTTACGATTGGCAAGTCTGCTTGCAGAGCGTTATACATGCATTTTGACAATTTACAAGTTGCTTTCCTGTCTGTACGTCAGTGTACTGCATCATTACAGTAACTTACGAGCAGATTTGCAAATCTGTTGGCTATTCACTGTGACCCCACGCATGCCAGGGCGAGTGTTTTGTATCAGCATAACAAACTACATGGAAGCCATCCCTAAATAAATTACTCAAAAAAAAATAAAGTACACTCCTTCCTCTGTCCAGCAGCTGGACACAGACTGAATCCTTTTCCCACCATTTTTACCCAGAGTGCCATGCGACAACAGCGCCCTCAGGAGGCAATACTGTGTACTAGGTCAGTTGGACTCTGTACCTCATGCTGAACACACAGGATGGAAGTACTGCCTATGACAACTCAAACTCTATAATAAACACTGCACACAAGATAAAGACTTACGATCATCCTATCCAGCAGCCCAGCACTGACTGAGTCCTTTTCGCACCAATTCCAAGGAATAGATGGTGGTTGGATGACTTAGGTTAGTGGCGGTAGCCCAAGTGACATTTTTTCCGCCAAAATGTGAACTTCCCGCCTTTTTTTGGGCAGTAGGGAGGGGAGGGGGTTAGGTTAGTGGAGGTAGCCCAGTTGATGTATTTCCCTGACAAAACTTAAATTTCCCATCATGACATCATTGCGACATCTATTGCCGCCATCATGGATCCACCATCTTGAGTAAATTTGGCAACAATCCAATGTGGGGCTGTACCCTGTTGCCCCACTACTTTGGGGGCCACTTTTTTTGTGAAAGCTTCATATTTTGTACAGGAATGTGCCAGCTTGGCGCCACAGCTGTGCTATTGTCTGTGACTTTTCGGGGAAATGGTCGCCAAGCTCAACTGACAGCTGACAGACTGGCGCCTCTAGTCGCACCCCAATTATCATATTCCATTGATCCCCATTACCAGGAAGATTCTAGCACACAGTTCTGGCGGAGGCTACGATAGGCTGCTTGACTGTTACATCAGCACGTGTTTGCAATTATTGTTGGGAATTGGTGGGAAGGAATGGTATTGTCACCTAGGTTGATGGAGTGCAGAAGTGGGAGTCTTGATGAATTTGTTGTAAAGCCATAATTCGCGAAAGCTTTGTTTATTGGCGACGATTGGCTGACTTCTGACACAAGCAAAGTGGTGGGTCTTTGTATGCAGGGTGAAGAGAACAGGAGGAGTTGGTTCCTTTCTGATGCAGGAGTTGGTCATGTACATTTCTACCCTTGCTGCAGAGTAATTTCAGTCACAGTTTCACTTGACCAGCCATCCAGACAAACACAGTCTTTTGCGCTTACACTTCGATCGGTCTCCAAGGCAGAGCTCATCTTCATGTAGCCCAGCTGACCTTTCAGTTGATTTTTCAGCTGCCCAATATTTGAAGTGCGGTTTCTCAGTTGTGGCGCCTGTAGAACCACTTTGTCTCCTTAGGTGATATCATGGTAATGTATCTGATCATGCACTTGTTTATTGTTGTTATGCATTTCACCTGTTCTCTTTGCTCCCCCTTCTCATAGTACAGAAGCACACTAGATTCCATGCAGTGTCTTTTGTAAGAGGTTCTTGCCAAAAACTCTTTCAAGTGAGGACTATTTACATGTTTGGTTACGTTAATATACATGACTTTTCCTTGTGTAAATCCATGATCAGTTTCGCGTTGCATTCAAAGAAAATAAATGTGAAAGTAAATTTTTAGGATGACATTTATCTGTGAAACAGTCACACTCACCAGAATCCTCTCCCATCATCATATTTGGAGGGGAACTTTGATTAATTAATTTAATGACTAAATTTATGAGAGGCTAGCCACCTATGTAGTATTATATCAGGGCCAGAAAAAGACTGTGATACACATGTGTTGCAGATTCAGTATAAACCTATGTGGGTTCGATTGCGTAACACAGTGATACAGTGATGCTGCCCCTTAACTTGCATATCAGTTAAGGACCCCAGAAGAGCAAACATCCAGTTTCACTATTGGTTCACGTTGCCTTAGTATTTGTACCCTACAGATGACACTGATACAATGTATATTGTTTGATCAAAAGTATCTGGACACCCGCCGGCCGCTGTGGCCGAACGGTTCTAGGCGCTTCAGTCTGGAACCGCGAGACCACTATGGTCGCAGGTTCAAATCCTGCCTTGGGCATGGATGTGTGTGATGTCCTTAGGTTAGTTAGGTTTAAATAGTTCTAAGTTCTAGGGGACTGATGACCTCAGATGTTAAGTTCCATAGTGCTCAGAGCCATTTGAACCATTTTTATCTGGACACCCCCAAAAAAATACGTTTTTTCATATAAGGTACATTGTGTTGCCACGTACTGCCAGGTACTCCATATCAGCAACCCCAGTAGTCATGAGAGAGCAGAATGGGGTGCTCCGCAGAACTCATGGTCTTCGAACTGGTCAGGTGATTGGGTGTCACTTGTGTCATAAATCTGTATGTGATATTTCCACACTCCTAAACATCCATAGGTCCACTGTTTCCGATGTGATAGTGAAGTGGAAACGAGAAGGTACATGTACAACACATAAGCGTACAGGTCGATTTCATCTGTTGACTGACAGAGTCTGCCAACAGTTGAAGAGGGTCTCAATGTGTAACAGGCAGACATCTATCCAGACCATCACACAGGAATTCCAAACTTCATCAGGATCCACTGTAAGTACTACGACAGTTAGGCGGGAGGTGAGAAAACTTGGATTTCAGGGTCGAGCAACTGCTCATATTCCACCCATCACGTCTGTAAATACCAAACGACGCCTCGCCTGGTGTAAGGAGCGTAAACATTGGACGATGGAAACGTGGAAAAACGTTTTGTGGAGTGACGAATCACGATACACAATGTGGTGATCCAATGGCACGTTGGGGGTAAGGTGAATGCCCGGTGAACATCATCTGCCAGTGTGTGTAGTGCCAACAGGAAAATTCAAAGCGGTGGTATTATGGTGTGATCGTGTTTCTTTTTATGGACAGGGCTTGCAACCCTTGTTGTTTTACGTGGCACTATCACAGCACAGGCCTACACTGATGTTTTGAGCACCTTCTTCTTGCTTCCCACTGTTGAAGAGCAATTCGGGGATGGCGATTGCATCTTTCAACACGATCGAGCACCTGTTCATAATGCACGGCCTGTGGCGGTGTGGTTACAAGACAATAACATCTACGTAATGGACTGGCCTGCACAGAGTCGTGACCTGAAACCTATAGAACACCTTTGGGATGTTTTGGAAAGCCAACTTCATGTCAGGCCGCACCAACCGACATCGATACCTCTCCTCAGTGCAGCATTCCGTGAAGAAAGGGCTATCATTCCTCAAGAAACCTTCCAGCACCTGATTGAACGTATGCCTGCGAGAGTCGACGCTGTCATCAAGGCTAAGCCACCCTTAGGGTGCCACAAACTTGTAATTCATTTTCAGCCGGCGTCCGGATACTTTTGATCACATAGTGTAGTTTCTTTTTCTCTCCATCATTAATTATCCGAATTTTTTTTAGATCTGTGGTAGATTTAAGTTGCGGCGTCTATGTGCTAATCCTTATGTTCTCTTTATTTTTTATTTAGGGAGTTGCCTTCTGTGGTCACTCAAGGATTTGTGGTCTCTGTACCACACCTTTAGCAGTAATTCTGGACCATAAGATGGTCGCTGTAGTCGTGATTTAGCACATCATGTCGAACAGAGTCGATGAGATGTTCAAACGTGGAAGGAACACTCGCATTCGATCGCAAACACTTCCTGTCTGTCCTGAAATTTCAGAACTTCAAAGAAGTAGGAAGTACTTTACACCTCAAGATTTGTCTGGGACAATTTAGCAAGTACTCCCCTCTTTGTGACCATTGAATACGAAGCTTGAATTTATTTGTGCTCACGTGGATGGCGTCATTGAGGAAAAAATGAGAGACCTTGCAGTATGCTGCAATTCCTTCGACGAATTTAGAGACGCATTTCTCGCTACATACTGGCCATGAGAAATGTAATACCGCATTAAGCAAAAAATAATGATGTGGCCTACTCTAGAAGTGTCCAGATACAAAAACCCTCTCAAAATGTTCGAGACATTGCTGAGAATCGCTTAGATTGCTTAGACTCACCACTTAGCACATCTGAAATATTTCGCTTCTGCTTAGCAAACTCCCAGTCCACTAACAGCAGACTTTAGTTGGCGGATACGGTGACAATAGTGAATCGTTTAAATGTTTGCTGTCCAAACTGGAACTTGTGTTTGACAAACAAAATGCGAGGAAGAGAAGAAGGGCAAAGGCTGGGGAATAATCAGCATCCCTGCAAGAATAAAAAAGGAGGAATAAGCGAATTGAACCACAACGTGTGCAACAGGAAAGAGTAGTATGGCCGGACTGTAGAAATTATGTGGACCACTGGTACAGAGAATGCCCATACGTTTGACAGAAACTGTGCAAACAGAGGCACAGCCAGCAGGGGGACAACCGATGGGGCACACAAAACCATAATAATAACTACGGCGACAGAATCGATATTAGGGGTCTGAACCCATGCAGTGGATAACAACAGCGAAGTGACCATAATAGCTGACGCCAGAAACGTGCGGAGGTGGTTCAGCATAACTCCCCATCGAGATTCTGTCACAACCAAGTAAATATACTCAGTTATGAGGTTATGCGCGAAGTGCTTACTGAAAAGAGAGAGGCGTTCAGCAGGGAGGACCTGAAACCAGTAATTGTAGTTATAATACGGTATGTAGAGGTGCGCAGCACTGTTGACAGCGGAAGCAATATTACCACCATCTCAGAATAGGTGTTCCACCGGTGTGCTGCAGACAAGAAGTGGATTATTCACACAACGAAAACAACTAAAATGCGAGGTGCAATGGAAGGGATAGGGACTACCGTGAACCTGCAGACCAGACTCGAATCTAAGTGTCAAGGGCATCGTCTGGAGATAAATTTCTTAGTGGTTCCAAACCTCTCGAATGAAGTTGTATAGTGATATAGGGATGAATTTTCTGAGGCAGCACCAAGCAATTCTTGACCTGAGAAAGGGCTTGGTTTCCCTTGATAAGGAAACTAAGAGTATATAAAATTTGACGAACAAACTATTCGAGCTCAGCTACTGGCTGATAGTCTCAAACTATGTGTCTTACAACTGGACAACAATAGACATGATAGAGAAGCCATCCAACCTGAATACCTTCATGACGAAAAAAAGTTCCGCATAGAACCGAAACCCGAGGAGATCATAAAGGAGAAAGTGGTTTCAGTCCACAACATAGGGGTTATGGAGCAAAGGGAACTCGAAAGTATTCATGTTTATGCCAAAGCGAAGCACGATCAAAAATTTTGTGTACGAGGTCACACAAAGCTTTTCGTTCCACCTTATGCCATTCCACATGTGTATGATAAAAAGTTTGCATCTGGAATCTCAAAGCTGTTGAAAGACGAGGTGATAGAATGGCGAGATCTACTTACAACAACCCCATCAAGGCAGTGGAAAAGGAAGATGGGTCGATTAGCATTGTTTTAGACTCCTGACAAATCAACACAATACTCAATACAGACACTATCACAAAGGCTCGAAGAACTGCTCCAGAACTTCCACAGTGTATCTCTTTCTTTGTCGATCGATCTGTGCGGTTACCTTTGACAAATTGTACTCCACCCGGAATGTAGGCAGTACACAACCATCCTTGAATTCGGGAAGTGTTAGCAATTCAGGAGGCTGCTATTCAGTCTGAATATCTCGTATGTCTCCTTTATCATAGGACTACATGGTATCCCCAGTGATTTACTCAAGAAGAGAGTTACTATATATGTTGACGATCCGTTAATAGCAGAAAAATTAAGGCAGCAACACAGATAGGTCCCATGAGAATTATTGGACACCATCATGGAACACAGTGTTACAGTCAACATTGGAAAGTCGTTTTTTGGATCAACATATGTTGACTTCTTAGGACATGCGATTATGGGAGAGGGAATATCACCAAATCCAGAAAGAATAGAGGCCTCCGCAAAGTACCTTCGCCCGACCACTAAGCGACAATTGCGCGCATTTCTTGGCGACATTAATTTCTTCCAGCTATTCATACACACTGAAACATTGAGTTGTCCACTTCTTAATGCATTGGCAGGAAAGAATACACCCTGGGGATGGAAACAGGAGGCCGAACTGCTGTTCCAGGGGCTCAAATTGGCATTATAGGGGGCGCCTATTCTGTCACACCCAAACATCGCAGAGGATTTGTGTGTGGTGACAAATGGCGCATACTCAGGACGACGTGCTGATTTTCGAAACCTGTATGGATGCTGGATGTTCAATATGGAAAACAATCGCGTTTGGTAGTGGCGTTCTCAGGAAAAGTGAGAAAAGCTATAGTGTAGGCAAGCTGGTATATGCATGCATATTCAAATACAGAGATATGTAAACAGGCAGAAAGAATGTGGTGCTGCAGTCGGCAACGCCTATACAAGACAACAAGTGTCTGGCGCTGTTGTTAGATCGGTTACTGCTGCTACAATGACAGGTTATCAAGATTTAAGCGTGTTTGAACGTGATGTTATTGTCGGCGCACGAGCGATGGGGGACAGAATCTCTGAGGTAGCGATGAAGTGGGAATTTTTTCATACAATCATTTCACGAGTGTGCCGTGAATATCAGGAATCCGGTAAAACATAAAATCTTCGACAACACTGCAGCCGGAAAAAGATCGTGCAAGAACGGAACCAACGACGACTGAAGAGAATCGTTCAACGTGACAGAAGTGTAACCCTTCCGTAAACTGCTGCAGATTTCAATGCTGGGCCATCAACAAGGTCAGCGTGCGAATCATTCAACGAAACATCACCGATATGGGTTTTCGGAGCCGAAGAACCGCTTGTGTACCCTTGATGACTGAATGATACAAAGGTTTACGCCTCGCCTGGGCCTGTCAACACCGACATTGGACTGTTGATGAATGGTAACATGCTGTCTGGTCTGACAACTCTCGTTTCAAATTGTATCGAGCGGATGGACATATATGGGTATGGAGACAACCTCATGAATCCATGGAGCCTGCATGCCAGCAGGGGCTGTTCAAGCTAGTGGAGGCTCTCTAATGGTGTTGGGCATGTGCCGTTGGAGTGATATGGTACTCCTGATACGTCTAGATACGACTCTGACAGGTGACACGTACATATGCATCCTGTCTGATCACCTGCTTTCATTCATGTCCATTGTGCATTCCGACGGACTTGGGCAATTCCATCAAAACAATGCGACATCCCACATGTCTGGAATTACTACAGGGTGGCTCCAGAAACACTCTTCTGAGTTTAAACACTTCCGCTGGCCACCAGACTCCCCAGACGTGAACATTACTGAGCAGGTCTGTGATGCCTTGCAATGTGCTGTTCAGAAGAGATCTCCATTGCCTTGAACTCTTATGGATTTGTGGACAGCCCTGCAGAACTCATGGAGTCATTATCCTCCAGCACTGCTTCAGACATTAGTCGAATCCATGCCACATCGTCTTGCTACACTTCTACATGCTCGCAGGGGCCCTATACAATATTAGACAGGTGTACCAGTTTCTTTGGCTCTTCAGCGTAGATTTTTTGGTATGGTCAGAGGACATGGGGCTATGCAGACCACACACCACTGGAATTCCTGCTCACAGCGAAATTGACAAATAAGCGGCTCACTGAACGGGTGCTCTTGGTTCAGGAGTTTGATTTGCATATCATTCAAATAATGGGCAGTACGAATATCATTGCTGATGTCTTGTCTTGGTCTCCGATTGGCTTCATTAAGAGCAACGATGAGGAACTTGAAGGAGACCATTTCTGTCTCTGTTATATGAAAAAAGATTGAATCAGAAGAAGACTTAAAAGTTACCATGAGGGACATAGCAAACGAGCAGGATAACGATCCATGAATAGTCAAGATAAAGCAAAAAAGGAAATTCGTTAGAATGCCTGCTATCAGACAGTTCTGTCACAGTAGATGGAACTTATTGTTGAGGCACAAAATTTTGGGGCAGTCAGCTGTTTGCATCTATTATTGTCGAAAACGTTTTGGATAAAAAATTAAGCCAATCAACTTAGTTTATTAAGTAAAATTTAACTGAATATCATGAAATAAAAATCAGAAAACTTATAAATTTTAAATGAACATGAAAATGATCGAAAAATTTAAAAATCTCACATACGAAAATATTAAAATATTTTATTTTTATTTTGTAAGAACCTAATAAATTTTATATTTTATTTTTTAAAATATTTTTATTTTTAATTTTTTAAATCTAATAATTTTTTATTTTTACAATTCGTTTTGAAAATCTAATAAAATATTTTATTTTTCACTTTTAAAAAATTAATAACATTTTGTCTTCATACATTATGACAAAAAATCTTATAAATCAACTCTCCAAAATGTAGCAACCTATTTGTTTTTCTGTTTACAAAAATCTAACGAATTATAATAAATAAAAATGTGAGTAGCGTATGAGAAAAATTTAGATCTAAGAAAAATACTTTTGTTGACATAAAGGATATGCCAAGAGAGAATCAAGATAAATGTCATATTTGCAAATATTATTTCAAACCATCTCTAACTATAGAACCTTCAAAAGTATAGAACATTATGATGCTATTGATCATATTAAAGAATGTTATGCTGAAGATACATACGAATCTGAATTCTATAACAGTAATAAAAATTTGTTACAATTGTGGGAGGAAACTGACTTTTTTTAACATTAAGAAAATTTTGAATTATCATAGAAACATAATTACCGATCATAAATTTGATTAACTTTCTAATGAAATCTTAAAAAAACTTAATAATATATCAAAAATACTATTATTTTTAAAGATTTCATTGTCAACACCCAATCAATATAAATATTTTAAAAATTCTCAATTCATATTCCATGTTAAATATTATAATTTAAATTCCTTGTCCATACAAAATTATGTAAACTGAAGTATTATTAGGAATTTTAACATTAAAACATTTTTGTTTTGCAATAATATATTTTCTTTGAGGCATATTTATATTATAAATATGATAATTCACCATCAGTTTATGGATTTATATCAATATCACCTTTTAGTTGAGTTACTCATTTAAAAACACAAAATGAATCATAAGCCTTAAAAAAATCGTTATTTTGGAAATTTTTTAAACAAATCTTTTGCAATTTAACATTATCAAATAATGAAGACACAACTAACTCATTATTTTTTGTTTGTTTGAAAACCAAAAAAAGAAATTAAAATGAGGTATACCAAACTCTTCTTAAATTATGTGCTCTAATTTCCATATTTTCAATAACATTGATCCATTC
This sequence comes from Schistocerca serialis cubense, assembly GCF_023864345.2. NCBI lineage: Eukaryota > Metazoa > Arthropoda > Insecta > Orthoptera > Acrididae > Schistocerca > Schistocerca serialis. The sequence continues at coordinate 308,843,105 of NC_064640.1, forward strand.
ATCTGATATATTATCTTTTATTTCAATGGCAGCATCATTTCTATTTCACCATGTAAGAATAGCATTTCTGGCACTAGAAGTTAAAGAAAAAATAACAGTTAGGCCTCCTTCCCACATAATTTCTGTATAACCTTTGAAATAACCCCAAACAGTTCTAATGGATAAAGTACTACTTCTTTTCTTTATGTTTTATTTTGCAATTTTTAAGTATGTGTCCCTGCATATAAATTTTATTGGAAAGAATAATAAAACCGATGAGGAAAAAAGGATTTCCTATTCTTGATATAATATTAATTCATTTATTTAATAGTTACAAAATCAAATAATGTTTCAACACAGTTATCAATTAATTTCTATTAGATTTTCCATAATACATAGGATAATTATAACCATCCTCTCAAATAAATTTAAAACTCATATACAAGTGAGCATGGTTAGAATGAACCCAACCATCTCCAATATTTATATCTATTTATATATGTCTGTTATGAATAATTAAGTTATCATTAATCTTTTTACTGATAATAAAACATTAAAACTGATAGATTTCCATTTTGTTATTTTATAAAGATTCAAATTTTATAGACCTTAAATAAAAACATCTTCTTTTATATAATTAAAAAAATTTATAATCCGTAACCATTACTTTGAGATGCATTCCTAATATTCGTTTTCTGTGCATTATTACTGTAACTGCTGTAGGTAACAATTTTTCACCAAGTGAAACATCATCAGCATATATTCCTTCTTTTGCCCAAAATTGAAGTTCTTTATATGCTTCATGTTTTTTTTCTAAATCTTTCTTATCCCTATAAGAAATATCATGTTTTCTACAAGATTCTTCTAAAGGATGTGTAGGTATTGAGCACTTACTACTCTTCCTTCTAATTTTGTTCCTGGACCACACTAATAATAGTCACAAATATACATTTCAAACAATAATTCACAAATCGAAGTATTAACTGATACTCATCCATATTTTTTCCGATTGCCAAAACAAATGAATTAAATTGTTCAAAATTAGAATGAAATAAGGTATATATTTTTCATTATTAACAATAAAATCATTAAATTTATTTGTTAACATTTGTTTATCCAACTTTGTCATTATAACTATTTTTATTTCCAGCTGATTCTTCACCATCAATAATTGTAAATTTATTGTTTAAATCTCTATCATCATTCATGGAAATATATTTGACTGGCTTTTCATCATTATTTATTAAGCCTTCAATAATTTTTTCACACTAACTTAAATTTAAAGTTACTGGTATTTTTTTAAAAATAAGCAGCAACAATTTCTCTTATAAAATATTTGTGTTTATTACCTCTACTTGCTATTTATTTATTTGGATTATTATCAGAATATAGTTCACCTGAATTATATAACATATCCAATTAATTTGAAATACCAACAGCAACAATTTTTTATTCATAACATCCACATTTTGTACTTAAAACATACATTAGTCAAAAAATTCATTAATCCATGTGTTCCTTCATATATTTTATCATCAACTATTGAAATATCTCCAGCAAATTTTATTGGTAATTTAGCAACAAATTTAAATGTGCCAATAATACTTATTCCAAAAACTGTACCTACACTACTGTTAGTATATTCTAGCATCTTTCACTTAAATTTATTTACTTTTTTTGATATTACATCCTTCTTGTTCGTTTTTTAACTTTTTTCTTTCTTTAGTCTCTTCATCTTATTTGTTCATAACTCTTGTACTTCTGATTCGCTATAAGTATAATCTGTATCATACAGTTTGATTGTTGGTAAATACATTAAGTTATTCAAAACACCTTTGTTGATAATAAGATGCAATCTGCTTTCGAACTTCTACATTTCCTTCAATTGTCTTTATAACTTTATCTTGTATATCTCTGAGTGTATCAATAATGTACTGAGCTTCCATTTTTATATTTTTCATATTGGGTTCTAGGTAGGTTTTTCCACTATTGAAATTCTTGTTTAATTGTTCCTTTATTTTTCTATCTCATTCAGCTTTTCTAACAATCTCTGGATCGTATATTCTTAACATTTCTATTAATGATAAAATAAATTAATAATTTTATTTTTGAACATTTAATGTGTAACATTTACTTTGAAAATCATATTCTTTTAAAAATCTTACAATTTCTTTTTCATTTTTAAAATGGATTATTATTTTTATTTTTCAATTTTTAAAGTCTAATAGTTGTTTATTTTCCATTTTAAAAAATTAACATTCAATATATGAATGCTTCCCATTAAATAATACATCAATTATTTGTTCTTTGAATTAAAATATATATTCCAAACCATCATAACCTTCTTTCAAACACATAATGTCAATAAAATTTGAAATTTATTTAATCATAATTCTCATTGTACAACGAGTATGTCTTAATGAACATTTTTATAGATTTAACATTTAACACTTCTGGTGTTTCGTCTACAAGTAATTTTTTTAAGTTTTCTTAGTTTTCCAAAACTTCAAAAAGACTCATTTATATTGAATTTAATTTTTTATTTATTATATATGCTAGAATTCATTTTCTTATATTTATTTTAAATATGTATCTTTAGTCATCAGAATCATACAAGCACAGCTTCAATCTTTAATTTATACATTTATTTCAATTTCTAAAACTTGTAATAGCATCATCATTTTTTATGTTTTCCCTGGATAAAATTATATTCGGATATTTCTCACGCTGTTTTCAAATTAAACATTCTTTGTAGTAATATTATTTACTATATTTCGACATACAGATATAATTTTGTTTTTATTATATACATTTTTTGATATTTATTTAAACAAGGGCTACATATTGTTCCAAAACCATCTTTTTTATTTTTTTCTTAACTAAAACTACCAATTGATGTTACAACTTCACAATGTTCACAAATCTGAGATGGGACGATTTCCATTTTGCTGAAATATATTTTTAAAAAAGATAAAAACAATAATTTCTAATAATTAGTGATGAAAAATTAATCTTTTGATTTTATATTATAACATAATTTATTGTTAAACAACGACGAAAATCATAAAAACCAAGTCATTTAACAAAGATTAGCATTTTTCATAATTTTTCAATAACATATTTATATATGGATGATTAGTTTATAGTACTTCTTGTTCTTAAAAATTTCCTCTCACTTCTTCTAAGTCCAATGCTTACAATTTACTTCGCCTCTTTAAAAAATTTCTGTTGACCAATAGGCTGTGTTACTTTCTTCATAAATTCCTTTTAATTTACTTATTTTTACTTTATTATGTATAGGTTTAGTATCTTCCTAATCTGTTACATAAACAGCTTGCAATAAATTATTTTTCATTTCATTATATTCCTCTTTTAACGTCATTTGTAATGTTGAGTATTTTGTTCTTATTATGATCAACAACTAGTTTTTTCAGTAAAATAATCCATTTGTAATATCTTTGTAATTGAGATTTTTTCCACAATTACTTTTTTTAATGTTCTATTTCATCTTTGTAAAACATCAGCTTTTGTTTCTAAATCAGTCTAATAGTGATTAATTTTATATTTCTTAAGTTCATGAAAATCTTTGTTTTAAATGTATTTTCCATTACCTGGCTTTGAAATTTTTAGGTATCTTAAATACCAATGTTAATAAATACGAATTTGAAAAATAAGAAAAATAGAAATTTAATTAAAAATGAAGGTGAAAGAAAATCAAAAATTAAAGCAAAAGTTAAAAAACATAAATTAGAAAAAATAAAAATGGAATATATCAAAAAATAGAAGATTAACAGAAACAACTTCAGAGGAAGTAAAATTTTTCATCATACTAAGACTTACATAGCTTGTAAAAGTAGGAGATTAGAGAAGTGAGTGTCCAGTTACTGATTATTGCTGACAGCAAACAATATTTAGAAAAACAATTAAAAGAACATATCACAAAAGCTGAATACACAACATTTGCAATATAAGTCAGTAGTTATACTATGAAACTATAATTCAGTAAACACAATATAAACAAGAAATAGAAAAAGCTTTATCAGATTATTTTTCAAAAATATTTAACTTCCTACAGAAAACCATGAAGTAATCTTAAAGATAAAATAATTGTAGTGAAGCAAAAATTCATAAATTCGATCGGTATAGTGTTATTCTTAAAAAATCTGTAGGTGGTAAAAATATAAATTAAGATTTTGCTTTTAATGTTTTACCATTTAAACATTTTGTTATTTCACAAAGTGTTTCTGATAACCTATCTGAAATAGCTACTGCTAACCAACCAATAAAAATTATACATACATCAAGTTTTCTATCTGTAGGGAAAAAAGATAGTTTTGAATCTTTTCCAGAGGATGTAAAATTAATTTTATTTGGCGAATTGTTGTTAGAATCAAATGAATATGACAGATTAGAACAATAATTATTTAATTTTTATTCTTTATGTATAGATTCATTTCTTCAAAATTTAAACAATACTAACAGTTCTAATTTGTTTAAGAAATTAGTGATATAGAATCAATTTTCATATAACTTTTTGTGAATATTTAAATACAAGGTAATTATTCTGCCAAAAAGCACTAGCTGGAAAATACCATTTTCAATTTTTCATAGAGGCAAAATTCTAAAGTGAAATACATTTGAATAAGAAATAATGAGGTTTATGATGTAGAAATCTGTACTGTGTTCTATGAAGTTAATGCTCATCATTTTCTTAAAAGTTTTCATGGTGAGTGATTTTCGTAATTATTGAAAATTAGAAAATTTTAAATTGTAATAAAAAAAACATAATAATTATAACTATAAGTGAACACTTATTAAATAAAAGGAAATAAATTAAAGGAAAAATTGGACATGATTACCTTATTTTTAAACTGATTTAATCCAAGATGAATTAGATGAAATAATGAAATTTTCTCTTTTCATGAAAGCGTGTTTGCAAATGGTTCAAATGGCTCTGAGCACTATGGGACTCAACTGCTGAGGTCAGTAGTCCCCTAGAACTTAGAACTAGTTAAACCTAACTAACCTAAGGACATCACAAACATCCATGCCTGAGGCAGGATTCGAACCTGCGACCGTAGCGGTCTTGCGGTTCGAGACTGCAGCGTCTTTAACCGCACATCCATGTCGGCCAGCGCATATTTATAAAACGAAGGCATAGAATAGGGATAATCGATATTTAGTTGAAACAATATTTACAAAAGATTACAAAGAAAAACCTTCGCAAACCTTTTAAAGTTAATTGATCGTTATCCTTTTTTAAATGTGTCGACAGCAGAAATTATGAAAGCAGTTACAGGAAATTTTTAATTATTTAATGCCTTGGAAACGAAATTTAATCTTTTTGTGAATAGATAATTCAGACAAAAATAACATTATGGAACACAGACATGAAACCCAGAATTATAGGATTACTACAGAAAAGTGTTTACCTACAAAATTTAAGAAAGGGATTATAGATATTTGAACAAAAATGGCTAATTTTTAAGCTCATGGTTCTGGCTGGAAACAAAATAAAACTTTTGGAAAAGAGCAATTAATAGATATGTTCCTTTAAGATGATCTTATTGCGCTACCATAAAAAATAAAAGGAAAACAAGCTTTTATTAATGTAAAAAGTAATGACCAAAAACGTTATCTGTTGTCTGTTGCTGCAGCATTAAGTCCAGTATATAGACAGGAACGAAAGAATCCACACAAATAATTACACAGAATTTTATAAGCAGGTGGAAGAAAAAATACCTAATAACTCGTTTCTTGTTGAAGTTGATGATATTTGTAGAATTGAGTCTAAAAGTAAAGTATTTATTAATATTGCCTTTAGATGGAAAATACCAAATATCTCCATCAAAAATAACAAATTCCAAGAAGGAAAAACGTTTTTGCTATACTTTCTAAACAAAAATAATTCACACTAATGTTAGCTAAAAGACCTATCTCAACTTGTTTCAAATCAAATTAGTGAAAATGCGCACCAAAAATTTTGTTTGCGATTTGTTTTTTAAATGTTAATAATTAAGAAAAAGTACATGACCATGAAAACAATTGTTTAATTAAAAGCCAGTAAAAGTAGAACTACCACAAAAAGATCAACATATGAAAATCAAAAATATACAAAATTTCCTTGATAGTCCCTTTTTTTACTTACAGGCTTGGCGAAAGTTAATTTTTAAGAATGGATAACTGTCAGCTGTATCCACAAAATTCTTTTACTATAAAATATCTACAACACAAATCAAGTGTTGTTTTTTACTATATTTTATATATATATATATATATATATATATATATATATATATATATATATACATATAAATGGACAAAACAAAAATCTGTTGTTAATAGAGGGCCAAATTTCCACATAATTGATAGATAATATTGAAAAAGAAGTTGAAGAAATCAGGGAAATTTATTTTGAAGTTGAAATAATGAAAGCTTTAACGTGTGATAGGCAATCAAAACATTATAAATGTAAAACCTGTTCTTTGTGCAGAAAAATTTATATAAAAGTAATTAAAGTCTTTGACATCATGATCATTTGACCGGAAAATATACAAAAACATTATGTAATAATTATAATTTACATTTAAAACACTTTAACTTTGTAACAGTTTTTTCACATAATTTATATGGTTATGATTCTCATATTTTTGTGAATGAAGTTGATTATTAAGGAACGGAAGTAGTTTTAATACCAGATACTGATGACAGATATATTAGTTTTGGTAAACAAATATTATATTAAAATTAAGCTTTATTGATACATTTAAAATTATGGCTTCATGAACTTTCTTCAAATTTAAGAAAGAAACAAACGAAAAATATTAGAAAATTTTTTCCAGAAGACCTAATAAATTTACTAACTAAAAAGGTAGTTAATCCTTATGATTATAAGGATAACTGGAAGAAATCTGAAGAAACGCAACTTCCAGCAAAAAAGAAAAAGAATTTTACAGTAAAAGTAGTTAATTTGAAAGAAGTAACAGAGATTATAAACATACACAATTAATTTGGGATAAATTCAATATAAAAAGTCTTGGTGACTATCATGATTTATATCTCAAAACTGATGTCTTATGAGTAGTTGATATTTTTGAAAATTTTAGAGAAATGTGTATAAAAGCATGTAATTTAGACCACTCCTGGTATTATACAGTACATCATTTATCTTTTGCTGCACTGTTAATACTTGACCATTCAATTGAATGATACGATTTTGATGGTTGAAAAAGTAGTATATTCGGATGTTGCAAAATATATGTTAAAGTTAATAATAAAAATATGAAAAATTTTATACAAATATTATATCGAATTTTTAGATATATATAGCTGCAAATAATTTGCTCGATTTGATTGGGATGAACTAAACAATTTTGCTTCTAAGAAAATAAGTGAAATTTCAAACACTTCTAGAATTCATTATATTTTTTTAAGTAGATTTAGAATACCCAAAAAGTTTACACTATTTACATTGAGATTTGCGACTTTTTCATGAAGACAAAATTTTTCCAGGGTTTAACAGATGCATACTAATGGGTGGGGTCAGTAACTGACCCCAACGCAGTTTTTAGGCTAAAACTCCTGTCATGTTCAGTTTATTTAATAAATACATGACATTCATCGTCATTATAATTGTTACAATCGAGAATAAGAACAGATTTTCGTTTACACTGATTGTTGAGTTATAGCGATTGTTATAACTGAAGGTGTAGCAGTCAACAATCACCACTCGCAATCAACTGGTAAACAGTGTGGTGAGTGGAAGGTAATATCTTCGAGGCATTTGACAGAATGTACAGGAAGATGAAATTGACAGATGACGAAATTAGAAATTTGCTTGAGAGGTCAGACAATGAAATTAGTGGTGAACTATCCGAAAGCTCAAAGAGTTCTGGAAGAAAGAAGTACCTGAAAGATCTTGCTCGTGAACTTTGTGACCTCAATATGAAAAGATCCGCTCAAAAGGCTGTAGACCTACACTCAAAATACAATACAGTGGTATCAACTTTTAGGAAAGTGTGTAATCAAAATCAAGGTGCCGTGAGCAGAGGAAACAACGTTACGGCGCCACGACGGAAAGTAACATGCGCAGCTGTGCATAATCTGCCAAAGAAAGAACACTGTTACTTATGCGCCAGAAGCAAAGACCGTAAGTACATGAAGGCTGCACGCACCAAGAAAGAAGAAGTAGTTCGTATTGAAAAGTGTTCTGAATGTGAATCTGAGTAATCCTTGTAATTGTGAAATTAATACAAATAAATGTAAAAAAACTATTTATTTTTTACTAAAAATGTCGTAGAAACCCTTAGCAGTAATAATAATCAACATTTTAATGTTCTAATCTGCCAAAATTATGGAAATACGTAAGTAATGTGATTTATCCTAGATAGAGAATGTGTGATGGTTGTGGGGTCAGTCGCTGACCCCTGCCATTGGCATTGGCCTGTGCAACATACAGCATTGGTATGCAACTGTTCATAAAAAACAGATTTTTAACTACTTTAGATAATAAATATAAATATCTTGTTCATTATAGGAATCTTAAGTTTATTATTTATCTTCAGGAATTAGAATAACAAAAATATATAAAGTTCTAACATTTAAACAATCTGATTGTTATATATAGATTTACATACAGAAATGAGGACTACAGCAATAAATGTTTTTGAAAAATATTCCTATAAATTAGTGAATAATTCAGTATTTGGAAAAACAGTTGAAAATTTAAGTAACAGATTAGATATAAAATTATTTTCAAATCTAGATAAATGTGATAAATTAATAGTTAAACAGAATTTTTAAAAAAGTACAATATTCAATTAAAGTTAAACTGCTATCAATATGAATAAACCTGAAATTTTCTTTAGTAATCCTATTTATATTGGGATGGCTATACTTGTTTTATCAAAAGAATTCATGTATGATTTTCAATATGATATTATGAAATCAACATGTGGATGAAATATCATACTTTGCTGTTAAAATACTCGTAGTTATATCTATAATATAAACACAGGAGATTTTTATGAACATACGAAGAAAATGATTGCTCAGTTGAATGCTAGTGATTATGCATAAACTAGTATTTGTAATAAATCTCAAATAAAGAAAAAAGTATTTGGAAAAATGGATGATGGTTGCAAGGGATAAACAAAGGAAGAATTTTGTGGTTTACGAGAGAAAATGTATACTGTTAAATTTGATGATAAGGAAGAGGAAAAATCAAAAAGAGTAAAGAAATGTGAAATTAAAAATAAAATAAAGTTATAAGGCTATACAAATTGTTTATTTGACAACAAAGATAATGGAGAACTATGAATTTAATACAAAGTGAGAAACATGAAACTTATTCAGTTGAAGTTGATAAAAAGGTACTGAAGACATATGATAATAAGGGATATGTTATAGAAAATATAATAGGAAAACTATCATATCACAAGTATTTGATTAAAAACTTATAAAATAATTTATTGAAAAATATGAAATTATTTTATTTATGAAATTATAAAATTATTTTATGAAATACTTATATAGACTACAATTTAATACCTCATTTCTAAACTAACTGTTGCAATAGTGTGCTTGAAAACAATCAATTATTATTTTAATGACTTGTAGTTATTTCTAAATTTTGAAACTTATTATGATCAGGTTGAAGTGCAGGAAAAAATAGTTTATAAATTATTTGAGCAACAAATATTAGTTCTGGTTTAAAAGAAGCAATAATATGTGTTTCCCGATGAGAATAAATATTTATATTTTGTAAGCACTCCATCAGCTAAGTTAAAATTAATATCATTTAATATGAAACAAATTTTTTGGCTAATTATTAGCAATATATTTTTCACTAGCTTCAGTAATTTGCTCATTAAAGCCTAAAATTTTTCCAGTATTGTCTTTTTTATCTGTATATAACTTAACATCAAATTCAATAATGATTACATTTATATTTTCATAATATTTAATATGTATGTTAGGTTTCTTAGAATGAATAAATTTTTCTAAACTTTTTGAACTTCCCCTTATTCCGCCTCAGTTAAACTATGTCAATGATTGCTGCACAAACACTGTCTCCATGTACGCCATCATTACTCTACCACACCAACATTTGGGGTTATACTCATGTGGTAGGAGATGTTCCTGGGGGAGTCCACTGGGTCAGAACTGTACAATAACTCTGGATTTGGTTGGTTGGTTGGTTGTTTGAGGTTTAAGGGACCAAACAGCAAGGTCATCAGTCCCTTGTTTCAAATATGCACCATTCCGCTAATGGGACATCTCAGTAAAGTCAGAACAATAAAACGGAAAAAGGGAAAAACGTAAAAGGGCAGTCACATTGTCATGTGCAAAAAAAACAAAATGAGGGAAGTCGGCAAGAGAACGAACCCAACACTATGCTGAAGCAGCATAGGCAAGACCACCTGTGAGTTAAAAGGTACAACTGCTATAATGCAGAAAGTACGTATGGGAAGGGTAAAAACAGAGTAAAAGGGGAAGAAAAGAGGATTTCGGTCAGGGAGGTGAATCGGGAATCTCCGAACACTGCCTACAGTGGGAGACACCCAAACACTCACCACCCTGCCCCAACACCAGAGAGAGATTAAAAACCTTAAAACTGAGAATAAAAACCATTTTCCCGGAGGAAACCGAGAACCAGAGAGACCATCCAGGAATTGTCAGCCAACATCAAAGGTAAAGTGTGGGGGAGTCTGTACTTAGCACGCAGAGCCAAATGAAGGGTGCATTCAACCAAAATGTGGGCTACTGACTGGAAGGCTCCACAACCACATAGTGGGGGTGGCTCATCACGCAAAAGAAAACCATGGGACAGCCTGGTATGGCCAATGCGGAGACAACACAGTGTGGTCGAGTCCTTTCGGGAGAGGCGAAAGGAAGAACGCCACAGGCCTGGTGTCACCCTGCCGCCGTTGGATACGCAGCTGCAGCAGCAAGTCGTATACTCCTAGCTCTCTCATTTGTTACATAGTTTAATTCTTAATTTCTTGGCGTGTTTTTGGTTCTTGCATTGTTTAATTCATAAATTTCGGGCGTATTATAGTATTTGAGAGTTGTAGCATCGCGTTTTAGTACCTGAATAGTGTAAATTCGCGTAGTCGTTTGTCTTCTGTTTTTGTTTTGAACGGCCAGTGTCGGTTGGTCACAGTCAGTGTGCTCCCTGCCGCCGTTGGATAAGCAGCTGCAGCAGCAAGTCGTATACTCCTAGCTCACTCATTTGTTACATAGTTTAATTCTTAATTTCTTTGCGTGTTTTTGGTACTTGCATTGTTTAATTCATAAATTTCGGGCGTATTATAGTATTTGAGAGTTGTAGCATCGCGTTTTAGTACCTGAATAGTATAAAATCGCGTAGTCTCCTTCCGCCGCCGAGCAGTGTCAGCAGTGCGCAAATAGCAGCGTTACTGCATTTACTAGGCAATCTTGTATTTTAATAACAGTTTAAATTTTGTCGATTTGTTTGCGCTCTCTGTAGATTAGTTCAGACGTTCTTTGCAAAACAGTTTTTGGCATGGATAGGGACTGCAACTGCTGTGTTCGGATGCAGGTTGAGTTGGCATCCCTTTGCTCCCAGCTTCAGGCAGTGTTGGCTTCGGTCACACAGCTTGAGGGTGTTGCCAATGGGCATCACTGTGGGGGTCCGGATGGGAGTTTGTCGGGGACAGCCAGCTCGTCCCACGCATCCCCCGATCGGACTACGACTGCGGTTGCCCAGGATACTGCCCGCATTGAGGCTGATCCCTCACCTGTGGTAGAGTGGGAGGTCATCTCAAGGTGTGGCAGGGGGCGAAAGACATTCCGGAGGGCTGAACGGAAGGCCTCTCCAGTTTGTCTGACGAACCGGTTTCAGGCTCTGTCTCAGGCTGATACTGATCTTCAGCCTGACATGGCTGCTTGTCCTGTTCCAGAGGTTGCCCCTCAGTCTGCAAGATCCGGGCGGTCGCAGAGGGTGGGCTTACTGGTAATTGGGAGCTCCAACGTCAGGCGCGTAATGGGGCCCCTTAGGGAAATAGTAGCAAGAGAGGGGAAGAAAACCAATGTGCACTCCGTGTGCATACAGGGGGGAGTCATTCCAGATGTGAAAAGGGTCCTTCCGGATGCCATGAAGGGTACAGGTTGCACCCATCTGCAGGTGGTCGCTCATGTCGACACCAATGATGTGTGTCGCTATGGATCGTAGGAAATCCTCTCTGGCTTCCGGCGGCTATCTGATTTGGTGAAGACTGCCAGTCTCGCTAGCGGGATGAAAGCAGAGCTCACCATCTGCAGCATCGTCGACAGGACTGACTGCGGACCTTTGGTACAGAACCGAGTGGAGGGTCTGAATCAGAGGCTGAGACGGTTCTGCGACCGTGTGGGCTGCAGATTCCTCGACTTGCGCCATAGGGTGGTGGGGTTTCGGGTTCCGCTGGATAGGTCAGGAGTCCACTACACGCAGCAAGCGGCTACACGGGTAGCAGGGGTTGTGTGGCGTGGGCTGGGCGGTTTTTTAGGTTAGATGGCCTTGGGCAAGTACAGAAAGGGCAACAGCCTCAACGGGTGTGGGGCAAAGTCAGGACATGCGGGGACCAAGCAGCAATCGATATTGTAATTGTCAACTGTCGAAGCTGCGTTGGTAAAGTACCAGAACTTCAAGCGCTGATAGAAAGCACCGAAGCTGAAATCGTTATAGGTACAGAAAGCTGGCTTAAGCCAGAGATAAATTCTGCCGAAATTTTTACAAAGGTACAGACGGTGTTTAGAAAGGATAGATTGCATGCAACCGGTGGTGGAGTGTTCGTCGCTGTTAGCAGTAGTTTATCCTGTAGTGAAGTAGAAGTGGATAGTTCCTGTGAATTATTATGGGTGGAGGTTACACTCAACAACCGAGCTAGGTTAATAATTGGCTCCTTTTACCGACCTCCCGACTCAGCAGCATTAGTGGCAGAACAACTGAGAGAAAATTTGGAATACATTTCACATAAATTTTCTCAGCATGTTATAGTCTTAGGTGGAGATTTTAATTTACCAGATATAGACTGGGACACTCAGATGTTTAGGACGGGTGGTAGGGACAGAGCATCGAGTGACATTATACTGAGTGCACTATCCGAAAATTACCTCGAGCAATTAAACAGAGAACCGACTCGTGGAGATAACATCTTGGACCTACTGACAAGAAACAGATCTGAACTTTTCGACTCTTTAAGTGCAGAACAGGGAATCAGTGATCATAAGGCCGTTGCAGCATCCCTGAATATGGAAGTTAATAGGAATATAAAAAAAGGGAGAAAGGTTTATCTGTTTAGCAGGAGTAATAGAAGGCAGATTTCAGACTACCAAACAGATCAAAACGAAAATTTCTGTTCCGACACTGACAATGTTGAGTGTTTATGGAAAAAGTTCAAGGCAATCGTAAAATGCGTTTTAGACAGGTACGTGCTTTTCGCAGATGATGCTGTAGTATACAGAGTAGTTGCAGCATTAGAAAATTGTAGCGAAATGCAGGAAGATCTGCAGCGGATAGGCACTTGGTGCAGGGAGTGGCAACTGTCCCTTAACATAGACAAATGTAATGTATTGCGAATACATAGAAAGAAGGATCCTTTATTGTATGATTATATGATAGCGGAACAAACACTGGTAGCAGTTACTTCTGTAAAATATCTGGGGGTATGCATGCAGAACGATTTGAAGTGGAATGATCATATAAAATTAATTGTTGGTAAGGCAGGTACCAGGTTGAGATTCATTGGGAGAGTGCTTAGAAAATGTAGTCCATCAACAAAGGAGGTGGCTTACAAAACACTCGTTCGACCTATACTTGAGTATTGCTCATCAGTGTGGGATCCATACCAGATCGGTTTGACGGATGAGACAGAGAAGATCCAAAGAAGAGCGGCGCGTTTCGTCACAGGGTTATTTGGTAACCGTGATAGCGTTACGGAGATGTTTAATAAACTCAAGTGGCAGACTCTGCAAGAGAAGCGCTCTGCATCGCGGTGTAGCTTGCTCGCCAGGTTTCTAGAGGGTGCGTTTCTGGATGAGGTATCGAATATATTGCTTCCCCCTACTTATACCTCCCGAGGAGATCACGAATGTAAAATTAGAGAGATTAGAGCGCGCACGGAGGCTTTCAGACAGTCGTTCTTCCCGCGAAGCATACGCGACTGGAACAGGAAAGGGAGGTAATGACAATGGCACGTAAAGTGCCCTCCGCCACACATCGTTGGGTGGCTTGCGGAGTATAAATGTAGATGTAGATGTAGATGTAGATGTAGATGTAGATGTAGAATTGCACGAAGTTTATTAGACAGGGGAGTAGCCTCCCAAGAATTGGCCCATGACTGTGCGAAGTGGGATTTGATGTGAAGCCGTAAATCCGCTGCAGGAGGGGTTACAGGAAACGGGGGGTAAGTAATTGCTCCCCCAGCCAAACGATCAGCGAGCTCATTACCCGGGATACCCACATGGCCAGGGACCTAAAGGAAGTCAATGGAACAAGCAGCACGGTGAATTTCAGTGAGATGGTCATGGATGGCAGAGACCAAGGGATGGCACGAAAAACACCGGTCAATAGCAAGAAGTCCACTCATCAAGTCCGTACATAACAAAACGCGGTTGTGTTGGGATTGTTTAATAAAGGTAAGGGCCTGGGAAATTGCCATCAATTCCGCAGTAAACACCCCACAGTAGGTGGCAGCAGATGACTTTCCGTTCCAACAGAGGACGTGAATCAACAGGGCTAGTAGCGAAGGCACCGGTGGCCAAACGGATACCACGATGGTGGACTGGATCCAGCATGTGCAGTGTGGAAGGAGCAGCTGAACCATAAACTTGACAACCATAGTCCAAGCGAGACAGAACTAGAGCACGATAAAGACGGAGGAGGAGGGAATGGTCTGCACCCCAAGAGGAGTGGGCAAGGACGCGAAGGACATTGAGTTTACGGAAACATCCTACCTTCAGGAGTCTGATATGGGGCAGCCAAGTGAGCTTGTTGTCGAAAAGAAGACCCAGGAAACGAAACTGTGGGACCACAGGCAATCGTTGTACAGCGAGATAGAGCTCCGGATCAGGATGGATCGTAGTACGGCGACAGAAGTGGACCACTCGCGATTTTAAAGGAGAGAATTGAAACCCGTGTGAGAGGGTCCATGCAGAGGCACGCCGTATAGCCACCTGGAGCTGCCGTTCTGCAGATGCTATCGGGGAGGAACTAACCCAAATGCAGAAATCATCCACATACAGGGCAGGGGTGACCAAGGGACCGACAGAGGCCACAAGTCCATCGATAGCAATGAGGAAAAGAAGGACACTCAAGACAGAACTCTGTGGGATGCCCGTCTCCTGGGTCTGTGGAGAACTAAAAGCAGTACCAACTCGAACTCTGAATGACCGATGGATCAGGAACTGGCGGATAAAAATCGGGAGTGGGCCCCGAAGACCCCACTGATGAAGGGTAAGTAAGATGTGATGGCGCCAGGCCGTGTCATAGGCCTTGCGAAGGTCAAAAAACACTGCAACCAAATGGCGGCGCTGGGAAAAAGCCTGCCGAACTGCGGATTCCAAGCGAAGTAAATGATCGAATGGAGATCGTCCCTCTCGAAAGCCACACTGGTAAGGGGACAATAGATCCCGAGATTCGAGGACCCAATTGAGCCGACGGGCTACCATCCGTTCAAGTAACTTACAAACAACATTGGTCAAACTAATTGGCCGATAGCTGTCAACAGATAGGGGGTTCTCACCAGGCTTAAGGACAGGAACCACAATGCTACCCCTCCACTGAGAAGGGAAGTCACCCTGGAGCCAGATACGGTTAAACACCCAAAGAAGATGTTGCCGTTGTGGAGCACTGAGATGTTGAAGCAGTTGGTTATGAATGGAATCTGGGCCAGGGGCCGTATCATGAGAAGAAGATAGAGCAGAAAGAAATTCCCATTCAGTAAAAGGTTCGTTGTATGATTCTGACTCACAAGTGGTGAAACATAAGGTGGGAGCTTCAGCCCGCTGTTTTTGATGAAGGAAAGCAGCTGGATAGGAGGCTGACGCTGATGCCACTGCAAAATGGGTCGCAAGATGTTCTGCATGAACTAATGGGTCCGTACAAATGCCATCTGGGAGGTGAAGGCCTGGGAGAGTGGACTGCCAATGGCAACCTTGGAGAGAGCGAAGTGTAGCCCATACCCGTGACAGAGGGACAGTAGAACCAAGGGAAGAAACGAATCGTTCCCAACATATCCGCTTGTTCTGTTTGATTAAATAACGGGCTTTAGCGCAAAGGCGTTTAAAGGTAGTAAGGCTGGCTACGGATGGGTGCCTCTTAAAGTGTTGCAAAGCTCGACGGCGATCACGGATGGCAATGGCAATGGCCATACTCCACCATGGGACTTGCCGACGACGAAATGGTCCAGATGAGCGCGGGACAGCAAGGCTAGCAGCGCGAACAATCGCGTCAGACACGTCACGTAGGACGTCATCAACACAACCCGACAAAGAGGGAGAAAACACGACCTGTGCAGTGTATAGAGGCCAATCGGCGCGTTGGAAAGACCAACGACGTAACCTGTCCATCGGGGATCGGGAAGGGAGCGTGATAATCAACGGGAAATGGTCACTATCACAAAGGTCGTTGTGTGGCGACCAGTGTAATGAAGGGAGGAGAGAGGGAGAAGAAAGAGAAAGATCAATGGCAGAAAAGGTACCATGACCGGCACTGAAATGAGTAGGGGAGCCATCATTAAGAAGGCACAGGTCGTGGTCAGCAATAAATTGGTCTATAAGAAGACCTCGTCTAGATGGAAAGGCACTGCCCCACAAAGGATGATGAGCATTAAAATCCCCAAGGAGGAGGAAGGGAGGAGGAAGTTGCTGAAGAAGGCCAGTTAAGGCAGCAGGTGTAAGAGTCCTGTCAGGAGGGAGATAAAGATTGCAAACTGTGACTGCAGAGTCTAGGTGGACCCTAACAGCAACCGCTTCCAATGTAGTTTGAAGAGGAATCCACGTGCTAGCAATGTCTGTACGGACCAACGTACAAACGCCACCAGAAGTCCGAAGGGGTCCGACCCGATTTCGACAGAAAACATAGAACCCACGGAGGGTTGGTGAGTGAGCATCAGTAAAATGAGATTCCTGGAGAACCACACAAGCTGCAGAGTAGGACGAAAGAAGGGATTTCAATTCCGGAAGGTGACGATAGTATCCATTACAATTCCATTGGAGAACCACAGAACGATGGTTTAAATGGGGGCTGAACACGCTTAATCCAGTCATACCGCCGGATCCCCACCCGTCACCGACAAGGAGGGGACGACATCCATGAACGACAGGTCAGAATCCGGTTGTGAAGTCGGGGGAGGGACCTCCGGTGACACCAGAGGCTCCTTGTCCCGGGACTTATGTTTCTTCTTCTTTTCAGGCTGAGATCGAGGAGGGCTGTGTGGCATAAAGGAGCCAGCTGCAGCAAGATCAGGAACAGAAAGAGACCGGGCGACCTGGGGACCGACAGACCGCGGCTCTCGCGGTCGTCGCGCGGCAGCAGACCTTTGGCCTGGAAGGTGCCGGGAAGGGGCATCCCGGGAGAGGCGCCCTTGACCGGCAGACGCCGAAGGAGTGGGACACTTCTCCGGCTGGGGAGGGGGAGCAGCGCCCATAGGAGAAGGTGTGGGAGCCGCAGGGGAGGGGGGAGGAGAGATGTAACCAAGGCGTAACTAGATGTCATGGACACAGGGTGAAGTCGTGCATATTTCTTACAGGCCTCTGTGTAGGTTAAACGATCGAGGGACTTATACTCCTGTATCTTTTTTTCCTTCTTATATACTGGGCAATCTGGTGAACGTGGAGAATGACTACCATGACAATTTACACATACAGGAGAGGGAACACAGGGACTCCCCTCATGGAGTGGACGTCCACAGTCACCACAGATAGGGGCCTGGGAACAGCGGGAAGACATGTGGCCAAAACGCAAGCACTTAAAATACCTCATAGGAGGCTTCACATCACAGCGATAGACCATAATCTTAACTTTCTCAGAGAGGGTATCCCCTTCAAAGGCCAGGTTAAAGGCACCAGTATCAATACGATTGTCTTTAGGACCCTTCTGAACACGCCGAACAAAGTGAACACCCCGCCATCCGAGATTGTCCCGAAGTTCCTCATCAGTTTGAAGGATGAGGTCCCTGTGAAAAATCACCCCTTGTACCATATTTGGAGACTGGTGGGGGGGTAATGGACACAGGAATTGTGCCAAGATGGTTACAGGCACGAAGGGCCACAGATTGGGCAGCTGAAGTAGTTTTCAGCAACAAACCCGACCGCATCTTGCTCAGGGAGTCCACTTCGCTAAACTTTTCTTCAATGTGTTCCACAAAGAATAAAGGTTTGACACTGGTGAAAGTATCTCCATCAGTCCTGGTGCAAACTAGATAACGGGGGAAAGGTTATGCCCCTAGACGATGGGCCTGACCCTCTTCCCAGGGGGTAGCCATGGAAGGGAAGGCCGAAGGGGCAAGAGAAGCAGCACTTGAGGAATCAGTTCCACGCAGAGATACGGCCGCAGAAGAATGGCCAGAGTTCTGGACCCGTATGCGTTTCATGTGCATAGCGTCCGCCCTGATACCACCCACTCCGATCAGGGGCTCTCCTCACAGGCGCCACCCAGCCACAGCAAGGGCCGTCTGGCACGGCAGCCATTGCCGGGAGTTCTGATGCTCCAGGATGACGAGCAACCACTCCAAGGCATGCATGAGGAGGTCACAGCTCAGGTATCAGAAGTGTGATCCCTGTGTGTTCAGGGGGCTCAACCAAAAGGGTACATAGCGACCCCACCTCACGGGCTGGCTACCGTGCTGGCTATGCACCCTAGTATCAGACAACGGCGTGAAAGAAAAGGTAGAATGTACTAGGAGGGCGCACGTCGGAGACACTAGGTAAGGTGCTCTTCCCCAAATGGCTCACACTACGGAGGAGAAATTTTGTAATGGATGTCAAACCCCAGAGGGAGACCAAGGAATGCCAAAAGGAGGAGATGATTATGCAACAAAGCCGAATTGGAAAACCAACAGAACCAGGAGGATAGCGGGGCCAACATAAGCAGGGACACCAAGAGAAGGAGAGGAGAGGGCGAGGGGAAAGGAGCAAGGAGGGGAAAGGATGGGAAGGGAAAGGAAATGCAGCCCTGGAGAGAAAGAAGGCTGCAATGGCTCGGGGCCCCGTGCTCACCACACACGTATTCACAAAAGAGTTGCGGACCCCCTGGGGGGGACTGGATTTGGTGTGGGGTGGAGGTGAGGTGGGTGGACGCCTGTGTCCTGTTGTGGGGAGGTGCACCACTGAGGGCTATGGCAGTAGGTTCCCGGTTTAATGCACACACACACACACACACACACAAACACACACACACACACACACACACACACACACACACAATACACACACAAATGTTGGAATGATTATGAATTTTGATTTATTACAACAGATACTACATGAAAAATTAGTAATGGAAAATATAGACATAAGATTAAATTTTTCATAAAAGCTGCCAATTCTTAAAAAATGAAAAATTAAAAAATTATCAGATTTAAAAAAGAAAAAGCAAAAATTTATAAGATTTTAGAAAATGAAAAATAAAAAGTTTTAATATTTCCATAGGTGAGATTTTTAAAATTTTCAGCCATAGAAAATTTCCCTAAGTACGTCTAGAGTTACCTGAATTACACCATTCCAGGGCATTGGATTAGTAGAGGAGAAGCAAAACATGAACTTCATTGTCAGTGGCCTCCCAGGTTTCCAGACCTCACACCTTGTGACTTATCTGTGGCGTTATGTAAAAGACCGCATTTTTATTCCCCCTGCATATGACACTTTTGAAAGTCTGCGACATTGCATTGCTGAAGCTGTGAATTCGATCACAAGAGACTCAAAGTAGGGCTTATCTGGATGCTGTGTAATCAGTAGTACAGGCATGTTAACAGAAGCAATGAAATAAGCAATTTATTGAGAGCAATACCGGTACTATGGCTTGCTTGCAACAAAAATCCAAACAAAAACTGACAAGATGGCTCACACTACGTTAATACAGAGTGCTGGGCTGTGCTCACTAAATCGAATAACTGTCACTTGCGATAGTCGCCAACGTCATTGCTATTTATTTTTACAAACATGCTAGTACTATATCTTTCTTTCATGATACTCTTGTCACAATACGTGCCACATTATCTTGATAGAAACATTGTTTCTGGAATTCTTTGTGTAATGTCTGGGTCCCTCGCTCATATTAATTTCTTGAGGTTCATATAAGTACAAAAACATGTCGGTATTTTTATGTTTCGCCGCAATCTGCAGTCTAGTCCCGTCCTCCTGAGTGAGCAGCAGATAATCTGCAAGCAGCATCAGCAGCAGCAGCAATAGCAGCAGATAATTTGTAGCGGTCAAAGAAGACTAGCTCAATATGCTGGACTTCTCAACTTTGAATCATTATTGTAGTAAAAGTAATGGGTGGACCAGCAGCTAAATGAATAAAATTAGATTATCTCGAATGGCTTGCTGTCGAGTGCGCATTTAGAAGCCGAATATTTACTGGCGCGATAGATAATAGGGTTGGGTTATTGGGATGAAAAGTGTCTCCCACCACAAAACGTTCTCGGAATACATTTGTCGATCCTCAGTAATACTGTCTACATAAAAGCGGTGAATGACAAGCTGTACGCCGACGTTATGCAACGCCACGCTAACGATCTCAAGTTTTGATATTCTGACGGACATATAGGGACTGTAGTGGTTGATCACGCTGGTCTTGGCCTCCGAACGTTGCGGGTTTTCGAACTTCCGTTTGAAGTACCGTCGAACGCTATCGTGGCCGCTTTTGAACCTTATGGTAACGTTGTCAGTCACGTGGCTGAAACGTGGAATACGTTCAAAACGTACCATGCCTTCAATGGCGTCTCTCAGATAAAATTGAACTACGGAAATACATGCCATCCTACTTGGTTGTTGCCAGCTGCAATGCTGTTGTCATGTATGATGACCAGCCGCGCACCTGTTCAGGTTGTGGCCAGGAAGGCCATGTTCGTTCTGAATGTCTCCGATGTAGACTGATTCAGACGCCGATCGGAGACGTCGATCCTCCTGCGGTGCCCACTGTGTTATCTCTGTCTTATGCATCTGTGGCGGTGCCGCCTGCTACGTCCCTCTGAATCAGTCGGTACCCACGCCAGCTCCTCTCGATGACAGATAGACGTTTCGCCTGTCTCTCCTACACCCCTGCCAGAGGCAATACAAATGAACGACGACCGCCAGCAGGAACAAGCTGTTTGACCCGACCCCATGGCTGTTGATCATGGAGCTGTACCTACCTCTGCCTTTCTGCCATCTGGCGACATGTCAGACGATAGCCGCATGCCATCTGACATGGACCAGCATGTTAGGAAGCTACAGTCGCCGAGGAAACGCAAGAGACAACGCCATATCTGATGACTGCGTCCATTGGATGTATGTGTGTGTGTGTGTGTGTGTGTGTGTGTGTCTGTGCGTGTGTGAATTCCTATGGGACCAAACTGCTCAGGTCATCGGTCCCTAGACTTACACACTACTTAAACTAACTTATGCTAAGAACAACACACACACCCATGCCCAAGGAAGGACTAAAACCTCCGGCGAGAGGGGCCGCACAGTCACTGACATGACACCTCAAACTACACGGCCACTCTGCACGGCCATTGGATGTGTGCACAGGATGACCACTCTGCTACAGATATTTATTTATTTATTTATTGTTCCGTGGGACCAAATTAAGGAGAAGTCTCCATGGTCATAGAACGAGTCAATACATGAAATTATAACACGATATTAGAAACAGATAAAATTAAATATCAAAAAACTTATTCAGGTGACAAGTTGTAAGTTTAAATAAAGAAAATCAACAATGTAACACTGGAATTTGCTTAATTTTTTAGCTCTTCCAGGAGTTCCTCGACAGAATAGAAGGAGTGAGCCATGAGGAAACTCTTCAGTTTAGACTTAAAAAGAGTTTGGGCTACTGCTAAGATTTTTGAGTTCTTGTGGTAGCATATTGAAAATGGATGCAGCAGAATACTGCACTCCTTTCTGCACAAGAGTCAAGGAAGTGCATTCCACATGCAGATTTGATTTCTGCCTAGTATTAACTGAGTGAAAGCTGCTAACTCTTAGGAATAGGCTAATATTGCTAACAACAAACGACATTAAAGAAAATATATACTGTGAGGGCAATGTCAGAATTCCCAGTCTATTGAATAGGGGTCGACAAGAGGTTCTCGAACTTACACCACATGTAGCTCGAACAGCCCGTTTTTGAGCCAAAAATACCCTTTTTGAATCAGAAGAATTGCCCCAAAAAATAATACCATACAACATAAGCGTATGAAAATATGCGAAGTAGACTACTTTTCGTGTTGAAGTGTCACTTATTTCAGATACTGTTCTAATGGTAAATAAAGCAGCATTTAGTTTCTGAACAAGATCCTGGACCTGAGCTTTCCACAACAGCTTACTATCTATCCAAACGCCTAGGAACTTGAACTGTTCCGTCTCGCTTATAATATGCCCATTCTGTCTGATCAAAATATCGGTTCTTGTTGAATTGTGAGTTAGAAACTGTAAAAACTGAGTCTTACTGTAATTTAGCATAAAATTATTTTCCACAAGCCACGAATTTATTTCATGAACTACATTATTTGATACTGTTTCAATATTACACACAATATCCTTCACTATCAAGCTGGTGTCATCAGCAAACAGAGATATTTTTGAATCACCTGTAATACTAGAAGGCATATCATTTATACAAATAAGAAACAGCAGTGGCTCCAGCACCGACCCTTGGGGAATGCCCCACTTAACAGTGCCCCATTGGGACTGAACATCGCTACCACTCTCAATATTGCGGAGAATTACCTTCTGCTTTCTGTCCTTAAAGTAAGAGGCGAACCAATTGTAAGCTACTCCCCTTACTCCATAATGGTCCAACTTGTGCAGTAATATTTTGTGGTCAACACAGTCAAAAGCCTTCGTTAAATCAAAGAAAACACCTAGCGTTCGCAACCTTTTATTTAATCTGTCCAAAACCTCACAGAGAAAAGAGAATATATCATTTTCAGTTGTTGAACCCTTTCTAAAACCAAACTGAACATTTGACAGCAAATTATGTGAATTTAAATGCTCCAGTAACCTTGTATATACAACCTTCTCGATAACTTAAGCAAGCACTGATAGCATAGAAATAGGTCTCAAATTGTCAACATTATCAATGTCTCCCTTTTTATAAAGTGGCTTCATTTCCGAGTACTTTAATCGGTCAGGAAACTGACCACTCCTAAAGGAAAAGTTACAGATATGGCTAAGTACTGGGCTAACATACATAGAACAATACTTCAGTATTCTGCTAGATACCCCGTCATATCCATGAGAGTTCTTGGTCTTTAGTGATTTAATTATTAACTCAATCTCCCTCTTGTCAGTATCATGGAGGAGCATTTCAGGTAACAGTCTCGGAACACTTTTTTCTAAGAGTGCTATATGATTCCCTGTTGGGACTAGGTTTCTATTTAGTTCACCTGCTATATTCAGAAAGTGATTATTAAATACTGTACATATATGTGACTTATCAGTAACACGGACATTCCCACTACGCACTGATTCTATATCCTCTACCTGTCTCTGCAGACCAGCCACTTCCTTTACGACTGACCATATGGTTTTAATTTTATCCTGAGACTTAGCTATTCTATCTGCATACCACATACTTTTCGCCTTCCTAATAACATTTTTAAGCACCTTAAAATACTGTTTGTAATGGGCTGCTGCATTTAGATTTTGACTGTTTCTAACGTTTTGATATAATTGCCACTTTGTTCTACAAGATATTCTTATCCCTCTAGTCAGCCACGCAGGCTGCCTGTTTGCGCTAGTATCCTGTTTTGAACGTTCTAACGGAAAGCAACTTTCAAAGAACACGAGAAAAGTCTTGAGAAAAGCATTATATTTATCGTCTACTGTATCAGCGCTATAAACATCTTGCCACTCTTGTTCCTTGATAAGGTTTACAAAGGTCTCTACAGCAACTGGATCAGCTTTCCTAAACAGCTGATAACTATATTTAACACGTGTTGCAGCACAAAAATCTTTTAGAGTTAAAATTTGTGCATCATGATCTGAAAGGCCATTCACCTTTTTGCTAACAGAATGCCTTTCTAGTAATGAGGAATGAACAAAAATGTTGTCTATGGTTGTTTTACTGTTCCCTTGCACTCTCGTTGGAAAGAATGCGGTTTGCATAAGATTATATGAATTAAGGAGGTCTACCAGCATCCTCTTCCTTGCACAATCACTTATACAATTAATATTGAAGTTACCACATATAACTAATTTTTTGTATTTCCTATAAAGTGAACCAAGAACCTCCTCTAGCTTTAGCAAAAATGTTGTGAAATCGGAGTCTGGGGATGTCCTCTGATGCCCTCACACCACACGACGCAATGTCCTTTCCTGCCTCCATCACCAATCAGCGTCCACCTCCAGACATCGACCTTCCCCCACCTGTGTCTGATGCGGTTGCCTCCCTTTCTGTTTCTGATGCTACCTGTGGACGCAACTCTGATAATGTTCCACTGAACCAGACTGGTGACACGTCTGTCTCCTGGGCGGACGACATAGATGCTGAGGATGGACATTCTGGACATTTACAGAACGATGGACACCCCTTGGTGGGGTCGGCTCCCTCCCCATCACAGTGATGTGCCCTTTCATAGACGTCTAGCAAGGAGTTCTCTGTGGTTCCCCTGTGTTTGAATAGCCTGTCCTCCTGGCAATGGCAGCTTTCCAGACTTATCGCATAGCCATGGTGAATGTCAACACTATTCATATATGCCACAAACTGGCTTTACACCATGACATGCTGAATACCACGGATGTTGACGTAGCTCTCGTTCAGGAGGTTCATGTTCCAACTTTCTGTGCTCCCCATGGTTTTACAGCACATATCTCTCATGCTTCCCCTACTGGTAGTGGGGTGGCGATCCTCATATATGATGGCACCCTCGCTGATGCACTTGCCTATCTCCCTGCTGCCAGAGGTATGGCTCCCACGTTTAGTGGCGTCAGGATCGTCAATGTCAATGCGCCATCTGGCTTGGGTCGCCACTGTGAACGTTCCCCCTTTTCAGAGACAGTCATACCTCTCGTCCTGGGTCGGTAGGATGCATTGATCATGGGAGGCGATTTTAACTGCACCCAGGCCCAAAGACCAACTACCAAGTCACTCTTCGTGCACGGCGCTAGCGACAGTTCTCCAGTCTCTCGGCTTAGTGGGTTCTTGGGAGCATGTTCGTGACAATCGTCTGGGGTTCACGCATTTCACTAGCCGTTCTTCCAGCCGACTCGATCGTGTTTACATCTCCTGCGATATTGTCAGTGGGGTGCAGGCTGCTAAAGTCTGGCCCACTGCGTTCTCTGACCATGACACATATATCTGTTCAATCAGCCTCTGCCGTCAAAGGGTGCGACATGGCCGTGTACCATGGAAACTAAACACGATCCATCTTACTTCACCCGACTGCCGGCAGCTCATCAAGACCACTTGGGCAGCTTGTCGTCGACGCCATGATGCCTATCAGTCTGCCCTGTCATGGTGGGTGTCCTGTGCAAAGCCTATTCTCCGCAAGACTTTGAACGGTTACAGAAGGGCGGTTGTGGCGTGGTGGCGACGGACTCAGGAATTCTATTTCACCATTCTCTGGGAATATAGTATGGTGCCATTTTCGCCAGAGCGCTAGGCGATGGCGAATCGTGCAAAGTCACAGCTCACTTCCCTCTCTTGCCGCCATATTGAAGGAGCAGGACGCACACACACGATGGGTTAGTACAAGAGCGTCCATCTATGTATCATGTCATAGCAGAACGACGCCGCCGTAGGAGGAATTTTATTTATGTTCTTACTACAGGTGATGGGCAGCATTTTGATACCCAACAGGATATCGGGTCTGCCCTCAATGCACATTATGTTATGCTGTACTCTGCTCCGGCAACATTACAGTAGTCTCCAAACTCTCCTTTGGCTCGGTTCCTGTGGAAGCGACGATGGATCTGACTGATAACGGGCCGAGCGGTTCTAGGCGCTACAGTCTGGAACCGCGCGACCGCTACGGTCGCAGGTTCGAATCCTGCCTCGGGAGTCGATGCGTGCGCTGTCCTTAGGTTAGTTACGTTTAAGTAGGTCTAAGTTCTAGGGACTGATAACCTCTGAAGTTAAGTTCAAATGGTTCAAATGGCTCTGAGCACTATGGGACTTAACATCTATGGTCATCAGTCCACTAGAACTTAGAACTACTTAAACCTAACTATCCTAAGGACATCACACGCATCCATGCCCGAGGCAGGATTCGAACCTGCGACCGTAGCAGTCGCGCGGCTCCGAACTGAGCGCCTAGAACCGCTAGACCACCGCGGCCGGCTGAAGTTAAGTCCCATAGTGCTCAGAGCCATTTGAACCATTTGAACTGACGTCACGGAGGTCGAAGTCCAGGATGCTATCCAAGCGGGTTCTACGAACAGGTAACCTGGTCCTGACGGCGTCCCACTGGAGTTTTATTGGACATTTCGTCCCCTTCTGGCGCCAGTGTGGACGGAAATTTGTCAGGACCTTATGTCACCTTTCGTGCCGATTCCAGACGGTTTCCTCATTCCCATCCACAAGCCTCGGGGTACCTCATGGATATGCAGTTACCGCCCCTTGACGTTACTCTACAGAGATACAAATATCTTTACCCGGCTGTTGGCTGTGTGGCTTAAATGGACAGCTCGGTACGTGGTTTTCCACGATCAAACTTCTTTGGGAGGTACCAATAACACATACACTGTCCTCTGCCGCTATCGGGACATAATCGCTCTTACTCACGCTCGTTGCATACCTGGACTTTTGGCGGCTTTCGACTTCATCCAGGCGTTCGCTCGCATCGATCACGACTTCCTGGAAGGTGTGCTCCGCAATATTGGCTAACCTGATACTACTGTCAACGTCGTAATGCGTCTCCTTCGTGGTGCTACGTCTCGTGTACTCTACAATGGCCGTCTTACTCCTCCCACCTCGATCCGTCGATCAGTGCGTCAAGGCTGCCTGCTCTCTGCACTGTTGAACACATTCGCCATGGTACTGTTGCTATGCAGCCTCCGTCAACGCCTCTCTGTGATGTCTCCCGGTGAGCTGCACTGTATATGCAGACGTTCTCATCATTGTTCTTTGTAGCAGTGCTGAGGTCAGAGAGTCACTGGCATGGGTTACCACCTACGGCGAAGCTTCTGGGAGCTGCCTTAACGTACGCCAGCCGAGCGCCATGGCTATAGGTGCCGGACTTGGTGCAGACAGTGCTGTTCTTTTGCGTGTACCTGATACTCTCTGCTGCTTAGGACTCGATTTCGCAAGTGATCTGTGGCGGGCAATTGCCCACAACTGCTGACGTCTACTTTCCAACTACGAGCTGGGCTCTTCGATCACCGTTTACGAGCACTCGATCTTCTTCAACGCACACATTACGTAAATGTATATTTGGCGACATTTATTCCTCACGTTGCACAGACACTTCCCATTCCGCCATCCATGGCCTGCCGCATGCTAGAGGCATTGGGTTCGTTTGTTTGCCACGGCTTGCTGTTCAAGATAAGGTACAAAATCCTCATCCTCCCGCGGTACAGGGGCGGTTTAAGTCTGTATCATGTGCGTGACTTAGCGGTAGCCCTTTTCATTGGCTCTCACATGACGCTGTGGCGCCGTAGTTCTACGTATCTTACCAGCCTACTGTTGGAGACCCTTGCACCACACTCTCTCTCAGCACCTATTCAACATTCGGAAGTCCCGCCGCCCTTTTTTTACTTCAACCAGTTTTTCCTCCCTACCGTAAGACTGCCGGCGCAATTGAAATCCACGAAGGCGATCTATGGTTTCTTTCAGCAACATAGGTCACCGAATGTGGTTGAGGGGAAGCATCCCCACGTCGACTGGCGTGCCGTTTGGCGATCAGTGTGCGCTCCTTATCTTGACACTGACATGCGTACAGTCTGCGTGGTACCTTACTGTCCATGGGAAGCAAGTATGCCGGTCACGCCTTCACAGGATTCACCTCGCAGACACCCCGTTGTGTGTCGACTGTGATGTTATGGATAGAGACAAGCACCGCCTGGTGTCCAGATCGGCGAGAGGAGTCTGGTTCTCGGTGCGACAGATGTTGTCCCTAATTACCCGTATGACTCCTCATCAGATACTTACTAATCTGCTCCTCTTCCCGTACGCGGGATACTTTCAGCAAGCAAAGACGTACTCTGTGAGTTGGATTTGTGGACACACAGCACACTACGTGTTTTCTGATAGCAAGAAAATTATCCTTGAGTTTTGGCAGTTCCTTAACGAACGCCACTGCGCAGTTGTCCACAGCCAAAAATACAGACAATTTTTCTCCAATTTCCTCTGCAGCGTCTTCCTTAACCCACCCCAGAGCTGGGGTGTTGCTGTCTTGAAGAGTTGATCCTGCCTCTTCCACACTTAGAACAGATATATTCACTGGTAATCGGAATGTTCTTCCCGGAAAAACTATACGTTGATAGTCTCAATTAGTCTGATGTCTTGCTGCGCCCTCCTCCTCGCGTAGCGCCGGTTTTCTGACATTGTCGGTGGCATTAATGACAAAAATAAATATATAAATAAAAATAAAAAAGGACGAAAAGGAAAATAAATAAATGAACGATGTTCATTGTATCTCTGCTCCACGTTCCCCTGCTTTCCTCGGTTCCTGGAGGATGGGAACGGGACGTGGTGGCCAGGCCTCGGGTTGCGACTCCTGCGCACTTTGCCCCCACACCTCCCTTTGCACGCCGGAAAAAAAGTGTAGATGGAGCATTTCCTCGAAAAAGGTAAAGGTCCCGAATTCGATTCTCGGTCTGGCACACAGTTTTAATTTGCCAGGAAGATTCATATCTGTGGACACTCTGCTGCAAAGTAAAAATTTCATTATGGAGAGTTCGTCTAATTAGGCACCCAATTACTATCAATTTTTCGCCATTCTGCAAATTTTTCTTGTCCAGATCAGGTAAGGAAAAACAAATCTAGCTCAGTATCAAGAATCAAGTTTAAAGCCATCCAAAATAAGTTATGATTGGTACTTAACTAATTTTATTGATAAACTGTTAAGGAACTGTTGAGAATTTTCGAGAGAGAGATTCTGAGTGGACACTGAAAGAAATAATTGAACTGCATTATAATGACAATGAAAATAAAGGCTTTTATGCAGGAGCAGGAGTATGCACAAAGCTGCCTAACGTGATAGCCGATAAAACTGTGATAACACAGATGTAGCCAGGATATGATTTACGGGGAGAGGGGAAGGGGAGGGGGGGGCAGGGTGTTCGATATAAAAATTAAGTTATTGTGGGTCATTTAGCTAGTAAATTATAACGTTTATTGACCATCAGCAATCAGTCAGCAAAATTCTTTTGTCGTTGGTATCTACAGAGATATGTGTTTCTGTCTAGCCCTAAACGTTGTTTATAGATGGCAGTGAACATTTGCGCAAATATGTCGGCAGTCCACGTGTTTATAACAGGTGGTACAGTTTCAAACAATAATGAGTTAAGAGTGGGGTAGCAGCACACAGTGGCCTCCACGAAGGGAAGAGAAGTACATACAACAGAATTTCCATCTTGCTCATTGCTGACAACACATGCTCGGTTTCCACTTCGTAGGCCCAACGATCATCTGCTATGGTTGAAATAAGGAAGAAAGTTTAGTGTTTTATGTCTCGTCGACAGCTAATATCACTAGGGCGGGGCATTCCTCTTATTTTCAAATATTGGAGTTGAAAGAAGCGACGTCACCATTTCAAGGTACCCTCCCGGTATTCGCCTACAGTGAACTCTGAAGCCACGGAAAACCCAAACCTGGATGGTGGCTCTGGGGGTTGAACTGGGGACTCCCAAGTGCTAGTCTGGTGCATTAGTCACTACGTCACTCCGCTTAGTGCAATTTTGGAAACGACAGACAAAAACCATAAGGATTCGTGATAGCGCAAATAGAAGCGATAATGTTCAAACGTGGTATTTATTAATAGTAACGTATATGTAATTATCGCAAACGTTGACGATGGCCGTCTGCTGCGCGAAATTTACGGTTATCTGCCGACACATGGACCTACCGATTTCAACTATAGCTTGCAAAAGTTTTCTTTGCTGTTTCGCCCCCTTTTTCTAATCGGTACCTGTTGGTAAAGTCGGAAATGGTCGTGCCATTTGTGTTCTGCTTTAGGTTCTTGCCAAACTTAGCAGTCAATGAATAATTGTATTAGAACAGGATTAATTTCATCCTCATTACTTCAGTCACGCACCCCCTTTATATGTTAACGTGCCTATGATACGCCTTCACGAAATATCTTTACTTCCACGCCTTCCTCGCTGCATTAGGTCAGAAAAGGTGACAAAATGGAATAAAATTTTGAGTACGGCAAATCGAATATCTTGTTAAGGGTAGATACCATGGTACCTGAGTGAAAAGGTTTTCAAATCTGTTGCAGCAATTCACAGCAGCGTTGAATGACCAAATGGTGATGACGTATCTGCGTGAATTTCATTGGTGAGCATTTGGAAGCAAATGAAGGTGAATGATAATTCGCACTCTAAGGCACACTGAAGAATTATGATGGGTACTTCCCAAGGCCGAGACGAAAAAAAAAAAGCTGTTCTAAAAGTTTTATGTAAATATTTGTTCTTCCTTGGAAAAATAAATCAGAACAAAAAAAAACATGATAAACCTTCGAAATTCCAGGTATTCCATCTAATCTCACATGTAATAAGAGGCCACAAGCAAAGGCCAACGAGAGAAACACATCTCAATTGATGAAACTGCTACTGCAATTCTGGAGGACATTAGATCACACGTTTATGAAATTACAGATGACATCCGGAATCACTAATATTACTCCTTAAAATGATCAATTGTCCAAAAAAGAAAGGAGACCGTTCAACTCTAAAGACGATAATCAACTGCCTGTCACATTCTGTTATTTCAGCTGCAAGACGGAGATCCTTCGTTAGTAATACACAAGTAGATATCAAGAAAACATTCGGCTAATGAACTGGCTTCCCCATTCCTGCAACTTAAATCTCATCGAGCACATGTGGCATGCATTCAAAAATGGTTCAAATGGCTCTGAGCACTATGAGACTTAACATCTGAGGACATCAGTCCCGTCCCCTAGAACTTGGAACTACTGAAATCTAACTAACTTAAGGACATCACACACATCCATGCCCGAGGCAGGATTCGAACCTGCGACCGTAGCGGTCGCGCGGTTCCAGACTGAAGCGCCTAGAACCGCTCGGCCACTCCGTGGCATGGATTGGGGAGACGTATTACAACATGTTCACATGCATCAACTATCATCCAGAGGTTTTCAGCCACGCTGGAGGAAGTATGGGACGCCTTACCACAAGAACTCTTTACCAAGCTGTGGCCAGCATAGAAGCACATTGCACATGCCATCCGTGGTGATCACTCACCCTATTAAGAACCATGTCCCATCTTTTGTAACTTCCAGGGGATAGCCTCGGATCTACGATATTTCCGAACCAGGGCAAAAACTTGATAGTGGCCCCGCCTCCCCCAAGTGTTTGAGATAAGACGTCAAAAATTAAGAAAAAAAGATTTTTCAAAAATAAGTTCATTTTGTAGTGGGCATCTTTCTGAAGAGTTTGATATATAAAACATACATATTTGAGGAAATGTAAGATATGTTATTTGCTCTTCAGTGTGCCAAAGTGCAGTGGGACACCTTTCACACAGCATTCTTCTGTCTTATGTCACCGTATTTTGCTCT
This sequence comes from Schistocerca serialis cubense, assembly GCF_023864345.2. Taxonomy (NCBI): domain Eukaryota; kingdom Metazoa; phylum Arthropoda; class Insecta; order Orthoptera; family Acrididae; genus Schistocerca; species Schistocerca serialis. Next base: position 308,874,973 of record NC_064640.1, read on the forward strand.
GTGGAATTGAAATGAGTATATTTTGTAACGGAAGCCATCAAACATATATCCGGGACAGTGTACATTAAAATGTCTTGTGGTGCCTTTCCTGCTCCCAGTTGGGCAGTTTGACTGTAGAACTGACCCTCAGTAGTGTAGCCTTCTGTCAAAAATTTTCTGTCAAAATTTCATTTTCCTGGATACACCGAGAAAACAATATGTAATCTTTCTTTCCTGTTATTCCTGTTAGTCGCTTATTTCAACTTTGGTAGTCTGAATCTTTGGATTTCGCTAATAATTGTAACAATGCTGATCATTCGCACATCCATCCAACCACATAAACAAAGAGTGATTGGAATTCACCCATTCGGTCTTATTCGGCTCATCTCATATAGCCCCGTCCCCTTTTTTCAGCGGGAAAGTTTTTTATTTCTAGATCGATGGGCATTCCCCTAGCAGAGACATCACATACACTATGCATGCATTCAAAAGTCAACTTATGATTCGTTCAGAAATCAACTTAGAATGTGATCAAAAATATTCAAAAATCGACAGGGATGCATTTCAAAATCACATGAATAATCGATATACCAACGTACGCTGGATGCTAGGCACTTTGTGAAACAGGGTTGTTTTCTTCAAGAATACGAATTTGGCGCCATCTGAAATTTCCGCCCTGGGATGATACACCGGTTTGCCCCCCCCCCCCCCCCCCCACTAGATAATAGCCTGTGATGAGTTCAATGTAATTAATTGTCTTTGAACAAAAGTTTCATTTCCGTGCGTTTCACTGTGTACGTCTTCCAGTTGCCATCTTTACTGTATTTAGTAGTTTTTTTCTTGGTATGGTCCATGTTTCATCGCGCAATGTTACCTGGCAGTGACTCATTATACGAAAGTTACTTTCGTCCTTAAGTTTCACACACCAGTGTATTAGGGGAAGGTTGCCTATATTGGACCACTTTTTTATTTTGCTACCCAAAGCCTTTGTTAAGTATCTAATGGAAATAAAATGTACTGTACAAAAACACACATGTTGCACACTTTCATTTTCAATAAACACATGGCATAAACGGATATCATTTAAAATTTAGAAATGTGTAAATGGTCAGAATTAGGAAACTGGTTGTTTAATTTGGAGCTTCAGTTGCTTAAATTGGACCAGCTGGTAAAACAATGAGTATAAAGTAAATAAGAACTATTATATTTTAAATAAAGCTTCTTTTCAACGTATTTGTTAAGCAAACTTATTTAGGTTCTTAGGCTACGTAACATAAAACTGAGTTTTTAAATACTCAGCATCATTAAGATGTTTACACTTCAATAATTTTTGTATTCATAGCAATAATCGGCTCAAATCAAAACTAACAAGGGGAGACCGCAAATTGTGAAATTCAGATTCGATTCATACTGCGCATAATAAAAGCTCATGGCCAGAGGTGTAATGTGGCAAAGCACCAAGATGCACTTCTCAGCCGTTGTCGAGAAAATCGACAGCTAAAAGAAACCGTTGCAGTGAAATACTCTCTACGATTAGTATTTTTCTACACCGTCGTGGCGCAGCGGTAAGCGATCGGGTTCGTAATCCGAAGGTCGCCGGATCGAATCTCGCGACATGCAATTTTTTTTATTATTAGTTTTTTGTAAATCAAATATATATAAACTATTAATGAATTGCTTATGTATGTTGGTGAAGGCGGATCGCTCTCCAATTGTACCGCCTCCATTTTTCCGTTTTTTTAACAGGGTGTACCAAAGCTCTCCCGTCCGCACTGATTTTCGACGATATTATAAGTTGCGCTAGAGACCGCACCTACCTTCTTTCGAAGTTAGCAGGCAACTACGCTGTTATGCGGCGGCTCGTTTCGACCCATTCAACATCTGTCCTTCAAGTGTAACGAGCGAGTAACGGAGTATATATTTCATACCTGCCGCAGCAAATTTGTGTTCGTGGGGTCTCTATTCTAATTCGAACGTTTGACTTACGCTATACGTATTCGTTTTGGAATACCGTTTCTACGTCTTTCGTTAACTATACGTGGTTAACATTATGAAGACAATTAATAACATTTGTGAAATACAACTTTGTTTGCGGAAAACATAATGATGTTCGAAGTCGCCAGTTTTTCCACGACAAACGACTTTCAACAACTTATTATATGCATAATTGTTGCAACTGATTGCCGGGAATTTTATATATATATATATATATATATATATATATATATATATATATATATATATATGAATTACAAGAAACAAATACAAAAAAAAGGGTTGCCTGGCGCGAGATTCGATCCGGCGACCTTCGGATTACGAACCCGATAGCTTACCGCTGCGCCACGACGCTGTAGAAAATTAATAATCGTAGAGAGTGTTTCACCGCAACGGTTTCTTTTAACTGTCGATTTTCTCGACAACGGCTGAGAAGTGCATCTTGGTGCTTTGCCACATTACACCTCTGGCCATGAGCTTTTATTATGCGCAGTATGAATCGAATCTGAATTTCACAATTGGCGGCCTCCCCTTGTAAGAATAAACTAGAAAACTTGTTGCACAGAATAATATAAGAAAACCCGACACATTGAAATATAATTTCTATTAACTGGAATCAAGAATAGCTAGTTTACATCGAAGTCTAATTGCAATTTGCACAGAAATATTTCTTTCTGCTGGGCTTCACATTGGCATATCATGTATGAACCCATAATTTACAGCCTGTACACTGTATCATGTCATCTTGTTTAATCTTCTTACACAAAACACAGGAACAGCTTGAATTTCCAACAGTGCCGTTTGTTTTTTGATCTTTGGGAAATAAAGTTGTCTTGCCGCTTTTTGTTTCTTCATTTGACTCTTCGGCTGCTCTAATTGTTGCTCATAAGGGCTACTAGAGATCACAGTGGCATTCTGCGCTTTTGCTCTACCTCGAATAGCAGGTTTGTTGTATGAACTTGGAAGGGGCGACAACTTGTTCACAATCTTTTTTAATTTCTTTATGTGTGTCATCACTTGCAAGTCTAGTGAAGAAGATTCCTCTCTAACGTCCGTAGAACCTGCTCTCACTAGAAAATTATCATCACTTTTCAAGCAATCATCTGGTGGAAATTGATGATCTAAAAACACATTCCTATTTACAGGCCAAATTCCTGCTGAGTGGAAAGCACTCTCCGCTATTCCAACTGCTGTTACTTGGCTATAGGCTTCATTCAACAGTCCAAACACCTGGAACTGTGTTATAGTTATACCTAAGTTTTCTCGTAGGCTTGAATGAAGTAGGTCTGAAGAGGTGCAAAAAACAAAACATCAAGTGGTTGCTGCATGTGAGAAGTTTGCCCAGGTAACCGGCACACGATAATACCATTTTCATGAGTGTACACAACAGCCTCTAGATTTCTGGTGTGTGTTGTGGGACCATCAAGTAGCAGGAGCATAGGCGAATCCCTCCTACAGCTCACATGGTTTTTGAAGTGTTAGAGCCACGACATAAATAACTCAGAATTCATATAGCCAGTTCTCTGAGATGTCAATTACATTTCCTGGTGGGTTCTTGCTGCCTTTTCATACGCTTCATTATAATCATAGGTGGAATAAAGTATCTTAAAGGCATTGACAGCACAAACAACTCTGGTGTTTACTCCTTGCTCCCCGATTGTGATAGATCCCACTGAGCACTTGCTTTTTTCCACGATGACGTTTTGTTGTCTGTTTTCAACCGATGTTCATGAAGATTCGTCCACGTTAAATGTACTGTTAGCTGTAATTATATTCTCATCGACCGTTTTCTCAAGGACGTCGAAGAATTGATTCATATTTTCTCTATTAAACCCATGTGCTTTGGCCATTGATGTTCCTTCTGGTTTACGGAGAGAAAGTTGTGGATTTCGTCTCATAAGTGAGTAAAACCACTTTTTAACCCCCATTTTCTTTTCTCTGCTGAAAGAATGAGGTACGTAGTTCATATGTCTCTGCTATGTCGAATGCAAGTTTACGAAGATCTTTAGTATTAACTCCAAAAAATCTCTCTTCGAATAAAAGGAGGTGACATGCGAGAACTTTTTACATCTCAGTCGTAAAAGTTGATTGTCTTTCGAATAACTTAACTTCATTTGAGAACGTGCTTTTACTGTCAGTATGTCTCTTTATTGCAGCTCTGGGTACTCCATATACACGACCACACTCGTTAAGTCCATGGCCACCGTTTCTGTATGCTGCCACGGCGACCTTCAGCTCATCTTCTGTCCATTTCCCGCACATTCAACTTTTTACCATCTTAGAAACCTAGAAAGATTACCCGTACCTGTTATTTATATAAAAGTTTTGCCATCGTAAAAACCTAAAAACATTACCTGTACCTATCACTTATTGTAAAAATGCACTTAAATATTATTTGCTATGAGTGTCTCCTAAATTGAACAGGTTAAAATTAGGAAACAGGCATTGGTCCAACTTCGGCAACTGGATGCCATGTAAGTAAAGATAACGTTACAGGAACACACAAAAGTAACCTCTAGTTTTGTCATGTTTAATTATTAACTAATCAATGGCACTTGCGAACTATAGTGCATATAATTTATTTACTTGCTAGACCTGTATAGAAAAGCTTCCGATTTGAAGCACAACACTTGCAGCAAGAACAAAGAAATTACGATAGTGGCAACTGTTCTCGCTTCAGTGGCTATTGTCGCCTGCCCGCTGTGCCACGTGGTCTCGACAACATGTCTCACTAGTAGAGCCAACTTAAAAGTTTAAGCTATCGACACACAGTGAAATACGAAGGTGGTTCAACTTAGACAATGGCCAAACTTCGGCAGCTCTCCCCTATATTGATGCATGCGATTTCTGTTAAGTTGATAAATGGTGATATTTATTTACAAACTAGGTTTTTCGTCACTTTCGCAGGATTTTTGAAAATCCGCATTGATACTCTACAACTTTTCTCTTATACTGTTTTATGTGAAACTGTTCAGTTCTCAGATATTGCACGTATCATTTAAATGCAGAAAAATAAAAGTAAATAAAAAACCAGAGGGATCATCATATTGTGTACACTGGCCGTTCGATTTTAAGATCACTTCTTCTACTTTTTTCATTAGCTTTGTGAAACTTTATGTAGGTGTTTGAATGCCCAAAATCCCCCCCCCCCCCCCTCTAGGCACGCCCATGCGCGGGAATAAACGTTAAATCTAAGGACAATGCTAGTTTTAAGTGGTCAGTTCTAGCGTTACGGCATCCAGTTAATAAGCGTACTCAACGTGCGTCTAAATATATTGTATATGCAACCAAATTAAAATTTGCCATCTCTGTAAATGTCTACAGCGTTCAATATTCATATTATGAGTGAATGGTTGTACAAGACGAGAGAAATGACAAAGAATTCCGAGTTTGACTGCTATATATCACAAAACACCAACGCGGGAAACATGTAAATCTATTATTCTTGCAGACTGCTAATGCGGATATACGGATATACGGATATATAACGTGTCGAGACTAGCACACAGTAGCCTAGTTTTACTGCTCACTGTGAGCTCGTCTCATTACGTCAACGCTGCCTGTGTTATTTTCATTCCCAGGAAAAATAAGATAAACATTTAGTTGACTGTGTACAGTTTACACGGGTTAACAGAGTATTGTCTAGAGGGAAAAACGAGTTTGTAAAATTTACAAAGTTCAGCAGCAAACTGGAACGGCCTTTGTAATTCATGCTGACAAGAAGTGCATGTCGCAACCATTTGCTAGTTGCAGTCATAGCATTCAGTCTGACTCGTATTCCGATCAGGTACATTTGCATAAACTGTTCAGTATTACCTACTACATACACTGTGGCTATGAGTAGGAATATTCCGAGTTTAAACTGTATAAAGTTAGCGACTGCACGGAATAGTTTACTGAACAGCGGTATGCACTGATCGTCTAATCGCTGGGAGTGTGAATAACATTTTCGTGCAAAATAAAAAGTAGAAATAAGCCCCGAAGAAGAATTAACAGTTCACTCAGCAGAAGTCTGCCATATTTACAGGGTAACGTTTGAGGAAGGAGATGCCAAACAGGGAGACCATTGTCGTTTCAGAGGTGTGTGCCGAGGCGCAGCAGATCCCAATTTCAGACTATGGTCCGGTTAAAATTACTTTGAAGTTGACACTTGATGTGTTGCACCTGGTTTCCTCCAAAAGGTCGCTCAACGTCGCGCCCGAACCGTTCGTCGTTGCCAAACTGCCACAACAATTATTTTACTTCCATTTCCTTGTCTGTCTGTCTTTCTTTCTTGATGCGATTGGATCCCGAATCCTACGTCTGGTCCTTTCATTTCGTATTTCAGCACACCAAAAACAGCACACGCACACACACACACACACACACACACACACACACACACACACACACACACAACGATTTAACGAAATACATAAGTTTCATACACAGCAGTAACCAAACACTACTGGATCTTCCGCACAAGACGCGATTCAGAGTCATTTACACAGCTATTACAATCACAGAGAAGGATTTACATTAAATAAACTTCGCAAGACATTGTGTGAAGCCGAATTTTTGAAGGCTGTCAATTAATCGTCGTGACTAGGACACCAAAGCCTAAAATGCAACAGCTTTCTTCAGTGTAATTGTAGTGGTCAGCGTATGCACATCATGTGCAAAAGGATGACAGTTCGAATCTCACTAAAAGCCACGATTATTTTGTTTTTCTAAATCTAATCAAAACACTCTGATTATCATTTTTATTCCGTTAATTTTTCTAAATGTATTTTTTATTTCTAATACTTTGCTACATCATTTTCATCATCCTACTGACCTTTTTTATTTGCTCTTGTTTTTCTTCCTATTATGCTTTTTTCGTTTGGAGTCTGCTTGTGCCACCTGTAATCTGCAACCAAGTGCCAACCAGGACTGCTCGTCAGTTGGTAACATGGCATTCCATGTAGCCAGTTTCAGGATAGTTTCAGGTATCCAATGACACCGGAAAATTACAGTTTGTTTTTACCGCTAAAACTGACATTTTGCTGCAGAAGATTGCTAAGCATACAAATATTTACGATTTTTATTTTGTCTTGGCCGGCCGGAGTGCCCGAGCGGTTCTAGGCGCTACAGTCTGAACCGCGCGACCGCTACGGTCGCAGGTTCGAATCCTGCCTCGGGTATGGATGTGTGTGATGTCCTTAGGTTAGTTAGGTTTAAGTAGTTCTAAGTTCTAGGGCACTGATGACCTCAGATGTTAAGTCCCATAGCACTCACAGCCATTTGAACCATTTTGTCTTGAGTTTGCTCTAAAGGTTAGCCTTAAACGCTGTGAACGAAGCGACCATGATTTTAGTTTTGCCCCGATTGTTGATCACCGTCTTCCGGGTACTGTATGGGTACTATAACTTAGCATGCGAGCCCCCTAGTTCCGAATCGGAAACTATCGGCAACATTCGGGAGATTTTGTAGCGTGACGTAGCGATTTGTACATGTCGCCAACTGTGCGGCATAGACTGCCTGCTTTGTTGCCTGCTATGGCGGTCGCTTAGCTGTGCTGTTGCTGTCGGTGTGTAGTGGCTGCGTTTTCACTGTTTCGAAAATGTATGATATGAAGATGGTATCTGTTCTTTCGGGTATGTACGATCTTGCAGCTCTCGAAGAATGAAATTATAATGAAATCCAGACCTTTAGCTGCTTACAGGTTTCGATAATGTGTGATTATCCGGTTGCTGGCCCATCGCGGCAGTTACCATCGACTCCAGTTCGGAAAAAGAATACGGTTATAACGAGAGCATGTCGTAAAAGGATGATGAATGTAGTAAAGTGATGCGATGATCAAAAAAGCAAAAAATCATGTTAATGTCTTTATTTAATATGTCAGTACAAATGGTGATCTCAATTCCGACAGCACGAAGTATTTCACTGACGATTAACTCTGTGCTTGTTCTCCGCCTCTCCCCTCAGCAGGCCTAGTGCTCACTCCCCGCTACCCCCGCTGGGAGATACCAAGTAATAGTTCGCGCATAGTACATTGTGAGGATGTGGTTAGGTTATTACATGAGTTTAAATTCATGCCTACAAAACCTGTCGTCTGCCACAGTTCAGTCATAGGTCACTTAAAATCAGCTGTCGACAGAGCATATCCGATTTCTGTCATACCTCGTGGCGTTACATATTAACAGCATTTGTGATGTCACCTGTAAATGAGCGGTAGCCTGCAGCGGATATGGCAACACTGTGGCGACAAGTGACATATGTCAACTATCAAATAATTTTAATCGGACTATAGGTAGGTGAAAGCGTACCCACCCTGATTTTTTACCCAAATGAAAGTACTTATTACACTGATCTGTTTGTGTTTCAGTATGAGAAGCCATTTGATTGTTACACTAAGAATATGTTATTCACACTGCATACAGTTTCCCCAGAAAATGCAGTTCAGCGCCATTTCTGTTTTTCTAAGGCTGGTACAGTCAAAAAAATTGGCTGCCTAATGGAGTTGTCTCAAATATTTACTTCAATTGTAACAACTTGCTGTTTTCAATGGAGAGTATTGTAAAAATTATGGAAGATGAAGTAGAATGTGTATTAGCCCTTGACCGGTTGCGTCAGTTTCCGTAACATCAATGGTCACGTGGCTGACTCTGTGAACCAACCATCTCGTTCTTTAGAGGCACAAAAATTCTGCTGTAATATACTTGGTGTTGAAAAAATTAACTTTATTTTACTTTTAACGTACATAAACATATAATTTAGTGTTTGAACTTCATTTGTTCTTAATATGTAATTATAGAATCTAATAAAAGTATCCTCCTCTTTTATTTAATAACAAATTACTAACACACGCAATAATCTCACATCAGATTTGGCCTACATTTGTTTCACAGTGTATATTACTTCAACAGCACCTATCATATCAGATTCACGTTATTTATTAGATGTGTCGTTATTGTTATTATGAGTAGGCACATTTTACTCATCCTGTTTCACCAGCTCGTTAACAGTTTTACACGCACATTTTTCACACGCAATAGAAGAATGGTGTTTGCACACAAACATCTCACACTGACAACAACGAATTGTGACAACAGTTCATTTTACTCATCCTGTTTCACCAGCTCGTTAACAGTTTTACACACACATTTTTCACACACAATAGAAGAATGCTGTTTGCACACAAACATCTCACACTGACAACAACGAATTGTGACAACAGCATTCTTTTTACTGCCGTACATAATGCAGCAACACTCCTTGTCGAGGTTCTTCCAGTTTATAAGGTGCCAAAAATATTTTGAGGTCATTTGGAAGTGTATGAATGTGGGATCTTGTAATTAAATGAGCTCTCAACAACTTATGAGACAGCTGTTTCAGAAATATTCACCTCGGTTTTCTTCGATTTTTCTGCACTGGACTGAAACAATATTTGGGCATTGATGCCAGCGATTCATAGTAAATCAAATCAACAGCTGTTGTCCACCTCCTAGCTGCACAAGCCGCAGAGTATTTACTGCACGTATGGTCGACTGTGTCAACCCCTCCCTTTATCATATATCATGTTGTACTCCATGATGATATGTGGTTTATTGGTTCCTTCATCAATAGTGCCTTCACTAACCAGAACAACACATTTTTGGGTACATATCACACCATTTGATATCTCTCTGCTATCTAAACAGTGAAGACCTAATGTTCCCCAGCGGCAAGAATTCCTGATGTATTTCCTGTTACCCCTGCCCCGTCTCTCTCTCTCTCTCTCTCTCTCTCTCTCTCTCTCTCTCTCTCTCTCTCCCTCCCCAGAGTTTCAATGCAGGCGATGTGTTTCTGCAAACATGAGATTCCCAATGGATAACTAATATACTAATTATCAAATATAATATCCTGATTGGGTCCATACAGAGTTTCTGCCTGTCGGTGCAAACCTTCATATGGTTTATCTGATGCTTTGTACGGACCATATGTTTGTGTTCCACAATATAACTCAACTCATGCAGTATAGAATGTTTTGACATCGAAATTACCAAAGAATTTCAAGCCATACTTGGCTGGTTTCTTTGGTATGTATCGGACGAACGAACATATTCTCTAAAAGGTGTCAGCATCTCATCTGTGGTTGCAAATCATCCCGAATTTTTTGCTTTCTTACAATGTGCAACAAATTTATCCAAATATGACCTGACTGCTGCTAATTTATCTTTCTCGCGCCTTTGTGTTCTTGTCACTTTTTCATCGAATCTCACACTTCTGAGGAGAAATACGAACGTTTGTATAACATACAAGCTCTGAGAATCATCATAGAAGTGCCATCATTACTCCAACATTTGTTCTATTTTCACCTTTCAAGTTAATCAAAATCCTTATTTTCACTAAGAGAACAGATTTCTTTCTTTGATGACTCGTTTACATCCCTCTCTCTAGAATAGTTGTTTTGTCATATCATGTTTCTAACATGCAAGTTGGTGTATTTCACAAGTGATATCCTCACTAATCATCTTGTTGAACGCCGCCACTCCCTGTATAATATGCTTAGCAGACCTCTTTGGACCATTAAGGATTTTTATTATATTTTTTGAGGGCATTTTTGCTGTTTTGGCTATAACACTTCATTGGACAACTTAGTTTTACCATGTTTACGAACAAAATCAAAATCGTTGTCACCAACATGATGTGTGTATGTCGTAACGAAACAGTTTAAACTAAACCTGCAATTTATAAAAATTTTAAAATTTATTTGTAAGTGCACATCTCGATACAGGAGTATCGACCAAACGGACAACTTATAATTCTCACAAGGAGGTAGCCAAAGTACTTTAGCAGTATCTATGCGGAGCAACTCAATGTTGCTCCGCATAGATACTGATGAAGTTTTTACGGTAATTGTTGTTTCCAACAACTTGTAACAACAATGTAGTTGAGCTGTATTGAATTTCTTTTCCTATGTATGCACAGCATGTTACATTTATTTACGTTCAGGGTCAACTGCCAGAGGTAATACAACTCATCAGTCCTCTTTAGATCATTCTGCAATTCGGTAGGGTCTTCTGGCGTTGCTACTATCCTCTAGACCAGGGCTTCCCAACCTTTTCAGCTGGCGGACCCCTTCTTCAGTCGAAAATCCGTGGCGGACCCCTAGTCAGTCAAGAGCACAGTAACTTCAAATTTCAGAGCGAAACCCATGGGAACTGAAAGCTTTTTAATGCAAGTGCCATGTTCCCAATGACTCCCCCCCCAAAGTACCAATAGTTTTTGGTTTATAGATGAATGAAAACAACTTGAAATTAACGATCCAATTTGAATTCCCACTATATCCAGACACTTACTGGTGGATTTACTCCCTTTGTTCAACACACTATAGCCTGATTAAAATTACTTGGTAATTGAAATTTCACACAATGGAGCTTTCTTCCTCCAAGAGCAATCAACGTCACGTCCAAACTGTTCACTGTTGACAAGCTGTCGCTTATGGTCTGTTCACTTCCACTATTTGGCTACTGTTGTGTAAGGTATTTCGTAACAGTCGTGTGTGTGTGTGTGTGTGTGTGTGTGTGTGTGTGTGTGTGTGGTTTTTCGTGAAACCCGAAGAAAATGTTCAAATGTATGTAAAGTCTTCCTTTGGTCGTCCTCCCTCCTCATTCATTTCAACTGGAAACTTTCTTTGTTTGAAGGCGATGGAGAAACTGCAGCCTTCTTCAATGATCCTGACTTCAGCCACCGATCCATGTTAGAAGTAATAAACAGGTCAAAAATCGACTTATGAAATAGGTAGTGCACTGACAAGGCACGTTTAACATTTAATTATGCCTGGGGCCGCATACGTGCCAGCGAGTGCTGTGATTGGTCGACGAAGATCGCTCCGCGCATGCGTAAAAGGTTTCAGCGCATCTAGCGCCGTGAGCCAGCGCACAAACGACCGCCGTATTGTTGCGAAACAGTCGATCAGAGAAGCCGCATTCTCCGGCACTAAACTGTGTGTACATTCTCACTTAGGAACCGCAAAGGCTGCTTGGGGATACAACCTTAAGTAAAAGTACACGAAAAAAACAATAGTGATGAATTTGATTTTCACATTTTTATTCAATAATTTCACTCATTATTTTACACGATTTGGTGAAAGGTGGCCGCGGTCCCCCTAGAAAGAGCCGGCGGACCCCTAAGGGGTCCGCGGACCACAGGTTGGGAAGCCGTGCTCTAGACAATCGCATCGTCTGCGAACAGTCTTAAAGACTTTCCGGCACTTTCCACAAGATCATTTATATACACTGTAAACGGTAACGGTCCCATCACACTTTCTTGGAGTACCCCCGACATTACCTTTGTGTCGATTGATTTTGTCCCGTTAACAGCGACGTTTTGAGTTCTATCTGCAATCTACTCTTGAATCCCCTCGCAAATCTTTTTCGATACACGGTAAGCTCGTACTTTTTTTTTTTTTTTAGCTAAATGGCAATGTAGGACGGTGTTAAATGCCTTCCTAATGTCAAGCAACACAGCATCGAACTGAAAGCCGTTGTCGATTGCGCTATGAATCTGATGGAGGAACAGAGCGAGCTGGATTTTACTAGATATCCCTTCGCTGAATCCATGTTGATTTTTACAGAGAACAGTTTCCCTCCAAAAATCTCATAATTCTTGAGCATAAAACACATTTCATAATTCTACAACAGGTTGAAGTCTACGATATACGCCTATAATTACGTGCATCTGTCCTGCGACCTCCCTTGAAAATGAAAATGACCTGCGCTTTCTTCCAGTCACTAGGTACCCTCCGTTGCTCGCAAAGTATTTTATACTCTGGGTAGTCGCATCTGTTGAAAAGCATGATGCTAAGAAGAATTCCGCTAACAGCTGGTAAAATTGTCGTTTTATTGAAGCACAACCGTTTTCGCGGCCTAAGGTCACACCATAAGGTACATCAGTGTTAAAAGGTCATAGGTGTACCATCGCTGCTAGTCAAGATATATTATTCAGTGAATATTTCTATATTACACTGGCGAATGAAGGGTGACAAAGACACGGTTAAAGACGAAATTAATGGATCACGTCTTTGTCATCCCGTCGTTCGCCAGTGTAATGTAGACAACATTCACTGAATAATATATCGTGACTAGTAGTGTTGTATACATCTATGACCTTTTAAAACTGGTGCACCAGATGGTGCGGCTTAAGGATCCAAAACAGACTGTGTTTCAATAAAACGACAATATTACCAGATGTTGGCGGGATTCTTCTTGATATAATGCTATGTTAAACTGCTACTAGAAGGGGAGCAAATTCTTTAGCATAATCTTTTTAGAATGTTATAGGTATCTCATCTGTTCCTAATGCCTTTCCACTACTAAGCGATTGTAGTTACTTTTCTATTCCGCGATCGATTATCTCAGTATCTGTTATTTTGATGTTCGTACGGTGGTTGAAAGAAGGGACCGTATTACTATCAGTCGAACGGAAGACCGAATTAAGTATTTCGGCCTTGTCTCTGTTGTTTTCCGTTTCGCTGTCAGCATGGTAACTGAGCGCCTGTATGGAGCATTTCGAACCATTTACTGATTTTATGGAAGACCAGAACCTCTTAGAGTTTTTTGTCATATCGGCTGTCAAAATTTTACCTTCAAAGTCACTGAAGATTTCTCTCATTGCTCTCCTTGGGCTCATTTTCCCTTCACTCAGATTTTATATCTGAGCTAAGATTTAACGCTGTTAATATCAATATCTGAAGAGCGATTTTTAAAAACAGTAATAGATAATTTTGAATGCAGAGCTCGCGAAGAAGGGGACACCAAAATTGTGTATGACGCCTGCAATGTTAATAATGACTCTAATATTTTTATTCGTTGTTCTGGTACTAATATTTTTATAATAATGGTAAGTAACGTAGCCAACATGAAAAGTAACTCCACAGTATTGATGGGAATGGCCGTGGGAAAAACTGGGAGAGTTGTTTTGTAGCTCACTCACTGGTTTTTAAGCATTCACAGGCTGCGATTTTGACCCTGCATTCTATAGAAAAGCGAAACAAAAGCCCTTGACTATACTGAGAAATTCTGAAAACTATCAAGTGGCATTCAAAGACCTAAGACATCGCCAGTGGAACGAGAAGTTTCTGAAACTCTAGAAGACCTTAGATTTCATCTGTACGGCTTAAAAAATCTCTCTTCCGCTAATGATCTAAGATTAGTAACATTTTCAAAAACGTACAGTTTTAAAAGTACTGACGATAGTGTCAAAATTAGAGTCAAGAACGTTGACGCCTCACACTTTTCTTCTTGCCAGAAAGAAGTCAACAAACTGAAAGAACTGCATCGTACATATGGAGAAATGCTAATCTGAAACTGCCAACACTTCAGTCACCTTTAAACGACGGATAGCAAGAAGTTAATAATTCGCATGAATGCCACTGGTTCGATGGCGACCAAATACCGATCTCAATAAACGATGTTGTAATTCAACCGGATAAACCATTAGGTATACATCTCGTTGTTTGATGCAGTTTATTAATTATCTGATAATTATATTTTTGCAGAAGACTCGGAAAGAGAACGCGAAGAAGAAAGCGAAAGCCTTTGCGGTTTTAATGGTGATACGAGCGATTCTAGGGCGGATGAGAGCGATTCATTATTACATATTTTTACGGATATGATCGCAAAATCTTTATTTTTTGTACTAAGTACCATTTCAGTTTTTATTTTTGTAAAAAAAGTACAGCATAAGTAAAAACATTAGAACAGAAGACAGTAAAACTTAGGTACGACGCGCATCGCAAATCACACGAGTGTTTTCACTTTCAGCGTTGCTGACTGGTTCCAAAAAATTTCTATTTTATAATTTTTTAGAATAATACGATCAGAAACAAATCAAACAACAAAGGTTTCAAAGAGTATAAAATGGTTGCACCATATACATTTTTGGACAGCTTTGGAACGTTCTGACAGGGTTAGATTCAACTGGGTGATTGCTGACTTTTCTATCAACAATTTATATTGCGAATAACGCATAAAAGAAGTTTTAGCTAGTATAAGGTAGTTTCAAGACATTCCATTTTACGGCAAGTTAGAAAGCGCGTGGGCATTACGTGTCCCAGTATCCAAACTCTATCATAATGGGGTTTCTTTCTATTAAGTCGTCAATAACAACATATTAAAACAACAGGTAGTATAAAATAATTGCACTTTTTATCACAGGCTCCAGGACAATTAGTCCATAGGGTGAGAGAAAATCCTCGCTGCTGCTTCTAACATTCACTTTATACACATATCAAAAAAAGTTTTGCATCACCCCGATTCCCAGAACTCCTGAAGAAAGACGTTGACTGTGGATATTGTATCACAGACACAGCCCTTTGGACTGTTCAGAGATGTAAGTAAACCCGCACAAAGATGTAAACAACCATACATGAGCAGCGCCTATTAGTCGGAGGGGGTCCGACAGGCGATTAGTTCCAGTCATTCCACCAGGAAGGAGGTACATGGCTCGTGTTATCTGTAGTTCAGCCATGCCTAGACGGTCAATAGCGAGATTCGATCGCGTCCGCATTGTTTCTTTGTGCCAGGAAGGGCTCTCAATAAGGGAAGCGTCCAGGCGTCTCGGAGTGAACCAAAGCGATGTTGTTCGGACATGGAGGAGACACACAGAGACAGGAACTGTCGATGATATGCCTCGCTCAGGCCGCCCAAGGGCTACTACTGAAGTGGATGATTGCTGCCTACGGATTATGGCTCGGAGGACGCCCTGACAGCAACGCCACCGTATTAAATAATGCTTTTCGTGCAGCCACAAGGCGTCGGTTACGACTTAAACTGTGTGCATGATGCGCTACTTCACTTCCGACGTTCATGGCGAGGTCCATCTTTGCAACCACACCATGCAGCGCGGTACAGATGGGCCCAACAACATGCCGAATGGACCGTTCAGGATTGGCATCACGTTCTCTTCACCGATGAGTGTTGTATATGTCTTCAACCAGACAATCGTCGGAGACGTGTTTGGAGGCAACCCAGTCAGGCTGAACGCCTTAGACACACAGTCCAGTGAGTGCAGCAAGATGAGGTACCCTGCTGTTTTGGGGTGACATTATGTGGGGCCGATGTACGCCGCTGGTGGTCATGGAATGCGCGTAACGGCTGTGCGATATGTGAATGCCATCCTCCGACCGATAGTACAATCATATCTGCAGCACATTGGTGAGGCATTCGTCTTCATGGACGACAATTCGCGCCCCCATCGTGCAGTGACTTCCTTCGGGGTAACAACATCGCTAGACTAGAGTGGCCAGCTGAAACGTCCCCTTTGAAAAATTATACAAGACTGTCCTTAAACTGACACACAATATTTTTAGCGCAACGCAATCTGACTTTCAATAATCCCTACAAAAGAATGGCCCTGACTAACATTAACCTATACCTTCCACAAATCCCTTACCTCACAAAAATCTTCGTTACTCGAACTACTGCAATATAGCGAGCGCCTCTACTGCCAGCTAAATAAAAGATTCTAACTACTGAGGGCACTAACTACTGATAGGCATAGTTAGCAAATGAAAGATTTTGATAGAGAACAAATGATGTATTTACCTTAATAGTCATAATATATGTAGCAGTTCATGACATCCAGTCTTACAAATTTCAAAACTCCGCCATCTCTCTCCCCACATCCACCACTGCTGGCGGCTCACCTCCAACTGCGCAACGCTACGCGCTGTTAACATCCAGCTGCCCAACACTACAATGGCGAGTATAACAACAATGCAAAGCAGCCACAGACTGCACACAGTACAGCCAGTGATTTTCATACAGAGCGCTACGTGGCGTTACCAATAAGAAAACCTAAACAGCCTACTTACATAGCCCCCATGCTCCCAACAAAAAAATTGTACAAATTGTTTTGGGCAGTGGCCATTAATGATTTGATAAAATTTTTCATAATTACAATAACAAAGAAATCAAAGGCATACACTTATTGATACAATGTTGGTCAAAAGCTAAAATTTTCTCACAGTCTATAAAGACAGTCCTGATCGTTCATCACAGTAAAATAGCAGTGTTTTTCTCAAAATCTGAGCAGTAGAAGAAAATGCACACGGAAGTAGTGGATTTCCATGCAGTCTTGAAGAAGTAGTGTTGTCCTTCCAAAAAAGACAGTGATGACTCTTGACATGCAGAAAGGTAATGGGCCACAACAGAGCAAACCCACAACAGAGTCATTCGAAGTTTTGAAGACTATTGGTAGGTAGGCCATCACATAGCAGATACACTGTAGTCCTGGTAGAGATTACGGTATTGGTGGGCCACCAGAGGTGCAGATCCACTGCAGTCCTTGTAGAAATAATGGTATTGGTGTTTCATCAAAGATGCAGACCCACTGTAGTCCTTGTAGAGATGGCCAGCAGCCATCTGTTGTGACTGTGCAGGTGCACAATAACCACTGAAGAGTCTTGCGGACAATATGGCAAGTCCATAACCACCACTTGTGCACTCACAAAGTTTTTGGAATTGTATTTAGAACCAGCAATGCTGTTATCCAGTCCCTTGCTGAATTATTAACACACTTGTAAACACTAACAGTCCCTACTTCTCACATATTGTCCATATACTATGACCAACAGAAACGTGTGCAGTGAAATGGAACTTACAAGTTAATAATATGATGAACTTGTGTCAATTACAATTTTATAACATAAGAATACAATTACAATCGTACAAAATATATCATTAAAGAACATAACAATACAGACAACATTTGTAGTACAGGCTTTACAAAAGAAGTGAAATAACATATACATCAGTGTCACAGAAATTATTACATGAGTACATACATAAAAGATCAGAATAACTTTCGAAACATCAACTTCACACATGAGCATTAAAACCGAACAGAATACATAATGTCTAAACATCTTTACAAAGAAAATAACATATTATCAGAAAAATTCTACAACATAACTCTTATTAGCTAAACACATAAAGACAGGAAAATGCAAATATGCAAGAGTACACAAACACATCGCAGAATAACACAGGGGGAAAGAACAGTGTTTGTTTTCAGTGTAACATTTGGTACTGCAGTAATTTGCAAACAAAACCTTTTTTTTTCCTTGAAGATCTCCCTTCGTTCATCATTATTCCCAAAAAGTCCTATCTATATCTGCTTTCTGTACTTTTTTCGTATAACTTCTCAATGCATTTGTTCAAATTCATCGTAACTCATTCTCTTATATGCTACCCCCTCTTAAGCTAACTGAAATCTAATGAGCTCAGATGCTAAACTAAGCGATGAGGCAATGCAGCAGCACAAAACAATTAACACAAACAGCAATGACAAAAAAAGTGGAAAATTGCAAAGCAAGCTACAGTAAATCTAAATTACCAAGCAATGCAACATTACAACTAATATGAGCCAATGTGCAGCAACAAGAAAAATAAATCAGTAGTAAAACTAGCTTAACAGAGTAATACAAAGTGAAATTTAGTAGCACTATTCCTGGCAAACAACAGCAGCAAATGCAGTAACTTATATCTGAACATGACATAGCTCAAGCAGAAAAAATATTACCCTAAAGACGACAATGCAGACAAGGGAAATGTATATTCACATCTTAATGTCTATGTAATGAAAGTGGTGCACCACAAGAAGCTATTCTACCAAAAAAATTACCAAGTAGTTGAAAAGAAAATTCCGTATGCAATTCCTGTGAAGGGAAATGTCTTTTTATGCTCCTTCGTTATTTTTTTTGAATAGATCATAAAATTATTTACTGGATCTGTAGGCATAAAATATTTATATTAGTACATCTATTAAATTTTATTTTAACCAATGCTGCAGTGCAGCTAGAAACTAGATATTAAACAAAATGAGTAAATAAATACATAAAGCAAGCCATATGGCATTTTTCTCAACTAACAAGACAATAGCCGTGAAATGTTTCTCACCATTTCATTGGGCATTTTAGTAAATATCATAAATTAAGAGCTCCACAGTATAATCATATGTTTTCAAGTTTGAGCGTGTCGTATTTGCGATGCTTTCTACAAAGGAATGTCAATAGCGAGGATAATGGCCTCTTTTTTTTTATTTTCTCCACCTGTGCCTCTGAAAGGCACACACTAATGGCTTTTTTCCAGGTGATTGTCGTGCAGCTGGGTGCCCACGACGCATCACGTGAAGGTGGTCACTTAAGTTTCTTACCGAAATATTTACGACAGCAGTTTCCGCTACAGTGACAGTCTCATATAAAAATATTTCACAGGTCAAGAATTTGTGTTACAAATCTGTAGAAACAAAATCCTGTTGATATAACAGAGCCCAAAAACTTTCGTAGCCATTGTAATACATTCACGCATTTACATACATTTCACAGCTCTTAAACTACGATTCTTGGTTTCCAACAACCTTTTTCACAAACCAGAGTCCCTAACCACTACTCATTATTCCTTACCTTATTCGTCGACACTTCTTCAATATTTCATCATAACAGATACGTAGCATATTCAAATAACTCATATAGCATCAGCTTATTGATCATAAACATACCGCAACAGCATAATACACATAGGCATCGTAATAACATCATAACACCTCAGTCAACTCTCAAAATCGTTGTAGCTTCCTCCAATAATTTCAAAACCTAAAAAAAATTCTCTGCTCACGTCAAAAGTGTCATCTGCCTCAAACGTACTTTAAAAATCGTGATCCCATACCAAATATATCATTCAAAGCTCTCATAATATCACAATGGGTCCGAAAAAATATGAACAGTTCATAAAGTACAGACAAAATACAATTTCATAACTGTGAAGTTATCCAATTGTGTAATTACATAAACATCTGTCACTGATGTAGTAAAATAAATATTTGTCTCTCTCAGTTAAATGATCAGATAGCTGTGTAATTTGTGTGTTAGAGAAATATGGTACTGATGTGTAAAGTTGTATAAGCAAATACCATATTAGCTAGGGCTCCTTGTGCTTGCCAAACACATGGTACACAAAGTAGGTATGTACCCCCCTGAGGATTAATGTAATTATACCCTCAGGTGTTACAGATTACAGCAATGGAATGAAATGTATCACAGAAAACCCTTGTATCATTGTACTTCAAATATCTTTAAAAATAAATGATTTAAGTAAAAAATCAATCACTCAAATATGTGTCCTTTAGCGCTAAATGTGCGTCTTGCTGTAAGATAATCTCTGTGGAAGTGTCGTAGTTATTGTCCTCCGAAAGCTAAGTTCTGCAGAAGTCGATGTACTTACCTCATGATAAACAAAAGTGAAATGCTTTGTGTATAGATATCATAGTTATTACGTACAGTACCGTGATCAAGAAAGTACTACACTGTAACGTATTGTTGTGCTACAAAACAAAAAAAAGGCTGTCTTATTGTAGCTATACCACAAAGTTACTCTTAAACATGTTTTACTTTCCAGAAGAATTCAGAAAAACTGTGCAGATATAAAGCAGATACAGCACAAAAGCAATAATATAAATTGTATCACTCATTAGTAGTGTCGTGATATAATCGTGTAGCTGTCAAATAAACTAACCACTGTGTCATCTGGTATCTCACAGAAAGTACTTTAAATCCAGAATGTATTTTCAAGTAAACCAAAATGTTGCATTAAAATCTCATTAGCAGTACTGGCAAATGTTCTAAGTATGTGAGCCTTATAGTCGTTACATGATCGTGCAACTAACAAGCAAGAATGTACACACACAATAACATTGAGTTGTCTGTTCACAATAACAATGCATTCGTAATTTCTGTTTAAATAAGTTCTCTTGGTTCTTGACTGGATATTTAACTTCAAACATTGTTGCATGTTAACAGATTCTAAGTCTGACAAAGCATACTGGTAACGTAATGTGAAAAATTATATGGCAAAGACAAAGTTAAAAAGCAGATTATCTTTCAATAAACGGTTTTACATGTGAAATGTGGTGTAAACCTTTACTCTTCCTAGTATGCAGAGGTTCAAATTGAACGGAATTATCATGCGGTATACGTCGGTGAGGAATGCTAAAATTTTTCCCAAGGTTAGCGTCTATGTTATTTTTCTCTGAGCCAGCCGGCGCATGCAGCTGCCTGCGGTGTGAGTCATTGTCTGTTCCTTTGTTGGCGTGCATCGTTATTGGGATTAGGAGACCTAATTTCTACAAATTCACCTTGTCGAGAGGGCCCTGCTCTGTTTGAACCCGCCAGTTCTGATGCAATTCAGGTCTGTCGTTACGATCATATCGTCTGTCGTCATGTCGGTAGATTCCATTGTTTCTTTCTTGTCGGTCACGTGGTGGAGAATTTCTCCCTGAATCGTAACTGTGCGCTGGACCCTTGCGTCTGAAGTTATTCTGTCTCCCGTGATAATAATTGTTTTTGTTCCCATATTGTCTGTTTCTATGGTAATCTCTGTTATATTCATTACTACGGAAATGCGATCTTTCTCTGTAACTATTACTCTGCCAGTGGTTGTCATATGGGTGGTATCTGTTTTGTTCACGATTTGCGTTGTAAGAATAGCCTTGTCGTGTCCAGTTATTATTTCTGTCGTCACGGAATTGTAACGGATGTGACCTGCAGTGATTGTTTTCCTGTTTTCGCATCCCGCGACTGTCTGTGTCAATTTCTAATTCTTGTAAGAGTCCCTGAAAAGCTTCAATGTCGTCTTTGCAACGTCCTGCCAAAATAATATGTCGTAAATGTTCAGGTAATTTGATTAAGCAAATGCGGATGAGTTCTGAGGGGCTGTATGGGTTTGACAGGTACTGATTCTTATGCAACATGTCTTCAAAATATTTCACAAGACTGGAAAATTCAGATTGTTCGAAATGTTTCATCATTATGATGCTAAGTTTTACTCGGTCTTGTGTAGCTTGAGACCAATATGCTGAGAGGAAGGCATGGTAAAATTCTCCTTCACTGTGACAATCGTGAATGACCGATCGCATTCTTACAGCTGGTTCATTCTCTAAGTAGCCACACATAAATTCTAATCTGTGCTCTAATGACCAGTTGGGAGGAAAACAATGAAAGAATTGATGGAGCCATGCTTGTGGATGAATGTCGTTGCCAGAATTCTTAAATGTTTTGAATTTACGTGTAGTAATGAATAGCTTATAGTCAAAATCATGTCGGCGAGTCACTTGTCGGTCATTGTTACGTCGTTTCGGCAGTTCCACCTCCAAATTCAGTGTGCCTTGCCAATTTCTTTCATAATTTCCGAAGTGTCCTGTGTTATTATTTTGTGGTGTTCCGTATTTCTATGTCCCTCTTACGAGTGTCCTCTGAAATATGTAATTTTTGTATTACTTGTGTCAGCTGATCTTGTACTTCCCGGATTTCTCTTTGGTGTTGCGTATTAATTTGATTCTGATTTTGTTTGAATTTCCTAATTTGTTCACACTCTTCTGTGTCATTAAAGACTACCGTTTTTGTGTCATTCAGATTATCATCTACCTTCGTAGATAAATTATTTAACTGATCCGAAAGTTCAACTACTTTCTCTGATAATGAACTAATTTCCTCCATGTGTCTTTCTGAACCAATTTTCAGAGTATCTACTGTGTCCTTTAAGTTTTCCTGAGTTTTTGCAAGTTGCGTAACCGAATCGGTAGATGCAACTGAGTCAATTTTAGCTTGCAAGGTCTCATGATTTTCATGAACAATAATTTGCAGTTCTTTTATGGCTGCTTCGTGATTCTGTAATGCATTTTCATGCCGCGAAAAAATAGGTTGAAAATGCTCACAAATTTGTGTTTTTACGTCGTTACAGACTTTTTGACATTTCGATTCGATTTTATGTAACTCAGTAGTTAAATCTTCACGTGATTGTTCAAGCGTGGTGTGAAGATTTTGTTCCATTGCGTCTAACTGTTGCTGTGTTTGTCTCTGGTGTTGTTCCATTGTGTCTAACGTTTGAAGCTTTTGTCCCATTTGTTGCATTAATTGTAATAACAATGCACTGGTGTCTGAAACATGTTCCTCAGTGCTTTTTGGCAGTGAATTTGCACCGGCAACATTCACATTTTGACAAGCGGAAAATGTGTCTTGACTCATTTGAGAAAACGGTGAGAACCCAAAACCTGAGTCTACAGTATTTGCAATATTGTGTTCTGTCATTCCCGATTCCTGAGGCGAGCTGTTGCCGACCGATCGATCGATAATACTTCCCTGTTCACTACCTGTTTCACTGTCTACACCATTATTTGACGCCCGCTCCATTTCCCTATGCACAGTTACCAAATTGCTACTTTGAATGTCTGTTAATTCATCACACAGCGGTGCTGGTATGCTACGCTCGTCGTCACTATTATTTCTCTGTTTACTTTGGAGCCTAGTGTTACGTTTTTCACACGCCATTATTGTCACAATATTTCACACGATAACACAGAAAATAAGAGAACACATTAACATAGCGCTGAAAAAAATATCTAGTTAATTGCAAGCGCAGCTGCGAAATACTTGGTGCAAATTTACATGCATGCCACAACTGTTTTACTGCACAACAATGAAAGACTGCAACTACAAAGGAGATTCTCTATACAATTACTTGCTAGCAATAAACTAAAGCTACACTAATTACACAAACTAAAAGAAAAAATCAGAAGATTCCAGTGAGGTATCCTCGGCTGAGGGTCGACATATGAGACGTACCCTTTGAAAAATTATCCAAGACTGTCCTTAAACTGACACACAATATTTTTAGCGCAACGCAGTCTGACTTTTAATAATCCCTACAAAAGAATGGCCCTGACTAACAGTAACTTATACCTTTCACAAGTCCCTTACCTCACAAAAATCTTTGTTACTCGAACTACTGCAATATAGCGAGCGCCTCTACTGCCAGCTAAATAAAAGATTCTAACTACTGAGGGCACTAACTACTGATAGGCATAGTTAGCAAATGAAAGATTTTGATAGAGAAAAAATGATGTATTTACCTTAATAGTCATAATATATATAGCAGTTCATGACATCCAGTCTTACAAATTTCAAAACTCCGCCATCTCTCTCCCCACATCCGCCACTGCTGGCGGCTCACCTCCAACTGCGCAACGCTACGCGCTGTTAACATCCAGCTGCCCAACACTACAATGGCGAGTATTACAACAATGCAAAGCAGCCACAGACTGCACACAGCACAGCCAGTGATTTTCATACAGAGCGCTACGTGGCGTTACCAATAAGAAAACCTAAACAGCCTACTTACACAGCATGTTCTCCAGACATGAACCCTATCCAACATGCCTGGGATAGATTGAAAAGGACTGTTTATGGATGACGTGACCCACCAACCATTCTGAGGGATCTACGCCGAATCGCCGTTGAGGAGTGGGACAATCTGGGCCAACAGCGCCTTGGTGAACTTGTGGATAGTATGCCACGACGAATACAGGCATGCATCAATGCAAGAGGACGTGCTACTGGGTATTAGAGGTACCGGTGTGTACAGCAGTCTGAACCACCACCTCTGAAGGTCTCGCTGTATGGTGGTACAACATGCAATGTGTGGTTTTCATGAGCAATAAAAAGGGCGGAAATGATGTTTATGTTGATCTCTATTCTAATTTTCTGTACAGTTTCCGGAACTCTCGGAACCGAGGTGATGCAAAACTTTTTTTGATGTGTGTACAATTTTGTGTACGCCTCTATGGCAACGCCTACGTGTTACTGCAGCTCTGTTGGCGACTACTGATTTGTACCACCTACCTTCGGTATTGTCAGCAGCCTTCTGCCGCTGAAAGATGGCAACAGCACTGTCAGCTGACAGCCATTTTCTTTAGCCTACGAAGTAAGGCACGATGCGTGTGCAGGTCCTCAGTTACTTATGACGAGAAAGAAAGTCACTCACCAAGCTGTATTTCCCGGTCGTTGGATAGGGTGTGGGGGCGTTATCAGGTAGGCTGCACGTTCCGTTGCGGTGTATAAAAAATAACACTGAAAGAAATTCTCTCTATCCAGCTGTCCTAATACAAGCGATTGCAAATGTGTGTTCGGCAGGTACAATCTGTGGATTTGAATCACTTCCTGCGATAAGGAAATTTTAGAAGATTTTTTTATGACCATTTCCTTTTCGTCCTGTAATTTTTCAGAACGAGTATCTTAACACTGAACTCCTCTTATTTCATATGAAATTATTATTATCGAAACGTTTCTACAAAAGTATCTCGTTTTACGTATCCGCAGTTTATTGTGTTCAACTTTCTGACAAAGCTGATAAGAATAAAAAAGAACAGTTACTAATTAACTGATGTGTAATCCCTGTATACGGTCTTGCCGCAGTGGATACACTGGTTCCCGTGAGATCACCGAAGTTAAGCGCTGTCGGGCGTTGTCGGCACTTGGATGGGTGACCATCCAGGCCGGCATGTGTTGTTGCCATTTTTCGGGGTGCAATCAGCCTCGTGATGCTAATTGAGGAGCTACTCGACCGAATAGCAGCGGCTTCAGTCAAGAATACCATCATACCGACTGGTAGAGCGGTGTGCTGACCCCATGCCCCTCCTATCCGCATCCTCCTCTGAGGATGACATGCCGGTCGGATGGTGCCGATGGGCCACTTGTGGCCTGTATACGTAGTGTTAATCCCTGTATTCTACGCTCATTGTCTTCTAGTTGTTGGTATGGTCCTACCTAACACAGTCCGATATCAAGTATCGCGTGAATTAAAGGTGGACTGAGGAGAAAGGAAAGGAATGGGGAAGTAAATGATGATATCAGCTGCATCAGGACTTTATGCAGAATCAGCGGTGACGTGTGAAATTGTGTGGGAGACCGGGACTCGAACCCGAGATCTCTTACTTACTAGGCAGTTGACTTAACCACTGCGCCACCCAGACACAGTATTAATACCAAATGTGTGAACTGTTTTGTCACAGTCCTCAGTTGACCCACATTCCCACCTAGTGCCACCACTTACATGCAGTCCCCACCCATGCATCAGAACGAACAGACGCCACACATCCCTATAACTGATAGGTCTCGATGAGCTACAAGTCCACAACCATCACTGCAGATGCCACATCATTTACTTTCACTAGTACGATAACCCATATCCTATGACATTTTGTTAACATGGGTTGCCTACATCAGGGGCAATCCTCTTTTGATTGACAGGTCCTTGACCTATTGTGCTGCTAAGTGCATTATGGCAGCTGCAGATAATCCGTCCTCCTGAGAAACCCTCCATCCCTCGCCCTCCCCCTCCTCTTCCTCCTCCCCCTCCCCCTCCCCCTCCTCCTCCTCCTCCTCCTCCTCCCCAATCATCCCTTCACCAATACTAGCAAACTTTTGTTATCAAATTAATTGACTTATTAGTGAACTCGATCAATTAATTAACCGTTCCCCCACTGGGAATCCCCCCAAGCCCTCCCCCACCCGGAAACCGACGGGAAAAAAGAGTCACTTAACTGGCCTATTTGGCAGGGAATCGATTGCAGAGTATGGAATATTAAACTTCCTGGCAGATTAAAACTGTGTGCCCGACCGAGACTCGAACTCGGGACCTTTGCCTTTCGCGGGCAAGTCTTGGTAGAGCACTTGCCCGCGAAAGGCAAAGGTCCCGAGTTCGAGTCTCGGTCGGGCACACAGTTTTAATCTGCCAGGAAGTTTCATATCAGCGCACACTCCGCTGCAGAGTGAAAATCTCATTCTGGAAACATCCCCCAGGCTGTGACTAAGCCATGTCTCCGCAGTATCGTTTCTTTCAGGAGTGCTAGTTCTGCAAGGTTCGCAGGAGAGCTTCTGTAAAGTTTGGAAGGTAGGAGACGAGATACTGGCAGAAGTAAAGCTGTGAGGACCGGGCGTGAGTCGTGCTTCGGTAGCTCAGATGGTACGCAGTTCGGCGCTAGCGGCCGTGCGAAGCGGAGGTCCGATACTTCCGCCTGTGCGGCGTGTGCGAGTGTTTGTTTACTTGTGGACTTAGTCTGCGCGCGGGCTAGTAACAACGATCATGGCGAACAAGTACAGGAAAACTACATTACGATTCAATTTCTGCAAAGACTACGAACGACCAAAGGCTTTAGCAGTGGAACGATTCATTCGAGAGGACTTCAAGATACCGCCAAACGATATTGTCGGAATTCACCTGTCCATCGTTAGTCCCAAGGTGTGTGTTAAGATGATAAATGACGCGGCGTGTGAGAGAATTCTACAGGCGACAAAAGCAGGTCTCCGATTTTGCCATAGTGACGGGTATGTCGGCACGGTAACTGTAGAACATGCTGGTCTGGGTGTACGGACAATACGTGTTTTTGAGCTGCCATTTGAGCTCCCGACTGACGAAGTTATCGAGGCTTTTAAGCCATACGGCACGGTACATGGTCACACGGCAGAACGCTGGACTCAATTCGCCACGTACCCCGTTCTTAACGGAGTGTGACAGATCACTATTGATCTTCAGAAGCATGTACCGTCCTATCTGACAATTGGTGGTTGTCTGGCGGTGGTGATTTACGATGGTCAACCACGTACATGTTCTGGCTGTGGCCAGGAGGGACACCTCAGGTCGACCTGTATGCAACGGCGGATTACGCAACTGCCTTTAGATGTGCGGGAGCCGTCGCTGGCGATGACAGTACTACCGATCACCTATGCCAAAGCCCTCACAGCGTCCGCTGATGACCCAAAAGACACAGCCCCGGTGGAAGATCAAGATGGCACTCTCCGAAACCTTGTAGCAGACGTCGGGATGGCAGAGGATGCTGCTCCATCGAGCATACAATCTACGGCGACAACATCAGATGAGACCGAACTCCCACCAAGCACACCGATAGTACACGAAGCAGTTCCAGCCCCTACGGATGCTGTTCCATCTGGAACGCACTCTGTGACGACAACATCAGTTTCGACCGAACTCCCGCCAAGTACAACGATGGGACTCGAAACACTTCCTGTTCCTACGGATGCTTTTCTGTCGGGCAGCCGTGATTCCCTACAATCTGAGGACACGGAAGGAAGATCACGTAAACAACGTTTCCCGAAAAGGAGGAAACGGCGTCGTCGCACGACATCTCTTAGGGATGACTCCCCTTGTCCCGACGACGATGTGCCTGTGGACCAAGACGACACAACAGCCTCTACGAAACAGGATGAGGCAATGGAAACTGTTCGATCAGACCCGCAGCGGTCTGTCACATTGACGGTACCGGGACGTGGTGATGCTGAAGAGGAATCACAACCAGTTGGCTCTCCAGACGCAGATGCTGTGGCAATGGACACGAATACATCACTGCCTGCAAAGATGTGGTATGATGATATTGAGGAGGCGCCGGACGTCATACAGAGGCAGCCGGCACTCACGAAGACAGCCTAATAATTGCTGAAGGTGAAGGGAGAGGGGCGAGAGAACGTCTTCTAACTCAGCCCCCAGCGCCGATGCAGGGAGATGCTGTTGCGCATCGACGGAGTGGGATTCAACGCCATGCGAACCGTATTGCGACATTAAATATAAATGACGTGCGTTCACCTGCCAAAATACACCTACTGAAGGAAACGATTTGGGCATCTGATGTGGATATTGCTTTGCTGCAGGAAGTCCACATAGCTGCACTCCCATACATCGCAGGCTACCAATCCTATTCGTCACATGGAGATCACAATGGGAGTGGGGTGGCAGTTTACGTGCGAGATGACTTCCCAGTGGAAAACGTGTGATACCTTCCGTCGGCCAGAGAATGGCTTTCACGACATTTGGGACACGCATCATCAATCTTTATGCGCCGTCGGGAAACAATCGGCGGCGGGAAAGGGCGCGATTTTATGCAGAAGACATTGCCCCACTTTTCCATGGACGTTATGAATGTGTAATAATTGGTGGAGATTTCAACTGTGTTCTCAGCCAGAAAGACCAATGGCCGCAAGCAAACATCAGCCAGGAGTTGCGAATCGTTGTCAACGACCTTGTACTTAGTGACACGTGGGAATTACGACATGGAGATGCACCGGGATACACCTATGTGACAAGTCATTCGGCAAGCAGGTTAGATCGCATTTATATCTCACGGGCTCATGCAAATGATGTCCAGGACGCGGAACGCTGGCCATTGGCATTTTCCGATCACAGCGCTTACATCTGTACGGTGCTTCTTCCCCGTAGAGAGGTGTGGAACAGTAAGGCCCCGTGGAAATTAAACAGTCAACATCTACATGATCGTGAATGCCGTCACCGGATCCTTGAGACATGGACGATGTGCGAGCGAAGGGTTGGAAGGTATACGACGAAGCTTGATTGGTGGCTGACTTGTGGTAAACCGGCGCTTCGCCGTACGTTCATCTCATATAGCAGGGAGATGGCAGAATGGCGCCGCCGTACGACCGACTTTTATTTTGCAGCGCTGCGCGACCTGGGCGATGGTCCGCCGGGACAGGGCGTCTGGATCGAACGCAAAAGGATAAACGCTAAACTAGTGGCTTTAGCCCGGAAACATCTTCAGGGAACCATGGTGCGCGCCAGATGTCACGATATGATAATGCACGAGATTCCTTCCATGCACCACGTCGTGAATGAACGAAAGCACCGACGACGCGTTTTGGTACGGGAATTAATTACCCGCGAAGACCGAAGAGTGACGCGTCAAGCGGACATTGTCTCTGCATTCGTCGACCATTACCAACACATCTATCGGGAAGAAGCAGCCCCTGTCGATGACCTCGAACGTATAGCCACGTACGTCTCCCGTACACTGACGGTGGAAGCTGCGGGAACCTTACTGGAAGCCATTAGTTGTGAGGAAGTACATGATGCGATCGCAAAGGGCGCATTGAATCGGTCCCCAGGCATTGATGGACTTCCTGCTGAATTTTATCGAGAATTTCGCAACGAAATGGCACCGCGATGGACGGAAATGTACAACTAGATGTTAAATTCCGATGCGCCTATTCCACCGGCTTTTATGGAAGGCCTCTTGGTGCCAGTACATAAACCGAAGCCAGGAATTACGGTCACACATTATCGCCCCATCACCCTGCTTAATGCCGACTATAAGATCTTTGCACGGTTGCTCGCGTCCCGATGTCGTATGTTAATTCGTAGCGTTCTCTCTCCAGAACAGACGACACCGGGTGGATCGTTGAATGTGCAAACAGCTACTGGCGAATGCCGTGATGAGATAGCGCTGGCGGAGGAGTGCCGGCTTAAAGCGGCGATGGTGGCGGTTGATTTTGACAGTGCTTTTGATAAGGTGCGCCACAACTATCTGTACGCTGTACTGGAACAAATGGGATTTCCAGACCGTTTTACTGGTCTCATTAGAAGGATTTATGGGGGCGCACAATCCTTGGTACAGGTTAATGGCCGTATAGCAGGGCCCATTCAAATTCGACGATCCATTCGCCAGGGCTGCCCTCTTTCGATGCTGCTGTTCGCGATAGCGTTGGAACCATTAATTGGGAGGCTAACAAATTCTCTTTCTGGGATGGAACTGCGGGGCTACACCTTCAAATGTCGTGCCTATGCGGACGACCTCCTGTTACTCATTCGTTCTGAGAAAGAGGTGAAGACGGTCCTTGAACTGTTGTTGGACCACAGTGTGACGCCGGGTAGTGCAGTGAACATGAACAAATCGGCGGCAATGCCGGTTGGAAGGGGCCTTAAGCCGGAAGAAATCAGTCCGTTTCCTTATGTTCAACGATTCCGCTATCTCGGCATAGACTTTACCTCATCTGTAAAAAACACTGCGGCAGTTCACTACAGACGTATTTTACAGACAACACGTACCATGGTCCGACAACATCTCCTACGGCGCCTTGTTCCTTTGCAGCGAGTCGAATATCTGAACACTTATGTGGTTTCTCGAATGGTGCATATTTCGCAGATCCTGCCCCTACCACTCACGCTCGGACGTCGACTTCAATCAGCACTAGGCTATTTTGTGATGATTGGATCGCCCCTCAAGGTGCGATACGAAACGCTCACGCTCCCTATGGACAAGGGGGGACTCGGACTTACGAATGTTCACTGCCGAGCGACGGCGCTCTTTCTAGCCACTATGTACAAGCAATGGCGTAGCGGGCGTGATTCCCTTACATCCCGCCTACTGGATCTCCTAGTTCCAGCGTCCCTCACACCTCCGGTGGCGGTGAGCAACATTACGTCACATTTTGCGCATGTATCAACATTTATCGTGGAACTTAGTTATGTGAGAGACGAGCTTCCGCGCACGAGACGACCATGCGCAAACGATTTTTATGTTTGGCTGCTACGACGGATAAGTCGTAATGTCATTGAACTCAAACACCCCAAGTTGCGTTGGCCGAAGATTTGGAGACATGTGCACCAAAAATTCCTTCCTACCTTCGTTCAGGCACTGTGGTTCTCTGTCACCTGTGGCAAGTTCTACACCAACCAACGACTCCATGCAATTGGACCAGTGGACACTCCACTATGCCCGAAATGTCGCCAATTGGATGAGGACCATCACCCCTTAACTTGTATCGCGGTGGAGGACGTATGGCTCCTAGGAAGACAGATGGTGGCTTTCTACCTCCGTGTGACCCCGCAACATATTACACCTGCTTCCTTCTTACATCCGGAGAGTGACTACTTTCCGGCGAGTAAATCACACTCGATCATCTGGGTCAAGGGTTGGACGATCGCGTACCTCTATGGGGATGCTGCCAAGTCGCGACTCGACTTTTGGTATTTCTTGCAGTAAGCCCACAATGAGGTTCATAGATTGTCACACTATCGGAAAACCTTTGCCAACTATCTTCAGGCAGTCTTCCTCGACCCCCCACGCAGTTGGGATGTGCCGGGTGCAATCGGTGTGCACATTTGACAGCTGATAATGACCCTCACGCTTCTCTCACCGCTCCATATATAATGCACATATATATACCATGAAATGATCTACATGTTCCTTTTAACAAAGTGATCTTTATGGGAAATAAATAAATATATAAATAAAAACAACATCCCTGTATCCCTGTTCCTTTACATTTGTGATTTGTTTTACAATGATTTTTTGTTTTTGTTTTTGCAGAGGATGCACTTCATTTTGTGTTTGTGAACTGCCTAAATTTGAGGAAAAAAAAAAAAAAAAAAGATTGGTAGAGCACTTGCCCGCGAAAGGCAAAGGTCCCGAGTTCGAGTCTCGGTCGGGCACACAGTTTTAATCTGCCAGGAAGTTTCATATCAGCGCACACTCCACTGCAGAGTGAAAATCTCATAATGGAATATTGTTTAAACAATTTCTGGTAGACAAGCCAATGTGTGGAATATTGTTTATTTAAACATTTTATAGGATACAAGGCAGTTTCTGGAATACAGTCTACTTATTTATTTAAAGAAATTGTCGAAAAATTAGTTTCAGTGTATGGAGTACTGTTTATTTAAACATTCTGTGGGATACAAGGCAGTGTGTGGAATATTTAAACAATTTGTGCCATTTTTTAATCCTGATGATGCAACAAATACCGTTGATACACCTCATCGCACATAATTACACTGTTAAACATCTTTTGCAACAACCACAGGGCACTGTGTGCTCACGTCGCTGACTGCTTCGCTGGACCGAGCACTTCACGTAGTCCTGCACGTGCAAGCGGCGCTAAGCCTGCTCGGTCCCTCTGACTGGCAGACCAAATGCTGTGACGCTAATCCCCGAACAAAAGCATCCAGTCGCGGCAACCTTTGATATCGATTCCTGAGAAGTTTCTGTTGAAACACTCGCTCTTTCTCGCTCTCTCTCGCTCTCTCTCAACTGACCATGTCCTGTGACGTTTCCTTGCTTCCTATTGACGGATACTAGGATTGGAATATTTGCCTGGATTCGATCCTTCAACCAGCTGGTTGCCAAACCCTACTGGATTTTTTCCCTTTGGCTAGTATCGGTGGATACTGGCACAGTTAGATCATTTGGTAAGAACTCCATTACGTTGGAGGCAGCACAAAAGTTTCAAATTTCAGGTCACTTGTTTGCTATGTCCTTAAACAATGTGCAGAGGGTTTGGGTTGGTGTGTGTGCTCAAAACACCACTATCAAAAACAATACAGAGTGGACATAAAGTCCAGGAACACTTCCTGTTATTTATTGCACAAGAAGTAAACACTGTACAGATATCATACATATTGCATTTTGAAGAGAAACTCTGAAAGTTGTTTTTACATACAATCGATATGCGAACCATGAGTGACACGGCATATGTCAATACGGTAATCGAATTCTTGCCATACCTGTCCCAGTATGGCATCGTCAACTGTGGCAGTCGCTTCCCGTATTCTCTCCCAGAGCTCTGGTACGTCACATGGTAGAGGCGGTACATACACCAGATATCTTTAATGTTTCCCCCACAGAAAATAGTCACTCGGAGTGAGACCTGGTGATCGCGAAGCCATTTCATGAAACAGCTGTCCCCTTCTGTAGTGTGGCCGGTCCATCGATGCTGCAGCTCCATCTTCAGGTATCGACGAACTTCACAATGAAAATGGGGTGGAGCCCCATCCTGCTGAAAGATAAATGGAGTGTCCGACTGCATTTGAGGCATCAGCCATTGCTGCAACATATCCAAGTAGTAATATCCAGTGACAGTGCTCTCAGCGAAGAATAATGGCCCATACAGTATTCGGCGTGACAAGTCACAAAAACATTTACCTTTCGGGAATCACGCTCAAATTCAATGTATTCGTGTGGATGCTTTGTACCCCAGATGCGGCAATTATGCCTGTTCACTTTCCCATTAGTGTAAAAAGTGGCTTCGTCGCTAAAAATTAAGCGATCAACAATGCCATCCCCATCCTCATTCACTTGTTGCAACTGCCAACAAAACTCAAAACGCTTGTCTTTGTCGTCTTTGAGCTTCTGCACTAGCTCCAATTTGAATGGTTTCATAGACAGCTTCGTTTGCAGGACTTTCCACATTGTCATTGGAGCCATTTCGAGTTCACAGGATGCACGACGTACTGACTTCTTTGTACTCCCTATGAATGTCTCTCGTACGCGCTCCACATTCACTTAACTCACACTGGGACGTCCGCTTCTCTTTGCCTGGGATAAGCAACCCGTCCTAGGCCCGCCCGGTTAGTCGAGCGGTCTAACGCACGGCTTGGGGAAGGAGCGCCTGGTCCCTGGCACGAATCCACCCGGCGAACTGGTGTCGAGGTCCGGTGAGCCGGCCAGTCCGTGGATGGTTTTTAGGCAGTTTTCCATCTGCCTCGGCAATGCGGGCTGGTTCCCCTTATTCCGTCTCAGCTACACTATATCGGCGATTGCTGTGCAAACAAGTTCTCCACGTACGCGTACACCACCATAACTCTACCTCGCAAACATAGGGGCTACACAAGTGCTCGAGTACGTTGATATCTTGTGAGTCCGAGTATCAATCAACTGGTGAAAGACACTGGCATTGGCCCAGGCTGTTGTGTTATCAGATTTCCCATTATTTGATATTCTCCCTATTTTGGCTTGCACACAAACTTCCAGTAGTTCTACTTATCAGAATCGCTCCCCAATGGTCCAAGTATTGAACACTCTGTCTGCGAGGAGTTTGAGAAATGACCCTCGGCAAACTGAGTTTCGAACTTTGCTGAAAGGTGGTAATTTTATATTTCCCTTTCTTGAATGTACCAGTCACTTGTGGGGTGTGGTATCTGGAGCTCAGTCGTTCATGTATATCAGTAATGTAGGGTCGTTGACAGATCTAGGCTAAGTAGTACTACTAATAACATCCTGGCAAATTGTAATTCCCACACATTTTCGCAGTTTCCCTTTATTGTACAATCGACAGTTAGCTTCCCAGCTTGGAATCGTGTCCTAGAAAGGATATTTCAAACTTGTTAAACGTTGAACAAATGTTTTACAGTTTCGATTCCTCAGAGATGGCAGTTCAACACTTCCTTGGACCTTTATTTTACGTCATGTATATACATCTCATCAGTCGTATTGAGAACTTCACATATTATGTGATTGAAACTTTGAGGCCATGATGTGATGTTTGTGCAGTCTGACAAGTATCACCTTATTATCGAGACCAATCTCATCTTTTTACGACAAACATTTTTCTTATGCGGTCACCTATGTTGCAATTGTCTCTTTACACTCACAACTCGTGTCTTCGCATACTGACAGCAAGGGGCAGTCAGTTACATAGATGCCATTCAGTGCATAATTAGACAGAGCATTCTAAAGAGTCCTCGATTTTGAAATTAATGAAGAACTGAAACTATGTGAGTGCCAGCAGAACATTCAACAAAATTTTCACGCTTAATGCGCTACAATGGACACTAGTAGATCAATAGTACACATTTGCTCGGCAACGTATTCAGGAAAGAATTCAACTTAGCAGAGCCCGAATGAGATTTTCACTCTGCAGCGGAGTGTGCGCTGATATGAAACTTTCTGGCAGATTAAAACTGTGTGCCGGACCGAGACTCGAACTCGGGACCTTCGCCTTTCGCGGCCAAGTGCTCTACCAACTGAGCTACCCAAGCACGACTCACGCCCCGTCCTCACAGCTTTACTTATGCCAGTATTTCGTCTCCTACCTTCCAAACTTTACAGAAGCTCGCAGAGGTTCGCAGGAGAGCTTCTGTAAAGTTTGGAAGGTAGGAGACGAAATACTGGCAGAAGTAAAGCGGTGAGGACGGGGCGTGAGTCGTGCTTGGGTAGCTCAGTTGGTAGAGCACTTGCCCGCGAAAGGCAAGGGTCCCGAGTTCGAGTCTCAGTCCGGCACATAGCAGAGCCCGTCTAAGTCCCTCGCATGATGGGTGGAGAGTGAAAAATGTAAGGGGATTATAGTTATCACGGTTAGAGGACATAGATAAATGAGGACGAAGCTACTTTTACATCATACAAATCATTACTTAGGGTCTTCATCAATATATTTTGTGCTCAAGACCTTGAATGGAAATTAGATGGCACAATTAAATATGGCGTACTTTTGGGTGCACACATCTATTCAGACGATCGGTTGCCTTGCTAATCACTTCATCCATTAACCTGTAAATCTCACAGGAAGTAGTAGACTTCTACTACTAATAACTCAGAATTTAATACTTTGAAAGCAGCAATGTGAGGAACAAATTTAGCCGTGGGAATAGGAAGACCGTTTTAGTTCCTGTGCAGTCTATAGAAAAAGTATAGCAGTAGCATCGGAGGAAAAAATCGATCGTCGTCTAACAAAACTTTCCGACGAGTAATTGTAGGGCATATATCGAAACAAAATTGCTGCCAGTGTCAAAACACTTTCATTCTCTAGCAGAAACAGAGTGACCTTGTTTCATGTAATGCAAGAATCCTGTTTGCAGCATGCGACACATGATGATCTGTAGAGCTCAAACTACAACACTACAGTTGAGCGTCTGATACGCCTCCCAAATTTGTACTGTTCAGTTGCAACACTGAGCTTGTAAATCCTGATGCAGTTCCACCTTTGTCGAAACGAGAGAGATTCTTTCGCGTCATTACACAGACAGGTAAAAATACAAAACCATAATTATGATCACTGTCACTTGTAAATGTGAAATTGTTGGACACTGGCGCGATGCTCTGGATAAGCGGAGATCTATGTTGTCGGGACTCGAGAACGTTAGGTGTTAGTGTACTGTCCGACACGACGAATACCGAGGTGGAGGAGGTGAGTGACATCAGCGAGGACATCCTCACGGTAGTCTCAGATATAGAGTCGTATAGTCAGATCGACTAAGGCGATTGCTGAAGTATTTGCGGCACCAGCGGCTAATACGGTCATCCTTGGAGAGGATCACGTGGATCAATCAGCGTACAGCCACCTAGATGTACCCGCAGGGCTCTGCCAGAGACAGACTGGCAACTGCTTCTCAGGTGCACAGCCCTACGGATTTTGGATTACGACTTGATTTTGATTTGGTGTCACAATCAGGCAACGACTTGGTAAATTTTTATTATATAAACTACCTGTTGTGCTTGCGCTTGTGTTGTTAGCAATTAATTCTTTCATCTTCACTGTCTGTCGTATCTTTCGAAGAGAGTTAGTTCATAATATTTGATGACGGCAAGCTCGTAACTTTACATGTGATTTAGCATTGGGCAAAATGGACTATGTAGTGGCGAGATTTCGAAACGGCCGGCTACAGATAAAGCATGCGATCAACAACAAATGGAAGCAGTGAAAGTACGTCATCAGCACCGAAAGGGCACAATGAGCTTTTTTCGACACACAGAAAGATTCTAGACCAGTTAACTAGCGTTACCGAGAACTTGCACGAGTGTGGAATAAATCTTCAGAGACTGCAACTATACTTCAAAGCTTACAAGGTAACATATTTTTCTCTGCAGTGTACGTTATTTTTTTCTTTGATGAACCTCTCAGAACGTACTGCAGCTGATCAGGTGTGAAACTGCGCCCTCTGCTGTGATCCGATAAGTTGCCATTTTCACGTATTCGCGAAGTTCAAAAATGGCTCTGAGCACTATGGGACTCAACTGCTGAGGTCATTAGTCCCCTAGAACTTAGAACTAGTTAAACCTAACTAACCTAAGGACATCACAAACATCCATGCCCGAGGCAGGATTCGAACCTGCGACCGTAGCGGTCCTGCGGTTCCAGACTGCAGCGCCTTTAACCGCACGGCCACTTCGGCCGGCTATTCGCGAAGTGTTGGTTGAACAAGGAAGTAAGAAAATCCATGTAGTAACAGATTGGTTAAAATTCAAATGGTTCAAATGGCTCTGAGCACTATGGAACTTAACATCTCAGGTCATCAGTCCCCTAGAAGTTAGAACTACTTAAACATAACTAATCTAAGGACATCACACACATCCATGCCCGAGGCAGGATTCGAACTTGCGACCGTAGCGGTCGCGTGGTTCCAGACTGTAGCGCTTAGAACCACTCGGCCACTGCGGCCAGCGTTAAAATTCAACCATTTTCACAAGCTACTCAACCAATTGTATCAAGAGTGGATTAGCTACCTTCAAGGCCTAACTGATCGTCATAAATGTCATCGCGAAAACCCAGAAAATGTAGAGGCCCTAATCTGACACGGTGTGATTAGAGTAGACTGCGACAAAGCGCTATTGAACCAGAATTCATCATCAGCAGACACTTTAGTCATAACAATTTCATGTGGCTCAACGGCCAGGTGCAAGTCTTTCGATTAGAAACCACTTCGGTGACTTGCGTGTCCCTAATCCATCCTAGTTATCCAACTGCGGAAAGGACACCTACAGTTCAACGTGGAATTCGACCTACTGGATGTTCCTAGCGGCTCCTCACATTGATGAGAGGTGATGGCTAGATTAAAGGCAGACTGAAAGTTTCCGAGGTCCAACCGAGATCCGATACTGTATCCTCTCTGTTTCTAGGCACACATTTTACCAGTAGACCAACAGGTCCAGCTGCAGACATATAAAGAATAGCTCGTAGTTTTGAATCAGTGCCGTCCATGGAAGAGCATCTCGCAGCCGAACAGGAAATATCTGATTGCACGCAATGTCATGCCTGGCAAGTAAACAGCCATCACTGGCGGACACAGCAAACGCCAGCAAATAAAAAGGATCTATGAGGCAGCTCCGATCGAGGTACTTGCGTGACTGGCAACAATCGAGCATGGCATTTACGCTCGCCATTGCTCAATAAGAACAAGATCGTCCGAGTCTCTCTCCTGAGCGTCACCCAGTTTACAAAGTGATAAACTTGTCCTCATGTTCTCAGTGTTGTGTCAGACATCCACGTTTACAGTACATAGAGATGCAGCTGTTTTCAATGTGGGTACGTCAAAAGTGTTGTCCGAGCTAAGAAGGCAAAGGAACAGAGGCCCCAGCATCTACACTGAAGCGCCAGAGAAACTGGTTTAGGCATGCTTATTCAAATATGTAAACAAGCAGAATACGGCGCTGCGGTCGGCAACGCCAAGATAAGACAAGTGTCTGGTACAGCTGTTAGATCGGTTACTGCTGCTACAATGGCAGGTTCTCAAGACTTATGTGAGTCTGCAAGTGGTGTCTGCGCCTGAGCGATGGGCTATAGTATCGACGAGGTAGTGATGAAGAGGGGATTTTCCCGTGCGACCATTTCACATGTGTACCGTGAGTATCAGGAAACCGGTAAAACATCAAATCTCCGACATCGCTGCGGCCGGAAAAAGATCCTGCAAGAACGGGACCAACGACGACTGAATAGAATCGTCCAACATGACAGAAGTGGAACCCTTTCGCAAACTGCTGCAGATTTCAATGCTGGGCCATCAACAAGTGTCAGCGTGCGAACCATTCAACGAAACATCATCGATATGGGCTTCCGGAGCCGAAGGCCCACTCGTATACCCTTGATGACAGCGCAACACAAAGCTTTACGCCTCGCCTGGGCCCGTCAACATCGACGTTGGATTGTTGATGACTGGAAACATGTTGCTTCGTCGGACGAGTCTCGGTTCAAATTGTACCGAGCGGATGGACGTGTACGGCGGGTATGGAGACGACCTCATGAATCCATGGACCCTGCATGTCAGCAGGGAACTGTTCGTGCTGATGGAGCTCTGTAATGGTATGGAGCGTGTGCAGCTGGAGTGAGATATGGGGCCCCTGATACGTCTAGATACGACTCTTACAGGTTACACGTACGCAAGTATCCTTTCTTATCACCTGCATCCATTCATATCCATTGTGCTTTCCGACGGGCTTGGGCAATTCCAGCAGAAAAATGGGATACCCCACACGTCCAGAACTGCTGCAGAGTGGCTCTAGGAACACTCTCCTGAGTTTAAACACTTCCGTTGACCACCAAGCTCCCCAGATATGAATATTATTGAGCATATCTGGGATGTCGTGCAACGTGCTCTTACGGATTTATGGGCAGCCCTACAGGATTCATGGTGTCAGTTCCCTCCAGTACCACTTCAGACATTAGTCGAGTCCATGCCACGTCGTGTTGCGCCACTACCGCGTGCTCACGGGGGCACTACACGATATTAGACAGATGTACCACTTCCTTTGGCTCCTCGGTGTATATATTATCAGAGCTCAGTGGATTCTAGTAACAAGCTCTCCACAAAAACCTACAATGGAGTTGCTAACAGGTCACAGCAACATAACTTGTCTAGTTGATAAATTCGACTCGGCCACATTGTGCATTTTGATTTCGTAATTGTTTTTGTGATCACCGTTCTCAGCTGCAAATAATAGAAATAATCATTCAAATAAAAATAATGTTTCAATATACTAAAAGTATAAAATAATTTCTTCTAGCCCAATACGGATTCCTAACCCTAACTGCTGTCTGGTACACACGTCGACAGCGGCAAGTTACGTATTTAGCTTCTTCTGCGTTTTCTTACAAGGGAACCTCCCCATCGCATCCCCCCTCAGATTTAGTTATAAGTTGGCACAGTGAATAGGTCTTGAAAAACCGAACACAGATGAATCGAGAAAACAGGAAGAAGTTGTGTGGAACTATGAAAAAAATAAGCAAAATATACAAACTGAGTAGTCCATGGGCAAGATAGGCAACATTAAGGAGAATGTGAGCTCAGGAGCGCCGTGGTCCCGTGGTTAGCGTGAGCAGCTGCGGAACGGAAGGTGCTTAGTTCAAGTATTGCCTCGAATGAAAAGTTTAATTTTTTATATAATCAACTTCGCTCTCCAGAAATCCAGGACATGTTCAGATTTGCTTGGACATATGCAGGATTTGACGGTCTACACACGGAAAAATTTGAAAACGTTAAAAACATACGTTCGAACAGAGCACAAGGAAAACTATGCGTTCATTTGTTGCAGTTTATTTGACAAACTCTTATGTTTTCATCACTTTTTTGGGAGTGATTATCACGTCCACAAGAAAACCTAAATCGGGCAAGGTAGAAGAATCTTTTTACCCATTCGCCAAGTGTACAAGTTAGACGGGTCGACATCATATTCCTGTCATGTGATGCACATGCCGTCACCAGTGTCGTATAGAATATATCAGATGTGTTTTCCTGTGGAGGAATCGGTTGACCTATGACCTTGCGATCAAATGTTTTCGGTTCCCATTGGAGAGGCACGTCCTTTCGTCTACTAATCGCACGGTTTTGCGGTGCGGTCGCAAAACACAGACACTAAACTTATTACAGTGAACAGAGACGTCAATGAACGAACGGACAGATCATAACTTTGCGAAAATAAAGAAAATAAACTTTTCAGTCGAGAGAAGACTTGAACCAAGGACCTCTCGTTCCGCAGCTGCTCACGCTAACCACGGGACCACGGTGCTCCTGCGCAGACACTCTCCTTGATGTTTCCTATCTTCCGCATAGACTACTCAGTTTGTATATTTTGCTTATTTTTTTTATAGTTCCACACAACTTCTTCCTGTTTTTTCGATTGATCGGTGTTCAGTTTTTCGAGGCGTATCCACTGTGCCAACTTATAACTAAATCTGAGGGGGGTGCGATGGGGAGGTTCCCTTGTTAGTAGAATATTTCTTAAATTTCGTTTGTGTTTTTTTTCTCTCTCTCTTTCTTTAAGAGGTTTAATGTGTAAACCCAGGCTGTCAGTAGCATACTGGTTACTCATTTGTTTGTTTTTAAGAGCCAGGGGCCGTTCGTTTGAGCTTAATAAGCATAAGTCAGGCTCCAGTTGTCGTCTGGTACACTTCTGGCCAGAGGAAAATTTCGCACTTTGCTTCTTCTGTATTTTCTTAGTAGCATAATTCTTAAATTTGTTGCGTGTTTTTTCGCTGCTTACGTGGTTTAATCTCGTGCTTTGTAACTGAGTGAAAATTGAGGCAGTCAGTAGCTCACTAGTTATTCATTTGTTTGTTTTGAGCCGGGCGAAGTGGCCGTGCGGTTAAAGGCGCTGCAGTCTGGAACCGCAAGACCGCTACGGTCGCAGGTTCGAATCCTGCCTCGGGCATGGATGTTTGTGATGTCCTTAGGTTAGTTAGGTTTCACTAGTTCTAAGTTCTAGGGGACTAATGACCTCAGCAGTTGAGTCCCATGGTGCTCAGAGCCATTTTTTTTGTTTGTTTTGAAGAGCCAGAGACCGTTCGTTTGAGCTTCGTAAGCGTTGGTCAGGCTCCACAGCTTCCATTGGTGACACGTCAGGGGGTTAGCAGCTAGTATATCTAGGTTTCTGTCTGTGTTATTATAGTCAAATCTTAAGTTAGTAATACGGTGATGCTAGGATGTGTGCATGCTGTGTGTGGACGCAGGAGGAGCTGGCCACAGTTCGCGAACAGCGGAATGATCTTCTGGCTGCGGTTCAGTCGTCTTCAGCCTGCTGGCTCGGGGAGTAGCAGTGGTGGAGAATCTGTCTCATTGCATGGGACACCTCTCGAGTTTCTTGCTTCGCATACGGGCTCTGCCACCGAGGCACCTCCAAGTGTACATGGCGCAGTGTATAAGCCCTCACCGGAGGGTAAGTGGCGGCTGGTAACGTGTTAGTGTACCTCATGGCGGAGAGCCGATGTGGAGGCTAAGCGTCTGGGCTCGCCCATTCACCCTGTGAGTGGACAGATGGCCGCTCCTTCAGCAGGATTCGAAGAGGAACACGGGGGGATGAGTTTACTAGTCATCGGGAGCTCCAACGTTAGGTGTGTTATGGAGCCCTTTAGGGAGATAGCGTTCAGGGCCGGAAAGAAAGCACTCGGTATGTCCGTTGGGAGGCCTAATTCGAGATGTGGAGGAGGCGTTGCCAGCAGCTATCGAATATGCAGGGTGCAGTTGCCTGCAAGTTATGGCTCACGTCGGCACCAACGACGCCTGTCGCTAGGGTTCTGAGACCATCCTCAGTTCTTGCAGGTAGCTCTCAGAAATGCTGAAGGCTGCTGGCCTTGCGTGCGGGCCTCAAGAAGCGCTCGCAGCTTGCAGCATTGTTCCCAGAATCAGTCACGGTCCTTCCCTTTGGAGTCGAGTGCAGGGTCTCCAGCAGAGGCTTTGGTTCAAATGATTCAAATGGCTCTGAGCCCTATCCGACTTAACTTCTGAGGTCACCAGTCGCCTAGGACTTAAAACTAATTAAACCTAACTAACCTAAGGACATCACACACATCCATGCCCGAGGCAGGATTCGAACCTGCGACCGTAGCGGTCGCCTGGCTCCAGACTGTAGCGCCTAGAACCGCACGGCCACTGCGGCTGGCCCACCAGAGGCTTTGTCGACTCTGTGGCGGTCTTGGCTGCAGATTTCTGGACCTGCATTATCCGGTGGGGTATTGTAGGATTCCCCTTGATAGGTCAGGGATACACTAAACAAAGGAAGAGGCTAATTGGGTAGCAGAGTAATTGTGGAATGCACATAGGTGTACTTTAGGCTAGGCCATAGGTTGATATACTGTGATAAACACTCGCGAGACAACTCGCAGGTACCGAAATCAGACCACGATGAGAGTAAAGATTTCGACTCTCAAAATTTTATCAGTAAACTGTAGAAATATTCATAATAATTTTCCCATATTTTCTGCCCTCCAGGAAACATCTCACGCTAGGGACCAAGAGCTGGTAGAAATCCAAAGTGGAAGCTCTGAGATATTTAGTGATTCATGGAATGTAGGTCAAAAAGTCAGATTAGACGCCATGGGATGGGGTGTGTTCATTACAGCTGACAAAACATTGTCTCTATTGAATTCGAATTTGGGTGTGACAGTGAAGTTATCTCCTCATATATAACAGGTCTAGATGAAATCATGTTAATTGTTGCATGTTTTTACCTGCCACTTGATTGCGCTGTGACCTCTTTAACGTCATTCAAAGAAAGTCTACCGTCAGTAGTGCGGAAATACCCAGATCATGCAGTATTAGTTGGAGGAGACTTTAACCTACTGAGTATAGACTTGGACGTCTATGGATCAACTGCAGGGGGTACATACAGACAGGCTTGCGAATTTCGTTTGAACGCATTTTCCGAAAATTGTCTTGAGCAGCTAGTTCGATGGCCCACATGTAATGGAAATATTTTAAATGTTGCAGCTACAAACAGGCCTGACCCAATCGACGGCGTCGGTACAAAGACAGGGACTAGTGACCATGATGTCATCATAGCGACTTTGGTTACTATAGTTAATAAATCAGTTGAGGAGGCTTGGATAGTATTTATGCTAGAGATAGTAGACAGGCAGTT
This sequence comes from Schistocerca serialis cubense, assembly GCF_023864345.2. Lineage (NCBI taxonomy): Eukaryota > Metazoa > Arthropoda > Insecta > Orthoptera > Acrididae > Schistocerca > Schistocerca serialis. The sequence goes on from NC_064640.1 coordinate 308,918,926, forward strand.
ATTAGCGTCTAACTTACCCGACGAAATGACATCATTTGGATTCAGTACGATTGACATAGCGTAATTATGGGCAACGTTTCAAAGGATTGTAAATCATGTTCTGGAGAAGTATGTGCCAAGTAAGTGGGTTAAGAACAGAAAAGATCCACCGTGGTTTAACAACGAAATTCGAAAGATGCTGAGGAAGCAAAGGCTGTTGCACTCTCGATTCAAAACACAGCGCGCAAATGACGACAGGTAAGAGTTAATTTAATGGATATGTAAAAAGATCAACGCGCGATGTTGAGAACCCAAGGAAATTCTTTTCCTACGTAAAATCGCCAGGTTTGACTAAGGCTTCCATCCAGCCACTCGTTGACCAGTCCATTGTGGCAGTAGAAGACAGTGTAAAGCCGAAGTTTTAAATTTCGCACTTAAGACATCATTCATGCAGATACCGTCGTTTGACCACTGCACAGATTCCTGTATAGAGGACATACAAAAGCATCCCTGGGGTAAATAAACAACTGAAAGAGGTGAAAGCAAGTAAGTCACCAGGTCCTGATGGAATCAAAATTCAGTTTCACAAAGAGTAATCTACAACATTGACCCCTTTCTTAGCTTGCATTTATCTTCGCCCAGCACCAAGTCCCAAGCGACTTGGTGACTCTTATATAAAAGAAGAGTACAAGAATGGACCCGAAAAATTACAGGGCAATAGTATTTGGGCAAGGCCTGTTCTACCCCAAAGTACCATCATTCAAGATGGCGGCGATGACGTCATCCAAGATGGCGGATTTTGGCGGGAAGTTTGAATTTTGGTGGGAAGATAGGTCAATTGCGCTATCTGTACTAACCTAAGAAAATGGCAGGAAAGAAAGGGCACTTGGGCTACCTCCACTAACCTAAGTCATCCAACCGCCACCTCGTTGTAGGGATCAGCAGAAAATTTGAATTCTGGTGGTAAAGAAAGCTCACTTGTGCTGTCTCTACTAACCTAAGAAAATGGCCGGAAAGAAAGGGCATTTGGACTGCCTCCACTAACCTAAGTCATCCGACCACCATCTCTTCCTAGGGATTGGTGGCAAAAGGACCCAGCCTGCTCTAGGCTGCTGGAGAGAGGAAGGAGTGTACTTTATTTTGGGACAATTTACTTAGGCGCGGATTTTGAGAGATAGTATATTTATCACAGTGATACAGAACACGCACTTTGACATGCCACACAGCCTACAGACCTGCAAACCACTGGTAAATAATGCAATATATTTATAGAGAGCCAAACAACTCGTAAACCGTCAAAATAATAATCCACCTAAAAGACTCTGCAAACATGCCTGCTAATTGTCAACTGTCAAAATCATGCACCAGTCTTTATTTAAACAATTTGAGGCACTACCGCAATCCAGTGAGTTTGACAGAAGGTTCACAGACCCACTGACCTAGTATATAGTACCACCATCAGAGGGCGCTTTCATCCATGACATAATTCAAGATGGCGGCCAAGACGTCAGCTACCGTTATCCAAGGTGGTGGTAAACAGTGTGTTCACCACGAGGTCTGGACCTAGTGCACACTACCACCACCAGAGAGTACTACTGTCCGTTCTGTGATGTAACCCAAGATGGTGGGGGAAAATGGAGGGAAACAGTGTGGTCGCCATGAGGTATGGACCTAGTACACAGTACTGTCACCAGAGGACACTGTTGTCCATTCTGTGACATAACCCAAGATGATTGTCTGGAGGGGAAAATGACTCAGCCTGTGCTGAGCTGCTGGAGAGAGGAATGAGTGTTCTTTATTTATTTTGGAACAGTTTATTTAGGGATGAGTTTGAGATAGTATATTTATCACACTGATACAAAACACATGCTCTGACATGCTTGGGGTCATGCTACACAGCCCACAGACCTGTAAACTACTCCCAAATAACGCTCTGCAGGCACGCAAACAATGTGCCCAGGCACTGCCCGGACGTCCACTGGGTCGTGCAGAAGGCTACCGCACATGCTCCCAGAAGTAAGATGCACCAGCAGCTGTCAAACCACGCACAGGTGCCTGCAAGCATGAGCCTGCGACATCCCTTTCATACCTGACACCTGAGAAGTTCCTCTCGAAATACGTGATCACTTAGGCACCGTTGGTGAATCGACCACATGGGAGCAAAGACCTATTTTCAGAGTGTAGACACTGCCATGAGCCATCACTGGACACAGGCCAGCATGCGCCATCGCTCTCATGCCACTGCAGGTGAAAGTTGGGTCTGTTTCATATGGTTCAAATGACTCTGAGCACTATGGGACTCAACTTCTGAGGTCATCAGTCCCCTAGAACTTAGAACTACTTAAACCTAACTAACCTAAGGACATCACACACATCCATGCCTGAGGCAGGATTCGAACCTGCGACTGTAGCAGTCACACGGTTCCAGACTGTAGCGCCTAGAACTGCTCGGCCAGCCTAGCCGGCGGAAGTTGGGTCTATTTTCGGGTACTCAGTGCGCTCATGCCGGTCCCATACGCGAGACACCTCTGGGCAGCACTTGCATTTACCATTGCTGACGCGATGACACAAAGCTGCGGTACCGTCCAGCACTGACAAGGGAACCTCCCCATCGCACCCCCCTCAGATTTAATTCTAAATTGGCACAGAGGATAGACCTTGAAAAACTGAACACAGATGAATCGAGAAAACAGGAAGAAGTTGTGTGCAACTCTGAAAAAATAAGCAAAATATACAAACTGAGTAGTCCATGCGCAATATAAGTAACATCTAGGACAAGGTGACCTCAGGAGCGCCGTGGTCGTGTGGTTAGCGTGAGCAGAAGCGGAACGAGAAGTACTTGTTTCAAGTCCTCCCTCGAGTGGAAATTTTAATTTTTTGTTTTCAGTTTATGTCACAAACTCTTATGTTTTCATCACTTTTTTTGGAGTGATTATCACATCCACAAGAAAACCTAAATCGGGAAAGGTAGAAGAATCTTTTTACCCATTCGCCAAGTATACAAGTTAGGTGGGTCGACAACATATTCCTGTCATGTGACGCACATGCCGTCACCAGTGTCATATAGAATATATCAGACGTGTTTTCCTGTGGAGGAATCTACATCTACATCTACATCTACATCTACATTTATACTCCGCAAGCCACCCAACGGTGTGTGGCGGAGGGCACTTTACGTGCCACTGTCATTACCTCCCTTTCCTGTTCCAGTCGCGTATGATTCGCGGGAAGAACGACTGTCTGAAAGCCTCCGTGTGCGCTCTAATCTCTCTAATTTTACATTCGTGATCTCCTCGGGAGGTATAAGTAGGGGGAAGCAATATATTCGATACCTCATCCAGAAACGCACCCTCTCGAAACCTGGCGATCAAGCTACACCGCGATGCAGAGCGCCTCTCTTGCAGAGTCTGCCACTTGAGTTTATTAAACATCTCCGTAACGCTATCACGGTTACCAAATAACCCTGTGACGAAACGCGCCGATCTTCTTTGGATCTTCTCTATCTCCTCCGTCAGACCGATCTGGTACGGATCCCACACTGATGAGCAATACTCAAGTATAGGTCGAACGAGTGTTTTGTAAGCCACCTCCTTTGTTGATGGACTACATTTTCTAAGCACTCTCCCAATGAATCTCAACCTGGTACCCGCCTTATCAACAATTAATTTTATATGATCATTCCACTTCAAATCGTTCTGCACGCATACTCCCAGATATTTTACACAAGCAACTGCTACCAGTGTTTGTTCCACTATCATATAGTCATACAATAAAGGATCCTTCTTTCTACGTATTCGCAATACATTACATTTGTCTATGTTAAGGGTCAGTTGCCACACCCTGCACCAAGTGCCTATCCGCTGCAGATCTTCCTGCATTTCGCTACAATTTTCTAATGCTGCAACTTCTCTGTATACTACAGCATCATCCGCGAAAAGCCGCAAATCGGTTAACGTGTGACCTTGCGATCAAATGTTTTCGGTTCCCATTGACGTGGCACGTCCTTTCGGCGACTAATCGCACGGTTTTGCGATGTGGTCGCAAAACACAGACACTAAACTTATTACAGTGAACAGAGACGTCAATGAACGAACAGACAGATCAAAACTTTACGAAAATAAACTTATCACTCGAGGGAAGACTTGAACCAAAGACTTCTCGTTCTGCAGCTGCTCGCGCTAATCACGAGACCACGACGCACCTATGCCTACATTATCCTTGATGTTGCCTATCTTGTTCATGGACTACTCAGTTTGTATATTTTGCTTATTTTTTCATACTTCCACACAACTTCTTCCTGTTTTCTCGATTGATGTGTGTTCAGTTTTTCAAGGCCTATCCTCTGTGCCAACTTATAACTAAATCTGAGGGGGGTGCAATGGGGAGGTTAACCTTGTGAGAGAGATGTTCCAATGCTTCCCAGAATAGCACAGGGTGCATTGTTCCTAGTGATCCTTTCGCCATTGTTTTCTGCAGACGAGAATTTCAGTGGTAAAATAATTTTTGCACAGATTGCTAAATTGCACTGACAGTCAAACCCCGCAAAAGTTGTCTACAGATCATCAAATACATACAAGACTCACAAGAATATTGGAAGCAAGGAACATATTTACCAGCGTAACTACAATTAAATATTACCACTGCCACTGTAGTCTGACACTGATCGATGTACAGGTAATGTCTCCTCTTGACGGCTGTGGTTCTGGAACAAATTTCAGTATCTATAGCAAACTCTTGGATATTACATAGTGTCCCAGAAATACTTAATGTGTGCTTTTGTAGGAGTTTTCGTGTTGTCTCGGCCTGTATGCATGGAAATTCTTGCCCTAATAGAACCTGTTTACGAAAATAGCGCAGAATAACGTTGAATGCATTCTTCCTCGTGGTCCTAACATGGCAGCCTGTCCATCACATGTTACCCTTCCTGCTTTCGACATACGCAAACATTCTCACCGCTATGTAGAGACTCGTATATCCCAGCACAATGTATGTCTTATGAATTAATCAAGCAATTTTATTGGCTCTTATTGAACTTACCCTCTGAATTACTGATGCTCCCGGTGTGGAAGCACCATCTGCCTTTTCTTTCTTTCTGCAGATGGGACTTTCAGAGGCAAAAAACTATTCCATATTGCATCAACAATTAAAACCTGCAAAGTGCCACTACACTGAGGACAGGAGCTTGAATATTAGAGCATGAAACCGATCTCCAACCCAGCAATATATTACCGATTACCGTCTAGATGCAGTAAATATACAATTCATATCCTGCGCCATACAAAATCATCACTTTTACATCACTCGTACATATACCGCAAAGGCAGACAGCGCCGTATACACACCTCCCAGCACTAGATATTTCCCTGTGAGGTTGACGGTCATCCACGCCCGACGGGTGACCAGAACGCCCTTAGCAGACCAAAGCCACTCTCAGAACAATTCTACGAATTTGGGCTCGCTTTCCCTTTGCACAAACACGTGACAGTTTCTGGTCTGGACCTGGCTACTTGCTTGCTTTTCACACCCGTCTTCAGACTCCGGGATTACAAGAACAGATGTATATTTGCATGGTATGCGATAATATTATACCATTTTCGCGGTACTTCTCGATATCAAGCACATGGCAGCATCCTACCAATCACTCGCGCAACATAATTCCCATGGTATAGACTGAAAATTATTTCTCTACAAACCCCAAACTTTAGTGAGGTGGAGCATGCTCTAGACCACTGAGTACCTAGACACTTATACCATGTGTGAGGACCTTTATGTGAAAAAAACACGACAAAAGAAGAATAGAGGAAACTGATATTTCCACTCGCTAATACCAATGTCAGTGATTTAACAGATTCCAAATCATCCCTATAATTTACAAAGTCAAATAATGTGTTTCTCATGTCTAGAGAACCAGCAAATGTGTCTTTCAACTGCTAGATGCTCACACCACAATCCATGTTCCTTCAGCTAAATAAAGACGCGAAATGTGCAGAAGCAATGAACCGAACGTGGGTGGGAATAATGGCCCAGCGCAAACACACATCCATATTTGAATCTTCTCAAATTCCCACGGGATCACAAAAGCTATTGAACACATACTAAGTATTAGTTCGCTCTCTTGCTATCTAGAGGACGACAAAGTTAACTGAGCTACATTCCTACGATCCAACAGACCTCTCCATTCAGACAGATCCTACTGTTAATGGGAAACGTGAATCAGGTCCACCACAGACCACGCATAGGCAGAATCATCCTAGAAAATTGGTCACATATATGTTTTATCATTGTACTCACGATTAAATGTTACAATCGTGGTCTCAATTGAACAACGTTTGACAATTAGCGAAGTATCGAAAATACACCCTAATGATGGCTGTGTCTCTGGAAATAGAAATATTCCAGTTATCTCCTTTGCACATGTCGGAACACAAACACATACATTATAAACCTGATGCTCAAGGTGAATCTATCACGCATCCCCTTCTACTACTATGTATAATACTTGACCAGTAAATGATTCCACATGATAGATAATAATACTGAGAGAAAATCAGTGATGAGTGGACATGTCTCATAAGTTTTTCTTGTGGGTGTTACCACTGTGTTTTAGAGAGAGAGACGTCTCGATAGGATCCAATGCAAGTATGTGGTTGAATGAATAGACTTTATTCTAAATCACAGACAGCATTTCTACCACAACCATAGCAGAATAAATGTGAAAAGCCAGTGTACTGGTCATGTGATTTTGTACATTTCTTACGACTTCAATGTACTGTTGCATTTTTTAAGTGATTCCTCACATAGCTGGCCAGTGTGGCCATGCGGTTCTAGTCGCTTCAGTCTGGAACCGCGTGACTGCTTCGGTCGCAGGTTCGAATCCTGCCTCGGGCATGGATGTGTGTGATGTCCTTAGATTAGTTAGGTTTAAGTAATTCTAAGTTCTAGGGGACTGATGACCACAGATGTTAAGTCCCATAGTGCTCAGAGCCATTTGAACCATTTGATTCCTCACATAGCACACTATCTACTGCATGTGATCATATTCAATCTCTCGCCTTCCTCGCCTATAACCCCGTGGACATACTGCAGAACCTGTTTTATACTGTCTACATGGTATCGAGATAGAATGCGTTAAAAATACTGTTTGTTAACGTGAGAAATATCTAGAAGTGGCAAGAGGGAGTCACAAATATCGGCTTAATACCACATTCCTTACCCGAATCACTTTCCATATTTGGTAATAAGGGTGATTTTGTCACGAGCTTACACTACTGGCGACGTGTACTTTCAGTCTATTAACAAACATCCCACGATCACCATCTACACTCAATGTCATGGTATTTGTGTGAATGACCACTTCAGTCGGAAGCAGTACCTTACCTCGATTTATAAAGCAAGTATAGTTCTTAACATGGATATCGTTAGAGATACTTGTGCATGCCTGCAGAACCAATACCACTTTTACTGTAGGGTGACAGTAACATGGTCGTTGCGATAGTGTTTTTAACATCTGTTCACTTATAAGACGATAACATCTTTCTTCCTGCGACATACTGGTGCCACTCATAAGAAAAACGAATATTGCATGTCCATACATCGCAGATTTTCGCTCAATATTGTTTGGTGCCCAGCATTCAGTTACTGGCGAAGTAATATATTCAGTAGGGGATGTGTGATAGATTCACTGTGATTGGCAAGCTTATAAAGTTTGCATTCCGATGTAAAGTTACTGTGGTTTCTGTTCCAACATGTGCAAAGAGAGTGGTTATGTCCAGTCAGAAGGGAGGTATGGATTTGACAGAGCAGACTGCAAATTCAGCCCACCAATAGTTGTAAGGGAGATGAACTATTTTACATGGAAAATTATGTGCATTCATAAGAGTGATACAGATATTGATATTTCCAGAGCCACATCCATCAGGAGGAGGTCTTTCCAATACTTCACTCATTGTCATCAGGTTGGGGCTGCAAGCGCAATATTTAATTGCAATTGCAGTGATAAATATGTGGCTAGTGTCCTAGGACGACACCATTAGGCGTGTGGGACAAATGCCACAGGCAGCCTGTGGCCGGAACGAGTGGGCATTTCTGGCTTAAGGCTCTTGCGAGTGGTGGGTACATAGAAAAGTTCTGGCCGACCGCCTGGTAGTTCCTTCCCTGCAGCTGCAAGAACAAGTCCCAGCTGTGGCGTTCTCTGGATAGCTGAATAGCGAATTAACACTCAGTATCCATTGGGCTGTCTCCGCAATCACGTGTGTTGCACGTATTCTCTGCGGAGAATTCAATATTGAACACTGCCAAGTGTTGGCGAACGTATTGATAACATCTAAATTCCTACCACTCTAATCATCACATGTCCATCTCTGTAGCAGATTTCACAGGCCCCTGAGCATTGGCACGGCACTGTATGACGGGACAGACATGCTGCTTGTGGACGTCTGGGAGGTGAGTGGCATGTATGTACAAGTTTTTTAAGCGATCTCAGGCATCTAGATGTGACAAATACTAGGATCATGGTTCAGTGCTTCTTAATAAATTGCAGTACGGTCTGTCTTGTAGTGGCATCTGTTGTTGTTACTATCCTGTCACACAGATGACCCTTCCTCCTCCTCCTCCTCCTCCTCCTCCTCCTCCCTCTCCTCTTTATTCTTCTTCTTGGTGCTGCTGAGAGAATGGTTAAATAGTGCTTTAAAAACCCAATCACAACATCAAATTCTCGATTGACCAATTTATTGTCTCGGATAGTGGTATTGTGAGCACACACACATCAGCCCAACCCCTCCATTGATTGTTTAATGGCATAGCGAGCAATTGAAATTTTCAGCTACTTCCAACATAATGGACTTCCTACCAAATTACCTAATCGTGTCAGTACCACCGATAGGAGACAAGGGAAAAAAACCCAGCAGGGTTTGGAACCCAGGTGGTTGAGGGTTGAATCCCGCCAAATATTCCAGTCCTACTCTCCACCAATAGGAAGCAAGGATAAACTGTTCCGCACAAAGTGTATCGATTTAAGTAATTAGTCAATAAATCTGACAGAGTGAGGGAATATTTCCAAGACAGACAGAGAGAGAGAATATGTTTCCACATGAATTTCTCAAGTATCAAATATCAAAGGCTTGCCACCACTTGAAGCTATTGTTCAGGGATTCATGCAAGATCCTGTCTTACATTCACAGGGCACGAGCAGGTGTAGTGCATCCTGCACATGCAGGAATACACAAAGCAGCCTGCCCAGTGGACGGTTCATGCTTCGCAATCGAAAGAATCTTAACAACATAATTACGAGTATGTGTAGTGAGTTATGTTGATGCTATTTCTTGTGCGATCTCAACAAAAAAGCTCCACAATTGTTTAAATATTCCACACAGTGGCTTGTATCCTGCAAATTGTTTAAATAAGCAATATTCCATACACTGCAATCAATTTCCCGAAAATCCTTTACATAAATAAATAAACTTTTTCCAGAAACTGCCTTGATTCCTACAAATTGTTTAAATAAACAATATTGTACACATTGCCTTGTCTACCAGAAGTTGTTTAACATAGCACAGGGTGGTTTGGGATAGGATCAGGACAGAGCTCATAGGTGGATCCATCTCAGTGTAATTAAGTAATAACAACATGTAGTTGCTGGATGTGAACTTTTCCTGCCAAGTAAAAGGGAGATCCAACCCATGTAAATTGAATATTATAAATAAACAACATACCCTCTGCTATGTAACTGACATTGATTTCTATCTCATATCGTGTGATCCTCCCTCTCCAGCACAGATTGAATCTATCTCCCACCATTCCAGATGGGGGAAGGGAGGGGAGGGCTGGGGGATTTCCCAGGAGGGGGGAGTGTAATTAGCTGATCAATTCAATTAATTGTTCAATTAATTTGATATCCAAAGTGTACTTTTATTGTTGAGCGGGAGGGGGGAGTGTTGAGGATTTCCCAGAGGGATGGAGGAGGAGAAGGGTGAGGGGGTCTGAGAAAGACAGATTATCTGCAGGGGATCATAAATCAACTCACAGGTGGTCATAAACCACTTAGCAGAACAATATGTTAAGTTCCTGTCAGTCAAAAGAGAACAATAGATTAATGGCTGACATGGAGCAGAACAATAAGTTTGCCCCTGAATGTATGCTTGTTCCTGATGTAGGCAACCCGCAATGGGGTATAGAAAGAACAAGGTTTGTCCCACTACTGACGCTTGCATGCACTATGAAGCAGTCACCGAACGCAGTATGTAGATTACATTAAAACGTTTTAAAATTACTTTCATTACACAGCTTAAGTATGTCATTGACCTCGTATACGAACTGCAGGAGTTGCTCATACAGACTTATTAACAAAAACACGCCGATATTCTGCATACGCCGATTTCTGCGTTAATAAAATTATACATGAACTTGTTATAATAAAATCATCAGGTTTAAAGTACTGAACGATCAGATTTACTATTCATTCTCCTCATCTGATACTCATGCATTGTTAGAGCTCTGACAACGGCACATCTGCAACAGAATGATTGAAGGCGATGCACAAATCGGCTGATAATAACTGTCAGAGAGATGGTGTCTCTAGATAAGATATAATTATTACGACTGTATGAGAAACTCTAGTATCTCAGAGACAACGTCAAAGGCATGTGCGAGCTGTGTAATAAAAATAATTTTAGAACGTGTTAAAGTCGCCTTTGTACTGCGTTCTGTTAATGCTTCATAGTGTACGCAAATGCCGCTATTACCATAAATTTGCTGCGGTATCAGATGACCCTCATTTAAGACTTAACTTCATGAGGCAGGTTCACACTTTGTTGGAAAAAGGAATTCTGGACCTTTGCCGCAAGCAACACACTGGGCAGGGAATCACTGATGCGTAGGGAGATTTCCCACAGTTGCTTAGAGCCAATATGTATGTGTCAAGTCATTGTAGTTTTTATTGTCAATTAAATGGTTGACGCATACACAGGCTATTAAGGACTCTTGTCTTCTCAGAGAGTAGTGACTGTTACTGAGAGTGCATTTCATGGTCGTGGTCGTATTTTTTCTTGTGGTTTGGAGGGATCGAGAGGAGATGGCGTTGAAACTGGATTTACTTCCCCACACTACCGTATCGGTTTAACGACCGCTCTGCGTTCTTGAAGTTATCTGTAGCCATCAGAGGCGGGTAGGATCCCACACACAGCTTCACGGAGAACCATTCCATTGTCAGCCAGCCAGCTACGAACATAGAGCGCACATGTCTGGTTCCACACAGTTTTTTGGTTTGTTTTATCCTTTGGCTGGGACTCTATGTTTATCACGTATGTGTAGGACGTTTTCTATAGTAGCCATTGTGTATGATGTCCGCAGCGGGAATCTGGAAGAGATGGCGGTGATCTTGTATTTATCTCGTATGTGTGGAACTTGTTTTCCTCAGTAGTTACTCGGCTTGTATTGTTCACAAGTTGAATCCGGATGGGGGTTGGTTAATTGTAATTATGATGCGTATTTGGAAGAACAGTATACTTGTTATTCGCTTCAGCTTACTGACTGATACCGCGTGAACCCTGCAGCTCTCTAAGGTTGCATTTAACTGTATAGTAACAGAGGTACCACGATCTCTGTGTGGTGATGACTCCGTATATAGAAATAGTTTGTTTTTCTTGCATTGTGGTCATCACTCAGTGACATTTGGGTGGTTGTGACACATCTGTATTTCAGAGTCTTACTGTGATCTCACATACAAATATTTGAAGAGTTTATTTCATGATACATGTATTTTTATTCTGCCAGGGAACATTGGCAGATTTCGCCTAGCAACAGTGTGCCTCCAGGACTATCTGTTGTTAGTTTTTCGCTATATACCCAGTTGGTGCACTTGTAGGCGACGATATTAGTTTCTTTGCACTGCAACATTCCCACTCACATTTCAAGGAAACTGCAGACTAACCTTACTACTGTGATGGACACAGAAGGAGTGACAGCGCTTCTAATCGGATTTTTTTCCCTAGTTATTTACGAGTATTCTAGCAATGTCCCAAACCCACTAATAATGCAATAGTTTACATCATGTTGTAATAGATTACATGTCTTTATATTCTGCCTAAGAACTCATGCTGATCAAGACTCATGCTGTCTATGCATAAGTGCTAGTTTTGAAATCAGGATGGTTTGGGGGTGGCTGCATTCATATTAGTCCAGAGAGAGTGGAGAGAGGGCAGGTGAGTGCTGGTAGTGGGACAATGAGGACATGGGGCACTTTGTTATTGCGGGTTGCCTATTTTGGGGCAAGTCAACATTCAGTGGCAAACCTATTGTTCTCTTTTTATTGACAGGGCCTTAACCTATTGTTCTGCTAAGTGGATTATGGCCCCTTTGGGATAATCTGTCCTTCTAAGAACCGCCCATCCCTCCCCACTCCCCCCCTCCTCCTCCTCCTCCTCCTCCTCCTCTTCCTCCTCCTCCTCCTCCTCCTCCTTCTCCTTCCAACCCCTCTGGAGACCTCCAACCCTCCCCCCTCCACCTCACTGACAGGTATCCTTTCAGGCCTGAGTTAATCGAATGGCCCCCTCTCACTCTCTCAATTTTATTGACTAACTAATTAAGATGATCGATTAATTAGCCCCCCTCCCTTTCTGGTAAATACCTCAACTCCCCCCCTTACCAAGATATTGGCGGCTCTGTGCTGGAGAGGAAGGATCTCATGACAGGAAATTCAATACCTCTGCTGTTTGGAAAGATGAAAGTCTCATACTTCAAAAACAAGTAATTAAATCGATCGCTTTCTTTATTTTGATTGTGCAAGGAATACCATCATGAAACAGTCATCACATATAATTACACTGTTAAAACTTTTTCGATTGTGAAGGATGCACCATCCACCTTCAGCCATCTGCTGCCCCACATACAGCACTAGCTTGCGCCATGCACCTGAGTCCAAGAGACTCCACCACGCCTGCACGAGGTTCTGTGACTGATGTCATAGCGCCACCAGCAGCCTTGTGTGTCGCAGAGACCGGATGTTGCGCTAATCCACGAACAAAACGCCAGGTGGTGGCATTCCTGTGATATTTGATACCTTGGAAATTCCTGTTGGAACACAGGCTCTCTCTGTCAAGTGGCCATGCCCTGTCATGTGCCATGGCCTGGCCTGCATTCACCATTGGTCACACACTGACTGAACCACAAACAAAGCAATGTTTACCTGATAAACCCCAGCTGAGGATGTTTGGAAATATTCCTTCACTCTATCATATTGATTGGCTAGTTAATTATATCGATAACCTTTAGTGTGGGGCAGTTTCTCCTTGCTTCCTATAGGTGGATACTAGGACTGGAAAATTTGGCAGGATTCGATCCTGCAATCACCCGGGTTCCAGAAAAGCGTGTATGCCTCGATTTATTCTGTATTCGAAACTGACTTGTATAAAAAGGAGGAATCTACGTTTCATATGCGAAATTCAAGGTGTATTGTCAGCAACATCGCTATCTTGGGTTGGGTAGAGTGGGTTTTTTAAACTGGGGGGTCTAGGCAAGGGTGGAATTGGTTAGAACTACTGTATGCATCCAAGCTACAGCTGCTCGTCTTACAGTGCACTTTGGTTGGCTGCAGCAGGGGTCACGAATAGTCAGCTATGGGAATTAATGAATCAGCTAAGCCTGTAACATGCAGTAAGGTACAGAGAAAGCGTTGACCTGACTGTTGTTCATGGTAGCGAGGGCTAGTGAAGTGGCCAGTGTGCTGGGTGAGCATGACCCAAGTGGATGTGTGTGTTGAGTGAGAAAAGATTGAATATGATGGGTGTTTGTGCTGGACATACTGATAACATGTGAATTCCTATCACTCCAATCACCCCCAGATGCCCTCCATGGCTGGAGGTGGTGCACCCTAGCATATACATGGATCCACAACTGCGGCTGTGATCGCGGTGGTAGTTTTCACTGACCTCTGAGCATTGGCGCAATTGGCGTATAAGGGGGTTGGCGCACTGCGTGTGGACCTCAAGAATGAGCGTACAGCATGTGGGAGTGTTTCAGCTATCTCCAACATCTAGCCATGGCATCTACTGCTACAGACTGGATCGTGGTTTATGTCTGTCGTGTTTAGTGCTTCTCAATACATCACAGTAGACTCGCTCTTGTATGGTATTTGCTATTGTCTCTACTCTATAACACAGTAGAAACTTTCTCCTCCTCCTTCTTCTGAATGATGGGGAGAGAACCAGCTTACTGATTATATAGCGCTTAAAACCCAATTGTAAAACAAATTCCCAATTGATCAATTCATTGTTTCCAGTAGTGGTATTGTAAGCATATACACAAGTCCAACCTCTCCGCAGATTGTTTAAGGACATAGCATGCAGTGAAATCTGAAATTATCAGCTACCTCCATCGCAATAGATTTCCTACCAAGTGACCTAACTTTCAGCGTCCACCAATAGGAAGCAAGGGGAAAGAAATACAGTAGGGTTTGGAACCCATGTGGTACCAGGATCGAATCCTGCCAAATATTCCAATCCTAGTATCCACCGACGGGAAGCAAGGAGAAACTGTTCCACACTAAATGGTATCGATTTAATTAATTAGCCAGTCAATCTGGTAGAACAAGAGAATATTTCCAGGACATCTACAGCTGTGGGTTTGTTTATGGTTCGATTGGAGAGCAACCAACAGCGCATGCAGGCCTGGCAGTAGCTTGTGATGGGGTATTGCCACTTGAGAGATAGAGCCTGTGTTTTGACAGGAAATTCTCAGGTATCAAATATCACAGTGATGACGCCATCTGACGACTTTGTTCGTGGATTAGCGTGACATCCAGTCTCTGCACCACAGAAGGCTTCTGGTGGTGCAATGACAGTGGTCATAGGGCATTGAGTGGGCACAGAGCAATCTCTTGGACACCGGCACATGGCACAAGCTGGTGTTGTGTGCAGGCCAGTGGACAGCTGATGGTGGATGATGCATGATTTGCAATCAAAGGACTTTTGATAGAGTAATTACGTGTGATGCCTGTTTCGTGATAGTGTTCCCTGTATGATCAGAATGATGAGCAAAAGAAATCCAATCCCTGTAAAATAAATATAAATAAGCAATATACCCTCTGCTATGTAACTGAATTTCCTGTCATGAGATACTTCCTCTCTAGCACAGAGCCACCAATTTCCAGGTGGGAAGGGGAGGGTTGGGCGACTTACCTGAGGGGAAGGGTTAATTAATTGATCAATTTAATTAGTTAGTCAGTCAGATTGATAGAGTGGGAGGGGCTATTCGATTAACTAAGTCCTGAAGGTGTACCTGTATCAGTGAGGAGGAGAGGGGAGGGCTGGAGGTTTCCAGAGGGTATGGGAGGAAGAGGGAGAGGGGGAGGGGTGGAGCAGGTTTCTCAGAAGGATAGATAATCTCCAGAGGGTCATACTCCACTTAGCAGAACAATAGGTTTAGGACCTGTCAATCAAAAGAGAACATTAGGTTTGCCCCCGAATGTATACTTGCCATTGGTGTATGCAACCACCACTAACAAAACGCCCTGATGTTCTTGTTGCCCCTCTACTAGTTCTTGGCACTTATCTGCAAAGCCAGCCACAGATTTCCGCATATGGACACATAGGTACTGGCGTGTTAAGACAGGCCTCTTGCTGAAGGCTTGATATAGTAGCAGTGTCTTCTTCACATGAACCATGTCAGTCATGTCTGTGAGTATTACACCCATATATAATCTATGTTACCCTAACATTGCTGGGGTGGCGGGCAAGTGCAGTGTTTGTGGACACAGCCACACTCTGTACAGTGTTTGAGGTCTGGTCAACCCCAACAGACATCAAGTTGTCCTTCCATTACAGAGTTATACCCTTGCTTAGAGCTATCTGCTTTGAATGACCTGCAGTGGTTGGAGATACTGGTCATCTCTCTGCATTCATATTTTATAGTAGTGTGCTAATTCTTATACACACATAACATATATCTAGTTGACAGTCTTGGAAAATTTGGAAAATGGCAAGCCTCAGAATTTTTCTATGATATCTTAAATTTAGCATGACGTCATTATTTGTAACAATGCGGTCGTTCTAACACACAAACTATGATGCCACACAATCTAATAACATTGTGGCTTAGCAAGGGTATATAAAGTGCTGTGGTATTTCTTCAACAATTAGAGTGAGTTGAAAATCGGTAAACTTCAGTATGTTTGCTATTATGACATTAATTTTGAAGAATATATTGTGACATGATTATTTCCACCAATTCGTTTTTTACCACACACACTACAATTTCACACTCATACAGGTAATGTAGGGATGGCTTTGCACTGATAAATTTTTCGAATTCTTTTGCATGCATTCTGCACTGTGGTTGGCTGGAGAGCATCATGACATCGACGTTACATGACATGACATGACATGATGCTGTTGTGACTTCGAGAGCATGGGACAAAACTCATGTAATGGGAAAAATATACAAAGTTGTGGAACCTATCGAAAAATTCGAAAAGTTGAAAAATTGTGGAAATATATGTAAAATTGTAGAAAATATAGAAAAAAGGAAACATATGAAACATGTTTAAAAATGAGAGTACTTTCATATCTGCCTATGTACGCACTCTGTTGGCTCCTCAAATGACGAAAATTTCGTAATGTTAATTTTATTTGTTATTAGCAAATACCCACACCTTAGACCTCAAGTGATGTGACTTAATATAATTACAACAAAATTAATTTGTCACTAATAGATAGAAACACCTTGACCCCCTCACTATGGTGTACAGCTTGAAGCCATCCCTTCAAGTTCCTCTAGTTATAAAAGTAGGAGGGGAGAGGTTTTGTTGAATCTAATAGCAACAATTGGATGGGATATATGCGTGGGAGGTGGATGGGAGGGTTTGGGGTTTTCATCTGGTTTTATATCACATTTGTCTGGTGACACATTACATCATGATTTTGAATATAACTAGTCCACTTGCCTAAGGTGCGTGGGTAGGACAGGGTTCTGTTGGATTACCTTAATCAGTTGCCAGTATTTCTCCATGGAGAGGAGAGTGGAGGTGACCTTGTATATAACTAGCACAAGTGTGCAGCGTGACATTGGGATTCTGTATCAGTGACCTTGAGATTAGAATGTTATCTGAGCCAGAACGTACATAGCTTACCTACTCATCTCTCCTCCTCTCTCTGTCTAGGACTTCCTCGCCCCTCTCTCTGTCCAGCTTCTCCTCTCCACTCTCTCTGTCCATCTCCTCCACCCCCTGTCTCTTTTTAACAGCCCCGCCTCTCTCTGTCGATCTCTTTCTAACACCTCTCTCTGTCTATCACTTGCTCTGCTCTCACTCTATCCATCCCCTTCTCCTCCCCCTCTGTCTGTACGTTATTTTTGGGCAAGGAAGCAAATTTAGAATTTTTTTAGGGGGGGGGGGATGGTTGGACGCATTCAAAGCAGTTGAGTTCTGTTCGAAAGTGTCACTGAATGTATTATCTTTACAGATTCCGTAGCAGACCACAAAAGATCTGTGTGACTCATTTGCAGATTTGTTCTCTCCTGGGATTGATCGTTCAAAAGACAGACCTGTGTATGTGTCATGACCCAACCGACGACGACGCGTTTCGTGCACGCTTGCCCGATCCCACGTGTATCACACGACTCCGAAAAAGCTGATTAAACATTCTGTAGGAGTAGAACGTAATAGAGCACGTTACAGAAAATTCTTGGTCGTCGATCATCGACCACAGTAAAAAAAAAAAAAAAAAAGAACATAACATATACCTTTCAGGTTGCGTGGTGACAATGAAGCTGTGAGTTGTTGTAGACTAAATCCCGATATCACCCCCAGATTTGTTTACTCCTCTCAAAAGTGGTAAATCTTATCAAAGTTATAATTTAGTATATATGTAATAAAAATATTCGGCGCATATCACCAGCTATAGTTAGACGAAGAATCTCGAAAATTTCTAGCGCTGGACCATCCTTTCGGTCACCAGAAATACCCATATTTACCTTTTGGTGTAGTTAGTACTTCTTCGATTTTTCAGAAGTTTCTAGAACAATTATTCAGCTACATTCCAATCTGTTGCAATTATCTGGAGGCCCTCTTAGTAAAAGCCTAAGAACCGTTATGTTAACGCCAATACGTTGCCTCGCCTTCCACGAGGCCCTGACCCTGCGTTTGACAAGCAGGAGGTAGTATGTTTCCAGTTACATTAGGCAGTATGTCATGCACTTCAAGAATTGACAGTAACAGCACCGGTAATAGCTTCAGAGTCTTCAAACGATCCAACGTTACGAAGGATCTTTCGTAGGATGTAATAATACTGGCCCCATCATTTGTCTTCTCATACAGATTCAACACGCAAGGCTTATTTTTCGCTTAAGCAGTGGCTGCCTGTCGTACAAATAGCTCTCCGTCTGACAATGCACAATGACATACTTCATATGCTGCTTCATCCTACGCTCCGAAAGAAGGTACTTCCACTAATACATAGCGGACATAAGGGAATCTCCAGATCTAAAGAGTGACACTACGCCACATATATTTGCCTACAATAGATATGAACATACAGCGTCCTGTGATGCCGTACCAGCAATGTTCAGTGCAGAAAGCAGATCTGTGTAAATTATTTTCACCATGGCCACAAACGAATAAATCCTGGGATCGTTTGCGTGTAGACTTTTAAGGCCCATTTGTCAGTGCAATGTGGTTAATTTTGGTGGACTCATTTTCAGTTTTTCTGTGTATACAAATTACATTCAACGACAGCGGAGTCGAAATTCAAGGTACTATCCAGAATTTTCACAGCACAAGGCCTTTCTAAGACAATAATTACAGATAATGGCCCACAAAATGCCACCGCCAAGGTTACAGATTTTTGCTCTTCCCATGGTATCCCACACCTCCTAACATCCGTCCGTCATCCAAAGTCGAATACCATGGTTTGTGCCCTAACGTTCGATCTCTGGGGCAGAAACTCATGAAAGCATCGAATTACAAGGAAATCGCCTTAGATTTGCGACTATGTCATTTTAAGCTCCTAACATGCTTTCTTTCCTCTTGAATTTCATTATTCTTTTATAAAATCGGAAATGAAATTCAAATAATTTAAAAGCCTATTAAAATGCTCCAGTCATAGATGCCTGTACATCACTGGCTAGCTCGCTGCTCCTACTGTCAAACTTTCCTATTATTGTGGTTTCTCTGGATTTCGCGTAAATTTTGTGATTTAGCAACATTGTCTTGTTTTGGAATTTACTTTTCGGAAAATGGGTTACAAATGATGTGTAGTACCATACTGTTCAAACACATCTATAAAAACTCACGATAAGTTCTTTTTGAGTGTTCCAGAGAATGAGAAGATGCGTAAAATGTGGTTGCACTGTACCGGCAAACTGCCACCACTTCTACATCTACATCTACATACATACTCCGCAATCCACCATACGGTGCGTGGAGGAGGGTACCTCGTACCATAACTAGCATCTTCTCTCCCTGTTCCACTCCCAAACAGAACGAGGGAAAAATGGCTGCCTACATGCCTCTGTACGAGCCCTAATCTCTCTTATCTTATCTTTGTGGTCTTTCCGCGAAATGTAAGTTGGCGGCAGTAAAATTTACTGCAGTCAGCCTCAAATGCTGGTTCTCTAAATTTCCTCAGTAGCGATTCACGAAAAGAACGCCTCCTTTCCTCCAGAGACTCCCACCCGAGTTCCTGAAGCATTTCCGAAACACTCGCGTAATGATCAAACCTACCAGTAACAAATCTAGCAGCCCGCCTCTGAATTGCTTCTATGTCCTCCCTCAATCCGACCTGATAGGGATCCCAAACGCTCGAGCAGTATTCAAGAATCGGTCGTATTAGTGTTTTATAAGCGGTCTCCTTTACAGATGAACCACATCTTCCCAAAATTCTACCAATGAACCGAAGACGACTATCCGCCTTCCCCACAACTGTCATTACATGCTTGTCCCACTTCATATCGCTCTGCAATGTTACGCCCAAATATTTAATCGACGTGACTGTGTCAAGCGCTACACTACTAATGGAGCATTCAAACATTACGGGATTCTTTTTCCTATTCATCTACATTAATCTACATTTATCTATATTTAGAGCTAGCTGCCATTCTTTACACCAATCACAAATCCTGTCCAAGTCATCTTGTATCCTCCTACAGTCACTCAACGACGACGCCTTCCCGTACACCATAGCATCATCAGCAAACAGCCGCACATTGCTATCCACCCTATCCAAAAGATCATTTATGTAGATAGAAAACAACAGCGGACCTACCACACTTCCCTTGGGCACTCCAGATGATACCCTCACCTCCGATGAACACTCACCATCAAGGACAACATACTGGGTCTTCCACGCACAAGTTCACTAACTTAATTAAAAATGTGTTGCCCTGTGAAGTTAACATTAGTTTACCTCAGAGGTATGCATTCCCACTGTTACAAGGAAGATAGCGTCATTCTATGAAATTAAACTCTTAATGAAAATTGTCGTTTTATCTACCTTCACTTAAATTATTCTGTAGTGGAGTTGTTAGAGCAATAAACCGTCGAATTTTAGGAGATGATGTCCATAGATCGTAGGTTTGAATCCAACCCGAAAAAATATTTTAACCTTTTATGTAAAACGACTCTACAGTCCTCTCAAACGAAAACCAGATCACATTTACAAAACTTCACCACGCCGATCAGAAACAGAATATTACTGTGTTTTCCTTGCTGCTTATATGCGCCTACATTTGCAGCCGCTGTTCTCAAACATCACGTTCAAAAACATATTTTCTAGTTAATGTGACCACACACTTCTTACTTTATTAGAAACGATGTATTTTTTATCTTCGTACTGCCCAGCTACGATCGTTATTGTTTAAACTTTTGAAGTTTCGTCATCTTAGATAAAGATGAAATAAATCTGCTTCAGACACTGACGTTAGTTTACGCTCACAAACGTTTGTGTTACCTGCATGTTGTACGTGCTTTATATCTCTCCGTGTAGGAAGCCGCATCGTCCTACCACTCGTTGTACTGTAGGAGTATGGCGATATCTTCACAACTATCGGTGCTTTCCAAAAAAGTGAATTGTTTATTCACAAAGTAAATGCATTTATCCTCCGTTGACCATTCTCAAAACTCTGATTAATGTGAAGATATATATATAATACATCCTACCATCAAAGCAACTGCTACAATCAGTTCTTGCTAACGCTATTCACGTATTCCGTGTGAAATTTTTAAAAATCTGTGACTCTTCCATGACTCGAACTCCGCTGAGTGTCTCCCATAGAGAAAATCAGCACTAAGATTTGTCAAGAATAATTTTATTCTGCCTTGGGTCGTAGCTAGTGACTGACAGTCAACAATCTAGTTTTAGTACACGGGCCGATTTGCAAAAGTTCTACAGTTCCTTAGTTTAATGATGTTGCAGGGAGCTGGGAAAAGAATGTTCGTCGTTGCACACATTCCCGTTCTAAATGGGCGGAGCATAAAGGCATCAACTTTCGCAAGGTTTCCGCTATCAGCGTTCACAAAATTCCTTTCTATTGTTAGTTAACTGTTTTCCATCACTAAACAGCTAAAATATTTGCAGAAAAAGTACGTAAAAAGCTGGTAACTTCGACTAACACTCCTATAACACACGTTCAGCTTCATCTTACACCTAGTCTGTAACGTCACCAGAGCTTCAGCCAGTAATAGAACATTTTCGATTACGTGACCAAATCTTGATATTAAATGATTTTTAAGCTGTAATTACACAAAAATAACAGATATTTTGTGAGACTATCGACCGCAAATGCTATTTTAATGTTATAATCAATCACAGTAACAACAGTCCGAATCATACTTTTAACATAGCAAATAGCCTATTGCAAAGGACACGTAGTGTTCCCCCTACACATGTACCATTCTTTGATGAATTTCCGTTCTTCGTACTCCTTCCGCTGTCAGGAAACGCACTACAACACCTTTCTCTTGAAGCCTCCACTTCTCTGTTTTCAGAACTACTGAATACCGTGGACGGTCGAAGCAATGCACGTGCTCCCTCTGTTGTCGCGTCCCTCTGCCGGCGGAGTTTGGGCCTCAGCGCTCGTACAAGGACCACACACCTTCTTCCGTAGGCAATGGCACTACGATCCCTTCAGCGGTTTTCATTTTATAGCCTCTGGCTTGTCTCTTACGAATTCCCCTTAAATTTTTCTAATAGTTCCTGTATTTCATCATAATTACCTTAATGCACCACGGAGCCATACATTCTTGTTGGGCTGCTTTGCATAATGATTGCAATAAGCCACTTGGTTTCAGCTGGTTAAACAATGCATACAAAACACGGCGCACTATCGGATCTATTGTATGGCATCCTTCTCCCAGTGACTGCAGTGAAACATTTGGAACGACAGTGCTATGCGCGAGGCATGATCATTAGCCGAAACCCTCTAAACCCCTTTTCACATTTTTCCCTCTCGTCCATAACGTAATGACAGTGTTTCAATGTAACACTGGCGACGACTGAAGATGTGTTTATTATGGGACCACGGATACTCTAGACGATATGAGGCTCGTTTCTTGGAAATTTATAGCGAAAGCAATCCTAGATTGTAGTTCCCATTTATAAATTTAATGAACAGCAAGTGTTACTGAATGGTCGCACGTGGACTACTGTCCAACAATCCATTGCGAATGCAATATTACTTTCCATTGGTGATGACAGTATTTCGGGCAAATATTCTGAATCAGCAGCAGTTAGGGCAGTGTCCTAGACACTGTTATGCGTTGGATTAGCGGCTCCTTTGCACTGACAGATCCGAAAGAAACATCAATAACCGCGCGGAGTGGCCGCGCGGTTTGAGGCGCCATGTCACGGATTGCGCTACCTTTCCCGCCCGAGATTCGATCCTCCCTCGGGCATGGGTGTGTGTGTTGTTCTTAGCATAAGTTAGTTTAAGTAGTGTGTAAGTCTAGCGACCGATGACCTCACAGGTTTGGTCCCTTAGGAATTCACACACATTTGAACAATCAATATTTAATGCAGTTTGCAAGAGGAATATCAGATCTCTTTCTTTTAACGCTTCGAATCCCCAACTTCAGCGTGCTGAGTGCGATGCAAACCCTCGTACTTTTTTCTTTCTCTTCGAGTGATATTACGGCATTTTTATAGATAAAAAAATAAGGCCAGAATTTTATCTCTACAGATAGATATATTCCTTGAAGACACCATGAAATGTACTTTATTTTTAAAGACTGGTCTTGATAACGTAATTTGTACAATTCACAATTATCAATTTCGGCCATTATATCTGTTACAAACAGAAAAACAATGGTGTAAGAACTAAGCTGAATTAGCTGCAGCAATTTCTGCAACAGGCCTAGTGAAACGCAAGAAAAATAAAAAATACTAACATGATTAACAGCCATGCATACCAGACATACATACCATAAAAATGTTCGGATGAAAGTATCAACGTTAATCGGTATATCTATGTACACAGTGAGTGCTGGTAATGTGTGGGTGCGTTCTGTACTTATACAAATAACTATGGATAGTAGACGGCACTAATCCTAGGGTACATGAGTAACCAGTATCATATATTCAATAGTTAATATGCAATATGAGTATTTATTAATTAAAATTGTTTCATATGGCAAGAAGAGCGTCTGGCAATACGAAATGTCATCTTATTCCGTACTCGTGCAACTGTTGTTGACCAGAAACCCGTGCTTTACTAAATGTCATATGTTGTGTGAAGCACTGAAGGAATATATTTGCAAACACAACACCAATTGAAACCGACACATTAGCCGTTGTCTTTATCAGAAATAAGATCCGTAGTCATTCATATGCCGCACTTAACTCACTCACTTGTATTACTCCTCGGTATACAATCACCAGTTTGTATCTTTCTCAGGATGGATTTCCTCCTTTCTTTAACTTTTTCAATCTCTGATATGATCTCTGTATTTCTATGTGCAGAACTGTTAACTAAATCATCAGAAACGAAGAACTGCGACCTACAGATAAGCACAAAGATTCAAGTACTGATTACTTAAATCAAAGGATGTGACCACCGCTCAGCCTGGATATATATCCAAGAACACTTCATTTCACGCAAGTACGAGGGTTGTCCAGAAAGTAAGTTCCGATCGGTCGCGAAATGGAAACCACTGGGAAAATGCGGTAAAGCTTTGCACAGATATGTTGGGCAGTGTCTTTAGTATGCCCATCGATCGTGTCGCGTCGCTCTTTTCAGATCTGAGTGAACAGTAGGCAGGTAAAAATGCGTAGGGAATAGCGTTTCCCGTCAAGTACGAGGGCCTGGTTAGAGATTTCGTCTGTGTCATGCAGCCCACATAAACTGTCGAGCAGTTCCTTCCTCATGCCGCACACTGCAGGGGCAATGAAGACGCTCCTGCAGCGTTTCCGATGAGAAGTGTTTGATCACCCACAATACAGTCCGTAATTGGCTCCCCCTGAGTCTCATCTCTGCTCACAAGAACCGCTGGCTATGAAGACAAAATTTTTCCACAGACAACGATCTGCAGACCGGTGCAGATAACTAGCCGAAAGCACAAGCGGCTGCTTTCCATGACGAGGATATTGGAAAGTTGATACAACACTACGACAGCACTCGAAGTTGGAGCGGCGACTATGTAGAGAAGTAGGTGGAATGTGTACCTAACTGTTGCAAATAAAACGTTTCTGGTTTTCACTGCGGTTTCCATTCCTATCGGAACTTACTTTCTGGATAACCCTCATACTATTCGAAAATGGCTATCAGTTACACGGCAGTTGATGAATGAAGTGCACGGCCACTCCCGCAGTTCAAGTACTAGCCAGTTTTTGTCTATATGCACGGCACTGCTGTACAATACCCACAAAGTGCCAACGTAATGGAAAACAGCGAAAATACTGAACTTTTTGAAAAATGCTCATACTAGCGGTGAACTCAGTATCTCCCGGGTGCAACTATTCATATTTGGGTTGGTCCACGATTTTAACTTATAATAAATAAGGTAACTTTGAATTTTCCTGCCTCTGTCAAAATTTGAATTTTCTCATCATTTTTATACACCGACTTTCGAGCTGTATCACTGTACTGACCTGCCAGATTTATCACTTGCGACAAGCGTGTAGCTCTCCTCACTAAGCAGCAATCGAAATAATTGTGAGGACGTAATGCAGAAAACCTATCCCACCATCTTTTGTAAAAATTGTTGAGGATTTTCGTTAGTACAGACTCTTATTTTTCGTTTTGCATTTGCACACAATTTCCCTTTTGAAGAAATACCCGCATAAACAACAGCACTGTAAGAAAATATAACTGTACGGTGGACTGCAGAGTACAGATATAGATTTATTCACCAGTCGATGCAAAAGGCACCTATTAGACAAGTCTTCATAACCTCTGGATCGTAAGTCCCATATTAAGTGAAGTTGAATAGGCTCGAGGTTATGCATGTAAAACTATCGACACAGATCGGCAATCAGCGCCAAACGCTACGGCGACAGCAAGTGTGTTTGTGGATCTTTTGAACATACGGCTTGCAGGTTTATCAAAATGTGCTCTACATATTGATTATTCTCGTATCGCGCCTCCTTATTACAAAACTACAAGATGCCCCTCAATCATAGTTGAATCATGTGCAAATCAGAAAAGCCTGGGGAATCTTAATGGTACGATACTGTGACGTGTTTCTACTTGCGGATATCACACACGAAACGACCGCCTCCGAGTGAAGCCCACACAAAACGACTTATGTCGACGGCTGTCTGCAATAAAAACCACATCCATATGGAATATAGTTTGTTTAGCTGATTACACATACATAACTTCTTGTAAGTCTGTAGGGGTTCTACACAATGCCGTATCGCAGTTATTCTCTAAAATGGGTTACTTCTATATTGCCTCTGTTAGACCGAGACGTAATTTTACTGCACGGTGTTTAATTCTAGTGTTAACATATTCTTGATGTGATATTTTTCGTGACATTAGTTCACGTTTCTGGTGATTAAATGGTGAAGAACTTCCAACTGGCAAGAACTTAAATATATCGATTATTTGTATATTCGAGTAGATCGCAGTTATAGTGGTTTCCAGAAAGTATGAAAAAACCCGAAAACAGCAATGGCAAGGAAAACATAAAGCAATTGTCACGAAGATAAAACATGCTGTTTCAACAATGGTATGACTCAGAATTACAAAATAAAAACCAGCGGCGCTTCATTCTCTTGTGACATATGCTCTTAGTACAAGACTGTATGTTTTAGAGCAGAACAGTAGTTGGTGTTGAGACAATGGGAGATGGCTGTAGGGGTAACGCACTGTGACACGTTGTACACGTATCGAGACTTCATTTATGGGGCGAATTGCGAAGGACCATGGCCAGATTATTTGACTGAAGGCAGGCTATACTCAGACAGAGGTGACCAGCTGTTCACAGACTGACACGGCGATTTCCAACTCGGCATCCAGAAGGTTTATCCACAAGCAAGCCGATGACCGACATTTATTATGAATATTAAGGAATACAGACAGAAAAGAGAGTTTTATTAATTACTGTATCCAGAAGTTTGCGTGAGGACACGTTTGTAGTGACCATTGTTCGTCACACGAGTATGTTTCAATGGGTACACCAACACGTAGGCTACAGTGGAGCACAGATGAACGAATTACCATAATATTGACTAACGAGTCTCGGTTTAGCGTGTAAAGTGAGGACGAAAAGTGTTTCCAATTGGACCCAATTACGGGGTTTCGAAAATTTATCCTTTAATTTTGTTACGCAATGTTGTTCCAAAAAGCACTAGAGAAACACACTTCAAGAAGTCGGATTATACGTACTTCTGAATATCAGGAACAGTTCGTGTAGTCGGAAATTTTTATACGTTGGTAGGACGGAATGCCACAAACAACGTACAAAAAATCGTGGCTGCTGCGGGATAAGTGTGGGTGAAAGATGATATCGCCGTCAGGGAAGACACCAAGCATGGAGCGATGCAGGTGGTTCGCAGCTGTCAGCGTGTCTTCGATTACTACCATAGGTCCCACACTAGCGTAGGGGTGAGTCTCCTACAGCACAATACTGCTCCCACCAGCCTGCGTCCGTAGCGCGCAGCACGTTTCGAGACGCCGTTCACCTCGATGACGGCGTCTGTGGAGACGACAATCGACCTAATGTAGCGATGATATGATTCGCCTGAAGGACCGACACGTTTCCATTGTTCCACGGTCGAATCCCGATGGTCTCGTGCCAACTGCAATCTTAATTGACAATGTCGTTGCGTCAACATGTGAAGACGTAGGGGTGGTCTGCTGCGGAGCTCCATGTTCAACCATTTACAATGAATGGTGCGCTCCGAAACGCTTTTGCATGCACCAGCACTGTGCTCCTTCGGCAGAGGTGCCACAGATCAGCATTTGTCATATTTTACAGAATAGTCGCGGAAGGTCACTTCTGTACGTTTTTCTTGAATAACTCGAAAATCGTGGCCTCCCATGAAATGTATACCAATACAAAATTTAACAACATTTAATTTCGCTGGCCGGGGTGGCCGAGCGGTTCTATGCGCTACAGTCTGGAACCGAGCGACCGCTACGGTCGCAGGTTCGAATCCTGCCTCGGAAATGGATGTGTGTGATGTCCTTAGGTTAGTTAGGTTTAAGTAGTTCTAAGTTCTAGGGGACTGATGACCACAGCAGTTAAGTCCCATAGTGCTCAGAGCCATTTGAATTTGAACATTAAATTTCCTGCAAAAAATGCTGTTCATTTTTTTCATAGGGACTAATAGTTTGCGCGTAGTGAGCTAGAGAATGTGAAAAACTCGTGTGTGGTTTTTGAAGGCCTGATACAGAATTGCGGATTGCATAAAACGACATCAGTAAGGGCAGTTGAATCACCCCCTATAGCTGTCAGTCCTGTGTAGGGCAGCAACTCGACGTGGCGCGGTCTCAACGATACAGAGCAATGCTACCTCTACAGCCGTTCAGAATTGCGAAAGTGTTACCGGTGTAGGATTATCTGCACGAAAAATGGTTCAAATGGCTCTGAGCACTACGGGACTTAACTTCTGAGGTCATCAGTCCCCTAGAACTTAGAACTACTTAAACCTAACTAACCTAAGGACATCACACACATCCATGCCCGAGGCAGGATTCGAACCTGCGACCGTAGCTGTTGCGCGGTTCCAGTCTGTAGCGCCTAGAACCGCTCGGCCACTCCGGCCAGCGAGAAAACTTGGATTTCATGGTCGAGCGGCTGTTCATAGGCCACACAGCACGCCGGTAAATGCCAAACGACGCCTCGCTTGGTGTAAGGAGCGTAAACATTGGACTACTGAGCAGTGGAGAAACGTTGTGAGAAGTGACAAATCACGGTACACAGTGTGGCGATCCGATGGCAGGGTTTGGGTATGGCGAATGCCCAGTGAACTTCATCTCCCTGAGTGTGTAGTGCCAACAGTAAAATTCGGAGGCAGTGGTGTTATGGTGTGGTCGTGGTTTTCATGGGGGGGGGGGGGGGCTTGCACCCCTTGTTGTTTTGCGTGGAATTATCACAGCACAGACCTACATTGATGTTTTAAGCACCTTCTTGCTTCCCACTGTTGTTCGGGGATGGCGATTTCATCTTTCAACACGATCGAGCACCTGTTCATAATGCACGGCCTGTGGCGGAGTGGTTACACAACAATAATATCCCTGTAATGGACTGGCCTGCATAGAGTCCTGACCTGAATCCTATAGAACACCTTTGGGATGTTTTGGAACGCCAACTTCGTGTCAGGTTTAACCAACCGACATCGATACCTTTCCTCAGTGCAGCACTCAGTGAAGAATGGGCTGCCATTCCCTAAGAAACCTTCCAGCACCTGATTGAACGTATGCCTGCGAGAGTGAAAGCTATCATCAAGGCTAATGGTGGGCCAACACCACACTGAATCTAGCATTACCGAAGGAGGGCGCCACGAACTTGTAAGTCATTTACAGCGAGGTGTTCTGATACTTTTGATCATATAGTGTAGTACGACGACCGACTCTGGTCTGAACTGCTGTTTACTACGCTGTGTCCATGAATACGGGGGGCGACAGCGACAGATGGTTACAATAGTACCGGTGTGATGTCCCTTTCCTTAAGGTGGCTCATCCCTCTCAGGCGCATTTGAGGTCAATTACACAAGGTAGGTCATCACTGTGACCTTACATTGTTCGTGCATGTAGCACATGGTTACGACTCGCAAGAAAAAGCAGCATAATTAGCAGAAACAGCAATACATTACGCGCAACATTTTGTGACGCTGCTAAGGACGATGTCCATGAGTGTCGTAGAAACTGAATGCCCTTTGCAACGTGGCAGAGCCGTAGGATACACAGCAGACAGGCTCTGTGAAATTCGAAGTGACAGATAGACCTGCGCACCCATGTAATGAATTTTTTATTGATGAAGAAATCGTTGACAAGAGGACTTTATATAGACTGAAAACATTCCCTGATACATTAGTACCAAGTTTCAGGTTCTGTGGATCTCAGACGTCTCAGTTCCACGCGGAAGTATATTCCGGGCTGTGCGGCATCGGAAGATATAGCACCTTAGACACAGACATTGCCTGGTGAATGATGGGTTCTGGCGTGTCATCCTCGGGCTGAGCGACGCTTCAAACAGCAAACGTGTCGACACATGCGCAAGAAAGGGCACAGCTGAAAAGTTCATATGAGCTTTAAGGTGGGTTAATGATATCACTTTGGCACAAAATTTCAGCATAATTTTTCCACCGCCACCGTGGACGTGTCACCCAATTGTGATGTCGTCACACCCCCTCTTACTCACATTTCACCCTTTATTTTTCCGCCTCTGCGATGGATGTCAGAGTGACAACATCTAGCTTTGAAATCAAGCGGAATTCTTATGAGTGGCTGAAGAAAACATTTCAGACACACCACCGCTCAGAAGCGACACGGAAAGGCCTCAGGGGGTGGCATAAAAGACGTCACTGAAACCACTCCGTCCCTTGAGGCGTTGATTCCCACACATTTCGCGATCGAAAACGACACTTTGCATTGCAGTGAGCAACAGGACAATGTTGTTGACAACTTTCGACACTGCTGCCAACCCCTGCGGGTTTCAGCCCTACTCTAAGGACACTGTGAGGCTGCTATCCCACTGAACGTGATCTGACCTCTTTGGAGTGTAGTGTGACCGCAATTTTTGTTCTGGTATACAGGGCGGAACAACAACGGACCGAACAAAACCATTCGACGAAATATGAATGTGCTCCGGAGAAGCTAAGAGGTGTTATGATTTTTCAACGCTTCTGTTTCGCGTCCTCCTGTGGCGTGATGACGTGATCTAGGAGGGGGCGGAGGGGAGGGGGAGGGAGTGGATGCTACATTAACATGTACGTGAAGAGACGTCAAAGGATCACTCTAAGAGCTCCTAGTTCAGCAACACCCTCGGCGCCACCCAAGCACTTTAAAAATGTACCTGTCAGATACTCCGACACTAAATTAGTCTCGCGGCTGCTGTAGCACCTGAAGGTAGCTAATGGGAGTCGAATGGGTTGCCCAAGCCTTCGAGTCAAATTTCAAACTTATGCGTCTAAATGGGAGACAATTATGGAGCTTAGAGAAAGTTATCCTTTCATTCTTTTGTACGGCATACTTTGGTTGAACTTCTTATTCGTTTGCATTCATTTTCCCTAAATGAAAATACTGTAATATGAATCGCCAACGATTATATTCGGTGTTCTACTTACTGTTTGATTTGACTGCACGAACATCTGTTAACTTCCGAAGTACAACGCGGTACAGTGTTGCCCTCATCATCAGGCACAAATTGTGCTTAGATGGTTGGAATATATTTATTTGTCGGCAAACAGCAACGATGGACCATGCACTGGAGACCTGTGTAAAAGTATGCCGAAAAATGACTACCAGTCGCTAGCAACCAGTTGTGAACCAGCTTGATGGATGAGGGGAGTGTATGTGACTGAGAGTACTGAAATTATTGTATTGAGTACGCTGCTACTTATATGTAGACTTACCTGTGAATCTCACAAATTACATTTCCCTAGGCATCACTAGTAAATGGTTTTTAAACGGACACTTTGTTTGAATCGATAAATAAACTACATGATCGGACACCTTCAGTGTGCTGTGAACGTAGTACATACTCATCAACTGTCACAAAGCTGTCGAAAATTTCATCGGTAACAGCGTCTGCTTAATTAACATGTTTAATCGAAGCAGCTGGTGGCGAACGCATGATGCTCAAACAGAAATACCACTTAAACAGGTGGCCTAGCGCGTAGGCATCCAAAACACACAACTTGTCCTGCTGCTTGCATACTTGATTTGCTTTCAAAGCGTGACAATTGCTTATCTTCTCCATTATACTGAAGCACGCGTCACATTTAAGTGGTTCGTTTTCTATTAATAACATAGTCAGATTGAACAGGATGGAACTTCAAGTGGTTCAAATGGCTCTGAGCACTATGGGTCTTAACACCGGAGGTCATCAGCCCCCTAGAACTTAGAACTACTTAAACCCAACTAACCTAAGTACATCATACACATCCATGCCCGAGGCAAGATTCGAACTTGCGACAGTAGCGGTCGCTCGGTTCCAGACTGAAGCACCTAGAACCGCTCGGCCACACCGGCCGGCCCAAGAAGGAACTTCCCATGGTAAGATGATCATGAGATAAACCTAGCTATTCCTTGTTGTGGCGTTAGCGAAACAGTATTTAAGTAGGCCAGAATATGCGAGAAGTTATTAGTAACATGACAGTTGTGAGCCAGACGTATTCCCATGTTTAATCCAAATTCTCGGAGAAGGTCGATGGTATGTCAGGAAACGAACTTTATATAATAACGTACCATACTGACAGGGAACACGAACATTCGATAACAGTAACATTACACAGAGTTTACTATTTGTTTCGCAAAGATCGAGCAAAATTGCGTGTACTGTGATATGCAGGAACAGATGTTCTTAGGCGACTTCAGCAGCATTTTATATTATCTATGAAGGCAAGGTGAAAATCTCTCACCTAGCAGAGAGATAGAGCTGAGATCAGTAAAATTTTGGTGTTCTTGTGTTGATATACTTTGACCAATAACGTATATCAAGCGTCAACATCATTGCAGAGTAGTGTTGAGTGTTTAGTTATAATGAATGAAACGGAACACCGTACAGTCACAAAATTCGTGGAATTTGACAGTTAACCGCCAACGGATATTCATTCAAAGTTGGTGAAGAACTTGAGGGGCCTGTGCCTTCATTCAACAGTAAAGAAATGGGTGACTAAATTAAGATTTGGTCATATTTCTCTTGAATATAATGCACGTAAAAACGGTCCAAAATTGGAGTCACAAATAAAAACACCGAGAAATGCCACATATAATAGTGGAATATCAGCAATTAACAATGTATTATAAAAATATCTCCACACGCGTAACAGAAAAAAGTAGTGTTATTTTACGTCGTAAATTAATTAACAGAAAACTTTGCTCTTGATGGGTGCCGTATTTGTTGAACTCTGGACAAAATCAATTGTGAATAATAATGTTTGGGCCGATGTAAAAAGAAACACATTTTGTCACTTAAGATCATAAATGAGACCACCACTTCCCTCAAAAGTGAAACAGCAGCTATAGCAGTCAGTGCCAGCTACTTGCCATGCACCAAGGAAGGCCAAGTCGGGTTTATCTGTTGGCAGCTCTTTTTTTGGGTGTAAAAGGGATTCTTCTTAAGACACCAAAGTCTACCTAAGAGTCTGGGGACGCAGGACAGGTGTGGGGCCATGATAGTAATTGAGGTTCTGTCCACTTGTCTGTGATTGCGCACTCTTATGATTAGCTCCAGCCTAAGGTTGAGAACACATTAGTGGAATGTTTCAGGAGCAAACAGACGCTGGTGATAAATGTTGAGTCCTACAGCCATGCTGGGCGCGTGCAAAACGAAAAGCGCGGAGCCAAACTTCGAGGAACTTACGATGCCTAAAAAATTATTTTATGTCAGTGAAGCAAAGCTACATCCAACTCTTTTGTTAGTTTACCAGCAAAACGTTTACTTTTTTCGAAAAAAATAATTTTGAAACCGTCTGTCCGCACAGGCAGTATGTAGTGCCACTATGCAATGATTTCCATTTGATTGTGAGGAAATTATTTGGTAAAAAGAATGCCTTCATACGAAGTCGCTTGCCAGTTAATGTTTGGTGCACTTTAGGTATATACATATATTGACTTGAGAGCGGAAGGAGTCATGGCTCTCCTTCTGACTACGGGTTGCGACAGGCCTCATCCGAGACTATCTCCATGTATTACGTCGAGTTTACTGATGTGTCTCGTGTTCCTTTTTCGCATACGCTTCAGTAAGTCAGCTTTTAGACAACAATGAATTAACTGTTATTTTTATTTTGAAATTAAAGATAGACCAGCGACAGAGTGATCCCTTCAGTGAATGCATCATTTTATTTTGTCTGCACTGTGACATTCACGAAATATTCAGTATCTACTTTTGTTAGGAAAGTCAATTTTTAAAAAAATAAGTAAAGGAAACCTGATAGAAGTTTGCCTTGCGACTAAACAACAACATAAATTCAAGATAAGTGAGAAAATACACTGTTCATTTTTGTACAGCGAGAAATTTTCTTAGACTGAAGACGGTTCGTGACGTGGCCCCGAGGAGACAACGCAGATAGACTGTTTCTTTTTTTCACATGGTAGTTGCGATGGATGCTATACACTGTGTAACAGTGGTGTACGTGGGACTGAAAGTTTGAAAAGGAAAAAAGTACTTCGAAAGAACTGGATGCATCCAGTAGTGAGTAAATAGTTAGTACACTGAGCTTTTTACGTTTTGTTTAACAAGCTACTAGAGGATGAAACGAAGTTTTTCAGCTGTTTCTTAAGGTTTTCCTCAAGCTTCGATGAATTACATCACACTCTTAGAAACGTATTACGGCAGGAAGACAATGACATATTGTCGAACAAATGGCGTGTGTTACTACGAGCAATGAATATGAACCTGAATTTTGCTGTCGATATAATTATAGCTTGCTGAATTCTATACAGTTATGGCACCATGGTCACACATTTACTGTGAAACGATATGAGTTTGCCACAAACTTGGATGAAAGGAGAAGTAATATGTCAGCAACAAGAAACGGAAATTGTCAATTATTTTGTAATTCAGACTGCTAAAAAGCCATGGCGAGACAGCAGAATCTGAGGTCTTGTGTAAGACATAAAATTAATTGTTGTTGTTGTTGTGGTCTTCAGTCCTGAGACTGGTTTGATGCAGCTCTCCATGTTACTCTATCCTGTGCAAGCTTCTTCATCTCCCAGTACCTACTGCAGCCTACATCCTTCTGAATCTGCTTAGTGTATTTATCTCTTGGTCTCCCTCTACGATTTTTACCCTCCACGCTGCCCTCCAATATTAAATTGGTGATCCCTCGATGTCTCAGAACATGTCCTACCAACCGATCCCTTCTTCTAGTCAAGTTGTGCCACAAACTCCTCTTCTCCCCAATTCTATTGAATACCTCCTCATTAGTTATGTGGTCTACCCATCTAATCTTCAGCATTCTTCTGTACCACCACATTTTGAAAGCTTTTATTCTCTTCTTGTCTAAACTATTTATCGTCCATGTTTCACTTCCATAAAAGGCTACACTCCATCCAAATCCTTTCAGAAACGACTTCCTGACACTTAAATCTACACTCGATGTTAACAAATTTCTCTTCTTCAGAAACGTTTTCCTTGCTATTGCCAGTCTACAGTTTATATCCTCTCTTCTTCGACCATCATCAGTTATTTTGCTCCCCAAATAGCAAAACTCCTTTACTACTTTAAGTGCCTCATTTCCTAATCTAATTCCCTCAGCAATACCCGACTTAATTCGACTACATTCCATTATCCTAGTTTTGCTTTTGTTGATGTTCATCTTATATCCTCCTTTCAAGACACTGTCCATTCCGTTCAACTGCTCTTCCAAGTCCTTTGCTGTCTCTGACAGAATTACAATGGATTTTAATTCCTACTCCGAACTTTTCTTTTGCTTCCTTTATTGCTTGCTCAATATACAGATTGAATAACATCGGGGATAGGCAACAACCCTGTCTCCCTCCCTTCCCAACCACTGCTTCCCTTTCATACCGCTCGACTCTTATAACTGCCATCTGCTTTCTGTACAAATTGTAAATAGCCTTTCGCTCCCTTTATTTTACCCCTGTCACCTTCAAAATTTGAAAGAGAGTATTCCAATCAACATTGTCAAAAGCTTTCTCTAAGTCTACAAATGCTAGAAACGTAGGTTTGCCTTTCCTTAATCTTTCTTCTAAGGTAAGTCGTACGGTCAGTATTGCCTCACGTGTTCCAACATTTCTACGGAATCCAAACTGATCTTCCCCGAGGTCCGCTTCTACCAGTTTTTCCATTCGTCTGTAAAGAATTCGCGTTAGTATTTTGCAGCTGTGACTTATTAAACTGATAGTTCGGTGATTTTCACATCTGTCAACACCTGCTTTCTTTGGGATTGGAATAGTTATATTCTTCTTGAAGTCTGAGGGTATTTCGCCTGTCTCATACATCTTACTCACCAGATGGTAGAGTTTTGTCAGGACTGGCTCTCCCAAGGCTGTCAGTAGTTCTAATGGAATGTTGTCTACTCCGGGGGCCTTGTTTCGACTCAGGTCTTTCAGTGCTCTGTGAAACTCTTCACGCAGTATCATATCTCCCATGTCATCTTCATCTACATCCTCTTCCATTTCCATAATATTGTCGTCAAGTACATCGCCCTTGTATAGACCCTCTATATACTCCTTCCACCTTTCTGCTTTCCCTTCTTTGCTTAGAACTGGGTTTCCATCAAAGCTCTTAATATTCATGCAAGTGGTTCTCCTTTCTCCAAAGGTCTCTTTAATTTTCCTATACGCAGTATCTATCTTAACCCTAGTGAGATAAGCCTCTACATCCTTACATTTGTCCTCTAGCCATCCCTGCTTAGCCATTTTGCACTTCCTGTCGATCTCATTTTTGAGACGTTTGTATTCCTTTTTGCCTGCTTCATTTACTGCATTTTTATATTTTCTCCTTTCATCAATTAAATTCAATATTTCTTCTGTTACCCAAGGGTTTCTACTAGCCCTCGTCTTTTTACCTATTTGATCCTCTGCTGCCTTCACTATTTCATCCCTTAAAGTTACCCATTCTTCTTCTACCGTATTTCTTTCCCCCATTCCTGTCAGTTGTTCCCTTATGCTCTCCCTGAAACTCTGTACAACCTCTGGTTCTTTCAGTTTATCCAGGTCCCATCTCCTTAAATTCCCACCTTTTTGCAGTTTCTTCAGTTTTAATTTATAGTTCATAACCAATAGATTGTGGTCAGAGTCCACATCTGCCCCTGGAAATGTCTTACAATTTAAAACCTGGTTCCTAAATCTCTGTCTTATCATTATGTAATCTATGTGATACCTTTTAGTATCTCCAGGGTTCTTCCATGTATAGAATCTTCTTTCATTTCCAGAATGAGATTTTCACTCTGCAGCAGAGTGTGCGCTGATATGAAACTTCCTGGCAGATTAAAACTGTATGCCCGACCGAGACTCGAACTCGGGCCTTTGCCTTTCGCGGGCAAGTGCTCTACCAACTGAGCTACCGAAGTTTGGACGGTAGGAGACGAGGTACTGGCACAAGTAAAGCTGTGAGTACCGGGCGTGAGTCGTGCTGCGGTAACTCAGTTGATAGAGCACTTGCCCGCGAAAGGCAAAGGTCCCGAGTTCGAGTCTCGGTCGGGCACACAGTTTTAATCTGCCAGGAAGTTTCAATCTTCTTTCATGTTTCTTAAACCAAGTGTTAGCTATGATTAAGTTATGCTCTGTGCAAAATTCTACCAGACGGCTTCCTCTTTCATTTCTTAGCCCCAATCCATATTCACCTACTATGTTTCCTTCTCTCCCTTTTCCTACGCTTGAATTCCAGTCACCCATGACTATTAAATTTTCGTCTCGCTTCACTATTTGAATAATTTCTTTTATCTCCTCATACATTTCATCAATTTCTTCGTCATCTGCAGAGCTAGTTGGCATATAAAGTTGTACTACTGTAGTAGGCGTGGGCTTCGTGTCTATCTTGGCCACAATAATGCGTTCACTATGCTGTTTGTAGTAGCTTACCCGTACTCCTATTTTTTTATTCATTATTAAACCTACTCCTGCATTACCCCTATTTGATTTTGTATTTATAACCCTGTATTCACCTGACCAAAAGTCTTGTTCCTCCTGCCACCGAACTTCACTAATTCCCACTGTATCTAGTTTTATCCTATCCATTTCCCTTTTTAAATTTTCTAACCTTCCTGCCCGATTAAGGGATCTGACATTCCACTCTCCGATCCGTAGAACGCCAGTTTTCTTTCTCCAGATAACAACGTCCGCCTGAGTAGTCCCCGCCCGGAGATCCGAATGGGGGACTATTTTACCTCCGGAATATTTTACCCCAGAGGACGCCATCATCATTTCATCAAACAGTAAAGCTGCATGCCCTCGGGAAAAATTACGGCTGTAGTTTCCCCTTGCTTTCAGCCGTTCGCAGTACCAGAACAGCAAGGCTATTTTGGTTAGTGTTACAAGGCCAGATCAGTCAATCATCCAGACTGTTGCCCCTGCAACTACTGAATAGGCTGCTGCCCCTCTTCAGGAACCACACGTTTGTCTGGCCTCTCAACAGATACCCCTCCGTTGTGGTTGCACCTACGGTACGGCTATCTGTATCGCTGAGACACACAAGCCTCCCCACCAACGCCAAAGTCCGTGGTTCATGGGGGGGGGGGGGGTAAAATTTATTGTGAAACGCATTTCCGTTCACGTTTACATTACGTTAATTCGATTTTTCTATCTTGATTGTTATTTTCGCTAGTTGTACCTGTAAATTCGTCTGGAACATAACAAATCTACTGCTGTTGATTCTTAACGCACACTATTCCAGAAATTCGTTTTAAAGCGGTTTGTTCGATGCTCCGTTCTACAATAACTTTAATTTTCTAAGGTGATCACGTGGATTGATTCCTGTGCTGCAAAGGAAACAATGTCATCATTACCACTTCTACATGAAACGAGCGTCACACATTTTAAGAAAGTGCGGTGCGTGCTGCCACCGCTGCTTCATCCTTGTCGGTCGTTCATTATACACTAAAGCGCCAAATAAAGTGGTATAGACATGCGTATTCAAATACAGAGTTATGTGAACAGGCAGAATACGGCGCTGCGATCGGCAACGCCTATATAAGACAGCAAATGTCTGGCGCAGTTGTTAGATCCGCTAATGCTGCTACAATGGCAGATTATTAAGATTTAAGCGATTTTGAACGTGGTGTTATAGTCGGCGCAAAGCGATGGGACACAGCATCTCCGGCGTAGCGAAGAAGTGGGGATTTTCCCGTACAATTTCACGAGTGTACCGTCAATATCAGGAATCCGGGAAAACATCAAATCTCCGACATTGCTGCGGCCGGAAAAAGATCCTGCAAGAACGGGACCAACGGTGACTGAAGAGAATCGTTCAACGTGACAGATGTTTAATCCTTACCCAAATTGCTGCAGATTTCAGTGCTGGGCCATCAACAAGTGTCAGCGTGCGAATCAGTCAACGGAACGTCATCGATATGGGCTTTCGGAGTCGAAGGCCCACTCGTGTACCCTTGAAGACTGCACGCCACAATGCTTTACGCCTCGCCTGGGCCCGTCAACACCGACACTGGACTGTTGATGATTGGAAACACGTTGCCTGGTCGGACGAGTCTCGTTTCAAATTGTATCGACGGGATGGGCGTGTAAGGGTATGGAGACAATCTAATGAATCCATGGAACCTGCATGTCATCAGGGGACTTTTCAAGCTGGTGGAGGCTCTGTAAATGTGTGGGGCGTGTACAGTTGGAGTGATATGGGACCCCTGATACGTGTAGATACGACTCTGACAGTTGACACGTACGTAAGCACCTTGTCTGATCAATTGCATCCATTCATGACCATTGTGCTTTCCGACGGACTTGGGCAATTCCAGCAGGACTTTAAATACTTCCACTGACCATCAGACTCCCCAGACGTGAACATTATTGAGCATATCTAGGATTCCTTGCAACATGCTCTTACGGATTTATGGATAGCCCTGCAGGATTCATGGTGTCAGTTCTCTCCAGCACTACTTCAGACATTAGTCGAGTCCATACCACTTCTGCGTGCTCGCGGAGGCCCTACAGTATATTAGGCAGGTGTACCAGTTTGTTTGACGCTTCAGTGTATTTGTTGTGCGCGTTTACAATTGAGCCGTGGTAAAATTTGCTGTTTTGAAGAGCGCGCCGCAGCGCGTAGTGTAAAGCAGTCGCCCTCCGTTTCTGGCGGTGGCGCTGCTGTGGCAATCGCAGCTTTGGTGTCTCCCTCTGGTGTGAAAGGGGAAAGGTAGCCTGTTCACGTGCATTTAAGGGGCGCTATGAGCTCACGAGGCGGCGAGTCTGATCAGTTGGTCAGCCGGGTCACTGTGGGGCAGTCAGTGTCTGTCTGTCGTCCGAAGTGCTAGTATGTGTTAGGCCGCCAGTTCGCTCGAGTGTGTTCAGGCAATGGTCATTGGCGTTTGGATCGATCGATCGGTTGGTCGGTCGCGCACTGGGACACAAGATGACTTGTCCGTCTTGAGCGTCGGCGCATGTGAGGTCGCCACGTCAGTCCAGTGGGCCGCGCCTTATAGCGAGGGGTAGTGGCTTCGCGGCCGACACGAGAGCAACAGGAGTCAACCCACGACATCGGGCTGGCCGGTGCGAGCTGCCGCCTTCCTGCGTCCGTTGAAGCGGCTGGCAGCGGACGGTTCGGGAGAGCGTTTTGGGGATGCTGCGCCAGGTCTTCGCCAGACTTCGCAGTTTATTAGAAGGTAATTGATTCGTGATATCTCGTTTCACTTACTTGTTAAATTCTACTTGTTTTCTTGGGCAGTCTCTCGTCCCCATCTTGCTCTTCTGTCTCCCGTCCGCATTTGTTAGGCAGTTAGTGTCTGTCTGTCTGTCTGTCTGTCGGTCTGCCGTACGTTAATAGCTGCCTCTGTCATGTTTGTCGGATTCGGTGTTAACGAGTTTATTGCTTGAAGTGTAACGGCCGAATTCCTGAAATACGTTTTTATCTTGCCTATCATCTTGAGAGGCGGTATATGTGTAATTTAGAGCATGTTTGGCCAACCTTGTATATTCTACACTCCTGGAAATGGAAAAAAGAACACATTGACACCGTGTGTCAGACCCACCATACTTGCTCCGGACACTGCGAGAGGGCTGTACAAGCAATGATCACACGCACGGCACAGCGGACACACCAGGAACCGCGGTGTTGGCCGTCGAATGGCGCTTGCTGCGCAGCATTTGTGCACCGCCGCCGTCAGTGTCAGCCAGTTTGCCGTGGCATACGGAGCACCATCGCAGTCTTTAACACTGGTAGCATGCCGCGACTGCGTGGACGTGAACCGTATGTGCAGTTGACGGACTTTGAGCGAGGGCGTATAGTGGGCATGCGGGAGGCCGGGTGGACGTACCGCCGAATTGCTCAACACGTGGGGCGTGAGGTCTCCACAGTACATCGATGTTGTCGCCAGTGGTCGGCGGAAGGTGCACGTGCCCGTCGACCTGGGACCGGACCGCAGCGACGCACGGATGCACGCCAAGACCGTAGGATCCTACGCAGTGCCGTAGGGGACCGCACCGCCACTTCCCAGCAAATTAGGGACACTGTTGCTCCTGGGGTATCGGCGAGGACCATTCGCAACCGTCTCCATGAAGCTGGGCTACGGTCCCGCACACCGTTAGGCCGTCTTTCGCTCACGCCCCAACATCGTGCAGCCCGCCTCCAGTGGTGTCGCGACAGGCGTGAATGGAGGGACGAATGGAGACGTGTCGTCTTCAGCGATGAGAGTCGCTTCTGCCTTGGTGCCAATGATGGTCGTATGCGTGTTTGGCGCCGTGCAGGTGAGCGCCACAATCAGGACTGCATACGACCGAGGCACACAGGGCCGGCACCCGGCATCATGGTGTGGGGAGCGATCTCCTACACTGGCCGTACACCACTGGTGATCGTCGAGGGGACACTGAATAGTGCACGGTACATCCAAACCGTCATCGAACCCATCGTTCTACCATTCCTAGACGGGCAAGGGAACTTGCTGTTCCAACAGGACAATGCACGTCCGCATGTATCCCGTGCCACCCAACGTGCTCTAGAAGGTGTAAGTCAACTACCCTGGCCAGCAAGATCTCCGGATCTGTCCCCCATTGAGCATGTTCGGGACTGGATGAAGCGTCGTCTCACGCGGTCTGCACGTCCAGCACGAACGCTGGTCCAACTGAGGCGCCAGGTGGAAATGGCATGGCAAGCCGTTCCACAGGACTACATCCAGCATCTCTACGATCGTCTCCATGGGAGAACAGCAGCCTGCATTGCTGCGAAAGGTGGATATACACTGTACAACTGCCGACATTGTGCATGCTCTGTTGCCTGTGTCTATGTGCCTGTGGGTCTGTCAGTGTGATCATGTGATGTATCTGACCCCAGGAATGTGTCAATAAAGTTTCCCCTTCCTGGGACAATGAATTCACGGTGTTCTTATTTCAATTTCCAGGAGTGTATGTAAGACTGCATTTCATGGGTTTTTATTTAAATAGTTATTTTAGTATGTAAAGTTGCCACCCTTTCACCGTAAGAGTGTTTTTTTAATCATGAAATCAAGTTGCACCTTCGCTGGCAAGTTAATCTTTTAATGTTAGTGTTTGTACCATTTCCATCCCTCCTACTGGGTGCATGGTTTATGTTCTTGTGTGAGTTGTTAAAATTTTTAGTTTAAAGTAATCTGGTGTGTTGCAGATTTGCACCAGTGTAGTCTTTCAGCGGTTGTTGTAAGCGGTCGTCACTACGG
Source organism: Schistocerca serialis cubense (assembly GCF_023864345.2). Taxonomy (NCBI): domain Eukaryota; kingdom Metazoa; phylum Arthropoda; class Insecta; order Orthoptera; family Acrididae; genus Schistocerca; species Schistocerca serialis. Next base: position 308,960,817 of record NC_064640.1, read on the forward strand.
CCGTGTCAAAAGGGATCGGCAAGTTCTCAGCCCGAAAGCTCATACTGTCAAAAATTTGTTCTTTCTGTCTCTGAATAAATTGTAACTTGATATTTAGAGGGTGCTTTCTGATTATAATTTTAAATCTGTTTCCAAAAAAAAAAAAAGCCTTTTAGGAATAAAATTTCCATTTGATGAAAGAAATTTGATTTGTTTTCATCAGTTACCCGCTGGCAACTACTTACACGCTCACATAGTGTGATTAAATGTGTTAATGATCTTGATGAATCGCTAGTAAATTAAGTACATTCTTAAGAAAAAGTTTTGAAAGTAAACTCACGGTTCAACAATAACATGATAAAGAAGTTACAAAGTCATTTTTATAACAACAGTGTGGATTTTAGACGTTTTCCAGTATCAAACCGTCTATCACTCACACTAGGAATACCTCTGAGATCAGAGCACTGAGAATTTTTGTAAATATTTGGTCTATATTGTCATCGGATGCCGATTTAATAACTTAAAAAACCGTTACCTGGTTTCATCAGAACTGAAACTGAATTAGTCTCTTTGTAACATGCAGTAGTGTTCATTCTGCTACATTGTACCAGAAGAAGAAAGATATAGCATGTCAACAATAAGTGAAATGTAAGAGTTACTCAAAACTTATAAGTTACGACTATTCTCTAAATAAAGACGCGTAATGAGTTTGGGGAACATAAATCGCTAATTCTGCTGTTACACTGCCTGATCATGTAACACAGTGTTATTACTGATGAAGAGATGAAATATGTACCAACCGATTTTATCCCGTACATTCGCTCTGCGAAATCTAGAAATAATTCACAGCAAATGTCATGTCATGCAATATCTTTCTTGTTTATATTCATGTATTCTTGTCTCCTTTTGCCCCAAATCAAAGGCCTTTCACCTACCTTCATTATCAAAATTTCTGTGTTAGTTTTCTCTATATGTAAAGAACACACCCTGTAAGACATACAGCCTCAGAACGTACAACCTACTACCGTCAGTCAGCAACCACTCCACTGCTGTCAGCTGGCCGCTCTTCACGCACGTGTTCCTCCGCCTGCGTGGACTGCCCAGGCTTCTGTCGCTGCCGTCGCGCGATTTCCGCTTCACTATGGGATATGCCGCTGGCAAGCGGCGAAATTCCGCAGCCGCGTACTTTCCACTCTGCGTGAGCTGCCATAGCAGTGCGTCATATACCCCGCAGCTGCTGCACATAATTCGCTCGCGTTGCACATGCGCATAGGGCGCTTCCCTCTCGCTCCTATACCAGAAGACTTCTCGTAGCGCGATCATAGCACCGTTGCCTCGGCTTCCACTGGCCACAAACTACAAACGCCTCAGCTTGAACACCGCCCCAGCGTGTTCAGTAAAATAACACAGTGTTTTAGGTCGCTCCTGCTTGTTCTGCGATAACAATCACATATATTTTAAACGCCATCGTGATTTCTCAGCCGGCACTGTCGGCTGGCAAAGGAAACATCTGCAAGTTCAGCTTTTTGAACATTTCTCCGAGCTCTCTCGTGAGTGAAACAAACTTATGACTAGGACCGGATTACATGCATTTGCTTGTTGCATATGCATTTGCATATTTGGCTCCTTTTCACCGGTTATTGCATATTTTAACTAAAAACTATTGACGATGCATATTTTCGCTCTATGTTTACAATATTTTAAAAATTTGGACAGGTGCTCTCTAGCTCGATCTAGTTTTGATGTCTCACAGATTGACCACGACCTAGAACTGCGTGCAATCGCTAACTGAGAGGCCACTGCCTAGCGAAATCATTAGAGAAGAGGAACAGGAACAGGCAGACAGAGTCAATGCTCCTGCGCCCGCGCCCCTGGTTAATCCTCACCGCTGTCATAAAGTACGCGTCGGCAATAATTAAATTAAACCATGCAAGCTTTTAATCGTACGTCCATTGTTTCAGTTCAGCTTCCCGCGTAAATATTGCTTAAATCAAAATAATGTCACATGAATCAACATTGCATAAACATCACATACCGACAATTTACGTAAATGTTCTGGAAGAGATACGCAATTAACTCAAGGACAGCATTATCTGATTTTCAGTTGACGAAATTACAGAAACTTGTGGCCGTTACATTGCAAATTTAATTGTTGGTGTTCTAAAAGAAGAGCCTTCTTCTTCCTATTTAGCGACCTGCAAAGAACTTGAAAAAGATATCATTCTGCGATCGCCAGATTTGTGAATGAGGGTATTAGAAAAATATTTCCAGATTCTTCTGCAGATGAAAGGGTGTTTATTTCAGATGCTGCTCCCTATATGATCAAAGCAGGAAAAGCCCTCCGAGTATTTTATCCCAATTTGATTCATGTGGCGTGCTTTGCTCATGGAGTACATCGCCTTGCTGAACAAGTACGTTCCGCGTTTGTGAATGTAAATAAACTGATTTTATCGGCAAACAAAGGGTTTCTAAAGGCTTCTGCTCGCATCAAGACCTACAAAGAAAAACTAACAAATGTGCTTTACCTCCCGAAGCAGTGGTAACTCGTTAGGGTATGTGGGTCAAAGCTGTCTTGTCTTACAATGAACATTTCGAGGCCATTAGAGGGGTAGTAAAAGACTTCGATAGTGTAGAAGCTTTCGCAGTTTGCCAGTGCAAGGAAGCTTTTAATGAATCAGGTATTAAAAAATACATTGCTGTGATTAGCACTCAAGTATGAAAAAGCTTGAAACTGAAGGTTTGGCATTGAATGAATCTATTCAGTTAATGAATAAAATTATTCTAGTGAACTATTCATTGCCTGAGGTATTCCCAAGAAAACTTAAAGAAAAGTTTGAAAACATTTTAAACAGTAACCCATGCTTTGAAGCCTTGTGCCAGATTGGTAGTTTTATTAATCAGACGGGTGCACATTTACCAGATACAAGAAGTGCCAACATAGCACCCAAATTCAAATTCTGCCCGATTACCTCAGTTGCTGTAGAACGGTCCTTTTCTGCTTACAAAAATGTTTTGAGTGATCGAAGACACAATCTTACTGCCCAGTAACTGGAACAGTACTTGGTCGTTTATGTTTACTATAGTAGAAAAATGTAAAATAAATTGTATATGATGGTTTGGTACAATAGTATTAAGAAAAAATGATTACTGCTCAAAAAAATTCTTGATTGTACTTTTTTTCAAATAAAATATTATGGAGTTTTTGAGTGTGCTCCTCTGCGTGCGATATATCTCGAGGTTGGTCCTGTACACATCGACTGTTTCGCTGTGACTCACTCTCATCGCATCCGCTTGTTACCTACCACAACAGCAAAGAAGGAACAATTGTTGAAACATGGTATGCGTCTCCATTTTGCAAATTTTTAGAAAATAATCCCAGAAAGTCCCCCTTCCTAACCTCTACCAGAAAGTATTCAGAAAATGATATCAGCATTGTAAATGTACCGATTTTTCGCGTGGCCGGTACTGCTCCTCGTAACTAATATGCACAGGTTCGACTTTGAGATATAATGCACGCAGTAAAACCATGTTTTTTTATTATCTGATCTTGGATGTTTCGACACTTTTCATACATTTTTAATCATTCTTCATGCATATTTTGAGGTTTTTATGATGCTGTCTCTACTTATGACCATTCTTGCTGCGGTTCTTTGGGTACGTTCACTATCCCTTTTTAGTTCTATTTGGTATGGGTCTCACACGTTTGAGCAATATTGTAAGATGGGATGTACGAGTGTTTTAAAGTATTCTCCTTTGCAGACTGCAGACACCTGCCAGTGAAATTAGGTCTACCACATGTTTTGTCTAACGATTGAGCTTATTTGATCATCAAATTTCATATCGCCACAACGTGTTACACCTATGGAATTGTGTGAATTGATTAATTCCAGCTGAGATTCATTGATAGTGTAATCATGTGATACTGCGTTTTTGCATTGTATGAGCCGGCCGGAGTGGCCGTGCGGTTCTAGGCGCTACAGTCTGGAACCCAGCGACCGCTACGGTCGCAGGTTCGAATCCTGCCTCGGGCATGGATGTGTGTGATGTCCTTAGGTTAGTTAGGTTTAATTAGTTATAAGTTCTAGGCGACTGATGACCTCAGAAGTTAAGTCGCCAAGTGCTCAGAGCCATATGAAACATTTTTTGCATTGTACGAAGTACACACTTTTACATTTCGGTACATTTAAAGCAGGATGCCACACTTTATACATCACTTTTAAATCTTATAATGATCTGACTGGACGTTTATGCAGCTTTTTTCTCACAGCAATGCGTTTTTCAGTTCTTCTAGACAGGCCACACCAACTGTCATCATTGAAAAACCAAATGGTCCCTTACACATCTGCGGGTATTTCAAGACGTCCATCAATGCTCAATCAGCCATGATGCATACCTGATATCTAAGGTAGGGGAAATTGTGGCCCATCCAGCAGGCAGAAAAGTGTTTTCAAAAATTGACCTGAGGGACGCATACCTCCAACTGCCATTGGATGAAGAATCCTGACATATCTTAGTCATCAGATAGTACAACAGACTTCCCTGTAGCTAGTACCCCAGCAATATTTCAGTGATCTCATCCACAATGTATTGGGCACAGCAAATTAATCAGATGATATTCTCATCACAGGCAATGCCCAGGATCTGGCCAACAACTTGTACACTGTGTTCACAGTCCTCCAACAGGCAAATCTAAAATGTAACAAGGACAAGTGTTTTTTCTTTGTGCGTCAACTTGAATATCTTGGGCACATTGTCAGTGCTTCCAGTATGTGCCTCATATCTCAGTACACCAAGGTAGTAGGAAAGCTTCTGGCTCCTATCAATAATAGCTAGCTGAAATCAGCGTTGTGACAAATTACTACAAAAATTTTATTCCCCATGTGGCCGCCATTACTGAACCACTACATGACCTACTGCAGAAAAGCGTTCATTGATAACGGACAACAGTGCGTTTCAATGCTCTCAGAGACTTAAGACAGGCTCTTTTCCACTCCTTGTGCCTCACAGCATACAATCCCACCAAATCTTATACTGGCAGCATATGAATCAGAGTGTGGGGTGGGAGCAGCCTGTCCCACGTGATTGACAGTGTGGAATGTACAATCGCTTCTGCGTCCGAAAAGCCCTACTTCGGCTTAGTGAAATTATAGTCATATTAAGAAAGAACCATTACCCACCATTTTCATCCTTAAAAAATTTTATGATTATGAGTATGGTAGGCATGCTCCCTATTTTCAAGGTTTTAGCCAACATTTCCACCAAAACTCCATGCTGCCTTCAGTGGTGGGTCTTGTTCCTGTCAAGTTGTAATTATGATATTCCACCTCACAACATGCAAACGTTTGTCTCCTTTCACACCTACTCCTGGGTCAAGCCCCTGTGTTCGACATGGATCCCGAAGTGACAAATTTATGTGTTGGCTTGTGTCTCGTGTTCTTTGGCTGACGTTTGTTTGATAATTTTTCTCACATTTCGCCAGTACGAGTGGCTGGCATTGCCAAAGCTTCACCCTCCACCATGAGCAATAGAGGGTGAAGCTTTGACAATACCAGCCACTTGTGCTGGCGAAACGTCAGAAAAGTTATGAAAAAAATATCAGCCAAAGAACCCAAGCCAGAAGCCATCAGACAATTTGTCAACAAGTTGCCATGAAAGCCTTAACAATGCTATATTTCACAGTTTATTTACTCCATGATATCACTACGGATGAATCCATGGCCAACTTCCTATTGGACACCAAACTCATCACATGCCACAACTTGAAGGGTTGGATTGGGTTTATTTTGGGGGGAGGAGACCAAACTGCGGCGTCATTGGTCTCATTGGGAAGGGTGGGGAAGGAAGTCGGCTGTGCCCTTTAAAAAGAACCATCCCGGCATTTGCCTGAGGCAGTTTAGGGAAATCACGGAAAACCTAAATCAGGATGGCCCGACGCGGGATTCAACTGTCGTCCTCCTGAATGCGAGTCCAGTGTGCTCACCACTGCGCCACCTCGCTCGTTCAACATGGAGGATCCAACCATCAGCAAGATCCTCCATCTGGTATGCCACAGTTGGTCGCCAGATCCAGGAGCTGGAGATCCAGGCCTACTGGCACCATCGGAAAGCGCTCTCAAAGCTGAACAATGTGCTGCTGCTCCACGGAGGAAACAGTCATACCCAGGTGGTCATCTTTGCATCTCTCCAGTTAAGGCTCTGGAGCGTGGTGCTCATTGAATGTCTAGCCCATCAACATGTCTATTGGCGTGGAATGGACACTGATATTACTCAAATGGTGTCCTCTTGCAAGCTGAACAATGTGCTGCTGCTCTACGGAGGAAATAGTCACACACAGGTGGTCATCTCTGCATCTCTCCAGTTAAGGCTCTGGGGCGTGGTGCTCATTGAATGTCTAGCCCACCAACTTGTCTATTGGCGTGGAATGGACACTGATATAACTCAAATGGTGTCCTCTTGCACTACCTGCCAGAGTGAGCAGGCTGCCCCACCACAATGTTATCTCTGCCAGTCTCTTCCAGCCCTTGGTCAAGGCTTCATTTGGATTTTGTGGGACCTTTCTTGGGCCACACTTGGTAAATTTCAATAGACACAGGCAGTGGGTTCCCATACGTTTCAACCATGAATGTCACATCAACTAGACACAGTATTCAAATCTTATCTCATGTTTTGCCACCTAAAGAACTTCCTGACATCATTGTTACAGACAATGGTCCACAGTTTCCATCTGCAGAATTCCCCATTGGCATTGTCTTAGTTCCCACATCACCCTTTCACCTTGCCTGAAACCAACTAGTAGCATGTTTCGTCTGTTCCTTTACAACTCAAATGCCTAACCTTCACTGTCACCATCGTCTGAATGAGGTTCTCACCCTTTCTCTGGCATCCTACAGGTCAACCCCGCAGGATGTCACGTCTCTTGCAAAGAAACTTCACATTGATCGCATTGGTCCCAACTTTCTATCGTTAAACACACAGTTCACTGACCCCTAGTCAGCAATCTACCTGCCACCGTTTTTCACTCAAAATACCCAATGTGGGCCCTGGAACCTGCCTACTCCACGGATGTTGAGATGAAATTCACCATCTCCTCCCCTCTGTGGGAGGGGGGTTGGGATGTGGGGAGCGAGAAGATGCTGTACCAAGGCTTAACGCCTGTGATCTCAGTAACCAACATGACATCAGCTCTTCCAAGATGCCTAACACAAAGTGGACAATTTTCTGGAAGGCAGATAGCCATGGTCCGACCGTCCACAAGGACGTAACCCAAGTACTGCTAGAGGCCGCCGTCCACACGGACCTACTCTCTTCTGCAAGACACGTGATCGAAAATAGTTCAGGCTGTAACCTAGGGCCGAGTAGTATTTAGGGCACCTCTCGAGCTAGACCAGACTAGTTTGCTCCGAGTGAGTTTCCTGCGGCAGGTGCCGATTCCACAGGATTCTCATTCGAGAGTCGGCGCACAGCGTCTCTGTCGTTCACGTCTGACTTCGGGAATGCGGGAATTGGCGGCTGTGGACTTGCTCCTTGCCGAAGAAGATGGGGACTCTGTTGTCGTAGCAGACTTGTGGGGTTGTAAATTTATTCCTGTTTAACTTTCAAATAGCTAAACGCCAGACTTAGACAGTTTTGCTCCCCATTCGACTTAAACTTTGTTCACTCATTTTGTACTTAACACTGAGCGTTCGATAGAACTTTGGCTTTTATGAAGTGTATATTTAGTCAACTTAGACTCAGTGACAATCTGACCAGCCTTGAGCTGCCAGAAGTATTGTTGTTCTGTTTAAAGAGTGGCTCATTTTATGTTTTGTTTGAATTCTCGTGAGAGCAGACATGCTCTTAATCTTTGATAAATAAAAAATATCTAGTCATTGCTACCTAGATATTTTTCGGGCCGCCATCAGTGGACATATCACTTCATACGTTATGGAAGTAACTGCTTCCGCTCATTGTTCTGCAATCGTGTAATCATACATTTAAGGGTCTTACTATCTCTGTTTTCGCAATACGTTAATTGTTTATGTTGATGGCCAGTTGCCACTCCCTGCACCAAGTGTAGATCCTCGGCAGGTCTTCCTGCATTTCGCTACAATTTTCTGGCGTTACGACTTCTCTATACACAACAGCATCATCAGCGAAAGGCCTCATGGAACTTGCGATGTTATTTATTAGGTCATTTATATACACTGTGAAAGGAGTGGTCCTGTAACACTCCTTTGGGGCACAACCGAAGTTATATCTACGTCAGAATGATGTGCTGTGTCCTATTTACTAGAAACTCTTCAAACCAGTCACACGGATGGTCTGATATTCCGTACGCCTCTATTTTGTTCATTAGTCGGCAGTGTGTAAATGTATCGAACACCTTCAGGAAGTCTAGGAACACGCTATCTACCTGGACGCCCGTATCTACTGCTTACTGGGTCTCGTACACGAACAGTTTTCGGAACTAATGTTGATACCTGCAGAAGAGATATTAGGTCTCCAGAAATGCCATAATAAGCAGGCATAAAACAATTCCTACATTTCTGCAACAGAGAGACGTCAGAGATATAGGCCTATAGTTTTGTGCATCTCGTCGACGATCCTTTCTGAAAACTGAAATGATCTGCAATCATTAGGAACGCTTCGCTCCTCAAGAGATCTGTTAGAAGAGGAGCAGTTCTTTTGGAAACTCTGTGTAGAATCGAACTGGTATCCCCGCCAAGTCCAGTGGCCTTTCCTCCGTTGAGCGATTTCAGTTACTTTCCTGTCCCATGGTCACTTATTTCGATATGTCATTTTGTAGTTTCTGCGACAGTTTAAAGGAGGAGCTGCAGTGCGATCTTCGTCTGTGAAACAGTTATGGAAAAATACGTTCGCCTTTTCCTGTGTCATCCTCTTTTTGAATGCCACTCTGGTCACAGAGTGTCTGGGAAGATGGCAGCGGTACTTTTGCTGATTTAACATAAGACCAAAACTTCTTAGGACTTTCTGTCAAGTCTGTAGGTAGAATTTCACTTTCGAATTTATTGAACGCTTCACACATAGCTAATTTTGTCTATGACAAACATTTGTATATGACTACCACTCCAGGCAACGTTCTGACAAGTGGCAGTTTAACTACAATTTAGTAGACAATCGAGCATGAAAACTTAAGCTCTGTGCCCAGAACACTTCTTGCAAGCGACACCCTGCATCGAAATTAGGCTGTTCCTTCTTTTTTCGAATTTCATGTTTCTTCTCGCGTACCCCTTAGATTTTTTCCTTGTGTTTTAAGAAGAATTTTAAGACCTATTTTGTTGAACTTGAAGACGAGAAACTCATACTGCAGATGCCGACAATTTGCGTCATGTCACCGTGTGTTGTTTATTACTGCTTATACAAGTGCTTGACTGCTATCACACTCCAGAATGATATTTTCTCTCTGCGGCGGAATGTGCGCTGTATGAAGCTTTCTGGCATAGTAAAATTGTGTGCTGGACATAACCTCGAACTCGGGACCTTTGCCATTCCCAGGCAAGTCCTCAAGCGACTGATCCACTCAATCACGACTCATGATCGGTGCTGTCAGCTGTGGTTCCACCAGTACCTCATCTCCTACCTTCTAAACTTACAGAAGCTCTCCTGCGAAACTTGCATAGCCGGCCGTTGTGGCCGAGCGGTTCTAGGCCCTTCGGTCCGGAACCGCGCTGCTGCTACGGTCGCAGGTTCGAATCCTGCCTCGGGCATGGATGTGCGTGCTGTCCTTAGGTTAGTTAGGTTTAAGTACTTCTAAGTCTAGGGGACTGATGACCTCAGATGATAAGTCCCATAGTGCTCAGAGCCACTTGAACCATTTGAATTTGAAACTTGCAGGACTTGTACTCCTGGAAGAAAGGATATTGCGGAGACATGGCTTAGCCTCAACCTGGGGGATGTTTCCAGAATGAGATTTTGGCTCTGCAGCGGAGTTAAGAGTTCGTTTCAGTCAAGAGTTTGGACATGTTGAAGAAGATATGCATCGATTTTGATTTCTTAAATGAGGTTCATTTTTCTTGGGTGACGTAAGATATGGCAAAAAGAGGAGTGAAATTGATGTAAGATTTCAGTAACTATGACATCCGATGAAGAACAATAAGAATTAATTTTGTGATGTTTGCAGAATCACATACCCTGATTGACAATAAAAAGGTAGTGCAAAGAAAATTGTGCTTAAAACTAGTGTTGACTTACGCTGCATTCACACATATTGTATGTTCTTTTATACAGTAGTATTTGAATTTATCCCATTTAAATATATTTAAGCGTATTTGCAAAACATACGTAATAGGTTGATTTCAATTGTTTATTACAATAGAAAATACACACGATTATTTCAATATATATCTCGTATTTAAATATTTAAGTCCGTTGCGGTATGAGTGTAATGAAACTTAGCATGTTATAAAAACATGCCATAAGTAATAAAATTGGCTGGGGTTCTAAAATCACTTGACATCTTTATGTAACCCAAATTTAAGCACCACCCTATATAGCAGTCAAGTACACGCATAAGCAATACTAAACAACATGTAATGACACGACATAACTTCTCGGCCACTGTGGCATTGGTTCCTCCTCATCGGTTTCAACAAAACAGGCCTTAAAATTCTTTTTAAAATAAAAGGAAAAAAACTAGGTGGTGTGTATGAAGAAACGCGAAATTTGAAAAAATAAGAATCACCCCAATCCAGATGCAGGGATTACCGGCTCTTTCGCCTTTGCCAGCTTATGGTGTCAATTCATATAGAGGACACCGAAAAACCGAAAAAGATATGTCAGGTTATTTATACGTACGAGCGCAGGGCACAATAATCGAAGGAACAGACCTTTCACGAATCTGCTACATGGACGGTAAATGCAAGGCGATAAAGGAAGTAGAAAGAAAAGAAATTCGTAACGTACGCAGTTCTAAAATATTCATACTGATGTTGACCAACAAACGGTGCTCAACTGAAAAATATTGTTCATGAGGTAATTAGGAAGTGTTATGTTACATCTAGTTCGCCATGTAGTTGTGAAATCACGCCTATGACTCCTTATAAATGACCCTTTTACTCAACGAAGAAAAACATACGTCTTTACGTAAAACGGAAAGCATCTAATGTGACATGAGCAGAATACATTATTACTGTATGAACATAGATTTAAACTGCAAAATGTAGAGACGTCAAGGACTACTCGAGTGCATCCACAATGGAAACTTAGGCGATTCATTAGGTGGAGCGAGTTGGCTCAGAGGTGAAGATACTGGTCCTTCTACTCGGGAGATACTCATTTCAAATCCCTCTCTGTTCATACTGAGTAAAGTTTTCCGCAGTTTCACGAAATCGCTCCTGCCGAACACTGAGGTGGCTTCTTCAAAACGGTCGCTGCCGATTTTCTGTTCCGTCCTTGTCTTAAAATATTATCTTCAATGAACTCAGTCGACGGAACGGTAGCCGAAGCGTCATTTCTTGTTTCTCTGACGTTGAAACTATATAATCATTTGTGATGGCAAACGTGCAAAATAGCCACCTTGAAATTGGAGTCACATTTCCAACAACACAACGATGAAACACACATACACTGGAAAATATGATGCGGTTCCCACACAAAGCTTCAAGGCAATATGGGAAAAGCGAACAGTTTGATACTCAGAATACATCACATACTTTATGGAATATCTATGAATCCTGCAGTAAACACCGTCACATTTCATTTCAAATATTCCTCACACACACACAACAAAAGTGGGTCAAAATGAGACACAGACTCGCGGAATCATTAATAAACAATAGGTAATCCGTAATTCGTCCCCACACAATCTTCTAGAACAAAAGGTATGGCTTTGGATGTCCGTTGACAAGAACATACTTTCGTTCACATCAACCAAACGGTTTATCCCTACAAAATCTTGTTTCGCGCACTTCAAATAATGAGTTATGACATTGCTTTATTTGACGGAGAATGCATTGCATCACTATCTCTCTCTCTCTCTCTCTCTCTCTCTCTCTCTCTGTGTGTGTGTGTGTGTGTGTGTGTGTGTGTGTGTGTGTGTGTTTTTCATATCTACTTTACGTCTTACACTTCCGCTCTGAATACTATTTAGCATAATGATTCTAATCCGGAAAATTACAGAACATAAATATCTTAATTTTTCATAATCACTGTATTTATGACATTGCATTGCTATTACAACACGCTTCGTCAACGCGAAACTGTGGCGTAGGAAAGAAGAGAATCAGTTCTATGGTTCTCCTTACTTATGATACAGCGAAACAAGTTAAAATTTTAGAATAAATCGCGTCACCTTCAAGTTCCATTTTTTTCCTCTCGTTTGTAATATCTACGTTGTAGAGGTCGTACGAAATCTTGGCAAACATTCTGGTTCTAATATTGGAAACGAAACACAAATGTGCCCATGAATCGATCTGGAGATTTCTCTCAGACGTCTCACTTTGCATGTAGTGAAACACTAACGTTAAATGTACATGTGTTAATTAGTCTCTCTAATTACATAAGATGTGATACTAAATGTGAGACATTCTCAAGCTTAGCGTCAAGCTGAATGACGGATAATTTTTCATTGTTTGATATAAAATATAAAACGATCTGTGGTCCGAATGTGTGTCATATATTCAATTCCTGTACGTATAGAATATGACAGATGGATGATGCTTCTGCAAATCAGTTCTTGTAATAAAAAAAGTATCGCTCTGAACTGGAGCGGATCGCACCACGAGCGGAATAACGAGTAACTAAAAGTACGCTAAATGCATAATGCAATCGTGTTTGATAGACGAGTAATCGGTTTAAGTACAAAATCGAGCGTTTGGATCCTGCTTTGAAGGCTGACGATGCATCACTACGTATTGCTTTGTGCTGCAGTGGGCGATGGAATCGCTGCATTTTATGAATCACCAGTAAGTAGTATCAACTAAAGTCCACAAAGTAACTTAATAACTTAACAAAAAGGAACTTATTACCTAAGTGACGGGGTCGGAACAAAACAGAAGGAAGAAGAAATACGGGCTGATTTCGGAAGGTACAGAGAGCGTTTGTAGGAAGTAGAATACGAAATAGAACGCTGACGATGAAATTGCTGGTTATGGCGCAACATAAGACAAGCTGAGGTGAGACAATACTTACGATGGTTCCGTGGCGCCGCTGCGCAGCCGCCCCAGCACTGGTTTGGCCTAGCAGGACGCGCAGACTAATTTAAGCAAGGCGATCGTCTTCTGTCTGCCGACGAAGACGCCTCACGTGGCGCAGCCCCTCTCTCATACGTCACCTCTACACACTCAAAACGCCGCTGCAGCTGCATCTGTATTTGGCACGCCTTTTTTTGCAACCGTTCGGCTTCGATTTGCGCATGAGCCATCTGTGCTTTCTCAGTGGTTTCCAGTACACTTCTCTCCTTATGTGATCACTGAAATTCAGTTTAAGCTGGAGGGCCGAGAATTGTTTGTTGGTTTCACTTAACGCCAGCAAAATGGGGCGTGGCTTTGTGCGTAGTCACCGGCTACGCCAGGGGATGGGAAAAACCGACCGGTTACGACCGATACCGATGTTGTAATTCTGAATAACCGATATTTTTCGGAATTCTTTTGGTCTCAGTTATAACAGGTTTTTTCATTTTTACTGATATCTGAGAGAAAGAGCCGGCATATAAATCTGTGACAGAAGAAGTGCCAAAATTTTTAGTTTTTAAATAAAACTTTTTTTAAAAAGTGAATAACTTCTATTCGTAAAATTTCCATTGCTTCGAAATATCAGGTTATTATAGAAAATGGAAAAAGCGATCATTGCTTTTTTTTAATAACAACGCTGGCAGTTAGAAACTAGCAATGAACACATTACATAAGAATCGGTACAACTTTCCTGAGACAATAATGCACCTGTTATCAGTACATGGTACACATGTAAGTACGTGTGCGAGTCTTCCCTCGCCTGGTCTATTCGGTAGCTTCTCGCTGTTGTCCTTGGACATATGTTGTGTTGTAATGGCTATTGTGATCAAAATGCCCAACGGGCGTGTGCTATGTGTGCTGCTCGGTATCCTGGAGAACATCATCCAAGTGTCCGGACCGTTCGCCGGATAATTTCGTTATTTAAGGAAACAGAAAGTGTTCAGCCACATGTGAAACGTCAATCACGACCTGCAGCAAATGATGATGCCCAAGTAGGTATTTTAGCTGCTGTCGCGGCTAATCCGCACATCAGTAGCAGACAAATTGCGCGAGAATCGGGAATCTCAAAAACGTCGGTGTTGAGAATGCTACATCAACATCGATTGCACCCGCATCATATTTCTATGCACCAGGAATTGCATGGCGACGACTTTGAACGTCGTGTACAGTTCTGCCACTGGGCACAAGAAAAATTACGAGACGATGACAGATTTTTTGGACGCGTTCTATTCATCCATGAAGCGTCATTCACCAACAGCGGTAACGTAAACCGGCATAATGTGCACTATTGGGCAACGAAAAATCCACGATGGCTGCGAGAAGTTGAACATCAGCGACCTTGGCAGGTTAATGTATGGTGCGGCGTTATGGGAGGAAGGATAATTCTCCCCCATTTTATCGATGGCAATCTAAATGGTGCAATGTATGCTGATTTCCTACGTAACGTTCTACCGATGTTACTACAAGATGTTTCACTGCATGACAGAATGGCGATATACTTCCAACATGATGGATGTCCATCACATAGCTCGCGTGCGGTTAAAACGGTATTGAATAGCATATTTCATGACAGGTGGATTGGTAGTCGAAGCACCATACCACGACCCACACGTTCACCGGATCTGACGTCCCCGGATTTCTTTCTGTGGGGAAAGTTGAAGGATATTTGCTATCATGATCCACCGACAACGCCTGACAACATGCGTCAGCGCATTGTCAATGCATATGCGAACGTTACGGAAGGCGAACTACTCGCTGTTGAGAGGAACACACGTATTGCCAAATGCATTGAGGTTGACGGACATCATTTTCACCATTTACGCATTAATGTGGTATTTACAGGTAATCACGCTGTAATAGCATGCGTTCTCAGAAATGATATGTTCACAAAGGTACTTGTATCACATTGGAACAACCTAAATAAAATGTTCAAACGTACCTACGTTCTGTATTTTAATTTAAAAAACCTACCTGTTACCAACTGTTCGTCTAAAATTGTGAGCCATATGTTTGTGACTATTACAGTGCCATCTATCACAAAGCGAAGAAAGTGGTCCAACTAAAACATTCATATTTCTTTACGTACTACACGAATATGTAATAAAAAAAGGGGGGTTCCTATTAAAAGAACGCAATTGATATCCGTTTGACCTATGGCGGCGCCATCTAGCGGGCCAATCATAGCGCCATCTGGTTTCCCCCTTCAAGCTAGGCAAATTTCGTTATTTTTAGTTTTTCCGTTTGACCCTTATTTCGTGAGATATTTGGCCCGGTCACGATCAATGGACCACCCTGTATACCTATACTATTATTGTCACACTATAAACTTGGGATAATAAGTGCACTCTTAATTTTGTGGTTGCTTCAGAATGAAAAGCTGGCACCATCCAAAAGTGACGATGCAGGAAAGACATCAACTTGTGAACTTTCGCTCTCGCAACTGCTGCACCTATCTCCTTCACCTCCGCCAGCTTTTCTGGTGACAATGAGGCCGATTACAGCCACAGTCTCAATCACATATCGACCGACATCTCCTGCTCCTTCACCTTCATTAGAATTTTTCAGCTTTTTTTCGATCTCTATGTTTATTATTGGGAATAAAAACAATAAAATACCGAAAATCGGTTATATCGGAAACAGGTTATTTTGATGTGTTTTAACATTTAAAGTGCAGACGAAAAACACCGGCATATCCCAAAATCAGTTGTTTCAGCGATAACCCCCATCCCTACTAAGGTAGGTTAGATAACGCTCAAGTAACTCGTCGACATGTAGGTCATTAGACATGAAGAATTGGCCAGTTGAACAAGGATGGGGAGCAAATCGCTAAAGCAGCTTAGTAATTTTTGACCCAAATCTTTTTCGAAATGTAATAATAGATTGAAAATGTGGCTTATACCATCAGAGAGATATCCCCATCTTGAACAGTAGCAAGTAAAACAGTCTGATATATGAGCGTCATTCAGAGCCCACTATACGTAAAGGCAGTCTGTTATTGGAAACAAGGTATAGGGCGCGGTATTGCTGTCCAGAAGACATAGAGGAAATCCCCTGCCGACCTGTGAGATCCAGTTTTTTCGCACTTTGCCTAATATAATTCAGGTGAAAGCAAACATCTACTTTTTTCCGTCATACTCAATTGTATCAGGTTCAAAAATGGTTCAAATGGCTCTGAGCACTATGCGACGTAACTTCTGAGGTCATCAGTCGCTTAGAACTTAGAACTAACTAAACGTAACTAACCTAAGGACATCACACACATCCATGCCCGAGGCAGGATTCGAACCTGCGACCGTAGCGGTCGCTCGGTTCCAGACTGTAGCGCCTAGAACCGCACGGCACGGCAATTGTATCTGGTGTTCGATCTGTAACACCTCTATGCAGAAGACCGAGCGAAAAGTATGATAGCTGAGATACTTCCTGCCATTAGGGAAGAACATGAAGGACATGACTTATTCCATTCCCTATAAATGCTGATAGGTAGACTGAATAAGGAGGTACTGAATCTAATTAAAAAAATAAATTTAAGGTACAAACCGAATACAAGAAGGGATCGTTTGATCCAGAGACATCAATGAATTGTTAATTTAGTATAGGAGGGAAGTGTGTTGAGAGGAGTGGTGAGTAGGCGGGGGTGGGTGGTGGGGGGATTGTAGAGAGAGACCAAGCTTTGAATGCAGGGTAAGCAGGTGCAAAATAATGTGACTTGCTGTAGTTATGCAGCTGTCATGGTGCTTTCGTCAATATCCGAGCCCTGCACAATAATACTCCCACGGGCCTGCGTACGTGATGTGGTGCATGTTTCGAACAGTCATTGCCAGGATGACGGCGTATACGGACATGACCAACGACCTGGTGTTAACAAGAAACATGGTTCATCCGGTCAGGTGACGTGTTTCCATTGATCCGCTGCCCAGTCTCCACGGTCCCGTGCCCACTGCAGTCGGAATCGACGATGTCGTTCGGCCAACATGGAAACACATAGGGGTCGACTGATGCGGAACCCCATGTTCAACAGCGTGTGCTAAACCGTGCGCTTCGAAACAGTTCAGCCTGTACTAGCAGACCTGCAAAAGATCACCGCCTATCCTGCTTTACAGAGTGATCAAGCCTCGGACTTCCCATGATCTGTGATGAGTCGTGAACGTCGAACGTCTTGTCACCTGTTCGTGATTTCACAGGCCTTCAACTACTTACCACAGATACAACAGTAGCATTCGAACAGTTGAGCTGCTTCGCCGTTTCCGAGATGCTCGTTCCCTGGCCTGGGGCCATAACAGTCTAATCTTAGTCAAAGTCCCTTAATACCGTTGATTTCCGTATTTCCGGATCAATTTTGTATTCCGGGGTACAACCTTTCCATTATTCCATTATTTCGATTTTTTTTAATAATCACCTGCAGCTATGCCAGTCGGGTTACAAAGAGGGCCATCTGTTTTAAAACGAACGCACCCTCAGAGAACGTCTGTCGTGTAAAGCACAGATCTCTGTTATCACTTTCTGTAAGCTGAAGGCTCATGTGTGCATCTACACTTCCAATCCATACACTTTCGAAAATCATTCTAAATGGTCCCTCACAGTTTCTTAACGGAACATACTGTCATATGCGTGATGGAATTTACATATGTAACTGCTGACGGGATTTGAACAAGGGAATGCTCATAATGGAACCCTGCTTCTTGTAAAAGACGCAGAAGATCGCCGTATGACATATAGATTCTCTTGGGGACGATTATTGCATCAGTGACGTCTGGATACAGATGAAGCTAACTTATAAAAGTGGTACTTAGTGCACTTGAGGAGGGTGAGAGTGTTACGGGCAACAATCTTGGATCGCTCTACGTTTTTGATTCTGTCGACCATAAGTTATGCTAAATAAGCTAATATCAATCGAAATAAGGATTGTGATCATATCTAGTAGATAGGTTACAAAGAATACATATAACACGGACCTCAAAGCAACTAAATGTTTAGTGAAACACTTATCAGAACCAAAATACGAGGGTAGTCCCAAAAGTAAGGTCTCCTATTTTTTTTATAAGTACAGAACTCTGTTTGTGTGGCAGTTGGTCACACTGTTATGAAGAGTGCTTCACGCGCTGCGTGTAAACGTGCGCACGCCGCGCTCAGTTGCTCAGTCGGCTTGGCAGCCGTTGAGAATGGAGCTGCTGTTGGATGTAACCGCCAAGTGCAAATTGCGCACAGTTATTCGGTTTTGAACGCAAAGGGCACTGCGCCGATTGAAATCCATCAAAAACTGACGGAAGTGTATGGCGAGTCGTGCATGGATGTCAAAAATATTCGTAAGTGGTGTAGAGAGTTTGCATCTGGTCGGACCGAAATTCACGACGAACAAAGGACCGGGAGACCGTCAATTTCTTAGGAGACAGTGTTGAAGGTTGAGCAAAGCATGCGTGAAGATCGGCGGATCACCCTGGATGATCTCTGCACGTTGGTTTCTGAGGTTTCCCGAAGCACCACTCACAGAATTTTAACGGAAACATTGAACTACCGGAAGGTGTGCGCAAGATGGGTGCCACGCATGCTGACTGAAGACCACATGCAGCAACGAGTTGATGCTTCGTGCGCATTTCTTCACCGCCTTGCAGCCGAACAGGACAACTTTCTGGACTCAGTTGTCACGGGTGACGAAACCTGGGCATACCACTTTACACGTGATACCAAGCAACAATCACGCCAGTGGCGACATCCTTCTTCGCCAAAGCCGCGGAAATTCAAACAAACACAGTCTGCCGGTAAAGTCATGACAACCGGTTTTTGGGATCGGAAAGGAGTATTGTTGGTCGACTTTATGCCCACTGGGACTACAGTTAACGCTGACAGGTACTGTGAGACTCTGAAAGAACTCAAACGGGCAATTCAGAACCGGAGAAGAGGAATGCTGAACAAGCGCATACACATTCTTCATGACAACGCTCGCCCACAAATCGCTCGGCAAACCGTTGTTCTCCTGCACAGTTTCAGTGCGACATAATCACCCACCCACCCTATAGTCCTGACTTGTTGCCCCGTGACTATCACCTGTTCCCTAGGTTAAAAGGACATTTGGCCGGAAAGCGATTCAGCTCCGACGACGAGGTGAAAAAAGAGGTTCAGAACTCTCTGAACAGCATGGCGGCGAGCTGGTAAGACATGGTCATACACAAACTGCCACAACGTCTACAAAAATGCATCGACAGAACAATTACAAAAGTGAGTCAAGTTTACAGAGAACTTGGTAGTATGATTAATTTATCAGTATAATGTTGCACCTCCTTTGGAGTAGATGCATGTACTGATTTGTTAGGAAAGGAAGAAGGAAGGAAGATTGGATTTAACGTCCCATCGACATCGAGGTCATTAGAGACGGAGCAGAAGCTCAGATTGTATCAAAGACGAGGAAGGAAATTGGCTGTGCCCTTTCAAAAGAACTATCCCGGCATCTGTCTGGAGCGTTTTATGGAAATCGTGGAAAACCTAAATCTGAATAGCCAGACGCAGGTTCGAACCGTCATCCTCCGGAACGCGAATTCAGTGTGCTGACCACTGCACCACCTCGCTCGCTTTGTTTGGAAAGGGTGTTATAAACCCGCTGTGTCCTCTTCTGAGGCAAACTGGCCCACAACGGTGGTAAGTAGCCTCTCATATCTCGCATACCGGGACTGGGACGGAGTCGACGTCCGAGCTGGTCCCATACGTGTTCTATCGAGGACAGATCTGGGGAACTTGCCAGTTACGGGAGTACCTCAATATCACTCAGAGAGTTCAGAGACTCGTTCCATGTGTGAACGAGCCATTGCCTACTGAAGTATGGCTTCACGTTACTGTCACAGGAGAGGTAACACATGACGACACAAGATGTCCATGACATACAGTTGTGCCGCCAGAGTTCCCTCAATCACTACCAGCCATGACTTGAAGTCATATCTGATGGCTTTCCATACTATGATACCAGGAGTAACAGCACTGTGCCTCTCCAAAACGCTGGAAGAGTGGGACCTCTTCACCATACCCGCCAACGAAGGTCATCCGGAGTGGTGCAGATTCGAGGTTCATCGTTGAACACAATGCGACGCCATTCATAAGCAGTTCATGCTTCCCAGTCACGACACCAGTCGAAAGGCAGTAACTTTTTTTTTGTGGTGTTACAGGCAGCCTACGCATGTGACGGTATTTCCCTAATCTGGTTCCTGTTAGTCTACAACCAATGGTGCAGGATGACACAGAATGTTTCAGGGGTCCATTACTTGTTCTCGAACGGAAGGCGCAGATGTGAAGAGGTTACGATTTACTTGGTGCTGTGGGAAGTCGGTCAGTATTTTATTCTTCTCTTTACTCAAAAGGGGAGGGGGGGGGGCGCCGACGCTCCAGGTTAATCAATTGAATTATAGTAGGCATCGATAAAACGTATGCAAACGTACCATCCAAAATTGTGATGGGGGAACTTACGAATATAAATGAAACAAGATTTATAATGGCTTCGATTTATTGCAATAAAATTAATACAGGGTGTTACAAAAAGGCACGGCCAAACTTTCATGAAACATTCCTCACACACAAAGAAAGAAAAGCAGGCCGGGGTGAACGAGCGGTTCTAGGCGCTACAGTCTGGAACCTCGCGATCGCTACGGTCGCAGGTTCGAATCCTGCCTGGGGCATGGATGTGTGTGATGTCCTTAGGTTAGTTAGGTTTAAGTAGTTCTACGTTCTAGGGGACTGATGACCTCAGAAGTTAAGTCCCATAGTGCTCAGAGCCCCCCCCCCCCCCCAAAGATAGAAAATATGTTATGTGGACATGTGTCCGGAAACGTTTACTTTCCATGTTAGAGCTCGTTTTATTACTTCTCTTCAAATCACATTAATCATGGAATGGAAACACACAGCAACAGAACGTACCAGCGTGACTTCAAACACTTCGTTACAGGAAATGTTCAAAATGTCCTCCGTTAGCGAGGATACATGCATCCACCCTCCGTCGCATGGAATCCCTGATGCGCTGATGCGGCCCTGGAGAATGGCGTATTGTATCACAGCCGTCCACAATACGAGCACGAAGAGTCTCTACATTTGGTACCGGGGTTGCGTAGACAAGAGCTTTCAAATGCCCCCATAAATGAAAGTCAAGAGGGTTGAGGTCAGGAGAGCGTGGAGGCCATGGAATTGATCCGCCTCTACCAATCCATCGGTCACCGAACCTGTTGTTGAGAAGCATACGAACACTTTGACTGAAATGTGCAGGAGCTCCATCGTGCATGAACCACATGTTGTGTCGTACTTGTAAAAGCACATGTTCTAGCAGCACAGGTAAAGTACCCCCTATGAAATCATGATAACGTGCTCCATTGAGCGTAGGTGGAAGAACATGGGGCCCATTCAAGACATCACCAACAATGCCTGCCCAAACGTTCACAGAAAATCTGTGTTGATGACGCGATTGCACAATTGCGTGCGGATTCTCGTCAGCCCACACATGTTAATTGAGAAAATTTACAATTTGATCACGTTGGAATGAAGCCTCATCCGTAAAGAGAACATTTGCACTGAAATGAGGATTGACACATTGTTGGGTGAACCATTCGAAGAAGTGTACCCGTGTAGGCCAATCACCTGCTGATAGTGCCTGCACACGCTGTACATGGTACGGAAACAACTGGTTCTCCCGTAGCACTCTCCATACAGTGACGTGGTCAACGTTACCTTGTACAGCAGCAAGTTCTCTGACGCTGACATTAGGGTTATCGTCAACTGCGCGAAGAATTGCCTCGTCCATTGCAGGTGTCCTCGTCATTCTAGGTCTTCTCCAGTCGCGAGTCACAGGCTGGAATGTTCCGTGCTCCCTAAGATGCCGATCAATTGCTTCGAACGTCTTCCTGTCGGGACACCTTTGTTCTAGAAATCTGTCTCGATACAAACGTACCGCGCCACGGCTATTGCCCCGTGCTAATCCATACAACAAATGGGCATCTGCCAAATCCGCATTTATAAACATTGCACTGACTGCAAAACCACGTTCGTGATGAACACTAACCTGTTGATGCTACGTACTGACGTACTTGATGCTAGTACTGTAGAGCAATGAGTCGCATGTCAACACAAGCGCCGAAGTCAACATTACCTTCCTTCAATTGGGCCAACTGGCGGTGAATCGAGGAAGTACAGTACATACTGACGAAACTAAAATGATCTCTAACATGGAAATTAAGCGTTTCCGGACACATGTCCACATAACATCTTTTCTTTATTTGTGTGTGAGGAATGTTTCCTGAAAGTATGGCCGTACCTTTTTGTAACACCCTGTATAGCAACATTAACGAGATAAAATCATAGACAAATAACCAATTGAATGGCATCCTGTGGCAACTTTAATATCCTTGGCATATCTGACATATTGGTCAGAGGGAAGGGGGGGGGGGGGGAGTTAATAATCTCGCAAGAAATTTACTTATAATCGCGGAATGCCTACTGATTGTCGTAATTTTCGTAGAAGTAACTCATGCTACAGAGAGGAAAAGCGCCACACCTGTGGGCGAAGTTGAGAGCAAACTGTTCATTGCTGACAAATGCAAGTCTTCAGAGTTATTCTTGAAACAAACGGATACCAAATAAAAATTACTCTGATTTCCCTATGCCTCTTCTTGTGGCTGTGGTATGATCTCATCATAGTGATACAGGTGATGGTGCAAATGGCTGCACAATCGATCATTGGTGGAACCAACGACCCTCGCCAGTGGTTAATTCCCAATTAGCTCGAAATGTTTTCAAGTCCACAATGCATCATCTCAGGAGGCTCTGCGTCATCTCTCAGCGTCGAAGTCGGACGGCAGGGGCTCCAGATTCTGATTTCCAAATCGAATGTGATGGAAAAGGAAACATTGCATTGGCGCGTTTTCTGTTTCTCACAGTATACGATTGGTTCGGCTGTGAATCTTCCAAGTGCAGACTGATTAAACTGGCGTGCCATCCTGCGGCGCCTCTCCACAACAGCGTCTGTCCAGTGGCTAGTGACCACTTGGGCCACCCTTGGCGACCTGTCCAATAACTGGTCCATAGAAGGGTCTGTTGCATACACACATACACTCCTCAGAATTTAGTAATGTAACCTAAATGATCTAGATCTGTTAATATCAGTTCAAGTTCATGACTAGATCATATCTGTGGGTTTTATATTTGAAGTTGCATGTGTGGCATGGGTTAAGAAGCATCTTTATTGTTGAGCTACGTAGTGTGTTTCAAAGTTGAAGGGTTGGTGACCTCCTGCACTTAACGTTGCCAGCTACAGCCAGTGTTGATTCAAGGAAAGTAGTCAGACATCTGTTCTCACACAGTGACAGTTTATCGGTTTATGGGTGGGACGTCAGAGTCCTATTAATCTTGCCGTATGAAATATAGTCCCAAATGGTGTCTATAGTCCTCAGAAAAAGGTCAACAGGCTACTGGAAATGTCACTTGGTGATGTAAACAATGCTTTCAGAAATGGCGCTGCGTCGCTGGCTCACTTGCGGCATCCGAGCTGCGAAGTTGCCTGCTGTCACAGTAGTGGTTTGAGTCTCCCATGGCAGCTCTGGACAAGGGCAGCGGCCTGCGTCCCTGACCAGTGTAAGTGGCCCATTGTGGCCGGCTTAAGCCGTGACATGGGGCGCAACCCCAGTGACGTAGCAGCTCCAGTGACATGTCGTAACAGTTGTCACGGTCCGCAGTCAGGTGTCCACCCAGGTTCATTGTGCAAGCGGCTCTCGCCTGCTCCTGGTGCAACCCCCATCTTGTAATGTATACCATCTCCCGTCTGCACTTTCTGTACCTATGGCTCTCAAGAGGCTGTGTGACATCAAACAAGGTTACAATGCGAACATTACAAATACACTTTAGACAGGGTGAACATTAATAAAACCGATAAACTGCAGCGAAAGAATTCTGACTGGAAATGGAGGGAGAAAGGTCCTATGAACATGTGCCCAGAAATGCGCCGTTGACATGGTAAATGGCGCTGACGAATGACAGTTCCTCTGACCATGTGCCATGTTTTCCTTATGTGTTGTAGATGATGGGTTAGTAGCAGTTTTCATGTAGGATACACGTAATCATACTTTGGCTTATACCATGTTGTCAGGCCACTTGCCTGGAGCTTTTACTAGGCTTCGTCTCAACATACCGTAGAACCCGAGTCTCCAAATTTCATATATATTTTCTTCTGTGTGGTTGCACAAACAGTGCCCAAGCTCTTACGGGAATCGGCAAAAAACCGTGAGTAATGAGTATAATGGGCAGGGGCACTATGAATATAGTGCGGGACAACAAGTTGAGAATGTGGGTCTCACGGGAGGCGTGCCAGAGAGAAGTCGCTGCAGTTGCACTATCCTCTGTGTCCTCGGTGACTTGGAGAGAAAAGATACTTTGAAATTCTCGTTTGATCGTAATTACGCCCTACCTAAACTACACAAAATCGAAGATTGGTTAGAATACGAAATGAAACTTGATTCAGAGGATGTCATTGGAATGCATCTTTCGGTAGTGAGCAGCGTCGTATTTGTCAAATTTAAGAATGATAGCTTATGCGACAAAATAGTTGAGTCTTGCGGAGGAATTATGAAGTTTAAACATTGTGATGGTAACGTAGGGGAAGTCATCATAGCCCAGGCAGGGTTTGAAATACGGACGATCAGAATATAAGAACTGCCATTCGAAGTACCAGCTGAACAGATAAACACAGTAATAGCGCCGAACGGGAAAGTTCCCATTAATGTTGCCGAACGGTGGTCCCACGCACGCAGATTCCCAGTTCTCAACGAAGTGAGACAATTAAAGGTCGATTTGCACAATCATGTACCGTCGTAAATCAGCGTCTGTGGATACCGAGGCATCGTTATATACGACGGCCAGCCGAGGACGTGCGCGGTGTGCAACTCTCCCGGCCACGTCCGCACTGAGTGTTTACAGCGGCAAGTGACGCAGCTGCCGGCTGGCGAGGCGCCGAGACCGCCGGCTATGACTGCGCTGCCAGCGACTTAACGCTACGGCTGTCCGCCGCCAAGTCCTGACCCAAAGCCCTAATGTGATCACAGAGAACCATCCAACCCGAGCACAAGCCCAGATTGTCACCACTGCCACAACAGAAGCGAAACCACCCGAACCTAAGGAAATCGTGACAGCTGAAACGGTTTCAACACAGCAGACCCCGAAAGGTATTGGGAACCACCGCAAATTCTCCGATTCCTTCGCTGTTGAGGATGACATGCAAGAACCATCCCTGAACGAGCACCCTCGTAGTGAACCGATTTTTTTATTGACACCATCGTCCACTAAGAGCACGGGCGACAATTTGGCTCGAAACACCACCCTCTCAGGTGATTTGAAGAATACTGAGAAAGACGACATCAGATAGCAGCCGGTGAAACTTAAACGGCAAACACGAAAACAGAGCCCTGAAGAGATTCAAGGACTGGAGCACAAACTCTCACGTACCATAAAAATTCTCATAACAGATCGAAGCGGAAAGCAAGAAGTGGTAGACGTCGGAAAACCAGACATCCGAAACCCGAATGAGGACGTACATATGAACCTCGCCCCTCCAATTGAAGAACCAGTGGAAACGGTTGACCACCGTGGACCTGATACGGGGGCAGCTTGGTGTAACGACACTGAATGCGATTAGTGGGACTACCGAATGACGCAGGCGTATAAAATTGCCACTCTCAATGTAAACATAATAGTTTCAGACGTTAAGTTACAATCTGTGAAGAACTACTTATATGCCACCGACATTGACATAGCGATGATACAAGAGGTTCAAATGGCTCTGAGCACTATGGGACTTAATATCTGAGGTCACCAGTCCCCTAGAACTTAGAACTGCTTAAACCTAACTAACCTAAGGATATCACACACATCCATGTCCGAGGAAGGATTCGAACCTGCGACCGTAGCGGTCTCGAGGTTCCTGACTGAAGCGCCTAGAACCGTTCAGCCACACCGGCCGGCGACATAAGAGGTAGTTACGACCAAAATAGCGGATGTGTACGGATATGAGGCGATCTTAAACATAGGTAATGAATGTGGAACGGGAATATTGTTCAAACACGGCATACCATGTACAGCAAAAGCTATACTTGAATCTGGACGAGGCATAACTGCACAAATATATGATCTACTTCTTGTATATGCTCCCTCCGGAACCAGCGGAAAACGAGCAAGCAGAAACCTGTTCCGGTAGGAAATTTTCCCATTAACAACGGATCCTTGATTGCACATAATTTTTGGTGGAGATTTTAACTGCTTATTGCGTCCAGAAGATCAAGTCCCGAACTTAAACTTTTGTGAGGAGCTGTTGTTAACTAATGGACTAGATATGATAGATACTTGGTGCCGTCTTCGTCCGCACACCCGAGGATACACGTACGTATCCAGTAATTCGGCAAGTAGACTAGACAGGCTGTATGTAACGAAAGGTTTTATCCACAATGTAAGTGACTGCGAAATTTGGCCTCTTAACTTCTCGGATCACTGCGCATTTCATATAACCACGCAGCACACTAAACAAAAAAACATTCCTGGGAAGGGGCGTATAGCAGCTAAACGTGTCACTTCTGGAGAATACAGAACTGAAACAGGAGATCCATGATACATGGCAGCGATGCCTTCGGTCGTAATCATGGACTGTACGGCTGGTCCCGGCGGAGGTTCGAGTCCTCCCTCGGGCATGGGTGTGTGTGTTTGTCCTTAGGTTAATGTAGGTTAAGTAGTGTGTAAGTTTAGGGACTTATGACCTTAGCAGTTAAGTCCCGTAAGATTTCACACACATTTGAACATTTTTGAGCACCTTGAAGTGTCACTTTCGTTGTCACCGCGAACTATGATCCCATGGGATTAGTAGCATACAGTCCGCCCCAGTAGCTGAGTGGTCAGCGTGACGGATTGCCGTCCTCTGGGCCCGGGTTCGATTCCCGGCTGGGTCGGAGATTTTCTCCGCTCAGGGACTGGGTGTTGTGTTGTGTTCTTCATCATTTCATCCCCATCCGGCGTGCAGGTCGCCCAATGTGGCGCCGAATGTAATAAGACCTGCGATATGGCGGCCGGACCTGCCCCGCGAGGGGCCTCCCGGCCAATGACGCCAAACGCTCATCATCATCATCAGTAGCATACAGCTCTAGAATAAAACGCACTAAAGCAAGAATAATAGCGTTGGTACGACAATCTCTAGAGGGGAAAAAAGTTCGAGTGTGTCCTCCGATTCAACTGACGCAGGAGAATACGTCCGTATATCACGTGATACGGGAAGCCAAGAGAGGTAAACAAAAGTTACTCCATACTCGCAGTGATGAACAGGGGAACAAATACGATCAACAAGTCACAGTAAGGAACTACGTGGTGCAACACTATGCAGATTTTTACGCCGCGTCGGAGACTAATTCGACGGCAAGTGAGCCGCTTTATCCTACATTCAACCCACGGTCCATCCGACTGACAACGCCGACCTTGTAGCCAACATAACTGAGGAAGAAGTATGTACCATAATCAAAGATTCGCCTAAAAAGAAATCGGCTGGTTTAGATGGCCTACCCATTGAATTTTATGCTTGTTTTTGGCACATCATAGGACCAGAGTTCACCAAAATATGCAATGAATCATTGGGAGACGTACAGATGCCATCTCAGTTTACGGAAGGACTGACTGACCTGATTCCAAAAAAAAAAAAAAAAAAAAAAAAAAAAAAAAAAAAAAAAAAAAAAAAAAAAAAAGGTTGCACTACGCTGAAGGATTTTCGACCACTAACTCTGCTCAATTCCGACTATAAAATCGTCAACCGACTTATAAATTGTAGAATGAAGACGGTACTGCCGAAAGTACTTTGCCCTTATCAAATAAGTGCTGTCCCAGGGAGCTCTATGTCGAATGCATTATGTGAATATAGGGATATTATATATTTGTCGTGGGTATGCAAATGCAATATTGGTCTTTTGTTTTCAGACTTTGATAAGGCTTTTGACCGCATCAACCACCACTTTCTATTAACTGTAATGCAACGGATGGGATTCAGTGCTTATTTTATTCAGATCATACGCAAATGTATAGTCGGAACTTCCTCTCGAATCAAAGTTAATGGTCAACTAAGTTCACCAGTCCCGATCAAGTAATCAGCAAGACAAGGCTGCCCCCTTTCTGTGACACCGTACGCGATCGCCGTAGAACTGTTGCTGTTAAACCTGCATCACAGGTTACAAGGTCTACAGGTGTTGGGTACAAAAACTGTGTGTCACGCTTATGCTGATGACGTCAATGTAATAGTTAATACGCACTCAGAAACTGAAGTTGTTCAACAAATAATCCACGCCTACGCCACTTCTTCTGGAGCCAAACTCAATGAACTCAAATCGAAAATTTTACCTGTCGGACCCCGTATGGAGAACATTCAAGTAACATGGCTACAAAGGACAGAGAAGACAAACCACTTAGGTATGATTTTAATGTCCAACCCACGAGAGACGACAGTTGCCAACTGGGACCATAAACTAAATATATTCAGGGCTACTCTCCGTGAACACAAATCTAGAACGCTAAATCGGATACAGAGAGCTCTCTTGATTAACAGCTATGCCCTAAGCAAAATATATCACATCGCAGCAGTGTTACCAGTACACAAGGATATAGCGCACAAGCTTTTAGTTGCAGCATATTGGTTCATCTGGAGCGGAGACATCTTTCAAGTCACCATGCAAACCATAGTGTTAACCCGCCCCGCTGATGGTTTGGGCGTCAAAGACATCAAGAAACAATGCACTGCCATATATATGGACCGTATCCGCAAAATACTGCAGACACCCCATCCCGCAATTACGAAAACGTTATTCAACAGGTTAGCCCCAACGATCAAAAAGGCTCCAGTCGATGTTGGTCGCATCAGCGCTCAACTAGACTACGTCCGGAGTTACTACCTGGAAATGAGCTATATTCAAGATACTCCACAGCAGTTTAACACCAGAAGGACCTATTACCACCTCACGAGACACCATAGGCAAAACCCTATGGAAGCGAAATATTCAGTGGTCAAATGGAGTAACGTCTGGAAAAATATTAAAAATCCCATCCTCCACTCCAAAGTAGTGTCCACGTGGTATGACATTGTAAACGAGAAGGTCCCCACAGATGAAAAACTGCACAATATCAAACTGAAGCAGAGTCCGTACTGCTATGATTGCCATACTGTAGATACCTTGGCACACATCCTCATCTGCCGAGGCCAATCCCACATATGGAACTGGACTAGAAAAAAACTCGCAAGAATTACTAGAACTACAGACTCTGCTATAACACTTAAAGGAGTACTTCAACCAGACTGGCATTTCTTTCCTGAAACAAAGAACAATAGCTACACTTGGATTATCAGCAAGTTAGCAAATTTTCCAATTACGAATAAACATGCGAGTTTACACGAGTACATACAATACATAATGGAAGAGCACCACAACCTTAAAACGAGTCGGAAATACAAAGCTTTGTCTCAAAATTTCTTACTTCACACTTTGCCATAATGAAGGCGTAATTTTTGGTTGGTACACAACACTACAGCGAGTCGCTACTATGTTTGCATCATTTCATTAAGTTGGCAATTTTTTTTTTGTTTTTTAAGCTGAGTCAGGGTGTCTCAGGAAAACTAATTTTGTCAGAAGCCGTAACATGCCAAATAAATAAATATACATAAAACAAGTGTTTGATTGATTTCATTTTATTCTGTTTTACGCGTATTGGACGGTTTGTCACGAAAAGAAGATTTATTCAGTTTCTTTAAAAAATAAAATTAAAATAAAAAATAAAAATAAAAAATAATTAAAAAATGATGGCATAATGGTTACCTGTACCTGTCCGGCAAACAAGAGATCCTGGCTCGAATATATATATATATATACACTCCTGGAAATTGAAATAAGAACACCGTGAATTCATTGTCCCAGGAAGGGGAAACTTTATTGACACATTCCTGGGGTCAGATACATCACATGATCACACTGACAGAACCACAGGCACATAGACACAGGCAACAGAGCATGCACAATGTCGGCACTAGTACAGTGTATATCCACCTTTCGCAGCAATGCAGGCTGCTATTCTCCCATGGAGACAATCGTAGAGATGCTGGATGTAGTCCTGTGGAACGGCTTGCAATGCCATTTCCACCTGGCGCCTCAGTTGGACCAGCGTTCGTGCTGGACGTGCAGACCGCGTGAGACGACGCTTCATCCAGTCCCAAACATGCTCAATGGGGGACAGATCCGGAGATCTTGCTGGCCAGGGTAGTTGACTTACACCTTCTAGAGCACGTTGGGTGGCATGGGATACATGCGGACGTGCATTGTCCTGTTGGAACAGCAAGTTCCCTTGCCAGTCTAGGAATGGTAGAACGATGGGTTCGATGACGGTTTGGATGTACCGTGCACTATTCAGTGTCCCCTCGACGATCACCAGTGGTGTACGGCCAGTGTAGGAGATCGCTCCCCACACCATGATGCCGGGTGTTGGCCCTGTGTGCCTCGGTCGTATGCAGTCCTGATTGTGGCGCTCACCTGCACGGCGCCAAACACGCATACGACCATCATTGGCACCAAGGCAGAAGCGACTCTCATCGCTGAAGACGACACGTCTCCATTCGTC
Source organism: Schistocerca serialis cubense (assembly GCF_023864345.2). Classification (NCBI taxonomy): domain Eukaryota; kingdom Metazoa; phylum Arthropoda; class Insecta; order Orthoptera; family Acrididae; genus Schistocerca; species Schistocerca serialis. The sequence continues at coordinate 308,991,604 of NC_064640.1, forward strand.
CCTCCATTCACGCCTGTCGCGACACCACTGGAGGCGGGCTGCACGATGTTGGGGCGTGAGCGGAAGACGGCCTAACGGTGTGCGGGACCGTAGCCCAGCTTCATGGAGACGGTTGCGAATGGTCCTCGCCGATACCCCAGGAGCAACAGTGTCCCTAATTTGCTGGGAAGTGGCGGTGCGGTCCCCTACGGCACTGCGTAGGATCCTACGGTCTTGGCGTGCATCCGTGCGTCGCTGCGGTCCGGTCCCAGGTCGACGGGCACGTGCACCTTCCGCCGACCACTGGCGACAACATCGATGTACTGTGGAGACCTCACGCCCCACGTGTTGAGCAATTTGGCGGTACGTCCACCCGGCCTCCCGCATGCCCACTATACGCCCTCGCTCAAAGTCCGTCAACTGCACATACGGTTCACGTCCACGCAGTCGCGGCATGCTACCAGTGTTAAAGACTGCGATGGAGCTCCGTATGCCACGGCAAACTGGCTGACACTGACGGCGGCGGTGCACAAATGCTGCGCAGCTAGCGCCATTCGACGGCCAACACCGCGGTTCCTGGTGTGTCCGCTGTGCCGTGCGTGTGATCATTGCTTGTACAGCCCTCTCGCAGTGTCCGGAGCAAGTATGGTGGGTCTGACACACCGGTGTCAATGTGTTCTTTTTTCAATTTCCAGGAGTATATATATATATATATATATATATATATATATATATATATATATATATATAAGAGAAAAGACAGAAAGGAAGAGAGAAAGTTGGTTAGGGTGAAAGTGGCGGTGGCACTAGACTCGCTTTTTTTTTTTTTAGGTTAGACAGGATTTTGGGGGTGGTATGGGTGATAGGGGCCAACGCCTGAAGTGGAAGAGGTCTAAGGGAAAGAAAGAAAAAAAGATAGCTGAGTGGCCAGCGCGAAAAAAAAAGAAAGAGGACACAGAGGATAGTGCGACTGCAGGGTCTTAAAAAAAAGGGAAACGTAATTGAGATGGATAGAGCGTCTGGCATGTAAGCAGGAGATCCCGCATTCGAGTCCCAGTTGAGGCACACATTTTCAACTGTCCCCCTTGACTTATATCAACGCCTGTATGCAGCTAGGGGTATTCATTTCATTGTAATTTCATTCTTACGAGCTGCATGGTCACCGATGATACCTGTTCTTTTGCACATGTCCGAAAGAACAGATACCATCTTCATATATACGTATAGTATAGGAAGTTTTCTTTCTCTAACAAATCGGTTTATATATCTTGTTTGTTGTTGTCGTAGGCCAGACATCCTAATTGCCAGATGCCAATTCTGACGAGGATAATGACATGCCCAAATGGGTCAGGCAAAGGGCCCCTGAAATAGAGGCAGAAAGGTGTCATGATCTGGTCCTGTTAGATGATGGTGATGATGACTTGTTTAAGGGTGTGGTGGACTTGACCAATGAAGTGTTAATGCCTTGGAGCCAGAGAGAAAAAAGTACTTACTCACTCTGCTTATAACCTTGTGATCGGCGGTATTGTTTCTTTCATTGCGCCAGCAGCAGTAAGAAATGAACTTAACTATTATTTTTTTATTTCTTCTTCTACAGCGGTCGCGTTTCCGCAGCCGCAACACAGCGTGGCGCACATACTTGTGGTGGTGGCTAACCTTCCTCTCCAAAGTGGGTTCCGGTAAGGTATGTCCCGCTTATAAGGGCGCCGCTACACTTAGCGTGGGATGTCACGCCACCGAGGCTCTAGCGTCCATGGACCGAGCAACCATCTACCACCCCTCAAGTTACCGGGACAGACCACCACCCAGATCACACAAATTCCCCTGACTAAGGAATCATTGTGAGTGCAATATATACTAGAATACGTCCATTCGGAGTTAATTTTCACGGGCAGAGCTGATGAGTGGAAAAACCGCAAAATTGTTCTGTATCGAGTCCAAACACATTTTTAAGTTACTGTTGCTGAGCACCGTACCTGTTTAACACTTTGGACCAGGAGGAGGATCACCGAGATACGGATCTATTGTTGCAGCTGGCAAAATTGAGTTTGTTACGTAAAAACAAAAGAGCCTGTTAGAGCGTCATACAAATATTTTGTTCGTTACATGTGCCAGAAACCGTGACTTAATGATACAGACCTGTTTATAACCTATAACATGTGTGTGCGGAAGCTGAATTTTCAAAAACGAATACCATGTTATGTTCAAATCACCTATAGGCTTGAATGCAAAGAATGCTTTATTACGAGCATACAATAGACTCCTGTTCGTCCGTTTCAGCGCACCAGCTGTATGTAACTGAATAATCACTATGAATCCACCGTCATTCAGTTATTCAACTTCAAGCATGTGCAGGATATCTCTGAATAAGGTATTGGCGTAGTTCTGAGGAGTGATAGTGAGTGTACTCGTATTGTGCAAAGTATGTTCATGGTTTATTTATTGCTATTACAGGAGGATATTGACTGCGCAACTCTACTTGTTCAGCTGTAACTACACATTAGAAAACATATTCCAGAGCTCTTACTTCCTCAATATGTTACAATTAATTGTGAAGACTACGGATTTACCGGGAAAAGAAAATGTCACTGCTTACAGCGTGTTTGTGCGGCTGAAATCAAGAAATGTGTGTAATGTGCTCTCGGATAACTGATTAAGAGTTGTCGCCACGTGAACGCTTTTGACTACTACATGTTCCCTACACAAGTTGTACCATTACTAAGTGATATATATTTTATTTGCCACCTGACATATTTGAAAGTATGAGCACCGCTTTAAGCACTATGACTCGAAAGTACGGTGCCACATTGAAGGACCACCATCAATTAAAATGTATTGCATTGGGTTTATAGCTGAAAAGATCAATAATAATAATGTCTACTCAGTAGCCAAGGAAGATACTATTAATTTTTTTAATGACCAGGATATTATTCCCTATCCCCATATTAATAGACCACTTCCAACGTAAACTCGTAAACTACATTTATGGGTACGCCATACAACAAACTCTTACCATTTGGGGGGTCCCGATGGCTGCCTGAGGAGGAAATCGTCGGATCGAAGGAAAAGATCAATTTTTTGGCTGCTGATTCTGGTGAGGTACAATTTCTGGAGGTGGAATTGGCATATCCGAGCCGTTTTCATGACTTGCCAATGTCTCTGGAGCGCCTATTCCCGCGAAATGCTCCTGTCTCGTAGCTGTTGTCAACGCTGGGGAATAAGAAGCGATTTATTCTGCATACAAATTCTATATTATTCCCTAACCCCATATTAATAAGCCACTTTCAGCGTAAACTACCTCTATGGGTACGCCATGCAAGAAACCCTACCATTTGGGGGGGGGGGGGGTTCCGATGGCTACCTTGATGAGGAAAGCGTCGGTTCGAAGGAAAAGATCCATTTTTTGGCTGCTGATTCTGGTGAGGGACATGTTCTAAGTGGAATTGGTATGACCGAGCCATTTGCATGACTTGCTGCTGTGTCTGCAGCGCCTATTCCCGCGAAATGCTCCTGTCTCGAAGCTGTTTTCAACGCTAGGGAATAAAATATGATATATTCTGCATACAGAATTCTGCAGCAATGTCTCAGGTTGGGGATGTAACTTGTTAGAACAATCTGTGGCATGCTGGTTGAAGGAGTACATTGATTTAAAACGAACAGAGGGCTGTCACGATGTGTGACTTCGCAAAAGATTTTTACAAGTTAATGAACAATTCTGTTTGCGGAAAGCAATGGAAAATATTAGACAATATCGCGAAATTTATTTAGTGTACCGGTGGTGGATCGCTATGGCGCAAGAGATTGCATCACGAAGCCAAATTTCAACTGGGCCACCGTCTTCAATGAAGGACTAGTCGCTATAGAGATGGCCAAGGTTTCAGTGCAGTTCTAGAACCCAATCTGCATTGGTATGCGTGTCTTATACCTCTCCAAACCACACATGTTACGATTCCATTATGAGTGTGCGAAGCCAAATTTCGCTGATTCCAGGTTACTTCATATGGATACAGACAGTTCATCTACTGGGTGAAAGGCCGCGATCCATATGAAGTAATTAGAAACAATCCCAAAGAATTCGACACATCTGGATATGTGGCCGATAAGCCCTTTGGAATAACACCGCAAAACACGAAAGTTTTTGGCCTGATGAAAGACAAGGCACATAGTCCGATGATTGTGGAGTTTGTGGCGCTAATATCGCAAATCTATGCATACCACAGAGATGCTGGTGCCACCCAGAGGCAGGCTAAGGGTGTGCATGATGATGCTTGCAAGGCTCACACAATCGAGGAATACAAGGGGTGCTACCTTGAGGGTATAAGCACTGCTCTACAAACGGTGCACCAAGTAGTCACTGGATTGCACGTCCATGAGGCACGTACTGCACTGCAGCTGAAAATATGTCTCTTGCATTATGACGACGGATGGTTCATCTGTAAGGATGGGATTGGGACCCCTCACACTATTCATTGAGTCATTGAAGGTCTTATTCTTCTTCTTCTTCTTTCGCTACTGCCTTTATGCCGCATTGTGGGCAGGGTTGGCAGGGTAAGTACGGATTTGGCATGGTTAATTTAAGGGGTGGCCGGATGCCCTTCCTGCCGCCACCCCATACCGTCCGGGATGGAAGTAGTGTACCCCAGCTGCCTGCGTCTAGTGTGAATCGTGAAATAGTGTGGATGTGTTTCATATGTCTGCGAGTCGTGTAACTGAGGTGAGACATGGGGACCAGCCCTGTATTCACCTAGTAGGATGTGGAAAACCGCCTGAAAACCACATCCACCCTGGCTGGCTGAGTGAGTGAGTGAGTGAGTGAGTGAGAGAGAGAGAGAAAGAGAGAGAGACAGAGACATAGTGCTTGTCTAATTGCAGTTTTTCCTCACTTGCTGCTGATAGTCTTTGTTTCCCATATATAATGTATATAAAAATGAGCAGATGCAGAAGCGTTAATGTTGTATATATAGTCATCAGAAAGAAAATCATTAAGATAGTAGAAGTATTGTGTAGGTTCTGGCTTACTTTATCCCAAGCTAGCTCACTCTTTTATTCACTTCGTGAGGAAAAAAGTACACTATCTTGTAAAAAAACAGTTACCCAGAACCTACACAATACTTCTGCTATACCCCCAATTCCACGTCAAAATCACGTATTTTAATTTTAAAAAATATATTTTACTATAAATTACTTACAATATTAACAAAAATAAATATTTTTCATACCACATTCTTACTTACTTTTACTTATCCATGGCATAGGCCTTAGTGACCATATGCCTGCTCCACACTCCTCTTCCATCATTCCCGGTTGCGAGCCTCCTTCCACCACTCCCCCGCTCCTAGTCCCATTTGCTCGGTGTCCTTGTCAATATTGTCCTTCCATCTTGTCCGTGGTCGTCCTCGGTACCTCCTTCGAGCTACAGCTCCCAGAAACACATCATGGGGTGTCCTCCCTTGATTCATCCTTGCTACATGTCCAACCCAGGTCAACCTTCTTCTTCCTATTCATTTTATAATGTCAGGCTGAGCACAAAGCTCTTTTAATTCTTGGTTTTTTCGAATCCTCCATTCCCCTATTTGTGAATCTATCACAGGTCCATCTATTTTTCAGAGGATTTTTCGTTCGAAAACAAGTAGTTTCCCTTCATCTATTCTCCTAAAGATGAGGTTTTCCCAACTGTACATAACCACTGGCATAATCATACTTTGGTACAGCCTGATCTTAAAACTTGTTGACAGGGATCTTTCCTTTAGCACATCCTGAAGGCTAAAGTATGTTCTGTTGCCTCTGACAATTCTTGCATTTATTTCAATTTCACTGCGGTTCTGATCACTGCAGAGACCACCAAGGTAATTGAAAGTACAGTAGAGCGTCGATTATCCAAAGTAATTGGGGGACATGGGTGTTCGGAAAACTGGTTTACTCAGATAATCGAACTGTACATGTTTATTTGCCAAAAAGAAGTACTGTACAGTAAATTTATTCATAAAAACAGGCATCTCTTTTAGTATTACAAAGTAACATACAAAGGCAACTTCAGTAGGAATATATAGTAGCCGGCCAAAGTGGCCGTGCGGTTAAAGGCGCTGCAGTCTGGAACCGCAAGCCCGCTACAGTCGCAGGTTCGAATCCTGCCTCGGGCATGGCTGTTTGTGATGTCCTTAGGTTAGTTAGGTTTAACTAGTTCTAAGTTCTAGGGGACTAATGACCTCAGCAGTTGAGTCCCATAGTGCTCAGAGCCATTTGAACCATTTTGAATATATAGTAATAATCTCGTACTTGTCCTCATAGAAAGGACAACACGTTTACGTTCAAGCATTTTGTATCGTCAAGTTCACTTCTTCACGCAGCAGCACACAAGTGGTCGTAACAGAGAACAGAAGGCGACTGTTTGCACTGTGAGAAGCTCTTCTTGGGGGCGCGCAGTCCTTCAAACTGCGCGGAGCGGCAAGCCTCAACTCTAAGCTGGCGCAGCTGTTGCTGTGAACAGCTTTAATACTGCCGCTACTTCTCCTGCCAGTGCCAAGCCGACAGAAGTGTGCTGATTGTTGAAACACAGCGACTGACGGCTTGGCCGATCAGCAGCGCCTTGTGAAGGCCCCATTAGACGCAGTGTTCCGCCAGCGGTGGCCCAGTGCGGCGACTACTGTGGGAAACTTGGTTTGGGAGTGAGGAGGATGATGGACGGTAGGGTGGGAGAGTAACAGGTGCGAGCTAGTACACAGTTCGGTTAAGCGGTCGTTCGGTTGACCGACATTCGGATAATCGACGCTCTAGTGTATTTGACCTTTTTAATCAGAGACTGTCCACCATGAGTGGGTCCCCATCTGTCGCTGACTTGCTCAGGACCATGTATTCTGTCTTATCTTCACTGACTTGCAGGCCTTCCCTACTGGCAGTTTTGCAGTACGAGCCTGCCACTCTTCTGAGCACTTCTCTATTACCACTGATTAGGATTATATCATCCACATATGCCAGTTGAGTCATTGACATGATGTGTAGGGGTATTCCAATGGGGTCAGTTTTCTTAAATTCCCGGTCTATTTCTTCTAGCACAAGGTTGAATAATATAGGAGAGATGACGTCTCCATGTCTGAGGCCGTTTTAAAGTTCAAACTGTTCTGATAGACCAGTACTTGTCTGCACTTTACAGAGTGTTTGTTCTAGACACATTGCCACCAAGCCAATTATATTAGATGGAAACTGATTATAGTAACCCTGTGTACGCTGTCATAGGCTTTTTTTGAAGTCAATGAAGAGCATGAGCATGTCTGTATCATATTCCCAGCATTTCTCTGTTGTTTGATGTAGGATAAATAGGTGGTCCACTGTTGATCTGTTGTCTCTAAACCCACATTGGTAGTCTCCTACAGCTTCTTCAGCAAGTGGTAGTATCCTATTTAGGAGGCATAGACACAGTACTTTATAGCTGACATCTAGCAGAGATATTCCCCTGTAATTTTCACATACCAGGGGTCATTCTTTTTCAGTAATGGACAAATTATGGCTATTTTCCAATTTTCTGGGAGACTTTCTTGCGCCCAGACGTTCTGTTTGAGGCTTGTCATGATTCTTACAAGGTCAGGTCCTCCATTTTTATGAGCTCTGCAACTATTTGGTCTTCCCTGACAACTTTGCAGTTTTTTAATTTTTTGAGTATTTGTGTTATTTCATATTCAGTGGGAGTAGTCAACGCTGTGTCCACAATTTGTGGGGACTCAAAACGAAGAAGTTCCGTGGGGTCTTCGCAATTTAGGAGCTGGGAGAAATATTCTGTCCATCTTTGCCCTATCTCTTTTCCATTCACTAGTATTCTTCCCTTTTCATCTTCAATCAACTGTTCTTTCTTTAGATACTTTTTGGTACATTTCTTCACGTTTTGATACATTAGTCTAGTCCTGTAGTGAGTGAGATCCTCCTCCGCCTTGTTAATATTTCCATTTTTCCTGTCTAAAAACTGTTGATGTATCTTTACTTATTCCAGTAAAGTTCTCTTTTAGTTGAATATTGTTCTTGTTTTCTAACCACTCCTTTCCAGCTCTCCTTCTTTCCTCAATTTTTCTTTCCTATATCTGGTTGAACCATTCCCGGTTAGGTTTTCTTCGTTTTCCCAAAACTTTTGTGGCTGCTTCATTCAGGGTAGTTTTGATTTTTGTCCAGGCTTTATTTACGTTATTGTGACCAGACTCCATTTGCTCCACATATGTTATCTTCCCAGCTATTTCTGTCACAAACAACTCGTTTCTTTCTGGCTCCTTTAACATATTTACATTATACATTACCCTTTTGGTCATTGTGTGTGTGACTTCCTTAAATTTTACTGTCATTTTAGCTATTACTAGGAAATGATCATTGTCACAGTCTGCTCCTCTGTATGACCTGGTGTCCTTGTTGCAATTTGCAAAACGTTTTTGGATTCATACATGATCTATCTGGTTCACAATTTGGCCATCAGGTGATATCCATGACCCTTTATGAATATTTTTATGGGGGAACATGGTATTAGATATGCATAAGTTGTGATCTGTACTTTTTTATGTAAACTGGTATATCCAGTGACAGGCCTGTAAGTTGTCTCTCTTTCTACCTTACCATTGAAGTCCCCAAATATTATTTTGATACTACAGTTTGGTGGTGAGTCATATATGGAATTCAGTACTATAGAATTCTTCTTTCATGAGTTTATCTTTGCCTTCACAAGGAGCATGTGCATTAAGAAAGGTCACATCTATGCTTTGTCCACCAAATGTTATGTATGAAATTCTGTTATTTATGGATTTGAATTCTTTTACCAAGTTTAGCACTGTGCTACTAATATAAAATCCTGTTCCAAATTCCTGGTGGTCACCACAATCTCCATGTAGAATACTTCCTGTACTTGTTCCTACAGACCCTGTTCCTGGCCGTCTGATTTCCTGTAGTGCTACAATTTGTAGTGTGTATTTTTCTAGTTAGCTGACTAGAGTTTTCATGCTTCCCAGCCTATGTTTCTAGTCAGCTGACAAGAGTTTTCATGCTTCCCAGCCTGAACAAATTTCTAATATTGCACGTTCCAAATCTTAAGTCCGGTTTTCGTTTCCGACTTCTGTTCCAATTAAGAAAGTCCTGTTTCTGAGGCATGTGCAGAGTATCCTGAACCAATCTTGTTTTCCATAAGAGGGGAGGTAACCCTCTGCACAACTGCCAACCTGAAGGACCAGACTTTATATTTGGGGGTTTAGACCTAGGAACGTTGCCGTCTCTATGGCTCAGTGACTTGTCCTAGCCCTGCTAGTTTTGGTCAAACCCGGGTATTTTATTTCCCCAGAACCCATCATATCTGGTGAGTGTTCCCATATCTGCCACCTGGGCAGGAGCCCAATGGGGGACTAGCAACCCCACATGGGATATATCACATTCACATATTATAAAATAGTTATTTTTTCATACAAAAGGTGAACATAAGAAAACAAATTTAATCATTTTTCTTATAAAAGGTGCACGTAAGGAAAAAATTTTATTCATTGTCACAAAGAATAATTCATATTAAAATTTTACTGGCTTCCCAGTTCATTGTATTTTATTATAAAAAGTGATCATAAGTAAATAAATAAAAACTGTTCGATTCCTTAAAGAGACTTCCAAATATCAACTTCTATAGTCTGGATTCATTTGTTAATATTTATTTCTTGATGGATATTAAGGTAGTCGCATTTTGCTACTACTGAAAACTTTTTATATTGTATTACTTACCCAAAAATGTTAGAATTCATTATTCTTTATCAGCTATAAGATTTTTATGAACTGCCAATTGTTAATATTTTTGAGAGATGGCTTGTCTAAATTTCTACCACATTCACAAGTAAATTTAATTTTTGGGTAATATTTCCTACATTATTTACAAATCCAACAATATCCACCTTTTCTATATTTATATTTAAAAAAATCGTTAATATTCTTTTTCTCTAGACAGTCACCACACTGATTCAGCTGTGTGGTATTTTCTATTTAAAGATTATAAAATTTAATATGTAAAACTTAAAGTTTTTAAAAATTTTCACAAAGTGAATTCCAGATCATGACATTCATTCCTTTATATTTTTGTTTCATCTCTCCTTTTCAATTAACTGAAAGTCCCAATCAGTAAATAAATTACAATGTATATCTGGTAGAATAGTCTTAAACCCATTTAAGCTCCATACAAACTTTTTCTTCATATTTAGTATTTAAATCTTCAGCTCCAGTAATATTATATAAAACATTTATCTCTAACTCACTTAGTTTTTTAATCTCTTTCGAGACATCTGCGCTGTTGAGCTTCTTGATTAGAATCTCCATTTAAATAGAAAAATTTGTATTAGATTTTCTACAATTTGTTATGTCAGTATGGTAATGCATGTATTTTATTTTCTGAAACATATATTTTATCATCAGGAGACCTCAACACTTTCTTGTTTATTTCAACTGTATAGACATCACGTTTTTCACTTTGAATCATATAAATTTTTCTGTTCTGCTCTCTGTTGTTAAACAAACAATCTTTATAATCTTCTAAGATTATTCCATTTTTAACAATACATTTCTTAACTCCTTTAGATTTCTTCTCTGTTTTATCACAAACTTAATAAGCATAAATTTTTGCTCTCAAACCACAAAATTCTTCCATTGTTTTTCTATTGCATCCATCTTCCATTTTTCCAAAACTTTCATGTTAACTTGTAGAATACAATAAATATTATTTTCGGGATAATCACTAGTATCAAATTTGTCAATCATCGTTTTTGTCTCTTCATAGAAATTTCCAGTTTTTATATTGTAGATATAACTGTCTGTATCTTGATAACTAGTCAATATTTTCTCCATATTTCAGTTTCCTTATTCTGTAGTGAAAATCGTACATCCATTCTTTAGATAAATCAAGTATACTCATTCCAACATATATCAGTTAATTAAATGTTATTTTTCTGTCATTCATATGAATAGAAACAACATTTTCATTAATTATAGTTCTCCAATTAACATTTGGTTTAGCTATATGTTTATCACATTTATCTCCATTGGATAATAATTTTATATCAACTCTATTTCTGATATTTCTGTTCTCTTATCAAAACTTAAAAATCTATCTTCATTGTTTGGTATTAAATCTCTTTCTTGTTTATCATAACCAAGTTTTTCACATGCAGATGTTAATCATATTCTGATAGATTATGTAAATAAATTGATACAAAACTCAGATGTTTTAACTGTAAATTACATTTATTACATAATGAAATGATATATTATCGAGTTAACTGATTGTGATGTCAAACCTTTTCATTTTTGTGGGTAATGACATATGCACAGTGTACAAAGTTTAGATTTTTTATTGCTTGATTATTCTTCATGAGTTAATGGTTTCATTTCTTCAATATCAGAATAAATTCTTTCAATTTCTTCAGTCTCTTTTTCGATATATTATTCAAAAAAATTTTAGGACAATTTGGTCCTTTACAAGCAACAGTAACTTTATAGTTTCCATTTATTTATTTCATATAAGAACCGAATATTTCATTGTATATGAATTTTCTGGATTCGGTTTGCAGTTGTTCATCTTCATTAGTAAACTTCCAAAATCAGCATAAATAACAAATGGAACTTTTTTGTATGTTGATAAAACGAACATATGAACCTTCATTTCGCATTTCTACTCTTAATGGTTTATTAATTGAAAAGCTTGATGTGTGATTATATAATTTTACTCTACTACTGAAATAGAGTAAAAGTAAATCACAAATAAATTTTACCATTTCATGTGACCAATTTGATTCGAAACAGATATAGATAAACTTTTTATATAACAGTAACGTGAATTACTTCCATCCTTGAAATAAAGGAGATTTACATGATCCTCTTTCTTACATTTCGTAATTTTTAATGTGTAAACTTGATATTTTTCATCATATTAATAAAAATTGATAGACACGTTAATATTACTTTCAATTTTTGGAATATGATCAACTACTGTAGGAGATTCAAAGTTTTCAAGTTCCTGATCAAGATCAAGACCGACATTTTTATATTTTGTAAGTCTTTCTGAATTTTTGTCTACAGGATATGACTCAGATTTTATAAATAACAGAAATTATTTTTCATCTATATATCTTATATTAATATGTTCTTTTTCTTTTTATTTTATCTGGTAATTCAGTGTAAGATGATATTCTCAATCGAACATATCTACTAATTCCTAGTTGTAAAACAATAATTCTATTTAATATCAATACTGATGCATGAGCTTCAAAATCACCCATTCTTGATAAAATATTTTGTATACCAATCTTAAATGTTCTAGTTGTCTGTATTCCATTTCTGACCCTACAGGTGTGTGTCTGGAACTGAAATTTCATAATACTTTTATTTGTCTTCATTTATTATGCACATAAAAGTCTAAAAAGTTATCTTAAATCTGTGATATATTCTGGATGGTATTTTACAATTTTCATAATTTTCGGTTTTTCTGCAACCAATAAATGATTAGATTCAATTAAGTTTATATTACTTTCAAAATTTTCAGTTTATAATTATTTTGCAAGTCCAGTATCAACTACATTATCTCTTAATGTACTTCTGTCTCTTGGTTTCTCAAATGAATTGGTGTAAAAAGGAAGTAATTCCCCATCATTAGTTCTAGTTTTTTCACTTCTCAAAGATGTTGGTAGAAAATGAAATTTCTTTTCAATGGCGTATCTTCATTATTTTTGAAAATATCATCATCATTTTTAATTTAATGATAAAGTAATTGTTTCGAAAGACTTCCACCTCACAGATTTTAATTTGTGATATGATGTCTATTATTTAAAATTTATTTTCTATATCCTCTTAAATTAATTATTTTACAATAATCATGAAGTTGAACAATCGTGAATTTCTAAATTTTGACCTCCTATTTATATAAAATAAACGGTCTTAGATTTGTAAAAAGTAAGATCTCAGTTTTTAAGACTTCTGAGATTTCTCATTGAATACATTTTTAAATATTAAGAACAAGATGATTGTACTTTCCTATTTTTCATATATCATAAAGCACATTTTTACATTAATGATTATGTTTATCATTATGTGCTGGATTTACATAAAAAGAATAGAAAATTTTAATTTCTTTACAGCCTTTGCACTCCTTTATAGATGTATCAGTTTCTTGTTTTTCATCATTGTTCATCGATACTAATATTTTCTGACGTTCTTCACTTGCAATTCGTATAAATCATTTTTATTATAACATTTAGAAATATGTTTTCCCTTACACAAGAAATTCGTTTATTTTTGTAATTTTTTACATGAAATTCATTAATACATGGTATACCCATCATTGTATATCCATCATTTATATATTATTGTGAAGTAAAGTTATTAGTTGACTTCTCAATATTACAGTATTTACAAAAATTGTATTTTACCCATGAATGTTCTGCTTGTTGTTGAACCTGCTCCATTTATATAGAAAAGCAATTTATTAGATTTGTGAAAAAGTAAAACTTTCAAATTTTTGTAATGTACATTTTAATATATTTATTAACTCAACCAATAATGTTGTACATTTAATCCCAAATCAACTGTACCAGCTCCAACTACTTTTTGTGGATTCATTATATTCATAAAAAGTATCAACCTTGAAAAAGTACAACAATCCAGCAATGTATCTGAATGCAGAATTCATTCTAGTTGGTGACTGTGGAAATTCATTAGTTATAGCACCTCACCTCATATGTAAAATTACATTCATTTAATTTTCTTATAAAAGTTTATTAAAGAACAAAAATGTTCTACTTGAATAAGTGTTGACTACACCACTTAATAAAAAGTTTTTACATTATCATGTACAGAATATTGACTTTTGATATCCTAAAATTAATTGTAATGTTTGTAAATTTGTCATATATATCTTATTAGCAACAAATAATACAACTTCACCACTTCATCTTTTATATATCCCATCTATTTTGTGTAAATCTCGCAGCAAAAAATTTAACCAACTACTTACTAATTGTGATTTTATATCACCATCTACTCCTACGCACTTCTGATAAAAAATATATAGAACACCATTCACAATTAGTGCTTTGACTGATTCTTTTAAATTAACAATTGTTACATCCGGTGTAGATTTTGGAATAATTGTATGTGTTGAATTTTTCTTACCATATAAACTTTAAATACAGTCAATATTATCACGAAATAATTCTAAATGCAAACCATAATAGTATAGATACCTTATTGATCCATAAACATCTGCATGATATAAACCTAATAAGTCGCCAATTTCATGAACTAAAAGTAAAAATAAATTTGTTTCATGTTTTGGTGTACTTTTATTAATTTGTATATACCAATATTCATCTTTCTCCATATGTTTTTCTATAGGATCATTATTCATATTTGGAAAAAATGGATGATCTAATACATGTCCTTTTCCATCTAGTTTCTTTGAACATCGATGACCAAGTATTTCATTCTATCTAGTAGTCGTTTACTTGTAATTAAAATAACTGTAGTGTTAATCTCATGAAGAAATTGAATAGCAATATGTTTTGGCCACAAATGAGATGCTTCCTTTGTTACTTCTAACATTATTAAATCGCTATTTTCAAACATACATTAAATATAAGGAATGTAGGATAACCAGCTACACTTACATTCATATATTAATTTCATATATTAAAAATAAAAAAATCTAATAAAAGTTTGTTCCTAATAAATGACAACTATTGCAAGTATATCTACTGCAGTTGTTGCTAGTTCTGAAACACCAACAATGAATATTCTTGAATTTATTCAAAAGCAGAATTATCAATTAAATCTTGGTTCTAGGTTTAAAGACATTTGTTCTCCTTTACTTGAAGAGAAAAATGTTTTTATTATTAATAGTATTTTATGCTTTATTAATGAAACTTTTTGCAGGCTAAAGCTTTAGCCACCTGTGAAAATGTAAATTCTCATCACCATACGGAATTATAAATATTAAATTTGAATCAGTAGAATATTACACTAATAAATATATAATTACTATCGATTTCTTGAAGATGAATTATCTTACTATAGCATAAATAATTTCAGTTGAAAAACTTGGTTGAAATTATCAATTGAACATTTCAAAGAATCAAATGAACAAACAGAATATTATATCTATTAAGAACAGTTATATTATTCTTGAAAAATATCTTATGGTTATTTATAATATACAAAAGAACATGTAAATGTTGAAGCTAAGCAACTAGCCATAGAATTTGAACAACAAAATCAACAACTACAACAACAAATTAATGAGATATGTGAAATAATGAGATAAATACAACCACATGTAGTTACACCAACTGAAAATATTAATTTGAGACATATGTTTGTTCTTTTAAAATTATTTGATGATGACTGTGAATATGATTACTATATGATTAGAATACAAAGAAAAAATTTACATGGAAAGTTATACAGAATTATCGATTGATATCGAAACTGTGAAGAAATATTGAGATTTGATTACAATCCTAGCTCAATAAATTTATACCAAAGAACTGTCTGAATATTATCGATGACTATAAACGAGAACAACTGATTAATGATATAATAAATCCTCATAAGACTGAATAAAATATTATTAACCCTGGCTCCCAGGTGGGTTAAAATTAAAAATATACGAGCTTTTTAAATGAAGATTCTTTAAATTTACCTGGTTGATGAAGATGACAAAAATGTGTTAATAGATTTTCATACTACCAACTTTATACAATTAAGAGAGAATAAAAAATACAAGAACAAGGGTGTAACCAACAGCTATACCATTCCAACATGCAAATTACTTATTTCTCAATAAAAGTAAATTTCCAATTACTTTTTGAAAATTAAATTTTTTATATCATTCTTAAAATTTTTTATATACATCTAACACAATAAAGTATTTCAAACCATGTGTTTCAGTCACCTCATATTTTAAATTACAAATGATTCTGACATTAAATCATTTTTGTTACTTTTTATTTTAATATCATAATATTCATCTTCTTCAGTAAAACGATTAGCAGAATAAATAGTACAATCCATGTTACAATAACGACTTCCATTTATGTTCATTTAAATTCTTATAAGATAGTTTCAAATGTAGGTAGTGGATAAAGAAGTAAAACGGTTTTAGAAAATAATGATCCACCAAATTGAATAGTCGGTCTAATACACTACCTCCTAATAAATAACCAACCACAAAATTTATCACCAAATATGATTTATATTCTTTAATTTTCAAATCAAAAGAGAGGAATCAAAAAATTTAAATCTCTCGAAGTTAAAGTTATTGATTAATGGAAAAAGGGATCTAGATCCAGGAATTTATCAGGATTAGAAGGTATTGAAAAATCATCAATCTTTCATTATCCCCCATAGGAGACATTGAATTTTTATAACATAATTTTTTTATTGCCCAACTGTTATGTGAAGTACCAAACCCTAACCATTTAACATAAACTTTATCTCTTTTCTTTCTCAAACATCTGGATATTTTGTTTTCTGTGTTTCATAAAAATTTCCTTTTACTTCTTCACCATTAAAATGTCTTAATTTACATGTTATTGCATCAGAATGAATAACAGATTCAATTTCAAAAGATTCTCTTAATCAATTAGCCGTATATCCATTCTGGAATATTCCTTTTAATTTACCAATTCTGACTTTATCACCTTTTTTTTAAATTTCGCTTTGTCATTAGATACAGCAGTAGCTGTTTTATAATTCTTTTTATTATCTTATATTCGTTTCATTTTTATAGTTGAACATTTTGTGTTATTATTTTCATCAACTAATTTCGGGACTAGCTCCACCCATTTATAATTCCCTAGTAAGTTAAATTCTTCCCACATATTTTCTTTAACCATAGTGTTAAATTTTTCAACAGCAGAAGCTTTGCAGTCAGTATTAGTTGAATAATGATAATTGTTATATTTTCATCAATTCAAAAAAATCTTTATTTAAAAATTCACTACCATTAACTGTTTACAAATTTTTAGAATTTTATAATTTAAATATTTTTTTAAAAGCATCAACTACATTCTAACCTTTTCCATTTTGACAGAAATAGCGCAAACTAATTTTGAAAAAACATCTGTAATAGTTGGCAAATATTTTAACCTTTATTTGTGTTTGAACTCCTTTAAAATTACCTGTATCAATTTCTACTAGATCTACTTGCCATAATTCATCAATACTGAGAGAAATTATATTTCTTCTTTTAAATTTCTTCTTATTGATCTATGTACTTCATTAATACATTTATGTATTATGTACTTCATTAATACATTGACAGGTGAGCGAATCAGTGAACTTAGCACCTGCTCCAGTGTTTTTAACAGCATATTGGAGATGCTGTTCGGATTTTAGTCTTGTACACTTTAATGGGCGACTCAGAAACACCTCCTTCACCTTGTAATGTTGTTGCTTTAATTTGAGGTGTAAGCGGTGCTGATATTCAAGACCATAAAAGTGGGTTAAAAGCTGTGAGCTATCTGAGGAAGTTAACCCTGCATTACTGCGCAACTGTTTCACCAGGTATCTAGTCTAGCTTACCAAATTCCCAACGAGACTAACATTAATTATAATCCTTTAGTACTCATCTTACAATAACTGGTGATATATATATAAAAAGACAATTTAAATAAAAAGAAATAAATCAGTTTATATTTGGAAATTTATTTTAACATTGATCATTGAAATTTCAGCGTATTAAACTTGATTCATAACTAAACTGGTGCCTTATTTAGGATTGTGAAAATGTGAGTTTGTAATCTTACGGAACACATCAAATAAGAAGCCAAGATTTGGAGACCACATATAACACTGCATTCATAAAATAACACACAAAGAATGTTGAAACATATGCAAGAGGAAATTATCCACAACCAACTGATTCAATTTTCACCCAAAGAAGTTACGTTCGTAGTGCAATCCTGTCTGTCATGAAATTACCACACACTGGTATACTAAATTCATACTAACTCTCTGTGAAATCTTCCCGAAAAAGAATAGCTGAGGGCTACTTTGATGCTTACACCATATGCTTCACGTGACCAACTTGGTTATACACAAAGAGTATAACTCCACAATAGTTTTGATAATTAAAATAAATTACATCGAAACGCAATTTATAAAAGAAAAACCTCGAACTGGTTACTATCGTCTTACTATTAACCTGATGGGTCAAACAATTGCATAAGCACGTGATACTGGTCTCACAAAGTACACCCCATGTGGGTTGAACATGAAGAAAAGTTGCTATATTGAAAAATATTGTCAAGACGAGACGTTATAATCTCACGCACATTCGCATTTATGACTGATGATCTTAGTTTGAGTTACTGATCAACACGTGGTTCCACTTTACTCACAAAGTAGCACAAAGCAACTACCGGAAGATATTCTGAACTTCACACTCGACTTACACTGCGTTGCAATTTAAGATAACATTAGATATTTTAGAGCTAAGCCTGAAATAAAGTTGATTAAATTTTCAGTTAGGCTGAACTTAAGAAATCCATTGTCCTACGGACTTAGCAGATGCGCATTTAGCCAGAGATCTTACCACTTCAGACGCTCGCCGCGGACAGATTGCCCTGGGCTCCTACCGAGTGTGATTCCCAAATACAAACGGAAGTGACCAGAGAAACAGCTTCCTATACCAATATGACAAGGAACGGACAGGACCATACTAAGAATAGAAACCTCATTGCTTCTAGAAAGCGTAGCTACCTGTTCCAACGTTGGTCCTACTGTTCTCTAGCAGACAGGCTTGTCTGCTACCATCAAGCATGCAACTAGAAATACATTTGCTCATTCATTCTCTCACACAGAAGGGAAGGGGGATGGCAGTATCTTATCATATACAGTATATAAAAGAAAGCAGATGTAGGTTCCGTATGAGACTGTGTGACATGAATTACATATAAACTGTTTTTTAAAGTGTAGTAGTGCGACAGATCGTTCTTGTTTATGTGTAAAGTAACACATTTCACTGCTCAGTCTCCTCCCAGATAGTCAGAAACACCACAGTAAATTTAGAAGAGGAAATATATGCCATAAATGACAACAGATTTAAGAAATTAACATGAAAGGAATCCAACAGAAACCTTTCAACCTACAAATTTTTATTAACGATTTTACTCTTTTTAGTTTTACTTACTTTACAAAGACCTCCAGTTCTTTGTCTTACATTTTCAAAAAGTAGATGTGATCATTCAGATATATAGATGAAAAATTGAATTAGGTTTAAATTATTGTTCCATTCTATCATAATCATTTGATTCTAAAATGGGTTCACCAAATTTTATTAATTCACCTGAAGCAGGTACAGTTCTGATTGATTTACCCTATATAAATATTTCAACTTTCATTTTCATTTCAAGTAATGATTTTATTAAACTGAGTTGGATATAAAATTTGTAGTTTGTTGTTATTATATCTTTTTATCTCCATTTAATCAGTAATTGACAAATTACCAAATACATTGCCCCAGTCAGAGTAATTCTCTCGATTTTTTCAACGTATTCAAATGTATATTACAATATTTTTTTAACCTCTAACAAAATGAAATTTCAGTTTTTGTTTGGCACTCATTTTTTTTAACGTTACATAATTGACTTAGGTACAGTGTTCAACTTGTCCTTGAGAAATAATCTGTACATGCCTTTTACATATCCTTTTTTGTAAAGTAATTAATTACATCGTTTTGTTATGTTGCTTAATTCTTTCAGTAAGTTGTTTAGCAGTTACATAATTACTGAGTTGTGTTAGAATACTTGTGTATTCAGGTTTTGTAAGAGGATTGGTTAACTCATTTTCTAAGTACTGTTTCGTAACTGCATCATAACTATTTACTCAATATTTTATATCTTCTACTCTTCTACATTTAAAATCAATACATCTGCTAGTTGCTTTAAAAATGTTATTTAGTTCCCTCTGAAATTCTTTAATTGAACTTTCTGTTTTTGGATCAAGTTTTGCTTCCAAATCATTTTTATGTTTTCTAAATTTGTTTAGTCATTAATCATGTGAATTTTAGGCTGTACCTTATTTCCAGAAATGTCCATTTATTATATTCAAACTGCAATTACGTTTATAATTATCTGATAACAGTTTTAAAACAAACAGACACATACAATAACAAATTACTTCATCGAAATTTTGTATTCTCTCGAAATACAGATTTCTTTTCCAAATAGTTAATTTAGTTGTTTAGGTATATTTCCTCCATACAAATCAAAAAGAAATTATATATCTATATTCTTTTATGAGTATCAGAATGGACACATGTATCTAAATTTACTATAACACATTCTAAATTTTGCTGTTTATTAGGTAATTCATCAGTTATAAAACACTACCAAAATACTTAATTTTTTATTCCCAATCTAGTTTTCCTGTATCAAATGATGTCCAGAACACTTTCACACAAAATGGAGGCAGACAGATCCGAAAAAGCCGCCTATACTGTCGCAGTAAGTAAAAACTAAATTTACATCCATATCGACAGATAAGCTATAGTCATGGCGATACATTAAAGTGAGACCCACCTTTCTGCCATAGAACCAGCACCCAGCATTATGCTACAACCAGTAATAATGTAACTTCCCAGATCCTCCCGAAACCATCTATAGATGAACCTGAAATGGTTCGAAAACCAGTTCATGTAATAAAGCATTATTCTTCAAAAATAGTGACTGGTTGCAGTTGTGTATAACTTATTTACATTATTCATTTATATTGATTAAAAATTTAAAACAGGAATAACATTTTCGAATGGTGGTGTTTTACTGCTATTGAAATTTTTATAAACCTCAGCCACTTTCATCAACATCCAAACCCATTCCTAATTTTCATTTTCCATACATTATTATTCTAACTGCAGCTGCAGCTAATTTTTCACCAGATGAAGCGTCAGAAGTACACATTCTTTCTTTCACAACTAATTGAAGTTCTTTATCAGCTGTTTGTCTTATTTCTAAATTTTTATCGTCTCTATAGGCAATCTCATATTTTTTACATGCTTCATCTAATGGATTAATTCTAGATAATCTTTGATATAATTTAGTTCCAGACCCCACAATAGTTACAACCAGAACGATGCATTTCAAATGATAATTGATTAATTGATGTGTTTATTATTCCTTTTCCAAGTTTTTCACTTTTCCAATACATGTGCAGAATAATATTCAAAATTCGAAACAAATAGGGAATTATTTTAGGATCACTCATGGCAAAGTCCATTAAGTTTTTGATTAACATTTTTGTTATTCCATCTTTTTATTATGATAATTTTTATATCCAGTTAATGAAGCAATTATATCTGTGACATAATTCATCCATATTTATTCAACTGCTAGTTCTGTATATTTCTTTACTAAACCTTCATGTTTTTTTTTCATCAGAATAATCTGAATGATCTGAAGAATCTGAATAAACTATATTTTCTCTTCTTAAGTTTGGGAAATAATCATCAACAATTTTTTTATCAAACCATATTTTTATCTCTACTTGAATTTTTTGATCATTATTAGAATATAGTACTTCTGAATGGTATAGTATATCTGAAAACTTAGGTAAATCAATACAATCAAATTTTTTACCCATGTTATCTGTACTAACATGCTTTTTAGTTAAAAGATTCATTAATCCATCTGTAGCATCATATTGTTTATGACCAGTAGTTATTGTACCATAAATTTTAATAACTCATAAATTACTAACATAGTAATCTTGACCCTTAGGTTTTAATCCAAAAGTTATATCTTCACAGTTGTTGATATACTTTAACAATCTTTTACTTACATTCATTTTTTATCTTCAATATTTGTTTATGGATTCATTAGGGTCCATCTCCATTACCTTTTTAATAAAATCGTTTTTCTTTTTCTCTTCTTCATATTTATTCAATGTATCTTGTGTTTCTGATTCACTTAATGTGAAGTCATACTTGTCAAAATCATCTTCAGACCAGTTGTGTAGTGGTCTAATTGGTGATAAATCTTCAAACCCTTCTCTATTTTCTTCAACAGCTTTCAAAACATTATCACCTAAACCTACCATTCCTTGTTTTATTTGTTCAATAGTATTGATAACTAGGTGATCTTCTTTTTCATGTTTTTCATATTCTGTTCTTGATTGGTTTTTCCAAAGCTTGAATTGTTCTTGCATTTCTTCATTTTTCTTTTTATCTCATTTAGCTTTTTTAACAACTTGTGGGTCGTATTTTGCCAACATTTATTAGGTATGAAAAATCAAATATTAAACAATTTTAGTGACTAACGTTTATTTTTGCTGTTAATGTTGTTACAAAATTCTGTTTTCTATATCTAAACTTAAATTCATATGGTTTTCTAGTCATGTCTATCATTTAAAAAGTCCACACTGATCATTTTAACTTTTACTACATGTTTCCTTAAAAATCATCAAATTTTAAATCACCTCCAACAAACTCATGCTAAATATTTTTTAAATTTGTATCATCTTGTCTGGAAATAATTACAAAATTAAGAGTATCTCTGACTAATTATTTTGGTATTTTTGAGTATGTTTGAGCTACATAAAAACAATCTATTCCTTTGTGTATTCCTCTAGTCAAATATTCTCTAACCATATCATGAGTGTCAAGAATAAAGTCGACAAATAGTACTAGTCAGTTATATAGACACTGATCTAAAGGAATAATTTCATTATTATTTTCAATTAAAGTAGCAACTTTTTCATTATGCTTATCTTAAATTTTTTTTATAAATTCTTGGTACTTTCACTCATCTAAACTTTTATAATAAACATACCAATGGTTAATTTTATTCAAGTTCAAACATCCTGGACCTAGACTATAATTGTTGATCAATAATGTAGTTTTTCAACAAACACTTGATAATATGACTGCACATCAATTATAAATTTGGCAAAAGTTAACCACGTTTATTTTTATTTTTATTTCTGGAATTCTTATATTTGGTTCCCAATCTGCATTTATTTAAATAAATTTTTATTAGTATAAATGTGTAACTCCCCCTCCCCCCCCCATGAACCATGGACCTTGCCGTTGGTGGGGAGGCTTGCGTGCCACAGCGATAAATATAGCCGTACTGTAGCTGCAACCACAATGGAGGGGTATCTGTTGAGAGGCCAGACAAACGTGTGGTTCCTGAAGAGGGGCAGCAGCCTTTTCAGTAGTTGCAAGGGCAACAGTCTGGATGATTGACTGATCTGGCCTTGTAACACCAACCAAAAGGGCCTTGCTGCGCTGGTACTGCAAACGGCTGAAAGCAAGGGGAAACTACAGCCGTAATTTTTCCTGAGGACATGCAGCTTTACTGTATGATTACATGATGATGGCGTCCTCTTGGGTAAAATATTCTGGACGTTAAATAGTCCCCCATTTGGATCTCCAGGCGGGGACTACTCAAGAGGATGTCGTTATCAGGAGAAAGAAAACTGGCGTTCTACGGATCGGAGCGTGGAATGTCAGATCCCTTAATCGGTCAGGTAGGTTAGAAAATTTAAAAAGGGAAATGGATAGGTTAAAGTTAGATATAGTGGGAATTAGTGAAGTTTGGTGGCAGGAGGAACAAGAGTTCTGGTCAGGTGACTACAGGGTTATAAACACAAAATCAAATAGGGGTAATGCAGGAGTAGGTTTAATAATGAATAGGAAAATAGGAATGCGGGTAAGCTACTACAAACAGCATAGTGAACGCATTATTGTGGCCAAGATAGACACGAAGCCTACGCCTACTACAGTAGTACAAGTTTATATGCCAACTAGCTCTGCAGATGACGAAGAAATTGAAGAAATGTATGATGAAATAAAAGAAATTATTCAGGTAGAGAAGGGAGACGAAAATTTAATAGTCATGGGTGAATGGAATTCGAGTGTAGGAAAAGGGAGAGAAGGAAACATAGTAGGTGAATATGGATTGGGGCTAAGGAATGAAAGAGGAAGCCGCCTGGTAGAATTTTGCACAGAGCACAACATAATCATAACTAACACTTGGTTTAAGAATCATGAAAGAAGGTTGTATACATGGAGGAACCCTGGAGATACTAAAACGTATCGCATAGATTATATAATGGTAAGACAGAGATTTAGGAACCAGGTTTTAAATTGTAAGACATTTCCAGGGGCAGATGTGGACTCTGACCACAATCTATTGGTCATGACCTGTAGATTAAAACTGAAGAAACTGCAAAAAACTGGGAATTTAAGGAGATGGGACCTGGATAAACTAAAAGAACCAGAGGTTGTACGGAGTTTCAGGGAGAGCATAAAGGAGCAATTGACAGGAATGGGAGAAATAAATAAAGTAGAAGAAGAATGGGTAGCTTTGAGGGATGAAGTAGTGAAGGCAGCAGAGGATCAAGTAGGTAAAAAGACGAGGGCTAGTAGAAATCCTTGGGTAACAGAAGAAATATTGAATTTAATTGATGAAAGGAGAAAATATAAAAATGCAGTAAGTGAAGCAGGCAAAAAGGAATACAAACGTCTCAAAAATGAGATCGGCAGGAAGTGCAAAATGGCTAAGCAGGGATGGCTAGAGGACAAATGTAAGGATGTAGAGGCCTATCTCACTAGGGGTAAGATAGATACCGCCTACAGGAAAATTAAAGAGACCTTTGGAGATAAGAGAACGACTTGTATGAATATCAAGAGCTCAGATGGAAACCCAGTTCTAAGCAAAGAAGGGAAAGCAGAAAGGTGGAAGGAGTATATAGAGGGTCTATACAAGGGCGATATACTTTACGACAATATTATGGAAATGGAAGAGGATGTAGATGAAGATGAAATGGGAGATATGATACTGTGTGAAGAGTTTGACAGAGCACTGAAAGACCTGAGTCGAAACAAGGCCCCCGGAGTAGACAATATTCCATTGGAACTACTGACGGCCGTGGGAGAGCCAGTCCTGGCAAAACTCTACCATCTGGTGAGCAAGATGTATGAAACAGGCGAAATACCCTCAGACCTCAAGCAGAATATAATAATTCCAATCCCAAAGAAAGCAGGTGTTGACAGATGTGAAAATTACCGAACTATCAGTTTAATAAGTCACAGCTGCAAAATACTAACACGAATTCTTTATAGACGAATGGAAAAACTAGTAGAAGCCAACCTCGGGGAAGATCAGTTTGGATTCCGTAGAAACACTGGAACACGTGAGGCAATACTGACCTTACGACTTATCTTAGAAGAAAGATTAAGGAAAGGCAAACCTACGTTTCTGAAAGTATTTGTATGGAGTGTAGCCATGTATGGAAGTGAAACATGGACGATAAATAGTTTAGGCAAGAAGAGAATAAAAGCTTTCAAAATGTGGTGCTACAGAAGAACACTGAAGATTAGATGGGTAGACCACAAAACTAATGAGGAGGTATTCAATAGAATTGGGGAGAAGAGGAGTTTGTGGTACAACTTGACTAGAAGAAGGGATCGGTTGGTAGGACATGTTCTGAGACATCGAGGGATCACCAATTTAATATTGGAGGGCAGCGTGGAGGGTAAAAATCGTAGAGGGAGACCATGAGATGAATACACTAAGCAGATTCAGAAGGATGTAGGTTGCAGTAGGTACTGGGAGATGAAAAAGCTTGCACAGGACAGAGTAGCATGGAGAGCTGCATCAAACCAGTCTCAGGACTGAAGACCACTACAACAACAAATGTGTAACCTACTTAAATTAAGTGGTAAGTCATCTAATCTTAAAAATAGATTAATTGTTCTGATAAGAGAAATTTATTTTACATTAGTTGGTTTTTATACAACTTTTTTAATTCCAAATATTATATCGAAAAATAATTAACTATATTGCGATGGAGAAATGATAGAATTTCCAACCTGGTCAATATAGTCTAAAAACTTAAGAAAAATTTATTAAGCCGAAAAATCCAAATATTCAAATTAAAGCTAGTGAAATTTTAAACAGGGTTACTATTGAGAGTGATGTAAAGTTGTATATGGATATAAAAGAAGAAAATATTGCATGTATTCTAGGATTTAATAATCAAATTTTTCAAGGTAATAAAAAGACTGTTGGTACTGATGTTCTGAAGATTATTCAATTTAACCTACATACATTTTAAACTATCTCATGGAATGTTTGTTAAACATACTGATCATTTTTGTAGATAAACTAATATTATTGCTACATTTCAACCAAATGCTGATTTTGGAAGACCAGTAATTCTTGAACCACATTATCATGTAGATACTCCTACTTTTCTTCCTATTCAAGATTTAGAAATTACTATAACTGATGAAAATGACAATTTGATTGTGTAACAGTTTTTTTATGTCTTAGTAAACTTTAACATCATTAAATAATGAACAAAACCGAGAGTTATCAGTTTTACTCATTCCCTGTGAATGAGAAAACAAAACATAACATAAATGCAATCAACAAGGATACATCCAAGTCATGCCAAACTATACATGAACTTTAGAATCGTTTTAGCTAATTCTGACGAATCAGGATCAGATAATTCAACATATGATTGATACAAAAAAAATAATTAATAATTCTGTAGCAAAACTGTTTGATTATGTTACCACCAAGAGAGGAAAAAATTTTTATCTAAAATCGAACACTCTTATTTCATCAACAGCTATGTCATATTTGACTTCGTCTCTTCCTGATAAAATAAGCTTAGGACATACTCTTAATAATGGAAATACGAAGACTAAGCAAAGTTAAGTATTTCATTCATTATCAATGCTTGGTGGATTTTTTAAAGATTATAAAGAATTAATGTGGTACAGAGATTTAACTGTAAATTTTTGTATGAAGTTCAAATTCTAGAGATGCGATTCTTAGATGACCTGACTATAATGATGCAGGAGTTGAAATAAAAACAACACTTCCAAAAAACCTAAAATTGCCATAGAATCGATAGAAATTCGCGTTCCTATTGTTAAATATGAACCAAATTACTAGTTAGAGAAAGGAGAGCATATTCTGAAAAATCCAAAGGTTCCGATATTGTTTTATAAATTACAAACTGTAGAAGTTACTGGATTAAGTGGTAAGAAAAATTTCGAACTAGATATCATATATTGCTATAATTCAGACGAATTAGATATGGGACATTTTGTATTTGTTACATTTCAGACAGTTATAAAGATAATCAGTTACCTGACTCTTTATTATTTGATGACCTTAAATTCCAGAATATATACCTGAAAAATGGAAGAAACGAAATTTTCCCACAGGGGATGTGGAATATTAAGCAGCCAAATAATTTCCTCAAATAATATGATGCATTTCTTGATTTTAAACGAGTTACACTACTAAAAGAAGATATAGATATCAGTCCATATAATTTAATAATAAATATTGATATGACCCTTAGAAAGAACAATGTAACTTCACAGAAAACGATTATAAAACCTTGTGCAACTTTTGACAATAAACTTCTGAATGACACACTTGCTTATATACTTATGTATGGTAAGTAAAATTTAACTTACGATGCACATCACAGAATACTTACTGAAAATTTTTATTATACAAATTTTTTGGTTATATAAATGAATAAATATTAGAAAAAAGTATAGAAATGTTAACTTCATGTTTACATTTCATTTTCAGAAAGAGAGAGAAAATAAAAACTGAAAAATGTATTATGTCAATTCTAAAATGATATGCAGTTTCATTCATTATATTTTTCTGAATATCTCTTTTTATATACATTGAATTTCTAAAATTGGTCCATATTTGGCTGAGAAAAATTAAAGTCCAAAAGTGCTGAGCCATGAAAATCGACTTTTTGTTTATTAACTTATTTCAATTAAACTCATTATATAGTCTACTGTAGTGGTGATTGGGACTTATCTCATGATTAATTTGGGTTGTCGATGACTGTACACTAGATGCATTTGACATGTATCAGACAGGCACGATTAATTTGGGTTGTCAATGACTGTACACTAGATGCATTTGACATGTATCAGACAGGAGACTAAATGCATTTTACATGTATCAAACTGTCCACTACATGCATTTTACATGTATCAAACTGTACACTAGATGTATTTTACATTTATCAAACAGCATATATAGTAGAGACATCTACTAGACTAAGCTAGAAAACTTCTAGATTACATTCGAATTCCTATCAATGGATGGCACTTACGTTTGTTCCATTTAAATTAATAGGGGAACATTCTTGATGTTAAATTTGAGTTTTTTTGTAATGCTAATTTGAATATTGTAAGGATCATTACATATTATTTGCATACAATCTCTTCAGATAAAATACAAACGTTTAAAAAATAATTTATTTACAATACCAAAGTAAATATATAAAATGGACTAAATTTGAACCAACTTTGTGTGTCAAAATACCAATAATATATACCAGACTGCAAACGACTGCCTATTCTTCCAGTTGCCCCAGGCTGGAAGCGGGATTGCCATCAAGGCAATGGGGATCATCGAACATCTGACAGTGCTGAAGCACCTCTGCCCCCTCAATTAAAGAAGACAGTTGAAAGATGCAGGAGAAGAGCAGTTGTTAGGATGTCCCTGAAAAAGACTTGGAAAAAAAAACTTTGAGGATGAGGAGATGATAAACTACATATGTTGAAAAATTACCTTCAGGTATTTCCTTCATAGGACGCCGAAAGTTTCTGGATTTTTGATAATGAATTTATTTATTCACTTTTTTATGTTCATTATAATTCATTTTATTTATTTTCTTATGTTCACCTTTTCTAAAAATATTAAAATTACTTTCTTACTTTCACCTTTTCAAAGAAAAAATAATAGTTTTCTAATAAGTTAATGTGATACCAAAAAATATTCATTTTTCTTAATTTATGTACATAATTTATACTAAAATATGTGTTTTGTAAATGAAAATAAGTGGTTTTGAGCTAGCATTCGGGGTATAGTACAAGCATTGCGTACTTTCTGGATAACTTTTTTTACAAGATAGCGACCTTTTTTTTCTTCCAAAGTGAGTAAAGGAGTGAGCTATCTTGGATAAATGTCAGCCAGAACCTACCCAATACTTTTACTTAAGACATAAGTATTGCGTAAAAGAGTAACAAGCATTTAGGGCGAGTCACTAATTATTGCCACCTAGAATAAATGGAAGTATGTTAGTAGCTGAAAAGTTTGTGGGACAAATGTTGCATGAGGCAACGGAGGCCATAAAATGACATTGGTTTTTTGTTGCTAGGTGGGGTTACATCAGAGATATGAAGGTCAACTTCCTTTTTTTAATTGGCGTGCTATAGATTGGTACCTATTTTCTGGTAGCAGCTATCGAGACAAATACAATGATATGTAACAGTAAGGTCTTTGAAGGTCAAAAAGGTGGCATGATCGTCCATTTACAGAAGGTGTTCGAAGTGATGATCATTGGTATCAATGCAGTTCTGCAATCTACTTATTCATGGATTGACTGGGATTCTTTATCACTTTGGCACTTGCCGAAGCACATGCTCTGACAATTCGCTCCAGTATATCATGCAAATAGTAAATATTCGCCGAATACGGCGCATCCAACTAACGTGCCATTGACATGTAAACACCATGCAACAGTTTCGCAATACAACACCAACATGAATGGTAAGACCAGTATCGTCAAATCAAGCGTACGTGAATGAAGAATTCCTTCAAAGAACAAGTTGATGTGCTTCTCATTTATGGAGAATGCCAATGAAGTTCATTGAGAGCTAGAGACTTATATGTTGAAATATATCCACAAGGTAATTACCCTACACATCATACATTTAAATATGTGTATGATAAATTGAGAACAACTCAATCTTTAACGCATCGGAAACATATCTGGCAAAGGAAAGTCACTCACGAGGAAACGGAAATTGGTACTCTAGCCACTATGGTTCGAAATCCTTGTGTTAGTTCGAATCAAATCGCAAGGGAATTTTGCATGAGCCAGAGTAGTGTTATTTGTGCCCCACATCGCCATAAATATCATTCTTACCATATCAGTCTCCACCAAGAACTAACTGGTACAGATTATATGTGTCACATTGATTTCTGCTGATGGGCTCAAATTCAGATTCAAAGGGATGACACATTTATTAATTTGATTTTATTTACTGATGAGGCTACATTCGTGAAACATGGGAATGTTAATTTACGTAACATGCATTATTGGGCAACTGAAAATCCATGTTGGCTGCAGCAAGTTGCACACCAAAAACAATGGTTGGTGAATGTATGGTGTGGGATTCTGGAGGACAGAATTATAGGTCTCTACTTCATCGAAGGAAATCTCAGTGGTAGGACGTACATCACATTCCTGCAAGAAACATTAGTTCTGTTATTGGAAAAAATACCTTTAGGAACCAGGAAAAGTATATGGTATCAACATGATGGGTGTTCCGCACATTTTTCGCTAGTGGCTAGAAATGAGTTGCACAGACAATTCCCAAATCGTTGGATAGGACGCAGTGGATGTGTGTCGTAGCCAGCTCATTCACCAGATATGACGCCTCTGGATTTTTTCTTGTGGGGATTTGTAAAAGATATTTTTTATACAGATGTTCCAACTACACCTGAAGATATGCAAGAGAGAATTGTCGGAGCATGTGCTTCGATAAGTGCCGATGTGATAAAGAATACCAATCAATTCATGATAAGAAGATTGCAGCACTGCAGTGATACAAATGGTCACCAGCTCGAACACATGCTGTAAATGGACGTTCATGCCACCTTTCTGATCTTTCATGAACTTCAAAGACCTTTCTGTTACACATCATTGGATTCGTCTTGATAGCTGCTATCAGAAAATAAGTACCAAACTGTAGCATCCCATTTAAAAAACAAAGTTGACCTTCATATCTCTGAAGTGACTCCACGTAGCAAGAAAAAACCAATGTCATATTATGGCCCCCTTTGTCCCATGCAACTTTTGTCCCACATACTTTTCAGCTCCTATCATACTTTCAGAGTTATTCTTGGCGGCAATAGTTAGTGATCCACCCTGTATAATGCATGTTTGCGTGTCTGAGGGACCTTTGCATTGTAATTTTGAATAACACAGGCACTGCAATATCGTGTTTATCCATTTACACCAGGCAAGCGACTTCCAAGTAATATGTTTCCCCTGTATGGGAATATACATAATGAATCTAGGGGTACAGGTTTCAGACACATGGTTGATGACGTATGGAAGTTTGGATCTTGCCATGAGTCATGCTTGGATAGCCAAATCGTAAGGCGACTGCTCGCGATAAGCGA
The DNA here is from genome assembly GCF_023864345.2 of Schistocerca serialis cubense. Classification (NCBI taxonomy): domain Eukaryota; kingdom Metazoa; phylum Arthropoda; class Insecta; order Orthoptera; family Acrididae; genus Schistocerca; species Schistocerca serialis. The sequence goes on from NC_064640.1 coordinate 309,022,815, forward strand.
GAAATCGGGGTTCGACTTACGGTCTGGCACAAATTTTCGTTGTTGTCATTCCATTATACAGCTGGTGATAGTCCATAGTCGTAACTGCAAATACATTTCATGTACTTCGTGACGGCTGTAGTCTCCACAGTGCCTGTTCCTTCGGACATGCATGGATGTCTGAAGGAACTTTGCACTGTAATTCAGAATAACACAGGCACTGCAATATCGTATCATATTGTATAATGCAGATCCGACGGCGCTAGTATTATTAGTCAGAACTGTGTACCAAAGTTTAAAGTTAAATGTACAATGATAAGTGACTATCGTTCAGTACCATACTGATCAGGTATAAACAGTGTTCTTGTATGGGCGACGGTAGTAAATATATATTGTCATTCAAGTGAACATGGAATGCATCTAAGTTAAGTATCCTATATTAAAGAGCGTTATTAAGTGAACTAATACACTTTGTGATTGTTGTAGTACCCACTAAACCTCCTGAAGTAAACATAGGCTTGCTACGCCACACAGAAATGGTGATGATTATATTTGGTTTTGTAATGCAGTGTTCTTCCCTAATCAACCACGCAAAGTTTACACAGGCTTCCGTCCTGGTCTGCCCCATTATGTTCTTAGTGTACTGCTAGTCTCAGCTGCCAAAATACACTGCCGAGAAAAAAACTAATACACCTAGAAACACAACCTCGATTTTGATCCGATGACAGCATATGCCACCTGGGGGACAGTAGATGTACTGATAATGGTTTCAACATCGTCCTCCAAACGATAGCTTAGCGCAATAGCTACCAGAGCGCCACCTGTATCTATCCTTTAATAGGGAAGGATCAGTGTGGTGCAAACATGTGAAGCAAGGAGGCAACCGTGCTAGGGATACGCACTCGTGCTTCCTACTGCCCACTGAGCGAGTTCGAAAGGTTCGGAGCGGTAGGATGGTCCTTTCGGAGAACTGCCACACAAGTTCGACGTGCTGAGTCGGTTGTGCAGTGTTACTGGTATTAGTAGTTACGAGAACATTCTCACAACCATAGATGAGGTTCTGGACGCCCACACAGCACAGAAGCACACAGGATTGTCGTATTGTAAGAGCAGCAGTGGCAGATTGTACAGCTACCACAGCACAGACAACAGATCTTGTGAGCCCAGACGTGTCAACACGAACTGTTTCGAAAAAATTTTTAGCAGTGGGACAATGGGCATGCACACCTCTTGCCCGTCTTCCATTAACGCCACAGCACCAACGTGCAGAGCTTGATTGGTGCCATCTGAGAAGCACTTGGAGGATGAAATGGCACGTTGTGGTCTTCAGTGATGAAAGCACATTCTGCCTGCACGAAAGTGACGATCGTTTCCACATACAACACAGACCTGTTGAGCGCTGTCTCTTAGATTGCATTCGTCCAGGACACATTGGCCCCACCCCAAGTCTTATGCCTTTCTTGCAAAAGGAATGTGGTGTGGTGTTCCGGCAGAATAATGCTCGCCCACAAACTACCTGCAAAACTCAGTGTCCTCTGCAAGGCGTACAGCAGCTTCATGATCTCCGAACATGTCTCGAATCGAGCACGTGTGGTATATGACGGGATGAGAATTGACTCGTGCAACTCATCAGCCAACAAGTCTTACAGAACTACGTGAACAGTTCGAGCAGGCGTGTGGGTACCAGAGTGAGCGACTGCATTGCCGCCCTTGGGGGCTACACCGCGTAATAAATGGGTGTTTTAATATGTATCAATACTTGGTACCTCAGAACCGCTTGTGCTATTGGCCTATAAATGAAATCATTTCATGTGCCCGTGCACCGTTGCAACAATAAATCTTGAGTGAATTGGAAACCTCTAAAAGTATGTACCAGTCTTTTCTGGAAGGATAATAATTACGTCTTCCATCTATACAGAGTGTTAACCATGTCTGAGCCCCTACGATAACTGTCTCTAAAATAAGTTGTTCAGTTTCAGGCGCAGTAGATTCAACGACTGCTGCTCACTGTACAGAAGTTGAACTTACTGTCACAACAAGCAGCATCAAAGCCCCTTGCTGCGCCCAAGTTTCACCAGTTTAACAGCAAAGAAGAGGATTGGCCCGAATACTGCGCGCAACTGGAAACCTACTACAGAGCAGACAACATTAAAGCTACGGCGCGCATAGCATTTTTTCTGTCAACTGCTGGAGCTGACGTTTATCGTCTGGGTATAAAATCATTTCCCGACTCTCATCCAGTAGATGCTGATAACGAGCAATTCGTTTGAAAACTCGACGTGCATTACAAGGCATAGATTCTCGTCCTTCCTGCACCATTTAAATTTTTTGGTCTTAGGAAGCATCCTGAACAGTCACTGAAACAGTGGCTTGCTGAGCTCAAAGGACTAACAAGACATAGTGGACTAAGCTATAGTGATGTTATGTTACGCGATGCAATCACGTAAAAGTGTCCGTTGCACGCATACACCCTTCCACCCTAAAATTGACAGATCTGGATCTGAAAACAGTTTTGTCAGTTTTAGAGTCTTAAACTGTTGTGGATACAACCGAAATTAATTTTGGGGCTCCATCTGTTTGTCTTATTCATAGTGCACAATACACTCAGTCTAAAGTTAATATAAAAGTGAATTTAAGCAGTAAACAGTAAAAGTAAAGATAAAACCTTTCAATCACGTGGTACATAACGTGTATTTGAGAATGCGATGCAGAAGTCTTGTCCTCATCACAGTAGAGAATCTTGTTCTTCTCCTGAAGGACAGAGTTTCAAGTGTGGTAAACAGGATCATATCGAGACCATTTGTTTACAAAAGAGCCAGGGCAGGCACTAGTCTACTGCACAGCTACAGCGTAGCTCCCAGCGAGTAAATGTTGAGACAGTACAACCATCCTGGCTGGCACCAGCGAAGGCTCGCATCTCCGCTTCGTGGAAATTTTCTGCTGTAGTCCACAGACAGAAGGAAAAACTTTTTGCTCAATTGAGTGCGGGTCAGAGGACAAATAAATTTCAGATACACATAGGTGCATCTGTTTCCCTAATCAGTAAAGACACCTATGAAATGATCTTTAACACAAGGCAACAGAAGGCTACTTCTCTTTTGTTTGCATGAAACGGACATAAAATACCGGTACTTGGTCTGTGCAATTTGCTAGAAACTTTGTGGGGTCTGAGAAAATGTGTTTCATTCCATGTACTATGTTCTGGGAACAGTGCAAAAATTTTTGGTTTAGACCTACACTTAATGTTCAGAAAAACAGAACACATTAAACGACTAGACAGGACGTTCCTATTAACAAGACATGTGTTTTATTATGTTCCGCAGAAGTTATTAGCATTTGCACCATGTCGACTCGCAGGTTCAAGGTCAATATCGACATCGATAAAATGTGCCTACGGCTCTCGTCGTCACTATAAACCGAAGGTAATGCATCAGTGCGACTTGAGCAGACGTGCAGGATACCTTGCAGACGCGAACTGTACCCTCAAATCAAGGAGTTTGAAAGAGGACATTATTGGGATGAGAAACTGTGATGCATCCATCTCGAAAATTGCTGCTCGTGTGGGACAAAGTGTTTCGGCAGTGCAACGGGTGTGTGCAGTATGGTTCACGGAAGGTTGTAGAGCAGGATATGGGCCAGGTCACACCACCCAGACCACCCCCCCCCCCCCCTTTAGAAGACAGAACCAAATACGAATGGCATTGCAGAACAGATCTGCGTCTCCTCGGTGCTGGACCAGCAGTGGAACAGTGGGACACATTGTACACTATCAGGAGTGATAGTTCGTCACTGTTTATTACGGTATGGGTTACGTATGCGTCGTCCACTTCTCTGCCTACCTTTGACGAATGTGCAGAAACATGCTAGACAGTAATGGTGTATGGAACGATGTCGCTGGGGACAGGAATGGAATCAGATAGTATTTTTGGATGAATCTAGGTTCTGTTTGTTTGAAAATGATGGCCCCATTTTGGTTCACTGCATTGATGGGCAGCGGCACCAGAGTGACTGCATTCACACAGGACATACAGCGCCAACTTGAGACCTCATGGTGTGGTGTGCTATTGGGTACAACCAGTGTGACCAGTATGAACTACGTGGCTGCCATCCTGCGACCTGTAGCCATACCCTCACTGCACAACACCACATATTGCTGCACGAACATGTCTCTTCTTGGTGTCACAGGTTGTCAGCCTTTTGCCCTGGCATGCCAGATCACTAGAGCTGTCGCCAACCGAAAATGTGTGGGATATGGTGAAACGACAGGTGCAGTGCTGTGACTGCCACAGATGAACTTTGGAGCCAGCTGAATGCAGTGTGGATGGCTATGCTACAGGACACCATCCACGCCTTATACATGTCGATGTCATCACGCATGGAACAAGTTATCAGGGCCCATGGGGGACCCTGTGCCTACTAGGCAACAGGCCATAAACTGAACTGAGGTGATTGAAATGCTAATCACTTCTGCAGAACATATTAACATACATGTCCTGTAAATATTAATGTCCAATCTCTAGTCATTCAAGGTTTTCTGTTTTTTTTCTGAACATGAGTGTATTTGATTTGTTCAACCTGTGCATACAAGAAAAATCAGAGTCCCAGTGCATTATACCAATGTTTCTCACTTAAGTACAGTGAATTTTTTGAACCAGAATTAGGAACAGCTGAAGACTTTGAGGTTTTATTTATTTATTTACATGTCACGTTCCGTAGGACCAAATTGAGGAGCAAATCTCCAAGGACATGGAACGTGTTAGTACATGAACTTACAACATAAAAGTAATAACAGATAAAAATAAATGTTCATGAACCTGAAAGAAAATCAGTCCATAAGTTTAAGCAAACGCTATCAGCAATACAATGAGAATCAGCTTAATTTTTCAAGGGACTCCTCGACAGAATAGAAGGAGTGACCCATGAGGAAACTCTTCAGTTGCGATTTGAAAGCGCGTGGATTACTGCTAAAATTTTTGAATTCGAGTGGCAGCTTATTGAAAATGGATGCAGCAGTATACTGCACACCGTTTTGCACAAGAGTTAAGGCAGTCCGATCCAAATGGAGGTTTGATTTCTGCCCGGGTATTAACCGAGTGAAAGATGCTTATTGTTGGAAATAAACTAATATTGGTAACAAGAAACGACAATAAGGAATATACATATTGAGAGGCCAATGACAAAATACCCACACTCGTGAACAGGGGTTCGACAAGAGGTTCGTGAACTCACACCACTTATTGCCCGAACCGCCCGTTTCTGAGCCAAAAATATCCTTCTAGAATGGGAAGAGTTACCCCAAAACATAATACCATACGACATAAGTGAATGAAAATAAGCAAAGTAGACTAATTTACGTGTCGAAGTATCACTCACTTTCGATACCGTTCGAATAGTGAAAATGGCAGTATTAAGTCTTTGAACGAGATCCTGAATGTGGGCTTTCCACGAAAGCTTACTATCTATCTGTACACCTAGGAATTTGAACTGTTCAGTTTCACTAATCATATGCCCGTTCTGTGAGATTAAAACGTCAGGTTTTGTTGAATTGTGAGTTAGAAACTGTAAAAGCTGAGTCTTACTGTGATTTAACGTTAGTTTATTTTCTACAAGCCATGAACTGAGGTCATGTACTGCACTACTTGAAACCGAGTCAATGTTGCACACAACATCCTTTACTACCAAGTTAGTGTCATCAGCGAACAGAAATATTTTAGAGTTACCCATAATACTAGAGGGCATATCATTTATATAAATAAGCAACAGGAGCGGCCCCAACACTGATCCCTGGGGCACCCCACACTTGACAGTGCCCAACTCAGATCCCACATCACAGCCATTATCAATATTGTGAATAATGACCTTTTGCTGCCTGTTGCTAAAGTAAGAGGTGAACCAATTGAGAGCTACTCTCCTTATTCCGTAATGGTCCAACTTCTGGAGCAATATTGTGAGATCAACACAGTCAAATGCCTTTGTTAAATCAAAAAATACGCCAAGCGTTCGAAACTTTTTGTTTAGCCCATCCATTAACTCACAGACAAAAGAGAATATAGCATTTTCAGTTGTCAAACGACTTCTAAAGCCGAACTGTATATCTCATAGCAAATCATGTGATATAAAATGATCAATTAACCTTACATACACAGCCTTTTCGCTAACTTTTGGAAACACTGATGGCATAGAAATAGGTCTAAAATTATCTACATTATCCCTTTCTCCCTTTTTATAAAGCGGCTTTACTACTGAGTACTTTAATCGCTCAGGAAACTGACCATTCCTAAAGGAAAAATTACAAATATATCTAAATACAGGGCTAACATGTGCAGCACAGTACTTTAATATTCTACTAGACACTGCATCATAACCATGAGAGTCATTAGTCTTCAGTGATTTAATTATTGACTCAATCTCCCTCTTGTCTGTATCACAGAGGAGTATTTCAGACGTCAGTCTCGGAAAGGCATTTGCTAAGAAATTTATATGATTTCCTGTAGACACTAAATTTTTATTTAATTCACCAGCAATGCTCAGAAAATGGTTGTTAAATACTGTACATATATCTGATTTATCAGTAACAGAAATATTATTACTGTGAACCGACTTTATATCATCAACCTTGTGCTGCTGACCAGACACTTCCTTCACAACTGACCATATGGCTTTAATTTTATCCTGTGAATTAGCTATTCTATTTGCATACCACATACTTTTGCCTTGCTAATAGCATTTTTAAGCACCTTACAATACTGTTTGTAATGATCTACTGTAGCTTGATTGTGACTACGTCTAACATTTTGATATAATTCCCGCTTTGTTCTACATGATAACCTTATCCCACTAGTCAGCCAACCGGGCTGTCCATTTCTGCTAGTACCCCATTTAGAATGTTCTAATGGAAAGCAACTCTCAAAGAGCATGAGAAATGTGTTATGGAAAGCATTGTATTTATCATCTATATTATTGGCACTATAAACATCTTGCCACTCTTGTTCCTTGACAAGTTTTGAAAAACTCTCTATTGCTGTTGGATTAACTTTCCTACATAGTTTGTAATTAAATATGACATTGGTTTGAGTACAAAAACCTTTTAGTGTTAAAATTTGTGCATCATTGTCTGAAAGGCCATTCACCCTTTTACTAACAGAGTGCCCATCTAGTAATGAAGAATGAATAAAAATATTGTCTATGACTGTGCTACTGTTCCCCTGCACCCTAGTTGGAAAAAACACAGTTTGCATCACATCATATGAATTTAGATCTACTAACATCCTTTTTCTTGCACAATCATGTACAAAATTAATATTGAAGTCACCACATATAACTGCTTTCTGGTACTTCCTACAAAGTGTATCAAGAACCCTCTCTAGCTTAAGCAAAAATGCTCTGAAGTCGGAGTTAGGGGACCTATAAACAACAGCAATTAGAAGTTTAGTTTCACTAAATTTAACTAATGCTGCACAACTTTCAAATATCTGTTCAGTGCAGTGTCGTGATACGTCTATGGCCTCAAATGAAATACTGTTTTTTACGTATAGAGCCACTCCCCCACCCTGAGAGAACTCCTTGAGAAACAGCCAGCTAATCTGTAGCCTGGTAAAGGAAGCCTCTGAATTATCAAATTATTTAAGTGGTGCTCTGATATACCAATAATTTCAGAGTTAACATCTTTTAGCAGTTCACTAACTTTATCTCTAATGCCTCTTATATTTTGATGAAATATGCTAATTCCTTCTCTACTTGGAAACATTACATCCTCTGGAGATGAGCCCTTAGTTAGAGGCACTTCCTTTAAGCAGGTATACCTATTAGCTGACTTCAGTCTAAAAAAGGTGCAGCTCTATCACCAACTATTACAGGAATTTTCCCATGAGTGATACTACTACCACCACCACCACCCACTACACTGTCACCTATACGCTTAGCCAGCCTCCCCTTCCCATACCTATTGGGGTGCAGGCCATGCCTAGTGAACCCCTATCTACTGATAGACCCAAATGGCCCTCCGCCATCAGTGCCCTCCCCAGCCCCACATTAACGCGCCTAACAGCCGCATTAAGGTGAGGCCGATCATGACGCTGAAACAGCTGCACGAAATGCACATTAGTGCCACCAGTTTGAGTAGCTATCTTAACTAAGTCACCACTGACATCATATTCTCCATCCCTATCGAGACTGTTCCCTGCTCCACCCACTATTACTACCTGATCCTCTTTCGTAAAATTCTTACATAACTCCCCTATGCTTTCAGTCACCTGAGCCAACCCTGCACTAGGCTTCACAATGCTGGTGACCTGGTACTCACTCCCCAACACTTCCTGCAACTGTTTCCCACACCTCTACAGTGGGAACTAGCTAGCAGCAGAACCTTCTTTCTGCTAGACTTTGCAACTAACATAGGCCTCCTAATTACTGACGACTGCTGCAAGTTACCTACATCTACGGCTACACGAGGCTCCTCTCCACTCAACTCCGACAGTTGGTCGTATCTATTGCATGTATGCAAAATAAAACTGTCTGAATACCTCCTCTTCCGAGCTACCTTCTTGCCAACTGCCAGTTCCCATTCTCCACCACCCTTCACCCTCCTCAACCTATCTAGTTCCTCCTTTGCGCATTGTAACTGCAACTGAAGGGCACAGATCTTACGCTCCTTCTCCTCTATTAACTTGTTTCTACTACAGATTCTACATTCCCAGGAGAGGATCTCCCTAAAATGACCACTGGCTTCCCCACTACATTCCCCCCAATGAAAATACTTTGAACAAATCCCACACCGTAATCCACTACTCACAAACCTACGACAGAGCCCACATTTTTCACTCATGGTAAAATTTTACAGCTACTGAAAAAAACTATACGTCTACGTTACCAAAGTTCAGTTACACCAGTAGAACTATTTAAGAACTAACAATAATGGTCTCGAAATTCTCTGCCTACTAAGAAAGCAGCTACTTGTATTAATACTACAACAACACAGCCGATACCTATACCAGCAAAACTTCACAAAATTATTAGCTAAAACCACAAAATTAAAACGACCATTGTAACACTAAGCGAAGTTAAAACACTAAATGAAAATTTTACTGAAATACTTCACTAGGAAGAATACTAAACGTCAGTTGAAAACTAAAGCACGAAATTTACTAAACGACTTCAACACACTAAAAACTCTATAAAACACAGCGAGCGAACGATTACAAAAGTTTATTAAGTCGTTATTTCGCCACAAACGGCACACAACACCGCTGAAATCTATTAAATTTAATAACTGTATTACAGAGCACAAATAAGTTTGTCAGTACTTACAAGGGAACCTCCCCATCGCACCCCCCTCAGATTCAGTTATAAGTTGGCACAGTGGATAGGCCTTGAAAAACTGAACACAGGTCAATCGAGAAAACAGGAAGAAGTTGTGTGGAACTATCAAAAAAATAATCAAAATATACAAACTGTGTAGTCTATGTGCAAGATATGCAACATCAAGGACACTGTGAGATCAGGAGCGCCGTGGTCCCGTGGTTAGCGTGAGCAGCTGTAGAATGAAAGGTCCTTGGTTCAAGTCCTCCCTCTAGTGAAAAGTTTAATTTCTTTATTTTCGCAGTTATGATCTGTCCGTTCGTTCATTGACGTCTCTGTTCACTGTAATAAGTTAAGTGTCAGTGTTTTGCGACCACACCGCAAAACCGTGCGAGTAGTAGATGAAAGGACGTGCCTCTCCAATGGGAACCGAAAACATTTGATCGCTAGGTCACAGGTCAACCGATTCCTCCACAGGAAAACACGTCTGATATATTCTATACGACACTGGTGACGGCATGTGCGTCACATGACAGGAATATGTTGTCGACCCACCAAACTTGTACACTTGGCGAATGGGTAAAAAGATTCTTCTACCTTGCCCGATTTAGGTTTTCTCGTGGATGTGATAATCAGTCCCAAAAAAGTGATGAAAACATAAGAGTTTGTCACATAAACTGGAACAAATGAATACAACAGTTTCGCAGTCGCACAGTTTTCCCTGTGCTCTGTCAAAACATATGTTTTTAACGTTTTCAAATTTTTCCGTGTGTAGACCGTCAAATCCTGCATATGTCCACGCAAATCTGAACATGTCCTGGAATTTTGGAGAGCGAAGTTGATTGTGTGTGTGTGTGTGCCTGAACTTTGATAATTGTCTGAAAATAAAAAATTAAAATTTTCACTCGAGGGAAGATTCGAACCTCGGTCCACAGCTGCTTACGCTAACCACAGGACCACGGCGCAACTCAGCTGATACACTCCTTAATGTTGCCTATGTTGAGCATGGACTACTCAGTTTGTATATTTTGCTTATTTTTTAATAGTTCCACACAACTTCTTCCTGTTTTCTTGATTGATCTGTGTTCAGTTTTTCAAGGCCTATCCACTGTGCCAACTTATAACTAAATCTGAGGGGGGTGCGATGGGGAGGTTCCCTTGTTAGCTTATAACCGCTACAGCTGCAATGCACGCCTCAAAATGTAAACACGCTACTCCACACATTACTGTTAAAGGCAATGCACAAACACCAATATTTTGTTATGTTAAGCCTGACTCCCTTGCCGTAAGTGAGGAGATTGCCCAGGAGCTGCAAAAATGGAAAGGTAGTGGGATGATACAACCAGTTTTTGCAAGCCAGGGGTTTCATACTTAGCCGTACTTAAAAATCCATCACGAGGTTTATGTCTGTAGGCTGATTTCAGAGCCACAATAAACCAACAATCTGCTGTGAATTCATTTCCTCTCCCACGACGGGATAAATTGATAAACAGATTGGGACATAGCAGATTCTTTTCGAAAACTGATTTATGTGAGGCATACTTACAGTTAGCGGTGGACGACCAGTGCAAGCAATATTTTGTCATCACTTGAGATTGTTCCAGTTTCAAAGACTACCGTTCGGAAGTACTTCCACTCTCTCTATTTTTCAGTGTTGCCTGGAACAATTAACAGCCAAAGTCTCTTCATGTGCAAACTATCTGGACAATATTGTTGTCATGGGTTGTACACCTGCTCAACATTTGGCAACCTTAGACTGTTTGTTTAACATGCTCACTATGGCTGCCTTAATGTGTAACAAGGAAAAGTGCTTCTTCTTCCACGAAGAACCTGAGTATTTAGAGCATTTCATATGTGCAGGGTATTCATCCTGTTCATTCATACTTGTCTGTAATTACAAATTTGCTGCGGTCTACAACAGCAGTCATCTCGACCTCCCCGCCCATCACTGTCTGCACAATCCAGGATGGTGCTGATGGTGATCGATGTCATGCCACCACCGCCACCAACGCTGATACCACTGACGTCGCCGCCGGTCCTGCAGCCTCAGCCAATGTCTGTGGAGGCACCACCCCTATACAGCCATTACAACTGCCCTGCAGTTCCACCTATTGTCCAACCGACCCCAGTGTCTGTGCCCCTGGATGTAAGTTGTATACTGGGTTTTGTGCAGGGAGTTGCCATCGGCCATCACTACAGCCCCTGGTTCATCATCTTTGTCCCAAGTTACATTTGCTACCTCACATGAATAGCACCTCAAGCTGACAGCAGGCCCTCTGGCCTCTTCATACACTTATTAAGAATCATCTAACCAGCCTATCTTGCATTTCTAAAATCTGAATTTGCATATGTGTAAATTAATCTTATTTTGGTACCATATTACGCTGTCACGAAAAGTAGGTGATCGGATGCTAAGTACTGGCAGGCAATTGGCGGGAATAGAATGCATGCATATCATCATTCAGTTCATTTCACGTTGGAGACGAGCGGTGAACTTTTGGGCTGTGAGGAGACCAACTGCTCACAGTGGCAGTGAATGGGAGAAGGCGGGGGTAACATCCAATCACTGGAAATTGGAGATGGAGTCCCGAACTACCTGTGTTTGGTGGTTTTCTGTTTTCATGTCGGGTCTCAGGTATCAGAGCGACTGATGATCGTTATTTTTACAATGGCTGGGACAATTTTTTTCGCATAAGCTTCATGTTTTGGACAGGAAAGCTCCAGCTTGGTGCCATGGCTGTGCTATTATCTGAGACGTTTCAGAGAAATGGTCGTTGACCTCCACTGACAGCCTACAGAATGGCACAGACGAAGCACCCCAGTTATAATATTTCACTGGTACCTGTCGCCAGAAAGCTCCCTGCGCAAAGTCCTGGCAGATGTTGTGATAGGCTGCTCAACTGTTACGTCAGCACACGTTCTCAGACACCGTCGGGAATTGGTGGGAAGGAATGATATTGGCACCTAGGTTGACGGAGAGTGGAAGTGAGAGTCTAGACGAATTTATCGTAAGGCCAGAATTGGCGACGATTGGTTGAATTCTGTCACAGCAGAACAGTCGCTCTCTGGATGCAGGGCAGAAGAGAATTTTGAGACTGTTGGTTCCTGGTCACTGCAGGAGTTGGTCGCATACTTTGCTGCCCTTTGCTGCGGTTTCACTTGTCTGGTCACCCGGACGAAAACTTAGTTTTTTTTCGCACTCGCACTTCGATTAGCCTCCAGGGCTGAGCCCATCGCCATGCAGCGGAGCCGACCACGAGTAGCAGCCATCGTCAGCACACAGCCTTGTCCCGTACTGTAAGTAATATACGCAGCTCCGTGCTATAGGATTTCAGTTGATTTTTCAGCCGCTCAAAATTCGAAATGAGGTTTCTCAGCGGTGGCATCTATAGAACCACTTTGCCTCCTTAGGTGATATCGTGGTACTGCAGCCGGTTACCCACCTGTTTATCGTTATTATACACTGAAGAGCCAAAGAAACTGATACACCTGCCCAATATCGTGTAGGGCCCCTACGAGCACGCAGAAGTGCCGCAACACGACATGGCATGGACTCGACTAATGTCTGAAGTAATGCTGGAGTACATTGATACCATGAATCCTGCAGGGCTCTCCATAAATCCGTAACAGTACCAGGGGTGGAGATCTCTTCTGAATAGCACGTTGTAAGGCATCCAAGACATGCTCAAAAAAGGTCGTGTCTGGGGAGTTTATCTAGACGTGTCAGGGGTCCCATATCACTCCAAGTGCACACACTCCACACCATTACAGAGCCCCCACTAGCTTGAACAGTCCCCTTGAAAAGTTCCCTGCTGACATACAGGGTCCATGTATTCATGAGGAAGTGTTTAAACTCGTAATAATGTTACTGGAGCCACTCTGTGGCAATTATGGACATGAGAGGTGTCGCATTGTCCTGCAGGAATTGCCCATGTCCGTCTGAATGCACAATGGACATGAATGGATGCAGGTGATCAGGCAGGATGCTTACATATGTGTCACATCTCAGAGTCGTATCTAGATGTGTCAGGGGTCCCATATCACTCCAAGTGCAGACACTCCACAGCATTACAGAGCCCCCACCAGCTTGAACAGTCCCCTTGAGCAGTCCCCTGCTGACATGCACGGTCCATGTATTCATGAGGTTGTCTCCATACCTACACACGTCCATCCGCTCAATACAATTTGAAACGAGACTCGTCCGACCAGGCAACATGTTTCCAGTCATCAACAGTCCAATGTCGGTGTTGACGGGCCCAGGCGAGGTGTAAAACTTTGTGTCGTGCAGTTATCATGGGTACAGGATTGGACCTTCGGCTCTGAAAGCCCATATCGATTATGTTTCGTTGAATGGTTCTCACGCTGACATTTGTTGATGGCCCACCATTGAAATCTGCAGCAATTTACGGAAGGGTTACACGTCTGTCACGTTGAACGATTCTCTTCAGTCGCCGTTGGTCTCGTTCTCGCAGGATCTTTTCCCGGCCGCGGCGATGTCGGAGATTTGATGTTTTATCGGATTCCTGATATTCTCGGTACACTCGTGAAAGGGTCTTACTGGAAAATCCCCACTTCATCGCTACCTCGGAGATGCTGTGACCCATCGCTCGTGCGCCTTCTATACCACGTTCAAACTCACTTAAATCTTGATAATGTGCCATTCTAGCAGCAGTAAGCTATCTAACAACTACGCCAAAGACTTGTCTTATATAGGCGTTGCCGACCGCAGCGCTGTTTTCTGCCTGTTTACATATCTCTATATTTGAATACTCATGCCTATACCAATTTCTTTGCCGCTTCAGTGTATATTTCACCTGTTCTCTTTGCTCCTCCTTCTCATAGTACAGAAGCACACTATATTCCATGCAGGAACGTTTGAAATAGTTTCTTGCTGACACCTCTGTCAAGTGAAGACTATTTGCGTGTTTGGTTTACGTTAATATACATGATTGTTCCTTGTACAAATTCATGATATATTTTGAGTTCCATTAAAGGAAATACATGTAATTATAAATTTTTAGGATGGCATTTATCTGTGAAACAGTCGCACTTATCGGTATCCTTTCCCATCATCATTTTTGGAAGGGAACTCAGATCAATTAATTTAACGAATAGATTATATGAGAGGCTAGCCACCCCACATAGGAGTTATACTAGGACTATTATAAGACTGCGTTACACCTTATGCAAAATCAATATTTACCCACTTGGGTGTGATTTGCATAACATCGCGATTCTCCCCCCCCTAACTTTCATATCAGTTAAGGGTCCCACGATAGCAAACACGCCGCAAGTTTCTAACTTAGCGTAGAGCCGCGCACCCCACTCTGTGACTGTTCATTAAGAGAGCAGCATGAACATAATTCAGGTCCAGCGGCGGTAGTGACAATAGTCAGTACTGTGTACCAAATTTTAAAGTTAAGTATACAGTGATAACTGACTTTAAAGAAATTTTTTATAGCCAAGAGCACGTCCAAAACTATTTTTATTGACTAGTTTCGACAGGTAAGACTGTCATCTTCAGATCTTCAACAACTGTTTCGTTGTATATCATGTTCCATTATTCATTCATTACTCACGCCGTACTAACATTTTAGTAGTGATTGAATTATATATTCCACACAGGTTTGTCAAAAATAAAGTTATAAACAGGTTTGTTATACGCAAAAATATACACAGCTAAAATGCATCTTGTGGACTCTGGAGTATCTACATACTCCTATGAAGCATGTCCGTTGTTAAAATATATAGTAAAAGTGCACATTTACGCCAATGTTTACCTTTACATGACGAGTGAAACACATATTGGAACCTTGTCACTCGAAATACATAGTGCAGTTCTACACTACCTTTACGTTCACATGACGACCGAAGCAATTCTCGGGACATCTTCACTTTAAGTACTTAGTCCAACTCTGTGGGAAAGAACGAATAAGCTGTCACAAATTCTTTAACATACAAACACAGATCAGAAAATCATAGACAGCAATTAAATAAGCGACAATAGCCACTGATGTAAAATGGAAGTCAAGAATAACTAGACGTAAGCATCAATGTATATACACATCCTATTGCCATAACGTGTAAAAAAATTCAGTTAAAGCAGTGGACTTGGATTCATATTTACGCTGATCAGCCAAAACATTATGACCCCTGCCCATCGCTTGGATGCCACCTGGTGGCGTTGCGGGCACTTAACGCGGTAATAAAAGTGTGTAGACTGTAGGTAGAGCAGACAGCGACGGGAGATCACCCTAGCGAAGATATGAGCTGCAAATGGGGAAATCCATTGACATAAGCGAATTTTATAAAGAACAGATTATTTTTACTTAGAGCCTGTAAACGAGTATCTCGAAAACGGCGTAGCTGGTCGAATGTTCAAGTGCTACTGTCGTGAGCATCTACGGGAAGATATAGGACAATGAAAATACCACTAGGCGCTAAATAGTTGGACGTCCACGACTCTTCACAGAACGTGGGATTCGTAGGATTGTCTGGTCTGTAAAGTAGGATAGATGGTGATCTGTAGCATCTCTACAGAAAGAGCACAATGATGACGCACGCAAAAACGTTTTGGAGCACACCATTCATCGTACATTTTTTAACATGGAGCTCTGCAGCAGACCACTCCTACGTTTTCACACTGGCCCAACGACGTCGTCAGTTACGATTGCTGTGGACGCGGGACCATCGGGGTTTGACCGTCGATCAACGGAAACGCGTAGGCTCTTCGGGTGAATTACATTTTTGCTGCACTAGGTCGATGCTCGTCTCCACAAGCACCGCCATCGAAGTGAACGACGACACGAAACGTGCAGCGCTCCACGGACGCAGGCTGACGGTAGTATCATTATGTTATGGGAGGCATTCTCCTTCGCTTGCATGGGACCTGTTGTAGTAATGGAAGGCACGCTGACGGCTTCGAACCACCTGCATCCCTTCATGCTTGATAGACCCCGACGTCAATGTCATATTTCAGCTGTATAATTGTCCATGTCTCAGAGGCCGAACCGTGCTACAGTGGTCTGACTAGCATTATCGTGAACTCACGTTGAAGTCTCGGCGCCCAAACTTGTCTTATGTAAATCCTATGGAACTCATTTGGGTCGCTATCGGGTGCCATCATAACGTACGCAAATCAGCGGCCCGTTATTTATGCGAATTACGTGAGATGTGTGTAGACATCTAATGCCACATACCTCCACAAACCTACGAACAAACTGTTGGATCCCTGATACTCAGAATCAGTGATGTATTTCGTTCCAAAGACGGAAATACAAGCTATTAAGCAGGTGGTCATAATGTTTTAGCTCATCAGTGTATAATGTCATTAGAAGTTTTAAGTCATTTTAAGTGAGAACAATGGTTTTAAAATCATACGAGGGGCTTTCAATGAATAATGCGACACATTTTTCTCTGCGAATTTCGGTTGAAATAACGTGGAATTTGTTGTGAGACATCGTGGAATATTCCTGCTTCTGCCCTTTTACTTTCATGAAGTTCAGATACGTGGTAGCGTTATAGATAACCTTCAAAATGGCGTCTGAAATGGAGGTGCGTTCCAAGCAGATAGTTGTCATTGAGTTTCTGTTTTCGGGAAAATAGTACATCGCAGATATTCGTAGACGCTTGCATAATGCCTGTAGAGACTTGGCAGTGAACAAAAACATAGTGAGTCATTGGGCGAGGCATTTTCATCATCACAACTAAAACACGCAAACCTGTCTGATCTCCAACATGGCGGCCAACTGTACACAATGTTGAAACCTGCGGACACTCTCATTCAAGGTGATCGACGAATTACAATGAAACACCTCACTGCTGGACTGGACGTCTCTGTTGCCAGTGCTGACACACTCGTCCACCAATTGTAATACTCAAAGGTGTGTGTCGACTGGGTTCCTCACTGCGTAACAAAAGACCATAAAGAGGAACGAAGAGCTATCTTTGAGGTATTGCTTGCACATAACGAGGATGATCATTACAATTTTTTGTCACACATCGTCACAGGCGATAAAACTTGTGTTCGTCATTTTGAACCGGGAACAAAATGGCAGTTCGTGGAGTGACGCCATACCGTCTCTCCTCAGAAGAAGTTCAAAGCCGCACTCTCAGCTAGTACAGTCATGGCGATGGTCTTCTGGGACTCTGAAGGGGCTATTGTGTTTGATGTCATCCCTCATGTTGCAATAGTTAACTTTGAAGTTATTGTGCTACCCTCAGGAAACTAAAGGAATGACTTCCACGTGTTCGTCGCCACAAAAATGCAAACGAACTTATCCTTCTCCATGACAACACGAGGCCTTACACAAGTCTGTGCAGCTGAAAAGAAGTCACAAAACTTCTCTGTACTCTTCTTTCCCATCCACCTGCAACCCAGATCTCGCACCTTCCGACTTCCATCTGTTTTCGCCAATGAAGGATGCACTCTGCAGAAAACAGTACATGGATGATGGTGAGGTTATTGATGCAGCAAGATATTGGCTCTGATGTCGACTAGTAAAGTGTTAGCATATAGGCATACAGGCCCTCACAGCAAGGTGGGGTAACGCCGTCGTACTGAACGGAAATTACGCTGAAAAACAGGGTTTTGTAGCCAAAAGTGTGGGAAATAATATGTTGTATTGGGAACCTGAAAAAAAAACAACCAGCTTACAGGAAAAAATGTGTTGCACTGCTTACTGAATGTCCCACCTATATAGAGATCGGTCTAAGCATGAGAAGAATCCTTGCTGTAGAATAATTTTCCCTGGCTATTTCTTTAGGATTCATCTTACAAACTGAATATCAGACAGACGTGAAGGCTCCGGAGAGTTAAGACGAAATGGGGTACAAAATTCCTCATCTCCTCCGATTCCTTATGTGCTGCACAGTCCATCAAGCACTTTCATTCAGCAGACAAAACCGTGCAAACAATCCAGAGCATCGTTGACCAGTTACATCAACAAGAAAAAGAAGTCGTATTCTGCTGGGTACTGAGCTACCTGGAAATCCGGGGAAACGAAATAACTGATAAATACGTGGAGGAGATCTACGAAAAGCTGATCATATTGCAGTCTGCTGTCCACCTGCATGCCATTACCCTGTTGTTCAACCATAAAGTGATGTGCCAATCAGAAAGCACAAGGCTGTTTGTGAGAGACAATAAGCTGCGACATGTTAAACTTGCAACACCATAGGCTACCTCCATGCAGCTGTGAAGAAGAGATGGAGTTGTTCTTACGCACCTACGCATCGACCATACTTATTTAACGCATGATTCCCAATCCCACTGCAAGGATCCAGCTGCTTGTATTGACCAGAAACTACTCCTTTCAGTGAAACAAAGTGTAACTCAGTGCATTGTATCTGCTAGAAGGAGGCTGGTTCTTGGTTTAAATGAGGACTTACCTGAATTATAGTCTTTTATAACATGAGTATAGCACATATTTAAAACATCAGTGAATCGTGATGTAATATTTATGGGTTTACAGCCATCGTATTCAGCTACATGTTCTTCTTAGAGCAGTTGAGAAGACAACAGTCAGAACATGACACAAGATGCTGTCAGGTACTGGTGAGTAGTGGGGCTAGACAAATGCCACCAAACATTCCACTGTTGCCAGATGTATCCAAGAAAGCTGTGATGACATCATCCAAGATGGAGGCCTGTAGACTTGGCAACATCGCACGATGTCATCCAAGATGGTTGCCGTGACGTCACCCAAGATGGTGGATTTTGGCGGGAAGATAGGTCAATTGGGCTACCTCCACTAACCTAACCCCCTCACCCAGAAAAAGGCGGGAAGCTCAAATTCCATCAGGACAAAGCAACACCCCTAAGAAAATTGCGGGAAAATAGCTCACTTGGGCTGCCTACACTAACCTAAGTCATCCGACCATCACCTCTTCCTAGGAAATGGAGGGGAAGAGGACTCGACCTGTGCCATACATAAGTCTCTTTTTTGCATGCACTATTTACTTGAACAGTTTGGTGCACTACAGCCAACTAGTGTGTCCACCACGAGGTCCAGAGACCAGCTGATTGAGAAGGATCACAACCAGTAGTAGATGATAGCTGATTGAGGTTCTAAGAAAATGTACACTAGCTTTTCAGATCTCTAGAGTTACGCTATCCACTGGGAATGATGTCTATGATTTGGAATCAGATCTTTCCATTTAAGCACACACCTGCATTGTATTCTATTGACAAGTCCTTTAATGATTACAACCACTACTCAATCATATTTCCGGCACTCTCATATCTCGAAACGCGTCACCATCCTCGAACCTGCCGGCTACAGCAAAATTCGAACCTGGTTTTAGACAATCCCTACGCATCATGCAACTGATCCCATTTCTTCAGCTTTGCGCATGTTATAATTCCATTTTAAGTCGGAACTGAGTAGTGGTCAGAGAAAGCCATAAACACTAGCTTCTGCAACCTACGTAGAAACACAACGACCTGAGTCAGTGCAACAGGATGACCATTTGGTGGAAATGCACACATTTTGGTGTGTCTCCAAACCAGATACAGATACTACAGTCTGAACAGATCTGCATCCATTCACATCTATTAGCCCAACATGCTATCATCGTTATTCTGTACCATACAACAGAGAAAAATTATGAACTATAAAAGCTCCACTAACTTCATCCGATGTAGAACTCACCTAGGCACCGATGCTGGCGTGATGGCGCATAGCTGCGGTGGGGCCCAGCACGGAGAAAGAGATGTCGCGCCACGTGGTGTGGCCGTGCAGTTTGAGGCGCCATGTCACGGACTGTGCGGCCCACCCCGCCAGAGGTTCGGGTCCTCCCTCGGGCATGGGTGCGTGTTGTACTTAGTTTAAGTTAGTTTAAGTAGAGTGTAAGACTAGGGACCTATGACCTCAGCAGTTTTGTCCCTTACGAATTCGCACACATTTAAACATTTGAGAGATGTTGCTATGCTTCCCAGAATAGCATTCCTCCTAGCAATGCTAACAGAATAGCTCGTCCATTACTAAATTTACCCATCAAATTGCTGCTGCTGTCGGTGTGGGACCATCCTATTAAATATAGATCTTTCAATCCACTGCAGAGGCCAGTTTAAGGTTTCATCACCTGTACTGTAGGAGGATGATCGTATCCCGTGGATTATACTGCAAATCGCACGCTCCTTGTGGCCCTGTCTCGTTGTTTGAAACATTATTTGTTTCTGCTGTGGCACACTTTGTACATTGCCATTTCTTTTGGCTCAAATGGCTCTGAGCACTATGGGACTTAACTTCTAAGGTCACCAGTCCCCTAGATCTTAGAACTACTTAAACCTAAGTAACTTAAGGACATGACACACATCCATGCCCGAGCCAGGATTCGAGCCTGCGACAGTAGCGGTCGCGCGGTTCCAGACTGTAGCGCCTAGAACCGCTGGGCCACTGTGGCCAGCCATTTATTTTATTTTTCTGCCATGACTTCGATGTCTGTGTCGGTTCTAAACTGACATTTAGATGTTCTGGTCCATAGCCTCTCACAGAAAACTAGATGTCACACCATGTAAATCATGTTATTACTGAGGCTGCCATAACACGCCACACACACACACAAACACTGGATGATTCTAAACAAAAGGGAGTTACAACATCAGCAAATTGGGTTTTTTTTCAGCGTTGTGGATGGTTTCGAAGCTACAGTCCGAACGTAAGTCACGAGCTCTACATTCAAACTCATCTGTCATAGTCACGGAATGGCTGAAAACTCTATGTTCCGTTTCTACTGCTTCATCATATTGCAGTCATGTACACGATCACTGTTTCTGTGCTATACACCACAAAAGGTGCTGTCCATCCACCAAAACTCTTTCTCCAACTCAAACAAGCGATATCAGTCAATCATTATGTGGTAACCAACAGGGTACCAGTGCATGGATGGGATGGAAAAGACACCATCGATGTACTCTAATAATAAGCATCAGAGTTGATAGTGCGAACAAATTTAACAATTTCACAATAATTTCAACACCGACCAATGATGTGACAGCATGGTTCCCAGTTTTAGTATCATAGCTAAACCTCCCCTTCTCCACTTTGCGAGTATCATTACGAATGTGGATAGACGACTGTGCAGTACGTCCATTCATTGTTAGTTCTCGAACACATAGACCATCAAAGCATATGAGACAGCGCTCTACATATTTCTAACACCTCGAGCACAGTGCTTAATTTACGATCTATCTCTCTGCGAATGGGAGTCACAGACCATTTTCGCTGTCTTCGTGTAAAATTAGAGAGTGAAAGACCTTTCTCACACTGTCATTGACCAGCCCGACCTGCAGCACCGTTACCGACTTAATCTGCAACTGACCAGAAGAAGACCACTACATTCCAGGACTCGTTAATGAATGAAGCTTTTAGAATCCTCACCCATCCAAGTGCACAAGATTTCTAGAGCTGCACCCCTGTCGAGGAGATTAGCACTCCTTATCGATGTATAGTAACAGATTTGAAAGTGTCGTGATGTAATAGAAGAGGGGTAAGAAGAACAAGAAACAGATGGATTTTTATGCGTGATGGATCTCCAGACGGACAGAGTTCGAAGCATTTTTACATAAATCAACCAAGCTATCAATTTTAAACTATTATTCCAGAGTCTACGATCAGGACCTGGAAGGTATTGGTAAGAGAAAACATATGCACACACACACTCCTAAGTTTACAACGCTCTGCACTTAAAACGGGCTATAATGTTAGATCGCTTGCGTTTCCGACCTATCAGTCATATGGAATGTAGCGCTATTAATATTCCAATGTAAGAAATATATTTCAAGAGCATGACATACATCCTTCAGCCCGGTTTCTCTACGATAAACCATGTTATCGAACAGTAAATCGAAAAAACTACTTCCGTAAAACATTTGCTCTGCGTGATACAAGCACAATATAGCTTTCCGGAGACATGTAGCGTCCACTGTTCACATCCGATCACGGCTCAGAAATGATACGATGCCTGCATCAGCCCTATATAAAATGATCGTTAGTAACGGGGGATACCTCTTACAAGGAAACAGGTAAACGCATAGCAGCAGCGTCCGACATGTGAAAATTACAAGTCATTCAGCCACTAACTCTGTAAAGACCACATCTGACAGGCAAATGTATACACGGGGATTGCAGTACCTCACAAGCACCTATCGCTAACTTAGTTATGAAGCTGAAGTCTCGATTTTACACCAAAGATGCGACAGGGCGATGGAGTACATCACATAAATCAAAGTTCTTTCAGAGGAAAGTGTTACGTTTCATCACACATGAGATTTAAGTCCTCTGATGGCCGACAGGTTTAATGTTAACGATCGTAAGTAGACAGCGTTTTAAATCACATATAGAAGATGTGGCTGTATAAGAGTCAAACGCAGGTTATGTCACGTGACTGATGCATGCTGACAGTACAGTGGAAAAATTGACTTATAATAACTTCTGCCTCTCTAAAATACATTATCAGTCTACCATTAAATCGTACTTCGTTACAGTTCCATCTCAATCGATCACCCCGTCCACTCTGTGTTATCCTTTAACACAGATGCAAGTCTCCCCCGTTACTAACGATCATTTTATATAGGGCTGATGCAGGCATCGTATCATTTCTGAGCCGTGATCGGATGTGAACAGTGGACGCTACATGTCTCCGGAAAGCTATATTGTGCTTGTATCACGCAGAGCAAATGTTTTACGGAAGTAGTTTTTTCGATTTACTGTTCGATAACATGGTTCATCGTAGAGAAACCGGGCTGAAGGATGTATGTCATGCTCTTGAAATATATTTCTTACATTGGAATATTAATAGCGCTACATTCCGTATGACTGATAGGTCGGAAACGCAAGCGATCTAACATTATAGCCCGTTTTAAGTGCAGAGCGTTGTACACTTAGGAGTGTGTGTGTGCATATGTTTTCTCTTACCAATACCTTCCAGGTCCTGATCGTAGACTCTGGAATAATAGTTTAAAATTGATAGCTTGGTTGATTTATGTAAAAATGCTTCGAACTCTGTCCGTCTGCAGATCCATCACGCATAAAAATCCATCTGTTTCTTGTTCTTCTTAACCCTCTGCTATTACATCACGACACTTTCAAATCTGCTACTATACATCGATAAGGAGTGCTAATCTCCTCGACAGGGGTGCAGCTCGAGAAATCTTGTGCACTTGGATGGGTGAGGACTCTAAAAGCTTCATTCATTAACGAGTCCTGGAATGTAGTGGTCTTCTTCTGGTCAGTTGCAGATTAAGTCTGTAACGGTGCTGCAGGTCGGGCTGGTCAATGACAGTGTGAGGAAGGTCTTTCACTCTCTAATTTTACACGAAGACAGCGAGAATGGTCTGTGACTCCCATACGCAGAGAGATAGATCGTAAATTAAGCACTGTGCTCGAGGTGTTAGAAATATGTAGAGCGCTGTCTCATATACTTTGATGGTCTGTGTTCGAGAATTAACAATGAATGGACGTACTGCACAGTCGTCTATCCACATTCGTAATGATACTCGCAAAGTGGAGAAGGGGAGGTTTAGCTATGATACTAAAACTGGGAACCATGCTGTCACATCATTGGTCGGTGTTGAAATTATTGTGGAATTGTTAAATTTGTTCGCACTATCAACTCTGATGCTTATTATTAGAGTACATCGATGGTGTCTTTTCCATCCCATCCATGCACTGGTACCCTGTTGGTTACCACATAATGATTGACTGATATCGCTTGTTTGAGTTGGAGAAAGAGTTTTGGTGGATGGACAGCACCTTTTGTGGTGTATAGCACAGAAACAGTGATCGTGTACATGACTGCAATATGATGAAGCAGTAGAAACGGAACATAGAGTTTTCAGCCATTCCGTGACTATGACAGATGAGTTTGAATGTAGAGCTCGTGACTTACGTTCGGACTGTAGCTTCGAAACCATCCACAACGCTGAAAAAAAACCCAATTTGCTGATGTTGTAACTCCCTTTTATTTAGAATCATCCAGTGTTTGTGTGTGTGTGGCGTGTTATGGCAGCCTCAGTAATAACATGATTTACATGGTGTGACATCTAGTTTTCTGTGAGAGGCTATGGACCAGAACATCTAAATGTCAGTTTAGAACCGACACAGACATCGAAGTCATGGCAGAAAAATAAAATAAATGGCCGACCACAGTGGCCCAGCGGTTCTAGGCGCTACAGTCTGGAACCGCGCGACCGCTACTGTCGCAGGCTCGAATCCTGGCTCGGGCATGGATGTGTGTCATGTCCTTAAGTTACTTAGGTTTAAGTAGTTCTAAGATCTAGGGGACTGATGACCTTAGAAGTTAAGTCCCATAGTGCTCAGAGCCATTTGTGCCAAAAGAAATGGCAATGTACAAAGTGCGCCACAGCAGAAACAAATAATGTTTCAAACAACGAGACAGGGCCACAAGGAGCGTGCGATTTACAGTATAATCCACGGGATACGATCATCCTCCTACAGTACAGGTGATGAAACCTTAAACTGGCCTCTGCAGTGGATTGAAAGATCTATATTTAATAGGATGGTCCCACACCGACAGCAGCAGCAATTTCATGGGTAAATTTAGTGATGGACGAGCTATTCTGTTAGCATTGCTAGGAGGAATGCTATTCTGGGAAGCATAGCAACATCTCTCAAATGTTTAAATGTGTGCGAATTCCTAAGGGACAAAACTGCTGAGGTCATAGGTCCCTAGTCTTACACACTACTTAAACTAACTTAAACTAAGTACAACACGCACCCATGCTCGAGGGAGGACTCGAACCTCTGGCGGGGTGGGCCGCACAGTCCGTGACATGGCGCCTCAAACTGCACGGCCACACCACGTGGCGCGACATCTCTTTCTCCGTGCTGGGCCCCACCGCAGCTATGCGTCATCACGCCAGCATCGGTGCCTAGGTGAGTTCTACATCGGATGAAGTTAGTGGAGCTTTTATAGTTCATAATTTTTCTTTGTTGGATGGTACAGAATAGCGATGATGGCATCTTGGGCTAATAGATGTGAATGGATGCAGATCTGTTCAGACTGTAGTATCTGTATCTGGTTTGGAGACACACCAAAATGTGTGCATTTCCACCAAATGGTCATCCTGTTGCACTGACTCAGGTCGTTGTGTTTCTACATAGGTTGCAGAAGCTAGTGTTTATGGCTTTCTCTGACCACTGCTCAGTTCCGACTTAAAATGGAATGATCACATGCGCAAAGCTGAAGAAATGGGATCAGTTGCATGATGCGTAGGGATTGACTAAAACCATGTTCGAATTTTACTGTAGGCGGCAGGTTCGAGGATGGTGACGCGTTTCGAGATATGAGAGTGCCAGAAATATGATTGAGTAGTGGTTGTAATCATTAAAGGACTTGTCAATAGAATACAATGCAGGTGTGTGCTTAAATGGAAAGATCTGATTCCAAATCATAGACATCATTCCCAGTGGATAGCGTAACTCTAGAGATCTGAAAAGCTAGTGTACATTTTCTTAGAACCTCAATCAGCTATCATCTACTACTGTTTGTGATCCTTTTCAGTCATCGCCTATAACTCAGTGGATATATTGCATAACCTCTGACATGGTATAGTGACAGAATACGTTACAAATACTATAGATATATCTAGCGGTGTGAGGGAGTTGCAGATATCGGTTTCATACCATGTTCCTCAACGATTTTATCATGAGGTTGCATCATGGGCTACTTGTAACCAGACTGCTGGTATGATAATATACACTCCAACGATCACTGTCTCGGTATTTTTCTGGACAAAAAGCCACCTCATTCAGAGTTAATGTCGTACCTCGATTTATAAAGCAAGTATAGCTTTTATCATGTATAGTTGTGTGTACCTATTGATCCAAGATCGCTTGTGACAGTAACACAGAGTAGTCGTTGTGATCGGGTTTTTTAACATATGAGACGATTACGCCTGTCTTTCTAAGACACAGTAGTATCATTCACAAGAGAAAATTATTAGACATGTCCACTCATCGCTGATTTTCTCTCAGTATTATTTTGTGTCATAAGCAATCAGTTACTGACTGAGTATTTTACTTAGTAGTAGTAGGGGGCGCATGACAGGTTCACCTTGAGCATCAGGCTTTGTGTTCCGACATGTGCAAAGGAGATGACTGTGGAATTCTGTGATAGCTGAGGGAAGAGTATGTCAAGTGACAAGAATGGTAGAAATATTTCTATTTCTAGAGCCATGGCCATCAGCAGGATGTGTTTCCGATACTTCGCTCATTGTCAAATGTCATTCAGCTCAAACTACAATCGTAACATTTAATAATGCGATCAAATATATATATATATATATATATATATATATATATATATATATATATATATATATGACCGGTTTCGTAGGAAGATTCCGTCAATCCATGGCTTGTGGTGGGATGATTCACGTTTCCAGCTAACGATAGGGTCTGCCCGAATTGAGAGGACTGTTGGAGTGTGGGAATGTAGATGACTTAACCGTGTTGTTCTCTAGACGACCAAATGGTGAACTAATACTTAGTATGTGTTGGATAGCTTTCGTGATTGCGTGGAAAATTGAGAAGATTGAAAATGGAACTGTGTTTGCGCTGGACCGTTATTCCCCCGCATCTAAATTGTTCGGTTCACTGCTTCTGCACATTTCGCGCCCTTATTTAGTTGAGGGAACATGGATTGTTGTGTGTGCATCTAGCAGGTGAAAAACACGTTTTCTGTTTCTCTAGACATGAGATACACATGAATTGACTTTGTAAATTATAGGGATGATTTGGGATCTGTTACATCACGGACATTGGTATTCGTGAGTGGAAATATCAATTTCCCCTATTTGTTTCCACTTCTTATGTAAAGGTCTTCACAGGTGGGAAAAGTTTTGGGTTTGTTGAGGAATAGTTTCCAGCCTATATCTTCGGAATTATGTTGCGTGAGCGATCGGTAGGCTAATGCTGTGTGCTTGATATCGAGAAGTACCGCGAAAATGGTATAATATTATGACAAACAGTGCAAAAATACGTGTGTTCCTGTAATCCCAGAGTCTGGATATGGGTGTAGAAAAGCAAGCAAGCAAGCAGGTCCGCACCAGAAACAGTAACGCGTTTGAGGCGAGGGGAAGCGAGCCCAAATTTGTAGAACAGTTGTGAGAGTAACTTTGGTCTGCTGAGGGTGCTGTGGTCACCTGTCGGGCATGGATGACAGCTAAACTCACAGGGAAATATCTAGTGCTGTGAGGGCTGTATACGATGCTGTCTGTCTTCGTGGTATATGTACAAATAATGTAAAAGGGATGATTTTGTATGACTCATGACAGGAATTTTATGTTTACTACATTGGCACGGTATGCGGTGATATATTGCTGGGTTGGAGATTGGTTTCGCACTCTAATATTCAAGCTTCTTTCCTCAGTAGGAGATCAGTGTAATTGAGTAGGTGTCTTTCCAAATTTGACGATATGTAGGGGCAATTTGCAGGGTCTAATTGTCGGTGCAATATGGCGATTGTGTGAAATAGTTTTTTTCTTGCTGAAAGTCTCATCTGCAGAAAGAAAGAAAAGTTGGACGGTGCTTCAATAATGGTGGCATCAGTAATTCCGCAGGTAAATTCGATAAGAGCCAATCATAATGCTCGATTCATTCACAAGACATTCTTTTCTGCTGGGATATAGGAGTCTCTACATAGCTATGGGAACGTTTGTGTATGTTGAAAGTATGAAGGGTAACACATGATCGATGGGGTACCATGTTAGGACTGCTAGGAAGACTGCATTCGATGTTATTCTGCGCCATTTTCGTAAACAGGTTCTGTTAGGGCAAGAATGTCTGTGCATACAAGCTGAGATATCAAGAAAGTGACCGTTAGCTATTTCTGGGACACTGCAATTTCTGTGAGGTCGACCCCTGTTCTTATTTTACATAGCTATGTGACATTAGTATAAGATAGAGAACCTTGTTAGATGCGCTTGCGATGATTTGTAGCTACACCCGCACTTCACGGCTTTGCATCAGTCATGCTTGGCTGTTAAGCATGGTTAGACGCATCTCACATGTCATGCTAGGAACAATGCACCGTGAGCTATTCGGTGACGTCAGTATCCCCAGGTATCGCATCAGAAATGGTAAATCACACGTCCTACACAGAGGTGTCTCGCCTATGGGACCAGCATGACCGCGCATTAGAGTTCTGTGACATCAGCATAACACTTGGAGAACTCTAACTGAATTCTCGAAAATAGAAGCAACTTTCACCTGCTCACTGCAGGTAGCAGCTGCATGAGAGTGACGGCTCATGCTGACTTGCATCCAGCGTTGAAGTGCTCTGCAAATGGGTCTTTGCTCCCGTCCGGTCATGTCAGCAATGGTCCTAAGGTGATCACGTACTTTTGAGGGAAATTTCTCAGGTGTCAAGTATGAAAGGGATGTCACCTCCTCATGCTTGAGGGCATCTGTGCATGGTTTGACAGCTGACGGCCACGTCACTTCGTGGGGGCTGCTGGTAGCCTCCTGTGTGGTCTTGTGGACAGGGGTGGTGCATGGTGCTTGGGCACATTGACTGTTAACTGTTGCATTATTTTGATAGCAGGTCTGTAAGCTGTGGTATGCATTATTTGTGCAGTTTAAGAGTTGATTTCATATCTGCACATCGGTGTACTGCATTATTTAGGATCAGTTTGCAGGTCTGTATTGAAATTATTTTGGTAATTTAGGAGTTGTTTGTGTGTCTGCAGAGCGTTATTTATGAGTAGTTTACAGGTCTGTGGGCTGTGTGGCTTGACTTCAAGCATGTCAGAGTGTGTGTTTTGTATCGGTGTGATAAATATACTATCTTTCAAAATCCATCCCTAAATAAATTGCTCCAAAATAAATAAAGTACACTCCTTCCTTACTCTCTCCAGCAACCCAGCGCAGGCTAAGTCATTTCCCCCTCCAGACAGTCATCTTGAGTTATGTCATGGAACAGACAACAGTGGCCTCTTGCGACAGCACTGTGTACTAGGTCCAGACCTGATAGTGACCACTCTGTATCTCGTTATTTTCCCCCACAGTCTGAAGTTACATCACGGAATGGACGACAACGCTCTCTGGTGGCATTACTGTGTACTAGGTCAAGACCTCTTCAGAACACACTGTTTGTCGCCAAAATTCACCATTTTGGATAACAATACTTGCACTATCAGCTGACATCATGGCCACCGTCTTGGATTACCTCACAGAATGGACTACAGAGCTCTCTGGTGGTGGTACTGTGTACTAGATTCAGACTTCGTGGTGAACACTCTGTTTCCCAGCATCTTGGATAACGGTACTTCCGTCATCAGCTGACGTCATGGCGGCCATCTTGAATTACATCATGGATGAGAGCATCCCTCTGGTGGCAGTACTGTGTACTAGGTCAGCTGGACTCTCGACCTTCTGGTGAACACACTGGATGGTTGTAGTGCATCAAGTTGTTTAAATAAGTGGTGCATGCAAAGTAAAGACTTTTGTCCAGCACAGGTCGAGTGCTCTTCCCACCATTTCCTAGGATGAGATGGTGGTCCAGTGACAGGTTAGTGGAGGTAGCCCACGTAACCTATTTTCCCTCCATTTTCTTAGGTTAGTAGAGGTGTCTGTGGTGTGTTAAATTGTCCTGATGGAATTTGAACTTCCCATCAATCCATAGGAAGATGTGGCTGTTGGGAGACTTAGGTTAGTGGAATTGCCCTTTCATTCCCGCCATTTTCTTAGGTTAGTAGAGATAGCCCTATTGACCTATCTTCATTCCAATATTAAAACTTTCCACCAATCCCTAGGAAGAGGTGGTGGTGGGATGACTTAGGTTAGTGTAGATAGCCCAAGTGAGCTATTTTCCCCACCAGTTTCTTAGATGTGTTGCATTGTCCTTATGGAATTTGACCTCCCCGCCATTTTCTGGAGGAGAGGGTTAGGTTAGTGGAGATAGCCCAATTAACTTGTCTTCCTTCCAAAATCCACCATCTTGGATGACACCATGGCTGCCATCTTGAATTATGTTATCGCCTACATCTTGGATACATATGGCAACAATGGAATGTGGTGTGGCATGGACCTAGCCCCACTACTCCAGTGATAGATGCTTTTATTGATACGGGTGCCATGAGAAAGTCCGCCTAAATTTTCCCTTCTCTGCAATTGGCTACTGTATTCGGTAGTAGACCACCAAAATGATAAATGTCTGTTATAAATATTTGAAAAATTAAACAGTTAATTTACTTGCCTGTCATATAAAAGCATCTCTCAATGGCAGGCTATCATTCTATTAATTCAAAAGTGTTAATAAGTATTTGCTATACAAAAAGGCAGACGAAACACTTTGGAGATCTTCGGATGACGTTCTAACTTGGATGGCGGGTGAACTGGTTTGACTGCAAGATCAGACCTGATCAGCAGACTCAGAGGACAGACACATTGTGTTTACTTGGTCGGTTTCAGTTAAGACCTTAGTCAGCAGTCTCTAGTTTACTGGACATGTAACTGAGAAGTGCTTTAATACACTCCTGGAAATGGAAAAAAGAACACATTGACACCGGTGTGTCAGACCCACCATACTTGCTCCGGACACTGCGAGAGGGCTGTACAAGCAATGATCACACGCACGGCACAGCGGACACACCAGGAACCGCGGTGTTGGCCGTCGAATGGCGCTAGCTGCGCAGCATTCGTGCACCACCGCCGTCAGTGTCAGCCAGTTTACCGTGGCATACGGAGCTCCATCGCAGTCTTTAACACTGGTAGCATGCCGCGACAGCGTGGACGTGAACCGTATGTGCAGTTGATGGACTTTGAGCGAGGCGTATAGTGGGCATGCGGGAGGCCGGGTGGACGTACCGCCGAATTGCTCAACACGTGGGGCGTGAGGTCTCCACAGTACATCGATGTTGTCGCCAGTGGTCGGCGGAAGGTGCACGTGCCCGTCGACCTGGGACCGGACCGCAGCGACGCATGGATGCACGCCAAGACCGTAGGATCCTACGCAGTGCCATAGGGGACCGCACCGCCACTTCCCAGCAAATTAGGGACACTTGCTCCTGGGGTATCGGCGAGGACCATTCGCAACCGTCTCCATGAAGCTGGGCTACGGTCCCGCACACCGTTAGGCCGTCTTCCGCTCACGCCCCAACATCGTGCAGCCCGCCTCCAGTGGTGTCACGACAGGCGTGAATGGAGGGACGAATGGAGACGTGTTGTCTTCAGCGATGAGAGTCGCTTCTGCCTTGGTGCCAATGATGGTCGTATGCGTGTTTGGCGCCGTGCAGGTGAGCGCCACAATCAGGACTGCATACGACCGAGGCACACAGGGCCGACACCCGGCATCATGGTGTGGGGAGCGATCTCCTACACTGGCCGTACACCACTGGTGATCGTCGAGGGGACACTGAATAGTGCACGGTACATCCAAACCGTCATCGAACCCATCGTTCTACCATTCCTAGACGGGCAAGGGAACTTGCTGTTCCAACAGGACAATGCACGTCCGCATGTATCCCGTGCCACCCAACGTGCTCTAGAAGGTGTAAGTCAACTACCCTGGCCAGCAAGATCTCCGGATCTGTCCCCCATTGAGCATGTTAGGGACTGGATGAAGCGTCGTCTCACGCGGTCTGCACGTCCAACACGAACGCTGGTCCAACTGAGGCGCCAGGTGGAAATGGCATGGCAAGCCATTCCACAGGACTACATCCAGCGTCTCTACGAACGTCTCCATGGGAGAATAGCAGCCTGCATTGCTGCGAAAGGTGGATATACACTGTACTAGTGCCGACATTGTGCATGCTCTGTTGCCTGTGTCTATGTGCCTGTGGTTCTGTCAGTGTGATCATGTGATGTATCTGACCCCAGGAATGTGTCAATAAAGTTTCCCCTTCCTGGGACAATGAATTCACGGTGTTCTTATTTCAATTTCCAGGAGTGTAGTAATTACAGAAACATGCAGTTCATTATTTAGTATATTTTCTTTGAAAGTGTGAAGAATGGAAATTATTTGTGTTCATAAAGTGGACTATAATCGTGCAGATTCTTGTATTGTATTAATAAAAAGCGAGTGACATTCCATTTAATCAAACCATTTCAAAATTTAATTATTTTAGCAATACCAGTTCCTTGCTAAATAAATGTTGAGTGACTAGGGCCTCCTGTCAGGTAGACCATTCGCTGGGTGCAAGTCTTTCGATTTGACCCCACTTCAGCGACATGCGCGTCGATGGGAATGAAATGATGATGATTAGGACAATACAACACCCCTTCCCTGAGCAGAGAAAATATCCGACCCAGCCAGTAATCGAACCCGGGCCCTTAGAATTGACATTCTGTCGCACTGACCACTCAGCTACCGGCGTAGGACAGTTCCTCGCTACCAGTTTATTACAGCCGCAAGATAACGGACTCACGACCTACGTGCTGGTTTCTGTGCAGTGGACAACTATGGAAGACTGCGTATTGGTGAACATTATTCAGGACTTACCCATTCCACTCAGGGCGGTGGAATGTGCTGCAGTGAGGTCAGTGACATGTCGTCTGTGGTAACATGGAGAAGGTATGAAGGGAGGATATTTTTGAGAAAAGAGATTTATCATACACACGGAAACCCCTCACACTATCTCTCTCTCTTCAACGTGCCGTACATGGCATCCCTGGAGTGAAAATTTTGAAGTCGAAGTACTTTGGAATTGTGAGGTTAGATGTTATTAACGAGAAGTGTAAACTGTAGCCGACCAGCAAACTGTGTAAGGACTGTGATACGTGTGAAGTGTAAATGGCCAGAGAACTGCATAAGAACTGTGATAAGTAGACTTTAAAATGTGTCTGAACTGTTTTTGAACTTTTGTCGAACTATAATAATTCATGCTGCAAAATCAAATTTATTTGTTACCGTGAAAGTAGTATCGGTGTACATCAGGAATAGAAAGTGCTACGAGAGTAAAAGTTAACGTTGTGTGCGCGTTCCATGGGGCATACGTTAAAAATCATCACTTCAAGATTCTTCACGCTATGAGACGGCGCAGCGCACAGGGAGAGCCACGGACAACAGGTTCGGCAGTGGCTCTGTTCGGCAGCGGCTAGCAGCGGCCGGCGCAGTTAGCAGTACAAGGCGCGTTTGAAGCGTCAGCTTCAGCTCACCACGACAGTTGAGTTGCAGCCAGCGGCGTAGCCCACACCTACGAGAATCAGGGGCAGTATCACAGTATAACATAACAATGGCGACACTTCGCCTCGATTTTGTTGCCTACTGCGCGAGCAGCGCGCCAAACGGCCAGTAAGTTAAACTGTTGAGTTCGACGCGATCGTGAAACCAAAAGTGACTAGTAGTTGTTTATTTTGGTTTGTACAATGGCTTTTACAAATGGGAGCAAAAAGTAGCGCAATAAATTGCAGCAAACACAAGAAGAAGACATCACATGTGTCTTTTTTTTAGGTTTCCAAAGGACCTTGAGTGGTATATACCATCATGCTATTAAACTGTATCGTCAGGATGCACTTGCAAGCTACATGTATATTGATGATTAGTGTTTCGTTTTAGGGGCATGAAATGGCTAATGACTAGCAGACGAGAAGATCTTATGAAAAAATACTCTGTTTACCTTTATAATAAAGTTAAGTTTTGTCCGCTAAACGTCGAACAAAAACAGTTCACGAATGCAGACAGTAATAAACTCGTGTGGAATGGGGATAACCTCATTGTTTGACATTCCAAATAAGCTACCTCAACTGACGATGTTGAGGAAACTGCCACAAAGGTTCGACAATCCATAAAAGTTGTAAAAACACTCCTATGGCACAGAAGCACCCAGTTCAACTCTCCATATATCAGTGCCAGATTCGTCTGAATCGTCTACACAGACCTGCTTTGGCGATGAAGTGGTAAAATTAAGTGCAGTTATTCGTATCTAGAAAAAGTGTGAGGAGTATCAGAATTTGCAGGTCGCTAGACTTTGTGCAAACTTTTTATGGGACAAGGTCAAGTACAGACAGCACCAGAAACTGTATGAGAAGCATCAAGTGAAGAAAGACAAACAAATTTTGAAGACTATAGGATCCTGCTATTTAAAAAAAGTTGCCCTTGACGTGTTAAGCCACATTAGTATGCCATCTGCAAGATGGATAGATGAAAATAAGCTGTTTGCTCTAAATTTATTATATTACAGCACTCAGGCAAACAAGTTTTGTCAGAATGTTTTATGTTTCCTTCAGTGTGTATTCAACTTCCTGCTATCAGGAGAAAGGTGGGAAGAAGTTTTGCAAATAGATGACATCGACAAAAAGTTTGAAAAATTCTCTAGCATCTTCACTGATTACTTTGAAATTACATCCCCTCTCAAAACACAAGAAATAAGAGGCACAGCTAAAAAAGCAAAGCTTTGGATAACAAAGATCAAAATATCTAGAGCGAGGAAAAGAGAATTACTCAAATACAGGGAAAACGATAACATACGCCCTCTTCTAAACAGTTACATACAGGAATACATTCTAATCTACAGAAGAGTGATACGACAGGCAAAAAAATGGTCAATGATAAGTTCATACCAGAATCAGCAAACGAAAGGCAAGCAGTATGGAAAGTCATAAAGAAGGAAGCAACTAAAGTGTCCCATAAAATGCAAAATATCACTCCTCTTAACCATGAGAACAAGAGTATAACTAATCCACAATACAACGCAAATCTTTTTAAATGTTACTTTGCAGAGATCACAAATAATTTAATAGTCAGTGACAAAACAGATACTAGAACGAAACAGAAAAACAAAGTGCACCCATGTTCCTCTTCAATCTACATTGATGGAACAACCCCAGATGAAATCATTAGTGCTGCATCAACCATAGGAGAATGTCATCAGGGATTGATGGTATTTCTGATTACATCATAAAGCAATGTATTAAAAATATTTCACTTCCTCTTGCAGATATAGTAAATTCATCTTTTTAGACAGGCACATTTCTAGACAGTTTAAAAATTGCTAAAATGTTCCCTATCCATAAGAAAGGAGACAAAACAAATATATAAAACTATAGACCAGTTTCATTATTATCAAGCTTTAGTAAAATCATAGAAAAAGTAATATATAAAAGGTTAATGAAATTCTTAGAGCAAAACAAAATTCTCACTGATTCTCAATTCAGGAAAAATAAATCAACAACCAGTGCAATCTACGATTTTATAGAAAATGCTGTGCAAGCAATAGACAAAAAACAAAGAGCCACTGGCATTTTTTATACTTAAGTAAAGCCTTTGATGTACTGGACCACAATATAACATTGGAGAAGCTCCAAGTATATGACAGTAGAGGCACTGAACTAAAATGGTTCACTTCGTACTTGATGAACAGGAAACAAAAAATACAAATAAAACATGAACTAAAGGAAAACACCAGGACATGCTTCTCAACTGCAGAAGTTCTAAATAAAGGAGTTCCTCAGGGATCCATTCTTGGACCAATCCTCTTTCACCTGTATATAAATGATCTAGACCTAAACATTGAGTCACAAACAAACACTTTTTTAGCAGATGACACAAGCATCCTAATTGCGGGAAATACCCCAAGTCAGCTACAAACAGCTGTTAATAATACTACAGAACAGCTAAATACATGATATGAGGGGAATAGACTTAAACACCAAAAAAAACATTGCTAAATTCCTGTTTAAATGATGATGCATGCAGCACCAGTGTGTCAATAAATGCCGACAATATTTCATCTTCTCCAGAAAGAAAGCTTTTAGGCTTATGGCTTCAAAATAACTTCAAATGGCAACCACATATAAACAAAATTAATGGAACACTAAATAAAATACTTTAAAGTCTGCATTAACTCTCTGTCAAAGCAAGTTATAGCACTGCCCAAACTGCCTACTTTGCCCAATACCACACCATCCTACAGTACAGAATTATATTTTGGGGAAATACACCATCTAGTTCAGTCATCTTCTTAACTCAAAAAAAAAAAAAAACTGTAAGAGCAATGCAACCTTATCGACAAACGGATTCTTGTAAACCCCCTCTTCCAAAAGTCATCAATTCTCCCTCTTCCCTGCATGTATATACTAGAAATCTGCAAATATAGACGGGATGGTTCATTTGAAAGGGCACGCCCGACTTCCTTCCCCCATCCTTACCTAATCCAATGAGACCAATGACCTCACTGTTTGGTCTCTTCCCCCAAAACAATCCAATCCAATCCAATCTGCAAATATATTAGAAAGAATTTAAAAGATGTAAATGAAAATGTTAATATCCATGAGCATGATAAAAGACAAAAGGATAAGTTTCATGTCCAGTCAATAAGGACATCAGCCTATAAAACCTCCACAGTAAATATTGTGGTATGTATATATATATATATATATATATATATATATATATATATATATATAACACAATCTGGAAAGATTTATAGGGTGAATCAATAAATCATTACATAGGCATGTGGAAGGCATACAAAGAAAATGTGGGTTAAGTGACAATATGTTCCACCTTTTAATGCAGAAGGTACAGCAGTTCTCCAATACTGATAAACTAGTGCACATCTCATTGGATGAAACGTCTCTAATGGCAAATTTAACATATAACAGCACTTTTAACAGTTTTATTGGCTTTGAGGATTCGGGGTTTACACTCACAGTATATTTCCCCCACTATTTGGCAATAGCTTGTCCCACTTGGAATAATATAAAGATGAAGGTCGTGCTTGTGGCAACAGGCCACAATGGCAGGGTCTTGATCCCTTTTGCATGTAGAGATGTATGTGCTTCTTATGTGTGAATCTATGTGTTTATATTCCGTTGATATCAATGCGGTAAGCTACAGTTCTATCCAACATAACAAGTGTTTCTTCGCGAATGTGTTGTAGCTTGCCACTGAATTCAAGATTTTTATCCCTACTTCCTTTTACTTTAGAATCATTTTTAGAAACATCTGTGTCTTCTGATATTACACAAGCTCTTGGACAGCAAAAAATAATTCATATATTTCGTAAATCACATAAGAAAAGGATGGAAAACAAACATTAAGCTTACGACACATCTGAAGTTCTCCTTTCTCGCCGCTTGTAGCGCTAGTGTCGCTCTAGCTGTCACACGGTAACAACTTTTACAGTAGTGAGTGTCGCGACTGTTATGTTAGACTGTGGGCAGTACATCGAGAAAGAAAAGTAGGGTAGGTGTTGCCTTTGTATATAGTGGTCTAAGATTTGCATTTGGAACATTAGTATTAGGAAAATGTCTGGGGAAAAGGAAGAGAGACACGCCCTCAGAAGTAGGGAAGGATTTCTGTCTCACAGCTGTAGTGACGATCCAGTGAAATGAAATGAAATGATCGTATGGCATTGTTGGCCTGGCGGCCCCATGCGGGGAAGTTCGGCCGCCGTGTTGCAAGTCCTTTTAAGTTGACGCCTTGTGAATTCTGAAGTAGCCATGAATGATTAAACTGAGAATGTAAAGTTAACTAATAATAATGACTCTGAAAGCGTAGTTTTAGTGGCAAACAATGATAATCTAAACACAGAATATGTGATACCTAGTCAAAATGAAATGATTGATCGGAATGACGATGCCAGAGAAATTTACCCTGACATCGACTTTACTAATGAGCCAACAGATGTATTACGTACATTAAGTCATGGTACAGCATGAGGTGACACTTTGCCAACTCATGATGATGACCATCATATAAGATCTATTCTATAATTAATTTAGTAAGAACAAAAAGAAAATAAAGAGGAAGTAAGAAAAGCACAAAAAGAAAATAAAGAGGAGTTAAAAGAAGTCAGTGGAGGGATAGCTCAAACTGGTGCTAGCTTCATTCTTTGGAACAAAAGGTTACACATCTTGAAGCTAAAATTGCGCGATGTTGCGAGAAAAAAGATTAATGATGTAAAAAATTAAGCCTGTAAGTCAGAAATAAATGAAAAGGTTGAACATTAATCAAAAGTTAAATAAGGATTTGCAGGACCCATATATGGTAATACGAATAACAATTAATCACATTCATAATGTAAGACAAGAGCAAAATAAAGGTATTAAGGGGAGGTTTACTATCTTTGGCCCGAAAAAAGCATGCTTTTCGAGGATTTTTTATCGGGTGGTCTTATAGATATCAATGTCAAATTTGGTCAAAATGTTTATTAATATTTCCTCTACAAATTAGAATTTTTTCGACCGGAAATGTCGAAGAGCAAAGGCGGAAGTGCCGTCGGAACGAAACAAAATTTCGATGTAGATCTCCACGTGCGGTATGTCACAGATCAGCCAGCTCGTCTGAAATCAAAATAGAGTTGACGTTAGCGAAGTATATAAGATTCTTTAGGAGTTGTACCTCGCTTAAGTTACTTGGACCATAGGAAGCAAAATGGCGGCCATTTGAAACAAAATATGGTTTTTTCATCGATTTTTCGACTTCGTTGGCCAAGTAAAAATATTTATAGTTGATGGATCTGTATAAAAATGGTACAACTCCTAGACAGTTTAGTTAGCTTCGTCGGAAACAAAGGATCATGCCAATCGGTTCAGTAGATTTGAAGTTACCATACCGCGCGATAAAAAAATCATTTCGAGAGTTTTGACTATATATAAATGCAATATTATGCAACTTAAGTTCAATCTGCTATTCCGGGTCCGTAAACTAGTCCTTCCTCTTCCTCTTAGAGGGCGTTCTGCTCGATCTGGGCCATCCTGCGCTGCTGCAGAGCCGCTCGTACGGCCGGTGACAAGCGGTTTTCGGCCGCTTGGATCCGGTGGTCGTCCGAATGCTTGGCGAACTGCGTCGAATAGAGTCCCAGGGTGACGTCGATCGTTGTCATAGTCTTCAGAATTGCTGAATACCCTTCGTTCAAGCTGCTCACTGCCAGGAGAGTCGCAATCTCCACAATCTTCGCACCAGAATTAAAAAGCTTGGGGGTTAACTTTCAAACACATGCATTCAAACTTTCATTTGAATTTTCTGCGTTTCCTCCCAAGCGCCGGTACAATAACTCGTCCTCGAAGATCGGATGAATCACTTTTTGAACTTCTTTGGAGAGAAGCTGGTCGTGTTGATATTCGTCCAGATGTCCGGTAGCCTCTGCAATGCGCCACTTGAACGAACTAATTTCCCCAGCCGG
Source organism: Schistocerca serialis cubense (assembly GCF_023864345.2). NCBI lineage: Eukaryota > Metazoa > Arthropoda > Insecta > Orthoptera > Acrididae > Schistocerca > Schistocerca serialis. The sequence goes on from NC_064640.1 coordinate 309,062,185, forward strand.
ATAATTTTGGTGGTGTGGGTGGTCATCTGTCGAACACTTGTGGAAATACGTTGCCCAAATTGCTTTCTTCATCTGTTTCACCTAACTGGAATGCGATCGGATTGCCAAGCCGTAGTACGTCCTAAGCTCCTTGATCACTTGATCACTTGATCTTTGGGCAAGCACATAGAATAATTTTTCGCTGCTACAAAGTCTAAATTCCCAAAAAAAATGGTGTGTGAAAAAGGCCGAGTTCAGGCAGGTGTATTTTTTTGTTCAACCGCGAATAGCAAACATTTCCGTTCCGTATTCGGAAAACCGTTTCAGGGATCAAAAAATGCAATATAAAAAAATCGATTTTTTAACCAAAAGATACTAAACCTCCTCTTAAAGCGTGTAATGAGAGACAAAAAATACAATGGAGTCATTTACAGAGTTTCAAAACTGACCATGAAATACTTAGTTGTTATATTCCACATGTATAATCCTCTTGTAAAGGCAATACAATTGGGATCTAGGGAAAACTGAGAGAAATAGAGCAAAATATATTTCCTGAGATGCAAGACAAAATAGAAAATAAGATTAAACAAAAAGTCGAAGTTTGGTGAACAAGAAAGAAACAACGGTATTGTTCATATAAATAACGTAGCAAATCATGCTAATGCATGTAAATTCCATCATTTCTCTTGTAAGGGAACTACACTATGCGATCAAAAGTATCCGGACCCCCCCCCCAAAAAAAAAAACCTACATTTTTCATATTAGGCGTACTGTGCTGCCAACTACTGCCAGGTACTCCATATCAGCGACCTCAGTAGTCATTAGACATCGTGAGAGAGCAGAATGGAGTGCTCTGTGGAACTCACAGACTTCAAACGTGGTCAGGTGACTGGGTGTCACTTGTGTCATACGTCTGCACACGAGATTTCGACACTCCTGAACATCCCTAGGTCCACTGTTTCCGATGTGATAGTCATGTGGAAACTTGAGGGAAACGTATAGCACAAAAACGTACAGGCCGACCTCATATGTTGACTGACAGAGACCGCCGACAGTTGAAGAAGGTCGTAAAGTGTAATAGGCAGACATCTATCCAGACCATCACACAGGAATTTCAGGATCCATTCAAATGGTTCAAATGGCTCTGAGCACTATGGGACTTAACATCTGAGGTCATCAGTCCCCTAGAACTTAGAACCACTTAAACCTAACTAACCTAATTACAACACACACATCCATGCCCGAGGCAGGATTCGAACCTGCGACCGTAGCAGTCGCGCGGTTCCGGGCTGAAGCGCCTAGAACCGCTTGGTCACCGCGGCCGGCTCAGGATCCATTGCAACTACTATGACAGTTAGGCGGGAGGTGAGAAAACTTGGATTTCATGGTCGAGCGGCTGCTCATAAGCCACACATCATGCCGGTAAATGCCAAACGACGCCTCGCTTGCTGTAGGGAGTGTAAATATTGGACGACTGAACAGTAGAAAAACGTTGTGTGGAGTGACGAATCACGGTACACAATGTGGCGATCCGATGTCAGGGTGTGGGTATGACGAATGCCCGGTGAACGTCATCTGCCAGCGTGTGTAGTGCCAACAGTAAAATTCGGAGGCAGTGGTGTTATGGTATGGTCGTGTTTTTCATGAAGGGATGTTGCACCCCTTTTTGTTTTGCGTGGCACTATCACAGCACAGGCCTACTTTGATGTTTTAAGCACCTTCATGCTTCCCACTGTTGAAGAGCAATTCGGGGATGGCGACTGCATCTTTCAACACGATCGAACCTCTTCATAATGCACGACCTGTAGTAGAGTGGTTACACGACAATAACATCCCTGTTATGGACTGGCCTGCACAGAATCGTGACCTGAATCCTATAGAACACCTTGGGGATGTTTTGGAACGCTGACTTCTTGCCAGGCCTCACCGGCCGACATCGATACCTCTCCTCAGTGCAGCACTCCGTGAAGAATGGGCTACCATTCCCAAAGAAACCTTCCAGTACGTGATTGAACGTATGCCTGCGAGAGTGGAAGCTGTCATCAAGGCAAAGGGAGGGCCAACACCATGCTAAATTCCAGCATTACCGATGGAGGGCACCACGAACTTGTAAGTCATTTTCAGCCAGGTGTCCGGATACTTTTGATCATGTAGTGTATATACCCAACAGCCTTCATTAGACAGTTTGAGGGCATCATTCCGGAAGACATGAGAGAACAACAAAACATCAAATTCGTGGCCAGTAGATTAGAATGCGAAGCAATATCATGTGAACAAGGGTCAGTAACGCATGTGAAACATAGAAAGAATTTGTACAAGGATTTTTAATCAATTCTGGGTATACTAACACACAAAACAGAGAAATTTCTGAGGGCAGAAGCTAAAAAGTAGTGGTTGTAGCAACTAAAGAGATTTTTCTAACATTAGTGGGAAAAGAATCAAGACTTAACTGACCTATTAAGAGAATCTGACCTAATAGGAATTACTATATTTAAGTCCCCAGTGTTTGTGCAAGAGAAGTTATTCAATGTAAATAAAAGTGATCTGTCACCTAATGTATATACTGGAGCAGTTAGACTTATTGTTCAGCAACAAGTAAGTACTGGAGGGCTGGAGAAAGACCAGGTGGCAAACAGATCGCCATATTGACACATAGGAAAGCTGAAATACAGGTACGAATCCAAATGATGAATGACCTGACTGGGAGAGAGTCTAATGTGCTGCAGTCAAGGACTGTGCGGCTGGTCCCGGCAGAGGTTCGAGTCCTCCCTTGGGCATGGGTGAGAGCTGGAAAATTAGTGAGAGGTTCAGACCTGGTCCAATCGCGAACTGCTGAATGTAATGGACCGTTATTAAGGTTCTTGTCTTATGACAAGCAGGATGGAATAAAAAATGTACTTATGGTAGAAGATAGGCAGGAATTAAAGGAAGTGCATCAGCTAGCAATTGAAACTGAAATACAAAACATGAAAACAGTTACTATCCTAGATTCAGGTAGCAAAATTAGTGCCACATTTAGTAACTTATACAAAGAAATAAAGAAAGATACAGACGGTGCCAGACCTGTAAAAGTGGTTACAGCATGTGGGTAGAGAAGTAAAATGATAAGAAACCAAGTTTTAATATAATTTAAGATGCAAAATAAAACATTCTCAGTGAACATTATGGTGGTTCCCAGGCTTTGGGTAGACCTTATTTTGAGGACAGATTGGTTAATTGCTAATACGGCTATGCTAGATTTTCAAAGTGTGTTATGAGGATAAGAGAAGAACAGGATGAGTAGGTATTTCAATTTATCGGAAATGAAGCCACACAAAATAAAGGTGATAATACAAGAGTACAGGTGATACAGGAACAGATGTACTGGAACTATGAACCAGAATAAATGATATGTTTGTTTATGGGGGTGGCCCCAGATGAAAAGTTAAGTATAGAGGTTATAATCAAGGAAAAAGTCGCAATTATTTAGGTATTAAGTGAGGAAGAGGCACGTGGGTTGAAAAAAGTACTACTACTCTGTCTAAAAGCATTTTCAAACAAACAAGAGTGCATGAAGGATTATGAGTATGGTATCCAGATGAAACAACATGGTCTGTTTAGATTTAACATGTATTCCATTCCATTGGCAAAAAGAGAAGCAGTACATAAAGAAATGAAGAAAATGATAGAATGGCAAATTATCGAATGATCTTAGAGTAATTATTGCTGTTCCCTTGTAATTGTGCCAAAGAAAGACAGTTCGCATAACTTTAGATGCTAGAGCCTTAAACAAACTCATTTTACTCCAGATGGATAGGCCTGAGTGCAATCGATGTTGATGTAGCATTCTCAAGACCGACGTTTTTGAGATTCCCGATTCTCTCGCAATTTGTCTGCTGCTGATGTGCGGATTAGCCGCGACAGCAGCTAAGACACCTACTTGGGCATCATCATTTGTTGCAGGTCGTGGCTGACGTTTCCCATGTGGCTGAACACTTGCTGTTGTCTTAAATAACGTAACTATCCGGCAAACGGTCCGGACACTTGGATGATGTCGTCCAGGATACCGAGCAAAATACATAGCACACGCCCGTTGGGCATTTTGATCAAAATAGCCATACATCAACACGATATCGACCTTATCCGCAATTGGTAAATGGTCCATTTTAACACGGGTAATGTATCATGAAGCAAAAACCGTCCGCACTGGCTGAATATTACGTGATTCCACGTACTTATACGTGTGTGTATATTATAGCGCCATCTATCACAAAGCGAAAAAAGTGGTCCAACTGAAACATTCATATTTATTTACGTACTACATGAATATGTAATAAAAATGGGGGTTCCTATTTTTAAAAAATGCAGTTGATATCCGTTTGACCTATGGCAGCGCCATCTAGCGGGCCAACCATAGCGCCATCCGGTTTCCCCCTTCAAGCTAGACGAGTTTCGTTCTTTGTAGTTTTTTCGTTTGATGCTTATTTTGTGAGATATTTGTAGCGGTCACTATCAATGGACCACCCTGTATATATATCCACAGTACTGTGTATATGTAATTAAATTTCACTGTATACGTAATATAGGGTATATTATTTGTTGTTGTATATGATTTCTTGGCAGATGAAGAAGGAGGGCAGGGCAGGGTATGTGCTGGAGATATGCAGGAGCTGCCGAAGATGTCATATGAGAGTATATTCTAAAAGAAATATTTTTTTTATTTCCCATACTTTTTGCATGTGTATGTTTTTTTATTATTAGATAATTATGTTCCAGGCGATACAGGGGAGATGAAATCTATAACTACAACTAGTCAATGAAGTTGCTTCCGGTGATATGTTGCGGTGTATGTGCTGTACCTCACGAGATCGGCGAGGACATGGCGGCGGAGGATGAGGAGTAAACACTGTGGAATCGAGCTGCTGCGAGCAGCTTGGTTGCTGCAGTCCTGACCCACTAGCCTGAGCAATACGAGTCCATGGACGTCAGAGTGGTGCTGAGGTGGCTGCTGCGGGGGCGGCGGGGATGGGGGCGTCAGTAGCGGCTTCGCCCGTGTCAACTAGTGGCGCTCTTGTCGGCGAAGCACGCCGCACAGGACCTCGTTTCAGTATTATAGTCTTCGCTGTCCCCGGCACACGAGACACAGTGTGTTGTGAGAATTGTCCTCCTGACCCAGCCGCTGTAGAATAATGGAAAAAGAATTAGTACAACGTTCTAGACAACGTCTGCTGTCGCAGCTGCTCCAGAGAAAGAAAGAATACTGATTATTTGTAAGCAGAGTGAGTATGTACTACCTATTTTGCTCTGACTTCTTGGCAGCTCCCTCATCTTCTAACGACGACATAGGTTGGTTCAAAAGGGTTCAAATGGCTCTGAGCACTATGCGACCTAACTTCTGAGGTCATCAGTCGCCTAGAACTTAGAACTAATTAAACCTAACTAACCTAAGGACATCACTCACACCCATGCCCGAGGCAGGATTCGAACCTGCGACCGTAGCGGTCGCTCGGCTCCAGACTGTAGCGCCCAGAACCGCACGGCCACTCCGGCCGGCGACGACATAGGTCTCTCTCCATCTGCTCCACCCACTGTGGCATTTCGTTGAGGAAAACTTTCAACTTGTGACTAGGAAGGGGGTTTTCCCATACAAGTGTGTGGATAGTATGGCGAAACTCAACAAAACCAGACTACCCGACATAACTGCACTCTCCAGCAACCTTACAGGCGATGCCATAACGGATGCAGAGTATAAGCATGTCATGAATGTCTGGCAGGAATTCAGCATTTCCACTTTAGGAGGGTATGCATGACATTACATGGACAAAGACGTGTGCTTGTTTGCGGATGTTTTCGAGAAAATCTAGAGTCCATGCATGACCACAAATTCTCTGGATCCCACCTTTTATTACATGGCACCTGGGTTGTGTTGGGAGGCAATGCTCAAGAAAACGAAGTGCAGTATAGAATTATTGCCTGATGCTGACATGCTGCTTTTCTCTGAGTGAGGGATCCGTACGGGAATTTTCTGATGTGTCCATAGGCACGTGAAGGCAAATAACTGATGGATGGGTGACAGGTTCAATGCATCCCTTCGCTGTAGTTACATAATGTACCTGAATGTAAATAACTTATATGGGCATGCCATGCAGCAATCACTGCCGATTGGTGAGTTTCGATGGGTGCCGGAAGACGAATGCGTTGAAAATCATGGGGGCTACGGCAGCCAATAGTGATGTAAAGTATGTGGTGGAGGCAGAACTCACATACCCTATTAATTTGCACGATGTGCACGTCGATTTGCAGTTGTGTCCAGAGCAAGTAGTTCTGGGAGGAGGCTCCACTCCAAAACTGATGACAATGCTGAGGAATAAGCAGAGATATTTTATTCATTATTGCAATCTCCAGCAGTGTCTCAGCTTGCGGGTGGAGCTGGTTAGAATCACCCAGCCTATCTCAATCAAGCAATCCCCCTGGTTGAAGGAGTTTATTGATGTGATTACGAAACAGAGAGTTTCCGCGAGTGAGACTCTGAGAAAGATTTTTACAAATTAATGAATAATACAGTTTTTGGCAAAACAATGGAGAATTTGAGGCAATGATGTGAAATTTTGATTAGAACCGAATGGGATGGGGGTTGTGATGTACGAAAATGCATTGGCAGACCAAATTTTAAGTGGGTCGCCATATTCATTAAAAACTTCGTTGCTGTGGAGATGCCAAAGACTGCAGTAGAGTTTACGAAACGTATTTGTGTGGGAATGTACATACTAGACATTTTCAAACTCCACATACACCGCTTTATTTACCAGTTTGTGAGAAGTTTTGTCACAGATCCTAAATTACTTTATATGAATACAGATAGCTTCATCCACTGGGTGAAGAACTGCGATCCATATGAAGTAATGAGGTATCACGGCAATGAATTCGACATATCCTCATAACAGCCAGTAATCCTTGTCGTATTGTTCCACAGAACAAGAAGGTTCTCGGCCTTATGAAGGACGAGGTGAATGGATTGCCAATTGTGGAGTTTTTAGGTCTGCTACCAAAATTGTAGGTGTATTGCACACTGGAAGGTGCCACCTAGAGACGGTGTAAGGGTGTGCACCGTATGGCATCAAGAGCCCTGTCCATCAAAGACTGCTTGTGGTGCCTGTATAGCGGTGTTCGTGATGCTGCATTGCAGCCGCCGCATATGGTGCGGCAAACTAAAGTGCGCGTCATTTATGTTAGCGGCCGAGTTTAGGTTCGTTCTGCGCATCTGACGTCACAAAACACAGTCAGTCAATGAACAGAGAACGACGTTGCCACATCTCGATTGCAGTGCAGAGCATGGACGAGTGTCTTCAGTTTTAGAAACGTTCAGTCATAAATAAAGTAATAGAACAAAAGCAATGTCTTGATAGCAGACATTCTTTTATAGAAAGTTTGGAAAAAGCATTCTTTATACCAATTGCTTCATATTCTATTACTTAATTAAACCAAACAAGCAATAAGACTCCTAATTCAGCCGATAACAAGGAAAGGTGTTTGTAACACTCTCGCAAGAACAGCGGTAATTGTTTATTTCCTATTGTACTTCAACGAAGCGTGAGTAATTCATAGTCATACCAACAGTGTTTGTCACTATTTTGCGTGACATGTTATAGTCCTCATGGTGCTGTGTAGACGGACGAGGTGTCACCGGCACGGTAGCTCAGCATGTTCGGTCAGAGGGTTAGTTGCCCTCTGTAATAAAAAAACTGAGTTAATCAATCAACAAGGAACTTAAACGGATGTCTTACGACGTCTGCCCCGAGCAGATGCAACGAACGAAACCGAACAAAATGACATTAAAAAAAAAAAAAGGTGCCTTAGCGTAACGGTTAAGGTGTTGGGCTGCTACGCGAAAGGTTATGAGTTCAAACCTTATGCGGTGCTTTATATTTTCGCTATTTAAAAACAATATCGAAGTGCCTTACTTCACGAATTATATTCGTTTGAATGCAATTTTTTGAAATTTCTAGTGCTTTGTCTCTTCATTAACCCTTTCGCTGCTGCAGACACGTGCTCGCCGCATTCCGCGCTGTGCGCGATTTAGTTATCACTGCACTGCTCGCCTGTGCAGGCACATGGTGTTCCCTCTGCTTTGACACACTTATCATTCGATTTCACAAAAACTATTTGGCCCAAAAATTTGATTTTTACACGGCTTCTTGACTGATACCTTCCCCCCATAAATGACTTAATTTTGTTTCGATATTCAACGCAGTTATTATGCAGCATTAAATGTAGTAAACCATTGCACGAAATTTTGAAGAGTTTGCAGAGGTAGAAGTCCATAGCGTATACTTTCCGTATGGTCGATTTTAGTTGCCACAATGTTGAGAATGAAATGTGGACAAGATACCTAAATTTCATATAAAATTTACTGTATAACAATATCTCATTTAATTTAAGTACGACATAGGTGTCGTATGTAATATTGAGAAATATTCCATCTTTCGCGACTGTAATAAAAGTATTATTTACACTGGACTATTGCGAGTTGAACATTCGGTTGAATCAGTGGTCTTCAATGTCTGAAGTGCTCGCCCAAGTATTCCATAAAGTATGTGGAATATGCCACACGGAGTTTCACTGAGGCCGAAATATCACACGTTCATTTAATTAATCAAATTGTCCTTAAAATATTCGTAACTTAAACTGCCTGAGTCATGACACTTCCTAACAGCAATGAACTGAAAGTTATTCATTTTACAAGTTATTTTCTCGGCGACATTTAGCATGATGTTACACGTACTAAGATTAGCGAGCGACTCTCCTGATGCCACCCCACTCTATGCCTACCTAACTTTATGCGTGTGGGGACAGCTTAATTATGATTGGCTATTGGTTTGAATGATCAATCAGAATTATCCTTTTAGATCATTCTCGCGTCAAAACTTGCCTGAGCCAATCACTAATCAGAAAATCATTTACGTCATTCCAGTGCCAATTTCTAATATAATAATTAATAAAATGTACCAAAATATAAAATAATCTTTAAAGAAATTTTGAATCTTATTTCTCTTCCGACTTCTATTCTGGCTGCTTTCTTACAAAAGCAAGTACATATCGACATAGTCATCAACATCTTGGTTGCAACACTATTTTCCCACGGTTCAGATTCATAAGTTTTTACATAAAATAGTATTAAGTTTTATTTGTATGTCCCACAGACACTCTCTCATTCATTCCCATGTATACACACAACAAAATAATGAGCAGATAACAACAATGAATAATTTTTTACACTATGAAATGCAGAGTGATTAAAGTTTTGAAAAGAAAAATTCAAATTAAGTGATTTTATACACTGAGAACTCTGGTTATGACTTTAGATGATAATAAAAGACAAACCGCTACTGTTCCTAACTGAATTTTGAAACTTCCTGCAGAGTGAAAATCTCATTCTGAGTTTTGAAACATAAGTGTCGGTTTTTGGACATTTCAGAAATTTTCTCAAACTCCGGAACTACATAAGATAAATATCTGAAATTTTGACAGGATTCTTTTCTTAATCACAACAGATGGTAGACCAAGTTTGAAAAAATCGGTTGATAATTACTATGGTTTATTTGGATTCGTAGGGGGTATGAATTTCCGTTCCTACTATATATTACTTGAGACCGTTCTCACGGCTAGTAGCGTCAGCTGCGCTGTGAGTCATAGCGAAGACACAATCCTGCCACCACTGGGCTACACGGCTGCATGCTTTACTGCAATGAATGTTATCTCGTAATAACTTGCTATGTTACATGTGGAATTTAGTTGCAGCAAAGAAAGTATCACTGCATTAGTTTTTAACATACATACATTAAAAAAATTCCATTACTACTGGGAAAAAAATTGTAAAAAAGTATTCTCTACCTGTGTCACTGTTATAGTGTGTAAGTTAAATCAAATGTATCTCTGCACTGGAATGGCAGAGTAAAGTTCTAAGTCACTGTAATCTCAAGAACTGAATTGTAATCTCAAGAACTGAACTGTATTAGTGTGAAATGAAAAAATAAAAACATTGCCCATCTCCAGCTAAATGTACCTCTGCACTGGAATAGCAGAGTAAAGTTCTAAGTCAAGAATAGTACATAGTAATCTCAAGAACTGAATTGTATTCTCAAGAACTGAACTGTATTTGTGTGAACTGAATAAACGAAAACATTTGTTACCATACGTCCTTATGTTATTATTAACAAAAAAAAACCTATCCACTATTGCATTACGTAAATATTTTCACTGAAGTGAGAAAGAAACTGGTATAGGCATGTGTAATCAAATACAGAGATAAGTAAACAGACAGAATACGGCGCTGCAGTCGACAATGCCTATGTTGTTGTTGTCGTCTACAGTCCAGAGACTGGTTTGATGCAGCACTCCATGCTACTCTACACGGTGCAAGCTTCGTCATCTCCGAGTGCCTACTGCAACCTACAACCTTCTGAATCCGCTTACTGTATTCATCTCTTGGTCTCACTTTACGGTTTTTAGCCTCCACGCTTCACTCCAATACTAAATTGGTGATCCCTTGATGCCTCAAAACATGTTCTATCAACCGATCCCCGCTTCTAGTCAAGTTGTGCCACAAATTTCTCCTCTCCCCAGTTCTTTTCCGTGCCTCCTCATTAGTTACGTAATCTACCCATTTAATCTTAAGCATTCTTCTGTAGCACCACATTTCGAATGCTACTATTCTCTTCTTGTCTAAACTATTTATCGCCTATGTTTCACTTCCATACAGGGCTACACTCCATACACATACTTTCAGAAAAGCCTTCCTGACACCTAAATCTACACTCGATGACAACAAATTTCCCTTCACCCGAAACGCTTTCCCTGCGCTTGCAAGCCTAAAATTTATATCCTCTCTACTTCGACCATCATCAGTTATTTTGCTCCCCAAACAGCAAAACTCATCTACTACTTTTAGTGTCCATTTCCTAATCTAATTCCCACAGCATTACCTGATTCAATTCGACTACATTCCATTATCCTCGGTATGCTTTTGTTGATGTTCATCTCATATCCTCCTTTCAAGCCACTGTTCATTCCTTTCAATTGGTCTTCCAGGTCCTTTGCTGTCTCTGACAGAATTACAATGTCATCGGCGAACCTCAAAGTTTTTATTTCTTCTCCATAGATTTTAATTCCTACTCCAAATTTTTCATTAGTTTTCTTTACTGCTTGCTCAATATACAGATTAAATAACATCGGGGATAGGCTACAACCCTGTCTCACTCCCTTTCCAACCACTGCTTCTCTTTCATGACTCTCGACTCTTATAACTACCATCTGGTTACTGTACAAATTGTAGATAGCCTATCACAGCCTGTATTTTACCCCTGCCACCTTCAGAATTTGAAAGACAGCATTCTAGTCAAAATTGTCAAAAGCTTTCTCTAAGTCTACAAATATTAGAAAGGTAGGTTTGCCTTTCCTTAATCTATCTTCTAAGATATGTCGTAGGGTGAGTATTGCCTCACAGGCTCCACCATATCTACAGAATCCAAACTGATATTCCAGATGTCGGCTGTAAAGAATTTGTGTTAGTATTTTACAGCTGTGACTTATTGAACTGATAGTTTGGTAATTTTCACACCTTTCAACACGTGCTTTCTTTGGGATTTGGAAGGTATCTCGCCTTTCTCATACATCTTGCTCACCAGATGGAAGAGTTTTTCATGGTTGGCTCTCCCAAGGCTATCAGTAGCTCTAATGGTAGGTTGTCTACTCCCAGGGCCTTTTATCGACTTAGGTCTTTCAGTGCTCTGTCAAACTCTTCTCGCAATATCATCTTCATCTATGTCCTCTTCCATTTCCATAATATTGCCCCCAAGTACATGGTCCTTGTATAAACCTTCTAAATACTCCTCCCACCTCCTGCTTTTCCTTCTTTGCTTAGAACTGGCTTTCCGTCTGAGCTCTTGATATTCACACAAGTGGTTCTCTTTTATTCAAACGTCCTTTTAATATTCCTGTAGGCAGTATCTCTTACACGTAGTGATATATGCCTCCACATCATTACATTTGTCCTCTAGCCATCCCTGCTTAGCCGTTTTACAGTTCCTGTCCATCTCATTCTTCAGACGATTGTATTCCTTTTCACCTTCTTCATTTACTGCATTTTAATATTTTCTCCTTTCAGCAATTCAATACAATATCTCTTCTGTTACCCAAGGATTTCTACTAGCCCTCGTCTTTTTACCTACTTGATCCTCTGCTACCTCCACTATTTCATCTCTCAAAGCTACCTATTCTTCTTCTACTGTATTTCTTTCTTCCATTCTTGTCAGTCGTTCCCTAATGCTGTCTCTGAAACTCTCTACAGCCTCTGGTTCTTTCAGTTTATCCAGGTCCCATCTCCTCAAATTCCTACCTTTGTGCAGTTTCTTCAGTTTTAATTTACAGCTCATAACCAATAAATTGTCATCAGTGTCCACGTCTGCCCCAGGAAATGTCTTACAATTTCAAACCTAGCTCCTAAATCTCTGTCTTACCATTATATAATCTATCTGAAACCTTCCAGTGTCTCCAGGCTTCTTCCATACATACAACCATCTTTCACAATTCTTAAACCAAGTGACAGCTACGATTAAGATATGCTCTGTGCGAAATTCTACCAGGCGGTTTCCTCTTTCATTCCTTACACCCAGTCCATATTCACCTACTACTTTTCCTTCTCTTCCTTTTCCTACTATTGATTTCCATTCCCCCATGTCTATTAAACTTTCGTCTCCCTTCAGTATCTGAATAATTTATTTTATCTCATCGTACATCTCTTCAATCTCTTCGTCATCTGCGGATCTAGATGGCACATAAACTCGTACTACTGTGGTAGGCGTGGGCTTCGTGTCTATCTTGGCTACAATAATGCGTTCACTATGCTGTTCATAGTAGCTTACCCGCATTCCTATTTTTTATTCATTATTGAACCTACTCCTGCATTTCCCCAACTTGATTTTATATTTGTAACCATGTATTCACCTGACCAGAAGTCTTGTTCCTCCTGCCACCGAATTTTACTGATTCCTAGTGTATCTAACTTTAACTTATCCATTTCTGTTTTTAAATTTTCTAACCTACCTGCCCAATTAAGGGATCTGACAATCCACACTGCGATCTATAGAATGCGAGTTTTCTTTCTCCTGATAATGATGTCCTCCTGAGTAGTCCCTGCCTGGAGATCCGAATGGGCGACTATTTTACTTCCAGAATATTTTACCCAAGAGGACGCCATCATCATTTAATCATACAGTAAAGAAGCAACATTCCCTCAGAAAGTATTACGGCTGTAGTTTCCCCTTGCTTTCAGCTGTTCACAGTAGCATCAAATCAAGGCCGTTTTGGTTAATGTTACAAGGCCAGATCAGTCAATCATCTCGACTGTTGACCCTGCAACTACTGATAAGGCTGCTACCTGTCTTCAGGAACCACACGTTTGTCTGGCCCCTCAGTGGATACTCCTCGATTGTGGTTGCACCTGCGGTACCGCTATCTGTATTGCTGAGGGACGCAAGCCTCCCCACCAATGTCAAGGTCCATTTTTCATGGGGGGACAACGCCTATATAAGACAACAAGTGTCTGGCATAGTTGTTAGATCGGTTACTGCTGCTGCAAAGGCAGTTAATTAAGATTTAAGTGAGTCTGAGTGTGGTGTTATTGCCATCGCAGGAACGATGGGATACTGCATCTCCGAGGTAAAATGAAGTGGGGATTTTCCAGTACAACAAATTCAAGGGTGTACCGTGAATATTATCAGATCTTCGACATTGCTGCTGCCAGAAAAAGATCCTGCAAAAATGGGAGCAATGGTGACTGAAGAGAATCGTTCTACGTGACAGATGTGCAACCCTTCTGCAAATCTGCAGCAAGCAAGTATCCATATGAAGTATTTTAGGATCTGTGAAATGAGTTTTCGCAAACTCATAATGAAAGTGGTACATTGGAGTTTGGATAGATCTAGTATGCACATCCCCACACAAATAGATTTCATTAAACTCTTCTGCGGTCTTCGCCATATCTACAGCAACAAAGTTTTTATTGAATCAGGTGACCTGCTTAAAATTTGGTCTGCCAATGCATTTTCTTATGCCATAGCGTCCATCCCATTCGGATGTAATCAAAATTTCGCGTCTTTCCCTCAAATTCTCCATTGTTTTACCGAAAATTGAATTATTCAAAATTTGTAAAAATTATCCCTAAAGTCACACGTCGTGGAAACTCTTTGTCTTGTAATCAAATCAATATACTCCTTCAACCAGGGGGACTGCTTGATTGAGATAGCCTGAGTGATTCTAGCCACCTCCATACCCAAGCTGAAATATTGCTGGCGATTACGATAATGAATATTGTATCTCCGCTTATTCCCTAGCATTGTCATCGGTTTTCGGGTGGAGCCTCCTCACAGAACTAGTTGCTCTGGACACAGATGCAAATCGGCGTGCACATCAAAAATGTTCAAATGTGTGTGAAATCTTATGGGACTTAACTGCTAAGGTCATCAGTCCCTAAGCTTACACACTAATTAATCTAAATTATCCTAAGGACAAACACATACACCCATGCCCGAGAGAGGACTCGAACCTCCGCCGGGACCAGCAACACAGTCCATCACTGCAGCGCCTCAGACCGCTCGGCTAATCCCGCGCGGCCGCGTTCACATCATGCAAACTAATAGCGTATGTGAGTTCTGCCTCCACCACATACCCTACACCACAATTAGCCGCCATACACCCCATGATTGTTCCACCTAATCCCGTGCATTCGTCTTCTGGCACCCATCAAAACACACCAATCGGCAGTGATTGCTGCATGACATGCCCATATAAGTTATTTACATTCAGGTACATTATGTAACTCCACTCAAGGGATGCGTTGAACCTGTCACCCATGCATCAGTTATTTTCCTTCACATGCCTGTGGACACAATGGAAAGGTCCCCCATGGATCCCTCGCTCAAAGATAAGAAGCATGCCAGCATCGGTCAATAATTCGTTATTGCACTTCGTTTTTTTTTTTTTTTTTTTTTTTTTTTTTTTTTTTTTTTTTTTTTGTAGCACTGAGTCCCAAGATATCCCAGATGCTGTGTAATCAAAACTGGGATACAGAGAATATGTGAATTTCACGGATTCTAGAATTTCTCGAAAACATCCACAAGCAAGCGCACGACTGTGTCCATGTAACACTGTGCATACTCTCCTGAAGTGGAGAGGTTGAAGTCCCTCCAGACATTAATGAAATGCTCGTACCCTGCATCCTTCATGGCATCGCCTGTAAGGTTGCTGGAAGATGCAGTTATGTCAGATAGTTTAGTTTCTTTGAGTTTCGCCATACTATCCACATATTCGTATGGGAAAACCCCCTTCCTAGTCACAAGTCGAAATGTTTCATGGTCGGGAAATGCAGCTCGTGTGATATGGATATCCTCCCGAGGTAGAGTTTCAACAAGTTTCTGGAGTGGCGCCTGCGAAAAACGTAGTGTATGAAGGAAGTGGAGCGTAATTCTTGGCGTCATTCGTTTGGAGAGTGAAATGTATTTCTTGACACTCTCAGGTAGGACACTGACATGATCTTTCTCCATACTGAAATCAGTCAAGTGCTGAACTAGAAAGTGGGCATCATACCCACTTAAATTACAGAAGAAAACGGTTATGAACTTTGGTAGTTGGTACTTCAAATTGCACATATTGTGAGCTATGTCACTGAACTTCCCCATAAGATGACAGTGGTCCCTATGAGGAGTCTCCGCTTTTCTTTCTAACAGCAGCCTACAAATATGACGGTCAACCTCGTTATTGTACAAATCTTCATTCTCCTTCGATTTGGTCATGGGAATGTTCTTGCTCTAATGCTTACCAACCTCCCATGAAAGATTTTCGAGCTCAGTGAGCAGTGTGAGGTAACGGGCGAGTTGTGGCACCCTGGAAATATTCTAAGTTCGGAGTTGGTGTGGCCGCAAGGTCGCCTCTCGGAGGGCCGCGGCCCGGCAGCAACCACGTGGGGTCGAACGTTAGCTGAGCATGAGGGGTTGCCCCAGCTCGTGGTCCAGCCTCGTGGCTGGCAATTCCTTGGTGACGTTACATCTACATCTACATGATTACTCTTCAATTTACATTTAAGTGCTTGGCAGAGGGTTCACCGAACCACAATCATACTATCTTTCTAGCATTCCACTCCCGAACAGCGCGGGCAAAACGAACACCTAAAACTTTCTGTTCGAGCTCTGATTTCTCTTATTTTATTTTTATGATCATTCCTACCTATGTAGGTTGGACTCAACAAAATACACTCCTGGAAATGGAAAAAAGAACACATTGACACCGGTGTGTCAGAACCACCATACTTGCTCCGGACACTGCGAGAGAGCTGTACAAGCAATGATCACACGCACGGCACAGCGGACACACCAGGAACCGCGGTGTTGGCCGTCGAATGGCGCTAGCTGCGCAGCATTTGTGCATCGCCGCCGTCAGTGTCAGCCAGTTTGCCGTGGCATACGGAGCTCCATCGCAGTCTTTAACACTGGTAGCATGCCGCGACAGCGTGGACGTGAACCGTATGTGCAGTTGACGGACTTTGAGCGAGGGCGTATAGTGGGCATGCGGGAGGCCGGGTGGACGTACCGCCGAATTGCTCAACACGTGGGGCGTGAGGTCTCCACAGTACATCGATGTTGTCGCCAGTGGTCGGCGGAAGGTGCACGTGCCCGTCGACCTGGGACCGGACCGCAGCGACGCACAGATGCACGCCAAGACCGTAGGATCCTATGCAGTGCCGTAGGGGACCGCACCGCCACTTCCCAGCAAATTAGGGACACTGTTGCTCCTCGGGTATCGGCGAGGACCATTCGCAACCGTCTCCATGAAGCTGGGCTACGGGCCCACACACCGTTAGGCCGTCTTCCGCTCACGCCCCAACATCGTGCAGCCCGCCTCCAGTGGTGTCGCGACAGGCGTGAATGGAGGGACGAATGGAGACGTGTCGTCTTCAGCGATGAGAGTCGCTTCTGCCTTGGTGCCAATGATGGTCGTATGCGTGTTTGCCGCCGTGCAGGTGAGCGCCACAATCAGGACTGCATACGACCGAGGCACACAGGGCCAACACCCGGCATCATGGTGTGGGGAGCGATCTCCTACACTGGCCGTACACCACTGGTGATCGTCGAGGGGACACTGAATAGTGCACGGTACATCCAAACCGTCATCGAACCCATCGTTCTACCATTCCTAGACCGGCAAGGGAACTTGCTGTTCCAACAGGACAATGCACGTCCGCATGTATCCCGTGCCACCCAACGTGCTCTAGAAGGTGTAAGTCAACTACCCTGGCCAGCAAGATCTCCGGATCTGTCCCCCATTGAGCATATTAGAGACTGGATGAAGCGTCGTCTCACGCGGTCTTCACGTCCAGCACGAACGCTGGTCCAACTGAGGCGCCAGGTGGAAATGGCATGGCAAGCCGTTCCACAGGACTACATCCAGCATCTCTACGATCGTCTCCATGGGAGAATAGCAGCCTGCATTGCTGCGAAAGGTGGATATACACTGTACTAGTGCCGACATTGTGCATGCTCTGTTGCCTGTGTCTATGTGCCTGTGGTTCTGTCAGTGTGATCATGTGATGTATCTGACCCCAGGAATGTGTCAATAAAGTTTCCCCTTCCTGGGACAATGAATTCACGGTGTTCTTATTTCAATTTCCAGGAGTGTATTTTCGCATCCGGAAGAGAAAGTTGGTGACTGAAATTTCGTAAATAGATCTCGCTGCGACGAAAAACGTCTTTGCTTTAATGACTTCCATCCCAACTCGCGTATCATATCTGCCACACTCTCTCCCCTATTACGTGATAATACAAAACGAGCTTTTTTGCACCCTTTCGATGTCCTCCGTCAATCCCACCTGGTAAGAATCCCACACCGCGCAGCAATACTCTAACAGAGGACGAACGAGTGTAGTGTAAGCTGTCTCTTTAGTGGACTTGTTGCATCTTCTAAGTGTCCTACCAATGAAACGCAACCTTTGGCTCGCCTTCCCCACAATATTATCTATGTGGTCTTTCCAACTGAAGTTGTTCGTAATTTTAGCACCCAGGTACTTAGTTGAATTGACAGCCTTGAGTATTGTACTATTTATCGAGTAATCGAATTCCAACGGATTTCTTTTGGAACTCATGTGGATCACCTCACACTTTTCGTTATTTAGCGTCAACTGCCACCTGCCACACCATACAGCAATCTTTTCTAAACCGCTTTGCAACTGATACTGGTCTTCGGATGACCTTACTAGACGGTAAATTACAGCATCATCTGCGAACAACCTAAGAAAACTGCTCATATTGTCACCCAGGTCATTTACGTTGATCAGGAACAGCAGAGGTCCCAGGACGCTTCCCTGGGGAACACCTGATATCACTTCAGTTTTACTCGATGATTTGTCGTCTATTACTACGAACTGCGACCTTCCTGACAGGAAATCACGAATCCAGTCGCACAACTGAGACGATACCCCATAGGCCCGCAGCTTGATTAGAAGTCGCTTGTGAGGAACGGTGTCAAAAGCTTTCCGGAAATCTAGAAATACGGAATCAACTTGAGATCCCCTGTCCATAGCGGCCATACTTCGTGCGAATAAAGAGCTAGCTGCGTTGCACAAGAACGATGTTTTCTGAAACAATGCTGATTACGTATCAATAGATCGTTCCCTTCGAGGTGATTCATAATGTTTGAATACAGTATATGCTCCAAAACCCTACTGCAAACCGACGTCAATGATATAGGTCTGCAGTTCGATGGATTACTCCTACTACCCTTCTTAAACACTGGTGCGACCTGCGCAATTTTCCAGTCTGTAGTTACAGAACTATCGGCGAGCGAGCGGTTGTGTATGATTGCTAAGTAGGGAGCTATTGTATCAGCGTAATCTGAAAGGAACCTAATCGGTATACTATCTGGACCTGAAGACTTGCCCGTATCAAGCGATTTGAGTTGCTTCGCAACCCCTAAGGTATCTACTTCTAAGAAACTCATGCTAGCAGCGGTTCGTGTTTCAAATTCTGGAATATTCCATTCGTCTTCCCTGGTGAAGGAATTTCGGAAAACTGCGTTCAATAACTCCGCTTTAGCGGCACAGTCGTCGGTAACAGTACCATCGGCACTGCGCAGCGAAGGTATTGACTGCGTCTTGCCGCTTGTGTACTTTACATACGACCAGAATTTCTTCGGATTTTCTACCAAATTTCGAAACAATGTTTCGTTGTTGAACCTATTAAAGGCATCTCGCATTGAAGTCCGTGCCAAATTTCGCGCGTCTGTAAATTTTAGCCAATCTTCGGGATTTCGCGTTCTTCTGAACTTCGTATGCTTTTTCCGTTGCCTCTGCAACAGCGTTCGGACCTGTTTTGTGTACCATGGGGGATCAGTTCCATCTCTTACCAATTTATGAGGTATGAATCTCTCAATTGCTGTTGCTAGTATATCTCTGAATTTGAGCCATATCTCGTCTACATTTGCATAGTCAGTTCGGAAGGAATGGAGATTGTCTCTTAGGAAGGCTTCTAGTGACACTTTATCCGCTTTTTTAAATAAAATTATTTTGCGTTTGTTTCTGGTGGATTTGGAAGAGACGGTATGAGCCTAGCTATAACGACCTTGTGATCACTAATCCCTGTATCAGTCATGATGCTTTCTATTAGCTCTGGATTGTTTGTGGCTATGAGGTCAAGTGTGTTTTCGCAACTATTTATAATTCGCGTGGGTTCGTGGACTAACTGCTGGAAATAATTTTCGGAGAAAGCATTTAGGACAATCTCGGAAGATGTTTTCTGCCTACCACCGGTTTTGAGCAAGTATTTTTGCCAACATATCGAGGGAAGGTTGAAGTCCCCACCAACTATAACCTTATGAATGGGGTATTTATTTGTTACGAGACTCGGATTTTCTCTGAACTGTTCAACAACTATATCATCGGAGTCTGGGGGTCGATAGAAGGAGCCAATTATTAACTTAGTTCGGCTGTTAAGTATAACCTCCACCCATACCAATTCGAATGAAGTATCTACTTCGACTTCACTACACGATAAACCACTACTGACAGACACAAACACTCCACCACCAATTCTGCCTAATCTATCTTTCCTGAACACCGTCAGACTTCGCAAAAATTTCTGCAGAACTTATTTCAGGCTTTAGCCAGCTTTCTGTACCTATAACGATTTCAGCTTCTGTGCTTTCTATTAGCCATTGAAGCTCAGGGACTTTCCCAGCACAACTACAACAATTTACTCCTACAGTTCCGACTGTTCCTTGTTCCAAGCACGTCCTGTATTTGCCATGCACCCTTTGAGATTGCAGCCCACCCCGTACTTTCCCGAGGCCTTCTAACCTAAAAAACCGCCCAATCCACGCCACAAAGCCTCCGCTACCCGTGTAGCCGCCAGCTGAGTGTAGTGAACTCCTGACCTATTCAGCAGAACCCGAAACCCCACCACGCTATGGCGCAAGTCAAGGAATCTGCAGCCAACACGGTCGCAAAACCGTCAGAGCCTCTGATTCAGACCCTCCACCCGGCTCTGCACCAAAGGTCCGCAGTCGGTTCTGTCAACGATGGTGCAGATGGTGAGCTCTGCCTTCATCTCATAAGCAAGACCGGCAGCCTTCACCAAATCAGATAGCCGCTGGAATCCAGAGAGAATTTCCTCAGATCCAAAGCAACACACGTCATTGGTGCCGACATGTACCACCACCTGCAGCTGGCTGCACCCTGTGCTCTTCATGACATCCGGAAGGACCCTTTCCACTTCAGGAATGACTCCACCCGGAATGCACACAGAGTGCACACTGGATTTCTTCCCCTCCTTAGCCGCCATATCCCTAAGGGGCCCCATTACGCGCCTAACATTGGAGCTCCCAACTACCAATAAGCCCACCCTCTGCGATTGCCCGGACCTTGAAGGCTGAGAATCATCCTCTGAAACAGGGCAGGCAGCTGCATCTGGCTCAGCCAGAGACAGTACCTGAAACCTATTTGTCAGAAGCACCGGGGAGGCTTTCTGATCAGCCTCCGGTGACGTCTTTCGCTGCCTGCCATGCCTTGGATCAACCTCCCAATCAACCACAGGCGAGGGCTCAGCCCCACTGTGGGCAGCAACCGGGGCAACCACAGCAGCAGACCGATCTGGGGACAGACGGGACGGGGTTGACATCCCCGTGATACCCAAGTCTGGCTCCCCACAGTGGTGCCCATTGGCAACAGCCTCAAGCTGTACGACCGAAGTCAGCGCCGCCTGTAGCTGTGAGCGAAGGGATGCCAACTCAGCCCTCATCCGAACACAGCAATCACAGTCCCTGTCCATTCTAATCGATGTTGAACAACAGTTACTGAAACACGAGTCCGTGCCTAGATAATGCAAGGGAAACACGCAAAGAATGTATGAACTAACCTGTACAAATGCCTAACGACTGCACTACAATCTGCCTGAATTTACGATTACAGTAACTAAAACTCGAAATTTCACCTCCTATACGAAACTCACACGCAATTTAAGTAATAATCTACGAAGTAAACACAGAAAATAAGCTATATACATATCTTTCTGCGCTGTCGATGTGCATCATCTGGGAGCTCAGGCCAATGAAGGAGCCGCGCTGTGACTGCCAAAGATGGTGGACTTTGTGAAACCTTAATGGCAGACTTTCACAGTTCATATAGAAATTAATAGTACCCAGATGAATCATGATACCTCAAAAAGAAACATGGACATTACCATTATTTGCACGACGATCCTGATTGTGTAATCAGATTTTCATTATCTTTATTAGTTTAAAGTTTAGTATCTGACTGTAAATTATACAAGTAACACCCATCAATTTCCAAAATCTAAACGTTTCATCAGATTGCGTAGATCGACGTGTCTTTAGAAAGCCATTAGTGTAAACCTAAAATGGTATAAACTACAGGTATGTAACTTGAATAGTACATGAGTTATTGGAGGTCAAAGTGGCCGATTACTATCCATCGCGTCAGGCCATAAGTACTCCACAGTTACACGAAAAAACGGTAGCAGCGTGCTTATAAATATATTTATTCATCTATGTCTTTGTTTATATCCGATATATGCTATTTATCAAGAAATTGGTCAAATATGTACTGTTTTAGAAAGCACAGAGACATTAGGCTACTGGCCTACTTTTGCTTGCTATTTCTTTGATATATGTTTATTTAATTTGTTTATGTATTTAATAATGTATGTTAGGGCGTGTTTATGGTCCAGCCATAGGAATATTCATTTAATTTCAGGTTAGTTAAATGTAAATCCAGTACTTCGAATGTGTTTCAACATGTTTGTAAGTGTGCATTGGCTTGAAGACATGGCAGGAGTGCTCTAGCCAATCACAGCGTTCGTTAATGGAAAGATTGTATGGAAGTGGGGGAGGAGCATGGAGTACGGTAGAGGACACGAGAGGCAGTTCGGGAGACTGCGGCGAGAGGGAGGACAGCACAGGACAGTGAAGTGCTGGACGCAACGATGCAACGGACGTACAGTCGCAGGAAGGACTTCGAGTGTGAAGCGGTTTGCGTGTGGTCGCGAAAGATAGAAATACACTCCTGGAAATTGAAATAAGAACACCGTGAATTCATTGTCCCAGGAAGGGGAAACTTTATTGACACATTCCTGGGGTCAGATACATCACATGATCACACTGACAGAACCACAGGCACATAGACACAGGCAACAGAGCATGCACAATGTCGGCACTAGTACAGTGTATATCCACCTTTCGCGGCAATGCAGGCTGCTATTCTCCCATGGAGACGATCGTAGAGATGCTGGATGTAGTCCTGTGGAACGGCTTGCCATGCCATTTCCACCTGGCGCCTCAGTTGGACCAGCGTTCGTGCTGGACGTGCAGACCGCGTGAGACGACGCTTCATCCAGTCCCAAACATGCTCAATGGGGGACAGATCCGGAGATCTTGCTGGCCAGGGTAGTTGACTTACACCTTCTAGAGCACGTTGGGTGGCACGGGATACATGCGGACGTGCATTGTCCTGTTGGAACAGCAAGTTCCCTTGCCGGTCTAGGAATGGTAGAACGATGGGTTCGATGACGGTTTGGATGTACCGTGCACTATTCAGTGTCCCCTCGACGATCATCAGTGGTGTACGGCCAGTGTAGGAGATCGCTCCCCACACCATGATGCCGGGTGTTGGCCCTGTGTGCCTCGGTCGTATGCAGTCCTGATTGTGGCGCTCACCTGCACGGCGCCAAACACGCATACGACCATCATTGGCACCAAGGCAGAAGCGACTCTCATCGCTGAAGACGACACGTCTCCATTCGTCCCTCCATTCACGCCTGTCGCGACACCACTGGAGGCGGGCTGCACGATGTTGGGGCGTGAGCGGAAGACGGCCTAACGGTGTGCGGGACCGTAGCCCAGCTTCATGGAGACGGTTGCGAATGGTCCTCGCCGATACCCCAGGAGCAACAGTGTCCCTAATTTGCTGGGAAGTGGCGGTGCGGTCCCCTACGGCACTGCGTAGGATCCTACGGTCTTGGCGTGCATCCGTGCGTCGCTGCGGTCCGGTCCCAGGTCGACGGGCACGTGCACCTTCCGCCGACCACTGGCGACAACATCGATGTACTGTGGAGACCTCACGCCCCACGTGTTGAGCAATT
Source organism: Schistocerca serialis cubense (assembly GCF_023864345.2). Lineage (NCBI taxonomy): Eukaryota > Metazoa > Arthropoda > Insecta > Orthoptera > Acrididae > Schistocerca > Schistocerca serialis. The sequence continues at coordinate 309,085,839 of NC_064640.1, forward strand.
CGGCGGTACGTCCACCCGGCCTCCCGCATGCCCACTATACGCCCTCGCTCAAAGTCCGTCAACTGCACATACGGTTCACGTCCACGCTGTCGCGGCATGCTACCAGTGTTAAAGACTGCGATGGAGCTCCGTATGCCACGGCAAACTGGCTGACACTGACGGCGGCGATGCACAAATGCTGCGCAGCTAGCGCCATTCGACGGCCAACACCGCGGTTCCTGGTGTGTCCGCTGTGCCGTGCGTGTGATCATTGCTTGTACAGCCCTCTCGCAGTGTCCGGAGCAAGTATGGTGGGTCTGACACACCGGTGTCAATGTGTTCTTTTTTCCATTTCCAGGAGTGTACTTCGGAGTGCGGACTTGTGAACTTCTGAGATTTCCGAGGTTTCTACAGTGAAGACTTAGTATGCGTTTAGATGTGAATATCTCGCTAGCTGTGATGTCGTTCATAACTAATTACGTGCAGTAGGAATCTATTGTTTCCCTGTTATTCAACTTACATTTTATTTAATTTTTGGACCATCGACACCAATAAGTGTTTTGCAGAAATGTACCACACGAAAACTACGTATCCAAGCCCCTAGACAACGAAACCAGCCAAAACTTTCAATATTTCAACTCTGAATCGGATGGTACGTAGTTGAGGGCCACCACCTCACATCCTTTCATCATCTTATCTGAAAGCCCGCAGCAGCTTTTTAGCAGTTAAGACTCGAATCATAGGAGGATAAAATTTCGTACGGTGTCGCATATGGTACGTGTTTTTCAGGAAAAGTGGTAAGTGAGGCCTCGGGGTCACCTTTACAGCGTGTCACAAAGCGAGAAGGCATTCAAAGTCAGCGTACACTACAAAAGGGTATTAATACATGCCTTCTTATTAGCTATATTTCTAGGTAGCTCGATATAGCTAGATCCTCCATTTACCAGCTCGTAGACATGTGCATGGATGTCCAGGCGTAGTACTCGGCTGAGTGCTTTAGCTGAAACTCTGACTTCCATCTCGGAAACCGGGCCGTTATAGCACTCTTGGTGGAGTTAGCAAACTACTCGGCGATTGACGTGCTAAGCGTTATCACGCCATTTTGCCCCCACAGATAACGAAGAGTTTTCTCTTCAATGCCAGAATCAACTTTGGGGGGGAGGGGGGGGGGGGAGGGGAGCGTGCGATAGTTCGATGCAAAGCACCGCACTGCATTTAATGGCGGGATACTGCGGATCATTGACCACCTTGAGGAGCTCCGTTTCCACCACAGGAAGGAACCCCCTTTGAAAACTAATAGGGTCGCGGTACTCTCCTGCCGGCTTCTCGATCCTCGTGAACGAGATTCACTTCTCAAAGGTGTCTGCAACCACCAAGTATTCTAACTGCGGTATGGTGCCACTGAACTGATGTCCTTCACTAAAAAGACGAAAGAGGGAGCTGGCATTGGCCACATCATCGTTGCTAATACTAATACTATAACTACAACTAGTTGATGAAGTGTTTGCAGTGATATGTTCCAGGGTATGAGCTGTACGTCACGAGATCGGCGAGAACATGACGGCGGAGGAGGAGACGTAAACGCTGCGGAATCGGACTGCTGCGAGCAGTTTGGTTGCTGTAGCCCTGACCCGCTAGCCTGAGCGATACGAGTCCATGGACGTCAGAGTGGTGCTGTACTGGCTGTTGTGGGGATGGCGGGGTTGGGGACGTCGGCGGCGGCTTCCCGTGGGGCAACTTGTGGTGCTCTTGTCGGAGAAACACGTCGCACAGGACCTCGTTTCGATATTATAGTCTTCACTGCCCCCGGTACACAAGCCACGGCGTATTGTGGGAGTTGTACCCCTGACGCAGCCGCTGTAGAATAATGAAAAAAAAATTAAGTACAACCTTCTAGACATCGCCTGCTGTCGTAGCTGCTGCAAGGAAAGAAAGAATATTACCTACTTCGCTCTAGCTCCTTGGCACCTCCCTCATCTCCTCACGACAACGAAGGTCTCTCGCCGTCTGCTCCACCCACTGTGGCATTCGTCCTCTCCTGAATCTGGGAGGGCCCATCGATTCAAAAAATGGTTCAAATGTCTCTGAGCACTATGGGACTTAACTTCTGAGGTCATCAGTCCCCTAGAACTTAGAACTACTTAAACCTAACTAATCTAAGGGCATCACACACATCCATGCCCGAGGCAGGATTCGAAACTGCGACCGTAGCGGTCGCGCGGTTCGGGCCCATCGATTCATCTCCCCTGTATCGCCTGCAACATAAAAAACTAATAATAAAAAGTCATACACATGCAAAAAGATACGGGAAACGAAAAAAAATATTTTTTTAGAATATACACTCACGTAAGATCTGCGACGGCTCCTGCATATCTCCAGCACATACAACTCCTTCTCCCTCTTCTTCATCTGCCAAGAAATCATCTACAACAAAGAATATACACCATATTACATATACAATAAAATTTAATTACGTATACACAGTACGATGGATAATATATGAAAACAATACAAAATTGTTAGTGAAGTGAAACAAGAAGTAACGTTTATCGATTTTGATCCTCGAAATCATCTACAGCAATAACAACATATTACATAAACGATGAAAGATATATACTGGGTGATCAAAAAGTCAGTATAAATTTGAAAACTGAATAAATCACGGAATAATGTAGATAGAGAGATACAAATTGACACACATGCTTGGAATGACATGGGGTTTAATTAGAACCAAAAAAATACAAACGTTCAAAAAATGCCCGACAGATGGCGCTTCATCTGATCAGAATAGCAATAATTAGCATAACAAAGTAAGACAAAGCAAAGATGATGTTCTTTACAGGAAATGCTCAATATGTCCACCTTCATTCCTCAACAATAGCTGTAGTCGAGGAATAATTTTGTGAACAGCACTGTAAAGCATGTCCGGAGTTATGTGGAGGCATTGGCGTCGGATGTTGTCTTTCAGCATCCCTAGAGCTGTCGGTCGATCGCGATACACTTGAGACTTCAGGTAACCCCAAAGCCGATAATAGCATGGACTGGGGTCTGGGGACCTGGGAGGCCAAGCATGACGAAAGTGGCGGCTGAGCACACGATCATCACCAAACGACGCGCGCAAGAGACCTTTCACGCCTCTAGCAATATTGGGGTGTTTTTTTTTTTTGTTCTAATAAAACCCCATGTCATTCCAAGCATGTTTGTCAATTTTTACCTTTCTATCTACATTATTCCGTGGTTTATTGAGTTTTCAAATTTATACTGAGTTTTTGATCACCCGTTATAATACTTATGATGATACTGCTGCCAGTGTTGGACCTCCGCTTCTAGCTCTTCCACGATTTGGCATATGTATGCTGAAACAACAAGAAAAAAGTAACACCTAAATCTGAACTTGATACTACGAAACTTTTTACGAAAATACACAGAGCGAAATCCGACCTAATGCTATGAAATTAGATACATGTTTACCTGGTAATTTCCATTGCCTCCGGCGTTCGCCACCACTGACATTGCCACTGCCGCTTGTTGCCGCTGATCGCTTCATTTTGTTTTTCTTTTATTTTATTTATTTATTTATCTATTTTTTTTTTTCAAATGAACCGGTAGCGCACACACACCCATGAGCGGGAACAACCCAGTCGAGCTGACCCCACCATGGATGATAGCAGAATGAGACCGACTGCACCATGATGAAGGTTTATATAACCTCCACCCACTCCACCCACCATTTACTCTGGGGGCTAATAGAAATGCGACGTTCTACCCTACCTGCAGATGAATGCTGGTTTGAGCACACATTACAAATTGGTGCCGGTCTGGCCGGCTGCGTATTTCGAGTGCTCATGAATCCGTTGGGAAAACCCTGGCTTCCATTCCGCACAACACTCTGTGGTGAGCTGTGGCCGTGCGCGGACAAGCCGCTGCTTTGCAAGTCCCCCAATTATGACCTTGCCTCGTGTGTCAACCTACTTTGATAGTGTATTTAAAAATATTTTGCAGTATCGTCTTCAGAGTTTCGACACTGTGTATTTGCACTCATTTATTTTAGCGATGTATTTTGATTCCCCCCCCCCCCGCCAAGAACCATGGACCTGGCCACTGGTGGGGACGCTTTCCTGCCTCAGCAATACAGAAGTCGTAAAGTCAGCCTTTCCAGTAGTTGCAGGGGCAGCAGTCTGGATGATTGACTGTTCTGGCCTTGTAACATAAACCAAAACGGCCTTTGCTTTGATGGTACTGCGAACGGCTGAAAGCAAGGGAAAACTACAGCCGTAATTTTTTCCGAGGGAATGTAGCTTTACTGAATCGTTAAATGATGATGTCGTCCTATTAGGTAAAATATTCCGGAAGTAAAACAGTCCCCCATTCGGATCGCCAGGCAGGGACTACTCAGAAAGACGTCGTTATCAGGAGAAAGAAAACTGGCGTTCTATGGATTGGAGCGTGGATTGTCAGATCCCTTAATTGGGCAGGTAGGTTAGAAAATTTAAAAACAGAAATGGATAGGTTTAAGTTAGATATATTGGGAATTAGTAAAGTTCCGTGGAAGGAGGAACAAGACTTCTGGTCAGGTGAATACATGGTTACAAATATGAAATCAAGTAGGGGTAATGCAGAAGTAGGTTCAATAATGAATAAAAAATAGGAATGCGGGTGAGCTACTATGAACAGCATAGTGAACGCATTATTGTAGCCAAGATAGACACGATGCCCACGCCTACCACAGTAGTACAAGTTTATGTGCCATCTAGATCTGCAGATGACGAAGAGATTGAAGAGATGTACGATGAGATAAAATAAATTATTCAGATATTGAAGGGAGACGAAAGTTTAATAGACATGGGGAACTGGAAATCAATGGTAGGAAAAAGAAGGGAAGGAAAAGTAGTAGGTGAATATGGACTGGGTGTAAAGAATGAAAGAGGAAACCGCCTGGTAGAAGTTTGCACAGAGCATATCTTAATCATGGCTATCACTTGGTTTAAGAATCATGAAAGATGGTTGTATACATGGAAGGGACCTGGAGATACTGGAAGATTTCAGATAGATTATATAATGGTAAGACAGAGATTTAGGAGCTAGGTTTGAAATTGTAAGACTTTCCCGGGGCAGACGTGGACACTGATCACAATTTATTGGTTATGAGCTGTAGATTAAAACTGAAGAAACTGCACAAAGGTAGGAATCTAAGGGGATGGAACCTGGATAAACTGAAAGAACCAGAGGCTGTAGAGACTTTCAGAGACAGCATTAGGGAACGATTGACAAGAATGGAAGAAAGAAATACAGTAGAAGAAGAATGGGTAGCTTTGAGAGATGAAATAGTGGAGGTAGCAGAGTATCAAGTAGGTAAAAAGACGAGGGCTAGTAGAAATCCTTGGGTAACAGAAGAGATATTGAATTTAATTGCTGAAAGGAGAAAATATTAAAATGCAGTGAATGAAGGAGGTGAAAAGGAATACAAATGTCTCAAGAATGAGATGGACAGGAACTGCAAAACGGCTACGCAGGGATGGCTAGAGGACAAATATAAGGATGTAGAGGCATAGGGGTATCACTAGGGGTAAGAGATACTGCCTACAGGAATGTTAAAGGGACCTTTGGAGAAAAGAGAACCAATTGTATGAATATCAAGAGCTCATATTGAAAACCAGTTCTAAGCAAAGAAGGGCAAGCAGAAAGGTGGAAGGAGTATATAGAGGGTTTATACAAGGGCAATATTATGGAAATGGAAGAGGACATAGATGAAGATGATATTGCATGAAGAGTTTGACAGAGCACTGAAAGACCTAAGTCGAAACAAGGCCCTGGGAGTAGACAACATACCATTAGAACTACTGATAGCCTTGGGAGAGCCAGCCATGAAAAACTATTCCATCTGGTGAGCAAGATGTATGAGAAAGGCGAGATACCTTCCAAATCCCAAAGAAAGCACGTGTTGAAAGGTGTGAAAATTACCAAACTATCAGTTCTATAAGTCATGGCTGCAAAACACTAACACGAATTCTTTACAGACGAATAGAAATCCAGGTAGAAGCCGACATCGGGAAAATCAGTTTTGATTCTGTAGATATGGTGGAGCATGTGAGGCAATACTCACCCTACGACATATCTTAGAAGATAGATTAAGGAACGGCAAACCTACCTTTTTAATATTTGTAGACTTCGGGAAAGCTTTTGACAATTTTGACTAGAATGCTCTCTTTCAAATTCTGAAGGTGGCAGGGGTAAAATACAGGCTGTGATAGGCTATTACAATTTGTACAGAAACCGGATGGCAGTTGTAAGGGTCGAGAGTCATGAAAGAGAAGCAGTGGTTGGAAAGGGAGTGAGATAGGGTTGTAGCCTATCCCCCCTGTTATTTAATCTGTATATTGAGCAAGCAGTAAAGAAAGAAAAGAAAAATCTGGAGTAGGAATTAAAATCTATGGAGAAGAAATAAAAATTTGGAGGTTTGCTGAGGACATTGTAATTCTGTCAGAGACAGCAAAGGACCTGGATGAGCAATTGAACGGAATGCTCAGTGCTTTGAAAGGAGGATATAAAATGAACATCAACAAAAGCAAAACGAGGATAATGGAATGTAGTCGAATTAAATTAGGTGATGCTGTGTGAATTAGATTAGGAAATGAGGCACGTAAAGTAGTAGATGAGTTTTTTCCTATTTGGGGAGCAAAATAACTGATGATGGTCGAAGTAGAGAGGATATAAAATGTAGAGTGGCAATGGCAAGTGCTTTGAAAGGAGGATATAAGATGAACATCAACAAAAGCAAAACGAGGATAATGGAATGTAGTCGAATTAAATTAGGTGATGCTGTGTGAATTAGATTAGGAAATAAGGCACGTAAAGTAGTAGATGAGTTTTTTCGTATTTGGGGAGCAAAATAACTGATGATGGTCGAAGTAGAGAGGATATAAAATGTAGAGTGGCAATGGCAAGGAAAGCGTTTCGGAAGAAGAGAAGTTTGTTAACATCGAGTATAGATTTAAGTGTCAGGAAGTCTTTCTGGAAGTATGCGTATGGAGTGTAGCCATGTATGGAAGTGAAACATGGATGATAAATAGTCTACATAAGAAGAGAATAGAACATGTTCCAATGTGTGTGAATTCCTAAGGGACCAAACTGCTGAAGTCATCGGTCCCTAGACTTACACACAACTTAAACTAACTTATGCTAAGAACAACACACACACCCATGCTCGAGGGAGGACTCGAACCTCCGGCGGGAGGGACTGCGTAATCAGTGACAATTCGTCTCAACCGCACGGCCACTCCGCGCGGAAGAGAATAGAATCTTTCGAAATGTGGTGTTACAGAAGAATGCTGAAGATTTGATAAGTATCACATAACTAACAATGAGGAACTGAACAGAACTGGGGAGAAGAGGAATTTTTGGTACAACTTGACTAGATGAAGAGATCTGTTGGTAGGACATGTTCTGAGGCATCAAGGGATAACCAATTTAGTACTGGAGGGATGCATGGAAGGTACAAATCGTAGATTGAGACCAAGAGATGAATACAGCAAGCAGATTCAGAAGGATGTAGGCTGCAGTAGGTACTCGGAGATGACGAAGAGAGCTGCATCAAACCAGTCTCTGGGCTGAAGACCACAACAGCAACAACTTTCTTTTGAGTGTATTTTGCCATAATGTATTTCTGTTCAACGTGAAGCTGGGAATACTTTGCAGTGTTTCGTGTGTGAGCGTATTTGAAGCAAATTTTTTAAAGCAACATCTCCATATGTACTGAAGTGTTAAATACTTTACATAATTTGTTTATGCATGCAAATGCTTCAGAGTAGTGGAGAAAGATTGAGAGGTTTTTCAAGTGTGCTTCAATCTTTTTTAAAGTCAGTCGCGGTATACATCGCAAATTTGACGCAAGCTACTGTGCAGTGCTCTTTTTGAAAGTGCGTGTAGAGCCACATCCATTTGGATTTAGTAGCCCCTGAAGCAGCTCGGGTTCAAGGATAAGTGTATTTCCCGCATAACCGCGCGAAGTGTCTCAGTGACAGATTCGCAAGTGTGTCACGATCTTTTCTTTTAGGGTATGTGTTCAAGGGTGACTGTGGAGGTATTCCTTGGACTTGTTTAAATATTCTCTCGCCGTCTGCAAAGCTCTTTCTCTCTCTTTGTGCAGTGGTACATTTCATTCCTGTGATATCTTCAAGTTATCTTCCCAAACCACAGAAAGTGAAAAGCAATAGAAATCCAGCTCCTGCAAAGTGACCTTTTATTTATAAATATACAATATATCATATGTTATCCGGTTGAATTTCCTGTCATGACATCCTTCCTCTTGAGCATAGAGTCACAAATATTCTGGCAGTGGGGAGGAAGAGTGGGGAGGGGGAGGATGGGGGTGTGTTTACCAGAGGGGGAGGGCTCGATTAATTGATCAATTTAACTAAGTAGGCAATCAAACTGATAAGAGTGAGAGGGGCTATTAGAATAACTCAGGCCTGAAAGTGTACCTGTATCAGAGAGGGGGAGGGGACGATGGTTGTAGGTTTCCTGATGGGTTGGGTGGTGGAGGTAGGGGGGAGGGGAGGCGTGTGGGAACAATAGGTTAAGGACCTGTCAATCAAAAGGAAGGATTATCTCCAGAGTTTCATAACCTGTTAATCAATATGATGGATTATCCCCACAGGGTCATTAACCATCAATCAAGAGAGAACAGTAGACTTGTTCCTGAGTGCATACTTTCCCCTGATGTAGGCAACCTGCGCTAACAAAATGCCCTGATGTCCTTGTTGCCCCGTTACTTTTGTTTTATTAATAACCATGTGACGTGGATGTCTTTATGACACATTCAAATATAAGTAAATGCAGGACGGCATGGTGCCAACATAATAGTGAGAAAAAGTGTAAAAAAATGGCATGACGAAGGCATCTGATGATGCAAATGTTTCATTATTAAAAGGACGGCAATCCACAGTAAGTAGTTGTATAGCAGTGTAACTTTTTATGATAAATAGTTGGTCAATTTAAAGAACCACAATGCACCACAAATAAATAGCCACATAAGTTCTTCATGAAAATATTTTTATAGAAAGGCAACAATTTAACTTCCCATGAGAAATATTTTGTTGAATTTAATGGACAGCAGTACACTGGCAGTGCCTTAACAGCAGTATAAAATTTTGTGACTGAAACTTGGCTAGGAGACAGTGCACTACTATAGAGTATTCTAGCATAAATGATAGATTGTAAGTTAACAAAAGAGTGGCAGGGAGCAACATAAAGGTGCAGAATAATGCTACTTAGAAAATCTTTGCCTATTAAAAGAATAATGTAATTCGTATAGAAAGTGTAACTAAAAATTAATGATTTTGGGATATAAGGTTAACACGAATTCATTTATTTTTCTAATCACAAAATAATTAAGTCTATGATAATATAAATTAATTAATAATTTGAGAATGAAAAAATATCAAGCAGATTAAAGTTTTGAAAAGTATAGTAGAATGGTACAGCTCTTGAGAGACGATAACGGAAAAATTTATAAAAATTTGAGTATAAATTTGCTTATTTCCAAAATTGATTGTCTGCGAGAACATCTCATTTTTTTATAAAATCTCTGAAAGAAGAGGATGTGCAATATTTCTGGTTTTACAGCCATCATATTCAGCTACAAGAAACTCTTCTTAGAGCAGTTGAGAAGGCAAGAGTGGGAAGATGAAGTAAGGTAGTATGAGGTACCGGTGGCAGATGGTCCAGTTGGTGTGGGTATCATGAGGAAGGCTGCATAAATTGTGGCCCTTCTCCGTGACTGGCTGCTGTGTTCGGAAGTCGCGCTGCGAAAGATTAAACTTCTGTTATTAACATCAGAACAACTAAACAGTGAATTCACTTGTTTGTCACATAGAAGCATCTTTTAGTAGCAACATATCATTCTGTTATTTCAAAAGTGCTCATTACCAGCAGATTAATAAACAATTGTTAAAAGAAAAGGTAGACGAAGCACCTCGGAGATCTTTGGATCGCGCCTAACTTGGATGACAAACGAAGTCGTTCGGCTGTAAGATCAGAGCTTGGTCGGCAGTCGCGGAGGACAGGCATATAGTCTACGCGGTCAGTATCAGTTAAGACTTAATTAGCAGGCTCTGCTTTTAAATGTGAGAGCTGGTTCGACAGTCTTGGAAGTCTGACATGTCTGCCACGCTCGGTATCGATTAAGAACTCAATTAGCAATCTCTGGTTTTTTGGACTTGTAACTGAGAACTAGTTTGTTAACAAAACTTCCTGGCAGATTAAAACTGTGTGCCGGACCGAGACTCGAACTCGGGACCTTTGCCTTCCTCGGGCAAGTGCTCTACCAACTGAGCTACCCAAGCACGACTCACACCCCGTCCTCACAGCTGGCAGAAGTAAATCTGTGAGGACGGGCCGTGAGTCGTGCTTGGGTAGCTCAGTTGGTAGAGCACTTGCCCGCGAAAGGCAGAGGTCCCGAGTTCGAGTCTCGGTCCGACACACGGTTTGAATCCGCCAGGAAGTTTCATATCAGCACACACTCCGCTGCAGAGTGAAAATCTCATTCCAGTTTGTTAACAGTTACGCAAACATGTAGTTTATTGTGACTCTTGAAATTTTCCCAGCGTATCGAATATTCCACATGATTTCGGGATTGCAATCCCGAAATCATGTGGAATATGTAGTTTATTGTTTTTATATTTTCTGTGAAAATGTGAAGAATGGAAATTATTTGTGATTCGTGAGGTGGACTGTAACTGTGCAATTTCTCGTATTCTAATAATAACAAGCGAGTGGCGCCCTGTTTAAACAAATCAGTTCAAAATTTATTTTTTACAATACCAGTTCCTCCCTAACAGTTTATTAGAGCATCAATGTAACGGACTTTCGACCTAAGTGCTGCTTTCTGCGCAGGGGACAACTACTGCAGAAGACTGCATGTTGGTGAACATCGTTCAGAACTTACGCCTTCTACTCAGAGCGGTGGGAGCTACTAAGCATGTCGCATGCAGTGCAATCTTAGCACAAATGAGATAAGTGACACGTCATCTGTGGTAACGCAGAGGAGGTATGAAAGCAGGAAATTATTGATGGAAGCGATTTATCACAGACAGGTAAATCCCTCACAACATAGTCTCTCTCTATCTCTCCCTCCCTTCTACTTGCCCTATTCAGAATCCCCCCCCCCCCCAAAAAAAAAAATTACGTAGGAAATTTTAACGTCTTGCAGAATGACTTCTGTGTCTCAAGTTGTGTGATTAACTAGTCACATGCATTTGCATGTTTAATTTTGCTCTATTTCTGTATTGAGAATGTTCTCTATTTTAAAATGTTGTACCAATTTTGGCTAATATTTGAGAGATAGTACCAGATGCTCTTACGTTTCAGTGGATTTTCCGTTAGACGTTTTTATGTCGTTACTGAAGTGGCTATTATGACTCAACGGTCTTGCAGCTTCTAGACTCTCTTGTCCAAAGTAAATTTTATATGGGCGCTGACAACGTTGATACTCAACGCCCTAAATCTAAAAGAAGAAATAAACACCATAAACACATCGAGTCTGTGACTTGGTGTCCATATTAAACTGCAGGTCCCTCTAATACAGATACATGGTTTGATGAAGTAAAAGTCCAACTGCAGTAGGACAATGTCAAAAAAAGCATTGTTGTGTTTAAACCAACTTTCAGCTTGAGAGCAGCTTTACTTTATTCCTGTGCAAGCTGCAATATTTTACTTTCCTAGTACTTATTCCAGAAGTTTCGGTAGTCATCGTACCATTCCGATTTTCGTGAACTTTTACTCTAATAATCTCCTCTGAATACAATGCGAATAACTGGAACTGAAAGAGCTGTTCTCAAGTACAGTTGATTATTAGCTATACAAGTATCCACTAACGCAACCATAAAGGTTCAGTGACATGCAGTGGCGTGAGATCTGAGGCATCAAACATATTCATGGGTGATGGTGTCTTGGTCTTGATCAATTCTACAATTTCCAAATTTCAATATAATACATAATCTAAGGTTTGTCATTACATGAAACAAATCTTCATACTCGTGTGAGGTACATCCTCAGCTCGTATGTGCCTTATGCCACATTCAGTTGTATTACTGAGGTTATAGTCATCATTAACGTTGACCTCACTGGTACCCAGGTTTATTTATGATTTTTCAGTTCACCATCAAGTAAATCCATTAAGAGAAGTCCACGTCGTCATCAGCTCTCCAGGAACAGCAGGATCAGCACCATAGTGCTCAAATTGTACACATCTTGGGCCAAGAAAAGATTCGTCAGTCAAGATGGCAAGTGCAAAGAATTGTCTACACTCCCAGCTGCTATCATATCTTTATCAACTTTGCCAAAATCATTTCTCAGAGAGCCCAAGTAACTGGAGACATAGCTGAGCCCTGTGATAGACACACAAGTGTTGAAAAAAATGAAAAATGGAAAAATGAAGTGATCATATGGCATTTATTGGCCAGGATATCCCCTTCAGGGTTCGGCCGCCATAGTGCAAGTCTTTTTAGTTGACGCATTTCAGCGACTAGTATTATTTACCTATAATTCGTTCATCACAACAATATACCTGAGGTAATGAAAAACAAACCCAATGATTGGTCAACAGCCGTAGAACATACACGCTAATGTTGTTATGCTCTTGGAAGTACGATCTACGTATGTATTTCATATCTTATTACTATGTTACAGTAAATGAAACTACAAGATCCGCTAATGTTTTAACAGCCATCAACGTTTCTCTTAATCATATTTTAGCTATATAGTTTTTATTTCAGATGTTGTGTACAGTCGCAGTGTATGTACTGTTGTGCTCTGACTGTCATGCTGTTAATACCTAGTGTGAAAATGGCTAATGCTGCTACCTGCTCAGTAGTTAAAGACGCACATGGAACAACGTTAGAAAGTGGCCAAAAATAGGTTAATCTTAATGTTTTTCACGAGTTTACAGAAAAAAATTAGCTGTGAAATTCTCCAAGTAACTGTATTTACTAAAGATAAAAACGTTATTAACATGTAGTGCATAGCGGAATTGGTAGCGTTGTTCAATGGTAAGCTAGTACCAATACGGATTAGTCATTCCTTTTTTTCATTCAGGTTGGAATACCTACAACTTTTAAATGTAAAATTCATCAAATATATGCTAATTAACACACAGTTAATCATCATTTTAATTGAAAATATGTCTTCTTGCTTCTAATTACACACTGTACGCAAAATTTCTGTTTTCTTTGCAAATATAAATTCTTAACGATCGATATTTTATAAAAGATTGTTAATAAAAGTAGTTTAAATTAAGAAAACAAGAAATTAAATTTTAGGACATAAATGAAAAATCAAATACTCCTTACTTTGATTATGTCCAGCATTTTATACCCCAATTGTGGATTCACACAAGTCAGACTGATAAGCGTCGTGGAGACATGGACAACAATAATTTTCACAGCATTTAGCCCACCATTCAAATACTGCATTTTTTTTTTTGTTGCCGCCTTACCACTGCAATATCAACCCAACTGAACTGACCTGGAACCAAGTTAAGGCATTTGTCGCTATAAATAACAAAATGTTTTAAGTTCCATACGCACTGGAACTAAGTGGGAAGCTTTGTCACGCGTCACTGCCGAACCCCGGTAGGATACAAAATGGCACACCATAAAAGCAGAAAATACGGCGCTTGTTTGGTTGCGGGGATTCCGTTGTTGATCTACTCGTTATCAATGTAGCAGATAGTAGTTCCACTGCTGAAATGTATTTCTCGTATTCGGATATGGTAGGAACTGGGAGAATACCAGAGTGTCAGTAATACCTCCAGTGGCTTCAGCGTTCAGCTGTACAGTAAAGCCTGTGCAGCACACTTTTGTGTCACACATATTTCGCACAGAACAATTATCCTGTGCTTAAGTTAAGACTTTTCATCAGTCTTGTTTTGCATACAATACTGTGTCCGACTGGTCCCCCAATTAAAAATTAAAAGACATTAGAAGCTACATTATTTCTTTGCTCGTCCCTTTTTACATCGTAAGTGCAATTTCTCACATGACTGCAGGTTAGTTGGACCAGCTGGCTAGCCAGTGCTGTACAAGTTAAATACGCCAGTTGAGCCGTTCTCCTGTATTATCGCTAAGTCGATGCGCGCGTAACGCACAGCATAAAACGTATCTTTATTATCTAACTTGACTACTCAAATCAGCTTGGCTTCCACACCACGTGAAACGAAATCCAACGAGCTTGCAGCAAACACGGAAGAATACGTGGTGTAATGTTTCTATCAGGTATCTTGTAAAATAAAAGAAAACTGTATCTGTCAATCCGAAACAGTTCTGATAGTGATGCTATAGCAAATTACAAGAAATACTGCAAAATATTAAAGACTGTAATGCGGACATATTACAAGAAAAAGGTAGTCATATCAGATAACAAAATAAAGACTATATGGGATATAGTGAAGGAGGAGATTTGGTGACAGATGCGTGTAGTGTTGCAGGACTTTTCAACAAACATTTTATAACTGTTACTGAAAAGATACAATCTTTAAAATGGAAAACATCTAGTGGGTATGATGAAATATCAACAAAATTAATTAATGAAACTGATACTGAGTTAAGTAACATATTAAGCTACCTGCGTAACCAGTCGTTTATCAGAGGAATATTTCCTGAATGGTTGAAATATGTTGAGTTAAGCCACTGTTTAAGAAAGGAGATAAAGAAATAGCGTCAAATTTCCGTCCAATGTCACTTTTGCCAGGATCCTGAAAAATTTTAGAAAAGGTAATGTACAATCGGCTTTATAACCATCTTATCACAGTACTGTACTGTCAAAGTCACAGTTCGGATTTATAAAGGGTTCTGATATTGAGAAGGCTGTCTATACTTACAGTGAAAATATACTTAATTCATTAGACAAAAAATTGCAGGCAACTAGTATATTTTGTGACCTGAAGAAACATTTGACTATGTAAATCACAATATCCTTTTAAGTAAATTAGAATATTATGGTGTAACAGAAAATGCTGCAAAATGGTTCAGATTTTATATCTCTGTCAGGAAACAAATGGTGTTCTTAGGAAAGGGACATGTATTAAGTTATTAGGCATCATTCAACTGGGAACTAATTACGTGTAGGGTCCAACAAGGTTCCATTTTAGGGCCCTTACTTTTTCTTGTGTATATCAATGACCTTTCATCAGTAAAATTATCAGATGTCAAGTTTGTTTTGTTTGCTGATGATACAAACATGGCAATAAATAGCAAATCAAATGTAGTCTTAGAAAGATCTGCTAATAAAGTATTTGTGGACATTAATCACTGGTTCCTAGCCAATTCTTTGTCACTGAACTTTGAAAAACACACTACATGCAGTTCAGAACCTGTAAGGGGAGTCCCACGCGTATATGTGTAAATATGATGACAAGTAGATAGAAGAAGTTGGCAGTGTTAAATTCTTGGAATTAAAGCTTGATAATAAATTCAATTGGGAGGAGCACACCACAGAACTGCTGAAGCATCCAAACAAATCTCTATTTGCCATGCAAACTCAGTCATAGGGGATACAAAAATGAAAAGCTGTCATACTACAATCACTTTCACTATATATTGTTACATGGGATTATTTTTTGGGGTAATTCATCATGCCAAACAAAAGTTTTCCAGGTGCAAAAATGTACAATAAGAGTTACTGCGGTTTGATGTCAAGAATATCCTGCTGAGACCTTTTTAGGGAATTAGGGATACTAACTACTGCTTCCCAATATATCTATTCCTTAATGAAATTTGTCATTAAAAATATATTACTTTTTCAAACCAACAGCTCAGTTCATGGAATCAATACTAGAAATAAGAATAATCTTCACAATGATTTAAAGTCACTTACTCTTGTACAAAAAGGTGTGCATTATTCATAGACAGACATTTTCAGTAACGTGCCAGTTTAACAACCAATGAAATTCAGTTTAAGAGAAGCCTAAAGTATTTATCGTTAGCCAACTCCATTGATGAATTTCTCAGTAGAACCAACTGATTTTGTGTATATAGAAAGTAAATCTAACTTCTGCACCATTTCAATACAGTAAAGTGTTCATTGTAAATAAGTATTGTAGTAGTTCTATTATATGTTTATTACCTTATAAATAAAAATCCATTCTTTTTTAATTTTAAATTCAGTGCATTAATGCGATCTTAGTAAATGAGTGCTGTAAAACGATCTTTTCATATAGTGTTCATTTTTTAAAAATGACGATGATTCCACTTGGGACCTGTGGAAGGTACATCAGTTTATTTGTTTTAGTTGTAAACATTTGTCATGTATCATTTTCTGACATGTTCTACATCCTGGAGGATCTCCTCACTACGGATCAATTGGAATGAAAGTAAATCTAATCTAAATCTAATCAGGTTTATCCTTATGATGAACACGGTTTAGTTGTGATCATTCAAAAGGCCCTGTCACATTACAATATTCCCCTCCCATGATTGCTGCCGGTCAATGACATCTTCCTGATCTTTTTGGTTCTTTAGTTTTTGGTCTGAGCTTGCACGACGAAATGTGTTGTCAAACTTCTTGTGAAACCGTTGTATGATCTGTATATCTTTGTTCACAGTTTCGATAGTGTTAGTCAGCTATTAAAGGTATATACCACAGTCTAACATAACAGTCGCGACACTCACTGCTGTAAAAGCTGTTGCCGTTTGACAGATGGAGCGACACTCGCGCTCCAAGCGGCGGGTAAGGTGAACGTCAGACGCGTCGTAAGCATAATGTTTGTTTGCATCCATTTCCTACGTAATTTCCGATTTATTCGAGTTATTTTCATGCCTCCAAGGGTTTGTGTGGTATCAGAAGGCATATACGTTTCTAAAAATGATTCTAAAATATGCGCAAGTATGGACAAAAACCATGAATAGAGTGGCAAGCTACAACACATTCGTGAAGAAACACTTGTGACATTGGACAGAATTGCAGCTTACCACGTTGATATCAAAAGAATATAAACACACAGATTCACATGTAAGAAGCACAGACACGTACCTCTACATGCAAAAGCGATCGACAGCTCATTTATCGTTCTGTAGGCTTACTGTGTTTGTCATTGTCTCCTGTTGCCACAAGTACGACCTTCATCTTTATATTATTCTAAGTGGGACAAGCAACTGCCAAATAGTGGGTGACATGTGCTGAAAACACTATAATGAGCTGATTACATTACATTTCACGAAAAACCAAATATTTGAATAATTTTCAAACAATCTGTCTGTAGGCACTTTCCTTGTCCCGTAATAGTTTCGCTTCTGGGCATTCTGACACTTCACACGCTTTTGTAAGACACGAACAGCTACACTTAATTTAACCACTTCATCGTCAAAGCAGGTCTGTGTTGATGATTCACACGAATCTGGCACTGATACATGGAGAGTCGAACTGGCTGCTTCTGTGTCATAGGACTGTTTTACAGCTTTAGATTGACTGTCGAATCTTTGTGGCAGTTTCTTCTTCATCGTCAGCTGAGGGAGTTTATTTGGAATGTCAAACAGTGTGGGTACTGCATTCCAAACGACTTTGTTATTGTCTGCGTTCATGAACCGGTTTTGTTCGAAATGTAGCGAACAAAAGCTAATATTATTATACAGGTAAACTGGGTCTTTCTTCATAAGGTCTTCTCGTCTGCTATTAACTAGCCATTTTCTGCTCCTAAAACGAAACATTCATCATTTATACACATATAGTTTGCAAGTGAATCCTGACGATACAGTTTAGTAACATGATGGTATATACCTCCCAGGATCCTTAGGAAACCAAAAAAAAGACAGCTGTGGTGTCTTCTTCCTGTTGTTGCTGCAATTTATTGCGCTACAAACGTTCCCGATGGTAAAAACCATTGTATAAATCAAAATAAACAATCACTATTCGCTTTCACGATCGCGCCGATTTCACAGTTCAACCTACCAGCCGCTTGTGGCGCTGCTGGCGCTGTAGCAACAAAATAAAGGCGAAGTATCGCGACTGTTATGTTAGACTGTGGTATATACTAGATTGAAGCGGAGTCTTTTTGCTGCTTCGGAGGGTTAGACCAGTTGGATCTTGATCCCTTCCCGACGTATCTTAACATTACTGCCGCATACGGCCTGGCCAACTACTGATTCAGTTCAATGTTCCAAGACAAGTAGCTCTTTTCCTCTTAATTTTATCTTGTACACCTAAACTGATTATGAAGGTTTCTGTTTGATGAAACTCAAATTAAAAATTGAAACTTCTCCATTTCTTTCCACCCAAAATGAAGCTAAGTGCGGAGCGTGACACGATTGAAGACTACTTTAATGCGATTACACTATAATCGAATGAGAGGTAGTGTGAATCTTGAAAATTTCCCGGGATATTCAATACCTGATGCAGTGTCGGGCATACAGGTGGTCATCGTTTTCCACAACGCGTGATATTTCATCTAGGTACGTTCCACACATCTACAGGTGACCCTTCCTCAGGTGAGCAGTATCCGACAGATCACCTGAAGATGTCTGGTAGGTGGTCAGATGAAATATCGTGCGTGATAGAAAGCAACGACCAACTGCAATCTTGAAGTATAGTCGAGTGTTACACAGCGCTTTATTATAACATTTTGGCTCTCTAATGAATTAAGTCTTTTATGCTGCGCAGAACTATATGTAGAATTGTAGACGCTGGTGTATCACTTTGCTTGATGCTTCAAATTTCTAACATATCCTTGTTTCAAATCCCTTATGTTGGTAACCATCGGATGAACGCAGAATATTTCTTACCGGAGCTCGGAAAATCTAACATGGCGTCTGTTTGATTGTGTGTGTGTATAGTGGCAGCTGACGCGAGGAAAATAATGGGATCATTATTTTTTTATTTTCATCCTGATACTCAAAAATAAAGCTACTCAGTTTACGAAATGCGATATTTGAGTTGGGGGCGGACGTCCTGCTGTTGCATTTCAAGACAAAAATGACGAAAAAAAAGGGGGTTTAAATGCAGTTGTCATTTCATGTCAATTAACTCACATGCGATCAACAGAAGTAATGTGAATGTGCTAATGAATCTTCATTATGTGGATTCTTGAGAGGGTGAGTAGAATATTATAGCTTTTGAGCACTAAGTAGTAGTACACGATTCTTTTAAGAGTTTTGCGGCGTTTGAAGTCGGCCAACGTTGCTTGCATTTTCGTGGGCTGCATGGCTCATTTGTGAACTGGTGCGTTGTAGTTTGTAATTATAAACAAAAGATAAAAACAGACTTTTTGTGTACGTATATATGACATGAATCGTTTCATTGCCGTGCTTTTGTGTGCTAATTGACGTAAGATTCATCTTGTGGGAAGTATCCGGAAGGCGTATGATCTTTGATAAGTATGTTGTTTGTAAATATTGAGACCTCTCAAGAAGTAAGTAAAGAACGACATTTATTCTTCTATAAGGCGCTCTTCCCCTAGCTGCGTTGCTTGGAATCGAAGTGTGTGTGGTTTTCTGTACCTTCAATGATCTTGGCTGTGGCACGTCGTAGATACTATCAGTTTGACATTTCGAGTTATCCACAACGAGGCATTTTATGTTTTTCAGATATCTCTAGTAACTGACACATTAAATGAAAGTGGTAGTTCTAGACATAGTTTTATCGAGTCATGTAGTTGGATAAAGTTAGTCATCGATATTAATGACATTTGGGTTACTCACATAGCAGTGTGACGCCCTAACATTTGTTTGTTTACTACCTGCATCTGATAAGCATTTTGTGTCAATGTCTAACTTAATCCCCATCCCCATGAATTGTTTAGCAACATTGACGGAAAAGTTAATCCAGTTTTTTACTGAAAGACAAGCTATTTCAGTGTTTATTAATTTTGTCTCATGTGGTGAAGAAATGTGGCCTACATGATCGAAAGCTCTGATGGTTATTAATCTTTTAACATGGAAACTAATAGAAAAAAAAATACTTGCCAGAAGTGAAAGTCAGAATCTTGATCTGTAGAATTTTCTCCAAGGTTTAGACTCTTTTATGTTGCATAATGTTGACTGAATAAAATAATAATAAAAAACGAAAACACACACACACACACACACAAAAAAAAAATAAAACATTCTTGCTCTCCTGGCAGGATACTGTGCTTTGTTTTCAGTACCATTATAATTGTCATTCCAGTGTATGAGATATCATACAGGGCTTCAGACTCTGAACCTTAGGAGAATCCTCAGCTGTGAATATTGAGATAATAAGTGTTTGTTTTAAATGACTTATTGTTGATAGCTTTTGATCAACACAGCCTTACCTCTGAGATTGATGACAGTTAAATACCTGTTAACTGTTTTATACTGGTCACCTATTGTGATTTTTGTGCTTGCTTCCATGTAAGAGGTAACACTGAGACAGAAATTTCTATAAATTGATGAGGACTGTGTAAATGCATGCATATGTATCATTTATAAGAAAAGCGCATTTTCAGCAATCAGTACTTTTAAATTTACTAGATACCATCAGAAAAGTAAACAACTTTGTTGTGTTGACGGCTGCAAGTTAACTAGTTTTGTCACTTTTTGCTTTTTAAACATATTGTTTTTAATATGTGGCTGCTTCTGTTGGTAACTTTTTTTGAGAAGGAAATGGGTAACTCTTATACCAATATCTTTCTTGTTCACACTGGTATGCACCAAGAGAACTGTATTATTTGTGGAATTGCTTCATGACTCTGAACACCAGAAGTCATTATTTTGTGGGGAGAGAGTTCTTACTCAGCAGTTTTTCTGTTGTGATAATCTATATATGTGAAAGTGTTGCTTATAGGCAAGTGTGTGCTTTTTATTATTTAAATCTCAAATTGAATGGGCTTGGTGTTTAAGATTATTACATTCATCAAATGCCTAATGAAACATCTGTGATGCTCAACACAGTGGATGTGATGTAGAAATGCATTTCTTTGTGGCAATTAAGTAACAATTTTAAACCTTCCTCCAGGTTATCCAATTAAAAAATAGAGCAGTCAGCTGTTGTAGCATTCTTTATTCTTCAATTGAATTGTGAACAAACATGAGGTGTTGTAGCACAGTGTAAGTGAATATCCAAAGTGCCTGCTTAATTTTGTGTTAAAATTCAGAGATTGGTTACATATTTTTTTTAGCAGAAATTTTTGCAAAATGAATAATAATTATCATTACATATTTTCCTCAAGTCACTGAAGTTATATTTTGTGTGTGTGATCATCTGTTCCTCTCTTCTTTTTACTAAACTGATGCATTAATAATTTTTTAGTGTGTACTTTTCGGAGGCAAAAATTACTATTTGGTAAAGATGGGCATTTCTGCAAGAATTCATGATCTTTTGCTAGGTCCAGCAGGTTATGAATATATCATAATTTAAACCCAAAATTTTCTTTGGTAGCTTCATTTTGGTGCTAAGGTTATGCCTCTTGTCTCAATTATCAGTTCATACTACACTAAAAAGGGTACATAATCTTTTGGAATGTGATTTTACAGAAGAATCATGGTTAGCTGTGTAAATTAAGTAACTAATGAAAAGTTAAAAATTCAGTTGCTGAGAAAAGAGCTTTAGGACACAAGTTGACTAGAAAAAGGAATAGCTTGATTAGCCACACTCCTAGATACAAAGGAATCAGAATATGGTTACGAGGGCGTGTGTTGTCGGGGAGTGGCAAGACTGAAATACAGTAAACAGCTTTGTGAAAATCTATACTCTGCAAATCACTGTGAAGTGCTAGGCAGTGTGTACGTCCCATTGTACCAGTTATTAGGGTTTCTTCCCATTATGTTCATGTATGGAGCACAGGAAGAATGATTATTCCATAGGCTCTGTGCTTGCTTTAATTTATCTAATGACCCCTATGTGAGCAATATGTAGAGGATTGTGGTATATTACTAGGGTTGTCATTTAAAGCCAGTTCTTGAAATGTAGTAGGCTTTTGCAGGATAGTTTACATCTATCTTCAAGAGTTTGCCAGTTTAGTTTCTTCAGCATCTCAGTGACATTCTCCCTCAGGTCAGACAAACCTGTGATCATTCATGTTGCCCTTCTCTATATACATTCACTATCCCCCATTAGTACTGTCTGGTAGGGGTTAGTGATGTAAAATGCCTGGTCATTTATAAGTTGGGTCAAATACCCAAAGTTTAAAGATTAAATGATAACCGACACTTATAAAAAAAGATTTAAAATGATATTTTGTATTGGAAGAGGTGCTTTGCATCACTTCTTCAATACTGATGGGGTAATGAAGTTGAAAAAGCTATTTGAGAGTCGGGGAAGAGTTATTAGGGGAGTTCTTGGGCTAGTACATAAGAAAAATAAAAAAAATCATGTTTAAAAGTAATTATTGAAGAAAATCTAGTTTATATTAAGTAGGTAGCCTGTAGGTAGTACTTTTACGTATACAATTCTACTGCTAAAATATCAGAGTAAAAAAACTTTATCCATAATGATTTTAATTGGGTATGAGTCGTGTGCCAATTCAGATTCCACGAGTCCAAGAGACATCAATTCTCTAGGAACAGACAAGTATTGGAATTGAACAATTCCAGCATCTTCAGCATCAATTCTTTATTATTAAATCTTTTTATGTTAGTTTTCTCATTTTATATTCACAGCAGTGCAGTCATTTGAAAGTAGATAAAGAAAGGAGCAGAATAGAAAACCATAGTCTGACTCAGTTATCGCTGCATGTGACAATAAAGCATGTTTTTTCGCTGAAAAAGTTTAACATTTAAGGATACATTTATTATCAAGAAACACGTACATTCAGTAATACTTTTGTTATCAATAATCATTCTTCAGTAATATTCATAGGTTTTACGCACTTTATA
The DNA here is from genome assembly GCF_023864345.2 of Schistocerca serialis cubense. Classification (NCBI taxonomy): domain Eukaryota; kingdom Metazoa; phylum Arthropoda; class Insecta; order Orthoptera; family Acrididae; genus Schistocerca; species Schistocerca serialis. The sequence continues at coordinate 309,108,638 of NC_064640.1, forward strand.
AAGTGTGTTACATTGCAAACCAATGCCCTGAGGACAATGTGTTTTTTTATACGAGGTTATCACTACAGACCTGTTCAACACTGTGTGTGTGTGTGGGGGGGGGGGGGGGAATAGGACATTGTAAATGATAAACAACTGTAAATAATGTGCATCCTTCCTTGGTAAAGCAAGCTGCAATGCTAATAAAAAAACATACTTCTCTCTTCTTTCCTTTCGGTCTTAATAGTAAAGAAAAAGAGTGACAGTTGTATGTTTAAATGTAAATATTTACTAACTTCTAACATAGGGAGTATCAGCCCATCCCTTATTTTACTTTTTAAGTTATACATTCTAGCAGTAAAAACTTGTAAAAGTACTTTTTTATAAGCACCCAGATTATGGGCATTTAAGACAGTTTTGGGCAAATTTCCATTTGTAAATATCCTGCCCACTGGACATTTGCCGGGCCTACATCACTAGTAGGGGTCCCACACAGTTGAACAGTATTCTAGAATGGGTTGCATGAGTGATTTGTAATCAATCTTCTCTGGAGACTGATTGGACTTCCCCAGTTTTCTACTAACAAACCAAAGTGTAGTACCTACTTTAACCACAACTGTGCCTAAGTGATAATTCCATTTCATATCCCTACTAAGTGTTACATCCAGGTATGTGTGTGGCTGAGTCCAACTATAGACTCATTGATATCATAGTCATAAGATACTACGTTTTTTTTGTGAGTGGTGTGATTTTACACTTCTGAACTCGAGTTGCCAGTCCTTGCACCACTTTGAAATCCTATGAAGATGTGACTGAATAATTATGCAGCTTCTTTCAGGCAGTAATTTGTTATTGATAACTGCATCATTTGCAAAAAGTCTGAACTTACTATTAATATTGTCCACAAGGTCATTAATATGTAACATGAACAGCAGGTGTCTAAGACACTTCCATGGGGTCACCCAAAGTTACTACTACATCTGCCAGTGATTCGACTCTCCATCCAAGATAATATGCTCTGTCCCCCCCCCCCCCCCCCCCTTAAAAAAAATCCACAGTCCAGTCACAAATTTACTTGATACCCCCATGTAATTGTAATTTTGACAGTAAGTATAGATGTGGTACTACGTCAAATGTTTTTTGGAAATCAAGAAATACTGCATCTGCCTTACTGCCAGGATCCGAAGCTTTGTGTATGTCATATGAGAATAATGTGAGTTGGGTTTGACATGATCAGTATTTTCAGAATCTACACTGGTTTTCAAGGAGTAGGTCATTCTGTTCGAGATGTCTCATTATGTTTGAACTCAGAATATGTTCCATGATTCTACAACAAATCATTGTCAATGATATCGGACGGTAGTTTTCTGGATCACTTCTACTACCCTTGTTGTAAACGAGTGTGACCTGTGTTTTCTTCAAACTACTGAGTATTGTTTTTTTCTCCCAGGGATCTATGATAGATTATAGTTCAGATTGATGGAAGGTACAGTAACTAAGCAGAAAAGATTTGCACTAGACAGACAGTTGGGAAGAGCTGCACACATGCATATTCGGACTGATGATTGCAGCAACAGATGTCACATCACTGGATAAATGTGTGTGAAGTGAATTGGTATAGATGTAGAAATAAATGTGCTGATAAGGATAACTATATTCAGATTCTGCAGAAAATCAAGTTGCCATGTTCTGAGTTCAAGTAAATGATTTTGCTATTTGTGCAGCTAACATATCAGTATGTGGCATTTTTGTCATCATGTGCCACATGAAATGAACCTGTTACACACAGATCCTTTCTGTAACACTTTGGTAAAGGTGCATACCATAGACTTTTCTACCAGTGGAAGCAGATTTTCTGCGACTTCTCCAAATCACTGTAAGGAAATGATAGGTTTGTTCCTTAAAAAAGGCCACTATGAATTTACGTGTCCAGTGCGAGCTTGTGCTCTCTTGGAATGTAAATCAGTGTCACTATGATGCTAGCCACAATCTCCTTTTCCAACTTTCTTGAACTTAGTGAAAAAAGTTGTTGTTTTTATTGTTCAGATTGAATTGTGAAGCTGCCAGGAAATGACAGTTAACTGAATGAAAACACTCTTTTGTACATACCTTTTACAAATATCTTTGAACTGAAATCGATAGACTTCGGGATTCGAATTTGCTTGTATCGTATTTTCCCTCCTTTCTTGCTCAGAGTTGTTGCTAAATATATGAATTGCCGTGGAACATTACTTAACCAATGTTGTGAAACATGAATTGATTTTGTTAGTATTGACAGACGATCTTCAGTGTTTTTTACTTATATTGTTTTTCCTTGTAAAACTGTTTTATAACTTTTATGGGTTTGATGAGATTAAATATACTTCTTGTTCCAAAGATCCATAGATAAAAGATCCTCAAGAATGTATAATATGTCATAAAACAAGATTACGTATTAATTATGAGGGAATTATTGTTCCTGCCATAGATTCTAAGTTAAATGGCTGTCATGGATGTGGAATAAGTCAAGAAAGTCTGAAACATATTTTTATTTATGAGGTAATAAGAAAATACTGCTCAGACGTAACTCCAACATTCGTTGTTAATAATTTATTTGTCTTAGGATCATTTTTAGTGACAGAAAGATTTTTGTGGTCAATAGAAGGGATAACATGGTTGCTGACATGTGATCATACATACATAAATATGATTAATGAGAACAGAACGGGTCATAACCAACACATTATTATACTTAACTATTTGTGCAATTTGTTACTACCAGTTTTGTAATATATGTGTAGTTGTGAATGCTTGGAGGCAAGTATATGTTGATTGATTGTTTGTGACCTTAAAAAGATAGTGTTCTATTATACACATACAAACATTCAGAGTTAGTGAAATATACTTTCATTACTATTGAAGCTAAAAAATAAGTTAAAAAACAATGAGTAATACAACAAAATTAAGGAAATTCAAAATTTTTTTCTGAAACACCTCTTCGTCAAGATGCAAGAACCAGAATTTTGCAAAAAATAAAAAAAATTCTTGGTTCTTGAGATAATCATAAATGGTTTAACAGCACAGATATTTTTTTCCAAGAAACTTTGGGTAGAAGAGTAAATGGAAACATCTCAGTAATAGTATACACACAGCTATAAATAAAAAGACAAGCTTGAAAACAAGACCTTCAAACTTAAGTATGCCTATTTTATTGAATTTATGTAAATAACAGGAACCCTGTTAAAACAGTACGGAAAAATGTGTGTTCCTGTGGCACTTACAGTCTGATTTCCACAGCAATCGACTGTTTGTGTATGAAGTGATTAAATAGTGGGGTAATTGAGAGAAAGTGTATGCATTTCTCTATCTCACAGACTTCATAGATACCAGAAAGGAGAAATTTATAATTCCAAATCTGAATTCTACAATATTCTGGAGACTGAGTAGCTGGCCTTTACCACCATTAGGAGGCGAAATTCCAGTACTGCTAACGAATACCTTTAAAAGTGAAAATAAAAAACTATTCCTAGGTGTTCACACTATTAATTCTGTTTCTTTTCCTGTCCATCCAGTTGCCATCTTCAACTGCCTTAAACACAAAAATTCATCAGCTGGTTCCGTGATGTATTTAATATCTTGCACTGTTTTATCAGTGGTGTGTTGATTATACATTGTTTTAGTCATATTATAATTGATTTTGAGGCCTACTTCAAATTTTCCCTGTTAAGCTCTTCTATTAGTTGTTGGTTTAGCAGGTACAAACAGTAGTGTAAAATGTAACATCTTTACATTCAGATACTGTTTTACTTGTTTAAATTTTGCAAAGATGTACTGTGAAACTAAAAATGCTTGTATGCTCGTAAATATTTTTACACATGCTGTATCTGAAGACTGTGTGTCAGACACAAGGGTATCGTCAGGAGTAGCCCAGGGAAGTGCGATAGGACTGCTATTGTTTTCTGTATACATAAATGATCTGGTGGTCATGGTGAGCAGCTGTTTGCTGATGGTGCTGTGATGTACGAGAAGGTATCAAAGCTGAATGATTATAGGAGGATACAAGATGACTTGACAAAATTTCTGTTTGGTGTGGTGAATGGTAGCTGTTAATGTAGAAAAATGTAATTTAATACAGATGAGTAGGAAAAACAAACCTGTAACATTCGGATACAGCATTAGTAGTGTCCTGCACGACACAATCATGTTGATAAAAATATCTGGGCATAAAGTTGCAAAGCAATATGAAATGGAATGAGCTTGTGAGGATTGTGATAGGGAAGGCGAAGGGTCTACTTCAGTTTATTGGGACAATTTTGGGAAAGTGTATTTCATCTGTGAAGGAGAGTGGGTATAAGACACTAGTGCAGTCTATTCTTGAGCACTGCTTGAGTGTTTGGGATCTGCACCAGGTCGATCAAAGGAAGACATAGAAGCAGTTCAGAGACGGGCTGCTAGATTTGTTACCAGTAGGCTCGAACAACATGCAAGTATTACGGAGATGCTTCAGGAACTCACATGGGAATGCCTGGAGGGAAGGCAATGTTCTTTCTTAGGAACACTATTGAGAAAATTATAGAATCAGCATTTGAAGATGACTGCTGAACAGTCCTACTGCCGCCAGCACACGTTTCCCATAAGTGCCACAGAGATGACATATGAGAAATAAGGGCTTATGCGAAGGCAGATAGGCAATCATTTTTCCCTTGCTTTATTTGCGAGTGGAACAGAAAAAAAAAGACTGGTAGTGGTACAGAGTACTCTCTGCTACACACCATATGATGGCGTGCAGAGTTTATTTGCAGATGTAGATAGAACCACTACTAGAAATGATAAGTAATTCTCTTTTTTGTCTTAGTTTTGTAAAAACTGTAACTATACAGTTTATCATCTAGTGTACATTTAACGAAACCAGTGTTAACCTGTCTCAAACGATGGTGTAAAACTGATTTCAAGCACCCGAAGATCTGAAATGCTTTGTGTATTAATGAAATCACAGTTAGTGACTGAAGGCAGTTTGTTTTCTTATCATTTTTGCAAATGTAATACCATCACGGCAACAACACTGTCAACAATGGAGAAAATTAATAAACTGTACAATTTTAAAGGCCATCATATTTGCCATTGACTGTGTAAATTATTTATTTCACTATTGTAGTTTCAGCCTTTGGGCTACTTTCAAGTGGTACTGCAAAAGATTTTGCTTCAACATGTGTCAGTCTTTAAGATTCTCCAACATATATACATGTAATAGTCAAAAATAGGTCATTTTCGGTGTAAAAATGCAGTAACATCAGATGAGTGTGAAGCTCTGTACATTGTGAAATGATGTAAATTATACGAAATGTTATCACTGTTAACGCCATTCACATAAATTGTTACAAATCGATGTTCTTGCACAATCCGCACTTGTCTGATTTTACTGTACTATACAAGTCGGAAGATTTTAAAGTTTGAAATGTGCTCAAGCAAAAATCTTTTTCAGTGCCACTTGAAAATGGCCCGAAGACTGAAACTGCAGTAGTGCAATAAAGAATTTCTAAGGTAAACGGTGAATATGATGTCCTCTAAAACATTCTAAAGGACTGTGAATCCCGGCCACGAGAAGTTAAACTGTATAGTGTTGTGAGTGGAATGGTGGTGGTTCACATATGTTCCATTCATTCTTGATATTGCCAGTTTATGGATCTGAATCCATTCCATAGAGCTGCTTAGAATAGTGACTCCTCATTCAGTTCTGAATTGCCCACAGTGCTAATGAAGTCTAATGGAAGGTGTAGCATTGGAACGTACTATATTCTTTAACCTGTCAAACTGGTGTTGGACAACAACAAAATGTATTCAGATGTTTATTTATTATCCTTAATTTATACATGTACGTGTGCTACTTAGTTAAAGATATACAGATTTTAACACACTTAAAAATTGGCGATTCTTATTATATAATTTACATTCTAGTATATCTCATTACATATATACATCATTATATATGAATATGGTAAAAACACCATCTCATCCATTATGTAAATGAGTATTAATTACAGAATTCACACACTTCTTTCCCATTTCACTGTGGCGCAGTGGTTAACACACTGGATTTGCATTCGGGAGGATGACGGTTCAATCCCGCGTCCAGCCATCCTGATTTAGGTTTTCCATGATTTCCCTAAATCGCTCCAGGCAAATGCCAGGATGGGTCCTTTGAAAGGGCATGGCCGACTTCCTGCCCCTTCCTTCCCTTTCCTTCCCTCATCCGATGAGACGGATGACCTCGTTGTCTGGTCTCCTTCCCCAAACAACCCAAACCCATTTCACTTTTTTGTATATCATCTACTTGCATGTTTGTGGCTATTATGTATCAATGACAGCTGTAAAAATGGTACGTCTGGCATGCAGCTGTATCTAGTGCATATGTCCTTGGAGTAAGGGGCAGGACACAGAAACATCTAAAATGATATTTCTGGAAAGGAGGGACAACTTCATTGGCATACAAATCAGACATTACGTTAGACTGTGGTTGAGAACTGTTAGTTGATGAAATATTTTAAAAAATGCTGGTGTTATTTTAAGGAAGGAGACAGGTAATAAAGTAACTGAGCCTATTATTCTATTCTAAACAATGAGTAATAGTTAGAAAATCAAATCCACGTTATGAAAAATACAACATTAACTCATCATTGAACATTATGTCAACTTTTTTCCCCACAGAGTTGTTATCTTAATCTCTCTGGTACTGATGATACTGTTATCATAATATGCTATATTTACTTGACATTTTTGTGTTTTGTTTATTATTGCTACATATATAAAGACCGAGCACAAGTTCAGAAACATTGAGACAAGTAGATTTTGTAGTGTTCAGCACATAGAAGTGTGTGCTTGTGAATTAATACTGACAAACAATTTGATTTTAATTGTAAATATATTTAGATCCCCACTGGGAAATTTTTGAATATGTTATGAGGAATCTGTATTCCTTACTGTGTTATGTGTGAGACAGCAAGAAGCAGTCAATAGTTTGTGGTGACTTCAGTGTAGATTTTCTAAAACATTATGATAGGAAAAATGATCTGTAAATCCTATTTGGACCTTACAATTTGATCTCAGTAATTAACTTTCCAGCATAGGCGGATAAAGGCTGTACGACCCCAATTGGTAATATCTTCTTTGGTGAAACTCAGGGTAAGAAAATAACTGTTTACCAAATAACAAATGCTCTCTCTGATGATGATGATGCACAGTTAGTTGGGATAAATAACATACTGCCTTACAGTATGGATACTCCACAGTAGAAATCTGTTAGGATAATTAATGACTTCGGCACAAATGTTTTTAAGTATAGTTTTCACTGGATGACCTGGGATGAAATTTATAATTAGCCATATGCTAACTTAAAATTTAATCTATTCCATGATAAAGTCATATCAGTATTTGAAAACCGCTTTCTGCATAAGCTAACCGGAAAAGACTTTAAACAGCCATGTAAAAAATCATGGTTCTTTACAAGTATTATAGTGTCTTGTGAAATGAAAAGGGAAATGTATCTGATGACGAGAACAAGTACAGAGCCTGCAGTCATTGCACATTAGAAAAGCTACTCAAAATTACTCAGAAAGGTTATTAAAAAATTAAGGAATGAGCACATAATGTCTGAAATAAGTAATTCTGACAACAGAATAATGGCTACATGGAATGTAATAAAACAAGATACAGGAAAACCAGCCACAAAACAAGATAACATCACTACTGAACTGAATGGAAAGGCTATAAATCTAAATCTATATGGATACTCAGCAAATCACATTTAAGTGCCTGGCAGAGGGTTCATGAAACCATCTTAACAATTTTCTATTGTTCCAATCTCATACAGCGTGCAGAAAGAATGAACACCAATATCTTTCCGTATGAGCTCTGATTTCCCTTATTTTATCATGGTGATCGTTTCTCCCTATGTAGGTTGGTGTCAACAAAATATTTTCGCATTCGGAGGATAATGTTGTTGATTGGGATTTTGTGAGAAGGTCCACCACAACGAAAAACACCTTTATTTTAATAATGTCCACCCCAAACCCTGTATCATTTCACTGACACTCTCTCCCCATTTGATGAGCCGCAGGTAGAAAATGTATTTAATAATCATATCTTAAATATATTAGAAAGCATAGGGGTAAACAGTTCAAGAGAAAAATTACAGCATGTGTTGAAAAAGTAACTCTCATAAAATTCAATCGTGTGAATGTATCACAGACTTCTGAAATGAAGATAATTATACATTCACTCAAAAATAAAAACTTGGATGGTTTTCATTGTGTTTCCAATAGAGTACTAAAGATCTGTTCCCATATAATAATCCTTGTCTTATTGGAAGTATGTAATCCATCGCTAACTTAAGGCATTTTACCAGAGAGAGACTAAATTATGCCATTGTCAAATCCCTATTTAAGGAAAGTGATAGGAGATATGTCAGGAACTACCACCCTGAAAGTAGAGTTAGAAAAGAAAAGTTTCGCCTTGACAACTTGTTCTATTCTGTAGAAGAATTTCTATTATTGTAATGTGTAAAAGGTAGTGGTAAGAATTACTAACTCACATCTGTATATTGTTTGTTGTGATGTAGCCATATTTACAAATGAATTTGCAATGTGAGTGTAAAATGACTCTTTTCACATCATTATGATTTATTGTGCAAAATGGTTCATGGAACATGAAACTAACTAATTCACACTTCTGCAGACTGTAATGCCTGATTTTTGCTTATACACTGTATTTGACATTTATGTAATTGACAGTGTGAACTTCCTACCATTCTTGATCTTAAAGATAGTTTTAGCAATATAATTGCCATCGTCACACATTATAATATGATTTTTGCTGCAGTATGTGACTGTGGACTACTTCAGTTTCTTTTTATAGGAGCTGATAAATGGAGTATAAAAAATTTTTATTACTTGAAGTACATTAAAGATATTCCAAAATTCTTTTCCATCTTTACAGTGCGATACCCAGTGATTTTCTTATATGAGAATTAAGTTCAATGATTTAAATGTCTATCCCTTCCCAGTTTAACTTTTTAAGTTCAGCACATCTGGGGAACTTTTGACTTCCCGTTTATTTTATAATTGAGTTAAACCTCATCTCACAATACAATGGCTCGTTATTAAGTGGTGGTATTTCAAATCTGCTGTATTTTCAGCATTATGGTGGATACTGAAACACATTTTCAGTATTGTGAGATAACATTTTTCAACTCTTCGGTGAAACATATGCAGCAATGAACAAACATTAAAATTGTGATCATCTCACCATTTTTCACTGCTAGTTGTCTTTGAAATATTGAAAGTGCAGGTAATAAATCAGTTCTATTTTGGAAATGATGCAAAAGATCTGGATTTTGAATTTTGCTAGTGCACAAATTGTATATCATTGTTCAACTGTCTCTGTCATTTTAAGGTTTTTGTGTTACAGCATGATTTGAAATTGTAGGGATTTGTCTTGAGAATTAATTTTTACCTCATTTGGAGGGTATAAAACTTGTGATTTAGGGCAACATGGAAAACTTGATTATGTCTATGGGACTACATGTTCTCTCTTTCTCTCTCTGAAAGCTGTAAAGTATATTTAGATGTATATATAATGTATATTGAAGTGGGAGTGATGAATTGCTGTTATTAGGTAACACCCAAATTTCTCTTGAAATGCTATTGATGAAAGTCATCACTATCTACTTAATTGGTGTGGCATCATTTGTTTCAACTCTTCCACAGAGTATGAAGGGTAGATGTATAATTTTAACTATAACCCAAAAAGTTACATCATTAATTTGTTTGCACCAGGCCTGCAGACATGTATATGCAAACAAACAAAAAAGTAATTGTGTAACTTTATTTTTTTTCTAGTTGATAATTCAAATTTTATGACTATCCCTCATATACACCGTAAAGAACATTGAAGAGAAGCTGATATTCTGTGCAGGATAAGAGCTCAAATCAGCACTTGTTCCTTTCATGGGCATCCAATAGGCCCATCTCAACACGCCTTAAAGTCAATCAAAATTTCAACCTGCCGCAAGTTCCTTTGCATGATTTCTAAACTTCGCAAAGATTCTTTTCAAAAGCTATGAACATATAATATACGAAGGAGAAAGAGTACAAGAGCTGGCCACATCTCATCAGTTACTGATATTAAGGATATGTATGTTTTCTTGCAGTATGCTCTTCAAGGGACATTTGTAATGAGTTACAGCTTTGCTATAATTGCATGGCATTTGACAGTACCTTAAATGCTAAATTAAGAAATTTTGTGGTAGAATTTAGCAAATGAATGGATTTCATATCCACAAACTGGAACTCGTGTCTAGGGCGAGGTGTGAAATGTGTTATGTTGAATGGAAGCCATAAGTTTATTTTGCTTTTTCAGATATTGAGGAAATAATAAAAAGAAAGGAAATAATAAAAAGAAAGGAAAGGTCTGGCATTATTAGTGGCTGAATGAAGGGTTTAGCTATTGCATAGAGAAACTGCTTCTTGGTTGTGTGCCCTTGTCATCTTTCCTCATGAGTTGTGAGTATTTACAGTTCAAAATATACTGCTGACAATTTACAAATAAACAGTAGTGCTATATTTGTGTAGTGTTAGTAGGAGAAGCATAAATGCTGTAATGGATGTATTACAGACACACAGTGTAATTAGGCACTACTGCAGGGGATCATGGGAGCATAAGCACACAACTGTCTCCTAGCACATAGGTGTTACCTTGAATAGAGGTGCAGGTGGGGTGGGGGGGAACAAAGCCCACTCATCCTCACAGAACAAGGTAGCACACTGGAGTCATTCACTGTCGTGTATTGCTGCAGTGTTCTGTATCGTTTCCTCTATAAGATTGGCAACAGGAGGAAACAGTCCGTACTGGCCCAAAGTCCACCAACTTCCACCATTTCCTTTGCACCCAGAAAAGTTTCAAGTTATATCGTGCACATAGTGGGTCTTACGAAAACTGAAAGCAGTTGCCAGATTAATGCTCATTTATGGAATTTATACCATATACTGCCAAGTCTGAACACAAAAAGGGAGAAGAAAATTTAGAATTTTAACATCTTGTCAACATCAAGATTACTGGTGCTGGACCATACTGTGTTGGGCAAGGAATTAATCCAGTGTGATTTGGGGAAACTGCAGAAAATCTGAATCAGCAGAACAGGGTGGGACTTTGAATCCCACTTTCCCATTTAACAGGACAGTGTTTTAAGTCTTGGACCCTGAGGTAACCTGCCTATATCATATTATGTGCATGATCCATCTCAGCTCTGGCATAGCCATTCTTAAGACTCTGGTGGATGTAGGACAGAATCTGTCCACTGGTGTGCTGAGAGGGAACTTATAAAAAGTAGTTATGTTCAAAATAATGGTAAGTGACTATAGAACATCTTTGGGTGTGTGGAGAAATGTTTTATGGCAGACATGAAAATGAGAGTACAGCCTGAATTCCCGAACTTAAGAAAAACTAGTTTAGTATGAGAGGTTATATGAAAAAAATTGAGAGGTGCAAATTGTCCTATAACTTGACTTGTTATCTACCATAATGAAATTGCCTCAACTTTTGTGGGAAAGATAATCATGCCAGTCTGTTGTTATTGCTTCCATTCAGGATTCATTTACTGTTGTCACTGAGAGTAGACATCAAGATTATGTAGATGTGATGACAGATCCATTAGCAGTGGGGCTTAAAATTGCATCTTATTTGTGGGAGGTGAATTTGTCATTTGTTGCAGTTCGTAACAATTAACAATGATTGCATACTTCAGCCTTTCAGAGGCAACACGATGGAAATTCGCATGAACTTTTTTTTTAATAGAGTAAGTCTGACAGAGAAATTCCACGAATAATGAAAGACAGTTATATTTATATGGATTCACAGAAAAGGAGAGAAACTTTCTAGAATTATTTTAATGTTGACTTAATTTGCAGTTTAATGTAGAAATTGAAGCAGAGCTTTAGCCTCCACCTTATATGGTCTTTAGAATGCAAAAAGCTCTCTACAGACTTTCATTTCTACCAGTTTAATTTACACACTTCTGTGCTTTAAACTTTACATTTTGAGAGGATAGTTTACATTAACCTTTAAGTGTTCACCCAAAGTGTAATGCAGATCTGTTGTGTGTTAGGTACATGTTTCTGTATTTCACTAATATTTAAATATTTGTAAGTGTTGTTTATGGCAAACCAACTCACTTGAATACATCATTTGAATAGTGCTCAAGCAGAAACTTTAAAGCAGCAGAATATCTTAAAGTGCTCATGTGAGAAAATCAATAGTGCAGACAAACAGTATTATTTGTCCAAATTTAATTATGGGCATGTTATTTATGGCTCAGCTCAACCTTTTGATAGACCGATGGACACCATACACTGCAAGCACAATGAATTGCCAGTCTTATTTCTAGCAACTGTATAAAAGCTAATGTGCTGCCTCTTAACTCTCTGTAGCATACAATTGAGACCCACTTGTATGCTGCTTTTTATGTTAAATTTTAAATACATGTTGCTTCTTTACTGTCTCACACACACTGATTAAGAGAAGAAGATAGTCAAGTTGATCACATCACTTCCAAGTATTACTTCTTCAGAATTCCTCTACCAACGAAGTACGTGATTTTTGATGCCAACTTTTACCCAGACCTGAAGAAGGCCTTAAGAGAAATTTCTGCTGTAAGTTAATTTGCAGTATTTTTGGACTTATTTGTACGAAGAAAAAATAAATAAATTATTCAAAGCAGTATTTTCCATCAGGATATAAAACTGCACAATAAGTTGCTCAAAGAATTGTCAGAAATAACTAAAACCAACTTATTTAAAAAGGCAAAAAGCAAACATTTAAGCAATATATACTAAACAATATAGAACTGCTTAAAACACACAAAGCAAGGATCGGTAAAAAACGTTATAGTTGTTAAAAATTAATAAACACACAACATTTTGGTCAGTCCTCAATTGCCTTACACAGTATAATCTATGTTACTGCAAAATTGTATTCTCAAGATCGTAGATGAAAAGAGCTAACCTCCATTCGTTTTTCTGAGCTCAACATCTCGATTATGAAGGGTTTACGACTCAGTTTTTCAGACAGTCAAATGTGAATCCACAAAGAATACAATGAAGAGATGGGGATATTATTGTGGTCCTAATGTCAGCTTAAATGATGTGTGTATAATGTGTGCAATGTGTACAGTGACTTGGGGTGAGATATGATCAAATCGTGTTATATTAGGATTTGAATTAGCTGGACTTATAAATAATTGCACACATCCATGTTTGTTAACTTTAAATTATATTTTATTGTTGTATTAAGCTTACATGTACAGTATCATCGTAAAATGTCGTTAAGTGAATAAACAACTAGCTAAGTAAGTTGGAAAAATGTGTAACAAGTTTTCTAGTACTGCACCATAAAAGCTTCAACAGTACTGATCTTTACTGTGTGCAGTCTCCTTACATACCATTTCATTATTGTTTTGGATAAAATATTACGAGAGAAGTTTGAGCACAGAAGAATTTATTAATATTTATACTGGCACATTAAACTGCAGTGAAGGTTTCAAGCTTACAGCAGTATACATTTTCAGTTATACAGATTGTACTTGTACAGAGTGGGGCAAATAAAAGTGGTGTAAAGAACCAAGTTTCAGGGTACAAAGAAACACAACAGAGGAAAGGAAATACAGTACTAACCTTACTATAGCATATCTAGAAAGTGACCACTACTCATATCTTGGCACTTTCTGGCCCTGGTCAGCAAGTCACTAAAGACAGATTGAAGCTGCACTACTGGAATTGTTACAGTCTAATCTGAAATGTTCTGCTGCAGTTCTTGAAGGCTGTGAGGGTTGTTGCGATAGACGTTAGACTTCAGGGCTTCTCACACAAAGTAATCATACACTGACAGATCAGGTGATCTGGGTGGTCGGCCAGGGCCACGACCAGACCGACATATGCTAACAACTCTGCCAGTTTCTGTTTGTGACCGAGGGCTTATTTGTTCTAATATAACATCATAACATAGTCGAAAATGGCATTTCCGAAGACATCAAAAATGTGCAATGAAGATTTACAGCGCATATAGATGTCTGTATGTATTGTGTAAATGTGCTCCAAAGTTTGGCTGGTTGTATGGGCAGTTGCTCCATCCTGCCACAAATGATTTCAAAATGTTGGCATTGTAACCCGCAGAAGTCAGTGTCTGATGAAAGAAGATGAAACCAATAGACACTGCACACTAAATCCCAACCTTTTTGATCATGCAGTGATGTTTCTGGAAGTTACACAGATTCACCACTGCCCAGAATGTGTGATTGTGAGTTGACATAACCACTCTGGTGAAGCCAGGCTGCATCAGACATAAGGAACAGATTTGTGTAAGCTGTTCATTGTTAGCTTAGTGAACAGCCACTCAGAAAACTGGAGTCATTGAGGGGCATCTGCTGGTTGTAATGTATGAACAACGGACACCTGGTAGGGATGCACGTGCAGCTCTAGGTGGAGTATTCGTCTGCGTGATAGACATGATGTGCTTGTCTCTTGCAACATAGATCGGGTTGATTTGATAAGACTCTGAAGCATTTTCTGGTGTGCGGGCACGTTTCAGAATATTTTTTGACTTGTTCAAAACAGAGCCTGTCTGATGCCATTTTCGGACCAAGCATTGCATGACACTCTTCACTGGCATTTTGACACCATTAAACTTCTCAGCACACAACTGACCACACCATTTCCACGACTTTGTTGTCACGTATCTATCATGAAAGAAGGTTGTATACATGGAAGAACCCTGGAGATAATAAAAGGTTTCAGATAGATTATATAATGGTAAGACAGAGAATTAGGAATCAGATTTTAAATTGTAAGACATTTCCAGGGGCAGATGTGGACTTTGACCACAATCTATTGGTTATGAACTGTAGATTAAAACTGAAGAAACTGCAAAAAGGTGGGAATTTAAGGAGATGGGACATGGATAAACTTAAGGAACCAGAGGTTGTACAGAGTTCCAGGGAGAGCATAAGGGAACAATTGACAGGAATAGGGAAAGAAATACAGTAGAAGAAGAATGGGTAGCTTTGAGGAATGAAATAGTGAAGAAAGCAGAGGATCAAGTAGGTAAAAAGACGAGGGCTAGTAGAAATCCTTGGGTAACAGAAGAGATGCTGAATTTAATTGATAAAAGGAGAAAATACAAAAATGCAGTAAGTGAAGCAGACAAAAAGGAATACAAACGTCTCAAAAATGAGATCGACAGGAAGTGCAAACTGGCTAAGCAGGCATGGCTAGAGGACAAATGTAAGGATGTAGAGGCTTATCTCATGAGGGGTAAGATAGATACTGCCTACAGGAAAATTAAAGAGACCTTTGGAGAAAAGAGAACCACTTGCATGAATATCAAGAGCTCAGATGGAAACCCAGTTCTAAGCAAAGAAGGGAAAGCAGAAAGGTGGAAGGAGTATATAGAGGGTCAATACAGGGGCGATGTTCTTGAGGACAATATTATGGAAATGGAAGAGGATGTAGATGAAGATGAAATGGGAGATAAGATACTGCGTGAAGAGTTTGACAGAGCACTGAAAGACCTGAGTCGAAACAAGGCCCCGGGAGTAGACAACATTCCATTAGAACTACTGATGGCCTTGGGAGAGCCAGTCATGACAAAACTCTACCATCGGGTGAGCAAGATGTATGAGACAGGCGAAATACCCTCAGACTTCAAGAAGAATATAACTATTCCAATCCCAAAGAAAGCAGGTGTTGACAGATGTGATAATTACCGAACTATCAGTTTAATAAGTCACAGCTGCAAAATACTAACGCGAATTCTTTACAGACGAATGGAGAAACTGATAGAAGCCGACCTCGGGGAAGATCAGTTTGGATTCCGTAGAAATGTTGGAACACGTGAGGCAATACTAACCTTACAACTTATCTTAGAAGAAAGATTAAGAAAAGGCAAACCTACGTTTCTAGCATTTGTAGACTTAGAGAAAGCTTTTGACAACGTTAACTGGAATACTCTCTTTCAAATTCTGAAGGTGGCAGGGGTAAAATACAGGGAGTGAAAGGCTATTTACAATTTTTACAGAAATCATATGGCAGTTACAAGAGTCAAGGGGTATGAAAGGGAAGCAGTGGTTGGGAAGGGAGTGAGACAGGGTTGTAGCCTCTCCCCTATGCTATTCAATCTGTATATTGAGCAAGCAGTAAAGGAAACAAAAGAAAAGTTCGGAGTAGGTATTAAAATCCATGGAGAAGAAATAAAAACTTTGAGGTTCGCCGATGAGATTGTAATTCTGTCAGAGACAGCAAAGGACTTGGAAGAGCAGTTGAACGGAATGTACAGTGTCTTGAAAGGAGGGTATAAGATGAACATCAACAAAAGCAAAATGAGGATAATGGAATTTAGTCGAATTAAGTCGGGTGATGCTGAGGGAATTAGATTAGGAAATGAGACACTTAAAGTAGTAAAGGAGTTTTGCTATTTGGGGAGCAAAATAACTGATGATGGTCGAAGAAGAGAGGATATAAACTGTAGACTGGCAATAGCAAAGAAAGCGTTTCTGAAGAAGAGAAATTTGTTAACATCGAGTATTGATTTAAGTGTCAGGAAGTCATTTCTGAAAGTATTTGTATGGAGTGTAGCCATGTATGGAAGTGAAACATGGATGATAAATAGTTTAGACAAGAAGAGAATAGAAGCTTTCGAATTGTGGTGCTACAGAAGAATGCTGAAGATTAGATGGGTAGATCACATAACTAATGATGAGGTATTGAATAGAGTTGGGGAGAAGAGGAGTTTGTGGCACAACTTGACTAGAAGAAGGGATCGGTTGGTAGGACATGTTCCGAGGCATCAAGGGATCACCAATTTAGTACTGGAGGGCAGCGTGGAGGGTAAAAATCGTAGAGGGAGACCAAGAGATGAATACACTAAACAGATTCAGAAGGATGTAGGCTGCAGTAGGTACTGGGAGATGAAAAAGCTTGCACAGGATAGAGTAGGATGGAGAGCTGCATCAAACCAGTCTCAGGACTGAAGACAACAACTACTACTACTACTACTACTACTACTATTACTACTACTACTACTTTCCACAACAAACACCCACTGCTGCATTGTTAGTACCATCGCTCCCTTTGTACTGCTCCACTCACAATGGCACAGCCCATACTGCACTCTGATCTGGTAGGGATCACGTGGCAGGCGTACACATTGTGTGCACACTACGGGAGTGTGGTTAGATGCATACATTCACGTCCAATCGCATCCACTCATCTGGGCCACCTTTATTTGCCCCACCCTGTATGTGTGTCCTCAGGGGAAACCGTCTTAACGTAGTGCTGTCCGTGTGGGCGAAGAGGTTTGTGTTCTCTGGATTCGGAGGGCTATGCCGGCAGTCGCTTAGCTACCAGAAGGTTCACCCAAGCCGTATAGGCCAAAGAGGAGGAGCCAGACAAAGTGTGTCCCACAACGGCCTACCGCTCCCTGTTTCCTATCCCAAGCCTGTCCTCACCATGTCCTTTTCTTGTCATTTCCTGTTATATGTATAAGACCCACAACAGCAGAGAAAGAGTCTTTCGGAATGGTGAAGCTGGCGGAAGAGGCACCTTTTCTCTTTGGGTACAAAAAGAGTCCAAGTAGTGACTGTACCCCAGAGGGATGGCTACAGACAGCGTCTGACTCATAGTGAGCGGCTGATTGTAGGCTGGGCATCCTACTGCCTATGTGGAAAGTAACAGGAAACTACCACACAACATTCCAGAGTTAAAACTTCCCCTCATTCGAATCTCCAGGAGGGGAACACATTGAGAGTAGATGTATTTGAAAGGAGGAAAGGAACGATAACGATTGGAACATGGAATGTGAGGACACTGATGCAAGCAGGAAAGCTAGAGAATGATAAACAGGAGATGTAAAGGAACAGATTAGATGCCCTTGGTTTGTGTGAAATGAGATGGGGAGAGAATGGAGAGATAGAAAGTGGAGATTATAAGCTATTTTACTTGGGGGAAATCAAGAGTGATGAAAACAGAGTAGGAATATTGATAGGGCAAAAGCTGAAAAATAAGGTAATGAAGGTACAATATATTGATGGAAGACTGATGATACGACTGAAGGGTAGTTCAAAAGATTTGGTGTTAATACATGTATGTATGCCAACCAGCCAGCATAGAGATGAAGTGGAAGAATATTATGAGAAAATACAGGACCTCATCGAGAAAGAAAATAGAAACGCCTGCATTATCATTATGGGGGACTGGAATGCAGTGGTGGGCGAAGGAAGGGGTGAAGATACAGTAGGAAAAGTTGTATTAGGAATAAGAAATGAGAGAGGTGTATGACTAATTAGCTTCTGTAAAGAAAATTCATTAGCAGTGGTTAACACATTATTTGAACACCACAAAAGGAGACGTTACACATGGATATCAAATTTGAATAGGGAAAGCTATCAGTTGGACTACATCCTGATACAAAAAAGGTTTAGGAACTGTTTGAAGAACATCAGAGCTCATCCAGGAGCAGATACAAATTCAGACCACAACCTAGTAATGGGAGAAATAAAAGTGATGTTGAAAAAAGTCTGGAGATGTAAAGCAAAAGAAAGACTAAACATAGAAAGACTCAAAGAGGTAGGAAAGGCATCAGATTTGGAAAACGGATTTATGGAGAAATGGGAAAGAGGTAGTGTTGATGGAAGTGTTAATGACAAATGGATAAAAATGAGGGAATGACACATGGACTCTGTCAAAGAAGTAATAGGAATTAGTGTGTCCCAAAGTACCAGGAAAGAATGGATAACAGAAAACATGTTAAAAAAGATGGAAGAGCGGAGAAAGTGGAAAAATGTAGAAACTGAAGAAGGCAAAAAGAGGTACAGGAAACTGGATAATGAATTAAGAAGTGAAACTGAAGAAGCAAGGGAAAAATGGATGAAACAGAAATGCGACAAAATAGAGAAAGAGGGAAAGTATGAAATGATGTATAGAGTGGCTAGTGAGATAGTTTTTGAATGTAAAAGAAAGAGGAATAACATGGAAATAGAGCGGATGGTAGTCTAGCAGAAGAACCACAGGAGGTTTTGAACAGATGGCAAGAATATATTGAATGTCTGTATAAGGGGGATGAAATACAAAGCAAAATTAAAGTTAAAGAGGAGCAATATGTGCTGGAAGATGGAAAGGGATTCACCATCTTGGAAGCAGAAGTAGAACAGGTGCGGAAGGAGATGAAGAATAGGAAGGCATGTGGAATTGACGATTTCCCAGCAGAACTGTTGAGTCTGGGAGACAAGGAAAGAAAAGAAATAGTCTACCTCTGTAACGAGATATATGACAAAGGGGAATGGCCAGAGGACTTCCTTGCAACAGTTATGATACCAATAGAGAAAAAAAGAAACACTAAAAAATGTGAAGAGCATAGGACCATCAGTCTAATTTCTCATGCAGCTAAAGTGTTGCTGAGAGTGTTGAATAGAAGGCTATATGGCAAGCTGGATAGAGGGATTGCAGAGGAGCAGTTCGGATTTAGAAGAGGAAAAGGAACAAGAGATGCTATTGGCCTGTTAAGAACTATAGGGGGAAGATATATGGAAAAAGGTAGAGAAATCTTTGCTGTTTTTATAGATTTAGAAAAGGCTTTTGACAGAGTTCAGGGGAACAAAGTGATGGATATTTTGAAGAGGAAAGGAGTGGATTGGAAAGAGAGATGACTGATACAGAATCTGTATTTACACCAGAAAGTAAAGATAAGGATTAGAAATGAAATGTCAGAAGGAAGCAGCATTGGACGAGGTGTTAGACAAGGTTGTTGCCTTTTTCCACTTTTGTTTAACGCATACCTTGGAGAGATTATTGCGAAAGGCTTAGATGGGAAAAGAGGAAAATGTGGTTAGAGAATTGAATGTATAGGATTTGCTGATGACATGGTATTAGTGGCAGAAAGTTAGCGGATAGTGAATAACATGCTGAAAGATCTGAATGAAGCTTGTGTGGAATATGGGATGCAAATAAACACAGCAAAAACAAAGAGTGTGGTCATCAGTACAAGGCACAGACTGTCCAATATTAAAATAGGACAGTCTACCATTAGCCAATTAAGTGCATTTAAATATCTTGGATGCACAATAACAAGACTTGAGATGTCACCAGGAGGTGAAAATTTGAATTGTCATAGCGAAGGAAGCATTCAACAGAAAGAGGAGACTCTTCTGTGGCAAATTAGATAAAGGTCTAAGGAAAAGGCTTGGCAAATGTTTTGTCTGGAAACATGAATGCTGAGACGGGGGAATAAAAAAAGGTTAGAAGCATTTGTCATGGAGGAGAATGGAGAGAATAAGCTGGATGGAAAGAGTGAGTAATGAAAGAGTATTGGAAAGGGTTGGTGAGAGAAGATGTCTGCTGAAGGTTGTAAGAGAAAGGAAAAAGAACTCGTTGGGACATTCTTTGAGAAGGGAGTGCTTGCTAGCAGATACTTTGGAAGGATTGGGTTGTGGGAGAAGACTGAGAGAAAGAAGGAGATACAAGATGATAGACCTATGAAAGAAAATGTGAAACTTTGTGGCAGATGAAAACTGTGTGCTGGAGCAAGACTTGAACTCTGAACCTTTGCCTTTCATGGGCAAGTGCTCTACCGACTGAGCTACCAAAGCACGAATCATGACCTGCCCTCACAGCTTCAGTTCTGCCCGTACCTCGTCTCCTACCTTTCAAACCTCACAGAAGTGCACACTCCGCTGCAGAGTGAGAATTTCATTCTGGAAAAAATATCTGCCCACAGACCAGTTGCAGTGTCAGAAATTGATTTTCTGGGTATATTCTAACCTCTGACTTCTCCTCCATTCCTCCACAACCAAATTATTGATAATACAAGCCCACCCAGCACCCTGCAATGTGAATTTTTCTCTGACTTTCTAATGAGGTCCTTTTTCAGAGCCTATACCATGGCAGACACACCACTGCAGTGCTCAAAATTTTCCTGAGCAAATCTTGCTGCCTATCTTTGTACACCTTTCGTGTCTGAAATCAGATATTATTGGTATGGGTCCCTATAAGACAGCAATGCCCCATATGTGGCCTCACCTCTTGCTTTATGTTTCTCATGACTTGGAAAGTGGCCGTTTGCCGTGCAAACTGCCCCCCTCACATGAAGACCCCAGTGCAACTTGGTATCAACTCACAAATACTTAAAATAGTCAACACAGGTAGTATGTCTGTGCCTCACTTACCTCAAATGTTTTTTTGAGCAGAAATTGACCAATTGGCTGTTGCTATATATATATTCTGGAAAAAATATCTGCCCACAGACCAGTTGCAGTGTCAGAAATTGATTTTCTGGGTATATTCTAACCTCTGACTTCTCCTCCATTCCTCCACAACCAAATTATTGATAATACAAGCCCACCCAGCACCCTGCAATGTGAATTTTTCTCTGACTTTCTAATGAGGTCCTTTTTCAGAGCCTATACCATGGCAGACACACCACACCATACTGTTATATATATATATATATATATATATATATATATATATATATATATATATATATATATATATATATATATATATATATATATAAAAAATTCTTGTACAACTTAAACAATTTAAGCAGCACATGCCCGGTAAGTTCTCAGGAGCCAGGATTTAATAAACAAACATCATCATAGTTCAGCCAGTTTACACAAAATATTTATAGATTATTTATGCAAACCATCCTCATGAATCATACTGTCTATTAGTGCAAACCATATAAAAATCCCTACAGTACCTCCTGACATTAGCCTTTATGTATGGACAGAAAACCGTGTCAGGGGACTTTAGTTTATAATATGTAGCAATAAATAATAGGGGTCCAAGAACACTTCTCTGTGACACGTATGACAACAGTACCCCTACTTTCTTTGGGAAATCTTTTCCTATCCTTATCCTCTGTGTTATACCCTGCAGACATACCTTTACTAAAGTTATTAATGTGTTTTTTACTCAGCAGTGTCCATTATATTTGCAGCAAGAGCCCATGATGGGCTCTATCAAAAGCATGTGATAGGTGTACATAGATGCATTCTAGTCCCCCCCCCCCTCCCCTTCCACACACACACACACACACACACACACACACACACACACACACACACACCCTATCCCTCAATTTTACTGTGTGATCAGAATGGGTGGCTCATCCAGTTGTTTTTGTGAGTCACTTGGCAATCATATTAATCTGACATATTGTACATAATTCTTTTCCCTGCTTCTTACTGACGTGACCTGTGCTGGATTGTGAATATGTGAACCAATGTGAATGAAAGTGGAAGAGGGGGTGTGACAGTTTATTAAAAAATTATAATGATTTTTGAAACATTTAATTTTAAACAAGTTTTTCTTAAATCATTTTTGTTTTTTCACTGTGCATCAGAAAAAAAGAAAGGGGGGAAGTGATACTATCCATGATTGTAGAGTTTCTTAACCCTTTAAGGTTAAAATGGTGGTTTCAGGGAGAAACCCCTATCACTCAAAGAGTTAATTAAAAAAGAATGGATCGGTAGGAATAAGCAAGACTTGGATGCCTGTAAAACAGTTAGGAAACTATACCATACTGTTACAAATGTAAAAAAGGGGAGACTGAATAATGTAACCCCCAAATCCTCCAAAAATAAATGAAAAATATACCTGTTCAAAAAAGCAGATAAAAATTCACTTGATGCCTTCCACAGAGACAATCTCCACTCCTTCCAAATTAACAATGTACCGGTAAGTGTAGAACAGATTTGGCTTGAATTCAGAGAAATAGCGTCAACAGCAATTGAGAGATTTATACCAAATAAATTAACAAACGAGCTGATCCCCCTTGGTACAGGAAATGGGTCAGAACACTGCTGCAGAAACAAGGAAAAAAACATACCAAATTTAAACGAACGCTGAATCTCCAAGATTGCC
Organism: Schistocerca serialis cubense; assembly: GCF_023864345.2. Lineage (NCBI taxonomy): Eukaryota > Metazoa > Arthropoda > Insecta > Orthoptera > Acrididae > Schistocerca > Schistocerca serialis. Next base: position 309,131,560 of record NC_064640.1, read on the forward strand.
GATTTTTTTGTGGAACCTTATAATTTAGCGCAGACATCAATGTGAGATACTTATAAGTGTTTCCACAACGAAACTTTATCTTGAAACTTGGCAGGAAATCCAGAGAGACTGGTTGTATGTAAAGTATGCTAGCGGCAAGACAGCCAATGCCTTCTCTGCACGATAACAACGGAAATACTATCGATGACAGTGCTGTGAAAGCAGAGTTACTGGACACAGCCTTTCTAAATTCCTTCATGAAAGAAGACACAGTAAATATTCCAGATTTCAAATCAAGAACAGCTGCCAACATGAGTAACTTAGAAGTAGATATCCTCTGAGTAGTGAAGGAACTTATGCCACTTAACAAAAGCAAGTCTTCTGGTCCAGACTGTGTACCAGTTATATTCCTTTCAGAGTATGCTGCTGCAAAAGCTCCATACTTAACAACCATACACAACCACTCACTGGACGAAAGATCTGTACCCAAAGACTGTGTAGCTGCACAGGCCACACAAATATTCAAGAAAGGTAGTAGGAGTAATCCACATAATTACAGGCCCATATCATTAAAGTCGATATGCAACAGGAGTTCAGAACATATATTGTATTCAAACATCATGAACTACCTCAAAGAGAACAGTCTTTTTGACACACAGTCAACACGGATTTGGAAATCATCATTCCTGTGAAAGACAACTAGTTCTTAGTAACGGACAGAAAGTCATCAAGTAAAACAGAAGTGATTCTGGCATTCCCCAAGGTAATGTTACAGGCCCTCTGATTTTCCTTACCTACATAAACGATTTAGGAGACAATCTTAGCAGCCGTCTTATGGTTATTTGCTGATGGTGCTGTCGTTTATTGTCTAGTAAAGTCATCAGAAGGTCAAACAAATTGCAAAACAATTTAGAAACGGTATGTGAATGGTGCAAAAATTGGCAAACGACCCTAAATAATGAGAAGTGTGAGCTCATTTACGTGAGTGCTGAAAGGAATTTGTTAAACTTCAGTTACATGATAAATCAGTCTAATGCAAAGGCCATAAATTCAACTAAATACCTAGGAATTACAATTGTGAACAATTGAAATAGGAAAGAACACACAGAAAATGTTGTGGGGATGGCAAACCAAAGACTGTGTTTTATTGGCACCTGCAGGGTAAGCAGGAGAGCTTCTGTGATAGCTCAGTGGTAGACCACTTGCCCGCAGAAGGCAAAGGTCCCAAGTTCGAGTCTTGGTCCAGCACACAGTTTTAATTCACCAGGAAGTTTCATAGGGAGAAATGATCATCATAATAAAATAAGGGAAATCAGAGCTCGCTCGAAGAGATACAGGTGTTCATTTTTTCCGCGCACTGTTCGAGAGTGGAATAATAGAGAACTAATGTGAAGGTGGTTCGATAAATCCTGTGCCAGGTACTTAAGTGTAATTTGCAGAGTATCCATGTCGATGTAGATGTAGGTGGTGCAGCTGTTAAAACACTGGACTCACATTTGGAAGGACGGCCCTTCAGATGTAGGGACTCACAGAAAACCTGAAGGCAAATGCTGCGATGATTCCTTTAAAAAAAGACTAGACCAGTTTCCTTCCACAATCAGAGTTTGTGATCTGTTTATAAGGACTGCTTTGTTGACTGGATGGTGAACCTTTAACTAGATTCCTTTATTTCGTTTGAAAATCATGCTGGTAAGAATAAATAACTGAACGGCTCTGTATGAGCCCAAATTTCTGTAATTTGACTGCCATGGACATTACACAACACACAGGTGGATGGTTATAATATATTTTTACCTTTTCTCAAAAATGGCTTTTGGAATTTCAGGAGTAATCTTTTCTTTTTTCCATAGTTTATTTATCGTGCTCCACTCTGAAATATCTTGAGCATATTGGTGATATTGTGTGATATTCTTGGCCTAATTAAACAAATCCATAAAGAATCGAGCCATTAGACTCTACACTGGACTCTCATGCGGAAGGACGATGGTTCAATCCCGCATCCGGCCATCCTGGTTTAGGTTTTCCGTGATTTGCCTAAATCGCTCCAGGCAAATGTCGGGATGGTTCCTTTGAAAGGCCACGACCGACTTCATTCCCTGTCCTTCCCTAATCCAATGAGACCGATGACCTCACTGTTTGGTCTCTTCCCCCAAAACAACCCCCCAACATTAGACGCTTATTCCAGATGAAGTGCTCAAATCTGCATCTGGTCTTTGACATTGTATGTGTTCATTAGTGTTTACAAACTATTTCAATTGAGTGCCTTCAAAAGCCATGACTGATTTAGTTGAGTTACATCCCCATCTTTGTCTATTTGTACACAATATTGATGGATTGGTATACGCTAACCATTCTTCCTTAAAAAAGCGACTCCCTCCCCCTCTCCCTCCCTCCCTCTCTCCCCATCTCCATCCCCCACCCTCTCCATCCACCCACCATGCCCCCCTCTCTCCATCCACCCACCATGCCCCCCTCTCTCCATCCCGCCTCTCTCCATCTCCCCCTCCATGCCCCCCCCCCCTATTGCTCTCTTCTGTTAATCTTAGTCAAAAAACCATTACCAGGAATGGACTGAACGAGAGTTTTGTAAGCAGACTGGTTTCAGATGTCATTGTGTAAGTAGTCTTTGAGTGAATGTTTTGCAGTTAATTTATTAGCTGTGGCTAATATATTAGGTCATATTTGCTAGGAAGTTGTCGGGTAACTTGTATATCAAGTCTCATTTTCTGTAACCACCTGTTCTGTTTACAAAGTGATAATGTGGATCTTCAGAAAATGCTTTCTACCCTATGCCATCCATGCAGTGTTAAAACATGGAACTAACAGTTGTCTCCGTTTCTCAGTTCCAATTGTGTTACCACTTTCAGTGTTGAAATTTAAACACTAGTTGACTGTTACATACACTTACTTTTTCTTTGCTCTAATTCAAGATGCTCCACTTCTTTTATATGAATTTATTGTTAATTATTTGCATGTTCTGTGGATCGTAATTGCAATCGCTCACTCTAATGTGGGACTTTTCAGTGAAAAATATCCCAACATGCTGATGATTTACGTAATTGCCTTTTACAGTAATTATAAGATACATTTAGTTATTTTTATGGTTTTTTCTTAACTTTATCGGTAATACAATATATCTGTCTTACTTCCACACATGCCAACCACCTCTTCCGACCCCCCTCCCCCCCTCGCTACAGCTGCACTTCCCATCCCCCCCCCTCCCCCCTCCTCCACACACACACACACACACATGGTATTATTAAACATGTTGTAGGAGGAGTTGTTGAGCAGATATTTCAGTTTGAGCTTGAGTTTGAAATTAGTTTTATTATGTCTGTAAAATAATTTTTCCATGTATTTCTATGAAATAATTCTAAGAAAAAACATAAAGTGCGAATTTTTGTATTTTTCAGTTCAGACTGTAATTTATGCAATGGTCAGACACTGAAGCATGGCCAAGAAGACGGAGGCCATGCGTGGTTTTAATGTGTCTGTTGTGGGGTTGTCAGGCACAGAGAAGGATAAAGGACAAGCTGGAGTTGGCAAATCTTGCCTGTGCAATAGGTTCATGCGCTCACTTGCTGATGATTATAGTGTTGATCACATATCTGTTCTAAGCCAGGTATGTTATTCGTACAGTAATTAAATTGAAATGTTGTGAATGTGATTTATCCATAGAATGTTGTGATCTGGAAGTAGGTCTTGCAAATAAGGTAACAGGAGCTTGTAATAAAATGAGATTTGTGGGACTCGTGCAGAGAAATTAAATAAATGCTACTTATAATGTTTTGGTTATGTAATATGACATACTGATTTCATTTATAGCTATAACTCGGAAAGAAAAATGATGTTATCATGAAGAAAATTATGTTAAAGTGCAATGATTTGTGTTGAAGAATTTTCAGCATTAATGTGATGGTGTTATTCCTTTTGCGTGGATGATTCTTGCTGTGATAACTGTTGTCTCGTTACGGCATCCTTTTGAAAACATTTGTAAAATCCATCATTAAACTCAAGTGGAAGAACAAAAGATGGTTGATCAAACTCAGAATGTACTTTTGATGTCAGTAGTTTTCATTTGCTAAAGTATACTGAAGGAATGCTGTTGTTTCTTCACACTGTGTAACTTTTTGTGATCATATCACATTTGGAAAGCACTGAGTGAGTGGTAGTATTACAGGACTTGCTTATGGATAGTATTAATACTTAGGGTGGTCATGTGACAGTTTACAGTGGACGACAGTTCACTTATGAGAACGTAGTAAACTGTTGAAAACTTGTAATGGGAACAAGTATTGTGGGAGAATCCCACGTGTAATTTGTAGGCAAAGAAATCATATATATATATATATATATATATATATATCAAAACAAAAATTCCTCTTAAGTCTAGTGTAAACTTGTGCAATTGTACTCTACAAGCAATCATTGGATTGGGTTTATGATTCAGGGTAGTTTATCTGAATTGGAGGTCATTGTTGAGGCCAGAGGCGGCACTATGCAGTATTAACCTGGTGTCTGCTGTGAGTGGTTATTTTATTTTATTTTTTTTTGGTCCTACATGCTTATGTTTGGTGCCATTTCAAATTTTTTGACCAGTTTCCCATTCATTACTAAAGTTGATTCTCCATTCTAAACTATGTATTTATTTCTACTAGACAAGAAATCCTCACTCCAGTTAAATGTCTGAACAGATAGTCTACAAACACATGTGTAAGTGATTGAATCGTAATGCATAACTGTGACTAAAATGTTTCTAAAAGTCAAAATGACATGGCATTTGCCTGGGCATCATTATGTGAAGTCTTAGAAAGTCATTTTACCTTTTACAGTTCTTGTTACTTAAACTTTTTTGCATCTTTTTTCTTTATCTGTTATACTTGTGAGCTAGCAAAGTACATCCCCTGTTCAAGAGTTTCTTGACTAAATTTTATGTTTATCTGTCCAGTATGTCTACTCGCTGCACACACCGTTAGCTTAATTTTGTTTTTGTTTATATCTATGAGATGAGGGGCATTCATACAACTGATTCATACAGGTGGGGAAAAAATAAAGATAGAAATCTCAACTTTCCCATATTTATTAGTTCTTCTCTGCTAGGTATTCCTGCAAGTTTACACATTTTCCCTGCAATGTACAACCTGTCATATGCCATGGCCGCAGAAGCCCACAATGTCATTGTGGAAAAAAGTTTTCTATTGCAGGAATCCCCTCTTAATCATGACAATGGTTCCTTCTGTTATTAAGGGGACCACACCCTGCGTATCTAACCCATGTTAATTTAGGCAAGTATTTGACCCATTTCTAAAAAAAACTATTTGATTCAGGACCTTAATATTTTTACTGTGTGTTTCATGATGCTAATAGAGTCAACTGTATTAAAATATACTTTATCTATTTTATAGTTTTTAAGAAATACTTTTTAAAATTTATTAACAAAAAATATTGAGTTTTTTCTGCAGAAAATATTTTTTTGTGAACTTCCTAATGGGGGAATATTAATGAATGTAATATCAGAGGTGGCATTTATGTTACATAGTCTCTCTGAAAATTTCATTCATTTATCTATCATAGTTTGTGATATAATGGGGCATATGTACTGAAAATTTTAGTTTGTGGGAGATTGACTTTAAAGAAAAAAACTTTTGAAATTTGTTACTTACAGTTAATTAAAACTGTCCTGCTGCATATGATGGCCCTTCTTTGGCCTCTAGCAGGTCTTCCATCTTCTTTTTCACCTTCCTGGATGTTTGTCTAGCTTTCTTGACCATATTAGATGCAGACCTGTCTACATTGGCTGTCCTCATTTTATCGCAATGTTGCAGCCCAATGATCATATTTTCACCAGGATTAATTCCCAGCTTTTTCGGTACCCAACACTTTCAAATATTATCACAATTGAATGTAATAACAGTGTCATGAACTCCTAGTTTCATTGTATGCATGCCTACAAATACAGTTTTAGGAAGGCGGTTCCAAATTATGCTGTTGAAACATTCATTTAGGTTCTGTGTCTGCCCATGCAGACATTTCCTTAGAAGGTCAGGATGAGACAAGTCTCTGAAAATAGGTTTAATTGCTGTAATAACAGCAGCAGGAAGAGAATACTGCTGAGAATAAGATTCTCCAGTTGCCTGAGCCTTATTGTATTTGCACCACGAATTTTCTCCTGATGGACACAATCCACGACATGGTTTATCATCAGTAGAGGACTTATGGAAGAATATGGCCCAAACTTCTCTTTTCATTGCCTCCAGATTTTCTTTATTTTTCCTAATTGCCTGCCCATAGTATATCTGCAAGTTTTCTATTTCAGTTTTAGTTAACTGACCTTGTCCGGTCAACAGTTTTCCGCCTTCTAATTTTTTTCCTCTCATATCAGCAGTTAGTTTTCTCAGCCTTGTTCCCAAACGTTTTTGAACATGGCCTACATATTCTATTTTGCTAATAATGGCATCTCCGTATGGCTTAGAGTTCACCACATTGTTTTATGCCTTACTGTCACCATCGCCCGAATATTTGGTGTACCGTACGCCTCTTGTTTCTACAGACCGATGAACTTCCATACCACCACTTGTTCCTCTAAAATTAGCCACACAGTTGTGTTCTTTATGTTCATTGACTTTACAACATTTGCTATATTTAGACATTATCTCCACATGTAACACTTTAGCGGTGTCTACACTCGTTGCAGTCACTACTCCATTCAGAGAAGTATGTCTCCTTTCTGCCAACTTCCATTAAGTACAACTGCAATACCCGAACATCCGTCATTTTCTTCCACTGCTTCCCTAGCAGCCAGTTTCATGCTTTCCTCACTGACCTCACATACAACTTTCTCTAATATTGTAGTCAGTTTTTCAAATTTATTTGGTGGTTGATGTAAGTTCATCACTGAACAAAATGTTCTCCCTGCAGCCATGCCCTTGCCAATGGATCGTAGGGCATAAACTAATCTAATATTGATTTCATAAGGGCCACTTGCATCTGGTTTTGAAGAACTCATAAATGAAATCACAGCTGAGCATTTAATGCAAATTAAATCCAAAGAAATTGCTAGGCCTTTTCTCCCACTGGCACTCTCACAAATTTTCACACTCTGTGACTCACCACACTGTCTACATTGTACAAATTTAGAAATCACATCTGATAATATTATCAAATTTATAATGATGTTACTGCACCCCTTGTCACTTACAGTAAATTCATTGTAACTCCCATGAAGTGGTGAGAGCTTCTTTGATGGTGCACTTGTTGAAGAATTACAATTAGAAACATCGTTGCCAGGTGACATAACCTCTTGTACAGAAAGCTTTCTAAAGTTGATTCCTCTAAATTGTCGTTTCTTGAAAATGCCTTTACGTTTCGTCATCTGCAATAAACACAACAAAACACACGTAAACAAGTACTGCGAACGTAAGTATAACAACTACTCGCAATTACACTTGAACAAAACTAACCGTCTGTTTGAAAGCGTGTTGTTTACAAACAGCAGAAACAAAAGAATACCGACCGTTGCATTCCAAGGATAGCCAACACACTCTAGAGTAAAAAAAAAAAAAAACCTAGCGTGCAATGTAGGGGATATAAAGATCTAAAATATACACTCCTGGAAATTGAAATAAGAACACCGTGAATTCATTGTCCCAGGAAGGGGAAACTTTATTGACACATTCCTGGGGTCAGATACATCACATGATCACACTGACAGAACCACAGGCACATAGACACAGGCAACAGAGCATGCACAATGTCGGCACTAGTACAGTCTATATCCACCTTTCGCAGCAATGCAGGCTGCTATTCTCCCATGGAGACGATCGTAGAGAAGCTGGATGTAGTCCTGTGGAACGGCTTGCCATGCCATTTCCACTTGGCGCCTCAGTTGGACCAGCGTTCGTGCTGGACGTGCAGACCGCGTGAGACGACGCTTCATCCAGTCCCAAACATGCTCAATGGGAGACAGATCCGGAGATCTTGCTGGCCAGGGTAGTTGACTTACACCTTCTAGAGCACGTTGGGTGGCACGGGATACATGCGGACGTGCATTGTCCTGTTGGAACAGCAAGTTCCCTTGCCGGTCTAGGAATGGTAGAACGATGGGTTCGATGACGGTTTGGATGTACCGTGCACTATTCAGTGTCCCCTCGACGATCACCAGTGGTGTACGGCCAGTGTAGGAGATCGCTCCCCACACCATGATGCCGGGTGTTGGCCCTGTGTGCCTCGTCATATGCAGTCCTGATTGTGGCGCTCACCTGCACGGCGCCAAACACACATACGACCATCATTGGCACCAAGACAGAAGCGACTCTCATCACTGAAGACGACACGTCTCCATTCGTCCCTCCATTCACGCCTGTCGCGACACCACTGGAGGCGGGCTGCACGATGTTGGGGCGTGAGCGGAAGACGGCCTAACGGTGTGCGGGACCGAAGCCCAGCTTCATGGAGACGGTTGCGAATGGTCCTCGCCGATACCCCAGGAGCAACAGTGTCCCTAATTTGCTGAGAAGTGGCGCTGCGGTCCCCTACGGCACTGCGTAGGATCCTACGGTCTTGGCGTGCATCCGTGCGTCACTGCGGTCCGGTCCCAGGTCGACAGGCACGTGCACCTTCCGCCGACCACTGGCGACAACATCGATGTACTGTGGAGACCTCACGCCCCACGTGTTGAGCAATTCGGCGGTACGTCCACCCGGCCTCCCGCATGCCCACTATACGCCCTCGCTCAAAGTCCGTCAACTGCACATACGGTTCACGTCCACGCTGTCGCAGCATGCTACCAGTGTTAAAGACTGCGATGGAGCTCCGTATGCCACGGCAAACTGGCTGACACTGACGGCGGCGGTGCACAAATGCTGCGCAGCTAGCGCCATTCGACGGCCAACACCGCGGTTCCGGGTGTGTCCGCTGTGCCGTGTGTGTGATCATTGCTTGTACAGCCCTCTCGCAGTGTCCGGAGCAAGTATGGTGGGTCTGACACACCGGTGTCAATGTGTTCTTTTTTCCATTTCCAGGAGTATATATGCAGAAAAATGGATGTGGCACATAAACACAGGTGGTCGAAAAATGCTCTTTAAATGCTCGAAAAAAATTTTTTTTTTTTCAGCAAAATCCTTTTCGGAGTACTTAAATAAAACCTTAATCTATCGAAATATGATGAAAACCGAAAATTGATTTTTTTCGACCTGGTCCCCTTAAAAGAGGAAGTAATCGCTGGGCCCCAGATCCAGAAAATGTGGAAATTAATGTTATCATTTTGTATCTTAGGAGTCAACAAAGAACCTACAACTCCTTGAGCAGTGTCAGTAGGAGCCACATACATTTTACTATCATTTCTTACCTCTTCTGCTTGATCTCGGGCACCAGATTGCTCAGAAGAATTTGGTAGTGCCGCAATATTGGTCTGTCCTTTTCTTGCATAGTCTCTGAGGATGACTGCTCAAAAACTGCAAAGGACAGTCAGAAATACATTCCTTGAAAATGACTGCATCTTGCCTTCTTTGATGGAATGGGTTCTGTGTTTCCATTGTTTACTCCTTTCTTTCATTTCGGTATGGTAATAATGAATCCAACGCATGTCAGTTGTGATCAGATGACTGAAAAACCCATCACTCTTGTTCTTGCACGTTCTCAACATTCTTGCCCCAGGTGTCATTTGCTGCTTGCTTTGAATCAATGTCAACAAACAAGGGACCCCTGAGGATGCCAATTTTGTCATGTGCAGTGCATCATGCAGTATTTTGTGCATTGATCCTGTGCTAATACCAGTCTCTCTGCCAGTTGTTTGGTAATGCATCTATCAGACAATACCAAAGCTTGCAGTGGTTGGAGATTCCTCCATCAGAGCATCAGAGACGGTCTGGCATTTCCTGGTTGAGTTTTTCAGATCTGTTTCACCACACTGAAACAACATTTCCCTCTTTTCCAAAGGTGTTAGCACACACACACACACACACACACACACACACACACACACACACACAGATATATATATATATATTACTCACTACAAAACCATGCATCTCAGGAAGAATTCAACAAACAACAGAAAAACAAACTACACTTCCAATGCATATGTGCACATTCAAATACCCACCCTGTTTTTTGTCAAAGGTATTAACTTCTTGAAGTATCCTCGTAATCATCAGCAAGCACATTTCTGTTTCATTAAACACCTATCCAAATTCCCATTCACTTTTTGTGACCACTGCTGTGTCACCAGCGAACTTTGTTATGATGTTTCCTCTCTTTGACAAAGAACTCCCACATTGAAATAGGCCTTCAGTTCCTCATTATTCTTTCAATAAACTAAACATGGACAGTGAATGGATTACCCTTCTATCCCTGTACCTTGTACCACAATGCCTAAGAACCGAAAAGATTTCATTCCATTCCATATTATTAATGACCTTCTCCAAATCAATGGATGCAATATAAGATCCAGTTCTCCTCCAAATCTTTCTGCTTTTATTGGTTGCAATGCTCAAATTGCTTCTCGCGTGCCCCTCCTTCTCTTCATATCTACCTGACCCTCTTTTTCTATCCTACTCTGCATCGGTAGGAACATAGTTTATCATTACTTGGATTGATAATAACGAGGAGACCGCAGAATGAAACAGGCGATTCTTGTGGTGAAATGAAACAGGTGATTCTTGTGGTGACTGACAGTGGAGATTATGAGGTGAATTAATATCCAACACGAGTCTAAAGCATAGTCGAGTCATCGAAGCATTTACCACAATCCAGGGAATAGTCCAAATCACAAAACATTAATCTGGCAAGGTCAAAATACTCTGCTGTCCAGTGATGTGTACGTAAGACTTCAGTGCCTAGCAAGAGATTGGCATCAATTGCTGGGCAGTGGTATATCGGTAAACACTTGTCAGATGGTGGTGTCACCTCATGTAATTGCCGGGGCAGCTGCACCCTGCACGAGCAGGTAGCTGCAGCTGTCTTCTAGAGCTTGAGTCACTCTGATGTGTTCTCTCTGTCGATACTCAGGCTATGTGAGGAATCCCAATCACCCTCAGATACTAAATCCCTCCCCATTTTAATTGGAAAACAGGGTCAAAAGTGATTTGGCGGTTGCCGATTTCATAGAGGGAGGGGAAAATGGAATGTAGGAATGCCTGCCAAAGGCTCCCACAGTGTGTGTCTATCGTGGATGGCTGGGGTGGAGGGGGCACCGTCTGTGAGCATCCTCGCTGATCACCGGAGTCTGAGTGCAGCACTGGCCAGCATGTGGGGCAGTGTGAACCAGAAGTCATGGAGATCAGACCAATGGATCGGTCTCCATGGTCACCACAAGTTGTTAATACTCAGTGTCCACTGATGGCAAGGGAAGGGGGCAGCTGATTTGAGCCAAAAGTGGTGTAGGGGCAGGAAGGGGTTCAACCTCCATCGATTCCCAACACTGGTCATGATCGACTTCCTGCTGATGCCTAACATGAGGGCAGAGGTTGTAGTCGGAGGTGGGGGGCTGTATGTTACAGTTGCAGACAGAGCCAATTCCAGTGCCAGACCAGCTGCTCCTGGCCAACCTCAACCTCAAACATCTGCCTTCCCCTCTTGCTGATGACACCACCTTGGGTCTACCTGGGGTTCTGGTCGAAAATACAAGCCTAGACAGGGGCACCCACTCAGTAATATGGACTCAGCTTCCAAATTGGACATGGGATGGAACGGAGTAGTGGTCAGGTGCTCAATGCCATTGCGCTGACAAAAATCCTGAAATGCCGATGCAGTGAATGGAGTGCTGTTGTCAGAAACAGCAGTGGAAGAGCCCTCCTCCATCACAGATATAATGAAAGGGTGCGGATAGTAGCTTTAATAATAGTTGTAGCCATGTGGGAAGTTCGAGAGGCCATTAACAACAAGCAAGCACATAACTCACCTGAATAGACCAGCGAAATCAACATGTACCCTTTGCCAGGTCTTGTCAGGAAATGGCCAAGGGTTGAAATGCTGCACTGGGGTGGACGGGTTGTGGGCACAGGAATGGCAGTTCCAGATAGTGCGTTCAGAGGTGACGTCAATCCCAGGCCAAAACATATGATGTTGCACTATTGTCTTCATTCTGCAAATTCCCCATTGTACAGAGTGGAGGAGCTGCAGTATGCAGGAGAAGAGTGTGGGTTGAATTACCACACAGCATTCATCATCTGTAGCCAGCAAAGTGACCCCATCAGTGACGTTAAGCCTGTGCTGTAAGGAAAAATAATTGCGCCATTCCAGGTAGGCATCATTAAGCAAATGCTCGGCCACCCCCTTCATACAGCAGGCAACACTCTGCAGAGGAGCAGATCACAGGCCCATTCTGCCACTAATTTATGTGCTGTTATTGGGAATCTGCCAAGGGTGAGTTGCTGGTTTGAATCTAAGACAAAACTCAGTGCCTCATGTGTATCAGATTTGGCATCTGGGCCACATGACAACCAGGAAAGCATGTCTGCATTTTAGTTCTGTGTTGTGAGGCGATAGTGGATCTCATAGGTATAGTTACTGATGAGCAGTGCTCACAACAATAAGATAAGAGGCTTGTGATTGGTGATGAGGTCAAAATTTGCACCATAGAGGAACATGTGAAACTTCCGGACACTACTACGATAGCCAACCCCACCTCCTCAATTTGCAAATAATTTCTGTGTGCCACATTTAATACTTCTGATGCCAATTGAGTGGGCTGTTCTGTGTCATCAGTGTATTTGTGAAACAGCGCAACACCCACGTCACAGTCCGATGCATCCCATGCCTTGATGGAATGCAGGTAACAAGGGGCCGACCTAAGGCACTTTTTAAGTTGCATGGAAGGCTTGTGGCATGCCTCTGATCTCTCAGATTTAATACCCTTTTTATACAGTTGATTAAGCAGATGGGAAATGTTGGCTACATTTGGGATAAACCTGGCATAATTATTTGCTTTGCCAACAAATGGATGTAGTTCTGTGAGGTTCTTAGTAACCTGTAAGTGAACAGTTGCAGCAACATGATCCTGAATTGGGGTGAGCCCATCTTGGCTTATATATGATGCAAGTACTTGACACTCAACAAAAAGAAACTACATTTGTCGAGGTGACAAGGAAGACCATTGGCCTGGAGCCACTCAGACAACTCTATAGATTGTGCAGGTGCAGCTCCTGCGTAGTCCCAGTAACTAGCGATCCGTTTAAATAAACAACACAGTTGGGGATACCTTGAATAATCAACACAGCTGGTAATACCCTGGATGAGTTGCTCAATATATCTCTGAAATATGGCAGGAGTACTTGCAACCCTGAATGGCAACGTATTATAACAATAAATACCACATGGTGTATTAAGCACTAACAACTGTTTCATCTGATCATCTAAAGGAAGTTGAAAGTAGACGTCAGTGAGATCTATCTTTGAAAAATATTGGCCCCCAACAAATTTAGCCAACTGCTTCTCCTGTTGAGGAAGTGAACACAAATCAACATTTGCTTGAGCTTCAACAATACACTTACAGTCACCACAAATATGAAGTAATCCATAAGGTCTCTGAACCATGACCGTATATGTAGCCCATTGGCTAGATGATGCTAGTGACAGAGCACCCACATTTTCCAACCTATCTAGTTCTGCTTTAACTCGCTCGCACACAGTGAGAGGCATGGGAGAAGCCCCACAGAACTTGGGCATTGCCGATTGCTTTAAGGAAATGTGGTCCTGGAACCTTGTTGCTCGACTTAATGTAGATCCAGACAGCTGCCTAACTTTTGCACGCAACACAAGTTTCATGAATGGGATCACAGGTGAAACCAAATTTACCTGGTCCTGAGTTTGAAAACCAAACAGTGCAAAATCATCTAAACCAAAAATGTTAGTTGTTGTCCAAGAATTGACTTACTTAACTTGAATGATGATTTAACCACACAATGGAATCAACTGGCTGTTGTATGTCATCACTTTACTCTACGGAGACTGCAGTTGTGGCAAGCCAGTGCACCAGAATATGTCCTCATTAATCAGAGACACAACCACGCCTGTGTCCAACTGGGTATCCACTGCCATCCTATGAATGGCCAAAATTGTTGATGCATGCTGGCTAAGGCAGACAGTTGTGAGGTGCCCTGGTTAGCAGCATGTGAAACAGATTATATTACGGAAAGGGCAGAAGGGGCAGTGATGCCATTGATGCTGTGGCTACAAGCTGGACATGATTTGACGGCATGAACATTTTTGGGGTCTGTCAACAACGATGGGGAGGAAAACATTGACAGTTGTGGACAGTTGGGAATGTGAGTCTCACGGGAAGCGTGCAAGGGATAAGTCCCTGCAGTCGCGCTATTCATCTGTGTCCTCGGTGGCTCAGATGGATAGAGTGTATGCCATGTAAGCAGGAGATCCCGGGTTTGAGTCCCGGTTGGGGCACACATTTTCAGCTGTCCACATCAAGATATATCAACAACACCTGTCAGCAGCTGAGGTTTTCAGTTAGTCATCATTTATTCCAGGGAACAGCTGCACGGTCATCAACAGTAACTGTTCTTTCGAGAACAAGTTACTGTCTTCGTATATATAATTCCCAAAGTATCTGTATGCACCCTTTATATCTCTGCCTTTAGATTTTCTAATTTCCGACGCTACCATAGAATTTAATATTCTATGTTCTCACACTCATTGAAATTCTCTCTTGCGCTGTTATATATCTTTAGTAGTCTCTGACCATAGATGTGAACTGGCAGACTATTTTACTAACTTTTGGTAGAGACATGCATGTACCGGAAAAAGATAATATAAATGTTTCCTATTACTTTTCATGTTGCAATAGTGCAGACTTGAAAGTTGTCTTGACCACATTTGCAGGTAGTGATCACAGCTGCCATACAAATCTCTTTGATTTCTGTCAGCTACTGGAGGAAATGCTACCTTCCTCCAGGCTGAAGTGTCTTTATGTACCACCCCCAACAGAGGGGGATATTTTCTCTGCTGTATGAGTTGTATTGGTGATCTGATCCTTTTTCCCTCATAGACCGTTGGAGCCTTCACTGTAACTGTGACAAGAGACAACTAGAAGGTACTACTAGCTGGGTCAGTTAGCCTAAGGTATTTTTAAAGTGGTATTACTCCCATTTATTCTAGATTATAACAGACGGAGCCAGACCTCCTAAAAGAAAGGTATGTTTAGTGAGTTTCTGTTTGTATTATGGCACATAAAAGTGTCATTTATGTCACCATAGTTAATGCCAGAGACAAATTGATTGTGTTTGGTTTTGCATGTTTGAATAAACTCAGAACAAGCATCAGATGTAGTCAACAACCATTACTATCATGGTGCTTGAGTGTGATTAGTTTCAAACTTGCTTTAAGCTCTCTGTGAGGGTGTATAGCCAAGTACGATTTATTTCATTTAATTTTGTCACATGAAACCTGTCTTTTCTTTATTGTGAAGTTAGTGGGACTTTTTTTTCTTGGTTCAACATCATAAACATAAGCAGATTTGAAAAGTAGTGGCTATTTCTGTCTCCCAATTTAACATGCATGACACATTTCAGACAGAAAGACGTAACTCCAAAATGATGATTTAAAAGGTAAAAGCTACTAAAAAAGGAATGAATATTTCATACAGCAATGAGCTGTATGGTGTTATTGACCTTCCTAACATATGAAAATCTTGTTCCAGACTGAGAATAGAGTATGGATTGTGTTAAAATTTAAAAAATTGCTTCAAGAGTTATTGTTAATCAGATTGTCACAAATAATGTAAGAGGAATTCAGCTAAGTCCAGGTACTTTGCACTCATTTAGAGATTTTACTTGCTTTCCAGTTCTGCAGAGAGAGATTTCTGAATCCTTATAGAAGGTAATAATGGCCATATAGAATCAGGAACAGAAAGCTGACTGAAGCCAGGAGCGAATAGTGGTGAAATTCTAAATACAGAATGGCATATATATTGTGAATGTAGACTAGTGACCAATCTTGGCAATGTACACTGATCAGCCAGAACATTATGACCACCGACCTACTATCAGTAGTCCATGCGATAGCAGCGTCACTTGGTGAGGAATGACTGCTAGTTGGACACATGCACAGTACATGTAGTATCAGTGAGCTTGTAATATCTGTGTGTAGAATGGGGAAGACATGCAATCTATCTAAGTTAGATTGAGGTCAGATTGTGATGACCCAGAGGCTTGGCATGAGCATTTTGGAAACTGCATTACTTGTCAGGTAGGCTGGACAGGCTAGTAAAACAGGGTAGGGGGAGAACTACTGGCCAGTGTACAAATGTGTCTGAACACACATTTCACTGAACACTCCTAATCATGGCCCTCCACAGCCAACTACCCATGCATGTGCCAATGTTAACACCACGACAACAGCAACCATAACTGAAATAGGCATGTGACCACCGGCACTGGATTTTGGTGTAGTGGCAGAGCATTGCATGATCTGACAATTCTCGATACCTTCTTCATCATGCCGATGGAAGGGCATGAATCTGTTGTCTTCTAGGGGAACGTCTCCTTGACACCTGTACTGTGGGATGGAGACCAGCTGGCAGCAGCTCTGTTATGCTCTGGGGAGCGTTCATGTGGGCGTTCGTGGGTCTAGTGGAGCTTCTGCAAGGCACCATGACAGCAAAGGAGTATTGTACATTGGTTGCAGACCACATACTCCCCTCCATGATGATCATGTGTCCCGATGGCAGTGGCATTTTTCAACAATATAATGTGCCATGTCACAATGCCAGGAGTGTTATGGAGTGGTTCGGGGAACGTAGTGGCGAGATCCAGTTGATGTGCTGAGCCCCCAACTTGCCAGATCTGAACCCAATCAAACAATGTGATTAATGTAGCATCAGAGCTTATCCCCTTTCCTCCTCCCCCACCTGGAATTTATGGGAATAAGGTGACTTGTGTGTGCAGATGTGGTGTCAGCTTCCTTCAGAGATCTACCAAGGCCTCATTGCTTTCAGGCCAAACATGTCACCACTGTTATCCGTGCCAAAGTTGGACATACTGGCTATTAGTCAGGTGTTCATAATGTTGTGGCTGATCAGTGTATTTATTACTGTAAAGAACTAGATAATGTTTAGTGATGCTATGACAGAATCTGAATGTGAAATAATCTGGGTGAAGGTAAGCATTAAAGGTGGGTCAAATGTGTTAATTAGATGCCAAGCTGACCTGACAAAAAGTTTTTGGATGTACATGAAGTCAGTAGAGGGAACAAAATCATTTATTCAGATGCTCAGTGACCATACTGACACTGAAATGAACGATGACAGGGAGAAGACCGAAATGTGAATTTATTTTCAGAAATAGTTTCACCATGGAAGATTATAAAATAGTTCTTGTGTTTAACAACTGCACGGTGCTGTAATGGCATATGGAGGGTGGCCAGAAGCAGTCTGAAAAGCTTGTAAGGGTGTTGCAGAGTAGGTTGTGCCGAGAATTAATTGTTAATAAAAAACTTGATATGTTTCTGAGTTAATCACAATTGAAATTAGCTAATCAGACCGTTGTGCGCCCAGATTCAAGTGGCCCACACCAACAACGGTGTCGCTAAATGTAAGCTATGTTTGGTTTCTTAAAATCAATCAAGAGAATGATATAAAAATTGGACACGGGACAGTAGTGTCACTCAAACACAAGCCAAAGGCTGAGCAGTCTTAAGCGCAATCATCTACACTATGAGAACAACTGACACCAATTATAACTGATGGGCTGCTTAAATTTGTGTGTGCAATGGCCTGATTGGTTGACTTCAATGCTGATTAACTAGGAAACTGAATAATGTATTGAATTTTTTTTTTAAGCAGTTATTTCTCAGCACAACTTACCCTGCAACACCCTTACAAGCATATCAGACTGTTTCTGACCATTCTTTATTGAGATAAGTTATTGCAGAATAGAAAGTCAACTAAAATTGCTCAACAGTGGCAAGTCAACTAAACTGGATGAGAAATCTGTGAGGTTATACGGAGATTGTCTGAAATGGCGTGTTCCCATTTGAGCAGGAGTTAATCGTAGATTATTGGAGCAACGGAAGCTACTGAGTGATCTGAAAAAATGCGCGGGTCATTCCTGATTTCAAAGAAGACTGTTGGACAGGTGCTCATAATTGTATGCTATTATGTCAATGTAGCAGAATTTTAAAACATGTTTTATACCTGCACATATCACATTTTTGAAGAATGAAAATCTCTCTATAAAAATCAACATAGATCCCGTAAGCAGAGATCATGAAAAACTCGGATTTCCTTGTTCATTCATAAAATCCAGAGCACTCCAGACAAAGAATCACTGGTTGAGGCCATGTTCCTTGACTCCTGGAGAACATTCTGTCCAGTTCCTTACTATCATTAAGTGAACAAAATATGAGCTTACTGAGTATCAGACCAGATTTGTGACTGGAGTCAGTACTTCCTAGCAGATATAACTCAACCCATTATCAACAGGATGAAATTGATGGATGTAAAGTTAATTTTGAGAGTATCCCAAGGGAATGTTATTGGACTGTTACTGTTAACAACATACACAATGATCTTGTAGATAACATTGGAAGCTCTAGGACACTGTTTACAGATGATGATATACGTATGAAGCTTGCAGTGCTAGATGGATATGTTGAAATGCAGAGAATCGATAATTGGTGCAGAGACTTGGCTGTTGACCCTGGACATAAATAAATGTAACATATTGCACATAAATAGACAAAGAGAATCATTATTGTGCAACTACATTATTGGTGATAAGCAATTGGAAACAGTAACTACTGTAAGATACCTTGTACTCACCTTTTTGAGCTATCTGTAGGGAAATGATCACATAAAACTACATTTAGGAATTGCAGATGCCAGACTGAGGTTCAGTATTAACATTTTGTGTGCCATGCCCTTAATATTATGTTGTCTTTCATCTTGGAAAGAATGCCATGCACGTAATATTACTGGCACAACATCTTCGTGAGGACTGTCATGCCCGTGATGTTACAGGCAGTCCTCACTAAGGTGATGTGCTCATAATATTTTGAACATGGCATTCTTTCCAACGTGGAAGACAACATAATATATCAGGCATGGCACTCGAAGCGTTAAGGAAATGTAATTCATCCACAACATAAGTGGCTTAAAAACCTCTTGTAAGACAGTTTCTTGATTATTGCCAAACATTCCAAGAAGAGTTGGACAATGTGTGACTTCCTTCCACATATGTTTTGTGAAATAAATGACAGAAAGTTGGAGAAATTTGATCTTGTACAGAGCTTTATCAATAGCAGTTCTTGCCACATACTATTTGCAAATGGAACAGATAAAGAGGGAATCAATAGTGGTACCAGAAGTACTCTCTTGTGGAGTGTAAATATACATATAGATTTGCTTTCAACTTAAAAACAGAGAAACAATAATGCTGTCTTCTTCAGTAGAAGAATTGTGTGGAAACAAAAGTAGACTTTGAGCCTTCATTTTATTGTTACCCATTTCATATCCAGTTCATTGCAACTGAACATACAGTGGTGCTCCATTGGCTGGTTTGTCATATCTGTGTTACTTCTTAGAGGTCTTCTGCAGGTGCGGAGATAAAATTTGTCTCTCAAATGCATTTGAAGATGACTTGTGCAGCTTTCCTACACAGTAACAACTATTTGTTCACCATTGTTTGCCTTCATTTTAGTCAGCACTGCAGCTATTTCTGCTATCTGGTACTGTTATCAAACAGTTTTGGATCTTTCTGTCATTCAATATCAAACCGTGGAAGTTGAAAAATACATTTAAATTCATGTGAAACATCTACTATGCCTTCTTTAGTAAACATGAATATTTAGAAATGATTATGCAGGTAATACGTAGCACTCCTCTTTAACAATCTTTACTCTCATTACAGTGATGATAACTATGTGGTCACAGATTACTACATCCACACTCCAGCATTTAAGTGGTCAACTCTTGTAATTGCCAAGAATATGTAAGGTGCTGACATCTCTTGTAAATTACATAGTAGTTCAGTTCGCCACATTAGTGCACTTAACCTTTGGCTTTGTAAGGAAAATCAGAAATCCCCCAAAGAATAGTAGGTACAACTACCCCAATTGACATGATCACCAGTCTCAAGCCTCTCCCACTACTTTA
Source organism: Schistocerca serialis cubense (assembly GCF_023864345.2). Classification (NCBI taxonomy): domain Eukaryota; kingdom Metazoa; phylum Arthropoda; class Insecta; order Orthoptera; family Acrididae; genus Schistocerca; species Schistocerca serialis. The sequence continues at coordinate 309,151,640 of NC_064640.1, forward strand.
ACTATTGAAGCTGGCAGCCAATATAAGCACCCACATATAGATCTAGCAAGAATTTTTGGCCAGATTGGGTTCTAAATGCAGAAGAAAAATAAGGGATGAGGCACCTGTATGCCATTTTCATTATGTGTCACTCTTATTGAACACTTGTTGGGGCTTCAACATACAATCCATCATGTCACACAGTGTATTCCACAGTTCCATGTTGGAGTTAAATACCATGTTCACTGAGTTTTTGACCATGCCAGAGGACTACTAATGTCATATTGTAACACTGCTGCTGTGAAGAAGACAATGGCTTTGTGGAATGGATGGGGTATGGTGACTGGTCACTGACTGTAATACAGAAACAACATGGAGTTTATGATTGAATGAATATAATTTACGCAGAGTTGATCACTATGTCATATAATAAAACTGCAGTCTATTGCAGAATGGATACATGTAACTTGTGTATAATGTCCAGAGGAAATGTATACAATTCATCATGCAGTGCAGCACTAATAGCACTCAAGTCTTTCGTAATTGCAGTTTTGATCAAAGTATTCTCAGTTCTCTTATGGTGTCAAATTCTGAGAAAATTTCAAGTTCTCAGCATTTCTGTTTGTCTGTCTGCCAACATAGGCAATCACATTCAGCAGTTATAAAATGTCCAAGTCAAATGATTGAGTGGGTCAGGGTAGGTATGGAGGTATTAGAGTTTATGTATATGTTATGTCAGTCTACTTCAGAACAGAACCAGCAATCTGAACTGCACTGTTGTTTACACACCTCTTGCACTCACACTATCCTCTCCACAGTTCCTCCTTCCTCTGTTCTGTCTCTTCATTTCAAACCACTCTGCCACATCATTGTGCACTGTGCACAACTCCTGCTTACAGCCAGAACTATCTCACTGTTGTCACATTCTTTTTATGTGTGTATAGTGCCCAGTTCTCCCAGCTGTTAACCATCTTTCTCCAACCCTCAGTCTCAGTTCCCACATCCTTTCTCTACTCACCCACTCAACCATACACAACTCTCCTCACCCCAGTTGAGCTGCAGTGCTGGCACAATGTAGTCTTCCAGGGTAATATAGCTGTGCAGGTGTGTGTGTGTGTGTGTGTGTGTGTGTGTATTGTCCTAGCTCTGAAGAAAGATTCGTCTGAAAGGTAGCAACATTCTCACTCTTGTTTGTGTACCTGTCGATGACTTGACATACAGACTGTGTGGTGATTTGTTACTTTTACTCCCCCCATTATTTATACTCCACCAAGGACTTTCTATTACCATATTCAGTAAATCATCAGAACAGCAGGTATACAATAGGTGTACTTCAGCACCAAAGCGTCTTCATATATAACAGCTAGATGAAATGTTCTCATTCTGATAATGAAAGACTGTAGTTTTAGGAAAAAAATAAACTTATTTTTGACAAAATCGCTGTTTAGGTCAGGCATATGGATGGATGTACTGGGGATGGTTCAAATGGCTCTGAGAATTATGGGACTTAACATCTGAGGTCATCAGTCCCCTGGAACTTAGAACTACTTAAACCTAACTAACCTAAGGACATCACACATATCCATGCCTGAGGCAGGATTCGAACCTGCGACCGTAGCGGTCGCGTGGTTCCAGACTGTAGCGCCTAGAACCGCTCGGCCACCCTGGCCGGCTACTGGGGATGTTCTGTGCTGGATTTAAATGGATAAGAAAAGACTTAAGAAATTTATACATAATGGAAGGTGTGTAGATGACATCATAAAATATGCTGGAGCAACAAAGATGTCATGCATCCACCCCATCACACCCCCCCCCCCCCCCCCCGAAAGGGGCTTATAATTCTCTTTCCCTTTAATGAATATGTGTGTGGCAACCATGGGGCACTGTGCAGTGGCATTACTCCTTCCTGTCTTGTGCTGTGCTACTCTCTGACTATACCTTTTCTTTGAATTGGTTTTTAGGACAGGTGCCTTGTTGACAACTTGGCCTTGTTTAGGACAATAAACATGGTTCATAGGTATTGTCTTCTGTGGAAAGCTTGATGACTTCTCCATCACAATCTCACCTCACAGGAGCTTCAATGTGGGCCATGGTGTAATTTTCCATTGTGACCACACACTGCAGACAAATAAAGCAATGCATGTGAACCAGGGACAATGGGAGTGTCCATTTTGTTGTCATATCGAGTGGGGGGCCAAAAGATTATACTGGATGTAGTTGCGTTTATTTTGGCATTCAAAGAAGATGTACCTAAAAACATGAAAGAAGATCTTTATGCTCCACCCCCAATAGGATGTTTTAAATGTTAGCGTTTTTGAGCACACGTCTCATGCTGCACATGTGACCCCCTATCACCAATGAGCCCCCGTCACCAATATGTATTAAATGCAGACAGCAACATTTCTCTCGGTCTTAGAGCTCATCAAATTACTCCATTTGAAACAAGGAGTGGAGCTCTCTGTTGACACACAGTATTATTAACTGTAATGGAAATGACAGGTGGAGCATTAAGTTATAACACGTCATATGATTGCAATAAAAATGTCAAAATATTTCTCAAGTCATTAAAGAGTCAGTGTTTTTAGGCTCATAACAATTTCTAATAGTAAACAATGTTTTGTTTGTTTCAGACTGATTTCAGTGGACGTGTTGTAAATAACGATCATTTTTTGTACTGGGGTGAAGTTACCAAATGTTCTGAAGAAAGTATCGATTTCCTCTTTCAAGTGATTGAACAAACAGAATTTATAGATGACGCGTCTTTTCAGCCTTTCAAAGGTTGTGCATTATTTTATACATATTTTATTTTACATATATTTACTCAGTTGCTCTTTCCCCATTGTAAATACAAATTGTGCTTGTGATGCAGTTATAGTGTAGAACTGTGCGGAATTTTATAGTTAGTGCACTTAGTATTTATTTTTGGTAATTTTGTTTATGATAATTGTATGACATACAAATGACAGTTTATCTTAAAGATAAAACTAATTTATTCATAGAATCTCATCGGACAGGGTGGAGGAAACAATGAATTCAATGTATGTTTATCATAAAAATTACTGAGAGTAATCCTTCTTAATATTAAACAATGGAAAATCCAGTATGGAATGCAACAATACCAGAGAAGGAAAGTTGCTACTCACCATATAGTGGAGATGCTGAGTCGCGATAGGCACAACAAAAAGATTCACACAATTATAGCTTTCGGCCATTAAGGCCTTTGTCAGCAGTAGACACACATACACACACGCGCGCACACACACACACTCATGCAAATGCAACTTGCACACACGTCTGCAGTCCCTGAGAACTGAAACCACACCACTGAAGTGACAAAGGCCTTAATGGCCAAAAGCTATAATTGTGTGAATCTTTTTGTTGTGCCTATCGCAACTCAGCATCCCCACTATATGGTGAGTAGCAACTTTCCTTCTCTGGTATTGTTACCTTCTTAATATTATGTTCCTCAACTCCCATTTCCTGTTATTTTCAAAATTTTCAGCATTAGTTTTAATTTACATCTGTCCTTTGTATTCAAAGTTTGTTGCTTTGTAGTTAAAGTTTGCTGCTCAGGACATCAGACATTCATAAGATGTCTTTGTTAGTTATTTCTGGTTTTTCTTTTTTCCAGGAAGTAAAATGGAGCCGTATGTAAAGAGATGTAGTGCAACAAAACTGACTTCTGCCGAAAAACTGATGTACATATGCAAGAATCAATTAGGTAATGGCTTTTTGAATGAAAGTGTACTCATTTCATGTGTTGTCTGGATGTCATGTGTGTATTATAGCAAGTATTTATTTTTCCTTCCTTACAGGCATTGAAAAAGAATATGAACAAAAAGTATTACCAGATGGTAAAATAAGTATTGACGGTTTCCTGTGTTTGTATGATGTGAGTGTTGTACCAGGTAGGACAATCGAGAAACAAACAGAAATAGTTACAGCAATTTTAAACAATTTGATAAAAACAAAGAAACCTATTGTGCTTGTTACAACTAAAAATGATGATGCCAATGAAACATATGTAAAGGAAGCAGAACGACTTGTAGCCAGAAAAGAATACAAAGGTGCAATTCCTTTAGTGGAAACATCTGCCCATGAAAATATCAATGTAGATTTAGCATTTATTGTCTTAGCTCAGTTAATTGACAGGACCAAAGGAAGAACAAAAATTTTGCCATATGTAGAGGCAGCTAGAATTAGGAAAGAAATTCTTGAACAGTGCACGGAAGCATATCAGCGTTTAATACGTTTACACGTTAATGATTATAGAGCAGTTTGGAGCTATACTTCAAAAAAGCTTGCACAGCAAGAAGACTTTATTCGTTTTGTTGAGCTGTTTGGTTTGGATTGTTCCCAACGACTTTTTCGGCGATACGTGAAAAAGCTGAAAGATGAACATTTAGCAAAGAGAGTCCAGGGCTATATGGACATGCTTCCTGAAATTTTGCAAGAAATGGTTCCTGATATTTCTTCTCTTCGAGACAGGTATGTACTGAGTACATCATTTGTGTATTTTAATTTCTTCAAATGGTTATTCCCCCCACCCTCCTCCTGTTCCCTTGGGGTCATCATGATTGAAGCTTGTATGTTATATTTCCAAAATTGTCAGAACACAAGAAGTCACTTTAACACTTTACATTGTAACACACAAAAATTTATGTTATTATTTGTTGTCCTAACTTCATATGAATTTGGAAAATATTGTATTTAAGTCCATTTTTTGTTTAGTTCGTTACTTCTTTAAAAGACAGAATGCCAAAACCTGTGCTCTTCTGAAACACATTACTTTAACAAATATTATATAATTGTAAGAAATTCCTTCGATAACCAATATTGTGTTATAAGGAACATTTCTGGATTTAGGTCTGACTGAGTGAGATTTGTAACATTTTTCATGTATATTGAAGAATTGTGTAGAGATGAAAACCCATAAATATACACGAGATTGTGACAATGGACTCATATCTGTGAAGTAATCATCTTTATTTTTAATATTATGGAGCAGTGTGGGGGCTGATTGATCATCTCAAAGAATTACATAAATCTGTAGCACAACATTGTAGATGCTAGAATTTATATGAAATCATGAATCATCTTGCGATTGCATGAATAAATATCTTTGGACTTGTAACAACAGATGACTGTACTCAATATCACACTATGTGATCTCCAGCTTTTCTGTGTTGTGAGTCAGCTCTTCCTGTCTGCTGAAGGAGCTGAGCCCAAGAATGGATTCTGAATGGGAGGGAACTTGCCCAAAAAGCAACACTCGGTGCATGAAACTGATTTTATTCAAAGCAACCACAATAAACACTGTGCTTCCATGTGAAATTAATTCTCACTATTTGCCTTCTTGGTTTAAATGGAGTTAACAGCTACATTCCAGGCTATTTGTTTATGAACATATGCATATCTGCCTCACACAGTTCTGCTCTTTTGTGCTGATATATGCCTGGTTGAGAGCTTGTGATAATCAGGGACAGGTACTAGCTTGATGAATAGTGTAATAGTGCTGTAATTGGATAACCTACTATGTCTTGCAGCACATTTCTTTTTATGTGCTACAAGTTTCCTGCAATGTCCAGTGACATTTTATGATGTGTAGATGGATACAGAAGTAATAGAAACTTCTTAAAAAACACTGTCAGTAGAGTATTGAACCATGTTACAAATGTTGCACAGCTGCAATACATCGTAGGATGGATGCCCACAATTTGTTAACTATTTCCACAGCAATTATTCTATTTGCCATACCTAGTTCAGTACACATTACTTAGTTATGTCAGTAATGGTAGAGAAGGCTCATTGTACAAAATAAACCACAGATACTTCGTATTGTCCACAGAAAGTAACAAAGTGGGACACTGAGTGCTATGGAAATTCATAAAATAGTCCTTGAATAATGCTGACAGTGTATGTGGCACAAATGCCATCATGGAAATGAGCATAATTGTTTCTGATGTACAAGCTAGTTTTGATGTGTGCCATATATAAGCCCAACATATTATTAAAAGCAAAGTGAAGAATGACTGGACCATACTACTTTCTTCCAATTATCATTAGCTCATGATGTGTGGTCTTATCATCATTTTTGTCAAGCTATTTTGTTCTTGGTGGTGGTCATTGGTCTGGAGATGGCCACTTGCTCACATGTGTTCATTTTGTGTAAATTATTTTGCACTGTGATTACAAAAACAGGTTGTTTGAGATGCACTTAGACAGAAAGCAGAATGATTAGAAGTACGCATAATCGGAGTGAGAGTGGTGTTCATTTAAGTTGATTAGAAAGTCCAAGAGAATCCTTTAATCAGAGCCTAATCATAATAAATTATCACAATACAGAATCACTACTATACACTGCTGAGGCTTCAACTGACTCCGCTCTTAGGCTGGCTCTGTTGTGGTGTCTTCTTGACGGTGATGCTATGTGCATGTACTGTCAGGAAATGTGGCTTCAAGATGGCCACAGATTGTTAAGACCATCACGTGGTTTACTGGCAACCTCAGGATGCATTCTGCTTGGTGTGGTATCAATATTATATGAAACCACATTCCTCCACCCTCAAAACTCCTCGCCATCACTGTATGTTGGTACTGGCAGAAATGACGGCATGGAGGAGATCTGGGCACAGGTGCCAATTGATTTGCAGTGGATAACACTAAGAGTCACTACATAGCTTGGAAAAAATTAAATTGATATCCATTGACAGGGACTTCCGAAAACGTGCAAAGTGCTTGCTGGGCTTGCATTTTTTGCAAAAAGACCACGTGAACATGATAGAGCTTGCCATAATGATCACACTTAGTGTCACAGCAAGGACGTGCCTGCCAGTGGTGAGCTGTGAAACACTGAGGGCAAGATTTAACATCACTAGTTTGCTTCCTAGCACACTGATTCGTTTACATTTCTGCCCAGGCTGAGACACTGCGCTCCATGGCTCATGGGCTACAGGCACAACCTGTTTACTACTACTCTGTATTGCACAAATAGGAACAGAATGAATATGGCTGTGTCATATGAGTCCTGATGCTCCGTTAATTCCAAAACCTGTTGCACATGAGGGTAGGGATACTTGAGAATTTGCATATGCAAGGATCTAACACATTCTGACTGATAGCATCCCTAATCATGGATGGCATCACTATAATAACGCCCAGACTCTCACTTAAATTTGCTGTGATGCATAAGCCCTTGTAAGTTTGATAACCACTCCTTATGAGTTTGATTAGATTGCCTCTGCAACTGAAAGAATTTGTAACATGCAGCTGTCACATTAACCTGTTCATCATACTACTCATCTGGAGCAGCAATTTGTTCATTGTACGGAACACTTTCAGGGCGAATGGTAGGAAAATGTTTGTAGGTGATATGATACACAGTCACTCCTACTGTCACAAGAAAATATGGTTGCTTGTCCCTACCTTCAGTATGATGTGCCTGCAGGTGAGTATTGAGCTGTACATGGTTCTCAAACCATTCCTCTCGCATTGAGTCAAAAGCACAGAATGGCTGTAGGGAAACAGGCACTGCTGGCTGTGGCAGTGCTGTGGGTGATGGGAGGTGGTGGTAGAGGGTTGGCTTACACGGTGAGTGTTTTTGTCACCATTTCTATTAAATTATTCAGCTGCTGCGCCTGAAACTGAATAATTGGTGTTAGTGACTTCTTGTGGAAGGCTAGTGATGAGCAAAGCATGAAAGCAAGAGAAATATGAGAAAATATGAAATAGTTAGGCTCTGAAAGTACAAGAAAATGCAGTTAATTTTGCTGGTAGGTGCAGAGCCAGGGTCTGAAACAAGGACACAATAAAGAAATGGCAAGCATGGTAGTGGTGACAAATCTGTAAGAAATAGATGCACAGACAGGTAAATATTGTCGCCAAGTGGTTGCAGAGTGAGAAGTAGAACCAGAAAACTTGTGGGTGTATACTTGTCGCAAGTGTTGAATCCACCAAGGTATGTGCCGAGGATTAGGTGGGTGCTTAGAAAGCAGAAATGATTAGAAATACATGTAATCTGCTTGATACTGTGTTTACTTAACCTGATACAGCAAGTCTAATGATCACAATACAGAAATGCTACTACAAGTTGCTGAGGCTTAGTTTGACTCCATTCATGGACTGCTAGGCAATTGGGTTAGCCTCAGTGTGGCGTTGTCCTATACCGGAACAGTGGTGGCACTACATGCATGTACAGCTGTAGTTGTCTCTTCAAGACAGCCACAGGTAGGAAGGTCATCACGTGGTTTATTGCCAACCCGGTATGTGTTCTGCCTGGTGTGGTATTGATATTGTACAACACCAAAAGTCACTGACTTTTCTGTGATGTCACTTGTTCACACTAACTCTCTTCTTCAGTTTTGTTGTCTCCTCTGTTAGTCTACATCTATTATGTTTGCCATGCCACAAGTATGGTGTCATCACATCGGACAGTTTTATTGTTGCTATACCAAATACATCAGCAATTTTCTTTACATTTTCTCAAAGCAGTAGTAGACATTTTCCATATTTTCTGTTTGATTCAGGGCAACTGCAGGGATGAGTATGCAATAGTCTGAAAAGTACTGTTCATTGATGTGTGCAGATATTGCAGTTTTACTGCTTGTATTTAAGAGACAACAGGGATTTAGTACTAGCACTCATGATAATCACCCAGTGATTGAAATCAATTTGCAATAGAAATTAAGATTTCTACTTCAACAACCAATGCTGGCCCTCTTTTTGTTATTAATAAAGGTTTTTTCGTTATTTTACTACCCGTCTTATGTAGATGACTGCATTGATATAGAGTACATCCCTGGATTCATGCTTTTCATGGGCTGTTGCCTTAACCATTAGATTACCAAAGCACACCTCTTAGTCACACCAGCTCTAGCAGTGATAGCATAAGGGTCATCACACACTTTAATTAATGATCTCCATCAGCTGTGATACTCCTAAGAAATTAACAGCTAGCAGGTAGTTTCAAGAGTACAATATAGAATGCTTTAAAAATGATTAACTGTTTAATTTGTGCAGGAATATCTCCTCCTCCTCCTCCTCCCATACCCCTCTCTCTCTCCCTTCCCCCTCCTCCTCCCGTCCCTCCACTCCCTCCCTCTCCACTTCCCATCCCCCTCTCCATCCCTAAATGCCCTCCCCTACCCTTCCCTTCTCAATCCTACTGTTTGTTGAACTGCAGAATTTCATCAGCAGTTGCATGTTCAGCAGAAGATTATTGAAGATGATGTCCTCACATGTATGAGTCTTAAGAGGTGAATATAAGGCCAGGCTATTACTATTGTAACTGGTATTAGCTCATTAATTAGAACTTACAAGCTAAAATAGAAACTCGTCCTCCTGAAGTTTCCTTGCCAACTGCAGACAACATCTTCTGAGGTGAGCACTGGCACACCTCAGAAGATGTTGCCCGCCGTTGGCAGTGAAACCTCTGGAGGAAGAATTTCTACTGTTCGACCATGGCCTCTTAGCTCAGAAGTTTTAATTAATGAAGGCATTGGCCGTGAAAGCCAACACATTATGATTAGTAATAGCTTTCCAGTTTGTCTTGTGATTTGCACTGCAAATAACATTTTTGCAGATATCGATTTGCACTCAAAGTATAAGGTTGTGGACCTGGTCATCTTCATGCCTGACATGAATCCTTAAAATGGTTTTGTTGCTCAGGGAGATCAAGTGGCATTGATTGCATCTCAGGTTGCTGGTAGTGACAAGGATAATGTTGATAACATAGCCCATAGCGAATCATCAGATCCACCAAACAGTGATTGAGTTTAAGAACTTTTTCATTCACAGTCTAAACTTAGATAATAGCACTGTGCTGTTTTCCTCTTTGTAAGGGGCAGTGCCTTAGCTTACAGGCTCAAAAGTGTGTGTGTCACATGCTATGTGTTATATAATGTTTACGTGCTTTTTAAAATTTTATATGGCTTCATAAAAAGTACTACTTTTGAAGTGTTATGGCTATCTCTGCACAAACTCATGTACTTCAGCACTCAATGACACTCAGTTTTGCCTAGAGTATGCAAGTCATTGATACATGTAAAGACTTGGCCATTCAGGTGAATAAAAATTTATAAATGTGCAGAAGCCTTGTTATATTGGCTGAATAACTTTTCATTCCATTGGTCAGCTTATAGCGATAAGTCAGTGTGTACAAGTTGGACTCACATGTCATTTTCTGTATTTCATTTGCTCTCCTGTAATTTGTAGTAAATTAATTATTATTGATTCACCAGTTTTGTTCTTTTCACCTGCTACCAGTTTTGGCCTCTAAGAGCTCTCAGCCTGTATCAGAGACAGACCCAGTCATAATAAAGCCTGGGATACCATTAAAGTCAGATCCTCCAGAGAATCCTCCATAAGATTGCAGAAACATTGAATTAGTGGCATTTCATTATGGCTGAGCAAACCAGTTGAATGTAAGCATGTGGGCAATAAAAGTATAAAATCATATGGTATAGGAATTAAACAGTTTTTCAGAAGTTGTGACATCTTCAGAATTGAGAGAAGAGGGCTAAATGCTTTCTCATTATCTACATTGTACATAGAGTGGCAGGTTCCCTAAATGCTTTGTCATTATCTACGTTGTACACAGAGTGGCAGGTTCCTGGCGATAGACATCTCTCAGTGAGCCTACAGTTAGTAGGCAAGAGCTATATCTTTCTCATTAGAAGTTAAAAAGCTGGCCTTTGCATAAATCAGAATGTATCAATACATTGAGTGCTACCAAGTTCATTAACACAAAATTTGTGTTCAAACAAGAAGTATTCCATTTTGTGTATTTCGTTGGTGCTGTAGGAGTGTATTTACTGGAGGAATTTACTTTCAGTTGCTGCACGTTGTCACGACTTAACACAGTCAGACAATATTTGTTAGTGATATTTTTCATAGGTTTGCAGCTGGATCATGTTGCCGTCCAGACGTCTGGACGACGAAATGATCCGGCTGCAAATCCGTGAAGAATATCAGCAGTTATTATGCCGGGAAAGTCTACGAAATCAATATTTGTTAATGTAAAGACAATATAGATAGTATTTTCATTGGTTGAATAACACTGTATTGTAAAAGCCATTAGAGGAATGATGTTTACTCCTGATTTTTTGTGAATGTTCTTCTGTAAATGTTATTTCTTTTTATTCTTTCCAGTTCTTAAAGTCATGTCATTCAGTGTATAAACATTGCTTGTTTCCATTTGTCATATTGTAGAGATTGGCCGGCTGTACAACTTCGTCTCAAAGAGCATCCAGATTTTAGCCAGTATTTTTATGAATGCCCAGACGATATTCCATGGACAGAATGTGACCTGACAGATGTGTCAGAAACACGGATTCCATTTGAAGTATTAGACACAAGTGAAGCAGAAACAGTCTTCAAGAACCATGTGAATGCATTGCAGCAAGAGCAGAAAAGATTAGAGTGAGTAACATGAACAGGCTTAATAAGGCTCAGATTCAAAGAAATCATTATGTGTGACAATAAACCATTTCTTGCAGACATGTGTTTCAGAGACTAGTTCTTTCCCTTTAATAATTTGTATTCATTTTTTTATGTGCTGCAGACTTCCAAAAAGGTATGTATGTGATAACATGATGAAATGCATTTTGATGTGTATTATTGCACCGGCAGCTGTGAGCCTTTTTGTGATACTGAAATGCTTGCATCTTTTGCTTTTAGAGATTAGAGTGAACTGTGCCCCCCTCCCTACCCCATTTGTTCACATTTATGCCTAGTAGAATAAAAGAAAGTGTGTTTCAGTGCATAGTTAAATCACTGCATTTTGTTGTTGTGATATGTGATATAATTTTAACTTTGTGCATTTTTACATTGCACTTGTATTTACAGCAATTAAAAAGTTTATTTATCAGGCAGTTGATCTTTTTGTAAAAATTTGCCCTGTTAATTTTCAATCTGACCATTCATGAAAAACAGTTGCAAGCAAGATTTTAATTATATTGAAATGCTTTCCATAATAATCAGTATATACTTTTCAAAAGGTTCTCATATTGTGACTTTGAGGTAATTTTTAATGTTTGACTGTGTTCACATTTTGAAACCCTTTCATGTAAAGAACAGACAGCAAATACAAGAAAATAAAATAGGAACAGAAATTGTAGTTAGGAGGAGGAGGAGGAGGAGAAGCAATAGATGGTGATGGTTCTGATGATGTACAGGGTGGGCGAAATGAAACTGCAGGGAAAAAATATTTACAAGACTGATATGGGATTGACATTTGTTAACACCATAGAATCTGCTGCAAATAGCCACTGTTGACATTGACGCAGTGCTGTGCTTGATTTATCAAAGTGTAAGACTTCTGTAGCAGCTCTGCCTGAGGCGTAGCAGAAGTAGCATTTTCAGTGTTCTTCTGTAGCCCTTTCTGATGCAGATCCTTTTTGGTAATTTTTTGATATTATGATCTCTTAATTTCCACTTGCATGGATAAAAGGAGTTGATATTTCATCAGACTTTGTTCCAGGCTTTTCTTAACTCGAGCAGTGTTTTTCTGTTATTCAAATTCTTTTTGGATAGTTACAGTTTTTATTCACCACAGAACCTGTTTATCATGCCATTTTGCCACTAAGTTTTGCATTGCAGGCTTTGTGGGAGGTTTTACCAAAACACTTCCAGTCATAAACGCTTGTGTGAAAAACAGATCTGTACATGTTCTCTGCGAACACACACTGTTTTATCATGAGCATCATTTTGTGTTGCATTCAACCAGTCACTAAACATGTCTGCTCCGCTCACTCACTCACTTCTGTATTCCTAGATTTTCAGAAAGTGTTTGACACAGTACTCCACAGCAGACTTTTCATGAAGGTCCAAGCATGCAGAATGTGTTTTCAGATATGTGAGTGGTTCAAAGATTTCTTCAGTAATAGAACCCATTATGTTGTCCTGAATGGCAAGTGTTCATCAGAGACAATGGTATTGTCAAGAGAGCCCTGAGAAAGTCTAATAGTACTGCTCTTGTTTTCTATATACGTAAATGATCCGATGGATAGTATGAACAGTAATTTGTGACTGCTGGTGACACTGTAGTGTACAGGAAAGTGTTGTGTTGAGTGACTTTAGGATGGTGCTGGAGGATTTTGACGTAACTTCTATTTGGTGTGATGAATGGCAGCTTCCTGTAAATTTAGAAAAATGTAAGTTAATGCAAATGAGTAGAAAAAAGAATCCCGTAATGATAGAATACAATATTAGTGATGTGCTGCTCAGCACAGTCACATTGATTAAATGTTTAGACATAATGTTGCAAAGTTATACGAACTGAAATGAGCATTTAAGGCACATGGTAGGGAAGGCAAATGGTCGATTTTGGTAAATTGGGAAAATCCTGTTAAAGTCTACCAAGAAGATAACATATAGAACACTTGTGTGACTCATTTACTCATTTGTGAGTACTGCTAGAGTGTTTGGGACCTCCACCAGGTCAGGATAAAAGAAGATGTCGAAGCAATTCGGAGGTATGCTGCTAGGTTTGTTACTGAGAGATTCAGTCAGTTCACGAGTATTATAGAAATGGTCTCTGATCTCGGATGGGGATCCATGGGGGAAGATGACATTATTTTTGTGAAAATAGTATTGAGAAAATTTGGAGAACCTGTGCCTGACTGCAGAACAATCCTACTACTGCCAGTGTACATTTTGTGTAAGGACCACAAAGACAAGATAAGAGAGATTAGGGCTCATATGGAAACACATAGACAATTGTTTTTCCCTCAGTGTGTTTGTGAGTGGAACAGGTAAGTTAATGATCACTAGTGCTACAAAGTACCTTCTGTGATGGATTGTGGAGTATGTGTGTAGATGTAGAATGTAACGACACAGCGCAGTACTCAGAACAGAGTGTGTGGGAGATTCTGTTCATGAACAGGTATCAGTTCTGTGTCAGACTTATAAGTATTTTCCAGGCTGGTTTTATGTTGCCGACCCTGTAGAAGTCTGCAGGCTTTTGTGGCTGTTGTCATTGACAGTAAAATCGTCAGAGTTTATAGGCTACATTATATTCCTCTTCAAACTTCTAGAATACTCAACATGTTAACTCCTCTCCTGGAATTGTCTTCAGGATTCTTCTGGTGCCCTGGAGTGTTCAGTCACCCGGGGACACTAGCAGAATCCTGAAGAAGATCCCAGCAGAGAGTTTGAAATGTCAAGTGCTCTTGAAGTGTAAAGAGGAAGATGATGTGGACAAACAACCCAGAAGATTTCATCATCAGTGGGAGAGGTGATTCATGAAGAAGGTGTTAAAAAAACATTTTTATAGTCAAAGAAGGTGGAATGAAAGTGAAAATTACACTAACATAAAGTTTCAGTTGTGTTAGAGATTTGTAGTAGTTGAAAAATGTATTATTGTGTTCATAAATTTAGTGAAAACTGTATCTCTGAAAGCAAATTTAAACAGAATTCGTGAGGGGAAGTAGATTTGTTTGATGTTATACATTTGCTAATGTGTTAAAAGTTTCCTTCCACTGCATACTTGTGTGTGGTTTGTCTGCTGAATTTCATTGTGTCTGTACACACAGTTTGGCCAATTGTAATAAACAGTAAGGGACCACTTACATTCCCCTTAATTTTTTTAACAATGGAAGGAATGAAGATAACTACTCACCATTTAATTGTTTAGTTGAAGTAGTGGTAGCAGAGAAGATAACATAAACAAAACTTGATACTTGTAAGAGCTTTCGAACCTTCAGAACACACCAACCCACCTATTGTGAGAGGTTGTATTGGATGGAGATGGAGAGAGGAAAAAGGAAGAGGAAAAGAAGGGAGGATGATGGCTATGTAGGGAGGGAAAGTGAAGGAAAGGGTAGGAATATGGAAGTACCAAACTCACTCTGATACAGACTGGGAGAGTTACATACGGTAGACAATGAAATAGGAAGTCATAATCGGCACCATGTGAAAGTATAGGTTAAAAGGGGGAGGGGGACAAGCAAGATAAAATAGAGGAATCTGGAGGCCATGGACAGGACAGTATCAGTGTAAAAGAAGTAGATAGTTGAATCAGATCAAAGTTACATGATGGGCAGCAGTGCCATCTGTCCTTTGCCCTAGTCTAAAAGTTGTATCTCTCTCTCTCTCTCTCTCTCTCTCTCTCTCTCTCTCTCTCTCTCTGTGTCACTATGTTTTCCTACTCTTTCTTTTATGTTTCTGCATACACATGAATACCACCTCTCACTAGTGCAGTAAAGCTAACATTAAGTAAAACTCTATTGTATCTATAATAGCTGCTTTAATTATAGAGCACTTTCTGCATATGAGCATTGGACCTCAGTTTGATAATATGTTATTATAACATGATTTAATGTCTCTACATAGCCCCATTTTACTATTTTGCAAGATATTCCCAAAACAATATGGCCAGTTGTGATGCATTTTCTCTGAGTGGTACATATATGTGGGCATTTTCTCCAAGTGCTACACATGTGTACAATAAAGTAATTTCATGCTACAGAATTATCCTTACAGTCCATTTTGTAAATGCTATTTTCATTATTGTTGCCAAATCCTCAAACAGTTTTTCAGTTATCTGTAGCCATCTCACTTTTTTATTTCATACATAAATTTTGCGTTTACTTGCATCCCTTTCTATCAGGTTTTTACACAATATTTATTACTTGCAGTGATCATCTCTTTAGATCATTTATATTCTCTTTCTCTCCCTAAAGTTACCTTGCATTTCTAATGGATCCTTGCTGCATATATCTATGTCAGTTCAAAGCCTTTTGATTCCTCCAATCCGTCTCATTCAGAAAGATTGTCCTCCAAACACAAAATTCCTTATCACAGGCATCAGTGAACTACCTCTGCTCCCTAGGTAAAGTACACCTATTTTAAAATCCTAATTTCTTACAGCACATCTCTCATTTGTTCTTTCTTTCCAACAGCTTCAAGAACATTACATACACCACCTCCACAAGTTATCCAGTTTGAAGTCATCCTACTTCCACCTCTGAGTGCCACTGCCCTACAAGTCCTATTACCCACCCCATCCCTACCAGCCACTTCCAGCGTGTAGACCTTGCCCTGCTGACCTCTGCTGTGTGCCTCGCCCCCCAGAAGCTCCTCTGCAACGCCCACGGAACCGAAAGAAACCCACAACGCCATTGTTATCCAACCCTTATGAACCTTGAACCCTGAGGTGATTCAGACCTTTTCAAAAGATCTTCATTGTCAGGGTCTCACCGTAATTCAGTTATGCTGGACTGGTGGTCAGTTAAACACTGTTTTGCTACAAACCCTTCTGACCAAAACTGACTGAAAATTAACATAGAACTTTTAACTCTCCCAGTTCATAACTATGACAGAGATCCTTCTCATTCCCACCCAAGCACCCTTTGTTTGCATTCCAGGAATTTATCATCTCCAAATCTGCCTTGCCTTTCTTTCATAGTCATTTCATCACATAAACCTCTCAGCAGAATAAATGACAGCCATTCACTATCGTAAAACAGACCCTCACTTGATCACCCTATCTGCATGTGAAGGCTCAGCCAGTGTGATCTCAAAAAATAGTCTGGCAAAAGTTTTCCATCAAGTACATGATTCTTCTGCCCGCAAGCTTTGCCAGATTGATACCATCACAAAGGCCCACCATCACCTCCAGGCACTACTCAAATCACTAGCCTCATCCCAAAACCTTTTTCCCAAATCCATCTCCCCCCCCCCCCCCCCTGTAGACTAACACCTCCTGCCTATTACACTTATTGTAAATTCCTATTATGGATAAACCACTTACTTGCTTCATTACCTCCCTTTATCAGCTGGCTTCCTACTTCTCACTACTGACTCTGTCTCTTAATACATTATCATCTCCCATGACCATGGCCATTTTGCCATCAAACACTACATCTCCTAACAATGTGCTAATTCCAAATCCACCATCTCATTCCTGACACAGATGATGGAACTGTATCCTTATGTGCAACAACTTATCCTTTGAGGAAACAGTATACAAACAAATGCAGCTTGGTCATGGGCACACTCATATACCAGCCTATTTGTGGACCATGGAGGGGAATCCTTCCCAGCCACCCAAGACCTTGAACCCCTTTAGGTTCATTGAAGATGTTTTCGTGATGTGGATCCTGTGTCAAGACACTGTAACAATATCTCTCAACAGCTTAACACTGTTTCTCCTATGAGTTTCATCTTATTCTCTCTAGTGACATGTGTACCTCTTTTTTCATATGTTGACCACCATCCCTCTGATGATTCTAAAAACACCATGCCCATACTGCGTGTAAATCCTGTAGGCGCCAGTCTTGATATTTGCAGCATTGCATGTAATTTATGTAAAACCAAGTGTGCTTTGATGGTGGGGGAACTGTATCCTTATCTACAAGTACTTATCCTTTGAGGAAACAATATGCAAACAAACGTGTGAGTATCATAATGGAAGATGATAATTTTTCACACTGTATTATACGCTGTAAAATGGTGTTGTAGGCACCTGTGGTTATGGGAGCCAGTAGTCTGCCCAGTGTGCTGTAAGTCCTTCAGAATTTTCATTATTAATCTCATCTCATGATACCTCAAACTGGCTCATGTTCCAGTTGTCTTAAGATTGTGTGTCAGTGGTCTTTTGCCTGTATAACTGGGCAAAGCTGACTAGTTACCTGGCCAAGGCAGAAGCACCATTATGTTTACACCTGATAATCAGGAACAGTAGACAGTAATATTGTACAGTCCAGTTATCTTATGAGTGAAGTGTTGTCACACTACACATCTGAATGAGCCACAACGTGAAGTGTCCATTTAGAACAAGAACAGAAACCAGACATATATCTCACCTGGGCTGCTCATGATGCCTTGCTTGCAGTATATGTAAAAATATCTCCCCCACTGATGTTATTTTCCCCATCTGTTGCAGTTTCAGTCACAGATGATACTACCAAATCCTTGTTTGAATCGATGAAACTGATTTTGTTATATTTTCAGTGTCAAAGTATCTCCCCTGGAGACGTTATCACACACTTTTTTGGCATGATACATGGCCTTTCTAGTCTCATATGTCACAGCAGCAAAAGCTAATGTTGCAATGTCAAAATCAAAGTTACCATTTGGTCAATTGGTTTTTGGCAAGTAATGCTGAGGGCCGAGGTTTGATTCCCAGTTACAACCTAAAAGATTTTCCGTGGTGGAATGTTCGAGAATGAGGCCAACTGAAAAGTTGAATGAATATAAAAGCAGCAAAATTGATGTGCTGAGTGCTGAAGTTGTGTTCTTTTGAAAGGCTTGCACCAGGGTGGATAGCACACAAAGTATATTTATTAGTAGCAAAAGCTTCAGCCATTATTTTCTGTCAGGTGAGAATGGGATACTTGACGCATTACAACTGCTGGTAATTCCTTGCAAAATTCTGGACAAGTTGTATAGAATTAAGGTCTAGATCAGACCTGGATAACCTTTGCTGACCTGCTGGCCTGGTTCAGATACTTACTTAAGCTTGTGGGGTGCCTTGTTACACACAACAGCAATTCTCCCAGTGCATAAAGTCAAAATTATAGCATCCATGACCTTAACGTTTATTGGGTAACACACCGATATAAGTTGGGACCCATTTCTCGGCATGTGACGCCAAGAGATTATGCCTCAGTACATGTTTTTGAGAGTACAGTCATTTATTGTTTACCCAGAATATCTTCCACATGCCGGATTGAAACCAATCGTCGACCGAATGCAACTCATGGGCTGCCGGTTCCCCACCCATGGTCTAAATGATAATATGGCAGTAGGAGGAGAACTATTGTCTTGCTAACTTTTGTCAGTGCATTAATTAATACCAAAAGTATGGTTTTCCTTGTCTCTATGCATTTTTAATTTTTTCCTGACAGTTTCCACATGCAGTTTTTCTGTTTTAGTCATAGAGGAGAAGTGAACATGAAACAGAACTCTGCATTCTCAACACTGAGATGATGCCCAACACTATTACTTGACAATACTTCTCACACACTGTCACTTTGCTACATTATTCACATTATAATGCATTGTTCCTCTAAGTAAACCAGTGACTAAATTCTGATGCTTCATTTTGTCATAAAAAATAATGAAGTATATTGACAAAAAAACAAATTTCGTGGTTTATAGACATTATGGAAGATCTGTAGGAGTTGGGAGAAACAGACAGTGACATAGAGAACAAACAGGCATGAATTCAGGAAAAGGTGAAAGAAGTAAAAAAAAAAAAAAAAACAACACACACACACAAGAAGGGGGAGGGACATTGGTAGAAGGGAACAACAAAGAGCAAGAATTAAGTAATATTGGGATGCAAAAAATAAAAATAAAGGAAAGGAATATCATGTCATAAATCAGCTTATTCACATGATCCTAAAGTAGCTAAATTCTAATAATAATAATAATAATAACAATAACAATAATATAGTAGGAAAGTTCTGGTAGAATGTAAATAGTTTTAGAACTAAGGGGGACCACTCACTGAATAACAGAAGCATTGAGTCATACACACACACACACACACACACACACACACACACACACACACACACACACACAAAGGAGAGAGAGAACTTCCTAGCTTATGGAATCAATCTTTTCTTGAGCTGGAGTGGGATGGGGGTATGTTGGATGGGGCAGGCAGGCAGTGAGAGACATGGGAGGCAGGATGAGGGTTTGAGGAGAGTAGCTAGTGGCTCAAAAGAAGGCAGCTGGTACACTGGCTAGGAATGCAGGAGTGAGGGATGGCAGATGAACAAGCTAGGCATGTGATGCACAGATGCTGGTGCTAGTGGGGAACAAAACGTGATGATGAGGGTGATAGGGAGATGTGAATTGGGAGTGTGTGCCATGCGTGTGCTTCTCCTTTGAGGGGGAGTTATATAAACAAATTGGCAGCACTACCATGGCAACTTCCTATGCAAATCTTTTTATGGGTCATCTAGAGGAAACCTTCCTAGCCACCCAAATCCTTTGTCTGATTCAGGTTCAGTGATGATATCTTCATGGTCTGGACTCGGGGCCAAGAAACCCTGTCCTCATTCCTCCACAACATCAACACCTTTTCTCCCATCTGCTTCTGCTGGTCCTCCTCTACCTATTATGCCACCTTTCTGGATACTGACCTCCTCCTCTCTGATGCCTCCTTCCACGTGTCTGCCCATATTAAACCCACTAACAAACAGTGCTTGTATTTCAACAGCTGTCATCGCTTCCACACACAAAAATCTCTTCCATATAGCATGGCCACCCATGGATGGCATATCTGCAGTAATGAGAACCCCCTTGCAAAGTATGCTGAATGTCTCATGAGGACCTTCACAGAAAGGCCCCATATCTGAAACCTAGCCCACAGACATATTTCTTGTGCCATATCCTCACATACCTCTAATCCTCCCAGCACCCCCAAGAATCAGCTACAAAGGACCCCCCCCCCCACCTGCCTCCCTAAAAAAAATAAATAAATAAATAAATAAATAAAATAAAAAATCAATCAATCGCCTAGCATCACCCTTGACAGCAACAGCTGAACCATATCTTTCACCAGGGCTTTGATTACCTATCATCATATCCTGAAGTAAAGGACATCTTACCCAAGATCCTTCCCACCCCTCTTAATGTGGTACTCCATCACCCACCCAACCTAGACAATTTTCTAGTCCATCCCTATGCCATTCCCAATCTCAGTCACTTGCCACAGGGATCATATCCCCATGGAAGAACCAAGTGCAAGACTTGCTCAATCCACCCACACAACACTTCCTATTCCAGTCCTACCACAGGCTTATACTGCCCCATCAGAGGCAGGGCAGTCGTGTCATATACCAAATAAGCTGCAATCACTTCACAGCTTTTATGTCAGTATGACAAAGAATCAGCTGTCCACTAGAATAAGTGGCTATGGCCAAACTGTGGCCAAGAACAAAGTTAACCAACCAGTGACACAACATGCAGTTGAGCACAATGTACTTGATTTCAATTACCACTTCACAAAATGCACCATCTGGATCCGTCTCGCTGCCACCAGCTTTTCTGAACTACAGGTATGGGAGTTATCCTTGCAACATATCCTTTGCTCCCACAGCACTCTGTGCATCAATGTCAGGTATCCCACTGTCACCACACCCTCCACCAACTGTTCCCCCTTCCTCTGTCCTATTAACACCTCCCAGTTCACATTTGTATGTCACTGTTATCATGTGCTGCTCCCTATTTGCTCCAGCACCCGTGCTTAACATGTATAGCCCATACATCTGCCTTTCCTCCCTCCTGTGTTCTTAGCCAGCGAACTGGCTGCCTCCCTTCAAGCCACTAGCTACCCACTGCAACCCCTCTTCCTACTTCCCACCTCTCTGCCCCTTTGCCCACTCCAACTGTGACCTTACCCTGACTGCCAAGCTGCAATCTCGACATTGTGTTCCAGCCAGCATCGTGTAGGGGTGTGTGTGTGTGTGTGTGTGTGTGTGTGTGTGTGTGTGTGTGTGTGTGTAACACACTTATCTATATCATCAGTGAAATATTTACTGTGTGCATTCTACTTACTCTGCTTTTATGTGGATATCTAAATCCTGCTTCACTCACCATTGTCTCCTTCCTTCCATAATTAGCACAATTTAGACTTACTGAACTTTTACTTTGCAGTTGCTTGCACCTTCCATTGTCTTCTCTGTCAGCATTGTCATGTGTTTCTCATTTTAATTGTCAATAAAATTAATGATTTTAACAGCAAATTTTCACTGTGTCCCACAAAGGTATTTTCTGCAATCACTCTTTGTGATCACTTTCCTTATTTGCACTGTGAGGTAACATTGTGCACAGCAGTTAAATTTCTGTCTTGCAGGATGAATGAAATGGCGTAGTGTTGTAAGTCACTGGACTCGCTCTGGTAGAAGTGGGGTTCAAATCCTCTTCCTGGCATTTTGATTCAGGTTCTTGTGGTATCCATAATTGCTCCATTGAAGAAGATGCTTCTGATTGCCTTTACCACCATTGTCCTAACAAAGTTTGTTCTCCAGCACTAATAACACCTTTGTCAACAGTATGTTAAATCATGAGCTTCAGGGCCTGATCATGGTGTTTCCTTTTTTATACTCACAGTGTGCTGCAAAAGGTGAAAGTTATGTTACATCGTACCACATGAGGATCAAACATAAATTGCAGTTTCAAACTTATCCTTGAGCAAGTCAAAGAAGATAAACTGAAAGCGGGCAATGTTAGACAAAATTTGTTGACTATTTAATGAAATGATCAATAACAATTTATAAATTAGATTATGTAGTGAAAGGAGGTATGGATGGGAAGCTTGTAGCAAAAAGTGTAGATATTATTTTGGTACAAAGAGAGCTTATGGAAGCAGAGGAAAGAACTATAATTGCTTCTGATGAAATGAAATGTATTAGTGGGCTGAAGTAGAAAGCACTTAAAGAAACTTGAAGGAATGACAGATCAAATCTCGCATAGTAAGCAGCTTTAATGATTTTGATGGTGGTGTAAATTAGATTTGTCATATTGCCCAAGTTAGTATTTCCAAAGAAAAATTTTTGGCACTTTAGAGAAGAACTCATATGAAGAACTGAAACTGATTTTTCACATGGTTGGTTTGTTCATTGCTCATAACGCATCTTGACCAATAACAGTTAAAAAGAGAGAGAAGTGAGAGAATGATTTGACTTTTGCATTAACACCATCTGATTTATGAACAATAAAAATTGTACATCTACTGGCAATCTATGTACTAATATTTAATTTAATCCCACATAATTTTTGAGCCAGAATTATAGAATGATTGCACCAATTTCCAGGCATTTCAAGAAATCTTGTGCTATGTGCTTACAGTTTCTTTCTTGGATTGCATGTTTGGAGCCTTTCAAAATTGTATGCATAAAATCTGAGAGCTCTGTTAGATTTTGAAATATCATGTCATTTTTATTTATCATTATCTAATGAAAAAACTTTTTTTTTTCACTTTTATTGAATTTACCATTAGTTATTGAGAAAATAGTTGCAAGTGCCTTTAGGTTCATTTTAGCTTAGCAGTAACTTTGTTTACTTTCTGGTATTGTACTGTAGTGCCTGAAAATTTTGTATCATAAATACACTCCTGGAAATGGAAAAAAGAACACATTGACACCGGTGTGTCAGACCCACCATACTTGCTCCGGACACTGCGAGAGGGCTGTACAAGCAATGATCACACGCACGGCACAGCGGACACACCAGGAACCGCGGTGTTGGCCGTCGAATGGCGCTAGCTGCGCAGCATTTGTGCACCGCCGCCGTCAGTGTCAGCCAGTTTGCCGTGGCATACGGAGCTCCATCGCAGCCTTTAACACTGGTAGCATGCCGCGACAGCGTGGACGTGAACCGTATGTACAGTTGACGGACTTTGAGCGAGGGCGTATAGTGGGCATGCGGGAGGCCGGGTGGACGTACCGCCGAATTGCTCAACACGTGGGGCGTGAGGTCTCCACAGTACATCGATGCTGTCGCCAGTGGTCGGCGGAAGGTGCACGTGCCCGTCGACCTGGGACCGGACCGCAGCGACGCACGGATGCACGCCAAGACCGTAGGATCCTACGCAGTGCCGTAGGGGACCGCACCGCCACTTCCCAGCAAATTAGGGACACTGTTGCTCCTGGGGTATCGGCGAGGACCATTCGCAACCGTCTCCATGAAGCTGGGCTACGGTCCCGCACACCGTTAGGCCGTCTTCCGCTCACGCCCCAACATCGTGCAGCCCGCCTCCAGTGGTGTCGCGACAGGCGTGAATGGAGGGACGAATGGAGACGTGTCGTCTTCAGCGATGAGAGTCGCTTCTGCCTTGGTGCCAATGATGGTCGTATGCGTGTTTGGCGCCGTGCAGGTGAGCGCCACAATCAGGACTGCATACGACCGAGGCACACAGGGTCAACACCCGGCATCATGGTGTGGGGATCGATCTCCTACACTGGCCGTACACCACTGGTGATCGTCGAGGGGACACTGAATAGTGCACGGTACATCCAAACCGTCATCGAACCCATCGTTCTACCATTCCTAGACCGGCAAGGGAACTTGCTGTTCCAACAGGACAATGCACGTCCGCATGTATCCCGTGCCACCCAACGTGCTCTAGAAGGTGTAAGTCAACTACCCTGGCCAGCAAGATCTCCGGATCTGTGACCCATTGAGCATGTTTGGGACTGGATGAAGCGTCGTCTCACGCGGTCTGCACGTCCAGCACGAACGCTGGTCCAACTGAGGCGCCAGGTGGAAATGGCATGGCAAGCCGTTCCATAGGACTACATCCAGCATCTCTACGATCGTCTCCATGGGAGAATAGCAGCCTGCATTGCTGCGAAAGGTGGATATACACTGTACTAGTGCCGACATTGTGCATGCTCTGTTGCCTGTGTCTATGTGCCTGTGGTTCTGTCAATGTGATCACGTGATGTATCTGACCCCAGGAATGTGTCAATAAAGTTTCCCCTTCCTGGGACAATGAATTCACGGCGTTCTTATTTCAATTTCCAGGAGTGTACATGTTAGTATGAGTGTATCAACACAACTTGCGATGCATGTTCATCATACTTAACTTTTTCATATGTATTAGAAGTTGTCAATTTATTAATAATTGAGTATTTTATGACTCCCAAAGAGAAATAACTTTTCATCTAAATTTATCTGTTTGGACTTGTAACACATTGTGTGCATGATATTATCAGCTACTTTATTCCAAACTGTATTTTTGTTATTTACTGTAGTTTCTCAGTTCATTATAACACTCAATGTGTTACGTAAATCAAGTCTGTTATTCATCTTTTGAAGAAGAAAAAAAAAAATTAATATAATCACTGGATAAATGAAACTAAATTTCTTAAAACTATTACCTAGCAGTACATAAGTTTACTGTCTTTCAAGATGCTCTTTTAAAATAATGAAACATATCACCTTATTCTTTGGGAAGGTAAATATTCCTCACTGATAATGCGTAGACATCCTTTTAACATCAAATGAAACACCTTTCTCAACTTTTTTAAACTGCTTGAAAGTTAGTGTAATGGTGAGAGTAGAAAAAAGAGTTATGTGGTAGCAATAACATATATGAAATGTATTCAAGATGTAACTTGCACACATAAAATCATGTTTATGGATGGAGATGGGATTGTGAGTGAGCAGTGTACATTGCTAACATATTTTCCTCAGCTTTATCTAAATCTTTCTCCATCTTGAAAGGTGATGCCTTCAACAAAAACAGAATATTGGTTTATTAAATCTGTCATTAAGATTATGTTTTTTGTTCTTCAAGGCTAATTCTAGACAAAACTGTGTATTTAGTACTGCAAGCTGATTTGCCCAGCACCAGCATAGACAACGTATATATTCACAAACCATCTGTTTGCTCTTTGTCCTTGGAACTCAACTTTCAAAATTGTCAAGAATGTGAAAGATTCTCTAAGATTGGGAAAGAATCTTTGGCTGACATTTGTTCAATGATTTTTCTGACATTTCTCCAGCACAAGTGGCTGGCATTCTCAAGTATTCACACTCCATGGGTGGTGGCAGAACTCGATTAGATCCCATGGCTTGGTATTACATGTACTCCGCATAGTAATGTCTATAAGGGACACCTGCTCAGTCATTATTGCTGTAACTCCTCCATTGTTATTTGCAGCACAGGAATCCAGGATCTGTTTATCTTGAGGCTTTCTCCTTTCTTGTCATATTTATGCATTTCAGTGGTTTTCCTGAACAAATGGGCATGATAGCTCTCCTCCACAGCAAGAACCTGTGTGTCAACCAATTTTGTTATGTTGTCAGTTTCACACAGCACCTGCTTCTCCATGGCCAATCTTTCCATTTCTTCATAGCCATCTAGAATTGGTAGCTATTTATCTTTTTCTACTTCCGTAGTTAATTTAGTGTTGGCATGGAGGATTTTCAGATGCATTAAAATATCATCGAGTTGTTCCTCACTGTGGCTCCAAACAGTGAAAGGATCTATGTACTTGCGATGTACCTCAGGTTTACAATGTGCTATGTCTAGCACATGTCTTATGTAATGCTCTATGAATAAATTGGCAACTGTCAGATTAAATGAAATATCCACAAAATGAAAGTTGGTTAAAATAATGAAGTTAGCAAGTGTTTCTGAAAGGATTTTGGACATTTGGTAACACAAATGATATAGATTGCAGTCCTGATGAATGAGCACAACATTTCTGCCAGATCAAAATGTATGATGCAAAAATTAAGATACCATATTTGGGTTTGATAAAGTGATAATTGTCTTTTGACATGAGATAGTCACACTACTTAACACAAATGCTGCAGATGCCATTTTTTATTGGTAACTTTGCTATGAACATAGAATCTGAAATGACTCATGCAAAATATTGTCTGTCATCTTGGGAGGCAGCTCGTGTTATATGGAGGGATAACGGGAATTAAATTTTACTGAAATTGGTGAGTTATTGAAGGAAGTTTTGGTATCTATGCTCAACTTGGGCCCAGAAAACAGATGATATCAGTGCACCTGTACCAGTGAACTTCTGGTAACTCTTTTGAGTTCACAGAAACCTAAAACAGCAGTTAACAGTTTTTTCAAGGAGCAAACTGTTGTTGTAACCAAGCTTTGTGCCTGAGGGAGACTTGACTTGCTGATGACTCACCAAGACTGTAGTTATATGCTACGGGAGCTTGGAAACTATGGAATTATATGAGAAAACTGCCTTTTGAATCATGAGGAATGTAGGAGATGTAAATGTGCACTGTTATTAAACTGTAAGGAGCTTTGTTGATTGAAATGTCATTCTTTGTCCAGGATATCTTGTTTTAATAATGGCTTCAAGCAGCTATTTGTTATGTGTGTAGATCTTGCAAGAGTATACTTTCACAGCTCCTCTTGCTGGCTTAGGACAAATTTAATACTGCAAACCCTTTGCTTGTAAGTAGGATGATGATTGCTTGTTGTTGTCGCAAAAACATTTTTCTGATACAGCAGTTAAAGTCAGAATTTCTGCTGTTGATCTTCCACCCTGCTTTTCTTTTGCATTGGTTAGTTATGTTGGAATGATTTATGAATCTGGCATCTGTGCATAAAATAAGACAAAGTTGGGCTTTGTTCTTGCATATCTCACTGTGTTGAAAAGTCTTACAAACAGTGCTTTGTAATATGTGTGTGACAATAGATCCACACTCACCAAGTAGAAGTGGTACTGAGAATCAGGCAGGCATGTAGAAATGGCAAAAAATTGCTTCACTTATAGAAAAACCCACATTTCAGGGATATTTGAGCTGTGATCTGTAAACAAACCTGGAATTAATGGTTGTTGGATCAGGGTCCGACTACAGTTTGTTTGTATAAGGGTCAGTCAAATGAAAATGAGACATATGAAAAAAGGTAAGTAAATTGCGTAATATTTCAAAAGTAATCACCATAACAGTTAATACATTTAACCCACTGTGAGACAAGATGGTCAGTGCCTTCATGGAAAAATGTTTCCAGTCATATGTGGATCCGTGATTGTAGCTAGGCGTGCACTTCTTCGTCCAAAGCAAATTGACAGCCATGAATGTCTTATTTCAGGGCTCTAAAAATGTAGACATCACATGGGGACAGATTGGGACTCCCAGTGAAATGTCTGCAGCGTTGTTGAAACAACAGGCATGCCACCTCCAGGAAAGTTGTGGTGGCCTTTTTCTTTGTCTGCAAGAGCCCACTGCTCATTGACTTTCTGGAAGATGATGCCACAATTAACTCACAGTGGTACATGGTTAATTTGCAAAAACTGTAACATGCGTTCAGGTCCAAACATGCAAGAATGTTGATGGGGGACATCATTCAGTGGCAGGCTAATGCCTGCCCACATGTTGCCTAGATTGTTTCGACTGCACTGAAGAAATTTCACTGGGAAGCCCTTAAACATCCTCCATATAGTGCCAATCTCTCCCTATGCAATTTTCATATTTTTGGAGCCCCGAAGAAGACATTTTTGGACATTGATTTGCTTCGGACAAAGAGGTACATGACTGGGCACAGTCATCGTCCCGCAAGCAACTACAAACATTGTTCTGCGAGGGCATTTACCATCTTGTCTCACAGTGGATAAATCTATTAAAGGTATGGTGATTACTATGAAAAAATGAACAGTTTATTTACTTTTTCCATCTGTCTTATTTCCATTTGACTGCCTGTTATACATGTAATTTATGTAGCCACTGCTTCTTCGGTTGCTTCTGTTAAACTCTGACCTTCCTTCCTTCTACTTACTGTGTATGAATTTCCACGTATAATATTTTTCACACTCCTGCACTCCTTTCCATGTAGTGTGTGAAATGTAGGTGTAGAAACATTATAGATATGTTCTTATGTTATCAAATTTCGTTCCTTATTTTCCATTCTGTAGGCTTTCTCTGGTTTTCCGAAATTACTTGCTCAAATGCTGAATATTTTTCTTATCTGAGGCCTTAGCTGGTGCAGATTTGGGCCTTTGTCTAATAGGAGTATTTGTTTGTAATGGTTGAGGCAAGAGTTCAAGGAAAACCACAGATGCTGATTGTGTCATCTGTTCGGCAGGTGGAAGAAGCAGTTCAAGCAGTTACTTGAGGACACAGGTTATGTCACTCCAGGTAAACTTTTATCAGAGGTCCAGGTGCTTTTTATGGGTCGAGAATGTTTTGAGGCCCTGTCTGAACAAGATCGCCAACAAATATATGATCAGCACCAAAAAGAAATCGTGGAGAAGGCAAAGCACAATTTCCAGGTATGTATGTGAAGGTTTAAATTTAAAATTTATATATTTGTTGTGTCATGTGTACATGTTCTGTATTTATCTAATTATAGGAACTACTGTTGGAACATGCAGATTTATTTTACCACTTCAAAAGCATTGCACCTACTGGAACGATAACACAGGCTGATATTAAGGAAATAACTGATGCTTTGCAGGATGACTCCAGGTACAAAGAAAACCATTTTTATAGTATTGAGTTAGTTGCATGTCTCGTGGACTACAATTGTAATCTCATATTATAATGTAGAATGTTCATGTAACAAAGTTTCTCATCTCAAAATGTAGCTATATGCTGACATTTTACATGATTGCCTTTATAAAATTTTTGAAATTGAAGTCGTGTTATGATTTTGTGTTTGAAAATTTTTTATTATTATCTGTCACACTGTTCACATCAGTAGTTACGGGGTTAAAGACTTTTATTGCTGAATGCCTTACTCCTTTCTGTACCTCAATAAAGATAACTGAAGGATAGTGTACATCATTTCTCCTTCAGGTATTACACACTGCCTGACAAAAAAGTGAAACACACAGAGGGGGAGGAGGAAATGAAATAACACTTAATGGGGTGAGAGGGTTTGTGATATTACTTCAGTTTTTGCAAAATCAAATAAAAGTCAAATAGAATTTGATCCACTTTCAGTACCATGTTGCTTTCCCTCTGGCCTAAATGCATGCACTGATTTGGGTGGGAAGGGTGTTATAAAGCCATTATATCCTTTCCTGATGGAAGCTATCATACATCTAAATGGTCCTTAATATCCAGGCAACTAGCACTCAGATGGAGTTGATGTTTGAGCTGCATGTTCAATCGTGTACTAATGTGAGGGTCTTGCTGGCCACAGGAGTATCTCAGTGTCAGACAGACAGTTCATAGAGACTCTTGCTATTATCTTGCTGAAAAATGTCACCACGATACTGTTGCATGAGAGTAACTATGAGGCGTGACCTGAAGCCATACTCAATGGCTGCTCACACCATGACTCCAGGTTAATACTACTTTACACTCCAAAACAACGGAAGAATGGGACACCTTCCTGGGGCGCCACCATACTCGCCGATGATGGTAGAGCAGTACTGCAATTCATTGCTGAACACAGTGCAATGCCATTCATCAGCAATCCATGCTTGCCTATCAGTGCTCTACTCCACACACAGCTGTTTATGTTGTTAATGGCAGCCTACACACAGGATGGTATTTCCTTAGTCCAGTTGCCACTAGTGTCTGGCCAATGGCGTGTGATGACACAGAGTATTGCAGGGAGGACCGTACTTGTCCTTGGGTTGTAGGGACAGACATGAAGGGGTTACAGTGTGCTTTGGTGTTGGTGCACAGTACTGTGATCCTCCCTGGTGGTCAAATGTGGTCGACTGGAACCTTGCTGACCAGTATTCCTGCCCTCACATTCCCATACAGTCCAACATTGGACCACTGTCACATCCAAATGCCCCACAAATCTGGATATTGTATGATTCAACCAGCAAGGCCCCTTTCAAACACTGTTAGGTGCTGATAATGCTGTCTCATATGATTTTGCAGGATCTCCACATCCTTCACAGTGATCACTCAACATCTGACACAGTTTGTATCCTTTATATACCCTACCAGGCCTGGTAACAACACTTAACACCAACAACACTAATGTGCATCTGTTGCCGTTCTACCATTCATGGGATATAGGAATTCTAATAATTTGTGCAGTGTTATGGAGTGTTATGTATACACAGTTACATTGATTGTAGATGTATAGTTTCAGAATTCCAACTCTGCCATCCCTTTACATATACTCCATTGGGGGATTTGTTGTTGACAATATTGATTAAGTCAGAAGAAATGGCAACAGTAGTTCATTGAACATGAGATTGGAAATTACTGTGACTCTTTAACTGCTCTGGACATGTTAACGCGCGCACCTTTGTACCTGTCCCTGTGTGCTCTGAACATGTTCACCAGTCCTTCTACCTGGTACTCTGAACGTGTCTACAGGTAGACACATTCAGAGTACCAGGTAGAAGGACTAGTGGCACACATAAACACATTCAGAGCTCACAGAGACAGGCACAAAGGCACGTGCGTTAACACGTCCAGAGCAGTCAAAGGATTAAGTAAATCAAAGTATATGCTGTCACAGAAAATTCTGTGAATTGGCTGTAGTTGCATTTCTCAGATAGAAAACAAAGCCATTTCGTAGTTGTTAAATTTTAAAAACAGCCTCTATATGCAGTTCAGCAACTGAAGTAGGTCCCACTCAACATACTCATTAAGTAAGAGGACATGGAGATAGAAAAGTTGGTGACTCGTAATTATGGCATAAACCATTATTGCAATGTGTCCAGGTACATCACACCAGTATGATTGCCCCCACAAAGAAAAATTGACCAAAGATGTATCACAAATCACATTCAGTTTAGGGAAGTGGTGGTATTCCTTTGTCACATGATAATTTTTCTGTCACAAATGTATATTTTGTGACAATTCATCTTGACACATTAAACTTGGCTTCTTCACTAAAAACCAATTTCTGTGGAAAAAAATCTTCCTCCCCATGCCATTGACCGTGTGTACAACAAAATGTTTTGTACCAGAAACGAATTTTTCTTTTTGTTGAAGTTTCTGTCTTGTACCTGATAACAACTTCTTGCCAGACCATTAAAACAAACTCTTACGAGATACCATTCAGATTACCAGATACCATGCAGAAGTTACAACAGACAAAACAATTTGTGGCCATGTTATGATGATGCTGATGCCAAGATGCACACTGCAACTACCAGGCTGGAAATTACAAAGCAAAACCTCATGAGATTCTGTATCAGTTAGTCTATTCTTTCGCTGTCTCTTTTAGTAGCTGACAGATTCTGATTTAATTCCCTTTTCTTCAGAACTAATGCAACAAACCTTAGTACTTCAAAATAAAAATGTTGTCTATTTGAAAGCTGTAGAAAAAGGTGGAATGTAAAAAAAAAAAAGCCAGTTTTACAGTTAGCGTACACTTTTCCAGCTGGAAGAAAATATGACAATTGCTGATCATTTACATAATTCCTAATCTATGGTTTGTTTTGTTGTATTGTTTCTTTTTGCTGCGCATACAGTGATTTATACTTAACTACACTCCTGGAAATTGAAATAAGAACACCGTGAATTCATTGTCCCAGGAAGGGGAAACTTTATTGACACATTCCTGCGGTCAGATACATCACATGATCACACTGACAGAACCACAGGCACATAGACACAGGCAACAGAGCATGCACAATGTCGGCACTAGTACAGTGTATATCCACCTTTCGCAGCAATGCAGGCTGCTATTCTCCCATGGAGACGATCGTAGAGATGCTGGATGTAGTCCTGTGGAACGGCTTGCCATGCCATTTCCACCTGGCGCCTCAGTTGGACCAGCGTTCGTGCTGGACGTGCAGACCGCGTGAGACGACGCTTCATCCAGTCCCAAACATGCTCAATGGGGGACAGATCCGGAGATCTTGCTGGCCAGGGTAGTTGACTTACACCTTCTAGAGCACGTTGGGTGGCACGGGATACATGCGGACGTGCATTGTCCTGTTGGAACAGCAAGTTCCCTTGCCGGTCTAGGAATGGTAGAACGATGGGTTCGATGACGGTTTGGATGTACCGTGCACTATTCAGTGTCCCCTCGACGATCACCAGTGGTGTACGGCCAGTGTAGGAGATCGCTCCCCACACCATGATGCCGGGTGTTGGCCCTGTGTGCCTCGGTCGTATGCAGTCCTGATTGTGGCGCTCACCTGCACGGCGCCAAACACGCATACGACCATCATTGGCACCAAGGCAGAAGCGACTCTCATCGCTGAAGACGACACGTCTCCATTCGTCCCTCCATTCACGCCTGTTGCGACACCACTGGAGGCGGGCTGCACGATGTTGGGGCGTGAGCGGAAGACGGCCTAACGGTGTGCGGGACCGTAGCCCAGCTTCATGGAGACGGTTGTGAATGGTCCTCGCCGATACCCCAGGAGCAACAGTGTTCCTAATTTGCTGGGAAGTGGCGGTACGGTCCCCTACGGCACTACGTAGGATCCTACGGTCTTGGCGTGCATCCGTGCGTCGCTGCGGTCCGGTCCCAGGTCGATGGGCACGTGCACCTTCCGCCGACCACTGGCGACAACATCGATGTACTGTGGAGACCTCACGCCCCACGTGTTGAGCAATTCGGCGGTACGTCCACCCGGCCTCCCGCATGCCCACTATACGCCCTCGCTCAAAGTCCGTCAACTGCACATACGGTTCACGTCCACGCTGTCGCAGCATGCTACCAGTGTTAAAGACTGCGATGGAGCTCCGTATGCCACGGCAAACTGGCTGACAATGACGGCGGTGGTGCACAAATGCTGCGCAGCTAGCGCCATTCGATGGCCAACACCGCGGTTCCTGGTGTGTCCGCTGTGCCGTGCGTGTGATCATTGCTTGTACAGCCCTCTCGCAGTGTCCGGAGCAAGTATGGTGGGTCTGACACACCGGTGTCAATGTGTTCTTTTTTCCATTTCCAGGAGTGTATATTTGATTTCACTCTTTGTCTCTTAACCACACTTTGCTACTAACTAAGAAATATTTCTGTGGAGTAGAAGTAGTAATCAATTAAATATGGTTTCAGTTTGTGTATAAAGCTAATTTTATAATGTATTTAATTCCTTACACCACCAGGTAGGTGGTCAAAGACTTTTATGGTGGAATACTTGATTCCTTTCTTTACTGTGCTAGTATTATACTTTTTAATGTCACTATTGTTTTCAAACTGTGATTAATTGTTGACTACAAACTTTGTAAGGCAGTAAATTTACTTTGGGCTGTTGTCAGTATGCCCAACATTGTAATGAGCTCTCTACAAGAGGTTCTGGAGTGGACACCTCATATTATCCTTATTGCATGTTTCTGTTCAACAAATGCTTTCATCCACAAAGCTCAGTTACCTCAGAATATGATACAATAAGACATTAGTGAATGAGAAAATGCAGAGCCAGTCAGCTTTTTGATTTTTCATCTCGAAATTTGATATCTGTAACACAAAAGTTGCAGGGATTTGAGATTTAGGAAGCTCTGTAACATTTGACTTCCAGTTCAGGTTTCTATCAGTATGAACACCTAAGAATTTAGAATATTTGGTTGCATTTACTGATTCATCCTTGTTGATTATTTCTAATTGTGTGGTGTGCATTGTGCAGCCCTGGATTGAATGTATTATTTTATTTATATTAAGTTACAGTACATTTGCAGAGAACCAGATACTAATTTTCAATAAAATATTTACATTCTCAAATGTTGAAGTTACTCCATTAGGATTAATTATAAAACTTGTGCTGTCAGCAAAGAAACCTATTTCTGCTTCTTGCACATATATACAGGATGTGATTCAAAAGTTTCAAGACTTAACTCATAACTCGAAATTTATTGGACATTTACCTACTGCAGACTAAAATTCTTCAAAATATGATCCTTCAGCATCAACACAGCACTGCCAACATGTCTTCCACTGTTCGTAGCCCTTCTGGAAGGCCTCAGGCGTCATGCTGTCGAGGGCTCTCATCGAAGCCTGCTGGTTGGCGTCGATGGAGTCGAATCGCTTCCCTTTTAGGCCTGTCTTGATTCGGGGGAAGAGGAAAAAGTCACTTGTAGGCAAGTCAGGGCTGTAGGGTGGCTGCGGCAGTGCTGTCACGTTGAACTTGACCGAAACTTCAGCTTGATGATGGCCTCCCAGAGCGGTCATCGTCTTCAACATTCCCGCGGCCATCTTTGAAACATTTGTGCCACATGAAAACCATTGCATGGGACATGGCTTCTTCCTTAAAGGCCTCTTGAATCATACCAAGAGTCTCCGTGGCGGTTTTGTTCAGTTGCATGCAAAACTTAATCGCATAACACTGTTCCAAGTGCTGCTCCATTTTCGCATCTCCCACTTTTTGACCGAGGTCAATGACATGCACTCACACTGCAAGCGATGCACACTCCCCATGGTTCCGGAGGCAACTGCCGCAGCGTTATTTCGTTCCCTGAACCCCCCGCAAATCCCACTACTTCCCCCACCCGGCAGAACTGGTCCATGCGCGCTCCACCACTCAGTCTTGTAACTTGCGAATCACACCTTGTATGATGAAAGATGATTTATATGTACG
The DNA here is from genome assembly GCF_023864345.2 of Schistocerca serialis cubense. NCBI lineage: Eukaryota > Metazoa > Arthropoda > Insecta > Orthoptera > Acrididae > Schistocerca > Schistocerca serialis. The sequence goes on from NC_064640.1 coordinate 309,186,511, forward strand.
AAGCACAAAAGAGGACCCAGTATCGATAGCTATGGTGCACAGGTGGTGATTTTCCCCCTTTCTGAAATGCTGTTTCATTGTGTGCACTCCCTAAGTTTTTTTATGAATCACTTTGCATTAGGGTGAAAACCAGTTACCAGCAAAATTCTTGAGATTTTCTAGGAGCATAGTGTGATCCACACAAGCAGTCGTGATGAAAATACTGTTAAATCAGCAGAATTAATTTAATGAAGTGAGCACTCGCACAGACTTGATATAGAGGAACAGAATGAATACTGTGGGATGTATAGAGTTCACAGAAGTTAATAACTCAGAACGCAAGCAATGGCTGTTGGCTGGACACTGATGTGGATAACCTGCAATATTTTGATTCTGTTGCTCATATAATAAAATTAAGGAAGTTGTTGTCCATGTTATATATTCGAATGGTGAATAATGAATACAGATGAAAATTAGTGTTTATTAATGAGAAATAAAGATGTTTAAACAAAACAGATTCATTGTTGGTTATGAGTAATAGATAAATTTGAAATCCAAAGGCATTGATTTCTCTAGTCCTTCGTCATTTATAAAACAAATGTACTTTTTGTTGCTTTGTTGAAGAACAAATATTCGATTTATTTATTGATCTTTTATTTATTTGTCAGTCTTTTATCTTTTACTTTTTTTTTAATTTTCAAACATCTATCAGATAGTTTGTAATTTTGGAAGGTTTTATAAAGGAAAAGAAATAAAGTATATTATCGCAGAAGGAGCTGAATAGCACCGTGGTGTAGTGGTTATGATACTAAACTGTTCCATGGAGGGTCGTGAGTTCAAAACTCACCTGGACTGTACAAATTTAATTTCTATATTCGGTTAGAGTAAATTCTAGAAGTAACCACAAATGTCGGAAATCATTGTACTGGAATGTTCTGTAGCTGTATATATAGAGTGTGTGTGTGTGTGTGTGTGTGTGTGTGTGTGTGTGTGTGTTCAGGCTGGAGGCAGTTCGCTGCACACTCTTGTATGTGCAAGTGCTGAATAAACCTTCGTTAAGTGAAGTTAGTGTTTGTCATTCATCTAATTACACCTTCTTCTGTGTGACATTATTCTGGCGGAGACGCTGGGTTTTGGAACTTGTGATAGTGCACATTATCGACAGTGGCTCCCATCAGGCCACGACAGAGCTGCCGTTTACGTGGTGAGAAACCCGAGTTCAAGCCATATTCAACAGGTCACAATCTATCGGAGACAGAAGAAGAAGAGGACATTACGATGACAGCAACTGTGTGCCACCACATGAGACATCCTTCTGGGTTCTCTGGTGACAATGGCAAAGATCCAAACAAGTGGCTGAAGGTATATGAGGGTATAGCCAGATTTAACAAATGAGATGACACCGTGTCTTTGGTTAACGTATTTTTCTACTTGGAGGTCGCTGCCAAGCAATGGTATGAGAACAATAAGGAGAAGTTCACAAGTTGGGAAGTATTCCAGGTGGAACTGCGCAAGTATTTCGGCGACACGTGATGACAGAAGTGCAAGGCTGAAGATAAATTAAAGTGCAGGGCACAGCATCCAGGAGAAACTACAGCATCCTACATTCAAGAGCTGTGTAAAATAGTGGATCCTAGAATGGAGGAGGAAGATAAGATTGCTGAGGACATGTATCAAGGAGGTTTTGACAGCAGATGACATCATAAAATGGTGCCAGTATATCGAGACAATGCATCAAAAAAGAATTACACGCAAGAAGTTTGAACAGTTTCCAAATGTTGTGTCGATGTCTGTGATGGAGGAAGCAACTGATTTCACAAGTGTTCTTCATCAGATAGTGAGAGAGGAAGTTCAGAAGGCACTTGGACTGCACAGCGAGCAAAAAATCGAAATGCTTCAAGAGGTCATAAGGGAGGAAGTGGAACAGACGTTGAACCCAGTCTCTCATCCTTCATTTCCCTTTAAAATGGTAAAAAATTGAGGCCTAGGCAGAGTTACGTTCCTGCAATGCCGCATGAGGAACCTGTTTGGGCACCATGGAAGACTGACGTCTGGAGGACCCAGGATAACCAACCAGTTTGTTTCCACTGTGGACGACCAGGACATATGGTGTGCTATTGTTGAGAAAGGCGGCGGATATTTGATGACGCCCACACCAGAAGATAGCAGAGTGATCTTAGCCGACACCAACTCCAGGACGACGAAGATGAACAAGAAGATGTGGGTGCAGGACAACATAGTCACCATTACCGCGAACTAGTCACTGGAGAGGACGCTCCCCAACACGCCAATCCAGGTCTCCATCGCCATTTAGAGCTCCAGCCAATCACCTAGCCACCACAACCTGGAAAACTAAAGGGTGCAACCTTCCTTGGAGGTGAGGCCACCGAAGAGAAAAGTCCTCCACCGTCGATAACTACAAAAATGATAGGAAACTACGTCGATATCCTCATGGGTGACCGACCAGCCCAAGCTCTTCTGGACTCTGGAGCATCATATTAAGTCATTTTGGAGAAGTACCGTCACCCATTACAGAAAACCGTATTTGTCGACAACAAAATGTCCCTGCTGAAGGTGTCTAATGGGAAATATGTAAAATGTACGGGAAGATGTACCATTCGTGTGGCTATAAGTGGCCATACACAGCCCTTAGAATTCATTGTCTTACAAGAGTGTAGTCATGACGTCATTCTAGGATTGGATTTTTTGAAAGCTTCTCAGGCAATAATAGATTGTGGTTGCTCGAAGATTATGCTAGATGAGATGAGATACTGGGGACAGGGAGGTATGTATCCGAGTGTGAGGAGACTGTGTGCTGGATGAAGTGATCATTCCTGCAGTCAGCGCTAGAAAGGTAACTGTCACGTATCATCCCATGCATCAACTCATAGATCTTGCAGTGGAATGTAAGAGAAGCATACCACTGATGAATAACTTGGTCATCCCAGCCTCTGTCGTCTCGTTTAAGAATGGATTTGGTGAATTGTGGATAGTTAACTGTTGCCGAGAACCGCAGATTCTTTCAAGACGCAAGTGCGTAGCACATGCTGAGCTGTTAATTGAAGAACAGCTGAGCATCATAGAAACCTCTCATGCCGAGTCTGTGAGCGAAATTAGCACTACCACTAAGAGATAAGATCTTGTGACTCGACTATCACCACTAAGGAACACCTGACCCTCCTTGCTATTCTTCAAGAGTTCTCTGAATGCTTCAATCCACAGGTGAAGAGCAAATTAGACAAATTGACGGTGTAGCACCGGATTAGCACTGGAAACCATCGGCCAATAAGCCAGAGAGCATACCATGTGTCAGCAATGGAACATCAAATAATTCATGATGAGGTAGAGAAAATGATGAAGAATGACACCATTCAGCCTTTGCAGAGCCCATGGTCATCACCAGTGGTGCTCATGAGGAAGGAGATTGGCAGTTGGTGCTTTTGTGTTGATTGCAGGAAGCTTAATAAGATAACTAAAAAGGATGTTTACCCCCTTCCACGAATTGATGATACACTATATTATCTGTAGGAGACTAAGTTTTTCTCAACCATGGACATGTACTCTGGATACTGGCAAATCGAAGTAGATGAGGCTGATCATGAGAAAACTGCATTCATCACCCCTGAGAGCCTGTATCAGTTTAAGGCAATGCTGTTTGGTTTGTGTAATACAGCAGCAACTTTTGAATGGATGATGGATAATCTTCTAATTCACCTGAAGTGGACGATTTGTCTTTGTTATTTAGATGACATTATAGTGTTCTCAGAGACATTCGATGAACATATAAAAAGACTGAGGGCTGTTCTTAAGTTTTAGTCCGTCTTGTTGGAGACACTTAATCCAAGAAAGTGTATCTTTGGAGCAAAAGAAATCAATGTTGTGAATTGGCAGGAGCCAATTCACGGAGTTTGGAGTTATACTATGAAGAAAAGAACGTAGCGGCTGGAATACTTAACTTTAATCCATAATTGGAGAACATCACTCTTGATACATAAATTATAATCTCAATATAAACTGGTAATGGCGCCTTGCTAGGTCATAGCAAATGACGTAGCTGAAGGCTATGCTAACTATCGTCTCGGCAAATGAGAGCGTATTTGTCAGTGTAGCATCGCTAGCAAAGTCATCTGTACAACTGGGGCGAGTGCTAGGACGTCTCTCTAGACCTGCCGTGTGGCGGCGCTCGGTCTGCAATCACTGACAGTGGCAACACGCGGGTCCGACATATACTAGCGGACCGTGGCCGATTTAAAGGCTACCCCCTAGCAAGTGTGGTGTCTGGCAGTAACACCACAATCAAAATACTTGGATGCCATGTGTCAAACAAAGGTGTGTGGCCAGACCCAGAAAAGGTGAGTTCTATAACAGAATTTCCTATTCCTAAAAGTATTCGAGATGTGAGAAGCTTCCTCGGATTATGTTATTATTACCGTCATTTTACCAAAGACTTTTGTATCATAGCCAGGCCACTCCAAGAGTTGTTAAAAGCTGATACTAAATTTATCTGGGGTGGTGCTCAACAACATTCTTTTGATGTGCTGTGAAAGCTCTGACGACTGACTCTGTACTTGCTTTGTATGATGAGAGAGCACCTAGAGAACTACACACAGATGTCAGCGGGTATGGGATCGGTGCTGTTCTGGTGCAAATTTTGGATGGAAAAGAGAAAGTTATAACCTATGCTTCAATGACACTTACAAAAGCCAAGAGAAACTACTCAGCTACAGAAAGAAAATGTCTTGCTGTGATCTGGGTCATGTCGAAATTTCGACAGTATCTGTATGGAAGGCCATTCACAGTTGTTACAGACCATCATCCACTTCGTTGGTTGACAGGTCTTCAGGATCCAACATGACGATTCACTAGGTGGGCACTACATCTTCAAGAGTATGACATTACCATAGTGTACAGAAGTGGAAGAAAACACCAAGGTGCCGACTGCCTCTGAAGAAACCCTGTGCCAGACCATCAAGACTTTGATGAAGATAGTGACTGTCTCGCTGCACTCCAGGATCTCTCCGCTGAGCAGGAGGAGGACTCCAAGATATCTCAAATTATGCTTGCCTTAAATCGGTCAGAGAATGTGAAAGGACAATCTAATGTAGTTAATGAATTACTTTGCAAGAAAAACTTTGATCCCTTTGGAAAGAGGTGGCTACCAGTGATTCCTAAACACATGCGCTTAGATGTTCTACAGAACTTCCATGACACACCTGAGGCCGGACATTCAGGATTTATTAATACGTACAATAGAATCCGCAAGAGATTTTTCTTGCCAGGTTTATTTAGGAGTGTCCGTCATTATGCGTTGCACTGTCGAGAGTGCCAGAGGAGAAAGGTAGTTCCTCAGAAACCATCTGGCCAACTCATACCAATTCCACCACCCGAAACGCCTGTCCAGCGTGTTGGGATTGACCTCCTCGGATGATTTCCAACATCTGCTAGTGGCAATAGATGGATTATTGTTTGCACTGATTATCTGACACGCTATGCCATTACAAAAGCCGTGAAAACAGCCGAAGGAATCGAGGTAGCCAAATTCATCGTGGAAGACAGTGTATTAAAACACGGTGCCCTGAGACCGTTAACTGCAGATCGAGGGAAAGTTTTTCAATCGAAACTTGTGACAGAGATAAACTGTCGGTGTAACGTTACTCATCACATGATGACTGCCTATGAACCACAAACTAATGGGCTTACTGAATGCCTTAATAAGACCTTGGCCGACATGCTATCAGTGTTCGTCAATGTTGAGCAGAACAATTGGGATGAGGTGCTACCTTTCGTGACATTTGCCTACAACACTGCCAAACAAGACACCACATGTAACTCTTCAGGCTTTCCCGGCGAGGTCTTGACATGTGGAATAATCGGGTCTACTGCCAGATGTTGTTGTCGCTCTGACACAAACATCCGGCAGTAGATCCGATTATTCCACATGTCAAGACACCACATGATTTATGCCATTTTCCTGGTGCATGGTCGTGAGGCGACTAAGACGATGGACTCTATGTTTCCATTACTTCTGATGAGGTGGACGACGACTACATTGGCCAGGTTTTAACCAGAGCTGAGGAAGCTCGGCAGTTAGCTCGACTCTGCACACTGCAGGCTAAAGAAAACGATCGCCCTAGGTATGATGCGCGCCACCACCCTGTTGTCTACCAGCCTGGTGACCATGTCTGGATCTTCACTCTTGTTTGGATGGTTGGTTTCTCTGAGAAACTCCTCAGGTGCTACTTTGGACCTTATAAGGTTGTAAGACAGTTGTCTGATGTTACTTACGCAGTTGAAGATTTCGACCCCGACACAAGACGACGAAAGGTCAGCGATGTGGTCCACGTCCTTCGAATGAAGCCCTGTAAGGATCCTGCAACCCAAGGCAAATTCGAAGCTCCAGCGTCAGGCAACAAGCGGAAAGGTGACATAGAGCGTAGCAGCAAAAGAAGTTCTAAGGAGATCACCACCAGGGCGAAATCAGCCATCAGGAGTTGGAGTATGCAGGACTGATGACTCATTCCTGGACTAGGAGGACGTAACACCGAGACGCTGTTCTCTTAAGGAGGGAGGAATGTTGCAGAAGAAGCTGAGTAGCTCCGTGGTGTAGTGGTTATGATACTAAACTGTTGCGTGGAGGGTTGTGAGTTCAAAACTCACCTGAACTGTACAAATTTAATTTCTATATTCGGTTCGAGTACATTCTGAAAGTAACCACAAATCTCAATAATCATTGTACTGGAATGTTCTGTAGCTGTATATATATATATATCGTATGTGTTTTGGCCGGAGGCAGTTCGCTCCTAGCTCTTGTATGTGCAAGTGCTGAATAAACCTTCGTTAAGTGAAGTTAGTATTTGTCATTCATCTAATTATACCTTCTTCTACATGACAATATGTTCTCCATATGCAAAAGAGGATAATGGTGTGTTACATCTCATGAAAATTGTCATTATTGATAAGATGATTCACTGTCTTCTTCAGCAGAAAATGAGAAATCACAAATTCCACTCTAATCTTTGGTAAATTACTTGATTGTGATTCCATGTCAACTTCATCTCCTAAACCCAATTCAAAATTGAAAAATAAATCATCTTTTTATCACACACCTTCATCATAGATGCAACACCCAATTTCTTTGGCATTTATTTGACTATTGTTAATCATTAGTTCATTGTAAGCCTTCCTTTTTCAGGGGCAGTACTGCAGGTGAGCCGTTCGCTTTTAAATCATGGGTGAGAGAATTCCGTAATAGTTGTTGTACCATAGAAAGGTGGAAGAAGTCTTCACGTTCTCTCTTGACAGTTTCTTGATAGATAGTTATCATTGTGCTTGATAGATAGTCACCATGGGCTGTTTTATGTGCTAAAACTCAGTGTCTCGTATGAAATTCTTGAAACGCATAGCTCTATATAACTACATAGACATTTGTCTTATCAAAAACTATTCCATCTTGTGAAGCAAAGCTTACTCAGAGCACTACAATGCTTTCAGTTATTTCTAATGGCTTGGGACATCCAATCGCATTCCATAAACCATTACATTTTTGTGTAATTTTACATTACACATTGGCTAATGCTGTTTTGAGAGATCGATTTAAAGCTGATTGGTGTTGGTCATCACACAGTCTTTACTTCGTTCACTAATTATCCAGCAGTACAAACATGAAAGAATCAACAAAATACCCTTATCCAATAGTGTTAGCAGATCTTGGTGCAATTGAGGCAGATATTAAAGATTCGAGTCTCCATTGGCTGCATTCTCATCTTTACCTAGTTAACAAGAGTGCTCCCACATGTTGCTAGGGGAGGCAGTAGACGAAGTATTAGAAAGTGCAGAATCCTGTTGAATTGGGCCACATTGGTAGTTTAACTGCTCAGCAGAGGATGAAGATTGTTGCATAATACAGGGTTATTACAAATGATTCAAGCGATTTCACAGCTCTATACAATAACTTTATTATTTGAGATATTTTCACAATGCTTTGCACACACATACAAAAACTCAAAGAGTTTTTTTAGGCATTCACAAATGTTCGATATGTGCCCCTTTAGCGATTCGGCAGACATCAAGCCGATAATCAAGTTCCTCCCACACTCGGCGCAGCATGTCCCCATCAATGAGTTCGAAAGCATTGTTGATGCGAGCTCGCAGTTCTGGCACGTTTCTTGGTAGAGGAGGTTTAAACACTGAATCTTTCACATAACCCCACAGAAAGAAATTGCATGGGGTTAAGTCGGGAGAGCGTGGAGGCCATGACATGAATTGCTGATCATGATCTCCACCACGACCGATCCATCGGTTTTCCAATCTCCTGTTTAAGAAATGCCGAACATCATGATGGAAGTGCGGTGGAGCACCATCCTGTTGAAAGATGAAGTCGGCGCTGTCGGTCTCCAGTTGTGGCATGAGCCAATTTTCCAGCATGTCCAGATACACGTGTCCTGTAACGTTTTTTTCGTAGAAGAACCGTGAGATTGCACAAAACACGTTAACTTTTGGTGAATTGCAAATTTGCTGCACGAATGCGTGAGGATTCTCTACCGCCCAGATTCGCACATTGTGTCTGTTCACTTCACCATTAAGAAAAAATGTTGCTTCATCACTGAAAACAAGTTTCGCACTGAACGCATCCTCTTCCATGAGCTGTTGCAACCGCGCCGAAAATTCAAAGGATTTGACTTTGTCATCGGGTGTCAGGGCTTGTAGCAATTGTAAATGGTAAGGCTTCTGCTTTAGCCCTTTCCGTAAGATTTTCCAAACTGTCGGCTGTGGTACGTTAGCTCCCTGCTTGCTTTATTCGTCGACTTCCGCGGGCTACGCGTGAAACTTGCCCGCACGCGTTCAACCGTTTCTTCGCTCACTGCAGGCCGACCCATTGATTTCCCCTTACGGAGGCATCCAGAAGTTTAAACTGCACATACCATCGCCGAATGGAGTTAGCGGTTGGTGGATCTTTGTTGAACTTCGTCCTGAAGTGTTGTTGCACTGTTATGACTGACTGATGTGAGTGCATTTCAAGCACGACATACGCTTTCTCGGCTCCTGCCGCCATTTTGTCTCACTTCGCTCTCGAGCGCTCTGGCGGCAGAAACCTGAAGTGTGGCTTCAGCCGAACAAAACTTTATGAGTTTTTCTATGTATCTGTAGTGTCTCGTGACCATATGTCAATGAATGGAGCTACAGTGAATTTATGAAATTGCTTCAATCATTTGTAATAGCCCTGTATTGCTCTCTTGTTTTACTGTCATTTTCGTCTGGGCACTGTCCAGTAAAAAGTTGCCTCAGACATTATGATTACAATTTTCCAGTATGGATTTCTAATGGGAAAAAGAATATAGGGTGAAAAGAAACCACATTAAAGGATGCTTGATAAAGCAACCCAGATTTGTTCTGCCAGGTGATTGTATCTCAGAAATCTGCTGATGCATCAAGACTTGCTGCAAAACTGTAGGTACATCTTGGTATTAAAGTGGCCAGGAAAGGCTTAGAAGAGAATCCTGAATCCTGTTAACCGTTCTTCAGTGCGTGCAAATATAGGACTTACAGGGGATAATTTCAGAGAAACTGCTTGTTTTACATGTTAGATCTGACCGAGAAATGCTGTACTTACTAGCAAGTGAAGCGATGTAATGCAGGCAGTTTGGTAGTGCTATTGTGACACTAATATCTTGCTGCATCAATTAGCTCCCCATCATCCACATACTGCATCCCGCAGAGTGCATCCTTCATTAGGCTGAGCAGATGGAAGCTGGAAGGTGCAAGATCCAGGCTGTGGGGTTGATGAGGAAGAACAGTCCAGTGAAGTTTTGTGAGCTCCTCTCAGGTGCACACACTTGTGTGAGGCCTTCTGTTGTCATAGAGAAGGAGAAGTTCATTTGCATTTTTGTGGTGACGAACACGCAGAAGTCGTTTCTTCAATTTCCTGAGGGTAGCACAATAACTTGATAGTTAATCATTGCAATATGAGGGAGGACACCAAACAGAATAACCCCTTCAGAGTCCCAGAAGACCATCGTCATGACTGTACCAGCTAAGGGTGCGGCTTTGAACGTTTTCTTTGAAGGAGAGGTGCCACTCCACAGTTGATGAACCCATATTTCATCACCTGTGATGGTGTTCAACAAAAAATTGTCACTATCAGCATCATAAGTAGCAAACAATTCCACACAGATGGTCTTTCATTGCTCTTTATGGTATTCTGTTAGGCAGTGGGGAACCCAGTAGGTACACACTTTTGAGTACCCCAGCTGGTGTTCAAGTGTGTTAGCACTGCCAACAGAGATGTCCAGTTTTGCAGCGAGGTGTTTGAGATTGTGACCCATCATCACCTCAAATGACAGTGTCTGCATGTTCCAACACCGCTGGAGTCACAGCTCTGTGTGGTCAGCTGGCACACGGGAGATCGAACAGTTTTGTGTGACCTTGTTGCACTGATGACAGACGCCTTGCGTAATGAGTCACTGCATTTTTGTTCACTGCCAAGTCTCCGTAGACATTCTGCAAGCACCTATAAATATCTTTGACGATCTGGTTTTCTGCCAAAAGAAACTCACTGACAGCTCTGTGCTTGGAATGCACCTCCGTTATAGATGCCATTTTGAAGGCTGCGTATAGTGCTGCCACCTAAAGGGCCTGAAGTGGGAACATTCCACAACATCCCACAACAAAGTCCAGATCATTACAACCAAAATTGTGGCATTACTTATTGATCACCCCTTGTTCGCTGGCCCTTCAGGGTGTTGGAATTCACTTTATTTGTGACCTCAGAGATGGGCCATTGATTTGTTGAATCACATGTGATCTGAAGGCAAAGAATTCTTCTGCGATGGATTTAAGGAAATTTGCGTATTAATTTATGTTCTATTGAAACAGGATTAGGAATGAGTAGGTCCAACTAGTTACTACAATGTGTCTTCACTACTTAAGTGGAAATAATTTGGAGAGGAAGGGTAACCACTAACTGATATTGATTTGTAAACTGAGAAAGCCTAAGAACTTTGTATTGTATGGGATCAAGCAATGTCACACCATCCTTAATAACTTCACCATGCTAAAAATGTATGTACAGGAGTATTTCTATTGTGGACATCATTTTGCTCTATTTTTGGATTAGAAGATGTATGACACTTCATGGGGCAATAAGACCGTATGTCAGGTACATGAATGTGACTTCAGAGGATGCTTTCCCAGTGTAATGCATTTCTCTCTCTCTCTCTCTCTCTCTCTCTCTCTCTCTCTCTGTCAGCAGTACTTTGTGATTTTGTTGAAGAAAGTGCTCTCATTAATGGTAGCATTATGTAAATATCTTAACAGGATTTCATTGACTAATATAAGTCCAAATAAGTGTCCAAAAATTGCATACAATTTTTTTATTATTATTATTTTTTTTTTCCTCTCTTCCTTTGTTATTGAAATGAAATGTGTAAAAGATGGTGGTTAGGCTTTACATCATTATGATTTATCATGCAAAATGATCCATGGAACATGAAACTAACTAACTAATCTTGGGACTGTTGCAAACTGTCAGTCATAAGTTGACCATTAAGAAGTTAGGAAAATGGCTAGAAAAGACACTCGTCGATTTTGATCACAGAGGATAATTCTCTCGATCACAAAACATATTTCTTGGTCAGTACTTCTTTAATGCCAACTCCACATTGCATTACATACTACTTTACCATCTTCTTGGATTATCTTACAGTAGTTCACCACCATTACCAGCTTACACAATTATTACTTAGAATTTGACATGTGTGCTCCCCAGTCTGCTCAACAGCAGCCAGTGGAATACTACTCCCATTGAGGAAGCTCAGAAACATTGAGTATGTTCAAATTCTCGTCTGTCTCTCCTTAATTGTGTTTATGACAGCTGTGTCGTTCCATACTGGAAATAGACATCAATCTTTTCCAGTAGTAGCTGTGGTGGTGGTGGTGGTGGTGGTGGTGGTGGTGGTAGTAGTAGTAGTAGTAGTAGTAAACTTTGTTGTTATTCTTTCAGTTTACTATATACTAGGAAGTGCTAACTGTGGTTTCTTATTTTGTGCGCAGGTACAAAGCATTAGATAGACTTGATCAAGATAGAAAACTGATGCTTTTCCAACACTTAGGATTTGTACATTGTCCTATTAGAGAGCATTGTCCAGCCTTCCCCAACTGTATGGATGCTCTCATAGAACGAATCTTAGGAACAAAAGCTCATAGGTATATTCACCTACATAGATTATGCAATATTTCAGTTGTTTCATAACATTGAAGTAAAAATATTTATTTTTAAATTACAGGCCATCCTCTTGGAACCACAACAGCCAGTGGATCCTAAATTCTGACAATAATCAGCTGAATCTTGTTATCCTAGGGATTGATGGACTAGCAGAGGAGTTAGCGAATGATATTCGGGTATGGTAAATAAAATATAATATTGATAATTAAAAAAAATACATAAAAATCTTCATGTTTTGCATTGATGACCTATAAATACAAACAATTTTGTGAAAATTGTGACACAATTGAGGAGTAATAAGAACCGAATGATGCATGGTGAATTAAGAAAAGAATGATACACATACACCTCCCCAAGTGTGCAAACTACTGAAGTATTTGCTGAATTGTCATGTAAGCCACATTCAATGAGGCTGTTGAGGAAACAGAGGTATGCAGTCAGCCAGGTGATTAATGGGGAGGATAAATTTTGTATTACGACATCAGTGTTCATGCAGGGAATAAATCCAACTTGTACACGTCAGAATTAATGGGCTGAAGAGAATAAGATGAATCCAGAATTCTGTAATGGACCACAAAACATGGTGATAATTTGGGATGATAGATATCCATCTGTATCCACAATTTTACAGTGTCAAACATTCCTCATGGGAAAAATATATTAAAAACAAAGATTCCATGACTTACCAAACGGGAAAGTGCTAGTAGATAGACACAATAAAAAACACACAAACACACACACAGAATTTCAAGCTTTCATAACCAACGGTTGCTTCGTCAGGAAAGAGGGAAAGAGAGGGAAAGACGAAAGGATGTGGCTTTTAAGGGAGAGGGTAAGGAGTCATTCCAATCCCGGGAGCGGAAAGACTTACCTTAGGGGGAAAAAAGGACAGGTATATATATATATATATATACACACACACACACACACACACACACACACACACACACACACACACACACACACACACACGTATCCATCCACACATATACAGACCCTGTAGTCTTCCACTTTGTTGTTAGTCACTGATGTCATGCCTTCTGTTTTTAAACATTTACACCAATTCATACACTGTCCTTTTACTTGAACAAAAGTCTCTCTACTGAAGCTTCATACTGCTGTAGGTTTTAGTTGGTTTCACTACTTCGAAAAATGAATATATTGCCCTGTTAGCAATCTTGGTACAATAAGAAAGGGATAGCTACTGTTCACTAGTTCATTATTTAGCAGGTTCTGTAATTCAGTGAAAAGAACATCAAAAATAAATGTAGGAAAAGGAAAGGACAGTGTTCTAGTATGTAAGAAAAATATTAATTTATGCCCCAGTTTTTGCATGACAAAAGTACAGATACATGCGAAATACAAAGAAACAGTTGTTCTTCACGTTGTGGTTAACAATTAAAGTGTTAATTCTTTTTCTTCGTGTTTTTTTTTTTTTTTTTTTTTTTTTTTTTTTTTTTTTTAGTGGATTTAAAAGAAGCACAACTTCACAAAATCTTTGATAATACGTGGTCCTATGTTTGATATCAACATATAGTAACTACTCGCAGACAGTGGGTGGCAGCACTAGCAGAGGAGGGTATGTGGTGTCGGGGGGGGGGGGGGGGGGGGGGGACACGGAAAACAGAGCAGTCATTGTCATAACGCAAAAACAGAACGATTTATCTGAAGTCCAGAAGGACGTGATCATTGGGTTTCAGGCCAAGGCTGGGAGCATTTCTGAAATGCCAAAAAAAAAAAAAAAAATTTGTCTGCTGTTTGTGTGCCACCGTGGTTGAGGTATACCATCCGTGGCAAAATTGCACTGTCCAAAACCAGCGCCAAGGCAACCATGGCGCACCATGCTGCCCTAGATGATAGAGGTGAATGATAGCTGTCGAACTGTGTATAGGTGAATAGGTGTGCAGTTGTTGAGCAACTGATCACCCAGATGAACCAAGGGGCTACTAACAGTGTCTCCTTAATGATTGTTCAGTGAATGTTGCTGTGTATGGGAGTCTGCAACAGGCGCTTGGTTCAAGCACCCTTGCTGACTGCTGCTCATTGGCAAGAAAGACTGGAATTTACACCCCATTACCACAACTGGACATCCACTGAGTGCCCTTTTCAGATGAATCACATTTTATGCCCCATCAGACAAATGGCAAACACGCTGAAACAATCGTCAGAAGAGTCCGGACTGGAGGAGGGAGTGTTATGGTATGGGGAATGTTTTTGTGGTATTCCCTGGGTGATTTTATCATTATGGAAGGCAAAATGGCCTAACACAAGTATGCATCTATCCTTGAGGACCATGCCCACCCTTAAATACAGTGTTTTTTTCCTTGGCATGGTGGCCTCTACCAGCTGGATAATGCAATGTGCCATGTAGCTTGCATGGTATGTGTGTGGATCAAAGAGCACAGGATGACTTTAATGTATTCCTGTGGCCACCAAACTCCCCAGATTTCAACCCTATTGGGAGTCTGTTGGACCATTTCGATGAGGCTATTTGCTCGTGGACCCTCAGCTGAGAAATCTGGTGCAGCTGGCCACGGCACTGGGGTTGACATGCTTCCACATCTCTGTTGGTACCTTCCAGAACCTCATTGTCACTCTTCCTGCATGTCTCACAATGGTCCACACTGCAAAATGTGGCTATTAAGGTTTTTGACAGATTGTCACATTAATGTGACTGGACAATATATTATTTGCAGTCATATTCCTAGAATTATGTGGACTTGGTCATTATCTCTGTTATCTCTTATCACTGTAACTATCTAGTAAAAAAAATGTGAAAAATCTGTATTTGAGACTAAAGCTTTAATGAAAACAAATCATTCGTATACTGTGTGCAGATAAAGTGTGGTTGAAAGTTGGTTCATAATTCACAAAAACATTTGAATCAGGGACATAACTGTCAATGTAAGACAGCTCTACAGCTCTTTGTGCAGATAACTAGGTTGTTTGTTTGTTGTTGTGGTCTTCAGTCCACAGACTGGGTTGATGCACCTCTCCATGCTACTCTATCCTGTGCAAGCCTCTTCATCTCCCAGTACCTACTGCAGTCTACATCCTTCTGAATCTGCTTAATGTATTCATCTCTTGGTCTCCCTCAACGATTTTTAGCCCCCACACTTCCCTTCAGTACTAAATTGGTGGTCCCTTGATGCCTCAGAAAGTGTCACATCAACCAATCTTTCGGTGAAGTTGTGCCACAAATTTCTTGTCTCTTCAATTCTATTCAGTACCTCCTCATTAATTACATGATCTACCAGTCTAATCTTCAACATTCTTCTGTAGCACCACATTTTGAAATCTTCTATTCTATTTCTGCCTAAACTGCCATCCATGTTTCACTTCTATAAGTGGCTACACTCCAGACAAATACTTTCAGAAAAGACTTCCTAATACTTAAATCTATATTCAGTGCTAGCAAATTTGTATCAATATTTGTATATGAGAGGTAAAAAGTGTCATTTTCTAGTTTTATTCAAGTTCCTGTTATACTTCAATTGTATTTGTGTTACTGGGCTCTTATCTATGATCTGTTGAGATCATTAGGAAGCACATTGTGTAGTTCTTCATATATTGATCTCTCGTAAATATTTCATAATATGTTTGGTGTGTTATATGTAACTACTGTGCTCTAAAATACAACCAGAATAACAACTCCATGTCGTAGTGGATTTTTACTTTTTTGTTGCAGTATATGTCTTGTCAAGTGTCACAGTTCAGTTTTTCATATGTAGTTGTTTAATATGATATGCATACGTGCTTGCTTTAAAGAAATATTGCAAATGAAATGATGATGAACATCTGATCACCAGTTTCTTGTCATTCTTACAGGAACAGTGTGATGATGATGAATATGAAATAGACTGTAATTTGTACAGTTTGGATTATAGAATTATTGATGGTGATGTTAGTTTACCCCAGAATTCTTTCAAGACTTCAAAATTCTTGCCAAATGGTAAGAAAAATGATTTTCTATTAGTAATTTTTTAATATTCCTTATTATTACTTCAACATAACCCTATAAACTTATGTTGGTTATTGTACAGGGTGCTTTTGTGTGTATTCCAATCAAGAATCATTTGAATATGTCCGAGATAGTTTGGAAAAAACTCTGCTCTCCAATTTAGAGCAAGAAGATCGTTTACCATTTCAAGGTTTACCAATTGTGATTTTATTTGTCGCTGATCAGTCAGTTGATGAGAAAGAGGTGCTGAGGTTACAAGAAGAAGGACAGAATTTGGCTGATAGGTTTGTTAATTTTGTTGTGTGTGATCATGTATCTTTCACACTCAAATTTAGTAAACATTTCCTAATAAAATATGATACATCTTAGTTTACAGTGTCCCTTCATTGGTGTATCTGTGGATGAGATGGATCCATCACAACGGTTTAGTCCTCCATTGATAGCAGAAGCACTGCGGCAGCTGATACAAAGTATCCATCACAGAGCAGGCTTTATAAATGTCTACCAGTCTGTATTGGAGTGTTCAGAACCTGATATCAGGTAATGTGTGTGATTTTTTTCTCCTGTGTCTACTTTTGTGTGTTTTTATCACTGTGTAGAGCAGGAAGTAAATTCTGGAAAGATATCACTTTTGTAAGTTATTCCATGTGCAGTACTGTTGGAAACTGATTGGACCAGGCAATTGTATGTATATCATCTTTTGTTTGCTACTGGGTACTGTATGTAGCATACATTTTCAGTACAAGCACTTTGGTAGCTAGTCTTTTATAAATATACTTTCCTGCAAGGGCCCACCTCCTCAGCTGTGGGTACTATTTGTGTCTATAGTGTAGCAATATACACAAACACAATAGTGCACATTGTAAAATTTCTTAAGAAAAATCAAAGTGATTAAGAGAGAAAGGTGTTGAGACTGATGATTTGTTGCACTGTTTTTATTTATATCCTTCATATCAAGTTGCAGAACAAGATCAAGATATTTGCAATTATGAAATTTTTGTGCAGTGTAC
Source organism: Schistocerca serialis cubense (assembly GCF_023864345.2). NCBI lineage: Eukaryota > Metazoa > Arthropoda > Insecta > Orthoptera > Acrididae > Schistocerca > Schistocerca serialis. Next base: position 309,203,681 of record NC_064640.1, read on the forward strand.
TTTATCATCAAAAATTCATTTCTTATAGTTGCAAGTTTATTTCCTGATATGAAGTGTTTTAAATATAATGAATTAAAGGTATTGTGTTTAGTGGCTATAAATTTCATAGACATGAAAACATGTTTTTAGCAGTAATTTGCCATTTGATCATCTTAATTTTTATGTGCCCATCTCTTGTCTGCTTCTTTGACCCATCAATGTTAATTTTTAATTATTAATGCATATTTCAGACTAATGATATTTCAGTACTGTTCTAGAGGAAAATGATGTAAATAAGTCCCACATACGGTATCAACCAGTAGTGAGAATGAAAAATTAGAGTATAACTTCAATTTTTTAAAAAAAATCATACCATTTCCTTGTGACAGCTTTTAAGGGAGATGTACAATGCAGCAATATAATTTTTTTTCTTAAATTCTCAAAGGGACTGCCTCTGTAACCAAATGGTTAGAGTCGCCACCTTTGACACGGTAGTATCGCAGCCTTTTGTGCGGTTTTGATTCCTGGTAACGCCCCCCCCCCCCTTTTTTTTTTTAAGGTAGGAAGGTGTGGGAACATGGTCCACTCAACCTTGTGATGCCAAATGAGGAGCTGCTTGAATAAAGAAGCAGCAGCATTATCAGGATTAATGTACTGGCAATAAAGGATGCAGGAAGTTGCGACATGCTGGTCCCACAATCTTAGATTGCTCCTTGTACTGCCATTGTAGGCAGCAGTTGTCCAGTCTGAACAGACATAATGTCTAGTCCTTGAGTGGTGTTTACGTTCTGTATTCTCAAAAGTAAGCTGTGTTAGAAGTGTCGTATATGAAGACAATAAACATTTATAATCTTGGTTAGCTCTGTCCATAAATCTTCTATTCCCAGTATAATTTGATTTGTGATCTTGTGTTTTATACTCTCTCGTACCTACTAAGAGAGGCGACTTGATGACTAAGACACTTAGTTGAAAAATGGTGGTCCAAATCCTTGTATGGTCATCCAAATGTAGGTTTTTCAGTAAATTACAAAAGGTAAATGCTGGTATAGTTCCTTTGGAATGGAGCTTGTTAGTCCCATTTGTGTGAACTCTGGTCTTTTACTTTCAGATGATCCATATGTATTAACTGAAAATCCTGGAACAAAACAAAATTTTTTATTGTTTCATTAATACAACCAGTAGCCAAGAAATGTAATTCCAGTTAAATAGGTTGTCTGTAAACATCTCAAAAATTGATATGATACAGTTCAGTGCCAAAGTGCCAGGACATCAGTGTAAATCGTAAAAATCAGGACATAACACAGGCATTTAGGCTGGACTAGGCATGCAGAGTAGAGCTCTGAAGGCACATGGATCATGTGAGTGCTCTCCAGGTAGGTGCAAAGAAGGCACGAGTGCCCTTCATGTACATTCGGGGAAGCTTCCGAAGATGACCAACACTGCCTCACTCAGTGACACAGCCAAATGAGCGCTTGACCACAGCCGCATATCTGCACATAGGCTGTGCAATTGCAGCATGTGCGTGCTTGATGTGCTTCACTTGCCACCAGAGCTGAGAAACAGATACAAATTATTATTCATGAATAGGTAAAGGTAAAGCCTATGGCGCAAACCTGTGACTAGGCTATCGGCTTAACTGCACATAGAGTGTAACCTTTCTATTGACCACAGCACTGGGAAGGGGAGTGGTGGTGGGACCATCACCCCATTCCCTTTTACCCTGGGAAAGTTCCCCAGAAATCATTTTGATAGCTGGCTGAATGGACATGGAGCCATCTTGGAGGGACTGGAATGAGGAGAAATCCCTATCCCAACCTGGGACCTCCGTGGCCAAGAGCCCAGTGCTCTACTCAATAGCCCACCACTGCTACTAGTTATTTGTGAATTGCAAATAAAAATATTTCTTCAAAACATTATTCATTTACACAACTAAAAACACATATTCATCATCTGTGAATAAGAAGTGCTATGAATAATAGATAAATTTGAAATCCAGTGACATTTATTGCTCCAATTCTTTGTCATTTATTTAACCGATATACTCTTCGTTGATTTTAAATTGCTTTTCAGAACAACCTCTTTTTTTCCCTCCAAATATCGCATCAGAAAATTTATTTGATTTTCAAAGATTTGGCATTATGACTCACCAAGGAAAGTAGTTCTATGCTATGCATGCAAAGAGGGTATGGGTGTTTTATATCTCCTGAAAATATCTTTGTTTCAGGATAACGATATAAGGCTATCAAATCACAATCTTCTTAAGCAAAAACTGAAAAATCGTCAATTCCACTGTACTTTTTGGCAACTAACTTTGTTGTGATTCCACGTTAGCTTCACTTCCCAAATCACATTCAGAATAAATCTTCTTTTTACGTAATAACATCATTTCAAACTTGTAACCCAATTTCTTCAACATTTATTTGGCTCTTTGTTGTAAGCCTCCCTTGTTGATGGACAGCATTACAGTTAACTATTTATTTTTTTAATTATGGGTAAGACATTGTTGCAATAATTGCAGTTGGTGTAAAAAGGTGAGAAAGTCTTCCAATTGCCTTGTAACACTTTCTTGATAAAGAAGTTGCCAGTTTTGTGCAATATTATGCACTCTTTTATGGTCTCATAGTGTCTCTTTGAAAATTTTTCAATCTCCACTGTTTAATGGAAAGCTTATGCAGAGGTACTCCTAAAACACTTTCAGACATCCAGCAGCATTCCACAAATGTTTTAGGAGACTTAAGATTTAATGTCTGTTGATTGATGATGTCAGTCGTTAGTAACCACCAAGTCCTTATTGCATTCAATCATTTTGTAGCACTACAAATGTGAACAAATTGTGTAATTATATTTAAAGACCCTTTCGGATAGTGCTAGCAATCTTGGTAGAATGGAGGAAGATGCTGCAGATTAAGAGTTTTTATTGGCTTCTCTCTCATCTTTTGGCTAGATACATATGAGTACTTCCACATATTAACAGGAGGAGGGAGAAAGGGAGCTACTGGCAAATACAGTTGGTTTAACTGGACCACATCGGTAGTGTAACTGCTACGGCTGGCTACCTCCGAAATGTTTTTATGTTGCCTTTATTTTAGGGTAAAACTGTGCACAAGCCGGAGTTTGGGACAGTGCAGTGCTTTACAAGGCCTGATGGCTTGCCCTTAACTTCCTCCCACCTCTGAACAAACTTATAATCCAGTTAGAGGGGGACCTACAGGTCAACATATATTCCAAAACACATTGCAATTGTTATAGGCACTGAAAGCTGGCTAAAGCCAGAGATAAGTTTAGCCAAAATTTTTGCAAAAGACCCAATGGTGATATGTGTGTTGCTGCTAGAAGTAGTTTATCTTGTAGCGAAATTGAAGTGGATATTTCGTGAAAGTTAGTATGGGTAGAGGACATTGCTGGCAACTGGCAGAAAATAATAACTGGATCCTTCTACCGACCTCCCAGCTCAGGTGGAATAGTTGCTGAAAGATTCAAAGAAAACTTGAGTCTAATTTCAAACACGTACCCGAGTCATATAGTTACAGCTGGTGGTGACATCAATTTACCCTCGATATGTTGGCAAAAATACATGTTTAAATCTGGAGGTGTACATAAAACATAGTCCTAAGTTGTGTTAAAAGCATTGTCTGAAAATTATTTTCAGCAGTCAGTTCATGAGCCCACTCGAATAGTAAACAGTTTTGAAAACACACTTGATCTCTTATCAACAAAAAATCCTGAGCTAATAATGAGCATCAAAACGGATACTGGGTTAGTGAAAAAAGGGTTGTCGTATTGAGACTGAATATTATAATTCCCAGATTCTCCAAAAATAAACAAAAAATATACCTACATCTGCGTCTATACGCTGCAAGCCACTGTGAGGTGCATTGCAGAGGGTATGTCCCACTGTACTAGCTATTAGAGTTTCTTTCTGTTCTATTTACACATGGAGCGTGGGAAGAATGATTGTTTGAATGCCTCTGTACATGCAGTAAGTATTCTAATCTTAGCCTCATGATCCCTGTGTGAGCGATACATAGGGGTTACAGAATATCCCTAGAGTAATCATTTAAAGCCGGTTCTCGAAACTTTGTTAATAGACTTTCTCGGGATAGTTTAAGTCTGTCTTCAAGAATCTGCTATTTCAGTTCCTTCTGTATCTCTCCCATGGATTAAACAGATCTGTGACCATTCATGATGCCCTTCCCTGTATTTCTTCAATATCTCCTGTTAGTCCTATTTTTTACAGGTGCCACACACTTGAGCAGTATTCTGGAACCGGTCGCATGAGTGATTTGTAAGCAATCTCCTTTGTAAACTGATTGCACTTCCACGGTATTCTACCAAAAAACTGAAGTCTACCACCTGCTTTACTGATGACTGAACCTATGTGATCATTCCATTTCATATCCCTACAAAGTGTTTCACCCAGGTATTTGCACGAGTTGGCCGATTCCAACAGTTACTCACTGACATTATAGTTATAGGATAGCACAAGTTGGCCGATTCCAACAGTTACTCACTGACATTATAGTCATAGGATACTACATTTTTTGTTCTGTAAAGTACAAAATTTTGCATTTGTGAACATGTAGAACAAATTGCCAATCTCTGCACCATGTTGAAATCTTATCAAGATCTGACTGAATATTTATGCAGCTTCTTTCAGATAGTACTTCATTATAGATAACTGCATCATCTGCAAAAAGGCTGAATTTACTATTAATATTGTCTGCAGGGTCATTAATATACAATATGAACATCAAGGGTCCGAACACACTTCCCTGCTGCACATCTAAGTTACTTCTACATCTGATGATGACTCTCCATCCAAGGTAACACGCTGTATCCTTCCTACCAAAAAGTCCTCAATCAAATCATAAATTTCTCTTGATACCCCATATGATCATACTTGTGACAATAAGTGTAGGTGTGGTACTGAGTGAAATGCTTTTCAGAAATCAGGAAATACTATATCTAGCTGGTTGTCTTGATCCATAGCTTTCAGTATGTCATGTGAGAAAAGGGCGAGTTGGGTTTCAAATGATCAAAGTTTTTGAAAACCATGCTGGTTGGCATTGAGAAGGTCATTCTGTTCAAGGTACCTCATTATGTTTGAACTCAGAATATGTTCTAAGATTCTACATCAAATTGATGCCAAGGATATTGGACGGTAGCTTTGTGGATCACTTCTACTACACTTCTTATAGACGAGTGTGACCTCTGCCTTTTCCCAAGAACTGGGCACAGTCTTTCGTTCAAGAGATCTATGATAGATTATAGTGAGAAGAGGGGCTAACTCAGCCACAACCAAAACTGGTAGTCATTCAATAAATGACATCATAAGGACAACTGTAGGTGTTTTTTTTTTCCTTACATAGCTATTCAAAAAAGCAGACAAAACTTCACTTGAGCCATTCCTGAGAGATGATCTCCACTCCTTCCAAATTAACCATGTGACTTGAATTCGAAGACATAGTATTGACAGCAATTGAGATATTTAAAGCAAATAAATTAACGAACGCCAGAGCTGATCCCCCTGGTACACAAAATAGGTCAGAACACTGTTACAGAAACAATGAAAGCAACACACCAAATTTAAACGAATGCAAAATCTCCAAGATTGGTGATATTTTACAGAAGCTTGAAATTTATCACAGATTTAAATGTGAGAAGGTTCTAATCGTTTCCACAATAAATCTTTGTCTCAAAACCTGGCAGAAAATCCAAAGAGCTTTTGCTTGTATGTGAAGTATGCTAGAAGCAAGAGACAGTCAATGCCTTCTCTGCGCGATAGCAATGGAAATGCTGTCGATGACAGTATTGCTAAAGCAGAGTTACTAAACACAGCCTTCTGAAATTCCTTCACCAAAGAAGACAGAAGAAAATGTTCCAGAATTTGAATCAAGAACAGCTGCCAACATGAGTAAATTAGAAGTAGATATCCTCGGAGCTGTGATGCAGCTTAATCACTTGATAGTTGGAGAGACAATATCGTGATTACATGTAGTCTGCGAAAACCAGTTATAGGTGTTGGCCATTGATGCATCATGTACCACCAAGAATAACTCCGAAAGTATGATAGGAGCTGAAATGTTTGTGGGACAAAAGTTGCATGGGAAATTGGGGGCCATAATATGACGTTGGTTTTTTGTTGCTAGGTGAGGTTGCTTCAGAGATATGAAGGTCAACTTTGTTTTTTTTTTAAATGGGATGCTAAAGTTTGGTACTTATTTTATGATAGCGGCTATCGAGACGAATCCCGTGATGTGTAACAGTAAGGTCTTTGAAGGTCAACGGAGGTCACAAAGGTGGAATGAACTTCCATTTACGGAAAGTGTTTGAAGTGATAACCATTGGTACCAATGCACAGTTCTCCCTTCCATATCTTCAGGTGTAGTTGTAATGTCTTTATAAACCATGTCTTTTTCCAAACCCCACAAGAAAAAATCCAGAGGCATCAAGTCTGGTGAATGAGCTGGCCATGACACGTCTCCGCGTCCAATCCAACGATTTGGGAATTGTCTCTGCAACTCATTTCTAGCACATCAGCAAAAAATGTGCCAGGCACCCATCGTGTTGATACCACATTCTGTTCCTTGTTTCTAAAGGTATTTCTTCCCATAACAGACCTAATGTTTCTTGCATGAATGTGGTGTACTTCCTACCATTAAAATTTCCTTCGATGAAATAGGGACCTGTAATTCTGTCCTCCAGAATCTCACACCATACATGTACCGACCAAGGTTTTTGGTGTGCTACTTGCCGCAGCCAACATGGATTTTCAGTTACCCAATAATGCATGTTATGAAAATTAACATTTCCATGGTTTGTGAATGTAGCCTCTTCAGTAAATAAAATCAAATTAATAAATGTGTCATCCCTCTGAATCTGAAGTTGAGCCCTTTGGCAGAATTCAGTGTGATGCATACAGTCCATACCAGTTAATTCTTGGTGGAGACTGATACTGTAAGAGTGATATTTATGGCAATGCAGAACATGAACAACACTACTCTGGCTCATGCCAGATTCCCTTGCAGTTTGACGTGAACTAACTCAAGGTTCTCGAACCCTAGTGGCAAGAGTACCAATTTCCATTTCCTTGTTAGTAACTTTCCTTTGCTGGATATGTTTCTGATGTGTTAATGATCCAGTTGTTCTCAGTTTATCATACACATATTTAAATGTACAATGTGTAGGGTGAGTACCTACCTGCAGCTATGCCTTAAAGGATAGCCAGTTTCACAACAAGTTCCACGACAGACTGTTTCGCATTTCGTTGCATGCCATCACATCCCATCAGTTCTCATCACCCAGTTATACCAGTATGATTCTGTATCCATTCTTTAAGAGTAGATACCTAGCTGAACGTCCTCCATGGTTTCCAACTCTCAAGGAGTTCACCTTCGATCTTGATAGTGTAAAACTTTTGATCCTTGTGGCATGCCATTTTTATTTGAGCACTCATGGTGTTGGTTAATAGTTTGTTGTGAACATTTTTTGAATGCTGATGGTGTCTATTTTGTGAAGTGTAATATGTACATCCCATAGAAGTTTGATATCTGCACCTCCCAGACACTCCTTTTCTGTCACCCTTCTGATGCACATGGTAAGCCATTAGCAGCTAATATTTTTCCTGTCGTAATTGTTAACACAACACTTTCAAATGAGCCATACTGAAGATTGAACTTGCAGTCTGGCACTCAAGGGGTTGCTTGTAAGAAAGTGTATTACTCTATTTCACAGAGTAAAGTGGTCTGAGGATGATCCTATAAGAGATCAAAATCAGTCACTCAATGAAATAAATAACCTACATGCCATCAAGACTGCTGTTACTGAAGAGATTTTATTATAGTTTTATTGATCACTGTGCTTTTCCTGACAGTGATCCAAAATTTTTTTTTTTTTTTTTTTCAATTTGTTGTTTAGGAGATATACTTACTCAAATAATGATCTAGATAGAAATGTAATCAAATAATGCCCATCTCTGCTTACCACTACACTATGTGCTTTCTTCCTTTTTCTGGTCACTGCAGTTAATATCGTCGACTTTATTGAGTCACGTCAGTCCATTTGCTCGATTTACTCACAAGAACTTTCATGAACTATTCATTTACACAAATTTACAGTTGAACAGCTAATCAGTGAACTTAAGTAACATTCACTAATCCATTGTCATTTTCATTTTTGTTATACATGATCATCCACAATCGCTGTGGTAACATTTGGTGAAGCTCAGGTATACAGCTTACATGTTCTCCATAGATAACATGGAAAATAGAAAGTTGAAAAGAAATTCTAATTTCATTTCCATGCTTGCCAGACCCAGACTCATTTGTGCTACTACATTGTGAAGAAGCTGTATAGAGTCTGTGGTTTTTTTAGCTGCATGGCAGGGCCACTCAAAGAAAGCTTTACGATCCACTGTAACATAAGACGCTTGGAGACTAAAATTACATGCACAAATTCCCCCAGTGCATGGAAATGAGAATCTACAGCAAACTCAGTGTCAATAATATTCTACATAAGTGAAGTGGTGCAGTGGTTTATGTACTGAACCTGCATTTAGGAAGAGTAGAGCTCAAATCTTCATCTGACCAAACTGATTTAAGTTTTTCATTGCTTCCCTAATTCACTGAAGGAAAATGTCAAAATGGTTACTTTGAAATATACATTACCAGTTTCAGTTTCTAACGTTGTTAATCCAATCCTGTGCTCTTACTGTAATGGTCTTGTTGTCAATTGGACACTAAAGGCTAAACTTCCTTCCAAGAAGATTCTGAACATGAAGCTTAAGAAGAAAGATAATAAATAAATAAGTAAATAAAAAAAATAAAAATGCTACAAGATACTCTGCTTTAAAAAAGTTATAAAAATAAATATTATGCTGTTACTATGATATGTTATCTCACTCAAGCTGAGCTGTTGGTAAATATCAATGAAATTATAATATACATTTTTGATGTCTGTCTCCTCCCTTAATGAAGTGATTAATAGATGTGCCCTGTGAAAAGTATAAACCACCATTTTTCCTGTTTAATTAGTGAATATGATTATTGTTAAGTCCAGAAAATGCCTAATGATTGATCCATTGTGCAAGTATATCTGTCTATGTGAAAATTTAAGACATTAACATTTGTTCTGGTATCAGATTAAAAAGTACATAAATGTATTTGTTTCAGGATTATAATGTGCATGTTTTGTGGTGATCCATATTCTGTAGAAAATATTTTGGGGCCTCTTTTGAGTCACCAGTGCTGCTTTTTAAGTGGAGATCGAAGTATAATTTTAGAAACTTTTTTGGGTGACTCTAAACGCAAAGTTGAGGTTATCATTTCTTCATTCCATGGTGCCAATGCTTTTCGTGAGGAATTGGTCCATGGCTTCATCCTAGTCTACTCAACCAAGCGGAAAGCCTCTCTCGCAACTCTCAAGTATGTGACATTTTTTAGAAATTTACTTAACATGTTGTGTATCTCGTATATAATGTTAAAAACACTAAGACTGGTGAAATTTTAAGTAATAGCTAATTTTCGTATGTGAGTAAATTTTTAAATGTTCTTTTTGCTTAACTGACTATTACTGCAGTGGAACAGTTACTTCACAGAAGAAAAATGAACATCATGTACGTTAAGAAGTGAGAGTTAATTTTATAAACATTTAATGCTAGAAATAATTGTATTTTGCTATATTAATGAACTCAAATGTTGCTAGTTTGTTGTTGCGAAACATTTTCCCATTTCCAAACTTAGCAGCACAAGGCTAAGAAGAAAATTTCAAGTTTGTAAATTAACTGATCTGTTCGTATAATCTCCTTTTACATAAGATATGTATTTATGGCTGCTGTAACTTCTTCATTGTGCTCGAAAAAGGTTTTAGGCCCACAAATGGCGTTAGCTGTGGGAAAGTTAAAACGTGCTAAATCTGTTAGGTAGGATTGGAGGGTCCAGTAACTCACACATCAAATACACTAGTTTTCCAATTGTGCAAAATATCTTTTGAACGAGTAAAGGATATTCAACTTGCACTGTTTGTAAGAAATTTTAGATAGCCACTGTTTACTGCTACATATTGTTAGGGTGTATGCAGCATAACTAACAAGGGGAAGGCCCCCGACACGACCAACTGATTCAGCTCATATTTGCCAGGTCACTTGTGTACAGCCAAAAAGACATAATCTTAAGATATTTTGGCTTGACACTTCACCATTATCATGGTGTAATTGAAGCTATATGAATTATGCCAAATATTTTTTTACCTAAGAGTGACAAAGGTTGGAGTTTACATTCTTTAAATACTATGTTTGAAATTTGTTTTATAAATATTCAGTGACAGCTTACGTTATATGTATATCTTGATCATCTAATTATTATATTATGCCAGAGAGTTTTGATCCAGAGACACTTGCACATATGATAGAAAGACTTATGTTGTTCAACACTGGAGGTGTGCTTGCATGCATGTATGTTTACTGCTACAACTTGGATTTGTTGCAGCTACGAATATCACAAATGAGTGGCCTGTCACAATATACCTTCATATCATTTCCTAATATTGCCATTGCTCACACAAAGAGCATATATCTAGCATGTGTGATCTACAAGTAGTTCAGCACCTTTTGCGCCATAATTTTGTGTTTAATAATTCCTTTTGAAAAATTTGAGAGAAATTTTCCTATTTTGCTCTCTATGAGAGACCAGTACAATATGATATTCTTACATTTTAAGTAAAAATGAATAAAACCACTAGCAAAGTTCTGTCAGTTAACCGCCTTTTACAAAGGCATCATGGCGTAGTGTGTCCTCGAAGTCTTTCGCGACAGCATACGTGAGTAAAACATTCTCGGTTTTCCAGAGAGAAATTTTGCTATTTTGCTCTCTATGAGAGACCAGTACAATATGATATTCTTACATTTTAAGTAAAAATGAATAAAACCACTAGCAAAGTTCTGTCAGTTAACGAATTTTATTCGAATTTACGCGGCTGGAAAACCGAGAACATTTTATTCATCATGACATAGTGTGTTTAAGGAATGATGAGGGCACATGCATAGGGTGTGGTAGGCAAGCTGATCACAGCTGTACTGCATAGTCCAACACCATTCCACAACATTTACTATCTGAGGTTTGAAAAGCCTTCCATAAATTTTGAGTACCTGTACCCTTGTCATTTCCCCATACATTGTACCAACTGTGTATTTTCCATAACTTTTTTCTTTGCTTTCCAGTAAACATAGTGGTTTTATATGCATTACCTTTTGTCCTTGTTATCAGAACAACATCAATTTGTGTTTTAGATTGAACTATAAACAACATTGCATTTGGAACCCTGATACTCAAGTTTTGTTCGGTGTTAACTGCTTTTAGCTCTCTCTATCAGTTGGGTGAATGTTGGTCTTTCTTCTTGGGAAGTGAATGGACTTTGTTGTGTTAACATCTTGTATTTGTTGTTTATCCAATGAATGTATTCCATACTCAAGAGGACATTAGAAATGTATATATTTCTTTCATTTCCACAGAAGAGAATTTCTAACACATGGAACTACTAAATTTCCTCCCTTTGTGATTTTGTTATTTCATTAATCTACTGTTACATGGCCCATATACAGGGTGCCCATAATTAAAGTTCCAGTTTCAAAATACTGTAGAAAGAGAACCACAGCTCAGAATGACATCAGATTTGAACAGCAGATCATTGACACAGGGGGAAACGTCATAACAAAAAATTTAAATACAATTTTACCAACAGATGGTACTGTAAGAGCCTTAACATAAATGGGGTCGGTTACAAATGATAGATGAATTGCAGTACGACAGCTATGGTTTGATTTGCACATTACACCATCCGTACTGTTCAATGTGCATGACTGCACGGGTTCAGTACTGTTAGTTAGGTAATCCCATTCACCACGGCATAAAAAGCAAAATGTCATTGTGAGACTGGTGCAAGACATGTCCAGTATGCTGTGCACCATTTTCTGCGACATGCTGAAATAGAGGAACAGCATGTTCTGCAACAGATTGGAGTGTCTCAGGGGCACATACAGAATGCATTGCATAGTGTGTGCCTTCAGTTCAGCTACATTCATAACTGGAGCACTGAACACATCATCTTTGAGGTATACTTCACAGCCAGAAGTCACATGGATTAAGATCAGTGGATCTGAATGGCCAGGCTGATAATTCTAGCATTACTGAAACGCCTCTGCAGCAGTTGCTTCACTGGCTATGCAGTGTGCAGAGGGGGGCCATCTTGTGTAAAAATGATACCTCACACATCTATGCTGTTGAAAGGGTTGAAATGACATTGGTGCTCAAAATACTCTTATGCCATTTACCAGTGACGGTACAGGTAATGGGACCTGCATGACTCATCTCCTTGAAAAATTATGGTTGTACAACAATAAATGATGCCGTCAACCTACACCACACATTCATCTTTGCAGAATGGAATGGTACCAGTTGACGTGAATGAGGATTTTCTGTTGCTCATAATGTGCAATTCTGCTTTTTGTCATGTCCTTGAAGATGGAAGTGGACTTTGCCTGTCCACAGAATGTTCACTTCCATTTGAGCAAGAAATTCCAGAGTAAACGTTTGTTGTCATGGCAGATCAGCAGGAAGCAACTCCTGAACTTGGGTGATTTTGTATGGATAGCAAAAAAAGATGTTTTGTAGGATTCCACATTCGCAGGTATCTCCAATGTTCGGGCAATTCCCCATGCAATGCGTGTTCGCACACCACAGCTCGACCTCTGCTGCAGTGCTGTGGCCACATCGTAGAGAGATGGGGATCAACTGCTTCCCTCTCTGTACCAAATTACACTTCAAAAGAACCTTTTTTTCATATCTTTTTGTATCAGTTTCTCCAGACCTGTAGCACACGTCGGACCAATGCCTTTTGTCATACTCGTGAGTGTTCAGACTTTCTGCAGGGCTACAGGTGCAGAATCACCATTCTTATAAAAAACATTTCCACCAGCATGGTATCCTTCATGGAGACATTCGTGTCTGGCATATCGGACACAAACTGAGAAACAGCTGAGTGCCACACATCTGTTGGTGTGCATGTTCTGACGCTTACAAATTTTTTCTCTCCCATGACGTTTGCGCCATGTCAATATGCTGTTCAAATTTGACATCATTCTGAACAGTGGTTCTCTCTCTACAGTATTTTGAACCTGGAACTATAATTACAGACACCCTGTAGAATAGCTATTTACTAAAATAAATACATCTGACTTAGAAGAAGGGGGAGGAAGAGAAGAAGAATGGGCAAGAACTTCATAACCTGAAGTATTCTTCCATATTGAAATGATTATTACTCCTTTTTATGCCTTCAGGTCTAAGTCAGGTCGATAATGTAAAATTTACACCTCTGCACACATTATCAGTTTCTGCATAACGTTATGTATGGTAGTCATCTGAATATGAAAACAATGTAATTCTGATGCAGAAAAATGGTGGTTCCCACAACAGAGTCTTGCAAATCAAGGACTGATTTTACTTGGCAAAAGGAACTTTTAAATGGCAGCTGACAAACTGAGTTATAATGTTTTATGATGATTTTAAAGAAAGGCAATGATTCAGCATGAAGTTTGTTGGAGAAGAATGTAACAGGTATATGTGCCAACTGTTAATGTTATCTCAGAAATGAAGGTTCATTTTTGTGGAGGTGGCAAAAAAGGTGGATGAACAAAAGCCATTTGAGTGCATGTCAAATTCAGAATGCCAACAGTTAGAAAATTTTCAGAGGGGAAAAGTGGAACATTATTGCAAAGCTCAGATGTAGGTAATGAGTTTAACTGTGTACACAGAGTATCCTCTTTTTTTGTTTTGTCTCAAGAAACTTGATTTTGAGAGCCTGGTGTAACCTTAGCAACATAAAGCAAAATGGGATAATTTATCTCACTGGTAAATAGACCCTTTTTCACCTATGATGATGTCTTCCTGTTTTCCTGTGTTATACCTACATAATTCATTGCAGAGAAAATTAGAAAAAGAAAATGAGGAAACTCGGACAGCATGGTAGAATTAATAAGAATTGTGATAATGAATTAAATATAACACAGGCAGAGGAATATTTCTGTCCTTTGTTCGTATGTAATAACTCATTAGTAGTAGCTAAAAGTTGTTCTGCTTTTATCATGGTAATATTGTACTTTTTTTCCATGCTAGTCTGTAATACCTGTTGCATTTATGTTAAAATGATAGTGCTTTGCTTATACTTTATTTGATCTGTCTTGTAAATGATGATGTTTTATTTTTCCAGTGCATTCTCAATGAACATTCCAAATTTGCCAATACAAATTCTAGCTGTTACTGATACTGGTGGGGCAAATGCATTCTTTAGTAGTGATCTGAGTCATTTACTAATAACTGAGGGAAATGCTACAGCTGATAGACTTCAGGCACATTTTATGACTTCTACATCATCATGTCAGCAGAAAAGTAAGTCTTATGAACAATACATTTTAAATAATTGAAAATCAGAACTAAAGGTAATTAAACACTTAAATTAGAATATTAACTGGAATAGGGTAGGTGTGTGAAAGGGCATCGCTCAGAGGGTTTTGACTATGGTCTCTTCAATCCTTATGGATGTGCTATTGGTAACAGAAAATATTTTGCAAAGTGTTGCACTATTTTGGGTATTTATGGAGACCTTTTCACTCCTGACGTTTGTGTTGTGGTGTATGTTTCTATTGATTTAACTAAACTTTACCAAAAAATACTAGTTTATTTTGTGAGGAAAAAATAATACAGATTTAATTAATTGGAGCTACTGAGACCCCATAAAATAGTTCCTTTGTTATTGCCATGCTGTAAGTACAATAATAATAATAATAATAATAATAGCACTAATAATTATTTTTGTATTTTAAAACTGATATTGTTAGGAAATTATTTTCATATAGTGTGATGTCTGCAAATAAACTACAGGAAACCATTGTGTATACAGAAACTACTCCATGGTTCTGCAAGATAACTACTCTTTCATTTCCCCATCCTATACCACAAATCAATGCCTGTTGGAGTGGACCAAACAAGTGATAGTCAGAAGGGGCAAGATCGGGACTATATGGTGGATGATCAGTACTTCAAATTTGAGTTTGTGGAGCGTTTCAGCAGAGTGGGCAGCAGTATGCAGACGGGCATTGTCGTGCAACAACACAACACCTTTTGACTGCAATCCTTGGCATTTGCTTCGAATTGCGGGCTTTAGCCTGGCAGTAATCATCTCCTTGTGTTCCAGTACTGGACCTAGTGCGTCCCAAAAAACTGTAAGGATCAGTTTTCCTGCAGACGGTTGGGTCTTGAACTTTTTCTTGCATGGCGCATTTATATATTTCCATTCCATACTCTGTCTTTTAGTCTCCAGCTCGGAATGATGGATCCATGTTTCGTCACCAGTAATGATCCTGTCTAAGAAATTGTCCCCTTCGTTACCATAGTGATCCAAATGTTTTTCTGCAGATGTCCAAGCATGTTTGTTTATGCAACTGTGTGAGTTGTTTTGGGACCCATCTTGCACAAACTGTATGAAACTTAGTCTGTTGTGGATGATTTCGTAGGCAGAACCGTGACTAATTTCCAGACGATGTGCCACATCGTCAATAGTTAATCATCTGTCTAAGAGAATCATTTCATGTGAACGCTCAACGGTTTCTTCATTTGTGGCGGTAAACGGTCATCTGGCTCCTTCATCTTGAATCACACTTGTGTGACCATTTCGGAATTTTTCAGTCCATTCGTAGACACTCCGTTGTGGCAAAACACTGTTCCCATACTGTACTGAAAGTCTTCGATTAATTTCGGCCACTGATATGCCTTCTGACCACAAAAAATGCATCACTGAACGTTGCTCTTCTTTGGTGCAAATAGACAGCAGAGCAGCCGTGATTAACAGCACAGCAGTGATAACTAAGCTAATGTAGCAGCGTGAAAATTGCAAAGGTATAACAACAAATAAACAAAGCATGCGTCATCAACATAAAATGACAATACTACCAAAATAAACAAAAATATAACTAAATATGGATAATAATTGGCTTACCATTGTATTAAACAAATAATAACTAATTTAGAATAAACACTTGAAGGGTGAGTCCTTTGACCTAAATTTATGTGATCATGGCAGCATGGTAGTTAAGTTCATTTAAACTGAATAGGAAGGTTGTAGAAATAGCTCATTACAATAGAACATCATCAAATGAACTAATGAGCACAATAATAAAAGACTTGAATGAAGCAGTCACAAAAGTGTGCAAGTCATAAGGCAAATACAAAATAATAGTTTTAATTAAAGAGAATAATCCTAGGTGGGATTACAAAATTACAGTTTATGGCAGTAGAAAAATAAAAGCTGTCATTAACTCTGCATGTCACTTTCCTCTGAAACTCTGAAAAGATTGTTATTGGCTGTAGAAGCTGCACGTGTTCGACTACATAACTTGTGTAACAGTACTGTAAAGTCACACTTAGTATAGAATGGCACGTAGGGTGGAGGTCACTGTGGGGGCAGTTATATTAACCCAGATATTTAGCTGGTGTAATGCTGTAATATGGGCAGCAGCTCTCTCCAGTATGATATCTGCTGTTCCTGTGTCATCAACTGATCAAAGGGCTTGAGCAATTTGGTGGTGTTAGCATCTTGACGAACTAAGATGACAGGATGTGTACTAAGAGAGAAATTAAATTCCAGACTGATTAACAGTAATGGTTCAATAGTGATATTCAGAGTTTCCTTCTGTCATGTGTAGAACCAGATAAAAGGTGCCTTGAATAGAAATATGCTATTGTTAAGCGATACTCGGTATGTGTGTGGCATGAAATTCTAATCATAACAGGCAAGTGAAACCAGAATAGGGTGTTGTACAGCAGATGACCATCTGATTCTTATGTGGTAGATAATTTGACCATCAGTCTGGAAAATGCTGGCTATTTATTCCTGCTAATAATAAAAAAAATTCGCAAAGGAAGGTGTTGTGTATAAATGTAAACTGCCACAAATATAGTTTGAGGTGTACTGACAATCCTGTAAATCTCCAGTAGTCAAAGCTCTATGCATCTGTTGATCATGGCTGACAATTAGGTAGTCCTGCGTTTGGCAAGTTATTTATTTATGAGTAAATTTCTAAGGAATATGAAAGATTTAAAGCCTATATCCTTTCAGTTCACAATTCAGACAAGGGACAAGTATCTGCAAGTGAAGAACAAGTTTGGGATAATCATGAGTCAACTTCATAGTAACATAGTTATAATACAGGGGTATAAAGCTAGAAGTTAGGGGATATATAATTAGAAGTTGGTGGTGTGATTCTGTCAACTTCATAGTAACACAGTTATAATACAGGGGTATAAAGCTAGAAGTTAGGGGATATATAATTAGAAGTTGGTGGTATGATTCTGTTGAAATATTCATAAGGGTACAAAGGAAGGGTTCTGGAGGAATTGAAACCACACTGACCTTATTTTGTAGGTCAATCTGTATGGCTTACACTTAAGTGTGAACAGAGTTTATGTTGTAAATCATGGTTAGTAATATGTGGCAGTTACGTTACTAAATTGGTTGTATATAGCATCTGTACTATTTATTATGGCACAAAGAAGTTTGTAATGAGGTAGCAATTGGGTGGTGACTAGTCAAACTGGTATGTATGAGAGAATAAGGTTTCTTCACTATGTTCCTAGCATATGCTATTGTGTATGACAGTGGATTGTATATATTCAGCTAAGATAGACGCTTGTTGGATTTTGGCATTCTGTCATGAGCTGCCTTTATATTTAGGGGTGCTAAATAAGTGCTTTAAGATTGATACCTCCATCTTCAAACCAGGCTTGCGTGGTTCATGTGTGGGGGGAATAATTCTGGTAGGTGACGTAGCTGCATCTTTAATTGACCTATAATCTTGTTTACTTCTTTTATTATGTAAAAGGCTTCCGAGTTTCTGAGACTCATGAGTGTCAGAACTAGTTCGTATAACTGCTTTGAAAGTGCTCAAATTGTTTCCTCTCATCATTCCCAACAAGGTAACAAAAGCAAAACTCATGGACATAGACGGGTGCAGGAGAGTGCCAGAAACTAATGTGACAAATAATAATGCTTGGGTAATTAAAGGAGCTTGTACAAATCAGAATGAAGGGCTTATACAGTTTCCATATCATCCTTCAGGTTAAGAGCTCAAAAATTTCCTTTATGTAAGACAGTAGCTTCCATCAGAAGAATGGAACTGTACTCGAAGGTGGTGAAGAATTTGCATTTGTCAAGGTGATTCCAAGTGTGATTGGTATCCAATGTCATGACCTTATTGACCACTCTAATGTCTATGCAAATGTGATAAGCCTTTTCTCCATTACTAAAGGAAGCAGTGGAAAGTGAGGTTGGAATATCAACAGTTATGGAAATGATAGATTGTTGCTCACCGTAAAGATGACAGGTTCAGTTGCAAGCAGGCACAATGAAAAGACTGTTACACATTAAGCTTTTGGCCAAAGCCTTTATCAGAAAAGCTTTCTCTCTCTCTCTCTCTCTCTCTCTCTCTCTCTCTCTCTCTCACACACACACACACACACACACACACACGACTGCCCTCTCTGGCTGCTCAGGAGCTATTGTATTCTGGAGGTGTTAGAAGTATGGAGAAAGGTAAGTCACTGGATTGTGGTGATGCACTTCCCTCCTTCATACATCTGCAAACTGAAGAGCAAGCTGGGGATTCCCCACTTTATCTACCCCTCTACATCACAAGAAGCTACTATGGAGTGCTTCACAAAGTTATACTGATCCTCCACAGTACGCCTTATGAATCATTGGCGACGCAGTGCACAGGCATGCCAGGGCATGTTTATTTTCCACAGTGTGTTAACACTACATGTAATGCAGATATGAATCACTAATAATATTAGCACAAGAAACACATATCAACAGAATTTGCGATCTCTTCACACCTTCCTGCACTGCTAAGAAGAAATTGATTCTTAATCATCCTATACGGCAGCTGCAGTGTTTTTGCGGGACAGGCAATTTTCACTGTCACGGGCACTGCTTGCTTTTCAGTTTACAGATATATTATACCTCACCGGCGTTTCCTGTCTGTCCTTTTTTTTTTTTGTTGTTGTTGTTGATAGAGAAAGTAACTTCACAGAGCCTGTGGAGTTATTTTAAGTTTATTGAGTGAGCGTTTATTTGCACTTGTCAAGTGGGCTCTTATGTAACTGTCAGCTGCGTCCCATACAGAAGAGCATATCCCAAGAGTAACTTGCTGTCAGGATGTATTTGAAAATGCCGGTTTCATTGTCTCCACTACCATGTTTGGAATACTTTTCACAGTATGAGGATTATCAAATGATGATCCCAGCCACAGTTCTCCCAACATGTGAAGAGGCCCAGAGCCTTCAGTTGTCTCCCCCTGCGCTCTGCAATAGAAGTAGAACACCTAGGTGTTATGTGTTATGAAACTTTAGATATTTCAACATAAGTCAAGCAGTGCATTACAGCAAATTACTGTTCTAGACATGAACACAATTAGTCCAATTCCACCAGACACATTCACTACCATCCTGGAAGATATATTGTGGATGAATGGTATGTGGCTCCACTCAGTGCAGCCCATTCTATAAGTGCCAGCAATTCCTGAATGGAAGAGATTTATGCAGTCTACCAGTAGCACAATTAGTAGTGAGATAAGTGCAGTAACTGTCTGACCATTCATTAATTCATCACCAAGTGACTACAAAATAATTACATGGCTTTACAATACACTTTACAATACAGCAGCAAGGTGCCACATATACTATTCCAATTCCTTTCCCACCAGAACTACATAGATCTTCGACAACATCACACTTACAAATTAAACACTTTTCAGCCGTCATTGACAGGAACGTGTTTTTGCATAGAAGCTCACTTAACAACTGCAAATAAGTAGCCTACTCATTTAATAAACTGAAAATAACTTCACTATATAAACGTGGTTAGAGAAGTTATTTTGTCTGTTCACATAAGAGAAATGGACAGGAAATGCTGGGGAGGTATAGTTTGTTCACAGAAAAGTGTGCATTGGTTGAAATGGAAGAAATTTCCTTTTCTGGAAAAACACTGCAGCTGCCATACACGGTGAATTGGAATCAGTTTCTCCTCAAACAGTGTAGAGCAGTGAAGAGAGGCTTAGGAAGATTCTGTCCGTGTACGTTTCTTGTGTTAGTAACCATCCCCTGTGGGCATGCCTTCACATGACATGCTGTGGGGGGTTGGTATAACTTTGTGAAGCATTTTGTATTTGCATCTTGTGATGTAGTGCAGTAGATAGAGTAGGGAATCACCTGCTTGCTCTTCAGTTTGCAGACACACAAATGTGGGAAATGCATGACCAAGTGACTTATCTTCCCTCACACTTCTGACTTCCAACCCCCTTTTCCACACTATTACATGCCCAGAATACAATTTACTCATTAATATGATTCTCCTGCAGTTAGATGTGACACACACACTTAAAATTTGTTTATAACCCACTACATGTAACAATAAACATCAATTTTACACCAATTAAAACACTAGTTTTAATAATCTGCTAATTTTCTGCCCCTTGCAACATGGAAGCTATTAGTCCCAGAGAAAAAAAATGAATTGGAACCTTTTTGTAGGAGATTTAATGTGGTTTACTTTTGCACTTCGAAACATTTTTGGTAGATGTTCCATAAAATTTCAGACCCGCATAAATTCAGTTTCTTCTTCTTCTAATATTTCGGCTGAATACCTCCAGCCATCTTCAGAGTGAGCCAGGGTGACTAATGCTCCATCACTTGCTATGTCCTTTTACACCCGAGGACTGTGGCTGAAGGTACACAAGGCGCCAGAGACGTTGATAGGCCACATATGCATGGAAATTAAATCTGTGGCTGTGCAGTCGTTCCACATGGTGATATTGATGTGTCATGGAGTGCTGCACCATTTTTATGTCTTTGTGATTTAATTACAGAAATTGGTGGATTCCATGATTTGTCCAAGTTGTAATTGGGCCATCCCAGCTCGACCATCTTCAATTTTGATGAAATTTGTACAGGATGTACCTGAGGGCCCTACATGAACTTAGGCAAAGTATCAGGCTCACCTGTAATTTGGTTGAAGTGCTAGAACCATTTTCATGAAGACCAGTTTTACAGAGACCGAAAAGTCGCGAAGAAATCTTCAAGTTTGGCATTCCACTGTTCCTAATATAAAAGAGCTAGACCCTTGCTTCTGGGTATAGTGGTACAACTTTGTGTGCATTACACACAAATGTTGCAAGTAGAGTTCAGAAAGCAATGCATTTAGCATAATCTTAGTTCAAAGTGGGCAACAAATCATGTCACGAGAAATTTGCACCATAGTTTAATGAGGCATAAAGTAGTGGGGAAAGTACACTATGGACCTGGGCTTTTGCCAAACTACTGTCTGTCTGGGTGTTTAGTATATCACAAATTTTGGCCTGGCTTGTGTGTTAAATTACTGTGCTACCATCCTGTAAATTTGCTAAAAAACATGAATGTATCAAAATATACCCGTATTCAAAGTCATGTATCTCAAAATGGACACCTACCACATTACATTCATTAACACCATTCAACAGAGCACGTTTCATTCTATTAGAAAAACTTATTTTCATTTTGGTGTCTCTTTGGGTAAGGTGCAAAAAATTCGCCTAAACTATTGACTGTTTTGGTAATTCGGAAAATCCTTGCATTGGTCCATGGTGGCTATGCCACTACGAATCTCAGGACTGGTAACCCCATTGCCAAGGGGTCATGCCCAATAGCCATGCAAGGTCAGCCATGGGTGGGTTTCTTTGCTGCAGATTCCCAAGCCTGAAACTGGGTGTCTAGCAGGTTCCCAAGCCTTTTTTT
The DNA here is from genome assembly GCF_023864345.2 of Schistocerca serialis cubense. Lineage (NCBI taxonomy): Eukaryota > Metazoa > Arthropoda > Insecta > Orthoptera > Acrididae > Schistocerca > Schistocerca serialis. The sequence continues at coordinate 309,225,532 of NC_064640.1, forward strand.
GGGTCTCTCTTTGGTTCCCAAGCCGTCATACAGAATTCTTCAATTGTTGAATGTTTTAAATTTTTTGCTGAAGTCCAAAACTATTGCTTCCGGCAAACTGTATTGCTGCCCTGTCGTTGAAGCACCTGGGACTGGTATGACTGCAATTATCTATTGTTCTAGGATCCAGCATATGTCTTTTCTAGTAGGCCAATGAAATGATTGAGCAGCTCCATGAGGATGCATGAAATTAATCAAGGCATCTTTTTCTTCACATTGAACTTCACAGATATTTCCTATCCACCATTTTCCATCATAAACACAAGCGACATACTGGCCAGGTTGTAGTTCATTAATGGCAACATATTTAGTAGCAACTTTAGCATGTTGGTTAACATTTGCTGTAAAGGACAATGTATCATTTGATACTCTGTGAGTCTTAAGTTGCTTTTCGTCCACGAGACTCAGAGTGCCATAGACACAGGTTCACAGGTAGATGCCGTGTTTCTTGACTTCCGCAAGGCGTTTGATACAGTTCCCCACAGTCGTTTAATGAACAAAGTAAGAGCATATGGACTATCGCAACAATTGTGTGATTGGATTGAAGAGTTCCTAGATAACAGAACACAGCATGTTATTCTCAATGGAGAGAAGTCTTCCGAAGTAAGAGTGATCTCAGGTGTACCGCAGGGGAGTGTCATAGGACCGTTGCTATTCACAATATACATAAATGACCTTGTGGATGACATCAGAAGTTCACTGAGGCTTTTTGCAGATGATGCTGTGGTGTATCGAGAGGTTGTAACAATGGAAAATTGTACTGAAATGCAGGAGGATCTGCAGTGAATTGACGCATGGTGCAGGGAAAGGCAATTGAATCTCAATGTAGACAAGTGTAATATGCTGCGAATACATAGAAAGATAGATCCCTTATCATTTAGCTACAAAATAGCAGGTCAGCAACTGGAAGCAGTTAATTCCATAAATTATCTGGGAGTACGCATTAGGAGTGATTTAAAATGGAATGATCATATCAAGTTGATCGTCGGTAAAGCAGATGCCAGACTGATATTCATTGGAAGAATCCTAAAGAAATGCAATCCAAAAACAAAGGAAGTAGGTTACAGTACGCTTGTTCGCCCACTGCTTGAATACTGCTCACCGGTGTGGGATCTGTACCAGATAGGGTTGATAGAAGAGATGTAGAAGATCCAACGGAGAGCAGCGCGCTTCGTTACAGGATCATTTAGTAATCGCGAAAGTGTTACGGAGATGATAGATAAACTCCAGTGGAAGACTCTGCAGGAGAGATGCTCAGTAGCTCGGTATGGGCTTTTGTTAAAGTTTCGAGAACATACCTTCACCAAAGAGTCAAGCAGTATATTGATCCCTCCTACATATATCTCGCGAAGAGACCATGAGGATAAAATCAGAGAGATTAGAGCCCACACAGAAGCATACCGATAATCCTTCTTTCCACGGACAATACGAGACTGGAACAGAAGGGAGAACTGATAGAGGTACTCAGGGTACCCACCCTCACACACCGTCAGGTGGCTTGCGGAGTATGGATGTAGATGTAGAATTGGCACCATACGGTGATGGTCTCTTGTACCAGACACTGTACATCCATCCTCAAAATGTTTCTCTTGATCAATTTTTGCATTTTCAATAATTTCTTTTTTAATATAAATGAACATTTTTTTCAATATTTATACAAATTGGTCCATGGTGGCTATGCCACTACCAGTCTCAAGACTGGTAACCCCATTGCCAAGGGACCACGCCCAATAGCCATGCAAGGTCAGCCATGGGTGGGTTTCCTTACTGATCAGTTGGTGTTAAGATTTGGTTGTCAGTCGGGTGTTGGCGGCTATCTCTTGCTGCTAAACGCTTAACTGTACCCCCAGTTCCATCACATGGTGATTTCCCATGGCTTGTTACGAAAAAAATTCAATTCTGCAGTAATGCCAAAATCTTTTTGATGATGGCAAAGATCTACATAGCTCTTAAAATTTTTGCACTGTGCCACAGAACCATCGCTAAAATAATGAATATGCTTAATTTCTTTAAAAATGCACTTAAGGGATTTGATCAAGTACATTAAAAATACATGAACTGCAACTGTGTCATGTCAGAGGCAATCACTGATTATGCAGTAGCTGACACTCTTTAGGTCTTCATTACCCTTGTAGTAAATGACAAATGTATATATTGTAGCTCGACTATTTTCCCAATGGAATCCCTGCACTGCATCTTGGACAACAAAGGAGTAATTTTCTGCGAAATCCATTAATATAATGAATTCTCCTGGTTTGAGACCTTCTTTAGTGAACTTCAAATGCTTGCTCCGATGCTTTGCAATGTAGTTGTGAGTAGAAAGGACCAACAGTTTTGTAACTAATAGTTCAATAAATTCTTCAACTGTCATTTCTCTGGTTTCAAGTGTATCTCTATGAGTGTGAGTCCATTGTTTGAACTGAATTGTATCCTCAGGATCAATATCTGCAAAAGCGCTTTCCAAATATTCATTTAGAGCTTCTGTTCCTGGACACATTTCACAGTGATGAAGCATGCAATTCTTTGTTTCCAAATTACAGACAATTTTGCTCAGTAAAATTTTGTAATCTTCTTTTATTGGGCTATGTGCTAACATTAGTTTCACACTTTGATGTATTGTGCAGACACAAACTGAATGTGAACCATCTTGTGCCTACAGTCACACACCACTTTGGCCTTAATTCACAAAATTTGGAAAATCCAATTTCCGGTCCATTTTTATTGCAGTACACAGCAAACATTTCTTTTAAGTTGCTCAGTAATAAGTATTTCTGTTTTTTAACTTTTTCTCCATCTATCCGAACAGTAATACAGTCCGTTTTTCCTGAACCAATCTGACTAAACTCTTCATCATAAAAATGTTCTGTGGCTCTTGCCCTCACATCCTCGGAAAGCTTTTTCCCACATTTACCTTTGGGCTGTGCCAATAATCCCTGTTCAGCTTCTAACTTTCTAGCCTCCCTTACCATTCTTTGTGAAACACAAAATTCTTCCATAGTCTTTTTGATGGACCAGCTTTGGGGAACTAAGGTCAAAATTGCAATTTTCTCGTTATTATTTGATATATGTAATTTTTCTTTCAATTCTTGGATCAGTTCAATGTAGTCTGAACAAGTCAATCATTGATTGCTTGTGAATGGTTGCTCCAATTCACTGGGATCAAGTCCTCACACTTCTGCAATTTTCTTAATAATTGCACCTTCAACTTTATGTATTTTGCGCTTTGCATATCCTTTTGTATCCCTTGCACCAATTTGTTGAAATTTTAATGGTGATATTCCAACAGATGTTAAGCTTGTATTCAAATTGTGACCAACATTAGTCTCATTATCTTCGTCTGACTGATATGTAACGTCCATTTGTGAGTATTTCAGTGTATCAAATTCCTTTCTACAGGAAGGGCACATTTTTTGGCTTGGTTTAATATCGGACATGGTTATCCTTTTTAGTAGGTCAGGTGTTTCTATGTTGATTGAGCGCAAGCTTTTTCGTGCAGTGTGGTTTTTCTTGCCAAATGGGTTGCAGCATGATCTTTGCAAAAATTCAAATCTTTTTAGTAGTATAGCTTCATGATGGAAGCACAGTTGAGTATTTTCGGTAGAGTGTAAACCACACCATCTAGTAAGTAATTTTTGTTCTTCTAAGGAATGTTGCTTTACAGCTTTCAGTCCTTTTAAGGCACTGTATGTCATTAAATGGCATGGGGAATCAGTATTTCCAAAACTGCATACATTAAATTGATCTTGTTCTTCCAGTTTAGCAACAACTTGATATACTTCAGACACTAAAAGGAAATTCTCAAGTCCTAAATAAAGAAATGAAATAAAATTAATAAGCATTCAGATTCCCAAAAATTATGTAGCAGTCTCTAGTACAGTTAAATGGTTAAATTTAGCAATGAACCTGTCACAAACAGGTTTAAAATCACTTAATAAACAGCAAAATGAATATTTAAACAATGAAGACATAATCAACAAAATACCAAGTTTTAGGCGACATTTTTGCACCTTAACCAAAGGGACACCAAAATGAAAATAAGTTTTTCTAGTAGAATGAAATGTGCTCTGCTGAATGGTGTTAATGAGTGTAATGTGGTATGTGTCTATTTTGAGATACATGACTTTGAACATGGGTATATTTTGATACGTTCATGTTTTTTAGCAAATTTACAGGATGGTAGCACAGTAATTTAACACACAAGCCAGGCCAAAATTTGTGATATACTAAACACCCAGACAGACAGTAGTTTGGCAAAATACCAGGTCCATAGTGTACTTTCTCCACTACTTTATGCCTCATTAAACTATGGTGCAAATTTCTCGTGACATGATTTGTTGCCCACTTTGAACTAAGATTATGCTAAATGCATTGCTTTCTGAACTCTACTTGCAACATTTGTGTGTAAAGCACACAAAGTTGTACCACTATACCCAGAAGCAAGAGTCTAGCTCTTTTATGTTAGGAACAGTGGAATGACAAACTTAGCAATTTCTTCATGACTTTTCGGTCTCTGTAAAAGTGGTCTTCATGAAAATGGTTCTAGCACCTCAACCAAATTACAGGTGAACCTGAAACTGTGCGTAAGTTCATGTAGGGCCCTCAGGTACATCCTGTACAAATTTCATCAAAATTGAAGATGGTCGGCTCGTAGCCCTAGGACACTTCATGTGGAATTACCCAATTAAATCACAAAGACTTTGTGAGAGTGCAGCTCTCCGTGACACATCAATATCACCATGTGGAACGACTTTGTAGCCATAGATTTAATTTCCATGCATATCTGGCTTATCAACGTCTCTGGCGCCTTGTGTATCTTTGGCCGCGTACACAATGGGTCGGTCCTTGAGTGTAAAAGAATTGAGCAAGTGCTGGACCGTTAGTCACCTTGGCTCACTCTGAAGAGGGCTGGAAGGTATTTAGCTGAGATATTAAAAGAAGAAGAAGCTGAATTTATGCAGCTAAATGCCCGAAATTTTAAGGAACAGTCTTCACGCCGCAATAATGTGAAGGTGCACATTTTTGCTAGAAGTCACGGTTTTCAAGTTATGAAAGAAAAACGTAAAAAAGTGACCTTTAAATGCCCCACCTCAATGCTCACCCCCAGTTCAGGATTTTTAGTATTGTTTTCATGGTACTTCCTGCTACAACTGTACAAAAATTTGTAACTACTCAGTTTTCCCCCCTAATTTTGCTTCATTGACTGGATTATAAGAGAGGGACAGTACACCAGACAGTAAAACCTCCCTGCTGTATCAGTTGCCATTGAGAGTGTCTTCAATACTTAAAAGTGGAAACAGCTTCTTACATCCAACAGTGTTACAAATCTAACAGTATTAAGACTGTCCCCTGTGCTACTTAGCAATTTAAGGTGCCAGCTTGCAATCACTGTAAGATGAAGTGAGACTTGGAAGTTCATATGTTCAATTGGTGTAGCCTGCGTAAGACAGAGCCAGTATATCAATGCAGACAGGTCCAAACTTATTGCACTGCCACAGTGTTAAAACAACACTCAAGATGTAGTTTCATCATCCAATACAGCTGTATAAATAATATAGTGGCCATTACATACTCTGGTAACTTTGCATTTCCCATTACCCTGTTGTCACTGCATATGACCACTTTTCTATTCACTGGTTCCACACATCCATCACTATCATTGCAGCATGCCCTGTGGGAGTGCAAATTGTTCCATCCTATTTGAACCCTAGCAGATGCTTATATTGCCCAAGTTAATGTTAGTGATGCATTCTAGCACTTCCTTTATGGTTTCTATTTTTTTGATGGATCTTCACTGCCTGAGCTTGGCTAAACACGGACCCCTTGGATAATACAAGTGATGGCATTATTCGGACTATATGTGCCACTTTTGTGTAATCTTAGCCACTTACCACTGATATCCTGTTTACATATCTTCAGAGTTGGGATCCATTAGGGCTATTATTGTGAGATGATGTAATTTTCACAATTATTGAACTGTGTGAAATAAAATCATCGTAACTTCTGAATGGTTTGTGTTAGGGCATTGAAATTGCATGGTTGGCTGCGGGGCATGATGGGAATTAGTATGAACTGTACAATTTGCTTTAGGGAGTAAACCCACTTTCATTTAGATAGGTTCATCAATAAGCAATATTGGCACCTTTGGGGGACTGAGAATCCGCATTTCGCAATCGAGAAGTCTCTTCACCCTCAGCGGGTAACTGTGTGGTGTGCAATGTCCAGACATGGAATAATCAGTGTGATATTTCGTGATGGCGCAGTGACTGCCGAACAGTATGTGAAGGTTTTGGAAGATGATTTCATCCCCATTATCCGAAGTGACCCTGATTTCGACAAGATATGGTTCATGCAAGACGAAGCTCAACCCCATCAAAGCAGGAGAGTGTTTGATGTCCTGGAGGAGCACTTTGGGGACTGCATTCTGGCTCTGGGGTACCCAGAGGCCACTGGCATGGGCCTCAATTGGTCGCCATATTCTCCAGATCAGAACACATGTGACTCCTTTTTGTGGGGCTATATTAAAGGATAAGGTGTACAGCAATAATCCCAAAACTATTGCTGAGCTGAAAACAGCCATTCAGGTGGCCAACATCAGCGTTGATATTCTGGCACTTCAGCGGGTCGCGCAGAATTTCGCTATTCATCTGTGCCACATCATCACCAATTATGGCAGGCATATCGGACAGGTCATAACCTAAATCCGAATATCTGTAGTGACATTTACATGTTGAATAAAGTGTGTGGGCACTGTGGTTTGTAAGTAATTTAAGTTTTGTTTTCAAATAGTTCAATAATTGTCACCCTGTATATGTATACGAAGTGTAATTTTTTAATAATTATCAGAAATCAAAGTGGGAAACTTTTTCTGTAATTATTTTGTTTTGGTTGCTGTGACCATTATCACCTTAATTTTTATATGTTTATTTTCTTGTGTTTCTTATGTTTCTCTTGCTTTGATTTCTTTTTGTGAGTAATTGCTCACTTGTGCATTCTTTATGAAATGGACATATTTAACAAAAGGTAGTTTAACATTATTTTAAAAACTGTTCTACAAACTGTTTCATGAGATTAGTAGAAAACACAGTAAACTTAACTCATTGCAACCACAAGCTTCAGTCACAATTCATGCAGAGCACCATAAATATGAAGGTTTAAGAAAATGAAGAAACAATCACATGCTAGACATTCTCCATGTGGATTTCTTCCCTGTTTCTATTTCCTCTTGAAAAAGCTAGTACTTGCTGTACATGTCACCTCAGTAAAACAATGAAAAAGTAAAAGGTATAAGCAACAGAATAAAAATAATTAACCTACGGGGGCATAGAACCACAAAGATATGTTTTTTTAAAAAAAGATCTATCGTGCCGTATCTGTGCTGCTTCATTGCAGTGTGAAGAGTGTCACTAGGTTGTTACATTGTAGACCAGTCCACTACCACTAGAGATTTAGTTAAAAGGTAATATTGTTTGTGAAAACAAGCTTTGTAAGCTCTTTGTCTGAAGCTCATTGCATTAGCTTACTATATTCATTGTATTATCGTATCAGCCTGCTCTGCTTGGCAAATACTGGTAGAGGTTTGTTTCCTCATTTTACAGCATACAGTGCTGCAGATTTAGTGTCTCAGTTGCAGCCAGCTTATATATAGCTGCCATGAGCTGTAAGTGCGGACTGACTAATTTTTCCAATTATTGTGACAAAATAACATTTTGTCTCTGTCAAATAACAAATGGTGATGTTTTATTGAACGAGTCAGTCATAATTAATTATTCTTTGTAATGATTGTATGTATGTTAACTTTTGTAAAGTAAAGTTTGGGAATGTGGTGTGGCTCAAAGACGTGCTATAAATAGTCATCTTCTACAGCCCTTCCCCCTACTTTCCACCAGCCCTCCACAGCTCCCCCACTCTCTCCTCCCTACCCTTGCTTCACATTATACTATACAATCTTACTTAAACAGTGCATCACAAAAATAAAAACTGATTAACTGAAGAGTCACAAAAGATGCAGATAAAATCATTTTGAGAACCATTCTAATATTTTCTGCTCATCTACTACAAAACCGCTATTATTCTCCAGCTACAATTGGCATTGTGGAAGAACTTTTCTATATTTTTTTTATACCCTCAGCATAAAATTCTTCCACATAATGTCTCAGTTTCTCTAAAACTGAAGTTTTCAATGCTTCACTGTTTTCTAGATGCCAAAAGGGAAGGTGTTTTGTTTCCTGAAATATAAGACGAGGTCTGAAAGTGGGTAGGGATGTAGGGGGTATCATCTTAAAAAAAAAATTGTTCTTATGTTCAACATTGTCTGAAGTTTGCTGCAGGCGGAAGAGTTTAGGAAAATTGTTTGAATTGGGAGTTCCAGATCTCTGCTTTCCACATTGTTGTTTGTAAATGGCATTGTGCAGTTACAGGTGTTTGATGGTACACTCAGTTACCTGCAGACACATTTTACCATTTGAATTGGGAAATTAAGTCACTGCTTAAGGTTCCCCTGTGATTATACTGTTTATTTTTGCAGCACTGGCACACAAAGACAAAGTGAAAATACCAGGACATATGTCTTCTCCCAGACAGTGAATTTGTGCATGCTACTGCGACAACTGATCACTGTAGACAGTTTTAGTTGGACAGATGAATTCTGACATTTCATATGTGCCTAGTATGTGTTGCTGATTGCTCAGGGCCAAGCAAGTAAAACTGTCTTGTAATGTCCCTTTTTCATCATCTATGATTTAGAAGTGGATGTATACCGATTTCATATTTAGCTACAATCTTGAGTTTCCTCTCTAAATATTGTTGTTTTTTGCAGAGCATAATTAGGAATTAACCTTGTGTATTGACACTGCCATGTAGACTTTTGGTGTTTTCTTTGTCATATTTAGGGCTGATTATATAATCGTCACTGACTGGAGATCAGTTTTGATCTTAGTTCAGAAAAGGAACCCAGTTCACACACTCGCTGTGTTCTGTAACACTAAATTTATAACAACTAAATGAGGCCTGGTGTTGATTTGAATTACTGTTAGATGCTCTTGGCAACACCACTAAATCAGCTGTTGACATGGTTATCGCACTTCAACTGCATATATTAATCATAGATACACAGTGAATAAAACGTTCTCGGTTTTCAAGCCACATCAATTTGACGAAAATCCTTGAGATTTCGATGACCATCTCTGCCCTTGTTGTCAGGAATTCACTGACTGCTGGGGCTGCTACGGTTTCTCGCTTATATAGGCATGGTGACAGCAGCAGCAGCCAATCAGATAGACCCAATGTGGCACACGCGCATAAGTCAGCCCGGGCAGAAAGTGGGGTTATTGCCTGTGGCAGCACCGGTGATATAGGTGCGCCAGGGGAAGGTGCCACGTTTGAAACTGCCGCTCCTGCGCCACGCATCTGTCTTTGCTTTCTTTTGATGTCCAACGCCCACCCTCATGCCCTGCTGAGTGTGTACCCCTGTTCTTTGTTGAAAATGTTGTTGTTTAAATGAATCTCGGCTGCTTCCTTTATAACGGAGCCCCAATATGTAGATGCATGAGCCAACACTTCTGTATTGTCGATCTATATTTTGTGTCCGTTTTATAGGCATTGCTGCGCTCTGGCTGACGTGTCAAACTCCCTTTGTTTTATATGGCTCTTGTGCTCAGTACAACGCTCTGCAACCATGTGAATTGTTCGTCTGATATACGTGCTGCCACATTCACGGGGTACACAATACACACCGGACACTCGAAGAGCAATGTCGTCTTTAACAGGGCGCAACATATCTCGTATCTTGGGGGCGGGCCAGAACACTGGTCTTAGCCCATGTTTCTGCAGCAGACGTCCTAACTTACTGCTAGTTGCTCCTCATTATGGCAGGAATGCAGTAGGTATGGCATTTTCTACTGATTCACCAGGTTCTTTCATCGACGGCCATTGAAAGCATTTGCGATGTCTCTTTTGCTGTATCCATTTTCCACAAAAACACATTTTAAGTTCAGCAATTCAGATTGTAGGGGGTCATTCGTCAGAGATAATCTTGGCTCTATGAACCAACGTGTTCAGGACTGCTTTCTTGTGTGCAGGGTGGTGGAAACTATTGGCGTTCAAGTACTGATCAGTGTGTGTTGGTTTCCAGTTCACTGAATGACCAAGCTGGCCTCCTGCCTTCCGCTCAACCAAACCATCCAAGAATAGTAGCTTGCCATGCTTCTCCATCTGGACAGTAAATTTAATGTTGCGATGAATATTATGAGATGACGGACAGCACAGTCATGGGATCACCAGTGTCTCCAGCAGTCGCAAATTTCTTCATGGAGCACTTTGAGGAGCAGGCTCTGCAAACTGTGACATTATGGCCGTCTTGCTTTCTACGATACATTGACACCTTCCTGATATGGCCTCATGGTGAAGATACACTACAGCAGTTAGTCGATCACATGAATGGTGTCCATCCCAACATTAAATTTACTCTCAAGATGGAGAAGCACAAGAAGCCACCATTCTTGGATGTATGCTGTCGTGAAAGACTCTGAGGACACACAGATACACAGTGAGAAACTTTTCCACAGCCCAAAAACATTAAAATAATCAGATATATTTGTAAAGTAAACAAAAAGAAACAAAATAATTTTGAGTGATTAACAATATAATTTTCAGTGATGGAACACAGCACGTTGCTCAGCACAGTGGCTCCAAAACCCTAGGGAAACAGTTGCGTGATTTCAGAATATAGTGTTGTCATAATTATTTTTATAACCCATACCATAAAGAATAAATCATTTGGCAGCTGGTAGTTCACAGCCACCTATGTGGAACAATCAATTTAACTGCCAATACAAACTGTGTTCTGGGTTTCCGAAATTTGCTGAGCATGATGAAAACTTAAAAATTACAGATTGTTGGCAATGAATGTAGACAACTTTCTGTGCGGACGAAAATTTGAGTAGTTTGCCAGGTTAAGGACACTAAAGAAACTATTGATGCAGAAAGTGGTAGAGGTAGACTTTTGAATTGTGTGCTTAGGTAGAGCTGACATCAACCTTAAGGTTCTAAACTACCATAGTGATTTATTGGGCATAGTTCTGTTTGAGGTGGTGTATCCTTAACTTTGAGCAGACTTATCCATCCAGTTTAACTTTGACTCAAAACCACAATGCATTTTGCACTTTAAGAAACATTTCCAGATGCAAAAGAAGTAATAAGTAGGAAAAAAAAATCTTAGGACCGACTTGGAATTGAACCCCTGTCCTTTGTTACTACAGTCTGGCATGTAACCACTCAGCCACCAAGAGACAACTTCCGTGAGGAATTAGTTGATAAACAAAATTTTGGTAATTGATTTATTTGTGCTTACTATTTCTGTTCATCAATGTGTGTGCAGTTGTCACAGCAATTTAAGCACATGTTCAGTGTTTAGAGACTTAATGTTGCTTGTGTAATTATTGCTATTCAAGCCTAAAAAAGATTTTAGTTCGAGATGTTTGATGATGAGCTGTCTTCCCAACATTGAGTCGTAGCCTGATGTTACTACTTATTTTCAGTCTTGCTTCAGCTTCTTAATGTTGCTTTAGATAGTTCTCGTAATCCATTGTGTGACTATTCTCCAAAGGGAAAATATTACCATGTAGAAAGAAAAGAATTTTTGTTACCTCATTTGATACGAATCAATAGTACAGTTGTATTGGGAACAGAGCTGAATAAAAAATAGCATCCAGTCATTCATCTTTTCAAACATATGCGCAGTTTTATATACTGTACAAGGTAATAGCTAGGTACTTACAGTTTTTTCCTCTTCCTGTAATTTAGAATTTTACTAACTGAGGTTTTTATAAGTGTGAATCTCGTTGGTGCAGCAGATTATGTAAATGACATTATACTTCACAAACACACATAATTTCCCTTTTATTTATTTGATCTTAAGATTTTGTACAAGTGAATGTTGTGCCGAGATTATTGGTAATTTCTTGAGTTGTTTGCTGAGTCATTACTCTGTATTTTCAATTACTATGTACCAGACAAGAAATTGGCCTCAGTATTTAGTCATTGTTATTTATCCTACAGAATTTTTATCTTCTACATAAAAAAATAGTCTGTTGTTTGTCTATGTGTTTTTAATATACATTCTTGAATAATTTATTGTAATATGTTTCTGCAGACATCACACTTTTAAATTCTAAATGATAATCCTGTCATTGAAAGCAAGGCAGTAGAAAGTCTTGATCAGCAAAATGAAATGCAGACTTACCATTTTGAACTGATATGATTATTCAGCAAATCTGAAAGTAACTAATAGTGCTCTGATTTAAAATGAAAGCTGAAGATAATCCTCCACATTTCACTTCTGAAACTATAGCCATGAAAAACTGAAGAATTGTATGAATATTTTGTTGTCTGCATGAGCACATGGCAAGAAATAGAGGCTATTGATAAATCTAGAGCAGCTACATAGTTATATCAGGACCAGTTAGCAATAAATTATCTTCAGATCTCTTTTACTAAGAATTTCTCTCCACCTTCCCAACAGAATCGTACATTTGAAACCTAATGCTTGAATTATCTGTCTCTTTATATGTGTTTTTATTGGCTATTTGATCATTGCACTTGAGTGATGTGTCTGTTTGTATTGTGTAAATTTTACTAACTCTGTTACATTCTGTTCTTTTGTCAATTTTTTTTAAAAAAAACTTCTGTTAATATACAATTTGTTGTGCATGTTTTAACCCAGAGTAGTTTAATGATCTCATTTTTTAATCACATTATCATTATTATACTCGTGTAAATCAAGTGTCATCTTTATTTTAAAATTAAGATTTTTTAAAACATTCTTTGATATTAAACTACAGTACACCAGTCATAACAATTTTGTGTGCCATTGAGATGTAGAAATTATGCACTGAAAGATCTCATCAGCTAAGTAGTTAAATAATGGCAAAACGTTAATGTATTGCTAGTATTAGATTATTTTTATCCCCACATTATGTAATATTGTTTACCATGTTGTAGTATCAGCCTCAGTATGCATTTTCACTTATTCCGCACACATATTGTTAAAATCTGTGTTCCATTTCTCAAGTGGTGCACTATGAATTCATTAATTTCTGTAATGTTCCCACGTATTTTACTTTGGGAACCTGATGTGGACAAAGTGTTCAATTTTCAGGTGGCTTCTTGCACCAAATATAGAATCTTTATATTTCTGTACTTCATATTCAAATTGCCCGTGTTACTAATAGGACAGTTTTTATGTAAGAAAATTCCAAATGTTCAGTGAATCGTGTTTTATGAATAATTTGAGCTCTTAATTTTTCTATGTCTAATCATTACACAGTCTCACAAAAAGAGTTCGTGGTTTACCTGTAGCTGTTCAAGTTCTTAATACAAATTGTATAAGCAGGGTGCTCCTTTCATATATCATCTTCCAGCTGCCTTTTACACACCATTCTTCAAGGAAGTTTGGGAGAAGAAACCTGAAATAGAGCAAGCATTCCACATGGAAGAGCCGGTCAATTTGAATGACTGCAGTGAGGGCACATTGGACCACCAGTCGCGTCATCCACTTCCTCCTCCACGGCATGAGAGTTACCTTATCAAGACCGTTGAATCAAATGAAGGGTGAGAAATGTCATTAGTATAGATAAAATCAAGAGAATAATGGGAAGGAGGTTATTGATATTTCAGAATGGAATATAATTTACTTGTGTTACGTAATACGTTTTCACATGTGCTTATGTTGAATAAGGAAATTTTTAATGACTGTGATTCCCTGCACCCTCCACCATTCCCCTTCATGGCTTCTAGATCATACTTTCTTTATATTTAGACCTTGCTGATGTTAAACCTTGAGCTTATCACTTATTCAGTGACAGCATAACTGAAATATCTTGATGCTCTCAAAACATATTTAGTTGTGAGGATAGAGTGTCATATGATACAGTTTCATTGGAGAAAAATACATGATAATTCATCTCTGTGAGCAGAATCTGTTTGGAGTTCTTTTGCTGGAGATTTATCTGATATACTTCAGAAACATGATTTGCTTCTGTTACTGAGATAACTAAGTATACAAAAATGATGAGATATCCACAATCAATGATCATAAGATTTACAAAAATTTGATTAACAAGACAACAGTGGATGGCAATTGGTAGCTGAGAGCTAACAGATAAACTATCTTGAGACAGGTTATACTGTAATGCAACAGTAACTCACTGAAGGCTGGCCTGTGCCATACAAAAGGAGTGAAGTTTTCAAAGAAAGGAAAAGGCACCTCATTTTTCGTAATGCAATGGTGTTGGAACCACTGATGTATAGATTGGTTGATTGCTGGAAACTCTACACTGGTTTGGTGTCCCTACTCCAAAGTTCTGTTTCAGTAATTATTAACTTCTGTTTCTCCATAGAATTCATTAATTATTTTACTGTATACTACTAACTGTTGCAGTACCTGTAGTTAACACCAGGGCTGACATCAAATCTGCATGGAAAGTGCATTTCTTGATAAACTCCTGTTATGCCTTGTACAAGAATTGATTCCTTTGAATGTAACATTGCATTAGAACATTTCTGTGTTCTGTGATAAAGCCAACTTTTTTCACTCCTCCATCTCCTTCTCTCTCATTTTTTTATACTAAAATTTTCAATAGTGTTAGTGATCATAACACCAACTTTTAAATGCATTTAACATCATTTAAATGTTAATGCAATCATCATTTTCTTATTCCTATTGCAATCCATTCCTTCCAGATGATTCTGGTGGTGTACTGTACCAGCCTTGTTGGTAGCTGTATTTGTTTGCTTACAGAAAACATTTTATATCCCTTTGTTATGTATGAAATGCATGTCCATGAAATTTTGTCTGTAACATTTTTGGCAACTGATTTAGCGTTTGAACACTTCAGATTTTGCTCATTTTGTACTGAACTGTATAATATGATTTCTATGTGTATGTTGGCAAAGTTACAAGTACATGTGTATTGAAAGAAGTAAACAGAGGACCACCAGAAGACATATAACATTTTGTAGTTAGTTGCAGTTCAGATTTACTGTAGCGTATCATTGACGAGGTAAATTTAGAGAATACCTGAAACATAGTCTATTGCAAACCTGCTACATGTTGCTTTCTTCATTTCACTACAATTATCATCTAAAAGCATACTGTCAGACTGATATTTTCCAGTTATGTTTTCTTTTATCATCTCCATTATACATTCATCAGTACATACCTATATTCTTTGGAAATATTTCGTATAGGCTGTGTTGGACAGCTGTTACATAAGAAAGTTAAAAAATTGCATTATAAAATACTCAACTGTACCACTATTTATTTATTTATTTTTTACTGAAGTCAATCGATTTTGCGCCAACATCAGACCATCTTCTGTCCTCAAAAGCAACTCAGCTATGCCTAATCACAACTGCAATACCAATTGTAACTTACAGACTGCTCCATTACTATTGTTAACTGTCCGTGCACATCCTTTATGTCCAGTCAAGTCAACATCAAGATAATTTTGTTCACCTTGTTATCATGTTTTGAGCTGACAAAGCAGGGTACACACAACCATCTCTGATACTGACTGGACATAAAGGTTATGCATCGACACTTAATAATAGTAGTTGAACAGTCTATAAGTTGCAGTTGGTATTGCAACTGTGAGAATGCATAGCTGGTTGCTTTTGATACCCAAAGATGGTGTGATGTTGGACCAAAAATGATTATCTTCAATAAAAATAGTGGTACAGCTGTGTATTTTATAATGCACATTTTAACATTGACATCCTTTATGCTGATTTTTTTTTCTTCGATGTTTTATGTAGTTATTGAGGTTAATATCATTTCTTGTAATTCTGATGTGTTTAACAAATTGTCCAAGTTTTAGTCTCTTCCTTTTATCTATAGGATCATACATTAGAAACAGAAGTAAGGCATATCAATTAAATGTGCTGAAATAAGGTGAATGACTCATTGGTGATGAAATCAGTGAAAATTCAATGATACGAAATACCAGTACAAACCATCCAGTTATGCTGAACCTGGAATGTAATGTAGAGGCAATCGAAGATCTGTGCTAGACCGAGATCTGAACCTGGGTTTTCTACGTAATCCCAGCAGAGGCCTTAACCATAAAGTTATCTGATAATGTCTCCAGACCAGACTCAAACTTTCATTGTCACTGATATGTCCACCTATTATTTCCAAACACTACTATCAGAAATTTTCCCCCAGGGACAAATGAGAATAGCATTACTGGGTGAACGAAGTTGGAGGAACATTGTGATCTACCCTGTCATGAGGGTTATGTGAAATGCACTGAAATAAAATTAATAGATTGATGGAGATTAAGTCACTGAAGGTGCACAGACACTATTTATCAAAAGTTGATGTGCAGAACTCTGTCGCTACCATTCTATCAGTAGTTGACAGGTGTAATCAGTATCAGTATTGTACTTTCAGATAGTAGTTGTTTAACCTTTTATTGGCTAACAGTATGAAATTTTATCAGTATTGTTTAAATGATGTCACTCTAATTCTGGCAAAATGTGTGGTTGAACATTATCTCAGCCAGTCTATAATTTGAATATAATGTAAGGGGACTGGACTTTGAACAGCAAGCATTATCACTCCATGTTTTGAGAGGACGTTACTCGTGATGTATAACACTTACAAAATTGTGATTTTATGTCAACACTGAATGACAGAAGGAAAAGCATAATGGAAAAAAGTGTTTGTTTATCTGTGATAACTTAATTATTAGAAAAAATTGTGTACTTGATGAATATTGAAAGCAAATTTTATTTTTGGTGCCATTAGCCATGGCTTCTCTCAACATCCAAACAAATAAGTTATGAGTTGCAGCTGGTAGTTTGGAGTATATCTGAATGAACAACAAGAAATTATTTTACATAACCATTTTCTTTTCTTTATTTATTTTTCTAAGAAGTGACACCAGTAATGATATGTTATTTATCCAAATCCGCATATTGCCGGTAAATATTAAGCATAATACAAAGACCCCTCATAAACTTCGTTTTGAGAGAAATTTGATGAATAAAGCTGAAATCATTGTGAAAGTATATGTACATTAAATACTGAAAATGTTGTTTCTAGAAAATTAGGAAAAAAATACATTGTGACTTTTTCATGCCATATGGCTCTTTAAGTACATTCCACCTGCATATTCTGGTTGAAAAGCTGATTTTCTGTCCTTGGCAATCTTTTTCCAAAGTCCCGTCCTTCATCTGGACTCCTTGATAGTGGCTTCAACAGATACTTCTTCTTTGGTCATTTGCAGGAAATCAAGACAGTCAAAGATATTATCATGTTATTCATGTTAGATGCCTAAATTATTTATTATTTTAATCTTGCTAATCACACTATGTATTGAAACATATTACTGAAGTAATCACAACTGTTTTCAGAACTTTACAAGCAACTAGGACTGTTTTCAGTACTCACTGCCATATCCATCTGTTGAAACTTTCTTTGTGGTTTTTCATGCTGTCGTGTACACATTTGCCAAGCAATTTGGAATTTACAAGTTCCTTGTATATTTTCTACATTGACTGCATTCTTTTCCTGTTGCATCACTCAGCCACTTACACCATGAGGCCTCCCTTTTTGACAGAGTCCATGTAATGTGTTCTGGTCTGTAGTAAAAATTTAGGGTACAAAGTTGCCAATACAGTTTTTTTCTCATTTTGTGCAAATCCCCCACATTTCTTCTTATAACTAACTCATACAACTGAGTCAGATTGTTTATTTCTCTCTATGTAAGATTACAAGGTGTTCCATATGTAAGTTTCTTCCCGCTGAAGTCTTTACACAGGTTTCTCAGCTTGGCTCCCATTCAGTTCTGAAAGGGTCCGGCTCCCCTATTTTAACATTATAACATGGTCTGTCATTAATTATACTTACATGATCTTTAAAATCTAATGTATAATAAAGTTTGCATTTGCAAACACTGTCAGGTGCTTCTCATGGTCCATCGATAAATCTTCCATGTCATGCCTGGTAATTGTTACAGTTTTAAATTTGTTGCTATAAAACTCAGGATTAATATTAAATATCTTAACACTTGCCATTTTTAACACTAGAAACAGAGAAATAAAACTGCAAAAGCAAAATCACACACTACAGATGTTCACAACAGAATCTTGACTCGTGACAAAAATAATAAAAACTGTGTGTGTTAGAGTGTGTGTGTGTGTGTGTGTGTGTGTGTGTGTGTGTGTAAGCTTTGCTATTCTGCCAGTGTGACTGTCAGAACTCAAGAAAAATCAGTTTTTCCATTTGCAGTCCATATTCACTGAATTGAAGTCACTGCTCATGTGCAGTCTTTTATTCAAACCAAAGACCAAACAAATAGTGCTAATGTTCATAAACAATACAGTTCTTAAAATCAGAAGACATTGCATATTCTCACAGAACACAAAAGAAATATTTGGTTTCTTTGTCCAGGTTCACATCCAGGTGTCCTTAGCATTTGTTGTCAGATTCATTGCAGAACATCTAGAGCAGTTTTCCATACCCATCATTGATAAACAGTCTGAACAATGTAATGCATGGCAGAGAGTACAAGATTAGTCTGGGAATGATTCAACAGTAGTTGCGTCCATTAACTGGTGAACCATAATATGTTCAGTGTGCTGAATGCTGTACATTGCCAAATGTGTGGTATCTCAGTTTATAACCATCTGTATTTCATACATGTACCACAGTATCATGGTTATTGATCACAAGATATAAATCCTGTTTTTTTGTAACCTGCAATAGGATTGGAAATTGGTTTGTAGCTCGTGGTCTAGTGGTTAGCATTGCTGCCTCTGGATCACAGGGTCCCGGGTTCGATTCCCAGCCAGGTCAGGGATTTTCTATGCCTGGGGACTTGCTGTTTGTGTTGTCCTCATAATTTCACCATCATCATTTGGGGAAAATAGTAAGACGGGACTGTGAAAAGATTGGGGATTTGTACAGGTGCTGATAACCGCATCGTTGAGTACCCCACAAACCAGTCATCATCATCATCATCATCAACATCATTAGGAATGGAAATTAAATAAATGTGAATCTGAGGAAGGATTTTTCTTTTTGTACAGACTTACATGTATTGACTATTCTTCAACATAATCTCTATGATGATTGAGACATGCTGTAATAGTGCACCACCTTTTCTATCCCCTCTGAAACAGTTTATCTTGTCACCTGTATGGACCAACAGAAGTGTGTCATCAATGGTAAAATTCCTGTGATTACAGGTGTGGATGTTAGAATAAATACCTTACTCAGACAGACTGTTTTAAAAAAGGTAAGTAAATATAGTGCTGCATACAAAAAATTTTGTTTCAATAAGTATGGTGGGTTAGAATGTTAGAGGACAGCTAAACAAAGTTGACTAGCTTTTTGTGCTATTCTGAACATTGAAGGCCATAAACTTTCAACCTTTCCTGTAGCGAAAATTTAGAGAAAGTAGTCGTAGTCATGTATGCTAAAAATAACATCAAGTTCAAATCATTTGAAACCATTAGTTTCCACTTTTATCAACAATTGATAGTATGTGCTTGTGAACTGCTGATACCAGAAAACTTATTTGGAGTTATTACATTGTATAGATCCTCACTTGGTGATCTTCAGATGTTTCTAGAAAAATTTGATTCGTTATTATGACACCTAGCAGATAAAAGATGCAATTTATTATCTGTTGTGATTTTAATAATTATTTTGTTAAGGATTAGGTAAATGATGTGGTAATGTTATTTAACATTTATAACCTGAATTCTGTTCTTGAGTTTTCCACCAGAATTGCGTAGGACAGCAGAGTGCTAAAAGACAACATATTTGTTGGTGAACCTTCAATCAATTGTATAACTGTATATCCAGCTGTGAATGGCCTCTGTGGTCATGATGCACATCTAACCATATTTAATAACTTGCCTAATCACAATAAAGTGGCGTCATGTAAAACAGAATGATTAAACAAAAGACCATGTAAAGTTCCAAGGCAGCCTTACAGGAAACTGAAGTGATGTGTATAATTTAATATATGTCCTTTCTAAATTTAATAGATTTCTATGAGTCTTTAGCAGCTACTTTACAAAAAAAGAACACGATAAAGTATGGAATTAATAAGGCATTTAAAAAGTGGTGTGTCACAGAAGGTTTTAACAATGTTGAATATGTGCGGGGGGAAAAGGATAATTGTATGAAATTGTTCTACAACAAGCAAAGATATAGATTTAATGCCATATCATAAGAAATGCTGTTTGATCTAAGAAATGCTGTTTGATCATAAGGAAAATGATTAAAATTTAAAATCGTGTCTGGTCAAAATAAAACTTCATTAGAGATGCAAAAGAAGGTATTTAACCTATTCAGCTCTAAATAATGTCGAAATTAGTAATTCAGACAATAGAAATAAATATCTGTAGGAAATGTTAAAGGAAAAATGAGATCATTTAGATAATGTCTGAATAGTTAGTGATAGCAGTCAAGTAAGAAAAATATTTGGTAACCAACTCATGGGTGTGGCTCAGGAGATTGATGTGGACAGTTCAAGAGATAAGACAATAGAATACTTGCTGGAAGCAGTGTCACAGATATGCAACTAAATTACAAATGCTTCAAGATCTGCCAAAGAAGTTAAGAATATAATTACCTTGTTCAAAGGCAAAAACTCCCAAAGATTTATTGATACCCGAGTAACTTACTAAAATCCTGGTCTTCACAGTATTTGTTATACATAAGAAATCTGTTGTCATATGTCAAAAAAATGAGAAATGGATCTCTTTCCTGACCATGTGATTATTATAATCAAACCTAATGGAGAAATTTCAACATTAAAAGTATAAATAAAATTTTTCTTGAAAAATGGGTTTTCTGCAAATGGACTGTCATTGTTGTTTGTTGTGTTGTGGTCTTCAGTCCTGAGACTGGTTTGATGCAGCTCTCCATGCTACTCTATCCTGTGCAAGCTTCTTCATCTCCCAGTACCTACTGAAACCTACATCCTTCTGAATCTGTTTAGTGTATTCATCTCTTGGTCTCCCTCTACGATTTTTACCCTCCACGCTGCCCTCCAATACTAAATTGGTGATCCCTTGATGCCTCAGAACATGTCCTACCAACTGGTCCCTTCTTCTAGTTAAGTTGTGCCACAAACTTATCTTCTCCCCAACCCTATTCAATACCTCCTCATACCCATCTAATCTTCAGCATTCTTCTGTAGCACCACATTTCAAAAGCTTCTATTCTCTTCTTGTCCAAACTAGTTATCGTCCATGTTTCACTTCCATACATGGCTACGCTCCATACAAATACTTTCAGAAACGACTTCCTGACACCTAAATCAATACTCGATGTTAACAAATTTCTCTTCTTCAGAATCGCTTCCCTTGCCATTGCCAGTCTACATTTGATATCCTCTCTACTTTGACCATCATCAGTTATTTTGCTCCCCAAATAGCAAAACTCCTTTACTACTTTAAGTGTCTCATTTCCTAATCTAATTCCCTCAGCATCACCTGACTTAATTCGACTACATTCCATTATCCTCGTTTTGCTTTTGTTGATGTTCATCTTATACCCTCCTTTCATGACACTGTCCATTCCATTCAACTGCTCTTCCAAGTCCTTTGCTGTCTCTGACAGAATGACAATGTCATCGGCGAACCTCAAAGTTTTTATTTCTTCTCCCTGGATTTTTATACCTACTCCGAATTTTTCTTTTGTTTCCTTCACTGCTTGCTCCATATACAGATTGAATAACATCGGGATAGGCTATAACCCTGTCTTCACTCCCTTCCCAGCCACAGCTTCCCTTTCCTGCCCCTCAACTCTTATAACTGCCATCTGGTTTCTGTACAAATTGTAAATAGCCTTTCACTCCCTGTATTTTACCCGTGCCACCTTCAGAATTTGAAAGAGAGTATTCCAGTCAACATTGTCAAAAGCTTTCTCTCAGCCTATAAATGCTAGAAACGTAGGTTTGCCTTTCCTTAATCTAGCTTCTAATATAAGTCGTAGGGTCAGTATTGCCTCACGTGTTCCAACATTTCTACGGAATCCAAACTGATCTTCCCCGAGGTCCGCTTCTACCAGTTTTTCCATTCGTCTGTAGAGAATACGCGTTAGTATTTTGCACCCGTTACTTATCAGACTGATTGTTCGGTAATTTTCACATCTGTCAGCACCTGCTTTCTTTGGGATTGGAATTATTATATTCTTCTTGAAGTCTGAGGGTATTTCGCCTGTCTCATACATCTTGCTCACCAGATGGTAGGGTTTTGTCAGGACTGGCTCTCCCAAGGCCGTCAGTAGTTCTGATGGAATGTTGTCTACTCCCGGGGCCTTGTTTCGACTTAGGTCTTTCAATGCTCTGTCAAGCTCTTCACGCAGTATCGTATTTCCCATTTCATCTTCATCTATATCCTCTTCCATTTCCATAATACTGTCCCCAAGTACATTGCTCTTGTATAGGCCCTGTATATACTCCCTCCACCTTTCTGCTTTCCCTTCTTTGCTTAGAACTGGGTTTCCATCTGAGCTCTTGATATTCATACAAGTGGTTCTCTGTTCTCCAAAGGTCTCTTTAATTTTCCTGTACGCAGTATCTATCTTACCCCTAGTGAGATAACCCTCTACATCCTTACATT
Source organism: Schistocerca serialis cubense (assembly GCF_023864345.2). NCBI lineage: Eukaryota > Metazoa > Arthropoda > Insecta > Orthoptera > Acrididae > Schistocerca > Schistocerca serialis. The sequence goes on from NC_064640.1 coordinate 309,248,212, forward strand.
TGTCCTCTATCCATCCCTGCTTAGCCATTTTGCACATACTGTCGATCTTGTTTTTGAGACGTTTGTATTCCTTTTTGCCTGCTTCATTTACTGGATTTTTATATTTTCTGCTTTCATCAATTAAATTCAGTATTTCTTCTGTTACCCAAGGATTTCTACTAGCCCTCGTCTTTTACCTACTACGTCCTCTGCTGCCTTCACTATTTCATTCCTCAAAGCTACCCATTCTTCTTCTACTGTGTTTCTTTCCCTCATTCCTGTCAATTGTTCCCTTATGCTGTCCCTGAAACTCTGTGCAACCTCTGGTTTAGTCAGTTTATCCAGGTCCCATCTCCTTAAATTCCCACCTTTTTGCAGTTTCTTCAGTTTTAATCCTCGGTTCATAACCAATAGATTGTGATCAGAGTCCACATCTGCCCCTGGAAATGTCTTGCAATTTGAAACCTGGTTCCTAAATCTCTGTCTTACCATTATGTAATCTATCTGAAACCTGTCAGTATCTTCAGGCTTCTTCCATGTATACAACCTTCTTTCATGATTCTTGAACCAAGTGTTAACTATGATTAAGTTGTGCTCTGTGCAAAATTCTATCAGGTGGCTTCCTCTTTCATTTCTTAGCCCCAATCCATATTCACCTACGTTTCCTTCTCTCCCTTTTCCTACTACCGAATTCCAGTCACCCATGACTATTAAATTTTCGTCTCCCTTGACTATCTGAATAATTTCTTTTATTTCATCATATATTTCTTCAATTACTTCGTCATCTGCAGAGCTAGTTGGCATATAAACTTGTACTACTGTAGTAGGCGTGGGCTTCGTATCTATCTTGGCCACAATAATGCGTTCACTATGCTGTTTGTAGTAGCTTACCCGCACTCCTATTTTTTTTATTCATTATTAAGCCAACTCCTGCATTACCCCTATTTGATTTTGTATTTATAACCCTGTATTCACCTGACCAGAAGTCTTGTTCCTGCTACCACCGAACTTCACTAATTCCCACTATATCTAACTTTAACCTATCCATTTCCCTTTTTAAATTTTCTAACCTACCTGCCCAATTAAGGGATCTGACATTCCACGCTCCGATCCGTAGAACGCCAGTTTTCTTTCTCCTGATAACGACATCCTCTTGAGTAGTCCCCGCCCGGAGATCCAAATGGGGGACTATTTAACCTCCAGAATATTTTACCCAAGAGGACGCCATCATCATTTAATCATACAGTAAAGCTGCATGCCCTCAGGAAAAATTACGGCCGTAGTTTCCCCTTGCTTTCAGCCGTTCGCAGTACCAGCACAGCAAGGCTTGTTTGGTTAATGTTACAAGGCCAGATCAGTCAATCATCCAGGCTGTTGCCCCTGCAACAACTGAAAAGGCTGCTGCCCCTCTTCAGGAACCACACGTTTGTCTAGCCTCTCAACAGATACCCCTCCATTGTGGTTGCACCTACGGTACGGCTATCTGTATCGCTGGTATCGCTGAGGCACGCAAGCCTCCTCACCAATGGCAAGGTCCATGGTTCTTGGGAGGGGAGGGGGGGGGGGACTGTCATTAAAATTGTATAATATGTGATCCATGGAATTCTGTACTTCGTGGGCATTTATATTGATAAAAACCTTAACTGCAAGTTATGTGCTATAGGTCTTAACACATTGCATACCGGCTGCCCAGTTGTCCGTAATTTTCATGAGACGTGCGCAGAATGAGTGTGCCATCTTTATTTGAACATAGCTGCACTTACCAGTGTCTGATGCTGATGAAACTTGGAAGACATGTTTGTATGATGTTCTAATATTCTTGAAAGGTGTGATACCTCTGGAAACACATGCCTTTACATAACGGTATTTGACAAAACTGGCAGTAGTGTCCTGTTTCACTTCCTTTACGATGTGCTGCACAAACTCTGTGAGGTCATGCTGGAAATTTCTTTTTTCCACTTCCCACAATAGTCTGAATAGTATGTTATTTCATGTTCCCTAACAATCGACCAGGTGGATCCTTAGCTGGTGCTCGTTTTGTAGGTCAGATTGCTTCAGTTTCCTCCACAGTTGTGGCACCAACTTGTTGATCACTTGTCTAGGCTCTTGCAACTTCTTTTAGGAACATTTTATATATTTTTTGTTTATCTGGATTTATGTTTCTGTACGCTTTGTATGTGTTAAACAAAGCACAATTGATTAGAAACAAAACTACTTTCTTTGTCAATTTTTTGGTTTTAAGCATTCTCCCACAATATGAAATATATTGATCAGCTCTATCCATGCCTTTCTTAAATTTTTTGTACATCACAATACATTTTGGTTTTCTGTACAATTTCCCCTTGCTGTAGGTTTTTTGTCCCCCCTCCCCTCCCCGCCCTTCACGTGTATGTACGCGTTGTGGATTGTTTTATCATTCTCACCTCCCTTATATCTTTCCATACCTGCAGCAAAATGCCACCTTGTCTTTGAAATGTAGTGTCACCTTTCTTTAGCGATTTGGCTTCTGTTTGTAGACATTGAGGTAGACCTCTGTTGATTTGTATTGTACGACAAACTCTTGTTTTCCTTTCTGGAAGTGTTTTGGCAATAGCTTACTATTGTAATAATTTTCTTGATAAACATGGTACCACATGCCAATGTGAGGTGAAAGTACAGAGAGAATAGTGTCTTGAAGCTTTTTTTTATTTCCCCAGTGTGTATTTCTAGATTTGAGATATAGCCACTTACACTTTCACAAACCATACGAACAAGCAAACCATATCTGATAAGTTTTTCTGTATTATATGTCCATGATGTCATTGATTCATCAAGAGAAATCTCCTGTTCAGGTTTCTATACGATCTTAAATTTATCTTGATGGTAACTTAAGCACGGGTTCAATTTTGTAGAGAGTGTTTTCCTGACCATTCTGTAAGGAATTGTCATTGAAAAGTCACAATTTCCATATCTGCTCAAATCAATTTCTGTTCATTAGCTTGCCAAAAATTGGTGTCTCTATTAGAGGATCTATTGACCAGTAGTCCTTCAGATAACCTGTTGGCTTGTTGCTGCATTTATTCAATTAGTTACAGTTATATACTAACCAATATGTTCCACATGATAGAGAGATATCACAGTTATGATCCATGGAACACGTAAATAAATAAATAAGAAAAAGTGCTCTGCAATTTCTCAGGGCGTAATGTTGCAAAGAAATATGAAATGGAACGAGCACGTGAGAACTGTGGTAGGGATGGTGGATGGTGAATGGTTGACTTAGTTTTATTGGGAGAATTTTAGGAAAGAATGGTTCACCTGTAAAGGAGACCACATATAGGACACTGGTGCAACCTAGTCTTGAGTACTGCTCGAATGTTTGGGATTCGTATCAGGTTGGATCGAAGGCAGACATCGAAGCTATTCAGAGGCAGGCAGCCAGATTTGTTACTGGTAGGTTCAGGCAACACGTGTTACAGAGATGCTTCAGGCATTCAAATGGGAATCCCTGGATGGAAGGCGACATTCTTTTCGAGAATTTAGAGAACCAGCATTTGAAGCTGACTGCCAAATGATTCTACTGCTACCAACATACACCGCGAGTAAGGACCACGAAGCTAAGATATGAGAAATGAGGGCACATATGGAGGTATATAAGCAGTCATTCTTCCTTCACTCTATTTGCAAGTGGAACAGGAAAATAAATGACTAGAAGTAGTACAGGATACCCTCTGCCATTCACAATATGGAGGCTTGTGGAGTATCGATGTAAATGTAGATTTGTGAAAGGTTGCACGACTTCACGCCAATGAGGATAACAGGGATATTATTGCTCTGACTGACTATTACCGCCTTCAGATATGGAGGAGATAGTGTAACGGAAGAGGCTGTAGTTTGATGGTATTCTGTTTTTGATGCATTGTTAACTCTACACAGATCCATTCAAAACAAACAGGTAGGCTACTGTAATTCTCTGTCATTCAGCTGCCCAACTTTGTGCATGTACATCAACTAGTTCATTGAGTCAATTGGAAGTAATGGATCACTCTACCTATTACTTTGAGATTTATGTGACTTAAATTATTTTCTTGAAATGGAATAATAGTCTATGCAGATGAGGAATTGCAGGGCACAGTGATATCGTGACGTGACAGATTGATGGCAATCTTTCTGCAGAGGGGATAGGAAAACTGTTACACCATTGTGACAAATATCTGTCACCATAGCAAGTACAGTGAGCAATATTCATGTAATATTTACTTATAACCCTTTCTGATATGTGAAACTGGATGGAAAAGAATAGCCTTTGTATGTGGTTTTAGAATTGTGTCATTGCAGAAGTAAGACTGTGTGGTAACGGGTGTAGGAGGGGCATTGAAATAAGTAATCCGTATTGTAAAATATCGAAACAGGAAGAGACATCTTGTATACTAAGACACTGCTTGCTATCAACCCTGATAATGAAGAAAGGCTACAATTGAAATTTTTACTGCACACAATAATTCATAGATATTATTTGTAATATATGCATTGGTTTCCATAAATGAAAGAAAAATCATAAAATTTATAACAACTTATATATTTATTTCCAGATATGATGAAACTTGGCCGTGTGTAGTACAAAATCAGCAAAACATGAAAAAAATTTTAGCTTGTAGTATATTTCAAATATGCAAAATGGATGTGCCAGTGATATACCACAAGGAACATCAGTACAGATTGTGATTATTCAGGGCAACAATACACCAAATACAATGATGTGTGTTGCTGTTACTGGTGGTACCTGTGAGCACCAAGGGAACTGAATGTAGTTGTACTAGCTAACTTATATTCAACACATCAAGAATGTGGAGAGGACTTTGAGTAGCAGTATGCCTCTTTACAGTATATTGTGTGCAATTCAGGTCAAGACGTTGAGTTCGTAGCTACATGTGCAGAATAATTGCTGTTAGGAGTATTTATGAGATGAACTGTGTGTGACTGAGTATTCTGGCCCAATAGAAAATAAGTTATAATTAACTGCTGTGGTGTAAATACCTAAGCTTGAAGACGGCCCTCTCACAGTGATAATTCTACATAGAAAAAATAAATATCTGTGCATCTACTTTAAAAGACATTCCTTTTGCATGTTTGGTACATGATACAGAGCAAGATAGTTCAGTGGATAAGGCACTACACTCACATTTGGGAAGAGCATGATCCAGATCTCAATCTGGCCATCCAAATTTAGTTTTCCTATAATTTCCTGAAATATGCACCTAAATAATGGACTAGTTTGTTTGAAGTAACCACAGCTGATTTATGTACCCCACTGATGTCCAGTTGTTTGTGTTTCACCTCAAATGACCTTAGTGTTGCCAAGGCGCTGAACAGTATCCTCCCTTGTTGCCTTTTCAAGTGAGTAATATTCATGTAATATTTACTTATATCCCTTTCTGATATGTGAAACTGAATGGAAATCCCTGAGCACATTTTCTTGATGATAAACCTGTGGTCTGGAATTTTTGCCACAGGATGAATATTTAACCAACCGGCCAAGTTAGTGAGCAAAGCTAGCGAGATTAGAAGATACCCGAGATCATGTCAGTTACTGCTGTATATTATTGAGGGATCACTATTTTGTGATTTTTCTCTAATTTATGGAAAGCAGTATATTTTAACCTTTTAATTTCATCTTCATATGATATGAAGGTATATTACTTTGTATAGTTTAGAAAATATCTTTCACATGGATGACATGTGGAGTTTATTTTTATATGTCACTATTATGTATACCTGTTGGTATAACTACCTAACATCTGAGATTGTTTCATTGTGTGTAATCAATTAAAATGTCAGTTTATGAGAAACAATCTTTTTATTTATCAGGAGTGGGTCAGAGATCTATGAAAGACTTCCTACAGATGCATCATTGGCAGATGATCTGAATGAACCTTTGTCATCAACATTCCCAGAAGACCGTTTACTTAGCCCTAGTGATGACAGTGAGATCTATTCCCATGTAGATATGTATGGAAGAGACAATGAACCTCTCCTTAAATCAAGAGAGACGAAGAATGCAGATAAATTGCAACAAGGTTAGTCAATCTATTACCTAATATAACAGCTGATGATGTATTGCCTAATTTATAGTTTTTAAATGAGTTAACTTATTTATTTGTTTAATGAGCACAGCATGTGTTTGATGGTCGTAGGATTTTAAGTAATGTCGGTGGAGCAGTGAAATGTAGACATTGTGAATGAGTTAATTTAGTCTGTAAATGGCAGCAACTCTGCAGCAAACAATTTAATTTTTGTTCATAGAGGTAGGCACTGACATTATCTGCACAGACAATAAATATGTATGGCGTAAACTGAAGTGCACATTATTGTTGTTGTTATTATTATTATTATTATTATTATTATTCCAATTCTTTGTCCCAAGAGCAGGTAGAATTTTATATATGTAGTAGCCAGACAAGCAAACAAGCAAATCCCACAGAAGTAAAATGGGGTAAAAAAGTATTGTGATATAGGAAGAAGACTGGTGTCATGAGTAAAGTGAAAATAATGACACAGGTTAAAAGATTTATTTTTAATCACTAGTGTTACTTAAAGAAATTACCCAGTTGATATAAGGGAAACTGACAAAAATCCACAGACAAAAGAAACAGTAGGATAATATATTCTGTGAGGATGCTTAAAAAATTAAGAGGAGATTGGGAGGTAACACTAAAATTAAAGCAGTCCTCTTTTCAGAAACTTGTTCCTTAATGACCTTTGTGTCAGTAAGACCTTAAAATCTAACTTCCATTCTTTCTTCTCGCATTAGTTTCATGTAAATTCAGAATCATAAATTAAACAAATTGTATGTCACGTTTCCAAAGGTATAATGTTTTAAGCAGTTCTGAAATGTTTGCATGGAATAAAATGCAACTTAAAATATGATGCAACAGAAATACAGTATAACCCCACTTTTACATTCCTGGAATTAAAATTTTCCCACTGTTCACATTTTTTATTGTTCCTGTCAAATTTCCTGTGTCAACAATGCTAATTCACACCCAATTTTGCATCAACGTATTTATAATTTTCCTGCAATTTAGGCTTTATGAAAAAATGTTTGTGGGGAAAAAACTGACGTAAAATGACACTGGCATGATCTTGGCCGTCAAGTAGTCCTTACAGACGTTATGTGGTTAAGTTTCTTGACACCAGGGTGCTCTACTTAGTGGATTTAAAGCAGTAAACATGTAAAAAGTTGGATCAATTTGTGCCGTACCTCCTGCCACTGCCAAACTCTACTCTGCATGGTGGCTGTTAGGAGTAACTAGGTTTGTACAAATAAAGGTATCATGACCACTCACAACGATTTCCAAACTGTATATACAGTGCATGCACCATTTTGTGATTGTTGTAATCATCACACCTCTGTGAAACCGTATTTAGTATGTTTCGTCTTTTGGCCGCTTGTAGCGCTAGTTGACACCTTCATTCAGTTTGAACTGCTCAGATGTCTTTGGGTTAAACACAGCACAAATGACATATATTCTCATGCCGAGCAAAACATGTTTCAGGAATTTATTCTCGTTGTTAAGTTTTCTTTTTTTTATTTTATTTTTTGTTTTGTTTTATATACACAAAAAGACTTGGATATGTGTGGTTTTCTACATAACTGAGGAAGCACAGTACCAGATAACCTCAAATAGACGACTACAGTTGAAGAGATGCAGATCAACACATATGCAAACACCACATAAAATACTTATGTGTATATTTGCACTGGATATTGAGAAAATTTTTTCGAAACGCACGAAAAATATGTAACTGATGCAGTGTTTCATTATTTAAATAATGAATGACAGCTGTAGGCGTTCCAAAAACATCGATAATGACATGAAATGGAGTCAAAAGTTTCTGCTTCCCAGTTATCAGTTTCCATTATATCAGCAGTTTTTATTAGATGATAAACCATTGTTAGATAATAAACAAGTCCATGATGCCTATTATGTGCAAATATATAAAGTGTGAAAATGCAAGGGGGCATCCTATTCACAACTTTTACAGTTTAAAATGTTATTGCCACATTTTACCTTTTCCTGCATTTTACACCATTTTTTTGGAGTCCCTTGAAAAGTGTAAAAGTGGGATTTCACTGTATGTATTCTTAGAACATGAATGTGTTCTGTCTCGTGTCAGAAGGTGTGGAAGTCAAATGCACGCCAGAGGGTATGGACCTGGATACCCACTAGGGGTCTCTGTGCTCCGGTGCGCACCTGCGCCACGAGCCTCACTGTGTGAGTGTGCCACTCTCGATACCACATGAAGTCCGCTGACACTTGAGTTCCCTGTGGTCATGTATTTAGGCGGCTGCGCGGCACTACCCTGGCAGTCTGGTACTTGCCGTAGCTCACGTGTGCATCTCGGCCGTACTGTTTTCCAGTTCCATGTGTTGAGATACATACTGTCATCGTTTGGAGTGTTCCTGCATTGTTGTTGTCTTGCCGTGTTCATCACCTCAATCCTTGCCTGCTTGCTTGCTTGCCTGCCTCATGTTGTGTCCTAGTTGGTCGTAGTGTCTGTTGTCTCCTACTTGTTCATCTGTCTTGTCTGTTCATTGTTAGCGATTCCTCCAGCAGCTCCCCCACCTGGCTGCTTCGCGTCTCCGTTCTCAGAAATGCACTGGTCGCTCGCAGCTATAATATTGGCGACGAGCTAAATGGTTCAGTAGCATGGAGGCTAAGTTTGTCTGTCTCCTGGAGCAACAGCAGCAGCTCGTGCAGCAGCAGCAGCAGCAGTGCCAGTTAGATGCCTTACAGCTGTCATTGCAGTTGCTGATGGACAAACTCATGGCATGGGATGCCCTACCACGCCAGCTCCTGGGTGTTACGGTTTCTGATGCTTCCCAATGTGCGCCGTTATTTCTGCCCTTTAACGATGCTAAGGAAGACTGGGAAACATACTTGCATAATCTGAAACAACATTTCACAGCATTTCAGGTCATGAATGACTCCTTACAGCAGTCGTTATTGTTGTCCTGGGCATCACCAGACACATTCTTTCTGCTCTGCAAGTTGGAAACATTGTCAGACCCCGTGGCTCTCTCCTTTAAAGAGATATGGGTGCTGCTGACTAACTACTATTCCAGCGATACCATGTCATGGCGTCTCATCTTGAGTTCTACCAATGTTGAGATTCCCCCCTTGTCTGACATATGTATGGCTTAGGAGCCACCGGTCACTCCTTGTTGGTGGTCGTGTGAGTCACTTCTGTCTTGCCCACAGTGCTTTTCTGCCCACTCTCATGCAGACTGTCCCCATCACTGGAAGATGTGCACACGCTGTCAGAAAGCTGGCCATCTCCGATCTGTCTGTCACAGCTGCTCAACCCTCTCCCGTCCCTCACCCATGGGGCATCAGGATACCGTGCACATGCTGCAATCAGTCGTCACACTGGACACCCCATTGATTTGGAAGTTGTTCCTCATGCTCCGCATTTTTGATGTGGACATTTGTTTCCAGATCGTTATGGGGGCCACCGTCTCCTCCATCAATCTGGCGACATTTATATGCCTGGGTTCACCGGAGCTGTCTCCCACCTCTCGGTGACTGGTCGCGTACGGTGATGGTTCTATCATTCTCTGTGGGCAGTTCTCGGTCTGGGCCACCTATAAACATGTTCCCTGGCTCCTGACCCTACTGGTGATTGACCATCCCTTGGCTTCAAACATTTTTGCACTTGATGCTTTCACACTGTGTGGCTTTTCAATTTCTGACAAAGTTAAGGTCATTTCCTTTGCTGCCCGTTCCAGAAACTCGATGATCTGTGCTCGCCCTATGCCTCTCTGTTTCAGTCTGACTTAAGGTGTGCTTCGGACTCCCTGGTGCACATTGCTCTCCGGCCAGAAACTCAGCCACAGTTCTTCCAGGCTTGATCTATTCCGGTGGCGTTACGTCCAGCAGTCAAGCAAGAGCTCGATTGACTGCAGGCTGCTGGCATCATCGAGCCCCCTGAAAGCCAGTGCTCGGGCGACCCCATTAGTGGTGATCAGGAAACCCAATGGCTCCCTTCACCTATGTGGAGATTTCAGAGTTACAATCAATGCACAGTCCCTGGTTGACACTTATCCCATTCACCGGCAGGAAGACCTTCTCGCCAAACTTGGGCGCAGGGAGTACTTCTCTAAGATCGACCTGGCAGAGGCTTACCCATAGATGAGGAATCCCAGAACATCGTTGTCATCAACACGCCTTTCGGCTTATGTAAATACAAGCACCTTCCATTTAGTATTTCCTCGGTAGCGGTACCTGGAGCAGTTCACCACAGCCCACACCGGCATGTGTCAGTTATCTCGATGACATCTTGGTCACTGGCCATACACACCACAAGCATTTGCAAAACCTTGGTACCTTAAATCATGCCACGCAGGCCTCAGGCTTATGCTGTGGGCTCAGTAAAGACGGCATTCGTCTGTTGGATCGCAACGTTGCGGCCATCAACTCCCTTCTCCGCTCCAAGGATTTATCTGACCTCCAGGTTTTTTTGGGCAAGGGTAACTACTACTTAAAGTTTTTACCCCAGGCTGCTATCGTTGCACAGCCCCTAAATCACTTGCATCACATCTACATCTACATTCATATTGCGCAAGCCACCTGACGGTGTGTGGCGGAGGGTACCTTGAATACCTCTATCGGTTCTCCCTTCTGTTCCAGTCTCGTATTGTTCGTGGAAAGAAAGATTGTGGGTATGCCTCTGTTTGGGCTCTAAACTCTCTGATTTCATCCTCATGGTCTCTTCGCAAGATATATGTAGGAGGGAGAAATATACTGCTTGACTCCTCGGTGAAGGTATGTTCTCGAAAGTTCAACAAAAGGCTGTACCGAGCTACTGAGCGTCTCTCCTGCAGAGTCTTCCACTGCAGTTTACCTATCACCTCCATAACACTTTCGCGATTACGAAATGATCCTGTAATGAAGCGCAATGCTCTCCATTGGATCTTCTCTATCTCTTCTATCAACCCTATCTGGTACAGATCCCACACCGGTGAGCAGTATTCAAACAGTGGACGAACAAGTGTACTGTAACCTACTTCCTTTGTTTTTGGACTGCGTTTCATTAGGATTCTTCCAATGAATGTCACTCTGGCATCTGCTTTACCACAATTAATTTTATATGGTCATTCCATTTTAAATCCCTCCTGATGCCTACTCCCAGATAATTTATGGAATTAACTGCTTCCAGTTGCTGACCTGCTATACTGTAGCTAAATGATAAAGAAACTTTCTTTCTATGTATTCGCAGCACATTACACTTGGCCGGCCGCGGTGGTCTCGCGGTTCTAGGCGCGCAGTCCGGAACCGCGCGACTGCTACGGTCGCAGGTTCGAATCCTGCCTCGGGCATGGATGTGTGTGATGTCCTTAGGTTAGTTAGCTTTAAGTAGTTCTGTTATCTAGGAACTCTTCAATCGAATCACACAATTGGTCTGATAGTCCATATGCTCTTACTTTGTTCATTAAATGACTACGGGGAACTGTATCAAGCGCCTTGCGGAAGTCAAGAAACACGGCATCTACCTGGGAACCCGTGTCTATGGCCCTCTGAGTCTCGTGGACGAATAGCATGGAACTGAAATGCAGTACGACCGAGATGCACATGAGATCTAAGGCTGGTACCAGACTGTCAGGGCAGCACCTACAGGGTAGATTTCTAGTCTCCAGACAAGTCATTATATTCGAACATAACACGTGCTCCAAAATTCTACAACTGATTGACGTTAGAGATATAGGTCTATAGTTCTGCACATCTGTTCGATGTCCCTTCTTGAAAACGGGAATGAGCTATGCCATTTCCCAATCTTTTGGGACGCTACGCTCTGCTAGAGACCTTCAGTACACCGATGCAAGAAGGGGGGCAACTTCCTTCGCGTGCTCTGTGTAAAATTGAACTGGTATCCCATCAGGTCCAGCAGCCTTTCCTCTTTTGAGAGATTTTAATTGTTTTTCTATCCCTCTGTCATCTATTTTGATATCTACCATTTTGTCATCTGTGCGACAATCTAGAGAAGGAACTACAGGGCAGTCTTCCTCTGTGAAACAGCTTTGGAAAAAGACATTTAGTATTTCGGCCTTTAGTCTGTCATCCTCTGTTTCAATACCATTTTGGTCACAGAGTGTCTGGACATTTTGTTTTGATCCACCTACCACTTTGACATAAGACCAAAATTTCTTATGTTTTTCTGCCAACTCAGTACATAGAACTTTACTTTCGAATTCATTGAACACCTCTCGCATAGCCCTCCTCACACTACATTTCGCTTCAAGTAATTTTTCCTCACACTACATTTCGCTTCGTGTAATTTTTGTTTGTCTGCAAAGCTTTGGCTGTGTTTTATGTTTGCTGTGAAGTTCCCTTTGCTTCTGTAGCAGTTTTCAAACTCAGTTGTTGTACCATGGTGGCTCTTTTACATCTCTTACAATCTTGCTTGGCACATACTCTTCTAATGCATATTGTACGATGGTTTTGAACTTTGTCCACTGATCCTCAACACTGTCTGTACTTGAGATAAAACTTTTGTGTTGATCTGTCAAGTACTCTGAAATCTGCTTTTTGTCACAGAAAAATCTTCCTACCTTTTATAATATTTCTATTTACGACTGAAATCATTGATGCTGTAACCGCTTTATGATCGCCGATTCCCTGTTCTGCGTTTACTGTTTCAAATACACTCCTGGAAATGGAAAAAAGAACACATTGACACCGGTGTGTCAGACCCACCATACTTGCTCCGGACACTGCGAGAGGGCTGTACAAGCAATGATCACACGCACGGCACAGCGGACACACCAGGAACCGCGGTGTTGGCCGTCGAATGGCGCTAGCTGCGCAGCATTTGTGCACCGCCGCCGTCAGTGTCAGCCAGTTTGCCGTGGCATACGGAGCTCCATCGCAGTCTTTAACACTGGTAGCATGCCGCGACAGCGTGGACGTGAACCGTATGTGCAGTTGACGGACTTTGAGCGAGGGCGTATAGTGGGCATGCGGGAGGCCGGGTGGACGTACCGCCGAATTGCTCAACACGTGGGGCGTGAGGTCTCCACAGTACATCGATGTTGTCGCCAGTGGTCGGCGGAAGGTGCACGTGCCCGTCGACCTGGGACCGGACCGCAGCGACGCACGGATGCACGCCAAGACCGTAGGATCCTACGCAGTGCCGTAGGGGACCGCACCGCCACTTCCCAGCAAATTAGGGACACTGTTGCTCCTGGGGTATCGGCGAGGACCATTCGCAACCGTCTCCATGAAGCTGGGCTACGTTCCCGCACACCGTTAGGCCGTCTTCCGCTCACGCCCCAACATCGTGCAGCCCGCCTCCAGTGGTGTCGCGACAGGTGTGAATGGAGGGACGAATGGAGACGTGTCGTCTTCAGCGATGAGAGTCGCTTCTGCCTTGGTGCCAATGATGGTCGTATGTGTGTTTGGCACCGTGCAGGTGAGCGCCACAATCAGGACTGCATACGACCGAGGCACACAGGGCCAACACCCGGCATCATGGTGTGGGGAGCGATCTCCTACACTGGCCGTACACCACTGGTGATCGTCGAGGGGACACTGAATAGTGCACGGTACATCCAAACCGTCATCGAACCCATCGTTCTACCTTTCCTAGACCGGCAAGGGAACTTGCTGTTCCAACAGGACAATGCACGTCCGCATGTATCCCGTGCCACCCAACGTGCTCTAGAAGGTGTAAGTCAACTACCCTGGCCAGCAAGATCTCCGGATCTGTCCCCCATTGAGCATGTTTGGGATTGGATGAAGCGTCGTCTCATGCGGTCTGCACGTCCAGCACGAACGCTGGTCCAACTGAGGCGCCAGGTGGAAATGGCATGGCAAGCCGTTCCAGAGGACTACATCCAGCATCTCTACGATCGTCTCCATGGGAGAATAGCAGCCTGCATTGCTGCAAAAGGTGGATATACACTGTACTAGTGCCGACATTGTGCATGCTCTGTTGCCTGTGTCTATGTGCCTGTGGTTCTGTCAGTGTGATCATGTGATGTATCTGACCCCAGGAATGTGTCAATAAAGTTTCCCCTTCTTGGGACAATGAATTCACGGTGTTCTTATTTCAATTTCCAGGAGTGTAGTTCGAGTCTGTTCATCACCAGAAGGTCTAATATGTTACCGCCATGAGTCGGTTCTCTGTTTAACTGTTCAAGGTAGTTTTCCGATAATACACTTAAAAAAATTTCACTGGGTTCTTTGTCCCTGCTGCCCGTTATAAACGTTTGAGTCTCCCAGTCTATATCTGGTAAATTAAAATCTCCACCCAAAACTATAACAAGGTCGGGAAATCTACTCCATATATTTTCCAAATTTTCCTTCAGGTGTTCTGCCACAACAGTTGCTAGCCAGGGGGCCTATAGAGACATCCAATTACCATGTTTGAGCCTGCTTTAACTGTGACCTTCACCCAATTTATTTCACATTTCTTATCTCCGTCAATTTCCTTTGATACTATTGCACTTTTTATTTGATACTATTGCACTTTTTATCACTATAAACACACTTCCCATTCACTGTTCAGCCTGTCTCCGCGATATAAATTCCAGTCTGAGTTTAGAATTTCATTACTGTTTACATCTGGTTTCAGCCAACTTTCCGTCCCTAGTACTATGTGGGCATTATGACTATTTATTAATGAGAGCAGTTCTGGGACCTTTTTATAGACGCTTCTGCAGTTTACTATTTGCACTCAGTCTTCAGGCCACAAGTGGCCCATCGGGACCATCCGACCGCCGTGTCATCCTCGGAGGAGGATGCGGATAGAAGGGGCGTGTGGTCAGCACACCGCTCTCCCGGCCATTACGATGGTTTTCTTTGACCGGAGCCACTACTATTCGGTTGAGTAGCTCCTCAATTTGCATCACGAGGCTGAGTGCACCCCGAGAAATGGCAACAGCGCATGGCGACCCGGATGGTCACCCATGTAAGTGCTGGCCACGCCCGGCAGCGCTTAACTTCGGTGATCTGACGGGAACCGTTGTACCCACTGCGGCAAGGCCGTTGCCAGTTTACTATTACCACATTAATATTGTCATTCCCTGTTGCGTTTTGCCTACTGCTACCTTGTCGTGTCTCAGGAGTCGTCTTGTCGGGCCTAGGGAGGGAATTTTCTAACCTAAAAAACCCACATGTGCACTCCACACAGCAGGGACCGTGGGTGAAGCGTGTAACACCTGGGATGTACAATGCGACACACAAGACTTCCCACTGCTGCTACACTCCTGAAGACAGCTAACCGCGGCCATCAGCACGCTCAGCTGTTCGCGAACAGTGGCCAGCTCCTTCTGTGTTCGTACACAGCAGTCACACATCCTATCCATCCTAAGAAATCAACAATTTACTGTAGATAGTTAAGTAATCAACTTTTAACTAGACTGCTAATTCACTAAAGGCGACTGCCTGACTAAACTGTGGTTACTAAACACTTCTTGTTGGAAACAATGGAAATAAGCACGAACTGTCTCTGGACTGTATTCAAAACAAACATGAAATCTATGGAACACTGTTACTAGTACTCGAAAATTAAAGCTTCCTAAAAGCAAAAACACATGGAAAAAAGAAGTGACAAGTAAGAAAAACACAGTTAATACTTAAATTTACATAGTTTGCTGCACAGGAGATGTGAAGCAGACGGTAGTTACGACGACTCTAGTCAAAGGTTAAATAACAGTATAAATTGTGTATAGTAAGAAGACATCTTATACCTCACATAAGAGCTTTCTTTGTGCGCATGCAACTTAAGTAACTTGCCTAAAAGAAAACACATTGATAGACACCAATGAATAGTTAATTTGGAAATGCGGGGAAAGAGAGAGAGAGAGACAGGAGAGAGGAGAGAATTAGTAGGTTCAGATAGTTGTAGGTTACAGTAGTCATGCAAAGGTGAAAAGATTTGGAAAAGTTAGGCTAATGTGGAGAGCTGCATCATCAAACCAGTCTTCGGTCTGAAAATCATGACAATACATCTGAAGTCGTGGCAGGTATAACTTTGTTGTTACATGTGGAGAGACTGAAAAAAAAATGTTAGATTTTCATTATGCACCCTGTATTCTGCCGTAATGAATAAAATAATGAAAATGCCCATTGATTCTGAGAACCCAAGGTGAGCTTTCACTGTAAGTAAAAGTTGAGAAGCCATTGTATAAAAACCACAGATACGAAATTTGAATAAAGAAAACCAAAAATATATCTGAGGTGCTGCATGACATTTAAATTCAGTCCACCTGTTAGAAATCAGATTGACCAATACACACAGTTAGTGTAAGTAAGAAACAGCAACACAATACAAAGTAATAGAGGAAATCTGAAGTAAAAGTGCAAAAAAAGCAGAAGAAGAAGATAAAAGTGGTATTTTGTTGAAATAATTGAGTGCATATTAGTAGACGAATGACTTGCGTAGACAATTATAAATGCAACACACAGCTACTGTTCATTTACTTTTACTGTCAGAACTGAACCATCTTTTATCTAGTTAGTGAATAATGCAGTCGGCCACAAAATATGTTTTAAAATGTTTTATTTTAGTGCCATAACTGGTTTCGGACTACCATGCCCATCTTCATGTGGCTAATATTTTCAGTTACATAGATTTTTTGATCAAAAACATGTTGTATGTTCCTGCAATAAGTTCCAGTAGATGATGATGTCTTTTGATGTGGATCATATGGTTTTTCAGGTTGATGCATGTGTTGCTGAACTGCAAACAGCACACACAGTGTAAATAAATTATTGTGGCACACTTATATATTCTTAATGTCAGTGTTGAGCATCAAGTATGTGCTGTACACTGGACATTTTTCCTTACAATACATTCCAGTAACAGTGACACTAATGTGATATGTAAATCACTGAAGTGACATCAAATTGAAAGACTTGCACCCAGTCATTGAGCTACATGAAATTGTGTATATATGCAGTGACAGTAAGCTATGCATTAATTATGCATCTTTGTACATGAAAGAAATTTAAGGGTAAAGCTGGTCAACCTATACCATGTACCATTGTTCACAGTGGTTATGTATTATTTATTGAACTCCAAATGAAGTTTACTTAAGTTTTATCACCATCAATTTCAGTTTTACTGAGTGAAAACTTTGGCACATTGCTATTCTTACGTGATGGTGCTTTGCACCAAAATCTTCCTTTCCTTTTTCTTCAAGTTCCAAGTTCCATGTTGTACTGGCTTTTATTGTTAACTGTTAATGTAATTTTCCATGAAAACAATGTATTGTGCTTCAGTGCTCTCTGTACTGTGTTAAATGGCAAAGCTTGTAAGTTGCAAAGATTATTGAGATACTGTTTACAAACATTTGTAGTAAATACCATTAGAAATCTCTCTTATAAAAAAAAGGTAACTCTCATTGTGGATCAAAAATGTGCTTGCATTACTAATGGTGGTGATCATTTGTCTTCTAAACAGTTGTAGTCAGTTGGGTTATGCTTGGTGTCATAATTGTTCTTCAACCCTAGATATAGATTTCTCTTTTAGTTGTCGTTTAAACAATTCTTTGTTATAATTCATACCTTGTGTGTGAGCCTCTGTAATGGTAGTTTTATTACTTAGAGTCCTGTGTCTGCCTCAACCTGCTTACCCGCTAGTGGTCACTGCCCACTATGTCAGTCACTAGTGAATTCAACCAAGAAATGTTTAACTATCAATTCTTCGCAGAATTTATGGATGCATTTCAACTCAGAATTTTTAAATATAAATTTTGTAGTTAAACTCAACAGTTACATAATTGAAAATGTTTCATTCATCAGAAATATAATGGATTAAGCATACAGTACCTCTACTGTTTAGGTATCTTACAGTTGGTATTATAAAAGGAAAAGCATACATCAGAGTGTAATTATAACAGAATTGAACAAGAATCATATTTTTGTGCAGTATTAGAATCTTTCAACAGATTCAGTAACTTATCATGGCATAGAAGACACTTTTAAGAATGACATTTCTTGTTATATTTAAATTCCAGTCAAAAACTTCATCATCAAAATATGAGATGCAGAATAAAGCAGCAAATTAATTTTTCTCTGTTTTGCGGCCAGTTCCCTAATTTCAGTGTCATACCTGCTGCCTCCTCTACAACATCAGTAATAGATAATCAATGTGGGCAGTGTGGTGTAATGTTAACTTATTTCTGGTAGGTGATATTATGGGTTTGTCAGGTTCAGTAAGTAATGTCCAGGAATATCTGAGATCAGCCTCTGTAAATACCTTCAGTGACATTGATACGACATCCACTTCATGAGTAAAACGTAACAACCACTATAAAACTTTTAAAATGAAATAATAAATGCAGTTCTTATAATAATAGCAAAATTAGTTAAGGAGTATTGTTATGAGTTGAGCAATGGTGTATCGAATAAGCAAAAGTTAGTAACCTTCCATGTAAACTTGTTCTCAAAGTTTGCAGTTGTGTTTATTTCACGAGATCTGTGTGAGTGACTCTGTTATGCCTCAGGAAAAGTCGCAGAATTTTAACAGGAAACCTCTCTGTGATGCTCTCACACACATCAAATGAGTCAGTAATGAAAGGCGCTATTCTTCTTCGTGTCTTTTCTGTTCATTGTACCTAATAAGGGTCCAAGACTGACAAGCAGTATTTGAGAAGACAAATGAGTGGTTTAGTAAGCTGATGGGTTATTCCACATAACATCACTTTACATTTCTATTCAGAGATATTTATTAGTTGTCTGTGTCAGTAAATAATCAACAATTATGTAATCAAATTGTAATGGATCTGGCTGCCCATTTATATGTTGTGCTTTAAATTTGTTTATATTGAGACTGAACTTCCAGTTGCTGCAATAGTCTGTCAGTCAGTCTTCTGCATATAAAATCTATCACTTTTACTTTCCAATAAATGACTGCATTGCCCAGAAGAGCCTTACAAAACTGGCAATGTAACCCTCATCATCACACACACACTCAGGGTGGTCAGAAAATGTCTGAAACGCTTGTCGTGGTGTTGTAGGGCAGATTGTACTGAGACATAAATGTTAAGAAAAAATGCGATACGTTGCACCGTTTCCAAGTTATTTAGCATTGAAGTTAGCCAATAAGGTCGTTGCACTCACGAATTCAAGTTTCTGCTAACCAAACAAAGCACTCGTTAGGTAACACCGCCCCTGGCAGGCCGCTTGAAAGTGAGCACGCGACGCCCCAATTGGCTGACTTCTCTGGAGTAATCCAGAACATATTTTTTCTGATAATTTCTGCTTGTTCAGAATGACATGCCTAGTTCTATTTGCTAGAAAGTCATTGATCCTATCACAGATGTGTTCTTGATTCCATAATCTCTTATTTTGTTCACTAGTCGACAGTGTGGCACTATGTCGAATGACCCTGGAAAAATGTTGGAGGTTGCTTCAACCTCTGCACTCCAATTAATGTCTTGTCCATCTTCTGGACTGACAGAGTTAGTTGAGTTTCACACAGCCTCTGTTTTTGGAATACATTTTGATTTCTGCAGAGGAAACCTTTGGTCTTCATAAAGATCTATATGTGAAAATAAAATGTATTCCATAATTCTCCAACAGAATGGCATCAGTGAAATTCTCTTATAGTTACATATACCAGCATGATGAACCTTGAAAATGGGATTGGTATGCACCTTTTTCCAATCACGTGGAGTTCTTTGTTGTTTCAGTGCTAGTAGAAAGTGAGCAAGTGCTTTCACATCATCTGTGGAGAATCTGAGAGATATCTCATCAGGTCCAGGCACCCTTCCCCTGTCGAGTGATTGGTATTCTGCAGTCACATATCTCAGTATCTATCATTATGCTGTGCAAGTGACTATTGAAAAGAGGAAGCCTCTCACAATCTTCCCCAATTAAACTAATTTGCAAGACAGAACTCACTACAATAGGCGTTGTGTCATATTCCATTTTGATGCAAGTGATTGGATATACGACTTTCATCTTCAGCTACTTTTACATAAGACTGAATCATCATTTTCATTAGATCAATGTATAGGATTTTACTTAGATTCATTGGGTACTTTACAAAGTCCCCTCTTTTTCCTCATTTTGGTTGGCTTCTGTTTGACTAAGGTTTTGGCATCATTGAAATCTGCCACGAGTTCCTCTATACTGTGATAGCAATTTTCTAACTAGCCTATTGAACCGTGATCA
This sequence comes from Schistocerca serialis cubense, assembly GCF_023864345.2. Taxonomy (NCBI): domain Eukaryota; kingdom Metazoa; phylum Arthropoda; class Insecta; order Orthoptera; family Acrididae; genus Schistocerca; species Schistocerca serialis. The sequence goes on from NC_064640.1 coordinate 309,268,353, forward strand.
GTATTTTATATCCCCTACAACTTTGTTCAGCTCTTACCTATCTAAAGAGCAGTGTACAGTAATCTTGAATTTTTCCAATTCATACAAATATTCAACATTTTCAATCCCAGAGGTGTATTTTTGATTTTGACTGCTCAGATAATCTGCAGTGGCTTTATTGTCACACATGCTAAGCTCAAATATTTACTCATCTTTCTCAGCCTTCCTGTAAACACCTCCAGAGACATAGTATCACATCTTAAGAGAGAACTTTAAATTTGTGACTGGATTGAGAATTTATTGGTAGGGAGCAACCAGCATGTTACTGGATGGAGAGCCTTCAATAAATGTACAAGTAACTTCTGGTGTGCCCTAGGGAGGTATATTGGGACTATTGTTGTCCATATTGTATATTTATAACCTGGAAGGCAATATTAGTTGTAACCTCAGTCTTTTTGCTGATGAAGCAGTTATCTATCATGAAGTAGACCTTGTATCTGAAAAGAACCACATGAATATTCAGTCAGATCTTGATGCGATTTCAGTGGCGCAAAGATTGATAACTTACTTGAAATGTTCAGAAAGCAAAAACTTTGTGCTTCACTAAATACAAAAATACATATCAGTGTGGCACAATTGGAATCAGGTACAAATTCCAGGGTGAAACAGTTTCTTGAGCTATGGAAAGTTTTAGGTAAGGGGGGAGTAGACTTGAGTTCATTTGTTGAATATTGGGAAAATACAATAAGTCTACAATGAGGATTACTTACCAAACATTTCACTGACCAACCCTAGAATATTGCTCAAGTGTGTTGGATACATACCAAGTAGGGCTAAGTGGTGATATTGAACTCATACAATGAAGAGCAGCATGAGTGGTCAGATATGTGTTTTATGGAAATTCAGTAAAACTTGAACCCATAGATGCTTGAAGATGGATGCTGTCTATCCTGCAAAAGCCTGCTTACAAAGTTTCTAGACCCAATATTACCTCCTATGTATCACTCTCATAGGGGTTGTGAATACAAGATTAGACTAATTATGATGTGCACAGATGCATGTAAGGAGTAATTTCTTCCCATGCTAGATATGCAAATGGAACAGGAGGAACTCCTAATATGTGGTAAAATGTGAATTACCCTCTGCCATACACTTCACAGTGATTTCCTGAGTGTAAATGTAGATATAGTCATTGATGTTACAACAACATTGTGATCACTTATCCCCTCATTTGTGTTAACTGAATCAAACTAGTTCAGGTGTGTTTTTCATCAGATCTAAGTAGCTGCCCTCACAAGTCAGTCAGCTATGTAGTTGTGCCTAGTAATTTTTTTGCTAAAACTTTTGACCAGTTATCACTGAAAATTCCCTGATTGACTAGAATATGCTGAAGTTAAACCTCTACACAAGAAAGAGGATAAAGAAATACCATCATCCAGTTTTACTTTTGATAGTATGCTCCAGAGTTTTAGAAGATATTATGTATAAGCATCTTCTTAACCATCTGATCACAAATAATGTCCAGATATTTTTTTTTTTTTTTACTTTCTGGAGAGTTTCAGTGTTGAGAAGTCGGTTGCACATTCAGTGAGACTGATACTTTCTAAAGGCATTTGACTGCATGGCTCACAACAGTCTCTTAATAAATTAGAACATTATGGCACCACAGGCAGTCTACGTCTATATTACGCAAACTACCTTAATGGTGTGTGTCAGAGACTACTTTGTGTACTAGTGTCACTTCCCCCTATTCTTGTTCCAGTCACTTAGAGTTCTTGAGAAGATTGATTGCTGTTAAGTCCCTGTGTTGACTCAAATCTGCAAGACGTACATTGGAGGAAGCAATATGTTGGTTGACACTTGTAGGAATGTATGCTCTCTAACAGTAGACCATACTGTGATGCAGAATGCCTCCCTTGCATTGTCTGCCACTGGAGTTGCTCGAGCATCTCTGTGATGCTTTCATGCTTATTAAATGAACCTGTAAATGCTACCTTTCTAAAAGGAAACAAAGGTTGCCAAGATGAAAAAGCCCATGAATTAAGCTTCTACCCATGGTTGGAAAGTAATTACATGTTTCTGTCTCCAAGTTCCATCCTGTGTGTATTACTGACGTTTCACTAGGTGCACTGACAGTTGCTAAGTTTGCTTTATATACAGATGACACAAATATTGAAACTGCAGTGTTAGAAAGAACTAGTAATGGAAATTTTGATAGACAGTACTTAATGGTTTGAAAATACTTATTATATGTAGTTCAGAACCTATAACAGATTTCCATTCAGTAAATGCATAAAATAAGAAGACTTGGCTATAATAAGTTGAAAGTTTTAAGATCTTTGTTGTAACGGCGACCGGAACGGTTGCAGAGTAGTAGTGACAGAAACGTGGCGGGACCTGCGGAGCGGCCTGCAAACAACAACACAACGGGAGAGGATGGACACGACCAACGGAGGACCTTACGACACAACAAGAACAGACAACAGAGTAACGAACCAAACAAGACAACCACGTCCACTGGAATAGAAACGCGGAGTCAATACGCTGTCTGAGACGATATGTCCTGAGACACAACACGATGTTAGACTGCTGGCTGAGCGCAAAGCAGGCGCTTAAGTATGCTATCGAGGATGCCGCTATTGGCCGCTGGGACCACATGTTCCACTGTGGCGCCCTCACACTAAAAGCGGGCCAGGAGGCGCGCGCCGCCACAGCTTATGGCACGATGGTGCAGATACCTCTATGGGTCTTCAGAGTGACGGTAAACTCTGTTGAGAAGAGCATACTATAGAGCCGCTAAAAAGCTGTATCAAATCATTATTTATAATGCTAGTTCTGTGAGACATGTTCAACATAAAATGAAAATGCTGGCATACTCCCACGCAATTTCATTCCGTAATGTCATGTGGTGTGTATAATAATTTAGGGTTTACTCTGTAAGCCATGCTAAGTTGTCCCAATGTCCAAAGTTGCAAAGTGGAAACTGTGGTCTGAATTCAACATCATAGTGTGGAAACGTGTTAAAGAACTGGGCATTCTAACTTTTCGTACTTCAGGTATTTATTGCTTAATGGAATTTGCCATTAATTATTATCCCTTTTTTCCCAACCAAATACAGTGGGTGAACAAAAATATGAAAACACCAAAAACACAACACACTACCTTGCCTAATACGGTGTAGGAAACCATTGGCCTTCAAAACAGCTTCCAGTCATCTCAGAATGGATAAGTATAGGTACAGCATGGTTCTCAAGGCAATGTTATACCATTCTTTTTGCAAAATAGAGGAAAGTGTTCAGGTAACAATGATTGAGATGGATAGTGATCATGCACCCTTCTCTCCAAAGTAGATCACAAAGGCTCAACAATATTTATATCTATGGTGGTGACTTGTGGCCAGGGAAGATGTGACATTCATCCTCGTGCTCACAAAACCAATCGTGGACGATGTGACCTGTATGAACGTGGGTCCTGCCATCTTGGAACAGAGCATCACCATTGTAGAAAAACTTTGTACGATGGAATGGACCTGATTAGCCAAAATGACCACATAATCCTTGGCAGTAATGAGACCTTGCAGAATGACGACATGTCCCACAGAATACTATGATGCAGCTGCCCAAATTATCACCAAGCACACACCATATTTCACTCTTGGGATGTAAACTCGGCAGGATGTGGGAAATGGTGTGCAACAAGACTCTTCCAACCAAATTAATTTCTTCCATTGCTCCATAGCCCAAGTTGTATGGCTTCAGCACCACATTTTCCTGTTACAGATATTTACATCACTTATGAGTGGTTTTGGAATTCCAGCTCACACTGCAATTCTCTGCTTATGGAGATCCCTTCATGTTGTTTGGGTGCTGAAAGGGTTCGCAATTGCAGCATTCAGTTCTTCAGTAACTTTTGCATCATTTTTCCTTCTATTCTTTGTCACAATCCCCTTCAGTGACTGTCTATCATGATCACTCAATACACGCTTTCATCAACATTGTGACTTAGCAAATGACGTTTTTCTGCTTTCCCTGTGTGTGGCATAAATCTTCGATATGGTGCTGCTTAAAACAGCGAACACTATGGCTACCTTGGTTACAGAAGACCCCACCATATAGCACCAGTAATTTGCCTACTTTCGAATTTACTTAGCTTCGACATAATGCACTCGTAACTACAAAGAACACAATGCTGACCATAATTGACACTTGCAACATATTGAGGACGTTGTCAAATACAACAGCACAACCTGCAGGCTTGGCTAGCATCTACATTTATGTTCAAGAATGTGTTTCTTGCAGTGTTTCCATGTTTTTGTCCAACTCCTGTAGTTCACAAATTCAGTAACAGTGATAAGAACAGTCTGTTTTACAGCTTAACAGCATTAGATGTCTATATAATATTACGATTAGTTAAATATGTGTTGTAATGTTTTTTTGAAAGTTTTTGGTTATCAATGCCTTATAATTATTTTGCGTGCTTAATTTACATACACTGCCCAACAACAAAAAAATGGAAGCACGCAGAAGTGGAGGAGAAAACAAAATGAAACTTCGTGCATTGAGAGGGAATGTGATGTTATTTCGTTGATTACAATATTGAGTCAGTATGAACGCACTTATCAGTAAGATGTTGCAACCGTCTGGCTTGGATTCATGTACTGATTCACTTGGGAAGGATGACATAAAGCCATTATATACTCTCCTGGGTAAGCTGGTGCACAACTCTAGTAACCAGTCCTTGATATTCTGAGATGGAGTTTTCATGCATGCTGCTCCCATACGTGTTCTATAGGGGACATTCTGGATCTTGCTGGCCACAGCAGTTCCTCAACATCAGGCTGACAGTTCATAGTGATGTTTGCCATGTGTGTATGGGCAATGCCCTGTTTAAAAATGGCACCATGATACATACAAGATATAACACATGAGGCCTCAGGATATCTACGATGTACCGTTGTGCCATCGGAGTTTCTTTCATTCACTACCAGCTGTGACCTGAAGTCATTCTTCATGGCTCCTCACACCATGACACAAGGAGTAACACAATGTGCCTCTTCAAAATGTCGGAAAAATGGGACCTGACGATGCTCATCGGGGCTAGTACAGAAATGCAACTCATTGCTGAACATAACACAACGCTATTCATTAGCAATCCATGCTGCCTGCACTTGGCACCCCCCCCCCCCTCCCCCGCATTGTCTCTCCTGAGGACCACTTTACCAAAGATATGTGGAATGAACATTGAATTTAAGCATGTAATAAATATATTCTATACGATACCTTTCTGATATGTCCCATGTCAATAAGAATCTACATTCTTTGGGTCCATGCAATACACCATGTGCTTAATCTAAACTGCTGCTGCTACTACTTCTACTACTATGACAACTACTACTACTATAGCTGCTGCTGAAATAATCACCAGAAGTATTGAAAAAAGTTTAAGTTTAAATTACTGTAAATGTATGAGGTCTCAGGCTCTGCAAGGTAGCCTGCTGCATTTTGAAGTGAATCAGCAGCTTTCCTAATTCGAGTATTAAAAAATAATAATAATAATAATAAAAATTAAAAAAAGTTTCATTCAGCATCAGTCTCTGATGATTATAATAGGGAGGCATTACTTCCAATTGTAAGAGATCAGATACATGGAATCACAAACCGATATAACTGAACCCTGTCTGTGGAACAGATGTGGAGTAAATTGTAAGCTTGAATGTAATGGTGTTCCTGTAGGAAAAGATTTCCTGGAAAACCAACTGTCACGCCACATTTGTAAAAAGCTGGCTCAGATATGCAAATCTATATCCAAGTTGATGTGTATTTCCCCAACATCTTGTGAGACTATGTATGGATCCAAACAAACAACAAATGAAAACTCACAACACAGGGCTTGTCTGATAGTCCTCCAGATGATGATTGAACTAGATTAACGTCCAATGCTAGTAACAGGCCACAACAGTACTAAAATATGTATATATTAATAAAGAGAGAGAAAGAGTCATTTGAAATGTTATACTCCTCCTGTGTCCATGAATTGTTGAAAGATAAAACTGCTATTCTGAAATGTATCAAATGACTTCAAAATGACACCCCCTAAAGAAACTGCTAAAGCCCAAAAAGGGACCATTTATTGCAGAACAAGAATCTCGGCCAATATCTCATACTAATCAAGAATTACTACACCTTGAACTATGATAAGGATGTTTTAAGTGGCAGCAATGTTATGTGTATGTATAAAACTATGTTGCAAAGGGGTTGGAAAATAGGAGGTATCATTGAGGTAAAGAACATAATGAAATAAATTGAGAAGTTACAGAAAACTTCCTGTATTCATTTTTACATTAATTTCACCAATACCTTCTGAACACATTGAGGTTGGATATTTCTGTGTGGTAGTAATATCTTATGTACAAAAACCCGTACCCTGTTACACACCTTCAGAGATAAGATGTGGAGGATGGAAGAAAGACATCCGCAAAGTAGGATCGTATTCCTCCCCAGAAACATGCATGTGCTGCTCAAACGCACACCATATTTGGAGTAGGACTTGTCTTGTGTACTAACAGAAAGAAAAATTTAATAAATTTGCAAAATAAACACTGTACATTGGATCAGAAATGGAATACGAGGTTCTGTAACCTCTCCCTTTCATGTGTCATTTGTGTCAGCTGCAAGAAAAGCAACAATAGAAGTAAATGTTTCATGAAAAACAGGTAACAGAAATTAACGCAGACACTTATGTTTGTAAGTGCATGTGTACTAAAGGAATGACCCTGCACAAACCAGGAGTCAAAGAGGTTGCTGTTAATGCCCAGCAGGTTGCCGTTAACATAAAATCTGAGGAACAAAGCAGTAAGGTGTCTCCTCTGTGGCCCACATCACCGGAATTAAGGCAGAAATTTTTAAGAAAGAACAAGGTACAGTCAGAGGAAAGGGTGGCAAAACCTTCAGACAAAATGTTTGAACTTGACTCCGATGTGCATGAACTATGAACTAAAGAGCCCATTGTAACCTTTACTTCCCATCCAAAATACTAGCTGCAGAATAGATATTGGGGGAAAGAAATATCCTCTTTGATGAATGTTTCTCGTACTTCACCAAAATGTAAATGATTTTGAAACTTGTGAAGCTGAAGTGAATCCATTGGCACATGGGATGCTTGGATATCTTTTCCATAAACCCATTTTAAAACATCAGATACCAATCTGCACAGAGTGGATGACCTGCAAGGAAACAGAGTTGAGGGTGAAGTGAGAATCATCTTACAGCACTCAGTCTGTTCCTCCTACACTGAAGTGCCAAAGAAACTGGTATAGGCATGCATATTCAAATACCGAGATATGTAAACAGGCAGAATACGGCACTGCAGTTGATAAGACGACAAGTGTATGACGCAGTTGTTGGATTGGTTACTGCTGCTGCAATGGCATGTTATCAAGATATAAGTGAGTTTGAATGTGGTGTTATAGTTGGCGCACGAGCAATGGGACACAGCGTCTCCGAGCTAGCAATGAATAGGGATTTTCCCATGTGACCATTTCACAAATATATCGTGACTATCAGGAACCTGGTAAAACATCAAATCTCTGACATCGCTGCAGCCGGAAGAAGCTCCTGCAAGAAAAGGACAATGACAACTGAAGAGAGTCGTTCAATGTGACAGAAGTGCAACCCTTCTGCAAATTGCTACAGATTTCAGTGCTAGGCCATCAACAAGTGTCAGCATGTGAACCATTCAGCGAAACATCATTGATATGGGCTTTTGGAGCCTAAGGCCCACTCGTGTACCCTTGACGACTGCACAACATAAAGCTATATGCCTCGCCTTGGCCCGTCATTACCAACATTGGACTGTTGATGACTGGAAACATTTTGCCTGGATGGACAAGTCTCATTTCAAATTATATTGAGCGGATAGATGTGTACGGATATGGAGACAACCTCATGAATCTATGGATCCTGCATGTCAGCAGGGGACTGTTCAGGCCGGTGGAGGCTCTGTAATGGTGTATGCAGTTGGAGTGATATGGGGCCCCTGACATGTCTAGATTAAACTCTGACAGGTGACACACATGTAAGCATCTTGTCTGATCACCTGCATCCATTCATGTCCATTATGCTTTCCAACGGACTTGGGCAGTTCTAGTCTGACAACACCACATACGTCCAGAATTGCTACAGAGTGGCTCCAAGAACACTCTCCTGAGTATGGTCTGTTCACTGTATCCTCTACCTCATAATCCTATTGATGTTGCAACTTACGAGTCAACTCCCTCACCCATTTTTCTCCTCAGACACTTCAGCGTCCACTGTGTGCAGTAGCACTCTATGCCCATCATGTGCAATAATGCTCTCTGCGTATACAAGTATGTGCCTTGGGCTGAAGGATGAAAAGGTTCCTTCTACCAAAAAATATCAGTATTTTAGGTCAAATTAATAGCATTGTCCTCCGTCATTGATCCATCTCGTAATTTTCCTATCCTAGCCAGTGTTGTAAAACAGAATATAGTTATATAGTTGCATTCAAGTGTCTGTTTCTCACCAGAATTAAATTGCCAGGCATATCACCAGCCAAAAGGAAGCCACCAAAATTGATATATACCAGATATGACTCTGACCCATCAGCCTGTTGAAACATTCATTCTAATGTCATCAGGTACATTCTTGTGGAATGATTAATGCCTCTTGGTGATCAGGTATAGGTGGATACTTCTGTGCAGATTCCTATACAGCCCATTACACAATGACCAGTTAGTGTTTCAGATGGCAAAAGCAGTGGATGTAATGAAGAAGAATAAAAGCAAATCACAGTAGTAGTTCATAAAACCCCTTTTGCTAAAGTGTGGGAGCCAGCGAAAAGAATTAATAATAATGGCAGGACAACCTCAGCATTCTGTAATGGTGAATAGTGTTCTCATGACCACACTGTTCACAGTAATGTAGATTGATACAGTAAATAGTTGATATGTAATGCTATCTGAATTTCAGTTTGGTAAATTCACAGGAAGCCAAATACCGCTGTGCAAACCTAGGTAGCTATCATTTCAGGGCTCTCAACAGTTGCATTAGGAAGAAATTTGAGCACATTATAAACAGCCTCTTAATATCATTCCTTGAGCCCATGAGGCTACCAACTCTCTTCCAGTCTGGGTTCAGAAGGTATAGATACATGTAAAATGCACTGTAACTAATAATGGTAAATCTAGGATGGAATGTAATGATATTATGAAAAGGATAGTTGCTACTCACCATATAGCAGAGATGCTGAGTCACAGGTAGGCACAACTGTGCCAGAGACTGCGGCTTTGTGTGTGTGTGTGTGTGTGTGTGTGTGTTTTCGACAAAGACCTTTTTGGCCAAAAACTCATTATTTTATGACAATCTCTTTGCTGTGCCTGTCTGTGACTGCATCTCCGCTATATGGTGAGTAGCAACTATCCTTTTCATAATGTTGTGACAAATAAATTATTGATTATTTCCTGGCTACCAGCCCATTACATTGCAGTCTTATTGGGTCAGACAATGCTATCAATATTGAGTGGATAATATGTTGTTTACTCAAAGTAATGATGTTTGTTGGGGGAATTTTTGTTCTGCTTTCAGCTTCTTAACTACTGTTTGCCAACTGCAGGAGTTGATGAAGTCGGAAAGCTGGGCACGAAAGTCAAGTTGTAAATTCTGCAACACAAGATCTGTGCATGTCAGTTCTAAACTATGCACATTATCTTTACAATACATTTAAATTATAAATAACATTATAGGTCGGGCAACCACAGCTAAAGAATTTGGTGTATGTGCACATAAACAACATGACATGTTTTTATGTGCACTTGCATCTTGGAGTCATGGCACATGAAATATTAGTTTTATATGACCTGAAGATATACCTCCAGGATATGAAACTGGTCATCATACTGTGAAAATACAATAAATAGCTATTGCGGATTTGGACTGTCACTCAGTTTAATATAGACTATTGTACCATCTTTGATTTTAGGTTGTTTGAGTGTCCTTCACATTATGTAAATTGGATTCGCAGCCAAGAAGTACTGTTCTTAGTTTTAAAGGAGAAGTTAGCTCTTGAACCTCATGTTTGATTAAAAACTTAAATTAGTTGCCATAGCTAATAAATATAAAATCAAAATCTCTGAAAACACTAAATATTTTGAATTTTTTAATGCAAGGTCTTGGGTGGGATAAGGTCTTCCTGTTGCTTTATAAGGCATTTGTACAGTCCCACCTAGAGGACATCTGTGCTACTTATGCCACACCACAGCATTTTAATCTGAAAGTTTTAGATAAATTTCACCACGAGTGTGTTAGCTAGAATAGAAGAAACTTGAATGAAGCCTCATACCCAGCATATATAACAAAACAGTTAAGCTACTACCCCCTATCTAGTAAAAATTTCTTTTGTTGCAACATGCATTTAAAATGAGATTATTCCCTCTACCCCAGATTATAAATTTGACTTGTTACTTGCACATAATCTGATGAGCTTTAATGCAGTAACAAAGTTCTTTGGGGTCCAAGGAAAGGAGCAGCTTAAAAGTCTGTCTGTGGCATTATGGCATGAATGCTTTAACCAAAGTTGGAATAAATATCCAGCTTGGCTGTTAATGATGTCCATGTTGTTTTAAAATTTAACTAGAGTACAAGAAATATGATGCTTCCAACCAAGGAGAGGCAGTCAGAGGCTCAACTGTTTTCCCTACAGTGTTTTTAGCTCTGTCTTCCAAAGACATTTACGGTATTTGATGCAGATCTCATTGCGTTCCTGAAGGCACTTTCAGAAAAATCAATAATTGTACTAACAAAGTGATCTGGAACACCAAAGAAAACCTTGTGATATTAGAGATGCAAGGGAAGGACATACTGTTCTGATGGGTACTAGGGCATGTGACAAGCTAATGCAACAGCCAGAAATGCCAATGAAGAACTTTCTGTGATGCAGTGTGCCATACCGTTACTGTTCAGGAGAAGGTCATGTGCCAGCAGGAGAGTGGCTGTTGATACAACACATGAAGCTACGCCAAGTGAAGCCAACTACAAAGACCTGGTAGACATCTTTCTGATGGAAAGTGGTTACCTTATTAAGAATATTATGAAAAGGATAGATTACTATTCACTGTAAAGTAAAGATGACAGGTTGCATTGCAGACAAGCAGAATGAAAAGACTGTTACACATCAAGCTTTTTGCTGGCTAGCGTATGTGCATGAGATGCGGTTGCTTGTGTGAATGTGTATCTGTTTCCTTTCTGAGGCTTTGGTTGAAAGCTCAATGTGTAACAGTCTTTTCTTTGTGCCTCATTGCCACTCAACATGTCATCGTTATGGCGAGTAGCAATCTATCATTTTCATAATAATGTTGATGTTTCAACCTGGAATGTCCATTGTTACATTATTAAGATTAAGAATTTCACATTTTCATAGCATTCGTACCCACACCTACAGGGAAAGGACCTATAAATTTTTGGTGCTTCTGGCACAGCAGCTTCGTTGCATCATATTTTAATTGAGTGCTTCTTATACTGCACTAAGGTGGCAGGAATTTGCCTTAGTAACACCCAGTCATCTGTTTTATGCAGCGATGAGTTGAGCGTGGAAAAGGTTTTTAATTTTATCTTATGTCAGAATATCTAGTTCAACCTCTTTAGTCAGTAATTAATCAGCTACTATATTTTCCTTTTAATTCAAGTTTTAACAAAAACTCTTCTTTTTATTTGCACCAGTTTTTAGATCTCTGCGTAGCACTGTGTGTGTTTATAACTTGACGAACTTTTACATTTTTTCTGCCAAGAAACTGTTTTTCTTTGAGTTCATTTGATTTTGCAAAATTGTAAATGTAAATTACTTATGGACTATCTCTCAGTTGAAAATGGTCTATTTCCTTTGAAGACTACCTAAAACTTCTTCACAAGTTAATGGGTCTAAGCATGTGAACAGCCAGTTACTGTTTACAATAGTGTAGCCAAAAGTAACTTTCTAATTAAATTTCAGCTTATGGTCAAGGAGACAATTTTTGCAACTATTTTCAGTTTGGGGTTCATTGAATCATTAAATGAAAACTGTATAATTGTCAACAGAGTAGGCACTTATTTAAGTCATTTATCACAACACCGTTTTCGAGTTCTGTAGTGGTCATGTTGTTCATGTGCGGCTGCTTTACAAATTGTTAGTAAAAGTCATGTGCTGTAATGAAAGCTGCTGTAAAAACTATTAAATCATAGCTAATCTTTGTTTAAAAGTACTAATTCTCACATTTCTAATCGGTATTGGTGTGGAGAAGAAAATGAAATTTAAATCAAGAACTACATGTAATGATGTTGCAATTAGAGCTTGCTTTTGCTTGAAAATAGATTTTGTGGGGATTGTTGCTTACATCTGTTAAAGGGCTTTCTTTGCCTAATGGTTATTTCTTAAAACATATGCTGATTTGCATTTACATATTATAGTATTGTTTTAAAGTGGCAATGAATTGTGCAGATTTTCAGGTGTACCCCCAACCCACCACTCCTCCAGAGCCAGCACCTCCAGACCACATCCCTCATCGCCTGCTGAAGCCACCTATTCTGGCTGCGGGTTCTCATACCAGCTTGGAAGATACAACATGTAACTTTGTGCATCTTTATTGCATGTGTCAGATGCTTGAACTCTATAATGCTGGCTTTAAGCTGTAAACAGAATTATTAATCTAATGAAATAGTCCGTCCTTCTACCTTGTTAACAATTTTATGCTTACTTGGTGAACATTTGCATGGAATACTTTTTGTTGGAAACATAGTCTATTAAATGCAGGCAGAAGCAGTTACCTCTTCTTGCATTTACATTATTTACATGTGGATTGCTAAGGTCTATTATAAATCTGCTGTATAATGCATGGCAGGTGCCTCAAAACTGTGTGTAGTGGTCTAACTATGTCATAAGAAGCCCTTCATTCACAAATGAGATATAAGCTTAGGAACAACTGGCAGATACACACAAGGAGTTCAAAGTGTTATTTCTTCATATTGTGTGAGTAATTGTAGAGCTTTTTAAGTGAAATTAATATTTGCTGTAATTGATGCAAATCCTGTAACGTAAAATTGAGTGCATGGTGTAAATTTAACATTCTCTTCATGAACTGTAATGACCTTTTGGCATTTGTGTTGGTATTTAGGATTAGTAATGCAAAATGTATTTCCTTTAAGTATTGCTCATTAATTGGACACATCACATTTGTTTTCAGATACTAAATAAGTTACCATTTTAATTTCTGAAAAGTGATTGGCTTAAATTTCACATTCCATTTGCATTAACTGCCTAGATTGTGTTGAATAACTTCATCTCATTACTTATCCAGGTTACGAATAGCAGTTCTCTATTTTCCTGAAGAATTCCAAATTTCAGTAAACTATTATATCAGATAAAAATGGGATTGGTGAAGTTTGTGTACATCATAAGAGGATGCCCATTTTCAAACTTCTATAGTGACAAGTTTGATTTCTTTAGTGTTTGCACAAGCTGATTAATAATTTGCCAGTCTCAGAGACACCAATAACTTTGTTATTTCTTGGCACTTGTGAGATAATAGGTATTGTTTGCATTTTGGAAAATAAGAAATTTATACTAATGTTTCAGTGGGAAAAAATAGATTATAAGAGCCAAAGTTTAGAGTGTCTTGCACTAATTTTCATGTCAAATGTTTTAGAATTTTTATCATCTTTGTAGAATAAAAACTCCATGTCTACATGCCATAATAATCCTTTTTGCCTATTTACAGCTGTACATTCATTAAACATGTTTAACTGAATATACAACTAAAACAACTCTGCACTGCCACTGAGATTCATTTCACTATGTACTACATACATGCAGTTCACTAATCGGACCAGTTCCCTTACTGCTGACACTAAAAAGTACCAAACTGGAAAAAAGTGTTTTTATGTTCAGGAAGAGTATGTAGAAGAAAATCCATGTGCTCTTGCCTATCTGTTATTTGTTTTACTGTAAAGACTAAAAAACCAACTTCAAGTCAACTTCCTACTGTGCTCACCATTATTTTACATCCACACACAAATATTTCTATCCGTGGTTCTCCAAAAATGTCAGAATATGGAACATAATACCTGATCATTCAGTAACAACGGTACTAGTTTTATTTTGTTCGGTTCCCTGCCCCTAGGAGCATAAGCATAGAAACTTCCATTATATAGAACATTTGAGACTACCATGTTTAGGTTTGTCACATTTTCTTCTTTATTTTTCCTCCTTGTGTATTACTTTCACAATCCAGATATTCCTTTCATTATAAGTGATTTCTGTGAATAAGTTCATTCTGTTTCTTTTTACACTCACATGATAGCATGAGAAATGATGAACATTTACAAAACAAGCTGCTAAAGGAGTAGGTCAGTAGCATCTCCCTTGGACTGTTTACTGTCTTTTTTTCACATTCATTTGTTTGTTTCATTTCAGCTTGCCCAAACTCCTTTTTTTCTTTTACCAAGCAGCTGTCCTGTTTCTTCTCCTAAAACAAAACTTGTTCCCTTTTGCTTGTCACTGCCTTGGTCTTGGTTTGTTCATGTCCATCACTGTATTCCAAAGGCTTTCACTGTAAATTTTTATTTGCTCTGCAAAGTTACATTTCCTCTCTTTGCTAATTCTCTGCTTGTCATAGTAATCCTTTTTGACTATTTACAGCTGTATATTCATTAAACATGTTAACTGTTTTATTGAATATAGTTACTAAAATAACTCTGCTTTGCCACACACTCTTACTAAGACTCATTCCACTACATACTACATAGCTCACTAATCAGTATTAACAATTGGGAAACTACCTTTTACACACAGGGATCAAATAAGAGGATATCTTAAATTCTTTGTGGTAAGTTGTAATGTACTAGAGAATTGGCATGGTGCTCGACTGAATTGAACAAAACATTTGTGTTGTATAGTAGATCTAATCATATTCAATACGGCACATAGACCACGGGATCATTGATAAAATGTTGGACATATCCTCTCAGATATTTCTTAGAACAATCCACCAATTTACTTTACAGGTAAATGTTAGTATGCTATCTTGTGTATACAAATTTGGTTGCCATTTCATAATTTCTCATCTTCTGCTGTTGGTAAATGCAGGTAGAAGCAGTGGGAGCTTTGTTTTATGTATTTTTATTTTATTTGATTTCTTACTTTCTCTGAATATTCTCTCATCACCGTTCATCATAGGGTAAGAGGAGAAAAGTTTTTCATCTATCTTAACTGAATGTGTAAGTAATTAAAAGTTTCAGCACTTACTCTAATATGCCACGTATAGTACTTTTCTAATGATAAATGACTGAAGAGATTCCCTAGATTTAGATCATGAAGAGCTTCTGTTCTCTTGCAAGTGAGTTTCACTTGTGAACTAAACAATATCAATAAAAGAATCAATATAAAATTGCATCCATTTGCAGATCTCAAGTGTTAAGGTGGTAAAGTATTTAAATGTTGGTTTATAATAAAGATCATAGTACTGTACTATTGTCTGATCATTGTACAAAGTCTCATGTAAGTGATTTAGTTTTCTATATCCTGCACAGACTTTAAAAATGAAGAATGCACAACAATGAAGAAAATAAAATGTATGAAGTGTAGTATTTGTGTTTATACATTTCAAGCTACCATGACTTTGGAAACATTTGAATTAATCTTGGACAGGAGCATAATAATCACAACAAGAAATTAACTATGCCCCTGAACAGACTATTAGCTGTACCCACTAGTTGTAGTCACCTGTGTGGTCACCAGTTTGATCCCTGACAGAACATTTACAATACAGTCAATCAACATGTTATCAAAGTTTTCACCAACACTGGATGTTCAGTGTGCATACAGATGCAGGAAAAATGATGAATGGACCATACAGTATTAATTAGAATTTTTTAAATCAGTCCATAAATATTGATGCATAGAATGTTAACACCTGAGACTTCAACCATGCACAGGTGCTTGCATGCAATTTCTTGTCATTGTTGAAGCACTGTGTTGCTAATTAGGTCTTCATGTGTGGAAATAAGTGAAAAATCACTCGGGGAAAAGTCGGCTCTATATGTTGAGTGGCCAAAATGTTCCCAACAGAAACCATCCAAGACACTTAGAGTTCGAATGGCTATGTAGAGCCATGCGTTGTCATGAATAAAAAAACCTTGGTATTCAAGTTTCCTCTATGCTTGTTTTGTATTGCTCTTGTTAATTTCTTTTGGTGGGTGGCCATAATGTTTCATCTGAAACCATCCAAGAACCTTGGAGTTCGAATAGCTGTGTAGAGCCGTGCATTGTCCTGGGTAGCCAAAATCCTCCAATCTGAAACCACCCAAGATCCTTGAAGTTGGGATGGCTATGTAGGGTTGTGTGTTGTCATGAATTGAAAAAAAAAATGAAAACTTGGAATGCAACTTTATGATTGTCTTGTATTGCTCTTGTCAATTTTTTTAATGTTTCACAATGTTTTCGTGAATCTTTTGATTGATTTTTGAACCAGTTCAGTGTTGACAATACTCAATTTGCCACTTCATACAGCCTCATGAACATTAGTGCAGTCATTGTTACAAACATGATGCATAATTGTCTCACTGTGGCTTCACTCATTACACCACACAAAGGTTTTTGATTAATTTCAGTTGGTCTCAGCTTTTTGCCAAACAAAAATGTAATCACTCATAGCACTTCACAACTCGATGGATTTTCTGTTGCTGCACACATTTTAAACATTCACATGGGACAAAGCAAAGGCAGTATGCACTGCAAATGACCACAACCCGATGCATAATGATTCAGTAGATGTTCCAACTCCACGTTTGGGATGGTGGCACCATCTTTTGCCATACAGTGCCGAAACATGAGTTACTTTCTGAATAGCCCTTGTACATTGCGCATAAGACATGTGAAGACAAGCCAAGACAAATTAGAGCCTGTAGGGTTGCATATGATCATTTTTATCTCATTCAGTTTCCATGTAGAATTGGCTAATAATGATATGAAATGCTCTTTCTCATGTATGATACAGTGCTTTGTGAAATATTGTATAGTGTATAAGGAAGATAACAGGATTGTTCATGTCAGACCGAGAATTTTTCTGTTGCTCTGTACAAACATGAGAACATTCAATGAAGTTTGTGGATTTTGTAAATTATTTACCTGAGTCAATACATGGCTGCCATCATTGTGAGAATTTCATTACTTCATTGGTGTATAATGATGTTGGCTACTGTTGTAGACAGTGCAGGACAAGTAATTCACATATCTTGAAACAAGTGCTAGTTCTTTGAATGACGTGGGGTGCGAGGATGGACAACAAAGGGTTCCATTGTATTGTTCCAGTGTTGTTATGATCCTCTGTGCCAAATGGTACAGGACATTATTGTGAAAAAGAATTACTTTCCCTGACAACATCATGCCTTCTTCCAGATGGTGTTACATAAAGTAAGATTTATTAACATGGAATAATATTTGACATCAATTGTAATACTATATTTTTAAAAATCCACATTATGACATCTTTCATGTTCCTGAAGACAGCCCGACATCTTCCTTACATACGATTAACTTTTAGTGGTTGGCTGGGAATGTATATATCATTCTATGCTGGTTTGTTAAGTCTTGGATGTAAGATAATGCATACATACTTTGTTATATGTGACAGTCGATTACAGTTAGGAACCGATTTTGACTTTAAATTGGTTCAGAAACTGTTCACAAATTGTCTTGTGCACCTACTTACAAACAAATATGAGATTGCAAGATGTCCACCTCACACACTGTTTCAAAAAGAGTAGACACTTGTGGGTGATAGTCTGTATACTAGTTGCATTGAGGTTCACCTCTGCTGCAGTATTGTGCACTGTTACTTAATGAATTATTCAACACATTCACTGTAGTCTGAGTAGTTGTTTGAACGTGCACATGCATTTCATTTGTAACCATCTTGTGGCCTACAACAATCTGTCTACACAATTTGCACACTTGTTCTTCTGACAGCATTTATTTCTCATACAGTATTGTCAATCTTTTCCAAATTTCAGCTGTTGTCATATTTTCCTTGACAAGACTATTAATCTCACAGTGCTGTCCTGTGGCAACAAATTTGATATTTACACAGTGTTATTCTGCACCCCACTGTGCATCAGTCAGCATCAAGGCAAATTTGTAATTCACATGAAGGACCAAGGCACATTCTTGGGCATTTTTACTGTTCTCAATGTATCTTTGGTTATTTCTACATCAACAAGTTGTGGCCGAACTCAAATTATGGTATGTTACAGGAAAATGATTAGTATATCTCATCAGATTAAAACTATGACCATTCCTGTAGGCAAAACGAGCTTACATTATTGTCTTACAATGATGTGGGATAACATATAGAAAGAAGTATTGAGTGTCTTGGAATAATATTTTAAGTGACAGGTTAGCTGAAAAATGGATTATGTTATGTTTTATAATAATTTAAATCTGATTGTGGGATGAGAAAATGGTTACAGACAAACAGAACTAATAAGAAAGTATTCATAATTTGTTCTTTTAAGCATACTGCAGTTTGTCTTGGTTGATGCTTTTAGAACTGTAAATCTATGTTGGAATGAGTTTTCATTTACAGTAACGAAGGAGTGCAGGGCATAATCAGTGTATTGCAAAGAATCTGAAAAATCCGGAATGAATTTTCACTCTACAGTGGAATGTGCACTGATTTGAAACTTTCTGGAAGGTTAAAACTGTTTGCAGGACCTGGACTCGAGCCAGGGACCTTTTCCTTTCATGGGCAAGTGCTGTACGGACTGAACTATCCAAGCCCAATTCACGAACTGGCCTCACAGCTGTACTTATGCCAGAACATCAACAACGACTATCCGTACTTCACAGAAGTTCTCCTACACCTTGTGATGATGCTAGCACTCCTGGTAGAAAGGAGATTTGAAGCATTACACCTTCAAAGGCGGACTTACCCATATTTCCTAACAAATTCTGTGATGAAGAAAACTTACAGGACAAATTAATAGGTATGCCCAACAGAACATAAGGAAGTTACGAGTTCCCATTCTCCTACCTTCCCACTATTGATGTGGAAAGGAGCTGGCCTCACTGAAATGAGTAGAGCGTTCTCAAAAGACTAGAAACTTACCGGAAAAGCATGATGCAAAAATAAAATACACTGATGTAGTGAGTGCGAAGTCGCTCTGTGCAATTACAGTGCCCTAAAATTTACTGTACAAAGCAGGACACTGTTTGATATGATCTCCTCAGATATGGTCACTGTACATAAGACATTCTGTATTCTTCATTATTAAACTTTTGTGTAAAATAATCATGTTGCTTTTTTCTGAAAAATCCTGCGTAAATACACCTGACAATTGTTTCCTCTTTTTCAGACAATCAAAAGCAAGGTATTATACACTATTTCAAATTAAAAACATGAAAATTGTCATTAGTGAATTATTATTACCATACCGTAAATGTGCCAATAGTTATAATAGCTGAAAATATAGTAAAACAGCCAGATTTAAGTTTCCACTTTACAGCTCAGGACCCAAAGTGTTAAATATTATCTGTTACGTACAAAACAGGTGATCTCACACATAAAGAGTAGCAGCAATATTTAACAGACTGTTCAGAATCGTTATTATACTATGACCCGATACAAGTGACAAGTGTAGTTTACAGGGGCTTTACACTAAACAAATGCTCAGTTACCTGTAATGCACATACAAGGAAGTTGCATTCCATGAATTATATTTAATTACATACTGTATACTTTTTGTTTTAAAAATTTGAATTACTTGTGGAAGCTATGTGCCAGATTTACACGTAATCATGTTGAAAATGAGCTATTTGTTGAAGTAGTTGACTCAGAAGTAACTACAATTTAAGGGTGATATAAATCATTAATTGTAAATAATGGGCTATGAAATTCTTATGTAGGCCATGAAGTTTGTTGAAACCAACAAAATATTTTGCATTATTGTAACAGTAAAACAAGAAATTTGAGATCAATTTTATTTAAGATCCAGACTAATAGACTAATGTTGTAAACAATGTATCCATGCACCCTTCAACAAATAAGAGTTGATATTTAAAAACAGAATCTTTTCTATGTGCTTTGTACTTAAAATTACTATATGTTCAGTTTTGCACAATGTGCAAGAAAAAGACTGCTTACAAGTTTACACAACACAGCACATTCTAAACTGTTATGTGTCATAACTTCCGCAATGGAAATCTGCTGCTTCATGTAGCAGAATGGATAAATGCTGAGTGCCTTCACAACTGCTCCCAAAGAATTTATCTGTGGGTATTAGATCACAAGATGGGGCTCTGAGGCAACTTATTACAGTGCCACACAATGTTAACATATTTTAAACCACAGAACTTATAATAGCACGAGGAAAACCATGTAATTGTTATTATTGAATATTTTTTGCTTAACTAACTATAAAGCAAATGAATGGCAAAAATTCAAGTTATTTTTGTTGGCAAATCCTACCCTGTTAAATGTTTTATAGAGTCCAGTGTGAAATACAGTACTTGCATGGTAGTTACAACTCAGTTACAGTATTATTTTGATAATTATTAATTGCTGATCCTCACAAGAATTCCTTCCCTACAAGCAGATATGTGATAGTAACAGGTTTTCATATTAGGTACCAGTTCTATCTACTGTTTTATATCAGTTGAGCAACCATCATCCTTGGAAAGCAGCCTTTAGTTTGGAGCACATGCAGTGTTTAATAAAAGTTCATTGACTTTACTGAATAGAGCCAAGGATTGAAAGAATGACTTGTGTTCTGGAATTTTGGAGTTGCGGACCTGACAAAAAGACACCCTATTGTCAATGTTTAAAAAAAAATCATCACAGATGATAAGTGATATTATGGCTATAATCAGAAACCATGCAAAAACTGTTCCAGTGGAAGCATGCTTCACTCCTACAAACAAAGACAGAAAGCTATGTGTGGACCAACATGACAATGAAGCTGATTTGTTTCTTGAACAAGAGCCAGTTATGATTTTATTCCTCAAGACACCACAGCTAACCAACTTTACTACCTTCTGGTTCTAAACTGATTTCATGTGGTACCACATAAGAAATTTGTCCTACATTGGCCTGATCATTTGTGATCGAAGGATTGACTCCACCATGATAACATCCCCACTCACGTAGCATTGACTGTCAAGCAGTTTTTGTCCTAAAAACAAAATGGCAATGGTTTCATGCACACACAACTCACCTGGTACGGCTAGTAAATGATACTTCCATATAAATAACAGCTGATTAACTGATTCAAAACTGTGTGTAATTGAGACAATTTTGAGGAGAATCTGTAACTGCGTTTCTGTGCCTGCAAGAAAAGGATTATTATTACTTTTGGGTTCTTCCCCTCCATCTCGTCATCCCATACATTAATGATTATGTGGTTTTATGAGTATTGAATAGCTAACATTGTAGGAACCATATTTCATATTTTTGAAAATTACACATGATCTGTTCAACTGTTCATTCCATAAAACCACCACAGTCTCTTTCATAGATTGATTGTCTGCCAAAAAAGTTATATTAGAGAATTCTGTCAAGTAAAATGACATATTGACAGTGTTAACAATTCAATTTAACTATTCAGTCACTTTATTATAATAACACAAAAGAAAAGTACCATTATTTTGTTTATTTCTTACTTTTCATTGTACTTCTGAAAATTTGTGATACACTTTGTCATTATTATTGGAAGAAATTTATGACCCTAAAATAATTTTTTCATGCCTTGTTTCTATACAGTAATGTCAATGAACTTACATTTTTGTTTAACGTTCCGTGAGATTGAAGAAAATTTAATTGTCTAGCTCATTGTACGTCCAATTGCAGTGGTCCATTGACATTAAAGGAAATATGGGATTTAAAAGTAATTAAAAGTTTACGTACGTACAAATATAAGCATTTTGAGTGATCATGGGTTATCAATTGAAATCACTAATTCTGTATTCAAGTCTACATTTCTCAGTACTTTGTTACAGACACCTTATATTTAAATTGTTTTGCACACAGTTCAGAGTATTACTAGTTTTGGGCCAAGGCCATCATCAGATGCATTGTGATGTAATCCTCTCATTCAAACACACGTATAATTTCAAGCATATGTAAAACATCTACAATCTAGACTGACCATTACAAATACAGTTATGATGAGTATTGTATTAAGGCTGAAATGATGAAAAGTTTTATATAACCTGTAAATAATTGCTAAATTATGTGTATAAAGCAGCAAACAAGCTTCAATCCAGTAATTTTCTGTTGTAATGCATCATCATGGCAGCCATAGTCATCAAGATATGTGGCTACCCAAAGAAAGTGCAGCACTTCTTTTAATATTATTAGACCCCCCCCCCCCCACACACACACACCCACCCACCCACCCACACACACACACACACACACACACACAGAGCTACATTTTGCCAGCACTCGGTGAGTGGTCTCCTTTATTCCTCAATTATTTACATTCTACTGGAACCACATTTATCTCATAGTTGTCTCTGTTAACTGTTACAACATGCCCAATGCTTTCTACTGTATTTCACACAGTTGAATTTCTAATGTCATCTGCTGCCGCCTCCTCCTCCTCCTCCTCCTCCTCCTCCTCCTCTGCCTCAGCCCCAGTGCCTGTGGTAAAGATTTATTTGGTTTTCAATACCAGTCTACTAATATTTTCTGGAATGCTAAGGAAAAAACAGAGCAGACGCATATGCTCTTTTTCAGTTTCACTCTGTGAACTAAACCAAGAAGAGAGTGGTGAAGTGTGGGGAGGGAAGGGAAGGAAAAGAAATGGAAGGGAACACACATCTGTGTCTGGTAATGACATACTATATTTGTCTTTCATTGAAGACTTGATTATCATCTAATTTCTGGGGCATTCATTTTTGCAGTACTCCACCAATAGACTCACTTGGAGTATAAGTTATTTGAATTAACTTTTTCTCCCATTTGCTATCTTTTTTTGGTATTTATTCAATTTTCTCCTGCTTATTACAAACCTGTTATAAATATTTTGTTTTAATTGGTGTAATGCCAGAGTCTGAACTGGATGCCAGCCTAACTTGTATTAATGACTGATCTCTTGTTTGATGTATAGTCAGCTTGTACTACAGTCCTATGGTTACTCCAAGTTGTTGGAATACTGGTTACAACATTAGCACTGAATCAAGATGTAAGATGATTTCATCCAGTCGGGAGTATGAAGGCTGCAATAGAGCAGACACATAGTTTATTAGAAAACACACTGTATCTGATCTGACATGTACAGCTTTTGTTATAAAGCTTTCAGCTTGTATTTCTGTACATATTTACCACAAATGTCTGTGACATGTTGCCAACATTCTTGTAGTGTTCTGATGCCCTGATACACACAATGCAGAAGCCATCATCATAGATGTATTCATCTTCTGTATGTAGTGCTTGTCATTTCATTCAAATGTCAGATTGTCAACAGTTAAAAGTCACAGGCCTGCAGATATGTAAATAGGGGTGTTAATGCAGTCAGCAAATTTTACTTTTATTGGGCTACTCTGTAGTGATCCACTGTCACTGTTTCAATATGTTCTGATGGTCCTTGGTAAGTGCTTAGCCATATTCTTTTTTAGCTTTATGCAAAATAAACTAATAGTAGACTACAGTAGTTGCAGTTTGTCTCTTATCGAGACATCTACACAACGTTGTTGGAAATCTGTGTTTCAGTTAGCAGTTTTATGATATGTGTTATGAAGAAAATTGTGTGCTTTTTATTTTTGGGCGTTCATTTTCATCTTACCAAATCCATAAGCAAATTATGATCTATCTGGAGTGTTCTTAGTAGATCATTTGTGAACAGCTTTTTATGATGCCCAACATCTTACGTGGTTAATATTTTCACAGTTGTAATGAATGCTCAAGGGTCTTGACTTAAGTTCTCAGTGGTATCAAATTTTGTTAACATGTCATCTTTATTTTGTAGCGTTGTATTGGTCATCCAACACATCCTCCCCATTCCTTTTGGATGGGTGTCTTTTTCAATTCTAAACAGTGATTTTCCTATAATTTCATTGATGATTGTCATCATGTTGTTTTGAAGAAATGAACCATCATTTATTTGTTTTGGTGACAAGTGGTCACAGTACATTCAGTTGTGTTGTCTAAATCTACATCTATGCTCCACAAGCCACCTTATGATTTGTGCCAAAGGACACTTTATGTAACTCTGTCACTTTCCCCTTTTCTGTTGCAATCCTGACTGTGCATGGGGAGAACAATTATTGGTAAACCTCTGTGTTAGCTCGAATATTTCTGATCTTGTCTTCATTCTCTCTTTGTGAAATGTACATGGGAGGAGGCAATAGATTGATTGACTTTACTAAGAAAGTATGCTCACGAAATTTTAAAAGTAAACTCAGTCAAGATGTACAACATCTCTCTTGTAGCGTCTGCCTCTGGAGCTGGTTGATTATTTCTGTGATGCTTTCACACTTATTGAAAGAACTTATGAAGAAATGCTCTGATGTTTTTGATTTCTGTTTCCTCTATCAGTCCTTTCTGGTACAGCTCATAGAAGCAATATCAGTTGAACAAGGGTTTTGAAGGCTACCTCCATCGTGAGTGGTCCACACTTCCTGACAATTCTCCCAATTAATCTCAGTATGGCATCTTTATTTTCTACAATTAGCTTTACGTGGCCACTTATCATTAAATTGCTCCATACACATATTCTCAGTTATTTAGTGGATGTGACTGCTTCCAGTGGCTGTTTGGCAATTATGTAATAGAACAATAATGAGTCTTTCCATCTGTCTATGTTACATTTGTTTCTGTTTAGGGTCGACTGCCTCTACTTCCAACAAATGTTGTTCCCCTGCAGGTATTCGTGCATTTTGCAACAATTTCATAACATTGTAACTTCCCTATATATGACAGTGTTTATTGTGCACAGTAATGGTTTTATAACACTTCCATGGTGTACATCTGAAGTAACTTTTATGCCTGAAAATTTCTCGCTATTCACAATGTATAATTTAGTTTTTAGCTGTACGATTAAGAAATAAATTATTCAGCAACTTCATGTGCTACAATATGTCATTTCTATGTTTTATCAAAGCAGTGGAACACAACTGACAAAAACAATTTTATCGACCATCTTCCAGAAGTCAATGAACACAGCATCTACCCTGGGTACTGGTACATGCTGCCTTCTGGATCTTATGAAAAAACAGAGCCATCTGGGTTTCAAATTATCCATGTTGATTCCTACAAAGGAGATTTTTGGTCTCTAAAAATAAAATGTTCAAATACACTAGTGTAAAATGTGCTCCAAAATTTTACAATGGAATGATGTCAGTGTTATAAGCCAACATTATGTGTGTCCGTTTGACAACCCTTCTTGAAAATGGGAATGACCAGTGCATTTTTCCAATTACATGGAATGATTTGTACCTCCAGTCACCTACACTAGATGGTTACTGGAAGGGGCCTAGTTTCTTTCACACATTCTATTTAGAATTATATAGTTATCCTATTGTGCCTATTCACTTTTCCTCTGTTAAGTGACTTTCTGTCCTGAGGTATCTGTCATTTTGGCACTTGTGCGACAGTTTAAAGAAAGAATCTCAGTATGATCTTTTTTGGTAAAACAATTTTGGAAAAAACAACTTAATATTTTAACATTCTCTCTGTAATCCTCTATTTTGATGTCATTGTAGTCGTTGAGTGTGTGGACAAATAACTTCAATCCATTTACTGATTTGACATAAGACTACATTTTCGTAGGTTTTTTGACAGATCACTAGATAAGAGTTTTACTGCCAAATCCATTGTATGCTTCGTGTGTAGCTTTCCTTAGACTAATTTTGGCTTTTGGCTTTTTTAGCTTTTGTTTGTCAACGAGACCTTGGCTATGTTTAAAACTGCAGTGAAGCTTGCTTTGCTTTCAGAGCAGCTTTCTTACACTGAACAGGATAGAGACACAGATTTGTGGGGAGTGGAGTGAACTGGTGGTATACTGAAAGCCAAAAGAAACTTTTAACACTTTATTGACACTCAGTAGCCCAACACACAAAAACAACATTAGCTGAGCAGTCACACAGTGCACTACCAAGGTAATTGATACTTTTAAAAAGATTATAAAATCCAATTAAATGTCATTATGTAATATTTGACATCCTTAACTACTGAAATTCGAATTAGGCACAAGACCCTTTAAAAATTTCTCAACAGATACAAATATGAAGGCTTTCTATGTCAGTGTAAAGGCATTAATATTTACTAATAATATCGGTTACAACCTCTTGTGTTCAAAATTTCCAAGTTTTTAAAATTACAGAATTTTTTAGCTTTTAAAATTACAAAAAAAAATTAAACATACAGATGATAATTTGAGGAAAATTAGTCAAATAGAATAATTTCATAAAGAAACAGTAGTTACAGTCTGACAGGTTTTCACTGTGAACCAGTTTACAACAAACAATTTCTTATAGTTAGCCATCACTTTAATCGGTACGTTCCCAAAATTCCTCATGCCACCTCTTTGTGGCCCCAGCAGCAACATGGTACTTCTAGCAATATGCTGCAAGATAGAAGTCAGCTCGCAGTACGACAGAATGCCATCAGATTGAAAGTTGTGCAAATGACTGCAGTAGTTTCTTGAAAAACCTCTTTCTGAGAGTCTTTAATCAATGGCTTTCCTCACTATCCCATCATGCTTCTCACATAAACAAATTCATAACAGATTTCTACCATGCTTTTCGAACTTGACCACTTCCTTTGATTGGACTTAAGCCTGGAACAGAACCTGGAACCCTCCATCCAAAGTAGTTGACAGCCACTTCCCAACATCTTCTATAATGGGGTCACTCAATCAACGGTCCTTTCTTGATGCACCACGTGCCGTCATCTGCACATGTTTGAAACTCTCTGTCATCTCATCTGCCTCGCCTGCATGCCCACTCCACGCCCCTTGCTCATTATGTGAGCAGCTGCACTCACCATTAGTGACTAAAGGCCATTCTCTAACCAAACAGACTGACCTCTCTCCATGTTGAAGTCTTAATCCAGCGATTATATTCCACACTCCACAGTGAGTGTCTTTGGAAGAATGTTGTTGGAGATGCCTCAGATACGATAAAAAAATATAATTGACCATATAACATGGTTATATGACAAACCATAGCATGTCTTTACCATCCCTCTCAACTTGGCTCAGCACTTGTCTAATTATGTATTGTACAGTATTCATGAACTTTGACCGGTTATACTCAACATTTTCAGCCTCAGAGATGAATATTTGATGTTGACTGCTCAGGTAATCTGATACTCATTTCTTGCCACACCCATAGTCAGTAAGGCTATAACACCATGTGATTGCTAATACCTTGCTCTACACTAACTGCATCAAAGAGATCAAGCATCTTTGTAACCAGGAAATCTAAGGTGTTACTCTCAAGTGCCTATGCCCTGATTAACTGCTCAAGGTAAGTTTTTGGCAAGGTGTTCAGAACAATTTCACATGATATCCTGCCCCTACCACTTGCTGTAATCACTTAAGTCTACCAGTGTGCAGCTGGTAAGCTGAAATTGACCCTTCTGCTGTAACGTGCCCAGGAAATTTGCACACAACCTTCTCTAGTTTTTTTCTGGAAATGTTCTACCACTACTACTCCTGAAGCATTGGGCCTGTAAAAGCATCTGATTACTGTCATTGCCCCATCCTTAACACATGACTTCACACTAATCATTTCACATTCAGAATCTGTGCTAACCTCAGTGGATGTTATAGCATTATTTACAGCTACAAAAATACCTCTACCACTGGTTTCCAGCCTATCTTTGCAATACATATTCCAGTAGCAATTTAGAATTGATTGCTATTAACATGTGGTTTCAGCCAGCTTTATGTCCCTAGTACTAACATTGTTATCCCTTATAAGTGAGACTAATTTGTGACTTACCCATACACTCTCCCTTGGTTAACCAGTACTATATTCACATTCTCTTTCTCCAGTTTGTCATGACAAGTACACCTTTCTGTAATTATCGGGGCTGCTGTTCTTTCATCCCTAAATCAACATTTATCTGGGTAGTGGAGGGATTTCTCTATTCTAAAAAAATCCTCCTTTGCACACCACACTTTCTCTGCTTCTTTAGTATAGCTACTTCCTTTGTATAGTGCACCCTGGACCTATTGAAAGTGGTGCTACAATTATCCACCCAGCAGTGAGCAATTTATTAAATATTACTAGAGGTCCACACCAGATCTCTTTGAAGGAATTTAATTGACTGGTATTTATTATGCCATTCACTATCATTGACCCTAAGACACGAAGTTGATCATCATGTACTAAGTGAGTAAGGCTGTAGATTCATTTCTTTATTCATGTAGCACAGGGTATAGGAGTAGTTATTTGGCTGCAGTGAAGTGTAAGATGTAGATCATGCCTCTTAAGTAAATATGGTGCACTAGAGAGAAATTTATCCAATAGGGATTAGTAATCATGTAATTATAGCTGTGTTTCAGGTCACATGTGTACAGTTAATGGTTTTCAGTAACTGAACTGTTTGCTATGAATATTAAATTTATGTTTCAACTGTTGCAGTAATTTATTGCTTTGAGTCTATGCTGAGCTTCCAAATTGTATATCTTTGTTTTGTTTTTAGGCTTAACCTGCTATTAATTTTAAGAACACTCAGTGGTATCCTTTCATTCAACAGAGGTCTTCTTTCGTCCCGCTTTATTTGATAGAGATCACTTTTGTTTATGTTACTTGTCATGGTTATTATGTTGCCTACAGCTAGTTTATCAAATGTTTTTTCTTCATAGCTGACATAAGTGATTCACGGGACTCTCTGGTGACACGTGATTCAGGTAGTTGAGATTACTTGATAGCTACATTTTCTGTGTATTTATTCAAATTGTATGCAGTGTCAGAAGTGACTAATGTATCTCATACTTGCCTGTGATACAGATAGAGAAGACGGTGTTTGGATGTCAAGTTACCAACAACACGCCTTCACCACTGGCAGGCGGCATATGCCAGTGACCAAGACAAGGCCTAAAGGAAGCAGTCAAACACTAAAGGTAAGAGAAATAGTTTGTGCATTGGAACAAAAGCGTTTTCATCCAAGTAGTTTCAGTTCTGTTTAGCTTGCATATATGTTGAAATATTCTTGTATTAATAGAGTATTGTTCACATTATAATTAAGTACTCAGGTCCTTTTATCATTTACATGGACTGTATTCATAATTTTCAGTAAAATACGGCATATTTTAAGATTGTACTCAGCTTCCAGCATACTCAGTTCCTGCGTGCATCTGGTTTTAAATCACAATGTTAGTTGTCAGCTTCCTTCCTGCATCTCCCTCTCAATCTAGATGCTTTGCAACCCTTTTGTTCCTATGCTGTGATATTTCTTTTGCAGACCCTGTAATTTTTCTCCTAATCAAAGATTTCACTAACTTGTGTACCTATGATCTGCTGAAGGTGAGAGGTTGTTTGGTTAGTAATTAATATGTTCCATGGAACATTATAGTTATCTATCCCTATAATATGGTATGAGTCAGTGCACAAGTATAACTCTCTTTCTTAGTTATAACTATGGTGACATACTGACCTTTTACATGCAGGTCTTTACATTAATCTTAAACTCCCTCCCTCCCTCTCTCTCTCTCTCTCTCTCTCTCTCTCTCTCTCTCTCTCTCTCTCTCTCTCACACACACACACACACACACACACACACACACACACACACACACACGCACGCGCGGCAGGGAATGTCAAGAAGATATCATTTTAGTTTGTATTTGAAGTTATTTTTATTATGTATTAGATTCTTCACATTACCGGTTAAATAGTACAAGATTTTTATGCTTGAATACCACACTTCTTTTTGAGTAACACTTGGCTTGGGTCATGGAGAGTGTAAATAATTTCTCCTTCTAAATTTTACTTATAATTGTTACTGTTGTTTCTGAACAGCAGTTATTAACAATAAATTCCATAAAGGAGCAAATGTACTCTGTGGCTGTTGTCAGGATGTCCATTTGTGTAAAGAACTGTGTACAATCTGCCAGGAAGTTTCACTGTGTACAAGAGTTTCCAGAGAGGATACCGCATATTATCTTTATTATCATCATCTGTGCAACAAATAATTTCTACGTCAATGATGAGTAACTCCAGAATATAATGCCATAGGACATTGATGACTGAAAACAGGAAAAGTAAGTCGACTTTCTGAAGTTTCACCTCCAAAACCTGCTATTATCCACAGTGCAACATTTGTGGAGCTTAGAAGTTTAAGGTGATCCACATTTGATTTAAAGTTCAGTATTTTTTTCATTGTAAATACCCAATAATTTAGAATATTCTGTTTGGTTACTGAATTTCCCTCGTAAATTATTTCAAACAATGTAGTCAGCGTTGTGCAGAGAATTTCATGTTTTGTGTTTTATCTAATTTGTGAGGTGGTCAGTCTGCAAAGAAGCTGTTAATAATTTTAAAAAAAGTTTATTTACCCTTTCAGGTGTTGATATTTCAATAGGCTTGTGTAATACTTTCATCTTTAGAAAAGAGAACCACTTCAGCTACTCGGATATATAACAG
The DNA here is from genome assembly GCF_023864345.2 of Schistocerca serialis cubense. Lineage (NCBI taxonomy): Eukaryota > Metazoa > Arthropoda > Insecta > Orthoptera > Acrididae > Schistocerca > Schistocerca serialis. The sequence goes on from NC_064640.1 coordinate 309,298,965, forward strand.
CAAATCATGTAGTTCACAAAGCTCCAACATAGTTGATTCATTCTTCTTCACAATAAAACATAAAGTTGGGATAAAGTAGAACTTAACTGTGTAAATTCACTTGACATGAATTCCACTGGTGAAATGCTCACCTGAATTGTATTCATAATCTTTTTGTTCTTATCTGTTGCAGTTGATACTTTCTTTTACTTAAGGTCTTTTAGTTCAGCTACCGTTTCTGAATGGTTGCAAGCTCTCATGATTTTTGTGGCATATCTTGAGAAGATTGTCTTTGTTATATGTTGTACAGATTTCTCTCTTCAGTTGGAAGTGACTCATGGTCTCCATCGGCCCTTGTCTTTTATTGCACATTGAGTGTGTTAGCAAATATGTATGAACATATTTCATGGAGTGTGTTGATTCTGAAACCTTGCATGACACTTTCTTTGAATTTGGACAATAGTTCACAAGGTATATTACTAGAAGGTTTGACTCTTAAAATCATAACTTCAATTTGTAAACTACATCAGTACATGATACACTGCATTGCCTCATACCATAGAAGAGATGCGAGAGGTGTAGCAGAAATTATTTGATGTGAAGTTTTCCATGCCCTCACAATATTTTCTTTTGTGTCAAAGATTTTCTTGGTGTTCATTGATAACATTTCACTAATATAATTCATATTATCTTGCAAATAGAGTTTAACTCACTAACTTTTTGTGAAAAAGAATTATCTCTAACTTTCTTGCCATTTTTTTCTTTATTAATTTATACATCTAAGCACTTTCACAAGTTCACAATTACTTGCTTCTCATCAAACATTTGATAGAAATGTCTATTTCTAGAGGCATGTTACTGATGTGGCTATATCATATATCTATTAGGTATGCTGCCATTCGGTACACCAAGTTAACTTTTTTCTCCATTATCTTTCTCAGTTTAATTATAAATCAAAAGCACAGAGTTTAGCTTCATGATTTGATAATGATAGTTCCAGGTATCAGTGTAATGTGTAGTTATATACAGGAAGCAGAGAGGCGATAGATTTCCACTCACTTGGTTATGTCCAGTGGAGACTTGGCTCAAATTGTACAAGCTCTGATCAAAAAGTAACAGGAATTTTTTTAATTTTGCGGGCTTTATACATAAGATTTTAATTTTTTTTCTTCTTCTTGGTACACATGTTCCTTCTGACGTCTGTTTTCATTTTCAGCTGTTTTGAATATGTGAAAATGTTATACTTATTTTTAAGATGGATCAAAAAATTTGCATTAAATTTTGTTTGAAAAAATGGAATAAAGTGCAGCAATGAATTTGAAATGCTGACTATGGCTTTTGACGAATCTACTATGAGTAAGACAAGAATTTGTGAGTGTTATAAATGTTTCAAAGGAGGTCGTGAAGTTGTTGAATGCAACAACCACCCTGGACGCACTAGCACATCAGTTACTGACGACATTGTGGAAGAACTAAAAAAAATTGATATGGAAAGTCGCTGAATCACCATCAGAGTGGTTGCTGATGATGTTGGCATATCCCTTGGCTCATGCTAAGCAATTTCTTCAGACTTTTGGGCATGAAATTTTTTAATGTCAACCTAAAACATCATCAGGAATTGCTGAATGATGTTGACAGAGACCCAGAACTTCTAAAGGAGGTTATAACAGGTGATGAAACAGGTATATAGATATGATGTCGAAACCAAGGCCCAGTTGTCCCAATGGAAACTGCCTAAAGAACCAAGACCAAAAAAAAAAAAAAAAAAAAAAAATGACAAGTTTGATCACATTTGACAACTCTTCTCATTGTTTCCTCCTTTGATTGCAGTGGGATAGTGCATCATGAGCTACTCCCTTATCATCATCCAGTCAATAAGGAATATTAATGGAATTCATGCACTGTTTGCATAAAGCAAATTGCAGAAAACAGCTGAATTGTGGCAGAACCACTTATGGAAATTGCATCACGATAATGCTCCCACTTACACTTCAATGCTTGTTTGTGGTTTTTTGCAAAAAAAACAAAACCGCTGTTATGCCTCAATCACTGTATTTGCCAGATGTGCCCCCAGTGACATATTTCTATTCCCAAGGCTGAAAAGAGCCATGAAAGCATATCATTTTGCCACCATTGATAAGGTAAAAACATAATCACTGACAGACCTGAACATTATAACTGAAAATTAGTTTCGTAAGTGCTTCCAAGATTGGAAAAAGCATTGGCACAAGTCTATTGTGTCTGAGGGGGGGATTACTTCAAAGGGGACAAAGTAGATGCTGATGAGTAAATAAAAATTCTTTAAGAAAAACAAGAAATCCCATTACTTTTCGATCACACTTTGTACATCACTGCCTGAAAAAGGCAAGTATTCAGGTTCAAGTGTGCTCGCTCCCTCCCTCCCTCCACACCTCTCTCTCTCTCTCTCTCTCTCTCTCTCTCTCTCTCTCTGTTTGTGTGTGTGTGTGTGTGTGTGTGTGTGTGTGTGTGTGTGTGTGTGTGTGTGTGTGTGTCATAAGTAGATAACTTTAAACTTACCTTTTTTTTAAATTCCTTTCAGCAACCAGGCAAACTGAATTTAAAGGATTTCTCGCTTGTAACAGATGCAATAGCTAGAATGAATGTTGCTGGCCGTGAAAGTACAGTGAACAAACTCACCAAACAGGCAGGTTTTGGACATGCGCCTTTGGCAACACCAGAAAATGTTGATTTGGGTTCTGAATATGCTCAAGTAAGTATTTCCATGCATAGAATTAGTGTGAATTATAAATTGCTTATTTTTCACTTTCATTTCTTTATATTTTAGGTCAAGGATGCTGTACCCGGCCTTTATTCTTCATATGATGGAGAGTATGCATATACTTTAGTGCAAGATGCTGTTGGAACCAATAATAAATCAAAACTGAGGCAGAGAAGAGAAAAGGGTCAACCCTGTGAGTACCATTTTGATAAAACTATCGATATTTGGCTCTTCTTGTAGTAAGTCATTAAAAAAATGACAGAATTACATCCAACAAATGATGTGAAGGTAGCCTCATAATGTTAATATGCAGTTTTGAATAGATGCTCTGTACCATCACATATATGGACAATGCAGTGCTTGAAAGGCAACAACAGTAGTCAGAGCAAACAATTATGCTTGCAGAATACAAAGAAATTGCCACAGGAATAATGTTGGCCGGTCATAGATGTGGAGGCCTCATGTAAGAGAATGCCACTGGGCATGGGTTGAATGTCCATATGTGGCCCAGGAAACATAGAAGCCGCAGGGAAATATAACATGATAGTACGTCACCAGCAAAGATTGAATTAGAGATGTAACAGTGAGTTGAAGGAACTTCACATAGTTCAGGCATGGTGCCTGGACTTAGAGAATTTGCTCTGGCACTGTCACATTTAATACTTAGCTTTGCGTACCTTCTTTTAGTGAAACTTTCCAGATTCTATAAACAGGAGTAGTTTAATTCACAATATTTTGTTTGGATTAGCAGTACTACATTTATTTATATTTTCTTCACCGAGTTCCATTATTCGTTAACATATTTGATTAGCTATCTGTATGGTTAGCCAATTGAACAGACCTCTCCTGATATATTGTAATTCAGCTTATAGACCACTCGCTGGATGTGACAATTTTTTTATAGTGCCAGGTGTGCGCGGTTGGTCATGGATTAGTGGAAGTTAATTGTTGTTTGACTATGCAACAACTGCACACTACAAATTATTGGAAAAGGTCACCCTTCTCTTGAAATATCGGACCTACGCAGCCCAACATCAAACAGAAAGATAGAATGGCTTTGAGAATACCTTGCATTACTTGAACAATCACTATGCAAGCTAATTGCAGAACTGAGATCTGGAATGGACCCAGCAGATTAATGGTGCCTGGAAAAGATATTAGAAATCAGAATGAGAAGCTGTAGATCCTGGGGTTAAGGCAGTCATCCCAGTAGGCAGTTAGAGTGGTGCAACAGTGGCAGCAGATGGCGCACAGAAGTAAAGCAGCAGCAGCAGCAGCAGCAGATGGTGGTGTGAGGACATAGACGATGCTCTGAAGTGGAAGATATACATCAGCAGCAGCAACAATGAGAGGACTCGGACAAAGCTATGTCACCAGATGGCATGCAGCAGGAGTAGAATGAGCAACAAGAACACCTGGGGTGAGTGCAACAGCGTAAAAGGCATACCACATGACAAAGTGTTTCGTGTAATGGTACAGATGCACGAGAGTCACCCTGCCAGCAGTTTATTAGTTTCTCTGAAGCACTCAAATTAATATCAAAATCTTTCAATAGCACTAAGAATATTCTTTACCACTGCAATATTGAGTTTAAGCTCATAAATCCAGAGGAGCACAACACACTCTTAAAATTTGTAAAAAAAAAAAAACCACATCCTGGTACAAAATTACATAAGAAAGGAATGTTAGATTACTTTGTGTGTCAAATGTTTCTGAGTTGGCAAGAATGTGGAGAAAGCATAGCTTAGTGGTAGATGTGATGCAGCATCACGATAGAAAAGCCATCCATTGTACCATGCAAGAGTCAGAATTGGAAGGCAGCCTTGTGCTCATATGGAAGATGAGCAGAGCGGTGTTCTTCCTAGGGATCTACAATGATATTGATTCCCCCCCAGGTTCCTCTTAATTGCGTGGAAAAGGACAGATAGTGAGGTGCTCGCAATGTAACTTGACAGGACACAGAAGCATGTATGCACCGTCGAAGTTCGTGACATGTTTTAAGTGTAAATGAACTGTACACTATGTGAGAGAGTGTGCCTACCATGCACAGAAGAAGAGTAAAGTGCAGGGAAACTTAGCAAGGGGTTTAATATTCCCACCAGTGGCCATTATTGATAGCAGGTCAGAGGCATTGCAGTTAAGCACAATCAGGCACTGCCAGGCGTACCAATGCCTGGTCTTATGGATGAACCTGGACGCAGCACATTGCTTGGTGAAGCTCTTTTGATTCTCACCTAGCTGCTATTAAAAGTTGTCTTATGCCTTACTCAAAAAAATATTGACAGTTGACTACAAAACTATGACCGAGCTTGTAGAATTGGAATGTCAAGAAGGCACAGAGAATCGCATAAGATTCATTGTGGATAGTGGGGCATATATAAACCTAGTACGAAGTAGTAGCTTTAGGGATGGTGGAAGGCTAGCAGGAGGGGCTGGGGAATGTATAATCCGACTGATGGTATAAGAATTTGGGAATTGCTAATACAGTTACAAAGGCAGAAGGAACTATAGTCCACTGATTGCAAACGAGAAGCATAATGTGAGACATTGCTTCCACATAATCGGGGAAGATGTGGACCTTTCATTTGATGGGCTAGTGAGCAGAAACTTCTTTAAGGAAAATGGAGCGCTAATTAATTAGGCCATCAAAAGAGTGTGGATCCATAGGGAATGGGTCAAAATGAAGACAGAGTAAGAATGTGATCTCCACAAAGTGTAGGTAAAGAAAAGATATGGCTGTTTCGAAACAGGCTTTGATGCAAAGCGAAACACCCATAGAAAGTAGTAGCAACAGAAAGCAAACCATCTAACTATGGCAGAACAGACAACCAGAATTGCCGGAGAGAAGTTAGAGACACAAGCAAAGCAAAAGAAGACTGACGGTAGGGCCTTAGGTTAAGAGGAGAGGTGAATAGAATGAGAGAGGCATTTATACTGAAACAGAAGAACATCAAGGGCATGTACCTACTTGAGCCATTGGTAAAAATGCAGCCGAGAGAGTGCGTAATGAGTGTACTGAACACTACAAATTAGAGTGTGTCAATAGAACTCCCACAGTTGATAACTGAAGGAGTGCTGAAGCAGGGCTTATTCAGAATGAGCGACCTAAATTAAAACAAGCCACAATTGAAAGCACAAATAAGTATGCTGAAAGAAAAATCTGTGTTTTCATTTAAACACAAAAAAGAAAGTAGCCATTACAGAACTATGCACCACATATAGCGATATTTTTCAGGGTGATTTGTTCATGGCCCTATAGAATGCCACAAGCACAAAAATAGGTACTGTAGAAATAGATACAAAAAATGTTGGATGTTGATATCATAGCGGATGAAACTTTCCATTGATAATGATTCCTAAAGAGATGGATGCCAGTCAAAAACAAAAATAGTGTATGGTTGCTGACTGTAGGCAACTTAATGAAATTTTCCAGAGTTCAATTTACCCATTATTGAGGATAGAAGAAATGCTTGACAGTTTAGGAAGAGCAAAATACTTCTCAATCCTTGATTTAACAAAAGGCTATTTGCAGGTCTTATTAGACCAAGAGTATCAAGAAAATATGTCTTTTAGTTTGCTGTATGGGCATTACAAATACAGATGAATGCTCATGGCCCTTAAAACAGCTCCAAGTATGTTTCAGAAATTGATGACCTCTGTGTAGACATGGTTATAAACTGACAAATTTCTCATCTACTTGGATGACATAGTGATATTTGGCTTCTCCTTAGAGGAACATAATGTGTGACTAATGGAAGTGTTTAAAAGGCTTAGACTCCACTGTCTAAAGCTACAGGTTGACAAAAGTGAATTTTTGCGAAATGAAATGTGTTATTTGTGTGTTATCCTGTCAGCCAAGGGTTTGATGCCAGACCCACCGTAATCAGTGCAGATGCCAATCAGATTTCTATATGGGCAATCTTAAGTCAAGGAAAGATTGGAAACAACCTACCAGTCATATAAGCCTCGAGGACACTGAATGAAGCAAAAATAGGATACAGTATTTTTGAGAGGGAGATCTTAGCCATTTGTTAGACAGTCATATTCTTTAGACCATACATCTTTGGCAGAAAGTTTGTGATATTTGCTGACCATAAACCTGTAACGTGGGTAGCTAGTATTTCGCACAAGTTGTCCAGGTTAATGAGGAGTATGACTATCTGATAATGTATACAAGTGACAAATGAAATAAAGTGGCTGGCACAATCCTCCCCACCTCTCCCTGGTCTCGAAGGTCCTGCTTTTTAAAAAAAAAAAAAAAAAAAACAAAAAAAACGCTAACTTGTCACCTGTTGAGTCATGGTCTTTTCTCTTTGACAACAATATAGTAGCTTATATAATAATACAAACCAATGAAAAAGATAATAGAACTTTTAGAAAAGACTGCGAGTTGTGCATTTCCTGTTTATAGTAACCGTGTTAATGTAGTTGAAATGAAGGGTTTCCTAGGGATATTATGAGAAGCAGTCAAATGAAAATAGAACACCTGCCACAATGAGACCATGGAATGGTTTCATCCAAAAATAATCACAGACATTTATCCCACTGGGAGACAAGACAATCAATTCCTATTTTGTACAATGTGGTTGGCCACTGGTGGATCCACAACTAAATCCACTCTTGCATGTCCTCATCCAACTGAAACCAATGTCCGTACATGTCTTTCTTCTATTTACAATAGTGTTGCAAGCGATGGGCAACATGCAATCAAAGTCCTTTGCTGTATACAAGGTCCATGTAAGCAATTGATATGGATCACACTGCTATCGTAGTGCTCTCCTAGTACTGTGCTAATACTGTACGGCCGAGGCTGGAAGGAGCGGCGCTTATATTCTCTTCAGCGAGAGGGCACTCCTGTCGTGGTGCGGCCCTTGTCAGCGGGCTATTGGCTGACCTCGCCCCCCCCCCCCCGCCCCACCACTGCCAATTGGACAAAGGCCATACGTCAGCAATTTGTTTGTGAAACACTGCAACATCCCCTGTACAGCCTTGCTATTTTGCCATGTGATTTTCACATCTTCGGTGACCAGAAGGAAGACGCGTGCACATCAGTTTCAATCAGACAAGTACATGCAAGAGTGGTTGCAGTTGTGGATCCTTCAGTGACCAGCTACATTTCACAAAACAGGAACTGGTCATCTCATCTCCCAGTGTGACAAATGTTGTAACACCTGTGGTGCTTACTTTTGAATGGAACCATTCCACAGTCCTGTTGTGGTGGGTGTTCGGTTTTCATTTGACTGTCCTTTTATTTCTTATTGGTATAATTGAATCTAATCATGAAAATGTATGAAACTCATGGGCTATCAATGGAACAGGATGTAATGTTTTCAAAGCTGTAATGAAATAAAACAGGTTTTAATTCATTTTGTCTGCTATGAGATTTGATGACATAAAGACATGAGAAGCCTGAAAGGGTTTGACTATCAAGCTCTTATTTTGAATGAGTTTGATAAGTTTACAGAAAACTGTGAAGCCTCTTATATTTACTCCAAATATGCAACTGTATATGAAATGTTAGTGCCTTTCAGATGACATTGTTTCTGTCAATACTGAAATCAAAGCCTGGACAATACAGTTTGCAAATTGTGTGCTTATGCATTGCAAAGACTCATTACTTATTGTCAGCTTTCCTACATTCAGGCAAAGGACAGATATCATCGAGAAATAATTCACAATCACTCCCCACAAAAAGCATTCTAAGGTTGATAGAACATATTTTTCAGAGAAACAGGAACATTACTGGTGACAATAGATGCTTTGAAACAATGTGGGCTTACTTATGTCGGAATAGTGCAAAAAAATAAGTAAGTAAAGAAATAAATGAGCAATCCCTGGAGAATTTCAGCCACAGAAATCCGTATGATTTGACTCATCATTGTTTGAATTCATTAATGGTATCTTATGTACCAAAAAGGAATAACAGTTGTTCTAGTATCATTGATGCACAACACACCAGAGGTTAATTCATAATCTCCCAAACCTGGAATTATCAAATTTTATAATTTAACTAAAGGCGGTGTGGATGCACTTGATTAGGAAAGTGCAAATTATTCATTGCTGAGAAGATCGAGGCATTGGCCAACAATGGTATTTGGAGCATTGTTGAACATATTTACAGTAGACAGTTTCATCATGTAGAAAGCATCAAATGAGAAAAGCAAGGTGATGCACTGAGATTTTATAAAACAACTCAACATGGCATTGATCAAAGCAAATATGAAAAAGAGTAAAATAAATTCCAAAAATTATCCTAGGAACTTGAAGTTCTTTTGCAAAAAAATTAAAACTGATAGCATGGTTGGCAGATCTGCACTGCAAGCCCAAACTAGACCGAGTCAGCCAGAAAAGTCAAAGATGTCACAATGCCACTTATGTTCACACCTGAAATACACAAAAACTACCGAAAAATGTTTTAAATGTCAAAAATATTGAAAAAAGTGTGTCTTCACTGTGGTCAATGAAAATAAGTGCTCAGTTGAGTCATTCATGTACCTACTGTAATTTTTTGGTTTTTTAAATTTGGAGTCATTTTCTTCTTTATATTTTATGTAGCTAATCATTATTTGATCACAAATCATGTTCCTGAACACTGTGAAAGTAAATTTTCTTTGTTTTTTTAAGTTAATTTTAAAATGTTTATTTAAGAAGGCAGCGTTAATGTAGAAGCATTAGTTGTTGGTTTGATAATGTTTTCTCTCATAATAAAAATTGATTTTTCATAAATAAAAGCCATTGATTCCTTAATAGTAGTTTAGAGAAACAGAAGTAAATAGGCTTCAGGTGGTTTTCGTTTTTCGGGTCAAAAACTACCCCACAAAATTACTAACATCAGTCTAAATGGTGAGTGCAGTTAAAGGTTAAACAAGAATCTGTGAACACCAATGAGTAATAATGAACGGCTGTTTATTTCCCCAATGGATGAATGCATAACCACACCTGTCACGTAGGTAAGCCCACAGATACTGTTCTCCGAGGCACAAGAAAGTTAAAACTTCTAGGTAAATGTTGGGGATATGCTACTCATATTGTGATGTAGTCTGAGTATATAATGTGAACAAGAATGACATGCCAAACTTGAAGATGGAAATTGCCTGCTGCATAGTAAATAATGAAAGAAAAAAATATCAACTGGAACTGCCAATACAGCATGTGGTTAGGCAGTTAGATGCCCTAACAGCTGTGTTGCGTAAGCTTGATGAACTGAAAATTGAAGTTGAATTTCAGGAGGGAAGTGCCTTCAGCAACTTCTTGATAAATCATTTCTCTTTCTAGAGTTACTTGGGCTCTGGTATAGTATTTATAGTGATTATACATTGTCATTGTAGGTACTGTAATTGTTGTAAGGACTGTTCTTAACTTGTGTTCAAGACAAGAGGTGACAATTGCTACGGAAAAATGTGTGTTACAAACACTATTGTGAATCAGTGCCCAGATAAGAATATAGTGTGTTAGATATTTGAGAGGCATGGAAAATTCACAGCCTCTAAGTATTGTAACTAAAATGTGTAAACATTAAAAGCAAAATTGTAATTATGGTGGAAAGTGTCCCTTTATTGTAAAGTAAATGTGTATCTCTTCCAGGCAATAGAATTGTAATCATGGTGGGAAGTTTCCACATATTGTAAAGTAAGTAAATGTGTATCTCTTCCAGGAAAGGGTTTGTAATCAGAGTAGTGTTTATTATTGTAAACCAGTTATGTATTTCTTTCAGATAACCAAATAAAACTTGTGCAACAATATGTAGTAATTGAGGACAGCACCTAGAAATTTTTCTCCATGGCGGGAGGGGGAGATGTCGCATACATGGACAATGCAGTGCCTAAAAGGCAATGACAGTAGCCAGAGCAAACAATCACCCTTGCAGAATACAAAGAAAACACAAGAGGAAGGACGTTAGCCAAATGTAGATATTACTCCATGTGGTAAAGTGCCATTGGGCATTGGCTAGATGTGCATACGTAGGCTAGGAAGCACTGCACCCACAACAGAATATAAAGTAATGGTGCGTTGCCGGCGAGGGTTCAATTAGTAATGGAACAGTGAATCAGAGGGACCCCGTTTTGGTCAGGCCTGGGCCTGGACTTGTATTTCACTCAGATAAGCAGTAAAGTTTATTGTTCAAGTTTTGCCTCCTAAGTTTGTTCATATTTCATTTACTGAGTTCCATAATTCTTCAAAATATTTGATTAGCCAACAGCACAGTTAGCCAATTATATGGACCACTGCTCTCTGGATGCAACAGTACTTTTATCCAAAATTGGACTAGGGAAACCCACAGGCCTCCTAACAAGAAACATCATAAAATTTTGAAAGGTAAGGACACAAAACATTAAAGTAATTGTTGTTAAATATGACATTTTACAGTTACCCACAACTACTACAACAAATTTTCAAAAAGTAAGGCCTGCAGCTCAAATGTTTACATAAATCCACAAGAAGTCATAATGTCTCACACTGTTCTAGGAGTCATTTAAAAAATGCTGGGCATGGATGTAAAGTACCCTGCCTTGCTTCATCAGGTATGTTTCATTAGTCTGATTAAAGAAGTAGGCTTGTTCGTATGTTAACAGATACTGCACTCTGCCTGTGAAATTATTTGTAACAGTGGTGCTCTGGCACATATTCTGTGGAGAGTGAAGTGAAGCAAAGTTATATAGAGCACATGTTTTTGATGCCTCAAACATAATTGACTAGCCCATTAGTCAGAAGTTACAAATTCTATTGTAGCAACATGTTAATGGTAGCGATGTTGGGGAGATGAGTGCACATTGTGATGGCAACCAGCGCCAGTCCCAACAAGCACCACAACCCACAGTGATATGAAGAAGTATCTGTAAGTAGTTTTGTGAAGTATTTATGAAGATTCAAGGTTGCAAAGACATCCACAGCAACAGCTGCCCAAACACTGATACATTATAACTTTGTACACCTTTGATTACAACAATTTTATCAAGACAGGCAGTGGAGTGTTGATTGAAAGTGATCTTTTTGATGAGTTTCACATCAGTTTATGATGAGGTAATTTGTTTGAAAAACTATGGAAGTAAAGCTGTGTCCCAGAGTGGATTGACTAGTTTCTTCCTGAACAATCACAAGGCATGGTGGATTTACATGTCAGTAGGGTATCATAGACATTCCCAACTGCCATATCGCACAGACACTTTCAAGATCTGTTTGATTCAATACTACTAGCAACCTGCCCAGGTTCGCACAGGTAGCATTTAGTATCTATGTCCAGATGATTTGTCTGGTGTAGTGGTAAAAAATTATATATACAAACCCTCCTCATGAATCAGTCTGTCTATTTGTGGAAACTATCAAAATCCCTTCAGTAGTTCCTGAGATTAGGCTTCTCATACAGACATAAAAATGTGTTGGGGACTTTAATTTAGTAATATTTATAGCTAGTGTATGGAGGCTCTTACTTCACCAAAGTATGAATATGTTTGCAAATGGTACCCACCCATTAGGACAATAACTTAATGCATTAAATGTATTCACAGTTGTAAATAAGGAGAACCATCAGCTGTAGAGTGGAATGATGACAATGAAAAATTGTGCTGGACCGGGACTCGAACCCAGATTTCCCACTTATCGCGAGCGGTCGCCTTACCATTTGACTATCCATGTGTGACTCACGGCCATAAATTGTCAACCATGTGTCTATGACCTGTACTCGTACATCCATTATGTATATTCCTGCACACGTCAGATGTTGTACTTGAAAGTCGTTTGCCTGGTATCGGCAGAGAAATACGATACTGCAATGCCTGTGTTATTCTGATTACAATGCAAAGTTCCTTTGGACGTGTATGTGTGTCCAAAGGAACAGCTGATGGTTGTCCTTATTCGCAATTGTGAATACATTTAATGTATTTCATAACAGCTGTAGTGACCGCAGTGCCTCTTCCTTTGGACATGTATACATGTTCAAAGGAACTTTGCATCGTAATCAGAATAACACAGGCATTGCAGTACCATATAACTTAATGCTCTGTTCGAGTCTACCCCTAACTACATGGCGTCATTGCAATTTGAAGTGATTGTGACTGCACAGAGCATTCTCAGTCTATGAGTTAATGAGCCTGTTTCTCAAGTGTCTGTAATGGTATCAAGTAATAGTTCAAGAGTATCACAACACTTTCTTCAGTGTGGAGATTTAAAGCCATCAAACTTATTCTAAATTATCACTCTGTGATATATTCTTTGGAATGGTTGTTTCCATGTTACTGGCCTCTAAGTATTCATTATATGCAACTGTTTCTAGTGAATATTATGTAGCTGGGATACCCACCTGCAGCTTATAGATATGGCACATTTTATCACTATCTTCTTCATGACAAAGCACTTTTTCAACTTTTTATATGTTCTCAGAGTCTTTCGCGATGGCGTGTCTGAATAGGATCTTTACAGTTTTCAAGCCTTGTCAATTTGAATAAAATTCTCGATTTTTGTTTATGTATACCAGTGGAAATCCATGCCAGCCCCAGTAGCCAGTGATTTTTACTCCTGATGACGGTGTGGGAGATGGGCATCAAAAGCTCAAGAATTTTATTCAAACTGACGTGTCTTGAAAACTGAGAAGCTTTTATTCAATTTTTTTATTGTTTCAGAACCTTGATTTTGCATTTGCTGGCAATCCCAGCTACCACATATCAATACTCCACCTTGACTGTGCATGTAAACTGACTGGTGCGGTTAGTATTGCGTGAATATTATGACTCATTGCTGCTCTACATTATTATTAGGATACTAGTGGTCAGGCTGAGAGAACTTTGATAGTTGATTATAGATGAGTCATTTCTCTTTGCATGCTGTAATGATGGATCGTGTGATACAAATTTCATGTGTGATGTGCAATTTTCTCTTCCAGCATATTCTGATTCTGACAGTGACTGGAGTTCTCTTGAACGAAGGCAGAGAGCAGCAGATGCCTACTGCAAAGTAAATCGAAAGCCTACTCCACATAAAAGGATGCGAAAGAAACGTACAGCCATCCCTGTTCCAACACCTAGAGTGCCATCTTCTCAACCATCAGTAACTGCTGAAAATCTTAATATAGCAAACTACCAATTGAAAGATGAACAGTCACGCTGTGCATGTGATTCCAGTGAAAAAGGTAGGTTCATAACACCTTAAAATATTCTGATGCCAATCATACTGGTTGTTGTAATTCTATTTCCTTACATTTCCACTTTTAAATATTATGCATTCTATACCAAAATATACAGTACAGTGCTGCTTATATTCTCAATATCAGTGTTCATTTATTTATATTGTCTATTAAATATTTGTCAGAAGTTTTGTCATACATCAGTCTTCTTCAGAATATTTCCTTAGTGAAAACTGATGAAATGTTAGGAGTCATATGGCTTACTGCAAATATCAGTATCCTCACAAAACATAAAAGAAAAATCTAAAAATTGTAAATTACTGGGACTGTAATTATGCTGATACCAGCTTAAAATGCTGGCATGGGATCTCATACTTCTCAACTTAAAAAATTCTTCTTTGGGAGCTCATTAGGATTATCTTCTCATACACAGTTACGTGTATGAATATTTTGACATCTTCAGGGTTCATATTCATGGTGAAGGCAAGGCAGAGCAGCCACTTGTAATTTTATTGTTGTATTATTTTAATGCAAAAATTATAATATTTGGGAATTTCTGTAGGTTGCCGGACAATCTCGGCACTAACCAATCAGGAAATTATTGTCCCATGTTAGTTGCAGTCATTTTTATGGGTCAAAATTCTGATTTTTCTTTATCTGTCTTATGTATTGTGTTTGCAACTCGCTTAACACTTACAGAATTATGCGCATACACACTATCTGATCAAAAGTATCTGGGCACCTATTAGTGGACATTAATATGGGGTGTTTCTACACTTAACCATTGACAGCTTGAACTCTGTAGCCCCACATCCAATGAGCTGTCTGAATAACTGGGGGAATGGCAGCTCATTCTTTCTCAAGAGTCAAAACCGGAAAAGGTAGTGATCTTGAACACTGGGGTCTGAAATGAATGACATTCTAACTGTTCCCAAAGTCATTCCATTGGGTTCAAGCCGGGACTCTGGGCAGCCCATTCCATTTCAGGAATGTTATTGTCCACTAACTGTTGCCTCACAGATGGTGCTTTACAACAGGGTCTGTTGTCATGCTGATAACAGTCTTTGTCACGGAATTGTACAGAGTGCACACAGCTGTAAAATGTGTTCATATCCTTCTGCATTTAATATTTTCTTAAGCGCAACAAGGGCCCACACCATAACCACGAAAAGCACATCCTGCGGGCTTTCAAATAACTACACACCTACAGACTCTGAGTTGCGATATTAAAAGTTTTGGCTGGTTTTGTTGTCTAGCGACTGGGATACGTAGTTGCCGCATTACAGGCCAAATACTGCAGAGTCTTCAGTACACTATAAGAATACGCACATGAATCGAATGGTCAAAGGTTTCTATCGCTCGGCAATTGTGAATTATGAAAGTAGCATATAAATTTATGAATGAAAGATTGCAATTTAATAAAATCTGCAGGTACTATCTTAATGACTTTAAATGATAAGTATGATAGAAGTACTTTTGAGAATGCGGTATATTTCTGCAAAACACTTATTGGTGTCAGTGGTCCAGCAATTAAATAAAATATAAGTTGAATAACAGGGAAACAATAGATTCCTACTGCACGTAATTAGTTATGAACAACAACAAAGCTCACAAGATATTCACTTCTAAACACACACTACGTCTTCACTGTAGAAACCTCGGAAATCTCACAAGTGCATGAGTCTGCACTACGAAATATTTCTAACGCATAAACTGCTCCACACTCTCCAAGCCCCTCTCGCAACTGTGCGTCCATCGCTCTGTCGCGTCCAGCACCTCCCGTCCTGTCCCTCGTGCCACACTCTCCCGAACTGCCCCTGTCCTCTCTCATCCTACCAGCAACCTGTTATAATGTCAAGTTGAACAAATATATTTCTAGGATGACACAATTCGTGTAAGTCACAAAGCAAGTAAAGAAGGTAAGACGAGTGTACACTGTAACAGTTAAATCTGCACTGAGTCCAATTCTAGCGGCCGCTGGCTGGCTGGCCGCTCAGGTGACGGGGCTGCTGCATGGCTGGCAGACAGTGCCGCATGTAGAGGCCTCGCGTAACTGCGCAACGGCACTTTGAAAGATCGGTGAGTCACAACACTTTTCCCCCCTTTGAATTTTTTGCACTGGTCTTGATGGAGGTGGCCCGTAGATTGCTAACATCCGTAGGTGTTGTTTGACTGGCCGTAAAGTCTCGAGGAGGAGGCTTCCCACAGACGGAAGTGTCCCCGATGATAACAGGTCAAGATGACAGGAGACCTAGGGGTCGAATCTGCTGGGGCCCCGTGCACCAATCTGCCTGTGGCAGCAAATCCGGTTGTTATAACAGGAGACATGGGCGATGTGTCGGCGTCCGTAGGAGAAGGAGGCGAGTAGAGTTGCTCCGACAGATGATGGTCATCCGGTTCCTGCATGGGCAGGTCTCCTGGTGGTGTCCGTTCTTGTGCTGGCACTGAGGCAATGGTGAGAGGGCTGTGTTGTGAGTAATGGGAGGTGCCAAGATCCCGAGCGTCAGGTAGAGCCGAAGGTGGTGTAGCAGCATTCAGAACAGGCGTTGCCGGCACACGAGGCCGAAGCTGGTCCGAATGATGCACTGCAACACCCGTGTCCATATGGATTTCATACAGGAATCGGTCACGGTGTCGTAAGATGCGGCCAGAACTCCATTTTGGCCGTCTGCCATATCCTCGTACCCATACAAGGTCGCCAGCGGTGAACCGGCCAAGCGAAGGCACCCGCAGCCGTGAGGTGGTAGGCTGCAGAAGATGAAGTAGCGTGCGGGGCTGTCGGCCATGTAAGAGCTCAGCCGGGCTGTGGTTGCCCGTGGGGGTGAAACGGTAAGAAGCCAGAAATTGGAGATGTGCATCATCGGCATCAGAAGAAGTCAGGAGTTTCCTCATCTGAGCCTTAAATGTGCGGACCAGTCGTTCAGCCTCACCGTTTGACTGTGGATGGAACGGAGGAGCCGTGACATGCATGATGCCGTGACAGGCACAAAAATCCACAAAATCGGAAGTGGCAAATTGCAGACCATTATCAGTAACAACAGTAGAGGGAAGCCTTCCAAAGAGAAAATGCGAGCTAGAGCATTGGTGGTTGCCGCGGTGCTAGGCGACGTGCAACGGACAATGAAAGGAAAGTTAGAGTAGGCGTCAATTACGAGGAGCCAATAAGTACCTAAAAAAGGTCCCGCAAAGTCAGCATGAATGCGCTCCCAGGGCTTCTCAGGCGAAGGCCACGGTGACAAAGATGACTTCGGGGCAGCGGCCTGTGACGCACAAGGGCCGCAGGCAGCAACCATGTGTGCTATTTCAGAGTCGATGCCAGGCCAGTACACATGACGGCGCACCAGAGATTTTGTGCGAGACACACCCCAGTGCCCTTGGTGAAGGAGGCGCAAGACCGAAGCACGCAAAGACGCAGGTACCGCAACACGCGGCGAAGCACTGTCAATGGAGAGGAGGATAACACCATCCCTAGCCGTGAGGCGGTAGCGCAAAGCGTAGTAGTTCTGCAACGGATCAGAAGTCTTAGCGGACGGGCGATCTGGCCAACCCTTCCGAATACAGCGTAAAACCCTGGAGAGGGTAGGGTCAGAACCCGTAGCAGCCGCCAACCTGTCCCCAGTGATGGGGAACCCGTCCACAACCCGCTGCTCAGCAACATCCAGGTGGAAACACAGAAGTTCGTCCCTATCGAATGCCTGATCAGGACCCATGGGAAGGCGAGACAGAGCATCAGCATTTGCATGTTGAGCCGTTGGCCAGAAATGAATCTCATAATTGAAACGAGACAAGTAAAGAGCCCAACGCTGGAGGCAGTGTGCAGCCTTGTCGGGAAGTGACGTTGATGGATGAAACAAGGAAACAAGTGGTTTGTGATCCGTAACAAGATGATATTTTGAGTCATAGAGAAAAACACCAAACTTATGAAGAGCATAAATAATGGCCAAAGCTTCTTTCTCAATTTGAGAATACTTTTGTTAGGCATCCGTGAGTGTTTTGGAGGCATAAGCAATGGGTTGTTCCGAGCCATCAGAAAAACGGTGCGCAAGGACTGCACCGACCCCGTATTGAGAGGCGTCTGTGGCAAGAACAAGATGTTGGCCAGGTCGATAAGTAGCCAGGCACGAGGCCTGTTTCAGCATAGTCTTCAATTTCTGGAAAGCCGCTTCGCATGACGCGGACCAGTGAAAAGGCACGCTTTTATGCAACAGGCGATGCAACGGCTGAGCCACCGAAGCCGCAGACGGTAAAAACTTGTGATAGTATGCTATTTTCCCCAAGAAGGCCTGCAGTTCTTTAACAGATGTAGGGCGAGGAAGGGCATTGATCGCAGCGACAGTTTGCTGAAGTGGACGAATACCATCCCGAGAGAGTTGAAACCCCTAGTACGTGCTAGATGCCTGAAAAAATTTTGATTTCTGGAGGTTACACTTAAGACCGGCAGTGTGTAAGACATGAAAAAGAGTGCGGAGATTCTGAAGGTGTTCTTCAGTGGTGGAGCCAGTGACAACAATGTTGTCCATGTAATTTATACACCCAGAGACAGGGAGCAATAATTGCTCCAAGAATCGCTGAAAGAGAGCAGGGGCCCTGGCAACCCTGAATGCCAATCGTTGGTATTGATAGAGGCCGAAAGGCGGGTTAAGTACCAGGAACATGAAGGAAGTTGCCGTGGGTTTTGCTGCAGTTTCTTAGAGGTTTGTTTACGGTTAGGCCGAAGCTGCGCTTGGGAGCGTACAGCAGCCATGTTGGCTGGCAGGGGGACGCCGCACGCTTCGTCAACAGCGCACAGAGATTGTACTTCCCCGATGTCACCCCATGCCTCTATTTGTGCCCCAGCGCCGCGAGAAATTAAAAAAGTCTGAGCGATGGATAGGACTTCATCTAGGGTCGGATTTGCCAACTGAAGGGCACATTGCCTAACTTCTTTGTTGGGTGCCGATCGGGTAATAGTGTCCCATACCATGGAATCGGCGTAGGATTCTTTGTGAACTTCAGTAACAAATTGACACTTTCTACTGAGGCCATGAAGTTCAGCAGCCCAAGCACGATAGGATTGATGCAGTTGTTTTTGACAACTATAAAAGGCAACACGAGAGGCTACCACATGCTTTTCCTTTTGAAAATAGACGGACATTTCAGAAAAGGACAAAGACGCAGGATCTTTCAAAGGAGCCAGTTGCAACAACAGTCAATACATTTGAGATGAAATCCATGAAAGGAACAGAAACTTACATGTTTGTTCGTCCGCGACATGAAATGCCAAGAAGTGCTATCGAAGACGTTTTTCGTAATCAGACCAGTCTTCCGCCGTCTTGTTGTAAGGAGGAAAAGGAGGTATAGACAATGATGAGAGACGCCCCGCATTTGATGCCGCAACGAAATCACGAACCACAGATGTGAGAAGCGTTTGCTGTTCAGTGAGACCTTGCAATAGTTGCTCTAAAGTAGCCATGGAAACCAGTGGGTCAACGATGAAAAAGAAAAATCCCATCCTTGTCGCCAATTGTTATAACGTCAAGTTGAACAAATATATTTCTAGGACGACACAATACATGTAAGTCACAGAGCAAGTAAACAAGGTAAGATGAGTGTACACCGTAACAGTCAAATCTGCACTGAGTCCAAGTCTAGTGGCTGCTGGCTGGCCGCTCAGGTGGCATGGCTGCTGCATGGCTGGCAGACAGCACCGCATGTAGAGGACGCGCGTAACTGCACGGCGGCACTTTGCAAGATCTGCAAGTCACAATACAACCCTCACCTGAACTCGCTTCCATCCAGTCTCCCCATTCACAAGCACTGTGATTGGCTAGAGCGCTCGCACCATGTCTTCATGCCAACGCACCCACACAAACATAATGAAACACATACCAAATGCTGGATTTACATTTAAATAACTTGAAATTAAATAAATATTCCTATGGTTGGGCCATAAACACGCTCTAACACACATTATTAGATACATAAATGAATTAAATAAACATATATCAAAGGAATAGAACAAAAGGTAGGCCAGTAGCCTAATGTCTCTGTGCTTTCTAAAACACAGTAAATATTTAACCAATTTCTTCATGAATTGTATATATCGGATATAAACAAAGACAGAGATGAATATATTTATAAGCATGCTGCTATTGCTTTTTCGTGTAACTGTGGAGTACTTATGGCCTGACGCGATCAATAGTAATTGGCCACTTTGACCTCCAATAACTCATGTACTATTCAAGTTACATGCCTGTAATTCATATCAATTTAGGATTACACTAATAGCTTTCTAAAGACATGGCGATCGACAAAATTGGTTGAAGCGTTTATATTTTGGAAATTCATTTCTGTGTTTTACTTGTATAATTTACCATCAGATACTAAACTTTAAACCAATAAAGATATTGAAAATCATCAGAATTGTCATGCAAATAATGGTAATCTACAGGTTTCTTTTTGAGGTATCATGGTTCATCTGGCTACTATTAATTTCTGTACAAACTGTGAAATGTCTGCCATTAAGGTTTCACAAAGTCCGCCATCTTTGGCACTCCCGGCGTAGACATCTCCTTCATCGACACAAAGCAGTGTCCTCATCACAGCGGAATTCCCAGCCACGTGGATGGACCATGTGCTGGGGCTACCCCTCTCGTCTGGCTAACTTTTGGCACCACATGTTTGCTGCCGGGCCCTGGCTGGCCGAGTGGCCCGTGCGGCCACGCCAACTTATAATATTTTCAGGCACCACAATTCACCCGTTACCTCACAACTCATACCATAACACCACCTCTATACTTCACTGTTGACACCATACATGTTGGCAGCTAACCTTATCCAGGCATTAGCCAAACCTAAACCCATGCAGTGGATTGACACATGGTATAGTGTGATTCATCACTCCAAATCACTATCCAGTGGCATTGCTCTCTCCACCACATCAAGCACCATTTAGCGTTGACTACATAAATGTGTGGCCTATGAGAAGCTACTCAACCATTGTATCCTATTCTTCCTAACTGCTTACACACTGTCATTGTGCTAGATGGAGTTGCGGTAGAACTTTGGAACTCATGAGTGATTGCTTCTGCGGACTTCATGCAATTTTTACAACCGCCCTCTGCAATGCTCGATGGTTCCTGTCCATTAGTACATGAAATCTGCCTGGTCTTCGTTTAGCTGTAATTGTTCCCTCATATTTCCACTCATGCAGAGCATGCTGTGTAGCAATGTGGTATGATTGTTTGTGCTGTTTTTCCGTGTGCAAAACAAGAGTCCTTCCTCTAAAAGTATCATAAACTCAAAACTTTACTGATGGGAACTTGCTCTGCAGCACATGGTCGATTTCCTACACTCGACTGTCATTGCTTCCCACAAACTTCTTCAGTTATTGTCATCTACTTTTTCTTTTGTATTGTATCCCTCTCTCATTTCTGTTAGCATCCCTGAATTGTGCCATTTTATTTACACCTGTTCATATTTCCTATTCTTCACTTATTTATTTCTTTACTAACTTTGTACCCAGCCTGGTTATTTGTTTATTCCAATCTTCTATTAGTCCATCTCCTCTTTCCCCCTTTCTCTATCCATCTCTTCCTCCCCCTCTCCGACCATCTCCTCCCCTCCCCTCCCTGTGTACATATACTGGCCCCCTCAGTGGGCTCACATCTCTTTTGTAAGTGCATGCTTGGCCACCACAGGTCTGCAGCCACCACTATGTTCCTTTCTGTGCTGCAAGTCTACCCTTTTATTATTCTTTTTCCTCTTTTGCTTTTCCATTGGATGATATTCTTGGTGACGATCGTGCTTGCATTTGGTTTATAATTTTGGACACTCGTTTTTCTCTTCTGGGAGTTTATACAACCTTTCATCCTTCACAGCATGATCTCCATTGTTGGGTTTGACCTACCATTGCTCTTCTAAATTTTACGGAAGTGCAATTGTGCAGAGAATATCACCCAATGTGATGTACATTCCACCTTTTGTCTCTTTCTATTGTTGCACCCTTCCTTTTTTAGCAAACATAATACATCCAAAGCCCAACATGGTAGCCACCCCATCATTGGGGTATCATTAAGTACCTGCGTGGTGGTACCCCCTGACTACACAGGGATCACACTATTGGTGCCTGAGCTGGGAACTCCCGGCATATGCCAAGCAGTATCTGCATGTCGTGGCTAGGACACGGCAACTCTGTGCTACTAGCCAGGATGCCATTGCTGGGTGAGACCTATGGGGAGGGCCACCATTCAGAGTGGGCGGCACCCCAGGCAGATGACTCACAAATGATATGGATCAGAGTTTCTTCTGCTGGTGGCCACACGGCCCCAGTTGTCACTTCTGGAGGAAAGGATTACTACAATGCGGAAAGATATGACCCCATAATGTTTCCTTCCCTGGCTAAGCTGTGGGAGGAATTTAGGGCTAAGAGACAAGGAGAGAAATACTCCCCGCAATAACTAGTGTTCTCTAGTACTGACAGTGATTCCTTTATTGCCACAAAGCCATTATTTTTTAAAGAACATTATGAGGACATGTTTCGGGAAGTAGCAGCAATTCCAAAAATGAAAAGAAATTCAGTCCCAATTAAAACAGCATCCCCTGCTCAATTGCAGATGTTGCTTACCTGTGACAGGCTAAGTGACATAACACTTTTAATATCATACACATTATCACCTTCCAGCTTGACCTCATTTTGCAGACCGATTATGAGTTACATGCCAATTTGGAGTGGGGTGTGCATTTTGTTCGTTGTGTCCAGTGGGGACCAAAGGACAATAGAGTTAATACTGGAGCCATCATCTTGGCCTTTGAAGGTGATTCAGTGCCTGAATAGGTCAAGGTGATGGTATATCGATGTGGTGTGAAACGTTGTATGCCCTGTGCCATGTGATGCTTTAAATGCATGACATTTGGGCACATGTCTTCATGTCGCAATGCCAACCTCATCTGTAGGGATTGTGGATGTCAGTTGCATGTGAGCACTCCTTGTGCCTCAACTACCCATCTGTCTCAACTGCGGGGAGTGCCAGTCGACAAGCTCACTGGACTGCAGCACCTTCCAAAGAGAAAGCAAAATCCAAGAATAAAAGACTCTGGACCAACTCATTTATCAGTAGACCAAGAAGAAATATGAATTTTTGCATCCTATACAAGTGACAATGACATTTACTACGGCTACGAAGATGTCACCCTCTCTAGTGACAGTACCCTCGCCCTTCATGCCTTCTATATCGGATCCTCGGGGCTGCTCAACTACACCCACTGCCCTAGTGGTTGGGGTCCCTCCACCTTCTGTTTCCCCCACATCCACTTTGAGGGCATTGACTCCCCACCCACTGGGGCCATTGATCCCCAACCCACAGCTGGGCAAGCAACACCCTCTTCTAGTCTTTCTCACCAAAGAGCAGTCCCTTGGGACACTCCTCTCCCAGAATTCTGCTGATCTGCAACAGGATACCAGCGAGTGGCTGAAGGAGCCACAGGTTGCTGGCCATAGGGCTTCTCATTTGTCTTCTGTCCCTGAAACTACAGTAGACAAGTCCTTGCAAACAGTGAAATCATCATGAAAATGAGTGACAAAAGGAAGACCTTGAAGACAAAGGAGGTACCAGTGGCCCCCATACCACCAGAACCTGCATGTTCCAACTCTGTACTCTAAGCAGAGTTCCTGGTGGCCCCTGTGGCATTGAATGACTCCACACAACGAACATCAGAACTGATATGTATTGATGCTGTATCGTTGCAACAGGTAGCAGCAAGTGACCCTGGGGCACAATTTCCCTCCTTGGCCTCTTCATGCCCCCACAGGATGCCAATAGTGTGATTCTCCAGTAGAACTGGCTCAACTACAACATCTCTTATGCAGTTCCCCTGCTTTTTGCATTACCCCACAGGAAACTTGGTTCCCCGAATTGCAAACCCCTACACTCTACAGCTATCGGTGCTATTTTAAGAATTGAGCTATGATAGAATGTCAGACAAAGTTTGCTTGTGAGTTCTGGACACACTCTACAGTGAACACATGCCACTCAATATGACATTGGATTTAACCGTCTGTAATCCGTATCTCCCTCCCAATGGGGAAGTGTCTCAGACTGCATTGTCTGCATTGATTTCTCAGCTCCCCCACCCATCCTCATTTTAGGTGATGTCGATGCCCACAACCCTTTGTGGGGTGGAACTGTGACCACTGGCTGCAAATCTCGATCTTTGTCTCTTGAATACCAGTGCCCCACACTCTTCAGTGTGGCATATGTATCTTATTCTGTAATTGATCTTTCCATGGTCTTCTCCCCTCTGTCCTTTGGAGAGGCCATGATGACATGTGTGACAGTCATCGTGTCCATCCCTTAACATCACTCGCCTAGGTGTCCACCCAGGTCGGCTCTCAACAATGCTGTCTGGGATGTCTTTGCCTCTGCCGTCACCCTTAGCACCCCACAACATGAAGATATCGATCTGACTGTACAGAGCACAACCGCAGCCATTCCATCGTCAGCAAGCATAGTAATCCATTATTCCTTGAGTTCCCCCCCTTTGGAAGACAGTAACTGGTGGATTTCAGAAATCATCGTGTCCATTAGAGATCACAGGTGTGCTGTCCAATGCCATAAGTGACATCCATCGATGGAGCACCTCATTGCCTTTAAATGGCTCCATGCCCAGGTCCACCACCTAATAAAATGATAGAAACAAGAATGCAGGGAATGGTATGTTACTATCATTGAACTGCATACCCCTGCTTTGCAGGTTTGGGTAAAGGTTTGACAGGTCTGTAGACACCAGTTGCCCTCAGGTGTACCTTGTGTTGCCCTGACTGGTGTGTTGCCTGCACAGATCCAGACTGTGTTGCTGAACACTTTGCTCTGCATTACACTTAAGCCTCTGCATCTGAGAACTACCGATCTGCATTTTGTATCTCCAAACAGCATGTGAAGTGAATTGACCTACCTTTCACTACACGCCGTCTAGAGCCATATAATGCTCCATTCAGTGAGTGGGAATTTCCCAGTGCCCTAGCCCTTTGCCCTGACATGGCTCCAGGAGCAAACCACATTCACAATCAAATTCTCAAACACCAGTCAGTGTCGTGCCAATATCACATCCTTGCCATTTTCAACTGTATCTGTGTGAATTACCATCTCAGCAGCAGGCAAATGTGATTGTTCCAGTGCTGAAACCAGATAAACAACCCCTTGAAATGGATAGTTATCACCCAATTACAGTTTGTCTTACTAATGTTCTCTGCAAATTGCTCAAACATATAGTGAGCTGGCACTGTGTTGGTACCTTGAGTTGGTTGCTACTCAGGATGGTTTTTGCCAAGACCATTCTACTACTGACAATTTGGGCCTCCTGGAATATGCTACTCAGTCACCTTTTGCTCACATCAACACATTATTGCTGTCTTCTTTGACTTGCAAAAGGCTTATGACACCACATGACATCATTACATCCTCATCACCCTACATGAAAGGAGTGTCCAGAGCCCACTCCCAATTTTTGTCTGGAACTTCTTGTCACTCTGTACTTTCCGGGTTCAAGTTCGTGCTTCCCACAGTATCCCCGTGTACAGGAGAATGGGATCCCACAGTTCTCTGTGTTGAGTGTGCCCCTTCTTCTAGTGGCTGTCAATAATCTATCTGCAGCTGTCAGGTCTACGATCTCACCCTCCCTGTATGCTGACAATGTTTGCATCTGCTATTGCTCCTCAACTCTCAACTGTGGGTGTCGCTGAACACCAACTGCTGGGTGCGGTACTAAAGGCACAGTCCTTGGCTCTCACCATGGCTGTCAATTTTCAGCTGCCAAGACATGTGTCATGCGCTTCTGTTACTGTCATACTGTCCACCTGCAACCAGAATTCTACCTCAACAAGCAGTTGCTCAATGTGGTGGAGTCATATCACTGTCTGAGGTTGGTCTTTGATGCCAAGTTGACGTGGCCTCACCATCTTCTTTTTCCTGGTAGGGAGATCAACCTTTCACAACAGCAGCTGAGGACTGGTTCCATGATCATAGTTAGCATACAGTGTTCTGCTCCGAACTCCAATCCCTCCCAAATTGCCTCTTGTCAGGGAGCAGTTGTGTATGGTCCCAGAAAGCCTGTTGACCCCATAATTTTTCACTACCTGTTCCTGGTTGTCCTTGATGCATTAATGAGTTCAGAAGTGGTATACACTGATGGCTCTACAGTTGACAGACAAACCAGTCTTGCTTACGGTCAAGCAAAATGCAGTGAACTACACTCACTGCTGAATGGTCGGATGCAGTGTATTCACTGCAGAATTAGTGGCCATTGCTCAACCCCTCAGTCATGTTTATTCTTGTACCGTCAAGACATTTTTAATGAGCAGTTACTTGCTGAGTAGTCTTCAGGCTATTGACCAGTGCTGCTCTCTACACCCACTAGTTGTGACTATTGATGATCTCCTTGCTGACTTCCATCAAATTGGATGGTCAGTCATGTTTTCCTGGACCTCAAGTAACATGGGGATCCCAGGGACTGAAGATGCTGACTTGTTAGCCAAAATGGCTACCAGGATGAAGTCTTTGGAGATGGGGCTACAGGTACTGGACCTCTGGTCTTCTCTGTGCCATCAATTGTTGGACGCTTGGAACATGGATTGGTGTGCCCTGGTTTCCCTGAACAAACTGCAAGCAATAAAAGGGACCTCTGCAATCTGGTAGTCTTCCCTTCATGCTTTATATAGGAAATCTACCATTCTCTGTCAGCTTCACATTAGCTACACTTGGCTAACCTATGGTCACATCCTACAACATGAGGATCCATCCCATTGCCCGTGTGGTGCCCATCTGATGGTGGCCCACGTGCTGCTGGACTGCCCAATTTGGTCTGCTTATGGTGAAGCCTTAAACTTGCTGACTCGTTGCCTCTGGTGCTAGTGGACAATGCCAAAGCAGCTGATCTGATATTATGTTTTACCCATGGTGGTGGTTTCTACTCCTCTCTGTGGGATAGGGCACATTGGCCTCATCAGGTGTTTGAGGAGTTGGAGGAGTGCCTTGTTGCCTGCTTCGATCCAGGGAGTGTATAGTTGCCCTTGCACGGTGGTCCAGTATGGCTCTTGCCTTCCCACCTTTTTAATTCTTCTTATTGTTTCACATTGGTAATTGGCTTTCTGTCTCCTCATGGTTGTTCTCTTTCCTTAAATTTTATCAACCTGTCCATGTTTACAGTTTTCTTGTGGTGGTAGAGGGTGAGGAAACCCCGGTTGGATGCAGAGGTTGCTTCTCCCATTGCATAACACATCCTGTGGGCCTCCAGATGCTTTGTGGGCAGAGCAACCCACTTACCTTCACCCTTTTGCTCCTCTCTCACTGCTGCTTGCTTCTGTCTCTTGGTTTTAGTGATTCTTGGTTAGAATCAGGTTCATCAGGAGTTGTCTCCTGTGTCCTTCCTCTCTGAAGGCTCTTCCTGGCTTGATGCATGTAGGCTGGAGGGGCTGATGAGTTCCTATCCATCACCCCACACCAATAGGAAGTAGGTGGTTCTCACCCACACAGTGTTCCTTTCCAGATAGTAATGTGTGCCAAGTTTAGTTGAAATAGATCTAGGGGCTTAGAAGGAGCATCTTAACTGCCAGCTTTACATGTCACATATATTTAACATACTTCAGCCATATATGTACACATATTTCACCTGTATATCTAGTGAATTTCACCCTGCAGTTTCAGTTCCATGCTGCTCAATGTTTATGATGTCATATCTCGTAAAATATGTCTTGCACAATGATGTATTTTTGCATGTACATTCAGTGGTATATGTGAATTACTGTCTGCAAAATGTGTTGCAAATAGAGATAGTAGTAAAGAAGAAATAAATAAAAATTTGTGCCTAATGTGAAAGTTTTGCTGCATAAACAGCAAAAATGTAGTAAGCTATAAACTTATTCACTTTCATCATTTTGTGGATGGTTTCAGCGAGTAAAGGTCACGTAAAGATTTGAATTTATATGTATAGTTCATTGCAAGTCACTACATGCTCTCATGCTCAAATACTGGATAATTATAGTGTGGCTATTTGTGTGTCATGAACTATGCTTCTTTTTCACCACCACCCCTTTGAGAGGTAGGTGGTTCTTACTCTCACAGCAGTTCTTTCCATACAGTAAATGATACGTGTATCAACTTCAGTTGAAACTGATTCATTAGTTTAGGAGGAGGTGTGGAACATTCATACATGCATACATACTGTATGTAAATCCATACATATATATGTATATGGATTTTGACACCCATGTGCAAAAATAGCTCAGGCCATTGTTATTTCTTTTCAATTGTACAGCTATTGATCCGGTCTTTCCATGGTTTTGTTCTCCGTAACTGTTCGCTTCCCTCTTATCTGTCCATCTCAGTTTCTTTGTTCTTTCAGGTACCAGGTTGTAGTTTTCTTTTTTTACACTTCTCATAAGTTGCTAACCTCTGGTCTCTCAAGTTTTCAAGGCTCATCTGTTTCTGACATTGCTTGTTGCTTTTCACATTGTCGTGTCCTACACTACGTGATCAAAGGTATCTGGACACCTGGCTGAAAATGACTTACAAGTTTGTGGCACCCTCCATCGGTAACGCTCGAATTCAATGTGGTATTGGCCCACCCTTAGCCTTGATGTCAGCTTCCACTCTCGCAGGCATACATTCAATCAGGTGCTGGAAGGTTTCTGGTGGAGTGGCAGCCAATTCTTCATGGAGTGCTGCACTGATGACAGGTATTGATGTCGGTTGGTGTGTCCTAGCACCTAGTTGGCATTCCAAAACATCCCAGAGGTATTCTGTAGGATTCAGGTCAGGACTCTGTGCAGGCCAGTCCATTACATGGATGTTATTGTCATGTAACCACTCCGCCACAGGCCGTGCATTATGAACAAGTGCTTGATCGTGTTGAGAGATGCAATCACCATCTCCAAATTGCTCTTCAACAGTGGGAAGCAAGAAGGTGCTTAAACCATCAATATAGGCCTGTGCTGTGATAGTGCCACGCAAAACAACAAGGGGTGTGAGCTCCCTCCATGAAAAACATAACCACACCATAACACCACTGCCTCCGAATTTTGCTGTTGGCACTACACACACTGGCAGATGACGTTCACCGTGCATTTGCCATAACCACACGCTGCCATCAGACCGCCACATTGTGTACCACGACTCATCACTCCACACAACATTTTTCCACTGTTCAATCATCTAATGTTTATGGTCCTTACACTAACAAGGCATCGTTTGGCATTTATGGGCATGATGTGTGGCTTATGAGCAGCAGCTCGGCCATGAAATCCAAGTTTTCTCACCTGTCATAGTACTTTCAGTGGATCCTGATGCAGTTTGAAATTCTCGTGTGAAGGTCGGGATAGATGTCTGCCTATTACACATTACGACCCTCTTTAACTGTCGGCGGTCTCTGTCAGTCAACAGACGAGGTCGGCCTACACACTTTGGTGCTGTATATGTCCCTTCATGTTTCCACTTCACTATCACATCGGAAACAGTGGACTTAGGGATGTTTAGGAGTTTGGAAATCTTGCTTACAGAGGTATGACTCAAGTGACACCCAATCACCTGACCATATTCGAAGTCCACAAGTTCCGCGGAGCGCCCCATTCTACTCTCTCACAATGTATAATGACTACTGAGGTTGCTAATATGGAGTACCTGGCAATAGGTGGCAGCACAATGTACCTAATATGAAAAAAGTATGTTTTTGGGGGTGTCCAGATACTTTTGATCACGCAGTCTCTTTAATCTATTTTGGGCCTAGATAAATTTCCTCCTAACATGTTGAGAAGTTCATATACAACAGCCCTTTCCTCCTCATTTTGCCAGATGGAGGCACCCTGGCATAAAAAAAATCTACATAGTTACCATTCTGCATCTGTGTAACAAGTAGACTTTTTCCCTGTTGTTCCACCTGTAGTTTCCTTTTGGACCTGTGCTGTGCTGTATGTGAACATAATACAGTACATTCAATAATAAATATGTAATCCAGCTAATGTAGTGTGTGTACATTCTTCTCTGTTGGTTTAGTAGGATGAGTTATATTTTTATTAGACTATACCAGAGAAAAAACTTTGTAACATAAATCATGGGAAACATTGTCTGCTCTATTTACTCACATTAAGGATTTGCTGGGGCTGGGCATGGCTGTGCTTGCAAATAAAAGATCACACATAACTGGCTTTTGTTACTTCTCATGGACTCTGAGAAGTGAAGCAGTAATAATATTAAAAGTGGAAGTTGGTACTGAAAAGACTACTCTGATAAATGCTACATTGTCATCTTTTTTGTTTTTTACTATGTGTCACACTTCCTCCAACACCATAAGCTACAGAATGTTCTTTTAGTAGGAACTACTGATCATGGGAGTATTCTCGTATAGAAAAAGTGGTAAAGGATGAAAGAACATTAGACTACATGTGTGCTTAAAGGAAGTCCCTCTAACTAAGGGCTCACCTTCCGAGGATGTAATGTTTCCAAGTAGAGAAGGAATTAGCATATTTCATCAAAATATAAGAGGCATTAGAGATAAAGTTAGTGAACGGCTTATAGATGTTGACTCTGAAATTATTGGTATATCAGAACACCACTTGAATAATTTGACAATTCAGAGGCTTCCTTTACCAGGATACAGATTAGCTGGCTGTTTTTCAAGGAGTTCCTTCTGGACTGGGGGAGTGGCTATGTACGTAAAAAGCAGTATTCCTTTTGAGTTTATAGACGTATCACGACACTGCACTGAACAGATTTTCGAAAATCGTGCAGGGGCAGTTGAATTTAGTGAAACTAAACTTCCAATTGTTGTCGTTCATAGGTCCCCTAACTCTGACTTCAGAGCATTTCTGCTCAAGCTAGAGGGGGTTCTTGATTCACATTGTAGGAAGTACCAGAAATTAGTTATATGTGGTGACTTCAATATAAATTTTGTATGTGATGGTGCAAGAAAAAGGATGTTGGTAGATCTGCTAAATTCATATGATCTGATTCAGACTGCGTTTTTTTCCAACTAGGGTGCAAGGAAACAGTAGCACAGCCATAGACAGTATTTTTATTCGTTCTTCATTACTAGATGGGCATTCTGTTAGTAAAAGCATGAATGGCCTTTCAGACCATGATGCACAAATTTTAACACTTAAAGGCTTTTGTACTCAAACAAATGTCACATATAGTTACAAACTATGTAGGAAAGTTAATCCGACAGCAATAGAGAGTATTTTAAATCTTGTCAAGGAACAAGAGTGGCAGGATGTTTATAGTGCCGATAACCTAGATGATAAGTACAATGCTTTCCTTAAAATATTTCTCATGCTCTTTGAGAGTTGCTTTCCATTAGAGCGTTCTAAATGGGGTACTAGCAGTACTAGACAGCCCGGGTGGCTGACAAGTGGGATAAGGATATCATGTAGAACAAAGCAGGAATTATATCAAAATGTTAGAAGTAGTCACAATCAAGCTACAGTAGCCCATTACAAACAGTATTGGAAGGTGCTTAAAGATGTTATTAGGAAGGCAAAGAGTATGTGGTATGCAAATAGAATAGCTAATTCACAGTATAAAATTAAAACCATATGGTCAGTTGTGAAGGAAGTGTCTGGTCAGCAGCACAAGGTTGACTATATCAAGTCAGTTTGCAGTAAAAATATTTCTGTTACTGATAAATCAGATATATGTACAGTATTTAACAATCATTTTCTGAGCATTGCTGGTGAATTAAATAAAAATTTAGTTTCTACAGGGAATCTCATAACTTTCTTGACAAATGCCTTTCCGAGATCGATGTCTGAAATACTCCTCTGTGATACAAACAAGAGGGAGATAGAGTTAATAATTAAATCATCGAAGACTAAGGACTCTCATAGATATGATGGATTGCCTAGCAGAATATTAAAGTACTGTGCTGCACATGTTAGCCCTGTACATAGCCATATATGTAATTTTTCCTTTAGAAATGGCCAATTTCCTGAAGGATTAAAAGTACTCAGTACTAAGGCCGCTTTATAGAAAGGGAGAATGTAGAAAATTTTGGACCTGTTTCTACGCCATCAGTGTTTGCTATAGTTACTGAAAAGGCTGTGTATGTGAGGATAATTGATCATTTTATACCACACAATTTGCTATCAAATGTTCAGTTCTGCTGTAGAAATCGTTTAACAACTGAAAATGCTATATTCTATTCTATTTTTCTCTGTGAGGTACTGGATGGGTTAAAAAAAAGATTTCAAGCACTAGGCTTATTTTTTGATTTAACTAAGGCATTTGATTGTGTCAATCACAAAATATTGCTCCATAAGTTGGACCATTACGGAATACGGGGAGTAGCTCACAATTGGTTCACCTCTTACTTTCGCAACAGGCAGCAAAAGGTCATTATTCACAGTTTTGATAACGGATGTGATGTGGGGTCTGTGTGGGGTACTGTCAAGTGGGGGGTGCCCCAGGGATCAGTGTTGGGGCCACTCCTGTTCCTTATTTAACTTTATGATATGCCCTCTAGTATTACGGTTAACTCTAAAATATTTCTATTTGCTGATGACACTAGCTTGGTAGTGAAGGATGTTGTGTGCAACATTGGCGCAGTTTCAAATAGTGCAGTACATGACCTAAGTTCATGGCTTGTAGAAAATAAACTAACGCTAAATCACAGTAAGACTCAGTTTTTACAGTTTCTAACACACACAAGTACTGGGAGATGAAGAAGCTTGCACAGGATAGAGTAGCATGGAGAGCTGCATCAAACCAGTCTCAGGACTGAAGACCACAACAACAACAACAACAACAACAACACACAATTCAACAAAACTTTATGTCTTAATTTCACAGAATGAGCATATGATTAGTGAAACTGAACAGTTCAAATTTCTAGGTGTTCAGATAGATAGTAAGCTGTCATGGAAAGCCCACATTCAGGATCTTGTTCAAAAAAGACAATACTGCCATTTTTACTATTCGAACGGTATCTGAAGTGAATGATTGTTTGACATGAAAATTAGTCTACTTTGCTTATTTTCATTCGCTTATGTCATATGATATTATGTTTTGGGGTAACTCTTCCCATTCTAAAAGGATATTTTTGGCTCAGAAACGGGTGGTTCAGGCAATAAGTGGTGTAAGTTCACGAACCTCTTGTCGACCCCTGTTCACGAATGTGGGTATTTTGACATTGGCCTCTCAATATATATATTCCTTACTGTCATTTATTGTTAAGAATATTAGCTTATTCCCAAGAATAAGTAGCTTTCACTCGGTTAATACTTGGCAGAAATCAAACCTACATTTGGATCGGACTTCCTTAATTCTTGTGCAGAAAGGTGTGCAGCGTACTGCTGCATCAATTTTCAATAAGCTACCACTCGAATTCAGAAATCTTATCAATAAGCCACATGCTTTCAAATTGAAACTGAAGAGTTTCCTCATGGGTCACTCCTTCTATTCTGTCGAGGAGTTTCTTGAAAAATTAAGCTGATTCTTATTGTATTGGTGACTGTGTTTACTTAAACCTATGGACTGACTTTTTTGGGTTCATAAACATTTATTTTTATATTATTACCTTTATGTAGTAATTTCATGTACTGACATGTTCCATGACCTTGGAGATTTGCTCCTTAATTTGGTCTCGCGGAACTTGACATGTAAATAAAAAAAAATAAAAAACTTTTAAAGACTTTGGAAAGTTGGTAATTATGAGTGTGCACATGGACAGGAGACTCTAAATTAGTTTTTAGTTATGGACACAATGATGGTCATGTCCTGTGTGGTATCTACACCCAACAGGTGAAAGATTGAAATGTGATCAATCCATCCACAAAAATATTATATAATACATCATTTAGGAGTTAAGGAGAACATTCAGTGAGTAGTAAAGTGTTGAGTCGTTGATAGGCACACTAAAAAGAATGAAAACTTTGTTCAGACTAATCCTGTAATGAGCTGGGGTACTAGGATGCATGTATGCATGACCCCACACGAATGCACGCGCGCCCACACACGCTCGCCCTAATGTACTTGTTAAAGTCTAAACTATATGCTGACCGGTCCATTGTTTGTATTCCACCCAATATACTTCAGTATTGTATTTACGGTACACTGTCCAGCCACATCATTGTGATCACGTGCCAAAAGCTCAAATATGGTCTCAATGGATAAATGGATACACTTGTGTTGAACCATTGTGCCTTTCAGAATGATGAGATAACCCTGGGAATACCATGAAAACATTCCCCAGATTATAACATCCCTTCTGTGGCCAAGACCCTTCTGATGATTGTTGCAGTGTTTGCTTTCAGACGTTTCATGCCATACGGGCCAACGGCCATCTGTCCAATGAAGCACAAAAAGTGATTCATCCAAACAGACCATCTGCTGCCGCTCTGTGGATGTCCAGTTGTGGTATTGCCATGCAGATTCCAGCCTTCATCGCCGATGAACAGCAGCCAGTCATGGGTGCATAAACCAGGTGTCTTCTGTGAAGGCCCATACACAGCAACATTCACTGAACAGTTGTTGAGGAGACACTGTTGGTAGCCCGTTGGTTCATCTATGTGGTCAGCTACTCATACACATCTCCATGGCCAATATTCACTTTTTTTACTTATGGCCTGTGCTCCACCACAGTCACATCATCACTGATTTTGGATTGTGCCATGCACGGTAACAACAGCAGCATGCAAACAGTTTACAAACTTATCCATTTTGGAAGTGCTTCCATCCTTGGCCCAAAACCTAATGACCATGTCCTTTTGGAAGTCAGATAAATTGATCCATTCCTGCATTACAACATTGATTGCACTGTTTTCTGTGTCCTCCATAACACGCTTTATATACCCTGTATTGTTGTAGTTGCCACCTGTCATCTGTGACTGGTTATTGCATGTTGAAGTTGAACATAGGAAGTGGTCACATTCTGACAGAATGGACGGATTAGAGGTAACCAGTTAGCATATAGTTTAGACTTCAACCAGTTCAAATGGTTCAAATGGCTCTGAGCACTATGGGACTTAACTTCTGTGGTCATCAGTCCCCTAGAACTTAGAACTACTTAAACCTAACTAACCTAAGGACATCACACACATCCATGCCCAAGGCAGGATTCGAACCTGCGACCGTAGCAGTCCTGCGGTTCCGGACTGCGCGCCTAGAACCACTAGACCACCGCGGCCGGCACTTCAACCAGTACATGAGCATGTAAACAAGACTGAACTGACAGCTAAGCTTTTGGAGAACATCCTTTCTTGGTGCTACAAAATCTATATAGTAACCACACCAGAGGATTCATAAAATGATATACTTTCCAAGCTATACAACATTGATTTTCATGCCAAAGGGGCTGAACATGAAACCTTAGTGCTTAAAAATCAATCATAAATTGACAGAAACACTATAAATGCAGCTGAATAGAGTGTCTCATTTAAAAAAAAAATTAAAAAAATATAAAAAAAAATAGGTTTAGTTCTCCACAGTAAAACAAAAGTTAAGCTGTTTCTCCTTGTTCGGTTCTCAGCTTTCCAAACAGAAACTGGGGAAAGTCCTTTGAATTTTTCATGCAAGTGTGTAATACTTTCACGTCACACTCCCATATATTATCAAATACGCCAGTTGAAGCATAATAGGTGGCAATGTGTGTAGTAAACCCATTGTTGAAACAGTTTTTGGACAGTCAAAAATACCATATTAGACTATTGTGTCCCTTTCCCTACATACACTTCCATCCTATGTACATACACTATGGGAGCATTTCTACACCTACGTGATTACTCTGCTATTCACAGTAAAGTGCCTGGCAGAGGGTTCAATGAACCACCTTCAAGCTATCTCTCTCTCTCTCTCTCTCTCTCTCTCTCTCTCTCTCTCTCTCTCTCTCTCTCTCTGTTTCACTCTTGAATGGCATGCGGGAAAAATGAGCACTTAAATTTTTCTGTGCAAGCCCTGATTTCTCTTATTTTATCGTGATGATCATTTCTCCCTATATAGGTGGGTGCCAACAGAATGTTTTCACAATGGGGGGAGGAAATTGGTGATTGAAATTTCATGAGAATATTCCGTCGCAACGAAAAACGTTTTTGTTTTAATGATAGCCACTCCAATTCACGTATCATGTCTGTGGCACTATCTCCCCTACTTCATGATAATACAAAACGAGCTGTCCTTCTTTGTACTTTTCCGATGTCATCCGTCAGTCCCATCTGATGCGGATCCCACACTGCACAGCAGTACTTCAGAATAGGGCAGACAAGTGTGGTGTAAGCAGTCTCTGTAGTAGACCTGTTGCACCTTCCAAGTGTTCTGCCAATGAATCGCAGTCTTTGGTTGGCTCTACCCACAACATTATCTATGTGATCATTCCAATTTAGGGTATGTGTAATTCTAATCCTTAAGTATTTAGTTGAATTTACAGCTTTCAGATTTGTGTGACTTATCGCGTAATTGAAATTTAGAGGATTTCTTTTAGTACTCATGTGAATAACTTCACACTTTCCGTTATTCAGGGTCAACTGCCACTTTTTGCACCATAAAGATATTTTGCCTAAATCATTTTGCAATTTGTTTCGGTCATCTGATGACTTTACAAGACGGTAAATGACAGCATCATCTGCAAACAATCTAAGACAGCTACTGAGATTGTCTCCTATGTCGTTAATATAGGTCAGGAACAATAGAGGGCCTATAACACTTCCTTGGGGAACGCCGGATATTATTTCGGTTTTACTTGCTGACTTTCCGTCTATTACTATGAACTGTGACCTTTCTGATGGGAAATCAGGAATCCAGTCGCACATCTGAGGTGATATTCCATAGCCACGCAGTTTGGTTGGAAGAAACTTGTGAGGAACGGGGTCAAAAGCCTTCTGGAAATCTAAAAATATGGAATCAATTTGTCATCCCCTGTCAATAGCACTCGTTATGTCGTAAGTATAAAGAGCTAGTTGTGTTTCGCAAGAACAATATTTTCTGAATCCATGCTGACCATGTGTCAATAAATTGTTTTCGTCAAGGTACTTCATAATGTTCGAATACAGTATATGTTCCAAAACCCTTCTGCAAATCGACATTAGTGATATGGGCCTGTAATTCAATGGATTACTCCTACTTTCCTTTTAGGATATTGGTGTGACTTGAGCAATTTTCCAGTCTTTAGGTACGGATCTTTCTGTGAGCGAGCGGTTGTATATAATTGCTAAATATGGAGCTATTGTATCAGCATACTCTAAGAGGAATCTGACTGGTATACGATCTGGACCGGAAGCCTTGCTTTTATTAACTGATTTAAGCTGCTTTGCAACACCGAGGCTATCTGTTTGTATATTTCTCATCTTGGCAGTTGTTCCTGATTGGAATTCACGAATATTTACTTCATCTTCTTTGGTGAAGGAGTTTCAGAAAGTCATGTTTAATAACTCTGCTTTAGTGGCGCTGTCATTAGTGACTTCACCATTGTTATTGTGCAGTGAAGGTATTGATTGCATATTGCCACTGGTGTGCTTTATGTATGACCAGAATCTCTGTGGGTTTTCTGC
The DNA here is from genome assembly GCF_023864345.2 of Schistocerca serialis cubense. Taxonomy (NCBI): domain Eukaryota; kingdom Metazoa; phylum Arthropoda; class Insecta; order Orthoptera; family Acrididae; genus Schistocerca; species Schistocerca serialis. Next base: position 309,336,303 of record NC_064640.1, read on the forward strand.
CAGATTTCGAGACAGAGTTTCGTTGTGGAAATTATCAAAAGTATCTCACATTGAAGCAGGTGGCAGCACTAGCACAGAAGAAAGGTGGTGGCAGTAGCAATGGGGGGTATGTAAAGCGTGTCGCAGAAAACAGTGCAGTCATTGTCGTAATGCGGAAACTTCTGAAAGGGTGGATCATTGACTTTCAGGCCAAGGGTGGAAGTGTTTCTGAAATGGCTATGTTTGTAAACTATTCCTGTGCTGTCGTGGTTAAAGTACATCATGCATGACTTTATCCAAAAGTGATGCCGAGGCAACTGTGGTGCACCATGGTCCATTGATGAAAGGAGTGAGTAACAACTAAGGAGATGTTGCATAGACATACAACTGTTGGGCAGCTGCCTATCCAGATGAACCAAGGGACTGCTAACAGTGTCTCCTCAACGACCGTTCAGCGAACGTTATTATATGGGCGTCCACAGCAGACATCTGGTTTATGCACCTGCTGCTGTTCATGGCAACTAAGGCTGAAATTTGCATGCCAATACTGAAACCAGACATCCATTGTCTGTTGACAGCTGGCCTTTACAGATAAATCACATTTTATGCTCTATTGGACGGATGGGCATTGGTGTGTGTGGCGTGGCCCTGCACCAATCATCAGAAGGGTCCAGGCCAGAGGTGGAAGCATTGTGGTCTGATGAAGGTTTTTGTGGCATTCCTTATGTGATCTCGCTATTCTGGAAGGAACAGTGGATCAGTGCCTGTATGTATCTACCCTTGGGGATCATTTCCACCCCTACGTAGTTTGTTTTTTCCTCAGCACACTGGCATCTGCCTGCAGATTAATGCAAAATGTCACACAGCTTGCAGCGTACATGTGTGGTATGAAAAGCACCTTGATGCATTTACCATACTTCCCTGGCCACCAAATTCTCCAGATTTAAACTGGATCAAGAATCTGATCGGGCTGTTGCACCGTGGATCCTCAACCGAGAAACCTTGCACAGCTGGCCATTGCTCTGGACTTGGCATGGCTCCACATCCCTGTTGGCACATTCCAGAATGTCATTGACTCTTTTCCTACACATCAGTGCTGCCAAAGGTTTGTGACAGGCTGTCACATTACTGTAACTTGACCTTTTAGTTTTGGAGTCACTGCCTCCATTCTCAGAAACTTATTCTCATTTAGTTCAGTCAAGGTGTTGTGCTGCAACCTGTCATCATCATTGCAAAAGTTACATCTGAATCAAGAATGTGGAGTAATATTAATCAGAAACTTAATTTGATGCACGAAACACGTTCTTATCATGTATTTCTGATTTTCCATAATTCTTGATCATCTTGCTGCCTGTATGCACGAGTTGGAAGAGACATATGTGAAGTTTTCATCAACCTTGTTGAACTCTTCTTTTGGTTCCGTTAGTAATAAAACATGAACATTTTGTAATAAAGCTGTTTGCATTAGTAGTGCTGAACATTAATAGTGTCTTTTCACGTTTCTTAGATTTTTTTCTGTTAGGCACTAACTAATTTGAGCAGCCAATTTTTACTAAGTGTTATAATGCTTGTAATAACTAAAATATTTATTTTCAGTTGCAAGTGAAAGTCCGTCAGATTTTAGTGATGCAAGTGACCCAGAGCTTTCTGGATCAGCAACGCAGACACATTACAAGTATCCCAAACATTCCATACGTATGAAAAAAAAGGCAGCAAACATTGCTTCATCAGGAATGATTAACTCATCTGAGCATCGTAGCTCAGCTCAGCGGCCATTCCCTCCCCATTTAACATCGGATTCAGATATTTTAGCAAATGGTAAATTACTTTTCTTTTTCCTAGGTGAACTCTCTTAGTGTGGACGAAATATAAGACAATACATGAAATTTATTATTTCATTTTTTCCAGCAAAAGTGAAAAGTGAAGTTCCCTATGGCACTTGTCAAGATGAAGAATCAAGCCTAGACGTGTCATCACCAAGGGATGTCAATTCTTCTGCGGTATGCAAGTTTCTTTTCATATTGTTTCCGTACTGTGAATTAGATATTTCTTTTTGTGCTGCACTACTCATGCTGTTCATGCACCACTATTTTCATGCTGTCCTAATTAATGAAACACTATTTAAAAATTGTGTCCATTCTTATTTCTGTTGACATTGTCCCTCCAGACTTGATTCCCATAATGTTAGAACAGTGTATTTTAGCTATTAGCAGATGCGTTCTATTGTATTTTGAGATAATCATATTCTCTTTAGAACTTCAGCATTATGTAAAAGCCATCTCATCCTGTTTATATATAGCCATGTTACATTTAAGTTCCCAGTATCCAAAACATTTAATCAATTGTTGGTCTTTTAATCTATTTGCTGCTTGATTTAAAGTACTGGTCACCTGGGACATTTCCAAGAGGTGTTTAATGACAGTAATATCGATATTCCATAAAAAATGGAGCCTTTTTGTAGGAAAAACAGTATTTTCTGAGGGATGATTCTACTTTTTTTCTCTTTGGCTGCAGTAAAACTCCAGTGTCAGTTAATCTTAATGTATTGTAAATAATGAAACAAAAACTGAAAGAAGAGTTACAACTTGCAAATTATTAGTGTGCAGTGTAAGTAAGGGATATAAATGTCTCAGCATAACATGTGTTCTCTAACAGTAAGACTGGCATCAGTTCGGGTCGCATGGAACTTCTTGGGTGTTAGTTTCGTACGATCATCTGTTCCCTGATGAAAGGGAAGTGAGCACCTGCACCCTACAAGTGGTCCCACCAAAGTGCACTCATTATTGCCAGCCCTGCAATGTCATTTTTACTGACAGGTGAAAATCACGAAAATTATTCAGAATGCTCCCGACTTGATGAAAGACAATAGAGAGATTGCTTCTAGGGAAGATTCGATAAAATTACATTCGCTAATTCTACATCATTTCAGCGCACCTAATTTTGAAAGCATGATTAGATACGCATGGTTCGCATCAAAATTAGCGGATGAAAGAGAAATCCTTTTCAATGCAAAAGAATTGTTTTTCCCGGTATCGCTCATGAAGAAACTGCGCACCTGCAAGACGCTTGCTTTCATAAAATGCGCATGGTTCTGCGAAATTTGTGCTTTGGTTGTTTCTATGATAAGTATCACTCACAATATTCTTTTGGCACATCAAACAATGTGACGATGAAAAATAAGATTTTGTATCATTGTATAACAGACAAAATTAGTAACTGAACATATCTTTATAATTTCGCACACCTTACACTGTTTGTTGATATTCTTAGAAATAAAATTGAGAAATTCGGTTGATTTTGAAGGAGAAAAGAAACAAACAAACAAACAAACAAACAAACAAACAAAAGTACACTAGCAGGATTCGAACAAGGTAACTCCAGGGCGGTAGGAGTGAACCTTTACTGCTGCGCTACGCTGACTTCCTCAGAATATATGCCACGTTACGGGTATACAAAGCATGCAATCAACTTCAAAATTGATTTTCTCAAAAACCAAGGACCATCGCTAAAAAAACTGAATAGCCTGGTACTCACTGTAAGAGCCTCTACAACATATTTGAAGCGCATCAAAATCCGTGATTTACAGTATGGAGGGTCCCCTTTAGAGCTGCTTCAGTAATTATGCTCTATTCATGAGTGTCGTAGTTCAAGAGAATTAACCTTTTTAATTGAATATCTCCATTGATAGCATGTGTAATCTAGTGACTCATGAGAATTGAAGTGTCATGTTATTAACATACGGCATTCATGAAGTGCTTTGCCAGCTTCTGACCTCTGTAGCTGAGTTTTGTACTTGTGATACTACAAAGTCCTGAGTGAGTGGATTCAAATACTTCAAAGAATAAAGGTCACAGTTGAAGTAACATAGTACCATCCCTCCTGCATAGCCTTTTCTTGAACATGACCACCAATGGCTGCTTGCCATCAGCAAATTGCAGCCAAGAGTATGTCACTGAACACAAAAGTGTCTGGACTTCAGTGGCTGCTTCATGACCTGTGCTATCAAGATCTCCACTTAAGACAAGCTAATCTGAATTGTGTAGAAGGTAATTGTTCGCAAAATACGTTCTTCAATCCCACAACCCTGCAGACCTCAATCTCTATTAGCACCTGTCCCACACCCACTTCCGTCAATGTCTCCCACTTCAGCCTATCGATCGACACCCATACTGTTCTCTTTGATAAAAAGGACCAAGAACTATCTTGGGAACAGGGTACTATACTGTCATTTTAAACTGAATGGTGGAACTGCAATGAGGCGTATATGAATCGGGAAGGGTGGGGGGGAGGGGGGGGGGGTCGAATTGTGCGTTGAAAACTTCACCCACCTTCTGCAAAACACGGTGTCTTTCTTTTTTTATTTATTCTTTACCCAAGCATGTTTAGACACCTGGGTGTCATCTCCAATGGGTCTCGCTCTATTTCTGTCCAATTTTATGCATAAAAAATTGGACAAACGCAACTAACACACACACTTACACACACACACACACACACACACACACACACACACACACACACACACACACGACTATAGCCTCTGCCAGCTGAAGCCACACACTTGAGTGTGGCTTCAGCTGCTAGAGGCTGCAATCGTGCGTGCGTGCGTGCGTGTGTGTGTGTGTGTGTGTGTGTGTGTGTGTGTGTGTGTGTGTGTGTGTGTGTGTGTGTGTGTGTGTGTGGTCTATTTTCGACACTGGCCTTGTTGGCTAAAAGCTTATTTTGTGACAGTCTTTTTGTTGTTCTTATCTGCGACTCAGCAGCTCCGCTATATGATGAGTTGGAAGCATTTCTCTTATTTTTACAATGTTCTTAAGAATTATGATAAACAAATCCGATTTGACCTGGATATTTCAAAATTGTGGCTTTAATCTTTTGTGTTAATGTGTTTCACAACTTTTAGGTTAACAATTTCATCTTAATTTTATGTTTGTTACAGTTTTCTGTTTTACACTGGTTCCCATGGCTTTTCAGTCCACTATATTTAAAACCACCAGGAAAAACTGATTTTCTCTTACACTAGCACTCGAGGCAACTCATTCCATTTTACAAAATATATGACTATAGAACTGAGACGCATATATCACTAGCACTCATTACAGCTTTGTCCTTCCCTTATACTCAGTTTGCTGTATTTATCATTTACACAGTCACTCAGTAAGATAGCATTATTTTGTCCAAGACTTACTACTGATTGCATGCTTCATTCTTCCTTCACCTCGGCTAATTACCTTTTATCTTTGCAAGCCAATAACCTTGGCACAAATCTTTAACCAATGCACTTCCATGAATGTCCACACCAAGGTCTACTTACCATTATCCTTAACTCATTTAGGTCTCTCTAGATTACTCCCTTATATTTCGCACCCAACTCATATTCTGTGACTGTCCTTCACAAGATCCTTTCTTATCCTTTTGATGTCAGATATGCCTCCAAGAAAAACCAAATACTGAAGGAAAAAAAGCGCCATTAAAAACACAGAGGAATAGAGTAGGACAAGGGAGAGAACAATTGTCCTACCCAGCTTGAGTGCACACAGTCACTGAACTATGACTTACCAGAATCAAGGAAACACTCGTATTCTATTTTATTAATATACATCTTTAAATCTAGCACATTTCTTAACCCAAAAGGCCATTTTGATTTGGGGTACACTAGGTGATAAGCAGTTGGATGAGGAGAACTTTCTACCTGAAAAAGACCATGCTAGGCCAACAAAATGTTCTTTTTTTCCAAAATATTGCTCTATCTTTCTTTTAATTTTCATCAACACAAGATCTCCTGGCTGAAATATAGTAGCTTTGGCCTTTTTGTTATGTCTTTTCTTCCGCTCATAGGCTTTCTGTAGCACTCTCTCTGTGGTTAGTTTGTCAATTTCCTCTCAGGTCAATACTTGTCCCAGAAGATAACTGACTGCCTCTCCAATGATGTTCGTTGGTTTTCTCCAAAATATCAGTTTGTTAGATCCTTTAATGTCCTCAAATACCAGAATAAAATTTTGTCAAGGTCGTGTTTCCCCTAAGGTGAAATGTTCTACGCACCTGTTCAGTTCTTTCATAACACATTCAGTTGGGTTGCCTTCCAGAAAATAAGGAGATATCTTAATATGCCTCAGAATATTTCTAAGATTTCCTCGCATTCTTTATTACAAACATTGGACCATTTTCTAAAAGTAGCACCTGAGGTTTTCCTATTTGAACAAAATAATATTTTTCCAGCTTATCTATCAACACTTCGGCTTTTGCTCTGCGGATTTGGTAAAAATCGTAAACATCCAGCACAATGGACACCCATACGAACACACTGTATACTTCTGTGACTCAGAGGCTAACCGTAGGTTCCAATAACCACAAGTGATATGCAACAATGCCAAGAATTTCACCCTGTGAAACCTTTGTAGAAGTTCACCAGTCTAATCCTGTCTGTCATTATCTGTTTCCACATCTCATTCAGTGTCTGAACATTTAGTACTAAATGTACATTGCTATCGTTTTCCAGAACTACTAAAAAATTGAAACTTCCTGGCAGATTTAAACTGTGTGCGCGACCGAGACTCGAACTCGGGACCTTTGCCTTTCGTGGGCAAGTGCTCTACCATCTGAGCTACCGAAGCACGACTCACGCCCGGTACTCACAGCTTTACTTCTGCCAGTATCTCGTCTCCTACCTTCCAAACTTTACAGAAGCTCTCCTGCAAACCTTGCAGAACTAGCACTCCTGAAAGAAAGGGGAGACATGGCTTAACCACAGCGTGGGGGAGGTTTCCAGAATGAGATTTTCACTCTGCAGCGGAGTGTGCGCTGATATGAAACTTCCTGGCAGATTAAAACTGTGTGCCTGACCGAGACTTGAACTTCAAGCATGTTAAGTGATTCCCCCATCCAGCATTTTGTTTCTTTCTTTTTGTGACACATCTCTTTTGGGAAAAACTACTAGATACATCTTGATTTTTTTACTATTCCTCGAGAATCTGAAAATATTGCACTGTTTCTGAAAAGCATTTCCTTTAATGTTTCCTTTAGGGTCTCCAACACTGTATGCATTGCATAAATTATTTCACCTGTCTTGGCCCTAAGTTGGTTTTGTTTGTCAGCCCTGAGGGACACAAACACTGGTCTTTTCATTTTACAAAAGTCACTTACTGGTGTGTTGCACCTACTTGTAGCTTCAGCTGAAATGCATCGAAATCGAATTTACGAGAATAATAATTCAGAAAATCAACACTAAGACGTGTAATAATTAAGAAGTGTATGCCATCTTAGTGTTACTAAATTGAAATGGAAGTAGCACCTCATGCTTGATAGCTTTGGACAGTTCCCCTATCTTTCCAAAAATTTTGACCCACAATGTCAGAATTACCATCTTTCCTTTTTTGTCTGGAAATTCACTAAAATGCTCTTGCACTACTGCATATATTTCCTACCAGCTGTCTATTAATATTTTGGAATTGACCCCACCTACTGTTGCTAGTGCAATAGGACTGGCATTAATAACAGTTGGCACTAGATAATCTTTGTGAGATAAATGTTCTGTCACAGCTCTGCAATCAAAATCTTGTTTACCAGGAGAATTTTCAGTTTCCACTCTTACCGGGGGTAATCACTGGAACTTCTTAAGCAGCCTATTGTGAAGCAACAAGTCACATAGGTGCTGTGCCTCGCACCACTCTTCCCATATGTGTAACAGAAATGCAGAAATACTGTGTAGCCTGGAGAACAGTTGGCATTCATATTTCCTTTTGAATACAAATCGGTACATGTTATCATTTTCCTCTTTGGTTACTTCTGTGTGTTTCAATTGTTCCTCCTTACCTAATTCCAAGTCCTAGCCCACAGGTGAATTCTCAGGTGTATCATTTCCCAAGTCCATTTTCAGATCTGAAATGTCCGATATTTGCCAATGGAACGTTCTTCCATTGACTTTCTGTCCTGCTGTATTTTGTTTACACTCATTGAATTAAACTGCAATCCTGAAATCGCCATACTTTTTTATTTTGTCAGAAATGTCACAGAGTCTGAAACTGTCATCCAGGAGTTCACCCTGCACTGTACATAAGTCGCTAAAACCATGATACTCCCATCTCCACATACCAAGTTTAACCATGGTGTTGCCTATGTCAGGGTTTCTGGGACTCTCCAACTTTAGTTAGTTAAATTTAGGTTAAAGCCAAAGTCCAGACAGATGTCAATCAAGATAAATAGAATAAAAGAAACTTCACGTACAGGTAATTGGGGTAAAACTAAGGGCAGTATCAACATACTTCATCAAAATATCAGGGGAATAAAAAATACAGTAGATGAGCTATCAGTGTATTTAAATGATCTCAAAAATAAGAATAAGAATGAGATTGATAGAATCTGTCTGTCTGAACACCATATGTGGATAGTGTCAGTATAAATGGATATAATTTAGCATCTTACACTTGTAGAAGTAGGATAGATAAAGGAGGAGTTGCCATTTCCATAAAACAAGGGCATAAATGCAAAACTGTAGAGGTAAGCAAATTTTGTATTGATCAGCACTTTGAGGTTTGTGCATGTGAACTTCAGCTAGATAATGTAGTATTGATATTAGCAACAGTGTACAGGTCCCCATTAGGAGACTAGGAGCTGTTCATAAAAAAGTTTGACTCCCTATTATGCTGTCTCTCAGACAAAAAGAAGAAGTCATTAATCTGTGGTGATTTCAACGCAAACTTTCTAAGTAATTCTTATAGGAAGCGTTAACTAAAAGTGTTATTAACAACATATAACGTAGAATCAGTAATCAATTTCTGTACACGTATAGCTGAAGACAGTAGCACACTAATAGATAATGTATTTGTACAGAAAGATGATGTAAAACAAACACAAGCTTTCCCTGTGGTAAATGGATTGACAGACCATGATGCACAACTGATTGACTTACAAGACCTAACAGGGAGTACAGTTCGGAAACCATTAAGTAAAAGAGTTAGGTCGCTCAACCCAGTATCTATAGAGCACTTCAGAGAAAGCTTAAGAAATGTTAATTGGGGAGATGTATATAATGAGTCAAATGCTAATGATAATGCAACATATTTCTTGACAAATTTAAATCCCTTTTTGAACATTGTTTCCCAAGGAAAATTACTAAATGTAACAGCACACACTTTTCAAAGAAACCTTGAATTACTGCAGGAAAGTGTCTTCAGAAACAAAAAGAAAACTTTATGAGACAGCAAGAACTAGTAAAGATTCGGAAGTAGTTTTACACTATAAAAATTATTGTAACATACTGAGAAAAGTTGTAAGGAAATCAAGAAATATGCATGCTAGAGAAGAAATTAACAACTCCGGCAATAAAATAAAATCAATGTGGAATGCTGTTAGAAGGGAGACAGGAAAAGTAACCACTGAGGTAGGTAGTATTACTGTTCAAGAGAACGAGGCCATCCTAACCAACAGTACACAAGTAGCTAATGTATTTAACAATCATTTCTTAAGTGTAGGAGAAAAAATTGGTGAGAACAGTTCAAAAGAAAAAGCTAGGCAGTACATGGAAGAGTTTGTTTTGAAAAAATTTAATCAGATTAAGTTTCACCTAACAACCTCTTGTGAAATAAGTAAAATTATTAAATCTCTGAAAAATAAATGTTCTGTTGGAGTAGATGACATTTCTAATAAGATATTAAAACAATGTGGAGCAGTTACAGCTGATGTTCTGAGTCACATATGTAATGCATCACTAACACAAGGTATTTTCACAGACAGGTAAAAGTATGCCATTGTCAGGCCTCTCTACAAAAAGAGGGACACCACAGATGTCAATAATTATCGACCAGTATCGTTGCTTACAGTATTCTCAAAAATCTTCGAGAAAGTAATGTACTCGAGTGGTTAGCCATCTCAACAGTAATGGGATACTTAGTAAATCACAGTTCGGATTTCAAAAATGCTATTTCACTGAAACAGCAATATATAGTTTCACTGTCCACATAATAGAGTCTTTAAATAGTAAAATGTCACTGATAGGAATTTTCTGTGACTTGTCCAAAGCATTTGATTGTGTGAACCATGACATTATGTTACAGAAATTACAATTCTATGGTATAAATGGAATAGCACATTAATGGTTTAAGTCATACCTACAGAACAGGAAGCAAAATGTTTCCTTGTATGGGTTAAGTGATTTAAATAAGTTTGCCACTTCATCTAACTGGGGTGAAATTACATTAGGTGTTACACAGGGTTCAATCATGGGTCCCCTTCTGTTCTTGATGTATGTGAATGACCCCCCTTCCTATCTGAAACAGGAAGCTGAACTGTCACTGTTTGCTGATGATACAAGGATCATTATTAATCCAGTAAAAGAAAGTCCAATTGAAAATTATACAAATAAGGTCTTTGAAAAAATCATTAATTGGTTTTCTGCAAATGGGCTTGCTCTAAACTTTGAAAAAACACAGTACATCCAATATTCTGCTGCAAAAAGTACAGTTCCTTCAATAAATATCACACATCAACAGAAGTCAGTAGACAAGGTAGAGCATACTAAGTTTTTGGGTGTACGTATAGATGAGAATCTTAATTGGAAAATTCATATTTTGAATCTCCTAAAGTGACTAGGTTCAGCAACTTTTGTGATCAGAATAATTGCCAATTTTTGGGATATAGAAATTAGTAAGCTAACATACTTTGCATACCTTCATTCTCTGATGTCATACAGAATAATATTTTGGGATAACTCAACATTTAGACAAAAAGTATTCACTGTTCAAAAGAAAGTGGTTAGAATAATGTGTGGGGTTCATAGTCGCACATCTTGCAGGCATCTTTTTAAAAGATTGGTAATTCTTACAACAGCCTCACAATACATCTACTCACTAATGAAATTTGTTCTCAACAACATGGACCAGTTTAAAAACAACAGTGATATTCATGATTATAATACCAGAAATAAGACAGACTTACACTCTCCTTTTCTCAACCTTTCTTTGGCACAGAAAGGGATACAATATGCTGCTATAAAAATTTTCGACAAATTACCAGATTTAATAAGGTGTCTGGCAGATAGCAGTAATAGCTTCAAAAATAAATTGAAATCATATCTCCTTGACAACTCCTTCTATACCACAGATGAATTCTTGAATAGGAATAAATAAATCTATAAATATAGTATATGCATTTTGTGCCATTTAAGGGAATGGGATAAATAATAGAAATATTAATCTTTAACTCTGTATTGTTATATATTAAAAAATTTTGTTTCATATGTGCACTTCTTGTGCACTTGACACGTTCCACATCATAACGGCTTCAATACCGTGCGATTGATTGATGGAACACGCAACCGACTAACTAACTAACTAACATAATGGTCTATTTGGATAGCGACCAGACCATGCAGACCCTTATACACTTGTCGTAGAGGTCCTTTTAATCCAGATCAAAATCTTCTTCTTCAACTTTTAAATTTTTCATAATTGTAGAACCTCTGAAACCATCACCTCTAGTCAATCTCATTCCAAAACATTTGTCAGTTTAAAGGCTCATGGAGAAAATGCTGATTGCCACATTCTGACACCTCCCTGTGGCTCCCATTATGTTTACCGCTACCATAATCTTGTTTCCGTGTTTGTGTGGTTTTATTGCCACCATCGTGCACGCTCATGTGCCCCCCCCCCCCCCCTCCATGCAAGAACCTTCATAATTATTTGGGGGTGGGAGTCGGGACACGCTGCAGTTAACCCTCTAAAAATGTAAAAAGGCAACATTCCCTCGATACCAGTGGCAAACATTTAGGTGACCATTCCCATGTCAGTGTATTTAATGCCTTTCCACCAGTGCTCACAAAAACCTTTAGTGGGTCCACGATCCGACTGATGCCTTTCTGCTCTCCAAAAATGCGTCACCTTTCAGACATTTTACTATGAAAGAAATCTGTTTCTGCAGCAACCAAGATACCAGCAGGACATTTATGAACTCTTGGACTGACAACATCTAATAGATGTGGCTTCTGCTGAGGCAACCAACAAACGCTGTTCTACCCATTGCGAGAAATAATTTGGATTTCTTTGTCAGTTTTGACCAGTCTCTCATCGACAACAGTATTATGTGCCATGCCACCTATACACTTTGAAACGATTCATGCACTTTGCTCAGTGTCCAGCATACTATTTGTCTCCATTACATAATTAGTAAAACTAGTACTCTGCATTTGCATAATATTAGCTCACATACTAGATAATTCCTTAGACATCACTTCTACATGTGCAGTTTGCTTTTCCTCTACCCATTCAATGCAGGTGTCACCAACATTATCATTAACTTCCAACTCTTTTGCAAGTTTTAGCTCAGATTCTTGTGCGCATATTTCACTAAGTTTGTCCACACAGCTAAGTTTTGAGTCTGCCTTAGAAGTAATAACCATCAATTTTTAGCTGAGATGTTGAGCCACTTGTACTCGGTATTCAACAAATTATTTGGCAAAGTCTTCTTTATCATCTGATTTCATGTTAGACATTTCAGTTGAAACGTAGGTTCAAATATTAGAATCTACATTACTAAACTCAGATCTTTCTGTGGCATTGTTCTTTTGCAATTTGGACTTGAAATTACTGAGTGTATTGATGAAAGACAATATCGAAATATTTTGCCCATTGGGCTTGATATCTGGAGACAGTTTCTCCGTAATTGAGTATGTCATTGTAATAACGGCATGACTACCAATAGGTACTGAATCATTCACCTTAAATGTAACTAGTTCCATTTTCACTTGAGCTACTAATATCACACTTGGGGATACACCAGTTTCATCATGGTATTGAACATGAACAGAATACATATGTAGACTGAAAATGTCAGTACTGCTGACCACTTTAATATTACAGAGGTCAGTATTACCTTCATCATCAATCTGTGATACAGAAACTACTGAATCCCTACTGTGGGCCATTCTGTTCAGGTATTTTACAAAAGCACCCAGAAGTTACAAAATGATCTTTTGATTTAGCTTTCAAGAAGTCACTCTCTGACATATCACCAGCAGCCACAGATGCAGTAGGTTGTCATGCGGCTTTTTCTCGGTGTCATGCTAATCGTTCAGCACATTCTATCTACATCTACATGGATACTCTGCAGATCACATTTATGTGCCTGGCAGAGAGTTCTTCGAACCACCTTCACAATTCTGTATTATTCTAATCTCATGTAGCGCACAGAAAGAATGAACACCTATATCTTTCTGTACGAGGTCTAATTTCCCTTATTTTATCGTGGTGATCGTTCCTTCCTATGTAGGTCAGTGTCAACAAAATATTTTCGCATTTGAAGGAGAAAGTTGGTGATTGGAATTTCATGTGAAGATTCTGTCGCAATGAAAAACACCTTTCTTTTAATGATTTCCAGCCCAAATCCTGTATCATTTCTGTGACACTCTCTCACATATTTCATGATAATACAAAACATGCTGCCTTTCTTTGAACTTTTTTGATGTACTCTGTCAGTTCTATCTGGTAAGGATCCCACACTGCGCAGCCGTATTCTAAAAGAGCACGGACAAGCCTAGTGTAGGCAGTCTCCTTAGTAGTTCTGTTACATTTTCTAAGTTTCCTGCCAATAAAACACAGTCTTTGGTTAGCCTTACCCACAACATTTTCTATGTCTTCTTTCCAATTTAAGTTGTTTGTAATTGTAATACCTAGGTATTTAGTTGAATTTAAGGCTTTTATATGAGACTGATTTATTGCATAACCGAAGTTTAACGAGTTCCTTTTAGCACTCATGTGAATGACCTCACACTTTTCGTTATTTAGGGTCACTTTTCGCACCATTCAGATATTTTTTCTATATCGTTTTGCAGTTTGTTTTGATCTTCTGATGACTTCATTAGTCGATAAATGACAGAGTCATCTGCAAACAACCAAAGATTACTGCTCAGATTGTCTCCCAAATAGTTTATATAGATAAGGAGCAGCAAAGTGCCTATAACACTACCTTGGGGAATGCCAGAAATCACTTCTGTTTTACTCGATGACTTTCCGTCGATTACTACGAACTGTGACCTCTCTGATTGCAGATCCAGTCACATAACTGAGACGATATTCCATAAGCACGCAATTTCACTACGAGCCACTTGTGTGGTACAATGTCAAAAGCCTTCCGGAAATCCAGGAATACAGAATCGATCTGAAATCCCTTGTTAATAGCACTCAGCACTTCATGTGAATAAAGAGCCAGTTGTGTTTCACAGGAACGATGTTTTCTAAACCCACGTTGACTGTGTGTCGGTAGACAGTTTTCTTCGAGATAATTCATAATTTATAATGAACACAGTATGTGTTCCAAAATCCTGCTGCATATCAACATTAACGATATGGGCCTGTAATTTAGTGGGTTACTCCTACTACCTTTCTTGAATATTGGTGTGACGTGTGCAACTTTCCAGTCTTTGGGTACGGATCTTTTGTCGAGCAAACGGTCGTATATGATTGTTAAGTATAGAGCTAACGCATCAGCATACTCTGAAAGGAACCTAATTGGCATACAGTCTGGACCAGAAGACTTGGTTTTATTAAGTGATTTGAGTTGCTTCACCACTCCGAGGATATTCACTTCTACGTTACTCATGTTGGCAGCTGTTCTCGATTCGAATTCTGGAATATTTACTTCGTCTTCTTTTGTGAAGGCATTTCGGAAGGCTGTGTTTAGTAACTTTGCTTCGGCAGCACTGTCTTCGATAGGATCTCCATTGCTATCGCACAGAGAAGCCATTGATTTTTCTTGCCATTAACATACTTCACATGCAACCAGAATCTCTTTGGATTTTCTGCCAGGTTTCGAGACAAAGTTTCGTTGTGGAAACCGTTGTACGCATCTCGCATTGAAATCCACACTAAATTTTGAGCTTCTGTAAAAGATCGTCAATCTTGGGGATCTTACGTGTGTTTAAATTTGGCATGTTTGTTTCGTTGTTTCTGCAACAGTGTTCTAACCCATTTTGTGTACCAACGAGGACCAGCTCCATCGTATGTTAATTTATTTGGTATAGATCTCTCAATTGCTGCCGATACTATTTCTTTGAATTTAAGCCACATCTGGTGTACTCTTATATTATTAGTTTGGAATGTGTGGAGTATGTCTCTCAGGAAGGCGTGAAGTGAATTTTTATCTGTTATTTGAATAGGTATATTTTTTGCGTATTTTTTGAGGATTTGGGGATTACAATATTCAATCTTGCTACGACAACCCTGTGTTCACTAATCCCTGAATTGGTTTTGATGCTCGTTATTAACTCAGGATTATTTGTTGCTAAGAGATCGAGTGTGTTTTCCCAACTGTTTACTATTTGCATGGGTTCGTGAACTAACTGCTCAAAATAATTTTCAGAGAATGCATTTAGCACAATTTTGGATGATATTTTACGCGTACCTCCAGAATTGAACATGTAGCTTCGCCAGCATATCGAGGGTAAATTAAAGTCACCACCAACTATTATCGTATGAGTCGAGTACGTGTTTGAAATCAAACTCAAGTTTTCTTTCAACCTTTGAGCAACTGTATCATCTGAATTGGGAGGTCAGTAAAAGGATCCAATTATTACTTTTATTCCGGTTGCCAACAATGACATCTGCCCTTACTAACTCACAGGAAGTATCTACTTCAATTTCGCGACAAGTTAAACTACTTCTGACAGCAACAAACACACCATCGCCAACCGTGTTTAGCCTATCCTTTCGGAACACTGTTAGGTTCTTCGCAAAAATTTCAGCTTAGCTAATATACAGCTTTAGCCAGCTTTCAGGCCTAAAACGATTTGAGCATCAGTGCTTTCTATTAGCGCTTGGAACTCTGGTACTTTCCCTACACAGCTACGACAATTTACAACTGTTATACCAATGGTTCCTGTATCTACGTTCTTCCTGTGTTCAGCTTGCACCCTTTGTGACTGAAGCCCTTTTTGTGTTTTCCCGAGACCCTCTAACCTAAAAAACTGCCCAGTCCATGCCACACAGCCCCTGCTACCCATGTAGCCGCCTCCTGTGAATAGTGGATACCCGAAACCCGACCACCCTTTGGCGCAAGTCGAGGAATCTGCAGCCTACACAGTCGCAGAACCGTCCGAGCCTCTGATTCAGACCCTCCGCTCGGCTCTGTACCAGAGGTCCGCAATCGGTCCTGTCGACTATGCTGCAAATCGTCAGCTCTGCTTTCATCTTGCAAGCAAGACTGGCAGCCTTTACCATTTCTGTTAGCCGCTCGAAACCAGAAAGAATCTCTTCTGATCCAAAGTGACACACATCATTGGTACCGACATGAGCAACCACCGGCAGTTGGCTGCACCCTGTGCTCTTTATGGCATCTGGGAGGACCCTTTCCACATCTGGAATGACTCAACCCGGTATGCACATGGAGTGCACATTGGTTTTCTTACCCACTTGCAGAAAGCTCCTTCTGGCTTCACACATTCAACAGGTTTATTACCAGCAGCTTCTTTGACATCGCCACTGTTGGGCTGCTTCCTGCCTGCTCGGTGTACTTATCGAACATCGGTGATGGGTTAGCAGACTGTTGTAAAACACTCTCTCTCTCCGACTTTTTAAAGGACCAACTACCACCTTATTGCACTGCTCTCAGTGGTGTTTCATAAAACCCCTGTTACGTGGACAATTGTACACTAACTTTTTTATCCTTAGTGCGCGTACTGCATTATTCATACCATTTTCTAGCAGCACAGTGCACGACTTCATAGTATAATTAACCTTGTCTATTAATGTCTATGCATTGATTTTTACAAGATAGGTGAAAAGGACAAATAAATACATCATCTCTGTGGAAAAGAACACTCTGCTGCTGTAACTGGAGAAATAGCAGATGTGCATGATCTAGGAATAAGTGGACCCACCTGATGATCTCTGCAACTCGATCCACATTGACAACGTGGCAACCTGTTAAATTTCACCTGTATAACCTGGTCTGCCATTGTTCTGATGTTCCAATTTAACTGATAGCATGTATACAATCTGTGAATTAAATGGTGGGTCTGGGAACAAGGTTGGTTGGCCATCAAATAAGTACCTGATGCTCCTGGTAAAAGCTACGATCTAACCAGTAACACATACAAAATCTTTGATTTAAATGGGGGGTGTGGGAACAGGGCTGGTTGGTCATCAAATAAATACGTAGTGCATCTCGTTAAAGCCGACTATTATCAAGGCTCTGTGTCCTCCAGTTAAGTCGATATACATAAGTAACAATTTAAAATCAAAGATAAATGTGCACCACACCAGAATTCACAAAAGCAACCAGTTCAAACTAGTTGTCTTCACAATGTAACTTTGATGAACTAATGATCCCAGTGAGATATCAAACAAAATATGCTGCCACATGAGAATTTATGAGAGAAATGCTAGGATAGTTCTGATATTGCTTAGCATCTCATCACACAAGATTCCCCACAACTGTAAAATTTCCCCACTCAGTCATGAGCAGTAAGCCATCGGCTATTGTCTACCACAAAGTATACACACAGTAAGATAATAAGCGTACCTGCACTTACTAGTACCAGTAAGAGATGTGATGTAAGCTTTATTCATCTGACCCAACCATGTCTAAATCTGTATTTATTGTCACAGTTAAAGATATAGCTTCTGAGCTCCGACCAAAGTCACTTTCTATATGACTGTACATAGTTATACTTCGCAAACATCAAGAAGTAACAATAAACTTAACTGTGCCACTGAGGCTGAGCTGCTACCAGCTGTGTGGTCTAACTGTGGCCAGCGCTGGTCGTGGCGTGCTGCAGACAAAGGGACACTACTCCTGTTTGATCTTTTTAGCAGACTCTGACTTCAGACAAGCCAATGTTTCTGATACTCATAATAAAGCCACTTTTCTGTGTCATACCAGTAATCCAATCTTACACTTCCTCAGAGCCCATCTTGTAATAATTTATCATCGATCTGTGTTCTACAAAACATAATTTTTATGATGGACTGTTTTGTTTCTCCACTCTTTAGGGTCAGGTTTGACCCCAACATGCTGTTGCTAAGGGATGTCTTTCCATTAAAACTACATCATACTTCTTAGATTTAATGGAAGTATTCTTATGCTGAGCTTCTAGAATATGTGAGATGCCTCACTCTCACCCTTCTTTGGGATCTCTTTTCCCCCTCACCTAGTGGACTCACATCTCCTGTGAGCACATCTCCCTAGCGTCCGTGAAAATTATCGAACATGGCTGCTGCAGGATGTGGGTTGCATCAGTAAACTCCAAAATCCACAGAACATATTTTATGCTCTGTTCACATGCATGTTATACTTTTTGTCAACTCAAGAGGTTACTTATTATTTAGTTTGGAAATGATCATAGACAGGTAAATAGCAGAGCAAGTAGAGGTGATGGAGAAATTCCTGTCTGTGTTGACAAGCAACGAACGCATTATTCAGGTAATTGTAGAAACTGATTGGTTTTAATTGGGCTTGCTCCAGGGCCTTCTACTCAAAATCTTTCATAAATAAATTCTCTAGAACTGGTGACAGAGGAGGAAACCCCTTGGCCACACTGTCCATCTTTTCAGACTACTTTCCATTGGACAAAAGTAAGTTGAGGTGAGTACAAATTTGAAAAATCTCAACAGGTTGGACTCAAATTTCTTGTTTATCCATTCCATGGATTCCTTTTGTGGTGAAGAGGGACACTGTATCAAAACTCAACAGCAGCTCACTATCACTGATGCAAAATACCTGTACTTGTACAAAATGTCTGGAATTTTGAATGTGTTGTTGGAATTTACTCATAGAGGGACTAAGGAGAGCAATCAGTTGCTTGGCAAGCCATGTGTTGCTGCTCCTGTATTCCTGACTATA
Source organism: Schistocerca serialis cubense (assembly GCF_023864345.2). Taxonomy (NCBI): domain Eukaryota; kingdom Metazoa; phylum Arthropoda; class Insecta; order Orthoptera; family Acrididae; genus Schistocerca; species Schistocerca serialis. Next base: position 309,355,110 of record NC_064640.1, read on the forward strand.
GGCCATAATGGGATGTCATCTTTTGTGGGCTTTTTGCAGCCCATACAGCCATGGCAGAGCAGCAAAGTTTCTATACCTACATCGATACGCTGTGAGCCAACGTACGGTGGTCACGAGTGTACCCTAAACCGCTACTAGTAATTTCCTTTCCTGTTCCACTTGCAAATAGAGCAAGGCAGAAACCACTGTCTATATGCTTCTGCATGCGTCCTAATTTCTCGTGTTTCTTATCTTCATGGTCCTTACGCACAATGTGTGTTGGTAGCAGTAGAATCATTTGGCAGTCAGCTTCAAATTCCGGTTCTCTAAATTATCTCAATAGTGTTTCTCAAAAAGAACATCGCCACCCTCCAGAGATCCCCATTTGAGTTCTCAAAGCATCTCCGTAATACTTGTGTGTTGTTTGAACTTTCCGGTAACAAATCTACGAGGGTGGCTTGAAAAATTTTCGGAATCACCACGAGAGGTCAGCGCTAGTGCAACGAGTTGTTCAGGTGATATTCATTGGACTGTTGCCTGTAAACACGTGCCACATTGGTGCTCTAGTAAGAGAGCTGTGGCGTTGATGTGGCTCTGTTGTTTTTCCCGTTTAGTGATTTTCAAAGATGGAAAAAATCAAAATTCGAGCAGTAATTAAGTACTTTGTAAGGAAAGGTATGAAAGGAAAGAACATTCATACCAATTTACAGAATACACTGGGAGACTCTGCACCTTCATATTCAACTGTTGCCAAATGGACAAATGAATTTAAATTTGGTTACGTGATGATCTGTGCAGTGGTTGGCCAAGATGTGTCACTACTCCAGAAATCATTGCAGAAATGCACAAAATGGTCATGGAGGATTGCCGATTGAAAGTGCGTGAAATTGCTGTCACTTGCCAGATATCACATTTTAACTGAAGAATTAGAAAGGAAAAAATTATCTGCAAGATGGGTGCTGCGACGACGTTGGATCAAAAACAAATGAGAATGGACATATCTGGACAATGTTTTGCCCATTTTAGGAGAAACTAACAAAGTTTTTTTGTGCCGGTTTGTGACCACAGATGAAGCTTGGGTTCACTACTATACCCCAGAGACTAAAACAGTCAAAGCAGTGGAAACATGCTGATTATCCACCACCAAAGAAAGCAAAGACAATTCCTTCAGCGGGAAAGGTCATGGCATCAGTGTTGTGGGATACGAAGGAGATTCTGTTTGTAGATTATCTCCCCACTGGGCAAACAATTACTGGAGAATACTATGCTAGTCTCCTGGACAAATTATAACAAAAGATACGTGAAAAAAGGCCAGCTTTAGCAAGGAAAAATGTCACCTTCTGTCAAGACAATGCTCGCCTGCACGCATGTGCCATCACCACGGCAAAATTACATGAACTAAGGTATGAATTGTTGCCACACCCACCTTATTCACGTGATATGACTCCATCAGATTTTGATCTCTTCCCAAAACTGAAAATCTTTCTTGGTGGACAAAGATTCACTTCAAACAAAGAATTGATAGCTGGAGTTGGCAATTATTTTGTAGGCCTGGAGGAAACCCATTTTCGAGATGGGACTTAAACATCATTGGACCAATTGCATTAATCTATATGGAGACTACATTGAAAAATAAAAAAGTTTCAGTGATGTAAGTACATTTTTTGGATTCTGTTCCGAGAACTTTTCAAACCACCCTTGTAGCAGCCCGCCTATGAATTGTGTCGATATCTTCCTTCAGTCTGACCTGGTACAGATTCTAAAAACTCAGGCAGTACTCAAGAATAGGTCACACCACCATCATATACACAATCTCCTTTACAGGTGAACTATTCTTTCCTAAAATTCTCCCAATAAACCGAAGTTGACCATTCACCTTCCCTACCATAGTTCTCATATGCTCATTCCATATCATATCACTTTGCAATGCTACACCCAGATATTTAAACAACTTGACTGTGTTTGATCTTCCTACTCATCCACATTAACTTACATTTTTCCACATTTAGGACTAGCTGCCATTCATCACACCAACTGGAAATTTTTGTCTAAGTCATCTTGCATCTTCCTACACTCACTCAACTTTGACACTTTACCATACACCACAGCATCATCAGCAAACAATACAGTTTCCACATCTAATGTACTACAATGAAGTTTCATGATTTCCTCTCAAGGAGATTTGTTGAATCACCTTCCATTTTTCTATATGCTGTGTCATCAAGAAGTCCATACATTTTATGCTTATTCTATGAGCACAGTTCAACACCATAGTGTTCCTTTTCTTAGTAGTCAGGACAACCGAATGTGGGTCATCACATAACTCATGGACAGCAGCTCCTTCCTCCCCCGAAATGTTGCTCTTTGGTGGTGTGGGCCTGGTGAGCACACAACACATTTCACAGCATATTTCATCAGTGTCATTAACTGATATGGCGTAGGTGGCCTGCTGCACACTTCATATGGTGTCCACAAATGGTAGTAATGATGTTGGAATCAGGACAAAGTTTAATCCTTTCCTGAGGGCCGACATTGCTGCATTGATGATCATTATTCTCTCTGTAAGGTTGGTCACATTTTACTTAGGTGATTTGTGTATTTTTAATGTCTTGCTGCCATCTTTTCATACTGCAGTGTCTGCTTAGATGTAGAGTTTCTTAGTGCACTTTCGGGCAGTGTCCAGGTGACAGTGTCTTCCCACTCCCAACAAGTGGTAGAGATGGATGTCAAGTAGTAAATCAATACATATAGTGGATTCTCCATCTTACAAGTATCTGACTGGCTCATTTTGTGATGCTAGTGGCTGTTGCAGCCTGTATGTGGCGAGATATCTTGACAAAAGGCATTATCAAAGTACCATTTGACACCTAAGTTGAAATGTGAGAGAGAAGAGCAGCAGCTCCGTCTTGTTCCTTAGCTTGCATTTGTTGAAGCATTTCCTCCCCATAAAGGTACTTTTATGTGACCTGATCTTATACCAGCATATTTCTAACTAGGAGAGTACTCAGTTATCTGCACGGATCATGTCATAAGTTCTCCATGCTGTTTCAGCAGACTGACTTGTTGCCATCTATTCCTGACAGTGGCCACTGCGCTGGGGTTGTTGTCCTTATACTTATTGGGCATCACCCCTTCCACCACTATGTCCCTATTCACCAGGGTACTATGAAGGGAATCTGTGAAATTTATAAGCAAGAAATTTGAGACCAACTTGATGAGACTTTTTAAATTTGTGCTCACCTCAACTTTGTACTTGTTCAATGGAAAGCATTAAGAAAAGATTTTGGCATGGCAAGGGATGCCCTCTATCACCAGATGTAGAGAGTCTGTTCATGAAAGATATTGAGATGAAGGCACTGGAGCAAGCCCAACTAAAACCAGTCTCTTTCTACTGTTTTGTGGATGACACACTCATCGTTTGGCTACATAAATGGGACAGCTTAGGTGTATTTCTCCATCATCTGAACTCATTCCTAACACACCTACAACTTACCTTGGAAGTTGTACAGGAGAGCATTCTCCCATTTCTTGATTTCCTGGTGAAATAGAAACCAGATATCAAACTGGGACACAGTGCACATACTGATCTGTATCTACTCGCTGCCGATAGTCACCACGACTCCAAGCGTGATGGCATTTTACGCACAATTGTTCACAGGACGCTGTCCATCTGTGACCGATACAGCCTTCTAACTGAGCAGAATCACCTGGCGATAACATTCCAAATTGGTGGATACAGCAACAAGCAGTTAAGGCATGTCTGGCTTGAGATAACCCCTTGAGACTTCTCGAATTTGTGCTCATATCAGGTTGCTTTGTGTTCAACAGAAAGTGTTAGGAACAGATGGATGGCATGACCATCGTTTGTTAAGAGTTAAGGCATGTATTCACATAGGTTGTACCTAGGCAACAGCAGGATGAAAAGCATGTGCACAAATCACTGGTGTGCTTTCCGTTTTCAGTAATACCTCCAGAAAAGCCAGCAGAGTCTTGGATTTTGCCCACCCACTAAGACGTTGATGCTAGTAGGTTCAAGGATCTACCTAATCCCCTGCCGTTGTGACAAGACATAAATTTTGGAACAGTAGAAGAAAGTGTGCTGTGAACATATATACCATACCGGAATACGCCAGACCAACAAATCAGCCATGGCTGACAATGGTATAAAAACTGACTGTACCATAGGTTATGTAAAAACCAAAATACTTTGGCAATCCTCCTCCTACTGTGATTGCACGATTAAAGAGGCCGTTGAAATTATTGTCAAAGATGGTTTCATTGACAAAGATAATGACCTACAACTGTGTCAGGCATGAAAACATGCACTGAATCTAGAAAAAGCAAAGTTTTCATGTACAGTTAGATCAGCACCCAGAGACAATAGTGTGTACAGTGGGGCTGCATTACACAGCCCCCCCTCCAGTGGCTTTGCAGACAGCAACAGGAGCGGAGTGGTGGAGGGGGTAATGGCCAACATGAACAGGACACGAACTCAAGCAGAGTAGTAGTCATCAGGAACCACCGGAAGTCAGCAAGACATATGTTGGTTGAAACATCATGGAGGACATGCAAACTAGACCTTGGCAGACACCCAAGGATTCAGCGAGTTAGAAATACATTGGCAAAACATCAAATTGCTTATCTTCTAATGATGGAATGATTAATTTGTCCATACCTAATCAGTGAACACCACCAGATTCCATCCACATGAGTAGTGTGAAGATTTCTCATCATCACATCAAAAAGCAGTAATTTTAAGTTCAGACTGTATTAATAACTTTCTTCTTACTGTACCTAGATGTGGCTTGTAGACATTTTTGAAACTATATTAACTACCATTAAAACACTACCTCCGGCATCGCTTTATTGATTCTCTCATAAAATTTTCATCCAGAAGCTAACTGTGAGGACGTCACTGTACAAAGTGTCACCTACTTTATCCTAACGGGATGTAATGCTTCATTTGTTTGTTTTGTTGTGCTCTTTACTGTGCCCACAAATCTTCTATTATTGTCTTCTATTATATGGACACTTATTATAGTACTTTAAAAACTTAGTTTAATTTTTGTGTAGTTTTGATTAAGGAATGATGATACTGGAGCTTTCATCTAGATTTCTTGTTAAAACTAGATTAGATTTACAAGAGAGAGCTTTGTTGCATAGTTTTGTCGGTAATCTGAAAAGTTAAGGCTGTACTATCTTTCTAGTTCACCTAATTTCAAATGGTATTGCTTCTTTGCTCCGAAATTGAAGTGGAACTTACATTTTCAACCTATGAAATTAAAGCTACTTCTTTAAGGTAATTAGTGGAACTGTTCCAGTTTTTGTGGTGATTGTCAGTGTCAACAAGACAAACAACTGTGCGAGAATATGGTTGGATGAAATGTGTCAACCTTCTGTCAAAGAGATAATTAAAAATAATTGTAGTAGTTCTGTGTGTGCAGTGATGAGATGGATTCCCTCATTATTATTCTCAGTTTTACTCATAAAACACATCACTGCTCCACATACCCATCATTAGTCTTCTGGTACTCAATTTGTCTCATCTATATGTGTTTCTTAGACAGCAGTTTTCTTGAATCAACTTATTTCTTTTCATTTGATTTCCAGTGCTGGATGTGTGTACAGAGAGCATCACGACCTATACATTTGGTAGGATATCAAGTCCATCACTCTGCAGATATCCCATATATGAACTGTTTTGGTTTTCCTGTTACATTTGTTCCACAACAGCTCTGCTCCTCTGCACAACTAATTTTCTTCCGTTCATGAGTTTCCTACTTCTTTTATTTCTTTACCATCATAATCACCACCACCACCGCCACCACTTCTGCATGGTTAATTGTAAGCACAATCAACTCCTTGCTCACCATCTTCTCAGAAAATCAGCCATTTAATATATTTATTTCAGAGTGACATTTCAACAAGTTTCTCACTTGTCATATTCTGGCAAATTCTGTAGAGTAGGACAAACAAGAAACTTATCAAAAGTCACTCTGAAATAAACATATTACTCATAAGAAGAATTCATCCACACCTTGTGCTGAGAAAGCTTGCATCCACATTTAATGTAGTATGCTGTTCTGTCATATTTCATCATGCAGCCATGAACTTACCATACCATAGTGATTCTCTCTAAGCTATGTTATAATATATTTATCTTTCTATATACTATGGTTAATTCTCCTGCAAAAGCACTTGCACAAATGAAAGCAATGAGCACTATATCTTTCTTTTCTAAGTCATGTATGTAACACACTTGTGCATTTAAAATAATTAAGTATTAACATCCATTAAATTGGTCAGTATGCAGAAGATCCACATACTGATTGCTGTAAACTTCTTAAAACATAATTAATATTAGATCTTTCTTTCAGGTAAAAGACTGTGACAAAGCATCTCGCAGAAAGGATAAACAAAAACTGAAATCAGATGAAAAGCAGGAGAAAAGACGCATCAAGGAAGAGAAACTTAAGAAGCTGGCTGAAAAGGAAAAAGAGCGTGATAAGAAGCGCTCTAAACAGAAAGTGAAAAGTAGCCCAGTTACTCATCAGGCAACTTTACAAGACTTTGCGCAGTCGGAAAGTAATTATATCCCTTTGCTATTGGAAAAATGTGTTAGGTTCATAGAAGAAGAAGGCCTTGACTCAGAGGGAATTTACAGAGTTCCTGGAAATCGAGCACATGTAGATCTCCTCTTCCAGAAATTTGAAGAAGGTAACTGTTTTTCTTTCTCTATTTTGTGACTGACCAACACATTTTTACAGTTGCTTCAATTTGTCAGTTATAGCCAGAGTGCCTTTTTTCATGAAGCATTCTCTTCAATATTTCTCAATGGTATCCAGTTACCATATCAAAAAACTGTGAAAGATATTGGCATAATCTTGATGAGCATCTAAATTGCAAAGAACAAACTACTGCAGCTTGCAGGAAATCTCCTGCCGACATGCAAACTAAAAATTTAGAAAAATATTTCCACCTCAAATTAAACAAAAATTAGTGCAGTATTTAACCCTGCCAAATATTTACTACCATGCTGTTGTTCAACTTAAAACAAATATAGGAAGTAGTGGAAACACCAAACAACTTGAGCTAGCAATGAACATTTTCCTAAGATACATGTTCAGCATTCGATTGTTTGGTCATATCTGCCCTTCCTATACTCAAGTTGGATGTAAATGGCTAGGTGGCATGATTTTATGATTTTAACATGTGGTGTTTACTTCATCAGTTTCTTAGTCACTGGCAAGCACAGCTCTCCCTTTTTTTTTTTTTTTTTTTTTTTTTTTTTTTTTTTTTTTTTTTTTTTTTTTTTGTGGGCGGGGGGGGGGGGGTGTAAAATATCACACTATGGTCAACAGTTTACATACTGTATCCTCTTTCCATTTCTTAATCAAGTACTAAATAACACCAAAAGCTAGCTACTAGATTTATAGGTAGCATATTTACCAGCCAACAACACATTTCTTACATTTTTATCTCAACAGATTGTACTAAAAGGCTCATTTTGGAGAGATCTTTAATTTGGTGTGTATTAGCTTTGCTGCATCCTTAATATTTTTCAGTTTTTCAATCCTAAACTTGAGATGTTTAATGTTTCAAGTGTGTTCAGTCTGTGATGTTTCTGTGATGTCACTTGCCTTGTGCTGTGATTTGCTGAAAGAAGCAAATCTTGCAACTAACATGTTTGTGAAGCTAATATACCACATTTGTCTGTATTCATACTTATACTTGTTCTGTATGAAACCATAGAGTTTAACTGATGTAGTGCATTAAGGATCTCTCCAAAACATGTCATTTTTAGTACAATTTGCTTTGCTAAAATGTGACATCTTTGGATAAATATGTTACCATCCTTCTTATGTGCTTCATTTAGTAGGCTAAAATGTAGTTATAACAAAGGCAGTGGCAAAGTGTCCATTAAGGCTCTAAGGCTGAGCGTACTCCACAAGATTCCAACGTAATTCACCCGAATTGAATTTAATCCAATCGGATCATGTACCCTCATAAATGTTTTCAAATATTTTACGTTTGAACTTCGTATATGCACCCGCCAGTATAATCCATCACTCCTCTAGCTTTTCAACCTGTAGCAGCTCAGAATTCTGTACTTGTTACGTGCATGCACAGTAAGCCCGTTTCTTTCATGTGGCAGACTGGGCTTTCTACAGCGTGGATACAATTTTTAAAAGCTGGCATTTGCTTTGTTTCTGCTTCTCGCCGGTAGGTGGATACGTGCCTAAGTGGAATGACAATCATTCGGCAGTTCCCTAACAGATAGCACGACTTTGCATCATCTAGCATGCTAGCAGCAAGCTGGACAGAATCAGAAACCATTAGCTAGTAATTTAAGTGTTTGTTTAAAACGCAAAGAACAATAAAATATTCGTAATCCATAGAAAGTAAATGTGAATGCATCTTTGGCTGTTATTGGAAGATGACAGAAAATAGCCTACGTATTTTCATTGTTCCTGAAATTAAAATTTAGTAGCCTTACTTATTTCAAACATTGGTAGTGCCATAGTGTGTCTGTAGGTTTTCATGTCAATAGTACTAGACATGTTTATGAAGAAACCTGGAACATGAATTTTGTAGTTAAAATGTAGGAAGTAGTGGTAGTGATTAACTGATTAGTGAAGTATATTTTGGAGTGCCTTGTCACATCTCTGCTGTCATCATCAATTTGTCTTGTAATTGTGTTGTAGAAAGGAAAACAGTAAGTTGTCTAATATTTAAATCATTATTTTGTTACACATGATGTTGTTGGCTGCCTCAAACTGCCATGGAGGCATTTATTTCATCACAAGATCCACTGAATTTTTTAATCGAAAACCCTACGTTATTCTCTCTCTTTCTTTGGAAGATAAACTCCTGGTGAAGAATGAAAGCTGACACCAAATCTGTCTATTAAAAAGCTTATGGAAAATTTGTGAGACACTTCCGAACACAATGGTACAATTCAAAACCCTGGTTAAGTGGCAGTGCTGCAAGGAACAAACTTTTTTCTTTTTACTGTGTGCTATTTGAAATGGTTAGTGGTAAATAGGCTAAGAGAGTCTTCAAAATTTCCTTTCAAAAGCTAAAAAGTTTGCATGTTTCATTTTACATATCGCAGCAGCTGTTAAATACAAAAAGTTAAGTACAGTAAAAAATTGACCACGCGCTTTTAGAAACAACATGCCTGGATGCCTTAAAACATAGGAGAAGGTTGATTGAGACAGAAGTATAATGAAGAGACTTATTTCGACGATCTACTTTTTAGCACAGCAAGAGTTAGCTCTTCAAGGTCATGACAAATCTAAGGTGTCACTAAATAAAGGAAAAAATTTAGAACTTTTGAAAGATCACTTAGCATCCGATTGGGTATTTAAAGGCACTGCTGATGATATACAGAATGAATTAATAGCTTTTATTGAGGATGCTGTTGAAGAACGAATTTCAAGTGAAGTTAAAAATAATCCTTTTGCATCAGTGCAAGCCGACAAAACAATCGATGTCTCAACTAGAATTCAGATGAGTGTAATTTTTTGTTTTGCAGATAATAAATCAGGAGGAATTCAAGAGAAATTCATAGGGTTTTATGACGTATCCAAAAATCAGATGCACAAGGTATAGCCACTGTTTTGTTGCGAGTGCTAAGCAGTTGGAATATTGATTTCAAAAAATTAGTATTGCAACATATGACGGCTGCAGTGCAAGGGCAGGGAAAAATTATGGTGTCCATTCTATTGTGAAACAAGCATATCCTCTCTTTATCTACTGTGATACCCATGAGTTGATCCTAGTTCTCCTCTATGCTTGTAAAAAGATTACGCAAGTAAAACTGTTTATGGCAAATCTTTCATGATTTCACACATTTTAGCTGTTCCAGTAAAAGAAGTGAACTTCTGAGGGTAAGAGGATTTAAACTACAAAGTCCTGTACAAACTGTTATTCTTTACTACACACGCCTTGGAGTAGCGTTTAATGATGTGATAAAGAATGAAGGGTGGGATGATAATTCTGTACAACAAGCAATTGTGCTAAATAGTATAGAGAATGATCAGACCTTTCTTTTTCTACTGCAGCTGTACAAACCAATTTTCCAACATACAGGTATCTAGTTTGACGTCTTGCAAAGAAAAACTGTGGGCATAAGATGCTGTAAGCTTGAAACTGAAAACTACATTAATGCTGTTGAAAGGCTAAGATGTGAGGAAATTATTCTGAAATGCATTGTGGAAGCTTAGAGCCTAATAAATTCAGCAGGAGTATCCGAAATTAATTTTAACAAAACAGAAGCAAGTATTCAGAATTTGAGATGGCTGGCATTCAAAATAATTGACACAATGATAGTAAACATGGAAACCAGACTCCATGACTTTCATGGAACAGATTTTACATAACTTGTAGATGAGAAAAAAGTTCTCAGGTTATAGTAGGCCAGACAATTTCCTGATAAATGAAGTTAGAAAACTACAGTACTTAAAATATATCCCTTCTTTGTCAGTGAAAAGGTGAAAGGAGAACTTATATTTATATACAGCAGCAAGGATGAACGTCTACAGTGCTAGGACCTCCTCAGATCCCTTATAGACACTGGAGTAAAAAACGTGTTCTCTGAATGTGTGAAATTACTATTGTTGGTTCTTGCAACCAGCACGTTTTGCGCAAGAATCATGAGTACATTAAAACATATGAAAATATACCTTCACAACACAGTGACATATGACAGATGGTCAAACTTGGAGATTCTAGCTATAGAGAAGGGAACTGTGAAATCTTCGACCAAACAGCAGGAGTTCATATCTCGTGTTATCGACATGTATGCCTAGAAAAAGGACAGGAGGATAGAACTAATTTATAAAAATATTTGATGGTGAGTTACTATGTGCGGTATTTTTATTCATGTGTAGGTGTTTAATATTTTTATGCATTTATTTATAACAATTTCTACAGTAGTTTCATCTTAGTTGAAATATGTGACTGAGATACTTTTGCAGTGTTTCTAATTTACAAGTTTTTGTTTATATATATATATATATATATATATATATATATATATATATAATATTTTTTTTCTAAACTCGTTATTCTCAGCCTACCCTACAAAAAATGCCATGTTTCACAACTGAACAAAGGAATTGCTTCTTATCACCTATTCATGCACGTTTTGCTTACCTTAATTCATTTTTTCATAGGCGCGATCAGCTCATCTCCCCTTCCGCACTGCAAATTGGTCTGTGGCCATTTCATTGAAATTTGAACGATTCAGTAATTCTTTTTCAATAACACATTGCAAGTGCACAATGTCTGTCTGTCACTCATAGTATTTCACATGAATATTTTCACCCATTTTAGCATAGAAAAGCAGGGCTATGCATCTCTTGTTGCCATTGGGAAGGTCACAATTACTTACAGTTGTTTAACTCTTTCAGGAAAGCTTCTGCCAAGTTCTTTTCATGTATAAAGCTCCGTATAAAATCCGAATGGGTGTACAACTCATTCAGGTCATTATGCTACTTTCAGTGTTTTTTTAATTTTTATTTTATTTATTTATTTATTTTGCCAAAATAATTTGATGCTTTGATGAAGATGAAAGTTTAAACAGCTGTGCAATTGGAAAGTGATCGTTAAAACTGAATCAATCACTGATCTGAGTCACGATGCAGTCATAAACATCTAGTACATGCATCTTTCTTGATTCCATGTAATGTCTCCATTTTGCAATTGATTCTTCTTGTTTCCAATGATCATCAATGTCAGTAGAGGTCTTAACACGCTGAACAGATAGTGCAAAATGAGATACATGTCCGATAGTTTTCACTGCATCAATATTCCGTTCCTGTAGTTCATTGAACAGAATGTCACAATGAGGCATGATTTTATTAAAAAATGTAACAAGAAGTGGAAATCTTCATCTTGCAGGAAACCCTTAAGTCGCATAGCCTTGTTTATTGTCCTGTGATCATTAGTGTCACTGTCAATAATTTTTTTTGCATGCACTCGACAATTTCTGTTTGGTATTTGTATATAGTGGTAATGCTGTACAATTTGAAATTCTAACTGATGGAATGGCGACATGTAGGAATACGTTTCTTCACTATCTTGTCAAGAATGGCTGAGTGGTTAGGAAACTGGGAAAAGACGGGTAGGAATTCTTTCAGAGTTGTTGAAGAAGATCTGCACTTGCATAAGGCTTGTTACACAACATTCAGCAATTAAATTTAACTTGTGTGTGTAGCAGTAAATAAAGTGAGCATTTTATATATTTCTTTAATTCTCTGTTGAATTCCACTTTTGTGGCCACTCTTAACAGGAGCACCACTGTAACATTGAGGTATCAGTGTCTCATGTGTTCCATTTACTTTTGTTTAGCTTGCAGAGAACAGCTACAGTTACATCATCTGCAGTGTGACATTTTGTCATACAGAGGAAATAAATCTTTCATTTATTATCTCCAATAACACATACCAAATTATTAGCACCAGTTGTGATAAGTTTGCACAGTCAGTGGTTTCATCAACTTAGATTGTGAGGAAACTTGTCTTAGACAGCTCACTCATGATGAGGTTGAGGCATGCCTCATAAATGGAATACAGGAGTGCATTTTGAATCATTTTGAATAGACCTAAGGAAACCTGAATTTCTGATTTTTTAAATGTGCTGCTTCAAGACACCATCCAGTTCCAACATTAGACGAACTAGCCTTCAAAAAAAAAATTCCTGAATTCTTGAAGTTTTCTGTTTTGTCGCCAGTGTCAGAAACAAAAAACTATAAAAACGTGTATACTATATGTCAGTTAATGACAAATCAAAGCATAATAGAGACGTACACAGACAGAGATTCAGTAGTGAAATTTCAGCTACTCTGTTCATTGGCCAGAGTCTTCAGGAGGTCCATAACTGCTGCACTCTATTGAAGTCAGCCCCCAGACCTCTGCTACACAGAACTAAACTGCCATTTCAAGGCACAGCATTAAGATTAGCTACTGCTTGTTAAGAAAACATCACTCGATATCGGCAGGTCCCAAAGCATTGGCTGTCACTATTTAAACCAGTGTGTGGAATATTTGAAATGCCTACTGATGATTTAAATTCTATAATACGTCATTGAGAAATATATTTTAATGTGTATTTTGGGGTGCCTTCACCACAGAAACTAACTATGAGCCACACCTGCTCACTGGTGTCCTCAGTACCTCTCCTCATGTATCAAATGCCTATCACCATTCCACAACTGCTATACCATATTGGATACGTCCAGCATCTTGGCTGTTCCTTTGCCCCATTTAAGCCATATGACAATGGAGCAAATTATCGTGTAACCTGCATCTTACTCAAAACTACTCTGCATTCAGGAGGAGATTAAAGTTTTGTTTTATCATCAGTGCAGTTTATCTCTCTATGCATCTCTCGTCCTTTCTATTTCTGTTTCTTTCTTTCCATCTAATCTGCTTATTATACCCAGTTAAAGAACATAGTGAGGAAATTGCTTAATGTTACTAAGACTGACATGTCTGTAATTTCACATCATATAGCTATATAATTTCCCAAAAGTGTTTTATGTTCACATGCTATATATCCCATGTCACTTAATCAAAATTAGCGATTGAGACATCATTTTCCAGGTTCACCACTAATGACAAAAAATGCACAGATAGTTTAAAGTTATTTTTTTCGTTAAAAAACTTTAGTTTGAAAACATTTTTCTAAGAACAGTGTAGAATGTGCCATCTGTTGACAATCTATTTAACTAACACGCACGACTGTGGCTGCAGTTTGGTAGATTCTTTACGCAAGAGTAGTCTGTCACGTGATTTGCTGCATGAACAAACTGAATTACATCAACTTTCATCATCACGGGTATGTACCATTTACTTTTATAACTTAATTTATTACTTAGTAGATTTAACTTTTAACTCATCATTACTTTACAGTGATTGTTTTAAACTCAATACCATTAATCTCTATCACTAGCAAAGGCCAACAAACAATTATGACCAGGTATATTTATTTGTTATTAATTTTTCTTAACAAATGAATAATTACAAAAACCAAAAACTTTCAAATGTCTGCTAATTTTTTTCTTCTGTATTTCAAGTTTCTACAGTGCCATCGGGCACAACATGATAATATCGAGAGAGTGACATCCAACCAGAGGGCATTCCACACCATAGAAACATGTCACAAACTGTAGAAGAAGAAGTGCCAGAGGAAGTGATGAACATTGACAACTTCAACTTCAGCAAGATAGAGAAGCTCAGTGCAACTGTAGACAAGACCTATCAGTGTTCAGTGGCAACAATTTGTGCAAGACATCGACTTTGTGTCACCAACTTACCTACTTCACCTCCATCAAAATATAAATGCAACTACATAAACTACCAAAAAATATTGTTCTGCCCATCTTTTCCTTAAAGGCAATGAAGTTCAAACACACAGTGCTGATAATATGGACCAAATGTGTGCATGTTGTTCTGTGAGGTTGTTTGCATGGGAGTTCAGTGACAATTCAGCTACCATGTGTTCCACAAGGGGGAGGTTAACTTAGACCCCATTAAAGTTTGTAAAGAGCTTCAAAGCCTCATAGAACTGAATAATGACTATACTAAGAACAACATAGGAAATATTAGACAGTTTAACAATGCTCTGGCATTTGCATCAGTTTAGTTTAAGACAGGTGATATTTCTTGCAGCAGTCCACATTGCATGGATAGGTGTATCATATGGTAGGAAGGTGCACCAACTTATGCTGACCTCTTCATTATAGATTTTGATACTCCATTACATCATCATATAGAGAATAAAGCCAATAGAACCTGTTGCAGGGAAATGCTTGATACACATAATCCTTATGCAAAAGATGTAGATCGCCGTGTACCTGATTTTCAAATACAATTCAATACTAATAATACATTTCACCCTGGAAGATCCATTGTGCCTACAGTCAGTGAGGTGGCTGCTGTTTTTAGCACTGGTGACAGAACACAACCAGGTAATTTTGATTTTGTCCTCTGTTCTAAAAGAACTAGCACACTTACGACAGTACCTTACTTGAATCCTCATTTTGATCTGATGTGCGGTTAACTGCTTTTTCCATATGGTGAGTTTGGATGGACTGTAGGTAAGCCTCATGTTCAAGTTCATGATACTGTATTGATAACAGTCACAACACAGCTACAGTACTATTGTTATCATCTAGCAGTTGGAGAGGGTTTCACTGTAATTCATGCTTCAGGTAAATTATTTCAACAACATATTGTTGACAGTTATATCAAAGTAGAAGGTTTATTCAATCTCATCAAAAAGAACTTGTAGCTGATAGTTACAAAGGTTTGATGGACTTTCTTTACACTGATGCTGAACAAGGGGGAGCAATTGGGGAATATATATATTGATCTTCCTTCTGCTTACAATGAGAGTCCTTGCAGTATGCTTCAAAATTATCAAGACGCGACAGCCATTGTTGCCCACTTAGGAAAGCCTGATCTGCTTCTCACAGTTACTTGCAACTGCAAGTGGACTGAAATTACCTCTCAGCTGAAACAGATGAACATAGATCTGAATTAATTTCTGTGGTTAAATCTGGTAGCTTTATTACACAATCTGTTTAAAAACACATGTACACTCCTGGAAATTGAAATAAGAACACCGTGAACTCATTGTCCCAGGAAGGGGAAACTTTATTGACACATTCCTGGGGTCAGATACATCACATGATCACACTGACAGAACCACAGGCACATAGACACAGGCAACAGAGCATACACAATGTCGGCACTAGTACAGTGTATATCCACCTTTCGCAGCAATGCAGGCTGCTATTCTCCCATGGAGACGATCGTAGAGATGCTGGATGTAGTCCTGTGGAACGGCTTGCCATGCCATTTCCACCTGGCGCCTCAGTTGGACCAGCGTTCGTGCTGGACGTGCAGACCGCGTGAGACGACGCTTCATCCAGTCCCAAACATGCTCAATGGGGGACAGATCCGGAGATCTTGCTGGCCAGGGTAGTTGACTTACACCTTCTAGAGCATGTTGAGTGGCACGGGATACATGCGGACGTGCATTGTCCTGTTGGAACAGCAAGTTCCCTTGCCGGTCTAGGAATGGTAGAACGATGGGTTCGATGACGGTTTGGATGTACCGTGCACTATTCAGTGTCCCCTCGACGATCACCAGTGGTGTACGGCCAGTGTAGGAGATCGCTCCCCACACCATGATGCTGGGTGTTGGCCCTGTGTGCCTCGGTCGTATGCAGTCCTGATTGTGGCGCTCACCTGCACGGCGCCAAACACGCCTACGACCATCATTGGCACCAAGGCAGAAGCGACTCTCATCGCTGAAGACGACACGTCTCCATTCGTCCCTCCATTCACGCCTGTCGCGACACCATTGGAGGCGGGCTGCACGATGTTGGGGCGTGAGCGGAAGACGGCCTAACGGTGTGCGGGACCGTAGCCCAGCTTCATGGAGATGGTTGCGAATGGACCTCGCCGATACCCCAGGAGCAACAGTGTCCCCAATTTGCTGGGAAGTGGCGGTGCGGTCCCCTACGGCACTGCGTAGGATCCTACGGTCTTGGCGTGCATCCGTGCGTCGCTGCGGTCCGGTCCCAGGTCGACGGGCACGTGCACCTTCCGCCGACCACTGGCGACAACATCGATGTACTGTGGAGACCTCACGCCCCACGTGTTGAGCAATTCGGCGGTACGTCCACCCGGCCTCCCGCATGCCCACTATACGCCCTCGCTCAAAGTCCGTCAACTGCACATACGGTTCACGTCCACGCTGTCGCGGCACGCTACCAGTGTTAAAGACTGCGATGGAGCTCCGTATGCCACGGCAAACTGGCTGACACTGACGGCGGCGGTGCACAAATGCTGCGCAGCTAGCGCCATTCGACGGCCAACACCGCGGTTGCTGGTGTGTCCGCTGTGCCGTGCGTGTGATCATTGCTTGTACAGCCCTCTCGCAGTGTCCGGAGCAAGTATGGTGGGTCTGACACACCGGTGTCAATGTGTTCTTTTTTCCATTTCCGGGAGTGTACTAGGTGTAGTCATTGGTTATGTTTATGTTGTTGAATTGCAAAAGGGAGATCTCCGCCACGCACACTTTGTGCTCATTCTGTCAAATGAAGATAAATTACATTCATTTGAAGATGTAGACACTTTAATTTGTCCAGAAATTCCAGATAAAAAAATGGACCCCAAACATTTTGAAGTTATTCAGGAATTCTTGGTACACAGACCTTGTGGTACTGTCAATCTGAACAGTCCCTGCAGGCAAGAACAAAAAATATTAAAAATTATCTAAAACATTTTCAGGAGGGAACTGACTTAAATGTTGATGGTTACCCTATTTATAGACGATGTAGTAATGGCATTACAGTGACATTTTGATCATTTATTGTTGATAGTCGATGGATTGTACTATTCTGCAGATTTCTCAGTAGAAAATAACACTCTCATATCAATCTTGAACATTGTTCTTTGATCAAATCTGTTACATATTTGTTCAAGTATGTGTATAACAGAAATGACTGCATGGCTTTAGGATTGCATTCAGATTCGGAAGGTGAATGACAACTTGTTGTTGATGAAGTCAAGATTTACTTGAGTTGTTGTCATGTGAGACCACCTGAGATTCTATGGTGATTACGCGAAGTCTGGCTTTTCCACCGATGTCATACGATCAAGCGACGATCTGTTGTCCATTTATCAGAACAACACATGATGTACTTTCAGGCTAACCTTCATAGGGACTACAAATTTGTGGCATTTTTTAATTGTTCTAGTACAGTATTACCTCACACAAGTACCTTTACCATGAAATTCCAGAACATTTTGTGTGGTCAAAAGGACAATGGATTATTCACAAGGAAAACACCGAGTGCTTTGGACACACCTGCACTGTGAATCCACCTCCAAGTACAGCTTCTGCATGTCTAAGGATAACAATCATTTGGCGGTCTAGGCACAGTTGATGTAATACTGTGGATCTCTTTACTTTAAACTGTAGAAAAATTACATTTAGTCATTAATTAACACTGGATGGAAAGAATGTTTGCAGGAGGCTGCCAGACACCAAATGCCAACACAGTTGAGACAGATTTTTGCCATCAACTGTATATTCTGTTCTGTCAATATACCTGAGTTGTGAACATATCAGGACACACTCTCCGAAGATTTTTGAGAGACAGCACACACACACCTGAAGTCTACAACCTAATGTTGTTAGAATCGGAGAACGGTTTTAAATTTCATGGCAAATCTTGCCAACAGTTCCACCTGCTGACCCGTGAAAAAGTTAAATGAAGAACAGAAGGCAGTAGCTGATTCAGTCAGAAATAAGATTCCCAATTGTTGCCTCACTGATGGACTTGGAGTCTCTGGAAAAATATTTGTCTACAAAACTTTGTATCCCATTTTATGAAGTGAAAACAAAGTTGTTTTAGCTGTTGCATGGACAGGTATTGCTGCCAATCTCCTGCCAGGGGGACGCACATCTCATTCAATTTTCAAACTACCTGTAACTATCTTAAATGTATCAGTCTCATTAATTCTCACTCACACTAAGGATGCATAACTTTTCTGTAATTCTTATCTCATCATTTGGGATGAGAGTTCACTGGTTCCGAAAGAAGTGCTAAGTGTTGGCGATCGACTTTCAATGAATAATAATCTCCCTTATGGAGACAAAATAATTCTGTTTGGTGGAGATTCCTTTCAAATATCACACATCATTAGACCTGCTAATGGAACAGTCTTTGCTGAAACGACATTTAAATGATAACCGTTATGGTGTCATGTTAAAATTCACAAATTGGCTAAAGATATGAGGGCAAATTATAATACCATATTCACTTAGTGGTTACTTAAGTTGAGTAATGGTGAATTAGGAAATCAAACAGATTACTTCAATGAAGCAATCAAAATTCCTAAAAATTGTTATTGTAATTACAATAGTTTTATTGCCACCATATTCAATGCCACAGAAAGCAATGAACAAAATGTTATGCAATTCTAGTTGCAGGCGATACTATGTTCAGATAATGATGACTGTACAACAGTTAATTAATTTGTGACTTCCAGTTTGTTACATGTAGAGGCAAAGGTCTACCTCAGCTCTGGATTCTGTCCATCTTGAAGACATTAACAACGTTCATATGTGCCCTGTAGAATTCTTGGACTCATTAATTCCATCCAGTTTACCACTTCATCAATTGCTTGTAAAGAAAAGTGCTATTATTGTGTTAGTTAGAAATCTTAATACTAATCAGGGGTTCATTGTTGTGCAATATTAGTTGTAACTCAGTTAGATGAGTACATCATTGCTAAATTCATTGACTTGTCTAAAAATGAGCTCATACTGCCCATTAACCTCACACCTTCTGATCCAACCTTGTCTTTCCAAATGATAAGAAAACAATTTGCAATGAAAGAGCCTTTGTTGTGACAATTAATAAAGTGTAAGGTCAAATGCTTTAAAGGGCAGGATTGTATTTACCAGAATGTGTTTTTTGCATGAGCAGTTATACTTTTTCACGAATTTACACATTCACTGATATTTATGTTTGTGCTGAAGACACATCAGCCATAAGGTTAACAATGATCACGTTATAACTGCTTACATTATTTTTAAAGAAGTTTTGTAAAATAAAGAAGTTTGAAAAAATAAAATATGACAAAGACAGTATTTGCTTGGTATATGTTTTACAATCAAACATATTGTATATAATGATACTGATTTTTTCTAGAGAGACTAATATTTGTTACTACTATTCAGATAATACCTTTCATTAATAGGTATTTGTATTTATGTATATCTCTGGTACTGTATTACCTGCTGGTAATTGAGCAGGATAGAGTGCAAATTATTTGCATGGGTCAACTAATATTCATTACTATACATTGTCATCGTCATTATTATTATTAAATATTGCTCATGTACCATACAATCTGTAATGTTTACTCACTAAGAAAGCCTGGTTAGATGTAAGAGTGTGCCTGAAGTCTCTATTCCTGCTAGGTGAAATAAATACATAAATAAAGACTGTTGTAACAGTCTGTAGTTCTACATTATTATTTCAGTACTCAGTCATACCTGCAGAACCAGTACCACAGTGTCCTTACAGAGTGGTTGTTTTCACATTTGTGCTTTTTGCATATTCCTTGTTTCTTACATCATTCCCAGCTTTATGTTAATATTATTGAATATAATGAGGATATATGGTGTGAAGACAGAGTTACTCTTAAGGGAATAGTCAGGCTAGTCACGTTGAAATCTGCCATGGTTTTTTTGCCACTTGTACTCCATGTTAGTTACAATCTACATGCAGAATTTCACCACCTGACATGAACTGGAGATTATTGTAAGGTAATAATGAAATATGACATTTTTTCACATGGTTTCCACCCTTGAAATTGTTTTCGTGTACCGTCCTGAACTTGTATCACTGCCCATTAGGTTGTGAGGTAAGTGCTTAATCACCGATTGAATGTGATCATAAATTAATTAAATATTAGTGGACAAATACAGCTTATATTGTATCCATAACATTTCTCCCAAATTTGTATGGAGTATATACAAATATAAGGGGCAGTCAGGTGAAAATGAGGTAGATGAAGTGCTATAACTGTTAATACATTTAGCCTACTGTGAGACAAGAACAGTTAGTGCCTTCATGGAAAAATGGTTGAAGTTGCCTACGGAACCGTGATTGTACTCAGATGTGCAACTTTTCATCTGAAGCAAATTGACAGCCATGAATGTCTTTCTTCAAGGCTCCAAAAATATGGAATTTTCATGGTGAAAGACAGGGTATGTATGGAGAATTGTAAGGGCTTCCCAGCAAATCTTGTGCAGTAGTTAATACAACAGCCACACCAGCTTTGGAAAAGTCATGATGACCTTCCTCTTTGGCTGCGAGGGCCCAGTGATCATTGACATTCTGGAACACAACACCACAATTAAAGTGCAGCAGTACATGGACACTTTGCACAAGGTTGTTTCGACTATGCTGCAGAAGTTTCACTGGAAAGCCTTTACACATCCTCCATAAAGTCCTGATCTCTGACCATGCCACTTACATATTTTTGGAGCCTTGAAGAAAGATATTCTTGATTTGGTTTGGATGAAGTGGTGCATGTCTGGGTACAATTATGTTTCTGTAGGCAACCACAAATGTTTTTCCATTAAGGTATTGACTGTCTCATCTCACAGTGTGATAGATTTGTCAACATTTACAGTGATTACTTTTAAAATCATATAGAGTTGACATACTTTTTTCTCATCTGTCTCATTTTCATTTAACTGTACCTTATAAATACCAGGTTTCCAACATTTCAACATTAATTTTATTCCTTGTAACTTTTGCAAGAATGTGAAATATTGATGCAATGCTCTAAACAGACGTTTTTGTTTACTAGGAACATACAATTAAGGGAGATATTTCCAGCCCTTTGAGGTGCAGACTTAGATGTTCTGAAACAAAATTGGGTCAGATTTGGGGATGAATCCAGCCTAGTATCAATACATTAAGCAGTGCGGCTCTTACCAGATTTTTAAACAGGGGAAAGGAAGACTGATAGTGTACTTATGACTGCAACATGAGAATGTTGTCATGGTGGTAAACTGGAAACTGCAGTGGTCTATCCATAATGATTTAATCTATTAATGTTAAGTAAAATGCCTTACACTGATGGAAAAATTCTTTGTCTAACTGCCATCTCGCTGACATTTCTTCTCCATCCTCTTATTCTCAGGGCTCTGATGTTTCCTTCCATGTTGTGCCGCCATTGTTGACATAGCCTTTCTTTTAATGTTCTTCCTGGCAGTTTCCACTTCAAGATGTACTGGTGTCCACTATCCTTAGGACATGCTCTAGCCAGGCTATTCTTTTACTTTTAATTAGCCTTACAGTAACAGCTCCTTGATTGAGATGGTCCAACTCGTAATTGGTTCTTGCTATCGGAATACGGTCATTATCCCAGATTCCTCCACCGGCCGTAGTGACCGTGCGGTTCTAGGTGCTACAGTCTGGAGCCGAGTGACCGCTACTGTCGCAGGTTCGAATCCTGCCTTGGGCATGGATGTGTGTGATGTCCTTAGGTTGGTTAGGTTTAATTAGTTCTAAGTTCTAGGCAACTGATGACCTCAGAAGTTAAGTCACATAGTGCTTAGAGCCATTTGAACCATTTTGGAGCCAGATTCCTCAATAAATTTTCTGTAGTAGGCTTCTTAAAATATTCTCGATTGTTGTTCATCAGTGCTGCTCAGTATCCATACTTTACATTCATATGTAGCCACTGGCCTAATCACAGCCATATAGTCATTTTGAGCTGTTGATTTACCATCTTGGGCATCATTAGCTGTATAAATGTATGATAACACATATGGCCACCTAAAAGCAGGCTTTTATTTCAGTGACATCAAAATTATATAACTAACTAAATATTAGCTGCTAGTTATTCAAAATCCTTTCTGTGCTCAGAATTAAAATCTGCTGCTGATCAGTAATCCAGGTTATTGTCCCCTGTTCTGTGTAGCTTCATATAATTAGTTTCTGATTCATTAATTTCGAGTCCTGTATGCTTTGCAGCTTCTTTCAGATCTACCACTACTATCTCCAATGATGTCCTTCATCTGCTAATAATTGCAACATAATCAGCATATGCAGCAAACTGTGTGGTCTTTATCTATGTGCCCAGATATCTGCAGTTTTTGTAGAATCACTTCTAAGGTCAGATTGGAAAACATTGTGTAAGAGCATCAGCTATTGGTTGTTATGCCAGGCTGTTTTATATATTCTATCTTTTTTTCACTATATAGACTTTCAAAAGCCTACTTGAAGTCCACGTAGATATTGTTGACTTCTATGTTACATTCATATGCTTTGTCTCAGTATGAATATATGGTCCATAGTTGATCTGTTAGGCCTAAAGCCTCACTGATAACTGCCCAATATGTCTTTCACATATGGGTCTAGTCTGTTATATAGGATTCTGGGTAAAAATCTTATATGCCACATTCAACAGAGTATCCCCCTGTAATTGTTGCCTTCCTTATATATGACTGAATTACACCATTCGTCCATTCTTCTGGAATTCTTTCTTGATTCCAGATAACCAGATAAGTTTATGTATCCATCTGTATAAAGTAATGCCTCCTCTCTTTAGCAGCTCAGCAATTATTCCATCAGTTCCTGGAGATTTGTGAGTTTTTGACAGTTCACCACCCTTTATACTTGTGCAAGAGTAGGCTCTTCTATTTTTGGTTCTTCTGTGTTCTATAATATCTGTTGCTCCCCATCAGTGCACTCATCCTCCAACATTTCTTTAAAATATTCTGTCCATCATTTCCCCTTTCCTGTCTGCAAATGTCCATATTTGTACTTGCAGCCTATTATTTAGGTTTTTACCCTCATGGACCTTCTTTTAACTTCTTGTAAAACTTTCTACTCTCATTCCTGTTTAATGCTCTTTAATATCCTCTGTCTTCCTTTTTAAGGCTTCTCTTTTCTTTCTTCTGCACATCGTGGCTGTTTCTATGGTCCTTTCATTATACATAACCTAGATATTTTATTGGAGACATTTTAATCTTGCTTTTTTCTTCTGTTGCACCACGCGTCTACATTCACCATAATATGACTCCTCATTTCTAGGTTGGGTAGAGTTCCCTGTTACGTCCTTTACCACAGTTCAGAATTCTCCTAGTTTTCCCTTTATATGCCATATCAATCCTTTGCTTCATTTTTGTAGCCACATGTTAGTGGACTGAGTCTGACTTTGCTTCCAAAATCATGCATACATTTTCAGTGCCGTTTGCCCATGTTTTGGATACCAACATATGCTCAATTTGATTTGTATCATATATTCGTGGAATTTTCCAGGTCCCTTTGTAAACATTTTTTCTTGGGATCATGCTTACTGCTTTGAGAGCATTGGCAGCCATGAACTGGGCAGTTCTTAGCCCATGCGGCAGTTAATGATTCAGACTTTTTGTAAATTAACCAAGATTCTAGAAGGAGAAAGTATTTGTTCCCACAGAACAAAAGAAAAGTGTGACGCATGAAAAATTTAACCTTTTAATCTCAAATTTCCCAGACTTTGATTAGTCTACCTCATGATTGTCTATCTAAAACATTGATCTTTTCACATGTAGTCCAAAATTTCCTGTTGATTTCTGAAGACAGACATATAGTGTGGGTAACACTGAACAATCGATTCTGATTACAGAGGGCGGATGTGGAGTGCACATTTGTCTCTGTATGTTTTTCCGTTTTTAGTGAAAGCATACGTTCCTTTTTTCGGAACTGGACTGATCTACATTGTAAACAAAAAATTCACTAAAACTAGTGATCTTATGCTTTGCATTTCAATCACTTCAGTTTCTGATCTGTTTCACAAAATTTTTATTATTATTTTTCTTGATGCAGTGTTATGTAGTTTTTTAAAGCAACTTATCCAAATTTGAGAGGCGGTAAATTAATGTAAACCTATATACTTAGCAATAGCTAAAGCCCAGTCTCTCAAAATACTATCACTGACACTAAATGACCTTTTGTCTGGCATCAGAAAAAAAGCTCAAAAAACAGTATGCTCAAAATCATTGTACTATCCATTTGAGTGGTACTTCATTTTGGAGCTTTGTCTTTCCTTCTATGTAATTAACATTCCAAATGGACAAAGTGAAATTTCTTTTGAATGGTACTCACACACAGGTGTTCTGGACACTTTTGTTTAACCAACATACCACCGCTGTTTCTTTGTCTGATAAGGTAATTCTAGTTAGTGGTGTTTATTTGGAGGTAACTGATAATAAAATGTTGCACTATCACTTAAATATCTTCATAAGTAGAAATTCTTTTAGCTTCTTCACTGTTGGTGGATTTATAGTCTACAGTATGGTACCAAGTGTTTCAGTTGTTTCTAATCTCATATCTGCACTATTTAAATGTTTGTGTAAAAATTAACTATTTCAAACATCACTTAATGTCGATGCATGTTTTCTGTCAGTGGCTTCAGTTGGTATCTGTTGTGTGTCTCCATAGCCAGCAGCAGAACATTCACAGGGTTCCCTATCACCTGTGAGGTGAGATTGGATGTACAGGGTATTTTTTTTAAATGCCAACTAGAGTCAAAAAGATGTATTTCCAAACAGTTACCAAAAATTAAAAGAAGATCCTGAGGGAAAAAATGATATTTGCTTCCCCTTTTAACAAAATCTGGAATTGGAATTCTCTTCAGATGACTGTGCATTCCATGTTATACACACGACACTTGCCGTAAAAACAGCCAACCGGATCCAGGGGTATCTGTCTCTTATTTTTTATTAGGATACTTCCTGATGGTGTCTGCAGCTGAAATTTAGTATATTGATTTTAGTGGATGGTAACATGTGGCTAAAACATCATCATAGGTTCAATACAACAATTCTGACTATTTCCTTGTCGGGTGAAAGCACATCCTAGATTTGATACATAATGTTCTCTGCACCTATCAGAATATAAACAATCATTATGGTCTCAACACCCCTGCCACCTCACCGTCCTTCTCTCTAATCCCATGGAAGTATGTAACATCCATGTATCTTTGTTATTACTGTTTAGCACATGTTGCTTCATTAAATCAGCTTAAACATGCTGTAGCATACCAGGTTATGCACATTGGTAGTGTTGCCGTATATAACAGTTACAGTGTGTGCTGTGTCTTGACAACAGGTGATGTGGTGCAATGGTTGATGCACTGGATTCGTATATGGGAAGACGAGGGTTCAAACCCACATCTGGCCATCCAGATTTAGGTTTTCCGTGATTTCTCTAAATTGCTCCCAGCAAAATACCAAGATGGTTCCTTTTAAAAAAGGGCATGGTTGACTTCCTTTCCTATCCTTTCATAATCCAGGCTTGTGCTCTATCTCTAATGACATTGCTGTCGATTGGCAGTTGAACTGTAATCTTCCTTCCTTCCTTCCGTGCATGTCTTGATCTACTGTATGAATCACATTTGTTCAATTTTGAGTCGGTATGTCCCTTTTAAAAGTAACAATTTATGAAGTAACAAATTTCTCCTAGTGGTAGAGTAATTATGTTGTTTTGAGTATGTTTCCTAGTTGGGTTTCCTTTCCTCCCATTACTTCTTGTTATTTGGTCACTTAGAAACAGTACAAAAAGTGAAGTTCACTTCAGTATTTTATCAAATAAATGTTGTATTATTTGTGCCTGCTTCTTTGTTCTTATTTTCTTCATACTAACATTAGTGTTAAATCTAAACTGAACTATTTTCCATATTGTGAAATATAATTTGATTTTGATTAATGTTGACATAAAAGTTTGTAAATCTGCTAGAATGTATGTTAATGTGAAAGTATTTGATAATACTTAAGAATGATGGCGATTATGAAAGTCAGTTTCCTTTACCTGCACAATTGAATTGTTTTATCGAAGGCGAAAAATTTGAATTCTGTGTCTAATTAATCATGACATTATTCAGGAGGTAAAATGGATAAAAACTTAGAAGTAAATATAGGAATTTGAGCAATGCTACAGATGTTTATCATCTAGCAGCCAGGTTCTGTAACCCATTGTCTCTCATATTTCATCCAAAATACTTCCTGAGATACTATAAAGGCCATGTTTAGCATTTATCTGCCTCGTATTTTAAGGAAAGGAGAACAATGGTACTCTTTAGTGAATCGATAGTGCCATGTTCCATAGACCAGTATGGCTGCCTGATCCAAGGGACTATTGGATCAATCTGCATGTTTAATCTCAGCTACTTTAAACATACATCATAATTAACTGCCCCAAACTCTCACCTATTAGAAAGTAAACACTTCTGTCCCAGAAGGGTTTTTGCTTGGCACCCCTTAACTCACGACGTAAAAGCTAAATGTTAATGCATTGTTGTGTCTGATGTAAGGATAGGAATTTATTGATATCAGTATCCTGCAGTTAATACTACTTGTTGTTTAATTTAAAACATTGATGCTATTCTCCATGCTGATGTTATTGTGTCACAAGTTTAATGATCAGCATTGGAATTCAAATTCCCATTCATTCATTTTGTTGTGCCCTGTACCTGTGTGTGTGTGTGTGTGTGTGTGTGTGTGTGTGTGTGTGTTGCACACTTGTGTTTGTTTATTTAGTTTTTTTTGTTGGTCTGTTCGCTCTGAGGAAACGTATTGTTCAAAAGTTAAATGACATTCTCAGTTTTGTTTATGTGCCTGTCGACTGCTCAACGAGTGGCAACCTTTACTCTTTCTATTATTTTTAATTCACGTAAGACTTCACAGATGTTCATAAAGTTGTGAAAATTCTGCGAGGAA
The DNA here is from genome assembly GCF_023864345.2 of Schistocerca serialis cubense. Taxonomy (NCBI): domain Eukaryota; kingdom Metazoa; phylum Arthropoda; class Insecta; order Orthoptera; family Acrididae; genus Schistocerca; species Schistocerca serialis. Next base: position 309,382,401 of record NC_064640.1, read on the forward strand.
ATTTATTGTGATTTATTGGTCTAAGAAAAAACAGATGTATTATTGGAGTTAACTATAACACTAGTAACGTTGTTTGTCTATCCGTTGTAGTTGCTGTGTTATTACATAACTTATGGGTAATGCAATCAATTGCAGATCCTAATTTTGATATCCGTGAGCTTGACATTCCTGTGAATGCTGTTGCTACTGCACTGAAGGATTTCTTCTCGAAGCGATTGCCACCACTTTTGACACAAGATATGCTAGCTGAGCTTGAAGATATCTCTGGTAAATCCATAACACTTTTACTATGAGTCACTAATGTAGAAATAGTCTGTGGTCCTATTATTGAAGTTAGTATTTCATAACAGCACAGTTTAGTGAGTACAGTTTTTATATTAGTACTAATGCAAATGGATAGTAAAACTATTTTAAATTGCAGGTATGAAATATTTAGTTGAACTGTGTAAAGCAGATGACAGTTAACAGAATGTGTTGGAACTTCTAAAGTGCTTTCTATAGGAACTGGAAAAATAAAGTTAACTTGTGTTTTGTATAAAACAGTTTAGTTACAGCTTGTACATTTTTTTGCTGTAGTAGAATTCCATAGAATCCTTTTTCATTTCAGTACCCCCATTGTCACCTTATTTCTCTTTCCTATCCTTTCAGCAATCTGTCATATTTCTAGAAAGTAAAACTTACCTTTATGACAAAAAGTTAAATTTAAATATGTCTATTTTTGTCTCCCCTCCTCTCTCACACCAAGTTTGATGCCATTTAAATGTTGTTATGTAAAAATGTGTAATTAAAATGTACTGATCACAGTTCAATGATTGTGACAAATTTTTTTCCTGGTAATCTGTTGCTTGGTTTTGTTCTACTTATATGCTTTTCACACATGATTAACTGTTCAGTTAATGGAACCATGCCATTTATTTTGGACTAATTTTTGGGTTTTAGATTGTCCTCTGATACTTACCTTGTGTTCCACCTTTCATTGTAGATAATATCTATAATAACTTTTTTATAAGTTTGCCAAGATACGCTGCTGTTTACTGCATGAGAAAGTTATGATAATAAAGGTGAATGTGTTAAGACTGTGTGAATATAAAAAATAGTGTTTCATTGTGATGTATATTCCACATTAAATTATTGGTGCCCCTGTAATTGGGCTAGATGAGTTAGTTCTCAAGTACATGAAATTGTCTGGTGTTAGTTAATAGTCAGTTTAAAAACTTAGAAATTATTCTTTGCATTATACTGCTACAAGTCACATTTATATTTAAAAAGAAATTAGACAGAAGTTTTAAAATCAAAACCACTGAAGGGATCATAATGTCGTTGTCTGCAGTAGAAGATGTGGTCTCTATAAGAGTGCTGAGGCTCCAAGCTCCTCACTAGAGGGACATGGGCGCACACTCATGTGACAACAGAGGAAGCACATGCATGTGTTGACTGTTCACTGCACTCAGTAGTGCCGAAACAGAGAAGCGAAGGCCGTAAAAGAAGAGAAAGGGTTATAATACATTTCCTTACGATGCAGGGGGTGCGGGAAATGGAAATTAATCAAAGAATGGCACAAGTATATCGAGAGCACTGAATGTTGGTTGCAAATTTTGATGCTCAATCCAGCCTCTCAGGCAGTGTTGCCACTGTAACTCGCCAGTCTTCAATAATGAGGGCATCCACCCGCTGGACAATGATATTCGTGATATGGTATGGCATTCCAGATCGTGCATCATTGGCCAACAATATCTGTCCCTGGAATTGTACATACCATGTCTTGACATGTGCAACAGACACTTGTGCTACTGTTTAATGAATTTTTATTCCATGCACTCCATCCAGTGCTGATAAATGCATTGCACCCCATTGTGCTTCTTTTGAAGCCTCGCTTTCCCTGTTTTCAGCACTACTGAGTGCAGTGGACAGCTGATGCATGCACATGCTCACTCTGTTGTCACGTGTGTGTGCACCCCTGTCCCTCTAGCAGTGAGTTAGGGGCATCAGTGCTCTTATAGGGACCACACCTTTTTCCATGAGAAACAGCATTACGATCCCTTCAGCGGTTTTCATTTTACAGACGGCAGATCATTTCTTTTTCATTGACCCTAATACATAGGTTCTCTTAAGTTAGTATAATGGTACACATTTCTAGCATGTTTTGCTCATCTTCAAGCATGTATACATACAGATATATGTGTTGTTTAATGATGAAATATCTTAATTAATCTAAATAAACACAGAAATACTATAGCTACATTTGTGCACTGTTATGCTGATGGAATGGCTGGTGGAGGTGGGGTGGGGGCAAAGTAGATGTCCAATGGTATCTGGTGTTGTTATTAATTTGGTCTTGTGCTCAGTGACATATCTTGTTGTCTGTTTAATTGGCAAACAAAGGGATTACTATAGAGTTAAATGTGCCCTCAGGAGACAAATGACAACCTAACTGTTAGTGTCACACCTGGCACCTAATGAAAGAATATAAGAATACGAGCGTATGGAATATCAGACCAACAGTGTGTCTGGATTGAAGAGTTTATAGCAAACAGAACACCACATGTCATTCTGAATGGAGAGAAGTCTACAAACTTAAAGAAACTTTCAGCATGCCCCAGGGATGTGACACAGGAACATTACTTTTCACAATATATGTAAATGACCTAGTAGATAAAGTCAGAAGTTCCATGAGGCTTTTCACAGATGATTCTGTTGTATACAGAGAAGTCACGACACTAGAAAACTGTAGCAAAATGCGGGAAGACCTGCAGAGGATCGACACTTGGTGTAAAGAGTGGCAATTGACTCGTGGGTGCAGGGTCATCATCTGTTGAATTAAAGTGCGTAACAACATATTGGGAAACAAAATCGATACTCTCACTAAGGAAGTGGTGGCCTCAGGTATAGAAGACTATTAACACATTCGAGCTGAGGATCTCTTACCAATGTACAGGAAGAGGATATGAAATGAGTAACACAAAGAATGGCAAGATTCCCAGACAACTAAAGGAAAATGCTATCCGCAGATAACATCAGTACTGCTACCCAGGCCTGGGTACCATTGACTGACGTGTTCACACAAATTTTCGGTTACCATGTTGTGGTTGCAGTTCAACCACGGTCAGTTTGCGTAGTATATTGCATAAGCACAGTACCATTTCCACTTTGTGACATGAAGAAGTGGAAGACATATACTTTTAGGATGCATCAACTGATGGTACTTTACATCAAAGCTGCTGATGTTTGAATAAGAAATACCAGTTACCAACATTGATACCAACGTTGTTATCAACCTTGCAGTGTATAAAGAATTTTACTCCTTTCTAATGGAAGTGAAAAGAGAGAGATGAACTAACTAGTGGGAACTAAATAACTGAGTATGTTATTTCAAGTTGTTTTATGTTAACATCATTTGTATTTTGATTTATCAATCTCTACCTGTTGTATGTAATTATGAGGTACTTAAGTAGGTGGCTGAGTGGGAATACTCAAAGGCTAGTAAAAGAGGAACAGTATGTGAAGTATGCAGTTACAAAATTTTAATAGTGATTGATTATATTAACTGGCATTATGCTATTGATACCTTACCATCTACCTACTTATCTACCACCTATCTACATCTACATCCATACTCTGCAAGCCACCTGACGATTTGTGGCGGAGGGTACCTTGAGTACCTCTATCGGTTCTCCTTTCTATTCCAGTCTCGTATTGTTCATGGAAAGGAGGATTGTCGTTATGCCTCTGTGTGGGCTCTAATCTCTCTGATTTTATCCTCATGGTCTCTTCGCGAAATATACGTAGGAGGGAGCAATATACTGCTTGACTCCTCGGTGAAGGTATGTTTTCAAAACTTCAACAAAAGCCCGTACCGAGCTACTGAGCGTCTCTCCTGCAGAGTCTTACACTGGAGTTTATCAATCATCTCTGTAACGCTTTCGCGATTACTAAATGATCCTGTAATGAAGCACGCTGCTCTCTGTTGGATCTCTATCTCTTCTATCAACCCTATCTGGTACGGATCCCACACCGGTGAGCAGTATTCAAACAGTGGGCAAACAAGTGTACTGTAACCTACTTCCTTTGTTTTCGGATTGCATTTCCTTAGGATTCTTCCAATGAATCTCAGTCTGGCATCTGCTTTGCCGACAATCAACTTTATATGATCATTCCATTTTAAATCACTCCTAATGCCTACTCCCAGATAATTTATGGAATTAACTGCTTCCAGTTGCTGACCTGCTATACTGTAGCTAAATGATAAGGGATCTTTCTTTCTATGTATTCGCAGCACATTACACTTGTCTACATTGAGATTCAATTGCCACTCCCTGAACCATGCGTCAGTTCGCTGCAGATCCTCCTGCATTTCAGTACAATTTTCCATTGTTACAATCTCTCTATATACCGCAGCATCATCTGCAAAAAGCCTCAGTGAACTTCCGATGTTATCCACAAGGTCATTTATGTATATTGTGAATAGCAATGGTCCTACGACACTCCCCTGTGGCACACCTGAAATCACTCTTACTTCGGAAGACTTCTCTCCATTGAGAATGACATGCTGCATTCTGTTATCTAGGAACTCTTCAATCCAATCACACAATTGTTGCGATAGTCCATATGCTCTTACTTTGTTCATTAAATGACTACCTGGGAACCCGTGTCTTATTATTATTATTTATTATTATTATATAAACTGCTGGGTGTCATTTCTCATTAAAATCCAAAATATGTTTCAGAATAGAACTCTTTAAATTCAATACTTGTTATTCAGAGTTCTTTCAATTTATGTATTCCTCGCAGTAGTTTAGATCATCATTTTACTGTATTTTGTTACTAATATAGATGTTCTATAACAAAACTTTAATGCTCATTTTCTCTTTAATCACAGTTATGTGAATTATGCATGCAGTAACTTTTTCCATGAGCAAGTAGTTTTTACTCATATTGCTCCATTGAAACTCAGAAAATTATATAAAATTAAATATGCCTTCCTGTAATACAATTTCTCAAGCTCTAAAAGTGTTTAATTAGGCCATGAACTGTGTATTACTTGAATTTTATACCAGTGTGCCACTCCCTCAATTTTATGGAGAGAAAGTAGCCCCAGATCCATTTGGTTACGCATGTTCGCAATCTAGTTTTACAATTTCAACTGTGGCAGTAGCAGACATTTGCATATCCTATAAGAAAAAGTTTTCTTTGACAGATGGGGTAAATTACCATTATTATCTGATTATGTTTTCCCAGTAAAGAAGTGCAATCTGGAATGTGGTTGTTTTTTCTTTTCCTTATGTTCAGTAAACACAATTTCATAGTGTAATGGAGAAAAAATACTGCTGCCATGGATTTTACAGATGCTGGAACAGTTTTCAACACCTGTGGAGCACTTTAGCAAATGTAAATCCTCAGATTGTGTTGCAATTCTGAGATTGGGAGTAATGTTGTCACATTTTTACAAGCATGACACAGTGTTTCAAATATTTACTTGACTCCTGCCTGAACATATCCAAACACAGACTAGAAATGACCATGCAATTTTACTTTTTGTTTACTGTGAACAGCTACAACACCAATCTTGCTGTCAGCTTCTCCATACCTAAATTATCATAGAAAATATTAAATACTTCCAACTTGTTTATTAGTTGTTTACAATAAAGATGTGTGACTTGGTGTCTCAGTTTATAAGTTTTACACTACAAATACAGTAGTCTAGAGTTCAGTACCCAGTTGGTACTAAATTTTTTGTATCAATTATCATTTCTTTCATACCTGGTCATGACAGGTGTATGTGAGAAATGCTAAGTTGCATCTTGGTTTGGAGTCCATGCTAGCACTGTAATGGCCAGTCCAGCCTTTGGGGTAAGGACAGCTTCATTTACCTAGTTGGAATTTATTCAGCAGGAATCTACACTACCCCATGGATATTTTATTATTATTATTATTATTATCCCTCCTCCCCTCCCAAATATCTTAATACGTGATCTCCTGTGGATGCTGTAAACCCCATTCACCACTTGTGTTCAAATGATAGAAATTATATAAACTGCTTGCAGATTGTGCCATGCCCCAGGACAGGGTCTCTGCAAAATTTTACAGCATTTCTCTCTTTGATTAATTTCCATACAAAAAGCATTAGTTCATTGGTGCTTACCAACAAAGAAATCTACCATTATTTTTGACACTTCAAATGTCAAAATTTTACTAGTAAATTGCCGTATCATTCATAGTAAAATCTCTGAATCTATCTCCCTCCAGGAAAGCTGTCAAATCAGATCATACTTGGAACCAAGAGCTGGATGAAACACAATGTAGAAAGCTCCAATATATTTAATGCGAAATGGAGCATATATATAGAAAAGACAGTTTAGACACCATAAGAAGTGAAGTGTTTGTTGCAATTGACAAAAATATTGTGTCTATCAAGGCTGAAATTGCGTCTGACTGTGCAGTTACCAGTACATGAGTAACCGTCGTTGGTGATCTCAAGTTAATCATTGGTAACTTTTACCAGCCACTTGATTCTGCTGTAGCAGTTGTAGAATCATTTAAAGAAAGTTTAGTGCAGAGGACTTCCATCATGCAGTAGTAGTTTTAGGTGACTTTAACCTACCGAGTATAGACTGGAATGTCTGTGGATTCATTGCAAGTGGTACAGACAGACAGCCTTGTGAAGTAATTCTGAACACATTTTCAGAAAACTGTCTTGAGCAGATAATTTGATAACCCACACGCAGTGGAAAGATCTTAGACTTATAGTTGCAAACAGTCCTGACCTCACTGACAATATCAATATAGAGCCAAGGATTAGTGCTCATGATGTTGTTATAATAAGGAAGCTTGCTGAAGTTAATAAATCCATCAAGAAGGCTAGGAGAGTTTTTATGCTGGGAAGATCAGATAAGATGTAACATCCTACTTAGAAAATGAATTGGCATCATTTAAATTGTAGTTTAAAATCAAAATGCCTTTTGCATGCTGCACATTAAGTATATTTTTATTTATTATTTTTTTCATTTAACTTCCGCACTCGGACACATTTTGCCTTATTCACAAGGTATCTTCAGTGTTTGTCAGACCAACATCTATTACATTATTTGTAAGCTAAGCAGCTTCTTCTCATGTGGAAAATGGATTGAAAGCTTGCACTTTCCTTGTTGTCACTGTTTTCGAAATATAGCACTGTAACTGCCATTTTCCATGTCTAATTTAGTTCCAATATAAAGGGCATAGAGGAATTACAGGCAAAGTTTAAACTAATTGTAAATCATGCTCTGGAGAAAAGTGTGCCAAGCAAGTGGATTAAATGGAAAAGATCCACCATGGTTTAACACCAAAATTTAAAAAATACTGAAGAAACAGAGGTTGTTGCCTCTTGCTTCAAAAAGAATGCTGGAATGTCAAACAAAGGTTAATAAAAATTTGTGCTTCAATAAAAAGATCAATGCATGAAGCTAGAAGTTCTTCCACTGTCATAGATTAGCAAAAGATCTTGCTGAGAACCTGAGAACATTCTGTTCCTGTGTAAAATCACTAAGTGGGTTGAAGGATTCTATTCAGTCATTCATTGAGCAGCAGTCTCGTGTGGCAGTAAAAGACAACAGAAGGAATGCTGAAATTTTAAATTTTGTGTTAAAAAAATAATTCACATGTGAGAATCACAGAGGTCATCTTTTGACCATCACACAGACTCCTGAATGGAGGCCATAGGTATAGATAGGCATGCCTGACATTGAGAAGCAGCTGAAGGACTTGAAACCAAATAAGTCACCAGATCTGGATGGTATCCCTATTTGATTGTACAGAGTATTCTTCAGTGCTGGCTCATTACTTAACTGGCTTTTATTGCAAATTTCCCACCCAGTACAAAGTCCCAACCAACAGGAAAAAACTCCTTTATATTAGAATAGTAAAAGAATGGAGCCATAAAATTACAGACCAATGTCTTTAACATTAGTTTGTTGCAGAATTCTTGAGCATATTCTTAAGTTTGAATATAATAAACTCCCTTTAGACAGAAAAGCTTGTGTCTGCAAGTCATTACAGTTTTAGAAACCATCACTCATGGTGCAATTCAACTTACCCTTTTCTTGTTGAATATCCTGCATACCATGGAAGAAGGGTAATGGGCAGAGTCAATATTCCTAGATTTCCAGAAAGCATTTGACATGGTGCCCCACTGCAGAATGTTAACAAAAGTCCGAGCATATGGAATAGGATCCCAGATATGTGAGTGGCTCAAAGACTTCTCAATTAATAAAATGCAGTATGTTGTCCTCAATAGCAAATGTTCATCAGAGACAAGGGTATCATCACGAGTGCCCCAGCAAGGTATGATAGGACCACGCTTGTCATCTACAGGGTGAACCAGAACTCCACTGAAAAACTTTCAAAGGTGATATAGTATGGACCAAAACAAGAAAAGAAATTCTAGTAAACATGAGCTCTAAAATGCATACCTTAAGAACTATGAGCATATGTTCAGCAGAAGAGATGTGTTTCATAGCAGTGAAGGTGAACAAGTGCTCCTAGCTCTTAAGGTAAGAATTTTAAAGGCCATGTTTACTAGATTTTTTTTCTGCCTTTGGTCTGTACTGCCATTTCTGAAAGTCTGTCATTGGAGTTCTGGTTCAACTGGTATATATGTAAATGATCAGACAGATAGGGTGAGCAGCAGACTGCAAATGTTTTTTGACTGTGCTGTAGTGTAGGGGAGAGTGTTGTTGTCAAGCGACTAGTGGCGGATACAGGATAATGTAGAAATAATTTCTGTTTAGTATGACGAATGGCAGTTTGTTCTAAATGTAGAAAATACAGGGTCATGCAGATGAGTAGGAGCATAATCATGTAACGTTCAAATACAGTATTAGTGGTGTGCTGCTTAACACAGGCACATCAATTAAATATCTAGGCCTAATGTTGCAAAGTGATATGAAATGGAATAAGCACATGAGGTAGTTAGTTGGGGAGGTGAGTGGTCAGATTTCGTTTATTGGGAGAATTCTAGGAAATGTAGTTCATCTATAAAGGAGGCTACACATAGAACACTTGTGAGACCCATTCTTGAGTACTGCACAGGTGCTTGGGATCCTCACCAGGAAGACATTGAAGCAGTTCAGAGGCATGCTGCTGCATTTGTTCCTGGAAGGTTTGACGAACATTCCATGAACACAAATGGGAATCCCTGGAGGGAATATGATGTTCTTTCCATGAAACAGTATTGAAAAAAATTAGTGAATCAGCATTTGTGCATTTGTGCCTGACTGCAATATGATTGTAGTGCCGCCAACGTACATTTCACATATAGACGGCAAAGACAAGGTCAAAGAAATTAGTGTTCATTGGAGACATATAGTTGTCTTTCCCTCTCCCCATTTTGAGTTGAACAGAAAAGGAAATAATTAGTGGTGCAAGATACTCTACATCATACATTGAGTGGTGACTTGTGTCGTATTATATAGATGTAGATGACGCATTATACAAAGTCCTGGTGCACAGATCAAATGAATTTTCTAGATGTACAGGGTGTCCCTCCTAAGAGTCCTCAGGCACATTTTCTCTGGTGTTTTGATAGATATTTGCAAATTTGTTTGTGCAATGTGTAGCTGGCATCAACCTAGATCTCATCTTTCATGTGACACCCAATGTCAACAGAAAGCAGAATTTTTTACCGTGCCCATTCGACAGAGCATGTTTCAGATTGATCTAGTGTGCTGTTCATTTTACCTTTTGGGAGGAACACCTGGTATATGCAAAAATGTTGTCCAAATTCAGAAGGCAGACAGAACAACCTGGTTCACACTGAATCTCACAAGTTACAAAAATATATTCTAGCCATGGGCCACATGCACTTTCCAAACCTCCAACCAAAGTTAAGGAACAGCACCTATTCAGTCATAAACAGTTGTCATAAGCCAACACCTGTGTCAGATTAAATAATTCTCAATTTGAAATTAGACTAGAAGCAAATTGCAGACACGATACACTAAGAACAAATAATTTAGTTGTCACTGTTGTAGCTTCAATATTCCAATTTTTTTCCATTTCACATAAAAAACTGACTAAAATAATTCTGATAAATAACTATTTTATTGTCTTTCTCTGTTTATGATTTGAACTCAAACAGAGCTTGATGGTACAGGTGCAAAACAATAGACATGTAATTGAAAGAGCCAGATTGAGATTCACATATAACACTTCTCAAACTGAAAGTTAGTTCAGACTTAACAAGCATCAAACTAAAACTTACTGACAGTCATAATCATCATCATCATCATTTAACTTATACGGTCTTGACAAAGTTATATTATGTTGAAAGAAAGCAGAAGATATTAGAATTTCTAACTAGGCATCAGAAGTCCTCTGCACTTTACAGGTGACTAGTATCTCCTGCCTTTGAGTACTATTTCTCCTGACAACCTGCTTACCATTAGTTTCTGCTGTGCTTTGTAATTTAACATTCAGTCTGTGAGACGCTAACAGATTTTTTGTGCAGATGGAGTACGAAGTTCTGGGTGTCTTTGTGTGGGATTTCTGTAGTTTCTAGATGGCACTGTAAATTGTGATTTCTCATTCTCATAACATAAATTCTAAATCAGTTAATTCAGATTCAAGAGACATGTGAAAATTCCTAATTAATCATCATGACAGATGGAGAACAACTCATACTGACAACATTATCATAACAGTAATGCAGTTCTGTTACTATAAAAATTACCTATATCTAATAATAAGTATGTGCTCAGATTTTCAACTCGCCTACAAATCTCTCTGCCGTTACTGATATCTAGTACACAGGGACGTTTTTTTTTTAACCAAGCCCACTATATTTAGTAGCTGTTGCATGTTATATCATGAGACACTAATACCTTATTAGTTCATTCCTGTGCTACTGAGAACCATTGATATTGCAAGCAGACTCCAGTGTACCACTTTCCCTGGCTAATTTAATGCCATATAAGAGTAATAATAGGGTTTGTGAAATTGAAAGTTGGGAAATGGAATAGACACCTTCTTCATACTATCTAGGTTTATTATGTGTCTTTTGATCTGATTTATAGCTCACCCTGTCTTGGACACAGTTTTGTTTTTTGAGCAGTTTCCCACTTTAATAATTTTCTTCATATTTTGTCATGCACATTTCCACCTCACTCTGTTCTGTACCAGCTGCTTTTTTACATGAACTGTAAATACTGTTTTTTTTTTTAGTTCAGATAATGTTAGCCCCCAACCCCAACCCCCCTGTTCCTTTATTACTCCTCAACTGTTGCCCATTTGTGTTGTCCATAATGTAATTGTTCATCCAAGATTCCAATGGGGTAGTGGTCAAGACCTGTTAAATGTCAACAGCTTTCTTTTTCTTTTTTAAATGTTCATTTTGTTTAATTTCATCTACATACCAAGAGTTTTATTATTTTTCCCTTTAAAATGTTTTCTGGAATATATTGTGGTGTTCTAATGCCTGTGACAGGTGTATTGCTAGAATTATAAACAATATTATTATTCATTACTCAAATGTTGAGTTAACTAATCTGACATACTTTATTTTTATTAGGGGCGAGAAGAATCAACAAGCAAGTTTCTACTGCATACCTAAATCTTGAAGGTATAGTATCTTAGTAGTAGTAGTAGTAGTAGTTGAAAAGCTTGCTAGTCACTTACCTACTGACCTTTTTCATGCATGTGAAATCATACCATTGCTGAACTGACATTGCTTTGTTATTTTGATATATTCACAAACTGTGACATGGTTTCGAATTGAACAGTGACCCAAAAATAGAATAAATTTCCTTTACTTCATGTCTATGGTCACAAATTTTTATGTCACCAGACTACCGGTTGTGTCCTATAATGACCATCTTCAGATCTCCAGAAAAATATGGGAAAAACACAGATACAACTAGCAGATTGTCTACAACTGGAAACAATAAAATAAACCATGATGAAAAGTATGTGCATTTGTGCACTTTCAATATGATAGGCATACCTGTTTTATAAAAGCATGTCCTAATATATTGGAACCATCATGGCGTCATCAAATGCTAAACACAAAATCAGTGCCAGCATCATCAAACACATATAAATAATAGTATACACAAGAGTCATCTTGTCGGCAGCACTACTGTTCAAAACAAACTGCCATACAGTAGCCACAAAATGTTTGTATTGCAAGTCACCCACCATACAACCCGACAACCAGGAGTGATAGTCTGGGGTGCCATTTCTTTCCATAGCAGGATCCCTGTGGTTTTCATCCATGGCACCCTTATAGCACAGTTATATGTCAATGATATTCTGTGCCTCATTTTGTTCCCCTTCACAGCAAGCCATACTGGGCTTACATTTCGCCAAGATAATGCCCACTCCCACATGGCAAGAGTTTCTACTTGTCTTCATGCTTGCCACACCCTACCTTGGCCATCAAGGTCGCCAGATCTCTCCCCTGTTGAGAACTTCAGGAGCATTACAAGCAGGGCCCTCCAACCATCTCAGGATTTTGACAATATCACGTTCTAAGTGGACAGGATTTGATAGGATATCCCTCAGGAGGATGTCCAACAACCCTGTCAAGCAGTGCGAAGCTGAATAACTACTTGCATGAGGACCAGAGGTGTACCGACACATTAGTAACTTGCTCAATTTGTGAAGCTCTCTCTCATGAATAAATCTGCCGTTTTTTCTGAAATTGTAATAATTAGTTTCTCAGCACACATACATCACAACTACTGATTTCTGTCGCGTTCATGTAATCACTTTGTGGTGCATCTCTCTCCTTTTTTTTAAGTGTATATTGGTGTGCTTTATCATCACTAATGATTTACTGGTGACTAAATGTTATTTTGTTAATGTGACTAAGTTATATACTAACTTAAAGAGTGCAGATGGACTCTGTAGCCTTTCCTTTGAACTTAGATTTTCAAAAAATATTCAAGTTTTTTATGGTTTCAGATCTGCATTTTAATGTACATTGTGCTAATTCATTTTTCAGTCATCACTGACAGAAGCTGCCGACTGTTAGCATTACGTGCTCTGTTGAAGAAACTTCCAGGAGTAAACTTTGAAGTGCTCAAGTTTATATTCCAACATTTTGTCAAGTTAGTATGAAAAAGTGATTATTCATGCAGTGTGTTTGTATCTGCCTGTAATTGAAAGCAATTTCAAATTTTGTTAAAATTTTTCCAGGGTCTCTGAGAACTGCAAGTTAAACAGCATGGACTCAAAAAATCTTGCCATATGCTGGTGGCCAACTCTTTTGCCGATAGAATTCAGTGACATGGGAAGATTTGAGCAGATGAGGCCACACTTAGAAGATATTGTGCAGACTATGATTGACCAGTATCCATTTTTGTTTTGTGGAAAAGAAGCTTTTGTAATGGTCTGAGACAGGTTTTAATGCAGTGCATAATTTTGTGAGGGTGAATTAATGATTACAAAGGTGAAATAGCAGTGCTTTTTTCCAGATAAACTCAGTGTTCTTTCCGTTTGCGTATGTCTTGTGAGCTGTTGTTGCACTACATTGTGGTACCCTACAAATTAAAATAAACAAATACACACACACACACACACACACACACACACACACACACACACACACACACACATATAAATCTAATTACGGTACAAACTGTAACACAACATTATTGTGATAACTGAAATGCAATGTGAATTCTTTCGAATTCTCTCCTCCCTTCAATAGAATGCAACTGTAATAAAGTGCAGTGCCAACTGAATAGAAGTAAAGTCCTTCATTAAATGTGAAGTAAAGTTTGTATTTTGTGCAGATGCAGACTGTTCACATGTACTATGTTCAATTGGGTACTTAGTTCAGACTTTTTGAGTGCTTTTGTGTTCCTGCCATAAGATTTAAAGACTTCTATAAATGACAGTAATTTTTTGATTAGAGACTGATTTGTCATATTTTTCTGCTGAGAGATTTGCTTGTCTCAAGATGCTGCTTGTATCATGAGAGATACTTGGTGCATTCAAAGTTTGTCTCACAAGCTTGTGAGAAAAATGTTATTTAAGAAATTAGTATTAGGATCAGACATATTCTGCCAGCTGCATGTTATGTCTTGCTAACTGATGTGACTGCACTTCAGTATATGTGCTCAACACATTATTTTTAATAAAACTAGAATGCAGGTTTGAAAGTCCCCTCTGCAGTTATAAATAGCAAACTACACAAACTGTTGTACAAATTTTGTTTGTGTACTTTCAGTCACTAAATGTATATTTTTATTAAACTTATGACTGTATATTATGTCGATTGTTGCTATGTGTCATGTTTCGAAGAAACGTCTGTGTAATTTTTGTTTTTCATATTTATTAACAGAAACTGATGAGTACAGAGAGATGTATGAGAGAAGCAATTATACCACAGTAATTTTTACATATGTTTTTTTATTCACTTCATTTGTAAATTATACACCATAAATAAAACTGTGGAATGCTTTGCTGTGCATGTTACTTTCAGATGTGTGTTAGTGCTTGAAACATATCCAGACAGGAGGCAAAAATGCATATATTTGATTATTTATTTACTGTATATAGTTTATGGATGTATAATAGGTGTTAATAATAGATTACACTTATGTGTGTATTTATTTGTGATCTGAAATGAGAATGACTTTTTGACGTATCACAGTATTCCAACACTTACATAATGTGATAATAAATTGTTAATATTATAATCATATTTATAAGATTCAATGTAATATTTTGCAAATAAATGTAACATTGTATTCCTTGTAAAAGAAAATTCATCTCATACATAACAAATACCATAATGTCATCAGTGTGTACCTTGAAGTTATTTAAGTTGTGCCTTTTATTCAAAAAAGAATGATAAAAACTACTTTGATTAAACTTTCAGCAGGTTCTCATTCTCTTAGGTCTGTAGTGTTTAAAACAATTTTGGAGATTGTGGCATAGGAGGAAATAACACATGGCTACAAAATTTAATGTTCAGTATCCTGAGATTGACAATAACATCACTGCAGACCACCTGTTCTTTTCCTTGCATTTTCTTCAAATTATGAATTCACTCCTTTTTTTTAAAAAATTTGTAATGATACTCATACACTCGTTGACATTAATATAATGGTTTGTCAAATTTTTAAGAGAAACTAGGCAGACAAGACTCCATTCAATTTTGAACCTGTATATTGAGTAATCTGAGTACAGTTTCAATATTTTTATCACTGTATCATCGTCTTTGCAGTCATTCACAGCTCTACTAAGAAAATGTCTTGGTCTCAGGAGTGATTTTCTAATCATTATTATTTTAAATTGACTTTTTCCAAAGAGTTCAACTTGAGCAAGCTGGAATGAAATCAATTCCTTAAAATATATTTTTGGAAATTGTAAAAATTACTGAGAACATTTTCTCCCACAGCAGCCAAATACTATCTACTCTGCAGGTAGTTTTATCATGTGCTTGTATGGAATATGTCTGTTTATCTGTGTGGACTATTGCTGTTACATTTAAAGGAAATACCTTTGTCATTAATCTTATTTATGTGCAAATATTCATTATATGTTGATTTTTTTTGTGCAAAATATCCTCCCACTAACACAGCAGTTTCCAGTGGCCTGTGTACTGTGTTTATGTTAATAAATTTTTGCATCTTTTATTCAATATTTCCACCATGTTACACATCAGTGTTTGTGTGTTATCTGTGACCAACACCAAGGAAACAATTCAACTTTGTGAAAGTTTGTTCACGGCGATGCTCACTTACAGGGCATTTCCAAACATTTAATTCGATGTTTGTTAGTGAGCATTGGGAACAAAAGAAGATGAAAAATCTTCTTATGAATGTATATTCTAGATTACATTGGTAGTGAAGTACAGGTGTTGCACAAAATATGTTACTGAGTATCCCTATCACAACATACTATGGTGATAGATTTGTTGTGTAGTCTTATTTGTAATACCCTACATACAGTACAAAACATATGTGTCTTGGTATGTAATATATAGATGGTGCCTGTGGTGTACATCATGGATAATGGGTAGTGAGTTATTCAACTGGGCCATCAGTCGGCCATGTGGGGAACTTGATGGATCACTCATACCAAAGCAAGGCAACATGTTGTTCATGCACATTTTGTAAATCGTCATGAAATAGCATTTTTTCCATGCTGGCTTCAAGTGTCGATCAGGCTCAATACTACCTGTATATGTGGTTGGTGTTTGTCCCAGCTGTGTATGTACACCTGCCATGGAGTAACATGTACAACTATGTGAAAGTAAGCCATTGAGCCCATGTTAATCATACATTGTGCATTTTATATGCTGTGCAACCATACAATCTGTAAAGGATAAAGCGACTAAGCAAGGCTCATTTCCACCCATGGGCAGAATTCTACTTTTGGTGCTTTAAACATGGCCACTACTGTTCTGATATGTGTCATATGTTTTATTCCTCAACTAAGCTGAAAGAACATCACAAGATAGCTTCATAATCCTTAAAAAACTGCGCTCACATGTGGCAAGGGCTGTTCACTGTTGTACATTTTTCACTATCATAAACACAAATTCAGACTCAATGAATGTGTGGTGTGATAGCATCAATGATCAGTTAATCAGCACATGTGTGCTACACTCAGGTCTGAATGCTCCACCATATTTGATCTAGGTGGATACTGTGTTTCTGTACTGCTGGAAAATGTGCTTGTAGTAGTATACCACATCAAGTGATTTCTATATGATGGGACCCACTACACTTCATTTTGAATATATGCCAGTTTTTGGACAGTACCTCCACAGTGTAGTGGGTTGTGTGTTAGAATTCACTGCACTAGTCTGATCCATTTCCTGATCTTAACCCACTAGACATTTGAGTGTGAAGACACGTGAAAAGTATTGCGTATGACAACTTGGTTAAAATCATTAATGAACTTAAAGATCTTATTTGTCACTTTTGCAGCTGTTTGGCAGTATCCAGATAGAATTGAGTAATTTTGCTGGTGTGGTATATGTCCTGTAATGCAGCTGCATGGGACACTGTAACAACACTTTGTGTCTTATGTTCATATAAACATTTTGGCTTGTGTTGATTCGAGGAATCACCAACATCGTCTCCCCTTCCAATATTTTTATTTTCATTTATTTATTATTCTTTTACAAATTAAATTATTACATTTAAATATGAATAAATTACTTCATTTGAACAGTTGTTGAGAAAAGTTGTGTTTCCTCAAAACAAATTGTTTTGACCCAGAACTTCTGCCAAAACCAATTACTGTAAAATACTGGAATTGTGTTTCACAAAATAGAAATACAAAAGTTTCTCCCTTTTGTAGTTCTTTTGGGAGGGGGGGGTGTTTGAATTAAACATAACTAAAAAGCAAAAAGATGTGAATAACCTCAACACCTATAAACATGACAATTTCCCAGTTGAATTGTACAGGGTGATTAAATTAGAGTTAAACTTTCAAAATGCTGTTGAAATAACACCACAGGTCAGAATGACGTTAGATTGCAACAGAATATTATCGGGGAAGGGGGAAAAGTATGGCAGAAGAAAAAAAAATAGTGTGAAAATTGATCAATAGATGGTGCTGTATGTGTCAGAACACGTAGATGAAAATACCTGTCGTGCACATGACCCATTGAAGTTGGTACAAACGTGCCAGATACACTTGTTTTCCTCCTTTCGCGTCTGCGACGTTAACCATGAATGTCTCAATGCAGGATCGCGCTCTGCTTGCAAAGCTATATTACAAGAATGATGACTGTGCACACATCCTCTGCGGAAGTTCCGGAAAAAGGGTTTAAAAAAAGGTGTTGGTTCAATGACTGAAGTGGGTCTGGAGAAAATGGTAAATGATTCGAAAAGACAGGTTCTTTTGGTGTGCAACCTGGTAGAGGGAGGAAAGGATTTGACGTCAGTGGAAGCAGTGGCCACAGCAATGCAGGAGAAGATGAGAGGTGGTGTGCAAATGTTCAGTGCAAGGAGAATTGCCCAAAAATTGGACATACCGTGAGTAAGGTGCGTAAAATCCTGCAAAACATCCGTCTTTGCCATCCATTCAAAATTACCCATGTGCACGAATTGCTTCCTGTTGACCTGCCAGCAAGAGAGACCTTTGCTTTAGAATTTCTTACTCGCATGGAAGTGGACGACGATTGTCCGTAGAAGATTTTTTAGACAGACGAAGCCCACTTCCATCTGACAGGATATGTCAATACACAGAATTGTCGAATATGGGAAATGGAAAATCCATACGCAAATCAACCAGTATCACTTCATCCTGAAAAGGTCACTGTGTGGTGCGGGTTTATGGCATCATTTATCATAGGGCCATATTTTTTCGAAGAGACTCATGCTTCTGGTCCTGTTACCCGTACCATCACTGATAGGCGCTATGAGTGTCTTTTGCAGAACCACCTCATTCCAGCTCTCCAACAGTGTGGATGAGATCATTTTTATGCAAGATGGAGCACCTCCACACATTGCAAATCCAGTTAAGCAGCTGCTGAAGTGCCGTTTCAGAAATGCTAGAATTATCAGCTGCCATTTCCCTACAGCCTGGCCATCCCGATCACCTGATCTTAATCTGTGTGACTTCTGGCTGTGGGGATATCTGAAAAATGTTGTGTTTAGTGTTCCAATTGCAAACTGCCTTGAAGGCATGCATTGTGCAACACATTCTCAACGTGACCCCAGAAACACTTTCATCAGTTGTGGAACATGCTGTTTCTCAATTTCAACGTGTTGCAGAAAATGGTGGACACCATATTGAACACGTTTTGCGCCAGTCACATGGAAATTAATAATCCGTTTGGATTTTGATTGATGCTTTTTATGTGGTATTTGGAGGAACAATTAAAAACCAATGTGAGTGATGCTTTTTATACTGTTTTTGGCCTCAGGACAATTAAAAACTGATTTTTCCCATCCGACGTGATATGCCGTTTCCATGGTGCATGGTCCTACGTAACTGATAGTATCACATCTGTACACTCATGCACACTGAGTAGTACAGTTTGTTTAATGACAATATTCCGATAATATTCCTTTGGAATTTGACGTCATTCTGACCAGCAGGTTTTAAAGTTTAAATTTGATTATAATCACCCTGTATATTGACTATGCTATTGGGCACCCTTCTAGCCTGTAAGCTTACTGTAAGTCATTGGACCAGTGATGTGTTTTATATGATTGAAAGTGTGTACATCACTGCAGTTTTTAAGAAGTATAAACAGACTGGTGCATAAAATTTCAGATCTATATTACTGAACATATTTTATGCTGAAATGTAACAATACTCCATGAGACCAGACAAATTCTTGTTCGAAATTGGCTTGAATTTTAGAAGCAGTTAACCAAGAAGGCTATTTATTGTAGTATCAGATACCTTGTCTCCAATATTTGAAAATCTCTTGATATAATTCTGCACTTCTTTAAGTACTGTAGGTTCTAACTGAATATTTAACCGTATATGTTTCGCAACAGAGTATTTTTCTGGAAGGTGAGTCATAAACACAGAAAATTACAATTATCAGACATTCACTAGAAAGAGTAATAAGACTGCTGCTTTTCACATCTAACATAATTGATTTAAGTTTTATAACCACCATGCCTTTACGAAATATGTTTATTTTGCAAAAATGTGTCTTTGATTTTGTACTTAACCCAAAACTTATTATGTTCTTCTTACATAAATCCTGAAAATGAAGCTATTCTAATGTCATTATTTGAGTTCCCCTTTTTTTATCTTGTAACATGATGATTTGTTACTCATTTTTGTCAAACTGCTGTTAAGTTAGGAACATTCCATGGATCATTTTGCGTGATAGATTGTAATGATGTGGAATGAGTCATACATCCACATCACGAATTAATTTGTATGTATGGTCGGTCACCTTCTGAACATTTCTTCTTCTCCTTCTTTTAGAAAAAGAAAAAAAATAAATAGATGTGATATCAATCATCTTTTGCACGTTACGATAATAGGAATTCTTCTATAGAATAGGAGATATCAACTTTCTCAGTTTGTTATCAAATTTTACTTAGCGGTCTGTCAGACATTTTATATCACTGGGTAAATGATCAAAAATTTTTGTTGCAGCACCCTTTTAGTGCTACAGACAACGTTAATTTGGAGTAATGAATGTCATTTTTCCTTCTGGTATTGTAATTATTCATGTCATTGTTTCTCTTGAACTGTAGTGTATTTTTTACAACAAACTTCGTGAGGGAATAAATATGCTGTGAAGCAGTAGTCAGAATGCCCAACTCTATAAACAGATGTCTAAAAGATGATTGTGGGTGTGCACCACATATTATTCTCACAGCACAACTTTGCACAATGAAGACTTTCTTTCTTAAAGGTGAGTTACCCCAGAAAATTATTCCATATGATATTACTGAATGAAAATACACATAATATGTCAATTACTGGTTTGTCCCTCCCCAAGATTTGCACTGATTCTAAGTGCAAATGTGGCTGAACTGTGTTGTCTGCTTGTATTTCAGACATGTGCTGGTGTCTTTAAGTTTATCAAAGTCTGTCTGTATTTGTGTGAGGAATGGGTGCCTTGAGTTCTGATTTGTTTCTTTTGTTTCACTGCATCCTGCTCATTCCTGGGGAGAAAACTGAGCCTCCATGCAAAGAGCTGTGGCTCCAGTATCTTCTTAAGCAGAAGCCTTTTTATAAAGTAATTCTTATCTGATCAATTTTTATAGAGGGCTTTTGCTATTTTTGTTTTCTCCTCATGTTTGTTGGTTTGTAGTCCATGTTCATAAGATGTTCAGCAAATTTTTTGTGTCATCTGTCTTTTTATAGTGCCCTCCAATACTCTATATACTGCATGTTAAAACTACTTGTCAGCTCATCTTAATTGTCTTGAAGTTTTGGCATGTAAGCTGGTAAATACTAAATGTGTTTTATAGCCATTATGGGGAAATAAATGTGCATCTCATGGCAGGTTACTCACATAATTTTGAGAACCCATCTTCAGAGGAAATTCTAAGAGGATATTACTTCTCCCTTCCATACAGGATATAATCAGATAAAAATGTAATGTAACAAATAGGTATGATATAAAACATGCTGAGACCAGATACGTGCTGTGATAATTCTACAGTTGATCTGTTGAATATAAATGTACATCTGTATGAGGCACTTAATACTCCAGTCCGGTGTCATTGCCATTTTGGTGTAAACACATATAACTCGACAAAGTTAGAGGTATGAAGAAACTGGTACCTTTCATTCCACTGTAACATACGTATTGCAAGTTTTGTAGCCATGTGTCATTTATACAGTAAAAATAAATTCTTTCTCTCCACATAGGTCCAGCACTCTTGTAAAATTATGTCATTAAGCCAGGTTCAAGTTGAGTAAGTTCTTGATTCGTTGAGGGCAGTTAGTCATAACTAATTAATGGAATGGAACAGGTATGTGATTGATAGACACAAGCATACGACTTGTTAAGACCCTACACCTACATACATACTCTACAAGGCACCATATGATTTGACAGTTTATGTGTTATGAACCTTATTTATGTTACACTTATCTCAGTTAACATGATAACTTTGTAAATGGTGTTTATTATTGAGCTCTTGTGACACATTATTTCTGTTATCTCTCTAGTAATTGTAACTTTCTACATATAAAGCTTATTTTAACTTCACATATTGACATGTAAAAACTGTATTAGGGCATCTAATTCTATACACAATGTGTTTTTAAATCATTTTTTAAATTATCTGGTTCTGAGTAGTGAATTGTTCTCTGATGTAGTTGTATCTCAAACTGATGAGATCAATAAAAATACATTAATAGAAATGGAAAATGTTGAACCGTGAACAGTGTGATCAAAAATTACCAAACTGATAATCCAGTATCTCCGTGCCTGCAGGATATGTTGTGTAAAATTTCACCCTTATATGACCTAACTTTCAGTACTGAAAAAAGTCATACTGGCAGACAAAGAATGATGTGAGTACGTGATAATGGTTACTAGGTGTTTCTAACATTAATGCAACTTCTTATGTGAAGATTGTAACAAAATATGCCGACAGGATGTGTGTGGCCAGCTTATTGCAATCTTTTGGACTTTGAGAAAATTTGAATCATTGGCATGAGGGACATGGGACCTTCATACTGACAGATCATACAGTTTGGTTGGCTGTAGTAAATTGGCTACAGAAAGAATGATGAGTGTCACAGAAAGAGTAGGCACTGGTCCCTCTAGAACAGGGCTTTACAGACAGTGTGTTCTGCAAGCAGACAGCAAATGCAGGGTCTGCAAGCAGCAAGTACTGTACCCTCAATCTCCATCATCACAGCACAATGGGAAACCATGTGGAGACTTGAGAGGGGACACTGGATGTGCCTCCAGCTAATTAATTTTGCAGCAAAAAAAATAAAGAAGGAAAAAAACATTTAAGTCACTGTAAATGACATTACACTGCCATAACCTGCTCACATAAACTAAAAAGTCGGTACTAAACAATATTACAATATTATGAAAAGGATAGATTGCTACTCACTATATAGCGGAGATGCTGAGTTGCAGATAGGCGCAACAGAAAGACTGCTAAACACACACAATTTTGGCCAGAAGGCCTTCTTCTGAAACAGACTACATATATAGACACACACACACAATGAGAGAGAGAGAGAGATATTCATGCAAACACAGCTCACATACACATGACCACTGTCTCTGGCTGACAAGGCTAGACTGTAAGGAACTGGGTGCTGGGAGTAAGGAGGAGACTGAGAGAGGGAGGAATAGAAGGGTATTGGTGGGGTATGGTAAAGTGCTGCTTGTGGGACCATACAGGAGCAAGGTGGAGAGAGGGTAGGGCAGCTAGGTGCAATCGGGAGGTGGGGGAGGATGGCAAAAGTGAGAAGTAAAAAGTCTGTGGGTGCACTTGTGGTACAGAAGGCTTTGTAGTGCTGGAGTGGCAAGAGGTAATGAGATAGGTGGGTGAAGGACAATGACTAATGAAGGTTGAGGCCAGGAGGGTTGTGGAAACGTAGAATATATCACAGGGAGAGTTCCCATGTGTTCAATTCAGAAAAGCTAGTGTTGGTAGAAAGGATGCAGAAGGAAAATGCTGTGAAAAAATCATTAAAATGAAGAACATTGTGTTGGGTGGCATGCTTAACAACTGGGTCGTCCAGCTGTTTCTGGACCACAGTTTGTCAGTGACATTCATGTGGACAGATAGCTTATTGGCTGTCATGTATATGTAAAATGAAACACAGTGGCTGCAGCTTAGCCAGTCAATCATATGACTGATTTCATGAGTAACCCTGCCTTCGATAGGTAGGTCATGCTCGTGCCCACACTGAAATGGTGGTGGTGGTGGTAGGATGTATGGGACAGGCATTGCATCTAGGTCTGTTACAGGGATATGAGCAATGAGGCAAGGGGTTGGGAGCAGGCATTGTGTGGGGATGGACGAGGATATTGTGTAGCTTCGCTGGACGGCGGAATACCAAATTGGGAAGGGGGGAAGATAGTGGGTAGGACATTCCAAATTTCAGAGAGGTAGTCGAAACCCTGGTGGAGAATGTGATTCAGTTGTTGCAGTCCTGGGTGTTACTGAATCACAAGGGGAATGCTCCTCTGTGACCAGATAGAAGGACTTAGGGAGGTGGTGGGTGACTGGAGAGAGAAAGCACAGGGGATCTATTTCTATATAAAGTTGGGAAGCTAATTACAGCCTGTGAAGACATTAGTGAGACACTTGGTATATTTTGAGAGGGATTGCTCGTCACTAAAGATGCAACAGCCACCAGTGGCTAGGCTGTATGGAAGTGAATTCTTGGTAATAAATGGGTGGCAGCCATCAAAGTGGAGGTATTACTGGTAGTTGGTAGGTTTGATATGGACAGAGGTACTGATGTAGCCAATGTCGAGGAAGGTGGCTTGTTGGATTGAGGAGGACTAGGAGAAGCGAATGAGGCAGAAGGTGTAGAGGTTCCGCAGGAATGTGGATAGGGTGTCTTCCCTCTCAATCCAGAGCGTGAGGATGTCATCAATGAAACTGAACCAAATGAGGTGTTTGGGATTGTGGGGTGGTTAGGAAAGATTCCTCTAGATAGCTCATGGATAGGTTGGCATAGAATGGTGCCATGGGGTTGCCCATTGCTGTACCCCAGATTTGTTTGTAGGTGATGTCTTCAAAGGAGAAGTAATTGTGGTGAGCATGTAATTGTCCATTGTGACCAGGGAAGGAGGCTGTTCATTTCGAATCCATCAGGCACTGGGATACCTAGTGTTCAATAGTGGCTAGGCCATGAACATTAGGGAAGTTAGTGCAAAGGGAGGTGAGGTGGCATCAATAGTGATGAGCAAGGGACCATATGGTAAAGGAACAGGAACTGTGGAGAGTTGGTGGAGGATGTGGTTGGTATCTTTTATATAGTAGGGTAAGTTGCAGCTAATAGGCTGATGGTGTTGGTCTACGAGAACAGAGAATCTCTCAGTGAGCACACAGTAACCAGTCACAATGGGGCACTCTGCATGGTTTCATTCATGAACAGAGAGGGGGGCGAGAGAGAGAGATTCTAGGATGTGCCTAAGACTTGAGGAGAGATTGGAGATCCTGCTGGATTTCTGGAATGGAGACACTGTTGCAGGGTTTGGAGGTTGGCGAATCTGACAGCTGGAAGAGTCCTTCTGCCACTTAATCCTTGTAGTTCAAAACAACCATGGTGGAATCTTTGTCAGCAGGTAAAATAACAAGGTTGGGATCAGTTTTAGGTGGTCGATTGCAGTTCTTTCTGCAGATGTAAAATTAGGTTGCATGTTGAGGGATTTGGGGAATGTTGGTGAGGCAAGATTTGAGGTTAACAAATTCTTGAACGTTAATAGGGGGTGATGTGGGGGCACTGGGGATGGATCACAGTTGGAAGGAAAAGCGAACTGAGTCAGGCAGGGTTCAGTCTTAGGTTAAGACTGATTGGCGAAAAAGTGTTTCCACTATAGGGACAGGAAGAAGGAGAGAAGGCCTTTAACAATTTTGGAGTGGGGCGAAAGGTAAGGCTTTCAGAAAAGACTGATACTTGTGTTGGGCTAATGGTTTTGGAGTGTACAGGATGGCAGCCAGTCAAGGAATATTTTAGAGAATTGGTTTAAAAAATTTATTTCAAAGGCCCAGTGGAATCTTGACAAGTTTTCTCCAAGAGTAATTCACGCCGTGTCTACGTGACACAAGTCGCTTATCTTACAAAACCGAGGCAGTTCTGTCCAGTTAAAGCTGCTGACAGGAGACGCCCTGGGCCCTCTGCTGAAACTGCTAGCGAATTAACTCCATTGATTTTTGCCAATAGCATGCACGGGATGCCTATCACGTGTGTGGACGGCGGAGCGTCCTGCAGTGCAGAACACATATGCTTCTCTCTCTTGTAATCCAGACCTAGAGCAGAACAGACGTCTTTTTGGAAGGCAGAGCCTCTGCCTCTGCTTTTCACGACCGGCCACCAACGTAAGTTAACATGAACCGCTTCCCCTTCGATTGCCCATTTTAATTAATTTTTCGACCTAGACTGGCCTAAACCTGCTAACTTCCGATCCTAGGCCCGCCTTTTGTGCTCCGTATATTGAAATATATCCTCTTTATTGTACTTAATTCCCTGTTTTGTCATTTAACGGGAGCCCCGGATGGTCACTATCAGATCCTGACCGCTCGACCTCCGGCGCACTGCCGCCACGAGGCATATTTAACAACGTTCTTCCCCCTTCCGTGCCATTTTATACATTAACTTTTGTGTCAGAATTTTCTCTCTCCTTCTCCAAATCACGTACTCTTTTACATTTGGTGTCAGGAGTGGGACGTAACAATTATATGCCCCCTTCCTGGCATGAACTCTTTTACAATTGGTGACCAGAAGTGGGATGTTAGCGCCCACATAATTTTACATTGGTTGCAGAAGTCCCTCGTAAACTTCCCCTAACTGTACAATTGGTGTCAGAAGTGGGATTCGTTCCCACCGTTCGGTTCACAGGGTGACCGTTTATTCTGGTTCGTGTTTGACATTGTGTGGTCGGTCAACATTTGCTGCTGTTACTCCTCTACGAGCCGAGCCTGGGTGCCGCAGCGCGTAGGCTCGACGTCACGCCAGACGCTGCGTCCGCACATACCAGCGCCTAGGGCAAAGTCTGCCTGCGTCTCGCCGAGCGCGGCACCAACACGTGCGCGCCGGACATCCGAGCCGCTGCCGTGGTGGCCGTGCAGCTGTTCACGGCCGGCGCGGCTCCGCTGCCGCCCGCCCACCTCCGTCGCCCCTATTTGCAGTCCGCCGAGAAGTGCCTCACCGTGCACGTGAATACTGCGTGCGGTCTGGCCGCGTTTCACGCTTGCAGCCAGCCCAGACGTCAGCGTCGCGGGCTCCGCTGTTGTCGTCCACCTGCCACCGCGCTGCCCAGAGGCGCCGCCCAGCGTTCGCCGCCGGTCAGTTTCCCGCTGTCGTCTCCGTTTGGGTCCTGGCATCAACGCCCGGGCGCGTACTTTCGCCGCCGTGCAGCCACCCGCCCCGCCGCCACCGTCTCTTCTGTACTGTGACTGTTGATATATACTGAAGCATTTGCAGCGATTTATCCAGAGAAGAACTTTTAGATCTCCTTTATAGCATAAATTTTGCGTCCATAATACAGTTACTGCCTGTGTATTTTAAAAACACAACTCTGTTGTGAAGAAGTATGTCATGCTTAGTTGGTCTGATGAGAACGTTTTTAAGATACTCTTTTTGTATAGCTTTTAGTTAATCTCCAGGGATGTGCAGCTTGCACAATGTGTTTGGCAAGCACAGAGTCTCCCAGCCGTTCATGGCATTTTCTTCCGTTTCATTTTTGTGTCATGGTCAACTCTTTTCTTCTTTCATCTTTCCTATAAGCCTCATTTCTCCACTCTATGATGAAAATAGGTTCCTTCGCCTTGCTCCACAGACGTGAGCGCTCTAAGGGCTCTGTAACACCTTGTGCCGTCATACCGCGTCTGCAAGGTTTCCGAAATCGTTGGTGCACTAAGGCAGGCATGAACTTTTTCTGCCTTCATTTTCTTTCCTTTCTCGTCTCTCTGCATCCTCCTTCCTGACCATTTATTCTTATTTTATCCATGCCTTCTGTTTCTCGTAAGTGGTAGACCCTTGATTGGTTAACTCAATGCATGAAGTACGATTATAATAATGGCGTGTGACGGGTAGACCGCTCGCCTGGTGCAAGTCTTTCGATTTGACGCCACTTCGGCGACTTGCGCGTCGATGGGGATGAAATTATGATGATTAGGACAACACAACACCCAGTCCCTGAGCGGAGAAAATCTCCGACCCAGCCGGGAATCGAACCCGGGCCCTTAGGATTGACAGTCTGTCGCGTTGACCACTTTTTCCATCTTTTTTTTACCACTTTTTTAAATTATTTTTTTTGTGTTGGTGGGGGCTCGGGGGGCAAAGTGGGCAGGGGTCGAAAACCGAGGCCTGGCCACAGTGTCCCCCTCACCACCACCCAGCCTGTGGTGCTTAGGGAAGTGGAAGACACAGGAATCAACAGAAGTGGCAGGCGTTTTTTTTTTTTTGCATGTGTTTGTGTAATATTCACTATTATCATGAAATTATGTGAACACATCGGCAAAAGAGAAAAAGAAATATAAATTCTGGTTAAAGAAAAGAAAAAGGAAAAGCAAAAAGAAATAAAATCCGCGCAATCTGCGACGCGCTCTCCCATCCGCGGAGGTCAGAAGTAGAATCGATCGTAGGCGGTTTAAAATCAGACAACGCCGTGGGAGGAGGGGTGGGTGCCCTCTGAGCTAGACACCCCCCAACTCAATGAAGGTCTAACAAAGACAGCTCGAAGATAGATAGCAAATAATGTTCGGTAACGTGGCGTGTTTTCGAGAGCTGCATGGGCTGTTCGTAAATAGGTCCAGAAGTCGAGGCGGGATTTAGGTCCCTCATGAAAGAGATAAGCGACCGCCCACCCTTTGACCCACGTAATAGCGTGACATTTGGCGGCGGAAAAATGTCTGTCCTCCGGGTATAGAAACATTCGAGGTTCGATTGTGTCTGGTGGCACCCGGAGATAGCACGCAATGATTTGCTGCACGAAGCGCCATACATCTTGCGATGAGGCGCATCTCAGGCGGTGTTCATCAGTCTCCAGTTGCTGGCAAAGGAGACAGAGAGGGGATTCTGAGAAGCCAATGTTGTGCAGTCGCTGCTTCGTGGCAAATTTCCTGTTGACTGTGTGATACCACAGTGCCCGGACGTTCGTAGGGAGGAAGGGCTGGTGGACGGTAGTCCACACTACGGGCCACTGGATGGAGGGATGTTTGGTCTCCTGTAAAAATCCTTAGTCCTGGGTGGGCGAGTATCTGGGAGACTGGTATGAATGTAATTGTAGTCGACGAAATAGGTCGAAATATGAGACAAATGAGGCACGATATGGCCGACAGACACCAGTGGTGAGGTGGAAGCAGGTAGGAGGACCTCAAGCAAGCTGCGTGTTAGAGATGTACCCTGACCCATCCACTGTTTTCTCATGGTACTCATGTACAAGGCTGCCGCTCGCATACGTACATTGACGAGCCCGAGGCCACCATCCCGTGAGGGCAGGGTAAGTGTCTCATAACGGACTTTAAACATGGAACCAGACATGAGATAATTGCCAAAAGCCGCCTGAAGGTTGCGCCCAGTTGCAGTTGGCAGAGGGAGAACTTTTTTTTTAATCTTTATTTCCAGAAAGCTTATTAATTATACAATCTAGCCCACTGCCTTATGTGATTAGTGGGCCGAAAATACTGATACATTTTATACAAATTGCAGCTATTCTAAGTATTATTTAGTAACTAGTGAGTAGACAAGCTATATGGAAAATGCAATGGGCAAATTTGTGTTAATTAAGTACTAAGTGGTAACCTAACTAACTATAGACTAGTCACTAAAGCCTGCAGCGTTACAAATGTGTCAGCTGAAAAATATAAACCTACTATAGAGCCTTGCTCATTGAGCTAACCCCAATGAGCGTGCCCCTGACACTGGGCAGGCCAAGATGTTGGTCGCTGCAGGTTCCTAAGAATAGTATCTAAAAAACTAAGTCCTACAACTGAACTTATCCTAAGGTCAAATCAGGTGCGTCCAGATCAGTAACATTGCACCCCACTCCCCCTAATCCCGAGGCGCGGCGGATTCTAGACTGAAGGAGTCGGCCATTCCGCGCCCAGGCGGTTTGGGAATAGGGTACCAGACTTTTTCGGTATTTGAGTAGGTCTCTAATAGGTGCTAATTTAGTTCTCTCAAGTAGTCCTTTAAGACTCTCTGTGATACCGCGTTAGCCAGCTTGTTAATAGTCTGAAAGGTGTCGTGTTGTCTAAGCAGTCTATACGTGTCATTGCGCGGTAGTTGGTCACGTAACACTGAGGCCACATCATTGAAAAGGGGGCACTCGTAGACTACATGGTCAGGAGTACCCTCCGGAACACCACAGTTACACGCGGGTGTCGCCTTTTTCCCGAAACGACATAAGTATGTCGAATAGGGTCCATGTCCAGTGAGAAAGTGAATTAGTCCCCGGGTTGGTTCAAAATATGACATTCCCATTCTTTCCCTGACATCTGGTAAGAAGTCAAAAGTTCTGCGCCCTGTTTCTTCGCCTTCCCATGAATGTTGCCATAGCTGATCCCCTCTTAGCCTAATCTCAACTTTGTTCTCAATCCTGCTTCCTAGAATTTCCTCTGTCTTCTCCAAATTCCCCTTTTTTGCCCAGTACCAAGCGGCCTGCTCCCGAATTTTGATATCTAAGGGGCAGAGTCCCATTATGAATAACAGGGCTACTTCCGGTGTAGTCCTGTATGCCCCCACTGATCTCATAATCATGTTTCTCTGCACTCTTCTCACTGTCATGGCGGGCACCACCCTCGTGAGCCTGTGTGCCCAGATTCCCGAGCCGTAACCCACTATGGAGGTGAGTATGCTATTGTGATAAAGTTCGATGAGATGTGGTGGGAGATGGAAGCGTTTGTGTCCAATGGAGATGAGGTTGTTGAGTACTTGTAGAGCTCTTTGAGTTACGGTTTCAATGTGCCTGCCGAATGACCACCTTTCATCAATGATGATGCCGAGATAGCGAGTCTCACGTCGCCTGAGAACTGGTGAGCCCTCTATCCTGACAGTTGGATTACGAACTAGTTGCCCTTTAGAAGGAGGTATGTGGACTTAGCTGGTGAAATCTTCATCTTAGTGTTTCGGCACCAAAGTTGTAGTATTTCTATTGCTCGTTCTATTTTGGGCTCTATGTCTTCTCGGCTACGGCCGCCAACCAGTAGGAGGAGGTCATCGGCGTAGGCTATCACCTCTAGCACTTCGTCACTTTGCTGTAATTTGTCTAGTAAGGGTTCCATGTGGATGTCCCAAAACAGGGGACCTAGTAAGGAGCCCTGGGGACATCCCTTGGTGATTGTTTTTCTTACCCTTGTGCCAGGGGATGATAGCCAGACCTCCCGATCCTCGCAATAGCTCCTCAGGCACCCATATAGCGGCCCTGGACACTCCTTCTCCCGTAAACAGGAGAAGAGCGAAGGCCACCACAGGTTGTCGAAGGCGCCACTTATGTCCACCATGATGCCGACAACGTACTTTATAATATATAATCAATAATAACGCAGCATGGCTGTGTAAAAC
Organism: Schistocerca serialis cubense; assembly: GCF_023864345.2. Lineage (NCBI taxonomy): Eukaryota > Metazoa > Arthropoda > Insecta > Orthoptera > Acrididae > Schistocerca > Schistocerca serialis. Next base: position 309,413,037 of record NC_064640.1, read on the forward strand.
ATGCAGTTGCCTCGTGTTTAAATATATGCTGTTGCCACGTAATAAACAAATGTAAACACGCTTCAGAAGACTGTAGCAGGCGCCTGTCGGCGCCTGCTGGAGCCCAGAACGGATGTTGCTACTGATAAGAGCCGCCAAACTGGGCGCGGCACCGGAAGTAGCGCGCTGAGAAACCGCAATGTCGGCACCGGAAGGGACCCTTTCCAGCGGATCGCGCTTAGTTAAAACTATAGCGCGATCCGCCCAGGCGCCTCGTGCTGCGACTAAGTCCCGTTCAAGGTCACCCGCCAATATGGCGGCGCACACAGCCATGCATGAACACCCACCCACCTCCCCAGGGGTCGGAACCCCTGCAACCCACACAGAAATGATAATTAATAAATAATTAATTTATAGATCTAAAAGATAAGAGTTTAAAATTAAAGTAGAGGTAGACTTTAAAAAAAAAAAAAAAATCTCACGAGATAGATAAGGATGCTTCGCAACTTTATAATGAACAATAAAATTAAAAATAAGAGATAAAGGATCTAAAAATAAGGCATACATAATCAGAGAATCAACAGAAAGCATCAAAATGAGAGAAAGAGAGCATCCCACAGTGCCCCAGAGTGCACCAGAGAGCATCACAGAGTGTCCCTGAGAGCTAAAACATTAAGAAGAATCGCTTCTCGGCTTTTGGCAAGATCAATGTGTAGTAGTGTTTAATAAATAAGAAACAGGCGCCTGCTACAGTCTTCTGAAGCGTGTTTACATTTGTTTATCACGTGGCAACAGCATATATTTAAACACGAGGCAACTGCATGTTTTACACAGCCATGCTGCGTTATTATTGATTGTATTATTGATTGTATCAGATGCCGATCGCCTAGGCCTAAAGCCGAACTGCCTGCTGCTCATCCCGCACAGCACTCGGTGCGCAGCCAGTCTGTCAGCCAGAAGTCTCTCCAGAGCCTTCCCAAGTAGATCAAGCAGGCAGATTGGTCGGTAAGATTTTGTTTCTGCTGGGTCTTTGTCAGCTCCTTTCTTAATGATTACTACATTTGCCCTCTTCCAAATTCGGGGGAACTTTTGCTGCCTGAGACATTCATTGTATAGGTGAGTTAGAGGGGCGACTATCTGGGGGCCAGGAATTGCACCACCTCCGCCACAATGCCGTCTGGCCCTCTCTTCAGGGATTTTATATGGGCAGCTACTTCCTCTTCAGAGAAAGAGTAGACTGCCGTATCATTTCCATATACATTGTTGTTATAGTTCTCACGCAGCTGCCGTTGTTCGTCTGTCTCTCCATCCGCTGTGTCATCAGGCAGCAGGGACTGGAGAAGGACCTCAGCAGTTTCCTGCCAAGACTCCATCATCCCATCACCACGCCTGACGGTTGAGAGCTCCATTGGAGAGCGGATTTTCTCCCGGACAAGCTTATAGGGAACTCCCCAAGGGTCTAAAGCAAGTTGGTTTAGATCAAAGTGTTCCCAACTTTTAGATCTTACTTCACGTAAATGTTTGTGGAAATTGTCTTTAGCTTCCTGGTATAGCTGTAACCATCGTTGTCTTTCTAGCCAGATGACACTGTGTTGGTAGTGCCTCCTGAGCCTTCTAACAGACAGGCGCATCTCCTCTAGTTCAGCTGACCATGGTGACGGAGAGGCCGCCATGAGTATTGAAACAGGGCCGGTACCATTCCAAAATACCGTCACCAACCCTCCCCCCCCCCCCCAGCCCCCACCCTCCCACCTACGTATACGCGCTAGACATGAAATGTTTTCATAACACCGTCACCTTTCCAAAGCATCGTTAGTCGACAAGGTCGCACGCAATGTATCCGGCAAGTGTTGACTCTCTAGTCGTTATTACCGGCGCGGGGTTGTGACATAGAGAGAGAGAGTTAGCGCCATCTCTCTCTACGCACGCAATGTATCCGGTGGGGTGGTGGAAATGGCTGTATCCAATACGATCCCTTAATTGAGCCACATGTTCGACTTCTACCAATAGGATTCAACTATCCTATGACCTCACTGTAGGACATATATAGGTTAAGTTCCGGGACCTCAGTCTTGGTCACTCAGTCAGCGGAAGACTAAGAAGAACAATCATGAAGCACCAGTCAACCTCCAGTGCAGTCACTCAGAACAGGATCAAACGGAAAAGTAAGTATCATATTTCACATTATTCTATCTCGTTCATTATCCTTATTATTCAATGTTTTCACTTATTCGCTAATATCTAATCATTCATCTTCTTTTTTCAACAGAGTCAAACGCAACCATGCTTAGCTCCGCAGACGCGTCCGAACCTGCACCATCATTAGCTTCGTTAACCATCTCATCCGGACCTACACCAGCGACAGCCGACTCATTTGATCCAGTAGCGACCACGTGGGATCCTGTAGCTTACATGTTGGAGCAGGACAAGGAGTTGCTGCTCTCCGTCCCACTCAGCAACTTGTGTGATGAAGACGCTCGATCTGCTCACCACACAACGAATTCAACCACTGGTGGTGTTAAAGATCAACTAAATGGTGGTCAGTACTGGATGCCTACATATAACTCATCACAATCGAACACTCCCGTGATAGTGCAACCACCGAGTTTAGATACTGTAAATAAAAAGAACACGTCTAGTGCGGCTACGCTATTCACCACGACATATAATTTAACCTCCAGTGGTTCCAAACGTGTGAACATTGCTATAGACGTCCATCATGTCTGGGGGATCCAAGCTATAATGGAGACTGAAAATATGTCCAAAAGTGTTAAAGTCCCGATTTCCGAGTTCGACTGGGCCGGGATCTGTCATGCAGGGCGCTACATCAATCAACAAATGACCACCGAATATGATCCAACTCATCCCCCACCAGAAATTCGTCTTGCCGATGTCACACTTTCCATTACTACTGTATATGATGACTGCGCCTTATGCATTAAATCAGGTGTCGACAGCGTCTATCTAAGGCATCCGTCAGTTATCAAATTATTCAACCTAGACTCCTCTATACGGTTTGCTCTCGAGAGACTGAATCGTTGGGTTCCTAGCATAGAGGCAGCATATAGTGATGTTAAAAACTCTCTACGTGTTAATAATATACATATTGACGATTTTGAGCAGCATCTTCGTTCGCATATGGCCATTAAAACTACAGACATCCAATTGAAATGCGTGTGTCAAAAACCAGAGTACTCAGAGTCACCTATCGGATTGCGTGAGATACGTGCAGAATTTATTGCCAACCAAAGAGAATTATTTGGTATATATTGTACAGGTTCTAAGAAGAAACGTGCAGATTATGATAACACCTCAGAAATAGTACATCCAATGTATGATTTTTAAATAAATAATTTATATTTAATCTTATCTCCTGTTTCTCTTTTATTTCAGACCACCACTCCTATTATAATCAAATTGATCCAATAATTTTTTAATTCTACTCAAATTATGACCATCTTACTCTTCATACATGTGTTCCTCGTGTAGGCAGTATAGCTCAATCGGTTAATTGATCGAACTATACTGGCTACACACAAATATTATTATTATCCTCTCAGTCATATTTTCTATATATGTCAAGTACTTGTTTGTACATGGCTCATTTACTATCATGGCTGGCTGGGTGAAGCACCCTCACCACAAGGACTTTGTTGTCGGTGACTGGTCATGTGAAGATTCAAGTGAAGAGCAGAAGAAGAAGAAGAACAAGAAAAATGGAATTCTCCTTCCCGATAATATAAGAGCAATTATTGTAGGCCCATCCAACTGCGGCAAGACTAATGTCCTCATGACTCTGCTAACTCATGTGCAAGGTGTCCGATTTGAACATGTCTGTCTATTCTCAAAAACACTTTCAACCCAAGTATCAGCTATTGCATGAGATATTTCGAGGTGTAGATGGCGTTACATACACAACATTCAGTGAAAGCTCTGATATCCCCCCACCTGAAGAAACAAAACCAAACACAGTATTCATATTTGACGATGTTGCAGTAGAAAACCAAGACCAAATTCGCAAATATTTCTCTTTCGGTCGCCATATGGGTGCTGACGTATTTTATCTAAGTCAAACATATTCCAGAATCCCCAAACAACTTGTTAGGGATAACGCAAATCTCATTATAGCCTTCAAGCAAGACAATCTTAATTTAAGACACATTTACCAAGCACATGTGGGGCCGGATATGTCGTTCAATGATTTCTTAAAGATATGTGCAGACTGTTGGAACCATTCACAGTATGGGTTTCTCGTTATTGATAAAACAAGAAAACTGTATGATGGTAGATACAGACGAAACTTTCAAGAATTTTTGCATATATAACAAGGTAATAGACGTTAGCACATCAGTCTACGTCATACCATGGACAAATTCGCGCGTATGTCCACCTCTCAACCTGAGCTGATTGGTGTACACAGACAGAACATTCGCTTGTACATGGATGCGAAAATTCAAGCTATGGCTCTTAAAGTTGCAAGTATGCGCAGGGAACTAGAGACCTATTACCAAACCCTTCTGAGAATGGTGAATCAGTTAAATGAGCTAGTTAATCAATTCAGTAAGAAAGTAACCGACTTAACTGAAAAGGTCGATCATATTCAGAGAAAAATAGATGTAGACCTGATTGTTGTCGATAAGGGCGATCGTGATCATACTAAGAAGCTGAAGAAAATGAATGCATATATAAAGCCTCATGTCGCAGAGACGTCTGATTAGTATACGTTGAGATGTCGACGACCAAACAGAAAGTCATTCAAGCCCGTAAAGCAGTCCGAGAGAAATTACGGTTGCTTAGGTTAGGGTATATTGATCGTCAGCAAACACTAAGAGAGACCTTTAAGCCCGTTACTGAGTCTCTCTGACAGCTCTCACCAAAAACAAAAACGACCCAAAACGACAGTCAAGCCATTGATGAATTCATTATTAGTCACGCACCAGGCCAGATAGATAGAACATTCGGCGTTAGCCCGGGAAGACCATACATGTTGGGCACGCATCCCATAACTGTAACAGAAGACAAAATACAAATAGCTGATAGACAGTTTGACCGAACACCAGGCTTAATGAATCTTATTTTCCTAAGACCAACTAAAAAACCTATAAATTATTCAGTTAGTGATAAGGACACGTACCGTCAAATACTACACATGACTGGTGTACACAAGATCACCAAAAGCCTAACCAACAGGAAGTATAAAACCATTATAAAACCAATACTTGAAGACCAAAACAACAACAACGGTGCCAGCAGCGGAGATGGTATTGACATTGGTCTTAAGACAGTGAACAATTGAGTCCCTCAGTATATATATTATGACGACCCCAACGAACTAATAGATCGACTACGTCTGCTCATGGCATCAGCTGCTGCAGGTAATACAGCTCATTCGAATGAAGTTATCTCCATAATCTCTGAGCTTCGAGAGAGAGGTATCATCGAATAAGTATGGAGACCGTAGTTCGAGAATTACACAAACCAGCACGCAAAACATACCTGCGCAGGCATGTCATGATTAAAGGGATGGATGACTTGTGGCAAGCTGATCTTGTAGATATGCGACAATATTCACATAAGAATAATGGCTTCAAATACATTTTAATTGTTATTGACACATACTCCAAATTTGCATGGGCAGTACCAGTCAAGACAAAAACCGGACCAAATGTCGCTGATGCTTTTGAACGCTTGCTACAGATAGGAACCAATCGATGCCCGGACAATCTCCAAACCGATCATGGTGGTGAGTTCTACAATAGGTACTTCAAGACAGTGATGCAGCGGTATGGAATACATCACTACTCGACATTCACTCACCTGAAGGCAAGTATCGTAGAGCGCTTGAACAGAACAATAAAAGGCAGAATGTGGATGCGGTTTAACCTTCGTGGCTCATACAAATGGACAGATATCCTCCCAGAAATAATTGCTCAATATAATAGAACCAAACATAGCACAATAAAAATGCGGCCAATTGATGTTCGTGATAACACACTCATGGATACGGTATACTTTCACATTAAGATACTGGATCCACGCAAACAGAAATTTAATGTAGGTGATTTGGTGCGTATCTCAAAACACAAGACCGCATTTGAGAAATCATACCTACCGAACTGGTCAACTGAGATATTTACAGTTTCAAATGTGCAGCGAACGAATCCTAGAACTTATTTATTGAAAGACAGTAAAGGTGAAGAAATTGCAGGCTCCTTCTACACTGAGGAGATGCAGAAGAGCTCACAACCAGATCTTTTTCTCGTGGAGAGAGTCATAAGACGACTTGGAAATAAAGTCCTAGTCAAATGGCTTGGTTTTCCTGCTACACAAAACAGTTGGATTGATGCCAGGGATTTGCTATATAATGAACATTCATCGTCCACAACCACCACAGTAGCCTGACATGCGCGATCGAGGGCACATTAGAGGAGGCGGTGGTGTTCTGGACAAACTACCTTTGGAATTACACATCCCGGGGTATAACTACTGCGGACCTGGGACAAAGCTTCAGAAACGCTTGGCGCGAGGTGATAAGGGAGTGAATCTGCTTGACGAAGCGTGCATGGAACACGACATTGCATACGAAGCAAATAAAGATCTACCAAGTCGTCACATTGCAGATAGGATTTTAGCTGATACAGCTAAGGCGATATGGAAAAGAAAAGATATTGGTATAGGTCAACGCATCGCGGCATTCGCAGTTGATAAAACCATGCGCGGAATAATCAAGTTAGGATTAGGAGTGATGAATTTCAAGCGCGTTATGAACGCTGCACGTCGCGCACTAAACATGAAGAACAAGAAGGGTTGTTTGAAGAAATGTATCCCGACAGCGATGTATGCGGCTAAAAACGCAATGAAGGACAAAGAATCACCAACGAGAAGATCCGTTAAAGCACCTCGCATTCTACCAATACCCAAGACATTCGGCGGTTTTATTCCTTTTCTCATCCCAGCCCTCTCCGCGCTCTCAGCGGTAGGTTCGCTCGCCGGTGGGGCTGCAGCTATTGCTCGAACAGTCAAGAATGCGCAAAACTCGCAAACCCAGTTAGAAGAGGCGAGAAGACATAACCGCATGATGGAAGCAGCAGTCATTGGAAAAGGCCTATACTTGAAACCGTACAAGAAGGGTCTTGGTCTATTCATAAATAAAAAAAAGCCCAATAGCGGTCCTACCAGATCGACCACTCACAAATACAGACCTTCTTAAGTTTGTTAGACATAAATTCAAGATACCAAGATTCCGTGGTGTGTTTATGAGGGATACATTACCTAAGACTATGTGGAAAACTGGTGAATGCGGTATTGTGAATTTAGATGTTGTCGGAGGTCCTGGCACCCACTGGGTGGCGTACGTTATGAAAGACGCTGGGGTAGTCTACTATTTCGACTCCTTTGGTGACCTGCAACCACCCGAAGAATTACAGCAATACTTCACTCACAGAAGACATGTGCTATACAATTATTAACGGTATCAGGACTTTAATACATACCTCTGCGGGCATCTTTGCATCATCTTTCTCTTGACGTTCACAAAGAAGAAGAATAAGAACAAGAACTAACGTATATAAGCAGGATGTTTAAACCTTCATTCATCAGTTGACGTTCAGATGCAATGTCGTACACTTTGACGTTGAAAGGACGGTCATCTGTATTGCGTGCAAATTACTTCCCACCAATTGATTTGAGTGCAGGTCAATGGAGTGTTGCATTGATTGGACTGGAGACGTACAACAGCATCCCGAATATCACCAACACTAACAATAAACTGCATCTCGATATTAATGGTGAAAAAGATATTCTTGAAATAGAATCTGGTGCATACGATATTGACGATTTAAACGAACTCTTAAAACAGTCTGGAAAAGGTATTGAACTACGTGCAAACATCAATACACTTAAATCTGAAATAAGGACTCTAAATGCAACGATTGACTTTAGCCAGAAACATTCAATAGGACCTCTGCTTGGATTCACAAAAGGGCAGATTTTGAAGAAAGATCCAACTAAATTTTACAAGTCCAATCAGTCTGTGGATATACTCCCAGTCAGCACAATACGTGTCGAGTATAACATTGCTACGAATTCCTATCTCAACGATACTCTCATTCACACTATTTACGGATTCTTCCCCTCAGTTGCAGCGGGGTATAAGATTGTTGAGACACCTGCCAATGCAATATACCTTCCAGTGACTGCTCAGACATTGGGCTATTTGGAGCTGCGTATTGTGGATCAGAATAATAAACTTGTCGACTTTCGCGGTGAGGAAATCATTATACGATTACATCTAAAACAAGATGGGCTTGCGGTATAAAACAAGTGCACGCAATACACAGCGCGCCACTTCGCTACTGAACAGCAAACTGATAACACCTGTGAACTACGAATTTCTTAAATCAGTTCGTCTCAAACCCTGCAATGACGTCATCACTCAATATAACCAATCCAGTAGAGTATGATGACAGAATTATACGTCAAGAATACTTCTCTCATAAATCTTACGCTTCAACCACGTTTAACAAGAATGATGAAATCAGGATTGTCATACAGCACCAGGACACACTCACTCTTCCGTGCAAGAGTTTCATATATCTCGAAGGGTCATTCAAGAAAACTGATGGCACCGATACAGTGGGGTCCAAGCTGACACGCAACGCATCGGCATTCCTCTTCCAAGAAATTCACTATGAACTGAATCGTTCTGAGATTGATCGTACACGCAATGTTGGTCTAACATCGACCCTTAAAACATACGTCTCGGCATCACCAGCAGATCTGCACAGTTTAGAAAATGCTGGATGGTTCATAGACGATGCGGAGGGTAGAACACCCCAGGAGTACAAGCGATTTACTGCATGCATACCTCTAAAAATACTTATGGGATATTTTGAGGATATGAGACAGATTATTATGAACGCTAAACAGGAACTTATTCTCGTGCGGAGTGCGACAGACAATAACTCGTACATTCAAGGAGCTCAAGAAGAGAATAGGATCACAATCAACAAATTAATATGGAAAATGCCTCACGTCAGTGTATCCGACGAGGAACGATTGAAGCTTTTGAAAGTGTTGAATTCAGGTACATTTCTGTCACTGACCTTCCGCTCATAGGAGATCTTTGAGTATCCAGTGTTACCGACCGCGAGCAGACAAACATGGGCTATTAAGACCTCCAGTCATATCGAGACACCCAGATTCATTATACTTGCGTTTCAGACTGATAGAAGAGCAAATACATCAAACGATTCCACCGTGTTCGATAACTGCAAGTTAACTAACGCCAAAGTCTACCTCAATTCAGAATTCTACCCATATGACAATCTACATCTGCAATGGAATGAAAATGTATACAGCCTCGCGTATGACATGTATGCAAGGTTTCGTCCTTCTTACTATGAAATTGCTGAAGGAGAGGGAGGGGGGTGTCTACTGAGTCCTCGTAAGTTCAAAGAGCTTTCACCGATCATTGTAATAGACTGCTCTAAACAGAATGAGATAATTAAGTCTGGACCTATAGACGTTCGAATTGAATTTGAATCATCGACAAATTTCCCAGAACACACCGCTGCATATGCATTAGTCCTACACGACAGAATAATCAATTACTCTCCGCTCACAGGTGTTGTGCAACGAGCTGTATAAATGAAAATATGCTGTCCTGTGCATTGATCATTTGACGATGGCAACTCAGCCTGTGAAGATCATTGCAGATGTTCAAGGATTCCATGATGGAGAGCGAAGACAGTTCGTATTTAAACAAGTTGCTTTTGTGGCCTACACACAAGACGCAGGAATAATTGAAACCTTCTCCGCAAATATTCGATCACCAAGACCGTTCACGCAAGTGAAATCTTGTAAAACACGGACCAGTGCATTGTGGTTAACTAATTTTTATCATGGAATTCACTGGGATGATCCCGGCATACCCTATAAAGATGTGGTGATCGCACTTAAATTATTCGATCACAAGGACACCATCGTTTACGTGAAGGGAAAGGACAAAACCTCCTGGATGCGTCAAATATTTAAATTTGCATCTATTCAAGACCTTGAATGGTACGGATGTCCATCCATCCATCGACTGAAGAACGATTACCAAAAAAGTGCTTTTGTATCTGCATATGAGAATGTAAAATTACTTTTCACTTTTATTAGAAATAAATAACAATTTATAAGATTGAGTGTTTTTTCTTTCTATGACATCCAACGTCCCTAGTATTGTAAGTTTATTCTTTTTATATTGTAGATGAAGGGAACTGTCCGAGAGAGACATATACCCCGGCCTTTGACGTGGAATGAGCCTACTGTCATAGTTAGGCGCGGATGCCGATCTCGCGGTCTCCGTCGAAATCGACAGACACGCGCAGCCGCTGACGCTTGGTAGGGGGTTGCACCAGTTGCCGGCCTCGCGGCCGCTGTGGAAAGCGATGCGTCAGATTACGATCTCTAAAGTATCTGTTGACGTAGGACTGTAAGAGATAGCGCTGCAGTGGGCTGTGTGCGTTCGTGACAACTAGCAGAGGTCCGGCACTTGTGATTAAAAGCAGGAAACCTTATAACTTTATGCAGTGCGATGTGGCTGTATGTACGTATTCTGCATACACACATAAATAAATTTATAATATTTTTAATAAAAAGAATAATCATTATTAGGGTATCAAATAATAACAACATTTTTTTAGAAGGAAATAACTGAGTTTATTATTGAATTCAGAATTTAACATTTTTCACATTATATATAAATATGAGTTTACAGATATAAGATTGGTTTTTAACCAAAAATCTGAAATTCCACATCTTTTTAGATAATTTTTTTAACAATTTTAGATAATTAAGAAATATATATAAGCATTCTCTTCAGATAAATTATATATATAATTTTAAAGCTAATGCAGAGGTACTACCCTATCTTACAAAGTAACTAATATCGCTAATGAAGTTCCACCAGAAAAACAAAGCACTTTTAATTAATACCAAACCTATTTGCTTCAAGTCAATGGCTCTAAACATTTTCGAAAAGAACAACAACAAATTGAAGATATATTTTTTTCCAAGTAAGTCGATTTAAAGATTTTCAACTACAAGAACAAGGTGAACATATATATTTTTCTTTAAAGTGGACGTCTAGAAACATTTTCCGCTAGAACAAGCAATTGAACATATAGAAAGAATTTAATTAGTGTAACTCATACACTTAAAAACTAGTTCTGACTGGGTGGCTAGCGGTAGGTGAAACTTACAAACTAAAATGTAAGCTCTATAATGACTAGATGTGATGGATATATTAAGTGAGAAAATTTTATTATTTTTTTTTGTTCATACAGAAGTTAATTGGCTAAATTTATAGCCTTTTCATATATATATTAATAATGGTCAGCAATATGTAGATATAAAGACTATTTTATTTATTATGATTTTCTTTGAAAAAATAATGATTATATTTACATACACACACACACTTAACACAAGTTCGCGCTCATTCGCACACTCAGACATGTATGGAAGCACGCAAACTGATACACGCAACAAAACACTCTCATCAACTATTTACACTATGATAAAAGAGCCATACTATTTCCACGCATAGCCCACATTCATAACATTCACACGCTCATTCCCTCTCTATCACTCAACCAGAGTCCCCCACCCCTACTTTCGTTTCAAGTAAATAGTGTGAGTATGGGAGGGTTCCCACCCCATCCTCACAAATGACTCTTTTATCGTCATGAGGAGACAGTCCGACTTTAGACTGCAGCACAGTGTACACCTCGTGAGCTCGTGATCGAATGCTAGTTTGTTGAACCATGTGTGGATGAGCGCCTTCAACGCTACGACCGTACAGGCACTGCAAATAGTCCTCGACCGTAAGCGTACGAGACGCGATCCGTCTAACACCCTTTGCCCGCCTCAGAGTGCTCTCGTCTACTGTGCGATATGCATACATTTTCGATCTCAGTCCCACAAACTCTACAATTGGTAAACCATTCGACTCGTCTTTCATGAGACCGATAACCTTCTTGTTCTGTGGAACAATACCATAAGGATTATTGATCTCATAAGAAGAGGTGTCGAATTCTTTACCATTGCACCTAATTACTTCATATGGATCACAGTTCTTGATCCAGTAAATAAAGCTGTCTGTATCCATATAAAGTAATTTTGGATCTACGAAATGAGGTTTCGCAAACTCATAGTGGAATCGGTACATGTAGAATTTGGAGATATCGAGTTTACACATCCCCAAATAGATGGGTTTCATAAACTCTACTGCAGTCTTCGACATCTCCACAGCAACAAAGTTTTCATTGAAGATGGTGGCACGCTTAAAATTTGGCCTGGCTATACATTTTCTCACGCCGTAACGCCCTTCCCATGCGGTTCTAATAACAATATCGCGTTCATTTCTTACATTTTGCATAGTTTTCCCGAAAATGGAATTATTCATTAATTTATAAAAGTCTTTTTCAAAATCATTACTCGCGACCGCCCTCTTTTCGGTGTTTAGTTCAATATACTCCTTCAACCAGGGGGATTGCTTGAAGGAGATTGCCCGGGTGATTTTAATGAGCTCCATTCCTAATCTGAGACACTGCTGGAGGTTACGATAATGAATAATATATCTCTGCTTATCCCCAACAGTGGCCATCAGTTTAGGGATGGTGCTTCCTCGTGGAATTTGTTGCTCTGGACATAACGGCAAGTCGCTTGTCTCTCCATGCAAATTATTAGGGTACGCGATGTCTGCCTCAAGCACATACCCTACATCAGAATCGGCCGCAAGACCCATTATCTGTCCACCTAATCCCTTCAATTCGTCTTCAGGCACCCATTGGAACCCGGCAACCGGCAGCGGTTGCTTCATAGCATGCCCATATAAATTGTTAACATCTAAGTACAAAATGTAACTAGAATCAAGGGATGCGTTGTACTCGACACCCATCCGCGGATTATTTGTCTTGGCGTGTCTGTGAACACATTGACAAAGTCCGCCGCGGATCCCTCGCTCAAAAAATAGAAGCATTGAAGCATCAGTCAAAAGTTCAATGTTGCAATCCGTTTTTTTTAGCATAGCGTCCCAGGACAACCCAGGTGCCGTGTAATAAAAGGCACGGTCCAGAGAGTACGTGGTCATACATACACTCCGGAACTTTTCGAAAACATCTGCAAGCAAACGAACGTCCGTGTCCATGTATAACCTTGCATATTCTCCCAAATTGGGGATGTTGAATTCCTGCCAGACATTAACGGCATGCTCATAATCTGTGATAGTTATGGTATCGCCAGTGAGAGTACTGGTAAAAGAAGTTATGTCGGGAAGCCTGGTTTCAAGATACTCGTACGGGAAAACTCCTTTCCTCGTCGCAAGTTGAAACTTTTCCTCATCGGTAAATGCAGATCGAGTGATATGCATATCATTCCGAGGTAAAGTCTCAACCAGTTTCTGGAGCGAAGTTTGCATAAATCGTAGAGAGTCAAGGAAGCGGAGCGTAATTTTCGGCGTCATTCGTTTTGAAAAAGAAATGTACTTTTCAACACTTTCAGGCAGGATATTGACCTGATCCTTCTTCATACCGAACTTAGCCAAGTGCTCAACGAGAAAATGAGCGTCATACCCGCTCATATTATGAAAAAAGACGGGTATGTGTGTAGGTAACTGATACTTCAAGTTGCATGCATTGTGGGCTGCACCGCGGAACTTACCCGTAAGATGACAATGGTCTCTACGAGGAGTCTCCGCTTTTCTATCTAAGACCAGCCCGCAAATATGACAATTAACAGCCTTTTCATACAAGTTATCATTTTCCTTTGATTTGGTCATGGGAATATTGATGCTGTAGAGCTTGTGAACTTGCCAAGAAAGTTTTTCAAGCTCTGTGAGAAGCCAAACCGCCGGGTCGTTCCCTACATAAGACTGATAGCTATTAAGTTTACAATCATATGCGCATACAACTTGGAACGCAGCCGCATAAGGTACTTGTTTTTGTGTGAAGGTTGTGTGTGAGGCTAAGGGATTCCCTTCACAACGAGTAATAGGAGCCAGCAAGCATTCAAAATCGGCGTACACAACAAAAGGACAACGCTGCTGGTGGTGAGCATTTTTTAATTTAATGAAGTTATTTTCCTCAGTGGGTATAACAACACGTACCGGGTCCTTGCATGCACAATCTAATAGATGTGTCGCTAATAACTCTTGAGATGAAAAATAATTCAAACACCTTATACAAATATGTCGTTTATGATCATTTTTACTTAACTGGGAGGAAATGAGTCGGGACATGTCTTTCATCCAGACGTAGTGATAATTATCACGTTCGGAGAAGAGCAGCATGTTGACATGCAACTCTCGTTCACCTGCAAATTTTGAGAAATGGAGGGGGCCTACTACTGTATGCTTGTTCTGCTCATCTGACTTGCTTTTCTTCTCCAGGCCATAAACGTGGACCGATATTGCGGTATTCTGAGCCTCAAACTTAGGTATGTCCTGGATTCTTAAAGGGAACTCTATTCCGTCAAAGTTATACTGTCTCTTAATATCTTTGACTTTGTAACTGCTGGGACGCTCGGGATGATGTTTGTAATTGTAATTTCTCTCGCAAGCCAGGACTGACCATGCAAAACACGCATTATCATAGTTATTTTGAACATTAATGCACGCCTGCTTTTTCTCAATATCTATAGGGAGTTTAATATAACTGGACCCTCCATTCATTGGATCATAGACATGTATATGGATGTCGAGGTGTGGTATACTGCTGAGCGCTTTAGCTGATCCACGTACTTCCATCTCGGAAAATCGGGCCATAATAGCGCTCAAGGTGGATTCTCGATACCACTCAGCAATCGATGTGCTCCGAGAAATAACGCCATTGTCACCCCATATATAATGCAGAGTAGCCGTCTCCGCGTCACCTTGATGTTTAGGGGGGTGACTCAGTTCACAGCATAACACAGCACTGCATTTAAAGGCGTTAAATTCCGGATCTTCTAAGAGTTTGAGGAGCTCGGTCTCCAAGACGGGGAGGCATGCCTCCAAAAACCTTACAGGATCGAAATACCTCCCGCCTGGATTCTCAATTCTGGTGAAAGAGATTCGCCCCTCAAACGCTCTAGCAACTGCTGAGTATTCTAAGGGAGTCATTACGCCGTTATTCTGATCGACTTCGTTATCGATAGGACGGGTGAGAGAACTACCGCTAGCCATAAGGAAATTACTATTATTACTGTTGCTACAACTAGGAGTCCACCCGATAGATGAATGGGCTGGTGATGGGTGATCGTAATCATCATCATCATTTGCGGGGAGAGGTATACGTCTCGGAACGCATACCTTGCGTGGGCGGCGGCGGTGAGCTGCTGCTTCTAGAGGAGGAGGGGGTGACAGCCGGTTTGAAGGGCCAGGCTGTGGCGATGGCGGACGGGCTGCGCAGCCAAACGGTTGCGACAGCGCTGGAGGAGGAGCTGGTGCGTGTTCTGCATCCGCCTCCCGCGAAGCCCTTATAGGGGCTACGCAAGGCGCGGCGTGTCTTTGCGGTTCGGTGCGCCCGAGTCCCGCCCCCGCAACCACCGCTCTAGGAACACGGCCTACGCCGTGTGATATACCTGTAAGATAAATAAGGAAAAAATTAATTTAGTGATTTATATTTAAAAGAGCGATAAATAATAACAATAAGAGTAGATAATGGTGGTTATGTGAAGGAATGTTAATGTTCAAAATTATTCACCTTCTCCGCTCTGACTCCATGGTTTGAGCAACTCATTGCCAAAATCAAGTAGATCCTCAAACCACTCAGGTAGGTTGATCTCCTCCTCAAACGGGTCAGGCAGGTTGGTCTCCTCCTCCTCTAAAGACTGAGTGTCCTGTGTGGCGGGCGCCGTTTGAACGCTACCGTCGCCTCCTTGAACGTTTTGGGTGGTTGAACCGAATTCTGAATTAGGCGCATCTACAAAGAAAAGACCGGCTTATGAGGACTAAATGTATACAATCAGGAAACGGGTATATATTAGATGAAATTATTTAAGTTTAAGAAGTATGATTGTATTATAAATGTACTTACATTCGAGCTGCGCTTGAGCCCTTTCCATCTCGATCTGGTTGTCTAGATCAACCAAGATTTGCTGGAAGAAATCTAGAAAGATGGAGAATACTGAATATAATATCGCATATGGAAAGGGAAGTGTGCTTTCAGTTAAGTGATAGAGAAATAAGCGGACCAGCAAATTTAAAAAAAAGGAACGAAATGAAATATTTACAAAGAGCACTGCACAACGAATATAACAGATACACAACACGTGGAAGCTCTATCTTCATAGCGGATACGGTAAATTAATTATAACACATACAACATGTGGAAAGTCATTCTTTACATTGAGATGTCCAAAACGGTTATAAGACTTAACACATACATAAACATAGAATCCGTTAAAAGACTTAGTAAACTTTACAGAGAGAGATCGAAAACGGGTATAACACGTAACATACAACACGTGGATGAACAATATTTATAGAGAGCAGTACAAAACAAATGTAACAGTTAAAATAAAAGATTCAGACACCCAAGTTAGAGGTAAAAAAAAGGCGTGGATAAGCAATTTTTATAGAGAGAGAGATTCAAAAGGGTAAAAAACGTAAGCCGGAACACACACAGAACAAGTGGAGGAGCGATGTTTATAGAGAGCATTATAAAAGATATGTAGCACTCATACACAGAGTTAAAGGATGTAGATATCAGAATTCTGAAAATGTACTTACCAGGGAATGGAACTTCGTCCACATGAGCACGTTTGCTGCTGCTGCTGCTGTCACTGGCGGTTCGTGATAGTTTCATTTTTACACGTTTAATTACGAAGACGTGACAAGTATTGGATGAATGAAGTATACGAGCAGCGTGAGAGTGAGGTAGGTCGGGCATTGATTTATATAGGTCCTGCCTAGCGCGTGTATGTATGCGCGGGGTTGCGACATAGAGAGAGATGGCGCTAACTCTTTCTCTATGTCACAACCCCGAGCCGGTAATAAAGACTAGAGAGTCAACACATGCCGGATACATTGCGTGCGACCTTGTCGACTAACGATGCTTTGGAAAGGTGACGGTGTTATGAAAACATTTCATGTCTAGCGCGTATACGTAGGCGGGAGGGGGGGGGGGGTTGGTGACGGTATTTTGGAATGGTACCGGCCCTGTTCCAATACTGCCATGGCCTTCCACCTAGTAGGTACAGCAGCCTTCACCGCTCGAGTTATTACTGTCATCAGTTCCTCGGCTCCGTTGTCAACGTCAATGTCCCGGTGTCCGTCACCTTCTGGTAGTGCAGGAATGTCGCACTCCCTAGCAAGTCTCTCCCAATCGGCTCTTTTGTAATTATATTGCACCTCCCACCCCATGGCCCAGCGGCTCTCCTTGTCTCCCATACTGAAAGTGATAAGATTATGGTCACTAGTGGTGGCGTTCTCTACAACTTTCCACTGCTGGATTAGATGCGCAGCATTAGGCGTAGCCAAGGTCACATCAATGTTTGTGCCTTGGCCACCTCCCTCCACGTAGGTCGGAGGGTTGCCAGGCTTGTTTGCTACCACCAGCTGCAAGGCCATGATGGCCTCTTCCACCCTCTCTCCATTTGGGTCCCTGGTGCTGCTGTACCATAGGGGGGATTTAGCATTTATGTCGGCAGTTATAATTACTTTCCGCCCCCGCAACGCCGTGATAACTGTGGTGAGGTGTGCCAAGTGTCTCTCAATGTCATCGCCATACTGAAAGTACATGTTGATGAAGATAATGGTTCCGGATGGAGACTGCAGCTCCACGACGTTGCAGTGGCTGGTTGTGAACTGTGTTAGAACTATGGCTCTTAGGAGTTTGTTGGTTATAGTTATTGCCGATCTTGGGTCTTCCCCTCTGCTTATAACTTGCCAGGTCGCAGCTGTGAAAGCTAATTTCCCATTTAGGGAGTACGGCTCTTGCAGACAGACCAAATCCAGTCTCCTCTCCTCCACTTCCTTACGTAGCTCCTGCATCACAAGTCTGATGTTATGGGCGTTAAGTTGGCCAATGGTGATTTTCGTCATTTAGTTTTTATGGGAAATATGTGTGAATTCTGTCGTTAGGCCAAGTCTTGTTCCAGTCAAATGTGATGCGTCCATTTGCCAAAACTGCTTGTTGGTAGATTTCGTCCAAGTCGAATTTTTCGCCACGTCTTTCGAAGACTTTCTTAAGTAGGTCCCGCAGGGCTCCGAAGTCGGTAGGGAGATTCACTGACTTTAGTTGAATTCTGTCTACAGCCTCCATTACCGAGAAGGTGACTCTCCTACCATATTCATGTCCCACTCGGACCACGTGTCTTAAGGCAGTGGTCAGGGTAGTCGGCTGCTCTAATCTTGCCAGTTGCATTGTAAATTCGAGGGTAGGATAGACTCTGACTGGGTCGATGGGTGGCAATCTCACGACAGGATCTATTGTGGCTAGTTCACTAGAGCTAGTTATTTTGTTTTCCTGAACTGGTTGGTTTGTATTTCTGCTCTCCTTCGTTGAGATTGCCACAGTCTCTGTTACAGGATGCCATTGCCGTTGATCTTTAGTCGGCCTTGTCTCCCGGCTTTGGGAGGAGGGGGACTTGACTGTAAGAGGCTCAGTTTGAGTTCCTCTGTCAGTTGTGGTAGAGTCCGTTTGAGTACTCGCATCATTGGTATTGATTGTGGCGTCAGAGAGCGACCTCAAAAATAACTTAAGGGCACTTGCCCTCATGGTATCCCTCCTCCTTTTGCTCGGGGATTTTCTTTTGGGCATCCTGTTCGCTTTGGCTTGTTCAGCCATAGTCTATCCTCGAAATTAATCTCTGTTCCAAGAGTCTGTATGTGGGGCAGTTACGCCCAGTGGCGCCACAAGTTTTTTGCCCCGTCTCTTACAAGGGATGCAGACTGCTGCAGCCCTACAGTCTTTTCGCACATGACCGTCCTCACCACATTTTGAGCAGGCCGACCCCCTGGTACAGTGCCTCAGAACGTGGTCGAGATCTCCACAGCTGTGGCAACACAGTATCACAAGATAGTCACGTGTATTTATGGCATGAAAGCCGATGTACAGTTTGCCCATTGCAGTTATTTTTCTCCACATTTGAGCGGAGACCTCAGCGACGTGATGAACCACATCACGGTCCCGAGGCCCCGTTTTAAATCTCAGTTTGAAATTTTCTTTAAATTCTTCCTCTGTCATTTCCTCAAAATTTTGTGCCTTTATAGTGTTATGTATTTCCTCATTTGTCATGATCGTTGGTACATCATATAAGATGACCAACGGGTTTCTTTTCCTCGGTGGCTCGCATTTGACCACCGAGTTTAATTTAGCATTGTTTAATAGTTTTTCTTTGTCCTCATCGGAGGCAACTTCTACAATTACTGAATTCCTACTTGGTTTAACTTTGTTAATTCTAATCTTGTCTTTTACCGGGTTTATGGTAGTGGTGAGCAGCTCCTGTATTTTCCTCACGCTAGTGTCCTGACCAGGCAAGGTCCTTAGAATGATCGTTGTGTCTGCTCTTTCGGTAACTTTTGCAATGGTGTCTTTGGTTGTTCGCGGTTTTGGTGGCGCTTGTGCGACCACTCCCGCCCAAGTCTTAGCAGGTTGCTTTCTCAGTCTTTCATTTTCCTTTTCCAACTCTACTACGCGGCCCTCGAGCTTGGCGTTAACGATGGCCCACGCCGCCAACTCGTTTTTGATTATTGTCAGTGCCGCCTGACTGATCTTTCCTTTTTTGATATTTTACTCAAGGAGCAAGGTGATCCTTGAGTGTCTTTGCAGCACATTTTCTTCGTTTGCCTGTCCCAACTCGTCTTGAGGAGCAGGTACAGGCATTAAAGAAGCTCGCGATAGCGCACTCGAATCACTCGTCTCTGGTGTCGCCATATTGTACGAGTGATAAAAAAAGGGTGGGAGCCCGTTTCTTGCCCCGGACCGGCTCCTCTGGAATAGGGGGGGGGGGGGGGGACTTCTGCAGCTCGCCCACCGACCTCGCCCCTAGGTCAAGGGCACTCCAGAGCCGCTGGGTTCAGCGCACCGTTTCCAGCGCACTGGTCCCCCTCGGTGACTCCGTCATCGGCGATTTTACGCGACGCACCCCGGCAACTGCACCCCGCACTCCGGAGAGGCGGATGCACCTCTCGCCCTTCGCCGCCTACTTGCCCGAGTTTCCACCTCTCGGCCAGGGACCCACTCGTACTCAGGTGGCGGGCCGGTCCCCCAGACGTTCGGCGGTCTGGACCCATCTAACCTGGCCCAGGCGATGTCACCACCACCTGGGTTTGGCAGAACACGCGCCAGTTACCCAGGGGCGCGGCGAAGCACCCTTGCCGACACGCGCCGCGATCCCACGCCGACAAACGAGATCGCCGGCATGCAGAGCACCTGTTGGTCTGTGCCCTGCGAATAGAAAGGGACAGGTGTTCGGTCCTTCGACACAGCTCCCCCTGTGCCACGCACCCTTCGCTTTCGCATCGGGTTGGGTCGCAGCTCTCCCTTTTGTCGCAAGGCAGAAAGCCAAGCTTAACATCTGGCACCACGGGTAGGCGGAAAGAGCCACTTGGGAAGGAGAGGCTATAAGACACGCGTCACTTCCCCTGTGAGGACCGTCGCGGCACACCCGACTGGAAGCGATACGCCCCAGTGCGATCTTCCGTGCCTTACGGCGCGCCGGCAACGGGCGGGCCCGCGCCGAACGCGCCGTCAAGCGACCGACCCCACGCCAGACCAGAGGGAGAACTTGCGCGATGTGGACCAATTTTGATGCCACATAAAGATTAAGAAACTCAACCCGTTGAAGTGTGTCATGGCGGCGCAAGAGGTTCGGGCGGATGTCGTTGCGGATGACGTGTAACAGGCGACGGAAATTCGTTGCCGCTGTGCGTATGACCGTGGGGGTAAAGGTAATGCCCAAGTACCGGAAAGTCCGCACAAGCGGCAGGGGTGCCACTTCACCCTTCTGGAGGCCTCGTCCAATGTGCATTGCAGAAGATTTGGCGACATTCATGGCACTGCCAGCGGCAGCCCCATAACGGGTAATCAATTCGAGGAGCTCTCGAATCTCAGAGCCGGAGCGAATGAGGAGGAGGAGGAGGAGGAGGAGGTCATCAGCATATGCCCGACAGCGAAAAGTGTGTTGGCGTAGGGTGAGGCCAGAGAGCTTGGTCGTCAAGCCCCGAATAAGGGGCTCAAGGGCAATGGCATACAGCCGTATCGAACGGCAGATAGGTACCGGCCCTGCTAAACGTCCATTGACTTGGACACGTGAACTGGCACTGTCGGAAAGACGCCGGATGACGTCGAGAAACGAAGGGGGGATGCCCATTCGGGCTGCCACCGAAAACAGGAAACGATGACGCACTTTATCGAAGGCGCTGTCGAAGTCTATAGCGACGACCGCTGCACGAAGTCTGCAGGCCGCCGTCATCGCAATTAAGTCGCGGCATTCCCCTGTGGCAGTCTGTATGTTAACCTGTCCTCCAGGCGTCATTTGCTCTGGCGAGAGGATATGAGGGAGTATTGTTCGGAGCCGCACTGCCAATAAGCGCGCGAAAATCTTGTAATCGGCATTGAGTAGGGTGAGCGGTCTGTAACTCGTGACCATCGAACCACGGGCTGGTTTGTGGACTGGTATGATGATGTCCTCAGCAAAGGCGGGTGGGATTACTTGGTCAGATGTCATCCGTTCTTGATACATAGTCGTCCACCGTGGTGCCATGAGGTCCCGAAAGGTACGGTAAAACTCAATCGGTAAGCCGTCAATGCCGGGCGATCTGTTGACAGCACCCTTGGCGATTGCATTGTTGACTTCGTCTCGCGTGACCGCCACTGTCAAAGCATCCGCCTCCGTGTGGGGGAGGGTGCGCGTGACGTAATGCAAAATGGAGTCGTCTGCTGCAGTTTCAGCGTCTTCTTCACGATAAGTACGACGGTAGTGCTCCAAGAATGCGTGGACGATGTCATTCTGAGTGGTCACCTGCGTGCCATGAGGTGTGGTCAGAGTGTTAATGATCTGCCGACGACGCCGTCGTTCGTCGGACACTATATGATGCATGGATGGAATTTCTAAATCCGCTTGATCGTGGCGTCGCCTCCGTATCACGACCCCTTGCAGTTTCCGGCGTGCCAGCGCAATTATCTTCGCCTTAGTTCTTTGCCATTCCAACTGGTTGTCCGGGGTTGGCGGTT
This sequence comes from Schistocerca serialis cubense, assembly GCF_023864345.2. Lineage (NCBI taxonomy): Eukaryota > Metazoa > Arthropoda > Insecta > Orthoptera > Acrididae > Schistocerca > Schistocerca serialis. The sequence continues at coordinate 309,435,221 of NC_064640.1, forward strand.
GAGCGTCCAGATCTCGGAGAATCGCATAATAGAAGTCAACAGTGTTGCGATGCCAGTCGGCCATGTCCTTCCCGTATCTCATCAGTGTCCTCCGGATCGCCGGCTTGGCGCAGTCCAACCACCATGTCAATGTCGAGTGGTAGCGGGGAAGGCGTCGTTCGCAGGCTGTCCACGTTTCAGTGACTTGTTGGCGACATGCCAGGTCATGCAAGTGTGAAGTATTGAGTTTCCATGGCGCACGGCTGCGCCATACTGATTGCGGCGGGAGGAGGACCGTACAGATTTAGGCGCAATGGTCGGAAAAGGCCAGCGGCCAGCGTTCGGCGCCCCGTATCGCAGATCTAAGAGTTTGTGAGACACATATCCTGTCTAGTCGGCTTGCGGAATGATTGGTAAGAAAGATATGGCCAGAACGGTCGCCGTGTTGAACTTCCCAGGTATCATGAAGCAGGAGGTCTCGCACCACTATACGTAGTTCCTGGCATGTAGTATAGTGGGGAGTCTGATCTTTGGGTTGCAGAACGCAGTTGAAATCACGTCCTAGTAGGCAGTGGTCATAACGCCCTAAAAACAGGGGAGCGATTTCCTCGGAATAAAACTGGGCTCTTTCATGCCGTCGGTCGGTGCCTGAGGGAGCGTAGACATTAATTATGCGTGTCCCCATGGCAGTGAGTGCCATGCCCCGAGCTGATGGAAGGAAGGCGACATCGGTCACAGAAATCCCGTGGCGGACGTAGATGGCCACTCCGCGGCCCATAGGATCACTCGCGGAGGCGTGGGCGGTATAGCCATTGATATCCGGAAGACTAGCCAAGTGAACTTCCTGCAGAAGGGCGAAATCAATATCCGAAGCCCAGAACATCTCCTGCATAAGGCGGATTTTCACCCTGGGACGGATGTTGTTGATGTTGATGGTTGCTATCCGGTAGGCCTGGTGTCGGACTGCTGGGGGCTGGTCCACTTCGCTGTCCGCGCAAGGGCGCGGGCGTTGCAGCGGAACGTTATCCCGCTGGCCCGCTGTGGATTCTGGGGAGAGTATGATTAGTGGTGCGGCTCCGACGGCGCAGGGTCCCGTAACGGGTCCTGCTCTTCGACCTCCTCCTCGTGCCACGCCGTGGAAGCGGGCACCGCTTTATCGACCATTTTGTCTGCAGAAGATGTTGTAATGGTGCGTGGTGTAGTGTCGCCTGTGATACGTTCATGATTTAGTTCAGCATCAGCACGGGGCGCAGGCACACCGGTAGATGTCTCCGCGCTCATAACGTCTTCGTCAGCAGTAGCGGGTTCTGAGGCCTCGTGCTGGTCGACGGTTGCGTCCTCCTCGACTTGTAACGTCTCCTCTTGGCCGGAAACTGTGCGACGTCTTCGCTTGCGAGGTTTCGGAGAACGTTGTTTCCTTGTGCGACCTTCCGTGTCCGACGACGGAAGGGAGTCGCGTCGCTCTGGCAGAAAGGCCGCTGTAGGAACGATGAGCGAGTCGATCTCCATCGTGTTACCGAGGTCAGGGTCAGCGTCTGGTTGCGTCGGCATCGTCGGAGCGGCGTCGATGGCCGGTCGAGGCGGCGGGCCGTCCGAGGCGCTCTCCGTCGGTGTCTGGTCGGGCTCGTTGGTGGCGTCGTTTGTGGTGACCGGGCGACGTTGCAAAGCGGTAGGAGAAGCTAGAGCAGCGGCGTAGGTCACCGGTAGCACTGTAGGGTGCGACGTGGGTGGTTCTTCGGCTGCTGGAAGTTGCGTAATACGCCGTTGTAGGCATTCGGATCTAAGGTGGCCTTCTTTGCCGCACACGGAACAGGTCCGAGGCTGGCCGTCGTATATAATTATTGCAGTGCATCCGCCGATCTGTAAGTAGAACGGGACGTGGCTTCGGAGATCAATGGTGACCTGTCGGACCCCGTTTAGGACAGGATACGTCCGAAACTGTGTCCACTTCTCCGTAGTGTGGCCATGGACCGTGCCGTATGGGCGTAGTGCCGCGACGACTTCCTCAGCAGGAAGTTCGAATGGCAATTCGAAAATGCGTATCGTTCGCATACCTAAGCCTGCGTGGTCGACGGTTACCTCCCCCACATTGCCATCAGCATGACAGAAGCGGAGCCCCTGTTTGGTCTCACGTAGGATGCGTTCGCACGCCGCGTCGTTAATGATTTTAACATATACCGTGCTGCTCACGATCGACAAATGTATGCCGATAATATCGGTCGCCGGGATCTCCACTTCCTCTCGCAGAAAACGCTCCACCTCGAGTGCTTTCGGTCGGGCATAATCGTTGCAGAAAGTAAATCGGAGTGTTGATTTACGGTAACGGTTCGCCATGGATCTTACAAGGTAAGCCGGCACTTAAGCAACGGCCGTCAGAATGTAAATAAGGCGAACTCGCGCTCCGCACGCAGTCAACACGGACGCGTCAGCTCTGTTGCCCTGCAGAAGGCAGACTGCCGCTTTTTTTATTTTGTTCGTTTTCGTTCATTGCATCTGCTCAGTGCAGACGTCGCTAGACACCCGTTTCAGTTCGTTCTTGATCCATTAACTCAGTTATTTTATTACAGAGGGCAGCTAACCCTCTGACCCAACACGCAGAGTTACCGTGCAGGCATATGAGGTTTCATTGGGGTTATTGGTGAGCAGGCAAAACGTCCTGTGTGTGTTGTTTTAAGTGATGGTAAAAGGTCTGTTTTATATCATAACCCTGAGGTCAGAACAAAACGGTTAGCCAAGATTCACTTTACCATGCAGCGAGTTTCCAACTTAGACAATGTTTTTTAGTCGTCTAAACTGCGGCCTATAAGCAGAGACCACATGACGCAATGACGTGGACTGGCACAGCTGTCGCCTTGCGATAAGTCAGTCCCCCCCAACGCTACCACTTCTCTCCCAATTCTTCGTCTTGACTGTCATAAATTAAGTCTAATCTTCATTTGATTTATAAGCCATTTATTGTATGAGTTTTGAGTGACCATGTACGGAGAGTATTAAATGTTTGAAGGTACCCTCTCCCAACTACTGTATAAGTATTTATTTGATGATATTAAGCTATTTTCCTTATATTCAGCTTTGTTGCAGAATTTTTGTATTGTACTGTATTTCACTTTTAGATCTCCATTATTAATAATGATTTTGTTTTGCCTTTCGAAAGAATGCATCAAGTCTACCTCACAAAAGTTTTTCTACAATGCTACTCTTTACAAATGTACGTCGTTGACGTTTCGGTTTGTTGTCAGACCTAGGATGTGGAGCTCCTCCTTGCGGTGTCTATTCTATTTGTCTTTTATTTTTCAATAGACTGTGATACTTCGAATTTTCGTCTGACTTTTGTAACTAATATTCCACTGTTCCAGTGCTTTGCAGATGAGCTAAGTCTACTGTCGTTTTAGAAGCATTTATTTCCGTATCCTTTCAAGCTGCCTAAGATTTAAAATGATTGCGAGTTTTTCGCTCTCATGCCCTCTAATGAGACTACAATTCCGAGTGGAGTTTAGAAACAAGCGACCACCAGCTGCTGGAACGCGAAACAGAAATGCATTGCCATAACAAAGCCGGCCGTTATGGGGTATCTTCCCGTGAACCGCCATTTAGCTTGGTGGCGCTTTGCAATTCCGAGCCTCCTCCGAAGTATAGTACCACCGTACCATCTTCCATAAACCCTTAGCATGCCCGCTACGATATGCATTGTCGTGGAAATCCTTGCTAAATGAAGAACCCGAGTTATCTACTCAATAGAGAAGAGTTGATTGCCTCCTGAAGTTGAGAAGTAGTGCGCTACCCTCTCGCTGTAGAGCGGTAAGCAAGATTGAGAGTTCACCCAGACGAGCACAAGTTTCGTTATTGTTCACCCTACTTCCTACTTAGTAATTTATTGACGAAGTGAGGATGTTACGAGCGAGCATGGAAATTGACACTGCTACCATTTGGATACAGTGCCCCGCCGTGTATTTAGGAAATGAGAGACACCCGTTTGTTTATGCAAACAAACACATCCATGATGTTACAAGATTAAAGCTCCCGCTGAAATGAGCACTAGTTTGTTGATGTTTGGCACCCATGACGTGACGTCATCGCCCAAGCGCAGTAACGCGCTATTTTGCTGAAAATTTAGTTAGCAAGAGACTTCCACCCAAATGAATAAAAGTTTTATTGTACAATGTCGCAGTAGTTCGCGCCCTTTTTATTCGTAGCTCACCCTGTTACTTCAGCGTTTTCTGAATTTTGTGTTTGCTGAAAATCAACACTGAAATGCAGTCTGTCGTCCAATATCTGTTTAAAAATGAATGCAAGTATTGTACTAACGATCTTAACTGAGCCTCCTTAAACGTTTTTTACTGTGCCGCCATGCATTTGGTTTTGTCGTATAACAGTTAGGGCCTCTTCATGTACAAATTTGGTGTCGCTCTATGTGGATCATTACCGGTGTATGACCGTCTGTTAGCCAGCATTGTCTTTCTCTGTTTTTACGCGTACTTTGCATTATACCGCCAGTACCCTCGCGCTTACCTCCCCGCTCTTTCCCCTCCCGCAAGACGTGCGTAACGCCTCCGTCACTCTGCTACAGAGAAAGGCCATTAAAGTTTGCCGACGTCACACTTCCCCGCTGGACAAGCCACGTGCTCTTTTCCTGTCAGTCAAAGTTTGTTTAAAACAGCGCGAGCGCTTTTGTCGCACAGAGTCACGTTCTAGATGTGAACCATTTCGTATTTTATAGACTGATTAAAAACTCACTGCATTCTTTCTCCTCCCTTTATACGAAGTTTTATGAATAGGACGAGAATATTGTTACTATGTTACTATGGATGTACCTTTTAATTACCTTTTGTAGAGTTTTGCCTCTGTGTTCTCCATGCCTGTAACTTTGTTTCACAAGCCTATTTTATGCCATATGACCCTGATTTCATCCTTAATTCCAGTGTTTTGCAGTATAAGAAAAGGCTTTGTACTTTGCATTGTAACATGAGTTCATGTGGTTAAAGATTTTCATATGATTTGCGGAACATCATCTCTTCTGCTTGCTAACTGCACCATTCATTCTACTGGAATGTGTTAATATTTTGTAGCCTGTGAAACTTTGTGCAACTATTACCCGTAACTAATATATTGAGGATATAGCACAATTTTACGTTTGTTATCACTCTTTTTAAATGTACTTCACCCAGTTCTTACCCAAATCAGATGTTAACGACCTGCATTAAGCTGATTTATTATGTTTTTGCCCAAATACTTCGATTACTATAGAACTAAATATTTTGTTATAAACGTGGATTGTCCGTTGTATTTTGTTATACTAATGATTTCAGTTATTAAAGGAGACATTATATTTCTGCACAAAATTTGAACAGTTGATATTTTATTATTTTCTTAACTCATGAAATCTGATAAACTTGACTGCATATAAGTCCCCTCCCACGTATATACAAAAAATGAAAACAATTGCAACACATCCTTCCCATAGTATTAAGGACCCTATTACGGCAAACCGTCTTTCCGGGGAGTGACCGACGCTCTTTTGTAACCAATGTTTGTTACCACTTCTCTGGAAGGGGGAAGGAATGTACAGGATGGCAGCCAGTCAAGGCATATTTTAGAGAATTGGTTTAAGAAATTTATTTCAAAGGCCCAGTCGAATCTTTCAAGTTTTCTCCCTGAGTAATTCACACCGTGTCTACGTGACACAAGTCGCTTGTCTTTCAAAACCGAGGAAGTTCTGTCCAGTTATAGCTGCTGACAGGAGACGCCCTGAGCCCTCTGCTGAAACTGCTAGGGAATTAACACCATTGATTTTTGCCAATAGCATGCGCGGGATACCGATCACGTGTGTGGACGCCGGAGCGTCCTGCAGTGCAGAACACACATGCTTCTCTCTCTTGTAATCCAGACCTAGAGCAGAACAGACGACTTTTTGGAAGGCAGAGCCTCTGCCTCTGCTTTTCACGGCCGTCCACCAACGTAAGTTAACATGAGCAGCTTCCCCTTCCGCTCCCCATTTTAATTAGTTGTTCGACCTCGTAGACTGGCCTAAACCCGCTAACTTCCGACCCTAGGCGCGCCTTTTGTATTCCGTATAATGAAATATATCTTCTTTATTGTACTTAATTCCCTGTTTTGTCATTTAACGGCAGCCCTGGATGCCCACTATCAAATCCTGACCGCCCGATCTGCTGCACACTGCCGCCACGAGGCATATTTAACAACCTTCTTATTCCTCCGTGCCATTTTATACGTTAACATTGGTGTCAGAATTTTCTCTCCCCATCCCCATATCACGTACTCTTTTACATTTGGTGTCAGGAGTGGGATGTAATAATTATATGCCCCCTTCCCGGCATGAGCTCTTTTACAATTGGTGACCAGAAGCGGGACGTTAGCGTCCGCATAACTTTACATTGGTTGCAGAAGTCCCTAACTGTACAGGAGGGAAGACTCTTGACTGTGTTTCGAGTCTGTTTAGATTCTGGACTATGTATGGTGGTGGGAGGAAGTTTTTGAGGGTAGGGTAAATGTATTATGTCTGTTGGGCAGGATTTGTCAGCTAAGAGGGGATGTGGTGGAGGTCTGGAGGGTGGAATAGGTGGGAATGGAAGTGAACAGAGTGGAGAGTTTTTTGAGGTGGCGTTGTGCACGGTGCCCCTGTTCCTGGAGGGCAAGAGTTTCAGTATGTGAGATGAAATCCAGGATTTTGCGATTACACAGCAGGGGAGTTGTACAGATAGAGAACAGGTACTGGAAGGAGGTTTGGGCCTAATCGACATGGTTTTGTGGGACAATGTTGGTGAAGGTTAAGGACTGGCGGAATATGAACAAATGGACATCATTGAGAAAGGTGGTGCTGCAGCTGGAGATGGGTAATTTGATGGTAAGGCCATCGGGGGTTATTCATTGAGCAAAAAACGATGCAAGAATAATATGTGGGTCAGGGTTCTGGCTATGGATAAGAAAAATTTTCTGTATTGATGTATGCGGAAGGAACAAGGATCCACGGTTGAGGATTAAAACGCACAAAAATACATAACTAACGTAGAAATATGTGCAAAAAATTCTCAAAAGTACACCAAAAGAAATGTGGGAAAAATCACAAAGATGATGGAGTGGATGAAGTATGGGGAAAGAAGATGAAACCTGATGGAGGTCTGAAATCGTCGTGAAAACACAATGAGATCAAAGATAAAAATAAATAATAAGATTGCCATGTTGGTTGCAGGCCTGCGAGCGGATATGTATGTAAAAATGGGACAGCAGATGTGTGTAGATCAGGTGATATTAGTATGTGTGAACTGGAACAAGAGAGGAGAAAGAGAGTGGGTATTGGAGAGGAGTTGGTAGGAAGAGGCGTAAGTTCATGTGACACAGGAAGGTATGGAAAATATATGAGTGATGCAGGAGAGTGATCAGCTTAAAGGTCGAGGGTTAATAATATCTACAGGAGTAATGTGGTACATGAGATGCTGCACCAACAATCAGCATGGTCTTGTAATCATGTGTTGGATGTGGACGAGACAGTTGATAGACTGTGGCTCATAAGTAAGAGGGTGCAGTGTGGTTTGGAAAGCAACCTGTAGAACCCAGGAAATAAGAGAGAGAAAAGGATAGACACTGAGTATAGTAGCGTTAAAAAATAGTAACAAAGGAAAACAGTCATACCAAGAAGTCCCACGCATACAGCCTAACCACCTGTGGCTGTCACATCTGTAGTGACATTCAGTCCACCTCAAAATATATCAAGGGTCTCACAGAGGCCTTCAAAGAGCTCAGTTACCCTCTCAACCTTGTACAGAAAGAGATCTCCCATGCCTTATCTCCCCAGTCACCCACCATCTCCCTAAGTCCCATCATCTGACCACAGAGGAGCAGTCCACCCAGGACTGGTGCCACTGAATCGTATTCTTCAGCAGGGTTTCGACTACCTCTCTGAAATGAGGACTGTCCTACCCATTATCCTTCCCAACCCCCTCCCCCCCCCCCCCCCCCCATGGTTGTATTCTGCCACCCAGCGAACTTACACTATATCCTTGTTCATCCTTACACAACCCCTTCTCCCAACCTCTTGCCTCATGGCTCATATCCCTATAATAGACCTAGATGCAAGACCTGTCCCATACACCCTCCCACTACCATCCTACTCCAGTCTAGTCACAAGCGTCATATATCCCATCAAAGGCAGGTCTACCTGTGAAACCAGTCATGTAATCTACAAGCTAAGCTGCAACCACTATGCTTCTTCATTCTATGTGGGTATGGCAACCAACAAGCTATCTGTCCGCATTAATGGCCACCGATAAACTGTGGCCATGAAACAACAGGACCATCCAGTTGCTGTGCACGCTGCCCAACACAACGTTCTTCATTTTCATGACTGTTTCACAGCCTGTTCTAGTCTGGTCCTTCCTAACAACACCAGCTTTTCTGAATCGTCCAGACAGTAATTCAGCCTGTGATATATCCTACATTCCTGTAACCCTCTTGGCCTCAACTTTCATTAGTCACTGTCCTCCGTCCAACTTTCCCATTACCCGTTGCCAGTCCAGCACTACATACCTTTCCACTCCAAAAATGCACCTACAGCCTTTTTACTTCTTTTCTGCTCCTCCACCCCCCACCCCATGCACTGTGTCTAACCTCCTGACTGCACCCAGCTTCCCTACCCTCTCCCCACCTCGTTCCTATATACTCCTACAAGATGCATTTTACCATACCTCACCCCTACTGTGCTATCCCCTCCCCTCCTCTTCCTTACCCCACCACCCAGACTGCTTCTCCCAGCATGTGCAGTTGCCTGCAGTCTGGCCTTGGCAGCCAGAGATAGTGGTCATTTTCATGTGAGCTGCATTTGCGTGCGTGTGTGTGTGTGTGTGTGTGTGTGTGTGTGTGTGGGTGTGCGCACGCGTTTCCTCTGTTTCAGAAGAAGCCCTTCTGGCCTAAAGCTTATGTGTTTAGTAGTCTTTTCGTTGTGCCTGTCTGCGACTCAATATCTCCGCAATGTGGTAAGTAGCAGTCTATCCTTTTCATATTATTGTCACAAATGTAGTACTTTCACATTATTTGATTATTAAGTAGATAGGTATTTCTCATTTTCTTAATCAGGCATTACACTTGTAATGATTTTTTATCAACCCTTGCACAATCGATCTTTGAGCTCTTTTTCCCATTTACAAGAGCACGGAAGTACCTTCGTATATGGAACTTTCTAGAAGTGTTTAATGCCTTGTGGCACACTAAACATTTCGTAAACCCACCTTCTTTGTAAAAATGTGAGAGTCCTCCTACTGCAAATTGTAGCGTGAAGACATTGTCAGTGTCACACATCTCTGGCTCGCCCTTCCTCCTATTTTACAGCACTGCATTTCACAATTTGGAGTTTGTCAGACGTCAGCTTGTACCAGGCTGCAGCTTGTGCCAGGCTGTCCTCTCACATTTTTATTCCTATTTAAATGATGTTTTGCATACATCTTGCCCACCACCGTCGTTTTCTCTTTCGATTTAGGTGATATATGCTTTCCTTGATCAATTTGTTGTCGCATTTAACTGCACAAGTTGTCAGTGGCAACAGTGCACCATATTTCAGTTCAGTTCTGATGCAGGGGAAACCTGTCGTTACCCGAGTTTACAATACTTTCTGTATCTTATTGCCTTCGGCTGTCGGGAAGACAGCCTTCCCTCAGAGCAGGCACAATAGTGGTGATTCAGAAACAGTTTTCTGTTCCAGCGGGAGTTGTTGTGTTGGCAGAAGAGCCAACACCGTGTTACTAGAGGAGGCCGAAATGCACGCGTTTTAGCTCACGCAGGCTGGCGTGAGGAGGGAAGAACTACACTCCTGGAAATGGAAAAAAGAACACATTGACACCGGTGTGTCAGACCCACCATACTTGCTCCGGACACTGCGAGAGGGCTGTACAATCAATGATCACACGCACGGCACAGCGGACACACCAGGAACCGCGGTGTTGGCAGTCGAATGGCGCCAGCTGCGCAGCATTTGTGCACCGCCGCCGTCAGTGTCAGCCAGTTTGCCGTGGCATACGGAGCTCCATCGCAGTCTTTAACACTGGTAGCATGCCGCGACAGCGTGGACGTGAACCGTATGTGCAGTTGACGGACTTTGAGCGAGGGCGTATAGTGGGCATGCGGGAGGCCGGGTGGACGTACCGCCGAATTGCTCAACACGTGGGGCGTGAGGTCTCCACAGTACATCGATGTTGTCGCCAGTGGTCGGCGGAAGGTGCACGTGCCCGTCGACCAGGGACCGGACCGCAGTGACGCACGGATGCACGCCAAGACCGTAGGATCCTACGCAGTGCCGTAGGGGACCGCACCGCCACTTCCCAGCAAATTAGGGACACTGTTGCTCCTGGGGTATCGACGAGGACCATTCGCAACCGTTTCCATGAAGCTGGGTTACGGTCCCGCACACCGTTAGGCCGTCTTCCGCTCACGCCCCAACATCGTGCAGCCCGCCTCCAGTGGTGTCGCGACAGGCGTGAATGGAGGGACGAATGGAGACGTGTCGTCTTCAGCGATGAGAGTCGCTTCTGCCTTGGTGCCAATGATGGTCGTATGCGTGTTTGGCGCCGTGCAGGTGAGCGCCACAATCAGGACTGCATACGACCGAGGCACACAGGGCCAACACCCGGCATCATGGTGTGGGGAGCGATCTCCTACACTGGCCGTACACCACTGGTGATCGTCGAGGGGACACTGAATAGTGCACGGTACATCCAAACCGTCATCGAACCCATCGTTCTACCTTTCCTAGACCGGCAAGGGAACTTGCTGTTCCAACAGGACAATGCACGTCCGCATGTATCCCGTGCCACCCAACGTGCTCTAGAAGGTGTAAGTCAACTACCCTGGCCAGCAAGATCTCCGGATCTGTCCCCCATTGAGCATGTTTAGGACTGGATGAAGCGTCGTCTCACGCGGTCTGCACGTCCAGCACGAACGCTGGTCCAACTGAGGCGCCAGGTGGAAATGGCATGGCAAGCCGTTCCACAGGACTACATCCAGCATCTCTACGATCGTCTCCATGGGAGAATAGCAGCCTGCATTGCTGCGAAAGGTGGATATACACTGTACTAGTGCCGACATTGTGCATGCTCTGTTGCCTGTGTCTATGTGCCTGTGGTTCTGTCAGTGTGATCATGTGATGTATCTGACCCCAGGAATGTGTCAATAAAGTTTCCCCTTCCTGGGACAATGAATTCACGATGTTCTTATTTCAATTTCCAGGAGTGTATATTGACGTGAGGTTTGGAACATGATAAGGAATTAGAATTCAGAAAGCGGACGTAATTAGTTTGATACTTAACTTTAATCCATTAATGATGAACGTCGCTCTTGACGGTACATGATTCACAATATCAATAGTAACTGAATATGGCGCCTTGCTAGGTCGTAGCAAATGACGTAGCTGAAGGCTATGCTAAACTGTCGTCTCTGCAAATGAGAGCGTATGTTGACAGTGAACCATCACTAGCAAAGTCGGCTGTACAACTGGGGCGAGTGCTAGGGAGTCTCTCTAGACTTGACCTGTCGTGTGGCGGCGCTCGGTCTGCAATCACTGATAGTGGCGACACGCGGGTCCGACGCATACTAACGGACCGCGGCTGATTTAAAGGCTACCACCTAGCAAGTGTGGTGTCTGGCGGTGACACCACAGGAGTAAACATAAGTATGGCCCAGCCAACCTAACCAAGGGCTCTGGTAGGACAAAAGGAAAAGGGTTTGCTAGAAGAGCGACCTCAGTGTCCTGTTCACGCAATTCAGAATAGAAAGCTACAGAATATGGAGAGGTGGAAACCTCTTGAGTTCTTAACCTGCTACAGGGGGTCTGGGTGACCACTTGCTGAAACTTCTGTTTCGTCTGGTTCCTGGACAACATTCCAAAATGCTGATATATTGTCGCAGCTGACCCTGAGAAAATTTCCACTTCAGTGTTCCATAGGAAAAACAATCTAAAAATACCTAAATTCATAGAAAACCCAGAATACTTGCCTTGCTGTGAGAATGTAGTTTTGGACCTTTCCAAGCTGCATAAGCACATTTCACATTGGCTTTCTGGTATGTTGATAGGAGACAGTGGACTCGATTCTGGTCACCTCATTGCAGGGACAGTTAGGTCTTCTCGGGGACTGGCGCTTCAAAGTGCACCGATCGGAGTCACGAATGGTTGAAGGGAAGCGAGGAGTGTTTTTCTGAATGGACAGATTGCTGGAGACTCCGCGCAGCGTGCTACTCTCAGGACCACTGTGACTTCGGTCTTATGCCAAGTCACCAAAGTTTGATTTAGCAGTTCGTGGGACTTAGATAAATTTCTCATGATTGCATATCAGAAGATGGCTGCATCCCACAACCACAACACCCTGCCTTACACCAGCCAGCACTAACGCTCGCAGCAGCAAAGCATACAGATTCATTGCAGCCATGGTAAGCCCGCACTGCAATGCAATTGATCGATCACAAGAATTTCAGCTGTTTGAGGGGAGAGCGTTTCATGTCTATTATATAACTTAAGCCAATCACTTACTGTAATCTATGCTTCATGGAACTTTTTGTGTACTGCTTTCTTTTTCTGATACGTAAAACTCGGGGGAAAACTTAGCACCACACATGTATCACCTTTGAAATAATGAGTAATTTCTTTGAGATCATGGTGACATATCCTTCTTCTTATTTCCATAGTGATGTCATGTATTCAAGAGAAACTCTGGTTGAATTAAACTGCTAGGACTGACAGTAATGGAATGTTTCTAGTGTCCAGCAATACGCTGGTGGCGACTCCAATTTGTCTTCCTGAATAATTTGACTCAAATGGCTCTGAGCACTATGAGACTTATGGGACTTAACTTCTGAGGCCATCAGTCCCCTAGAACTTAGAACTACTTAAACCTAACTAACCTAAGGACATCACACACATCCATGCCCGAGGCAGGATTCGAATCTGCGACCGTAGCGGTCGCACGGTTCCAGACTGTAGCGTCTAGAACCGCTCGGCCACCTCGGCCGGCCTGAATAATTTGGTCTTTTGTCAAGTCAATGTCTAAAATAATATATTTGTTATACATTATTCTTGGATTTACAAATGTATACTGTTAGCACATCAAATTTTATGATTCAAGGGTTTATACTACCATACAATTAAACTGCCAATGCCCTCCAACCATAAACACTTAAGTGCAGCCCCATAATGAAATCGGCATTTAAGTTAACGTTTCCTGCAAGCGTCGCAGTTATTTTGATAGTCATTCTTATTGTTTTATGGTTATATGTTACCCCTTTCTGACCTGCAATGGTAGTACTGGTAACTGAATTTATTTGCCTACCCACGGAGGTTTGTAGCAAGTTGCCAGCTGTATTTCTGAATAACCCCACTTATATTTCTGAATACACCCCACTTCTGGCATATTTGGTGTCCCTGCCATTCCTTTCCTATCGCGGTAAGAGATGCGAACTTATTTTCTTTGATTAGCGGCCAGCTAAATTTCTTTTCCACAGAATAGTGAACTGAAGTACACAACTAATCAGCTATAGTGCACTGATTTAAATTTCCTTGCAACCTGTGGATCTTGTCCACAGGTACATTACTTGTTGCTTGTATGATTTTGTGTGCTACTAGTAAACAGGGCAAGAGTGTATTCAGCACACGGAACGTCATAGTGCCAGGCGAGTTGAATGTGTGGTGTTAATGAGAATTAGGAGCCAATACGAGGCGGATGGAAGAAAGGGATGCAGTATCGTTGGTGCATGCAGAGGCAGAAGGGGCCATCGAGGAAAGTGAAATGCATTTGGAAATGAAAATTTCAGGGGGAAGAGAATGAATCAATACAAGATACCCTATTGGATACACCAGCAGAGCAATTAGCCCCAGCAGACGTAAGTCAGCAGGAAATGGCTGATGAGACTGACAGACCGCAAAGAATGCGCCAGCGCAAGTCCATCAGCCAGCAAAGGTGCCCACACCGGTGGTAGGTGCAACGTTTGGCTTAGAGAAAATAATGAGTATGCTATACAATCACTCATGGATAGAGCTGAAGAAAGAGAGGGAAAGAAGGAAGAGGGGGGAAAAGGCGATTAAGAAAATGGAGGAGAAATACAAGGCCATAGCCAGGGTCGGATTATCAGTTAGGCAGCGTAGGCAACTTCCTGTTCTTTTATATGACATCGTCATATTTCAGTAAATTTCAGAACGCATTTCAAATTATTATCGAATAACAACAAATTTTATAGTGGTGAGCTTAACCAGATGACGGCACGTCAAGAGCAGCTTTTTTAATGCAATGTGCTTCAAAAACTCTGCATTGTGAGTGCACACTTACTGGTACAGGTATTAATTTATTCTGTGGCCACGTCACTTTCATAAGGTTGGCGGAATTAGTTCATATAACAAAGAGCATTGGGGGAGTCCCCAATTCGTTGGACTCATATTTTGTGTCAGAAACAAAAGTTTCAAAACGCGTTCAGCACGCTGCAACTGTGATTTGCAAGTTTTGCGAGTGTCAATTAGATTTCAAAAGTTTTACTGTGGCTTGTGTTTACAGACTTATGAATTAGGATAAGAGTGCTAGGTTTTTATAAGGACTGCAAGTGTTTCGAGAAAATTGGGCCCGCGGTTAGAACTGCCATAGAGGGAAGGTGATAAGCACCAATCCAGACACATGCATGGCGCATTTATTTTTAGCCAGGAGGGAAGAAACAGACTGTCCAAGGGACATCGTGGAGCCAAAATTGAGCTCGCAATGGGTCAGGATGCATTGGATCTTCTCCACCTACGAAAAATTAATAGTAGTAGCAAGCTGTTTTGAGCAGGGAGTATTTGCCAAAGCGAAACGTATAGAGCTCGAGGGGAGCGGAATTTTAATCAGTGGAACCAAGTGTAACATAAAAGTACTAACCTTCCATCTGCCAGCATCAATTCCAGGAGACAAGCAATTGAATGTTACACAGCCACAGCTGTACTGGCCAGAAGCAACTGAAGAGTTTTGCGAAGGCAGAATCTGACCTTGTTAAATCAAACTCGGGAGTCAGGCCTGTTGAGATTCGTAACCAGTCATTTCAGAGCAAGAGGGGCGCATGTCAGCCAAGCAGCTTGTGCAGCATGTCGCTCAATATAGGGAAAAGCAATGACAAGTATCGATTGTTTTCAGCACCTCTGTGCCGAGTGCCATCGCAGCCTTAACCTTGTTGTGTGTTGTTTTCATTCTGATCAGGCAGAGACCCAATTCCAAGAGGGAACCGACAGTAGTACAAATCACCATGGATTGGATACCCTGGGCGGAAGACGGGTAGGTAAGGGGTTGAGCGAGCATTAAATGGAGTGGTCATCCAGTAAGGAATATTTACGTTGTGTCTCATGTCACGTTTTTTAAGACGCCTAGACCACATCTAAGTTTTCTCATAGAAGTTGTAAATACTTCATATTTACGTGCTGACCCAAACAAGTTTAAGATTAGAGGTCGACGCCGGGACCGGGTCTTTCTGAAGGGGGGAATAATGTAGCGGCACCACCATTTAAGATGGGAAAAGGTTAGCTTCGGTACAATATTTCGGGGTGCAAAAGTTACAGCCAGGTGTGGTCCTGTTAACAGTAAGTTACACTACCAGCGGCTGCGAAGTAGAATGGAGGCCACAGGGCCGTAGACCGGCTGAAAAGAGTAAACGCAACGGTGTGCGTGGACCAATTACAGGCAGAAGGGGCCCACTGGCCTACCTAGGTGTTATGAGTACATGACTCGGAGCGGCGCATTAGCAAAGCACAGACGCACAGCCGCATATAAATAGGCACCGGTTCACTAACAAGGCATTCAAGTGTGACAGCTCTCCTGGACGGTGGGGCGTGTCACACCACCGGCTACACGCAGCAGCAGATAAGGCATTAATGTTCCAGTCCCCGGTGGGTCACTGGCTTGACCCTCTGAGGCCAACGCAGCACAGCCAGCCAGCGGCGGGCCGTGCCACGGTTCGCTACTGTGAGCAGTCTTGTTGGCTCCCAGCACACGCTGCAGGCATCTCGAGGCGAGGGCCGCAGATTCAGACGCCTGATCACGAGCGCCTGTTGGCGCCGCGACCTTAGCGACGCCAGCAAAGAAGCACACAGCAGGCCGCACTGCGAGCGGCTCTGAGTTAACAGGGACGGAGACTGCTGAGTCGACTGCATACGTATCGTGACCCCGCCACAACTCCGCAGCTGTACAAGGCCGACACACAGCAGGGTGTTGCATGGGTTGCTGAGGCAGCCATTCCATGCCAAGCCGTTTCACAGTCAGCGAAGTTGTGTCCTCAGCATTGTGGGACCCAGTGACGCAGACCGAGAGGAACGAGGCTCTGTAGCTGGAAATAATAAATCACTTGGGAAATTTGGACGAGTTTTAATGTGGCGCATCCTGACAGTTTCCATCCTCGTCCAAACATTCCCTCTACAATATACATGTGTGTGTGTGTGTGTGCTATACAAATGATAGTAACTTGACTGCTACAATATTTTAACACAATCGCACTCTAAACATTTCATAAGCTTTGCTTGTACATTTTCTTGTGCAATTGATTGATTGCTGTCTATAATCCTAGTTTATTGTTTATCTGAATCAGTTTTGTTTCTGTAACTTAATTCTGGAACTGTGGTACAGGTAATGGATGTTGGCAGTATCACTGAAGCAGTCTTTTTATGTTTATACTTCTCATCACTACATCTTCAAGAAAGAGTTAATGAGGAATTTGTAATTGCATGAATGAGTAATTTTTGCAGTGTCACAACAATTTATCAGTCTCTATTCTTTCCCTTTTTGAATATTCTTCTCGTTTTTTTGGTTGCCAGGTTCAGGAAAATTGTTTGAGAAAGGTCTCATCATATTTCTTGGTGAAACCTCTCATGGCAACAATTTTAAAAACGAGTGATGTCAGACATCAGCCTGTACTAGGCCGCCCTGCCACATTTTTATTTTTATTTAAGTAGTAATAGGCAATTGTCTCCCCTATTACCATCATTCTCTCTTTCGATTCAGACAATATTTGATTCCCCTGATCAAATTGTTTCCGTGCTTAACTACATGAGTGGTTAAGGACAGCAATACACTTTATTTCAGCACAGTTCTGAAAAAAAAATGTTCAAATGTGTGTGAAATCTTATGGGACTTAACTGCTAAGGTCATCAGTCCCTAAGCTTACACATGACTTAACCTAAATTATCCTAAGGACAAACACACACACACACCCGAACCTCCGCCGGGAACAGCCGCACAGTCCATGACTGCCACAGTTCTGATTATGGGGAAACACATTGTTACTTTAGTTTACACAACCTTCAGTATCTTGTTGCCTTCGGCTCGCAGGACCTTCCAAATTTTGGGGAAGAAACAACCTTCCCATGTAACAAGCGCGCTAACGGCAATTCAGAAACAATGTCTGCTGTTTTTGCGAGAGTAAACACGAGTGCGGTCCGGCCAGAGTAATCTTGGGCTCTGGTAGGACAAAAGTGTCCGTTGGACGGGTGCCTCGGCGTCCTGTTCACACAATACAGAACGTATAGCTCCGTAACATGGAGAGGCCGAATCCTCTTGCGCTCCTAATCTGCCACAGGGGTCTAGGCGACCATTTTCTGAAACTACGATTTCGTCCTGTCCTGGACAGCCCTCCAAAATGCTGATATGCTGTCACAGCTGCGCCCGAGAAAATTTCGGCTTCAGTTTCCCTGGGAAGAAGAGACCAACTATACCTAAATTCACAGAATGTCAAAATACTTGCCTTGACATGAGATCGTGGTTTTGCACCTTACCCTGGTGCAAAAGCACATTTCTCGTTGTCTTTCTCGTAGCTAAATTGTTGATGCCTCGATTCCAGTCCCTTCATTGGAGTGACTTTAGGTTTTTTCTGTTATTGTCCAAACAAAGTGTGCCGAACGGAGATACAGAGGCTTGAAGGGAAGCGAGGGGTATTTTTCTGACCGTACAAACTCCTGAAGACTACACTCTCAGGACCACTGCGACGATAATAAGCATATTTGGACTTCGGCCTTATGCTAGGTCACTGTAGTTTGATATAGCAGTTTACAGGACTTCGATAAATTTCTCAAGATTGTTTGTGAGAAGATGACTGCATCCTGCAGCCACGGCCACATCATCTTGCCCTTTGCCAGTCAGCACTAGTGCTCGAAGAGGAAAAGCATATGCTGACATCCCACAGATTCATTGCAGACACTGTGGCGAAACGAGCGCTGTATCATTTGAGAGATACAGAGGCGAGCGAGTGTGCCGGGACTTGGTCACAGTTCACTGCTAATACCGCCACGTCATCATAACGCGCCTGTTTGTAGCATGCAAGTATTGCACCATAAAATGAAATTAAAAATTAAAGCTGCTTTTCCAAAATTTGTCAAAAATGCTTCAGTATGTTAATGTTTAAATTGTTAAATCTCAGAGTGATCAGATGAATATCTTTCTCTCAATACATTGTTTTAAGAAAAAAAAAGAAGCGGTGCTAAATAATAAAGCTAGAAAACTAAAAATTTGTCAGAATGGGCAAATGTATGTCAAAATTACTGTTACAAGTCTCAACTTGACTGGAATAATATTTTAGTCAGAATCTACGTTTTTTACGAAAAATAAGTGGCGCTAAGTAATAAAGCTAGAACGCCAAATTTTCGTGTGAAGCCTCGGTTCGATATAAAAACCTCAACTATGAGACCCCATTAAGCTACCTCTCATAGTTTTCAAGTAATTTACGGAAAACTAGATCTGGAACAAAAACGTCCTTATTCGTAGTAGATTGAGTATCATATATATTAGTGATAGAAATTTTTGATTACAGTACCTGATGAAATCCATTAAATAATAGAGCTACAACAAGTTTCAAGACTTTGATGTAAATAACAATGAATACAAGGTCTCTTAAAGTTGTAGTTCAGAGGTCATGTTCGACTGTTAGTTCCGTTCTAAAACTTCTAGATGGCTAAGTTTAAATGCAGCCGCGCTAAATCGTTTTCTGTGATTATAGCCAACTAGGTTCGATTCATACAAAAATTACCGCGCGACCGCTACGGTCGCAGGTTCGAATCCTGCCTCGGGCATGGATGTGTGTGATGTTCAAAAATGGCTCTGAGCACTATGGGACTTAACTTCTGAGGTCATCAGTCCCCTAGAACTTAGAAATACTTAAACCTAACTAACCTAAGGACATCACACACATCCATGCCCGAGGCAGGACTCGAACCTGCGACCGTAGCGGTCGCGCGGTTCCAGACTGTAGCGCCTAGAACCGCTCGGCCACTCCGGCCGGCTGTGTGATGTCCTTAGGTTAGTTAGGTTTAAGTAGTTCTAAGTTCTAGGGGACTGATGACCTCAGATGATAAGTCCCATAGTACTCACAGCCATTTTGAACCATACAAAAATTATAAAGATTCTAAATTAATACACAACAGTGTTACAAACTGATGTGTGTCCGAGAAAGCGGCCATTTAGATGCTGCTACCTGGGGATAGAGCGGATGACTGCAGGTGTTTCCTTCGGCCGTCCGCTGCGTCCGGCTTCGCTTCACTTCGCACCTGCCTACGATAGGGTTCCGGTCAAACGCCGGCTTATGCGTTACCTTGGGTGACGTCACAGCTATGCTGCGGCTGAACGTAAGTTTTTGGCACAAGTAGGAAGTGAACTCGCGAGGATTGTACAGCATCCTGGATCACCTATATATTCGCGGAAGTAACTGTCTGTGTGCCGCCCGTAATGATACTAAAACCGCGTGGCAAGTGGTGACATTATTTTCCACTTATGTGGCGAGCAATTAACTTATGTTACTAGAGGTTTCAGGTACGACTGAGCCAGCCGGCCCACTCTCACCTCAGTGTGGGTGGCGGACTGTGTCGAGGTCTCGAGCCTCAAGGCGAAGGCTGCATGGGGGACACGGGCTCCCGCCAAGTCCCATGCACTTTGCTAATAGATTCAGTGTGCTATCTCATGCTTGCGGGGGGGGGGGGGGAGGCTGAGCTGGATCAGAATGCGTCTTCTGCCAAGGTAGTGGCCGCTCCTTCAGCAAGGTCCAGACAAGCACATGGGGGTAGGGGTTTGTTAGTGATTGGGAGCTCCAATGTTAGGCGGGTCATGGAGCCCCTCAGGAACATAGCGGCTAGGGCGGGGAAGAAGTCCAACGTCCACTCGATGTGCTTGCCAGGGGGCCTTGTCCGGGAAGTGGAAGAGGCTCTTCCAGTGGTTATCGAGTGTGCGGGGTGCAGCCAGTTGCAGATTGTTGCATATGTCGGCACCAACGATGCCTGTCTTCGGGGTTCCGAGGAAATCCTTGGATCCTTCCGACTGCTAGCTAAATTGGTGAAGGCGGCCTCCATCTCTCGAGGACTGGAAGCCAAGCTGACGATCTGCAGCATCGTACCTAGGGTGGACCGGGGTCCTCTGGTTTGGAGTCGAACGGAGAATCTAAACCAGAGGCCATGTCTACTCTGTGACGAAAATGGTTGTAGATTCCTCGACCTACACTATGTGATGGAAGGTTGTAGGACGGCCCTCGATAGAACAAGGTGTGTACTACACACAGGAAGCTGCTACATGGGTAGTACAGTACGTGTGGAGTGCAAATAGGGGTTTTTTAGATTAGGTTCCTCCCCACGGGAAACAAACTGTTGGTCTGAAAAATTAGCAGCTCATGACACTCATGTGGGTGTGCCAACTGTAAAAATTGTTTGTTCGCCTAAACAGGTCATTCCAAAGGATCTAAATATGCTAAACCGCATGTTAGTAAATTGCCGCAGTGTCTGTAGCAAGATCCCAGAGTTAGTCTCCGAAATAAACAGTAGCAATGCCAATATTGTATTAGGTACCGAAAGCGGGTTGAAACCAGATATAAATAGCAGTGAAATTTTGAACTCTGATTGGACAATGTTTAGGAAGGATAGGACTGATGCTATGAGAGGTAGTGTGTTCATTGCAGTTAAAATCTGTTTAAACACAGTTGAGATCGGACAGTGAAATAGACTGGACAAAGCTGTCAATCAGACAAGGATTGACCATTTTATTAGGATGTTTTTATAGACCACCAGCGTCCGCAACAACCGTCGCAGAACGTTTCAGGGAAAGTCTTGAGTACATAGGAAATAAATATCCAAATTATCCGTTAGTTATAGGTGGAGACCTTAATCTGGCATCCCTTAACTGGGAAAATTACACGTTTATCACAGGGGACAGAAGCAAAGACTCGTTGAAGTTATTCTAGGAGCGCTCTCAACATACAATCTTAAGCATTTAGTTAGAAAACCTACTCGAGATGGGAACATATTAGATATCTTGGCGACAAACAGACCTGAGTTTTTTGAGGAAGTTAACCTAGAAGAAGGTATTGGCGACCATAACGTCGTTGTGGCTTCTATGTCAGTGGAAGGTGCAAAAAAACCAAAGAAACAGCGTAGTTTGGAAGGTAGGAGACGAGATACTGGCAGAAATAAAGCTGCGAGTACCGGGCGTGAGTCGTGCTTCGGTAGCTCAGATGGTAGAGCACTTGCCCGCGAAAGGCAAAGGTCCCGAGTTCGAGTATCGGTCGGGCACACAGTTTTAATCTGCCAGGAAGTTTCAAACAGCGTAGAGTTTTCTTGTTTGGGAAAACAAATAAAAGTGTCATTAATGAATATCTTCATAGTCAGCTCCAAGCACTCACCGCGGACACAAAGATATTGAGCATCTTTGGTCAGAATTTAAAGTTATTGTCCACCAGGTGTTAGAGAAGTATATGCCCAGCAAAAATATAGGGGAGGGAAAGGATCCACTTTGTTACAACAAGCATATTAGGAAGTTGCTGAGAAAACAGAGAATTTTGCACAGTCGTTTTAAACTTAGTCACTGCCCCGCTGACAAACAGAAATTATGCGATATGAAAGCAGCTGTCAAAAGGTCAATGAGAGATTCTTTTAACGAATTTGAAAGCAATATTTTATCTGCAGATTCTAAAAATAACCTCAAAAAATTTTGGTCGTACGTAAAATCTACGAACGCAACAAATAATTCAATACCTTCTCTTGCTGACAGTACGGGTAATGTAACGGATGATGATAAACAGAAGGCCGAAATTTTAAACCTAGCTTTCAAAAACTTGTTTATGGTAGAATACTGCAGCACCATTCCCCCTTTCAATTATCGAACAAACGCAAGGATGGCTGACATAGTGTTTAGTGTATCTGGGATTGGAAAACAGTTAAGATCCTTAGACGCCAGGAAGGCATCTTGCCAGACGGTATCCCAGTAAGATTATATTTTGACTATCCTACAAATACAGCACCATTCTTATCCATCATCTACCATAGATTATTGAAACAGCGGAAAGTTCTATGGGACTGGAAGAGGGGCCAGGTCATAGCAATCTATAAAAAGGGTAGAAAATCGGATGCACATAATTACCGGCCAATTTCACTGAAATCGATTTGTTGTAGAATAATGGAACATATTTTGTGTTCAGACATAATGACCTTTCAAGTCTCTGCGAAGCTCATCTGCAGAAACCAGCTCGGTTTTAGGAAATAGTGGTCATGCAAGACACAGCAGGCCCTCTTTGTGCATGATATACAAAAGGCTCTAGATACCGGCTCCCAGGTTGATGCTATATTTCTCGACTTTCGAAAGGCGTTCGACTCAGATCCGCACTTTCGCTTGCTCCAAAAAGTGCGCGCTTACGGTCCATCCGATCACATATGAGGTTGAATAGAAAGTTTTCTAACAGACAGAGAGCAGTATGTCGTCCTGAATGGGGTGATTTCAACAGAAACAAGCGTAACTTCAGGTGTGACCCAGGGCAGCATAATAGGGCCACTGCTTTTTACGATTTACATAAACGATCTGGTTGATGGTATTGACAGCGGCATTAGACTGTTTGCTGATGATGCTGCAGTCTACAGGAAAGTAGTATCACGCGAAAGTTGTGAACGAATCAATGAGGATTTGCAGAAAATACATGCGTGGTGTAATGACTGGCAGTTATCTCTCAATACTTCGTATAACAAGACGAAAATCCCCATTAATGTAAGAGTACAAAATAAATGCCCAGTCTTTGGAAGCGGTAACATCCGTTAAGTATCTGGGTGTGACTATTCGAAATGATCTCAAATGGAATTATCAGATTACACAAGTAACGGGCAAGGTGAAATCTAGATTGTGGTTTATTGGTAGAATCCTGAAGCGATGCAGTCCTTCAGCAAAGGAAATTGCTTACAATACGTTAGTTCGTCCAGTATTAGAGTATTGTTCGTCTGTATGAGACCCTTACCAATTGGGTCTGATTCAAGTGATTGAGAAGGTCCAAAGAAGAGTGGCAAGATTCGTGACTCATAGAAAGTTTGAAGTGGGACACACTTGCAGATAGACGACGCGCTAAACGGAAGGGGTGCTCACTAAATTCCGAAATCCGAAAATCCGATCTTCGCCGAGGGTACATTATAACCACCAACTTTCGAACCGCGCAATGATCACCATACAAAGATAAGGGAAATTAGAGCTCGTACTGGGGCTTTCAGACAATCTTTTTTCCTCCGAACGATCCGCGAGCGGAACAGAGGGGGGGGGGGGGGGGGATATGAATTTGGCGCAAATTGCGCCCTCCGCCACACACCGCTTGGTGGCTAGCGGAGTACATATGTAGATGTAGGTAAGGTCGAAAGACCATTTACCGAAGAGATCGCATCTGAACTGCTAATAGTGCTGTTTATGACAGAGACATTATAATTGTAATAATAATAATTATTATTATTATTACTATCAGGAATATTACTATGATGTGCGTGCGAAAGTTTATCAAATATATCTATCAATTAGAACTCGAAATTTTCATTTATAATCGTAGTTACTGATCCCACTGAGTAAATAGAGAGTAGAAACAGGTCTTTCAGTGGGCAAGACAAGAATGTGGACTTGCGGAGTGGAAACTATGGTCGGTATTTTCTCCATAGCTTTCTGGCTGACCACAAAAATAGTTTTCAGGTTCTCCTAGAAGACGGTGAACAATATTTCTTATTTCTTATTATTACGCCTCCGCACCACAACACGTTACACCCATACTCCACTGTGATCGATCGATGACAGGAGTTTCAGCTGTTTGAGGAGGAAGGCTTTCATTCCTATATTTAAGCTTCAGCTAATTTTTTACTGTAACTTGCACTTCACACAATTGTTTCTATACTTCTTTCTTTTCCTGTCATATTACACTTGGGGAAACTTAGCTCCACACTGTTATCACCTTTGAAATGATGAATAACTTCTTTGGGATCATGCTGATGTGATTATTCCCTTCTTCTTATTTCCATAATGATGCTGTGTGTTCAGGAGAAACTATGGTTGGATTAAATTCCTAGGTCTGACAGTAATAGAAAATTAATATAGCGAGTATTGTCCAGAAATATGTCGGTGGCCCTAGTGTGCCTTTCTGAATAATTTGGTCTTTGGTTTGCCTTATATGGCAAATGTCTAAAAAATATGCTTTTTATACATGGTGGGGCAAATAAAAGTACCCTGGAGTTCCAAGGTACAAAGAAACACAGTAGGGGAAAGGAAGTACAATACCGGTACTAGTCTGACTGGCAGATGTTAAAACTGACCACCATTCATCTCTTGACACTTTTGGGCCCTGGTCAGCAAGTTGCTGATGGTGGATAGAAGCTGGACTGCTGCAATCTCATCTGAAACGTTCTGCTGCAGTTCTTGAAGACAGTGAGAGTTGTTGGTAGTCGTTACAGGCAGAGTGTCACCACCAATCACTTGGAACTGGCCTGAAATCTCGAACTGGCTTCCATAGTTTACCACCAAAACCTCGCCACACTATAGACAAGTCTGGTATAGAGCCAGTGTCAATTGTGACAGTCTGTGAAGTTTAGTGGACAACATCTTCTGTTCATGGCAATTAGATCGGCACCAACATGTCTATAGACGCCCTTGTCAAGGGCCAGAGGGAGCAGTGATTCCTCAAGTCTTGGTATCATGGTGTGGGGAGCGATTGGATATGACAGTAAGACTAAAGTGGTAGTTGTTGAAGGGAGACTGACAGCTCGATAATAGGTGACAAAATGGTAAATCGTGTTATCACACTTCATATTCGAGCAGAATAATGCAGGGTACATACTACAGTTCACACCACAGACACTTTGAGGAGCAATGTATGGAGTCTTGGCTGGGCTGTCCAGTTCAGTGATCTGTCACCCATAGAGCATGTGTATCAATGGGCATATCTATAATTTCATACCAGCCTTCAGCCATAAATCTTCATGGACTGACACAGCATATATTTCAAGCCTGTCAAGAAATTCCTCAAGATTACATTTGTATGCTGTTTGCTTCCATACCACAGTGAATACAAGTGTGTTTGTGGGTATCACGACTCATATTGATGTTGATAATGGATACTAGTCTCTAATGGAATGAAAGCCTAATAGTTTAATACCTGTTGTATGATGAATGTTTATTGTTGTAGTCGCTTCACGCCCATGCACCAGGAGAAATGGCGTAAATCCTGTGGTGTCTTGTTTGCAGTGTTGTAGGCAAACGTCACGAAAGGTAGTCACTCATTCCAGTTGCTCTACTCAACATTGACGAACATTGATAGCATGTCGGCCAAGGTCTTATTAAGGCGTTCAGTAAGCCCATTAGTTTGCGGATGGTAGGCAGTTGTCATGTGATGAGTAATGTTGCATCGACGGTTAGTCTCTGTCACAAGTTTCGATTGAAAAACTTTCCCTCGATCCGCAGTTAACGACCTCGGGGCACCATGTTTTAACACAATGTCTTCCACGATGAATTTGGCTACCTCGAATCCTTCGGCTGTTTTCACGGCTTTTGTAATGGCATAGCGTGTCAGATAATCAGTGCAAACAATAATCCATCTATTGCCACTAGCAGACGTTGGAAATCGTCCGAGGAGGTCAATCCCAACACGCTGGACAGGCGTTTCGGGTGGTGGAATTGGTATGGGTCGGCCAGGTGGTTTCTGAGGAACTGCCTTCCTACTCTGTCACTCTCGACATTGCGATACATAGTGATGGATACTCCAAAATACACCTGGCCAGAAAAATCTCTTGCGGATCCTATCATATGTCTTAACAAATCCTAAATATCCAGCTTCAGGTTAGTCATGGAATTTCTGCAGAACATCTAAGCGCATATGTTTAGGAATCACTGGTAGCCACCTCTTTCCAAACGAATCAAAGTTTCTCTTGCAAATAATCCATTAACTACCTTAAACTGTCCTTTCACATCCTGTGACCGATTTAAGACAAGCATAATTTTATATGCCTTGGCATCCTCCTTCTGCTCAGCAGAGAGATCCTGGAGTGCAGCGAGACAGTCACTACCTTCATCAAAGTCTTGATGGTCTTGCACAGTGTTTCTTCAGACACAATCAGCACCTTGGTGTTTTCTTCCACTTCTGTACACTATGGTAATGTCATACTCTTGAAGACGTAGTGCCCACCTGGCGAGTCGTCCTGTTGGATCCTTAAGACCTGTCAACCAACAAAGTGAATGATTGTCTGTAACAACAGTGAATGGCCTTCCATAGAGTTCAAATGGCTCCAAGCACTATGGGACTTAACATCTGAGGTCATCAGTCTCCCAGACTTAGAACTACTTAAACCTAACTAACCTAAGGACATCACACACATCCATGCCCGAGGCAGGATTCGAACCTGCGACCATATCAGCCGCGTGGTTCCGGACTGAAGCGCCTAGAACCGCTAGACCACAGAGGCCGGCGCCTTTCATAGAGATAGTATCGAAATTTGCACATGGCCCAGATCACATCAAGACATTTCTTTCTGTAGTTGAGTAGTTTCTCTTGGCTTTTATGAGTGTCCTAGAAGCATAGGCTATATAACCTTCTCTTTTCCATCCGGAATTTGCATCAGAACAGCACCGATCCCATACTCACTGGTATCTGTGTGTAGTTCTGTAGGTGCTCTCTCATCATACTCACCAAGTACAGGGTCGGTCGTCAGAGCTTTTCACAGCACACCGAAAGAATCTGGTTGAGCACCACCCCAGATAAATTTAGCATTGGTTTTTAACAACTCTTGGAGTGGCCAGGCTTTGATACAAAAATCTTTGATAAAACTACGGTAATAAGAACATAATCCGAGGAAGCTTGTCACATCTCTAATACTTTTCGGAATAGGATTAGATTAGATTAGTTTTTCGTTCCATAGATCCGTTCTGAGGAGGTCCTCGTTAATGTGGAACATCTCAATTTTTTTAAGCTGAAATAACAATATAAATTGTATGAATATATACAATACATCATTTGTTTCTATTAAAAAATTCGTCAGTGGAGTAGAAGGCGTTGGCCACTAGTAAGTCTTTCAGGCTCCTTTTAAACTGATCTTTATTTGTAACTAAATTTTTTATGTTTGCTGGCAAATTCTTGAAGATGAGTGTTCCTGAGTAGTGGACCCCTTTTTGAACTAAAGTAAGTGCTTTTAAGTCCTTGTGCAGATCATTTTTGTTCCTGTATTGTATGTATGAACTGAGCTGTTTGTTGGAAAAAGAGATATATTATTTGGGACAAATTTCATTAAGGAGTAAACACACTGAGAGGCAGTAGTTAGTATACTCAGTTCTTTGAAGAGGTTTCTACAGGACGTCCGTGAATTTACTCCACAAAATTATACATATTACACGCTTTTGGACTCTGAAAACTTCTGTTTGACTTGAAGAGTTACGCCGAAATATTACATCATGTGATATTATGGAATGAAAGTAGGCAAAGTATGCAAGCTTTTTCATTTTTATGTCGCCTATTTCAGCTAACACTCGAATTGCAAATACAGATGTGTTTCTGCAGTTCTGTGGTGTGCTCCTCCCAACTGAATTTATTATCAAGTTGTAATCCCAGGAATTTAAGACTGTCGACCTCTTCTATCTGCTCTTCTTCATACTTTATGCATATACTGGGTGGAAACCTCTTACAGGTTCTGAATTGCATATAGTGAGTCTTTTCGAAGTTTAATGTCAGTGAGTTGGCTTTAAACCATTTATTAATATCCATGAAAATATCATTAGCAGATCTTTCTAGAACTACACTCGACATACTATTTATTGCAATACTTGTGTCATCTGCAAACAAAACGAACTCTGCTTCTGGCAGTGTAACTGATGAGAAATCATTAATGTACACAAGAAAAAGCAACAGCCCTAAGATGGATCCTTGTGGGACACCACATGTAATTTCTTTCCATTCTGATGATGAATGATGACTTAATCCACTAGTCTCTTGCACTGACACCCTTTGTTTCCTGTTAGCGAAGTATGACTTGAACCATTGTGCAGCACTGCTCGTGGCACCATAGAATTCTAATTTATTTAAAAGTATGTTGTGGTTCACACAGTCAAATGCCTTTAACAAATCGCAGAAAATACCTGCTGCTTGTAATTTGTTATTTAATGAATTAAGTACATTTTCACTGTAGGTGTAAATAGCCTTCTCGATATCAGAACCCTTCAGAAATCCAAACTGTGTTCTTGATAATATGTTATTTGTGGTCAGATGGTTGAGAAGCTGCCTGTACATTACTTTTTCTAAAATTTTTGAGAATGCTGGCAAAAGTGAAATCGTTCTGTAGTTTGATGGTATCTCTTTATCCCCTTTCTTGAATAGAGGCTTAACATCTGAATATTTTAGCCAGTCAGGAAATGTCCCAGTTATAATTGACTGGTTACACAAGTAACTTAGAGTTGTACTAAACTCACAAGAACATGCCTTAATTAACTTTGTTGATATTTCATCATAACCGCTAGAATACTTTGTTTGTAAAGATTTTATTATGGAAGTTATTTCTTTTGGTGAAGTGAGTGACATATTCATGTACCTGAAGCTATCTGTAAAGGCTAGTTTCAGATATTCAAGGGCATTATTTACTGGTCCTGACAATCCCATTCTTTCAGTAACGGATATAAAGTACTTGTTAAATAGATTTGCCACACAATGCCTATCTGTTTGATTGTTAAGATTTACCAAAGCATTCAGATTTTAGCATTCAGGTCTTTGTTACAAAACTTGTTGATTTCACTTTAACAGTAAATCCTAAACTGTTGTAGATATGATCAATATTGTAGTTTTATTGGGATCACTATGAAAATTCATGAGGGATGGTAGATTAAAATTACTGTGGCTTCATTGCCTGAAGTAGTTCAGAATTAAATAGTTTTCATAAATGTTTCCCTACATGGCCGATCTTAGGTCCGCCGTATTTAACACTGATAACTCTCCCTGGCCACAAACAGCTTCTATGGGGTTTCCCTATGACATAGGTTCCATTTGTCTCACTTGCACACTACAGTGCCTAGGCCTCATTCACCACAATAGACGCCTGTGAATTTCCCCATCTCGTGGTGAATCTGTGCTCCTTGTGGCACACGGTCCTGGATGACAGGGTTCATTTTACAATTCCTGAAGACTGTCTCTTTTGACCATATACTTAAATAAGAGCGAAATGCTCATTAACTCACAGGACACACTTTCACATCTTCCAATTGGCCCTAATATAGACTTTGACACCTCTGCTGCATCTTGTTGTCACATTGATGTTCAGGTCTCTGAATTGCTTCAATCCTTTCCTCTGAACTGTAGGAAAATTGCACAGGCCATGGAAGCTGATTCCGATCTGAGCATTTTGCTGAGATACACTCGCACATTTTGTCCTTGCTCATTGCATAGCAAAAACAACTCTGTAGTGTGCTGATACTTTGCACATTGGCATAGCCTCACTATACAGCATGGTGTGATGCGTGTTCAAAATAACAGTAGGCAGTCACGTGTGTTGATCCCCATTACTTTGCAAAAAGAAGTGTTGCAGTTACTTCACCAAGGACATTGGGGGTTGTTTGTACGAAACAGTTAGCACATTGACACTATACATGGCAGTGTATGAACACCCAAATAGATCAGATGACATCACAGTGTCAGTCATGTGCAGAAAATCAGTCTGTTCCACCACACAAATTCTCTGCTTGGCCTAAGGTACAATAACGATGGCAACATGTCCACATAGACCTTGTGGGTACTTTTTGGAAGATTCATTGGTTGATTGTCGTAGACACTTATAGCACCTTTCCTTTTGCTGTACCAATGAACACAACAGCATCATGTAGCACAGTTCAGGCACTGTAATCAATTTTTTGCCTCGAAGGTTTGTCTGAAGTCATAGTGTAGGACAACAGCCCTCAGTTCATGTCAACTGCATTTGAAACATTCTGTGAATGCAATGGCATACAGCATTTAACTAGTGCACCATTCCATCCACAGTCAAATGGTGAAGTGGAACATTTTGTCAGAACCTTCAAGCAGCAGATGACCAAACTTTGCAACACACACAGCAGGAATCAAACATTGCAACCGGTTCATACCTCCTATCATTTACATCCATGAGATGGATCATAGCGGGCAGAATTGCTTCATGGCCACCGCCATTAGACACTGCTCCTCCTGCTCAACCCTCCTTAGCATCTGGTGCCAAAGGAAGGCTGCAAGTATCTCACTTCATGCCACATGATATTGTGTTTTACAGGATTTTTAGTGGCAGCAGACGGTGGCCGTAAGGCGAGATCCTTCATTGTCTAGGCGCCTGCATGTATCTCATTTCAGGCCCGGACGGATTGCAGTGCCTACATCACAATCAAATTCTCCACTGTCATGTGCATGGTGATCCTTTTGTATCTCTTCCCCCAGATTCATGGACCCAGGGGACACGACAGCCACAGCAGCTGCCAGAGGGTGTCAACACAATGCCGCGGGATGACCCCATGGAGATGGAGCCTTCACCTCCTCTTGTCCTACTGAAGGAGCTGGACCTGCCCATGCTGCAGCAGCTGATACCTTCTACATCATGATATGGGCCTCAGTTGGTGGACACATACCCTTTTGGGCATTTTCTGGGGGACGTTTCGATCAGAGCAAAGGTCAGATGGGGGAGCAACCAGAAGTCTGACTCCCCTCCACCCACAGCTTCTGGTCCATCAGAGCATCGATGCTCTTGGCTCCCTCCCCCGCCCCCCTCCCCCACTGTCATGCTCTGTATATGATGATAGTCCATTGCTTTGAGGGGGAGGAATGTTACAGCGTAAAGTCAAGTGCCAGCATGTCAGTTGGGAATGAAAGAGAAGAGAAGGCTGTGAGGAGAGGTCAGCCAATCATCACACACTGATCGACCTCCCTTCCAGGACAACAATTGGACAGCACCAGCCCCTATGTGAAGGCAATGTATGTGCTGCACCCAACTCATGGAGGCCACTTGGATCGCAACATCTATGCTAGGCACTTCAGTAGCATTTCAGGAAAGACTTTAGTCAGTTAGAGATCTGCAGTCACTCCAAAGACTGATTATTTCATATGTCACCCTTTGCTTGTGACACATCTGTATAATTGCCAAAGTTAAGTATCTGTAATTGTCTTTTTGTAATAAAACTCATTAATACAAGCTATTTGATTGTTCAGCAAACTGAGTATGCAAGATTCCTAGACACAACATATGGAGACATTACAATCTAATATGGGGGCACAACAATCTAGTATGGAGAAAAATTTAAAGAATATGAGAACAAAAATGGGCAAAATTTTGAATGTTGTTGGTCTGGTTAACTGTAAAGTTGATTCAGCTGAGAATTCTTGGGAAAGAGATTAAAAAGATACAGGATGAGTCAGGCGATTAGTGTAAATGGATGTGTGCAAAGGCAAACTACACTTGAGGAAGAGATAAGTAAAGGTTTCAGTAGCGAATGTAGGAAAATTATAGTGTGTCAGAAAGAGATTCTACATAATAAACTAATTCTGAGACAAGAGTTAGGGATCATGCAGTACAGCATGAACAGCAATTTAAAAGTGTATGTGAAGAGCTAAGTACCATAGCAACTGGTCAGGCAACTATGTTAGTTAATATACCTTGGTGTGGACCAAGAGCTGTTAAATGCTTTGCAAATGACAGAAAATATCATCTGGTAAATTTTCTTGTTGCTTGTGGGGATAGCCTTAATGTCTGATGATGCGAAAATTAAATATGTAAGAAGGAAGATGAAAAATGATGCACAAGCTTGGACAGTTTCAATGAGTAATTCATTCACCAGTTTTGAGGTGTTTGAAAAATGTTTATTGAACAAATTCTGCAGTGAAGGGAAGCAAATGTGAATTCAGTATGATTTCTTAAATGATCTGAGTTACAGAAGCAGCAGTATTTTAATGAGGGAGTTCTATTGCTTGAACTGGCCAAATTAATGCACATAAACCAGCTGTTGGCTGTATTAATTACTACACTCAAGAGGTGGTTGCCAGATTTTCTGCAGTGTGATCTGGTACATAGTCTGGCCAGATCAATAGATGAATTTCTAGACTTGGTGGAAAAATTGGAACAGGTTCTAAAATCCAAACTATAAAATTTCAATAATAGGCAAGGAAATGGGAATAAAAATGTAAACCACAAGAACTACAATGGACATAATCAAATGAATAATAATCATAGAAATAATAATTATAATAACTACCTGATAACAATCCTGATGGAAGGTTTTAAAATTGTGATGTGGATTGACAGTTTAAGGTCTGGCAATTGACTGACAGCAAAACTGAGGTAGAAGAACAGAAAACTAATTTTTGCTGCATCTTAGTTCTGAAGATGGCAAAATAAACCAGCATGGAAATGGACATGACATGTAACTAATGTGAGAGTATATGGAGAATAAGCAAACAGTGCTCAAGTGAGGGAGATTGAGATTATTAAAAGTATGGATGAACTCTTGGAGCAGTGGGAAACAATTTAAAATAAAAGAGAGAGGGTAAATAAGTAGTAATGCACTAGATAATTA
This sequence comes from Schistocerca serialis cubense, assembly GCF_023864345.2. NCBI lineage: Eukaryota > Metazoa > Arthropoda > Insecta > Orthoptera > Acrididae > Schistocerca > Schistocerca serialis. The sequence continues at coordinate 309,468,007 of NC_064640.1, forward strand.
AGGTCTGGTACTGAACTTCTCATTTTATTCAGGGGTAGAGAAAGACATAATGAGTGCAAGTCTGAGGTAAAATTCTTTATCCAGAACACAGGCAGAGGTGAAACTGAACTAGGCGGAGGACAAATGTATGGGGAATTCCAATAAGGTACTATTTAGTAGCAACAATTTTAGTGATGTAGTTGGAAGTATTTTAGGTGAAGATGTAAGTGAAGACAGCATAACAGTAGTCTTGTCAGCTGGAGACAAATTTTATTTTATATCAGCAGAAATAGTGAAGACATCTGTGAAGGTAGCATATCAGTGGTCTCATCAGCTGGAGATGAAATTTGTAATGTATTGGTGGAAGTGGGGATTTATTGCTAAGAAATTTGTGTGTAGAGGATGTTGAAAGATACAAGTGAGGACAATGTGGTAGATGAGAGGTCGGTAATTGTAAGACAGGAAAATATTTGCTTTCAGTGGGTAAATAGTAAATATGAAGCAGCAGGGGAGTCTGAGAAGAGAAAAGGTAAAATGGAGACAAAGTTAGGTCCAGACTTGGCAGAAATCAAGTGAATTGTGAATTCTGATAAGGTGTGATTCACTAGCTGCAAATTTTGTGTTGTAGATGGTGAATTATTAGAAAGAAATGTCTCTGAAACAACTGTAGCTATGATCTCATCAGTTGGAGGTGATGTATCAGTGGAAGTAAGGGGAAATATTTGTGATAAAGTTTTTAACATGTGGACAGATATTGCTGGAGGCTTTAGCGGAAAGTTTTGTTTTGTATCAGTAGATGTAAGTAACATGTTATTAAAAGGAGATAAAGATGAAGTTTTAAATGGCATAGACAAGTGCAAGAGCATTATAGCTACTGAAATCCCAATGCTGAAAGGATGAATCAGTATACTTATTTCTAAGGAGGAAGCTGAACCAAGGGATCTTGACAAAGATGTAAGTTCAAAGTGTACATTGGAAGAGTGTGAGACTGAGATAGTTGACCAGAGGTCATGTTCTGCAAGACAGAAATAATCTATTGATTATTTATGACAGATGAATAGAGACGAAGTGACAACAGAGCTTGAAGGATCAGAAGATGATGTAAGGGTGAAGAATATATTTGTCAATATGGTCAAGGGAGATGGTGGTTTTGAACTATTGTGTGTAATTAACATGTGCACCATTAATGCTGGAAATATGGGAGGAGAGACAGTAGTTAATATGATGATGAGAATATCTTGAGAAGTGTATAGCACAGGCTATCTGCTGTTTAAAGATGGTTTAGAAGGGAGTATCATGCTTAGAATCATTTATTAAAGTTGTGTAGTTATGCAGTTTAAATGGTTACTGTTGAAATATTAGTTGCTTGCTGAGGGTAATGAAGCTTGCTCAAACAACAGCCATGTTTTCTTGTAGAAACATAAAAGGCATGTTACAGGAATTTTGAACAAAATTAAAGGTATTTTGCCTAATCATTAAGTCTGTATTGTTTCTTTCTCCTGTATGTGTATCGATTCCACTGGGGAGGAGATTAAGAGCCTGTACTATGGGGATTCATCATAGTGTATCGTTACTGGGAGCTATACAATGGTTGTATTTTGATAGCTTTCTCTCTTTAGTCCTATGGTGATCATGAATCAGCACATGTATGGGTGCAGAACTTAGTGGTTGGGCCATGTAAATTTGCAGTAGCTTCTGGAGTATGGACTTATTTGGTCCTAAGACAAATTTGCCTGAGCAGACATCTCTGGCATCTTTTCTTATCAAATTGCCACTATTCCATTCATTATTATACTTCAGCCCAGCACATGAATGCAGATATGCTGTCACAGGGTCACTCAGAGCTTTGTGATAGCCTGAACATGTCAAGTGGCCAGCCATCGATGGATGCTTATGGAACCTACCGATCCTTTCCACTAAGTCAAGGTTAGCAGCTTGTACCATAAACCGCCTCATGAGATGGCTGACGGCTACAGTTTGAAGTGCGTGCTGGGACACCACAATTTATTGCAGAAAAGTACAAGTCTTGGAATGTGGTTTGGCCTTGGGAAATCAAGAAGGTTTACACTATGTTCTGATTTGCCCATCACCAGCTGATGTCAGACAGCAATTTTAAATTATATGTTGGGTTGTACTGGATTAATGGATTAATGATTTAATGTGCAGCTAGGATTTGGTTGTCATCCCTCTGTTTGCATATCTTGTTAGTTGTCATTGGCAATTAATTTTGTTTTTTCAAAGAATGTTGATGCAAATACTTTGTAGTTGGTTAATACAACAAATAATGACTTTGTTTCATTTGCATTTTTATTTGAAGGTGCGCATAGTTCCTTTCAGTCCACTGATTTATTCTACTGATTGAATGAATAGTTATAGAGTAGGATTGTTGCAGTTTCCCACCTAATGATTCTATGTTAGGTCATTTCAAGATAGTGATTCCATGGCATAAATTACAGTTAACGTGGAGTCTTAAGGGGAATGTGATGGAATTTGGTTAGGTCCATTACTCTGATAGGTTTCACAGTCACACACCATGGGATATTGCAGCATCACAAACTTCCTTTGCATCTGCTAATTTTTTTTCTGTTTTTCTTTTCTCCAGAATTTGTTCCTCAGAAGAAGACAAAATTCCTACAATGGCAATTTGGTGTACAAGATACTAATTTCACCCTCTTAAAGTATCTCACCATGGTGTGTGGACCTAGCTGAATGTATGATAAAGGACTCTTGGGTGACATTAAATCATAATTACCATATTCACATTGTGTATGTTTTGCAATCTCACCTTGTTTTCATACATCTGATTCAGTAGGAAGCATTTTAATCTGAATGTACACACATCAAAAAAAGTTTTGAATCACCTCAGTTCCAAGAGTTCCGGAAGCTGTACAGAAAATTGGAATAGAGACCAATATAAACATCATTTCTGACAAAACCACACATTGCGTGTTGTACCAAAATACAGTGAAACCTCAGAGATGGTGGTCCAGACAGCTGTACACACCAGTACCTCTAATACCCAGTAGCACATCCTCTTGCATTGATGCATGCCTGTATTTGTCATGGCATACTATCCACATATTCATCAAGGCATTGTTAGTCCAGATTGTCCCACTCCTCAACGGCAATTTGGCATAGATCCCTCAGAGTTGTTGGTGGGTCATGTCATCCATAAACAGCCTTTTTCAATCTATCCCAGGCATGTTCAATAGGGTTCATGTCTGGAGAACATGCTGGCCACTCTACTTGAGCAATGTCGTTATCCTGAAGAAAGTCATTCACAACATGTGCATGATGGAGACGGAAATTGTCATTCATGAAGGTGAATGCCTTGCCAATATGCTGCCCATATGGTTGCACTATCAGTTGGAGGATGGCATTCATGTATCGTACAGCCATTACGGCACCTTCTATGGCCACCAGCGGCATATGTCAGCCCCACATAATGCCACCGCAAAACATCAGGGAACCTCCACCTTGCTGCACTCTCTGGACAGTGTGTCTAAGACATTCACTCAAGACAGACAAAAAGAATGGTCTATGAGTTCAAAAATTGCACTGCTCATGAGAAGTGTGTATGGAACATTCAGCTTCCAAGTTGTGTGAGTTTTGAGTTTGTGGTTGAAGTGTGACTACCTTAACATGTTAATTCAATGGATAGAATTACCATTTGCCAGAACTACACTTGTTATAGTAGAAAATGTAAAATACACTGTGCAAAGTATCATCAAGTTGATGCACTTAACCAAAGATGTATATCACGAGTGATAGTCAGATGTTCAGTTTTGCAAAATGTCTTATGCCTTTTCTGAAGACTCAATAATGACACATTTTCCATGAACATTGATTGTGTGGAACCCAGCTCATTCTGTTTGTTCTTGAGACCCATGTGGCAGATACACCATGGCAGTACTGCTCTATTGATTTTAGTTCAACAAAATGAACCAAAAGACAGTTGGATGTTGTCATGCAGAAGACATCACAGTAACTGTGTGTGTGTGTGTGTGTGTGTGTGTGTGTGTGTGAGAGAGAGAGAGAGAGAGAGAGAGAGAGAGAGAGAGAGAGAGAGAGAGAGAGAGAGGGAGATAGTGTTTGTTCAGGATGTTTGTGCAGCATGCTGTTTAAGTTTGGACATAGAACTCTGAGACTTCCAGAGGATTGAAAGGTGTATAACCAGCTAAGTATGTAAACATCATGCACTTGAGAGATGTAGTACTGTTAATCATTTGAAATTGTGTGAACTATACCACACTGTTACAATTGCGTACATCACAGTTAGATTTGAGGCATTCTTTGGCTTCGTAAGGTACAGAAGAAGTGGACAGAAGACTTACATTTTTTGGGAACATTAACAAGCTGTTATATCACTAGCACCAGTATTCCTCCCAAATGTGTGTGGCGCTCTGGTTCCTAGCTGTTGTGGATTTGGATCTGTAGCAGAAATGAGAATGGCAGTGATTTAGGATCTTTAGCAGACATGGGAATGGTGGACACACCTTAAACTGCTGTTTGATTATTGTTGGTGTTAAATACTGTTCAGAGATGTCATATCATGAGCAAAATATGGGATATTTATGTGAGATTTATGATTTGATGAGTTCCTAGCAAAAAGCATGTTGTTCTTAAGAGTGGGGAAACTGACTCTGTTTGCTTAAAATCCTGTATGGAGTAACATTTCGTCTACAACACTATCAAATTTCCACCACACACCAAGGCATACCTACAGCAAAAACTGACATGTGTGATGAACATGTGAAATTATTGTTTTTTTCCTAGCTACAGATTTTTACACTGCTTCTGCTAAGCTATAAGCCTTAGAAAAATGACTTCATATACTCGTAAGCCTTTATGCAGCACATATGGAGTATACTGCTTATCGCAGAAGCTGTGAGTCACCAGCACTTGCAGGTCATGGCAATCCATATGAACAGTGGTGGCTGCTGTGTAAGACAACAAGAGCATGAGAATACCCTAACTTTTGACAGCTTGTGGATTTATTGGTTATTTTTCTTTGAATGCTGTTAAACATGACATAGGTGCAGTAATCTGAAATATACTGCACTTAAATCTACTGCTCTATGCTACAGTGCTACTCCTGTGCACTCCATGAAACTTAGCATCAGGGTCATGAGCACATCTTCAGTTTTGCATGTTTTAAGGAGTTTTTGCACCTGTGCAGCTGACATGATGTAATTGCCTTGTGGGTAAAATAAATACAGATACAACGGACAATGTGCATGGCTTGTGGCATGCACTAGCCCCTACCACTCAAGTTTACATTAATGCCACTAGGAGGTTTCACATTGCAGCAGATGTTTCTACATCTACATCTAAATACATACTCCGCAATCCACCATACGGTGCATGGCAGAGGGTACTTCGTACCACAACTATCATCTTCTCTCCCTGTTCCACTCCCAAACAGAACGAGGGAAAAATGACTGCCTATATGCCTCTGTACAAGCCCTAATCTCTCTTATCTTATCTTTGTGGTCTTTCCATGAATGTAAGTTGGCGTCAGTAAAATTGTACTGCAGTCAGCCTCAAATGCTGGTTCTCTAAATTTCCTCAGTAGCGATTCACGAAAAGAATGCCTCCTTTCCTCTAGAGACTCCCACCCAAGTTCCTGAAGCATTTCCGTAACACTCGCATGATGATCAAACCCACCAGTAACAAATCTAGCAGCCCGCCTCTGAATTGCTTCTATGTCCTCCCTCAATCCGACCTGATAGGGATCCCAAACGCTCGAGCAGTACTCAAGAATAGGTTGTATTTGTGTTTTATAAGCGGTCTCCTTTACAGATGAAGCACATCTTCCCAAATTCTACCAATGAACCAAAGACGACTATCCACCTTCCCCAAAACTGCCATTACATGCTTGTCCCATTTCATATCGCTCTGCAATGTTACGCCCAAATATTTAAACGACGTGACTGTGTCAAGCCCCACACTACTAATGGAGTATTCAAACACTACGAGATTCTTTTTCCTATTCATCTGCATTAATTTACATTTATCTACATTTAGAGTTAGCTGCCATTCTTTACACCAATCACAAATCCTGTCCAAGTCATCTTGTATCCTCCTACAGTCACTCAACGACGACACCTTCCGGTACACCACAGCATCATCAGCAAACAGCTGCACATTGCTATCCACCCTATCCAAAAGATCATTTATGTAGTAGAAAACAACAGCGGACCTACCACACTTCCCTGGGGCACTCCAGATGAAACCCTCATCTCCGATGAACACTCACCATCGAGGACAACGTACTGGGTTCTATTACTTAAGAAGTCTTCGAGCCACTCACATACTGGGAACCAATCCCATATGCTCGTACCTTAGTTAGGAGTCTGCTGTGGGGCACTGAGTCAAACACTTTCTGGAAGTCAAGGAATATGGCATCCGTCTGATACCCTTCATCCATGGTTCACAAGATATAATGTGAAAAAAGGGCGAGTTGCGTTTTGCAGGAGCAACGCTTTCTAAAGCCGTGCTGATGCATGGACAGCAACTTCTCTGTCTCAAGGAAATTCATTATATTCGAACTGAGAATATGTTTGAGAATCCTGCAACAGACCGATGTTAAGGATATTGGTCTGTAATTTTGAGGATCCATCCTTCTACCCTTCTTATTTTCCAGTCGCTCGGGTACGTTGGGCAAGAGATTCGCGATAAATGCAAGCTAAGTAAGGAGCCAATGCAGTAGAGTACTCTCTGTAAAACCGAATTGGAATCCCATCAGGACCTGGTGATTTATTTATTTTCAACGCATTCAGCTGCTTCACAACCCCAGGGATGTCTAACACTATGTCCTCCATACGGGAATCTGTACGAGACTCAAACAGCGGTATGTTTGTATGATCCTCCAGTGTGAAAGATTTCTCAAATGCTAAATTTAAAATTTCAGCTTTCGTTTTGCTGTCTTCCATTGCCAGGCCAGACTGATCAGTGAGTCACTGGATGGAAGCCTTCGACCCGCTTACCGATTCTACGTAAGACCAGAATTTGCTTTGGTTTTCAGCAAGATCTTTTGCTGAGGTATGACAGTGGTAGTGGTTGAATGCTTTGCGCATCGGTCTTTTTACAGCAGCACGAATCTCTACTAACTTTTACCTGTCCTCATTCTCCCGATCTTTCTTGTAACACGAGTGTAACTGCCTTTGCTTCCTGAGAATTTTCCGAATTGTGCCGTTAAACCACGGTGGGTTTTTCCATCCGTAGACCCACTTTTTCGGCACATACTTGTCCAATGTGTGATTTACAATGTGTTTAAAATTTGCCCATAATTCTTCCACGTCCATCATACCGGAAGTAAATGAAGTCAATTCATTTACTAAGTGGGATGCTAACAACTGCTTATCTGCTCTTTCTAGTAAGAATCCTCTCTTAGCCTTCTTGACCAACTTTCAACTTTCGTAACCATAGTCATAATGACAACATCATGATCACTAATCCCTGTCTCAACACTGACACCGTCGATGAGGTCTGGTCTGTTCGTGGCTACCATATCTAAAATATTTCCATTACGCGTTGGCTGTTGATTTAGCTGCTCAAGACAGTTTCCGGATAATGTGTTCAAAAGTAATTCACATGACGGCTTGTCTGTACCACCTGTAATGAATCCATAGGCATCCCAGTCTATATTAGGTAGGTTGAAGTCGCCTCCGACTAATATAGGATGATCCGGGTACTTCTGCGATACAGAATGTAGACTCCATTTAAATGATTCTAGAACTGTCACGGTGGAACCAGGTGGCCAGTAATAATGCCCCACAATTAACTTTATTTCCCCTAGCGCTGTTAAACGTGTCCAGATAACTTTATTCCTGTTTGCTCAGCATAAATCTCATTAGTTGGTAGCACACTCCTTAGATACGCCAATTTGTTCACTATAATATAGTAAAATTAGATAGTATGTCAGTATAGTTATGTTACAGTTATACTGACAGAAAAAAATATATTTTGGGTTTCTGGATGAGTTACAGTACATTACATTCTGGATTTTATCATACAGCAATCCTTTTGTTTTTGTAACAGAAGCACACCCCAGTTTAATGGGTTTCTTTTACCTATAGCCAAGTGACCACATAGATAGACATTATTACTACTTGAATTTAATCATTTCCATAAATCGCAGGTTTTTTTATCTATAGTGAAGTGATGATGTTGAAAGTAATTATTACTACTAGAATTTAATCATTCCCATAAATGGCAGTTTATGTCTAACATTGTTTGTTTACTGTGTGGGTGGCAGTATGAAAACAAAACAATGAATTGGCTTTTGTGTGCTATGTCAACACAAATTCTGTTGAATCTATTTTAAGTGCTAACAGAAAACTTTATTACTAGGGGTAGTTAGCCACAAAGGAAATAAGCCCTCCCACGTCAGATCTGTTGATTAAGAAAGTAACAAATTAAAAATAAGTGTTAATACAAGCAAACATTTAGTGAAGTAGTGTACAATAAGCGTAAGTGTTTCTGGGGCTGCAAGGTAAGAAATGAACTGTATTGTTTCTCAATGTTTTTCAGCCCAGATGTTAATTAGTGGACATATGCTAGGGATCTCATACACATGTCCAAAAAAATAGAAAAGCACAAAAAGTCTCACTTGCCCAAAAATGTCAAAATTGAACCCTCAGTGTTTTGTAAAGGAACATCAGTACTCAACTTCACAGCATATACAAAGTCTGCAAGGAGGATAAGTGGATAAAATTATGTGGGGTATTTGAGTTAGATTTAGATAATCATGGTGAACGGAAGATTCAGAAAACACGTGAGTGTTTTGTGTTCTTGTAAATTTAGAAAATGCTATTGATGGCTCAATGAAGGAACACTTAGAAAATTCTTAGAAAATGCAGCTGTCTTTGTAGGTACATTCAAAGCAGTTCAGAATGAGCTTTTGGGTTGTATTCTAAGTGTATGCTGTAGCGGCACCACTGTTTAGGATGGGGAGAGTTAGTTTTGTGCCATATTCTGAGCACAAGTTACAGGCAGGTGTGGGCCGGATTACAGTGAGTTATGCATACCACTGGTTGCGAAGTAGAATGAAGGCCACAGGGACGTTGAATCACTGAAAAGCGAAATGCAGCGGTTCGCATGGGGCAAGCTACAGGCAGAAGAGGACCACTGGTGCAACCGGGGTGTGATGAGTACATGACTCGGCGTGGCGTGTAGGCAAAACAGAGGTGCACAGCGGAGTATAAATAGGTGACATTTTCTAATGAGATTCATTCAAGTGTGGCAGCTCTCCTGGATGGTGGGGTGTGTCACACCACCAGCTTCACACAGCAGCAAACGGAGCGCCAGCGTTCCAGTCCCAGGCGGGTTACTAGTTTGACCCTCTGAGGCAGATGTGGGATCCGCAGCCAGCCAGCGGCGGGCCACTCCCCGGCTCGCTAGTGTGGGCAATTGTCTCGGCTCCTGACACACGCCGGAGACATCCTGAGGCAAGGGCCACAGATTCAGACGCAGGATCGTTGATGCTTGTTGCCGCTGCGATCTCAGCTATGGCAACGAGGAAGAAGCAGCAGTGGTGCCAGCATACAGCTCCCTGCGGTGGAGCACAGAGGCAACGAGGATGGTGGCCACTGAGTCAGCTGCTGGCGTGGCCATCCTGACATCATTGGAACTTAGTGGGCTGGCCGAGACCGGCATGACACAAAATTGCATTACATGGGCCGCTGGGGTGCTTCCTCAGCATTGTGGGGCCATGTGACGCATATCAAGAGGAACGAGGGCGCAGTAGCTAAAAACAATAAATCAGTTGGAAAGTTCTCACTGAGTTTTAATATGACACCTCCTGGCATCACCCACAACATTTGGTGTCAGAATAGCGGACGTCGTCTGTCCAGTATGACATTCGAGCCCACTGCCTGCATTATGGTCACAAGATGTGGTGAGTTTTGACCAGTTTTCTTTTGAGTATTCAACATTTTCTTGCCTTTTTTGTTTTTTCGAGTATGGCTTCTGGTAAGCCACACTTTAGATGTGTTGCGTGGGCACAGTATTTTTTGTCAGAGTAAGTGTTAGTATGTTTAGGGAGTAACATTGTTTTCATGGCTTTTAATTACTTTTGTATTGGTTTGAGTATGATGTTTTATTTATCTTCTCCTAAAACGTAAGATGAGGTACTGAGTGTGATGATACGGAGCTGTGAGAAGTCAGGTTGTTCTTGTACTCAAATGGTTTGTTTTGGGTCTAACTGGGAACAAAAGCAACACAATGGCAGAGTCAAGGACACGAGGTGTGTCGGAACCAGAAGCAGTATGGATTTTGATGGAAAAGATACACAATTGACAGCAGACAATACACAGTTAAGAAATGAATTAACATCTAGAAGTGAGCGGGAAATCGCATCTGATCAGTCATTGTTGCCTAGGGTGCAGGAGATTGATCCAGCTACCATGAGTTTGATTATTCCATTTTCTGGCAAGGCATCTGAGGATGTGCATTCGTTTGTGGAGGACTTGGAAATTTTAGCTGTGATGAATGGTTGGTCTGATGAGCAGTTGTTACATGTAGCCAAGGTTAGGTTAACAAGTGAAGTAAAGACATATGTAAGGTTTTCTGAGGAAGGCAGGACAGTTTAAGCAATTGAAGGAGAGGGTTTTACAAAGGTACAAGAAACAGAATAGCGCTTGGTACTTTAGAGAGAGGTTAAGTACAGTGACAAAGAGACAGGAGGAGACGGTGGAGAAATTTGCGGACAGGATAAGGGAAATTAATGAGTATACAGAAGAATGCTGAAGATTAGATGGGTAGATCACATAACTAATGAGGAAGTATTGAATAGGATTGGGGAGAAGAGAAGTTTGTGGCACAACTTGACAAGAAGAAGGGATCGGTTGGTAGGACATGTTCTGAGGCATCAAGGGATCACCAATTTAGTATTGGAGGGCAGCGTGGAGGGTAAAAATCGTAGAGGGAGACCAAGAGATGAATACACTAAGCAGATTCAGAAGGATGTAGGTTGCAGTAGGTACTGGGAGATGAAAAAGCTTGCACAGGATAGAGTAGCATGGAGAGCTGCATCAAACCAGTCTCAGGACTGAAGACCACAACAACAACAACAACAACTTACAAGTTAGCTCAGAGCGATGGAGCGAATAGTGTTCTGTTGCAGGAGGCCGAGCAAAGGGCACTTGATGTATTTTTGAGAGGGTTACCAGCGTATGTGTCATGGAATGTGCGTGAAGGGACTTCGAAAGATTTGTATTCAGCCATTCAACTGGCAATTCAATGTGAGGAAATAGACGTGGCAACAGGGGTATGTGAGAGGCAAACAGTGTTTACAGCGGGTATAAAATTTTATAAGTGTGGTCATATGGGACATGTGCAGAGGCAATATACCCAATCACTGAGGAGTAGAGGAAGGGGTGGAAATCAGCAGCATGGAGGATAGAGAAGTGGAGATAGGAGAGGTGGGTATAAAATTTTATAAGTGTGGTCTTATGGGACATGTGCAGAGGCAATATACCCAATCACTGAGGAGTAGAGGAAGGGGTGGAAATCAGCAGCATGGAGGATAGAGAAGTGGAGATAGGAGAGGTGGACAGTCGTTAAACGGCAGAGGGGCCCAAGACCCACCTAAGGGAGCTCCAGTTTAATTTAAATGCTACGAATACCTATGCAAAGTTGGAATGTTCAGTGGTAGGATCCATAGAAACTAAAAAGTTTAAGATTTTGTTGGACGCAGAGGCACAAGTGTCAGTGGGTACTAAGAATATAATGGGACAAAGGAAGTTAGACCCAACATGTTATAGGTTGCATAGAGTGGGGGATAAGGAGGTCACACCTTTGGGGTTGGTGACAGTTGACTTCCGAATAGAGAAAATCTGATTTGATGCATACATGGAGGTAGTACCATCGGTAAGCGAGGGCTATGACATGATCCTAGGAGTAGATTTCTTGCATCAACAACATGCCAAAATTGACCTTGGACAACGAACTGTGGAACTTGGTGGAATGTTATTTCAGCTAGGGGAAACTGTTGTCAATGCAGAGCTGTCATGAGGGGCATTCAACATAATTAACAAACCAATTGAACCGTGTACATTAGCATGGTGGAATGTTATTTCAGCTAGGGGAAACTGTTGTCAATGCAGAGCTGTCACGGGAGCGTTCAATGTAATGAACAAACCAACTGAACTGTGTACATTAGCATTAAGGCTTAATTCACATGAGTGTGTGTCTAGTGGCACTGGGGATTTGCTTTTGGTAAGTGTAGAGTCAAATCTACCTGTGGGTAAGGTATGTGTAATTGAACAATTGGAGGATAATGAAGTTTTGTATTCACTGGGTTGTTTTGTGAAATGTCATGTTGTACACGTACAGGAGGGGAATGACAGGCAAGTAGTTCCCTTGAACGAACTCAAGAAAAGGAGTTTTAGTAGCAAATTTGGATGTGCCAGATGACGTAGACTGGTGTTTGAGAGGCAGGCGAAGTAATCAACCACTAACTGCTGATAGAACTGCATTGTGTGACAAAATTAAGCATTTGAAAGGAAGAGAAAGAGAGAATACGAAAGAATTATTGTGGGAATTTAAGGATTTGTTTTTCCGCGAGGGCCGTTACCAGCAACTCCATTAGTTCAACATAGGATACCAACAGGGAACGAAGCACCTGTTTACCATAAACCATACAGAATACCAAGGTATTTGCAGCCGACTGTGGAGGATTTCATTAATCAGCAGCTTGCAGACGGTATTATAGAGCATAGTAATAGTTGCTGGGGAGCAGGCATTGTCATTGTGCCAAAAAAATCTATGGATGGAACTAAGAAATACAGGTTCTGTTGTGACTACCGATACCTCAATAATAAGACAGTAACGGACCCCATTACAAACATATTGGAGACTCTGGATCACTTAGGACAGTGCCAGTACTTTTCTACGATAGATTTGACAAGTGGTTATCATCAGTTAGAGGTGGCTCCAGAGGATCGTCCAAAAACTGCTTTCTCTACACGTGGAGGCCATTACCAGTACATTAGAATGCCATTCGGTTTGAAAAACGCACTGGCAATGTTTCACAGATTGCTAGACAGTGTCTCGAGGGGTTTGAAACCACGTCAGTGTCTGTTCTATTTGGATGACATTATAGTGTTTTCAAGTAGTATGGAGCAACATAGACAGTGATTAAGGGAAGTCTTTATGAGGTAAAGAGTCACTCGTTTGATGTTGAGCCTGGAGATGTGTCATTTTGCATTAGAAGAAGTAAAATATTTGGGTCATATTATCAGTTAGGATGGAGTGCGAACAGATCCGAGGTTGGTACAGGCTGTAAGGGATTTTTTGGAACCAAAAACAGTTAAGGAAGTGCAGTCATTCATCGGAATTTGCAATTTCTATCGAAAGTTCATAAAGGGTTTTGCAGATTTAGCACAGCCATTGGCGTTATTGTTAAGGAAGGGTGCGAAATATGAGTGGACAGAAGAGTGTCAAAAAGCGTTTGACAAACTGAAAGAAGTGTTAACATCAAGTCCGATTCTTTTGTTTCCAGATTTTGAAAAGAGTTTATACTAGCATGCGATGCATCGAATCAAGCATTAGGGTGCATTCTTAGTAGGAAACTGATGGGTAAGAACATCCTGTAGCCTATGCGTCTAGGCAGTTGAATGCAGCAGAGAGGAATTACTCAACAACTGAGAGGGAGATGCTTAGCGTAATCTATGGAATCACATATTTTACATGTTATTTATATGGGAGAAGATTTTGGGTAGTGACATATCATGCTGCATTGAAGTGGTTGTTGGGGTTGAAGGATCCGCCTGCTAGACTCATTTGCTTAGTGAATTTGACTACAAGGTGGTGCACAAGCCTGGGAAGAAGAACAGTAATGTGGATGCACTAAGTAGGAAGGTGGCAAAAGTAGAAGTCATAGGTTATGACCTAGCAGTATACCAAAAATTACAGAACACGGATAACGATTGTAAATTGTATCAGACACAGACACAATTTATTGTGTATGATGGTCTTCTGTGCACGGAAACGAAGTTAGGGCCAAGGGTAGTAGTGCCAGCGAAGTTGAGGGATGAGGTTTTAAAGGAAGCACATGATCACATGCTATCTGGTCATGGAGGGTGTAGAGTGATGAATAGGAGAGTGGCACAGAGGTATTGGTGGAGAGGTATGAAAGTAGATGTGGATCAGTATGTCAAGAATTGTATACCATGTGCGCAGATAGCAGATTTGAGTCGGAAACAAATACAGCTACAACTATTGCCAGAAGCGATATGTCTATTTTCTTTGTTAGGGATTGATGTCTTAGGACCTTTTAGGTGATCACCATTGGGGAACAGATTCAGTCTCACAGTAATAGACCATTTTTCGAGGTATGTGGAGATGGTGGCTATGCCAAATCAACAGGCAGCAATGGTCGTGCAGCATTAGTAAATAACTGGATTTTGAAGTTTGGTGTACTGGAGACAATAATTATTGACCAAGAGACCAACTTCATGTCATATTTAATGAAGGAACTGTGTAAATTGTTGAATGTAAAGAAGTTGAGGATGAGCGCATTGCATCCACAGGCCAATGGAAGGACAGAATGGGTACACAGAACAATCGGGAAAATTCCTAATCTATATAAATGACATTGAAATGCCCATCAGGTCATCAAAAATTATGTTATTTGCAGATGATACAAGCATAAGTATAAGTGATGACAGCAAATCCTTATTCATGACAGCTAAAAAGGTTCTGAAGAGGGTGCAACAGTGGTTTTATGCTAATAAGTTAATACTCAATTTAAATAAAACAAATTACATACAGTATGGTAAAGTAAATGAGAAGGATGATCACCATTCATCATTGACTGACCATGAAATAGAGAAAGTCTGTTCTACAAAATTTTTGGGCATGTACATTAATCAGCACTTGAGCTGGAAAGACCATGTCACATACATATCCAAAAAACTCAATTCAGCATGTTTTGCACTGAGAATAATTTCTAGAGTTTGCAGTGCAGAGTGTGCAAGGTTAGTGTATATGGCTTGTTTCGATTCTATTATATCCTATGGAATAACATTCTGGGGTGCAACTAAATGTCGCTTGAGAGAGGTTTTTAAATTACAGAAAAGGGCCATTAGAATTATTACATACAGCTCCACACAAACAGACTGCAAGCCCTTGTTCATGCAGCTAAACATACTTACAGTACCATCTTTGTACATATTAAAAAGCATACTGCATGCAAGAACACACTTGAGTAGTTTACATGTAAATTCAGATCTTCATGACTACAATAAACGTATCTGTAAGAATCTGCATGTAGAAAGAACAAGAAAAACAAAAACTCAAAAACATGTGAGCCACTATGGAATAAAGCTGTATAATGCTCTGCCACTCTGCATCAGGGGAACAGAAGATGAAGGAAAATTTAAGTCAGATTTAAAAAAGTTTATGATAAATGAGTGTTTTTATAGTGTAGAGGAATATTTTGAATCCTTAATCACTAACTGATAGTTGTATTGACAATATCATGTTGTTCTCATTGTCAGTTCTATGTCTCATTTATACTCTTTTTAACTCTAAAATTATGTGTAATATGTGTTTTCCAAAAGGTACTAAATATATATAAATCCATCACATGTGGTACATGTTAAAGGAGCATGTAAAAGAACACCATATTAATTCAATGTTTTAATTTTCAACATATTATATAATGTTAATTTTATGTGTTTTAATTCAGTTTTAATTTTCAACATAATGTTAATTTTATGTGTTTGATAGAAATTTGTAATATTATGCTGTACATATTCTGGACAGTATTATGACAATTCCTATATCATGTAAATGATGAAAAGGATGATAATAAATGAAATGAAATGCTGAGTTTTTTTTGTGGATTCTTAGCACCATCAGTGTGACGAGTATTTGAAGCATATTGTATGTGCATACAATGCAAAAGTCTATACAAATACTGGTTTGTCTCTATATGAGATAGTGTACTGGCGAAAAATGCCATCACTGTTTGATTTGGTGAAGCTACAGAAGGAAGGACTGGTGAATCTGTACGTCAGTTCGCAAGGACAATTCTGGATTTTTGGAAGCGGGTACAAAAGGTGAATACAAAGGCTCTGGAAATGCAGGAAGATGCAGTGAAGTGGAAAGGAAGTTTGCTGCAGTATAGAGTGGGGCAATGAGTAATGCTGTCCAGCCCCTACACCCGAAAAGGGAAAACAAAGAAGTTCCTCATGAAGTATCAAGGGCCATACCAAGTTGTTGAAACCACATCCCCCGTTAATGTTAAGCTTCAGCTGCCAACTAGAACAATGATAGTACACATTGCGCTGTTACGGCAAGATAGAGTACAGCATGATGTACCATATGCTTTGTGATCCAGAAAGTAGTAGAGTATTTGTAGTTTTTTTATATATATACATATCATTGGGTTTGCATAGATTAATTAGGAATTGTATTTTCGTACAGGTATTTTCGAGTATTGTGAGCCTACTAGGGGCAGCACTCTTTTTGAAGAGAGAGGAAGGGTGATGGTGATCACTGTCCTCAGGTCACTGAAAAGGGAAGTGCAGCATCTGACATATGTGGAGTGTTGTTGGAGGAGAAATCAAACGCAATTCTGGAGAAATAAATGCATTGGATTAAATTTTGCAGCAAAGCCATAATAAATATGTGTTGAACGATGTCAGAGTCATACGATTTCCTGTTTAAATTTTTAGTTATCAAGTTTGCTGGGTCAGGAAATTCGTGTTTATTGCACCAGTTCATATAATGTAAATTTAAGGATGAAAGTAGTCACACAGTCAGTGTTGTTCTGGATCAAAAATAGTGAATGTCAGAGGAAAATCAGTGAAGTTACAAATATGGGACACATGCACAGTGCAGTTACTTTTAGCTAGGGAGAAAAGAATAGACTGTCCAAGGGGCATCGTGGAGCCAAAATTGAGCTTGCAATGGGTCGGAATGGATTGGATCGTCTCCACCTATGAGAATTTGGTAGTAGTAGCAACTTGTTTTGAGCGGGGAGTATTTGCAGAAGTGAAACATATAGAGCTCAAGGGAAGCGTAATTTTAATCAATGGAACTAAGTAAAAATAATAGGACCAACCTTCTACCTATCAGCGTCAATTTCAGGAGTCATGCAATTGAATGTTATGCAGCCACAGCTGTCCTGGCCAGAAGTCACTTTAGAGGTTTTGCCAAAGCAGAATCTGACCTTGTTAAGTCAAACTCTGGAGCCAGATCTGTTGAGATCCATAAACCAGTTCATTTTAGAGCAAGAGGGGTGCATATCAGCTGAACAGCTTGTTCAACATGTCGCTCAGTATTGGGAAAGGCAACGGCAAATAATGACCATTTTGTGCACCTCTGTGCCAAGCATTATCACAGCCTTAATTTTGTTATGTGTTGTTTTCTTTCTGATCAGGTGGAGAGCTAATTCCAAGAGGGAACCAAGGGTAGTCCAAGTCCCAGAGGATTGGATACCAAGGGCATGAGACGAGTAGGTAAGAGGTTGATTGAGCAGTGGTCGTCCAGTAAGGAATTTTTACATTTTGTTTCATGTCATGGTTTTAAGGGGCACTAGACCACATTTAAGTTTCCTAGTAGTAAGGAAATATGCCATAGGTGCTGACCCAGACAAGTTAAGAGCTAGTTAAGGGTCAACCCGGGGACCAGGTCTTTCCGAAGAGGGGAATAATGTAGTGGCACCACCGTTTGGGATAGGGAAAGTTAGTTTTGTGTGATATTCTGAGCAAAGGTTCAGCCAGGTGCAGGCTGGATTGCAGTGAGTTATGCATATGAAGTAGAATGGAGGCCACAGGGCCATCGAACCACTGATAAGCACAAACACAGTGGTTCGCATGGTGCAAGCTACAGGCAGAAGGGGACCACTGGCACAACTGGGGTTTGGTGAGTACGTGACTCAGAGCGGCTTGTTAGTAAAACAGAGGTGCACAGCCGAGTACAAATAGGTGCCATTTTCTGAGAAGATTCATTCAAGTGTTGCAGCTCTCTTGGATGGTGGGGCATGTCACACCTCCAGCTTCACACAGCAGCAGATGGAGTGCCAGCGTTCCAGTCCCCGGCAGGTCGCTGGTTCGACCCTCTGAGGCCGATGCGAGGTCTGCAGCCAGCCAGCCAGCGGCGGGCCACTCTATGGCTTGCTACCATGGGCAATCGTCTCGGCTCCCGACACATGCCAGAGACATCCCGAGGCGAGGGCCACAGATTCGGATGCCGGATCACCGATGCTTGTTGCCGCCGCGATCTCAGCTACGCCAGCGAGGAAGAAGCAGCAGCAGGGCCACCAAAGCAGCGCAGTGACAATGAGGATGGTGGCCACTGAGTCGGCTGTTGGCACGGCCATCCTGACATAATCGGAACTCAGCGGGCTGACCAACGCCGGCACGACACAGCATTGCATTACACGGGCCGCTGAGGTTCTTCCTCAGCTTTGCGGGGACCTAAGATGCAGACCAAGAAGTATGAGGGCATTGTAACTAAAAAACAATAAATCACTTGGAAAGTTCTCGCCGAGTTTTAATATGGCACCTCCTGTCTCCATGCACTACAATGCAGAGGAATAATAATTCAAGATATCTTAAGTGTACATTACTTGATGAAACAACAGATGTACCTACCATGAAACAGTTGGTGATTGTGTATAGATATGAACTTCTTGGCTCTGTTGTGGAGAGATTTTGGAGCATCTTTAACCCTGACACACATGATTATGAGATGTTATTTAGGGTGATAAATTCTGAATTGCAAAAGCATGTGGATGCAAAGAAGAAGGAGGTGATCACACAATGCTGTAAAAGTACCGCTATTATGAGTGGAGGCAAGAATTGAGCAGGTATATCCTACTGCTTATTATATCCTGTGCTATGCTCATTAATTTAATCTGGTCCTGTGAAAGGCTGCATCTATAAAGAAATGTAATGGAACAGTTTTTTCTAATCCCTCTGGCTTTTCAACTTTTTTCTCCAGGTCATCACATAGATCAAGAGTGCTACATTGAGTTGTCCAAGCAAGACTACCACAAATAGCAGCTAAAAGATGGTTGCTTAACATTCCGACAGTCAACACAGTTAAAGGGAAAAAGGGATGTCTGATTGAGTGTTTAGAAGAAATTACCCTCTCTGACTGGGCAGATGACAAAACCAGACAAGAAAGTTGCGGCCTCCTCTCCAATTTAAAAGATGCTGAGCTATTATTTTGGCTAGAATTTTTTCATATGATAATGTCAGATGTAGGCATATTCTTCAGGAAACTACAACAATGGAATCTTGAAGCAACAGCCACTAGAAAGTATTTACTGGCATTTGAAGATATAATCAAAAGAATAAGAAATCCTGCCATTGAAAAAATTTTGTCATCTTGTGAAGAAAAAATTCTGAAGAAAAGAAAAACAGAAATGAAAGTAGCAAATGTAAAGGAAGTTTGTGATGCCATAATAAGTCATATGAATAAATATTTTCACTCATGAATCACCTCATGGCATCTAAATTACTAGATGTGAACTCACCTTCTCTAATTTCAACAAATTTTCCTGGAAGAGAACTTGACATTACTGTCAAAACTTACGTTTATTGAAGGCACAACTGAGAACAGAGCTGGAAGCAGACAACACCAGAGAAGACTTTCAATGTGCAGGTGTCGCTGTTGCAATGCTGCAGCTCTTGCAGCTTTTACTAGACAACAACTTCGATTTTGACACATTTCCACAGTTGAGTGAACTAATCAGTAGCATTATAACAACTCCTCTTACAACAGTTGAACCTGAACTTTGTTTCTCAACAATGAAAAGGTTAAAAACCTTTCTTCACACACAATGATGGTGAGTAGGCATTTGGAATTGGCAATGCCTGCAATTCGGAAAAAAGTTGTGAATGATACTAAAGATTTCAGTCATGGCATGATTGAGACATTTGTGCGGTTGAAAAACAGATGCATGGCTTTTCTTTGTAAGCAGGCAGTGTAAGTCATGCTGCAGTATAGTTTTCTCTATTTAACACATACCTACAGAGCAGTATAATATATATTAGTATCAACTTTTGTGTGAGCTACATGGAAGGACAGGACATTTCATAAGAAGACATTATGCCGTTTTCCTGCTTCAGAAAGCATGAGTTGGTGAGTGATAATATCTTAGTACTATTAAAATTTGGCTGATGAAATAGAGAGTAGTGGAAGCTGACACATTATTTTGTTCTCGCATTAAACTCTAAGTAATAAAGTACAAAACAACAAAATACTACAAAAACAATTCTTTATTTCATCAGACAGTTTTTCTCCCGGTTTTATTATTTCATCCCTCCCTTGCCCCATGTAGGTGGGGGAGGAGGGACAGCAGTACAACCAATCTCCTCTTCAGCCAGTAGACATCATTTTCTAACTTACACACAAGACAAAAACAAGGAGACAGATTTACAACAAGTTTAAAATTATTGTAAAAGCTGATGTTAATGGGATAATGTAAGAAATAATGCTATCTTTGTGAATAATTAAAACCTGTGATAAAAATGTGGATAGATAGCACAGTTTAAAAACAGTTGAAGTACACTAAACACTTGAAAAACACTGAACATGTCGGAGGAGACACTGATTATTAAAAATGGAGCACTGAACACTTACACTAAATATGGCTGGTGGTTCCGATGGTCATGGCAGTTCACTTTTTCAACTTGATCTGTTGTGTACATGTATGGTTTTGACCAATACTCTCATAGAAAATATCATACTTTCCTGTCATATGTATTTTCCATGTTTTTGGTGGCTACAATTTGATTTGTAAATAAGTATAGGTGTGTTCCATTCACAGATGTTATTGTTACATGTCTGGTACATGTAAGTCCTTGTGTCTGATGACTCTATGGTCATTGGCTATGTTACTGCTGGTAAAATAGCCACTGTCCATTCAAGTTGCAGAAATTTTTGTGGTAAATTGTCACATGCATATTTTTTTGGCTTCAGAGCCGCCATACAATTGTCCACTATCAAAAGGGCAAATGTGCATCTCTTGATTTTTCAATTTCCATGCAGAATGTATGTGTGAGTTATAGATTATTTTCAACTTACCTGAATTTTGACTGCCTGTCATTTGGGTTAAAGTATAAGTATGTCTTCTGCATTTTTCTTGGTTCCTGTCCTTTTAACTCAGGCCATGTAGACTGTGGTTGCTGTGCCATCACAAGCGCATACCAGCATTCAAAATAGGAGCTTCTATACTCTATTTCTTGTGTACATTTCATGTCTGGTGCCTGTAGCTTGTGGTGCACCTCCACGGTTGTTCGTTACCAAACCCATACCTCCTGAGGTGACCAGTGCATGCAGAAATATATAAAGCATAAAGATCCAAACTTAGAGGAGAAGCGCCCTTCTGAAGTTGTATGACATACATGCTGGCCAAACATAAATAATTCTTAAAGCAAAGGGGAATTGCTTAACTTAGACCCTCAATATGGAGGAGGAAACAAAAATCCCTTGTCCTAGGTGTTAATCTTATGTCATAGTGCCTGTATTCCAGAACATGGATTTTGATGTCATAGAGCCAGGGCCAGTATTCCAGGTTGATGGGGATGGGGCTGGCAGTTGCAGCAGCTGCACTGACAGTGACGTAGGGGTGGCAAGGGCCATTTCTCTCCCTCAGTGTTTGTTAAGTAAATATGCAAATGGGGAGATACAAACTTAGAATTAGAGGAAGCTGTATACAGTGACTATACACCTCTGAGTGAATATTAGCTTGAGGGAAACATGTTAAGTAGGGCATGCTTTGTCTAACAGACAAGCCTGGACCTGCAGGGGGAAGGAAACATCCTTCATCTCAGTGGAGAGGGTAATGTGACATCATAGTGCCAGTATTCCTGGTGTTGGTTTCTAGCATCATAGAGCCTGTGCAGTATTCCAGGTCAGCCAGCATGACAATGCACCTTCTTGGACTTCTGAATTTTTTTTATATATTGAGCAATTTGCCTTTGTTGGAAAGGTGGGGGTATCCATGACTCATCAACAATGTCATCAATGATGTCATTGGGGACATCATTGTTGACCTTTGGTACCAGACCTCTCCTTGCCTACCTACTGGTATAGCCCGATGCGTCACTCTGAATGACTCATTTCCAGTCACTGACTGTCAAGTAGTGTCACTCTTTACACCACCTCAAGTATGACTTAGCACTGACTACAGATATGTGTGGTTTGTGAGGAGCTGCTTGACAATTATTGTACCCCATTCTTTTTACTTTCTATACACAGTAGTTGTGCTGGATGGACTCCTGGGCAATTTGGAACTCATGACTGATTCTTTCAACTGATTTCATGCAATTCTTTAAAGTCATGCTCCTCAATACCAGCAGCTTTAGAAGGGTTAAATGGTCCCTAATGGATTTATTTCTCAGGTGACATCCAATGATTAGTTTACATTTGAAGACACTGTGCTCTCCCGATTGACCCATTCGGCCATTACTGCGCTTCTACTCACAACACGGTGCTACCCACCTTCTTTTTTACTTTATGTGTACCTTTCATGACATTTAGTGGTCAATTATGCATTAGATAGGTGTTTCCAGGTGCTTTTGAACAGATCATGTACCTTCAAAATTCAAACCAATGGTTAAATACTGTCAGGCTCTAATTTAAAATAGCATATTGTGGTACACTTCTTTTCATTTGCTGAAGGAGCATTCATTTGTACTGTTTGGCCATGTACTGCTACTTGTCAGTAGAAGCAGAAAATCATCACCATTGGAGCTACTGCCAGAGTATGCGATCTAATTGTGGGTGGCACTCGTTGAGTTATTGATGTACGACAGCATTCTTTTCATTAATTTCATAATCACTATTGTCAATAAGTACCACATCTGAGGATGAACTTATCTGATAGATAAGGTATAAGTGTGTTGTCAGCAGTGATGTAAGCTATCTCTCAGTTTTTCTGTAGGCAGCAATGAGTTATATGTACAGAGGGGGTTCAAAATGGCTCTGAGCACTATGGGACTTAACTACTGTGGTTATCAGGCCCCTAGAACTTAGAACTACTTAAACCTAACTAACCTAAGGACATCACACACATCCATGCCTGAGGCAGGATTCGAACCTGTGACCGTAGCAGTCGCGCGGTTCCGGACTGCGCGCCTAGAACCGCTAGACCACCGCGGCCGGCTACAGAGGGGGGCATGAACATGGTTCACCTAGAATATTCTGTGTTGTGAGGTATGTAGGTGTAGTGACTCTAAAAATAATCAATAATCATAAGTTTTTTGCACCTCATAATCAAATAAAAATTGAAAATAAAAAGTTGAGTCAAACTCAAATACTTCTGATAAAAATCTCAGTAAGTGTGCTGCTGGAGGAAATATAGACTCAGCCAGTAACTAAGCAGGTTTCATGTGACTTCATGAAGAGGATAGTAGTCTTCTGCTCAGTATTTCCAATTTTAGAAATTACATTGAAAAACTTGAGTTCATGCTTTCCCTAAAGTGTAATATGTTACTGAATCCATGACAACCTGACATCATGGTGCGGGAAGCCATTGGAAATTGCATATACTATCCTTCACTCAGCAACAGATTCCAATAAAACACAGTGATGTATTTATCCTACAGGTTTTGTGTGAGCATGAACATAATGTAGTTTCCACATGAATCGATTTGAAAATCTATGTTGAGCTTGTGGGAGTGGTTCAAAAGTTCAAAATATGGAAAATGTTGTTCATACAAAAATTTTAAAGGCAGGAAAATAACACAAATGGTGGGAAAACATAAACTCAAGGAATGTAAAACCAGGTTTTACTGTAATTATACTATTGACTGTTTATGTTTATGGCACTGTATTAAAAATGCATTGTAGAAAGCAATAAGACAAAATGATCATCAGATAACAATTTCCTCAAAATTTCTAATCTTAGGAAAATTTTTTGCCCTTACTACAATGGAACCCTGTGGTGTACACTCAATGAAACAACATCTTCAGAATGGGAAATAATTGTTTTAAATGTACAGCAGGGATCAATATTTTGACATCAATAATGTACTGTTGTTGTTGTGGTCTTCAGTCCTGAGACTGGTTTGATGCAGCTCTTCATGCTACTCTATCCTGTGCAAGCTTCTTCATCTCCCAGTACCTACTGCAACCTACATCCTTCTGAATGTGATTAGTGTATTCATCTCTTGGTCTCCCTCTATGATTTTTACCCTCCACACTGCCCTCCAATACTAAATTGGTGATCTCTTGATGCATCAGAATGTGTCCTACCAACTGATCCCTTCTTCTAGTCAAGTTGTGCCATGAACTCCTCTTCTCCCCAATTCTATTCAATATCTCCTCATTAGTTATGTGATCTACCCATCTAATCTTCAGCATTCTTCTGTAGCACCACATTTCAAAAGCTTCTATTCTCTTCTTGTCCAAACTATTTATCGTCCATGTTTCACTTCCATACATGGCTACACTCCATACAAATACTTTCAGAAACGACTTCCTAACACATAAATCTATACTCAATGTTAACAAATTTCTCTTCTTCAGAAACGCTTCCCTTGCTATTGCCAGTCTACATTTTATATCCTCTCTACTTTGACCATCATCAGTTATTTTGCTCCCCAAATAGCAAAACTCATTTACTACTTTAAGTGTCTCATTTCCTAATCTAATTCCCTCGGCATCACCTGACTTAATTTGACTACATTCCATTATCCTTGTTTTGCTTTTGTTGATGTTCACCTTATAGCCTCCTTTCAAGACACTGTCTATTCCGTTCAACTGCTCTTCCAAGTCCTTTGCTGTCTCTGACAGAATTACAATGTCATCGGCGAACATCAAAGTTTTTATTTCTTCTCCATGAATTTTAATACCTACTCCAAATTTTTCTTTTGTTTCCTTTACTGCTTGCTCAATATACAGATTGAATAACATCGGGGAGAGGCTAAAACCCTGTCTCACCCCCTTCCCAACGACTGCTTCCCTTTCATGTCCCTCGACTCTTATAACTGCCATCTGGTTTCTGTACAAATTGTAAATAGTCTTTCGCTCCCTGTATTTTACCCCTGACACCTTCAGAATTTGAAAGAGAGTATTCCAGTCAACATTGTCAAAAGCTTTCTTTAAGTCTACAAATGCTAGAAACGTCAGTTTGCCTTTCCTTAACATATCTTCTAAGATAAGTCGTAGGGTCAGTATTGCCTCACATGTTCCAATATTTCTACGAAATCCGAACTGAATCTCCCCGAGGTCAGCTTCTACCAATTTTTGCATTCATCTGTAAAGAATTCGTGTTAGTATTTTGCAGCTGTGGCTTATTAAATTGATAGTTTGATAATTTTCACATCTGTCAACACCTGCTTTCTTTGGGATTGGAATTATTATACTCTTCTGGAAGTCTGAGGGTATTTCGCCTGTCTCATACATCTTGCTCACCAGATTGTAGAGTTTTGTCAGGACTGGCTCTCCCAAGGCTGTCAGTAGTTCTAGTGGAATGTTGTCTACTCCCGGGGCCTTGTTTTCACTTAGGTCTTTCAGTGCTCTGTCAAACTCTTCACACAGTATCATATCTCCCATTTCACCTTCATCTACATCCTCTTCCATTTCCATAATATTGTCCTCAAGTACATAGCCTTTGTATAGACCCTTTATATACTCTTTCCACCTTTCTGATTTCCCTTCTTTGCTTAGAACTGGGTTTCCATCTGAGACCTTGATATTCATTCAAGTGGTTCTCTTTTCTCCAAAGGTCCCTTTAATTTTCCTGTAGCAGTATCTATCTTACCCCTGGTGAGATAAGCCACTACATCCTTACATTTGTCCTCTAGCCATCCCTGCTTAGCCATTTTGCACTTACTGTCGATCTCATTTTTGAGACGTTTCTATTCCTTTTTGCCTGCTTCATTTACTGCATTTTTATATTTTCTCCTTTCATCAATTACATTCAATATTTCTTCTGTTACCCAAGGATTTCTACTAGCCCTCATCTTTTTGCCTACTTGATTCTCTGCTGCCTTCACTACTTCATCCCTCAAAGCTACCCATTCTTCTTCTACTGTACTTCTTTCCCCCATTCCTGTCAATTCTTCCCTTATGCTCTCCCAGAAACTCTGTACAACCTCCGGTTTAGTCAGTTTATCTAGGTCCCATCTCCTTAAATTCCTACCTTTTTGCAGTTTCTTCAGTTTTAATCTACAGTTCATAACCAATAGATTGTGGTCAGAGTCCACATCTGCTCCTGGAAATGTCTTACAATTTGAAACCTGGTTCCTAAATCTCTGTCTTACCATTATATAATCTATCTGATACCTTCTAGTATCTCCAGGCTTCTTCCACGTATACAACATTCTTTCATGATTCTTGAACCAAGTGTTAGCTATGATTAAGTTATGCTCTGTGCAAAATTCTACCAGGCGGCTTCCTCTTTCATTTCTTACCCCCAATCCATATTCACTTACTACGTTTCCTTATCTTCCTTTTCCTACTGTCAAATTCCAGTCACCCATGACTATTAAATTTTCCATCTCCCTTCACTATCTGAATAATTTCTTTTATTTCATCATACATTTTATCAAGGTCTTCATCATCTGCAGAGCTAGTTGGCATATAAACTTCTACTACTGTAGTAGGTGTGGGCTTCGTGTCTATCTTGGCCACAATAATGCGTTCACTATGTTGTTTGAAGTAGCTTACCTGCACTCCTATTTTCTTATTCATTATTAAACCTACTCCTGCATTACCCCTACTCGATTTTGTATTTATAACCCTCTATTCACCTAACCAAAATTCTTGTTCCTCCTGCCACCGAACTTCACTAATTCCCACTATATCTAACTTTAAGCTATCCATTTCCCTTTTTAAATTTTCTAACCTACCTGCCAGATTAAGGGATCTGACATTCCAGACTCCGATCCATAGAATACCAGGTTTCTTTCTCCTGATAACGATGTCCTCTTGAGTAGTCCCCGCCCGGAGATCCGAGTGGGGTTCTATTTTACCTCCGGAATATTTTACCCAAGAGGACGCCATCATCATTTAACTATACAGTAAAGCTGCATGCCCTCGAGAAAAATTACAGCTGTAGTTTCCCCTTGCTTTCAGCCGTTCGCAGTACCAGCACAGCATGGCCGTTTTGGTTAGTGTTACAAGGACAGATCAGTCAATTATCCAGACTGTAGCCCCTGCAACTTCTGAAAAGGCTGCTGTCCCTTTTCAGGAACAAAACTTTTGTCTGGCCTCTCTACAGATACCCCTCCGTTGTGGACGCACCTACGGTAAGGCTATCTGTATTGCTGAGGCACACAAGCCTTCCCGCCAACAGCAAGGTCCATGGTTCATGGGGGGGCAATAATGTACTATCATGTATCAAAGAAGAAAAATAGTTTCCCTTACTCCCTTACTCATGATACCAGTACCCTTCCTGACAAAAAATGTGAAGTACTAAGAAGATATGGTTGGATGTCATTGTAACTTTGTACACATAATGCCATTGGTGGTTACATTAATGATTAGAGCTGCAATTCTGTGACAGGTAGAATGGATACCAGAGTGCATAGTGTTGTTTGTGTTCAGTGTCATTAGTTGGCTATGTGTTGGCATCAGATGTTGAACAATCATTACAAAGAACATGGGAGATGATTTAGATTTACATGAGACAGTGTTATGAGCACCTGACAAGAGACTGAAAGGGGCCCTATTGTGGATCCGCATTTGCCAGCTGGTAGTATTATGCAGTATCCGGGTTTGTGGAGCATTTGGATTGACTTCTTGCAACATTTTGTGGTATCTTGTGATACTGGTTGAAGACTGGCAGCAGCTGGACTAGGGAATTACCATCCTATGTACAGGCAGCCATTAACACCAAAAATGGATATGTTTCAAATGATGTCAAGACAAAGAATCATGGAGCGCTGATGAATGGCATTGCATTGTGTTTAGTTATCAACCATGGCTCTGCACTACCCTGGCTCACCATTGTTGGCAAGTATGATAGCAAATTGGAAGGAGGTCTCATTCTTCTAATATTTTGGAGAGGCTCAGAAGTATTAACATGGTATCATGATGTGGAAAGCCATTTGAAATGGTATACACTATCCTTCACTCAGCAACAGTGTCCAATAAAACACAGTTACGTATTTAACCATAAAAACTTTTGAACACTTCTTAAGTGATGTAAAGAAGTACTAGGTGATAAAATTAACTTCAAACACAAACTGATATCATTATCAACATAGAAGTAACTAATTAAGTAGTTAATAATTTACTGAAAACTGGATTTAATTATTAGAAAGATATGTTATGAAATGTTCTGGTGAGTGAGTGCATTCATCTGTTGCCTCATAGTTGAATAACATCTTTACTCTTTCTGGGTTTCATCTCCTTTACTGATATTTTGATCTTTCTGGATAAAAATAAATCATCTTGTGCAAAACCTTGTGATTATTTGAACACTGTCACTTCTTTTTTAGTCAGAAGCTATGGTGCAATTCTTTCCAATGGTCTGATACCTTTCAGTTTCATATAACAAATATGGCCCACTAATTAATCTATAAAGTCTGTGAAGAATATTCCATTTGGAGTCTGCTTCATGGATGCCCATTCTCTTCTTCATTGTGAGAATTGACTCAATTTCTTTGTCAAGAGCTACAAGCAGTTCATGTAGAGTATAATATATTTCTACTAGAAAGGTTAACTCTATTCTGAATAGAAAAAATACAAGGAAAATTTATATGAAAATCATTTTATGTCTTCTATTACAGTGAGTAAACTACAGTTCATTTGAAACTGATTTTTATTGTGAGACATAGGTACCATTAAGAAGTGAAAGTGTTGGGAAGTCAGTGTTAGTATTTGAAGACCCTTCAAAAGACACACATACATTGTACTGTTATCTACTTTACGGAATGTTCTTTTGCTTACAGTGCTCTAGAAGAAAATTACATTAACAACAGGGAGTGAAACTATGCTAAATGAGTTAACTCTTTTTCCTTGAGATACATGAAAAATAAGATAGTTTCAAGTGTAAAAAAGGAATCGACATAAGTTATTTATGTGCTTAATTTGAGCTTCTTATCCGGCTGGACAGTAAGGAACACAGTGTTTTATTTAGTAATGTGTATAGCTATTAAAACATATTTATGGTATGAGCAGATCATGTTTATTTGGTTTAAATGCATGATACGACTGTTTGTGAGGTTAAGTTTTAAGATGCATATTATAAACCAGTTATAGGCTTGTGCAGTAACCATATGTGCTGTGTGTGTACGATTTCATACCTGCATATTACTGTCTAGTGCCATCAGCAAATAATACTTTATACTCATTGTGAGGTCATTTGTGTTGATAAACAGCAATAGTAAATCCAGTACCAAATTTTGTGGAGATTTGTGTTTATCCATTTCCCATTCTGAGATTGGTTTTATGCACATGATACAACCTTTCAATGTGTGTCTTTACTTTTGTCATCATCACTTTTTGAAGCCGAACTGTTACTTTAGTGTTATGTTAATCCTGTGAAGTGTTTTTTAACTACTTTTTTGTTATTTTTGAGCAGGGCATCACAATCAGCAAAATAGAGTCTTGTAGTATTGGGGATCAATCCTTAGTCTCTATCTTTTATAGTTCTCTGACTTTCTTTGTTGACTGCTTTGCATACTGATAGAATAAACTGAAATTTTTGCAGTAGTATTGATAGAAGAGATATTTCCAACTATGAAGCCAGTCTCATAAACCTCAATCTTCTTTTCAGTATTTCAGTGGCCATAATAGATTGTTGAGTTTCCAGGCAATGAACATGACTGAAATGATCGCTTACATTACCTGATACAGATGATTTCTCAAAATATTGAAAAGCATAAAAGAATAGTAATCTTGCCACCTTCAGAGTTTCAAAATATTTGCACTTATTCTCAGACATCTTCTTTAGAGCTTTAAGAGTTTATTTATTTATTTATTGATCATCCATTTTATCACGTACAATGATACAGAACTTGTCATAGGTTAACACAAAAAACTTTCATAATAGCGTCTGTATACAACTCATGCAGATAATTAAGTACATAAACAAAAGCAAATCTTATAGATTCATACAGATAACCCAATACATAAACCAAACAAATTCTAAGTTTACATTATATCCACCGTCCCAAGACTGTGTTTAACTTACATCATGGATGTCCTCAAATTCATAAAATTTACGTACTCATTAACACTGTAAAAGATTCCATTTATAAGTATTTTCTTAAGCTCATTTTTAAAAATGTTCAGCTTTGGTATCTTTTTAACTTATAAGGGAAGGGCACTAATAGGAATTTTAGGAAGATGTACACACATCAAGAAAAGTTTTGCTTCACCACCATTGTGAGAGTTGACCATCGCTTGTTTTTTGTTATTTGATTTCTCAACTCTTGGATGAAATTTCAATACATGTACTTCTACTTTCTTTATTTTCTGGATATTTTTGTCACATCTCAAGTTTTATTTTCAGGCTTGCTTCATCTATCTATGGCTTTCAAGATCTCTCTGTTTTGTTGCTAAGTTTTCAGATTTTTAGATCTGATGTTTGCACATCAGTTTTACTTCCCACCCTATTATGTCATGGCACATTTACCTCAAACTAGACTCCTAGGTGATTTGCCAAGTTAATCACTGATTTGTCTCTCTGTTCATTATTGATGACAACTGAAATATAAAATTGTTTTCTGTTATAACGTCAAGTTTAATACATATATTTCAGAATGACACAACACATATAAGTCACAGAGTAATTTGACAAGCAAGACGTGTACACGTTAGCATTCGAATGAGCACTCAGTCCCAGTCTAGTGGCCGCTGCTCGGCTGGCCGCTTAGGTGGCGCAGCTGCTGCATGGCTGGCAGACAGCGCCGCACGTAGAGGACACGCGTAATTGCGCGGCGGTGCTTTGAATGATCGGCGAGTCACAACGCTTTTCTCCCCTTTGAAATTGTTGCACTGGTCTTGATGGAGGTGTCCTGGAGATGGCTAACATCCATAGGCGTTGTTTGACTCGCCATAAAGTCTCGAGGAGGAGGCTTCCCGTACGGACGGAAGTGTCCCCGATGATAACGGGTCGAGATAACAGGAGACGTAGGGGTTGAATCTGCTGGGGCCCCATGCACCAATCTGCCCGTTGCGGCAAGTCCAGTTGATATGACAGGAGACATGGGCAATGTGTCGGCGTCTGTTGGAGGAGGAGGCGAGTAGATTTGCTCTGACAGAGGATGGTCATCCGGTTCCTGCATGGGCACGTCTTCTGGTGGCGTCTGTTCTAGTGCTGGCATCGCGATGACGGTGAGAGGGCTGCGTTGTGAGTATTGAGAGATGCCAAGATCCCGAGCGTCAGGTAGAGCCACAGGTGGTGTAGCGGCATTCGGAACAGGCGTTGCTGGCACACGAGGCCGAAGCTGGTCCGAATGACGCACTGCAACACCCGTGTCCATCTGGATTTCATACAGGCGTCTGCCACAGTGTCTTAAGATGCGGCCCAGGCTCCATTTTGGCCACCTGCCATATCCCCCTACCCAGACGAGGTCGTCGGCAGTGAACTGGCCAAGTGAAGGCACCAGCGGCCGTGAGGTGGAAGGCCGCAGAAGATGAAGTAGTGTGCGGGGCTGTCGGCCATGTAAGACCTCAGCCGGGCTGTGGTCGCCCATGGGGGTGAAACGGTAAGACACCAGAAACTGGAGAAGCACATCATCAGCAGCAGAAGAAGTCAGAAGTTTCCGCATCTGAGCCTTAAATGTGTGGACCAGTCATTCAGCCTCACCGTTGGATTGTGGATGGAACGGCGGGGCCGTGACATGCATAACGCCGTGACGAGCACAAAAATCCACAAATTCGGAAGAGGCAAATTGCAGACCATTATCAGTAACAAGAGTAGAGGGGAGGCCTTCCGAAGAAAAAATGCAGGCAAGAGCACTGGTGGTTGCCGCGGTGGTAGGCGATGTGCAATGGACAATGAAAGGAAAGTTAGAGTAGGCGTCAATTATGAGGAGCCAATAAGTACCTAAAAAAGGTCCCACAAAGTCAGCATGAATGCGCTCCCAGGGCTTCTCAGGCGAAGGCCACGGTGACAAAGATGACTTCGGGGCAGCGGCCTGTGACGCACAAGGGCCGCAGGCAGCGACCATGTGTGCTATTTCAGAGTCGATGCCAGGCCAGTACACATGACGGCGCGCCGGAGATTTTGTGTGAGACACACCCCAGTACCCTTGGTGAAGGAGGTGCAAGACCGAAGCACGCAAAGACGCAGGTACCACAACACGCGGCGAAGCACTGTCAATGGAGAGGAGGATAACACCATCCCTAGCCGTGAGGTGGTAGCGCAAAGCGTAGTATTTCCGCAACGGATCAGAAGTCTTAGCGGACTGGCGATCTGGCCAACCCTTCTGAATACAGCGTAAAACCTGGGAGAGGGTAGGGTCAGAACCCATAGCAGCTGCCAACCTGTTCCCAGTGATGGGGAACCCGTCCACAACCCGCTGCTCGGCAACATCCAGGTGGAAACACAGAAGTTCGTCCCTATCGAATGCCTGATCAGGACCCATGGGAAGGCGAGACAGAGCATCAGCATTTGCATGTTGAGCCATTGGCCGGAAATGAATCTCATAATTGAAACGAGACAAGTAAAGAGCCCAACGCTGGAGGCGGTGTGCAGCCTTGTCGGGAAGTGACTTTGATGGATGAAACAAGGAAACAAGTGGTTTGTGATCCGTAACAAGATGAAATTTTGAGCCATAGAGAAAAACACCAAACTTATGAAGAGCATAAATAATGGCCAAAGCTTCTTTCTCAATTTGAGTATACTTTTGTTGGGCATCTTTGAGCGTTTTGGAGGCATAAGCAATGGGTTGTTCCGAACCATCAGAAAAACGGTGCGCAAGGACTGCACCGACCCCGTATTGAGAGGCGTCTGTGGCAAGAACAAGATGTTGGCCAGGTCGATAAGTAGCCAGGCACGGGGCCTGTTTCAGTGTAGTCTTCAATTTCTGGAAAGCCGCTTCGCATGACGTGGACCAGTGAAAAGGCACGCTTTTATGCAACAGGCGATGCAACGGCTGAGCCACCGAAGCCGCAGACGGTAAAAACTTGTGATAGTATGCTATTTTCCCCAAGAAGGCCTGCAGCTCCTTAAAAGATGTAGGGTGAGGAAGGGCATTGATTGCAGCGACAGTTTGCTGAAGTGGACGAATACCATCCCGAGAGAGTTGAAACCCCAAGTACGTGATAGATGCCTGAAAAAATTGTGATTTCTGAAGATTACACTTAAGACCGGCAGTCTGTAAGACATTAAAAAGTGTGCAGAGATTTTGAAGATGTTCTTCAGTGGTGGAGCCAGTGACAACAATGTCGTCCATGTAATTAATACACCCAGGGACTGGGAGCAGTAATTGTTCCAAGAATCGCTGAAAGAGAGCAGGGGCGCTAGCAACCCCGAATGGCAAGCGTTGGTATTGATAGAGGCTGAAAGGCATGTTAAGGACCAGAAACTGCCGGGAAGCAGCGTCGAGAGGAAGTTGATGATAAGCTTCTGACAGGTCAATTTTAGAAAAATACTGGCCTCCAGCAAGTTTAGTGAACAGTTCTTCAGACGGGGCATAGGGTAAGTGTCGATGAGGCATTGAGCATTTACAGTGGCTTTGAAATTGCCACAGAGATGAATATCACCATTTGGCTTAGCAACGACAACGACAGGAGAGGACCACTCACTGGAAGTGACAGGAAGCAAAACCCCTGAAGTAGTGAGACGATCCAACTCCCATTTTAACTAATCACAAAGGGCCACAGGAATGGGCCGAGCCCGACAAGGAATCCAATTGAGCATAAGGAATAGCATCAGAGACAATATTGACAGAGTCATCTATGGAGAACCCAAAAACGCGAAAGGCATCGAAACCAAAAAGATTTTCTGCGTTGCTCTGGTCGACCACAAATATGGGAACAGTGCGAACGACGGATTTGTAAGATACCTCAGCATTAAACTGCCCCAAGAGAGAAATCTTCTGTTTATTGTACGTCTGTAATTGCTGAGTGACAAGTGACAGGAGTGGAGAACCCAACTGAAGATACGTCTGAGAGTTAATTATAGTGGCAGCAGAATCGGCATCCACTTGCATGTGAACATCTCAACCAAGGATTTGGACAGTGAGGAATAACTTCCCTGAAAGGGAAGAAGTGCAATTAACAGACAACACGGAATCAGAATCAGTGTCATGTTCATGAACATCATGTATGCGGTTGGATTTGCAAACGGAAGACACATGACCTATCTTTTTGCAATTGTGACACACAGCCCAACATTGGGGACAATCCTCGTGTGAATGTTTGTAAAACACCGTGGACATGAAGGAAGTTGCCGGGGGTTTTGCTGCAGTTTCTTAGCGGGTTGTTTACGGCTAGGCCGAGGCTGCGCGTGGGAGCGCACTGCGGCCATGTCGGCTGGTGGGGACGCGCCGCACGCGTCGTCAACAGCGCACAGAGGTTGTATTTCCCCGACATCACCCCACACCTCTATTTGCGCCCCAGCGGCGCGAAAATTTCAAAAGACTGCGCAATGGAGAGAACTTCATCTAGAGTCAGATTCGCCAACTGAAGGGCACGTTGCTGAACTTCTTTGTCGGGCGCTGACCGGATAATAGCATCCCGTACCACGGAATCGGCATAGGATTCTTTGTGAACTTCAGTAACAAATTGACACTTTCGACTGAGGCCGTGAAGTTCAGCAGCCGAAGTGTGATAGGATTGATGTGGCTGTTTTTGACAATGATAAAAGGCAACACGAGAGGCTACCACATGTGTTTGCTTTTGAAAATAGACAGACAGAAGTGAGCACATTTCAGCAAAGGACAAAGACACAAGATCCTTCAAAGGAGCCAATTTCGACAACAACCGATACATTTGAGGTGAAATCCAGGAAAGGAACAGAGACTTACATGGTTGTTCGTCCGTGACATGAAATGCCAAGAAGTGCTGTCGAAGACGTTTTTCATAATCAGACCAGTCTTCCGCCATCTCGTCATAAGGAGGAAAAGGAGGTATAGCCAATGATGAGAAACGCCCCGCATTTGACGCCACGACGAAATCGCGAATCGCCGCTGTTAGAAGCGAAACTTCCTGGCAGATTAAAACTGTGTGCCCGACCGAGACTCGAACTCGGGACCTTTGCCTTTCGCGGGCAAGTGCTCTACCAACTGAGCTACCGAAGCACGACTCACGCCCGGTACTCACAGCTTTACTTCTGCCAGTACCTCATCTCCTACCTTCCAAACTTTACAGAAACTCTCCTGCGAACCTTGCAGAACTAGCACTCCTGAAAGAAAGGATATTGCGAAGACATGGCTTAGCCACAGCCTGGGGGATGTTTCCAGAATGAGATTTTCACTCTGCAGCGGAGTGTGCGCTGATGTGAAACTTCCTGGCAGATTAAAACTGTGTGCCCGACCGAGACTCATTCTGGAAACATCCCCCAGGCTGTGGCTAAGCCATGTCTCCGCAATATCCTTTCTTTCAGGAGTGCTAGTTCTGCAAGGTTCGCAGGAGAGCTTCTGTAAAGTTTGGAAGGTAGGAGACGAGCTACTGGCAGAAGTAAAGCTGTGAGTACCGGGCGTGAGTCGTGCTTCGGTAGCTCAGTTGGTAGAGCACTTGCCCGCGAAAGGCAAAGGTCCCGAGTTCGAGTCTCGGTCGGGCACACAGTTTTAATCTGCCAGGAAGTTTCACATCTCATGCTGTTAGAAGCGTTTGCTGTTCAAGGAGATTTTGCAATAGTTGCTCGACAGTAGCCATGGAACCCTGTGGGTCAACGGTGAAAAGGAAAAATCCACTACCTCATCGCCAGTTGTTATAATGTCAAGTTTAACACATATACACTCCTGGAAATGGAAAAAAGAACACATTGACACCGGT
This sequence comes from Schistocerca serialis cubense, assembly GCF_023864345.2. Taxonomy (NCBI): domain Eukaryota; kingdom Metazoa; phylum Arthropoda; class Insecta; order Orthoptera; family Acrididae; genus Schistocerca; species Schistocerca serialis. Next base: position 309,503,857 of record NC_064640.1, read on the forward strand.
GTGTCAGACCCACCATACTTGCTCCGGACACTGCGAGAGGGCTGTACAAGCAATGATCACACGCACGGCACAGCGGACACACCAGGAACCGTGGTGTTGGCCGTCGAATGGTGCTAGCTGCGCAGCATTTGTGCACCGCCGCCGTCAGTGTCAGCCAGTTTGCCGTGGCATACGGAGCTCCATCGCAGTCTTTAACACTGGTAGCATGCCGCGACAGCGTGGACGTGAACCGTATCTGCAGTTGACGGACTTTGAGCGAGGGCGTATAGTGGGCATGCGGGAGGCCGGGTGGACGTACCGCCGAATTGCTCAACACGTGGGGCGTGAGGTCTCCACAGTACATCGATGTTGTCGCCAGTGGTCGGCGGAAGGTGCACGTGCCCGTCGACCTGAGACCGGACCGCAGCGACGCACGGATGCACGCCAAGACCGTAGGATCCTACGCAGTGCCGTAGGGGACCGCACCGCCACTTCCCAGCAAATTAGGGACACTGTTGCTCCTGGGGTATCGGCGAGGACCATTCGCAACCGTCTCCATGAAGCTGGGCTACGGTCCCGCACACCGTTAGGCCGTCTTCCGCTCACGCCCCAACATCGTGCAGCCCGCCTCCAGTGGTGTCGCGACAGGCGTGAATGGAGGGACGAATGGAGACGTGTCGTCTTCAGCGATGAGAGTCGCTTCTGCCTTGGAGCCAATGATGGTCTTATGCGTGTTTGGCGCCGTGCAGGTGAGCGCCACAATCAGGACTGCATACGACCGAGGCACACAGGGCCAACACCCGGCATCATGGTGTGGGGAGCGATCTCCTACACTGTCCGTACACCACAGGTGATCATCGAGGGGACACTGAATAGTGCACGGTACATCCAAACCGTCATCGAACCCATCGTTCTACCATTCCTAGACCGGCAAGGGGACTTGCTGTTCCAACAGGACAATGCACGTCCGCATGTATCCCGTGCCACCCAACGTGCTCTAGAAGGTGTAAGTCAACTACCCTGGCCAGCAAGATCTCCGGATCTGTCCCCCATTGAGCATGTTTGGGACTGGATGAAGCGTCGTCTCACGCGGTCTGCACGTCCAGCACGAACGCTGGTCCAACTGAGGCGCCAGGTGGAAATGGCATGGCAAGCCGTTCCACAGGACTACATCCAGCATCTCTACGATCGTCTCCATGGGAGAATAGCAGCCTGCATTGCTGCGAAAGGTGGATATACACTGTACTAGTGCCGACATTGTGCATGCTCTGTTGCCTGTGTCTATGTGCCTGTGGTTCTGTCAGTGTGATCATGTGATGTATCTGACCCCAGGAATGTGTCAATAAAGTTTCCCCTTCCTGGGACAATGAATTCACGGTGTTCTTATTTCAATTTCCAGGAGTGTATTTCAGAACGACACAACACATATAAGTCACAGAGTAATTTGACAAGCAAGACATGTGTACACGTTAGCATTTGAATGAGCACTCAGTCCCAGTCTAGCGGCCGCTGCCCGGCTGGCCACTTAGGTGGCGCAGCTGCTGCATGGCTGGCAAACAGCGCCGCACGTAGAGGACGCGCGTAATTGCGCGGCGGCGCTTTGAATGATCGGCGAGTCACAACACCCCATTTTCTATATTTACTGTATTGCTTCAAATTAAGAAAATTGTTTTATGTATCTACTGTATTGCTTCAAATTAAGAATTGCCTTTGCTGCCACAGATTCTGATGTATTTCTTAACGCATTCCAAAAACATGATTTTGCTGCATTTATTAATTTTTCAATGAACTGCTTACATTTCTCATGAATGGCAATTTCATTCTCAAATAAATTTTCACCCCATGATCATATTTTTAAACAGCTCTTACCTTTCGTATATTGCTGCACCACAAATAAGTACAGATGAGGATTTGGAGGAATTCTTATAAATTTTGTGCAGCTATGGCTGGAAGATAGTACTTAAGACACCGATTGGCACATCAGATGGCAGGCTCGTGTAACGTTGATATTTTCTAAATGATTTTGTTAGGCAGGTTTACAACACCGTTCAGGGACGGGAAGCCACAGCCTGATGGGCACTATATACAAGGGTGAAGTAATCAGGACAGCACAGGCCACTGACATGCTGTCAAGAACTCATATGTTGCAGTTACAACAGCACCTAGTGACCTGTGTGTAGTGACTGAAGCGGACTGAGGAAAGCTGACATTGTAATTACTAAAGAGCACTCCACTTGTCCCCTCCAGAGAAACTACATCAGAGGTGTAGGGAAAATACATATAAATAAGCAAGTCTAGAGGCTCAAATCAGGCAGTCATGTCACCATTCTGTCCACGTCTAGAAGTGAAGAGAATGACGACTGTTTAAGTTGCAGGCCAATCATGATGACCTTTTGGTGATGGATGTCGGTGGGCAACTGGCCTGCTGCAACCATCTCCAATCTCCGCTGCAGGGACATGTCATAGCTATGGCAGGGCATGCCACACCTTGGAGCTGCACCAGTGTGAGAGTGAGAGGGCTACTGGCCTCCACTCCCTGGGTGACATTGTCTGGCAAACTACAAGCTGCCCTCTGAAGGGGCAGGGCTGGGGTGTGAATTCACAGCCTCCCCCATTGCAGAGCTGCACTGCAGTCACTGACTGAGCTGCCCTGGGTGGATAGTCAGAGCTGCTAAGGCTCACTATGACAACAGTGGTTGGCTGTGTCCCTTCGGCACTTTCCATGGCGTCCATGAGTCACACTTGAGGGAGCAGTCTGCTGTGTTCTGGGCTACAAGTGCAGCTAACACACATGGTGGCAAGTTAGCCATGGTGGGAACAGGAGCACTACACTGGCAAGGCTGGGCAACCAGATGTTGACACTGCTGATTCTTGGATTGGCACTGGCGCTGACCCACACGGAGCAATGACACCATGTTCAGCAGAAGGCCCACTATGTACCTTTGATGTAATAAAGTCAATGACACATTTGCCTGTGTTTCTCTGCATTCTTCAGTGTGAGTGACCCCTCTCTCCCAAATCATACCTCTTTGTCATTCTGGCATATTAGAACGCCCTGAGCTCAAGACGTTGTAACAATTTGGTGTCAGGAAGTGGTTGTTTCACTTTCCAATGCAATATGTTGTGTCAAAAAGTGTCAGTCCATGTCCAGTACTATGTTTTGGTGAGTGGTGAGTTAGGCAATGTCACTTGACATAGGTTAGGTGGTTAAATCTGGCTCAATGTGGTGCAATGAGTCAGTTTATTTATATTATTTTTGATGTTGCTCTCATTGTCGGGGTTAGTTGTCTGAGCTAGGGTATATGATCTTTACAGTTACTTCTGTGAAGCCACAGCAACCTGTGGACTTATCTTTGTTTGGAGGTAATGGTGGATGTGATAATTTAGTGCCAGTAAGGTGTTCATTTTGCAGTTTGTCTGGGCCTGAGTTCCGTGTACCAGAGCTGTAGCGGATGTTTGTTCTATACATAGACAAACTGGTCATCTGTCTAGAAGTTGGTTTAATTGGGAGATTGTGTTTTGTTTTTAAGAAAAAAAATCTGTTGAATTAAGGTGGAAGTAGAGTACGAAAAATGGTGGAAACATACTGCTTTGACACGGCAAGTGAAAACGTTAACAGAGCAATGTAGTTTCTGTGACTTTCCCAGTAGTTCAGTGTCATCCCTGCACAGACCACCAACAGTACACCTGATTCCACAAGTTAACAGAGCAGTTTGAGAGCATGAAGGTGAGAAATTTCAAACTTGATCATGAGTTAGAGAGGCTTCTTCAGAGAGTAATGATCAGAGTCACGGGAAAGAAAGTCTGGATTGAGAGTGCCTTCTGTTCAGTATGACATGGCAGTGGTCACACTGATTAATCTCTTTTTGGGCAAGGCAGCACATGACTTGGCAGTTTTCATTAAGGATGTTAGGGACACTGTGGAAGCATATGGGTGGTCAGATGAAGTAGCCCTGGCTGTTGCTAATATGTGTTTGGGGGTGGGGGGTCGCGAAAGCATATGTTGTTGACCATAAAGCACATACATTCCAGGAGTGTGCCACTGGATTGTGCCAGAGGTACCAAAAGCAGAACAGTGATTATTTTTTGCAGGGAAATTAAGTACATTATCGAACAGCACAACGAGTCTGTGGAACTATTCTCAGATAGAATCCATAAGCTAAATGGAAAGACATACGTACAGACCCAGAATGCAGAAGCTAATAGGGTGCTGTTGCAGGAGGCAGAAAATGGAGCAGTGGATGTTTTTTTCTTCCATGGTATACCTGTCAAAATGCCATGGAGGGTATGGATGGAGAACCCAGAGGACTTAGAATCAGCTCTTAGGATTGCAACACTTATAGAGGAGGTGGACGTGGGCACAAAGCAGTGTGTGGACCTACAGGTGTTGGCTTCTGAAGTCCAGTGTTATAAATGTGGTCAGGAGGGGCAGGTAAGGAAGCAGTGTAAGCAACCAGAGTGCTACGCATGTGGCATAGTGAGACACTGAGCATTTGAGTGGTGAGCTAGAAAGGATGGAAAGCACCAGCAAGGGATGCAGCTGTTAACCACAAATGGGATTGCTTCAACTGTCAGAAGCCAGTCCTGATAGAATGTAACATGGCACAAATTAGGGCATAGATGAAGTGTAGCTTAGTGGGCTTTGTGGGTGGCAGAAAACGGAAATTTTTGGTGGACACAGGTGCGAATGTGTCTGTTACCAATCTGAACCTCATGGGAAAGAGGAGACTGGGTTCACCACGGTATAGGTTACGTGGGGTTGGTGATAACAGGGTAGAATCATTGGGTATGGCAGTCCTGGAATTTTTAGTCGGGAAAACTAAGTTCAGCAAAGGCACAGAAGTGTTGTGATGCATAGGCAAAGGTTATTCAGTGATTCTTGGGCTGGACTCTCTTGACAAACATCAGGTTAAGATTGATGTTTTGCAATGCATAGTGGAACTCAGTGGGACTTTGTTTCAAGTGGGGGAAGCAGTCACAATGGAGACAATGGCGCAAGGTGCACCTGTCATGGGTATGAGACCAACTAAACTGCATACCTTTTCAGTAAAGATCAGTCAGCAGGGTAAAATATCAGCAGGTATGGGAAAGAGAGTGTGGGTTTCAATGGATACTGATTTGTCAAGGGAAATTTTATACACTATGTGATCAAAATTATCACAACACCCCCAAAAATACACATTTTTCATATTAGGTGCATTGTGCTGCCACCTACTGCCAGATACTCCATATCAGTGATCTCAGTAGTCATTAGACATCACGAGAGAGCAGAATGGGGCACTCTGCGAAACTCACGGACTTTGAATGTGGTCAGGTGATTGGGTGTCACTTGTGCCATATGTCTATACTCAAGATTTCCACACTCCTAAACATCACTGGTCCACTGTTTCTGATGTGATAGTGAAATGGAAACATGAAGGGACACATACAGCACAAAAGCGTATAGGCCGACCTCGTCTGTTGTTTGACAGAGACCGCCAACAGTTGAAGAGGGTCGTAATGTGTAATAGACAGACATTTATCCAGACCATCACACAGGAATTCCAAACTGCATCAGGATCCACTGCAAGTACTATGACAGTTAGACTGGAGGTGAGAAAACTTGGATTTCATGGTTGAGCAGCTGCTCATAAGCCAAACATCACGGTCGTAAATGCCAAACAATGCCTCATTTGGTGTAAGGAGCATCAACATTGGACGATTGAACAGTGGAAAAACATTGTGTGGAATGACGAATCATGGTACACAATGTGGCAATACCATGGCATGGTGTGGGTATGGCAAATTCCCAGTGAATGTCATCTGCCAATGTGTGTAGTGCCAACAGTAAAGTTCAGAGGCAGTGGTGTTATGGTGTGGTCATGTTTTCCATTGAGGGGATTGCATCCCTTGTTGTTTTGCATGGCACTATCACAGCACAGGCCTACATTGATGTTTTAAGCATCTTCTTGCTTCCCTCTGTTGAAGAGCAATTTGGGGATGGCGATTGCATCTTTCAACAAGATTGAGCACCCGTTCATAATGCGTGGCCTGTGGCAGAGTGGTTACATGACAATAACATCCCTGAAATGGTCTGGCCTGACCTGAATCCTATAGAATATCTTTGGGATGTTTTGGAATGCCAAATTTGTGTCAGGCCTCACTGACCGATATTGATACCTCTTCTCAGTGCAGCACTCCGTGAAGAATGGGCTGCCATTCACCAAGAAACCTTCCAGCACCTGATAGAATGTATGCCCATGAGAATGGAAGCTGTCATCAAGGCTAAAGGTGGGCCAACACCATATTGAATTCCAGCATTATCGATGGAGGGTGCCACGAACTTGTAAGTCATTTTCAGCTGGTGTCCGGATACTTTTGATCACATAGTGTATGTTACTGAATCGCTCATAAGCAATCAAGAATTGGATAGTTCACATTGTTTCATTCACAACAGTTTAGTGCATGTGAGTGACATTAATGGAGAACAGATGATTCCGCTTAGTATGGATAACTTTGGTGAAGGGGAGATGACTCTGTCAAAGGGTGCAATAATAGCCACTCTGGAAGTCTTGGAAGATGAGGATTTTGATAGGTAGAGCCTAGAGGAAAGCCACAAGCAAACTGTCAATTTGGAAGTGTTACGAGGGAAAGTAGGTCATTTGAAGTGCAGTGATCGAATGGCTATGGAGAACTTGTTGTTGAAGTTTAGGAAGCCATACCATATAGCAAAGCAGCTGCAATGATTGATAGAAGAATTTATTGAAAAACAACTATGGGATGGGATCATAGAACTGAGTGATAGTCCCTGGAGCATCAATATTGTCGTCATTCCAAAGAAATTGGTGGATGGTACATGGAAACACAGATTTTGCTGTGACTACAGATATCTAAATGCACAAAGCATTTTGGATGCTTATCCAATTGCAAACACCACAGAAACTTTGAATAATCTGGGACAGTGTCTGTTTTCTACAACTATAGATCTCAGGAGTGGGTATCATCAGTTGGAGGTGGTGCCTGAAGTTAGGCTGAAAACAGTGTTTACCATTCCAGCAGGACATTTTCATTACGAACACATGCCATTTGTATTAAAGAATGCACCAGAATTTTTTCAGTGATTGCTAGATGGGGTACTGAGAGGAGTAAAGCCAGAAACTTGTTTAGTCTCTCTCAATGAGATAACTGTATATTCAAAGAAATTACTGGAGCATGTGAGACGTTTGGAGGATGTCTTTAGTAGCCTACAATTGGCAGGTCTTGTTAAGTGTGGGCAAGTGCCATTTTGCACAAAATCAGGTAAGCTGTTTGGGGCAGTAATTTGTGATCTGTTCAGGTGTCCAAGTACAGACTAATACGGGGACATGTGAAGTGAGTTTGTTTCTGGGCAAAGTAAATGGGACAAGTTGTGGGAAGGAGCTTCTGCCAGCCTGAACATACTTTCAGAGAGTGGGTACTCATTGGTTACAGCCTGTATTCACGCCAGAAAATGTATTGTTGAATTGCTATGGAGGAGGCAGACCAATAGGGTTGAGAAAACTTGAACTTCGGGAAAGTGGAATGATCATTAATGGCATGACTTGTGAAGTGGTTGGAAAGGATTTTCATGTTCCAGCTACATTTACAGGTTAAATTGTTATGACATTGTCATGGAATTTGTCGTATTTGCCAGAAGGATCTCTGAGGCTATTACCCATTCAAAATTTAACTGACACCCTCAATCCATAGTTTTTGCAGTCCTTGGGCATATTAATAGAGTACCAGCAAGGAGGAATTTCAATGGAGAAAATGTGGCAGCATGTACACTGTTTCCTGTAAGAACAGGAGCACAAAATATTAGTGGTGAGCATATCAGCCACCAGTTGTGGCACGTTTCTAGAAGGCTTTTGCATACTGTATTTCTGGGTAGGACACAAGAGAACACAGGCTACAGACATGCCACCACACCAATTACCAGTAGAATGGTTGACGGTCATTGGTCGCAGAAGCAATAAGTTTTAAGATATTAATTAGAGTATAAGGGTATGACAAGGGGTAGACGGTAGTAATAAAGTGTGATCAGAAGTCCTGAATGGTGAATTCAGGAGATTGTTCTCAATATGTAAATCATTAGAGTTAAGGTAGTTGAGTGGGAGCACCATTTTAAAGATTCAGGATGAATCTTCTTGGAAGGGAGGAGGTATGCAGTGTCACAAATAAGTACAGGCATGGATCTTGGGGAATTCTTGTAAATTTTCCACAGCTGTGGCTAAAAGGTAGTAGTCAAGGGACCGATTGGCACATAAGATGGCAGGCGCAGGTAATGTTGATATTTTCCAAATCATTCTGTGAGGCATGTTTATGACACTACTTGCAGGTGGGAAGTCATGGCCTGGCAGGCACTACATACAAGAGTGAAGTAATCAGGGCAGCACAGGGCAATGACATGCTGTGAGGAACCCATATGTTGTAGTTACAAAAGCACCTAGTAACCTTCGTGTCAGGGCCAAAGTGGACTGAGGAAAGCTGGCGTTGTAATTATTAAAGAGCACTCCACTTGTCCCCTCCAGAGGAACTACGTCAGAGATGTAGAGAAAAGATGTATAAATAAGCAAACCCAGAGGCTCAAATCAGGCAGTCATGTCGCCATTCTGTCCATGTCTAGAAATGGTGAGAATCACAGTTGTTTCAGTTGCAGGCCAACCATGACAACCTTTTGGTGATGGACGTCGGCGCCCAACTGGCTCACTGAAGCTATCTCCAACCTCCGCTGCTTGGATGCTCATAGCTGTGGCGGGGCATGCTGCATCTTGGAGCTGCACTGGCACAGGTAATGACAGGGCTATTGGCTTCCACTCTCTGGGTGACATTATCTAGTGCACTGCAAGCTGTTGTCTGCAGGTGTGGGGCCAGGGCATGAACTCGTGGCCTCCCAGGTGCAGAACTGTCTGTGGTCACAGACTGAGCTGCTCTGGGTGGATGGTTGGAGCTCCTAAGATTCACCATGACAACGGCAGTCAGCTGTGTCCAGCAGAAGGCCCACTGTATACCTTTGATGTAATAAAGTCAGTGACACACTTACCTGCATTTCTCTGCATGCTTCGGCATGAGTCATCCTTCTCTCCCAAATCTGTGAGGTTCTGACATACTACAAACTCTGAGCTCGGGGGGAGGGGGGGTTGTAACAATATTCTACATTCCCCCCCCCCCCCCCCCCCCCTCCTTGACAGCCAGATCTTGAACAGAGTTTTCTTGTGACTTGAGTTTTTATTCGATTTTGAACAATTTCAATTTTTTTTAAGGTAAATCACACTAATGTCTGGGGTGCGACGTGTAGACAACCTCCAAGATGGTGTACCCCGGGCAACGGACTGCTAAGGCAGGATGGTGAAAAGTCTACACTACCGGCAGCCACACTAGATCACTCTCTCATGGCTACTCAAGACAACAGCACAAGAAAATAAACTATAACAAAGGCTCTTCTCAGAGCCAGACAAAGAGTACGAAGAATTTTGGACAAAGTATTAGTATTTTACAAACCAATGTAGAAGGACTGACAAAAGACAAATGTGACTACTTGAGCAAATTGGCCACAGACCAAAGCACTGATATCACAGCCCTCCAGGAACCCCATCTAAACGAAGACAATATAACAAAGAGAGAGGTTGCACGTTACAAAATAATAGGATACTTGCCATCATCTACACATGGCTCTATCATGTACGCCAAAAACAGTGTTTCTGATATTAAAGGAGTCTGCTGCCAGGTGATCAGTGACACAGAAGTGATAACTCTGGAGCTGAGTGGCTTAACTGTCATCTCAGTCTACAAACCACCAAACATCCAGTGGCCCACCCCAGTCTTGCCATCTGTATCCCAGCCGTGCATATATCTGGGTGATTTGAACAGCCACCAAACAACCTGGGGTTATACAAACAGTGACATAAGTGCAGAAAAATTAGTGGAATGGACAGAAGGAGAGGAACTCTATCCCAGCTATGATGCCAAAGAACTGAAAACATTTTGCTCCGGTAGGTGGCACACTGACACTAATCCTGACCTGTGTTTCCTCTCCACTGACGAAAACACGTTCCCCTTGAGTCATACAAGGAAAGTTCTAAAGGTCTTCCTAAGAAACCAACACTGCCCAACAATAATCAAAACTGGGCTGGAGATACCCATAATAAATTCCTTTAACAAGCCAAGATGGAATTTCAAGAAAGCTAACTGGGATCAGTATGCACGAGAAGTTGACAGCAACCTATGCTGGGTAGCCCCAAAAGCAGAAAACTACAAAAGATTTGTGGGAATCATAACTGGTGCAGCCAAACATAATATACCTCAAGGGCTCAGGAAACAATACATCCCTTGCTGGGATGACACAATAGAAAACTTGTACACAGAATACCAACAAACTGAGATCCCTGATACTGGTAAATTAATACTGGAACAGGTAAATGAAGCAAGAAAGCAGAAATGGATGGACCTGACATCTAGTTTAAATTTCACTCATTCAAGCAGAAAGGCATGGGGATTATTAAGAAAACTTGTCACTGCAAACAACGTCTGTAATCAGTAACCGAAGAGTACGCCATCAGAACTGGCACTATACGAGCACATAAAATCAAGAACTGAGAAGCTCCTTGTAAACACAACCACGAAAGAAAAAGTAAAGAATGAACTGAATGAAGTCAATAGGCACCTCCATGATACAACCACACTACATCTACATATACATACACACTCTGCAATCCACCATACGGTGCATGGCGGAGGGTACCTCGTACCACAACTAGCATCTTCTCTCCCTGTTCCACTCCCAAACAGAACGAGGGAAAAATGACTGCCTATATGCCTCTGTACAAGCCCTAATCTCTCTTATCTTATCTTTGTGGTCTTTCCATGAAATATAAGTTGGCAGCAGTAAAACTGTACTGCAGTCAGCCTCAAATGCTGGTTCTCTAAATTTCCTCAGTAGCGATTCACGAAATGAATGCCTCCTTTCCTCTAGAGACTCCCACCCAAGTTCCTGAAGCATTTCCGTAACACTCGCATGATGATCAAACCTACCAGTAACAAATCTAGCAGCCTGCCTCTGAATTGCTTTTATGTCCTCCTTCAATCTGACCTGATAGGGTTCCCAAACGCTCGAGCAGTACTCAAGAATAGGTCGTATTAGTGTTTTATAAGCGGTCCCCTTTACAGATGAACCACATCTTCCCAAAATTCTACCAATGAACCAAAGACGACTATCCACCTTCCCCACAACTGCCATTACATGCTTGTCCCACTTCATATCACTCTGCAATGTTATGCCCAAATATTTAAACGACGTGACTGTGTCAAGCCCTATACTACTAATGGAGTATTCAAACATTACGAGATTCTTTTTCCTATTCATCTGCATTAATTTACATTTATCTATATTTAGAGTTAGCTGCCATTCTTTACACCAATCACAAATCCTGTCCAAGTCATCTTGTATCCTCCTACAGTCACCCAACGACGACACCTTCCCATACAACACAGCGTCATTAGCAAACAGCCGCACATTGCTATCCACCCTATCCAAAAGATCATTTATGTAGATAGAAAACAACAACGGACCTACCACATTTCCCTGGGGCACTCCAGATGATACCCTCACCTCCGATGAACACTCACCATCGAGGACAACGTACTGGGTTCTATTACTTAAGAAGTCTTTGAGCCACTCACATATTTGTGAACCAATCCCATATGCTCGTACCTTAGTTAGGAGTCTGCAATGTGGCACTGAGTCAAATGCTTTCTGGAAGTCAAGGAATATGGCATCCGTCTGATACCCTCCATCCATGGTTCGCAAGATATCATGTGAAAAAAGGGCCAGCTGTGTTTCGCAGGAGCGATGCTTTCTAAAACCGTGCTGATGCATGGAAAGCAACTTCTCTATCTCAAGGAAATTCATTATATTCGAACTGAGAATATGTTTGAGAATCCTGCAACAAACCGATGTTAAGGATATTGGTCTGTAATTTTGAGGATCCATCCTTCTACCCTTCTTATATACAGGTGTCACCTGCCCTTTTTTCCAGTCGCTCGGGACTTAACGTTGGGCAAGAGATTCGCGATAAATGCAAGCTAAGTAAGGAGCCAATGCAGTAGAGTACTCTCTGTAAAACCGAATTGGAATCCCATCAGAACCTGGCGATTTATTTATTTTCAACCCATTCAGCTGCATCACAACCCCAGGGATGTCTATCACTATGTCCTCCATACGGGAATCTGTACGAGTCTCAAACGGCAGTATGTTTGTATGATCCTCCTGCGTGAAAGATTTCTCAAATACTAAATTTAAAATTTCAGCTTTCGTTTTGCTGTCTTCCATTGCCAGTCCAGTGAGTGACTGGATGGAATCCTTAATCCCACTTACCGATTTTACGTAAGACCAGAATTTTCTTGGGTTTTCAGCAAGATCTTTTGCTAAGCTTATGACGGTGGTAGTGGCTGTATGCTTCGCACATCGCTCTTTTTACAGCAGCACGAATCTCTACTAACTTTTGCCTGTCTTCATTCTCCCAATCTTTCTTGTACCGTGAGTGCAACTGTCTTTGCTTCCTGAGCATTCTCCGAATTGCGCTGTTAAACCACAGTGGGTCTTTTCCATCCGTAACCCATTTTTACGGCACATACTTCTCCAATGCGTGATTTACAATGTGTTTAAAATTTTCCCATAATTCTTCCACGTCCATCGTACCGGAAATGAAATTGATTCATTTACTAAGTGGGATGCTAACAACTGCTTATCTGCTCTTTCTAGTAAGAATACTCTCCTAGCCTTCTTGACCAACATTTTAACTTTCGTAACCATTGTCATAATGACAACATCATGATCACTAATCCCTGTCTCAACACTGACACCGTCTATGAGGTCCGGTCTGTTCGGGGCTACCAGATCTAAAATATTTCCATTACGCGTTGGTTGTCGATTTTGCTGCTCAAGACAGTCTATCAGACCCATTTTCTGAAATAGATATAAATGAGGCCATCAAAACATTGAAAATGAGTAAAACTGCAAGACTGGATGGCATATTTCCTGAATTTATAAAACACATAGGAAAACATGGAAGAACTTGGCTGAAGAAGTTCTGAAATGATATACTCAAGACCAGAAGGGTGCCTCAACACTGCTGAGCATGTGCTTCACACTACTGGAACAACTCATCCATAGCAGAATACAAGAAATAATAAACAACATAACCCCAACATATCAGGCTGGATTCGGAAGCAAGCGGAGCTGCTGTAAGCAAGTCCTAGCCTTGAAATCCTACATTGAGGCTGGATTCCAAAAGAAAATAAAGAAATCAGTGGCCTTTGTTGATCTGTCAGTAGTATATGACTCTGTGTGGCTAGATGGACTCCTGCTGAAGTTAAAAAAACATGTCCCAAGTAAGAAACTGACGACACTTGTGGGAAATATGTTAACCAACCACTACTTCAAGGTTAGCATTGCAAAAAATCAGAGAAAGTCATTTACCTTGAAAAACTGGCTCCCCCAAGGGTCTGTCCTAGCACCCCTACTTTTCAATCTGTACACCTGTGACATGCCAAACACTGCTAGCGCAAAGTTTTGCTATGCCGACAACTTTGCCATAGCCATACAAACCAGCACACTTGAGGAAGGAGAAGCTATATTATCTAGAGACTTAGAAATTCTCAAGACATACTAAAAAGCATGGAGACTCCATCCAAATGCAGCAAAGACAGAAGTCTGTGCATTCCATCTAAACAACATAATTGCAAACCAACAGTTGAATGTCATCTTCTGCCAACAAAAAGTTAGAAATAATTTCCAGCCTAAATACCTTGGTGTCACACTAGATCGGTCTCTGATGTATAAAAAACACTTGGAAAAACCAATCCAAAAACTAAAGACTCGAAACAGCATCGTAAAGGAACTAGCTGGTAGAGCATGGGGTGCCGACGCATCGACTCTACGTACTACAGTACTTACACTGGTGTACCCAGTTGCCGAATACTGTGCTCCGGTGTGGCAACATAGTGCCCACATGAGGAAGCTGGATGTACACCTGAACAAGTCAATCAGGATTATTACGGGCACATTAAAATCCACCCCGATCCCCTGGCTGCACACCATCACCAACATCCCACCACCTGAATTACGACGCCAAGAAGCAGTCGATTGAGAATGGAGGAAACTACATCACCCTGACTACCCACAAGACCTCCCAATTCATACAGTCTTAAACAACCCTCCCCCAGAGGTGGAATGCTGAAACAATAGCACATCAAGGTATCCAAGACCCAACTGCCAGCCTACCAGGATTTCGTCTGCAGAGAAGGAAGTGGACAAGGCTGAACAGAATAAGAACTGGCCACGCCAGGTGCATAGCTATGATGCACAAGTGGGGACTCCGAGATTCTCCAGCCTGTGTTGTGGGGCCCAAGAACAAATTGTTCAACATATTGTTAGAGACTGTCCTCAGAGGAAGTATCTTGGACCATATAGTGACTTTATTAATGCTACTCCATCTGCTCTTAGTTGGCTTCAATCTTTAGATATTGAATTATGATTAAATGTATCTGCCTTTTTTAACTAGCAATTATATCAGTCAAAGTAGTCAGTAATATTAAATTAGTAATTTTCACAATTTAAAAATTTTATACAATTTGTGCCAAAAAGTAAAACTAAAGTACATGTAAATACTTAACTAGATATACAAGTAAAATTAAACTTTATGTACTTGTCAATGTTTGCTGTTATTGCCATATGATAAATAAATTAAACAAACACTAATGTTTCTGCTACCTATTGCCATCACTTAGAATTATGTGCATCTGTAGCCTTCTGCACTTATTGTACTAGATAGACAGGAATAAAACCATGTGTTTGTCAGAATTCTAGAAGTCAAGACCTTCATTTAATTTTTCTTACTCTCTACCTTTGCCCTCAGCAAATATTGCATTCTAATCTCCTAACTTTATAATACTTTTCCTGTCTACCATCTTTTGACATAAGGACAGAAGCAACGGGTAAGTACGTCATAAATTTGTATTTCTCCGTATTGTATAAGCCCTGATAAAACAATATGTCTTATATCTGATGTAATTAACATGTTCTTTGTAATATTTTGAATTTTGAAACCCTTTGTAGTCTGGAACCAACTTTTTCTGGTATACAATCAATTGTTCTTTTTGTCACATTATACTTTTCCCTGACATATATAACTATTACATACAAATTTTCCTTGGCTTTTATTTTTCTCTGGCAGTGAGTAATAAATGCCTGTATGGAGACAAAATAAAATGCTGTAGTTTTTTCCTTTTTTGTTTCCAATATGGACAATGAAATGCAGAGCAAGATCTGTGATTTTGATGCACAGGCAGTAAACGCTTCATGCAGTGCTGGACCAGAGATATTAAACACTAATGGTGGAATCTTTGAAGGAATTGTACAGAGTAAAAGAATTCTAAGAACAGAGGTGTAGATGTGGAGGTAGGGCTGGGTGGGGGGGGTCCAACTCTCCACCTCAGAACCATGAAGTTCCTTTTTTGCCAAGAGACGAGAAGTGATATTATTTCCATAAGTTGCATTGTTAGGCTAAGCTTTGGCTCTGCATAGACATACACACTGAAGAACCAAAGAAACTGGTACACCTGCCTAATATCGTATAGGGGCATCAGTTTGTTCTGCTTGAATTGCCCAAGTCTGTTGGAATGCACAATGGACATGAATGGATGAAGGTGATCAGACAGGATGCTTACATACATGTCACCTGTCACAGTTGTATCTAGACATATCAGTGGTCCCATATCACTCCAACTGCACATGCTGTGATGAAGCAAGCTGGGATATTTTTACTTCTCCTCTTGTTTTGCCACCTACCTACTTAAATTCATTTTTTCAGTTTTAATTAATTACCATTAACATACATGAATATAATCTGTATTTCCATAAAAGAGAAAGGTTGGCCCTTAGTCTTAAAGAATATGACACCAGATCTAATTTTGTGCTTAGTTTTATGTATGTAATTAATTTTACAATTTATTTTGACCATTCCTAGTTAGTATGATTTGTTATAGAGTGAAATCAGTAATTGTTTTGTAACTTAAATTTTATTGTTGACTTACAAACAAATATAACTTCTGTAATAATTGTAAACATTTGGAAGACAAAATGCTAGTATTCTTAAAGTATCTATTTGGCTCTATTCGAAAACATGTTAGCAAAGCCAGCCCTTAATCAATTTCAAAGTAATTAACAGTTTTGTCAAAAGTATTATTTATGTAATTATATATGTTAATTTCATGATTTAAACAAATAATTCACCCTAAACTTTGTAGTAGAAGAAACTGCTAAAAAGAACCAATTTTTGTTATGTATTCAGTTAATTTAATGAGTTAAGTTTTAATTCTAATTTCTGTAAATTTAACTTCAAACAATGTGTAGTTTCTGCCACTATTATTGTGACGATACATAAGGGTCCGATTTTTGGTCATGAGGCAGTCAGTCCATGGCCGAGCTTCAGATGAGGAACCTGTGTTGGTTAGAACGACAACAATGCATCAACTTAACAGTGAAATAAGTATTACACCAATAGGCCATGTGTTAATGCAATGATATTGTCTGTTCCATGCGTACCTGATTATTCCGAAAGAACTGTGAATTATGTGGTTATGCTTTTACTGCTCGTGGATATTCAACAGGAAACTATTGTAGCAGTATGCAGATGTTCGCCATCTACATCTACATTTATACTCTGAAGCCACCCAACGGTGTGTGGCAGAGGGCTAAGTATTAATGAGGCTTATGGGAAGTTAGAACAATAGTGGAGTGGCCATATATAACTGTGTATTGTCAGGGGATTGTGAAAAGTGAAAGTAAAAGACTGTGAAATGCAATTGTGCATGTGTCGGCTACATCATTTACAGTGTACATCCACACCCTATTTTTTCAGACAGTACATCGACACCGCAGATCCAAAGATGGTGACATATCTTAACAAAACCAATTATTGAAATAAATGCTTTATTAGCAGTCTTAGCTTTTTGAAGTTTTTCTTCTGCAGACTGCCCCCATTGTGGCACAATAAAAGTAATATACCTTAAAGAGATGATGTGGACATTTCTGAGGTGGAACAGACCAATGAAAATTAAGAAACATAAATGACACAAAACAGAATTAGTAGTGGTTCAACACAGAAACATCTATGCACACAGAATGCAAAAAATAGTTTCGTAACAACAAAACTATATATCACATATGTAATATGTAAACCGAGGCAACTTACACAGATTCTTTCTGTTTTATCACGTAAGATATGACTATGTTTATAAAATAATTCATTTAGTCTCTTATTGTTATGAATCATCAAAATGTCATTAACATGACTGGAATCAATATAGTGATGCTTCTCTTATACAACTAAGCCTCTCTTGCTAACATTTCTTTCACTTTCAGTGTTACGCGTGGAAATGTGTAGGACTTCTTTCACAACTTTTGGGAGCACTCAGGCACTAGTCTTCCACCAATAAAACATGTTCTTGAAGTCATGATCTGGGACACCTATGCTCAAATATCTCTGAAGTTCGTCTTTACATTTATAAGTTGATGGATGTCAGCTCCAGACTTTCTTTACACACGACGGGATGCAATGATCTTACTCTTCTTCCACCATTATGCTATCTAACTTCTGATAAACTGTTTGATAAATATGTTCTTTCTTTTATTCACTCAGGACTAGGAGTCCTTGAAAAATAGGTTAAAAGTGAAGCCATGTAGTGAGGATTGTGTAGTTCATTAATTATTTTGTATTTTAGGAAGGTTTCTACATGTGTATACAGCAATTTTAGTGTTGCATTGTCAACTCCACTTCAGCCTGAATCTAGTAAACTTAACACTCAACAGCGTTTCAATGCAGGCTCAGTTTTGTTTCATGTTGCAGGTCATTGCAGTTTCTTTAAAACACTCAAGGGATTTAATTACTGGAATTCATTACATCAGGCCAAAAAAAGGTATTATTTTTGTCTCATTTTTATCCAGCAGCAATTTCTCCACGTGGTTTTTATGCAAGAGAAATGAATTCAGAATCACATACATGCTATTCCATCTAGTTTCAACACTTCGATGTGATGTTTTTTTCCAATTTAGTCACCAAACCAGTTCATTTCATATAGTCCACCATTCTATGAACTGTCTGGATAGAGTTATGAATGTCAGGAAGCTCTTCTGTAAGAAAATTTTTATCCAATGTGTGCCTTAATGCTGCGTTAATGCAGTACACTGCAGATGGCAGACATTTGTGATGTTGATGAGTTTACGTTTGGGCCTTGATCCATAGCAAATGAGAGATCCAATACCCACATTACCATGCGCTTGTCCCTGACTGCCTTTCTATCACTCTTAAAAACTGTTGTGGATGTGTTGAAACTTCGATATTTTTTGCATTTATGACTTAATGACAGTGGCACGTAAAGTGCCCTCCGCCACACACCGTTGGGTGGCTTGCTGAGTATAAATGTAGATGTAGATGTGGTGCTTCTCTTGTATATGAGTGACACTTTGCATCTCTGTCTTTGGCACTGAATGTAACACACAGAACTACAAGTATTCCTTTCAGCTACTATCTGAAATTAAAAATAACATTAATAAACATTTGTTCTGTCGAATGCAGCTCCTAACATTCTCACCTCTTTAAAATAATGAAGCAAATTTTTCGAAACTACAGAGCAAGAAACACGCAAAGAAGAAAATATTATGATGATTATGCACAGAACTGTGCTAAGTTGAAAATTGTTGGGCAGTTCCTTTGGTAAATATGAAACACTATTTAAATTGTTCAATGAAATAAAAAGAACTCTTTTTCCAAATCTGTTCTCAAATATTATTTTACATTTCATATTCCGTTTTGACATTTTTTAACTGTGACATGTGGCAACATTCTCAAACTTTCATCTGAAATTCAGCTTCTAGCTGTGGATCTGATGTAGCTTGACATAAATAGAACAATGAGGAAAAGAAATTCATCAGATATTACAATTTGAACACGGCACTGTTCAGAAACTAAAATAGGCATGAAAATAAAACTTAGGTACTCTTATTTCAAATGTTTGTAAGAGAAATCCAAGAAAACTTCAAGAAAACTTAATAAAATTGCCTTGGGCACCTCGTTCACCTGATATGAAATGGTGCATATGCCTAACAAAATTAAATAACTGGTACCCTGAAATTATACTAGCTGAACTTACTCCAGCTTATTCCAGATCTTTCCATAAGAACAAACATCCTGTCTACGTACATTCGTAGAACAGTCTCCTGCGAAGCTTACAGGCGAGTCTGAAGGCCAAGTTGACTGGCTCTGTTTGATGATCTTGAACACTAACTTTGACATTGCACACCTGATAGTGTAACAGTTACCTCATTTAATAACACACTAGGCAACGTCATCCTTACCCATAACTGCTTCACTTATCAGCACCACACCCACAAACGAATCATGGAGGGATGACAATTGGAACCAGATGAGCTCCATTCTATGCCAACCTTTTCATGGGACACATGAAGGAGGTATTCCTCAACACCATGAAGCTGTGGCTCCTAGCTTCACACAGATTTATTGACAATATCTTCACAGTAGGGATACACAGTGAATAATTTCTTGACATGTTGCAATGGCAAAGCTCCCTTCCCCAACTCAAATTCAACTGGTCCTTCTCCAAATCGAAACGCATCTTGTAGAATGTTGACATTCCTCTTGTCGAGTCTAACATTCAGACTTCCATTCATAGAAAAGCAACCCATAAGCAAAAGCACCTCCACTTTGACAGCTGCCATCTCTTTCATGACAAAAGTTTCCTTCCCTACAGCTTAGTAATTCATGGTAAATGCCCTAGACTCAATTGGTAAAAAAGTTAAAACTTGAAGGAGACAGGAGGAATGGCCAACACTTACATCCAGGAGGTGAAATTCTGAGAGAAACATTTCATGTCAAAAATACTAATCATAAACTCTGGAGCTTATATGTTTGTGATTTGAGAAGGTAAAAGGAATCGGTTGGAGAGAGCTGAAAAGTGGGCAGAGATGAAGTGACAGAGAAAGTAGGAGGTCAGAGATTGGTACGCACTGTGTCAGCTTCAGTTGAAAGGCATTGTTGAAAAGACAGTGTGAGAAATGAAGATGGACTAAAAGTGGAAGACAAATGAAAACTGGAAAGAATATTGAAGTTGAGAAATAGGAAGAAAGTGAAAGAAACGGGAAAAAATAATTAACAGAGAATTCCGCCATTGTGAAAAACAGAGTTCATAAGGCCAGGACAGTGATAGGGTAAGAGAGTATGTCAGAGAACAATTTCCATCTCTGGATTTTAGGGAAATTCGCACTGGCTAGGGTACCCTAACAGCCCGTGTGGTATAGTAGTTAGTCAGGTCTCCTGAGTAACACTTTAGAGCATGCTCAGCCACTAAGTATCCTCTCAGTGGACAGTTTTCCTATGTCCATTCATGTGTTCATCTAGTTTGGTGGTGATTATATATAATAAGCTTAGGTAATTAGTGGAGAGCATGACTGGTTTCACATGTTGCTGTGCCTTTGATTTGATGTTGCAGAATTTATCAGTAGTATGGTTAAAATAAGGGTCAGTGAGTGTGTGAATTGGGCAGATATCACAACAGGAACAATTGTAGCACTATGCTTGACTACAGAAATCTATTGCAGTCAAGACCTGGGTGGCAATGGGTGACAAGGTGGTGTTTTTGACCTGTGGGAGCTTTGTCTGACTGATGCGTATATATGTGCACGAAATTTTCCAATGACTCTACAGCTGCGCTGTTGTGCTGATTGGAAATAAAGCTGACAAGTCAAAGTTGAAACTGTTGCCTTTCAAACAAATTCTACATGACTGTGAACACTGATCAAGAATACATAATCAATTTAGTACATCTTTCATTCAGCAGCACCCTAGAGATGAACTCGTACATCTTTGAGAATTAGTTCACTCGTGACTGGTCCTTTTGCAGCCCCTTCATTTTTATTTGTTCACCATTCCTCATTTTATTTACTTGTATAAAGCTATATGGATTTAAAAAAAGTAAAAATAGAAAACTAGAAGTACTTTGCCATAAAAGAGTGTACCCAGGATCTGCACTATAGAGGGACTCAGTTTTGCAGTGATCAGCGAAACACAAGAGTTCATGATGAATGATTCCTGATACACTTGCTATTTTCTTTATGGCGTGAAAATAGGTGGGGGGAATTGGGGGGGGGGGGGGGGGGGAGGAAGGGGGGAAGGAGAAGATGTCACAGTGGGTTACACCAATGTCCTAAAGCCACAGTTTACAATAATGGATAAAAATTATACCAGAATTCTTTTAAAAATAATACTGCTCTGATGTCATTTATACCCCAGAATAAAACAAGTTTTGGAATTGTTTGGATAGATGGTGTACATAAAACTCATGTGGGATAAAAAATTTTCAAAATTGATGACTTCAGTGAACAAACCAGATTAGGCTATACTCCAGCCCAACTGCCCTTTAATCTCTTCAGTGGATTACCATTTGTGTCCCAGGAGCTGGAAAATGATGAAACTGTTTTGATCAATTCATTTCATTTAAATTTAAAATTTTATACTTAAAACATTCATAGTATAGACACACACACACACACACAAACTTAACATTCTCATTGATAAGTATTATTTGTATAAGCTGAAGTGGAAATTATGGACACACTGTTTTGTAAAACATGCTCTTTCACAAATGATCCACATGAACAGCATACTAGCATACTGCCATTCAGAATCCTCAATGAAGAGACTGGAAGTTTCAAAGTAGAAAATAATTTATGTCTTAGTAATCCCAAATTAAAAAGCAAAGAACTCAGAGCTGTTGGATGTTGTGAAACCAGAGAGAGAGAGAGAGAGAGAGAGAGAGAGAGAGAGAGAGTATGTCAGTGTACGCCCTTGTAATGAAGTCCTAAAGCTGCGCAGTGTGTGGTGGTGTGGCACAGTAACTGAGACAATTAAGACACAGGACTTGCAACCTGAATCCCCTGTCCAGTCATCCAGATTTAGGTTTGCCTAAATTACGGAAAGTAAATCACACGCTGGCTTCCTGAAATATGCTATTGGCAATTTCTTTCTCCAACCTATAGAACTGAGCTAATAGCATTCTGTCTGTGATCTTATGTCAGTTTAACATTAACTCTTAACTTTCCTTCCTTAGAGCTACTACTGGACTGTTCTTGTTGAGTTCAAAGTACAGTTTGCACATTTCATCCTGTTTACAGGCATGATCTCCTTTGGAAAGAAGGCTAACCATTTGCTAAGTCTGGTGATACAACAGTCCTCATTCAACAGACTGCTGATCACATGACGTTTGCAATAATTTCCAGTTCACAGAGCAATTAATTGCAAATATAACTGTGTGGGGCTGTTACTATTTAATAACCCCTTCACTACAGCACTGTATTCCACACTTTTCCTGTAAATAAGTTTTTCATTGTTGTCACTGACACATGTGCAGAAGTAAGCAAAAACGAAAGTAAGCTGACAACTTTTATGAGTCTCCGAACGTATTCGATGAATTGCTTCGAGTAACATTTGACACAAAAGGAAAATGGCAATACAATATGAATCAAACAACTTATTGAGTAGGCAAAAATTTTTATTTTAAAGTCAGCAATTCCAAAAGCTGTAAAATCAATGGCAAATTGGAGGGGGAATACTGATACATTTCAGTTAATGCATTTAGAGTAACAACATACTGAGCTGCAATTATTCAGCACCCATTTCTTTTACCATTCAATTGTTTCCACAATTATTCCGCAACAAAATATTGCCTACTGTTGAGTTTTAGTATCAGCATATGGTCCAGTATTTCAACAACATCACTGAAATATGTCTGTATTTACGTGGCTTAGTATTACAAGAAACATTTTAAAGTGGTGAATATATGAAATCTAATTTTGTTGAAATTAAATAGCTGTGAAAAATGAAATTCAATAACTTAGCAAGTTTAAAACAAAAAAATATGTTAAATTACACAATGATTAGACAAAATTAATGTTTCAGTTATGTGGTTTAGAGGAATTAATAGTTAACCTAGTTACAGTGTATACAACTTGGGCCTAGGAACAAATTTTCCAAAAAATATTTATTTTTTTTTATAAACCTATTATATGATGTCTGTCTCACAATTTTATTAGTTTTCATAACATTAAATATAGATTCTTAGGCGACTCATATCATTTGTTACTGAGTAAATATAAATTTTACAATCAAATACCCCAAAGTGAACAACGATCTGATTAAAATTTTGTAAATAAATACATGCATTAAAATCAGTTTCATAACTAACAACTGAAATATTGATACCAATAAAACAAATTATGAAGTGGAATTACTTTCACAACAATTTAGCATACAGACAAAACATGTACTTAATTCATGGAGTTGAAAATTCTTTCTTCGCTTAATTTGAAATAGTTAATGTGCCCCTTTTTCATTGCACAATAAGCAATAATTTTACAATTGTTCAAATACGACTGCTGATACAATTGTGATGTCAAAGTAAAACATATAGCTGCAAAATATCGTCAATGAATTACTTAATATTGCTAAACAGGAAAGTCAAAACCGTCATAATACTGAATGACGGGGAGTGGGAGCGATAGTTTTCTCATATAATGTAAAATTCTCACTGTGTTTTGTAACATTAAATGACTGAGTGCATAATGAACAACTGTGGAAAATACTATGTATGTTGTTTCCATTGTCACCAACATCATTATTATTTATACGACTCAGTTTTGAAAAATTATAATATTAACAACAAATGTGAACTCATCACTCAGAACATATACAACATCCTTGGTTTACAAATTGCACAGTGCTTATGTTCGGCTGACTAGGGAGTAAATATTTTATTACTAAAACTGTTCATGAGTTTTAATATTAAATGATACATCCAAAACAACAACTGCAACATTATAAATTAGATAATACACCAATGATAACTTGAAAATAAAATAAAATGCACACACAGCAGAATTTTGTAAGTAAATAATAACAAAAGTGGAAGCATACTAGTTTTCTGAAGCTATTTTGACTTTACCAGTATACAATAGTTAGATTTACAGACAACAAACCAGGTTTCATTTTAAAATTATTTTCTAATTATACACAAAGCGCATTTTCAGAGTGTCATAGCTTCTTAATTTTGTGCACATTTATATCTGTTTTCCTTTTTAGTACAGATTCAAACATTCACAAGATGTGTTGGTAAAAAATAAAATGTGATGCAGCTGAGTATGATATAGGTCTTCTTCCATAACATGTTGCGCAGTATCACTTCTGTTATTACTATGATTAATATTATCATTAAACAGTAACATCATTATATTAACATGGTTTTTCTCACTCTTAAAGATCACCATCCAGTCTTGAATCAGTCTTATCCAGACACAATTTCTCAATTTATTTACATTACACATTCGTATCTGATGCAGTAAGCACGGAATTTCTTCATTTGTCACTTCTTGAATTGTGTAGTAGAATGCACTATGATAGCAGGTCTGAAAGATATAAAAATTAAAAATATATTAAAAATTCATTACAAAATATGTAAAAAGGAACATATAACACTGAAAATCAATTAGCTTCCATCTTTATTTGCACAGTCATAGAATTAAATATTGCTCTCCCACCTTCAGCCTCTTTCAAACACCAATTCAAAATTCTTGCAGTTCCAGCTTTGACTTACCAGTTACAGAATTTGTATCCTGTTTCTTGGACAGATTGTCCTGAAAAGCAATAATGGGAGCATTGGGGCCATTAGTCATGATATTTGAGTTAACATTATCTTCATTTGCCAGCTTCCCTGTAGCCTGAATGCGGTTTAAATCCAAAATTTGTTCGAACTCTGTTGAATCTATGGCTTGTTGTGTTGTATTGCTTGTGCTGATCTCTAATGTATTACTTTGTTTCCTGCAAAAACAAATATTTCCATTTTGAATAAATCAATTGAATATTTTACAAAAATGGGCAAAACAAAATTTAATTTTAAGTGAAAATATAGAAAAGAACTTCTGGTCTACACAAATGATGGTACCAACACAACAAAAATAAAATAAAGAAGGATAGTTAAATATTGAACTTTGCGAACTAGAGGCCTATCTTTTGTGGAGTAGGGAAAAGAGGAGCCAGCAGAAAAGAATGTAAAAACTATAATCAAAAAGAATAAAACTTAGAATGTGATGCAATTTAGGACTAAAAAAATTATTAATTCTTAATTTCCATCCCACCTTATTACATTGTCTCTTACTCTTTGTATATATTCGGTGTGAGTCTAACTTTTAAGAAAGAATCTTATGCTCCTTTTCTTTTCTCCTCTTTACACTTTGCTTTTGAAGGAGGAATCATTGGCTCCAAAAGTTTTACATTAAACTATCTTTATTGTGCTTGTGCTGCAGTGACTACTTTTTATTGTGGTAGATCTTGTACAACTTTAACTGATGTTATAAATACATAAATTAAATTAAAAAAAAAAGGAAGTGTATTATGTACTTAGCAAACAAAAATTTTAAAACCTGTAATATTAAAATAACATAATAAAAATGTTAAATATTTTATGTCAATGATGCAACAAACTAAGGATATAATAAGTCGATGCATAAGTTTGTGGCATTTTTGTTTTGCTTGTTGGTATTCCAGTTTCTATGGGTTTACTTATTGATTGATCCTTTTTTATTTATAGTTAACTGTTGCTATTTGAGTCGTCATTTTGTCGTTTAGAGATGGTGAGCAGAGCTGTGGACACTATAAAATGGAGTGAAGTGGAGAAATCGGAACATTTCCATCATATTCTTCTGTTTGAGTTCCATAGAGGGTGACAGAAGCAAAGGCAGCCAGAAACATTTTCACCTTCTATAGGGATAATGCCATCGGACGCACCACGGTTTGAGGAGGATCATTTTTACATTAGCGGCTCTTCACATTCGGAAAGACTTTTGGGGTTTGATGAAGATTGTTTAAATGCATTAATCCACAGTGATCCATCTTTCAAATGATGGAGCACAGCAATCAGTTGTCCTTTTCTTTCAGGTTTTATTAGGCAAATATAGATTTCAGTTAGTGGCTGGCCATTATCAATGCACTATTTCATAGTATCAATGCATGTCTTAGTACATCAGTCCCCTGTTGTTCAGGCTTTTCTTTAATGAACTGTAACAAAAGCCTGAACGACAGGGGACTGACCTACTCAGATGTGCATTGATACTATGAAATAGTGCATTGTTAATGGCTAGGTACTAGCCAAAATCTAGATTTGCCTAATAAAACCTGGAAGAAAAGGATGCTGATTGCTGTGCTCTATCATTTGAAAGTCATATCACAGTCGTTGAGTGCACCCATATTCCTAATGGAAGATAACTTGACACAATGATCCATGTCAGATACTCGAGAACTGGTAAATGTGATGAATTGTTATGATTCCACTTCATGCCACATTTGCATGCAATGAAGACGGTTCAAAAATTTGGTGTTTGGTACTGTATGCTCTAAGCCAATATCACAAAAATCAGTGGGTGGCCATATGTACATCTTCACTTGCTCATCATCAACTGGCTTGTGAACAACACTGACCATTTCTATCCTGTATCTTATTGGTTCCAAGAAATGGTGTCTTTATGCTAACATAAGGAAAAGAAAGGAATGGCTGAGCCCAAACAAAGCAGCAACTCCCAATACAAAGACCTGTGTGCAGCCTCAAAAGACAAAGTTATGCATCTGTGGGACAGATATGGTGTGGTACACTACGAATTGCTTCCCCGAGGTGTAACCATCACGGCTGATATTTATTGTCAACAACTGAATTGTCTTGCAAATGCAATCCAAGAACAACAACCAGGAAGACTGCATGAAGTGATGCTACTCCACAATAACACCCGTCCTCATTCTGCTAGACTGACAAAAAACATGATACAATTGTTGGGTTGGGAAGTCATTCCACACCCATCTTAATTCATCTGATGTTACATCCTCAGATTTTCACCTTTTCCACTCTCTATCAAACTACCTTCATGGAACTTCCTTTGTGGATGAAAATGCACTCTGAACATTGGTCGATGAGTTCTTCACTTCAAAACCACACGATTTCTACAGTCGCAGAATTGTAAAATTATCACAGCATTGGCAGACCATAGTAAATACCAAAGGAGAATATATTATTGATGACTGAAACCTCTGTTATGTGTATCTGTTATATTAAAATTATGGAAAAATAATATGAACTTATGCACCAACCCAATATCTCCCTATATTTAGCTTATTATCAGAATGGACTCAAAACTCATAAAGTTAAGCTACAATACACATGTGCCCAAGCAGGGCATCAACTAGCAGCGAAAATACATTGAGCATTATAGACGGCTTCATTCAGAAAATATTCTTCTTCTTGGCCTCTTCCACAATTTATTGTCCCTCTTTCCTGATATATGAAATCACTTACATGTAGAAACTGAGTAATTTATTAAATTATTCCTATCAGCATGTCTTTTCGGTGGGTAGAAAGTATTGATTATACAAGGATTCATTTTCCATCTTCTTATTGTATACAAAATAAAGTGTCTTTGAAATTTGCTACTGCAGATTGTGTTACTATGGTTGCTCTCTAGTTATTCCATGTTCTTTTACTGATGGCTTCTTTTAGTCTTATATGAAATGTTTGCAACCATGTTTGCCATCTATGAGTGTTCTAGAATCCACTATCTATGATGAATTCTTGCAACAAATAATTACCTATCACAGTATTCAGTGTAATAATTTCTCAGACTAGTGATACATTGTTTAGGTTTTGCTGATTTCCTCAAGAGTGATTTTTTCTTTGTTCTCTTCTATTTTTATACTGGTTGACAAAACCAGCTATACTATTTTATTCATAAAAACTCTGCCTCCTAAATACAAATCTACCAGTGGCACTCGACTCTGAGGTATGCCAGTGCGAATCCTAGTGTTCGAATAACTTTTCATTCTTAATATTTGCCTGGCAAGGGGAGGAGAGTTGGTGATGCAAAGCTCCTGATCACCACACTTTGTGCCAATTTCCTGGATTAAATCCCAAACCCCTCCCCACTATCTCATCGAATGAGGGCATGTTACACCATTGATAAGTCTGTCGGATGTGAACATTAAGGCTGATAGCCCCCTCAGTGCTGTTCAAGGGAAGTATGCTATGTGCTGGTACTATTTTCACCCTCTCTCTTCTATCATCATGCACACACAAGAAGTGTGAAGGAAACCTGACTGGGCACAAAGGAAGAAAAACCTTTCCTTATTATGTGAATGAACCTACCCCCGGAGTCTCTTAGACAACTGCGGTATACAAATTTACTTTTACTGCAACACATAGCACACATACCACCAGAGGAGGGGGGCATGGGAAAGGTGTATGATGAGTACATGGATTCTGCGGATAGCTGTAAAATGTTCACTATCCCATAGTATTTACAAGTATCCATGATATTCTATTCTTCCCCATGAATACTAACTTGAATTTCCATGAATTATTTGCTAATAATAATTTTCTGTAAGGGCAAGCACCAAATCTTTCTCTCACTTTATTGGCAATAAAATGAAACTAATTAGGCGGTTTGTGAAAAGTAATGCCTCCAAATTATTTATGTGAAAACTCTTTAATCTTTTTAATTAAAACAAACATTATTTACAATTTTCATATTTACCCTTCATGTCCAAAATTTATTTTTCAACAGTCACCCTGGCGATGAATACATTTCTCCCAATTGAGACCACTTTGTTGATACCGTCACTGTAGAATGTTTGACTGTGTTGACAAAGCCGCAACCTCATCTGTGCTTGCACTGCTTCAACACTATCAAAGTGAAGTCCTCAAAGGCATTCTTTAAGTTTCCAAAACAGATGAAAATCCATGGGGCCAAGTATGGGCTGTATGGAGGATGACTGATTATGCTGAACCCAAGGCACTGTATTGTTGCAGATGTCACAGTGCTCATGTGCAGTCTGGCATTGTCATGCTGAAGGGGAGGGTGCTCCATGAGTGGATGAACACTTCCAATATGAAACTTTATTACAGCATGCTATTCCTCACAAAATGGTATACTTACATTACACACTATGATGTTATATGCTACAATGCTGAGCAGTCTAGCAGCATAAGGCTGCAAATATGTACACATAAGGAATAAAAATGTAGAATGTCAATAATGATTATATAAAGCTTTAAGAAAAACCTGGAAGCATTACTTTTCAGCATGTCTTCATATTTTGTCTACCAGATGAAACCTTATCCATTTTCCCACAAAATGACAGATGTATAAGGAACAGAAAATCTATCTCCTCTGCATATTTGTTGATGCTCTCAGATTTCAGAAGTAGTTGACCAGATTTGTAACCAGAGTCATTATATTCAACACAGCCATGGAATAAAACTACAACTACCAATTTGTCCCAAACAATGGGTAATAGGGAAATACAGGCAGGATTTTTTATTTTGTTATCATGCGTAGTGTCTACACTGAAAACCAATACAATCTTCCAACATGTTTGAAACAAACAGTACGAAGGTGCCACACTCATGCTACTTATGGATGCTGTAATCCTATTGCTGACAACACTTAACTCTGAACATATAAGTCTGTCAAATGAAACAAGAAAGATGAGAAAATCTGAAGGAAAAATGCAAAATATGAAAGTAAAAAAACCATAACAGCTTGGCGCTAATTTGTAAATTGCAAATTTCATTTAAAAAAAAAAAAAAAGGAAAGGAAAAAAAGAGGGGGATGGGGGAGCGGGGCCTGACACTGCTCATGAACACGACTTAAAAAAGCTCTACAGAGTGCTGCATACCAAGGATGAAAAATTCTAAAATGGCATTAAAATGTTTTGAGATAGAACACTGGAAAAAAAAACTAGGAAAAAATTAAAAGCAGTGATAAAAAACCTGGGACAGATAAGCTGGAATTTTTGTCTGTATTACCCATAGCAATGATTTCTCAAAGCCATTAAGTTGTTATTAGCAAAGAGTCCCAAAGGAGAAAGGATAGAGTTGAGCCATTGAGATAATTATAGATCAAGCAGTTGGTTGGACATGGATCGGGAGTAAATATTCAAAGCCTGCAAAAGAAATCACATTGACCATCACCTGAAATAATACAGGGAAACCATGTAAACCCAAATAAGGATGACTGGATGATTGTGTTAAAAAAAGAATGCCACTTTGGAACATACAGTGTGTCCCAGAAGGCACTTTACCACTTCAACTTCATGTGACTGTCAGTCAGTAACCTAGAGAAAAAGTAAAGTCTGTCTGACACATCACCTCAAAAAGTTTTCTGTGTAAAGTAATGAATGAATATTTTGCCTTTCCAAGTGAAAAGAGCAACAAAACTGAACAAAAGTTTCTTCTTTGTCACTGAAATGTGGTACGAGCACCATAAATGAATCGAAGGATGATATCTGCACAGGAAAAGGCATTATATGTGGCTTGGCTTACTGAAACTAAGCCAAACACCCAAGTTTGAAGTTTGTTCGTAACATATAAAAAAAAAAAAACCTGTGAATCCCTTGTACAACAGTGCACTGGGTACTCTGTAAGTGTACAGATTTCAGGAAATCAAACCAGATCAATAAGACAACAATGCTTATACATGACGTTACTAATTTGAAAGCAAGAATAATCTAAGCTATTGAGACAGTTGACACTGACACATTAGAAAGGGTTAGGACCGAGTTGGAACACTGAATAGATACTGTGTGTGCCTCAAGGAGGAGAGCATGTAGCACTTGATTAAGGAAGCAGAATAAAACTTTCCAAGTTCGTACAACAGAAAAACTTTACATTTTTCTCTAATTTAATTACAAGTTGAGTTAATATGATACTAAAGTCATAAAGGGAGTTCAGGACTAAGGAAGAACCCAAGAATGGATAACCTGACTAGACTTGTATGACAACTCTGCATTAAAATAAGAAGCATTTTAACAAGAAATAAAAGAGGCTAGTGCCAGAAAGAAATTCCATACACTGATTCGATAACATGGAGATCATAATGTATGAGGCATAGGCAGGAACAAAACTGAAAAACATAGTAACCATCAGTGTTACTATCTATCTGCACAGTTACTCCAAAAAATTTATACGAACTGATTCGATCCATTTGTATCTCATCAATAAACAGTTATTCACGGTTTTATATTGATCTATTTCCTATACTTATCAATTTTCAATGTCTAGTCTCTGTGTTTACTTTCCCCATTATTCATTTCCTGAACTCCTTAACATTTCCTCTATTTCCCTGTAACAATATCCCATTCCTGACTTGACCACAGACCTTTGCTTCATCTACCTAAATTAATTTAGGAAAGCATACCTACACCTTGCCCAAACTCAGTCTCATGTCCTGTCCCTGAAATGGTACTGAACTAATGGAATCTCCCAAAAGCTTGACGATACGAATTTCCTTTTCTGGATGTCGTCCTTCCTTATACAAAGACCTCCAAGGCTTCTGGTTCTGTCCATCACTATTGCCTACAAACCAATTCCTGCAGAAACTGATTTCCTGGACACAGGCATCATATGACTACTTCGCAGTTTGTGTCACCTTATCCTCCCACTCCAATGACAGCTTTTCTCTGAATTACACAGGTCGCAAATGTCCCTCCAACAGATTCTTCAGCCTCACAATCCCTCTGGCTTCTATCTCTATCAATATTTAGCTTACACCTACCTTGCCCCCTTTTTATCTCAGTCTCATTTCCTAAAACCCCCCACACCCAATCAACTTTGTATACCTTAATATTTGTTTCCAGCCACCTCACTTTGGTTTAGTTTATAGACATATGAGTTCTTGGTTTCTGATTCATGTTGTTCTCTCAGTGATGTTTCCATCTAGCCTATCCTCTACTTTGTCCTAGCCCCATCACCTGCAACAGACTACTGCCTCTAACAGTACCAGGGCAATCTCTTGCAGATACTGTATTCACATCCCCTCTGTTGCTGTCCCTCCCATTCCCAGTACCTGCCCTACATTTCCATTTGGCCCTCCCTACTGCACATCCATCTCGCCCACTCACCCCAATGGGGCTACAGCTTAAAAAGCTGTGCATGTATGTAGGCTCCTGTGCGCACTGAGGGGCACACGTTTTTAAGCTGAGGGTCCACATACCAGTTTTCATTTATGTACTATCTCCAACTCAAAATATCCACCCATTTATTGCTATGCCACAAAATTTAGTAAGGCAGATGTATAAAACTGTATCCTCTTAGTTATCTGTTTCAAACAGTAGTTTGAGTCTGTTGAGAGTAAGGATGGAATGTGCTGGCACATTTCTACACACAAGATGTCCACTCACTACCAAAACCTCTAAAGTGATTCACAAAAAACAACAGGCATTCATACAGCTGGAATCAGTACGACAAAAGTGGTGTATTGAGGTAGGGAGGACATCAATGTGCAGGTCAGTCACTACTGGCAAGGTGGCAGTATTTGCTGAAGTATTTATGATACATCCAGTGTATTATTAAAGATACATCCATAAACACACAGCAATCAAATCAATTTCAGTTTGCAAATACCAGCTGCGATGAATAGCTGACAATGTTTACTATTGCTGAATACAATATAGAGATGTAGAACATCAACGAAATGTTAACGCAGCTTAGCTATGAGTTAAGTTAGGCTTTTGTGCCTGCCATTCAATGCCTCTATTATAAAATGAGTGGTTATCTTTACTGTTTCCACTGTTTGTATTCCGCCCAATTCCATATCACATACACAGTCTTGTCACATTAATGTGACTACCACCTATGTTCAACAGCAACATGCAATAACCAGTTGCAGGTGGCAGCACTAGCAGTGCAGGGTAAATAAAGAATGTTGGGGGACACAGAAAACAGTACAGCCCTTGTCAAAATGTAGAAAGGGAGCAATTCATCTGACACTAAAAATGGCATTATCACTAGAGTTCAGGACAACCATGGAAGCATTTCAGAAGCAACTAAGTTTGTAAACTGTTCATGTGCCATCATGGTTAAAATATACCATGCATGACAAAATGGTGCTATCCAAAACGGGCACTGAAGCAACTATGATGCACCATGGGACATAAATGATGAGGATGATCAACAGCTGCAGAGATGAGTGCAGGTAAACAGACATGCGACAACTGAGCAACTGACCACCCTGATGAACCAAGGGGCTACCACCAGTGCCTCCTCAATGACTGCTCAGCAAACATTGTTGCATAAGAGCTTCCACAACAGGCGGCTGGTTCATGCACCCATGCTAACTTCTGTTAGATGGCAACAAAGGCTGGAATTTGCATACCAATACCGCAACTAGACATCCGCTGAGTGGCGACAGGTGGACTTTTTGGATGAATCATGTTTTATGCTACATCTTACGAATGGGTATTGGCATCTATGGCATGAAGTGTCTGAAAACAAACACCCTGTGACAATCATCAGAATGGTCCAGGCTGGAAGGCATTCCCTGAGTGATCTTGCCATTCTAGAAGGCACAATGGATCAATGCAAGTATGCATCTACCATTGGGCATCATGTCCGCCCCTACATTCAGATTGTCATTCTTCGGCATGATGGCATCCAGCAACAGGGCAATGCAATGCGTCACACAGCTTGCAGTTTACATGCGTGGCTCAAGGAACATGACGATGAGTTCACCGAACTCCCCTGGCCACAAAACTCTCTGGATTTAAATCCTATCAAGAAAGCATAGGGTCACATCAATCAAGCTGTTTGCACCATGGATCCTCAACCGAGAAGCTTATCGCAGCCGGCCACAGCACTGGAGTCTGCATGGCTCCACATCCCTGTCAGTACCTTCCAGAACCCCACTGATTCTCTTCCTGCATATCTTCCAGTGGTTCACATTGCAAAGTGTGGTTATTCAGGCTTTTGACAGGGGTCACATCAATTGCAACAGAACAGTGTATATTCCAATATCATATAAATAACACCACAGAAATGAATTACTCATAGCAAATAATGTTGAAATTATCTTGATACTAACACAGAAACATACCTTCTTTTTGAACATAGTGCCTGTTTTAACTCCACAGGTGAATTCAATAATTTAAGCCCACATAAACATGGAAAAGGCAAAAGAAAATAACATATAACATCAGGTGAGAAAAACATGAAAATAAAACCAGGAAACTTCATGGGGAAGCTATGACCGTGCACAGTAAAATGTGGGTAAGAATAAATTGGAGAAAGTAATGCTAGGAAAAGAAACCCAAAAGACTACAAACTGCAACAAATTAAAAAGCTGTGCACATAGTCTAAAAGGGTTCAAAAAAAGTTTTAATAATCGATAATTTAATGATAAAAAGGAACTATATTGCTGGGTTACACAAATAATGTTTTCCCAGGAATAAGCACTATTTAACTGACTAACCATTTACAAATGTACTTATATGAATGCATTGTGTTTATTCTTTTGGACATGTCTGGATAGGTGGTGTCTGGTGGGAATGTGAGTCAGCCATGAGGCATGCCAAGATGTTCTGCGCAGTTGCAATAACACTGTGCCCCGGATGGTGCAGCGGTTAACACAGCTGCCTAGTAAGCAGGAGACACCGGATTCGAATCCTGGTTTGGTCACATTTTCACTCATTGCCGCTGATTCTGCGTAATGTACCGATGCAGCTGACATCAGTAATCCCTTCTCCTTCCTTTCCTTTCTCCCCCCCCCCCCCCCAACCTTCAATCTACATAAAAATGTACTTACTGTATAGGGAAAAAGCTCAGCACCTCGTCTTCATGGGAAGAACTTAGGTCTGATGACAAAAATATCAGAGAAAATTTCAAGTACTCATGAAATAGTTTTGCACAGAAATGACAGTGAAAAAGAGATTATCATTAATTTGATTTTAACTGCTGTACTCTGACCACTACACCACCTTACTAGGAATACAAGGCGAGAAACTCATGACAACTTTAAGCTCTGAGTTACTTCTATGAGATATGCTTAGATGGTGTGCTAGGTAGCACACTGTCCATGAAAGGCAGGAACATAGATTTGACTCTTGGTCCAGAATACAGTTTTAATGGGTGAGCCATAATCAGTGAATAATATACACCATCTAGAGTAAGAGAAAACATCCTTAATATTAATCTCTGTTATTTTATTGAGCTCAATATCTCACTCATTATGGAGAGATGCTGAATAAGTGTTTAAAACCAACAAATGGAAAATCACAGTCATAGTGGAATTTGTATTGGCCATTATGTCAGTTTAAAATGAGTAAGAATGTGTGCACATTTAATATTAATTCATATCACTGATTAACACAATGAGCTCCTTTAGTCCCATCATGAAGGAGTCTTCTGGGATATGGAATTATGTTAAACAGCTACTGGTAGAAACAGCCACTCTAGGCTACTTCTATACAATTACTACAACAAATTAAGATCAGTGCTAACCTATTAAAGATGATGATTTTGGGTATTACCTCTTATATATAAAAACGGCTACTTTGTAAATGCATACTGCTCTTCCTTCCCTTTCTCTCCATAATGACTTGACACTGACAATTTTTAAGACCTAATCTTCCTTCTTTTTTCAAACTGGTGTTAACACGAGCGAAAATGACATATCAGCATAACAGTAGCATGTTGTCAGTTGTAATGACTGTCAGGTTTTCTGCTAGTATTTGTAGAAAAAATCTGCACATTATATCTGCCTACCAAGCATTCTAACAGTGGGTCAGATCACTCCTGCACCGAATGTAAGAGGAGGACCTGTATGGTAACTAGATAGATTGTTGTTGTTGTTGTTGTTGTTGTGGTCTTCAGTCCTGAGACTGGTTTGATGCAGCTCTCCATGCTACTCTATCCTGTGCAAGCTTTTTCATCTCCCAGTACTTACTGCAACCTACATCCTTCTGAATCTGCTTAGTGTATTCATCTCTTGATCTCCCTCTACGATTTTTACCCTCCACGCTGCCCTCCAATACTAAATTGGTGATCCCTTGATGCCTCAGAACATGTCCTACCAACCGATCCCTTCTTCTGGTCAAGTTGTGCCACAAACTTCTCTTCTCCCCAATCCTATTCAATACTTCCTCATTAGTTATGTGATCTACCCATCTAATCTTCAGCATTCTTCTGTAGCACCACATTTCGAAAGCTTCTATTCTCTTCTTGTCCAAACTATTTATCGTCCATGTTTCACTTCCATACATGGCTACACTCCATACAAATACTTTCAGAAATGACTTACTGACACTTAAATCAATACTGGATGTTAACAAATTTCTCTTCTTCAGAAACGCTTTCCTCGCCATTGCCAGCCTACATTTTATATCCTCTCTACTTCGACCATCATCAGTTATTTTGCTCCCCAAATAGCAAAACTCCTTTACTACTTTAAGTGCCTCATTTCCTAATCTAATTCCCTCAGCATCACCCGACTTAATTAGACTACATTCCATTATCCTTGTTTTGCTTTTGTTGATGTTCATCTTATATCCTCCTTTCAAGACACTGTCCATTCCATTCAACTGCTCTTCCAAGTCCTTTGCTGTCTCTGACAGAATTACAATGTCATCGGCGAACCTCAAAGTTTTTATTTCTTCTCCATGAATTTTAATACCCACTCCGAATTTTTCTTTTGTTTCCTTTACTGCTTGCTCAATATACAGATTGAACAACATCGGGGTCATATGGAGGTGATTATGTACTCTTTGGTTTAATACAGCTCTCCCTGTTGCCTCCAAAAGGCAGCCCACAATTCTGTTGCATTGTGCTTGGGTACCTTTGACCCATAACTTATAGGTAGCTGTCATCAGCTGGTGGTGTTCACTTTAAGTGTTCATCATGAGGCAGAGCTTCAGTGTGCTGTGTCTCACAGTAGTAGTTGAGTGTTTGAATTTAACCCTTTTAGTGCCAAATACGATCTGACCGTGATCCAGATTTTCGGCGAAAAATGCAAGTAACGATCTGATCGTGATGCCTTTCTCATTCGTTAGGAAATACTAACAACTTTGCCTTCAAGCGCGGAAAAAATGAATGAGAAAGGCATCACGATCAGATCGTTACTGGCATTTTTCGCCGAAAATCTGGATCACGATCAGATCGTATTTGGCACTAAAAGGGTTAATCAGTATAATGTTCACCAGTTATTTAGGTAATGTCCAGTACTGATGAAATTTCTTGTTACAAAATCACAATGTACCCATGGCTATGCTTGAAATGGTCCTTCAAGGAATGCTGACAGACCAGTATCAGAAATATTCACAGGAAGTAAATCAAAATGAGAAATGACAGGATAAATGTAATTTGTTGTGCAAATATTTCTTGTGAATATGGGGAAATACAGCAACCTGATGTGTCATCAGTTTAATAAGTTGATAGAGACTTATAGAAGAATAGTGAGGCATGTCCTTTGTGAAGCTGACCACTGATTCTTTGAAATCTGCATGTGAATTATCTAAGGCATTGCAGATATCGCCTCTAATCCCCACTCAACATTTAGTTAAAGGGTTCATATACACTGCTTAAAAAAATGTTTTGTCCCACCATCACAAATTGCATAGATTTCTTTTCAGTCTCTTTCTCAAAACCCTTTTCACATAGTAAATTGTTATATACACTCTAAATCTGCATTTTCAGTGCAGTGCTTCCCATCATGACTGATACAATGAGACTTGAGTACACTGTTTGGTCTGTCAGCATTCCTTGAAGGACCATTTCAAGCATAGCCATGGGTACATTGTGATTTTGTAACAAGAAATTTCATCAGTACTGGACATTACCTAACTAACTGGTGAACATTATACTGATTAAATTCAAACACTCAACTACTACTGTGAGACACAGCACACTGAAGCTCTGCCTCATGATGAACACTTAAAGTGAACACCACCAGCTGATGACAGCTACCTATAAGTTATGGGTCAAAGGTACCCAAGCACAATGCAACAGAATTGTGGGCTGCCTTTTGGAGGCAACAGGGAGAGCTGTATTAAACCAAAGAGTACATAATCACCTCCATATGACCAATTTGGCCCATTGCAAACAACAGTCCACATTCTGGACTCTTTGATGCATAAAGGTGGGGAAGGGAACACCTGAAATGGAACCTGAATCAATAATGTAGGGGTCTCTTCACCGATTAGTGCAGGATTTGTCTAACACCTGATGATTATCAAATATGGGTATACTGTCCAGCATTAAAACTAATTTTGCAGTCAGGTCCACAGGACTGCACAATGCTAGGCCTCTACTATGGGCATCATTTGGACGCAGTATTTGAGTGGGGGGGGGGGGGGGGGGGCGGTGGCGGCAGAGTCAGTACATCATTCTCCCAGGTGCTGCAGGCTTCTTTACAAACATTAGAGCCACTACTTCTCATTCAAGTAGCTCCTCCGTTGGCATCACAAGTCTGAGTGGACTCCATTTCAACTCTCTCACTAATCACAAATCCCTGGCAGTATTAGGGATTGAACCAGGGTCATCTGCAAGACAGTCAGATTCAGTGACCATTAAGCATCAGAGATGGACATTGTCCAGCACAATAGTCAACATTTTGGTGATGAGGTCATCATTAAAGATGGTAACACATGGGCACAGTATGCTCACCACAACGTGGCCATGACTTGGAGAGAGGTCCCATTCTTGCAATGTTTTAGAGAGGCACAGTGGTGTTCATCCTGTGGGGAGCAGTTATATATGACTTCGATTCACAGCTGGTAGTCGTTGAGGGAACTCTGGTGGTACAACAGCACATCACTTGACATCCTAGATCCACATGAGTTCTCTCTCGTGTGACAGTATCATAGTGCCATTATTCAACAGGACAGTGCTGTGTGACATTTGTGACACCCTTCCCAACTAAATTAGTGCAAGCACCCAGGCCAGAGGTGGTGCAACGTAATACTGATAAGTGGGGTCACACTGCCAAGTTCTTTCCAAGTTTGACTCAATTTTGTAATAATTAAAATAACATCACATACCTTCTCAATCCGTGAAGTTTCATTTCATTTTCTACTCCCCCCAACCCCCCCCCCCCCCACCCTTTTCACTATTTTGTCAGACAGGGTATATGAAATAGCAGATGCCATGAGCATCTCTTTCTTATGAGTATGGTAAATTTCACACAGAAAAGTAACTATGAACAAGCTTTATTGAAGACAAATGTCACATTTGCTGAATGCTGACCAAAAGGAAACAAAAGACTTAATCTCTCAAGGATATGTGGTCCATTCTAGGGTACCAACTGATTCTGCATGACAATTTTTTATTGTGTATAAGACATAGGCGCACCATTTCACACAATTACTGAATCAGCTGTTAAAGTAACGAATGGCTCTGCATACAAAAGATAAGAGTTGAATTCATGTTTCAAAATGGTGATTATTACTGTGTGCCAGATCAGGACTCAAAGCCGGAATCTCACCTTTCATGGGCAGTGCTCTTACTGACTGAGCTATCTGGGTATAACTCACAAACAACCCTGACAGTTTTACTTCTTCCAGTATTACTCTCCCATTTTGATAATTTCACAAAAGCTTTCCTGCAAATCTTGCTGGACTAGCACTCCTTGAAGAAAGGAAAGTCTTAGACACAGCCTAAGGAGTTTTTTCAGAATGAATGTTTCTGTGCTAGAGTATGTGCTCTTTTCACACTTCCTGGCAGATTAAAACTGTGAGCCATGATGGAACCTCATCTTTCCATGAGCTACAATATTTTGAATGAGCTATCCAGGCACGATTCACAACCCACTCTCATAGCTTCACATTTG
This sequence comes from Schistocerca serialis cubense, assembly GCF_023864345.2. Lineage (NCBI taxonomy): Eukaryota > Metazoa > Arthropoda > Insecta > Orthoptera > Acrididae > Schistocerca > Schistocerca serialis. Next base: position 309,543,590 of record NC_064640.1, read on the forward strand.
CAGCACCTCTTTCCTACTTAACAAACCTTACAGAAATGACACTGTGAGTCATGTTTCCATACCTCAGTCAGTAAGAGTACTGCTTATGAAACACAGGGCTCAAGGTTTGAGTTCCAGTATATGACACTGTTTTAAACTATCAGGAAGTTTCAAAACAGTCATCTGAATGATTATCATCTTCTGGGGTGGAAAAGGTATTATTATTATTATTATTATTATTATTATTATTATAGATTACCTCACAAAGAGTAAACCAAAACTTACTAATGCTACTAAAAACTTCTATACTGTCTAAATAAAAAAGAGGTAAGAAGAGTTATGGATTTCAAAAGAAAATAAGTGCTCAACAATGGGAAATTTGTGGGATGTGTTGGCGCAACAACACAGTTCGTAAGATTTGCCACCATCAGATGTGCACCTACTATCATATCTAAATAAATGTGTGACTGCAGAGTGCAATATAAAGATTACAGTAGTTGCAGATGAGTATTTTTATAAATCACACTTGAAGGGTGGAATTTGCCCACCCGAAAGATGTTTTAACTGCATTGACTTTAAAGGGAAGTATAAACCAGAATAAATGCATTTTATCAAAAAATAAATATTTCAATGTCAACGTGAGAAATTCTCTAACTGGGCTTACAACACTATTTCACACACACAAAACTTTTTGACACAAAGGCATTCTAGGCAAATGTTCATCGTGAATTGTGCAAATATGAATAGGAAGAAATCCTGCTTCAAATGCACTCCCATAGTAGTAATCCCCATATGTTGGATATGTTGACATTCAGCCTATTTCTCAAAAAAGCAGCAAACGGAAATCACCATTATAAAATTTAAATTTATATTTAGTTTTTTATGTGTACTCTTTTCTACCTCCCCCCCCCCTTTTTGCCATTTAAAGCTCACACCAGTCAGTTCCTCTTTCAAAAAGCATAAGTGATTAAACTATGTCTTAAAATAATAGCTCAACTCTTACCTTCGATTGGTAGTATTATTTTCTAATTTTTATGATCTCACAAATCTGTTTTAATTATGTTCCAATGGCAGTTGTTTAACGTCCCGTCGACAACAAGGTCATTAGAGACGGAGCGCAAGCTCGGGTTAGGGAAGGACGCGGAAGGAAATCGGCCATGCCCTTTCAAAGGAACCATCCCGGCATTTGCCTGAAATGATTTAGGGAAATCACGGAAAACCTAAATCAGGATGGCCGGAGACGGGATTGAACCGTCGTCCTCCCGAATGCGAGTAGTTCACTAGTGATGACTTAGCTTATTATTAGCCACATCCTTCAGGATAGAAGAGCCTATAAGATGAAGTGACTCATTAAACTCAAGCAGAAGCAACCAGTTTTTGGAATCAACATGCATTATGCAACAATGTTGTGTTTTTTAAAATATTCCAGTATGTAGATATGAACTTATGTTAATGAATACCTGGCATATTTTTCTCTAGAGTGTAATTCTGCCAAGAAGTACCAAAAACAATTCTCTGGAACTCAAGGGAAAGCGAAAATTCACATTTTACTTCCAATTCTATCCAGGTCTCCACTGTGTAGCAAAAGCTGAAATATCTTCAAGTTAAAGCCTGAAAATGTCTTACCAATTCCACCGGTTTTCATACATTCAGAATACTATATTTACCCGCGGCTTCAGAAGAAAAGGGTTTTAAATACTACCAGCACTGATGTCTACACAGTGAAATACTTGAACTATATTTTAAAGGATGGTCCCCGCATGAGGCAGACATTTTTCTCTATACAGTGACAATTACAACAATACTATGAAAGTATGAAACTCAGGCGGGAATACTACCATTTCTGCATTATGCAACTTACTGTGGAGCCACTTAAAGAAAAAGGACATACTGTGTCAGTATTTATTTGGTACCATAATTTTTTCCATCTATACGAATATGAAAACAGCATGCTGTATGGGTTCTAAATTAATTGTAGTTGCTCCACACATGGTATGAATTTTCATGGTTCACAGGAAAGCAATAGTCTATTATCTCCAGTAAGATAATACTTGGTGAAGTGCTCTGTGGAGTAAGTGACCTTCTCTGCTCTCTCTCTCTCTCTCTCTCTCTCTAGGACAGAGTCTATGCCAGAAACTACAGTAAAATCAGAGGAGAGGAGGGTGAGGAGTTATGTGTTTCATCTGCCTTGTACTGGAATTTTTCATGTATGTATGTACAAACTGTGTATTTCAAACACAACTCTGGAAAAAATACATGATTCATATTCATTTGAATGGCTACACCAACCCATCAAATACAGGTCACATTGGGGTAATTGTTTAACACCTGGACCAACTTCAGATCTTGGAAGCAAATGATTCCTCTATTAAATAGTGCAAACAGGTTTGATTAGGTAACAAAGTTTGCATTTCCTCCCAATCTCATAAAGATTTAAAAGCAACTTAGAATAGCCTTTCCATTTTAAGAAAAATATAGTGTCCTCTTGATCAAAATGTCAAAGATCCAGTTTTCAAACAATGATCTATAAACCATTTGCATGTAGTTTTTGCTGGAGGTGAGGCACATTCTAGGATGTGTAACACTCCATACTGTTACCATAACAATTGAAGTAAATAATGGAAGAGTAAAGGAAACCACTTTACATATAGCTGAGACATCAAACACACACACACACACACACACACACACACACACACACACACACACAGTGCCAACAAATTACATAGTCCCGTAAGGGGGTAGTTAACTCTGAAGATGATACTGGTCAAAAGCTCAATGACATTTTCAACCTTTATCTACAGTCCTGTAGACTACTCAGAGCTTCAACTATATGGTAAGTGGTTGCCTTTACCATTATTTGTAGCCTACGTAAAACATTGCAATACCATATGACACAATAGATGTGTGGTTTCAATGGTTAAATTAAAATGGTACGTATTGTTAGAAAACATCAGAACATATTTTGAAATATGCTCCAGAGAAATATTTCTTATAGTGATCTTCCTCTACTACTTTCACCATACACATAAGAATATGTTTGCCAGTTTACAGGAAAGAAAGACAATTAGGTTTTAATGTCACATAAATGACAAGGTCAACTGAGGAAGAGAACAGTCCTTAATTTGTTAACAAGGAGGCAGCAAATTGTCTGTTGCCTTTTCTTAACATTTGCCTCACGCACTTTATGGAAATCACAGAAAAGATAAATCTAGATGGCTAGACCAGGATGTCAGCCAAACTCCTACTGTATGCAAGTCCAAGATCTTACCAACTTCACTCAATAACGATTTGCCTTTTTGTAACTGAGTAGTAAATATGAGTATATGAGGCAGATCATGGATGATGTAGGCAATGGAAGTTATGCTGAATGGAGAGCTGTCAATTAATAAGAATCAAATCACTCTCGCAGTTGACGGCTGTAAACAGTAAATACTGCACAATTTAACTATGCTACTAGTAGTGGTTCCCTAAATAACTTAAGGCAAATGCCTGGTTGGATCTTATGAAATGGAAACATCCAATTTCTTTCCCCTTTCTAAGCTTTTGCCCCTTCACAAATGACCTCGCCACTGATGGGACATAAGCTTAATCTTCCTTCTTCCCTTTATGCTACTGCTACCCTTAACACTAAAAACTAAACTTTTTTTTTCCTTTTTCATGTTGTTTCGCAATTCAGTTTTGGCTTCAAACTGCAGTGTTCACACCACAATGTGTGTTCTGCAACATGTATGCCTTTATTACTTCTAGTGGTCTTTTGACTTCAGATGTTTTCTTATACTGGGAATTTCGTGTTTCAGGGATGTGTTTTTCTTGATATATATTTTACATGTTACTATTGTGTCAAACACACACACACACACACACACACACACACACACACACACACACACACACACACACACACACAAATATAAATATCAACCATTTTTACTTTGTTTGTGACAAATATTTTGTTGCACAGCACACAAATTTCATAAAAGCAATCACTTTGCAATTCTTCTACACTCTCATTACCTCACTTCCTCTCACCCCCTTCTCTGTCTTTTACACAGCCTGAAAGGAAGATTGTGAGGTCATTAGAGATGGAGCACAAGCTTGGATTTGATACAGACATGGTACGAGATCAGCTGTGCCTTTTCCAAAAGACGCATCTCAGCATTCACCACAACTGATTTAGGGAAGTCTAGTGTCAGGTTGACAAGGGAAGACCACAATAAACAATAACTTTCTGTGTGTGTGTGTGTGTGTGTGCAAAACCACTGTTATGATTAGGGTTGCTGATTAAAAGTATTGGAAATGTGTTACTCAGTTTTTACATTAACTTTTAGTGATGTTTAGATCAGAAAATGCTGAGACTATACATGATGACTCAAAACAACACACAAGTTTTAAGACTAGCCATATGCAGTGTAATGGTGCTTATACGTTACAGGGATTAGAGTGAGTGACCAAACCCTGCAGTGTTATATAGTGCCTGTAATGTAAATAGACCAATATGCATACTGCTTCTAGTTGTATTTTCCAGATTACTCATGTGTGTACTGCTTGGGCAGCCTGACCGACTTTTTAAACAATTTTGGACTATTTCTTGCTGTAATATGAACTCACTCTCTCTCTCTCTCTCTCTCTCTCTCTCTCTCTCTCTCTCTCTCACACACACACACACACACACACACAACACACACACACACACACACACACACACACATCAATTATTAGTTTTACTCCACTGATCTGAGCAGCAGATGCTTTTTATCCAGTTTGGTTTCAATGGTTAGTTATCAGGCTTATTTAAAACCGATTATTGTTTGGTGTGACTATGTCTGTAATGGGTTTTATTCCACTACGGAACAGACTGAATGGAGAGGTAATGACAGTGAATGAATGTTGCCAAAGACATGTCCGTCAAGACTGGATACCAAACGTAACAGGAATTAGCCATTCTTAAGTATCAAACAAATGCATTTAAAATTACTTCTTAAATAACCTCATCCCTCTAATGAGTAAAATTAACTGGAGGTGATTGCTTCAATTGATATCATTGTAAAACCAATCTCAGGTGTGTTCACTTTAAAACTGTTAACACCTTTTCATCAGGTGCTAAGCAACTATGATTAATTTGCAGAAGAGGCACAGGGAATGTATTGATTATAATATTTCAGGGAGAAAAGATGCCATTTAATTATGCTGTTTCTAAGTGTTTGCTCCCCTTTTAATTCAATTTATTGGAAAAAATAGGAATTCATCTTAATTAATAGGTTCAAATACAGCAGCATATTTTAATATTTGAAACCATTTATGAAACTATGCACTACAGATACACGTGAATTTCAAAAATATGGCTGCATCATTTGAGAAAGAGTATTGGGCAGGGGGGGTGGGGGGGGGTGGGGGGGTGGGATGGAAAGACAGATAGAGAGAGAGAGAGAGAGAGAGAGAGAGAGAGAGAGAGAGAGAGAGACGCGGCAAGAGTTCGGTGATAATGTGGGCAATCATACAGTGGTATTCCAGGGGCCCCTGGTTACTCTCAAAGGTCACATAACTGCCATGGATTATGTGACCATTTTGGTTGAGCAGGTCTATAACCAACTGAAATTCTTGACATATAATGCTACCACTGTATGCCATAAACAGGTGTAAAATGGGACTAAAGAACATTAATTTTTATGTCATGCTGTACTGCATGGTTTTTATGACATCTCACATGTTACAGTTCTCTGCTCAGAATAAGTTATGACTCATAGCCTTCACGCCGACTCATGTGACAGACATACATTTCACTTGTGTAACACACTTCCCACACGGGAGCAGAATGTTTCATGGTCCACAAAGTTGCTTACAAAATAAATAAACATGAGGGTTGGGCAACACTGCTTGAACATAAATGCGGATGTTAGCCAAGCCTGCACGTTGTGCTGCTATATTTGCCCATGAATGGCATCTCTGCAGTGTCTTCAATATGACACAAGCATCAATAATGGTCAGAACAGTGTTCTGTGTAGTTGTGAGCGCATTATGTTGGATCTAAGTGAACACATATGTGGGCAAATTGTTGGTGCTCATATAGTGGGTTCTTCTACAACCAATGGAGCTGACATGTTTGGACTTTCAAGAGGCACCATATCAAAGATTTATATCACATACAGGGAAAGCAGAAAAACACCATCCACCAAGTCACAATGTGGACGAAAGTATGTGTTGAGTGATTGTGATAGATGGTCACTGAACAGGATTGTGATGAAAAAGAAGAGGACAACAGCTGCAAAAGTTACTGCAGAACTCGCAGACCACGTCAGCACCAAAACAACATAAAGGGAGCCCCATAAGCATGGAATTGAGGAGCCAGCTAGAATTTCAAAACCATTCATCAGTGGTGCAAACACTCGTAAGAGGAAAATGCGGCGCCAAAGCCAATAAATCCTTGACTATGGACAGTGGTCGTGCGAGTTCTGTTTCACACTGTTTCAAGCTTCTGGCCATGCATCCGTCCAAAGAATGAAACATGGCAAGAGTAAAGTGATGACTTCGGCAACCACATAGTGGTATTCCACGGGCCCCACGGTTACTCTCGTGGGTCACGTTACTGCCATAGATTATGTGACTATTTTGGTTGAGCAGGTCTATCCCATGGTACAATGTTTGTTCCCCAATAGTGATGCTGTGCTCCAAGATGACAGAGCCCCTTTCCATACAGCTCACATCGACAAAAACTGATTTTGTGAACGTGAGGATGAATGCCCTCATCTCTCCTGGACACCACAGTCACCAGATCTCAATACTATTGAGCCTCTGTGGTAGACTTTGGAGAGAAGGGTGTGTGACCACTGTCCACCTCCATTATTACCTGAACTTGCCACTGTTTTTCAGGAAGAATGGTACAAAATTGTCTTGAAAACTGTAAGTGAGCTATATTTATCCATTCTGAGCTGATTGGAAGCTGTTTTGAATGCCAATGCATTTCGTACTATGTATTAAGCATGGTAATAAGTTTTGTTTTTGGTGTTTCCCCTGTAAATAAATAAATGAAAGTATTATGAGAGAGCTACAAAAGGTTCTCAAGCCTAGTAGAAAAATGGCACTGATATCAACAAAATTTTATTTCTGCTATACTCACACATATTTCCCAATCATGTAACTTGTGTGTCAAATTGATCTGCTGAATAGATTTTTTGTACGGATTTGTGAAATAGTTATGATGGTGTTTTTTATTCAAACGAATGAACTAGAATACCAATGCAGCATAAACATTCTTGTTTTGGATGTTTGCTCAACAATCCATATTCTTACAAAGTTGGTGAATATTTACAGTTAGCTACTTCATTTCAACAGTTTAGAAATGGGCAGCTCAGTTCAAAGTGGCTGAACTTACTGTGAAGATAGTTCACATGAAGGACCTCCACTAACTAATGCCAGAGACAAAAACATTGAGAAAGTGTGTAATGTGGTATTACACCATTGGTGAATAAGAATATTTCTCATTCAAATAAATGAACTAGAATACCAATCCAGCATAAAGATCCTTGTTTTGGATGGTTTATCAACAGTTTGAGCTAACACCACAGGCATATTGGAAAGAGTACAGCACATTTTACAGGCAGAATTAAGAAAAAGAGGCCATTGTGTAAAGTGGCTGCCTCATTTGTTGAATGATGACTGAAAGTGAAAATAAAAATCCAATTTGTCAGCAATGGTTGAACCTTTTAAATCTGTTTATCTCTGCAGTTACAATCATAATAATCTTGAAGAACACACACCTAAATAAAATTACCACTGCAGCTGCAATACTGCTGCCTACTTCAATGTTTTTGTGCCTCTTGTTACATTGAAAAATAACTTTGGTCCAGTAATTCACACCATAGACAAACCAGAAATTGGAGCATAGGTTGATAGCAGTGCATCTGCATCATAAAAGGCAGTCTATATCAACTGCTGGAAGATGTGACCATTGTTTTCTTGGATGTAAAATGGATTCTTCTTATTGATTATAATTCTTTTAATCTCCAAAAAAATAATGTGAACTTCTGTGCTGGCAACTGTTGATTAACAACAGAGTACAATCTGGAATGAAAATTTGTAACAAGTTAATACTGCACATTAACAGGAACTCAAATAAGAAGTAACTGCCTTTCACAGACAGCACTCTAGGAGCTGCAGCTCAGAGTATCAGACTAAAATCTTCAGTGTGCCAATAGTTACTTTCTACAGGTTCCAAACTCCCATAGGCTATCCCAGAATACTGCATTGCTAGCATCAGGTGGAGAGAGGATTAAATGGCGAGTTTGACTTAAAAGCTGGCATCTGAATGAGTTCCAGTCTGATATGTAGTTTTAATTTGTTACAAATGTTCAATCACGACATGTATCAGCACCAATGTGTTATAAATGTAGGATAGATCAAAAAATGTATACATACTTCGAAATTTTTCATTTTGAGAGTAGTGAAGGCGTGATCTGTTTTACTTGCTAAAAAAGATTCAACAGCTTAGATTGCAAAAATATTTCTTGATGTAAGACAACTGGGTTCGACAGATTTTGCTGTCATTTTCAGGACTTAAAAATCTCTTTGTTGTAAAACGTGTTTATTTGACGCTGAACCTCATGGCAAGTTGTCAAGTGGATAATGGGCTGATTGTTATCCACTTGACAACTTTCCACAATGTTCAACATAAAATGCACATATTTTACAACAAAAAGATTTTTAAGACCTGAACATGACAGTAAAGTATGTTGAAACCTGTTGTCTTGAATAAAGAAATATTTTTATGTGATCTGTGTTGTTGAATGTTTTTATATGCACTGTGATAGTGAAAACCTTATATATTATCATCAGTACTATAGTGACTCAATGTTAAACAATTACAATAAGAGTTCAAACTGCAAACCAACTGCCTCAAACACTTCTGAGCATGATGCTGCATACTCAAGGTCACGTCTTCCAAAGCAGCAACAGGAATTGCTTGACAAGCCATTTTAATTTCATTGCGCAGTTCTGCTAGTGTGCGTGGCTTCCTGCTGTATACTACGTTCTTAAGGGTACCCGACAAGTAAAAATCAAGTGAGGTCAAATAAAGGCGAACATGCAGCGTGCTCCATGGCACCCTTTCATCCAATCCAATCAGAGTATGATGATGCAATAGCTCCATACTGAACAGTCATATACCACTGCTTGCTCAACGAAAGATCAGTACCCGAAGACTGGAAAGTTGCACAGGTCACACGTATATTCAAGTAAGGCAATAGGGGTAATCAGCTGAATAAGGCCCTTATCATTAATGTCGACATGGAGCAGGATTTTGGAACACATATTGCAAATGAACATTATAAATTACCTCAAAGAGAGTGGTTTATTGACACACAGTCAACATGGGAGTTGGAAAATATTGTTCTTGTGAAACACAACTAGCTCTTTAGTCACACGTAGTGTTGAGTGCTATTAACAAGGGATTTCAAATTGATTTCGTATTTCTAGATTTCCAGAAGGCTTTCGACATTGTACCTCAACAAGCGGAATGCAATCAAATTGCGTACTTACGGAATATTGTATCAGTTACATGACTGGATTCGCGATTTCCTGTCAGGGAGGTCAAAGTTTGTTGTAACTGATGGAAAGTCATCGAGTAAAACAGAAGCGATTTCTGGCGTTCCCCGATGCTGTCGTTTACTGCCTAGTAAAGTCATCAGAAGACCAAAACAAATTGCAAAATGATTTAGACAAGATATCTGTACGGTGCAAAAATTAGCAACTGTCCCTAAATAATGAAAAGTGGGAGGTCATCCACACGAGTGTTAAAAGGAATCCGATAAACTTCGGTTACATAATAAATTAATCAAACCTAAAGGCCACAAATTCAACTAAATACCTAAGAATTACAATTACACACAACTAAAACTGGAAAGTGCACATATAAAATGTTGTGGGGAAGGCGAACCAAAGACTGTGTTTTATTTGAATATGCAAAGGATCTACTAAAGAGATTGCCTACACTATGCTTGTCCGTCCGCTTCTGGAGCACTGCAGTGCGGTGTGGGATCCTTAGTAGATGGGGTTAACAGAGTACATCGAGAAAATTCACAAAAGGACAGCACATTTTGTATAGTCGAGAAATAGTGGAGAGAGTGTCGTGGAGATGATACAGAATTTGGGATGGACACCATTAACACAAAGGCGTTTCTTGTTGCGGCGGAACTGTCTCACAGAATTTCAATCACCAACTTTCTCCTTCGAATGTGAAAATATTTTGTTGATACTGACCTACATAGTGAGAAATGATCATCATAACAAAATAAGGGAAAACAGTTCTTGCAAGGAAATATATAGATGTTCATTTTTCCCACACTCTGTTTGAGAGTGGAATAATAGAGAATTATTGTGAAGGTGGTTAAATGAACCCTCTGCCAGGCACTTACGTGTGATTTGCAGAGTATCCCTGTAGCTGTTGCACTGATATCAAGATAGGTGCACAGATGCCTATGCAAGCGTGATGGGGCACCATCTTATTGAAAGAAAAAAGGTTCATCACCAAAGAAAGGACAAATGCACGGTAAAATTAACGCGTCCAGCATCTCTCGCCAGTAATTTTACCTTTTAAAAAGAAATTTCCAGTCAATCCCCTTGACGATAACCTGCACCAGACATTACGTCCCAGAACACTGACCACTCGCTCGACAAACGTACGGATTTTAGGGAGCCCAGTACACACAGTTATGCCTGTTTACCGTGCCATTTAATTTAAACTGTGCTTCATCAAACTACACCACACTGAAAACAAAATTAGCGTCACGTTCAATATGCACTAGGAACCGTTCACTCAACTGACTTGTTTTGTTTTCAGTCGCCCTCATTCAATGTAACAACTGCGGAATGTAAACTTCTTCACTTCTTCACTTTGTGGAAAATATGATTTCTGCTCACACTATTTATGCCTGTTTCACGTGCACATTGTTGTGTTGATCTCTATGGGGAGTATGTGAATGCATCCAACACCTGAGCAGAAGACTCTTCACCCACTGCTGTGAGTGGCCGGCATGATCTTCACTGATGCATATTCGTGATTGTTCCTGCAGTTTGGAACATACCGTGAAGGTGAGTGATGCTTAAGCGTGTTAGTGGTTCAGTTCCAAATTCCTGCCCCCAATGTCACTGCACTTCACTGATGTTTTCCAAGTTCCAATACCATTTGAGAAAATATTTTCACTGCTCAAATGTCAGTCACGTTTGCACCACGGCTTCAGTTTGTACACTGACATCGGCGTATCGCAACCCTATTGCCATCTTTTGTTCGACCACTGTACTACATGTTCAACCTGTACCCACTGTGACTTCGAAGTGTACGATTAGTACAGCCAGTTTTAAAGTGTATACATTTTCTTGAACTACCTTGTAGTTACATCGAAAAAAAATTGGCTACATACCAAAAAATTTATTTACATGAAAAAAAAAGAAAGAAGAAGAAGAACAGCAACCAGTTGCAAATATTAATTAAATTGTTATTTGAAAATCCACCGTGATCAGTTTATGACTTCAAAATTTCATCCTTACATAGTTGAATTATATTGCAGTCTATTAATTGTGTGATGTCTGAACATGACCATGAAACACAACAGAAAGGTGATAAAACCTAACAAAATTAGTTGCGAACTTTTTAAGACTTCTATTTACCTATTAGCTATGTGCAATATACATGTAAAAACTGTCTGAAATTTTGAAATAATACTAGGTGGATCTCAAATGAATTTTTGAACCAGGCTGCTCCTTCTGAAGTTAATTTTTTTTATATAAGACATGTATTTTTGGGGCACTGGTCTTAGAAAAAGTGTTGTAGTCAATACATGACAAATTGTGCACATGGTGCAGCTGTTGAATGGAGGCTCAGATGCAGGGAATAAACTTTGAGAATACATTACTAACATACAAACAATAAAAACACCCCTCCACATCTAACACTGAAATTTGGCAGTACAATTTACAGTGGTGCTTCATTTCAAGTCATGAAATATTACCACTCACTGACAATGTGTGTGCAGGGTGGGGGGAGAGGGGGAGTCAGTTCAAGCATACTCATCTCATAGCAACTGCATGATAAAGCAGAACACAAAATGGAGTGAAGTGTTGCAGGTGAGTCAGAGCCAACAAAGACATAATTCTTCGGCTTTTGAAATGTAAATAGTAATTAATTTATGAATAAACCTACATAATGAAAAACAATAAGTTAAAATCTTTAACAGAAAGGTTAATTCTAGTCCCTCATGTATGTTGAAGCTACAGCTATCAAGTTATTTTACTGTAATTCTGGATTAAACATAATTAAAATATAATTGGAACAACTGGGACTAAGTCTTCTCAGTTATTCAAAGAAAACTATCTGAAAGCTAAAGGCTGGATACTGAAACACATCAGTTACATTGTACAGGATTGTCCATTAAGAAGCAGGTATTTCAGTCAACTGTGGAACCTTCTGCCAAAATGATTCAGTAAAAATAAATTCTGAGTAAGTACTGCTCAAGAAAATGAATAAAATATTACCCTCAACTACTTCTGGGTGGGCTTGACAGCCTTGATAAATTTGAAAGGAAGACTGTTCCACCAGGCTGTATTTTAAAACTGTGCTTTATTGATTATTACTATTCTTTGAGCGTGGCTCATTCTCAGTTGCATTTACAACAGAAATCATGGTCTCCAAATAGCAGTCACACACCATGCATAGTTGTGCATAGCACAATCATTAAAGTGCATGATCTTGCAATGTATAGCCACAAAAAACACCTACCAATAGCAAGAGACTTCCATTTGATGAGGACGATATATCCACATCTATTATATAAGCACTTGAAAATGAACCAAGCTCTAAACTAGTATTGCTTAAAATGTACAATTTTTAAGTACAGCCCAGTGGAATGATGTCTTTCTTTAAATATTAGACTACTTTTCCTAACTAACAAATGACAACAAATAACAACAACAATAACAATTATAATTATTATAATCACAATAATAATAATAGTACACTATACCACTCAAGCTGTAATATTCTACTTGCATAACTTGAAATATCAGAACCAGCATTATCCCACCACCACTTAATACAGCTACAAATTGACGTATATTAATACGGGACACGAAGTGTTTGCCCACAGTTTAAACAGTAAACATATCAGATGCCCTTCCTGTGTTATTAGGTGCCTTTCTCTTGCAGTTCTTTAGCTTTTTTAATTTCATTTTTTTTCCTATCAGTAAAGTCAGCCCAAGCAAAAACTGCTCATATTGTGTTTCATATGATCACAACTGTCAACAGGAGTGTTCTTTTGGTTCTCAAACAAAATTACGTCTAAATTGTAATTTTATGTTCGTAAGTGGTACAACTGCCTCAAATGTTTGTTGAGCAAACATATTTATACACTATACTAAGAAAAGGAAAGTCACTACTCACCATATAGTGGAGATGCTGAGTTGCAGATAGGCGCAACAAAAAGACCGTCACAAATAAAGCTTTCGGCCAGAAAGGCCTTCATAAAAAAATTACACACACACACACACACACACACACACACACACACACACACGACTGCAGTCTCGGGCAACTGAAGCCACACTACAAGCAGCAGCACTAGTACATGATGGGAGTGGTACCTGGGTGGGGGTAAGGAGGAGGATGGGGTGGGGAGGGAGAAGGATAGTAGGGTAGCGGTGACAGACAGTGAAGTGCTGCTGGGGGAGGGGAGGGGGGGGGGGGTGGCGCACAGGGGTGAGGTGGAGAGATTGTAGGGTAACTATATGTGCAGCCGGGAGGTTAGACAGAGGACAGGGGAGCAGTGAGGACGGGGGTGGGGGATGGGGTGGAGGGGGGGGTGGGGAGTAATGGAAAGAGAGAGAAATAAAAAGACTGGGTGTGATAGTGGAATAAGGGCTGTGTAGTGCTGGAATGGAAACAGGGAAGGGGCTGATTGAGTGAGGACAATGACTAACGAAGGTTGAGGCCAGGAGGGTTACGGGAACATAGGACATATTGCAGGGAAAGTTTCCACCAGCGCACTTCAGAAAAACTGGTGTTTGGCAGCGTGCTCAGCAACAGGGTGGTCCACTTGTTTCTTGGTGACAGTTTGTTGGTGGCCATTCATGTTGACAGACAACTTGTTGGTTGTCATGCCCACATAGAATGCAGCACAGTGGTGACAGCTTAACTTGTAGATCACATGACTGGTTTCACAGGTAGCCCTGCCATTGATGGGATAGGTGATGTTTGTGACTGGACTGGAGTGATGGTGGTGGTGGTGGGAGGATGTATGGGACAGGTATCGCATCTCCACTATATGGTGATTACTAACTTTCCTTTTCATAATATTTTTAAATTCCATCCTATATTTTCCATTGTTTGATTCATATTTATAGACTGTAACAGCAAAATACAAAGAATAGTGTTTCTATAAGAAACCAAATATGGCCACTGAGCTGCGCTGTACTGTCTTCACTGTGCCATCGCATAGCTGTATCATGCCATCTTCACAGTCCTATGATGCTACTGTGATGAGTTGCTTGGCACAGACGCCATATTCAGTCACAACTGGAAATACTTTTCATTTTTGTGTTTTGCTGCCACTGTCAATAAATAATCTTTAATTGAATATTTCACTATGCTAATAAGATTCCTTTATTGAATAGGCACATAAATTACTTTTAATTTTTAGAATGGGAACCCGAACTACTTTCTTCACTGACAACGGAAGTCAAATGAAATGTGTGGGGGACACTTTCACCCTCAAAAACACCACAGACTCTTGTGTGGTGAAGGAAGTACAAACTACATGTAAAGTTGCAACAATTTATAAAATCAATAAAACTGAAGTTCTATCATGTACAAAAATCTAACTTGATTATAAACTGATATGTTAAGATCCTGCAAGTTTGTGTATATAATTTATGGAAGGTGAGCAATAAATTATCCAGTATTTATTCTGCAAAACCTCAATTCCTCAGATCAGTTACAGATGAAGGACACATGATGTCTTGTGCACAAATATTGTTTTAATATTTCGGGTTTCATGTAATTTGGTTTTACATCATATGGCACAAATGTACGCTAAATTAAATATAAATGGTATGGATACATAAACATATCGAAGTCAATTGTAAGTTTAATTCTTCACATGAAAGGAAAGAATTTCACTGGTAATCAGAATTGTGCAGAATAGGTACACAGTTTGTGGGCTACATAGTTTAACTGTGTTCTAGAGGTATTTAACTGTAAAGAAAGCAGAAAATTTTCAAAAATAGTGGTAGGTGTGAGCAAGTACGGATATTATTCGCTATGACGATTTTTGACACTAATGTAGTTAAAATGTACTGCAACATGGAAGTGTCTCTCTCTCTCTCTCTCTCTCTCTCTCTCTCTCTCTCTCCCTCCCCCCCTCATCCCCCCCCCCCCCCACACACACACACACACACAGAGAGAGAGAGAGAGAGAGAGAGAGAGAGAGAGAGAGAGAGAATGTTGCTGGCTGAAGGATGCAGAGGGGGAAAAACAAAACCAATGAAGTGCTGTTCACAATAAAATTCCAATAACACCTTGATTGCATTTCCAAAATTTATGGTAGAAATCACATATGGAGGTGAACCTTTGTACATGGGAGCATCAGTGATCGTCACAGGAAACTAGAAATAATGGGAATCTGTGATGCCCCCCCCCCCCCCCCCAATAAGCTGTACAAACAGGGCTGTAGTCTTATAAATGTCCCATACTCACACATTATCTACACTGCCAAAATCCAGTTCTCTGTACTCAGTGCCATTTCGATGCCCATTGCTGTTCTGCAACTGAGTTACAGGCTCAAGATTAGTGTTATTACTATTTACATGGTTGCCACTTATTTCTGCTGTTTTCACATTACTATTCTCAGTTAACAATTGTTCACTAGTAGCAGTTTTCCCATTTTCTACAACACTGCTGGGAACCACATCTGTGCCCTTTTCTGTCTCCATAGACTCCTTATTCCCCACATCCATGTGACCATCTCCACTAGGCACAATTTTTCTCTCTTCTGTAGGACTGACATCCTTTCCATCTTCATCACCACCACTTTCACCTTCAAGCTGGCCCTGTAGTAAGAAGAAAATCTAAATTAGAAAATAGAATTGTTTTGAAGAAATATGTAAAACACCAATTGTTCTTAATTTATAGTGATGAACAATTTAAATGTCTCCAGTTGTAAGAATGATTAAAAAAAACTTTTACTAATTTCACCCCAGTGAAAACTTAACTTTGTGTTCTGCCTTACAGCAGGTCTTGTCATGGGGGAAGCCTTGTCAGAGAGCCCACCGCATGAGTGTCTAGGGAAGTGATTCCAGTGGTGGTTTCCCGTTGCCTTCCACTGATGATGATGAAATGATAATGAGGACAACACAACACCCAGTCCTTGGGCGGAGAAAATCTCCGACCCAGCCGGGAATCGAACCCAGGCCCCTTGGCATGACTGACCACTGCACTGACCACTCAGCTATCAGGGCGGACACCCCAGTGAGAATAAGGTCAATAACTGGCTGTTATAGCTTAAAAGAACCTTTCCAGAATTTGTATACAATGATTTCTGGAACACACACATTAGGACAGCTGGGATTCAACTCTTCATAATAAATTTTAATGGTGAATTTCTGCTATAGTATAGTGTAAATAATCATTTTAAACAACTTGAAAATCTGGAACAGGAATAACATGTGTGTCTCATACATCAGCCCTCTCTTCCCGTGTGACAGCCAATTTGCTATTTCTATGAACTATACATATAACCACAGATTTGAGTTTATTAATACATGGAGAATAAACTGTATTATGCCATTTACGTGTTTACAAGCTGAGTGATTCTCTTAGAAACTTGTTTTTTAACTTTTACTTCACGAGTTTACACTTAATTCTATTTTTGTTACTACACTGAAATGCACATTTCACATTCTGTTGAATACTACTGACTTTTACAGCATACTTTCTACATACACAACTAAGCTACTGGAAGAACTTGGTGTCTCAATCATGCTGAAGCCAGGAATGGGAACAGAAAATATCACAGAAGATGTAGACTTAGAAGGCGAAATATTATATGACAGTGATTTTGTCATATGTGTAACCAGTGCAAAGTACGTGGCGCATAATGACACTGATACCTGCGCTGACTATATTACACATTTTCAACGATAAAACAAACTAAGCTTCAGAAAGAAGTCCAAGAAAATCATTGTGTCATTTTGGGCTAATGTGGCAGTAGCATGTACTCATAGAGCTGTGCATGAACTCAAACTGAAATCTAACAAAGTAACAGTAGTGCATCAACTGACCAATTGAGATGTTGTTGCTAGATATCAGTACTGCAACTAACTATTGCATGCTGTACAAGATGGAGAGATCGATCCAGAAAGGCTGCCCCCCCCCCCTCCCCTCCCTCCAATGAAGTACGGATGCATTTATTAGGATACACAAACTTGCAACACAATCAAGTAGAGGGGTTGGGATTTGCATGGCTGCATCCCTGAAATTTAATAGGTTAGAACAATCAATGTTGAACTTTTGTAAATCATTATCAGTTACGTTGAGGACCACTGCACGATGTGAAAACAGGAGTGAGTGTACAATTAGTCCAACACAAATTACTGGACTTATTATACAGCAAAATTTTTCAGAAAATTAAAACATCTACTTTTATGCAGGAAAATGCAAGCTCTCACACCATTGATACATCTATGATAAAAGATTTGTTCGGAATGTAATGTCACAAAGTCCCGATTGCCTTCACTTTGGATATGCTTTTTCTGGCCTTCTTGCAGATGGTGACTGCCAGTTGTGCCATTTGGAGTTCTGTATCTTTGTATCAGTGTCATATTCAAAAACGTACAACTTATCTCCCACTACAACACTTTCCAAAATTTCAACACAATTCCAGAAGTTCTTCACAAATGAGTACTCGGCTGGACTTGTGGCTAATGGTCAAAATTTTTGGTAACAGTTTTGCACACAATTACTTCATTTGCAGTTGTTTGGTTACAGTCTTCTGGACAATGATTTTGCATATACCCAGAGTCGGAGCTATCAGAGGAACAGGTATTCTACAGTCAGTGTTCAAAAGTTCATGCACACACATCATGCTGTCTTCAGCTTTCCATGTTGAAGAGTGTCCAGAGAGAGTTTCATCATGAACGTCATCCTGGACTTCCATGCTGTAGTGACGTAGTGACTTGTCGTGACTTTCAGAAAGCTCTGAGGAAAATGAGGTGGGTTATGTTGGGAGCTAACAAATACACTCCTGGAAATTGAAATAAGAACACCGTGAATTCATTGTCCCAGGAAGTGGAAACTTTATTGACACATTCCTGGGGTCAGATACATCACATGATCACACTGACAGAACCACAGGCACATAGACACAGGCAACAGAGCATGCACAATGTCGGCACTAGTGCAGTGTATATCCACCTTTCGCAGCAATGCAGGCTGCTATTCTCCCATGGAGACGATCGTAGAGATGCTGGATGTAGTCCTGTGGAACGGCTTGCCATGCCATTTCCACCTGGCGCCTCAGTTGGACCAGCGTTCGTGCTGGACGTGCAGACCACGTGAGACGACGCTTCATCCAGTCCCAAACATGCTCAATGGGGGACAGATCTGGAGATCTTGCTGGCCAGGGTAGTTGACTTACACCTTCTAGAGCACGTTGGGTGGCACGGGATACATGCGGACGTGCATTGTCCTGTTGGAACAGCAAGTTCCCTTGCCGGTCTAGGAATGGTAGAACGATGGGTTCGATGACGGTTTGGATGTACCGTGCACTATTCAGTGTCCCCTCGACGATCACCAGTGGTGTACGGCCAGTGTAGGAGATCGCTCCCCACACCATGATGCCGGGTGTTGGCCCTGTGTGCCTCCGTCGTATGTAGTCCTGATTGTGGCGCTCACCTGCACGGCGCCAAACACGCATACGACCATCATTGGCACCAAAGCAGAAGCGACTCTCATCGCTGAAGACGACACGTCTCCATTCGTCCCCCCATTCACGCCTGTCGCGACACCACTGGAGGCGGGCTGCACGATGTTGGGGCGTGAGCGGAAGACGGCCTAACGGTGTGCGGGACCGTAGTCCAGCTTCATGGAGACGGCTGCGAATGGTCCTCACCGATACCCCAGGAGCAACAGTGTCCCTAATTTGCTGGGAAGTGGCGGTGCGGTCCCCTACGGCACTTCGTAGGATCCTACGGTCTTGGCGTGCATCCGTGCGTCGCTGCGGTCCGGTCCCAGGTCGACGGGCACGTGCACCTTCCGCCGACCACTGGCGACATCATCGATGTACTGTGGAGACCTCACGCCCCACGTGTTGAGCAATTCGGCGATACGTCCACCCGGCCTCCCGCATGCCCACTATACGCCCTCGCTCAAAGTCCGTCAACTGCACATACGGTTCACGTCCACGCTGTCGCGGCATGCTACCAGTGTTAAAGACTGCGATGGAGCTCCGTATGCCGCGGCAAACTGTCTGACACTGACGGCGGCGGTGCACAAATGCTGCGCAGCTAGCGCCATTCGACGGCCAACACCGCGGTTCCTGGTGTGTCCACTGTGCCGTGTGTGTGATCATTGCTTGTACAGCCCTCTCGCAGTGTCCGGAGCAAGTATGGTGGGTCTGACACACCGGTGTCAATGTGTTCTTTTTTCCATTTCCAGGAGTGTACTTCCAACTAGCCATGGCAGATACACTTCAGTTCACTAACAGCAGCATTAGAATAGAATTGGTGACAATGCTTTCCAGACAAACACTGTAGTATTATGAGGTGTTTTTGATGATAGGATAATCCACTCTTCATTTCCCATATCTAAATTCATGTGATTTCTACCTCTGGCTTATGTTAAAATGGAAAGATGTAGGTAAACAATCCTCATACACTTGAAGAGTTAGAAGACAGTAGTTGGCTTGTGTTTTCAAAAATTCTGATAGCCGAAATTTAACAAATGCTTGATAATGTATTCTTAAGGGTCAAATTGCTCTTGCTGCTCAGATACACAATTCTGGGTATCTGTTGCAAATAAAGGTAAACTTGATTTGGTCACATTCCGTGTTAGTTTACGCTCAACTTGGGAAGATGTGCCAAGCAGCTATGCTTCCCGAGGGAGATACCAGTACACATCCTGTGTAAACTGCAGGTGTGCACCAGTCTCATACATGAAACATTCTGTATATTGTGGATGAACTTGACTGCAAAACTGGAGACACTAGCAGTTTTAAGTTAAGTAAGTATAAAACTTTGAGCTTACATTGTTCAAAAATGCACAAGGATGGAGATGTAGTCGCACGCATTAGCAATAATGTTCAGTACGAAAAACATAATTTGGCAGTGCAGATAGCAGAGAAGATGTTCTTTGAGTCAGCAGCACTAAGAATAAAGCCAAGGAAGAACAGCTTAATATGGTGATGCATTTTTCATTCAACTGCAGTTTACTTGATAAATGTTCAACATGTAAGAAGACAGATTACACTAAATGTTAACACAGCCTCTTCAAGCAATAATCTACACTACTTTAGGTAATCTGACAAGTTAATTGTGCTACAACTGAATCCATGTGAATTCATCATAAACACACACAACAGCTGACTCCCAGACATGTATTCACCATTTCCACACAAATTTAAACAGGGAGGAATTAGGGCTTAGAACCGCTGAAAGCCACCTCTCTGATCCCAGAACTTTATCTGTACTACATGGTGACTTAATTATAAAAGAAAATTTTATTATTTTTATGAAATATTAAACCACAGTTTTAATCATCTGAGTGGGTAAAAAGACAATCTCAAGAATATTAAATTAATGCAGTAAATTAACAAATTAAAGGGAGATATGAAGGACCAAACTGCTGGATTTCCAAAGAAAATGCAAAGCCTAGAAAAAAGCATACAGGGAACCTTTAATGGAACTCACAGTACAGTGTTATGCTGATGTGATAAGTGAATCAGTAATGTTAGTAAAAACTCATGGTGTGTAGTAGACAAGAAACGTGGGAAGTGAGAGTATAAAGGCTACATACAGTATGTGAGAAATTCACAGAAGAAATTAATACAGAATTATGATTCAGGATCGGTAGTGAACTTGATCAAAGCTTCAGGGGTGTTGCTAGTGACATCCTGAAGTTATTTTGAAGCTGAAAATACAAATGTCCAGTGGCTGGTTTGACATATTATCTAATTTATTTAAAGAACGCAGAACTGAAAAAATATCACTAAACCATTACCACATTCAGGAAGCACTTCACATGGCCACGGGATTTTTCACATCCTGTTAAGTATCTCCACAATATCAACAGGGTATAAAAAGAAAGCAACCAGAGACTTACAGAAATCCAGCTCAGTGTCACTGACCTCAAAACTTGGTAGTGGACTTGAAAGAGTAATTCTTGATCAAATGGATTTTTTTTCTTTCGTAAATGTAACCTGCTAAACATTTTGCAAAACGAATTCAGGAAATAATGCAGGAGAAATGACTCTGACTTTCAAACAAACTACTTATTATTCGCACAGTCACAAACTCTATAATAACAAACAAAACAAAAAAACATAACACGTGTCTTCTACATGAATATTAAAAAAACTACCCTCCTTTCTCTGGTGCATTGTCTCATTAGCACAAAAAGCATTAAATCTTAAATCCCTTATGTAAATCACATAATAATAATACAATTTTTTCAGTACGTATTGTACAAGATGGGTAAAGTAAACAAAATCAATGGAATGTCTATAAATTTGACCAGTTCTTTTCATCCTGTGAATCATTCAACACCCTTACACAAATTCAAAACCTTATGTATAAGAGAAGTAACACTTGAAAATCCATGATGGAATAATGACAATATTATGAGAAGAATCAATTGCTACTCACCATACAGTGGAGATGTTGAGTCACAGACAAGCGGGGGAGGAGGTGGCGGGGTAGGGGTGGGGGGGTGGGGGGGGGGGGGGGAGGGTGAGCTTTTGGACAAATTTATAAGTAGACAAAACACACACACACACACACACACACACACACACACACACACACACACACACAAGCACTTCGTAAGTGTGTGTGTGTTGTGCTTGCATGAATGTGTGTGTGTTGTCTATTTTAGAAGAAGGTCTTTAGGTTGAAAGCTCACTCATTCGGCAGTCTTTCTGTTGTGCCTGTCTGTGACCCAACATCTCCACTATATGGTGAGTAGCAATCTATCCTTTTCATAATATTGTCAGAAGTAACACCGAATTTCTTAAATTCTTAGAAGTGAGAAAAAGAAAACGTGACCTTCATACAAAACAAAAGGTTTAATATCTAATATTAACCACTTATTTACCAAAATATAATGCAGATACAGAAAAGCACATTCATTTAAAACTATTTGTATCATAAGAAATTACATTAGGGAACTAATGTGTGCTAATACCAATCACCCACTCAACATCACAGAATGATGGAAACAAGGAAACTACGCTTAGTTTTGTATGAGAGGCACAGTATTCACCTTCTGTTCTGAATACAAGTATGTAAAAATATCAATGTAAGCATCTGTGGTTAGAAGATAGAACAGGTCACACTCATCTAACAGAAGGGTAGCAGAAGTGGTCCACAGAACTACAGTCCTCTCTCTGTGACATCCATCTGTTGTAGTATTTTAGAACATATTCAGATGTCAAACACATTCTGGTATCTTGAGCAGAATGATATTGTCTAAGCTAACCAGCACAGATTCCAAAAACACTGGCTGTGCAAAACTAACTCATACACAAATATATATACAGGTCTTGTTAAGATTTCAAAGTAGTTCAAAGACTGGTGATTTGTTTTCAGTGTCCAGAAATATATAGCTGTGCACTTTACACAGTACAGAAAAGTAGTATATTTGACTACATCAGTAAGTCACAATTTGAATCTGTCAACTATTAAACACCTGGGCATAAAAATTTGCAGTAACATGTAATTGAATGATCACATAGCCTCAATTGGTTCACTGGTAGGCTACTGGGAAAATACAGTCAGTCACAAAGGGGCTTCCTTACAAAACTCACATGGAATATATCCTAAAATAATGTTCAATTGTTTGAACAAGTAGGACGAATGGATGATACTGAACACATACAAAAGAAGGGCCGCACAAATGATCACAGGTTTGATTGGCTCACAGGAAACGTCCATAGAAATGCTATAAAACCTTTATTGGCAGATACTTGAAGATAGACATTTATTATCCTGAGAAGAGTTACTTAAATAGTTTCAAAATCCAGTATTATGTGAAGAATCTTTGGGCTCAACCATTATAATGTTTTTCTTTCTTTGTGGGCTTAGCCCTGCTGACAAAGCTACAGCTCAGGTTCAACGAAGACATGAGGAAGAACTAGCAAGGCTTTTATATGGAATGAGTTTGGAACATTATATTAAATTTAAATCACAAATGGTGGACCAGGATTTGAACCCAGCTCCTTTAAAATATGAGCCAATTACTTTATCACTGGTCCACTTCAATCAAAAGGGTGGATGGATGGATGGATGAAAAGAAATAAGGAAGGAAGGAAGATTAGTTTATAACATAAAAGTGGGGAAGTACTGCTGAACTGGGAAATAATGAGAAAGGAAATACACTTTCATTCAGAGATTTAAATCTGGATGGCTGGACATGGACTCGAGCCCAAAGCTTAGCCTCACTCAAATAGCATGTGTAATGTGAAATAATAAGAGTGAAACTATACCAACTGTAGAAGCCTTGCAATCAAACTGAACACAGAGCTACAACAGTGTTAATAATTTGAAATTCCAGGTTATTTAAAAATTGAAGAAGGGACTCTGAGGTTTGCCTCATTGAGGTCATTAAATACGGTGCATTACATAACTGCAGTCTGTTTGCCAACATTTACTTAGTGGCATGCATCACAATACAATTCATAACCTCAAAAACATTAATTACTCACCTTAACAGGAGTGCTCGTGGGTGTTGCACCTTTCCCTCTAGTGCGTGACATGATTGCTTCCACACGTTTGCGACGGGCAATGCGCTCCTCTTCTTCCTTCTTTAGTCGTTCATCCATCTCTTTACGCAACCTGTGGAAAAAATGGAAGGAATAAATTACAGACAAATTTCTGTAGGAAAAAACTTTTCCCCCTAATTTTTAACAGCACAAACCTTTCTGCTTCCTCTCGGGCTTTTCTCTCTGCTTCTTCTTTTTCTGCTTTGGCCTTCATTTCCTCCTCCCTTTTCTTTTTTTCTTCCCTCTCCCGTCTTTCATTTTCCTTGAAAATAAAATATTTATGCATAAATGTGCATCAAGATATTCTTATCCTTTTAATATTATACGAACTGTCACTACATAGCTAAGCTACAGACCTATCAAACTGTGAATGACAATGAAATTGGGAAAGCACATAACTTGATGACAAGTTTACCCCAAGAATATTAAGAATAGATTTATCTAAGATCTTAATGAGGTAACATTTTTCACAATGGTGTTAGAAATCAAACTTAATAACTAAAAATTATTCATATAATACACATAATGGCTATACTACATTGGAACAGAAAAGTATACTTAATGATAAGAATGAACTACTATTTATTTCCTTGTGAGAAACTTTTCCTAGGGGACACAAGAATACACTATCACCATTTTATACACAATCATATAGAATTTAAAATCACTGTTCGGTTCCTGCTTCAAGACTTGGAAGGTTCTCAGCATTGTGCAAGTTTTCTGATGTGAACTATTCAGCTGCTCAAGTGGAATCATCTAAGAATATACATCATTACAAAAAACCTAGAATTGTCCAGAGGTACAACATGATTTAAATCTGCCATGATCAATTACATGGTTTTAAAACATATTTCAAAAAATATATATTACTGAATATTCAATTATTAAACACATATTCACAGGTAGAAAACAATTTTTTTAAGATTTGTTATCTATTTTTGACACTGAACTAATTTGTACTCATGGTGCCATATCAACAATAACATTATCCTCAGAACTACCTGGATAGCTAGCAAGAGTCTTTGCTCCTCAGCTTTTCGTGCTTCCTCCACAAGGCGCAGCTGTTCCTCTTCAAAGCGACGCTGTTCTTCTTCTTCTAACCGTATACGTTCCTCCTCTTTCCGACGCTCTTCTTCCTGTTCTCATGTCAAATTTTTAATTAGATTATAGAAAAATTAATAATAACAGTGATTATGATAAAGAGCAATGGTATGTTATACACATTACCAGAGAAAATAATGTTCCTCAAACATGCACATTTTTTCCATAAAACAGACTCTACAGGATTCAAGTTATTAAATGATTTAAAATAAATGAAAGATACCATGTAATTCACAATTTTTCCTCCATGTGTACAAAAGCTTGTCAAAGTAACAGATATGAATCAAAAACACACATTGCTTTATATGTGTAAATAAACTGAGTTCTGTCTTTGTAATAATTTTATGAAAATCTGTTTCCTTCCCAGCCAGTCCACAGTGACTTAATATCGCTTAAGTTGTGTAATTAACGTTCACAGAACAGATGTTAAAGTTCTTTCAAGTCCAGATGAACAACTCTACCTGTATGTATTGTTCTGCTGCCAATTTATCTGATAATGGAAAAAAATGCTTTTGCTGTGGGATGCATATGGTCACATGAAATACCTCCTGGATATGACATCAACATCATGAAGCTCGGTACATGCATAATGACTGTCTGCAAATAGATGAATTTCTGGGCAAAGAAATTGCTATATCACTAACTATATCACGTGATATGAAAGCTATTTAATACCTGACATCAGCACACCATCAGTGCAGTAATGCAATTTGAGGAAGTAAGTCTTATAAACTCTGTCTTTCTTCTGAGAGTGCTTGGGTATTATAGCATAAGAATTATTTTATGCACTTTAATCTGTACTCTTTTAAACATCTGTCATAAGCTTTCTAATTAATATTCAACTGAAATTATTTATCATTTTTTACTTTTTCCACATCACTGGGAGTCATCTCTCATAGAATCTATACAAGTAGCATTAGCATATCAGTTCTATTGCAAATCTATATTATGTATTTTTGCTTTTCAACATGTTCCACATCCTCAAAGATCTCCTCACTATGGGTACATAATACAAGCAGTGAATTTAATTTAACATTATGCTTCTTAAGATGGATCAGTATCAACTAGTCCTGGAAGGAATGACAGAACAGCATAAAATACCACTGGAGGAACACAAGGTTGGTTTGGCAACACTGGCCTGATATCCTTCAGGAGGACATCCAACAACTCTATCAATCAATACTAAGCCAAATAACTGTTTGCATGAAGGCCAGAGATGGACCAACACCTTATTCACTTGCTCAATTTGTAAAGTCCTTTCTCTTGAACAAATTATCCAATTTTTCTGAAATTGTAATTATTTGTTTACATGTACATCACACCTACCAATTTTTATCTCATTCGGATAACTTCTTCATGGTGTGTCTTTTTTGTCTTAGAGTGTATTACTGTATTTTAGTTTATTGTAAATTTTAGCCCCACATATTCTGGTGTTTTAGGGTACAGCCTTAAATGCTGTGTTGGAAATTTAAAAATCTCTCTTAGGCAAGTGCTTTAGTTGCACTAGATATGGGAAATTTCAAGTGTATGTTGATTTTTATGTAAGAAAATCATGACCTCATATGGAAAGGAACAGACGATCTATTGAAATGTTTTAATGTTTTGCAATACTCATTTGTAGTTATTTTCATTTACAATCTGGGAGCCTCGTGACACTTGCTGAATTCTCCCACAAGATTATGCTATAACAAATAATTGACAAAGTAACACCCAATCTTCTTTCCAGTGCCACGTTTGTGGCAACTGACAAAATACATCTTAGAAATGTAAAGCTACTCAAATTATTTCTAAACAGTCTGTGTGTTTCACCCAATTTAACTTTTTGTCTAGTTTTTGGGTCTAAGAACTTTACATGGTTTGCTTCTGTAATCTACTGATAGTTGCCAGTTATTTTTATGTCTCTCCATTCCAATGGTTTAGTCTCAAACTGCATCACGTGGATTTTAGTTACATTTAGTTTTAGTCCATTTTGATGGAAGCACAATTCAAATTTTTCTACAGTACCTTTCACATTTTCTGGAATTTTTCAAGAATCTCATTTTCAACTAGAACTGATGTATCATCCACAAAATAAGAGTCAATAAACATCAATAATAACACATTTACATAAAATAGGAGCAGATAGGGAGGCAATATTGAAACTTCTCCTGTGCCTCGGGAAACTCTTTTTTTCCAAACAGATAAGTAATTGCTTGAATCTGACATTACAATTACTCTGTTGCTATCTTTTAAGTATGAACTGAACTATTGTAAAGTACTGTCCCTCCTTTCACCAACACATCACTAATTTATGAAGAAGTAAGAAGCGATTCACTGAACTAATGATTTTGTCAGATGGTAGACTATTCCTGTCACCTATTTACCACTGTATAACAGGAAGCATATCTTTTGGGTAAACTCACTGCTGGCATGGACAGCACTTTTTCTTCTTGGAAACCAAACCAGTTTCTAAAAATTATGTCAGTTATGTAAGACATTTTTTTAATTTGTTTTGTTTTCAAATATGAGAGAAGACCGACAGAAGAGAAACACAGCAGTAATTCCTCATGTCTTTTATTGTACCCTTTTTGGGTAATAGTTTACCCCTGTGTTTTTCAAAACATGTGAGAAAGATCACTGCTCAAACAATGGTTTTTAATA
Source organism: Schistocerca serialis cubense (assembly GCF_023864345.2). Taxonomy (NCBI): domain Eukaryota; kingdom Metazoa; phylum Arthropoda; class Insecta; order Orthoptera; family Acrididae; genus Schistocerca; species Schistocerca serialis. Next base: position 309,571,324 of record NC_064640.1, read on the forward strand.
ATTGGCGTTAGTCAGCCAGTCACTCAGGCAGTAGCAGCCGACTGAGACAGACACAACAACAAGGAAGTAACCACTTTTGTAACATTTACGAGTTCCTAACCAGGAGTGAATTTTATTATATCATCCGTGTGCTTTAATAGTTTAGTTTATTGAGTTTCTGCGTGTAAATTTAATATCTAATAGCCACTGTTCTCGCATTTTCGTTTGCGTTGGAAAGTAAACCGATTTTGTGACATATTACAAGTTCCTAAACAGGGGCGAATTATTTAGTTTCACCTGAGTGCTTCGGCAGTTAAGTTTTTGAATATCTGCATATTATTAGACACAGTTCCTATGTTTTCATCAGGGTGTACCGTAGAGTTGTGCAGCACGTGCCGATAGTCCGTTTATCTGCATAGTTTAGTTTTCCACGGTCTTTAGTATGGACAGGGACTGCGACTGTTGTGTGCGGATGCGAGCTGGGTTGGTGACACTTTGCTCTCAGCTCCAGGCTGTATTGGCTTTGGTTAAACAGCTTGAGGTTGCAGTGGATGGGCACCACTGTTGTGGGGATCCAATGGACGTCCAGACGTGAGTCCACCAATCGGTTCTCGCCAGTGGCCAACCCAGTTACTGCTCGCACTGAGGCTGATCCCTCACCTGGGGTCGAGGGTGAGGTCGCCCCAGGGCAAAGCAGGCGGCAAAAGACTTTCCAGATGGCTGCACGAAAGGCCTCCCCAGTTTGTCTGACAAAGAGGTTCCAGATGCTGTCTGTGGCTGACATTGTCGCTGAGCCAGATACTGTCCCCTGTCCTGTTTCAGAGGAAACCACTCAGCCTGCAAGATCCGGGCAATCACAGAGGGTGGGATTATTGGTAGTTGGGACCTACAACGTTAGGCGCATTATGGGGCCCCTTAGGGACTTGGCTGACAAGGGTACCAAAACCAATGTGCACTCTGTGTGCATACCAGGTGGAGTCATTCCAGATGTGGAAAGGGTTCTCCCGGATGCCATGAAGAGCACAGGGTGCAGCCAACTGCAGGTGGTTGCTCATGTCGGTACCAATGATGTATGTCACTTTTGGAGCAAAAGAGATTCTTTCTGGTTTCAAGCAGCTAACAGAAGTGGCAAATGCTGCCAGTCTTGCTTGCAAGATGAAAGCAGAGCTGACCATTTGCAGCATAATCAACATGACCATTTGCAGCATAATCAACATGACCGATTGCAGACCTCTGGTACAGAGCCGAGTGGAGAGTCTGAATCAGAGGCTCAGATGGTTCTGCGACTGTGTAGGCTGCAGATTCATCGACTTGCGCCAAAGGATGGTTGGGTTTCAGGTTCTGCTGAATAGGACAGGTGTCCACTATATGCAGGAGGTGGCTATACAGGTAGCAGGGACTGTGTAGGGTAGACTGGGCAGTTTTTTAGGTCAGAGCGTCTCAGGAAAACAGATGGACTTCAGTCACAAAGGGTGCAGGCCGAACACAGGAAGAACGTAGATACAGGAACCATTGGTATAACAGTTGTAAATTGTCGTAGCTGTGTTGGGAAAGTACCAGAGCTCCAAGCGCTAATAGAAAGCACTGATGCTCAAATTGTTATAGGCACTGAAAGCTGGCTAAAGCTGGATATAAGCTCAGCCGAAATTTTTGTGAAGAACCTAAAGGTGTTCCGAAAGGATACGCTAAACACAGTTGGCGATGGCGTGTTTGTTGCTGTCAGAAGTAGTTTAACTCGTCAAAATTGAAGTAGATACTTCCTGTGAGATACTATGGGTAGAGGTCATTGTTGGCAACAGGAATAAAATAATAATTGGATCCTTTTACCGAGCTCCCAATGCAGATGATACGGTTGCTGAAAGGTTGAAAGAAAACTTGAGTTTGATTTAAAACACGTACCTCACTCATACGATAATAGTTGGTGGTGACTTTAATTTACCCTCGATACGTTGGCGAAACTACATGTTCAATTCCAGAGGTATGCATAAAATATCATCTGGAATTGTGCTAAACGCATTCGCTGAAAATTATTTTGAGCAGTTAGTTCATGAGCCCACACGAATAGTAAACAGTTGGGAAAACACCCTTGACCTCTTAGCAACAAATAATCCTGAGTTAATAACGAGCATCAAAACAGATTCAGGAATTAGTGAACACAGGGTTGTCATAGTGAGATTGAATATTGTAATCCCCAAATCCTCGAAAAATAAGCGAAAAATATACTTATTCAAAAAAGCAGATAAAAATTCACTTCACGCTTTCCTGAGAGACAATTTCCTTTCATTCCAAATTAATAATATAAGCATAGACCAGACGTGGCTTGAATTCAAAGAAATAGTATCAGCAGCAATTGAGAGATTTATACCAAATAAATTAAATGATGGAGCTGATCCTCCTTGGTACACAAAACAGGTTAGAACACTGTTGCAGAAACAATGAAACAAACATGCCAAATTTAAACAGACACGAAATCCCCAAGATTGGCGATCTTTTACAGAAGCTCGAAATTAAGTGTGGACTTCAATGAGAGATGCTTATAACAGTTTCCACAGTGAAACTTTGTCTCAAAACCTGGCAGAAAATCCAAAGAAAAAAAATGGCTCTGAGCACTATGGGACTTAACATCTGAGGTCATCAGTCCCCTAGAACTTAGAACTACTTAAACCTAACTAACCTAAGGACATCACACACATCCATGCCTGAGGCAGGATTTTAACCTGCGACCGTAGCAGTCGCGCGGTTCCGGACTGCATGCCTAGAACCGCTAGACCACCGCGGCCAGCAAATCCAAAGAGATGCTGGTCGTATGTGAAGTATGTTAGCAGCAAGAAACAATCAATGCCTTCTCTGCGCGATAGCAATGGAGATCCTATCGAAGACAGTGCTGCCGAAGCAGAGTTACTAAACACAGCCTTTCAAAATGCCTTCACAAAAGAAGACGAAGTAAATATTCCAGAATTCGAATCGAGAACAGCTGCTAACATGAGTAAATATCCTTGGAGTAGTGAACCAAATCAAATCACTTAATAAAATCAAGTCTTCTGGTCCAGACTGTATACCAATTAGGTTCCTTTCAGAGTATGCTGATGCATTAGCTCCATACGTAACAATCATATACAACTGTTCACTTGACGAAAGATCCGTACCCAAAGACTGGAAAGTTGCACAGGTCACACCAATATTCAAGAAAGGTAGCAGGAGTAATCCACTAAATTACAGGCCCATATTGTTAACGTCGATAAGCAGCAGGATTTTGGAACATATATTGTGTTCATTATGAATTATGAATTACCTCAAAGAAAACGGTCTACTGACACACAGTCAACATGGGTTTAGAAAACATCGTTCCTGTGAAACATAAATAGCTCTGTATTCACGCGAAGTGTGGAGTGCTATTGACAAGCGATTTCAGATCGATTCTGTATTTCTGGATTTCCGGAAGGCTTTTGACACGGTACCACACAAGCAGCTCGTTGTGAAATTACGTGCTTGAAGCAGCTCGTGAAATTGCGTGCTTATGGAATATCATCTCAGTTATGTAACTGGATTTGTGATTTCCTGTCAGAGAGGTCACAGTTCGTAGTAACTGATGGAAAGTCATCGAGTAAAACAGAAGTGATTTCTGGCATTCCCCAAGGTAGTGTTATAGGCCCTTTGCTGTTCCTTAGCTATATAAACGATTAGGGAGACAATCTGAGCAGCCGTCTTCGGTTGTTTGCAGAGACGCTGTCATTTATCAACTAATAAAGTCATCAGAAAATCAAAACAAACTGCAAAACGATTTAGAAAAGATAATTGAATGGTGTGAAAAGTGGCAGTTGGCCCTAAATAATGAAAAGTGTGAGGTCATCCATAAGAGTGTTAAAAGGAACTTGTTAAACTTTGGTTACACGATAAATCAATGTAATCTATAAGCCGTAAATTCAACTAAATACCTAGGTATTACAGTTACAAACAACTTAAATTGAAATGAACACACAGAAAATGTTGTGGAGAAGGCTAACCAAAGACTGTATTTTATTGGCAGGACACTTAGAAAATGTAACAGACCTACTAAGTAGACTGCCTATACTACGCTTGTCCATCCTCTTTTAGAATACTGCTGCGCGGTGTGGGATCCTTACCAGATAGGACTGATGGAGTACATCAAAAAAGTTCAAAGAAAGGCAGCACGTTTTGTATTAACGCGAAATATGGGAGAGAGTGTCACAGAAATGATACAGGATTTGTGCTGGAAATCATTAAATGAAAGGTGTTTTGCGTTGCAATGGAATCTTCTCATGAAATCCCAATTACCAACTTTCTCCTCCGAATGCGAAAATATTTTGTTGACACCAACCTATATAGGGAGGAACGATCATCATGATAAAATAAGGGAAATCAGGGCTCGTTTGGAAAGATATAAGTGTTTATTCTTTCCGCCAGGCACTTAAATGTGATTTGCAGAGTATCTATGTAGATGTAGATCAGGGCTTAACAACTGGCCGGTTTTGAGCACGAGTACTCGCGTCTGCTCAGGCACGTGCTCGCGAGCAGGTGCAAGGTCGCGGAGTAGGGAGGGAGGGGCGGGAGGGGAAATGCGCGTGCACGTTTGAATAGGGCCGCAGCGTGCCTGTTGAATTCGCGCCGACTGTGTAACGTTTTAAGTACTACGATCAGCTCTAACAGCCACTTCGCTGGTTAAGAATCATGTCAAGTCGCCGTTGTGTAACCCCAACCATGCTTTCGCAGTTCAACCACCATTGGGAAGAATTGTATCTGTTTACAGAAAAATATGGTGTTGCAAAATGTTTAGCATGTCACAAAACGCTGAATTATTTTAGGAAATTTAATTTGCAGTGACATTATAAGTCGTACCACATGAAAGACTACGGAAGTGGAAAATGTGATGGTCCAGATCGTGCACAGGAAGTTATTAAACTTAAAAGGAAGCTATCCAAAGAAGATCTGGATGACGAAGAAAAATCAACTGAGGTAGCTCTCAGGGTGAGTTACAAAATTGCTTTGCTCTTAGCAAAATCCCTGCGCCCCTTCACTGATGGCGATTTAATAAAAGAATGTTTGGTAGTTGCAGCGGAACATTTGTGTCCATCTCAAGTTGAACAGTTTCGGATTGTGTCATTATCTAACATGACCATTATGCGTCACATACAGGACATGGCAGACGACGTCCAGAGCCAGCTTGCAAATATCTGTAAAGATTTTATGGCGTATTCTCTAGCTCTGGACGAAAGTGTTGATATCACTGGAACAGCGCAGCTTGCCATATTTATTAGAGGTGTTAATAGAGATCTTCAGGTGAGGGAGGGGCTCCTCGATGTAGTAGCCATGAAGAACACTACAACCGGAGGTGATATTTTAAGTAGTGTTGAAGAAAGTGTTGAAAATATAGGGTTGTTGTGGAATTCTTTAGTTTCAGTGCCTATAGACGGTGCACCAGCAATGACAGGGAAAAAAATCAGGTTTCGTTGCGCTGTTGAAGGAGAAAATGCAAAAACTGACCGTGCCGAATGAAATAAGGGGCGTGCACTGTGTGATCCACCAGGAAAACATATGTGCAAAGAGTATCACTCTAAAAAATGTGATGAGTGTTGTTGTTCGTACAACCAATTATATAAGGAAGCATGGGCTGCAACACAGGCAATTTAAAAGCTTTCTTGAGGATGTAGAAAGCCAATATGGTAGTCTGCCTTATTACAGTGAGGTCCGCGGGCTTAGTCGTGGCAAATTATTAAATCGATTTTTTTGCCTATTAGCTGAGATAAATATGTTCATGGAAATAAATAACATGTGTGTTCCTGCATTGAAAGAGCCTTCATGGAAATGTGATCTCGCGTTCTTAGCAGATTTAACTAGCCATCTGAATGCTTTGAACATTTCACTACAAGGTAAAGATCTGCTAATTACTCATTTCATAGATCGAATACGAGCTTTCAAAATGAAATTGATACTTTGGGTGAGTCAGCTGGAAACAGGAAATCTAGCTCATTTTCCTAAATTATCATCCGTGCAAGATGTTCACAAAGACTGTGAACGTTATTCACATAGTTTAGTTGCCCTTAAGGAAGAATTTGATCAACGCTTTCAAGATCTGACAGCACTAGACAGTGATTTTGATCTGTTCTCCTCTCCATATTCAGCGAATATTGAAGAGATTCGTCCTGAGCTGCAACTAGAAATTACTGACCTGCAGTGTGACAGAATACAGAGACAAATTTCAGAACAAGAAAAACATTTTGGAATTCTACAGACACTTCCCTCAGGATAGATTTCCTCGTTTGCACAAACTGGCGGCTACAATAATATCAATGTTCGGTTCCACGTATGTTTGTGAACAACTGTTCTCTGCAATGAAATGTAACAAGACGCGCCTGAGAAACGCATTGTCTGATCGAAATTTAAACTGCACGCTGCACCTACAATGCACAAGAACAATTACTCCGAACATAGACGCAATTGTAAAGGGCAAAAAGTACAAGATAATCGAGAATCCCACACTTCAGTGACACCTTTTATTGTGTAACAGTTCACAAATTAATACGAATGCAGAAGCATACACTAAGCTGATAAAATTATGTGGCATGTGTACGTTCTCCTTTATTTGTTTCATTTGTCGCAGTAATAATTCGTGAGTGATATCCCTGCAGGTGGCCGTGGATTTACATTGGCGGGCAGCTGTTGTGTGCCCCACATGACTCTCCCCACTCTCCGCTCTGGTCCGGTAGTGGGGGTAGCATGCTCATGCTGCTCCGTGCTCGCGCCTTGCTGCTCACAGCTTGCTCCGCGAGCTTGTATGTTGTGAAGCCCTGATGTAGATGTAGAATAATAGTGGCTGTGAAGTGATATCATAAACACCCTCAATTACAGATCTGGGTATTCCATCCAACAAAGATGTGTTTTTGTTTTTTAAAGACAATATTTTATTTTCCACATAATTTTAGGCTATATTCTCAAATTTTTAAAAAGCTGTGTTTTGGTTGTTTTACAAGCACATAAAATTTGCCTTGTCACAATAGACTGTCGGATCTACATCTGATCTAATCACAGTTAAAAAGAATTCTGAATTTCAAACAGGGTTTACTATTATATCATTTTTTATTATAATTTTCAAAGTCTCTTGGTTTTTGATTGTGGTTCCTAATTCCAAGTGAACAACAGACCACAAACGCTTTTTTCTTATTTCTATGATAGAGGATGAATGTATTACTTACCTGTACAACTTTTCTGAATACAGCTTTATACAGTTTGACATACATAACAAAATTATGGTTTCTATTACATTTTAGCTCATTGTAGAGCTGTCTCTTTTTAGCACCAGAGATTTTTATTCCTGGCATAACATATTTAAGTTTATTATTTACTTTCTTTTGCTAGGTTCTAGGAGGAGAGGATTCACTGAATACATATACAAAACAATTTAATGACTTGTCAAAATTTCTGTTGCTTGAGCTGCAGTGGTCTACTTGCCAGCTTACACTATTATGTTTCCTGCAGTAAAAATTCATATTACTTTAACTGACATTTATTTTTTATGCATTTCTTGAGGCTTTGGTTCATCTGATAGGGGAGCTCAATAAATAGAGCTGAATGTCTGGAGATACTTAGGTCTAAGCAGTACTTATTTGCATTTTTAAACTGTTAGTCTGTAACATTATTATCAATGCAGGTTACTGATCTGCTGTTCTCTAATAACTTCAGGAAAGTTGAACTTCTCAGATTTCTGAGTAAGTCAAAAATTTTTGTGGTGTAACTGCTTTAAACTACAATATTTATGTTAAAATCTGCTGTGATCACAGATGTTTTCTTATTTTATTTCTGAATTATTTCCACAAGCAGACATTGGAGTTAAGGACACTTTTATTACAGCAGTTGCAGGAATTCTAGTGACTGCTAGAGTCATTGTATTCTGATCACTTAAATACACAGAGCAACTCATAAATGCACTTTCTTCTTTTTCAGTAGTTAAAATCACTTCTCACTTCATAACTTTCTGAGGCATCCACAAGCATGCAGGAACCTCCATGAGACTTATTTCTATTATCAAATCTGCATGCTACCTTAAAACTATTAGTAATATTTAACACCTATATAGAATTTTCTGTTAACCAGTGGACATATAAGCAAACTGTTCTGATGTTTATGCATTCTGAAAGAATAATTTTAAGTTAATCAATTTTAGTCATTGATATTCTGAAGCATCACTAGAGCATTTTTGTTGTTGACTACGATTTGAAGTATGCCCTTTCTTTGGCATTCATGCCTTTTATTCTCACTTTGCACCTTGGATTTATCACCGCTATAAGAATGTATCTGTTTCTCTTGCTTTTAATGATTTTGCACACATGTACAAAGATGCTACTGAAATTTATGGAGCATAACCTATTGAAGTGTGTGTCATATTTTTGCAGGCATTTATAATTTAAATACTTTTTTGGGTCAATGACTACTGCTCCAAGCATGTCACCTGCATTCCTTAATACTATTAATATTGTCACTGTTCCCTAACCTGCTATTTACTCTGTTAACATATGATTTATCTATCTTCTGTGAACAATACCATTAATTACTAGCCTGAAGGTTGTGTACACAGTTTTTAGTGACCTCATTTTACTCTGTTTAACTTTGCATTAAGAGTTTGTGCCCAAGTTAATTAAAACAGTTCTGTAGTTTTCAGCTTTGTTTCCATTTCTGTTCATGTTACTCTTCATGTGTGTTTAAAACATTTGTTTCGCTGATCAGATTTTAGGATGAACATCAATCTGGCATAAGAACATTTATTAACATGAAGTCATCTGTTATCAGGATATCACTTTTGTCACTCCCATTCTTTGTACCATTTTCACACTTGTCCTTTTTGTTACAGGTGACCATTTTTGTTTTTTATTTATCAAAGGTTTCCCACTGAAGAAGTTCTCTGTATTATTTCCAATTACATTGTGTGCACGCAAATGTTTTTCACTTTGTTCTATAATTGGCTGTTTTTATTTTTTATTTTATTTTTTTTACACATAAAAGGTATTTTCTTTGACTAATCAGTTTTACATTCACTTGCTTTAGTGTTAAAATTTCCATTTTCAGCATTTCAATGTCACTTCGAAGCAATTTAATATTTTCTTCTTTGGACTTCACTGTACTTTGGAGTTAACAAAATAGATGGACAATCATGTTTTATGAGTTTTAAATTTACTTTTGCACACTTTTCATGTAGCCAGCAATTACACTTTACACACAAGATACAGTTCACTCAAAAGAAAGAAAAAAGTCAAGATACCGTAAGTACAACTTAGTTTTAATATTTAGCACATTAAATTGAAAAATGGAAAGTTTACCAATCTTTGCCTCTCAAGCTCTGCTTCCCTCTCTGCTTGTTCCCGAGCTAGACGTCTCCTCTCAGCCAGTGCTGCCTTCGCTTCTTCTTCTGTAGTTATTCGCGTTTTGGCTATCATGGAAGCTGGTCGAAGCAAAAATAATTAGCGAACAACAATCCAACACTTCAGGATACTTCATTATCTTACACTATACATACCTGTCATCTCCGCTTCAGTTTCAGACACCTGAGCAGTGGAAGTATCTATGCCCTTAACTTCTTGCATTTCTTCACCAGTAACTACTTGTCCTGCCTCAAGTGCATCTGATTTAATATCGCCAGTAATTTGGGGGGCAGATTTTTCTTCTTTCAGTTCTAATGGTTTTTTATTTCCTTCATTCAAATCAGTTACTTCTTTCTTTATCTCACTTGATTCAACTGATTTCTTTATCTCCTCCTGCTGATCACTGGGCTCTATTAGTTCCTTTGAAGATGGCCCCTCTTTTAAATCACTGAGTTCAGATATATCTTTTTCAGTCTCCTTTGATTCAACTGGTTCTTTTACAATTTCATTTGTCTTTTCTGGAAATTCTCCGGGTTCTGTTGTAGGTACAACTGCTACTACATCTGACCCTGTGCTCTCAGTGCCTTCAGCCTTACTGTTTTCTTTTGAAATTATTTTATCCTTCTCTGCCTCCGAAACTTCCTGTCCTTGTGGTAGTAATGGTGTACCTTCAGAGCCTGGAGACTGTAGAGGAGTACCCTTGGGAGTTATTTTTGGTGATGCCTGGAATTAAATACATATTAAATTTTGATTTTTTAGACCTATGACAAGTGCAACTTAACCTATATCACTATGTAAAGTATGCAGTTATTGTGAATACCTTTGATACCTTTGTTATCTTTTCAGTAGGTTTCTTTGGTAAGTTTTCTGGTTTTGTTGGTTTCTTCGTACCATGAACTCTTGGTATTGGAGGCTTAGATACTTCCTTCTCACCACCTGGGCTCTGCAGCTTTGAAGATTTTTGTTCTCCAGAAGCACCTACACAATAGTTTTCAATAAACACAATTTTTCAAAACAAATAACTTTCAAATTTTTGTAAAAAATATTACCCAATAAACATATAAAAATTTCTTGGTGGCAGATATATTTCTCCCAGTTGGCATTAATGCTGTAAAAACATTGTTAGTCTAGATTTCTACTTCATGTATAGATAAAGAAAGAAAATATAACAAGTAATAAAAAAATCAGAGTCACTTAACCATTAACTACATTAGTCACTCTGTTGTTATCACAGAAAACAGAACAACAACAATTTCTAATCTGTAGCAATATATGTGCTTGAAAGTAGTATGTTAAACACTTTCGAACTATAATACATAGAGTGGAAAGTGGGCAAAATTGAACTGCAAAGCCCTTTAAATAAATTTGGATTTAAAAGAAATTATCAAAGTGTTCTAAAGTAAACATAATAGAAGAAGATGCAAATGAGAATGGGAATTTGGTCTTGCATATTGTGGTAGGTACATTCTTTTCATCATGTTTCATTTTGGTCTGATATGGTCCTACATTTCCTCTACCCTGCACCAACCTCATCTCCATATTCATACTGCATGCAACTGCCTCAACGTTTTGTGTTATATATTCCAACCTGTACCTGAAGCCATCTACTGATCCCCCTCTTACTAAATTAACTAACACTGGGTATGTTGGGCAACATTCTACCACTGTATTAAATTTTTCTTTCCATGGGTTGTAACATTCTTTTAGAGCATTGCATGTAAAATGCTTCCATGAACATCTGCTTTTCAAGTTTACCCACAGTAAATGTTTTACTATTTTACTTACATGTGCTGTAAAATTGTAATTTATGTTCTTTCCTCAATTTCAGATTGGCTTTCGATACACTCTTGTTTCCATCAGATTTTTTAAGTTAAAAATAAGATTTTGTGCTAATCTGACATTATGTTTTCTTTACTTCCTTAGAAACAAAACTATATTTTAAACAGTCTTCATATGATGAACTGTTTAATTTACACTTTTTTGAGAATAAAGATATACTTTGAATTGTGGCCTTCTTTGAAGGCCATATCTAGCAAATTGGACAGTTTGCCAATCTCTGGAGAAATTAAATTTTTATTAAGAAACGAGCATGAGGATGATGATGATGATTTTTATAATAGTGGATAATGATATGATATTAAGACACAAATGACATATAGAAGGCTGTATTCATGGAGCACATAAAGAAACGCCTGACAATATATAATGATTCGGCTAAACACTGTTCCAATGTTTTAATTTCCAATAGCATACTATAGAACCATAGAAGAAATGATTTGTGTAGGAACTGAATTTCACTTTTGCATGATACTGTATAACACAAGTACAAATTCGTCTCTAAGAAACTACTCTTGTTAAGACACACAGAAGCAGTAAAATTGTGTATCACATGATTAGTACGAACTGTGTTTAACCGAATATCAACTAATGGCCTTTGCACATTTGTGAGTTATTCAGTACTTAATGAATAAATGTAAATCAAAAATTTAAACATCCATTTTGAACACTGTGATCAAGAGGGACATTAAAGTATTTATCACAGTGATTGCTGAGCTCCTGAATATAAATGCTCTAATATATGTATTAATTAAAATAACACTGAAGGCCTGTATATCTCACAGGTAGTATCTGCACATTTGTCAGACCTTACAACTACAGCAGTTATAGAATGCCAACACAAAAAGAATGAGCTGTACCATGCTTCTGTGCTGGCTCATGGCTGACACCAGTAACTGCAATACTGAAGGGACGAGGACGGCGTGGGGCAGTTGATGGACGTGTCCGCAGGCTTGTCCCTGATCCTACGCTGTTTACGCTATGTTGGCTCAGGGCACTCACTGGTCTTGATGGAGTTACTTCACCAGAACGCAGTCCTACAGTATGTGCAAGCAGCATGTCAGCAAAGTACACAAGAATAAACAACTATTTCTTACCACTGGCACAGGAAAACATGGTAAAAATAAAATAAAATGAAATTGTGAAACAGTGTATGCAAGCTGCATTGCAAAGAATTTATTACAGAACACCAATTTGTCAGACTTCACTTCCCTGCACATCAGGCCTGTAAAAAAATAAAATAATACAAAACCAGAGAAAAGGACATCCCGCAATTCTGAGAAATTGTTCAGGGTCCACTTATTATTTATCATTTTAACAGTGAATTATTTACTGACTACTGATAAAACTCAGTATACATAACAAAAGTCTCTCTGCATCTGGAAATACTGCACAGTTCATTGTAAAGTAGCTTTTCATTAATGAGCAGTTTTTTCAAGATTCACTCAAAAAGTAGAATACAATAAATTAGAATGCTGGAAGATAGACTTATAATTTTTCACTGTGTGCTGTGCAATACTTAATTAAAATTAAATTGATTGGTAAATCACTATAAATACAAAGTGATTACATTTGACAAGCCAGCTTGCAGGAAGAGTTGCCTTGTTAAATAACTACAACTGAAATGTAAGGCACATTGAGGCCCCTAGGGGTTACAGAAGGGACTTAATTAGATAAAGTTTTAACAAGAAACCCATGTCCAAAAAATACTGTTTGGATATAAGATAAGTTGGAAGAATAAAGCTTTAACAAGAAACTCATGTCCAAAAATACTGTTTGGATGTGAAATAAGTTGGAAGATCAGAGCGTTTTCAAATCTCCTGCTTCACGGTTTGCACACAAACTGTGAACATGGGTCCACCATCTGTCTCTATTGTAATTATGACATCACATATCATTTTTGTCTGGTTAAAAAACGGATGTGAGAAACTTGTATGTTCACAACTTGGAGGTTTGACTGTGGTGCTTCATGGGTATGCCACAATGTCAATTTTGATTTGGACGTCTTTTGTCATACAGAAGAGAATTTGATGACGACAACTACTCAAAATATTGCCCATTCCATGGGCTAATGTAGAGTATACATGTCAGAGCCCATCGTCTCCACTGAAACTGATCCAATGTTCAAACTTATTTTATATTCAAATGGTACACTTTTGGAAATGAGTTCTTCGTTGAAACTTCATTTACTAAGTTCCCTCTACAAACCCTAGAAGCATGTATACTTCAAAGTTTATAATGTTAATAGCACTTTCAAGGTTGAAGAAATAAATGGTCTGATTAAACCAGATATAATCAATGTTATCACTTTTTGCAATTGAGCTATTTATTTTTATGTAATCGACAGTAAGTAACAGATTTCTGAGGGCAATTTTATTATTCTATTTGTTTGCAGTTCTTGTAACAACATGTGCAGGAACATAAAAACAGTAGCCTATGTTAGTTTGCCACTATAAATTTCAGAACAATGCGCTTTTCATAAACACGTCATCTGAAAATGTAATGTGTATGTGTGTTAGGAACAAAAGGTTAATGATTTCAATTGTAAGAGACAGTAGGCATGCTTCCCTCCTCTGTTCAATTTGTGGCCTTGATTAACTGGGGCAGACTGTTCCACTATGGGCTGTGGATGGCCCTGGTTAACTCCCAGAACACAGCAACATGCAGAGGCCTATAGCAATGGTAAGTTGCTAAAGAAATACAGCACCAACTGTACACTGATAAATGGAATGCTAATCAAATTCTGATATGTCTGGCATACCCTGGATGTACAGAGCTGTCGAAGAAAATGGATGACCAGTATTGATATAGCATCAACAGCATTTTTCCAACAGCTGGGTTTCACAGCACCAGAAGTTCTCATGTGTAAATCAGTAACGAGTCTGAATTGAATCTTACATATTTGTGTCAAGAAATAAAGATACTTCAGACGGGTTGGAAAACATCACACAGAAATATTTTGAACAATCTTGTAGTAAAGCACCCACCTGTGGAGAAAAGGTTCATGAATGGACTTCAATCTTTACCAGTCTGCAGGACAAATGGGTCATTATCCTCCGCAACTACTTGGGTTTGCAACAAACTATCCCATGAATCATTCTTTTTCCTTCTGCTAATACACTTTACACTGGTGAGTTTTACTGCACTCACTACGATGCTTTCAGTTCAAACAAACTGCAGCCTTAGCAGTACACAGTATATGAGACATAAAGAGCAACTTTTGTCACTAAGCGAGTTGGCACTGTCTGTGACAGATGGAGAACAGCATTCTTTCTGTTCACATCAGCAAACAGAAGTAGTGATGGAAGCAACCATGTGAAAATAATCAATTCAGTCAGTTGTCATTTCAAACATTATTTATTCGTTCTTTTCGAGTGATATTAGTCTGTGTAAACAACCAAATGAAAACTCTACACAGACTGATGTAGTTTTGCACATTCACTGAGTTATTCATTCAATCTTTTCAAGTGAAATGAGTCTGTGTAGTGTTTTTGTCCATGGAAGAACATATTCATTTGTTTATTCAATTGAAAACACTCTTTAGTGTTTTAGTTGACTGAGCTATCAATTCACTCTTGTAAGTAAACACAGTCTGTAAAACAAAAGCAGTGGTATACCCAGAGGGTAGCTCTACCCTGGGAATAGGTGAAAACATCTCACGGAGTATGCCAGAATTACAATAAGCATTGTATGTATTTATTTAATTGTGTACTGAACAGACTAATTTTCTTTTCATCATTTAAAACTGATAATATATTGCTGTAGATTAAGTTGTTCCTGATGCAATTAACAAATAACTAATGAAGCTGATAGATGTATCACTGGTTGGGCAGAAAGTCAAGCATAAAAGTTGCCTTAGTGGTATATGAGGAAGAAGACGATGTGATGATGTCCATTAATTAAAAACCGTTTGTATCTTAGTTTCCTCATATCACATGTGCACCATACGTGCTTCACTTCAGCCTCCTCCTGCCACAAGAAGCACAGCCGGTACGGGGAGATGGCCAGCTATAGCAGGGGGCAGGCCTCCACACGGCGCCACTGGTTGGGCCAACTTCTCGCACAGCTGCGCTCCTGGAGGCAGCAGGGGACTGACGTGGAGTGCTAGCTATGTGTCAGGCCCTAAAGGCACTACCTGGACTTTGGAGACAAAAAAGTTGAAAAAACATGTAAGTAAAATCACTCCAGCCCAGTGACTGAGTGAAAACATTCATACAACAGACCTAACTGTCAGACTTTTGTCAGTCAGTTGTCTCATATTAAGCAACACCACTCAAAACTGGAGACTGTGCGATAAACATTCACACAGCTGACATGGACACAGAGACTAGCTTTATTTGACTGGATGGAAAAGCAACTAATTGGCCAATCAGTTGTTAAAACTGATTGGCTGTCCCACCACTAGACAGAAGTGCCATGAATGTTTGACATAATGTCCCTACTACTGAGAATTATCTGATGGCTATATATCAGGAACTGATGAATAAGCCACGATTAGGCGAGTATCGGGGTCATCTGATCTGACAGGTCTTCATTTCTTTATCTGGAGGGACATGAAAAATGCTGATTATGAAAGAGCTAATTACGAAACAACCATTGAATCAGCAGTGTGTTTCAGAGCAAGGATTGATGTCATTTCTGGCACCACTCAGAACACACAGGAAGTCTGCAAACATACATTACAGCAATGATCTTGTATTTACTACATGCACTGAAGATGGGTAATGCAATTTCAACAACCTCTAGTAAATTCCAACAGTGTTTGTATCATTTTACACGACTTTCCCAGAACATGTCCACAGGTATTCCCTAGCATGAAAACTCAATGTTGTTGACCACGTATTCTCATTTCAGATATGTCTATGTCTGTAGTGTTATTTACCTCTTGAATTTGCAAAATCATGCCCATAGGGATTCCCTAGTGTGACAGGTCATTGTTGTGGACCAGGTACTCATTTCAAATATGCTTGTTGTGTTATTCACCTCCTGAATTTGTAAGTTTAATTTCATGAAAAAATAAAACACGTGTAAAAAAATCTGTTTAGTTAATGAAGTGTGGCTATCCTTACAAAGAAATTGGATTTTCCTCTGAAATGATAATACAAACTGTAAGTCAGTTAAATTAGTCACAAATGGGTATCTGTATTTTAATCAGGTAACCCCAGAAAGATTTTGGGTTTTACATTAGCAGTTCAATTTAGTGCCACAAACAAAATATACAGTAAGTGAAATATTGGTATGATACTGAGCTCTTTTTTTCCTTCAAAACAAGAAAGCAATTTTGAGAAGTTAGAAGCAGCACAGCAAGAAGCATCAGTTATACTAGAACAAAATAATACTTTTTACTCACCACCACCGAAAGTAGAGAATAATCTTTCAGAACCATCATTAGAAACGGAATAAATTTCTGTGTTCTACATTAAAAAGTAAACAGTGCCTTGAACACAAAAAACACAAAAATGTAAATTTTAATGCATATGTTATAGAAATAAACACATTCCTCATCTACTAAAAGATAAAATAATGATTGTCAAGGAAACAGGCTTATGATTAGTTAGCCCTGAAAAGTTACCTTAATGACCACATTTTCAAATGCGTCAAATGATGCCTCCAGTTTGACAGATACTTACAAATTGTGCTGCAGACAGTAGTGTGCCAAAAGCTGAGTTATTTATCAAGTAGCAGAAAAAATACTACAAAACATGCACTAAGTACCAGTTAGAACAACAAACGCATGCCAGGAAGAGGTAGCTTATTCCACTTCCAAGCAGCAGTTAAAAAACAACATGCCAACAGCAATTTATCTTGGTTAATTTCAGCATTTTACAGCCATACTTACATTTCACTTCCACCTCATTAAATGCAAGCAACAGATCATACACATTTACAATGTTAAAAGTACAAAGCTGAGACAAAAATAGGCAACATGCAAAATATAACCATACCCAACATAAAGTCAACAAGAAGTGAACATTTTCACACCCTGGAAACATTTTCACAAGTATTTTAATACTGACATGTTTCCAAAATATTTACTTCACACGCTTATACAACACAATGAAACTTTGAAACAAAAACTCAAATTATGCAAAAAAGTATGAAATAGCTATTGCATACATCCTAAGCACTTGACAACCCAAGTGATAACAGAAACAGAGAATAGGAAATGTCATTAATGCTGAACATACCCAACACAAAGGGATTAAGCAAAGTTATTCATCTCCTTAGCATCTTTTACATTGCCCCCTTGGCTCTAGTCCAAAAAATGATAATGTTCTATATGTTTTGACAGTGGTGTTCACTATATTTTTGCCTGCTATTGTGCGAATGACAGCAGTTACATACAATTTCCTTTTACAAGCCACATTCTGATAAAAAGAAGTGCCATCACTAACTCGTCATTAAATTTTGGTGTTTTGTTGCAAAAATATTTGTGTGTGAAAAAGTAACATAAACACTATTTCTTTTTTGTGTGAACCATTTCTTTGTGCTTAATATTCATGTTTCAGCAGAATTGCCTTCAATCTCTAGTACAATAAATTCAACAGAATACAGGACATGCCTTACAGTTTTGTTGAGAAATTTATCATTTCCGCAACAGTATTATGACTTCACAGTATCAGTTCTTTCATTTCAATAGTTTACTAAGTGATAGTAATGCTAGAATGTCATTGTGTACAACAGTACATCCATGAAACAAGCGTTTCCATATGACACCAGCTTGACTAATATGAAGGGATGCAAAAGTGATAAAAGAATGTAATGCATAATTTATCATCATATCACACTCTTCCCCCTACACTCATACTGGGTGTCTGTATGTCTGTAAACAAAACTTCTGTTTTAACATGACTGTCGGTCTACATAAGTAAAACATGTTTTAAATTTTTGTTGTCAAGATATTGGTGTGTATTGTTCTGAACGTGCTACAACAACAATTCCGTCTTGAGGGTCTGCAGAAAATGAGAAACAACATATTATTGGTAGAAACATGGTACCTAACTAGATTACAAATTAGTGGCCCCTAATAACCTACAGTGTCCCATATATAATTTTATTTTTCTCGCAACAGGCAAATAATCATTCTGACAGTATCAGTACTGGGAGTTTCTTACTGCAAACATGAGATTTATGCATATTTCTATCTAGCATGTAGCCACAGTATCTATTTTAAGCATGCTTTATGTAATTAGCATTAAATTTATACACCAAAACAGTTAGTAGTGTACTAATACACTAAATGTCAATTCTAAAGTAACAAGAAAACGAACTAAGGAAAGCCAAAACTGCAGTAAAAAGCAGCTACAATACCACAATACTATTCTGTTATGCACCATGAGCATTTCTAGCAAGATTACTTTCAGGTGCAGATGGTATGTTCTAGGTTAACTATTCATCAACATATGCGGCTTTGTTGTAAGGTTTGATAAAAGCTTACATGAAAATTATCAGCTATTATCAGCTGCTTAAAAGAAGCCTGTCTAGCAATCCATTACAAATAGCTAATAATGCAGGCAATCAAATAATTAAAAAAACAATTTTGCACTTTTGAAACGGTGAGACAACCCTGCTTTTTTAAAACATATCTAGTGTTTTCACATACACCCCACAAAACAATACACTCACAGAGCACCAACACACTATTCTATAAATGCACGGAACACTATCCTCAACATAGAAGCATTACTTTCACTGTTAGAGTTCAGCTGTAAGCTGCACTTCTGCACTACAGTTATCATGCTAACACAAAAATATTATAAACTGGGATCAAGGTTCGAAATTATTTATTTCTATTTTTTCAATAAATTGAAGGCAACTGGCTGAAAAAGCATTACTTTATATTATATCATCAATACTGTAAATAAAATTAAATGACAGCCAATTTCTGAATGTAGAATGTTATATGAGGAACAATAGTAGTAACTGTGCTACCAAACTAAACCCTAAAAATTGGTCATTTTGCGACATCATCTTTAAATAATTACACTATGATAAGAATATAAATGTGCATGAATTTGCTTGACTTCCAAAACATTTTAATAGCATATGCACAAATACTTTTTTGCAATATTCTGTAGCATTTTAGTTCCAGTTACTCTAAGTCCTGGGGATTTTACTTTAATAGCTACTCAACAGGGAGAACTCATTTTATAGTTTCAAATCAAATGAATATTAATATTTTCACAAACCACTAGCATGACCACATCATCTTCAGACTTTGCTGTACGTGACACATGATATTGTGTAAATTGTTGGCAGAATATTTCCATAAACAGGTATCACTTTTGCTGGAGCCATCAGTGTATATCAGTTTGAATGATTGTTTTCTTTCGTGTTTCAATTTTCAGATGAAGAATGGCCTTTCTCATTAATGATACTCATTCCAGAATATGAGATTAATAAGGATGGAAAATCAATAACAGACAGTAATTATGTCTATGAGGATGAATCAGGACAGACATAATTGTCTTCTAGTGATTAAGTTGTGGTCAGAAACAATACCGGTGTGTGTGTGTGTGTGTGTGTGTGTGTGTGTGTGTGTGTGTGTGTGTGTGTGTGTGTGTGTGTGTGCAGGCGCACGTGCATGTATGCACCTGCACCCGCGTGCGGGTGCAGGTGCGTACGTGCGCGCGCACCCGCTGTGTGTGTGTGTGTGTGTGTGTGTGTGTGTGTGTGTGTGTGTGTGTGTGTGTGCAGGCGCACGTGCATGTATGCACCTGCACCCGCGTGCGGGTGCAGGTGCGTACGTGCGCGCGCACCCGCTAAAACACACACACACACACACACACACACACACACACACACACACACACACACACAGCCATGAGTGTGTGCACTTGCATACCACTAAATATGTCTGTATTACACTGCCTGACGAAAACTTTAAAAGCTGAGAGGGTATGCGATGTTATTTCAGTGATTACAAAATCATATCAAATTTACAAAGGGAGTAGCACCCATCTTATCAGAATGACATTGCATCCCCTCTGGTCTGGATGCATGCACTGATTCAGTTAGGAAGGATGACATAAAACCAGAGTATTCTCTCCTGATACAAGCTGGTACAAAATTGTTTAATTGGTGCTTGAAATTCTGGATAAGGATTCTGGGGCAGAGTTGAGTTACACATATGTTCTATTGGGGGAAGATCTAGAGATCTTGATGACCATGGGAGTACCTCAACACACAAAGACAGTTCATAGACCCATGTGAAATGTGTGTAGGAGCACTGATCTTTTGAAAAATGGCATCACAATACCAGCATATGAGAGGTAACACATGAACATGCAGGATGCCCTTGATGTACTGTTAAGGCGGCACAGTTCCCTCAGTCACTACAAACTGTGATCTGTAGTCATACCTGATGCTCTCCACACCAGACACCAGCAGTAATATCCCTGAGCCTCTCCAAAACATTGTAAGAATGGAACCTCCACAGATTGCAGCCATACTTGCTGATGATGCTCTCATGGGTAATGCAGACCTGTAATTCACTGCTGAACATGATATGATGCAATTCATCAGCAGTCCATACATCACAATCACATCACCACTCCAAACACAGTTGTTTTTGTGTTGTGCTGTTAATGGTAGCCAATGAACGGGTGGTAATTCCCTAGTCCGGCTGCTGCAAGTCTGCAACCAAAGGTGCGGTATGATGCAGATTGTTGCAATAAGTCCATTACTTGTTCACGAGTGACTGGGGCAGATGTGAAGGAGTTACAAGTGCTTGGTACATAATACAGAGATCCTCCCTTGTGGTGGTCAGAGGCTGTCAACTGGAACCTTTATAACTAGTGCACCTGTTCTCACAATCCCATATAATCCAACATTAGACCACTGTCCTATCCAAAGGCCCCACAAATCTGGATACTGCACAACTTTACCAGATGGGCAAATAGAGACCCAGAATGAGGCCCCTTTCCAACTGCATCAGCTGCTGATAATGCTGCCTCACATGAGTATGTGGCATCTCCATATCATTTACAGAGATCATTCAACATCTGACACTGTTCACGCCCCTTATATAGTCTACAAGATCTGATAACTACACTAAATTCAAACAACACTAATGCACTCTGGTGGTCACTCTATGTGTCACTAGCTCAGTCATTTACATTCCAACTGATGGGTGTGTATGTATCCGAAGTTACACGTGCGTCCAACTATGTCAGACAGTGTCTTTTTTTTTAACAATAACGGTCCTTAACATTTCCTTAAGAATACTACCAAAAGTACCCTTAAACCTGCTGATATCATCAAGTGGATTTACGTCTTCCAGGAAGTCTTCAATGTAATCACAAATCTAGCCCAACTCTGTAAGGTCATCTGTTGTTCATTAAATAACAGTGTAGAACTTTACTGAATGTGTTCTGCACATCAAGGAACACAACATCAGTGTGTCATTGTCTACAGTTCTCTGGACTTTACAAACAAATAGGGTGAGCTGTGTTTCGCAATTTCTCTGTGAACAGAACCCATGTCTTTTAAGGAAATATTTTTTTGCAATAAGGTCACAAGCTTAAAGTGCGTTCCATAATCCTACAACAAATTGACTTCGGAGATCTCTTTCCACTATTCATTAGTGTTTTCCCCAATTTTTAGTTGTGATGTCCCCTGTACTTGAATTTTATTTTTATTTAACTTCACAGCCATACATGCTGGCCGGTGTGGCTGTGCGGTTCTAGGCACTTCAGTCTGGAACCGCGTGACTGCTACGGTCGCAGGTTCGAATCCTGCCTCGGGCATGGATGTGTGTGATGTCCTTAGGTTAGTTAGGTTTAAGTAGTTCTAAGTTCTAGGGGACTGATGACCTCAGATGTTAAGTCCCATAGTGCTCAGAGCCATTTGAACCAGCCATACACCCTACCAGTCGCCGCAGTCATCGGGTACGTAAGAGAGTGAAGTCATTTGTGCCACCTGTTTGTGAGGTGTGTAAACTTTATTTTGCATGTGAGTGAATTTTAACTGTTTCCACCTCACATTTTCTGGTATGGAAAGTCAGGAGCAGTCCAGTACTTGCCTAAACCAAAATGACGAAAACTGAGTGGCATACAGCTTTTTTCAATTGCTGCTCCAATAATACACAGTAAACTACTGCTAGAGGGTGAGCAAGTTCCACTCTAGAGTGATTTTAGTTCATCTTCTACTCCACAATTACTTTCCAAAACTTATGGCATTTCAGTGTTCATGTGAACATTTAAAATGAGAAGCTTATTAGAATCTTATGCAGTGAAACCATTTCAGAAGACCTAATTCAGTATTTGTTTTCTCTTTGTCACCTTTAATTTCAGTGCCATTATGGCCATTTGGTGACTGAATAGCTGATTTTGATCCAGTTGCTAACTTCACATAAAATTAAAACTTATTAGGATTTTTTGGTCAAATCGATTGGCAAACTTTTAATTTGAAATTCCAGAATGCTCCTTGTACTGACTTTGGTTTCATTTAGATTTTGTTTGTAAAACAGGGTTTGACTTTGCTTAAATCTGTGATTAATATCTCTCTGATTTTATAGCAACTTTCTAACATGGCTATTGAATCCAATTGTCTTTCCATCCCCCACAACTCTGCCTGGCACATACATGTTTCATTGATTTCATTAGGGGTCCATATCTTTGTCTACAGAGATAAATACTCAGTGTACACTGCTCAGACACTCCTTACAATACCAGTAGTCATTGACAGTATAACAGCCTTATATTTGAACGTGTGACTGCCTTCAATAGCAAATGCATACTGCCACCACCTATACCTGTAAAATTCTTGACTGGTCTGACAACTGGGGTATTATATTCCAGTCTCACATTTTCTGTCATCCAGTACCATGTTAACCCCTTTCTACAATTTGAAAAAAGAAGAAAGTGTTATATACACTTCATAAGGTTGATGAGCACTCCCAATTTTTTCATCTGCTATAAACTAATATTTTATCTGCTGTGTTACCTTTTGAGGCTGCATACAAGTTTTCTCTCAGAATGGTGGATTTATTAGCTGGGTGAATTCTAACATTATCAGCACAAATAACTGAATGTTCTGTATTTTTGTGATGTTTCACTCATAAACTATGGAATTTATTTACAATGTCAGTCTTCAAGCATGGTCTCTAAAAGAGGACCATTTCCTGAATAGTCTGAATAGAGTGAAGCCATTATATTGGTTAGCCTCTAAGGATTTTAGATATCAACACTATTTTTATACATAAGCTAAGTTTGAAATGAGGATATCACTACAAATTTTATTACAGCACACACGCACACACACACACACACACACACACACACACACACACACACACACACACACTGCATATTAGAATACATAAGTTTCAGTATGTCGCATATTGCAGCTCTCAAATATTGAAGAAAAGACATTTTAACACTTAAGCTGCTGTTCATTTACTAGCTGACTAGTTTAGGGCTTTGCCCATTTTCACAAGACCCCTATTACAGAGAACACAATTTGTTATGGGTGGATGTGGATAAAAAGGTATCAGTGATAAAATGGTTCACTTTGTATTTAGGATATGGCTGGTGCGCACAGTTCTATTTACGTCATCACACTTAAATCAGTATGTATACGATAGCATGCACTACCAATATGTAGGGAAATTCCGCATGTAAAAACAGGATTTTTCTGTGGTTCATACCTCAAATTCTATTGATGATAGAAAGGCAGTGTCAAGTGTTTTTGATAGCCCTTGGGCTAGGGACCATTTGTATACACAACAGAAGGATCATCTTACTGTAACTATCGCATAATACAAGGTCAAAGTTCAAATATTACACACTTCCTCCAGCTTGGGCAAATGGAACAAATCAGTTGGTTATTTCTGCATTAAATGTGGTCTATAGTGAGCTTTGAGGGGTTTGGGCTTATGGAGGCACCATTTAGTTCATGGGGAGTTCCTGAGAAAACCTGAAAAAAAATTTCACAATTTTCTCACTGTCAGCAGGAGATATCTACATAACTAACTGCAACAAATTGCTCAAATTTTTACAGTATATTCTCTAGGCATTTATTTAGAAGTGTTATCTTCCCAGTTTCAAAAATCTTGGTGCCCCACTTTTCAGTCAGAGTCTTTTAAACAGGAGCATTTTCACCTTTCCGTGCTCAATATGAGCATTTTCCCACTGTCTGTATCTCATATCTGTTAAAAAAAATTCACAGATCTAGTTACACCTTACAGTATTACGTTAATGTATTTGCATAATACATATTGCTCTTAATTGCGTTATCTTCATTATCCAGCATGATGTGATCCACATGACAACAATATTGTATACATAATGGAACATTTGATCTTAGTGAATTACACTTTGTGTCACACTGGCTTATTTATCATAGGTGTTGTCATATTTGTTACAGATGTTGATGCAAAAAATTTTGTTATAAGGTTTTATATAATCTATGATATATCCAACTTATTTCATAATATCACTAACTAAGTTCCATGTAGACACAGTGTTCCGATCACATGACAGTTGTACAATAACATTCCACTTCCTTTTCAAAAGTATTTAAGAGGAAACATATTGTTTCGCTAATATTTCAGTGGGATCCACATACAATAGTATTGTTGTGCCCTTATAATTTTCAGTGTATAGTTTGTAGCATTGATTTGGTGATTAATGCAGGATGGAGTGCCTTTAATATGCTGATTAAGGTGCTACAGAAATTTTTTATGAATTTTTTGCTGCACAATTCTGTTTGCTCATTTAGCTTTTGTTGTGTGTGCTTAGTAGTAAGAATGTACATTTGCATTTCTTTTAAAATGTCCATTAATTGACCTCTGAAGACATTACGTAAAACAGTGAGAGTTGTTTTGATATTTTCAGCGTAGCATTCATTCCCTCTGAGGTGTGTGCCGAAAGCTGAAATGTTATTTTTGCTCCAGTTTACGTGTTCCCTATATCTCATTTTAAATGATCTGCCTGTCTGTCCAATGTAGGGTTTACGACCTTTTGTAAATGCCAGAGTGGTTATATCATTGTGTTTTATCTATTTTATGAGTGATGTTGGCTCTTAATGCAATGACATAAATAGAACTGATCACACCAACCATATCCTAGATACAAATTATATAAGTTACTACACAATGTGATCAAAAGTATCCGGACACCCCAGAAACATACATTTTTCATATTAGGTGCATTGCGCTGCCACCTACTGCCAGGTACTCCATATCAGCAACCTCAGTAGTCATTAGACATCGTGAGAGAGCAGAATGGGGCGCTCCGCAGAACTTGCGGACTTCGAACGTGGTCAAGTGATCGGTTGTTACATGTCTCATACATCTGTACACAAGATTTTCACACTCCTAAACATCCGTAGGTCCACTGTTTCCGATGCGATAATGAAGTGGAAACGTGAAGGGACACGGGCAGCACAAAAGCATACAGGCCAACCACATCTGTTGACTGACAGAGACTGCCGACACTTGAAGAGAGTCGTAATGTGTAAAAGTCAGTTTTCTATCCAGACCATCACGCAGGAATTCCAGACTGCACCAGGATCCACTGCAAGTACTATGACAGTTAGGTGGGAGGTGAGAAAACTTGGATTTCATGGTCGAATGGCTGCTCATAAGCCACACATCACACCAGTAAATACCAAATGATGCCTTGCTTGGTGTAAGGAGTATAAACATTGGACAACTGAACAGTGGAAAAACACTGTGTGGAGCAATGAATCATGGTACATATTGTGGCAATCTGATGGCAGGGTGTGGGTATGGCGAATGCCCGGTGAACGTCATCTGCTACCACGTGTAGTGCCAACAGTAAAATTCAGTTCTTGGACACATGTCATTCTGTAGGGCTTCATCCCTATATAGTGTAAAATATGTTGACAAGACATTCACTTGTTGCAACAATTTATGTGTCCAACTTCTTCGGACTTGGAACCATTTGTGCTCAAATATCCATACCCACAGCAGGTGTATGCAGATATGGGGATCAATCCTGTTTTGCATTTTCAACTGACTTTGTAGTATGTTACTTGTCACCAAACCCTGTATACTGCTCTTTGCTCGTATGAAAATGATAGGAAACATCTTTGAAAAAATGTCCCATGTTTCTTTAAACTGGGTGTCAATGAGCAGGCGGGCGCCAATGGGCAGTCTAGTACTCAGGGCTGGTTTTTCATGTGCCACCCTGTACTACTACTACTACTACTACTACTACTACTACTACTATTATTATTATTATTATTTACTGGTCTGTGTTGTTATTACCAATGACCTTAAGATTTATGAAAATCTGGCTCAAATTATTCTTTAACTTCTATTTTTGTTGTTATTATTATTATTATTATTATTATTATTGTTGTTGTTGTTGTTTATATTATTATAATAATTATTATAATTATTTAAGTAAACTGCAATTCAAAGATTTATGTACATGTAAAACCCTGAACTGATGTAAGAGAGGGCCGAAATAAATAAAATATTATTGAAATATTTTATTTCTGATAAAGTGTAAATGAAAATATTTAACAAGGAGATATTGGAACCAATATTAGCTTCAATGAAACTGAAAAGAAAATGTGAGAAACCGAGGTATGAAAAATGATAATAGCATCTGGAAAATGACAGTGCTACTTCTTAATATGCATCTGGTCTGTATAACAACTTGACTCATATACATAAAAAAAATGGTGGCTCGTGCATCACAGGGTCAAGAACAACATTATTTGTTTGCAACAAATGTTGGTTATGTTTGTAACAAATGTTGGATCCCTCTAACTTTTAACATAATGCATTTGAAAATGGTACTAGTATGATCAACCTCTCAGGCACCACTTATAATTCCTGGTAACTGCACATAAACTCTCCCATGGCTAAGAAGTCAATAGAAAAGTCAATAATGCTAGTTTTGGCATGAATATTAAAAAGAAAAATAATGTCGAACCGTGCTCCCAGTATTTCTCATACCTGCTGCTTGTTGGCGCAACCTTTCTGCCCGTGTTGTACGGGGAGGAGGCACGGGAGGTGCATTTCCACATAAGTGTGACATGCTTCGTGCAGCATCCATGCGCCGTAGCTGACTGTCTGCTCCTACTGCTGCCAGATGGCCTGTGCTACGTGACATGCTTTGGGAGGACCCCAATGCCAGGCGCTGTCGTGGGGCAGGTGTAGGAACAGCCACCTGGCGCCGAGGGAATCGAGGCTGAGACAGCACATCCAGACGAGACATCGACAGCGCCCTACCTGGCGAGCGGCTCGGTGCCCGCCGACTGCTGGAGCTGGGTGTTGTATCACGAGGTGATGGTATCGTTGGCATGAGATCTGTCTTGCGTCGATTAACTCGTACAATGGTCTGCGCTGCATTCTGCTGCTGTCCATCTGCTTCTTCACCTGTGTCAATAGTTCTCATTAGCAACAGTGGTGTGAGATGATGCAATCCTAATCAATTAATTACATATATATTTAAATATTACACACAGTTTCCCATTATTCACTAGGCACACTTAAATAACAATTCAGAGTTTATCAGCCCACTGCTCAAGATTGACCAATCCCATAATGCAGATATAAATGTGCTTCATGGTAATAAATGTGTTTCATATCAAAATAAGTTACATGATATAACATTACTTCAATTTTACACTCCCCTGTGTTTCGTTTTGTAATATGGGCAATTTCATCTATCCAACTAAGTAACTGTACTTGCTTTCCTCCATTCTTTGTGATATTGATAATGCAACATTGCTGCAAAATAAATGAATAACACAAATATTTCACAAAACTGAGATATGAAGGCGCTATTTTAATTATGAATGTGTATACATTAAAAGTATATGTTATGGCATTATATGGTTGTGACTATTGTCATACTAATGTTTCTTTTACTGGTAACGATAATTCATTTATACTAATTAAAAATACTGTATTTCTTGTTGTTGATATATGAGAGTTATTACAGATTAAAAGTTGGTGCATGCCACATAGCAAGTTAGCAAAGCCAAAACATTAACCATTCATATACATTACACACATAAACAAGCAAGATAATTTAGTCATACATCACACTAGGCAGGCGTACAAAAAACTGAAAGAAGCACATAATTCTTCATCAGATGGTATAGTAAAGTTCAAAAAGTTGTTTCCAAAACAAGCTAAAACTTAATTAACACTGGCAGAAAAGAATCATTCACAAAACAACCTATCTACAGCAAGAAAAGTGGAGTACAGTCAGATTCTTAAGCAGGTCAATCATTAATCTCATTCCATATTTCTTTTACATGCCATAAAGTTTCTTACACAAGTTACAAAAAAAGAAAGAAACGGGGTGAATAAGAAAGACACAAACTATGTCAGCATAAAAGAAATGTAAAATAATTATTTCCAAGCAACAAAACGTAAAGCTCACAACAGGGATTTAAATGTAATTATATTTTGTGGTACATGCCTACTGACTGAACTTATTTTACAGATCATGCAAATTGAATTATTAGGTGGCAGATTTCTGCCTTGCAGGAATAAAACTAGAGGAGTGAGCATCTCTGCACATCTCAACTCACCACCAGCGGAGCCGCTGAAAATACTGGCAATATTAGAGGAGGGTGTTTGGGGGGCACTTGAAAAGCTACTTCCATCTTTTTTCACTGACAAAGTAGAGTCTAAATCAAGTTTTTTCTGGGGAGGAGCCCCTAAATCAGAGCTATAAACACCAGAAATGCTTTGGGCACGATGAGTGGCAGTACCCACAGGTTGAGGAGATTCATTCCAGTGGAAAACTTCGTACATTGAAGTGGACATTTTCATATCTGAAAAAAAGGGTTGAAGATTGGTCCATATTAATAACCATTTTTGTCATTTACAGAGCGGATGATCTGATTTCTGCAACACTGAGTAATGTTCTGAAGTCACAGCAGTAAGATATTCTTGAAAATAGCAATATACCAATGACTACTGAATTCACCAGAATGTAGGTGCTCTGATAGTCTTGATTTAAACGTCTGTAACAGAAAAAGGTTTTTAAGTTAGGTAACTGTAAATCAGAGCACCACTATATTAAGTGTTTTGAATGCACCTTGGTGAAAATAAACCACCCCATACCTTTATCATTCAAATATCAATATATAAATGACCTCAAAATTTCTTTGAGAGTGCTGCACAAGAAATTATGATCACATATACTCTGTCCTTGTCATAAAATGCATGTGTTGAGGCTTACGAAATACTTACACTACAATAAAATGTAGAAGGAGAAATGAGTCATATAACTGACACAGGAGGCAATAACAATGCTGGTAAAATATGCTGTCAATTTATGTAG
Source organism: Schistocerca serialis cubense (assembly GCF_023864345.2). Lineage (NCBI taxonomy): Eukaryota > Metazoa > Arthropoda > Insecta > Orthoptera > Acrididae > Schistocerca > Schistocerca serialis. The sequence goes on from NC_064640.1 coordinate 309,600,791, forward strand.
TTTTGATACGAATTTGCCAAGAATTTCTAAGTTGAATGTAACAGTCAGCATACAGAGTGAGAACAAATGGGTAAGACTATAACAGAACTTCCAGCAACAACAAGAATCAACACCTCGTGACCCACACATAAATATCCTATCTGATGTTATTTTACTACCATGCAGGCAGTGTTTGACGAAGTAGGATACGCCTACTCCCCATTTCATTTATTCATGCTTGCTCATCTCATCATCTCTTGATATCTCATATACACCTCTAAGGCAACGCACTTGAAAGAGATAATGCCTGATTTATAATTACATGTTACTACTCTTTTCTGACTAATTGGTCTGCTTAATACAGAATCTCAAATAACTCATTTTTCCACAAAATAAGACACTGTTAACATGTATTTTGTGAAAAATCAAACACAGGTTTGACTACATCATTGTCTGGTAACTAAAATGTGTTTCCCAGTGAGAATGAGAATGAATTATGATCACCATCAAGGAATATAAGCTGCATCTTTGTACGGAATACGGAGATCATTTCATTTCATGGGAAATTTTGGTAACCACCAGTAACATTCCTTGTACAACAAATGTTTGTCAAGCACAAACTCTAAGCAAACTAAGTCATAAAAGATGCAAAACAACAATATCTTCTGACCAACAAGAAAATACAGGTGCTTTGTATTTTATTCAAAGAATACATACAGACAATGACTGAATGTATCCAAAATATGTCTCTCACTGACAATAAAGTTTGTTGATTCAGTGGGGAATAATTAGGTAAATAATGAAATTTGGCACTCCTGAAATGCCTTAAACAAATAGTATTAGAAATGTTATAAAGGAAAAAAAACTTTTAATATAACAACCCACAGTAAATTTTCATTTAATCCTACCTCTGGGTAAATTTCGGTACACTTTATGTGCACTGTCAGCTTTCACAGCGTAATGAACAATCAATTAGATTTCAAGCATGCAGCTGTGCAAATTCATACTCTACCACTGATATTTTTGGCTTTGTCCCTTCTAGCCATCCTCAGAATGAACCAAGAGACTTTGATATGGTGTCAAATGTGGCCTTACATGTTCCACTGTGGCAGTACTGAGCATGTGAACCTGTACCACAGATGCTGGCCAGCAACAAATACCTTGCAGATGTATGCCCCTAAGGCAGGTGGAGGTGTTCAATGCATCTTTAGTAGTGACAGAACCATGCTGACTTCTCTGCAATTTAATTATAGCAAGGGCCAGATTACATGCATTACCCAAATTAAAATAACTCGTATAATTTATTAAATCTTCCACTAATCAAACTTTAGTGGCTTTCTTAAACATAAGAGTCCCAAAACAATAAGTAGCTCGTATCTTCATATCACTGTAGTCCACTCATATCTTCATATCACTGTAGTCCACAGAGTGACCAATATTTATGTGCACCACCATGGGTGGCCGTGCACGTTAAAGCGACTGCTTCCAGGACAGGGAAGTATGATTGCCCTGGATCGAATCCACATGATCGATTAACTACAAGTGGTTGGTGTGATGGCTGGCCTGGATGTGGTTTTTAGGCAGTTTCTCACATCACATTAGGTGAACAGTGGGCTGGCTGCCATGTCCTGCTTCAGGTACATGCTACGTAAACATTTAGAACACACTGTCACACTTGCATGCAGCATTTACACTATGTGCAGACAGATTGGGTATTCTGCATCTGCCCTTTAGAGGGTGGGGGGGGGGGGGAGTTGGGGGGGAGGGGAGTTGGGGGGGGGGAGTTGGGGGGAGGGGAGTTGGGGGGAGGGGAGTTGGGGGGAGGGGAGTTGGGGGGAGGGGAGTTGGGGGGAGGGGAGTTGGGGGGGAGGGGAGTTGGGGGGGAGGGGAGTTGGGGGGGAGGGGAGTTGGGGGGGAGGGGAGTTGGGGGGGGAGGGGAGTTGGGGGGGAGGGGAGTTGGGGGGGGGGCGGCAGGGGTGAATAGGAGAGTAATGACATCAGCTGTTTGGTCTCCTTAAACACTTACTCAGTGTCACCATTTGCAAAATGCAACTCTTTGATATCAGCCAGCATCTGTGGTGTAGACTTGCACATGCAGCACCTCCAGGATGGAGCACATAAGGGCTCTCTTTGCACACTGTCGTCCATCTCTTGGTTCACTTGAGGATTGAAGAAAGATACACTCCGCACTCCGTCTTCAGGCCACGAGTGGCCTACTGGGACTATCCGACCGCCGTGTCATCCTCTGTGGAGGATGCGGATAGGAGGGGCGTGGGGTCAGCACACCGCTCTCCCAGACATAAGATGGTGTTCTTGACCAAAGCCACTACTATTCGGTCAAGTAGCTCCTCAATTGGCATCACGAGGCTGAGTGCACCCCGAAAAATGGGTGCAGCGCATGGCGGCCTGGATGGTCACCCATCCAAGTGCTGACCACACCAGACAGCACTTAACTTCGGTGATCTCAGGGGAACCGGTGTTACCACTGCGGCAAGGCCATTGCCAGAAGGAAGATACACAGCCAAAATAATTGAAAGAGTTGTAATTTGCATGGTTGCATGGCCTAAATTTAATAAATTATCCAATATGCTTGTTCAAAACATGCATATACTCTCTTCCCATTTTTCTCACTTCTCTGAAAGCTTGAGGTCCATCACCCGTTATTTGAGTGTGGATTTGGCAGTGCTACTTATAGCAGGAAGTTGCCCTTTTATCTATTTTCATTTGGTTTGAAGTTTTAGTACAATGTTTGTAAGCAGTCTACATTATCAAGAAGAATAACATCTCCACAAACACCTTGTAGTAATATTTTCTTATGCTTCTCTCAGTTTTATTACATTCTTCGACACTGCCTTATCCCAAGTGATCAACACTACTTATATCTTCTGACTTAGGTCTGACGACTTCACAGAAAACATAATGCTCTATAACCAGTGTTTCCTAGTAGCTGCTACTTGCATTTAATTACTATATTTACAAATTACTTCTGAAAACTGAAAATAATTCAGTTTCTTTCATCTTAAAGTTTTATATGGGTCTATATATACACATGCTAAAATTGTTCTTTTCATTACTTTTTTTTGGCAGTTTTAACTACTGCAGAAATTTTTAAGAAATTTCACACTTCATACTGGAACAGTTGCTCCTTAACTTGCACCAGAACATGCAAACATGAATGGTGATATAAGCACAAACAAACTGAAAAATAATTCTTGAAATGCTTGTCATAACAATCACAACAAATGTAAAGACAATAATTTAGGCATGTAGGATGGACATTAGGAATACAGCTCATGTTTTTCCTTATGCAGTTGTTTCTACCTTATATGACTCAGAAAGACTCAACTCTACGCAATAGCATGAACAATAAGTGGAACACATTCAGAGTAGTGGCTCATTGAATTTTTTTTTAAAGTACGTTATGACACAGGATTTTTTCCCTTATTCTACTGGTATCACAGCATCTTAACTGGATTTTTTAAATGTAGCATTATATCTGCAACAGGAACATGGCTTCAAAAATGTCTGCCTTCACTTGGCACACAAATATTTTGTTGTTTAACTGTTTCTTGCTCAGATCTGTACTTACATGCACAAATCTACTGCATAATCAGCTTGCATGAACATTACATACAAACTCTTCCACTAGAAGCAGTGACAGCATAATAATAGTTATCTATCTTTTACATGTGATCACCACAATAGAAAATGGTTTATCCATTTATACAGCTTGTCAATTTATTGAAAGATGAAATGAATGTATGAACACAGTTTGTTAACTGCAACATGTGCAACTGACCTTCACCTGGCTTTCGGTCTAGGCCACTGGCAGATGTTGCTCTCTTCTTGCCAGTTCCATCTAATTCTCGCTCAGATGAACGTCGAGTGAGTGGAGTAGCCGTGAACATCATTACATTACTTGTTGAAGTTGCCCTGTTCATTGAAAGAGGTAAAAGTCACAATAAGATAATACAGTAGTGTTACTCATACAGTTTTATTATGACAGCCCATTCAGGCCAAAAGATAATGTTTTATACCATATCGTACCACATATTAAGGTGAGCCTGCATTCCAAACAGCATTCAGTAAACATTAAACCAGCTTAACTGCTATTTTTGCCTATGTTCTTAAATCTGCTGACAGTTTGTGGCCAACTCAGTCATGGTTTTATGTAAGAATCCACAAAATTAAAGCCCACATGGAGTGTTTAAGTTTGTCATGATTATTTTGTGATACTTATGTGACAAATGCTAATTTTGCTTGTACCACTTGAGAATGACCAGGCCAAAACTAGTTATGAAAAAAATTAAATTACAACTGGTTTTATCACAAACAAAAAAGTGAGGAGAGAGAGAATCCACCCCCCACCACCACACACAGAGACTAACTGAAAGTAGATTCCAGTTAGTTTCCGTTATGAGTTTAACTAGGTAATGGATTAGTTCAAACACTCAACATAAAAAATAAAAAATAAAGTTGTTAAATACACATTCTATTATCACATAGGAAAGTCTTAGCTGGGATGTAAATAATAACTGAGGTCACAGAGCACTAGCTACCTTTTAAATGAAGTGCTGAATGCCAGGCAAGCACATAAAAACTACCCATGAACGTTGACTTTTTTTTTGAATAGAGTGGTGAGAATGAGAGAATGGAGATAAGTAAGGGGCAAACAGAAAGAAAGGGAGGGGATGCAAATTGGCTGAAGGAAGAGTAAATAAAATAAATAATACAAGAAATGATATTATGATTACTGCTGTGATGGAGGAAGTAGAAATATGGTTAGTTTCTTATCACAGTCAACACGTCAACGTAATTGTAGCAGCAATATCTATTATGTTTCAATTAGTCAACAACTTTCACATTTTGCAGTAATGAGAAAAATTATCAAACAGAATATGAACACACCTTTTATGTTATTTTACATTTTCCTAACCATTCCAAATCTAATGATCGACAAAATACTATATATGTCCAACCAAAGATGTACATGAACTTATATCCCATAGTATAATATAACCAAGAAACAGCACTATTACAATTTACTACCTATGATTTGCTTTTGCCTAGTAGTTGGGTCTGTATCAAAGAAAACTCATTGTTTAATATGTGCAATGTTCAGCAACTGACCACCCAGATGAACCAAGGGGGCTACCAACAGTGTCTTCTCAATGACTGTTCAGCAAATGCTGCTGTGTACAGGCTTCTGCAGGAGGTGCCCAGTTCACGCATCCATGCTGGCTGCTGTTCATCAGTGACAAAGGCTGGAATTTCCAAGACAATTGGACATCCACTGAGTGGTGACAGGTGGCCTTTTCAGATGAACCATGTCTTACGCTCCATCGGAAAGATGGTCATTGGTGTGTACAGCATGGAACGTCTGAAAGCAAACACCCTGCAACAATTATCGGAATGTTCCAAGCCAGAGGATGGAATGTTATGGTCTTGGGAAGTTTTTCGTGGCATTCCGTGAGTGATATCATCATTCTGGAAGGCATAATGGATCAACACAAGTATCCATGTAGCCTTGGGGACCATTTTCATCTCTGCATGCAGCTGGTTTGGCCACCAAACTCCCCCGATTTAAACTCAATTGAGAATCTGTGGGTCCACCTCGATTGGGCTGTACACATCACGGATCCTCGACTGAGTAACCTAGCACAGCTGGCTATGGCACTGGAGTCAGCATAGCGCCACATCCCTGTTGGTACCTTCCAGAACCTCACCGACTGTCTTCCTGCATGTCTTGCAGTGATCTGCACTGCGAGAGGTTGTTACTGAAACCAGTTGACAGGTGATCACATTAATGTGACTGGACAGTGTATGTACATAGACAGTTAGTGCCACTTCATTTCTGGAGGTTTCTCCACATCTAAATATTAATATTTCTGCTAACAACTAACAAGGGAACCTCCTCATCGCACCCCCCTCAGGTTTAGATATAAGTTGTGCACTGGATAGGCCTTGAAAAACTGAACACAGATCAATCGAGAAAACAGGAAGAAGTTGTATGGAACTATGAAAAAAATTAGTAAAACAGACAAACTGAGTAGTCCATGCGCAAGATAGGCAACATCAAGGAGAATGTAAGCTCAGGAGTGCCGTGGTCCCGTGGTTAGAGTGAGTAACTGCGGTACGAGAGGTCCTTGGTTCAAGTCTTCCCTCAACTGAAAATTTTACTTTCTTTATTTTCGCAAAGATATGATCTGTCCGTTCGTTCATTGATGTCTCTGTTCACTGTAATAAATTTAGTGCCTGTGTTTTGCGACCGCACCGCAAAACCGTGCGATTAGTAGACGAAAGGACGTGCCTCTCCAGTGGGAACCGAAAACATTTGATCGCAAGGTCATAGGTCAACCGATTCCTCCACAGGAAGACACGTCTGATATATCCTATACGACACTGGTGACGGCACGTGCGTCACATGACAGGAATATGTTGTCGACCCACCTAACTTGTACACTTAGCGAATGGGTTAAAAGATTCTTCTACCTTGCCCGATTTAGGTTTTCTTGTGGATGTGATAATCGCTCCCACAAAAGTGATGAAAACATAAGAGTTTGACACATAAACTGAAAATAAAAAACTAAATTTTTCACTCGAGGGAAGACTTGAACCTAGGATCACTTGTTCAGTAGCTGCTCTCGCTAACCACGGGACCACGGCGCTCCTACACGTTCGTTCGCCTTGATGTTGCATATCTTCGCATGGACTACTCAGTTTGTATATTTTACTAATTTTTTTCATAGTTCCACACAACTTCTTTCTGTTTTCTCGATTGATCTGTGTTCAGTTTTTCAAGGCCTATCCACTGTACCAACTTATAACTAAATCTGAGGGGGGTGCGATGGGGAGGTTCCCTTGTAAGAACATGCAAGTATCACAGATGCTGAAGACACTCAAATTACAGGTCTGTGACTTTCACAACTGTCCATGAACCATGTGGAACCATGGAATGTCATGTTGCAATGAAACATCTGCAGGCTACAATTAATATCGTTTTGATTTAATTATAACACAAATATGATTTTTTATGTTTCAGTATAATGCACTGTAACAGGAAGCAGCAGAAATGGTGGCTGGAGGGGCAACTCTCCCACTAGAGTTCTCACCTTACTCCTAAGTCATCAAAGATAGCATGAATGATATGCAGAGTTGCAACATTAACCATGTTAAAGGCAGAAACTTCATAGTTGTTACTTTTTATGATGCTATCTGGATTATATCTGTGGCATAAATGATGCTGTGGCAACAGAATGTGCTTGGAATCATGGACCAAGATGGACTAAGCCAAAAGCTTATCAATGGCACTTAGAAAAGGGAAGACTAGGTACGGGAGGACTGGTCTATACCTCACAGCTGCCACTTTTGCTGCTCCGTATTCTATGACAGCATTTTGTTCCATCACGTAGTAATCCAAGAAGACACTTTTCATCCCAATAGAGGGTCAAGCATACTCTCCTCACATAAAATTATAATTCCTCAGTAGTAGACACAGGTTTTGTTACCAATGAACCTTATAAGAAAGACATCACCTTCTTGTTCCACACAATACAGAAGGTGTTCACACTAATCAACACATGATTGTTTCAATTTGGAGGTTACCTGCCAGGAAACCCATCTGGCACACATACTGTAAAATTGGAAAAAAATCATGCACAATGTTGTATGCTGAATCATGACTAACATTTACAGTCACTACAATGTTATCTAATGTCAATACGCAGTTTACCAACAGAATGACTTGTTAGCAACTTCATGTGCCTGACCTGTAAGAGAAGTATCAACCAGTAATATCGCAACACGTATGAACTTGCAACTCCATTTATAGACTCTCTGCTGTGACAAACATGTATCACTACACTGGAGATCCAGGCAGCAATGAATTTCAATAGATTTAACTCCCTTACTGCCTAGAACTAAACAACTGGATGCTTTTGATCTGTGGTGTAAATTGCTAGTAGGGTAGCTATCTTTAAATAGTTTCTCTGCTGGGGTATATGCATCTGCATAATACTGCCCTCTTGGGCACATACAGCATACTCTTAGAAACATGCATACCAACTAAAGGCTATAGATATCATTTTTCACTTTTTAATATACATTTACAGATTTAGCTTGACACTCCCTTTTACACAAGACATTCCATCCTGTATTTTACATTAATGTAATGATAACATATGAAAACTTCTTTTCATTTTAGTATGACATTCTTCATTACAGTTTCTAGAGGTGCTAAGGACTGCTGCCATGTTAACAGAGTGGACTAGGGCAATCAGAGGCTATCATCTGGGCTAAGTTGAGAGGTGGTGCCACTACTTTCACAATGACCCATGAGAAACTATAAACATTGATTGCCAATTCAAGCATGGATTCATCAAACAATACTAGATGATAAACACAAGCAGGTCCTACCTGGAACATTTAAATGGTCTCACTTGTGGAAAAAAATGGAGATAAGATAGAAGAATTTGTGCATACAATGAGATAGATTAATGTGTATGTATACAATCTTAGAAGCAATGATTACACTGTGAGTGTCCATGGGGCGAAACAATGTGCCCTAGCTTCATTTCTCAGGTGGTGAGTTGCCAGCAGAATGTTCATGTAAGGTCAAGGCTAAGGTTCCAAAAAACATTACAAAAGCAGTGTGTACAGCTTCTGTATTGGAAGAAACTGACCCAACTCTCCATTAGAGCACTGCATCCACATGACAAAACGATGTGAGTAGCGCTTGTTACCCATTGCACGTGTTGCAGAAGCATGTGCCCAGCAGTTTCCTAACACGGTTTCATTTGGCATCATGCAGTGCTCATTCACTGAATGAGGGGCAACAGGCACATGGCCCTGTCATGTGGAAAAGGAAACATGGACTCCATATAGCTTAGTCACAACATAGTGGCACTAATGAGCCTGTCAAGCAACAGAACGCATTTAGAATTAGAATTTCTCTTTAGATGCCAGCTTTCCATTTTACTATGCCGAAAGTGAATGCTTTATACCTGGGGTTCATCAAGTATTACCACAGTGACTCAGTATGATTATGTGCAAGTGAACATAAAGTGATAATCGAATACTGAATGTTACTGAAGGTCATGGAATTAGCTGTGGAAGTCTACATTTGTGTCAATGAATGTTGATGAAACATTGTTTGCATTCTGTCTGCAGCTAAAACCACACAGACATTAAGACATATTTTGAGCAGAGCAAGTGAAAAAGATTAATTATGGCAAGTGTAACAACTGATTATAAATGCCTATTCTGTTTATAATAAACAAAATAGTTACAATCCAGCTACACTGTAAGTTCTTGCGGGTAAATTGAGTAAATGAACTAATAGGACTCATTCCAGTTAATATTATCAACTGGAATGAACACAGAGAGGAAGAAGGCACAAGGTGCTGTGGTTAGCAGAGATGGGCCTTATTTGATTAAATTTCTATCTGGATAATTATTCAAATAAGTAAATCATTCAAACAAATTTATTCATGAATAAATTATTTGTAACTTACATAATGAATAATGTAAAATGCCACTGTATTTTCTGCATTTACTTCTTGTATAGATATCTATTACCAGTGTTGGTTCCTTTGGCTCAGTGGAGTTTCTATTTGATAAATAACTTGTTAATGGTTTGTACAGAAATGTACCTCAGTGGGTCATGTTTTCTTTTGAGAAAATTTCAAGAGACAATTGAAGACTTTTTTCACCTTTCTACACCAACTGCACTTACTGCAGCAATGTCTTACACATAATTTAGAGACAAATAGTTAACCTGCATTGCTGCTCATGACCCAGGGAGGATTACAACAAGCTACAGAAATGTCGAAGAAATCAGATCAGGAGTTTCAAATGATCTTATGTAGTAAAAAGAAATTTTTATTTTGAACGTGATGTGGGAAGAGAAGCTAAGGTGGAACTACAATGGATCATTTGCTAAGGACTACAGCGGAATAGATGGCATCTCAATTTTTGCTGAAGATAGTGGTGATTCGTATCGCTCTCCTGAAATAAAGACAATGTCAGGATACGTCATGTACCAATATCCTTTATACATAATAGATGTGTAGAACATATTTTCTTTAGTATGTCATGAGGGTGAATCTTCGAAAGTAATATAAATTTTTTGATGAGATGTTTGGAAAAAAAGAGTTCTTCTGAAAACTAATTTAAAAGCAGCAGAAAGTAAATTTTCTTAATACATGACAAAACATTAGAGCAATAAATATAATTCAATTTCAAATTTATCTATTGTTTGTAACGTTTTCTATTCACAGACAAGAAATAAATTTTTTATTAATGTAAATGAATAATATTCTGAGTAAATATTTTTATTTGTTATTTGCAAATAACAAATAATCTGTATTCACCACTTTGTCATTTGAATAAAAGTTGCCCAACTCTGATAAGAGAAGCATATTGCACATGCGCACACTGCAGATTCGCAACCTATTTGCAAGTGAGTGCAAGCACGTCATATCTTCGTGGCTGAGGACAAACCCAAGACATCAGCATGACCACTGACAAGCACCCACATGTTTGTGTTATTAGGTGAGGAAGCATCAGCCATTTTCAGTAACTTCTGCCAACATTCATGAGGTGCATCTACATCCATTTCATATTGCTTTGCAACGTTACGCCCAGATATTTAAGCAACCTGGCTGTGTCAAGCAGGACACTAGTAATACTGTACCTGAACATTACAGGTTTGTTCTTCCTACTCATCTGCATTAACTTACATTTTTCCACATTTAGAGCTAGCTGCCATTCATCACACCATTAACAATTTTGTCTAAATTGTCTTGTATCTTCCTACAGTCTCACAACTTCGACCGCTTACCATACACCACAGTGTCATCAGCAAACTACAGCAGATTGCTGCCCACGCTGTCCACCAAATCATTTATGTATATAGAGGACAACAGCAGTCCTATCACACATCTGTGGGGCACTCTTAACAATACCTTTGTCTCCGATGAACACTCACTGTCGAGGGCAACATAGTGGGTTCTATTACTTAAGAAGTCTTCAAGCCACTCACAAATCTGTGAACTTATTCCATATGCCCATACCTTCATTAACAGCCTGCAATGGGACACCATGTCAAATGCTTTCCAGAAATCTAGAAATATGGAATCTGGTTAGTGCCTTTCATCAATAGTTCACAGTATATCGTGTGAGAAAAGGGCAAGCTGAGTTTTGCACGAGTGATGTTTTCTAAAACCATGCTGATCTGTGGACATATGCTTTTCAGTATCAAGAAAGTTTAATATATTAAAACTGAGAATATGTTCAAGGATTCTGTAGCAAACTGAAGTTAGGGACATTGGTCTGAAATAGTGTGGATCCATTCTCTTGCTGTTCTATATAATACTGGAGTAACCTGCACTGTTTTCCAGTCACTTGGGACTCTGTGATGTCAGAGATTCATGATACATGCAGGCTACATAAGGGGCTAATGCCATAGAGTACTCTTTGTAAAACCGAATTGGGATTCCATCCGGACCTGGGGCCCTATTCTGTATCGTTCATACCGATCGGTGTAGTAGGTTAGTCTCAGCAGTGGCGTCATTTTTGGTTCTTTATCCAAATATCCTATTCAGTAAGCTTCTGAGTCCTGTTACTGAATGATGCTCCCACTGAATTTACGACAGTTGTACCGAGACGTTTTGGATTTTGGTGTGGCCCTGTCGATCGGTGAGCTGTGGTTTATGTACACCTATAATTTGTTACTTTAAACATATTTAGCGGTTTTAGCTTTGGATTTGGTGACTGTGTTACTAAACAATCACCATAGGACACATCCGGTTGGAAAGTGAGCTCATAATAGACTAATTTCCTTTGTTAGAAATATGGTTAGGTTAGGTTGTTACTGTGAATGATTACATCCAAAAAAAGAACGTTTTTGGTCAATATTCTCTCAAAATACGTGTTATTTTTATGCAAATAAGAGTTTAAAGATCATTAAATATCAAGACATCGGCTCTGCTTACGTATATTACATGAGTGTGAACTGAAGTTACTAGTGACTTTGTGTACTGGTTTAGTTAGTAATTATCGAAACATGTTTACAACTTTCAAGTAACAATGGAAAGTAATTATGTGAAGCCTGATATTGGAAACTTTACAAACTATCACACATTTATGACTTGTGCAGCACCATTTGGCAATGATATCAGCCTACGTTCCTCTCCACAATAGTATAAGAATTGAGCATTACGTTCCTGTTGTTTGGTGTGGCCAAGTGGTTAGCTCGCGGGAATGCGATACGAAAGGACACGGGTTCACACATGGGTGGGTACATAAGTTGTTTTTTTTCTTTTTCTCTTCATATATGCAACACGTTCTGAAACATTGTTATTCGTGTAAGTTAATATTTTTCTGCAGTATTCGTTATTACTTACATGTAAGAGCGCACTTCCTCAGTAATGATTTCACAATTTATGTGTGTTTAAAAAATGAAATATGAAATTGCTGGAAATGAAATTGCTGTGAGTGAAACAACCAACAGTGACCTTTATATTTTTTCTTGTCAGAAATAATTCACCATTTTTTTCCGAATATGTAGCAGTTTCTGCGTATGTGGTTAAACAGGAATCTAAGAGCACAACTTAAATTACTGGGACTGTAACGAGCAGCAGTCATCTTCATAATCTTGCTTGTCACAAGTAAAATCTGCGATTGAATCCTCAATAACAGTAGGCAGAAATGAAAGATCTCCATCGTAATATTTTTAGACTGTAGCACCATATACGAAACATTTTCATTCATGAGATGCATGTTATAAACTACGATGAACTGCAGGAGCTCTCGAAAATGCGTTTTTTCAGTTTTGTTTTTAAGACCCAAATCGTTGACGTATCATATAGAGAAGTGGGCTACTTAATCATTTGGATCTTTAGGATCGAGTTATAACCACATTCTGTTTATCTTCTTATTCTTTGAAACTCTCAGAATCAATTTTTCGAGTGTTTTTGTAGATATATTAGTACAATGTGGTGCTACACACTATTCCTAACTCATTTTACAAAATGTAAAATCCAAAACATGATGTCAGTGTGAATGAGAATAAGATGACATAATGCAGCATTTACGACAATCTGCAGAATACAGTCAAATATGCTATCGTTATTATGCACGCATGGAAACATGCGGTCAGGGAAACTGTAAAAATTTCTATGCATTTCAGCTGAGAATGATGGAAATGGATATACCTCACCTGATACTGTTAAGGAGGCAAGAGCAATGAAGGCGGGCATGTCAGCTCGATGGAATGCAGCGTCATGCATTACGGCAACATAAACGCAATTTTTGGTACTTCGAAGAATAGTGCGCCTGTGTTGTCTGCTAGCCGCTTTGTGTTCATGGCACTGTGCAAGCTGCAGTGCGCATGCATGGATCTGCGGCTGCTTGGTTTTGATTGGCTTGCACGAAGCGATCCGACAACAGCACTTCAGTTCTCTAGACCCAAACGGTATCGCTTCTGAAATGCATACTAAATAATACAGGGGCTCCAATTAGAGTACTAGACCATTTGGTGCTCTCGAATACCGAAATGATCAGCACAATGGCGGAAAGATACAGAATAGGCACCCTGATGACTTATTTTCATCTGTGCTCTCTCTTGCACACTGCCGCTGCACGCTATCCATGTGGACAGGCCACGTGCTTGCAGGGCTCTACTCTCCAGCACAAAGGAATGAAAATGGAAATTTCATGCTGCATATGCAAATGAACAGAGCATGCATGAATAGAAGCATTTGTGCATGTGTGAAGCAGATGAATGATTTGGCTATCGGACGTGTCATGCTGGGAGTAGATCCTCTCAGTGAACATGAAAAGGAATGGTTTGCAAGCAATAGGGCAACATGAAACGAAAATAGAGACACCCTAGCTAGTGGATGGCACTTCCAATAAACACAACTATTGGGGACCAATACATGGATAGAGTGGCAAAAATATGCCTTGCCAGAAGGATGGAGGGTGAGGCAAGTTTCTATTGAGCATGGGGCCAAGTTTTGGTGTTCTACTGTGAAATGCATGAGCCTGAGAAGTTAGGCTTGCTGTGATGATAGTTGCAATCGATTTGTAGCAGCACAGCTAAAATAACAGGTTCTGCGCATGTACATTTTGAAATAGATGAAGTAATTTTCTCGTGGGACTGGAAATATTGCCCAAGAGAGGCAATGCCACTGTTAGGATGAATTTCATGATGATGGGATGGATTTCATGATGACATACTGAAATTGAATTTGAAGTAATTGGATGGGTGACAATTTCAGTAAGGCCACGCAGCTGAAGAACCCACACCATCACAAGATGCACACAAGGAGCACAGTATCTTCAAACTGAAACTCATGACACCATTCCATAAGGTGCAAGAAGGATACTCTGCCAGTAGACATGCAGTTTTTAGTGGAGTCACAACCAGATAATGGCGGTGTGGATAAAATTCAGTTTCCTAAACCAGAATTTGGCCCTTAACAGGGAAGGAGAGAATGGTCACTTGGTTCCAATCGGTATAAACAACTTTAGTAGCGAGAGACTGAAGCTACTTGGCAAGGCACCTAAGAAATTACAGGCTGCAAAATTCACTCTGACCCAAAAAAAGTGTGACTTTGGATTAAACATGCTCAAGTATCTGTGACAAATTGTCAGCAATGACAAGATTCATCTGGATGCAAGAGTAGAAGAGAGAACGTACAAATTCCTTGCGCTGACATCAGTGAAGGAATTGCAGTCATTCCTACTGTTAGCACACAACAACACAATGGCATTAGTCTCATTCATTTGATCCAATATGTGCATAACTCTTATGTAAAAGACACTGTCACCAGGCTATCAGAAGGTGAATCTTCTCTTCCACTGAGGTAACAATCCTACATATCATGGAAATTGCTGTATATATTCACCATCAGAAACCTTTCATGATTCAGCCTCCTCCCACTTAGATAACTTTACCCATCACTCTGGGCTTCAAAAAACGATAGCAACACAGTACAGTCTTATCAGGAATGAACTTGCACCTGCATCATCCTGATGCAGCTTTCGTATAAATAATACATGTATTACACACTTTTATTGTTACTTGTATCTCAATCACCTGAAAATTTTAGAGAAATGATTTTTTTTCTTCTGGGAAGGGAGTGTAACAGCTCAAAACCTGACTGGTCATTGAAATACTCTAATGCCAGACGGCACACTTGGTTTGGAGTTCAAAGCAAATGTGAGCATCTAGTTGTTTCACCACCTCTGCAAAGCTGCAATAAGGCTACCTGGAGATGTGGCAGCAAAACTGTCAATGATCGTAGGTCAGCAGAACTGCTGGCAATGCATGCCAGTCAACAGACAGTCATTACCTCATCTAGCCCACAAGATGAGTGGCTGACATTACAGACAGCGCACTTGCATTTACTATTTTGCTAAACAGCAAAACAATTTTAACTAGGAGGCCAATAAATACTATCACCTCTGGCAGCAGAGGAAATTAGGATGGCAGGATTAAGTAATCAGCTCCAGTCGCTAGCCTGGCCTCACCTGAAGAAATGTCAACTGCCACACTGCTGATAAACTTGTCATCTCTGCCACCAGATAGATTGAGCAGCAATCTGCGATTATTTGCCGATGGCGCTATAGCATATGGGAAAGTATTGTCATTAGAGTGATTGCAGAAGGAAATAGGATGACTTAGACAGAATTTCTGTTTGGTGAGATGAATGGCAACTTGCTTTAAGTGTAGAAAAATGTAAGTAAATGCAAATAAGTAAGAAAAGATATCCTGTAATGTTCAAATAGAGTATCAGTTGTGTGCTGCCTGACACAGTCATGAAGATTAAATACCTGGACATAATGTTGCAAAGCGATATGAAATGGTACGAACAAGTCAGGACAGTAATAGGGAAGGTGAATGGTAGACTTTGGTTTATTAGGAGGACTTTAGGAAAGTATAGCTCATTTATAAAGGAGACCACATATATAACGCTATTGTGTCCCATTCTTGAGAACTGCACAAGTGTTCGGGATCTCCACCAGGTAGAATTAAAGGAAGAAATCAAAGTAATTCAGAGTTACGCTGTTATGTTTGTTATCAGTAAATCTGATCAACACATGATTACTTCAGGGATGCTTCATGAACTCCAGCTGGAACTCCTGGAGGGATGTTGTTTTTGTGAATCACTACTGAGAAAATTTAGAGAACTGGCATTTACAGCTGAATGCAGAATGACTATCGCCACCAACATGCATTTTGCGTATGGGCCATGAAGATGAGTTAGAGAAATCACACTTTTATGGAGGCGTATAGGCAGTCACTTTTCCCTAACTCCATTTATGAATGGAGCGGGAAGGAAATGACTAGTAGTGGTATAAGGTATCCTTTGCCATGCACCATATGGTGGTTTGCTATGTATGTACAGGTAGATGTAGATCTAGATGTAGAATCCCTTCATTGCCACCTCAATAGGTCCATTACCGTCATTTCCCTGTATTGGGGCTTTTAATATGGAAACTTTTAGTCCACACTATCATTTGGCAATCATATAATAAAGTTCTTGGGAATTTACTCAGTGCCTGGTTACTTAATTGTTTTGCTACTGCCTATCCTGTCTACAAATTAGTCACCTACTCCTCCTTGGATGCAACCCAAGATCCATCAGTAATCGGATCCTACATTCATATGGTCCCAGCAATGTAGTCATCCTGATTTCAATCTGTCTCATGCTGGATCTGCAAAAGTACTCAATTTCTGCCATTAGTCTATACCAATACGGATCATGATTCATTGAAGCGGGTCATCTTTATTAGCCTGCAGCAATATGTGTAATGATTAATCAAAAAAGGTGATCTTTAACTGTTATTTGATCTTTCAATGGCTGTGCTGCTGTGCATGCCCTGTGAGGTAGTAGTGTCTGTGTGCCCTACAGAAAGAAAGTGATTCTGGTTTTTGCTGTCCAGCACAGAATAGGTAGATTATTTATTGCACTGTTGACTGCCTTCTACTGTTACACCAACAACACATAGATGTCCACAGAGTTTGACACTGGCATCTTGTGACAAACCAAATTCTCACACACATCAGCAACCCATAAATCAAATGTTCGTGGGTGTAATGTGTGCTTACAGAGATATAGCCCTCATTTTCAAGTTGGATATGAACTCTTGCTCACAGAAGTATAACATTAGTCTGTTCCAGAATATTTTAACTTATTCTGTAATGACATGTAATGAGTTTTCTTATGTCTAATTAGCTCCTGTGTCTGAGATAGCATGGATTTCAGAACCAAATGCTATGGGAAAGCCAGTCTGGTCTTTTCATTCACAAGACCCACAAGGCTATACAAGGATCAGACAAAATAATGGAAACATTGCAAGAAATGTGTGCCTGAACATTAATGAAGCAATGCAGGTTGCACTGTAGTATTTGATCACAAACTGCACCTGTGCAATGTTATCAATACATTACAAGTGTCAATCATGGTCAGAACAGAGTTCTATATAGTTGTGAGTGTATTATGTGAGTGATAAACAAATTTGAAAATGGGCAAGTTGTTGGTGCTCATATGGAGGGTGCATCCATAATCGAGGGAGTCAAAGTATTTGGTATTTCAAGAGGCACCATATCACAGACTTACATCACATACAGGGAAAATGGAAAAACATCACCTGCTAAGTCACAACATGGACACAACTGTGTGTCGTGTGATAGTGATCGGTGGTCATTGAAGAGAATTGTGATAAAAAAGAAGAGGACAACAGCTGCAAACGTCACTACAGACCTGAATAACGCATTCATGAACCCTATTGGCAACAAAACAACACAATGGGAGCTCCATAACAAGGGATTCACAGGACAAGCTAGAATTCCAAAATGGCACATCAGTGATGCAAATGCCTGTAGCTAGAAAATGTGGTGCCACAGACATAAAGCCTGGACTATGGAGCAACGGAAGGCAGTTAATTGGTCAGATGAATCTCAATGCACACTGTTTCCATCTTCTATGCGAGTTTACATTCCAAGAGTGAAAAATGGTGGTGGTGGGGGGAGGGGGGGGGGGGGGTTAAATGATGATTTGGACTGCCATATTGTGGTATTTCATGGGCCCCATGGGTACTCTGCAAGGGTGTATTACCACTATTTTGGCTGAACAGGTCCATCTCACAGTTAATATTTGTCCCCTAATGGTGATGCTCTTTTCCAAGACAACAGGGCCCCTGTTCATACAACCTGCATACTACAGGGCTGGTTTTATGAGCATGAGGATCAACTGTCACAGCTCCCCTGGCCACCACAGCCACCAGATCTTAACATTATTGAGCCTTTGTGGTCCACTTTGGAAAGTAGGGCACGTGATTGCTATCCACCTCTATCATCATTACCTGAACTTGCCACTGTTTTGCAGAAAAAATGGTGTAAGATCTCCTTGAAAATAACACAGGACTGGAAGCTGTTTGAATGCCAACTGTTTTCTTAAACTGTATTAGGCATGTTAATGTGCTGTGTTTTTGGTGTTTCCATATTTTTGTCCAACCCCATATTTATAGTTCCATAATATCCATTACTCAATACAGTAGGCACTAATGGCATATGTATTTAGATATAAGAACCCCCCAAACAAATGGCTGAACCACGTAAAGGCCAATGACAGAGTGTAACTCACTTGAGGAGTCCTGGGATGGTGTAGCTTCTGCTTACAGGACTTCACTGTACCTCATCAGTAATGAATATTTGTTTAGAATTTGTATCAGGTATGATTAACTGATGAAATTCAAAATGTTCAAAGAGAACACAAAATAGAATGTTCATACAAATATATGGGCACCATTAACAATATTATAATGTAATCTGAAACTACATTTCTTGTTTCATTTTGTAAATTCACTATGTCAAACAAAAAGTACTTCAAAAGAAAAGGAAAAGAGCGAAGGGAAGCCCGAGGGTATGCTAAATAGAAACTGAACACATGAGGGTGGACATCAGATGTGAAAAGAGAACTTAAAAGTACAAAAGATGTAGTATGATTAAAAGAGAATGGAAGATCATGTGCTTTATTACTAGGGCAGAGAAGTAATTGTGATGATAATGATGATGAAAATGAAATGATTGTCATGCAAACAGTAAATTAAATAACATATTTTAAATGCTATTCTCATTAAAATTACCAACGAAATATCCAATACTTTACATTCATTGTGTATCTCTGACATCAACCAATAACCTGTTTTAATTTTCCTCAATAATTATGGAACCTAATACTATGTGTTAGACACTCGGAACATATTGAATACCTGAAAATGTAAAATCATTGTAAATGTACACTATCTTAAGCAACTACGTAGATTATTGTACTGTTTCCCCAGCATAGCTTACCTCCTTGTACCCCAAAATGAACCACCGGTGTCGGCTGGTTCCAGCATTCGTGGTGTTGAACTACCAAAAGCAAATACTGCAGAACTTCGTTCATTTTTCCTCTTCGAGTCTATGCGAGCTTCACGTTCCTGAAAAGGAAAGTAAACTTATTGATTAGGAAACCATAAATTTAACCAGAGGGGATACAGTTACATTATCAAATAGAAGCTAGTTCCCATAACTTGTATCATTTCAGGCAGGGGGGTTACCTTCATAGTCTCAGATGTTATTGAATTTAGCATATGTTAAAATTCAGGAGTTAGTAAGAAACATGTAATTTTTTTTTTTTTTTTCGTTTTCTCCAAAAAAAATCCTGCCCCGAGATACACGCCTCCAAAGATGACACTGCGAACACCATTTTGAAGATGCGAATTTCAGAAAATTCTTCTCTGTAACAGTTCTAGATATTTTGTTAGAGTATTTTTATTTGAAAGATAATTGCTTTATGATTACAATGGTACCCTCTGTTTGGACCTATCTGACAAAGTTCTTTTACTGTCACCTTTTGAAATTTTTTCAAAAATGCCAATCCAGAGAAGTTAGATTTTTTCTCTGTTGATTAGTACCATGTAGTACAATATTCTCTGTAAAGCAGAGCTTCCACTTTTGAGTTGGACAGATTTTATTTTTAAACATATATTTTTTTTTTTATCTTTCAAGGGTAATGTAAGTCTTCGCTGAAGTTGTTTCTTACTAATTTCTTTGTTACAATGTTTATTTCTATTGTCTTTGTTGCAGTTATTTCTTATCACTTTCTTTGCTGCAGTTATTTCTTTTCACTTTCACTGCTGCAGGTATTTCTTGCACTTTGTTGTAGTTTCTTGTCAGTTTCTTTGTTGTGGTTTCTGTATTGTAGTTGTTCAGTGCTAATTTGTTTACTGAAGAGGCTTCTAAGAAATCTGAGACCATCCAGTGAGTTCTGTGTTTTTATGAGGAATCTGCCAGTTGACACAGTTCCAACGTGTTTTGTGAAAAGGACTGTTTGAAATGTCTTCTGACTGGGGCCACAGGAGAGTGAAGTGTGCTGACTATTTGCATATCCATAAAAGAGTGATATATAAGACAAACAAAAAAACAGACTTTGTTCAGTTTGGGAATAAGTGTTCTCATTTGAAGACTCTGTTTCAAAATGAAGATGTTTCCAGTGACGACTTTTTGTGTTCTAAATGTTTTGACAGAATAACAACAATGATAGTATCTGAACAAGGTGAAGCCTCCCATGGTGCAGATGATGCAGATTTTGCATCAGTAGAGGAAGAATTAAATACCCTGAATCAGTCAACTACAGAGGTAGGTGTTAGTCCTGTTAAGAAACTGTGGTCAGTGAAGTTGAGTCATAAGCTCTAAACATCAAGAAAGCACAGAGAAATTACTAAAGCTATGGATGAATACACTACAGCAAAACTGACCACACTCTTCAAAGTAGAAATTCCATCTTCAGAAGAAAATAAACCAAAGCAATCGTGCACCCTACAGTGAAAAGGTGCAAGTTTTAACTATTATTCCAGAGACATTTTCAAAGGAAACAATTTTCAACCATGTTCCATCAGTATCAAAGTATATGGTAGACAAATCAAGAAATGTAAGGTCTGTAAAAGGAGTCTTTGGAAGACCACATTCCTATTAGGGTCATCCTGTAGAAGCAGCTCAAGTTCAAATAGTGCAGTCATTTTATCTGGAAGATAAATGGGACTGTTCTCACCAGAGCACCAACACAAAAGACACTGTAACTGTAAGAGTTGAAGGTCAAAAAGTTGTGAAAGTCAAGAGGTACACGACTTGCAGTATTAAAGAAACTTTAGCAATTTGTAAGAGCAACTATACAACTTCACATATTGGAAGATCAAAATTTTATGCGCTACGACCTAAGTGGGTAATTCCACACCCATCCAGAGACGTCTGTTTATGTGTGTACTGCGCGCATTTTGAACTGTGTGTGGTAACCTCGAAGAACTCATTGGAGCATGTGACACCTTGGTTTGGAGTGTGAAGTCATTAAGAGTCTGTGACATAAAGCAAGATACTCATTTACTTCAAGAATGTGGTGACTGCCCTGGAAAGGGAGGACTGTCTTTACAGACACCTGGCCTGGAAGATGTAGCAAATAGCTCTGCAGAAATTACACATGTGACAGGGGAGGAAAATAAACTAATTAAGAAAACTTTTGCCTTCGACAGTTTCACTGATGAACTTGGCAAATGGTCATTGAAAGCAGTAACACGCCAGCATCTGAAGAAATTGCATCAAAAACACATTGCAGAAGTGAATGGATGTGTACAGGCCGAACAACTATGTTTAGCGCTTCACTGTGATTTTGCTGAGTACTGGTCTGTAATTCTCCCACAAGGAGTACAAGGTTATCATTGGAGTATTGACCAGGTTTCAATTTTTACAGGAATGACATATTTTCAAAACAAGACCACAAGGGTTGCAGTTATAAGTGATGACACAAGACATGACTCAGCACATGCTTTGCCAGCAATGCGCAAAATTCCTCATCTGCAAACAGGGGCAGTCATTTTAAAAATCGTTACCAGCTGTCTGAATTAAGTCGCTTGTGCCAACTGACTGGGTATACAGTGCTACTGGTCACAGGAAGGAGCCTTGTGATGGTGTAGGAGCCATGCTGAAGCACCATGCTGCAAAACATAATCTTTTCAGACCAAATAAAGTTGTGATTCAGAATGCTAAGGATTTTAAGAGAGTCATGAAATCTTACACATCCGCAGGCCTCATTCTTTTGTCCAAAGAGGAAATCGAAGAATTCCATGAGCAGAAAAAAGGAGAATGGCCCAAACAAACTACTCCTGTGAAAGGAATTCAGGAGACACATTTTTGGACTGAAAGTGATGGGCGAACTCATATTGCACACACTTTAAAGAGCAAGAAAGAAGAAATTTCGTTCGTTTGGCCAACACTTCAGAAAAAGCAGGATAATATTCAGATTCACAACCAGAGAAGGGGGATGTCTGAGGCATGTGTGTATGACTGTGACTGGTGGATTGCAGAGATTATAGACACCAGTTATGAGTTAAACGAAATTGTAGTGAGCTTTATACTACCACATGGACCAACAGCTGGATATCAGTTTCCAGCTGAAGGACAGCAACAACGCTATCAGTGATCACTTCCTGTTCACAATGTTTTGAAGACTGTAAGTTCTCCAGTTCATATTGATTGAACAAGAAGGCATCACTCGATATCAAAGGAAGACACTGAAGCAGTGGAACACATTTTTAATTCATTGACTGGCTAATTTCAGCACTAAATAGAGTGCACAGAAGTTGTATAAATTGAAACCTTTAAGTCTTTCGACCTTTCACATACATTTTGGAACCATTTAAAATGCTTGAAAAATGAGCCTCTTACTCATCTTTCAAAACTAAAATAGGCTGGGTTTTGATTTTTATGAGCCTGTTATGTGATGATGTGGTAACAAAACAGGTTTTATGTATAGCAAAAATTTCAATTGTTTATAAAACCTGTTCAATCTGAAAGTGGAAGCTTTCCTTTTCAGGGAATATATAACTATATGGTACTAATTAACAGAAAAAAATCAAAATTTTGTGGATTGGCATTTTTGAAAAAAAAAAAAAATATATTTTTTTTTTTCCCATAAATTCCAAAAATGTTCAGAACACTATAGTACAAGAACTTTGACAGAGAAGTCCAAATGGAGGATTTCTTTGTAATCATAAAGCAATTATCTTTCAAATAAAAAAACCAACTAAATGTCCAGAACTGTTCCAGAGATACAGCATTTTACATTTTTTTCCAAAATTCGCATCTTCAAAGTGGTATGCGCAGTGTATTTTTGGAGGGCTGTATCTTGGAGCAGAAAGTTTTTTGGAGAAAACAAAAAAATACGTGTTCCTTACTTAGTCCTTCATTTTAACATATGCTAAATTCAATAACATCTGAGACTATGAAGGTAAGATTTTTTCCTGGGCTGCCTGAATTGATATGGACTATGCCAGTAATAGTTGAGAAAAATTCAGGAGTGAAGCATGAATAGACTTTGTTCTATCACTTGTATATATATATATCATGCCAGTTGTATTTGTCATATCACCTGACTTCCATGGGCTAACGTCCCACTACCCATTCCCCATCTCATTGTTCTACTCCTGTAATTTCTTTCAATCTAAAATTTGCCCATGCACACATCCACTACAAGTGAAACCCGTCATGTTATTTATCAATTGATGTGTGTTCACTGCGTGACTTTTAACACTGGAAAGACCACAATTAAGCTGACTCGATGCATGAATCAACACAGCCGCTGCTGAGCACACTACACCGAAAAGGCCATTTGGATCATTCCACCCTCCACAAGAATTCCAGAACTTCAGAGACAGAAAATATTCTCCAACATATCAAATCATCCCAGCACCATCCTCGATTTGATCACTGTTAGCGAAACCCCTCATTTGCTAACATAGTAGAATTGCATTATTTACTCAATTACTTGCCCTCTTTCTTTTATTGTCTCCTATTTCTCAACCTCCCACACCCCCCTCCCCAAATCATCCTCTCTTTTACCAATTATTTATATTTCTCAATCACCTCCTTTCACCCTTTAATCCATCTTCATTCCATTCCTTCTGTCATCTCTGAAATGAATCTGATACGGTACTTACTGATATACTATCTTTGGCCTCCTACTATTTCTCTGGCAACTTTTCCTTCGCCTTTGCCTCTCTCCATCTTCATAGGATCTGAGTGACCTGCCAATCCTCTCCCTTTTCCCAACCTTTGAATAGCCAATACCACTTTCCTCCCCTGAAGAAGGAGTGTATAAATTAGGGTTATTATCCTGTTTCTGTGCTTTTTCTCTATTTTATCTGGGTTTATCAGCAGTGTTAGGAACAGTGCCCTCTGAAGTCACAGTCTTTTATATAAAACCAGACCACCAGCTGGCTGATGCAGAGGCTAAGTCTAAGTAGTACACTTAGGTTTGATTGTATAAACATCCCGCACTGGGGTTCAATTTTGACCTTAGATTAGAAACTGATTCAGGATCCTGCTGTATTGTTTAACACTAGACCTCGATCCACTGATGGGTGGTCCAGTGTTGATCTAAGTTAACATGAAACACACTTGGCGTGTTTTCTATAGGCTGTTCGCAGCCATCCCCATTCCTGTGTGCCAAGACAGTCTCCGATGCTATAGGCAGATGCATTGGCCGCCACAACCAATAGTTGACCAGGAGAGAGTGGCGTGAGGCAATGGGCAGATTTCAGCACATTTTTTCAATTGGTTAAAAGCTACTTGCACACAGAGGTCTAGTAATAGGGCACACCTCTTTTACACAACTGACTGCGGTTAGGGCTATGTGGGATAAGAACTTGGGACAGTAATTTCTTTTGCCCAAAAACACCTGCAATTCAGATAAGCTTGTCAGGCTTGGTACGGAGTCTATTGTTGTGAAATTCTGATTAGTGGGCTTGATTCCCTCTTTGGTGAGCCAGTACCCCAAATATTCCATGTCCCAAAGGGTCATAAGAAGGTGGAGTGCCCCATGTACTAGATTTCACCAGCTCAATAACCCCAGCAGCCTGGAGTTGATTTAGTTCCTGCTTCACAGCAGCATGTAAGGTAACTGGAATTGGTCTAGCGCAGTAAAAACGATGTGTGGCGCCCCATAACATGTATCTGTTGAAATCTTCATAAATTAACAAGATATTACACACTTGAGCTTGAAGCAGATGGTGTGTATGTGAAGTGTCGTGCCATAATCAAGTAGGATTTCAGGACTTCCATGGAATTACAGAAATCTGGCAGTGGGAGTAGACTAATACAAAAGCCTGATTAGCTAATTATTTAATGTCCCACATTAATCAATCAAACTGTGTATCTATAAATGACCAAAAATTATGTTGGCATAAACAGAAAAATGCCAGTATCAACCAAATTGTGTAATTTAGTAATTTCATATGTTTTCTTACCATCAAATACAGTGCGTCATAGTAGGAATGGTCAATATTCAGGGATATGACAGGAGCAATAATTCGAAGCAAAAATGTTTAGTAAACATGGCTTCAAATTTGCATACCCTAAGAGCTATGAGTACTACTTCAACTTTGATACTGGAAACAAATCTCTTCTACTGCAAGATCTTTACTTTCCATATTTTGAGGGGTGGTAGTATGGATCAAAAGAAGAAAGAAAAATTTCCAGTTAATATGGGTTCTAAAATGCGTACCTTAAGAGCTGTGAGCTATGGGAATTTTTTTCTTGCGGTCCATACTACCTCCTCCCAAAATATGGAAAGCACAGAGATTTGTTCCATGGTATTGAAGACAATGAAGTGCTCATAGCTCTTAACATATGAATTTTAGAGCCCATGTTTACTAGACTTTTTTGCTTCAGTTGATCATTCCTGTCACATACCTGAATACTGACCATTCCTCCTGGGACAACCTGTACACAGACTACTGAAACGAGGTTGCTAGAGAATTTACGATGGAGAAGTTTCCATAAGATTTCATTACTGATTTAGGATTTAGCTGACTGTAACTTGGTCAAAGAAGAGGTAAAAAGGTGATGAAGTATTCTAGGTCTCCACTGAGACAGGAACAGAAATAAACAATTCTTCACTATACAAAGCAACCAAGTAACCACTGACACAGAACCTCTCAAGTGTGAGGTTTCAAAAGTTCAAGATGTTTACAGGATTCGATGCCCCACATATTGTCTACCATGCAACCACAATATTGGCTGCTAATGGCAACAGGTGGCTGGACTGGAGGCATCCAATGGCGAGTATAGAATGATGCTATAGAGCATAGTTGTGCTGCTTTGGCGATAAGTAACTCACAACAGTGCTAATGCTGTTGATACAAAGCACAGGAATAGCAAAAATAAACAAACCAAACATTGCATTATATCTACAACAATGATTGCCAAAGTTGAAATTTCATCAGAAAAGAACCCACAGAATTTCACAGAATGAGAAAAAAGTGGCAGATGAAATATCAGCAGTTCTTCAAGATGAGTTCGTGGAATGTACGGTGTTGTATATGCGTGACTGTGCATACAATGTACATGAAGAGTACAATGACGTCAAATTTTGCTAAATATGTAAAAGTGATACTAAAACAGGTGTTGAGCCATGTAGTTCATCATCCTTGTTGGACAGGGAGCGACAAATCCCATCTCCAGTGAAAAGGACAATCACTGTACAAGGAGTGGGGCTCGACATAATTACGTACATGGACGATCAGCCTCAGTATAAAAAGAAAAAAATATATATAAACAGATTTTGAATAAGTCTGAAGCAATACAACCGCATAGTGCATAAGAAAAACTACAGACATTCAAGGGAGGACAAGGACCATTTGTTACAAAAACTGGTGTTTGTCTGTTTCAAGCATGCCTGATACAATTTACAGGACACACATGACAGTGACCTATTACCTTACATGCATAAAATTGTGCAACTTAAATTACAGTGATTTCAAGGGAAGCAGTGGATGGTTGCATAACTTCAAATAGTGTTACAGTATTTCAAAACTTAAGATAATGAAATTTCTTACAAAGCATCAACTTGACGATGCATAGCAAACTGCGGGATCGGCCCGAAAATTTGTAGAGGAGATAAACAAACTTATCCCATTGTTCAGTAAGGAACTTGTTTTCAACTCTGACCAACTGGGATATGAATAAAAAATGCACATGAAAGGAACCCTAAAAATTAGAGGTACCAACATCAATGCATTAATGCATTCACGTACAATTATGCAGACTGTTAACCTGGATGGAAAGTTTTTTATTCTGGTGCGAGAAGTTGTGGTTGCTCTATTCCCTATGAATTTTTCTCATGTGCCATACAATTCTTTTTCATGCGAGTGATCTTGCAAGGTCAGTAGGGAATATTTACATCAGAGCAAGCAAGAATGGGAAAATGGTTGTAAGTGAACTTCAGCTATGGTGTGAGCACTGCTTTTGGCCAACAGATGGTCAAAATAACTTGCTTTTTCTTGATTCCTAGTTTGTGTATAATCATCATAATCCTTTAGCACAAACCAGATGTCCTGAAAAGTGTATCACATTGTAATTCATATCACCTGGAACCACTGAACAAATTCAGCCTCAGAATGTTTGTTTTCTCCATGCCTATAAAATATATTACTGCACTATCTGCAGCTACACCTTAAAGGATAGCCAGTTTCACGGTAAGCTCCACGACAGACTGTTTCGCATTTGTCGGCTGCATGCCATCACATTCCATCAGTTTTCATCACCCCGTTACACCAGTCTGATTCTATAAATATTCTTTAAGAGTGGATACCTAGCTGAATGTCCTGAATGGTGTGTAACACTCAAGGAGTTCAATTTCGATCTCAATTATATGAAACTTTCTGATCACTGTGGCGCATCATTTTTCATTTGGTGTTCATGGTGCTAGTTAACAGTTTGTTTTGAACATTTCTTGAATGACAACAATGTCCATTTTGTGAAGTGTAATACATACATCCCATGGAAGGTTGATCTCTGTACCTCCCAACACTCATTTTCTGACACCCTTCTGATGCACATGGTGAGTCTTTACAGCTAATATTTTTCCTGTCGTAATTGTAAACACAACACTTTCAAATGAGCCTTACTAAAGATGGAACCTGCGACCTCGCACCCAAGGGGATCCTTGTGAGTTAGTGAGCCACTGCTGCATTCATCATTCTCTCGTTGCATAGAGATGACCAAGACAGATAATTTAGAATGTAAAAAATGAGGTTAGTTGTCGCTCTTCTGAGAAACCACCTTTCTGGACACAAAAACTTAAAATTTATTAACTCAATGTCACATCTTACATGAGAATCACTCATAATATTGAATCTATAAAAGAAAATGTCAAGTGAATTTAGCACAATAGTTCTGCACCATTCCAGGAAGTAAATCGACAATCACAGAGTTACCACACATATTCTATGATGTTGCCAAGAATCAATTACACTTGTGGCAGGATGGGTAAGTTTCAAAAGACAATCTGTTTCTACTGTCTCCCAATTGAGGAGCACCACTTTCATTTCAATGATGAAACGCAGGCAGCAGCCGCCTTGACTGAGTAATGAAATACCACAAGAATATGACAATGAGTTTCAGTCCCATTTAGGTAACTATGAGGCCATGCTTCAAAATAATACATCTGAATTTTTTATTCTGTTCTTGATATCAGTTGGGATTATAGTTTTCATGCATATTACTTGGTTGACTTTCCTGCTTCGCTGTGACAAGCTGTAACCCTCTGCTGCTACAGGCCTCCAAACTGTAGCATGTAACATGGTGATGTGCAACCTAACTATGTTAGTGCGTGTGCTGTAACCAAGTTTGGAATTTGAAGTGTTTGTCCACACATGGAGCACCCTATCCTTCAGTATGACAATGCCTGACCACATGCAAGTGCTGCGGCACCTGCAACAATCCGACATCTTGGGTTCACTCCCATTGATAATCCTCTATACAGTCCCAACTAGGCTCCATCTGACTTTCACCTGTCTCCAAAACTTAAAGAACTTCACTTTGATAATGATCAAGTGATGCAAGCAGAAGTGGTGATGGTACTCCATCCACAAAGTCAAACATTATACAGTGATGGTATCAACAAGCTGATTGCTTGTTGGGAGAAATTTATTCATTGCCAGGGTGACTATGTTAAGAAATAAATCTGTAGAAATGAAGAATAAAGATGCAGAATGTTAATACTGTTTGTATTATTTAAAAAGCTGTATGAATTTTCACATAAAAAATTGGAGGCATTACTTTTCAGCACACCATTGTATGAGTTGGAGCTAAAGGGTAATTACAAATAATATTCATATGCACTCACTGCAACATGAACACCATAAATTTAAGAGCAGAAGAAATTATTCTGGTTTTGGCAGCTGCCATAATCTTTTAATTTTAAGTGAACTGTAAACTGAAAACTTTATTCTTTCACCAGATGGTATTCACTTTTTTCCTTCTTCTTCTTCTTACTCTTCTAGCATTGCTTAATATAACATAAACATTATATATACAAATATATATTGTTCTTTTAAATATTATTCACGTAAAACAGTTTTATCTTGCACAACACAGTAAACAGAGGAACACAAATCACAAGAGAAAAACACAGGACTGATTGCAAAACAAACACTTCTGCAGATAGATTTCATGAGCGATGAATGAAGAATAATAAAATTTCAAATCAAGCAAGTGAAATGTGCCAGGAAACCTAGCACAATAACTGAAAAATGGGGCTTAACAGTGGAGGGAGGGAGGGGGGGGGGGGGGGGGGGGGACCATAATGCCTGCACGGAAAGTTACATCGGACACCTGCTAAAATGAAAGGAGAAACAGCTGTCATTAGAACATGTAAAACAGAACTCAAAATGCTGACAGTGATGTCTAAAATATGTAATCCTTAAGCAAAACTATAGCAATTACAAAGTTACAACATAACCACCACTGATGCTGTGTCAATAAACCACCCAGGACTTTACAGTATTGTATGAATACAATTTCTTGTTATTTGTGAAGAACATAAAAAAAATGAACTGACAAGAAAGAGTAAGAGTTTCTAGTTATTTGAAAATTTTGCTTTTAAGATATTAAATTTTCCAAGTAGACTTTGGTGGCCAACATTATTTAAGACTTCATCAGTCACAAACTGCCACCAGAGTCATTTTCAAACCTTCATTCTATTGAATCTTCATTTGTGAGATCAAAAATGGTGTTTTCTGAAGAAAACTGGATCTGTTCTCTGTCACAGTTTATTTGCTAATCTCTATTTTGTTTATTGTTTAGAAAAGGGTAGTATTAATACTTATAGGAAATGCACTTAGGGCCTTACACTTACTGCAAAAATTATTGGGATGAGTTCTATCTAGTCAGTCAATGGATTTCAATACTTTGGTCAAGATACACTCAAAACTGCAGCCAGAAATTTAATGAATCCTATCCTCAAAACTGATATCTTATAGCATTTGGCTCATTATATTCACTGCACCTGTATCTATGTGTTTACCAGGTGTACAAGTATGAAATATAGACTTTTTATCTTAAAAAAAGTCAAATTCAGAACAATGATAACTAAGGCTTTAAAGTATGCTCCATTGTTTGTTACACATTTTTACCATCTTACAAGCTATTTGTGAATACCACACTAGTAAAAATTTTCCCCTTTGCTGCAAACCCTTCATCGAGCCAATTTTTGACACCTTTGTACAAACCAAAGTTCTGCTCAGCAAGTGTGTGAACCATTAATGCAAACAAGTAGTAATCAGAAGGAGCCAAGTCTGGTGAGTAAGCTGCATGGGGTAGAACTTCCCAGCCGAGTCCTTCCAATGAATCAGGAGCCAGTTTTGTCATATGTGAAGGAGCACTGTCATGCAGAAAAATGAATTCTTGTAGCCTCTTTCAGTACTGTGGCCTTTTTGCAAGTAGTGAACAGTTCAAACAGGTCAACTGTTGCTAACATTGAGTATTAACTGCTTCCCCAGGTTTTAAAAGTTCATAATAGATCACATTCCTCTGGTCCCACCAAACATAGAGCATTGTCTTTCTGCCAAAGCAATTCAGTCTTTTGGTCGATGTGGATGGTGTGCCTGGGTCCACCCAAGATTTTTTGCACTTGGGATTTTCAAAATAAATCCACTTTTCATCCCCTGTAACAATATATGATGCAAAAATGACTTCCTTTTGTACTGAGTGAGCAAAATATCATATGTGTTTTTGTGCTTTTCTATTTGCCTGTCATTCAAATCATGTGGTACCCATCTAATGGTCTTCTGAATCTTTCCCATCTCTCATAGCTGATTGGAAATAGCTTGTTGACTAACAATTCCAATTGGTCGGTGAGTTGTTTCTGTGTTTGTAAATCATCTTCATTCAGCTATGCTTCCAATTCCACATCTTTGTTTTTTTTTTTCTGTTTTCAATGTTCCGCGTTTGCAACATCAAAGTCACCATTTTTGAAACGCTGAAACCATCGTTCACACATATCTCGCACTGGAGCATGTTCACCATAAGCTTCTTGAAGTAATCGGTATGATTCAGCAGCAGTTTTCTTCAAATGAAAACAAAAAATTAATGCTGTCCACGAATGCTCTTTGTTCACTATAAATTTTGATATATTGAACACAACAGCACAACATTATGCACACACTTTTCCAATTTATCACTTGTGCATGTCTGTCACTTGCTGATGACATAACAAAATGGATAGCACAAACTGCGTTGGTGCAACATCTGTTGTCTGAAATCCGCATTTCATACTTGTACACCTGGTACTCTTCGTCTTTATTCTTTCAACCATCTTTAAAAATCTACAGCACAGTAATGGTCCGGGACTTGAATCCTATAATGTCACATTCTTTGTTTCATTTTTAATGTTCTTTCAGGTCGTTTTTACTTTATTTTTGTTCATAATACATAGGTTTAGATTTTTTGATGACACACTGAAGAAGTAGACAGTACTGTATGTAACACAGGTTCTGTTCTTGAATAAAGTAAACTAAAAGGCAGTGCATAACTGCATCATGCTGGCTGGGAAAATTATAACCAAACCTTCCTGTAGGACTTTAATACTTTAACACAGTAAAACTGAAGAGCTGATTTATATTGGGAAAAGTTTTAAAATCTGCAATATATGACTGAGTTTAGCAAAATGGAACTGCTCTGGCAGTTTAATGTACTAATTTGGTTACATAGCGAAGTAACATGGAAATCAATTAAGAACAAAAGTAATATAAAGGTTTCAAATGCACAAATACATAGTTGCTTGCAGTCACATTCAGATAATAGATCTTTATTAAGTAAATCATAAAATTAGATCTTCATTAAGTAAACCATAAAAATACAGAACACTTAGCAGCTTTTATGAGCCTGTGTGAGGAATAGTGAGACTATAGCAGAAAGCTGTTTAATAGAAAGGGATTCCTAATGAGAACAACTTATTTAGGAGATGTGGCAAAAGATAAACTGTTTACAAGTAATCTAAAATTAAATATATATGACAACAATCTATGCATCAAGTTAACAGCATAGATTCCTTCAGTTGGGGGAGAAACGGGATAGAAAAAAGAAGACTAATCATGAAATAAGTCACAATGGGATCCAGAATATCAGCAAGAAGGGGAGACAGCAAATCTCGATGAGAGGAATTATCAGCACAATACTGATAAAAAACACCATACCACTGAGCATGCAATGGAAGACAAGAGCATTGATATTGCACCCCATTTCACTGTGGTTCCAACTTGGACAAGTACATGCACTAAACTACGTCAATACAATCATACTGGCTCAGCCATTTGTGACAGCAGTTGTTCACGGATGTTTATTTTGAAATAATTCTAGAAATCGACAACAGAAGGCAGCACCAGTCAAGGGATGCATAGTGAGACGTCCGTACATTATTCTCATACACAATTAGGCCATTTTTCGAGCGATAGATGGCTCACGCCCTGATTAATTAGCTTGCAGTGGTGCTGGTCTCTACTGGTGAGAAGCAATACATACACAGTTCTTTTGGAAAGAAAACGGATAACACAGGAACTAATCAAAAAACTAAAGGACTTGATGATACCCCAAATACTTAAACATTTGGTGTTGAACCAATGTAAACTGACTCTGCAACTGGATCAGAGTATGAACCCGTCAAAGAAGTGGAAATTATCACTGAAAGTTGGACCAGATCAAGACCAAACTTCTAAGAGAATAAAGAGAACAGCAGAGGCAAAAGAATAGCTTTCTAAGAACAAATGGAGTGACTTAGAAGGTCTTGAATCTCCAAGAAAAGACTGTCTTGGCATGAAGGGGGTAAACAGATACCTCCTATTTCCAAGAAAGGAAATTAGAGAACAAGGCAGCAGTCTGATATTCTCACTTAACAGAATAAGCAAATCTAGAAAAAGCTGAGCCACGAAGCAGGACCAATAGTACTGGAGACATAGTTTTTGTGGTGTCACCGCCAGACACCACACTTGCTAGGTGGTAGCCTTTAAATCGGCCGTGGTCCATTAGTATACGTCGGACCCGCGTGTCGCCACTGTCAGTGATTGCAGACCGAGCGCCGCCACACGGCAGGTCTAGAGAGACGTCCTAGCACTCGCCCCAGTTGTACAGCTGACGTTCATAGCAATGGTTCACTGACAAATACGCTCTCATTTGCCGAGACGATAGTTAGCATAGCCTTCAGCTACGTCATTTGCTACGACCTAGCAAGGCGCCATTACCAGTGTATATTGAAATGGAACTTATGTACAGTCAAGAGAGATGTACACCGATTGTGGATTAAAGTTAAGTATTACATCCACTATGTACTTTATTTGCTACTATACATTCCCTTAACTGTTCCAGACCTCACGCCAGTCTGCGTGCAATTAAACGCGTGCATTTCGGCCTCCTCTAGCAACACGGTGTTGGCTCTTCTGCCAACACTTCAGTTTTTAGGGTGGAGATAATCCAATAAGGATATCCACTTGTTAACATCACCTCACAGCAGGAGGAACTAGTTCAAATGGCTCTCTTGGAAAATACAACAAGTCAAGGTGCCAAATTCAGGAGAGAGTGCTGGAAAAAAGCTGCTCCCCTCTGTCTGTGAGAAGATGGGGATGGGGCCTTTGTAGGAGGAGGTGAATCTGCTAGTTAAGACAGCAGTGGAACTTTTCAAGACCACAAAGATATCAATCTGTATACATAAAAAATTTACTAAAGATCGTATTGTATTGTATCTTAACCAGGGACCTAGGAATGACAGAGAGGCTCTGTCCCCGCCGCAGCCACAGTGGTCCACAACCCCACGACGACTACCGCAGTCCACTTCAGCCCTCCGCCGCCCCACACTGAACTCCGGGTTACTGTGCGGTTTGGCCCCGGGTGGACCCCCCAGGGATCGTCTCACACCAGACGAGTGTAACCCCTATGTTTGCATGGTAGAGTAATGGTGGTGTACGCGTACGTGAGGCAGACGGAAAACTGCCTAAAAACCATCCACAGACTGGCCAGTTCACTGGACCTTGACACAAATCCACCGGGCGGATTCGTGCCGGGGACCAGGCGCTCCTTCCTGCTCAGAAAGCCGTGCGTTAGACCGCACGGCCAATCGGGCGAGCTACAAAGGATACTACTCCAAAGACTCTGTTTGAGAAAGTATCGGTTCAGAATTAGAATGTCTCAACAGGCAACTGGAGGATAATTAACTGGAGAGTTGCATCTGATGGCCAAACCCTCGTGGCGGAAGTTGGTGAGAAATCACTGAAGGCAATGCTAAAATGGGACCTAAAACTGTACTTAAGAGTTCTCTCAGGTTACTGTCAGCGTGATTATGGATATAAGAAGCAACAACAGTGGCACGCTGGTAACTGCAAGTGTTTCAGATAAACCTACAGTACAGTAAGGGGGCAACTGCCACCTTGAGTCACCTTCCAGGAAGGTAGGAGGTGGAGATGACTATGATCCAAGAACTCTTGTTTATATGAAGGCGGTGTATCAGGCCTGAGAGGAACTGGACATAAGCTGACTTATGCTAGGAATGTAAAAACTCTCATAACATGTTAAAAATTGATTGTGACTCATGTTGGTGGTGAACTCTTTGTTCCAAGGACTTAGTGGTCATCAGGATGAAATAGTGTGAGAAAGGCATCTCAAGGGAATTTGTATTGTCCTCAGCTTACCTGCCTTATGAAGACAACAGCACTCCTTACTCCCAGAAAGCGAGGAGACTGGTAAACACGAGCTTGCAGTTGACTAAACAACTGCTGGTTGGCTGTGGTGCCAATGTCAAAAACCTGGTGTGGGGAAGCAGTGAAACAATCACCTACTTGAATATCTACTGGAGATCAATCTACAGACAATGAATAATGATAAGAAACCTACCTTCAAGAATAAAAGAAGGTAAGAAGTACCTGACTTAACTTCTGGGCTCATCTTAATGTGTAGTTACATCAAACAATGGCATGTGGTGATAGAGCCATCCTTATCTGACCACATGTATAGCGCGTTTAAGGTTGAAATGGGTATTAAACAGTCCGTGCTCTATAGGATTTGTTGGAAAACAGACCAGGACTCGCATAGGAAAGAGTGAAAGTCAAGTTTAAGTGAAGTTAAAATTTCGATAAGAAATCCAGCAGACTTACAGGAAGTGGCAGGTAAACTAATGGAAGGGAGAGGTACTTTGTTTCACTTTCTATAATAAAAGGTAAGATTCCCTGTCAGTTTAATTGTTGCACACAAAATCCTTGGCCTTTAAACCATACAGTGATGGACTCAAACTCATTTATTTTACAATGATTCCTGGCCCTAACAATAAATGGCATATTGGAAGTGAAATACCACCAACCCATCTCCCCGCAACACACCTCTGCTATTAAAAGCCTCCAGTCCAGCAATGGCTTTCACAGTGTCACCAGGATAGCACACAATTACAGCAGTCACCCAACCACTACCATGTTGGGCTGTATGTTTCTGCTCCAGTGTAAAGTTGAGAACACATCCGCAAAACATGGATGGCCCTTGCTGAAAAACTTGCGCTCCAACATTACTACTAGTGGTAACATCTATATTATCAATAGCCTTATAGACCATCAGGCGAGAACACTAAATATCCTCCTATAGCATGGAATCTCTGTTTGCTGTCCAGTGCGTCAGTTATGGTGCAGCTGTGCATGCAATAACACTGGACAACAGGGACATGAGTCAGTCATATTTCACCTCCAATGTGCCATTTGTTGTTAGGACCAGTCTGTTGCAGGACTGTCATCATGACTTTTTACTTCGAAAATTGTCCAATCATGAAGAAGTGCACAAATAGGAATGTACCTTAGTGGAACCATAATATTAAATTGCAAAGAAAGCAGGTAAGAAGACAGTTCAACTTTGAAAGAAGGAAAGGACAATGGGTAAAATATTGGGAGGCGCTTGCAAAATATAATCTTGTTGTTAGGGAAGCAGAACAATAATCCTGGATGGTATTCTGTGAGAAGGTGGAAGGTACAACTATTAGGACCAGACTTCACAAAACCCTCACAACAAACAATAACAAACCTGGGAGGCACACTAAGGAGGACAGTGGGATGCAAAGACAGTGCATGAGACACTGGATGTGAACCCCAAGAAACACATCGCTCAGTGTACTCTGGCAGATGATGCAGAGTAAGATTCAGTCTCTCTCAGGTACTGGTTTCAGTAACCAATGGGAGAACTGGGAATCTGTCAAAAAATGATTTAACTTCAAGAAAATCCAGTGAGTGATATGAAAGTTTCAACCATTCAAGTCACCAGGCCCAAATGGAATTCTTCCAATCTGCTGTAACTAGCAGGAGAGGGACTCTGGGCAGACAGTTCAGTCATTTCTAATGCTTTGAGGACAGTGAAGGTTGTTTTCATTCTAAAGGCAAAGAGCACTGATCATACCAAGACTAAGGATATGAGACGAATCAGTCTCTTTTAAAGACATTAAAAAAACTGGTTAATGTACGTTAGGGAAGAGAGGTTAACTGTAGTTCCTCTGCATGAAGACCAACACGCATATCAACCAGGCAAAACATGCAAAACAGCACCTCAAAAACTTGTTAGGAAGGTAGAACAAGCTAAAACTTTCATGAAATTGCTCTCTGCTTCTTGCTCGGTGTTGAGGGGACTTGCATCGATACGACCTTCAAATCCATGGTTACAGCTACTGGAGAATTAGGATACTATATGTAGGTGGATTAATATCACCCTGAGCAGATGAAAGGTAAAAGCCACCATAAAGGATGTCTGTTGTGGAACCTAGAGGTGAATGAACTAACTGGAGGCTACTTTCGCAAAGGTTTCACAGACAATGTAGTCATATTAACACTTGAGAAATATGCAAGTGCTACTAGAACATTGCCACTGCGCACTCTAAACACTGTACTAAACTAGCATAAGAAACAAGATCTAAGTGTCAGTCCCTGGGAAACTATTGTAGTACCATTCATGAGGAAGCATATCCAGGACATGGATTGGAAGCTTAAGTCCTTCCAGGTAAGTTCTACCAAAGAGTGGGTAAAGAAGTATCTATGGTGAACACTGAATGTGAAACTAACATGGACCCCTCAAATAAAGAATTTATATATTCCAAGGCAAAGTGCTATGTGTGCCTTAGGAAAAAACAGAGGTCTTAGTCTCAAGAGCATGTACTGGATATGCGAGGTGCATTCAAGTTCTAAGGCCTCCGATTTTTTTTCTCCAGACTGGAAAGAGATAGAAACATGCGCATTGTTTTAAAATGAGGCTGCATTCATTGTCAATACGTCCCAGAGATCGCAGCACCGTACGACAGATGGAATTTTACCGCCAGCGGCGAGAATGAGAACTGTTTTAAATACTTAAAATGGTGACGTTTTCCTTACTTGAACAGCGTGCAATCATTCGTTTTCTGAATTTGCGTGGTGTGAAACCAATTGAAATTCATCGACAGTTGAAGGAGACATGTGGTGATGGAGTTATGGATGTGTTGAAAGTGCGTTCGTGGGTGCGACAGTTTAATGAAGGCAGAACATCGTGTGACAACAAACCGAAACAACCTCTGGCTCGCACAAGCTGGTCTGACGACATGATCGAGAAAGTGGAGAGAATTGTTTTGGGGGATCGCCGAATGACTGTTGAACAGATCGCCTCCAGAGTTGGCATTTCTGTGGGTTCTGTGCACACAATCCTGCATGACGACCTGAAAATGCGAAAAGTGTCATCCAGGTGGGTGCCACGAATGCTGACGGATGACCACATGGCTGCCCGTGTGGCACGTTGCCAAGCAATGTTGACATGCAACGACAGCATGAATGGGACTTTCTTTTCGTCGGTTGTGACAATGGATGAGACGTGGATGCCATTTTTCAATCCAGAAACAAAGCGCCAGTCAGCTCAATGGAAGCACACAGATTCACCGCCACCAAAAAAATTTTGGGTAACCGCCAGTGCTGAAAAAATGATGGTGTCCATGTTCTGGGACAGCGAGGGTGTAATCCTTACCCATTGCGTTCCAAAGGGCACTACGGTAACAGGTGCACCCTACGAAAATGTTTTGAAGAACAAATTCCTTCCTGCACTGCAACAAAAACGTCCGGGATGGGCTGCGCGTGTGCTGTTTCACCAAGACAACGCACCCGCACATCGAGCTAACGTTACACAACAGTTTCTTCGTGATAACAACTTTGAAGTGATTCCTCATGATCCCTACTCACCTGACCCGGCTCCTAGTGACTTTTGGCTTTTTCCAACAATGAAAGACACTCTCCGTGGCCACACAGTCACCAGCTGTGCTGCTATTGCCTCAGCGATTTTCCAGTGGTCAAAACAGACTCCTAAAGAAGCCTTCGCCGCTGCCATGGAATCATGGTGTCAGCGTTGTGAAAAATGTGTACGTCTGCAGGGCGATTACGTCGAGAAGTAACACCAGTTTCATCGATTTCGGGTGAGTAGTTAATCAGAAAAAAAATCAGAGGCCTTAGAACTTGAATGCACCTCGTACATCTCTGTAATAAGTCCTACAGTAACTTTTGGGGCTAGTGTATGGTGAATTAAAATAGAACAGAAGGTAGCTGCTAAGGAGCTCAAGAAGGTGCAAAGATTGGCCTGCTGAGCCATGACAGACAGAATTTACAGCACACCCATTGCAGGGATGGAGATCATGTCGGACATGCTCTCATTATGCATCTGAATTACAATGGAGGCAGCAGTAAGGACATACAGATTACAAACAAACAAAAATTGGAGATCTGTAGGATATCCAGAATCCATCAGTACTATCATAAATGTGGTAAATATAAGGATGGCTGGGAAAATGCTGGCTGGCAAAAAACTTCCAGCTGCCTCGACAAACCTTTCAGTATAACAATAGGCAGCAGGGAGCATTAGATGAATGAACCACAATACTATTTAGGTGACAGTCTGGTTTACTGATGGGTCAAAAACATTTGAAGGTGCTGGGGCCAGGGTGTACGGGGCACAGCCTAAACTAGAGAACGCAGTCTCTCTAGGGAAGCTGGCTATGATATTCCAGGTGGAGATATCCACTATCAGTGTGTGT
Organism: Schistocerca serialis cubense; assembly: GCF_023864345.2. Classification (NCBI taxonomy): domain Eukaryota; kingdom Metazoa; phylum Arthropoda; class Insecta; order Orthoptera; family Acrididae; genus Schistocerca; species Schistocerca serialis. The sequence goes on from NC_064640.1 coordinate 309,640,210, forward strand.
GGAGGAGAATCTATGTAGGTGCTACAAAAATAATAACATCTACATTCATTCAGACAGCCAAGCACCTCTAAAATCTCTGTAAGTTCCTGCAACGAGATCAGAGATTGTCACAGAATGCCATGAATCCCCTGTGAGGCTAGAGGAAAGCAACAGGGTAAACCTGCTGTGGGTTCTTGGATGCTCAGGTATTACTGGTAATGACCAAGTTGATAGGCTAGCCAGGACAGGGTCAATGACACTTTTAGTTGGATTGAAACCTGTCCTAACTATAATTAAGGTGATGATAAAATCTAAACTATGTAGCTGGATCAGAAGGCGACACTTAGAACTTTGGACTGAGACTCAAAAACAAAAACATGGCAAGCTAGTAATGCCAAGTCCACGTTTAAAGAGAAGCTCTGCAGCTGTGAGGTTGAACAGGAGACAGATTAAATTCACGATAAGTTAAATGACTGGCCATGGCAACTTACTTGATGTGGGGCATGAAACAATCACATTTACTCTTCCAACGCAAAACACTGGAGGCTCAAAGACACAAAATATCTGGTTCAGTAATTCCTGAAGAGTTTGTGTCTGGCTGGCTTTACTGGAATGACAGGGAGAGAGAACACATGATAAACTTCGTTTTGGTGAAGGCAACAGGGCTAAGACCACTGTTGTTTTTTCTCTCTTCTTACATGAAATAAAATGAAAATATATGAAATTTCACCTAATTGTTACCAACTAGTGTAAACACAGAAACAGTTATCATGCCTGGCATGGAGGTCATGGCATCCAGCTTCTGAGTATAAGAGATGTCTTGATGGTTAGTTTGTATTAAATAGTGGATGTGTTACAAGGAGCACTAGTTACTGCATTTCTCTACTAAGCTAACTGAGTAATGTCACCAAAGAAAAAAAGATAAGGAAAATTGAAGGAGGAGATTCGGCTCCATACTAACAAGATACTTAAACAACAGAAACATCAGCTGCAGCCATAGTGCTTGGGATCAAACTTATTCCCTGGTGGACCGGACAAAGCCCTAGCCACTCTACTGTTAACTTCATGTTCTAAATGAAGCTTACGACAGCAAACAATGCAATATCACTTGAGTGAAAGCTCTGCAAAAACAATTCACTGCAGAAGTTTGTTAATGAAAATTGAATAGCTGCCAAAAGTATCTAAAATCCCATGATGTGATTATAGCCCGTGATTATTTCCTGTATACCTTCTCTGCAAGTTGCTGGTGGTGTATTTGTCATTGATAACAATGTGAATTAGCAAAGACTTCTTTATGGATAATTTGAAGTAATATAAAAGTCAAACAATCAAAGTACCTGATTTTTTCGCAATATGGCTTCCCTACGGTCCCGCTCAGCTTCGTATATTTGTCGCTTGCGTTCTTCCACCTGCAGTCGTCGATCATTGTCCCGTTGCCTGAGCTCTTCAATGCGCCGTCGTCGCTCCTCCTCCTTCTGTTCACGAAACTTCTGGGCAGCAAGAGCCTGCTGCTTCAATTCCTCTAACTTCCTTTGCCGTTCTTCATTTTGGCGTTCCTTTAGCAAACGTAGCCGCTCTTCCCTGTCTCGTGTCACAGCATCCTTTCCTGCTGCCATAAAAAGAGTGGAAATATATCTACAGACTGAGTCTACTACATATAAAAGAAACAGAAAAACTGAAATTTAACTTTTGTACATAGAGGATTTCATATTAACAGATAATTTTACCAAAGGCTGAACAGTTATGTCACTGAATAGGTAAAAACTGTTGTATGAAATTGAAAAGTTCTCTTGAATTCTTTACTCTCCTTTCAGTGGCAGAAAAATGATAGCACTTCCTTATAAAATGGGAAAATTTAATCAGCTATGAAAAATGAAGTAACAGGCACATTTACATAATCAAATCCTACAGCGTACAAGTTTATAAAGCATCATAAAAAATTCACAATAACATTATTCACAAAAAAACTACGGTTATGTTTGGGTACTAAAAAGTCAAAATAGCAGCTTATTGTGACACTACTTCTGCATGGGATGAAGTAAACTGCTTCAGAAATCTACATCAGACCACTATTTATTTGCTAAGGTGAAATGTATTAGTGAAATCACTTCACAGTTAAAAGAACCAGTTTTGGATGGTAGGATGCAAGAACACTCTAGCTAAAATTTCAATCAGGTGAAAACAAGAATGTCATTTAACTCACTTCCAACATTAAAATAAATTCCCTTTAATGTTAAAATGTAAGAGGATTAAGTGATATTAAGTATCACATTGGCTATGTAATGAGAACTATTTCTTACTATCAAACATAATGAAATGTTAGTGTTCTCACAAATAGCAAGTCAGAGTTTCTGTGCAACAGAAATACGAGATATATTCAGGGGGCTCAACAACATCAAAACACAGAAAAATATATCGAGAAATGTAGCAAGATGAGGTTACAAAGAAAACAGCAATACGACAACGAACAGTTGTCAGACCAAATTTAACATCATGAAAGATATTAAAAAGAGGGAAGAATACTCTATCTCTATTGACTATTCGATGGATGATACGTCTGTCTCACTGTCTTTTCATGATGGCCAAAGTAAACGCAGTTTGGAAGATATGACAGGGTTTGTATATTTCCATGCAATGCAACAGAGAAAGCAACACAAGTGCAGAGGTTGTGGAGATGTTACTAATAGAGCTTGCACTGATGGTGAGAGGCCACCAAGACTTTTCACAGGACTCAGCATTGCAATATTTCATGGTACTAATTGCAGCTACTCTTGGGAAACCAAGACAGTGAAATAATTGGAAAACCTAATAATAAAATCTGTCTACTATCTTTACAGCACTTTTACTGTGTCAATGTACATTCTGGAGTCACAGCTTCATCATTAGGAATTTATAACTTCAGGTGAACATTCTTAGGTGTGCAAATTATCTTAACTGTCTGACTAGGCAGTACACATTTCATGGTAACCCTGATGATAAAGCTGTGACTTCAAAATGAAAATTTGACAGCTTAAAAAGGCTATAAAGACAGTACTCAGATTTATTTATAAAAGTAGTCCAACTATTATATTCTTTATCTCTTGATCAAGACTGGTATGGGAGCAAGAGTTCATGATCATTGAACTAGTATTTGATAAAAAAAATTCTCTTTCTTTTCTTTCCTTTTTAAGATATGCTTTCCATCTTACCAGTTGGTAGCTTCAACTCACCTAAAACCTAGAGCAATTACAGTCATTGAGTACATTTGTAAAAGTTGTACTATTGCTCAACATAATGGAAATTTTGGGTTTTCTTGCATTTAACAATGGACATCAATACAATGTATGACAGAAACAAAAAATATCAAAACTTTGAGTACTGCAACTTTCTGCTTTCTGTTTTTTGTTAGAAGGCTCCAATTAGCAAATTTTCCCATACTGGTGGACATGTAAGGAGCAATGGTGACTGTATCAAATGTAAAAGGATAAATACAAAGCATAAACCTGAAAAGATGACATCAGTTTACCTTTACTGCCTACAGTAGTCACACAAGCATGCACTCTGATTTATTCTTTTATCCATGCAACAGTACTGGAAATTTTGGAAGACTTAAAAATCTACACAGCTCATGTAGTCTCTTCCACTCCTCCAAGATGTAGGCAAAGTTGATGAGGATGCAACAAACAATGGTCAACTAATTTCCATAAAATATATGAAATTCGCTGAAGGCTCAACTTTCAAGTTCAAAACTTCATTAGGCTAGAAGATCGTACTGCATGACCACAAACTTTGAAATGCATGGCATAGTAAGAAATACACACTAATGAAAATAAATAAGTTATCAGGAGATCATCAAGTTCCTGATAGGTTTTACACTGAGAATACTGTTGGATAAGCTGCTGCTTCTTAGCAAAAATTTACTATGACTATCGCAAATAAAACAATCTTTGTGACTAGAAAAGAATATTGGTTAGTTCTCATTCCATGTAGGCTTTCACGGCCGGCGTCTTTATCAGTAAACTCTTCCGGGCTAAGTTGCCGTGGTCGATCTGTAGAACTTCTTCTCCCTGACGTTTCGTTCTCAACTACGGAGAACATCTTCCGAGGTGAGTCGACTCACCTCGGAAGATGTTCTCCGTAGTTGAGAACGAAACGTCAGGGAGAAGAAGTTCTACAGATCGACCACGGCAACTTAGCCCGGAAGAGTTTACTGATAAATTGGTTAGTTCTGTTTCAAAGATATGTAAAAGAAAACATCAGTATCATCTAGGCCTTTGTGTTGCAGAATCTGAAATATTTCCTATACTTATATAAAATATAATGATGTGCCCAGGGGGAGGAAAGACACTGCACTCTCTGAAATTCGTCATGTTGTCTTGCAAATTGCAGAGACTGTAAAATATCTAGATTCTATCTACCTATCGTAAAAGGTATCTGACACTGAGTCACGTCCTGGACTTTGAAAGACAAAATTATCCTGGACTTGCAAAGACAGAATTGCATGGGATATCTTTCTGAATATGTGATTGGGTGTATAAATTTCTGACAGAAGCCAGTACATAATTCTGGACAAGTAGTGTTTGTCATAAATAAATGCAGCATTAGTGATAAGACTAAGAAGTAAGATAAGACTGTCAATGTTTTCAATACATAGCCTGTCAGGTTTCATAAGCAGCACTCCCAGCTTTGTTGCTGAACACTCTATTATGAACAGTAGAGGATCAATTTTCAAAGAGTAAAGATAATTTACACAAAATATTAATCTGATGAAGTCAATTGTAATTTGCCTAGTAGATAAATGCAAGACACTGTTCTAGAAACTGAGGAAATATTCATAATATTTGAGTGACCCATTCATCTTCCATTTTTAATGAAGATATGAAATACAACAAACACATAAAAGCAGCAGTAGAGAGGGTGAACAGAAAATCTTAACCTTAATCTAATAGCAGAAGTCTGGAAAACAGGCCCATCTGCCAAAGAAGACCACATATTATTTCAATACAACTTTATGTTGGGTTTTGTTAAACTGATATCTTCAGCAAGCTGGTCTAAAGACAGAGGTCTAGTGAGATCAGAGGTGTGATGTTGGAGTTGTAATCATGAATCAGATAGTAAAAAAGCATTCTAGAGAATGTCTAGGAACTTGCAGCCAATTCATTGGAAGACGAAGTTGTTTCCATGTATAGCTGGCGGGTAAGTTTACAGAACTCTTATCTACATTCGGTAACTATGAGAAATGGTCTCTTCTTCACAGGATCCATTTACATTACCAGATTTACAGGAGGCACAGGGAAATAAATCTGAATCATCACAACAATATATGAGTGTAACTTGTCCTGAATATGATTCCAAAATTTCATTATTGTGCCATTCACATTATACAAAAAATTGTGTGGCAAATTTGGCATTTCAAGATAAAAGTCAAAAGTTATAGAGAAAAATGATCAGAGATAAGTACAGACAAAAATGTTACCTACTGAATAGGAATTGCAAAAGATGGCTGAGCAGACTGCTAATTATCCTGTAGTGGGTAAATTTAGGGAATTATGAAACTACCGCAGCAGTAATGTTACTAAATGTGAACAGAAACTGAGCCACTCAGTTGCACTTCTCATTTGCAGTAATTTATGGCAATCAAAAATAATTTAAATATGTCATCAGGTTCTATGGTTAGCATATCTGGTTATTACAAGTTAACAATATTTCACCCATACGACACATCTACATTGTGGTTCTAGTACTACAGCCATTTAAAAACACACAAAAATAATCAACAGCAAAATAGATATGGTGTCACACAAGAAAGTGCAACATCTAACAACACAAATGTTAGTATGGAAAAAGAGGACCAAATTTGATGAACAGTAAAGTATAACTACCAAAGTTTTACTTCTGCAGTCTCCCAATATAAATGAAATCAACGAAAAACTGCAATGCTTCCTAAACTGAAAAATAAGTTAGTCACTTAACATGTATTACTTAAAAAATTGCAAAATCCTCCACGACTTTTGATGTAATGAAAACATTCCTGCAGAAGCAATATGAAGAAACCGTGCGTAAAATTTTGTTATCTATGATTCTTTTGTGTTCATGATAAGAGAGACTCTAGGGAACAAGAAAACTGACATGTTCTACAGCTTATAAATGAGACCTGTGAAAACTGAATGACTGCTTCCACGTGAATATTAATTCCCCTTGATAAGGGATTGCACCCACTTTTTCTTTTTGGGGCCAAGAGCCATACTTCCTTCTTCAAATCTTTGTGTATCACTGCACAGCAACAGACAGATAGAATACCAGCAGTTTTTGACAGTTTACACACAGCAACTACAAAAATCAAAAACACTTAACTTTACCTCATTTCTACGGGCTCACTGCAGTGCTTTTCCTCACCACTGCTGTATTTAGACTGTAACTGTAAATAAAATCTAGAAAAAGGGCAGCATAAGGCAGTGATGATGAACATTTTATGGATATTTTCTGCACGTCTTATAAGGCAAATGTTCTGATATTTTTTAAATGTATTACAACATGTGTGACAAGAGCTGTTACAATGTTGTGTAATCATTATATGACATTCAATTTTTTATACAGTTATTGAATAACTTTTACATTTCTCTACCATCATGTCCTTCCATCCCTCTCATATCATTCAGACGATGATCTCAGTACACCAAAGAACAAAATTATTATTCACCCACAGAATGTGAAACTGCTTTTGCTTCTAGCATGTTAAAGAACTGTACTCCACTTCAAACCTACAAAACTGCAGATACGCTAGCATGCACAAAATAATGAGTGCCATAACATGCAAATACAATAATGTTACAATGCAATAAGACAAGCTACATGGCAGTATTCTATACAATACATTCTTCTTGGTAAATGTGCAAATGTTCAATTAATTACTAAACAACACTTGTAAAATGCTATCCATGCTTAAGACTGCCAAACCACATCTCTATAGTTGGGGAGTAATTATTAATATTACCTTCGCTAACACTTTCATTCTGAAGTAAATCGGGCTCTTGTCCAACGTATGCAAACCAGTGAAGTGTACCAGATTGTCCTAGACAGATGACAAGAACCTTGCATGTCTCTCAACAGAATACAAACACGCTAATGACATAAATGATTTGTCCATGTTGTTATTATATGAGACATAATTCTGAACTATCTGATACTGTCACCCACAAAATAATTCTGTAACTTCAAAATATACTAAATCAAGTAATCAAGTACATAGTAGTAGTAAGGAGAAAATATGGCACGAACAAATGTAATTATAAAAGTATACTTATGTGCTGATGTGACACTAACAATACTTGTTTTCTTTTCCTTTTCCTGGTTCTTTACCCCCATAAATTTTACAATATAAGTGTGCCATATGGTGTCAAACGGCTTTAACACAGCAATATCTTTTTACATGACTACTATTCCAGTACTAAATTACACATGAAGTGATTGTAAAAGTTTTGTATTTGATCAGACTAGCACAATCTCCATTTCTTGACATAAATACCACAACATGAAGTGACTATGCTTTGAAAAAACTAAAGAAGATTTTTAACTTGCTTTTTAGCCAACTGGGTTGTGCATCCTCAGCCACTTGTGTCAATTAGAGACTTACCAAATTACATTTTACTGCAAGTAAAAACCTGAAACACATCTCCATTTAAATAATCACAAGACTCCAAATTTTATGTTGTACCACCAGGAACAGCTTTGTTACTCCAGCTATACCATAAGTAAAAATCTTCTTTTTAAGATGCTATACTCCAGAGGTAAAACAGAGAGATTTTAAATTTAAGTTGTTGCAACATCCACCCTACTCTCAAGATTTCCACCTTTCGGCTTTATCTGCACTTAATGTAAAGAAATTTGTTGCATGTAATGAACAATACAGAATTTCAATCTCAAAGGCCAGGAAAATAGATGTTAAAATAAAAATATTTTTACACAGATAAGGAATTAATATACCTTACAGAAACTTACTCCCATTCTTTCCAATATCACTTAGTAAACAATGTGACAATAAATCCGTTATGCTACCTTGATGTAGGGCATTGACCTGTCAATCACTCAATCAGTCATCTTCTGTCTAAATCATATGTGCCTTATCAGTCTGAGTGAACCTCACTTCTGTTTTCCAAATAAGACAATGTTCTTGGTGGTATTTGGGATCAAATATAGCTCCCTTGAGAGGCAGTCAGACACACCAATTGCCCTACCATAGAGGTAAACAAATATCACTGTAATGCATCAAATCACCAAATACTTCTTAACGTTATTCACTAAAGATGACTGCACACTCAAATTGCAGCACTTCAGAAGCATCCATGTGCTACAATAATTTCAATGTATACTGTATTGTAGTAGTAGTAGTAGTAGTAGTAGTAGAAGCAGCAGCAGCAGCAGCTGTAGTAGTAGTAGTAGTAGTAGTAGTAGTAGTATCAGCTGCAGCAGCACTGCAGATGTGTGATTAATTTGGGTATTTAACATTCTTTACATTTTTTATACTTCTAGATATTGTATAATTTGTTTGATCCTTTGAATTATCATAAAATGTTATTTCAGACTAAAGGAACCACCTAATTTTTGTGTCCACCACAAACGGATCATAGTACACTCTAAACTTCTTGCTGAGTTATATGAACTGCAAAATAATCAACATACATTTATGTTACTTTTTTATCAAAGGTTCAAAATGTTGACAGTTTTTCTGTCACTAATAACAGTAATACAAGTACCAGTACTATTAGTTGTAGTGATAGTCACGGTGGTGGTGGCAGCACAAATATGAAAGATATGGCTTTGTGATTCATGAAGATATATTGGATCACAACAGCACTGTGCAAACCACACTGAGACAGTACAACATGGAAACATGTGAGATACATGGCACACCAGTACAAGACTTTCAACAGCCATGTGGACATTTGGTACACAGCATTCAAGTTGAAAGAAAACAAGATGGCACAGCAAACACATTCTGATATTATACATAGCTGATGTATCGGCAGATTGATGACATGAGGTAGACCACAAGTTTAATGTTATTCCTTGAGTCATTCATGACAGTGAAGAAGGTTCATGAAGAGGGACAACATTTAACTGCAATATGAGTAAGGTTGACCATGCAGTAAGTATCCAAAGACATTGAACCAGCACAGCAACTGCCTTGACTAGAGAACTTGCAGTAGGTTCTTGGATACAGATCTTATACTAGACTGTACTGTCAGGTTTTGAAAGTTGCTCTGCATACTCAGTGACTTTCCAAATGCATTACTTCACACAAAGGAAGCATGTGGTCATATAATAGAACCCAGTACGTTGTCCTCGATGGTGAGTGTTCATCGGAGGTGAGGGTATCATCTGGAGTGCCCCAGGGAAGTTTGGTAGGTCCGCTGTTGTTTTCTATCTACATAAATGATCTTTTGGATAGGGTGGACAGCAATGTGCAGCTGTTTGCTGATGATGCTGTGGTGTACGGGAAGATGTCGTCGTTGAGTGACTCTAGGAGGATACAAGATGACTTGGACAGGATTTGTGATTGGTGTAAAGAATGGTAGCTAATTCTAAATATATATAAATGTAAATTAATGCAGATGAATAGGAAAAAGAATCTCGTAATGTTTGAATACTCCATTAGTAGTGTAGCGCTTGACACAGTCACGTCGATTAAATATTTGGGCGTAACATTGCAGAGTGATATGAAGTGGGACAAGAATGTAATGGCAGTTGTGGGGAAGGCGGATAGTTGTCTTCGGTCATTGGTAGAAATTTGGGAAGATGTGGTTCATCTGTAAAGGAGACCACTTATAAAACACTAATACGACCTATTCTTGAGTACTGCTCAAGCGTTTGGGATCCCTATCAGGTCGGATTGAGGGAGGACATAGAAGCAATTCAGAGGTGGGCTGCTAGATTTGTTACTGGTAGGTCTGATTATCATGCGAGTGTTACAGAAATGCTTCAGGAACTCGGATGGGAGTCTCTAGAGGAATGGAGGTGTTCTTTCGTGAATCGCTACTGAGGAAATTTAGAGAACCAGCATTTGAGGCTCACTGCAGTACAATTTTACTGCCGGCAATTTACATTTTGCGGAAAGACCACAAGATACAATAAGAGAGATTAGGGCCCATATGGAGGCATATAGGCAGACATTTTTCCCTCATTCTGTTTGGGAGTGGAACAGGGTGAGAAGATGATAGTTGTGGTACGAGGTACCCTCCGCCACACACCGTATGGTGGATTGCGGAGTATGTATGTAGATGTAGATGTAGATGAATGTGGTGATTTTACCACCATGAATGATTCCAGGAACAATGGGATAGTGTCCTGCTCACAAGTGAGTCCTAGTTTAACATTAAAAGTAGTTCTTATTATCAGTTAATTTGTTATGCCCATGTGTCACATTATGACACTACTAATATTGTGACAGTGATTTTGTCCTCATCTGAAGAAGCATTAAGAGCACTAAACCACTACATGTGTTTACTACGAATGCTGTAAAGGAAGTGGTCTATAGGGATGTCCTGCAATAGTATGTGGATAACAATGATTAGGCCTGAAGGATGAGCAGCTGCAATATAAGGACTTCAAATATTGAGGCTGAAAAGTTCAGTTCTCTGACTTACATCAAATTTAAAATGCGTCGGACACAATAACCAAAAGGATTGCAGCCCTAAATCCACCACCATGGACCAATGCTGATCTTCAGAGAACAATAGTGTAGCAATGGGGGGTATTTCCACAAGCCATTCAAAACTTACTCATTTGCCTTATAGGAAGCCAGTTAAGTACCCTACATTGTCATCATAGTGCATCTCGAACCTTACTGATGTTCTGTATGCCATCAGTGGACACCACACGCTCTGTGTCATCTATGGCCAGTTTTCTGTTATAACTTGTACCCATACCACTGTGTCACAATATTGCTACAGCATCTTTAAGTGCACACATAACTGCCATGATCATGTTGTTACATGGATCCCTAAGATCCCTCAATGTACGTCCACATGAGTATCAGTAGCATCAGTGGTAATATTAGTAATACATGTAATTATTATTATTATTATTATTATTATTATTAGCCTATACTTCATCATATTCAGCCTAGATCACAGTTGTTTCTTATACCTTTCACAATTTCAATAGCTTCAGAACAAGGCAATAAAAGATTCTATTAAAATAAAACACATTTTAATATGGCACTTGGCAAGTCACAGTACATTCTATTTTTCAGTTGTTGGTATGGTGGTAATCAGAACGAAACAGAAAAGGGATGACAGCAAGTGAGATACCTCAAGAGATGGGCAACAAATACGGAAATTTGTTTCCAATCTACCAATGTTGACAGTAAATCAAATGATACAGAAGCTGTCTTTTTTTCCTTCCTTAACAAAACTGTAATGTCATGCTTGACGATAGTGTATTGCAAGTTCTTATCTGTAAATTTGAGGCCAGTATTTGTTGCTCCCTATTCTGCCATCTTTTAACTGTTAGTTACAATGGTGAATTGTTGCTGATCTCTGTGGTAAAAGGCATTATCAGAGAACAGCAGCTTAATGTAAGAGGAACCACTGGAAACATGGCGTCCACTCATACCGTAATGTTCGCCCCTGGTAGATGAGTGGTCTGCGTGACGGGATATCATACCTAACAGCCTGGGTTCGATTCCCGGCTGTGTTAGAGATTTTCTCCACTCAGGGACTAGGTGTTGTGTTATTCTTATCATCATTTCATCCCCATTAACACGCAAGTCGCTGAAGTGGCATCAACTCGAAAGAATTGCACCAGGTGAACGGTCTACCCGACGGGAGGCCCTAGCCACATGGCATTCCATTCCATAATGTAATCGAAAGGTTAGAATAATTTACTTATGACCAATGTAATCTCCACATGTGCTCTGCTTAAGATGGCAACATTATGCACATTGCTTTGTGCTCTTATGCATTCAGATCATCTGGTAACTTCACCACTGGTGACCTGAGTAACAGATAACTTGAGCTCTAACTTGAAGGAAAATGCTGGGGATGAACAAGTTCAGAGACACAAATGTTGTTCTGCAAGGCAACAAACAATTAAGCTTCAGTCACATTGTAGGTGGCATCAGAACATATGGCTGCATGGATCTTCGTGATGTCCATGGCTGTCTTACTGGCTGAGAATTCATTAAACACAATTTGGTACTCTATGTAACAGCTTCTGCATTAAGTGTTGACTCTGAATTCTGCCTAAAGAACAACTGTGTCACATCAAATGTAGTGGGTATCTCTTAGAGATACCTTGTGAAGGCTGTGAAGTCTCAAATGGTTCTGCCCACCATGAGAAAATAAGGCTGTACCATAAATAGAACTTTTAATGGCAATGCTGCTTCCAGGTGGCAACTGCATGATGACTAAAGCAGATAAGGGAAGAAATGTGAATATATCCTGTAATAATGCCTCTATAGTAATACCTTTCACATCAATACTGATACTGAAAAAGGATAAAGTTCCATGGTCCAAAAAAAGCAGAGGATCTTTTGGCACCGAGAATTGAGTCATGTTATGCATTACAAAGTAATATAATGAATGTCTATGTTAAAGAAGAGTCCCAAACATATGGAAGACATGGTCTAGGTCTAAATACTGGGAAAAATAAAAGTTAAGAATCACAGGAAAAGCATTTTAAACATATTGTGAAAGATTCAAGAAAAATTTTAGAAATTTGCAAGATTCTCGCAGGCATAAAATCCAATCAGTAGATGTTTAGAAAAGGGAAATCAATAGACAATGCTTGAAACAGTTCCATGTGTACCATTAGCGAATCAACAGAGAAGTAGATCATAGGAATTTTGATCGTTATTGTTGGGGTGTTCAATAAACTGAAGTGGCCCATCTTATTCATGCAACTGAAGGAAACTGGATATCCAAGAGTTCTCTACAACTGTCTATGGTATTACTTCTGTGGCAGAAAATACAAACTTACTTGACCCAGAAAATAGTTAATAAAAGAACTGACACTTGCTGTCATCAGTCTACTATTCATGACCCAGGACAGAAGCAACGTACCTAATACAACTGCATATAGAGTAAATTCTCAATTCAAGCATGAGAAAGTGTTCTAAATGTTAGTGTATCTTGTATCCTGAGACAGAAGATAGAAACCAGACCAGTATTAATGTAGTGTGATGTGGGAAATCAGATGGTGGTGGTGGTTAGTGTTTAACGTCCCATCGACAACGAGGTCATTAGAGACAGAGCTCATGCTCGGGTTAGGGAAGGGTTGGGAAGGAAATCGGCCATGCCCTTTCAAAGGAACCATCCCGGCATTTGCCTGAAGCGATTTAGGGAAATCGTGGAAAACCTAAATCAGGATGGCTGGAGACGGGATTGAACCGTCGTCCTCCCAAATGCGAGTCCAGTGTGCTAACCACTGCGTCACCTCGCTCGGTGGGAAATCAGATCCAGGCAGGCCTGCACACTGAGCCCTTAATGTTAATCCATTGAGCGGATTCAATCCAGGACTGTCATAACTGCCCAACCTGGAAGTGGTCGCGTTAATGCGTCCAGCTACCTGAGCAGGTATGAAAGAACTAACAAAAGGTTGTCTACAAGGCTAGATTTGCTGTCCCATCTTTTCAGATGTTTCACTTGTGACAGTGCTGGAAAATATGGGAGCTACAAGAAAAGTAAGAGGTTGAATATTATTTGCAGGCAAGTTACTTCAGGTGGTAGCAGGAGATTCAACACAAAAACTAAGACAACTGTAATCACATGCTAGGTGCTCTCCAAGAATAGTGAACAGAGAATAAACTCTAAATGGCCACATACAATATGGTTTACCTTGTGCTCTAAGAGGAACTCTGAAGAAGCAAACATTTTTAAGTAAAGATAGATCAAGAACAGCTAAAAAGATGTCATCAAGTATATGGAGTTGCTGTTAGACAAGAGAAAAGTCTTCTCTTCCCACAATATCATACAAGTGTGCAAGAAATAATTTTATGTAACAAACAATCTAGCACATATAGGATAGAAATGGTCCTGACTCACAATACACAGTATTAGAATAATCACAAGGCCATTCTGTCATGTTTGCAGGTTATGGAGCTAGTGTTTAGGCTAATATGGTGAAACCAGCACAAACCTTGTTACAAGTAAAATGAAGTGTGAATATGCAGTTTATAGGTACATATACAACTGAACCAGCTGGAGGTCTCAGTGTAGTTATAGTTACATGGCCAATAGAACTGCAAATATGGAAGAAGGGCAAAGAATACTGGCCAAGGGTGGGAAAAACAATGGAAAATGTTATAAACAGTGCTTTGTGAATTGTTGGAACATCAGCATGGGTATTTTGATTGGTACTGTGGGAAGGAAAAAGATATCCAGCACTGTAAGATGAAGAAGATGCTGCTGATGCTGAGCAAGTGTTTAAGGTGACCAAACAGCTACGATCTTCAGTCTCCTATTCACCCCCAGAACAGCAGCAGTGCACTTAATCTGTTTGCGTATACAGTTAATTCTGTGTACATGTGTGAGAAAGTGTTCTACATGTTTGCATAACATGTATCTGAGGCAGAACTTGGGGACTAGCTTGGTATTCACCAACTGGCAAATGGGAAACTGCCCTAAAAGGAGGAGAAGAAGTAAAGGCATAGCTCCTGGAAGAATGGCAGTCTTACTAGGAAACACAGCAACAATAAGAAGATGTGCTTAGAATTTTCTCTTGTGCACAAAGATGTGACTTAGCTTAAAATATACAACAGCCCCAAGGTAAATGATTCACTGATAACTGGACACGAACAATCTGAAAAAGATAAACCAAAAACGAGTAACATACATGAGTGAGGCTGCAAAAGAGCTCTGGCTCTTGTGGTACGAAAATGTAATAAACAACCATTAGTGGCATACCATGATAAGAATTTCTTCGAGAGAAGAAAGGCTATGGCACAAAATTAATGAGATAACAAATGATGTTTCCTTGAAGGAACCAGAAATCTATTAGAAGGAAAGTTGGGCAGGAATGGCACAGACCTAGGCAGTCATCTAACAACAGCTGGTGAGGATGAAATGAACCAGAGGACAAGAAGAGAAAATTGAAGAGGAAACACCTACAGGCCTGCAATAGGAATAGACAATCACCAGCACAAAGGGAACACTGAATTAGGAGTTCGCGGTACATTGCGGTGCTGCTTGGCTGCAACAAAGGTCTCTCATTCGGTGTCATTGAGGTGGTATCCAGGTACCTATACAAGCCTCGACAGGTCTTGTCATGGGGCATATCCTAGGAGGAGGAATTTAATGTCTCGCCACAATGAGATTAAAAATTGAGTACCCCTTCACATTGGTGAAGGATAAAGAATGAAACTGGCTCTGTCCTTCCCATAGAAACCACCCTCGCATTTAAAAACCTTACAAAAGAAGTGACCACAATAATCTTGTAAATCATAAGATGAAGGACATTATGAAATCTGTGAATGGCTGGCTGGCTGACTACTGGACTTCACTTTCGTATGCCAGGAATGGATACAATCTGCTGGTTCTAGGTGAGAGAGAGAGAGAGAGAGAGAGAGAGAGAGAGAGAGAGAGAGAGAGAGAGAGAGAGAGAGAGAGAGATACTGCCCTTCAAGAAAGTTGTTGTGCTAAAATTATTCTTGGAACAGAGAACTTACTTAAACCCGAAGAAGAACGATCTGAAATATTTAGCGAGGAATGGAACATATGTCAAGAAGACATCATAGGAGGGGAAGTGTTTATTCCAGTCTACAAAAATATTATCTATTGAGGCTGAAATTGAGTCTCATTGTGAAGTTATCTAGCTGCAAGTAACACGTCAGGTGAATTCATGTTAATTATCAAGATATTTTTACCAGCCACCCAATTCCCCCGTGACAGTCTTACAATCACACACACAAAGTCTACCACTTAGTAGTGTGGAAATACCCCGATCATGACACATTGGTTAGAGGCAACTTCAACCTACTCAGTATAGACTGTGATGTCTATGGATTCATTCCAGGTATAGATAGGCAGGTAGTCTTGTGAAGTACTTTTGAACACATTTTCCAAAAACTGTCTTGGGCAGTTAATTCCACAATACACATGAAACCGAAATATTTTAGATCTTGTAGCTTCAAACACGCCTGACTTTATCAATGGTATCAACAAAGACACAGGGATTAGTGATCACATCACAACAATAATGATTACTAAAATTAATAAAGCCAGCAAGAAGCCTAGGAGAGTTTTTATGCTGTAAAGAACAGATAAGCAGTTCTTAGCTTTATACTTAGACAATGAATTAGCATCACTTAGAATATGATGGATGCAGAACTATGGGTAAAGTTTAAACTGATTGTAAATCACGCCCAGGATTAGTATGCGCCCAAATAAGTCGATTAATGGTGGAGAAGACCCACCAGGGCTTAATAACAAAATATGGAAGTTGCTAAGGGAGCAGAGACTGTGGCACTCTTGATTAAAAAAGAAACACAAAAAACTTGGTAGAAACTACTGAGTCTGTAAAAAGATTGATGAGCAAAACATACCACTACCACCAATGTATTTTAGCAAACGATCTACTACCTCCACATCTACATAATATATTGCAAGCCACCATATGGTGCAAGGCGGAGGGCACCCTGTACTACTCCTAGTCATTTCCTTTTCTGTTCCACTAGCAAATAGAGCAAGGTCTGTCTGTGTGCCTCCATATGAGTCCTAATCTCTCTAATTTTATCTTCATTGTCCTTACACTAAATGTATATTGGTGGCAGTAGAATCGTTCTGTAGCCAGCCTCAAATGGTGGTTCTCTAAATTTTCTCAATAGTGCTCCTCGAAAAGGATGCCGCCTTCCCTCCAGTGATTCCCATTTGATTTCCCAAAGCAGCTCCGTAATGCCCATGTGTTGTTCAAACCTACGGGTAACAAATCTAACAGTCCGCCTTTGAATTGCTTCAGGGTTTTCCTTTAATCCGACCTGGTGTGGATTCCAAACACTTGAACAGCACTCGATAATGGGTTGCGCTATTGTTCTACATGTGGTCTCCTTTGCCGATGAACCACGCTTTCCTAAAATTTTCACAATAAATCAAAGTTGACCCTTCAACTTCCCTGCTACAGTCCTTACATGCTCATTCCATTTCATACTGCTTTGCAATGTTTCACCTAGATATTTAATCAATGTGACTGTATCAAGAAACACACTACTAATATTGTACTCAAACATTGTGGTTTGCTTCTCCTATTCACCTGCATTAACTTGCATTTTTCTACCTTTAGAACTAGTTGTTGTTCATCACACAAACTAGAAGTTTTGTCTAAGTCATCAATTGGCAGTGTAGCACCGTGTCAAACGCTTTACAGAAATCTAGGAATACAGAATCCGCTGTCACCCTTCATCTATATTTCACAGGATCTCATGTGAGAAAACGGCAAGTTGAGCTTTGCACAAATGATGCTTTCTAAAACTACACTGATTTGTGGACAGAAACTTTTCTCTCTCAAGGAATTTTACTATATTCAAACTGAGATTATGTTCAAGAATTCTGCATCAAACCGATGTTAAAGATATTGGTCTGTGGCTTTGTGGATTCATTCTTTTATGCTTCTTATAAACACGAGTCACCTGCGCTTTTTTTGGGCGAGAGATTCACGAAAAGTGCAGGCTAAGTAAGGGGCCAGTACTGTAGAGTACTCTGTCTAAAACCAAGATGTGATTCCTTCAGGACCTGGCAACTTATTTGTTTTCATCTCTTTCAGTTGTCTCTCTAAACCAGTGGTGATTATTACTATATCCTCTATATGGAAGCCTGTGTGATGGCCAAACGATGGTATGTTTGTATGTTGGCAATTTTACATAGGATCAGAATTTTCTCAGGTTCTTGGCAAGATCTATTACTAAAGTAGTTATTGTGAACTTCGTGTATCAATCTTTTTACAGAAGCATGAATTTCTATTAACTTTTGACTGTCATCATTTACCCATTTGCTTTTAGACCATGAGTGCAATAGCATTTGCTTCCTCAGTACTTTTCGAATTTTGTTGTTAAATCATGGTGGGTCTTTTCTTTCCTTAATCCACTTACTCAGCAAATACTTCTCCAGAGTATGATTTACAGTCCATTTAAACTTTGCGCATAATTGCTCTACATCCATCATACTCTAACTACATGATTTCAGTGTACTGTCTAAGTGGGATTCTAACAACTGCCTATCTGCTCTTTCTGGTGGAAATACTCTCCTAGCCTTTTTGACTGATTTAATAACTTCAGTAATCACAGTTGCTACGATAACATGATGGTCACTAATCCCTGTACCAGGATATTCCAAAGGGTTATGACCCAGGTGGCAAAGAGATGGGAGTTGGTGCGGCATAAGGATGGATGGTAACTATGAGGTCAAAAATATTTCAACTGCATGTGGGCTTTTTTTCAGAAAATGTGTTCAAAAGAACCAGGGAAAATTCTGGGTATACATGAAAACACTAAGTAGGTTGAAGGCCCCTACCCACTTACTTGTTGACCAGTTTGGTGTAGCAATAGCAGAGAGCAAAAGGAAAGGCAAAGTTCTAAATATCATGTTTAAGAATTCATTCATGGAGGACAATGGAACAATCATAAAATCACTTGATGTCATACAGACATCTGTATTGATGATATAATAATAGACATCCCTGGCATACAGAAGAAACAGAAAGGGTGGAAAACAAATCAGCCAAGAGGTCCAGATGGAATTCCAATACAACTTTACAGAGAGTACTCTACAGCACTGGCTCTTTAGTTAGCTCGCATTTATCAAGAATCTCTCACTCAACGCAAAGTCTCAAGCAACTGGAAAGAAGTGAAGGTGGCTTCTGTATATAAAAAGCACGAAGTACGGATCTGCGGAATTAAAGAAAAATATCTTTAACATTGGCCTGCTGCAGAATTATCGGAACACATTCAAGGTTCAAATATAATAAATGTCTTGAGAAGTAAGAACTTATGTCCACAAATCAGCATGGATTTAGAAAGCATCAATCATGGGAATCTCAGCTTACTCTTTTCTCACACAATATCCTGCAGACCATGGATGAAGGGCAACAAGTATATTCCACGTTCCTAGATTTCTGGAAAGCATTTGACACTGTGCCCCACTGCAGACTGTTAACAAAAGTAAAAGCTTACAGCACATGTTCCTAAATATGTGAGTGGCTCAAAGACTTCTTAAGTGACAGAACCCAGAACATTGTTCTTGATGGCTGTTCAGAGACAAGGGTAATGTCTGGAGTGCTCCACGGAAATGTGAAAGGAGTGTTCTTATTCTCTATATACATATATGATCTGAGAGACGAAGGGGAGGGGGGGGGGGGGGGAGTGTAATCTGTAGTTATTTTCTGGTGAAGTTGTCATCGTTCAGTGACTGTAGGACTTTGGGATGATACACGATGACTTGGACAATATTTCTAGTTTGTGTGATGAATGGCAGCTTGCTCTAAATATAGATAAATGTAAGTTAATAAAGATGTGCCAGAAAAATGTTCCATAATATTCCAAGACAGCATTAACAGCGTACTGCTTGACACAGTCACATCAATTACACATCTAGATTTAACATTTCAAAGTGATATGAAACAGAATGAACACCTAAGGACTGTAGTAGGGAAGGTGAATACTCGACTTTGATTTATTGGGAGAATATTAGGAAAGAATGTTTCACCTGTAAAGAAGACTGCATATAGAATACTAGTGTGGCCTATTCTTGAATACCTGCTCACATGTTTAGGACTCCCACCAGGTTGGATTAAAGAAAGACATCAAAACAATTCTCGGCATTATCTCATGAACAATTACACAGTGTGGGAGGCAGGAAAGAGGGGAGGGGGGAGAAGGAAAGGAGAAAACACATAACTCAATTAATGGCTAGTTTACTAAACATCAAAAAAATGAGTGAAGTGGCCGAGTAAGGCATGATTTCTGTGGCTCTGTATGAAAGCAATATTTTACTGATTTTCTCCTACAGATCGGGCATTAGGTGAACAGATTATGTTCTAAACAGCCAAAAGGCTGGGTGGTTGACTTGGGGGAGGGGACCAAACAACGAGGTCATCAGTCCCATCCGATTAGGCAAGGATAGGGAAGGAAGTTGGTCATGCCTTTCAAAGGAACCATCCCGGCATCTGCCTGTAGCAATTTAAGGGAATCACGGAAAACCTAAATCGGGATGGCTGGACACAGGTTTGAACCGTCGTCTTCCTGAATGTGAGTCCAGCCACCTCACTTGGTCAGCCAAAAGACAAATGCAGTGTACACTGATGTAATGGAGAGTCATCTCCTTCTAAGAATTCAATATTGCCTGGTTGTGTCTGACTCTCCAAAGTATGATAACCAGTTCGACATTTTAGTTGAAAAAAGCATGACAGTGACTGATCTGCATCACTGTCTGCTCTCACTAATAGTAGATGGTGACTATTATTCTTGCTCCACTGAATGGTGATGCCTGTTATTTTGGTTTTGGACATTTTGACAGCTTGATAAATACTTTAATCATGGCTGTGAAAGAATTTCAGAATCCCTTGGAAACAGTACGGGTATGCAAACTTTATGTAATTTAGAAGTCATGTACACTGATACTTGAACAGTGAAAATGTTACGGGTATTCTCAATGTAAATTGTTTTCATAAAGAAGGTCTAATATTTAGTAACAAGCAACCGATAGTTTCTTTGCCAAATTGAATCATCTGACGACTTTGTTTAAGTAGAATACAAAGCAGAGGATAAAATATAGCAGAACAATTTAAATTTGTCCAAAACTGGTAATAACAGTTGAATAAAAACATTATCTACACTGTTTTGCTCAAAAAAATATGAAGAAATATACAGAAGATTCTTGACAAACAAATGAGTTACTTTTGGCTATTTTAAAAGTTTAATCAATGATCTATAAAAGTTTTATCAGGTTAAAAATTTCACAGATGTGTAAAAAGTTAAGTACATGGAAACTTCTTGCATTATTCAGCTGTGCTGTAAACTACAATCTGTAGACTCCAAATAAAATTGCAAGTATAGTGACAAGTGCATTAATACATTACTGTGATGGAATTAAAGATGCCCCCAGAAGCAGTATGGCTGTGCATTAGAATGTAAATTAGAAGTACCGTACATCGATTATTAAACTGTGTCAAGTTGTTTTCTGTGTAAGTGGCCTAGCTGATAACACAAAGATAGCTTGAAAATCATTATTCATGTCAAGAATATTGACGATACTGAAAAAAAGTATGGCTTTCTGAAAAAAAAAAAAAAAAATTGCAGAGCACTCAGCCTTTTACCAAATTATCCACTACTTGTATATACCATTTACAGTAGCATTTTTGATACATTTTAATATGCTGTCTAATTAGCCCTCTCTTGGGCACTGTGTGCGCTGTCAATATCAACTCCTCGTTTGTATTACTATGACCATGACACATTCACACAGACTGCTCTACATTAAGAGAACATAAATTGTTGCCTAGGCTTTACTATGAGAGATAGGAAAATTGGTTCCAGATGGCCTGGGGTGTGAAGCAGCTATTAAAATCAAGCATGTTGTGCTTAGCAGTGTATTCTGTGTATTCTACCACTGGGTGGTCAGCTATGTTCTTGGACAGTTCAGCAGTGGCCGTTCATTTTAATGGACAGTTGGTTGGTAGTCATAACCACATAATAAGCTGTGCAGAAATTTCACAAGAACTGGTATGTAACACAACTGCTTTCACAGGTGGCACTGCCTCTGACAGTATAGGATAAGACTGTGACGGAACTGGAGTATGGTGTGCTGGGAGGGTGTAACAAACAGGTCTTGTACCAGGATATTCCAAAGGGTTATGACGCAGGCGGCAAAGAGTTGGGAGCTGGTGCAGCATAAGGATGGATGGTAATTGTGCACAGACAGGGTGGGTAGCGGAATGAAATAGGATGTTCATTTCCCGGCTTCAATTACTTATAATTGTGTCTAGACATGAGGAACATTGTACGTACAAGCTTTCCCATCTCTCCTAAAGTGGTACATCGCTGCCCACCAAATCTACACAATGTCCACATCCAACTTTCTGTTACACCCATTACCAACCCCCTGCCACATGGGCCATAAACCTGTGCAAGCCTGAGGTATGAGTCCTACCCCATACAGTCAGTGGATTTGGAACAAATTCACATGACATGTTAATAAGTAGCATGCAAAAAGCCATGAAAAGGTTTTTTGTAATAAGTATTAATCTTAATGCTCACTGCAAAAATACACTACTGGCCATTAAAATTGCTACACCAAGAAGAAATGCAGATGATAAACGGGTATTCATTGGACAAATGTATCATACTAGAACTGACTTGTGATTACATTTTCACGCAATTTGGGTGCATAGATCCTGAGAAATCAGTACCCAGAACAACCACCTCTGGCTGTAATAACCGCCTGGGCATTAAGTCAAACAGAGCTTGGATGGCGTGTACAGGTACAGCTGCCCATGCAGCTTCAACACGATACCACAGTTCATCAAGAGTAGTGACTGGCGTATTGTGACGAGCCAGTTGCTCAGCCACCATTGACCAGATGTTTTCAATTGGTGAGAGCCCTGGAGAATGTGCTGGCCAGGGCAGCAGTTGAACATTTTCTGTATCCAGAAAGGCCTGTACAGGACCTGCAACGTGCAGTCATGCATTACCCTGCTGAAAAGTAGGGTTTTGCAGTGATCAAATGAAGGGTAGAGCCACGGGTCGTAACACATCTGAAATGTAACGTCCGCTGTTCAAAGTGCCGTCAATGCGAACAAGAGGTGACTGAGATGTGTAACCAACGGCACCCCATACCATCATGCCGGGTGATACGCCAGTATGACAATGACGAATACATGCTTCCAATGTGCGTTCACTGTGATGTCGCCAAACATGGATGCAACCATCATGATGTTGTAATCAGAACCTGGATTCATCCGAAAAAATGAAGTTTTGCCATTCGTGTACCCAGGTTCATCGTTGAGTACACCATCACAGGTGCTCCTGTCTGTGACGCAGCGTCAAGGGTAACCGCAGCCATGGTCTCCGAGCTGATAGCCCATGCTGCTGCAAACGTCGCCGAACTGTTCATGAAGATGGTTGTTGTCCTGCAAATGCTGACTCAGGGATCGAGACGTGGCTGCATGATCCATTACAGCCATGCGGATAAGATGCCTGTCATCTCAACTGCTAGTGATATGAAGCCGTTGGGATCCAGCACGGCGTTCCGTATTACCCTCCTGAACCCACCGAATCCATATTCTGCTAACAGTCATTGGATCTCGACCAACGAGAGCAGCAATGTCGCAATACGATAAACCGCAATCGCGATATGCTACAATCTGACCTTTATCAAAGTCGTAAATGTGATGGTACGCATTTCTCCTCCTTACACGAGGCATCACAACATTGTTTCACCAGGCAATGCCGGTCCACTGCTGTTTGTGTATGAGAAATCGGTTGGAAACTTCCCTCATGTCAGCATGTTGTATGTGTGAATGCTCTGAAAAGCTAATCACTTGCATATCACAGCATCTTCTTCCTGTCAGTTAAATTTCACGTCTGTAGCACGTCATCTTCGTGGTGTAGCAATTTTAATGGCCAGTAGTGTATTTTTAACTCTGAAGGTGAACATATGGTTGTTTGAGTTAGGTAGCCCACTAGGCAGTAATGAAACACACTGCTGCTGCAGTCATCAATCTGGAGACTAGCTTAATATTTCCTTCACTAGTCTTTCTTTTGCAACTATGTTTTGTAACTAGAAGGGCTGGATAAAAATATGGTATCACCAACAACGCAACACATTACCATGCCTAATATGATGTAGGAAACTAACTGAAATTCAAAACAGCTTCCAGTCATCTCGGAAAGGATAAATACAGGTCCTATGTGATTTTCAAGGGAATCTTTCACCATTCTTCCTGCAAAATAATACCATGTTCAGGTAGCGATGATGCATGCGGAAAGCAATCGTGCATCCTTCTCTTCAAAGTAGACCACAAATGTTTAGTAATATTGAGATCTAGTGACTGGTGGCCAGATGAGATTTGACAATTCACCCTCATGATCATAAAACATACCAATCCAATGTGAGCTGTGTGAATAGGGGCCCTATAATCTTTAAGCTCAGCATCGCCACAAGGGAGCAAAAATTAACCATGAGATGGACCCATCCAGCGAAAATGTCCACATAATTCTTGGCAGTAATGCAACTTTGGAGAGTATCCATGGAGCCCACAGGATACCACAATATGGTTTCATTACTAAGATGTAAGGTCAGCCAGAATTTGGAAACAGTATGAAACAAGATCTATCTGATAAAATAACTTTCTTTCATTGCTCCATAGCCCAGGTTTTCTGACTTCAGCACCACATTTTCCAGTTAAGGCCATTTGAAACCCTGATGTGTGGTTTTGGAATTCCGTCTCACCCTGCGATTCCCTGCTTCTGGCATTTCCTTTGTGTTGTTTTGGTGCCGACAGGTTTCGCAAGTGCGACATTCAATTCTGCAGCTATCGTCCTCTTCTTTTTCATCACAATCCTCTTCAACAACCACGTGTCACATTGGCTCAACACACACAATTTCGTCTGCATTGTGACTTAGTAGATGATGTTTTCCGCTTTCCCTGATGCTGTATATATCTTCGATATTATGCCTCTTACAATGCCAAATACTTCAGCTTCCTTGTTTATGAAACCATCCACCATAGGAGCACCAGCAATTTGTTCACATCCAAATTCACTTAGCTCCAACATAATGCACTTAAATCACAAAGGACACTGTCCTGACCATGACTGACACTTGTAACCTATTGAGAAAACTGCACATGTGCCATACATGGGATACCACAGCTGTATAACAGCATAACCTGCAGGCTTGGGTAGATCTGCATTTATGCTTGCATCTGGATTTATGTTCAAGCGTGCGTTTCTCATGATGTTTCCATATTTCTGTCCAGTCCTTATATATCACTACACCTATATGCATTTGAATCTGCTTACAACTTTTGCCTATTAACAAATTAATTATTCTTTGATAACTCATATTGTGTCCCATTAACTTATTCCTTCCTTTAGTTAATTAGCAGCAATCAAGTTATTTTCTTCCCAATTTGATTCAGCACTTCTTCGTTAGTTACTTGATCTATAGATCTTATCTTCAGAATTATTTTGTAGAGCTACATTTCAAAAGCTTCTATTATTTTCTTGTCATAACTGTTTCCCACCATGTCTCACTTCCGTATCACCAAAAATATAATTTCAGAAAATCTTCCATCTCAGTAGTGTTTTTCTTGCCATTCCCAGTCCACACCTTACTTATGCCAATGTCAATTATCTTGCTGCCCAGATAACAAAAGATACTTTCAGAATCTCAATTCCTAACCTAATTAACACAATGTCTTATAACTTAATTTGTCTACACTCCATTACCCCTGTTTTACTTTCATTAATAGTCATCATTGAACTTATTTTTAAGTGCTCTTCCACGTACTTTGACATCTGTTGCAAAGTACCTCATCATTGGTCAACATTTAAGTTTTTGTTTTTTCCCTCTGAACTTCAATTTCACTTTCACAGTTCTGCTTGGTTTTCATTAGTGCATGTTCAATGTACATGCTGGAAAGGGTGGGGGGCAGGCTACAACCCTATCTCACTCTTCTTAATTACTGACTATTTGTCATACGCTTCAATTCTTGTAATGCAGTTTATGTACAAGATGAGTAAGTTTTCTCTCACTGTTTCTGTTTATTTTATTTCAAAGAATGTATTCAAGTATTAAACTAATTTCCAGTAATATTCACACACAGACACTTGCCTTCTTTGGAACTGGAATGATTACATTTCCCTTAAAGTCTGTCATACCATGCACACCAGATGTAACAGTTTTGACATGGTTAGTTCTCACAAGGATCTTGATGATTCTGAAGGAAAGTTGTCAACTCCATGTGCTGTCAAATTCTTCTTATAGTACTGCATCACCCATCTCATCTTTTTCCCTTTCCATGATAATGTGGCTTTCCTTTATATTGCCCTTCTATGCATTCATTTTGCCTTCCAGCATTATTGTCTTTGCTTTGGACTACACTACTGTAATGAAATATTGTATATAGTTTCATCCAGGAAAAGAATCTACATTGTGAATTAGTTACGGCATGGCAGCAGTCTATGCCCCTCCTCTCTTGAAACCATATGGTCAACTTTCATTCAACATGGAGCCTTGTATTTCATAAACAATGGATAATATACTCAAGCAGTCAGATTGTAAATAAATTGAAAGGTTCAGTCTGGAAATTGCTCACGGGTATTAACAAAGCTTTGCTCTACCTTATCCTTTCTCCTAGGAGTGGGCACCCAGAAAGGTAGGCAGGCGAGGTTTTGAAGAGATGGAAAGGAGGAACTAGGTACTAGCAAATTCAGTTTGTTGGGATGAGGGCTGGAGTGTGACTGGTTAGCTTAATCAATAGGGTATCACCAGAACAAGACTGTTCTAAGCTCAAATTCTGGTTCTGTACAAAGTTTTAATCTTTCAGCAAGTTCTGTAACAGTAAAGACCACACTGCAGAAAGAAAGATTCACTCAGGACCATCTTGCTTACACCAAGATGAAGAAAGAACATTAAAAAAAGTTGCTGATGCTGACTGATACTGCTTTAGATGGCTAGGTGAATAGAAAGAACATAATATAACTTAATTATTAACACAGATTCAATATTATGAAGTGCACGTACAATTGCCGGCAACTGTAGTTTTACCTATTTTATACAACAGCAAAAAAGAGTTAAGGAAAATGAAACACTTGAGTTCAGTACCATGTTGACATTAAAGTCATTAGAGAGAGACCTTTAGCTTAGTTGGAGAACAACATCAGAGGCAATCGGGTCTGACAATGTTCAAGGTAACATCTGAGCATCTACCAGGAATGATGCAAACAAACAATGGAAAAACTAATTCATAATGGCTGGATGAAATATGAACTCAACTCTACTGCTCAAGCATGAGTCCACTGTGCTAACTATCATGCCACTTTGCTCAGTAGAGATTCATGTTATCCAGTCAAATTCCAATATAGTTTCACCAAAATATAGATATTTAACTAAAGTTTTAATTTCCTTACAGACAACCTATTACTACTGTAGTGAATGTAAAGTACTACATGTATTCAGAGACACACAAACTAAGACAACACTAAAAATATGTGCCATATGGAATAAAATTTTAAGAATAAAATATGAAACACTTAAATATGGATTCACTGTAATCAAGATGGTTGGGTAACGAAAGTAAAACATGCACAACACGTAACACACATTCAAAACTCCTATGTTTAGCAATACATCCCAATCTAGAAATTATTTCTGGCAATAACCCATATTACCAGACACATTTTATTCATAATTGTAATGTGACTTAATGCTCAGTAAAGGTAAACCTTCAATTAACAAAAACATTTAGTAGTCATGTGTATACATGTTCTCATGCAGGTCTTCCTGTACAGTACTAAATGCTGATTCTTTTTAATTCCATTGTCAATACCAGATGTAACTAATAGTCTCAGATAACAAGAATCCATGCTATTTAAAACATTCACTTAATGCAGTGTACGATACAATAACAAAGCCTCAACCTTAAGTCTTGAACAGTGTAAGCAAGTAATAAAATGGAATTTTGAACCTTATGTATACATATTTCTTTAGTTATAAAACTTCTCTCTACAACACTTGCATACATGTACTGAGATTGAAAACATGTTCATTCTAACTCAATACAAAAGAAACTGAGGATATCATCTCACCCAGACAACAGCATGCATTCTATCAAGCTAAAGTATCTGCATTCAGTTTAAGAGTTCCACAATGTTGAAGCAAAAGTTTTCAGTAGGATAAAAATTTTACTTTTGCAGAATTTAATTATTGTTACCATCAACAAATCATAACAGCTCAAAAACTGTGAGTTTGTAAAATAGTTTTCATAACATACTGTTTAACAAGACTGGTCACTGAAAGTATCAGCTTGGCAGAGATCCATTATGAAATACTTTACCTCAATATTATTCACTCAAATTTCTTGTCTATTCCTTAGACTCATGGCGCATTTTAATTATCACCATAAAAATGACTATCTTATTACAATTATGTTATTAACATACTTCACTCTTGGTGTTATTTATGTCCAAAGAAAAGTGTACTATATGGGATTGCCTTATACAAGACATACTGATTTGTATTTTTACTTAAACATGTTTGAGGAATGAAGTTTGCACATAATTCACTGTACGTTTATAAGAAATAAATTTAATTTTCCACATTACTAATTATGACACAAGCAACTTTTTAAAAAAAATGAATACCTTTGACTGCAGGTGCGTTTCGGGAAGAGTGTCGCCCCTGCTCACCGTCCACTGGTGCAGCACCAGCTGAAACAATAAAAGAACAAATTCAACATTACTCTGTTATCCAGGAAGTGGCATGTAAACATTTGAGAATATGACAATATTTTTGGGAAAGACCATACAACTTAATCCACACACCAAGTAAAACATAGGCTAAAACAGACATAATAATAATGCAAAGAAATTTCAAGGACATGTTTCTTCTACTAAGCTGTAATGCCTGCCTTACACCAATAATCAGTTCTGACTCCACCACTAAACTGTTGACGTCATGTCACATTGTGAGTAATTCTGGACATCTGGCACAGAACATATTCCGCTTTAGATTACAGAAATTCAGGCTAGCAATAATTTATTCTAAGTGTATTGCACAGTGTAGTAGTGGTGGTGGTGGTGGTGGTGGCAGCGTCAGCAGCAGGAGCAGGAAAAGTTGTAATAGCAGCAGAAGCAGCTTTATTCATCTGTGGATCACTTTTACACGGCAGTGATGCTACAGTTTAAGAAGAAAAGATATAATTTATATATAAAAAACATATATGTACAAACAGGTCTAGTTTGTCATGGTTGGGACAGGTATTCCAGCCATGACCTTATATTAGGAGCCATCCTGGCATTTGCCCGAAGCAATTACGGGAACCGACGGAAAGCCTAAATCAGGATGGCCAAATAAATATTAAAGGCTTCATTCTCTTGAATAAAAACTCAGTATGTTGTAAACAACACAACTTCATTCAATTAATCCCCAGTGTTCAATATTGTTTTGTTTACACATTATTGCACAGAAATTATTTAATAATGTAAAAAGCTATTGCTACACTTATTATTTCTCAACATAGATCACTGCACCTACACACTATCAGAAAGAGAAGGCTATATTTCCATGAAAAAAAAATTGAAAAAGTGATACAGTAATAACTGAGAGGACTTCAAACTGGAAGCACTAGTTATTTTCCCTTATGTACTTGATACTTCCCTGAATCATTTATGACAAACTACAAGTTGCTTGCTTCTTGCTGACTGTTTCCTCAGTCACTTGTCGAAGCGTAGCAACTGCTGTCAACCCAAAGATCCCCCCTCCTCACAACCCAAAACCAGAATGGGAAAAAAAGGACTCACCAACCACAAAAAATGCTACATACGGAATCTGTTTTATTTAAGTCAAGACATAATTGTCACAAACATCCAATGAGAATGTTGACAAACTGATACATCAAACTTAACAGTGAAATTTGTCCGTCAGCAAACTACAGACAATTGAGTTTAATTGGGAACTAACGGATTTATCATTCTTTGATAAATGATTCTAGAAGACTGGTGTCTTGATCTAACTTGCAAGTGGATTTGTGGTCTGTTTGAAATCTGTGGTACATGCAGCATATCAGGACTGAATGGTAAACAACAGATCATTGCTACATCTGTAGAGGACGACAAAAGATTCATAGCTGGTAATGACACACTTCGGACAGTGGAGCAGGTGACCACCCGGTACACTAGTTGTCAGCCTGACTACGTATTTCTCATAAATATCCACTGTATACTAATCACTAAAGCTTTGTTTCAACATGAGTGCTGAATGAACAACCATGTCACATGCAGGTTCATTTGTAGAAACAAATCACACCTAGTGCAAAAAGTGTCACAAGTGAGTGACTGTGAAATGAAAGAAGGTGTATGTATTTAACAATTCCTAGTTTATATTTGATTGAAAATGACTACTAAGTTTGGTGACTTCTTGAAATTGTATGTGTATTATGTGTTGTTAATAATGTAGGATGGTGGTGGATGTTAGTATGGTTAGGTCCAGGCTTCCATAGCCTGAATTTGGACTTACGATGGTGGTAGAGAAGTGTACGGTTTCCAACTATTCCTGTATGACATGTGAATCTGGCACTGTCTTACTTTTTACCAAATAGTGAAGATATATTTTAAGACCACAGGGCACGTAGCATTCCTATGGCAGGCTGGTGTGAAGAACACTATGCAGACTTTCACTATTACTGATGAATCCTGTATCTCTCCGAATCTCATTCCTGTTGAGCATTTGTAGGACTTGGTATACGAGAACATGTGGTAACTCACCACTTAGCAAAACCTCTGTACTGATATCCAACACAACATCAAACACACTGTGAATGGCCATACTCTGTGACGACTACTACTGATATTGTTTTAATAACAATATCTCATCAGATTTTTGTTATAGAAAGGCGGAAAATGGATGTACCCAGAATTATGCAGCTGGTCATAATTCTTGTACCAGCATTACACATACAAATTCAAAACTGTGTAACCTCTAACACGAACTATTTTCACAGAAAAATACACATTATGATCCAATATCAAAAAGTGAAATATACACACCCACAATAATTTTCTGCATATTGTGTAACTAAAGGCAGTGTCTCAGATATCCACATTCGAAGTAAGATTTTAAAATGTATCATCTTCGTCCATATTAGTGGCACACGTTCTGCCACCAGCTCTGGAGGTAAACTTCCGTTACTTATCTTAGTTATTTAAATGGATTATTTATTTAGTGCTTACAATTAAACTAAGCACTAAATAAATAATCCATTTAAATAACTAAGATAAGTAACGGAAGTTTACCTCCAGAGCTGGTATTATATAACGGTAAGACAGAGATTTAGGAACCAGGTTTTAAATTGTAAGACATTTCCAGGTGCAGATGTGGATTCTGACCACAATCTATTGGTTATGAACTGCAGATTGAAACTGAAGAAACTGCACAAAGGTGGGAATTTAAGGAGATGGGACCTGGATAAACTGACTAAACCAGAGGTTGTAGAGAGTTTCAGGGAGAGCATAAGGGAACAATTGACAGGAATGGGGGAAAGAAATACAGTAGAAGAAGAACGGGTAGCTCTGAGGGATGAAGTAGTGAAGGCAGCAGAGGATCAAGTACGTAAAAAGACGAGGGCTAATAGAAATCCTTGGGTAACAGAAGAAATATTGAATTTAATTGATGAAAGGAGAAAATATAAAAATGCAGTAAATGAAGCAGGCAAAAAGGAATACAAACGTCTCAAAAATGAGATCGACAGGAAGTGCAAAATGGCTAAGCAGGCATGGCTAGAGGACAAATGTAAGGATGTAGAGGCTTGTCTCACTAGGGGTAAGATAGATACTGCCTACAGGAAAATTAAAGAGACCTTTGGAGAGAAGAGAACCACTTGTATGAATATCAAGAGCTCCGATGGTAACCCAGTTCTAAGCAAAGAAGGGAAGGCAGAAAGGTGGAAGGAGTATATAGAGGGTTTATACAAGGGTGATGTACTTGAGGACAATATTATGGAAATGGAAGAGGATGTAAATGAAGATGAAATGGGAGATAAGATACTGCATGAAGAGTTTGACAGAGCACTGAAAGACCTGAGTCGAAACAAGGCCCCGGGAGTAGACAACATTCCATTAGAACTACTGATGGCCTTGGGAGAGCCAGTCATGACAAAACTCTACCATCTGGTGAGCAAGATATATGAGACAGGCGAAATACCCACAGACTTCAAGAAGAATATAATAATTCCAATCCCAAAGAAAGCAGGTGTTGACAGGTATGAAAATTACCGAACTATCAGTTTAATAAGTCACAGCTGCAAAATACTAACGCGAATTCTTTACAGACGAATGGAAAAACTGGTAGAAGCCGACCTCGGGGAAGATCAGTTTGGATTCCGTAGAAATGTTGGAACACGTGAGGCAATACTAACCTTATGACTTATCTTAGAAGAAAGATTAAGAAAAGGCAAACCTACGTTTCTAGCATTTGTAAACTTAGAGAAAGCTTTTGACAACGTTAACTGGAATACTCTCTTTCAAATTCTGAAGGTGGCAGGGTTAAATATAGGGAGCGAAAAGCTATTTACAATTTGTACAGAAACCAGATGGCAGTTATAAGAGTCGAGGGGCATGAAAGGGAAGCAGTGGTTGGGAAAGGAGTGAGACAGGGTTGTAGCCTCTCCCCGATGTTATTCAATCTGTATATTGAGCAAGCAGTAAAGGAAACAAAAGAAAAATTCGGAGTAGGTATTAAAATTCATGGAGAAGAAGTAAAAAACTTTGAGGTTCGCCGATGACATTGTCATTCTGTCAGAGACAGCAAAAGACTTGGAAGAGCAGTTGAACGGAATGGACAGTGTCTTGAAAGGAGGCTATAAGGTGAACATCAACAAAAGCAAAACGAGGATAATGGAATGTAGTCAAATTAAATCGGGTGATGCTGAGGGGATTAGATTAGGAAATGAGACACTTAAAGTAGTAAAGGAGTTTTGCTATTTAGGGAGCAAAATAACTGATGATGGTCGAAGTAGACAGGATATAAAATGTAGAATGGCAATGGCAAGGAAATCGTTTCTGAAGAAGAGAAATTTGTTAACATCGAGTATAGATTTAAGTGTCAGGAAGTCGTTTCTGAAAGTATTTGTATGGAGTGTAGCCATGTATGGATGTGAAACATGGACGATAACCAGTTTGGACAAGAAGAGAATAGCTTTCGAAATGTGGTGCTACAGAAGAATGCTAAAGATAAGGTGGGTAGATCACGTAACTAATGAGGAGGTATTGAATAGGATTGGAGAGAAGTTTGTGGCACAACTTGACTAGAAGAAGGGATCGGTTGGTAGGACATGTTTTGAGGCATCAAGGGATGACAAATTTAGCATTGGAGGGCAGCGTGGAGGGTAAAAATCGTAGAGGGAGACCAAGAGATCAATACACTAAGCAGATTCAGAAGGATGTAGGTAGCAGTAGGTACTGGGAGATGAAGAAGCTTGCACAGGATAGAGTAGTATGGAGAGCTGCATCAAACCAGTCTCAGGACTGAAGACCACAACAACAACAACAACAACAACAACAACAATTAAACTAACAATTAATTTCTCCTGTATTTGATGAGGTGTAACTGATATCTAGTCCAGATCTTTTATCTATCCGCCTAAGTAATATTTATTTTGATTATACATTTTAATTAATATTGTAATCCCTTCTTTTTCTTTGTTCAACATCTTTTCCCTTTGATCACATGGTGATGGGTTTCTGACTTAAAATTAGCAAGAATTTCTATTTTAGATCCTCACAGTTGCATGGACAATTAGACTGATAAATTATTATAAACGTCGAGTTCTACGTCAATTCATTTCTTACAACAAACCACTGATGTGTCCGTATATAACTTATATCATGTTTAGTACGAGTACGTGAATATAGCTCAGTGCGTACTAAGGTATGGGCATAAAATGAACTGTAATTCGACATCGCTGCTAAATGTGCTTCTGCCGACATTCCTCAGTTTCTGTCGTCTTAGCTATGGCAAATTCTGCTGCATGTGTAGGAAGATGACATTAGAAAAAAATAAGCTTTTGAGGAAATACTGTTGGTTGGTTGGTTGCTGTATTTCTGCCACTATTGATAATCAACTCCATTATTGCCGTGTTCGAAACCCGCAGTTACGGATAAAATATATAAACTAGCTTCTTATAATTTCAAATGCACTACGACTGAAGGTGTGCCCGACTGTTCTCCCTCATACGTCATTAATGGTATGTCTCGTACAGAATGCGGATGCGTCCGTGAAAGTAGGCACATGGGCACATACGTATACAAGAACTATTGTAGCGAACGTAAGCTCAAATCACAGTTAAATCAGCTTTTGTTTGTTACAGCTGAAACTGTACACTCAAATACACACAACAATAAATTACCCCGCCAGCACGGTACATTTCAGCATTTCCAGAGCGGCAGAGTCGAGAACCGCGTGATGTCAAGCAACAATCAAGTAACCGCTGCAGCCGAAAGCGCAATAAACATTTTGGTAGCACCGTGGACATGGATTCACGGAAAATATAGAGGTTGCATATTTCTGATTTATCAGAAGCCATCGTATTTCACTAATAAAAAGATGCCCGACGAGACCTGGGGCGGTATTCTGAGCCACAAAATGAGACAAATGTACGTGTTTCTGAAGAACTAAACAATATTTGTAACACAAAACCCGACACATGCGTACTGGGAAATTTATGAAGCCGGAGAGTCGCACATTTTGCATCCGTTAACGGTTAACTGCAAGAATGTCACGCTATGAAGCCACGTGCAGAGCTGCAAGTCCTCGACGCCGGCCGCTTTAGCTTTACCGCAGGACGAGTCTCGAGTCGGAGCGTTCGGGAGCGGTTCGTTGCGTCCGCTTTTTCTGTGTTACAACACGACGTCTACAGAAACCTGGCGTCGTAAATGATGGAAACAGCAAGTGCTCGTCTGACTCTACCTTCGCGGCGCAGTGTGTCCCGGCAGAGCTGTGAGAACATGCCAGCCCCATGGCGGCCGACGCCGCCGACCACACACACTGCGCAAAGCGCTGCGCGCACTGCTGCACCGCACTACACCGCACCGCGACGCGACAACCGACTCACGCCATCGACCCGCTACCGTCGCGCCCAGGAAAGCTCACCGACAACGATTACCCCACGCGTTGCTATTCGTAAAACGACACACGGCTGATGGACTCAATAGCGTAAAAAATTTAATTATTGCGAATTTGGAAAACAAGAGGTGCCTGATTAGAAGAATTCTTTCAAATTGCGCATGCCAACGCTGATGCTCCTCTCGCCATTTTCGTCGGCGGCATGCGCGCGCATGCAATAACTAACACACACACACACACACACACACACACACACACACACACACACAGAAAGAGAGAGAGAGAGAGATATGCTTTAACACTAGCCCAAAAACGTACATGCGACTCATTTATTGCAATACTGGTGCGCAGCTAACTGGAACTGTGGAACTGGAGGAGGTGATTTACGGAGGTGACCGTTTAATTTCCACTGCAAATTTCTTAAGTCATTCTCTCTCTCTCTTTTTGCATAGTGCCTGGTCCACTGGATAAGGCTTCTGATAGATTGTCGTCGTATCTGCCCTTAATGCAATATAACTAGCATGGCACATTCCAAGAAACTACAATCATACTTAAGAATAACTAAATACGGCATTAGTAAGGCAGTGTGCCGCTTGCATACAATTTTTTAAACTGTAACTCTCGAAGTGGCAGCGAACACTTGTTTCAGGGTATGCTGCATCAAACACTGCCCGCCGGCCACTATATCGTCGTGTGACCAGCTCCTGCTCGTTAGCAACTGCGGCGAAAGTTGTGTGAGGTGGTTAGAACAGCGTGCACGCTTGACGGCCGGTGCACGACGAGACGTCGACGTAGTTTAAACTGTGCCGAATATCCACAAAGCGTCTCAACTGCTTAGGAGTTCAAATTATACACATGGAAATGGATTCTGAACTGAGAATTTTTGAGACAAGGAATCACAGCCAGAAATAACATTGCGAACGGTATGATGTCTTGAATGAGCAACGTATATCAGCCATGCGTTTGTAACCCGATTAATGTTGGTGACACTATCTCTGAAAAGTAATGCCTCCGAATTTTTTGTGTGAAATTCTTAAAAGTCTTTTTTTTTATTAAAACAAACATTATTAACATTAGACATCTTTTTTTCTTCGTGCCTACATATTTGGAGGCCTCTGCCGATAGACGGTTCCGACTTTTAGCGTGTAACTTGGCAGTGTGTAACGTAACTATGCCAGTCCGTGAGAAACATCGTGCAGTAATCGGGTTTCGAACTCGAAGAGTTCGTCCACGCATGGAGGACCTCTCCTTCAACATGACAATGGCAGTCCACACACGAGCGGTGCGTCATCTTCAACAATCAGACGCCTTGGGATCATTGTCATCGATCATCCTCCATACAATCCCGACTTGACCCCATCCGATTTTCATCTGTTTCCAAAACTTAAAGAATACCTTCGATGACTTCACTTTGATAGTGATGAAGCGGTGTAAGCAGATGTGAGGTTGTCGCTCCGTCAACCGTCAACAAAGTCAAACATTTAACAGTGACAGTCTCAACAAACTGGTCTCTCATTGGGAGAAATGTGTTCGTCGCAAGGGTGACTGTACTGAGAAATAAATATGTAGACATGAAGAATAAAGCTGTAGAATGTTAATAACATGTCTTTTATTTAAATCTTTAAGGGTTCTCACATCAAAAATTCGTAGGCATTGCTTTTCAGCATGCCCTCGTATGTGTACTCGGTGACTGGACTCCAACCTGACTGAACTATCGTTGACTTCGAGCTACTATCCATAACCGTTTTCGATTCTCGACGCTCACTACGACCTCTGATTTTTTTATTTTTCTTCTTCAGAGCTACTGAAATCCAGGGCTCGCACTGATATTCCGTGAAATGCAAATTCTCTCGCCGACTTCCTGCTTTAGGGGAAGAGGAAGCTGACTAGATTTTAAAAAGCTGAGTGCCAGACCCCAAGAGTTATTTAAACTGAAATTTCCGTCTCTTTGTATCAGGTTTTCTGGCATCTTTCTTTCGACAGACTTCTTAATCATGCTTTCCAAGAAACTTGGCTTTTGCACCACAATACTGGTCTCTCAGAATTTTATTTCATGATTATAATTGAGACACTGCTTGGCGACAGCTAATTCGCTTGTTTGTTTTAGTTGGGTTGTCATTAATGTTCCTCGCATCTCTTCCCAACTTTTCTGATAGTCTGCCCCATGTAAGACATACAACATTCGAATGGAATACGATACACACCAGGCCTTCGGAGAACCAGATCACAAAGAGTGCTTTTTATCTCACAAGGGCAGACCACAACGTTCGGATCACGGTTTTACTGCAGACTTTGTACACTTTTAGTAGTCCATTAGGAAAGGCGTGATACTAAGGCGATTTCTAGAAAACTGCACGAGAAGTTTTACTGTGAGTTAAGTACCGGCGCGTTGCAGCCCTGAGCGCGAGATGGCGGCGGTCATGTGGTTAACATTTCAAGTACCGTAATCAGTGGATCGCTGGATCGAGTCCCGCTTTTTTAATTTATATTTTTATCAAGACTAGTCATATTATTTCAGACATAGTACATCTGAAAGGTAACATGATGAAAAGGCACGTGTATTTGCATGAGCTTTTATTGAATTTCAAGTGTTATTTGGTTGTTTGCTAATTTTGAGTATCACAATACATATTTATAACTATCGGCGAGTAAACGACCAAACGCATGAAGTTCTCCTGAAAATGTATGCCTGTCGTGATTTCCGAAATTCCTTATACCTATAATCGGGTTGAGATGCCGAGAACTGCTTTACATCTGGGCGCAAGGACGAGGGGACAGGCCTCGAAAGTCCAAGTCAAACATTGATAAATAAAGGTGTAAATAACTTCATCAATACTACAATGAGTTACAATGTGCCATAATACACAGGGGTGACAAAAGTCATGGCCGGCCGAAGTGGCCGTGCGGTTAAAGGCGCTGCAGTCTGGAACCGCAAGACCGCTACGGTCGCAGGTTCGAATCCTGCCTCGGGCATGGATGTTTGTGACGTCTTTAGGTTAGTTAGGTTTAACTAGTTCTAAGTTCTAGGGGACTAATGACCTCAGCAGTTGAGTCCCATAGTGCTCAGAGCCATGGAGTAGTGATATGCACGTATACAGATGGCCGTAATAAGGCATACACAAGGTGTAAAGGGGCAGTGCATTGGCGGGTCTCTCACTGCAGCTGACTCCTCTGAAACGGTTTCCGACGTGATTATGGCCGCAAGACGGGAATTAACAGACTCTGAATGCGGAATGTTAGTTGGAACGAGACACCATTTCGGAAATCGTTAGGGAATTTAATATTCCAAGACCCACAGTGTCAAGTGTGTGCCGAGAATACCACATTCCAGGCGTTACCTCTCACCAAGGACAACGCAGTAGCCGACGGGCTTCACTTAACAACCGAGAGCGGCTTTTGCGTAGAGTTGTCAGTGTTAACAGACAAGCAACACTGTTTCACATAACCGTTGAAATCAATGTGGGACATACGACGAACGTATCCGTTAGGACAGTGCTGCAATATGTGGCGTCAGTGGGCTGTGGCAGCAGATGACCTATGCGAGTGCCTTTGCTAACGGCACATCACCTGCAGTGCCTCTCCTGGGCTCGTGACCACATAGCTTGGACGTGAAGACGAGTGGAAAACCAACCGTTGCCTGGTCAGATAAGTCCCAGTTTCAGTTAGTAAGAGCTGATGGTAGGGTTCGAGCCATGAGCCCAAGATGCCAATAAGGCACTATGCAAGCTGGCGGTGGCTCCATAATGGTGTGGGCTGTGTTTACGTGGAATGGACTGTGTCCTCTGGGCTAAATAGACCGATCACTGACAGGACGTGGTTTTGTTTGGCTACTTGGAGACCATTCATGGACTTCATAAAAATTACATCGTTGTTTTGGAACATGGATGACAATGTGCCATGTCACTGGGCCACAAATGTTCGCGATTGGTTTGTAGAACATTCTGGACAATTCGAGTGAATGATTTGGCCACCCAGATCCACCGACATGAATCCCACTGAAAATATACGGGACGCAATCGAGAGGTTAGTTCGTGCACAAAATCCTGCACCGGCAAAACTTTTCGCAGTTATGGACAGTATAGAGGCAACATGGCTTAATATTTCTGCAGGGGACTTCCAACGACTTGTTGAGTCCATGCCATGTCGAGTTGCTGCACTTCGCCGAGCGAAAGGGGTCCGAGAAAATATTAGAAGATATTCCCTGACTTTCGTTACCTCAGTGTATGAAGGCAATATACGATTCATCGTCGGACGTGCTTCGGATATTACAAGTTGCAGGATGATAATTTTCATGCAGACACGGAAAACATACATTAAAACGGTATCTACTACATCGCATGAATGCAATTTTCCTTTCTTCAGAGTTTCTAAGGAAAAAGAAAGCGCGTTGACATTTAGAACAATTTCTTTCGACAATTTGGATGCAAAGGTTGCGTAACACAATATTTTCGTAAATATCGGGGCCGAAAATTGGCGATGCACGATTGAATGTATTTTAACAGCTAATTGGAAGACATTTATTGCCGCGGATAGAAACTTTCGAGACACTTGGCCGTTCAAGCCTCAGTATGCTGGTCAAGGTTCCTCACACAGAGTTTGAAGATATGTTATTCGATCGTGTGGGAGTAGATTCATCAAAGAGAACCCGTCAATTTTACCGTGAATCGCACCCTTCGACGGATGTAGGCAGTGATTAGCACACTGGACTCGCATTCGGGAGGACGACGGTTGAAATCCGCGTCTGGACATCCTGATTTGGTTTCCCGTGATTTGCCTTCAGGCAAATGCCAGGATGGTTCCTTCGAAAGGGCACGGGAGATTTCCTTCCCCACCCTTCCCTAATCCGAGCTTGTGCTCCGTCTCTAATGACCTCATTGTCGACGGGACGTTAAAATCTCTTCCTCCTCGAAGGATGTGGTGAGAATAATACTGGTGGGGCAAGAACTGCATCCCTATTATAAACAACGTATGAAAACAATGGTACCAAATCACTTTGAACCCACAGTAAAATTCTTCCAACGGATTATCCAGCGCATAAATATAGAGTCGAGTTTCCTACGTTTCATATCGTTCACGGAGTACGCTTCTTTCATCTGCGATAGTGTTCTCATCTTTCCATAGTAAGACATGACAGAAGTCATGGAACTAAATACGCCACGCTCGTCTCAGATTATCATTCGAGATTTTCAACCTATCCATGTATAAGGCTCCAGAGCTTGGATTTCAACAGAGAGAAATTTATATTAAAAAACCTGGGGGGAGACCTGCTTTCTGGACTTACCATTTACTAAAAACCCGAAGAAATAAGAGCACGGGGCAGACCATCTGCATCAGTTCACCAGCGCACCTCATGATGGTCACATGGTCGCCTGCCGAAATTTACGCGTCCGTTAGACACAGATCTGGTCGTATTCCCTATCATTATTCTCACGTCATCAACGCCGGAGGCAAAGAAAGTAAATTATCACAAAACAAACAACACTATTTAGACATTTTATCTTTATTTCTATTCAACTATGCGGTGTTCGTGGATACACGTAATCCAAATGCCAAAACAGAACATTTTTGTGTACAAAATAATACGGAAATAAATTTCTGTAGTGCAAATTAGAGTTACGTTTTCGTAGCCCTTGTGGGATATTCTCATTAGTTGGAAGATATCCATAAAATGTATGTTGAATTGGTTCAAATGGCTCTGAGCACTATGCGACTTAACTTCTGAGGTCATCAGTCGCCTAGAACTTAGAACTAATTAAACCTAACTAACCTAAGGACATCACACACATCCATGCCCGAGGCAGGATTCGAACCTGCGACCGTAGCGGTCGCCCGGCTCCAGACTGTAGCGCCCAGAACCGCAGGGCCACTTCGGCCGGCTGTTGAATTCTTACACCATCTCTACTTTGCGTATGTTTATAGAGAATACAACATACTTAACAATGTCTATACAAAAATTAACGTCTACATGAAGATGTCTGTGAATTAACCTCAACTTATAACACTACCCCAAACTCACTCAATGTAACGTTTAGCTTGACAAAGATGACGGTTACAACTTTCCTGACTAATGAAAAATCCTGTGCAAATGCGGAAATGGTTTATCAACAGCAAATACAAAAGGCAAGGGAGTTTTGTTCACGTCTGAACTTTGTGTAGCTTCAAGAACATTCATGTTATAGAGAGATACACTAGTCAACTTCTAGCCAAATTTCGCCGACAATACTTCTTTAAACTTTTTGGTAATGTATTTTGGAAATATTCATTTAAGTTCCACACAGCTGAACCAAATCTGGTGTGATGGTGCTCATATACATCATCATACCAATTCCGTCATTACAGAAGAAACGGCACACCATTAAGGGCTCCTACATTAAGTGGTAAAACTGGTTCTGTCGGAACCAGAAAGATATCACATCGGTATTACAAATTCCATTCATTTATAAACATTGCCACTGCACCAAGTAATACGCACAGCAGCATACAGGGGACACGCAAAATAATGTGAATAGTGGTAATAATGGGATTG
Organism: Schistocerca serialis cubense; assembly: GCF_023864345.2. Classification (NCBI taxonomy): domain Eukaryota; kingdom Metazoa; phylum Arthropoda; class Insecta; order Orthoptera; family Acrididae; genus Schistocerca; species Schistocerca serialis. The sequence goes on from NC_064640.1 coordinate 309,681,520, forward strand.
TTGTGTTTGACGAACAACAACGCAGGTAAAGCACGTGTCGTGCTTGACTGTCCGTGTTCAGTACGGATTAGGCATCAGTGCAGATTGTTTATGAGTAGTGCACACTTCGTATTTGCATTTAGAGGCCAAGGTCAACGTGCAATGAAAGACCAAACAGAGTTCCAAAGAGGGTAGATTGTGGGGGCTCGATTAGCTCGAGTATCAGTAACCAAGTCAGCCAACTTATTAAATGTTTCAAGAGCAACTGTTTCAACAGTCATGACACCCTACACAAAACATGGATACGTAAAAGTAATAGTGGGCGCAAATCACAACTAAATGAAAGAGACTGTCGTACGCTAACACGAATTATGTCAAAACAACACAAAACTACGGCGGCTAAAGTGAGCGCTAGATCGAAGCCCTTAGTGACGACAACCTACGCAAAGAAGCGTGAAACATTTTGTCAGGGGCATAAATCCTGGATGGCTTATCAGTGGAGACACGTCATATAGTCCGACGAGTCAACTTTTTTGTTATTTCCAATATGTGACCGGGTTTAAGTCTGGAGAACGCCAAAAGAAGCCTACAATCCTGATTGCTTGATTCCAACGGTTAAGCATGGAGGTGGAAGTGTAATGGTGTGGGCAGCCATATCGTGGTATTCTGCTGGTCCCATCATTACTCTCAAAGGCCGTGTTACAGTCAACGATTATGTGAGCATTTTAGATGATCAGGTGCACCCCATGATTCAAACGTTGTTCCCCAACAATGATGCCATATTTCAGGACGATAGTGCACCCACTCAGACAGACAGTACAATTGCGGTATGAGGAGCATGCAACTGAACTGCAGCGTGTTCCCTGGCCAGCACATTCCCCGGACTTGAACATTATCGATCCCTTGCGGGTGGTATTAGAGCGTCGACTCCGGAGCAGATTTCCGCCACCCTCGTCATTACAGGAGTTAGAAGAGGTTCTGATCGAAGAGTGGCATAACATTCCACTGGAGACTATACAATCATTCTATGCCAGTATTCCAAAAAGAATCGCAGCTGTATTACGTGCAAATGGGGGTCCAACCCCTTATTAATAAACCATTCCCAAGTAAGTACAGGTGTTCACGTTATTTTGCGTATCCCCCGTCTTTTCAAATGGCAGTTATACACAAACCCCACAATAAACTAAAATTATAAACGAGCACACCTAACTAGAAAGTTTCATAAGAAAAAGAAGCCGCGTTATAAAATAGGTGGCAAACTTGTCTGTGTGTTTCAAATCTCCTTTGTACAAGCAGCAACTTGCAAATGCAGATAGATAAAGACAGATTTTTCTTGTTACCTCTAAGAAAATACTCTTAGCAGTCGAAGTGTCAAAACGAAAGAACATAAATTAGCATTATTATAGAAGTTCAACTGGAGCATAATTTTCCGATACATCTTCTTCCTACGGATACTAAACATACTATATATATCAATCTCCCCAGGCACTATCGCGACACGCTATGCATCTCGGTTATCTTGCGGTCAACAGTATACCAACAGCAAGGCTACTGCGGAACACCAAATTCTTCTTCAAGTAATACATCAGTATTATCGCCGCAAGGCAAGAAACAACTAATGCAGGAGCATTGACGAAACATTACATCACTGTTTACAAGTTTTGATGAGTCAGATCACTGACATTAAGTAAACTGACATCAATAAATGTGTTCTTGGTATATTAACAAAACTTACATAAATTTAACTAATTATTTCCAATGCATAGCTGCATTGCTACGTCCAGAGACATAATGCAGTCTTCATTTTTCTTTAATGTTTTATCAGTTTTTTTCCCAAATATTCTAGTGAAACTGCATATTCATGCTTGATTCGCAAAGTTCATAGAAAAAATAGCGCATAGACAATTCGTGGAGCGGGACTGTAAATAGGACGTACCCAAAAAACTTTTTGTACGACTCCAGAGGCACACATACAGCTGCATTTACCTCAGCTACCTCCATCATGCCACATGCTGACAATGGTGGTTTAAGCATTGTATGAAATGTGTCACTAAAAACCAGCACCTATTTCGTCATGAACTCGATGCTTTACAGTTTTTGCGAGTATCGACAGAAATTTTCGTCCATAAGTCTTAATGGCAAGACCCACTTGACGACCGAGTTCGATGGGCGAGAGGTGAAAGCGTTTTATTTGAAATTTGTGGTCACGGGTCCAAGTCGCCACCTCGGCTTTGACGAAACTTTTTTTCTTTATATAGAATGTAAATTTTTCACAAAGTAATCAGCATGTCCACATTATAAACGATTTTACGAGGTTTAATGTGGAATGAAGAAGCACTGTTTTTTTATCGCATTTCGATTTAATTAACAACAAATATTTATTTCGAAAGAACACATTATAATAAATTTGTTTATCATAATTACGCTAAACTACATTCTTCCATCACATTAGCACAACACTTGCTTATACGTTCGGTGCTTCGCAAGCATTTGTGTGCCTTTTGCTGTAAAAACAGCACAAACACTAGGCTGAATCAAGGGCAGATTAAAGCGGCGTGGCGAGGGGGCAGGGGCGCAGCGAAGCCCCCCCCCCCCCCCCCCCCCCCCAGTTAAAACCAAATTAAAATCAAATGGTAATTTTTGTAATCTGTCACAAAGTTAAGCACGCGAATTTAGAGTCTTGCTCAGTGGATTTAGTCATTTATTCCCCAAGCCACCTTAATTTGTGTCCCCGAGAGAATGTGCTACCTGTACCAGTGACTTGTGCTCCCCATCCTGTTTGGATTGTGGGCGCCAAATATTAGCAGGGCTTCTCGACCTGCCACAGCAGCACGCGCTTCGCGTTTCGCTTAGGACACTATCTGCTTTACGCCCATTGTTGTCATTGCTACTAGTGTTGGACTGCTAGCCTAGAATTCAAGAGCATATCCGTACAGTTTGGGCGCCTTCGCGTGACGCCACCAAGAAGTGCTTCTCTGCACCGCCCGAGCCTTTATACAGCGCGGCACTGTGGAAGGCGCAAACAAAACACTTCTGCCGGGCTATGCAGTTGAGTGTTTGCAGTTTTGCACTCCACAATTTTTTCCTACAGTTTCATCTTTGATGTTGATTCTTTCTTCTCTTTTTTTTTGTCAGCCACAACAGCAGAAACATCTTTCTCGACACTCAAACTCATAAAGAACTGATTGAGAGACCGTTGTGAACAAAACCGCTTAACAGGGCTTGCATGTCCATAGAGACATCACTATTAACAAAGAAAAAATGGACGGAAAGAACAGAAGAGAGATGTTTTCTTCACTACAGATAATATTTAATATAATGACATTTGTTCCTCTGTGTTGAAAAAAGATTGAGTAATTAGCATTCACATACTTGGATTATAATTTCATTAGAAAAAACTTAAAAACGTGAGAATCAGATGCTAATATGCATGAAGCATGCCAAATATATACTGTATGTGTAGAGAACTAAAATGAAAAATATAAACAGGACTGATTTTGTAAAAAGATCTTTTCCAGGTTTTAATCACTCAGTGTATCAAAGAACACAATATTATATTTAGCACTACAGCTTTATGTACCAACAAGTAAGCTCTGAGCTACTGTAACGATGTAATATTATTCTCACTGTTTACACTGTACTTCTTTTGAGGTATTAGTCTCAAGTACATTGTTCTGATACCGTAATTAATTCGGGTATTGCATTTTTATTCCCACTATATTTGTTTAAAAACGAGTAACACTCTGAATTGTATTGAACATAAGAATTAGAAAATGTATTTGTGTGTGTGTGTGTGTGTGTGTGTGTGTGTGTGTGTGTGAACAACTGGCAAAAAAGTAACTGTCAACAAATTAGGAAATGTATATAAGTATTCTGTCTAATTTCAGTTTATTTGATTTTAATTTGCTTATCAACTTTGTGTTAACACAAGGCTTATGAGCTTGTTGCTGTGGTTCAAATGGCTCTGAGCACTATGGAACTTAACTTCTGTGCTCATCAGTCCCCTAGAACTTAAACCTTAACTAACCTAAGGACATCACACACATCCATACCCGAGGCAGGATTCGAATCTGCGACCGTAGCGGTCGCGCGGTTCGACCTTGTTGCTGTGTGTTAACAATTGCATAAAAGAAGTTACTCAGTAAAAGGTTGTGAATGTTACACATTTCAAGAATTTTAAAACTTTTGTCTAAAATAAAACACATTTTTGCAATTGTTTGATATTTTTAACTATCAAAACAGCTTAAAACAATGGTTTTCGAAGGTTTTTTCTTTAACTTTCTGGGGTAGGACCCCTGGGTCTTCTTTCTCTTCTAGGCAACTGCCCCATCCACAAAACGTTAATCCACCCCTGGGCTGAATGAATCAATAAATGAAACTAACCGCAGTGGTACTTCATCAACAGACCTTTACAGTTCCTTCAAACGTCCTTGCAACCTCGCTAGAACAGCTTCGAAATAAAGTCAACCTCCGTCGCCTTTAACAGCCCTCCTCACACGGAGTATGTATCAGTGTAGAGGAAACACAGCGAAATGGAACACTGCCAATTTTATTTCGTTCGTTAGTTTATTTGTTTCCACAGCATTCGAGATGCTATTTGCGCCTGTCAGTGTGATTCTGAGAAAGGTTCCTCACTTTAATGAACTCCAGTAAGATTGCCAGAATTGGAGGTGCTACGTTCCGCCGACTTCGAGGTCATAAGAGACGGAATTGGAGGTGCACGTCATTTCTTGGTATTACGTACACCGACCTTACTTCACTACATTCCGTGTTGTAGCAGCAGTCTCTCTATTGGTGGGGGAGGGGATAATTTTAGCGACGCAAATTATACGCCACACCTCTCTGAACAATGCAAAGATAGTAGAGCGATGAGGACAGTTTTCCGAGCACAGAATATCTTCTTTGACTCTGTCAATGCTCGAGAAAAATTGTACCGCAAAACCACTCACCGGCCTCCTTTTATCCATAGATGTTGCTTGATGCAACTTGTTAACAGTAGCGCCAAAAATCATAACAAGAGCGTGAGTTCCTGGCTGTAGCGTATATATGGACAGGTATGCACGTCACGAATACCGATTTGTTACTTTTCCACACGTAGCATTACACTCTAAACTTCCCCAGCATCCATTTTGAAGAGAACGAGAATGAGCCTCGAAGAATAACACCTTCAAGTAGTGTAACGTGATAAAACAAAGAGGTATTCTTCTATCTCTGAATACTCATGGCACGGCACATACAGCTTCGTGCAGTCTCCAGCGCGAATATCAACTGAAACAGCTGATCTGCACATATCATGTAGGCCCGTTTCTATGACACATGTTCGTGGCTCTCGTCAGAGTACCATACAGCGCGAGTCAATATCTCTAGAAAAATCAGAATACACTACTCCGCATGAATTCTGTTCTGTGATGATAGGAAACACAAATGTGCCTATCTCTTTGTCAGTGATATTCACGTCTGCGAGCAGTTGGTTTGTTATTGAGGGTCCGATTGTAACAGAATTGACTGGAATGCATCGACCATCAGTGTCCGTGGTTGGCTTTCGGTCTAATTCGAGGAGACATTTGAGTTAAATGAGGCGTCGTACAATACGCAGACCGTGGAAAGAAACATACCTAGCAACTTTGACCTATTCAACACACCTTCGATGATGCATATTACCACTGTATATCGTTCATAGCAATGGCTGCGGGATATTTACGCTGGTTTTACTCAGCTATCAAAAGATAAAATTTCTTTCCACCAGAGAGAACTAAACCCAGTTCAACTGCAACGAAGAATTTCTATTCAGAAATGTTAGGCATGAAGACCTTCCGTCTTTCCAATCACACTGAAGAAAAATTCTTATTTTTCCAGAGAGATTATTTGGAAGAAGAGTTTTCTTTCATTCTGAAATCATTAAGCTAGAATTACTGGTTGTATACAGGTTGTATCATAATTAATGGCGCACTATAAGCAAAAAAGTCCAGTAAATATGGGCTCTAAAATGCATACCTTAAGAGCTATGGGCCACTTGTTCAGTTGCGAATTTTGATGAATTAGAGTCGTCTGTAAGAAATACAGGATGTATCATAATTAATGGCGTCAGCGCATACATTTGAAAGTACATGATACTAAAAGCAAAAAATTCTAGTGAACAAGGGCTCTAAAATGCATACCTGGGCAAGGGCATAAAATGCATAAATCTCCTCTACTGCAAACTCTTTGCTTTCCATATTGTGAGAGGTGGTAGTACGGTCCAAAACAAGAAGAAAATTCCGGCAAACATGGGCTCTAAAGTGCATATCTTGGGAACTATGAGCATTTGTTCATTTTCGCTACTGTGAAACAACTCTTCTTCTGAACAAGTTCGCAAAGCTCTTAAGGTACACATTTTAGAGTCCATATTTACTAGACTTTTTTACTTCTAAATACGTGTACTTCCAGCAGTATACGTTTATGCCATTAATTATGACACACCATGTACACAACGAGTGATTCTAGCTTAATGACTTCAAGATGAAACAACAGACTTTCTTCAGAACGATCGATACTCCTCCAATTCCTGCGTCAAACATCGCAACTTCAGAATCAGTTCTCTCTCTCTCTCTCTCTCTCTCTCTCTCTCTCTCTCTCTCACACACACACACATACACACACACACACACACACACACACACACACACACACACACACACACACACACGCCATTACGAACCAAGGAAGGTCATATAATGCGTAGGCTGGTCTACTCTTTGCCTTATGACACACTCGTCTCTCGTGGTCATACTAGCGATCAGACGGCGAAAAGTTCCATTAGAATTGGTTGCTCAATCTTCGCGTAGAGCTCTAATGATAAGAAGTATCGACGTGGCACACGAAGTCTGGTAAAATTCGACATTCTAAAATATCTCAAAAAATATAATCAGATTCTAAGTCCGTAATATTAATAAAAGAAACAGAGATGATACCGAGAAGAACAGCATTTCGTCACGGGATTATTTACTACACTAAAGAGCCAAACACACTGGTACGCCTGCCTAAAATCGTGTACGGCTCCCGCGAGCATGCAAAAGTGCCGCAACACGACGTGGCATGGACTCGACTAATGTCTGGAGTAGTGCTGGACGAAACGGACACTATGTATCCTGCAGGGCTGTCCATAAATCAGTAAGAGTACGAGGGTGCGGGGATTTCTTCTGAACAGCACGTTGCACGGCATCCCAGATATGCTCAATAATGTTCATGTCTGGGGAGTTTGGTGACAAGGGAAGTGTTTCAACTAACAAGAGCTTTCCTGGAGCCGCTCTGTAGCAATTCTGGATGTGTGGGGTGTCGCACTGTCCTGCTGCAATTGCCTAAGTCCGTCGGAAAGCACAATGGACATGAATGGATGCAGGTGATCAGACAGGAATCTTACGTACGTGTCATCTGTCACAGTCGTACCTAGACGTATCTGGGCTCTAGTATCACTCCAACTGCGCACGACCCACACCATTACAGAGCCTCCACCAGCTTGAACAGTCCCCTGCTGATACCCAGAATCAATGGATTCATGAGGTCGTCTCCCACCCGTACAAGTCCATCCGCTCGACACAATTTGAAACGAGACTCGTCCGGCCAGGCAACATGTTTCCAGTCATCAACAGTCCAATGTCAGTGTTGACGGGGCCAGGCAAGGCATACAGCTTTGTGTCGTGCAGTCATCAAGGGTACACGAGTGGGCCTTCGGTTCCGAAAGCCCCCACCGGTGATGTGTCGTTGAATGGTTCGCACACTGACACTTGTCGATGGCCCAGCACTGAAATCTGCAGCAATTAGAGGAAGGGTTGCACTTCTGTCACGCTGAACGATTCTCTTCAGTCGTCGTTGGTCCCGTTCTTGCAGGATCTTCTCCCGGCCGCAGCGATGTCGGAAATTTGATGTCTTATGGGAGTCCTGATATTCACGGTACACTCGTGAAATGGCCGTACACGAAAATTCCCATTTCATCGCTACCTCGGACATGCTGTGTCCCATCGCTCGTGCGCCGACTATAACACCACGTTCAAATGCACTTAAATCTCCATAACCTGCCACTGCAGCAGCAGTAACCGATCTAACAACTGCGCCAGACACTTGTCTTATATAGGCGTTGCCGACCGCAGAGCCGTATTCTGTCTGTTTACATATCTCTGTAGTTGAATACACAGGCCTATATCAGTTTCATTGGCGCTTCAGTGTATAATACAAATACACTACTGGCCATTAAAATTGCTTCACCACGAAAATGACGTGCTACAGACGCGAAATTTAACCGACAAGAAGAAGATGCTGTGATATGCAAATGATTAGCTTTTCAGAGCATTCACACAAGGTTGGCGCCGGTGGCGACACCTACAACGTGCTGACATGAGGAAAGTTTCCAACCGATTTCTCACACACAAACAGCTGTTGACCGGCGTTTGCTGGTGAAACGTTGTTGTGATGCCTCGTGTAAGGAGGGGAAATGCGTACCATCACGTTTCCGAGTTTGATAAAGGTCGGATTGTAGCGTATCGCGATTGCGGTTTATCGTATCGCGACATTGCTGCTCGCGTTGGTCGAGATATCCCTGAGTCAACAGATGGGGACGTTTGCAAGACAACAACCATCTGCACGAACAGTTCGACGACGTTTGCAGCAGCATGGACTATCAGCTCGGAGACCATGGCTGCGGTTGCCCTTGACGCTGCATCACATAGCCGGCCGGGGTGGCCGAGCGGTTCTAGGCGCTACAGTCTGGAACCGCGCGACCGCTACGGTCGCAAGTTCGAATCCTGTCTCAGGCATGGATGTGTGTGATGTCCTTAGGTTAGTTAGGTTTAAGTAGTTCTAAGTTCTAGGCGACTGATGTACTTAGAAGTTAAGTCCCATAGTGCTCAGAACCATTTGAACCTGCATCACAGACAGCTTTCTCGTTCTTCAGACCTCAATCCCCTAGACTTTTGGTTATGGGGACATTTGAAGGAATTGGTCTACGGGACGCCAATCAACAGGGTCGCGTCTTCAATGCGTGCCAGAGTGTACAAAAACCACCGTGTGTACTTCAAAGCATGCATCACTCTTTACGCCGCAGGGCAGAGGGATGCACTGTCATGAATGGACGCCACGTTGAACACCTACTGTAAACACGTGTTTATCGCAGAAGGTATGCATTTCCGGATCCATGTTCATTGGACTTATCTCAGAATGTATGCATTTCGGACTTACTTTTCGTTTTTCGATGAGTACTAGCACCTCTCAAAGTATTTGACACAGTTTTCTTGAACACCCCGCGTAATTTGGTATGCCGAAAGGCAAAGGCAAGGGGGTACTTCAATTCGTCACTTACGCGTTTGGATGGCAGCCGTGTAAGAACACGCAGATGCCATCGTCAAGTGGATCACAAGCTGGTAAGCAAGAGCCGATGCATCATTACAGCTACCATACTGAAGGAAGAGACCCGGTACAGTAGTAGATCTTCGGTAGCCCAGAAGACTACGGAGCTTGGCCTCCCACTGGGGTAAAGAGGCATGTAGTGCTACCACCATTCCTTCTACTGCTTTCAATTAGATAGCAAGCCTTACAACAAAGTCGCTTAAAAGTGATATAGCTGGTCTGCGAAGGATATCGCTTGAAATGTTGCAGGGCTCTTTGGCGATCCTGAATGGCTACTGCAATGTCTTTGGCCCACCATGGCACTGGCTGGCGATGGAAGGAGACTTGTAGAAAGGGAAACAGCAGTTCCAGCAGCTTGGGTGATCGTGTCTGTCACATCTTTCACCTCTTCTATGCAATCTGGCAGAGGTGGCGAAGGTAATAGCGAGACAAAAAACTGCCAGATGGCTCTTCAAAGCACGCAACGTGGTCATCGGTCTATCTGGCGGTGGCAGGGAAGTGATAGCATTACCGAAAAGTGGTCACTGTAATAAAGGTCATCATGTAGTGACCAATGTAGCACAACCACTGGACTGTGGAAAGAGATTGTTAGGTCGACTGATGAAAAGGTGCCATGACAAGGGCACGAGTACCATCACTGAGGAGACATACGTCATGATCGGTAAAAAGCTGGTCAATTAGAAGGGCCCTATTAGATGAAGTGCTACTCACCGACATGGTTGGGTATGTAAACAGTGCAAACGGTGATCATCGCGGTCGTCTGCACTCGCACCGTTATTGCTTCCAACGTGGTATGAACGGGAATCCACTCCTTGATGACATCTGTGCGAACCAGTGTACAGATCCCTGCAGATGCCCTCCTGGGGCCAGCACATCTCTGACACTGCACAATCAGTGAAGATCATTTCATGAAGAACAGCGAAAACTGCAGAAGAGGAGGAATGAAGTGTCGTAGTTCCAGTACGTGACAGTAATATCCATTACAATTCCACTGAATGATTATGCATTCAAGATGAAGCATGAACGGGCCCCAGGATCACTGCCTGTCACCAACGGTGATGAAACCACATCAATGAGCATTTGGTCAGAATCAGCTGCCTCCAGGGTCACTTGGCCCGATTCTTCTTCTTTGCAGTCTTTCATGTCCAGGATTCTTATGGGAGTCTACCTGCGATGACAGTGGGGATGGATGAAGAGAGGACAGCCTCGGGACCCACAGGCTGCCGCTTCTTCAGCCATTGGTTGACACTGGGCTCTGATCTGTGGGTTTCTGTGGAGAGTAGTCCCAATAAGAGCCAGTGTCACTTGTAGGTGCCAGAGGAGGAAGCTGCTTTTCCGGCCGGGTTTGGGAACTGTTTGCCGAAGATGATGCCACAGGAACTACAAGAGGGGGGCAGTGAGACAATTAGGTTAGAAAAACTGATATAGTGGGGATGATGGCTGTGATTTTCACGTAACTGGTCATCGTATCAATAAACTGCAGTATACGTTCATTTCTTTTCGTGCCTCAGTATACGACAGGTGGTAAATAGATTTATATTAGTGTTTTTTTCCTGAAGACGGGGCAAACCAGTGAACGTGGAGGATGGTGTTCTGTGCAGCTGTCACACAAAGGTGATTGTTGACAAGGACTATCTTCATGGAGCGATCGTCCGTAGTTGCCGAATTTTTGGTCTGCTACGCAGTGGGATGAGTTATGACCAAAACGTGACAATCGGAAGCACCTTATGGGTGGTGGGACGTAATGATACATGTCACACCTGTGCACCGTAACTTCCCTTCAAAGGCTAAGGTTAAAGGCGCCTGTACCAGTTCGATTATCATTGGGACATTTCTGAATCCATCAGGCAAAATGTAAGCCTCACCGCTCGAGATTAGCCAACAGATCCTCACCTGTTTTGAGGCCTAAGGTCTCTGTGGATCATATTCAAAGTTGTGTGTAGGAAAATGGTCACTGGTATCTCACCGACACGATCACATGCCCCAAGAGCTGTAGATTGTGCAGCACAGCACGCTTTAATTCATAGTGATCCAGTGTGCATTTCACTCAAAGACTCACCTTCTCCCAATTTATCTTCAATATACGGTAGAAAAAAAATCACGGCTTCGTTGCAGTAAAAGTATTACCACCAGTTCGAGTACGTATTAAGTATTTGATAAATTGTTTCGCTCCCAGATGCCTTGCTTATCGCGCTTCCCATGGGGTATCCCGAGTAGGGAAAGCAGTAAGGTTATAAGAGTCCACAGTGACATGTCTAGACCTGAAACGGCCTGATCGGAATGGCCCCTATTTTGGTGTCATTTGATACGATTCTCGCCCAAAACGTCCACCCTGATGTCAACTCCGATGAAGGGTTCTCCCCACAGGCGCGACATAACTGCAACAAAGGCTATCTAGCACGACGGCCGTTGCCGTTAAGTCCTGATGCTCCAGCAAGAAGGGCATCTACTACTTGGCATGCGTGGGGAGCTAGCAGCTCAGGTATCAACAGTGTGATCGCTGTGTTATCGGGTGGCTCAACCGAAAGGGTGCATGAGGACTCCATCGTGTCAGATTGGCTACTGCTTTGGCTTTCAGGTGCAGATGAGTCTATCTAGGTATTGTGCGCAGAAGATACCACTGCATGCAGTAGCCGCCGTTTAAGGTGTTTTTCCATAGTCGGTCCACACTAGAAAATAAATTTGGAAATCGAAGGTCAAACCCAGAAGGGGACTAAAAATTACTTCAGGCAAAATATGATGTTAAGTAAAAAAATGAATATCCCGAGAAAGGAAAGCAGAACCTAGGGAACAGCTGGGTTGGCATCAAAGGCTGCCATCATGAGAAACAGAGGAAGAGAAGGAAGGACAGTCAAAGATGAGAGATTTCAGCACAGGAATGGAAGTAGGTGCTTCAACAGCTTGGGGCCTCGTGCTCGCTACACAGGTAACCAAAAAAAGAGTCGAGAGCCCCTGATGGACATGGATGAAGGAGACGGAGACTGCTGGTGATATGGAACGTTTTTACAATGCACAAGGGCTTTCTAAGAAACACGTCCTTTCGTAACGAAGATTTTTTCCTCATCATTAAGAATTAAGCGCTACGTCGATTGCTTTAGATGAACAGAAACGAATGGGTACGTCTTGATGGAAATCGTGGATGTAATAATAACTACAGATTACAGTACACAATCTTTTTCGCGCTGGTCGTTTTCATTCACTACTTTCTTTTCCATTTAAGGCACAGCCTGACTCTCAAGAACATTTAGTACTTAAATTGTGATAATAAACCCATAACGTTCGTGTCCATTTCAAAAACGACATTTCCAAAAGAGGTGATAATAGAAGTCAAAAGGAAGTCACGCCAGGTTCCACGACAAAAAGAACAGAGAACATCTTCGTTTCTTTCACGACTAGCAAACAAAGAGCAATAAACTATTGCTTTTTTACCATATTTAAGGAAGGACCCATGGGTAAGAGTCAGCATTGTGCAAATATTGTTTAAGGTGTTCGAACCATAGAGTAGCGTTATTTTCTAAGTGTATGTTGTTTTCATCTACAACCAGTGAACAGTTGTGAATCGCAGTCGGGTGAAGCCTGACGTGGTCTAATTCAGGTATAGTGAAGTGAACGGCTTTAGCATCAAGGTTTTCAGAAACAACTGAAACCAGTCGCCTTTTATGATTGTTCAGTATTCATTAGGCCTATAGGTAACATATTCATCACAGTCGCCGTGTTCCACATTCAGACTACGGGATTATTGTGATTGCTCAGTTTTTGTTATACGCAACACATACATCACAGTCGCAGTGTTCCACATCCCTAACGAATATTTTTGTAGCCCCAACATCGTCGTAAACGTATCAACGAACTTCGAACTTTTTATGATTTTTTCCTGAATTTTACGTATTGTTTTCAGTGAGTTAACTCTATAACAGTGTAAATTTCGGTTTACTTCTTTGAGTTAAAAATTTTTATAAGTAAACGCTGAGAATATATTATCGTGGGCTGTAGGAAAAATTATGGTACTTACAAATAACTACTACTACTACTACTACTGCTACTATAATAACAACAACAATAATAATACCCTGAAGTAAAGGTGATTGTAATTCGTTTTACTCGCCTGTTTTCGGTCTGTGCCACTTACCAAGGAGCAGTATTGTATGGTCTGGCTGGGTTTAATTTTCACTCCGTTGACGAACTGATTACGGAAAAAGGGGCGCCAATAACTGAAGTGCTGATGGCTTGCGTGTGCGAAGGTTATTCCATATCATTCTCAGTACTGGACATGATGACTTCAGACTCACTGTCCCATTAAAGACTCATTTCAGTATTCATGCCAGTTACAAATAGAAGCCTCAACCACGAACCATGGACCTCGCCGTTGGTGGGGAAGCTTGCGTGCCTCAGCGACGCACACAACCGTAACCTAATTGACTGATCTGGATTTGTAACATCAGTCAAAACGGCTTTGTTGTGCTGGTCGTGCGAAGAGCTGAAAGCGGAGGAAACTACAGCTGTCATTTTTGCCGAGGGCGTGCAGCTCTACCGTATGGTTAAATGAAGATGGCACCCTCTTGGATAAAATATTCCGGAGATAAAATAGTTCCCCATTCGGAGCTCCAGGCGGGGACTACTCAGGAGAGCGTCATCCGAAAAAACAAAACTGGCGTTCAACGGATCGGAGCGTGGAATGTTAGATCCCTTAATCGGGCAGGTAAGTTCGAAAATGGAAATGGATAGGTTAAAGTTATATACTGTGGGAACTAGTGAAGTACGGTGGCAGGTGGAACAAGGCTTCTGTTCAGGTGAATACATGATTATAAATATAAAATCAAATAATGGTAATGAAGGAGTAGGTTTAATAATGAATAAGAAAACAGGAATGCGAGTAAGCTACTACGAACAGCATAGAGAACGCATTATTGTTGCCACGATAGACACGAAGCCCATACCCACCCTAGTAATACAAGTTCATATGCCAACCTGTTCCGCTGATGATGAAGAAATTGAAGAAATGTATGATGAGATATAAGAAATCATTTAGATAGTTAAGGCAGATGAAAATTTAATAGTGATGGGTGACCGGAATTCGATAGTAGGAAAAGGAAGAGAAGGAAAAATGGTAGGTGAATATGGCCTCGGGGGGAAAAATGAAAGAAGAAGCCGCCTGGTAGAATGTCGAACGCAGCACAGTTTAATTATCACTAACACCTGGTTTAACAATCATCAAAGAAGATCGCACACATGGAAGAGACCTGGAGACACCGGGAGATTTCAGGCTGATTATATAATGGTAAGACAGAGATTTCAGACCAGATCTTAAACTGTAAGATATTTCCGGGGGCAGATGTGGACTCTGATCACAAGTTATTGGTTATGAACTGTAGATTAAAACTGAAGATATTGAAAAAAGGTAGGAAATTAAGGAGATTAACCTGGATAAGGTGAAAGAACCAGATGATGTTGAGAATTTCAGAGGGAGCATTAGGCAACGTTTGAAAAGAACAGGGGAAAAGAACACAGAAGAGGATGAATGGATAGTTTTGAGAGATGAAATGATGAAGGAGCAGAGGATCAGCTATGTAAAACGTCAAGGTTAAGTAAAATTCTTCGAGAACACAGAAGATATTCAACTTAATTGATGAACGGAGGAAATATAAAAATGCAGTAAATGAAGCAGGCGAAAGGAATGCAAACGTGTAAAAAATGAGATTCACAGGAAATGCAAAATGGCTCAGCAGGAATGGCTAGAGGACAAGTATGCACAACCTAAGAAAAGATAGATGCTGCCTATAGGAAAAATCTAGAGCGACTTTGAAGAAAAGAGAAGCAGCTGTCTGAAGATCAAGAGCTCATATGGAAAACAGGTCCTAAGCAAAGAAGGGAAAGCTGAAAGGTGGGAGCAGTATATAGAGAGTCTATACAATGGAGATGAACTTGTGGGCAATATTATAGGAACAGAGGAAGACGTAAATGAAGAAGCGATGGGAGACATCATACTGCGAGAAGAATTTGATAGAACACAAAAAGACCTAATTCGAAACAACGCCATGGGCGTACACAGCGTTATGTCAGAGCTACTGAAAAGCCTTGGGAGAACCAGCAATACAAAACTCTTCCATCTGGTGTGCAAGATGTATGAGAAGGTGAAATACCGTCAGACTTCAAGAAGAGTATACTAATTCCAATTCCAAAGAAAGTAATTGCTGACAAGTGTGAATATTACCGAACTATCAGTTTCATGGTTGCAATATACTAACACGAATTATTTACAGAAAAATCAAAGAACTGGTAGAAGCCGCCCTCGGGGAAGATTCGTTTGGATTCCGGAGAAATGTATTAACATGCGAAGCCATACTGACGGCATGACTTACTTTAGAAGATAGGCTAAGGAAAGGCAAACCTGTGTTTATAGTGTTTGTAGCCTTATGGGCAGCTTTTGACAATGTTGACTCGAATACCTTCTTTGAAATTCTGCAGGGGTAAAACGCAGAGAGCTAAAAGATATTTACAACTTGCACAGAAACCAGACAGCAGTTATAACAGTCGAGGAACGCGAAAGAGAAGCAGTGGCTGAGAAGGGTGTGAGACAGGGTTGTAACATATTACCAATGTTAGGGTTGTAACCTATTACCGATGTTATTCAATCTGTACACTGAGCAAGAAATAAAGGAAACCAGAGCAAAAAAATTTGAAGTGGGAATTAAAGTCCAGGGAGAAGAAATACGGACTTTGAGGGTTGCCGGTGATATTGAATTCTGCCAGAGAAAGCAAAGGACTTGGAAGAGCAGTTGAACGGAAAGGACAGTGTCTTGAAAGGAGGTTATAAGATGAACATCAACAAAATCAAAACAGGGATAACGCAATGAAGTCTAATTAAAACAAGTGATGCTGAATGAATTACATTGGGAAACAAGACACTTAAAGTAATAGATGACTTTTGCCATTTGGGCAGCAAAATAAATAATAATGGTCGAAGTGGAGAAGATATAAAATGTAGACTGGCAATGACAAGAACAGCGTTTCTGAATAAGAGAAATTTGTTAATATCGAATTAGATTGAAGCGCGAGGAACTCTTTTATTTAAGTATTTGTATGGAGTGTAGCTATGTATGGAAGTGAAACATGAACGATAAACAGTTTAGACAAAAAAAACCAGAAGCTTTTAAAATGTGGTGCTACAGAACAATGCTGAAGATTAGATGTGAAGCTCACGTGACTAATGAGGAAGTACTGAATAGAATTGTGGTTCAAATGGATCTGAGCACTATGGGACTTAACATCTGAGGTCATCAGTCCCCTAGAACTAACCTACGGGCACCGCACACATCCATGCCCGAGGCAGGATTCGAACCTGCGACCGTAGCGGTCGCGCGGTTCCAGACTGAGGCGCCTAGAACTGCTCGGTCACAGCGGCCGGCCTAGAATTTGGGAAAAACGAAAATTGTGGCCCAACCTGGCTAAGAGGAAGGGTAAGTTGATAGGACACATTCTGAGACAAGACGAGATCACCAATTTAGTACTGGAGGGAAGTGTGTCTGTGTGTGGGGGGCGGGGGGGGGGGGTTTAAAATCGTAGAGGGAGACCAACAGATGAATACAGCAAGCAGACTCAGAAGGATGTAACTTGTACTAGTTATTCGAAGATGAAGAGTCTTGCACAGGATACCGTACCATGAAGAGCTGCATCAGACTAGTTTTAGGACTGAAGACCACAACAACAAACAGACGATATTAGCGACAGTAAACATATGATAAATACACCATATACACTGACGGAAAAAAAGCCAACACCAAGAAGGAGTTTTGCGACATAAACGAAAGTTGGTAGGCGTGTTTCTACATCTGAAAGATGATACATATAACAATTTCACGCCTATGGCATAAGAGTGGCGCTAATATGGCCACTATGAGGATACAAATAAAGTTTGCTATAAATACTCGCTGTAACGGTCGTGAGCGTTTGTTACCTTTGGCGTTACCTTGGACGTGGTGAGTTGATGTTAATCAAGAATGCATTTAAGGCAACAAAGTCGTCATTATCAACACCTCACTGAGTTTGAAAGAGGTCGTGTAATACAGCTACGAGGAGCTGGATGTTCCTTGTAGAAAGACTCGGCAGGAATGTAGCCACTGTACATGATTGCTAGCAGCAGTGGTCACGGGAATGTACGGAGGAAAGAGACCGTGTTCCGGGCGGCCACGTGGCATTACCGAGAGGGAAGTGCATTGTGTTCGATGTATGGCTCTGGAGCAACGTACTGCACCTGCAGCAGTAATCAGAGCAGCAGTAGCCACCACAGCGACACAACGAACTGTTTGTCACAGATCGCCTACTTCAAGGATAGCTCCGAGCCAGATGCCCTGGGGCGCCGTACCACCGCCATTTGCAACTTCTGTGATGTCAAGCGAGAGCTCACGGGAGAACAGGGTGGAGATCTGTTGTGTTTTCTGATGAAAGCTGGTTCTGTCTCGGTACCAGTGATGGTGGTGTGTTGGTTAGGAGGAGGCCAGTTGAGGGCCTGCATCTAACCCGTCAGTGTGCTAGACACACTGGACCTACATCTGGAGTTGGGGTCTGGGGTGCGATTTAGTTATGAGAGCAAGAGAACTCTCGTAGTTATCCCACGTACCCTGCCTACAAATCTGTAGGTCTGTCTGGTCAATCGACCTGTTGTGCTGCCATTCATCATGTACATCATTACAGAGGGTGTTTTCCAACAGGATAACGTTAGCCCACATACCACTGTTGTAACCCAACACGCTCTATAGAGTGCCGACATGTTGCTTTGGCCTGCTCCACCAGCAGATCTGTCTTCAATCGAGTACATACGGTACATCATCGGACGACAACTCCAGCGTCATTCACAACCAGCATTAACAGTCCCCCTACTGAGCGACCTAGTGCATCAGGCATGGAACTTCATTCCACAAATTGACGTCCGGCACCTGCACAAGACAATGCAGGCAGGTTTGTATGCTTGCACTCAACGTTTTGGCGGTTACACCTGTTACTAACGTACCAGCATATCACGTTTGCAAAATGTATCTCGAGCTTACATTAACCTGTGATCTTGCAATGTTAATTACTTAAATGTGTTACCTAGAGAAATATATTCCCGAAATTTCATTCCTCTACATTGAATATTTTTTGCTTTTGAGATTTATTTCCGTCAGTGTATAATGCTCGGAAAGCTAACGTTTATCACCAACATTAAAAAAACTTTAGGTACAGTCAACAAAGATGTTGGAGTCACTGCAAAACAATACCCATTAACTAACAGCTCTTGGCACGCGCGCGACATCCTGGTCAAACTTAGCGGACTGCAACGGACTCGCACGAAAGCACCCAAATACGACACAGTGCTGCCAGGAGACGCACAATATTGTCAGCGATCAGACATAAGTTACTGTTATTTTGAACTCTTATTATCGGTTCCGGCATTTACAGACGTTGATGAACTGCCGTAACGACATAGTGCAACGTGTGGGTTACGACTACTTCACTTGTTTCATGACAACGCGGGTGAAGCTTACGCACCGCAGCTTCACATATCACGTCTAAATGTCCTGTACAGTCAACCGTCATTCGACCACTACCTCTATCTGCAAAAATATAAATCTCAGCACACGCAACGACACCTTCTCATCGGCCGGCCGCGGTGGTCTAGCGGTTCTAGGCGCTCAGTCCGGAACCGCGCGACCGCTACGGTCGCAGGTTCGAATCCTGCCGCGGGCATGGATGTGTGTGATGTCCATAGGTTAGTTAGGTTTAAGTAGTTCTAAGTTCTAGGGGACTTATGACCACAGATGTTGAGTCCCATAGTGCTCAGAGCCATTTGAACCATTTGAACACCTTCTCATCCCGCCAAATTGCCGCTATACCACGGAAAACTGGACAAGGCCGTATCGGATGTTAACATGTTTCCAGATTGCAAGTAACACGCCGGCATTTGGCAGTAGTGGTTAAGGAAACCACATAAATAACGCTGGTCTGATGGGATTTTAATCCTGTAGTTCATTTTCACAAGTGCGGTGTATAAACCACCGACCTACTTCGCTCGGTTAAATGACAAGTGTCACAAATTATTTTCTAACCCTCGTTCTTCCATCCGGAACAACCCAACATCCGTATCTGATTACATTTACCGGATATTCCGAAATAATTCCATGAGAATGATACGTGGTGCCCCCGAAAATTATCAAGATAACACGGTACATCTTGCTAATTAAAAGCAGTTGTCGGTTTCAACTACATGTTATGAAGCAAGCTATTATACATAGCATGGGATGGATCAAACCAGAAGAATATTTCGAGAGTCTGTCACAAACATCGGTTCTCTGAAGCTGCCCATTAGCTTTACGCGAGTATACCATTAGTTTGCATCCCACAATTGTCGCGTTAACTTCCCCAGCATTTCCGTAGCCCTCTTGCACTTAACTGATCTGGTCTGTTACATCATTAACAGCATACTCGTGGCTGCAGTTATTTGTGGATGACACTCCTCTGATCGTCTTCGTATACGTGGTATACTTGCTGCTTGGAAGCGAATCCACAGCCGTGAAATTATACTGACCGAGGAGGCGTAGTGATTAAACATTATTTCCCTACATAATCTAAAGTTAATGCTAATGGTTCCTTTTAAAGGGCACATTTTCTCTCTTTATTTTCCGTGAAATTACATTCTGGGACACCACAATAGCATTTTCTATGTAGTTATGACGGGCAAGCTTATACATTTAAAGTGGTTACCCATGGCGTCAATGTCAACAAATCGCACTACTGAGGCACTGCACAACATTTCCTATCGTCGAAATGAACACAAATACATACTATCGACCACTCCTGTAGATCCAGTAGTTGACGACTGCTCCACTCATCTCAGGTGTCTAGAAGAAATGATATTTTTCGATTAATAACAAAAACAGGGTCAACATCAGTCGCTGAAATAGCAATCTTCATTTCTATTGCAAATTGATTTCAGTCACTGCGAGAACATCATTAGTGCTAGTATGAAAGCCCTGTGGACTCACAAATACAAGCAGTAAAGTTGCAATATCTGCACATATCAATGAAGGGGTACTTGTCAGACCTAACATAAAAATGCAATGCAGTGTAGCTCGTATTTATGAGTCCACAGGGCTTTAACACTAGCGCTGATAATGGTCACGCAGTGACTGAAATCGATTTGCAACATAAATAATGATTTCTACTTCAACGACCAATGCTGACCCTCCTTTATACTGATGTGGTGGTCATGCTGCACGCAACTCCTGATGGGGTCCTCATAAAAAAAATCTCAAGTGTTATTTCTCAAGTGATTGCAGTTAATTTAACTTACGTATCCACAGTAAAACAAACCAACTGTGTGCCCAAAAATATTAATCGAATTTGTGTTAAACAAAGGATAATGAATTAGCTACACTTGTATGAATAACATTCGCACCAATTACTCGAAGAAATACACCAAGCAGTCACTTTTTGGATACCTATATTTATGCCAAGATGCGTTTCGGGCTTTCATCTATTTTCAGTTGGACTAATAAATCGGTGAAAGCCAGAAACGAGTCTAGCATAAAAAAAGCACTCCAAAAAGCGGCTGTCTGGGATATTTCTTCAAGTAACAGAATCCACCACAACCATTAAGATGGACAAATTGACATTCGTGCCAACAAGCACAGTAAGAAGCTAAAGTTCTTCAGCGTCTTTTATCTGACAAAAGGCTGTTTGAATAAATTATTCTGAGGGAAAGATAATTATAAAAAACCGTGCGGCGAGTGGGCGATCTCGTGTATTCAAATGTAACTCATTTATGGAACAGCCGTGCTAGGAGGTCCTCACACGAGTAATTTAGCGGTAGCGCAGTTGCGTGTCGTTTGGCGACGATCAGCAATATGAAGGCCTGCATTTACATTTAGTGGATGAAGTGGCGGCAGCGCTGGCCAGGTCTGTCTCTCAGCAGCTGCCGCGAACTTACATCCATCGCCTCTCCCAGAAAACATTCTTGAGGCGTGAATGGCTTCTCCATTACAGCAGTCGGCCTCCGTCGGTAGATATATAACTCACAGCTCAACAGAGCCGCAATATAACATTATCTTGACTATAATCCGAACCAACGATGTTAATACTCGCTACACGAGCTTTTATTCGCGCTGAATAGTGAAGTATCATTTCAGCAGTCTTATCCGTGTTAACTGACAATTAGCGGAATCTGAAACAATGATTCCACCGATAAATAACTGCTGGTTCCGCGAAGAACTAATGTTGTTCGACTTACTCTATGTGAGATTTGAAAACAGAAGACATTTCCGTGCGTGATCTACTGCAATGGATGGAGTAAGCGCTTTACGGAACGTCTGATGACCCCTGTCGCGAATGCATCAGTGTCTTTATCATATTTATGTCGATTCTATCACGCCTTGTTACGGAGACCTCTTGTGCTGTTTACAGGCTGTCACACCGCATTTCACTACTCCCTTCTAATACGAGACCATAATATACAACATTACTGAAAATATGACATCAGTATCAGTTTTTCCTTTAACAAGAATCAACTTCAACCCGTTCCAGCAGCGGGTATAGGTATTACTGCTTTCCAGTTTGAGAATCTAAATAGTTTAGTCGCCAACCCGAATCTTTATAATGCAACATTCCTTTTGGAAGTGCCTATCGTATCCCACCTCACCAACCCATAAAAGTTAATATTTTCTAGAAGTCCCCGAAAGAAGGAATGATGCTTAAATTATTGCCGATATCTATATGGAGCACAAGGTGGGTTGAAAAATCGGCTTGAGCACGACCTGGCAGTTGCTTCTACGAAAGAACTATAATGGCTTGCGCCCGGAGGGCTGTATGCGAACCTTAGAAGTTCAAATCTTGTTCTGTACCATGCACTTTTTCAGTCTCTTGACACTCGGTCAAAATCAGTGCAAACACGGTGGCCTTAGAGAACTAAAAACATCCCGACATGTCTAACACTCTGTAAGGAAGCGTGGAGCTAATTTTTATCAGCGTTAACTATAGATTGATGTCGACAAAATGTGAGATTTCCGACTATCCACTAATAAAATTACAAGCACGCATCAATAGTAGTACAATGCTGCAGAACAACGAGATTTCACTTTTAAGTAAGCAAGAAAAGAAGACAGGTAAGATTTAATGTCCCATCTAGCATCACTTAAAAAGACCCTCTTTGAGGACACGAAATCGTAGTTTTAGAAGGAAGGTTAGAGCTGAACCTCCCGTCGACAAAGACGTCATTAGAGACAGAGCACAAAATCTTATTGGGAAGGAGTTACCCAGGAGTTCACCTAAAATGTTTTAGGAAACCAAAAGAAACTAAAATATGGATGGCACGATAGGGGTTGAAAGCAAAGTCTATTACGCCACCTGATTTCGTGATGCCAACTGGAATCTAAAATGCTCCTCTCCCATCATTTCACAAGGAACTTGCAAGAGGAGTCACGCAAGGTGGAAAGATTATCGGAAAATCATGATTTTCTTCAATCTTCATTTCCTTAATCAGCAACAAGCACTATTCAACAATGCAAGAAATTACTATATAATAAGTTATCCAGTCCCATACTGAATACTAAAACTCGTGGGCAGCGCGGAAGTCCTACCCCGATTTTTTTTTGGCAAGGTTCTACGACATGGAAGACATTGCCATCATCCGACTTGTCGACAGGCCACGATCTGGGAAGGGGGGGAGTGGCCGCGCAGTTAGGGGCGCCACGAAACGGATCGCGCGGCCTCTCCTGCCGAAGGTTCGAGTCCTCCCTTGGGCATGGGTGTATGTTGTGTGCTGTTCTTAGCATAATTTCGTTTAAATAGTGTCTAAGTCTAGGGACCGATGACCTCAGCAGTTTGGTCCCTTAGGAATTCACACAGATTTGAACATCTGAACACATTCTAAGTTGATTTCTCAACGAATCATGAGTTGATTTTCCAATGTGTGCATAGTGTACGTTATGTCTCTGCCAAGGGAATCCCAGTCGCATCTAGAAATACTAAAACTTTCTCGCTAACATAAGGGGACGGGGCTACACGAGCTCATGCGAATAAACCCGAACGGGTGACCAATCGCTGTTTATGTGGTTGACTAGGTGTGCGAATGACCAGCGTTGTTGTAATTATTAGCGAAATTCATAGATTCAGACTACCAAGAGTAGAAATAAACGACTAACAGGGTATAACAAGGAAGAAAGATTAAATACAGTATTATTCTCTGTGTATCCAAGAAAATGAAATTCTGACAAAGTTTTTGCCAGAAGGCTACACTACTAAGGTTAGTTGTACAGTCCCTGGTTATCAGCAGCTTAAGTTCTATTCTCGGAATGGCGCGGAAAACGCATTGTACGAACACCTAATAACGCCTAACTGGAGAATAAACGCGGTATAACTGGACCGGTGAATCTGGCAGAGTTACGGAAGTTAACCGGAGAATAAGTTTTGACAATGGCAGAAGTAGTTACAGAATTAGTGATGACAAATTGTTTGTTAGAACGAGGAAGGAGAAGGGAGGGGGTTTACACACAAATTATATGGAAGAATATGACGATTCCAAATTTATATAAAAATTTCGTACTACTACTATTCGATCTCATGCTTGAGAAACTGGAGCGTCTGAATAAAATGTGAAACTATTTCCTAACATAAAACTTTTTGCTTGTAGTAGGCCTAATAGGTGTTTGATACTGGTACTTCGTGAATTACATTCTATCGTGTTATTTATGTAAATGAGGTACATACAACTAACCATTTGTGCCAAAACAGTCTCGCTTATTTGCCTTTCCCCCCCCCCCCCAATTGCTGCAATAGTTGAAAGACCTATTTAGTTTTATCTAGCACACAATGACAAAGGGGAGGTTGGATGTCAAACCAGCCGACTGGGAGCAAGAGAGGCACCACAGGACATTTTAATTTCCACTGTCCTGAACAGCCGGCCGGAGTGGCCGAGCGGTTCTAGGCGCTACAGTCTGGAACCGCACGACCGCTATGGTCGCAGGTTCGAATCCTGCCTCGGGCATGGACGTGTGTCATGTCCTTAGGTTAGTTAGGTTTAAGTAGTTCTAAGTTCTAGGGGACTGATGACCTCAGCAGTTAAGTTCCATAGTGCTCAGAGCCATTTGAACCATTTGTCATGAACATACGTTTGATGTCTTCCATTTCAAAATGGTCACATATGAATTCCACAGAGCGAAGTACACTGACATACGATGGAAGAATGCTGCGCGAAAAAGCGTGGCACTGCACTTTGGCACACTTAAGACCAAATAAAATGACTTACATTTCCTCGAACATATATGTTTTATAAATCAAACTCTTCAGAAAGATGTGCACTAAAAAGTGAACATATTTTTGAAAATTCGATTTTTTTAATTTTAGCTGGTCAATGAAGTGATTAACGTCCGTGCAGATTACTATCGGCTGTCTGTTGTTATGAATGACTGTGAAATGTAACTAACAGTAAAATCCAGTGCTAGCCATGGACTACGTCTCTGGAGTAACGTCGATGGGGATGTCAAACTTACAGCCCCATCTAACGGACGGTTGGTCATCATAGTGTCACACGTCGTCCCTTCAAACACGTTGTCGCGTGTCTTGAAATGTAGTCCTCTACACTGGCTCACAGTATCAGGAGTCGAATCCCTTAGCACTGTGCCCCTTGTAGCCTAAATTCTGGCGTTGAAAGTATTTTCTGCAACAGGATTATAACCCTCGGATCGAGCTCCACTGCAGCTTCCAGCATTAGTGACCTTGGGTATTGGCGAGAGCTGGTGACAAACTAAACTGTGGAAGTTTGATGATGACTGGATCCACAGCCTTCCTGAAATTTTTAAATGAAATCATTTCGCTTTAGGCTGTTAAAAAAACAGCCTAAAGCGGGATGAGTTCATTTAAAAATTAAACTGTGTCTTAGTTTGAGAAATCAGAGTCGTTTTCAGGTCAGCCTTTCTGGAAGTCCTAGGTGTAAAGCCTTACATTCGTGTGTATGCTGTGCAGCTGGTAGCAGGCACGAAAAATGCTTGTTTTATTAAGTTCCTGTCTTCGAAAGGACAACCTTCAGTTTCAGTCACTCATGAAGACACGAATTATAAGCGACCTTTTACGCGAAAATATTTACAGGCAAACTTTTTATCGGGGCTCCAACAACACATGCGTCCTTGCCCCACAATCATTTCGATGTCCACCAAATGCATCCTGTGATCCTTTCAGGGCTCAGAAGTAAAACGTTACATTTATATCACCATGAACAAGAAAGCTGCCATCGAGGAAAAAGACCATTAACAAGTTACTCAATTGAATTTCTCACCATGTACTCATACTATGTGTATTTTCTCCTGGCAATAACATACTGACTGGTTGCCTTTATGATAGCCAAAAACGATATACATGTGTGGCTTATACCTGATCGAAAATGGCAGGAAAAATTATTGTGTTAGTTATTTAACCCCCAGAGATACTTTTTACTGTGATATTAGACATTCGAACTTAATACAAAGAGAAACATAACTAAAAGTAGAGATTTCACATACGTATATAATAACTTACTGACCTTGCATAAAAAGGGTTTATACATTGCGTACACCTTGTCATATACATACTTATAAAAGAGTAAGCTGATCAAGCTAAAATTAATCTATCTAATCTTTACGCCCCCTCCCCACACACACACACACACACACACACACACACACACACACACCTGCATGCGCACGTCTTCGTTTGGTTAAGGAAAGGACCACGACGATACCACTGGCGTTCTATACCGTCCTTCGCGCTTCCTACTTGTGTCTCTATCTTACTCTTATGGCGTGCGATTTATAGTGGAGGCGGCACAAATGTCACAGTCACTTCGTCTTTATTTGCTCTGGGAAAACGTCACCTTTCTCCCATTGATGTTCCCGTAACATCGCACTCTCTCAGAACGCACCCAACAAACCTGTCTGCGAAGTCATCTCTCTTCATAGTAATTGCCCTAGATATGTAAACGATGTGGAAATACTGAGACATCGTTCTGTATTTTCTTGCGCCCATCCAACGACGATACGTCCCAGAAGATAACACCGCAGTCGGCTATCAATATGTTGGAGCAGCTGACGCTGTCTGACAAGTCGTTCGTGGATGAGAACATCAGGTGTCCTATCACGCTCCCTCGGTGCACAAGCAATGCTACTTTCGTTTCTGTTATACATTCGCCAGCTAGTACAATATACTGGGTTTCATAGCTCACGGATTCTTCGAGCCAATCAAATATTTATGAAGAACACCGTGACACTGTGTCCAATGTTGTAATACTGTCCAACTCTTTTACAATTTGTTATGTATTTTCCAATTCAGGATTATTATGTTCACATTAATTAGTACCTCTAGTAGTGAAAAACTGTTGTGACATAACTGATTTATAACTGGTCCATTAACCGATTTTCATATTACTTAAAACAGAGGTAACAGGAATGAGGCAAATATAGATTCTTCACCAACGATGAAGTCTGGGGATGAGTGTCTTGCTACAATAATTAACAGAGTCCATATTTTCATATGTTGCAATTCATCTGACGGGCTTCGCGACGCCGATGAATAGCACACGTTTGACAGAGATGTATAGCTGAAAGTGAAAAGTGCAGCTGAACTGCAAAGTGTGTAGTAACATATATATGAAATACACGAGCAGATAATACTAATCCCTACACATACCCTTTCTCCATTTTTATTTCTCGTTTTCAAATATAGTTATAATTTCATTCCCTTTCATTCGTAGGAACCAGTACTGCGTATTTTATAATATACGTCACGGTTAGTAAGTTCTATCATACGCAGTCGTATTTATTATACAGGAAGAGATTTGCATCTTGCAAATGATCTTCAGTATGAAACGAACGAAAACTTATAACTGAATAAGTGCAATAAAATCGAGGTATAGATCAAATGTCTTTTATTTAAAAAAAAAAAAAATCTTGCAAACTACGGTCGAGGGATAGTAATATATCATTTCAGTGTGGACTAATCCACATAAGACACTGAAAATATATATTTTTGTCCCTTATAGTTTTTTCGGTGTTCATCATACAAATTTTGACCTAGCACATCATATCATTTGCACTGATATCACAATCACGTAGACATCGCGCTATCCACTGTTCTATGATGGCACATCTAGCCACGGCTGTTCTTTGTTCTTTATTGTAGTGAGAAATTGTATATACTAATTGATCATCATGATATAGTCTTATACTTGAACTTTATTTCACCCAGCTTAGTCTTAGAACACCATGTCACGTTATTATATATACCGTATGTTGTATTATGCAATATTGTTAGAATACTGTATGACTCCTTTATTTATTATGTGAACGCTATATTGCAGCACATATATCGCGATACTTCTCATTGTCGGTAAGTTTTCTTGTGTAAGCTGCGCTATATACATTCTAGACCTAGACTTCTCCCGGGTTCGATTCCCGGCGGGGTCAGGGATTTTCTCTGCCTCGTGACGACTGGGTGTTGTGTGCTGTCCTTAGGTTAGTTAGGTTTAAGTAGTTCTAAGTTCTAGGGGACTGATGACCATAGCTGTTAAGTCCCATAGTGCTCAGTGCCATTTGAACCAACCTAGACTTCAAGCTACAAAAATTTCTTTATGGTTGTCCTGTAATATCTGAACGGAATCTAAGCTCTGTCACTTGGCATTACACTTGTGCCATTATACTGCAGGTTATTATATGCAGGATGTCCATAATAAAAGTTCCATGTTCAAAATGCCATAGAAAGAGAACTACTGCTCAGTATTATGTCAAATTTGAATAGCATATTATTGACACAGGGGGCGACGTCATGCAACAAAAAAGTAACGAAAATTTGAACAATCCATTGCTCTGTAAGCGTCAAAACTCTTTTACAAGAACGGTGACTATGCGCCAGTAGCCCTAAAGAAGTTAGGAAAACTCAAAGGGATGAAAAAAAGGCACTGGTCCGATGTCTGCTAAAGGTCTGGAGAAAATGATTACAAAAGTGGAAACAACAGGTTCTTTTGAAGTGAAATGTGGCTGAGGAAGGACAGCAGTTGATCCAACGTCTGTCGAAGATGTGGCCACAGCACTGCAGCAGGGGTCGAGCTGTGTGTGCAAACATGCATTGCAAGGGGAATTGCCCGAACGTTGGGCACGTCTGCGTGCACGGAGCATAAACTCCTATGAAACATCCTGTATTGCTACCCATACAAAATCACCTATGTTCATGAGTTGCTTCCTCCGGACCTGCCAGCAAGACAAATGTTCGCTCTGGAATTTCTTGCTCGCATGGAAGTGGACAATGGAATGGCCACGGGGCATGCTGTGAACAGACGAAGCCCATTTCCATCTCCAAAAACATGTCAATATACAGAACTGCAGAATATGGGCAAAGGAAAATCCGCACACACATTAAACTGTACTACTTCATTCTGCAAAGGTGACTGTTGTGCGGGTTCACGGCATCGGCATAGGACCGTATTTTTTCGAGGAGATGAGTTCTTCGGGTCCTGTTACCTGTACCGTCACTGGAAAACGGTATGAGAGTCTTTTGCGTACCAACGTCATTCCAACCCTTGAACGGCGTATAGTGTATGGGTAGAATCATTTTTATGCAAGATGGCGCTCCTCCGTACATAGCACAGCTAGTAAATCGCCTGGTGCAGAGCCATTTCGGAATTACTAGAATTATCAGCCGTAATTTCCCTATATCCTGGCCGTCCATATAACTTCATCTTCATCCGTGTGACTTATAGCTTATCCGAAAAATGTCTTCAATGCTCCAACTACGAAGGTAGCTGAATTGAAGGCACGCATTGTGTAACGCATTCTGAACGTGACTCCCGAGACACTCCTATCTGTTATGGAACATGCTGTTTCTCGATTTCAACATGTGGCGGAAAACGGTGGTCAGCATATTGAACGTGTCTTGCGGCAGCCTCACAACAATTAGAAATCGATGTCATTTTGCGTTTTATGCAGTTTTTGGCCTTACCCGCTTGGTCTCGGGCGTCTTGTCACGGTCCGCGCGGCTCCCCCGTCGGAGGTTCGAGTCCTCCATCGGGCATGGGTCCTTGTGTGTCGTCCTTAGCGTAAGTTAGTTTACGTTAGGATAAGTAGTGTGTAAGCTTAGGGACCGATGACCTCAGCAGTTTGGTCCCATAAGCCCTACCACAAATTTTCAAAAATTTTTTTTCCCTCAGAACAACTAAAAACAAGAGTTTTTCCATCCGCTGTGGTACGACATTGCCGTGGTGGATGGACTTATCTAATTAACAGTACCACAACTGTGGACTGCCGAACTTATGCAGTCGTGCATATTGAACAGTACGGATGGTGTAATGCGCAACTCAAACCATAGCCGACGTAATGTGATTCACCTATCCTTTGTAGCGGACCGCATCTACAACAAGACGCATACAGCGCCACCTACTGCCCAAATTTTTGTTAATTTTTTTTGTTCCATCACATTTCGCCCTGTGCCAATAATACGTATGCTATGCAAATTTGACGTCATTCTGAGCAGTGTTTATCATTCTATAGCGTTTTGAAACTGGAACTTTAATTATCGACACCCTGTACATTTATGCATCACTTAATCTGGTCTTATACGAGATGCTTACCGTGCTCAACATAGACCTCGAGCACCATGGTACATTAGTACCTAGAATTTGGACTGGTCTATTCTGGATCTGAGAAACCATTATGTGTACATGGCATCAAGAACGTAATATTTATTGTCTTGTTTTTTACCCTCATATAGTAAGATATGTACGTCTTCGTTGTTTCTGTTGCCATTACTTAAACCTGGAGCGACATAATGCTGTTTATTTCATGGCGATGTTCCACATTGCACTTCCAATATTACTAATTTAACTTGTGTATACAGCAGAATGCATCAGTACCTGAATATAACGTTGTACTACGTATTTTCGTCAAAGGAAGAGTTTTCGTTGTTTTAAGGCAATTATAGAGATAACATTTTAATGTATTTGTAGTTACCATAGACTTGGAGCGCTATGTGATGTACTAATGTACACTACATTTGGTTAAAATACTACGTGTTCTTTTGATTGTATTTCATTTGAATTACTGAATGGTGTACGCCAAAACAAGCAAATGATGCCTAGCGCTAGTGACTATAAAAACACTATACTTTGAACTCGAGTTACCGTGATTCTACGATATCATAATACCTGGCTATATGTTAATTTCTGTTACCTGGACGTTGTATTCATATCACAACATTGCACTTTTCGCGTCTTTGCTATTTGTCCCCTTTATTCCTTACATCCTTTAAAATTCAGTAAAACAATCTTGATCGCAGCAAATGTTTATTTTGGTTGGAAACGGGTTTCGGTCCTTATTTTCGACCATCTTCATGCAGTAGACACCATGACGGCGGCTGGTGGCTTGCGACTGTGGACGGAGCAAGATCCGTAAGAACACAGACGTCAACCAATACCATGGATTAAAATAATCATTCTTTACCAGGATAACTAAAAAAGGCAAGTACGAAAATGCTTTTAAATACATTTTTCTGCCACTTAATACCTTAATTAAACCGCTGTAATGTCAGCAAGTGTTCTGTCTTGCTGTCAGCACGCGCGTACGAAATGGACGACCTCCGACGCAAATGAAGCGTCCCGACAAGGGAATTCTACGAACCGAGTCGGCACTGACCATCCTTTTATGAACAGCGCCGTGCGGATATAAAGAGTGTTGAAGCTGTATTTATGTTATGGTGCATTGTGCCTGCATTCGTGGGAGCACAGTGGCATCAAGTCAGTGGCGTAAGCATTTCATTTTGGAAGCATATTTTCTCAAAACGGCGGAGTAAAGCAAATGTTACAAATACTTGAAATATGAAATCATCCCTTGGTCTACACTGACAACTACCATTGCGTTTCATTAGCAAAAATACATTTTCAAATTAAGCTATGAAGCCTTCCCGACTAAGTGAACACCTTGAAAAACTGCATTCTGACAAAATGGATAGGTATATTTAATTTCTTCAGGTTTTAAAACATAAGTGTGAGAAACGCAACACTGGTGGTAAGTTACTTGAACAAGCTATTCTCACTGTTCATTTGCGTATTTGCTTTCAATATTGTCAATAACAATTTCAAATGTGGGGAATCAAATACTTACCATCTGGGGACCATTTGTATCACACACAGATGCAGAAACTGTTAGAACTATGTTGGAGCCAACTAACTAACTAGCATGTGACAGTTCCTTTGAATAATGAGACAGTGTTGAGAAGAATCGTAAAAATGACCTTTGATGTGGAAAATATCAAAATTCACGAAAATATGTCTAGTATTATGAATTGTAAAATTTAGTTTAAAAAAGTAAATTTTGAAACACTGAAGTAATTGTGAATGGGTGAAAGGGAGAGGGGACGCTGGCCATGCGCTGAGTTGAAAAAGGTTAAGAACCACTGCTGTTGACTACGGAGTGAAAGCATACTGTGGGGACTGATATTTTTGGCGTGTCATAAATGATAGCTTTCTTCCGTACTTCTAGCATGTAATACAGTGCCGGAAAGAAATTAGTACACCCTTCCAGAGGTTTCCAGTTCAATAAAAATTTATTGTTGCACCGGTACATATGGAGTACATGAAATGATCACATTTACAGATCAATAGCTCAAGCGGTACTAACGTACCAGGGTCGACCTATGTTGAAACACCCATATTAGTAAGAGGTGTAGCCTCCACAGGCGGCAATGCAGGCACTGATTCTGGCATCCAGTCGATAGTATTGATGGCGAATACTGTCTTGGGATACATTATGCCACGTCTGCTCGAACTGTTCACGTAGTTCTGTAAGAGCTGTTGGTTGGCGAGTCGCCCGCGACACTTCTCGTCCCATCATATCCCAACATGTGCTCGACTGGAGACAAATCCGGAGATCGTGCTGGTCAGCAAAGTTGCTGCACGTCTTGCAGATCACGTTGAGTTTCACAGGCAGTGTGTGGGCGAGCATTATCCCTTTGGAACAACACATGGCCTTCCTGTGGCAAGAATGGCAAAAGAATGAGTCTAATAACATTCTGCACCACTGGACTCGCATTCGGGAGGACGACGGTTCAATCCCGCGGCCGGCCATCCTGATTTAGGTTTTCCGTGATTTCCCTAAATCACTCCAGGCAAATGCCAGGATGGTTCCTCTGAAAGGGCACGGCCGACTTCCTTCCCTAATCCGATGAGACCGATGACCTCGCTGTCTGGTCTCATTCCCCAAACAACCCAACCCCCCACATTCTGCACGTACCGAGGGCAGTTTAGCGTCCCCTACACAGATACCAAAGGTGAATGAGGGTTGTAGCTTATCGCACCCCAGACCATAAGGCTTGGAGCAGGGACAGTGAGTCTTGGATGAATGCACTCTACGAGACAGCGCTCACCATGTCTACGTCGTACGTGAAAACGACCAGCACTTGCATGCAGGCAGAATCTACTTCCATCGCTGAAGAACACGCCGAGCCACTCCATCTTCCAAGTGATCCGATCCTCTCGCGGCACCAGGAGAGTAGTGCGCGTCGATGCTGTAGCGTCAGTGGAAGATGAGCTAGACGTGTGCGTGCCCATAGTCCCACTGCTAGTAACCGGTTCGCAACACTTCATGTTGAGACGCCTGTGCTCTCAAGCCCTCTTATCTGTGCTGTAGTGGTAGCTGTACAACCTGTCACTGCTGCCCTTACAATACAATGACCCTAGCGGGCGTCTGTGGTGCGTGGACGTCCAAATTCTCGTTTACGGGTGTGATGTTCGCGTGACCACTGAAGGCAGAATCGCGTTGCACAACTGACGCAGCACGTTCAACTTGTGTGGCATTTCTCCGAAAGGACCATCCCCCCACTTGGAAGGCCACAATTCGACCCCTTTGAAACACACTCAGCTGAAAGAAGCACGAGTGTGTCTCCATATCATGGTTGCCTCCTTGCTTCACACGTTTGCACCACAATAAGCCTTCTGGCTGTGAGTATTACCTAGTAAAGGTTAGACACAGATGGCGTTCTGGTAGCTATGCCACGACGCTACCTGCTGGCGGACGACGTTGAAACCATCCCCCAGGTGAAGTACGCCGTCATCGGATCAAAAGCGACTTCGTCTCTCCAGGTGCACCTTTTTTTCCAACAGTCTAATTTCCTGTGGCTCAACGGCCTGATGTAGGTCTTTCAATTGGATGCCACTTCGGCGGCTAGTGTGTCGCTGAGCTAACACAGTAACCCTACTGGGGAAGGGGACCAAAGTTTAACATGAAATCAGAACCACGTGTCATTACTGATGAATCTTCACGCCACTGAGAGGTGAAGGATAAGTTAAACTTTGACAGAGAAATTTCCGTTTTTCGACCGGGATTCGATACCGCGACCTCTTAGTTTCCAGTCAAGCGCTTCACCATTAGATCACCAGGCCCAACACTGAGCACAAGGAGAAAATGACGTATATAAAAAAAATACGAATGACTGGCTTCGAAGACTGAATGTATGTATATGTAATGCATGCCTCTTACCACTACCCTGCCCGGTTAGCCGCGACTGTTGACGCCATTGCATCCGGGACGGGGAGGTATGCCGGCCCCGAATCGAATCAGTGAGGCGGATTAACGACGAGTGGTCGGTATACCGGAAGCCTGGACGAGGTTTTTAGGCGTTTTCTCACATCCCACTATGTGTATACCGAGCTGGTTCCCACTTCCGATTCAAATATACGTTACGTCGACATTTAGAACACTTTCTCACACTTGAACACAGAATTTAATCCATAAGCAAACAGACAGCGTACACTGATTCTGTTTTGAGGGGTAAATAGGAGACTGAAGACCTTCGTTGCTTGGTGTTCTTAAACACTTACTCAGCACCAGCATGTAACAACTGCACCACTAGCAGACGCAGATACGGACTTTATTATTTATTGATTTATTTGCTTCGTTACAATGACCTGCTGTCTAGTTTACAACAGCAGGTTGTGGAAGTGATTTACAAATATAAAATGTTGTCCACAACCAAATACATCAAAAACAAAACAAATTGATTAGCACGTAACCTACTTCAAAAATTTTAACATAAAATTTAAAGAAATATAATAAACTTTAGTTACCGTACATTACCAATATATGCTCCTGAAAACTGGTGGCGGTCTCGGAATGACTCGAGTCTCAGTACTACTAAAGCTAAACTACAAACTACACCGATGAGCCATACGATTATGGCCAACTGTTTCATAGCGTGTTGTTCCACTTTAAAACACAGTCCACAGAGATTTTGCTTGGCATGGATTCTAGAAGTCCTTGAGAAGAGTCTAGAAGCACGAAATACCAGATGTCTACGCATATTTCAAGCAATTCAAGCAAATTACGGCATGGTGGTTTGCGGGTACGCAGCTGGCTCCCGATATGTGTTCCAGTGGGTACAGATCAAGCACATTTGCTGGCCAAGATGTCAATGTCAATACACTATAACGCCCCTCAAATCACTGTAGCACGATTCTGCTGGAAGACATCATACTCGTAGGGGGAGACTTCAAGCATGAAGTGTTGCAAGTGGTCCTCAATACTGTTCACGCGGTTCACTGCTATCATGATGCCTTCCATTATCACCACAGATCCCATGAAAACCAAATTCAATGTACCCCACAGCATAATTCTGTCCACACTGGCCTGCATCTGTGGAGCGGTGCATGTTTTGCGCAGTTCACTACTGTCATGATGCCTTCCATTACCACAACAGATCCCATGGAGGCCCAACTCAATGTACCCCGTAGCATAATTCTGACCTCACTGGCTGCATCTGTGATGCGGAGCACGTTTCGTGTAGTCATTCGTCTGGATGACGGCGTTTAAAGACCCACCCATGGACCTGGCGTAACAAGAAATGCGATTCACTGGACTGGTGACTCGTTTCTCTTGATCCATGATGAAAACTCATTGATGCTGTGCCCACTGTAATCGTAACTGACAGTGTCGTTAGGTCAGCACAGGAACACATAGGGGTCTTGTGATGCGGAACTCTATGTTCAAGAATGGCCTCCGAACGGTGTGCTCCGATACACTTGTGTCTGCACCAGCATTGTACTCTGTCGTCAGATCTGCCACTGATCGCTGCCTGTCCTGGATAGCACATTGGGGATCCTCCGTTTTGTGATGAGACATGGTCGTCGAATACCATACGGCCTACTCGTTATTTCACCATCCTTCAACCATTTCCCATAGGTGCCACGACAGTAGTACCTCACCAGGCGATCAGTTTCGCCGTTTCAAAGATTCTCGTTTCCAGCCGCAGCGCCACAACAATGTCCCCGTTGACGAAACCACGTATATCAGTGGATTTCTGCATTTGCGGCCCGTATCTTCGATATAACGACTGCCCATTCGTCTCTCTTCAGCTTACATTCTTTCCTTACCGCATCACGTGCCCGGAACACCACCAGGAGGCATCCAACCTTGCGGTGGGCAGTGGTCATAATGTTTCGGCTCATCAATGTATTCCTAAACGACCATATCATATCAGACCCGCATTATCAAATGTGACTAGATAATACTCAGGACTATTAAAATCCATTGGGTCTGGTACTACTCTACGCACACTATACTACCATTGAAATACTAATTTCTATTACTAAATTTACATAAAAATATAATTGAGCGTGATACTTCCAGGTTTTTGCATTGATAGAATACATCCGGATTACAGGGTTCACAGTAAATACATGTATTAAGTTATCTTCCACACATTTCAGGATTATAAGGTGAGTGTTTTTCACTGTAGTCTTCGTTCTTCTGTACTGTAGGGCTTGCATGTTTTAGAAGGCCTGCAGCCGCAGCTGCGGATGGAGACTACCTCCTTAGTGATACCCAAAGGAAGCGTCATCAGCTGGGATCTACAAGTTCTCAGAGTCGACGGCACAGCGGAATCTGCATTCCTGTGTGTGTTTCTTGTGGTGACAGTGCAATGACCGGAACTATCCGGAATTTCTCCCACACGTTCCACACTGCCAAACCCGTTGGGTGAGGTCCCGAAAGTGTGATTTTGCACAAAAAAAAGTCTTGCCTCGTTTCGTGCACTCCAGTTTTCATGGTACCTCCTGAACCCTATCATGCTTTGCTACCTTATCAACTTTATACCAGATTCCTTTATCGTAAACTACACTGTTCATATCGTTATTGGTCCCTGTTCCGCCAACATCATAAGTGCGGCACCGTAAGACTGGATGTTGCGGGGTGCGTTGGAAGACCACAGTCACACACCGCAGCAACGGACTGCTCGAGCAACAGAGAACTTAAAATTCTGAAGGTCGCCATGTTTATTGTCACTTTAGCAATTGAGTCAGATATCACAGTGGCAGCCACGTTCTTTTTGTCAAACACTGTAATGTTAATTGCCGAGAATGCATACGACATTGTACTGAACAGAAGACTGTCATTTCTAGTGGCATAAATGAGAAAACTGGTAGGAACTAGACACTAAGTTGCAGCATCTTCTGCCATAAACCCACCTATGTGGAACGACTCTGATGTGACACTCTGGACTTCTAAAGTATATAGGAAAAATAATTAGTGATGGCCTGAGAACTCTTCACGGTAGTTCCACGCAGATGCTTAGTAATATAATAATAAGAGTAATAAAACACAAAATGTATTTGTAATAAAATACAATAGGTCACTATTGCAATTGAAATAATTGTTCATTATTAGAAAGTGGAAATTTTGAACTGCATTCTCCCGTACTGTTTTCATCTGTAGATCTAATTTTTGTGGCACATTTATAGAAACTAGGTTCCTTCGCTGTCTTGTATGACTGTGTTACCCGAAGTAGAATGTATTTCTGCAGTAAGTTTCTTATAAAACAACCATCACGTTGGAAATAAGCCTGCACCTGGTGGCAGTATTCTGTTGAGTAAACTGTGTGCCTCGTGCGGCGAGTCGTCTGCAAGCATACCATCCGCCAATGACATCACACGGTTTAAGGTCAGATACCTGCACAGTCTCGCTTTGAGTCCAGTCACTTTATTCATAAGCCATGCATAGGTGTCAATAGGCTATTCGTGATCGCGTCACTGCACTTGTGGAGGAATGGAGTTTTACGGCGTAGGAGGCCTGGGGCACGGAATGGCGTTGTTCAGCGCACTACCCACGCTGGATAAGACGATATCGAGATACAGTACTGGATAATCCAGTAGGCGTGACGAATATCGACTCTTACGATTATCGTTTGCCGATGACAATAACAATTGTGATAGGCATACCGTAATATTTTCCGATGAAACAGTGGTTTACCCTCAACGAATGACGGCCCAGTGCGTGTATATGAGGTACAAGCTGTCCATTTCGGCGGAACACTCGTACGTTCCCCAGTCATCTAGCAATGCCCTTGATCTGTGACAGTTTGGGGTTGGGTGTGTTGAAGTTATCACCAAGTGCGTAATTCATTAACGATATCTAACCCTATATCAGTGAATTATTGTGTCATCAGTTACTCCGCGAGAAAACTCAAGAATCACATGACGATAATCCTTTAAATACACTCAGACCTGATTTCTATGAGCAGTGGTGTATATCCTCTAATGTGAATGGTTCCTGTGTAACATGATACATTTACATCATATCTACATGGATATTCTGCGAATCACATTTAAATGCCTGGCAGAGAGTTCATCCCACCTTAACAATGATTTTCTATTCCAATCACGTACAGCGCGCGGAAAAAACTAACGCCTATATGTTTCGGGGCGAGTTCTTATTTCCTTTATTTTATTATGGTAATCGTTTCTCCCTATGCAGGTCACGGTCAACAAAATATTTTCGCATTCGGAGGGGAAATCTGGTGATTGAAATTTCGTGAGAAAATTCCGCCGCAACGAAAAACGCCTTTGTTTGAATGATATCCACCCCAAATCCTGTATCATTTCAGCGACACTCTCTCCCCTATTTCGCTGTATCCTACCTGGTAAGGATCACACACCGCCCAGCAATATTTTAAAAGAGGACGGACACGCATAGTGTAGGCAGTCTCTTTAGTCGATCTACCACATTTTCTAAGTTAGCCTTCCTCACAACATTTTCTGTGTGTTCCTTCCAATTTAAGTTGTTCGTAATTGTAATTTCTAGACATTTAGTTCAATTTACAGCCTTTATATTTGACTGATTTATCGTATAACCGAAGTTTAAGATTCCTTTTAGCACTTTCCGTTATTGCCAATTTCCGCGCCATGCAGATATCTTTTCTAAATCGTTTTCAATTTGTTTTGATCTTCTGATGACTTAACTAGTCGATAAACGACAGCGTCATCTGTAAACAACCTAAGACGACTGCTCAAAATGTCTCCTAAATCGTTTATATAGATCAGGAACAGTAAAGGGTCTATAACACAACCTTGGGGAACGCCAGAAATCACTTCTGTTTTACTCGATGACTTTCCGTCAATTACTACGAACTGTGACCTCCCTCTGACAGAAAATCACGAATCCAGTCGCATAACTGAGATGATATTCCATAAGCACGCAATTTCACTACAAGCCTTTTGAGTGGTACAGTGTCAAAAGTCTCCTGGAAATCTAGAAATACGAAATCAATTTAAAATCCATTGTCAATAGCACTCAACACTTCGTGTGTGTAAAGAGCTAGTTGTGTTTCACAAGAACCATGTTTTCCAAATCCGTGTTGACTGTGTGTCAACAGACCTTTCCCTTCGAGTTAAGTCATAATGTTCGAACACAATATATGTTCCAAAATCTTGCTGCATATCGACGTTAATGATATGGGCCTGTAATTTAGTGGATTACTCCTACTACCTTTCTTGAATATTGGTGTGACCTGTTCCAGTCTTTGGGTACGGATCTTTCGTTGAGCGAACGGTTATATTGTTAAATATGGAGCTATTGTACCAGCATACTCTGAAACGAACCTAACTGGTATACAGTCTGAACCGGAAAACTTACTTTTGTTAAGTGATCTAAGTTCCTTCAAAACTCCGAGGATATCTATTTCCATATTACTGAAGTTGGCAGCTCTTCTTGATTCGAATTCTGCAATATTTGCTTTGTCTTCTTTAGTGAAGGAATTTCGGAAGGCTGTATTAAGTAATTCAGCTTTGACAGCACTGTCGTCGTTTTCCATCGCTATCGTGTAGAGAAGGCATTGACTGTGTCTTGCCGCTAGCATACTTCACATACGACCAGAATCTCTTTGGATTTTCTGTCAGGTTTCGAAACAAAGTTTCGTTGTGGAAATTATTATAAGAATCTCGCATTGAAGTCCGTGCTAAATTTCGAGCACGTGTAAAAGATCACCAATCTTGGAGATTTTGCGTCCGTTTAAATTTGGCATGTTGTTTTCCATTGTTTCTGCAACAGTGTTCTGATCCGTTTTGTGTACCACGGAAGATCAGCAGGCAGTTCAGATTTCAGTTCCGGTTATTTTTGTGAGGCAACTGTGCAGTCTACCAACTGATCTAACGGCGACTGCGCGTAAATTCAAAGTCACGACAACTATTAACCAAGTATAAGACAGCGAAATAAAATTTATTCTTTCTTGAGTAATAAACTGGTCGCCGATTCTACATCTATATGCATACTTTGGAAGCCACCATACGGTGCATAGAGAGTGCCTTGTACCACTGATAGTCATTCCCTTTCCTTATCCACTCATTAATGGAGTGGGGGAAAAACCAGTGTGAATACAACACCTTAGAGTTGTAATTTCTTTTATCTGGTCTTCCCAGTCCTTACGCGAGATGGACGTTAGTGGCAGAAGAATCGTTCAGCAGGCAGTCGCATATGCCGATTCTTTAAATTTTCTCAACAGTGATTCGCGAAAAGAACGTCGTCTTCCCTCCAGGGATTCCCATTTGAGTTCACGCATAATTTTCGTAATACTTGTTTGTTGATCAAACCTACTGGTAAAAAAATTTTGCAGCACGCCTCTGAATTGCTTCGATGTCTTCCTTTAATTCGACCTACCGGGGATTCCAAACATTCTAGGAGTAATCAAGAATGGGTCGCATAAGTGTCCTGTACGTGGTCTCTACAGATGAGTACATTTTCCTACAATTCTCCCGATAAACCGAAGTCGATCATTCGCTTTCCCTCCTACCGACTTTAATGCTCCTTCTACTTCATATCACTTGGCAACATTACGCCAAGATATTTAATCTAAGTGACTGTGTGAAGCAGCACACCACTAATATTCTATTCAAACATTACAGTATACCTTTTCCTACTCGTCTGCATCAGATTACATTTTTCTACATTCACAGCAAGCTGTCATTCATCACAGAAAATAAAAATTCTGTCTAAGTCACCTTGTAGTCTCCTACAGCCACTCAACGGTCCCATATACTACAATGTCATCAGGCAACAGTCGCAGATTGCTGTTCACCATGTTTGTCAGATAGTATATGTATACAGAGAAAATAAGCGATCTTATCACACGTCCCCGAGACAATCCTGACAATAAACTTGTCTCTGACGAACACTCACCATCTTTCTTATAGGACTAAAATGTTCCACTAAAGGTAAGTGAAAATACGCTCGTAAGTAGTCAAACATAGCTACTTCGCTTTAAGTGAACTAGTCACCAAGCCTGTGGGTGTGAATATGGGGCGCGAGACCTACGATAATTTGGAGAACTATTATGTGGTACTCAACGACAGAGATCTCATCCCTTTAAAGGATACAGAGGCCAAAATCCAGTTAATCCTTTTGAGTAAGGCTGTAAGGAAGAGGCACAACGCTGAGACACACTTACAAAGTGTATTCGAAACTATTCAGACAACCATCTGAAATGAAATTAGCGTATACTAAAGCACCCGCCTCTTATGGAGGCCTTCAAAACGGAACTGGTCTTTACTTTGTCTTCATTAAAATCCTTCACTCTTCTACGGATCAACTGGAGAAACTGAGGAAAAGCAGCCCTTACTTATGACAGAGATCCTATGTGGACAATTCACGATTTATCTAATATACGACAGAATTCCTCTGACGAGAGGGAAATGACCCCACTAAACTTTCTAACATGCATGAAGTTGCCCGATTTGTCGATGAATCGACGCGGACTGTCCAACGTGTCTGCACACGATGGTGTACCACTCGCAGCCAAGTAGCGTAACAACACTGCTTGTAAAAGAAATCCTAACAGACAGGGACCAGAGACGACGTCACGTATTGTCAATAAAACTCGATTTCAAACCTAACAGGAACTGCTGCCGTCACTGAACGCAGGTCAGTCTCAACCAGTTTCACAGCGAAGGGAACTGC
This sequence comes from Schistocerca serialis cubense, assembly GCF_023864345.2. NCBI lineage: Eukaryota > Metazoa > Arthropoda > Insecta > Orthoptera > Acrididae > Schistocerca > Schistocerca serialis. Next base: position 309,723,135 of record NC_064640.1, read on the forward strand.
ATGCTACTGACATTTGAAGTGGGGTATCTCGCAAAAGGTCATTGCTCACAGCGGTTCATAAACGTGCACGTCTTCAGTGGATCAAACAACAGAGAACTGGACAGTAGCTGACTGAAAGTGTAATGCGGTCCAAAGAGTTGCGATTTTCAAACGATACATACCGGATAGTGCACAGCCGGCCTAGTGAAGAATTTAACCCAAAGGGCGCGGAAGGTGGAGTTCAGACCAGAGATAGTCTTGTGATGTTCTGAAGTGTTTTCGTACGATGACCTGAGCCCACTCATTCATGTTATCCTGTTCGTGACCAAGTGTTGCTCTTTCTTCCACCTCTTCTTGGTGAGTATTCTGTGGAAACTACCGCCTTCAATGACGACAACAACCGTTTTTACAGCGCTGCACGCAAACTTTCTTGGTTTGCGTAACACACACGCGCCCGATCGCACTTCGATGGGTCCACTAAATTATCCGATCTTAACACAACAGAACACGGCTGGGGCTATTTCGAACAGCAAATGAAACGCCAATCAACATTTCCGCAATTTGATAGCTCCACGAGACGTAGTCATCGATGAGTAGCTTCAGATGGATATAACTTGTCCGAAGAGTGCATTCTCCTCCTCCTCCTCGAACTGAGGCCGTTCTCAAGGTTAGGGGCGGTGTTACACGGCATTAACATGACGTCTCCTCGGAGTGACTATTTTTTGGTCCTGTGTGCTGATTTTCTGGTTTTGAAAGCTGCGTCACATAGTAATTTTATTATAAATTCAGGACAGCTTAAATCCTCTAGACTGCACAAGTGGTCAGCATCTCCAGAAACCATTATGTCTGTCAGCTACGCAAAAAAGCAACTTTTGTCCTCGCGTGATGGTACGTTGAGGCTGTGTTTTACATGATCCTACACCGTAGATAAAATTTGGCGATCGCTACGGTCAGAACAATGTAAAAAACTTAGTTTCTTTGCCGTGGAAATGGAGAAGCACTCTTACGCTCAGACTGAACACATCTCCCAGACTAGCTTGCAAGGAAGATCCTGATCCTACGAATCATACAGTATGGAGAAATATTTTGTTCAGCCTGGCACGAGAAGTTTCCAGTTTGTTAGCAATAATAGAGCCTGGTAGATGTAGAAAATGGCAGAACGTAAAGTAAACAATTGCAAATACATTTAATGCATTTCATAACGGCTGTAGTCGCGTCAGTGCCTATTACTTTGCACAGACATGCACATGCATAGGAACTTAGCATCGTACTTCAGAATAACACAGGCACTGCAATATCGTAATGTAAACAATGTCGAGAGATCAAAGTAATGTGCAGGCGTGTTTTATTTTGTTATAAACTGACTGGAGCCAACGGCCTTGTCGCTGTGGTAACAGCGGTTCCCGTCAGATCACCGAAGTTAAAGCGCTCTCGGGCTGGGTTAGTACTTGGATGGGTGACCGCCGATCGCTGTTGACAAGCGAGATGCACTCAGCCCTTCTGAGGCAAACTGAGGAGCTACTTGATTGAGAACTAGCGGCTCCGGTCTCGGGAAAGTGGTATGCTGACCTCATGTCCCTCCATATCCGCATCCGGTGACGCCCGTGAGCTGAGGATGACACGGCGGCCGGTCGGTACGATTGCGCCTTCATGGCCTGTTCGGAAGGAGTTTAGTTTTTTTAGTTAATAAGCTGACTGGAATAAACACTTGGAATAATCACAAAACACACCAACCCCTCCACACTTCACTGTTGGATCTACATATGATGACAGCCGTTCAGCACAGACTACAGAAATGTGTGATTTACGATGAAATGCTCGACCACTGTACCCCATTCTTTTTAAGCCCCTACGCACGGTCCTTCACGCTTCCAATTCACGATCACATAACACACAGTCGAAAGCGAATGTAACATACATCGCAACTTCGGTAATAGCGCGCTTATGTGGCTAAAGAAATTCAAGATTTTTAGGGCTCACATTCGATCCTACTAGTTCTATCAAAATGGAAACAAATTCAGATATCAATGTGTCATTCATCATTGAAGGGCAAACTAAGGTGATCTGCAGCATTCTGCGCTGTCTCCTGGTTTTATCTCTGCAAACGAAATAGATTTATGTTCAGATATTAATAACAACATTCACCGAGCCCTCGAATCACATAATTGTGAGTGCAATGCACCTAGGGTACAGACAGGAAGCTGTAAGGAGAGAATTTTTTCAGGATAATACGGTTGCTAGTGGTCGTGTTCAAGTAGTTTAACCTGCCTAGTCTCCCGCGTCTGTCGTTTCGTGTATGAATACCTTGAAGTATCCACTGGCTTCGTTAGGATTCGCCTCCGAATGGCGCAAAGGAAAGAAAATTCAGCTCGTTATGAAATTTTCTTGTTCTATTTCAATAGTATACTTCCAACTTCAAATTCCCAAATACGCGTATTGCTCGCGGTTCATACCCAGAACGTATTGCATATATCATATCTTACCTACCAGGTAAAGGACCATTCGTCATATACGACTCAACAAGAGCAACACCCAAGTTCTGTGAGTTGCTACACAAAAACTCCTATCTATATGTGTCCACAAAATTTTCGACTACCGTACGCTTCACTTTTGTGTTAACGAATTTATTTTCGTAAGCAATAAAATTAAAAAAAGTTTACCCGTGACTAAATCAATTAATTTAAATGGAAATGATCAAATAAATGAAGCATGAGGACACAAAAGGGATTTTGATATCACAAATTAAAATTGAATTTTGCAAATAAATTAGCTATATAAAGATTCAGCTACTACGCAAGGCAATTGCTTCCCTGAAGTATATGAAGTTAATGACACGTCTGAATGAGTGATCAAATATAAACGAGAAGTTCAGAAGTCCTTAATTAAAAAAGTATGCTACGGAGAGTACTAATTTGTTTTCTACAAAAAACTTCAAAAATTTTATCTCATAAATTTCTAACTCCTGTTTCCTGCCCGAGCACGCAGTTCCTCTTCGTCGATAGAAAACTACACGAATTCACCCTAATTTTGATCTAAGGACGACAAATTACCGCTATATGATGGGCGAGGGACGTTTTAACGCTGCCTAATGATGCAATTCTTGGGCATTCTGTGACAGCAACGAGGAATCTACATACGTTTTGAAACAACACAAGAATGAGGACTAGATTGTTGCTTCTCTTGTGCACTTAAGTTTCCCTATACTTGGCGAGAATGAGTATCTCTGTCGGTGGAGAGTAACCAAGATTTACAACTAAGCAGTAAACACACAATTCACTATGTGGAAAACTAGCATCAAAAACTAATTTCTGGCTGAGGTTTTCTGAATACAAAAGCTGTCACTTGTCTTTGGGCGTCGTTATCTTAGCATCGGTCTCCTGATTTTCCACGATTACATTACTTTTTCAATATTGCATAATATCATCAATAATTTCCTCGAATTTTTGAATGGTTCTTCTTCAGTCATAATTGAATCTTCTAAAGTGCAATTTACTGTCCATAAGTCGTTAAAATAAAAATGTGTGTGTGTGTGTGTGTGTGTGTGTGTGTGTGTGTGTGTGTGTGTGTGTATGTGTGAGAGCGAGAGAGAGAGAGAGAGAGAGAGAGAGAGAGAGAGAGAGAGAGAGATCATATTGGCCCAACAGTACACATGCTCCAGTGACCGACAGTGTTATGTGAAGCTTAGTCACAGTACAGTCGTCATACGCTATGTGATCAGAAGTATCCGCATACCCCCAAAAAGATGCGTTTTTCATATTAGGTGCATTGTGCTGCCACCTACTGCCAGGTACTCCATATCAGCGACCTCAGTAGTCATTAGACATCGTAAGAGAGCAGAATGGGGGCCCGCGGAGCTCACGGACTTCATGTGGTCAGGTGATCAGGTGTCACTTGCGTCATACGCCTGTACGCGAGATTTCCACACTCCTAAACATCCCTAGCTCCACTGTTTCTGATGTGATCTGGAAACGTGGAGGAACACGTACAGCACAAAAGCGTACAGGCCGATCTTGTCTGTTGAGTAACAGAGACCGCCGACAGTTGAAGAGGGCCGTAATGTGTAATAAGCAGACATCTATCCAGATGGATTTCATGGTCGAGCTCATAAGCTACACATCATGCCGATAAAAGCCAAACGACGCCTCGCTTGGTGTAAGGAGCGTGAACATTGGACGACTGAACAGTGGAAAAACGTTGTGTGGAGTGACGAATCACGGTACACAAAGTAGCGATCCGATGCCAGGGTGTGCGTATGGACATTCGTCCGGTAAACGTCATCTGCCAGCATGTGTAGTGCCAACGGTAAAATTCGGAGGCGGTGGTGTTATGGTGTGGTCTTGATTTTCATGGAGGAGGCTTGCACCCGTTATTGTTTTGCGTGGCACTATAAACAGCACAGGCCTACATTGATGTGTAAAGCACCTTCTTACACCCCACTGTTGAAGAGCAATTCGGGGTCGGCAACTGCATCTTTCAACACGATCGAGCACTAGTTCATAATGTACGGACTGTGGCGGAGTGGTTACACGAGAATAACATCCCTGTAATAGACTGTCCTGTACAGAATCCTGACCTGAATCCTATAGAACACCTTTGGGATGTTTTGGAATGCCGACTTCGTGCCAGGCCTCACTAACCGACATCGATACCTCTCCTCAGTGCAGCACTCTGTGAAGAATATGCTGCCATTCCCCAAGGAACCTTTCAGCACCTGATTGAACGTATCCCTCCGAGAGTGGAAGCTGTCGACAAGGCTAAGGGTGGGCCAACACCATACTGAATTCCATCATTACCGATGGAGAGCGCTACGAACTTTTAAGTCATTTTCGGCCAGGTGTCCGGATACTTTTCATCATATAGTGTACAAAGTGGAAGCGTGATAGCAAACAGTAAAATCGTCAACGTGTAAGAGCACCGTATTAACATGTGCGCGAGTTCGAACGGAATATTATGATCGTTCTATGGAAAATGTGTTCGTTATACCGTGACATGGCGGCTTGTACAGAGCATGTTGCTATGTCTGTGGACAGTAGAGGGTCGTGTACGCAGAGCTGAGCAGCTGCTGGACAACGTAATACAGAGTGCGTTCCATAAGTAATGCGACAAATTTTTTCTGGCCCTACGGTACACCACAGTGTGTTGTAACCGGCTGAGCTAAGTGGAGGGGGGTGTTAGCTTCAAAACGCTCTTTGTTTCATTCGGCTGCGAGCTGCCGGAGAGTCAGGATGTGCGTTTCCGTCAACCCTGTTTTGAGTTCATGTAACACGGCACAATGGATTATTCTGTAGAGCAACGGTACGCTATCAAATTTTGCGCTAAACTTGAGAAGTCCGCCACCGAAACGTTTCCATTACTTCAGCATGCCTTTGGGACTGATTGTTTGTCTAAATCACAAGTTTTCCAAAGGCACGAATGGCTCTGAGCACTATGGGACTCAACTGCTGAGGTCATTAGTCCCCTAGAACTTAGAACTAGTTAAACCTAACTAACCTAAGGACATCACAAACATCCATGCCCGAGGCAGGATTCGAACCTGCGACCGTAGCGGTCTTGCGGTTCCAGACTGCAGCGCCTTTAACCGCACGGCCACTTCGGCCGGCTCCAACGGCACATGTCGTTCATGAAGGGGCCGAGAGGAGATCACCGACGAACCATCAACCGCACGAGTCGACGAAAATGTGATGCGTGTGCGCGATTGTTTGAACTCTGACAGACGGCTGAGCCTTCAATTGATAGCACAAACTCTAAATATGTCAAAAACAACCGTTTTCCGCATTGTGACCGAAGATTTGAACACGAGAAAGGTGTGTGCCAAACTCGTCCCAAAAGTGGTGACCGACGAACACAAGCACATGTGAGTGCTTCGGTGCCGACAAATGTTGGAAATGTGTGAAAATGATCCTCATTTTTTAAACTCAGTTATCACTGGTGATGAGTCGTGGATTTTTGAGTACGACCCTGTGACAAAAAGGCAGAGTTCAGAGTGGCACACCCCATCGTCGCCCTGTCCCAAGAAGGCACGCATGAGCAAGTCCAGGATCAAAACCATGCTCATTGGCTTCTTTGACGTCAGAGGCATTGTCCACCACGAATTCGTATCTACCGGGACTACAGTGAAATCAGCTTTCTACTTGCAAGTGCTCAAAAGACTGAAAAGGAGGGTCTCGCGCTGCCGAAGGGACATCCAAGGACACGTGAAAAGTTCACCACGACAACGCGCCGTCACAGCGCCTTCATTGTCAACGATTTCCTGGCCAGGACCAAGACCCCATTGGTTCCCAAGCCTCCCTACAGTCCTGACCTGGCTCCTGCTGACTTTTTCTTTTTTGTTTCCTCGGTTAAAAAGAGTCATGAAAGGAAAACATTGGGACGCGATTGAAATCATCCAAGCACATGTTACATCAGCTCTAAAGGACATTCCGGAGAAGGCATTCCATTATGCCTCCCAGGCAAGGAAACACCGCCTCTAGAAGTGTATCGACGCAAGAGGGTGCTATTTTGAAAAATTTTGATTATTTGTACGAATATATTCAACAAATGATTTTTTAAGATTTTGGTCGCATTACTTATGGAACGCACCTTGTACACTGATCAGCCAGAACACTATGACCACCTAGCTAACAGCCGTTATGTCCACCTTTGGCACGGATAACAGCGGTGACGCGTCGTGGCATGGAAGCAACGAGGCCTTGGTAGGTCGCTGGAGGGAGTTGGCACACACATCTACACACACAAGCCAACTAATTCCAGTAATATGAAGATGGTATTTGTATGAAGATGGTATCTGTTCTAGTGTTCGATCGCGCTCAGGTCTGGCGAGTTGGTGGCTGGGGAGGATGGGGAAGCACATCAGCTGGAAATCGCCACTGTGTTTCTCGAACAACAGAATCACACTCCTGGTCTTTGCAATGGCGCATTATGTTGTTGAACCAGTGTTTGATACTCCTTGGCCGTTAGGATACCTTGCACGAGCTCCACTGGACCCATGGATACCCACGTGAATATTCTCCAGAGGATAATGTAGCCGCCGCCAGCTTGTCTCCGCCCCAAGTACAGATGTCACGGAGCTGTTCCCCTGGACAACGACGGATTCGGATGGCGTGATGAAGAAGGTATCGGGATTCATAAGACTATGAAACGCTATGCCATACCATCAACATCCAGTGCCGATGGTCACGTGCCCATTTCAGTCGTAGTTGCCGATGTCGTGGTGTTAACATTGGCACATGCATGAGTCGTCGACTGCGGAGGCCCATCGTTAGGATCGTTCAGTGCACTGTGTGTTCAGATACACGTTTACTCCACCCAGCTATAAAGTCTGATGTTAGTTCCGCCACAGTACGCCGCCTGTCCTGTTTCACCAGTCTGTCCAGCCTACGTGGTCCGGCATCTGTAATGAGAGGTGGCCGTCCAACCCCACGACGTCTGGACGTGGTTTCACCTTAGTTCGCTACGTGTTGAAGACACTCGCCATAGTACTCCTCGTACACCCAACAAGTCGTGCAGTTTCCGAAGTACTCGTGCCGAGCCTCCGGGCCATCATAATCTGCCCTCGCTCAGATAAATCGCGCGCCTTCCACGTTCTACATAAGTACAGCAGTCAATGATACCACATGCACCGTGGGTGTGTCGGACTAGCAGCCATTCTTCGCCAGGTAACGCTGCTATCACCTGGGCGGGTTTTTATCGATAGTACACACAATGTTCTGGCTGATCAGTGTATTATGACAGCAGAAAATGACTGCCTTCCTACCTGCATGACAGTACGGAAAGTACAGTTCGTTCGTAGTGCAGCACGCTTGAGTGTTTAACTGATGTCTATTTCAGTGTCGAAACTTGGGTGTCACCTGCTGTTAGCTGGAACAGTAGCACGCTTGTAATTACCAATCTCTAATGAACTCGTCTTGACGGTATATTAAATCTATCTTCTTTCATTTCCTTGTCATTTCGTTGACGGGCATTATCCAGAAATCACAAAAGCCTCACATTGAAAAATATAGTGTAGTGGTACTGAGATATACTTCAAGCTGTCCTACAGTTATAGCCACATACGTGTTAGACGCTTGGTGGTCGCAAACTCGTAGCCGCCGCGTTGAGCGGCATAACAGACAAACATACAGTAGATTTTGATGCTTTGGAGCGCCATTGGCATACGACGAGTGACCTCGACTCTCACGAGTAAAACAAATCTGTCCCGCAGTTGCTGCCTCATACAGGTTTCTGAGCCCGAGGTACTGCACCTCCTTCAGGCAATCACATATCAGCTTTTGAAACAAGGAAGTTTAGAGGTTAACGTCCTGTCGACAGCACAGGCTAAAATGGGGAAGGAAATTGGCCATCGCCGCATTTGTCTGGAGACTATTTGGGAAAATCTGGATAGGCGGAGGAGGATCTGAACCGTCGCGTCGTCCTCCCGAATGCCAGTCCGTGTGCCACCTACGTCACCTGGCTCGGTCCAGATTTCGATAAGACATGGTTCAGTCATTTGTAAAGGGTAATTGCCATCATTCTTCGATGAACGACGGGTACCACTGTTTTCCCAGCCTGAACGTTTATCTGAATAGTGGTCCATAGGACATATATGAGTGCTGGTTGTCGGGCACCTGCTCGTCACAGTTCACCCAGAAATCATTACTGATACTTTGTGGAGTGGCATACATACAATCTGAGAGGAGATTACCCACTAGAACCATACCAAGCTCTGACAGCATATGGGGGATTCGAGACAAATTCAATTACTACATGGCTCTACGCACTATGGGACTTAACATCTGAGGTCATCAGTCCCCTAGACTTAGAACTACTTAAACCTAACTAACCTAAGGACAACACACACATCCATGCCCGAAACAGGATTCGAACCTGCGACCGTAGCGGTCGTGCGGTTCCAGACCGAAGCACCAAGAACCGCTCGGCCAAACCGGCCGGCCTGTAATCCTACTTACGTATTTGTGTATTCTAGTCTACTTAATGTTTGGTATGAAGTTTATTTCAGTCGCAAGTATCCTTCTTAGTGCCGCAAATATCATAATTACATACAGGGTGACACAGAAGTCCGTTAACATTTAAAATACACTAATTCGTGAAATAATTTCGACAGAGTGGTAAAACTCGACACATAAGCTTGAAATGACGAAGTTTTATTGAAACCAAAAACGGCCGGCCGCTATGGCGGAGCAGTTCTAGGCGCTTCAGTACGGAACCGCGATGCTGCTACGGTCACAGGTTCGAATCCTGCCTCGGGCATGGATGTGTGTGATGTCCTTACGTTGGTTAGGTTTAAGTAGTTCTAAGTCTAGGGGACTGATGACGTCAGATGTTAAGTCCCATAGTGCTTAGAGCCATTTAAAACCAAAAACGAGTCCAAAAACCGACCAACACATGGCGCTAGACAGCAACGCGCCAGTGATGGTGCATGAGGGTGCGAGGTACACCCGATATGTTACAAAGTCGCATCCTCTCTAGCATGACTGATGAACACCTGCTAGAAGGTATGACTTTTATGCAGGATGGCGCTCCACCCCATATTACAACACGTGTGAAAGATCTGCGCACATCGTTTGGTGAGGATTGCGTACTGAGTCGCCTCAGCACTTTCGTCGTGCTTGGCCTCCCAGGTCCCCAGACCTCAATCCGCACCGAGCGAGGTGGCGCGCTGGTTAGCACAATAAGACTCGCGTTCGGGAGGACGACGGTTAAAACCCGCGCCCGGCCATCCTGATTTTGGTTTTCCGTGGTTTCCCCAAATCGCTTCAGGCAAAAGCCGGGATGGTATCTTTGAAGGGGCACGGCCGACTTCTTTCCCCATCCTTCCCTAATCCGATGGAACCGATGACCGTTTGGTGCCTTCCCCCAAACCAACCAATCAACCAACCAACGTCCATGCGCGTAATTATTGGTTGTGGGTTTGCCTGAAATCGCAAGTCAATCGTGATCGTCCTATCTCATTAGGGACGCTAAAAGACAACATCGGACGGCAATTTGTCATTATACCTATTTATAAATACTGTGCACAACACTGTACCTAGACTACAGGTATTGTCGACGAATGAAGGCCAACATGCTGATCATTTGTTATAAAGAAAATCGTCTCAGCAAAAAATCAACTGTTATGCTAATTATTGATTTTGTATCTTACGACTCACCGGCTGTTGGTCACTCTGTGTAATTTTTTGGTTTCAATAAAACCCCACGTTATTTCAAGCGTGTGTGTCAATTTTTACCCCTCTACCTACATTATTCCGTGAAGTATTGAATTTTCAAATGTTAGCTGACTTTTGGGTCACCCTGTATAAACACAATGAATGAAACTGGAAATGCGCTGCGATGGGAGGAAGGACGGAAAACTATGATTTAAAGTCCTGTCAATCTTCATCTATTTATTGTGCCTTTGTCCTGCATCGGCGCAGGGTCGGCATGGTTATTAAAGGATTAGGCATGTTTAATTAAAGGGGCGACCGGGTGTCCTTCCTGTCGCCACCCCATTAACCCCCAGGAGGAACATGTGCACAATACTGTCTGGGTGTAGTGTTATTCATGTAAGAGTAAGCAAATTTTTCGAAATGTTTGCGAAGCGCGTAACTGAGGCGCAAGTCCGGTATTCACTAAGCGAGAGACCGCCTAAAAACCACATCCAAGCTGGGCGGTACACCAACCCTTGCCGATAATCCGACGGGCGTATTGGCTGTGTCCTTTTCAAAGTATCTATCCCGGAATTGGTCTTTAAGAAATTAAGGGAAACCGTGGAAAACCTAAATCGTGATGGTCACAACAGGCTCTGAATCGCCGTCCCCCAGAATACGAGTCCAGTGTCAAACCAGTGCGCCACCCTGCTCGCTTTTGATGGAAGCACCGTGATAATTGCGAATATTGTTCAAAAAAATCGCGATATTTTCCCTGTACAGTAAAAGGGACTTCAAATATTCAAATGGCTCTAAGCACTATTAAGCACTATGGGATTTAACATCTGAGGTCATCAGTCCCCCAGGCTTAGAACTACTTAAACCTAACTAACCCAAGGACATCACACACATCCATCCCCATTCGAACGTGCGACAGTAGCAGCCGCGTGGTTCCGGACTCAAGCGCCTAGAACCGCTCGGTCACAGGGGCAAGCGCAAAAGGGACTTCAAAGAAACGGTATATACACTGAATAATAGGGACAAATCGCCTACTTCAACATTACACATCAAATACTATACAATTACTTTGAACGCAGTAGAATTATATGAACGTGAACGATACACATGTTGAGCATCAAAAGTGTTTCAAAAACTACTGTAACGATCTAGGTATAACATTAATAACTTTTCGCGAAATTTCAACGCGATCGTAGACTTGGCTATTATTACAAAGGAATTAGTTGCAGTGTGGTACATAGTGACAGAAAGGCGTATTTGGCTGTGTATTTTTTGCAGCCAGCTGTGGCTGAAGTGGCTAAAACATAGCACGCTGCGGTAGCACAACGCACTTTGGTCGGTTGTAAATAAATGAAGATGAGTGATGCAATGAAAACGTCCACTACAAAAACGGATAGAAGTATGATAAACATGAAGAGCCTTAGTAGGCATTATAATAAACGACATGCACTGGAATGCAGGTCACCAATCACGATACTTTTTACGTTTATTAGATGGTCATGCAAACCGAATTTGTCTAAAAAAAATTACCTTAGATTTATTCATATTAAGATGGTATTGGCTGAGGATTGCGAATGTCTTATTTACGACTGAAGCAGACAGTACGTTTAATTCTGCAAATTACTTAACGTTTTAGCATTGTCTTATCTCAGCGCCTCACTTTTCTCTTCCCTACAAAATGTTGACCGGCATGTGTGAATACTGAATATAATGTTCGAAATGAAATTAATGTTCATTTGTTAAGTTCATCGGCGAGGTTAATAAATGATTCAGTCACGAAGAAATGGTTGTCTGACAGTTGATCAACCAATATTTAAGGACGGGCGCAAACCTTGGCTGCTGGAACGAATGTCCCCTTGCAGAAGGGCACTCCGCTGCTGAAGGTAATTGGACTAAATATGGTGACGCGATGGGTGACGTCACCACCGCGGCAACTCCATTCAGGAAATTGCGACACGCGTGACCCTCCACACCCAGGCAGCAAGCGTTGCGGCTCGCGGAGTCCGCCTGTACACATTCCCAACACGCTCAGGTGCTTCAAGGCGATCTTGCATGCATATAACACAAAAGCTGTTAACATCAACGTACTGAGGAAAAAACGTTCAATATCACTAAATATTGAGGAGTAAGGGTATATTGCATCTTCTTTAAAATATGCCTGTTCAACGAAAACTGCAATAAAATAAAAAAAATTATCTTCATCGTTACGTAACGCTGCGTACAGCTCACTAAGGCTGACAATGCAGAAGTCGCTTTTTTTTTTACCATCCATGCCGAAGTTCTGAAGCAAATGCTATTAACTCTGTGTATCCATGTTGCTGCTATTACTATCTCAAACTGCAGCAGAAAAGTAACCGTTCCACGATAGAAACGCTTCTTCACTGGTCGATTCTCAAGCAAATTGCCTGCGAGAAAACTGTGCGCCACGACACTACACTTCGTTTTTAGCTAAATACCGAAATAAGAATTAAGCTCGACTGCTTACGAGGAACATGTTGTTTAAACTGAAAGTCGCGCTAATGAAAGTTACATCGCTTCCCTATTTCCAAAGAAATTATTTTATTGCGATTTCGAACAAAACATCTTGACAGTTACTTTATATGTACTACCTATACATTTACAACGTCATGTACAAATCCAGACTGACAACCTGTCTTCTTTTATTGCCGTGCATTGCTAACTATCAATGAAATCGCGAATCCGAATGGTGTTATGGACCGTTTTTCCAAGCTTATTTGCCGGCCGCTGTGGCCGAGCGGTTCTAGGCGCTTCAGTCCGGAATCGCGCTGCTGCTACGGTCGCAGGTTCGAATCCTGCCTCGGCCATGGATGTGTGTGATGTCCTTGGGTTAGTTAGGTTTAAGTAGTTTTAAGTCTAGGGGACTGATGACCTCAGATGTTAAGTACCATAGTGCTTAGAGCCATTTGAACCACTTAAATCAAACTTATTTACAAATAAATTACACCACTTCTCACTGTGTCTTCCTCTTAATAAGTCGGTGTTTCTACAACGGACGATACCATTAATTTTTCTTAGTTCTTAGATCTGGCTTAGAGGTTATGTGACAAAATACAAGCTCAAAGGTTTCACGTTCAGTCCTTGGCGGCCTCAGGTCTTTTTTCCTATTGTTACTCAAATCTTTTTCACCTGTGGCAGCTCATTGTGCCGTACGTGAAGAATGCCAAGCTGTACCGCGGTTCGGTAGTTCAACCGTTAGTTTCCCTGTGTGATATTTCACAATTCGGAAGAAAGTAAGGATATATCATCTTCAATAGGACCATGTCAAGTAAAGCAATTTTGCGATCAACCCAACCCACGGATTGAGGACAGTTTTAACGTAGATAAAAAATTTCTCTCCCTAGTATGTCGTTTAAGACGAAACACGAGGAAAAATTAACATACGAATTTAAGATATGGATCAAACGAATTTGGTGTCCAGACCACAGCAATGCCATTAACCGTTATGGAACTGCAGGATGTTCCACATGAAACCGGTACGCCTCACGCCCGAGATTCGAGTAAGAATTAACTAACTAAAAAAGAATACATAATTATAATTTTAAAAACATGCAGTTACCTGTTTATAAGAGAGGCTGGAAGTGGTGGCCATGGGCATCCAGACATCGCTGACAAGAAATTTGACTAGAGATGATCAACCAGAACGTGAGCGTACCGGTTTTATGTGGAACACCCTGATTTTCACATATATGTTCATAGCCAGTATGTAATTTATCTGGAATTCGTTGAATTCATTGAATGAAAAAAAGGTTCACTTCTCGGGAACATGGAAGACGATTTAAGACACTTAAGCCATAAGCTATATTTCTCTGTATGATCTGAAGTTTTTCCAAAGCTTTTTGAGTTTCTAAAAAATACCGGTATTTTTTATTTTTTCCAAATTTGGGACAGCTCATTCTGCCATACTGCCCGCCAAAACGATTGAGTTCCGAATGCAACATTCATGTGTGTTCGATAGTAACTGAATACTCTTGAGCCTGCGCCTCACCAGAAGCTAATTTTTCGCAATCCTATTTGATGAGTTGCCGTTACATTTGAGTTTGCTGCTTTCAATGTAAAAAAAAAAAGAAAAGATATCCATCTGCTCATTTCTTCTGACGCCACATTATTCTACAAAAATAATTTTCGGACTACGAACTGAGCTGTCATGAGCATCACACTCACGATGAATTTGTTCGTGTAATATGACAGGGGGAGGCACGTAAGGAAAGACAGATTGCTTGCCTGGAGTCTGTGATATGCTTTATCGACATGCTAGACGTAACACTGTCACGGGCAGCACAACAGTGAGAGATGTTTTACGCATATCAACACAGCACGAAGAATTTTTTCTGCAGATTTCCACGTGACGAGCCTCTTTACGTGTAGTAGTAGAGCCTCTTGTTCTGATTCTCCGTTTAAGCTGTGCCGCTTAAAGTGATACTTATGTTTCCGTTTGATTCCCGTTCAGAAAACAAACGGTTTACTGCTGTACCAAGCTCTCTGTTTCATACGAGTTGCGAGTGAGTAGCAATGGGTTTGAACCTTGATTAACAGGAGCGAAAAAACCTATAATAAAGCTAAAACTGGATGAAACTGTTATGATCAAAACTCTCCTTTGAAACATGCCCACGGGTGGCAGTCGGCCGGAGTGGCCGAGCGGTTCTAGGCACTACAGTCTGGAACCGCGCGACCGCTACGGTCGCAGGTTCGAATCCTGCCTCGGGCATGGATGTGTGTGATGTCCTTAGGTTAGTTAGGTTTAAGTAGTTCTAAGTTCTAGGGGACTGATGACCTCAGTAGTTAAGTCCCATAGTGCTCAGAGCCATTTGAACCATTTGAACCCACGGGTGGCAACAGGATACCTCTACAGAGTATGTATATACTAAAATGGCAGCGGCGGAGAATCTACGCCGCTATTGCCATGACTATTATTTACACAAATTCACTAATAACTTGTATGGAGTGGTATGTCTGGAATATCTGAAAGATAGAACTTGTAAAGAGAGCAATACGGAGTAGGTAGATAATATTTACGTGACGCAAATAGCTTCATCACGAGACAAATGTTTCAACTTTAAATAACACAGGAGATTGCAAGATGAACAGAAGGACCAGAAATAATAGCAGGGATAAATAAATTGATTACGACAGGTTCTGTAGTATAACGGAAACAAAATTAGAAAAAGTAAATCTCAGCATAAATACAGAAATTGAATTGCGAGTAATGGTGATCTGATTTATGGATGATACTCCCAACATTTCTTAGAAACAGTAGATATAACAATTACTTAATGCAATGCATCCATTGCTGTTTAATAGACAGCCGGACTTGAACTTAATACGTAAAGGGAAGAACGGTTTGTAGAAGTATATGACCTTCAGAAACAAAATGTTGTTCTAAACGTTATATTCAACTAACTCAAGCGGTGGAAACAGAAAAATATTATTTCGTACGTAAGGTCCTTTAACACAACACATTAATAAGGCGTCATAAACAGATTAGTTTGCGTGCGGTCAAAGAAAATGCTACTAGGGAGAAAACAAACATCCTTCTACTGAATACGGACCTGGCGAATCAAAGTTAAAATTTTGGGTTTGCAATCGGAATGAACAGGATTTAAATTCCTGCCTGGCCGCCTTGGTCCAGATTTCCGTGATTTGCTTAACAGTTTCATGCGATGGTTCCATCTGTAAGGTCGCGACCGATAGCCCGCCCAAACGTTGTCCCATTTAAACTTCCCCATCATCTTCGCTGACATAGATATCGATGGAACGGTAAAACACTGAGTAAGTTGCGAACTACTTTGGAATAGTTTTATCCAAAACTATTCGCAGAATGAAGGCAGGGTAGGATTTAATAATTCGTCGACGACGAGGTCATTACAAAAAAAGCACAATTTCTGGCTTAACAAGGACAGAACAGGATACCACACTTACTTGTTCCAAAGGAACCGTTCCAGCAGTCGCCTTAATTTTTTAGGTAAACCAGCGAAAACCTAATAATGGAAGACCGAATGAGTATTTGAACCCTGCCCCTCCAGAATGCGATCACTGCGCCACAGCGCTAGGTTGGTGGACCTCGTGTCAGGAGTCCTTAAACGTAACTCTTTAGGTAGTTGACTGCTATAGGTCCATACAGTGAGACACTCCACTAGAAAAAACCGCCTTATGGGACAAGCATTACAGAGAAAGGAAAATACGATCCAATAAGAACTATGCAGTAAATACATCATAATGAATGGAGTAGCACAGCGTAGGTGAAATTGAAGATTTGCACATAACTAACGGTAAACGTCAGTACCAAAGCAATAAAATCGTCATGAGATCAGTTTTCTTTCCTGCAATTCGCTCGTGAAGGTTATATAACTTACACCAATGACGTTTCAGTGATTAAAGACTAGAGGTCAATTGAAAAGACTGTGTTTAAAATCTCCAAAAATGTTTCATTTTTCGTTTTTAACGGAGTTTAGTTATCTTCTACGTGAAAACGTATGACTGATAAACTTCTACATGAAACCCACATATGGACCGTGAGATGTGATGTCCAGGAGAATGTTTGGAAGTCTAAATACAAGATCGTCGATGAAACTGGTCTAAACCACACATCTCTACAAACGTGAAACTCTATATATATTAAACAAATCTTTTTATTCATTCTCTTATTTCACACTATTTCTCCAAGACTGCTTACGTTACTGCAAAATCTGCTTCACAGTGCATTTAGAAGAACCATTACTGACACGATCTTAGGCCAAACATAGTGAAGGCAAACGCTGTAAAATTAAGAAGAAGGCACAGACCACGTATCAGTAAAGTGAGCTGGACAGAGTACGCGCGTCACATGCAAACAGTACAAAGTCTTGCTGAGTTGCAGCAACTGCCGAGGAGAGCAAGGTAAACAGCAATGAGGCACAAGTATTTTCTAAACGACTCGACATACTCAGCGTTGCTTTTGCCGCAATACTAAACTGGTTGTGTGCCGAGAAGTCAACTGCTGAACTGTCATAACAGTAGCACTGAAAAAAAATTTCACACACATTTGATTCCGTGTGTGTGTGTGTGTGTGTGTGTGTGTGTGTGTGTGAGAGAGAGAGAGAGAGAGAGAGAGAGAGAGAGAGAGAGAGAGAGATGGAGGAAGTCAGTCCGAAATATAGTTTCTAAAATGTTCTTTTTTACTTTTATTTGTGTTATCGTTTTCTATAGTAACTATCACTTAAAGAAGCTTCGTTAAGCGATACAGACGAGCCAGCCATATGTTCCACTTTTATTAGTCTATCTATGAGTTCCACGATACAGTTGTGATAAATATTTTGGACAAAAGCACGAAGTAATGCCAAAGGCTGATACGCTGGACCGAAACTCTGACAAGCTGCACTTTGCAGAGAAACAGAATGACACAGATTTCGAAGGTTTTTAAAGAGGGTACGATCTCACAGATTATATTTATAGACAATCACCGTTCACTACAATCTAATTAAGAAAGGACAAAAATGGGTGCAAAGGAAGAAGCCATTTCGTATTAAAGCGAGGAGAAGCTGACACTCGACTCATACTATTCACTTGCACCACACACACACACACACACACACACACACACACACACACACTTACACTATTCCAGTATGTAGCAGCTTTCCGTAGCACACTCTTCATTTACCGCTAGGAGTTAATAGAGTGATGTTCACGGACACAAACTTAACACCATCTTCTCGGAACGAACTTCTGTATAATCGTCACAAGAGGCTTCAGCTGGACCATCAAGTCAGTAAAATGAATCAAGTGCCAATCGACCCAACATGACACAGCGTGGACACGGCTTTGATTCGAAATGAAACCGCAAAACTCAAGCAGGAGCGCACACAACGTTGTCAAAGTACACGGTTAGCACCTAACATCGGTCAGTCACAGATGACAGCACACGACAGATATTTCAGGGCGGTTACGTAAGGCAGCCATACCTTTGCCGGCATGGTCCAGAAAGGTGACCCTACGACGGCGAGAAGAATCGTCCAGATTCTCCCTGGACAATGAGCTGATGAGGATACCCCGCAGCTCCGCGAGAGCTCGTCGCTCGTCACACATCTCCAGCCGACGACTGGTGTGCGAGAGCTTTCCCTCGTTATCTCTCTCTCTCTCTCTCTCTCTCTCTCTCTCTCTCTCTCCCTACCACCAGGCATGCTGCCCAGGAATTCAACCTATATGGGCACGGCGGGGAAGAGGAGGGGGCTCTTTGGATCACCTTCAGAAACACGTCACACTTCCCTACGTGCTCGATAATACTAAGCGAACGACCTTGTTAGCGAGACCACGTGACCCGCCGCTGAACGAGTGGCGCACACGGAAGGCGGCAGCGGCGGCGCACGCCCACAAAAATCACGCGTCCCACCTACTGGCGAATTTCACCACCAGGAATCCGCTTTCGCTTGTCGACACTCTTGAAAAAGCTACTGCACACGATGCGATAAGAAAACACAACAAACTAGCGTAGATGCGCAACGGTGTCTCCGGCACAACTATTGCAAAAATTGACGTAGAAGGCAGCGTTTTAATTCCTAACACCCAAACGGAACACTCCATTAAAAACAATGTACTCTCAAGTAGTTTACGGGATGAAACCTAGTTTCAACATCAAGTAATCGTTTTACTTTTCAGCATTTGCTAAAAGTACGAATGTGTCACTTCACTGTGATGAGTGCAGAAATTTCAAATGTGTCAAACTTTAATCTACGGACAATGCTCGCAATCAGCGAATGAATTTTTTTTTTAGCATTATACTGAATAAAAAAATAAACATTTTCAAGGAGTTAGTAGGCTTATCATTCAAGATAATCTATGCAACTTGTTTAATGTTATTTCAGAGTAATACACTGCACACTAACGAGGGATTTAATAAGAGATGGCTAATGTGTTGAAGAGAACGATTCTGTAGCCGCACTGAATATTCAAATGGCTCTGAGCACTATGGGACTTAACTTCTGAGGTCATCAGTCCCCTAGAAGTTAGAACTACTTAAACCTAACTAACCTAAGGACATCGCACACATCCATGCCCAGAGCAGGATTCGAACCTGCGACCGTAGCGGTCGCGCGGTTCCAGACTGTAGCGCCACCCAGGCTGGCCGCACTGAATACAACAGTTCGGCGTGTTACGTGCCTTGGATGACGTCAGACCCTGTTCTGGTCTTTGACGCGACGGACGCACGCAGGATGGGCAAGGCGCGCATTTAATCGTGGCCAAATCGTGTATCCGACGCACAGGACACTATCTCCAAGGTAGGGATGGCGGCTATCGCCGAAGCAACGACCGGTTTTCGGTTATATCTTCTTGTTTTTTCAACGCCAGTTTAACCAGACTGTTGAAATCGATCAAATAACCGGTTTCTGAAATGAAATAACTGATTTTAGGTTTTTTATTCCTATTGTTTCCAGTATCAGACGTAGAAATCGAACAAAGACAAAAATTTTCACTTCTTCAGTTACACTATACATAGAATCAAAATATTAAACAGGCAAATAAAAGAAAACTTCGTCCGTCTATCATTCGCTACTTTTCTCGAAAAGTGGTAAGAGGTTGACTACTACAAAAAAACACCAGTGTTCTCCTATTTACTGTAATTTTTTGAAACTCTGCTCAAACATCACATTGTAATCGGGGATCATACCGCCATTTAGACATTACGAATAGTCAGTGATAAACGGCGAAAACTGAGGTTGAAGAACTCTATTTTTCGTGTTAATCTGTCCGTTTTCAAGTGCTAAAAGCAGATAAAGGTATGTTGTGTAGACACAGGCAGCAGACTATCTGCTTTCCATTTTCAGTGCAAGTTTGTTGTGGCTCCTCCCGTTTTTAAGGTTTTAAAGCAAATGGAGTATTTTACATCACTTATACCACACTTCGTGAAATACTTCCATGCTAGGGTTGATGACATTCTGTGATACAGCTGTAATACGACAATGAGAAACTAGCATATACTCTAGCGGTAATTTTGTTTGCGGGCGACTGCGTAGATTTATGATGAAAAATCGAAGACGAACGTTAGGTATACGAATATCTGAACAAATTACACAATTTAAGTAGCAAACGCCACGAGCCGGCGTACTGTAACGCCTAAAGGCGAGAGCGGACGGCCCGACCGCAAACCGCTAACAATGCGAGCCGTTCTCAAAGGCGCCGCCGCGCCACAGGTGCTCGCGGCGGCCAGGCCAGTCCCCCGCAAGTATCTACATTCTTATAGTAGTTCCTGAGAGTAGCCCGTGCGTACAGATACAAGAGAGCAGGGAACTTCAATTTACACATGTAGAGAAGGGAGAAATGTGTATACCAACTGACAGTCGAATCCAAACATATACGGACAGAAAAACACAACAGGGGACTTTAATGTATAACATATATAGAAGGAGAATTTATGTACATTTGTATAAATTTTGATAATGATAATTTCGTGTGGCTAAATGTCCTGGTGCAACTCTTTCAATTAGACATCACTTCGACGACTTGCGTCTCCCTATCCAGTTACCCACCTGGGAAAAGGTGAGATACACCTGAACGTGGAATCCGAAACATGTTTCGTTTCTGGCGAACCTCCACCATAATCGAGAGGTGTTTGCTAGGTTAAAAAGCACAGACGGAAGTCCGTGGTCCGACCAGGATTCTATTCCGCGACTTTTCAGATGTCAGGCACTCGCTAAACCGCCAGGTACGACTCGAACTGTGCTCACGCTTCGCTGCTGTAATGATTTGGGCGGCGGCTGTACCGGTAGACCGCAACGCCATCGTTTTCACAGCGGCGGCTGAATTTAATTCAAAATAGTTCAGCCAGTTTCCACGAAATATTTATAAATTATATACACCTTCCACGTGAATCAATCGATCGGTCAAAACCTGAGAACATCCCTACAGTAGTTTCTGTGATTAGCTTGCAATCTACGTCCAAGCAGGAATATATAACTTACACTAGCGAACGCAGCAATGCTTCGCAATTACTAAATATGATGGGTATAGTATATTTGTGCTAATCTCCTTCTCCCCCCTCTAATTATTCCTGTCCTCCACCCCCTCCCCCTATTTTGTCCATCTCTTCCTCCTCTCCTCTATCTCTGTCCACCATCTTACCCCACTCCCTGTACATCTCTTATCTCACACTCTCTTATCCACCTCCTCCTCCCTCATATCTCTGTCCATATCTTCGTCCCCTTCTTTATATCCATTTCCTCCCCCCTTCCCACTGACCTCATTTATTGTTATTGCAAACGGAATCTTGATTGGGAATAGAAGTCAAAATGAGTGGGGAAACCGGTTGGTATCATTAAGGATTGTAACTGTAGTTATTGTATTTCGCATGGGTTTCATTTATGAACCGATAGGATTATAAAGTTAGCCACAAACACAACTTTCCTCCTTTCTGTTAAAAATGACAGCGAAAAGGAAAACAAAACCGCACATTTTTCCAGTACAGCTTAGCATATTCTTTCTCGCAGCCGGATCAACAAAAAATGGTTCAAATGGCTCTGAGCACTATGGGACTTCTGAGGTCATCAGTGCCGTAGAACTGAGAACTACTTAAACCTAACTAACCTAAGGAAATCACACACATCCATGCCCGAGGCAGGATTCGAAACTGCGACCGTAGCGGTCGCGCGGTTCCAGACTGTAGCGCCTAGAACCGCTCGGCCACCTCGGGCGGCCCGGATTAACAGAAAGTGTTTATTGTATAACATGTAAATATCTATAATAATTTTGGCTGTGCGTTGTCAGTCTGTTCGTCGAGAAGGGATTCATCCAACGGAATCTTTCCTTTAATTTGTGTGAATTGAAGCAAAACAATTTCAGTAAGTTCATGAATTTATTGAAATTAAATAAATCGAAATTCATTGTTCCGGAGTCATAATGGATCGCGCTTGAGAAACTTACTCGATTTGCTTCCGAACGCTGTGTACGCTCTTCGCCAGTCTCACTGACTAATTCTCATGTAGTTGGCTTGCGTTGCGCGCACACCGACAGATATTTCGACGCCTCACTGATGGCACTTATTTCTAGAGAAATAAGCAACGAACTGAAATCAATTGAACGTTTGCAGCACACCAAATTACAACGAACTGACATCAATTCAGTTTTTGCAACACACTAAAAGATACGATAACCGCCAATAGCACACTGAAATATCGCTTTCAATTGTATTCTTTTTCGCAAAATATCAATATTCAACGCAGAATTTGTTGTTGGAAAAACATGTGACAACAGAACTGAGCTGAACGTCACTGTTTTTAATGAAAACACGTGACAGCGGAACTGTCAAACCGGCCGTCACATTTCTTTCATTGAGCTTTTCATACAAAAATACCATCAAAATTTCCGACTTTCCTGGTATTTTCCAAAAATTTTCGTTCATTCAAACCTTGTCCTAACAATTACGAACGCACACACACACAAAATCAAGTGACAATCTTTCATACATACATACTGGGCAAAATAAAAAAGTATCACTTTTTCGTAACCCCGTAATTGTCTCCCATTCCAACGTATAGATCTGACATACCCTCGGGCTTGGCGACGCTTCAGACATCAAGGTGTCGACACATGCGAAAAAAAGGCCACACCTCAGGAGTTTATGTGACGTGTAAGGTGGGTTACTGATTTCACATTGGCACAAAATTTCACCGCAGTTATGCCCAACGCCGTCGTGGACGTGTCACATGTTGGAATGTCGTCACATTCTCCCTTACCCACTTTTCACCCCTTCCTTGGACGCCTCTGCGATAGAAGTCAGAACCGTGACACCTAGCGTCAACATCGCGTGCTTTTCTTATGAGTGGCAGAGGAAAACATTTCACACATATTGCTGCTCAGAATCGACACGAAAAGCTGAAGGAGGTGGCTTAAAGGGTGTCACTGAAACCACGCCTTCCCTTGGGGCATTGATTCCCACACATTCCGCGGTTGAAAACGAAAGTCTGCAGTGCGATGGGCAACAAGATGATGTTCTGGACAAGTTTCAACACTGCTGACACCCTCCTGACCATTCAACCCTTCTATAAGGACATCGTGGGAGTGCAACCACATTAAACGTTACCTGCCCCCTTTCGAGTGTAGTGCCACCGCAATTTTTCCTCTGATAGACCGCGTGGAACGACTAGGAACCGGTCAAAACCATTCGACGAAATCTGAACGTGATCCGAAGCCGCAAAGGATGTTTATGCCCTTTCATCCCTCCCGCTTCGCGCCCTCCTGTGGCATCATCACGTAGGAGAGCAACATTGACATGACATCAATAAAACGGATAATGGTCCCTCTAAAAGCACCCCCCCCCCCCCCCCGTCCTTCGCCAACACCCTCGGCGCCACCCATCCACCTAAGCTGGCACGTTAAAAATGTACCTATCAGAGACTTTGACACCCATTCAGCTGAGTGGTGCCTCACGGCTGCTCTAGCACCTGAGGACAGGCAACCCTGACATCTCTTTCCAAAACTCGTCAGTAAGAAACAAAAATACAGAGACAGTAATATTTTAAGATGTACTTAATTGACGTTTGTGCATCGGACCGTGAGCTATGTAAAGTTGGCCACTTATCTCAGCGACAGAGGGGAAAATAGTTTGGTCAATGCGGGGCTAGGGGATGTGAGGGCGGAAGGAATGTTATATTGTTCGTCTTCCACAACAGATAAGTCACGGGCACGCGCGAGTCCTACCGATCAGCTGCTATGGTATACATTTTGACACTAATGTAACGTGGATTAGTGAATGCGCATTACAAAAACGGTCATCTTCAAATGCGATTCATGTTTGTAAACATTTATGACTGTGTTTAATGTTGCATACTGCATTTAAATATAAGTACAATTGCTGTTATTAATCAATTAATCATCCGCTCACACAGACAACACCTTGTTTGGTAGTTACAGTGTCACAATTTTGGGGTTGGTAAAGGAGACAGTAATTTCAAACAGAGAACAGTCCAAACCTATGATTCCGTTACTTTTGCTACATCTGCAGCTGCACCGTACTCCGCAAGCCACCTAACGGTGTGTGGCCGGCGTACTTCTGGTACCACTAACTGATCTCCCATTCCCTGTTCCACTCGCGAATGGCGCGTGTGAAGAATGATTGTCTAGCTAGTGTATGTGGCGCTTATAGTATACTAATTTATATATGTTACCTATAAATAATAAGATCGTTACGTATGCGGCCAGAGGTGTCGCAACACACCGTGATTATTGCCTCTTGAGCGAAAAAGTTTGACGTCCACTGATCTAAAAGGTGCAAAACCGCTGGGGAAAATAAAAAAGAAATGTAAATGACAATATTACCCGTTGACTATCGTGGACAGTAACAGCGGATAAAAGGGTCTCTCGCCACGACGGACAACCTTCAAGCAGTCATTTACTGTCTCAGCAATGTTGTACTAATTCTTATGCCATGTGTTTGTTGCACTGATCACTTTTCCCCATTTTCTGTAATAACGCAATATTTCAAAGCAACGCAAATTTTACGAATGAAAATTACTTATTCTTTAAAAGGGTTTATTTAAAATGAAAAATTTTAGTATTCCTGCTATGGCTAATTGATATTTCGGTTTTTTATCCGGTTATTAGTTGAAATAAAAACACCTGTTGTAACTGAGACCAAAGAAATACCGAAAAATATGGGTTATTCAGAGCCAAAATATCGATATCGGTTTTAACCTATCGATTTTTCCCACCCCTACTCCGAAGTCATGTAGGCACTCGGATTTCCCTGTGTCACCATGTCAAGGGTTCACAATCGCTGGGGAAAATAAAAAAAATAGTAAATGACAAGGTTACCCGTTGACTATCGTGGACAGTAACAGCGGATAAACGGGTCACTCGACACGCCCAACAACAACCTTTAAGCGGCCATACTATCCAGAATCACTCGCCGCTATGGTATAGAAAAATTGTTCAAATGTGTGTGAAATCTTATGGGACTTAACTGCTACGGTCATCAGTCCCTAAGCTTACACACTAATTAACCTAAATTATCCTAAGGACAAAAACACCCATGACCGAGGGAGGACTCGAACCTCCGCCGGGACCAGCCGCACAGTCTATGACTGCAGCGCCTAAGACCGCTAGGCTAATCCAGCGCGGCGCTATGGTGTACAGAAGTCAACGCTCCACACATACACCACAACACAGAGCACATAGATCAGCTTGTGAGATGAAACCCGCAAGTGGACGTTCGAAAGCACGTATATAAAATGTTTCTTTAAGTTTCTTGGGATGTTGACTATAAGTTTCGAGTTTGGCACATTGACAACAGTTAAAGGATCGCAAAAAATCTGGTACTTTTCAATTTTTTGCTCATAGCTTAGAAATGAGATTTCCGTTGTCCAGAAACGTTATAACGCGATATGCTCCACAATTCTGCAACAGAATGATGTCAGCTATATAGGACTATAATGTTCATATGTCCGATGACCCTTATTCAAAACAAGAATCACCTACCATTTATTTCCCAATGGCTTGGTATCTTTCTGTGTTACAATGATTTATCATTGACTGCTGCTAGAAGGGGAGCAGTTGTTAAACATAACCTCAGTAGAAGTTCACAAAGCTATCTCATCAGGTCCAGCCACTGTGAGCAATTTTAGTTGTTCAACGATTACTTATCGCTTTCGGCGTTCGTGTTATGAGTGAGACAACTGAGCATACTACCGTCTTATACAGCGAAACATTTTAGAAGTCCTAAGTCACTAACTATTACGGCCTTCTCTTTCTCGTATCCCATTTCAGTGCCTGTGGAGCTGTTATGCGGATGTTTCTCATCCGTTACTAACTTTGAAGAAGATTAACCCTCTTTGGGAGTGTTGGTCATATCGGTTTGACAAAATTTTACTCTAGAATTCGTTAACGCTCTTGCTTTTCTCTCCATACGCTCATTTTGACTTCGTTAAGCTTTTAATTGTCAACGAGGCTTTGACTCCGCTCAAAGCTGCAATGACGCTCTTTGCTTTCGTCGCCACTTTCTAACACGGCGAATGAACCACGGTGAACCCATTTCTCACAGCCTTACTCAGCACATACTTATCTAACAAATACTGTAGAATGCTTTACAGTTCTATCCATTTGTGCTCCACATTCCTCCCCCCCCCCCCCCCCAGAGCTGAATATTTGATGTTAACTACTCAGATACTCAGCAATTTGCATCCTGTAACTCTTTCTAGGTAAACAATATTTTCCTGCCTTTCTTAACATTCTTTGTAACACTTGCAGCCATTGATACTACCGTCAGCACTTCGTGGTCTTGCGGTTAGCGTTGATGACTCTAGATCATGGGACCCCGGGTTCGATTCCTAACCGGGTCGGAGATTTTCTCCGCTGGGAACTGTGTGTGTGTGTGTGTGTGTGTGTGTGTGTTTATCATTGACGCGGAAGTGGTGGAAAAAAAATCCGACGTGCGCCAGGTGGTCGAAAACTCGGAAGGGGACTAACTGATTCGAACACTTCGGCTCTGTTACTTACTTGTAGGTCTAAGATGTGGCCTTCAGGAGTTAGTTCTCTATTTATCTGCTCGAAGTAATTTTGAGACCAAGCATTCAGAAAAATATCACACGAATCCCCATCTCTGGCCCCAGTTTAATTCCAAGACTAACCCATTAATCGATTCTGTAGTTGGCAAGTTGAAGTCTTCCCCCTGCCCCCTACATCCCGATAAGGAAACCATCGCCGGCCGACGTGGCCGTGCGGTTAAAGGCGCTGCAGTCTGGAACCGCAAGACCGCTACGGTCGCAGGTTCGAATCCTGCCTCGGGCATGGAGTTTGTGATGTCCTTAGGTTAGTTAGGTTTAACTAGTTCTAAGTACTAGGGGACTAATGACCTCAGCAGTTGAGTCCCATAGTGCTCAGAGCCATTTGAACCATTTTTTTAAGGAAACCATCGCCGTATTCTCCAACTTCTCTCTTGGCCGAGCTGCCACTACAGCTCCTAATGCTGGTAGCTTATAAAAGCATCCGATTACCATGTCTAGCCCACATTTGATGCTTAACTTCATACAAATTATTTCACATTCGGAATCTGTAATAGACTTACTAAATGCTCCAGAGCTCTTAACGGCAATAGATACACCGTTATCATTGGCATCGAGCCTATCCTTGCGATATATATTCCAATCTGAAATTAGAATTTCGCTGTTAATCACGTCCAGTTTCAGATAACTTCCTGTTGTTAGAACTATGTGGGCATTATTATCTTTAATAAACGATACTACTTCTGTGACTTTACAACGGATGCTCCTTCAGTTTACTAATACCACATAAACATTTTCTCTTTCCCATCTTCAAGGACGAAAGTTCTCATGGAGTAATGTGGCTGATATATCTTCCATATCGGCAGAAATTCATCATTAACACTACTGAATGGTTTCTCTAATTTTTTTAAAGAGAGAACAGCTTTGTATCATTCGTAATGCAGTGCGGTACTTAACTTCGTCATTGATGACTGATGAGAATACCTGCAAATGGATTCTAGATTCTAAAGTCCATCACAGATACCGAATAATGTTTAAATCAGCTAATAAGGACCAGGTGGAAATACGCTGAAGTTCATCTTCCTCTTCCAACAAATCACATTCGAGCAGAACTAACAGTGAATTAGCTCAGAGGCATTTTGGAAGACAAGGTTCTCGTTTCAATAAGAGCTGTATCTTAGCATCGATTTCATCTCCTAAAATGTCTATATGGCTCTCCGTCTTTGCTCGTCCTTCGAGAGTAGCAACCGAGTACGTAGAATATGAAACTGCGAATCCCATAATCTTCATGGTCAAAGGCGAGGACCACTGTAGCCTCACACAACGCCTCTTGGGATGAACGCCATATATAAACCTGACTTGCTGATGCATACGCGTAAAGTATGACACGCCGGACTATTATTCTCTTTCAATCATCATTGCTGCATGCTGCCTTTTTATGGCTTCATTTCCCTCAAACAAGCGCTTTATCGACGCTGATCAGAAGTGGCGGTTGACAGCTGCAGGTGTGAGCTCACGTGGACTGTGTTCCAACAGGATTTTTGGGTGGTATTGATCTTGATAAACCTAATACACTATCCAACTTACACCAATTACAGGCCCTACTATTCTCGGCGCGGGAAAGACTGTCGGGATGAGCAATGAGCGTCAGGAGGCATACTGACAGCATCACAAACTTGCTCTATCGGATTCTGGATGTGTAATCGAACTAGCCAGTCGGCTCACTAAACTGTTTGTTGTTAATATACTCTTCTACGAGACGTAGAGTACGTGGCCGACAGCTGTAGTTTTGTAGGATGCCACCATAACCCACTGCGAGTATGAAGGACGAGATGTCACGTCGAAAGAGTAGCGCTTACATAGTGCCGCGTGGAAAGAGGGTCCACCCTACACACAGGGCCGCATCGTTCTTCCCTTTTACATATTGTAATGGGCCATAGCGGTATTCACATTATCGTCAACTCAAGCCACGTTTGGTGTCATTTTGCAAGACAAACAAAGTCTCATTAGTGAAGAAGAGGGATCTAAACTTACATCTGCAATCAAGAGTACACTCTAAATGCTCCCTCTTGTGGTTAGTGGTGACTGGCAAGCAAGTGGCTGGTCGCCTCGCGTACATTGCACTTTCGTGAAGCCTTCTTAAGCACGGTGCTCAACCTACCGGTGACCTCAGCCGGTTTAGACCGTAACTGCGGTCACATTCTTTCGAATGCATATAACCAAATGTGGGTCATATCATTTTGCCTCTTTGTTGACCCTTCTCGGATGCGCAACATATAACTAGAAATCGTTGCTACGGTCTATGAAAAATTAAAGGGTGAATATTTAACCACTTCGCCACTTCCGCGTTAGTTTAATCCACTCTGTCAGTGATGTTTCCTTGCAGTTCGTCTGTAAAATAGTTCCTCGACGACATTCGACTTCGTTGGCTATCCCAGCTGGGTTCTGTCTCACAGGAACAGCAGTCTGCTGCATATAGATAACGCAAACGTATTGCAGCACCATTAATTTGCATGTGCAAGTTTTGTGAAGCGCTAATGCGGTAACACAATGCACATATTTCACACCAACTATTTTATTTTGCATCAGCTTATAGCTGTTTATTGGTTTTTCCTTAAGTTACGGAAACCAAACCGTGTTTTGGCAAACGATATAAAATATACACAACGTATTCCGGTTCAGAGCGTGATAAAACGGAATTGGGCACCAAATTAGATGACTTGGGCTTATTACAAATTATCCCCGATCTATCGTGGAAGAAATGCGGCTTTCGGATGAGAGATTTATTATTCACTACCGACCACGCTCAAGTAGATGCGCTATGAGCACTATTGTTTGTAGCTCTTGGGGCTCAAGCCGCACTGTTTACCGATTTCTTCACTGTCTAGGAAGTCACTTCGATTAAAGTATTACCAGATTCCCTTTAAAGTCACCACGTGGGGTAAACTCTATCGACATTATTCAATTTGGCCTACCCCGCCTCTCCCCTTATTTTGTAACTCCAGGTATTCCTTCATTCTTTGAGCTCTTCTCTAATGGTGGCCGGAAGAAGGATGTGCATGACGATTCAAGGCGTCGACATGCTGATGGAGGTCTCATTGTATTCAATGAGGTACGGTCACTGGTAGGCGTAAAATGGTTGACGGGTTAGCTTCAGGCGTTCATCGATGTCACCTGCAAAAGCTATACGTAAAATATGTTCCAAGCGATGTAAGAGTGCCGAAATTTTCTAGGAAATAACTCGATAGTGAGAGCTTTGCAACAGAGATGAGTTGCTTACTGTTTCTTGTAAAGGCATTGTCACATGCAGATGTAAGGGCAGTGGAATTTATAGTCATGTGCATCCGTTCACATAATACAATTTTTGCGACGACTGAAGAAGCTCACGTATCGGCTTTCATCCCTCGTACTCTGCTTAAGTTTAGGCACTGACTGTGCCAAATGAACTAGTTCACGAGCAAATCATAGATCAATGCAGCTTTCATGACAAGGCACAGATTGTTTATCAAACGTAATTTTTAACATTTTTAAAAAATTTCCCATGATGCCTTCTTGTTGTCACAACATTCATTTCAGAAATATTCCTACAGAGCCCCAACGTCCATAGCCTTTCTATACATCAGTCAATATATTTATACGCAGAAGAAATCCCAACGGAGGACCTAGACGTAGCGAGAAAGTACGTTCGTGAAAGGATACTCAAACGCCACTAAAAAGGAGATTTTCTGCCTTCACCTAAATAATAACATAGTTTGAAAATGCTCATAATGAAACACCAAAGCACCTTGATAGAATTCTCTCTTTCAGAGCGCGTCTAACAAAAACAGCCAGAAAATTACAAAAAAGAAAGATCATTCAAAAACTAGGTGGTAAAACCTGGGGCCATCGGTATCCACCCTATGTTCTGCTCTTAGTCTTGTCAACTCAAGTGCTGAATATTGTGTCTCATTTTGGCTAAACATCCCATATACACAAAACACAGATGACCAACTGAATAACGCCATTAGAATAATCGCTGAAGTTATCACCTCAACACCTACAGACTAGCTGCCAGTATTAAGTCAATTCCACTCCCTCAACAATGATGCCTATATACTCTCACAAACGAGTACAAAAAGATCATTCATAACAGAAATCTACCAATCTATCAGGACGTCGATGATGCAAACCATAACCGACTCTGCTCTAGACGACGGCCAACAATAACAGCAAATGTCGTTGTGGAAGATAAGTTCAACTTTTCTAACGCATGGACTCAAGAATGGACTAGATAACAAAATAATAATATGCCGTGTATCACCCAAAAATCATTGGTATTTGACTTGCTACCCAAAACAGGGTCAATGCTGAATAGAATTAGAACCCAACACGGCAGATGTGCATATTTTTTACACAAATGAGGTAAGCAACCATCCCCATTCTATGATTACGGAGAACCACAGATCATCGTATCCTCACTATCATACGATGGCAAACCAAGAGACTTCCTTCTGGCGACTCAAAATTCGATATATTAGATAAATGCTTTAGATGTAGATTTCATATCGTAAATATAATGCTCTACACTACGTATTTTTCTTCAATGTGTCAAAAAGCTATACGATACATAAATAAATAAGACACGACAAACATTCACATAGAAGACTGACAACTTCTACCATTTCCAAAGTGTTAAGTTTTTTTTCAGTGCAAGCTGTCCTCTATGCAATGAGGTGGAAGGCATTATCTTAATTATTATCTGCTAGTAAGAGTGTGGGTCTGTCACCCGCACCGGAATGAAACGACTGTAATTGTTGCATTATAAGAAAGTCTTTATGCTGTGCGACACATGTCGCGAAAGAGAGGGGGACACACACACACACACACACACACACACACACACACACACACACACACACACACACAGAGAGAGAGAGAGAGAGAGAGAGAGAGAGAGAGAGAGAGAGAGAGAGAAAGGAGCCACTTTCTACACCTGTCCAGCATATTTTTCTGAAGTAAGAATGTAGGAAGTGAGATTTTATTATACAGTGTTAAAACACTGACTCCCTCCTCGACGTATCAGTCAAAAGAAGAATTTATTTTATTAATAAACAATCACGCGATAAATATTTTTTAGCTGTCTCTTTGTTAACAGGTACTATAAACATGACTTGAGACTAAAAATGATCAATAAGTATTTATGTTAACCTATATATAGAATTAATGACGGCGCATGTGGTTTCGCTCAACATCTGATTAGAATCATAGGAAATATCAGATACATATGTGACTTGTTAATGGAGTCCAAGGCAGATCGTGCTAAGAGAAAACAGATTTTGTGTCTGCCTGCGTCTCCTCTTTCTCTTTTCATGAGAAAAGGTTGAAGTAACCGTTCAGTCTGTGTGTGTCAACGAGCCGGCCGGAGTGGCCGAGCGGTTATAGGCGCTACAGTCTGGAACCGCGCGACCGCTCCGGTCGCAGGTTCGAATCCTGCTTCGGGCATGGATGTGTGTGATGTCCTTAGGTTGGTTAGGTTTAAGTACTTCTAAGTTCTAGGGGACTGATGACTACAGCAGTTAAGTCCCATAGTGCTCAGAGCCATTTGTGTGTCAACGAATTGCTTTCCAGACTTTCGTCTGCTTTTAAGACCAATTTCTAGTCCTTAGGAAGCTTTCCCATAATGAATCTTTCACTCTGTGGCGGAGTGTGCGCTGTTTTTTACACTTCTGGGAAAATTAAAACTGTCTGGCGGACCGAGAATAGAAGCCAGAATCACGCCTTTCGCGGGACACGCTCGTACGGACTGGGTTATCCAGGCGCGACTCTCGAACCGCCATAAGTTTTACTTCCGCTGGTAACTATTTGCTACTTTGTAAACTTCACTGAAGTTCTACTGCACATCTTGCAGGACAAGCACTAATGGAAGAAAGGACATTGCGGAAAACGTTCTGTGTTCCGGACCGGCTCACAGTTCTAATCTGCCAACTTTTCCATAGCTTCTGTACGTTAATCTTGCCATTCTCTCTCAATGTAATTTATCCACTCGGTATTATTCCGCTATTAGGAGACAAAAAGTTACGGGTTGTCCTATTCTACAGCCTAGTATACCTAGCTTTTGTTTCGCTCGCTTCCATGAGAATAGTTATAAATAGAAATGGTGAGGCTAGCAGCACAAAGACGAATGAGACTGATAGTGTATTTAGAAAACTATTAATCACGTCGTTGTGAATGCGACAAGAAAAACTCACTTGGTGTCCCATTTCCTTGCGTACTCTATCAGTAAAATAATTCCAAACAACTGACAATGGTTCAATATTTCTAATCTTTATTTCTATATATATGATTTTCCCATACTTACTTTTTTGCAGAGTTGCGGCGGTGTGCCTAGAAGACTTTGCTACTGATGACAATGCAGCTGATCAGATTTACTGTTGTGGCAATCCGAAAAAGAATCTTTCTTTATTGTTCAGAATGAAGTGATAACTGTAAGTCACTTTAAGTCATGATGGAAAAACCAAAATTCAGCTGTTTATTGATTCTCTGTGAAGTTAACAATGGACGCAGTATCATCGACGATTTGGGGTTCGGTTAAAGATGAGAGCAAGTGTTTATGTATGGCCGAATAAAAATGTGTTTCACGACGCAACAAAACAGCTGCTACGCGCATGTCTAACAAGAAATTTAATTCTTGATAGAATAAAAAATTGTGTGTACGTGTAAGACTCGTTTCTGATCAACTGTACTGCAGCTGCCTTTCAGTGATGTTTCCCAATGGTTTGCCAGTACTCACCTGTAAAACGGAAAACGTATCATTAGAAAACTGTCATAAACATTTAAAACTTCTATGTTATTCTAATATATGAGTAAATATACGTGTAATATGTAACTAATACAACACTTACTACGGAACGTCATGGCAGAGGACACGGACAACAATAGTTATCAGTCGACTGTCCCCTGATTCTGTGCAATAACACATAATCGTCTTCAGTAAGATATTGTGACACGCTCAGGTCCCTTCAGCTTAAAACGAAAAAGTTCACAACCTTAAAAATTGTTCTTCAACTATACTGGTGTGGACGATATCACAATTAATATATTTGTATTTAAATTTGGCTCTTACGCTAGATAATATCCGAAACAGAGATTGTTTGTTTACGACTGCTTTAACATAAACAGGAACTGTGTCATAATACGTCAGATTATAGTTCGTGCAGGTTATTTTTGGCGACTAACACTCAAAACGTTGGTTTGCAAGAGAATGTTTCGAATAAATTTCACTTTAAAACATGTGTACTTTATTACATCATTACATGAGTTTTTAGCCATGAAGACATCTGTAATACCTAGGAATGGGAATTTAGATCTGTATAATTATGATTTGAATCGCGAATGTTTTAATTGGACGCCCCATTTGATACGATATTAAAATAGCTATGAACTGAGCAACTCGTGAAACGTATTACAGTTCCCGATCTTCACACTTACTAGTGACACAAGAATTTGACAACTACAATGCCCGACAAAAAAGTGAAGCACCCAGAAGACATGGCTGAATGTCAATGTAGCTTCGTATGCGTACACAACATTGAAATCCAGTGGTCAGCAAGAGCCCCAAATCTGTCCCCGACAGGATATGTGTGGGACCAGATTGGACGTCAATTTCGTCCCAGTGTCAGGACGCATGATATAAAGGACCAGTGACAACAGTTGTCGACCTGATTGCCTATGGAGAGGATATAATGACTTTATGACACTTTTCCCAATCGTTCATGGCCAGAAGGGGGAGCACAGTCATACTGATAAGTGGTCTCATACTGCCAAGTTCTATCTAAATTCGACTGGATTTTCTAATCACACACCCTCTCAACCCACGAAGTCTTATTTCGTCTCCTTACCCCCCCCCCCCCCCCCTCTTCTGCGCGCTTCACTATTTTTTGTTAGGCGGCGTTTTTTAATTACGTACAGCTCCGAGCGTCTAAGTAATGGAATTTGGGGCATGTGGGGGCTTAGGTATAGAGGGGGAGGAACTTGCGTGAATCACCAGTGGCAAGATCTGTTACAATTCAGTGATCACTACATGCCACGAAAAAACTTTCCAAATCCGCCAGCATATGCACCCCTACTTTTCTGTACTTGTAATTTTCGCGTTGTATTATTCCATGGCTACAGTAACAAGCACACAAGCAGCAGTGAGCTACTTTCTACGATCATACTTGATATTAATGACTGCCCAACAGTCATACAGTTAATGAATAGGACACAGCTCACGGCACACAATATACGACAAGTTCCAAACACGGAATTCACCGAAAAAATATAACAATCACCTTTGGCGTGACCAAGGAAGACACAGAAGAAAGGCTAATAATTGATCGCTGGACTGTCCAGAAATTCTTAACAAGTATCGGCCATAAAACTATCCCGAACATGATCAAAGAGACTAACGTTATTTATAGCGCACAATTAATCAACTGTAAGCGTCACTTTTCCTTTTTCTCTCTGCTTTCTGGTTCTGAACTGAAAGAATTTGGAAATGTTGAGATAAATAGTGTGTTTGTCACGTCTACTATTACAATAACGTAGAGCAACAGTAGCAGCTGTGTCGCTATTTTCAACGCTGCGATTCGCTTGTGTTGTCATGGATCAAGCATTCTCTCCGAGACAACGAATGATTTCCTGCTCCATCTCCGATATCACGCAACATAATTCCTTGAAAAAGCCGCCTGAACCTCATAATGAGCGTGTTGCGACAAATTAAGATCTGTGCCAAATCAAGATACCAATCAGAATCTACTGCTTATTGTGAGTAGTCGCCTTATCCAATTTCGCCAGGTTCAGTCTAATACTAGCGATAATCCTGAGAGACGGGTTCGATTCTCGGTCTGACTGATTTTCTTTTGTGATAACATTTTTATTGCACAGCAGGTTCAGCATTTCTGAACAAATTTCACTCACATAATTTCATATAATTGTATTTCATTATTTCATCCCCAAGAGTAAATGATTTTAATGCCAACTGAATTTTAGCTTTAATAAATCATCTTTTTTACCTCGGTTAGTTTATTACTACCAACATCGACAAAATATAAACGAGCATTCTCGTGTTACTACGGAAAAATTTACCGTGGCGTGCTAGTGCGAGGCTTTTTTCGGCCTCGAACTCTATCCTTACGCTGTGACTTGTGACAAGTTTCATCAAAATCAGTTAGTGGTTGTAGTCTTGACAACGGGATCCGTTTGAGCGCACATGCGTATGTATTCGTTCCTTCCACTTCAAAAACCATTTCTATATGACGTTTTTCTTATGCTGTACGGGGACAAGGTGCTCTGTCGTTTTTGCCTTCTGATGGAGCAGTATGTTAAAAATCTAACAGCAAATTCCCATGTTTAGCACTTCTTAAAAACCGCGCAATTAATCTGGAAATGTTCCAACAAATTAAGAAAATAACAAAACGTGACTTAATTAGGACAAGTGCAGAATAAAGGTACACAAGGGTCTAAAAGTTGCAGCCCTACATATCAAACACATACATTCCTTCAAAACAAAATGACTAGCTGGATAAAGTACCGATAACTGTCCTGCGCAATCTGTCCAGCCACACTCCAAGATGAACATACGCTAATGCTATAACAAATCACACAGCTGGGGTCTTCGATAACCTAAGGTGGCCTGAAATGTTTTCGCGGATTAGATATCCGGGTTCGAAGGTGCCCTCTCTACTAATCATCTCTTCACAGTAGAGGCACAGCCGTGGAACAAATCGGGGAGAAATATAAAGTCATACAACATTTTCCTGAGGAATATCCTCCGGTCTCAATCTCTGGACCATTCTTCTGCTGTCTAGGTGTAAGAAGCCCCACCCTGAGGGACACTCTAGAAGGAATTGAGAGGAGGGAGTGACTTGATCTTGTGCAGTCGCAGCACTGGTACACGCGAGCCAACCTCAATACTGTGACAAATAAAACTTCAATCATGCTACTAAAATGTACAAATCAGTCGAGGTGGTGCAGTAGTAAAACCCCACGGAACTATTATTCTGAAGAAGTGATATTCAAATGACATCCCATCCAACATGATTTACATTTTGTAAATACGAGAACTGGTCGTGACCGATTGCACGCCCCATCTTTGTCTAACAGAGCTTGATTTCCAGCTCTTACGACTACGATATCGATGGGACGTTAAATTTTATTTTTCCTCCCTTTATTTACAAAAACAGGGCAACGGCCTTGCCGCAGTGGTTACACCGGTACCCGTGAGATCACCGAAGTTAGGCGCTGTCGGGCGTGGTCGGCACTTGGATGGGTGACCATCCAGGCTGCCATGCGCTGTTGCCATTTTTCGGGGTGCACTCAGCCTCGTGATGCCAATTGAGGAGCTACTCGACCGAATAGTAGCGGCTTCGGTCAAGAATACCACCATAACGACCAGGAGAGCGGTGTGCTGACCACACGCCCCTCCTCTCCGCGTCCTCCACTGAGGATGACGCGGCGGTCGGGTGGTCCCGATGGGCCACTTGTGGCATGTAGGCGGAGTGTTTTTTTTTATTTACAAAAACAAATATTCAGCAACCTATCTCATGAGTACACACATAAAAATAACGTAAGTTAATAGGTACGTACAGGTTCATATTGAGGAAAAATATAACATCTCAATTCACATCAATACCCCGTAACACAGAGCCAGTGTGCCCACGTTCTGCGTCAATAATCTTCGTCCGCCTATTGTGAAAACCAGTCATACAGCTATCTTAACTTTAGCGCACTGTTGTGCAAAACTTAAGGACAAAAATAACTGTCGCATGGTATCATTTGGACCATACAAAGAAAGGACTGACACAGTATAATACAAAGGTAACTGAAAGAAATAAGCATTGAGACGAACAGAAATGGCACTTTTAATCAAAGACAATAATTGCACTGAAGTCACAGTGGTTTATGATGGTCCCCTGGGCATTGTAAAGGGCGGGGGATGGTTTTGAATAGAATGTGTGATCACCACAGACAGAAGTGCAAGCTCTGCAACGTGCTCCAATGCTGACCACAACGTTGGGAAGGAGTTTTGTTGCAGGACGTTCCATTCCTCCAACAGCGGTGCTGACAACTGCTGGATGGTCGTTGGTGCATGTGGAGCTGGATGGTCGTTGGTGCATGTGGATATGCTGCAATATGTCTCGGCCACTCCGGCCGGCTTCCACAGTTGGTCGGGGTCCTTTTTTGGAAGCGAATGGAGGGTCTCAACTTCGTCGATTCTGTGACGGTCTTAGCTGCAGATTTCTCGACCTGCGTTATCGTTTGGGGATTTGCAGCACTCCCCTTGACAGAACCGGGATTGCACTACACAAAGGAAGCAGCTACTCGGGTAGCTGAATACTTGTGGAGTGCACAAGAGGGTTTCTTTTAGGTTAGGCGATAGTTTAAGGTGCTCAGATGAACACTCGCCAGTCAATTCACAGCAAGTCAAACGGCGTTCAGAATAAAGACACTTCGACTGTCACAATTTTATCAGTAAACTGTTGAAGTATTCGTAATAAAGTTCCCAAATTTACTGCCCTCCAGGAAATTTCTCGCGCCCAAATTATTCTGGGGAATGAGAGCTCGCTGAAACCCGAAGTGGAAAGCTCTGAGATATTTAGCGAGTCGTGGAACGTATGTCAGAAAGACAGATTAGGGGCCACAGGACGGAGAGCTTTCACTGCAGTTGACAAAAATATTGTCGCTATGGAGATCGAAATTGGGTGTGACCGAGAAGTCGTCTGGTCGCGTATAACAGGTGTAGGTGAAACTAAGTTAACTGTTGGATGTTTTTTTCGGTCACCCGATTTCGCTGTGGCATTTCTAGAGTCATCCAAATAAAGTCTACGGTCAACAGCGCGTAAATACTCAGATCATGCAACACTACACTCATGCTCATAAATTAAGGATAATGCTGCTACATGGTGAAACGACGCTCTGGTGGGCGGTTTGCGGGTTTAAATCACCTCGGGGTACGACCATGCGGTGCATTTGGTCTGCGGTCGTCGCACGGTGGCGCTGGCAGCAGTCCATATACGCAGAGGGGTGTTGGTGCACGTCAGAGTACGGTGCAGTGAGTAACTTTGCAGACTTTTTCAGACGTGCTAATGGTGACTGTGTGTTGAAAATGGCTCAAAGAACACACACTGATGACGTTATGAGGGATAAAATACTTGGGCGACTGGAGACTCGTCAAACACAGCAGGTCGTAGCACGGGCCCTCCGTGTGCCACAAAGTGTGATCTCAAGATTATGGCAACGATTCCAGCAGACAGGAAACGTGTCCAGGCGCTACAGTGCGGGAGGTCCACAGTGTACAACACCACAACAAGACCGATATCTCACCATCAGTGCACCCATACGGCCACGGAGTACTGCAGGTAGCCTTGCCTCGGGACCTTACCTCAGCCATTGCAACAGTTGTCTCCCCAGACACACAGCCTACAGACGACTGAACAGACATGGGTTATTCGCCCGGACACCAGCAATGTGCATTCCACTGACCCCTGGTCACACGAGAGCCCGTAAAGCCTGGTGTCAAGAACACAGTACTTGGTCATTGGAACAGTGGTCCCAGGTTACGTTCACGGAAGAGTTCAGGTATAGTCTGAACAGTCATTCTCGACGAGTTTTCACCTGGCGTGAACCAGGAACCAGATACCAACCCCTTAATGTCCTTGAAAGGGACCTGTATGGAGGTCGTGGTTTGCTGGTGTGGGGTGGGATTATGACTGGTGCACGTACACCCCTGCATGTCTTTGACAGAGGAACTGTAACAGATCAGGTGTATCTGGACGTCATTTTGCACCAGTATGTCCGCCTTTTCTGGGGTGCAGTGGGTCCCAACTTCCTCCTGATGGATGATAACGCACGGCCCCACCGAGTTGCCATCGTGGAGGAGTACCTTGAAACACAAGATATCAGGCGAATGGAGTGGCTTGCCTCTTCTCCAGACCTGAACTCCATCGAACACGTCTGCGATGCTCTCGGTCGACGTATCGCTGCATGTCTTCAAGCCCCTACGACACTTCAGGAGCTTCGACAGGCACTGGTGCAAGAATGGGAGCCTATACCCCAGCAGCTGCTCGACCACCTGATCCAGAGTATGCCAACCCGTTGTGAAGCCTGTGTACGTGTGCATGGTGATCATATCCCATACTGATGTCGGGGTACATGCGCAGGAAACAGTGGCGTTTTGAAGCACATGTGTTTCGGGACGGTTTTCTCAACTTATCACCAATACTGTGGACTTATAGATCTGTGGACTTATAGATCTGTGTCGTGTGTGTTCCCTACGTGCCTATGCTATTAGCGCCAGTTTTGTGTAATGCCACGTTGTGTGGCAGCACATTCTGCAATTATCCTTACTTTATGAGCATGAGTGTAGTTGGGGTCGATTTTAACCTACAGAGTATAGACTGGGATGTCTATGAATTCATTGCGGGAGGTACAGACAGTCATACGAAATAATTTTGAACACGTTTTCTGAAAATTGTCTTAAGCAGCTAGCTCGGCAGCCCACATGAAATGGTAATATCTTAGACTTTGTAGCCACAAATAGGCCGCTACTTATCGACAATGTCAGTATAGAAATGGGGATTAGTGATCATGATGTCTCTATAGCAACAGTGGTCCCAAGTTACGTTCACGGACAAGTTCAGGTATAGTCTGAACAGTCATTCTCGATTCAAACATTATGAATCACCTCGAAGGGAACGATCTATTGATACGTAATCAGCATGGTTTCAGAAAACATCCTTCTTGTGCAACGCAGCTAGCTCTTTATTCGCACGAAGTAATGGCCGCTATCGACAGGGGATCTCAGGTTGATTCCGTATTTCTGGATTTCCGGAAAGCTTTTGACCCCGTTCCTCACAAGCGACTTCTAATCAAGCTGCGGGCTTATGGGGTATCGTCTCAGTTGTGCGACTGGATTCGTGATTTCCTGTCAGGAAGGTCGCAGTTCGTAGTAATAGACGGCAAATCATCGAGTAAAACTGAAGTGATATCAGGTGTTCCCCAGGGAAGCGTCCTGGGACCTCTGCTGTTCCTGATCTATATAAATGACCTGGGCGACAATCTGAGCAGTTCTCATAGGTTGTTCGCAGATGATGCTGTAATTTACCGTCTAGTAAGGTCATCTGAAGACCAGTATCAGTTGCAAAGCGATTTAGAAAAGATTGCTATATGGTGTGGCAGGTGGCCGTTGACGCTAAATAACGAAAAGTGTGAGGTGATCCACATGAGTTCCAAAAGAAATCCGTTGGAATTCGATTACTCGATAAATAGTACAATTCTCAAGGCTGTCAATTCAACTAAGTACCTGGGTGTTCCGGCCGGTGTGGCCGAGCGGTTCTAGGCGCTTGAGTCTGGAACCGCGCAACCGCTACGGTCGCAGGTTCGAATCCTGCCTCGGGCATGGATGTGCGTGAGTCCTTAGGTTAGTTAGGTTTAAGTAGGTCTAAGTTCTAGGGGACTGATGACCTCAGATGTTAAGTCCCATAGTGCTCAGAGCCATTTGAACCATTTTTGAACCTGGGTGTTAAAATCACGAACAACTTCAGTTGGAAAGACCACATAGATAATATTGTGGGGAAGGCGAGCCAAAGGTTGCGTTTCATTGGCAGGACACTTAGAAGATGCAACAAGTCCAGTAAAGAGACAGCTTACACTACACTCGTTCGTCCTCTGTTAGAATATTGCTGCGCGGTGTGGGATCCTTACCAGGTGGGATTGACGGAGGACATCGAAAGGGTGCAAAAAAGGGCAGCTCGTTTTGTACTATCACGTAATAGGGGAGAGAGTGTGACAGATATGATACGCGAGTTGGGATGGAAGTCATTAAAGCAAAGACGTTTTTCGTCGCGGCGAGATCTATTTACGAAATTTCAGTCACCAACTTTCTCTTCCGAATGCGAAAATATTTTGTTGAGCCCAACCTACAAAGGTAGGAATGATCATCAAAATAAAATAAGAGAAATCAGAGCTCGAACAGAAAGGTTTAGGTGTTCGTTTTTCCCGCGCGCTGTTCGGGAGTGGAATGGTAGACAGATAGTACGATTGTGGTTCGATGAACCCTCTGCCAAGCACTTAAATGTGAATTGCAGAGTAGTCATGTAGATGTAGATGTAGATGATTACGAAAGTTAATAATTCAGTCAAGAAGGCTAGAAGAGTGTTTCTACTAAATACAGCAGATAAGCAGTTATTAGTATCTCACTTAGACAGTGAATTGACATCACTTAGTACCAATAAGATGGATGTAGAGG
Source organism: Schistocerca serialis cubense (assembly GCF_023864345.2). NCBI lineage: Eukaryota > Metazoa > Arthropoda > Insecta > Orthoptera > Acrididae > Schistocerca > Schistocerca serialis. The sequence continues at coordinate 309,765,002 of NC_064640.1, forward strand.
AATTATGGGCAAAGTTTAAGCAGACTGTAAATCGTGGTATGGAGAGTTACGTGCCTAGTAAGTGGATAAAGGATGGAGGAGACCGACCATGGTTTAATAACGAAATTCGTAAGATACTGAGGAAGCAGAGGCTGTTGCGCTCTAGGTTCAAAATGGGACGCAGAAACGACGACAAGTGAAGGTTAGTAGAGATTCGAGCGTTTGTGAAAAGATTTATGCGCGAAGCATACAACTACCACCGTCACACCTTAGCAAAAGATCTGGCAGAGAACCCGAGAAAATTCTGGTCGTATGTAAAATCGCTAAGTGGGTCTAAGGCTTCCATTCAGTCCCTTGTAGACCAGTCTGGTGTGGTAGTTGCAGACGGCAAAACGAAAGCCGAAGTTCGTGAAATTGCTGACGCAGGAGAACATACCGTCATTTGACCATCGGACAGATCCCCGTATGGACGACAGAGAAATAAGCATACGTAGCGCAGAGAAGCAACGTAAAGGTCTCAAAACAAATAAATCACCAGGTCCGGACGGAATCCTAGTTCGATTTACCGATGAGTACTACGGCACTGGCCCCTTACCTAGCTTGCATTTATCGTGGTTCTCTTGCGCAGCACAAAGTCCCAAGCGATTGGAAAAAAGCGCAGGTGACTTCAGTATATAAGGAAGGTAAAAGAACGGACCCGCAAAATTACAGACCAATATACCTAACTTCTGTTTGCTACAGAATCCTTGCACACATTCTCAGTACGAATATAATAAACTTCCTTGAGGCTAAGCAGCTTATGTCCACGAATCTGCATGGTTTTAGAAAGCATCGCTCGCGCGAAACTCAGCTTGCCCTTGTCTCACATGATATAGTGAGACCAACGGATGAAAAGCAACAGGTAGATTCCATATTCGTAGATTTCCGGAAAGCATCTGATACGGCGTCCCACTGCAGGCTGTTAACGAAGGCACGAGCATATGGAAAAAGTTCACAGTTATGCGGGTGGCTCGAAGACTTCTTACATAATAGAACCCGGTATGTTGTCCTGGATGACAAGTGTTCATCAGAGGCAAGGGTACCGCCAGGAGTGCCACAGGAAAGTGTGACAGGGCTACTGTTTTCTCTATACAGGGTGTTCCAAAAAGGTACGGCCAAACGTTAAGGCAACATTCCTCACACACAAAGAAAGAAAATATGTTATGTGGACATGTGTCCGGAAACGCTTACTTTCCATGTTAGAGCTCATTTTATTACTTCTCTTCAAATCACATTAATCATGGAATGGAAACACACAGCAACAGAACGTACCAGCGTGACTTCAAACACTTTGTTAAAGGACATGTTCAAAATGTCCTCGGTTATCGAGGATACATGCATCCACCCTCCGTCGCATGGAATCCCTGATGCGCTGATGCAGCCCTGGAGAATGGCGTATTGTATCACAGCCGTCCACAATACGACCACGAAGAGTCTCTACATTTGGTACCTGGGTTGCGTAGACAAGAGATTTCAAATGCCCCCATAAATGAAAGGCAAGAGGGTTGAGGTCAGGAGAGCGTGGAGGCCATGGAATTGGTCCACCTCTACCAATCCATCGGTCACCGAATCTGTTGTTGAGAGCCCGCATCTCGTGGTCGTGCGGTAGCGTTCTCGCTTCCCACGCCCGGGTTCCCGGGTTCGATTCCCGGCGGGGTCAGGGATTTTCTCTGCCTCGTGATGGCTGGGTGTTGTGTGCTGTCCTTAGGTTAGTTAGGTTTAAGTAGTTCTAAGCTCTAGGGGACTGATGACCATAGATGTTAAGTCCCATAGGGCTCAGAGCCATTTTGTTGTTGAGAAGCGTATGAACACTTCGACTGAAATGTGCAGGAGCTCCATCGTGCATGAACCACATGTTGTGTCGTACTTGTAAAGGCACATGTTCTAGCAGCACAGGTAGAGTATCCCGTATGAAATCATGGCGGTGAATCGAGGAAGTACAGTACATACTGAAAAAACTAAAATGAGCTCTAACATGGAAATTAAGCGTTTCCGGACACATGTCCACATAACATCTTTTCTTTATTTGTGTGTGAGGAATGTTTCCTGAAAGTTTGGCCGTACCTTTTCGTAACACCCTGTATACATAAATGATTTGGCGGACAGGGTGGGCAGCTACCTGTGGTTGTTTGCTGCTGATGACGTGGTGTACAGTAGTTGTCGAAGTTGAGTGACTGTAGGAAGATACTAGATGACTTGCCAGTTGCTGTGATGAGTAGCAGCTAGCCCTAAATGTGGAAAAATATAAGTTATCCGGACGAGTAGGAAGATCAAACCTACAATGTTCGGATACAGTATTCTAGTGTCCTGCTTGACACAGTCGTTTAAATATCCGGATGTAACGTTAAAAAGCGACATGAGGTGGAACGAGCACGTGAAAACTATGTCGACTTCGGTTTATTGGGAGAATTTTCGGGAAGAGTGATTCACCTGTAAAGAAGACAGCATATAAGACGCTGGTGCGACCTATTCTCGAGTACTACTCATGTGTTGGGGATCCGTAACAGATCGGACTGAAGGAAGACATCAAGGCAGTTCAGAGGAGAGCTGTTGGGTTTGTTAGCGGTAGGTTCGAATAACATGTAAGTGTTACGGAGATGCTTCGGGAACTCAAATGGGAATCCCTGGAGGGAAGGCGGCATTCTTTTCGGGAAATACTATTGCGAAAATTTAGGGAACCAGCATTTGAATCTGGCTGCTGAACTGTTCTGCTCCCACCAACATACATCGCGCTTAAGGGCCACGAAGATAAGATATGAGAAATTACGGCCCATATGGAGGTGTACAGACAGTCGTTTTGGAACAAGAGGGGCAGTGACTAGTAGTGGTACAGGGTACCCTCCGCCACGAACCTTACGGTGGCTTGCGGAGTATCTCTGTGTATATAGATGTAGATATGAGCCATATACGAGTGTGCGGTAGCGCGATGATATGCAGAAAGCAGCTTGCGGTCCCGCGGCGGGCCATATTCTTCGTTATCCGCGCACTCACTGTTACACAGCGCAAAAACTGAACATGCCTGACACAGAGCGTGGTGTCGATTCACACGTCTGTTGCCTTTGTGTGCACTGAAAAGGAGCGGTGCGCACTTTCCATGGAAGGTTGAACGCGACCGAGTAAGAAAAGTAACTGTCTAGAAGAGAATACTTTCACAGCGGATGGCACCACACCGAAAAGCTAGTACAAAAGGAGAAAAGTAATCATTCTATGCATAGCTGCAAAGCTAAGACGTCATAATTTTCGTTCTTAAGGCATTAGATTTTTTTTCTTCTTTGTACAGTCAATGTAACACATAGGACTCCTTATAATTCTCCTCCTGCCACGATTTCTTTCATGGGCTTACTGGTAATTTTCTGTAAACGGTTCGTAAAAGCTGTGTCCTCGAACATAAAGTACTTCAGCAAAGCAACATTTTCCTTGAAATAGTTTACGTTTTGGTACTTAATTAGTATTTTAGACTAATGAGTTTGCATCGATAAAGAAGGAAGACTGGTAGGACAATTAGAGCAAAAATATAGAGTAAGTGTCCCGAAGTGTGTGTTTGCGTGTGTGTGTGTGTGTGTGTGTGTGTGTGTGAGAGAGAGAGAGAGAGAGAGAGAGAGAGAGAGAGAGAGAGTGAGAGATAGAGAGATAGAACTCTGTATCCGTTTCACAGCCATGCAGTATTCTTCCAAAAACACTTGATTGAAAATCAATCAACTGCAATTAAGACTGAAATTCATACATCTCGCTTCCACTGGGATCAAACTTGTTGAGAGTGATAAGGAACTAATTAAATAATGTTGTTATTGTTCTATTTCAGAAGACAGCGAAAACATAAAGCAAACTACAGACGAATCATATTATTAATATTTGCTACCATTCCTCCTTAGCTGCTACTTCAAAAATGCTCAAATGTGTTTGAGTTCCTAAGAGGCCAAATTGCTGAAGTCATCGGTCCCTAGGCTTACGCATTACTTAAAGTAACATATGCTAAGAATAACATAAACACCCACGGCCGCTGGAGGACTCGAACTTCCGGGGGGAGGGGCCGCGCAATCCGTGACATGGCGCCTAAGACGGCGCGGCCACTCCACGCGGCTTCCTACTTCAATGATGACATATATCATGTAGATAAGAACAAATCCGTCTTCTGAAACTGAAACAAAATAAAACTGCCGTTGTAAAAAGTAGAATTTTTCTTATCTGCTTGATAAACAAAAAAATGTAAATGTAAAACTTCCTGGCAGATTAAAACTGTGTGCCCCACCGAGACTCGAACTCGGGACCTTTGCCTTTCGCGGGCAAGTGCTCTACCATCTGAGCTACCGAAGCACGACTCACGCCCGGTCCTCACAGCTTTACTTCTGCCAGTATCTCGTCTCCTACCTCAGATGGTAGAGCACTTGCCCGCGAAAGGCAAAGGTCCCGAGTTCGAGTCTCGGTCGGGCACACAGTTTTAATCTGCCAGGAAGTTTCATATCAGCGCACACTCCGCTGCAGAGTGAAAATCTCATTCTGGAAACATCCCCCAGGCTGTGGCTAAGCCATGTCTCCACAGTATCCTTTCTTTCAGGAGGGCTAGATATGCAAGGTTCGCAGGAGAGCTTCTGTAAAGTTTGGAAGGTAGGAGACGAGATACTGGCAGAAGTAAAGCTGTGAGGACCGGGCGTGAGTCGTGCTTCGGTAGCTCAGATGGTAGAGCACTTGCCCGCGAAAGGCAAAGTTCCCGAGTTCGAGTCTCGGTCGGGCACACAGTTTTAATCTGCCAGGAAGTTTCATATCAGCGCACACTCCGCTGCAGAGTGAAAATCTCATTCTGGAATGTAAATGTAGTATGGCATTTTTGGCTGGGATAACACACAGGGTAGATTCAGCTGTCTGCCGGAACAGGTGTACTTACTTTGTGCACTTTGGGCCCTTCCTTGCAAATATAAGAGAAATGTGTCGTATCTGTAGTGATGGATTGTTGGTGAGAGTAATGGATGCGTATCTAGTGTTTGCGTTGTTGGTTGACGATGCTGAGAGAGGGGGAGAGGGTGAAACTCGGCGCAGGCACATAGCGAGCTTCTCTCGTTAGCAGAAGCGGGCCGCGAAGCTCAACGTCCTCATCCGACGGACGGACCACCATCAACAGTGCCACATGCACTCACTACATGACAAATATTTCAAAGATGTTTGGCATTTAATCTAGGGCATTGGCGCAAATATTGGTAACCAATAACTTCACGCCACCACTTCTTATTCCTCTGACGGCCAAATACCCGCAGTGAAAATCTCATTCGCCACCAGGATTCGAATCGACTTAGGTCCGTGTGTTAGCAACCTCGGCTTCGGAGGTGGGTATAAACATAATCCTAGACGAATCCGTATCCACCAAACACACAGGGGGAAAAACTAATGCGTTTTAACCAAGCAAAGGAACAAACTGGATTTAGAAGAGGATAATTTGCAAGTCGCTAACGAAGCTACAAAACGGAGCAATAAGTGAGAATCTAGTTTTTGAAAAAAAAAAGCTGTTAATTCAGTTTCTACAAAATATGAACTAAAATCACTTCAGTAACTAGAAATTAATTTAAAATATTTCTTTATACCGAAGAATATATACGACAATGATACAGCTTACATTAAGACTTCATCAGGAAAGCGAAAAATTCAGTACCGTAAGAGGAGTTAGGCATTGAGATTGTCTATCAGGAAAACTATTCTCAACCGCCACAGAACTAGCTTTTAGATACTTGAACTGCGAAACCGAAGAATGTATACGTGTTAATGGAACACATCTGAATAACTGCGTTATGTTGGTGATGATGTACTAGACAGATAAATATCAACCACTAATGGAAGAACCTAATAGAGCTACTCCGAAAGAAGGCATGCACATTAGTTATAGCAAAACTAAAACAATGTTAATCAACACAGCGAAAATAAATGCTACAAATTAACAATGAAGTATTGCATCCAGCTAATACACTTATGGTAGTTGAAGACAATAGACAGTTAATTAAACAAACACAAGAATAAAACTGGCCTAGGGACCTTTTGGTAAGCTACAGGCAAAGAGTTCGAAACGAAGCTTCAAATGTATGTGAAATAGGAAGTTTATCATTAGTGTACATCGCCAGCTTTAACTTATGACAGTGAGATATGAAATTATACAGCTAAATCCGTTCTAAAACTGAGAGGCTGTCAACATGAAACTGACAGATGCAAACTGTGAGTCATTAGAAGCAACAATCAAACAAATGGACCGTCGAGCAGAATACTAAGTTTTAATGAATTTCCTCCATAAATACATTACTATGTCAGTTATCGAATGCATTGGAAGTTATTTTTGAAGCTATATTTACTTTAAGGTGCATTAATGGCAAAAATTTTATGCTCGTGACAAACTTCATCACATCCATTCTGTGCTGTGGAGAAGATACACTATGTGCACAAAACGGACTCTCATTTGTGATTTTTCACAACGTAAATTTCCTATTACACAGAAGACGAGTGTTTTTTCATATACGATCCGAAAAAGTGTTTCAAGTGCGGCTATACCGACTTACCAGTAGATACCCTCTGTACATCAGAAATCTCTTCGGATGAACGTCATAATAATTTCTTTAAGGACCACAATTCCGTCCACGTCAACTGTGCTAATGATTTCTGTGTCGTTTGGGCACTAGACCCCGGTAGAAAACCATACCCAAGAACAAATGAAAGTATTTTAAAACTGTGTACTAATTCCTGACTGTAGTCAATTTGTTACTGATATTTTCAACAGTACGGGCCATCCAATAACGACGATTAAAACGGACGACGATGACAGCTACTCCACAGTACACAGACAAGCAATGCAACGTCAATATGGTAAAATAAGTGATTGCAGTGGGATAAAATAATACTGCCAATGGGATGGGGGTTGTTCGCGAGCATGTAAACGGTGTCAAAAAGGCTATTAGATATTTCGTGGTGTGCGACACGAAAATTTAGGTACTGCTAATCAAGATGAGTCTGATACATACGCCCTTCTAATCCTAAACATGCCTACACTAAAAATCTTGTTCCATTTCCACGAAGGTATTTCATTTTCTGCTCATTGCGAATGCTTTTTCAATGGTCAATAAAGAATGTAAAATTTCGTAAGCCTTTTCCAAACCCTGCACTTTGCCCAATGACTAAGTCAACATACGGGAAGTGTCGTACACTTGCCACAAGAGACGTGAAAACAATAAAAAATTAGTATATTAAAACTCTCGAGACAAAATCAAAACGAAACAAGTTTTGTAGCGTAATGCTCACTAATAAGACACAAAAAGTGTCATGTTTTCGTTCAGAGACAGAATAAGAACTTGATTAGTTTTACATAGATAGTTTAAGTAATCTCAGATTCAAGATTATGTGCAAAGGTTTTCGTTCTTTCCGTTTAAAAGAATGTATTCCAAAATGCAGTATGAGGGCAAATAGAGAGGTAAGCGAATGAATGATAGGGTCAAGATTTCTAAACAGCAAAGTAAATGAGCTAGAGTCTCTGGCCGGTGTCAGACGACAAGCATCCATCAAACAGTTTCAAAAAGAGACAATGGATGTTTGCCATCCGAAACTGATCGTCAAGAAATAGTAATCTGCGAGTGAGACCGTATACTACGCACTATATTCTGCCTACTTGCTCGGTGCCAACATGGCAAATATTACTGATGTAACGGTTGGCACAATCTCCCATAATATCTGTGTTACGAACACGTGGGGACCAGCTGCATGGCTGATACCTTCAAAGAAAGAGGAGCCGGTGATGAGGAAGATGCTAGAGCGGCCGGCGACGGCGTTGGCGTTGTCGGCGCTCATGGCGGCGCGGCCTGCCAGACTGACTGACTGAGCGCCGCGCGCCGCCCACACACTGTGACGTTTGCTAACAGACTCGTTTCACGCCCCACGGATCGGCTCGTCGCCGTTTTTCGACTTCAGTGGTCACCAGACAATCAGAACTACATGGGACACAAAGGCACGTCCTACGACGGATTTCACAATGCTTCAAGGTTCATAGCAGAGTTATAGAGCGCATCGGTATTAGGTCACGACCGTCTCGGCCAGAATCTTATATGCGACGCAGATGGTAAATTTCGTCCGCTGAGTTACGAATATCAGCTATGGCTCACTATAAATAATAGCAGGTCTACAACATCTTTATGACAATGATATAGAAATTATACTAGTAATACACTGAAAATCAATAGCTCATAACATACATACATACAGAATATAAGTACGCTTTATAGGGATAGGGTATGATAAAGTTATTATAGTTCAGTGGCCCGGTATCATCTGATCTCAACATCGTTATTTACCCTTAGATGAGAAATGAATCCCGTCTGCGAATCGGATAATGTTTTTCTGTATGTTTTCGTATATAAACCGTGTGTTGCATTTATGAGGAGGAGATGGGGTGCCCGCCCGGAATCTGCCTTGAGAGCTTTGGGAAACTGTCTACGAACCAATTTTAGCCTGTTACCAAGGGTCATTAATTTGGCACGCTTACTCCATCCAGATATACCCCGCAAACTCGCGCCCTACGTTTCACGCTATTCGTTTAGGCAACATTGTTGTTTTTTTGTTGTGGTCTTCAGTCCAGAGACTGGTTTGATGCAGCTCTCCATGCTACTCTATCCTGTGCAAGGTTCTTCATCTCCCAGTACCTACTGCAACCTACATCCCTCTGAATCTGTTTAGTGTATTCCTCTCTTGGTCTCCCTCTATGATTTTTACCCTCCACGCTGCCCTCCAATACTAAATTGGTGATCCCTTGATGCCTCAGAATATGCCCTACTAACCGATGCCTTCTTCTAGTCAAGTTTCAACGTTGTTAAATTCAGGCTCATACGTGTGAAGACTCGGCAACCGTGTGTGGCATGCTAAAATACATTGGAAAATGTCACAGGTACGCAATGGCGTTCTGGCCCGACAGATACATAATAGGACTTGCAGCGTCGAAAAGTCGCTGCTCAATATATTCTTGTGAACAACTGAAATGGAAACAGCTGGCGTGGTGCAGAGACAGTGCTCCTGTTGCCATGGGGAACGGACAGTTCGGTGTGTGAGGCGAGTGGCATGCCGTCACACATTGTAATGCCAGGTGGCATGACAGCTGAGCGCTGGATGGCCAAGACGTGCGATGTCTATGCATTTGTTCCTGGACACTTCCGGGTGCCTGGCACATATGACATTCCGTATTCGAGACAGTGCAGGCAGCACTGGGCTTTTCCCGTGTCACCGTGTCAAGGGCATACCGTGAGTACCTTAGAATATAACTGCAGCTGCCGCTGCGAATCAACTATCGTGGGAAACAATGTACTGAAGTAATGAAGGAGTTGTCTATCACGTACTGTAATAACGTATTTCAAGCCATAGTGCGGCATATTACTCTCCAATGAAATTCTGTACAGCAACAGCAATTATGTAGCCACCCCATCCACAACAGCCAGCTCCTCGCCATGAGGTACATGAACGCTCAACGTGTTTACCATTGCTCTCCGCTCGACACAGATTAACATGTGTACACCAATGGACGCTCGTGTCATGGGAAAAAAATCACTCTAGACTGGTGACTTGTAGGGTGTAAGAAGAACACAGGCATATTTAAGCTTTAAATAAAAATGCTGTTTACAGAAACATTTAATCATCTCGTATTAGCAACCCCCACTTCTTTTCAATGATTTACTGATATTACACGACATCATTTCCAAACATATTACATAGTTCTTACAAGAAATTTTGACCTTACTTTGAATTTACAAAATTCTTAACAGGGCCTTCAAATCGTAAGAAACGAGGAAATTTGGACAGTTAAATGTTTTTATGTGAGTGATTTTACTAGAAAATAAACAGATTCTACAGAATTCTTTATTGATTATTACCTTCGACTTCTTCTCTATTGGAAAAACGTAAACACTCCTACACTTCCATGATGTAAATATTTCTAACATATTATTACGACTACCGTTTTTAGACGTTTTATGAAAGTAAAAAAAAAAATTGGGTCATGATCTGAGTTAGTTCAGTATGTTTCTCCTTTTTTTGTTATCCGTCATCGAAAATTCGATGTAGTTGCCGATGAAACGCGATTACGGCCATCTGGTATGGAGGCTAGCGGAAGGCCTACACAAGCGACTCATTCGAATCCGCGGCGATCTAGGATGTAGATTTCTTGATCTGCGCTATCAAGTAAAGTATTTTACGGTTTCGCTTAATAGGTCAGGCAGCTCCTGGGGCAGGAGAAAACGTGTGGTGTGTACCTCCGGAAGCGCTCTGTACACCGAACAATCAGTTAAGCGTAATACACTACGGAGCCAGTAGCGGGTACTTGTAGTTTTTATGGACGGAAATACGTATCACTGCTGGCCAGGAAAAGCAAATATAATATTAGTAAGCTGCGGAAGTGTTCAGAATAAGATCCTAGAATTATTGCAACTCATCAAAGACAATAACGCCCACGTAATACTTACAACAGGAAGTTGTAAGAAGCCAGAAATAAATAACAGTGAACTATAAAATTCTGAATGGAATATATGGGAGTACTGGTCAGATAAGCTGAGTATCAAAAGTGGCGGCGTATTTACTACTTCAGAAACGCCGCAATGTCGAACGCGATAAATACAGAAACAGAGTGCGAGATAATCTGCGAGATATTATGCGAGAAAGGGGTGTCCAGAATAGTAATCGGATATTACTATTGTCTAAAAAAATCAAAGTGGCGGAACGCTTCAGAGAAAGACTAGAAAATATCCGCCATGTGTAAACTGAGATACGCACATGTTAGAATATCTCTAAAGCAAAACTTATTTTAAGAGATATCTCTTGAGCAGTTGACCAGGATACCCATTGCGAGATAAACGGTGATCTTCTGACAACAAACGGGTCCAAGTTTTAGATTCAGGAAACAGAGATAGGAATCAGGGGCCAGAAGGCTACTGCCACATTATTCGTCACTGGTGTTGAACGAAAAGTTAAAGAAGAGTAGATAAATATTTCTGTTTAATCAGTTCGAGAAGAAAATAATTATATACTACCTGAGCAGTCAGGATCAAACATCCAGTTCTGGCGAAGATAAGTAACCCACGCCAAGAGATGAACCGTTTGGGTGGAAAATACATCTGAAGCTCGGAACACTTTCAAATTTCCCTCTACACAGCTCACAAACGGCGAAGACAATAAGCTCGGACCTGTGCGCTCGTCGTCGGGTTCCCTTCAAATGTGATGAACTTCGTTCTCTTCAATGACGAGAGTGCGGCGCGTCCGTGGAACACAACAGTCACCTTCCTAGTTGCAAACATACCAGTTTTTCGCAGCCATCGTTGTGGTCGGACGAAAATGAAATGTGATGTCATAATTAGAACAGGAACTGACGACAGCGTCCTCTTCCCAGTTTGTATGCGTACCCTGAAGCGGGAGATATGAAACTGATCCGATCTTAAAGTTATCTTATATCTGCACGGTACTTTTCTGGAGACTAGTTTCCTATCAAAACTCTACTAAGACTTTGATGTGCTACTAAATCTACTAAGTCCACTCTACAACCGCTTGAAGCCTGTAATAGGAATTGTGAAACGTCCTGTATTGTTACTAGGGACAAGCAACCTATTACCCACACACGATTAATGTCGCATCTTTTACGAAATAAGGTCACGAGCGAAATTTTAACAACGCCACCAATAAAGGAATATCAGGTCGCTTAAGTATCAACAGTATTAACGATAATGATGTACAAAGACCGTGTGTCAGCGTTGCTGCTTATACAGAACCCTGCAGTCAATAATACAATCAACTGCTTGGGGTATCGGACAACAAATGGTTCAAATGGCTCTGAGCACTATGGGACATAACATCTGAGGTCATCAGTCCCCTAGAACTTAGAACTACTTGAACCTAACTAACCTAAGGACATCACACACATCCATGCCCGAGGGAGGATTCGAACCTGCGACCGTAGCGGTCGCGCGGTTCCAGACTGAAGCGCCTAGAACCGCTCTGCCACACCGGCCGGCTATCAGACAACAGAACAGATTTCATAACTAAAAAAACCACAACTAGAAAGTTATCATATTATGGATGAAGGGGGAACTATGGTAACAGACGAAAGGAAATTTTCAACTTTCCCAATAAGAGTGTTATCCACCACAGGACGAAAACGTAGGAATGCGTTCCTTACACAGACTTCCTCCAAGATGTGTGGGGGCACATCAAAGTCTTATGAAATAACAGGAAGCATACCAACATAGGGGAAGACATTGAGTAGATAATACTGGAAAGTGCCCTGCACGACTTTTGTACCGCTTTGGAAAGTATCACAGAAAGTTATTCGTCCCAACGTTTTTCTTTGATTTAACCACGTGTGGTTCAGACTGCACCACTATCGTCCACAACGCACTGAGACAACCATGTGAGACTGTGGCAGAGAGTAGGTGACCGAACACATCACTGTTGGCTGCCCACTGCGGTATCATACGACAACCAATTTACTTAGTGCTTTGTAGACAACTACCTGCCAATATGAAGACGCTACTTGCAACAAATGATGTGTACAATTTTTTAGCGACTGGATAAATTACGATCTAATTAAATTAAAATGTTTGTTCCTTAATCTAAGAATCAACTCGATTAGAATTTGAATGTACTCGTATAATGTTATACGGGCGTACTACCCCCAAATCGGCCGGCCGGAGTGGCCGTGCGCTTCTAGGCGCTACAGTCTGGAACGGAGCGACCGCTACGGTCGCAGGTTCGAATCCTGCCTCGGGCATGCATGCGTGTTATGTCCTTGGTTAGTTAGGTTTAATTAGTTCTAAGTTCTAGGCGACTGATGACCTCAGAAGTTAAGTCGCATAGTGCTCAGAGCCATGACCCCCAAATCTTTGAACACGTCGCACTCACCGGTCAACTTTATTGTAACATTGTACTCCTTCCCCATGTGCGTCTTTCAGGAGGGCATTCGGCCATGAGTTGATTTTAATGGATGACAGTGCGCGACCGCATCTAACAGCGCGGTTGGAGGAGCTCTTGTAACGAGATGATGTTCGGCGAATGGACTCGTCTGCCAGTTCCCACAACTTAAATCCCACCGAGGCGTGTGGGATGCGTTGGAGAGTCGTATTGCAGCACGTCCACGTAAGCCAACGACCCTCCAGCAGTTTCAACCGCATTGATGGAGGAATATAGCGTCCTACGTCAAGACCTGCTTACCAACCTCGTGGCCAGCGTGAAGCACGTTACAGAGCATGCACTGTCGTCCTTGGTGATCACACTCGGTAGTAAGAACCATGTCCCGCCTTTTCTAAGCCCGGGCGACTTCAGTGTAATTATTGTCTTTCAATAAAAGTGTCATTCCTGTTCGTCTCATTGCGTATTTCTTTCAGTTGCCTTTAGCGTCTCAGACCTAGAGGCAATTGGTATAATGTACGAGTACCTCCCTACCCTAACACCAGGACCACCAACACTATCATGTCCGACAATGTTGCTGGGTGTATTAGGTGTTCCCACTCGGCGCCATAGAAGGGTACGTAATACACGTCGTTTCTGTTCGTCTCACTGCTTATTGATTAAGTTTTCTACTTACTATATTGCAGCAGTTCTTTCTAATCGGTGATTCATCGAGCTATGTTACTTTGTAGTGACAGATCATGCAAAAGTCAATTTCGTCCTTAAGTTTTGCACACTAGTGTACTTGTAACAACGACTTCCACGAAATTCGCGAACTGGCACCTCAGATCGTTCTCGCCATATTCTTTACCGTTAAGGTTTTTTGTGATTTCATCGAGTTTGCGAGCAATATAATGCCACAGGACATATGTTTTTGAAAATATGCACAGAAAACTGGTTTTCTCGTTTAAACGTCAGCGACGAACGAAATTTTTCTTATACTGAAGACAGCAGCACTCCTGTTTCTGCATAAAATCCTGAATGTGATATTTCCAACAGCAGCACTCCTGTTTCTGCATAAAATCCTGATTTCCAAGAAATCTTTTGATTATCTACAGTCCTATGAAAGTAAAACGATTGACTTTATCGATTATTTGTTCACAAACTTTCTACGCTTTATACAAGAAAACATTTTTACCTACGTTTCATAATTTTTTTATTGTACGCCACAAGTTTCAAGTCCATTTTATCTCGTTATTAGCAACACTAGAAAGTGGTTCAAATGGTTCAAATTGCTCTGAGCACTATGGGACTTAACATCTGAGGTCACCAGTCCCCTAGAACTTAGAACTACTTAAACCTAACTAACCTAAGGACATCACACACATCCATGCCCGAGGCAGGATTCGAGACTGCGACCGTAGCGGTCGCGCGGTTCCAGACTGAAGCGCCTAGAACCGCTCGGCCACCACGGCCGGCACTAAAAAGTGGCCTTGTAAAAAAAAAAATTTTAAAAAAATAAAAATAAAAAGTTGTGAGGTATAGGGAAAATCCTGTGTTTCCTTTTGTTGCAACAACAGTGTTCCACCAAGAAACCACAGTCAACTCAGTTAAAATGGTTCTACTTTTTCCTCAGATGCTGGTCGTCGATCGCTGTGTGCACTGTGTTCTCCATTTTAGAAGATAAAATGACGAAATATAAAGAAATTTGGAACTTTCTGTTGCAGACAACCACACAAACACAAACGTGCGGCCGTGGCCTGTTTGGAAACAGTTTCCCACAGACTGATTTAGCCTACGGGCTAACAGGAAATGTAATCAAACACGCTTCAACTATTTTATCTTAGTCACAATGGCGTGCCTGATAGGAACAGCCGCGCGGAGTGGCCGTGCGGTTTGAGGCGCTATGTCACGGATTGCGCGACCACTCCCGCCGGAGGTTCGAGTCCTTCCTCGAACATGGGTGTGTGTGTGTGTGTTGTTCTTAGCGTAAGTTAGTTAAATAGTATGTAAATCTAGGGACCGACTTTGGTCCCTTAGGAATTCACACACATTTGAACATTTGATAGGCAAAGAAGTGGATCGCTCTTTCTAAACAGGCAAACCAGCTTTGTCAGGAGCTCTTGTTGATCCATTTCAAGTTTTCAACATGTACTCAGTAGTATAATAAAAGTGTTGTGGGAGACTGCTTCATCATTAAAACTTTGTGTCAATTGCTTCAGCACTTCACAGCTTACTGAAGACACAAGCAGTCTTCCGCTCTATTATTTTATGAGAGGAGTATGTCTCAAAAAGTAAATCTACATATATTATCCGCAAGCCACTATACAGAGCATGATGTAGGGTACTACGTACCACCCTTTGACCCATTCAGTTCGAGTGTGGACAACGGAAAAATACCAGACTGTATGCCTCTGTATGCGAATACTTCAGTCTCATAGTCCCTAGGCGAGATATGCAATAAAGGTAAAAACAAAAAAAAAAAAACAAAAAAAAATAAATAAATAAATATTACAGTATTTCTGTTATACAATCGTATATGATCTACCGATATGTTACGACGCTAGCAACATGTTTCTGTGTTTCTTCAATGTCTGTTATGAGGCCTACGACTCCAAATACTAAAGCAGTACTCCAGAGTTGGCAACAATAGCTTCTTTTACAGAAACGCTACACTTGCTCAAACCCTATCAGGAAATCTAAGCCTTTCACTGACTTTCCGTACTACTACTACTACTACTACTACTACTAGATGTTCGTTCTATTTCATATAGCTTAGTGACAGAATCCAAAAGTTTACCACTAATCTTGCGATCGTTGAATCTGGTTCTATCTCTTCGACATTATCTTACATATAGCAACATATCGTACTCCAAGTCCGCAAACAACTACAAAGTGTGTCGCTCACACTATCTGATTATTCGTTGATGAATTCGAACATTAGCCAATATATACATTTTCATATATCACGATATATGTTACTACAGTTTCAGTTAAACGTTCACTGTCTACCACTACATACTGCGTTATGTCGGCAGCAAATTCTTTGATTCAGTTACACATTTCTGAAGACACTATGAATGATCCTCTCTTGATAATCAGTAGACAATGAGGTGCCGCTTCGAATTATTTTCGGACGTCTAAGAAGACAGAAGTTACCCGTTCTAATATTGATTCTCTCTTGATAATCAGTAGACAATGAGGTGCCGCTTCGAATTATTTTCGGACGTCTAAGAAGACAGAAGTTACCCGTTCTAATATTTCACCTTCACCTCTGTAGCCTTGAGTTTCATCACCAGACTGATTTACGAAAGACTGGATTTAAGGATCGGGTCAGTTCATTGACGTAAAGAAGTACAGAACTTACTAGGATTATCCCAAAGACCATTCAACAAGTTCTGACTATGGAAATTGCAGTAGACTTCACGTAAAAAATTTGTTACGAATGCAAAAGTTGCCATTAAGCTCTCTTTTTATCCATTTCCTTACATTCTCTTTGGCAGCGGAAATGTGACAACCTGTGCTTTCGCTAAATTCTAAAATAACGCCGTAAAAAACAAGGTGGCTCTTTGCCGCACATTTTTACCTTAGCAGTAACATATTTGTCTAGAGCATGATTTGCGAAGTGTTTGAGGTCTGACCACAACTTCTCCACGTTCATTAGATTTGAACTAAATGTTCATAATTAATCCTTTATGTAACATGTTAGTCGCTGTTTATTGGCTTTAGCTCGCACTTATACAGCATATCTTTGATGATATCGAGGAAAATATTAGTTCTGTTTGTAGACAGAAAGCCTAAAGTATTGACCTCTCTCGTGAACTGTCGAACTAAATGTTCCGAGGCAGTCATCTGATAACGTGCTCCTTGTTACTTTGCAAGACTTCTTGTCTTTACTGCCGGTGTTATATGCGCAGTTTATCCAGCCAATAGTACGCAGATTAAAATCACTACTACTACAAATGGGTATTTCCGTGCTGTTGATTTTAGGGTATCTTCGAAAGATTGTGATCAATGTGTCTCGATACGGTACCTAGAGAAACAGCAGCATAGGCCCAACCAGGAATTTTGGCAGAGAATTTTCCCTTATTCTTTGTGCACAACCGAGGGAAATTATTTTGAATATCCCGAGGCAACACATAATCGACCAGTTAACCGGAAAGTACAAGATATGTTTACTGCAACTTAGGTCTAGTTTTTGCGGAAACATCTCGTTTCGAATTACTGGATGCAAGGAGCGGGAAAAATATACTCCCATATCTCCTAAATATATACTTTATGTGGCAAGTGGTCAAACTATACATAGTTTCTCGACAGCGTAGAAGAAAAGAGCCAACAAAAAAATGGCTCTGAGCACTATGGGACTTAACATCTGAGATCATCAGTCCCCTAGAACTTAGAACTACTTAAACCTAACTAACCTAAGGACATCACACACATCCATGCCCGAGGCAGGATTCGAGCCTGCGACCGTAGCAGTCGCGCGGTTCCAGACTGAAGCGCCTAGAACCGCTCCGCTAACGTGGCCGAGAGAACCAACATTTTTAAAATGACGGAAGTGGTGATAGTGGTAGTGGTGGTGGTAATAGTAATGTTATTATTGCTAGTATCATTAGTTCATAGCCAGTTCGTCATTCCGAATGGCCTTAGATAGAGGGATGGACAAAAATATGGAAACAACAAAACCACAACACATTAGCATGATTAATACGGTGTAGGAAAACCGCTTGCATTCATTACAACTTCCAGTCAGCTCAGAATGGATAAATACAACTACTGTATGGTTTTCAAGTGAATCTTACGTCATTCCTCCTGTAAAATAGTGTCAAGTTCAAATAACGATGATGGAGGTGGACAGCGATCACGCACCCTTCCTCCCAAAGTAGACCGCAAAGGCTAGATAACACAAGAGATCTAGTGACGGTGGTGGCCAGGTGAGAGGCGAGAATTCATCCTCATGCTCACAAAACTAGCCCTGGATGACGCGAGCAGTATGAACAGGGGCCTGTACTTTGGAACACGGCACCACTATTCGGGAACAAACACTGTACCGTGAGATGGACCTGATCAGGCAAAATGGTCACAATCCTTGGCAGTAACACGACCTTGAAGAGGCCGAACGCCAGCCATGTTTCATTCTTGGCATGACAACTCTGCCAGAAGGTGGAAACAGTGTGAAACAAGACTCATTCGACCAAATGACATTCTTCCATTGCTTCACAGCGCAGTTTATATGGGTTCTGCACCACGGTTGCCTGTTACGGGCGTCTGTAATACTGAGGAGTGGTTTTGGACTTCCAGCTCGCCCTGCAATTCGCTGCTCATGGAGCTCCCTTCGTGTTGTTTTTGTTTGACTTTACTTCTAGTCACAATCCTCTTCAATGACCGTCTGTCACGATCACTCAACACACACTTTTGTCCGCGCCGCGGCTTGGCGGATGACGTTTTCCCGCCTTCGCTGTATGCGATTTAAATATTCGATAGGTGCCTCTCGAAACACCAAACACTTCGGCTACATTGGTCGGAAGCACCCACCATACGACCACAACGATTAGCTCAAGTTCGAATTCACTTAGCGGCGGCATAATACACTCACAACTACATAGAATACTGTTCTGAACACGACTGGCGCCTTCAACGTATTTCGAACATTTCACAGGTGTCGTTCGTGGTCAACTGCAACAGCATAACCTGCAGACTTGGCTAGCATCTGCATTTATGTTCAAACATGCATTTCTCGCGGTGTTTCTATATATTTGTCCAACACCCTGTACGTGCTGATAATCCTTCAATTTATATTATCCCTAACTGTATCTTTGATTTATAATATAATAATTACCATCATTACTGCATTAGATCCTGGTTCAAGAAGATATGTATATGTCAAACTATGCTCTAATTCACGAGGGTCTGGAGACCCTAATATAATCAGATTAAATAAATAAATCCAACAGTGTGTTTCTTATTTTGAGAGCATTTATCAAAATTATTCTACTCTAAGAACTTAACAGACTACATATTTTAATTTCTTTACGCTGCTCATAGTATCATCTTCAAAGGAGGCAAACATTGCTGCGTTGGTTGTTTAATTTTACTGCTTTTATCATCTTTCGGCGAGGTTAAGAATGGAAGGAAAACTAGGGTTCGTCGATGATGAGGTCGTTAAAGACGAAACACAAACTTTTTTCAATGAGACCTTCCTTGCACATGCTTTAAACGATTTATGGAACCAAGGACAATATATATTTGGGGGCTGAGCAGGAATATGAAGCCAGTTCATCCCTAACGTAAGTTCAGTTTGCTAGCCACTGTTTCATCTCGCTCTGGCATCACTCAGGAGAAGCGAGATGGATTGCTACTACAAGAAACACATTAATATTTGTTTCGACATACTTCGCCTTTCTCCTTGGAAGCGCAAAGTGTTTCCTAATATTATGATCACAAACTTATCTCTTCATACTTTACAATACCTAGCAGTAGCATTTACGGCATTAATGCCAAATGAATGGATTTGCTCTTACCTACAGTGTCTTCATAACTTTTAATAGTATCACAATGCAAAATCACACGGGATATCCGTTCGAATCAAACAGAGCTCGAAACTAAAATGGGCGATCAAAAAGTTTCCATTTGAGGACGTTGCTGCTGAGTATTTGCAACGTAGCGCGACTCCATGCGGATATGCAAGCATCGGCGTGGAGGCAATGGATTGGTGTGGCATTTCCCACGAGCGTGCGGTAAATGTGGATTCAAATGGTTCAAATGGCTCTGAGCACTATGGGACTTAACATCTTAGGTCATCAGTCCCCTAGAACTTAGAACTACTTAAACCTAACTAACCTAAGGACATCACACACATCCATGCCCGAGGCAGGATTCGAACCTGTGACCGTAGCAGTCTCGCGGTTCCGGACTGCAGCGCCTAGAACCGCACGACCACCGCGGCCGGCGGTAAATGTGGAAACAAGAACTATGGCGATGTTATTACCAAATGCGCCCAAACAGGTTCAACGTGCTGTAATTCTTTTCTTGGCTGCCGAAGGACAAACACCGGTAGACATCCATCGAAGAATGTGAATGGGGCAGCTTGTCTGTTATAAACCGCCGTTGTGGAACGGTGCACCAAGTTCCGTGCTGGTCGCGGTTCGACACAAGACGCACGTCTCCATATCGCAAATGTCGTAAAGCAGAAGTTACGTCAACTCAAGTGGGAGATAACCGCCCTATAGTCACGTCTTCGGTCCCATAAAAAGGCCTTGAAGGGTCGACGATTCCTGTAGGACGAGGAAGTGCAGCAGGCAGTTACGGAATTCTTCACGCAGCAGGACACGGCGTTTTGCCAGTCGGGTTTCTTCAACCTGCTGCGTCGATGGGATGATTGCCTTCATGCTCGCGGCGATTTTGCCTAATTGGCATACCGATTCTGAAGTGCAAGGCCTTAGAACGGAAACTTTCTGATCGCCCCCTTACACCACAGGTAGGGCGAAGTAACTGTACACAGTATTTAACTCGTTTGCAATACAACGAAACTTATTGAACATCTTACATGTTCTGAGAATAAACACCGTGCGACTTTGACTTTTAGATAGTTTATAATTCGTATTTGTAATTTAACGAACAAAACTATTTACAAATTACGTATGGTACGGACAATTTAAGGAAAGGACACCATCTATAATTATTGCCTAAGGATTACGAAGCTTCATGAATATAAGCGACCATTCCACGAATTTGTACTTTCAAATTTCGTATTTCTTTTGCACAGCTGCTAAAGGAGTGTTCTTCGACTACAGTTTGATGAATCGCTATAAATTCTATTCTGACGTGCTTTTTCCGAAAGTCCGAGATCATAATTTTTGTTAGCACAGTTGAAGAGAAACTACCACACAAACTTATTACATATTACTCAAGTCAGCACAAATAATAGAACTTTTGAGTGATGAGAGAATTTATGCAACAAACAAGATTGATGGAAAGGTTTCGCACACTGCCTATGAAATAAGCAATGCATGGTATTTTCAATACTGTGGGAATGGCCTTCCCAGAAGACAGTGGTCCTCTAAATCGAGAACTGTTTTCAGTTGTGGTACTCTCCATTACAAACATTCACAAAATATTTTTCGTAATTTTTATGGTTTAAAATTCCGTGAGCATGATAAATAATTTTTTTCTTCGCGCGCTTATTCAGGTTACCGTGAACACGAATCAGGATGTTTATTTCAACGTTCTCGATGAAAATACGTCGCCCCTTCCTCTACATCGTCATGATAAGCGTGTTGTCGACACTCTCCCCTTTAAAGATGACAACAGCTGTGTGAACAGGGCTGTACGCGTACAACCCCCTTCTGATGAACATTCAAGCGTAAAATCCTTGCGATCCATCGCACCCTCACGTTAAGCTAAGTGTGCGTGCAACTACTATTTATAGTACACACAATCCCTTAATACTGAAAATAGACGTAGAAAAATGCAGAAATATGTGCGCTTATTAGTGAAAGAGCATTTTCATCAAATTACCGTAAATGACAATTGTTGAATGAACACATTTTAACAAGTAAGCTAGCGTGATAAAATATCAGGAATATAAACATAATACCGGACGTCTAGTGTGGGCTGTAATTATCATAGGGCAGCGAAACTTAGTGGATGTGCCAGCGCGTTAATGCGGAACCTATTTACGCTGGAAAACAATTTAGTTCCAATCGCTACCACCAGGGAGGTGCAAATCTGGCGCTTTACACTGATTGTATAGCGGCATGACAACCACGCTGTCATCTGCCAAGTCATACAGTGAGTAAACAATATGGCTATCGATAAGAGAGACCGTGCGCTGTTAGTGAAACACTCTTATGCGAACGATGGTATTTAGGTATTTACAGTGCTGCATTGAGAGAATGTCACCGACTGTAAGGTCTGAGAAGAGCCCCGATGTCATTAAATGGATTAAAGAAGATGATAATGAAATTACAAAACACGGATGAGCCTGGTGTTGCACATGACGTTACTGTTTCTGTAACTGCCCATGCAGCACGTGCCCCGGATAGTGCTACTGCTCGTGCAGTGTCACGGAATTGGCCATTCCATGATCAATAGTACAGAAAGTTTACTGGTCTATTTTACACTAGTACCCGTACACGAACCTGACGGTGTACCTGAAACCTCACCGTTCTGAATCTGCTCTTCGTTTTCTGGCACGGATCCAAGTTGATGACATGTGACCGGGCAATATTCTGTGGAGTGACGAGGTACATTCTACACTACAGGGTGCAGTGAATACACAGAGCTGCTGAATGTGGGTACTGTTAAACCACGTGTTGAGCACGAAGAGCCATTACACTCGCCGAATGCGACTGCGTGGTGTGGATTCGCAAGCACCTTTGTCCTCGGTCCGTTCTTCAAAAAATGGCTCTGAGCACAATGGGACTTAACATCTGAGTCCCCTAGAACTTAGGACTACTTAAACCTAACTAACCTAAGACATCACACACATCCATGCCCGAGGTAGGATTCGGACCTGCGACCGCAGCGGTCGCGCGGTTCCAGACTAGAACCCCTCGGCCACACCGGCCGGCGGTCCGCTCTTCTTTGAAGAGAATACACACAGAGGGTCTGTCAGGTGTATCCTGACGTCCGCACGTTATTGAGACCTCTTTGTACAGCCTGTGATTCCTGCTTCGGAAGATCGCTACTGTGTGAAAACGACGGCTTTCATGCAAAATGGGGCAACACCTAATGTCGCTCGTCCAGTGAAAGATCTGCTTGTAACCTTCCAAGAACGTGTTATCTCCAGAGGTTTTCCAAATGCATGGCCTACAAGATCACCTAATCTGAATCCATGTGACTTTTAGCTCTGGGTATATCTGAAAGAACGCGTTTACCATGGACACGTTCGGTCTCTGCCGGACCTGGAGGCTGGTATACAGGAACACGTCGCTCAGATTCCACCGAAACAGCTGGGAGCAGCAGTTGATCACGTCGTTTTACGGATGCAACATCTCGACGACGTCTCCGGTGATCATATTGAACAAATTGTGTTCGCGGCTCTCAATAACTAAGTCATCATTATGCCTTTCTCACTTGTTTGACTTTTTCTGTCGACGTCCTGTTCCTAATCCATTACATATGGAAAGATATCTATGCGTCTTTCTTGCATTCACAGGGCCAGATTTGCAATTGTTGGTCAAAATTGGAACTAATTTTTTCGCAGCTTAAATCTGTTCCGAATAATGTATTAAAATATCTAGTAAGTTTAGCTGCCACAGGATAATTACAGGTCACACTGGACCTCTGCCAGTGGCTGCACTTTAATTACATCACATGTCATGCAAAAAACGAAAAAACAATAATTTTTGGTAACAATCTTCTGCAAAAATTGGCACTTTCTCTATGAACACTGGCATAAAGCGACTGGTAAGCGAAATCTAAATATTCCACATGTGAAGAAAACTCACACTACAACACTAATAACGTCTACGAAATCAGCTGATGGGCCGAAGCTAATAGAGAGATTGCATTTGAAAACACGGGCTGACAAAGCGCTTTTCATCGAGACAGAGAATTTCAACAGAGGAAACGGGAAGTCGGCAGGATAGAAACGCTCAAATGAAGCGTAGTACAGTCGGTGGCGAAACAAAGAGGTACATACTTTCCCCCAGAACTGGCGCAGAAGGGGGTAACACAGACCATCAGACCACTGATAGCCAGTTTGCCAGGAGCTGTCACTGAGTCGGCCATTAAAACAAGGAAAACACATTCATATTTCGGTATACTACTGGCTGCGAAAGTAGCAACACCCAGACGAATGGCTCACATAAATCCACACTTGGAGCAAATGCGAAATAGTGTGCGAGGATAAGTGA
This sequence comes from Schistocerca serialis cubense, assembly GCF_023864345.2. NCBI lineage: Eukaryota > Metazoa > Arthropoda > Insecta > Orthoptera > Acrididae > Schistocerca > Schistocerca serialis. The sequence goes on from NC_064640.1 coordinate 309,788,755, forward strand.
TTAGATGGGAAAAATACGGCGTACACTTATGACCAGCAGCGTCCTTTCTTGTGTTATCGGAAAGGCTAGTACTATACCAAACGCACATGAGGATCATCAGATCTGTTAATCGCGGATTTTGATGACTCTTAAACATGTTGTAGAGGGACATGTCCTGAGTACTTGCCCAGTGACTTTTCATGTTACGGCCTCCAGTTTCCGAGAAAATCAATGTTGACGTCTTATGTGTAAATTCTATACGAGCAACGCCAAATGTGTTGCGACCGAGCGAGCATAGGGGACAGACTAAGGTTAACAACCACCGCACAGGCGGTACGGGTTAAAACCCTGCCTGTGTACCTTTTCGTTTTTTTTAATTACATCGTACAGAATATCATTAGATAGTATATACCATGCAAAATTATTCAATAATAGTATTTTTCACCGTAGTAACTTCATCAATAAACGAATCATTACAGCATACCTACCTCAAATATGTATTCCGTTTGTGGTTTGTTTTTAAAATTACAAATATTTCGACCGCTCCAAAGAGTTATGAACGATGGACAAAGTATTAACAGCTGCGTAAGGATTCCAGACACAGACGAAAGTACTCGGCCCTAATTTCGACCTCGATTATTTAATTAATATCGACCAAATAAGCTGCCAGTACCCATCGACGACAACAGATCCCCTGCCGTATAAAGAGCGAAAACAGATTTAAAAACGATTAGTCATTCTTCCACAGCAAAGTATTGTAACTGCGTATGCAAAGATAGTCCCGTACGTTTTCTTATGTTTGCAAGAACCATCCGGTAAATTTGGTTGGATTGTTCAAAAAAAGAGTTGGCGACTTAACTACTAATTTTTTTTAAAAAATGTAGTTGTGACCTGCATGAAATAGGTGAAGTTCACGAAACTGCTGCATGAAGAGTTTTAGAATCTGTCATTCTTCCGTACGTGGGGCAAGAGAAATTTCTTGACATTACTGATTCTTGGGGAGGGCAGACTGATCAGACAGCTTCTGATCAAATTTTTAAAGATGAAAGATAAGCGTGCGCCTGCACGGTAAAAAATATCCCCCCCCCCCCCCTCTCCTCCCGCACTTTACCAACCCAGCGATGTTTACATTTTTACAGGCGGGGTAAAATTTTCACGGAAACTATTCAAAATGCTCGTGTCTTGCTAAAGTCTAATAGAGAAATCTCTGAGAGAAGATTCCATAAAAACACATTCTTTAGTTCTGCATCAATTTAATGCACCAGCTTTCAGAGAAATGATGAAATACGAGTGGTTCGCACTGAAGTTGATCGAAGAAAGAACAATATCTTTGAATTTTACTGAACTGTGTTTTTTGGTTTCGCTTCTGAAAAATCCATGTGCCTGCAATGCAGCTGCTTTCATTACATGTGCATGGTGCTCTACAAATTTGTGTTTCGATTGCTTCTGCAACAAATACCAACGGAATACAGTTCTAGCACAGCAAACGATGTACGCAATGGCCAGTAGAACGATTCTGTAATCTATTCTGCAACAAACGGAATGCACATCTAAAAAAAGTTTGCTACATTAATTTATTGATTTATTAATGAAATTACATAGGCGAAAATGAATAATTTTACATATATTACTTCATGAAATTAACGATATTCCGTATGATGAAATTGAAAAACAAATATATATATAATATGGGCAGGATTTGAACCAGTACCACCAGCGTGGTAGCCCTGAACCTTAGCCCCTGCCCTACGCTCGCTTGGTCGTACCACATTTAACGTTATTGATATAGGAGGTACGCATAAAAATAGCCGTCGCCTGAAAAGTCGCGGGGCAGTTACAAAAGACATGTCCCTCTGCAACATACCTAAGATTCATCAAAATCCGCAATTAACAGGTCTAATGATCCCCTTGTTTGGCAGTGATGGAACGTGAATGCGTAAATGTTAAAGCGAGAGACTGTATTGCGAGTCGACATCAAAGAGCACAATATGCGAATTCGGCTGGTACAAGACATGTTGGTAAGGTTGTGACACGTGGCTCAGAGATGCCAGCAGTGACAAGTAAGTACTGGTCCACACAATGTAATCACTGCACGTGACAGTCGCCATTTTTGTCCATATGACCATAGACGACCTTACAACTTCCTCCAGTGTTGGTTTGACGCTAGAGAACTGCAACGTGAATAGGAGTGTTGATGGTTCGCCGCCGTCTGCGGCTGGAATGGTGGTACGGATGCCCTTGAGTTCATTGTTCAAAAACTAACGACGTCTAAAATTGCCATACGCATGTAGTCGCGTCGTCGGGAAGCTGAACAGCAAAATTCTGTGTTTTTGGGCGAAGCGCGCTACCAACTTGTCCTACAATAATGGCAGCATACGTGTTCCGTAATCTGAACAGCAACCGCTGCATTAGGAAGGCTTTAGCGCCAGAGATATTGTTATCCTTTAGGATATTCAAATTGGCATATTTCAGCAGGGCAACTTTCGGCAATATATCGCGAGCAATGTGCAGGCTTTCCTTGAAGGGCAACGGACAACAGTTTTGCCATAACGCAAACTTGGTTGACATAGCGTCTATCGAATGTCGGCATTTTTATCATGTTTCTCCACAAATCGTAATGAATGTTTTCTGGATTCACATGCAGATCTCGTAGAGGGAGATTTCCAGGGAACATATCCATGGTCTCTTTGAATGATCTAATTGTAGCTCCTGCGAGCTTCACACTATACTGAATTCTCAGGGTCAGAGATCATGAACAGGTTAAAAATTTCAATAATCTTGATCGCAATAAAAAATAAAATCATAATTTGCTAATTACCGGTTTCGGTGGACTAACAACCGTCCTCAGATCATATTCACTAATGAATCAGTACCTATGTGCAATGTTGGCCACAACACCAAAGTGTAACACAACGGCCGGCCGTGGTGGCCAAGCGGTTAAAGGCGCTACAGTCTGGAACCGCGCGGCCGCTACGATCGCGGGTTCGAATCCTGCCTCGGGCATGGATGTGTGTGATGTCCTTAGGTTAGTTAGGTTTAAGTAGTTCTAAGTTCTAGGGGACTGATGACCTTAGAAGTTAAGTCCCATAGTGCTCAGAGCCATTTGAACCATTTTTTGTAACACAACGTTATACTTAGTAACGACGGTGCTGTGGCCATATAGGTACAGATTCTTTAGAAAGCATACTCTGAGTATTGTTGTTAGTCAACCGAAACCGATATTCAGCAAGTAGTAATTTCACCTTTTATTGTGATCAAGATTATTAAAATACACTATTTAACAAATAGTATAGATAACTATCTTTTCACTCGACGATGTCAGGTTTGCAGATTATGCAGAAGTCTGTAATCTTAATCATATGTGTACTGCTATGAACCTAATCTGTTTTACAAAGACTTTTTGGACATAACTATGACGATAAATTTGCGTTCTAGCTGAAAAACTGGTGGCAAAGCCGACTGTGTGAAACAATTAAAGTCTATATTTTCATGAAAGTCATCAATCACAATAAACCAAGTTACGCACAAACCTTCCCCTAGATGAGACGAATACGAGGGATGTCCAGAAAGTAAGTTCCGATCGGTCGCGAAATGGAAACCACTGGGAAAATCCAGTAAAGCTTTGCACAGATGTGTTGGACAGTGTCTCTAGTACACCTGTCGATCGTGTCGCATCGCTCTTTTCAGTTTTGAGTGAACAGTGAGCACGTATAGATGCGTAGGGAATAGCGTCTGCCGCCAAGTATGATGACCTGGTTCGAGATTTCGCCTGTGTCATGCAGCCCACATAACACAACTGTAGAGCAGTTCCTTCTTCATGCCAATTCTCGGCCGCACACTGCAGGGGCAATGAAGACGCCCCTGCAGCTTTTCCGATGAGAAGTGTTTGATCACTCACAACACAGTCCGTAATTGGCACCCCCTGAGTCTCATCTCTGCTCACAAGAACCGCTGGCTATGAAGACAAAATTTTTCCACAGACAAAGAGCTGCAGACCAGTGCAGATGATTGGCCGAAAGCACAGGCGGCTGCTTTCTATGACAAGGATGTTGGAAAGTTGATAAAACACTACAACAACACTCGAAGTTGGTGCGGCGACTATGTAAAAAAGTAGGTGCAAGGTGTTCCACACAGTTGCAAATAAAATGTTTCTGATTTTCACTGTGGTTTCTATTTCGCGACCGATCGTAACTTACTTTCTGGACAACCCTCGTGTCTGTCACTGGAGAATTATTCACCCAAGTACAAAAAAATGGTTCAAATGGCTCTGAGCACTAAGTGACTTAACATCTATGGTCATCAATCCCCTAGAACTTAGAACTACTTAAACCTAACTAACCTAAGGACAGCACACAACACCCAGTCATCACGCACCCAAGTACAGTCCCACACGAATATACAATACAAGGTGTCTTTTCTAAGAGTCGTCAGGTGCATTTTCTCTGGCGTTTCGGCACATATTTGCAATTTACCTTGCACAGCGCTTATTTGCTGCATTTATGTCTTGAAGATGGCAGCGTGTGCTCCGGACAAAAGATCGGCGATCGTCGACGACGTCACCGACTGCATTACCGTACGTTATTTGAACATTTGCAAACAAATACTGCTCATCACGTCTTTCATGCAACGCCCAGTGTCGTCGGAAAGCGTCGGTCTGTCCCTCTTTACATTTATTAAAACGGAATTTTACGTGCCCATTCGGTAGAGCGGTCCCAGATTAGTTTAGTGTGGTATTCGTACACGTATTAATAGGATCAGTAAAACACGTAGAATAACCAGTACATCAGCAACGACAGCACCGCTTTGGCCCTGGCCCACGCTGGCTGCTACCGTTAAACAGCAGCTGGAGTACTGGTTATTCTTCGCGTTTTACTGTCCCTGTTAATACATACGGATAAAACAAATGTCGCATTAGACTAATTTGAGACTGCTCTATCGAATGAGCACGTAAAACTCCACTGTAAAAATAATTTTGTTACTAGAAACAAAACCATGTTTCCCGTCAGATGAAAGACGTGATGAGCACTATTTGTTTGGACTGAATTCAGCTACACGTGGCAATAATGAAATTTCAAGTATCTGCCTTAACGCCAGAGAAACTGCGGCTGACGACTCTTAGAAGAGACACACGGTATATATAAGATCAGTATTGCTTTCTCCAAAGCGGAAAATATACGGTCAGGCGGATTAGGATGCGAATTTCATCCCGGCGATCTCTCTATTGCCTCTCAAAAGGTTTCTATCAATAGCCAGGTCGTTAATTTGTACAGATGATATGTGACTGTGGTCTCATCGTAAGTGGACAACCACATCTCATCAAGGCTGGCTGGCTGATTTGCGGGAGGGGACCGAACAGCCACGTCATCGGTCCCATGGCTTTAGGGAAGGATCGGGAAGGAAATCGGCCGTGCCCTTTCAAAGGAACCATCCCGGCATTTGCCTGAGGCAACTTAGGACAATAACGGAAAACCTAAATCAGGATGGTCGGACGCGGGTTTGAACCTTCGTCATCACGAATGCTAGTTCAGTGTGCTAACCACTGCGCCACCTCGCTAGGTACTCATAAAGGCAGAGCTGACTTCATCCTAACGGAAACGCTGCATACGATATAATGAACCTAATTATTCCGATAAGTTCACGGTATGGGACAACAGTATCATTGTTGCCGTACAAAACGAAGAAGGAAGCTTACAGTCTAACGTACCGTCGGCGACGACGTCCATTACAAATGATGCATTAACGAGGATGGGGCAGGAAACTGGCCGCCGTCTTTATATAGGAACCGCCCAAGAATTCGCCTGAAGTGACTCAAAAGCACCGGAGGAAACGTGACCAAACGAGCGTTTTAACCCCAGTTCTCTCGAATATGAGTTTAGCGCACTTAGAAAAAATCAGTTGTTCAGTTCACAAATCACAGCATTTCTGGAAAAAAAATCAACAAAAACACTTGCATATAGTTAGAAAACTAGCCTGCCCGCAGTAGGATATCGCCGTCAGACATGCTACAGCGCAGGCGCAGCAGTGTGTTAAGAATGTTCGGCGACGCCCATCCGAATAGCGTCCTCCAGAGCTTCCTGTGATAAATGCAAGCCAATGCCGTGACAACCCCTTGCTACGGAGAAAGAGCAGCGACGATGTGCAGCATACGATTCGGTATTATTGCGGCTAACAACTACTACATGTTGAGAGGCATGCGGCATGTAGATACCCAGGTCAGGCCTCGGTCACCAAAAGGCCGACAGGATATCCGGAGAACGGAACGCGAACGTGACCGCTTTACAATCGCTTCCGTGTCGAAGCCAAAAATGAACTCAATAACTTACCCAGCCGCAAAAATCGCAGGGACATACATTTGCCGTCGTGTTTGGGCACGGGAAACGGTAGCTTTAAACAATACCATCTTAAGTTTCCCTGCTACAACAGGTCGAGTTAACAATTCGTCATTCTTCAGAAAACTGCTGTAATGACTTATTCTAAAACTCGCGAATCTCATAAAAAGCAGAAGGGATGTAATACTTCAAAAAAGCTAAAGTAGGAAACGCTGAGGGCTGTTCAACAGATCAGTTACGGCACTTGCTTATTTCTATGTGGTTTAGAGCTAATGCAAACCTGACACAACTAGTAATGGAAATACAGCGTACAACGCTTAACCGAAAGAAACAGAGAACCACGACAAAAATAATGAAATTGAGAAAAATTAATGATAAAACATAATAAAAACAAGAAAAAAGCTAATCAACAAAACTCACATTACCAGTTTTCACTCTGTCCTAAGAAATGGACACAATGGCATAGAAAGAAAATTCAGCATCTAATAACCACAAATAACGGGATGAATAGCCACATTATTAGGAACACGTGTGCAGAGAAGAAAACCAAGTTATAAAGAGCGGCAAAAGCGGTTTACCTGTGAAGTATGAAAGCACAGACAATCGCTCATTACAGTCGACAATTCTGACTAGCACGCATTAACATCTGAATTTAATGTGTTGGTTGCAGGAAAACAGTCTGCAGTAAAATACTAAACAAAGCCAATGAATGAAAGAAATATTTTGTATAAATTGAGAAATTGTATCATACTAGGCTCGAATCGAGATTTCTTGAGCTTCGGGAGCAGTCGTCTTAACTATCAGGCTATCTGAGCACGCCTCCAAGCCTGACTCAAACTTTCATAGTTACTGATGTTTCTACCTTCGATTTGTGGCTCCTTGTTACAGTTGCTGTCACAGCGTGTTTAGGCAGCACTGAATGAGACGCACGTCACAGGACAAAACATAAGACACGAGAAACTTTATTGTATATGTATGCAACCAGCTCACTCACTACAATAGAAAGTTTTAAGATGACGCTTGCTTTGTTTCTATCGAAATTGTAACTTTTAGTACTTGACTGGTGATGCTAGACAACATGGAGGATTTACAGAGGGTCTTACGCAAAGCAATTTCTTATTATTTTAAATCTTGGAATACAGTGCCGTTCTGTAGGAAAGAAGGATTTCACGTTCTGCCAAAGTCATTACTGACGGAGTGTCAGTTCAGATGAACGTCGATGGAGGAGATGGACGTCGATGGAGGCGGAAACCAGTTAAGGCATTCTTTAAGCAAGCATATTAGTATTCGTGGCGAATAATTTAGGGAAAGTGTAAAGTGTCTAAGGATGGTTGATCAGGTTTAGGAACCTTAGGACTCCTAAACGTCTGGTGTATTAGCCACCACAGCGAAAATAAATGACGGTGCTCCTTTAAGACAGTAAGATTTTCTTCAGTAGCGGTACTGATTTCCATCTGCGAAACGCCGGCCGCGGTGGTCTAGCGGGTCTAGGCGCTCAGTCCGGAGCCGCGCGACTGCTACGGTCGCAGGTTCGAATCCTGCGTCGGGCATGGATGTGTGTGATGTTCTTAGGTTAGTTAGGTTTAAGTAGTTCTAAGTTCTAGGGGACTGATGACCATAGATGTTAAGTCCCATAGTGCTCAGAGCCATCGGCGAAACACTGAAACTGTTAGCGAGTACGCTCATGTAGACAAAATAAATAAGCCTACGATATATTATAAATTACTGCATACGTTAAAGACACCGTTATTCAACTTCACACCTGCGTGCTCAAAATGAAATTAAAGATTATGACAACTCGAGATCAAATGGTTTAACTAGAAATTTAATTTTCTTCGTTTCTTTGACAATGCTTCAAGTACATTTGGTATTTTCACAAACCCCTTCTCCGGGCGTCAGGTTGTGTCATGTCGTTTAAAAATTACAACTATAAATTTGCCGTCTCGTAGAATTCCTAAACTCTTTTTTTCTTTCCTTTTATGTTTTCATTACATGAGTAGTAAGAGACAGGATTTTTTAAAAAAGATCTACAATGAAGAAATTGTTGAGGCAGGAACGAGAATAACAGCACAAATGACTACAGCCTGTGGGGCCACTAATATAAAGAAAGAAACAAAAATCTTGACTGATGCTTTGCGCGCTGCTAGTGTAGGCAAAGGTTGGTGCCTGACACATTGTACTGGCGTGGAATTCAGGTGGCTGGTAGTGGCACGCAAAGAACCCGCAGAAGGAGAAGAAACTGCGGGCACAATGCGCGCCGCTGGCGGCAGTGACGGGAGCTGGCCGAGGTCCGTTATCCGTTGCCGGCCGCCAGCGCCGCACTCAAGGACCACGGTACACCGTGCGCTGGCTAACAAAAATTGTGCACAAGTAACTGACTCCCCTTACAGCAGCGGTACACGGGTACTCTCATCAGATACGTTGATTCCGCGGGCCGTAATCGCCAGGAGTCTTGTTCAAATTCCTAGTCAGCCATTCTGATGACTCTTTTTCTTTAATTTTCTTCAAGCACTCCTATGTGAGTGTCAATACAGTATAGTACAACACAGGCATATTGGGCGGCGGGGAAGGGGCAATTTTTTCTCATCACTGTTGAAACTGCTAGCTGTCTAACGCCTTTATCGACAACCGGAAACTTAACTCAAGTTTGCATACAATACATGTGATTTTAACTATATCAGGATTCACGCAACATACAACCTTTCCCTGTGTGTGTGTGTGCCGGCCGAAGTGGCCCTGCGGTTAAAGGCGCTGCAGTCTAGAACCGCAAGACCGCTACGGTCGCAGGTTCGAATCCTGCCTCGGGCATGGATGTTTGTGATGTCCTTAGGTTAGTTAGGTTTAACTAGTTCTAAGTTCTAGGTGGCCGATGACCTCAGAAGTTAAGTCCCACAGTGCTCAGAGCCATTTGAACCAGTTTTGAACTTCAGTTTCAAAGCTAGATACTTCAAGTTTTCACGAAACTGATTCTCATTTCAGGTACCATCGGAAAACGTAGTAAAATACAAATGTGACTTCCCGGTATCCTGGTTCCCTGGTGAGGATCACGTATAGATTTTTACACTGCCACGTTCCATCTCCAGCTACAGCACTGTGAGTATTGTGAAACAACGGCTGCAGCAAGACACATAAGAATACTGCGTGACAATTCTGATAAGGAACAACTGCAGGTTCTTTACCAAACACACACAAAGGACAGTATAGTGAAAACTTTCGGCCTTGTTTCTCATACCCACCGAAACTACACCTTCTGAGAATAAAGCACCGACTCAGAGCGTAATCACTTCGCTTAACGATAGCAGTATGCCGTATAGTGACAACGTTATTTGCTAGTACAAAGAAGTTATCTCTTGCGACCTGGAGAACAAGCGCTAACTGTTCCTTGTGTAGCTAGTGTTAGGTTAATGTGCCCTTCGCTAAACAGTTTGCTTCCTTTCCCGTCCAACAAAGATTTCTCCTATTTTTGCACCAGTAAGGAAAACTATTGCAAAAGAGAAGCTAAAATTTATACAGGGAGAGATCGGTATCCAATATACGAAAAAAGTCCTCTAACCACGTCGAAAAGTATTCGAGCCGTCAAAATGCATATCGAGACGCCGTTACAGAACAGCAGACGGATGCTGTGACAATTTCCTGTTGTGCAACTGTGCGCCGTCACACGCCAGCAGGAGGAGAAATCTTGACAGGCAGTGCCGCGTGAAGGAGGTACCGGCGAAAAGTTGCCTGCAAACCAGCCTGCAGGGGGCGGAGCTAGCCAAGGCCGGTGACCAGCGTTCCCGCACCAGACTTCATTGCATTCGGATGAGTATCTTCACTGTCCTGTAGGCCAGCCGACTCACCATTTATTCCCTCAAACTGAAGCCCTGTCATTAAAAAGTTAGAGGTTCTCCCCCTTCCGCTGTGAGCAGGTATGTACTTCTGGTCTTCGTTTTCACTTTAGAAGCAGCAGTCAAGGACGATTCCTCTCACTGGAAACATCAGGGAATAGCCGAATAAGGAGATTTAGCGGAACAAAGACTTGGCGGGAGACTGCAAAGTAAGTCTGCAATACTGCCAGCAGGTAGCCCCGATTATTGATGTTATTGGATGGCTTCATGAAGTGAAAATACGAGTGCAGTGATTACTTTTCCAAATTAGCGTCAGCTCAGTGTTTAGCTAGACCAGAATAAAATTTACACGTCTCTAAATCTAAAAGAGTCATTTAGATACACCAATTGAACTCATTTGCAACTATAAAATTATACCAGTCTAAAACCATTTATATCTACGGAAACTCGTTATAACTTCGAACTCTGGATACTCATTATACGCTTGTACCTTTGTTCTTTCCCCAATCTGAGATCATCACTGGCGTATAAGCGCAGTGACAACTATCCTAAAAAGATTATTTAGAAACTGTTTTTCAATCTCCACCACCAAAAATGTGCCTTTATCGCATCACGCTGTTTAGGTTTCCATTATTCAAAGGACGACATGCATACCGAAACTGTTTTGGGTTACCGAGAGCGGTGGCGCAGTGGTAAGGATTCGGGAGGACGGCAGATTAAATTTCCCTCCGGTCATCCAGATTTAGGCTTCCCCACATTATTTAAGGCAAGAACCTAGGTCGTTCCTTTAGAAAGAACACAGCGAAGTTACTCCCATATATATCTCCAATCCGAGTTTGAACTGGATCCCGAATTACCTCGTCGTCAACGGGGCGTTAAATCTTCCTCCCTTTGTTGTAGGTTACCACAGTATCAACGTAAGAAGTAAATGATAGTAAAAATGCAAACAAAACTCTCCCAGCGTCCGCCAGGCGCTACGGACAAAGCCGGTCTGTGGTTCCCGTTAAGCGGCGACGACTCACCGCGCAATAATGTCACTACAACGCCCCGGTCCGAGAACCCTGCTGGCGGGCAGCTGACACACAGCACCAATAACCTTGCTTTCTGTACGCAGTTTTCTGGAATAATGAACCATGAGAACATGACAGTTATAAAAGCTCTTGGCAGCCAGTTCGTCGAGGCTAGACAAAGCTTTATATCCATATCTCAGCTACACCAAACTATTAACACGAAATATTTAGTTACCAAAAACAGACAATTTTTTTATACTCACTACCGGAGTATGATCTGCTTATCGTAATCTCCAAATTTCATCTAGCGACAGCGTAACAAAAAAGAGGGAACGGAACTATGAATGCTGTGTGTGTGTGTGTGTGTGTGTGTGTGTGTGTGTGTGTGTGTGTGTGTGTGTGTGTGTGTACTAACAAATAAAGCAATAGTGAATAGCTTTAGCATTGCCTACTGATGCAAATTAAATTTGAAAAGTCTCGTATTCATGCAAAGGTTCCTGCCTCTAGTTGTTTCTCTCTCTGTTAGAGCACAAGCTAAGCTGCATAAGGATGCAATACAGATTCGGTCGGTGACCCACTGACGAAAGCATTTCGATACAGGTATTACACCGTTCAACCATGGATTGAACGCTGTTCTTTCTGAAAAACATAAAATGTTTCAAGCACAGTGTAATCTTATTCTATTACACTTGTTTCTGGTAAAACCGTTGGACTACTGCTGCTCACACCGATTGTGTATAATATGCAGCTCTGAAAGAAAAAAAACTTTCACTGATACGTTTGCACAATTAACTCCACAGAGAATAAGTCTTTGTAATCTTTCCCCTTGTCTATCTTTAAATACGCATTTTTCAAAGTGAGAAAACGTATGGGGAAAAAGGGTACGAGTCTGGAAAAGCGCTAATAAACGAATCATTTGCTGTTGGGAGGTTAGAAGGACGTAGCTTAAATTCCCTGGTACATATCTGGGATGGTAAATCGTTGACATAGGGATACTTGATCGGTGTCAACACTACAATATCGCAAATATCAATGGATAAAGAGAGAGAGATACGATCGTTGAGGTAAACTATTGAAGAATTGTCTGATTTCACTGTGCAACATAACGTCAGTGTTATTATTATTATTATTATTATTAATGAATACAATGTTAGTTGTCGTTCAATGGATAACTCGAATAAAATTACGCATAGTCCCGCTTTTTAAAAGCAAATATTAAGCTTTGGAAACCTCGAAGAACCCAACCATCAGTCGATTAGTACGCTGCCGCTTCTATTTAAGCGTAACTATGTTTCTCTTTTCATCTTTGTTCTCTTTTCTTAACTTCTCAGGACAGTTCGTTTGCCTGCATGAAAAACCTCTGCATAGATATTTGAGATGTTTGATGTTGTCTTATCATACCACTGGCTTGTTAAGTTTTAAACAGTTCCTCTAGATCTGTTCTTTTTTCCATTGTTCCCGAATTTTTCGTCGAAAAAGAAAAAAAAACACCTCAGCAAGATGACTAGACGTTTACCGTGGTAGGAATCCAGGATCTGATTTTATGCGGTTCCTTTTATTGCTTCTATTACTAGTGCACTATCGCAAAATACTCCCAAGCATCCGGCATCCCTGTCGAAAGCTAAGGTATAGCAACCATACACTCACACCTTTCCAAATACATATCACGCATGACATACTTAAACTTGTGTGCTATGAAAGTTGACATGTATAGTACTTTTTGCCAAACAGATAAGATATTAATATTCTCTTTTCTTTATTTTGACTGATGCCAATCATCGCTCGAAACTCCATATTTTCCCGTGCAGTTGACAGAAGATAACGACATTTGGTCAACACAGTCATGTTCAGTTCACACAAACATTCTTAAATTATTATATGAATCTTGTTTCTATGTTAGAGGTGTTGGCAAAGACTGGATTTACTGGTTTCATTTCTTTCGCGCACGCGCATAGAAAAAGTCAATTATTATACTACCTCTAACTGCACAATTTTTATAGAATGATATCTGCCAAGGTTACTTGTTCGTTCTGTGAAACACGACTGCTGTTAGTATTGCGAACACTACTGTGCATCTCGGCGACAGTTAGCACTTTCAGTGTCACGCACTACGCATCTGAGCTAAAAAGGAAGTTAAATTACCGCTAATACGGTCATATGCGCATTTGCCAGTCTGCTAAGTTTGTCATTCGTAGCTGGGCATACAAGAAGCGCTATAGCGTTCGTAACTGCTATGTAAGCATTTACATCCTTGTAAAATAAGTAGATTTTAAATGAGAAATATAACTGTACTAACTGTGTACACTCACGTGGGCAAAAGAGAAATCCCGAGACGTTTTCACAGCTTAGGAAAATAAAAACTCCTAAATGTACAAATAATAATCGAAGAAGCAATAAACGTCATCCTTCTGCTTTATGGAAATGGCTTCGTCTATAATGAAAATTTAAACTTTGTTCGTTTTTTTACCGTTACTGATACGTGAAAAGCGCGTAATTATGTGTAACAATTACGTACATATGTATACTCAATAAATCTTACAAGCAGTAATGAAACCGTCACCCGGAGAGCCGCGACGATAAATTGCACAAAGGAGCAGACGACGCACGAAGGTTCGTTATCGCGTGTTAGTCAACAGAGAGAATGTTGGCACACACTCACAGAGCCAGACGTTACCCTGGGGCGCCGAGTGCAGCACGCGCACGCTGAAGTCGAGCCCCGCCAAGTCCTGTTGCAGACGGCCACTGTCCATGGCGAGCGCCCTCTCTGGCAGGAGGAACAGGTGGTCTATGCCCTCCTGCGGGCCCGGCTTGCGCCTCGCAGCCGCCTTCAGCATGGCGCGAGGGCACTCATTATCGCAGACTGGCCGCTCGCCGCTGCAGCCAGCTCACGGCGGCGTCCAGCCCGGAACCTAGCTCACCGACGCCAGCCGACAGCTACCGACAACAGCCGAACAGGCAGCGCTACTTTTCGAATACAGTGAGAGGTACAGAACGCTGATCCTGCATTCGGTCTCGATGCGGAGCACAATTTCTCTCCAGCGCGCGTCAACGTATAGCACTTGATCCACGTAACGATGACTCACACAATTAAATAATAGGATTTGGAGGCGGCACCGACTGAGACACTAAAGTAAATTAATTAATTGGGTTCATCTAAAAGATTTGAGACTAGATCTGTACTGTTGGCAACAACAAAAATCTAGATCGTGTACAGCTGCGCAATAAATAAATTTAATTCTAAAAATTTGCGAGGGGAAGTCTTGAAATGTTAACTATCACCCTGAAAAATAAAATTACTTTTTTGTTAGCTTTCCTGGTATACACTGAAATATCCTCGAGACAGCACGGCAACCCGTCACTAGGGGAGCCAAAACAAAATGGTGAAGACCATCAGCACTTTGCAACTAAAACTTTGTAACTGCCCTTCTTGCATAACTCAGAATAAAGAAGTCTAGATCTTTTTTCTCATTGCAGTCTTACAAGAAGAAACCCCATATAATTCAGAAATGGTGGGTGAAAATCACTCAGTCATTCCTTCAGTCTAGATGAACGGCGCGAATACTGAAACACTTTCAGATTACTACGAGTAGTAGTGTAACACGGAAGGTACAGATATTTAAGACAGAGGTGTGGTACTGGCTTCTCTACATGCAGCTAAGATTTTTTGAAAAGTTGGTGGAAGAAACATAATGAGGATATTTTAAACTTATTGACATGGGAGACCTCAACTTGGACAAATCCAACTCTGATTTTAAGTTTGGCCAGCGTGCTCACGTTCTTCCTCGTTTCACACATTCTCTTCGGGATAACTCGTGAACACGTTCTTGAATACAGTTGCCGTCTCTAAAATTTTGTTATCTTCATTCATATTCCAGTGACGTCGGTATCAACATTAATCTCACCGCCAAGGGAATTCGCAACAGAATCTCTTCTAACGTACGCATAAAAGAGCGTGCAACACCATCCCAATACTAACATTAAAATAATAGTATAACTGCGAAGCAGGAAGCAATTTAGTGGGCGGTTTGATATCCGGAAACAGCCCGCGCTAAAAAGGTACCAAACGCCAGAAATATGCTCAATCTGTCCTTTGCCCCTTTCCAGGCAGAAAACAAAACGAAATACGACTTCATAAGACGACTCTTTCATTTAAATATTCTCGATAGCATATACGTATTTGGAGGAGTGTTTTGTTCGCTTTCTGCTTTGAAAATTGAAAGTAAACTTCACACATTTCGTTGCCAAAGAGAAAAAAGGAGTGACAATGTGATGAGGAATAATTTGCTGAGACAATAAGAAACCTGTCACTGGTACGACTGAATAAAAACGCATTAGAGGGAAAATTCGTCAACTTGGAGGTAATGAAACAATTATTTAAATCTTCAACTAAATCCTTCAAGTTCTTGAGTCATAAGAAACAATGCTCAGAATATTATTTTCTTCGTCTAAAACAGTACGATGAGACACATTGCGTATCCCTGAAATGCTAGTTGCGTTAGTTAGCGCTAGTTGCGTTAGTTAGCGAAAATGGGATAGCGTTGCAAGGGATAAATTCGCAGTATCTAATATTGCCAGATGTTCTACTAAAGCAGCCACCGTTCGAAGATACGGAAACCAGAGTCCAGGTGGTTTAAATTAGAGTCGCTTAACGTTGCAAAGTGTTCATTGCAAGGCATTTCACGCCAGTGAGTTGTGGGCCGGAGAAAAAGAAAGGAGGTCAATCCTGCTCAGTGGTTTTTGCAAAAGCTAGTAACTATAGACATCTCGTGTGTAGTCTATTAATTTTTGGCCTTGTTAGAACTTCCTTATTCACAAAGAACAAATTGTGATAGAATACAAGGTGATTTTGCTAAAAGTACTTTCCAGTAAGTTATCTCGTGCATGTCGGAGAGAAAATATATCGTCGAAGATTTTACAACACATTTTCATTCAATAGTGGTGTTAGTGACAAGCACTGACAAACATATCGCAAAATTCATTACGCCAGTGACAGAACAGGGGAGTGGCAGGAGCAAACGTAACTGCAGGAACAGTCGTAACGTTCGCCAATTGTTGAAGATACAGCAGAACATGTATGTCACATTTCACGCTACGCCATGCGCCACCTTGAGATAAGCAATGTATACCCTTAAACAAGTCAGCATTATGCAACGTGTCGAGTAAGTACTATCGCTGTAAATTATGCACAATAGTAAAACTTACCGAGAACGAAATCTTAAAAAGGGGTTTCTCGTAAGCCCCGGAAAATCACCATTTCCATTGCGTCCGTAAATTGCATATAACTACTTTAAGCATCTTAAATGCAAACTTTCTTAAATCTGATGCCATAAATTTCTTAAAGAGGAAATTTAATACTATACAGCACTATGCAATGGTCGTATCAGCTCATGCAGGTACAAAAGTAACAGTCCAATGTAGATTGCGATTTTA
Source organism: Schistocerca serialis cubense (assembly GCF_023864345.2). NCBI lineage: Eukaryota > Metazoa > Arthropoda > Insecta > Orthoptera > Acrididae > Schistocerca > Schistocerca serialis. Next base: position 309,805,330 of record NC_064640.1, read on the forward strand.
CAGAGGATTATATGACAAATCAAAGTGAAAACAGTTTTGGAATACAACAGGCGAACGAGGGACGTGAAAATCAGCTTTAGAAAGTCTCCCACAGAGGCAGCGATTTACCGCCATCCAAAGCACTACAAGAAAGTTCGCCGTAACCGTCAGTAATTACTGCAGAGCCAACAAGCCAACACATTACGGTACAGTGACCGCGTTCTGCTCTACTTTTTGGGACGTTTTCATTAATTTCGCGATAGAAAGACCGAGTCATAAGCTTTAATGAGTGCCGTCCGCAGCAGCACCCATGCTGCACAATATACGTTCATTAAGATAAGCACGGTGCGCAGGCGCCGAAGAACAGCACCGACCGTGTCATTAACGTCAAATAAAGACGTTCAGAGCAGGTGCTAGGTATACGGCACAGCAACGCGTATAACACTACATCCTCTTCATACTGTCAACGTTTAATGTCTGCGCCATTGGACGCGAAGCGTTTATGCCGGGCCTCGAAGCTTTTCTTGGTGTGATAAGTGTTAAAATGGCTTTCTCGATACAATTACGACATAAATAATATCATAATAATGTTGTCACCTAGTCGTAGTCGCAACATTTGTATTTAAATATACGACCATATACCAAAATAAATATCTCCTTACGAAAAGGAGCCCCACAAGCAGATATGATTCTAGCGTAAGACAACAATTCCCTGTCCGTTTCTATGATTCAGCATGGATTGCATTATGCTCAAATTCCGACCTGAGTAATATATTGATCAGTTACAGAAGTGAACGAGTACCCTGAGTTAAACACGTCACATTTTTAAATGGCGCTTCCTAATTAGTATATTGTGTAAAGATACATGATTTCTTACACTTATATGACCACAGAACAAAGTGATCTAACAGCTTACTACTAAAGTAGACTTTTTCTTGAGACTCCAATATTTTTATTGCTATTTTTATTGTTACGTTAGTTCCATCACTTCAGCGTATGTAAAGTAATTCATCAGTTACTATGATATATGTCCTTCAATTAGCACAACATTTCAATGAAACTGCAAAATTTGTTGAGCTTACAACTTTTAATTTCTGAAAATGTAAGTAAGGTTACTGTAGCACATCTCGTACCATATGAAATGTCGTATTTCACAACAGTAACACCACATTAAACTATAACGTGAAGATGAGGAACTGCTAATGATATAAAAGGCTGGGGTACCATTTCACCCCGTACCTTTCTTCTGTCGATGAAGTACTGTTTCATATAATCTCATAGTTAAACCTTACCCCGGCCACAAAATGCAAGTAGTGGTTCAAAAATCTTAGGTGAGTGTCGCAAAACTGAGTTAGTAGGGAACCAAATAGGACAGTCAAATCTGAAAGAGAGCGCCTTGCACTATTAAACTTGCGTTAGTATTGCATGGGTTTTGGTGAGGCACTGTAACTTCAGTGCCGTTAAACATTTTATGCGGCTTAAACTGAAGGTTAGTCCTTTTACACAATTCATGCACCAGAGTTTTATAAGCAGTAACCGTCATACTCTGCCAGTACTAACAGCACATTACTTAACCCTTTCCTGCCCGAGCAGACTTAAAAGACCATTCACTCTCTAGAGTCACAAAGCAGCATGTAGTTGAATTCACGCAATCAAATCCTGTCTGAACGTTTGTGCACCTCTGTAGGAAACTCTTTGGCCGTGGTAATCCAGTATCTGTGTCCACAGAGGACACAAAACGACAGACTGTCGTACCACTGTGTTATTCATTTCGCCATAAGAAAGTACGGGTCCTGCTGACATGAAAGGACAGTATTGTGTGTTTTGATGTTTATAATCGGATTTCGTATTGTTTTAGTTCATTTAAACTGATATTAACAATGCAATAAGTTAATAACCCGATCGGATACGATGAATATGTCCTGACGGGACTCAGAATTCCCACTTGTGTACTGTACATAAATTAAAATAAATGTGCGTACTACAATGCACTACTGTTACAATTACTTTGGTAATATTCTCCACAAATATTAGATTCTTTGGTACAGTTTTCGTAGTCTGTGCAGGAAAGGATTAAAATATACTGCTCTTCTACAAGAGGGAAGTGTCTATTTCAGATATTGTAGGACCTCTTGAGCATATGGTCATTGTACACATTGATGGTAATTACAGCATAATATCTACATAATATTTATGCAAACTGCAATATCAAAACGGAGCACAAACAATGTACATGACAATAAAGAAACTGTGCTTGAGAATTCAGTATGGCGTGAAGCTTCACAATTCTATATCCAACATGTGTTGCGAATGTTTAAGTCAGGGAGGCAGTGGTACGCGTTGTTCACCGAAGAAAGCTTGCACAGTCCTCGCCACATGTGGCCGCGCAATAAAAAGTCGTGTACAGTTTCCTGGCGGAGCACATTATCTCTGGCTCTAAAACTTCGATGTCGTAGCAGTTGCTGTTCAGATTGCCAACAATACGTACGGGTCTATTCGATGATCGTAACCACTGACGCCTCAAACATCACAAGCTTACTTTTTTCAACTTAGCACTTCAGTGGTGGCAATCACTCACTCACTCACAGCAACCTGAACCGTTGAGGTTGTAGTTTCTGGACAATGAAAATCGTTACACTGGCCACCAGTGCCACCTTAGACAGCGCCGAACTGTAGACGCAGAGATATCCGCTCCCTTAGTAGAACCACTGTGTTGTGGAAGAAGCTGTCCATTCTTTTACAATGTTACCGTCATGTGCAAAAGATAGTAATGATTTTGTTCTGTTCTTACATTGTGTGTATCAGTACCTGCCCGTTACTGTGTATAGCTCCTTGGTATCAGCTGAGTTCACAGAGACATCAAAGCCGTAGCGACATGCCTGGCCGGGGCGAAAACTCATGACATGACAAACCCATTCCAGGAAACAGATCTAAATGCCTCATTCGAGCTCACTCACAGACAGATACCGTAGTCGACGAGGAGTACTGACACTTGCTTTGACGCTTCCACTTTATTTATGGCCGTTCGCTGACTGACTGGCAAAAGTGAGAGTGCTGATGCGGCTGCATGACTATCTCTCATACAACGCTTATCACTAATTCCTGGTACACCGTGCCCAGTTCTTCACATCCTCCCAGTCTCGCTTTATTCACGCTATTCCTTTGAGCTGTCGGAATTTTCACAAACATTAGTCTATTTTCGTAATTTGCAACTACCATGTGTTGAGACACTGTGGAGGAGCCTGCTTGAAGGCAAATGCATCACACATTATGAAGTGGGCTGAAGGACATGAATGTAGATGTAACGTTGCGTTTCAGTTTCCCTTGTGTTGCCACATGCCATCTAATATTACTGAGACAGCCGAAGTATGTCCTTTATAATCTGTTAAGATTCGGACTCAACTAACAGTCACAGTGCCGTTATCGATAGATGTTCGCGTGATCACAGTTCGTAGTAATAGACGGAAAGTCATCGAGTAAAACAGAAGTAATATCCGGTGTTCCTCAAGGAAGTGTTATAGGCCCTCTATTGTTCCTGATCAATATTAACACCATAGGAGAAAATCTGAGTAGCCCTCTTACATTATTTGCAGATGATTCTGTCATTTACACCTTGTAAAGTCATCAGATGACCAAAATTAATTGCAAAATGATTTAGATAGGATATCTGTGTGGTACGAAAAGTAGCAATAGACCCTGAATAAATAAAAGCGTCAAGTTATTCATATGAGTACTAAAAGAAATCCGCTAAATTTCGATTACGCGATAAGTCATACAAATCTGAAGGCTGTAAATTCAATTAAATACTTAGGGATTACAATTAAAACTAACCTAAATTGGAACGATCACATAGATAATGTTATGGGTAGAGCAAACCAAAGACTGCGATTCATTGGCAGAACACTTAGAAGGTGCAACAGGTCTACTACAGAGACTGCATACACCACACTTGTCCGCCCTATTCTGGAGTATTGCTGTGCAGTGTGGGATCCGCATCAGATGGGACTGACGGATGACATCGGAAAAGTACAAAGAAGGGCGGCTCGTTTTGTATTATCGCGGAATAGGGGAGATAGTGCCACAGACATGATATGTGAATTGGAGTGACAATCATTAAAACAAAGGCGTTTTTCGTTACGATGGGATCTTCTCATGAAATTTCAATCACCAGTTTTCGCCTCTGATTGCGAAAACATTCTGTTGGCACCCACCTACATAGGGAGAAATGATCATAACGATAAAATAAGAGGGCTCGCACAGAAAAATTTAAGTGCTCGTTTTTCTTGCGCGCCGTTCGAGAGAGGAACGGTACAGCGACAGATTGAAGGTGGTTCGCTGAACCCTCTGCCAGGCACGTAATTGTGAATAGCAGGGTAATCACGTAGATGTATATGTAGATGTACATCATAGTTGCAGTTCTAAGGGATGTGAACAGCGTCAGAAGTTGAGTGATCACTGAGAAGGCACGCAGACCCCGAGCAGTTCCATGAGACAGCGTTACCAGCAACTTGCCGAGTTTGAAAGGAGCTTCATTATGGGTCTCCGCTTGGTCAGCTCGTCGAATCGTACGATTTCCAGATTTTTGGAGGATTCGGATGGACCCTGGCCTGGTTTTGGACTTCATGGATCGTGAAGGTTCCAGGCGACCACATCTGACCACTACAAGGAAGAATCGTCACAAATCCGGTAACAAATACTTGATTCCCCGCAACATTCTGTGTCATCTCGTACCACTGGTCGGTGACTAACAGCATCCGGGCCAAGCAATTACTGTCCCCTGCGTAGGCTGCCGTTCGCGTCTTAACACAAACGGCTGCGTTTGGAAAGGTGTGGTGACCGTGAAGCACGCAGTGCTGACGAGCTGTGTCGCATCGTGTTCAGAAATGACTCGGGGTTCTGCACTATCACGGACGACACGACCATCATCGGCGAGTAGTTCGGTGACCTAGAGAGAGATCCCATTCTTCCAATGATTTGGAGAGGCACAGCGGTGTTACTCCAAGCGTCATAGTTTGGGACGGCATTGGGTATGACTGCAAGATATGCATCTTGCCTCATGTCTTACTTTTTGTGACAATGTCGTGGTGTCATTTTTCAACAGGACAATACACGTTCACACGTGGCATGTGTCTCTATGAACTGTTTGCGACATGTTGAGATACTCCCATAACCCTACAAGATCCCAGATCTGTTTCCAATACAGCTTCTGTGGGATATAAAGGACCAGTAACAATCTGTATACCAGCTTGTCCCAGGAGAAGATTCAACGACTTTATAACACCCTTTCCCATCCGAATCAGTGTATGCATACAGACCAGAGAGGTGCAACGTCATAATGATAAGTGGGCTCATGCTGCCAGGTTCTTTGTAAATTTGACTCGATTTTATAATCACTGAAATAACAACCTCTCAACCCGTGATGTTTTATTTCATTTCCTCCTTCCCTTTTGAATGCTTCAACTTTTTTTGTCAGACAGTGTATTATTAACCCTTTAGGTGGCAAAATGTTTTTTTTCCAGCATAACACTGAAATACATCATAGTATGTATTCTTTGGGAATAATAATAAATGCAACCGCCCAAATGGTTCTGAGCACTATGGGACTTAACTGCTGAGGTCATTAGTTCCCTAGAACTTACAACTACTTAAACCTAACTAACCTAAGGACATCACACACATCCATGCCCGAGGCAGGATTCGAACCTGCGACCGTAGCGTTCGCGCGGTTCCAGATGTAGCGCCTAGAACCGCTCGGCCAACCCGGCCGGCAATACAACCGCTAAATTTATTGTTTATTTGTATGTCCACCATGAGGTATGGCATGGTAAAAATTGACAGCAATGAATCAGGAGGAAAAAAATATACATAGCAGTTCCAGTGGTATATACAGGGTGAATCACCTAAAACTTGAACCGCAAATATTGCGGAAATGGAAGGTGCTACGGATGTGCAGTTTTCACAGAATAGATTGGTAGTCAGGGGCTCGTATTGCTAGTCAATCAACAGATTATACACACATCAAAAAAAGTTTTGCGTCACCCCGGTTCCCAGAACTCCTGAATATAGGCGTTGACTGTGGATACTGTATCACAGACACACTCTCTTTGACTGTTCAGAGATGTCACTAAACCCGCCCAAATATGTAAACAACCATGCATGAGCAGCGCCTATTAGACGGAGGGGGTCCGACAGCCGATCAGTTCCAGTGATTCCGCCAGGATGGTGGTACACGGCTCGTGTTATCTGTAGTTCAACCATGCCTAGACAGTCAATAACGCGGTTCGATCGCGTCCGCATTGTTACTTTGTGACAGGAAGGGATTTCAAGAAGGGAAGATAGAGACAGGAACTGTAGATGACATGCCTCACTTAGTCCGCCTAAGGGCTACTACTGCAGTGGATGACCGCTACCTACGGTTTATGGCTCGGAGGAACCCTGACAGCAACGCCACCATGCTGAATAATGGTCGTGTTACGACTCAAACTGTGCGCAATAGGCTGCATGAGGCGCAACTTAACTCCCGACGTCCATGGCGAGGTCCATCTTTGCAACCACGACACCATGCAGCGCTGTACAGATGGGCCCAACAACATGCCGAATGGACCGCTCAGGATTGGCATCACCGATGAGTGTCGCATATGCCTTCAACCAGACAATCGTCGGAGACGTGTCTGGAAGCAACTCGGCCAGGCTAAACGCATTAGACACACTGTCCAGCGAGTGCTGATGTTTTGGGGTGGCATTATATGGGGCCGACGTACGCCGCTGGTGGTCTTCGAAGGCGCCGTAACGGCTGTACGATACATGAATGCCATCCTCCGACCGATAGTGCAACCATATCGGCAGCATATTGGCTAGGTATTCGTCTTCATGGACGACAATTCGCGTCCCCATCGTGCACATATTGTGAATGATTTCCTTCAGGTTAACGACATCAAATGTTCAAATGGTTCAAATGGCTCTGAGCACTATGGGACTTAACAGCTGAGGTCATCAGTCGCCTAGAACTTAGAACTACTTAAACCTAACTAACTTAAGGACATCACACACATCCATGTCCGAGGCAGGATTCGAACCTGCGACCGTAGCGGTCGCGCGGCTCCAGACTGTAGCGCCTAGAACCGCTCGTCCACACCGGCCGGCGTTCACGACATAGCTCGACTACATTGGTCAGCATGTTCTCCAGACACTAACCCTCTCGAACATGCCTGCGATAGATCGAAAAGGGCTGTTTATGGACGACGTGATCCACCAACTACTTTGAGGGATCTACGCCGAATCGCCGTTGACGAGTGAGACAATCTGGACCAACAGTGCCTTAATGAACTTGTGGATAGTATGCCACGACGAACACAGGCATGCATCAATGCAAGAGGACGTGCTACTGGATATTAGAGGTACCGGCGTGTACAGCAATCTGGATCACCACCTCTGAAGGTCTTGCTGTATGGTGGTACAACATGCAATGTGTGGTTTTCATGGTCAATAAAAAGGGCGGAAATGATGTTTATGTCGATCTCTATTCCAATTTTCTGTACAGGTTCTGGAACTCTCGGAACCGAGGTGATGCAAAACTTTCTTTCATGTGTGTAATAATACTTAGAAAGCGTATTTTTTTATGCAAACTTACGCTTTTTTTAACAAACTAAAAGTAGGGTAAATTAGAATGGCAGCGGTGTTTGTTGCATGATCCCAGTACGAGTCGTTTACGAGATATAGTATTTTTTTACAAATCCCTCATCGACACTTGTACAATACCTGTAGTAGCACATGTTAAAGAACAACACAAGCGCATACTCTAGTTATGTGGATTCTGACTAGTAACGATACAATTGACCATCACAAATTGTGTTAAGATGACCATCAGTAGCGGCAATACACATCCGGGCTGGTATGGAATGACTCTCCACACGTGGTAGCATTTCGACGGAGATGTCCGAGCAAACTGCAGTAACACGTCGTTCCATATCATCTGGTGTAGTTGTTATGTCCCTGTAGACAGCGTCTTTCAGCTTTGCGTACAGAAAAAAGTCTACTGGCGTTAAATCTGGGGAACGGGACGGCCAAGGTATGTGTCTTCTGAGTACGATCCAACGTCTTGGAAACAATTCGCGAAGAGAAGCTGTACTTCGTGCACTATGGACTGGACAGCCATCATGTTGGTACCACGGGTTCTTCCTAGTCTGCAGAGGAACGTCTTCCAATATCTGTGTAAGATGGTCTATTAGGAGACTACCATACCCGTCCGCGTTCAGTGGTCCGTGGGCCTAGGAGCTACTGGTTCACTCCATGGACGCTGACGTTTCGCCAGACGAAGCCAAGAGGGATTGTCAACACATCAATAGTGCATGTTTCGGCGGTTTACCTGGCCATGATTAGTAAATGTGGCTTCATCATTAAACAACATACTTGATACATCTGGAGTATCCTACCTTAATATCCATGCACAGAAGTTAACACGATTTTCATAATCGTTTCCATGCTTCTCCTAATGGAGGGAGATGTGATAGGGACTGAACCTCAGTTGATGGAGAATGCGTAGGACACTTGTCCGACTCATGCCACTTCATCATGCTATTGCGAGGGAGCTAGTATTAATTTCCTCCTCTTCTATCGTCACTTGTTTCCTTATGTTACGACGTCTAGACGTTACACTTACATAGACACGTAACTGGTTGACGAGGTTGATAAACAATTTGCCTAGATGGTTGACGTCTATTGGGATATCTTACCGCACACACAGTACAAGAACGAACAGCATTCTTCCTACAATCTCCATATACCATGAGCATGTCGGCTTCTTCTGTATTGGTAAATCCCATCGTCCACTCACGGCCTACTGGTTGGACTGTCACACACTTAACTGACTAGCAAGTCGCAATGCCCTCGAGGAACACACAAGCACACTGTAAGCCAACATAACATCGTACCTCGCAACTACGCAGGTTGACTGGCACGAACAAGTGTCGGTGTGCAAACTTTTCAAAACACGAAATCTCGGAAACGACTCGCACTATAAGCCTGCAGCATACACTACTGACATTCTAATTTACCCTACTTTTAGTTTGTTGATGTCAATAGGTATTGTTTCATTTAAAAAAGTGTATGTGCGCACAAAAAATACACTTTCTAAGAATTAGTACAATCTGTTGACTGGCTAACAATACGACCACCTGACTACAAATCCAGTGTGTGAAAACTGTACATCAACAGCACTTTTCATTTCCGCAAGTTTTAGGTGATTCACCCTGTTTATTCACCAGTGTTCCTTAAAGTGTTAATGTTGTTGTTATCACTGTAGTTATTTGGCGTTGCTACTGGAAGTACTTAGTCTATACAAGGCGCTAGGGTGATTGTTTAATCATTTGTCACAATGGCAAAATCGTTTCACCATTACTGTATTATAACGAATGTTATAGTTTGTCAACTAAGCATGTTATGTGTTATTACCAAGCCCGCATCTCGTGGTCGTGCGGTAGCGTTCTCGCTTCCCACGCCCGGGTTCCCGGGTTCGATTCTCGGCGGGGTCAGGGATTTTCTCTGCCTCGTGATGGCTGGGTGTTGTGTGCTGTCCTTAGGTTAGTTAGGTTTAAGTAGTTCTAAGTTCTAGGGGACTTATGACCACAGCAGTTGAGTCCCATAGTGCTCAGAGCCATTTGAACCATTTGTTATTACCAAGTTTTTATCACGTCAATCTCCTGTCTGACTGTTCCATAGGGATAGGGGTTGGGGGTCAGAAATGTGTAGCATCTGACATGTAAGTTACCCTGCACAACCGGCGTGTTGTGGACGTTGTTTCGGAATGCGTTCCAGGTGGTACACGAGCAAACGGGCATCTCTCTTCAATACAAACTTTGCAATTGATTTTAAAGCTAGACACTTGACATTTTAAACATAGCTAAGAACTGGATTACAAGGCAATATTAATTCCCTTTCTTGTCTGGTATGTGGTGGAGGGTAGTTAGTGTACCACTAGGGTACTTAGTGTACCACTACCATTTTCCCTCTTTTCCTGTTGCAGTTGCAAATGGTTCACGGGAATATGTACGCAGGGGGAAGGAAGATATTGGTTGAGACAGGTGAACAGAAACTGAAATAAACCTCAAATTTACAGCAATTTTCTGAAGTAATCTCACCAACATTATTGAAATCGACTGAAAAATTTAAACACAAACGATTACAAAGACTAAAATACTCATTTAAATAAAATTTAATCTATAGTATAAAATATTTTTACATCAGACTAAAACATATACGATAATTTCTCCTAGATCCATGCAGATTCCCAAACCTGCACAGACAGCCCTGAAAAATTTGTGACTATGAATCTTTAATAGTAATGAAAATACTTCGAAGAAAATGTTGGGAACATGCAATACATAACTGATGCATGAATAGCTCACCTCTTCAGTATTACCCATTACAAGTGCTGCACGGTTTTTATTTTAAATCTTACACATATTGTCATAACTATTAAAAAGTCACAATTGGGTTTTGGGAATGCGTATGGGGCTACAAGAAATTATTTTTGTACTTATTAATCGATTTAAAAATGTTAAAAATTCATTTTACTTAAATAATTTTTATATTTACTCATCAGTGATGCTCTCTGAAGACACAAAAATTATATACAAGAAATTAACTCCAAATAATAAAACAAAAATGCTATTAAGTACATTAATGTAAAGGTTGTGCACGTGAAATTGTTGTGGATGTCTGGATGAAATCTCTAACATTATGTAGGAATGAATAATTACGTATATTCAATAAGTTGTTATGGTGATTTGGAAGTAAAATGGGGACCTATTTTGACGCTGACTTGCCATATGTTTCTATTCCAGCTGCTATGGTGGTTGACCTTCCAATCTATGCTTCTTTACTTACTACGTTGCACATTGTTAGAGTGCTTTATGTATTAAAAACGCAAGAAGAACTACGAAGCTTATCAACATGTTTGGTAGGTCTTTGTCTTTCGTCGTGCGGGATTAGCCGAGCGGTCTAGGGCGCTGCAGTCATGAACTGTGCGGCTGGTCCCGGCGAAGGTTCGAGTCCTTACGATAATTTAGGTTAAGTAGTGTGTAAGATTAGGGACTGATGACCTTAGCAGTTAAGTCCCATAAGATTTCACACACATTTGAACATTTCTTTGTCTTTCGCTAACATCAACGAAGCAGTAATGTCTTTTCAGCAAACAATAATGATTTACTAATAATTTTTTGTAAAAACGAGTCCACTATTCATCATTATATCGTAACTTCAACATACTACAATACATTGAGAAACTGAAACCTGTCAAATCAATTTCGGACATTGTTCAGGGATATGTTCTGAGTATTCTGATATGAACTATCCATGATCTTTGGTGACCCGTTACAAACTTCCGTTCACTCCCTCCCCTCCCAATTTATCTTTGTATGTGTACTGCACTGAAAATATTCTAACAAGAGCGCAAATGTCTACAGTATACTCGGTATGTCTTGTTTGGGAACAAACGTGTTCCATTCATGGATAGCATTTCCTGCTGACAACAACAAGGTCTACTTTAATCTTCGTCCTCAAACTCACATTCAGTACTGCTGCTCTGCGCTAAATTGGTGCAATAATTAAAATATTTCTTAAATTGGATTTCATGCCATATACCATTTTATATGACCCAAAAGTACGAACTGATGAAGCACCTCTGTATGATTGCAAACTCTTTCAAAAGATCGACACGGTAGCTAATGTTTTACGTTGTCAGTCTCGTAGTGAAGTTTCGATGTTAGTTTATTATGAGGTTCGAAAATGCTAATGATCTGAAAATGTTACGTGGGAATGTGGAGAAGTGAAACGTGACATACAAACAATTCCACAACCAAGCAACATAGCATGTGACGAATGGAGAACTGGAGGCTCGACCACTAAGGAACATGAGGGCACATACGCAATACGTCACTACCAAAGTAACACGCCGATAGAGACTCTACGAAAAAAAAAGAAAGCACCGCAAAGGAATTATCCGAATGGGACGCAAATCGGAAGATGTGACGAACATGTACACACAAACAATTGATTGCAATTTCAGAAGAATTGGATGATTTATTAAGAGAAAGAGTTTCACAAATTGAGCAAGTGAATAACGCGCTGGTCCATCGCCGGCCCTTATGCAAGTAGCTACTCGGCTTGGCATTTATTGATAGAGCTGTTAGATGTCCTCCTGAAGGATATCGTACCAAATTCTGTCGAATTGGCGAGTTACTGGTGCATCTTCAAAATCCCGAGCTGGTAGTAGGGCCCTGCCCATTAAGCTTCAAACATTCTTAATAGGAGAGAGATACGGCAAACTTTCTGGCTAAGGCAGGGTTTGGCAAACAAGAAGACAAGCAGCAGAAATTCTCACCATGTGCGGGCAAGCATTATCTTGTTAAAATGTGAGCCCAGAATGGCTTGCCATGAAGGACAACGAAACGGAGCGTAGAATATCGTCGACGTACCGCTGTGCTGTAAGGGTGCCGCGGATGACAATCAAAGCGATCCTGCTATGAAATGAAATGCACTCCAGACCATCACTCCTAGTAGTCGGGCCGTATGGTGCACGACATTCATGTTGGTCTCTCAGCCTATGTCCGCTGCGTCTCCAGACACGTCTTCGCTGGTCCTCGGGGCTCAGTTCGAAGCGGGACACATCACTGAAGACAATTTTACTTCAGTCAATGTGCCCCACACCACTGCACATGGGTTCGTTGGCGTACAGAGGTCAATGGCAGTCGGTGCAAGATGCGCTCCGAGGTCAGCTGCCTTTCTGTGAGCCGTTTATTAATGGTCTTTATGGTCGCTGAGGCACCCGTTGCACGTCAGACCGATGACTGAAGACGGGGCTCTGAGTGGCCCTCTGACGATTGCTCAGTCCTCACATTCTGCCGGCTCCCTAGGTCGACCGCTTCATTCTTGACACTGTGTTCGGTCATTGTTCACACGTTCCTGCGTCGCTCCTATTCAAATGTCGAGTGATTCGTGGATTACTCCGACCGGCTTCTTTGAGCGCCCAACTACATGTCCTCTCTCAAATGCTGACGTCTGCGTATATTGTTCACGCGCCTGTATGCAAAACACAGTTACTATCCAAATAAGTACACGGAATGAAATTCGCGAAGACATTATGCCCTCGTATCGACATGTCCCCTCTTTACTATACTTGCCAGCTGCGCGTTGAAACTGTGCTGAAGCGTCACACATTCATCCGTCGACCGCCAGAGTTTACAATTTTGCAAAAAATGGCTCTAACCACTGTGGGACTTAACATCTGAGGTCATCAGTCCCCTAGACGTAGAACTACTAAAACCTAACCAACCTAAGGACGTCACACACATCCATGCCCGAGGCAGGATTCGAGCCTGCGACCGTAGCCGCCGCGTCGTTCCGGACTGAAGCGCCTAGAACCGATCGACCACAGCGGCCGGCTACAATTTTGCATTTTCCGTCGATACCCGTATGAAAATCAATTTGTGCAATTTCTTTGTGCTGCTCCGTCTTTTTTCCTTTTTTCCATAGAGTGAAAATTCTCATTTTGATATACAGAGGAGACATACTGTCCAAGATTCCAGTCACAGATTCCAGAAATGATGTACGCGACAACTGCAGAAAACAACCTCTATGTTAATTTATCCAATAGCACTGTTGTTGGTAGGAACCGTTTTTAAGTGCTTTGTACGCCTTTTTAATATCTGGAGATAAACAGAGGCACGAAACGTGTAGCTAATTAACAAATGCGAGAAACTCAGATGGACTCATTTCATGATTGATTGCAGAACATTTACACAGCCTTCAAACAGTCTTTACGCTCAATAATATCAGTTCCCTTAAGGTTTAATACGATTATACACCGATAAACGAAAAAATTACAATAACCTGCTCAACAGCTTATAGGTTCACCTTTCGAACGAAATACAGTACCAATTCTACGTGGCATGTGTGCGCCCAGGTCACGTAGTACCCACGGGCCGGTGGTTTGTGGCCACGAAGGTGATGTCCGATAGTGTCCTGGATGTATTACATCGGTTTCAGATCATGCGACGAATTTTGTGGTACTCTCCTCAAGCCCATGTAGCACAACGGTGGCCTTGTGACAAGGACAGTTACCCTGTTGGAAGATGCCATCGCTGTCGGAGAAGATCTCAAGCATGAAGGGATGCAGTTGGTTTTCAGTACACCACCGGTCACATACAAGCCCAGGTGAAAGTCCCCCATAGCGTAATACTGTGCCCATCGGCCTGCGTCCGTAGTGCGGTGGATGTTTCGACCAAACGTTTGCCTGAATGACGGCGAATCCAGACACGGCAATCGACCTGGTATAACAAGAAATGTGATTCATCCGAAACATTTCCACTGCTGCATAGTCAGAACCGGATGACTCAGTGCCCACTGCAATGTCACAATTGCAGATATTGTAGGGTCAGCATGGAAACACGTAGGGGGCATCCGCTGCGGTGCCCCATGTTCAACGATATACGCTGAGCCGTTTGTCCCGAAACACTTTTACCTGCACCAGAATTTTACTTTGTCGTGAGATCTTCCACAGATCGCCACATATCTTGCTTTACAGCGGGCAAGCCCTCAGACCTCCACTTCTATGATGAGGCGTGGACGTCCAGTATCTTGTCGCATATTATGGTTTCACCGCCCTTTAATCACTTTCCATGCATTCTCACGACAGTATCATGCGAACAGCCGTCCAACTTCGCTAGTTCGGAGTTGCTCGTTTCCAGGCGCTGAGCCATAATAATCTGCCCTTTGTCAACGTCGCTTACGTCAGTGAATTTCCCCATTTACGGCCTGCATCGTCACTAGAATGATTCCCCATTCATCTCTGTTCCGCACATATATAAACTTTCCTTGCCACTTCACGTTCCCGCAACGCCAGCAGGCGGCAATCAATCTCTCAGTGGCCAGTGGTTGGGTTGAGTTGGGTTGATTTGGGAGGAAGAAACCAAACAGCGTGGTCATCGGTCTCATCGGGTTAGAGAAGGATGGAGAAGGAAGTCGGACGTGCATGGTCAAAGGAACCACCCCGGCATTTGCCTGGAGCGATTTAGGGAAATCACGGGAAACCTAAATCAGGACTCCATTTGCTAATGGCATAACTCGTCGCGACTGTTCTCAGGTACTCCTCTTGAGAGACCAGACAGAATGGCTAGTAATACGTGCTACTGCGAGTATTACACGATCCCAGAACGGCTTATAGAGCAAGAGATGGAGCTGCATTCCGAGGACTGTAGAAGAAGTGTTAATGGACACTTTGTAACTTAAATAAACAGCAAGAAAAAAATTTGAAAATGTTGTGTGCCAATACGTAGTACTGATTTTCAAGAAAAGAAATTTCACATTGACATAACACAAAAGTAAAATGCAACAAAAGAATCTAAAAATTTCTTAATAAGGACAAGAGTGCTAAGTAGTGAACAGCGCGTTTGAAACATTAACACAAAACGTGACAGAACTGCACTGTCTTATGCCAGGTTTGTTAGAGAGATGGCGTACTGCCATTATATAAGGTATAATGTGAAATTAGAAATCAAATGAAAACTGGAAACGTTTTCCCAAGAAATTCTCTAAATCAGGTACATTTCTTGATTCGTCTGCGCTTGTTTCTCGAAATAATAAAACCTGCTCTGATGAATATCAATCAATATGAAGAAAAAAAATGTTCAAATGTGTGCGAATTCCTAAGGGACCAAACTGCTGAGGTAATCGGTCCATAGACTTACACACTACTTAAACTAACTTACGCTAAGGACACCACACACGCCCATGCCCGAGGGAGGACTCGAACCTCCGGCGAGAGGGGCCGCGCGATTCATGACACGGCGCCTCTAACTGCGCGGCCACTCCGCGCTGTTTCAATCTGAAGCACCCACGTCTTACGAAAAGAACTAGCGAACACGGAAATGCAACGCAATTGCTAAATACGGGAACTGGATATATATCCTAATTTCCTTCTCCCCCCTTTCTCTGTTCATCATTTCCTCCCCCCTCCCACATCACCTCTCTTGCCCATCTGCTCTTCCTCCTTCTTTCATGCAATCTCCTCCTCTTCCCACCTCTCTCTGCCCATCTCCTCTTGCCCCCTCTCTCTGTCCACATCCCCCCTCCTCCTCCCTATGTCCGGTTCTCTCCCCCCCCCCCCCCAATTCTGTACATCTCCTCTTCCACAGTTTCACTGATCTTGAGCCCTGTTTATTGCTGTTGCCGACGAAACCTTCAATGGGAATTGAAGTCGCTCAAAATAAATGAATAAAATAGTTGGGATTATTGGTATACGGGATATTAGAGACCTGCCATGCTGCTACATCTGTGAGGAAAATAGCTTCAATGACAATATTTCGAATAGTTCTAATCTGTAAACGGGTTGGATTACCAAGTTTCGAATAACTTGGATTCCGTAGTAGTATATTAATCATAAGCAAATACGCCATAAACCAAAACCACCTGGACTATCTAGAAGGCTTTGCACAAACAGGCCTACAACTTTCGTGTTCTCTGTTAAAATCGACTGCGTGCAACAAAACGAAACCACGCATTTTCACATCACAGTAAATCACAGCAGTTTCTTTCTCGCGCCATTTTTAACAGCAAACCTGTAAATTGTTGTTTAGAGAGAAACATGTGCATACGACCGATTATTAGCGTACAGTGTAAAAATCTGAATTAAATATATATATTTCCTTTTTGAAGTAAATCGGTCAAGAACTTTTGGAGATTTTTAGTAACAACGTTTCCCTTTACATAGTGTACATATATTTACATATATATTTAA
Source organism: Schistocerca serialis cubense (assembly GCF_023864345.2). Taxonomy (NCBI): domain Eukaryota; kingdom Metazoa; phylum Arthropoda; class Insecta; order Orthoptera; family Acrididae; genus Schistocerca; species Schistocerca serialis. The sequence goes on from NC_064640.1 coordinate 309,822,101, forward strand.
AATATAAAGCTTATATCCTTCCGAAAGTTTATTAGCGTACCTGAAGTAAATTAGTTAAAAAGTTTTCGAGATCTTTGCTATCAAGGTTTCGTCTCTCTTTATTACATTTATATATCAATATATTAGAAAAGTGTGTAACATATCTCTATCCGAATGTTTATTAGATTATTGCGAAAAATTTCAAGTAAATTAGTCAAGAACTTTTCGGGGATTTTGGTAACAACGTTTACTTTTTATATATTATACATATATTTATATACCATTTATATTAAAAATATGTAGCTTATGTCCGTCCGAACGTTTGCTAGAGTACTGTGTAAAAATATGAACTAAATCAGTGACGAACTTTTCGAGATTTTTGGTAACAACTTTAAACATCGATTTGTCTTTGCATAGTAGTACTGATATTAAATATATATTTATACACCATATGTGTTCAAAAATATGCAGCCCATGTCCGTCCGAAGGTTTATTAGAGTATCGTGTGAAAATCTGAAGTAAATCAGGCAAGAAATTTATTTGTGTGTGTGTGTCTTGTGGACTTCGTCAGAAGACTGGTATGATGCAGCACTGAATGTTGGTCTACCCTGTGCAACCCTCTTCATCTCTGCATAACAAGCACAACAAACATCCATTTGAAGCTGCTTACTGTATTCAAGCCATGGTATCATTCTAGAATCCCCCCTCCAACACTTCCTTTCATTCCCAGAATGAATTTTCACTCTGGAGCGGAATGTGAACTGAAAACTTCTGGCTGAATAAAACTATGCGCGGGACTACGAATCGAGCCTGGGACCTTAGCCTTTCAGCGCACACATCACTGAATAGTGACACTTTATTCTGGAAACAATCCCCCAGACTGTGTCTAAGCCATGTCTCCGCAACATCCTTTCTTCCAGGAAGTGCTAGTCCCACAAGGTATGCATATGAACTCTTGTGAAGTTCTGACGATAGTAGAAGAGGTACTGGCGGGAGTAAAGCTGTGAGTGCGGGACGTGAGTCGTGCCTGGATAACTCAGTCGGTAAAGCGCTTGTCCGCGAAAGACGAAGGTCCCAAGTTCGAACCCCGGTCAATAACGCAATTTTAATCTGTCAGGAAGTTTCACTATTTTCCATTGCCAAAGCAATAATTCCTTGATGACTCCGGAAGTTTTTTTCAACTGATCTCTCCTTTTAGTCAACCTGTGTCATAAATTTCTTTGCTCCCCAATTCGATTCAGTACCTCCTCATTTTTTATTCGATGTACCCACCTAATCTTTAGCATTCTCCTGTATTACCACATTTCTAAAGCCTCTGTTCTCTACGTGTCTGAACTGCCTATCGATCATGTTTCACTTCCATACAAGACTGCGCTCCAGAGAAACAACTGAAAAGACTTTCTGCCATTTAAATTTATATTTATTGTAAAGATATTCCTCCTTTTCAGAATTTTTTCTTGCTATTGTCAATCTGCATTTTATATCTTCCCTATTTCGGAAATCATAAGTTATTTTGATGCCCAAATAGAAACCTCATCCACTACTTTCAGTCTAATTTAATTAAAAAAATGTTCAAATGTGTGTGAAATCTTATGGGACTTACCTGCTAAGGTCATCAGTCCCTAAGCTTACACACTACTTAACCTAAATTATCCTGAGGAGACACACACACACACACACACACACACACACACACACACACCCATGTCCGAGGGAGGACTCGAACCTCCGCCGGTACCAGCCGCACAGTCCATGACTGCAGCGCCCCACACAGCTCGGCTAATCACGCGCGGCGCTAATTTAATACCTCAAGCATTAATTCGACTATATTCATTTGCTCTTGTTTCACTTTTATTGAAGTTCACCTTGTAATCTCTTCTTAAGATACTATCTGTTCCGTTCAACTTGGGTTCCAAGTCCTTAACCGACTTTCGCAGAATTACAATCTCACTGACATACTGCAAAGTTTTGTTTTCTTCCTCCTGACCTTAAATTCCCTTTCCAAATTTCTCCTTGCTTTCCTTCACAGTCTCCTCAGTGAACAGATTGAATAACATCGGGGATAGACTACAACCGTATCTCACTTTCTCAGTTACATCTACATCTACATCTACATCTATACTCCGCGAGCCACCTTACGGTGTGTGGCGGAGGGTACTTATTGTACCACTATCTGATCCCCCCTTCCCTGTTCCATTCACGAATTGTGCGTGGGAAGAACGACTGCTTGTAAGTCTCCGTATTTGCTCTAATTTCTCGGATCTTTTCGTTGTGATCATTACGCGAGATATATGTGGGCGGTAGTAATATGTTGCCCATCTCTTCCCGGAATGTGCTCTCTCGTAATTTCGATAATAAACCTCTCCGTATTGCGTAGCGCCTTTCTTGAAGTGTCCGCCACTGGAGCTTGTTCAGCATCTCCGTAACGCTCTCGCGCTGACTAAATGTCCCCATGACGAATCGCGCTGCTTTTCGCTGGATCATGTCTATCTCTTCTATTAATCCAACCTGGTAAGGGTCCCATACTGATGAGCAATACTCAAGAATCGGACGAACAAGCGTTTTGTAAGCTACTTCTTTCGTCGATGAGTCACATTTTCTTAGAATTCTTCCTATGAATCTCAACCTGGCGCCTGCTTTTCCCACTATTTGTTTTATGTGATCATTCCACTTCAGATCGCTCCGGATAGTAACTCCTAAGTATTTTACGGTCGTTACCGCTTCCAATGATTTACCACCTATGGCATAATCGTACTGGAATGGATTTCTGCCCCTATGTATGCGCATTATATTACATTTATCTACGTTTAGGGAAAGCTGCCAGCTGTCGCACCATGCATTAATCCTCTGCAGGTCCTCCTGGAGTACGTACGAGTCTTCTGATGTTGCTACTTTCTTGTAGACAACCGTGTCATCTGCAAATAGCCTCACGGAGCTACCGATGTTGTCAACTAAGTCATTTATGTATATTGTAAACAATAAAGGTCCTATCACGCTTCCCTGCGGTACTCCCGAAATTACCTCTACATCTGCAGATTTTGAACCGTTAAGAATGACATGTTGTGTTCTTTCTTCTAGGAAATCCTGAATCCAATCACAAACCTGGTCCGATATTCCGTAAGCTCGTATTTTTTTCACTAAACGTAAGTGCGGAACCGTATCAAATGCCTTCCTGAAGTCCAGGAATACGGCATCAATCTGCTCGCCAGTGTCTACGGCACTGTGAATTTCTTGGGCAAATAGGGCGAGCTGAGTTTCACATGATCTCTGTTTGCGGAATCCATGTTGGTTATGATGAAGGAGATTTGTATTATCTAAGAACGTCATAATACGAGGACACAAAACATGTTCCATTATTCTACAACAGATTGACGTAAGCGAAATAGGCCTATAATTATTCGCATCTGATTTATGACCCTTCTTGAAAATGGGAACGACCTGCGCTTTCTTCCAGTCGCTAGGTACTTTACGTTCTTCCAGCGATCTACGATAAATTGCTGATAGAAAGGGGGCAAGTTCTTTAGCATAATCACTGTAGAATCTTAAGGGTATCTCGTCTGGTCCGGATGCTTTTCCGCTACTAAGTGATAGCAGTTGTTTTTCAATTCCGATATCGTTTATTTCAATATTTTCCATTTTGGCGTCCGTGCGACGGCTGAAGTCAGGGACCGTGTTACGATTTTCCGCAGTGAAACAGTTTTGGAACACTGAATTCAGTATTTCTGCCTTTCTTCGGTCGTCCTCTGTTTCGGTGCCATCGTGGTCAACGAGTGACTGAATAGGGGATTTAGATCCGCTTACCGATTTTACATATGACCAAAACTTTTTAGGGTTCTTGTTTAGATTGTTTGCCAATGTTTTATGTTCGAATTCGTTGAATGCTTCTCTCATTGCTCTCTTTACGCTCTTTTTCGCTTCGTTCAGCTTTTCCTTATCAGCTATGATTCGACTACTCTTAAACCTATGATGAAGCTTTCTTTGTTTCCGTAGTACCTTTCGTACATGATTGTTATACCACGGTGGATCTTTCCCCTCGCTTTGGACCTTAGTCGGTACGAACTTATCTAAGGCGTACTGGACGATGTTTCTGAATTTTTTCCATTTTTGTTCCACATCCTCTTCCTCAGAAATGAACGTTTGATGGTGGTCACTCAGATATTCTGCGATTTGTGCCCTATCACTCTTGTTAAGCAAATATATTTTCCTTCCTTTCTTGGCATTTCTTATTACACTTGTAGTCATTGATGCAACCACTGACTTATGATCACTGATACCCTCTTCTACATTCACGGAGTCGAAAAGTTCCGGTCTATTTGTTGCTATGAGGTCTAAAACGTTAGCTTCATGAGTTGGTTCTCTAACTATCTGCTCGAAGTAATTCTCGGACAAGGCAGTCAGGATAATGTCACAAGAGTCTCTGTCCCTGGCTCCAGTTCTGATTGTGTGACTATCCCATTCTATACCTGGTAGATTGAAGTCTCCCCCTATTACAATAGTATGATCACGAAACTTCTTCACGACGTTCTGCAGGTTCTCTCTGAGGCGCTCAACTACTACGGTTGCTGATGCAGGTGGTCTATAGAAGCATCCGACTATCATATCTGACCCACCTTTGATACTTAACTTAACCCAGATTATTTCACATTCGCATTCGCTAATAACTTCACTGGATATTATTGAATTCTTTACTGCTATAAATACTCCTCCACCATTGGCGTTTATCCTATCCTTGCGGTATATATTCCATTCTGTGTCTAGGATTTCGTTACTGTTCACTTCCGGTTTTAACCAACTTTCCGTTCCTAATACTATATGCGCACTATTTCCTTCAATAAGAGATACTAATTCAGGAACCTTGCCCTGGATACTCCTGCAGTTTACCAATATTACGTTAAATTTTCCTGTTTTTGGTCTCTGAGGACGGACGTTCTTTATCAACGATGATAATGTCCTCTCTGGTAAGCCGTCAGGTATTTTATCGTTTCGCCCAAGGGGGGGTCCCTCTAACCTAAAAAAACCCCCGTGTGCACGCCACACGTACTCTGCTACCCTAGTAGCTGCTTCCGGTGTGTAGTGCACGCCTGACCTGTCTAGGGGGGCCCTACAGTTCTCCACCCAATAACGGAGGTCGATGAATTTGCAACCATTATAGTCGCAGAGTCGTCTGAGCCTCTGGTTTAGACCCTCCACACCGCTCCAAACCAGAGGACCGCGATCGACTCTGGGCACTATGCTGCAGATATTAAGCTCAGCTTGCACTCCGCGTGCGATGCTGGTTGTCTTCACCAAATCAGCCAACCGCCGGAAGGAACCAAGGATGGCCTCAGAACCCAAGCGGCAGGCGTCATTCGTTCCGACATGTGCTACTATCTGCAGCCGGTCACACCCAGTGCGTTCAATAGCTGCCGGAAGGGCCTCCTCCACATTACGGACGAGACCCCCCGGCAAGCACACCGAGTGCACACTGGCATTCTTCCCCGACCTACCCGCTATTTTCCTGAGGGGCTCCATAACCCGCCTAACGTTGGAGCTCCCTATAACTAATAGGCCCGCCCTCTGTGACTGTCGGGACCTTGCCGGAGAATCGGCCACTGGCCCAACAGGCGAGGCATCCTGTGGTGGCTCGGAAACGATGTCATCACCACTAGGAAGCACCCCGTACCTGTTGGAAAGGGGTAAGGCAGCTGCCACGCGGCCAGATCCCACCTTCGCCTTTCGGCCAGGCACGCGCGAGCCCACCACTGTCCGCCATTCACCCTGGAGTGATAGCTGACCGGTAAGATGCTCACTGCCGGAAGACGCAGCGACATCAGGGGTTCCATGTGATTCCAAGGCCACCGAAGTAGGCATAGGTCTCACCACAGTTGCCCCAACGCCACTACGAGCCGACGCCTGCGCCTCGAGCTCGATGAGCCTAACAGACAAAGCCTCCACCTGCCCCCGAAGAGTGGCCAATTCTCCTTGCGTCCGCTCACAACAACCACAGTCCCTACACATGACTATGTTTACCCTACTCTATACGGTGACAAATTCCCAAGATAACCTTCTGATGAGCTACTCTGATAATCAAGAAACACTCACTGAAATACGAGACGCGAAAACTACGCTAGGTTTTCCCAGAAAAACTATTTAAAAGCTAAGCGCAGCAAATAAGTACAAAAACGCTTTATACAAACAGTACTCGCTGCTGCTGGTGCTCTCGCTCTGGCTGTCACAAGACAACTGCTGATTCAAGTGACTAGTGGCTAACGGCCGCGAAACAAACAAAAGACGGTTTTAGGGCGCTTTCTGTTCTAAACGATCAAGAAAACACTAAGAAATCTAACACGAAAACTACGTAAAGTTTTACCAAGAACTGTTAGTTACTATGCAGAGCAGATAAACACAAATAGAATCCCTTCCTTAGTGGAAGGTCGTAAACAAAATGCAAAATAAACGCTTTATACAAACAGTACTCGCTGCTGCTGGTGCTCTCGCTCTGGCTGTCACAAGACAGTTACTGTTTCTCTTTCGTGTTCTTCGACTCTCTGTAACTGCAGTCTGGTTTCAGTTCTCTGTCAAATTGTTCTCGCAAATCATCTCTCTCATCTCATATTAGCCAATTTATTTTTCTCTTTCTGTAGCATTTCCTCCAAGTTCATTATCCTTGCATATATTACTTCCACTTTTCAGCTTTCTCTTCTTTCCTTAGTATTGGCTTGCTGTTTGAGCTCTTGATATTCACACAGTTGATTTTCTTTTCTCCAAAGGTCTCCAATTCTCGCTTAGGCGGCATCTATCTTTCCTCTAGTTATGCATGCTTCTACAGCCTTGCATTGGTCGTCTAGACATTTCTCCTTACCCATTTTGCAGTTTCTGTCAATCTCATTCCTTAAACGTGTATATTTCCTTTCGCCTGTTTCATCTGCTATATTTTTATATTTTCTCCTTTTGTCAATTAAATTCAATATCTGCTCAGTTACCGGGAAAGTTCTCCTAGGCCCTGTCTGTTTATCTATGAGATCCTCCGCTGCCTTCCCTATTACATCTCTCCCATTCGACTTCTGCTGTATTATTTTTCTGTGTTTCAGTCCAACATTGCCCAATACTCCCTCTGAAACTCTCACCAACCTCTGGTTAGTTCAATTTATCCACGTCCAATCTCTTTTTGCGATTTCTTCAGTTTTAGTCTGCAGTTCACAGCCAACAAACTACGGTCGGAGTCCACATCTGTCCTTGGAAACGTCTTACAGTTTAAAATCTGGTTTCGACATCTAGGTGGCTAATCATTATATAATGAATCTGAAAACTTCCAGTGTCCCAAGGTCTCTTCCATGCATACAACCTTTTTCCATGATTCTTAAACCAATTGTACAGATGATTTATTGGTCTGTGAAAAATTCTACAAGGTGGTTTCCTCTTTCATTCTTTTCGTCAGTCTATTTCTCGTGCTATTTTTACTTTTCTTCCTTCACTTACTATCGAATTCCAGTCGCCCATAATGATTAAATTTTCATCTTCTTTCGCTATCTGCACAATTTCCTTTAAATCATCACACATTCTTTAATCTCTTCACCCTCTGTGGAGCTAGTTCGCCTATAAATTTGTACTACTTTTGTAGGTGCTGGGTTCGTGTCTATTTTGGCTACGATTGTGTGTTCACTATGCCCTTGATAGTAGCCTATTCACATTTCAGTACGTCATTAAGTCCTCTTCTTCCGGCCACCTTACTTCAATAATACCCACTATATACGTCAACCTACCCATTTCCCCTTTTTAATCTCCAATATTTCACGTGGCTATGGGATCTAACATCCCCAGAAGAAGAAGAAAAAAAAAAAGAGACACCACGAAGAAATTATCCAAATGGGGCGGAAATCGATAGATGTGATATACATGTACAAACAAACAAATGATTACAACTTCAGAAAAATTAGAAGATTTGTTAAAAAGAAAGAGCTTTATAAATTGTGCACGTCAATAACGAACTGGTCCGCTTTCGGCCCTTATGCAAGCAGTTATTGGCTTAGCATTGACTGACAAAGTTATTGGATGTCATCCTGAGAGATATAGTGCCAAATTATGTCCAACTGCCGAGATCGTCAAACTCCCAAGCTGGTTGGAGGGCCATGCTCATAATGCTCCACACGATATTAAGTGGGGAAGATCAGGTGACCTAGCTGGCAAGCACGAAGACAAACAGTAGAAATTCTCGCCGTATACTGAAATGTAAGCCCTTAATGGCTCGCCATGAAGGGTAACAAAACGGTGCGTAGAATATCGTCGACGTACCGCTGTGGTGTAAGTGTGCCGCGGATGACAACCAAACGGGTCCCGCTATGAAAGGAAATGGTACCAAGGACCATCAGTCCTAGTTGTCGGGCAGTATGGCGGACGAAAAGTCACGTTCATATCCCACCACCATCCGGGGCGTATCCAGACACGTCTTTGGCCTGTAATCTCATTGACTGGAGTAGAATAGTCTTCAGTGTTGAGTCCCGCTTCGAACTGAGCTCCGACGACCAACGAAGACGCCACGGGCAGTGGCAGCGGTACGTCGACGATACCCTACGCATTTCAGCAACATAATGCCCGCCCGCACACGGCGACAGTTTCTACGTTTTTCGTCGTGCTTGTCAAACTCTACCGTTGGCCAGCAAAATCGCCAGATTTCTCCCTAATCGAGAAAGCTTGGTGCATTACGGGCATGACTCTCCAACCAGCTTGGGAGTTTGACGATCTCACGCGCCAAGTGGACAGAATTTGTCTCAACAAGATAGTGCATTGCCACACTGTGATTATTTGTTCGCCACTTTTGGATGAAACCTTTCCGGACAGATGGATAGGTAAGACGGTCCAACATCCTGACTACCTCTTTTACCAGACATAAGGCCTCGTTTTTATTTCTTTTGCTGCGTTTATTTTAAAGATAAAGCGTTCAGCCGACTAGTTCCTGAGGTGCAAACTCATACGGCACGAATAAGAGATACTGCTGTAGCTGTAGTCGGGCAGATGTTGGCGAATACATGGAAAGAAATTGCGTATCGTCTAAACGTTCTGTGGGCCACAAACTAAATACATATCGAAATTTAGTCACGAAAATTTTTTGAGTTAAGCTACCATTTGCAATAAACAGCAAAGCTGTATCGAGCGTAGTTCCCTAAATGGGGGAAAGCGTTTATGTTTACACTCTATATATATATGATTCTAGAACCTAGAATGCTATTTCACTGTTTATTTTAAATATTTTCCAGTGACTGTCTACGGTCGTATGAGATGGAAACACATCAACAAGATTAAAAAAAAAAAAAAAAGTACTTCGCTAAATTATAGAAGTTCCATTGTTCATATTAAAAACTATGTACAAAAGAAGCCATAACGTGAGCGAAGTTTGCGTGGGAGAGGTGTCAAGCATCTAAGTGCCGCATGGCCCACTCAGTGCGACCCCGTGGCGCTTCTGGGTCACAGAAAGCACACCGCAATGCACGGCGCATTCCACTAGCAACTGGCTTCAGTAGTGCTATTGCAACAGTCGCTGTCTTACCCACACCAGCTCGCAGAACCAACTCATCCTGCGTCGGGTCACAGTCTTCCTTAGTCACGTCACACTTCTGCTTATTACGCTTCATTTCATTACTTTAATTGTCGCGGGAGTATCTTCTCTGGTAGTACGCAGATTTCGACCGGTGTCTACGTCCGTCATATTACTGAGGACAACCAATATAAGCTATACTTCTGTTGTGTTTGTAAAATATTTGTTCGTCACTTGCGTGTTAGTAATTCGTTTGGTTTTTGGTATCATCATTTAGCAGAATGTATCATGTAACTTCCATCCCTAGATCATCCGAATCAGTCACTTAAACGTGTCACAGACCACTCTATCTAATATTGCTACTTATTGCGTTCAGTTTCCTTTACGTAAACTGTGCAGCCAATGAAAACAAGTTAGCACTGCGTATAATTACAGCTTTCAGGCTTAAATTTAATGAATCTAGGAACAATACCGAATCATCAAATGCCTTTGTTAGCAGGGTCAACTAGATGTTCTGTATGGTTGTCTGTAGGTATGGATTTTAAACGCTGTTGATTTGTAAAGCATCGTGAGATTCATACTACAAAAGGCATTTCAAAGATCAAAGTTATTTCCTCCTGATTCTCACAGTTTTGTGTCCAATACAGTGATTGGTTTGGAAATGAACTGTGAGAATTTATGGTTACTACAAATGACTGAAGCGGTTTCACCAACGTAATATGGCCACATACTCTGAAATAATATTGCGAAACTTTGCAGTGACAGAGTGAAACTCAGCAGTTTTTGTTTACAGATCACAGTGAGTATATGTGAAGTGTAACTTTAAAGACATGTTACATTCCAGTCTCCCATAGCACAGCGGGAACGTTTCCATTACATATTTACTGTTTTACGCTTCGAAGGAAGTCTTTAAAAAAACTTAAAATAAAATTCTACGAAAACTGCTCATCATCTCTCATATTTTTATTAATGGTTTCATACTTGAATAGTTCGTGTATCTGCGGACCAACGGAGACCACCACGTTGCTTTATTGAAGGGGCAGAAGTTTTTATGTATATTCAGAATTATTCCTCAGTGTCATCCAGGTTCTTTAAAATGGTTCAAATGGCTCTGAGCACTATGGGACTTAACATCTTAGGTCATCAGTCCCCTAGAACTTAGAACTACTTAAACCTAACTAACCTAAGGACATCACACACATCCATGCCCGAGGCAGGATTCGAACCTGCGACCGTAGCGGTCGCGCGGTTCCAGACTGTAGCGCCTAGAACCGCTCGGCCACGCCGGCCGGCCCAGGTTCTTCACAAAATTGTTGTAATGCGCGGTTTCATGTGATGGGCAAGAAGTAGAACGCTGGATTGTCTTAGTGTTTCGTTAAGAACGCTGCCTGTTCCATGCTGAAGTGATGGGCCATTCTTTTTTGCTTGGACTGAGATGCCTTCGGCATTGCTGTTCGACAGTCAGAATAAGCAACAGAATTTGGTGTAACCGTGTTGTAAGCCAAATAATATGTCAATGAGTTTAGATAATCGGAAATCACTCAGTTAATGAATGATTTGTATGTATATACACAGATAGAGCTGCTTTTTACATTTTACTCTCCGGACCGGTACCGAGCAACATGCCCAACCGAAGCGATCCTACAGAAGATACAAAATACGTAATACTATATGTTATGGGCAGTTTTCGTAATTTTACATTACGTTGCTCAGTACTTATGTATAATTTATTACTGTGCTCGCACGGAATTTCTGTAGCCTTTTTTGAAATTTTATTTTAATATAAACTGGTGTTCAGCACGTTCTCGTTGTGTTACAAATGAGGTAGCGTGTTTTACGTTACCAGCGATGTGTTTTGACGTCAAAGACAGTGGTATAGCAGGTTCTTGGTAGGTTGGGTTGGGTTGTTTTGGGGAAGGAGACCAGACAGCGAGGTCATGGGTCTCATCGGATTAGGGAAGGAAGTCGGCCGTGCCCTTTCAAAGGAACCATCCCGGCATTTGCCTGGAGCGATTAAGAGAAATCACGGAAAACCTAAATCAGGATGGCCGGACGCGGGATTGAACCGTCGTCCTCCCGAATGCGAGTCCAGTGTCTAACCACTGCGCCACCTCGCTCAGTGCAGGTTCTTGCGATTGTTTTCTATGGCTTAGGTGTTTTGTGTATTGGTTTCATTATTTCGTTGGTTCAATTATTAATAGTAAAATATAATTAGTATAAAAGTAAACAGAATAAAACATATTTAGTATAAATTTTGTGTAGTTTATGCGGTTATTTCATCTCTTGACGAATCGGATCCAGGTCACAGAGCATAATAACAGCACAAACATGTCATTGACTAAAACAACCTACAATATTTTCTCAATCTTGAGTTTATAAACTGGTACGAAGTACCCTTCGCCGGTACTGTACAGTGGCTTGTGAGGTACACATCGACATACAATCTATTCTGCCTGACATTCTTTTGTGTTGCGTTAAGTTTCTTATGCGTAGGCTGCGTAGGTAACTGGAACCGAAGGAAACAAATTGGGAATATACAGGGTGGTCAGAAACAGTCTGAAAAGCTTGCAAGGGTGTTACAGAGTACGCTGTGCAGAGAAATAATTGTTAAGGAAAAAATTCGATACGTTGTGCCGTCTGCGAATTAATTAGGATTGAAGTTAGCCAATCAGGCCGTTGCGCGCGCAAATTAAAGCGGCCCGCCACAGATGGTGTCGCCAAACTTGTTCTTCGTTTCGTTTCCTAGAACCAAACGATACAGCGATACATCAATCGGACATCGGACGATAGTAACGAGCGAACCCGAGGCAAAACTGAGCAATCTCGTGTGCTATTATCTACTCCATGAGAAAAAATGACACAAAATGTATCTGGCAGGCCGCTTGAATTTGCGCGCGCAACGGCCTGATTGGCTAATTTTAATGCAACGTATCGAAATTTTTCCAAGCAATTATTTTTCAGTACATCCTACCCTGCAACACCTTTACAATCTTTTCAGACTGTTTCTGACCACCATGTAACGGGCCGCCTTAAGGTACGTTCACATGGGCCATAAAAATTGAATATTGCCACTACTGTTCAGAACGTTTGCACCAATACTTTTCCAGGGCAGAACTTCTTCCAAGGGCCAAACTACTGCCATAAAATGGACAAATACGTGCTAGTAGACGTGAACGTGGCTCCACTATTTTACATCACACAAGGAATAAAATTAGAAACAACAACAAAAATCGGGCAATGTGGATGCTTTCTTGAGCAAGTGGAACGCTTCACAAGATTTAACTAGTGAACTGATGCTGGATGTAGCCCGTCCCAGAATTTCACCGGAATATCAAAATACTATTTCGAATATCATGTACAAGAAAATGGTTCAAGAAGCGCTAAAACCGATACAAAAGAGAGTGTATACCTGTTACAACACTTTTTAGCAGCTGGTGATTCGTACAGAAGTTTAATGTACAGCCTTACAAGAAGAGCATACAGAAATCGGAATGTGTATTTTTTTTTTTTTTTTTTTTTTTTTAAGACTATGGCACGTTAAGTTCACAATTCAAGCATCAATGTTTCAAAGCATTTCCAGGCAACTGTCAAACACTCTCGGGAAAATCGACTTTGAAGTTTTACGACTGTCCTTAATACCCGAAAGGATGGGCGTTTTTCTGAAGAGGCTTGTGTTCCTGTGGTATAATGCTTGCCTGCCACGTGGGTGGCCTGCTTTCGATTACCAACTGTGATAGACCCAGAGTCGATTTGTGCTGCTAGTTGTACGTATCACAGTTTCGAGCCCGTACATCGTTAATGGCAGGATGCATGTATCACAAACCTTCATTTTTAAATTGGTAGGTATAGTCGGTTTACAGAGTACGTAACCAAGTTTCCCAAATGACGTCAAGATGAGGCCAATTTGCCAGGTGAGCTATGCTCTCTGGTTATCTTTTCAAAGATAGATTTTTTGCCCCAGATAAATGTATTCATTCACTACTTCCAGAAGATGTTTTCAGTGGAGGGTGTAACATTGTCGGGGCTCATGACCTTGGTTTACTGAAGTTACTTCTGAGGCCTACAGCTCGCGCAGCTCTGAGTTCTCGGACCAACTTTTTGTGTTAGTTTGGGTCACTGTGATATTTTGCCCCACCCCTGTCCTCATCCCCATAGAGCAGGCTGACATCTCAGTGCGAGATTCCGAGCCTCTAGCTCTACTTGTCAGGTGTGTGCTTGTTTTGAAGTTCGACATTTTCGTACAGGGAAGGTTTGCACCATATCTTCTCATGCTGTTTCAATGTAGGGCGAAAGAGGTGGGGTTGTATAAGAAGTAAATAGATATTTGGATGGATAAGGGTTTTAAGGCATGTTACACGCAATAGGTGGGGGTGAGGAAGGACAAGTGCTCGATTAGGGCAAGATCACTACTCCCTGAGATGATTCTGCTCCCACCGGTTTATGAAAGGGAACAACCTACTATCACAACCATCACCTTACACCTGGATAATTCTGACATGAATCTCACGTTGCTAAGAAACTATTTGTAATGGTGCATTACTGCGTGCCAATTTTTTCGACCTTGAATTGTATCCTTTGTTGTAACAAGTTGCGTCAAATCCGCTCAGCTCCTAAAAGAGTGTCTCCACTCCTTCCAATCTCTGTAAGCGTAGACCAGTTGAGGTGTAAATTCAAAGAAGTAGTATCTACGCCAATTGAGATATATAGCAAATATATTAATAAGGGATAGTACTTATTCCCCATTGCACACAAAACAGGTCAGAACACTGTTGCACAAGCAATGAAAAAAATACGCCAAATTTAAAGAACACAAAACTTACAAGATTGGAAAAGTTTTACAGAAGCTCGAAATTTAGGGCGAACTTCAATGCGAGATGCTTTTAATAGTTTCCACTATGAAACTCTTTCTAGAAAACTGGTGGGAAACCTAAACAGATTTTGCTCGTATGTAAAATAAACCAGCAGCAACACGCAATCAATACCTTCACGGCGCGATAATGATGATGATACTGCTGAGAGTGCCACTAATGCAGAGGTACTAAATATAGTTTTCCAAATTCCTTCACCAAAGAAGATGAAGTAAATATTCCAGAACTCGAATCAAGAACATCTGAAAAATTAGTAACTTAGAAGTAGATATCCTCCGTGTACCGAAGCAGCTAAAATCACTTAATAAAAGCAAGGCCACCGGTGCAGACTGTATACCAATCAGGTTCCTTTCAGAGTATGCTGATACAATAATTCGATTCTTGGCAATCATATACAATCACTCGTTCGTCCAAAGATCCGTACGTAAAGACTGGGGAGTTGTACAAGTCACGCCAACACCCCAGAAAGGAAATAGGAATAATCTGTTGAATTACAGACACATACCACTAACGTCAATTTGCACTGGAATTTTGGAACATCTACTGTGTTCCAATATTATAGACTGCCAAGAAGAAAATGATTCGTCGACACACAGCCAATCCGGATTCAGAAAATATCGTTTTTGTGAAACTCATCTAGCTCTTTATTCTCACGAAGTAATCAGTGCTATCTGCACAGGATGCTTTTCACACTGTTTCTCACAAGCGACCTCTAATCAAATTGCGTGCCTATGGTGTATCTCTCAGATGTGCGACTAGATTCGTGATTTTCTGTTAGAATGGCCACCGTAGTATTTGATGGAAAAGTCATCGAGTAAAACAGAAGTAATACCTGGCGTTTCCCAAGGAAATGCTACAGGCCATTTGCTGTTCCTGATCTACATAAACCATTTAGGAGAGAATCTGAGCAGCCCTCTTGGATTGTTTGCAGATTATGCTGTTCAAATGGCTCTGAGCACTATGGGACTTAACTGCTGAGGTCATCAGTCCCCTAGAACTTAGAACTACTTAAACCTAACTAACCTAAGGACATCACACACATCCATGCCCGAGGCAGGATTCGAACCTGCGACCGCAGCGGTCGCGCGGTTCCAGACTGAAGCGCCTAGAACCGCTCGGCCACTCCGGCCGGCGATTATGCTGTCATTTACTGTTTTATAAAGTCATCAGATGATCAAAACCAATTTAAAAAATTATTCAGACAAGATATCTGTATGGCGCGAAAAGTGGCAACTGACTCAAAATAATCGGAAGTGTGAAATCATCCACATGAGTACTAAAAGGAACCCGCTAAAATTTGGTTACCTGATAGAAGAAACAAATCTAAAGGTTGTAAATTAACTAAATACTTACGGATTACTATTATGAGTAACGTAAATCGGAACAATCACATCGATAATGTTGTGGAGAAAGCAAATCGATGAAAAACTGTAATACTTCTACTATAGAGGCTGCTTACACTCGCTTGTCTGGCCGCTTCTGGAGTACTGCGATGCGTTATGGGCTCCGCAGCAGATAGGATTGACGGAGAACATCGGAAAGGTTCAAAGAAGGGCAGCTCGTTTTGTACTGTCACGAAATCGGGGAGATTGTGATATTATACGCGAATTGGTGTGGCAATCATAAAAAAGGGCGTTTTTGGTTGCGGCACGAACTTCTCATGAAATTTCGATCACATTTTTCCCTTAGAATGTGAAAATACTTTGTTGGAGCCCACCTACGGACATAAGGAGAAATAATCGTCATAACAAAACAAAGAGAAATCGGAGTTCGCATGGAAAGAATTAAGTGTAAGTTTTTCCAATGCGCTATTCGAGGATGGAACGGTAGACAAATAGCTTCAAGGTGGTTCGCTAAACCCACTGCCAGGTACTTAGTTTTGAATTGCAGAGTAATCATGTAGCAGTAAATCTAGACGAACGTAGTGGCAGTGGACGAGCCGTTTACTGCAGATTGTTGTTGGGCTCCGTCAGAAAGTTAAATCGACGAATGTACTGCGCAGGCTCAGTTTAAATATCACGTAGAAATGTTTCGAGGAAAAGAAGAATGCAATCGGAGGTGTGCGTTCCAAATGAATCTTATTTCGTAGGCGTCAACCACGAACGGAGAATATCTTTAAAAAAAAAATGCAAACAGGTCTAGTTTCCTTCGTGAAAAATCTCTTACACGATATTTTCCGCAAGAACACATCTGTAGTGCTCGACCACTGTCACGACATCACTGATATTGATGAAACTTGGCACAGCGTATGGATTCAATTCAAGGTCGGAAAAAAGTCGCGTAATGATATCTCACGACAAAAAGGTCCTTAGTACTTCAAGTAATCTATTCTGTTTCTTTAATGTCATATTGTGGCACATACTGCAAGAGGATAGTCTTTTTCGTTTACTTTATACTGTCACTGAAGAGGTATCAAAAACGTCTGCACATAGAGGTACAAAAAAAGCAGTTTTAATGAAGCACAGTGTGTTCTTACACAAAGATGGTACCCTACAATTGTACAGCTCATAACTCCATTTAATTGCAGCCCATAATTATATCTAAGAATTTCAAAACAGATATTCTGATACAGCAGCCTTCGATCGACCTTGATTCTAGGCTATGTTTAGGGAATCGAATCTGTTTTCTAGAGCAAAGCGTCTAAGAACTAGGTGCTAAAGCACGAAATGATTCTGGAAGCACACATCTACAACAAATAGCTTAAAAACCTGATCTACAACTATCACAAATGTCTGATGGGCGCACGTGGTAATATACGTTATCGCATTTATACTCAAAATATGAAACGTATTTTTTTAATTATTATCGAATAATGTCAACACAGTCTTATTTAGATTTATTGGTCAGTATTTTAATACAAAGAGGACTTTCTACTCGAGGCACAATAAACATAACGTCATCTTCTGATAAAGAAATACATACAACAAAATTTAAACTTTACTGCAAATATAAAATAAGAACAATGACAGCGATACTTTTCTTGTACTTTTAAAGCAAACTACTACAAATCTTGGGAATGTCGACAAAAAAATAAAACGGGGATGTCGAGAAGTGCGTAACTCGTGTAAGAGTGACGGCTATAGTGAAGTAGGACTTATTTCTTTTCTCGTTTCACACAGCTGTACTATGTCCCATGGCTTCCTAAAAGCAAAAAGCTACCTTTAAATTAAAAAAAAAATTGATGTCAAACAGAGTTAATTCTGGTGGCAGTATTTTACGTATTACATTTTTGCAGTGATTCTCCAAAACTGTAGTGGGAGATAGGTAGGGAACGAAATTGGCAGTAATTTTGTCGACGAAACAAGACTGCCAGTAGTGTATCGATGGGGAACATGACGCAATTTCCACTTAATTGAAGACTGAATTATGTGATACGTGTGTCGTCACAATTCAAGGTGACATCCATTTGATCTTGAAGAGTGGAAATGTTAGTGTTGATTGCCTATATGTAGGGGTAGGTTCAACAAACTTTGAGCTTGACATATGCACATATGATGTTATGAACAGATGAATGTGGTAAATTTGAAAACTGGTGGGAATTTTTAAACAAAATTGCATTTTACTTCGACAAGCACAACACACACACACACACACACACACACACACACACACACACAAACGCAACGCACCCTCTCTTCCTATCAAAACCTAGTATTTTACTAACCATTAAAATGAAAGATCCAATAACAATGTAGTCCCAACTGAGCTGTGCTCCGAAGTATCTGAACGACTTGAATTATTTATTAAAACATACTCCACACAAAAAATTATCTGAATTATGTAAAATTACGAAAATGTTGTCAATTATGTTTTCTCTTATGACTTCAAAAAACCAATATACAACGTACTGTCCATAAGTAGTTAAAAAAACTTTTGAATTGAAACTAACGAATTAGTAATATGCAGTTGTTAAATGACATATATTTTTAATACTATTCCGCAAAATTTCAAAATGTGAAATAAAATCAACTAAACTTCAAAATGTGAAATACAATCAACTACTGATTTAAGCTCCTGTTAGTTGTCTTCGCCAACACATGGCTGCACGGGTAAAATATTCTAAGGTCGATAAGCGTACCATATACTAAGACACAACAGTGCCCTAATTAATTATTTTCCACACCAACAACGCTTGTCCAGTGTTACAGTATTCTTTCTAAGTCCACAAAGATGCATCAAATAAATAAAAAATAAAAATAAAAAGAAGAAGAAGAAGAAGTAGTAGTAGTTTGCGTTAAATTGGTGTCAAAAACATGATTGCGAAGGTAATGGGCGAAGGCGGAGTCTAGCGTATCGTGGGACATTATCCTATTTGTAAACAAAAAAAATGGTTCAAATGGCTCTGAGCACTATGGGACTTAACTTCTGAGGTCATCAGTTCCCTAGAACGTAGAACTACTTAAACCTAACTAACCTAAGGACATCACACACATCCATGCCCGTGGCAGGATTCGAACCTGCGACCGTAGCGGGCGCGCGGTTCCAGACTGTAGCGCCTAGAACCGCTCGGCCACTCCTGCCGGCATTTGTAAACAAACCAGCCATTTGCGCTAACAAAATTTAATGACTAGAGACCGGATAATATACATGTGCATGTTGCATATACATTTGCATATCTGGTTCCTTTTCACCTTTATCGCATATTTTAACTAAAAACTAGTGACGATGCATATTTTCGCGCTATGTTCACAATATTTTAAAAATTTCGACTGGCGGTCTCTAGCTCGATATAGTTTTGATGTCTCACAGATTGACCGCGACCTAGAACTGCGTGCAATCGCTAACCGAGAGGCCACTGCCTATCGAAATCATTACAGAAGAGGAATAGGGACAGGCAGACAGAGTCAATGCTCCTGCGTCCACGCCGCCGGTTAATCCCCTCCGCTGTCATACCGTACGCGTCGGCAACAATTAAATTAAACTACGCAAGATATTAGTCGCAATTCCATTGTTTCAGTTTAGCTTCCTATTTACTTGTACACAGTTGAATGTGTTTACGACGTGTAGTGTGTAGCGTGTTGTGCACCCTGCCGTCCGAAAAGAGAAGCGTCGTTTCGTGGTTACCTGAACATCCTGGAACATTTACATATGGCGGAACTGCTTTATATTGCCGAGTTTGCAAGAAAAACGTTTCGTACAAAAAAAAAGTTTCAAACAGACTAGCATGTCAAGACAAGTCTTCATATCGCAGGGTTGGTGAAGAAAGGACCACGTCACCACCTTCTAACAGCAAGTTGCAGTAGCAGGGATTTGTCCAAAGGTAACCAAAAAAGTCGGTTCAACATGGATATATGTGAAGCATTCATTGCAAGCAATATTCCTCTTCACAAACTTACAAACCCTATCCTCAAAGGCTTCCTGGGCAAATATTGCTTAAATCAAAAATATACCAGATGAATCGATATGCGTAAAAATTACATACTGACAATTTACGTAAATATTCCGGAAGAAATACGCGATGAACTCAAGGACAGCATTATCTGGATTTCAGTTGACGAAGCTGAAGACACTTGTGGCCATTACATTGCAAATTTAACTGTTAGTGCTTTAAAAGAAGAGCCTTCTTCTTCCTATTTAGCTGCCCGCAAATAACTTGAAAAAGTAAATCATTCTACGATCGTCAGATTTGTGAATGAGGGTATTAGAAAAGCATGGAGACGCACTGGTTGTTATTTCGGTTGTTCAATCATTCTAAGAGTAACGAAACTTCAATGCAAGATGATATATCTACTCCAACAGATATCCGATGCAATAAATGTGAAGTTCAAAGCATACTAAAATAATTGTTTGTGACATACTGTGACATAGTTTCCAAATGTCTGTCAGTTCTATTGAAGTACAGTGATGGCGTGTGTGTGTGTGTGTGTGTGTGTGTGTGTGTGTGTGTGTGTGTGTTTTACTCCCTCACACCACTGACCAATGTTCGATTACAAATACAGTCTTCCACAACCTGTGCATGCATATACATCCCATACTGATTTGTGAAATTTAATTTGCTTAAGACAAATAGATGGTTATCCATTCACTCACAACTGGCTCATGTGGCACAGAAACTCCCCTCCTGACTTCGAAATATAACCCATTCATCCAGTGGAGCAATAGAATCAGATGTGTGTAACATATGTTTCCAAACATATATCGGGGCTATTTATAAGTGCTGTGATTTCATGTAGGATACTCCCACTCCCCATTAACAAATATTCCATTAAAGCTACTGTTTTCCACACCATATACAACCCATATTAATTTTTGGAATGTACTTCTGTCTTCCTAGCATTGAATATATTTAGACAGAATCAAACTCGAACAGCGCCTTTCCATAGTTAGACAGCAGATCTTAAAAACCATGTTTCTTTTTGCATAGGAATATGTAGACTTTTCTGCCAGACGTTAGATAGTCGCACACATTCTGTTACAAAAATCTCATGTTTTATCCGAATCCATAAGCTACCTAGAAGTCATCTACAGAAGGCCACTGCAGTAGAACAGGCTGATGGTCCGTTTCAACGTCAACAATTTCTGATTAAGATGGACTTCTGACAGTCTCGCTGCATCCATATCAATTCCTCTTAGTAGGTATCCTGCTCTTGACTGTGGAAAAGGGTATAACGTCTCTAGAGTGCACAGACTTCCCCTACTGCAGTACTTACATATGACGTCATTTTCCGTCCAACATGTAGTGCATAAATTAAGAAACCACGCACTTTCTACCGCCAATTACAATTGTATCCGGAGAGTAATTCTTTTTACTAAAGTAACATGACGCATGACCGTAGGCAGCACTCAGATCTTATTTTTTTCATCTTTTTTTCCGAACGGCGCTATTGTCTGTTACTTCTACGTTCCGACACTGAGGTGTTAAAATCACAGTATAATCACAGCTATCACATTACAAGCAGATTTAAGAGTCACTGATGAAAAAAATCATTTTAACGATAATACTTTATTCTTCACAACGTGTATTAACAATATATACAGATATACAATAAAACAATACTGTCTATTGCAACTTCTTTTATTTCGTCAAAAATGCTCCTATTGTCGCTAAAACAGGTCTCTGGCACACAGCACACGAGGAAAGGATATGTCCACATTTAACACAAGTAACAATATTTCTTCCTGGAAGCAGATTTTGCGCAGGCGACCATTGTCAGAAGTCGCCACAGCCACATGGTGTTCTGATGGTGGTATCAGAAGATTTAACGGAAGTTTAATATTAGCTGCATCCTTTGCATTAATTTTTGCATCTGTATTCTGACAGATATAATCCACAAAATCCTTACCCCTCACAAGAATCAAAGCAAGCACTTGGTACATCACACAGTATGTTCAACACATGAGTTGTTCGTTTCATCCCAATATTTCAACCCTCCACCACATTGGAAATACACAGTTTCACCTCTGTCACTGGTATAAAAGAATCCAGCTTCACTTAGTTTGTCAGGACGTTGCTTAACAGCTAAAGGCCAACTTTTGAAAGACGCCAGCCTCAAATCCTATGCTCTGTATTTAGGGTGAGCTAACCTAATCTACTGCACATCACATGTTGAACTGCAGGGCAATGCTGATTCAGGAGACGAATGTGAGAGTATCTCCATTCTGCATAGGTTACAAGTATTGGACAACAGAAACAATTCGACCCACCACAGGTACCCTGTCACAGATATACCTCCCGAACACCCTCATACATCCACTACATTACACAGCGACCTGCTTTCAAAGCTCCCTTTATATGTGGCCTACTCTCAGGTTCGAAGATGCCTACATTTCCGCCCACATCACCATGACTTCACTTCTGGTCACGTATTCTAAATTTTCTTGCACATGTGGTACAATTGTAAATGCCTAGCGCAAATGCACTATTTCTCTGTATGTGTATGTGTACATCACTTCTGGTCAAGTATTCTAAATTTACTTGTAAATGAGGTGCAACTGTAAACATCTAGCACAAATTCGACATTTTTCTGTAAGTGTGTGTATCGGTTTCTCACAGGGGCCCGCACGATACACTGTAGGTCCAGAATAGGATTCAAAGGTGGTTCCACCAGAGGATATGACTGGGACAGAGCTCAAATATGGACCCACCATGCTTTAAGCCCGGGATAGGGTTCAAAAATGGGTCCACCCCGCGTTATGGCCGGGACAGTTTTCGAAACTGAGTTCACCCGCAATACATCTGGGGCAGTGACTAAAGGTTGATTTACAAGTGACAGGTCAGGGGTAGGTTTCAAAGGCGAATCCAAGCACGATATACCCACGGCGGTGTCTAAAGGTGGATTCACCAGCAGTATATTCGGTGGAAGATATGCCGACCTCCTTGGGAAACTGACCCATGCACACAGAAAAATAGTGCATTTGCGCTGATTCTTTACAGTTGTTCTACACAGACAAGCAAATCTGTAATACGTGACCAGAAGTGATGTCATGATCACGTGAGCAGAAGTATTGGTATCTTGGATCTTCAGAGTACGCTATATACAAAGGGAGCATTGCATGCAGGTCGCTCTGTAAAGTAGTGGATGTCTGAAGGTGTTGGGAAGGTATATCTGGGAGCGTGCATCTGTGGTGGGTCAAACTGTTTCTTTTGTAAAATACTTGTAACCTGTGCAGAATCGAGATACTCTCATATTCTTCTCCTGAATCAGCATCGCTATACAGTTCAGTGTGTGATATGCGGGAGATTCCATTATCCCACCTTAAATATAGAACATACAAGGCGAGGCAGGCATCTTTCAAAGGTTGGCCTTTAGTTGTTAAGCAATGCCCTGATAAACCAAGTAAGCTGGATTCTTTTATGCTGGTGAGAGAGATGAAATGGTGTGTTTCCACTGTGGTGGAGGGTTGAAATATTGGGAAGAAATGAACAACACTGTGTGGTTTTCCAAGTCCTTGTTTGTGATTGTTGTGAAGGGTAAGGATTTTGTGGATAATATCTGTCAGAGCCGGCTGGTGTGGCCGAGCGGTTCTAGGCGCTTCAGTCTAGAACCACGCGACCGCTACAGTCGCATGTTCGAATCCTGCCTTGGGCGTGGATGTGTGAGATGTCCTTAGGTTAGTTAGGTTTAAGTAGTTCTACGTTCTAGGGAACTGATGACCTCAGATGTTAAGTCCCACAGTTCTCAGAGCCATTTGAACCATATCTGTCAGAATACAGATGCAATAATTACTGCAAAGCATATAGTTAATATTAGACCTACATCAAATCTTCTGAAACCAACATCAGAACACCATACGACAGTGACAACTTCCGACAATTCCCGGCTGTGTGAAATGAGTTTCCAGGAAGAAATCGGAGTATTATTCTTTCCTTGCAGACATATTGCTGCTTGCATTAAATGTAAACCTACCCATTCCATGTGTGCTGCGTGTCAGAGACCTGCTTCAGATGTAGGAAGTGCAATTTTGGTGAAAACAATGATCTTGTAGGAGATGTATTTTTTCTACATTGTTAATACATACTGTGAAGAATAAAGCATTATCGGTGGAAGATATGCCGACCTCCTTGGGAAACTGACCCATACATACAGAAAAATAGTGCATTATTTAGCTACAAAATAGCAGGTCAGCAACTGGAAGCAGTTAATACCATAAATTATCTGGGAGTACGCATTAGGAGTGATTTAAAATGGAATGATCATATAATGTTGATCGTCGGTAAAGCAGATGCCAGACTGAGATCATTGGAAGAATCCTAAGGAAATGCAATCCGAAAACAAAGGAAGTAGGTTACAGTACGCTTGTTCGCCCACTGCTTGAATACTGCTCAGCAGTGTGGGATCCGTACCAGATAGGGTTGATAGAAGATATAGAGAAGATCCAACGGAGAGCAGCGCGCTTCGTTACAGGATCATTTAGTAATCGCGAAAGCGTTACGGAGATGATAGATAAACTCCAGTGGAAGACTCTGCAGGAGAGACGCTCAGTAGCTCGGTACGGGCTTTTGTCAAAGTTTCGAGAACATACCTTCACCGAAGAGTCAAGCAGTATATTGCTCCCTCCTACGTATATCTCGCGAAGAGACCATGAGGATAAAATCAGAGAGATTAGAGCCCACACAGAGGCATACCGACAATCCTTCTTTCCACGAACAATACGAGAATGGAATAGAAGGGAGAACCGATAGAGGTACTCAAGGTACCCTCCGCCACACACCGTCAGGTGGCTTGCGGAGTATGGATGTAGATGTAGATCGTTAAATTCCATTCTTTCTTGTTCCCCCCCCCCCCCCCCCCCACCGTATCAATCACACTTAGGTCTGCTTAACAACTTCTGGGCTGCACTGAAGAATAGTGATTTTTTAGTAAAAAGCATTACACAGCGGATTAAATCGGAATTGAGGTAGGAAATGCTTGGCTTCCTAATTTATGCACTGTATGCAGGACGCAAGGTCGATGCCGTGTGTCAGTACTTTAATAGGGGAAACTCTATGCACTCTACAAACATTATGCCGCTTCCCACAGTCAAGAGCAGGTGGCATACTAGGAGAAACTGGTATGGATGGAACGGGAATACATTAAATCCGTCTAAAGAAGAATTGGTTGTCATTGAAGTGAGCCATTAGCCTGTATTGTTGCAACGTGGTTTCTAGAGATGACTACTAGCTTAAGGGGTCGAATAAAACGCGCGATTTCTTTTTAACAGAATGTACATGTGCGACTACCTAACGTCTGACAGAAAAGTCTACATATTTTTCCACTAAAATCAACAAGGCTTTTAAGCTCTGACTTCTAACTATGGAACTGCACTGCTCGAATTTGATCCTGTCTAAATGTATTAAATGCTAGCAATGCGGAAATACATTTCAAAAATCAATATGGGATGTATATGGTAAAACAGTAGTTTTAATGGAACATCTGTTAATGATGGGAGGGAGTATCCCACACAACATCATTGTGGTTATATAGCCCTGACAGACGTCTGGAAATTACACTTACAGAGAAAAAGTCGCAACACCAAAGAATAATTAAGATAGAGTAACGAAATTTTGGGAATACATTTGCCTAGGTAACAATTTTAAGTTATTAGCATCGTAGGTTAATGTAAGCATGAGAATGATTAATGTAAGAGATTATGAATGAACTTTACCCTTCTTTTCCTGGTGTTGTTTGTAATCGTCTCCGTCTCTTCATTCAGATAATGTAAGAGATTAATGTAAGCGCGAAAAAAGCCATTGAAAATGTGAAATGCTGGTATATTAATAACCAGTGTAACCATCAGAAGGTTGAATGCAAGCATGTAAATGTGCACGCATTGTGTTGTACAGGTGCCGGATGTCAGTTTGGGGGATTGAGTTCCATTCCTCTTGCACTCGATCGGTCAAGATAAGAACGGTTAAAGCTGTTGTCCAATGATGTTCCATATGTGCTCAATTGTAGACAGATCTGGTGATTGAGCAAACCAAGGCAACATGTTGACACTTTGTGGAGCATGTTGGGTTACAACAGTGGTATATGGGCGAGCGTTATCTCGTTGGAAAACACACCCTGGTGTGGCATTCATGAATGGTGGCACGATCGGTCGAATAACCATGATGTATAATTTTGAAGTCAGAGTGTTTACGATAACCATGAAAGTGCACATGGTCTCATATGAAATCGTACCCCAGACCATAGCTCCAGATGCAGTGTGTAGCACGCAGACATGTTGATTGCAGGCCCTCAATTGGCCTCCTCCAAACCAACACATGGCCACCACTGGCACTGAGGCAGAACCAACTATCACCAGAAAACACAACACCCTGCCCTCCAGTGAGCTCTCGCTTGACACAAGTGAAGTCGCAGATGGAGGTGGTTTGGGATCAGTGGAATGCACGCTACAGGGCTACTTGTTCAGAGCTATCCTTGAAGTAACCAATTTGTAACAGTTCGTCGTGTCACTGTTGTGCCATCTGCTGCTCAAATTAGTTTTGCAGGTGCAGCACGATGTCCAAAGCCATCAGCCAAACACTCCGTAGCGCCACATGATCGTCTGGATCCCTGTTTTCTTGTGACAGAACATTCTCATGACCATACAAACATGTACAGAGGCTACATTCCTACCAAGTCTCTCTGCAGTATCGAAGAAGGAACATCCAGCTTCTCGTAGCCCTATTACACGACCCTGTTCCAAACTGCAGGTGGTGTTGCTGCAGGTGGTAGGAGAACGACCAATAGCAGCACAGTGGGGGAGGGAGCGGTATGACGTCTTTTTTGGGTCATAAATTACTATAATAAAAATAAGTTATGACTTTAAGCTGAAAGCTTTGGGCACCTGGGTAAACGTGAACCAAGGCCGCCATCTTGCCCATAAATTATCGTAATTATCATGAAAGTTATTGCCCATTAATTATGTCCTAAATAAACAAAACGTGCACCCAAGTTAACAGTCTGTTTACATAAGAGTCGTGAAGAGTTTGTTTACATAAGAGTCATTAAATTAGGCTAGTGCAACTGGCTGATTTGTCTACACAAGAGAAGAATGCCCTCACTGCGCTAGAATCCACCTTCGCCCATTACTTGGGAATTGTATAATAAGTAACCAAAAGCTATTTTCAGGTCCCAACACATGCAACCTAATAAACAAGCAAGTAAGCGTCTTGGGGACCGTCCATTAATTACGTGGAGTTTTCTTTTTAAATTTGGGCCCTCTCCCCTGTTCGTGTGGTGTGGTGGGAGCCCCCCTTCCCCCCACCGTCATATCTTCTGTGGAGACGTTCAATTTTTTGAGGTCTCCCAAGGTTTTCTTTACACTCTTGGTTTTCACTGTATTAGGTGTCACTACGTTCGAAATCGTCTTGGTAAGTATGTTTTTATTCATCCTATGTATTTGTCTCTAGAACGTTACCCTTCTTTTCCTGGTGTTGTTTGTAATCGTCTCCGTCTGTTCATTCAGTCCTATTGAGTGTCGCTTTATCCAGATCCCCTCTTTTCGAACCGGACCGTAGATCTTCCTCCTCAATATTTTCCTCTCTTGTTTTTCCATCTTCTTGATTTTTGTTCCTCCCCTGATAACCTTTGTTTCTAAGGCATACAAGGCCTCTGTACTATACTATCTTGATTTGGCATTGATGGAAATACTTCTTTTGTTGTAATGGTTCCATGTAAGTCTGTATACTTTTTGTAGTTTTATCATCATTTCTTAATTGGACGTGGAATTCAGTCTTGTTTTCTGGATAATCTCCTCCAAGTATTTGAAACTTCTGTCATCTTCATATACCTTGTTACCAGTGGATAGGTGTCTGTGGATTCTGTGTCCATGTAAGACGGCTTTTCTTATGAGATTTTTAGTTCTGGTTTGGCTGACATTTCGTGTAGTGACTCTAGAGCTTCTTTGGCTTCTTTTCTGTTTTTTTTTTATGATGACCACGTCATCAGCAAAGGACAGAGATTTTATGGCTCTGAGCACTATGGGACTTAACATCTATGATCTTCAGTCCCCTAGAACTTAGAACTACTTAAACCTAACTAACCTAAGGACATCACACACATCCATGCCCGAGGCAGGATTCGAACCTGCGACCGTAGCGGTCACGCGGTTCCAGACTGAAGTGCCTAGAAACGCACGGTCACACCGGCCGGCGACAGAGATTTTATGTTGGCGGTTATATCCTTGAGTCTCTCCATATTTACCCCATTGACTCGTTTGTTCCATGTTCTTATTACTTTCTCTAAAATCGAGGTGAATAGAATGTGTGACAGGTAATCTCCCTGATTCACCCCTGTCTTGATTTCGAATGGTTCTGAGATCTCTCCTCTGAATTTCACTTCGGATGTTGTATTTGTTAATGTTTCCTGGATTAGCTTTGTAGTCTTCTTATTAATCTTCATTTCTCACAGCGCGTTGAATAGTGTTTTTCTATTTTTGAAGTCGTAGGCCTTCTTGAAGTCTACGAATGTTATTGTGGTGTTGCTGGACTTTCTCATTGTTAATATTGTTCTCAGGCAACATATCTGTTCACTGTATGAATTTTATTTTCTGAACACTCCTTGGTATTCTCCTGTCTGTGGATCTGAGGCTCAGGCCAATTTAACAGGGCTTTGGTTAGAATTTTGCATTTCACAGGCAGTAGTGCTATTCTTCTGTAGTTATTAGGGTCTGTTCTGTCTACTTTCTTGTGGAGGGCATATACAAGATCTGACTTCCATTCTTCTGGTACTCTTTCTGGTTCCGAAATGTTTTCGATGATTCTGAGTATCTGGATGTAACGTTTCCGTGGTCTAATTTCCAGATATCCGAAATTAAAGATTTAATTAATTTCACGATCACCTCGTGTGTTGAGGGATTTGGAATCGAGGTTAGGTTCTGGCTTCTCGAACTGTAGATTCTGCGTCAGTTTATCACATTTTAGTAGTGTGTCGAAGTACGTGCTAATACTTCGCAGTTCTCTTTCGAGTTTCTCTCCAGTGTTCCGTTTTGTCATTTGAAGCGTGAGCTCGATGGTTGATAACCTGTCATATTTTCTCCGACTGTTCTGTAAAAATGTCTGTGTTATTTTTGTTGAAGCCCTCTCCTATCTCTCTCCCTACCTGTTGTTTTCGTAACCTCCTTTTTCTTCGAATTTTTTTAGAAGAGGTCTTCTGTATCCTATTGAATTCTTCCCATTTTTTCAGATGTTCTATGAATGTTTACATTTTTTCCAGCCTTGTATTCCGGTTTCTATGATTCTGTCGCATGTCATATTAAACCGACGTTGTTTTCTTTGTCTCGGTGGTTGCCCCAATCGTTACTGTCAATTTCCTTAATGTTCTCTGTTATTTCTTTCTAGTTTAGTTATAGGTACTATGACTCTGTTCTGAAAGTTCTTTTGGTTCTCTTGACTTGTCTGTTCGGTATAAATTACACTTTGATTTGAAGTAGGTGATGACCGGATTCGAAAAATCGTTTCCTTGTTCTTATATTCATAATTTATCTGCCTGATCTCCTGGAATCTGCTGATCAGGTCTATTACCAAGTCTTACTGACGGGGGCTCACGATAGAGGATTCTTTCACATTATATATGAAATCATCTGGTTACATTATTCCCTTACCCACTGTAAAATACACTAAAAGTACAAGTTATTTCGGCTACAAATTATGCAGAGAACATGATAGGTATTCCAGTGTAGCACGAATCTTTCAATGATTTCTACCGTTTTTCACCACTACTGATGCTGGTATTTGTAACACTCGACTTTGTACCAACACAAGCATTAAATGTGGAAGATTGCCTTAAATTTTTGCTCCGGAAGAACATCTGAAAACTTATTTCAGTATTTGGACTTTAATTCTGCTGTAGTCACTTTCAGCTTATGTGTCTGCACAAAAACACTTCTGCCGCTACTACCTTAACAAGCGAACAGGTTTCTTTGAATTCTGGAACATATTCTGTGATAGGGTTTTGCTAAGCTAACCGTGAGCTTCGCTTCGAGTATACAAAGCAATGAAGATCAGTATTTACCTTCCGTCAACGATGAGGTCACTAGAGACAAAACACAAGCTCGGACTCGGGAAGTACAAAGGACGTATCCTTTCAAAAGAATCACACCAGTATTCTCCTTTGCAAATTTAATGAAATCAAGGAAAACCACAATCTGGATGGCTGGGCGGGATCTTGAACAGCCGTCCTCAAGAATACGCGTTCAGTGACTCAACACTGCACCATCTCACTCGGTGCCAGAATGCACATATACCGACTCGGGACGTAGTGAAGCTACGTACTATCTATGTTATAACCAACGTCGACAAGCGGGGTCTTTGATAAATGGTTCAAATGGCTCTGAGCACTATGGGACTCAACTTCTGAGGTCATCAGTCCCCTAGAACTTAGAACCACTTAAACCTAACTAATCTAAGAACATCACCCACAACCATGCCCGAGGCAGGATTCGAAGCTGCGACCGTAGCGGTCGCGCGGTTCCAGACTGTAGCGCCTAGAACCTCTCGGCCACCCCGGCCGGCTAGGGTCTTTGGCATACCCAGAAAACTCGTCAATGTATATCACACATCCATAACATATCACAGATAATAAGTTACTCGTGACATTTTCACAGTAACACGCAACATAATAAAAGGCATATTAAACGTGTAATTACGGCAACTAAGGTATTTAAAACATAATGATAAAGTATTTCGACTGAAGTGCTTCCGTAAAGGAAATCGCGTACAAGACGCTAATGTGGCAAATTCTGCAGTACTGTTTGAGTGTTTAGAGTTCTGATCAAGTAGACATAACAGGCATCGAGCTAATTCAGAAACGCGCCTCTATGATCGTAGCAGGTCAATATAGTCCGTATGACAGCGTAAAAGAAATTCTCGGGGAATTTAAATTGAAATATCTGGAATAAAGGTGATGTAGTTTTCGTGAAATACTGTTGGGTAAATTTACCAAAAGTGTTTTCGAGGAAGAGATTGTGCGACAATCATGCTGCCGCCAGCATACTGTATATAGCACGAGGATCATGAGAATAAGTCAAAAGAGATTAGGACACGAATAGAGACAAGTAGACCGTCCCTTTCTCCCTTGCTTAATACGCGAATGAGATAGGACAGAAAATCGCTATTATTTATACGGAGTACCCTCTCTGTCAAGTAATGTACTTTAGTTTGCGGAAACCACATTAAGAATACAAACATTTCATATTAATAGTGAAACTTAATGAGGTACATCCCATGTTAAGAGTGCTACAAATGTTCGGTAGACTTGAACTTGGTTTGAGGTATACAGCTACATTTTTGAAGGCCAAGATTTAAAAATGTACGTGGTAAACTACAGTAAATAAAAATGTGATGTATATTTTGACTTAAGTGCCTCAGCAGACTCATTCATATAAAATAGTCTGAAATGCTTCTTTTTATTTCTTCACTATGAGCTAATCCAAGAAGCTAAGATAATGTACGAAACTGTATTCTCTTCACCAAGCATACTGAACAACATTCAGTACAACAGGGTTTCGACGACTTGTCATAAACGAACTGTCCTGTTTGTACCCTCTTTTTTGTGTCATTGCTCAGAAGAAGTATGCTGCCAGAGACGATTCGAATGGCGTTTCTTTAACATATTACGTCCGAATACACGGCGAAGGACCTACATGAAAAGTAAGCAGGAGAAACACTTCGTTCAGGAAGTCACGGACTGTCTAGAGCCACAGACCTGAATACGGACTAGGCAAAATTAACAACCAAAAGAAATCTCAATATGTAAGGGAACGAAAGCGCACAGTAAGAGAGCACCAAATTTTCCTAAATGTTCGTCAGCAGTATATCGAGGCCCGTGTTGCAAGCGGCAGCGTGAGTCTGAAGCGCGTAAATAACCTTCAGTTCTGGAGCCATTCCAAAGCCGGCCGGAATGCAAAACGCGCGACGCCGGCGTGCTCCGCCGTACCCGCCAACTCCTCTCCCACAAATGAGTTTTTTCGCTCCTTTCTTCCGTCACCAGTAGCTATAGCGCACTTGTTTTGCAAACTACAGCGATTTTCTAAACAGAATCAGCTGCAATGAGCATTCGGATAAATTTCAGCGATCGATGCAGTGCACTGGCTCCGTTTATCTTGTCTTTTTTCCTTGGTTTTCTTAGGTCTCTTAAGGAGATTAAAAAAAAAAAACAACACACACACACACACACACACACACACACACAGGCGCGCGCGTGTCTGCGCGCGCTCACACCTTCAAACACAGGATGAGAATAAGGGCATTGTTTCCAACAGGCTGAAGGAAATGACGTGCAGTCTGTGAATGGCATCGACTCGCGCCGCAACAGCGCGGCCTCTCCAGTCACAGGCTCCTTGCTTCCACTCATTAATGAAACGGGATTATTTTTCTCCACTAATTTTATGAAGCCTCGTTATGGAGGGAATCATGTTCACTTGTCAGCAAAAAAATGATCGAGGCTGAGATCTGAGTTACCCAGCGATATAAAGAATTTAATAAGCCTACGTAATGAACATTAAATTCAAACACAAACTGAAATCATATCTGCCTGAAAACACATTCTGCTTCACAGAAGAATTAGAGTGAGAGATTAAACACAGTTACGTGTAAATCATTGGTTTTTTTCAATGACATAGCGAGAGATTGCAGTTCTGATTCACGGAATATGCCAATAACTAAACCAAACCCCCCAAAACGCACAAGATAGCCTGCACACCTGATTTCTGCACTTCGATCTCCAGCAACGAGACATGATCTGATGAGATGGAATCAAAGACAAAACAACGACATGGAAATTCTTGGAGTGCAAAGGTCCTGCCTTAGTAGTTCATTGGTTTAGTCGACAGGGTAGATAAGGTCGTGCGACAGCAGTATTTGTTACGATTTCCACGTTTTTATGTTACCGCGTTAATTTTTTTTATCTGTAAAAACTATTAAATACACACAGTGAAGTGATCGCATTTCACACAATGATATTTTGGACTCTCAAAAGGTTACAGCACGTGATTTGTTCATCTCTTAACCTGTCGTCTTAAGGGCTTCTATTTCAACGGCAATTTACATCTTTGGGGAAAGGAGTTTATGAGATGGGGCAATAAATCGCCAATTTCCTGCTATCGCCTTCCAAGCAACTAGTGTGACACTCCAAATGACACACGGGTTTCTTGGCAATGGATCCGGTCGCACTCGCAAACCAAGCTCATTCTGTTCAGCAAAGAGCCATGCACGATAGCAAACGTGTATATCAAGGACTTATCTTGTTGGAAACAATTACCCGCTCACGACACAGTTGCAGCGCTGTTGAGATCATTACATTATTAATAATAAGTGCACACGTCATCAGACCCTTTATCCTGAGAAACATTCGAAATGCTCGGAAAGAAAGAAGAGAGAAGGAAGGAAGAATATTAGTGTTTAACGTCACGTCGAACGAGGTCATTAGAGACAGAATACGAGCTTGGATTACGGAAGGATGAGGAAGGAAATCGGCGGTGCCACTTTCAGATAATTGCCTTAATTGATTTAGGGAAATCAAAGAAAATAAAATCTAGAGCGCCGAATGGGGATTTGAACCGTCTTCCTCCCGTCGGAAAAGTAGTAGTATACTGGTACAGAGACAAAGCGACTCCGAGACGGCTCGTGGATGTATTTGGGTTCGAAATAGACTGCTTGGGGCCTTGTGTACTTCCAACGGACACAGTTTATGAGTAAAATAATTATTCACCAGGTAATATTAAAGTTTCGCCTGTTAGGATTGGTATCGTCCTCGGCAAATACTAGTCGGTAGGGCTGCTGTTCGTCAGTGAACTCCCGTTAGGAACCACTCTCCGTTCTGATGCTTGGTCTTCCAAAGCCAGGGCCGAATATTACTCCAACTGGGAAAGTTCAATAGTTTGTTTCAGCTGCATTTATTTTTTCAAATGGATTTTGCCGTGCTGTATTCTGCAGTCCAATTGTGACGTTACTTTCATTCTGTTAGGGAATTCAGTTATAAATTAAAATTTAAAAAACCTGCATCCCGATTTTCTGTGTGTCCTTGAGAAAAGAGTGAGACGAAAATTACATATCATCCTTCGGACTGTACAGAAGTAATTATGGATCAAGTTAATTTTAATGCAACACCTTTCAAACGGTAGTTATTGGTCATCATCAAGACGGCGGTAACAGTCGGTTTGAAGGACGCCAAGAGCGCTGGGATACCTTCTTGGAGAGTAGATGGTGGTTAGGACCAGCCATATAATGGCAACCTAAAAGATCTGGAGCGTTCACTCAGACTTCCATTGTAAGACGGACCTAGATTTCGGTAGGGACGGCCGTTTAGGACAGCAATAGAGAACAACACATACCCTGACATTCTGCTGTTTTTTCTGGGGACCAATTTTTAAATAGAATCCAGTAAGGTCACCCAGCTTCACTTTTGTCGGTGGTCCGTAGCTGGTGATCTAGTGGCTAACGTCGTTGCCTATAGATGTCGGGGCTCCGCGTTCGATTCACGACCGGGTCGGAGACTTTTGTCGCTGTGGAACTGGGTGTCTGTGGTGTCCTTGTAATTTCATCTTATTTTCATCGAAGCGCAATTCGCCGAAGAGGCGCCAAATACACAGACTTTCACCAGGCGACCGAGGCCAACAATGCCATACGATCACTTCACTTCCGTCGGTGTCTTGGAGCAGCCAGCACGTGGCGTCCGCGAAGTCAGGTTCCATCACAAAGGAAGTCGTTTTAGGTGCTATGTTTGCGAAATTCTGGGGATAAGGCCTCACGCACTTTGAGGAATAGTCAAATGAAAGCCTTTGAAAATCTAGTATTTCGTTTACCATTCGTAAGGCGTAAATGATCTGCGTGATAAACGCAATCGGAAGACAACGGCCGGTCACCGTCTGCGTAAGACGGAGAGATAACAAGCCGTTAATGCTCCACTGTCTGTCGCTAGTTTCAGCCTTAGAGTGGCTTCCTCGACAACATTTTTAACTTTGAATTTAAACTAATGCTTGATCACATGTGAAACCTGATACTGAATACTAGTGCACACTTTCCTCCACATCATAGTGTTAAATATTCGTCTTCCTGTTTGTATATTAATCTTAAATGCAAATGCATTTCAATTAGAGTAAAATTTGGACTCCTTCCATCTTTATGTTGTGGTGAGCCCGCACTGTTCATCTACATCCCCATGAAAAGCTTTGATTAATCGACGTTCACAATGACTGCGTCATTCACACCTATAAGTAGGATCGAGTCAGATGCTTCCAAGGCCACACGCTACGGCATTGCCTTTTTTGGGTTCCACATGACAAAGAAAGTGAAGTGCAGCGAGGTGTACCGCCCCATTATGTCCTGAGCCAGTGTAGTAGCATCCTAGAGTACGGTTTGCTCCAAGTCCGTTTACACGATTCATCATCGCTACGTGTGCTCAACACATATACACACATCAAAAAAAGTTTTGCATCATCCCGGTTCACAGAACACCTGAAGACAGACGTTGACTGTGGATATTGTATCGCATACACAGTCCCTTTAATATTCAGAGATGTCACTAAACTCGCCCAAAGATGTAAA
Organism: Schistocerca serialis cubense; assembly: GCF_023864345.2. Lineage (NCBI taxonomy): Eukaryota > Metazoa > Arthropoda > Insecta > Orthoptera > Acrididae > Schistocerca > Schistocerca serialis. The sequence goes on from NC_064640.1 coordinate 309,857,406, forward strand.
CAACCATGCATTAGACGGAGGGTCCGACAGCCGATCGGTTCCAATCAATCCACCAGGAAGGAATCTACACGGCTCTTGTTATCTGTAGTTGAACCATGCCTAGGTTCGATCGCGTCCGCGTTGTTACTTTGTGCCAGGAAGGGCTCTCAACAAGGGAAGTGTCCGGGAGTCTCGGAGTGAACCAAAGCGATGTTGTTCGGACACGTAGGAGATACAGAGAGACAGGAACTATCGATGACATGCATCGCTCAGGCCGCCCAAGGGCTACTACTGCAGTGGATGACCGCTACCTACGGATTATGGCTCTGAGGAACCGTGACAGCAACGCCACCATGTTGAATAATGCTTCTCGTGCTGCCACAGGACGTCGTGTTACTACTCAAACGGTGCGCAATAGGCTGCATGATGCGCAATTTCACTCCCGACGTCCATGGCGAGTTCCACCTTTGCAACCATGAAATCATGCAGCGCGGTACAGATGGGCCCAACAACATGCCGAATGGACCGCTCAGGAATGGCATCACCTTTTCTTCACCGATGAGTGTCGCATATACCTTCAAACCAGATAATCGTCGGAGGCGTGTTTGGAGGCAATCCGGTCAGGCTGTACGCCTTACACCGGCACTCAACGCTGACAAATTCCTTTTCTACAAAATAGCATGCATGCAGTTACAGTCAGTCTTTTGAAGATCAAGCATAGTTCACGAATAAAGTGGCTAGTGATTCAAAGTGAGGTGGTACAGGTATCTTACAGTAAATCATGTAGTGTCAACAGTCGCCACAAAATCACTAATGCACTTACGGCCACAGTTCACTGTGTTCGCGTGCGCGAAAGCAGCTGAATAGGGTAATCACATGAATGTCAAATATGACATGTCACGTATTTTACAATATGACCAATTCAGAATGATCTTCAGTTCAGATTAGGAAACACCACAAGAAAATTTCGCTTTTTCGTTTCTCCACTATTTTTCACATGGACGTGCTTCGCGACATTTCCTGCCCTGCTTTTGTTAAAATATCATTGTTACCAATATATATAATAAAACACAACCAAGTAGGAATAATAGCAACTTCATTGGACCGTCCGTATGTTAGTAATATAACGAGCTATAAAATTTTGGATTACGGTATTAAATAAAGGGATACTGAAAAATATAAAATTGATCCTCTAGTAATATTTATTTGAAAATGTAGCCTAAAAATCAATGTACAAGCCACTGGAAAAAGATTAACTGACACTGTGAGATCGAGACAACCGTTCGTCAGTGACAATAAGTAAAAATTGGAAGACTAAGAAGTAAAGAGACAGATTCATCAACAGATTTGATCGCCTGAAGTTCAGAGAACGCTGATGACCTCGCTGCTTAATACATTAAAACATTTATCACACTGGAACCGCAGGGACTGCGGGCGTGGAGCGTATAAAGGTAAGAGACGCCTCTGAATGCCAAACGGCAAAGCTCGAAAAGTATCCAGATAAATTTAGTCGAACAAATCCACAGGGCAAAGCAACAGGCGAAATAAATTTACCATTCGTAAACGTTCCTATGACGCATTTATAAAAGGAGGGTAGCAATATTAGGATTTAACGTCCTGTCCACAGGTCTACTATCTGATCAAAATTATCCGTACACCTATTAGTGGACATTAATAAAGAATGTGTCCAACGTTCGCCTTTATGAGGCTTGAACTCTGTTCACGACACTTTCAATGAGGTGTCTGAATGTTTGTGGAGGAATGGTAGCCCATTCTCCCGCAAGAACCGAAACCAGAGAAGGTAGTAATGTCTGGAGCGTAATCGACGCTCTGACTCGTCTCAAAGATGTTCCACTGGGTTCAGGTCATGACTCTGGGCACGCCAGTCCATTCGAGAATGTTAGTGTGCACAAACCATTGCCTCACATATACTACTTTATGAATGGGTGCATTGTAACGCTGATACAAGCAATTATCGTCTCCGAACTGTTCATCTACTGTATGGAGTACACAATGCTGCAAAATGAGTTCATATCCTTCCGCTTTTAGCGTTCTCTTAAGCGCAATGAAGGCACAGTAACCCAACCATGAAAATCATCCCCATATCGATACCCCAAACACGTAAATCACCCCTGTATCGCAACACCGCCTCCTCCGTACATCACTGTAAGCACTACACATAATGGCAGGTAACATTCTCCAGTCATTTGCCAAATCCAAACGCTTCCATCGGATAGCCACAGGGTATAGCGTGAGTCATAACTCCAAATCATTCGTTTCCAGTTACCCACTGACCAGGTGCTTCGCTCTTTACACCACCTCACGCGGCGCTTATCGTTGACTACAGAAATGTGTGGGTTATGGGCAGCTGCTCTACCAATGTATCCCATTCTTTTCAACTCCCTACGCACAGTCATTATGCTAGGTGGACTGCTGGTAGCACTTTGTAAATGACGAGTGATTCCTTCCTCTGATTTCACGCGATATTTTACAACCACCTTCCGCAATGCTCGAACGTCCCTGCCCTTCAACACATGAAATTTGCCTGGTCTTGGTGTAGCCGTGGCTGTTCCTTCGCGCTTCCACTTCACAATCACAGCATACACAGTCGACCTGAGCAGCTTTAAAAGAGTTGAAATGTCCAAGATGGATTTGTTACTCAGGTGACATTCAATAAATCCATGTACGAAGTCAACGAGCTCTCCTGACTGACCCATCTGCTGTTGCTGCTGCTCTGCTGAAGACAAAATACTCCTCGCCTTCTTTTATACCGGTGGCTCCGCCTCTCGTGACATCTAGTGGTCAATTCTACATCACACAGGTGTGGTCGGATACTTTCATCAGATGGTGTACGTCATTATAGGTGCAGCACAAGGTCAGATTGGATATGTATGGGGAAGTAACAGGCTTTGTCCATTGACAAGAACCATCCAGCCGTTCGCTTTAATTGATTTAGGGGAACTACAACAAAACTTTAACCTGGATGGCTGAACGGAGATATGAATACTGTCTGGATGGCTGAACGGAGATATGAATACGGCTTTTCCCGAAAGCGATTGCAGTGCTTTAACCGCTGCGTCATTTCACTGGATGTGACGCGTTTAAAAGTCGAAAGAAAAAGTCACGTCGACTCGAACACAGAAATAACTCGAAAAAAAGTTTATGGAGAAAAAATGAAGGTAAGTTACAATGATCTCTCACTTACTTTGTTTTTCTATTTCCTTCCTTTCCCGATTATTGCTAACTTTAGGACATAAGCCTATTCTGAGGAAGATTATCTTCACATCTCTGAGGTGTGACATGGTTGGTTGATTTGGGGGAGGGGACCAAACAGTGAGGTCGTAGGTCCCATCAGATTAGGAAAGGACGCGGAAGAAAGTCGGCCGTGCCCTTTCAATCGAACCATCCCGGTATTTGCCTAAGGCGGTTTAGGGAAATCACGGGAAACCTAAATCTCGATGGCCGGCCGCGGGTTTGAAGCGTCGTCCTATCGAATGCGAGTCCAGTAGGTGTGAAACTTCTGATAAAAACGCACAAACCTGCTCTAGCCTTTAAAATGTGTAACAGTGTCGTGATTCTATGTTCAGGAAGACTGAAAAGGAAACGTCAACATACACGGATTTATCGGGCTAATAAGGGAAGTACCTCAGCCCGAATGGCTACAACCAAACACAAGTGATTTCAAAATACGTACATGGCAGTGTTCTACTATCCTTCAATAGAGCAGTATGCACATTCGTCAGGGGATATATGTCATAATTTTCGGTGTACCTGCACTGCAGTATTCCATTATCGAAAGCCACTGTGATCATATTATCCAGATCTTTGCCACGAGCTGCTCCATTCCGATATGTTTTAATCACCTGACTGAAACTCCACATTTGCACTTCGATGACGAATAAGAGAAGAACGTACGATAACTCAGCAACGTCTATTTTGGGAAATATCACTCAGTAAGTACCGCAGGTGTTAACTTCAATCAAATAGTTAACAAGTTAGCACATACAATTCCATTTATGATTCCTGCGAATGTATTTCTGCCGTCTTTAGACTCGATAGCTTTGAAACATCGATTTTATACGAATGCAGTTCTTTTGCAGACTTTGTAGCATTACAGGAAAGTCACATCTCGGGATTTTAACATTACTTTTATTCTTCTTTAGCTGTTCGATCGAGGGTACTTTCATTCTAAAGTCTAAAATCATATTTTTCTCTCGGTCACTCATCAATTCACCCAATCTTCAGCTGTAACTGACGTGTAGTAGATAAGATACTGGACGACGAACACAAAAATTGTCTGCGTATAATGTAGTGGACTCCCTACTGCATAGGCGAAAATCGTCATATCTAAAATGCTGCCTTGAGGGAACACATTTTCTTGTTAAAAAAATATCTGTCAGAACATCAGCGACTCGATAATTACACATAGGAATAAAAGTTTTGCATCACTCCTATATGTCGAGCAGATGTATTGCTACTGTGACTCTTCCTGTGTCCATCTGAAGGTCATCCCTGACGTTTTATGTGAATTTACACACAGATACCATGGGCGCTACCTACGGGAGGAACGCCGCACTCGAATGGATTGTAGCATTTCACTTGAAAGCAAAACACCAGTAGCGACGCATTACAGACGTCTGTGGCACAGTAGAGTGAACATCCATCATGATATGAAGGCCAGTCGCGACCAATGATCGGACTTGCATCATCACGTTACGCGAGGTTGTTCGACGTTTGGACCGGAGTCAAAGTGATGTCGGACACGGAATCGGTTCCGATTCGCAGGCTGTGTTGAGGAGTTACACGGCACAGGCTGTCCACATTAGACAGATGCACAGGATGATCGACATCTAAGACTTCTGCGTCAAAGGAATAGTGGGATGACGGCTCAAGAACTGATTTCGGCATTCGAAGAGGCTACAAGACGCCATACATCGCAACAACCTGTTACGAGACGATTGTATCATGCGCATCTCCATTTCCAATGACCACGTCGAGCACCACGCCGTACATCAAAACACCACGGACTCCATTAAAGATGAGCAACAAATAAATGCAGATCTGATGTCCCAGTATTAGCGTCGGGTGTCGTTTACGGACAAAATTTGGTTCTGTTTGTACCCTGATACGCGCTTACAAGGCGTCTGGAAACACGCCGGTAATACTGAATGCCTCCAACACTGTGTCCCACATGTGCAATAAGGTGATGGTGGTGGTGTTTTGGGGAAGCATTACAAGGGGGCCATCGTACACTTTCGTGATTGCCCAGAGCAATCTCACTGTTATACGGTAGAGGGACTAGATTCTGCAACCAATAGTGGGACCGTATTGGGAACATTTTGATGGTAATTTCACATTGATCGATGATAACACGAGTCATCGTCGTGCTATTGTCGTGAACACCTTCCTTCAGCATGCCAGTATTACCATAATGGAATGACCTGCCTGTTCCCAGGTATGAACCCAACAGAACATGTGTGGGATAGCTTGAAACAAACTGTTTTTGGATGTCGACAAGCACCACGTAAGCTGAGCAACTTACGCAGAATCGCCATTGTAGTGTGAATCCATATGGACTAGGTCCGAATTGATCGATTGTATGCCACGACGGAATGCAAGCCTGCATCCGAGCAAGAGGACGCCCCACCACGTATTGACGTTGCTCAGGAGTGATATGAACACCCCCACACCCCGCGTCCCTCGCCCACCCTCCGGGAAACGGACGATTTTGTCGTCACTTTTTTTTCTTTCATTTGGTGATCTGGACGCATTGCAAATGCAAGATATACGCATGTCTTATAGAAAATTGAAAACATGCGCAGAAAAACGGGCTAACCTTCAAATGCAAAAACTTAAGAGATAAGTGTTGCCATCTTTTTCTGGGTAAGGGAACTATGAAAATTAAGATTGGTTAATCCCTAAATATACTAATGTGATATTAAGAGGTGATACCAAGGTCAATTTTCATAGTTCCCGTACCCAGCAACAGATAGCAACACTTATCTCTAAGCTTTTACACTTGAGGGTTAGCCCGTTTTTCTGCTAATGTCTTCAATTCTTGTTTCTTGTGCCATGAATTTCAAAGTAAAGGGATGATGCAAAACCTTTGTTGATGTGTGTATGGTACTGGGAGATGAAGGACTATATAAAGATAAGTAGACGTCTCTGGAAGCGCCATATCTGAATGTGTTCGAGGATACATTGTCTCTAAACTACTTTGGAAACATTCTCAATATAAAAAACAACAGGAAGGCGTCGCCTGTGTAGGAAGTCCACGTAACCAATGGCGGAAAAATACTTCGTTTAGCAACACTGAAAATGGTAAGGAGCGATATGGATTCGAGAACCGAGCAACCGCTTCACGGGTTTTCACTGGAGCTACTGAGGGAAAAATTATGATAATTACTCGGGCAGATTTGGGGTAAAGAATGAAGCGGCTATACTTGTGCTGTCTCATTTACCAGCACCACCATTTGGTTTGTTTCGGAGGCGGTCCGATTGTAATATCTACTAGCTGCCGTTACTAATGAGAGCCAGATTCAATCCACTGCACTGTCAGAGCAATTACCTGGCCTCTGGAGATACCATTTTCATTAGCGTTCCCATTTACATTTATAATTACATTGCCTTGTCAGAATTCCCGGCAAAGACAGTAAAGTGTGTCCACGAAATTCTGTCATATCTTCGTTTGTCATAGAAATTTTGGTCTTCACGTCTATGTACGCCTGCACAAGCAACCAATATACTATGACGGAACATACGCAGTCAACATTAGCCCCATTTAATACTGCATGATGCCAGAAACTGCCACATGACTTCACGCTATACATCATAATAGAGAATAATGATGCTCATGATGCCATGTATTACCAGAATTTTCAATTAAAAGTAAGTTGCAGCATGAAGGATTGGCCTGATGATTGCAGATGACACTATAGATCTTTTCGGACTTGTGTGCTCAAGGGCGAAGTCTAAGCAATGCATGTGTCACCTATTTAGTGAAAGAATTGTGAAGAGATGACATCATGCATATTAGTGCTGATATTACTTGCTGTTTTTCCGTAAAATTTGTGCTTTTTGCAAGAGTATTTTCCCGCGAGGAACCGGATTCCGAAGATGTCAGGTTGGCGAACTAAGTGAAGTTTTTTTAGACTGATCACAAACTGATACCTCTCTACCAACAGCCAGACGGAGGGGGAGAGAAAGAGGGAGAAGGAGAAGGACAAGGACAAGGAAAGAGGGCAGAGAGAGAGAGAGAGAGAGAGAGAGAGAGAGAGAGAGAGAGAGAGAGAGAATTGAAAACAATCGGGTCAGAGCAGAGAGGTACAGTGTTTCCATGCTATATACAGCAAGTGAAAAAAATCTCGTGACTGTACTTTTGATGACGAATTGTTTTCGTCTTACAGATGAAAGGCAGGAAAATAACGATTTAACGTTCCGTCGATGATAAGGCCATCAGATACAGGACACACGCTCGGATTGGGGAAGGAAATCAGTTCTGTCTTCTACAAAGAAACTTTAAGCAATTAGTGAAGCCATGGCAGATTTAAGTCTGGATGGTTACACGAGGATTTGAACCGCTGTTGTCTATTAAACACATATGGATAGAAGGAGCAAAAATGCATAAAGGGAATAAAGGATGTATTAACAAGACAGTCGGAAACTCTAGGGTAAGCTCAATGCTGAAGAACAACACACGAACTTAGGTAAATCGCTGAACTTATTAAATGGCAGAGAGAGACGTGAAATAACAAACTTTCTGATGAAAACTTAACCTGAAAATACATGCATGTACGAACGAAGCGTTCGAGAGAGATGCTGGAACACATCGGCGCTCAGCTCACCACCGGCAAGTGACATACCACCGCTATCACTGCTGTGACCGAGTACTACGGCACTACACTTGTTTTGAACAGCCTTCGAGTTGCGATCTGGTTAGTTTTGTGAGACGAACTGTATTTCATTTCCTGGTAATATGCCGTTGTACAAACTGGGGTGAAGAATATCTCTGTTGCAGTCTTGAACTGCTCTTCGGTCCTGTCTTTTATCGCCAGGTCATTTCAAAGTAGTGTTTCCATCCCAACTGTCTTATAAGAATAAGACACCAATTCCATATAACTGTTCTGAACAATTTTAGAGTTGCGAATTAGTTAGTTTTGTGGGACCAATTGTATCTCATTTCCTGGTAGTGTGCCGCTGTACTGCACCTTGTACATGCGTCTGTTAACACTATGTTCATTAAAAGACAACATATGTTACACGGAAGGAAGTCTTTTGTCATGCTAAGACTGATTTATGATATTCAGAGCATACAAAACGCACTCGTGAAAAGTGAGATTACTCTCGAATACAGAATTCTTTCACGTCTGAAACTGGAGATGACTGTAAGAAAATTACAAAAACTAATCGTGCCCTCCCAAAAACCCCTGGCTTCACCTATTATTTCTTTCGGAGTCCTCATTCGACACAATCATTCCTCTTCTCCTATCGTCACGCCATCTGATCACTTAACGGTCGAATGGCACACTTCAGTAAAGCAGGAATTCTCCCCGAGGTTAGACTGTGGTTGCAACAAAAAGAGGCCCTGCGCAGTGACAAAACTGCAAAATCAGAGACTTACGTTACGGGCAGAATGAATTTTAAAGGTTGAAGGCAAACACGGGTAATGCTGATGAAATTCAGTTTCCGAATCATCAGCATCGGCAGGCATTCTTCGACACCTTTAAATCTACCTATCACGAAGATTTCTGTTAAACTCGTGTAGCCTCAGTGCAGCCGCTGGCCTTACAAGAAAAGCTGACTGGTGCAGAGAAACACGTATTGATCGGGACATGAAGCGTAGACCCGCAACGAAATAACACGCCAGGTACATGCAGTAACATGACGACAGCGTGCAGCATGGTAAAACGTCCCTCAGCACTTAAAATGACGTTCAAGCGAGAAAAATCAGTTGTCATAACAATGACCCAATTATATCACAGACAGTTCGCCTCGCATTAATAAACGTCGAAGTAACGAAATGCACGCGCAAAACATTGTTCTCTACGTTGTCTACCTGTTGCAATGAAGACCTGCCGATAGCCTGTGAAAAAGGGCCCTACATGAATTTCCGACGCAAAAAGATCTCACAGTTTTGCGAAAGCCCTCGTAAAGCACTAAAACACATTTCATTCATTAACTAACTTTTGATATGAATTCCCTTACTCCTTGTTAATAAAATAAACCGACTGCCAGCAACAGTACGGTTCTCTGGTATATTTCCCCATCAATAATGTCAAACAGTAGTTGTGTACAAAAATACCTTTCGGGCAACTAGCGCAATAAACGACGGGTGAGGAGTATTTTATTGCTGTGCTGTGTTTCTTAGAAGTAGACTTTACAAATACTAAACGGTGTTATCTGAATATTACCGCAATGCAGTAAATTTCCCACAGCCGTAAGAATTTTAAGTAACAGCTCAATACACCTCTGTCAGCTATAATACATTTTCAATTGTGCGACAGCCTTTCTTAAAGATGACACAAGTTAATTCGCTTTAGGCTATTTTATTCGCGATGTCCCTTGCTAGCATGTTCGTGCAGTTGAATTTCGTCTGACCTCATTTTCGAATCTTTCTGCATGTCGCACGGCTACACGTCTGCCGAGTTGCTGCCGGAAAAATGTCGTTGTTCATTCCGTTCCTAAACAACATTACTTTGAAATCCGGCCAACAACGAGACGTACGAAAGCACAACGTTTTCGTACACACACTGCGCAGATAAATAAAAAGCACACTACTGTACCACTCCCTATACTGCAAAATAGCTGTAAGCAAACTGCGAATGCTAAAAAGCCTTCTAAGTCAAGAGACTTCGTTAACTGCGGTGCAAAAGCAGAAACAGAGATGCTCTCGTCTCTCCCGTGCGATATACAAATTCGCTCGAAGGCTGGAATGAAAGCTGGGAATGCGGCGGGTTTCGCGTGTCTTTACCTTTAAGGATTGTTGTGATAGGTTGAGGGTCCGCCGAATTGATCCGCCTACAGCACCACATGGTAGGAAAAGTAGAGGAGGGCAGGGCTGGGCTGAGCTGAGCTGCCGCGCGAGCTGGCGGCCTACGTCTGGGCGTCTGGCGTCTGGCGCTCGGCGCAGCGCCGCACAGTCAATATGCGACGTCGAAGCCACAGTCTGCGACTGCGCGCCGCCACCTGCCGCATCTCACGTCTTGCCCCTCACGTCTCGTATGTACAAATCCCACAAATAAGTACGAGGGAAGCACTTTTCGGAGAAAACGCTGAGATTTAGTATATAAGTACAGCCATCTATTAGAAAACTGGAATCTCACTGACTGGAGCGGAACTGTCTTCAATGATTATTCCCTTTTCGAACTGAGCCCCGATAACGGTGAAGACGTGTCTGGAGACGCCCCGGACAGCGGTGGAACACCCAGCTGACTTTCACCCGCCATACGGTCCGACAACCAGGATCATGCCTGGGGTGCCATTTCATTTCGTAGCAGTATCCCTTTTATTATCATCCTTGTCATCCGCGGCACCCTTACAGCATAGCAGAACGTCGACTGTATTCTACGCTCCGTTTTGTTGCCCTTCGTGGCAAGCCATCCTGGGCTTACATTTCAGCAAGATAATGGCCGTCCGCACATGGCTTCGTGCTTGCCGAACCCTATCATGGACAGCAAGGTCGCCTGATCTCTCACCAAATTCGAACGTTTTGAGCATTATGGGCAGGTCCCTTCGACCAGCTCGGAATTTTGACGATGTAACGCGCCAATTGGACAGAATTTGGCACGATATTCGTCCGGAGGACATCCAACGACTCTATCAATCAATGCCAAGCCAAATAACTGCTTGCATACGGGCAGAGGTGGCCCAATGTGTTATTGACTTGCTCAATTTGTGAAACTCTTCCTCTTGAGTAAATCGTCAAATTTTTCTGAAACTTTAATCATTTGTTTGTCTGTACATGTACGTCACAGCTACCCATTTCCGTCCCCTTCGGATAATTCCTTCGTGGGGTTTCTTTTCTTGTATTAGGGTATACAATATACTAACTTCAGATTATGACTAACATTTCTATAGTAATCCAAATTTTCAAGAAACGCGACTTGATGTTCTTTATAATGATAAATTGAGACGCGATGAGAATATTAACATGCCTTATATGTATGTATGTATTAAACCGGGGACCTAGAAACGCCGGAGAGACTTCGTCCCGCTGTAGCACTCAGTGGTTCACACCCCAAAATGGTCCACCGCCGCCGGCCGAAGTGGCCGTGCGGTTAAAGGCGCTGCAGTCTGGAACCGCAAGACCGCTACGGTCGCAGGTTCGAATCCTGCCTCGGGCATGGATGTTTGTGATGTCCTTAGGTTAGTTAGGTTTAACTAGTTCTAAGTTCTAGGGGACTAATGACCTCAGCAGTTGAGTCCCATAGTGCTCAGAGCCATTTGAACCATTTTTTTGGTCCACAGCAGTCCGCCCACCCCACCGCCGCCCCACACTGAACCCAGGGTTACTGTGCGGTCCGGCCCCCAGTGGACCCCCCACCCCCCCTCAGGGAACGTCTCATACCAGACGAGTGTAAGCCCAAATGTAAATGTTTGGTAGAGTAATTATGGTGTACGCGTATGTGGAAACGGTGTTTGCGCAGCAATCACCGACACAGTGTAACTGAGACGGAATAAGGGGAACCAACCCGCATTCACCGAGGTAGATGGAAAACCGCCTTAAAAACCATCCATAGACTGGCCGGCACACCGGACCTCGACACTAATCCGCCGGGCGGATTCGTGCCGGGGACCGGCACGCCTTCCCGATCGGGAAGCAGCACGTTAAACCACGTGGCCAGCCCGGCGGGCAAAACGCCTTTATCAGTCCTCACAAATGCTCAACTACAGTCTTGGTATATGTATGTGGTTTTCAATAAATCTTCTGACTGAATTAGGATCAAGCCTGAGCTGTAAACCTCTAAATGACTTCTGTAGTCCCTTCACTTCATGAAAGCAGGCCACGCTTTCCCTTGATTGTCAGAACTGAACTCGTTCATTCTTTTAATCACAGAACCATCTATATTTGTCTCTATTACAACAGCTCTCATCTGAAAACTGTTAGGGTGTTTCCGTAAGTACCACCCAAAATGCCGAATTGGTGAAGCCAGATATCGACGTGGGATTCCGGATGCGTGTAAAGCACGTCCATCATCATCTTCAGCACATAATGAAATACGTATTTTTGCACCACTTTTTAGGATCATGTGTGAATTATGATTAATAACTTCACTATTTTTACTACAGAGATATTATGACATTGTCATCAGATTGTGTACGTTCATACAATCTGCTCTGTTGCTTTGAGTTCTATTTTGAGCATCTAACTCTTTATTTCCGAAGACAGGATATCTCTTCATTTTTATTTTGTCCATAATGAGAGCAGTAGTGTGACATTATCGGTACCTGAAAGAAAAAACGTTTTTCTTGATTTTTTGCGGAATGGGGGATGGGGGTTGAGGAATGATGTCAAGGTACTGCACGGAACCTACTGCAAAAGGAAATTTCTCATTCTGTGTATGTTTCTTTCCATTTACATTGATAGCAGCTGCTCGTGACTATGGGTTTAAGGAGACTAAACATCTCAGGTCGTCAGTCTCCTATTTATCCCCAGGACGGAATCAGTGTATCCCATCTGTCTGCTTCTAGAGTAAATTCTTTGAGAAGTATGAGAAAGTTTTCTAAATATTTGCGGAGCGTGTATCTGAGGCGGAATGAGGCTATCAGTCTGGTTTTCATCAAGTGGGATGTGGGAAACCGCCTGAAAACCAAGCCCAGACTGACCGACACATTGGCCCTCGTCCTTAATCTGCCGGACGTTTTGAATTGGAGCCGGCGCTTTCCCGTCCTAGAAGTAGTGCACGTCTATCTGAGTGAGTTTTAGGTTTGATAGGTGATTATGTGTCTTTTTCTCTTCTGTTTTTACTCTATATGAGTGAGGAACTGCATCCTTTGACACACTTATTGCTTTTGTTGCATTGTCTCAATTCCTACTAAATGAATGGTGTTGAAAATCTCTGTGTAGCTCTGCATTTAGCACTTTTTTGTGTAGTGGTTAGAGTGACATCACAAGGGAGAAATAGTAAATTTTCCTACCGGAGCTTTTCTGAAAATTTTAAATCATTCCTTTTGTCAATGCTTATGCACAGAAATAGGTAATGCATACAGCATTTCTCTTTAATGTCCAGTTTTTAGTTACGTGTATTATCTAGTGAATAAGTAAATACATCTCGCTTCTTGCTAATCCTTCAGTTATCTGAAACATGGGTAGAATTAAGTTATTATAAAATTTTCTCCTCTTGTTGAGTTACATGTACAGTAGCTAGTTCATCACACACTAGTATTCCTGTAACATCAATAAGCCCGCAACCTGTGTACATGTTTTGTAACAGTTCTGTGAATTTTCTTATTTCAGAAAGATCATTTCCTTGTAGTTTCTTAGAATCATATATACCATTACTTTCACTCAGAAGTTAACATGTTGCTGTGGTCTTCCACATAAAAATCCATCCCGTTCAAACCTCATTATCAGTGAATAACTACTTCAACCTAAATATAGTCTTTTAACATTTAAAGAATACAAATAGTGAACATTCAGGATTGATGTTGTTTTTCATTGCATCAAATAATCAATGATACTTCACATGCCTAACGATAGTTAAAGCCGCTATTTAATTTTTCAATGGAAGACTCTTCCGTGAGTGTTTTATGTACTCTAGGATGTATCCTCAACCAAGAAGCCGAAAAAAGAAACATCACTAGCACACAAATTCATTGAACTATTAGACGATAGAATAATGAGGAATAATACAGTGAAACAAAACAAGTCACAGAAAGGAAGGAAAGGAGATTAGGCTTCAATGTCCCAATGATGGGGAAGTCACTAGAGATGGAGCCCAAGCTCAGATTAAGGAAGGACGGGAAAAGAAATTGTTTTTGCCCTTTACAAATGAATTTACACAGACCACCTCTGAATAGCTGGAGGGGGATTTAAAGTGTCGTCCTCCCACCTGGAGGCCTAGGGTTTTATCCTGTACCACCTTATCTGATGATTGAAGAACAATTAATCAATGGAAACCTAAGGAAATTGAGAAATACCCTCATGAAGAAATACATGGGCTCCTCATAAATTCAATTTCATTAGGTATCCTGATAAGCCCTTAAACCCATTTGAAACCCAAACTAAGGTTGACTTAAAAACTTCCTGTTAAATGACATACTGAAAAATGACAAATAAATGAAGTTCAAAACTCAAAATACACACATATGTGATTCTGCAGTCTAATGGCTAATACTCAAGGAAGAAATGGCACAATATGTGAAACTAAACCTTAAACAATCTCAGGTGAGGCAGTGAATCACATATTCACTCCAACAGATCGCAACTTGAATAATTAGACATTCGTATCTTCTATACAAATATTACTGTAAAACAACCAAAATATGTCATTAGAATATAAATTAAGAATAATACATTTGGTAGTCTACTTTTATGGACCACCAATTGAACAACAAGTGACAGAGAGAAAAATAGTATATTAGAATATATGAAACAAATAATATCTAAATAGTATTATGATTGCACACAGGGACCAAAGTAACTACCAAATGCAGCATAGAGAGACTACATAAATATATAGCTTCAGTTTATAGATAACAATGGATAACAAGCGCCAACATTAAAGATTTTCAGTGAAACAATAGCAAAAACTGTCGAATTTCGAACCTAATACGTTAAATAAGCTTCAGAAACAATGTGAACAGGAACTCATGGGATCGTATGGCATGAATGTGGAGTATGGTTAAAGAGTAAGGTAAACACGTTATTTTCTCAATGAATATACGTTTAGAGTGACGGGAAATATCCAGATGTGAGGTTTTGGTTACGAAAGAAAGTAATAGCACAAAATGACAGCATTTTAAGGATGAGAAAGACTGATTATTTAGGATGGGCAGCACCACCATATCCTTGCGCCGATATACGGAAACCATTGATGTGCATAAAGCCGTAATGAAAATACGGTAATCTAGACTACAATTTTAAACCAGTACATTTATCTCACGTACAGCTTTTTGAATAATTCTTAAGTAATTGATACATCACATTACAAGTATCGGTTCAACAAGACGACCCAGAGGACGATCAGACGTCCCCGCCGTACATGAAAGTTAACTAGGGTCAAGAGCTGATGTAGATGCAGACGAAATAGGCATGAAAGGAATTATCATTGTTTTCATTTCATTCTGCGTGCGCGCGCATGTGGAAAGGGAAGCCCTTGCCCCATTTGGTGAAAAATAGCTAGTCTAAATCAGGAAGGTCGCACGAAGGACGGATGCAGCGTTCTCCAGAATACGAACTTGCCGTCCTTCTTGCTAACACAATACACTCGAAAAGATGTATGAACACGAACAGCTGCAAGCAACCGAGCCTGTATCACTGCAGCGTAGCAGAATGACGTGTTGGTAATCCCCTTTAGCCATCACTGAAAGCAGGCTTCGTGGTTTTTATATAGCAACAGTCTGCTGCAAGCAAATTACATTTCCGTCTCGGCAGATATAATGTACGATGTTTGCTCAACACCTTAGATTACACTGCATTACGACCTGCTGAAAATTGTGACACTTCAATAAGGGACAAGAATTATTACCACGACATACACTACTTAACCAGAAGATTATGACCGGCCGCGGTGGTCCGCGGTTCTAGGCGCTCAGTCCGGAACCGCGCGACTGCTACGGTCGCGGGTTCGAAGCCTGCCTCGGGCATGGATGTGTGTGATGTCCTTAGGCTAGTTACGTTTAAGTAGTTCTAAGTTCTAGGGGACTGATGACCATAGATGTTAAGTCCCATAGTGCTCAAAGCCAGAAAATTATGCTACCCTTCTATCACGCAATGAACTTGAATTGAGTCAAGCAACGTGATACCAGAGGTATATAACAAATGCAGGGATTAAAAAGAAATTATTCGGTCGACTCCATGAGCACGGAATGAGGAAATATAGCGATATACGCGGTAGTTATAAATGTCAGATTGTTACCACAATGCAACAGAAAACGGGTATCACAGAAACTGTGAGAATTATCAAATATTCACGTCCTGAAAAGGTTAGGAACACCCCGAACCTGACAAATGGCGATGAAAACGGTTAGCAGACGACTGAACGTTGGAAGTTCATGGCTCATCCATGAATGTAGATGTATTAGGATTGTCGCCCATTTTGTTAATCATAATTGGTGACTATCTGTGACACCACACGGGAAGGTGTATCTGAGCACTATGCAAAAAGGGTTTCGCAGCAGAAGATGCACATGTTTGCTCTTACTGACCTAACATTGTCAGTTGTGACTGCAGTGCACATGGGACGGTGAACAATGGAAATGAGCTGCCTACTCAGATGAATCACACGTCCTCTTACATTACGTCCATGTCGTCTTCTAGTCGTAACCGATCGACAAATCCTCTACGAAAACTACACGTGAAGAAAGCAGTGCTCCAGGAGCGACATTTATCTGTGTCTAAGCTGGATCTGTGAACGTTATAGAACGTATTACGAAGGCTGTGGACTACGTCAGTCAAACTGTTGGTCACGTGTACCCATTTTCCGACAAAAAAAAAGAATTACCTGTCGACAAAGAAAGAGGACAAAAAAGATTTATTGCTGCCCTATTCTGCCTTCTCCTTTATAGAATTTCTCAGGAGAACCAACTGATCTACACACATTTACATGTGTGTTAAGTTTTGCATGAATCTGAAAAAAAAAATTTCAGTGTTTAAAATGTTGGACTTCTTCGACTTCCTCAGGACAGTTTCATTTTGGATTTGTTACGGAGATATTAGAATATCAGTTCTATACATATTGTATTTTTCTTTTTGTGTTATGTTACACATCCTCCAAAATTTCCTCCCAATAATCTAAGAAAGGAACGTAGTACTTAACTTGATTAACTAAAGCGTCAGCGTAGGTCTCACAAGGAGGAGGAGGAGATAAGTGTTTAACGTCCCGTCGACAACGAGGTCATTAGAAACGGAGCACAAGCTCGGATAAGTGAAGGATGGGGAAGGAAAGTGGTCATACTCTTTCGAAGGAACAATCCTGGCATTCACCTTGGGTGATTTAGGTAAATATCACGGAAAACTTAAATCGGGATGGCCGGACGCGAGTCTGAACCGTCGTCCTCCCAAATGACAGTCCAGTGTGCTAACCACTCCGCTACCCCGCTCAGTAGGTCCCATACACCACGACCATGTAGTCTTCAGCAATTGTGTGATGCAAGCACGAAGGCTTCCTGCCATCTTTATCCTACTCTGTACCAAGGATTTAACGGAGGAGTGCTGAAAAGTAATGCATCGGAATTTTTTAGATGAAAACTTCAAAAGATTTTTAAGTAAGGCAAAAATCATTAACATTCTACACCTTTATTCTTCATGCCTACATATTTATTTCTCAATATAGTCACCCCGACAACCAACGCATTTCTTTCAACGAGAGACCAGTTTGTTGATACCGTCACAGTTGAATGTTAGACTTCATTGACGAAGCCGCAACTTCACCTCTGCTTGCACCGATTCATCATTATCAAAGTGAAGTTCCCGAAGGTGATCTTTAAGTTTTGGAAACAGATGAAAATCGGACTGGGCCAAGTCGTGTTTGCATGCTGGGTGATCGATGACAGTGAGGCCAAGGCGTCGGATTGTTACAGATGTCGCAGCACTCGTGTGTGACCTGGGACTGTCATGTTGAAGCAGGGGATGCTCCATGTGTGGACGAACTCTTAGAATTCGAAACTCGATTACAGCACACGCATCGACATAGTTACATTACACACCGCCATGTTGCAAGCTACAATTCAGAGTCCTCTAGCGGCAGAGGACTGCAAATATGAAGACATGAATAATGAAGATGTAGAATGTTAATAATGTTTGTTTTATTTAAAAAAGAATTAAGAGTTTTCACATGTAAAGTGCGGAACCATTATTTTTCAGCAGATCCTCGTAGACTCCATATCGCAACGAACTACGACTGTTTTACATGAGAAAGAGAGGCCAAAGAGCAATTTGCCGGTTAGTCAAACTGTTTTGGTTATCTGTGTACGTAAACAGCGTGCTTGGAATGACGAAAGATCAATAGCAACAATAAATGAACTTCAGATTTGTGATTTAATCTTTGTCAGAGTTTCTGAATTAACAACCACTTCAATATGCCTCTTTTTGACTAAAGAATAAAATTCCATTTCAAGAAAGAACACACACAAAATATATCTACGCGACGATAAAGATGATGCAATAACGCGAAAGTAATTATCTTATATAATAATAAGCCAGTTGTCAGTTAAAAATTCTCATTATATTATTCTTTTTATCAATTGCAAATTCTTATTACAGTTTTCAAAAAATTAAATTTATTTCATAAATGGTAACATGGTATGGAAGAGCCACGTATAAAATACAAACATGAAGATATATCTGAACATAATACAACATTGTTAGCAAATTACGCAGCATCTCTACACATGTGAAAAGACTGCCATATATCGTGCAACCCCTGACGGTGGAGGCTCGAAGGAATGCGCAGGCCCGTGGTGTTGCTTTCTGCGCAAATCCCACAGGACGCGTCATCCAACAGCGCGTAACAACTTGTCCTGCCTCAACCGCAATTTCGTGTTTTCGTCAGCGAACTGCTATTTTTGACAAACAGGAAACAGCCACTGGTGTCACAAGAGTAGGAAAAGAAATTTGTCTTTATGAATGGAGAACGCCATAAACAAAGAAATAATGCTGTTTTAAAAATCCGTAAGTTGGGTCGTCAGGTGTGGGCAGTTAGATATTTACAAATTGTGATCAATGCATAAAGACCACCTACGTAATGCTTTTAGGTTCATCTCTCACGAATGCGTAGCAGCAAACCAACATCCAAATGCTGCAATACCGCTTCGGTAATAGTCTTACGGCGTAACCTAAATACTTTACGCTGAATGTACCCCTTAATGTTGATATGTAAGTTGAAGGACATTATTCCATCGAACTCTATTTTAAATTACTTTACCTTGCACTACTAGTTTCGGACATAGCCCATTTTCAAGTACATCTACAGCAACATATGTGGATACATTATCCCCATCTCATCATAAAATCGCGTGCCGTGTGTATTTATGCACAGCATGGCCGTCGACGTTGATCATTTAAAATCTAAGGTTTATGACATGATAGTGGTTGCGAGGACAATGTCTTCCTGGTGTTACTGTTTAGATGCAGCGTTTTAATTGCGTGATAAAGCTATTGTTCTCGCTACCACTGTCATGTCGTGCACCTTATATTTCACGTGGTGTACAAACACGCCCGGCACGCGATTATTTGACGAGGCGAGGTTAATGTATCCACATCTGCTGCTATAGATCCACTTGAAAACGGGCCGTGTCCGAAAATAGTAGTGTACGATAAAGTAACTTAAAATACAGGCAGGTGGAATAATGTCGTTCTTCAAATTTATCGAGGCTGTAGTGCCAACCCAGAAGAAAATGATAGATATACTGTTCCCTGAAGTCTCGTAAATGCTTAATTCTATTGACATTCGCCGATCCCGTGCTATATTCCTGGAGCCACTCAAACAAACAAGTGCCCGATAACAACGCACTTTTTCATTGGGAAATATATCATTGTTGTTTGGGATAGAAGTGGACACTGTCGAACTGCACTGTGTCAGTAATGGCATCGGGATTCCAGGAACGAATCGCTGACTTCTCTACGGGCACCAAATGCAAAAGTGCTGGTCAAATGACACGAAGAACCTGCGCAGCAAACGCCATGCACAATCTACCTTTGACATCAAACCTACACAAGGTCATCCACGCGAAGGAATGAAAACGTGACCCGATTATACCTCCATTTGTTATGTGGGCAATACATGGACCCATCATCAGGTATTCTAAAATTGGTCATTGATTTTATATTTTTTAACAATATTAATGTACAAAATTGGAGACATTATTCACAATTTACTTGTCCTATTACAAAGCTATTACAAATGTGTCAATAAATAAATAAATCCAAAATACTTCTCGAACAACTCCTAACAAAGAAAAATTAAATAAAACAAAATATGGAGTAAATGGAAACAAAAGAACAATAATATAATATAATCAACAATAATATAATAAACCACCCAGCAAACCGGTACATCAACACCATTCAATAACCATCGAACTGTCAAGCCGTATGTTAGTTGTCCGCACTGATGAACCAGCAGGAGATGCAGACAATTCTTTGAGTGTCCGTCAGAGTGTACCAGTTGTCAAAAGAGGCACTTGCTTCGACCGTTTGCTCATACTTCAGTTCTGACCTTCATAAAACATCGATACACTATTTCGTTTCCCAATTATGCTAAAACGTTCATTAACAAGTCCTGTCATTTGGCGCTACGGGGTCGCACGATGATTCTTCGCGGTAGTCACGAGTTCAAGTGGGTGAGTTTACAGATTGAGGAGTTGGTCACAATTAACTAGTTCTTTTTTTTTTTTTTTTTGCTTTTGCGCGCTCTGGTACCATTAGTGGAATCTGCACAATAAAATTCTACCGACTAAACACTCAAAACGATTCGGTTTCACTCTAAAATATTTACTGGAATGGAAGACAAAAGCTAGACACATCTTTCAGTACAGTAGTTTTTCTTTAAATGCTTCACTACACGCATTCCAGGTATCTGGCATAAACATTAAGTAATTAAGGCCCAATGGTATTAACAACTGACGTGACTTCACTTAAAGTAACTTTATGAGCTAGTTGAATGGCGTTGATGAGAGGAACACACATATGAGGTTCAATCACATCAAAAATGAAGTATATAATAAAAATGGAAAATGGAGCAAGTAGCCAGTAATTTGATACACATGTTCCTAACAGTACGCTAGATGTTCACTATGTGGCAGCATCGTACAGATGCACGAAATCAGGTACAGGGGCAGTCAATGGCCGTCCAGTAAGTAACTTGAACTAGAGAGGAACAGAGTTATATTATATGGTTTTCTAGATATACATGTTGTGAAACCGACCGAAATTCAACACAATAAAGGTACTACATGGTGAGGCACGCCTGAAACGGCAGAAAACCTACGAGTAGAGTCCGCAGTTCGCAAATGGTGTGACGTCCGGGGCCGATGCTCCTCGTCCGTGTCAGGCAAATTGTATTGAGAGTCCAAAGAACACCGGAGGCGTTGGAGCCATCGCGATGGATAACCGATGCGTAAGACTGGATGACATTGCAGCAACTGTAAACGTTAGTTATGGTCCAGCACATAACGCTGTGCATGATATACTTCAGTTGTACAACGTGTCTGCAAGATAGGTTCCGCGCAGTTGATCCTGAATTGATTCAGTGGCGTGCTGACGCATGTGACCAACTGCGTTGTGTTGAACAAGGCGATGCATACCTTGCTAGAATCGTCATCGGAGGCACAAACTGGATCCACTACCATCGACCATAAACGAAGAGAAGGACTAAGGGATGGCGACATTCCTCACGATACGAACCAAAGGAGTTCCGAAAGGCTACACGGACTCTCTTTTTGAACGAGTAACACCATCTCGGAGAGTTATAAGTCGTAAAGGACCACTATTACTGCTGCTTTGTACTCAGACGTCCTAAGGAAATTATCTTCGGCCTACAATCAAATCGAAACGACGTGGATTGTTGGCTGTTGGTGCTCTGTTGCAAAATGACAACGCACGATCCGTGCTACAGTTATATATTATACACGTCATGTCTGAATACCTTCCGCATTCACCACACTCATCAGACCGTTCCCCAAGCTATTATCATGTGTTTGAGCCACCCAGAGAAGCGTTCCGCTCTGATGAAGTGGTACACCGTACGGTGCTATGTTGCCTGCACAGGTCTCCAAACGAATTTTCTGCATGGATTCACGCTGGCGACCTTGAGTTGGGTGTGGAGGAGATTATGTAGAAATGTGATGTGATACTCTTTATGCGGTCTGTAGACTAAAAATAATATTTTTTTAAATTTAGTTGCAACGAGAACCGGGCTAACAGTCGAAATAAATTTTTTGAACCACTATAATCTTTGCACTAGCTGTCGTAACTTGGATTCAAATATCCTTTTATATTATAATCCAAGTGAACAGTAAGTGCAGCAGAGTACATTCAAAAAATTGTCATATGACTCACACAATTCAAATTTAATAGGCTTTTGAATACTCAGTCATTGGGGACGGCTGAAGATACAATTAATAAATTAACACTTTCATTGTAAAACAAACAACAGATAGGAACTTCTCCCAACGCAAGCGATATTCCGGTACTTAACATATACACAAAATATGGCATATATGAAACTGGTTCATAAAAATCACAGAAGTGTTGTTTAGTTTTCAAGTATTGTCTTAACAAACGTGTTTGTTTGCAGAAAGCCACTGAAACAAGAAATTAGTCTCATGTTTCACACCAGTATGCACTCTTTTTATCGGACCATTTTCTCCATATTATTCTCTCACTTTTTTTAATATTTCGTACATCTTCTCCTCCTCCTTTTCAATACATCATGTTTGGAAACATATATGCGGTGTATAGGCCCTTTTAATTCTGCGCTGTAACTGTAAAACTTGAAAGATAACGAAGGATACATGATACTGCAATGATCTTAATAATATAGACCAGGTACAACAAAAATGATTCGGATTACAGACCTATCATGTCCCCGCCAGAAGACAAAATCGATAAAGCGCCATCGAATGATTTAAGGTATAGAGACAGCTTTGATATCCAAGCTGCTGTTGGACAGCAAGCTGTTCGCTTACTTATATGAGCACTCTGTAACGCGCCACGCCATATTACTATGTTTTTCTGTGTTCTTTGGATGCGTTTTGGACAGCTCATACTAAACATATGGCAACTTTGTGACTCATGACTGGATTTGATTAAGCTCGCAACGTGGACAGCTAAGACACTCGTTCCTTCGCCGCGCGGGATTAGCCGAGCAGTCTAGGGCGCTGCAGTTATGGACTGTACGGCTGGTCCCGGCGGAGGTTCGAGTCCTCCCTCGGGCATAGGGGTTTCTGTTTGTCCGTAGGATAATTTAGGTTAAGTAGTGTGTGAGCTCAGGGACTGATGATCTTAGCAGTTAAGTCCCATAAGGTTTCACACACATCTGAACACACTCGTTCCTTCTATCTGAAATCGTCCGGGACCTACACCCGATCGCAGCTTCACTGCGCCCACCACCACCTTTATCAGACATAAATGAAGGCACTGGCCTTTATTTACCAGTTATAGAGTTTCATTTGTACCTCCACGGTACGAAGTTCCACTTGATAACGGATCGTTGATATTCCTGCTCGGTCTGGTCCAAGCTCCCAGAGAAAACTGTTCAGCGTTTGCAGTGCTGAGTGTCGTTTCTAAGTAACTAACGATTAAGTTGTGATCAACATAAACGTTGGTTTGTACACCTCACCGCTTTACTTGGAACGACCTTACTGATGATAGGATGGCCATGTCTTCTTCCGAATTTTAAACTGCTAAGGGGAAACCAACAATTTAACGTGGACTCATAACCAGGGTGCACCTTGACAGTTTTGGAACGACTAGGGCCTAAAGTTTGACCTTTTATATTTGTGTGGCCATACTGTTCGTAGCTGCTTTACAATTCGTGAGGGTATTTTATATTTGTGGTTTGCCACTCATCCGCTTAGCCACCGAACCACTCTCTTGGTAATTATGGCATTTATCACTTCTCAACATGTCAATGCAGATCTACTATTACCCTCAACCACGAGAGCAGGCCAATGTGGCGGTTGGTGGTAGATGCTCTTTCGAGCTTTATAGCCCGAATGACAAAGACTATGGCGGGCATTACGGAAGGAAGTTTAGGGTTTAACTGCCTGTCGACGACGAGATCATAGGAGACTGAGCACTAACTCAGGCTGGGGAAGCAAATCGGTCGTGTCCTTTTCAAAGAAACGAACACCACACTTGCTTTAAGTGATTTAGCGAAAACCTGGAAATCTAAATGTGGATGGTCGGATGGGGATCTGAACTGCGGATTACTTGCCAGTGTTGCACCGCTGCGCCAACTCGCTAGGTGTGTGCACTATGATCCGGTCCCAATACAGTATCTTCGGTATAGAATATAGAGTATGGGCGGAGCACCACACAGAGTTAGTGTCTGGCAATGGCCTGCAATTCACCTTGTCTGAGTTCCAACAGCTTTTATTCAAAAAGACACTGAGCAAACACATTATTACTAGCTATCTGATTATCACTTAATTATATCCTCTTATGAGACAACCGAAATACGTCCAAGTCACAATTTTCAACTGATAAAATTATTTAAGATGTTACTTTTTCAGCAGTATTAATCGACAGAACAAAATTATCAATTTCGTCTAAATAAATTTTCCCTAAAACCAGTTTGGAAAAAGAAAGTATGGTAGGCCCAACCATCGATAAGGAAGGAGGGTTTTTTGAGAGTGACAGCGGCTGCCTTGTATGAGAGACATTAAAATTATTTTTGAATGTGTTATGAAAGTTAACTTTATTTCCATATATAATCTTGCCTACCGTATTCTTCAAATAATTTGTGAGACCCTTAATTTTTAACTAATACAGTACAAAACCGACACAAACTGATTACCGTTTTCATTTGTTTTGGCGTATCAACGTGACCTAATCATGCCTACTTGTGTCAGCTCGCAGGCGTAACGCAGGTGGAGCTACTGACATTTCGTATAACGGAGAAACTGACCTAAGACCTTAAGCAGTAAACGATATAAGAGTATGGCATGTAACGCTTCCAGTTTACCAGAAACAGCACACAAAGGGACAGGCAAGGAAATTTTCCTAAAACAAACTTTTAGGGGATGGAAGTCCTTGAAGTAAGGCGTCACATCAATGTTCTGCATCACACACAGCTGATACCAGAAAAGGCCAACACACACTTGTAGGTAAGCAACAGGAAGCGTAGTGATCTGTTTCTATAACAATCAACTATATTAAGTCGTCATTTACAGTAATTTTTTAAACAGTAAATGTATCACGGTGCAGGAAGTTTCTGTAATAGCGCCGTGGTTTCACGAAAAATTCTACCGCCTGAAAATTACATTTTACATGTGGTTTGCAGAACTAAAGTAGCACAGTGTTGTTAGGAAAGAGAATAATATGTTTAATCAATTACGTGATGGTACAGAACGAGCTCAGGAGGAAGGTTGACACATTAAAACAATTGGTGCGGTAAGTGGGGTGAAGAGGGGCAACACTATTATCTCTTACATTAAGTGGGGACTACGCGAGAAACTTCTGTAAGGGATCAATGCAGCTTAGCAATCACAGAAGAGGATGATGATGATGATGATTAGTGGTTTATGACGCTAAACGATGACATCATTAGCGCCCTTGCTTGAAACAAATACAGACGACGGACAGAAGTGGACGAGTCGTTAGAGCGTACTCTGTGAGGAAGAAAGTTTTTGAATGTCTTATGAAAGAGAAGAGGCACAAGTAAAGAAGATTAGCCCTGAGTGTCCCGTTGAAGTTGATGTCATTCGACACGGAGCACAATCTCGCTATGGTGAAGGAGTGGGAATTACCTTTAATGCTACACTCAGCAAATCATAGGAAGTGATCTTGAGAAATCAAAAAAACTTCAAGCGGTGTCGCCAGATGGGGATTTGGAAGCAGCTCTTTTCGCATAAGATTGCAATGCCATACAGCTAAAAGTTGCTCGGTGGGAAGACTGCTGTGGGGAGGAAAATGAAGGTGGCAGTGACAGGTTGACGTTTTGAATCGTCCGTCAGGTTCGGCAAGGCGGGGACTGCAGATTCACAACACTAAGGCTATAGCCTTTCCAAGGTGTTGGAAACGCTAATCTTGCAAAGACCGGTGGAAAAGAATGCCCCGCTCCAGATTCCATAATAAGCAAGCTTTGGGGCAGGGAAGAGTTACACTTATCAAATAGTAATCAACCATCCAAGATGGTTATGAAAGAAGTCAGATTACAAGAGCTGTTTTCGTAGACTTTACAGCAATATACGACACTATGAAACATTATTTATTATTAGAACGAGTTAAATCATCATCACAAAAGACTATTTCTGGATACGCACTATCAGGAATATTCAGAACCGAAGTCTCCGTGGAATTCCATAGCCAAATAAGCAGATGAAGGGAGCAGAAAAATGGCTTACCAGAAGAGAGTGTATTTGAGCCTAGTTTGTTTAACATGTATAAAAATGACACCTTTCTACCTGAAGGAATCTTAAGTTTCATGTACACTGACGACAGGCTTGTTACTGCCCGAGGCAAGAAATATGAAACTAAGGAGGAAAATTTGTTGATAACTCAATAAATCCTCTTTAAATACTACAAAAAAATAAATACATTTCCCATCTGAGAAACAGGAAAGCGATCAAAATCTTAAACAGCTCCTAGGAAGGAATAACATTGGAACAATATACACCTACAAAATACTTAGGCGTTAAGTTGGACAACAGCTTGTCTGTTAATCAGCACAGTCAGAGCCCACAAGCTGAAAGTGGCCGACCGGAATAATGTGTGTAAACTGAAGAGAATAACTTGGGGAGCACAACCAAAAACTGAGACTCCCACGCTTGCTTTGTGCTATTCTGCTGTGAAGTGCTACAGTAAATAAAAATATTAAAAACCTTTGATTTAGTTGAAGACTCAGAAACCTAATAACAACTAATTGGAAGTATTCTGCCAGATACTTTCTTGAAATGAATGCTCCCAGAATAAACGTCAGACGAGGAAAATGACTTCCAAACAAACATACACTGAACAGTCAGAATATTATGAGCACCGACCTACTATCAATATACCGGGTGATCGAAAAGTTAGTAATTTGAAAACTTAATAAATCACGGAATAATGTAGATAGAGAGGTAAAAATTGACACACATGCTTAGAATGACATGGGGTTTTATTAGAACCAAAAAACAAAGTATTGCTAGACGCGCGAAAGATCTCTTGCGCGCGTCGTTTGGTGATGATCGTGTGCTCAGCCGCCATTTTCGTCATGCTTGGCCTCCCAGGTCCCCAGACCTCAGTCCGTGCGATTATTGGCTTTGGGGTTACCTGAAGTCGCAAGTGTATCGTGATCGACCGACATCTCTAGGGATGCTGAAAGACAACATCCGACGCCAATGCCTCACCATAACTCCGGACATACTTTACAGTGCTGTTCACAACATTATTCCTCGACTACAACTATTGTTGAGGAATGATGGTGGACATATTGAGCATTTCTTGTAAAGAAAATCATCTTTGCTTTGTCTTACTTTGTTATGCTAATTATTGCCATTCTGATCAGATGAAGCGCCATCTGTCGGACATTTTTTGAACGTTTGTATTTTTTTGGTTCTAATAAAACCCCATGTCATTCCAAGCATGTCTGTCAATTTGTACCTCTCTATCTACATTATTCTGTGATTTATTCAGTTTTCAAATTTATACTGACCTTTCGATCACCCGGTAAATACATCCAGGCGATAGCAGCGTCACCTGGGGATGAATAATTGCTAGTCAGTCATACGCAAGGTGCATTTAGTGTCAGTGAGCGTTCTGTCCGTGTGTAGAATTGGGAAGGCGCGCGATCTAAGTTGCACCGAGGGCAGATTGTGATGGCCCAGAGGCACGGAACGAGCATTTCGGAAACTGCACGTCTTGGGTGTTCGAGGAGTGCTGCGGTGAGTGTCTTCAGCATGGGCGAAACCAAGGTGAAACCACGTCCAGACGTCGTGGGGTTGGGCGGTCACGCTCATTACAGATGTCAGACGTCGTAGGGTGGGCAGACTGGTAAAACAGGACAGGTGGCTAACTGTGGCGGAACTAACATTAGACTTTAATGCTGCGTAGAGTACAACTGTGTCTGAACACACAGTGCACCAAACACTCCTCACGACTGGCATCCGCACCCGACGACTTATCCATGTGCCAATGTTAACACCACGACAGCGGCAACTATGACTGAAATGGGTACGTGATCATCGGCACTGGACGTTCACGCAGTGACAGAGAGTTGCATGGTCTGATGAATCCCGATACCTTTTTCATGATGCTGCTGGGAGTATGCGAATCCTCCTCTTCCAGGGGAACAACTCCTTGACACCTGAACTGCGGGCCGGAGACAAGCCTGCGGCGGCTCCATTATGCTCTGGGGAACATTCACGTGGGTATCCACAGGTCCAGTGGAGCTCGTGCAAAGCACTATGACGGCCAAGGAGTATCGTGCACTGGTTGCAGAGCACGTATACCCCTTCATTACGATCATGTTTCCAGACGGCAGTGGCATTTTGCAAGACAATGCACCATGTCACAAGGCCGGAAGTGTGATGGAGTGGTTCGAGGAACACAGTGGCGAGTTCCAATTGATGTGCTGCTCCCAACTCGCCAGATCTGAACCTGATCGAACACATCTGGGATGTGACTGGACGTGGCGTCAGAGCAAATCGCCTCCCTCCCCGGAATTTACGGGAATTAGGTGACTTATGTGTGTAGATGCTGTGCCACTCCTCCAGCAACCAATCACGGCCTCACTGCTTCCGTGCTACGACGCGTCGCCGCTGTTATCCGTAACAAAGGTGGACAGACGGCTATTAGGTAGGTGGTCATAATGTACTGGCTGATCAGCGTAAGGTGTCCACATCTTACGCCAGAATGGGAGTAATTATAATAATTGTGCAGGAAGTTGCCACAGCAATTTCTCTAATCAAGAAAGGAAAAGCAACAAGCTCCGAAAATATTCATGCTTATGTGCCAAACAGATAAATTGTTCCATATTTTACAGTGTTATTAAATGACTGTCTCTTACGTAGAAGGATTCCTCACATGTGAAAAAGTTCTCTTGTAATATTAACAAAAGAGGACACTTAACATGATACCGCACCTGCAAAGCTAGATCGATCAATTTACTTGCTTAGCACTTTAGGCGAAGTCCGGGAAAAAATTCTGTCAAACAGATTACACAGTCACAGAAAATTTTACGGAGTTAATGAATGCTAATTCGAAGTTAAAAGAATGTTAAGACCATAGATGATGTGACTAAATACGCCATGACTGTTATTGACGATGTACAAGCAAAATATGTGGTTGGGATCGTGACAGACATAGCCACAGCATACAAGTTACGATGGCCTGCTAAGTTTGCACGACTTCTGGAAATCGCCATTTATCCTTCTACTGTGCTTTTATGTAAAACTGTCAAAGACTGCAGTGAGTGGCACAATAACGAAGACAACATTGCAAAAACAATTCCGAAAGGCTGTCCATAGGGGATAGTGTGTGGAAATACTTGAAATACCGCAATCGAATCGCAGTTAAAGATCATACAAGAGAGCCTACTTACTGATGATGTCACTGCATATGCTGATGACATCACGTGATTGTATCCCATGACTCCAGAGAAAATTTGGAGACTAGTCAGTGATGTACTTCAATAACTGAAACATCATGTTCACAGAAAGAGCTTAAAGTAGACGCAAATAAAACAACATATATTCTCCTTAAAGACAATCTGAAAAGATATTCCACTGTAAAACACGAGAACGATGGCTGTGCTCGAAAAAGTGTGACAGACAGACATTTGGGGTCCTTCTAGACTAGAAACCGAATGTCTTGGCACGTATTAGGGCAACCGGAGACCTACAAGAGTTATACAGAAAACTGTAACATTACTTACAAAGGAGTATTAGTTACCAAATTCTGTGTTTAAATGTACCACTATGATATTTTTATGGCAATGATCAGATCCCCAGCATGTGTATGGAATTAAAAACTACAAAATGAACATATCGCAGCCATATAGCGTCGCAGCCAGAGAGAAACAATACTCAGACTGGCAGACGCTTTTAGTATAAAGCCTGTCTAAGTACGCCTGGCATCTGCCCTATCGACATAAAAGTATGGTGTCCGAGAGCTTGTCATCTTCTGCACAAGTACAAGACTTTATAGATCTGAACATCACTGGGAAGACAACGCTAAAGGATTGGGTGACTGCTAAATAACGACGTAACTGGGATGCGAGAAGCGGAACACGACGAATCATCCGTCAGGAACTGCAAATAAACTACACAAACCACTTAAAAAGAGATGATATTGTGTTTCGAGAGGATATGAGCTACACCCTATGTATGTATTTATGTATGTAGAATTAACAAGATCAGGACAGAAACGAGCAATACTGATTAATGGGCAAGCCTGAACATCACCATTTTAATGCGACATATGTACTGAATTTAGAA
This sequence comes from Schistocerca serialis cubense, assembly GCF_023864345.2. Taxonomy (NCBI): domain Eukaryota; kingdom Metazoa; phylum Arthropoda; class Insecta; order Orthoptera; family Acrididae; genus Schistocerca; species Schistocerca serialis. The sequence goes on from NC_064640.1 coordinate 309,887,685, forward strand.
GACAGGTTGTCCATACTATACTGCTCAGCAAAATTTAAGGATGAGATAGATAAAGTAGCAGAACTGAGCGGAAACGTGGGAGTGTCTCCCACTCGTGCATACAACGTTGGACGGCACATGCCGTGAGGTCAGCGTGGCTATAGCACCAAATGGGGTTGGCCCTGCTATACAAGGCAGTTGAAAGAACGGGACAAAGACAGTGTGTGTCCATCAACGAGCAGTTATAGTGTAATGTGGTGGTGTTCTTCGTTGCAACATGGACCGGACACAACATTTGGATGACTTCACACGGGGAAGAATCGTCGGGAAACTGGAAGAAGATTGAGTTGTCACAAGCATAGCCCGGAGTTTGGTGTTGCTCACAGCATTGTTCCACGAACATGAGCGCTTCGGACCATAGGCCCTGGTCGACCATGGTCAACTACAGCAACAGGTTACCGCTACAATGTATAACAGACACGGTGTCCACGTCAAATAGAGGGTGTAATTGCAAAGACATTTAACAGGACTGCAAGCACGCAATCTGACGCTGAACAGTGGCACGATGACTGCGTGGGGATGAGCACATTGTCCGACGACCAGTACGTTGCGTTCCACTCACACCTACACATCGGCGGCACCGTTTACGATGATGCCAAGAGCACAGGGACTGGACCTACGAGAACTGCTCTTTTCAGATGAGAGCAGATGCAGTCTAAGTAGTTAGTCTGGACGTGCCCTCATATGGCGAGAAACGGGAACATGTAACGCATTCAGGAACGTTGTCGAACATGATCGATTTGATAGTCCAAGTGTTATGCTGTGCAGAGGCATATTGCTGCATGGGCGTAACGATCTTCAAATTTTAAACATGGTACACTCACCGGTCAACGTAATTGCGACACTGTACTCCTTCCACATGCGTATCTTTTCAAGCGTGCATTCGGCCCTGACTTCATTTTTATGGATGACAATGAGCGACTGCATCGAACTGCGCAAGTGGAGGAACTCTTGGAAGAAGAGGATATTGGACTGGCGTGTACATTCCTCCACTTATAACCCATCGAGCGAGTGCAGGATACGTTGGGGAGAGGTACTGCAACACGTCCACATGCACAAATGACCATCCAGCAGTTGCAAGCTCCGTTGATGGAGGGATGGGACAAGAACTCCTTACCGACCTCGTGGCCAGCGTGGGAGCCCGCTGCAGAGCATGCGCTGCTGTCCGTAGTGATCATGATCACACACCCCATTAAGAACTATTCCTTGCATTCTGTAATGTCTAGGGGACCATAATAAATCGCGGTGACTTCAATGTAATTATTGTCTTTCAATAAATGTGTCATTTCTGTTCGGCTCATTGCGTATTTCTTTCAGTTACCTTCTGTACTACACTGTAGCAATTCTTTCTGTATATGGTCTAAGTTTCATCGAGCTATGTTACTTGGCAGTTGATATCATGCGAAAGTTACTTTCGTCCTTAAGTTTTACACACCAGTGTATAAAAACGCCAGTAGAAGTCGCAGCAGCTAGTAGGTATGTAAGCTGGGGCCGACCGCTAGAGCCTGAACTACCAAACTGACCCACTTACCGCATTAACAATGATACAGCTGATGTTTGCCGCCGGGACTCCGCTACTCGTGTTGCGCAATCTTAAAGTGCACTTCCCTCTTATCGTGCCCCTCTTCCCTCTAATAGTTAACAGCCCGCGGCGGTGCGACCATATTAAGCTCTCACAGTGCCTACAACATATTCCTTGGCTCTGAGAGCTATGAGACTTAACGTCTAAGGTCATCAGTCCCCTAGAGCTTAGAACTACTTAAGCCTAACTAACCTAAGAACATCACACACATCCATGCCCGAGGCAGGATTCGAACCTGCGACCGTAGCGGTCGCGCGGTTCCAGACTGTAGCGCCTAGAACCGCTCGGCCACCCCGGCCGGCAACATATTCTTTCCGGAGGAAAAGTAGTTGCAGATTGATACTCTAGCGAATAACGTTTACGCAGTTAAATTAGGTGTCGTGTTTTCCCTGGTTAATTCAAGACAAAAGTCTCCAGACGAATCCAGTGAGGATGCGGTGTTGTATGCTGTCACTGCGTTACTGTGAGACTTACGAGGCACTCTGAATGTGTCGGGCCGTCGATAAGGTACTACGAAAATTGTCTTGATGACATGGTAGTCGTCTTACACTCAGAGAATGAAAACGGATTTGTGACGGAAATACTTCTAGTGGGCTGGATAATATAACACAGACCAGACACATTCAACAATAGCATCATTCTAGTAATGCAGTCTGTAGTTGTAGTGAATAATCATACATTGGCATCTTTAAACAGTTTAGTACAGACTTTCAGCGCTGGAGCGCGAGTAGCTCAAGGGATAGCGGACCGTATTTACTATGTTACACGACGCATCTACTTTACGTTACATAGCATTAAACTAACATTTAGTTTCATGCTGTTAAGTGGTGGTTTATTTGGAAATATTACGATAGGTATAATAAAGAAATTCAACAGTTGGCAATAATTTTATGAACTCACTGTTTTAATTTTTGTTACAATTATAAATCATACAAGACACCTTGCATTACATAATACGACTTCATGTTTAGTTTTTAACAGATGTAATAAATAGCATATTATTCTAGGCAGCTGTCAGTGAGACAAGGCGCACCTTTTTACAGGCTGTCTACGGTCCACCCCAATGGACATTAGATAAAGAAATTGTAGCCATAAAAGAAAATAACAAAGCAGTTACATCTGAATCTCAACACCTGGTTAGTTACCACCACGCAAACTCACAATTCGAATTCGAGAAAGACTTTTTTTAAGACAATTGAAGTATTCACACCGCCATCACAACAAACTAGACCATACACGTGAGGTGCAGGAATGTGTCTTCGTGAAAACATGGGTAATGCCTGAAAGAGCCACAAAGAAGAGTTGACTACCCGGAAGTCACCCAACCGAATCCGTTCTCATGTCACTAGGAGCGAAACTGATCTCAGCAGAAGGAGTTTCAAAGTGCAGCCAGTGTTTTGTGAAGCAACCACAACCCGCTGGTTCTACAATTGTATAAAATTTGTAGCCTTTAAGTTTTGGTAGTTAATCTGTGTCTATTTGTGCTATACATCGTTTGACCCCGAGAAGAAAAGTAGGAGAAATACACAGTAAAAAAAGAACAAAGGGCGACTCGCGAAGAGTCGGGTGCAAATAAATTTTACCATATTTGTCAAATTATCGGAAATGTCGCTGGGTAAAGTTTTCCCAAGCGCGATGTAAATACATGTATGGCAGCATACAGCCATTCCACGGACCTGTTTACATAGCAAACTGTCGCGACACAATCTGCCATCTACTTCGAGTCACGTGCCAATCTAAGACACTTAGAACACGCACACGAATGCTGACATTTAGTAAAAAATAGCATACAGAATTAATACAATGTACGTCTTTCGGACTTCATGTGCTGTAATAAAACTGTTCCTAGATATTTAACATACAGCCTAAAGAAACAGCGGTATCGCAAGAAGCTGTCGACCTCAATCCGAAAGAAAGTCTAAAACAGCCATTTACAAAGCATCTACTTCAGACAGATTATACATATGAAAGACAACAATACAAAATACGACAGAAGTGGGTTGGAAATTCACAACACTCTGTGGAACGATGAACGGCTCTCTCTAGTGAACTTCAGCCTACGTAGAAACGGTAAACGTCTATTTCATTCAATATTTACTTTAAATGTCTGTGGTGACCCGCGATCACTTTCAATGAAGCTGTCATGTATCGAGCAAAAAAGATAAGAGAACGTTTACAGAATACAGTGCCAATCAAAACAATTTCTTCTCATGTTGACATGTAAAACGAACAGCCACCGTCAACTTTGGGGTCAAACGTACAATGGCCTAATAGCCTTTGAGATCCATCACGCAACGGATCAGAAGTTATGTGGAACGGCACGCCAATCTGAATGCTGTGCTCTAACTGTTCAGGGGAGTGTAATTTCCAGGTCGCTAGTGCTTCTCTCTCTCTCTCTCTCCCTATATATATATATATATATATATATATAAATATATATACAGGGTGGTCCCGAATTCATGGTACAAACTTTAATGGTAGGTGCAGGACAGTGTAACAAGGATATATTGTATAGGAATGTATAGTCCCAGGTGACGCGGTGAGGCGTAAACAGGGGAAATAACGGCCGAAAGGAAAACGAAAGATTTTATTGAAATCGTTGTTGACAAGTGTCATGTTTACAGTAAGTGTTCAAAATTGCGTCCACCATGAGCGATACATGCTTGACAGCGTCGGTGCAGCGATTGGCGTACACGTTCAAAGACGCCTGGTATTTCACGCACACCTGCAGCAGCTACAGATATGCGAGCAACGAGATCCTCATCTGAGTCAACTGGAGTCTCATAAACAAGACTCTTAAGATGTCCCCATAAAAAGTAATCGAGGCAAGAGAAATCAGGAGATCGGGGTGGCCAAGGGACTGGTCCACCACGCCCAATCCATCTAGCACCAAACGTGGCATTCAGGTAATTCCGTACAGCAGTGCTGAAGTGTGCTGGCGCTCCATCGTGCTGAAACCACATGCGGTTACGAATGGCGAGCGGAACATCTTGCAGCAGTTCTGGTAACACTTCTTGCAGAAAAATAAGATAGCTTTCGCCACAGAGTCGCGTGGGTAGTAAGTATGGCCCAATCAAAAAGTCGTTCACAATACCAGCCCACACATTAATACCGAAACGTTGTTGATACGCATGTGGACGCGTTGCATGTGGATTATCTGTTGCCCACACATGGGAATTGTGCGCATTAAAGACACCCTCGCGTGAAAATGTCGCTTCATCTGTAAATAGCACATGACCTACGAAATCCGGCTGCAACGCACATTGCTGCAACAACCACTGGCAGAAGTTCACGCGAAGAGGATAATCTGCCGGATTCAATGCTTGTACTTTTTGAAAATGGAAGGGGTGTAAGCGATTTTCATTTAACACTCTGCATACAGTCTGATGACTCACATGTACGTCACGCGCAACAGTTCTTGTGCTTGACTCGGGTCTATCAGCCACTATGTTCAAGATGCGTTCTTCCAGTCTTGGAGTGCGTACAGCTCTTAATCGACCAGCGTCATGTCTGTTGACGTCGAACGTACCTGTTTCACAAAGTTGACGATGTAACCGTTGAAAAATTCTATGATCCGGCATTCGTCGATTAGGATACTCCGCGCGATACATTCGTAACGCAGCTCTGGCGTTACCATTTGCACGGCCGTACATGTAATGCATGTCTGCTTTTTCCGCATACGTAAAGTCACCCATCGTCTACGGCAGCACAATTGTGAATGGCGCTTGTCCCTACTGCGATACATCATGTTCATCTACTGCCCTCTACCGGCAGTGACACCAACCGATCACTCCATTTCTCTTTCCCCTGTTTACGCCTCACCGCGTCACCTGCGACTATACATTCCTATACAATAAATCCTTGTTACAATGTCCTGTACCTACCATTAAAGTTTGTACCATGAATTCGGGACCACCCTGTATATATATATATATGTGTGTGTGTGTGTGTGTGTGTGTGTGTGTGTGTGTGTGTGTGTGTGTGTGGAAGGGGGGGGGGGAGGGGGCGGGCGTTTGCGTGTGCGTTCTTGTATGAGATGCTTCTAAGAAAACACATTTTGAACTCTACTGGAGCACAAATACTCTACCCAAAGATCCACAAATTACTTTTGTACGTAATGATTTCGTCAAAAGATTGAAACACTCGTCCTCTACGAACTGTACTGAACTGTATAAAGAAGCTTTGCTGTCTGAAGCAAGCACTGAAATGGAACCACGCGACAATCAATATAACTCCACATCTTTTCGTGCACAGTACTCTGAGTAAGAATTCTGGATGTCTTCACGTTTTTATATGGAAAGAAAAGTCGAGTAAACTTCGCCTTGAGACGACTAGTAGGAAACTCGTCGAAATGTTACGACACCCTGACTTCGGCTGATAACCCGAGAAGATTCCATCACTGAAATACGACGAGAAACCTTGCATTCCCATATTCGTAGTAGGATTTTGATGATAATCCGGCATGCTCAGGGATCTGGTAATGCCGGATTCGCTAGATTATCAAGGTCATTTTTAAAATCTGTGTTAGAAAAAGGGATATAAGAAAACCCAATAGTTTTAACGGACAAAACCAAGCAACTGTTATATATTAAACACAACAGGAGAGTTTACATGATCAAAAACCTAAAAGTAGCTTTTCTGTAAAAACAAAAATGAGTTACATGTAGCATACTGCACTGCTCTGTTAAATCAGCTTAAGGCTTAAAGTTTTAGAAAAGTTAAAATACATAAATAATTTTTCGTATGCAATTCACGAAATAAAATAAACACAACTGATTTGAAAAGATCAAGAACAAGCTATTTTTAATAAAAATTATTACCAAGAATTTTGTGCAGTTTTATTGGAATCACTGTCTTTAAAAATAGCACAGATATCTGACGTTGTAAGGGGGTGGAATGTGTCGGAGTGGTATGTAACACTGATGGTTCAGCTGAAATTTTCTTCTAAGCCCTCTGGGACATTTCTGAAATGCTAACCTGTTTCTTGGACTACCCTCCTTCTTTTTTTTTTTTTTTTTTTTTTTTGACAAGAATTATTTGGCGTGTGGTGCAGATTCATAACTTCAGAAGCGTTGTATTGTTAGCTAGTCTCCGCGAATTTCACAAAAGTGTTTAAGGCTTCTGAAGCCTCCACGAGATGTGAGTTGTAGTCGTTTCTTCTTCGTCACACTCATTCACTGGTGCCTCCCGTGGGCTGAAAGCAGTTTGTAATATCAAATCATTTGTCAGCTCTTCTTCGGTAGCTAAATTTCTGTCAATGTCGATCCATTCGTCAACTTCTTCCACTGGAAACGAGTTCAGTTCAAACGTGAATCCGGAATTTATCGCTCGTACAATTTCAGAGCTTTCCATCTCACTTTCTTCAATCAGTTTAGGCCAGTTTTCTCCAGGCGCTGTCCATTCTGTTGTACTTTTCACGGAGGTACAACCAATTGTAGCTGTGAAAATAGCTTCTTTAATGTTAAAATTGTGACAGAAACCTTTAATGCCGCAATCTGAGCTTAGCAGCTGTCAGTGGAGAAGCAGGATGAGCTGAGTTAGAGACAGGACTGTGTTCTGACTGCTTGATGGTAATGAGAACATGTTGTCGCAGCTCCGCCAACCATGAACAAAATGTAAGCCCAGTGCCAAATGGAGCTTTCTCCTGCAACAAGAAGTAGAAAAGACAGTACAAGCAGTTACGGTGATGTTTCTTATCAGGAAATCATATTATAGGTCAGCTGTAAACCTATCATAACTTTCAAACTGTAACAGGGCTTGGACTTTGTAACTAGCAGGCGTTATACACCTTTGGAAACCTATGTAGTGTTTATGTTACAAAGGGCCGGTGTTTTCTTTGGTGTGCAACGTAGTTGTTTTATCACCTTAAAGGTACCATAGTTCATCAGTGAGAAACTTGCAGGGAGAATGTATGTCATGTGCTGGAGATTTCTTACATTGGAACATTAACAGCGTCGTATTCGACACAATTAAAAGATCAGAAACTGCACAGCTCACACATTATAGCAGGTTTAAGTGCAGAACCATGCAGCCCTTGTGTTTTTATGTTCCATGATCATTTCTCTCTTTCTGATACCTTCTTGGTATGGACACCAAACACTGGAACAATGCTTCAGAATTGTTAGCACAAGTGCTTTACATAAAATGTTTCAAACTCCTTTTCCAAGTCAGTGACAGGAGTTTCTGAGGTACTGCAAACCTTGTGTGTACATCTGCTTGACAGTTGTTTGTGTGGAAGTGACTGTGTTCTGTTCAAAGAGTTAATGCAGTGTGGTATGTAATTTCACATGTCAAGCACAGCTGCTGTGCCTTTGTCTATTTCTCATGGAATGTAGCAGTTCCATGCATTTTCCAACGATGCGAGCGAGCATAGCATAATTTCCAAACTGTAATTTGATGTGAAGGGTGGGCACTGTAGACCTCCAGAAAGCTATATAGTGCAGGTATTGCAAAGAATCTATGTTATTTCTTTCGTGCAAAAGGTAGTAGCTTCATCACCTTAAAGTTTCTCGATACAGTGAGTGACGTACAAAACTTATGGGGTGAATGTATGTGAAGTGTTGGAAATATATTTCCACACGAGTAATACATCGGTAAACCGCACTTATTTAACATTATAGCATGTTTAAGTGCAGAACCCTGTAGCCTTAGGAATACCAATACCTTCTCGGTAGGGACTCCAGATTCTAATTTATATAAAGTGTTTCACAAACTCCATCCATATGGAGTTGCATCATGCAAAAACTACACATTTTCTTCTTCTTCTTCTTCTTCTTCTTCTTCTTGACCGTCATTTATATCACCACAACATAGTCAAATGTTTTGGGCTCATATTTTTTATACACCAATAAAGAGTGCTAATTTCCTCAGTACGGATGCATCTACAGCTATCATAGGTACTTGGATGGGGCCGTGACTAAGATTAGTATGGAACAGTCTTCGCTGAATGGCACTTACGATACTGGAATGAGAATACTGGTCTGTATCACTGGCGCCGGTTGATTGTGGGAATGTGGAACATGTGTTATGCTCTTTCTAAAGCAGAATATTGGAGTGCATTGATCACCTCTTACAGCTTATAAATGTTGCAATGTCTTCCACATTTGTAATGCTCGTCCTTCTTCCAGCTCCCACATGATGTGAAGTTTTCCTAATTTTCCCAATAAGTAACACCATTGTAACTGCTTCTACTTTTTTCTACTACCTTGTGTTTCAGGAGAAAGCTTCATTTGATGCTGGCCTTACACACTGTACACGGTTGGCAGAGCTACGACATGTTCCCATTTTCACCAAGAGATCAGAACACAGTCCTTGTCGCATTAACTTAGCTCACCTTGTTTATCCACTGGGTTCTGAAGGTGGTAGATATTGCGCTCTCTGACTTACACTCAGTTCTGACTTAAACTGGAATGATCACATGGATAAAGGTGCAGGGAGGATGGGGCAGAGACTGAGGAACAATTAAGAGATGCAGAGAGACTGTCTAAAATCACGCTGGAGTTATATAGCATGGCGCCCATAGCAGATAAGTTTGAAAAAGGTGACTCGTTTTGATATATGAGAGTGCTATGAATATGATTACCAGTGGTTGTAATCATTAAAAGACACCTCCACAGTATCCAGCGCAGATGTGTGGTTTAATGGAGAGACTTGATTCCAAATCGCAAAGAGCATTTCTACCAGAAAGCGTAACACTATAGACCTGAAAAGCCACTGTATTGGTGATAGGATTTTCTAAATTTCTTATGACTTAAATCTACAACCGCACTTCCTAAGTGATCCCTCACATAGCACACCATCTACTGTGGAGGCGGGTAATCTGTTCATTGCGCGCTCGCGCGTTTTCACATTTAACCGGCAGTCGTTTGTGACGAAATAGTTTCTTAACTGTCCTACAGAGCGCGTTTTTGCTAGTGGATATCGATCAGCTGATTATTTTCGTGCTGAAAATTTTAACACAATTATACAGTCGGTTAATTCTTTCGAAAAGTGAGTTGCTTTTGAAATTTATGAATCCAGTTGAAAATAAGTATACATGTGTTCCATTCTCAGACGTAGTTGCTGCATGAGTTCTGCATATAACACCACGGTTTTGCCAGGGGTGTCTGAACTGTCTGTGTGCTTAGCGACAGTATCTGCACCATTCACAATTTTTCGTCTGAGCTGAAATATTACAAGCACATCAATTTCTTCTTTCTTTGTAAAAAAAAAGGGCCTGTTTCCTGTGCAATTGTGTTCTCCCATCAGCAGGAACGAATGTCTTGCCTTTCTGATTTTTCCTCATCTTCTACCACCTCCTACCTGTCCCAGGTTCAATTTCCCTTGACGCTTCTCGCTACCTATGGCACTACCACAACACCTTGCCCATCATTTTTATTAAAGTACAAAGTTCCTGATCATGCGAATCATGTACTCCATTCTTCCACACCATCACAGGGCTAGTTGCTTACAGAAACATACCTGTGACACTGATGATTCATCCGCCCTGTCATGATGTTGCCGACATCATGAATTGGCAAGCAATGGGCTTGTATAGGGGGGAAAAAACACACTTGTAATAATATTTGTAGCCACTATAGAGCAATCATCTGACTAACTGAGCTACATTATAATGACAGGGTTATGAAGTAAGAAGTAACACACGATTTGCGATAGTAGATATTTTATTTATACTTCAGTAATGGTACATAGGAGCCATTACATCAACAACAAAAAACCACTAGTTCAATTTTTTACAGTATTTTTCGAATAACTGTTTCTTTTTAACACTCTTAGTTGCATCACCACACATCAGTCACTGTCTGCTACTGTTTCTATGCCAATATTCACGTGCTTCAATCCACTAAAAGTGAAATTATATGTGGAAGTGAATAGTAGTAGTACTGTATCTTCACATCCAGACTCTGTCCTTGGACCATCGCTGGAATGTCTCGCTGTTCAAAGGATGGTATATATCTTGGAGTCCAGTATTCAACATCACTACGTTGTTTGAAACTTGGTACACTTCTGTGAGTTGGGGACAGGTTGGGTGTCTTCATCATCGCAAACTGATGAGTGGTATAAGCAATAACAGGTCCTTGTCCTGCTCCAGCATGTCAAACATGTCCTCACGTGACAGAGATCTTTTCAACCTCTGCTGGTCCCAAGAAGTTGAAGTTCTCTCTGTCAGTACCCACCAACAGGAGGCAAGGAAAAAAATCCCGAAGAGGGAAGAGTAGGTTTAGGAAGCCACGTTGTTGCGAGATCAAATCCCGGACAGGACCAGAATTTCTCACCAAATATACCATTCCTAGTATCCACCAACAGGATGCAATGAAAAAATCCAGGAGTGGGAGGTGTAGGGTTTGAAAACTGGGTGTTGTGAGATCGAATCCCGGTCATCTCCAAAATATTCTGCCAAATATACTAGTCCTAGTATCCACCAATAGGATGCAAGGGAAAAAATCCGGAAGGAAGGACAGTAGGGTTTGGAAACGGCGGTTGTGGGATCGAATCCCAGACAACCCCCACACGAAAGGATATAGACTTAATTAATCAGTCAAACAGTTTGATAGCGTGTGAGAGGGGGAGGGCTCTTCGAATAACACAGGTCTCCCCTCAATTGAGCTACTTCCCACCAATTTTTTTCGATCAATTTAATTAATTAGTCAATTAATTTGATATCAAAATACACACAGTGTTTCCCAGAGGGAGGAAGGCTGCGGATTTCCCAGAGGGGAAGGTGACAAAGAAAAGAGCAGCAGAAATCCCATTGAAAAGGGCCCGAAATTCTAAAAGTGCATTTGTATTGGTGGAGAGGGAAAACGAGGGGGATGGGTGAGGATTTCCCAGATGGGGAGGGGTAATTAATAGATCAATTTAATTAACTCGTCAATAAGTTTAATATCAAAGCTGTACTTCTGTGGGCAAGGGGATTTTCAAGAGGGGAGGGGGATAGGGTGGAGGGGGTGCGGTTTCCCAGAAAAGACAGATTATCCTCAACGGTTCATAAACCACTTAGCAGAACATTAGGTTAAGGTCATAGACCAATCAATTGTCACAATGCAATTAATTTGCATATCAATTTTATATAAAAAATGCACCAGAACATACACTGCCCTACTACTAAGGAAGTGATGCAGTATTTCAATTACCTGAGACATCCGATCAAGACGATGAGGCCAAAACGCATTCTACAGCTTGCTACTGCCGATCTATTGTGTGAACTAGGTAGAACTAGACAAAATTACAAGAACTCTGCTCACTTGCCAACTACACTTTGCATCTGGTCTCTCATCCTGCCCATGGATGTGGGTGGATGGAAACACTTTAGCAACCAGTGAACTCTGCATGTGGAAAGCATAAACCATTTTGAAAGTTGTAATTTTTCGTCAGTAAACTTATTTAATACCTGTGGGCTCGCCGAACCCCCCCCCCCCCCCTCCTTAGGTATCCAAGTTAGAAAAAAAGTCCCATAGTGCTCAGAGCCATTTGAACCATTTTTACAATCAGTTTCAACTTTGCCGATAATTCCTCTACGTTCATCACACTGGATCTAAATGATGCCCATTCATTGTAGGAGTCTAAGAATTTCTTATCTGCTCTTTCCAGCATAAAAACCCTCGTAGGCTTATTGATGGATTTAGTAGCATTAGCAATCATCGCCGCTATGCTGACATCATGATCACTAATCCTTGTCTCTATACTGACACCATCAATAAGGCTACGCATGTTTGTAGCTACAAGTCTAAAATATTTACATTTCGTGTGGTTTGCCGATCTATCTGTTCAAGACAGTTTTCGGAAAATGTGTTCAGAACTACTTCAAAAGACTGTCTGTCCGTACCACTTGCAATGAATCCACAGACGTCTCAATCTACACTCGGTAGGTTAATGATGCCTCCAAGTAAGACTGCGTGTTCGGAGCACTTCTGTGATATTCTCTTTGAATGATTCTACAACTGGTACAGCCAAATCGAGTGGACGGTAAACACATCCGACGATTAACTGGGGATCACCTTGGCCGTTTACTGTCGTCGAAATAACTTCGTATGAGACTCGATTTCGACCTCGATAGACAATGCTTCTGTGGACTCCCCCGCCTATGGCGTCTACGCTGTCTTTTAGATATACGTTCCATGCCTCGTTAAATATTTCAGACCTTTCAGCTTCGAGTTTCGTACAACTGTCGGTTTCGAGCAGAATTTGAGCTCGACAGCCTTCCTGGAGGGCTGTACATACAGGAACTTTGTTACGAATGGTTAAGCAAATAATTTTAAATTTCTGACGTTCAAAGTTTCTTTATATTGTACGCGATCTGAATTCGCTCATGCATATCGGCTAGCGAGCAGACAGCACTCAGTCACTCTGTGCCTTTAGACACGGAATTTGTGATTTATCACAAATTCTTCTACCCACTTTTACAAACAACCTAATACAGTTACATGCCTTTCAGCATAAAACGAAAACAAATCCTATGAAGAATTACGCGGGTGTGTAAGGAAAAAAAAAGTAGTTTACGTTGCTTCAAGCTTTCATATTGAGTGATAACAATTCTGTCACGGTTTCCTCTGCGGGGAGAGGGATAAGGAAGTACGGCCGAATAGTTGGGTTTGGCATGACGACAGATAACTGACAGCAACGTTTTGTTTGCTTTTGCTTCTACACCAAGTACAAGAAATTACTGACAAAACGTTCAACCTTACAGCAAACAACACTGTCAAATAGTAGGCTAATTACAACGTTTGAAATATCTGAAGTCTGCACATTAGCACCAGAACAACGAACAGAGCGTCTCCCTCAGTGGTGCAGTTTCCTTCTAATGACTGTGAATTTTTCACTGGTCATTTTGAAAACTTTACATACTTCAACACAAAAAATCTCATTAAGATTTTCGGCTGTGGATTTTGTAGAAACCTCTGATCATATATCAAATCAGTTATTGCTACCAATAACTTTATGAAATATTTATTTTTTCCAAATACTGGGTTCGAAGTAGTAACCTTCAGCTCGGAAGGTTAACATTATTGTTGTTATTATTGTTAAGAACATCGCAATGGACACAGGGACTTGTGCGCTGTGGTAAAAGACAATATTATGTATATATTTAATCCTGATTTTTATTTTCCGAAACAATGGCAATAAGGCACGATATTACGTGCAGCTAACTTCCTAATCAAAAACAGCAACCATCCACTACCGTTAAATCTACTTCTTCCAAACAGACTCGTTAGCGGTTGCGAAGAAGAGAGATTCATATTCAGAAGGAGTATATATTTTATGTGTGTCTTCCATTTTGTTGTTTACAGCACGAAATCAGCAGTTTCCTGCTTTGATCCCTCTCTTGGAATTGTGTTACGTCACAGATAGATACTGGAAAAAAAGTATGACGTGTGCTGGAGATTCAATTATGGCAAGAAATTGCGTATATTTTCACACAGCTATGATCTCGTTATTTCAGGTCCCGTTATGATAGCTCCGTGAGCTGTATTTGTCTTTCACAACAGTAAGGCAATCTTCAGTGTCTAGCATTACATTCTAATAACAACAGTTATTATTATTATGTAAACGTTCTGCACGCCTGAGCCGCGCGGGATTAGCGGAGCGGTCTGAGGGGCTGGTCCCGGCGGAGGTTCGAGTCCCAAATGGTTCAAATGGTTCTGAGCACTATGGGACTCAACTGCTGAGGTCATTAGTCCCCTAGAACTTAGAACTAGTTAAACCTAACTAACCTAAGGACATCACAAACATCCATGCCCGAGGCAGGATTCGAACCTGCGACCGTAGCGGTCTTGCGGTTCCAGACTGCAGCGCGTTTAACCGCACGGCCACTTTGGCCGGCTGGTTCGAGTCCTCCTTCGGGCATGGGTGTGTGTGTTTGTCCTTAGGATAATTTAGGTTAAGTAGTGTGTAAGCTTAGGGACTGATGACCTTGGCAGTTAAGTCCCATATGATTTCACACACATTTGAACTCTTTTTTTTTCCACGCCTGATCTAGAAATCAATAACAGATGAGCCAGAAATAATTTTAAATGATGAATCAACCCTCAATGAACGCTCATAAAAAAGACACACACACACACACACACACACACAGACACACACACACACACACACACACACACACACACACACACACGAAATAAATAAAAGCTTCCTTTCCCACAATTAATTACATTCATGAGAATTTTAGCAACAAAAATTGGTCTAGTAATGGGAGAAATGCCACATTCAGTCGTACGTCAGATGCAAACAAAATTACTTAATATTAATGTCGCGAAATTGGATAAAATTTTGTTACATCAAGTTTCCCTCGCAACACGAGCTACATTATTTCCACTGTGTACAACATGGGTGTAGTTGACCTACTGAAATGTTTCAGAACATTTTGTTTCTGTTCTCCGCTGTCATAACCTGTAATCGCACCTTTGTGGTGCTCTCCAGGAAACGGCATCTGCTAATCAGCTGACAAGCTGTCAGCTAGGTTGTACTTATTACATCCTAGAGAATTTCAATTACATCTTTTATGTATGCCGGGATTTAAGCAAACTTATCTCCTCTTGAGAGAAAATAGTATATAAAACTCGATGATCCATCCACAAATTAGTTTTTTTTAATTAAAACGTTTCAGTTAAAGGCTGTGGCTGAGAAGGATGTTATGTATTTGAAACCACCTCAAAAGTGCGTCCCCAAGACCCGAATACACCGAGAATTATACGCAAACGTCTGAAAGATTCTACGCACTACCCTTAGCATCTTCGTTTTCTATGAAGAACACATAACAAACCGAAAAATCGAAAGGATGAGTACTGGAAAAAATCTATTAAAAAAGCATTAGATTGTTAACAAGGAAGCCTTCACAGCTTAATAATAGCGAATATACTAAACAGAAGGTAGTATTTTAACGTTTGAAATTTATAGTTTCTATCCTGTAAATTAGACAGATATTGCAACTTGAACAAAATACGGATTGTTTATTACAAACAAACGATTTTTATCAGCAATGTAAAATAACACAATATCTGGCAAAAAGCGGCAGAAATCATACTGTAAGTACATGCTTTGATGTGTATTCACACTGCCACTGCAGTAAAGGCGTGAGTTACTGCGGTTTCGCTATGTGAATATTTTTCGATGCAAGACTCGTCCACTTGTAAGCTGACACTGCCGGATTTCTTACCGAAGGTGTATGTTTATGTTGAGATAAAACATTACAGCAACAGTTTCGGTAAGATTCTCGTCAATAATGATACTGTAAATGAAGTCCCTTAGCTGAGTTATAGGCGCCAGCAGAGTTGCGGACAACCTTCGGTTCATGAAACAACAACTGACTTCACAAAAACTAAAATTCTTTTACTCACCAATGTTCCGAGTAACTACTGAAAACCAGAGATTCTCAGTCCACTCCATACCGGAGCCTACGTATGACTGGCGCACGTACCTGTAACAGAAGGGGAACATTTATCAACGCAGCGTCCAGTGACGATAATCAGATTCACTTATCACCGAAGGTCCAACAGGCAGCACTAACTGAGAACACGGCGTTGCTGCAGCCTTTCACATCGAGCGCAACCCATTCCTTCACGAGCACACATGCATACACCATTCTCGCAGGAAAACAGCAAATTAAGAGCAAAAATATTAATCTGTATTTGTATGCCCATCCGTTTTTCTGTCAAAGCTTCTCACCAACATTAATGGCGCAGAAGTTGAGCTGACATAATTGTATTACAGCAGTAGCGTTTTCCGCTTCACGCAACTGTATATAAAGTAACTATATCAACAGAATTTTCATGTACTGTTTGAAATAAAACGTATATTTTCAGATATGTACACTTTTTAGATGTTCCTGAAGAGAGACAAATTGGCGTTTTCCGTAAAAGCGCGATTTTATCCTAAGGTTCTGGTGAGAGCTTTCGCTTGAACTTAGTTCTCAGCTGCTGAGGGATGGATACTTCCATGGAATTTAAAGATCGTCAGTAGTATTGCTGTCGAATGATAATAACAATAACGCTCCAACCAACCAACCTCCCATCCCCCTCTTTCCCTTTCAGGGCCTCCCCCCCCCCCCCCCCGCGCAAAATGAATACAATCCAAACACAATTGCTGATCCTTGTCCACTGATTTTACTATCTCTGAGGCAGTATTGATCGAAATAGTCGACACTTTCTTTCTTTCCTGCAGCTATAGGTCAGTCATCTCATTTTGCTAGCACAGATTACTTAGTAATAACTGTATACAAAATAAATGTATAAATTGAATTATCATATATTGTTCTAAAAAAAATACAGTTTTTGCAAAACAATATTTTGCCATTAAAAGGAGAGTCACATGCTCCCATTCCCTGCAGCAGGCAATATTATAATTTAACATCGCAAGCTTACTTCCAGTACGCCACAGAATACATAAAATTGACATTTAGATTTGCATTGTTTTTCGCTGTCACGTTCCTATCAAGTTATTAGTTGTGTATGAAAACCCCTTTATGGAGGTGTTTGTGTAACTGCTCTGCGACGTGTCCCAGCGGTACAAAGCTAATGCAGCTCCTAAGCGGAATTTATCACCTTCGTTCAAAATTTTCTGTTAAATGTAAATGGAACTAAAAGTATACGCAGTGAATGTAACTTTATTATAACCAAATTAAACTTTCGTCGATGATGCCGTTATCTACAGGTAAGTATCGTCGTGGAACGATCGTAAAGAAATGCACAAAAACTTGGGCCAAATTTCCACATGGTGTAATAAACACCAGGTCTCTTTAATGTAAATAAATGTAAGGTGATGGCTAAAACGAAGACAAAGAAGACGATAGTATCCGATTACAAGATTAGTGACTAACATCGCAAGCACGTCAAATCGCGTAATAATTTATTAAGGGCAATATTATGAAGCGATATGAAATGGGACGATCGCGTAAAATCAGTATCAGCGAAGACGAAGGCTTAAATTCGTTGCAATGGTTCTGAGAAGGTGCAATGTATCTGTAAAGCATCTGCACAGTACGACCACTTTTCGAATATAATAACTAACCACCACGAGCAATTATGCAGAGTTCAATATGACAATGGCTTAAGACCCTAACGGAGAGGTAAATGTCTACATCCATAAGTAGCTGTCATGAAGCATGCACAGCTAATAAAGGAACACCGTACTGGATTAGTAATCCAATATTTCCGTCGTTAAGTTATAAAGTTTGTAAGCCATCAGCAATAACAGTTTATATATGTCTTGACATGTAATAGAAGTGGCGTTTCATACGTTCCTCACGCATTCACCGCTTATTGTTTTTGACTGCTGTCACTGTCATATATGCAATCATTCCTCGATTTTTACCCACAACGAATACAAGCTCCTATTGTTCCTGGCAGCTTCACAGTACATTGGTTGCGTGGTGAGACTGCCCTGTTCTGTAACTTCAATTGTTTCTTAACTTAACTGTCAGTGTAGGTATTTTTCCGATGTTAAGTATCACCTTACAAATCTAGAGATTTGTATTCAATCTACAGTGTGTCATTAGATTTTTTCCCGATGCGTACTACTTCTTTCAACCACGTAAATCTTCGTGTGTGTAGAAAAATGTGTAATAAAGTTAAAATTGTAGAGCCAACTGTAAATGGCTGGGAAAGGCGGTCCTACATCTATACAGGATGTAACAAAACGGTACGGCCAAACTTTCAGGAAACATTCCTCCAAGGTAGACGAAGTAAACGTGTTATAAGGACAAGGGCCTGCACCCGCTGTATATGGCACGGATATAGCAGGTCCTCATGTGGCACTCTCCAGATAGTCATGTGCGCAACATTACCTGTTGAAGTTAATTGTCCTTCGCCGACACTACGGTTGTCGTCAACTGCACAAATAAGTTCCTCCTCTAGTTGAGGTGTCCTTGTCCTTCTAGGTCTTCCCTAGTTACGAGGCGGCGGCTTAAATGTCCCATGCTCCCACGTCCTCGTGTCGGGGCGCCGTTGTTCTCAAAATGTCGAGCGCGACGGTCATTTTCATCTGCTAATCCGCACAGCAAAAGGGCATCAGCCAATTCCGCATTTGAGTACACTTTCATTGCACTGTATCGGAAACCAAGTCCGTGATGAGCACTCAACAATTTATGCCACGTGCTTGATGCTAGTAGAGCAATGAAGGTAGTCGCATGTCAACACAAGCAAAGAAGTGAGTCACATTTCAACATTACCTTCGTTCAATTGGAGCAACAAACACTGGCGGTGAACCTAAGAATTACTAACCAAACGTACCAAAGGGTTCTTTTAAACACATCATGTAACAAAATGTTTCACTGTGTTTACTGTAATTAATGTGATTATGAAGAGAAGAAGAGAATGACCTTTAGCGTAGCAACAGAGAGTTTCCGAACCCAAGCCCACAGAACACATTTTATTCCACTGTGTGTTAGAAATATCTCCTGAAAATTTGACCAAACATTTTTCTTGCATCCTGTATATACTCGTATACTCCGCATGTCACCTACAGGAGGTTCGCAGGATGGAAACGGCATCGACTTTCAAATGGCTAATGGAACACCTTTGGGGAGTGACTGCTGTACTTTTTAATCGTTAATAACATGTGTCATTAATCTCGTGCGTTTCTGAAAATTCTTTCACAAGTTTCGTCCATGTCAGTAGTAGCGCACCTATGGCATACCGTGCGTTTTCATGACCAGTTTCTCCCTAAGAATGTGCTGTATTCATTTAGATGTCTTAATCATCAACTACACTGCACATATTTATTCTGTAATCACCCATTAACGTATCATGAATTTCTTAACAGTTTCTCGTGTGATAACGTTAATAGTCTGGACGGAGTACGCTCCAACTAATGGAAATACGTTTAACTGTCCGAAACTGTCTAAAGAAATGTCTTCAATGTTCGTGCAGATTCCACATGCTCTTAATGTGATTTGGTGTTCATCAGCATAACTGTCGAATGAATACTTTTAATAACACCACGACATTCCTGTTTCTCCATCAACTCATCCTAATCACTTAAAAACGCCTATCGCTAACAACTAAATGTAACACCTACTAAAAAATTTCAAGGAAAACGTTGTCAAAATCATACTGGGACAGTTTAAAGAAATTTCCTGCTCTTTCACGGAAATTTACGACGCTTATCAACCTTCTCTCGTGCTATGCTATGCACTTAAATGTTCTATTTATCTCGTTATTTTTAAACTTTCCATGCAGAATATGTCGTGTTCATGGTGACTGCCAATGTCGGCAAATTTACCAGCACTCGACCTGGCAGCCGCATATCATCATTAAAGTTCATTTGTTTTCCTGAAGAAGAAGAATAGTATTTCAGAGGGCGGCTCTCTCTGCAAGCAGAAATATTTTATTTCTTTTTTTATTTTCGTTATACGAGGGTTGGAACTTAAATAGTGGCAACTATTTATTCACAACCGATACAAAAAGAGTTACATGTTTGCACCTGTTACCGTCCTTCAAAGTAGTCACCAGCGTTGTGTAGAACCCGTTGCCAGCTATGTGGAAGGCGTAGTATACCGTTGGCAGAGCCTGTTCTGTTGGTGGTGCGAATGGAGCGGTCTACTGCCTGTCGAATCTCTGGAATTCCACGAAGTGGTTCCTTCATCTTCGGAATCAAATCAAAGTCACAAGGACTTAAGCCCGGAGGGTATGGTGGGTGGTACAGTACTTCCCAAGGCCCCTCTGCCGCTAGAGGGCTACGAATCGTAGCGTGTAACATGGCGGTGTGTACCGTATCTGCCGGCCAGAGTGGCCGAGCGGTTCTAGGCGCTACAGTCTGGAACCGCGCGACCGCTACGGCTGCAGGATGTTAATAACGTTTGTTTTACTTAAAAATCTAGACAAAAAGAAAAGAAAGACATTATCTGCCAGTGGGCAGTGATTTAAATCAGTGGAAAAAGTTGAAAATTTGTGCCGAATCGGGATTCGCACCGAGGCCTCCTGCTTACCAGGTAAATGCGCTGACTACTACGCCATACGGACACAGTGGGCATCACAACTGCAAAATACCCTAGCACGCCCTCCGTCAGACTCAAATTCTCAACTTATCCACACACTACTTAACGTTGCGCCTCTTGCCCATTATCCTCATGACTCGCCACGTTTCGGTGATTAAAGTAATAATTCGAGCTTGGTGTTGATCTGCACTGAAGGGATCATTGGCTGTCCTCACCTTAATTATACAGGCTGCTCAAAAGAAGTGTCGAATACTCTGAGAAGTAGTAGTAGTACTCATCTAAACACCAAAAATAAGTCCAATACACATGGGTCAAGAAACACATACTTTCCGGAATAAACAAGTGTTTATAGGAAGGGCTGCGTGACGCATGGTTGCTGATATTAGCACAGTCTTTGCATTGGCGCTCCGTGAAAAGTGTCGGCAGGGTATATGATGTCTTACTCACAGTACTCCACCTACCATTAGGTGATCTGCAGTCAGTTGTGTGGTTCGAGTCATGTTGTAGGGTACATTAGTTTTCGTCGTGTTTGTGCGCCTTGTTGTACGTTACTGTCGACCCTAGGCACGTATCATGGTGTTTTACCTTCTTCCAAACACGGATTCACTTATATGTTTACTGTTACTACGCTGTTTGTACTACCAATGGTGTAGTACGTTTACATTCTCTCTCTTCCACCACTTGTTAGAAATAGAAGCCATACGGACACAGTGGGCATCACTGTGAAACGGCGGATACGATATTCTGCTATGGTTTAACAAATGGACGTAGTCTGCGAGCCCGTGCCCTCTATATTAAATAATATCCACAGCGCAGAGTGTCCTCTGATAAGCTGTTTGGCAGACTTTTCCATAACATGGAGGAGCGTGCGCTACGTTCGGTGAAAGAAATTCCTGCGACGATTAGCAGCAGCAGCAACAGGCGCGTCTCGCTCTCTTGGCTGGGAGGTACTTCATGAACAGTTGCTGTACCCGTATCATCTGCAGCGCGTTCACGCCCTAAGGCCACAAAGTCATCATGGCAGACAACGGTTCTGCTGACAATGGCTGTCGCGGAAGTGTGCCGCAGATCCACTGTTGACATCCAAGATTTTATTTGCCGATGAGGCAGGGTTCACAAGAGATGCTGTTTTCAAGCAATTAAGGACAGAGGGCAGCAACAGCGATTCTCAATCAACGTATGGGCAGGCATACTTGGTGATACATTAATAAGGGCCTTTGCTACCACAAAGATTAAACTGGAGCACGTTATCTCAACTTTCTCCTTAATTTATTTACTACCTTGCTGGAGGCTGTGTCACTGCAGCAATGCATACAAATGTCGTTCATGCATGATGCATCAGCATACTTTCGTGTGCACGAACATCTGACGCAAACATTTCAGGGCCGCCGGATTGGTCGAATGATTTTTTTTTTTTTTGGGAAGGGGGGGGGGGGGGGGCAACACCTGGGCCTGGTCGCTCCCAGACCTCAATCCCCTTTACATCTGGTTATGGGGACACGTGAAGGAATTAGTCTATGCCATGCCAATCAACGATGTGCCGACACTACAGGGTCGCATCTTCGATGCGTGCCAGTAGGTACAAAAACAAAATGGCTCTAATCACTATGGGACTTAACATCTGAGGTCATCAGTCCCCTAGACTTAGAACTAATTAAACCTAACTAACATAAGGACATCACACACATCCATTCCCAAGGCAGGATTCAAACCTGCGACCGTAGTAGCAGCGCGGTTCCGGACTGAAACGCCTAGAACCGCTCGTCCAAAGCGGCCGGCGTACAATAACAACTGGCTACACTTCAAAATGTGCGTCATTAATTATGGCAGAGGGGTGCATTGTCATCAATGGACACTATGTTGAACACCTTTATTGCAGAAAGTATGCATCTCCGGACCCATGTTTATTGGACATATTTTCCTTGTTTTGATGAGTACTACCACCTCTCAAAGTATTCGACACTTTTTTTGAACACGCGGTATCTGCGGTGTTTTCTCTTTTGGACATGTCCAAAAGAACAGACACCACATATATACTTATTTCAAAAAGCTTTAAAAATTTTCACATAAAAAATTCAGACGCATTACTTTTCAGCACACCCTTGTATAGTACATAAAAACTAAACTCAGCCCTAACAAGTCTCGGAAGGCCCAACGGTAACGACAGACCACCATGTCATCCTTAGCCAAGAAGCGCAATGGATGTGGATATGGAAGGACAAGTGGTCAGCAGACCGCTCTCCAGCCAATTTTCATTACCGAAGCCGCTACTTTTCGATCAAGTAGCTCCTCAATTGGCATCACGAGGGCTGAGTGTACCCCGCTTGCCAACAGTGCTCGGCAGGCCCGGACAGTCATCCATCCACGTGCTAACCAATCCCGACAGTGCTTAACTTTGGTGATTTGATAGGAACCAGTGTTACCGCTGCAGCAAGGTCATTGGCATATATTTTACAGATTTTGGGGGGAAAGGCAGACGTGACAGGAATAACGCCTATGGTACATAAGAGAGGGTCACGTAGGGGAGTGTAAGACAGGTACGCGTAGTGGTTTTCATTCCGCACATACCAGCGTTAACTGCACCGGAAACACCTACAAACCATGAGTGTACAGCAAACCGTCAAAATTACCCGGAACACGCTTAAAAAAAAAAAAAAAAAAAAAAAAAAAGTAGAGTCTTCAAGACTGTTCGAAGTAATAAAAAAAAGATGTTACTGACGTTTCAAGCACAGAAACTTGTGCTCACGCTAAATTGTGGTAACACCTTGAGAGCAAATGGCTCTGAGCACTATGGGACTTAACTGCTTAGGTCATCAGTAACACCTTGAGAGGTCCCTGTTTCGAATTTCGCTTACTGGCCACAGCACCTCGTGCTGTGCTGATGGAAGCCATACTTACTTTGTACACAGGGGATGAGCCTTAACCACTGCGCCACCTAGGTCCCGTAATTCCAAATACAGAGCCATCAAGGCATGGGAAACACTAAGGCTCACCTGTTTTTAGGGGTAGCTGCGTGAAGAACATTATGCCGTTTCGTGTATACGTCACAAGGTGATAGCGCGCCTCTGGATGACAACATGAGATTTGTGTAGGGGCTGATAAAACACCAATCGACATTACTAGCACAGGGGATTATAAAAGTAACTTTATAAAAGGCATGTGCGTGCTGTTGATGTCACTCTTCCACTATCGAAATATATCAGAAAATATTATTTACTCCGTGACTTTAGCACAAATGAAGTTATGTGAAATTTAAAGCACCCCGGAACACGTTCGACAATATTTTAGGGTGGATTACGTGTTCTCACCTCTCGCCATAACAGCGTATGTCCAGCATTGTCCAACATGATCGTTTTGGTGGTCCAGGTGTTATGGTGTGGGGAGGAATAATGTTGTATGGGAATACGGACCTTCAAATCTGAACATACCCTCACCAGCCAACATTATCATGACATTGTACTCCTTCGCCATTTGCTTCCTTTTCAGTGGTGCATTCGGCCCAGACTTCATTTTTCTAATTGATGACAATGCGCTACTGCATCGAAATGAACAGGTGGAGCAGCTCTTGCAACGAGAGGGTTTTAAATCCCATTGAGCACACGTGGAATGTTCTGAGGAGACGTATTCTAGCACTTCCACATACATAAACAACTATCCAGCAGTTTCAAGCGCGCTACTGGACGAATGGAACGCCCTACCACAAGAACTCCTTACCAATCTATTGGCTAGCATGGGAGCACTTTGCAGAGCATGCATTGCCGTCCATGATTATCATACATGCTATTAAAAGCCATCTCCCGTCTTCTGTAATGTCCATGGTACCACCATAAATCGCAGTGACTTCAATGCAATTATTGTCTTAGTATGAAAGTCCCATTTCTGTTCGCCTCGCTGCGTATTTCTTCCAGTTAACTTCTGCACTATACTGCATCAGTTCTTTCTATGTATGATCTAAGTTTCATCGAACTACGTTAGTTGCCAGTGACACATCATGCGAAAGTTACTTTCCGCCCCCTTAAGCACAATTATGTATATGAAACAAATTGATAGAGTTGAAATTGATCTCTGAACTTCCATGGGGAGCTGAGTGGGAACCACATTTAACAGACATACGTTCCATCTGAGTATTTAAAGATACAGAACAACATTCCACCTATGGATGCCTTTTATTTCTACGTAAGGAGGAGGAGGTAAGCACCTACTACATCTTAGGGTGATATGAGTTTGTAGGAGAGGGGAAAAAAACAACTACTGAGCACTAGTCCCTACCACTGCAACTTACCTGATATAGTTGCTGTGTTAATGTTGTGGGCGCTTTGCATCTTTTACAGTTTAACTTCCTATTATCGGTAATATTCCTAAGGGTGAAGCACATGCTTATTTTTAGCCCGAGTAAAGGAATCAGCTCGTCTTGTTCACGTAGTCACTTCAGTATTCTCCATTACTGTTGTACTAAACCCCTTATAAACCGGCTGAACTATCACTTGAAACCGACTCTGACTAAGAATCATTGTGCTATCTCGCTCGGTAAGTGATGTTTTATTATGGCCTCCAATGAGCAGACAACAGAAGACCAAATCGTCTAGAAACAAAAGTTTACTATCAGAAAGTAAAAAAGACGATTATTATCACAGCAACAACGAAAGCAGCTAACAATACACCGCTAAATGACTTACATCTACATGAATACTCCGCAATTCACACTCAGGTGCCTAGCAGATGGTTCATCAAACGACTTTCACATTATTCCTCTACTAGTCCACTCTCTAACAGCGCACGGTAAAAATGAACACTTAAATCTTTCCGTACGAGCTCTGATTTCTCTTCTTTTATTACAATGAACATTTCTCCCCAAGGAGGTGGGTGTCAATAAAATATTTTCGCATTCGGAGGAGAACGTCGGAGATTGAAATTTAGTGTAACGATCTCGCCGTAACAAAAAACGCCTTGTTTTCATGATTACTATCTCAACTCGCATATCATATCCGTGATTCTTTCTCCCCTGTTTCGCGATAATACAAAACGAGCTGCCCTTCTTTGAACTTTTTCGATGTTCTCCGTCAGTCCCATCTGGTAGGGATCCCATACTGCACAGCAGTATTCAGCAGAGGATGGACAAGCCTAGTGTAGACAGTCTCTCTAAGAGATCTGTTACATCTTCTAAGTGTTCTGCCAATAAAATGCAATCTTAGGTTTGCCTTCCCCACATTATCTATGTTATCGTTCCAATTTAAGCTGTTTCTAACTGAAATTCCTACGTAACTAACAGGATCCTTTTGGTACTCATGTGGATGACCTCATGCTTTTCATTATTTGGGATCAATTACCACTTTTAGCACAATATGGATATATTGTCTAAATCATTTTGCAATTAGTTTTGAGATTCTGATGACTTACTACACGGTAAATGACAGCATCATCTGCAAACAATCTAAGATGGCTGTTGAGACTGTCTCTTAAATCGTTTATATAGATTAGGAACAGCAGAAGGCCTATTACACTTCCTTGGGAAACGCCATATATAACTTCTGTTTTACTCGATGACTTTTCCATCAGATACTACGAACTTTGAGCTTTCCGAGAGGAAATTACGAATCCAGTCGCATAAAAAGGCGACATTCAAGAGCCTACTTGATTATAAGCCGCTTGTGAGGTACGGCATCAAAAGCCATTTGGAAATCTACAAATCCGGAATTAATTTGAGGTCCTCTGTCGATAGCGCTCACTACTTAGTGAGAATAAAGATTTAGTTGTGTTTCACAAGAACGATATTTTCTGAATTTGTGCTGATTGTGTGTCAACGGATCGTTTTCCTCGAGATAATTCATAATATTTGAACACAATATGTGTTCCACGATCCTATTGCAAATCGACATCTGTGAAATGCGTCTATAATTCATCGGATTATTCCTACTTCCTTTCTTGAGTATTGGTGTGAACTGTGCAACTTACCAGTGTTTTGGTACGGATCTTTCATCGGACGAGAGGATGTACGGGGAATCGCAAAATAATGTGAACGCCTGTACTTACTTGGGAATGGTTTATTAATAAGGAGTTGGGCCCCCATTTACTCGTAATACAGCTGCGATTCTTCTTGCAATACTGACATATTACGATTGTATAGTCTCCAGTGGAATGTTATGCCACTCTTCGATCAGAACCTCTTCTACCTCCTTTAGTGACGAGTGAGGCGGAAATCTGCTCCAGAGTATGCGCTCCAATATCGCTCACAATGGTTCGATAATGTTCAAGCCCGGGGACTGTGCTGGCCAGGGAACATGCTGCAGTTCAGTTGCATGTTCCTAACACCAAGACTGTACTGTCCTGGCTGTGTGAATGGGTGCATTATCGTCCTAAAATATGGCACCATTGTTGGGGAACAACATTTGAACCATAGGTGGCACCTGATCACCTAAAATGTTCACATAATCGTTGACTGTAACACGGCCTTTGAGAGTAATGATGGGACCAGCAGAATATCATAATATGACTGCAAACACCATCACACTTCCACCTCCATGCTTAACAGTTCGAATCAAGCAATCAGGGATGTAGGCTTCTCCAGACGTAAACCCGGCCAGATGTTGGAAATAACAAAAACGTTGACTCGTCGGACCATATGACGTGTTTCCACGGATAAGCCGTCCAACATTTCTGCTCCTTACACCATGTTTTACGCTTCTTTTCGTTGGTTTTCGTCATTAATTGTTTCGGTTTAGCAGCTCGTACGTGAATATTCGATTTATGAAGTGTCGATAGATACGGGGTCCCAAAATGGCTATTGAGCTCTGCAGTCACTGCAGCGGCCGTATTTTTGTGTTATTCTGACACAATTCGTGTTAGCATACGACAATCTCTTTGATTTAGTTGTGATTTTCGCCCACTGTTACGTTTACACGGTGATGTCTTTCCATGCTTTGTGCAGGCTGTCACGACTGTGGAAACAGTTGCTCTTGAAACATTCAATAAGTTGGCTGGCTTGGTTAATGATGCTCCCGCTAATCGAGCCCCCACAATCTGCTCCCTTTGGAAGCCCGTTAGGTCTTTCATTGTACGTCGACCTCGGCCTCTGAATGCATATACGAAGTGTGCATATTCGTAAACAACCTGCACTGATGCCCAGTCCGTACTGAACACGCAGTCCCGCGCGACACTTGCCTTACCTGCGTTGTTGACCGTCAAACACAACCATCCCATTACTAGCACTGTTCACATTATTTTGCCTATTCCCTATATATGCTTGTTAAGTACGGAGCTATTATATCAGCATACTCTGAAAGGAATCTAAATGGTATAAAATATACAAGCATATGTCATAATGGCCAGGGTAATCGCATATCCTGACCAACTGATATAATTGCTCGAACGGTCAGCTGTTGAATTTCGAAATGCAGCATGCATAGGATGTAATTCACCTCTCTCTCCTCTGTTTTCCCTGTCCGGAGAGAAGACTAGAATGGACTACAAAATTCGATACTTACGTGCTGAAGAGACCCTCTGTTCCCCTCCGAAGAACAACATGGGAGATATCTGGCAGCTTCGCCAAGCACAAACTTAACTTAGTCGGACAATACTTGCAATATCATAGGGGACTTCGGTAATGTACATATTATTGTGACAATCCAAAAACCTTTTACTGAATGCTGGAATACACTTCAAAGTGACACAGCTGCACCACTCTACTTTTTTGCACACTGTGAGTAAACAACAGTCGGAACGTTCTATCACCGTTCAGTTCGTTAACGACAGAAACGCGCTCATTGGTCACGAAGCCATTCGAGAACCGCTGCGTGAACGTTCTCATCGTCGGAAAATCTGCGATTGGTGCGATTCAGTTCCTCGACTGCCTGGACAGTCGTTAGTGGTCGATGTTGTTGGCTTTCCTTCCCGATCAGCACCATCCACGTCTGTAGGGCGTTGGTCAAATTCTTTGCACTATTTCTCTACGGCTGGACGCGACACTGCATTTGACCTATATACCGCCAGAATTTCAAGGTGAATTTGGGTGTAATTTAGATGAGTTTTTTTCAGTTGCTGCACCATTTCACTCCCCCACTATGATGCACCACTTATCTGTACCGCAGCAGAACTTCGTAGTAAACGTGGAACACAGTCTCTTGTGACAATGCGCCACTCTTACTGTGCAGTGCTCTTAACGTGGGACGACATATGTAACTTACTTTTTGAAGTTCTCTCGTGTCATCATCATGCAGCCCACCTCCTGAAGCAATCACGACTGATTTCAAGAAAGGGCCAGTTCCGTATTCGTCTGAGTGACTATAGCA
Organism: Schistocerca serialis cubense; assembly: GCF_023864345.2. Lineage (NCBI taxonomy): Eukaryota > Metazoa > Arthropoda > Insecta > Orthoptera > Acrididae > Schistocerca > Schistocerca serialis. Next base: position 309,916,525 of record NC_064640.1, read on the forward strand.
ACCACACAAAATCCTATTCAGGATATTTGGGCCGCGACTGCAACCGCACTGTCCTGATTATCGGTCGTGCGAGTCTTCCCACTCAGTACGAATACAGATACATAAGTCATTGACCAATTCATACAGCATAACAGGTGTTTACATATGGGTCCTAAAACTATTAAAATACTACACTGAATGAAAAGTCCAAAAGTTCGCTGTATTTAAGTCGGTTAGTGACACACACAACCGGTTTTGCAACTTTTAAGTTGCATCCTCCGATGTATATAATGCTATGTCACACGGTATAGGGAGTAACATTTGGCGTGACTAGGAAAAGTTCTCAGCATTCTTCAATTGATTAAAGCCATCATAAATGATAAATGTCAAGCCTGTGTTAAAATCCTCAATTTTCATCACTTTAACGATTAAAATATGTTCCTGTGGGTCTACGTGAAGCATGACACGATGTCCTTTGTAAATGTTATTCAGGAAAATATTGGGTCCGGAAGCTGATACGCTTATGTGTGTGCGTGTGTCATAAACATAATAGTAATGTAGCACCTGACAACACAAGCTACGAAGTGCCACGTGTATTGCCGGAGCGTGTGCTGTTGCTGCCGTCCGGTACTGACACAGTTAACGCTCTGGCAACACCTCATAACTTCTGCTGTCGGCTTCTACGACTACTATTATGTTGGTGACAAACACACATAAGCTTGTCGGCTTCCGGACCCAATATTCTCCTGGATAACATTTACGAGGGGCATCGTTTGTTGCTTGAAACAGGCTCATAGGAACATAGCTTAGTCGTTAAAGTGATGATCATCACTGATGATGGTTCTTATCAACTAAAGAAGGCTGAGAACTTTGCCTAGCCACGCCAACTGTTACTCTGCGACATTCTGTAAGAACTCTCCTTACCAAACGAAAATGGCTCTGAGCACTGCGGGACTTAACATCTGAAGTCATCAGTCCCCTAGAACTTATAACTACTTAAACCTAACTAACCTAAGGACATCAGACACATCAATGCCCGAGGCAGGATTCGAACCTGCGACCGTAGCAGCAGCGCGGTTCTGGACTGAAGCACCTAGAACCGCTCGACCACAGCGGCCGGCCATACCATATGACATAGCGTTATATACACCAAAAGACGCAAGCGGTTGTGTGGGGTCTCTAATCGACTTAATAAATACAGCTACATCGGACGACTGGACGTTTCATTAAGTTTTATATTTCAATAGTTTTAACACCTATACGTAAACACCTGTTATGCTGTATGAATTACTCCATCACTTATGTATAATTACTGTAGCTGTGGCTGCCCTAGGTTTAAAATTATCTGTACGAATACAGAAACAGTGAGTTACATGATAAGAACTCAGGTTTTCTCGAGAAAATGTGTTACATGATAGTTGTGTGGTTTACACATGGTAGTGCGAAAGCTTTATGCAAGACTAACAAAAAAATTTCTTCATATATTTGTTGAAAAACCAGTTACTGGAAAGCCAAGAACAGAAGCATAATACAGACTCACCTGTCAATCATGACGAGGAGGCCTAAATGATAGATATCAAGATAAATAAAAGTGGAATAAAGAAATCAACTAATACATTGTCAACAGAGAAAAGGCTACTAGGCTTGTTCATATTCCTGTGCGATTCTCTAAAATAATCCGGAATAACTCACTCTGCTTCTATTAGTAGTTTATCGTAACTCCCTCGAGCAATGAAGCATTCCAAGCGATTGGAATGACGCAGTTCACTTCAGTTTACAATGGTGTCAGACGGATGTGCTTAACTACAGACATATATTGCTTAAGTCTCTCTGTTTTAAAATTAATGAAAAGCGTTTTATGCTCACATAGTGGGAGCTTTTTGAAGTACGGAAGAAGGCAGTAAAAATGCCGTGTTCGTTGATTACCGAAACGAATTCTAAGCAGCTACGCAAACTCGCCTAGTGAACAAAATAAAAGATTACGGAATACTGTACGAGCTTTGTGATTGGAGTCAGGACTTCCTGGCTATCAGAACGTAATGCGCCGTTCTTAACGGGGCAAAAACAGTAGAGATAAAGATAATTTCCAGTGTACTGCGGTAAAGCGTTACAGAGGGTGTGCGAAAGTTCACGTCACATACTTCTAGGACTAGTAGAGGGGGGGGGGGGGGATGAGTACTTAATAGTTTGAAGAGGAACCCATGTTCGGAAACGTACCGTTTCCGTGCTACAGCCGTTTCAAACCATGTTAACTAGGCAGGTATGGAACGGGGCAGTCATGGTGGGGGATGGTTACATCGGATCAGGTGCCGCCACTTGACATCTATCCTGTCACTCTGACCCAGTTACAGCCTCATTCATGTGTCTATGAGTGTTAGAGAAAAATGGTTCACTACACGTTTGCAGAATGCATTTACATGGTACTTCTCAATGGCGACGCTCACGATAATGGAAGAGCTGCTTGTCGCCTTTATCATGATTGGTTGATTGGTTGGTTGGTTGGTTGGTTGGCTGGCTGATTAGGGGGAGGGGACCAAACAGCGAGGTCATCGGCCCCATTGGATTAGGGCAGGGTGGGGAAGGAAGTCGGCCATACCCTTTGAAAGTAACCATCCCGCCATTTGTCTGAAGCGATTTAGAGAAATCACGGAAAACCTAAATCAGGATGCCCGGACGCGGGTTTGAGTCGTCGTCCTCCCGAAAGCGTGTCCAGTGTGCTAACCACTGCCCCACTTCGCTCGGTGCATTTATCAAGACCGTTCTCCACAACGACCGACTTCATCGCATACCCTTTTCTCCACAATTACGCAACAGCTTCGAAAAAGGGTACCTTCACCGACAGTAGACGTGATTGGTGTTCAAAGGAGATGCCGCACACCCAAATTGTCAGAGGCAGTACTGCATCACGTTGAAGAGAACCCGTCAACGAGTACACGAGCAATTTCTTCAGCTATCAATGAGTGGGACTGTTAAACAAGAGATGCACTGGGTCACGCCTCATCAACTACTTGTAACATAGTTTCAAATGGTTGTAGCTCGGAAAAGGTACGTTTCCGGACTTGCGTTCCAATTCAAAATATTATCTACTCACTCCCCTCCACAAGTTCTAGAACTATGTGACGGGAATAGCCGTTACAGTTTTTATATATATATATATATATAAATAATCTCGTGGATAATGTCGGAAGCTTCATGAGGTTTTTTGTAAATAATGCTGATATACGAGTATAAAGGTCAGTTACGTTAGAAAATTGTATTAAATGCAGGTGATCCTCAACACAAATAAATGTACAGTATTGTGCATATGCAGGCGGAAAGACCCATTATACTCGTAGTTTGGTTACACGATTTGCGATAAGTGACGTAGAGATCTACGTCTGGATCGACCTAATGTGGAACTGTCATAAAAGCTAGCTGTTACCATGCGTCATACTGAGATGCACTGGAAGAATCTTAGGAAAGTATGATATATCCACGAAGGAGGTAGCGTACAAAACTTTCGTTCGAGCTACTCCTGAGTACTGCTCGTCAGCCTGGGACCCCTACCAACCACCAGATAGGATAAATAAGAGGTAGGGAAGTTCTCAAGAAGGGCGGCGCCTTCCGTTACAGGTTTCGTAGTAAGCGCGAGAGTGTAACGGAGATGCTCATTAAATTCCAGGGAAGTGTGTTCCATGACAGCAGTTATGCATTAAAATGATGTTTACTTGACAAATTCCGAGAACTTGCGTTCCAGGAAGTTAGATAAAGTATTGCTTCGTCCCACATACAATTCGCGATATGACCATGACGGATACCTCAAAGAAATTCTAACTAATACAGAGGCTTACTGACATCCGTCCTGGCTGCGAATCATTCGTGAACGGAACAGGAGGGGAAAGAAATGATACTGGTACCCAAAGAAACTTCCGCAACACACCGTAATTTAGCTTCAGCATTTTAGAAATAAAAACAGAAGGAAAGACTATATGCTATTAACTCTCATGAGCATTAGAGATATTTATCTACTAGCGTTAGAAACTATCCACCCCGATGATGACGACAAACTGATATGAACTTCTTGTAACACTGAAATCATTCGGGAGTATTCCTGGTTCTGTAGGCCTGAAGTGACTTTGAGCACACCCTCATATTAGAATTCCTCAAACCATTTCGACGCAACTATGAAGGGAATGGGATGGGGTGGGGTACATTGTCTAGCTGAACGTACAGACCGTCTGGCGGGTGTTGCAGATGAACAAACGGAGGTTCGGTATCGTACGACACAGGCTGCTTTATCTTGTGCTGGTGAAAACGATGTCTAGCGTACGACGGACCCCATTACGTCTCATGCAAACATCAACCACACAAGAACACCTACACCACCGGGATGAATGGTATGTATCGCCTCCTGTGATTTTCTACGTACCCTGCCCTGCAGCGTCTACCAATGTGTATTGTGATTCATAACACAGTCGAAGTTTTTCCGTCCTCCAAGGATCTATTGGCGACTTTCCTGTTCCTACGCTTTTATCTATGCCGTGTGATATGCGGACAGGAGGGTTAAACGAGCGGCTGGGGCGAATGCGCCGGGGGGAGGTGGGGGGCTTCCGGACCTTATAGCGAAGAGATGCTTCTGAATTTCACATCTGCGACCAACTGTTGTTGTCCAGCACTGAAATGGCGAGTAATGTGCTGCGCTACAGCCAATCTATCTATTGTTACAATCCGCAATAGCCAAACAACCACCCCAATCAACACATTGACGCTCAAGGTAACTAACTCTGGCAGGATGGTTTCCCAAATTTTGTTACGTACGTTACATTCTTGACACAGTGGTACGCGAAGAAGCCAGTGTTCGCAGGGCCTCGGAAATTGAGTGTTATCCACGTTCTATCACCCATCACGTACGCTGATAATTCGATCTTTGACCCCATCTTGATCGACTGTCATGACGACTTTCAATACAGGGTCTAACATTGCTGTCTCGCGACATATCCAGTAATTTATTCTCTCTCTCTCTCTCTCTCTCTCTCTCTCTCTCTCTCTCTCTCTCTGTGTGTGTGTGTGTGTGTGTGTGTGTGTGTATGAATTGGTCAAACTGGTTGGTTCAAATGGCTCTGAGCACTATGGGACTTAACTTCTGAGGTCATCAGTCCCCTAGAACTGAGAACTGCTTAAACCTAACTAACCTAAGGACATCACACCCATCCATGCCCGAGTGTAGCATTCTCGCGGTTCCGGACTGAAGCGCCTACAACCGCTCGGCCACCGTGGCCGGCGAAAATTGGTCAATCTCTAATTAAATTGTTCGTGAGTGTCTATGTTTTAGATGACTGCTTCTAGATGATCTACAGAAAAAGACACCGGTCGACGTGGAACAGGGTTGCGGCATTGAACTTGCATTAGGGATTTCACAACCAACAATATTAAACCCAACGTCGTCAGTGGTAGACTATCATACTGGTTTAGGTTTGCCATGTTTTCTCCAAATCATTTATGGTGAAAATGGAAAGGCCGACTTTTTCCCAGTCGTCGTCTAATATGAGCTTCTGCTGTGTCTAATGAGCTCACCGTCGATGGGACGTACGAACATGAATCCTACATTTGAAGGAAAACGCTACATGACTCACACTTAACACGTGAGAGAGATCTGGGGAATTGAAGGCATAAAATAGCGCTGAAATGCGTTAGGCGGAGAGCCCGTCAACCACGGAAGACCTATGCACGTGCCTCCCCTCCTTAGCTTCAGATTTCAGTGCTTTGCAGCCAGCTCCCCCTATTTGGTAACATCCATATAGCACACACTCGCCGCTAACGGCGTCATGTTAGGTACTACGGCCCAATATGGAGAGCTCGATCAGTACAGTGATTGTCATCGGTGACTAGTTCTGGTCTGAGAGACAGAAAATCATTTTTAACTTTAGCGTACCTTGGTATTAAATTTGTAATGCAATTGCTTCAGGGAATCTGTTTTCTTGTTATACTTTTCGAAGTCGTTCTGTGGTAATATAACGGCGTAGAATGAAATCCACTACAGAAATTTTACCTACATTTAATTGAAAACAACTATCTAAATACGTCTCGCTCTTTCTGTTGCAACAAATCTCATAAATGCTTAAATTTGTGGTTCCAAATGATTGGAGAAAATATAACAAACAGTTCTGTTATAGAACAGACAGAAAATCCGGTGAACTCACGGCGGAAGTAAAATTTAAAAACAATTCCACTGACGAGGTAAACACAAATGTCTCAAAGATCACATAATATCAGCACACTTCGATCTCTAGGAAATATGAAATCCCAAGATGTAAGTCAGCCATTCGTCTACACAAATTTCAAACACTACAAAAATTGCATCCTGGAAACGTTGATGAGACCACGAAACTAACACGTGATGATTTCCCAAGAAAAGTATCAACAACACGTAACGTAGATTCAACTAAACGAAATGGCGCAAACATGACGAATTTTCGATAATTTTTCCCGAGTTGCGTGGCAAATGGCAGGATTGTAAACCTTCCACTAAACAAGATCCAATCTATGAAGACAAAACTAAAATAACGAATCAAAAATATAAGTGTAAATACAACATAAACTCTTAGTAGCTCTGTTATCCCGAAAATGAAGACGGACGTCCAACAATTACAGCTACTCCCTCCTTACTACTCCTCCGGAAGAGATAGGGGGGGGGGGGGACCTTGATACCGTTAAGAGTTTGATTAAGTAATATATACTTTATATTCCACAAGTAAAAATGCTTGCAGGAAATAAATGTCAGATGGATGTTCCGTATCTAACGCATTTACTATGAATCGGTGGGGGGGGGGGGAGGGGGAGGGGGAGGGAGGGAGAGAGAGAGGGGGGGGGGGTCATTACATGATCGGGAAATTTCAATAAAGTCTGCTACAACACTCTGTCTACAAACCACATACCTGAGGTATTTGTGTACTATTGAAACCAATGCATTTCTCCATCTTATTTATTTTACTTCTTCCCTGACAAATGTCCTTTGATCTGACTATAGGCCAAGTAGAAGCGTTGAACAGTCACCCACTGAACAATGAGGTATGTGACACCTATTGAAAGCTGTTAATAGATACGACAGACAGTCAGGTGGTGAGCAAGACAAGGTGATGGGCCGGAGCACTGTATATCAGTCGCAATCAGAAGTCTAGCACTCAGCGATTAGAGTGGGATAATGACGCTGTAGCACTACAGCTCACCACAAAGGTCACCCGTTTGTAACAGAAATCATTAAGTTAAAAAATCTTGAATGCACTTGGATGTGCAACTTTACTGGATATTAAAACAGTTCCTAATCCCAACCCTTTCCTGACCACAATTATCTTAACAAAGATGTATGGTTAGTTTTAACACTGTTCTGCTCAACAACTGTAGGTCATTATGGTGGCTTGTGAAACTTCATTATTTCTCCCTCAGATTATTGTTTAAACACCAGCATTGGCAGCGATACAGTAAAGTTTCAAGTGCAATGTTTGATCAGCGACACGAGAACTGAAATGAAACTGCAAACTCTGAGAGGAAAATGATGATTGAATTTCTGCTAGTACTCAAAAACGATTGGGCAGTGTCCCTCTTACCTTGCATAAACAACCCTTGGCACCAATTTGGGAAAGAGAAGTGAATGGGGCGAATTATGTGCACTACTATATGCCTGGGTGCTTCAGTTATTACATGTGGTTCACTACCTACTATACTACACGCAACATTGGCTGTGGTAGACTATCTAACAATGAGAATGATCGCTTCCTATGTAACAGTATTACAAAAAAATGTCATGCTAAAGGCTGGGCTTGACACATTAGTCCGTTGGTTACCGAGCTTACAACTACGGCAATCAGGGTTTAATTCCATGTTTAAGGTAATCAATTAATCCCCAAAAACATACAAATTAAATTTTTAATGTTATCATGGGCCTCATCTGAAAAATTCGCACTATTACACAGGAAGCAAAGAGAGACCAATTGTGCATTGTTCTCGCTCAGACACTGAACAAAGTTTCAATAAAATACACTTGCGAACTTCGAAATGTGTATCAAAACAATACCACTCAAGAAACATTAATTACATTGCTGAAAGGATCATGACAAGAGGAACACCCTTAAAAATTCATAAGCACTGGTATGTCAACACATACCATTTACACAAAATGTTATTTTCTGACTGATTGAGGTGTCACAGCAAAATAATAAACGACTTGTGATCGAGACCAAACTGGTCCACATCCCTGTCTATTTATGTAACACATCATTTTCCTAAATCAGAATTGGTTGTTCAGTCTTATTGTTACATCCCCACACTCTATTGAAACAGCATTACGCCTACATTACAAACAAATCTAGGACAGTAAATCATAGAAGGGGTGAAAAGAAAGAAAAGAAAAGAAAAATCATGTGTGTTAATTCCCACTTGTCCGAACTGTTTAGAACTTTCTACAACTCATCTCCTGCTCAAATTACAGTAGCTTCTCTATATACACTGAATATAATTTCATATAATTTTGTAACTTTAATTGAGACAGTACAGAAGGAAAGGATGGCGCGCGCGCGCGCGCCCTCTCTCTCTCTCTCTCTCTCTCTCTCTCTCTCTCTCTCTCTCTCTCTCTCACACACACACACACACACACACACACACACACACACACACACACAGAAAGGATAGAAAGGATTCTCATTAGTTCCATTGCAAAATTAAATACAAATTAGGCACACACACACACACACACACACACACACACACACACACACACACACACACACACAGAAAGGATTCTCATTAGTTCCATTGCAAAATTAAATACAAATTAGGCTCCCTTCTGTCATTAGAATTACATACAAATTAAGTTCTGAGACAATGTAGTGTATTCAGTATGGATCATTTATTTGCTAAAAGACTGTCATCTTATATGTCTTAATGTGTAAAGCTTCATTACAATACACGAGTGCAGGGTTTGGAGCCAAACTTTAAAAACAATTCTCTTAGCTAACAATTTATGCCAAACTGGTCAGAACAAGTACATAAAAAAGTAATCAAAACATGCCCGAAGCCTATCAGTTCACAATGGCGGTTCTAAGTTGTAGCCTACTTTATGTGATTGTTTTTCTTTTTTCTTCAATCTAATGTGTCTTCTGAGAAAGCCTGCATTCAGACATACAACTGTGACATATTGTGTGATGTTAGTAATCACTTCTTTGTATTAGTTACTTCAACCAATGTATATACCTATATTTCCTATGCAAAGAGCTATTGCACTTGATGTCTGGTGCTGCTAAAATGGGGGGGGGGGGGGGGGGAGAGGGGGGGGCAGATTTCAGATTAATTATTTTTTCAGTAAATATCCATACTCTGCATATTACCTTTCAGCATTCCTGAATGAAACATAATGAAGCAAGACAGTGTCGTTATGCAATCTTAGCTAACATTTTTTACTTACAGGGAACAAGTACACCCAGATAACATTGTCCATACACTGACCACAGAAACAGTAGGTTTTCGAATAGGGAGAACACAAACACTGAGCTGCTGCTGATGGTTCTTTCAAAATACAAACAATGCAGAGATGGCAAGCAGTCATAAAAATACTTGTGCTACTACTAATAGTTATAAGTATGGAAAGGGGAGCAGGAGAGGGAGAGAGAAAGGGAGGGGCGAGGGAGGGGGAGGGAGAGGGAGAGGGGGAGGGGGAGGGGGAGGGAGGGAGGGAGGGAGGGAGGGAGGGAGAGAGAGGGAGAGAGAGAGAGAGAGAGAGAGGGAGAGAGAGAGAGAGAGAGAGAGAGAGAGAGAGAGAGAGAAGAATTGAAGACAGAAAAAAAACTGTCTCCCATTGAAAGCTTCTCCTCTTTACCTCGTCTTTGGTTCACAAGGGACTATTCTAGTGTGGTCAAGACCAACTGACGACTTCTTTTTGTACCTTACAGTCCATCTCTAACTACTACTGCTAGAGTAACTTTTAAATGATTACTTTATTTCAGTAGTTTGTGATCAGAAAAGTCTATTTATATATTTATACATCTGTGAACACAATGAGTGACTCGTAACTTGGAAATCATTTAAACATTACACTACAGGAATTAATGAAATCCAGATTAAAACATCACACTCTCTCTGTGTAACATGCCACATTTCAATCACCACTTTCTAGCTCACCCATATGAGCCTCAACCACTTACCCACTCAAGAAAGTTGTGGGTTAAAGCCAACTGCAAGCAGATAGACGGAAACACTTGGTTTTGCTGAAGATATTTTCTTTTGTTTTTAAGTTCTTAGAACCAAATGTTCTTCCTTAAAAGAGATGATGTAATGAGATTATCAGCAGTAAGCATTTCAATTACGTTAACTAACAATAAGCAACATAAAGTGTACTTATAAATTTTTAAATATGAAAATTTAGTTTTCTCCTTATTACAGACTGAAACATATTCTCTGTTACAATAATTAGCGTGTGCAATCATGTTTGCACGACATCCATCAATTTGTATAATTGATCATTATAGCTAGGCTTGTGGATGATCCAACCGCAGCTTGCCAACACTGTGCTACTCAATATGAGGAAAATGACATTGCTCAGATGAAGAAGATTTTATTTGGACTGACAATGTCAGTAAACACTTGCAGGCATTCAGAGCTGGAGCTTTTACTCAAACTGAATTCAATATCAGTTTTTTTTTTTTTCAAAATAAAAAGGAATTCAGAAAATAGAATGATACACCATTCAAAACCCAGACAAGCAAACATAGTTTTGCAGTGCTTAAATTTCGAAGTTTCATAACTCATAAGTAGTAGATGAAGGTAACGTCTAAACAGAATTACTGTTATGCACTAAGTACATCCATGTTACAGCATCTTCTACTTTATCCTTGAAGAAATACTGCTGCCAGAGAGTAAAAGAACTACCAGTATAATACTCCTAACCTCCTCCAAAACAAACACCTAGATATCTGGCATTTTCGAAATCTAGAATACTCTGAGATCAGCCTATACCATCAGTACCATATGAGCAGGACTGTGGTACAATTTATTTCATTCCAAATAAAAAACTATACATAGAACATACAAATTGATCTCCCCATTTATCAGGAAAAAGAAAAGCAAGTGATTATACAATCTGATGTTCCTTACAGAAGAAAGAAAGACTTGATGTCTACAGGAGATTTTAGGGGTAGTATAAAGGAGTAACAATATTAAATCTGGAAGTTACACAATTCAACAACATTTCACTGGGAGCTTGTGTGTGTATGCTTTGCTTCGTATCAGTAATGCAGGCACAAGTCCATCAACTATGTAGTGAAAGACACATCTGATGTTACGCATTTGAGAAGAACCAAAAACTACTGTCAACACTGAGTTCTCTTACAGATCTAACACATGAATGGCAAATTTTTCTCATTCAGCATTCTAAGCAAGTAATTACAACTGGTTACCTTTTGATGCACATAAAAATTCACAAACGGTTTTGATAAATTTACATATGAAGCACACCTCACTTAATATTGCACCGATTTCCAATGAACGACATATCACTTTTTGTTTTTACTTTATTAATTTGGAGTTCCTTCACACATAATGAAATGTAAATATGAATATGATGTATGAAGTACCCAGACTACTATTAGAAACAGTTGCATTTTATGTTACTGGATTAAGAAATCCTGCTCACCTCAACATGAGTAATTTCTAAATAAATCTCATTTACTTAAATTCATCTAGCAAATACATATGAAACCCGTCCACTTTAATCTTACAGCGTTTTTGCAAATAAGTAAGTAGTTTATGTCAGTTCTATAAGGATAGACTGCTATTCATCATACAGAGGATACACTGAGTTGCAGACAGGCACAACAAAGCGACTGCTATACATCTGACATTTTGGCCAAAAGGTCTTCTTCTAAAGATGAAACACACACACACACACACACACACACAAACCACTATCTCTGGCTTTCATTCCATCCTGAACTTTACATCAGCTTAAACAGTTTATGTGAATTATAACTGAGAGACGTTTTATTTGTGTGTGTGTGTGTGTGTGTGTGTGTGTGTGTGTGTGTGTGTGTGTGTGTGTGTGTGTGTGTGTGTGTAGCATTCTTTCACTCATTCTTGTTTGAAGCCTCTTCTCTGGATTCAGAACTAGAACACGAATCCCTGGTAGTTTCTTTTTTTCTTCATGTGCTATTTCTGCTTTTACTTCATTTCAACAATACTTGTAATCAGCCTATTCTTGTTGCTAACATTTAATCTACTTAACATGATGATGATGATGATTATGATGATAAGGAGGAGGAGATTAGTGTTTAACACCCTGTGGACACCAAGGTCATTAGAGATGGAGCACAAGTTCAGCTTAGGGAAGGAGGAAGAAGGAAAGCGGCCATGCCCTTTCGAAGGAACCGTCCCAGCCATTTGCTTTAAGCAATTTAGGAAATAATGGAAAACCCAAATCAGGATGGCTGGAAGCAAGTCAGAACCATCGTCGTCCTGAATGCAAGTACAGTGTGCTAACCACTGTGCTACCCCACTTTGTACTTAATACGAAAACAGCCCTAAATTAACTATGACGAAGTACCATTTTACAAATGTAAGTACAAAAGATTCTAGTGCCAATGAGCACCAGGAAATAAACACATTTTCTCTATATATATATATATATATATATATATATATATATATATATATATATATATATATATAATAGAGGGAAACATTCCACGTGGGTTTACAAATGTCTGCTTGTGTCTGTGTGGATAGATATATGTGTGTGTGTGTGTGTGTGTGTGTGTGTGCGCGAGTGTATACCTCTCCTTTTTTCCCCCTAAGGTAAGTCTTTCCGCTCCCGGGACTGGAATGACTCCTTACCCTCTACCTTAAAACCCACATCCTTTCGTCTTTCCCTCTCCTTCCCTCTTTCCTGATGAAGCAACCATTAGTTGCGAAAGCTTGAATTTTGTGTGTATGTTTGTGTGTCTATCAACCTGCCAGCACTTTCGTTTGGTAAGTCACATCAGATGACCTACATTACTTCACAAGCACTAGCCACTTCTAAAATGAAATGCTTAGCTCACCTAAAGTGTGTGAAGCATACCTTGTCATCAAGACAAAAGGTAGCTTCCAATTACAGCAAAAATGGGATTTTTATTTCACTTATCATGGCAGGCTTCACATAATACCATACTGCATTAAGTTCCACTTTTACACAAAATGAAACATCTACTGACATCATAGTTTGCTGATGTACAATTAAAATAACCATGAGAAAAAACTGTTTGAGAAAAGCTATGACTGTTGTGTTGATATCACATGTTCCCTGTGTTGTTCCCCTTATAGTCATATGTGATCATTAGACTACAGCAGAATTATTCACCATTCATCATTTGACAACAGAATTTTCCCTCACTACCAACTATTCTTAAGAAAGCTGTTTCATCATGCAATATACAAACAGAAGAAAAATACAGAAGGTTGAAAATCAAATAAACTGAATTTTCTTCCACTAATCTTTGTTTATTACAAGTTCGTTTTTGCTTATTAGACCATTAGCAAATGTAAATATTCATTTTATACATTAAGTCACACTCATGAAGCCATCAATGGTCACACTGTGCTCATCACCTTCTATTCATAACAAATAGATAGAATGCTATGCTCCTTTCATCATACTATTAAAATTGTGTGTCTTTATCAACTGTTACATCTGCATACATGAATTACATTGAAAAAGCAGATATCACAACAGAGATGAGACAAATATATCATGAACCACTTTAACATATATATTTATGTTCATAAGTTGCATTACTATATTCTAGTTTTTATTCATGGCTTAAATTCTCTGAACAGTCGTCCTATCCCCATAGACTACCAGGCATACCCTCTAACTGCATGTTAAGTATGCTGTGTGTTATATTGTGGCCCATTGATTGCCATTTCATTACTTCGACAAACACTAGGCCATTATCTTTGTGACATGATCCATGGATGAATAAAGATAAATAAAGAAATAAAATTATATGGTGAGCCTTTTCATATCATATTTCGTATTCAATCAGATATTTGTTTCGGTATGCTAACATGTAAAATATATTATTTTTCCACTTTCCTGTAACATATGACATGGAAACCATGCAGTCCACATAGTTATAAAAATTGCTCATTCAAAACTTTTAGTGGCCAATAATGTTTCTATTGTGGGCTGCAAATGATTAAATTAATACTGACAGTTTTATTGTTTCACAATGACTAACCCTCTTGATCAGTGATAACAGCAAATTCCACTGTGTATGTTGAAAATAAAAGTTAGCAAATAGTTGCAATGAATTAGAACATCTAGCTACAGGGTTATTTAGTTCAGGATAGCAATTTTATGGGGCCATTATTTTACAAAGCTCAACACTAAACTAAGAATTACACGACACTCCTTATTCTCTGCCTGCTGTCAAGATACATATGAATAACTTTCAAGTTACTTTATTTTAGTTGTGCGAATACAGACATTGTTACATTGAGAAAAAAAATCAAAACAGATTTCAGTTCCTTGAAAGGAAATTTTGTTTTTTCAAACTGACATTTGTTTTAAAATATGTCTGAAGGGAGTTGCTGGTGCTAGTCTGTCTCTATCTCTCTCTCTCTCTCTCTACCCCTCTCTCTCTCAAACTTGTTTAGCTGATGGTCATCGTTGACAAAAGATGAAAGTGTGAACTTAGGATGAAGGTTGTAGTTACAGATGGATCTGTAGGATATCTCAAGATCTGTTAGCTGGGGAGCTCAGCTGTGAGCTGGCAAAGCCATCTGACATTTCAGATTATGCTTGGTTATAATTACTGCCCAGATTAAGTAGCAATTTAGAAGACATAGTTTTAGTGGTGATACACAAAGAATCAATAACATCAATGCCAAAAGGGGAGATGCTCCTCTTTATCCCCGCTACCTTAACAGACAGTGAAGTTCATGATGAAGACAACGTATGGGGGATACTGTTAACAGGTACACATAGTGTTTATGACAGAGATGCCGTCCAACACGCACAGATTGATTTTTCAAAAAGTATTCACATATTTCCTTACTCCGTGCCTCCCAAAACAATGGTTGGCAGTAGAGATTTCAGGTGTACCATTTTCTACGCTAGTAAACAGACTTTTCACGGCTCTTAAGAGCAGTCACAGTATTTAGAACCAGGTGCAAAAGCAAACTCGGTATTCACCTACATAAAAAACAAACTCCTGACAGCCTGGCAATGACACCAAACTAAGTTTTACTAAATATGACGCCCTAAAAAATGTACCTGTGCGTGATGTGTGTAAAATATATAAATAAAATAGTATCACATGACAAATTTATTCGTGGACTATCATCTCGCCCTTGTCAATGACACACACAATATCTAAAATCATACTTTGTTGCTGTCACGCACTTCACACTTCATTGCCCCTAGATGGGCAGAAACAGCACAACAGCTTCCGAATATTAGACTGCTTCACTGCTGTAAGATGATTCACCAGGCTCAAATCCAGTCAGACTGTCACGAAAAAACAGTGAAATATAGACAGGCTGCTAAAAAGATTTAAATGGTAGCTTTCTGCTGGAGTTAAACGTCAGCTACAAGCTTTGATTTAAATCTCTGCAAGGCTGTGTATTTGGCTCAAATTATGTTCCTGGAAATTATCTTTCATAAAACACAGCATTTGACGACGGAAGGACACATATTGTCCGGGACAGCTAATTTTATGGCACGTGATGGTGACAATAACTATCGCCGCACTGGAAAATTTCCACATAAAACGAATTATGGGGTATCTATTGCATATCATGCAACCACAGTCAGCAGCATCAATTCTACAATGACTTTCCACCAGACACGGTCTATAATTCCTTGTCAGTGTCTGATTTTAAATCTTTTTTTATTTTCTCGTATCATAAAAATAACAAAATTTTGTGTTAATCCACACCTGGGAAAGACCATGACCTGTATGTAATAACATCGCAAAACTGTTGACGACTTGATATCTGGATTCGTTATCACCCAGTCGTGATTTTGTGTGGTTGCTAATTCCCATACACAAATAACAACATATGTTTACCTGGGGTTTCTGGAGATTCAACTTTCACACCCTTCCCATCCGCCATCTTAGCACCAATCACTGCATGGGCATCATTGTCGGTCGTAACATATGAGCATCAGGGGCTAGGATTACCCAAAGAATGTCTCTGGTCAAGCCGGCAGTCCACGTCAACTTAGTGTACGGTTAGGTTGTTCCAGTGGCGTGATATCATAAAAAAAGTAATATAAACCTAGTAATGACCGAAGTTGTGATTGTTTCTGGTGTCAGAACACCAATAGGTAAGTTCATGTGTCATATTACTGAGCTACAAAGCATGTTTAAATGAAATTCTAAGAGACAACTCATTTCTGTATTGATAGTTGTTTTGATAAGAAACAGGTGAAAATAATTTTTTCCAGAAGTTTATAGATCCAGACCCAGGAAGTATTTGAAGATGTTACGATTTTCCGTACATGTTGCCATTGTTCATATAGAAGTTTGGAAGCTAAACCACCATCCACGCGAATTAGCAGACTCGCTTGAAATAATGTCTCTTCGATGCGCGTAACATTTTACTGAGTTTATGGGAAATTAATCGTTTTGTGTAACCTGCAAGCGTATTATGTTGTTTGATGGAGTGGAAGGTGCATCTAATTCGTTATTACATTTTGCGTTAGAAAATTAAAACGCTGTTCTTTATTGATCCTCATCTATACTCTGCAAACATTGTATTTATGCTGGAGGGTGCTTACAATTAAACCAAGTGTTTGGGTTCCTTCGTGGAATGTTCGTCTATAGGGCTTGGGAATAGCGATTGATTCGGGCAGTAATTTTGTAGATTTCCCTATAATTAGTTTTAGCAGATTGGTTTGTACACATTATCTAGGAAAGTTCATAATTAAATCAATTAATGTATGACTGTATTAATAAATAAATGGGACTACACGTTCAACACAAAGTAAATAATAATGTTGACTAAGTGAACATGCAGCAGTACAGAGTGGTGGGGAATACAGAAGCGTCCGATTCCACCCGTCTGCTGTGACCCTTGACGTGACCAATATGGCGGAAACGAACAATGCCAACGTTTCCAATATGGAGCCTATGTCGTCATTACATACACGACAACAAACACCAAAATACATATAAAACTAGCACACAACTCTCTCTCGAAAAATATAATCGAAGTAACGGGGACCAGTGCGGGAATAATGGTGTTTTTGGTTGGGGACAAACTAAATATACACACATACAGAGACACACAATGATCCAAAACTACAAAACACGACGACATGAAAACACCACAAAATTCCCAAGTTCCGCTAAACTTACAATATCGACAGGAATCGACCACTTCCCTTCACCTACGTAGCTCAACCGCAGTTGTCGATAGCACAAGATAAAAACCAACTACTCCAAGAATTATAATCACGCCACAACTATCGATACCACAAAACCAACACCTAAAACAACAAAAATTGATATCGGACACTTCCCTTTACCTATATAGGCCAATAGCAGTTCACGATACCAACCCACATAGTTACGACGACACATTGGAATCGGACACTTCCCTTAACATATATAGGTCAACAGCAATTCACAATACCAAAACACACAGCTATCACAACAAATTGCAATCGGTCACTTCCCATGACCTATGCAGCTCAAATACAGCTGATGATTCCAAAAAAATTGACGTAGAGTATTTCCCCCAAGGTACATAAATCAACCAAAAGTACCGATACCAAAACATCAACCACCAACACATGCAGTAAATAACACCGACCCAACAACACACAAAAACCCCACCAAACATCATAACATGTGAACTGTAGACCCAAAAACACAACTACTTACCATAAAAAAGTTCCGGCACTACACACTAATCCCCAACTAGCATATTCTGCTGGCATACGCCACATTTTACTGTCTCTATCACAAGCCCAAAAAGTTGCAGAAACTTAATGACAGACAGCATGTCGTCCCCCATTTCAGCCAACAGATGCGCACTATTAAAGTTAGAAGTCATATCCATACCTAGCAAAAGAAGCCACAAATTGAATTAAACGACTTACCACATGACAAACAGCAAACTAATAGCATCAAACGACACCACAATAACATAAACACAACGGAAACTTAATTCTTAACTCTAAGCCATCTAAGATCAACGCCATCTGGTGCCAAGTTAAAGTAATACGGTTCTCGAGTGTGCTGCCTCCAGTTCAGTATGTGACATCTCAAAGTAGGCCCTAATGTCTTTCGAATACGCTTAACAGCAGATGCACAAGAGACAACATTTTTCTTGTATTGCTCACTTGTATTAGCTATCCTAAGCATATTGTTAAGTACTTATACTCAGTGTGTACTTTCATTACTTATGTTAGATTGGTCTTGTAGTATTCATATCTAAGTTTTTCTAATTTAATCATTTGTGTTAATTTTGGCCACAGTTACGTGATGATGATTACTAGAAATACGTCATAAATAAAATATTTAGCAACCAAGACATTACCAAGGAATTACTACATGCCAGGAAATTTTCTTGTTACTAATGCCTTCAGACAAATAAAACAATATTAGAGATTAGATCTAGGATGCAAATGTAACTGAAATGGTAGCTTATACATAAAAAAATCTTGTCATGACACATTTGTTGGCTTTACCAACTTGCAACAAAACTTGTCACCTGACAACCTAACTTAGACCTTGTGCTATGCTGCAGTTCAGTCGGGTGGTTGGTTGATTTGGGGAGGGGCCAGTGAGGTCATCGGTTCCATCGGATTAAGGAAGGATGGAGAAGGAAATCGGCCATGCCCTTTCAAAGGAACCATCCCGGCATTTGCCTGAAGCGATTAAGGGAAATGATGGAAAACCTAAACCTGGATGACCGGACACAGGTTTGAACCATCATCCTCCCGAATGCGAGTCCAATGTGCTACCACTGCGCCAGCTCGCTTGGTCAGTCTGTTGCCAAATCTCTTAAAAACATCTAGTAGGCTTATACAGCACAGTGCTTGTAAACAATACAGTCCAAGCCATCACCCACAAGAAATAAACGTGTTACAAAGAAAGTATATGACTGACATTTACAAGTGACACACACAAAGAGATCCCAGACAACATCTATGTAACATGACATCACACTTCAAAGAATATACCAATGGCTTGTGTTATTCACTAGACCTTAATGTTGTAGACATGAAAGATACATGGAGACACTAGAAGATTTCAGACACATTAAATAATGGTAAGACAGAGATTTCAAAAGCATATTTTAAACTGCAACCCATTTTCATGGGCAGATGTGGACTTCGATTATAACTTATGGTTTATGAACAGCAGATTAAAACTGAAGAAATTGCAAAAAGTAGGTAATTAGGGAAGTGGTACTTGGAGAAATTGAAAGAACCATGGCTTATTCAGTGTTTCAAAAGAAGCATTAGGCAATGATTGACTGAAACAGAGGTTAGATGACATGTGGAGTTGCAGACAACCACAATGAAAAGACACTTACACTTATAGCTTTCAGCCAAAGCATTCTTCAGAAACACACACTCACATTCATTCATACAAGCAAGCACACCTCACACATGACTGCCTTCTGCGGCAGCTTGGATTCCATTTGTTGTTCATAACTATAATATTGAAGTATTTAGCTGAATCAACAACTTTGAATTTGTGAGATTTGTCGTGTAAATGAAATAGAACAGATTCCTCTTAGTACTCGTGTGGAGGATCTCACTCTTATTATTATTTATACTTAATTACTAGTTTTTGGTGCCACGCAGATATGTTTTCTGAATCACTTCCCAATTGAATTTGAGCATCTGATGTCTTTACTAGATGGTAAACTATAGCACCATCCGCAAACAATCTTAAGAGGGCTGCTCAAAAATCTCCTAAATTGTTTATATAGATTAGGAGCAGCAGAGGGCCTATAACATGACTTGGGAAATGCCAGACATCAGTTCCACTTCCACTTCATTTGATGATTATTCGTTAGTTACTGACTATTTGTCAGTTACTACAAACTGTGACCATCCTGAGAGGAAATGACGAATCCAGTTGCACAACTGCGATGATACTCCTTAGGGACAACATTTGATGAGCGGCCACTTGTGAGGGACAGTGTCAAAAGCCTTCAGGAAATCTAGAAATATGGCATCAGTTCGATTCGAGATCCTCTGTTAGTAGCACTCATTACTTCATATGAATAAAGAACCAGTTGTGTTTCATCAGAATGGTGCTTTCCAAATCCATGCTGCCTGCCTGTTAATAGATCATTTTCTTTTCGGTGTTTCATAATGTTTGTATGCAATATATGTTCCAAAATCCTTCTGCAAATTGATGTCACTGCTACGGATCTGTAAGTCATCAGATTGCTCCTATTTCCTTTCTTGAGTGTTGGTCTAATCTGTGCAACTTTCCAGTCTTTTACATATGGATCTTTCATCAAGTGAGTGGTTGTATGTGACTGCTAAGTACGAAGCTCAGAATGAAGCTATTATATCAGTATATTCTGAAAGGAACCAAGTAGTCGCTCTATAGTCTGGACCAGAAGACTTGCCTTTATTAGGTGATTTACGCTACTTCACTGCATGGAGGGTATTTACTTTTAAATTACTCATATTGGCAACTATTCTTGATTCAAATTCTGGAATGTATACTGCATCATATTTGGTGCAGAAATTTCAAAAAAGCATGTCTAGTATCTCCACTTTAGTGCTACTGAAGTCTGTAACATTACCATTGTTGTTGCACAGTTCAGGTTATTGAGTAGCTTGCCACTAATGTACTTTGTGTGGGACCAGAATCACTTTGGATTTTCTGTCAGATTTCAAGACACAGTTTCATTGTGGAAACTCTAAAAGCAACCAACATTGAAGTCCACAATACATTTCAAGCTTCTGTGACATTGTCAGTATTGGAGATTTTGCATTCTTTTAAATATGGTGTGCTTTCATTGTTGCTTCTGTGACAGTGTTCTAATCGGTTTTGTGTAGCATGGGGAATCTGTTCAGTTTCTTCTTAGTTTCCGTAATTTGAACCTCTCAGTTGTCATCAGTACTATTTCTTTACATTTAAGCTACATTTGGTCTAAAAAACAAATTTTTATCTGCATTTTTAACTAAATATATTTTACATTTATCTTTGGTGGTTTTGGATGTTTTGGTATTCAGTCTTGCTACATTGGCCTTGTGGTAACTAGTCCCTATATCTGTCATGATGCTCCCTATTTGATCAGGATTATTTGATGTCAAGTGGTCTAGTATGTCATTGCAACCATTTACACTTTATCCGGGCTCCTTAACTAATTGTACAAAATAATTTTCAGATAGAAAATTTTGGATGATGTTTTGTGCCTATGTACATATATTTTTGCCAACATATCAAAGGTAGACTGAAGTCACCATCAACTATAATTATATGCCAGAGGTTGAAAATACCATTAGAATTGTAAGATTCTTTTATTTAGAACGTGCCTGGTTTCAGGAACTTAAATGCCCATCTTCATGTGTTATACTGAAAATAGCACAAGGTGGGAGATGATAAGTTTTTACACACAGCAATACACACAAAAAATGCTGTGTAGCGGTAGACGAGTACAGGACATTGTGTATTACCAGTGAGTACAGAGCATGGAGTAGCATACACAAAGGAGGACGCAAACTGGTTACCAGTTTCCCTCATTGGCAGCTATATCCCTAATGTGCTGCTTTATGCACCCAACATTTGAGCTTCCAACAACCAATAATCCTACCCTCTGTGAATCCTCAGAACTTGCAGGCTGAGTAGGTTTCACTGAAACAGGGAAAACTATAGCTGGCTCAGGATATTTATCAGCTACAACTGGCACCTGAAACCTATTTGTCAGGCAAACTGGGGATACCTTTCAACTTGTCCCACAGAAAGTCTTTAACCACCCCCAACACTCTGACGCAACCTTCCCACTTCAGCACGAGTGAGGGGTCAGCCTCAGAGTGGACAGTAACCGGCCAGCCGCAGTAGTGGACCGATAGGTGGAAGCCCAATGGCAACACCCTCCGCTGCATGACTGAAGCCAGAGCCACATGTAGCTGTGAGTGAAGAGTCACCAACTTGGCTTGCATCTGAACACAGTATTCACAGCCCCTATCCACACTCAGGACACAAATACACAAAAAAATTTAAGATGAAACTACACAAGCACACAGACAAAGTTAAATAAGTAACTCAGTTCTCCTTTGAAGTTTGTATTGCAATGAACAAATAATGAACTACTCTCCCATTGATGCTTGTATGGAGGTTGCCTCATGACTGAGCTGTCTACACCTTACACTGGCGGTCTGAAACAAAACAAGACAGTAGCGGGACAGGCAGTGTAAATTCACATTACCCTGTTACCACAACACAAGACTATTCTTCGTAAATCACTACATACAACAACTTATGCAGAAACCATGCAGCAGTGATAAGAACTGGACATAACAAGGAAGCATTAACTGAGCAGGAAGTGAGACAGGGTTATAGCCCATCCCTGCTGTTGTTCTCTCTGTACAATGAGCAGACTTTGATGGAAACCAAGGAGAAATTTGGGAAGAGAAGTAAAGTTCAAGTGGATTTAGGGTGCCAGTAGCTATGCAGTGGTGAAGAGACTTCCTCAGCATAGACTAGTATAGGGAGCTACATATGACATATTTTGAATATCAAAACATCTTTAAGACCAAATTTTGTAGGAGCATGAAAAGATGTAGTTTTGGCCCTTTTGCTGTGTGCTCATCACATATTAGAGAATTCTTAGGCCAACTGTCATCAGCAAACATAATTGGTTGGAAGTTAATGAAATAAAAAAAGAAGATTTAATCTTGGCCTTGTGGTCTTACAAAATCATTTTACTCAGACTCCCTGATGGCTCTTTGTAGTTGAACTGACTGACTCCTGCAAAGTGTTTCAAGCAGCCCCCATCCCCCACACTTCACCCCGCATGCACGTCATAATGTGAACAGTACTTGTTCTTACTTGCAAAAGACAGAAAGAAAACAAGAAAACACGCACAAATGTAAATAAAAAATAGGCCAAAATATTGTAGGTAGATATCAGCATATCATCCTTGACATGTCTTACACGATGGCCACTGTTTGTATCTTTCTTCCTATTTAATAATAGACATAAACTAGATTCGAAAATACTTTGCAAGATTATCAGTATCACATGACAATCAAGAGTGACAGTGGGTAGCCTCACAGAATACTGTAGAGATGCACTTGGTAGTATTTCAAGCAATTAAGAGTATTCAAGAATGTGACATGCTGCTCTTGGGTATTATGAATATGTGATGCAGTGATTTTTTTGAGCAATGATAATGGAATATATACATCAGGAAATCTCTGGGAGATACTGACAACCTAATGGATGAGACCATTATTCACATAGTTCTTGGATTTGTCACTGAACACAACTTGACTCCATTCCGCCTGTGGCAATATCGTTCACTTACCATATAAGTCCTGAAAAACTTTTGACTATTGACAAAACAATAAAAGTTAAAATAATATATGTTAAGTAGATATTTGATTCTATAGTGATATAGTGGTTGATTTCATAGTGTGCACGAATAAATAGATTTTTCAGTGTGGTGGATTGTGATGACCTGATCCAGGGAAACTGCAGTTCAGTATCCACAATTATTATGTGATGACATCTAGCAGCTTAGAATCTGAAACTTCCTGGCAGATTAAAACTGTGTGCCCGACCGAGACTCGAACTCGGGACCTTTGCCTTTTGCGGGCAAGTGCTCTACCAACTGAGCTACCGAAGCACGACTCACGTCCGGTACTCACAGCTTTACTTCTGCCAGTACCTCGTCTCCTACCTTCCAAACTTTACAGAAGCTCTCCTGCGAACCTTGCAGAACTAGCACTCCTGAAAGAAAGGATATTGCGGAAACATGGCTTAGCCACAGCCTGGGGGATGTTTCCAGAATGAGATTTTCACTCTGCAGCGGAGTGTGCGCTGATATGAAACTTCCTGGCAGATTAAAACTGTGTGCCCGACCGAGACTCGAACTCGGGACCTTTGCCTTTCGCAGGCAAGTGCTCTACCAACTGAGCTACCGAAGCACGACTCACGTCCGGTACTCACAGCTTTACTTCTGCCAGTACCTCGTCTCCTACCTTCCAAACTTTACAGAAGCTCTCCTGCGAACCTTGCAGAACTAGCACTCCTGAAAGAAAGGATATTGCGGAGACATGGCTTCTGTAAAGTTTGGAAGGTAGGAGACGAGGTACTGGCAGAAGTAAAGCTGTGAGTACCGGACGTGAGTCGTGCTTCGGTAGCTCAGTTGGTAGAGCACTTGCCCGCGAAAGGCAAAGGGCCCGAGTTGAGTCTCGGTCGGGCACACAGTTTTAATCTGCCAGGAAGTTTCATATCAGCGCACACTCCGCTGCAACGTGAAAATCTCATTCTGGAAGCTTAGAATCTGTTCTTCACAGTATCACTTCTTTGTTTTGTAAGCCAGAAGTTTAATAATTCTGTAAAAGTTATCATTGTAGCTGCCACTACATTCCTCCTCAACTTAAAACCATTTACAGTACAATTATTGGACTCGTAAAGTAGTGATTGCCTTTGTTGTAGATAATGTCAGTTCAGTTTTTATGCAGTTGTGGAAACAGCGCAAAAATTAATTTGCAAATGGTGTTTATGTATGTAATTTCAGGATCACTTGGTGGTTGTTTCTCAACCCTTAGAGCTGATGAGCTGGGCACGATAGTAATTAAGGAAGCTTTGCAGAGAGCACAAATTGATCCCGCTAATACACCTGGAATATGTGAAGTCATTATGGGGCAGGTGAGCATGTATACACATAGGATGCTGTGTGTGTGTGTGTGTGTGTGTTATAGTCTAGGAATAATGAGGAATGCAGTACCATGCTATTAGTGAGGGCTATATCAACTTCTTTCAAGACAAGAAGGAATAAACACTACCTGAAGAAAGGAGTGTTCTTGTACTAAGAAATTTCAGTGTATACAAGACATGTTGCTACACCAGTGATGCATGTGTTGAACCCCATGATAATAGTGGTGGGGATGGGGGAGATGTGCTAATTTAGGTCTGGTAGTAGATTAGAGAACCATCTGCAATCTGCAGAACTAAAGTATAATAATGCAAAGTGCTAGTATCCTAGCAAATATGGCTTTTTATCAGTTTAAGATTTTGCAACAAATACACCAGTTAGTGTATCTTTCAGTAAAACATTTCTTCCATTGAATTTACTGAAATGTTTACATCACTAACATCTGTATGTTGGTTGGTAATAGCTTGAAACTGAGAGAGTAATCCACCTCTCACTTTTTAGACTCCCTTCATCAAATTCAGGGCTAGAAGGTACAGTTCAGTGTTGTGGCTCCTTAGGTTTTCCCGGCATTATTGATAAGACACAGACTAGTGTTAATGCCACATAAGAAACTTTGTTCAAATGAATCCTTAGTTTCAGTAATAAGTGGTTAAGTTTGCAGACAAATGATGTATATGTCGACCCACAGTGCTCTCTTGTGTGTGGCTGGAAACACTATTGTTTGTTACATCACGTTTGGTCAGTGAACAGCTGTCAAAAGAATTGTAAGTGGGAAAGCAAGTGCAACTGTATCTCATTAATATCAAGTGGTTTAGTATGTGTATGTTCTCGTACTGCGAAATTTCAGTTTGTACAAGACATCATGCTACACCAGTGATACATGTGTTAAACCAGGAGATAAAAGGTGATTGTATAAATAGTGCTTTGGTAAAAGAATATTCAGTGCGCCAGTAGTACAGCATGACTGCGATATTCTCCACATGGCTGTAACAGACCATAAAGTTTGACAGTATAATGAAAAGGATAGGCTGCTACTCACCGTGTAGTGGAGATGTTGAGTCCACACACACACACACACACACACACACACACACACACACAGATGAGATGTGTGTATGAGTTTTGCTTGTGGGGATGTGTGTGTGTTGTCTAATTCAGAAGGATGCCTTTTGGCCGAAAGCTTACTTGTTTAGCAGTATTTTTGTTGTGCGACATTTCATCTCCAATAACGGTGAGTAGCAGTCTATCCATTTGATTATATTGTCATTATTCCATCCTGGATTTTCCATTATTGAACCACAAAATTTTACCCACAGTGTGCTCAACACTGGAGCCCTGTAACATGTGGACCAGACAAGATACACAAGCCAATGCTGATTGCTGGGGTATGGAATGGGTACACACTTGTCATCGTGCTGACTACCATAGTCCAGACTTCACCAGTGCCTCCATCTGAAATGCACACCTGAATACCGATGCATGCTGTGTGGCCAAGTGTAATCTTTTGGAATGAGTCCCATTTCAACTTGCTCTACAGTGATGGTTTTATACACATTAAATTCTATCATGGTGACTGCAGTTTGGCAACCTGTTTGAGCAACACCTTTCATGTGTAATGGCGTGAGGTGCCATTCAGTGTGCAACAACTATGCTCCAATTTATTCAGAGCAATATGAACAGCAACTGCTATGTCAGAGTGGTTTTAGAGTCCGTGGCACTGCCTTTCCTGTAGGCTGTATCACATGCCATACATCAGCAGCATAATTCTGATCGAATATAATATGAAATGTTCAAACCCGTTTTGGAGTACGGGTGAAACCATTGCTTCTCTGGCCTGCATGTTTGCCTGATATGTTACCCGTGTAACATCCACCAATGTGGTGGATAATTGTAGAGTTGAAAATGTTAGTGGGCAACCCATGGTGCACAATACTGCTCCTAAGTTGAATTAGGCTAACTCAGCTGTGCAGAACTCCATCTGACTGTACTTTTATACCCCTATTTACTCATGGGAATGAAGTGACTGATATCAATTTCCACAAAACACTTCAAACACCTCCCGTGGACAGCTGGACACAACTGACATAAAATCCAACAAACATGTTTGGCCAGGCAGTCAGCCAGAGGGTTACTAGTCTAGAAAGGCAGAAAACAACAGTAGCAGAACACATGTAGTTTCCCAGAATGTGTTTTTAATTATGGAACATGAAGAAAGTACATCTGGAAAATTATCAACTGTCTACATACAGAAAGAACTGTATAGTATTGTAAAAATGCTAAATTCCATCAGAAGACCTAGAAATGAGACTTACTATAAAAGCCTTCACCTTCTGTTGGTCCTCATTGCTTTTGGAAGCTAACTGCCCTAGTCACTATTAGATGGTGATGGAGTTACACAGCATACCAAAATGCTGCAAATGTGATGTGATGCCCAAAGACACTCTGTATCTTGATACAGATGAACTTCAAAAATAATGGTGTCAGGTGTAACACCGATGGTACAAATATTAAGCGCTTATAAAGTCAGCAGATTTTGTTTTTATGTTCAAACCACTGGTTCAACCAGAAATTTTTATATTACATACCAAACTACTGAGACATTTTAACAGCCAAGGTTTTGGCTAAGCCATACTGGTGTGTAATGGCCAAGCATGATGTGGTGTTCATCTCCAACACACTATATCAGCTACACTGATAACACCCCAGTTAAGTTACAGAGTACGTGAGAGTAAAATGCAAGAATTTAAAATGAAGGGCAAAAGGTGTGCAAGGCATTATAACATCTGTCCGCTGCAGCCTTGCATGAATGGTCTAAAATTCATGCAGGAAGTTACTGTCTCTAGATAAACACTTGTAACAGTAAGTCTAGCCAGAAAGGTGGACCTATTTAGGAGACTTTGCTCTTCTATAGTCAGTTCCCAGTTATTGCAGAAAAAAGTGCATTTTAGTTGTACAACTATGCAGACAGAGACAGGAAAAACCAGGATGTGTATAACAAATTGATAATTAAATAACCTCCTAATAAAGCAAACATTCTGTGGAAAATGTAAAAGCAAAGGAAAGAATGGCCCAACGTTGATTTTGACTGACGGATCAGATGATGACTATACAGCTCAGGGTATGGAAGTTGCTGTCTCCCTAAGAGAATTAGCAAGTCCATCAGCTGTCTTCCCCACCCACAGATTGCACAAATACATTGGTTCCCATTCTTCAATGGAACATCAGTGGGTTCAGAATGAATCTGACTGTACTGAAATTTATGTCACATGGGATACACTTGTCTCAAAAAGGTGGCAACAGTATGCATCCATCACAGTCTTCATTACCAACTAGTGAGAGCAACAAAGAATGTGGTGGATGCATACCATAGGACACTTTGCTTAGGCCCAAAACTAGCTGGATACAGTATGTTGCATCACCAGGGCTGTTACAACAGAGCTAACATTAAATACAGTTGACTTTTGATATCAGATAAGACAAATACAAATAGTCCAATATTTCACAGTGTGCTAGGACTGATTTTATTCTTTTTTACTCATGTTGTGTAAGTTTTTAACATTCTCGTATTAGCTTTGCCTGATGATTGGTGCATGATACCTTAGAATTGGTTATGTGGATAATAATGTGATTAATATTATTCAGCATTATGGTCGAAGCTGACAAATAGCATTCAAGAAGTCTCTCTGCATACTGTGGCGTACAGATAAGTATATTTTGGTTTCCATTGTTTGAGTGATGTTACTATATCGATATACAATGTTAGGCTCTAGAGTGAAACTTTTATTAAGCATATACTCCGATCCATAGAAAAACTTCGTGACAGATTAAACCTTTATGCCAAAACACACTACAAACCTGGACCTTTCCTTTCTGCAAGCAGTGCCTATGGTCTTTCACTAGGTTCTGTAAAATTTTCTGAAGTTTTGGTATTGGAATGTTCCATTGTGATTTATTACATCGTTTGACTAGTCTCTTTACTTTACATTCGTTGATACAATTGTGGCAAGTGATATTCCCCTGTTTGGCAGGAAGCAAAGAACTACACTAAGCACTTCCATCTTTCTTGTCATAGTAGTCCCTGCAATGTGGACATTCCTGATGTATTTATTTACTTCTCCATAACTTTTCCATCAACTCTTTCTCTTTTCTATTCTTCATTGGTCAGTTTTTCTTGGTATATTGTGTTGTGCAAAACAGTTTGTTAAGGCACCAATGTTGCTAAAACTATTTTAGGTGTTCCTAAAGGTAATTATTTTTGGTGTTCTTCATATTAGAAATAATAATAATTTGTCAAGCCACATCTTATTCCATCTGGTTGTCACTAGATAACGTTCACATCATACTATTACAGTTACTTGGTAAGGAACTTCTTTAAATTCTAACAAATACTCAAATGGAAATTTTGTTGGGAATGCCATTCATCAGTAAATCACACAACTCCAAACTGTCAATAATGTTTACAGATTCATTTACCTTTCTTTGTAGTTACAGAATTTATGCTAAGAGCTAAATTATGATGGTTTTTACTATTATTTTTAGGTATAGTTGTAGTCTCTATTCAAAAGATTTTTGTTCTAGGTGCTAACTGCTGGGCAAGGTCAAAATCCGGCCCGTCAAGCAGCAATACATGCTGGATTGTCGTACACAGTTCCAGCATACTCTGTCAATATGGTGTGTGGTTCTGGAATAAGGTGGGTGATGTTTTAAAGGCAGTTCTACCATTCTCTGGCTTACATTATCTTTTCCTTCATTTCTCCTAATTTGCCATAGGGCTGTTGTTGATGGATACCTGAGTATCAGAAATGGTGATGCACAACTTGCAGTATGTGGTGGACAGGAATCAATGAGCTTAACTCCTCATGTTACTAATATGAGGAAAGGATTAAAGATGGGTGATACATCTTTGCGTGACACCCTATTGTGTGATGGTCTGACTGATGCTTTTTATAATGTACATATGGGAGAAACTGGTAAGTTTCATTTTGGTTGGTGGATGATTGGAGATAATTCTTCTGGGTTCTGGTGCTGACAGTACTGAGAAGAGTTTCTGTGTTGGTTGTAATATTTTCCAACATTAACATGTGAGGCAGTTTGCAATTAACACTCTGTGGGTGACACTTCAAACTATGATGGAAAACTAACTCATATAATTTGCTCATCCTTTGTGATAAGCTTTGACAAAATTGTAGATCAAAATTCTTTTCTTATTCCTTCTGTAGCACTGGACATCAGCTGTGAAATATTTTGTTATGGAGAATAATGGAAATTCTCTTACTATTTTTCTTCCTCTCTGCTATGTTTATTGTTTTTATTTACTATCATTCTGGAAGCAACCATGGCATCATCTCCAGCCACTTTAGCTCTGTGGTCAGTGCAATATACCACTCTGTGGATATCTCACTGTTGTACTCCAACATCCTCTGGTATGGCAATAAAAAGTTGTATAATTACTATAAATTATGGTAGTACCTGAAACGAGCTATAGTTGCTCTGAAATAATCGCAAATTCATAAAATGTTCAGCACAGCTGAGTGGGAGAAAAACAGTATGAGAACAGTCTTTATTCTTCATGTCACAAAAAAATCCTTTCTTATTTTGTTTGGTGCTGTTATTAGAATTTATTGTGTGAGATTGCATGCTGGAGATGGTGGTGGAGGGTATGAACTGGGAAGACTTCATCTTACCATACCCAAGTATTTGTTGGGCTGATTTCAGTTACAATATTTTCAAACCCTGTTTTGCATACTGATAGAAAGCCATGTAATGAGAATAATTGGACTGAAGTTACATGAAAGAAATTAAACTGTAGGTACTGACAAAGAAAATCAATGTTTGCTAGGACAGAAGGTACAGAACTTCAAACAAAAGTAACAGAGGATTAAAATAGTATTTGCAATAGAGAATAAAATACACACAAAGCATAAAAATATTTATTGGAAAAGAAATTCCACAGTTCAGCTACTATGTGTATTAAGTAATGCGCACATAAATTAATTGTGTGGTGGAATTTCTTTTCCTTATACAAATAAGTGATAACATGGAGAAGCCTCATTAAAAAAAAAAAATATTTATTTTCATCTACAAAAAATTGCTTACCCTTTTGCATTTGAAGTTTTACATGTTGTTGTTGTTTTTGTTTTCAGTCCAAAGACTAGTTTAAGCTTTCCATATTAGTCTACCTTTGCAAACATCTTCATTTCCAACTACTGTAACCTACACTCATTTGAACCTAATTACTGTATTCATCTCTTGCTCTCCTCCTACACTTTTTGCCCCCCATACTTCCCTCTAATATATTGACAGTTCTTTGATGTCTCAGAATGTGTCCTGCCTCCTCTCTTATCTCCCCAGTTCAGTACAGTACCTCCTCATTTGTTATGAAATCTATCCATCTAATCTTCAGCATTCATCTGTAGCACCACATTTTAAAAGCTTCCATTCCCTTCCTTTCTGGATTGTTGATCATCCACATTTCACTCATGTAAGAGACACTGCACTATAGACAAAGAAAACTCAGAAAATCTTCCTAACCTTTAAATTTATATTTGATGTTAAAAGATTTCTGTTTTTCAGAAACGATTTTCTTGCTGCTGCTGCCGCTGCCAGTCTGCATTTTAATATCCTCTATACTTGGGCTATCACCATTTATTTTGCTGCATAAATAACAAAACTCATCTACTACTTTTAGTGTTTTCATTTCCTAATCTGATTCTGTATGTTGGCCTGAAACTGCCAAGAGAGGTGTGCAACCATATTATTAAAATAATTAACTGGATTTTACAAAATCTGAGTAGTCACAAACAAACAGGTACTAGTTGTTTTTTCGTGCATTTATTCCAAATGACATGTTTCAGGCTCTGCCCATTTGATTTCCTGGTGTAAAAATATTAAAAAATAATTAGTTATACATTTTTAAAACACCAAATGTTAACAAAAAAGTGAAAAATCAGAACCAGTACATACCATTTCATAGCAAAAATAACTTTGAAAGCTTGTTCCTTACTCATACATTCATGGACTAAAGGGTGTAGCATATAATTTAAACTTGTGAAATGGCAATTTAGGTCATGAGTAGGACTGTGAAAACCACTACTTCAGTGCACTCACACTTGCTATGTAAACCACGTGGTGCAAGAGGGCACCACCTAATGTCATTACCACTGTGCAAACACCGATATGTTCACTAAAAATTAAAACAGTAACAAACAACAACTAAAAGTACATGCTGGGTGCCTGCACATAGACACATTAAAAACATGTGGCAGTAGTACAAAGTACACAAAAGCACATTACAAAATTGTTGAAAAAAATTTTGTCTTGGAAAGGCATGACTTGTCGAAGATTACAAAAGGATTTGTTTAGATTTGCAATTACACTTCTTGACTATTCATCAGACATAAAATCTTAAGACATTTGCCCCATCCTGTGGTTTATTATTGCAGCTATCCATATGCCAAAATGTTTACTGCCCATTAAAACAGCAAAATACAACAACAAAAATACATTTAGTGCGCCTGCATGTAAGCACAATAAAAGAAGCATCACTGTAGTACATGGACACAAGATTGTACCTTTCAATATATTAAAATATTTATTTAACTAAAAAGGATAATGTGTCAAAATTACACAGAAAAATTTTTCTTGATTCACTGATTAGAGTATTGCAGAGGGAAGGGACTGTACATTTCAACATTTAATTTTTTCTTTTTTGTAGAGATAAGAAGATAACATGTGCTCATTACAAAAAGACTTGGTTTGATTTACCAGGGCACTTCCTGACTAAACATCAAACATGGAAACTGAAGACTTTTCTTCTTGAACCATTGATGAACCTAATTAATGTGGCATTCACTAACCACTGTAGGGAACAAAAAATGGTAAAGGGAAAGGTGGTTGTCTATATACCCAACTTCAGAAAAGTGATTACAGAAGTTGTCATAGTTTTTATGTGCCTCTCTCAACAAATTGTCAAAAACACTAAAAAAAACCATTTCCTACTATTACTGATTTGCCCATTGATTAGCAGTTCTGGAGCCACTTAACTCAATGCATTCCAATTCCTCCAAGATGTCCATATTGTTTCCCTTCCCCTCTGTGTGCAGAATTGTCATGCTACTTTCTAGTTCTGCTAGTGTATGGCTGCTATCTTTTAAATGGGAGCCTAATGCACTGCTTGCATACCCATGTTCTTTAAACCTCATTTTCAAGACTCGCCTAGTTTGTCCCACGTAAAAACATTCACATGATTTGCACTTTAGTTTATAAACTACTGTGGGTGTGGGTCTCACAAAATTTTTTTGCACAGGTTCCAGACTGTGCCCCAACAACCTGCCCAAATTGTTAACCATTTGTAATCCAACCTGAGCATTAAACTTTTTGTACAAACTTGTGGTCTCTTGTGAAAATGGTCCAAAAAACATTAAAGCAATGTGTGTTACTTTTTCCCTATATTCCATTTTGCCTGGTGCAACCTTAGCAAAAACTTTTTCACCTAGCTTCCTAATATTGGCTTCATTGTACCCATCTCAGAGACCGATCTGCACAATTGTCCCGATTTCCTTATTTATCGCATACTTGTTTAAATCAAACTTTGGTAATCTAGGGAACATAGACAGAAAAAACGACTTTTTTTGGTTTCCAGGATGGCAAGAAACTATCGGGATGATAAAATCTCATGCTGTTGATTTCCAAAAAATACCCAGTTGGACCTTTGAACTATTTTTTGGATTCCAACAGCATCAGACCTTATCATCCCGATATATTCTTGCCATCCTGAAAACAAAAAAAGTCGTTTCTTCTATGTTCCAAAGGTTATGCCAAATAAGGAAATCAGGACAACTGCACAGATCAGTCTCTCAAATGCATACAATGAAGCCAATATTAGGAAACTTAGTGAAAAAGTTTTTGCTAAGGAATTTAGAGAAAAAGTAAAATACATTGTGTTAATGTTTTTTGGACCATTTTCACAGAAGACCACAAGTTTGTACAAAAAGTTTAATGCTCAGGTTGGATTACAAATGGTTAACAATTTGAGCAGGTTGTTGGGGCACAGTCTGGAACCTGTGCAAAAAAAGTTTTGTAAGACCCACACCCACAGTAGTTTACAACTAAAGTGCAAATCATGTGAACATTTTTACGTGGGACAAACCAGGCGAGTCTTGAAAATGAGGTTTAAAGAATATGGGTATGCAAGCAGTGCGTTAGGCTCCCATTTAAAAGATAGCAGCCATACACTAGTAGAACTAGAAAGTAGCATGACAATTCTGCACACAGAGGGGAAGGGAAACAATTTGGCATCTTGGAGGAATTGGAATGCATTGAGTCAAGTGGCTCCAGAACTGCTAATCAACGGGCAAATCAGTAATAGTAGGAAATGGTTTTTTTAGTGTTTTTGACAATTTGTTGTGAAGGCACATAAAAACTATGACAACTTCTGTAATCACTTTTCTGAAGTTGGGTATATAGACAACCACATTTCCCTTTACTATTTTTTTGCCCTGCAGTATTTGTTTCAGGAAGAAAAGTCTTTGGTTTCCATGTTTGACATGTATTCAGGAAGAGCATTGGCAAATCAAACAAGTCCTTTTGTAATTATGCTGTATTACCTTTTTAATACAAAAAAGATAAAACATTGAAATATACCCTTTTAAGATAAATAAATATTTTAATGTGTTGAAAAATAAAATCTTGTGCCCATAAACTACAGTGATGATTCTTTATAGTGCTTACATGCAGGCACACTACATGTATTTTTGTTGTTATGTTTCAGTTTCAATGGGCAATAAACATTTTGGAATATGGATAGCCGCAATAATAAACCACAGAATGAGAGAAATGTCGTAAGATTTTATGTCTGATGAATAGTCAAGAAGCGTAATTGCAAATTTAAACAAATCCTTTTTTAATCTTTGATAAGTCATGCCTTTCCAAGTCAAATTTTTTAACAATTTTGTAATGTACTTTGTACTACTTCCATGTGTGTTTTAATGTGCGTATGTGCAGGCATATAACATGAACTTTTAGTTGTTATTTATGTGCAAGCACTCTGTAGTAGCAGTTTTTTGTAGCCCTTTTCATGACAAAGGCCTTTGTACAGTCTCAGCTTGATTGTGGGTACATGGTGTATGGGCTTGTAAGCCCCTCCTTAAAAAATAAGTCACTTTTTGAAACTTCATGGCAGATTAAAACTTTGTTTCAGATTGGGACTCAAATCTTCAACCTTTTCATCTCATGAGCATTTACTCCACTTACTGAGCGATCAGCTGACACTCTGCTGCAGAGTGAAAAATTCATTCTGGATTGTCACGTCTTACTCACCAGGCCCCATCCCTTCTACTCGTACAACACAAATAGGTTCCTAAGTACACTGAGGCACATCGATTGTCTTGGTGTATGGTTGTATTTGCTGGCTGGTGATGTGCACATCACTGGTTCAATTCCTGGTTTTGGCAATTCTTTATTGTGTAACATTTGTGATTTCTGGAAGATTCTGGGACTTAATCATCTATGGAATACTGTAATTTGCTAAAACAATGTGTGTAAATATAACTAAGAGCACACACTCCTGAGGTTACCAATTCAGCTCTGTCTTCACTTTAATGTGCCCACAAAATGTGCTTTCATTGTGAAATGTTAGTTCTTGTTGATAACCTTACTCTCATAATGGATATTTGATTCTCTGTTGTACATGACAGTAAACCGATTTAGATTTGACTAGACTCCTTATTTTGTGACCCATTGTTAATTTTTCCTTTTAAAAGAAAAAAAGAAAGATCTCTTTCTTTCTAGCTTTGCATTCTGTCAGTTTATGTATGGCTGCAATATCATATACTGTGGCTTCAGTCCATTGCTCATGTTCAGCATCTGCTAGTCTCTGTGGTTCTCTGAAAATCTTGCACCAAGGCAAATTAATAATGTGATAATTTGCCCCAACGTGTCACAACTTCTACATGACACTGAAAGAACACTATATACATTGGCGTGCAAAAGTAACTTTCACTTGATGTGTCGCTTCCAAGTAACATAGCTTGATGAAACCTGGACCATACATAGGACGAGAGATCACCAAGGACAGCAGTGCATGCTCTGCAGTGCACTCCCACGCAGTCCGCAAGGTGGGTAAGGAATTCTTGGGCTAGGACATTCCATCCCTCTACCAGTGCAGTTGACAAGTGCTAGATGGTTGTTATTGCATGTGGACATGCTGCAATACATCTCCAATGCATTTTACGTGCGTTCCGTGGGATTTAAGTTGGGGGAAACTGACAGGCAAAGCCATTTCCTGAATATCTTCTTGTCACAAGAGCTTCTTCACCTGTGCTGTTCGATGGAGTTGCACATTCTTGCCCATGAAAAGGAAGACAGGGCAGAATGCACACCTGAAAAGACACACTTGAGGAAGGAGTGCAGTGTCACAGTAATACTGAACAGTGAGTGTACTATGTCCAAAGATTTTTGAGATCAGTACACCAATACAACATTGCGCGTCCTTGTACCATAACACATGGCTCATCAAAACAATCGTGTACGACAATGCTGGATGTACTGTCATATTGCTACAGGCGGACACTGCTCTCAGCTACATTGACGAACATGATTGTTCTGGTGGTCCAGCTGTTAAGCTGTGGGAAGGCATTATGTTGCATGGAAATACTGACCTCCAAATCTTTGAGCATGGTACAATCACTGGTCTGTGTTGTTGCGACACTGTGCTCCTTCCCAGTGTGCATCTTTTCCAGGATGCATGTGGCCATGACTTCAGCAAAGATGGAAGTGCTCTTGTATCAAGAGGTTATTTGGCAAATGGACTGACCTGCCCATTCTCCCAACCTGAATCTCGTTAAGAATTTGTGGGATGTGTTGAAGAGACATACTGCAGCACATCCACATGCATCAATCATTGTCCAGCAGTTATCAGGAGGAGTGGAACACACTACTACATGAACTCCTTACCAACCTCATGGCCAGAATGGGAGCATGTTGCAGAGCATGCATTACCATCTGTGGTGGTCACACATGCTATTTTTGTCTTCTAATAAAAGTGTAATTTCTATTCCTCTCTTTAGTAACTTACATGTTCCATAGATTATTTAAATGATTCTTTTATCGGAATGATAATGTTTTCTTAACTGGTTACCAGTTTGTAAGTAGAAATTCCCTTACTGAAGGAGTTGCCCAAGAGAAATGATTGTAGTTGGATTAAAACTTGCTTTGTTAGCTGTCAGAGGTTCTATGCATTGGGCAAATAATCAATAATTTTTGTTGCTGTGTACTGAACTCCTTTCTGAGCCACTTATAGCTTCAGTAATGGGTAATGTTGTAGGTATGGCAATCACTGTTCTTCTCAAATTGTGATGGATTAATTATGATGAATTTCACTAGTGAATATATGGATTGTGACCGCGTAGTTAAAATGCTTAGGCCGGTATTACACTATCAAATTTCTTTGTCACATATCTTTGTCAAAGATATTTGATGGTGTAATAGGAACTTTGTCAAATGTTGTCCAATATTTGATCAAATCTAGGGCCTCGCTGTAGATTTGATCAAAGAAGTCGCTTGTCTTCTGTTCACTGCAATGTGACATGTTACCACATGGAGCGCTAGCATCGTTGCAGCGTTCTGTCGTCTGTAGTGTTTTTATAAGCATTGCCGGTAAATACAATTGGTGTGCGCCGACAACTACAAAATTAATAGGGATGTATGAAGCTGATGAGGTGCTTTACAGCGTGAGGCACCCTGAATACAAAAATAGATTAAGAAGATTGGTGACCTGACTTGACTTGACCTGACCTAACTTAACCTAACCTAACCTAACCTAACCTTCTCCTGTAGCAAGGAATTGGAGTGTTACAGTTAGCCTGTCTTCTGAAGATGTAACAGTTCCTAAGTGAATATTGTGCTTTGTGATATGAGGATACGCTTCACTGAGCACATACAGAAATGTATGCTCATCCATTCTTAAGTAACTGATGTATGACTTGACGTCTTCCACTGTAAGCTCACGTAACAAGTTTTGTTGAATGCTTTTATCGTGTCGTCGTAAAACCCACGGCTTCACCCAGATTAGATTAGCTTTTCGTTCTACAGATCTGTGCTGAGGAGATCCTCGTGGATGTGAAACATGTCAATATTTTTAAAATCTGAAATAACAATACTAATAGTATGAATAAATACAATACGTCATATGTTTCTATTAAAAATTTTGTCACTGGAGTAGGAGTAAGTCTTTCAGGCTCCTTTTAAACTGATCTTTATTTGTAAATAAACTTTTTATGTTTGCTGGCAAATTATTGAAGCTGAGTGTTCCTGTGTAGTGGACCCCTTTTTGAAGCAAAGTAAGGGCTTTTAAGTCCTTGTGCAGATCATTTTTGTTCCTGGTATTGTATGTATGAACTGAGTTGTTTGTTGGAAAAAGAGATATATTATTTAGGACAAATTTCATTAAGGAGTAAATATACTGAGAGGCAGTGGTTAGTATACCCAGTTCTTTGAAGAGGTTTCTACATGACATCCGTGAATTTACTCCACAAATAATACGTATTACACGCTTTTGGACTCTGAAAACTTTTGTTTTGACTTGAAGATTTACCCCAAAATATTATACTATATGACATTATGGAATGAAAGCAGGCAAAGTATGCAAGCTTTTTCATTTTTATGTTGCCTATGTCTGCTAACACTCGAATTGCAAATACAGATTTGTTAAGGCGTTTCTGCAGTTCTGTGGTGTACTCCTCCCAACTGAATTTATTATCAAGTTGTAATCCCAGGAATTTAAGAGTGTCAACCTCGTATGTATGGTTCCTTTTGTTCCCCCACTTCTTTTCCGCATGTGCACACAATGCAATTGCGTTACATGGAACTGCTGTGGTTAATAACAAGTTGTTGTCAGCCATCTTGAACTTTGACGAAAAATTTGATGACAGTGTAATACCCCTTCTAGCGCTACGTCAAAGATCTTTGTCAAATATATGTGACGGAATATTTGATCACATCTTTGATCAAATCTTTGACAAAGAAATTTGATAGTGTAATACCGGCCTTAGCTCCATGATGAGGTACCTGCCTGATGTGTGTGGATGAACTCCACTTATTATTCTTACTTCTTGCTTTTGTGCAGTCAGTACTTGCTTTCTAAGTGTACCCCAGAAAATTATTCCAGACATCATTGAGTGGAAAAAAATGTACAATATGTCTGGAAATTAATTTGTTTGTTTCTAAGGTTAGCAGTTATACAAAGAGCAAAAGTAGCTTTACTTGTTTTTTGTGTGTGTGTGTGTGTGTGTGTGTGTGTGTGTGTGTGTGTGTGTGTGTGTGTGTGTGTGTGTGTTCAATATTTAGGGAGAGTCCATTTTCTGATAACCACTTTATAATTCTATGGAAACAGTATTCATGATCTCGTGCTGCTTTCTTTGTCGTAGGATTTATAGCACTAAAATCGTTTGCAAAAAGTACCAATTCTGCTTGTTGAATGTTAAGTGGAAGGTCATTAACACATCAGGAAAAGCAGGTCCAAAACTGAACCGTGTGGAACTCTGTAGTTTCTCCCCGGCCGCTGAAACTTTCTACCCTATCAGCATTGTTTGAATTATTCAGCACAACTTTTTGCATTCTGTTTGTGAAGTATGATTCAGATCAGCTGTGCATAAACCTTGAGTTTTCTGAGAGAGTAACGTATTCTACACAATCAAATGACTTGGAGAGATTGCAAAAAATACCCGTTGGCGGCAATTTTTTTTTCTTTTTTTTTTTAATTTAAGGCTTTTACTGTTCAATTAGCGAATGTATAAATAGAATACTCAGTCAGGCAACCATTGTGGAATCCAAAGTGTGATATGCTAAGTAAATTGTTTCTACTTCAGTGTGAGACCACTCTTGAGTACATTACTACTCTATTGAATACTTTGGAAAGTGATGTCAATAAGGAAACTGCATGATAATTGTTTAGGTCTGTCCTGTCACCTTTCTTTTGAAGAGGTTTAGCAATAGCATATTTTGACTTACCTGGAAAAATTCCCTGTTCCAGGGATACATTAAATATATCACTAAGGACCTTATTTATTATTAAGTTGGAACAACTTTTCAGATTTCTGTTTGAAATCCTATCAACACCACATGAGCATTTGTTTCTAGAACTTTTATAATTCTTATTTATGGATTCTTCCGTCAGTTCTTCATGAAATATTTCCATATTTAAGGTTAATTAATAAATACATTAAACTGTTTTTGTTGTAATGTATTGGAACAAAAATGGTTTACATGTTTTATAATTCTATAAATTTCAGTGAGAAAGTTGGTGCTACTTCTAGTTTCTTAAAGTTTTGTGGAATGAAATTTTAATGTATTCTCTTGCTTCTACAATTGAACCATTTAATCCTATTTTTGCTGCTACAATTAGAAAGCAGTTGTTGAAAGTACGAGCTCTGTTACTTGGCAGTGACACATCATATGAAAATTACTTTGATCCTTAAGCTTTCTGCACTAGTGTGTTTCTTTTTGCAGGTCACATTCACTAAAACTTCAACATCGCTATTCTTGTGTACATACATTAGTAAAAAATAGTTCTTTGCAGTACCACTGTACTTTTTGTAGTTCTTTGTCATTACCATTAACTACTACTATTAAAACACGACTGGATTTTTTTGAAAACAAGTTCAGCTTGTTGAGTATGAAAACAGTATTCCTTGTTACAGAAATTGTATATTAAAACCTTTTGTAAACACCTACTGACACTCAGTGTTTCAGGAAATCTCTTGATTTTTTAAAAATTGACTGCTATATTTTAACAAAAAAAGATGATTTTATATCAATCCATAATCACAGATGCACCATGTGATGACTAAAACAGCTCATAGCCATAGCTGGTTTGATCCACATTATTGAAACTTTAATCAGACAAATTGTATTGCTGTTTTATTTCAACTGAAAAAGTCATAAAGGCAATAAAATTAAGAAAAATTAATATTGACACACTATAAGAAGTTGTAGAATGCATCAAGGTGCCAAACCTTTGTTTCACAGTCCTGTGTTACCTATTTTTTGCGCACAGGAAACTATACATCCAGACAACAAAACTTCTATGAACAGAAAATTTTGCAAATGGTGCCCCACTGGGAGAAATATGTGAGGGAACTTATGTTGAAACCTAGCTAAGTGGAACTTAGCATGTGTAGATATTTGTCTGTTGTCCAATGCATTAATTATCTTGTGAAATAATTTGTGTGTGTTACTTTTTATTCCAGCCTCATAGCTCTATAAATGTGGTTTTGAAGGACATACTCTGTTTCCTTATGACTTTTGCCATCCAAATATTTTTCTATACACATAGTGTTTACTGTTTTGAAAGGAAGTTGGAGCTGAACTGAAGAATAAAAATAGACAAGTGGTGAGATCAGTAGTTTTTAATTCATTTCAGTTACATGTGACAGAAACTGTTTTAAATTAGCGAAGTTTTAGGCATCGACTCCAATGGACAACTGGTGTGGTTACAACACTAAGAAATCTGAAAACAATGGGCATTGAGATACTCAACATCATAGCTACAGATTATGGAGAATATCCTAAGTATGTCTGCTCAAGTTCTAAAAGACTTGTGTGATCTTTGTTTTATTATGGAATGTAGGTAACAAGGCAGTTGTACCTGAAAGTGATCAACTCAATGCAGATACATTTGGCAGGTATCTGGAGTCATTAGAATCAGTTCCATTTTTAGTCTCAGTGAGCTGTCAGTTGCCACCTGGTAGTGATTCCTCGTCTTAAGCATATGGTAGCTTGTCTGCTCTGCAGTTACCTGTCATTCATAGTACTGCTCATGTTGAGTTGAGCCTAGTTTTACAAATTATCCATTGGCAGTGAAGCCATTGCAGATTCATACAAATGGTGCAGATCAAATGACACTTCTTAAGCAGCAGTAAAGACTTTTGTTGCTATTTTTGAGGCCACCTATAGTTTTCCCAGATACAGAAGAATGTAGAAAGAATTATACTGTACTAGAGAGCAGCGAAAGTGGCAGCTCAGAGAAGTAGATGAGTTCTCCTACCCTTTGTCCTTCCTCAGTTTGTAAGTGCCAGCAAAAAACCCCTTGCCTGGTCGGCTTAGTCTGTGACTCTAAGCTCACATTGTTGCCATAGTGTAATTTATCTCAGTGATGCTGTCGAAGTAACATCAGAAGGCACAGTGCTGTTGGCACAGCTTTGCAACTTTGTTGCTGTCAATCATTCATTTACGTATGATAATGGTCTAGGCCAAAGCAATGAATTAAAATTTTTACCAGCACTGGTACAAATTTTAATTCATTGCTTTGACCTACATCATAATAGCAGGTAAAATTGAGACTCTGTATATCACAGGAATACCAAAAAGAAACAGCCACGGAGTTCCAACAGCATCCACTATGGATAAATTCGTTCATATGATTAATATTCACTTATGTGTTCAGTATGGAAGTCCTGCATGTTTGCAAAGAGAGCAGAGTTTTTCCATGATGTGGTATTGCTGTTTTTGTTTTCAAGTTAAGATGACTGAATTCCAAGACACACAGAACCAAGTAAAAGGACTTCCATACACGGTATATGTTTTTCTTTGTGACCTTAAAGAAAATGCCAGAAGGTGAAATTTTATTGGTGCTGTAGGTTGCAACAACGAAGGTGTGTGGTGCTTCTCTACAAACCGTACAGATAATATTTGCGAGAGCCTGTGCATTGGCTGTGGCCAAGAAGTGAATTTTCAGTCTCCGAGGAAAGATATTTGTGAAAGAACTGTCACTGGTTTGGATAATTTCCAAACAGAGGTTTTCATTGTACTGTATTGAAATTTTATGACCGTGGCACATATCCTACTATGCAAAGGTTTACAGACGTTTCATACAACAAGATTGCTTTCACAGGGGACTGACATTCGGTTGGAACAATTCCAAAACCTCTGGGATTCAGGTACAGAAAATGTGATGATGGAAGATGCACACTGATGATGATAGCTTTTGTGTGTGTGTGTGTGTGTGTGTGTGTGTGTGTGTGTGTGGCCAGGGCAGCTTTTCTGAGCAATATCCACATCAGAAAAGAAAATCCTCACTCTATTATTCATCTCAATGAGATCTGGCTCAGGCAAAATGACACAAGGAAGCACATCTGGCGGGATTCAAATTGCAGTGGCAGTTTTTAACTGCCAGCTGGCAAAGGAAACAGACTTATTGTCTGTCATGCAGGATCTTCTGACTATGGCTTTATCAGAAGTCTGAAGCTGTTATTTACATTGCGCAAATTCAGCATTGTATTTAAAAATTGATTGTTAGATTTATTATGTGGATTAGAAGGGGGTTGTGTGATAGTCATATAAAGAAAAAATGAGAAATTTCCTAATTCAAATATGAAGAAGGAAGAAATTTCATAGTGGCGGGAAGGCAAAAGCATTTCAATTTTAGGCTGCTATATGGAAAAGGGGAAAAGGGAATATTGGGGCAAGTCAGGTTCCACAAGCACCCTTCACAATCGATTTGAATTCAACAGCTAAGCAGCAGAAATGAGCCATGATGTTATGAGGCTGCCTCCTTATCACTGCCATTACAACCAGATAGAGGCTGTAGGGGCGCTTTGAAATGAAAGGTCACATCTGTAAATTGTGCATTGAGACTGAAATAAAAATGTGCAGACTACTTGAGGAAGCCATTGATGACATTA
Source organism: Schistocerca serialis cubense (assembly GCF_023864345.2). Classification (NCBI taxonomy): domain Eukaryota; kingdom Metazoa; phylum Arthropoda; class Insecta; order Orthoptera; family Acrididae; genus Schistocerca; species Schistocerca serialis. The sequence goes on from NC_064640.1 coordinate 309,960,054, forward strand.
CAGTGGAAGGCAGATGCCATGCTGTAAATCTGCAAGAAAATAACTTTCTGAAAGAACACATCCAAGTAAAGTTTGCTGAAAGCATCATTGCTACAAATGACTCCTCTGAGTGACTTTTCAGATAAGGGCAATTAAACAGCAATAAATTGCACTAAATGTTATATTTCCTGTTCCTTCCCCTCCCCAAAGCTATAATCACCATTCACTCTCTCCAATCCCTTCCCTGTCATCTTCCCTTTCCTCTCCACCACCAAAAATATATCAGTATGAAGCAAAACAGCTGCCGGACGAACACTGAGGTGGTAGAAGTTATGGGATACCTCCTGATATTGTGTTGGACCTCAATTTGCCCAGTGTAGTGCAGCAACTCGACATGGTCTCAACAAGTTTTTGGAAGTCCCCTGCAGAGATATTGAACCATGTTAAATCTATAGTCATCTGTGATTGCAAGTGTTGCCAGTGGAGGATTTTGTGCATGGACTGACCTCTTGATTATGTCCCATAAATTTTCTGTGGGATTCATTCAGGCAGTATGGCTGACCAAATAGATCATGCAGAATATTTTCCAGACCAATTGCAAACAACTGTGGCCCAATGACGTGTTGCATTGTCATCCATAAAAGTTGCATCCTTGTTAGGGAACATGTAGTCCATGAATGGGGGCAAATGGTCTTCAAGCAGCCAAACATAACCATTTCCAGTCAGTGATTGGTTCTGTTGGGCCAGAGGACCCAGTCCATTCCTTGTAAACACAGCCCACACTATTGTGGAGCCACCACCAGCTCGCACAGTGCCTCATTGACAGCTTGGCTCCATGGCTTTGTGAGATCAATGCAACACTTGAATGCTACCATCAGCTCATACCAACTGAAATCAGGACTTACCTGACCAGGCCACGCTTTTCCAGTCATCTAGGGTCGAACAGATACAGCCATGAGTCCAAGACAGGTGCTGCAGGTATTGTCATGCTGTCAGCAAAGGCAGTTGCATCAGTCATGTGCTGCCTTGGCCCATTAACACCACATTTTGCAGCACAGTCTGAACGGATACATTCGTCGTACGTCCCACATTGATTTCTGCAGTATCATGCAGTGATGCTTCTCTGTTAGCACTGAGAACTCTATGCAAATTCCCCTGCTCTCGGTCGTGAAGTGAAGGCCATCAGCCACTGCATTGTCCATGGAAAGAGGTAATCAAAGTTGGTATTCCCAGCACATTCTCGACACTGTGGATAGTGGAATATTGAATTCCTGAACAATTTCTGAAATTGAATGTCCCACGCGTCATGCTCCAGCTGCCATTCCATGTTCAAAGCCTGTTAATTCCCATCATGTGGCCATAATCACATTGGACCCTTTTCACATGAATCGCCTGAGTACAAATGACAGCTCCGCCATTGCACTGCCCTGTTATACCTTGTGTATGCAATACTACTGCCATCTGTATATGTACATATAACTATCCCATGACTTTTGCCACCTCAGTGTCCATTGTCTGTGCTGCGATGTGTGTCAGTGTTACTTGTGGGGAACAAACGGCCGGTGTTTTCTTCTTTGTACAGAGTTTAAAACTAACATACACAGCTGAGGAATGCTTAAATATTCACATACTCAAAACTGAAATAGATTGATAATTTAACAGATGGGCAGTAATAATGTATTTTGTTGTAATATGTATTCTAAATCTCATGAGAATACATTAATGTGGAGAAGCCCCTGTTTCACTACACAATTTTCTAAACAGTTTCTTGATATATGGTTTCACAGCCATAATAAATTGTGTTAAATGACTGTCCATTTCTGGCTGTAGAATCTTAATTGCAATGCGCTATCTGCCAATTTTGGGTATTGTATAATTTTCAAGTGAGCAACTTGTAATGCAGTGTGCATACATGTACCACACAGCATTGTCTGATGGCATAGTTTGCCAGTTTGTCTCAACCCATGGGAACTGAAGGCTTCCTACTTGTGGTGTACAATGAGGCCACCAGTGGGGGAAGTGTGCAGAAAAGGTAGAGGGTAGCTTCTACAATTGCCCTTTCAGCCACTGCTTTCGTTCCTCCCTAGTACAGTGAACATAATGTAAAGTCTTTTTTTTTTGCCATATTTTATGTTAATGAATCACACAGTGGTTTTATGTACTTTAAAGTCTGAACAGTATCATTTATTCTATTCTCACCTGAATTGCATAAATATGCAACCTTGTAAGCAGTGGATCCAAGAGATGTGATCATGGCAAGAAATTCTTCATGGACCAGTGAGACACATATAAAACATACAGAAACCTCATATTTTACACTTTTGTGGAGGGGAGGGGTGGGGGGAAGGTGTCATTACTGGTTTCTTAGGCACATGAGAGTTTGGAGAAATATTGTAGTCGATATCCCAGCTAATGTCCATTCCCCTGTGAGTTATCACTTTGATGCGAAAGCAATAGACCTTGTACATGAAACGAAGAATAACTGGAACTACTGTCACATTCCCTCTGCTGACTATTCCATTTTAGCCTGATCAGCCATCCACATTCCCCTGTTTGATTGTTGTAGCTTGTTTCATATCTCCATATTGTCTTTTAATGATAGGTTTTACAGTAGGACTTGAGTAATGGACTGAATCGCATAGAATTTGGCATAAGTGGATGCAAATGAGAATGAGTGTGTGATTAGGTCACATTTGAATAGGACACCTTCTGTAACATTACAGTAAGGAAGCTGTAGAGTCCGATGTGATATGCTTTATTTTATTTCATGAATTCTTGGAACTGTGTTCCAATGGGACATTATTAACCCACTTGTTGTATGGAGTGTGCTGTAGTATTTCCTTATATGATGTACACCCATATTTCCCTGACCAATCTGTTCAGCTGTCATGTTGTGTTAAATAAGTTTAGAATTTCCCCATTTATAAATCACTCATTATGTTAGTTCAGTGGCAGTGTAGCTGAAATTTTTATTGCGGTAGAGACTGTTCAAAATGCCATTCCTGCAAGTCTGTTTTATTTGATGTGATGGTGTGTAGAAGCTCTCATAAGGGGGTAGCTGAACCAAATACTAATGTTTTGTATGGTTTTGTTGTTATGTGCATTTAGTCATTTATTTTTATCCCATAGGTCATATGTGAGCTAAATTTCTGACCTTTTCTTCATGCTGTCATAATTTTCATGAACAGTAGTGTTTGAACAACATGATCTTACAGATTTCCCACTGTGATAATTAAATTGCAAGCTGATTTTCAATCTGTTTCATTTTCAGGCAACTGTTAAGTATTAAAAATATCCTCATTTGTATATGAGGTACCAAAGCAGAAGTTCATGTGTAATATCCTGTGCATCTGTGGAGGAATGCATAATATTCTAGGAGATGTAACATAATTTTTAGCAAGTAAGTTAATATAAACATGTGTTACATTCTGAATCATATCAGGATTGAACTATTTGAATGTCAACAGTGGGAAACTGATATTTTATTTCTTGTCAAGTTCAAGTGGCAGGGAAACTAAACATTTAAAAATCCTGATGTTTCAGTTTTCTTCAGGTAATAACACACCCTGATGCGCAATAATGTTGTCCCAGCAGAAACATGTTTGAATAAGTTACCAGTGTATTAACAGTTTAAAATAAAAATAAATCATCTGTGCAAGTCATTATTGTTTTTGGTGCTAGACATACAGTGCAACTAGTGTTGTTTAATGACATTTGGACAACATGTCACAGATCCATGCAGGTGTGTAGTGAGACTCAATTTTTATGTCTTCTGTGATTGAAGTTCCACTGTTTCCTTATGGGAACACCATGATCTTGTCTGAGGCACAGAAGCCTGATTGTGTCCGTTTGCCAAGGTGTAATGCTCATGTATCATCAAAACGCATGCATTGATGGAATGTGGAGGAACAACTGAAAATTATTGATGAGGCCCACTGTAGTCATATTACAAGCCTGAAATGAATAAGTACATGTATTGAAGCTACAGTAATAACTATATGACCAATTGTAAGATACTAGAACCTTTCTTCTGTGCCACGAACAAAATCTGCGTCCATCCACAGAGATTACAGCTTTGATATCAGGTTGAAACCAATTGACATTTGATACTAGGAATCATTTTTCATTGCTGACACTATGTTTACCTCTAGTATTCATAAGTCACTTTTGGTGATTAAAAAAGCAAAAACAGTAAAATAGTGTGGATAAAAAATTTCTGAATTGTTTCTCAAGCAATATGCTGTGCAGTTTGCATTGAACATGGTGTTAAGAGCCCACAGTGATACGGAGGGACAAGCATAACTGTGTTTTGCAAGCTATAGTACTAGGACTGTTGAATGTTCCTTTGACTAGATATATGATTATGTACACTGATGACAAAAAGTGTTCACCTTTAGATGTTTCCAATACACTTAAGATTCATTGTTGCAAAAATGCATATGGAGTACATGAAATGATCATGTTTACAGATCAATAGCACAAGCAGTTCTGAGTTATCAAGTATTGACCCATGCTGAAACACCCACGTTAGTACATGGTGTAACCTCCATGGATAGAAATGCAGATGCTGACTCTGGCATCCAGTTGATCATACGGATGGTGAATACTGTCGTGGGATACATTATGCCATGCCTGCTCAACCTGTTCTCGTAAGGGTTGTGTGTCCCATTATGTTCCACACGTGCTTGATTGGAGACAAGTCCAAAGTTTTGTACTGGCCAGGGAAGTTGCTACACATCTTACAGAGCACATTGTGGTTCACAGGCAATGTGTGGGCTAGCACTATCTTTTCAGAACAACACCTCACCTTCCTGTTGCAAGAACAGCAAAAGACTGGGTCAACAACAGTCTGTGCATACCAAGCACTAGTTAGCATCCCATCCAGAAACACCATAGGTAAACAAGAGGTTTAGCTTATCACACCCAGACCATAGAACCTGGGGTGGGGCAGTGTGTCTTGGACGAATTCACTCTACGAGACAGCGCTCACCAGGTCTATGTCGTACATGCAAACGACCTTCACTTGCATGCAGGAAGACTCTGCTTCCATGGCTGAAGACCACGATGCACGATTCCATCTTCCAAGTGGTCCTCTGGTGGCACCATTCAAGCCGTGTACATCAATGCTGTGGGTGAGTGGAAGACGGGCTATAGGTGCAGATGCCTGTAGTCCCATAGCTAATAACTGGTTCGTGACACTTTGTGTTGACACATTTGGCTCACCAGCCATATTATCTGTTCTGTGGTAGCTGTATGACCTACCACTGCTGACCTTACAATATGACGATCGTGGTAGGCGTCTGTGCTGTGTGGACATCCAGAAACTCACCTGTGAGTGTCAGAAAGTTCACATGGTCGCTGAGACCAGCATCGTTACATAACTGATGCAACATATCCAGTTTGTGTGGCAATTCTCCAAAAGGAGAATTGCCTCAGAAGGCTCAAATTTGACCCCTTTCGAACTCGCTAAGTAGGCTGTAGGAAGCCCTAGTGTCGCCCCCTGGCATGGTTGACTGCTTATGTCACATGTTTGCACCACGCTGAGCCCTCTGGCTTCGAGCATTCCCTGTTACAGTGTAGAAACAGATGGCACTCTGGTAGCTATGCCATTATGGTGACTGTTGGTGGATGATGATGATGATGATGATGATGATGAAACCATTATCAGTACATCTACTGTCTCCCAGGTGTCATATGCTGTCATCAGATCTCTTCAAGTGTTCTAATTTATTTCCCCCCCCCCCCCCCCCCCTGTGGCAGTGTGTTTTCATCATGATAGGCTCCACCTCATTATTGGAACTTTAGGTAGCTGGTATTTTCTGTGTGCTGCTTCCTAATTTGTGAAATAGCTAGGGAGGTCATATTACTTGGTCACTCAGTTATCCAGAGATCAACCACCTGGCTTATTATTGATGAGATTAAGTGAAGGATAAGGTTTTCAGATGGAATGTTAACACATGGAACTCACTGATTGCATACACAATGTGTGGTTTTGGTGCTGGAAAGAAACATCACAGCTACATTCAATAACCAACAATCATTTACTTCAATAAGTTTCAAAAATAGAGTGAAGAAAGTGGTGCAGTTTGCAAGTATCTTCTGAAAATTTTTTATAACATATCTTAAAATATTTGTCACATAAGAATAGTGCCTGTATCTTAAAAATGTCACTTGAACATGGTTAGAAAAACTACCAGCAGTTTTTAATGTTTACATGTGACTCTCAACAGTTGCACAGAATAGACCATATGCTGGTATTAAGGTTTTTGTTCACAATGGCCAGCAGAGCTTCTGCACACTTCCCAGACACCTTGTGGTTATATTCTCATGTCAGTCTTGTTTTGCTGTAAAAACTAATGACTTGAGATGTTGAAACACTCATTGTTTATGGTAAATTGATGAGTATTCCTCCATGCAGTTTTTTTTCCAAACATTCAGATAAAACATGTGGCATTTCACTTTGTGATTTGTTGAAATTTTGAAGGAAGGTGTACAGATTCTGACAACTGACAAACTATAACAAGAGTAGGCCTTTTTTCCAGGATGATTTTAGATTGGTCGATCAGAGAGAGAGAGAGAGAGAGAGAGAGAGAGAGAGAGAGAGAGAAGGAATTTGTGTGTGTGTGTGTGTGTGTGTGTGTGTGTGTGTGTGTGTGTGTGTGTGTCATTAATTATTAGAATTTAGTCAGCATACTAGACTTTGCATATTAATTTATGTGCAGTATAATACTTACATACATCCTGTCTTCAATAATTCCCAGAATAATACAATCACATTCTCTTGTGCTATTTAGTAATATGTAAATAGCAAGTATGTCCAGATACACATACAAGTTTTGTGTACATAGCTTCTAAATGAACTTTTACTGCATTATTTCAATAGAAATCACGTCATGATGTGTGATACTTGGAGTTAACTAAGTAACCAACCAACTCCATTACGCTTGAGCTGTATTGGATATAGGAAATTTACCCCAAATCACAAATGACAGTAAGTTACCCCAAATCACGAATGACAGTAAGAAGTCAATTGAAATAAGGAAGACAATAATCTTTATTTGTAAAAAGCACATAGAATACAGTATATTTCCAAAGCATTTAATGTTACTCAAGTGAGAACAATTAATAATGATTCATGTTTGAAGCTCTTCAAAGAAATTGTCTGCTGCTTTGAAGTTAACCACAGACAGGATGAGAGTGATCTCTTGTCATTCCTTAAGCAAACACAACTTTTGGTATTGGGCAAAAGGAGACGCTTCTGAACTTCATAAATGGACCATTACTGCATTATAGTCAGTTATGGAGTGTGATCAACACACTGTTGACTAACTGTGATCTTGGTTGAATATTATGACACGATACGGAACTTTGCAGGCCAGTTTGAATAGACTTGAAGAGGAAATGTAATTTCAATAGAATGAGCCACTGAATATGCTTTTCATTGTTCAATAACAATTGAGAGATATGATGTTGCTGCATAGTAACATTGTTTGGCATGCATAGTAATATAATGTGATTACACTCCCTTCGCTCTTTTGTCTCTGTAGATACATGAAAGGTAAAGTTTCTGTTGTGATGACATATAACAAAATTCAAATCTACAGATAGATCATAAAGGGAGTAATCCATGCATCAGATCATATCTTGATAAAATTGTAGCTCTGTTTAATACATGTCAACTGAAGAGAAATGAAAAATACTTTATTTCAGTAACTGGAAATTATAAATGGCATGACTAACATCTTGTTTTTGGAATAAACTCCTTTGATATAATATCGTGTACAAAATCTGGGTATGAAATAAGTCACACAACCAATGTGTTGGCTGCAGTGTCTTACTGTTATTCCAGTATTGGTTTCCTCCTCTTGAAAGTATGTTACACAATGCTTAAATACTATGTAACACTTCCTTTCTTGTGTTATTCTGGAAGTGCTGCTATGCATGAGTGCTTTTGCACTGTGTATAAGTGATAGTGCACCAAACTCTCGTCTATCAGGAGTGAATTGATACAATTAATTTGTGTTCCTTTCTTTAGCTTAATGTGAAAACTGTAAATTTTGTAACTATAATGAAAGAAAATAGTTGAAGTAAAAATAATTTGTTGTTTTAGCAGGTTTCATATAGGCATTCTTATGTTTCAGCGGAAAGAATTGCTGACAAAGAGGGAATTACTCGTGAGCAACAAGATGAGTTTGCCCTTCAGTCTCAGCATCGTTATGCAAAATCTCAGCAAGAAGGACACTTTGATAAGGAAATTGTACCAGTTCCTGTACCACAGAGAGATGGAACTACGTTAGTATCAACTGACGAACATCCCAGGAAGGATCTGAAAATTGAAAATTTGCAAAGGCTGAAACCAATTTTCCGAAAGGTAATGAAATTTTTGAGACCTGTTTTTACATAGATATTAATCTGTTATGATAATGACAGTGAGAGAAACTGCATTATTGATATCTTACGAAATCATGCGTTTGTTATCTTTTATAAAATGAACATTAGTTGCGCAATATTGAAGAAGGAGGCAATGTATTAACCTCTTGAAAGAGACAAAGAATGGCTGCTTTGGGTATGGGTGTTCATTGCTTTGATTCAAGTCTTGGATGATTCGCTATCTTAGACACGCTCTGACTTCCCTAAATCATCAGACAAACAACTAATATACTGTAGCATGAGACTTGGTTCCTCCAGTGCAAAGAAGCAAATTCGAAAACAAGGTGCCTCCAATAGACTCAGCCAGTTGTCAAGTTTTCGGATTCCTTCCAGTTTTGCGAAAGACAATAATCCAGTATTTTTGGAATGCTATAATCAGTTAGGGAAACAATGATAGTATTATTAGAGGATGTTTACTGGGGGTGAAAACAAAAGGGAAAAATACTTATGGGGCTATGCAATAGTATTTTTGTTGGGGTTAGTGTACATCCTTTTCCAAAGACATAGAACAGCAAATGTGCACCAAAAGTTTTGGACACTGAAACGACATTAACTGGTTTATTACATGCTTAGAAAAATATTTAAGAACCAATTACTAGGCTGCATGGCACATCTGGGTACCTGCATGTGGGTACAGATTCATACCTTAATGCAGTCATGAATACAAATGAAAGAAAAGTGCATGAATGTGTTGGGGGAAGGGGGGGGGGCATTGTATATAAATCAGTCACATATAAACAAATGAAATTAGAACTGGAACAACACACTGAAAATTCCTGGAGCTAGAGATCAGTGGTCTCAGTAGATTACTAAGAATATTTCACTGTAAAGAACTTTAAATACACTGCACTAGCCATTTAAACTGCAACACCAGGAAGGATAGCAAATAGTGAAATTTTCCTTATTGTACATGTACAGTATAGTAGGAAAAATATAAGATTAAATTTATAGATGATTTGAGCACTTACAGGATGACTTATTTAGTACACTGAGCTGCCACCTCTGCCAGCAACATTAGCTCTAACCCTACTGGGCATGGAGTCAGATTGTTCTTGTTGGTGAGTGGTGGTATGCCAGCCATTGGCCATCTATGCCCATATGTTTTCAGCGGATAAGAGGCATAGAGAATGTGCCAGCCAAGGAAACAAACATGCTCTATGTTGAGGTAGAGCAGGGCATCACAGGCAGTATGTGGTTATGCATTATCTTGTTGAAAGATATCACAGACATTGAAGATAGAACACAGCCAATGGCCTTAACATGTTGGTAATGTAACACCTGCTGTCCTAATTACCTGCTACACTAACCAGAGGTGAGCGTATTATGTACCCCATACCATTACACTTCATGACTGACATCTGTGGTGATGACAATGACAGATGCAATCTGCTAATGTTTGTTTTCTTGGTGCACCATTGTGGGCTCACTTACATCTGCTAAGGGAAGCCACAGCAGTTGTCACCATGTCGAGAGTTCATGATACTCCAGACTTCATTGCACTGTCCATGTGGATATTTGTCTTGCTGCAAAGAAATCAATTTCCTGACTCATAGTGTGTAATGTGGCTGAATGATCCTACACTGTGAAGAAACAATGTCTGTTTTCTCGGGTGTTAGTTGTGGGGCCACCAGTTCCATCATGGCATTGAGTATAATCCTCCTAAACCCATTGATTCCATATTTATGAGTCGTGCAATCCCGACCAACATAAGTAGAAATATCATGGACCGAAGCACTGTAGCCTCGATAGGCCTATCATGTGACCACTGGTATAGATATGTTAAACCTTACAGAATTTAAGTTAGCCTCCTACCTCTGTAGACAAAAGATGGAGAAAGGAGTAGTTGCCACATTTGTTAAAAACAGTTTTAAATTTAAGAATATTGACATTAATAAATTTTGCTTAGAGCAGCACTTAGAAGCATGTGCAACAGAGATAGAATTTCGTAATAGGTCCTTTATAATAGTAGCCATATACAGAGCACCTTCAGGAAATTTCAACCTGTTTATAAACGGTCTTGAAGATTTATTATCTCATCTAAAATTAAAAAAAAAAAAACTAGTGGTTGCTGGTGATTTTAAACACTGTCAGTGAACAGTTACTGAAATCAGTTACATTGTCATTCAATTTAATTTCTACTGTAAATTTCCCAACTAGGGTATACAAATGTTTTAAGACTGCCATTGATAATATATTTATAGACAATTATAGGCAACTAAACCACATCACAAAACCAGTAGTAAATGGGCTATCTGACCATGACATGCAACACCTAACATTAAATTTTGAAAATTGTCATGGTAAAACATCTATCAGAACTGAGTACAGAAGGCCAATAAAACAGTCAAAAACTGAGAAATTTAGGAGATTGCTCAAAGAAATTAATTGGATGGATGTTTACAGCATCCAAGACACAAATGGAAAATACAAAACATTCATTAATAAAGTTAGCACCTTATTTGAAAATTGTTTTCCCCTGAAGGTAACTCAAATTAAGGAGAGGTCTAATAAGAAACCATGGATCACACAAGGGATAAAGATATAATGTGAGACAAAAAGGAAACACTATCTGATACGTAGGGACACCTTTGATACTAGCATTATAGCTCATTACAAAAATTACTGCAAAATATTGAAGAAGGTTATCCAGAAATCTAAACACCTGTATTGGGAGAAGAAGATAAATACATCCAGCAATAAAATAAAAACAATATGGGATATAGTTAAGTCAGAGAGCGGTAGGACCAGAAATAAGGAGGAACAAATAGCTCTAAAAATAAATGAAACCCTGGTAACAAATGCATGTTGTGTTGCAAACCATTTAAACAAGTATGTTGTCTCTGTTACTAATAGCATGGGGTTGTCAGGTTCAGTAAATAATGCAATAGAATATCCGAGACCAGTGCACACAAACAATCTCAGTAAAATGGAATTGAAACTTACTTCACCCAAAGAAATAGAACCCATCATAAAGTCCTTGAAATCAAAGCATTCTAGTGGTTATGATAATATATCAACAAAGTCAATAAAAGAGTGTTCATGTGAGCTTAGTCATATCTTAAGTTATTTGTGTAATCAAGCACTTGTCACAGGAACATTCCTGGACTGGCTTAAATATGCTGAAGTTATACCTCTCCACAAGAAAGGGGACAAAGAAATGCCGTCAAATTACCGACCGATCTCACTTATGCCAGATTTTTCAAAAATCTTTGAAAAGGTTATGTTCAAGCGTCTACTTAAGCACCTTAGTGAAAATAACATACTGTCAGTCACAGTTTGGGTTTCATAAGTGTTCTGATATTGAGAAAGCTATTTACACTTATAGCAAAAATGACCTTAATTCATTGGACAACAAATTAGAGGCAACTGGCATATTCTGTGACCTGTCAAAGGCGTTTGACTGTGAATCACAGCATTCTTTTAAGTAAATTAAAATATTATGGCATCACTGGTAGTGCTGCAAAGTGGTTTCAGTCATATCTTACTAATAGAAAACAAAGGGTGTCATTACGTAACAATTCAGCAGTAGGCAATCAGACATCATCTGACTGGGAAGAAATTACATGTGGTGGTCCCATACTAGGTCCACCACTGTTTCTTGTGTATATTAATTATCTGTCATCTGTCACATTACCAGATGCCAAGTTTGTCTTATTTGCAGATGATACAAACATTGCAATAGATAGTAAATCAAATATAAATTTAGAAAGGTCAGCTAATCAAATTTTTACTGACATTAGTAAGTGTTTCATAGCCAATTCACTGTCATTAAACTTTGAAAAGACCCACTATATGCAGTTCAGAACTTCCAAGAGATTTCCTTCTGGTGCGTGTATAAAATATGACGACATGGAAATAGGAGAAGTTGAGAGCGTAAAATTCTTGGGATTACAACTTGATAATAAATTCAGTTGGGAGCAACATACTAATGAACTGTTAAAGCGCCTAAACAAGCCTGTGTTTGCAATGTGAATGATGTCAGACATAGGAGATGCAAATATAAAAAAACTGGCATATTTTGCTTATTTTCACTCCATTATGCCATATGGTATCATATTTTGGGGTAACTCGACAAACAGAAAAAAAAAATTTTAGAGTACAGAAGCGTATAATAAGAGTAATGAGTAGTGTAAATCCAAGAACATCATGTCGAAACCTATTCAAAGAATTGGGCATATTAACCACAGCTTCTCAGTATATTTATTCCGAAATTTGCTGTAAATAATACATCTCTTTTTCCAACTAACTGCTTAGTACACAGTATCAATACTAGGAATAAGAACAATATACATAAAGATTTAAAATCACTTACTCTTGCCCAGAAAGGAGTCCAGTATTCATCAATGCATATTTTCAATAAGTTACCAGCAACCATTAAGAGTTTAGTTTCAGACAGGGCACAGTTTAAACATAATTTGAAAGAATTTTTGGTGGCCAACTCCTTCTGTTCCATCCATGAGTTTCTCAACAAGTGCAGTAGACCATTTTAATGAAAATTTATTATACTTTAATTTTTGACAATACTTGGTTGCAACAGCCAAGTAACTACCTACTGTGTGAATGATGGATGTATGGAAAGCAGATGTAAGTCTTAAGTCTGGAAATAGTGGAAGTTTAATTTTAAATCGTGTTCATAATCTGACTGTTCTTAACTGAGGATCACCGAAATGAATAATTTACTTTAATTTTTGACAATACTTGGTTGTAATAGCCAAGAAACTAGCAAATGTCTGAATGATGAATTTAATGAAAGCAGATGTAAGTATTAAACCTGTAAATATTAGAAGTTTAAATTTAACTCATGTACATAATTTTACTGTTTATTGACTGAGGATCATTAAAATTAATGAAACTCAAGTTTTTCTAATTACATGTTTGTAATGTGTTTATCTGACATGTTCCACACCCAGGATGATTCCCTCTTTTATGGGTCTATGGAATGAATAATTAATCTAATCTAATCTAGACTGCGATCCTGCCACTGTCTAATTACAACACATGCTGGTAGATGTTTCTTATATGAGAAGGCATAACATGATCTTCTCACAGACAGACAGCATTCAAATATGGTTTATGATTGAGAAGCCCATTTCTTAATCTTTCATTACATACAGAATGTAGATGGCAGTTACCAAGTGTGCGTGTGGGAGGGGAAGAGACACACAGTTGCCCTGAAATAATGCTAATCTTTGCATATCCAAGTATTTAGTATACTTTATCCCTATTTGACATTTGTTGGATGTTGTCTTCAAATTGTTGCACTTTGAATGGCCATCAGTGTACAATAAAGAAGGAAATGCTGCTTTGCTGGCCATTTTGAGTAAAAGAAAGGCAGATGTGAAATTGCCATGAGTAACATATGAAATACTCTGGCTTATTGCTGTAGAGAGGAAGGACTGCTTTTCACGTCCATGACATTTAGTAATTTCAGCACGACCCTTGGTTCATGCCAAATAGGGAGCATCTCAGCAACCTCTGGAAGTGTTGGCTGGGTACAGGTCTGGTGAAACCATGGTTCTCAAACTGACAACTGACAAGCACTGCGAGTTCTTTATAAACATAAGCTCTGGGCATGTTGTGTCATAGGAAATGGGGCTCCGGGATGAACAACCCAGGTGACAAGAATAGCACAAACCCCTATCAAAATAAAAAGGGACTCAGCTGCAAGGTGTACCCCGTGCTGATGTGGTTGGATAACTGCTGAGGCAAACTTGTCATTAGTCAATCTCTAGGGCACTGCCACACCTTGGTTATATTAGATTCATCTGTATAACATGGGGACAGTCAAGATCAATCATTATTTGCCCAACTGCTCATGGGAGCACAATAGTTCCAAATTCTTCAAATAAAAACATTCCCAATGGGACTGTTGCACCATGTGGGACCAACACCACTAACTCAGTCAAGAAGCCTTTTGGTAGGTTACCAAGAACTCGCACTAATAAAATATTATTAATGTTCTAGGGAAGTTCTGATAGAATATAAATACTTCTGGATTAAAGGAGACACTGGAGAGCAGAAACATTGATTTGTATGTAGTTTTACACAGAAAGAAAGAAAGCTTGCTAGAATGTGGAGTAACCCTTTTACTAGCTAGAGTTAAAAACACACACACACACACACACACACACACACACACACACACACACACACACACACACACACATTATATATATATATAATGCCCCTTTATGGTGCCGGCTGGACTACAGTGCTGGTGATGCGTTTTGGCAGGTGGACTTGGTTATGGGGTTAGTGTCAGGCGGGGTGGGTAGAGGTAGGTGGGAGGCAGAGAGAGGGATTGGAGGTGGGTGGCTTTCAGCTTGGAGGGTGACAGCTGGTATGCTGGCTAGGAATGTAGGATGGAGAGGTGGCGAGTACACAGGCACGGTCATTGGAGCTGGTGGGGAATGACGCACACTAAAGGTGATGTGGGGACATGAATTGGGAAGGGATAACAGGATGGAGAAAGGGGAAACTCTTGTATGGAGGGTGCATTGGCAGTAAGTTACTGGTAATTGAAGCCAGGGAAATTACAGGAGCAGAGGAGATGTTGTAAGGATAACTTCTATCTGCATGGTTCAGAAAAGCTGTTAGTAGAGGGAAGGAAGCAGGTGGCCCAGGTTGTGAAGCAACCATTGAAGTTGTGCATGTTGTGCCACTCAGTGGTCAACTTTGTTCTTGGTGACAGTTTGACAGTGGTCATTTCTCCTGGTGAACAGCTGGTTGATAGTCATACCAACACAAAAAGCTATGCTGTGTTTGCAGCAGAGTTCATATAGGACATCGCTCCTTTCAAAGGGGGCCTGGCCTATGATGGGGTAGGATAAGCCTGTGACAGGACTGGAGGATGAGGTGTAATCATGAACAAAATGAGATTTTTTTTTATGCCACTCAGTACAACTTTGGAGTCTGTGACTGTTTCTGTTCATGTGAAGATACCACTTGAATTTACAATCTTTAATGTGTGTTCCACCCGATGATGAAGTGCCTAAGAATGCATTGTCTGCACTGTTTCCTCAGCCCACCCCACCCTTTCTTATATTGGATGACTTCAATGCCTGTAACCCTTTATGGGGTGAAACTGGCCATGGCAAAGCTGTCGAAAACTTGCTCGCAGAGCTCGATCGTTGCCTCTTGAATGCTGGTGTTCACACTCACTTCAGTGTGGCGTGTGGGTCTTACTTGGCCAATGACCTTTCCATTTGCAGCCAGTGTATTTGCCCGGTCATGCACTGTAAAGTCCATGGTGACCTGTGCGACAGTGATCATTTTCCAATCGTTTTGACCCTTCCTCGGCTTCACTTACCTGGGTGTCTACACAGATCGGCTCTCTGCAAAGCTGACTGGGATGCTTTCACCACTGCCATCGCCCTTCTCACTACACCACATGGAGGTACCGATGTGGTTGTCCAGAGTACAACTGCAGCCATTCTATCAGCAGCTGACTCAGTGGTCCCCTCTTCCTTGGGATCACCCCCATCGGAAGACAGTACCTTGGTGGACCCATGAAATCGCTGTGGTGATTAGGGACTTCAGATGGGCTCTCCAGCACCATAAACAACGTGAGTTAATGGAGCACTCATTGCCATTAAATGGTTCCGTGCCCAGGTCTGCCACCTCATAAAATTACAGAAACAAGAATACTGGGAGGGGTATGTTGCTACAATTGAACCATGTATGCCTTCTTTGCAGGTGTGGGGAAGAACTGACACTTCTGTGAACACTAGGGAGCGTAGCAGCAGGTGTTCCTTGTATCTGTGTGAGTGGTGATGTCTGCACTGCTGCCGACACTGTTGCTGAAAATTTTGCTTTTCATTATGCTCGAGCATCTTCATATGAAAATTATCAACCTGCAGTTTGTGTCCTCAGAGAGCAGAGCAACTTCCTTTACAGTTTACTACATGTCACCAGTAACCTTATAATGCTCCATTCAGTGAGGGGGTATTCCTCAGTGCCCTAGCCCATTGCGCTGACATGGCACCCACCTCAGTGTTGGTGCGCCACGCGGCTGACAGTGGCCCATATCTTTGTGAGCTGTCCTTCTTTGGCTGCCCTGTGATAGACTCTTCAGTTACTGGACTCGTTGCCATTAATTTTAGCTGACAGTGCCTCATCGGCTAATTTGGTTTTACGTTTTATATGTGACGGTGGGTTTTATCATTCTATAAAAGTTTTAGCACATGTCCTTTGTTCCTTCGTGTTCTGCACTCTAATGCTTTTAGGGTGGATGTTTTAATGTGTCACAGAGTGGCTGGCTTTTCCCTTTTATTCTCGTGGTCGGCCAGCCACAGTCATCTGTTCTCTTGTTTTTACCCCTTCTACCTGTTTTTTGCTTCCCTCTGTGGCTTCCTTTTCCTGTTTTGACCATAGTAGTGTTGGTTTTCCTTCTGTCGTTCTTCTGGTTCTTCCTTCCTCCTGTTATTGTGCTGTATGTCTCCTTTCTTTTCTTCTTTTCCTTGAGTAATTATTTTACCGGGAACAAAGGACCGATGATCTCGCAGTTTGGTCTCTTTCCCCTCCCCATATTTTAAACTAGCCAACCAACCAACCTGCCGTGGCTCCAGGGCCAGACCGCATCCACTGCCAAATGCTCAAACACTTATCAGTGGATTGGCAACATCAGATCCTTGCAGTTTTCAACCCTATCTGGAGTGAGGATGAGTTTACTTCTCAGTGGCGTGAAAGCATGATCATCCTAATTCTGAAACCAGGTAAAGTGCCCCTTGAGATGGACATCTCTTGCCCAATTAGCCTAACAGATGTTTTCTGCAAGTTGCTCGAATGCATGGTGAGCTGACAGCTGTGTTGATAAGTTGAGTCTCGTGGTCTTTTGGGTCCGTCCCAGACTAGTTTTCGCCAAGGCTGTTCTACTGCTGACAATTTGGTCTACCTGGAGTCAGCTGCTCAGTCAGCTTTTGCCTGGCATCAACATCTTATTGCTGTGTTCTTCAGCTTGTGTAGAGCTTATGACACCACATAAGCCCACCAATTTTTGTCCAGAACTTCATACCTCGTCATACTTACCGGGTTCAAGTTGGTGCTTCCTACACTACTCCCCATATACTAGAGGATGGGATCCCAGAGTGCTATGTATTGAGTGTGCCCCTTTTTCTGGTGGCTGTCAATGGTCTAGCTGCAGCTGGGGGATGCACAGTGAAACTTTCCCTGTATGCTGACTGTTTGCAGCTACTATTGCTCCTCATATGTGGGTGTTGCTGAGAATGCTGACTGAGGGTGTCATACGAAGGATGCAGACCTGGACTCTCACTGATGGCTTCCAGATTTCTGTCACCGAGGCATGTGTTGTGCACTGCTGTTGCTGCCATACTGTCTATCCCCAACCAGAACTCTACTGCAATGAACAAATGCTCAATGTTTTGGAGGCTTATCATTTTTTGGTCTTTGATGCCCAATTGATATGGCTTTCCCATCTTCGCCAACTTACGTGAACTTGCTGGTCACACCTTAATACTCTTCACTGTCTTTGTAACACCAGTTGGGGGTGCAGACCGCTCTACACTTCTGCAGCTCTACAAAGCTCTGACCCTGTTGCGTCTTGATTATGGCATGTGTCTCAGTATTGCCAATGCTGGACCCAATACACCATTCTAGGGTCCAGCTTGCAACAGGTGCATTTCGGACCAGCTCTGTGAACAGCCTACTTGTGGAGGCTGGGATCCCTCCCCTACATATCAGGCACCAACAGCTGCTGCTCAATATGCAGTAAACATTTGCTGCTCCCCAGAGAATCCGAACTACCATGTATTTTTTCCTGGTAGGAAGATCTATCTCCCACAATAGAGGCCAAGGTCTGGAGTCACGATCGCAGCTCTTACAGTCTGTGCTGTGAGTGCCATCTTTACCCACTATTGCCCTTGTCAGGTAGAAATTGTGTGTGTACCCCATCCTCGGATATGCCTCAATCTCTCCTTCTGACCAAAAGGTTCAATACATGCTGTGGTTTTTCACCCTCTGGTCCTGGACGTCCTTAATGCATTCCCGGGCTCAGACATGGTCTACACTGATGGCTCTACTGTTGACAGATGAACCACTTTTGCCTACACACATGCAAGATGCAGTGATTGGCAGTGATTCTTTGAATAGTCTTCAGGCTGTCGACCAGTGCTACGCTCAACACCCATTGGTTGTGAGTAGCCAGGATCTCCTGTATGGCCTCTACCATGCTGGAAGGTTGGTAATCTTTGTATAGACCCCTGGTCACTTTGGAATCCCAGGGAACAAACATGCTGACAATTTGGCCAGCAGGATGCTGACTTTGGAGATGGGGTACTCTAACCGGATCTTTGATTGACTCTACACCTACGGTTGCTGGAGACTTGGAAGGTGTATTGGTATATCATGGTTTCCTTCCCTTCGTGTTTCTTGCAGGGAATCTACTGTCCTCTGTCGGCTTTGCATTGGCCACACTTGGCTGACCCATGGCCATATCCTGTGATGTGAAGATCCACCCCACTCTCGGTGTGGTGCCTGTCTGTAGTGGATGATACCAAAGCAGCATATTTGGTTTTACATTTTACCCATGAAAGTGGTTTTTACTCTCTGGTGATGGTTGACATACTCATCGTTGTTCTCTTTCCTGAGATTTGATCTTGTCTGTGTAGCTAGTTCTCTTGTGATAATGGAGGATGTGGAAGCACTGGTCAAATGCAGAGGGTGTGTCTCCGATCATATAAAATGTCTTGGTGTCCTCCAGCTGCTTTCTGGGCTGGGCAACTCTCCCACCTTCACCCTTAAACAGATACAATTGAGTCCATTGAGGTTTGCTTTCTGTGTCCTTCCTCTCTAGGGACTACTCTTGGTTTGACATACCATACAAAGTATTAAGGGACCAATGATGTCATCGTTCGGTCCCTTAGGCACATCAATCCATCCATCCAACATCTCTGATCTTGTGTGCCAATAAAACAAGATAACTTAAATGAGGCTACCTTCACAGCATTTCTGTATAAGCTTTTGACAATGAAACGGGTAATAAGAAGCCTGAAATCCTATAAAGATTTGGCATAAAGAACAGAGACTGACAAATACAGTCTGAAATATATACAAAAATAAAATGACGAAAAATGAAAGCAAAAAATCTAGAAAGATTGAAGCTCGTATTAAGGCAGGATTGCATCTTCTTTCCTCTGTTGTTTAACTTTAATGTTGAAGAGATAATGTAGGTGGTGAATGAATTTTTTAAAACATAAATGTACATACAAGGGGGAAAGAACAAGATAATCTAGACGTTAATTTATCCTTGTTAATGGTGGTTGAGCTCCATGGCTGTGGGTTGAATTACTTGAAGGAATACTTTTTTTGCTATATTTCTCTAGTAAACCAGTGTAGTGTTTGCAAATGACATAACTCATTTGGCAAAACGTTAAGGAAATTGAGATTATCTGAGCAGAAACAAGCTACTTACAACAGAAAGTGGGGAGAAAAAATTATGGATCCATTTGCCTCGTTTTGCACATTATTTTTTGATTCTTGGCCAACTTTTTTTAAAAAAGAAATTCACTCATCATTTACGGGTCCCATGCAAAGAGTTAAAGTTGCTCTATCCAAAATGAGGAGTGTTCATGACAGAAGTTCTGCTGTCTGCAAATCTTACCTGAAATCAGAAATTAAACAGTTTTCTTAATTTATAGGATACTGCACATAGAGTAATAGCACAGCTTTGTGAAACTTGACAAAATAATAAAATGGGCCAGACATTTGAAATGAAGATGTTTTTGTTTTGTGTTTTTGGTCACATTTTTTTGGAATAACTAAAGAATAAATTAAAATAAAATATTAGCCCATTGCTACTTGTAGAGACGCCTGAGGAGCAATTCGGACAAATTTTGGAAAGATTTCTTTATTAGTGTGCGCGCAATCCATTCTGTGAGCTTGAAATACACAAAGTGAAGGAACTCCACTGTGTAGGTAGTGAGATCATAGAAGCAGCTTCTCTGTAAAAGGCAGCATAGCTTCAAAAAAAATCCACTGGCATTAAACACAGCTTGCATTATTCATACACTATATCTTGTAAACAGATTAATAGGTAAATTTAATCTTCATAGATTTCCAAAAAGCGTTCAACACTGTAGCTGAATGACCAACCTGTAGGCTTTCTATCTAAAGGTGCAGAAGTTTGATTCAGTGTTAAGTTGTAGCAGAAGCACTACATACACTTAACATGGCAAGTTTTGCTGATCATCACTTAGTTAACTGTTCAACCTGTAACCTTTGTGTGTAAAAGGGCAGAGGTTTGAATCCGTGTTAAGTTGTAACAGACGTTTTGTTTTTTTCCTTGCTGTAAGAAAAACAACTCTCTATTCTGATGTGCAATCAATTTTCCTCTGTAGATGTGACAATTTTTAGGCTGTAAATCAGTAAGGGTCACTTGTGGTGACATTGTGGCAGAACTGGCATCAATATCTGTCATTAATCCACCCATGTGGGATGATTCTGACTCCTGCGAAAAATAAAACAACAGTAATATTAATAATAAATTAATTACATAATTAAGTCCATCCCAGCCTGGCAGTAGGACAAAGATTATCAGAAGCTGATTATTCAGACTACACAACAGTAGCAGCAATAAAACAGGTTTTCTAATGTTATATTACTGAATTTTGGCAAGAGGAGGCTTCACATGGCATCCCACTGATTTTCATTGATTGAGAATGACTCAAAAGTAACTCTTGTATAAGGGATTAGGTCAATAGGCCTATTTTTAAAAATTGGTGCATACATGTAATTGTAACACATATCATGTCGTATTACTGTTCAGGTAGCCTCTTCCTGAACTTTGGCTTGGCAATGAATGTCATACAAGCATTGAAGACATATATGCCTTTGGATCTTGCATAATGAATAAGAGACACTTTGGTGCATGAACTTTTCTTTTACTTAATAGTTGCTGGGGGGGGGGGGGGGGGGAGGGGGGAGGAGGAAGAAGAAAAAAAAAAAAAAAACAACTTGGATTATGTTCATGAAAATATGTCTGTGTGTGTTACAGGTAAGACTATGCTTGAATGATAATATGAAACAGTATGTGTTAGGATTATCTGTAACTGCATATTGTATTATCCCTAACTGTATTATTATATTACTGTGTAATTGTGTTAAGTAATCTTTGGTTTTATTAAGCACTTTTAATTATCCATATGAAAAAAAAGAAAACAAGACTGCAAGGATTTTAAATTGTGATGCCCACATCAGTAAATACTCAGGCAATTCTAATTCATTCTTCAGTCTCAGGTGCACATTTTTTAATTGTGTGCCATGTTCCAATGTCTGTGGATCATGCAAGTAGTTAAGTCAGCAGCCCTTCTTGTCTGTTCAGAACCTCATATAAGAGTACTGTGACATAAGGTTCTGACACAAAAAAGACAGGTTGCTGATGCAACTGCTTAGATCTGAAGATAATCCAGACACATCCAAACATGCACATATAATTAAAAATGTGCAACTGAAACTAAAGAATAAGTGAGAATTGTTTAAACGTCAATATAGTTGCTGATTCTCTCAGGTTGAATGTGTCGACTACAGACTGAACAATTAGTCTAACTGCTGCACAAAAGTCCACTTGAAAGTGGTATAACACTCGCATGTGATGATTCTTGTCTTCAGTTTTTAACTAATATCTTAGTAACCCAAACTCTGCATGAACACAAACTGCTAAACATCATTGAAAGGTCAAGGGGAACATCGTTTTGGAGTAATTTATCACATTAGACATAATTCCTGCATGGTGTGGCAGTATTCATCTGTATTCACTGGCAGTGTTAACAGATTATGTTTGTCATCGCACCGTGCGTTCTACAACATCCAATGGCAGTAAACAATTTGTGGCCAGAGGCCAGAACAACTTCGCTTTCAATCCAGCCACATTACCTTAGCCTTGCGTCATCATCCACAGGATATTCATGACCATGTCATCACTGTTGTTGAGGAAGGGAATTTGGTGGTGTCAGAAGCTGGAACACCTCACGGTGTTCTTGATCACATTATGCAGCAAAACATAGAACTATGTGATACTGGAGAATCCAGTAGGCATGTAGGAACAGGACACTGCCATGTAACGATGCCAGTCTGAGATATTGAAGTTGCTAACATATCACAGTACTATCCTTTTTTAAATGTGATGGCCATGAAGTTTTTTGGGTCAGTTGACCCAGCTTGACTCCACTTTCAGGATGCTAGATTACAAAGCAAACATGCACATATCAAAGAGAGGCAACAATGATAATCAACTCTAGTGATTACCATTTGCTGAGGGAAGTACATATTGTGACAAGGAGACTGCAATATTTTCTGACAGCCAGTATTTTCCAGATCAAATGATGGTCAAGTGATGTCCATTTTTATCCAAATATAAATACAAGTTACCTTGTTGTTCCTTCATATCTAAGGCTGTTTGAAGCTAGACTTGGGATAATGCACAGGATAGTTATTCAATTTTATGCTGCCAGTATACTCTTATCATGGGTAATGTTAAGATCCCACCAGCAGGACAACTGTATTCTGAAGGATCATTGTTGAATAAATGTTAGCTATGTTGCAGGAGGGGTTTGCAGAATGGGAGAAGATTTCTCTTTCTCCTACTGCACCAGACTTCAGCCCCCTTTGAAAACGTATGGCTGGAGCTAAAATGGATCACGTGCCAAAAATTTGAATTGTTTGTTATGTTATGCAAAGCCTTTGTTGCAGAGAAAGCAGTCACATTACAAAATTTACAGCACTGCTCATATAAGTACAGGACTTGTAATTAAGAGAGTTATATTATAGACAATCAGCATGAAGCACACAACCTCTGGAAGAACACAAGAAAATCTGTGCCATATAATTCCTAGTATTTGAGACATGGAAAAGGCACTTAAGACCATGAGATGTCACGCATGGAAACCAGCAATACATACATGAGTATTGGAGCTCTTAGTATAATGACTTCATAGTTAGATGGTGTAATCGACAGTCGGATGATCAACTGCATGATGGCAGGTGGTAGAATGTGAGAGATTTATTACACACCTTGTGGACTCCCTTTCTAGCAGGATCCACGTAGTCGTGACTGTAGGAGGCTTTTGGACTGAATATAAAGCAGTAGAGGAACTACATGTGGTGCCATTTTGAGGGCTGAAATCCTCTTATTAAGAACTGTAAACAGTCTGTTCTTTTAATTTCTGATTTTTTTGTTGGTTAAATGAATTGACACAGCAAAATAAAAAATAACTGTTGAAAGTGGGATTTGATCTCAAACTTGCCATTATGCAGTTACTCATCAAATAGTCAACTACAACACCAAACTACGAAGGCACTATACTAAGTGCCCCAATATTCAGTTTTTTTTCCCCCCCTGTGCTTGGCTATACCACATGACTTCAGTGTCTTTTCCATGTCTGAAGTCCTAGGAATGACATGAAGCTTTTTTCTTGTGTTCTATTTTTAGAGGATGCATGCTTCATGCTGTGTGTCAATAAGGTGTGGCTCCATCAGTTACACTCTTTGTTACAAGTACCCCATCGTTTTACAAGCAGTATTGTGCACTATGTAATTTGATCAGCTTAGCATAGGGAGCAGTTGCAATTTCAGCCATTGCCACTTCTTGTGCTATCAGGTGTTAAAGTGAAAGCCAGAATGTGAATATTGCATATAGAGTTATGGCAACATATTTTCTGTGACTCCAAAGGTATTGTGTTTGTAAGTTTGCTCCATGAATTTCAAAGAATTAATTTTGCATACTACTGTGGTTTCTACTATGTTTGAGCTGCATACTAATTTGATCAACACAACAGACTAACAGTATGTGTGTTGCTGCTCAAAGCTTATGCTAAACTCTACAGCACAGCAATTAATGCAACAAACTTTAGCTGATAGGTATTGAACAGCTTTTCAGCGTTGGCTCTATAGCCCAGACCCATCACCTTGTGACTTTCATGTACTCAGGCCACTCAAGAAAACTCTAGATGGAGAGCATTTTATAAAAAGTGAAGACATGCAACAGTTCCAACTGGAAGTGGCTTGACACACTTAGTCATACAATAAAATAAACAAGAAAGGTGTAAAATTGCATTACTCGGTAGTAAACGTGTTTTAGATAAGATGGATGTGAACGTCAAAAACCAAACCAATGATATTACTAATTTGCAGAACAAAATGCGAATGTTGTTGCAAAAGGTGTCCAATATATATCCATCCCCAATAGACAGAATAGATATTAGACAAGTTGATGAAAAAACCTTATCAGAAAGTCACACACTAATTTTTTAAACCTTAGCTCTTCTTTAGATATTAATTCTCTCTCTCTCTCTCTCTCTCTCTCTGTCTAACTGTATCTTTCTCTTCTCATTATTGTAGTATCTTAAACAGAAATGACTATAAAAATGTACTAATTTCTAATTAAAATAATGTAATTAATTGGTCTGGTATATTGTTCTTATTACAGAATGGTACTATCACAGCTGGAAATGCATCAGGTTTAAATGATGGTGCTGCAGCATTAGTACTCATGTCCAACAAACTTGCTTTGGAGAAAGGTATCAAGCCTATGGCTAAAATCATTGGATGGTCACAAGGTGGTCTTGACCCACAGTATATGGGTATGGGTCCTGTACCAGCTATAACTGCACTGGTAAGTAGTGCAGTGCATTGAGGTTTTACCTATTCTTATCTTTAGAATATGTGATCAGTTAGATATTATTTTCCAATTGTGCTCTCCCCCTCCCTACCTCCTTTCTTACCTAACACATTCATTATGCTGCAGCTTGCTATGCCTCTAATGTGTAACATGTGAATCTGTCAGTATTTCCGTGTTATAGTACAGGGTATTGTTTGCTGTGAACGTGGGATAATTGTTGTGTTGAATGGGTGTATGTTTGGTTATTTTAAGT
Source organism: Schistocerca serialis cubense (assembly GCF_023864345.2). Lineage (NCBI taxonomy): Eukaryota > Metazoa > Arthropoda > Insecta > Orthoptera > Acrididae > Schistocerca > Schistocerca serialis. Next base: position 309,985,346 of record NC_064640.1, read on the forward strand.
TTGTCATTGCTGTGTCTGGATATTCAGTAGAGATAAAGTGATGGTTTGCTTGAAAACCAAATTACTTTTCTCTCTGCTTGACATTGTTCAGCCATCCTTTCGCAAATGAAAAATAAAGTTGCATGTTAATGTTCACAAGCACCCTGTTATTAATTGCTGTTAATTTTAAGGTGGAATCCCCCTCCTTACCCCAGGGGCTCCTGGTTATTTTGTTAGTCTGTGCATGGCGCCCTTGGGCCCCTGAGCTATTGCAGCCCGTTCTTCCTTCCCTAGTTTCATTTCCTTCATCCTGCCCCTCCCTCCCTATCGTCACTCCATCCCCGTTGCCCCCTCCTCCTCCTCTCCTGGTGTTCTGATTTATTTTGACCTGGTTATCCACCTGGCTCCCTGTATTCCTTGCAATTTTGTTCCTCTTGCCTGTTCTCTTTCATCCTTTTTGGCATTTTGGTGCACCCTTGGTATTTGATCTCCACTTCTAAATTTTCTGTATTTAGTGTGAGCCATTTGGGGAAGAACCCTCTCTCTGGTGTCTGGGGTGTGGTGCAGGCAGTCTGTGTGGTGAGGCTGTTATGTACCCATCTGGTTGAGCCCCCTGGCAACACAGGGATCACATTACTGATACCTGAGCTGTTCCCTCCCCATGGATGCCAAGGAGTGTTTGCTTGTCTTACTGGAGCATTGGAACTCCCAGCAACAGCCGCCGTGCTAGGTGGTCCTTGCTGTGGGTGGGTGGCACACATGGAGAGCCCCTGATCGGAGTGGGTGGTATCAGGGCAAATGCTTGGCACATGAAGCGTATCAAGCTGCAAAAATCTGACCATTCTCAAACGGCCGTCTCTTCAAATGGTGAAGGATCATTGAATGCTGCTTCACTTGACCAAGCAGCCTTCCATTCCCTGGCTACAGTGTGGGAGGAGGGCCAGGCTCGCCATTTGGGGATGAAACACTTTACCCACTACCTTGTCTTTACTAGGATGGATGAGTACACATTCACTGCCTCAAAGCCATTGTTTTTTGTGGAGACGATAGAGGACAAGTTTAGTGAAGTGGAGTCTCTCAGTTGATCAAAGCTTCTACTGCCACCCAATCTGCAGTTCTTCATGCTTGTGATTATCTTGGCAATCTCCCAGTGTATATTACTACTCACCAATCTCTGGGTATGGCCCAGGCAGTGATTTTTCATAGTTACCTCATCCTCCAAACTTACAAGGGACTCCAGGATTAATCTGGAGCGATGCGGCATTCATTTTGTTTGATGTGTGCAGAAGGGTCACAAAGACAACTGCACCTATACCAGCACCTTCATTCTGGCTTTAGAGGGGATTCCCTCCCAGAGGAGGTCAAGGTTATGTACTACAGATGTGATGTGAAACCTTACGTCCCACCACCCATGAGGTGCTTTCGGTGCTTGTGTTTTGGGCATATGTCTTACTGTACGGCGAACCCTCTGTATGGTGACGATGGACATGCACTCTATGAGGGTGACCTTCCCTCCGGTAGCCACTCCCTCACCCCAGCCAAAGAAATGCCCCCTCTTCTTTGGCACCTGCCAGTGATGGTGCCCCCCCCCCCCCCCCCCCCCCGACCCTCTCTGCGGCATGTCTCAGGCTTGAAGCCTACTACCACTACTCCGTCACAAGCAGCACTATCTGTGCTCCCCAAGGTTCCTGACTCTCTTATAGTTCCGGGTCATGCAGAGCCCTGTACTCCTTCTGTTCACTGCCTGTCTCCACCTCTGAAAGAGATGAAGTAGTAGTCCCACGACAAGACCCCCGCAGTGCCCCTGGAGGTGTCATCTCTCTCATCGCAATCTGAGTCTGACCTCTTATTCGTGGATGTCACCCCATCCTTCTCAGTGACAACCACTGACCGAATGACATGACCTCCTCCTCAGTTTCTTTATGTCTAACTTGGACTCAGACCACACAATAATCCAGTGGAATTGCAACAGATTCTATCATCACCTACCAGAAATACAGAGTCTGGTTTCCTTGTATTCTGCATTCTGTCTTGTTCTTCAAGAAACGCACTTCCATGATGACCACTTTCCAATGTTTCATGGTTATCTGGCGTTCTGTTGGATTCATGCCGGCTCCGGGATAGCATCTGGAGGGGTCTGCACTTCAGATTTGCCTTTGTACCAATGCGGAAGCAATATTGGTTAGAGTGTAAATGACTCCGGCAATCACAGTTTGCAATGTCTACCTCCCTCCAGGTAGGCTACTTCCTTATGTTGAACTGTCTACCTTAGTACAACAACTCCCGCCCCCGTTTCTACTCCTCAGGGACTTCAATGCACACAACCCTCTGTAGGGAAATGCCACTTCAATGGGTAGGGTCCTCGTAAGTGAACAACGTATTACAGAAGTTGACTTGTGTGTCCTCAATGACAGTTCCCCTATCCACTTCAGTGGCACTCATGACACCTTCACTGCTATCGATCTCACTACCTCTTCCCATGATCTCTTGGCTTCCCTGCATTGGTCACCCCATGATGATATTTGTGACAGTGACCATTTTCCAGTAATTCTGTTGTTCGCCTGCCACTGCCAGGCAGACAGACCCTCATGGTGGGCATTCTGCAAGGCCAGTTGGCTTTTATGTATGTCTGCTGTGCACTTCGAATTGTATTGATGCTGTCATGCAGGGTGTCTCGGCCACTATTCTTAAGGTGCTGGCAGTGCTGTCCCCTTATCCACAGGTCCCCCTCATCATTGACCAGTACTGTGGTGTGGACCAAGGCTGTTAACAGTTGCTGTCCAGGACCGCTGATGGGCACAGCAGTGATTTAAACTACACCCTTCACGGACCAACCTCCTCACTTTTAAGTGTCTCCATGCTATGGCTCGTTACCGTATTAAGCAGAGTAAAAAGGAATACTGGGAGCAGTGTTTCCTCACGGGGGGACGTATGCCTCTTCCTCACAGGTTTGGTCCAAGCTCTGTAGCCTTCTGAGCCATCAGCGACATTCAACTGCCCAGGGTTTTATCCTCCAAGGTGCTCTGTGCACTGATCCACTGGTCCTTGCAGAACACTTTGTGACACAGTTTGCGACAGTATCATCATCCTCTTCCTATCCCGCTACCTTTCTTCAGCAGAAATGCCGAGTTGAACAGACCCCCCCCCCTCCCCCGCCCTCTTTCAGCCGCCATCATCTTGGATCTTATAATCAACCCTTCACTAAATGGGAAATCTTACAGGCTCTTACGTCTTCACATGACACGGCCCAGGTCCGTATTCCATCCACAACCAGATGATCCTACACTTGGACGTTACCCAGAGGCAACATTTACTCATGATCTTCAACTGCATTTGGCCCACAGGTGCTTTCCCTTCACAATGGTGAGGCAGTATAGTTATCCCCATCCTTAACCATTGGAAGAACCCAACATCTCTTGACAACTATTGCCTGATTAGCCTGACAAACTTAAAGTGCTTTGAGAGGATGGGTAGCTTCCGATTATGTTGGGTACTTGAATTGGGGGCCTTATGTCAGCGTATTAATGTGGCTTCTGGGAAAATTGATCTCCAACTGACCATTAACTCAAATTGTAAAGAACAATCTGACAGGTTTTTACTAACTGCTGGCACCTTGTCACAGTCTTCTTTGATCTACATAAGGCATATGACATGATTTGACGCCATCACATTTTAGGTACCCTCCATGACTGGGGCTTTTGTGACCCCCCTTCTGATTTTTTTTATCTGTGAGTTTTTATCCTGCCGGCTCTTCAGAGTTTGAGTTGGCACTTAACTCAGCCCCCCCCCCCCCCCCCCCCAGGGGGTCCACAACTCTTTTGTGGATACGTGCGTAGCGAGCACGGGACCCCGAGCTAATGTGGCCCTCCTTCCTTTCCGGGCTGCATACCTTCCCTTTCCACATCCTTCCCCATCCCCCATCTTCGCCCCCCCCCCCCCCCCGGCTCCCCCTCACCTCTGGCTTTTTCCTTCCCTTTCTCCCCCTCTGGGAGTATGGTTTGTGCCTATGTCCGGAGACGGACGCTCGAATCTGTTACAAATTCTTTGCTTTCTCCGCTTGCAAGTCTTCATCCTTCCTCTGTCCTTCTCTTTTCCTTACCTCTTCTCTTTGCCCTTTTCTCTGCTGTGGCGTTTGAGACCCCTCCTTTCCTTTCCCTTTCTCTTTTTTCCTCCCTGTGCGTGTCTGAAGGCTGACCCACGCATTTCCATGCGTAGCCGGTGATGGGGTAACGCGTAATTCCCCGCCCCGGGTAGACAGGTAGGACACACCCCCTGGTAACGGCCAGGCCCAGGGAGGGGTGATTACCCGAGCTGATACCTTCCGAAAGTGCTGATTGGTCCCTCCGTCCGTTTGTCGGGAGGTGTGACTTGAGGTGTGAACAATCACCTAAGGCGGGAATGCCCTCAGAGAGGGGCCCCCCCCCAAGGGAGGAACGCGCCATCGGAGACACCGGTAATCATGGGGGATTCTTCCGCAATGGTTTCCTCACCTTCCACTATGTCTGCTCACAAGCATAAGTTCACTGAGTCTCAGCCACAGACAGTTCTTCCATCGTTGCCACAGTTCCTTGTTGTTTCTCGGTCTGATGAAGGTCACGACTTCTCCTCGGTCAACCCTTAACCCTTTCATTATTCAGAAAGGTGTCGTCGCAATTGCAGGTCCTGTAAAGTCTTGTTCCAGATTACGGAATGGAACCTTGTTTTTAGAAACAGTCAGTGCCCTCCAGGCACAAAAATTGCTGCGTACTTCACTGCTCCACACCTTCCTTGTCCGGGTTGAACCGCACCGCACTTTAAATTCCTCGCGTGGATTCGTTTATACATGCTCCCTTGATGGATTGTCTGACGAAGAAATTCAGCACTACCTGTCTGATCAGGGCATAACGGCTGTTCATAGAGTTATGAAAAAGGTTGACACGAACATCATTCCAACCCGCACTGTCTTCTTGACATTTGACAAAGTTCAACTCTCATCGAAAATCAAAGCAGGCTATGAGATAATTTCCGTTCGCCCTTACGTCCCAAACCCTACGCGTTGCTATCGGTGTCAGCGGTTCAATCACACCAGCCAGTCCTGTTCCAATCCGGCCAAATGTGTTACGTGTGGCAAGGATGCCCATGAGGGTGCTTGTCCACCTCCATCCCCTCGCTGCATCAACTGTATGGGTGACCACTCTGCTTCCTCTCGAGATTGCCCCATTTTTAAAGATGAAAAGCTCATCCAGGAAATCAGAGTGAAGGAAAAGGTGTCGACCTTTGCTGCTCGAAAATTATTCGCCAGTCGACAGCCCACCGTGCCTCAGACAGGAAAATACAGCAATGTCCTTGCTTCTCCTCAGCCAACAAAGGAGGTGGCCACGCGGACTCGCGACCTCACCTTTAGTACCACGGTTGTCAGATCGGCCAGCGTAAAGATCGCCCGTTCAACTTCACCACTTTCCCCTGCCCACTCTATGGCTCACCCTTCATCGGGTTCTGCTAAATCTCGAGCCCAAAAGTCAGACACCAAGACTTCGAAAAAAGAGCATACTCGTGAAGATTTTTTACGTACCCCAACTTCACAACCATTGGTTCCTCCTTCATCTAATCATCATATTTCCAAGAAGGCTAATAAGAAACCCAGTTCATCTCCTTCTCCGCCAAGGCGTGTCCCATCTACAGCACCACCTGGCGGAAAACGCCCTCGGCCGTCTTCTGTGTCGCCGAGGCGCACTGCTGGCGGCCGATCAACCGGCCAATCGCTGGTGGCAGGAGCTGCTCCTGAACAACCTATGGATCAGGATCTTCTGCCTTCGGCTGAATGCCATTCCATGCTGTCGGTCGCAAGCTCTGAACAGTCGTTGAGTTGACGGCAACCTTGGTCACATTCCTCCCTTTTCTGTTCACCCTATGTCCATTATCCACTGGAATATCCGCGGCATTCGAGCCAATCAGGACGAATTGTCGAACCTCTTACGATCCTACTCGCCGGTCATCTTCTGTCTTCATGAAACAAAGCTGCGTCCCCATGACCGCTTTGTTCTCCCCCATTTTCAGTCCGTCCGATTTGATCTCCCCTCTGTTGAAGGCACTCCAGCCCATGGAGGACTCATGATTCTTCTCCATGATACTCTCCATTATCACCCAATCCACTTAAACACTTCCTTCCAAGCTGTCGCTGTCCGTCTTTCCCTTTCTGGATATACCTTTCCTCTTTGTACTGTATACATTCCATCGTCCACACCAATGGCATGAGCTGATCTCCTTCATCTTCTTGGTCAGCTTCCACCCCCCTATTTGCTGGTTGGGGACTTCAATGCCCACCACCCGCTTTGGGGATCTCCACATCCTTGTCCACGTGGCTCACTATTGCTAGACATCTTCCATCAAGCAGATATAATTTGCCTCAACACTGGGGTTCCTACATTTTTGTCTGCCTCCACGACAAATTTCTCTCATTTGGACCTTTCGGTCGGTACCGTTCCGCTAGCTCGGCGCTTCGAATGGTTCGCCCTTGATGATACACACTCGAGTGACCACTTTCCGTGTGTCCTTAGACTGCAGCCTCAACTGCCATATATGCGCCCGCGACGCTGGAAGTTTGCCCAAGCCGATTGGACACTTTTTTCATCTCTAGCGACATTCGATGACCGTAACTTTCCTAGCGCCGACGATGAGGTCACACATCTTTCCGACGTTATTCTTCCAGCTGCGGAACGTTCAATACCACGCACCTCCGAATTGCCCTGGCGCCCCCCAGTTCCTTGGTGGAACGAGGCATGCCGTGACGCAATACGTGAGCGGCGACGTGCTCTTCGCGTTTTCCGCCACCATCCTACTTTGGCCAACTGTATCCACTATAAGCAGTTCCGTGCGCGATGCCATCACGTCATCTGTGATAGCAAGAAGGCAAGCTGGAAATTCTTTACTAGCTCATTTAACAACTTCACTCCCTCCTCGGAAGTTTGGAGTCGAATTCGACGGTTATCTGGCGCGCCTAGTTTCTCCGCGGTCTCTGGGCTCACTGGCACGCGTGATACGTTAGTGGACCCTGTCGCAATTTCTAACTCCTTGGGTAAACACTTTGCTGCGATTTTGAGCTCTTCAAATTACCCGCCAGCGTTTCTCCCGAAGAAACGTGCAGCGGAAGTGAAACCTCTTGCTTTCTTCTCTCAAAATCGCGAAAGCTATAATACTGTTTTCTCCATGCGGGAACTCCAACATGCACTCTATTCTTCTCGCTCCTCTGCCCCCGGGACTGGATGGTATCCACATCCAAATGTTGCTGCATTTATCAACCCATAGTCTGCGTTACCTCCTTCGCATTTATAATCGACTTTCGACCGACAGTACTTTTCCCAGACGATGACGGGAAGCTATCGTCGTTCCTGTTGCGGAACCTGGAAAGGACAAACATCTCCCCTCTAGCTATCGCCCCATTTCTCTCACGAGTAGTGTATGTAAGGTTTTGGAGCATATGGTGAATTGCCGTTTAGCTTGGTGGCTGGAGTCCCGCAGTCTTTTAACACCTGCCCAATGCGGTTTCCGAAAGCATCGTTCTGCAGTTGACCATCTTGTTACTCTCTCCACTTACATCATGAACAATTTTCTCCGGAAACGCCAAACAGTAGCAATATTTTTTGATCTGGAGAGAGCATACGATACCTGTTGGAGGACAGGCATCCTCTGCACGCTGTTCTCTTGGGGCTTTCGAGGTCGGCTGCCCCTTTTTCTTTGCCAATTTATGGCAGAGCGCACATTTCGAGTGCGGGTGAACACTACTCTCTCCCGTACTTTCTCCCAAGAAAACGGGGTACCCCAGGGCTCCGTGCTAAGTGTTGTACTGTTTGCCATTGCCGTAAATCCAATTATGAATTGTCTCCTTCCTGATGTCTCGGACTCCCTCTTTGTGGACGATTTTGCGATCTACTACAGCTCTCAACGGACCAGCCTTCTTGAACGACGTCTTGAAGGATGTCTCGATCGCCTCTACTCTTGGAGCATCGAAACTGGCTTCCGTTTTTCTCCCAGTAAGACCGTTTGTGTTAATTTTTGGCAACGTAAGGAGTTTCTTCCATCCTCCTTACATCTAGGACATGTCAGCCTTCCGTTTTTGGACGTCACTAAATTCTTGGGTCTTATGTTTGACAGAAAACTGTGCTGGTCCTCCCACATTTCCTATCTTTCGGCTCGCTGTCTGTGATCCCTCAACAACCTCTGTGTCCTGAATGGTACCTCCTGGGGAGCGGACCAAGTGGTCCTTATCCGCCTCTATCGCGCCTTAGTGCGCTCTGCTCGGCCGTCTATTCTTCGTCGTGTCGACTCTATCCACCACCGTGGATTACGTTTAGTGTCTGGAGCTTTTTACACCAGCCCTGTGGAAAGCCTTTATGCTGAGACTGCTGAACCTCCGCTGTCCAATCGGTGAGCAGTCCTTCTGAGTTGTTACACTAGCCATCTGTCTTCCATGCCTGCTAATCCAGCCCATGACATTTTTTTCGACGGCTCCTTTGATGTAGGGTACGCAGGCCGCCCTTCCTCCCTACTACCACCGGGAGTTTGCTTCCATCAACTTCTCCATTCTCTTTCCTTTCGCTTTCCTAAAACCACCTTGACAACTTGGGGTACAGCACCGCCTTGGCTCCGTCCCCGGATCTGCCTGCTCCGTGACCTTTGTCAATTTCCCAAGGATGGTACCCCTTCACTTGTTTATCGTCGGGCATTTGCTGCTCTATGTGCACAAATGAAGGAAGCCACATTTATTTACACTGATGGCTCGAAAACATCATTAGGTGTAGGGAGTGCCTATATTGTTGGCGACACCCCAAATCAATTTCGGCTTCCCAACCAGTGTTCGGTTTATACTGCGGAGCTTTACGCTGTTCTCCAGGCTGTCCACTACATCTGCCGCCATCAGCGGATACAGTATGTTATCTGCTCAGATTCTCTCAGCTCTCTCCTCATTTTCCAAGCTCTTTACCCTGTCCACCCTCTGGTCCACCGGATTCAGGACTGTCTGCGCTTGCTCCACCTGGGGGGCGTCTCGGTGGCATTCCTCTGGCTCCCAGGACACGTTGGTATCTATGGAAATGAGGCGGCCGATATAGCGGCCAAGACTGCTGTCTCTCTTCTTCGGCCAGCTGTTCAATCGATTACCTTCACCGATCTACGGAGCGTTTTATGTCGTCGAGTTGTTCTTTTATGGCACGCCCATTGGTCGACACGTCCCCATAATAAATTGCGGGACGTGAAAGCTCTTCCTTGTGCTTGGACCTCTTCCTCCCGAACGCGTCGTCGGGAGGAGGTAATTTTAACTAGACTCTGGATAGGGCACTGTCTTTTTAGCCATCGACATCTTTTAAGCAGCGATCCTCCCCCACTCTGTCCCCACTGCTCTCAGCTGTGGACGGTAAGACACCTTTTAATTGAGTGCCCCTATTTTACTCCGTTACACGCCCGTCTACAGCTGTCGCCTGATATATCGTCCATTTTAGCAGATGACACGCGCTCGGCCGATCGCGTTCTCGAGTTTATTAGTGCCAGTGAAATGACGTCAGTCATTTGAAGCTTTTTTTTGGGGACAACCAACCCCTTTCTGTAGTGGATTTTTAAGCCTTCCTTCTGCTGTTAGTTTCTCCAATTTTTTGAGTTTCGTTCCCATTTCTGCTGGTTTCCATTTTCGGTTTTTACTGTTTCCTAAGTCACGGACCGGGCGCTAATGACCATAGCAGTTTAGCGCCCTAAAACCAAAACAAAACAAAACAAAACTTAACTCGGCACCCCTTGGATTCAGGAGAACGGTGTTTCACAGGGTTCTGTGTTAAGTGTCACACTCTTCCTCATAGATATCAATGGGCTTGTAACCTCTGTTGGGCCTGTGGTTACCCTGGCATTGTATGTCAACAATTTTTGCATCCGGTGCAGCTCCCACTCGGTAGCATCTGCTGAGTACCAGCTCCAAGGTGCCATCCGACAGGCCTCTGCATCCCCCCTGCGGGTCCGGGATAAGAATAGGCCCGAGGTATTCCTGTCTGTCGTAAGAGGCGACTAAAAGGAGTTTCAACCGTTTTGGCCTCCTAGTAGTAGGTCCCCCTTGGGGATTGACCTCCATTTTTCAAAATTCTACAGAAGTACGAGCCTTTTGGGGAAGGACGCCTTACGTGGTGTATCACTGGTCCTCAGTGCACTAAGACCTTGGCACTCAGCATTGTAACGGCGTTGTAACCACACCCACTATTCCTTCAATTGGGCCTAAACGCCTGATGGGTTGCACACGTTCCGCCCATAGTGCGTCCCGATCTGCACCTACGATACGATCATGATGGACTTTCCATGACACCCGAAATCCAGCACAGTAGCCAGCCCGTTGTGGTGGGGTCGTCATGTACCCTCTAGGTTGTAGCCCCCTGACAACACAGGGATCATACTGCCTATACCTGAGCTGCACCCTCCCCACGTCGGCCAAGGAGTAGATGCCCGTCTCCTTGGGGCATCAGGACTCCCGGCAACGGTCATCCTGCCAGGTGGCCCTTGCTGAGGCTGGGTGGCGCCCGTGTGGAGAGCCCCTGGTCATAGTGGGTGGTATCGGGGCGGACGTTTCGCAGATGAAACGCCAACATGTATCAGGTCGCTCTGCGGCCGAGTCTTTTAAAAAGAAAGGTACTGTCTCTGGTTCTGGTTCTCCTGCCCTTTCCCCCTTGGCCACTCCCTGGGAGGAAGGACAGGCCCGCCGGCTTGGGGCGAAGTACTTCCCCCGTTATTTAGTCTGTTCTCGGACCGATGGGGGGACGTTCGCCACCTCCAAGCCCATGTTCTTTGTCCAGCACATCGAGGACATCTTCGGAGAAATCGAGGCTCTCAGTAAAATGCGTTTGGGGGTTCTTATAAAGACCGCCTCCGCCACACAGTCGGCGGCACTCCAGGCGTGCGACCGACTAGGGGACATCCCAGTGTCCATTGTCCCGCATCTGGCACTGAATAGGACGCAGGGGGTTATTTTTCATCGGGACCTCCTGCTGCAATCTGATGAGGAGCTCAGGGCCAACCTGGAGCGCCGAGGCGTGCATTTCGTCCGGCGAGTTCAGTGCGGCCCCAAAGACCGTCGCATCGACACACATGTCGTCACGGTGTGAGGCTGAGCCCCTTTGTGGCGATTGTGGACGTCCTCTTCGTGAGGCACATACATGCACCCCACCACCTCGGTGCGTCAATTGTCCTGGCATCCACTCGCCTAGATCTTTAGACTGCACCGCGTATCAGAAGGAGAAGAAGATACAAGAATTAAAAACTTTGGATCGTCTCTCTTATTCTGAGGCCAGGAAGAAGTATGACCGGCTCCATCCCGTGACGTTGACAACTTCGTTTGCCTCAGTCGTGTCCACTCCTTCCACAGTATCCTCACCCCTATCTTGTCCCCCCCTCCACCTCCTCACCCCATCCGGGGTCTATGCCTCCGCCTCCCAAATCCCTCCCTTCCAAATCCTCCTCCCTCGCGGCCCCTGCCCCCACTGCCCCAGGGGCCACCCTTCCTCCTCCTCCTCCTCCTCCTCCTCCCCCTCCGCCACCTGAGAAGCGATCCTCTTCTCAGGCGTCCATCGGGGAAACGTTCCAGACCCCGGCTTCCGAGGTCCGGCATTCCAAAACGGACCCCGCGCATGAGGACCTTCTTCGGGTCCAGCCCACCATCCCCGTGCCTCATCGGACTTCCAAGAAAGCCTCCAAGCAGAAATCTTTATCCCCCTCTCCACCTCGGCGCGTTTCATCTGACGCTCCATCCGCGAGTCGCTGCTCCCGGCTGTCGTCAGTTTCGCCGGGACTCTCTGCTGCCAGGCGCTCAGCTGGCCTCTCATCGGCGAATGATGCTGCCCCTCCTACGCAACCCGGGAAAGCGGCCGCAGCTGGCGACGACTCGATGGAACAGGATCCGCCTCCCACTGGTTGTAGCGTTGTTCCCTCGAAACCTGGCCCTGCGCGGCCGTCGAGGTGACCAGCTCTTCCCCCGTTTCGTTTCCCCCTTTTTTCTGACTAGCGATGGCTTTGTTACATTGGAACATCAGAGGTATTCGATCTAATCGGGAGGAATTACAACTGCTCCTCCGCCTGCACTGTCCGCTCGTCCTTGGTCTCCAGGAAACCAAGTTGCGCCCAACTGACCGTATTGCTTTTACCCACTATACCTCGAAGCGGTCTGACCTCACCCCTGCGGACGGTATTCCAGCTCATGGTGGGGTCATGTTGCTCGTTCGGGACGATGTCTATTACCATCCCATCCCATTGACCACCCCACTCCAAGCAATAGCTGTCCGTATTACTCTTTCTGCCTTTACTTTTTCTGTTTGTACCGTCTACACTCCATCGTCATCCGCAGTTAGTCGGGCTGACATGATGCACCTGATTGTTCAGCTTCCTCCACCATTTTTATTGTTTGGCGATTTCAATGCTCATCATCCCCTTTGGGGCTCTCCTGCATCCTGTCAGAGAGGCTCCCTCTTGGCGGATGTCTTCAACCATCTCAATCTTGTCTGCCTCAATACTGGCGCCCCAACTTTCCTCTCGGACTCCACTCATACCTACTCCCACTTGGACCTCTCGATCTGTTCTACCACTCTTGCCCGTCGGTTCGAGTGATATGTCCTTTCTGACACCTATTCGAGCGACCACTTCCCCTGTGTTGTTCGTCTCCTACACCACACCCCATCCCCACGTCCTTCGAGCTGGAACATACCGAAAGCTGACTGGGGACTTTACTCCTCCCTGGCGACCTTTCCGGACCCCGATTTTCTCAGTTGTGACAGTCAGGTCAAATACCTCACGGCTATTATCATCAATGCTGCCGAATGTTCCATTCCTCGTACTACCTCTTCTTCATGTCGCGTTTCCGTTCCCTGGTGGAATGAGGCTTGTAGAGACACTATCCGTGCTGGACGACGTGCTTTACGTACCTTTCGCTGCCATACTACGTTGGCGAATTGTATTGGATACAAACGACTCCGAGCACAATGCCGCAGAGTCCTCAAAGACAGCAAAAAGCTTGTTGGGCCTCTTTCACCAGCTCCTTTAACAGGTTTACTCCCTCTTCTGTCGTCTGGGGTGGCCTGCACCGGCTGTCGGGCATTAAGGCCCACTCCTCGGTACCTGGCCTGTTTTCAGGTAATGAGGTCCTTGTTGATCCTGTGGATGTCTCCAACACCTTCGGCCGCTTTTTCGCGGAGGTTTCAAGCTCCGCCCATTACCACCCTGCCTTCCTTCTCAGGAAAGAGGCAGAAGAGGCTCGGCGACCTTCCTTCCACTCGCTGAATCTGGAAAATTATAATGCCCCCTTTACTATGCGGGAACTCGAACGTGCACTTGCATTGTCCCGGTCCTCTGCTCTGGGGCCAGATGCCATTCACGTTCAGATGCTGGCACACCTTTCTCCGGCAGGCAAAAGCTTCCTTCTTCGTACCTACAATTGCGTCTGGACCGAAGGTCAAGTCCCCATGCGTTGACGTGACGCCGTCGTTGTTCCTATACCCAAACCCGGGAAGGATAGACACCTTCCTTCTAGTTACCGCCCCATTTCTCTTACAAGCTGTCTGTAAGGTGATGGAGCACATGGTTAACGCTCGGTTAGTTTGGATTCTTGAATCTCGACGGCTACTTACCAATGTTCAATGCGGCTTTCGTCGCCGCCGCTCCGCTGTTGACCACCTTGTGACCTTGTCGACATTCATCATGAACAACTTTTTGCGAAAGCGCCAAACGGTAGCCGTGTTCTTCGATTTGGAGAAGGCTTATGATACCTGTTGGAGAGGAGGTAACCTCCGCACTATGCACAGGTGGGGTCTACGCGGTCGCCTGCCCCTTTTTATTGATTCCTTTTTAACAGACCGAAAGTTTAGGGTACGTGTGGGTTCCGCCTTGTCCGACTTCTTCCTCCAGGAGAACGGAGTGCCTCAGGGCTCCGTCTTGAGCGTAGCCCCTTTTGCCATAGCAATCAATCCTATTATGAATTGCATTCCACCTAATGTCTCAGGCTCTCTTTTTGTCGATGACTTCGCGATCTACTGCAGTGCCCAGAGAACATGCCTCCTGGAGCGCTGCCTTCAGCGTTGTCTAGACAGCCTATACTCATGGAGTGTGGCAAATGGCTTCCGGTTCTCTGAAGAGAAGACGGTTTGCATCAACTTTTGACGATATAAAGCGTTCCTTCCGCCATCCTTACATCTCGGTCCCGTTGTTCTCCCATTCGTGGAAACAACTAAGTTTCTAGGGCTCACACTGGACAGGAAACTTTGTTGGTCTCCGCATGTCTCTTATTTGGCTGCCTGTTGTACACGTTCCCTTAATGTCCTCAGAGTTCTTAGTGGTTCATCTTGGGGAGCGGATCGCACTGTCCTGCTTCGCTTGTATTGGTCCATAGTACGATCGAAGCTGGATTATGGGAGCCTCGTCTATTCGTCTGCTCGGCCATCCCTCTTACGCCGTCTCAACTCCATCCACCATAGGGGGTTACGTCTTGCGACCGGAGCCTTCTACACTAGTCCCGTCGAGAGTCTTTATGCTGAAGCTGCCAAATTACCATTGACCTACCGGCGCGACGTACTGCTTTGTCGGTATGCCTGCCAGCTGTCGTCAGTGCCCGACCACCCCTCTTATCAGTCCTTCTTCGCCGATTCTCTCGACTGTCAGTATGGGTTGTATGTGTCTGCCCTGCTGCCCCCTGGAGTCCGCTTTCATCGCCTGCTTTGACAATTGGATTTTGCCCTCCCTACCACCTTCAGAGAGGGTGAGAGCCCGACTCCACCTTGGCTCCAGGCTCCGGTTCATATTTATCTCGATCTCAGCTCGCTCCTGAAGGAGGGTACTCCGGCTGCAGTGTATTGCTCATGGTTTGTCGAACTTCGTGTGCGACTTGCCAGTCACACCTTTATTTACACTGATGGCTCCAAAACTGACGATGGTGTTGGCTGTGCCTTTGTCGTCGGGGCCGTCACCTTTAAATACCGGCTCCTCGACCAATGTTCCAGCTTTACGGCCGGGTTTTTTGCTCTCCATCAGGCCGTTCAGTATGCCCGCCGCCACCGCCATTCATCGTATGTACTCTGCTCTGATTCACTCGGTGCTCTTCAGAGCCTTGGAGCTCCATATCCGGTCCATCCCTTGGTGCAACGGATCCAGCAGTCCCTTCATTCTTTTGCTGATGGTGGCTCTCCTGTCAGCTTTCTGTGGGTTCCCGGCCATGTAGGAGTGCCTGGGAATGAGTCTGCTGATGCTGCAGCCAAGGCTGCAGTCCTCCTGCCTCGGCCAGCCTCCCATTGTGTCCCGTCATCTGATGTTAGTGGGGTTGTTTGTAAGAGGCTTGTGTCGTTGTGGTGGGATGCTTGGTCCTCACTTCAAGGAAACAAGCTCCGGGCAGTAAAACCGTTCCCAACTGCTTGGACAACCTCCTCCCGACCATCTCGGCGAGAAGAGGTCCTTCTGACCAGGTTGCGGATTGGGCATTGTCGGTTTAGCCACCGCTACCTGCTCTCCGGTGACCCAGCCCCGCAGTGCCCTTGTGGTCATGTATTAACAGTGCGCCATGTTTTATTGTCGTGTCCCCGTTTTAGTCAATCTCGTGTTGTCCTGTCTCTGCCATCTACTTTACAGGATATTTTAGCTGATGACGCTCGAGCAGCTGCTCGTGTTCTTCGTTTTATTACTTTGACTGGCTTATCCAAAGACATCTAACTCTTTCACTTATTTTATCTGCATCTTTGTAAGAACTTTCTGGTGTCCCCCCTTGAGTTTTACTAGATTCTATGTGCTCTAACAATTGTGACTGGGCGCTAACGACCTCAGTAGTTGAGCGCCCTTAACCCCCCCCCCCCCCCCCCCCAAAAAAAAAAAGGCCTCTGCATGGGTTGCCTCCCATGGCTTCCAGATTTTTCCCCCCAAACATGGGTAATACTTTTTTATCAGTGACCCACAGTACACCCTGATCCAGAACTTTATTTAGGTGACCAGCTCCTTGGTGTTCTTGGACCTTGTTTTTGATAAAAACCTGATGTGGCTACCCCTTATTCACCACCTGAAGACTATGTGCATGCGAAAGCTAAATGCTCTCTGCCTCCTGGTCCACACTGCTGGGGGAGCAGACCATGCTACTCTTCTGCATCTTTACTGTGCTCTGGTCTGGTCCAGACTAGACTATGGTTGTCAAGTAGAGGCCCCAGTGGCTCCTTCCAATCTCAAAATACTTGACCCTGTTCACCACTGTGGGGTGCGTCTGGCTATTGGTGCCTTTCGCACTAATCCCGTTGACAATCTCCTTGCAGAAGCGGGGTTCTTCCTTCTACAAATACGATGGAGCCAATTCTTGGTTTCTTATGCAATTACCATTCGCAGATTTCCTGACCATCCCATATACCCAGACCTCTTTGCAAACGAGGGATGTCTTCCTCCTGTTAACTGTCCTCAGGTGGGATTGCCAGTTGGAATGCATCTCACTTCCTCTTCCCCTCTGTTGGGATATCCATCTCCACTCACTGGAATGCACCCTGTCTATTTCCTCCTCGCCCCTCCACCCCGGGTGGTGCCTAGACCACGTATTAGGACTGACCTAGTCCAGGGTGCTGAGGTCTCTGTCACCACTATGGTTTTCCAGCATCTTGTACATTCCATCCTTGCAGAGTTCCAGGCTGCCACCATCTTCTACACTGATGGTTCTAAGACGACATATAAGGTGGCATACTCTTTCACGTCTCCTGCTAGCCTAGAACACCATTTATTGCTGGGATCCTCTAGTATGTTCACAGAAGAGCTACCAGCCATCAACAGGGCCCTCCATTTTGTTTCTCAGGTCTCCCTCCACAGTGTTTTATAATGTACCGACTCCGTGAGCCGCCTTGAGGCTATCGACTGATGCTACTCTCGTCTCCCTTGGGTCTCTGCTATCCATGACCCTTTCTCTGTGCTTGGCTGTGCCGCCCGCTCAGTTGTCTTTCTCTGGGTCACAAGTCGTATGGGCATCCCAGGGAATGTACTGGCTGACCGTTCAGCCAGAGTAGTAGATACTTACCACCTGTTCCCTTTCATGATTCCAGCTCCGGATATGCAGATCTGAGTGAAATCTCACATTGCCCAAAACTGGAATAACATCTGGTGCACTACTGCTCTCAGTAATAAACTTCACACAATCAAGGAGTCTACTGCGGTTTGGCACTCTTTCTTCTGCTCCTCTGGGAGTCCACTGTCATCCACTGTCTTATGCTGTCTACACATTAGTCATACCAGACTCACTCATAGTTTCCTCTTGCATAACGAACTACGCCCACAGTTTGGTTGTGGAGGCAGACTGACGGCATCCCATATATTAGTGGAATGTCCCCTTCTTTTGGTCCCTCATACTAAGTACAGCCTTCCAGATTACATAAATTTAATTTTAGCAGACTGTTCATGGATGGTAGATCTGGTCCTCTGTTTCCTCTGTGAAAGTGGTTTTTATTTTCGGATATAAATTTTTTGCTTTACTCCTGGAGCAGGGGCAGGGTGGTTGTGGTGGGGCCTCTCTTCACGTTTTATTGATCTGGGACCCATGACCACTCCCTCTTGTAAAGACCGCTCTTTCATCCCGCCGTTTTCCCAGTTTTTAGAGTTGGGGGTACCCTTTTATACCTTCTAATGTGTGTGTTTTAACTTCCTTGTTTTATAGTTTGACTCCTCTGACTGGATCCGTCCACTTTTAGTGGACCCTCTCTCTTCTGTGTGGAGCTTTGGAATCGCGGGACTGATGACCACGCCATTTAGTCCCATAACCTCCTTCAGTTAATCAGTCAAAGTGGAAGGTGTAGTTTTTGCATGCCACATAACGTAGAGCCCTTCTACATACTTTTGTGATGATCTAAACAGAAAATATTATCTCAGTAATATTAGCTCAATGATACTGGAAAGTCGTAAAAAGAATACTAACAACATAGGGAGTGAAGGTGACCACTCGTCTTGTAGATGAGGTGTTGAGTGACAAATACACACTAGTTAGATTTATATTGTAACTAAGCTTTTGGGCAATGTCCTTCCTTGGAACTAACAGACAGCAGGCACAGCTTAAATGTTTAACTTAAATCTTGTTATTTAGGTTGCATGTCATGCAGAAACCTTTTTCCCCTACAGTAAGTGAGGTTGCACTCGTGATGTGAGATATTTCTTATTGGTGTAGACATTTACTACCCTTTTACTGTGTGAAAGGTCTGTATCATTTCTTCTTGGTAGCTGGTGTGCTGACTGCATAGGTTTCAAAACTTTTTTAATGTGATAGATGTTACATAATAGTTTCCTCTCTGCTGTGGAAAATTGTAACAGAGCCTTTTAATTAAACTCCTTTCTCTAGTAATTGAGAAATTATCTTAGGTGACTCAGCAGTAAAATGCTGAACACATGAAGAAGGTTTTTGCTTTGCATCCCAGAAATGCAATCAAAATGAAATACAAGTTTTCTTCAGTTTCTTTAACTAGATGACTACCACGTTGTTCTCTTTCAGTGCTACAGTTTATTACTCTTGCAAGTTTTGACCAGTGTCAACTAATAATCTACTGCTGATCATTTATCTGTTAAAATGCACAACATAAAATTCTTCATAGTTACATGTGTCAGCACTGAGGGATCTACGTTTTTGTGGGTTGGAACTTCAAATAATGTGTAATAGTGTAGTTTGCCCTGTCTTCATTTTATCATTGTACACTTGTTCTCTATCTCCTTACATCTTTCTAATGTCTTGTCATTTCCATTCAGATGTGTTGTACAACAATGTGGAGTATGGCCACTCAATTAAACACTCTACCATCAGTCGCTTACAATGCTCTCACTGTTGCTTATAAGTTGCACCATAGTTTATATTCCATGATAAACTGTAAGTGTACAGTTTGCATCATGTTCTGCATGCTGTTGCAGCTTGTAAGCAACTGTAACAGCATTTAAGACATTCATTGTAGATTGTTTAATCACCAGGGTAATCTGGTTATTGGATCAAAGGCAGGCAGGGGTGGAAATACTTAATCAGCCAATAGCATCCAACATCTTTGCAACATGAAGCCATCAAAAGAATGGATATAAACCACTAATTGAATTATGCATTCATCACAACTAATGTTTCTTATCCTAATTTGCTAATTTCACCAACTTGGAACCAAACTGTCAGTTTCCAACTTAACCTAGACCTCAGGGCACATTACAGGTCAGTCTTACATGATAGTATGTATTCTAGAAAATAATATGAATGCAAATAATTTTCAATGTTATGTTCTATTTATATTTGCACACATATGGTGTCAAAAGAATACATCATTATTGCATCAAGAGACAGAGCCAACAACTAGTATCAATAGGTTCAATCCATCTAGCAGCGCCATAGGCGTATCCTATATGAACATTATTATTAAAACATTGTGATACTGAACTAATCTTTGGATGTGCATTTTCAGCTTTTCAAGGCATCATGAATAATCAAATTTTGAGCATGTAGCTGTGTAAATTCCGCTTCCACTGATATTTTGGCTGTGTATCTCCCAGACCACCTGGGAGTGAGCCAAGAGACTCTTGATAAATGGCAAATATACCAGTGGGAGAGGTGGAATTTGCATGGTTGTAAGCCCAAAATTTACTAAATCAGCCATCTGATGATCCAACATTACAATCCCCCATATCTTATGCTGAACTGTCCCTTCTGTCTACCCCAGGCTTTTCCAGCACTATCCCATAAGGCAAGGGCACCCATCAGCTCATCAGAAGGCAGGTGCAGCTACAGACTCTCGGCCATGTAGTACGATCTAGTATGTCTCGTCATGTCTGCTTGACTGCCCACTTGTAAGCTGTGTTTGCCCTGACCTGCCAGGCCAGTGCTGCCACCGAGTGGGCACTAGACCTGGAACAGCCTGTTGGCTATATTTACCCTTTGTCTGCTCCTCTCCTAGTTTTATAGATAGTATTTTCCAATTTTACATCCCTTGGCAATTATTTAATACAGGGTGTCACTCCTAAGAATCATCAGGTGCATTTTCTCTGCTGTTTCAGCAGATATTTGCCATTTAATTTTTGCATTGTGTATCTGTAGTCAGCCCAAACAAATAGTGCTCATCACCTCTTTCAAGTAACTCCTGGTGAAGATAGAAAACATCAGTTTATTTCCTGTTACAAACAAAATGATTTTAAAATCAGAATTTTATGTGCCCATTTGATAGTGTCCCAGATTAGTGTAGTACGATATTTATTTTGTTGTTATATATTAACAGGGGCAGTAAAACTCAAAGAGTAACTAGTACTCCTGCAGTGACAGCACTGCCCTGGCATGCACTGACTGCTACTGCCAAGCATGTTGCAGTACTGAGTAGGTGCTTGATTTCTGCTTATTCTTTGTGTTTTACTGTTTGTGTTAACACATACTGATAAAACAAATATCAGACTAGACCAACCTGGGACCACTCTGTCAAATGGGCACATAAAATTCTGATTTAAAAATCATTTTGCTTGTAAGTCGAACTAGCAAACACTTTCCGCCAAAATTGGGCTTCACATAAACATTTTCATTTGGGCTGGCTCCAGTTACATAGCACAGAAACAAAATTGCAAATATCTGTTGAAACACCCAAGAAAATGTGCCAGTTGACTCTTAGGAGAGACACCCTGTATAGATAATGGCATTTCTTTGAGCTTTAGTAATTCTGGTGCTGTGTGAAGTCCACAGTATTATTGTGCTGTTACTGTGTCTCTGTATTTTTGTATCAGTATTGGTTTGTCAGCTGTTGTTTATTTGTTTGAAGTTCCTGTAGTAAATTACTAATGGAGAACACTGTGTTGTGAAAAGGGGACTGCTTTTGTCTAAAGTGTTGTTTTATTCTTCATTCTAGTTAGAGAAGGTACACTGGGGCATATCTGATGTAGATCTGTTTGAGATAAATGAAGCCTTTGCTTGCCAAGCCATAGCAGTATTGAAGCAATTGGGTCTTAATCCAGCAAAAGTTAATGTTAGTGGTGGTGCAGTAGCCCTAGGGCATCCACTGGGGGCTTCTGGTATGTACTTGCTTTCAAGATGTTCTATTTGTAAATGCTTCTACTCAACCTCTTCTACTTAACTGCATGAGTATGAGCCATTGTGTCAGCGGTGGCATGTTATTTTGTAAAACTGGCTTTAAAATTTAATATTGTCTTCTTCCATTAATTTGAGTCACAATATGGAGCTGATTTGAGTTTTAGTCATTAGTAGATAACGACTATGGCTCCAATTTCAAGAATGTTTTATACACTTGCTTGCCAACAAGGACAACCATATTATTAACTATGTGCAAAATCAGCGTTATTACTAGAACAATATTTTGAATCATTGAAGGAAATAATTTGTCAGCACAGATTCTAATGAATCATTATAACACATGGTTGATCCAATTTGCACACATTTGTCACTTGCATATTAGAGATATGGCTCATACAGTGCAGATTTTAAGTGCTATAATGAAGGCAGCATGTGTATTGATGTCACATGGGCAAATCCTTACCTTATTTTTGTCAAGTAGATAATATTTGGAATAGACAGGGAGTACAGAGGTGTAGTTGAAGTAGACCAATCAAAACATTCTTTAGAGAAAAATGTAATGTTGATAGTGGAATGTATAACTCATAAAAGCTAAATCATCTATAACTATAATACAAACCAATCCATCATTATTGTAGTCCCTTAGCTTGATAATGCCCTAACATAACCTCATTCATTTACCTTGCGTTAGATATCCACTATCTGAAGAAATCTGCTATAATTGGTTTAATTGTGATGATATACATTTCAGGAGCACGGATAATAGTGACTTTACTTCATGCTCTTCAAAGGACCAGAGGCAGGCGAGGTGTTGCCGCTCTCTGTATTGGAGGTGGAATGGGTATTGCTATTGGCATTGAAATGTGCTGAGATTATGGCAGATTTGGCAATAAGAGAAGGATGTGTTTTGTAGGTAAGTAAAATTATGTGGTACCATCAAAACAATCAATTTTTGGAGGTATTCATTTTTTCATCAACACAGGTATTAAATTTATTTGTAGGCTCCTAACAGTTTGCGAGAGTTAGTGAATGTGCCGTTTCATTTAAGGAAAACAAATGCAGCATTTGCTACTGCCAGGCACAGCAGCAGACAGCCCTCCCTCTCATTCACACAAGCACAATCCTCCTCCCCTTCTTACACATTCACACACAATAATGATTATTTTTATAATAAGCAGAACTAATATACCATTCAACAATATGAAAAGTAATACACATGCAGTTGTTCAGAGTCACTCTCGATTGTATTGTACAAAAATCTGCAAACTCTTCCCAAGTTTAAAATAACTATTCATTAATGATTAAAGAACTTAATTTTTAGAAGCAGCACTTATGTGAAGCCCACTTTTATTTTTTATACGAGATTCTCAAAGCTTTATGTCAAAGTTACAAAGCCACTGGAAGTATAACCATCACCTAGCTTGTGTCAGAATAGATAGTATCACAAGAATGAACTTTGGTTTTTGAAACATGTGGAAATTTTGCAATTGTAGGAAATATTCCAGTAAGTGTCACACAATCACATACATAGGAACAGTCACCTTCAATCTTTCATATTGACAGCAGAGAAAATATGGTCAGCAAGGGCTAGAATATTGAAGATCAAACCACTGGTTGTACACTATAGGGGAAAACAACCTCAACGAATCTAAACTCTGTAGACAGGAACATATTGGCTTTAGTTTAGGTGGGAAGGAGTGTGAATGGGAAATCGGAGACTTCTTGGAGTCACTGATGTTCAAGAAACTGGAAAGACATATTGTACTTGTACATGTGATAAGAGCTCTGTCATTTCATCAGTGTGCCTTTATAGTTATTCAGAAAAGCTAATATACATGTCCTGCTATCTTGGCTTCTTAGGGCAGACATACTCTGTTCTCTGGCCATACCCATAGCAGTAAGAAAAGAGGCTGCATGGGCGATGTTTTCTGTCCATCTTGTTGTAGGTTAACATTTAATCAGCTCAAATTTATTGAAATCAAACATTAAAACTAACTAAAATCTGACAAAGGAAGTCAGTCAGTCTGAGGTCATGGTTAAGTGTCTTGTGTATGTCTATTCTTTTTGCAGGACGTCTCTGGGACGATGGCCATTTACTATCATGGCAAAAAATAAAAACACCTACAGACGTCCTTATGATTTTATTTTATTTTGTCGCTACCAGTTTGGACGCTTCATTGCGTCATCTTCAGGCTGTTTTGATGCGGTACAGGTTGATATGATCCCCATGCATAACCCATCAATTGCCAGCATTACTGGATTCGCAGATAATGTGTCAGTTCTCCAACCAAGCACCAGTTGACAGTTGATGGTTGGAGTGTTGACACATTATCTGCAAATCCAGTAATGCTGGCAACTGATGGGTTATGCATGGGGATCATATCAACCTGTACCACATCAAAACAGCCTGAAGATGACGCAATGAAGCATCGAAACTGGTAGCGACAAAATAAAATAAAATCATAAGGACGGCTGTAGGTGTGTTTTTATTTTTTGTCATGTTTAATAGTGTCTCGTCATTGCATTCTTAATGCATCGCAAATCATACATATGTAAAAAGGCAAGCTCTGAGCTAATAAAATGATCAGTGAACAGTAGGATTTGTAAGTGCAATTGGAAATGCAAACAGAGTCGATTGACATGGCTGTCTGTACAGAAAACACTGGAGACGATATCAACAATCCCATTAACAGTAACATCTGACTAAAATTAACACTTGTTTATAGATACAATTTTGGACTGCTTGAGTATAACAGCAGAAAGAAAATACAAAATTTAATGTGTAGATGGTGTCATTATGTCAAACATGTTGCTTGATGTAAAGTACATTATAACCCCACTTTTATGTTCCCGGAATTATTGTTTTCCTGCCGTTTATGACATTTTTTTATCATTCCTGTCAAATTTTCTATGTCTACAATGTTAATTTGCACCCGATTTTGCCTCAACGTATTTATAATTTTCAGCGATTTACACGCTACGAAAAAATATTCATGGAGGAAACAAACTGACACTGCCATGATGTTGACTGTCCAGTAGTGTTTACAAGTATTACGTGGTTAAATTCTTGACACCAGGGCACTCTACTCAGAAGATTTGAACTAGTAAACATGTAAAAGTTGAAAAAACTCATGCCATTATCTCCCGCTAATGCCAAGCTCTACTTCGAGTGATGGCTGATGGGAGTAACTAGCTTCATTTGAATGAAGATATCATGACCAATCACAACCATTTCCACACTGTCTTTACCGTGCAAATGCAGTTTTGTGATTGTTGTGATCATCGTGACACCTTTGTCAAACCATATTTAGCGTGTTTCGGCCTTTGGCCACTTGTAGCGCTAGTTGACACAGTCATTCACATTGCATTGCTCAAATGTTTTTAGTTGAAACACAATTCCGGTTACTTTTTTTTTTTTTTTTTTTTTCCTCCCCCCCCTCCATGCCGAGTAAAACGTGTTTCAAGAATTTATTCTCGTTGTCAAGTGCAGTATTTTCGTATGTATTTTTTGTGATGTTACACAAACAGTGAGAGAGGTGTGTGTGTGTGTGGGGGGGGGGGGGGGGGGGGGGTTCTGCATAACTAAGGAGGTGTAGTGCCTGATAACATCAAAAAGACGACTACAGTGCATGAGAGGCAGAATAACACATATTCAAACAGCACACAAAAACTTATATACATTGTTGCACTTGACAACGAGAAAAAATTCTCGAAATGCATCATGCTAAGCCTGAAAAAATATGTAACTAGTGCAATATTTCATTATTTAAGTAATGAATGACAGCTGCAGGCTTTCCAAAACCATCAATTCTAGTTATCAGTTCCAGTTATATCAGCAGTTTTTATTAGATAATAAACACGTCCCAGACAAGTCTTTTGATGCCTGTTTTGTACATATGCGATACATAATGTGCAAAAATGCAATGTTATATCCTATATGTAACTTTTACAGCTTTAAACATTATTTCCCGCATTTTACACCTTGTCCCTTGAAAAGTGTAAAAGCGGGGTTGGTTTCACTGTAAATGTAAACATAACAATAGCAAACTCTCCCCTGGTGTCTTTATACATTCTTTATCCATGAAAAAACAGTCACTCTGTTGCCAGTGAAATAGTGATGACTATTGATGATTGCAGAAAGCAAGGAAATTAATTTAATTCACAGAATGAAAATTTCACTCTGAAGTGGAGTGAGTGCTGATATGAAGGCTTCCTGGAAGATTGAAACTGTGTGCCAGACCGAGACGTGAACTCGAGATCTTTGCCCTTCATTGGCAGCCAAGAGCACTTGCTTGTGAAAGGAAAAGATCCCAATTTCAAGTCTAGATTTGATACACAGTCTTAATCTGCCAAGAAGTTTCAAAATCATTGTCATTGACCAAGTAACTCAACAGCCTCTGTTTGTAGGTTTATTCTGTTCACAAGTCACATCAGGAATGCTAGGAAAAATTTGAGTTTATACATTCTCATAGACTGAGTCCACTGTCTCTTTAAAAATTATATAGATAATTTAAAAAATTAGTTCTTATTAGGCACTATAAGGAAATTCATAAAGTGATTTAGTTTTTCTCGTGTTTCCCATGTCTTTAACAGGAGTAACATTTGGTAATTTTAGATGAATAGCACATACACTCTAGTGTGTAAGCCATATTGTATTCTACTTGACTGACCGTTCAGAAAATTCAAAAACGACTGAGAGTTTGCGGAGGATGGCAAAAATTTTGCTTGACTGTCATGTAATACTGAACTGATTGTAAAAGTGTATGAAGAAGATATGTGTGGGAACAGGAAGCAGACAGGTAAAGACTGTAAAGCCATTGAACTATCACGTATTCTTCCCATCATTTGTGGAACTGTCTAGAAGAAACTTATTTCAACTTGCCATGTTGTTACATTGCAGCTTGAGGATATTCAGGGAATATGTTGAATGTAAGTGGCCTGAAACATATAATAACTAAAAGCAGTTGCTTGAACAGAATGCTGTACCTGTGCAACACACTGCTTATTTTTTGACTCATTGTTGAAGACAGTGTGACCATTGTCAGCTGCTCATATGGTCTAACCCTTTATGATTTGTGTTAAAATGTTATCTCCATTGAAGAGGTCAAAATTGATTGAAAACAAGAATTGAACATCCCACAGCAAATGGACTCCTCCTACCAGTGCCTCCAAAATTCAGAAAATCGCTGCAGTTGCTATGTAGAAGTCTGAGGGCACTAATTTGAAGAATATTCTGGAAATTGGAGTTAAATTAAGACATTTGCCTTTTTAAATTAGGAAATTCTGAGAAATTTTTGGACTGATAGCAATGCAGTATTAATTTATCTTGAGGCAATTATGTAATGAGTTTTTCGGATATAGAATCCAGATTCACTCAGCTGCATATATCCACTGTGAGAAGCAGTCACCATAGAGATTACTCAGAAGATGAAATTAGATTAGATTTTCTGTTCTTTCCATAGAATCACAAACTTTGTTCAATTCTCTTACCCAAACTGAGGAATTGAGCCATATGGTGCCGTGGTTACACCACAGGACGTTCATTTGGAAGAGTTTGGGTTCAAACTCCTGTCCGACAGTCCAGGTTTAGCTTCTCAAGGATTTCTGTAAACTGATTGACATATTTTGGGATGGTTTCATTGAAAAGAATATGGCCAGTTTCCATCCCTATCCTTGTGCTTTATGAGCATGAACAAACTTCTGATATCATCATTATTAATGAAACACAAAACTCAAATATTTCTTATAGTGAGGAGATCCTTAGAAAAAATGCTCAATAAACATTTACAGGACACTGACATCCTATATGTCCCTTACACAGGTCCTAAGTACAGTGGCCTTCAGTGATGTGGAATAAGTAACAACTGTTAAATTTTTTCATTCACAAAATAATACAAAACTTAGAAAATCACAAACATGTATACATATACCTGCTTAAGTGCATGAGATTACCAGACCTTTGCACCTAGTCATAGTCATCATCAAAAGAAAAGTTTACAGTGCTTACGTACACACATTTCATTTCTATTGCGCAGGTACTTTAATGTAGCAAGTAATCATGAACAGTCAAAAAGTGAACACTTAGACAGTCACAGGGAGAATATTGGTGCGGGGAACAAGCTCAGCCTTTGTTTCACACCCATGTTTTGTGCTTCTGCAAAAGCAGTGCTGAAACATGGTGATAGTGATCACTGAAACGTTTGGTAATTTAGCAACTAATAGTGTCGCACTAATTGACGTATCCGATGAAGATAGCTACAGCTATGAAGTGCGTATCAGTTATCGGTAATAATATAAAATTATAATCAAATTGAACTGAAAGTTATGATATGGATATTTGCCATTCAGGTTAACTAACAAAATTATATAAAACTTTAAACATGTTGGATGAAAGTTTTTTGGCAAGTTACATTAATCACTTTCATGTCTAGTCTCAACCATGTCCATTGTGAGATGAGTCATCAGCAGAATGATTGGTGTGTATTATATTGTTGTCAATTGCTATGATGTGCCACATTATATGCCCAATGAGATTTGTTAGGATATATGAATGGAGTATCTAGAAAATGGCTAGTTTCAACAGGAGGTCAGAATATGTTTCAAAATTTGGTCTAAAGATAAATATATTGTCAATTACATAATAAAAGTAAGTTCATGAATATTTAATCTTTTCTTAAACATGTATTTACTTGTGAGCACTTATTGGAAAAGACTGCCTGTTTTGACATAAATGCTTCAAAATTGTTGTTTAAATCACATTGCAGGATACCAGCTGGTGTGTTGCCATTGTAGGGACATCAAAATAATGACTGCAGTGAGTGAAGTGCCAAATCAAAATGCATTACACACCAGAAAAGTAGAAACATTATGCAAATGTAAAACAGTGTCCTCAGTCACTACTTTTGAGAAATGATTATGACGGTGTTCAGCAACATGAATACATTTGGCTATGGCATAACTGTGGGTTGTACGAAACTACAAAAGCATTGCATGATGTGCATGTTTGAATGTAAATACAGATGTTAGGCAAGCTTGCAGGTTGTGCTGTTGTATTTGACCCCAAACAGCACCTGTGAAATATCCTCAATATGTTGCAGGTATCAATCACGGTCAGAACAGTGTTCTGTGTAGTTATGAGCGCATCATGTCAGAGCAAATTGTTGGTGCTCGTATGGTGGGTGCTTCCATAACCGAGTTAGCTGAAGTGTTGAGTGTCTCAAGAGGCACCATATCAAAGATTTATGCTGCATGCAGGAAGAGTGCGAAAACATCATCTGCAAAGTCACGACAGGGACAAAAGTGTGTAAGTGATGGTGATAGACGGTCATTGAAGGGAGAAGGAAGGAGGAATAAGAGTTTAACATTCTGTCGACTGTGCAGTCATTAGAGACGGAGCACAAACTTGACTACAAAAAGATGGGGAAGGAAATTGGCCATGCACTTTCCAAAAGGAAGCATACCAGCATTTGCCTGGAGTGATTTAGGAAAAGTACGAAAAACCTAATTTTGGATGGCTGGACAGGGATTGCAGTTTCATCCTCCCAAACATGAGTCCAGTGTGTCACTGAAGAGGATTGTGGCCGTAATAAGAGCACGACATCTGCAAAAGTCATTGTAGAACTAAATATGACACTCAAAAACCCTATCAGCCTCAAAACAATACAAATGGAACTTCATAAGCAGGGAGTTGCAGGGCAAGCTGGAATTCCAATACCACTCATTAGTGATGAAAATGCCTGTAGCAGGAAAACATCATGCCAAAGCCATAAAATCTTAGTTATAGAACAATGGAAGAAAGTCATTACGTTGGATGAGTCTTGTTTCACACTGTTTCCAACTTCTGGCTTGTTTGTGTCCAAAGAGTGAAACATGGTGAGGGTTTAGTGATGATTTGGCAAGCCATATCATGGTATTCCATGGACCCGCATACTTACTCTGCAAGATCACAATACTGCCATGGTTGTGTGACCATTTTGGCTGATAAGGTCCATCCTATGGTACAGTCTTGGTTCCCCAATGGGGATGTGATCTGAGATGGCATTGCCCCTGTTCACACAGCTTACATTGCTCAGGATTGGTTTTTTGAGCATGAGGATGAATTGTCACATCTCCCCTGACCGCCACAGTCACTAGATCTTGATATTATTCAGCCTTTGTGTTCTGCTTTGGAGAGAAGGGTGCCTGATCATGGCCACAATCCTCTTCAGTGACACACTGGACTCATGTTTGGGAGGATGAAAGTGCAATCCCTGACCAGCCATCCAAAATAGGTTTTTCGTACTTTTCCTAAATCACTCCAGGCAAATGCTGGTATGTTTCCTTTTGGAAAGTGCATGGCCAATTTCCTTCCCCATCTTTTTGTAGTCCAAGTTTGTGCTCCATCTCTAATGACTGCACAGTCGACAGAATGTTAAACTCTTAGTCCTCCTTCCTTCTCCCTTCAATGACCATCCACCTCCATCATCCTTACCTGAATGTGTGACTATTTGTAGGAAGAATGGTATAAGGTTCCCTTGGAAACACTACAGAACCTTTGTTTATCCAGTTTGAAATGCTTGGAGACTGTTTTAAATGATCTAGAAATTGGCGCTGAGCAGTTCCGTAGTGTGAGCATCCTTCAAAAACTAAAAGTTGTCAACAAAATGGTACCACCTGCTGTAGAAACTAAGTCTACAATGAATATAACATCAAATGGGCAGTTTTCCCCACCAATCTGCAGTGCTATTGGTGTACAGATTTAACATGATAAAACTGAATAGTAGCTTTGTCATCAGTTTGTGTTGCTAATGATCAACCAGTCACACTTGCGTGAGTACTTATTTTACACTTTCCCCCATCAGTCTATCAATGTTGCAACTGCAAAGTTTAGTGCAGACAGTTGAAATCATTCTACCTACCCTTTGTTTGAATATCATGTGGAAGTCAGTGTGAATGAATAAGAAGAGTGTGACTTTTTGGAATTTCTGCTTTTAGAATTTTTCGCTTTTAACAGTTGAATCTGCCAGCCGCGATGGTCTAGCGGTTCAGGCGCTCAGTCCGGAACCGTGCGACTGCTACGGTCGCAGGTTCGAATCCTGCCTCGGGCATGGATGTGTGTGATGTCCTTAGGTTAGTTAGGTTTAAGTAGTTCTAAGTTCTAGGGGACTGATGACCACAGATGTTAAGTCCCATAGTGCTCAGAGCCATTTGAACAGTTCAATCTCATTGGTCTCAGGCTGTTTTAGTGAAGGCTCTAATAAACGCATTATTGTGTGTCCCAAATGCAAGAAACAAGGACATTATTCAAGCTTCACAGCTTGTCGGTGTATCTATTATTGAAAAAATCTTCAGCTTCTTTCAGTTCCCAATATTAAAAATCTAAAAATTTTTTATATTGTAATCTCATCAATTACGTATAAAGTAGCGGAGTTCATCTAAGTAAAATTAACTCATACATTTTAGAATTGTGTGACTATTAATGTTTTTATGTTTGTTTCAGGATTTTATAACACCATTCCTTTTCGACAATAAGGTTTGTGGCATACGTATTTTAGAAAATTGGTAGTATATTCTATATATTTGCACAGTTTTTATGGATCGTGGTTCTTAAATAGCATTTATTGGTTATGTTGGCCTCTTATGTACCAAATTTTATTTATGACAGTGTGAAAATACAAGAATTTAGCTTTATTTTTTTGTACAGTCTTTCACTTATACTGGATCAGTGAGAGGAATTGTGTAGACTGTATGTGGCAGAAGGGTTTTGTGTACAAAACCCTGTGCATTGTCTATGCAGTATGCTCTCATGTGTACTTTGTTTTTGGGGGTAATATTTTTATAGGTGTAGGAATTATATTTATTTGAAGTGAAAACTAATGATTCATGAGACAATTGATCTTATGAAAATCGGCTGTAATAATTAAAATCCTTAAAGGTGAATAAATAATTCAGTGTAATGTAAAATTGATGATTTATTTTTGCACATGTGTGACACCACTGGTCCCACAAGTTATTGAAATATATTGCTTGATTTCAAGATCATACTTTACCTTTTTTTCCCAAAGAATTCTATCCAATCATTCGTTTATCATACTTCATAGCTTTTATCATGAAGGGAAGAGTCAACCAGGATACACATATACACACTATCTTACAAGGGGAGGCCACGATGTTGGGATCATATATTTACTTCAAACTTTGTATGCCTTTAGTAGGCCATTGAAACAACATAATGGGCAAATAGTAAGGTGCACTCCTCTGGCAATTCCAAGAAAATCACAAGAGAAGTTTTACGTGTTTATGTATGTCTAGGTACTCAGCTTTTCAAGAATTTGAGATATTTTGACGTTTCATTTGTGCTAATGTTCCCAGAACAACAAATAGCTTTCCAGATGGGGTTCTTCCAATACCATGAAAAGATCTAAGATATGAGCCTTGAGAATCCAGTCATGAAAGCAGTAAAACACTTCATTTTCAACAGTCAAGCAATGTTAACTTCTAGTGTGTATTCCAAGCACAACACAGTACATCTCATAATTAAACACACAAATCTCTATTAGAAATGTGATGCCCATCAGGGGGGGGGGGGGGGGGGGGAAACAGAATTTCTTCTACATAGTCAAATTAATATGAGCTTTCCAATGATCTGGTTCACTGTTGTATGACAAACAGAAATTGCAACACCATGAGCAAATAACCATAAATGAATGAGGTATAATCCACATATCAACAAAGAAAGGTTTGAATGTAACGATAAATCCACTCACATTTCAGGACCAAAATCAATATTTGATGTCATCAATCCTGTGGTAAGAGCTACATTTAATGTCTTTGAATCTGGCAGACTATGATTGTATTACCAAGGTATGGTATTCAAGATATCTTTTGTCAAAGCTAAACATTCAGCTGTATTGACTGCTGGGCTAGTATCATCATCATGATACTGACACAATACAAAACACTCACAGTGTGTGATATATCAGGTGAGAGGCAGGCCAAGGAAGAAATGATATCTATTATGCATTTTAAATGTCTTCGATATTTCTAGCAACATGTTGAAAATTGCCTGATTGAGACACAGTGCAATGAATAAGGTGAAGGAAGGGTAACACATCAGGTTGTACATATTCCCTGGTATTGCAGTTGATCTTGAGAGTACTCACACTTTGAAATGGCTGACTTTGTTTATGATATCTGTTGCTTATTTAGACCATCACCCAAGTCTTTCTGTCCAGTGAAAAACAGAAATGAAATTAATCACAGTGTGAACACACTCAAAATGTTTAGTAGGGTATGCAGTGGATAGTTACATTCTCTACAAAATCTACATCTGCATCTACATACATACTGTGCGAACCACTGTATAGTGTATAGTAGAGCATACCTTTTGTCACTATTGGTCAGTCCCTTTATTCCACTTGCAAATGAAGCAAGGGAAAAACACCTGTCTGTATATTTCCATACTCGCCCTAATTTCTCTTATCTCACCCGTGATTCTTACATGAAATATATATCGGCAGCAGTAGAAATGTTCTGCAGTCAGCCGCAAATGCTGGTCCTCTAAATTTTCTCAATAGTGTTTTAAAAAAAAAGTCCTCTTCCCTCCAGGGATTTCCATTTGAGTTCTCAAAGGATCCCCATAATGCATGCGTGTTGATCAGACCTGCTGATAACAAATCTAGCAGCATGCCTCTGAATGACTTTGATGTGTATGCAATGGGTATCCCAAACACTCGAGCAGAACTCAAGAATGGATCACAGTAGTGTTCTGTTTGTGGTTTCCTTTATAAGTGAATTGCACGTTACAAAAATTTTCCCAGTAAACCAAAGCAGACCATTCGGCTTCCCTACTACCAACCTTACATGCTTGTTCCAATTCATATCACTTTGGTATGTTACACCTAGATATTTGTCATGACTGTCAAGCAGCACACCACCAATACTAATAGGTTCGTGCATAAGTTTTGTAGTGTTCTTGTCTTGTATGTTGGTATTCCAGTTGCTGTGAGTTTATTTATCGATGGTTATTTTTTATTTGTAGTTCACTGTCGCTATTTGTGTATACATTGCATGGGGGCTTAATTAAACATAATGCAAATATTTTTAGTAGTTGTATGTCCGATTATGCTGTTTCGTAATCGGTTGGCCCTGACTAGTATTTGTACGCAATCTGACTGCATAGAATAACAACAAAGAATGAAAGAAAATTTTCGTTAACACAAATAATTAATTAAGTCCCCAGCAACTATAAAACCTATGAACCCAAAGCACAAGTGTAATTGTTCTGTGTGTGGGAGTGTGACTCAACGTACACATCTGGCACGGTTCATCTTCAACAAGACAAGAAATTTTAAATATCATTTGTACTGAAGTAATTAAAAAATAGAAATACTATAATTGCGTAAGAAAACCAGAATTACACTCTAATACAAGAACACACGCCAGATGCTTTGTTGACTGAATCTGTAATGACGCATTATTTAGGACACTGAAATAATGAGAAAAAAAGGAACGGAGTTTGTTACCTCATTTATATTGATGAAAATCACTCTAATCCTTACAATATATCCCCACACCGACTCTCTACTACCACATCTCAACAAGACTCTTCAGTATCACATCTCAGCAAGCACTGCCTACAAACACTCTCTGCTACGAGTTCTTAACAAGCACTGACGACCACGAGACCTCGACAGGCACACTACTACGAGCTCTCCCCAAGCACTGTGTAGGCGGCTTAATAATACTCTTTGGCGCAATCTCTGGCGCAGTGGCTCAGTGTAGCCACCTTTCATATGCCCCTCCTCCACAGGCCAGAATTTGATGGTATTTTTGCCAGCATTGGTGGTGAAAATACCACCAAATTCGTCCACAAAAATACAGACAAAAATAAAAGATAATATTAATACCTAAATATCACATAATTAGTTAAAATTTTGGCTTTGCACTGACCTTTCAATAACCTAATATATAAAATACAGTAGGCAATACAAATTCTTTCATACATGTGGCTTTACATAATAGTTTACACAATACACAAAAAATCAGTTTATACAAATGTTCACATAAAATACTTTTAATTATTAAAAAAAAAAAACAAATAGTTGATAATTCCAGCCCAGCAATGGTCAACAGGTGCAAACACCAACAAGTGACAACATTTTAGTAAAAGCAGTTCCATCTGTGGCACCCAGCAATGTTGAAGAGGTACACACAGCAACAAGTGACATTATTTCAGTAGAAGCAGTTCATCAGTGGCACGCAGTAGTGTTGAGCAGGTACACACAGCAACAAGTGACATTATTTCAGTATAAGCAGTTCCATCTGTGGCACCCAGCAATGTTGAGTAGGTGCAGACACCAACAAGTGACATCATTCAGCAGAAGCAGTTCCATTAGTGGCACCCAGCAATGTTGAGTAGGTGCAGACAGCAAGAAGTAACATCATTTCAGTAGAAACAGTTCTATCTGTGGCACCCAGCAATGTTGAGCAGGTACACACAGCAATAAGTGACATTATCTCAGTAGAAGCAGTTCATCAGTGGCACCCAGTAATGTTGAGCAGGTGCAGACACCAACAAGTGACTTCATTTCAATACAAGCAGTCCATCAGTTGCACCTAGCAATGATGAGCAGGTCCAGAGAGCAGTCCATGATATTCACTATCACTGATCATACTGTTCATCAGAGTTTATAAGCACAAATTAAACATGTCCTAGTGGCACCAATCATGTAGAAAAAGTACAAGTAACAGTCCATAATATTCACTATCACTGATCACACTGTTCATCAGCAGAAATTAAACATGTCCTAGTGGCACCAATCATGTAGAAACAGTACAAGTAACAGTCCATAATATTCACTATCCTAATCACACAGTTCATCAGCAGAAATTAATCATTTCTAAGTGGCACCCATTATGTTAAAAAAGTGCAGGTAACAGTTCATAATATTCACCATCACTAATCAGACAGTTCAGGCATGAACAATAGTTTGAATACACATACAAATGCTTTTACACACTAGACATATAAATTCTAATAAACACACAAATGATATCAGATAATTGTCATATTAACTATTACAAATACTCAAATATCAGTAAACCTATAATATTTATGGGTGTCAGTGCAAGCCACTACATACAAATAAAATAATATTTAGGAGATAGGTGGGTAGGATTAGGAAAGGAAAACACACAAAACACACTCACTCATCTTTCATCCACATTAAGTACTACTGTGTAATTGAATAGTGTTAACTGTGTAAAAGCAATTCTGTCAAAATTTGATGTTCATCATGTGTATCAAGTAGTAGTGGCAGCAATGTATAACAGTCAATAATAAATGTGATTTGAGACTTTCTCGGCGTATTCCATTCGTGAAATCTTCTCGGGTGATCAGCCGAGTAAAGGCGTCGTCTTCTCGCAACGTTTCGAAGGGTTTCGTACCCATCATCTTCAAGCGAAGTGTCGAGATGCTGTGTTGCGCGGTCCTATAAAGGCTCCTGGACCAGTGACTGATTCCGGGCGCCGACCAATCAGGTACCTGCGGAATCGGCCGCCGCGCCAGTGGTGGAGGGTTCGCGGCGCGGACCGGGCGTCGAGTCCCTGCCGGTTCCTAATACGTCTGTGGCCGCTACCGTCTTCGTGCCGGAGCGTTCTCTTCTAATTTTAGTTATTGCGGGATTCCAAGCTGTACTAAGTTGGAAACCAGTGTCTCGATTGATCAGGTTGCTGTTCAACCGAATTTCTACAGCCTCTTTGAAAACTGAATCCCAAAATCCTTTAGCGTCACACAGCTTCTTCGTACCCTCAAAGAGGAAGGTGTGTCCTTCGTTAAGGCTATGTTCCGCTACCGCCGATTTTTCTGTCTGACCAAGGCGTACATTTCTAATGTGTTCCGAGCGCCTCTGCGTGATGCAGCGCTGCGTTTGTCCGATGTATTTCGTACCACATTCACATTCAATACTGTATACGCCCGGAGTCTGCAGTCCTAGGTGATCTTTGACTGAACCAAGTATGTCCTTAATTTTACTTGGGGCATGAAAAATTGTCTTGATGTTGTGTTTCTCCAGAATGCGGGCAATCTTGGCTGTTGGCGGTCCCGCGTATGGTAGAAATGCCAGGCATCTGGTCTCATCTTCTTCTTCTGGTGTGTCTACCTTCCTGCTCTTGTGTAGGGCGCGCGAGATTTGGGTCTCATTATAACCGTTGCTGCGGAAGGATAAAGAAGATCTTCTTGTCAGCTTTGACGTCACCTCACTCTTCACACGAGTACCGCTGGAAGACTCCCTAGCGCTGCTCGAAACACGCTTTAGTGAGGACACAATAAAGGTGTTCCGGCATGTGTTAACAAACACCTACTTCAAGTGTGGAGGCAAATTTTATGAACAAGTGGATGGTGTAGCCATGGGGTCCCCCTTAGCTCCCAGGCATCGCTAATCTTTACATGGAGCACTTTGAAGATATAGCCCTGGACACTGCCCCATTGAAACCTAAAGCCTTCTACAGATATGTGGATGACACTTTTGTCGTGTGGCCACATGGCAGAGAGAACCTGCAAGACTTCCTGCGACATCTCAACAGCATACACAGCAACATACAATTCACCATGGAGGTGGAAGAAAACGGAAGCTTGCCCTTCCTTGACATTCTAATCAAGAGGCACCCTGATGGCACCTTGGGTCACGCTGTGTATAGGAAGAAGACACATACGGATTTATACCTTCATGCACAGAGTTGCCACCACCCAGCACAACGCAACTCAGTGCTTAACACACTTGTGCACAGGGCCAAGTCTATCTGTGATGATGACAGCCTACCTGCAGAGTTACAACACCTAAGGAAGACCTTCCGCAGCAACGGTTATAATGAGACCCAAATCTCGCGCGCCCTACACAAGAGCAGGAAGGTAGACACACCAGAAGAAGAAGATGAGACCAGATGCCTGGCATTTCTACCATACGCGGGACCGCCAACAGCCAAGATTGCCCGCATTCTGGAGAAACACAACATCAAGACAATTTTTCATGCCCCAAGTAAAATTAAGGACATACTTGGTTCAGTCAAAGACCACCTAGGACTGCAGACTCCGGGCGTATACAGTATTGAATGTGAATGTGGTACGAAATACATCGGACAAACGCAGCGCTGCATCACGCAGAGGCGCTCGGAACACATTAGAAATGTACGCCTTGGTCAGACAGAAAAATCGGCGGTAGCGGAACATAGCCTTAACGAAGGACACACCTTCCTCTTTGAGGGTACGAAGAAGCTGTGTGACGCTAAAGGATTTTGGGATTCAGTTTTCAAAGAGGCTGTAGAAATTCGGTTGAACAGCAACCTGATCAATCGAGACACTGGTTTCCAACTTAGTACAGCTTGGAATCCCGCAATAACTAAAATTAGAAGAGAACGCTCTGGCACGAAGACGGTAGCGGCCACAGACGTATTAGGAACCGGCAGGGACTCGACGCCCGGTCCGCGCCGCGAACCCTCCACCACTGGCGCGGCGGCCGATTCTGCAGGTACCTGATTGGTCGGCGCCCGGAATCAGTCACTGGTCCAGGAGCCTTTATAGGACCGCGCAACACAGCATCTCGACACTTCGCTTGAAGATGATGGGTACGAAACCCTTCGAAACGTTGCGAGAAGACGACGCCTTTACTCGGCTGATCACCCGAGAAGATTTCACGAGTCAATAATAGTTAAGTCAACGTCATAGTCATCATGTCAAGACCAATGTTTGCCAAGCCAGATCAAATGTACTGTTGTTGAACAACTGTCAGTGAGCCAAGATATGCAAATACTTCCTCTCTTCAAAAAAAAGTATATACTGCTTAGTGATTTAACAAAGTGTGTGTATAGACTATCTTCCTTCTACTTTAGTGTTCTAGTCTGCTATCTTCATCCTCCTTGTTCCATAAGACCAACAAAAAAAAAAATATGCACCTCACTTACTTCACCTCTTATACACCAAAACTCCAATAATCATCAGCATCACATAATCTCAATACTTCAATAATACCTCTTACGTCGATACATATAGATCTTATCATCAATATCATTTACCGTACCTCTTGTCCACAAAAACTCCAATAATCATCTACTTCACATAATCTCAATAATACCTCAATAATACCTCTTCAATACGTCGATACATATAAACCTTATTACCAATATCATTTCACTTCCATAACAACTCTTTCCTCTAGTCAGTCTCCTGGAACAAGTACAGATAAAATCCTAATGCAAACCTCAGTTCATCATCCCATACAATCTGAAGACACATTGTCAACACACAACCTCTGTGTAATCCATCTGACCCAAATCTTCTACTCATTATGAATTATAAACAAAAGAAATGCATACATGACCTCTAACAGACTTAGTTCGAATAACTCTCAGTAATTAAGTACGATTACGGAGTGTGAATGATCATAATATTTCACAGTGTGTACACCACTTCAAGAATTATGGCAAACAGAAGCAAACATGTGGAGTATTTCTTGTGTCAAGTGTCACTTCCTATTTCAATTGCTCACGAAAAATGCAGTGTAATAACTGTCAATGGTCTAAACCTAGTTTTGGTATGTCATGTCGTTAGCTTCCTTCCTATTAGGATAAATTTATACAGCTTTCATAAAACCTCCAGCTCATGTGACTTCTATGAAGTTTCTTGTACTAATGTCGTTTGTCGAATTATAGCAGTTCATTTTCTTATCTTAAAAATATAAGGCACTGAGCGTAAGCAAAACATGCAATAGCGAGTAAATATACCAGTAGAGAACAGAATGTCAACAAGTGGATGCAGCACAATTCTTACAAGGAGGCTCTGCCAAGCGAACAATCTATAATTAACACCATACTGTGGCCTAAACTCCATGTTCGCACACCTTACATCAGCATTTCTATATACCAAATTAAAGAGTAGTTATGACAACAACAGATATGTATAAATATGCAATCTATACGCATAGCAGCAAACATATGTTATCTAACATAATAAACAGGTCATTAGCATCATATCAGCATAAGCAAATAAATGTTCATATGTCATCTTAATAAGTAAACATGAAAGCGCAAGCAGATAAATCACAAAGTATAACTTACATACATATCAGCACAACTAATCAGGTGACAATTATAATTTAAATAAATAAGCACAGCAGGCACATAATTAAAAAATATGACATCAGTGAAAAAGCAGTGCAGCCAAGCGATGCATAATATATACAAATAACTATCCTGTTCATTAATAAAACATTGACAAAAATCAGCAAATGTACGCAAGCACGTCGCTTCACACGTAAATTCATAGAACATGAAATTAGCACAAAGTATGAATCACGTAGTTTATTAGTTTCTTCTTCGAAATTACATTCTTCCTGAAAATTTCTCGATAGCAAGTCGTCTTAACGTCGGACACGCACAGAATTTACCTGAAGTTCTTAAATATTTTATAGAACCGTATCCTGAATAATACTGAATGTTAATAACATAATTCATCAAGTCACTATAGCTTTATACTGAATTTAGTCGGAGAAATTAGACTGTGTATTTGTTTACGGCTGTCAGTGCATTCGCACTGAGCGCTCGATCAGCTGTAGGCGCGCGACGTAGGAAGCAATTGTTTGCGGTCAACGACTGCCTTGTCCGGCGCGCAGACTTGACTGTTGCTTTGAGTATAAGCCGCCGCCAAAACACAGGGCGGTAT
Source organism: Schistocerca serialis cubense (assembly GCF_023864345.2). Lineage (NCBI taxonomy): Eukaryota > Metazoa > Arthropoda > Insecta > Orthoptera > Acrididae > Schistocerca > Schistocerca serialis. The sequence continues at coordinate 310,025,041 of NC_064640.1, forward strand.
CCTTGTACTCTCCGCATGTTTACATGTAGCTGTGAGTTTCTCTAAAGTATGTCATTCCACAAAAATTTTTACGTTAGATATATGATGTATTCCTTTAGAGCGTCGAGATTTAAGAGTTTCTACTTCGACAGTGTTATCATGAATAATTTTACGAATTCTATATGGACCGTTATAAAGCAGAAAAAATTTGCGACACAAGCCTTTTCCTTTGTGAGACAAACGATGAGACTTAATTAACACCTTCTGACCAACTGACAAGATTTTTGAACGACCAGGACGCTTAGCTGATTTCTCTCTTCTAGCAGCCGCAGATGCAATATTTTGTAGAGCCAGGTTGACAACTTCAGAATGTCGCAGTTTCCGTGAAGGCGGAAAAGGAACGATTTCAGATATGCGATTTGTCGGTGCTTTGTTTTTTAATATCAGTATAGGCGGTAAAGAAGTTGAGTCATTAGGAAGTTCATGCAGAATGCTTTGAAAAATATGAAGATACTGATCCCACGTTCTGTGATTCCGATGACAATAAAGACGACACAATTTATTGATTTCCTTCAGCCATCTCTCTGAAGTGTTAGATTGAGGGTGAAAAAGTGAAATGAAGATTGGTTTAATTTTACGACGCTGTAGAGTACGAAGCCAAATTTTAGAACGAAACTGTGATCCATTATCTGATATAACCTTATCAACATGACCAACTTCTTTAAGAAAATGTTTGATGAAAGCGTTAGATACTGAACGAGCTGTTGCTTTGCGTAAAGGTGTAAAACACACATATTTTGACGTCAACTCCACTGCTACGAAAATGTACGCAAAACCATTGGTAGAACGAACCACTGGACCGAACAAATCGACTGCAGCCATGTCCTTTAATTTCCTGGAATGATAGGAAACAACGGTGCTCTGTGAGAAACTGTTGGCGGCTTAGCCTTTTGACATAATTTGCATTTGGCCAGAACAGATCGAATACGTTTTTCCATATTACTGAAGTAGCAATTTTCTCGTAATTTATGAAAGCATTTTCTGGGACCAAAGTGTGCATAACTGAAATGCGTATACCAAATCAGCTTATTAACCCACTCATCAGGAATACAAACTAACCAAACAGAGTTGTCGACCGATTTTCGTTTGAAAAGAATGTCATTGCGGACTAAATAAAGCTGTCTAATCGCTACGCTTTCCTTTCTCCTCCACTTCTCCTTAATGTCCTTCCAGATTGGATCCTTATTTTGCTCCTTAGCGATGTCCTGGAGCGAAGACGAAATAAAGTTCTCAAACGCAACACCTTGAATATACATCAAACAATAATCGTTTTCTATGCAGTCCTCTTCAGCACTTTGTTTCAAACCCATAGGTGCACGTGATAAAGCATCAGCAACAATATTTGAAGAACCCTGTATGTAAACAATTCTAAAATCAAACTCCTGTAGGTACAACGCCCATCGTGACAATCTGCCGTGAGTTAATTTTGTTGACATAAGAAATTCCAGAGCTCGATGATCGGTATAAACCTTAGTATGTCTGCCAAACAAAAATGTGCGAAATTTTGTGAAAGCCCAAACAACAGCCAAAACTTCAAGTTCCGTAATCGAATAATTATTTTCTGATTTAGAGAGAACACGACTTCCAAATGCAATAGTCTTCTGTACTACAACGCCGTTTTCTTCTATCTCTTGAAATAAATGTGCACCTAGGCCCTTGTATGATGAGTCCGTCGCCAAACAAAAATCTTTAGATAAATCCGGATGTGAAAGAAGTGGAGCAGCAACTAAAGCATCACGAAGCTGTTCAAATTCTGACTGAGCTTCCTCATCCCAACACCAATTAGATTTCTTTCCAGATAGTTCACATAAACGAGGTGTGGCCAAATCGTCCAATCTAACAAAGCGTCGAAGAAAATTACAGACACCAAGGAAACTACGAACATCACGTTTTGTAGTAGGAACAGCATAATTACGAATAGCGTCTAATTTTTCTGGATCAGGAAGAATACCTTCTGTAGAAATAATGTGACCGAGAAATTTCACCTGTGAACGACCAAATTCAGATTTTTCTAAGTTCACCGTAATGCCAACTCTTGCAAAGATACGTAACAATGAATCCAAAATTTTGTTGTTCTCACTCCAAGAATGTTTAGCAATAAGAATATCGTCAACATATGAAGTAATATTGTCACGAAGATAAACAGGTAAAATTTCATTTAAGCTACGAATGAATGCTGCTGAAGATACAGTAAGTCCAAACGGTAATTTCCGAAACTGGTAACAGTTACCAAAGGCTAAAAAGGCCGTGTATTTTCTACAATCAGGGTGGAGTTCTATTTGCCAAAAACTTGCGCGCATATCAATCGTGGATAAAACTTTAATTCCATGAAAATGTTGAAGAAGTTCATCTAAATTTTGTGGACGGTCAGTTTCAGAATGATGATATTATTTATCTGTCTGGAATCCAGAACCAAACGAATTGACCCATCCTTTTTAAGAACAACGTGTAATGGGCTGGTATAAGGACTGACTGCAGGCTCAATAATGCCCTGATCTAACATGTACTGAAGTTCATTCTTAACCTTGTCTCTGTAAGCCAAAGGAATAGCGTACGTTTTCCCGCGAAATGGTGTGTGTTCTTTTACTTTAAATAAATATTGTAAGCCTTGTATAGTTCCTGTGTGATGACTAAATACTGTAGCATGTGAAGTCAAAATGTGGTGCAGCTCTTCTCTTGCAACGTCATCTGGCACTTCAGCTTTCTTAACCTTTTCATTAATTAATTCTTCGCTATTAATTATATCATCCATCGCGTCTCTGTATCTATTGTCATTGTCATGAATAAACACACTGTCGTCATAATGCTCAACGAAAACATCAGAAGTAAGAAACCTTAAACATTTTGTATCTGACTCAGATCTTGTTAAACACTCGAAAAATTTCAAACTTTTCGGCATTCCGGCAACAGTCAAATTCACACTTCCTTCTTTAAAGTTCAAAATTGCCTTATGTGCGTTAAGAAACTCCATACCTAATATAATTTGTGTACTGAGTAATGGAACAATAATAAAATTAGCAGAAAATTCGTATCCTTGACAAATGAAATTTAAGTTGGTCTGTTGTTTAACTTCCACACTTTTTCCAGAAATAGCTCCTCGAATTGTAGTTTTTGAAATAGGTAACACAGGACAAGCAATAGTTCTTACATATATACGAAAAACTGATTCACTAATGACATTCAGTGGGCTCCCAGAATCTAAAACTGCAGTGAACTTATTCTTACCCACACATACTTCAATAACAGGATGTAAAAACGTGTCTACATTATTTTCCTTTTCGTCTAGCAAAATGTCTCTCATGTCTTCCAGGCGTACGTAGTGTAAAGTCGTAGTGTCATTACTTTCTGAACCGTCTATATTGCTGCCAGAAGCCGAAGCTGCAAGTCATTGTCAATTGTTTGCGTCACGTCTATGATTATTCGCGTCATTTCGCGGATCAATTTCTACTATTTGCACTTGTCTCTCTGAAGTTCTGTCACGTGGAGGATGCCAATTAGGTCCCTCCTGTCTGTTAGATGCAAATTCTTGGTTGTGTCTGTTATTAAAATTTCTGTTTTCCTGTCTGTCTGCATGACTACTTCTTGTGTAATTTCGACTGTCACTTCTGAAATTATTGTTGTATCTACTACCCTGGTTATTTCTGTAGTAAGAATTTCTATTACTGTATGAATAATTTCTGTCTTGATGACACCGATTACTGTTCCCGTATGATTGATCATTCCGGTACGAATTACCGCTATTATAACTGTCTGTGTAATTTCTGTTAGAACGTCTGTTATTGTCATAGGGCTGGTATCTATTGTCCTGTCTGTTACGTCTGTCATTCTCAAAATTACCCATATATCGCCCGTTCCGATCACGATCCCTTTTCTCTGAAAATCTATTGTAATTAGTGTTACTGAAACAATTACAAGAAGTCCCGTCGTCGTTGTCATACTCAAGTTCTTGTAGCAAAGTCTTAAAAGTCTCAATGTCGTCTTTACATCTTCCGGCTAAAGGAATTTGTCTTACGGATTGTGGCAGCTTGGTTAAACAAATGCGAATTAATTCAGTCGGGCTATAAGGGTTGGAAAGGAACTGATTCTTTCGAATCATGTCTTCAAAATATTCTGCTGGCGTGCGGAACTCAGACTGTTTGAAATTACGCTGCATAATAAGACTGTGTTTGACTCTGTCTTGCGTGTTTTCGGACCAATATGCCGATAGAAATGCATGATAAAAATCATTTAGATTATTACAATCTCTAATAAGTGCGCGCATCCGCGTCGCCGGTTCGTTTTCTAAATATCCACACATAAATTCCAGTTTGTGACTTAGTGGCCAATTTGGTGGAAGTGCGTACATAAATTGATCTAACCATGCACATGGATGTATGTCATTCTTAGAATTGCGGAAGATCTTAAATTTCCGAACAGTCAAAAAGTGTTTATAGTCGAAGTTTTCGCCTTGTGGCGACAAAGACCTACCGCGTCTGTCCCAGTCACAATGACGATTATTGTTAAATTCACGCGCCTGGCGCTCTCTTGTTGCATCCCGTACATGAAACAAATTACTTTCTTCAAACCCCTCTGCTATCTGTGATTCCATATTTCTTTTGTTGTCTTTTCCTACGATTTCGCCTTCAATTTGTTTGACTTGCTTTCGTAATGCCTCAACTTCCCTTTTAACGCGTTCATTAAATTTTCCCTGATTTTCAACATGTCTATTTATGTTCTGGTACTCTTCGGTTTCTGCAAATGGTAATGGAGCTGTATCATCCGAATCTCTGTCCCCATTTAAACTAAGATTTGTCAATTTGTCTGAAATCTCCTCAACTCTTTCCAATAAATCACCTATTTTTTCTTTCTGTTTATTTACGTCTTCCGTAAGTGTTGCGACTCGGGTTTCAGTATTAACACATTTAGTAGTTAACTGTTCATATTGTTGTGTTAGGTTATTTAATCTGTCATTTGGTACGGATTCCTCGATTCTCTCAAATATTTCTTCCTTATCTTTTGCACGTTGTAAATTTAACTCTGAAAATTTCTGTACTATCACGCGATCTCTTTCTTCCTGTTCTCTATCCTGTTCCCTTTGTCTAATCTCTACTGCAATTAATCTATTATTGTGAGAATTCAAAATCGGTTGTACTTCTTCTCTGATTTCTTTCTTTAACTCATCTTTCATATTTTTCAAGCATGTGAATCTAACATTCGTGAATCTAACCGTGTTTCCAAAGTTCCCATCTCTCTTTTAATTGTTCCTATCTCTGTTTTTAATTCAGATCCTAACTGTGATCCAAGTGAGTCTAACCGTGTTTCCATTGTTCCCATCTCAGTTCTAATTGTTCCTATTTGTGAGTCTAACCGTGTTTTTAATTCAGATCCCAAATTTAATATTGCACTCATCAACTGCTCCGTATGAACTAGTTCAAAATTCCTTTCGCCCCTAACATTTCCCACAAAACCAGCTTCCTTCGTCATAGCTGTAAGGCCATCTGTGTTCGATACTATTACAGAATCTTCTGTCGTTAATCTCTGATCCTGAAAATTTTTTGATTGTGAAAAATTTGGAAATGGTTCCTGACTATTTTCCCGACTTATTACACTGTTTTCCACTTCATTATCCATCATACTGTTTTCCTCTGTTGGCGAGTTCGCCATGTTAACAATTTCGTCATTCTCACTATCCATCATTTTTGCCTTTTTCATCGATCGCGTAATCATTTACAAAACATATAAAACTCGTCACTGTACGAAAATTACACACAATGACTCTTTATCTCCAACAATACCATTTACATAAAATGTCTCCCTCAAACACGATTAATCGAACAATTGAAATAATTGCACTAAATTGTCAAACGCGTATACAAGGCAATAAAAATTAAATTTTGAAAAATACCATTAGAAGAATGCCAATTACCAAATCTACACATGCAATATAGACTACAATTACTAAACTACAAATTACTACAACAATACTACAGTCTACTATTTTCACAATCAGAAGAATTCCAAGGGACGATCCTGGCAGCGGTCGCCACGTGCTTGGGGGCTTAATTAAATATAATGCAAATATTTTTAGTAGTTGTATGTCCGATTACGCTGTTTCGTAATCGGTTGGCCCTGACTAGTATTTGTACACAATCTGACTGCATAGAATAACAACAAAGAATGAAAGAAAATTTTCGTTAACAGAAATAATTAATTAAGTCCCCAGCAACTATAAAACCTATGAACCCAAAGCACAAGTGTAATTGTTCTGTGTGTGGGAGTGTGACTCAACATACACATCTGGCACGGTTCTTCTTCAACAAGACAAGAAATTTTAAATATCATTTATGCTGAAGTAATTAAAAAATAGAAATACTATAATTGCGTAAGAAAACCAGAATTACACTCTAATACAAGAATACACGCCAGATGCTTTGTTGACTGAACCTGTAATGATGCATTATTTAGGACACTGAAATAATGAGAAAAAAAGAAACGGAGTTTGTTACCTCATTTATATTGATGAAAATCACTCTAATCCTTACAATATATCTCCACACCGACACTCTACTACCACATCTCAACAAGACTCTTCAGTATCACATCTCAGCAAGCACTGCCTACAAACACTCTCTGCTACGAGTTCTTAACAAGCACTGACGACCACGAGACCTCGACAGGCACACTACTACGAGCTCTCCCCAAGCACTGTGTAGGCAGCTTAATAATACTCTTTGGCGCAATCTCTGGCGCAGTGGCTCAGTGTAGCCACCTTTCAACATATAAGTCACTTTGTGATCTAGAGATAGTTGATAGAGCTTTGGATGCTAGAAAATGAATTGCCAGGTGGTGAAGTCAGACCATTTCTAACATTCTTCTACTTCAGTAGAGAGGTGACAGCAGCAGAGGCAGCCAGAAATATTTGTGCTGTGTATGGGGATAAAGCCATTTCACAGAGCACAACAAGAAAGTGGTTTTTGTTTAAGGAGGGCCGTTTTGACATTAGTGATATTAGTTTACTCAAGATCTTGCAACTGCGATGAACTGTGACCATTCCTCCATTGTCCAGCATTTACATACAATGGGGAAAGTTGAAAAATTGGGTGTTTTGGTACTACATGTTCTAAGCCAAAATCACAAAAATCAGTGGCTGGTTAATATGTGCATCTCTGCTTGCTCATCATCAATTGGCTCCTGAACAACACCGATCATTTCTATCCTGTATCATTACTGGTGATGAGAAATGGTGTCCTTATGCTAGCACAAGGAAAAGAAAGGAATGGCTGACCAAACAAAGCAGCAACTCACTGTACTTAGACCTACACAAATCCCCAAAAGGTAATGTTATGTATCTGTTGGAACTGTGACATTGTGGTGTACTAAGAATTGCTTCACCGAGGTGTAACCATCACTGCTGACATTTATTTTCAACAACTGAGATGTCTTATAGATGCAGTCAAAGAACAATGACCAGGACGACTGCGTGAAGTGATGCTACTCCATGACAATGGCTGCCTGCGTTCTTCTCAACTGACAAAAAAACGCTATACAGGAGTTGGGTTGGGAAATCATTCTGCATCCACCTTACTCATCTAATCTTGCTCCCTCAAATTGTCACCTTTTCTGCACTCTATCAAACAACCTTCAAGGGACTTCCTCTTGGGATGAAAATGCTCCGAACATGGCTCGATCAATTCTTAGCCTCAAAACTACACGATTTCTACAGTTGCAGAATCGAAAAGTTACCCCAACATTGGCAGACTGTTGTAAATAGTGAAGGAGACTATATTATTGATGACTAGTCTCTTCTATGCGTATTTGATGTGTTCATTAAACGTATGGAAAAATTCTATGAACTTTTACACCAACCCAATATATTTGAATACTGAAAGATTGTTTTTCCTATTCATTTCCATTAACTTACATTTTTTTACACTTACATTGGAGCAAACTGCCATTCCTCACACCAGACAGAAATTCTGTAACCTCCTACAGTCACACGATGACAACACTTTCCCATAAAACACATCAGCAGCAGCAGCAGTCACAGATTGCTGCTCACCCTGTCACTCAAATCATTTATGTAGATAGTGAAGAAGAGAGGCCCTACCACACTTCAATTGGGAACTGATGATATCCTTGTCTCTGATGAACACTAACCACCAGGATAACCTACTAGGTTCTGTTACTTAAGACGACTTTGAGTCACACTCATACTCGTGAACCTAATCCATTGGTTCAGACCATTGTTCACAATCTGCAGTGGGGCACTGTGTCAAACACCTCCCACTAAGCTAGGGATGTAGTCTGCCTGTTGCCCGTCAGCCATGGTTTGTGGCACATCATGTGAGAAAAGGGTAAAATGAGATTCGCATGAGTGATGCTTTCTAAATCTGTGCTGATTTGTGAATAGAAGTTTTTTTGCTCAATGAAATTTATTATACTCAAACTTAGAATGTGCTCAGGAATTTTGCAGCAAATTGATGTTTAAGGATTGTGATCTGTAATTTTTCAGTTTCATTTCTTTGCCCTTTTGCCCTTCGTGTACACAAGAGTCACCTGCGATTTTTTCCAGCCACTTGGGTCTTTGTGCTGGGTGAAGCTTGGCAAGCTGCCAAGGTAAGGTGCCAGTTGCAAAGAGTACCCTCTGTAAAAACTGAATTCGGATTCTATTTGGATAGGGTGACTCAGTAGTTTTTAACTATCTCAGTTGCTTCTTGACACCAGGGATGCCTATTTCTATGTCCTCCATACAGGAATCTCTGTGACACTCAAATGATTGACTGTGTGTCTGTATGATCCTGTTTGAATGCTTTTGTAAATCCAAAATGTAAAACTTCATCTTCCCTTTTGCTGTCTTCTATTGCCAAACCAGACTGGTTGAAGAATGATTGGATAGAAGCTTTCGACCCACTTGGTGGTTTTACATGGGACTGTAACTATCTTTCGCCAGCCTATACTGTCAGAAGTTTTTGAATGCGTTCCACGTTGATCTTTTTACAGACACTTTTAATTTCTGCCAGCTTTTACCTGTCAACATTTGCATGTCCTTTTTTGAACTGAGACTGCAACAGTAACTGCTCCTCAGCATTTTCAGAGTTTTGTTATTAAACTACAGTGAGCCTTTCTGGTCCTTAATCCATGTACTCAGCACATACTTTTCCAGAGCGTAATTTACAATCCATGTAAACATTGCTCGTAATTCCTCTTTGTCCATAATATTTGAACTAAATGATGTCCATTCATTGTGTAAGTAGAATGTTAACAACAGTGTATCTTTTCTTTCCAGCATAAAAACTCTCCAAGCCTTCTTGATGGATTTATTAACTTGGCACTGTGGTGATAACATGATCACTAATCCCATATTTCAATAACAGTCTTAAAATGTTATCACAAGAACAGAGATTCAAATAAAGCTGAAGCTTCAGTGAAGGGGGGAAGAAAGTGCAAGCTCAAAATGAGGACTTCTATATGGAAAGCATTCAGTAACTGTTAAAGAAAATACTGTGTGCCAAATTCTTTAAAAAAGAAGAAATGCTAAAATGCTCCTACATAAAATGTCTGTAGGAAAAATTGTCGATCCAGTCACTCATTGATCATATTTCAGAACTGAAGATAATGTTGAAATACATACAAAATGGTCTCACTGAAGAAAACTGCACTAAAAATTCCTCCTTGCACTCAGATATAAAGCTGTAGACCTGGAAAGTAACTACTCTCCTTCAAGTGAAGGAAGGCTATTGGAACTGAGGGGTACCTCTCACAGTCTTACGCAAGAACTGCCCCCACCACCCTCTTTTCAAGCAGTAGTTCTTGTCCTTAGTCTTTGGAGCAAAGGACCATTCTGTATGATAGGAGATGCACATCATTCCAGTTTTTTAAGATGATCACAGGAACAGATGAGCAAAAGTATAGGAAAAAGATATCTTAGGGATTTGAATTTCCATTGACAATCGGCTCATTAGAAACTGAGTACAAACTTCAACTCAACAATGATATAGTAGGTAACAGCCCTCAGACTTTTGGAAGGAACCATTCCAGCATCCGCCTGAAGTGTTTCAGGTAACTGTTGAAAATCGAGAAAAGGTAGAACAAATGGGAATTTGGACATTACCCTGTCTGAATTTAAGTGTCTCAACTGTTGCACTACTTTATTCTGTCACAATTATGAACCTATATCACATTAGATTTTTGTAAAGCTGTTATGTGCTCTTGTATGGAGATTTCTTAGAGATAATCAGTGTGTCTGTAGAGACCAACATTGACCACACAAGCACAGGTCATGTGAAACTCAGCTCATAATGTATCGTCACAGAATCTACAAAACCAGAATCATAGCACTTAACTTTCAAAAAGCCATTCATGCAGTTCCGTACAGTCACTTGCTACACAGAACACATGTAAAATCTTGTAACATCTTTTATCTTTGCTATCAAGGAACGAAGATATATTGATGGCAGAGACATGTACGTCATAGATTTAATGGCGACACCACAAGCAGTGGTAACTATGCTACATGATCTCTGACCACACAAAGCAGTCATCTGGGAACTACCAAAATGAAAATACAACCAACCACAGAGTGGATGGAAATCAGTTTCTCTTGGGGCAGTTGCATGAAGCAGATCATTGATAGCTACACTATTCCACCACGTTCTCACTGCCACTGCTGATGGATTCTGATTATAATTTTATGTCCCGGATTAGTATTCCCAGCAGACACTAAAAATTTGCCCAAATTCTTCCTTGGCAGCTCCCAGGAGCTGAACCACCTGTATTAATCAGCTGCTAGGGGGAAATAGTGAGCGAGTTGTGGCAGACACGGAAGCTATTGCAGCATGGGGGAACGACTGAGCGCCCAAGTCTGCAAGCGAAGCATAATGACAACATGGAAGCCAAGAGATACCGTCATACTAGAGGCAAAGAAGCGTGTCATAAGGAGGCCTTGGTACAACACAACAATAAGTATTCAGGTGCCAAATCAACAGAAAAAAGCTTTTGAAAAGTGAAGTTGTGAAAGTATGAAGTCGCTAGGAGACCTGACAGTGAGAGAGAACCAGGACACATGATGTGATTCCTCTGTTTCTCCCGGCATACTTCTTGCTCGAACAGTCAACGGGTGTACTGCCGGACCATAGTGTCCAACGAGCACAATATCTCGGTGAACAGACACGTCGCCGTCGTCTGGTGTGCTGACGAACTGAGTTCCTGAGGACGGGTGGCTGTCTTAAATCTCCTCCCATCGCAAGGCATTCTCTCCGCGCTCCATGCCCGTGCTTCAGCGGTCGGTGAGACGCTGGCGTCATCGTCTGTGGTGGCGTCGATTTAATTGCCTCGTCCGCCCTAGTCACTCGTTCGTTTCCTTTGCTGAGCGTCTTTTTAATTAGACTCAAAGCTGGTTCCTATGCCCTGATGAGGTTGTAGCTGCAATCTCGGTTGATGAGTCTGTCCCTGGTATGAATTTTGATAGCGTCTCTGACAACGCTGTCCCAGCATTTAGATGTCTGTGCCAAGACCCTGGTATGTTGGTAGTCCATTTCGTGATTTTCAGACAAACAGTGTCCTGCAACCGCTGACTATTTGGGGTATCCAAGTCGAATGTGCCTGACAGGATTGATACCTGGACCATAATGGTCACAGCTATTCTGCCATTACAGTTAACCACATCTTGACAGTGCAGTGAGGCAGGTCAGTGTCGGACTTGAGAGGGTATTGTGAATACTGACAAGACACACACTTTGATAATACCAGGTGAGAGTATCAGAGGGTGGGCTATACTACACATGGCCTGCACCTGAATAGGATTGGGGTGGTTGGTGAAGCCTGTAAGTGACATTACAGTAGAAGTAGATGATAATGGGTCACCCAAGGCTAAGTTCAGTGATGACATGTAGTAATGCAAAACTTTTTAGTATGGAATCAGGTAGGAGGTATTCCTGTTTGATGAAGGTTCCTTTAGTGCTGTAAGTTAGTTCAGTAACTGGGGAATGCCGATCAGAAGGCACAGTAACCTTATTTCATCAAAATATTAGCCATTAAAGGTAAAATAGATGAACTGATAATAGATGTTGACACTGACATTTTTTGTATCTGAGAACATCATTTACATAACGAAGAAATAAGAGGGCTGTTTTGAAGGGGTACACCTTTCCTGATTTCTCTGCAAGGACTTTGTTGCAGAAGAGAGGATTTATTTTGTGTGGGGATTCCAATATAAACTTTCTGACAGATTCTCCAGAGAAAATAATTTCTCTTTGCAAATGACAAAAGTGTTACTGTCAAAGATATGGATGCAATTTAAATGGTGTTGCTAATAGGGTAGTCAGTAACATTTGCACGTGGCTTTAAGAGAACAGATTAACGCTTAACTGGAACACAACACAATACAATGCATACAGCTTCCGACATGTAACTCTTATAAAAAATGAAATTTTATTTTGTGAAGATAATCAGTCAGTGAAGTCAACCATTTTAAATTCTTAGACCTGAGGGTAGGTGAAAGGCTGTCTTGGAAGTTTCACCTTCAAGATCTTACACAGACACTGAATGCTGCGATCTTCGCTATAAGAATACACTCCCCCCATATCTGACACTGAAGCATTAGGGCTTGTTTATTTTTGCATACTTTCATTCTATTACCCTATATGGTGTTATATTGTTGGGCAACTCTGTGCACTCATCAGGAATATTTTTAGCCCAGAAAAGGGCCACTAGATTGATATGCAGTGTAAATTTGTGAACTTACATTATCAGCATTTTGTAAACTACAGACTGACTTGTTCTATGACCAAGCAGCTTTGGCTTGCATGGTCCCATGGAACCCGATAAATGAAAGAATAGAACCACTGGAAATGTGCTACTACAGGAGAACACTGAAGATTAGGTGGGTACTGAATCAAATTGGGAAGAAAAGAAATTTGTGCCAAAACTTGAATAAAGGAGGGATTTATTGATACGAAAACTACTGAGGCATCAAGGAATGGTCAATTTGGTAATGTTGTGGAGAAAGAGAGAGAGAGAGGGGGGGGGGGGGGGGGGAGAGCAAAACTGCAGAGAGAGACTAAATCTTGACTACAGGAGGCAGGTTCAAGTAGATGTAGGTTGCAGTGGTTATGCAGAGATGAAGAGATTTGTGCAGGAGGGTGGAGAGGTGCATGAAACCAGTCTTTGAATTTAAGATCACAACGGCAACAACAACAGACCAGAGGATAACACTACATATATTCCCTTATGAAATTTGTCATCAGCAATCAATCATCGTTTGAAAACAACAGTAGCATTCATATATGACTTACACTATCCAGCACCCAGTGTTAGTATGATACAGAAAGGATTGAGGTATTGGAGCATAAAGATCTTTGACGACATGTCCAGGGATGTAAAAAAATTAACAGATGATAAAATTAACTTGAAACACAAAACTACTTCAATTTCTCTGTGTGTAGTAATAGCCATATGTTTTTGCTGAGAAAGTTTGCTAAAATTTCGAAACTGGCATGTTTGACATCACAGAGTTCTAACCCTCTTATCCCATAATTTGCTAGTTCACGTGATAATACCAGATGAAACGGAGTCGACAGATCTACAGAAGTCCCAATGTTTGTTTCCTTTATCCCAATGTTTGTTTCCTTTATCCACCGAAAAAGTTGTTACTGCTGTTATTACCTGTCAACATTTTGCAACATCTGTACTGTGAATTATTTAATACCTTATGTTCATGGAAAATAAGGTTTTGTTCAAACAATAATTTATGATATGTTTACATCAATAAAATTGACCTGTAATTGTTTGTTAATGGTTGTTCCCATTTTATAAAATAGTCCTATCTCACAAGGGAACCTCCCCATCACACCCCCCTCAGATTTAGTTATAAGTTGGAACAGTGGATAGGCCTTGAAAAACTGAACACAGATCAATCGAGAAAACAGGAAGAAGTTGTGTGGAACTACGAAAAAATAAGCAAAATGTACAAACTGAGTAGTCCTTGCGCCATAGGCAACAACATGGACGACGGAAGTTCAGGAGCGCCGTGGTTAGCGTGAGCAGCTGCGAAACCAGAGGTCCTTGGTTCAAGTCCTCCCTCAAGTGAAAAATTTACTTTCTTTATTTTCGCAAAGTTATGATCTGTCTGTTCGTTCATTGACGTCTCTGTTCACTGTAATAAGTTTAGTTTCTGTGTTTTGCGACCGCACCGCAAAAACGTGTGATTAGTAGACGAAAGGACATGCCTCTCCAATGGGAACCGAAAACATTTGATCGCAAGGTCATAGGTCAACCGATTCCTCCCCAGGAAAACACGTCTGATATATTCTATACGATACTGGTGACGGCATGTGCGTCATATGACAGTAATATGTTGTCGACCCACCTAACTTGTACACTTGGCGAATGGGTAAAAAGATTCTTCTACCTTGCCCAATTTAGGTTTTCTTGTGGATGTGATTATCACTCCCAAAAAAGTGATCACATCAGACGGACAGATATAATTGTCTGAAAACAAAAAATTAAAATTTTCACTCGAGGGAAGACTTGAACAAAGGTTCTCTCGTTTCGCTGCTGCTCACGCTAACCACAGGACCACGGCGCTCCTACCCTCACAGTTTCCTTGATATTGCTTATCTCACATGGACTACTCAGTTTGTGTATTTTGCTTATTTTTTTCATAGTTCTACATAACTTCTTCCTGTTTTCTCGATTGATCTGTGTTCAGTTTTTCAAGGCCTATCCACTTTGCCAACTTATAACTAAATCTGAGGGGGGTGCGATGGGGAGGTTCCCTTGTCAGTGATGTTTAAAGATCAGGAAAAGTCCCTTGGTCAACTGATCTGTTTATTAATTGTGTTAAATGGACTTAGGAATTCATTTGTGCAGTCTTTAAGTAATCTAAATGATTCATCATAACAACCACTGGCTATTTGAAATCATGTTAGGAATTCATTTATGCAGTCTTTAAGCAATCTACATGATTCATCATAACAACCACTGACTATTTGAAATCATGTTCCTTAAAACTTCTCAGGAAAAGGGGAATTTCCATTTTAGTTGAGTTTATTAGTAGTGTTAAACTATCCATTTTCCCTGCGTGGCTTACAAAATTGTTCTATTAAAGAATCATATATTGTCTTTGGCTCACTCACCAAATTTGTAGAATTGTATGACTGCTGTCTAGATACCCTTTCTATGCTTTTAGATTCTTTAGGGATGCTCTATGTGTTTCTCTTTGGGGTTTTTACTTTATTAGGAAATACTGCAGTGAGATGTGCATGACAAAAATATAGATCTTTCGTATCTTATATAATTTGATAATTTTTGAAGGAATTTTAAATGTCTTTTTTCCTCTGAGTATTTTTGCCACTGGACCGATTAAAACTGTTGCTAAATATTTTGTGGAATTGTCCGTGCTTTTCATTAGTATCATCTGCTTTGTGTTCCATCCCGCACTCTCAATGTGCAAGGACCTCCTCAAGATTATTTTGGTCAAATTTTGTTTATATAATATTCAATTGTTCTGACCACTAATTATTTCGTATTTTAATTTGTAACATGGTCAGTGGATGTTTGTCAGCCGTGTCATTGTTGTTCATGACAATTTTATGCGGATAAGGTTATAACACTATAAAATGTCAGAGTACACAAGACAGTTTGTTCCAGTTTAAGAGTCACATCTCATATGATTTGAGAGTTTGTCCAGAAGCTCTCCTAAATGATAGAATAATTCATCCATGTTACTGTTTGGTGTGCCCGCATCTCATGGTCGTGCGGTAGCGTTCTCGCTTCCCACGCCCGGGTTCCCGGGTTCAATTCCCGGCGGGGTCAGGGATTTTCTCTGCCTCGTGATGGCTGGGTGTTGTGTGATGTCCTTAGGTTAGTTAGGTTTAAGTAGTTCTAAGTTCTAGGGGACTGATGACCTAAGATGTTAAGTCCCATAGTGCTCAGAGCCATTTGAACTGTTTGGTGATCTATACAAGCCAACTATATATTATTAAGCTGTTCTTGCCTTGCTTTATTTTCACTGCTGCTGGTTAAATGGCTGTCATTGCAGTAAGTTCATCTTCCCAATCAAGTTTTTCACACTGATGTTATTTTTAGCATAAACACCCACACCCATACTCATGTTTGTCTTTCTACAACATACACTGACAATTTTATAATTATTTAGCTAATGAATCTCTTCAGTCTTGTGTCCAAGTTCACTCACAATATATAAGTGTGGTTTACACTCTTCCAAAAATTCAGCTACATGTTTGGCTTTATTAGTAAGGCAATGTGTATTTTGGAGCAATATTTTAAGTTTTTGTCTTCTATGGTGGTGTTAGCAGATGTTTAGTCTTCATATGTGTGTGCTTAAGACAGCTTTACTCTAAAAAGGGACTTAAAGTTCACTGACAAATGAACTGTCTTCATACATTTGGTTATTCAGTTTGATCTTGCCTTTTAATTATTGTTGCCTTGTTTTTCGCATGAAAAACGCTTACCCCACAGTTCAAATGCAGCCTGTATCTGGTTTGTAGACTTTTATCTACTTTTTCTGCATCTAGAACATTTTTCATAATCTGAACATAATATTCCAATTCTCGCATATGTTTTTTTCTTGTATCTCTCTTAACACATAGGTTTTAAATTAAACCATATCAATGTGGAATGGTAGCAACAATATTATTTTTCAATTTGTTTCACTTTACAAAATTTGTTGGCCTACAATACAAACATCAGCCTCATTACTTTCCACATTATTTGTAACAATTATACAGCTGAAAAAAATCACTATTGTACAACATTTTGCCTTCTAAGTCTACATCGTCTGTGATTTTATTTATTCTCACTCGTGGCTTCACCATATCCATTAAGGTTGCATTTATACAAAATCATTATCTAATACACATTTCTTTTTATTTCTTTTGACACACTGGGGATACAAAGCTGCTTTAAGATATGGCTTTGAGCTGTGGTGCATGCAGTGTAGTGTAGTGGTTAGCACCGCTGGCTGGCATGGTGCGGGATGCCAGTTCAAACCCAACTGCCAGAAACTGTATGTTATTTAGTATTTCACATTTCTGGAAGGTTCCTGAAATACCTTACACTTGTCATGTTTGTGTGATCGGGAACATTTGATGTTTGCATAAACTCCAGCATTCTGGAATATTCTGTGTTTGTATAATTAACTGCACACTCTGTCCAGGAACTCACTTCCCATCTAGCTGCACATTGTTGTCAATAATGAATGTGATTCTGGGTGTTTTACTTCATCAATGACCCTGCCTTAGGATTTGGACTTATTATGACTTCACCTCGACATTTTTAGAGGAGACACTGGCTATTTGAAAACATCTACAGGGTCTTACAAATAGGTACAGCCAAACTTTCAGGAAACATTCCTCACACACAAATAAAGAAAAGATGTTATGTGGACATGTGTCCAGAAATGCTTAATTTCCATGTTAGAGCTCATTTTAGTTCCATCAGTATGTACTGTACTTCCTCGATTCACCGCCAGTTGGCCCAATTGAAGGAAGGTAATGTTGACTTAGGTGCTTGTGTTGACATGCGACTCATTGCTCTACAGTACTAGCATCAAGCACATCAGTACGTAGCATCAACAGGTTAGTGTTCATCACGAACGTGGTTTTGCAGTCAGTGCAATGTTTACAAATGCGGAGTTGGCAGATGCCCATTTGATGTATGGATTAGCACAGGGCAATGGCCATGGCGCGGTACGTTTGTATCGAGACAGATTTCCAGAATGAAGGTGTCCCAACTGGAAGATGTTCGAAGCAATTGATCGGCATCTTAGGGAGCACGGAACATTCCAGCCTATGACTCGCGACAGGGGAAAACCTAGAACGATGAGGACACCTGCAATGGATGAGGCAATTCTTCGTGCAGTTGACGATAACCCTAATGTCAGCATCAGAGAAGTTGCTGCTGTACAAGGTAACGTTGACCCCATCACTGTATGGAGAGTGCTACGGGAGAACCAGTTGTTTCCGTACCATGTACAGCGTGTGCAGGCACTATCAGCAGCTGATTGGCCTCCACGGGTACACTTCTGCGAATAGTTCATCCAACAATGTGTCAATCCTCATTTCACTGCAAATGTTCTCTTTACGGATGAGGCTTCATTCCAACGTGATCAAATTGTAAATTTTGACAATCAACATGTGTGGGCTGACGAGAATCCGCACGCAATTGTGCAATCATGTCATCAACACAGATTTTCTGTGAACATTTGGGCAGGCATTGTTGGTGATGTCTTGATTGGGCTCCATGTTCTTCCACCTACGCTCAATGGAGCACGTTATCATGATTTCATACTGGATACTCTACCTGTGCTGCTAGAACATGTGCCTTTACAAGTACGACACAACATGTGGTTCATGCACGATGGTGCTCCTGCACATTTCAGTTGAAGTGTTCCTATGCTTCTCAACATCAGATTCAGTGACCGATGGATTGGTAGAGGCGGACCAATTCCATGGCCTCCACACTCTCCTGACCTCAACCCTCTTGACTTTCATTTATGGGGGCATTTGAAAGCTCTTGTCTACGCAACCCCGGTACCAAATGTAGAGACTCTTTGTGCTCGTATTGTGGACGGCTGTGATACAATACGCCATTCTCCAGGGCTGCATCAGCGCATCAGGGATTCCATGCGACGGAGGGTGGATGCATGTATCCTCGCTAACGGAGGACATTTTGAATATTTCCTGTAACAAAGTGTTTGAAGTCACGCTGGTACGTTCTGTTGCTGTGTGTTTCCATTCCATCATTAATGTGATTTGAAGAGAAGCAATAAAATGAGCTCTAACATGGAAGGTAAGCGTTTCCGGACACACGTCCACATAACATATTTTATTTCTTTGCGTGTGAGGAATGTTTCCTGAAAGTTTGGCCGTACCTTCTCGTAACACCCTGTATATCACTTTGACTCTAATTAGGCAACGTAAAAGCCGATTCCTAAATAGTTAAAAACCAATATACAAGCAGTACATCATTCCTAAGATCTGCATATTAAAGAGGCAGATGGATTCCAAAACAGCAGTAAGTCAGTTGAACATCAGGCATTCAATACTATTTTCCAGAAGCGCAGGTCATGACCTGATGAAATGGCTGAAAGGATTCAACCAAGTTGTCAAATACAACAGACGGGGTGATGTGATATATTTGGCAAATGTATACTTTTAGCTTAAATGGCACAGACAAGCAATGGTTTGAGAACAACAAAGAGAAGCTCAATAGGTGTGATAAGCTCCAGGCCACACTGGGAAAAACATTTGGTGACAATCAAGGAAAAAGTCCACTTACCAGAAGCAGAGGGGCCAATGTCATAGCAAAATGACACAGTCATACATACAGAATGTTTTGACCCTTTGCAACATTGTGAATCTGAATACATCAAAAGCCAACAAAATCACACATTTGACGAAAGGAGTTGCAGAAGGTGTACCAAGCTTTTCTGCTGAAGGATGTAACAATGAAAAACTTAGTCATCAAGTTGTGCCAGTATATCGAGCAAATGCAACAGAAAAGAATCTGATAAAAGAGTATTATTTATTGCTGAATGTGGTCCCCTGGCAGCGGGGGAACACCACCATGAGATTGCCCTCTCATATGCCAAATAGCAGGAGAAGAGATACGGCAGTATATGGCAGCAAGAAATTTTGGATGGAGTACACAAGAGATAATGGCCATGAACAACCTCTTTTGTCAGGAGCTGATAGAGACTGTTGAGGAAGTGGTGTATCAGTTTGCACCAGTCAAATGCACCACAAAGAGTGGACTTGGCCAACTCAGACTTTCTATTCTACCAAGTAAAATGCCCACAGACCAACAGGCATCTTGTTGATGGAGGGCAACACATCAGTTGATTTTCACTGTGGACATCCTAGACATGATGTTTGTTACTGCAGAGAAAGAAGACGAGTGTCTGACTTATATTATGCTGAAAGACATCAACCATCACTCCAGTCCTATTCACACCAGTCAACTGCAGACTATTATAGTCGATTTGTGGTCCTGAGCTCATCACCTTACTCTGGACAAGGTTGCTCCCACAGCCATTCCCCATCGACATACAGAGGTACCAGCCACTTACCTAGCTGCTCAATTCAGAAAATCTAAGGAGGGTGACCATTTACCGAGGTGAGGCTGCCGCAAATGAAAATCCTCCATGGATGACAGCTACGAAGACGACAGGAATTCTCATTGATGGCCAACCATTCTGGGCACTAATTGACACGGTGACTTTTTTTTCTGTAATGTCAAATTCTGATCATCGCCAGCACAAAGAGACTATGTTCTATGATACAAAAGCAATTGTGCTAAATGTTGCAAGTGGGATATACAAGATCTGTTCAAAAAATTCTAGAACTTTGTCCACAAAATTTTCTGCATGTACCTTTCACCTTACTATTCCTTGGGAATACTCTCCTCCACAATTAATACACTGCTCCCATTGCTGTTTCCATTTCCAAAAGCAGTCTTTGCACACCTCTTGCTGGATCACACAAAGTGCCATCTGCAAATTTTCTTTCATCTATTGTTGCAAATATTCATCTTTCCAACAGTGTTTTCAACTTTGGAAATAAAAATAGACTGCAGGGCCGGGTCTGGAGAGTACAGAGGATGAGGCAACAAAGTGATTTCATTTTTTGTGCATTAGTTACGAACCAACAGGGATGAATGTTTGAGTGCGTTATGATGCAAGAGCTGTGAATTGTCTCGCCACGTTTCAGGCCATTTCCTCCTCACATTTTCTTGCAGGCATCACAACACATCCTAATAGTACCATTGATTAACAGTTTGTCCCTGTGTCTTCAGTTCATGATGAACTAATCCTTCAAAGCCAAAGAAAACTATTAGCATGGCTTTGACATGTGACCTGACCTGACAAGCTATTTTTGGTCTTGAAGAGCCTTTTCAACCCATTGTGAAGATTGAACCTAGGTCTCAGCGTCATAGCCATAGACCCACATCTTGACACCAGCTATGATTCTCTTAAGGAACATCTCATTCTCATTTGCGCGATCTAAAAGCTGTTCACTGATTGCGAGGCAAAGGTATTTCTGGTCTCGACTCATGAGCCATGGGACGTACTTTATGGCAACATGATGCATTGCAAGATGCTGTATCAGGATTTCATCACATGATCCAACTGAAACGTTACATTCTTCTGCATCCTCTTGAGAAGTCTGTCTTCAATTGTCATGCACAATTTCGTTGACGTTCCTGACATGAGTGTCATTGGTAGATGTCAAAGGGCGTCCTGAACGAGGGTGATCTTTAACATCTGCCCAATCATTTTTAAACTCTGTGAACCATTCATAACACCAAGTACAGCTTAAGCACTCATCACTGTAGGCTTTCTGCATCATTTGGTGTCTCTGTAAAGGTTTTCTCAAGTGTTACACAAACTTTAATGCAGACATGTTGCTCCTCTGACTGTGCCATCTAGAAATTCACAAACTGTGCGACACAATGTCCACTCTATACAGCACTGAACAGTAACTAACAGGCATATAAAAATGAAACATCCGGCAGTTACACATTAAACACAGGCATCTGCAGGAATGCCTGTAACACTTACATTGATTAGAAGTAGGTTTATATTATGTAAATTTGTATGTCTGTTATTATGAAGTGGTTATTCTTTGTTAGTTAAGGTCATTGATTTGTGACAGAAAATTTAAAGTTTGTAATGTATATATGGAAAAAGATAAATGATTGTTTAAAGTAATGAAATTTTATAAAATGTGTAAGTTTATATGATAAATAATGTGTATTGGAAACTGGTTCATGCTTAGGGCACTTGTATTGTAAAATGTAAAAGATGTAGTGAAGTCCCTCCACAATGGAAGTGGTGTGGCGCAATGTAAAAGATGGTTTTGGTGGTCGAACTGGGCAGCTCCTTGGTGTGAACAGTATACAATCAGTGGCTGGTAGTTGCACGGTACATATCGACGGTGCCAAGAGAGACAGTTGGAAGCCGTTTTGCAAGGAAATTTTCCTCGAATGAGGATTTGGCTGTTGCTTGGTACTCTCGACAATAAGGAATGGCTCTAACGTGTTAAAAATCTGTTGCCAAGAAGAAATTTTATAGAGCATTCAAACAACAAGAGCTGTGAGTATGGTTAGCCACCACGTCGCTTGCCACCATAACTTCGCCACTGCTCCACCAACTTCATGCACACAGATATGTATCAGAGCGTGGGCCAGTTAATTTGTGAGAGTGATTTTAATAATAATACAAATGCTATAAATCAGTGTTTGGAACCGTATCTTTTATCCTGATCATGAACCTATGCAGGATACCCTCCTAAGTGTTTATTAAACTTAGTATCCTGTTTCAAATGCACTATTATTGTTTACTGATGTTTGTCAGATGTGCAAGGATTAGTAAAAGTGAAGCTATTTAGAATTTTACTAAAGTACTCTCACCGAGTGAGGTGGCGCAGTGGTTAGCACACTGGACTCGCATTCAGGAGGACGACGGTTCAATCCCGCGTCCGGCCATCCTGATTTAGGTTTTCCGTGATTTCCCTAAATCGCTCCAGGCAAATGCCGGGATGGTTCCTTCGAAAGGGCATGGCCGATATCCTTCCCCATCCTTCCCTAATCCGATGAGACTGATGACCTCGCTGTCTGGTCTCCTCCCCCAAACAACCCAACCCTAAAGTACTCTCAGCTTATTGTGATGTATTGTTTTGAAAAATTCAGTGCCAGACTGTGTAAATGTTACTGTCTAAAATACCTCCTTCACAGGTGATGAAAAAAGGCAAATAAGTTGTACTCATTTGAAACTTAATTTAGCTTTGATTACTATCATGAACGAATTTTTGAAGTTAATTGAGCTCAGTGTTGCATAATTTTCCTCAAAAAGTAAAAATATATACTATTCCAAGTGAAGTGAAGAGTTAATTTTGTTTGAATTAGTCTTTGCTACTGAAGTAATCTTAGAGCTTGACTAGTGACACCATACTAGTTTATAGGTCCACATCATATTCTTCACATATTAAAAAGATAAATGGACTATTATTACTACTAAGGAAATCTGATATATTTCTATAAATGGGAGTATAAACAGTGAGATTGTGGTATTATTTATTTTAATTGTGGTATTTGTCAGTTAAGTCAGAAGCCCATCCTGCCCAATTTTATTTCCACACTTCTTGCAGAAACATTTCAGTACTGATCCAAGTAAGAATATTGAGGGTAGCTCTTATTAGTGTGAGTTTGGTACCATTTTGCTTTCTGTGATTACTAGCATGTACATTACTGGTGACTACTACTACAGACAGTTCAGAGTGCCCTGTGTCAGTTTGTATTCTCAAATTAATGTGCCTAATTGGGCTGGCAACTGTTCGATTTTTCATTCGTATATGAATTTTACTACTTTCATTAAACCTTAAGTTAAAGTGTGTTTAGTATTTCTGTTAACTGCACTCTATTCAAAATTATAGTCCT
Source organism: Schistocerca serialis cubense (assembly GCF_023864345.2). Taxonomy (NCBI): domain Eukaryota; kingdom Metazoa; phylum Arthropoda; class Insecta; order Orthoptera; family Acrididae; genus Schistocerca; species Schistocerca serialis. The sequence continues at coordinate 310,048,516 of NC_064640.1, forward strand.
ATACCTTCATCCATTAGACACGCGCGTGGTCAAAACTCAAAATTCTTCCAGAGGATAACATTAGCTTATGTCACAGCAGGTTAGTGTTATATGCCAATTGCATTTCACTCCAACACACCATTGGTGAGAAATTACAAATATTCTGAACAGATCTCATATGTCTAGCTGGTAGGAACATGTACTGCAAGAATAACTGTCAGTGACGGAACACAGCCCTTCCGATTTGTCATTTTAACAGAATGTAGTCATGATTGTATTCTGAAGTGGGATGTCTTGTGGGCATACAGGCAATCATAGACTGTGGAAGATCAGAGCTCCAGACTGACAAAGCTATTTCAACAAGCACACATAACAAAGATTGCTCTGAGTGGTTGTCTGTCATTGAAGACGACGTTATTCTGCCATCAAGGAGACCAGTCCCAGTCATCAGCTGAGATGCATATTCAAACTGTGAATCTTGTGTCAATTGCAGAATGCTTCAGGCTCACATAAGAAATCTACATGCCAGCAATGATCGTAAGCATTGTAGGTGTTGAAGAAGATATTTGGATCTCTAATTGTCACAATCAGCCACAACTCATCCCTAAAGGTATCTGCATAGGGACAGCCAAACGAGTCCAGGAAAGGCATCTTAATAAAGAATCATGCTCCGCTACCTCTATAGACAATGCAGGTGAGGAAGCTACTGCAAACAGGATCTGGACTGACTGAGGAGCAACACCAACAAGTAATAGCCATTCTGCATCAGTTTTTGGATGCTACCTGGAGTGGAGAAAAGACAGACCAAGTAGCCTACGATAAAATATCATATCAACAGTGGGAATGATCCACCAATCAGCTAGCACTCATGTAGTGTGTCACTAGCCGAGGAAGTTGAGAAGATGCTGCAGAATGACACCATTGAGCCTTCAGAGTGTCCTTGGTCCTCTCCGATGGTCCTTGCAAAGAAAAAGAACAGCACATGGCATTCCTGCATAAACTACTGATGACTGAATAAAATCACAAAGAAAGGGTCTATCCGTTGTTTCACATTAATGACACACTGGACTGTTTAAAGAAGCAAAGAATTTCTCAACTATGGACATTTGAACAGGCTTCTGGCAAATCAAGGCCGACCAAGAAAAGACTGCCTTGATAACTTCTGATGGTCTCTCTGAATTCAAAGTTAAGCTGTTTGGCTTATGTAATACTCCAGCCACCTTTGAGTGTACAGTGGACAACCTACATTGTTGCCTTAAATGGGTGATGTGTCTTTCCTATCTGGATGACATTTTTGTTTTTGTAGACAAATCTGAAGAACATCTAAGCCAAATGATGACAGTGTTGAAATGTATTTAGAATTTAGATCTCAGGCTGAATCCAAAAAATTACCTTTCACCACCCAAAAAATGAAAATCTTTGGGCACATAGTAAATGGTGATGGAGTCTGTCACAAGCCAGAGAAAATAAGAGCAGTCACAGATATTCTGACTCCTCAGCACATTCATGATGTGAAAAATTTTCTCAAAATGTGCTTTTACAACCCTTGCAAGGACTACTTACTGCACAGTTTTACTTGGCCTCTGACCTGAGGATGCTGGGAGCAGAAGCTTGTGATTGGCTTGTAGTACATTGGATGCAGATACAAGCCCTGCCTCCTTTTTCCAGTCCACAGTCTAGTGGTTAGCATTGCTACGTATGGATCACAGTGTCCTGGATTCAATTCCTGACTGGACCAGGGCTTTTCTTTACCTGGGGACTGGGTTTTTGTGTTGCCCTCATCATCTCATTATCTTTCAGGAAAATGGCAAGACTAGGCAGTGAAAGATTTGGGAATTTGTATGGGCACAAACAACCGCATCGTTGAGTACCCCCACAAACCAAATATCATCATCATCATCATCATCACCACCACCACCACCATCATCATCATCATCATCATCATCATCATCATCATCATCATCCTTTTTCCAGAACAGTGAGCTTTTAGTGTATTAAAGAAATGAACATGTAATGGCTTAATGCATTGCAGAAGTGACACGAGAATTTTGGCGAATCACTATAAGGACCAGGTATAGCCTCTTCATTCATGTTTGTAAATAAGATTAACAATCACTACACACAACAACACACACAGATTGACACTATATTCACCATGGCCACTTACTGTTGAGGCACGTCATACTGTCACATAGGTAAGGTTGGCAATGAACATGAACATGAACATAAACATTCCAGACCAGTGCAAGTCAACCAACTTCTACTAATCACAGAGGAGCCAAGTAGAAGTGTGCAACGAGTACTGCAGGGAACCACCAAATTTTCTTGGAATAAGATGCAAGAAAGATATGTCCTTGTCCTTAAGGATGTGCTAACATCTCCAGTTCTAGCATTGTATGACAAGAAAGCTTAGACTGAATTTCACACTAACACTAGTGGTTTTGGCATAGGGGAAGTTCTAGTAAGAATTCAAGAAGGTTCAGGATATGTGGTAGGCTTTGTTTCCAGAGTACTCTCCAAGTCTGAGAACAACTACTATACAACCCAAACAAAAAGTGCCTTGCAACACTTGGGCCATCAACAAGCTCTGATCATATTTATTTGGCAAACCATTCAGTGTTTGTGAGATGACTATTCTCTGCACTGGCTGACTAGCCTGAAGGATCTGCTGGGTTCACTTGTGAATGGGACACAATGGTATATGAAAATGGTCACAAACACAAGTACGCTGACTGCCTTTCATGCAAACCTTTGGCAGAACACAGCAGTGTGGATGAAATCTTGGGCATTGTTGCATTAAATGTTACTGCTGAATAGAGATAAGATCCATCATTGATGAAAACCATAGAAGCCTTGGAGAAAGAGAAACCAGCCAAAGGAGGATTTCAATCAATAAACAGAACATTGTATAAGAGGAACTATGATCTGACGGGTGGAAATGGTTGCTCATCATCCCAATTCATCTACGGCCAGTGCTCCTGAAGTATTTCCACAAAGCTCCAGTATCAGGGCACTTGGTATTCATGAAGAGACAAGACTAAATCAGATACCACTGACCAAGTCTTTACCAATCTATTGGACACTATGTGAGCCACTGTAAATAATGCCACTGATGGAAGCACATGCTGCAATTACCTATGCAGCATCTGATACCAATTCTGCCTGCAGCACTGCCATTTCACTGAATTGGAATTGAGCTCTTCAGGTGGTTCCCAAAGTCAACAAGTAAGAATTGATGGATAATAGTCTGCAGTGACTGCCTCATCTGCTACACTGCCACTGAAGCTGTAATGACTGCCAAAGCTCTGGAAAGTGGCAAATTCTCTTGTAGAGGACACCGTTTTGATGCATGGATCACCCCCTGTGATGATCTCAGAGTGTGGAAATCTTATCCAGTCAACACTGTATCAAAGATAATCTCACCTTGAGACATCACTCACAGGATGACAACTGCCTAACATCCACAGACTAATGGCCTCACAGAACACTTTAAGAAGACGTTGGCAGATATTCTCTCAATGTACATTGATGTCAAACAGAAAGATTGGGATACAACACTGCCTGTTGTGACATTCATATGCAACACAGTGAAGCAAGGCACTACAGGTTTCACATCATGATTTATTTTCTGTTCCATGACTGTGAGGCCTATATGATAATAGATACATTGTTCCCATTTCAATTGTATGACTCTTAGTATGACTACAGGAAACACGTCATCACCAGCACCAAAGAAGCAAGGTAGCTAGCTTGCATATGGACACTGGATGCTCAGGAGGAACACCAAGAGCTTGTAACAGCAAGCACCAGCCAATGAGAGATAGCCTGGGAAACTTGATATGGATTTTTACACCTGTGCAGAACGTGAGACTACCAAAAAAGTTACTAAAGGGCTACCTTGGGACATATCACATCTATGTTGGAAGTCACAAATGAAATCAAGAATTATGACCCTTCATCAAGAAGACAAAAGTGCAAAGACATCATCTATGTCCTCTGTATAAAGCTGTACTACTGTTCAGAGTCACAAATCGGCAATGAGAGGTTCTATGAAAGTGCAGACCCATGTGATGGTTGGGAAGCTTTGACGGGAAGGGCTACCTTTTATGCTTCTCAAAGTCAGGGGGATGTAGCAACATGACCAGAACATGAGGATCCACCAGTGCCACCATACTGTGGACCATTGATTATTTCTAAATGTGGGGTGCTGTAACTGACTCCAATGAGAACTTCCGAAACAGTGGGTTGCTGTTTCTGCAGGTATAGATGCAATACTGCAAGCTGAGATGCGTGCAGTGTAACATAGGATAAGCATCACCAGCAAGCATGCTGTGAGTCGCCAGTTCAAATCTGATATACATGGTATAGGTACATAGTATTTATAATTTCTGGAAGGTTCTTGAAATATCTTATGTTTGTATATTGTGGAATATTTGATGTTTGTATAAATACCTGCACGGTCTGTCCAGGCCCCACATGAACACTGTTTTCACACCAGAACAGTTGCCATAATTGGTAAATCACTTGTGATAATTTAATGAATATCTGGCCTGTCTCTGCATGCCATTTCAGCTGTGGATCCAAATTAATTCACACATGTCTGACAGAGTGAGACTCATTTATTTTTTACTCAGATTAGAAAGGAAAAGCATGCAGTCTCAGTTTTGCTTTTATTTAATATTAATTTGTTTTTGTGTAGCCACCTTGTAGACTTATCAACCATTGTGTTTTCCATTCACCTAATCTATATTGGAATCACCATTACAAAGGTTGATCACCAGAGATCTCACAGAGCTTATGTTGGACAGACTAGCCCTGAAGTGATAGAACGAAGAAGAGAGTTTAGTGTTCCTTAAGTAGATGCATAATTTCTCTTTCATGCGATGTTCTATGACTCTATGACTGTAGATATTATGGGAACGGGAGATACTAGCCTGTAACTGTCAATATTGTTTTTATCTCCATTTTTGAGAATTGGGAAAACTGTGTATTTTGAGATATCAGGGAATTTTCTGGTTTGAAACATGCAGTTTGTAAAGCAAGCCAGAGGAGTCACTAAAATATCAGTGATGTGGTTTAGGATGAAGTCTGAGAAGCCATATATAGCTTTGCTGTGTGAGTTACCTAGTTTAGGTACAACTTGATACTCAATCTGGCAATTAACATGAGTCAACCTGAAAGTAACATGTGTCAGACCAGCTATATTGTCTACACTATCTCCAGAATTTAATTTCATCTGTTTCTGGGGTTGCAGGTTTCTCATGACTTACACAGTTTTTGTCAGATGGCTCTGTTGACTGAATATCTCGCACAACAATAAAATGTGTGAATTCAAGGCTCAGTGAAACACAAAGTTTTAATCATAATTTTTATTCAGCAGCATATGAGCACACATTTCCACAAAATAGGGTTGATGCCTACCAGGGGAGCTAAACTTTATAAAAAACAAAAAAATAAAAGAATAATATTCACAAGTCTACTTGTGTTTCCTCCCTGCCTTTTTATGTTGTTCTGTATATCTGTTTCAGAATAGGATTGCCAGCTTTTGTCATGGTGTACAAGTAAAAAAAAAAATTTTTTTTTAATCTCTAAGTTGCTTCAGATATGGAATGAACCAGTGTAGTTTCTTCTGTTTGGTGCACAGTCAGTTTTGACCCTTTCAGTTATTTGAGCACAATATCCATTTACTAAGTTACTGTATCAACAAAAATGTCAAACACACTGCCAGTACTGTCATAGTTATTCTAGCATATGTCTTGTCTTGTTGGATGTTCATTAGTACAATACAAATTGGAAGCACTGACTGCAGTTTGCATCTTAAACATAATGTCAATATTAATATCTGGAATAAACAAAAGCTTAAAGTTGCCATATTTCATCTCCAGGTAATTAGTGAGATTCTCAACATGTTCAGTAAACACAGTAACATCAGAGTATGAGTTATGTTAGAAAGAGACAAGTATTAACTTAATACTTGAAAATTATACCACTGCAATTTCAAAAACTTCCTCCTGAGAAAACATATTAACATTTTGTGTGTCGTAGCTAATGTTAAACACTTTATTTACAAAGATAGCTACTCCTCTTTGGCTAACTTTAGTCCTAAAGGAAGTACTTACTAGCACGTATCCTTCAGGAAAGTACAAGGCAGATTCAGTGTGGGTTAGCCTATGTTACTTTGTACAGAAGGTATGACAGGGGTTTGTGCTTAAGAATACATTTATCTGTTAATTTTGTTTCTGACTGATTGCACATAGAAAGTGGAAGATTATAAACCTACTGTTACCAGTTAACAGTTGGAGAGGCATAGAACTGTTAGGCTCTTTGCATTTATTATAGTCACTAATTCCCTACTCAATTGGTTTTAATACCTGGTTTCACCTAGTTATACCATTTTTCCAAATTCTAGTAGGCACAGTAGGTCTGCTACTTACCTTCAGATTAGTTGTACTCATCCTTGTGTGCATTGGTCTTTTGAAGTACATCCGGCCTACACATAAAAGGACTGACTAGTTGGGAGCTGCTGGTGTTTCAAAAAGTCTCTCATTCCTCACTTGGTTCTTCTAGAGGTTCTTGTCCTTGAGGGGCATGGCATGTGTAATTTTCCCTTGTTTCTTTAGTTTCATATAAACGATTTCCAAGACCTTTGCAGTTTTGAAGTCCTATTCCAGTCTGCAATATTTTTAGGCTTAACTTTATGATATTTATATTAATCACAACTGTTTTGAGTCTTGATGAAGGATCTTTGTGAGAAGGCCTCATTTACATTCTCTGACAGCAAATTTACAATACACCATCATAATCAATTTACAATGTTTGATGCTGAATTGTGCTATCCTGGATTCAAGTGTAGGATTATCATTGGTTGAAGGTGCTAATATCCTTCATTTTTTGGCTCCTTTGCAAACCAAAGTATGTGATTCATCGTTTTAAATTTATTACATTATATTGTTGACAATGAGGTATATTTGTACTGGTAAATATTGAAAATTTTTGATCAATTGTAACAAACTACTAGGAAACAAGCACAGTTAAACTGGAGATTTGAACTGGGCCATGAAACTTTGTCAGATGGCTCTGTTGACTGAATATCTCGCACAACAATAAAATGTGTGAATTCAAGGCTCAGTGAAACACAAAGTTTTAATCATAATTTTTATTCAGCAGCATATGAGCACACATTTCCACAAAATAGGGTTGATGCCTACCAGGGGAGCTAAACTTTATAAAAAACAAAAAAATAAAAGAATAATATTCACAAGAACATTAGACAGGTGTCACAATGATAGACTTATATACTACTGCTGAACAGCAAGTCTACAAATCTTGCTAACCTCTCTATCATCTAATTAAAAATTTATTAATTTGAAGAATAAAATTCAATTTCTGTTCACTCCACTCTACTAGTGATTTTCTTTGGATTTCTAAGCAAACCATATAATTATTTGAGATCAAATACAAATTTTGTAATGACCTATTACAGTAATAATGTATGTAATGGCACTTTTGTTTATTGTTTGACTTGCTTCACAATAACAAATTATTGAAGTCTCCAGATGATAATTATTCTTTGAAAAAAGAATCTGTTAAGTCACACACACTCCTAATATATATTTTCAAATCTTTTGTTAGAAGCATTGTTTCTCAGTTTTTATTTTGACAAAACAACCAATTCTTCAGTGTACTTCAGCTTTACTTTATTTATTACCAGAAAAATTTTGCATATAGTTGTTTTATAGATGATTAATTTGGATATAACAAATTTTTTGTATGATGGAACAAGTCATTCATTTTATGTAAAGCACATAAAGAACATTTATTATTAAATCACCATGCAGTTTTGCAATTTAAATCTGAAGCACAATTTTTGAAAATAAGTCCAATTCTAGGAAAAAAGGAAATGCTCACTTATATTGAACAATTCTCCCAGGATTTGACAGTATTATACAGACACTTCATACCATGTTAGCTAGCATGGTGAGTAAAACAAACTAACCTAACCTGCTACATAATTCATATGAAGTTAATGAGTTGTTTGCAGTATCAAAACAATGGTGGTGTATAATCCTGAAACAAATATAGAAAATTATTAAAATGTTTAGTCCTTTTGAAATATGTATGTACTGTTACAAATAAAGAAATCATAATGTGGTTTACATTTAAATTTTACAATTATGTAACAAAGGAAGGAAAAATCTTCTTCTGTGAACATTTTGGTATTTTCCAGTATTAATTGAATGAGATCATCATTACGAAAGACTCAAAGTTTTTTTCTTAAGTTAAGAATCCACTTTAATAGCATTTATTTCATACACTGAACAGAAAAAAGGATCATAACATCAAGGAGGAGTTGTGTGGCATAAAAAGAAGTTGGTAGGCATGTTACTACATCTGAAAGATGATGTCTATTAAAATTTTGTGCCACTCGCTATAAGAGCAGCATTAATAGTACCACTATGAGGATGCAAATCAGGTTTGCTTTAAATACATGCTGTAAGAGTTGTGAGAATGAATTATCTTTGAGGCTGGACATGGTGAGTTGATGTTTATCAAGGGTGCCTTTAAGGTGACAAAGACACTCTTATCAACAACTCACAACTGATTTTGAAGGAGATCATGTAATGTTGAGAAGCTGTATGTTCCTTCTGCAATATTGCAGAAAGACTTGGCAGGAACATAGCCACTGTACAAGATTGCTGGCAGCAGTGGTCCCAAGGCTGTCCAGTCACAAGAGTACTGGGTTCCATCATGTTTGGCATATGGCTCTGGTGCAACATACTGCATCTGCAGTAGCAATTTGAGCAGCAGTTGGCACCACAGTGACAGAATGATCTGTTACAAACCTCAAGGACAGCTCAGAGCCAGGTGCCCTGTAGAATGCATTCCATCGACTCCAAACTATCACCATTTGCGACTTCAGGGGTGTCGAGCAAGAGCTCATTGGAGGGAAGGGCGGAGGTATGTTGTGCTTTCTGATAAAAGCTGGTTCTGTCACGGTATCAGTGACGGCCATGTGTTGGTTAGGAGGAGGCCAGTTGACTGCAACCAACCTGTCTGCATGCTGGACACACTGGACCTACACCTGGAGTTATGGTCTGGGGTGCAATTTCGTATGACATCAGGAGCAGTCTTGTTGTTATCCCATGCACCCTGACTGCAACACCATATACTAGTCTGGTTATTTGACCTGTCATGCTGCCATTCATGAACAACATTCCATAGGATGTTTTCCAACAGGATAATGGTCACCCACATATCAGTGTTGTAACCCAATGTGCTCTACAGTGTGTTGACTTGTTGCCTTGGCCTGCTCGATTACCTGATCTGTCTCCAGTTGAGCACATATGGGACATCATTGGGCAACAGCTCCAGTGTCATCTACAACCAGCATTAACTGTCCCTGCATTGACTGACCAAGTGCAATGTTCATGGAACTCCAGCCCACAAACTGACATCCGGAACTTGTATGACACAATGCGTGCACATTTGTATGCTTGTATTCAACATTCTGGTGGTTAAACATGTTATTAACGTACCAGAATTTCACATTTACAATGACTTACCTCACTCTTACATTAACATGAAACCTTGCAATGCTAATCGCAGGAAGGGTATTTGGCCACCGACTGTCGCTAACATAGCCAAATCCCTTATAACAATTCTGACCCCATAGAGAAACAGAAAAAGGTGAAGAAGAAGAAGATGAAGAAGAAGAAATTACAATAGAATGATATAATATACTCTTACCACACTACATATCTGCCCATAACCTTCCTAATCTTTCAGATTTCCATACCTTCCTCTGAAAGCACCAAACAAAACAGCATGGAGATAGTATTTCTGGCTTCACTAGACTCTAAATCCAAATAATTAAGTGAGTGATTTGGATTTACTCATTGTCTCATTCATCTACACATTTTTTCTTTGAAGTGTTTATTAATATTACATATAGTGTTCACTGTAGAGCCTCTTGTAGACAGCTGTTTAAACAGTTGGACGTACTGACAACAGCCTTGTAATGCATTTACTCCCTTATGAGATGTGTTGACAACACTCACAGTTCAAAAACCTACAGTAACATTTATACACATAATACTAGAATGAGACATAACTGATATATACCCATCACTTGGCCTGAGTGTGGCATAAAAAGGAGTAAGGTATTGAGCCATAACAATCTTCAACCACCTACACAGTGATGTAAATAATTTAATAGATAATACAATTAACTTGAAACATAAACTGAAGTCATATGTGACTGACAATTCCTCCTGCCCCGTAGATGAATTTCTGAATGTGTACTGATATGATGTGTGATTTCTTTTTTTTTTTAAAAAAAAAAAAAAAAAAAAAGAAAGAGGGAGGGATAGATGGGTGGGTGGGTGGGTCAGGGGGTGGGGGGTGAGTGGGTGGATGCATCAAACATAGTTAAGTATAAATCCCTATGCATAAAAAAGTGGCTTTAAGACCATCACATAAATGGTCAGTGTGTTGCCATATTTTTCACTGAGAAAGTGCATTATAATTGAAGAACCGACTTGTCTCAAATATAGGAAGACACCCAACTATGATACATGTAACATGAAAATAACTAAACTAAGCTAACCTGAACTAGTAACACATGCCAGTTAGGAATCTTTCAAACTCATTTTGGACAAACAAAATTGTTTACACTGAAATCTGAAACTGGAAACAGTGATTATAAATCAGACTGAAAAATAATCACGAAAAGTATATTTGTAATGACTGAGAATGAAACATCTAGAGCAGATGTAAAAGAATTATGGTAGATATCAGTTAAGTGATGAGACCATTATGGGAAGAAAGAAAAATAACACAACTTAAAAGTATGATGGTTGTCTTACCTTCTTCTTATTTTGTGCAACCTTAACATATTTCAATACAAATTGCTATACCCATTCCACCTCCTATACAGATAGCTGCAACACCTCGTTTGCCTCCTGTCCTTTGCAAGGCATAAATCAATGTTGCTATTATCCGAGCTCCTGCAATGTGAAGACATCAATAGAAAATACATCATAATCAGTTCCTTTGAAATAATGAGGCTAACAATGCAAGTATGGTGACAATGTCAGTGTAAATAAACTATTACCATATTTAAGTTGTGTTAGTGCATAAAAACACTGCAAAAATTCTGCAGACATTATTTTCTTATTGGTAGGATAGGTGGTGTGACATTAAAGTATACCATAAGAAATTGTTTTCATTGTTGGCCATCATACTTTCAATCATCACAGTTTTTTCATCAGACTGTTTTAACAAAACACTCAACAGTGGCATTAAATTAATAGCTATTTTACAATGTTTCTAAAAGCTTCTTTTTCTTGACAATTAAAATATTTATTGATTCATAACTAAGGTGTCTTGCACATCCATGCTAAAACTTCCTAACAGATTAGAAGTGTGTAACAGACTGAGACTCAAACCGAGACTCTTGCCTTTTGTGACTCGTGCTGTTACTGACTGAGATATTTCAGCAAGATTCTTGAACTGCCTCCACAGCTTCAATTTTGCCAGTACCATACCTCTCTTCTACTTTCCGAAGTTCACACAAGATCTCCTGTGTATCAGTGTTTTACACTAGCACACACATAATTACAACATGTAAGAACCAAACTTGAAATATCCTGCAGCCTAAGGATAAACCATTTCTCCCTAATATCATTTCTCTCAGATGAGTAAGTCCAGTAAAGTGTGCAGAAGTGCATCTGTGAACTTTGGAATGTAGAACTGAGGTACTGGCAGTTGTGTGGCTAAGTAGTTTAGCAGCTGGTGTGGAGCTTTAACTGACCACCACCAGCACCACCACCATCACCCACACAAAAACATCAAATATTTTTTTTATGGGCAAAGGAATACTTTGATACAACTGGTTAAGTAAGCAAAATATAATGTTAACTATTTTGTAAACAGTTTTTATGAATAGAAACACATAAGTAAAATGAATTTTTAAAGTAACACAGTTGAATTGATTGTTAAAGCCCGGTCCACACGCAACGATCTGTCTGCGCAGACATCGGTGCAGATGTCTGTACATGCAAAAGATCGCTGCAAATGTGGTGTGTTCACACGACACAAACCCCAATCTACTACTCGCCCGCCATCTGTCGGTGTAGAAAAGAAATATCAGTGGCAAGTGACTACGCTCCCCGTAAACGTCAAACATTTAATTCAGTTATTTTGAAATATAGAAATGGAGGAAGTTCTGTTGTGGTCTGTGTTCGCAACTTGTGTTGCAAAAAACATTCAGACCAACCGCAGGAAACAGAGAAAGCGGGCAAAATGGTGTAGACAGTGGCTGCTAAAGCGAAAGCAGTTTTCTCACGTAAATTTAATGAGAGAGTTGCAGGACGAACCTAACGACTGGCGAAATTATTTGCGGATGGATGTCGAAACTTATAATTATCTCTTAAAGCTTGTAACCCTTCATATTATGAGAAAAAATACTTGTATAAGAAGGGCAATTTCTCCTCATGAACGGCTGGCGGTAATATTGACACTCCAATTTCATCTTCAATTGTACTCCTGCTTGGTCTTGGCGTTTCTTGATCACTAAGAAAGCCAAGCAGATCAAAATACCATAACGTTGGCTGGTATACTTGATCTACTCCTACACCAGATCTAGATTTCTGAACTTTGGATAACTCAATTAGAGCATTGTATGCTGCAGTCTTTTTGTCTCGGTCACTATATTCTTTACTTTTAATCTTCCACATACATGGGTGGTTTCTACATATTTCAATGAATTCACTTACAAACTCTTGAGAACACTGACGAGTATCAGCCAATTTAATGCCCTGTGCACGCAAACACTAGACTGAGCAAACAGCTGTTTCGCGCCAGATTTGCGGCGATCTCCTGTCCACACGCTCCAACTTGTCTGCGCAGATGTGGTTTGAACCCACAGATTTGAGAGGTTTTGCTCAAACCTCCAACTCCAACTTCCAGGTTTGCACACACCTCAGGTTGGTGCAAATCTTCTGTCCACACGCAACGATCTGTCTGCGCAGATGTGATGTGCGCAGACATTTGCGCAGACAGATCGTAACGTGTGGACGGGCCTTAATGAAGCAGTACACAACCAAAGAGTTGCATAGTGACAGGTAACTTTAACATGTTGCTTAGAATCTCTTCTAACTTTTGCTGCTGCAAATTTTGAAACTGCATCACCAAAATTGGTATCTTTAGCTACACTATTTTTGAAAGCACAAAACTGCCAAACTAGAGTGTCATACTTGACTCATAGTGGACCAAAGATAATTCTTCATTAGTTTGAGTTTTGGAAAACTTCTCTCACAGGTTGCCACCAAAGCAGACAAAGTTAAGAGAAATATTAACACCAAAGTGAGGTTTGACCAGATTTGGAAACTGCATCTGTAACCATGAAGTGTAAGAATCATAAAAATGTCTTTGGAACTTTGGCAGCTTGCAGAAATCGTATTAGATATGGAATTTCTACAAGGGTATCATCTTCAGAAATCTCATCACAATTATTAATTAAACATTCACTTCTGAGGTTGCTGATCTCTAAAACAGCAAGTCCATCTCATATACAGTCCATGGTTTCACACTGTATAACAATTTACCAAATTGTAAAATTAATTTAGTAATTGACAAGCTTTGTTAACAATGCCTGCTGTACAAAAAAATATATGTCAAAGTAAGATCACTGACATCACTGTCTCAAGTGTCGTATGAGAATAATTGAGAATGATTTTCGTTTACATGCTATCTCTATGGTAAAGTATGTGTCTGCATGCAATAGGGTGTGCCCAGTCCACAAGCTCTCTAATTGTCCAACCCTCCCATAAGTGTCAGAGGAAAAAAACCATTTCTCCCTAATATAATTTCTCTCAGATGAGTAAGTCCAGTAAAGTGTGCAGAAGTGCATCTGTGAACTTTGGAATGGAGAACTGAGAACAACTTGTGCTGGACTGGGTCTGGGACTCAGACCTAGATCCTTGTGACCAATTCTCTTACCAACTAAGTGATCCAAAAACTGCTAATAACCTGCCTTCACAACTTATGTTCCACCAGTACCCAGAAACATAGCTAGAGGGATACTAGGGATGCATAAGTTATGAAAGAAGGTTACGAGTTGTTCTTGGATCACTCAATTGCTAAGAGAATTTGCCATAAAGGTCTAGGTCTGAGTCCCAGTCCAGCACACATTTTTAATATGTCAAGAAGTTTCATAAAAATACATACTCTTCTTGCAGACAAAAGTGTCATTCTAGCACATCCACACTGTTTACACATGTGAAATAAAAATTTGATGAGCTCTATAAATGGTACTATTTAACACTAATACCTATTATGTGTTCATAAGTGCAATGTATACAATAAGTGAGCATGGTTTATATCTTAAATTGTACTGACAATTAGACTGTGTGTCAAAAAGCAAATATGGATATGAATAGATTAACTTAATAGTACAGTTCAAGGTGATGCACAAAGCCACAGCACACCACTAGATTAGTTTGAAAGTTTCCTTATCATGGTGTGATACATTGGCTTATCTTCATACAGTGTAAGGAGTGTATTTTCAGTAGACAAATTCAACAAAATTAAATAATGACAGATACATACCAGAAGACCCCAGAGGATGTCCCAGAGCTACTCCACCACCATTGACATTAACTTTTGTTGGGCTCAGACCCAACTGCTTCATTACTGCTATGGCCTGGCAAGCATAGGCTTCATTTATCTCAAACAGGTCTACATCAGATATTTTCCACTGTACCTTTTCCATCTATAATAATGATTAAAATCAAATTATAAGACAAGAGATGAAATAGTAGAAAGAAACATACATTGCATGTAAGGTATGTAGAAGTGAAACTGAAATACAATACCAACCTCGATATGATAAACAAAATCCTTGCCAGAAGACAGATTATTGAATGAAAAATCAATTTAAATGAAGTGAACTATTTTAATAATAATAATAAAATGCAAAAACTCCAGAAAAAATGATTTTCTGTTCACTTAATTTCACAACCATGTCGTATTTTAGAAATGACAGACTGCAAAGTAATGCCAAGTTTGTAATTTCACCACTACCCACCACATATTTCATTTTATCTAAATGAACTTCCAATGATCTTATAGCGTAAACTACATATGTACATATCCCTCATATGACATTGTATCCTATGGAATTAACTAATTATGTTTTCTACCACTGTATAATATGAGGGTATGCTGAAAAGTTATGCCTCTAAATTTTTAATGTAGAAATTCTTAAAGTTTTTTAAGTAAAACAAATGTTATTAACATTCTACATCATTATTCTTCATGTTTAAATATTTATTTCTCAACATAGTCACCACAGTGATGAACACATTCCACCCCAGGAGAGACTTTTTTGATAGAGCCACAACTTCTTCTCCTCTGCTCGCACGGCTTTGTCACTATCAAAATGAAGCCCTTGAAGGCGTTCTTTAAGTTTTGGAGGCAGAAGAAAATCAGACTAGGCCAACTTGGGACTCTATGGAGGATGTTTCATGACAATGAAAACAATAAAGCAAGGCACTGGATTACTGCCGATGTCACAGCACTCGTGTCTGATCTGACATTGTCATGCTGAAGGAGAGGGTGTTCCGTATGTGCACAAACTCTTCAAATTCAAAACTCAATTAGCGCATGATGTTTCTCACACATCAACTTAGTTATATTACACACTGCTGTGTCACACACTACAATTTGGAGCATCCTAGTGGCAGAGGGCTGCAAATACGCTGACACGAAGACTAAAGATATAGAATGTTAATAACATCAGTTTTATGTAAAAAAACTTTGAGAGTTTTCACATTAAAAAAATTGGAGGAATTACTTTATGTTTAATAATGAGTCATCTGCATTTGAAGCTGACAGTTTTTCCTCCTTCATACCACTTGCCCCATGTAGGTGGAGGATGGGCTGTCAGTGGACAAAACAGCCTAACCCTTCAGCTAAAGGGTTTAAAATATACATCAGGAAAAACAATATAATCATATGGTGAAATAGTTACATCGTTTTTTTTTTTTTTTAATGTAAAAAGATGAATTTCATGGATGGCATTATATAAAACTAAACTTGATTTTCTTCATTTGGAATTAAAAGCAAAAAAAGCTAAAAGGTGAAATTAAAATAAAACAAAGCTATCTAAAACACAATGCAGACAGGTGATGAGAAAAAGTGGTACTGCATCTTTGCTAAAGTTGAAGAATTTGCATTGTAAAAAAAATATTTAGGGAGAGGAAACAGCAGGTGTTCTGTAGGGTGTGGGTGGAGGAATAGGCATCTGTTGGGTTGTAATTATACAGATGAGGGAAGGTATTGGAGTGGCTGGTGGGAAAACAGAGAGGGAATAAGAGGTTGGGGTGTGAACAGGTCTGTAATATGAAGAGGAAGGAGAGAGGGGATGATGAAAAGGGAACAGGGAACCCTGATACAGGGTAAGAATGGTAGTGAATAGTTACAGTTGATAGAACAGGTAAATTTCAGGGCTGCTTTCATTGTGGGGAAGAGGGAGTAGGTACAATTTTTATTAGAGAAGATATGGAATGTGTGTGTTGGTGTGGAACTGGGAGAATGTGCCAATATAGGTGCAGCAGCATACCAGGATTGGAAAATACAGAGGAAAAAATGTGGCTGTTGGAGTTGAGTTTCCAGATAGTGTAAGATGTATGGAAGCATTCGATGTCACTGAGGAAAGCTGGGAATTGAATGAGATGGTGAAGGATCCATGTGCAAGAAAGTAAATGGATGTGGAAGGCAAAACAGAGTGTCTGGCATTTAAGAATTTGGAGCAACTGACAGAACTTTAGCAGAGTGGATATCCATGCAATACTGGCATAGGAGAAAATAGCTAGGATCAAGGATCTGTCAGTGTGAAAAACAGTGGAGGGTAGCAATCCCCATACTTGGCCAGTTAGTAGCTTTAGCAATTTTAGTCTAGTGTGGACTTTCTGTTGGAGAGTTAGCAGGTAGGCTTTTCATGTTAGTTCCTGGGTAAGTGTTAGTCTGACATTTTATTGTGTTGGCTAATAGAATAGGATGGTCGTACATGGTTAGGCAAAACCCATGTGAGCTGCAGATCGCTTGTCCTATAATTATTGCCTGGAGTTTGGAAGGATCAACATCGATGAACTATTGGTTACACCAAAGACTAATTAAGGTGGAGTTCAAGAGACCATTGGAATTTCTGGGTTGTAGGATAGAGTGCTAGGAAAGTGGTGTCATCACCATACTGAAGAAGGTGAAAGAGGTGGATTTGTTTTGGGCATATTGACAATGTACAGGCTATTTATGGGAGGAGAGAGGTCAGAACATGAGGCATGCCTGCAATCAGACAGAAGGTATGGGAACTGGTATTGCTGTACTGACAAAGGATGGGTGGTTAGTTAGAAAGGTGGCAATGAAATGGAGAGCTAATTGGAAGCACATATGCCTGGAACTTGAAAGGGACGCCAGAATACCATACACAGTATTATTGAAGTAAGAAAGTTCTGGCAGAATGTAAATAAAGGAGACCATTCACCAAATAGCAGAAGAGTTGAGACATCAACAGGCACAGTTTGGCAGTTGGACAAGGGTGAGGTGGGGTTGTGTAAGGTGGTGTGGGCAGAGAGAGAAAGAAGTGGGAAGTAAGAAAGGGGTTGGGGATGGGTAGCTAGTGGGCTAGTGGCTCAGAGGGAGGTGACAGTGTGGTGGCTAGGAATATGGGAGATACATGTTACAGGTGCATGGACTAAGCATGAGATACATGGGTACCAGAGATGGTGAATTGTAGTGTACAGCAAGATGACATAGAAGCATGAATTGGGAAGAGGTGCTACAACAGAGAAAGGAGAAACCATTGAATATAGGATGGGTAGACAGTGGGTTACTGGAGATCGAGGTCAGGAGGGTGATGGGAGCGAAGGATGTGTTGTAAGGATAACTCTCATCTATGTACTTCAGAAAATCTAGTGCAGGATGGCAGGATCTAGGTGGTATGTGTAGTAAAGCTGCCATTAAACTTGAGTATAATGTGATCTGCAGTGCATTATGCCACTGGGTGGTCAACTTTGTTCTTGGCCACAGTTTGACTGGGGCCATTCTTTTTGGTAGACAGCTGGTTGGTTGTCACACCAACAAAAAAAAAGCTGTGCAGTGTTTGCAGCGGCATTGGTACATGACATGGTTGCTTTCTCAGATGACCTTGCCGCTGATGCAGTATGATACAATATTGCAGTGCCTGTGTTGTTCACATGAATGACACAAGGTTCCTTCAGATATGCAATGTGTGTCCAAAAAAACATGCACTGTTGGTGACTACACCCATTATCAAATGCATGAAATGTATTCACAGTTGTGAATATGGACAACCATCAGCTGTATAATGGAATGGTGACAATGAAAATGTGTTCCAGACTGAGACTCAGTTTGCCTTTTCATTAGACTATCTGAGCACAACTAACAGCCAGACCCAAACTTTCATGTCGCAACCTATCCTCATACATGCATTATTTATATTCTCATACTAGGATACATTTTACCTGAAAGTTGCTTGCGGGTGTCAGTAGATAAATACAATACCGCAGTGCCTGAAATATTCAGACATACGATGCAATGTTCTTTCAGACATGCATGCTCAGTAGATAAATACAATACCGCAGTGCCTGAAATATTCAGACATACGATGCAATGTTCTTTCAGACATGCATGCAGACATGTGGTTGATGAGTTATGGATGTTTGGGTCTGGCCGTGAGTCATGCTCAGAGAGCCTAACGGTAAGGTAACTGCTTACAGTAAGTGGGAATTCGTGGTTTGAGTGCCAGCCTGGCACAAATTTTCATTGTTGTCACTCCATTAAACAGCTGATTGTTGTCCATATTCACAACTGCAGATATATTTCATGTATTTCATTAATGGCTGTAGTCACCACAGTGCATGTTCCTTCAGACACATATGCATGTCCAAAGGAACATTGCATCATACTTCTGAACAACTCGTGTTGAAATACTCTATGTATCTGCCGGCACCAGGGAAGAGACTTTCAATTAAAATGTCTCGCCTGTATGAGAATATTCATAATGGATATATGAGTACAGGTTGCAGACACATGGTTGATGACATATGGAAGTTTGAGTCTGGCTGTGAGTCACGTTCAGATAGCCTAATGGTGTAGCGACTGCTCAGGATAAGCAGGAAATCCAGGTTTGAGTCCCAGCCCAGCACAAGTTTTCATTATTGTCGTTCCATTATACAGCTGATGGTTGTCCATATCTGCAACTGTGAATACTTTCATATATTGCCTGTGATGTAATAGGGTAAGCCTGTGATAGGACTGGAGTAGGAAATGCTGGGTGAGTGAATCGGGCAGGTCTTGCATCTGGGTCTTCCACAAGGATATGATCCCTGTCCTAGGGGGCTGGAAGTGAGAATGGCATAGGAATGGACCAGGATGTTGCAAAGGTTGTGTGGACAATGGAATATCACTTTAGGAGTGGTAAAAATCTGGGATGTCCCTCATTTCTGGGCATGCTAATAGGTAATCATAGTCCTGGTGAAGGATATAGTTCAGTTGCTCCAGTTCAGAGTGATACTAGGTGACAATGGAGAGTGCTCCTTTGTAGCAGATCCTTGGGAGTGGTGGGATGGTTAGGGGTTTGTGAGCATATAGCATGGGAAATCTGTTTGCAGATTAGGTTTGAGAATAGTGACTGTCTGTGAAGGCCACCGTGAGACCTTCAACATACTGGGCAAGGGAGTTCTCATAACTGCAGATATGCCATCAAAATGTGGCCATGCTGTATGAGAGTGATTGTTTGGTCAGGAAGGGGTGGCAGCTGTCAAAATGCAGGTACTCTTGATGGTAGTGGGATTACCAGGAAGTTGGTACACTGGGTTGAAGAGGATCCGATGAAGCTGATGTGAGAGAAAGTGTTGAGATGTAGAGGAATGAGGATAGGGTGTCTTGACCCTAAGTTGAGATCATTAAGACTTCATTAATGAACCTGAACCAGATAAGGGGTCTGGGATTTGGGAGGCTAAGAATGTTTCCTCCAGATGGCCTAGAAACAAACTGGATTAGGAGGGTGCCATGTGGGTTTCCATGACTGTGCTGCACATTTGTTTATATATGTTCCCTTTAAAGGAGAAGTAGTTGTATGTGAGGATACAGTTGGTAAGGTGTACAAGGAATGAGGTAGTGGCTTTGGACTTGGAAGGATGTTGGGAGAGATAGTGTTTCATAGTGGCAAGACCATGCTCATGGGGGATGTTGGGTGTACAGGGAGGTGGCAAGAGTGGTGACAAGTAGGGCTCCAGGTAGCAAAGGGGTGAAGATGGTCGAAAGTTGGTGAACAATGTTGTTAGTACCCTTGATGTGAGAGACTAGGATTCAAGTAGTTTGTTGGAGGTGTTGGTTGACACGAGTGGAAATTCTTTCCATGGAAGCACAAAAACCACAGACAATGTGGTGTCCAGGATTGTTGGGTTTTGTGAATTTTGGGGAGCATGTAGAAGGTGGGTGTATGGGGCATTATTGGGGTGAGAAGGGAGATGAACTCAGGAGAAATTCTGGGGTAGGCCTAAGGATTTCAGTAGGAACTGAAGACTATATTGAACTTCTGGACTGGGATCATTATGGCAAAGCTTGCAGGTAGAGAACTCAGACAGTTGAGAGAAGTATGCTGTCAGGTAGTCACTGTGGTCCATCACAACAATGTTGGAGCTTCTGTCCACAGGTAGAATGATTAAATTAGGGCATGTTTGGAGGTTTTGAATGGTTGTCCTTTCTGTTGAGAAGTTTGTGTTCTTGGGAATGGACCTGGGGAATGATGGCGAGGCCAAGTTGGAGGTAGGAAATTCCTAGAAGGTGAGCAGAGGTTGGTTTGGTGGGTGGGGGATCATGGTTGAATGCTGATATGAACTTTGAAGGGGCCAGGTTCAGTGTTGGTATTAGGTTGCCTTTTGTTGGAGGGATTGGTAGTAAAGAAGTGTTTCCACTGTAGTGGTTGGGATAAGGAGAGTAGGTCTTTTATGAGTGCAGCATTAAGAACTTGGGTGTGGGGCTGAAGATGAGGCATTTGGATAGGACTGAACTTTTGTAGGATTGAGAACTTTGGTTGCAAGGTTAACAACAGTGTTTTGGGTTTGTTTGGGTTCTGGATTTCAGGGAGTATTAGGAGGGAGTCTTGGAGTATACGGTAAAATGAAAACATCAGCCAGGCAGGGTCTGGATGCTATTAGAGTTGGTTAGGAGGTTTTCTGAGAGTAGGATGCATGTTGATGGACAGCAGTGCTTCAAGACAGAAGTAGGATGTCAACAGGTTGGATAATTTATGGACTTGTATGTAGCTAGGATTCCACAGTGTATCTTTCAGAGGCAAAAGATGTAGTTCTGAGATACCTGTAGGAGATGTGTTTCTACAGTACCAGGTTTTGTGAGTTATGGGGAGGCAGAACGTGCACAGGTGAAGGTCATTGTGAAAGAAGGGATGGGATCCAGAAAAGGGAATTTTTGTGACTATGCCATTGGGGGGGGGGGGGGGGGGAAGGAGGGTTCCATGGCTTAGGCAGCATTTAAGAAATATGATTTGGAGCTGGGTTTTAGCTAGGGATAGGGATACTTTTCGTAACTGATGCAGACAGATGGAGTAGTGGTCCTTTTGGGATGGAATGTTGCTGGAAAATGTGAAATAGATGAATGCAAGTGTTAGGTGGCTGTAAATGTAACTGGCTAACAAGGCATTTATTTGGGGAGTTCAAAGGCTGGAAGAAATTGTGCTTATGGCAGTAGGATGGTTCTGTAATGTGAGGGTATTTCTTCATGCAGAAAAGAAAGGAAAGATGTAAAATTCATAAAGGCGTAATGGCTGAGGAGAGGTGGTTTGATTTGGAGATGAAATGTAATGGTTTTGTTGCTAGGAAAGTGTTTTAACTGTGATGTGGTTGATGGGTGGTTTGTAGGATAGCATGAGGTGCCAGCAAAACTGCTGCAACCAGTGCTACAGTCTAGCATGACCACACTGGAAGGAGTTATTAATCTATGTGTGTAACAAAGGCAAGAAGGAACATGTAGTGAAAGATGTGGATGGATGATATGGGAGAGACAAAATAGAAGCAAATTATAAGATAGTAATGAAGGATGAATGACTCAAGGTTTAGGGTGGAAGAAGTCACTAGGCAGTATAAATATAATAAAGAAAGTTTTGGCAGAATGTAAATAATTTAGGAGAAAGGAGACCATTCACCTCTGTGTGCGCCTGTCAACAACTTGGTGCTTCTGCTATTTGGTGAGTGGTCCCCTTGACTCTTAAATTATGCACAGTATTTTAATGTCCAGCAGTTTGCATAGATAAAGATTTTGGCCATTGTTGCAAGTGTCCTTTACCATGGTAATCTATGATACAACTTGCAACAGTGGCTGAAATTCCAGTCAGTATAACATGGTAATGTGATTGCATATCTATTGAAGTTTTATTGAAACAATAGTGTTTTCCAGGTAGTTTGGACAATGTTGAAAAATGGTAGATGCAGTTGAAATTCTGAAAGGTATTTATTTGGTGATTATGATGTAACCAGAATGGTATATTAATGAACATAAATGCTTGTAAATGCTCATCAAGTGGGGGCTGGAAACATGCTTCTGAAATATCAATCTTGAAGAAACAATGAGCACTGGTGATATGGGGAAACAATGCAGTTTATGTAGAATGATGATGGAGATAACTTACTGACTAAATGTAATATGTCATAGAATTCATATAGCTACTAATCAGTTGAGTTTGGCTAGTATTAGACTTCCCAATGACATACAAGACAGGCAGTGCTTTGACTCCTTGTGGGTCAACATAACTGCAAACAGTGATATGTACTCTAAAGTTCAGAGCACAGGTCAAACCCTGCTTCAGTAGGAAAGGGAATGCCCTGCAGATTTCTTTGAGTCCTTGAAAGAGACAATGCTCTTTGAATTTGCAATGGAAAAGTAAAAGGTGTTGAATGAAATCCACGTTAAGATATATGGAATATGATTTGTGATCATGCACTGAACAGGTGGAAGGAGTGGAGATAGGGGAAAGAGTGGGAGAGAGTGCTGTTACACTGAATCATAAGCCCAAATTAATTATTTATCATTAGAACAAAAGTGATAATGTGTATGTGACTTACAAGTGATGTAATAGCTGGTACTGGTCCCATGCCCATGTACTGTGGGTCAAGACCACCTTGTGACCATCCTACAATCTTCGCCAATGGTTTTAAGCCTCTTTTTGAGGCAAGCTCTTTGGTCATCAAGA
Source organism: Schistocerca serialis cubense (assembly GCF_023864345.2). Lineage (NCBI taxonomy): Eukaryota > Metazoa > Arthropoda > Insecta > Orthoptera > Acrididae > Schistocerca > Schistocerca serialis. The sequence goes on from NC_064640.1 coordinate 310,071,788, forward strand.
CTAATGCTGCAGCTCCATCATTTATACCAGTAGCATTACCAACTGTGACAGTTCCACCCTGTAGTAAATGTAGAAAGTAATACAATGTAACAGCTTAAATTTGTTGACAATTGATTAGTTGTTATCAGTGGTATTATTAATTAGCATTTGTTCCAATAAACAAACTAATAGAAATCACAAGATGTTGTACATGTTTGAACATAAACTCTGTCCATAGACTCTGGCGGGTCCATCAGTGCCAGTCAACTGCTGTGTCATCCTCTGCCAGTGATGGATGCAGTATCGAGGGCTGTGGGGTCAGCATCCCGCTCTCCCCGCTGTTGCAGTTTTTGTGACCTGGGACTTATACTACTCACTCAAGTAGCTCCTCAGTTGACATCAAAAAGCTCAGTAAACCCTGTTATAGTCCTCCCACCAATGAAAAATCCTTGTAGTATTAGAAATCAGACCCGGGCCCTCTGCATGGCAGTCAGCTGCGCTGACCACTCAGCTAAGGGGGCTGACATTATGCATGTTTGAATAATATAAATTAAAACACTATGATTTTGAATAGTAGCATTGTAAAGCTTTAGATTGAAATCCTGTCTCTATGAGTAACATGAATATCTTCCTGTGTTACATACAATCTGTATACATCTATCTTCCAATTAAGAGGGTTCTATAAACGATGAAATAGTGTGAGAGCATCAGTTCAAAAAGTACCTATATGAAATGTATAGAAATACTTAAATGTTCATTAATAATTAAATCTTGTTACATTTTGGCCACATTTCTTATTCTGAAGAAAAATCAGTTATCTTCTCCTAGACGTATGTAGTCAGTGACTTGCAAATACGTTGTACAGTTTTGGTCATGTATAGTTTTGTATGCTCTCCATTCTGATTCTATCAACAATTTCTGAGGTTTGTTAGTGTTTAAACACCTCTAAAATTTAGATATTGCAAAATTAATTTTATATTCTTACTGTTATGTGCAATTTAACATTGATATATCCTCAATGACTCAAAAAATTCCCAACAGCCTGCCACAAAAAATTATAAATAAAAGCTAATTATGTTATAATCTTGTGTGGATTTCCATATGTGTACAAAGTATTTACACAACATAGATGTTAATGGAATAAGTAAATTTTAAGCTAGAGAGATTCAATAGCAGTGCTACCTTTCGAAATGCTGGTTTCAGTTTCTGCAAGTCCTCAATCTTCAGATCATTCCTAGGATGTTCATCAATTGATACTAATTTTTTCCCATTTGAACTTTCAATAGGAACTGGTACCATTTCCTTATCAAAATATCCTCCCTGCTGAGCTTTGGCAACTCGACGCTGAGATTCGAGAGCTAATTCATCTTGCTGTTCACGAGTAATTCCTTCTTTGTCAGCAATTCTTTCCACTGTAATGCACAAATACTAATGTAGAACATGATAGGAAAGTAATAATGCATTTATTTTGTTAGACCTTCTCACACTGAACAGTATTGTTTTACGTATACTTGAATAAGTTTCTTACAGATGTCTTCATTAAAGTCATGGTAAGGTTTCCACTCAGCAGAGCATGACTCACAGTAACTCATACACTATACCAGGATGCTCATTTATAACAGTACTTCCAGAAATAAGTGCACACACAAACATCTAAATGTATAAACTTTCTACTTCACAGAAAATATTTGCAGAACTAAAAGATACTGCAAATGCAAGTATTAAGAAGAGTAAAGGTAACCACCCACCATATATATGAGGCACAGAGCATTTGAAAGGCACATAAACAAACTGAAATTGTTGATGAGCTTTCAGAAAATGCCCTTCTTTGGAGCTAACTAATACAAAACATGCATGTCAAAGAATACTGATATATGAAGATACTATCACATGCAAAAATGTATATATTTTCCTGGATGTTACCTTAATCACTGTATTTGTGACACATAATATCAACAATGGTTCAAATGGTTCAAATGGCTCTGAGCACTATGGGACTTAACATCTGTGGTCATCAGTCCCCTAGAACTTAGAACTACTTAAACCTATCTAACCTAAGGACATCACACACATCCATGCCCGAGGCAGGATTCGAACCTGCGACCGTAGCAGTCGCGCGGCTCCGGACTGAGCGCCTAGAACCGCTAGACCACCGTGGCCGGCAATATCAACAATGAAATGGCCTCTCGAAGCAGCAGCAAGTGGTGACTTGATCTAGTGGAAAACCTCAGTATAGGCATCAAAATTAATGTCTGACCCCTTTGCCAGCCTTGAAGTATGGGCTATTGGTGAAACAGTTGTCTAGGGGCACTGCCAGCCTCGAAGCATATGCTGTTGGTTCTTACAGCCCACCTGACATGTGGTGGGACAGCACTGCACTGAAGCTATAGGAAGAAGCGTCCACTACATTAAGTTCTCCTAGCACTGACTACAGCTCTTTTTTTGGAATGAGGTGCAGGAACTGCTTAGCAACCCTCAGCTGTGTTCCTGACAAATGTTCACCAACCTTTCTCAGGATTTAACCCAATTGATTAACTTTGGGTTGGGGAAAGGCAGAGAGGGGGATGGGGAGGGGGAGGGGGGGAGAAAAGGTCTCTGGGATACAGTGGGTGGAGCTGAGAGAGGCAAACCAACAGTGGTGCACCCATTGGCAATGCTGGACACAGAAGAGGCACCGTGTCATTTTTTTGTATGAGCCCCAGATCTGTGCACAGCATCACTGTGGAAATTTCCATGTGTGACATGTTTAGAGGCTTCAAGGAGAATGAACATTGCGAGGTTGAATGTGTCAACAGGATATGGGCCTAGCAGCTAATTTTATGGTGTGGCATTCCTTGGGGTGCACGACACAATCATTTCTCATTCACACAGTCAGTAATTTGGACAGCAGCCATTACATTGCTGATGTGTTAATAGTGATGGTTGTATCCTGCTTCTGAGGTCTCCAAGGTATTGCTTTTCAACAATATAACGTAAGATCTCATGTTGCTCATGCTGTTCTGAACTATCTCAATATAGAGGGTGTTTGACTGTTGCGTTGACCAGCACGTTCTCCATGTCCCTTGTTCATTGAAAACATCCAGTCACAAATTTCTGAGTGAGTGGCATGACACCATTCTCCAGCCACTCTATTGATGAACTCTGGCACAGAGTTGAAGTAGGAAGAGTGATTAACCAGTATGTGCCATCCAAGCTCAGCTGGACGTGATGCCCTGCCAGGTTAGAGCCATCACTGTTGTCAGACATGGCAGCTCTGTGTTCTAAATACTGTAATTGTGTATCCCCAAACCATGTACAAATTTAATAATTTACCTTCTTATGACACAATATATGCAAACTGCATAAAACTTTGTTACATGCTATTCATCCTATCATTGCAATTTGCAATGATCAGCATTTTAATTTGCTATCCACATAATTGTATTTTGCTTTCTGTAAGTGTCCATTTTGCACTCACAGTGCATTCATAATAAACAACTGATTTCACTCTCCCTTACCCTATAAATACTAGGTGCACAAGCATATAATGTCGGAAATCAACTTAAGACTACATGGAATGTAGTGAAACAAGAGACATGACAACCAGCCACAGAACATCACTATTGAACTGAATGGAAGGACTATAAATGATGAGTCACATGTAGCAAATATATCTAATAGTTATTTCTTACATATAGTGGAAAGTATAGGAACAATCAGCTCGAAAGAAAAATCACAGCAATATGTTGAAAAAGCGACATTCATAAAATTCAGTCATATGAATGTATCCTGTTGAAATCAAGAAAATTATATATTCTCTCAAAAATAATGCATTACATATTTCAGATGTGATAGGGCTTCTTATATGGGAGCAAATCTTTCATATTCTATTGGAAACACAGTCAAAACTCATCTGGTTTTGACTGTGTTTCCAATAGAGTATGAAAGATTTGCTCCCATATAAGAAGCCCTATCACATCTGAAATATGTAATGCATTATTAACTTAAGACATTTCTCCAGCGAGACTGAAATATGATGTTGTAAAACCCCTCCCTGAGAAAAGTGATAGGACAGATGTCAATAACTACCAACCTCATATATGTTTGACATTGTGTCAACAGCTGGGACCATCTGAATTGTTATATTATTCTGAAATATCAGTTACACTAAGATTGCCTGTAAATCTTTTTATTGATTACCAGTTTCAACAGATCTGTGCTGTCATCATCAAATCTTGATCTTTACAGACTTGCAAGTAACATTGTGGTGTTGCATGTAACAGGTAGCAAACATAAAATACCACAATTATAAAACATATATCACATTGTGCTGATGTCCTAGTGTCTCCACTGAGTTGTTATTGTGGTGTTAAGTGTATGAATGCACTGGGACATCAGCACAGTGTGGTGGGACTGATGGTGTAGCCAACCAATGGGTAATATCATATCATATCTTCTGACAGGGAGGAAATTATGTGTCCCCAGGGCTCAGTCTTAGGTCCACTATTCTTCCTCACATATGTAAATGATTTTCTGTCTCATATACAACAACCAGAATTAGTTCTTTTCACAGATGACATTAGTATTGTAATCAATCCAAGCATATGTACAGGAACAGAAGCAATTATAAACAATGTTCTCCAAAGCAATATTGACTTATTTTCTGCAAATGGTCTCACCCTCAATTTAGAAGATACAACATACACTCCTGGAAATGGAAAAAAGAACACATTGACACCGGTGTGTCAGACCCACCATACTTGCTCCGGACACTGCGAGAGGGCTGTACAAGCAATGATCACACGCACGGCACAGCGGACACACCAGGAACCGCGGTGTTGGCCGTCGAATGGCGCTAGCTGCGCAGCATTTGTGCACCACTGCCGTCAGTGTCAGCCAGTTTGCCATGGCTTACGGAGCTCCATCGCAGTCTTTAACACTGGTAGCATGCTGCGACAGCGTGGACGTGAACCGTATGTGCAGTTGACGGACTTTGAGCGAGGGCGTATAGTGGGCATGCGGGAGGCCAGGTGGACGTACCGCCGAATTGCTCAACACGTGGGGCGTGAGGTCTCCACAGTACATCGATGTTGTCGCCAGTGGTCGGCGGAAGGTGCACATGCCCGTCGACCTGGGACCGGACCGCAGCGACGCACGGATGCACGCCAAGACCGTAGGATCCTACGCAGTGTCGTAGGGGACCGCACCGCCACTTCCCAGCAAATTAGGGACACTGTTGCTCCTGGGGTATCGGCGAGGACCATTCGCAACCGTCTCCATGAAGCTGGGCTACGGTCCCGCACACCGTTAGGCCGTCTTCCGCTCACGCCCCAACATCGTGCAGCCCGCCTCCAGTGGTGTCGCGACAGGCGTGAATGGAGGGACGAATGGAGACGTGTCGTCTTCAGCAATGAGAGTCGCTTCTGCCTTGGTGCCAATGATGGTCGTATGCGTGTTTGGCGCCGTGCAGGTGAGCGCCACAATCAGGACTGCATACGACCGAGGCACACAGGGCCAACACCCGGCATCATGGTGTGGGGAGCGATCTCCTACACTGGCCGTACACCACTGGTGATCGTCGAGGGGACACTGAATAGTGCACGGTACATCCAAACCATCATCGAACCCATCGTTCTACCATTCCTAGACCGGCAAGGGAACTTGCTGCTCCAACAGGACAGCGCACGTCCGCATGTATCCCGTGCCACCCAACGTGCTCTAGAAGGTGTAAGTCAACTACCCTGGCCAGCAAGATCTCCGGATCTGTCCCCCATTGAGCATGTTTGGGACTGGATGAAGCGTCGTCTCACGCGGTCTGCATGTCCAGCACGAACGCTGGTCGAACTGAGGCGCCAGGTGGAAATGGCATGGCAAGCCGTTCCACAGGACTACATCCAGCATCTCTACGATCGTCTCCATGGGAGAATAGCAGCCTGCATTGCTGCGAAAGGTGGATATACACTGTACTAGTGCCGACATTGTGCATGCTCTGTTGCCTGTGTCTATGTGCCTGTGGTTCTGTCAGTGTGATCATGTGATGTATCTGACCCCAGGAATGTGTCAATAAAGTTTCCCCTTCCTGGGACAATGAATTCACGGTGTTCTTATTTCAATTTCCAGGAGTGTATTAACTTCTGCACATCTATGGCTACCACACCGATGATAAGTGTAACACATGGTGAGGAAATAATAAATAGGATGGAAACTTCAAAATTCTTAAGTGCCCATACTGATGAGAATTTAAACTGGAAAACGCACATTTTGGAACTCATAAAACAACTTCGTTCATCCACATTTGCATGCAAATGTTGGAGAGAAACAAATCAGTAAGTTGACATAATGTCATATGAAATAATGTTCTGGGGTAACTCATCTTTAAGAAAGAAAGTCTTCCTTACTCCAAAACTTTCTGTGACAATAATATGTTGTGCTTACCCACTACCATTTTGTAGAAATCTGTTTAAGGAGTTGGACATTCTGATTACTGCTTCACAGTATATTTATTCCATCATTAAATTTGTTTTAAATAATCCAGTTCAAAAGGAGCAAAAATGTACATAATTATGATACCAGAAGGAAAAATGACATTCATTACTCCACAGTAATGTTGTCTTTAGCCCAAAAAGGATGCATAATGCAGCAACTAAAATTTTTAATACCTTATCCAGTGATATAAAAGTCTGACAGGCAGCAAAGTAAAATTTGAAAATAAACTGGAAAAGTTTTTCCTTGACAACTCCTTCTATTCCATAGAATAATTTCTGTTATTGAAATGTGTAAATAGTCATATTTACAAATGAATTTGCTATGTGAATCTAAAATGATTTGTTCCAAGTTTTTCCAATTTATCATGCAAATGATCCTTGAAACATGAAACTAACTACCTAACTGAATGACATTCTGAAATGAAAGCTGAAGCTATTCTCTGTGATCTACATCTAGTACCCTTCAGAATCCCCTCAGATGTATTATTTTCCAAAATTTCACTTACCAGTTTCTCCCATGTGTATATCATAAAATGCATCTGTGAGACCATCACATAATATGGTGTCACGTAAGGATGTATCTCCCACCTTCAGTCCTTTTCTCATATTGACTACATGAGGTGTCTGGCTCATTGATTCCTGTCCACCACACACTGCTAATTGTGCATCACCATTTCTTATGCTCAGGTATCCGTCAACAACAGCTCTGTAACAAAATTGTACAAATGAATGAAAAAGGAATGTATATCAGTGAAAAATACTAGTGGTTAATAAATGTCATCTACCTTATTCCAGAACCACACATCATGTTGACAGTGGTTGCTGGGACAGTATATGGTAATCCTGCACGGAGTGCTGCTTGGCGAGCAGGATTCTGACCTTGCCCAGCTGCCAGAACCTTGACATACAGGTTTAAAATTAGTGAGGTACTAGACCAATCACACATCAAAAACATTTTCTTGTAGCATTGTGAACTATCAAGTCATGATTTATCATTGTGAATACAGAGAAACGTAGCTTCCTGCACTGGAAAAAATATTATAATGCTGCACTGCAGTATAAATTCTAACAGACTCTTGCTCTATAGTCATACAGTATTTACTAAACTTAAAGAAGAACATTTTGTCTGAAAATCATATGCATCAGATGTCTCTTCTGAGAGTGGTCAGGTGCATTTTCTCTGGTGTTTAGGTACTTATTTGCAATTCCCTTTCTGCAGTGTGTAGACAGTGTCAGTGCAAACAAATACTACTAATCATATGTTTTATAGGATATCCATCTCAAGGGAAAATGTCAATAATTTTTTGATATGCACAAAACGTATTTTAAAAGTTGAATTTCATGTGTCCATTCTGTAGAATGATCACACAGTAGTCAAGTACTACATTCAGTTCAGTGAAATGTGATAACAGGGACAGAGAAGCATGAATAATAACCAGTATTCGAGGAATAACTGAGTCGTGGTGTTGCATGGTGATGACAGACATGGCACTGCATGAGATGGTATATGAAATGGGGCAAGTCATGAAGGGAGACATGGTGAAAAAATGTTTATTCGTTTCTTTGTGTATGGTGTTGTTATTCACTGGATTAGGGACCAATTTAAAGCTAAAACACCAATACAACCTAGTAGAGTATCACTTTCATTATATTTTTTCAAAGTGGCCAGATGTTCCAGTTTCCACATACCTAACACATTAATATCTCCATTCATTCTTGTAGTACTGGTTATTTTCTGTGTTGATAAAAATCAACTAATAAACAGATATCGAACAGAATATCACAATATATGACTCTGGCACTGCTCAATTGAACGGGTTCATAAAATTCAGTTTAAGAGCCTATTGTTTGTAAAGAGAAACAACCCAATGTTTCTCATTAACACTGAGTGTCACATGATGATTAATATTTGTTTGAGCTGACTCCATGTAGACATTGCAAAAAAATGAAATTTGAAATATCTACTGAAACACCAAACATCTCAGTAGAGTTAGGAAAGCATTAGATATGCACTACCGTTTATCGCAACATCAGGGATGTTAACATGCAAATACATGTATGGCATGCATATGTGCAGACATTACCTGTTATCTGACACAGAAGTACTTAGTTGCTGTCTCTGACAAAAATATTAAAGTTCTTTCAGTTTTTTATAGAGTTCTGCCTCCCCTGTTACTATTATGTTTGTTTTTTTATATTTTATTGTGCTTTCTTTAACTAGACCATTATGTATGTATGGAAGCACAGGTGAAGTACTTGTCAAAATGGTCCACAGTACAATGAAGTTACACTTTTCAAAGAATCATACAATAAATATCGATGGATATATGCTCACCTGTCCCATAACTACTTCACAGACACCTGGTATTTTATCAGGCTCAATTTCAGCTCTGCGCAGAGCTTCTTTAATTACAACAGTGCCCAATTCATCTGCTCTCAGGGATGATAGGGATCCACCAAAGGCACCTGTTAGTTTGAAATAAAATTAAAGAAATTTTACTATGCTGCAAGGAGTAACTGGTAATGAACACATTATTCACATTTGCAATCAATCATTGATATGAAATTCTGCTTTTATTGTAGTGGCTAGAATGTATCATAAGCACAATGAATGAACTGTAATCATAATAAATGTAATAATTACCAGATTTACTGAGTTAATGTGGGTTACTTTGTTTTGCACAATAGAGCAACTACTTCATGTATGTTATGAGATAGGATCTTTTCTTGATGTACATCAGATTTGTCCCTGACTGTTCATCAACTGCTTTTAAACCACTTGACTGAAATGTCATGATTAGGGGACATGTATTTTCAAATTAGCATGTACTTGTTTCTACAGTTTACCTCTTTGCATAGGTTTTGCCATAAAAACAGTTTTAGTGAAATGTTTATCTGTAGGCCTTCTGTTATGTGGGAAATGTTAGTAAGTAAACAAAGAATAGAAATGTGACCCTTTTCAAAGGGTTCAGTTAATAGTGTGAACAAACCTGGTGGGAAAGAGTGTCAGCAGCTAGAAATGTTAAGTTTAAATATCTATAGAAATAAGCATAGTTCCAAGAAATGAGCTATTAATAGTAATGTCCAGCCTAGAAATGTTCATATCAAGCTACAACAGTGGATTAGTTCCGTTTTCTATACATCAAATCAAACAAGAATAAGAAGAAATGTGACTCCAAGAAGCAACTCACTTATAATCATATTAATGTAAAAGGTCAGACCTGCTGGTCTAGCAATTAAGCACTTGGCTGGAAACTGAAAGGTTAGGAGGTTGAAACCTGGTCAGGCCATGGATTTTTCAACCTGCCTTTAACCTAACTTTCCCCTCTCAATGATGTGAAGTTCCACCAGGAACGACACGTGATACAGATCCCATGTTAAACTGTAGGTCTCATTTCCCAGGCAGGATTACAAGGGTAGGTGAGAAACACCTGCACCAAGCCATTGAGCCACATGAAATTATTACTATTATTAATAATGAAACCATTAGAACTATGAAGTCTGAATGATCATAGTGAATTTCAAGCAGAGTTCACTCACTCTCTCTCCCTCTCTCTCTCTCTCTCTGTTCATGTATGTGTATGTGTGTGGGGAGGGGGGGGTGTTTGTGGAGAAGAGAGTCATGTCTCAGTATACAATAAATTACTTATGTCTGTTTAGCAACTCATTTTATGTTGCAGAGAAGAGCTATGAAAGGCAGACTACATAATCTGTATTTAAGCAAATTTCTGCAGTCTGACTAACATTTTATTCCTGCGGATCACTATGGATGAAAAGGATCAAAACTAAATCTTATCTCATATAAACTCTCCATGCCTTTGGCCAGGATGATTTCAACCACCTTCTCCTAACATACCATAAAATAGTTACTGAAATGTTCCCATCCTATCAACTATAGCTTACCCTTCCTCTTCCATTCCAAGCAAAGGCTCCAAACCATCCTTTCCGTGCATACCTGCAATCCTACTCATCTCTCAACACCTACATACTGTCTCTTGACCATTCTCAGTAATCACTCCACACTGATTTTTCAAATCACCTCCTCTTCAGCCTCATGTGCCTCTGAAGCCCTTACGCAGATAATATTACCAGTACTGAAAATCATAAATGTCATCCCATCAAACTTCAGACCACCATTTTTACTCTCATCAATGAATTTTCATGCATTTTAATATTTTTATTCAAAGACTGAAGGTTTTCATTTAAATATTACATTATAACCTGTTATCAATAATTTAAACACAGGCTGTATTCCTTCATATGCAAATTATTACTGTCAACAACAATTTTTTTCTATGCATCATCAACTAATTGTACAGTATACATCAAAGACTGAAGAGTGGAAATACGGCCATCTCTAGCCCAGTCCCTATTGAGGGAATGTAAATAATAGATAAATAACAAGAATGAAAAGTCCTGGTACAGCCAATATTGTTTTGTAACTCTCTGTGGTGAGAGAAGACACTAATCAGTGCAGTGGGAGTCATTCTCATGTACAGGCAACTATTCATGAGAAGGAGGGTGCAGCAGACCTATACCTGATCACTGTAATGCAAGGAATACAGGTCAGGGTGAAGCCCCTACCATTGCATATCCACTGGACTTCATTGCTAAGCACTGCAGAGCCAATCCCGTCTACATCCTTCATCCTGGTGCATGCTGCAGCCACAGCTAACGAAGGTACATACCACAGATTTGGTTGCAATCATATCACTACATGAACAGGCACTCAAGGGAAAGAAATCTTGCTGCAGGAGGTTGAACAACAGAAGTTTCCAATTGCCAGCAACTAAGGAGTTTGCCTGTCAAGCTGCTACAGAATGTACAGGCGTCAAATCAGAGCATTTGTAGAGGGAGCAAAGGATAGCATCATCTATCCCAACTTGAACTGCCAGCAACTATGCCCTGTGATGGCGCAGCATGCAGCATATAGGGATCCACAGATGATACTGGGGCACTAGTTCCAAACTGCTACAGCTACAAGCAGTGAATACACCATCAGTAGCAGAAGAGTGGGAGAGCTTGTGTGCACCAAGAAGGCAATCTAGTGATGATGACGACACCCATGCTGCAGTTGCATAACTGGTTAAGTGCTTGTACTGATGACCAATGCAGTTGGTGAGACAGCTAAAGCACCATTTCCACCCCAGCCATGGTTTTAACAGAGGTTTCCCTCCATGGCTGTAAGACGAAATTCACCTGCCCCACCTCAGTTCACAAATAAAGTCATCCTAGCATAAACCAAGTTATGTTGAAATGTCCAAAAGTCTTATGTACAATATACACCTCTCTAGTGTAGTGTTGCTGGTTTGTAAGCTGGAGGCTACAGATTCAAGTACTGACTTGAACATGGTAATAGATTTTAAGTGTTTCGTTGGTGTGTCTCTTCAGTGTAGCCATGAAATTAAGTGGGATTAGCTTCTTTGGCTAAGGAGCTGGAAGATTTACAATTTAGTGAGAAGTGTGCTGTATCTCAAAGAACAAGCATAAGTTAGCTGTCTTGTTATGGTCACTTGCAGCAGGTATGGTATGAAGTTTGTACATTATGCATAGTATTGTTTTTTAGTTACAACTTTGTGGAAGTAAACAGTCAATAGTTTACAATTAGCTCTACCATAAGTTTAGTATTATCAATTTCTCTCCTAGTTTTTGTTTTAGGAAGATCTAAGTTTGAGTGTAGTTTACAGAGTGGATAATAGTTAGGGATTGTTAGTGTTGTGGGATCTTGATTCAGGTGTTGCGGAATCTTGATTAAAGTGTTGTTTGCTGCCCATAGACAGCTAGAAGTTGCATTGGCAGTTGTTGACAGGCTTTGTATGCCTGCTGCAAACAGCATTTGTGGTGCTGTGGTAGGATAGTCTCATGAGCAATGTAGCTTGACAGTTACTCCTGCTGCCCAAGTGGTTCATAGAGTCCTAAATCTAGCATCAAGAAACCACTTGATAGTGACTGGTGGGTCGTACCCAGAGCTAGAGCTGTATGTAGCTAAAAGATGGTCGAAAGACTAGCTCCAACCATATAAAAATAGCTTTGAACTATTACCATTCCCTGATAAGGTGACACAGCATCTGTACCCTAATTACCATGATTGAAATGTGGCCCCTTTGTTGAGACTTGAGTAGCTACAGGGAAAAGAAAGGGCTGCTAGTCGCAGACACTTTGGGAAGGGAACACATCAAATGGGCACTGAGTGTGTTTCCCAAGAAGTGGATGAGACCATCCCATATGCAATGAACAAGGCTGGAAGCAGTCAGTGAGATAAACAATGCCTGTCACCTATGATATGGAATCATTCTTGGTCCTTTTCAGAGACTGGCAGAGATGGTAAACACAACTAGCCTCACTCAAAGAGTATCAGTGCACACCTGGAACATGCATCAAAAGACATAGAAGACTCCCCAGAAGGTGAGAAGTTTATAGCAACAGGTAGAAACATTTGGTCTAGGGAAGCCCAAAATAAATTCAAATGTGAATTCATTGAGACAAAAGAATCTGAAGTTGGTGAACTTAGATTAATAAAGGGACTTTTCTACTACCCATTAGATTCTGAGATAACATGTATTCAGTTGGATAAAAATATTCCAACCATGTGGTAGTAGTTTGAGGTGTCTGGTACATTCTGAAATATTAAAATCCGCATCTAAAAATACATTCACAAATGAAGTTGATATCATTGTACCTATGTCTGAGGGCCACACATTATTACAAATTAGAGACGGTAAAATAAGCACTCTCGGTATTGCAAAACAATGAAGACCACTTGATTCAAACAAGACACCAGAATCTGACAGAATTCCTAGCACATTTGCAACTGTTTGCTAATACACTGTATAACAAAAAAGTGAAACACCCAAAAGTTATGGTTGGATGCCAGTTTAACTCTATACATGAACACACCATCAGCAGGTATGTAAAAGATTAGAACTGAAACTCTCTGTGAAAGGCAGAACAATCACCAGAATGCATTAGTGTTCTTTGTGTGTAGTGTTGTTACCAGGCATGGTATGTTGTATAAGGGGCATGAACAGTGTCAGGTGTAGGCTGAAAACAGCGAAGAACATGGAGATGCTGTGTACTCATGTGAGACAGTCTTATCACCCCCTGATAGCGTTTGAAATGGGAATCATTTTGCATCTCCATTTGGCCAACTGGTTGAATAATACAATATTCAAATTTGTGGAGCACTCACAGGTGACAGTGGCCCAATGTCAGACTACACGGGAACATGAGGGGAGGCATACTAGTCATTAAGTTTCTGGTTGGCATGTTTGACCACCACAAAGGAGGATTGTCACATTGTGCACCAAGCACATCGTAACCCATTCTCATTTGTGCTTGCCATCTGAGAACAAGCAATGCACTGCTTGCAACATTCTGTGTCACCTAATACCACTGGTTAGAGACTAGCAGCAGCTGGACTACATAATTAGCATCCCATGCATAGCATCCCACTAACACTGCAATATAAATGGTTGTGTTTTGAGTGGAACTGTGACTGGGAAGCAAAGGTTTTCTCAATTGAAACACTTGTAAATTACTATGTTGTACCTTGGAACAAATTTTCTCCTTTGTAAAAACTTTAATTTTCTAGAGTAATTTTTGTAATTTCAGAAAAAGCCAGCAGCACATAAAAAGTGAATAGCATCATTTAAGAATGGAATAAGAAAATAAATTAATCTGCTATTGCAGGGTTGGCAAGAGGCAAAAGTCTGCAAAGCATACCTAGGAACAACACTTTCCCCTACTTCTCATGCATCTGAAGTCATTATTTTCGTGTCGTAACTGACGTTAACATTATTATGCCAATCAACTAACAAATGTACAGGAGGACAGCGATCAGTTGCAGAAGCCATAATTTATTGCAGATCTAGATTTCAACTATAAAACAATCATCATTGGTGCTTTACCAGATGAGTCATATTGCCATAACTATGTCAGAATATATACATGTGACAATTGGCACTAGCATTTATATGGCATTTAGTTAAAGTCAACTAACACTTGCCATGAGGTTTATACAATGTCATTGAGAAAATATTTATCATGAGTCAATCAATTCACTAACAATTTTCAGTGTCTGTAAACAAGCTAACAAAAAATCACCACGGAAGCAAGTCAGAATTAACCGAATAAGTTTGTGAGATGCTGAGCTTCGCTTACCCCATGCATGGTGATCAACATGTCAACCAATGTGATGCACCAAATGAGGTCGCACAGTGGTTAGCATACTGAACTCACACTCTGGAACATGATGGCTCAATTCCTCATCTGGTCATCCTGATTTAAGTTTTCTATGGCTTGATCGAGGCAAATGTTGGAGTTACACTCACCACCTAATGATGGTGTCAAGAATCCTCCATTGTGAATATCTGAAAGCCCATACACACATCTGGGAGCCTGTATGAGAGCAGTTCCATTGCCACCTCAGTGGTGCTACTGGTGGCAATGGGCAGAGCTATTTTTTGTTGCTTCTGTACTGGAGGGGTTCTGGGCTGTGGCAGTGGACAACAGTCGAATAGTACATGGCCAAAATACTGATCAGAGCTTCCTGTGTAGACACCATCTTTATCTATGATGAAGTCTTCTCAGGTTATCAGCTGAGTCAAGGCATCAATGTGTGGCAATGTTTCGACAAGTTTCCGACGCATCACCTTCAGCACCCTGGTGCACAGAGCACAAGACATATGCAGCGAGGAATATGTTCCAGCATTTGAGGGAACCCTTTGTAAGAACGGTGACTTGGAGACACAGATAAGATTTGCTCTCCAGCCACACAGTAAAAAGAAGGAAGAAGACATAAAGCATCTGGTGTTTCTTCCATGTGCTGGGCAACCCATGGCCAAGACTGCAATGATATTGAAGAAGAGCCTCACTGAATCCATTTTCTGCTCATTGACTAAAATCAAAAATATCCTTGGCTCAATGAAAGACAATCTATAACTATGGATACCTGGAGTCTACAGCATCAGTTACAAATATGGTGAGCAATATATTGGCCACATGCAACAGTGTATTTCATACTGCCCCTCAGAACATGTGTGAAGCATTCACCTCAGCCAAATGAACAAATTTGCAGTGGCAGAGCACAGCCTCAACAAAGGTCATATTTTTTACTTTGAACAAACAGAGGTGTTGCATGAGATGAATGAGTTCTGAGACTTGATCATTAAAGAGGCAGTAGCGATATGGGCCCACGATGATCTTGTCAATTGGAATAGGGGTGAGCTCTGCACAGAATGTAGTGCTGGCTAGAATATGTCAAAAGCGCTCTGATGTGAAAGCGACAAAGGCTGCCAATGGAAGAGACAGGCAGCATTAAGAGAAAATGGCAGGACCCTCCAACATGCCAGGAGTTCTCCCCATGATTGTCTACAATCCCCCACAGTACCATCCACGACATACCTTCTGGAGATGCATGATTGGCCCTGCCCCTGCAGACTAGGCAGAGGAGCCTGCAGTCAAGTGTCTATAATGATACAAACTTGACATGAACCTGACACTTCACCTTAAGATAACAAGTAGGAAACTTGTTGAAATGTTGCTGCCGAATGACACCTTGATTTGGCTAATAACCCAAGAAGACTTCATCTTCAAAAGTCACTGTGGAAGGCTGCATACCCATATACCATCTTTATTGACTTGCACTTTTTGTGGCCTCACCAGCCACTCAACCTCTGTACTGGAATGCAGGTACACTGGAGCAGCAGTGAAGTGTTTTACTCCATTTCTGTGTAAGAAGGATTTGAATTGCAAGCACATGAATTGGAAGCTATTATCAGAAACAATGGTCTGTGAGGTTCCCTTGATGGCACATGTAGTCATCAATGCTGTGACTGTCACTCTCACTGTGGTACAAGTTATATGGAAAATTAGAAAATGTGTACAATGCTAAGAATGACATGAATCTGAGGAATGCACCCATATAATCAATATAGATCTGTACTCACAGGTTCTCTGATGTAGGCTGTGGTTTGTGGAAGCAGAGTTTGGTTGTACACACAGGAGCAGACTTTACAGGCTGCCCATTTTATGACTCCATTGATACCCAATCAGTATGTGCGGCACTTGACAAATATTTTTCGTCCATTACATGGGATGTCTGTCACCAGTAAGATGTCATGCAGTAGACTAGCATCAGTGGTGCTCGAGAAGAGGATGTGAAGCACCTAATAGGGTGCCGGTAGGTAGATGGTCAGGGAACCGTCAAGCTTATCTGAGGACTCTTTGGAATAGAGGTTCTCCAGAGGTGGTGAAAGAGACTTTATGTAGCATAATTGAAAATTCTGGCAGTGTTTGCTATAAACTGTGATCAAGTTGAAAATAAAAAGCTTATTGTATATGAAAGTCAACAGCAGAAATACTCCAAAGACACAAAAAGGCATCAGCATTTCAATGATACACGAGAGGCCAGTAGTAAATGCAGCATAATAAACACTAAGACAGAGCACCCGACACTGGAGCTTTCATGAAGTTTCCTCAGGAAGATAGGTGGGCATGATGACAAGTAAGATTAATAGTTCATGATTGAAGACCCACAAAGTTTTGTACAATAAAAAAGGACTGGATTTTCTGGGCACCACGATTTATTGACAGCATCCTTTTCCTATCTGTGTACAGTTTACTTGTGATGGCAGATTTTGTACATGTAACCCACCTGTTACTCTGCTCCATCTGGATACTTAAGTGGAAGTATAGTGCCAGTTTCATGTTACAATACATCTGTCACTAGCAGATGACACCTGAAGTGTGTAAAAGTAACAAATCATGTAGGAAGATTTGAGGTGTGCTTTCAGAGTGATAAATTCCTTCCAACATAAAGGGGTCCATTCAGATTAAGTGCCTTTCTCCTTTAGTTGGTTCTGAGGATGATAAATCAGGACCACCTTTGGGGTGAATTTCCTATAATAATTAACATTTCCCAGAAAGAACTAAAGTTCTTCATATTAGTGGAGAGTGGTAGGCAATCAGTGGCATTGACATCCTGCTGGGAAGGTTTTAAAACCGTCTTTCTGGAAATATGGCTTAAATATTCAGTGGTAGACTGCAAATGCATTTGAGACAATGTTGTTGCAGAATGTTTCTAAATAATGCTCTCTCTGAAACAATAATGACAACTAATTGGCACTTTGATGAATGCCTCTGTTTATTGCAAAGTTGCTAGCTGCACTGAAGTAGAGGAAGTTGCATCAGAAAGGACCAAAATACATCGACCCTCAGATAGTATTGCCATCAGTTCTACAAGCTGGTAAATATGATGTGCGTGTCCACTTTTCACTGCACATTAATAGTAGCCTTGATGACACCACATATACAGGGTGGTCCATTGATAGTGACCAGGCCAAATATCCCACGAAATAAGCATCAAACGAAAAAACTACAAAGAACGAAACTCGTCTAGCTTGGAGGGAGAAACCAGATGGCGCTATGGTTGACCCGCTAGATGGCGCTGCCACAGGTCAAACGGATATCAACGTCGTTTTTTTAAAATAGGAACCCCCATTTTTTATTGCATATTCGTGTAGTACATAAAGAAATATGAATGTTTTAGTTGAACCACTTTTTTCTCTTTGTGATAGATGGCGCTGTAGTCACAAACGTATAAGTACGTGGCATCACGTAACATTCCGCCAGTGCGGACGCTATTTGCTACTTCATACATTACCCGTGTTAAAATTGACCGTTTACCAATGGCGGAAAAAGTCGATGTCGTGTTGATGTATGGCTATTGTGATCAAAATGCCCAACGGGCGTGTGCTATGTATTCTGCTTGGTATCCTGGACGACATCATCCAAATGTCCGGACCGTTCGCCGGATAGTTACGTTATTTAAGGAAACAGGAAGTGTTCAGCTACATGTGAAACGTCAACTACGACCTGCAACAAATGATGCTGCCCAAGTAGGTGTTTTGGCTGTTATCGCGGCTGATCCGCATATCAGTAGCAGACAAATTGCGCGAAAATCGGGAATCTCAAAAACGTCGGTGTTGAGAATGCTACATCGATTGCACCCGTACCATATTTCTATGCACCAGGAATTGTATGGCGACGACTTTGAACGTCGTGTACAGTTCTGCCACTGGGCACAAGAGAAATAACGGGACGATGACAGATTTTTTGCACGCGTTCTATTTAGCGACCAACGTCATTCGCCAACAGCGGTAACGTAAACCGGCATAATATGCACTATTGGGCAACGGAAAATCCACGATGGCTGCGACAAGTGGAACATCAGCGACCTTGGTGGATTAATGTATGGTGCGGCATTATGGGAGGAAGGATAATTCGGCCCCCATTTTATCGATGACAATCTAAATGATGCAATGTATGCTGATTTCCTACGTAATGTTCTACCGATGTTACTGCAAGATGTTTCACTGCATGACAGAATGGCGATGCACTTCCAACATGATGGATGTCCAGCACATAGCTCGCGTGTGATTGAAGCGGTATTGAGTAGCATATTTCATGACTGGTGGATTGGTCGTCGAAGCACCATACCATGGCCCGCACGTTCACCAGATCTGACGTCCCCGGATATCTCTCTGTGAGGAAAGTTGAAGGATATTTGCTATCGTGATCCACCGACAACGCCTGACAACATGCGTCAGCGCATTGTCAATGCATGTGCGAACATTACAGGAAATCACGCTGTAACAGCATGCGTTCTCAGAAATGATAAGTTCACAAAGGTACATGTATCACATTGGAACAACCGAAATAAAATGTTCAAACGTACCTACGTTCTGTTTTTTAATTTAAAAAACCTACCTATTAGCAACTGTTCGTCTAAAATCGTGAGCCATATGTTTGTGACTATTACAGCTCCATCTGTCACAAAGCGAAAAAAGTGGTCCAACTACAACATTCATATTTCCTTACGTACTACACGAACATGTAATGAAAAATGGGGGTTCCTGTTTTAAAAAACGCAGTTGATATCCGTTTGACATATGGCAGCGCCATCTAACGAGCCAACCATAGCGCCATCTGGTTTCCCCCTTCAAGCTAGACAAGTTTCGTTCTTTGTAGTTTTTTCGTTTGACGCTTATTTCGTGAGATATTTGGCCTGGTCACGTTCAATGGACCACACTGTACATGCAAGGAACTTGGTTCTCAAATGACTGGAAAAGGTGGAGCCACTGATTGGCAGAAGTAAGTGTTATCACACGATGGGCTAGCATTTGATCAAATTCCTGCCCTAAATCTTGCTGGAGAGAAATGAAATCAATCTTTCCATACAGGTGTTAGGTAGAGTTGACAATTTTATAGTGATGTGTACAGCATAAATGTCCTTACAATCCAAACCAAGTTCAACAAACAATGTTTACTGTGGGTATTGTGTGGCTAACAATATGGCACCGGAGATCAAATTGACAGAATCACATATCTAAAAGCCGAAATGGAGAAAGTATGAAAACTGATGCACCTGAAACTATGAGAAACACATGTGCAAATGAAGTTTATTTGAAGTTGATTAATATGTCATTCCGAAGGAAAGACTGATGCCTGCGGCAATCAGGCATTGAAATAATTCAATCGTGGAAGTTGAAAATTTGTGCTGGACAAGGACTTGAACCGATCTCCTGCTTAATGCGAGTGATTGCCTTAACCTCCTTGTCCATGTGGACATGCTTCCAGTCTGATGCAAATTATCAACTTGTCACACTCTAGTAGCGTTCACTTTGCATTGACCTACTTGCTTGCAATGAGTCCTGTGTTCTCACAAGAGGCTCGGACCCTGTTGTGCATCTGCGCTGAAGTTATGAAGACAGGCATGCCCTCAGACACACTATATACAGTGTGTTTGACAACTCGTGTTAAAACACTTGTATAGGTTGTAGCGGGGACTTAGTAGATCAAGTTTTAAACAGGAACCTACATCCAGAAACGTCATCTAACAACAGCACTGAGCGTCAAAGTTATAGGTGCCGGCGCCTGTGAATGTATGTATACACGCAGGGTGATTCCGTGACGATGGCAAACATATCGAGAAAGCTTACGCATTGTATCAGGTAGGGGTGTATTGTATGTTAACTGGGGACCTAGAAACGACGGAGAGGCTCCGTCCCCGCCGCAACCGCAGTGGTCCGCAACCCCACGACGACTACCGCAGTCCACTTCACCCCTCCGCTGCCCCACACCGAACCCAGGGTGCCGGCCGTTGTGGCCGTGCGGTTCTAGGTGCTACAGTCTGGAACCGTGTTACCGCTACGGTCGCATATTCGAATCCTGCCTCGGGCATGGATGTGTGTGATGCCCTTAGGTTAGTTAGGTTTAAGTAGTTCTAAGTTCTAGGGGACTGATGACCACAGCAGTTAAGTCCCATAGTGCTCAGAGCCATTTGAACCCAGGGTTATTGTGCGGTGCGGCCCCCGGTGGCCTCCCAGGGAACGTCTCACACCAGACGAGTGTAGCCCCTATGTCTGCGTGGTAGAGTAATGGTGGTGTACGCGTACGTGGAGAACTTGTTTGTGCAGCAATCGCCGACATAGTATAACTGAGGCAGAATAAGGGGAACCAGCCCGTATTCGCCGAGGCAGATGGAAAACCGCCTAAAAGCCATCCACAGACTGGCCGGTTCACCGGACCTCGACACAAATCCGCCGGGCGGATTCGTGCCGGGGACCAGGCGCTCCTTCCCGCCCGGAAAGCCGTGCGTCAGACAGCACGGCCAACCGGGCGGGCCAGGTAGAGGTGACTCATGTCCATCGATAGAACGAATAGTAGTGAGACACGTCCTTTGAGTTCGCGTTCAATGCCGAATTAGATGTTACAGATATGCTTACTGATACTGGAGAAACGAAAGTGGCTGGGAACGCAAACGAAAGCAATCTAATTGTAGTCTTTTCCAACGCATAAGCGCATGAGTACACTGCGAAGTCGAGTTTTGGCAACGGCATCCCGCCATTCCATAATCGAGAAATAACGCACATGGGAACGGCTTGTCCACCCCCTCACTGCAGCGATGATATCATAGAGAGAGAGGTCCGTCAGACATAAAATATTCAGCTTCCAAATAGGGCGAGAAAGATGTACCCGCTGCGGGACATGATTAAGAGTCATTGAAGCAGCATAGTGGTAGGTGAAGCTGGCAGGAATAACTTCAGTTTTATTTATATAGACTGAACCAGCAAGTGAAAATTTGTACCAAGACTGGAAATCGAACCTATTCTCGTGCTTACTAGGCACGTGCGCTAGCCACTAAGCCACCTTGGCACAGCGGTTCGCACAACTGCACGGATTACCCTAGCATGCGTCCCTTCTCGATTCAAACTCTCACTGCTACACCTGTCTATCTTAAATTCCTGGGGTGCTATTCCAGAACATGGAGAGCCTCGGCAAGTCTGTCGGTGTGCGAGGGGGAATTTAAAGTAGACTGGAGCGGCAGTGAGGATTTGGTCGAGGAAGGAGGCATAGCAGCGTAAACCGTGCAATTGTGTGAACCACTGTGCCAAGGTGGCTTATTGGCTAATCCACCTGCCTGGTGAGCAGGAGACCCGGGTTCGAATCCTAGTGTTGGTTTTTCACTTTAGGAATTTCACTTTACACTCCGGTCTATATACATAAAATCATATCTGTGTGAGACCAGTAATGCATCTGAAATTGTGTCATTTCATTTGTATAACTTCAATTAACAAAAGTTGACTATAAAGGGAAGCAGACAAATAAAAAAGATCCAGCCGACTACTAGAAGTAGCAGTGAAATACGAAAACCGCACTAATATGGGACATCTGCAGATCCAAGCATCCTGCAGATTCGACGACGTCACCATATCATTAAGTTCACGACAATGGTTACAACCGGGAGTCTTATCCACAGGACGTAAGACCCAGTTAAAATTTTCCCCCATCAAAATTTTCCCCGGATTTTGACGACGTAAATAAATGACATCTTGCTTACAAAAACGCGCACGGTCATATGTGCGACCAGATCCAGATGGAGCATAAAAAAAAATTAAGGTTGAATCATAAAAACCTGACCATCGTGTAGCGTTTCAAAGTCCGTCAACGGAGTAACGTGCCTGTAAAGTACGGCCACACCAGCAAAACTTTCCAATGCAACATTAAAAAACAGAGTACGCAGGGAGACATAACAAACACATCAAATAACACCTCCTGCAAACACATGACATCAGCTTGGGAATCATAAATAAACTGTTGTAATGCAGCAAACCGTAATGGAGAGAGTATCCTATTAACATTCATGGTAGGAAACGTATACGCCCGCATTAATTAACACATGTAAGGCATGTAGGGAGAGCTGGTAAAGAATTCACACATCACCTCCCACTCTCCATAACACCAGCAAATTGCGGAGAAGGTACAGGATTTGAATCCTCCCCACCGGAAGGTGCAGACTCCATGCTTTGTTTTTTTTCGGCGCGACGCTGCACGCCCAGGCTGAAAACGTTGTTCCATACGACTCCACGACAACACAGCTTCTTGGCGCAGTAGGGTAGGGGGCTCATCAGCGTCCTTTGCAGGCGTGGTGGAGGGTGAGGCGTCCCCATTCCACTCGACGGAATGCGAGAAACACAGCCGAGAGCCACGATCATCATCAGCAGATAAAGAAGAGACAGCGTCTGAAGCTTTCTAAATCGACTGACTTCCTGGAAATAAATCCGTAGTAACCTGCTACTCGATCGTATCAAAATACGGAGGGGGTATTACTGCACTACAACACTGTAAAGGTAGAACAGCAGACTATGCCCCGTTACATCATCGGAATCCACTGGTGGAGGAGCGGACGTAGATGCAACATTCATTTCAACATCAACAAAACCAGCTTCGTCATCCCCGGCAGAACAAGAACCGCAAATAAAGTCAGTTTTCAAAGCATCATCATTGGAAGTAGCACACTGCACCGTCACCTTCTCGCAGAGGCGAGACTGGGGAGGGGTGATTTCAAAATCTTCACCATCCTGAGTCCGCCGGCTTTTAAATTGTGCTACCGCTGCCGACGCCTTGTCGGCAGCAGGGGCCGCATCTGAAAGTGCCGGTAACGGTGGAAAGTCGCGTGGAATGGGGGCGTAATGTCTCCCCAACGGTCTCTAAGGCTGGAAAAGTACTGACAGCAGATTGCGAGACACTAATTGACCCATCAACGGACGACGTCCTTCACATGACGACTTCAAAACGGTAACACGACGCCCACAACTGGATCTGAGATGACCAGTTTCATTACAAAGGAAGCAATGTCCTTCCTGTCCTGCAAACGTAACATGAATACGATAACCACAAACATTCAGATGTGAAGGAATATTCATTTGCACGCACATTTCTATGGTTCGAACACCACTGTAACACGGCAAGCGATGTTGTGCAGACCAACGCTCCCGCCAGATATACCAAAGGATTCGAAAAACGAAGCAACGCCGCCTTCAGAAATGAATCATCCACTTCAGGTGGAAGATAGTGAACTCTAACAGGAATATACTCGATCGCCGCATTTACAAGAAGGACAGGACTAACGGAACCATCACGATATGTAAACATTACTTAAGATCAACCCGAGACAGAAGCTGGTGAACTTGGAAGGGATCCTTGAACTTCACAAAAACCAAGCAGATGTAACTCGAACTGTGTACACCAAATATTCGTGAATTTCTAAAGAGCCTCTCTGAACCTGACGCGTATTCTTGTCAAAATTGAAACGAACGGCACCCCGACGAGGAATATTCATGAGAGACTTGACGGGCATCATAGGGCGGGCAAAGAATGCCTGAGATAACCAACAATAAACTGCGCTAGGCAAGAACGATCTGACATTGGCCGATACACACACAAAACTGAGTACACACAAGTTCGACACATGCAGCACTGCGGTACGGGTGGGAGTAAGATCATCTTGCTAGCCCAACGCGCAAGACGGAACGTGGTCTTGGCCATCCGGCTATGCTTCCCATCAGACAGTGCCACAACTTGCCACACGCTAGTAGCGCCCTATGTCCATTCACCTACCTGCTCGCAGCGAGTCCTGTATTCCTGCAAGAGGCTCGGTTCAAAATGGTTCAAATGGCTCTGAGCACTATGGGACTTACTTCTGAGGTCATCAGTCCCCTCGAACTTAGAACTACTTAAACCTAACTAACCTAAGGACATCACACACATCCATGCCCGCGGCAGAATTCGAACCTGCGACCGTAACGGTCGCGCGGTTCCAGACTGTAGCGTCTTGAACCGCTCGGCCACCTCGGCCGGCAAGAGGCTCGACCCTGTTGTGCATCCATACTAAAGTTATCAAATCATTTCCGGGTTCTAGGTCTTCTAGACCCGGTCCAGCACAAATTTTCAACTCTCACAATCGAATTATTCTGATGTCCGATTGTAGCCAGCTTTGGTATTTCCTTCAAAATTTGATATTTACTGCTGCTGTATCAACCAAAAATGTGGTGTCTTACGTCGGACCTGTCCGATAGAACAGACACCCTCGCTCCTCCATTAGCGATAGATGTTACTGACGGAAAAAATCGCAGCACCAAGAAGGAGTTAGTAAATGTGTTTCTACATCTGAAAGATGATGTCTTTTCAAATTTCGCAGTAGTTGCATAAGAGTGGCGCTAGTAGCGTAACTATGAGGATGAAAATCAGGTTTGCTTTAAATACACGCTGTAACGGGCGTGAACGTTAGTTATCTTTGAGACTGGACATAGCGAATTTATGTTAGTTACGAATGCCTTGAAGGCGTCAAAGACGCCATCATCAGCACGCCACTGAATTTGAAAGAGGTTGCGTAATAGGGCTACGAGAAGCTGGATATTCCTTCTACAATAGTGCAAAAAGACTTGGCAGGGATATAGCCACTGTACATGATTACTGGCAGTGGTGGTTACGAGAATATACAGTCGCAAGATGACCAGGCTCAAGTCGAGCACGTGGCTTTGCCGAGAGGGAAGACCATGGTGTTCGGAGTATGACTCTGGTGTATTGTACTGCATCTGCAGCAGCAATGTGAGCAGCAGTTGGCACCACAGTGGCACAACGCACTATTACAAATCGGTTACTTCAAGGACAGCTCGGGGCCAGACGTCCTGTAGCGTGCATTCCACTGACCTCAACCACCGCCATTTGCGACTTCAGTGGTGTCAAGCGAGAGCTGATGGGAGGGCAGGGTGGAGCTCTGTTGTGTTTTCTGATGAAAGCTGGATCTGCCTCTATGTCAGTGATAGCCGTATGTTGATTAGAAGAATGCCAGTTGAGGGCCTGCAACCAACCTGTCTGCCTGCTAGACACACTGACCTACACCTGGAGTTATTGTATGGGGTGCAATTTCATATGACGTAGGAGCACTCTCGTGGTTATCCCAGGCACCATAACTGCAAATTTGTACGTCAGTCTGGTGATTCGTCTTGTTGCGCTGCCATTCATGAAAGGCATTCCAGAGAGTGTTTCCCAACAGGATAACGTTCGCCCACATACCGCTGTTGTAACCCAACATTCTCTACAGAGTGTCGACATTTGCCTTGGCCCACTTGATCATCAGATCTGTCTCCAATTGAGCGCATATGGGACATCATCGGACAACAACTCCAGCGTCAACCTCAAACAGTATTAACTGTCCCTGTATTGACGAACGCAATGCAACAGGCATTGAACTCCAGCCTACATTCAGCACCTGTACAACACAATGCATGCGCGTTTGCGTGCTTGTATTCAACATTTTGGCAGTTACATCGGTTATTAATGTACCAGCACTTCACATTTGCAAGGAATTATCTCTCACTTACATTAACTTATGATTTTGCAGTGTTAATCACTTAAATATGTTGCCTAGACACATGTATTCCTGAAATTCTATTATTCTAAATTAATTATTTTTTGATGTAGCGATTCTTTGTGTTAGTACACACACACACGCACACACACACACACACACACACACACACACACACACACACACATACACACACACACACATATATATATATATATATATATAGAGAGAGAGAGAGAGAGAGAGAGAGAGAGATAGAGAGAGAGAGAGAGAGACAAACACTTCTGCATCTCACTAGTACTTCTCGTGTTTTTATTCGGTGCTCAGGCACATCGCTAACAAGCTCCACCGCTACAATCGTCCACAGACAGAGCACAAAGGAACAGCTGCGGCGCTGCTATCATGGACTATTTTACTTCTGGGAATGACGTGACCCTCGAGAGCCCGCAGATATTCCTCCGCCACGGTATACTTGAACCATGGCGGACGCTTCAGCGGCCAGCTACAGTCGTAGCTTTGCTCCAGGCCACTCGCGCCGGTCGCCTAAGGCGTCCCATCAGTTGGAGCTGCATCGCTGCGTTATGTAACTCAGAAACCATCCGCACTCTGTCTGGAGACAGTGCTATGGTGTAGTTGCGCAGTGCTGGTTAAGTCACAGTCTACGTCACGACCTGAGTCACGATTCAGATCACGACAAACTGCTGGTGTTTCTATGTTCATATTGACCAAGGATGATCATTTCTGTTATCATTTTCTTATGTGGAACTTTACATTTCAGTGGTGAGGCTGCAATAAATATTAATCGTGAAACTAACTGTGGAGGAACCATCAATCATTGTGTGCAACACAGACTACTGTCCAACCTACAAACATAAAACAAAGGCATCTGACTTCAAGGACCGTCTGTATTCTGTGAGGAAGGGGTTCTATGAGGTGGGTAATAAAACTGTCAATATTTACTATCTTTCCCAAGAGAGGCCGAAAAAGATCCAAACGTCATCATCGGTTATTGAGACAAAGTCAGACCAGTTTCCTTTTATTGTCCTGTTTATCTCTGTTCTTATATTTTCAATGGGGCTGAGGTCTGGTGCATAACGAGACTGGCTGAGAAGAGAAATCGCGTTCTGCTTTGCACCATCGCTGACAGATGTATTGGAAACTACAGATTAATCACCCGGGATATACACTATCTGATCAAAAGTATCTAGACTCCTATTAGTGGACGTTAGTATCGGATGATTATCTTTTGCCTTTATGATGGCTTGTCCTCTGCTGGAGACATTTTTAATGAGATGTCTGAATATCTGTTGAGGAATGCAAGACCATTCTTTCTCAACAGCCCAAACCAAAGACGGGAGTTGTGTTGGACGCTGGGGTATGGAGTGAAGTCGACATTCTAACTCATCCCAAAGGCGCTCCACTGATTCAGGACTTTGGGCAGGCTAATCCATTTCAGGAATGTTATTGTCCACAGACCATTGTCTCACAGATGCTGCTTTATGACAGGGTGCATTGTCATTCTGATAGAATAAGTCATAGTCTCCAAACTGTTCTGCTGCTGCATGAAATACACAATGCTGTAAAATATGTTCGTCTCCTTGCGCATTTAGCGTTTTCTTAAGTGCAATAAGAGAACCACAGCCTAACCACGAAAAACACCCGTATACTGTAACAACACCACCTCCTCCATTCTTCATAGTTGGACTACACGTGATGGCAGGTATCGTTCTCCAGCCATTTGCCAAACCCATACCCTTCCTTCGCACTGCCACAGGGTATAACGTGATTCATCACTCCAAATCACTCTTTTCCAGTCATCCACTGAAAATGATGTTCTTTGCACCACCTCAAGTGTTACAGAAATGTGTGGCTTATGGGTAGCTGCTTGACAATTGTACCCCATTCTTTTTAACTCCCTATGCACAGTCATTGTGCCAGTTGGACTCATTCGGGAGGACGACGGTTCAATCCCGCGTCCGGCCATCCTGATTTAGGTTTTCCGTGATTTCCCTAAATCGCTCCAGGCAAATGTCGGGATGGTTCCTTTGAAAGGGCACGGCCGACTTCCTTCCCCGTCCTTCCCTAATCCGATGAGACCGATGACCTCGCTGTTTGGTCTCTTCCCCTAAACAATCCAATCCAATCCAGTTGGACTGCTGGTATCTCATCGGACCTCACGAATGATTCCTTCCTTTTTCTTTTGCTACCATCCTCTGCAGCGCTCAACAGTCCCTGTCTGCCATTACATAAGGTCTGCCTGGTCCTCATTTAGCCATGATTGTTCCTCTGCGTTTCCGCTTCACAATCATAGTGCCTAGATACTTCTAATCAGACAGTGTACTTGTCGCGCACTGATGGGATTACTGATAATGTGGTTATACTGGGCACCATTAAGTCGACCATCTATCGCACAAAGGGACCGATGACCTCACTGTTTGGTGCGCTCCCCCAAATCAACCAAGCACCTGTCGCACAAAGCATTGTAAGCTTATAGGAGCTTAGTCAACTGCCACAAACATAAAGGCACAGAGAGATGACTCATGGACATATTTAGGATCGAAATTAAAACCTTGTGACTTATGCATTTGTACTGTACCATCATTCACTGAGGAAATACTAATTCACTGGAAAATATGACGTTCTGCCAGTCACAAGCAATATTGTCTGTCATAAACGGTAATAGGTAGAGTTGACAGCCATCATGGTATCTCTCCTTGCTGACTGCAGACTTGCCTTGTAGTCTGGCCTTCTAAAACCGACGCCGAACCATGCCCACTGCAATGGGGAACGTAGTATGCTTCAACTAAACAAGTTCCTCGTAATACTGTGAAGGCCCAAGGGTTTCATACCGGCCGCCGTGTGACCCCCTGCCTCATAGCGACATGTGGATGCAGTATGGAGGGGCATACTGACAGAAAACAGCCCTCCTGCCCGTGTTGCAGACTTTCCATACAGTGGGCCGCCACTACTTGGTCAAGTAGCTCCTTAGTTGGCATCATGAGGCTAAGTGCACCCTGTACCATGAAGGAAAACTCCTTGGCAGTACTGGGAATCGAACTCGAGTCCTCCATATTACACCTATCTATGCTGAATACTCAGCTGCGGAAGTGGACGTGTTTCAACTGCACCACATTCAAAAATGATTTTTCTATGATGTATTGACAAGTTCGTTATCTTGCACTGCAGTTGTTACACGATAAAATACAGCTCCTATACGCCTACAGGTTTCACCAGTATCTCAGCATTGTGTTATCGACTGTCGCACAGTCTGCTCAGGAACTCCAGATTGTATCCCAGCCTCTGAAACGGTAGAATTAAAAAAAAAAAAGTTCAAATAGCTCTAAGCACTATGGGACTTAACATCTGAGGTCATCAGTCCCATAGACTTAGAACTACTTAAACCTAACTTACCTAAGGACATCACACACATCCATGCCCGAGCCAGGATACGAAACTGCGACCGTAGCAGCAGCGCGGTTCGGAACTGGAGCGCCTAGAAGCGCTCGGCCACAGCGGCCGGCTCCGTAAAATTCCCTTCTTTCCATCTTTCATGAGAGCAGTGACGTAGTAACGAATAAACGGTCGACGATGGTGTATGGTTCAAGAATAGTGTGGCTAGACTCAAAGTGGAGTGGTTCAGGAATCTGACCCTAAACGTGTACTGTTATTGGCTACTATAGATTGAATAGCGCACCTGCACATATAGCTTGCCTTGTTAGACTGGTAGTCTACACAGCAGGGCACTGCGATTTTGCGAGATGAAGTTCAATGCGACGGTCTATTTTATAAGATACTAACTCCACGATGACTTTCTTCTTCAGGTAAGATGATCTTACAAGGAAATTAAGTAGCTTATGCTCTCTGAACGTGTCCATAAGGAACCCGTCGTGGAATCAGAACGTAAGAGTGCAATGCACAACTTTCTATGTCAGATAATGGACAGTTATTTCAACTGCAGTGTTTTCCTGTGGCATTTTGTTACATTTAATTTTTGTTATTATTATGATTCAGCTGCATGGAATTATCAAGAAGAGTTGTTAGGCCAGCAACAATTATTCTTCACTGACGGAAACAAATCACAACACCGAAAAATAGTTTATGTAGAGTACGAAATTTTGGGAATATATTTGTACAGGTAACATATCTAAGTGATTATCATTGCAACAATAAAAATGGTTCAAACGGCTCTGAGCACTATGGGACTTAACTTCTGAGGTCATCAGTCCCCTCGAACTTAGAACTACACTACTGGCTATTAAAATTGCTACACGAAGATGGCGTGCTACAGACGCGAAATTTAACCGACAGGAAGAAGATGCTGTGATATGCAAATGATTAACTTTTCAGAGCATTCACACAAGGTTGGCGCCGGTGGCGACACCTACAATGTGCTGACATGAGTAAAGTTTTCAACCGATTTCTCATACACAAATAGCAGTTGACCGGCGTTGCCTGGTGAAACGTTGTTGTGATGCCTCGTGTAAGGAGGAGAAATGTGTACCATCACGTTTCCGGCTTTGATAAAGGTCAGATTGTAGCCTATCGCGATTGCGGTTTATCGTATCGCGACATTGCTGCTCGCGTTGGTCGAGATCCAATGACTGTTAGCAGAACATGGAATCGGTGGGTTCAGGAGGATAATACGGAACGTCATGCTGGATCACAACGGCCTCGTATCACTAGCAGTCGAGATGACAGGCATCTTATCCGCATGGCTGTAACAGATCGTGCAGCCACGTCTCGATCCCTGAGTCAACAGATGGGGACGTTTGCAAGACAACAACAATCTGCACGAACAGTTCGACGATATTTGCAGCAGCATGGGCTATCAGCTCGGAGACCATGGCTGCAGTTACCCTTGACGCTTCATCACAGACAGTAGCGCCTGCGATGGTGTACTCAACGACGAACCTGGGTGCACGAATGGGAAAACGTCATTTTTTCGGAGGTATCCAGGGTCTGTTTACAGCATCATGGTGGTCGCATCCGTGTTTGGCGACATCGCGGTGAACGCACATTGGAAGCGTGTATTCGTCATCGCCATACTGGCGTATCACCCGGCGTGATGGTATGGGATGCCACCTCTTGTTCGCATTGACGGCACTTTGAACAGTGGATGTGTTACGACCCGTGGCTCTATCCTTCATTAGATCCCTGCGAAACCCTACATTTGAGCAGGATAATGCACGACCGCATGTTGCAGGTCCTGTACGGGCCTTTGTGGATACAGAAAATGTTCGACTGCTGCCCTGGCCAGCATATTCTCCAGATCTCTCACCAATTGAAAACGTCTGGTCAATGGTGGCCGAGCAACTGGCTCATCACATTACGCCAATCACTACTCTTGATGAACTGTGGTAACGTGTTGAAGCTGCATGGGCAGCTGTACCTGTACACGCCATCCAAGCTCTGTTTGATTCAATGCCCGGGCGTATCAAGGCCGTTATTACGGCCAGCGGTGGTTGATCCGGTACTGATTTCTCAGGATCCATGCACCCAAATTGCGTAAAAATGTAATCACATGTCAGTTCTAGTATAATATATTTGTCCAATGAATACCTGTTTATCATCTGCATTAAATCTATAACTTAGATGTGAAACCATAAACCTATGTGTAAAAAAGACAAATCATGTAATATTTCAGGACACCCCCTGAAGATGCCGTGTAAAAAAGGCGAAACGCGTCTGGGTGCATAAATAAAAATAAAAATTTGGTTGTGCAGCATGCAAAACGCATTTTCTTTGAAACAACTGAAATTTAAATGTTGTGTTTATTTGCTACGTGCTGTAACTATAGAGGATAACAACGCATTTCATTGTTGCATTTCATTCGCATTTCATTCGCGTGATTGCTGTACGTGACGTCAACTTCGGCTGCGATTACCGACGGACATTTTTCGTGCTGTTAAAGTGTGCAACGATATTGACACGCACACGATGACGCTGCGGAACTGTCGCGTGCTGCGGCAGACAACCGCCATATGGCCAGGTTTGTTGCAGCGGTATAAATGGAAATGTCGTGTGGCTAGGGCCTCCCGTCGGGTAGACCGTTCGCCTGGTGCAGGTCTTTCGATTTGACGCCACTTCGGCGACCTGCGCGTCGATGGGGATGAAATGATGATGATTAGGACAACACAACACCCAGTCCCTGAGCGGAGAAAATTTCCGACCCAGCCGGGAATCGAACCCAGGCCCTTAGGATTGACAGTCTAACATAAGGTGTTGCGCCGCGGGCAGTCACTATTGTTAAAACATATAGACGCGACAGATACTGATGTTAACGTCGAGATGCAAGGGCTTGTATTGTTTTCAGATGATGCTGAAATGCAATAACCGTTAGATTTACGATACGGCGAAGATTTTTCCGATTCCGATAATGTCGGTTGATCATGGGACGTAGTGCTGTGAATTCCATGTCATGACGCTGACGAAGTCGTCATTCTATCATTCGAAATGTCTTTATGCGCGGCAGGGGATAGGTCACACAAAGGGGTTGAACAAAAATATGGATACACGTCGAGAAATGCATGCCTTGAACACAAATGCAGTTGCTCTGTTGTTCTTGGCCACGAACGGCACCTGTGCAGTGTCCTCAAATACATTGCAAGCATCAATCGTGGTCAGAACAGTTCAAAAAAAAGTGTGTGAAATCTTATGGGACTTAACTGCTAAGGTCATCAGTCCCTAAGCTTACACACTACTTAACCTAAATTATCCTAAGGACAAACACATACACCCATGCCCGAGGGAGGACTCGAACCTCCGCTGGGACCAGCCGCACAGTCCATGACTGCAGCGCCTAAGACCGCTCGGCTAATCCCGCGCGGCCGGTCAGAACAGTGTTCTGTGTAGTTGCGTGTGCGTTATATAAGAGCAAAGACAATTCGAACGTGGGCAAGTTGTCGGTGCACGTAAGGTGGATGCTTCCGTAACCAAGGAAGCACAAGTGTTTGGTGTTTCAAGAGGCACCGTATCAAAGATTTATACTGCATGCAGGGCAAGCGGACAAACATCATCTACGAAGTCGCAATGCGGACGAAAGCGAGCGTTGAATGATGGTCACGAAAAATAAGAGAAAAACCTGCAAAAGTCAATGCAAAACTGAATGTCACACTAGCGAACCGTGTCAGCACCAAAACAACGGGTAGGGTGCTGCAGGGAACTGCATGGCGAGCTGGAATCCAAAACCACTCATCAGTGATGCAAATGCACGTAACAGGAAAACGTGGTGCCGAAGCCGTAAATCCTGCACTATAGAGCAATAAAAGAAAAGCATTTGGTCGGATGAGCCTTGTTTCACAACACTTCCAAATTATGGCCGAATCTGTGTCCCAAGTGTGAAACATGGCGGGGTATGTCGTGGAGGCAATACGAATTTCAGCTTTTCACCGAAGGTGACCCTGCATTCAGCTGCACCACGAATATTTGTTATGTCTCCTGCAAAGGCATACACTGGATCGCATAGAATAATTAATGCAAAATTTAGCCTTCTCATAGGCCAAGCGCTCTGAGATCAACCAGGAAAGTCTTTAATTTCCTTATTTGACGGGAAATACAAATTAATTTTGTATTTGCTTTAATGTATATATCATTCGTTTTTCCTCCGTGTGATCTCTTCCCAACTCTTTAAATTTAATTGTTTGTGGTTTACCTTAAGAGGTATGCCACCGTGTAGTAATTAAAAATTGCTGATGTGACGTTAGGGCCACAGCATAATGAGTGCCCACACCACTTTAGTAGAATTTCTTTATAAATTGCAAACGTATACAGAAAAAACTACTTCGTAATTTCATTTACTTACGCACACTGCTGCCTCGCACAATGGACTCGCATTCGGGAGGATGACGGTTCTATCCCGTGTCCGGCCATCCTGATTTAGGTTTTCCGTGATTTCCCTAAATCTCTCCAGGCAAATGCTGGGATGGTTCCTTCGAAAGGGCACTGCCGACTCCCTTTCCTAATCCGATGAGACCGATGACCTCGCTGTCTGGTCTCCTCCCCCAAAACAACCCAACCCCATGCTGCCTCTTTAGCCGTCCGTAACTGGGAAAGTGTTGCCCGTGTATGATTTTGAGCACGAACTGAGTTCCCGATTATGTCCCGTGAATGTTCGATCGGATTCATGGAGAACCTTTCAAAATACGGTACCTCGTAAATGGCTCTCACTAGAACCCTGCAAAAAACACCACTAACATCCTAATTTACTCTACTTTTTGTCTATTAATGTCAACAGGCATTGCTCCATTTAAAAAAGTGTGTGTTTGAACCAAAAATACACTTTCTAAGTATTATTACAATATGTTTGTTGGCTAACAATACGAGTCCCTGAATACCAATTCATTCTGTGAAAATCGCACATCAATAGCACTTTCCATAACCGCAAAATCTGTGGTGCAAGTTTTAGGTAAGTCACCTTGTATAGTATCAGACCCAGTGCTCCCACTAGAAGAAAATGGTTCAAATGGCTCTGAGCACTATGGGACTTAACATCTGAGGTCATCAGTCCCCTAGAACTTAGAACTACTTAAACCTAACTAACTTAAGGACACCATACACATCCATGCCCGAGGCAGGATTCGAACCTGCGACCGTAGCAGTCGCGCGGTTCCTGACTGCAGCGCCTAGAACTCTCACTAGAAGAGATGATTTTTAGTGTTGGATCGTGAATCTGGGACGTTTCTGAATTTTATTATTTTCATAATAGAAAAAATCGATCTACACATAAGTATTGAGTTATAATAGCTGTCCTTTAATGGAGTAGAATTTTTTAAATCAATTGTCTCTAATTGAAATCAAGGGATCAAGGGATCACAAATTTAGCATTGGAGGGCAGCGTGGAGGGTAAAAATCGTAGAGGGAGACCAAGAGATCAATACACTAAGCAGATTCAGAAGGATGTAGGTTGCAGTAGGTACTGGGAGATGAAGAAGCTTGCACAGGATAGAGTAGCATGGAGAGCTGCATCAAACCAGTCTCAGGACTGAAGACCACAACAACAACAATTGAAATTCCAAAGGTTAAGCGTTTGATGCAACTGATACTAGAATGCTAATTAACTTCATTTCATTTTGCATGCTACGCATGAAAGCTTGAAACCTAGTCTCGAATTTTGCACTATGTCTTCTACATCTACATGTAGGCTACATGGATACACTGCGAATCAAGCTTAAGTTCCCGGCAGAGGGTTCATCGAACCACCTTCACAGTAATTCTCTATTATTCCACTCTCGAACAGCGCCAGAAAAAAAAACGATCATCTGTATCTTCTATATCATCTATCTTTTATATCTTCTATATCATCTATATCTTTACGTGCGATCTCTGATTTCCTTATTTTATTTATTATGATGATCGTTTCTTCCTATGTACGTCAGCGTCAAAAAATATTTTCGCGTTCGGATCAGAAAGTTGGTGATTTTTGTTTTGATGATGTTCACCCAAAGTTCTGTATCATGAGCGTGACACTTACTCCCTTTTTTCTCGATAATATAAAACGAGCTGCCCTTACTTGAACTTTCTCGATGTACTGCGCTAATCCGATCTGGTAAGGATCCCACACCGCACAGCATTACTCCAAAACAGGACGGACAAACATAGTGTGTGCATTTTCTCAATGTTCTGCCAATAAAACACAGCTTTTGGTTCACCTCCTGCACAACATTTTCTATGTGCTCTTTCCAATTTAAGCTGTTCGTAATTGTAATTCCTAGATATTTAGCTGAATTTACGGCCTTTAAATTTGATTGATTTATTGTGTAACCGATGCTTAACTGATTCCTTTCAGCACTCATGTGGATGACCTCGCACTTTTCATTATTTAGGATCACTGCCAATTTTCGCACCATACACATATCTTGTCTAATTCATTTTGCAGTTTGTTTCGATTTTCTGATGACTTCACTAGGCGGTGAAGGACAGCGACATCTGCAAACAAGCTAACACTGCTACTTATATTGTCTTCTAAATCGCTTATGTAGATAAAGAACAGCAGAGGGCCTATAACAATACCTTGGGGAACGCCAGAAATCACTTCTGTTTTACTCGATGAATTTTCGTCACTAACTATTGGCTGTGACCTCTCTGACAGGAAATCACGTATCCAGTCGCATAACTGAGATGATATTCATACGCACGCAATATTGTTACAAGCTGCTTCTGAGGGACGGTGTCGAAAGCCTTCTGGAAATCTAGAAATACGGAATCAACTGGGAATCCCCTGTCGATAGCACTCAACACTTCGTGTGAGTAAAGAGCTAGTTGTGTTTCACAAGAACGACGTTTTCTTAGTCCCTGTTGACTGTGTAACAAGAGATCGTACTATGCGAGGTGCTTCATGACATTCAAACACAATATATGTTACAAAATCCCGCTGCATATCGACGTTAATGACATAGGCCTACAATTTAGCGAATTACTCCTACCGCCTTTCTTCAATATTGGTGTGACCCGTGCAACTTTCCATTCTTTGGGTATGGATATTTCGTCGAGCGAGCGATTTTACATGATTGTTAAGTATGGAGTTATTGCAACAGCATACTCTGAAAGAAACCTAATTAGTATACAGTCCGGACTGGAAGATGTGCATTTATTAAGTGATTTAAGATGCTATTCCGAGGCTATCTATTTCTAAGTTACTCATGTTGGACGCTGATCTTGATTCGAATTTTGGAATATTTACTTCATCTTCTTTGATTAAGGAATGTCGGAAGGCTGTGTTTAGTAACTCTGCTGTGTGAGCATTGTCATCGATAGCATTTCCGTTGCTATCGCCCAGAGAAGGTATTGATTGTGTCTTGCCGCTAGCATACTTTACATACGACCAGAATCTCCTTGGATTTTCTGCCAGGTTTCGAGACAAGGTTTCGTTGTGGACGCTACTATAAGTATCTCGCATTGAAGTCCGCGGTAAATTTCGAGCTTCTGTAAGAGATCGCCAATCTCGAGGATTTTGTGTTCGTTTAAATTTCGCGTGCTATTTTCGTTGATTCTGCAACAGTCTGTTGACATGTTTTGTGTACCATGGGGGATCAGATCCGTTGTTTGTGAATTTATTTGGTATAAATCTATCAATTGCTTTCGATACTATTTCTTTGAATTCAAGCCACATCTGGTCCATACTTACTTTGTTAGTTTGGAAGTAGTGGCGATTGTCTCTCAGAAAGGCCTCAAGCGAATTTTTCCCTCCTTTTTGAATATATATATTTTTCGTTTACTTTTAGAGGGTTTGGTAGTTGCGGTACTCAGTCTTGCTACGACAACCCTATGTTCACCAACCCACGTATCCGTTTTGATGTTCCTTATTAGCCCGGGATAATTTGTTGCTAAGAGGTCAAGTGTGTTTTCACAACCGTTTTCAAGTGGGCTCATTAACTAATTGCTCGAAATAATTTTCAGAGAATGCGTTTAACACAATTTCGGATAATGTTATATGCGTACCTCCGGTAATAAACATGTAGTTTCGCCAACATATCGAGGGTAAATTGAAGTCACCACCGACTACAATTGTATGAGTAGGGTATGTGTTTGAAATTGGACTCAAGTTTTCTTTGAACTGTTAGGAGGTCGGTAAAAGGATTCAATTACTATTATATTCCGGTTGCCAAGGATGACCTCTACCCACACTAACTCACAGGAACTATATACTTCAATTTTGCTACAAGATAAACTACTTCTAATAGCAGCCGGCCAGTGTGGCCGAGCGGTTCTAGGCGCTTCAGTCTGGAACCGCGCGACTGCTACGTCGCAGGTTCGAGTCCTGCCTCGGGCATGGATGTGTATGCTGTCCTTAGGTTAGTTAGGATTAAGTAGTTCTAAGTTCTAGGGCACTGATGACCTCAGATGTTAAGTCCCATAGTGCTCAGAGCCATTTGAACAATTTTTGAACTTCTAATAGCAACAAAGACGCCACCGAAAACTGAATTTAGCCTATCCTTTCTGAACACCGTTAGGTCTTTCGCAAAACTTTCGGCTGAACTCATTTCCGGCTTTGGCCAGCTTTCTGTGTCTATAGCGCTTTGAGCATCAGTACTTTATATTAGTGCTTGGAGCTCTGGTACTTTCCCAACGCAGCTACGACAGTATACAACTGTTACACCGATGGTTCCTAGATCTACGTTCTTCCTGTGTTTGACCTGCACCCTTTGAGACTAAAGCCCTTTTTGTGACCGTGCGGGGTAGCCACGCGGTCTGAGACGCCTTTTCACGGCCCGTGCGGCTGGCTGCCCCCGTCGGAGGTTCGAGTCCTCCCTCGGGCATGGGTGTGTGTGTTGTCCATAGCGTAAGTTAGTTTAAGTTAGATTAAGTAGCGTGTAGGCTCAGGACTGATGACCTCAGCAGTTTGGTCCCATAAGACCTTACCACAAATTTCCAGTTTTCCCTCTTTGTGTTCCCTCGAGACCCTCTAACCTAAAGAACTGCCCAATCCATGCCACACAGCCCCCACTACTCGAGTAGCCGCCTTTTGCGTCTCATGGACTACTGACCTCTTTAGCGGGACCCGAAACCCCACCACTCTATGGCTCAAGTCGAGGAATCTGCAGTCTACGCGGTGTCAGAACCGACTGATTCTCTGATTCAGACCCTTCACTCGGCGCTGCACCAGAGGTCCGCAAACGGTCCTCTCGACTACGCTGCAAATGGTGAGCACTGCTTTCATCTCGAAAGCAAGACTGGTAGCCTTTATCATTTCTGTTATCCCCCTGAAACCAGAGAGAATCTCTACTGATCCAAAGCTACACACATCATAGGTACCAACGTGAGCTACCACCTGCAGTTCGCTGCACCCTGTGCTCTTCATGGCATCTGGAAGGACCCGTTCCACGTCTGGAATGACTCCGTCCGGTATGCACATGTAGTGCACACTGGCTTTCTTCACCCCTTAACAGCCCAAAGGTCCCAAAACACGCCTAACTTTGGAGCGCCCAACTACCAATGATCCCACCCTCTGTGACTGCCCAGACCTTGCAGGCTGAAAGGTTTCCTCTGAAACAAGCCAAACAACAGCATCTGGTTGAGGGACAGGAATAGTGTCAGCCATAGACAGCACTTGGAACCTGTTGGTAAGCGTGATCGGGGAGGCCTCTGGAAAGTCTTTCGCAACTTGCCACGCCCCTAGGCGTACTCGTGGGTCGTTGGTAAACAACGAAAGCCGTTCTAGTAACGGTCGTGATTTCGTCCTGAATATTATTGATTTCATGTTTCGATATTTCGGCTCTAAAAGGTGTATCATTGACTGACTGCCGGGTGAATCATATCAACATGATCAAGCAAAGAAGAATGGGCAGAGTGAATCCCACAAAAGGGAAACATACGAATTC
The DNA here is from genome assembly GCF_023864345.2 of Schistocerca serialis cubense. NCBI lineage: Eukaryota > Metazoa > Arthropoda > Insecta > Orthoptera > Acrididae > Schistocerca > Schistocerca serialis. Next base: position 310,111,261 of record NC_064640.1, read on the forward strand.
GAATTTCAATTAAGGACGCAATTGAAACTCATAGTTGTGTAAAACTGGAGAATTATTCTGTAATTCAAGCGAGAATTATGTACGTGTCTAACTTTGTACAACCTGGTATGCGTATTTGGTTACGAGTGTATCTTGCATTATTCTGAATTCAAGAGAGAATTATTTGCGTGTCTAACTTTGTACAACCTGATACGCGTATTTGGCTACTAGAGTGTCTTGTATCATAAAGATTATCGTAGCAAAACAGCTCCTAAAATGTTTATAAACGTTAGCAACAGTTTCCAAGGGAAGTTCATAACTCATTAAATTGGAAGAGTGACCTTCTCTGACGTAAAGTAACAATCGTAAAGTAACAATCGGGAGGACTGGAGCTCTCCACCGTTTAGCCAAAGAACATCGAGGAAATTAAGTACCGTGTCAGTGAATTAACGTGTGAATTGCAAAAACTAAAGCTTGATACAGAAGACAATCGTTCAACACAAATGGTGCGTAGGTATTTTGCCGCTCTCGCCGAACATCTCATCGTGGTGCGTTCTGGAAATTCCGACCTGCGATTTCCTTCTGGGACTCGGGGGTAAATTGAAGTTATGAAAAAAATGTTTTTGTCTGTTTAAAACCTGCAACCTTGCTCTTTCCTTCATTCATTTTCAAAGACTTCGCTTTGTAACGTTTGGAACAAGCCGATGCCTATTAGCCCGTTGTTTCTGGATGGTGCAGCCTTCAGAAGAAAAAAGGGGCACACTGCTACTTCTCTGACGCATAAAATTAATGTACACTGGTGTGTGAAACATGTTGTTGTTGTAGTAGTTGTTGTTGTGGTCTTCAGTCCTGAGACTGGTTTGATGCAGCTCTCCATGCTACTCTATCCTGTGAAAGCTTCTTCATCTCCCAGTACTTACTGCAGCCTACATCCTTCGAATCTGCTTAGTGTATTCATCTCTTGGTCTCCCTCTATGATTTTTAACCTCCACGCTGCCCTCCAATACTGAATTGGTGATCCCTTGATACCTCAGAACATGTCCTACCAAACGATCCCTTCTTCTAATCAAGTTGTGCCACAAACTCCTCTTCTCCCCAATTATATTCAATACCTCCTCATTAGTTATGTGATCTAACCATCTAATCTTCAGCATTCTTCTGTAGCACCACATTTCGAAAGCTTCTATTCTATTCTTGTCGAAACTATTTATCGTCCATGTTTCACTTCCATACATCGCTACACTGCATACAAATACTTTCAGAAACGACTTCCTGACGCTTAAATCTATAATCGATGTTAACAAATTTCTCGCATCGGGGAGAGGCTACAACCCTGTCTCACTCCCTTCCCAACCACTGCTTCCCTTTCATGTCCCTCGACTCTTATAACTGCCATCTGGTTTCTGTACAAATTGTAAATAGCCTTTCGCTCCCTGTATTTTACCCCTGCCACCTCCAGAATTTGAAAGAGAGTATTCCAGTCAACATTGTCAAAAGCTGTGTGAAACATAAGGCCGAAAATAACTTTTGCATAATGTGCCACTGGGAAGTAAAATAGCTAGATGAAACTTGGACCCTACATAGCATAGTGCAGAAGGTAACTCAAGGAAATACGCAATGAGACGAACAGAAATGACACTTTTATTCAAAGAGAATAATTTCGCTGAAGTCACCGCTATTCATGATGATCCCCTAGGCTCTTCAAAAGACGGGACATGGTTCTTACTACCGTGTGTGATCACCACGGACGGCAGTGCATGCTCTGCAACGTGCTTCCATGTTGGCCACAGGTTTTGTATGGAATTCTTGTGGTAAGGCGTTCCATTCCTCCATCAGCGCGGTTAACAAAAAAAAAAATGGTTCAAATGGCTCTGAGCACTATGGGACTTAACATCTGAGGTCATCAATCCCCTAGACCTTAGAACTACTTAAACCTAACTAACCTAAGGACATCACACACATCCATGCCCGAGGCAGGATTCGAACCTGCGTCCGTAGCAGTCGCGCGGTTCCGGACTGCGCGCCTAGAACCGCTAGACCACCGCGGCCGGCAGCGCGGTTAACAACTGACTGATTGTCTTTGGCCGTACATGTGGACGCGGTGCAATACTTCTCACCAATGCATCCAGCACGTGTTCCATAGGACTGAAGTCGAGGGAACGCGCAGGCCATTCCGTACGCTTAATACCCTCTCGTCCCAAGAACTCCGCCGGCCGCGGTGGTCTCGCGGTTCTAGGCACGCAGTCCGGAACCGTGCGACTGCTACGGTCGCAGGTTCGAATCCTGCCTCGGGCATGGATGTGTGTGATGTCCTTAGGTTAGTTAGGTTTAAGTAGTTCTAAGTTCTAGGAGACTGATGACCACAGCAGTTGAGTCCCATAATGCTCAGAGCCATTTTGAACCAAGAACTCCTACACCTTCGTTGTTCGATGCGGTCGCGCATTGTCATCCTCAAAAATGAATTCAGGGCCGAACGCATCCTTTATAAGACGCACATGGGGAAGGAATACTCAGCAGCGGCCAACGGACTTGCCGCAGTGGCAACACCGGTTTACAAAATTGTTCCATTTTCCCGCAAGACATCAAAAAGCTCTTCCATGCATGTCTCACCACGCGCTATTTCACGTGGAATGGCAATTTCTACGAACAGATGGAAGGCATCGCCAGTGATGGCCAGTGGTGGCCAACTTATTCATGGAACAATTCGAAGCACACGCACTGGACTTGGCGACTTCCAAACCTAAGGTGTGGTACAGGTACGTCGATGATACTTTCGTGGTGTGGAGCCATGGTGAAGAACAGCTCGGTGACTTCCTAAGACACTTGAACAGCCTCCATGCTAACATAACATTTACCATGGAATTAGAAAAGGACAAGAAACTGCCATTTCTAGATGTGCTGGTCACAAGGGACGGTGAAAACCTGGGGCACAGTGTGTATCGAAAACCGACGCACACGGACCGATACCTGTTACAAACTATCAAACTACCAACCGAGCCAGAAAAGAGGCATGATTAATACGCTCGCAACGAGAGCAGGACGAATATGTGAGCCGCAGCGCCTCAGACGAGAAATGCAACACCTGGAAAGTATTCTGAGGAGCAATAGGTACTCCACAAATGATATTACAAGTGTAACGGAGCTAAACACTCGGCGAAATAAGGAAACAGAAAAAGAAATGTCGGGTACGGCCTTTCTGCCATACATTCCCAGATGCAGAGCGCCTCTCTTGCAGAGTCTGCCACTTGAGTTTATTAAACATCTCCGTAACGCTATCACGGTTACCAAATAACCCGGTGACGAAACGCGCCGCTCTTCTTTGGATCTTCTCTATCTCCTCCGTCAACCCGACCTGGTACGGATCCCACACTGATGAGCAATACTCCAAGTTTAAACGCAGCCAAAACCTCTCAGACAAACAGAAGCTAAACGATGTCAAAGTTAGCGTAAGGAGGGCTATGCGTGAAGCGTTCATTGAATTCGAAAGTAAAATTCTATGTACCGACTTGACAGAAAATCCTAGGAAGTTCTGGTCTTACGTTAAATCAGTAAGTGGCTCGAAACAGCATATCCAGACACTACGGGATGATGATGGCATTGAAACAGAGGATGACACGCGTAAAGCTGAAATACTAAACACCTTTTTCCAAAGCTGTTTCACAGAGGAAGACCGCACTGCAGTTCTTTCTCTAAATCCTCGCACAAACGAAAAAATGGCTGACATCGAAATAAGTGTCCAAGGAATAGAAAAGCAACTGGAATCACTCAATAGAGGAAAGTCCACTGGACCTGACGGGATACCAATTCGATTCTACACAGAGTACGCGAAAGAACTTGCCCCCCTTCTAACAGCCGTGTACCGCAAGTCTCTAGAGGAACGGAGGGTTCCAAATGATTGGAAAAGAGCACAGATAGTCCCAGTCTTCAAGAAGGGTCGTCGAGCAGATGCGCAAAACTATAGACCTATATCTCTTACGTCGATCTCTTGTAGAATTTTAGAACATGTTTTTTGCTCGCGTATCATGTCATTTCTGGAAGCCCAGAATCTACTATGTAGGAATCAACATGGATTCCGGAAACAGCGATCGTGTGAGACCCAACTCGCCTTATTTGGTCATGAGACCCAGAAAATATTAGATACAGGCTCCCAGGTAGATGCTATTTTTCTTGACTTCCGGAAGGCGTTCGATACAGTTCCGCACTGTCGCCTGATAAACAAAGTAAGAGCCTACGGAATATCAGACCAGCTGTGTGGCTGGATTGAAGAGTTTTTAGCAAACAGAACACAGCATGTTGTTGTCAATGGAGAGACGTCTACAGACGTTGGGGTGACCTCTGGCGTGCCACAGGGGAGTGTTATGGGACCATTGCTTTTCACAATATATATAAATGACTTAGTAGATAGTGTCGGAAGTTCCATGCGGCTTTTCGCGGATGATGCTGTAGTATACAGAGAAGTTGCTGCATTAGAAAATTGTAGCGAAATACAGGAAGATCTGCAGCGGATAGGCACTTGGTGCAGGGAGTGGCAACTGACCCTTAACATAGACAAATGTAATGTATTGCGAATACATAGAAAGAAGGATCCTTTATTGTATGATTATATGATAGCGGAACAAACACTGGTAGCAGTTACTTCTGTAAAATATCTGGGAGTATGCATACGGAACGATTTGAAGTGGAATGATCATATAAAATTAATTGTTGGTAAGGCGGGTACCAGGTTGAGATTCATTGGGAGAGTGCTTAGAAAATGTAGTCCATCAACAAAGGAGGTGGCTTACAAAACACTCGTTCGACCTATACTTGAGTATTGCTCATCAGTGTGGGATCCGTACCAGGTCGGGTTGACGGAGGAGATAGAGAAGATCCAAAGAAGAGCGGCGCGTTTCGTCACCGGGTTATTTGGTAACCGTGATAGCGTTACGGAGATGTTTAATAAACTCAAGTGGCAGACTCTGCAAGAGAGGCGCTCTGCATCGCGGTGTAGCTTGCTCGCCAGGTTTCGAGAGGGTGCGTTTCTGGATGAGGTATCGAATATATTGCTTCCCCCTACTTATACCTCCCGAGGAGATCACGAATGTAAAATTAGAGAGATTAGAGCGCGCACGGAGGCTTTCAGACAGTCGTTCTTCCCGCGAACCATACGCGACTGGAACAGGAAAGGGAGGTAATGACAGTGGCACGTAAAGTGCCCTCCGCCACACACCGTTGGGTGGCTTGCGGAGTATCAATGTAGATGTAGATGTAGATGTAGTGACGGACAGAATCGGCCGTATACTGCGCAAACATGGCGTAAATACGATTTTCAAACCGACAAGGAAGATCAAAGAGTGTCTTAGATCGGCGAAGGAGAAAAGGGACCCACTTCCAATGTCGGGAATATACCGTAGCCGGACGAAGTGGCCGAGAGGTTCTAGGCGCTATAGTCTGGAACCGCGCGACCGCTACGGTCGCAGGTTCGAATCCTGCCTCGGGTATGGATGTGCGTGATGTCCATACGTTAGTTAGGTTTACGTAGTTCTAAGTTCTAGGGGACTGATGACCTCAGATGTTAAGTCCCATAGTGCTCAGAGCCATTTGAACCATTTTGAATATACCGTATACCATGCACATGCGGAAAAGTTTATGTTGGACTGACTGGACGATCAGTTAACACCAGGATCAAAGAGCATAATCTACGTTGGGCAGGTGGAGAAATCGGCCGTGGCAGAGCACGCACTGAGTGAGACCGACCACGCAATAAAATTCGCCGACACGGAAGTTCCGGCTGTAGAGAAGCACTATCACACGCGCTTGTTCAGAGAAGCTGTAGAAATACAAAAACACGCGAACAGTTTCAACAAGAAAGAGGAAAGCCTTAATGTAAACGGATTCTGACTTCCCGTACTGCAGCGAACGACCGTCGCAGGTAGCAAGAGAAGAACCGCACCGGAAATGACCCCAGAGAAGCCCTCAGACGTTGGCGCCGCCAGGTACATAAATATAGTCTGCGGCCGCGAGCTCGCCTCTTGTTCACCATCGGCAATGGAGGGTGATGCTTTGACAATGCCAGCCACTCGTGCTGGCGTAACGTCAGTAAAAATCATTAGATGAACGTCGACCGAAGAACCCGAGACAGAAGCCAATAGGCAGTTTGTCAACACAGGTTTCGCCAGGTTTCCAAAGTTAACCGTTGTCGGGCTTGGACAGCCGTTGAATGGGTGACCGTCTGGGTCTTTCGAGCGCCGTTGGCAACCGGGACGCACTCAGCCCTTGTGAAGCCAATTGAGGAGCTACTTGATTGAGAAGAAGCAGCTCCGGTCACGAGAACTGCAACGACCGGGAGAGCGGTGCGTTGACCACACGCCCGTCCATACCTGTGCCCGTCGCCTACTGGCTGAGAATGACAAGAGGGGATTTTAGTTCTTTTTTAGACGATTAAATATAGTACTGACAAGATTTTTTCGATTACGACGCTTTTAAATTTCGATAGATTGTTTTCCACTAGATACATAAGCATGTTGTACCTCGGAACATGTTTTCAAGAGTAGAAAAATCTTAATTTTTCTGGAGTAATTTTTGTAATTCCAGAGAAAGGCTGTAGTCCTTAAAGAGTAAAAGCCATCATTTAAAAATGGAATATGAAAATATATTAAACTTCCATTACTGGGCTGACAAGAGGCGGAAGTCCGTGAAGTGTACCAATGTACAACAGTCTCCCTACCAACTATCCACTGCCAGTGACGTCATTCGGATGGGATATGAGGGGGAATGGGATCACCAGATTGCTTTCCAGACTGTTATCTGTTTTACGAACTTTGAAGCCGCTACTTCTCACTCAAGTAGCTTCTCAGAACCGGAGTCCTTCGTATAGCATTCAGACACGCTGACCACTTAACTACGGAGGCGGACTTATTATTGTATAACCGTACAACAAAATGCTCAGTGGCGAAGTGCTAGACTACAGACAAAGATTTCAGGTTCAATCACTGGTCAGTCCCATGATTTTCATTTGTCACTTATCACTTCCTCCATACCTCCTCCATACATTTCTTTACGTGAAATATGTCGAGCTATCCAGTGGGTCGGAGTCAACGTTAAACTGTAGTCCCCATTTAACCGGTTGGGTAAGTCTGTTCAAATATCAGAGGAAGCCAACAACATAATTCCTTCAATAGGGCTGCAGAGCTGTGCCGAAGCGAAGCTGCCCTCTGGCAGAACTTCCAAAGCTGCCTCCCCCCTCCCCCGAAGCAAAAACTATATTTCTGCAGTTTTATATGCACACATATAGGAAATTCTGTAATTTGTAAGGTAAGGTAGGTTTAATAAGGAACCATTACTGAAAAATATGATTTAAAAGAACTATACATACAAAAAACATCGCACATAACAAAATATATGCATCATTGTAGTAAATAAATAACGAATTGTACAAACTTTCTAAAAGAATGAAAAGTAAAACAAATTCTCTGACTTATCGTTTGTGGCAGGTACTGCACATTGATACACTCCTGGAAATTGAAATAAGAACACCGTGAATTCATTGTCCCAGGAAGGGGAAACTTTATTGACACATTCCTGGGGTCAGATACATCACATGATCACACTGACAGAACCACAGGCACATAGACACAGGCAACAGAGCATGCACAATGTCGGCACTAGTACAGTGTATATCCACCTTTCGCAGCAATGCAGGCTGCTATTCTCCCATGGAGACGATCGTAGAGATGCTGGATGTAGTCCTGTGGAACGGCTTGCCATGCCATTTCCACCTGGCGCCTCAGTTGGACCAGCGTTCGTGCTGGACGTGCAGACCGCGTGAGACGACGCTTCATCCAGTCCCAAACATGCTCAATGGGGGACAGATCCGGAGATCTTTCTGGCCAGGGTAGTTGACTTACACCTTCTAGAGCACGTTGGGTGGCACGGGATACATGCGGACGTGCATTGTCCTGTTGGAACAGCAAGTTCCCTTGCCGGTCTAGGAATGGTAGAACGATGGGTTCGATGACGGTTTGGATGTACCGTGCACTATTCAGTGTCCCCTCGACGATCACCAGTGGTGTACGGCCAGTGTAGGAGATCGCTCCCCACACCATGATGCCGGGTGTTGGCCCTGTGTGCCTCGGTCGTATGCAGTCCTGATTGTGGCGCTCACCTGCACGGCGCCAAACACGCATACGACCATCATTGGCACCAAGGCAGAAGCGACTCTCATCGCTGAAGACGACACGTCTCCATTCGTCCCTCCATTCACGCCTGTCGCGACACCACTGGAGGCGGGCTGCACGATGTTGGGGCGTGAGCGGAAGACGGCCTAACGGTGTGCGGGACCGTAGCCCAGCTTCATGGAGACGGTTGCGAATGGTCCTCGCCGATACCCCAGGAGCAACAGTGTCCCTAATTTGCTGGGAAGTGGCGGTGCGGTTCCCTACGGCACTGCGTAGGATCCTACGGTCTTGGCGTGCATCCGTGCGTCGCTGCGGTCCGGTCCCAGGTCGACGGGCACGTGCACCTTCCGCCGACCACTGGCGACAACATCGATGTACTGTGGAGACCTCACGCCCCACGTGTTGAGCAATTCGGCGGTACGTCCACCCGGCCTCCCGCATGCCCACTATACGCCCTCGCTCAAAGTCCGTCAACTGCACATACGGTTCACGTCCACGCTGTCGCGGCATGCTACCAGTGATAAAGACTGCGATGGAGCTCCGTATGCCACGGCAAACTGGCTGACACTGACGGCGGCGGTGCACAAATGCTGCGCAGCTAGCGCCATTCGTCGGCCAACACCGCGGTTCCTGGTGTGTCCGCTGTGCCGTGCGTGTGATCATTGCTTGTACAGCCCTCTCGCAGTGTCCGGAGCAAGTATGGTGGGTCTGACACACCGGTGTCAATGTGTTCTTTTTTCAATTTCCAGGAGTGTATTATCGTGATGCCCAATAAATAACAGATTTTATTTGCTCTAATTAAATTATTAACAGTGTATGAATCGTTAATAGGAAATAAAAGAAAAACGGTTTTAATTAAGTGTTGAGAACGCATTTCTTTACAAGAATTGTTGTCTTATTATAATTTTACTCTACATTTCCTTACTTTGAGCGCAGCACACTCACTGGTAATATAATTGACGAATTTAGCAGCTTCGTCGTATACTGTCGTCATGATGGCTGAACTTGTCTGCTACACCTATACTCAACCTTAAATAGCTTTTTGTATCATCTTTAATTAGCTTTATCGTAAATATACCCAATATACCAAAGCTGTTTTGATGTTTGGATAAACATCTGTAGCCCACACTTGGAAAAAGAGTTCAAAATGCCCAACTGGGAATCTGTGTCAGTCTTCTTCATCTGCTATTTCTACTGGTATTTGAAAGCAGCTATTTCGTTAACTAGCTCTGCTTTAGCAATATTTATGTTATATTTGGCACCAATATCTGCTGAATATTTTACAAAATAAGATACAGGGCTCTCGTTTAACGCTTTTCTGACAGGAAATTAAAGTGAGATGAAATAATGTTCTACATATGATATCTGTTTCCCATTTCACGTATTATTCTACCAAATATATTGAAGCAGTGTAGCTTAAACAGTTCCACTCCTGTACTCTGTTGGCAGAAATCGGCAAAAATAGAAAGCCTTCAGTTAAACATCAAACTATTTGCTTCAAGACCCGGTGGCCAACCTTTCAAAATCCATAATACTGTAGCGAAGTAGCAGCAAAGACGCCATTGTCGAACATTGAGCTAGCTGCGTAGGCAGCAGCTGTATGAACCAAGCACACTCTAGGGATGGCAGTTATATGGGACTTACCTTCTGAGGTCATCAGTCCCCTAGAACGTAGAACTACTTAAACCTAACTAACCTAAGGACAGCACACACATCCATGCCCGAGGCAGGCTTCGAACCTGCGACCGTAGCGGCCTCGCCGTTCCAGACTGTAGCGCCTAGAACCGCTCGGCCACAGCGGCCGGCTATTTCTGAAACAAACGATTTTCGGTTACACCGGTTCTTTTGGTCTCCAGTTTAACTTGACTGTTAAAACCGTTAAAAATCATCGCATTTTGAAATAATCGATTTTCTGTTTTTTGATTGGTATTACTTCCAATAATAAACGTAGACTTCGAACAAAGATTGAAAAATTCTGATGGAGGAATACGAGATCACGATCGATATGGGGTTGAGGTTCGGCAGAAATCGGTCTCATTGTCTGCAAGATAGATTGTGAAGGCGAAGGAGGAGGGCCCGGGGACAGCGAGGGTGGAAGGTCACAAGTTGATGACTTCCCTGCATCGTCAGTTTTGGATGGTATTAATTTTTCACCCTGAAGAAACCACAAAATTAAGGGCTCAGTTATTAACCCGAATTTATAGCACGTCAATAAAATTATAGGTATATCAGACAAATTTTCCAAGGAACATTGTGGATGTTTTCTCCTTACATGGTGTGGTAAGTTTGTTCTACCTCCTCCAGTTTTTAATCTTTTAAAGGAAATGGAGCATTGTACTTCATTGCTACCGTACTTGGTGAAATACTTCTAAACTAGGGATGGCACCACTTTGCAGTACAACTGATGTCCGAGGACCACAGCGAGAAACTACACTATAGACCAGCTGAGGGCAAGTCTCGCACACAGCACGTCCCCGCGTAGCATCTAACAGGCAACCCTTCTTGCAGCGGTGTACCGTAGGTCTCTAGAAGAGCGTAGCATTCCAAAGGATTGGAAAAGGGCACAGGTCATCCCCGTTTTCAAGAAGGGACGTCGAACAGATGTGCAGAACTATCTCTAACGTCTATCAGTTGTAGAATTTTGAACACGTATTATGTTCGTGTATAATGACTTTTCTGGAGACTAGAAATCTACTCTGTAGGAATCAACATGGGTTTCGAAAAAGACGATCGTGTGAAACCCAGCTCTCGCTATTCGTCCACGAGACTCAGAGGGTCACAGACACGGGTTCCCAGGTAGATGCCGTGTTTCTTGATTTCCGCAAGGCTTTCGATACAGTTCCACACAGTCGTTTAATGAACAAAGAAAGAGCATGTGGACTATGAGACCAATTGTGTGTTTGAATTGAAGAGTTCCTAGATAACAGAACGCAGCATGTCATTCTCAAAGCAGAGAAGTCTTCCGAAGTAAGAGTGATTTCAGGTGTGCCGCAGGGGAGTGTTGTAGGACCGTTGCTATTCACAATATTCATAAATGACCTTGTGGATAACATCGAAAGTTCACTGAGGCTTTTTGCGGATGATGCTGTATTACACTCCTGGAAATGGAAAAAAGAACACATTGACACCGATGTGTCAGACCCACCATACTTGCTCCGGACACTGCGAGAGGGCTGTACAAGCAATGATCACACGCACGGCACAGCGGACACACCAGAAACCGCGGTGTTGGCCGACGAATGGCGCTAGCTGCGCAGCATTTGTGCACCGCCGCCGTCAGTGTCAGCCAGTTTGCCATGGCATACGGAGCTCCATCGCAGTCTTTAACACTGGTAGCATGCCGCGACAGCGTGGACGTGAACCGTATGTGCAGTTGACGGACTTTGAGCGAGGGCGTATAGTGGGCATGCGGGAGGCCGGGTGGACGTACCGCCGAATTGCTCAACACGTGGGGCGTGAGGTCTCCACAGTACATCGATGTTGTCGCCAGTGGTCGGCGGAAGGTGCACGTGCCCGTCGACCTGGGACCGGACCGCAGCGACGCACGGATGCACGCCAAGACCGTAGGATCCTACGCAGTGCCGTAGGGGACCGCACCGCCACTTCCCAGCAAATTAGGGACACTGTTGCTCCTGGGGTATCGGCGAGGACCATTCGCAACCGTCTCCATGAAGCTGGGCTACGGTCCCGCACACCGTTAGGCCGTCTTCCGCTCACGCCCCAACATCGTGCAGCCCGCCTCCAGTGGTGTCGCGACAGGCGTGAATGGAGGGACGAATGGAGACGTGTCGTCTTCAACGATGAGAGTCGCTTCTGCCTTGGTGCCAATGATGGTCGTATGCGTGTTTGGCGCCGTGCAGGTGAGCGCCACAATCAGGACTGCATACGACCGAGGCACACAGGGCCAACACCCGGCATCATGGTGTGGGGAGCGATCTCCTACACTGGCCATACACCACTGGTGATCGTCGAGGGGACACTGAATAGTGCACGGTACATCCAAACCGTCATCGAACCCATCGTTCTACCATTCCTAGACCGGCAAGGGAACTTGCTGTTCCAACAGGACAATGCACGTCCGCATGTATCCCGTGCCACCCAACGTGCTCTAGAAGGTGTAAGTCAACTACCCTGGCCAGAAAGATCTCCGGATCTGTCCCCCATTGAGCATGTTTGGGACTGGATGAAGCGTCGTCTCACGCGGTCTGCACGTCCAGCACGAACGCTGGTCCAACTGAGGCGCCAGGTGGAAATGGCATGGCAAGCCGTTCCACAGGACTACATCCAGCATCTCTACGATCGTCTCCATGGGAGAATAGCAGCCTGCATTGCTGCGAAAGGTGGATATACACTGTACTAGTGCCGACATTGTGCATGCTCTGTTGCCTGTGTCTATGTGCCTGTGGTTCTGTCAGTGTGATCATGTGATGTATCTGACCCCAGGAATGTGTCAATAAAGTTTCCCCTTCCTGGGACAATGAATTCACGGTGTTCTTATTTCAATTTCCAGGAGTGTATATCGAGAGGTTGTAACAATGGAAAATTGTACTGAAATGCAGGAAGATCTAGAACGAATCGACGCATGGTGCAGGGAATGGCAATTGAATCTCAATGTAGACAAGTGTAATGTGCTGCGAATACATAGAAAGAAAGATCCTTTATCATTTAGCTACAATATAGCAGGTCAGCAATTGGAAGCAGCTAATTCCATAAATAATTTGGGAGTAGGCATTAGGAGTGATTTAAAATGGAATGACCACAGCCGCCCGGTGTGACCGAGCGGTTCTAGGCGCTACGGTCGCAGGCTCGAACCCTGCCTCGGGGATGGATGTGTGTGATGTCCTTAGGTTAGTTAGGTTTAAGTAGTTCTAAGTTCTAGGGGACTGATGACCTCAGATGTTAAGTCCCATAGCGCTCAGAGCCATTTTGGAATGACCACATAAAATTCATCGTCGGTAAAGCAGATGCCAGACTGAGATTCATTGGAAGAATCCTAAGGAAATGCAATCCGAAAACAAAGGAAGTAGGTTACAGTACACTTGTTCGCCCACTGCTTGAATACTACTCACCAGTGTGGGATCCGTACCATGACAGGGTTGATAGAAGAGATCGAGAAGATCCAACGGAGAGCAGCGCGCTTCGTTACAGGATCATTTAGTAATCGCGAAAGCGTTACGGAGATAAACTCCAGTGGAAGACTCTGCAGGAGGCACGCTCAGTAGCTCGGTTCGGGCTTTTGTTGAAGTTTCGATAATATACCTTCACCGAGGAGTCAAGCAGTATATTACTCCCGCCTACGTATATCTCGCGAAGAGACCATGAGGATAAAATCAGAGAGATTAGAGCCCACACAGAGGCATACCGACAATCTTTCTTTCCACGAACAATACGAGACTGGAACAGAAGAGAGAACCGATAGAGGTACTCAAGGTACCCTCCGCCACACACGTCAGGTTGCTTGCGGAGTATGGATGTAGATGTAGAAATGGCAACAGGTACGTTATTGTCTCTGCAATACTGTACTCATCCTAATGCCACGTATTTGTTGCTAGTTTCTAACTGTAGGCATTGTGCTGATAGCTTTTTCCAATTTCCGTTATCAATATTTCAAAGCAATGGAAATTTTAAGAATAAACATTACTCGCTTTTTTATATAATATTTTATCCAAGAACCGAATTTTGCCTCTGCTGCTCTGGAAAAATGATAAGCGGCTTTTTACTCGGTTGCCGGCCGGAGTGGCCGAGCGGTTCTAGGCGTTACAGTCTGGAACCGCGAGACCGCTACGGTCGCAGGTTCGAATCCTGTTTCGCGCATTGATGTGTGTGATCTCCTTAGTTTAGTTAGGTTTAAGTAGTTCTAAGTTCTAGGGGACTGACAACCTCAGCAGTTAAGTCCCATAGTGCTCAGAGCCATTTGATTTTTGTTTTTTACCCAGTTATTTTTAAAAAAAGGAAAAGAAAAACTGTTATGACTGTGATCAAACAAATACCGGTTATTCGGAACTAAAATACCGGTTTCGGTTTTAGCCGATCGGTTTTTCCCGTTCCTAGCGCAGTTTTAAGGCATAACCCAAGTTACACATGTTCGGTAGTAGTCAGGTCTTTATGTGCTACTTGGACGAAATGATACTGTGAAAACAGCGTGCGTTTTCAAATAGGAATACGTGGGCGGAAGAACCCATGTGCCTACGAAAACAGTGTTCGTATAAACGTTGCCATTGTTAGCAAAATATCGCAAAAGCAGCGCCGCGTCGTATTACCTATTGGTGTTCTGACTGCAGAAACAATGACGACCTCCGCCATGGTGCGCTGTGTGGCTTGTTACAGCTGCGGCGTGCGGCGCGGACTGCGAGCTCCGCTGCAGATGCCGGCTCTTTTTTACGCGAGTCAAGGCCGCACAGCGAGGCGATAACAAGCAGAACGCGATGACGTCAGGTCCCCACCCCCCGCAGACGGCGACCCTGTCACGTGCGAGTGAAGCCACTAGCGCCGACTGGCCCCACCCATGTTTGCTGCCTCGTAAGTGGCAGTTCGCCGGCCACTTCACTTAACGCCGCCACGTGATACGCCCCGCCAGCTTTTCATCAGAGGACCGACCGTTGCGTCAGCCTCATCCCACCTCGAGACCTAGCCACGTGGAAAGCGGTATCTAACTGACAGGTCAAAGACCAATTCGCCTAACATCGTGTTAGGGACCGCCAGTTTTTCACCATTATTGCGTCTGTTGCATCATTTCTGCCCCGCTAGTAGACACATAGCCACAGGCGTTGTATTGACCGGTCTGAACCGATTCGTCCAGGGTCAAATGTCAGCAGCAACAACCCGTGTTAAGGGAATCCGCTTGCCTAATACCGAACTAAAATCGGTGGGTTAGCAAACTGTTAATCATTTTTTTGTTTTTAATTTTTGTGAAAACTCTCATTTAATCAAATAAACTTTTATTCCTTTAAACTGAAGCTCATGAAAGCAGACATGTCGTCCTAGATGGGTATAATTAAAGTGCAGCCACTCACAGAGGTCCAGTGTGGGCTGTAGTTATCGCGTGGCAGTGAAACTTGGTAGATATTCTCACGCGTTTATTCGTAATCGATTTACTCTGGAAAAGAATTGGTTCCAATTTTGGGCACCAGGTGCAAAACTGGCGCTGTGAATGCTGTATGGTGTATAGAAATGGCTCTATATGTAATGGATTGGGAACGAGACGTGAGTAGAAAAAGTCAAACAAGTGGAAAAGCCATATTGTTGATTTTATTATTAACCGCCACTAATTTGTTCAATATAAGCAATGGAGACGTCGACGATATGTACAGCTCCAGATTGGCACCTGGTGGCCAAAATTGGAACTTTTTTTTTTTTTGCGTAAATTGGTTCCGCCTTAGCGCATTAGCCGACCGGGGTGGTCGAGCGGTTCTAGGCGCTGCAGTCTGGAACCGCGAGACCGCTACGGTCGCAGGTTCGAATCCTGCCTCGGGCAAGGATGTGTGTTATGTCCTTAGGTTAGTTGGGTTTAAGTAGTTCTAAGTTCTAGGAGACTGATGACCTCAGAAGTTAAGTCCCATACTGCTCAGAGCCATTTTTAACGCATTAGAATATCTACCAAGTTTTGCAACCATGCGATAATTACAGCCTACACTGGACCTCTGTGAGCAGATGCACTCTCATTATAACCACCTGGTATAAAGTCAGACGGACTGCTTATGACAAGGTCAATTAAAGATTGTTAAAGTTCCGAAAGTTTTCAGTTTAACACCGCACTAAAGCCTACGAAAAAAAAAAAAAATCGTTCTTATGGTGCGTCACAACAGATGCGCGACTAAACTGGTGAATTCTCAACTGGCAGAAAGCACTAAATTTACTAGACGTCCCTACCACTGTACCCTGCAGAGGGCCGTACAGTGTGTGGTGGGAGGTATTAACCGCCACTAATTTGTTCAATACAAGCAATGGAGACGTCGACGATATGTACAGCGCCAGATTGGCACCTGGTGGCCAAAATTGGAACTATTTTTTTTAGCTTAAATCGGTTCCGCATTAACGCATTAGAATATCTACCAAGTTTTGCTACCATGCAATAATTACAGCCTACGCTGGACCTCTGAGAGCAGCTGCACTCTCATTATAACCACCTGGTATAAAGTCAGATGGACTGCTTGTGACTAGGTCAATTAAAGAATGTTAAAGTTCCGAAAGTTTTCAGTTTAATACCGCACTAAAGCCTACAAAAACAAAACAAAAAATGGTTCATATGGTGCATCACGACAGATGTGCGACTGAACTGGTTAATTCTCAACTGGCAGAAAGCACTAAATTAACTAGACGTCCCTACATCTGCACCCCGCAGAGGGCCTTACTGTGTGTGGTGGGAGGTATTTTGTGGACCACTGTCACATTCCCCTTTCTTGTTCCGGTCGCGAGTGATGTGAGGGAAGAATATATGCGTGATTAACATGAACGTGAACTCGGAAGCTGTTCAGGTATATTTTCTGAATTGGCTGTCATGGCTAGTTACAGAGAAAAAAAATGTAACAACGGTTTACTTCGTTTATTACGCTAATTACCTTTGCTTCTGTAAAAATATGTTCATTACGTTGAAAAAGTGTGTAACGTGCGATCAGCAGAACGTGTAACGCAGAACACGGGGTAATGCCACAGTCCTCCGAAAAGTACTGTGATGTGGTTGACGCCGCTGCGGGAACAGCGCAGCATGGCGTTATTTTGCCACACTTCCATTATATTCAGTGAACCCATACACGAAGTGCTTATCGATCAGCTCTTCATCACTAAACCTAGTCACGTTACTCTGTATCTCTGTTAACGTACAGCCAACACTGCTGGAAAAATAAACCCTTGACAGAAAATAACAGTACCGAATACAAGTTCGGGGGCGAACAATAAAGCGTTAATCGCTGCTGTCGTCAAGAAATGCCGTGAGTGAATAGAACAAGTTTGTTTCCACAAATCTTAAGGCTGTAAATTCAACTAAATACTTAGGAATTACAATTACAAATAACCTAAATTGGAGCGATCACATAGATAATGTTGTGGATAGAGTAAACCAACGACTGCGATTCATTGGCAGAACACTTAGAAGGAGAACAGGTCCACTAAAGAGACTGCTTACACCACGCTTGTCCGCCCTGTTCTGGCGTATTGTTGCGCGGGTTGGGATCCGCATCAGGTGGGACTGACGGATGACATCGGAAAAGTTCAAAGAAGAGAGGCTCGTTTTGTACTACCGCGAAATAGGGGAGATAGTGCCACAGACATGATACGTGAATTGGAGTGGCAATCATTAAAACAAAGGCGTTTTTCGTTCCGACGGGATCTTCTCATGAAATGTCAATCATCAGTTTTCTCCTCTGATTGCGAAAACGTTCTGTTGGCACCCGCGTACATAGGGAAAAATGATCATCACGATAAAATAAGGGAAGAAAAGGCTCGCACAGAAAAATTTAAGTGCTCGTTTTTCCCGCGCGCCGTTCGTCAGTGGAACGGCAGAGAGACAGCATGAAGGTGGTTCATTGAACCCTCTGCCAGGCACTTTATTGTGAATAGCACAGTAATCACGTAGATGTAACTGTAGACGAACATTCAGGGCGTACTTTCGATATTTGCACTGTTTAGTAGACACTTTAAGTGCTAGATAAACTGATGTAAAAAATCAAGGGAAATAAATTACTCTCTTATGAGCCACTGGAGACCACGGGTCTCTGATACCAAAATTGTTAGATACGAGTAATCTCCCTGAACAACTTCGGAAATTTTGTCGGTGGAGTTGGGGTTCATCCTGTGGATAATTTTACCTTAACAATCTTTTCGCAACATAAGTGTGGGAGGAAGCAATATGTTGGTTGAATCTTCTGGGAACGTGCATACTCGAAACTTCAACAGCAAGCCACATCGTGAGGCACGGAGCCGGTCTTGTCACGTCTGCCACTGCAGTTGAATGGACCAAACGAACCTGTTATGAACCGTGCTGCTCTTCTTTGGAACTTCAATATTTCCCCTAACAGTCCTATATGTAAGGGTCCTAGACAAAGCAACAGTATTCAAGCGTCGGTGGAACGAGAGTTTTGCGAACTACCTTCTTCGTGGGAGGATTACACTTCCTGCAAATTCTTCTAATGAATCTCAGTCTGTCATCTGGTTTTCATAAAAATAATCCGACACATAGCCATTCAAAGACAAGGAGGTAATTTTGTGCGTGCTCCAGAGAAATGTTCAAAATGGTTCAAATGGCTCTGAGCACTATGGGACTTAACATCTGAGGTCATCAGTCCCCTAGAACTTAGAACTACTTAAACCTAACTAGCCTAAGGGCATCACACACATCCATGCCCGAGGCAGGAATCGAACATGCGACGTAGTGGTCGCGCGGTTCCAGACTGTAGCGCCTAGAACCGCTCTGCCACCCAGACCGGCCCAGAGAAATGTGATAAAACTATAACTGTTCAAGTGGGTACATACACTGACGGAAACAAAAATGCAATACCCTCTAGGATTGTGTTCAGTGGCACCGAGGTATAATACGTGCATACTGATGGGTTATACTGCTAGTGATCCATTTGTCACGGTCATTGGCGATGTGATGGTGCACCTTCCTGTGCAGCCTCTGTTTTGACTCTAAAGGCAGTAAATCTGCTGAATTTAGAGGTTAACAGTGTTTGCAACATTCATTATAGGGTACAACATGCCACACCGACGAGTATGTACTCCCGTTGAATAGCTTCAGCCATCGAATGGGGTCACATTGTGGGCCTGCAGGAAGGTAGATGGACGTATCGACGGATTGCTGCATCTGCCTGCATCTACATATGAAGGGCTTATTTCAATAGTGGTACAAGTCTATTACCTCCACTTTTCTGTCTATAATGCTTCTTACATTAATGGTCCAAACAAACAGAAAGAAACGTTCATCTCTAGCAAGAAGCCATATGCTTGAATATTTCTGGTATCTCAACTGCAGATTTTTTAGCGCTCATTTAACTTTAGGACTCTGTATCTCAGAATGAACAAAAATGGACTTGTACCACTATTGAAATAAGCCCTTCATATGTATTTTGCAAGCCACTGTAGGGTGCATGGCGGAGTGTGCGTTCTACCACTACTAGCCATTTCCTTTCCTGTTCCACTTGCAAATAGAGAGAAGGAAACACGACTGCCTATGTGCCTCCGTATGTGTCCTAATTTCTCCTATGTTATCTTCGTGGTACTTACGCGAAATGCATGTCGCCGGCAGTAGAACCGTTCGGCAGGCAGCTTCAAATGCCGGTTCTCTCAATTTTTTCAACAAAAAAATGGTTCAAATGGTTCTGAGCACTATGCGACTTAACTTCTGAGATCATCAGTCGCCTAGAACTTAGAACTAATTAAACCTAACTAACCTAAGTACTTCACACACATCCATGCCCGAGGCAGGATTCGAACCTGCGACCGTAGCGGTCGCTCGGTTCAAGACTGTAGCGCCCAGAACCGCACGGCCACTCCGGCCGGCATTTTTTCAACAGTGTTCCTCGACAAGAACTTCGCTTTCCCTCCACGAAGAGTGTAGCTCATGCATAAAGGAGACCGCGTGGTGCGTGGTAGAGGGTACCTTGTACAGCTACTAGTCATTTACTTTTTGTTCCACTTGCACCCCCCCCCCACCCCCCCCCCCCCCCACCCCCGCCCTCGTCGGAGGTTCGAGTCCTTCCTCGGGCATGGGTATGTGTTGTCCTTAGCGTAAATTAGTTTAAGTTGGATTAAGTAGTGCGTAAGCCTTGGGAGCGAAGACCTCAGCAGTTTGGTCCCATAGTCCTTACCACAAATTTCCTTTTTTTTTCCAATCACAAACAGAGTGAGGGAAGAAGGCCTACATGCCTCCGTAAGAGCCCTAATTTCTCCTATCTTGTCTTCCTGATCTTTAGGCGAAATTTACCTTGACGGCAGTAGGATCGTTTTGCAGTCTGTCGCAAATGCTGATTACCTAAATTTTCCCAATAGTGCTTAGCAAAAAGAATATCTTCTTCTTTTCAGGGACTCCCTCTACTGTTCACCTAGCATTTCTGTAATAATCACGTGTTGATCGTACTTACCGGTAACAAATATATCAGAACGCCTTTGAATTGTTTCTACGACTTCCTTTAATCCGACTTGGGGGACTCGGGTCACAATCGTGTTCTATAAGCGCTCTCCTTTATGGATGAGATACACTTTACTAGCGTTCTCCCAATGAAACGAAGTCAACAATTCGTCTTACCTACTATCGACGTTATGCGCTAAGTTCATTTCATATCTCTTTGCAGCCGGCCGTGGTGGTCTAGCGGTTCTAGGCGCGCAGTCCGGAACCGCGCGACTGCTACGGTCGCAGGTTCGAATCCTGCCTCGGGCATGGCTGTGTGTGATGTCCTTAGGTTAGTTAGGTTTAAGTAGTTCTAAGTTCTAGGGGACTGATGACCACAGTAGTTAAGTCCCATAGTGCTCAGAGCCATTTGAACCATTTTTTCATTTCATATCTCTTTGCAGCGTTACGCCCAGATACTTAATGGAAGTTACTGTGCCAAGAAGCACATCACTAATACTGTATTCGAACATTGCTGGATTGTTTTTCTTAATCGATTGTATTAACCCACATTTTTACACATTCAGAGCAAGCTGGTTTTCATCACACTAGACATAAGTTCTATCTTATGGGCCGGCCGGAGTGGCCATGCGGTTGTAGGCGCTACAGTCTGGAGCCGAGCGACCGCTACGGTCGCAGGTTCGAATCCTGCCTCGGGCATGGATGTGTGTGATGTCCTTAGGTTAGTTAGGTTTGATTAGTTATAAGTTCCAGGTGACTGATGATCTCAGAAGTTAAGTCGCATAGTGCTCAGAGCCATTTGAGCCATTTTCTGTCTTATGTTATCGTTTAGCCTCCTCAACGACGTAACTTTCCCGTACATTACAGCGTCATCAGCAAACAGCCGCAGTCAGATGGTTTATGTGCTATCATACCCAAAAGTTTCCGAATGACCTGAACTGCGTTTCGCCTGATTTCCATGCAGCCCACATAACGCATCGGTCTTGCAGGTCCTCTGATGTCTTTGCAGTACAAAAAAAATTGCTATCACTTGTAGTTCGGTGTGCATATGCTAGGGCAAGAAATGAACACATGAATATTTTTGTGCTGGACCAGGATTAGAACCTATGTATGTGCCTTTCATGGATACTCAGAGGAGTCTGCAATCTTGGGGAAAACAACGAAATGATCGAACTATATCGTTCTGTGTGTGTCAGATACCACGAAAGAGGAAATCCGAATTCGAATCCTAGCCCAGCACCACATTTTTCAGCGTCTCAAGTTCAAATAAAATAAGAGCCCTGTGACCTTAAATGACCATTGACTCATTAAATGAGATAAAGTTTCTAGTGTAAGGAAGCTCACTGGCAACAGAATTTCTGGTTGCTGCGACTTCCGCCTCTGCTATGGCCCAACCTAAACCGGCGCTGAATCAGTTGGTAGTGAAAAAATATTATGTTTACAATGCGGATTCTGAAGTATGGTGCAACCTGATGTTCTTAAGTAGAGGTGAAGGAAATATGTTCGTGTGGGTTTAAAATACACGCTGAAAGTGGGAATAGAATTCGTACCTCGCAACTAAGAACCTAGGATCAACCCAGCAGACCACTGAAGCCCAAAGGTGCTACCATTCTCACTGGGTCTTAACGCATGATGCGTTTAGCTTACAAATTAGACATGGTGAAAAAAAATTCAGTCCTCCATTTAGAGGTTAATTATCATCAGGCTTCTGACACGGATATTAGCTGGCCGCGGTGGGCGAGCGGTTCTAGGCGCTTCAGTCCGGAACCGCGCGACTGCTACGGTCGCAGGTTCGAATCCTGCCTCGGGCATGGATGTGTGTGATGTCGTTAGGTTAGTTAGGTTTAAGTAGTTCTAAGTTCTAGGGGGCTGATGACCTCAGATGTTAAGTCCCATAGTGCTCAGAGCCATTTGAACCATTTTTTGAACTGACACGGATATTATGCCAGCCTTATGTGAGAGGAATGTAAAGACGCTTTTAGCCGTCATAACCTCGATCCGAAGCCATTTTCAAATTTTCACTGTTTCAAGAAACTTCTTAGTTCCAGAAACAGCGTTGCAGAGTATGAAGTTAGCAAATACTTCGATTATTACTGCCATTTTCACTATTAATTTCTTCATTCTATTGCTGCTACACGTGTGCTTGAAAGAAGCATTTAACACTTCTTGGCCTTTTTGGAAGCAGTTGCCCAAAACAGTCAAATATTTAGTTCGCAGCAAATGGTTGTGGCGTTTTGTTGCAAGTGGACTGTAAAAGTAGTGATCGAGTTCTTCCTAGTCTAGGGGATACTTTTCAAGTTAATACCGGACATCTCCAATTATTCGTAGATTACATTAAAACTAAATTCACTGGCGAAGACGATACTTCATAATAGCAACTGCGTTGCATTACTTCATTTACTTGCGCTTAGCAACGACGCTCGTAAAATGATAAGACTGTGGGTAAAGGCCACGTTCAAGGCCAGAGGATGTTAATGTCTTCTGTTAAATGTCATGATCATTCTCTCCAGATGACTTGGTCGACTTCAGCTATTTCAAGTAGAACAAGGAAGAAAATATTGCAGAACATCGGCTGCTTTCGGCTGCAATAAACTCGTTCTGCGTGGTCCCAGTTCATAATTTCGCTGAGTTACTCTAACTGTAGTATCCACTTGAACAACGTAGAGAAATATTTCAGCGTTCCAGAACTCACATCCGACTCAGAGGCCTTACACTTAGTTGTCAACCAGAAATTCTAGCTCTGTGGAACACCAGTTTCCGTAAACTGATGCAGCGAAAACTGTTTAGCAATGTTCTTTCTCATCAGAAAATTTGCAGTTGACTTATTGGGCCCTATAACTATACTGTAACAGTAGTTTCCTGAGCAAGAAATGCATACGAATTGCAGAATTTAGTAGTACCGTGGCTTCCATTTCTGTATATTCCTGGCTCTACATAATTTCAGGCCGCAGGCACTGCAGCTTCATACTGACACCAACAATGTGCTTGTCCTGCTAACTTCATTATTCGTTCCACTTGATTTTGTAATCACTGACATAAAAGTCACATGACTTCCCAACATGAGAGGTTTCAGTTCGTTCCGCCTTTCCTTCTGGGAGACTAATGTTCTGCTCCATATGATTTTTCCCTTACAAGCAGCGAAATGCGGCACATTGCTGCCAGTAATCGCTTCACAAACCGCTATTTAGTGCTGTTTAGAAGATTTCTCTTAACGTCGTCATAGGCGAAGGAAATTTGTTTAACCTTAGAACATCTTAAGGAGCAACGTTCACAAATTTACCGAATAAGAAAAGCTTACTGTCCAGGTGAGAAAAGGTTTAAAAACAAAGTTTGCGTACTCTGAGCCAGGTCGATCTTCCCGTATGATAGCACTGTATTAAATTCTGCCTAAGAAGTATCAGAAGTTGCGTTCAGGTAGCAGTGGAAATCATTAGTTGTAAACGAGATTAACTTGTAAGGGGTATGGTACTGCTAAAAATACGAAATGATTAACAACCGAAGGATAAGCATCATATTAATTTGTGTTCTCTTTATTTATACGCAGAGTGAACATCAGTACCGACAAAAGCACAAGGGAGATATTTTCGTTTAATGCCAAGGAAAAATCACAATACATGAAGTGAAAAAGTGTTGTAAGACCAGCGACGTGGGAATAAAGTCAAGCGTTTGAATCCACTACATCGTCAGTTATATACTTCTGAATACTTTAAAATTATGAATACTTAATAATTCTCGTGGTCCTTCTAAGCTAATAACACTTACCACAAACAAAAATTCATGGGAGTGTCAGGATTCGAACCCCCAAACTGCAAATTAAAAACGCGCAGCATTAACCTCTACACCATTCTACCAACCGCGCATCTTTGAGTTACGACATGTTGGTTGGTGCACTTTAGTTATGAGAGTTGATACGAAGTGTGCATCATTTTAATTACTTTGGCTCAAAAATTTGTGTTGTTGATAAGTCACGATGCCTTGGAGAACTGTAATATCGGCAGAAGCTACAATACGGCAGAATAAAAACAATGAAAAAAAACAAGTAATTTTATGTTAAGGTTACTGGATTCTCTGTTAAGAGAAGAAGATTTATTTATTGATTTTCAATGTCAAGATTGAAGATGTAACGCATTAGTTTACGATCCCAGAGAAGAACGTTAAAGGCAGTTAAGCCAGGCCGTGAAGGCTGAATATTGTAGAGCATAAGGACGGACTGAGGGGGAGGTAGGAAGTCAATAAGCTTCGTGTTGTCTAAACATAAAGTCACGCGTTCGAGTGCACTCCATTTCCTAGTTTCTTTAAATCGCATATAGAATATCTGCTAAGGTTATAACTCCGATGAAATCTCAAACATAGTTCGTTTCATTTCCTAAGCGACCTATAACGGCAAAAAGTTCCAGAAATATTTCCGAGAAACAACTTGTGGCTGCTTCAAGATGAGGCTAGTTCACGCTCGAGGGTTTCCTCTCGCCACAGCAGCTATACCGGCTATCGGCTGTACGCAGCCCGCCGCCTACGTCAGATGTCTCCGACCAGGTGAACGTGGCTCGTATACTACTGATGATGATTAATTTCTCTTTGATGTTTACTGTTGTCTCCAATAAAATAACGACAATGATATTTAAATATGCTCTACACTAATTAAAATGAAATTCATGTCAACATGAGATCCTTATGACGAAAGTCTATTTTACTAAAACATAAAGTATCTGTAACAAGAGTGTGCCTATATCAGCACAAATTAGTAAGATATCACTCATTGTGGACTTAAAAATGGTCTGTGTTAGCTTATTTCCCTGTCTCACAATGAAGTAGTATGGAACTGTGGCATTTCATAAATGAATTAAATAAAGTTTCCTCGTTGATTTTCGATCTGACTGCTCATAGGCCTGTCACGAAATGGCTAAAAATGAACCCTTCAGCGAGACTGGAAGCTGGAACCAAAGCAGCCCCCAGTTCTCAGGCAAACAAGTTACCTCACTGCTAGTGGAATACTGCAGTCTTATATATTCCCTTATTGCTCCATTGGTGGCTAGGTCATATAAGCTCGCAACGTAGAAGACGAGATGAATTGCCGTTTCCACGTCGAATGACTTTCGTGGATTCAAAACCATAAATTGATAACTTTATTTCACATCTTACGTGAAAATTACTTAGATTATTTAATGGAAATGATACGAATGTATCAAGTGAATTCTGTGGGTTAATTTTATGTAAGCCAGGAAGTAACTCGTCGGTCACTGAGTTGCCAATAATAACCTCCGCTGTTCCCAACATTCAGTTACACTTCTAGCAGGAAGAATACCAGCCTTGAGAGGTCTAGGAAGTGAGTACAGTTCACGTCTCAAAGACGGTGGCGGCCGAGCGCCGAAGTACACAAGGTATATGTAAATGAGCCTTATTGGCGTTTTTATAAATGGGTTTAGGGACTAGAGCGTCGTCACTAATAATACTCAGATGCGCCGACTGCAAACTAAACAGCACCAAAATTATTTGTGTTTTCCTGTCATAAGTGTACTGAAACTAAAAATCTCATGAGAAGACATCTTTCACGTTTTTACAACATCTCAAGTAGTTATACTGTAAATGTTGTGAGTAGATACAGATCTCTTTTGTAACAACAGATCTGGAAAATATTTTTCTTCAGCTCGATGTCAGTGGCACTATCCATGAAAGACAGGCACACAAATGAAGAGACAACAACACAGCATCGATTGCAAATTGAAACATCCGCAGAGAGATCTCGCAAGCTACGAATAGCATGAAGTTCCGAATCAGGAAAGGTGTGCAGGAAACTGTAAGAAATAATAGACAATGCAAGCTCAAAATTCCGTTGAAAATTAAGCTAACGAAGGTATGTAGCATAACTTCGATTCTAGCTTCTGCTAACGCAAAAGGAGAACAAACAGTTGTTATCAGAAACTGGAACAAAGAACACAAAACGCTGACAGTAATGTCTAGAATAAGTCATCCATGAGTAAAACTGCCATTCGGTCCATAAATACTAAAATAAAGGTACGTATCATCTATTCTTTATGGTTAAAATGTATCGGCTACTGATGCTTTCTCAATAAAAGCGAAAAGCGTCTACATTGAAGAGCTTTTCAACGTGCAGTATGCTTAAAACAGAGGGAGAACCTGAAATACCAACAGGTTCACCAAGATGAATGTGGTACTGAGATTCTATGCATCGCTTGCGCAGAGTGTTATTAATTTAGCCCCTAAAGTTTTAATATTAACGACGGCTCTAGGCTACCACAACACTCACACGTTATTATAGAGTTCTACGGTGACGGCACAGATGGGCAGATTGTTCTAGAATTTACAGAGACTATCGATATGCTGCTGAACCAGAGCGTTGAATTGCCACTACATCAGATTATATGCCATACTTAATTTCTACCTATGACAGAATTGCTCAGTTCACAATAGCATCAACACCATTAACCCTTCACCCTGCACACAACACAGTCCTAGTGTATGTCAGTTAATCACGGCAGAATGCTCTATGCTCGCATCCTACTGTCAGCGACTTAATTTCTGTCGCAGGACTGTCACCCCATAGCCGGGGCAATAAACAAGTGTTATGGTCTACCACACAATCGTTCACGCCCACTTCCTCCCCCACCCGTCACACCCATTTTAGATGTCTCATAACTGACATCGAACGTTGACAAGCATATTATCAGCCTTTCTAACTGGCCATCGTGCCGTTGCTCTGAAGAGAAATTCTTGAAATAAATACGAATATTCTGTACGGCGATCATCCAATGTTCCAGGTCCATTATCCGAAAATTGTGAAAATAAGCGAAAAAGGAGTTCAAATGGTTCAAATGCCTCTGAGCACTATGGGACTCCTCAGGTCATCAGTCCCCTAGAACTTAGAACTAGTTAAACCTAACTAACCTAAGAATATCACATACAGCCACGACCGAGGCAGGATTCGAACCTGCGATCGTAGCGGTCGCGCGGTTCCAGACTGTAGCGCCTAGAACCGCTCGGCCACTCCGGCCGGCTGAAAAAGGAGTCCCTATGAATTTAATAAGTGAAATTGGTTATATTCTATCAGTCATTTGACGTTTATGTAAAACTACCTTTTTGACCTACACAGCACTCCTTATAAAATTAAGTGTTTTGTAGGAATTTGTTGCTTAAATTCGTTGCGGTCTTTATCCGTTAAAGTAGAGGAAGAGGAAAAATTCTAACTAAGCGGGATTTGGGTCGGCCGGCCGCGGGATTGAACCCTCGTCCAGCGGGATTTGAGCCTACGGTTACAGTTTTAGTAGCTCTCTGCTACTGAGAAATCCAGAAGGCTAAAATTCTCTCATTGGTGTAGTACAGACTAATGCAGAGAGAAGCAATTTAATTATTTATCTTATGTTTAGTTTAACGTATTACAACGCATCACCAGGAGCGCATGCCTACAAAAAACTGTTACATAAACATAAATTACCTTAATCCAACTTAATGTAGATCTGTTTTGTTCACTGTCCGGTGCTGGAGTGGCTATTGGAGTATTTGGGGGGGGGGGGGGGGGAGGGGGTACCAGTGGGTGGCCAGAAATCAACGTCCAGTGGTGCCTTTTACTGAAGTATAGCTGTGTGTCGTTGTGCCTGACAACATAGCTGTGTAGGAAACAGATAGTTTTGCAGCAGTTATTGTGGTGCGGTATCGTGCGATATGCTTTTTGTGTGATAAACAGTCAAGTGTTCCTTTACAGCAGCTCTTCGGCATAAAAGTCCATTATCTTCCAGTTTCCTTCTCACAGTTCATACATTGCCAGTAAACTCAGAATTCTCTCCTAGTTGACGGCAGCTCAGGAATGGATTGCTGCATATGTTGTCGAACAGAAATTAGTCGTCTCTGTCATTGGACATACTGACTGTGTGTGTTGTGTGTGTGTGTGTTTATGTTTGTGTGTCAGTTTTGTGTTTACAAGAGAAGCAACAAAAAAAAAAAAAAAATGCTTCAGGTATCGTGTGCGGAGTATTAAAAGCGACAGCAAGTTTTAAAATTAATTTTTACTCAACTGTTTCCAGCATGTTGCATTGCTTACGTTCTTCGAGGGAGTATTACGTCTGTACATTTAGCATGCACAGAGCGCTCTTGAGGTCGTCACTCGCGACAAGTGCAGCGGTAAACACTGGCCAATGTGTTTATGTTGGCTGTCCGACGTCCACTGCGGTAGGCTCTCACACCAGACAAACAGAAAGACATTATCGTGGCTCTGCATGTAGCGTGCTGACATCATTACCTGCACGTTCTTCGAGTAGCCAAAGTGATATTCTATTCGCATTTGCGAAGAAGCAAGTGGAACCAAATCACATCATTAGTCGTCAGTAAATTAATCGTTGATACTGTCCACTCTCTTTTGACCCTAAGAAAAAGTGGATCTTCTCACATAATAAGATAAGGTAATACCAAAATCTGTGCCGGACGGGGTGGCCGAGCGGTTCTAGGCGCTACAGTCTGGAACCGCGCGACCGCTACGGTCGCAGGTTCGAATCCTGCCTCGGGCATGGATGTGTGTGATGTCCTTAGGTTAGTTAGGTTTAAGTAGTTCTAAGTTCTAGGGGACTCATGACCTCAGAAGTTAAGTCCCATAGTGCTCAGAGCCATTTGCACCATTTTGAACAAAAATCTGTGCAATACACAGAAAGAACTAAGGAGCTTTTCTGCGCATGATGGTACTCCACAAGGAAATACTTTTTCTGAGAGGCATGTAATTTATTTATTCATCTCAAATCATGGCATTTGTTTTAATATGAAGTGAGAAAATAAACGTTTTAGCATTCTGAAGCGTAATATGACACCAGATCCATATCATTGTCCGTATCGGAAGTGTCACAAAAATTGACAGTCTCTTCCCTTTCATGCATTACTGCATCTCACAGATTCTTACTGATGGACTTACGGACACCAAGTTACTAATTACGGTCATGGGAACATTTAGGAAAGGAGAGTAGCCCCTATAGCAGTGAAGACCTTTGTGTATGTCTGCATTCAGCAATGTCTGCCAGCTGCCACGACACTTTACAGAACTGACGCGGCGGGGAGCACCAGTATCAGAGTATTCCAGACATCTTTCAGTAAATCGTCAGGAGATAGGCTGAAAGTCAAATTAACGTCGCTTTCCAAGTCATATTCAACCCATAATGGAGTATTATTTAAGGTAGTCGCATGTTCCAGCAATTACACTTTGGTAACTCTCATATGAATATACTGATGGCCGAAAGGACCGCCGGCCGAAGTGGCCGTGCGGTTAAAGGCGCTGCAGTCTGGAACCGCAAGACCGCTACGGTCGCAGGTTCGAATCCTGCCTCGGGCATGGATGTTTGTGATGTCCTTAGGTTAGTTAGGTTTAACTAGTTCTAAGTTCTAGGGGACTAATGACCTCAGCAGTTGAGTCCCATAGTGCTCAGAGCCATTTGAACCATTTTGAACCGAAAGGACCGGTTAGTGAGTGAAACTATGAAGCATTAATTAAGATAAAGCTGCAAGAACTCGAGGCGTTCTGCAAATGGAAATTCTCATTCAAAAGACGCTTTTCGCTTTTCTTGGCAAATCATCAGCAGCAATTATATTGTAACGATTTCCAGTAGATGATAGTAACAAACCTTATGATCAGAATGGTATCGGCGCTATTATAGGTCGCTTAGGAAATGAAACGAATTATGTTTGAGATTCCATCAGAATGATAAGCTTACAGATATCCTATATGCGATTGAAAGAAACTAGGGAATGGGGTGCACTCGAACGCGTGACTTTATGTTTATAGAGCGCGAAACTTACCACATTTCTTTTTTTTTCTTTTCAACTGTCCAGCCTCCTGCCTCCCCCTCGGCCCGTCCGTATGCCCGCAAATATTCAGCCTTCACGGCCCGGCTTGATTGCCTTTAATGTTCTTCTCTGGAACTGTAAAATAATAGGTAAAATAATCTTCAGTCTCGAAATTGAAAATGAATGCATAAAGAAATAAATCTCCTTTTATTAACAGAGAATCCAGCATCCTTAAGACAAAACCATTTGTTTTTCTTTCATCGTTTTTATTCTTAGATGTTGTGGCTTCTGCCGAAATTAGAGTTCTCCAGAGGCATAGTAACTCATCAAAAACACAAATTTTTGAGCCAAATTAATTAAAATGATGCACACTTCGTATCAACTCTCTTAACTGAAGTGTATCAACCGAAAGTTACCTCTTCCTTATGCTAAAGTGTGAAGTAAAAAATTTTATTTCGAACTCCTTTTTAGATTATGGTGCTCTTCCGTTATATGTTGTATATACTCAGCTATACTCGCATTTTTGGTCGTACTTGCAAAATGTGCGAACTGACTTTCAGCATGAGCAAGAGTCACATGAGTAGCTTTGCTATCACTGTGTCGAAGTTTTATGACACTTGCCTTAGGAGATATTAATTTCTCACACTAACCTACACGCGGCATCTACGAAACAAGCAGATCTAATAAAACCTAGTAAAAAACCTACTGTGTCACTTTCAATTGGCTTATGTTCTTCATAACTCCATTCACGGTATTCAAAGTCAGATGGACAGTCTGTACTTCAATCGAAAACGCATTGCACCTCTTTCACTCGGCACATAATTTCTTTTGCATGTAACAGTTGTGACAACACAGACCATAACTCAAACAAGCGCGGTTGGTAGAATGGTGTAGTGGTCAATGCTGCACGTTTTTAATTTGTAGGTTGGGGGTTCGAATCCTGTCACTTCCATGAATTGTTGTACGTTGTAAGAGTTATGCCTGCCATTGGCCTTGCTGCAGATCACCGAAGTTATGCTATGTCGGGATGGGCTAGCACTTGGATGGGTCACCATCTGGTCTGTCGAGCGCTGTTGGCAAGCGGGGTGCACTCAGCCCTTGTGAAGCAAACTGAGGAGCTACTTGATTGAGACGTAGCGGCTCCGGTCTCGTAAACAGACTTATGGCCGGGAGAGCGGTGTGCTGGCCACATGCCCCCCCCCCCTCCCTCACGTCCGCATCCAGTGACACCTGTGGTCTGAGGATGACACGGCGGCCGGTCGGTGCCGTTGGGACTTCCACGGCCTGTTCGGACGGAATCTACTCTAAGAGATATACCAACGGCCATCCCATGTTGAGTGATGACGGACTGATCTGTAACGCCGGCACGGTAGCTCAGCATGTTCGCTCCCTCTGTAATAAAAATGTTGAGTTAACGGATGAACTTGAACAAGCGTCGTGGGACGTCCGCCCCGAACAAATACAACGAACACTAACGAACAAAATGAGATTAAAAAAATCCTGTCACTTCCTTAAATTTTTGTACGTGGTAAGAGTTATTAGCACAGGAGGGTTGGGTTGGGGGTTGTTTGGAGGAGGAGACCAGACAGTGAGGTCATCGGTCTCATCGGATTAGGGAAGGATGGGGAAGGAAGTCGGCCGTGCCCTTTCAAAGGAACCATCCCGACACTTGCCTGGAGGTATTTAGGGAAATCACTGAAAACCTAAATCAGGATGGCAGGAGGACAACGAGAATTATTAAGCATTCATAATTCTAAGTAATTATTAAGTATTCATAATTCTAAGTATTCAGTAGTCTATAACTGACGACTTAGTGGACTCCAAACCCTCGACTTTATTCCCACGCCGCCGGTCTTACAACACTTTTTCGCTTCATGTATTGTGATTTCGGCTTGACATTAAACGAAAATGGATATCTCCTGTGTGCTTTTGAGGTATTGGTGTCCACTCTGAGTGTAAATAAAGAGAACACAAATTAATATGATGCTTAGCCTTCGGTATCAATCGTTTTGCATTTGTAGCAGTACCATACCCTTAGAACTTAATCTTGGTTACAACTAATGATTTCCACTGCTACAGGAACACAACATCTGCCACCTCTTAGCCGTGCGGGGTAGCCGTGCGGTCTGAGGGCACCTCGCCACGGTTCGCACGGCTCCCCCCCTCCGAAGTTCGAGTCCTCCCTTTGGCATGGCTGAGTAAGTCATTTTAAGTTGGGTTAAGTAGTGTGTAAGCCGATGACCATAGGCGAAGGAAATTGGTTTAATCTTAAGACATCTTCAGCACCAACACAAATTTGCCGAATAAGAAGAGCTTATTGTCCAGGTATGAAAAAATTTAAAAACAAAGTCTGTATAGTCTGAGCCAGGTCGATCTTCTCTTCTGATAGCACTGCATTATAGTCTGCCTAAGAGGTAGCAATTGGAAATTTATGATAAGTTCTATGGGACCAACCATAGAACTTATCATAAATTTCCAATTGCTACCTCTTAGGCAGACTATAATGCAGTGCTATCAGAAGAGAAGATCGACCTGGCTCAGACTATACAGACTTTGTTTTTAAATTTTTTCATACCTGGACAATAAGCTCTTCTTATTCGGCAAATTTGTGTTGGTGCTGAAGATGTCTTAAGATTAAACCAATTTCCTTCGCCTATGGTAACCTTAAAAGAAATCTTCTTAA
Source organism: Schistocerca serialis cubense (assembly GCF_023864345.2). Taxonomy (NCBI): domain Eukaryota; kingdom Metazoa; phylum Arthropoda; class Insecta; order Orthoptera; family Acrididae; genus Schistocerca; species Schistocerca serialis. The sequence goes on from NC_064640.1 coordinate 310,143,917, forward strand.
CAGCACTAAACAGCGGTTTGTGAAGCGATTACTGGCCGCATTTTGCCTCATTTCGCTGGCTGGAATGGAAAAAGCATACTGAATAGAAAATTAATCTCCCAGAAGGTAAGGCGGAACGAAATGAAACCTCTCATGTTGAGAGGTCATGTGACTTTTATGTCAGTGATCACCAAATCAAGTGAAACGAATAATGAAGTGGGCAGGACGAGCACATTGTTGGCGTCAGTATGACGTCCCTGTACCTGGGGCCTGAAATTATGCAGAGCCAGTTTAAGTGAGGAATATACAGAACTGGATGCCAGGGCACTATTAAAGTCTGCAATTTTTATGCATTTCTTGCTCGCGAAATTTCTGTTGCAGTGTAGTTATAGAGCCCAATAAGTCAATTGCGTATTTTCTGGTGAGAAAGAACAGTGGCAAACAGTCTTTGCTACATCACTTTACGGAAACTGGTTTCACAGAGCTAGAATTTCTGGTAGACGACTAAGAGTAAGGCCTCTGAGTCGTATGTGAGTTTTGCAAGGTTGACATATTTTTCTACATTGTTCAAGTGGATACTGTAGTTAGTGTAACTCAGCGAAATTATGAACTGGGACCAGGTAGAACGAGTTTATTGCAACCGAAAGCGGCTGATGTTCTACAATATTTTCTTCCTTGTTCTACTTGAAATAGGTGACGTCGACCAAGTCATCTGGAGAGAATGATCGTGACATCGAAAGTCGCCTTTACCGACAGTATCATTTTACAAGCGTCGTTGCCAAGCGCGAGTAAATGAAGTAATGCAACTCTTTTAATGTAACCTATGAATAATTGAAGATGTCCAGTATTAATTAACATGAAACGTATTTCCTAGACTGGGAAAGAACTCGATCACTGCTTGTTACGGTCCACTTGCAAAAGAACGCAAGAACCATTTGCTGCGAACTAAATATTTGACTGTTTTGGGCAACTGCTTCTAAAGAAGGCCAAGAAGTGTTAAATGCTTCCTTCAAGTACACGTGTAGCAGCAACAGAATGAAGAAATTAATAGCGAAAATGGCAGTAATAATCGAAGTATTTGGTAACTTCATACTCTGCAACGCTGTTTCTCGAGCTAAGAAATTTCTTGAAATATCGCTAGGTATTTCCAATATTGTGGACTGATTACCTTAAAGAACAGTACTCTCTAGTGATCTCTCGTCATGTTTGGTTTGAGGGGCGCTCAATTGCGCGGTCATCAGCGGCCGTACGAAGTCCCAATTTTTACACAGTCCAATCTAGCCATTGTCACCAATGATGAGGATGACGAAATGATGAGGACAACACGAACACCAAGTCCCCGGGTAGAGAAAATCTCCAACCCGGCCGGGAATCGAACCCGTGACTTCGTGATCCAGAGGCAGCAATGCTAGCCACTAGACCACGAGCTGCGGTCGTGATCTCTCATGGGATCCATTTTGTATATTCAAATGGCTACACTGAAAAGAGATTAGGTGAAGTTATCTGGGCTGCATGCAAATCAGACTAATCGCAATTGAGTGCGTTCGGATACTTTTCTGTATGATAGTTCGTAGGCAACAAGACTGCTCCTATCACACTGAACTTACTGCATACCTGACGACATCCCTCTCCCTGGTGAAAATTCGCCGTCCAGGAGAACGTACTGGGTTCTGTTATTTAACATATCTTCGAACCACCCATATATCTGCGAAACCAATCCCTATCTCGGACTTTCGTTAACAGTTTACAGTTGAGTATCTTGTCATACATTCTGTTCAACATGGTTTGTGATTACGAAGGAATCGATAAAGCAAATTAAGTGTGTGGTACATACCTCCAGACTATTTGTAACCACTATGGTTCTCTGTAGGAGTGAAACATTCCTTTTGCCTGCTCCTCCGTCCTTCCGTGCCTTCGTGCGAAATCACACTCGCGGCCTCTGAAGGAAGTCACGCACACTCAGTTATGAGCGGGGGCGAGAGAAATTACGCTATGTACTGCTCCGCGTATTTGATCCGAAATGGTTTTTGGTAGATCCACATCAGTTGTCTGCCAGGCTAAACATGTTAAATCAGTATAATTAAGGGTCACCAGTCGTTATAATGAACGAGTTCGAGGTAGATTGGGCGTAAGATCAAGGTCACTAATAAGGACATCCAGTGTCAGGTTACACATTTGGGTGACTTATAATCAATGTCACTCCCCATTCCCCTCCCCCAGGGCATCACCGGCAATTGACAAAGGTCGGCCAGGGGAAGGCATACACATCTTAGGCAAGTGGCTTGGTCGTAGTCAAGGTCATCCAGGGGAACGCCCCACACACGTTAGGCAAGTGGACTACTTATACTACTTATATTGAGGGTCACAACGTAACTCGATACTGGTCACGTGACATAACATTAGTGAAGAAATCCCTGGACCAATGGGAGAACGCAGTCCGACTGCGCCAACTGCCTGATAGGCGAAACATGTTTGTTTCGTCTTTCGTACAGAGTTCGACTGTTGGTAGAGTTGTGGCAATCGTATTGCAGCATTTGCATTCGAAACTAAGTAGTGCGAGGTAACTGAGGAGTTCGAGATCAAACTGGGCAGTAACATTGCAGCTGTAATTTCCCTAAACCAATCCTCTGAAAAATGTGGCAATGCATATCGAGCACTATTTAATATTTATTGAATAGAGCAATAAATTTAAAAAATATATAATGTTACAATTACGTTAATGAATCTATCTCTAAGGAAAAATAACAGGTTTTTACATATAAGCATATTTGGTATGCTGTTTTTGTGACTCTTTAAAATACAAATAAGGAACACAACTTAAACAGCCACAAAAACCTAAGTTTTTTAAATTTGAGATTCGTTTTGGAGGCTTTGCATCACAATCAGATGGCAGTTTTTGTATTTATCTCAGGTGCTGTGCTCCCGGGAAACCAATGATGTCGAAATGTCTGCAGTCCTGAGCATCTTCATTGTGTACTTTCCTCGACAGCACTGCTTTGCATATTCACTGTTCACAAACTTAACGTAAAATGAATGCCAGGCAAAACTGACTCGAGGACTTATCTTAGAAGCCCGACTAAAGAAAGGCAAACTTACAGTTATAGAATTTGTACATATAGAGAAAACTTTTCGCAATGTTGTCTGCAATACACTCCTTGAAATTCTGAAGGCAGCTGAGATAAAATACAGGTAGCGAAAGGTAATCTGCAACTTGTACAGAACCAGACTGGAGTTATAAGAATTGAAGAACACAAGGGGAAGCATTGGTGGAGAAGGGGGTGAAAGAAGGTTGTAGCCTATCCGCAATGTTATTCAATCTGTGCACTGAGCGAGAAATAAAGGAAACCACGGAAAAATTTGGGAAGGGAATTAAAGTTCAGAGAGAGTAAAGAAAAACTTTGGTTTTTGCCGATGACACTGTAATTCTACCAGTCACGGCAAGAACGTGGAAGAAAAGTTTAACATAACGGATAATGCCTTAAAAGGAGGATATAAGATGGATATAAAAAAGTAAAAGGAGTGTGGTGGAATATAATAGGCCTAAGTCAGGCGATGGTAAGGGAATGAGATTAAGAAATGAGACACTAAAAGTGGTAGTTGTGTTTTGCTATTTGGGTAGTACATAACTGAAAATTACCGAAATAGTGAAAATACAAAATACAGAGTGGTAATAGCAAAAGAAGCATTTCTGGAAAAGAAACCCTGCCTAACACGAAATATAAATTTAAATGTTAGAAAGTATTTTCTTGAGTGTAGCCTTGTAATGAAGTAAGAGTTGGACGACAAACAGTTCATACAAGCAGGGAATACAAGGTTTTGAAATATGGTGCTATATAAGAATGCCGAAGATTAGATGCGTAGATGGAATAACTAATGAGAAGATACTGACACAAATTGGGGAGAAAAGAATTTTATGCTGCAAGTTGACTAACAGAAGCAATTGGTTGATAGGACACATTCTGAGGCATCAAGGAATAGTCAGTTTGCCAATGAAAGGACTGTGGGGAGGGGGTGAAAACTGTAGAGGGAGGCGAAGGGTTGAGTGCAGTAAGCAGATTCAGATGGATGTGGATTATGGTTGCTATGCAAGACGCTTGCACAGGATAGGCTATCTTGGAGAGCTACATCAAACCACTCTTCAGACCATAACAACAACAAATAAAATTGTTCCTATAAAAGTATTTGAAAATAAAAGAAAGGAACGATCCACTATTTTATGCACATTTGGTTGTGTAACTTATTAGGAAAATACCGAACAAAAATTGGCTATTAAGTTCTCCGTGAAATATGTTTTCATTCCTACGGTAAAGGGCTAGTTTTCGAGACGCTAACATCATATACAGACGCTTTCACATGTGCTTGAATTGCGACTGAAATGTTTTTTAAAAACACAACAATTTATTTACCTTGCCTGCATCTTATATATGTGAAATAATTCTGTAAACCGTTTTTGATTAAAAGAAGAGTTTTAGAAACATTTGCTCGACCATACCAATCATGAAGAAATTGCAATACCCTTTACCTGGGAACGATGTTAATAACTTCCAAACTAGAGTTCAACACGAAAATGATAAACCCTCAATTTTTTGGAGCTACTTGTGTTGGCTAAAGGCGATTATATTGAATTTTTAGAATTAACTGCGATTTCTTTTATCGAAGCACCGTCTCGTGAAGTATCTTTCCGCGCTGCAGAACTATCCATAATGCAAGATGGTTTATGTAAGCTATTTATTACTTGAAAATTATTATGATCCACGATAAATCTTAGTTATCGCCACAAGAAGAGAATGTAATTGGTGATATTTGTGTTTTATGTATCACTGTGTATGTTGAAGTATGATTCCATGCTCCTCGTGAAGACCAAAGCAGCTTATTTTAATTTTAGTATTATATCAAATGTCTATAGACATCAGGTTGTCGACAGTGATATCTCTTACGTGGGCTTACAAATAATAAGAAATAATTTATGAAGCCTGTTTCTTGTTCTTTTACTTTTGGACAATTTTGATCCTAAAATGTCGTCTGAATATAAAAATAATTGCATCATGAAGGAGAACCGTCCAACAAAAATTTTAGTAGGATTCAAGTCTTTTTCATGATCATCAAGGGACAGGCAGTATAACTTTTTTTTAAATGGTGGAAACCGTAAATTCATTTACATTGATGACTAATGCAACTGACATATTTCTGATGGTGCGACATTCCCTAACGGCAGTTTATACAGTAATATAGAACAAGGAACTATTTGTTTGACCAATACTGCATCATTTCCTAGCAGCAATCTCCCAGTACCATACTGTTTCATCAATGACGACGCAATTGCAGTGAAAATGTGTTTCATCATACCGCATCCTTCTAGAGGTGAGTCAATGGCTAGTCGCATTTCCATTTACCGCCTCTCTACAGCTTGTAGAACTGTCGAATACAGCCTGAGCGTCATAGCTAATAGATTTAGAGCATTTCGGAAGCTGATATTCTTGAACACAGACACGTATCGGTCACAGAATTGGCATTATTGGTACTTGAAAATTTTTTGCTGGCAGAATATAAGTCTGTGTATTTGGATAACGGAATGAGTGATTCTAATGCTGTCAGCCGAGATCTTCTACCTGGTTTGTAGTGATGAAGGCAGCCTACAAAAATCGCCATTTTCATTTAAACGAAGGAAAATAAAAAACGCCACAGTTTCGCAGAAAGACGTGAGATACGAGCTAAATATTATTTCATAATTACCGAAGGTAAGTTGACATGGCTGTACAGACACTTCGCGATGTGAATGGAGAAACACAAGAACAAAAATAGGAACTTTGCCGAAGAGTTTATGATGCGTTTCCCAAGCAATATCGATGCTGATGATAAATATGACAGGAAAACTGTCAAACTTTCATATATGAAATTTTCGATGTATCTAAGTGACCGTGTTCGACAATGTTTGTGGATGCGTTACGTATTCTCATCTGCCGCCAAATGAGGTACGTCCAGAATCACTATTCAGATTGAATCTTCACTCGTTCGAGAAGAAACACGCAACCCCACTGCTGATTGGTCCAGTCCCTAAGCTCTGCACCACTGCAAACGCCGCCGTCGGTACCGGTCGTCGGACGTGCCTTTGCAGTCCTGTTAAATCCGGTTGCAATTACATCCGCTGTTTGACGTGGGACACTTCTGCCACGTTGCCCAATGCAGATGTTATCTCCTGGCGTAGCTGATCGTGGTAGACGTCCTCCTCTCTTTCCCGCAGCTGTGCCTATGGTTCAAAACGCTCCCCATGCAAGTGAAACAATGCTGTGAACAATACCAAACTCCTTGGCTACAGATACATCTATACTCGGCAATCGCCGGCCGTTGTGGCCGAGCGGTTCTAGGCGCTTCAGTCTGGAACCGCGCGACCGCTACGGTCGCAGGTTCGAATCCTGCCTCGGGCATTGATGTGTGTGATGTCCCTAGGTTAGTTAGGTTTAAGTAGTTCTAAGTTCTAGGGGACTGATGACTTCAGATGTTAAGTCCCATAGTGCTCAGAGCCATTTGAATCATACTCGGCAATCATCTTTCGGTGTGTGGCGCATGGTACTTTCTGCACTACCTTCACTTGTCCTTTCCCTGTTCCGGCTGCGTATGGTTCCCGGGAAGAACGATTGCTGATAAGCCTCTGTGTCGGCTCTATTCTCTTTACTTTTATTTTAATGGTATTTCCGCAAGATATTTGTAGGAGGAAGCAATATATTGCTTGGCTGTTCTAGGAAAACACATTCTCAAAATTTTAACAATTGACCATAGCGTGATGCAGAACCTCTCTTGCAGTGTCTACCACTGGTGTGACTGAGCATCTCCGTGACGCTTTCGAGCTTACTAAATGAACCTATAATGAAACGTGCGTTCTTCTTTGGATCTTCTTTATTTCCTCTATCAACCCCATCTGGCGCGGATCCCAGACCGACGAGCAATACTCAAGTATTGGTCGAACAAGTGTTTTTGAAGCTACTTCCTTCGTTGCTGGTCTACATTTCCAATGAATCTCAGTCTGGCACCTGCCTTATCCGCGATTAATTTTACGTGGTCGTTCCACCTCAAATCGACACATGCTCTTAGATTTTTTATAGACGTACTTGCTTCCAGTGATGGTTCTGCAATCGCGAACTCATACCAAAAATGGTCTTTCTGTCTATGTATTCGCAATACGTGCACCAAGTGTCGATCCTCTGCAGGACTTCCTGCATTTCGCTACAATTGTATAGCGTTGCGATTTCCATGTATACAACAGCGCAGTCCGTGAAAAGCCTCATGGAACTTCCGAGGTTATCTACTACGTCATATATATATATATATATATATATATATATATATATATATATATATACACTCCTGGAAATGGAAAAAAGAACACATTGACACCGGTGTGTCAGACCCACCATACTTGCTCCGGACACTGCGAGAGGGCTGTACAAGCAATGATCACACGCACGGCACAGCGGACACACCAGGAACCGCGGTGTTGGCCGACGAATGGCGCTAGCTGCGCAGCATTTGTGCACCGCCGCCGTCAGTGTCAGCCAGTTTGCCGTGGCATACGGAGCTCCATCGCAGTCTTTAACACTGGTAGCATGCCGCGACAGCGTGGACGTGAACCGTATGTGCAGTTGACGGACTTTGAGCGAGGGCGTATAGTGGGCATGCGGGAGGCCGGGTGGACGTACCGCCGAATTGCTCAACACGTGGTGCGTGAGGTCTCCACAGTACATCGATGTTGTCGCCAGTGGTCGGCGGAAGGTGCACGTGCCCGTCGACCTGGGACCGGACCGCAGCGACGCACGGATGCACGCCAAGACCGTAGGATCCTACGCAGTGCCGTAGGGGACCGCACCGCCACTTCCCAGCAAATTAGGGACACTGTTGCTCCTGGGGTATCGGCGAGGACCATTCGCAACCGTCTCCATGAAGCTGGACTACGGTCCCGCACACCGTTAGGCCGTCTTCCGCTCACGCCCCAACATCGTGCAGCCCGCCTCCAGTGGTGTCGCGACAGGCGTGAATGGAGGGACGAATGGAGACGTGTCGTCTTCAGCGATGAGAGTCGCTTCTGTCTTGGTGCCAATGATGGTCGTATGCGTGTTTGGCGCCGTGCAGGTGAGCGCCACAATCAGGACTGCATACGACCGAGGCACACAGGGCCAACACCCGGCATCATGGTGTGGGGAGCGATCTCCTACACTGGCCGTACACCACTGGTGATCGTCGAGAGGACACTGAATAGTGCACGGTACATCCAAACCGTCATCGAACCCATCGTTCTACCATTCCTAGACCGGCAAGGGAACTTGCTGTTCCAACAGGACAATGCACGTCCGCATGTATCCCGTGCCACCCAACGTGCTCTAGAAGGTGTAAGTCAACTACCCTGGCCAGCAAGATCTCCGGATCTGTCCCCCATTGAGCATGTTTGGGACTGGATAAAGCGTCGTCTCACGCGGTCTGCATGTCCAGCACGAACGCTGGTCCAACTGAGGCGCCAGATGGAAATGGCATGGCAAGCCGTTCCACAGGACTACATCCAGCATCTCTACGATCGCCTCCATGGGAGAATAGCAGCCTGCATTGCTGCGAAAGGTGGATATACACTGTACTAGTGCCGACATTGTGCATGCTCTGTTGCCTGTGTCTATGTGCCTGTGGTTCTGTCAGTGTGATCATGTGATGTATCTGACCCCAGGAATGTGTCAATAAAGATTCCCCTTATATATATATATATATATATATATATATATATATATATATATATATAGGTCGCGAAATGGAAACGACTATGAAAATCCGATAAAGCTTTGCACAGATGTGTTGGGTAGTGTCTCTAGTATAACCCCAGTTAGCATCACGTCGCTCTTCTCATTTCTGAGCTCGCAGTGAGTGCGTAAAGATGTCTAGAAAATAGTGTCTGCCGCCAAGTACGAGGGCCTGGTGAGAAATTTCGCCGAAGCTATGCAGCTAACATTACATAACTGTCGTGCTGTTTCGTCTTCACGACAATTCTCAGCCGCATTCTGCAGGGGCAATGAAGATGCTCCTGCATCGTTTTCAAATGGAAATGTTAGATTACCCACAATACAGTCCGCAATTGTCTCCCCCTGAGTTTCATCTCTGGTCACATGAACCGCTGTCTTTGAAGACAACATTTTGACACAGACAACGAGGTGTAGGCCAGCGTGGAGAATTGGCGGAAAGCACTGGCGGCTGCCTTCTATGATGAGGCTATTGAAAAGTTGGTACAACGCTATGACAAAAGTCTAAGTCAGAACGGCGACTACGTAGAGAAGTAGCTGAAAGGTGTAGCTAATTGTTACAAGTAAAACATTTCTGATGTTCACTGTGGTTTCAATTTGGCAATCAATCGGAGCTTACTTTCTGAACAGGCCTCGTATATATATATATTCGGATAAATATATAGTGGTATATAAATAGTGGTCCTAAAACACTTTTGGGGCACCCACGAAGTTACTTTACGTCTGAAGACTTCTCCAGGTTCAGAACGGCAAACCGTGTTCTGCTTGTTATAAACTCTTCAGTCCAATCACACATCACACAGTTGCTTTGATATTCCGTACGATCGTATTTGGTTCATTAGGCGGCAGTGGGGAAGGGTATCGAACGCCCTGCAAAAGTCAAGGAACACGGCATCTACTTGGGCGCCTTTAATCTTCTGCTTTCTGGGTCTCGTGTACGAACAGAGCGAGCTAGGTTTCATGCGACGTTGTTTTCAGAACCCGTGTTGATTCCTTCATAGGAAATTTTCGGTCTACAAAAATAACATAATGCGTGAGCATAAAACATGTTACAAAATTCTACAAGAGACCGACGTCAGAGATATGGGCCTATAGTTCTGTGCGTCTGTTGGGCGACCCTTCTTGAAAGTGGGAATAACATGTGCTTTTTTTTTTCAATCATTATGAACGCTTCGCTCCTCCAGAGACGTAAGGTACACTGCTGCTGGAAGAGAGGTAAGTTATTTCTCATACTCTGTGTAGAATCGAAGTGTTATCCCGTCTGGTTCAGAGTCCTTTCATCTTTCTTCTTCCCAATGGTTCTTCCCCGTTTGTAGTCATCCATATGTTGCTTCCAGGCCATATTGTAATGAAGAACACCACTACAGTGCAGTCTGACTGATCCTGTTCGACACAAAATTTCTTTTCCCTTTCCGTCAACCACCTCGTGTTGCGGGGCCAGCACCATTTGGCGGCACGGTCAAGTTGACACCCCGCCATGTGACGTCCAGCTTTCTGTACACTACTGGGAGTCCTCTGGCAACATTCACCCACACATTCATTTGCTTCCACCGACTTGGTAATATGTTACGTTACTTTATCTATCTCGTCCTTAAGTTTTGCAGAGCAGTGTAAATGTACTGATGGTGAAGCAGTTTCTTGAGATACAGCATACAGAATTAAAAAAAAAAAAAAAACTGTAGTTAAGCAGATGTGATGTTTACTGGTGGAAGAAGAAGAAAACCAAAATATTTACGACATTCTGGTGCACGTGCTCGTTCCTGTTTTCCAATTCATACGGACAACTTACGCATATCCTCAGGTAACCTGCAAACTTTTAGAGCAAAATTACAAAAATACATTTTGCACTAGAGTGTCTGATTAGAGCAGATGATGGAAGTTCGTACTGCACTATACCATTAAAGTATTTATACACTAGCGGAATACTAGACGTTGCCTGGGCAGGTATTTATTCCAATCTTGTACTGGTCCATCTCCTCCCCCACCCCCTTTCTCTCTACACTGACCGGCCAAAACATGATGACTGCTGCCCACAGCGACGTTGGATGCCGCATAGTGGCCTTGCGGGCATGTGACGCGGTAATAAAAGTATGTAAGTGGAGTGGACACGGATGGGAGATCACGTTAACAAATATATTGGCTGAAAATGGGGAAATCCGCTGAGATGAGCGACCTGATAAAGGGCGGATTATTATTACGCAGAGTCTGTAAACAAGTATCTCGAAAACGGCGAAGCTGGTCGAATGTTCACGTGCTACTGTCGTGAGCATCTACGGAAAGAGGTAGAAGGACAGTGAAACTACCACTAGGCGCTAAATGGTTGGACGTCCATGATTCTTCACAGAATGTGGGGTTCGGAGGTTTGTCTGCTCTGTAAAGTGGGATAAATGGTGATCTGTGGCGTCCCTGCCGAAAGAGAACAATGCTGGTGCACGCACAATTATTTTAGAGCACACCAGTCATCTTACATTCTTGAACCTGGAGCTCCGAAGTAGAGCACTCCTACGTGTTTACATGTTAACCCAACGACATCATCAATTACGATTGCAGTGGGCACGGGGCCGTCGTTATTGGATTGTTGAGCAATCGAAATGTGTCGGCTCCTCGGGTGAATTACATTTTTGCTACGCTAGGTTGGTGGTCGTCTCCACAAACGCCGTCATCGAGGTGAACGGCGGCTTGAAACGTGCAGCGCACCACGGACGCGCTGTTATGTGTTGTGCTACGGGAGACGTTCTCTTGCGCCTGCATGGGACCTGTGGTAGTAATCGAAGACACTCTGACAGCTGCGAACCATCTGCATCCCTTCATGCTTGATATCTTACCCGACGGCGATGTCATCTTTCAGCAATACAGGGCTATTACAAATGATTGAAGCGATTTCATAAATTCACTGTAGCTCCATTCATTGACATATGGTCACGACACACAACAGATACGTAGAAAAACTCATAAAGTTTTGTTCGGCTGAAGCCGCACTTCAGGTTTCTGCCGCCAGAACGCTCGAGAGCGCAGTGAGACAAAATGGCAACAGGAGCCGAGAAAGCGTATGTCGTGCTTGAAATGCGCTCAAATCAGTTAGTCATAACAGTGCAACGACACTTCAGGACGAAGTTCAACAAAGATCCACCAACTGCTAACTCCATTCGGCGATGGTATGCGCAGTTTAAAGCTTCTGGATGCCTCTGTAAGGGGAAATCAACTGGTCGGCCTGCAGTGAGCGAAGAAACGGTTGAACGAGTGCGGGCAAGTTTCACGCGTAGCCCGCGGAAGTCGACGAATAAAGCAAGCAGGGAGCTAAACGTACCACAGCCGACGGTTTGGAAAATCTTACGGAAAAGGCTAAAGCAGGAGCCTTACCGTTTACAATTGCTACAAGCCCTGACACCCGATGACAAAGTCAAACGCTTTGAATTTTCGGCGCGGTTGCAACAGCTCATGGAAGAGGATGCGTTCAGTGCGAAACTTGTTTTCAGTGATGAAGCAACATTTTTTCTTAATGGTGAAGTGAACAGACACAATGCGCGAATCTGGGCGGTAGAGAATCCTCACGCACTCGTTCAGCAAATTCGCAATTCACTAAAAGTTAACGTGTTTTGTGCAATCTCACGGTTCAAAGTTTACAGCCCCTTTTTCTTCTGCGAAAAAAACGTTACAGGACACGTATATCTGGACATGCTGGAAAATTGGCTCATTCCACAACTGGAGACCGACAGCGCCGACTTCATCTTTCAACAGGATGGTGCTCCACCGCACTTCCATCATGATGTTCGGCATTTCTTAAACAGGAGATTGGAAAAGCGATGGATCGGTCTTGGTGGAGATCATGATCAGCAATTCATGTCATGGCCTCCACGCTCTCCCGACTTAACCCCATGCGATTTATTTCTGTGGGGTTATGTGAAAGATTCAGTGTTTAAACCTCCTCTACCAAGAAATGTGCCAGAACTGCGAGCTCGCATCAACGATGCTTTCGAACTCATTGATGGGGACATGCTGCGCCGAGTGTGGGAGGAACTTGATTATCGGCTTGATGTCTGCCGAATCACTAAAGGGGCACATATCGAACATTTGTGAATGCCTAAAAAAAACTTTTTGAGTTTTTGTATGTGTGTGCAAAGCATTGTGAAAATATCTCAAATAATAAAGTTATTGTAGAGCTGTGAAATCGCTTCAATCATTTGTAATAACCCTGTATAATTGTCCGTGTCTCGGAGCCAGAACTGTGCTACAGTGGTTTGAGAAGCAGTATAGTGAACTCACGTTGATGTCTAGGCGACCAAATTTGCCTGATGTAAATCGTATGGAACCTGCCTTGGTCGCTATAGGGCGCCATTACTGCGTACGCAGCTGACGCTATATGGCGAGCCGGGTCGTTGGCTCGAGATGGTGAAGTTTGGACAGAATTATCATTCTTGCAGTTCCTAAGGGGGACGAAATATATTACATGGCTTCTTGGTTCGTCCTTGCTGGTGGATACCTGTAGACAAGTAAACACATTCTGTTGCGGGATTAGTAAAACATAATCCCTCAGCAGGTCAGGCCAACGCGTGGTTGGCCTGTGGTGTGGCTGTTGGCCCAGTTGTCGTATGAACCGGTTGCGGGAGTGGCCGGCTTTCTCGTAGAACCTCCTGGCGGTGGCGCGGATCCTATCTCAGGGCGGCAGGATCCCCGTGTCCTCCTGGAGCTGACGCGTCGAATAGCGTCTCGGAAGATGCATGGCAGCCTTCAGGGCTCGATTCTGTATCCCCTGCAGAGTCACGGTGTCAAACCTCTACATAAACAATCTCCCAACCACACACAACACAACGATGGCAATCTACGCGGATGACACAGCCATCCTCGCGCAAGATTGGAAACCATCAAACATTACGTCACGCTTACAGACTGCACTCAGAGTGGCTGAGCCTTGGTTGGAGAAATGGCTTGTTAGAGTAAACGTCGACAAGTGCGAAGCCGTTCTGTTCACTAGAAGACCGAAGCAACTGCACAAACACCGATACTGCACACCAATAACTCTACATGCACGCCCAATACGTTTCCGCGAGAAAGTCAAATACCTCGGTGTCTGGCTAGACCGGAAATTACTCTGGGGGGACCACATACAACACATGACCAAACGAGCTAGCGCGAGGCTCAAACAGCTCTACCCTATGCTCAACAGGCGTAGCACATTGAACAGAAGGGTGTCGAGGTTCGTGTACATGACACTTATTCGACCCCTGATGACGTACGCAGCTCCTGTCTGGGGATACGCTGCGCCTACACGCCTGCGCCGTCTGCAGCTCATACAAAACAAAGTACTCAAAATCATAAGCAATGCTCCACGATAAACACGCATCGCGGACCTTCACCGGGAATACCGACTTGAGACTCTCAAGGAGGTAATCCACAAACTCACCACAAGACTATACAGAAACTCCAGACATTCGCAGAACCCTTTTATTCTGAATCTGGGGAACTACGACCACAACCATAGATGGAAACATAAAAGACCAAAAGACATACTTGTAAGGACCTAACATCTATGGCCAAGCACACGCAAACACAACGGTACAGGTGAACCTCTGTTAATCAGACGCCATTACTGGATATCCAGCTGGAACACACTGCCGAATAACTGGCATCACGCAGGGAAACCGTACCATACACTGCATGCAGACAAGCTCCACACAGTGAGATGATCTATGGCCTATCTCCCACTACTATATAACGATCTTGATTGTTCCAGGAATGTAGCGGCTGCAGCAACTGGGATACATCGCCATCGCTTGCACGGTAATGATGCATGATACCCATACTAACAAATCCAACCTTGCATGCACTATCGCAGCTAATAAGCGACTACTGCTCTTACTACCCATCCCACTGTCGCAGAGGTTTCTTTCCCACGGCACGAGCCTTGGCACTTTTTTCCCTCTGCTCTTCAAATCGCTACCCTCACTCGCGTTTCGTCCACTATCTATCACCTGATGGGCCATGTTAATGCGTAGCCTTACCCAGACGCACGGATAACATCACAGCCCAGCATCCTGTGATCCACTTACTAGATAACTAACATGTTGACGGAGGTGACAGTAGAACTTTTGGTCTGATCTTACTAGACAACTAACATAATGACGGAGGTGACAGTAGAACTTTTGGTCTGGTCACCACGTTGGTGCGGGCGTGGATGGGCCCCATCTCTCTTTAATGTGGGATCCCTGATACGCAGAAACAGTGATGTATTTCGTTCCAAAGACGGACAAACAAGCTATTGAGCAGGTGGTTGTTATGTTTTGGCTAATCAGTGTATATTAGGTTCTCCTTCTCCTCGTCCTCCTCCTCTCTGTCCATCAGCTTCTCCCTCAAGCCTCTGTCCCTCTATCCTCCCCTCTCTGAGTCCATCACCTCCTCCCGTTACAAGTTCACCTCCTCCCCCCCCCTCTAACTGTCCATCTCCAGTTTTTCCCTTTCTCTGTCCATCTGCTCCTCATGTCTTTCTCTGTATATCTCCAGCTCTTCCCTTTCTCTGTCCATCTGCTCCTCATGTCTTTCTCTGTATATCTCCAGCTCTTCCCATTTTCTGTCCATCTGCTCCTCATCTCTTTTCTGTATATCTCCAGCTCTTCCCTTTCTCTGTCCATATGCTCCTCATGTCTTTCTCTGTATATCTCCAGCTCTTCCCATTTTCTGTCCATCTGCTCCTCATCTCTTTTCTGTATATCTCCAGCTCTTCCCTTTCTCTGTCCATCTACTCCTCATCCCTCTCTCTGTTCATCTCTTCCTCTTCCCTTTCTCTGTCCGTTTCCTCCTTCCCTCTCTCTGTCCATATTATCCTTCCCTCACTTCTCTCTCCATCAACACGTTATCATCCCGACCACGATAAGAAGTTAGCAGTTCTCACCCCCCATAGTATTTTTTTCCAAATAGTAAGTAATATGTGTACCAAGTTTGGTGGAAATCGATCCATCACTTTAGGAAGAGCTTTTTACCTGCGGCTTTGCCCGGCTTCGCACATGTCACATATATTTCACCTGTATTTCATGTATTTCACACATAGTTGAACACATTTTTCAATGTGTCTCTAGCGATTTTCGCCCTGCAGTTTCCTTTCCACGCAGCTCAATGTTTATGACATCATATCTCCTGAGCTATGTTTCGGACAATGATACAATTTTGCAGGTGCAGTCAGTAGTGTATGTGATTACTGTGTGCAAAATTTGTGGCGAATACAGTTGGTATTAAAGAACTAATAAATTAAAACGTCATGCATGATGCGGCGCCGGCCAGAGTGGCCTAGCGATTCTAGGCGCTTCAGTCTGGAACCGCGCGACCGCTACGACCGCAGGTTCGAATCGTGCCTCGGGCATGGATGTGTGTGATGTCCTTAGGTTAGTTTGGTTTAAGTAGTTCTAAGTTCTATGGGACTGATGACCTCAGAAGTTAAGTCCCATAGTGCTCAGAGTCACTTGAACCGTGATGCGGCAGTTGTTCGCGCACTCAATGTTTGTGACGTTATATTTCCTCCTGAACCGTGCGTCGTACAACAATATATTTTTGCAGGTAAATTCAGTGGTATATGTGAATACAAAATCTGTTGCGAATAGAAGTAGTGGCAAAGAAGTAATAAATTAAAACGTCATGCCTAATGCTGCAGTTTTACTAAATGAACAACGAAAATGTAGTAAGCGATAATCTGTTTTCCTGTCATCATGGGGGATGTCAACGACAGTAAGTCTCGTAAAGGTTTGAAATTTTGTCTAAAGTTCGTTGCAAGTCGCAAAATCCTATCATTCTCAAATACTGAATGAATACGTTCTGGCTACTGGCGCGACAAGAGCTACGCATCTTTTCCAGCCCCACTCCCACCCCTTCGAGAGCTAGTTGGTTAGTAAGTGATATGTGCATCAAGTTTGGTTGAAATCGGTCCATTAGTTTAGGTGGAGATCTGGAACATGCATATATACATACATTTTTATAATATGTATGGATTACACAAACAGTATATTTATTGACTTTATCCATTACAGGGAGAAACTGAATGGACTGCCACAAAATATGTATATATGTATCTACAAGAGAGAGAGTCTTAAAGGACCAGAGCAAAAGGTAAAGTAAGATTTATTTTTAACTGTTTTTGAAGAAATCGACATAGGTGACGATCTTGCAGCTTTACTAAATTTACGAAATTTATTCGCAACTGTGGAATCCTGACATTAGCTGCTTCAGGTATGAAGATATCAGCTGTTGGTGTGAAAATTTCTGCCAGGCAAGGACTCGAAACCGGATTTCCCACTTGTTGCAAGCAGTCGCCTTAACCACTTCGGCTATCTTTGCGTGTTTCCAGCACTGCTCCGAACTTCCATATGCCATACTGTCTACGACCCCCCTCGCAACTTAACACAGAGTTGGCAAAGCCGAAAGATCGTTACTATTGTCTGTTTCTTCAGACATAGCTAAAAATAAGTATTACAAGCAAAGTGTCGATCGTAATATTATCATTGAATACAGAATGAGATTTTCGCTCTGCAGCGGAGTGTGCGCTGACATGAAACTTCCTGGCAGATTAAAACTGCGTGCCGGAGCGAGACTCGAACTCGGGACCTTTGCCTTCCGCGAGCAAGTGCTCTACCAACATTGAAAACTTTTGTCTCCTTGAAACACTGTGGCGGGAATCTAAGTAAGTTGCAAGCGATGCGGTGGTGCACAATGACATATGGAAGTTTGGGTCCGTAGTGGAACTGTGCTCACCCGAAGTGGCTAAGGCGACTGTTCGCAACAAGTGAGAAATCTGGGATCGAATACTAGTCTGGCACAAATTTTCATGTGCCAGCAATAGGTAATATCTTCAAACGTAACGCAGTTGATGTCAGGAAGATTCCGCAACTGCGAATACATTTCATATAAAATAAGATATCGATGAATTGAAAATATTACGTTAGCCGTAAAAAGGAAGGAATAAACTACATTTTCAAATTTTTGAAAGTGTAGGTTAAGTCCTTCTTACTAGTGTCATTGAGATTATTTTTACCTCACTCATTCTTCATCGTGTCTCCAACAGCAGGTCGATTTGATGTGTGGAACACATGTGTAGTATGCAACTAATTTTTCGGAATTGTTAAAATTGTTATTATTAAAGAGCAAAGTATGTGATGACGTGAGCAACAATGATTATTTGATATCCAGTCGGTATTAATGTTACTCCTCAGTGTCAAATTAGGAATTACAATCGAAGATTTTCAGGGGAATTTGTGAGGAGGTGCAGACAATTTTAGAGAGCTTATTCGGTGACGAGGGCGCCGTATTGCACGAAGGAAGGAAGAAAGATTTAGAGTCCGTCGACCGCGCAGTCATTGGAGACGAAGCACAAGCTCGGATACCGAAAGGATGGCGAAGGAAGTCGGCCGTGCTTTTTTCAAAGGAACCATTCCAGTATTTGCCTGGAGCGATTTAGAGAAACCGAGGAAAACCTAAATCAGCATGGCTGGAAGCGGATGTGAACAGTGGTCCTCCCGAATGCGAGTCCAGTGTGCTAATAACTGCACCATCTCCTTCGGTCGTATTGAAAGACGACAATGCTCTAATTTTCACTATCAACACTACTCAAGTGTCATAAGGGGAACCGGCAGAGTCAGCTCAGCTGCTCTGCGCTGTGCAGTACTCGACTTTGTCACTAGCTAGCGGCCATTCAGTTAATCTAAAAGTGATCTACTGCAGTACAAATAATCTTGTTGTAAATATGTGCTTACTTTGATAACCATCCGCAAATTCGCACTCAGCGTGTTCAAATGTCATTTCGTGTGGGTTATCTGACACATGTGGTTTTCTTTATCTGGAACTCTTACATGTTTACTATTCTAGATAATCTCACTATCGCATTATGTGAACCACGCTGCGTATTGCATCATTTCGGTCCTTGTTTGCTTACCAGTGTTGCCGCCTCATGCTGTGTGGGTAGTCCACGTTCAGGCGGCCTAGACGCTAATAGTCTCACTTGTCGGTCACGTGTAACCTACCGTTATCGATTTCCGATGGGATTTTACAGAACAAGTTAATCAGACATGTGATCTGTGTACCGTCAAAAACAGCGTACAACTCTTTGATGGAGGACGATATCCTTTTTCCCGTCATTTGCATGAAGTTTACTATTAGCTGCGCAACATTCACTCGAAGAATTTGCTGTTGAAGAATTAAGTTGTGCGCACAGACTTGCGAAGATGTAAGTAAAACTGTGTGCCAGGGAGCCCTCGAGTGTTAGTTTAACCGTGTAATTGTAAAGGATTTCGTTAATCGGTTTCATTAGCATCTTTCCTTCTCGAGGCAAGAAGTAGATGAAACTGTCCAGCGAGGATGATTGTGGTCACAGAGTCTAGCGAGCACATTTATGCTATCAGTGACGACAGAGAGAATGAAGCTCTGAGCTGACACACAGCTAAGTATTCTCAAATTGCCGTCAGATCATCGTCTTCAGCCGGTGAAGGGATCAACATGAATAAATGTCCTACGTTGTTCACTGTGGGGCACATGTTTCTGTTATTGTCATTACTATAATACCCTGCCGCTTTGAGGCCCTAAGTAACGTGTGTCGCTCGTACGTTAGTTTTAATAACATAAAGATTTTCTTTTACCTATTTAGGCTAATCCGTAACCGACAATAGTGAAAGAAAATGAAGAAAAATAAGAAAGAACGCCTATTAGATCAATTAATTTGCACTTTAAAGTGTGGAAGGAGCCGACGATATTGTGGTGTGAAGGTGATCTGTCGGAAAAAGCTTCAGCAGTCTACTAGAAGAAATAGGATTGCGAGTGTACAGGTCATTTATTAATTGCACTGCAGGAGTAAGATTTCACATTGATATATTAAAAGGTGCAAAGTCTTCAAACGCCATAGGCTGGCTGGATAAGGCAAGCAACCCCGTCCATTCACCGCGAAGACCACAGAACTAGTGGCGTAACAGGAACTCAGCCCTGTTCTGCTCTCGTATGATCCAAGCGCGTGAACTCCGAGCGAATCAATGGCCACTATTGTAACAATTCGATCGATCGCCACAGAAAGTGGCTGGGCATTGGCTAGAACATTTTATCGTATACAAGAGTGAGGGGACGTTCATAACACCCCAACTGGCTCACTTCGTGAGGGACCGCGAGACATAATGAAGAGGTATGAGGAACGAACAACAGATCATATTATGAATACACCTATCGTAAGAAATTGTACCAACTGAAAAGTGTTGTAATCTCATTGGCCGCTGTAATAGAACACAGAGGAATTACCCTCGAATCACCGCAGCAAAACTCACATTACATTCATTAATTATTATTAAAGTGTAATTCAGATTTTGTTTACAATAATAGGAGACAATCCCTCAAAACTTAGCTATCACCAGTGAGTCAAAACTTCATTATAGTATTAATTTTTGAAGAGTAATTGAGTAACGTGACAGAGACGAATCACTTTGACATCGGCTTCGCGCCGAATCACCCTCTATCAAAGCGGCTTGTGCTATTCAGTCCCTCTCAAGTTACACGCAGTACAGTACAGTAGTTAAGGGGAGGCGGAATAGTAAAGTTGCTTGGATTTTATTGCGTCCAAAATCATGATTCTGCGAGCAAGACAGAGAGTAGTTCGTCTTACGAAGTGTAATTTCAATTGCGGAATACTAACATTACTTTCTATCATGTTAGTTCGTGTGCAAGGATTATACACGGTCCATTCAGGTTAATGTGACCACCACCTATGTCAACATGCAATAACCTCTCACAGATGGATGATGGCACTACCAGCAGTTGAGGGTATACAGGGTTTTACAAAAAGGTACGGCCAAACTTTCAGGAAACATTCCTCACACACAAAGAAAGAAAATATGTTATGTGGACATGTGTCCGGAAACGCTTACTTTCCGTGTTACAGCTCATTTTATTACTTCTCTTCAAATCACATTAATCATGGAATGGAAACACACAGCAACAGAACGTACCAGCGTGACTTCAAACACTTTGTTACAGGAAATGTTCAAAATGTCCTCCGTTAGTGAGGATACATGCATCCACCCTCCGTCGCACGGAATCCCTGATGCGCTGATGCAGCCCTGGAGAATGGCGTATTGTATCACAGCCGTCCACAATACGAGCACGAAGAGTCTCTACATTTGGTACCGGGGTTGCGTAGACAAGAGCTTTCAAATGCCCCCATAAATGAAAGTCAAGAGGGTTGAGGTCAGGAGAGCGTGGAGGCCATGGAATTGGTCCGCCTCTACCAATCCATCGGTCACCGAATCTGTTGTTGAGAAGCGTACGAATACTTCGACTGAAATGTGAAGGAGCTCCATCGTGCATGAACCACATGTTGTGTCGTACTTGTAAAGGCACATGTTCTAGCAGCACAGGTAGAGTATCCCGTATGAAATCATGATAACGTGCTCCATTGAGCGTAGGTGGAAGAACATGGGGCCCAATCAAGACATCGCCAACAATGCCTGCCCAAACGTTCACAGAAAATCTGTGTTGATGACGTGATTGCAGAATTGCGTGCGGATTCTCGTCAGCCCACACGTGTTGAGTGTGAAAATTTACAATTTGATCACGTTGGAATGAAGCCTCATCCGTAAAGAGAACATTTGCACTGAAATGAGGATTGACACATTGTTGGATGAACCATTCGCAGAAGTGTACCCGTGGAGGCCAATCAGCTGCTGATAGTGCCTGCACACGCTGTACATGGTACGGAAACAACTGGTTCTCCCGTAGCACTCTCCATACAGTGACGTGGTCAACGTTACCTTGTACAGCAGCAACTTCTCTGACACTGACATTAGGGTTATCGTCAACGGCACGAAGAATTGCCTCGTCCATTGCAAGTGTCCTCGTCGTTCTAGGTCTTCCCCAGTCGCGAGTCATAGGCTGGAATTTTCCGTGTTCCCTAAGACGCCGACCAATTGCTTCGAATATCTTCCTGTCGGGACACCTTCGTTCTGGAAATCTGTCTCGATACATACGTACCGCGTCATGGCCATTGCCCCGTGCTAATCCATACATCAAATGGACATCTGCCAACTCCGCATTTGTAAACATTGCACTGACTGCAAAACCACGTTCGTGATGAACACTAACCTGTTGATGCTACGTACTGATGTGCTTGATACTAGTACTGTAGAGCAATGAGTCGCATGTCAACACAAGCACCGAAGTCAACATTACCTTCCTTCAATTGGGCCAACTGGCGGTGAATCGAGGAAGAACAGTACATACTGACGAAACTAAAATGAGCTCTAACATGAAAATTAAGCGTTTCCGGACACATGTCCACATAACATCTTTTCTTTATTTGTGTGTGAGGAATGTTTCCTGAAAGTTTGGCCGTACCTTTTTGTAACACCCTGTATAAAGCGTGTCGGGGAGGGACCGGGGGGACGCGGAAAACGGTGCAGTCATTGCTATAACGCCTAAACGGAGCGATTTATCTGACGTCCGTGAGGGAATGATCATTGGATTTCAGGCCAAGAGTGGAAGCATTTCCGAAACCGCTAAGTCTGTAAACTGTTCGTGTGCCAGCGTGATTAAAGTATACCGTGCTGTCCAAAACTGGCGCCGAGGCAACTGTGGTCCAAGACGGGCCATGGATAACAGGGGTGAGCGACGTCTGAAGAGATGTGTACGGGCGAATAGACGTGTTGAGTAACTGACCACCCAGATGAACCAAGGGGATACCAAAACTGTCTCCTCAACGACCGTTCAGCGGACGTTGTTGCGTATGGGCCTCCGCAGCTGGCACCTGGTCCGTGCACCAATACTGACTGCTGGTTATCGGCGACGAAGGCTCGAATTTGCACGCCAGTACCCCAACTGGGTGCCCACTGAGTGGCGACAGGTGGCCTTTTCAGACGAATCACGTTTTATGTTCCATCGGATAGATGTCCATTGGTGTGTACAGTGTGAAACGTCTGAAATCAGACACATCCTGCAACCATTTTTGGAAGGGTTCACGCCGCAGAAGGGAGCGTTATGGTCTGGGGAATGTTTTTGTGGCATTTCCTTGGGTGATCTCGTCAATGTGGAAGGCACCCTGGATCAACTCAAGTATGTATCTATCCTTGAGGACCATGCCCGCCGCTACATGCAGTTTGTTTTTCCTCAGCAGGAGGGCATATACCAGCAGTAGAATGTATCGTGTCACACAGCTCGCAGTGTATGTGCGTGGCTCGAAGAGCAGCGGGATGAGTTTACCGTTCTCCCCTGGCCATCAAACCCTGTCGAGGGTCTGTGGACCACCTCGATCGGGCTGCTCGCACCACATATTCTCAAACGAGAAACCTAGTGCAACTGGCCGCGGCACTGGGATCGGCATGGCTCCAAACCCCTGTCGGACATTGACTCTTTTCTTGCTCGTCCACACTGCAAAAGATGGACACATTAATGTGATTACAAGTATTCGTGAGTAAAAAGAGTGATTAATGACTTAACGTGTGACTCTTGTAGGCAAACGTTTTTTACCAGACAGTTTCTGTGATCAGTTTTCGGCTTTATCTGGTGAAATGTGAAAAATAAAAAGTCGATGGCATCCAAACAAACTTCTTGATTTTAATTTCAGTAGCAGTGAGCGCTAGTCAGTTTGTGAGTAGTTCCGTTACAGCCTCACACCAACAGCAGCGGACTCGCGATCTACGTTCTACCTCTGTGCTGGGAAGAGAACATCAAAATGTCCACCAAATTGGTGGTTAGCAAAACAGGTCCTTTTCATAAATTTTGCATTCTGAGACATATGATGCCCATGCGCTTTCAAATATGTTGGAACCTGGAATCTCCGGAACTGACACTGCTTGCTCACAATTAAACTCACCCACACTACGGGAGCACGCACTTTCTTGTACATCCCTGCCCATAAAAACTTTAGATTTAGACTCTATCGCCTGTACATAATCATAACTGATTTCCACTGAAGAGATTCCACTGTTTCTAATTCAGTACCATTACTAAAAACGCCTGATACGGGGTCACTTCCTGCTCACAAGTAACCTATAAAATAAATTCAGACTGCTCCCTTAAACTGCCATCTGAGCTTGCCACTTCAATTATCACCACAGATTTTGAGTCATCACTGCCAGCCACAATCTCTTCCTCTAATTCAACCAAAGCCTCTCACAGGTCAACATTCCCAGCATTACACTTTTGCCTATCTGAGTGCATTTCCCCCTTCAACCCAAGACCCACTACTGTAACAGTGCCTGGTGGTAACTACTGTTCTACCTTCTCTGAATTTGAAGTTAAATCCCCAGATTTAGAGTTTACATCTCCAGTTTTATCTTTGAAACCACTCCTTAATTCATCTGTCCGAACTTCCACTTCAATTCCCTCAAAATTTTAATCGATATTGCTTTGTCAGCTTCCTCTCTGGTTGAATTTAATTAGATTTATTCTTGTTTACTGTTTCACTCTGGTCGCCCAATTCGGTCAAGGCGGTTAGCCTTTCCACATTACACACCAAAGACCGGGGTTTCCCGATCACGCGGCTGCAGCCTCCATTTGCCTGAACTTCGGCCTAAAATTCTCATACTCACAGCGTCCGCTTCAAAAGGTGCCGCCACCTACTGATAACACAGCACAGCGCTTGTGGCTGCCGAGCTCTACCTGGCTCAGTCGGCAGCCTCGCCAGCTGCCAAACACTCGGCAGTTCGGCTAGTGGCGTCACAACCGAATGCGCGGGCATGGCCGCATCTGATTTTCAAAGTTTCTCGTCACCACTAATGAGATGTACCGTCTCAATACCCCAGCTTGTCACTCCATACACGTAGCACCGAACACTGACGTACCAACAAAAAATTTACTTCATGTTTTTAACGACAAAAATTCAGTGGCAGCTGTTATGTAAGAGCAGAAGAGCACCTGCACACCCTAACTTTTGACACCTTGCGGATTGATAGGTTCTTTTTCTTTGAATGCTGTTAAACGTAACATAGATGCTGCAATCTGAAAGACACGGCACTTAAATCTCCGTTCCGCATTTTTGTGTAAGTGGGATTCTTCGTGCTTTTTTATTTTTTGTTCGTATGGACATACACTTCTTGTGTAGAAGTCATGCATTCTCCGGTATACTCTCGTGAGTTTCTGCAACAGAAACCTCAGTGCTTCCTTTTCTAGCCCCATTAGTTCTATGACATCGCCGAGAAGCTTGAAGTGTCTGACCCTGTTGAGTTGCCCGTATTTCGTGTTCAGTTTCTGAAAGTTATATTTAGCACAAAGGAACTCAGTTTCTTCAAAAGAGATTTGTAGGCCAGTTTTTTCAGCACATTCATTGAGGACTTCAGTCTGTTTGATTTCAGTGATTTCAGCGTCCACCAGACTGCTAAATCGTCTGCAAAAACTAAGTTAACGTTATTAAATTCATCTTTAGTCCGTCCCAGTTAAGTAGGCTTTTTAATCCTTTTTCCCATTCCCTAATGACTTTATCTAGGGTGCGACCGAAGAAAAGTAGTGACAGTCCAACTCCTTGGTGAACACCGCTTTTAATTACAAAGAGCTCTGATATTTCTCCCATATACCTTCCTTTCGACATTGTGTCTGTAGTGTTTGCTTGATGATGCTTACTGTTTTTGGCTATAGTTCCTGCCTTTCTAAGATTTCAAACAGAGACTGTCGGTCAATCAAGTGATGTTGACGAAAGTGCAGATGATTGGGCTGTTTTGACTTTCCTTACACTTCACTACTGTTGTTAGGTTGGAGATTTTTTCTGCACATGAATGCTTGTGTTATTTGAATTAAACATGATGGGGATGTCTTGTAAGTGGCTTGAAGGAGAGAGGTCCCTCTGTAGTTATTTATGTCTGTCCTGTCATCTTTTTTTTTGAGTGGGCGAATGAGTGCACACCTCCAATCTGATTATTCTATTCTGAGTATTATTTACGCCACATCTTGAGTTCATTTTTCTTGGAGAAACTTTGTCTCAATGTAGTACAGTTGCTGTGGCTTGCTTTGTTCTGACCTTGAATGAAACAAGTTGTTGCTATCGAAACGGAAAATCTTATTAACACATATTCCATGCGAAAGGGATACAAATATACTATCTTTAGGACAATGTTTAGGGTAGGAGAAGTTGCCGTATCTGCTTTTTCGTGTCAAGTCTTGCTCTAAAGTTTAGTTTTGATTGTGTGTAATCAGGGTAGCAGAGGTGGTGGGTTCCGATCCGACCAATCCTTGGTATTCTCATAAATAATAGTTGACAGTGGGTGATATTTGTTTCTTGGTAGCGTCATGTCAGCTGACTGGCAGAAGAGTTGCAAACAGCACGAACGATCTGAGCTGGATCGTTGTAACGAGCTTGGAGGCACATTAGAAGAAAGCAAAGGTGTTGTCACAAGTGCTTCGTTTGTGCTGCGAAATTGTATATTAAAAGTGCTATGAATCAAATGATAAAATTGACGGGTTAAAGACACATTTATAGAGAACTTGAAGTAATTTCATGACGGATCTGTAACCACAGGAGCTTAATTTTTGATTTTCACTTTTGTTTATTATGTTTGCCAGACAGATTGTACTCACCAACACATATAAAAACACAGGAGTTTAGAATCATTAATTTACTAGAATCTGTGCTGACGGAAAATATCTCAACACCAAAAAATAATAAATGTAGAGTTATGAAATTTGGGGAATACACTTGTCTAGGTAACATATTTAAGTGATTTGTAAATGTGAAATGCTTGTACATTAATAATCCGTGTAACTGCCAAAACATTGAATACAAGCATGCAAACGCACATGCATTGTGTTGTACAGGTGTCGGATGTGGGATGGAGTTCAATGCCTGATGCATTTGGTCGGTCAGTACAGGGACGGTTAATGCTGTTTGTGGATGATGCTGGAGTTCTCGTCCGATTTTATCACATATGTGCTCGACTGGAGACTTATCTGGCGATTTACCAGGCCAAGGCAACATGTCGACATTCTGTAGAGCGTGTTGGGTTACAACAGGGGTATGTGGGCGAGCGTTATACCGTCGGAAAACACCCCCTGGAATGCTGTTCATGAATGGCAGCACAACAGATCGAATCGCCAGACTTACGTACACACTTGCAGTCAGAATGCATGGGATAGCCACGAGACTGCTCCTGGCGTCATACAAAATCGCACCTCAG
Organism: Schistocerca serialis cubense; assembly: GCF_023864345.2. Taxonomy (NCBI): domain Eukaryota; kingdom Metazoa; phylum Arthropoda; class Insecta; order Orthoptera; family Acrididae; genus Schistocerca; species Schistocerca serialis. The sequence continues at coordinate 310,170,780 of NC_064640.1, forward strand.
ACTATTCCAATGTTTCTAGCATGCTGACAGGTTGGTTGTAGGCGCTCAACTGGCCTCTTCCTAAACAGCACACTGCCGTCATTAGGACTGAGGCAGATCCAGCTTTCATCATAAAACACTACAGATCTCCACCCATCAGCTCACGCTTGACATTCTGAAGTCGCAAATGGTTATGATTTGGGGTCAGTGGAATGCACGCTTCAGGACGTCTGTCTCAAAGCTGTCCTCAAAGTAACCGATTTTTAACAGTTCGTTGTCAATGAGGTGCCAACTGCTGCACAGATTGCAACTGCAGATTTGTTGTCTTGTGACAGCCAGAGCGAGAGCACCAGCAGCAGCGAGTACTGTTTGTATAAAGCGTTTATTTTGCATTTTGTTTACGACCTTCCACTAAGGAAGGGATTCTATTTGTGTTTATCTGCTCTGCATAGTAACTAACAGTTCTTGATAAAACTTTACGTAGTTTTCGTGTTAGATTTCTTAGTGTTTTCTTGATCGTTTAGAACAGAAAGCGCCCTAAAACCGTCTTTTGTTTGTTTCGCGGCCGTTAGCCACTAGTCACGTGAATCAGCAGTTGTCTTGTGACAGCCAGAGCGAGAGCACCAGCAGCAGCGAGTACTGTTTGTATAAAGCGTTTATTTTGCATTTTGTTTACGACCTTCCACTAAGGAAGGGATTCTATTTGTGTTTATCTGCTCTGCATAGTAACTAACAGTTCTTGATAAAACTTTACGTAGTTTTCGTGTTAGATTTCTTAGTGTTTTCTTGATCGTTTAGAACAGAAAGCGCCCTAAAACCGTCTTTTGTTTGTTTCGCGGCCGTTAGCCACTAGTCACTTGAATCAGCAGTTGTCTTGTGACAGCCACAGCGAGAGCACCAGCAGCAGCGAGTACTGTTTGTATAAAGCGTTTATTTTGCATTTTGTTTACGACCTTCCACTAAGGAAGGGATTCTATTTGTGTTTATCTGCTCTGCATAGTAACTAACAGTTCTTGATAAAACTTTACGTAGTTTTCGTGTTAGATTTCTTAGTGTTTTCTTGATCGTTTAGAACAGAAAGCGCCCTAAAACCGTCTTTTGTTTGTTTCGCGGCCGTTAGCCACTAGTCACTTGAATCAGCAGTTGTCTTGTGACAGCCAGAGCGACAGCACCAGCAGCAGCGAGTACTGTTTGTATAAAGCGTTTTTGTACTTATTTGCTGCGCTTAGCTTTTAAATAGTTTTTCCGGGAAAACCTAGCGTAGTTTTCGCGTCTCGTATTTCAGTGAGTGTGTCTTGATTATCAGAGTAGCTCATCAGAAGATTATCTTGGGAATTTGTCACCGTATAGAGTAGGGTAAACATAGTCATGAGTAGGGACTGTGGTTGTTGTGAGCGGACGCAAGGAGAATTGGCCACTCTTCGGGGGCAGGTGGAGGCTTTGTCTGTTAGGCTCATCGAGCTCGAGGCGCAGGCGTCGGCTCGTAGTGGCGTTGGGGCAACTGTGGTGAGACCTATGCCTACTTCGGTGGCCTTGGAAACACATGGAACCCCTGATGTCGCTGCGTCTTCCGGCAGTGAGCATCTTACCGGTCAGCCATCACTCCAGGGTGAATGGCGGACAGTGGTGGGCTCGCGCGTGCCTGGCCGAAAGGCGAAGGTGGGATCTGGCCGCGTGGCAGCTGCCTTACCCCTTTCCAACAGGTACGGGGTGCTTCCTAGTGGTGATGACATCGTTTCCGAGCCACCACAGGATGCCTCGTCTGTTGGGCCAGTGGCCGATTCTCCGGCAAGGTCCCGACAGTCACAGAGGGCGGGCCTATTAGTTATAGGGAGCTCCAACGTTAGGCGGGTTATGGAGCCCCTCAGGAAAATAGCGGGTAGGTCGGGGAAGAATGCCAGTGTGCACTCGGTGTGCTTGCCGGGGGGTCTCGTCCGTAATGTGGAGGAGGCCCTTCCGGCAGCTATTGAACGCACTGGGTGTGACCGGCTGCAGATAGTAGCACATGTCGGAACGAATGACGCCTGCCGCTTGGGTTCTGAGGCCATCCTTGGTTCCTTCCGGCGGCTGGCTGATTTGGTGAAGACAACCAGCATCGCACGCGGAGTGCAAGCTGAGCTTAATATCTGCAGCATAGTGCCCAGAGTCGATCGCGGTCCTCTGGTTTGGAGCCGTGTGGAGGGTCTAAACCAGAGGCTCAGACGACTCTGCGACTATAATGGTTGCAAATTCATCGACCTCCGTTATTGGGTGGAGAACTGTAGGGCCCCCCTAGACAGGTCAGGCGTGCACTACACACCGGAAGCAGCTACTAGGGTAGCAGAGTACGTGTGGCGTGCACACGGGGGTTTTTTAGGTTAGAGGGACCCCCCCTTGGGCGAAACGATAAAATACCTGACGGCTTACCAGAGAGGACATTATCATCGTTGATAAAGAACGTCCGTCCTCAGAGACCAAAAACAGGAAAAGTTAACGTAATATTGGTAAACTGCAGGAGTATCCAGGGCAAGGTTCCTGAATTAGTATCTCTTATTGAAGGAAATAGTGCGCATATAGTATTAGGAACGGAAAGTTGGTTAAAACCGGAAGTGAACAGTAACGAAATCCTAGACACAGAATGGAATATATACCGCAAGGATAGGATAAACGCCAATGGTGGAGGAGTATTTATAGCAGTAAAGAATTCAATAATATCCAGTGAAGTTATTAGCGAATGCGAATGTGAAATAATCTGGGTTAAGTTAAGTATCAAAGGTGGGTCAGATATGATAGTCGGATGCTTCTATAGACCACCTGCATCAGCAACCGTAGTAGTTGAGCGCCTCAGAGAGAACCTGAAGAACGTCGTGAAGAAGTTTCGTGATCATACTATTGTAATAGGGGGAGACTTCAATCTACCAGGTATAGAATGGGATAGTCACACAATCAGAACTGGAGCCAGGGACAGAGACTCTTGTGACATTATCCTGACTGCCTTGTCCGAGAATTACTTCGAGCAGATAGTTAGAGAACCAACTCGTGAAGCTAACGTTTTAGACCTCATAGCAACAAATAGACCGGAACTTTTCGACTCCGTGAATGTAGAAGAGGGTATCAGTGATCATAAGTCAGTGGTTGCATCAATGACTACAAGTGTAATAAGAAATGCCAAGAAAGGAAGGAAAATATATTTGCTTAACAAGAGTGATAGGGCACAAATCGCAGAATATCTGAGTGACCACCATCAAACGTTCATTTCTGAGGAAGAGGATGTGGAACAAAAATGGAAAAAATTCAGAAACAACGTCCAGTACGCCTTAGATAAGTTCGTACCGACTAAGGTCCAAAGCGAGGGGAAAGATCCACCGTGGTATAACAATCATGTACGAAAGGTACTACGGAAACAAAGAAAGCTTCATCATAGGTTTAAGAGTAGTCGAATCATAGCTGATAAGGAAAAGCTGAACGAAGCGAAAAAGAGCGTAAAGAGAGCAATGAGAGAAGCATTCAACGAATTCGAACATAAAACATTGGCAAACAATCTAAACAAGAACCCTAAAAAGTTTTGGTCATATGTAAAATCGGTAAGCGGATCTAAATCCCCTATTCAGTCACTCGTTGACCACGATGGCACCGAAACAGAGGACGACCGAAGAAAGGCAGAAATACTGAATTCAGTGTTCCGAAACTGTTTCACTGCGGAAAATCGTAACACGGTCCCTGACTTCAGCCGTCGCACGGACGCCAAAATGGAAAATATTGAAATAAACGATATCGGAATTGAAAAACAACTGCTATCACTTAGTAGCGGAAAAGCATCCGGACCAGACGAGATACCCTTAAGATTCTACAGTGATTATGCTAAAGAACTTGCCCCCTTTCTATCAGCAATTTATCGTAGATCGCTGGAAGAACGTAAAGTACCTAGCGACTGGAAGAAAGCGCAGGTCGTTCCCATTTTCAAGAAGGGTCATAAATCAGATGCGAATAATTATAGGCCTATTTCGCTTACGTCAATCTGTTGTAGAATAATGGAACATGTTTTGTGTTCTCGTATTATGACGTTCTTAGATAATACAAATCTCCTTCATCATAACCAACATGGATTCCGCAAACAGAGATCATGTGAAACTCAGCTCGCCCTATTTGCCCAAGAAATTCACAGTGCCGTAGACACTGGCGAGCAGATTGATGCCGTATTCCTGGACTTCAGGAAGGCATTTGATACGGTTCCGCACTTACGTTTAGTGAAAAAAATACGAGCTTACGGAATATCGGACCAGGTTTGTGATTGGATTCAGGATTTCCTAGAAGAAAGAACACAACATGTCATTCTTAACGGTTCAAAATCTGCAGATGTAGAGGTAATTTCGGGAGTACCGGAGGGAAGCGTGATAGGACCTTTATTGTTTACAATATACATAAATGACTTAGTTGACAACATCGGTAGCTCCGTGAGGCTATTTGCAGATGACACGGTTGTCTACAAGAAAGTAGCAACATCAGAAGACTCGTACGTACTCCAGGAGGACCTGCAGAGGATTAATGCATGGTGCGACAGCTGGCAGCTTTCCCTAAACGTAGATAAATGTAATATAATGCGCATACATAGGGGCAGAAATCCATTCCAGTACGATTATGCCATAGGTGGTAAATCATTGGAAGCGGTAACGACCGTAAAATACTTAGGAGTTACTATCCGGAGCGATCTGAAGTGGAATGATCACATAAAACAAATAGTGGGAAAAGCAGGCGCCAGGTTGAGATTCATAGGAAGAATTCTAAGAAAATGTGACTCATCGACGAAAGAAGTAGCTTACAAAACGCTTGTTCGTCCGATTCTTGAGTATTGCTCATCAGTATGGGACCCTTACCAGGTTGGATTAATAGAAGAGATAGACATGATCCAGCGAAAAGCAGCGCGATTCGTCATGGGGACATTTAGTCAGCGCGAGAGCGTTACGGAGATGCTGAACAAGCTCCAGTGGCGGACACTTCAAGAAAGGCGTTACGCAATACGGAGAGGTTTATTATCGAAATTACGAGAGAGCACATTCCGGGAAGAGATGGGCAACATATTACTACCGCCCACATATATCTCACGTAATGATCACAACGAAAAGATCCGAGAAATTAGAGCAAATACGGAGACTTACAAGCAGTCGTTCTTCCCACGCACAATTCGTGAATGGAACAGGGAAGGGGGGGATCAGATAGTGGTACAATAAGTACCCTCCGCCACACACCGTAAGGTGGCTCGCGGAGTATAGATGTAGATGTAGATGTAGATGCAGTACGATGCGCCACAGCCATACGCCCGACATGGTGAACTTCGTTGTCGGTCTTCTTGCGACCGAACTATCTCGTGACCACCGCTGCCAGCAATAATCTACAGTGGCTACATTCCTGCCACTTCTTATTACAGTATTTCAGCTTCTTATAGACTTATTACAAGATCTCAGTGGGGTGTTGATAGTGGCGTCTTTGTCGCCTTTAAGATTTTCTAGACTAACATCAGCTCACCAGGTGCAGTCACAAAGCAACTAACGCTCACGATCGTTACAGTGTGTATTTGCACCTTCATAATGACGCTACTAGCGCCACTCATATGAGACAGGCGCGAAATTTGAAAAGAAATCATCTTTCAGATGTAGAAACACGCCTACCAACTTTCATTTATATCGCACAACACGTTCTTTTTTCCGTCAGGCTTTTTGTTTTTTATGTTTTATTCACAGATACGTACTGACTTTTTGGTACACGAAGGGATACAAATATTTAAGTATGTTTGGGATAACATTTAGAGTACGAGCACTAGCGGCTCGTAGGTATACATTCTGAGTGTTCACAAATTTTTAAATTTAGACAAATATGAGAGGGCAAAATTAATAGCATTTGCTATATGGCAGTTATGCTTATCAACATATTTATACAACTTCAGCCACTGTCAGTAATAATAATAATAATAATAATAATAATAATATGCATAACTTGTCTGAGAAAGGAAGTATTGTTTTGTGGAATTTTGTTCAAAAATGGCTCTGAGCACTATGGGACTTAACCTTCTGAGGTCATCAGTCCCGCCGGCCTCTGTGGCCGTGCGGTTCTAGGCGCTACAGCCTGGAACCGCGTGACCGCTACGGTCGCAGGTTCGAATCCTGCCCCGGGCATGAATGTGTGTGATGTTCTTAGGTTAGTTAGGTTTAAGTAGTTCTAAGTTCTAGGGGACTGATGGCCACAGATGTTAAGTCCCATAGTGCTCAGAGCCTGATGAACCATTTTTTTTTCATCATTCCCTTAGAACTTAGAACTACTTAAACATAAATAACCTAAGGACATCACACACATCCATGCCCGAGGCAGGATTCGAACCTGCGACCGTAGCGGTCGCGTGGTTCCAGACTGTAGTGCCTAGAACCGCTTGGCCACCCCGGCTGGCGGAGTTTTGTTGTTTTGTACTCAATTAAGTGCAGTTTGTGGAAAGAACGAAATAATGTTAAGGCTTTCGCTACTCTCCGTTTCGCATTTTTGTGTAAGTGGGATTTTTCGTGCTTTTTTATTTTTTTGTTCAAACGTAAAATATCCCTAATTCATGATTAGTGAATGGAGTAACCTCTGGGCTGAAAATCAGGCAGTCTTACGTTACACGCACGTAACAACTTAGTCTCATTATACTCTTCTTTGTAAAATGTTCGCTTGTAGTCTCACTTATTTGATTTCGACACTTTGTCAGGCAACGGATCTGATCTGGAATTCCCTAGTTTCTTTGCGGTTAACTTTTCCTGGTAATTTTCTTTTCTGTTAGCCATTAATACAGGTTCAACAGAGTTCGTATTGACACTCCACATGAAAGCTGATTCCTGCACAGTAGACTCCAAACACAAACTGCCGTTTGCGGAAATTATTAAATTCAAGTAGTACTATCTGCCAATAAGATCACTTGAATACAAATTAGGTGCTGAGAGCCATAAGGACCAAAAGCACACCGTCTTCGACCCCCCCCCCCCCCCCCCCCCATATTTAAGTGAATATCAGAGAAACCAGTGAGACAGCTTTTCGTGAATGTTCAGATAAACGTACAGTGTGGACCCACAGGACAGATAAACCTGACACACCATAAGACCAACAGATGTTATTAGCATGAATAAATGCTACAGTCTCACAATGGACTATTATGTGCTTTATGGTCCTCAGTGCCTCAAATGGAATACTATATGGTAAAATGCAAAACTTATTACACTGTATCTCACCAAAATCCCACAAAGTAGGTTTTTCTATCAGTGAAACTATAACATATACTGATGTTCGAACTAATTTTTCTATACAGTGAGTAAATTCGTATATCTATAGAGTGTGCTATCGCCTAGCGGAATTTATGCCATGCGAACATTTTAACTCAGTCAATGTGAAATGTCAGCTATCTTTACTGCATAAAAATATTCGAGGACTGAGAAATAAAATTAATGAATTAACCATCTGCATAGATGAATTAGAGTCTTCAAACCCAGCTGACATAATCTGCCTCTCTGAACATCGCGTGACCACTGGTATAGAACTTTTAAGTGTTACAGGGTTTAGGCTAGCATCTCACTTTTGTAGATCAGAAATGGAGAAAGGAGGAGTTCCCACATTCATCAGGAACTGTCATAAATTTAAGAACATAGACATTCATAAATTTTGCCTAGAACAGCATATGGAAGCATGTGCAACAGAATTAAAATTTCACGAAAAATCCTTCATAATATTAAGTGTATATCGAGCACCTGCAGGTAACTTTAATCTGTTTGTAAACCACCTTGAAGCTGTACTGGCCCATTTAACATCCAAAAACAAAGAAATAGTGGTTTCTGGTGATTTCAATGTAGATTTCCTTAAAGACTCTCCCAATAAGAAATTTGAGTTAGTAACACTATCATTCAACTTAATTCCCACTGTAAAATTCCCCACTAGGATAGCCACTTGCTCACAAACAGCCATTGATAATATCTTTATAGAAAAGGCCAATGAACTAAATTATATTACAAAACCAATAGTTAATGGCCTCTCAGACCATGACATGCAGTTCCTCCTGTTAAATGTTAATACTGAACAGGATATAAAATCTGTTAAATCTGAGCTCAAGAGGGTAATCAGTAAGCCAAAAATTGATTATTTTAGGGCACTCCTCAGAGACATTCACTGGACTGATGTTTACAGTGCTCATGGCATGAATGAAAAATATAACACTTTTGCTAATAAAGTGCTTACCTTATTCGAACACTGCTTTCCCCCAAAACTTACCAAGGTTAGAGCAAAGTCTACAAAGAAGCCATGGATTACTCGAGGAATAGGGGTAACTTGTAAAACAAAAAGAAAACTGTATCTGTCAATACAAAACATTTCCAATGTTGATGCTATAGCATATTATAAGAAATACTGCAAAATATTAAAGACTGTAATACGGATGTCAAAGAAAATATATTACAAGGAAAAGTTAGTCATATCAGATAACAAAATAAAGACAATATGGGATATAGTGAAGGAGGAGACCGGTAGAACCAGACATGAAGAGGAACAAATACCATTAAGAGTAAATGATACATTGGTGACAGATGTGTATAGTGTTGCAGAACTTTTTAACAAACATTTTATAACTGTTACTGAAAAGATGGGGTTGTCCGGTTCGGTAGATGCTGCTATGAAATACCTCAGACCCGACATTTCAAGTAACTTCCATAACATGAATTTGACCCTCACTACCCCAACAGAAATAATGTCCATCATAAAATCTTTAAAATCAAAAACATCTAGTGGGTATGATGAAATATCAACAAAGTTAATTAAAGAATGTGTGTAACAAGTCGTTTATCAGTGGAATATTTCCTGAATGGCTGAAATATGCTGAAGTTAAGCCACTGTTTAAGAAGGGAGATAAAGAAATAGCATCAAATTTCCGTCCAATTTCACTGTTGCCAGCATTCTCAAAAATTTTCGAAAAAGTAATGTACAGTCGGCTTTATAACCATCTTATCTCAAATAACATACTGTCAAAGTCACAGTTTGGATTTCTAAAAGGTTCTGATATTGAGAAGACTACACTTACAGTGAAAATGTGATTAATTCATTAGACAAAAAATTGCAGGGAACTGGTATATTTTGTGATCTGTCAAAGGCATTTGACCGCGTAAATCACAATATCCTTTTAAGTAAATTAGAATATTATAGTGTAACAGGAAATGCTGCAAAATGGTTCAAATCTTAAATCTCTGGCAGGAAACAATGGGTGTTATTAGGAAAGAGACATCTATCAAGCTATCAGGCATCATCCAACTGGGAACTAATTACATGTGGCTTCCCACAAGGTTCCATTTTGGGGCCCTTACTTTTTCTTGTGTATATCAATGACCTTTCATTAGTAAAATTACCAAATGCCAAGTTCGTTTTGTTTGCCGATGATACAAACATTGCAATAAATAGCAAATCAAGTGTAGTCTTAGAAAGATCAGCCAATAAAATATTTGTGGACATTAATCACTGGTTCCTAGCCAATTCTTTGTCATTAAACTTTGAAAAAACACATTACATGCAGTTCAGAACTTGTAAGGGGTGTCCCACGAGTATATGTCTAACATACGATGACAAGAAGATAGAAGAAGTGGACAGTGTTAAATTCTTGTGATTACAGCTTGATAATAAATTCAACTGGGAGGAGCACACCACAGAACTGCTGAAGCGTCTTAACAAATCTCTGTTTGCAATGCGAATTTTGTCAGACATAGGGGATATAAAAATGAAAAAGCTGGCATACTATGCTTACTTTCTCTCCATAATGTCATATGGGATTATTTTTTGGGGCAATTTATCAAGCTAAGCTAAAGTTTTCCAGGCACAAAAATGTGCAGTAAGAGTGGTGTGAACTCAAGAACATCTTGCAGAAGCCTGTTTAGGGAACTAGGGATACTACCTACTGCTACCCAATATATTTATTCCTTAATGAAATTTGTCATTAAAAATATATCACTTTTTCAAACCAACAGCTCAGTTCATGGAATCAAATGGTTCAAATGGCTCTGAGCACTATGGGACTCAACTTCTGAGGTCATTAGTCCCCTAGAACGTAGAACTAGTTAAACCTAACTAACCTAAGGACAACACAAACATCCATGCCCAAGGCAGGATTCGAACCTGCGACCGTAGCGGTCTCGCGGTTCCAGACTGCAGCGCCTTTAACCGCACGGCCACTTCGGCCGGCTTCATGGAATCAATACTAGAAATAAGAATAATCTTCACAATGTTTTAAAGTCACTTAGTCTTGTACAAAAAGGTTTGCATTATTCAGGAACACAAATTTTCAATAACTTGCCAGCAGCCGTAAAAAGCTTAACAACCAATGAAATTCAGTTTAAGAGAAGCCTAAACGATTTATTGGTGGCCAACTCCTTCTACTCCATTGATGAATTTCTCAGTAAAACCAACTGATTTATATATAAGCACAATATAACTTCTGCACAATTTCAGTGCAGTAATGCATTCATTGAAAATTGGTGTGTGTGTGTGTGTGTGTGTGTGTGTGTGTGTGTGTGTGTGTGTGTGTAAGTACAATCTAACTTCTGCACCATTTCAGTGCAGTAATGTGTTCATTGTAAATAAGTATTATAGTAGTTCTGTTACATGTTTATTACCTTATAAATAAATAAAAAACTTTTTTATTTTAAATTCAGTGCATTAGTATTTGTAAAATGACTCTTTCATATAGTGTTCATTAAAAAAATGACGATCATTCCACTTGGGACCTGTGGAATGGTACATTAGCTTATTTGTTTGAGTTGTAAATATTTGTCATGTATTGTTGTTTTTCTGACATGTTCCATATCCTGGAGGACCTCCTCACTACGGATCAATTGGAAGGAAAATAAATCTAATCTAATAAGTCCAAGGTCTATATCCCTTGGATAAGTATGCTGCAGGTGCTACCATCTGGTGGCATTGACGTAAATTTGTAGTTGACTGGTAAGGACTTGCAGCGCACCCCGTGAACTGAGCGATTTGCTTATCAAATCCGTCTTTGGCCCGTAAGGCAATTACTTCACGCCAGTTGTGCATGCACAGAAGCTGCGTAAAACGTGCACAAAAATGGTTCAAATGGCTCTGAGCACTATGGGACTTAACTTCTAACATCATCAGTCCCCTAGAACTTAGAACTACTTAAACCTAACTAACCTAAGGACAGCACACACATCCATGCCCGAGGCAGGATTCGAACCTGCGACCGTAGCGGTCGCGCGGTTCCAGACTGTAGCGCCTAGAACCGCTCGGCCACCCCGGCCGGCAAAACGTGCACAAATGAAGGTGTGCTCGCGACCCTGATGCCAAGTCTCACCGAATCTAGAAGAGGAATGTAGCACAGCGCGGTATATTTAGTGCAGTGTATTTCAGATTACCGCGTCTACATTAGTTTTAACAGCGTTCAAAGAAAAATATCCGGTAAATCCGCAAGGTGTCAAAAGTTAAGGGTGTTCACGTGCTCTTACACAGCAGCCGCCACTGCCGGCGTCGTCAAATCCGGCGACATAGTGGGCCAATTAATACGGCCACCTCTGCCGACCCACCAACCAGTATAAAAACATTCTAATACCTCCTGTGCTTCAATAGCATAATGCGCTGGGCAAACAACCTTTTTGAAGCCACTTACGTTGTCGAACGTCGAGGGCAACATCCTGCAGTAGTACCAGTAATTCCTGTCCCAAAAACGTTCGATATTTGCGTCCATACAACTTACTGTCGATAAAATACACACTAGTGAGTTTGTTCCCCATCATGCCACATTGTACATTAACCGACCAAGAACGTTGATGCTCAACATGCCGCAGGAGGATTGTCTACTCTCCAGTAATGCATATTATGCCGGTTAATGTTACCAAGATTTGTGAATGTAGACTCATCGGAAAATAATACCTCGACATAGAAGGTGTGAATCGTTTGAATTGTTGATGTGCCTATTCACAAAGCACTACCCGGTTATTGTTGGTACCATGAAGTTCTTGATACAGTGACACGTGGTATTAATGACAGTTATGTCAATGCAATATTGTGACAATACTTACTACAGACATACCGGAATAGCGGTGTAATTGCTGGGTGCCTATCCATGGGTTCTGATGCACTGCCACTAGTACAGATATTTCATTAGCTTTTGCTGTAACACGTTTGCTTCATGTCCTTTTGTCGGTCTGTGCGCTGCCAACAGACATAAAGACGTTCACAACATTGTAAAAGAACGACGAGAGTGAGCTTTCTCTGGAAAATGCTCGGCATACAAGGCAACAGCAGACCCAACGTTTCTCCCACATTCTCCGTAAATCAGGATAATTTAATTTCTTTCTTCTGAGGTTGCAATATTCATCGACAACGTGCACATCTGTTTTCCAAACAATAAGTAAGTGTGCAGACAATAAACACTGTGCAAGTATTGTAACGTTTAAAGCCTCTATCTGTTCTACACCTGCACGATACGTGAAAGTGAACTGCCTGTAATGATTCATCGTAGTCCACTAAGCGGCCACTGTGGCACATCGTGTAGTCCTCTGTTCGATATGTAGGAGGGATACAACGTTGCAAATGGAGTTTCCAACTAGAAGTTGTGAAATACTGATCTGTCCTACACTCGCAGCATGGAGGTGGGGTCACACATGCCGTGGAATAGATTGAAACAGGAAAGAGGTGCTAAGACCAGGATATCATTCTCAAAAACACAGAAAATGTCAATATTAAAAAACGAGATTTGCCAAATTGTATCAACAATTGTTTCATAATTGCAACAACTTGATTAAGCTCGAAATTTACGAATCAAGAAAAACCTGAATTTCCAAAAGCTGCTTATGGCATGGGGATATATCCAACAAATGAACATGAAGTGTTCAGAGTAATAAAAAGCTTGAATCCTAAAATGTCAGCAGGAGTAGACCAGGTGCCTGTTTATATCATAACAATGACAGCTGCACAAATTGCAAGACCCTTGGCATACATAGTCAACTTATCATTTAGTGAAGGAGTGTTTCCAGAAAGGATGAAAATGGCAAAAGAGTAACCATTATTCAAAAACGGCGACAAGCATAATGTAGAAAACTATGGGCCAATATTCCTCCATCCATCATTTTCCAAAATAATAGAAAAATCAATGAAGCACAGAGTTAACAAACAACTAAATGACCATAAGTTACTAAATAGAAATGAGCATGGCTTCCAGGCAGGTAAAAATACTGAAAATGCACTAATGTGCTACACTGAACAAATAATCAAACATCTAGAATAAGACAACAGTGTAGTAGGAATAAATTTAGATCTCTCCAAAGCATCTGACACTGTCAATCATGGCATTCTTTTAGAAAAACTGGAAGCATTACATATTCATGGGACAGGGAAAAAGCAGTTTGAATCATACCTACAAAAGAGAACAAAGATTGCAGGACTGATGCCAGAGTACTCCAACCACAAAATAAATTTAGTATCTAATGCAAAAAAAGTGGCAATAGGAGTGCCGCAAGGCAGTATCCTAGGTCCCTTATTGTTCCTTGTCTTCATAAATGACTTTCACACCTCAGATGGAGCAGCAAAAGCCATACTATTAGCAGATGACACTAGTGTGATAATAGGTGCACCAAAGCAAATGCTGCAAACAACTACTGATCAAGTAATAAAGAATAAAATGCAAACCAGTTGACATTGAATGCAAATGAAGCAAATTATATGCACTTTCGGAAAGTGTGTCAAAATGTAAATCTTGATGTGTTGTTGGGTGACAAGGCCATAGACAGAGTGGCATCAACAATATTGCTGGGGATTCATATAGATAAAAATCTTAATTTTAATGATCATGCAATGAAACTTGTGCAGAATCTTAACTCAGCTTGTTTTACTCTTAGAATTATTGCAAATGTTTGTACTGCAGAGGGTGCCAGGATGGCATATTTTGGCTATTTTGAGTCTCTTGCAACATACAGAATAATATTTTGGAGTTCCACCACTTGCCTTCTGAAACTGATCTTTCTGTTACAGAAGAGGGCTATCCGAATATTAACACACAGTCATCCAAAGACACAATGTAAACCGTTATTCAACAAGCTTAAAGTTCTAACAATACCTTCCCTTACATATATATAAATGTGTTTTATATGTTAGGGCTCACATTGCGTAGTTTCAGACAAATGTCAACTTGCATAACTACAATACTCGGAATAGCACAGCACTCCATACTCAGCCAACAAAAAGAACACACACACAAAGGCATGTGAACCATATGGGTACAAAACTCTACAACATACTGCCAGCCAACATCAGAAAGTTAGAAGATGAAAACAGATTTAAAGTAGAATTTAAAGAATTTCTACTTGAACAATTTTTTTAGTCAGTAAATGACTATTTAGGCCAATAAATAATTCTGATAATGTTTATATTATGGTAAGACATTGCATTTTCACTGTAAAAATAATATAAATTTTACATGTATCAAAATGATTAGTCTCTTAATTAGTGGCTGAAGTGAATGACTTAACAAATTAGTGGCTGGAATGAATGACTTAGTAAGAAATCAACTGTCTCTTAATAAATTTTTGAATTTAACTTTTAATTCAAAGGTTTTCATCCCCTAAAGTTTCTGTTAATTTTTTAAATCTGATGGACAGCTGTTGAGTGTGGTAAAATCTTTACTGAATTATTGTAGTGAATATAAGGGATTCCTGTTTATTGAAGACAAAAGTAAAGCCTTAGGGCAAACAGACCATGCAGTTACAATACTGTTAGTATACATGTATAAAAAGTTGTGTTACTGTGTCAGTTACAATACTGTTAGTGTACATGTACAAAAGGTTGTATTACTGTGTCTTCTGTGACCTAGTATTATTCTTTGTACATTTTTGTACAATTTTGTATGTATTATTCTTTGTACTATGTAATGTAAAATTTTGTATGTGCCTTTTGTGCAGATTGTTTCCCGTAAATTTACGTATACTTTTGGACAACATCCGCACAATATTTGTTGTCTACGGATGTATAAATAAATAAAATAAATAAATGGTCAGTCAGCAGCATGTGGTAAATTACGATTGTGTACTCATTTCTGTTTCCCCAATTACAGTGACTTCCGTGGCGAAATGAAGAAAATGCTTCAAACAAAACGTATGTAGATTTTACTGTAGAAAAGTAATGTGCAACGAAGAATGGGGGTTCCCATTGAAGATTTCAAAGTTGTTCCCCGTCATTCTCGTACGGTTTGGGTTGGGGGGTCGAGTTTGGAATCGCTGGATATCTCTCTCGGGGGACAAACAAATTGAAATTATAATTTTTTTTATCCAACGCGTAGTTTCCTAGATATTTCGATGTCTTCAGTTAAATGCACACCACATATACAGGGAATTTAAAAAATACGTTTACAAACTTTTGGGACAGGTTCCTTACACCAAAACAAGAAAAAAGTTCCCTTTAAATATATGTCCATAAATTCTTCGTTTTCGAGTTATTAATGAATGTATACGTTCAACGACTTTCCATGTACAGCTCAATAACTTCATTACCTTATCCACTGTCTGACTCATTGTATCCTAGATGGCTTCGTATTGCCAGGGAGACTTGTTTACATTTGTCTGTCTTCAACATGTCCATTATGGACACGTATTATAGGAAATGAGTTAACCGAAAGTTCTCAGTTCAAACATTGCAGGATATTCATTTTGTGAAAAGGCACACATAATTTTTATGTACAACCACGTGAATGGTAATGGACACAAGGACGCAAGGCTTTATCAGAAGGCGTTTCCAGACCGAAGAAAGCCGAGTCGTCCTACATTTGGTGCTGTTTATCGTCGCGTTATCGACACAGGATCTGTAGCACCACAGACTATGGACCAAATGCTGCTCGTATGCCTGACCAGGAAGGACACTTTTAATGGTTGTCGAAGAAGAGCAAGGTATCAGCACAAGACAAGTGGCCCTAGAATGTGGTACATGTACAAGTTCACCATGGAGGATACTTCACGAGCAACTTATGTTCCACTTCATCTTCAGCATGTGCAGGGTCTAACGCCTGTCAGTCACCCACCATGAGAGAACTGCGATGAGACGAGGCAACGTTTGGAAGCGATGGGTAAACAAATTTCCATAACCAACACGTATAGGCTGTTCACAATCCTTGTGCTACAGTACAGGCTAGGCTTCAGCTACAGTTTAAGGTTAATGTGTGGGCTGGAATTGTAGGTGACTTTCTGGTAGGGCCATATGCTGTTCCAGCATGTCTTACAAGTGCTGTGTATGGAACTTTATTCAGAACCTCCTCCAATACCTACTAGAAAATATGTCCCTGCAAACAAGAACAACATGTGGTTTATGCTATTGGAGCTCCAGCACATTTCAGCCTTAGCATTCGAGATTCACTGACCAGTATCTACTATGCAAATGGATAGGTAGAGGAGGACCAATTCCGTGGCCTGCAAATTCTCCAGAATCTCAGTCCTTTGGATTATTATTTCTGGGGGCACCTACGCAGCAGACCATCTAGATGCAGAAACTCTTCATCAACATGTGCTGGAAGCCTGCAAAACCATTTGAAACCATCAGGGAATATTTGAAAAGGTGCGACAGCGCATGATTTGATGAGTGCTTATGTGTTTATAAGCAAGAAGAGAACATTTCGGGCATTTATTATGAGGTTATGTATTGATGAACTCCAGTCACCAAAATTTTGTACTTTCATTTATAATTCGAAGACGAAGGATTTTTAGACATATGTTTATATGAACTTTTTCCTTGATTTCGTGTAAGGAACCTGTCCGCAAAGTTTCTAAAAGTATCACCTTATAGTGGATGTGGTACAGCATTATACACAGTGGTTCCATATTCGAATCTAACTAAAGCTTGCTGATGTTGTGTTTATTTACAGAATGGCAAATGGAATGGGCGACAGGAAGCAAGGTTGTATCAGGAGACCTTTCCCCACCGACTACAACCACAGCATTCAATGTTTGCAACACTGCCTGAGGCAGGATCGTTTCAGGAAGCAGGAAATCATGAAGCACGTACGCAAAATGTTCGGACACCAGACTTGGAAGAGAATGTGATTAACACTGTGGAAGACGACCACCATGTCAGTACCAGTCAGTTGGCCCTCCAGTGCGGGGTAAGCTAGACAACCGTTTGTAACTTTCTCTACGACTATTGTTACCAACTTAATTACTTACAGCATCTACAGGGCTTACTAGCGACAGACTTCCCTCATTGGGAGCAGTTTTGTCACTGGTTTCTTCAGCAGGCAACCACAATTCCAGGATTTGTGTCATCCATCCTATTCACAGGCCAACTTTACATGGAGTGATATCTTCAACTTTCGTAACAGTTATCTGTGGAATAGTATGCAGAGCCCCCATGGTACAGTGACAGCGAATCATCAGCATCAGTGCATCCAAAATGTTTGTGCCGGGATAATTGGCGACCTTATTTTGGGACCAGTCTTCCTTCAAAAAATGGTTCAAATGGCTCTAAGCACTATGGGACTTAACATCTGAGGTCATCAATCCCCTAGACTTAGAACTACTTAAACCTAACTAACCTAAGAACATCACACACATCCATTCCCGAGGCAGGGTTAGAACCTGCGACCGCAGCAGTAGCGCAGTCCCAGACTGAACCGCCTAGAAACGCTCGACCACAGCAGTCGGCAGTCTTCCTTCCACGTCGCCTAACAGGCCTGAACTATTGGCCTTTCTTGTGGGTGACTTTGCTTCCCCTGGGGTGGATTAAGTGCCTGTGACGATTCGATGGGTTACATGATTGCTACATGATGGTGCTCCAGCCCATTTTGCTGTTAATGTCCGGACACATCTCAGTTGTGTCTTCCCTGGTTGATGGATCGTACAAGGGGGGCGCAGTTGCATGGCCTGCTCGTGCACCATGCCTCAACTTGCGCGATTTCTGGTTATGAGGCCATCTCAGAAGTATCGTGTATGCAGAGCCCATTCCAGATGTTGAGACACTGGAACAGCTTATTCACGCTGACTTTGACACTATTCGTATGCAGGCTGACCAATATGAACATGTGAGACAGAAGATACTACGGCACGTACACATATGCATTGAGGCACATGGAAATCATTTGCATCACATACTGTAACTGTGGCTGCTTAGTACAGCGTATATTATACCGCAGTGTCTGTAACAATGTATGATTGAATAAATGGTGTCTAGCATGGAAACCATGGACTTCCAGACATAAGTTCATGGTTTGTTTTCTGAAAGTTACCCTAGGCGCCATATCAAGGATAGCCAAACGATGACAATTAGTAAAGGTCTGCTCAAGTTATTGATGATCTTTTGATGTCAACAAGAGCTAAAGAACGATTCACAGACTCCAGTTCTGAATACCAATTGCTGAGAAAAATCTTCATTGCATTCTAATTCATCGACCAACAGCGAAAACCAAGGAATAATGATTAAACGAAGTCTCAGCTGTTTTGTTCATGGATGTAGAAGTAAGACATCAAAACAATTTATTATACTAATGAAAGCTCTGCACTAACTAAAATGGGGGCTATTAATACTGTAACCATGCTTCTAAGAGAACATAGTTTTCTTATAGAAAAATAACAGTAAGCTTGACTAAAGTCTGAGTGTGTCATTGAACTCACAACAAAGCCCAGAGCTTTGCTTTTATGCTAATGTGTCAAACAATTTCGTTTCATTTAATCTTCTTGCAATACACTGAAAGTGTAACGCCAATTTAGACTGTGGATGTGACTGATGTGATAGATTGCATTTTACAGGGCGACCATTTCCGTGGTCAGAATATGAATGCTTTCTGCTAGCTGCTCAGTAGCAGAAGCCAGTGCTTCTTTCTTTATGTTCGCTCTGGGGCATTGCACGCACCCGTTTACGAAATGCACTATTCGGGGCCTCCAGCCGAAATAATGCAGTCAATAGCATTGCCAACATTAAATTCTAAGCATGCCCTCATAGCTTCAGCTTTTTCTGCCGACGGTTGAAGAGGGACAGCTTTGTCTGTGGCCAAAATTATTTTCATATTTTCTGCTAAACTCTTAAACCAAAGCATGTGTAAGGACAGTGCCGGTAGCAAATCTGGTCCCACTAGCAAACAAAGTTCATGTAGAAGATGACAGGGCGACTTGTTAGCCAAGCCTTCGTCGGCCATTATACTCCAATTAAAATTACTTTGTGATCGGCGTTTCAGTGAGTCCAGTGGTAGGGGCTGGGCGTCAGCCAACGGCAGATGTTTCTTGGACTCCATGTGCTCGTTTTTGCCTGCTCCGCTGGAATAAACCTTTCCTGGTGATGTGCACGCGCCTGCAAGATTTGGGAGGGGCCAGGAGGGACTGGCCTCAGGGGAGTGACGGGAAGGAGCGCCGAACACGCAGTGATTTTCGCGTTGCGCCACTATAAGAACATTTTTATGCAAAGCAGGTAAGAGTATATCTGCTACTGAAGTTAGTCTTTCGTAAAGTTTTGGTTTCTGTACAAGAATGTAAAAAGAAAAATGTCATATTCATAACAATATTTATTACACTATCGTAAATATCGAGGAATAGCCGAAATGGTGGCAGAGTGCGCTGTAAGTGTCAAAATACGCGCACAAACAGACGCACGGCACAAGGCTGTTCTTTAGTTTGCATCCGAGATGCCCAACATGACTGTCTAGATTAGATTAGATTAGATTTACTTTCATTCCAATTGATCCGTAGTGAGGAAGTCCTCCAGGATGTAGAACATGTCATAAAAACAACAATACAAGACAAATATTTACAACTCAAACAAATAAGCTAATGTACCATTCCACAGGTCCAAAGTGGAATGATCGTTATTTTTTAATGAACACTATATGAAAGAGTCATTTTACAAATACTAATGCACTGAATTTAAAATAAAAATGTTTTTTATTTATTTATAAGGTAATAAACATGTAACAGAACTACTATAATACTTATTTACAATGAACACATTACTGCACTGAAACTGTGCAGAAGTTATATTGTACTTATATTCAAATCAGTGGGTTTTACTGAGAAATTCATCAATGGAGTAGAAAGAGTTGGCCACCAATAAATCGTTTAGGCTTCTCTTAAACTGAATTTCATTGGTTGTTAAGCTTTTTATGGCTGCTGGCAAGTTATTGAAAATGTGTGTTCCTGAATGATGCACACCTTTTTGTACAAGACTAAGTGACTTAAAATCCTTGTGAAGATTGTTCTTATTTCTAGTATTGATTCCACAAATTGAGCTGTTGGTTTGAAAAAGTGATATATTTTTAATGACAAATTTCATTAAGGAATAAATATATTGGGAAGAAGTAGTTAGTATCCCTAGTTCCCTAAACAGGCTTCTGCAAGATGTTCTTGAGTTCACACCACTCTTACTGCACGTTTTTGTGCCTGGAAAACTTTAGCTTGGCTTGATGAATTGCCCCAAAAAATAATCCCATATGACATTAGGGAATGAAAGTAATCATAGTATGCCAGCTTTTTCATTTTTATATCCGGTATGTCTGACACAATTCGCATTGCAAATAGAGATTTGTTAAGACGCTTCAGCAGTTCTGTGGTGTGCTCCTCCCAGTTGAATTTATTATCAAGCTGTAATCACAAGAATTTGACACTGTCGATTTCTTCTATCTCCTTGTAATCGTATGTTAGGTATATACTCGTGGGACACCCCTTACAAGTTCTGAACTGCATGTAATGTGTTTTTACAAAGTTTAGTGACAAAGAATTGGCTAGGAACCAGTGATTAATGTCCACAAATATTTTATCAGCTCACCTTTCCAAGACTACACTTGATTTGCTATTTATTGCAATGTTTGTATCATCGGCAAACAAAACGAACTTGGCATTTGGTAATTTTATTAATGAAAGGTCATTGATATACACAAGAAAAAGTAAGCGCCCTAAAATGGAACCTTGTGGGACCCCACATGTAATTAATTCCCAGTTGGATGATGCCTGACAGCTTGATACATGTCTCTTTCCTAATAACACCCATTGTTTCCTGCCAGAGATTTAAGATTTGAACCATTTTGCAGCATTTCCTGTTACACTATAATATTCTAATTTACTTAAAAGGATATTGTGGTTTACACAGTCAATTGCCTTTGACAGGTCACAAAATATACCAGTTGCCTGCAATTTTTTGTCTAATGAATTAATCACATTTTCAGTGTAAGTATAGATAGCCTTCTCAATATCAGAACCCTTCAGGAATCCGAACTGTGGCTCTGACAGTATGTTATTTGAGATAAGATAGTTATTAAGCCGATTGTACATTACTATTGCTAAAATTTTTGAGAATTCTGGCAAAAGTGAAATTGGATGGAAATTTGATGCTATTTCTTTATCTCCCTTCTTAAACAGTGGCTTAACTTCAGCATATTTCAACCGTTCAGGAAATATTCCACTGATAAATGACTGGTTACACAGATAGCTTAATATGTTACTTAACTCAGAATCACATTCTTTAATTAACTTTGCTGATATTTCATCATACCCACTAGATGTTTTTTGATGGATATTTTTTCTGCTGTGGTAGTGAGGATCAAATTCATATTATGGAAGTTACTTGAAATGTCTGGTCTGAGGTATTGCATACCAGCATTTACAGAACCTGACAACCCCATCTTGTCAGTAACAGTTATAAAATTTTTGTTAAAAAGTTCTGCAACACTATACACGTCTGTCACCAATGTGTCATTTACTCTTAATGCTATTAGTCCCTCTTCATGTCTGGTTCTACCGGTCTCTTCCTTCACTATATCCCACATAGTCTTTATTTTGCTATCTGATATGACTATCTTTTCCTTGTATAATTTTGATTTGATGTCCATATTAAAATCTTTAATATTTTGCAGTATTTCTTGTAATGTGCTATAGCATCAACATTGTAACTGGTACAGATTGACAGATACATGAAGGATAGTGCCCCGCTGGTAAAGCTCTTTTACAGGGATGGTGGCTGTGCACCAGTAGACATGGCGAAGTTCCGAACGCTCAAAGGGTATGAAAAAGGCATTGCTTCAGTGTCTGCTAAGGGTTTTGAGGAAATGATTACAAAATCCGAAAAGACAGGTTCCTTTGAAATGCATTGTGGCAGAGAGAGGAAAGCAGTTGATATGACTTTTTGGACAGAAAGAATATCCTGTGAACGTGGTCTGTGGTGCCTAAATAGAGAGCTGCTAAATACTCGACCATGTTAGAAACAAAGATAAAAAATGATCAACATGCACGAAATTTAAAGTTACGTGTGTTAAGACGTGCATTCCCTATACTGTTCAGTTAATGTGGTGACCAACATTTGAATTCAGCACTCAGAAACCAAGGTAATTAAAGTTTGTGTTTCTCTTTTCTGTATGTGATCTTTAGGACATCTCGAAAGTTCACACCAGAAACGTCTACATGTGAATATGATAATATGATGGTAGTCCTACTCTGTATATTGTAATTGTCTGTTTATCTGAAATACATGTATTAACGGTAGCGATGTGTGTGTATTATAATTCAACCAACTACTCTCATCCACATCTCAACATGCATCATGCACTTTAAAATTACAGCAGTTTTGAAGTGCTCATAAATAATGATTTTAAGGGAAAGTCTGTGCTGTGTGTCAATGAGAATTCGTTACACAGCTAGAATAATAAATATTTGAAGTAATAAACTACTTCCGTAGACAGACTTACAAGTTTGCTAGAATACGATTATTTGTTTGAGGGTCTATAAACCATAAGGTGTATCTAGTTCAAAACTATTTTACCAGATAATTCAGCAACTTCCTCGGTTTGAAGTTTATAAAAAGAAATAGAAATTTTAGGATTTTTAAAATAATTTTATGGTGTTCAAGTTCATAATATGGTTCATATTTGACAACAGGAACACTAATTTTCATAGAATTATAATAATTTCTCCTTCTTTAGGAAGTGTATCTTTTATTTCTACACCAGTATCATTTTTATCAAACCGACGTAAAATTACATCTCCAGAACTTGAACTATGTGTAAAAACTACAATTAAGTTTCCTTCAAACATAATTTCTTTATAATCTTTAAAACATCCACGAAGCATTGCTTATGGATAAAGTACTTCTTTTTTTAATATTTATTTTTCCTATATTAAGTATATGTAATTTTAAACTTATTTTGTCAGTAACAGATGAAATTAGATGTAGTAAAACTGTTGACGAAATAAAAGGATGTTTAATTTTAGATAATAAATTATTTCCTTTTTTTATTGTTATAAAGTCAAACCATTTAGTAATTATTTCCTTTTTTTATTGTTATAAAGTCAAACCATTCAGTTACATATTTATCAATTATTTTTTGTTTGATGTTCTATCATAAATTGGATAATCTATATCATACTAAATTCCAATAATACTAAAATTCATGAATAATTGTGCATTATTTGGATGAAGCTAACCATCACCAATATTTATTTCAATTACTGATCTTTGTTAGTAACACTTAAATTATTTTTAGTTTTTTCATTAAGAGGAATTGAAAAAACTGATAACTTTCAAATTTTCATTATTGATTTAACAGTAACTTATTTATTAAAGAAAATATTTATTAAGATATTTCTAAAATAACTATTACAGCAGCGCCATTAAAGTCAGTTACATTATTATTTTCTTGAGTTATAGTAACTTCTAAATCTTGAATTGTATTAAAATTAAAAGTAGGAACATTTATAGGATAATTTGGTTCATAAATTATTGGTCCACCAAATTCTGCATTATGTTTAAATGAAGCAATAATATTAGTTTCTTTACGAAAATGATCATTATGTTTTATATACATTCTGTCAGCAACATGAAAATTTATATTTATTATTCAATTCAAAAGAAATTATATTAGGATCATTTTTAGCTACAGCTTTTTCACCAACGTGAACAATGTGATTATTAAAACAAAGTAAATTTGTAATACTGCCTTCTATATGCATATATAATTTTACATCTCTTTCAATACCAATTGTGTTTAAAATTTCTTCTGCTTCAATGTGTATATTAGGTTTTTTGAATGTATTAATTATTTAGACTATTTTGACCCAAAGGAATTTCTATCGTTTCTCAATGACAAAATGTATATTAATTTTAGTTATATTTTTTGTGTTTAAAAGTTGAGTAAATACCAAATAATGAAACATTAGTATATTTATCATGTATTGGAACATTTAATCGTTTTCTAAGTATAGAAGATTTAACACTAAGTTGGAATAATCTACTCATTTAATACTGAAAATTTATTAATAAATGAAAAATTATTACTTAATGAAATATTATTAATAAATGAAAAATTATTAATAAATGAAAAATTATTAATAAATGAACAAAATTATTAATGAATGAACAAAACAGACTGGGAACCTAAATTAAGAATTCCAGAAAATTAGTTAAAAAACAAATGTGGTAAACTTCTACCAAATTCTATAAGATATGCAATAATTGGACCAAGCGGTTGTGGAAAAGCAACATTAATGATTGATAATTATATTTTAGCTACAGGGTGATTAAACTGGAATAAAATTAAACAGTTGTGTGTTTATTCAAAAAGATTAAAACAACCGAAATATTAAGAATTAAAAAAAAACAATGTAAAAAATGAAGATAAAATTGTTAGTTTTTGGAAAATAATGAAGATATTATTCCATTAGAGGTATGTGAAGATAATTCAGTTGTTATATTTGATGATTTTATTTTAGAAAATCAAGATATTGTTACAGATTATTTTATTTGAGATAGACACAAATACATAGATTGCTATTAATTAGCTCGATCTTATTCAAAAATACCAAAACAATTAGTTAGAGACAATTTAAATTTTTAAAATGTTTTAGACAATTTGATAGAAATTTAAATCATGTTTATCATGAATTTGTTGGTGGACGTTTAAAGTTTGCTAATTTTAAAGAGTCAGGTAGTAAAAGTTGGAATGATGAATTTGGTGTTTTAACAATAGATATGTCTAGAAAAAAAAGATGAAGGTAAATTTAGGAATAAAATACAACATTTCTGAAGAAGATAAAGATAAAAATAAATATAAAAATAAACATAATTAATGATTTATCTTCACTAATAAATTTTTGCAAAGTATGATGAAAACGTTGTTAAACAAGCTAAACAAAATAGAAAGAAAGCTGAAGAATTAAAAGAGCAATTTAAACTTAGGAAAAAGCAACCAAGAACAGAAAATGGGAAGTATAAAAAGGAGGATTAACTTGTTATTGATGCTATTGAAAAAGTTAAAAAAGATATTGAAGGTTTAGATGATAATGTTTTAAAAGCAATAGAAGAAAATAGAGAAGTTGAAAAACAAATCATTAAAATATCATCATACAGCAGATTTTGAAGATTTAACACCAATTAAAAAATTAACAAATTGGTCTGATGATATTCCAGGAAAATATGATTATACATTAAGTGAATCAGAAATTTAAGATACATTTAATAAATACCAAGAAGAATAATAAAGTAAAAATAAAAAAGAAACTAAAAAAATAAATGTTAGTAAAAGGTTGTTAAAGTATATAACTCGTAGTAAAGATAAAATATTTGGTTTAAAACCTGTCTGTATGTTTAAATATGTTGGAGATTTACCTGTAGTACATATAAAGGTATATATGGATTAATGAGACTTTTAACTGAAAAACAAAATACTATAGAAGATTTAAATCAAAAGTTTAATGGTGAAGGTTTATCGAATAATGCAGATATATTATTTAATTCAGAAGCATTACCTTCTGATAATAATCCCAATAAAATAAGTTCATGTACAGGTAATAATTATTTATATTTAGTAAAACCAAACATAAATGAATATTTTCCAAACTTCAGAAGACAAAATATAGATGATACAGATATTAGTTCTGCTGAAAAACAAAAAATAAGTGTAGGTTTACTTAAAAAATATACAGATAAATCAATTGAATATGTTTGGTTAAATGATTTAGACAATTAATTGATAGATTAGCAGTTATGCATGGTGAAGAACTAGCTGGAAATAAAAATTATCATAATGAAAAAGTTAGTATTGCACAATGTTAACAAATAAATATAGTGATTTTGTAATTGAAAATTCAAATGGAATTCCATATTTAACTAGATTTTTAAATAATCTACCACATACATTTTGGAAACGTGATAATTATGCGAAAGTATTAGTTAATACTTTAATTAATAAAAAACAACCATTTTAAATGCGTGTTTCAGGTTATGAATTTTGTCGTCCAGGTACAAAATTAGAAGCAATATTAGCAAAAGGTGATAAAGGAACAAATCCATTAGATGAACCTTGAAAAAAGCATGATATTGCTGATAGAGATAATAACGATTTAGAAAAAAGACACATAGCTGATAAAGAAGTTCACTTAGGTGCAGAAGAAAGAATGTATACAAATGATGTTTCATTTGGTGCCAAAGTCAAGGCAACAGCAGTTAGAGGAATAATGTACGGAAAAAGAAAATTAGGTATGGGCGTAGCCAAGCCTGCTTCAGCTGGCCTGGAATTAAAGTTAGTATGTTTTGGATAATAAAAATCTTTATAAATTTTTAAATTCAAAAAATTTTTATATAGTTTTAACTAAATAAAAATCTTTATAGATTATAATCTATATAAAAATCTTTATAAAATAATGAAATATATAAATGAATAACTTTACAATTGAACATACTTTGCTACCTAGTGGCAAAACTAAACCAAAATCAATTATATTAAAGTTAATAATGAACAATTAAATGCAATTGACACATTTTTAACTTAACCACAAAAACGAAAGAAAGACAAAAAACTGGTGGTAATTTACTTATCACATTAAGTATTCCTGTATTTAAGAAATCATCGAATATTTAGCCAAAAAGAAACTTGGTAAAGGATTATTAGTTGTATTGCCATATTTTGCAACAATTGGTTCATTATCTGGTCAATCTGTAGGAATTGCAAATGCAGTATTAGACCAAAAGAAAAATGATACAGAATTAGATGAAAATAGACTTCATTTGGAGATTGAAAAAAAGCTGCTAAAGCAAAATTTCAAAAAATTATTGATAAATATCCTTATGTATTAGGTAATTCTCATACAGAAAAACTTACTAAACAATTAAAAATTAAAAATTTTCGTGGTGTATACCTGATTGATGGATTATTAAATAAACGAGTAAAAATGGAATGAGGTATAGGAAATTTAGGAACATCTGATAATCCTGGCACTCGTTAGATTTGTTATTATAAAAATAATGATAAAAATTAGTTTTTGATTCATTTGGTGGTAATATATCAAACAATTAGTTAACTATTGAGGAAAAATGAACTATACTACAATGCAGAAAGAATAGAAAATTTTGATGAATTAATATATGGTCATTTATGTTTATATGTTTTAAAACTGCTATGTGAGCATTAAAAATTTAATGATATTTTAGGTTTAATAAATGAACATTTTTGGAAATAAGATACATGTAACTGTACCAACTGAACAAGTACTTAATACACCTACATTGAATTTTTAAAAAAATGGAAAAATGGAAAATATTATTAAACAACTCCAATCATCAATTGATCCAAAAATAGCTAATGCATTTAAACAAGTTCAAAAAGAATTTACTGCTATTTTTAAAATAACTAATAGTAATATTGGTTTTAAAAATAGAAGACAAGCTAATGTAAATGATCCAACTGATGCAAAAGATATAGTTAAAAAACTTTATTTTGATAATGATCTATCAAATTTTGTTACAAAACCAGAATACACAAGCATTATAACACGGTTTAATAACAATGTTAATAATTAAGATTATGACAACATTCTGTTAGATTTAAAGCAAAGAAACAGTGTTATCGGTGGTATATTGGAAAATTATAATAAATTCGTATGTGAAATGAAGAGTAATATCCTTAATGCATTAGATATAGTTAAATCTTAGAAAGTAAATTTT
Source organism: Schistocerca serialis cubense (assembly GCF_023864345.2). Taxonomy (NCBI): domain Eukaryota; kingdom Metazoa; phylum Arthropoda; class Insecta; order Orthoptera; family Acrididae; genus Schistocerca; species Schistocerca serialis. The sequence continues at coordinate 310,198,689 of NC_064640.1, forward strand.
TAACATTAGAAACAAAAAATTAATAAAGGCTTATATAAGAGAGAAGTTGAAGAAGAAATAGAAGAAATAAGATTGTTGGATTAATTTTAATGTCATTAAATTTTTTAATATATATAATTTTTGTATATTCAATTGGAAAATCATAGTTCATATTTAGTTCTTAATGACAATCATATTTAATGTTTAATGTATAAAATATTTATAGAAACACGTAACCCACATAGAATAATAACTAAAAATCGAAGACAGAGAATTGAAGGTATTTGTACAATTTGCAATTTGGAAACCTAAAAAAGGCAAATTGATTAAAAAAGTTTGTAATTGGTGAACGTCTAAATTATATTCATGAAGAAATAATTAATGAACTATGTAAATTAATTAGAAAGAATTTTAAAAGGAGAAAAGTGTTTCTTTTAATATAGATCATTTCTGGCTAGCTGATTTAGTTGAAATGGATTCAGAAAATTCGAAGGGGATTAAAAAAATAAATAAAAGTGATAGTTATTTATTAACAATTATTGCTGCTTTTCAAAACATGCATTTATTGTTTCTATTAAATAAAAGCAGATGAAAATATAGTTGATGCTTTTTAAAAAAATTTAATATTTAGAAAAGAAAATACCTTACGAACCAATAATGATAAAGAATTTTGTAGCAGAGAATTTAAAGAATCAATGAAAATTTATAACATTAATCATTATTCAATTTTTTTCGAATTAAAAGCATTTGTTGTTGATATATTTAAAAGAACATGTAAAGAAGATATGGGGAAGAAAGTTGCTTTACAAGGGAATTATAAATGTTTAAATATAGTAAAAAATATTTGATTAATACAATAATACAAAACATTCTAAAATTAAAAATGAAACCAATTGGTTTTAGTGAAAAGAATTAAAAACAAGTAACATTATATCTAACGAAATAGCTAAATTTAAAAAATTAATAAAGTTGGAATAAGTAAATTTAACACTCTTTTTGAAAAATGTTATACAGTTAATTGGTCAACAGAAACATTTGACATTGAGGTTGTTATTTATTCTAATCCAATTACATTTAAATTAAAAGATAAAACAGGAATCTTTATGATCAAAAACTAGGCAAAACAAAATATCCAGTTGTATACTTGGTTGAAAATGTTTTAAGAAAAAAGGTATGGAGTTTATGTTAAATGCTTAGGTTTTGATAATTCACGTATCACTAGGATAAATAAAGACAAAGTCGTTGCACACTAAAATCTGCTTCAGCTGACGCTAATTTTATAATGAATTAGCCTTCTAACTAGTTTGACAATCAATTATTTTTAAAACAATTAGTTTATTAGATGAATTAGTTTACTAATTATTTTAACAATCAATTTGCTTGTAAATAAGGATCAATTATTTCCATCAAATTTTGAATGTGAAAATTTTTTACTTCAACTGTTACTTATTTCACGTTAATTATTTCATCTTTTACTTAAATACTTAAATCTTTGATTTTAATTCTGTCATCTTTTAATTGAATTATTTCTGTGTTAAATTTATTCAATTCTTTTAGTTGTTGTATCCAATAATCTTGTTTTTAGTTGTTGTTTGTGAACAGTTTCCATTTATATAGAAAATTTTAAGTATAAAAAATTTAAAATATATATAAAAACGACTTTTATAATTTATAATAAACTCATGGCATTGTATCTATTTTATTTTCCAATACAAATCATTTATTACCTTATTTCCTTAATTGAATTGCATATATTACATGTTTTTCACTTGTAATTAAATTAATTTTTTGTATTGATCTATGCTGTTAAACAAACAATCTTTATAATCATGTGAACTTAATTTCTTTTTAACAACACATTTCATAATTCCTTTAGATTTTTTCTAAATTGTCACCGATTTTATAAGCATACTTTTTTTCTGTTAAACCAGAAAATTCTCCAATTACTTTTTCATTACATTCATTTTTCATTTTACCATTTTGTTCATTTGTGGAATATTATATATATTATCTGTTGGATAATCGCTTGTATCAAAATAATCAATAACGGATCTTATATCTTCATATAAATCTTTAGATTTAATATGAAAATATAACTATCTGTACCTTAATAACATAATAGATATTTTCTCCATATTTAGGTTCCATAACTTTATAGTGAAAATCATATATTAATTCTTTAGATAAATCGAGTATACTTAATCCAACATAAATTGGTTTACCAAATGTGATTTTAGGTTTATACATATGAATAGCAGATTTTCATTAAATATAATTCTAGATTTTGAAGTTTGTTTAGCTACTATAATAATATATTTCACTCTAAATTATTTTATAATTTATTTTGCTATTTGAAACTAATTTTATATCTTGTCTATCTCTTATATTCTCCATGGCTTTTCCAAATACAGAATTATTCATTAGTTAATAGAACCCCTTTTCTAAATCATTTTTAGCTTTAGTTTGAAACTGTGTGTTCAAATCTATATACTTCTATACCCAATTATTTTGTTTAAAATTTATAGTGTTATTTGTTTTTGTAATTTACAACCCTAGACATAAATATTGTTTAAGATTTTTATAATGTACTACATAATTATGTTTTTTTATCAGAAATAGTTATTAATTTACTTTCATTTGTACCTGGATCCATTTTTGAATCAGGAGGTAATGGCGAATCTTTATGCAAATCATGAAATTTTTTGGATATTGTAAACCTACTTCATATATAAATTCATCTTTACAATTGTTTGAAATTTTATTTATTTTTGTACATTTAATATTATTTAGTTCATCACATTTAAATCTACCATAAGGTAAATATTGATTCTTAGCATAATCATATAAGCTATTTGCATCGAAATATATTACTTAATTTCATATTTATTTATTATTAAAATCTTTTAAATATTTATTATTTGCTTTTCCATGTCTATTACAACATTGTACAATACCTCCTCTTATAAATTTTTCTACCTTTAAAACCATATCATTCCCATATACTAATTAAAAGTTTTGTTCAGTAATTTTTAACTTTGCATCCTAAGATATACCTGGAGCGGTATATTACCAAGAAGGATCTCGATTATATGGTCTTATACATGAATTTCCAAAATGTTCAAAAACATCAGCTAATCATAATACATCAGTTTTAAGACACAAATAAGATTTTCACCAAGATTTTTTGTATTGAATTTTTCCGAAACTAATTTTGCATGTTCATAATCTTCATCAGTTATGTTACAACCTTTTAATTTACTGTAAAATTTTTCTTTTGTTTGTGATTGTGTTTCTTCAAATTTTTCCAGGAATCCATATAATCATATGAATAAACACCTTTTCTAATTACTAAATCAAATAGTTCTCTAGAAAAATAATTCTTAATATGTTTCATCAATTTTTCTTTAAATTTTATGAAAGTTTATGAAGTGAGGAAGCCATAAATGTAAATGTATCAACAAATTGCATTTTTAAATTTTATGTATGTTTACCTAAACTATTATATTTACTTTCATTGTTTGCTATTAAGCCTATTTCTATATTATCGTAACCAAGTTCTTTTACAGAAAGATGAGAAACATAACCAAGTAAATTATGTAAATTAAGTAAATAAATTGGTCTAAACGGTTTTTTTATACTTATATTCTAATTATTCCATAATGGAGCAAAACATTTTGCAGTTAAATGATCATGATGATGGACCTTTCTATTTACTTTTTGTATAATAATATTTGTTTAATGTACAGAATTTAGTATTATTATGTTTTCTTCAAATGTAAGTGGTTTCATTTCTTCAATTTCCGAATAAAGTTTCCTAATTTCCTTACTTCTTGTTTTATACATTCAGTAAATTTTTATGAGAATTTCGCTGTCTATAAATAACAGGGCCTTTATAATTTTATATATGTATTTTATATAATAAGAAAATCCACTTGGTTCATGTTTTTGATACTCCATTGTATATTGTTTTTCTTGATTTGGTTCACAATTATCCATATTCAAGACTAAACCTTCCAAATCAGCATAAATAAGAAATTGAACTCCTTGTGTATATTGTTAATTTTTAAGATTCTTTTTGACTTGGCGTTCCAACTTTTAACGGTTTTTTAGTTAAACAATTTGTTGTAAGTTTATCTAATTATTCTTTACTATTAAAATGTAGTAAAATGTAAAATTTGATCCAAGTCTAGAAAATTGTTTATATAACAATAGTGTGAATTATTATCTTTCTTATAATTAACTAGATTTACAAGTTTTTCTCTGTCGAATTTTGTAATTTTTAATGGGTACACTTTATATTTTCCATCATCACCTTCAAATGAATAAACAGTTATAGATACATTAATTATAGTTACTACTTTTGTAGTAAAAAAAATTAATTCAGGAAATTCAACATTTACAAATTTTTTGTCAAGATCAAGATGAACAACTTCATATTTTGTTACTCTTTTAGAATTTTTTTCCCACAGGATACAGAGCTGCTTTTGCAGTTCATAAAAGGCATTTTTCACCATACTTTTTTTATTTAATAAAACTTTACTATTTTTAATTTTATCTGGTAAATCAATGTAAGATGATCCTTTTAGTGGAATACATTTATTAATTGCTAGTTTCAAGTCAATATTTCTATCTAATGCCCATCCTGATTCTTGTGCTTGAATATTACAAATTTTTTCTAAAATATCTCTTTTACCTTGTCTGTTAAAATAATATAGTTTCTGGTTAATTGTACAAATTCTTAAACTTTTTCATTAATTTCATTTGTTTATAGTTTATATTAACAAAATAAATAAAAATTTATCTTTAAACCCTAATGTACTTTCAAATATTCCTTAACAATTAAAAAAATAATTTTACTGCAGTTAACAAATGATTACAATCAAGTAGATTTATACTATTTTCCAAATTTATAGTTTGAAATCTGTTTTGAAATGCTTTTTCAACAAAGTAATTTTTTAATTATATTTCTATATCTAGCTTTCATTTTCTGAAATATATTTGTAGTAAACCTAAATATTTTTAAATGGTTTATCTTCTTTAGTTAGACAATCACACTTAATATTGTAATATGGCACGTTTTTCCAAAAATTATGACTTATTTCAGTGACAGCTGTAACAGTCTTAGAACTGCCTGTAGGTGTATACGTTTTAACAATATAGATTTAAGATTTTTTAACAATATAGATTTAAGTGTCAGGAAGTCATTTCTGAAAGTATTTGTATGGAGTGTAGCCATGTATGGAAGTGAAACGTGGACGATAAATAGTTTGGACAAGAAGAGAATAGAAACTTTCGAAATGTGGTGCTACAGAAGAATGCTGAAGATTAGATGGGTAGATCACATAACTAATGAGGAAGTAATGAATAGGATTGGGGACAAGAGAAGTTTGTGGCACAACTTGACCAGAAGAAGGGATCGGTTGGTAGGACATGTTCTGAGGCATCAAGGGATCACCAATTTAGTATTGGAGGCAGTGTGGAGGGTAAAAATCGTAGAGGGAGACCAAGAGATGAATACACTAAGCAGATTCAGAAGGATGTAGGTTGCAGTAGGTACTGGGAGATGAAGAGGCTTGCACAGGATAGAGTAGCATGGAGAGCTGCATTAAACCAGTCCCAGGACTGAAGACCACAACAACAGTATAGTTTGTACTTACTTTAGTTGTATAGTTTTCATAATTTTCATTTACTTCACTGACAGCTGTAGCAGTCTTATAATTGTGTTGAGGTGTATTATATCCAATAATAATTGGATTAATTCTAACAATAATTAGACGATTTTTAATAGGAAATCTAATTAAATCAAGTATTCGTAAATTTAATTATCGTCGAAAATTATTTTGTCTACTACTTTCACAAGGAGTTTTAACTTTACATTTTTGTAGTTGTAGTTTAGTAGCAATGTATTTTTCCATTATGCTGTTTTATTTATAACAAAAAATTCATTATATCCCAAAAAATATTTTTTAACAAAACGCTAATTAATAAATAGGTGGATAAGGATTACATTTAATAGATGATTAATCAAAAAGTAAATAGTTTATTATTTAGTTTTCAATCAATTAGTTTTTTAAACAATTAGTTTTTATAAGTATTAGTTTACTATTTAGTTAAACGATCAATTAGATAACGAATCAATTAGTTTTTGAAAAATTAGTTTTTTAAAAAGATTAGTTCAATATTATAGTTTATCATTAATTAGTTTTAATAATTAATTTAATTAATCATAAGGTATTATTATAAAATAAATAATAAATCATAAATTTAAGTCTCTCTTATTCTTAATACAACATGAAATTCACTTCTTACATTTATTATAACGTTTATCTTTATGTGAAGGATTTGCATAAAAACAATTTAAATCTTTAATTTCTTAATGACTTTTACATTTTTTTGTAAATGTGGTTGTTTCTTCAGTTACAACTACCTCATTATTCATTGTAGATGTAAATTTTTCTCCATTATTCATTGTTACTAACATTTTTGAATGTTCTTCTCTTGGATTTCGGCTTAAATGTCCCTTAAAATAACATTTCGCAAGACTTTTCCACATACACAAGAAATTCGATTTTATTGTAATTTTTACATGATATTTATTTTTACATGGTCTACATATATTTCTATAACATACTTTTGTACATTTTTGTAAAGTAACGTAATGAATTCAATTCTCTGTATTTCAATATTTACGAAATTTAGATTTAACAGAAGATTGTTATTGAACTTGCTCCATTTATATACAAAAAATTTATTTGATTTGTGAAAAAGTAAATGGTTCTAATTCTTTAAAATATCTTGGTTTTAATTTTAAATAAATTTTATAAATTATATAATAAATAATCATCATAAAATATTTCTTCATATTGGTCACTAAACATAGCATTAATATCAACTATTTTATTTTTCCTGGTTCTTTTTTTTTTAATAATACCTCTACAAAGTGGACAGTTTTCTTTTTGCCTAACTATTCATCAATACATTTTTATGAAAAATATTATTGCAATTTGATTTAATAAATTATTATTATTTTCATCACTTAAATAAATTGGACAATCAATATCTTTTTCAGATTGCTGAATTAGTTTACAAGTTTTTTTGGTTTATTTTGTATTTCGTTTTAGTTGACTTATAAAAAAACAATAATTTTCAATGAATTGTATAGAAGTTAAAAATTACAATTTTTAAAATTATATTGAGTACAAACTACAAATTAATTTTTGTAAAACTAAAAAAAAAATTTTCTGTACAAATGTAAATTTCTTTAATTAAGAAGCTCAACAATTTAAGTATTTCCAAAGAAATTAAAAAATAAATGAGCTAGAGATAAATGTTTTATATAATATTACGAACAGTGAATATTTATATCCCAGATATAGAGAACAACTTTGTCTAGAACTCAATGATTATTTTAAAATTATCCTACCAAATAGATTATCTGATAAATTGATGATTTTGATTTTGAAATAATTAAAAAAGGACAAATGAGATTGAAATTTAAAGGATGAAGAAACTTAAAAATAGAACTAATGAATTTCATGATATAGAATTCACAATCTAAAATGTTTAAAATAATGTACTTTTGTTTTAACTAATATATTTTATTATCTTAAAATCACATTGTAAAATTTTTAAAATATTCTACTTTGGTCACTGATACATTTTACTTAATTTACGTACCTTCGCAATGTGATTTTTTAAGGTAATTTACTTTTGTTAACTTATCAATTTTAATTAATTTACTTATCATCACAATGTGATTTTATTAAATATTGTAATTTTTTAACTAATACATTTTAATTAATTTACTTTTATTCACATTCTTTTTTTAAAAAAAATAACTTACTATTTTCACTAATACATGTTATTGTGTTAATATTGTGTTGTAAATAAAGTTAGGAATCAATTAGTTATTATAGTTTGTTTTTATATTGTTAAAAATAGCTATTTAGTTAGTGTTTTAAAATCGGTTTCATTAATTAAATATATTGATTTTATTGCTGATATGTAAAAATCATTTGTGTTATTTATAAAACACAATATTTAGTTTAAAATTGAGTTAGTGAGCCAGAACATACAAAATATAGCTACTGCAAGAGTTTGTGTTGACACATCTACACCCACAAGCCCTCAAGTCCTCTTATGTGTGCTGGGGTAGCTGTACAATCTGCCACTGCTGCCCTTACGATACAGTGATCCTGGTGGGTGTCTGCACTGCATGAATGTCCAGAACCTCATCTGTGGGTGTGATAATTTTCACATGACCACCGGTACCAGAATCATTACACAACTTAATATGCAGTTTGTGTGGCAATTCTCGAAAAGTACTAACCCACCACTTGGAATGCAACAATTTGTATCCTTTCAAACCCGCTCACTTGGCTGTAGGAAGCACGAGTGTCTGTCCATAGCACGGTTCTCTGCTTACTTTACATGTTTTCACCACACTGACCCTTCTGATAGAGAGCATTCCCTGATAAGGGGTAGACGCAGATGGCGCTCTTGTAGCTATGACACTATGCTATCTGTTGGCACATGATGCTGAAAGTATTATCAAGTACATCTACTGAAATGAAACGATCGTATGGCATTGCTCGCCGGGAGGCCCCATTTGGGGAAGCTGGGCCACTGAGTGCGAGTCTTATTGCAGTCGACTGCACATTGGGCGACTCGTGTGCCGGTGATGAGGATGATATGATGATGAGGACAATACAACTCCCAGTCCATGAGTGGAGAAAATCTCCAACCCAGCTGGGAATCGAACCCAGGCTTGCTGTGTGGGACTCAAGCACTTTACTTTCCAGCTAAGCAGGCAGACTAAGTACATCTACTAACTCATAGGTGGTATATGGCATCATCATGCCAAAATCGATGTCGTCTTTCCAGGTGAACTAATTTGTTTCCAGCAGTCTATAAACAATAGAAATTTAGAATTTTCAATTTATTAAATAGCAGCCTACAGCTGTCTGTTGTTCGAGGACAATGCATTATTCTGATCATAGCTTTTTGCAGTTTCCAGATTTTAGTTGCATCACTCGACTGACGCCAATGTTTAGATACCATCGTAGGTCATTATGCCACTAAAATATGATAAATAAACCATTCACAAAACATTATCTGCTACTAGTCGTTTAATATTTTGGATGAGAAATATGGCTGAACTTAGACTGCTACTTATGATAGCAATGTGGTCTTTCCTCTGTAAACATTTACAAAGAATTTTGTGATTTGAACTAAATTTATGTCCAATGCTTGTAATTGTGAGGACGCCTTTTCTCTTCTTCTGTTATTGTTCCTGAACAGTACTGCTATAGTTATCTTGTCACTGAGAATTAGCCTCAGGACCAGTCCCAGAGCATTTCACTATATAAGCGACTTACCATTTGTCATTTGGAGTTCCCTCCCTCCCCCTTTTTATCATCTATATTTACATCGACATTCCACGTTGCACCTTACGGCGCGTGGCGGAATGTAGCCCATACCACTAATAGTAATTTCCTTTCCTGTTTCACTCGCAAATAGAACGAGCACAAAACGACTATCTATATGCTATCCTATCAGTCCTAATTTCTCATATCTTGTCCTCATGGTCCTTAAATGCAATGTATGTTGGAGGCAGCAGAATCGTTCTGTAGTCAGCTTCAAATGCCGCTTCTCTGAATTTTCTCAATAGTGAAACTTGTAAAGAATGTTGCCTTCCCTCCAGGGAGTTCCATTTGAGTTCCCGAAGCATCTCCATAATATTTGCATGTTGTTCAAACTTACTAGTAAAACATGTAGCAGCCCACGTCTGAATTACTTTGATATCTCCCTTTAATGCGACCTGGTGTGGATCCCAAATGCTAGAGTGGTACAGAAGAATAGGTCGCTTTAGGGTCCTATATGCAGTCTCCTTTCCAGGTGAACCAAACTTTCCTAGAATTCTCCCAATAAACCGAAGTCGACCATTCGACTTTCCCACCACAATCCTCTCATGCTCATTCCATTTCATATCACTATGCAGCGTTACACCGAGATATTTAAATGTCGTGACTGTGTCAAGCAAGACACTACTAATGCTGTTCCACAATATTAGTGGATTGTTTTTCCTACTCATCAGCATTAAATTACATTTTTCTTCATTTAGAGCTAGCTGCCATTCATCACACCAACTAGAAATTCTGTCTAAGTCATGTCGTATTCTCCTACAATCACTCATCTTCGATACCTTACTGCACACCACGGCATCATCATCAAACAACTGCTGCCAACACCGTCTGCCAAATCATTTATGTACACTCCTGGAAATGGAAAAAAGAACACATTGACACCGGTGTGTCAGACCCACCATACTTGCTCCGGACACTGCGAGAGGGCTGTACAAGCAATGATCACACGCACGGCACAGCGGACACACCAGGAACCGCGGTGTTGGCCGTCGAATGGCGCTAACTGCGCAGCATTTGTGCACCGCCGCCGTCAGTGTCAGCCAGTTTGCCGTGGCATACGGAGCTCCATCGCAGTCTTTAACACTGGTAGCATGCCGCGACAGCGTGGACGTGAACCGTATGTGCAGTTGACGGACTTTGAGCGAGGGCGTATAGTGGGCATGCGGGAGGCCGGGTGGACGTACCGCCGAATTGCTCAACATGTGGGGCGTGAGGTCTCCACAGTACATCGATGTTGTCGCCAGTGGTCGGCGGAAGGTGCACGTGCCCGTCGACCTGGGACCGGACCGCAGCGACGCACGGATGCACGCCAAGACCGTAGGATCCTACGCAGTGCCGTAGGGGACCGCACCGCCACTTCCCAGCAAATTAGGGACACTGTTGCTCCTGGGGTATCGGCGAGGACCATTCGCAACCGTCTCCATGAAGCTGGGTTACGGCCCTGCACACCGTTAGGCCGTCTTCCGCTCACGCCCCAACATCGTGCAGCCCGCCTCCAGTGGTGTCGCGACAGACGTGAATGGAGGGACGAATGGAGACATGTCGTCTTCAGCGATGAGAGTCGCTTCTGCCTTGGTGCCAATGATGGTCGTATGCGTGTTTGGCGCCGTGCAGGTGAGCGCCACAATCAGGACTGCATACGACCGAGGCACACAGGGCCAACACCCGGCATCATGGTGTGGGGAGCGATCTCCTTCACTGGCCATACACCACTGGTGATCGTCGAGGGGACACTGAATAGTGCACGGTACATCCAAACCGTCATCGAACCCATCGTTCTACCATTCCTAGACCGGCAAGGGAACTTGATGTTCCAACAGGACAATGCACGTCCGCATGTATCCCGTGCCACCCAACGTGCTCTAGAAGGTGTAAGTCAACTACCCTGGCCAGCAAGATCTCCGGATCTGTCCCCCATTGAGCATGTTTGGGACTGGATGAAGCGTCGTCTCACGCGGTCTGCACGTCCAGCACGAACGCTGGTCCAACTGAGGTGCCAGGTGGAAATGGCATGGCAAGCCGTTCCACAGGACTACATACAGCATCTCTACGATCGTCTCCATGGGAGAATAGCAGCCTGCATTGCTGCGAAAGGTGGATATACACTGTACTAGTGCCGACATTGTGCATGCTCTGTTGCCTGTGTCTATGTGCCTGTGGTTCTGTCAGTGTGATCATGTGATGTATCTGACCCCAGGAATGTGTCAATAAAGTTTCCCCTTCCTGGGACAATGAATTCACGGTGTTCTTATTTCAATTTCCAGGAGTGTATGTAGAGAATAACAGCGTCCTATCACACTTCCCTGGGGCGCTCCTGACGATACCCTTGTCTCTGATGAACACTCGCCATTGAGGACAACATAGTGGGTTCTATAACTTAGGAAGTTTTCGAACCACTCACAGATCTGTGAACCTGCTCCATATGCTCATACCTTCTTTAACAGCCTGCAATGGGGCACTGTGTCAAGCGCTTTCCAGAAATTTAGAAATATGGAATCTGCCTGTTGCCCTTCATTTGTAGTTCACAGTTTATCATGTAAGGAGAAGCTAAGCTGAGTTTCACATGAGCGATGCTTTCTAAAACCGTTCTGATTCGTGGACGTAAGCTTCTAGGTCTCCAGAAAAGTTAATATACTCCAACTGAGAATATGTTCATGGATTCTGTAGCAAACCAATGATCAGGATATTAGGCACAAATATCTACTAACCTTTGTTTGTCGCATTTGCACGTTCTGTTTTGAACCTGGATGTAACAGCCTCTGCTTCCTGAGCATTGTTAGAATATCATTATTAAACCATGGTGGGTCTTTCTCATCCTTATTCCACTTTCTCCAGGCCACTATTTACATTCTGCTTAAACTTTGCCCATAATTCGTCTATGACCATCTTATGGGAACTAAGTGATGTCAGCTCACTGTCTATCTGCTTATCTGCTTATCTGCTCTTTCTATCAGAAACACTCTCCTAGCCTGCTTAATTGATTGAATAACTTTCGTAACCATAGTTGCTATAATGATGTCATGATCGCTAATCTCCTTTTCTGTACTGAAGTTGTCGATGAGGTCTGGCGTTTTTGTAGCTACAAGGTCTAAAACATTGGAAGTGGGCTGCCAAAATAGATTACAAAAGTACTTCGCATGACTGTCTGTCTGTTCCCCCTGGGATGAATCCATGGGCATCTCAGTCTATACTAGGTATGCTAAGGTCGCCTCCAATTAGTAATGCGTGATCTGTGTAATTACGCTCTACTGACTGTAGACATTCTTTGAATGACTCTAGAACTGGCTGATAAAAGCATTCAACAATTGGATTTGTTTCACCTAGACCTGTTATACACGACCAGGTAATTTCAGTGCCACACTCTACTTTGGCCTCAACAGAAACAATATTTTTCTCAACTGCAATGAAGATTGCCATTCTACAGCCTCTAATCTGTCTTTGCAATATATGTTCCATGACTCGTTAAATATCTCAGAGCTTTCCACTTCAGGTTTCATCTAGCTCTATGTCCCGAGAATAATTTGAGTGCCACAACTTTCCAGGGGGGCAGTAAATTCGGGAACTATGTTGCAAATAATTCAAAAGTTTAATAATAAAATTTTGACAGTCGAAGTACCTTTACTATAAATGCGGTCTGACTTCCCTTGCTGCACATTGACTGGTGATTGTTCATCAGTGTACCTCAAACTACCGCCTAGCCTAAAAGACCCCCATGAGCATTCCACAAGCACTCTGTTGCCCAAGTAGCTGCTTCCATTCTATAGAGCACCCCTGACCTATCAAGGGGAGTCCTACAAATCCAGAACTGATTACACGGGCCTAGAAATCTGCAGCCAAGACCGTCACAGAGTCGATGAATCCTTTGGCTGAGATCATCCACTCGACTCCAACCCAAAATATCTCAACCAACTCTGGGAACAATGCTGCAAACTGTGAGCTCTGCTTGCACCCCACGCATGATGCCAGCAGTCTTCACCACTTCTGCAAGCCGCCTGTATGAACTGAGGATGGCCTCAGAACCCATGCAACAGGCGTCCTTCATACCGAGGTGAACCACAACTTGCAGACGACTGCACCCTGCACGCTCGATAGCTGCAGGCAAGACCGCCTCCACATCTCGTATGAGGCCCCTGGTAGACATACTGAATGCACATTATCTTTCTATCCAGCCCGGAATGCTAGCTGCCTGATATAGATCTACAGAGTGGCAAGTTAAGTGTTTATTTTTTCCTGTCTTTTCGTCATAGTATATTTATTAAATTTGGTGTGTGTTTCCATTTACGAGGTGTAAGCTCGCATTTCGTAACTGTATATGCGGGCAGTGTCTACTATAGATTTCATTTCTTCTGAACAGCCACCTACATAGCTCATTGAGACATCAGCATCCATTAGTGACATATCACGATGGTAACAAGTTGCATATCTAGGATTCTGTGTGCTTTTACAGTTTACCCCTTGAATTAGTCTTGTTAGAATGAGTAGGACGTGTGCATGCTGTGTGTGAACACAGGAGCAGGTGGCCACAGTTCGCGAACAGCTGAATGTTCTTTTGTCTATAGTCAGTCACCTTCACGCTGCTGTCTCTTGGTGCAGCGATGACAGAGAATCTGGCACATCGCATGTGACATCACAGGTGTCGCTTGTTTCGCCCACAGGCTGATGCATCTTTTAGTGTACCCCACAAACTGGATCCACCTTCACAGCAGAGTGAATGGCAGGTGACAACACATTCGTGTTGCCCGAGGCAGAAGGCCAATGTGAAGACTGATCTTCTGGCTTCACCCATTCACCCTGTGACTAGGGAGGTGTCTGCTATTTCAGCAGGGTCCGAGCAGGCATACGGCGGGAGGGGTGTACTAGTTGTCGGGAGCTCCAATGTTAGGAATGGTATGGAGTCCCTTAGGCAGATGGAGTTCAGGAGTGGAAAGAAAGCCAATGTGCACTCGGTATGTCTGCTGAGGGGCCTCATCCCAGATGTGGAGGTGGTCCTCCCTGTGGCTACCGAGTTTGTTGGATCCAGTTGTTTGCATGTTGTGGCTCATGTAAGCACCAACAACGACTGTCACATGAGTTCTGAGACAATCCTCGGTTCATACAGGTGGCTGACAGAGGTGGTGAAGACTGCTGGCCTCATCTGCAGGTTGCAAGCAGAGCTCGCAATTTGCAGCTTCAGTCCCAGAGTTGATAGGGGTCCTTTGGTATGGAGATGAGTGGAGGCTCTCATCAAAAGGCTTTGTCAGCTCTGTTACGGTCTTGGCGGAAAATTCATAGATCTGCATTATCGTGTGGTGATTTGTAGACTCCCTTTGATAGGTCAGGGGTGCACTACACAAAGGAAGGAGCTACTCAGGTAGCAGAGTAGTTTTTGTGTGCACATCAACCTTTGTCACAAATGGAGCATAAAGTCACCATTGCTCAATGGCCAGGCCTCGCGCTTTGGATTAGAAGGGAAAACCGCTGCTGATCCAGAAACGACGATGTATATGGCTAACGCAAATACTGCCAAAATTAAGCACTCACTCTCATTTATCATCAGATGCTAGCCGAGAGGAGATCCACATCAGTCTATGCCCCTAGATGAAACAGTTGCTGTCAGTGGTCTCTACCATGAATAGCTGCAGGCCACTGCCTATGCTGAGTCCAAATGCTGCTGTTCTACTGAAGCACCTCAACAGCTGTAGCCACCATGTGGAGGAATACACACTGCAAATCCCATCTCTTGGGCTACTGTTGACTCCAGCTTACCACAACCGCTTGGCCACCTGCGTCATGGAGACCATTGACCACCTACAGAATTCCATCTCCACTGCTGCCATACCTAGGGCAGTGAGCTGCCATGCATCCTGATGTATCCCAGCCAGCTTCACCTTCCACTATAATGGTCGCTCACACCAGACATTATACTAGTGAGTGATAGTCAAGTATAATTTTGTTATATATCCTATAAATTGGTCGTATGATCTGCATAACACTAATTTCACTTTAGTCTTAAGATGTAGTTCATTGAGATACATCAGGAACAACTGAGGTTTGTGCTTTGGAAAGCTCTGAGAGACTAATAGGGAAAGGGCCAAATGCTCAAATAGGTAAAGAGATATGGCATAGTAGAAATCCTCAAATAACACAAGATATATTGAATTTAACTGATGGGAAAAAAACATAAAATGCAGAAAATGATGCAAGCAAAATTGAATACAGATGTTTAACAAAATGAAATTGACAGAATACAAAATGAAAAAGCTGGAATGGCTAGGACAAATGCAAAGCTGTCGAAGTACATGTGGCTATATGAAAGAACAAAGCCATTTATAAACAAATTAAAGAGACCTTCGGAGAAAAGGGAAGACTAATTATAGATATTAACGGTTCAGATTACATGCCAGTAATAAACAAAGAAGTGAAATCTGAAAGGTGGAAGGAATAAAAAGAAGGAATAAAAGGAAGTAAATGAAGATGAAATGGGAAACAAGATACTGCAAGAAGAATTTGAAAAATCATTGGAAGACCTAAGTAGAAACAAGGCCCCTGTAGTAGATGACAGTTACTCAGACGTATTGAGATCCTTGGCAGAGCCAGCAATGACAGAACTATTACATGTGATGTGCAAGATCTGGAAGACAGGCGAAATATGTTCAGACTTCGAGAGGACTGTAATAATTCCAATCCTGAAAATAAGAGATGCTGCAAGGTGTGAGTATTACCAAGCAATCAATTTAAAAATCATAGTTTCAAAATACTGACACCATGGGAGAACGAAAAAATTTGTAGAAGCCGACTTTGTGTAAGATTAGATTGAGTTCCAAAGAAATTTAGGGAGACACAAAGTGTTACTGACCCTACAACTTACATTGGAAGATAGGTTGAATAATAGCAAACCGACATTTATAGAAAGCATAGATTTATAGAAAGCATTTGACAATTTTAACTGGACTACATGCTTTGAAATTTTGAGAGTAACAGGGATAAAATACTCAGTTACAGGTTATTTACAATTTGTACAGGAACCAGGTTCCATTTATAAGAGTTAAGGACATGAAACTAATGTTATGGTAGAGAAGGGATTGAGAAGGGTTTGTAACCTATCTCCAAAATTATTCAATCTTGACATTTAGCGAGCAGTGAAAACAAGTAAAGATAAATTTTAAAAAGTAATTAAAGTTCAGAGATAATACATTAAATCACTGAGGTTTGCCAATGACGTTGTATTTCTGTCACAGACGCCAAAGGACCTAGAAAAGCAGTTGATGGTGTGGATACTATCTTGGAAAGCGATTATAAGATGAACACCAACAAAAGTAAAACAAGAGTAATGCAGTGTAGTCGCATTAAATAAGACAATGCTCAGGGAATTAGATTATGAATAAAAGTACGGTAGTCGATGAGTTTTGCTATTTGGACAGCAAAATAACTGATGATGGCTCAAGCAGGAGGTCATAAAATGCAGAAGAGGCAATAGCAAGGAAAGTGTTAATGAAAAACAGAAGTTTGTTAATATCTAATACAAACTTAAGTATTAGGAGGCCTTTTCTTCAGGTTTGCTTTTGTAGTTTAGTAGTGAAATGTGTATGATAAACAATTCAGATAAGAAGAGAATAGAACTTTTTAAAATATTGTGTCAGTGTCCTCAGCTGTTGTGGTCACCAAAGCCATTTCCCAGTATCCTGGTGAAGGGAGCTTTGTGCAACCATGAGATGATGATCTAGTCTTTCTGAACTTGTTCTAAACTGATTGTGGTTGGGGCCTACTAGGTTGTTTTAAGGGCCACTGACCTATGATGGTTCGTATTTTCCAACACCTCTTGGGAAGACTGTTTAAAAAAGCCCTGGAGAGAGCATGTCTTTGTTGAAGAGTGCTATTATCAGGAGGAAGTACCTCAGAGGCTGACTGCCTGTATTGCTTGAATGCTGGACCAATTTGGAGGACCTGCTTGGAGCTTAGGAAATCGAGAAGGTGCCAAGAGTCCTCTTGGATCTAAGAGGTAAGCTGTGTGCCCTCTGTAGTGAGATGATATTTCGAAATAAATTTATAAAGTTGGTAGTCAGTGATCCTTAGTGATCAGTCTAGTTGTTTTTTGAATATCGAAAGCCTACAAGAATCTGAAAGTGTGTTACAATACACCAGTATGGAATTCTGATACACTCATTTCCAATTTTATGGGCGAGTTTTGTCATTTAGTGAGTGTGCATATGTTCATTAGGTATAAGGCTCAAATCAGATTATGGCACCAATTACCTAGCTGGACAGTAATGTTTAGTGAAGAAGCAGACGTGGTAAGGTTTAATTGATGCCAGTGAATTACATTTACTCCTTTGAAAACTTAAAGGTTGATGTTTTTGTGTCACTTCTTCCTGTTGATTTTGAATTTTTTTCAGTTTATGTTTTGGTGGCGATGTAAGAGAAAGTTGCTAGACGTAGATGGAACAACTGTATGAACTGTTTACAGTGTACATTTTACAGCCTAGTGACTGTATCTCGAAATCTTTCCAGAAGTTGTTAAACTGCAAAAGAACATTTATTAGTGGTATAGGAGTAACGAAAAATTTAACGTCATCTCGCAGATCAAAACGAGGCTGGCGAACGTATTTAGATGGATTTTATAAGTGTAGCAGTGCAGAGATCCAGATGCTCCAATAAATGTTTCTGAGTAAATCTGCAAAGTAATAGGGCACATAATTTGTCTTGCACTCTATTCTATGGTAAGTGTAAGTGGATTCTGACTTGTGATGGAAGTGAGTCTTCACCCGATGCCATGTAAGCATCGAGGGCATGAAATCAATTGGCAACTTTTTAGTAATAATGTAGGCAGAAGTAAAATTAGTCACAATAAATCTGTCACACAAAGTGAAAGAAAAACTGTTGATGATCACATGCAAATTAATAACATATTTGATGAATATTATACAATCCTAACACAAAAGTAAATTAAAATTTAAATATTGCAAATATTGATATAAAAAGCTCTGGAATGAAAACACCAAATTTCTATATTAAGTGACTATAACAGAAAAATAAACACAATCTTAAGCCAAGAAATAAGGTATATGTAATCCTAATGATATGCTAGGTAAGGCAATAAAACAAGGTTCAGGCAAAATAAACTCCCCTGTAATTGAATTCATCAATGTAGCATTTAGTTGAATATTACTGTATCCCTAAGAAACATAAAACAATCAATAGGAAAAGCAATTAGCTAAAAGGGTGATACACAACACATATGCAGGCACAGAGCAATCTCACTATTAACTAGCTTTTCTGAAAAGTTGCAAAGTCATGTATGAAATGTTACTTGACTTTCTGAATAAAATAAAATGCTTGCTGATGCTCAAAATTTACAGAAAAAATTAATCTGCTAAACCACATGTTTGTCTTCTTGAAACAAGTCTCTAATACTACAGACCAAGATAACTTAAACATTCTCTGCCTCGTGATGACTGGGTGTTGCGTGATGTCCTTAGGTTAGTTAGGTTTAAGTAGTTCTAAGTTCTAGGGGACTGATGACCATAGATGTTAAGTCCCATAGTGCTCAGAGCCATTTGAACCATAACTTAAACTGTGGGCAGTTTCTGAGCATCTGTAAAGCTTTTGATCTGATTATTTATGATCTGTTGATTAGGAAATCATATATTTATCGTATCTGTGGAATAACGTACAGCTGGTTTAACTCATCTACATCTACATACATACTCCACAAGCCTTTACACTGTGGGTCGCAAAGTGTACACTGTAACACTTCTAGTTGTCCTTCTCTGTTGCACTCGCAGATAGAGTGAGGAAAAAACAACTGTCCATATGCCTGTGTATGACCCCTAATTTCTCATATCTTATCTTCATTGTCCTTTCGCGAAATGTATGTTGCAACAGTAGGATCATTGGACAGTCAGCTTCAAATTCCACTTCTTTATGTTTCCTCAACAGCGTCTCCGGAAAATAATGTCGCCAGATCCCCATGGATTCTCATTTGAGTTCCCAAAGCACCTCTGTAACACTTATGTGTGGTTTGAACCTACCAGTAACAAATCTAGCAGCTAGTGTCTGAATTGCTTCGATATATTCCTTTAATCCAACCTGGTACAGATCCCAAACACTCAAGCAGCAGTCAAGAATAGGTCGCAGTAGCCACTATATACAATCTCCTTTACAGATGAACTGCACTTTCCAATAAATTCTTCCAAGAAAGCAAAGTTGACCATTCACCTACCACAATACTCATACAGTTTTTCCATTTCATACTACTTTGTAATGTTACACCTAGAAATTTAAACGTTGTGGCTGTGTCAAACAGGTCACTACCAAGGCTGTATCCAAATATTATTGGTTTGTTTTTCCTATTCATCCGCATTAGCTTACATTTTTCTACATTTAGAGCCAGCTGCCATTCATCACACCAACTAGGATTTTTGTCTAAGTCATCATTTATCATCCTTTGGTCATTCATCTTAGGCACCTTCCTGAACACCACAGCATCAGTAGCAAACAACTGCAGATTGCTGCTCATTCAGTCTACCAGATCGTTTTTGTATATAAAAAATAATAGTCATCCTGTCACACTTCCCTGAGACACTTCTGACGACCCTCTTGTATCTGATGAACTCATGTCTTGATAACAGACAACAGATGGAATAAATATATCATGAAAAGAAAAATTACTTTCGAGGATACAGAAAAGTTAGTTATGGAGTATCTCAAAGCTCTGTGTTAGGCTCTCTGATATGTTTTTACTTTTTTAAATGATTTACTCTACTAATTGTCAGAAGCAGAGTCAGTATTATCTAGAGATGATACTGGCCTTTTTATTAAAAATCTCAGTAGGCGATCTTTGTGACAACAGAAGAAACAAAAAGAAGGTTTAGAGACAAGACCATGGTGGTAAATGAGAAAAAAACAGAACTGATTTTGATGTTTAGAGACTTAACGACAAAATCAGGGGAGCCATAGCAGTGACGAAGCATATCAGACAATATGTCTGCGAGTATGGGTACATAATCATGTAAGATTTAAAAAATACACTAAACTGCTGATCAAATAGTTGGGCAAATATTAAGGTACATAATCTGTTATGGTATAACATTCTGCTATGGGGGAATGCCAAGCTTTATGAAACAACCACTTTAAATTCAAAAATGAGCAATAAAAATAATGAATTTGTACAGAAATATTTTTCAAGAATTGAAAGTTATCACTCTTACAGGATTGTGTTTGTATTGCATTGCTCTCCGCTTCTTGTGTGCAACACGTAAAGCATACTGATGTTTATGACTAAAGAAGTCGAAGGCAGATACATATTACACACTCGCGATTAACTTCCAAATGGCTCATATGCGGGTCAGTGTTCACTGGAATATCTGCAAATGGCTTGTATGCTGCACTGGAATGTTTTTCATTCTATTATTATACACTCTCACTTGTATTGGCTTTTCCTGTTCATTGTAATACACCTTGTATTAGAGGCCTGCAAGCATGGGGCCTATCCATGTGGTCTACAAGTACCTGTAGTCTGTGACAGAGAACATGAATGCATTTTGAAAACGCTGGAGGAAAGTGTTGAATATTACCGATGCATCCTCAACTAATACAACAAGCAAGTGAGAGTTTGGCTGTGGTCACATGGACATCAGGCTTCCACACTCACCTGCACAGAGGCTGCAAATACTCAGTGTTCACATGCTTGGTGCACTTTGCTTACCACCTGAGTTGGGCCACATTTATTCAAATCAACACTGATGAATATAGATTAAAAATTATTATTCGTTATTTGTGAATAAAAATGAAAATATTTATACTAAGTATTATTTATTTACACAAATAAAAGTATTTATTTGTCATCTGTTAATAACAAAGTAATGAATAATAGATGAATCTGAAATCCAACATTTATTACTCAAATTCTTTGTCATTTGTTAAACAAATGTACTTTTTGTTGCTTTTTAATTAGTTTTCAAGACAACTCGTTTTCTTTAAATATTTCATCGGAATGTTGATTTAATTTGAGAGAATTTGCCATTCTAAAGAAGATACGTTCTACACTGTAAACGCCATATGGATGCTTCATATCTTTTGAAATCGTCTTTATATCAGGATAACGATACAGGACTACCAAATCACAATTATCTTCAGCCAAAACTAAGAAATCATCAGTTCTGCCATAGTTCTGAATTCACATTAACTTCATCTCCCAAACCATGTTTAAGATTAAATTTTTCTTTTACGATATAACCGGATTTGAAACCTGTGATCCGATTTCGTCGACACTTCTTTGGCTACTATATGTCTGTAGCTTGTTGAAAGCCTTCCTTCATCCCTTGATCACAGACAGCGAAGCAGGAGGACTATTTGTTTTTAAATCATGCATAAGACAGTGCTGCAATAATTGCAGTTGGTGTAGTTTGATTGAAAATGTCTTCCAATCCTCTCTTGACATTTTCTCATTAAAAAAAGTTAGCAATTCGCTGCAATGTTCTGAATTTGTTTGTGTACCCAAACCCAGTGACTTTTCTGGGATTTTTCATCTAAAATCTCTATGTAACTGCAACATACTTATCGCATCGAAACCTATTCTATCTTCTAACAGAAAGCTTATTCATAGTTAATTGTTAAATATTTTCGAATGACTTTAATTGTTCATCAGCAATCCATAAACGTTTTAGGAGACATTAAATGAAAGGTCTGGTGATGTTAGTCGAGAGCAGTCAATGAGTTCTTGCCTAGTTCACTCATTTTGTAGCACTACAAACACTAACATATTGCCTGATTATCTCAAGGAGACAACCATACCCGATAATGTTAGCAATCTAAGGAAGGTGTTGAAGACTGAAAATTTTTGTCAGCTGCATTTTTATCGTTGGCTTCTTGCTTAGAGAACATATTAGCTGGGGGAGGAGTGGAGAACTGGCAGGTGCAGAGATGGTTGAATGGGACTGCATCGGTAGTGTAATCGTTAAGGCTGTCCGCTTATAAGTACAGGTATTTTTATTTTTCATTTGTTAAGCTGCAAACTAAATAAAACTGTGCTCAACGGAGAGGTTGGTTTGAGCACTGCAGTGTTTTATTGGGCACGATAGTGTAACCTTGACTTATTCCCACCTCTGACCAGATTTATATAGCCAGTCACAGAGAAGCCTACATTTCAGCATGTATTCCAAAACATGGTGCAACTTGACGTGGCATTTTTGTCATTGTTATAGGCAAAAGCAACGATGAATAGCCTGGAACATAATCCACCGAGCCACCTTCATGTCCAAACCATCAATACGTTATTTATCAAACAGAAACTGCGCTAAGCCAAGGGAAGAAGTACTAGTTGTATAATTATGTACAAGAAGTAAACAAAGAAAATATGGTGACGTTATGTGTTATTCATTATTTATGTTATAAATAATTTATTGGTTAATTAATTTGTTTGAATGATTTGCTTATTCGAATAATTCAAATCAAATGTTCAAATGTTTGCAGAATCTTATGGGACTTAACTGCTAAGGTCATGAGTCACTAAGCTTACACACTACTTCACCTAAATTATCCTAAGGACAAACACTCACACCCGTGCCTGTGGGCGGACTCAAATCTCCGTGGACACCAGCCGCAGAGTTACATGACTGCAGCGCCTTAGACAGCTCGGCTAATCCCGCGCGGCCTCGAATAATTATCCAGACAGTAGTTTATTGGAATAATGCACATCTCTGGTTAGATTATATTAGATTCTGTTTTCGTTCCATAGACCCAAAATATGAGATGATTTTCGTGGGTGTGGAACATGTCAGAAAGTATGACATAAAAACATAAAACATTTGAATATAATATTTACTACCCTGTCCATTTGCCAGGAGATAGAAAATAAGCTAATACAATGCCGTAAACTGGGACAGCTAATATTTACAGAATTAACATACTGTCAGAATGAAACACTGTTATCCACTATTAATGTATTTATCATACACAAAATACCTAATCTTGACTGTTGTGACGAAATGTTGTCAAAACTGAAATCTAACAGATATTTTTACTTAAGCTGACTTAACAGTCTCTGTTAAGATATTCATCTATGAAGTAGAAGGAGTTGCCTATCAAAAAGTCTTTCAAACTCTGTTTAAACTGTGCTTTATCTGAAACCAAGTTTTTAATGGTTGCTGGCAATTTATTAAAAATGTGTGTTCCTGAATATTTGACCCCTTTTTGGACCATGGTAAGTGATTTTAGGCTTTTATGTAGATTCTTCTTACTCCTAGTATTGATAATGTGTACTGAGCTATTGGTTGGGAATAGAGATGAATTACTTGCAACAAATTCCATTAAGGAATAAATATACTGAGAAGTAGAGGTTAGAATACAAAGTTCCTTGAACAGGTTTCTACAACATGTTCTTGAATTTACACCACAAATGATTCTTATCACACACTTTTGCACCCTAAAAACTTTTGCTCAGTTTGATGAGTTGCCCCGGAATATGATACCATATGATATAACAGAATAAGTAAGCAAAGTATGCAAGTTTTTTTATATTTATATCTCCTACATCTAACATCATTCTCATGGCAAATACAGACTTGTTTAGGCACTTAAGAAATTCTGTGGTATACCATTCCCAACTGAATTTATTAACAAGTTCTAACCCCAGAAATTTAACACTGTCAACCATTTCGATCTGCATGTCTTCATATGTTATACTTGTGCTGGAAGAAAATCTCTTACAGGTTCTGAACTGCATATAGTGGGTATTCTCAAAGTTTAATGACAAAGAATTAGCTTTAAGCCACTTATTAATGTCAGTGAAAATTTGATTAGCACTATTTCTAAATCTGTACTTGACTTGCTTCTTATTGGAATGTTTGTATCGTCTGCAAACAAAACAAACTTAGCATCTGGCAATATAACAGATGAGAGGTCATTAATATACACAAGAAAAAGCAATGGACCCAAAATAGAACCTTGAGGAACACTACATGCAATTAATTCCCAGTCAGATGAAGACTGACTGCTTGTTGCACAGGTATTTCGCAACAACACTCTTTGTTTCCTGTTAGATAGATAAGATAATTACAGAATTAACATACTGTCAGAATGAATCACTGTTATCCACTATTAATGAATTTATCATACACAAAATACCTAATCTTGACTGTTGTGACGAAATGTTGTCAAAACTGAAATCTAACAGATATCAACTGTAACAAGCCCTGTTAGTTTATTTGCTCGATTTACTCATGAGAGCCTACAGTGTAGTTGGATTGAAAGTTTTTGTTAATTATAAATAAAGTAAACGATTATAATCAGTTGTCATATCTGCCAACATAAATTGATTTCATCTATTCTGTACAAAATATCTCTCATTGTCAGTGCGACTTTAGCTGGAGAATGAATGTGAGCATTATTTCATATTTCATCAGCTTTCATTCATTCAATTTCGGACTTCAACCGCTAAATCAATTACCTTTAATAATTTTCAGTATTCGATTATCACTTTAAGTTTCATTACAAATGCTCATACTTACTCACTGTCGTAATACTTGATGACGCTCAGGTCACTTTTTCCATAGGAAACTTTGAAATTAACAGTTGTTGTTGTGGTCTTCACTGCTGAGACTGGTTTGATGCAGCTCTCCATGCTACTCTATCCTGTGCAAGCTTCTTCATCTCCCAGTACCCACTGCAACCTACATCCTTCTGAATATGCTTAGTGTATTCATCTCTTGGTCTCCCTCTACGATTTTTACCCTCCACACTGCCCTCCAATGCTAAATTTGTGATCCCTTGATGCCTCAGAACATGTCCTACCAACCGGTCCCTTCTTCTCTTCAAGTTGTGTCACAAATTCCTCTTCTCCCCAATTCTATTCAATACCTCCTCATTAGTTATGTGATCTACCAATCTAATCTTCAGCATTCTTCTGTAGCACCACATTTCGAATGCTTCTATTCTCTTCTTGTCCAAACTATTTATCGTCCATGTTTCACTTCCATACATGGCTACACTCCATACAAATACTTTCAGAAACGACTTCCAGACACTTAAATCTATACTCGATGTTAAAAAATTTCTCTTCTTCAGAAACGCTTTCCTTGCCATTGCCAGTCTACATTTTATATCTTCTCTACATCGACCATCATCAGTTATTTTGCTCCCCAAATAGCAAAACTCCTTTACTACTTTAAGTGTCTTATTTCCTAATCTAATTCCCTCAGCATCACCCAATTTAATTCGACTACATTCCATTGCCCTCGTTTTGCTTTTGTTTATGGTCATCTTATATCCTCCTTTGAAGACACTGTCCATTCCATTCAACTGCCCTTCCAAGTCCTTTGCTGTCTCTGACAGAATTACAATGTCATCGGCGAACCTCAACATTTTTCTTTCTTCTCCATGGATTTTAATACCTACTCCGAATTTTTCTTTTGTTTCCTTTACTGCTTGCTCAATATACAGATTGAATAACATTGGGGAGAGGCTACAACCCTGTCTCACTCCCTTCCCAACCACTGCTTCCCTTTCATGCCCCTCGACTCTTATAACTGCCATCTGGTTTCTGTACAAATTGTAATTAGCCTTTCGCTCCCTGTATTTTAGCCCTACCACCTTCAGAATTTGAAAGAGAGTATTCCAGTCAACATTGTCAAAAGCTTTCTCTAAGTCTACAAATGCTAGAAACGTAGGTTGGCCTTTTCTTAATCTTTCTTCTAAGTTAAGTTGTAAGGTCAGTATTGCCTCACGTGTTCCAATATTTCTACAGAATCCAAACTGATCTTCCCCGATGTCGGATTCTAACAGTTTTTCCATTCGTCTGTAAAGAATTCGTGTTAGTATTTTGCTGTGACTTATTAAAAAACTGATAGTTCGGTAATTTTCACATCTGTCAACACCTGCTTTCTTTGGGATTGGAATTATTATATTCTTCTTGAAGTCTGAGGGTACTTCGCCTGTCTCATACATCTTCCTGACCAGATGGTAGAGTTTTGTCAGGACTGGCTCTCCCAAGGCCGTCAGTAGTTCTAATGGAATGTTGTCTACTCCCAGGGCCTTGTTTTGGCTCAGGTCTTTCAGTGCTCTGTCAAACCCTTCACGCAGTATCGTATCTCCCATTTCATCTTCATCTACATTCTCTTCCATTTCTATAATATTGTCCTCAAGTACATCGCCCTGGTATAGACCCTCTATATACTCCTTCCATTTTTCTGCTTTCCCTTCTTTGGTTAGAACTGGGTTTCCATCTGAGCTCATGATATTCATACAAGTGGTTCTCTTTTATCCAAAGGTCTCTTTAATTTTCCTGTAGGCAGTATCTATCTTACCCCTAGTGAGATAAGCCTCTACATCCTTACATTTGTCCTCTAGCCATCCCTGCTTAGCCATTTTGCACTTCCTGTCGATCTCATTTTATTCCTTTTTGCCTGCTGCATTTACTGCATTTTTATATTTTCTCCTTTCATCAATTAAATTCAATATATCTTCTGTTACCCAAGGATTTCTACTAGCCCTCGTCTTTTTACCTACTTGATCCTCTGCTGCCTTCACTACTCCATCCCTCAGAGCTATCCATTCTTCTTCTTCTACTGTACTTCTTTCCCCCACTGCTGTCAATTGTTCCCTTATGCTCTCCCTGAAACTCTGTACAACCTCTGGTTTAGCCAGTTTATCCAGGTCCCATCTCCTTAAATTCCAACCTTTTTGCAGTTTCTTTAATTTTAATCTGCAGTTCATAACCAATAGATTGTGGTCAGAGTCCACATCTGCCCCTGGAAATGTCTTAAATTTAAAACCCGGTTCCTAAATCTCTGTCTTACCATTATATAATCTGTCTGATACCTTTTAGTATCTCCGGGATTCTACCATGTATACAACCTTCTTTTATGATTCTTCAACCAAGTGATAGCTATGATTAAGTTATGCTCTGTGCAAAATTCTACCAGACGGCTTCCTCTTTCATTTCTTCCCCCCAATCCATATTCACCTACTATGTTTCCTTCTCTCCCTTTTCCTACACTCGAATTCCAGTCACCCATGACTATTAAATTTTCGTCTCCCTTCTCTACCTGAATAATTTCTTTTATCTCATCATACATTTGATCAATTTCTTCGTCATCTGCAGAGCTAGTTGGCATATAAACTTGTAATACTGTAGTAGGCGTGGGCTTCGTGTCTATCTTGGCCACAATAATGCGTTCACTATGCTGTTTGTAGTAGCTTACCAGCACGCCTATTTTTTTATTCATTATTAAACCTACTCCTGCATTACCTCTATTTGATTTTGTATTTATAACCCTGTATTCACCTGACCAAAAGTCTTGTTTCGCCTGCCACCGAACTTCACTGATTCCCACTATATCTAACTTTAACCTATCCATTTCCCTTTTTAAATTTTCTAACCTACCTGCCTGATTAAGGGATCTGACATTCCACGCTCCGATCTGTAGAACGGCAGTTTTCTTTCTCCTGATAACAACGTCCTCTTGAGTAGTCCCCACCCGGAGATCCAAATGGAGGACTATTTTACCTCCAGAATATTTTACCCAAGAGGACGCCATCATCATTTAACCGTACAGTAAAGCTGCATGCCCTCGGGAAAAATTACGGCTGTAGTTTCCCCTTGCTTTCAGCCGTTCGCAGTACCAGCACAGCAAGGCCGTTTTGGTTATTGTTACAAGGCCAGATCAGTCAATCATCCAGACTGCAACTACTGAAAAGGCTGCTGCCCCTCTTCAGGAACCACACGTTTGTCTGGCCTCTCAACAGATACCCCTCCATTGTGGTTGTACCTACGGTACGGCCATCTGTATCGCTGAGGCACGCAAGCCTCCCCACCAATGGCAAGGTCCATGGTTCATGGGGGGGGGAAATTAACAGGTAAAAGAAATTATAATCATAAATGCATTCTAACGCTTGCCAGGCCCAGTAGTAGCACCATGTTGCGATGGAGATGTGTAGAGCCCATGTTTCCTAATAATTGCTAAGCACTTGGTGAATGGGGGCCACGTGATACAGAGTTAAAGTGTATGGTACCTAGTGTAGAAACAGCTGGCCATGTGCTTCTGTGTTCATATGCAAAGCAAAGTGATGGGCAGTGAGTGCTACTCACGCTGTTTCATCATGCAGATGCAATGCTCTACTGTGTATATACAGTTGGAAAAACTGTTTCAAATGTATGTATGTACTCATGTTTTAATGAACAAATTTTGAGGAAACAAGTAAATAGCTGAAGGGCTTGATAGAATAACGGAACCTGGTATGAGACATCCACTGCAATAGCCGATTCCGGTCACTTTGCCTTTCAATTGTAGCACATATCTCAGCTGTTTTTCCGAAAATTTGCAATGCCTCCATTAACGAGAGGTATGTTGATGCGCTCATTCTTTCCAAAGCTTTCAAATGCCATTAAAAGTATATTGATCCATTAAAAAACGAATCTTCTTCAATATCTCACTTGATATCGGGGTGAAGAGGGTTCAACAAGCAACAAAACTATATGCTCCTGTATGCCTAAAACTTCGTGTCAGTATCTTAAACTGAAACTTCCTGGCAGATTAAAACTGTGTGCCGGACCGAGACTCGAACTCGGGACCTTTGCCTTTTGCGGGCAAGTGCTCTACCAACTGAGCTACCCAAGCATGACTCACGCCCCGTCGTCACAGCTTTACTTCGGCCAGTACCTCGTCTCCTACCTTCCAAACTTTACAGAAGCTCTCCTGGGAACCTTACAGAACTAGCACTCCTGAAAGAAAGGATATTGTGGAGACATGGCTTAGCCACAGCCTGGAGGGTGTTGCCAGAATGAGGATTCAGTATCTTAAACTGTTCATAAAATAAAATGTATGTTACTTATTATGTGGTTCACCACGTATATACGAATTTATGACTCATCTGAAAGTGCACAGGGCATTTTCAGCATTACATACCCAAGTTCATGATTATATCAGAGTGGAAGTGGGAATGATTTTCATAGAGAAGTACATAACTTAGTAAGGACCTATATCTGAAAGGTGTGTTGTATCGATCTAAAATAATCTTCAGTACATTACCTGGAGAAAGAAAGAACAACTTCAGGTTTCTTTCAGAAAGAGTTGAAAAAGCTGCTCCCAAGAAGTTAGTATGCTGTCCCCTGTGTACTGACTTCTGGTGATGTGCTATATTTATTGAAGGAATTAGATGTACTGTGTTTTTTCAAAGTTTAGAGCAAGCCCATTTTCAGAAAACCTATTATTGACTTTTCGAAAGACCTTATTTGTATCATTTTCACTTGGAGTTTCTTTTACTGGATTAATAATTACCCTTCTATCTTCAGCAAGCAGTGTCAGTTCAGCTTCCTGTCTCAGATAGGACGGGAGGTCGTACACATATATCAAGAACAGAAGGGGACCCATGATTGACCCTGTGGAACACCTAATGTAATTTCACCCCAGTTAGATGAAGTGGTAAACTTATTTAAATCACTTGACCCATATAAGGAAGCTTTTTACTTCTTGTTCTGTAGGTATAGCTTAAACCACTCATATGCTATTCCATTTATATCATAGAATTACAATTTACTTAACTTAATGCCATGGTTCACACAATCAAATGTTTTGGATAAGTCACAGAAAATTCCTATTGGTGACATTTTACTATTTAAAGACTCTATTATTTGGACAGTGAAATTGCATATCACTGTCTCAGTGTAACAGCATTTTTGAAATCCGGACTGTGATTTACTAAGTATCCCATTACTCTTGAGATGGCTAACCACTCTTGAGTACGTTACTTTCTCGAAGATTTTTGAAAGTGCTGTAAGCAAGGATACTGGCCGCTAATTATTGACATCTGTGGTGTCCTCCTTTTTGTAGAGAGGCCTGACAATGGCATTTTTAACCTTGCGTTGGTGATGCATTACATATGTGTCTCAGAACACCATCTGTAATTGCTCCACATTGCACCTCTATAAGGACTATGTGTCTTTCTTGTACCAATGTTAAAATAAAAATAACATTAGAAACCAATTAATAGAACAGTAGAAACAGCAAAGAAAAATATTTCATTTCTAATCAGAGTATAATGCTCTATGGGTATCCTTCTTATTGTTGTTCTGTGTTGCTATCTACGTACACACGTTGATATGACAAAGAGTAGCGATTTCTAGGTAGCGATGACTGTTGTTGTCCTGTATGTTAGAATACTTTGGTTATCAAGGATGTTTGTTGTTAGAAGTAGTGTGCGCGATGTTTGAATATCTTGGAAAGAATGTGAAAAAAAGTACGTAACAGCAATAGGTGTCGTTCGTAGTTAAGTAAGATTTCGTTTAGTAGTGTTTCGAAGTCTTTTGACGTTGATGTTTGACGATGTATACAATTTATTTGCGTCAATTGTATTAGTTTCTGTATATGTAGGAGACTGTCTGCTATTACGGGAAGAAGATATATACGCTTTTCATTCGTGGCTCAGAAGCTGTTGTGTGAATCCTCATTGTTGTCCTTTTGGTGAGGTAGAAGTGTCGCGTAGTAACTTAATATCTACTCAAAATATTTTGCATTTATTTGTTTTTACACCTTATTTGAATATCATTTCGTCTGTCATCTGACGTGTGTGGCCCTGTTTTTCTTTTGTCGTCCTTTTAACCTCAGTACCGCCTTGTATGGAAATAATGATATAATTTTGTGTATCCTGTACCTTACGATGCACAGACCGAATCAACTCAGAAGATAGTTCGAAGATTGTTTGATGCAGCTTTCCATGCTAGTTTGTTGTGTGCAAGGCTCTCATCTTCTTTCTCTCATTTAAAAAAAAAAAAAAAAAAAAAAAAAAAAAAAAAAAAAAAAAAAAAAAAAAAACTTGAAGCCCTTTCACACTAACTATCTAGCCAGCACATCAAGATATTAGTCGTAGATAACAGTGCTAACAGTCTGTATTCCATAGCTCAGTCTTTGCACCACAATAAAATTTTTGGCAGCCTTATTCACTTTATGTGCAGAATTATTTTGCTTTACTTAAGAACACTTTCTCACAAATTTTTAAGGTCATTCTATTTCATCTACTGCGAATGCCTTTAAAAACAGTAGGGCTCCATCAACATATTTTAGGTATACAATTTTGTCAAGTAATTACATTCATTTTGTTTAACTCACTGCGGATCATTCCTCTAGTGAATGTGTTGAATTTTTCACTGCTACAGTATATTTTGGAGTTTACATGTGAAATTGAATATCAGTGTAATTTATGCTGACACCTGGAGCTTCCAGATGTTATTCATGTGAATCAGAATCTTTCATTTATTTCTCCTATTTATAACTTACTTTGACTACAGCTAGGATGGAATGCTGTGAATGTGATAACCTCGTCATATTGTCAATTGGAAACATTTGTTCATTGCAGGCATTGTTTTCTGAGAGTTTAAGTTAGACTGCAGATCAGTCATAAATTATGCTGTATAAAAATTCTTTTTCTGTTAATTTCTATTGGTTTCAAAAATTGTTATGAATAGTACCCATTTAGTGGTTTTTTTATTTTTTCTTCCATAATAGTTCAGTTTGCACATTGCAGATTTCCTCCACTGCTTGATGATGGAACACTTTGTCCTCCCATCTTTTATATTTGATTTGGCTTTTTGCAGAGATATGGGATTTAAAGTAGGGTAACATGTTTTAAATCCCTATGAAAAGGAACAAATCCGAGACTTCACTGTAGAATCTTATAGTTGAGGAACAGTTAATTATGGCAGTATAAAACTACCTGACTTAGCAGTTGCTTAAGTTCGAGTAAACCATTTTGAAGTCTGATAATTGCTGTCACAACTCTATTCTTGAAACTTTGTTAGTAATTTGCTTATCAGTCTGCTTAAATACAGTACATTTGCCAATGTGTATGCTCATTTTGTTGGACAAATGTTGTTTAATCCTTATAATTTCATTGTAATTTATAAAATAGGTAAATACTCAGGATGATGTAGAACTGGTACCAGGATGTCATGTGGCCCAACACTGATTATGTAAGTTCAAAATGGTTCAAATGGCTCTGAGCACTGTGGGACTTAACTTCTGAGGTCATCAGTCCCCTAGAACTTAGAACTACTTAAACCTAACTAACCTAAGGACATCACACACATCCATGCCCGAGGCAGGATTCGAATCTGCGACCGTAATGGTCACGCGGTTCCAAACTGAAGCGCTTAGAACCGCACGGCCACACCGGCCAGCGATTATCTAAGTCACATGGTGTTGAAGGGATGTGTAGGTGCCAGTTACTACTATAGAATCGGCACAGCAAGACTGGTCGATGTGGAGTACTGATAGAATGACACAAGAGAGCCAGTGTTTGGACATTGCCATGACCACACCTTAAATGAAGTTGCCATACTTACTGATGTATCTATATGGACTGTCCAACGTGTCTTGAAGGAATGGTGCACCACATGAAAGCACGTAACACTGCGTAAGGACACTTTTTTTAAAGGTGCCTAACTGTCATGGAATGGAGACAAGTATCACACCTT
This sequence comes from Schistocerca serialis cubense, assembly GCF_023864345.2. Classification (NCBI taxonomy): domain Eukaryota; kingdom Metazoa; phylum Arthropoda; class Insecta; order Orthoptera; family Acrididae; genus Schistocerca; species Schistocerca serialis. The sequence goes on from NC_064640.1 coordinate 310,231,536, forward strand.
GCAAATGATGATTGATTTCAAATCCAACACGAATTGCTGCTATCAGTGAATGCAGGTTGATTTCTACCAGTATCCGAGCAGACATTACTAAGGGAATTGCTTGCAATGGACATTTTTCATTTGGGTGCCTAGCAAAAGGTTGTTACTCACAGCAGCATATGAAGCTGCGGGATTACGGAGGTGTCCGATTCCACTCGTCTGCTTTGATGCATGATATCATCAGTATGGTGGAAATGGCTATTCTAAGCGTCTCCAATATGGTGCCTATGATGTCACTACATACACACGGCAACAAACACAAAAATACGTATAAATAAGACAATAACATCTTCCTCCTAAAATACATTCAAACTACTGGGACAACTGTGGGAAATTGGGTTTTTTTGGGAGGAGACAAGCTAAATATAACAGTAAAACAAAACACACAAAAAGACAAACAAAAAAATAATCACAAAATCTATAGGAATCTGACACTTCCCTTGACCTATATAGGTCAACCGCAGCTGACGATGCCAAAACACCAACGCCTACAGCAAAAATTACGGAAATTGCAATCAGACATTTCCCTTGACCACTGCTGAGGATACCAAAACACCAATACCTACATATAAAACTACGAAAATTGGAATCGGTCATTTTCCTTGACCTTTACAGGTCAACCACAACTATTGATACGAAAAAACCAACACCTACAACTATGAAAAACAAAACCACAACACCTCAAAAATTCAAAAGTCAAACAGTCCTACGCAAATTAAAAGACATTCAATACACAATAAATACACAGAACATTACAACAAACAGTCCCAAAAAAACAATTACTATCACCAACAGACACAAGACGACATCTACAAACACAACCAACGCAAACTCCGCGCCATAATGACGTAATACACAACACCCTTATGTCACATGTCAAAGCAGACGGGTGGAATCGGACGCTTCCGTTGACCTGAAGCTGCACGCCTTTAATATACTAAACAACACAGAAACTGGACAGGGGATAAATGGAGAGACGTAGTGTATCTGACGGTCCGTGATTTTCTCTGTTTACAAACAATACAAGGCTTTTAGTGCACAGGCAGCCCAATTAGGTCTTTTAACCTGCAGCATGTGGAGAGTGTATTTTAAGCTGGAGGTGATTTCTGTGATGTTTTGGGGTGTTCTTTGTACAATGATTTGGGCTCACTCATTCACATTACCATACCCAACAACCCGGATATTTATTTCAACGTTCTTTGTGACTTAGTGTTGTCCTTTCTTCTACATTTTCATGATCAGTATGCTGTGGACACTTTTGTCATCTTAGTTCACAACTGTGGTCACAGGGCTGCACATGTACATTTCTGGTCTGACTAACACTGGCTCATTAAATCATTTGATTTAATGCCATAGAAAATGTATGAGACTGTTTGGACCTGTGGGGTGAAACGTAGTAGTCAGCATCACCACAGTTTGATAGCTCTGTGGGATCCATCAAGTATGGCATACCGGAAGAAACTTGTGGGCTCTATTTTCACTGGACTTAGGCCATTGGCAAGGCTAGGGGTGGGGTTACATGGTAATGTTGTAAAGTCTTCTGGAATCGACTAATTTTTTGTCCATTGTGCATATTACTAAATATTTATTTTGTTGCTACAGCCACCAACACTTTTCCGTAAACTCGCATTTGGACTTTAGTGTCCGATGTTGTATACTTTTGTTTTACAGATTGTTTTCTGTTCTAACAAATCTTGCAATTAATTTTATATAGATTTTAATTTAAACAATTGGATGGTTTAGGATTCTACTTTTCCATTTCAGAATTGCTGCCTTTTATCATTTTAATGTTCCAGAGCTGGAATAATGGGACCACTTTACTAGAAACTGACACATATTATTAAAAGTCCATGTTAATTGTAAACTGTACTTTTCACCAGAAATGTGTCCCATTTTATGTTTCAGGCAAAGCAATGTTCTGGTTGAAGTATGTAGCCTTAAGGTTTAACAAAAAAGTACATCTGTAGGCGATGCATAACTTAAAGTGCTGTGTTTTAAGTGGAATGTGTCTATTCCTGCAGTCTACATAATACTATGGTAAACTCATTGAAATTGTATTCAGGAGGCATGGGATTCATGGGAAATGAGGAAATGGATGGGGTACAAAGTGGGAAGAGGGTTATGGAAGATTCTGCTGGATTTAAACAAATAACTGCATCAAGAGGGAAGAAGGGGATAGAGCACTAGGAGGGGAGGACACAGGGTAGAAGAAACAAGTAAGAGGTAGGGATATGTTTCAAGGAGGATGCTGGAATGCAGAAGAAGAGCAGAAATGTGAGTGTGAGCTTGGAGTGTAGGTAGAAGAGTACAGTGTGTGATGAGAACAGGGAAAAGGCAACAGGCGATGAACAGGGATTAAGGCAGACTGGTACCAGAGGAGCTGTGGAAATGGGTGCAATTTTGCAAAGGAGGTGGGAGCTCCTAACGTGTACAGTTAATAGAAGAGTGGGTGTTGATGATGAGACTTCTGTACTTAGTAGATTTGAGGCAGTCCTGGCTTGGCAGCAGCTCCTACATTTACTAAATGTAATTTTACATTCTGATTGCAGATTGTTTTGTACTCATTCTGATTCACTGCTGCTGGGATTTATAAAAAATATTAGTGAACCTCTGTAGCATTTTCTTTTTACTATAAAATCAATGGGCATCTATTATTCGAATGTTTGTCCCTCGTACAGATTAATGGGTAGTAGTCTAGATTGGGGCCAGTGCTGTACTTACATGTTTTGTGCAGCAATGTTGTACGTGATCGCCATGAAGTATGCTGAGAATGAAAGAAGGTGTGTCAACTGTTGATTCTATGCAGGTGATACGAGAACAATGAACAAACAGTGTTCCATAGAAAGAGACAAAGGAATATCCTGGCTTCACCAACTTGCAACCAGATTGTCAGTTTACAACCTAACCTAGACTTTGTACGATACTACATATCACACTGTCACCATAACCTTTATTCAAAGTAAATATTAAAACAATGTCAAATTTTCAAGTGAACTTAGAGAATGCTTTCAATTTCATCACTAGGAATGTGTGGCTTCTTTCCTTGCCTCTTACTGGTTTTATGAAACTGTCATCCCACTAACAACTCAAAACTGATGTGTTGCTGACTTGTGAGCAGTCGGGAGACACTTCCATGTCTTATGCTGCACCTGATCTCAACTTAAATTGGTTATTTGAATGCATTCAACACATCTACAGAGCTATTTTTGCTGTTGCTGTGACTGCCAACATTGAAGAGTGAAGATTTAATGTTGATTAGAGTATGAATTATGTTGGAGGTAATTGGCCAAACAGTTAATTTCATTCTTTTGGAAAAAGGGGCAGGGGTCGAGGAGGGAGGTGGATTGCAATGTTACATAGTGTTTTGATCAACTTACTGCACATAGAATAACAGTGGTTTACTTACAGAACCACAGTGCTCAAGTTACAGTATACAGTCGTAAATAGTCTGTTACTTGATGTAAAGAAAAACTTAACATACTCAGAACAAATACATTACAAATTACATTTCATAACATGTAACAAGGGACATAAATGAACCAAGGGTTGTAGTTCATAGTTATGATACTCCTTGGTTTCTGATTAAATGTCAAAAGTCAGGTGAACACTCCACTAAGGAGCTTTTTTTGTATGTTCTGCAGCTAAAATGGGGTACTTGAATCACACATCACTGGGGATAAATTGTTACAGAGAGAGGGAGGAGGGGGGGGGGAGGAGGGAGTGTCCTGTTGCTGTTCCCTGCCCCCCACTGACCACCTCACCTGTAAACATGGTTTATTGAGCATAACACCACCTGCTTTTTCAGCAGAGACTGAACATAGGTCATAGACAGAAGATAAGCAATCAAGAGCTCCCTTGCATTAGTCAGCACTTGGCATCCTCCTGTCGACTCTCCCATGCCACTACTCTTCTGGTGACATCCCTGTTGCTGTGGTGGGGGTATTAAATTTGGAAGCCAAATTGCTGCATTTTCTGCATGTAGAAAATCTAGGCACTGTAACATACACATTTCAGTGTCAGATTGTGTTCTGTTGCATTGCATCAGTTTTTGTGTGTGAGGATACACAGTCTATCAGAAGATTATCACTCAGTACATTTAACGTGTTTGTAGTAGCAATATTATATTCTGGGGTAGTCAAGTTTGCTGCAGAAGGCAAAATCAAAGCTAGGGAGCAGGTCAATGTGTTGTAGGCCAGTTACTGTCTTTGATACTTAATGTATTCTATAACAGATTGACATTCCAATGGGATATATATCAATTCCTCAAAACCAGTAAGAATGGTCAAAAAGTACATCAATAAATCTTTTCCATTCTGGTGCTGTTTTCTCCATACACTTACAGATGAATAGCTGTCAAACAGTATCTTCCACTGCCTAGTTTCATGTAGTGATTTGTAATGGCTGCTCGAGCACATGTTTTGATGTTAGTGTGAGAACCTGTGGCTGTGTCTTTAAAAATTAATTTGTAATTCACATTTAGGTATTTGAAATATGAGAGGCCTTATTGATTTAAAAAGTCTGAAATAGTAGTTGTGTCTGGAAAAATATGCTCTTTGACAATGCTGTATACTACAGTTTCTGTTCTGTTCAGTGAGGTACTGCCTGGAAAAAGTGTTTGTGAGAACCTCTTTTGATGCAGCCTTCTTCCCGATTTATAATCTGTCAATTTCAACAACTCCCTTTCCTTAGTGTTTAATGTTAGTGGAAACAACAATGCTGAGAAGTAGACAGGTATAAGCTTTTGTAAAATAATAAAATTGTTTTAGAAAGAAGAGTGGCACGTACTTGTTTAATATAATATCTGAAATGGCAGATATTGAGCTAAGTGATGGTGAAACTGAAACTCAACCAAAATTGGTCAACAGATGAAAGGCAATTGGGCCTGATGATGTATTTCTAAAATTTTCTGTGTGTGCAAAATAACACTCTCAGTCCCTGTTAGCAGTAGTTGACAATAGATCACTGGAATAATGAAGTGTTCCAAGTGATTGGAAAAATTTGTAGGTAATTATCATTTTCTAGAAGGATAGTCAGGCAGGTGCACATAACTACAGGCCCGTATCCTTGATATCAGTCTTTTATAGAATTATGCAACGTGTTTTATACGACTTTTTGTAAATTGAATATCATTGTTTGAATCAATATGGATTCTTCAAATGATCATGTGAAGCTCTGCTTACTTGGTTTGTACATGAGATTCAGAAGGCAGTTTATAATGGTATGTAGGTCGTTGTCATGTTTCTTGACTTCTGGGAAGTATTCAGTATAGTTTTGCTCTGCCTTTTGGTGAATAAAATAAGACTTCCATATTAGACAAGATTTTTGATCAGGTTTAGGACTTTATAACAGGTAGAACTCAACACCATGTTGTTAATAGAATGAAACAAACTTGACAACATCCTCCATACAGTCCCAATCTCTCTGCTTTCAACTTCCCTATTTTTGTAGCCCTGAGGAAAGGCGTTTGTGATCATCAATTTACTTCTCACAATGACATGCACGCCTCAATACAACCATGGTTCTAAAGGCAAATACAAACACTTTTCTAGGAAGGCATTGATAGCCTTGTCTCACATTTGGATAAATACATTAACAGTTATGGGGACTACTTTTGAAATAATGAACAGTTTACTTACTTTTTTTCCATCTGTCTCATTTTTATTTGGCTGTCATTTATTATTTAAGTACATCACATTTTAATTGATTTTGTATAGTCAGTCTCTCTCTCTCTCTCTCTCTCTCTCTCTCTCTCTCTCTCTCTCTCTCTCTCTCTCTCTCTCTCTCTCTCACACACACACACACACACACACAACAATAATTTGTATGCTCTAATGAGAAACTGAGCACAGGATAATTTTAATAAAGACTTAACAATGACTTTTGGCCATTTTAATCACATTTATTTTTGAGTTTTCAAATGTGGGTGCTGACAAGCTACTTACTGCAGTACATAAATTAGTTTATTTTTCACGTACTTCCAACATTTTAATTGGCTGTGGGGAAAGGACCCAAGAAAGTCCATTGTTTCCATTTTGTTAATCTACTGCACAGCCCTTTTTAATAGAAATTTAATTTTGTCTGTGAAATGCTTCACTCTCTTCAGAAATAGTTGAAACTGTTACTTAATTTGTGTAGTGTAACTAAGTATTGTTTTGTTGAAACATGTTGCAATATGTTGGCTTCCTTAGATACGTGTGTGAATATAAACAGAATGTCAGCTATTTATGTTTTTTTTACAATACTGGAAAACCTTCGGTCAAATGCAAGCAATGTTATTATTGAAGAACCTCACTATATAGCGGGCACATTGATTGGTAGAGAAGCAAATAAATAAGAACTGGAACACACTAACTCAGCTCAAGAGTTTTTATTTTAGGAATACTCTGTTGATGATATCAGACAGAAATGGCTTGTCTTGAGTGGTGAAACAATGTTTACCTGTGGCTGGGACGAAGAAGAAGTAAGATGTTGTAGGCAGATTTAATGGTCAAGTGTCTGTACACAGGAAAGGACAGAAAGTACGAGGTGCATTCAAGTTCTAAGGCCTCCGATTTTTTTTTTTCTCCAGACTGGAAAGAGATAGAAACATGCGCATTGTTTTAAAATGAGGCCGCATTCATTGTCAATACGTCCCAGAGATGGCAGCACCGTATGGCAGATGGAATTTTACCGCCAGCGGCGAGAATGAGAACTGTTTTAAATACTTACAATGGCGACGTTTTCCTTACTTGAACAGCGTGCAATCATTCGTTTTCTGAATTTGCGTGGTGTGAAACCAATTGAAATTCATCGACAGTTGAAGGAGACATGTGGTGATGGAGTTATGGATGTTTCGAAAGTGCGTTCATGGGTGCGACAGTTTAATGAAGGCAGAACATCGTGTGACAACAAACCGAAACAACCTCGGGCTCGCACAAGCCGGTCTGACGACATGATCGAGAAAGTAGAGAGAATTGTTCTGGGGGATCACCGAATGACCGTTGAACAGATCGCCTCCAGAGTTGGCATTTCTGTGGGTTCTGTGCACACAATCCTGCATGACGACCTGAAAATGTGAAAAGTGTCATCCAGGTGGGTGCCACAAATGCTGACAGACGACCACATGGCTGCCCGTGTGGCATGTTGCCAAGCAATGTTGACGTGCAACGACAGCATGAATGGGACTTTCTTTTCGTCGGTTGTGACAATGGATGAGACGTGGATGCCATTTTTCAATCCAGAAACAAAGCGCCAGTCAGCTCAATGGAAGCACACAGATTCACCGTCACCAAAAAAATTTCGGGTAACCGCCAGTGCTGAAAAAATGATGGTGTCCATGTTCTGGGACAGCGAGGGTGTAATCCTTACCCATTGCGTTCCAAAGGGCACTACGGTAACAGGTGCATCCTACGAAAATGTTTTGAAGAACAATTTCCTTCCTGCACTGCAACAAAAACATCCGGGAAGGGCTGCGCGTGTGCTGTTTCACCAAGACAACGCACCCGCACATCGAGCTAACGTTACACAACAGTTTCTTCGTGATAACAACTTTGAAGTGATTCCTCATGATCCCTACTCACCTGACCCGGCTCCTAGTGACTTTTGGCTTTTTCCAACAATGAAAGACACTCTCCGTGGCCCCACAGTCACCAGCTGTGCTGCTATTGCCTCAGCGATTTTCCAGTGGTCAAAACAGACTCCTAAAGAAGCCTTCGCCGCTGCCATGGAATCATGGTGTCAGCGTTGTGAAAAATGTGTACGTCTGCAGGGCGATTACGTCGAGAAGTAACGCCAGTTTCATCGATTTCGGGTGCGTAGTTAATCAGAAAAAAAATCGGAGGCCTTAGAACTTGAATGCACCTCGTAACATACAAACATGACTCTTTCCCCCATTCCAACCTGTGCTTCATGCCTAATGACCATAATCTTCGTTCCTTTAAAATTACCTAATTTACACCATGTGAATTGCCTATTTTTGATAGGCGTCTTATTTGAATTATGACCGAATGGCCTCCCAAATCAGCCATGTCATTTACAACATTATTATATTGTACGAGACTACTAACACTGTCAGGAGATATACAGTGGATGTACAAAAATATGGAAGTACCAAAAACATAACATATTACCATTCGTAATAAGGTGCAGGAAACCTCTTAGCATTCAAAACAATTTCCAGTCTCCTCAGAATGCATAAATACAGGTCCTGTGTGGTTTTCGAGGCACTCTTATACCATCATTTCTCCAAAGTAGTGGCAACTTCAGGTAATGATGATGGAGATGGTCAGTGGTTGCACACTTTTTTTTCCAAAGTAGACTGCAAAGGTTTAATAATATTCAGATCCGGTGACTGTTGTGGTGAGGGGAGATGATAGTTCATCCTCATGCTTGCAAAACCAGTCCTGGAAAATGCTGTCATCTTGAAACACAGCGTCAGGTTTGGTGAACATTGTACCATGGCATGGACTTGATCAGCCAAAATGGTCGCATAATCCTTGTCAGTAAAGTGACCTTGCAGAGTAACCATAGGGTCCATAGAATACACAATATGGTTTTCCAAATCATCACTGAAGGCCACAGATGCTCTTGGCCAGAAATTGGAAACAGTGTGAGTAAGACTCATATGACGAAATGACTTTTTTCCATTGCTCCATAGTCGTGGTTTTATGGCTTTCATGCCACATTTTCCTATTTGCAGCCATTTGCATCATTGATGACTGGTTTTGGAATTGCAGCTCGCTCTGCAGTTTCCTGCTTATGGAACTCCTTTCATGTTAGTTTGGTGCTGACAGGGTTCATGAGTGTGATATTCAGTTTTCCAGTGACTTTTGCAGCTGTCACACCCTTAGTTTTCATCACCATTCTCTTCAATCACCATATGTCACGATCGCTCAAAACACACTTTCATCCCCATTGTGATGTATCGGATGATGTTTTCTGCTTTCACTGTATGTGGTATATATATTCAGTACTGTGCCTTTTGAAATACCAAGCACTTTGGCTACAATGATTATGGAAACACCCACCATACGAAAACCAACAGTTTGCCCATGTTTGACTTCACTTGACGCTGACATAATGCTCTCACAGCTACATAGAACACTCTTCTGACCATGACTGACACATGCAATGTATTGAGCACTTCACACATGTGCCATTTGTGATTAAATACATCATGGTGTTTCCATATTTTTGTCCAACCCCTATATGTTTCAGTAGATATCCTTCAGTACAGGAGGGCTATTGGGTTTTCAAGACAGGTACTCCTTTACATGTTTCAGCACTCTTGTGTATCTTACTGCCAAAAATATTGGAAACATCCCTATAGGTTGCCTATTTTCAGAATTCTGAAACTGATAAATATTTTTGGTACATTCTGTATTTACAGTGTCATAGGCTCAATATAGTACTACACTCATATGCCTCAAATGTTATTTTTCTTCATTCACCTAAATTTCAGCATGTTCTCCCTCAGTATTTTTTCTTTGTCTTCTCATGACAATTTTGTCTGATAAGCATCCTATAGCAAAATAACTATCTGCCTTGCATTCTCTAGAGTAATATTCATAATGTCCTCATGTCCTTGAGCTAAAAAGCCTTAAAATAGCACCAGATGGTGATCATTATTTTATGGGTAAGTTTAATGAAATGGAATGACTTGTATGGGAGAAAGTATATGTAGGACACTGGCAGTGGCAATAATTCTTGGTTTGTTAACTGTTCCATGTAATAAGGATCCTGGTACTGTTGTATGGATTGAAAGGATATTTAAAGATCCTTATAAAATCCCTTCAGTTTCAAAATGAGACCACATTTTACACTAATACTGAGCAAGTGGAGCAGCAGTTAAGACATTGAAATTTGGGAGGGATGGGGTTCAGATTCGGTTCAGACATTTAGATTTAAGTTTTCCATGATTTCACTAAAGTGCATGTGACAAATGCAGGGATGTTTTGGGACCGATTTCCTTCCCCTCTTCGAGCTCCTACTCTGTCTCAAGTGTCCTCGTCATTGATGGAATCCCTGATCTTTCTGTCTACATTATTGTGCAATGTTATTAAGAATATCTGCTGTCGGAGGATGCTTGTATCATCAAAGTAAACGCAGTAATTTGGCATGTTGTGAGACTGTGATATCATCAGACCTGATGCTTGTCATCAAGTGCAGGATAATATGTCTAATAAGAGCACACTTCTTTGCAGCCAGATTTTGAGTGTGCAACTTGTGTTGTGCAGCAGCTAGACCTTTCAGATACTGCCCAGTCAAGGGTGAATCATCAGTACTATAATTTGGAGGAAACAAGTACTGTCTGAATCAACTGTTATGGGCAACAATATGTTGTTGATAGGACACAGTTAATTATCCCACATTATAGTAGTAGAGAGATGAGGCACAATGCAGCAAGTAACTCACCAGTTCAGTGTTGGTCAACAGTCTGAGAGCAAACATCCCATCCAGAAGCATTTTCTCAGACAAAAGAGACTGCTCAACACCAGTACATCTGCATAGACAAAACTAACATGAACCAAGGAATATTTTTTTTATGACAGTCATCAGACACATGATAAATTTAAGAGTAACAGCAAACTTTGGGCTAAGATAAACAGTATTCATCACTCCAATTTACCTGTTCTAACACCAGTAGAAAAAATGTGGCCTGTCCTTGTCTGGAACTCAAAAGAATGTGATCAACATCATAAGCACCATTGTGTGAAATTATTTTTTTGTGTGCATTCCACCAGTTCTGGTGGAATGAGTAATAACCTGTGAGTTCCTACACCTACCACCCACAACGGACATGCATTGGTTACTATATGTACCATCCACAGCAGACTTCCAGCGGACTTAAGTTGGGCCACAACAGCAAGCGTAGTGAGCACTGACATTCAAGCAACGTGCCCCAATTGTCCGAGGTGGCTACCAGGGGCAGCTTGGTCATCAACTGCTGTTACCAGGGACAGTCTGGTCACTGACTGCCATTATCAAATCTTCTGTGCGGATGCAACACTACGCAAGCTACACCTGCTGCAGATAATGTAGCTGTATAAGGGCTTGCAAGGGCCTCTGGGTCCTCAATTGTTACGTGTGTTAGAGATATGTAAACCGCTTTCATTGTATTCATGTTGATTTAATTCTTTGACCCAATAGATGGTATCTCTTTTATGGCCGTGTGTTTCCTTGTGTTCCTAGGTAGAACACAAGTGGCAATGTTGATACAGAGTTTCATGTGTTTTGGAGTCTGTGTTTTTTCTGCCATTTGGCTCTTCCTTGGAGGCTTTGCTCCAGTCACTTCTGCAACAACAGCAGGTGCATACAGCTGTGTTGTAACCTTTGTTGGCTATGTTGACCCAGGCTCAACTGCCAGTTGTTCACCCGTACCTGTAGCTCCCCTATGAAGAAACTGCAGAAGGCTGATGCTTATGAGAAATGGCTTTACTAACATTTTGTGACATTCTGGGTGGTTGATATGGAGGTCTCTAAGGCTCTTTTCTTATTGTGGGTACATGCTTGTATGTAACACTTATTGTGCCAATTGGCTTCTCTGCAAGAACCTGCATTACTTTCATTTGACAATATGTGTAGTTTGCTGCCCTCCTAGCACTACAAGTGTATGCATTGTGGATGCTGAATTCTGCCAGTGCCACAAATAGCTGCAGCACTGCTATCGAGCATGGAAGGCTGAGATCCATGGCCTCAGTCGTAAGTGTCAGTTCGTCACAGTGAAGTCGTAGAGTCTTATGCAGACACCGTAGTCAGATAAACAATCACTTGTTCAGCCCCAGATAAGAAGGTGTGTCAACATGCCCTTCAGTTTGAGGACTCTACGTTAGAAGAGGTTTTGAATATTGCACAATCGTTTGAGGCCTCCCTTGCCATGAGCCACCAAATAAAGTTTTGGAATAATGTCATCATTGTTGACAGCATGCAGCCCTGGTGTATGGAGTCTAGCACACTGGGGGAAGATGAAGTAGCTGCAGTACAAACAAGCCAACCAGGTTGATGTAGAAAGCAGATCATAAGCAGTGGATGCCGCTTTCTTCGTGTCCCTCTCCTTTTATACAGCATGACAAAAAGTAACATAGCAATGGTATGTTGTAAATCTCTACCCCACCAGCAGTCATGGCAGGAATCAATAGATGTCAATATTTGTTCTGTTTCATTGTTCTGTTCACCATTGTCTGCAGGCCAGAACAAACTTTTCGTTGAAATGTAGATAATGGATAAGCCATTAATCCTACAAGTCAGCATGGAGGCTACCATGTCCCTATTCAGCTAATAGATCACTAATGGATCGCTTCCCCATCACCAGTCCCCTTGTTATCTCTGCTGTTGTGGTGGATCCAGTGCTCTGGTAGATTGTACACATGATACAATATGGGTGGCCCAAACAGCCGCTGGGCCACGCATTGGATCCCCGTCAGAATTTGTATGTGTTGTGCCAGGCAAGGATCCCCAATGTTGGCACGCATTGAGTGTTGGTTGGTGAGCTGTAACAAACATCAGATTCCTGTTCTTGGCCAGTCCACAGCCGACACAGTTTACAAGTTAGTTGACCGTTTCATTATGTACTTGGTAGTTAATGATGTGAGTACTGAAAATTTGTTTGAGCTAGATGCAGTTGCTGCTTTTGGTTTTTCTATTGTGGATGCAGTGCATTTGGTGTCAGACCAAGTGCCTTATTGTGAATTCCTTGTGTTCTGAGTTTTTAGATCTCACTTTACGTTGAGCAAACTATTTCATTATACCCTCAAACACACCTACCGCCCTATCTTTTACTGGGTGCAGCCAGTTTCCAGTAGCTTTACGCAACAAGGTTGACAGAGCTGGATTGTTTGATGTCATTGAGAGGAGACATCAAAATTGTTGCTCGTGGTTACTATACCTCCTGGAATGTATCAGTATTAACGGCTAATGTTTGCAGTCACTAGTGCACCTGCCATCTTTCAAATATTTTTGGAACAGATTACGAAGGTTGTCCCTCAGTACATTAACTGTCTTGATGATATCATCATGACAGATGCTACCTCAGAGGGCCACCTACACAACCTCCTTTTTTCATTTACTGTTCTACAGGCTGTAGGCCTCAAATGTAATCTCACTAAGTCTCACTTTTTCCAGACTTCCATTATTTATTTGGGTCATGAAATTTCCCAGCAGGGCCTGTGCCCCAAGGAACAACATGTCGCCACTATTACGGCCTTTCCCCATCTGTCTGATCTGTGGGAACTTCAGGCATTCATTGGCAAAGTGGCATTCTGCCACAAGTTTCTCTTCCCAGAGCTGCTACTATCTCTCACCCCTTGCATCTGTTGCTTCAGAAAAGTGCTCTTTTTGTTTGGTCTGCAGCCTGGGAGTGTGCTTTTGTGCAGCTTAAGGATAGTCTTTGCTCTATGCCGGGGCCGGCCAGAAATTCTGCACGTGTGCGGTGCTCCTGCACATGTGCAACTTCCGGGTCACAGTGTGCACGCCACAGCCGTCAGCGTTCATGTAGTGCATGTTTCTACGCACAGATGTCGCTTTATCCACTTGCTGGGATACTCTGAACCGGCGCATTCTAGTGCTCTTTCCACAGCTTGCAATGGGAAGGTATTTTGCGTATTAAACATTTAAAATACTATCACAGTTTACTCATTGAGACATATACTTTTATGTTAACAGTTTAACCCAGTAAGACATGTAATACAATTAACAACCGTGGGCTTTTATTAAGAAAGCTTGACTGATGGCAGGTAAATACGCGTAATGTTTTTGAGCTAGTATTTAAGAAAGAGAGCACTTAGCGACTTCCAATGAACCTTATTCATGATTTCAAATAACATTAAACTAATGCAAGGTTTCCTATAACTAATTCTCGGCGCCCTCAGTTACATTCACATGATTTCTGTCTCACTGACCTCTGAACATAATGATAACCGCAGACCTCTCGATGATCACCTGTTATTTCAATACCATTATTGCTATATCTTCCATCAGTTCCGTCTGAAATCTGCATAATAACTGACAGTTAGATGAATGTTATGTTTTATCGACTTCAGCTGAGCGTAGCCCTTCACACATTTCAGAAAAACCCTAAATGTATGCATTGAAACAGTCGGTTTAATGACCAATTTTCCTCTTGCTTGTACCACATAAAAAGGGAAGTGGAGCCGCCGCCGTTCATTTAGGACACATGTCTAATAACAGATGTCACTGTCGCTCCCTGTCGCACATGTGCAGCACTTCCGCATGTCTGCACACTGTGCAGCGTTTGGCCGGCCCTGCTCTATGCCGTGTCTTGTAACATATCCACCCTTGGACCAGGAGTAATTCCTTTGTTTTCAACTGAATACGGAGACAAGCAACACAGTGGATCGCTTCCCCAACACCTGTCCCCTTGTTATCTCTGCTGTTGTGGTGGATCCAGTGCTCTGGCAGATTGTACGTGATACAATATGGGTGGCCCAAACATATGTCTTGTAACATATCCACCCTTGGACCAGGAGTAATTCCTTTGTTTTCAACTGAATACGGAGACAAGCAACACAGTGGATCGCTTCCCCAACACCTGTCCCCTTGTTATCTCTGCTGTTGTGGTGGATCCAGTGCTCTGGCAGATTGTACGTGATACAATATGGGTGGCCCAAACATATGTCTTGTAACATATCCACCCTTGGACCAGGAGTAATTCCTTTGTTTTCAACTGAATACGGAGACAAGCAACACAGTGGATCGCTTCCCCAACACCTGTCCCCTTGTTATCTCTGCTGTTGTGGTGGATCCAGTGCTCTGGCAGATTGTACGTGATACAATATGGGTGGCCCAAACAGCCGCTGGGCCAGGCATTGGATCCCCGTCAGAATTTGTATGTGTTGTGCCATCACCTCTCCCTCTTGCATGGTGTTATTCTCTTGCTGACAGAAGTATTTACTCCCTGCGCTGTGGTTCCAGCTGCTCTGTGGTGGGTGATACTCCACGTATAATATCGAGGTCACTGGGAGATCTCTTTCACAAAATTGTTAGTGCACTGCCATGCGTTTTGACGGGTTATTGATCGGGAGGTGGAACACTTTGGCATCACCTGCTGCAAATGTTCAGGTCAGCAGGTGGTGCCGCACACTTTTTTGCCGCGGTTGGTCCCTACCCAGCCTTGGGAAAGAGTGCACTTCGATTTCACTGGTCTTTTCTTTAGTCACTTTCTGGTTATTGGCAATTGACGTTTTTTCTCATTTTCCTTATGTTGTTTGTTGTCCATCTGCGACAGATGTAACTGTCAAGGCCCTGTCAGAGATATTCTCCACAGAAGGCTTGCCTTGCTCCCCAGTTTTGTACAGTGGTCCTTAGTTTGTGATCCATTCTACAAGGACTTCTGAGGCCCATGGGCAGCGGGGGTGCCCTCGTCCCAGTGACTCTCATCCGTACATTCTGGTTTGGGCAGATTCAGAACTTTTAGTGCATTTGGCTGCCACTCCCGGCACCACTACAAATGCCGTGGATCTCTCTTCAACTGTAGCATCATGGATGGCGATGCATGGGCATTCCCCCCCCCCCCCCCCCCCTTCCCCTCCCAAGGAAAGAGTTGTCTAGTATCCCCCTGGTTACTACACCTACCACCCAGAGTGAATGTAAGTCGGGCCACTACAGCAAGCTGTTGTCCACAAGTGGTGGAAGGAATTAGCTGTGTACATAATTAAGTGTATTTGGGAAAGCTTCCATCTCACCTTAATAAGGCAGCTAGCAAAGTGGCTAACATACTGGGTACCAGGTTGAGATTCATTGGGAGAGTGCTTAGAAAATGTAGTCCATCAACAAAGGAGGTGGCTTCCAAAACACTCGTTCGACCTATACTTGAGTATTGCTCATCAGTGTGGGATCTGTACCAGATCGGTTTGACGGAGGAGATAGAGAAGATCCAAAGAAGAGCGGCGCGTTTCGTCACAGGGTTATTTGGTAACCGTGATAGCGTTACGGAGATGTTTAATAAACTCAAATGGCAGACTCTGCAAGAGAGGCGCTCTGCATCGCAGTGTAGCTTGCTCGCCAGGTTTCGAGAGGGTGCGTTTCTGGATGAGGTATCGAATATATTGCTTCCCCCTACTTATACCTCCCGAGGAGATCACAAATGTAAAATTAGAGAGATTAGAGCGCGCACGGAGGCTTTCAGACAGTCGTTCTTCCCGCGAACCATACGCGACTGGAACAGGAAAGGGAGGTAATGACAGTGGCACGTAAAGTGCCCTCCGCCACACACCATTGGGTGGCTTGCGGAGTATAAATGTAGATGTAGATGTAGATTCTTAGTTACAAGGAATGGGGACTGAAATTCCCCTCTTGCTGTAATCATTTAATTTTTTCATGTGATCACCAAGATACTATTATCAGCAATTTCGTCTCCTATCCTTTGTGATATAGTGTGCTGTCAAAAACACAAGTTCTCAAATTAACGTATGAGGTCATGCACATATCCAGGGTATTATATACAAGGTGTGTGAGAAAAGTAATGAGGCTGACAGCACTGTGAGTAATCTGGCAATCCTGTGTTGTTCTACTTGTGTAGGCCAATGTGTTCATCCCTTTCAGATGCTCAGTCTGAGTTTCAGCTCCATACAGCCATTACATGATTTTTTTAGAGTGCCATAAGTGAAGTACATTTTATGTAACTGGAACAGTGGAATTCAGAGCAATGTTATGCCAAGTAGTTTTGTGTTAAACTTGGGAAATCCCCAAGTGTGATCTTTGAAAAGTTGAAACAGGCATATGGGGAACATTCCTTGTCAAGAGCACAAGTTTTTCATGGCACAAATCGTGTTTGGAAGGCCAAGAACACATTGAAGGTGAACCTTGCTCAGGGAGATCTTAAACTTCAAAAACCAAGAAAAACATTGAACGCGTGTATGTGCTTATGAGATCAGACTGACTTTTAACAATAAGGATCATGGATGACCTGTTAAATGTAAACACTTTCACTGTACATCAGATTTTGACTGGTTTTGCACATACGAAAAGTTTGTTCCAAAATGGCACTGAAAAATGCCACAAATAAGCAGAAGGACAATTGAAGAAATATGTGCATTGATCTTCTTGAGAGGACTGCCAGTGATCATGAATGGTTGAGCCACTTGATCACAGGTGATGAATCCTGAATTTTTGTGTACAGTCCTGGGACAAAGCAAGAAAGTGAGGAGTGGCACACTGAGACAACTCCTCAGACAGGAAAAAAACTTGAATGAGCAAATCAAAGATCAAAACAGTGCTTTTTTGACTGTAGGGGTTTTAAATAGTCTTTGAAAGGTTCAGCAAAAGGGTGAATCAAGCGAGCCTGGACATGGCAGACAAGTGGATGCTGCGTCATGACAGAGCACCGTGTCACACAGCCACTTCCATCACCGAATTTTTGACTTCAAAAGGCATTCCAGTTGTTCCACAGCCCCCTGTTCATGCGATCTAATTCCTTTTGACTTTAAGTTTCGCTGAAATTGAAAAATGTCTCCACAGGATGACTCTGGAGAATGTTCAAATGAAATGTGACCATCATATTGAAGGTCGTACCAGTTGAAGCCTTTCAGCACTGGTGCCAAGACTGGGAACAAAAACTCTGCTGGTGTGTAGTTTCAGAAGGGAACTACCTTGAAGAGGAAAATATTATTGTTTGAAAAAAATAAAAACTTTGGAAGATGAAAAATCGGTCTCATTAATTTTGTCACACACCCCTTATGCTTGAGGAGCAATAAGTCCCTCATTTTATCCCCTAATCCAATACTAGTTCTATATTTCAACACGAAGGAAAATATCTCAGTGTTTTTATGTACAACCATAGGGGTCTTAACCCTAGGACGCTAAGGGGGGGGGGGGTGTTTGTTGAACCCACCACTTTTTTATGTCCCCTGCTTTTGCCCAAGTAACTTTCATACTACATATTCCATTTGAGTTATTGTTTGTTGGCTATTTTGTGAAATGTTAGTGTCAATATATTTTATAGAAAATTCCTGCTTTGAAAGAAAAAATAAATAAACTTATTCTGGGTCCAACAACCCCCCCGCCCCCCTTAGGCTTCCATGCTATAGAAAATTTCCCTTAGTAAGATTTCATATTTCTCATTTCTACATCAATGCAAGTTAGTTTCTTGTTGGTTGGTATTCTTGATATTCACAACAATCGGTTTACTTTCAGAGGAAGTGATTGTTGATGTCTGTCAGCTGTTATTTATCTTGTAAACTTGCAGTGAGTTAGTGCAGTTCCCTACTGTTCACACCCAGACTTAGAAATGACTAAAAGAATACGTGACTTGTCTTTAGAAAGAGTTGTGAATGAAATTTTAGATGAAGATTCTGACTCAGGGAGTGAAAGTGAATATGAGGATGGTGTTATGTGGAGTATGATTCAGATTGGAAAGTGATGTGGATGTTAGAGAAGATGAAGATAGCACAGCTTCAGGCAGTGACCATCAGGATGTTATTGTGGCCAAGCCTGGAAGAAGGTACATAACCACACAGCCTAGAATTCCTCGGAGGCCTGTTGCTAATATAGTAAGAGAGTAGGCAGGAGTAACTTTAGCTGGTGTTTGCCATTCACCTGGAGAAGCCTTGAAGTTACTTCTTACACCTGACATCGTGGATGTTATAGTATAACATTCAAGTGAAGAGGCAGTTAGGCGAAATGTTACTTTGACTAATGAGAAAGAATTGTATGCCTTTATGGGAATCCTGATACTTATGGGGGCAAATAAGGACAATTCTGTCAGTGTACACAATCTTTGGTCAGACCTAATGGGTCAGCCAGTTTACAAGGGTATTATGGCAAGAGAATGTTTCAAGGAACTTATTGCAATCATAAGGTTTGATGACAAAAGTACCCGCCAGCTAAGAAGGGAAGCAGACAAGTTCACAGCAATCCGTGATGTTTTCAACAAATTGAATGATAGGTTTCCACTACCATATAAACCAGGGGTCCACCTCACCATTGATGAGATGCTCAGCTTGTTTAGAGGGCACTGCCCCTGCAAAGTATTTATGAAGGATAAACCGGGCAAGTATGGCATCCTTATACTCATGATGTGTGATACAGCTGACAGGTGCGTCTTGAATATAGAACCCAATGCAGGTAATTTTCAGAATTTGTCGAAAGAAGAACGGGGTTCAGCAGCTGCCGTCAAACGTCTGGTAGCACCTGTGAAAAATACTGGTCGAAATATTACTACAGGCCGATACTACACATCGGTGGATTTGGTGGAAGAGTTATACCAAGACTACAAAGTTACTACAGTAGGAACTCTCCAGTCAAACAGGAAGCATATTCCAGACATAATGAAGAACACGTCAAATCAAGAGCTATGTTCATCAATGTTCTTGTTCACAGACCCCTCAACAGGTAGGCCTCCAGTAACTTTGGTGTTCTACATAGCAAAAACTAAACCAATTAAAAACTTAGTGGTGATGTCAACAATGCACCAAGATAAAGGCACTGTTGGAGGAGAGAAGAATAAAACCGAGATAAACGCGTATTATAATTCCACTAAAGGTGGAATTGATACCATTGATCAAGTGGCGCATATGTACACCTGTAAGAGGGGCACAAAGAGATGGCCTCTATCTGTATTTTACTCTCTCATCGACGTTTGTGCCATCAACGCAACCACCATATTCATCCAGCAACATCCAAGATAGAATGAAAAGAAACACAACAAACGGAAACTTTATCTTCTGCAAGCTGGGATGGAACTAGTGAAATTGCAGGTAGAAGAAAGAAGTGTCAATGCAAGAGTGCTATCTAACCAAATTGTTCAATCAGTGGAGAATATTCTACAAAAGAAAATCAAAGAAGTGACAACAGAAGTACGTCAGCCTCCTGCAGGGAAAGGTCGGTGCCATATTTGAGCAAGAGAAGCTAAAACAAAGAAGCAGAAGTACAACAATCTAAGTAAACCAAGACAGTATTGTGGACAGTGTCATAAACATGTGTGTAACACACAATCAGAAAAAATTGTGAGGTGTCTCTCTTGCCTTGAAGTTGAGGACTCAGAGTAGTCTATTGTATATGAACACATCTGTATTTTGTATTGTAATATGTCAATTTTTTATTCACTCAATCCAATATTTATAACAATTAACAACATTTATAAACCGATGCCTTGGTTAAAATACATAAACCATTTTGAAAGTTGTAATTTTTCTTCAGTAAACTTATTTAATACCTGTGGGCTCACCGAACCCCCCCCCCCCCCCCCCCCTTTAGGCATCCAAGTTAGAAAAAAAAGGCTTGGGCATACTAGGGTTAAGAAGACACTTTTATGAACTGAAATTCTTGAGGTGGGAAATTCTTCTACATATCCATTTCTGAACAGAGCAAATTTAAATTCTTTGCTGTTGCATGTGTAGATATGTTGTGTGTCAATAAGCTGGTCTCAATGTGAAGAAAGTTAAGGGGATGTAGGTGCCATATTTGTTAACAACATCTATACTTCTCAAATTTTCCTTCATCAGCACTGTGTTTCTTGGTACATGCTTATTTCTGACACACAGTGCATGTTTTTCTAGTTAGTATGCCTAATGGCTGAGATATTCTCACCAACTCATTATGTCAATTCCCCTGCCATGTTTTGTTCCTTTTTCTAGGCACTGAAATACTCCGCACTTCAGTAGTTTTTATAGTGTCTCACTTACTACATACATAAAGAAAAACCTCACTGTGCATGCTCAGTGACTGCCTAGTATCAATCTCAAATTTCAGGGATCTCTTTACTTGTTTACAATATGGGTTCTGCAGATTTTAACACTTCATAACTCATCTCACGTTAGGCAATTTTATAGCAATCTTTACTACTTGGAAAACATCTTACAGGCATGTATTTCGAGTTTCATCAGACTTCTGGTACTGTAGAGAGGAAAAGGGTGAATTGGGCTCCACAGATGGTGACTTTAGATGCTTCGCCATCTTCATATAATCTTTCCTCTCTCAAATATTCATTAGATTTTAAGTCAGAAATCTTCAGTTAGATAATTTTCAACAAGAATGTGGAGGTTAACTAGATGCTTCGCCATCTTCCTATAATCTTTCCTCTCTCAAATATTCATTAGATTTTAAGTCAGAAATCTTCAGTTAGATAATTTTCAACAAGAATGCGGAGGTTAACGCAGTGAAGTTCAGTTTTTAATTTCCCTTTATAATATTCATTAGTTAACCAAGAAAAACACAAATGACACTCTGTTCATTGCCTGGTGCCTTGCAGGGAACTATAGATGTGTGGCAATTATTCTGTCATTGTTATTCTTGCATTTTATGTATGTATTACAAAGAAATATATTTCCTGTGTAAATATGGTCTATGAATTTTAAAGACAGTCTGTCACATGATGTTTTGGGCTTTTCGTTACTGCTTTCTGTTCAGACAGTTGGAGGAAGTGGGAAGGGGGATGTTTACCTAATACAGGGTGTGGCTTTTCATAAAAGGAACCTTGTCAGTATTATCATTCTAAATCTGTTTAATGTTCTAAACTATGTAACATTGAATGAGTAACTCTGTTTGTTATTCCATAAATTCAGTGAATTTTGGATACAGAAATCAAACCGATGAAGGATTGCTTATTGCTGTGAAAGATCGGAGTTAATAAAATGCCTTGCCATACTTGTGTGCCTTATAGGGGACTGACTACATGTGTCATGCAAGTGTGTTGAACTGAACACAAATGTTGCACTTGCCTTTTGCAACCTATTAACTCTGCTTTTGCCAAGCACTACATCAACTGTACATTCAATGAAACATGAGATAAAACAATTTTTGCCACATAACCATTATTTTGGGACTTCCTATTTTGGGTCTTCATTATTAAAGACTCAGTAGGGGTACGCATTGTGGATAACCTTATTAGCCATGATATGAGAGCTCTACCTCAGAAGAGTAACAATCCTCCATGCAAAGGGCCATGCTACGCAAGCTACGAGAAGATCCTGACACGGTGCTCCTTCCAACAGATAAGGGAAACACCACTGTGCTGTTGCTCTGTGAGATCTGTGACCAGAAGATGTATAGCTCGTTGAGTGAACCAATGTACCAGAAGATTGATAAAGACCCTAAGGGAGTGTAGAATGTATAACGTTGTCATTGTTGAATTCTTCGTCCCTTCCAGAAGAAGTTGCAAAAAGATTGAGACCTCACAGCTCTGTTCCACTAAGGTTGTATGGGCTTCCAAAGATTCACAAAGATCTTCAATTACATTCTGCTGTGAGCAATATAGGGTCTCTGAGTTAGGACTTAGACATTTTTCATGTTTACTGATACTTCATGTGGTGAAGTGTTCAAAACTCCAGTCACTTTATTAACAGACTGAAGTAACTTCAACTCACTGAGTCTGACTTATTAGTTAGCTAAGATGTCGTCTCTCTTCACTAGGGCCCCTCACATGGTGTCATTGTAACTCATAAGCAGTAAATTCAAAGCTGATATAACAGCACTATTTCATCATGCCCTTTCTTCAGCCTACTTTGTATTTATCAGTGAGTGTTTTGCACAAATTGCTGTTGTTTCCATGGGCAGTCCTCTCACCACTCTAATAGCAAACATTTTTATGGAAAACTTTGACGAGAGGGGCTAGATTTGATATAACTTAAAACTAAAAGTCTTCTGGCAATATTTAGATGATAATTTTGTAGTAAGGTCCCATGGTGAAGAAGAAATGTCAAGCTTTCTGTAGCACCTGAATTCAGTCCACGAGGACTTACAGCAGAAGTGGAGAATGGCGGCTGCCTGCCATTTCTGGATGTCTTGGTCAGTCGGAAAGTGGATGGATCATTGGGGCATTCTGTTTACCATAGGTCCACACGTACAGACATGTATTTGCAGGCATCTTGTCGCCACCACTTGTCACAAACTATAGGTATCCTTTGAATGTTGGTGCGCTGGGCCACGTTTTGTCTGATGGAGGCAGCCTAGCAAAGGCTATCTTAGCAGTAATCCAAGCACTTTCAAATTGAAACTGAATAGTTTCTTCGCGGGTCACTCCTTCTATTCTGTTGATGAGTTCCTTGAAAAATTAAGCTGATTCTTACTGTATTGTTGACTGTATTTACTTAAACTTATGGAGTGACTTTTTTCGGGTTCATTAACATTTATTTTTTATCTGTTATTACTTTTATGTTGTAATTTCATGTACTGACACATTCCATGACCTCGGGGATTTGCTCCTCAATTTGGTCCTACAGAACTTGATGTGTAAATAAAAAAAGAAAGAAAAATAAAAAAGCAGCTGGCACACCTACACTCTTTGTTAAAAACTAATGGATATTCTACAAACCAGACCAACACAGCTTTTAAGGATGAAGAAAACTGATAATTCAAAATCAAGATCAAGGGAAGAAGGAGCAGTTCAAGCCCAGGGGTTTCCTCCCATATCCCTCCAGTATTTCATCTAAATCAGGCAGAATCGTAAGGAAATATCATGTCAAAGTAATCTTCTGCCCACCTACAAGGACTTGAGCTCTTCTCAGTTTGGCAAAGGATGATCTGGTTTGTGGAATGATGGATTCTACTCAATACCTTGCCAAGTGACAAAGCCTACATTTATTGAACATGATCGCCAAACTCGCCTTTTGCAGCCCAGTAAGTCAGCCATAACTGAGTATCGTATTTCCATGGGACATTCCATGGGTTATTCAGCCAGAGAAATCTTGGCCACGATGCTATCCTTCTGGGGTTCAATTGTTAAGTCGGAGGAGTAGGAGGAAATACGTTTGTTGGAAGATCCGATTAATCATGATGGTGGCTTTCAACTGGATAAGGCATGGAACCTGGTGAGTCCTTCAGAAAGAAAATATTTTATGACTAATGGCACATAGAAGGATAGTTACTTTTATTAATTTGCCATCTGAATTTTAGCTCTGTGAACCCACATGTTGACGGAGAGCGCGCATGTAGTATCACCATTACACATGTGCCTGTGCACTATAGATGAAGATATATTCGAAGAGGACATGAAACTTGCCAGAATTCACTTGTTCAGCAGCTGCCTTCGTACATGAATTTCTGCACCTGATTTTGGAAAAGAGTTAGCGATGTGAACTAGCAATCTCCATTGCAAAATACTCACCTGAAGATGACTGAATGGTTGTCAACCGAAATGCTGTTGCAAGAAGTTGATATCATCCCGCTGCAATCCCAAAACTTCATGGAATATATATGGAGCAGCCCAAGCCACTTGGTGGTGTGGTTAGTCTTGTTATTATGATGATGACATGTGCAGCATGGTGTGCTAATTAATAGTCCAACATTCCCCCAGGGGCCTCACCATTCTTCAGTGAGTATGTGCTTGGCTACTACGGGGCCCCAGCCTTTGCAACACTACTTCCTCTTTTTGTGCTGCAAACCCATGCTTCGACTTTCTTTTACCTTCTTTGACTTTTTGTTGGATGGCCCTTTTGGTGCAGACCGTGCCTGGACTTGGTTCACAATTTTGGTCTTGATTTCTAGTTTCACTCCAAGCATTATCTTCATCTTCCATTAATGATTATATGGCCCCTGTTACTGGTTTTAGCCTGCCATCTTTTCAAAATTTTACAGAAATGCGTGTCATACAGGCAAGCTCTTCCACTGTTGTATATGCTACGCCTCTGTGTCCTTCCACCCTGGCACTGCACACTCCCCATGTTTGCCATGGTGTATGTGCCCATCGTGACTGGGGCACGGGGACTCCTGGCAATGGCCAGGTACCCATTGCTGTGGCTGGTTGGCACCTGTGGGGAGAGTCCCCATTCGAAGTGTGTGGCACCATGGTGGATAGTTCACATACAAAGTGACTTAAACTTTCTCTCACTGGTAGTCACATGGCCCAGCAGTTTCTTCAAATGAAAAGGCCTCATATGATGCAACAAAGTATGATCCCCTTGTCTTCCCTTCCCTGGCCACGCCGTGGGAGGAACACAAGACTAGATGACAAGTAATAAAATCCTCCCCCAATACAGGACCAATGGGGACACCATTTGGGCCACAAAACCTGTATTTTTCATGGAATACATTGAAAACAAATACGAGGAAGTTGAAGCCATCTCGAAGCTGAAGAGCAGTTCCCTCCTGATTAAAACATTATCTCCTGCCCAGTCACAGGTGCTTCTCTCTTGTGAAAAGTTGGCTGACATTACCATGACTGTCACTCCCCACAAGAGTCTCAATATGGTCCAGGGTGTCATCTTTCTCCATGATCTTCTTTTGCAATCTGACAATGAGCTGCAGGCCAACTTAGAGCAACAGAGGGTGCACTCCATCCATCGTGTCCATAGAGGACCAAGGGAAAATAGAGGTACTACCGGGGCCTTCATCGTGGCTGTCAAGGGTGATACGTTGCCTGATGAGGTCAAGGTGATGGTCTACCGGATTGACATGAAACCCTATGTTCCTTGTGTGAGATGTTTCAGGTGTATGAAGTTCAGAAATATGTCTTCCCGTTGCACCGCTACCCCTTTGAGTAGGGAATGTGAATGTTTGCTGCATGCGAACATTCTGTGTGCCCCTCCCCCCAGCTGTGTAAACTGCAGCGAGTTCTACTCTCCCTGCCCACAAGATTGGTCCAATTTTAAGCATTAGAAGAAAATCCAGGACTGTAAGACCCTTGACAAGCTCACATATCCAGAGGCCAGAAAAAAGTATGAGCATATTAATCCCTTGAAAATGACACAATCTGCAACATTGTTGCCTTCTCTGTTGACAGTGTTGTTTGGTATTGTTGTCCTTATATGACAGCAATTTTTTGCTGAGTGTCATCTACTGGGTACCGTACGAAATGTGCTGTCACGGGCTCTCACCCGTGACTTTCAGTTTTCACCCCCAAGACTCGTGTCATGCACTTCTGTTGCCATCGTACTGCCCACACACATGCAGAGCTTTGTCTGGACAATCAATTAATTTTTGTAGTTGAGACACTGCTTTTTGGGACTGGTCTTTGGTTCCTGGCTGACATGGCTTCCTCACCTTCGCTAACTTAAGTGAAAGTGCTGGTGACACCTCAGTACCCTTCACTGCCTCAGTAACACTAGCTTGGGTGCATATTGCTCTACCATTTTGAGGCTCTATGAAGCCCTGATTCTGTCCCATCTTGATTATGAGACTTTTGCATATGGTTCAGTGTCACCCTTAGCGTTGTGGATACGTAATCTCATTCATCATTGTTCAGTACGACTTGGACAGGACTCTTCTGAACTAGTCCTATGAAGAGCCTGCTAGTCAAGGCTGGAATCCTGCAATTACCTACAGGCAGGCTGCTGAATTATGCTATACACATTTGTAGCTTCCCTGAACGTCCCAACTACTGTGTCCTTTTCCGTGGGATGGAGCTCCACCTCCCACAACCGTGACACAGAACTGGGTTTACAATTGCTGCATGCCTCCAGTGTCTGTTTGGAACTGCAACTTGCTCCACTATCGCATCTGGTCAGGGAGACATCGCATCTGCCCTCATGGCTTGTGTCTTGACCTTGGATTTGTCTCGAAGTACCCTTTGATACAAAAGATTTCGTTGACCCCACAATTTTTCACCACCTGTTCTTGGCTATCCTTGAGAAGTATTAGGGTTTAGAAGTGTTATCCACTGATGGCTAACAGCCATTGGACAAACAGGCTTTGCACACACACATGCACGGTGCAGTGAACTCCACTCCTTGTCAAACAGCTGCAGTGCCTTAACAGCTGTATTGATGGCCATTAAACTTAACTTTTGCCATGTTCGTTCTTGCACTGGCAATAGTATCTTAATCTGCAGTGATTCCCTTAGAAGCCTTGAGGCTATAGACCAGTGCTACTGTCCTCATCCACTGGTTATGGCTATCCAGGATCACCGACCTCCATCAAATTGGACAGCCAGTAATTTTCATTTGGACCTCTGGTCATGTTGGGATTTCAGGAAATGAATGAGCTGATCGATTGGCCAAGCTGACCATGAGGATGCCAATTCTGGAAGAGGAGTCCCAGATCTGGACCTTCTGTCATTTGGACACCATCGATTGCTGGAAGTCTGGAACTCAGAATGGTGTGCCCTGATCTCCCAAAACAAACTGACAACAAGCATGTGACAGTCTTCACTGCATGATTCTCAGAGGGAACCCACCATCCTCTGTCAACTGTGCACTGGCCACACTTGGCTGACTCAGGGCTGCATTCTCTGATGTGAAGATCCCTCTCACTGCTGATGCAGAGCCCACCTTACTGTGGCCCAGTTACTCATGGACTGCCCTAATTTGACTGCTTAGAGGCAGCATCTTAATCTTCCTGACACGCTACCTCCGGTGCTAGCAAACAATGCCAAAGTGGCTGATCTGGTGCTATGTTTTGCTCTTGAACGTGGTTTCTATTGAACCCTGTAAGGTAGGGCTATTTGGCCTCATTGACTGACTGAGGGGTTGGTGAGGCACCCCTCTTTTCCCATCCTCCTCCTCCTCCTCCTCCTCCTCCTCCTCCTCACCCTCCTCACCCCCCCCCCCTCCCCCCTCCCCCGGGGTCCCTAGTTGGCCCTTGCTCGGTAGCCCAGATGGCCTCTACCCTTCCCACCTTTTTATTCTCTGTGTTCTTTTTCATTTCTTTGTTTTAATGCCTTGTATTGACTGATCTTTTGATTACTTGTCCGTGCTATTCTTTTTTCTGGGCTTTTATCTCTGTTTTTTTTTTTATTGTGTTAGTTACACTTGGGATTTACAGGATTTGCCTTTTGCTTCCTTGCTTTGACGGGTTTGCCACTTACCGGATGAAGGGACTGATGATCTTGCAGTTTAGTTGTTTTCATTCCAAACCAATCAATAGTGCAACCTGGAAAGCCCATTTCAATCTTCACCAACTCACCTGCTGAGAAGTGGCATGTGCCCAGTTGGAGTACAGTGCTCACAAATAAACAATGACCAGCTACAACCCCAAAATTTTACTGCATAATCTTCGTCATTTTGCGCTACGACTGTTGAGAATATGGTTATGTAGTCTATTGATACATGCTTCTATATTCTGTAATCTCTCCTTTTTTGTTGTGACTGGATATTTTTGGTGTATGTGGTTTACTCTCCCTCCCATCTGAGTAAAACAAATAGACCTATAAGTGAAATGTATAGATTGTGACTTTGATTTCTGCTGTTCTAATTGCATTTATTTCTTTCAGGTGTTTTGTGCATTCATGGAATATTCATAATGGGACCATCCTTTTAAACATGTGCGACAAACGAAAGGTACAGTGGAATAATTCAACAGTGACAGTGAGGTGTATTGAACAGTTTTGAGTACAAAACACAATAAAAATAAAAGAATGGTTATGTAGCTTCTTCACTGTTACTGAAATTCTGTTTTTATTTATTGTTGGTTGTGTTAAATATTCCATAGAAACTAAAATGAACAGATTTATGACTCTTAATGATGATCACAACAGAAATAAGTCAGTGTTATTGTACTAACTGATCATGTCCTCACATGGCTCACTTACTGCATAAATGCCAGACTGTACTCCAAGAATATAATTCAGTCTCATTTGTATAGACCATATTCAGTATAATTACCTCTGAAGTGAAAACAAAGATATCTCAAGTCATTACTGATAGTATGAAAGTCTTGATGTAGGCTACTGTTATATTTTTAGACATGATCAAATTACCACGTAGAGTACAGTTGTCCAATGTGAGAAGATGTTTAACTAACCTCACCAACAAGTGGTGTCTTGCTTGCCCATGTAATTGCTACGCCAACATTACTACTATTTAGTTTACAGCATTGGCAAATTCTTGCCAAATGAAATGTGAGATCTAATGGTCAAAAATGCAAAGTGCTATAATGTGCAACAGTAAATAGATTATTACTGGAAATCTTTCCTTCTAGTATCATTTAAGTGGTTGTCTTGTTGCTGGTGTTACCATAATTTTGTAGGACTTTCTTATTGGTTATTATGAAACTGATGATGACCTCTGTCAGTCACCAAGTAGGCAGTGTTTTCTTCCACCATTCGAAGTGTTTAAAAGCATTTTGACAGGACTTATTTCTACAGATTGCACTGCTTGTCTGTGACCTAACAGTCTTTGGATTAACACGATTTTGTTTACATCATTAGTACAGAGCACAATGTTATTCTTTTTGTATTTACATTATATGATTATTAATGGAGGCAGACTCCATTTGTGCTGTGAAGTGAGAGATGTTGCCAATGACTGAATATTTTGACAAAAAATACTTGTGATTCATATTTCCTTAAGACATTTCTTGGATTACACAGCTCCTGATGTTTGTTTGTGGTATCTGAAGGGCATTCCACCAACATGTGCCAAGGTGTGTATCTGTACTTGTTGCTCATGAGCAATTATGTGCTGGTTTGTGTAAACATACCTGGTTCATGTGTTTTTGCTAAGGTAATTTGGCTGGCTGAATGCCAGATAAGTTTAAGAAGCTGCATTTCTTTGCTCCATTATAGTGAAACCCATGTGAGCAAAAATGTTTTCCTGATTGGAGATTAGATAGTTTTTCTTGTATTTACCGGTCTTGTTGCTGAGCAACAAATGTGCTGTCAGCAGGATGATAAAATAGTTTATCTTCATATAAAATGTATCTAAAACAGATTCTTCAAAATGTTTTATAAAAATGTGTGCTGTACAATAGACTAAAAAATGACAGATTCGTGACTATGTTGTCATCAGTGACAATTAACAGACAATGTAAATGTGTTGAATCACAATTTGTTTAAATTTAATCATCGCTGAAGGTTATAGATGCTATTTCTCCTTATGATAATTGTGTGCTATACTATCTTTGTGGTTATGATACACTAGTGTAGCATTTTTGGGTAATGTACAAAAATGTAGAGAAATTTCCCACATCTTATCAGCTTGCTGCTATATCTTTCAGGCAGTCTTGGCTACTGAATAGACTGATTAATATTTATGTGCATTATATTAGCAAATGTTTGTTGCTCTCGTACAAAGTTGCAAAATTATTGTGCTCTGACGAACATTAGGTATGGTTGAATGAGGTTATCATGGGGTGGATTTCATGAAAGTTCAAATTTTTTTTTTTTAAACACATATTGGAAGTACGCTGCAGCAGAACAGAATTAACAGCTTAACATAGGGTGTTTGAAAATAATTAATCTGATTTAACAAGCGTATATTTTTTTACACGCATGCACCTACAACCTTAGGGTACTTTTTACAGTTAAGTTTAGGATACAAGTTTTCATTTATGTTTTAGGAGTGTTCGAGATACCCTCCACCACACACATGACAAACACCCAAATGATAGAGGGGGAGCCACATAGATGGAGTATTTCACAAGCCTCCACAAAATGGGGTCACATACCTGAGATCAGGTGGCCTGAAAGGCCAATGATACAATGTGAAATCCATATGCTCCTTATATCCAATTCATCTTTGAAGCAACTCATTATTATGAAATGCTGTTGCCAGTTTGGTGGTGGTCTGTCCTGTTGAAAAATTCATCCGAAAATGCAATTTGATGCTGTTTTATTGCCATTTAGTGTTGGCACACTTTGGACAATGGATGATTAAGGTAGGGATATAGTTGCACTGGTGAATTGCGCCCCCCCCCCCCTCCCGCCCCCACATGAACCGGTAACTTCACAAATTATGCCAAGGTAAACTTCTAGATTCAATGTGTAAGTTAATATTTACAAGTTTCTCTTCATTCATGTAGAAGATAGTCTTGTGAAATTGGATGAATCTTTTCGAAACACCAAGTGTACTGTTCTGCCTTCTCTGGTTCTATTGTGCATAAAAATTACATTTATCCTCCTGTATGTTTTTTGTAAACCTTTGTCAAGTAATGTCACAGAATAGATCTTATTGATATTCCCTTTGTTTGCAAGGGACATGCTTTCATACAGAAAATATTACCCGATTTGCATTCTTAGAATAGATTATGATAAAAACATCTTTAAAGTGCTGCCTACCTGTACTAAATAGCAAACTGTGTCACTTATACACTACACAAGGAACGCTTAATTGGCAGCACCTCTTATCTGTAAAGTATTAGCATTTTACTATGATGAGTAGTTTAACGATTCAAAATGAGTGTAAGAAAATGAATACTAACAACATTTTTGCTTCATATCACGAAATGAAGCATGAAAAACTAGAGAAAATTTACAAATGTATTTGGTGCTGATATTTTGAAATTTTGTAAAATTTATGTATCAGGATAGAGTTTGGGTATACGAAAATACAAGGCTATATGCAAATGTTCTAAAGAGAAGAAAAGTGCCTCCAAATTTGGCTCATGAGACACAAATGGTACAGGAAATGACAAGGAAGTAACAGTGTACTGTAGCTAGGCATGCCAAATGAGGGGACATTACCTAAGGAAATACAACTATTCAGTTATTTTCTCATAATGCAAACCACAAAATACTCTTGAAGGTAAGCATACTTTGTACATTATGTTTACATGTCATAGTTGTCATCATCAACATTATTTGAGCTAGTAGTGCTGAGGAAGACTGTGCGTAGCTGAGGCAAATGTCCAGGCAACCTTGGAGTCACCCAATCACTGTCCACTGGGGCCTACCCTGCCAAAGAGCCTCATTGGCTGCTCCACATAAGGCAATTATGCAATTGGACTAGGAAAATGAGAGGTCAACTCACACCAGCTGTGATTGATAAAGAGAAGAATGCAAATTTTATGACTGTAGTTTTAGATGCAGAATCCCACAGTCAATTGCTCCAAGAGACGTGTGCTGCTACATATTCTGACAATGAAATGTCACAAGAAGAATCACACACACGTTACTTCACTGATGTACCTGGAATGATGGCTGCCACATCTCACAGTATACGTGCAGTCTGGCACAGGGCACAATTGCAGCAAAGCTCTACTTCTGCATGCAGTTATAGTAGACACTTTTCCCACAAGAGCTGATTGAATGGGGGACTGGATCTTGCAAAAGGGTTAACATGGGCAGAGGATTGTGGGGGGAGGGGGGGGGGGAGAAAACTGCTCTCTTAAGAAATTGCACCTTGAAGCCCGACCCATCTGGCACCAACAAAATCTCACCATAATCTGCCACCGCCAACAGAAAGATACACAGTTCTGGCTGCGCAGTTGTCATGCTCGCTGCTCATGAGCATGCGTGCTAGTAACATGTTTACTCCACTTGCTGGCATTGTATGATGATTAAGATATGCTAGCAGCACCCAAAAGACAACGTATTCCACTGTCCATGGTGATGAAGTACAGAGATCAAAGGGAATGCAGCCACCTGAGGTCATCAGCAATAGCAAATATTTTGACAGGTGCACACCCTGTCATTTTCAAGGCAAAACTGCAAAAATTAAGTGATGTGCAAGGCAATCTAAAACCTCAGCGTGCAGAGAAATTAAGAAAACTCTCTCTCTCTCTCTCTCTCTCTCTCTCTCTCTCTCTCTCTCTCTCTCTCTCTTTCTAGCACACAACATTAATTAACAGTTGTCGATGACAGCTCCCGACTGCATTCCTGCAAGATGTTTAAACACTATATATGTTGGGAGAAACTCTAACAAGTACAAAGGTGATAATCAAACACTCTACTGACTATTCAGACACCAATGTGTAGAAGAGTTCAGTGAGCAAGGCAGGGGGAAAAAAAATCAACGTTAAGACTGAAGCTGACTCCAGGAAGGTGATAAAAGAGGCATCAGTACTTAAGTTGTCTTTTTACACAAGTGCCTCACAACAGGAGAAGCATTTGAAGGTAGTAATAAAGAAACTGCTGTTCATCATCCCCCTTGACTACATAAAAGAACAGCTTGAGAATATGGATTTTCCCATCCGGGCCATGGAGTGCATGAAATCGCCCCACACCAGCCAGTATACACCACTTACACTGGTCATTGCCATGAACACAATGGAGAACAGGAACATCTACCAACTTATGAGACTTGCTGCAGTGAAAATCACCAGAGGGCCAGGAGAGGGCCTGTAAGGTGTTTTCGTTGCCAGTGCCTCAACCACATCGCCAGAAACTACTCTGTGCCAGCTGTCTGCATTAAATGTGCTGAAAACCACCTTACCAAAGAGGGCTGACTCAGACTCGTGAAAAACCCACCAGCAAATACTGCAATGCTGCTGCGTCCAGCTACTGAACAACAATGAAAAAGAGCCACAAGGTGCCTTGACGTCTTCTATGCTGCCTGTGTCTCTTCTGGAGGGATGCAATCCCAAATGACAGAGCCCGAGTCTGCAACTGTCACTCAAGGGATGAGCAGTGAAATGCAGACCACTTCAATTACTGCATCATCACTGGCTATGCCTGCTGCAACATGGTGTCTGAGCAAACACCCAAGACATCTATCTATGGGAGTACTACCATGTATGTACATAGAAGCAAACCCCAGGCAGAACACTTACTGAAAAGTCTCTGCCATCAGAAGCAAATGTAGCAAGTATCCAAAACTGCATGTTGCCTCAACTGCCGAGACACACTGGACAGTGTGCCTCCCGCATAGATGCACCACACCACATTGCTCAACTCACCAGGCTGTTGTCACAACTGGAAAAACTTTACTCCAATGTCTTCTACTTGGTAGACCCCTTCCCGTAGCAGATACGTGTTGCAGTTCAGAGGGCTCCACCAGCATCCACCACTATGCCTTCTGCTTCCCAGTATGTCACACATTAATGGACTTACTGTGATTCTGTGGAACACCAATGGTCTCCACAGTGAAGCTGGTGAATCCTCCAGTTTTTCTAAGATGAATCATTTGGCATCTGCCTGGTGTGTGAAACTCGCCTTAAACCAAGTGTCTCTGTGTGTGCACCAAATTACACATGCAATCGAATGGTTAGACTAATGGGTGGTGTCATGGCAGTCGACATATACCATTCCATCACCACTATCAAATTACTGCACATGCCTTAACAACCCTGGAGGCAATTACAGTTGTTGGCCACATCAATGGTATGCATTTTTTCCATTGTGGTGTAAATGTTGCACAGAAGAACCCTTTATCCTGCTGACGTTACAACTCTCCTGTTGCACTGTAGCAATATTTTTCTTGCAAGAGATTTCAGTGAGAAATGGGCTATGTAAAACTCCCTAAACACCAGTGCCAGTGGATGCCACCTGGTAGTGTTGTTGAGCACCATGATGCCATCACTGTGGGGCCATACAAGCCTACTACCTACTTCTACAACAGAGGCCAGCCCTACATGCTGGACCTAGTCATCATGAGGGGCACTGGAAAACAGATCTCTGCATCCATGGGAAATGCAGTCCTCAGATCACCTGTGTGTGGTGTTTGGCTCTGATTCTGTCACTGCATGGCCACACAGTTGTGGAAACAGGTATAGAGGTTCAAACTACCTCTTCCAAACCACAGCTGCAGAAGTGACAAGAGCTGCAGTTTGTGAGGATGCAGTCGCTGAGGAGATCCCTGCAACATTTCATCACAACAATGTTACAAGTTGATCAGGTAGTGCCACTCTTTTACACCAGCACACAATGCAAATGCAACTACTCGTACAACAAACCGCTGCACAACTTCACTGCTATCATGAAAAAGTACTGTGTCTTTGGCGAGTGACAGTGCACTAGGCAGCCACACATCAAATGACTCTTCAACAGATTCCACCGTGATATTAAAGCTACAGTGAAGGAGTACTGCAACTGAGAATGGGCTAACAAATTTGGCATGCTTTGTGTAAGGCAATGAATCTGCTTGGCGAACTATGAAGATGTTCCTGCTGCATTCTTAATGGATTCCAATACTTCGGAATGGTCACTCTATCAGAAGTATGTCTGATGAAAAGGTGAATGTGTTGCCAGACAGCTTTGCTGTTAATTTCAACCCAGCTGAAGCTTCTGTGGACCTTGAACTCATCCATACAGTAACAACTAATCTCTTGTTGATAGGGAAGATGGACACAAGAATCAACATGTAACACCAGATGAGGATGAAGATTCTCTTTGCCAGGCCAGGAAGGTTTGTGGACCTGATGGAGTCACCTTCTCCTTATGCAGCTCTGGTAGATTGCTGCCATACACCTGGTGTCTGTCTTTAACCAGATTTTATGTACTGCTCACTTACAGCTGCCAAGAAACATGCTGCGATAATGGTGGTTCCTAATCTGGGCAGTAACTTCCAGGTGATTGGTAGTTACTGGCCCATCAGCTTCCTCCCAGTCCCCTCGAAAATCTTGCACAGGATTCACTTATGTAGACTATTGCAACATATTAAAGGAGAGATCTTAAAACCAAGAGAACATTCAACTGAGCAACAACTCCTTAGAGGCCCTTGATGCTCTGGAATATAAATATTTTGGAGCAGAGTTCTTGGACACCTCCAAGGCATTCAACAGCATGTTGCCCCAGTGGCCTCCTTTACAAACTCCTTGTGCAGAGGGTGTCAGTGCCACATGTCCACCTCTTCCAAAGCTACATGGCCAACTGGACAATCCATGTGTGGGCCCACGGCTTAGTCTCCGCAGCATGATGTGTCTATGCAGGGGTATCTCAAAGCTTGGTCCTTCGAGACCCTATACATGGCAGACGCCCTGGAAGCTGATTGCATACAGCTCGCACTGTATGCTGGTGACACAGTGTTCTTGCTCAGAATGTCTTCACACCATATGCAGTGTCACCTCCCAACATGCCTGTGATTACATTACTATCTGGATTGTCAAGCAGCAGCTTAGGCTCAGTGTTGTCAAGTTGTAGTGTAGTGCCTGACAATCATGCATTGTTCTATGCCCCTGGGCGTGGTGCCAGTCTACATGAGGAGCAACACTGTTCCTTAGAGCGACACACCGCGTTTTCCTGGTGTCACGCTTGACAAACATCTGATGTGGCACCAGCACATCACAGACTTGCACCATAAAGGTATCAAATTCCTCATTGCCTTGTACCTGGTGATGAACAACAGTTATACCCTACCATTGCACCTTGCCAGTACTTTGTACAAGTCTGCTGTGCTCCATGCTAGAGTATGCAGTGGTGGTCTGGGATAATGAAGGTTAAACTCACATTAAGAAGCTCCAGTGAGCCCAGAACAAGATGCTGTGCTTGGCACTGCGCACCGCACATGAATTCCCTTGGGATGTAGTGCACTAGATGGTTGGTGTCCCATGACTGAAAGAATACTTTGAGCACATTGCCTGCAACTTTTACATGAAGACATCGGTACCTATGAACAGGAAAAAATGGCGGAAAAATCCAGTGTCCAGCGTCCAACAGATGGCCATACCTTCTAAATGGTTGAGGTAGTGATCATTTGTGTGTTACAAGTTACTCTGTGGCAGCAGGCTCAGATATCATGTCCAGTTGGGTGTATGTTGGTCCTGAATGTGTGTTCGGCTTTCTGTTTACTGCAGAAACACTACATAAGGCAAGAGGAAAATACATCATTTCATTTGAGCTGTGTCATTAGACTAATGTGAATAGGATGAATTGGTACTGTAAATTACACCATTTTGCTAATCAGTTCCCCATTTCCTCCTCCCCCCCCCCCCCCCACACACACACACACACACACACACACACACACTGCACCACACCAAAAAAAAAAAAAAAAAAAAATAATAATAATAATAATAATAATGGACCATAGACTAAGTCAATAGAGCAATAGAGGAGTTTCATAACTTTGTTCCTTGGAAAATAATACATTTTTCTTTCTGAGGATAATCTAAAGGGTGCTCTGCTACATGCCATTATTTTCTATGAGTAAGCAGCTGTGTTCATATTAATGTAAATGTGAAGTCAAAGCACCTGTTTCATGCTTGTCATAGTGGAGCAATGGAAACTGTGATTGATTAAAACAACCATAATGATGAGCTTTGAAAGAGCAGTTTTCTAACAGTAAATATGTTGTGTTTTGCATATTCGCTCAAGATAGCCCATCAGTATTCACTTTCTCTTGAGATGCTTCATGAGTCATTAAAACTTGACTATTTGTTTCAGGCTTGAAAAATTCCCACCTTTACCAATAACCTCCACAAAATGACTTAGAACTTGAAACCTATGTTGTTTTCTACAGAAGTTTATGAAACATAAGAAAAACAGAATTTTATTTTGTAGTAATTATGTTTTACCTAGAACCTTCAGTACTTATTTTAAATAGCCATGTTTCTGATTCCAAATAAATCCTGGTAATAACGTGTAAATGGTTGGTATTTCAGTGATAAGAGTGAAATTTTGATGCAGGATTGGTTTTCCTTATGACCAAACCCTCCCCCCCCCCCCCCTCCCTTTCTCCTGCCCCACTCTCTCCCAGTTCATTTATACAGATTCGCTTCTACAAATGTCATCAGTTGAGGTAACAGTACAGTGCTGCCACTGTGGTTGATATCTGCCGGCTCAAATTCCAGTCTGATCACCTGACTCTAAGTTTTTTGTGATGTGCAGGAATAAGTCTATACGAGTCTCATGATGATTTTATTCATTGAGTGCCACAGTTTATTCTCTACTTTTTCTCATCAAATCTGTCTTTGCTTTTAATGAATCTTCAGTTAGGTGTCAGGTAATACTAATTTAAGAAAGAAAGGAAGAAGTGAAAAAGTTAAATTAATGGAATATATGGCTCTGATAACTGTCCTTACTGTAAAATCTAGAAACACTCTTCTGCCAATGAGCAGTTCCTGTAGTGTCCTCACCATTGGACCCTTGTCCACAACTACAGTAGTGTACTGGAAGCAAAACGAAAGTTCGTAGTTTTTATAAATTGTGAAACTGTTTACTTACACTCTATGGAAGTTTTCAATTTTATGCTAATGTGAACACTATGAAATACACTAAAATTATCATTTGGAAGTTTCCTGTATCCTGCGATATGGTGATTAGATGTTGCTGGTAAATGCCTCATTATCTAATACCTGAGCATTACTTGATTTGTTAATAAATATGACAGGCAAGGACAGTTAAATTTGTAAGGAAGACAAACCACTAATCTATATAACAGATAACACACTCATGAAAAGCTTCCAGAATATTAAGTTTAAGTGATTCTCATTCTGTTTCAGATTTATTTTCAGTTACAGAATTGTAGTGAATATTGATTTTTTTGTGAGTGAACCTTATCTTTCAGGTGAGATGGGCCACATCCGCATTTTCTGAAGATTGTGTAGACACACACCCGACGAAAAAGACTGATGAACAATCAAGTTACAGCAAGAATAATCCAGCAGAACAGTTAAAGTTACCTGAGCAGACTGGGAATAGTAGAAATTCAACCCAAAAACTGCCACTTCGAAATAAGAAAACTGAGTTTGTCACAGTTGAAAAAAGCTTTGATCCTGTATGCGAGAAAGATTTAGCATTATCAAAGAAAAGATTGGAACCTCTCCAACAATGGTTTTATGCAATAGAAATATCATCCAAGGTAATGTTATTAATAAATAAAGTGTGAGAATTGTTGGATGATAGGTATGTATGTACACTTCATTAAATGATTTTCTGTTTGCGTACTTACATGATGCCTTTTCACATTGCATTGTATCACTTATCATTGTTTTGCTGAAACGACTTTGTTACTGTATTGCCTTGTTTTATGTTCGGGGAAATATTGTGGCACTCATTTCTGTCTGCAGTTACTGTTTGCCATCAAGATATATAATTTTTCCAAAGTTTGGCTTTCATATGTAAAACTGTAATTTTCATAATAGTGCCATATCATTTAATGTTTGGGTAACCTGATAACCTTTTGTCTGTTCAGTTTCACTGTTCCACAGTATTTCTAACTTCTATGTTTACAGTTGTTGGCACCCAATTTTGGATACTTTGCTAAACTGAAGAAGACACAGTCCCTATTGATTCCTTTGGATTTTATGTGCTTCCATAGACATGAAAACTAATACAAAAAGGTCTTTAGTGCCATCAGATGTTCAATTTAGGTTAAACTGATATGCTAATAAGTTTTTATTGAGGTGGTGGTGATGGTGGTTTTTTACTCCTTGGACTATATATGGCTCACCTCACATAATAGAGCATTTCTCATGTCCATACCTCTTTCATTTATGTATAACACACATTATATTATTCTGCCAGTTTCTCTTTCACTGTGTTCCATCCATCTGGAGTTTGTTAATATTCAATTTGATTTGATTTGATTTTTTATTGATCCAGTTTTATCATATAGCACAAATTGTACAATTGATATTGGACAGGCCAAAGATAAGTTACAATAATACATAGTATTAGCAATTAAAATTAGGTACCTACTACAATTAATTTTGTTACGTATTCAGAAATTCTCTGACAGAGTAGAAACAGTGCTTTATTAGAAATGCCTTTAGTTTAGCTTTAAATATTGGATGAGTAGTATTTTTTATTTCCTCTGGTGTCTTATTGTGTAGCATTACACCAATGTTAACTATGCTCCTCTGATAGGTGGTTGTTCTGTGATATTTTTGATGTATATTTGATTCCCTTCTGGTACTATAGTTGTGTACACTTTTGTTCTGTAGCAGTTTGCCTGTTTTCAGGAGATAGTCCCTAGTGAACAAGATAGTTTCATAAATGAATAAACTTGGAACATTTAGAACACCAAGCTCAGTAAAATGGGATTTTTAAGACCACAAATTATTCTTAAAGCTCTTTTTTGCATTCTAAAAACCTTTACACTGTAAGTTGAGTATCCCCAGGAAATGATTCCATATCGGATTAGTGAGTGGAACTGTGCATAGTATGCCTGCAGTACTGTTGTTTTGCTTGTTGTAGCCTTTAAAATTCTTAGGTCATAGCACATAGATGATAGTTTTCTACACAAGTTATTTATATGTGTGTCCCATTTTAAGTCTTGCTGAATCCAAAGACCCAAGAATTTTGTGACACTTACATTTTCTAGGGGATCATTTTTTAATCGGGCTTGAATAGACATTTGATTAGTTGGAGGAATTAAATGAAAATCAACACACACACAGTTTTTTCAGTATTTATAATGAATTTGTTTTTTGTGAACCACTCAGAAAGTATTTTCATAGAACTTTCTGCTGTGGACCGCAAAGTTTCTGGACTGGATCCAGTGAGCAATATGCTGGTGTCATCGGCAAACAGTATAGTTTTTGTGTGGACTCATATATTCAACTAAGTCGTCCACATAAATCAAAAAGAGTAGTGAACCTAAGATTGAGCCCTGTGGTACACCATATTTTATTGGTAATTCCCTAGAAAGAAAGGAGTTGTTTCTTGTTTTATTCATTTTGTTGAATTCATACTGAAGTGATACTTTCTGCCTGCAGTTTTTTAGGTATGAACACAACCAGCTATGTGCTACACCTCTTACTCCTTGTCTTTCTAATTTTTCGAGCAGAATGTTATGGTCCAGAACGTCGATGGCTTTTGATAGATCTAGAAAAATATCTGCAGCTAATTTATGTTGATCAAGGGATTTTAAAATGCAGTCTAAGAATTCGAAAATTGCTGTCTGTGTAGATTTAGACTTTCTAAAACCATGTTGTTGTACTGTAAGAGGTGCATATTTATTTATGAAACTTAAAAGCCTGTCATAGAAGAGTTTTTCTAGAATTTTTGAGAAGGAACTTAACTGTGACACGGGTCGGTAGTTTGATATTTTTTCAGAAGAACCTTTTTTTAGCAGTGGTGAAACTTTTGCTATTTTAAAAATATCTGGGAATACACCAGTTTTTAAAGAGAGGTTGAAAATTTTTACCGAGGGGTTTGCTATGTGGTGAGCGCATGCTTTTAATATGAAATCAGGTACTTCATCAAGACCACTTGACATTTTATCGCTTAATGATTTAATTTTACTTATAATTTCATTGGGGTTTGTTTCATACACATACATTGAAGCAGTTGAGATCACTGACTTGCTGGAGAAACTTGGGACTGGTCCTTGACAGTGTACTTGAATGAGGTCTTCAGCTAGTGAGGTGAAGTATTCATTGAATTTTTCCACAACTGAATTTGGGTCTGTGACTTTTGAGCCTTCTAGTGTTAATGATATATTCTTTTTCTTTGGCACTGAACTACAAGTTTCTTTCTTTATAACTCTCCACGTGGATCTCATTTTGTTAGATGAGTTTCTTATCAAATTGTCATTCCACATAATTTTTGCCTCTTTGACCACTCTACCATAGATTCTTTTGTAGGCTTTTGAATAATCTGTGAATTCTTGGGTTACTCTATATTTCTTACAAGAGTACTGCAGAAATCTGTTTCTCTCACTGGAAATGTTTATGCCTTCAGTTACCCATTGCTTATTATTGTTAGGTTTTACTGTTTTTACTACTTTTGGAAATGCTACATTAAAATAGTGAAGAAAGATGCTCTGAAAACTCATGTACATGCTATCAACATTGTTCTGAGTGGCGATGCTTTCTCAGTTTTCCTTCGCCAGTAATAGATTAAAAATTCTAATGTTATCCTCAGAAAAGGTTCTTTTTTCAACTACTTTTCCGGAACTGCTACTCCTTGTTGGCATTTCTATACACAGCAGCTGTTTCTCATGATCATTATAACCCATGCTCAGTACTCTGCTTGTGAATCTGTAAGTTGTTTCTGAGATGAATATTTGGTCAATAATGGAATTTGTGCATTCTGTTAATCTTGTTGGACAGTGTATTGTGGGGATCATATTGAATGTGTTGGTCATATTTATCAAAGCATCTCTGCTGCTGCTGTCTTTTAAAAAATCAACATTGAAATCCCCACAAAGCACTATCTTCATATTTAGTGTACTGATCCTGTTCAGCAGAACCTCTAGTTTATTCATGAAGACTGACAGGTTTCCACTTGGTGCTCTATATATGTTAATAACTATGAAATTAAGCTCTGGCAGTTTGGTAATGGTAAGTTCAAAGTCTTTTTCAATTGAGTCAATATAACTTTTACTGACATCACAGAACTTTACTTGTTCTTTCACAAAGATAGCAAGCCAACATGTTTGGAAAACTCTCGGCTAAAATTACTTGCTAATGTATATCCTGAGATTGAGGTTAATTTTACTTTGTCATTTCGTAGCCAATGTTCAGTAATGCAAATTATGTCTATGTGCAGTGCATACTGGAGTAGTGCTTGCAACATGGAAATTTTATTTGTGCGTGACTGAACATTATGGTGTAGTATAGCAAAATCTGGGTACTTAGTAACTTTAGTTGAAACGGTTTCTGATTCTTTATCTAATGGCATTTCTAATACAGCACTTACTCTAAAAATTTTTCTGTATCTTTCTTGTGTGTGGGGTCTGTTCGCTGGTGGCAATCAGCAGGTGAGTTAGCTTCTGGAGCTTGTATAAGTTTTGCTTCATCCACATCTGTCCTCTTCGGTTTAAACCATTTCGTAATTTTCGTTTGGCTTACGACTTGATTGATTGTTTCTTGCCTAATCGGTGTAAACCACTTGGTAATTTGCGTCTGGCCAGTGGCACAGCTTGGAACTCATCTAAAGCACTTCTTAATCTCTATTTTTCTGTCACTTACACTTTTTTCTTCTCCCTTCTTTGAAATGCGAGTACATACTTTTTCGGCTAGTAATTTCTTTCCTGGCGTATTTAAATGAAGTCCATGGACTGTATGGAACCTTCGCTCCAATCTGTTTATGTCTACAATATTGACATTCTTAAAGTTAGTGCATATTTCAGTGATACACTCGTTTGCAACATTAATTTCACGGTTCACACATGACCAGGGTGGTAAATCATGACGATGCGGGATGTTCACAATGAGTACATTTGTGTGGGTTAAATTATTTAAACATTTCCTCATTTCTGTAATCACCTTGTGTGTCTCGTTTCTATAGACGTCGTTTGATCCTCCTATTAACATGGCGAAATCGTCTTTATTCAAACTAGCTACGTCAGTTGAGGTTGTTAGGTCCGTTATTTCACTCAATGGAGCCCCTGGCTTTATGAAACCAGATGCCTTGAAACTACATGTTCTCATCAACATTACGGAAATTTCATGGCCGTGACTATCACCTAACACACAGATTGTTTTGTGTTTCACACTTTTTGTAACTGGAGGATTTAAGATTCTTCTTCTCACCTGACTAGTGTTGTTTTTTTTCCGCACATATTCTAAATGTTCTTCAGTTTGCAGTTTCGCTGGAGATACATTTTTTAACGTAGTTTCCTTTGTTGCATTGAAGTCTGTGGTAGTGTAGGTGTGCGCACTTATTTTTGGAGTTTTTAGAATATCTCCTGACGCAGTATTTTCACTGTATGACCTACTTACAACGAGCAACGGTTTGCCTACTTTGTTTTCCAACTTTTCAACCCTTTCCGACGTGTTCACTAAATCCACGGCAGAAAGCACTTGTAAAGAGTTTTTTTGCACTAAATTTTCACTGTCTTTCACGTCTTTTACCTTCTGAGTACAACTTCCTTGAGTCATTCTCTTCCATTTTCCCGAGACCGAGTCTTCTTTCTTCATTTGCGTCTCACGTTTTTCAGATTGTAGTTTACTTATTTCCACCTTTTGAGCGTCTATTGTAAACTGTAGATGGGATATCCGTTCGTTAAGCTTCTGTATTTCAGTCTTACAACTTGCACACGTTTTCCTTTTACTACCAAAATTTACGTTTTCTTGTGGAGGCACATTGTACACTTTCAACTTGGCCGCCATCTTTGCAGTTCATCAACTTACTAAATGACTTCATGCCCAAACAAACTGCTCATCTTTATGAGATGTATGTCCTCCATTAGTGTAACTTTTAAATTAACCCAGACTTATAAGCACTACTAGAAAATGCCTTATGAAGATTTTATAGGCCACTTGCTTTATGGGTAAATTATAGTTCCTTCGGCCAATGAACCTGTATGGGTTCTGTCTTTCTGAAAACTGGTTTTGTGTGTCATTACTCAAGATGTATCCTTCTAGATATTTAACCATTGTTGCTGTTTCCAATTAGAGATTACCAAATATGTAATCAAATTGTAATGAGTGTTTTTTTAGTTATGGACAATGTATTACGTATGTTTTATGTATTGTGAAAGCAAACTAGGTGAAGTTCGTGGTCAGTGCCAAAACCGTGCTATGCTATGCAATGATAAATGTATACTACTGGCCATTAAAATAGTAACACCATGAAGATGGCATACAGCAATCATCAAATTGGCATGAAGTGTACTAAATGTGAGGATATTTACAAAGCAGATTTATTTATATACCTTGATGGTCCAGCCCCTAGATGACCAAATGGACTGTATGGATTAGGATGCAAATGATTTGCATTTGAACATAACTGTACAGTGTAGGCAGGAGAAATGCCATCAACATTATGTATATAAGGAAAGAAGACTTAGCTAGTTTATCATTCAGAAATCACACTTCATTGTTGTTCATTTGTTAAAAGATTGTGGTATGTCTTGTTTGAGAAACGTCTTCAAATACATGTCGGAATTCAGTAGTAGCAAGATTGTGGCCTTTCAAGACTGCAGTTTGCAATGTTGCTTCTCAGGTTGATGGGGTCTTGTGAATGCCGTACAGATACAGGTTTGGTGGGCTCCAAAGTTTCATTCTTG
The DNA here is from genome assembly GCF_023864345.2 of Schistocerca serialis cubense. NCBI lineage: Eukaryota > Metazoa > Arthropoda > Insecta > Orthoptera > Acrididae > Schistocerca > Schistocerca serialis. The sequence continues at coordinate 310,275,932 of NC_064640.1, forward strand.
ATACCATGCAGGATCACAGTAGCACCATGAGACTGTCATCTGAGAGGACACTCAGCTGTGCAGGATTGTTCAGTCATATCACATACCTTGAGTCACAGAATGAACTTGTTTGCAGCAAGACACTTATCCACGTGGACAGTGTGTTATCTGAAGCACCATGAACTGTTAGCAATACGATCACTGTTGCGCCTTCCCTTGATGTGGTAGCAGAGAGAAGTGCACAGACAGTACTTTGTCCAAGGACAAAGCTGAACACAGAAGTGCCACTATGTAATCCTTTCAGACTAGTTCTGGTTGTGCTTACAGCATTACAGTGGTCGTATTTGTGTGTGGAGTCTCAGAGGAAAACAAACACTGCCCCATTGTTTTTATCATCATATGGACCCAGCACCCAGAGTGATAGTATGGAGTGCCATTTGGACACAACACAGTTCACATAGCTGATAATTTGGACAGAATATTGTCCACACTGTCCTGACCTACCTCGATACTGAGTGTATTCAACTCTTGCCCTGCCCTGCATGTTCTGCAGACCTCCCACTCATTGGAAACTTCTAGTTTTGGGTTGCCAGGAGACTGACATGCCACCACTCTCTGACTGCTATGAGTGATGAACTCTTACATAGTGTTGAAGCAGCATCATGTACCCGTATCTGTCATCTCAGATCATTTCGACTTCATGCCCAGCTGGGTTAGAACAGTTTGTTTGTTAGAGAGGTCACAGCTCTGTGTACCGAAGTGTGCACCATGTATATCCCCAAATCACCTACAAATTTAATAGTGTATTCTTTTTACTATACTGAATACACACAATAAATAAAATTTCTGTATGTTTTCTCTCTTCCCTGGAGTTGCAGTTTTAATGGCTAGCAGTGTAGTTCTTGACTGCAGAATTTTTCAGACATGCTTCTTTTATACAATATGTCATACTTATTAAATAAAGCTTTTTCCTAAGGTCTTCCTGTGGTCACTTTTATGTTGTTAACTTTTTGCAGCAAGTTTATTTTGTGCAGATGCTCATTGATCAAGCTGATTGTCAAAATTTTGTACATGTTTCAATTTGAGAGTTAATACACAAATTTAGAACACAGTGTCAAACACACGTATTTGCTATTTCTTAGAAAACATAGCACGGTCATGTTTAAGTTTGTTTGTCTAAATGTGAAAGTCGGCAAAATAAATTTTTAGAACAATCATAATACATTTGCAGAAGAACCGAATATTGCTGCTCCTTGGGCCGGACGGTTGTGGCAAGACGGCAGCTGTGAAGGTTTTAGCAAAAGAAAAACAGATGGAAATAGTGGAATGGTCAGAACCAGACTTCATTCCAGGAGTAGATGGTAAAATTCTCTCTAGCTCTTTCTTTCTGTCTCTCACAAGTATTCTAAATGATATTTAGGGCATGTATAACATCATATTTCATCATTTGGGGGCCTTTTTTTTCTACAGTTTCTTACAAGGTGAAGAATACTGTGCTAATTAAAGTAAACATTTAGAATATAGTAGTAAGTCTCATTTTATCTTGTTCAATCATAGACTTTTGGAAAAATTATGTTGTTTCTTGTCTAGGATATACTCCACAGTTTGATGTGAATAACTTAAAGACCTTTCTTTGTCGTGCTGGAAGATATTCGAACTCAAAAAAATTGATTGTTGTTGAAGACCTTCCCCTTTCTGTGCTTAGTGCAAAGGGCGACTTAACTACTGTGATTCAGTAAGTAATATTTTCAACATACATATTAGCTTCAGTTTGGGTTTATGAAAATACACTGCTGGAAAAAAATGCAACGTCCACAAGAAGGACAAGGTCAGTTTATTGACAAGTGATGTGACAGGTAGATGGTTGTTGCGGGAGTATATAACAAATTCAGACCAAATGAAACTTGCATGTCACAGTATGGAGTGCCCAAACACTTGCATCAGTAAGCAGTGTACACCCCCTATGGTGACAATGCAGGTGTGTATTCTTGCATGTAAATGATCATAAAGGTCCCCAGGTCTTTCAGTGCTCTGTCACATCCTTCTTGCAGTATCATATCTCCCATCTCATCTTTATCTACATTATCTTCCCTTTCTATAATATTGTTTTCAAGTTCATCTCCCTTGTACAGACCCACTCTATACCCCCCTTCACCCCTCAGATTTCCCTTCTTTGTTTCATTCAGGTTTTCCATCATAACTCATGATATTCATACAGCTGCTTCTTTTTTCTCAAAAGGTCTCTTTTATTTCACTGTAGGCAGTATCTATCTTTCCCCTAGTGAAATATGCTTCTAAAACCTTACATTTGACCTCTAACCATTCCAAATTTGTTCAGTTTTAATCTACAGTTCATAACCAATTCTGTCCGTGGAAATGTCTTATAATTTAAAATCTGGTTCTGAAATACAGAGTGGCGCACATAAAACCGGCCTGAACCGGAATGCGAACACGCATGAGTAGCATTACTAGCTTGTCAGTTTCTGTGCCACCTTCCAACAGCAGTAGCATGTGAGTACTTCATACGGAAAGTAGTCGTTATAAACTGTGTACTTCATTGTCATGCCGTACTCCATTGAAGAACGTGTGTTCATTGTTGAAGAATATGTGCGGTCTGAATCCTTTAAAGTTGTTCATGACACTTTTCATGAAAAGTTTTCAGAAAGTAATATTCCTGCAAAATCAACTATTCAGGATCTAGTGAGAATGTGCTGTTCGACAGGCAGTGTTGTCAATTCAAAGAGAAATAAGGCACAGACTGTACATACACCTGAAGTTGTGGCAGACATGACGGCACACTTTGAAAGAAGTCCCTACAAGTCAAAATGACAATTATCACAGCAATGTGGAATATCTCACAGGTCATATCAACGCATCCTTCATGGCTTAAAAATGAAACCTTACTGTATGAGTGGCGTTCAGCTAATAAAAGAAGTGGATAAGGGTAAGCGTACACATTATTGTAATTGCTGGGAAATGTTGTTGTCAGACATCTTGATCCGTTCCTCCTTTTTTCGATGGATGAAGCGTGGTTTCATCTGTCGGGTTACGTTAATTCACAAAACACAAGACACTGGGCTACAGAAAATCCCCATGAAATACTGCAAAAGCTATTACACGATTTAAAAATAGGTGTATGGTGTACTGTATCTGGTAACAGAATTATCAGGCCATTGTTCTTCAACGAAACTGCCAGCACACATATTTACTTGCAACTCTACAATGAATTTTCGGCTCTGTTAACTCCAAACGGAAAATGTTGTGCATATTTCCAGCAAGATGGGGCAACTTCTCAAATGTCGGATTTGTCCTTAGCTCGTATACATACTGATTTTACAGAAGAGAGGGCCATTAGTAAGGGCTTGTGACCACCCCACTCTCCTGACTTGTCGCTATGTGACTTTTACCTCTGGGGATTTCTAAAGCCTAGAGTCTATCACAACAATCCCAGAGCACTTGACACATTAAAAAATAACATATGTGAAGAAATTTCGAACATTCCTCAAAGAGTACTGTTTTCCTTAACATGCTTCGATGTGCACAATTTTGCTTGGATGTTGGCAGAGAACATTTTGAACACAGACTTTAAATTCCTTATTAAACTAATAAAAGTAAATCTGTTACTTAAACTGTTAGTTACATAGTTATTAATGAAACTGTACAATAAAAATGTAAGAAAGCGATAATGTATGTTGATTTTCTTCATTCATATTCCTTTCAGCGCAGGGGCTGGCTTTATGTGCGCCACTCTGTATCTGTCTTACCATTATGTAATCAGTTTGAAACCTTCCGATGTAGATCAAGCATAGATGATCAGTACTCAGCACTTTGCTGCTTTGGTATCCTATAAGATAATTTCCTAGAGAAGTCGGTCTTAAAGTAAAGTTTAGTTTTTCTCATTATAAAATTCACATGGGTTGTCAGCATTGTATTTCTCTAACTGGTCTGGTTGACATTTATGAATTATATACCTAACACTCTTAACTTCATACTAATTTTCTCTCATCTTACAACTTTTGATTAAAAAAAAAAAGCCATATTTCATTGGTTTGTGCCTCATTCCTGTTGTTGATGTGTGTAATCCAATAGATGATTAAATGTGTAAAGTTATTTTGTTAATCTTGTATTTGTGTATACTGTATTTGCAGAGCTAGGTTGAGACTCATTACTGATACATTTTTCTATCAGTGTTAACATGATGACCTTCCTGTTTATGATTTTAAATAGTTTCAACTTAAGTTTAGAACAATATAGGGAAAACACACAGATGTATATGTCATCTTATTATTCTTCTTTCCAGCAATTATTCAACCACAGGAAAATGCCCACTTGTTATAATAATTTCACATACAGATCGATACTCGGTATTTAATGCCGAGGCTCAGAAGTTATTGGATATGGATGTAATAGTGTGAGTAAGCTAGAGTCTATATAAAAATTAAATAATGATACTAGTTACATTTAAAACAAATATATATTAGGGAATGCTGAGTGCTGGAAAACAAACGATATACGTCCCAGACACTGAAACAGTTTTCATATATAATGTCAAATTAGCTATTTTCTTTATATGTTTTAGTCTGTAACCATGCTTGTTGTAATTTTATAGTTCTGTAATGCTTAATACTAGTGACATAATCTTCTTTTACTGGCACTTAAAAATGAATTTTTTTTTTCATGATTGTGTTTCGTGGCTGAAAAAAAAAGTTAAGCAGGTAATTGGTTCTCAATAATGAAAAAAGATAGATGTCTTATACTGTATCTTTCGATAATACAGACTATTATGTATAGGAAAGCTATGCTATATGTTCTCTTTGAACAGATTATGAAATGAAAAAGGAACATTATTTGAAAAAAAAAAAAAAAAAGGTTAGTGTCCCACAGCACCAAAAAACATAAAATGGTTTAGGCCCTCCACAATGGTGTCAGTGTTGAGACAGGGATTATGATGTTGTCATTACAACTTTGGGTATGAAAGTTAAAAAGTCGGTCAAGAAGGCTAGGAGAGTATTCTTACTAGAAAGAGCAGATAAGCAGTTGTTAGCATGCCACGTAGTAAATGAATCGACTTCATTTACTTCCGGTATGATGTACGTGGAAGAATTGTGGGCAAATTTTAAACACATTGTAAATCACGCATTGGACAAGTATGTGCCGAAAAAGTGGGTTACGGACGGAAAAGATCCACCGTGGTTTAACAGCGCAATTCGGAGAATGCTCAGGAAGCAAAGACAGTTGCACTCGCGGTACGAGAAAGGTCGGGAAAATGAGGACAGCCAAAAGTTAGTAGAGATTCGTGCTGCTGTAAAAAGAGTGATGCGTGAAGCATACAACCACTACCACCATCATACCTTAGCAAAAGATCTTGCTGAAAGCCCAACGAAATTCTGGTCTTACATAAAATCGATAAGCGGGTCGAAGGCTTCCATCCAGTCACTCACTGATCAGTCTGACCTGCCAACGGAAGACAGCAAAATGAAAGCTGCAATTTTAAATTTAGCATTTGAGAAATCTTTCACGCAGGAGGATCGTACAAACATACCACCATTTGAGTCTTGTACAGATTCCCGTATGGAGGACATAGTGATAGACATCCCTGGGGTTGTGAAGCAGCTGAATGGGTTGAAAACAAATAATCGCCAGGTCCTGATGGGATTCCAATTTGGTTTTACAGAGAGTGCTCTACTGCATTGGCTCCTTACTTAGCTTGCATTTATCGCAAATCTCTTGCCCAATGTAAAGTCCCAAGCAACTGGAAAAAAGCGCAGGTGACGCCCGTATATAACAAGGGTAGAAGGACGGATCCTCAAAATTACAGACCAATATCCTTAACATAGGTTTGTTGCAGGATTTTCGAACATATTCTCAGTTCGAATATAATGAATTTCCTTGAGAAGGAGAAGTTGCTGTCGATGCATCAGCACGGCCTTAGAAAGCATCGCTCCTGCGAAACGCAACTCGCCCTTTTTTCACTTGATATCTTGCGAACCATGGATGAAGGGTATCAGATGGATGCTATATTCCTTGACTTCCAGAAAGCGTTTCACTCGGTGCCCCACTGCAGACTCCTAACTAAGGCATGAGCATATGGGATTGGTTCCCAAATATGTGAGTGGCTCGAAGACTTCTTAAGTAATAGAACCCAGTACGTTGTCCTTGATGGTGAGTGTTAATCAGAGGTGAGGGTATCATCTGGAGTGCCCCAGGGAAGTGTGGTAGGTCCACTGTTGTTTTCTATCTACATAAATCATCTTTTGGATAGGGTGGATAGCAATGTGCGGCTGATTGCCGATGATGCTGTGGTGTATGGGAAGGTGTTGTTGTTGAGTGACTGTAGGAGGATACAAGATGACTTGGACAGGATTTGTGATTGGTGTAAAGAATGGCAGCTAACTCTAAATATAGATAAATGTAAATTAATGCAGATGAATAGGAAAAAGAATCCTGTAATGTTTGAATACTCCATTAGTAGTGTAGCGCATGACACAGTCATGTCGATTAAATATTTGGGCGTAACATTGCAGAGCGATATGAAGTGGGACAAGCATGTAATGGCAGTTGTGGGGAAGGCAGATAGTAGTCTTCAGTTCATTGGTAGAATTTTGGGAAGACGTGGTTCATCTGTAAAGGAGACCGCTTATAAAATACTAATACGACCTATTCTTGAGTACTGCTTGAGCATTTGGGATCCCTATCAGGTCGGATTGGGGGAGGACATAGAAGCAATTTAGAGGCAGGCTGCTAGATTTGTTACTGGTAGGGTTGATCATCATGCAAGTGTTACGGAAATGCTTCAGGAACTCGGGTGGGAGTCTGTAGAGGAAAGGAGGCATTCTTTTCGTGAATCGCTACTGAGGAAATTTAGAGAACCAGCATTTGAGGCTGACTGCAGTACAATTTTACTGCCGCCAACTTACATTTCGCGGAAAGACCACAGAGATAAGATAAGAGAGATTAGGGCTCGTACAGAGGCATACAGGCAGTCATTTTCCCCTCGTTCTGTTTGGGAGTGGAACAGGGAGAGATACGAGGTACCCTCCGCCATGCACCGTATGGTGGATTGCGGAGTATGGATGTAGATGTAGATGTAGAACCCTCAGGCACTCTTGAGTGTGACGGGACATGTTCAGTGCCAACTCATTGCAGGCCTCGTGAGACATATTGTCCCACTCCTCAATGACAGCATTCCTGAGTGCTTCAGTCGTTAATGGAGGGTGCTTCTGTAGAAATCTCTTTTGAGCAAACTCCACACATGCTCTATACAATTTATATCCAGTGAGCATGTTGGCCAATCCATTCTTCAGATCCCATATCTTGTCAGTGCAGCTCGTGGTCTAGTGACTAGCGTTGCTACCTCTGGATCACAGGGTCCCGGGTTCGATTCCTGGCTGAGTTGGGGATTTTCTCTGCCCGAGGACTGGGTGTTTGTGCTGCCCTCATAATTTCATCAAAATTGGACTTTGTAAAAATTGGGACTTTGTATGGGTTCTGATGACTGTGCAGTTGAGCGCCCCACAAACCAAACATCATCATCACTGCGAGCAAGATGAGGTGGAGCATTGTTATCCTGTAGAGTGAATCCTTCCCGTACAGTCTCTGCAAAACCGCTGACTATGGGTCAGAAAATGTTGTTTTCATATACTGCACCAGTCATGTTGCCTTCAATTGGAACGAGTAGTGCATGGCAGCTATACATGATTCCTGCCCAGAATACGATTGAGCCACCGGATTGTCGGTGACACTCCACAGTCATTGAGGGATGATTGCGTTCCCCTGTTTGCCTCCATATCCGAACAGAGTTGTCGTCAGGTTGAAAGCCTATCTGCACTTCATCTGTGAACAGTGTTTTGGTTCATTGATCTCATGTCCAACGTTCATGTGCTCCAGTCCATCTTACATGAGCACCTCTGTGATGTGGATGGAGTGATGGGGTCCTGAGAGGTCTTTGGATGTACAACCCCCATCATGAAGTCTGTTGCACACAGTTTGGGTACTTATGGTAACACCTGTGGCTTCTCGAAGCTCATGGCGCAGATTAATCACTGTCTTTGTAGGGTGTCTCCATGCCGATATCATTACATACTAGCCCTGAGCTGCTGTAGTTTGGCGTGGATGGCCTTCGTGATGTCAGTCTCCTATTGAATGTGTTTGCTGGAACTTTTTCCACAGTCTGGAGACAACACTTTGATTAGTATGAACAATATTCGCAATGTCAAATTGTCTCATATTTTGTCCCATCAGTGTGATGATTTTGATATGGTCTGCTGTGGAGAGCCTGTTCAGAGGCATTGTGCTGCACTACTAGGCACACAGACAACTGTGCATTCTCAAGAACTCAGTTTTGGTGTACTGCGTTTGTTTACAAGCCATGATTGCACGGCCCCTGATGAGGCAGAATGGCAATGATGAACGTGTTTGCATTATGAACACAACCACCTTCCTACATAAACACAAAAGGAACGTCCATTGGTGGGTACTTTGGAAATATGCTTAACTTTTTTTTATGAGTGTAGGTCTGATAGCTTTACAAAACTCCGTGTCAGTTAAAGCAGGAAAGCTCTAGAGTGTATTTAACTTTTTTTTGTTGTTAAGAAAGGTGTGTATTATTTGGTTTTTCTCTTAGTTTTGTCAGTGGGTTGATGCGGAGACAGTTTTACAGAATAATATATTTCTATAATCATCAAGGAGCCATCTGTGGTATTATTACCCCTAATACCATTTTTTAAGTGACACTATAATCAATGTTTGACTGTACCAACCTTTCTCTACTAGCATATGTGTGAATTTCTTATTAACTGCCATACTGTGACATTGAGGATTCACTTGCCAGATGCTTGCTGCCCTGTGAGGCAACTTCAATTTGTTCTGCTTGCTGAAATAACAATGTAATACAGTCAAACCGCGATAGACCAAGAAAACGATATTGTTAGAGCACGGTTGTTGTTATATTGAGGTTTTGTTAATAGTGACTACTACAGTACCGTACCTTAAAAATCAGTACATACAGTGCTGTAGTACTTTTCTGATAACATTAAAAAATAATGAAATAAATTTTTTCTCTCCATTTGTGAATAGAGTATCTTACTCCTGTGTATGGAAGAATTCATTTATTTTCTTTTGTTTATTTTTTCTTAATGAATCTCTTGTAAATGTTGTGTTTATGTCCTGTAACGCAATCAATTGTTCCACTGAAATACTGGGGATTGAAGATGGTACTTGCTGAATAGTTTTCAAGTGACCTGTTAGCTCTGTCAGAGGAGGAGGACTCACATTTACCACATCGATGTTATTGTCAGAATCTTCAGCATGCGAACTACCCTTTAACTCTTCAATGATAGATTTCTCAGTGTATGCTTCAGACACCTCATCATCCACTGACACGTATTCAACTACTGATATGTGTATAGTTTTACCAGTTACTGCTGAATGCATCACAAAATCACACTGAAAATCATTCTGCATTTTTTCATTCAACATGGCGTCCTCACCAATGTCTTCACTTTTGGAAATCCTAGATTTTTTCCGGCAGTTCACACTCCTATTTGGCTCTACACTGTCCCAGGAACTAACAGTCATGTTATAAGCCTGCTTCACAGTGAAACTCTAGGGATTGTCCACCTTTCTGTCAGTGTTTGCGATCACATTTTGAACTAGACATGAACAGTATATTGCCTTGAAGTTCTCTGTTATCCCCATATCTAGTGACTGAAGGATCAAAGTACAGTTTGGGGGGAAGTAGCATAGTTATATATTCTTCAGTGCTGGCATGTTGTTATGCACACTAAAATTATCCACCAGCAATGCAATTTTCTTATTTTTCGTTGCCATCTCTTTACCAAGCGAAAGCAGCCACTCACTAAAGAGAGCAGACATCATCCGTGTTCTTCGGGTTTGCCATGTAAGTGACTAATAAAAAAAATCACATTTAGAATAATGAAAAAATACAAAATTAATCTGATAGAGTGCTGTACTGTATGTACTCAAAAGATTACAGCCGAAAGTACTGAATCAAATTATAAACTAAAGGAAGCTAAAATAAAATTTATGTATTCTTACCTGGAAAGCTTCTTTAAAAAATGTAAGCATTGGGGATTTGTTGGTTGTCTGACCACCAGTGGTGTCAAGTTGTGTGTCCCTGACACGTTGCTGCAGAGAAGGACCATTAGGCACACTTTAGATTGCTTCTATCCTTTACATGTTTCTCCTCTGAAAGCTATCATCTTCTCTGACGTCAGCTGGTAAAACCATCTTGACTCCTCTACATTGTATGTGTTTTCAGGATTTTGTTTTTCCACCAGTTTACACATGGTGCTATTTCATCAACATTCTGCATCATATAAAGAGGCAAATTTTCCTTCACCTGAAATCACTTCGAAGATGATCCCATATCCCTCTGTAAATCTCCGCAGCTATCCATTACCTGTCTTAAAATTAGAACTACCAATCATTTCATTAAAGCATCACAGTGTAGTATTGTCCACATCATCAGCATTACTTTTCACTGACCTTTTAATATAGTTGAATGTGGACTCAGAATGACAGTGTCACTTCACATTTTTCATCTGTGCAAGTTATTGACGGAGGTGACAGAAGTGACGAGTGAAAAAATTTTTTTTGTATCAAATGGGGATTGCACTATAGACCTACGTATTTTTAGTCTGTTACTTAATCCTTTCAGACCTGATTTTTTTCTGGTAGAAGGAAAATTTTTCTTTGTGTTTTAATTGTCTTAGGAATACTTTAAATGATTTGTGTGAAAGATTTAAACAAAAATATGTACTCATTTGCAGAACATACTTTGTACACCTGGCTTCATTATGTGGACTAAAATAATTAATTACAAAATATTTCTGTTGTAATAAACAGCAGAAAGCTCATTCAACAACTACCATGCAAAATAACAATATCAATATTCAATTATACTGTGGAATACAGTGAACCAATCACATTCATGTATTCTGGTTGTCACGAGCTACTGTGCACTGCTACATTGACTTGCTGATACATTCATAATGATGCCCAACAGTTGGCAGCACTTGCTCATGATGAAAGGGCTGAACATTCACAAATATGTGCCTCAGGTTTCCATTGGGAAAAATACTTCTGTTGCAGCTAAGATACAGTAAAAATTAATGTACACAATTGGAGGCAGAAAGTCTGAAGGGGTTAACCATTAGGCCACTGCATTACAACATTTCAGCTTATTTTGGCTTCATCTGCTCACAATTACACCAGGCACTTACTGTCAACTGGCCTTTGTAAATGAATGACTACTATATTCAACGTCAGTGACATAGTTTTCCTATTAAATGAAAACATGAAAACTCAAAAGACATTTTGATTATCAGTGAAGATAAAAGCTTGCATCTAGCACTGCGTAAATCGCTGTTTAGTCTACTTTTTTTTATGACTGTGATAACCTTGTTACACTACTGTGGTTTGTAAAGTTTATGCTACATTTTGCAGATATTTAGTTTTATGGCAAATCATAGCTTAAAATGTGGTCTGCCATCTTACATTGAATTAAATGATGCAGGAATTTTCCTGCCTCATTGTGTAAAAATGAGAATGATCTACACTAAGTTCCAATCATGTGGCCTTAACCACTGTTCTAGCATAGAGTTTCTGTAGGGGCTGTGAAGGAGGGCCAAGCAATAAGTTATTTGGCGTGTACCGTGGAGAAACTAATAGGAACATTGTCTATTATGGGTGACCAAATAGAGTTCCCTATTTATTGTTGCTGTGTTTCAATGTTACTAATGATTAGTTGTACGTATTTCATCAGTATTTGTTGTTTTGAGACATATCTTAGTATCACAGTCAGAATACGATATGGGTTTCTTAATGAATTTCGGAAACCTGTGTTCCAAACATTGTCATTCATTTTGTCAGCTTCCATTTTAATGCTATTTTGTTTCTTACCTAATTATATTCTATGACTTGGCCAGGGTTCTGATCATGTGAATCTTGCCTTTTGCCCTGTGTGCAATTTGTATCTGTGTCTGTCTGTTTTAGGATTTAATAAAATTCATTGGTCTGTCCTTAGTTTTGCATTCCAAGCGGGCTCTGTCCTCTGGGGAGTAGAATGAATTAGTTTCTGAAGCCCACTTTGGGTCCAGGTTTCAATGAGCTCACATTTAAAATGGAGCTGTGATTCTACATAATCCATGTCCTATGCCCTGTTTTAGAGCAAAGACAGTCCCAAAAAGTTGTCTCTCAAAATGAGGAGCTTATTGCCATTTCGTATGGTAACACTTCATCTTACATCTGTTCAGCACTAGTGGTTGCATGAGAATTGTGGACAGCTGGAGATGGAGCTGTCTCTTATATAAAGGGTGTCCACAGTTAAAGCTCCAGTTTCAAAACACTGTACAAAGAGAACCACTGCACAGATAATGTCAAAATTGAACAGCATAGCTGGCCGGGTGGGCCGAGCGGTTCTAGGCGCTACAGTCTGGAACTGCGCGACCGCTACGGTCGTAGGCTTGAATGCTTACTTGGGCATGGGTGTGTGATGTCCTTAGGTTATTTAGGTTTAAGTAGTTCTACGTTCTAGGCAACTGATGACCTCAGAAGTTAAGTCCCATGGTGCTCAGAACCATTTGAACCATTTTTGAACAGCATATTATTGACGTGGGAGAAACATTGGGGGGGGGGGGGGGGGGATGACACTGTATGTATCAGAATATGCACACCAACAGATATGCGGCACACAGCTGTTCCTCAGTTCAGACCGAGATGCCCAACATGACTCTCTTTATGAAGGTTCGCTCGCTGCTGGTAAAGCACTTTTACAAGAATGGTGATTGTTTGCCAGTAGTCCTGCAGAAGTTCCTGAAATTCGAGGTTATGAAAAAAGACATTGGTCCAATGTCTGATAAGGGTCTGGAAAAAATGATTACAGAATTCGAAAAGACAGGTTCTTTTGAAGTGCGATGTGGTAGAGGGAAGGAGGTAGATGATCTGACAGCTGCTGAAGATGTGGTCACAGCGTTGCAGGATGGGTCGAGCAGTGGTGTGCAAATGTGCAGTGTACAGGGAATTGCCCAAACATTGGACATACTTGCAAGCATGGAGCACAAACCCTATGAAACATCCTGCATTGCTGTCCGTACAAAATAACCCATGTTGAGGAGTTGCTTCCTGCTGACCTGCCAGCAAGAAAACGTTTGCTCTGGAATTTCTGCTCGCATGGAAGTGGGCAGTGAATAGCCATGGAAGATTCCATATGCAAATAAAGCCCATTTCCACTTCCAAGGATATGTCAATTTGCAGAATATGGGCAACAGAAAAATTCACACACATATCAACTGGTGTCACTTTGTTCTGCAAAAAGTGACTGTGTGGTGTGGGCTGACAGCATTGTTTATCATAGGGTCATATTTTTATATTTTTTCAAGCTCAGTTCTGTGGGTCTGTAACCTACAGTTGTCACACTTTGTCCTTCTTCCAGTTTCCCGGTGTAAAAGAGGAAGGGCAGAACAATAAAAAAATCCAACAATTGTGTTGACAGATGAAACCAAACAGGACCCATCTGTTGAGGTAATGGAGTATGAAGTCTGTTGGAGTAACCAATGAGTCCCTCCTCTGAACCCTCAGCTACCATGTACCCACAACCATAGCAGCAAGAAAAGTCAGCTATAGAAAAACTTCACTGATAAAATGGATTCCTTACTACAGTCAAACCTGAATGGATTCAGGATTCATGTGGAGGAACTGAGAGTTCTGCCATAAGGCCAACTCGTATGCCTGCGTGTGCAAGAGACTCATTTTCAACCATCTTATTGCATAGCTCCCCCATTCATACCTCCTTTTGGGGCCTAATTCAAGTAATGTAAGTAATGTGATGTTGAGATCGGTGACCCCCTACCAATGGGGTTGAACTGTTGAGATCTGTGACAACCTGCCCATGGGGTTCAGCTATTGAGAGCCTCATTTCTTCAGCAGTATTACGTCTTCTGAACACAGGACAGAGCAGAGCGCGCACACTTCAGCACTGCTACAGGGCTATTCTCTGCTGTAGGTCTCACAAATATGCTCTTCTGCCCTCGCCAGTACTGTTCAGTAGGAGGTGGTTGGCGATCTTCAATCCAGAGCTCTTAATGCTCAGAGTTACACTGCTGAGGTACTGCAATCACATGTACAACTTTTCAAAGGCATGGTTGCCTCAGACAACTACTTTACAAACGATGACTCACATTGAGCTGCTGCTGTTGATGAATTTGTTGCAAAAGATGATGTGCATCTGTGGACAGGCTAGAAATGTTTCTGAATATGAATCCTTTAGATCATAGATGGGGTACTACAAGGAGACAAACTACAACCCACCAGCCATCATCCAGGATTCTTCCTTACAAACATTGAACAGTCTTTCTTAGGAATGACATTGGCTGTCCATAGAGGTCTGGAATCATTTCATAGAGTATGTGCCACTTAGTTATGAAGTGTGCATTGCAATTAGAGATTAACGGTTTATTGCTGTGGAAGAGATTGTGTGGTTTTAACTTTTTTTAAGTTGTGTACTCTGGGAAGTTTTGTATACTAAATATCTTGTGCTTGTAAATTATTTTGTTTGCAAGGCTTTTGACATCCTGCTCAAGAGTAATGTTCTTTTATGCTGATTATGTTTAATATGTATTATGGGACTTTAGATCTTAATGAATATGATTTCTGTCTTCAATCCTCTGTATTTTCTGTGGTTCATGAACAGCCTTCCTTGAAAATTGTGCCTAGGTTCTTGTGTTCATAGATAAGTTTTTGGGACCATAGCTGGAGATGCCCAGTCTGCATTTTCATGGAAATAGCTGACAACTGCAGATGTATTAAAATTTGTTGTTAAAGGATCAATACTCTTTTTCTTTAATTATAAAATACATATGATCCTCGGTAATTTTTGGTACTAGTTAATTTCAAGACAAATAACTTGTAAGGTTTTTTTCAGTCATGTCAGTGATGAGCTAGAAGTAATTACTTGAAATTGATCAACTTACAGATTCAAAAGAATTACAGATGCATCTATAAAAAAGGCTCTGAATAGAGTAATAGGACTGAAAGGCTTACCATGTGAAAAGTATGCTTCTATTGTGTCTCACATAACAGAAATGTCTTGTGGAAATATTCGGAAAGCAATTTCTGAGCTCAAATTCTATGTACCTGGTGAGTGCACTTTTGTTGTGATTGTAACTATAAAAGTCTGTTGTTTACATGTTTGTAATGACATTGCTCACAGTGTTAATTAATTTTTTATTAAAATAATGAATAGCAAATAATGATATTCTTTATTTCATATAGAGTCAAAATTTGTTGCACCACGCAAAGGTCTGTGGAAATTTGAGAAACATTTGGGAAGAAAACCAAGTGACAGAAATGCTGATTTAGAGCTTAAAGAAGATTCAGGAATATTTCATGCTGTGGCTAGAGTACTGTATGCAAAACGTGAGTATTTTATGCAAAAAGTGTTCTAGGTGATTATGAATATTGCAGTGTACTTGGTTGATGATATCATTTAAATAATGATTAAAAACTGTGCATCAAAAACAAATCATTAGTGCGTACTTTGCTGAATTACTTCACCTTCTGTAAACCCCCAAAGACTTCCTCTATTGTCCATGAAACACACTGCTCCTGGACACTAATCCTATAAGACTGTTGTCAACCTTTCTGCCAAAACTTGAACCCTTGCAGAAGCTCCAGTACTTTCTGAAGGCCTCAACTGTAGCCCGAAACCTAAGGTCACATATGTTGGACTGGTAAAGGACTTTGTTTCCTTCACTTGTTTTCTGTAGTGGAAACATTTTTTGTCGTGCACCCCACTGACAACAGCCAACCAAAACCCCACGTAGAGCCTTGTTTAAAACTGTTCAAATTCCTTCCAACCACGATCCTCCTCCCCCTTTCCAGCCAGTCTAATCTGTCAAGAATTCCTTACTTTCAACTTGGCTTCACCTTCTTTCCCTGAATGTCTTCCCAGTGAGTATGTCACTCCTATGGAACATGCAACTATTCACAACCTGAAAACCAATCCAGACCTTATCATCCTTTCCATGGTCAAAGGCTCCATCGCTGTGGTTATGAACTGTAGTGACTTTGTTGCTGAGGGTTATCGCTAACTTTCCAACACTTCTGCATACAAACCTTATGACCAAGAACCTATCCCAGAAGTCCAATATCAGTTATAGCAGCTCCCCAAGGCCTTAGGTCCCTACAAAAACCTGACATCTGAAACCATTTCCCTCTTCACACCAGTGCCCTCCTTCCTGCCTCCCCCTACCCCAGATTCCCCCAGTTGCACTCTACCTTTCACCTACTCCCAAATTCTACAAATCCAACCCCATAGGTGCCCCTACTTGTCATCCTATTGTGGTTGCTTACTGTTCTCCCACAGAACAAACCTCTGCCTTTGTTGACAAACACTTCCAAGCAGTTGTCCATAACCTTTTAGTAACTATGGATGCATGGAACACTACCTTTCCCAGTGTGTTCCTGATACCACCTACTTTCAAATCATCCTGGTCAACCACATCCTGATCCACAATTATTTCACTTTTGAAGGCCAAATCTATAAACAAATCCGTGGTACTGCCATGGGTACTCACATGACAGCATCCTGTGCTAAGTTATTTATGGACTATCTGGAGGAATCCTTGCTATTTAGTAAGCACCTAAAACCCCTTGTCTGGTTCATATTCATTGATAACATTTTTGTGATTTGTACTCGTGGCAGGAGCAGCCTTTGTTCTTTCCTCAATAACCTGAACAGCTACTCACAAATCTGCTTCACTTTGTCCTTCCCAACTCAACAAGCCACCTTTCTAAATGTCAGTCTCCACATATAAGATGGCTCCGTAAATACATGTGTTCGTATCAGGCACACCAGCAAAAAATACCTGTACAGCTGTCACCGGTCCACGTCAAAAAGTCTCTTACTTACAGCATCACCATTTGTGGGCACCACATCTGCTGTGGAAAGCAGGAGTGTCGAAATATGCGGATAACTTTACCAGAGCCTTTACTGACAGACAATATCCCATCCAGCTCATCCATAAATAGCTCTCCCATGTCATCTCCTTCTCTGATATAAGTAAACATGTTAATCGCTCGCCAACCAGTACTCATCTGATCATCTATTATTGCTTAGTCTTGAAAGGCTCAACCACACCTTTCACCAGGGCTTCGTCTGCCTCATGTAATGCTGTGAGATGAGAGATTGCCTACCCGAAACCCTCCCAAATCACCCAAAGTAGTGTTCTGCTGCTCATCCAATCTACAGAATATCCTTATTCATCCCTATTCCTATTCTACTTCCAACCCTGCATTTCACGGGTCATTCTCTTGTGGACAACCCAGGTGCAAGACCTGCCCATACACCTGGCCACCACATTCTTCAGCAGTCCAATTACAGGTATGTCCAACCCACACCTGCCCACCACCTCCTTCAGCAGTCCAATTACAGGTATCTTCTACCCAATAAAAGGCAGGCCCACATGTAAAAGCAGAGATGTTATGTAGCAACTAGGTTGCAGTTACTGTGCAGCATCTGTGGTGTGCGTGACAGTTAACTGTCTACTTGTATGAATGACCACCACCGAACTGTGGCACACCATTAACTTGACCATCCACTTATTGAACGTGCTGTGCCCCACAACACAAATGACTTCAACGGCTGCATGACTATGTGTACGTATTGGACACTCCCTTGCAGCATGACTTTCTCTGAAGTACTCAGGTGGGAATTCTCTCCAGCATATCATGCAGTTTCATAATCTCCCTGATGTAAGCCTCCATTAACTTGTTTCCTACTGCCTCACCTTAACCTCTGCCCCCCCACCCCCACCCCTCTGCCCCCCCACCCCTCTGCCCCCCCCCACCCCTCTGTCCCCCCACCCCCCCCCCACCCCTCTGCCCACCCCACTCTGCAACGTCCATTTGAAAACATTGAATAGCAAAAAAAAGATAAGAGACACTATTAAAACATGTAAACACACCCCTGGAAAGAAAAGACAAGGTAGAATTAAGGCACCGGCAAAACAAAAAAGTCCATAACAAGAAAAAAACTGTGGCAGCTAGCGACTTTGGGTGTGAAACGTGTTGGTATTTGTTCAGCTCGTCACCAGTCTTTCGTCCAGCCTTGTCGCCAATCTTGTTGTGTCTAGGAATACTGCATACTCAGTTCGCTAGACAAACAATCAAGCAAGTCATATTAATGAGCTTTATTACAACTAATCAAATACAATACTTAACTTTGACAATTACACAGGTGAGTCACAAGCAAAGGGCGACACACGAAATAACCAGTCTTTGCAGTGACTGCTGATCTCTAACTGAAAAAAGTCTGTCCTGAACTGCTATCAAAGTTGCTATGGTTGACACTGCTATCCAAGTGGGTCACCACCAGTCAGGACTAGCACTCATGTCCAGTTCACATAGGGGCCCCTGCTGTTGCGTTGTCCTGGAAGGAGGTCAGTCAGCGTGCGATTGGCTGACTTCTTCTCACAACCTTTTCTTCTCTTTTGTTCCCGACTGGCGTGCCGGCTCTTGACTTTATGCCGTAACAAATCCAAACCTCCATATGTCATGATAATAACATTGGCCTGAATTCTTCGTCCTCATTCTCCATGGTACGGAAATCCAAATAATGTTGTAAGCATTAGCTGATGAATTTAATGGACTATGACAAAAGATGTAGACAATGTGACATGGAGGTTTGGGTCAATATGGACAGTGTGCGTGGATAGCCAAAGTAGTTAACGTGATGCATGCATTAAGCAGGAAATCTGGTATCAAATCCTGGTCCGGCACAAATTTTCACATGTCGCTATTGGGTAATAGATCTACGCCTAATACAGTAGATATCAAGGTCTTCGCAGTCAGGGAATTAATTTAGAAATATACTTGTAAGCTGAATTACCATGTTAAGTTCTAATTTATTTGCCTGTCCACTGCTTAAAACCTACCCAATTTGGTGAGTGATAGTCTTTACTCATCCATCATTTGTATTTAGTCCAGAAGTTTCCAGCATTGTATTAATTTCATGATGAAAAGTTCAGTTACTGCTTGCACTGTTTCAAAAAAATAGTTTCATTTAAGTGAGCAGAGCTGATGTTGCGTTATTATCAAAAGTCAGTTGTTTGATAAACGGTTAGCAATTATTTCCTATTGTTCCTTTTAATAAACTAGAAAAAATTTATCAATTTACCACTATTGCTAGAATAAGAAAATTTATTTTTGTTCATACAAACTCTAAAATAAGTATATAAAATAAGCACTGGTATTAAATTTCAGTGTATCAGAAAGATAATTCATGGAAGTATGCTATTATTAATCCATTAAGTTATTAGTCCTTTCCTGTACAACTTTCTTCCTCTGTACTTATTTAAATTGAACCAAAAGTGTATGAAGAAGCTTCACTTTTGGAAGCTCTCAACGTAAACGCCACATCATGATGACAGACTCATCTCCAGGATTCTAAGAAATTTGAAAATTTCTTTATCATTGAAGATTGAATTAGACAATGTATTACTCAGTTTGATAACACAGCGTAAGTGAAGAAATGTCCATGTGAAATTTTATTTAAAATAAAGATGATAAATAAACTAGATATCCTGATTTGCACAGAACAGTTGTCAGTGCACGCATAAGTGAAGTACTTCGCTAAACAAATTGTTTCTGGAAACTATTCTTTGATAAATTTTGCAGTATGGCTACTACATTAAAACTTGCTATTGTGAATCTCTTATTTATGTACCTTTAATAGGTAAATCAATAATGTTAGTGGCAGGTGACATGAAAAAATCTCAGAGCCAAATTCAATTATTTAAACTATATTAAATTGTTATTAAAGCTATCTTCATTAAGTTTTCCACCAACATATCCATCGCAAATAAATATCTAGTGTAGCCCACCTCCTCTTAATCATAAGCTGCACGTTGACCTAATATAAAAAAGACCACCACTTAAATATTATTCTCATACTCAACTGCATACTCCTCACACATTAAGATGGCCTGTATTGTGTTGACCTTTGGTACTGGAGGCATCTGCAGCGTTTGATTAACAGATGCTTGAAAGTACTGCCAGTAACTTAATGTTCAAGTCATTTGCCAATGATCTGACCTGACTGTAGATGTATAGGGGCCTCATGTTTTCATCTTAAGAGTGTGCTGACAGTTCAGCAAACTTTCTTCTTTGAAACGGGTGTTATACGGTATTAGTTAAATTTAAACAAATTCAAAAGCTATTTGTTATAAAATGTGTACTGTATGTTGCAGCCATTGATGTGACAGTACTTTGGTCAAACATTTACAATTTCATTTCTCTGCTTGCAAATGCATCTGATGCACCACTTAATTCTTATCTTGTCTGTTTTAAAGGTGCAATTGATTCAGTTCTATTAGGCCATTGCTTTGGCATTTTAGCTATACAGTTCCTAATTAATGAGGCCAGTTCTTTCCCCCATCGTGGCAGGGATTGTGGTTTCACACATCTACATCTACATACATACATACTCCGCAATCCACCATACGGTGCGTGGCGGAGGGTACCTCGTACCACAACTAGCATCTTCACTCCCTGTTCCACCCCCAAACAGAACGAGGGAAAAATGACTGCCTATATGCCTCTGTATTTGGGTAGATCACGTAACTAATGAGGAGGTATTGAATAGGATTGGGGAGAAGAGAAGTTTGTGGCACAACTTGACTAGAAGAAGGGATCGGTTGATAGGACATGTTTTGAGGCATCAAGGGATCACAAATTTAGCATTGGAGGGCAGCGTGGAGGGTAAAAATCGTAGAGGGAGACCAAGAGATGAATACACTAAGCAGATTCAGAAGGATGTAGGTTGCAGTAGGTACTGGGAGATGAAGAAGCTTGCGCAGGATAGAGTAGCATGGAGAGCTGCATCAAACCAGTCTCAGGACTGAAGACCACAACAACAACAACATATGCCTCTGTACAAGCCCTAACCTCTCTTATCTTATCTTTGTGGTCTTTCCGCGAAATGTAAGGTGGCGGCAGTAAAATCCTGGTTCTCTAAATTTCCTCAGTAGCGATTCACGAAAAGAACGCCTCCTTTCCTCCAGAGACTCCCACCCGAGTTCCTGAAGCATTTCCGTAACACTCGTGTTACGGAAATCTAGCAGCCTGCCTCTGAATTGCTTCTATGTCCTCCCTCAATCCGACCTGATAGGGATCCCAAACGCTCCAGCAGTACTCGAGAATAGGTCGTATTAGTGTTTTATAAGCAGTCTCCTTTACAGATGAACCACATCTTCCCAAAATTCTACCAATAAACCGAAGACGATTATCCGCCTTCCCCACAACTGCCATTACGTGCTTGTCCCACTTCATATCGCTCTGCAATGTTATGCCCAAATATTTAATCGACGTGACTGTGTCAAGCGCTACACTACTAATGGAGTATTCAAACATTACGAGATTCTTTTTCCTATTCATCTGCATTAATTTACATTTATCTATATTTAGAGTTAGCTGCTATTCTTTACACCAATCACAAATCCTGTCCAAGTCATCTTGTATCCTCCTACAGTCACTCAACGACGACACCTTCCTGTACACCACAGCATCATCAGCAAACAGCCACACATTGCTATCCACCCTATCCAAAAGATGATTTATGTAGATAGAAAACAACGGTGGACCTACCACGCTTCCCTGGGGCACTCCAGATGATACCCTCACCTCCGATGAACACTCACCATCGAGGACACCATACTGGGTTCTATTACTTGAGAAGTATGTTCGTAGAAAAACAAGACATTCTTAATACTTTCCACACCTAGTTTTCTGTTGTCTATGCAGATATCTTTTTTTCTGGGAGAACCTTTGGTCATGTGCTTCTTCCTGCCACTGTACTTTCATGTATGTATGTCTTACATCCTCTGTCAGTACTATCAGTTCACTGTTATCTGTAAGTCATTTCTTGCAGCAGTGTAATAGCTTTTGATATGAGTCTATCTAATATAACTCTTCTGTTGGCTCATTGAGTATGAGGATGAAAGGATTAATAAACATGCTGTTGAATCCTTTTGGAAGCCCATTCATTGTCAATCGCGAAGTCATTCTTATCTAAAATTGGCTGTCAGATATTTTACAGTCAAATAAATTGGACTTAGAGTACTGCATTGGTTAGTCCTTAAATTCTTAACCTATTTTACTGTGATGTACCCTGTGGTACACTTGTTCACTGCAGTGCACAGCCATTAATGTCACTTATTTGCCATTTTTTAACAGTCCTGAGGTTGCAAATGCATGCAGCCCACTCTAGTGGAGGCTCTCTACTGGTCCTGTACCCTGCATGCATCTGCAGCCTTGGGACTGATTGAAAATGCCAAAGAAGTGACCATTATCAGCTGTCCATTGCAGTGGACATGTGCACCACAGAAAAGAATTCTAGTTTGATCTAAGTAGCACTCAGATTAAACAGTAATGTATTGTTATTTGAGCTGGTGTAATTCCTTTAGTCCACATTGAAAATTAGTCATCAGGTCAAGGTTGATGAGAATCTGCATTACCACAGTTCTGTCAAAGATTTTTTAAAATAAAATGGGAAAGATATAAGCCTGATACGACAAGATTGGGAGACAGTTTGCAAACAGTCCTGGGTAGCTGCGTACATTATGGGAGTGTCATGTAAGCATGGATTCTTTTGTTGCACTAGTTGGGTGTTGACCTGTTGGCAGTTGATGTCAACAGTTATTTACATCCCAAGTCCTGAATAGCATATCCTGTGCCTGAACAGATATTTTTTTTATGAGCCATGTGATTTTTAAGTTATATTCAGTTATTTACATCCCAAGTGCTGAATAGTGTATCCTGTGCCTGAACAGATATTTTTTTGATGAGCCGTGTGATTTTTAAGTTATATTCTTCCTTTTTTATGTTGACACAAAGGAACCATTTT
Organism: Schistocerca serialis cubense; assembly: GCF_023864345.2. Classification (NCBI taxonomy): domain Eukaryota; kingdom Metazoa; phylum Arthropoda; class Insecta; order Orthoptera; family Acrididae; genus Schistocerca; species Schistocerca serialis. The sequence continues at coordinate 310,298,832 of NC_064640.1, forward strand.
CCTTAGTAACTTCTGACACAAGGGGCCAGTGTGCTGCGCTAGTATTAGTCGCAGGAAAGGGGAATTGTGTTAAAAATTCAGTAAAGGCGCAGTTGGGCGATGAAGTCTGGGGCCGCTGGCAGTGTGTGGTAATAGTCAGCAGCCAGTAGGCCAGGCAGGGTAAACATAGCGTGGAGCTGCAGCGGCATATTGCACGTATGATTTGTTTGGAGTGGAGCAACAGCGTGGCAGGGAACTGCAGTGTTGCTTTAAGTTATTACGATGTATGAGGCGAGGCAGTAGGCCAGAGCCGGGAGTGGTGATGTGTAACTGGCTGACGTATGGGAATTTACCCCTGCCGTAGTTTCTGTCTCTCTCTGACTCTACGTCAGAAGTGAGGGGAAAAGCAGTATAAATAGTCAGATACTTTTAGCTTGAGGGCATGTGCCAGGTCAGTCGAGAGTGGGTCGGGCCTGTGCTGGTCTACACTTATAGGGAGCAGTCTGGCAGTAATGTTGTAAATATTCTGTGTAAACCTGTACTTTGTTTCTATGTACTTGTTCGGGCTGTATTCTGCCTCCGGGAACACAGCACAGGGGCGCGGCGGAATGGAAGCCGGGTACTTGGAGATTGCATGGTCTGTCTGAAGGAGGGCAGTGACAGCAGTCTGCAGCAGGTCCAGGACGGGCCACGTTCTCTTGCCACCTGGTGTACCAGGGTCCAAGCGAGGCGTACGCTGCAGGAGACGCAGCAGCACTGAAACAGCATTAGGGATGGCATCGGGTGTTGCCATATGGCAAGCACCACTAGCAACAAGTTGTGGTACGGGGTCCAGAAGGGTGCGGATTCGAGTCTGGTCCTGTCCTGGGAGCAGCAGCGGGCAGCGGCCGAGGGCCACTGGTGACCAGTACAACCACCTTTGCCCCATGGGCAGACAGAGCAGGCCAAATGGTGTGTAGGGCGGCGGGGACTGGGGACTGTAACAGTTTCCGGAATTGCGGGCAGTAGAGCGGCACAAGTCGGGTGAGCGTGGCTGACTTCCATCGTCGGGCGGCCTTGATGACCGCAACAGCAGTGTCGGCAGTCCAGGAGTGCTGAGACAGCCAGACTTGCGGTACACTGCGTGGGTGGTGTGCCTATATTACGCTTCTGTAAACTAGCTGAATAAAGGAATACTTCCGAATACTGCTGTATCACTCTGCATTGCCTCTTGACGCTATTGAACTTGCTCGGCCTCCTGACGAGAAATGGCACGGTGGGCCCCTGGCTTCAGCTCGGCCATCTGGAGTCCGAGGTTCGACCATCGATGGGCCGCAACAAATGGTATCCAAGAGCTAACTCTTGATATGCAAGTAACTATTGACAAATGATTATCTACTGATTTTTGTGGCTGTCAAACTGCCAAATTTTTGAATTTGGTCACCAAGTGCAGGTGTTGCACAGTAGCAGGTTATTACAGTCCACCTAATCTGCTGATTCTGAGTTTAACTGGCATAGATCATGGTGGATGAAAATGTTCAGAAAGACTTTCCCAAAACCCTATGGTATTTTGGAATACGGTGAATTGCTCACATTATATAGCTCTCTCTGAAGTAATTGGGCCAATTTCTTGTTTTCCCTGTGAAGTGGATTTTTCTCTATAGAAATTTTTAGGCTCTTGGATTTCTTTTACACCCTTATTAAACTCAAAAATAAGACAATCATGGAACTGTTCTTGCTTTTCCACTTCACATGTTGCCTGCTTTAGCTCATAAAGAGCTCCACCTTTCTTTAGATCTACTGAAGTAACAACTGCTAACAAGTATAATACTTAAAATAATGAATGGTAGATGAGAAAATGTAAACAATGTCTTTAAAAATGGGATGTTCTCATAATGAACAAGGTCACTAGAAGCCTAGCAATTACAACTGCCCCTATCTTTACCTGTGTGTACTGCTGTTAGTACTGTACACCTGATCTCTTCTCTCACTCCCCTCCTCCATCTCATTCCCTCCTTATCTCAGGTTATTCATACAATAGTAATACTAGAAGCAATGTGCTTACAGTGGTTCTGGAATATCTTTAACTCATTGTACAGCCAGAAGTATGGTATATGTATACATACAGGGTGTTCCACAATTCGTATTACAGGCTTTTAGGGGTTGCTGAGGGGACTTAGTAGGTGAAGTTTTGATAAGGAACTCTTGTCCAAAAATATACCAGTAGAATATGAAATAAGTTAGAACAACAGATCACTTTCATATCTCCTGATTCTTGGTATGCACACACACTATAAAGAGGGTGCCATGGTCAGTAACGGTTGTAATTATGTCAACATGTATAATTTTTGTCCAACTAAAACAACAGATGCGAGAAACTGGTACATCAACAGCTAGGATGATTGACTGGTGTTCCGTAGACACACCGCACTCTCAACTTTGATAGGACATTCTTCGTCCTTTAGGAGAGGGCATGATGACAAGTACTTGAAACAGTGTCCATTCCCTGGGCTCCTGTAAGGCACATAGTTTGGTATCCACTTTCTCCACTGTGTGTGTACCATGAAGTGGAAGATTCGAAAGTGATCACATCTTTAAGCTTATTTTACATTCAAATGGTATGTTTTCAAACATGGATTCCTTATCGAAACTTCATCTACTGAGTCCCCTCCACAAACCCTAGTAGCCTGTAATATAAAACTGTGTAACACTCTTTATACTTCATGAACTGTTTCTCGAGAACTTCTGTGTGATGCGTCATGCAGTTCAGCTCTAAGCGTGAACAGAGATGATGAGCACAAATCTTGTATTCAGTTCTCTGCTGTAAAACCAACCAAAGAGGCTTGGTCACATATAAGTTAAATGACTGAATGTATAGTATATGATGTGTGTGGTTACGACAAATACTCTTGTTCATAATTTATGCATTGTGCTTAACAAGAATACCAATGGACTTACCATGTAACCACATTATGTAAAAGCAGCTGCCTTGCTTAACTGCCACATAGAGATGCTGATTGAGTTTTGCTGTCACTTATCTCTCAGTAGCTTTGTGGTTCTTTCTGGCAATCCTCTACAGTGTTCAGCAATCCCGGTAGTTTAAAATTAATTGTCTTTTGTCTGCAATTAACTTATAATGTCTTGCCATGTTCAAGTATGCCACCATTGAATGGTGTTCCACCCTTCACTTGTGTTACAACCCGATCTGGGGCCACGTTGTTATTAGGAAGTTGAGCAAATAGCAGGGGTGAGTGATCTTGTAGAGCTCCCAGATGCTAGTGAAACATCATTCAATTTATGATTGTTTATTGATGAGAGTTTTACAGTCACCCCGTCTTCTTCCTGCTACTGCCTAGCAGTGACCATGCTGAGCCCGTGCTGCTCGGTAGTGAGAGGTCACACATCTGTGCCTGGCAAGGAATTTGCTGTGGAAGCCATCAGAGCTCAGCGCTCTGTGTGTGAAGCTGCGCTAGGCTCAGCCCCAGGAATCTGCATGCCCTGGATGTCAGTTATTGAGATGATGTGTAGGCGGAAGACCCAGCAGCAACATGAAGGACAACCCAGGTGGCAGTCCCAACATACAGATCGTAGGATGGTACTTGTACTGCCCCAGCAGCAGTGACACAGGTGCCCAGCACCTTAAGTTGAACAGGTCACAGAAGGACAGATCGATTTTTCCTGCATGGAAGACCAGCCCGGCCCCCATCCTCAGTCATGACCATTGTGACAGGCAGGGCAGTGGTTTGCAGTTTGCAGATCAGAAGTCCTCTCCATAGCTGGATGGCTATATATTTGCAGCCATGGACTCCCAAGTTGGCAGCAACTTGTAAACACTTGCTGAATTCATCAGAGAGTCCTGCAACTTAATAAAGCTAGTCTTCCATCAGTATCTATAATGCAGATGGATGGGCCTAACTCTCAGAATGAGCTTGAGAAGGGTGGAGTTTCTATAGCGCGCCCACACACACACACACACACACACACACACACACACACACACACACACACACACACACTGGTGACCGAATGTGCTCTCTTTTTCTGAGCCTGTCAATGCTCTCAGCTGCTGTAATGTTAATTTCAGGGTTTCAGAATGTTCCTTTATGTGAAGTTCACATCCTAAAAGGTATGCTTATGGTACCTCTAAGTGAAGTTACTGCATTGAGCCTTGTTACAGTAGCATGTTTGATCTGTTCTGCACTGTTGTCGAACTGCTGAATGGGGTATTCTTGGCTTCACTGTCACAGAGTCTAATGAAATCCCACAGCTTGTTAGTACTTCCACACATGTTGACACAGTTACTGCACAATTGGGTAACCAATGGATGTGCCCCACGTAGCTGTCTCCATTGGTTCTTAACAAAATTTTATACCTGAATTTAGTTACTATTCTACTGGGCAACACATGTAACACACACAATAATACATAGTTTAATACAACTTACTGTACTCGTACAATCTATCAACAATGAAAGTTAAGCCTCGCTGTTATGCTGACAAATATGCAGGACATTATGTAGTAGATTAACTTCCTTTATTGAAATAGTATATGATATTTGCCACTTATGAATGATCGATGTAACCAACCCAAAAATATTGAAATGTTTGCCCATTGTTTTGATATCTGTGTACTTTTATGAATGAGACTTTGAGGTTGACGATATTAAGTTTATTTTTCTTATTTGCAGGTGAAACCATTGGTGTTGCACAGGACAATAAAGTGAAGCATGGCTCTGAACTTCAGGGAGAACTTGAACACAAGCCTGTAGAAATATGTGACAAATACTTTCAGTTTCGCAGACAGTTTGTTAATTTAATGTTTTGCAATTATGCAAAAATATTTCACAGCATACATGATATTGCTAATGCCGCTGATTACATGAGTGAATCTGATATATTGTCATCATTGTGGTGGGTGAGTGAAAATGTATTTTTATGGATTTTATTTGTGACAATTTCATGAGTAATACAAGCATCCATTAGTTACTAGACGTAGTAAATTCTTTGGATTTTACTGATTAGAACTATCTGGAAACTCTTTTTTGGTTAAAATAATTTTTGATATTGGTCCACATCATTGTAACTACTAAAACAGCTAAATTGCTGACAGTTTGACAGACTTGCTGTGGTCATCTTCAAGGTGGTACACTGCTGTGTACTGATGAATGTCTTCCTTTATGTACTGTCATTTTCGGCTATCTGGTGGCTATCAACGTCACATATCTTGGATGTCACTGGACAGTTTGAAGAGAATTTTATGGAGGAGTGACTGTATGGTCCATGGTGTGGGTTCCTGTTGTCATGTCCTAGTTCATGAACCACGGGCAACGTATGAGTGACCAAGTAAGTGGTCCTGACAGTCAGGATACCAGTTACTTTGGAATAAGGCTGGGCATCTCGGACATATTCTGAGTCATGGTCACCTTTGTGCTCAGACGGCAAAGACTACCAAATCCACCGGTTAGTCCCTCAACCGTTAGGGGTGAAACCCAATGGGACCCGGGGCAAGTAAGGCTAGCAACCTGCTTCCTTGGTACTTTAAATATGATTCTGGCAACAGTCAGAGCAATATGCCTTGGACCGTTGGAGGTGACGGAGTCCCACCTCTAATTGACAAACCAGGGACTCCTAAGATACGACTCGGCAAATGAATGGTAACAAAATGGGGAGCTATTAATATCAATGGGGGCTACTCTGGGGAGAAGGTAGAGTTGGCAGAGGCTGCAAGTAAGATGGGGTTGGACGTTTTAGCTGTTAGTGACATTCGGGTAAGGGGTGAGAAAGAAGAGGAAGTGGGAGAATACAAGGTTTACCTGTCAGGAGTCAAAGCAGGAATAGCACAATGGGATGTAGGGCTTTACATCAGGAAAGAAATAGAATCCAGCATAGTTGCAATAAGGTACGTAAACGAACGACTGATGTGGATAGATTTGACAGTGTCTAACAAGAAAATTAGGATTGTGTCAGTATATTCACATTGTGAAGGGACAGATCAAGATAAGATGGATAGTTTTTATGACGCACTCAGTGACGTAGTTGTTAGAGTAAAGGACAAGGACAGTGTTTTGCTCATGGGTGATTTTAATGCCAGGATTGGAAATCGAACAGAAGGGTATGAAAAGGTTATGGGTAAATTTGGAGAGGATATGGAGGCCAACAGGAATGGGAAACAACTCTTGGATTTCTGTGCCAGTATGGGCTTAGTAATCACAAGTTCCTTTTTTAAACATAAGAACATTCACCAGTATACTTGGGAAGGCAGGGGAACCAGATCTGTCATTGACTATATAATAACAGATCAGGAATTTAGGAAGGCTGTGAGGGACACACGTGTATTCAGGGGATTCTTTAATGACACTGATCACTATTTAATCTGCAGTGAAATTGGTATTGTGAGGCCGAAAGTGCAGCAGGTCAGGTCCATATGTAGGAGGATAAGAGTGGAGAAACTTCAGGATAAGGAAGTACATAACAGTGATCTCAGAAAGGTGCCACTTAGTTGAATGTAGTCAATTACAGTCATTGGAAAAGGAATGGACAAGGTACAGGGACACAGTACTAGAAGTGGCTAAAGAATATCTTGAAACAGTAGTGTGTAAAGGTAGGATGAAGCAAACAGCTTGGTGGAATGACACAGTCAAGGCAGCCTGTAAAAGGAAAAAGAAGGCGTATCAAAAATGGCTACATACTAGAACTCAGGTAGACAGAGAAAGTTATGTTGAAGAAAGAAACAAAGCCAAACAGATAATTGCAGCATCCAAGAAGAAATCTTGGGAAGACTTTGGAAACAGGTTGGAGACTTTGGGTCAAGCTGCTGGAAAACCATTGTGGAGTGTAATTAGCAGTCTTCGAAAGGGAGGTAAGAAGGAAATGACAAGTATTATGGACAGGTCAGGAAAACTGCTGGTGAATCCTTTTGATACCTTGGGCAGATGGAAGGAATATTTTGAAGAGTTGCTCAATGTAGGTGAAAATACGATCAGTAATGTTTCAGATTTCGATGTACAATGGGATAGGAATGATGATGGAAATAGGATCACATTTCAGGAAGTGGAGAAAATGGTCAATATATTGCAGTGAAATAAAGCGGCTGGGGTGGATGAAATTAAGTCGGAACTTATCAAATACAGTGGAATGTCAGGCCTTAAATGGCTACACAGGATACTTAAATGGCGTAGGAGTCAGGACAGGTTCCATCAGACTGGACGAAACCAGTAATCACACCAATCTTTAAACATGGAAACAGAAAAGATTGTAACAACTACAAAGGTATCTCTTTAATCAGCGTTGTGGGTAAAATCTTCTCAGGTATTGTTGAAAGGAAAGTGCGAGTATTAGTTGAGGACAAATTGGATGAAAATCAGTGTGGGTTTAGGCCTCTTAGAGGTTGTCAGGACCAGATCTTTAGCTTACGGCAAATAATGGAAAAGTGTTATGAGTGGAACAGGGAATTGTATCTATGCTTTATAGATCTAGAAAAGGCATATGACCGGGTTCCTAGAAGGAAGTTATTGTCTGTTCTACGAGATTATGGAATAGGAGGCAAACTTTTGCAAGCAATTAAAGGTCTTTACATAGATAGTCAGGCAGCAGTTAGAGTTGACGGTAAATTGAGTTCATGGTTCAGAGTAGTCTCAGGCGTAAGACAAGGCTGCAACCTGTCTCCACTGTTGTTCATATTATTTATGGATCATATGTTGAAAACAATAAACTGGCTGGGTGAGATTAAGATATGTGAACACAAAATAAGCAGTCTCGCATATGCGGATGACTTAGTTGTGATGGCAGATTCGACTGAAAGTTTGCAAAGTAATATTTCAGAGCTAGATCAGAAATGTAAGGACTATGGTATGAAGATCAACATCTCTAAAATGAAAGTAATGGCAGTGGGAAAGAGATATAAATGGATTGAGTGCCAAATAGGAGGAACAAAGTTAGAACAGGTGGGCGGTTTCAAGTAGTTAGGATGCATATTCTCACAGGATGGCAACATAGTGAAAGAACTGGAAGTGAGGTGTAGCAAAGCTAATGCAGTGAGCGCTCGGCTATGATCTACTCTCTTCTGCAAGAAGGAAGTCAGTACTAAGACTAATTTATCTGTGCACCGTTCAATCTTTCGACAAACTTTGTTGTATGGGAGCGAAAGCTGGGTGGATTCAGGTTACCTTATCAATAAGGTTGAGGTTACGGATATGAAAGTAGCTAGGATGTTATTGCCTGTGCTAACCTGGACAACTCTAGTAGTTAATTGGTAGAATGTAGCATGTCGGCTGTCTGTTGCCTATGCCATTCTGGTAAGTGATTGGTGGGCATCTCTTATTGGTAATTGTAAGACAACAGCAAACAGGTAGCTTGTATCCAGGGGATATTGTTTTTCTACAGCAAGACATTAAGGCTGCTCAGCAGTCCTCTCACGGCCACCATCTCCCTGTCAAACCTGGGTCAGGTGGTGCAGCCAGCTGGTGAACACACGGTCCGTCAGGCTGAAATAACCAGCAGCCAGGCCAAATGTAACTTTTAGCCATTGTCCCTGTTCATGTTGTTAGGGCACTTAATTATTTCAATAGTCTCTCTTATTTTCTGTTGCTGCTACCACGGCTGCCGAACAAGCATGTGAGGTTCTTGAAAATGGATAGGATGGTCACATTTCTAGTGATGTTTTGCCACAACTGACTTTTTTTATGTCCCAGTTGTATGTAATTATCATGCTCCAAAAAGTCAGCACTAATGGGTCTCCCAGTTTCACCAATGTAGACTTCACTGCACTCACACGCACACACACACACACACACACACACACACACACACACACACACACACACACACACACACACGCACGCACGCACCTATACACCTCTCCACATGTTGTCAAGGTTGTTTAGACTACGCTGCAAAAGTTTCACGGGGAAGGCCTTGCACACCCTCCATACGCTCCCAACCTCTCCCCATGTGGTTTCCATTTTTGGAGTCCTGAAGAAAGGCATTCATGACCATAGATTTGCTTCGACAAAGAGGTGCATACCTGGGAATGATCGTGGTTTTGTAGGTAAACGAAAACATTTTTCCAGGAAGGCATTGATAATCTTGTCTCAGTGGGATAAATTTATAACATTTATGGTTATAACTTTCAAAATAAATATTTTAATTACTTTTTCCATCTGTTTCATTTTCATTCGGCTGCATGCAATAGATCTAGTTGTGTTAAACACAGGCCTTGGAACTATAACATAATTATCTAAAAAATTGTGTGCAGTGGTACACCTGATTAAAAATGTTAACTATATTTTTCCAATTTGGTAACATGAATATATTTATAGTTTTCAAACTCCTTCCATTGAAACATAACGGTTTTATCCAGAAGACACTTAAAAACAAACTAGCCTTCTTCACAGTGTGTTACCTGATTATATACCCTTCTAAAAGAATTGGCAGATCATTACACGCACCTTGATACAGAGATATGATTACCCCAGCCACTTTGAAAAGACAAACTTGTCATGTTTAAGAAGCTCCTAATGGACCATTGTTACCTGTCAAGTTCTGTAGTCCATTTCGTGGCAGTCATGACCTTTTCCTTTCATCAATGGCCCACGTGTGGGAATATTTTTGAGGATGTGTTTGATTCATTCCAAAAGATACTTTTCAACATTGGAAAATACAATTATCCACTTCTCTTACTGTTTCTATGTCATTCAAAACACTGAAACCTTACTGACTCTTTGTCTGTCATGATCTTTTAGGTGGTGGACTCGGGCAAACCAAATTGCTATAGAATCTCATTTGGATTCCTCACCTTCAAACATATGAAAGCACTTAATTTTTTACATCTTCAGCACCCAAAGTATTTATGCTATGCAAAGATAGAATATGTATGTTTCTGTGTCAGACCTTTCAGATATGATGAAGGCCTTATGATTGGAATGCTAAAACTTGCCCCAATACCTTTTCTCCATGCCCTTTGCAGACAATGTGCTGCCATATCTGAGGTGACAACAGGCCACAATTAGTGTTTAGAATGAGCTTCGTGCTCCCATACTCCCAAGAATACTTGCAAACTGCACCATACTGAACACCACTCATTCACCCACCCATCTTAAGTCTTGTAGACCTGTGTTGGAATGTGGTGTCCTATTGAAGTGTCAAGCCTCTCTTCTGAAGCGATTGTGGTGACATGCTACAGTGCATGCATGCTCACCACCTGGTTGCTTCAGTGGACAACAACAGCAGACGACACGAATCAGCCTCAAGAAAAGCAGACTGAAGTGGTGCAACCTCTCTCCACCATGCACTGCCTAAAGGCAGCCTCAGGATTTTTCTGAACAGGAACATGTGACAGAAAGAGCTCCATGATGACCACTTTCTGCGTCAATGCCAAACGACTGACATGCTCATTCCAAACGAGTTAATGTTACATAGCCGCCCTACACCTTGTGCCAAAGAAAGGTGGTATGTGATGCTGTGTGGGTACTTTCAGGCACTTAACTTCAGAACAGTGCCATATTGTTGTTGTTGTTGTTGTTATCCCCTTCTGCTTTTGCTCAATTATATCAATGATTTGTGTGGCGCAGCCATTTTCAGTGAAGTGGAATGTACAAAAGCGTGTACACAGATACCGGTTGCCACTGAAGACATAGAGAAGAAGGCTTCATTACACCGTTTGGCCTCTTTGAGAGTGCCTTAGTGGCCATTTAGCCTCCATACACTGCCCAGACATGGACATGTTTCCTTGACAATGTTCTACGTAGTATGTCGGGGTGTTTCATCTACTTGAACGTTATCCTGATTTTTTCACACAATCTTGTGGAGCACTGCCGGGCACCTCCAGGAGGTATTCTCTTGCTTCCAGGAGGCTGGTATCATTATCAACTTGGAGAAGTGTGTTTTTGATGTTCTGGAGATCAACTTCCTGGGCCACAGGCTATTGTCTGCATGCTCTCACCACCTTGACAAGAAGGTCTCGACTGGGTCCGAGCTCCCACATCCCATTACATGCAATGAACTCTGCAGGTTCCTTGGGATGGTGGATTTTTCCAGGCACCACCTAAAGGAGGCTGTGAGCATGCAAGTGTCACTCATGGCCGCACTCTAAGGCGACCACGAAAAACAGCAGTGGGACCATTCGCTTGATGGCACAAATGTTGAGCAGTTTTGAACAAACCAAGCACGATCTCTTGCAAGCTACTCTTCTAGCGCATCCCCACCTAACGGCTTCACTCGCAATTGTCGCTGACACCAGTCAGTCTGCCATAGGTGCAGTTCTGCAACTGTGCGTTGAAGGGACTTAGTAACGCTTGGCATTTTTTCAACGAAACTTATGGAGCTGCAACAGCATTGGGCCACATGTGATCATGAGCTCCTCACTGTTTATGAAACAAGTAGGTATTTCTGCCCCTCAGTGGAGGGGTGCCGTTGAACGATTTTTACTGACCACTGCTCCTTGACCATGGGTTTCTGGCACAAAGAGGGCATGCAGATCTTGCCATGCCAATTCCAGCAGCAGGCGTATATTGCGCATCTCACCACTGATGTCTGGAATATAGCTAGAATGGACAACAGTCACCCTTCATTAGCGACTGTACACCCTTACCACTCTCCCCGCTCCGCCCTTCGGAGCACATCTGTTGTACCTTCCCCCAGATTTCTGCAAAGCAGCCTTCAAACATTTGCATGGCGTAGCCTACTGTGATGTCCATGGGACTGCTGCAGTTGTGCAGGGTAGTTCTGTCTGTCGCAGAATCCAGCACTACTGCACCAATAGGGCTTGCGCTTACATCACATGCCAGTGCTCTAAAGTAGGCAGGCGTGTATGTGCCCCAATGCCCTCCTTCCACCTGTTGGACCAATCCTTCTCCCTTATACAAGGTGTTTCCATAAGAGCGTGAGAAACTGTAACAGGACATAGAGGCTGCTCCACTGTACAATTTAAGGTAGGAAACCCATGGTTCGAGAAGCCAGCTTAACGAGGTAATAGGAATAAAATCACATTCATGTGTAATTCTTTATTTACATTAGTTGCAGTTAAGTGCAGATGCCATCATTGACACAATGTACATACCATTTGTACTGTATCTTACAAAATGTTCAGAAAGTGACAGCCATCAACCTCAATGGTGGCATGACATTGGCGAACAAGATTCTGATGTACCCTGATAAATACCCCTGATGTGCCCCCCAGGGGGCTCATGGTCCTTTCATAAGGACATGCATGGCTAGCACGGGGCCCCGAGGTATTGCAGCCTTTCTTCTTTCCCGGATTACATTTCCTTTCCCCTCCCCTACTTTCCTGTCCTTGCTCCTTCCCCTACTTTCCTGTACTTGCTCCTTCCCCTACTTTCCTGTACTTGCTCCTTCCCCTACTTTCCTGTACTTGCTCCTTCCCCTCTGCCCTCTCCTCTCCCTCTCTTAGTGTCCTTGTTTGTGTTGGCCCCGCTATCCTCCTGGTTATGTTGGCTTTGCGGTTTGGTTTTTGTTGAGTAATTACCTCATCCTTTTTGGCATTCTCTGGTTTCTTTCTGGGTTTGACCTCCATTACTAAATTTCTATTCCGTAGTGTGAGCCATTTGGGGAATAGCACCTTATCTAGTGTCCCCAGCGTGTGCCCTCCTAGTTCCTTCCGTCTTTTCCTTCATATCATCGTCTGATGCTCGGGTACATAGCCAGTACAGTAGCCAACCCGTGTGGTGGGGTCGCTATGCACCCTTTTGGTTGAGCCCCCTGAAATTACAGGAACCACACTTCTGGTACCTGAGCTGTGACCTCCTCATGTAAGCCTAGGAGTGGTTGCTTGTCATCCTGGAGCATCGGAACTCCCAGCAATGGCCATCGTGCCAGACGGCCCTTGCTGTGGCTGGGTGCCACCCGTGGGGAGAGCACCTGATTGGAATGGGTGGTATCAGGGTGGATGTTATGCAAATGAAACACGTATGGGTCCAGAACTCTGGCCGTTCTTCTACGGCCGTCTCTTTGAATGTAAATGATTCTTTTAGTGCTGCTTCTTCTTCCCCTTTGGCCTTCCCTTCCATGGCTATCCCCTGGGAGGAGGGTCAGGCTCGTTGGCTCAAGGCGAAACCTTTCCCCCACTATCTGGTTTGCACCAGGACTGATGGGGATGCTTTCACCAATACCAAACCTTTATTTATTGTGGAACACATTCAAGACAAGTTTGGTAAAGTGGATTCTCTGAGCAAGATGTGGTCGGGTTCGTTGTTGGTCAGAACTGCTTCAGCTGCCCAGTCTGCGGCCCTTTGTGCCTGTGACCATCTTGGCACAATTCATGTGTCCATTACCCCCTCCCCCTCCCCTCCCCCACCACTCTTTGAATATGGTTCAAGGTGTAATTTTTCACAGGGACCTCATCCTTCAAACCGATGAAGAACTTAGGGACAATCTAGGACAGCATGGTGTTCACGTTGTTTGTCATGTTCAGAAGGGCCTGAAGGACAATCGCACTGATACTAGTGTCTTTATCCTGGCCTTTGAAGGGGATACCCTCCCTGAGAAGGTCAAGATCATGGTTTATTGATGTGACACGAATCCATACATCCCATCACCTATGAGATGTTTTAAGTGCTTGCGTTTTGGACACATGTCTTCCCGCTGTTTGCAGACCCCTATCTGTGGTGACTGTGGACATCCACTCCATGAGGGGAGTTCCTGTGCTCCCCCTCCTGTGTGTGTTAGTTGTTATGGCAATCATTCTCCACATTCACCGGATTGCCCGACTTATAAGTAGGAAAAGAAAATACAGGAGTATAAGTCCTTTGATTGTCTAACCTACACTGAGTCTCGAAAAAGTATACATGTCTTCATCCTGTGTCAATGACATCTAGCTATGCTTTAGTTACATCTTCACCCCTTCCTCCCCCTTCCTTACCCCAGTCTCGAACCCCTCTCCTCCCCCCCCCCCCCCCCTCCCCTGCTGTTCCCACACCCTCACCTCTGGGCGCCGCTCCCTCTCCCCATCCAGAGAAGTGTTCCCGGCACCTTCTGGTCTGCTGACACACAACGACCACGGAACCACAGTCTGTGGTCCCCCAGGTCACCTACTCTTTTTCTGTTACAGATTTTGCTGCAGCTGGCTCCTTTTTGCAGCATAGCCCTTCTCAATCTCAAACAGAAAAGAAGAAGAAACATAAGTCCCGGGACAAGGGGCCTCTGATGTCGCCAGTGGTCCCATCCCAACCTAGCTCTGACCTCCTCTTCATGGGTGTCACCCCCTCCTTGTCCTTGACAGATGGTGACCCAGCAGCATGACTGGCTTTAGCCTGATCACCTCCCACTTGAATCATCATTCTGTGGTTATCCAATGGAAATGTAATGGATATTACCGTCACCTTCTGGAGTTGAAATCCGTTATTTCGTTTTACTCTGCAGCTTGTGTGGTTCTACAGGAATCTCGTTTTACTGATGATCACTCACTGACCCTCCGTGCGTTCCAAGCGTTCTGTTGAAATCGGGTCAGCTCCCGGCGGGCCTCTGGTGGCATTTGTACGTTGGTCTGTATGGACGTTGTTAGCATGTGGATTCCTCTTCAAACTACATTGGAAGCGGTTGCTGTTAGGGTCCATCTGGACTCTGGGGTCACAGTTTGCAATCTTTATCTCCCTCCTGACAGGACTCTTACACCTGTCTTTCCAACGCCCCTGTATACTGCACAGGTTTTTTTTTTTCTCCCTCTTTGTCGGGTTGTATTGATGATGTCCTACGTGACATGTCTGATGCGATTGTTCGCACTGCTAGCTTTGCTATCCCATGCTCATCTGGACCATTTCACTGCTGGCAAGTCTCGCGGTGGAGTACAGCCATTGCCATTGCCATAGCCATTGCCATCTGTGATTGCCATCGAGATTTGCAACACCTTAACAGGCACCCATCCTCTGCCAATTTTATTACCTTTAAACACCTTTGCACCAAAGCCCGTTACTTAATCAAACGGAGCAAACGGGTGTGTTGGGAACGCTTTGTTTCTTCCCTTGGTTCTACTGTCCCTATGTCATGGGTATGGGTTACACTTCGCTCTTTTTAAGGTTGCCATCGGCAGTCTCCCCTCTTGG
This sequence comes from Schistocerca serialis cubense, assembly GCF_023864345.2. Lineage (NCBI taxonomy): Eukaryota > Metazoa > Arthropoda > Insecta > Orthoptera > Acrididae > Schistocerca > Schistocerca serialis. The sequence continues at coordinate 310,313,842 of NC_064640.1, forward strand.
GCCTTGCTCTTCCGGATGGCCTTTGCACGGACCCTTTGATTCTCATGGGACATTTTGTGACCCATTTCGCAACAGCATCAGCATCAGCCTGCTATCCGGCTGCTTTCCTTCACCAGAAACAGCGAGCCGAAGCTTCCGCCTTATGTTTTACTACTTGTCTGTCGGAATCTTGCAACGAACATTTTACTGAATGGGAACTTCTTTTCACACTTTCTTCTTCTCATGATACAGCCCCTGGCCCAGACTCCATTCATAACCAATTGCTTCAACATCTCAGTGCTCCACAACGACATCTTCTTCTCTGTGTGCTTAACCGTATTTGGCTTCAGGGTGACTTCCCTTCTCAATGGAGGGATAGCATCATGGTTCCCATCCTTAAACCTGGTAAGAACCCCCTGTTTGTCTAAAGCTGTTGACCAATTAGTGTGGAAAACATTGTTTGCAAGTTACTTGAACGGATGGTTGCCCATTGGCTCAATTGGGTCCTCGAATCTGGGGATTTATTGTCCCCTTACCGGTGTGGCTTCCGAGAAGGACGGTCTCCGATCGATCATTTACTTCGGTTGGAATCCGCAGTTCGGCAGGCTTTTTCCCAGCGCCGCCATTTGGTTGCAGTATTTTTTGACGTTTGCAAGGCCTATGACACAGTTTGGCGCCATCGTATCTCACTTACACTTCATGGGCGGTGTCTTCAGGTCCCAATCCAGATTTTTATCTGCCAGTTCCAGTTCCATCGGTCGTTCAGGGTTCAGGGTGGTACAATTTTTAGTTCTCCACAGACCCAGGAGAATGGCATCCCACAGGGTTCCGTATTGAGTGTACTTCTTTTCCTCATTACTGGACTTGTGGCCTCCGTTGGTCCTTTGGTCACCCCTGCTGTATATGTGGATGATTTCTACATTTGGGTTGGTTCCTCTTCGATGGCCTCTGCAAAGCGGTAGCTTCAGGGTGCTATTTGGTGTGCCTCTGCATGGACGCTCTCACACGGATTTCAATTCTCTCCTTTAAAACTGTGGGTGGTCCACTTCTGTCGCCATACTACAGTCCACCCCGATCCAGAGCTCTAGGTTGATGCACATCGATTACCTGTGGTCCCACAGTTTCATTTCCTGGGTCTTCTTTTTAACAACAAGCCCACTTGGCTGCCTCATATCAGACTTCTGAAGATAGGATGTTTCTGTAAACTCTGTGTCCTTCGCTTTCTTGCTGACACCTCTTGGGGTGCGGATCATTCCACTCTTGTCCGCTTTTATCGGGTTTTAGTGCTGTCTCACTTGGACTATGGTTGTCAAGTTTATGGTTAGGCTGCTCCTTCCACAATGCACCTGCTGTATCCAGTCCACCATCGTGGTATCCATTTGGCCACCAGTTCCTTCCCTACTAGCCCTGATGATAGTCTCCTGGTTGAAGCTGGGATCTCCCATGCTCCCCCTCCCCCCTTTCTGTTCGGCAGTCCCAGCTTCTGGTTTCTTATGCAATCGCTGCTCATTCCTCTCCCAGTCATCCTTCCTATTATATCCTGTTCCCAGACCAAGGCCATCATCCACATGATTCCCGCCCTCAGACAAGTTACCGGCTGGGCTCCGCCTTGCGTCTCTTCACTGTGATTTTCAGGTTCCTTCTTTGTCCTGTCTCCCACGTTCCCTCCCCAACACCCCTCCCTTCCCCCCTCCTTGGTTAGTTCCTCGGCCCCGGATTCGGATGGACCTCCGCCGAGGTCTGAAAGATTCCGTTCCACTGATGGTGTTCCATTGTTTTTCCCGCCAAATTTTATGGGAGTTTCAGGATGCTGGTTTTTTTTTACACCGATGGTCTAAATCTGCTGATCGTGTAGTATATGCCTTCATATCCTCTGTTGGCATGGAAAATCATCTCCCGCCAACTGCATGTGGGGTGTTTACTGCAGAATTGATGGCAGTTTCCCAGGCCCTTACTTTTATTAAACAGTCCCAACTCAATTGCTTTTTGTTATGTACAGACTCAATAAGTGGCTTTCAGGCTATTGACTGGTGTTTTTCCCACCATCCTTTGGTCTCGGACATCTGTGACAGTCCTGCTGATCTTCACCATGCTGCTTGTTCCGTTGACTTCCTTTGGGTCCCTGGCCATGTGGGTATCCTAGGTAATGAGCTTGCTGATTGTGTGGCTGGAGGAGCAGTCACTAACCCCCCTTTTCTGCAACCCCCTCCTGTAGCAGATTTACGGCTTCATATCAAATCCCACTTTGCACAATCATGGGCCAACTCTCGGGAGGCTACCTCCCTGTCTAGTAAACTTCGTGCGATTAAGGTGACACCTGTCCTGTGGCGTTCTTCCTTCAGCCTCTCCTGAAAGGACTCGACCACACTGTGTCATCTCCGCATAGGCTATACCAGGCTGACCCATGGTTTTCTTTTGCTTAATGAGCCACCCCCACTTTATAGTAGTGGAGCCTTATAGTCAGTAGCCCACATTTTGGTGGAATGCACCCTTCTTTTGGCTCTGCGTAGTAAGTACAGACTTCCCTGCACTTTACCTTTAATATTGGCAGACGATTCCCGGATGGTTGAACTGGTTCTCAGTTTCCTCTGTGAAAGTGGTTTTTATTTTCGGTTCTAAGGTTTTTAATCTTCTTCTGGAATAGGGGCAGGGTAGTGAGGGTTGGGTTGTCTCCCATTGTAAGCTGTGTTTGGGGATTGATGCCTCCCGTCCCTGGCCAAGATCCTCTTTTTCTCTCCCTTTTACTCTGTTTTTATCGCATTTTAGTTTTGGTTAGTCTCCTTTTACAATATGCACTTTTACATTATAGGGGTTGAATGCTTTTGAATATCAGGTGGTCTTGCCTGTATTGCATCAGAGGTGGGATATTTCCTGCCTCTAGCATAGCCTTGGGGTTGCCCACTTGCTGACTTCTCTCCTTTTGTTTTCACCATTGACAACACGGCTGCACTTTTACATTTTATCGTTATACTCTTCTGAGACGTAACTCTGTCCGAATGGACCATCTTTGAAACAAGGGACTGATGACCTTGCTATTTGGTCTCTTCAACGCCGACCAACCCACCCCTGGTGTGTTTTGAATCATACCACAGGCAGCTAAAATTCTGGCAACTAATTCAATCTCCGTATCGACTTGGGTCTCATACACAAGTGACTTTATATACCCCAATAGGAAATAATTAAGGGGATTCAGTGAACAGCCAAGTGTGTGTTCTCCAACAACTGGTGTAGAAATACTTGCATGAACTTCACAAGTACAGGTGGCCACTCAGATGGCCAGGTAGAAGATATGACCCAGTGAGAATGTCCCAGATATTCACAACAAACCATACTTGGTGGTGTGACTCTGTTATAGCGTAAGGGTTTCCCTCATCCCACACATGGCTATTGGTGCTGTTTGAAAGACCATCATGGTCAAATAAGGGCTTGTCAATGAACAGCACGATTTGGAGCACTGACACAATGCGACTCTTGGTGCAAAGTCAGTCACAACCACTGCATGGACTCATTGAGAGTGATATGGCTGTAATTGTTGTCCCTGGAGTACTAGCAACATGCTAGTATGTGCAGCGCCCATTTCGCATGCAATACGACCAGTACTTGTAGTGGGGGTCTTCTGCAGCCCGTTCCAGCACATCCTCTTCTAAAGTGGGTGTCGTTTCTTCTTTCCAATGAACTAGTCTCTCGCATTCATCGAGCAAGAGAAATAAATGCTCATCATTACAGATGATGCCTGTTAGAAAATTGTTCCCTGTACAGCCTTTCAGCAGTGAGAGCGTTGCAATGTACTTCCACATACACAAGATGCTTGTCAGTGAGTTCAGCGAAACTGTGCAGGTACTGCTCCATTATATTGTACTGTATGTCTCTGAATAGCACTGAATGATGAATGGATATGTCATTGATCCGTACTACATTCTGTCATGGGACAATGTAAATACAACACAACAGAGCGACCTTAGGGGCAACTAAAGTAAACAAAACCTGCATCATAACTTCCTTGTAATCAGACTCATCATCCTTGTTTCTTGCAGGAAATAAAGAATGTACATGTAAATTAACAGCACAGTACATGTAAACTTCTATGCATGTTAGTTGTGAATAAGATGGAAAACAGTAATGCTAGACAATGCGGTAGACATGTTTACTTCCATATCTCCATATCCGACCTCGGGTTTCCTACCTCAAATTGTTCAGTGGAGCATTCTCTGTGTCCTGTTAAATTTTTGCACACTCTTATGGGAACGCCCTGTTTGTATGAATATCGTAGGCCCCTGCTGTCATCCAAAGGCCCGGTATCTTCTTACTATCATCGATAGGTTCACCTGGTGGCCTGAAGCAGTACCTCTGTCTGACACAACTGCAGGCAAAGTGGGGAAAGCCTTTATACACACATGGGTATCACGTTTCTGGTGCCCTGGCCACATCACCACTAACAGCAGGTGGCAGTTCACATCTTGTTTATTTAAGACTCTCGCTGCAACTTGCAGCAAGCTCATACATTTCACGACAAGCTACCACCCTGCTGCTAATGGCATGGTGGAGTGATTACACAAATCTCTAAAAGTTGTCGTCACATGCCACTCCGCATCTTGGTCTACCGCTCTGTGTACTAGGGTACCATAGGGACACATGTGCAAGGTTAGGATGTAAGGAAGTTCCCACAGGATCATGGAAAGATAAATGGAAGTGTAACAGTTTCTGTCCAGGACCTAACTATATTGTGCCAGGGTCTCCCACACAGCCAGGTTTGGCACTCCCTTAACATGATCCGAACAAACCGTACCAGAAATGGGGGCTGCTGTATACAGCTGGGGTTTTGTCAATAGCCCCGAATGAGACTGTAGAGCAACAGAGTAGACCATGGACTACATCATCCAACAGTGCTCCAAGAGAAGATACTCTAGGAAATGGACAGATGTCCAGGAAATTACAGCTGACACTGTTAACTGGATATCTGTTTTTGATGTAAAATAAAAGCTGATTGAGATGCTTCCATCTAAAACTATGTACAGTGTGAAATGGCAAAATATGTTTGAGATGCATTCTTTGAAATTGATATGCATTTTTAGCCCCGAGAGTGAAAGCTCTGGAAAATGTTTTATTTCAATGGTTACTCCAAGCTGCAGCTGTGTCATTTTCTCAAAGTGGGCCATTAATTCAAACAAAGGCTCTAGAAATTGCAAACAAGATGCAGTAATCATCTGTGTGTTCATGTTTAATTGGTTTAATCAACATGGCAGGCTGTTTACTGAATGTCTGTGGGAAGGCCAAATCTGTACATGATGATGATGATGATGATGATGATGATACTGCGTGGCAAAATAATGTTGTAGAATGCTCCATGGTACAGTATGAAGAACATGTCATATTTAATGCACCCAATTTGCCTATGCTTCAAATTTCTGGCTGACAATTCTTCTAATGTACAATTGCCATGGTGGTAAGTGACAGTACTCACTTGCACCAATGCTGAGAGGATGGAGAAACTGAAATTGTGTGTCATAGGTAAAGCTGCATTTCTATAATACAACCAATGAACATCAGCCCTTGGCTCAAGGAATAATAAAAGTGAAAAAACAAGTTTCTTCAGGTGCATTGTTCAGTTATACGTACAACACATTACTGCTTCAGATTCTGCAAAACCACTGAATTTCCTGCAGCAGCAAGTTTTATTTCAGTTGTGTGGGATGCTGTGGAATCTCAAGTCATCGAAACTGCTTTCAGAAGGGTGTCATTTTTATGTGAGTTTATTGGTCTTGTGAAATTGTTGCGGAAATGTTTTTCTAGTGTAACAAGTTTCAGTATGTGTACAGTCTCTTATGTGCGCATAAATCAATTAAAAATCCATTTGGCAAAATATTGGTAATTAGTCACCAACAGTTGTCTGCTATCAAGGAACAAAGGCCAACTATAGTTTTCAAATTGCAAGAAAAACCAATTGAAAGTTGAATAGGGTACCCCATCACATAATACAGTTACACAAGATATTTACAAAATACGTGTGGTGGGGTTCAAAATAACCATCATCTCTCAAAACTCTACAAGCCTACTTCCTAAGCGATAGTTGTTGTAGAAATGCTACTTGGGTGGAACAGAGTTCGAGTTGATAAATTGCTTTCTGTTTTAAATACAGTGAAACAACATTGTTCATTGAAACTTTTGTTTGTTATTTATTATATGGTGGATGATACTAAACATTTTTCTAACCTCACCATCTCACTCAGTGTGAAGGAATGCATATGCGGTTTTTCTAGCAAGATAATGTAAAGTGTAAGGAAAAAGCTGAATCTGTTCCTCTTTCATATTTGCACCCTATTTTCTTGTATGTAATAAAATGAAACTCCTGCAGTCATCATTATGATGTTATTTTATTATATTACAACCAGTTTAAGACTCAATTCACCACCTTCAGCCTGTACGCATAAACAGCAATGATAGCATCATCAACTTACCAACTTTACGAATACAAAAGACAGATTCAAAATGAAATAAGTATTAAAGACAATACTATATAAGTGAACTTACAGTAATTGTTTGATAAAAACCAACAGATGCATCAACTGTCAAATACCTATAATATAATTATATATAGTATACCATAGTGAATTTCTGTTCTATATGTTGTAGAAATGTATTATTTATTAATAAAATCATTAATTAAATATTCCATGATTAAAAATTGGTCAGTTAGATGACGCACTAAACTGCAAAATCCTAACGTAACCTATCGATCTACAAAAATAACTGTTGAAAATTGTAGGCATATGGAAGAAACTACACAACATGAAAAATAAGTAAACCAAAGAAATTTGCACCTATGTCCAAGTAGTCCTTCCAAAAAGATGGCATCAGCAATATCTAAGTGCCAATATAAGTAAAGCTATCAAAATGACAGTATAAAAATATCTATAGGTCATGTTGAAGTTATAAATTGCTAAAGTGAGGTGTCATATGCATAAAATGAATGCCCAAGAAAATTTCGAAAGACCAAATGTAGAAAGCCACCTATGTCATATCATACACAGAAGATACAAATCCCAAGGTGGTCATCCTCACAAACTAATACCACGGTTTTTGGTGTAGTATGATGTAAATGGTCTGGGTATGCTTTCTAGTGGGTATATTTAGTACAGGGTAACCACCTTAACATTCATCTGTCCATCCCCTAATTAGTCTTACAGCCTTAATGCCTGTGACATTTGCTGACATTATATTATACAAGTGGTTGTTTTATGCAGTTACACCTTTTTGTGACATTACTGAGTAGTATATATTGGGTCCATACATGTATTCCATGTTTTGTTTTATGGCATAAGTATTATCTTCACATATCCAGGCCATATTTGAGAGAGGATGTAGGGAGAGGTCTTTTTTGTGATTGTTGATTGCTTTGTTTGGATAGGATTAGTGGGTTACAGACACATTATTTGGTATAATATGATTTTTTGTTGGTATCAAATTTTTCATTAGAATGTTGGATACAGTAGACTTACAGGAAGCTTTTAACAGTGTTGACTGGAATACTCTCTTTCAAATTCTACTGGTTGCAGGGGTAAAATACAGGGAGCAAAAGGCTATTTACAATTTGTACAGAAACCAGATGGCAGTTGTAAGAGTCAAAGAGCACGAAAGGGAAGCAGTGGTTGAGATGTTATTCATTCTGTATATTGAGCAAGCAGTAAAGGAAACAAAAGAAAAATTTGGAGTAAGAATTACAGGGAGAAGAAATAAAAACTTTGAGGTTTGCCAATGACATTGTAATTCTGTCAGAGGCAGCAAAGGACTTAGAAGAGCAGTTGACCAGAATAGATTGTGTTTTGAAAGGAAGATATAAGATGAACATCAACAAAAGCAAAACAAGGATAATGGAATGTAGTCAAATTAAATCAGATGATGCTGAGGGCATTAGATAAGAATATGAGATGCTTAAAGTAGTAGATGAGTCTTGCTATTTGGGCAGCAAAATAACTGATAATTGTCAAAGTAGAGAGGACATAAAATGTAGACCGGTAATTGGGAGAGAAGCATTTATAAAGTAGAGAAATTTGTTAACATCAAGTATAGATTGAAATGTCAGGAAGTCCTTCCTGAAAGTATTTTTATGGAAATGAAACATGGATGATAAACAGTTTAGAACAAGAAGAGAATAGAAGCTTTTGAAATGTGGTGCTACAGAAGAATGCTGAAGATTAGATGGGTATATCACGTAACTAATGAGGTGGTACTGAATAGAATTGAGGAGAATAGAAATTTGTGTTACAACCTGGCTAGAAGAAGGGACTGGTTGGTGGGACACATTCTGGGGCGTCAGAGGATCACCAATTTAGTACTGGAGGGAAGTGTGGAGGGGTAAAACTCAAAAGGAAGACCAAGAGATGAATACATTAAGCAGATTCAGAAGGATGTAGATTGCAGTAGTTACTTGGAAGTGATGAGGCTTGCACAAGATAGAGTATCATGGAGAGCTGCAGCAAGCCAATTTTTGGACTGAAGACCATAGCAGCAGCAGCAACAACAACAACAACAACAACAACAACAACATATGATGTATGGATATTATGTGTTATGTGGATGTATATTATTAGTTAATGACATTTGTATGAGTTAGACAGTAGTTCTCATTTGATATTTGTTTTATGACACTAAACGATATATGGATACATTCAAACATGAATGTTGTTCAAACTGACTAACATCTTGTTGGGGTTTTTATATATTCAGTATATGTTATGACACTGGTGGTTTTCTATGTTTGGTCATATGATACATTCTGGACACTCACTTTATCCATATGAAATATGTGTGCTCCTCTACAGTTTGCACCTCAGCATTTTATAACTTTGACGTTATATATAAATATATTTATAGTGTCAGTTTGATAGCTTCACTTGTATTGATGCTTAGACACTGCTGATGCTGTCCTTTTTCAAGGGCCGGGATGGTTCCTTTCAAAGGGCACGGCCGACTTCCTTCCCCGTCCTTCCCTAATCCGATGAGACCGATGACCTCGCTGTCTGGTCTCCTTCCCCAAACCAACCAACCTTTTTCAAGGACTAATTGCACATAGATGCATATTTATTTGGTTTACTTATTCCTGGTGGCGTGTAGTTTCTTTCATACATCTGCCATTTTTTAGTAGAGATTGGTAAGTTACTTCAGGATTTTACAGTTCAGTGTATGATCTATCCGGTCAATTTTTAATTATAGAATATTTAATTAATGATTTTATTTTAAATAATACATTTGTACAATGTATAGAGTGAAAATTCGTTATGGCACACTATATATAATTCTATTTTAGGTACATGAAAATTGATATATCTGCTGGTAAATTCACTACCACAGTAGTGTCCTTGATTCTTATTCTGTTTTTAATCTCTCTCTGTATTTGCATATTTGGTAAGTCGAGGTGCTATAATTATCGCTTATAGATATAGGCCTGACGATGGCGTATTGAGTCGCTGAAACTGGTTGTAATTTGTACAAAAATAACATCATAACGACTGCTGCATGTGTTTCATTTTATTACATAAGTGAACGCGAAAGTCATACAGACCATCAGTCACAACAATGGACGTACCAGATTTTTTTTTTTTTGTGTTGATTTATGTGTCATGTGAATTATTATGCTGATAATAAGTGCAGAGTATTAGACAAAATTTTCACTTATATTTACTGAGTTACTCAATTGTAGACAAGAATAGGTTAGGTATCTGATAATTAGTTATAAAAAATACATCATTCAATTTTCTTGATTTAGTCATTTACTGTTTATTTCAGGAGAAACCTGTTTCGGAAGATGCTGGCTTTGTGTTGGCTGTTGGAGGAGTAATGACCTCATGTCACAATGTTGTAAAGAAATGGCAACCGTTAAAAGGTGAAGCTGGTCTGTCTGCAAAAAACATAATTTCATTGCCTGTGTAAGTTACATGAGATTTTTTTAACCTCTTTTATAATTTGTAATAAATTGTTTTGTAGTGCAGTTAAATATCACTTCTTTCTTTTGTTGTGGTGAAGCTTGACTACAGTAGTTCATGAATTATCATTTGGCCTTTGGTAGAGATACTTGTAATCTTTTTCATTAATATGGAAATGAAATTATTATTTTCCTCCCCACCACCCTCATCCAAGACAATGGAATTGTCTTACTTGTGATTATTAAATGGATAGTAGTCTATAAAGTCTTCTGTAATTATTTATTGTATTATTTTGTTTTCTGATATCCATATCATCAAGAATCTCATCACTGTCTAATCTACACTTATCACTTGACACAAGCAGGGCTGCCAACTTGTGTTGATGCTGTTATCTGAGCAGGTTTTATGATACGTTTTAACAAGGATGTCTGGAGAATATGGGAGGAAGCAGCCTGTGTGTCTCTGTCCTGTGCAAAATTAGCTCGGGAATTTTCATGGAGCAAAAACACTCCCTTGGACAGCTTCCAGAGATACTTTCTCTTGGCAGCCTCCTGTAACCTCATCAGGAGATTTAGGTAGTATGCTCCTGTAATGGTTTGCTCCTTCTCGGCATAACATTTTAGCACCACACTATGGTGTTCCTTCTCCTCCCCTCCCCCCCCCCCCCTTTTCCAAAAGAAAAAAGCCCTCAGCATCACGTTGCGTGAGGATTACCCTGACACAGCTGCACCGTTTTTGTTGCTGCCTTAGTTCGTTGGGTGTTTTGAATGAATGTGACTGGAACAAAGAGAGAAGTGACATCTGTTACTTTCAAAATGTTGTGCAAGATTTTGAAAAATGATCGATGACTGATTTTTCACTTTTTCCACTGTCACCTTGACTGCAACACACTAATCTTCAGTCACCAGGACCTCCACTTCTCTGGCGACCCCTGGTTCTTTACAGAGAGATGGTCTTCCACTTTATTAAATGTCATTCAGACTTGTTTGATCACCCTATAAGCATCTGCATCACCTAGAAACTGTATCATATAATGGTATATATATATTTTTTGTTGTAAGCTTCCACCTATTCGGCATCACTGTTTTAGTGTTCCCTTCAGATGCAGAACTATCACATGATATTCCAGTTTCTCAATGGGCTGCACCATTTTCTTTCAGCTCCTCTAGTGGCATGCTACAGCATTGTGGCACAAGGATTTCACTGTGTACAAGAACTGCAGACATGTACCTGAAAAAAAATTAATTAGACAATTTTATTTTTTTGATGTGATAATTAAATCTCCATGACTACCCTTCGTCATTTCATAATCCAAAACTTCCAAGTAAAATTACATTCTGCCAGCAGAATGTATAAATAGAGAGACCATACAAAAAGCTCTGAGGAAATCAAAGTAAATAAAACAATTAAATCAATGCTCTTGAAATAACTATAAACACAAATAAAAACAATGTGCAAATCCTATTTACAAAGATTACATTACTGCCATGAGATAATTCTCTATTGCTAGCATGCTCTCCTACTACTAGGAACTAATTCCTTGATGAACTTTGCAGTGGCTACCACCTGAACCCACTCAATTTATAAGAGTGACCAATTGTGATAATAAAACTGACAGTAAAGAAAATTGAATGGTGTTCAGTGAGATAGCTATGTGAATGTGAAGTTGCACATTAACTCAATTATAGAGTAGCTATGATTTTATTCTTAGGTGTTATTTTCTCATAACTGTGATATATATTTGAGAATAAAATTCAGTCATCAGTTTGCCATGTCCCGAGAGGGAGTGAGATTGACACGAATTGGATTTAGGGGTCTTACCTCGATCGATCTTCTTGAAGAGTAGAAGTAGGCGTGGGTAGCTTCTGCAACTCCGACAGCTAGAAGGAGCAAGTTAATGCTAAGGTGCAGGATACGGAACTCAGTGAGTAGTGATTACTGCTGCAGGGTAGAATTCATAAGATTACTTATAGTTTGATAACTGAGAATCCCTACTGGCACTATCTGGCACTACTTTCTGTCAGTTGAATCTCTTACTCTGGAATCTATCTCTCTGGTTGCTGCGGAGCCGAGGCTAGTGAATCGTACTAAGTTCCCACTTCTGCCGTAGAACGACATGGAGCTTGCGTCGTTACACTCAGCAGATCTCGACTGACAATAGGGTCCTCCTGGCCCATTATTTATACTACCTTCATGCGTCACATAAAGCTTCTAGCATGTTCTATACCTCCTCCCTGCAGGCTGACCATGTACTTGGTGTATTTCTATCATCATGTGATGTGAGAAAGCTACTGTGATCCCTGTTATGCATTCGGCTACAGCGTCCAGCTAGTCACATAACGCTATTTGTCTCTTGGCACTGCTTCGTCGCGCTGGCCCATATCGTCGACAAATACTGTCGCAATGCTTCCGTACTGGAGTGTATGCCTAGCTGCATCTCCCACTGAATAAGTCCTAATACATTTAATTTGTACTTGTCGCTGATTGAAATTCTCAACACCTCCCTCCTCCAGGGGAAATTTTATAAGCTCTGTCCTCGGAGGTTATAAAATTTCTGTTTTCTCTCTTTCAGTGCCAGCAGAACATTTCTCTTGTATTTATTAGTTCTAGACATTTGTACGATATATACGTCCTTCAAAATACATGGTGTCTTTTAACACACAAAATTCATATTACAACATTGGAAATTAGAATTTGTCTTTTACATTCATCACTCTTTATATAATACATGAATTACTCTTTTTAAATACATATCAATTAAATTTTTCTTCATACTGTTTTTGCTGATTTTTCTTTTTCATAGTACCTTTTATTTTTACAATCAACATTATCTTTTATCTGTTCGCATTCTTGGGGATTCCACCATGGGGGTGGGAGCCCTTGACATTATGGACAAGGTTGGTGACTGTCTTCTCTCCTTGCTTTAGGTGGTCTATGAAACTAATAGTGGTTAATTCATCTTCTGCATCCGGTTCAAGTTTTGATGCACGTGTGTTCTTACATTTTATAACCTCCTGTTTTGGGCTCCTACTATTAACAGTGTTCGTTATGCAAATATTTGCACAATACCTTCCACTCAGTGTGCACAGCTGTTGCCTACACTTATGACAGCGCTTACAGTATATGCATAAACAACAGGTAATACGAATTATAACTAGTGTTACAGGTCCTGTATACCCCCACAGGGAATACGTACTCATTGACCATCCTCGAAAGGTGGTTCGCTGTTGAGACTCAATTTCATCCTGCAGCTCGTCTATCTTATGTCCGGCTGCTTTTGACTCGTCTAAGTGACGTACCATATGCTCTAATGGTAACATTACTGGTATGTCTGATATTTTCTGCTTCTCCTCGTCTACTATACAACAATCAACATATATACTTGAAGGGGGGCTATATCCCTTTCACTAGTATTAGTACGAATTATTCTTTCTGACTGTAATGTTATCTGTGCACCATAGCCCTTACATTTACTCTTAAAACATAACTTTCCAGTTCCTTTGATTATAAGATCTGAGGGTGGCGAGTCATTACATAGGATCATCAACCCTTCTTCGTTTGTGACTACGAATAACCATTCGTTTCCCCGTATCTGCGTCCAGATACTTTCGTTCAATATGATATATTTTTGATTGCAATCTTTCGCTATCTTGTTGAAGGGTTGAAGCAGTCTGGCTCCACACCTCTCATGATTGTAAGTCGACATTAATACAAAGTTATGCTTACATATCTGGTGCTTTTTGGTTATTGTCTTACATATTAGTTGGTCTCCTCCCGTTTGTGCGTACTGTCTTTTTGCTTCGTCGATCACGAGAAACTCTTTCTCTGGGGTGATTTATGTAAATAACCTCTTACTATTATCATGTACTGCAGGTAAAGACCATATTTTATATAGAGAGTACTCACTGCTATCCACTAGTGGAACATTAAAGACGTAACTTAAAGTATTGCCGGCTAAGAATACATCTAGGTCTATTACGCATAATAACTGATACCCATGGTCTTCAGTGAGTTTGATTGGAAACTTCTTGTCTCTTAATTCATTTTTAATTAGCCCTAAATATTTTACTACTTGAATGGGATTTATCAAGTGTGGTTCCAACAAACCTTTCTGGGCATTTCCTATTGCCGATATAAACAGGTCGTATTCCCTTTCTAATTCATTAAATATGGTTGTCAACTGCACCAATTGTTCCATAATTGTTACCAAATTCAACGCTACTGTATTTTCCTATACGTGCTATTCTTGAACTCTTCTATATTTTTGCTCAATTTATGTATTCCATTCTAGATAATCTCTTTGTTTTTAGTTATCGCATTTATGGTTTGATTAAACCCCATAATTGATGCCCTTACTATGGTAACTTGTTCTTTGGATAGCCTTCACAATTCTCTCTGTTGTTCCTCTAGAACATCTATCTTGGCCCTGAAAAATGATACGTCCTCGTCTAATGTGCCAAATAACACTTTACGTGTTTCACCTCTGAAATTCATAATACCTCTTTTTGTATGTTTTGATTCATGTCAGGCTAATTGATCTATTAACTTCCTTACCACCTCTATCTTCCCGCTATGTCAGCTTATGGTTTGGTTTGCATGCTCACATTCTACTGTACTCAGTCTCGCCTTTTGTAATTTCGTTATGCAATTTGCCACTGCCCTGGTGAGTGCCTGATTCGTGCTTTCAAATTTAGCATGCCATGCCTTTAGGTTGAAGTAACTCACTATTCTCCATGTCGTGCCGTAAAGGTGTACAGTTCCTTGATTGTCGTAGTAGATACCAGGTGTTGAATGGAATTTCTGCACCCGCACTTCCTTTGTAAGTATCTCGTCTTCCGTTACTTCGGCCACTGCGATGCTTCCGATTATCAATACTCTCCACATTATGTGTGCAGCCATCATCTGTAATTAAAAGAATTCTTTTAGTCTGTTGGCATGTACTTTTATGCACTTCTTCTCTTTTATTCTTATTACCACATTTGGTGCTTTTACATCTATGACAGTGAATGGTCCTCTCCATTGACTATCGAGTTTCCTTGACGCTTTTGTCAAATAAGAGTACTTGATTGTGCTTTCTGAATACTTTTTGGTTTTGTGTCTTATCGTATTGTTCTTTGCTTTATTCTTTGCGTCGCTGTGTGTTAACCCTGGCCTCTTGATGCAATGCCTGCATCCTTTGCCACACTTCTGTTGCATAGTCAATGTAATTATACACTACATTTTCGGTTTTTTTCTGCAGTATTCCCGGAATGTTGCATTTTCTTCCAAAAAAAATTCAAACTGTGAGTATCCCATTCTACTGTGTGCTAACGCGTTGAATACAAAGGTCACAAATGGGTAGCTAAGTATCCCAATCTGCCTGATCCTTAGCTGTGAAATTTCTTAGTATTTCTGTTAGCGTACGAGGTGTACGTCCTAGAGCCCGATTCGTTTGAGGGTGGTAGCTTGTTGTTTGTACTCTCTCAGTCTTTAACAGTTTGCATACCCTTTTCATTGGCTCACTTAAAAAGTTACGTCCCATGTCGCTTAATAAGGATGTTGGTATACCAAATTTCAAAATTACACTTTCCACTAATTTGCATCTTGCCATTCTATTGGTTCTGCTTAGACAAACTTCATTAGGGAATCTTGAAATGCCAGGATGTATCGGTTTCCTGAATTTGATTGTGTCATTGGCCCTACTATGTCAGTGGCACAATTCTCGAAAATAAACTCTGGCGTCGGAGTTATTTCCAACGGTTGTTTAGTCTTTGCTTGTGTAATTTTATTTTTCTGATAACTTTTGCAGGAACATATGAATTTTTCAATATCGGCCTTCATCCCAGGCCACCTGCGGTATTGTTTCACTCATTCATATGTTCAACCCATTCCTTGATGTCCCCCTACTGGTGACTCGTGCATTTGTTTTAAGATATTTAATTTTTCTTCTTGGCTTAAAGTGATCTCCATGTCACTCGGTGGCAGTGCAGTTTGTGCTGTTTCTTCTATGCCTTGGGTGTCCTCTAACGTCTCTCTGGTCGTAATGTGTGCTTCTCCCGGGCTTTCGTCTTCTCTCTCTGTCTTTCCTTCTCGTACACTCCTAATTTGTGATAATGTGTCTGCCACCTTATTGTGTTTTCCCTCTTTGTACAATATTTGGTAATCATATTCTTCTAGTTTTAATCGGAACTTCATTAATCTGAACTTCATTAATCTGGATGATGGGTCTGATACACTGCCTAGCCATACAAGAGGCTTATGGTCAGTCACAATTTTAAATTGTCTACCAAATACATATGGCCTGAAATACTTTACAGCCCATACAATCGCAAGTAATTCTCTTTCTACTGTGCTGTAATTCTGTTCTGCTTTATTTAGCATTTGTGAGGTGAAAGCTACTGGTAGATCCTTCCCTATTTGTCCTTGACTTATACAAGCTACGACTGTATGATTGCTGGCGTCCGTAGTTATTATAAATTCTTTATCAAAATCCGGGTACTGTAATATCAGTGGGCGAATCAATTTCTCTTTTAACTTCTGGAATGCCTCCTCTTGGCTGGATCCCCACTTGAATGGAATTTCTTTCTTTAATAGATCATGTAGTGGTTTTGCCATTTTACTAAAATTCTTTATAAAACATCTGTAATACCCAATGAGTCCCAAAAAAGATTTTAACTGCTTTGTTGTTTTGGGTTGCTGACAATTCTTTATGGCTTTTATCTTTGTAGGATCTGGTTGTAGTCCAGATTCGGTTAGGACGTGCCCCAGAAAAGTTACCTCATTTCTTAGGAATTCACATTTGTCGACTTGGAACTTCAAATTTCCTTGTCTTAGCTGCTCAAATACTTTTTCTAGGTGTGCATTATGTTCTTCTAACAAGGCACCCACCACTACTATATCATCAAGATAGATGAAAACTTGGTTGCCTTGTACTCCACTGAGTAACATATTCATTAACCTCTGGAATGTTGATGGCGCGGTTTTTAGTCCCATGGCCATTTTATTGTATTCATAATGGCCTCTGGGTGTGCTAAAGGCGGTTTTCTCTCGATCTTCTTCATCTATCAGCACTTGATAGTATCCTTTTGCTAGATCTAGCGTGGAAAAATAGTTTGTTTTCCCAAGCTGTCTAGTATTTCGTCAATTCTGGGAAGGGGGTAGACCACATTTAACGAAATTTCATTCAATTTCATTCAATTTACAATTCGCCATTTCTGCCGACCACTGGCATCTGGCTTCTTAGGCAATAATAGTATTGGAAAATTCCAAGAACTAGTACTAGGGGATATTATTCCATCAGCTAACATTCTGTTTATTTCTTTTTGTAATGCTTCTTGCTGCGCCTGCGGTATTCTGTACAGTCTTTTGGTTTATCACCATTCCTTTTGCTTCCAATATTAATGGTATCTTATCTTTAACTACTGTCGTATGAGTTAACACATCTCCCGGTAAGTAAAATACATCCTTATAAGCCACACACATCCATTCGAGAGCCTGCTCTTCCTCACTTTTTAAATGTGTTATTCGCATGTTTTCCCTTAACATGCTGAGCCTTGACTGAGTTACGTTTTTTGTTCTTGCGGATGCTTGTCTAATTCTATAACTACTCGGAGGTGGCATTTCCCCTGCAGACACATCCGGCGTCTCGAAGTTTATCTCTTCTTCGCCAGTGTTTACCACACTGGTAATACAAGTTCCCTCATGGACCGTTACTATGGCTTCGGAGATAATCACGCCCTGCCTCACTTCCTATTGCGGAATTATTGCTTCCTTGACCACTTACTTTTGATGCTCGCACTTTTATGATTTATTCTTCTCTGGCACCGATCGTGATTTTGTTTGCTGCTAGCCCCTGCAGGCTTCATTCCTCGTATTTCGAATATGGTACTGGTTGCCCCTTTCTGGCTGTTAGTACCCATTTTTCTCGGGTAAACCTATGTTCTTCCAGATTAAAACTGTGTGCCGGACCGAGACTCGAACTCGGGACCTTTGCCTTTCGCGGGCAAGTGCTCTACCAACGGAGCTACCCAAGCACGACTCATGCCCTGTCCTCACGTCAGTATCTCGCCTCCTACGGGGCGTGAGTCATGCTTGGGTAGCTCAGTTGGTAGAGCACTTGCCCGCGAAAGGCAAAGGTCCCGAGTTAAAGTCTCGGTCCGGCACACAGTTTTAATCTGCCAGGAAGTTTCATATCAGCGCACACTCCGCTGCAGAGTGAAAATCTCATTCTATGTTCTTCCGTTTTTTCTTTCCCCTTTTGTCTTTTGATCCCTAAATCTCCAGCTGGTTTCTGCTGACTATCTACCTTCCATTGTAGTTCTTCCATCTGCTTGTTGGCAGCATCTAATTCATTCTCTACGCAATACACTTTCGTTTTCAAGTGACGGTTTTCCTCTTTTATTCTAGCATTTTCCCGTTTTGTATCCTCACACTTCTTGTGTTCCATATCTAATTGTACTTTCAACATGTGACATTTTTTCCAATGCAGTCTACTGCACATATTATGCCTGTTGCAATGTAATGGGACTGCTGCATTATGTTCGCGGTTCATTTCCCGGCTGTTGCCCAATGACTTTCGTTACAATCGCTGGCGTAATGCCCTGTACGATGGCATGTGAAGCAAGTTACCAGTTTCACTCTATTACATGGAGGAGAATGTCCAGTTTGGTTACATTTCAAGGACCTTACAGGCAATGGACATTTTCCACGTGACCCATTCCTGTGGAATTTGCTAACATCTATTCTTTCTATTGGTAACCTAACTCTCATTGGTAGCGATTGATCATGTTTTATTTGACTAAATTTACTTACTTGTACGCGGCATTCTCCCGCTACGTGTCCCAGTTTTCGACAGTTGTAACATCCTTTCTTCCCTGTCTGATTCGTATACCCTGTATGCCGGTATTTTGCCTTCTCGGATTGAATTGCGCTTTCCTCAGTTGATGCCAAATCTACTGCTTCAGACAGCATTATTTTCTCTCTCTGAGCCCGTACTATCGTTTTTATCCCATCATGAAATAAACCTTGTATAAAGACTGCTCCACCCAATTTCCTGATTGAGGCACAACTGCCTGGAATTTCTGCAGCCGTAATTACTCTTCACATGGCCTTGCTGAAATAGAATTGCATGGAGTCTACCCGGGCTCCCCATTGAACCGCACTCTCATTTTTATTTTGGCGGCTATTAAATGTTTTGCATGCAAAATAGTGTAGTGTCCGTTTGTTAGCACACTTTTCGGTGAGGGTCTCTTTCACTTCTTGCCAGGTTTCAGTATGGTCCCTTACAATAAGCTTATTACGGACTGATCCTGTTATTTGTCCTATAATGTACTTAACGAATAGTCTCTTAGAATTAGGTTCTACCAGTTCGTAGGCATTACCACAATTATCTAAAAATTCTGGGAGTTGTTCTCGGTCTCCGTCAAACTTCCATGGTACTAACGTAGTTGCTTCACTATAGCTCAAGTATAATAGATCACCATCACTGTTGATGGTTGTTTCGGCGGGTGCAGTCATTTTCACTAACATCTTATTTTATTATGCTGCATGCTGTGTTGTTGTGAACCTGTGGCTGTGCTGATGCCATGCTGGTGGTTTGCGAGCCTCCTTCTCGTGTCGACTGTTGCTGTCTGGAATGGTGGGCCTCTCACCCACAGTTGTAGTCGATGTTGCCTCGGGAACAGTGGGCCTCTGCCCACGGTCGCTGTCGCTGATACCTCGGGAACTGTGGGCGTCTGCCCATGGCTGCTGCTGCTGTCACGTCTCAAACTGTGGACCTGCTGGCCCACGTCTGTAACCGCTCTCCGTCCCAAGCCTCTCATTCTTTGTTACTCCTTTCCCTTGCACCTATTCCTGTACCCTGAGTTTCTATGTCCCTTTAGATGAGCACCTAGTTAAACCCCACACTTGGCACCAAATTTTCTTCTGCCCCTGTTGTGTCTCGAGAGGGAGTGAGATTGACATGAATTGGATTCAGGAGTCTTACCTCGATAGATCTTCTCGAAGAGTAGAAGTAGGTGCAGGCAGCTTCTGCAACTCCAACAGCTAGAAGGAGCAAGCTAATGCTAAGGTGCAGGATACGGAACTCGGTGAGGAGTGATTATTGCTGCAGGGTAGAATTCATAAGAGCCCTTATAGTTTGATAACTGAGAATCACTACTGGCACTATCTTGCACTACT
The DNA here is from genome assembly GCF_023864345.2 of Schistocerca serialis cubense. NCBI lineage: Eukaryota > Metazoa > Arthropoda > Insecta > Orthoptera > Acrididae > Schistocerca > Schistocerca serialis. The sequence continues at coordinate 310,333,899 of NC_064640.1, forward strand.
TTCTGTCAGTTGAATCTCTTACTCTGGTATCTATCTCCCTGGTTGATGCAGAACCAAGGCTAGCAAATCGTACTAAGTTCCCACTTCTGCTGTAGAACGACACAGAGCTTGCGTCGTTATACTCAGCAGATCTTGATTGACTATAGGGTCCTCCTGACGCCTTATTTATACTACCTTCGTGCATCACGGAAAGCTTCTAGAATGTTCTATGCCTCCTCCCTGGAGTCTGACCACGTACTTCATATATTTCCATTGTCATGTGATGTGAGAAAGCTACTTTTATCCCTGTTATGCATTCGGCTACAGCATCCAGATAGTCATGTAATGCTATTTGTCTCCTGGCACCGCTTCATTGGCACTGGCCCGTATCATTGACAGATACTGTCACAATGCTTCCGTACCGGAGTGTACACCTAGCTGCCTCTCATGTTGAATAAGTCCTAATACATTTAATTTGTACTTGTCGCTGATTGAGATTCGCAACAAGTTGCACAAGGGAAAGGAAGTTGCTAATGACTGAATTTTGTTCTGAAATGTAGATTATCTTCCAGTTTTTCATGTTACAAAGTCAACACATCATGAGTTTTCAGAAAATAAGCTATAGCAAGTGTTCCTGAAAATATTCCTCTAATTTTACTAGAGTAGAAACTGGTCAGGTTGATTTCAAGGTTGTAGGATCTGCATCACCCACCTCATTACTAAGGCGTATGACACAACTGCTCGTGAGAAAAGCCACTACAGCATATTGCAACACCTTGCATGGCATGTCGAGGAAACTAGAAGAATGTTGCTAGATTGTTACTGTTATGTCAGTTTACCCTTTTTTGAAGAAGTTAGTTTGAACCTGCTTACACAGACTAGAGTAAGACTGTGTCTCCACCAGTTGTTGATTTCTCCCAGTGACTGCACAGATAAGACCTTGAAACTGCTGGTCAGTCACCTCTTTGATTTTAGAAATGGTTCAGTCCCCCTCCCCACTCAATGATGATAGTAATGATGGAAATAACCAAATGAAAACAATGGATTCAGTCAGTTCTAGTTTTAAGTATCACTCACATTATTATTAGCAACAGGAAAATTTTACAAAAATTGTAAAATGAAATTGGCATTTTTTAGTGAAATAACATGAAATCAGCAGTTTTGTGAAATATTACAAAATTTGGCGTTTTTCTGTATAAAAGAAATTTATAAATGGGTAGATGACAGTTTGTTAAATTTTGTAACTGACAGTTATTGAATATTGAAATTTGTTTTTGACTTCGTTTTTTCCCCAAGGCAAAGGTTTGTGTATAATCATAAAATGACAGTTAATTTCCCATGTAACAAAGTGCGGTGTTGATGTGAAACAAAAATATCCCACTTCTGCCTCACCCCATTCCAGTAACCGTTTTAATCATTGACATCACATTTCCTGAAACTTTTGCACAACAAACAGTACGAAATACGATGTGTTTTGTAGAGATCTTTAATCCTGTGCATCAGTTATGCTCTATGCTGTCATAGTACGCAAGTATAAATAAGAAAACTGCCAATTCGGCACTTTAGTTTTGGTTGTAAACATCACAGTATTTAGAATGAGATTTTCACTCTGCAGCGGAGTGTGCGCTGATATGAAACTTCCTGGCAGATTAAAACTGTGTGCCCGACCGAGACTCGAACTCGGGACCTTTGCCTTTCGCGGGCAAGTGCTCTACCATCTGAGCTACCGAAGCACGACTCATGCCCGGTACTCACAGCTTTACTTCTGCCAGTATCCGTCTCCTACCTTCCAAACTTTACAGAAGCTCTCCTGCGAACCTGGAGAACTAGCACTCCTGAAAGAAAGGATACTGCGGAGACATGGCTTAGCCACAGCCTGGGAAATGTTTCCAGAATGAGATTTTCACTCTGCAGCGGAGTGTGCGCTGATATGAAACTTCCTGGCAGATTAAAACTGTGTGCCCGACGGAGACTCGAACTCGGGACCTTTGCCTTTCGCGGGCAAGTGCTCTACCATCTGAGCTACCGAAGCATGACTCACACCCGGTACTCACAGCTTTACTTCTGCCAGTATCCGTCTCCTACCATCCAAACTTTACAGAAGCTCTCCTGCGAACCTGGAGAACTAGCACTCCTGAAAGAAAGGATACTGCGGAGACATGGCTTAGCCACAGCCTGGGGGATGTTTCCAGAATGAGATTTTCACTCTGCAGCGGAGTGTGCGCTGATATGAAACTTCCTGGCAGATTAAACCTGTGTGCTCGACCGAGACTCGAACTCGGGACCTTTGCCTTTCGCGGGCAAGTGCTCTACCATCTGAGCTACCGAAGCACGACTCACGCGCGGTACTCACAGCTTTACTTCTGCCAGTATCCGTCTCCTACCTTCCAAACTTTACAGAAGCTCTCCTGCGAACCTGGAGAACTAGCACTCCTGAAAGAAAGGATACTGCGGAGACATGGCTTAGCCACAGCCTGGGGGATGTTTCTAGAATGAGATTTTCACTCTGCAGCGGAGTGTGCGCTGATATGAAACTTCCTGGCAGATTAAAACTGTGTGCTCGACCGAGACTCGAACTCGGGACCTTTGCCTTTCGCGGGCAAGTGCTCTACCATCTGAGCTACTGAAGCACAACTCATGCCCGGTACTCACAGCTTTACTTCTGCCAGTATCCGTCTCCTACCTTCCAAACTTTACAGAAGCTCTCCTGCGAACCTGGAGAACTAGCACTCCTGAAAGAAAGGCTACTGCGGAGACATGGCTTAGCCACAGCCTGGGGGATGTTTCCAGAATGAGATTTTCACTCTGCAGCGGAGTGTGCGCTGATATGAAACTTCCTGGCAGATTAAAACTGTGTGCTCGACCGAGACTCGAACTCGGGACCTTTGCCTTTCGCGGGCAAGTGCTCTACCATCTGAGCTACTGAAGCACAACTCATGCCCAGTACTCACAGCTTTACTTCTGCCAGTATCCGTTGTGATCCAAATTACAGATTTAAATGCTGCTAGAAACAATCAGTTTTAAATTGAACAAAGCACATATTACGGATATGTTCTGCCATAAATTATTCTCCTATTCTACTTACTAGCTTATGTAACATTGTCATTTGGAAATGAGAGTGGTCAGTGAAGTACCATATCACTGCCATGTCTCACACTGAACTCTTGTGCTAAAAGAGCTGTCTCTGACCACCATATAGCTGTCCAGGTGTAAGTTTTCTGTGGTTTTCTTGAATCAATCAAGGCAAATGCTGGAGAGAATTTGATGACCAGTATTATATGTGAAAGCTTAGCTTTTATTGCTGAAAAATATCATAGTAGTCGTATTTCACAAAGCAAGAATACATATTGTCGCACCATATTCTTCCGAATTTGAAGTCCACTGCCAGGCCACTCAGAGCGCTACTACAGACTCTGTTTCCATATTGTAGCATGGGCATCGCACTGAAGATAATTTGGCATTCTGTGTTCACAAACTACCATACTTTATTTGGCGGATTTCGTGTTTATACTTTCATAATACCAAAATATGCACTGAACACATTGCCACACATGAAAGATCTTTCCAAAAAATTTTTGGCTGGCAGTTCCTCTAAGTTCTATGCCAGTGTAGGAAACCTTTTTAGGACCAAAGGATTGATAAATTTTAGAGCTCCAAACAAATGTATATTGTCACCTAACACAGAAAAAAATGCACTTTCACCTGGGGTGTAGTGGATTATCACCCAGAAAATAGTGTACTTTCACCCAAAAAAAGTGTAGTTATAACTGGGAAATGTCCACATATACACCCTGTCAGAAATGTAATGGCTGCATTACAAATTACTGGGTATACTAACCAGAAGTCGTAGTTTTGTGTGCCCAGTAACACTCCATACCATAATACCAGGTGCTGGCCTGTATCACAATGATCAGTGCAGTCTGGCAATGTTAGTTCTTCTCGAAGCCTCTGTAAATGGGTTGTCCGTCATGATGCTACACAGAAAACTGGGCCTTGTGTGGAAAGGTTTGGTGCCACTCCTGTGTTCAATATCATCTTTGGGTGCCCCGAAGTTGGCGCACCCATATTCTGCCAGATCAAGGGAAGTCGCAATGATGGTTGCCATGCTGACAATCCGTTGTGCTCCAGATTTGATCACACACTCTCATCTTGTTACAAATGAGCCCATTTTCTGATTTGAGGTATGTGATGTGATGGTATGATCCTGCATGTCTGAGTGAACAATGTGTGGTTCTCCCATGTACTAGTAACACACATCCACTGAGAAAATGCATGTCACTGAGTGTGGTGGTCCTGAACCCATTGATTCCATATTTGCAGGACAGTCCTGAGATTCTGACTAGTGCAAGCAGCTTTATGATATAACAATAAACCACAATCTTTATGATCCTTCTGCTGTCAAATTATGACCTTTTGATATCGAAGTATGTAGGACAGTTCATGCCATTTTGACATTTGTTGCATGCCACCCTTCAGGTGTAGCAATTTCAATGACCAGCACTGGATTTGTAACATTGCTCTCTCAAAGAACAAAGCTTGTGCCATGTTGTTACACCAACTTGGTGTATAAAAAAGTTATTGTTTGTTTGAAGCTTGTTGTGGTCTTCGGATTTTTCATAGAATGCAGGCTTTCATGGCCAGTATTTGCATTATTGCTGATGTTTGTTTTAAGGGATTTAGGTCATGGTCCGAGGCACAATTCTCCACCTAACATTCATCTTCCAGTGCTCTAGACATCAACAGAGGCTTTAAAAGCTTAAGAAAAATTAGTCACTATCAAGCTCAGCAAACTGAACTTGTCACGAACCGGCTCTACTGTGCAGGAAAAGTTAACTCCATAAGGACACCGTTACGGTGTGGCTAATGGCTGTAAAGTAATTTAGTAGAGCTGGCCATGATGTCTCCTTTGTTGATGCTGCTGTGTCTGCGTTGTCCTTGTGGCTTCTTGTTGTCTAGGCGATGATTCCTTGGCTGCTTTGGGTCCAAGAAAAAGGTGCGGGTTTTTTAATTATTACTGGACTATCGAAAAATGACGCAGTATTCCACGGTTTCTTTGTATCAAACACATTTATTGCAAGAACTATATGCACAACTACACTCAACCGCGGCCAACACACAAGTGGCCGAAAGCCCGTAGTAGACCAAAGATCACGGTCATAAGCTACAAAGAACATACAATTCCAATATCGATTATTGATCGCAACACCTAACATAGTATTATCTTAAGCAAAAGCTTTTATAACACGACTTTAGTGAATAATAAAATAAAGTGACGTCTATTAGTGTATCATAAAATAAAATGACGTCTATTCGTCAGTTCCATTACAATAGCCCCCCAAGAATTTTGTAAGTATGAACATGCGAACAAAATTCTGACAACAGAATAATGGAACTGCCAAGAATATGTTTTTAAATAAATTAAAATTTTTAATAGGACTGTTTCCTTTGAGTTATGCTAACACTGAAATTGTTATACTTAGTAAAGGAAAACATACAATTTTTTAACTTTAGGGTAAATGAAATACGAAAGAAGATTCACAATTTTCACTTAGAAGAGTCCATAGTGTTTTAGCACTTCACATGAGACCATTGAAAAACTGTAACTTTTAACTGCAGGCTTGTTTTATTTTCTTTAAGTGCCCACTTTTCACACTACTCACAGTCTGTCCCACATTGACCATCTGCACATTGGTGACGTCTGTTAAAAGGTCTGATTCCTGCTTGTCCTGCAGTGCGTCTGTTTTCAAAGCTTAGCTCTTTGTATTGCTTTGTTGTCTATAATGCCATGTTATCTAAAAATCACATACAGAGATTACCTTTTGGTTACATAATGTTTATATGTAAGTACGTGGTTAGGATACATAGTTAACCTTCTGGTAATGTTTATCTAGTGGGAGAAGTTTACAGTATCTGTCTGAGTAATACTACACAGATATGAACTGGTCAAAAAAGATTCTTTAAATACTAATAAATTCTATAAACATGTAATACAAATGCATTAACATATTGGGTGTAAAATATCCAATCACAGAGACATTACTCCAAGGATAAAAAAGTTCAATTGTTTGTTCCGAGGGTTCATATTCACAGTAAAAGTGCAAAGGTAGAATCATGGATGAAAGTTTTGGAATGGTATGTATATATCAAAATTAAAAAATATTACTGCCTTTGCATTTGCAGTGGTTGAGAGAGAAATATACAGTAATTCATGTGGTTTACTGAAAATGATTATCTCCTTGTAGAGGTGGACATTTCAAGCACTTAAGTGTGTAGTAATTAGGACTCTGCCTTTAAGAGTAACAAATTTAAAAAACTTAATTGTTGCAAGACAGATTTAGTGCAGATTAGTGGCTTGCATTTTAAATGGCATCTCAACAAGTGTGGTGTGAGAGTTACACAAACTAAAAGTACACAAATTATTAAACTTCAATCAAATTGCATAAACATACAGAAATATCAAAAACTAACGTGGCTAGCATATTACACAGAAAATTCATTGCAAACACTTCATACAGTGAATACATATTAGACAAATAATAAACATTTTCAAGGGCACAAAACTGTGTCAAACTCAGACAATTTTTTTATATACAAAATTTCTAGTGAAAAACTTTTGTTTGTGTCACCTTTTAACTTTCTCAGACTAGTCTTATCCCTTTTTGACACAACTACCAGTGGGTTATTATAAGCACTGATACTCCTTTCAATAATGCCACACACTTCCATCTTATGTAATTCTTTCTCAACTGCTGTACGTTTTGCTATGGGCACACCATATGGTTTTATGAAAAATGGGTCATGTGGTCTTACTAGCAAAGTACATTCGTAACCCCTAACTTTCCCTGGAATATTGCTAAAGACATCACTGTATTCCCATAACAAAGACTCTAGTTCCTGTTTTTGCTCATCATTTAGACCGCTAGCTTCTGAAATCTTAGTGTTTACCAGAGTGTTGAAATCTACTTCACTTAAATCTAGCTCCGTTATGTGTTTGTCAACATATCTTTTCTCCTTTACAAGATTTATAGTGTTAAATTTATCATTACACAAAACTGTATTTGATCTGACAAATTTGGTGGAGATACACCCCCCATTTGGTGTTGTTATGATAAGTTTTTGTCTTCCCCAGTCAAATCTTGCATCTACACTCCGAATCCATGACATCCCGAGAATACAGTCCTCACCGAGGCCTGGTATAACTAGGCATCCATGTGTAAATGTGACTCCCTCAATTGTAAAAGATAACAAAGTTTGTCTTTTCACAGTTTTACTATGTTTTCCTGTAGCCCCTCTTATTTTCACCCCAATGACTGGCATTTCAATGTAATCTTTCTCGCACTTCAGCTTTTTGCTTAGAATTTCAGATATTCCTGACACCTGACTCCCTGTGTCTATAAGGCACTTGCCTTCCCAGGTACCAACTTTTGCTCTAATGAACGGACTACCTATGTCACCACCTTTTTCAGGCTGAACGTATTCATACAATAAATCATTTTGAATTTCACTGAAACAATGACTTTCTGACTTACAAGTACCTATATTACTGTCACCTTTATTATCTACGGTCATTACATTAACACACACATCATTAGCACTGTCACTTGCATTTATAATTTCCTCAATCCAAATATTTTCACCCATATAACATTGTTCACCACTAAGGTATTTATCCTTCAGTTGCTCAACAATAATATGTTTAGTGTTTTTCCACCAATCAGGATATAAAATTTGAGACATATTAAGAATCATTTTTCTAAAATTGCTATCATTTTTAATTGCATCACTATTTAGCCACATATTATAAAGAAATAATTCACCTTTGTTCATTGTACATGGTAGCCTACTTGCACAGTCAGTTTCACTGTTCAGGGAATCTTTATCAACTGCCCAGGTTCCTTCATAAGATGTTGGATTACAGAGGCTATTGGTTGTGACACTGGCATTAACACCACTTAAACTGTTAATAACACTTTTGGGTACATCTACAACATGCATATCAGTATCTCCCACAACACCTAATGCTTCCATTTCCTCTTTCAAGCAAACAAAATATTTTTCACCATCATCATGTATCATTAAATCTTCATTTCCCCACATACTACAATCATCAACCTCTCTCTCCCGAAAACTTAAAACGTTGCTTTCACACCCAGGTGTTTTTAATTCTTTGCCCGTTAAATCAGTGTCGACAATTTGCTTACGTGGTTCCCTCATCAGTGCATCAATTCCTAGATTATTTAAATTGTTAATCTGCAGGTCCTCTGACAAACTATAAGCTTCTGCCCATTCATAAAATTCAACTAAGTTAAATATCTTCTCTGGCTCTTTATTACAATCAATGTGTTCATTCTTAACAGGTACTGTGTTTAGAGGGTAGTACACATTCATAAGATAACTACTTATTACTTGAGACGTATCTCTTGGTGCAATGTAGTCACTGTTATTGGTCCTTCTATTATCTATGCTTTTTGCCCCTACCTTGTGGACCGACAATGGAGCGTACACTAGTTTTTTGCTTCAGGACTTCCCATAGCATTGTGACCCCTGGTGTCACTATGTTCACGCCAATTCCTGTTTTCAGAATTCCTGTAATTACTTCTGTTCCAATTGTTCCCAGATTGTCCTCTCGAATGGAAATTATAGTTTTCCCTTGCATGGAAATTGTTATTAATATTGTGACTATTTTGTTCCCTATGATGAACACTATGGTTGTTGGGCCTACTGTTTTCCCTCCTGTTAAAATTAGTGTTTCCCCAACTATGATCCCCACCTCTTTGTGCGTGATTGAAATAGTTTTTTGGTTTCCCCACTTTGTCTATAATCCTGTCAAGCTTGTCTACATAGTTAAGAAATTGTTCAGTGTTGTCATCTGGTCCATACACTAGGTCTCATTGCACATCTGTTGGCAACCTTCTCTTCAAAGGATCTATCTGTGTGAGCTCATTGAAGGGTTTACTCAAATGTACAAGTTTCTTCAGTTGATTCTTACAAAACTGTTTCATAGTCCCCTGTGTTTCTCTATAATTTGGCCCATTTAGGAACTCGCTCTTTATCCTGGCTTGTTCAGTTTCAGACCAGAACCGTTTTAAGAACTCAATTTCAAATTCTGCAAAAGACATGTCCATAGAAAAATTTTGATTGGCCCATGACAAAGATTCTCCCTCCAAAAATTTTTTAACAAACTTAATTTTGAAACTTTCACTCATATTGGGCAAAAAGTTGTCTCTACAACTCTGCAGAAAGTCAACAGGATGCAAACTACACTCATTAGAAAAGTTTTTAACTGGAATATTGGATAATAAGGTACATGTGTTCGTAGAAAAATTTTTGTTAGCTACATCATTGCTAAATATTTCAAACTTTTGGTTTAACTCTGATACTGTACTTTTTAATTCACTAACATCTGTCTTAGTTTCAATCTCATGGAGTTTTACTGTGTTACTGACTGTTTTCACTTTATCATTCACAACATTTAGTTTAGAGTCTACTCTACTTTCAAGATCTACTGCCATAGCTTTTACATTTACACAAACTGTATCTATTTGATTATTAACATTAACAAAACATTTTGCATTTTCCTCTCTGTCTGTGACCAGTTCATTTTTTACAGACTGAATTTTGTTACTCAGACTAGAATTTACTTCTCCCACTTTAGATTCTACCACTAAAATCTTTGTTTCTGCCTTGCTAAGTTTCTTGTATATCTTTAAAATATCGTTGCGAAGTTTATTACCCCAAACTAAGACATTATCAAATTTTTTGTTCATAGTTCCCTCTAGACGCAACACTTTCTGATTTATAACCCGAAAATTGTCCGCGACCGACTGATTCATGCTTTGCAATTGTTCTTCATTAGCTTGTAAGCGGGCTGCAACAGTCTGATTCATGCTTTGCAATTGTTCTTCATTAGCTTGTAAGCGGGCTGCAACAGTCTGATTCATGCTTTGCAATTGTTCTTCATTAGCTTGTAAGCGGGCTGCAACAGTCTGATTCATGCTTTGCAATTGTTCTTCATTAGCTTGTAAGCGGGCTGCAACAGTCTGATTCATGCTTTGCAATTGTTCTTCATTAGCTTGTAAGCGGGCTGCAACAGTCTGATTCATGCTTTGCAATTGTTCTTCATTAGCTTGTAAGCGGGCTGCAACAGTCTGATTAAAAACTAACGATTGATTCATCATTTGTAACAGTAATTTAATGTCCGACATCTCACGTTCTGAGGAATTAAGGCTCTGATCCGTTTCATTGACTGACTCGTCTCCCGTTTTTATCGGTATGTCTACGTCCCCAAAGACTAACAAATTTTCACACTCCTGTTCAGATTCCGCACCACTTTTCTCTTTCACAATGGTCATCTTCGTGAAATTTCACACACACAAAATAATAAAAGGAAGAAAAAAAAACAGCACTAAACAAATGTACTTATCTTTTCAGTCTTGGTCCTCACGCGTGTGGTCAGTCCACTTTACTGCTTCGTACCACGTGGTCATTAGACTTCTGCACAACAGATTTCGTCAATCCAGTACATATAAATGTCTAGATCCCAGCAACGAGCCCCCAGTTGTCACGAACCAGCTCTACTGTGCAGGAAAAGTTAACTCCATAAGGACACCGTTACGGTGTGGCTAATGGCTGTAAAGTAATTTAGTAGAGCTGGCCATGATGTCTCCTTTGTTGATGCTGCTGTGTCTGCGTTGTCCTTGTGGCTTCTTGTTGTCTAGGCGATGATTCCTTGGCTGCTTTGGGTCCAAGAAAAAGGTGCGGGTTTTTTAATTATTACTGGACTATCGAAAAATGACGCAGTATTCCACGGTTTCTTTGTATCAAACACATTTATTGCAAGAACTATATGCACAACTACACTCAACCGCGGCCAACACACAAGTGGCCGAAAGCCCGTAGTAAACCAAAGATCACGGTCATAAGCTACAAAGAACATACAATTCCAATATCGATTATTGATCGCAACACCTAACTTAGTATTATCTTAAGCAAAAGCTTTTATAACACGACTTTAGTGAATAATAAAATAAAGTGACATCTATTAGTGTATCATAAAATAAAATGACGTCTATTCGTCAGTTCCATTACAAACTGTTTACATATATATCCACACAACTGCCATTCGCAACATCATCAGACCCCTGCCTAAGAGTGCGGAGTTGTGCCAATGTAATGGAGCTTATAGTGGGGAGGATCTGGTACCACTTGTTTCGTTTAGCACTAAGGTCCACAATTTGTCCAATTTCAATCCTTCTTATTTTCTGGTAAAATTGTTTCTGTGCATTAGAATTTCTATGACCACTGTGTACGTCTTAGTGTTGTAAAGATTAAATGTTGCTAACACCATAGTGTCAGATAAATGAATTCGGTGGTTCCTTGGTCCCAGTGCATGATATGCTACTGCTGATATATCCATCTTGCCCAGGCAACAGTTGCTTTCATGTTCCTTAGGGTGGGTGTTAATGTTCTTTTTGTGGTTCCTATGTACACTTGACTGCAAGTGCAAGGGATTTTATATACCGCTGCTGTGGCAAGTGGCAGACGTAGGTCCTTTACAGTGTTCAAATATTCTTGCACCCTTCCTGTTGGTTTAAGGTGTGTGAATATTTGGACGCTGCAGTGGACCTACAGCTGCCATGTGCCACAGTGTAGTATTTAAAATCCCATGCACTTTTGGTCAAATGTACATAGGAGCCACAAAAAGAACATTAACACCCACCCTAAGGAACACGAAAGCAACTGTTGCCTGGGCAAGATGTATAAATCAGCAGTAGCATATCGTGCAGTGGGACCAGAGAACCACCAAATTCTTTTCTCTGACACCATGGTGTTAGCAACATTTGGTGCTTACTACACTAAGATGTACAGGGAGTCCATAGAAATTCAGAGGCAAGGAAACAATTTTAACAGGAAAGGATGAGGATTGATATTAGGTAATTTGTGGGTTTCAATGCTAAGTACGACAAACAGCACCAATTCTTCCACACTATAAGCTCCACAGTATACGTTGACATAACCTCGCAATCTTAGGCAATGGTCTGCTGATGTCACAAATGGACTGTTGTGTGAATTCATATAAACAGTTTGGATTGTTAAGCTTGTATGAGACTGTAACTGCTTTATGAATTGTTAGTCTTTTTAGATGTGTTGCTGGTAATCACTTCAGTTCTGTACTTAGTATTATCAGCAAGCTGGGGTACAGCATGTGTTCTGATATTATATGGAACCCCAGAGTTACTGTAAGGATTTGTATAAAATACATTTAGTGCCATTGACCTTTCATCTCATAATGGAGGGAAAATCATATTACTGTAATAAGAGTAAGAGTTTCTCCACCATAACAACCTTGAGCAATGTTGTACCCATCTCTGCTTCATGTATGCGTGATAAGAAATATGTAGATCATGTAGTATCTTGTTGGACAGTATGCAGATAAACATAACAGATGGTGACACAGAACATCATTTACTGTGTTTAGTCCCAGTCTACATGAACTACCTGTCCATTATTCTTCCATAAATTTATTTGCTTGAGAGTGATAGGTGTTCAGCAGAAAAGTGTTTTTTTTTTTTAAATTATCTCTGTTTCTGCAAATGGTACTACAAATGTAGGTACTACAAATGTAAAGTCTTAATCCTACAGTAAAATGTTCTCCCCATTATGTCTGACTACATTCGAAGCCACTAGTTAGACATGCCTTTTATGGTGCAATATTGGGTTTAATCAACTATTTTCTCATTGTAGAATCATTAGAAAAAGTATATTCCAATGTGTAGAATATACAGTCCATTTACTGGAATTGCTATGAGTTGTCAAGTGGTCATTTGAATGTGGCCTTAATTTTTTGGTACACGTTGCCTAATGTTGAACACTTAGTAATTATCCTAATATGTAAACTCTATTCATTGAAAGCAACATCTATCAGTCATGTATTATAATTGTGCAGTAACAAGTGTCATTCTTTCATGAGAAGCTTCAACTACCCCTTTCTTACTTGCAGTGGAGAGTCTATCTTGTGCATGTTGTAATATGCAAAGTGGCAAATGAAAGTCTCAATTTGTCCTAAAAATTTATCAGTGGTTTATCGTTTCACATAGGTTTAAAGGATTTTATCTAATTACATCACTAAAGAGCTTTGGTATCTTAAAATGGTTTACTGGATACATACGAGGGCTATCCACAAAGTACATTACGTTTTGGAATTAAAAATAAATAAAGTATTGGAAAATTTTTTAATTATATACAGATGAAAACCACGCTTAAATATTACTTTTCTACATAGTTGCCATTTAAATTAAGGCACTTATCGTAGCGATGGACGAGCTTGGAAATTCCTTCATCGTAAAATTCGGCCACCTGCGCCTTCAACCACGTGGTTACCTCTTCTTGAAGCTGTGCGTTGTCATCAAAACGCTGCATAGCCAACCACTTCTTCATTGCTGGGAATAAGTGGAAGTCGCTCGGTGCCACGTTGGGACTGTACGGCGGATGAGGAAACAACTCCCACTTAAAAGATTCGAGAACTTCACGAGTGGCATTTGCCATGTGGGCCCGGGCGTTGTCGTGAATCAGCAAGATCTTTGAGCCCAACTTTCCCCTGCGCTTGTTTTGTATTGCTCTTCTGAGGTTGTGCAGAGTTTGGCAATACCTTTGAGAGTTTATTGTAGTGCCTCTTTCCAGGAAATCCACAACAATCACACCTTTTCTGTCCCAAAAGAGGTAACCACGTGGTTGAAGGCGCAGGCGGCCGAATTTTACGACGAAGGAGTTTCCAAGCTCGTCCATCGCTACAATAAGTGCCTTAATTTAAATGGCTACTATGTAGAAAAGTAATATTTAAGTGTGGTTTTCATCTTTATATAATAAAAAAATTTTCCAATAATTTATTTATTTTTAATTCCAAAATGTAATGTACTTTGTGGATAGCCCTCGTATTATTTATAAACATGTTGCCTATAATATATTAGCCTGGTTTTCTTTCTAGATTTGTATCACTGCAAATGTATGTCACAGTTTTGACTGTCACTGTAAATGAATGAAAGTGCATATAGATGGTAGGTGACGAAAACCTCATAGCTCTATTTTGTTAAATTTTGCAGGCAAAGTAAAAACAGTTTACTAAAAAAAATATAAAGTGATACAGAAAGTTGCTACATTTGTAACTGTATAGTAGAAACCTAGTTATTGACAAATTAGAGAAATCCATGCACTTTCAAATCTCTCTTTGAATATAGAATTGCTGGTTACTGGAATATGAAACTTCGCAGACAAATGGAGTTACGAGGTTTCCATTGCCTACCATCAATGTGCTGAAAGAGGAAACTGCATTAGTTTTGCAAACAAATTTTTTCTCTCATTGTGTTTATCTGTTGCAATGATTCTGTTTGCAACCGGGCAATATGATGACTGTGACATACTTTATATAGTCTGACAAGGAGACCATCAGAGTTTTTAATCACGAACTTTGATGAGTCTTAGGTATGTCCTAGAGGGACCTGTTCTGGGTACCTGGCTAACAGCTTTTCGTGTGACAGCTCTGGTTACTCAGGAAATTGATGCTGAAGTTTTAAATGTACCTCCTGTACCTGTAACTTCAGTAATGTTTCAAGCAAGTGATCATAGTGCAGCAGTTAAAGTTTATGACCACCATGCTGGTGACGTGGCTTCAAATCCTGCCTGTGTACTTTATTTATTTATTTATATATTCATTCAATTTTTTTTATTAATTTTATTTCATCATGCAGATTGTCATTAAATGGTATTTTTCATCCAAAGTTATTAAAAAGTAGTCATTTTCACCATAATAGTTTCGTTAATAAATCAGTCATTACAGCAGACATTCTTTGAATGTGTGTTCTGTTTGTTATAGAATAGAGTACAGAGTTGTCTTACTCACTATCGCTTTCATCGCTTGCTGTGCTAGAACAGAATTCTGGATGGTATTTGTCACAGAAGCAACTTGCAGGCCCATGGATTTTTCAGAAGCAATACTAGAAGACACAGTTTGTTTAAACTCAAAAATAGTACCTCTCCGATCAGCTGTGATGCGAACCATGCCTATCTGACCATTCCTATGAAAGCAGGTGCACTAAATTGATGCAGAATTTAAGAACATATTTGTATTCTATGATGCTTTAGTAAGTCAGGAGCATTTTGAATTTCTTTCTTTTTTCCATTTTTTTTGTGAAAATTTTAATCTGTCTGTAAAAATAAACATCACAGTGTTGACAAAGTGGAGTACATTTGGGTGGGATAATATTTATGGTACAGGTGCATACATACAATTCATCTATAAAAATTTGATCACAAACTGTCTGATCACTCTGCACTCTCCACATGTCAATGATGTAAGGAAATTTCTCATGTCACATGTACGGAAGAATGACGGATGTTAAAAACTCTTCATGGAAAGCTCTTTCATGAACTTCCCTGATTTGTTACAGGTCACAATAACTGTTTTAGTTAATTTTTGAGTCAACTAGTCAACTCATTTTTGAACAATCTGAATAAATTTTCCTGGTGGTTCTTGCCTACATAAGAAAATGTAAGGAAATATATTTCCTGATGCAGTTATATTATACTGTGAAGGGATCATTAATTTTGTTCAAATCAGTGTTCACTTCATGTTCCACAAGGTATCTATTGTACGTGAATTGCTACTAGCAACTGATATTATCAGTATTAATTGCGTAAGAAAGATAAAAATTAGGGGTTAGTACTTTCGTCTGTATCTGGAATCCTTCCATGGTTGCTAATACATTGTCCATCATTGAGATATCTTTGGAGCTTTCTAAATATATGGAGTTTTACTAGGAATCACAAATGGAACACACATTTGAAGAAAGTGTGCTGTAATTATTGATTTATTAATGAAATTACTACAGTGAAAATGACCAATTTTTAATAAATTTTAATGACGTACCATTAAATGATACTCTGTATGATGATGAAATTGAAATAAATAAATAAATAAGTAAAGGGTTTGAATCCTTACTGACAATGTGGTAGTCATGAGCCTTAGCCCATGAACTGCACTCACTTGTTGGGAACATAATTAACATTATTGATATAAGATGTTCACTTAAAACTTTAACATGGATTTTCTCGGAAACTGGGGGTCTAGAGTGGCCTTGTGATTAATTGAATGTTGAACTATAAACTTGTTTTCTTACATTATTTCTCGGAAAGTAATTACCATATGTAGTAAAAAAATCCATTGATTTTCGCATAGAAATAAAGTTTCTCTTAATATTTTTTGTGATCATTTGTACTTTTTTCAGGCTTTGGAATATAAGGAAAACTCAACTCTTGTTTGCAAATCTGTCTGAGGTGATACTGTGTACTGAAATTATCCCGTACATGATGAAATTTTTTCAGTATTGTTCTATGAAAGGTAAGTTTACAGTTAAAGATAATGTGTGTGTGTGTGTGTGTGTGTGTGTGTGTGTGTGTGTGTGTGTGTGTGTGTGTGTGTGTGTGTGTGTAAAAAATGTTATTAGATAGTAACATAATGATGATTTTTACCCGCACACCCACCTTCTCCATGCTCTCCAAAATCCACAAACCCGACAATCATGGACATGCCATTGTAGCTGGCTCTTGTGTTCCCACTGAAGTAATTTCGCTACTATTGACCAACACATCTAACCAATTGCGTGAAACCTAGCATCCCACATAAAAAATACTAACCACTTCCTTCACCGGCTTTCCATCATCCTCACCCTTTTACCTCCTGGATCCCTACATGTCACTGTTGATGCGCTCTACACTAACATCCCTAGTGCCCATGGCCTTGCCGCTATCAAACACTACCTCTCCTGACGTCCTGTAGATTCGAAACCTACCACCTCATTCCTTATACACCCCATAACTACTCCTTTGACAGGAAGGTTTAGAAATGAGCCTGCAGCACCGCAATGGACACTCACATGGCACCCTCATTGCCAACCTGTTTATGGACTATCTAGACAAGACCTTCCTGTTCTCCCAAAACTCCTAACCTGTTGTCTGGTTTCCTTCACAACCTCAACACCTGTTCTCCCATCCACTTCACCTTGTCCTCCCCAACCCAATGCACCACCTTCCTGGGTGTTGACCTCCACCTCTCTGATGACTCCATCCATAACTCTGTCCACATTAAACCTACTATAGTCCATGACAGCATTGATGGCCTTTGGGCCAGGGATGCACAGTAGGCAGCTGCGCAGCTAGGCAATGAGCACTCAGTCAGTTTCCTCATTCCATACTGTATGAACTCCTGTCATATTTGAGTGATATGTCACATTTTACAAATGCAAATTTCAATTGAAAGATTTCTGTGGTATTCTGTGTGTTTTATCATAATGATTGAAACACCTGGAAGGTGGCAAATGTTTCACCAACAGCCAAGGCACCTTATTTTTTAGATGTACTGATTCTTTGTATGTGATGCAGTTTTCAGATGATCATTTCGTGAGGTATATGTGGGGAAAGTAGTATGTTGTCCGACTCTTCCCAGAAAGTGCCCTCTCGAAGTTTCAGTAATAAAGCTCTCCTTGTAGTGTCCTCTCTTGTAGTGTCTGCTGCTGAAGTTTGTTGGACTCTCTGTAATATTCTTGCACTGACTAAATGATCCCGTGATGAAACGTGTTGCTATCTGCTGCATCTTCTGTTGTGTTGGCAGAAGAGCCAACACCGTGTTACTAGTGGAGGCCGAAATACATGCGTTTTAGCTCGTGCAGGCTGGCGTGAGGAGGGAAGGACTATACTGACGTGAGGTCTGGAACATGACAAGGAATTAGAATTCAGAAAGCGGGCGTAATTAGTTTGATACTTAACCTTAATCCATTAATGATGAATGTCGCTCTTGACGGTACATGATTCACAATATTATCTGTCCAGAATACATTCGTAGTAACTGAATATGGCGCCTTGCTAGGTCGTAGCAAATGACGTAGCTGAAGGCTATGCTAAACTGTCGTCTCTGCAAATGAGAGCGTATGTAGACAGTGACCCATCGCTAGCAAAGTCGGCTGTACCACTGGGGCGAGTGCTTGGGAATCTCTGTAGACTAGACCTACCATGTGGCGGCACTCGGTCTGCAATCACTGATAGTGACGACACGCGGGTCCGACGTATACTAACGGACCGCGGCCGATTTAAAGGCTACCACCTAGCAAGTGTGGTGTCTGGCGGTGACACCACATCTTCTTATCTCTTCTAGCAGTATTACCTGGCAAAGGTCCCAGATTGATGAACAATGCCCAAGAATTAGACAAACAAGTGCCTTGTAATCCACTTCTGTAGTCAATGAATTAAATTTCCTTAAGATTCTTCCTACAAATCTGTGTGGCATTTGCTTTTATTATTTGTTTTATGTATTCATTCCACTTAAGGTCCTAGATATTTTACGGTAATTACTGTTTCCAGCAATTTCTCATCAATAATGTAGTTGTGTAGAAGTGGATTTCTTTTCCTGTATATGTGCAATATCGTACATTTATTTACATTCAGGATCAACTGCCAGTCCCTGCACCATTTATCAAACCTCTGTAGGTCCTGCAAATCATTACTGTTTTTTGGCATTGCTACCTTCTCACAGACAACTGCATTATCTGTGAACAGCCTTAAAGAGTGGTCAGTGCAACAGAATGTCAATCCTAAGGGCCCAGGCTTGATTCACGGCTGCGTCGGAGATTTTCTCCGCTCAGGGACTGGGTGTTGTGTTGTTCTAATCATCATCGTTTCATCCCCATCGACGCGCAAGTCGCTGAAGTGGCGTCAAATCGAAAGATTTGCACCTGGCGAACGATCTACACCGTCAGATGGCCCTAGTCACACGACATCATCATTATCATCAGCCTTAAAGAGCTTCTGACGCATTGTACTCTATGATTTACATATGTTGTGAACAGCAATGGTACCATCAAACTTTGTTGGGGTACTTGCAAAGTTACCCTTACATCTGTTGATTTTGTTCCTTTAAGAGCAACATGTTGAGTTCTGTCTACAAGTAAGTCTTGAATCCAGTCGCAAATCTGGAGCAGACTTGGTAAGCTCGAATCTTTCCTTCTTCTTCTTCTTCTTCTTCTTCTTCTTCTTCTTCTTCTTCTTTCATAACTGTATTAAATGCCTTCCTGAAGTCAAGGAACAGGGCATCAACCTGAGTGCTGATGTCTACTGTGCCATGGTTTTGATGGATGAATAGAGCAGTCTGAGTTTTGCAGGATCTCCATTTGCTGACTCCATGCTGATTTTTATAGAGGTGATTTTTGTTCTCCAAAATGCCACAGTGCCTGAGCATAACACATGATGTCAACAATATAAGCCTGTAATTATGCCAGACTATTTTGTAGTTAGGCAACATTAGATTAGATTTTATGTTTTTAACTGTAAAGAAATTTTGAAAAATTCTTTAAAATTTTTTTGAAAATGAATGAAAATTCTTCAAGGCCACTTTAGGTGTATACAGGTTTCTTTATTGTGCAGCACAACCGGTTTCACAGTTTGTAGGTGCGTCTTTAGTTGATAATCACTTTTCACTTCATAAGGCTAGAGAGAGTGTATGACATCCCAACGTTCAAGTTGTAAACCAATTCATGAGTTCGTGTTAGTACTTCTCAATGATCTATTCTACCTTGTGACTGTCACAGCTGCCCATTGTAATGGATACAGTACAAGATGGACTTTCAATAGCCTGGTACAAGAACCTGTCACCTGATGACCACATTAAACTTTCATAGCTCAGTTACCACAGTCTTAGCACAGTTTTATTATTGATCTATATTAACTATGGCTTTATCTACCTGGCAGAGACTTTGTATGTGCTTACTGCACTCCTGTTTTAATAGGACTAAATTTAATGAGGAGTCAGCTTATTAGGCAATGAGTCTGTTATAACACTGCTTTGGTACTTGTTGGAGCATGAGTTTTGACTCTCTTGACGTTCATCAGACAGTGTATAAGTTTCACGTTCAGCCATTTCATGATCATGCAGTTAATTGGTTTACAACTTGAACATTGGCACATTGTAAATTCTCTGTAGCGTTATGAAGTGAAAAGCAATTATTATCTGAAGATGCTCCTATAATAGTGTGGAACCAAGTGTGTTGCCTAATAAAGGACTCTGTATACAGCTAATGTGTCCTTAAAGAATTTTCATTCATTTTCAAATTTTTAAAGAGTTTTAAGATTATTTTGGAGAATTTTTGGAAATTTCTTCACAGTAACAGTCTATAAATTGTCCATGTGTCGCGCAACCCTTCTTGAAGACAGGAATGACATGCACACACACACACACACACAAAGAATTGCCATTAGAAAACCTAAATCTTGGAGCAGATCAGGAGAATGCCCGAAACTTTCAAATTGATGCACACTCTGGTGCAGATTGAAAATTCATTCTGGAATCAATCGCCTAGGCTCTGGTGAAGTCGTGTCTCCACAAGATCCATCCTTCCAGTAGTGCAGTCTTGCATGGTATGCAGGGCAACTTCTGTGAAGTTTGGAAAGTAGGAAATAATGTACTGGTGGAAGTAAAGCTGTGATAGCAGGTTGAGTCTTGCTTGGATAGCTCGATAGGTGGAGCACTTACCTGCGAAAGACAAAGGCCACAGGTTTAACTCTCTATCTGGCACACAGTTTTAATTTGCCAAGGAGTTTGAAATATGAACACACTGTGGTGCAGAGTGAAAAATCCATTCTGGAAACAATTTCCCTTAATTTTTAGCCGTACTCGTCTCAACCTATTGTACTAAGAACGCTCAATACTAAGATATTGAGCATCCAAGACAAATCCTATCATGATACTTACTTCATTATTAAAAACAAGTACAAGTTACTACAGATATCTATTTTGCTAGTCCACGTCATGTGACACGTCATAAGTAGTGTAAAAATCACATAATTTGATTGACACACTGTGGAAACTTATGTACTTACATGCACACATAACAAATATATTCATATTTGACCTAGAAACAGATATAATTACATCACTGTCATAACATTGTTAACATGGATCTGTTGCATAGTTTTCTAAGATCTTGGCATGGAAAATGTGTTTAACTAAGCCTTTGACGTTGCAAGGAAGCCTGGTACTGGAAGGAGAATAATGTCTATTCTGTTTCAGTATTTTAGTGTGGAAGGATAATAAGCTCAGAAAAAGAATATTTGGTTTGTCAATTCAAGGAAGTTTTAATAAAATATTAACTGAATTTTCCATCAGTGCTTGTCAGAACGTGACAGCAATATCAAAAATGAAATCCTGTCATGATCTGTAAAATATTATTTCTGCATAACCTAAAAATTCAATACTTTAATGTGTAAATACTGTCTCATTGTATGCATTTCTGTATCCATATAATTAATAACTCCATATCATTAATAACTGTGCAAGGCTCATTTCACACTAGAAATGCTGATACTTGCATGTACCTAGGATTGCAGCTGGACCATTAACAACTGTGTATCTTTCCCTTTGATTATCCTGTGTCAGCAATTTGTTGTTACTACTACTGTACCTATTCTTTGAAGTGCTGGAAATTTTATAATGGATCGACAAAAATAAAATAGCTTTCCACAATTTATCATTTATAATTTTAAAAAGTCTACATTTGTTGGTTGCCTTTACTGGCTACCATCACATAATGAGCACAAATATTATTATTTTTATGTACATTTGTTGCAGACAGTTTTCTTACATGCAGGACACTTTACAAATGATTTGTTTCCTTCAGTTAGACTTGACAATGCAATTTGTTCGCTTTTCTTGCCTCTCAAGAACGTCTTTGGCTGTGACAGAGGTTGCTGCATACTTCTCAGCAAGCTCCTCCACCTGCTGCAGTATGAAATCACTGTGCTTCAACTTTTTCTCATTTAAAGCATTGTACAATACCCAGGCATTTATCCCAGCCAAATTCAGCAAGTTTTAAAATGTGTGAACAGGCCTATGTCTCGAGGGTGCTTTGATGGAGTATTTGTGAGTTGTTTGGTCGACCATGTCCCCTCCATATTTAGAGCTGTTAGAAAACATAACTGTATCTGGCTTCTTTTTCAAACCATCTTCAATTTTAATGTAAGGATGCATAGTGCTGAGAATCAGGACATTTTTGTTGCTCTTTCCCTGGTAAACGGTCAGTGTGGTAGCATTCTTCTTCAACAATACTGTGCTGTATAATACTTCTTTTGCCTTCTTGATACAGACTGGAATTTTCCTGCAAGATCGATTTATGATGCTTACTAGACTTGTAGCATTTGCCGAGAGAGAGCCAAGTAGGTGAAAAAATTGTCACATGGGACATTTCTTCCTTTATTGAGTTAAGGTTGCATCAACATTTTCAGAACATTATCGCCAAGATGCTAATCACTCGACCTAGTGTCATCCTTTCCTAGATAAGGGAAAGCATTCACAATATATTTGGAGTCTTTATCTACTGCTGTCCAATGCTTTTGCCCATATTTGTCTGGTTTTGAGGCCATGAACTGTGTGAATCTGCAGTGGAACTTTGAAGGAAACCGACGTTTGTCGATTGTTATATATGGATTCGGTAAGTAGCTACATTGTGTGTTCACAATGAAGTCTTAGCATATTTCTGATACCACAGCAAACGTATGTTCTTCTGTTGTTCTGATATTATGGATCAAATGTCAAATATGAAATAACGCATAATCTCTCTGGATCTGTCAAAAGCCATTGTTGACTTCACAAAATTAATTCCCAACTTCATTGACCACAATGTGTCTAGTTCAAAGCTCTTCACTTCTGTAGCACCATGGATGTACAATACAGCTATAAAAGCTTTCAGTTCTTCAGTGTTCATAGTCCAATCATCTGAACCCATTACAATGTGTCTCAGAATTTTGTCATCGGGCAATGAGATAGAATGGAGTATTGTGATTGTTAACCAAACTCAATGTACCATTAAGCATGAAGCTACATGAAAACTGCGATTGTTATAGAGGCTGCAGCAGAGGGGTCAGAACTGACCCATCCGCGGTTCTAGGTGAATCTTCATATTCCCTTTTTAATGTTTACCACAAATTTAAAATTAAGTATAACCGGTAATTACCTTATTTCATAAAAAGTCATAGACTTTCAGCACTGAAGGCAATAATGCAATAGAGCAACAAACAAAAGAATTAAGAAGTGCTGTGGTTCTAGTATTAATCTTTGGTTGCAAAATTCAGTTGTCACCTTGTAAGCTGACAGACCTGTGAACAGTCATTCACAAATTGAAAAATAATTTGAAGTATTTGTTAAATGAACGCCATACATCATCATGGGAGTGGATTTCCAGATTTATATAGTCTGTTGTCGTTGTCAGAATCACCATCATCATCTGCAACAGCATGAGCATCAGACTAGCTGTTCTTTAGTTTTCATGTTTCATTTTGTAGATCAGGAAACTTACATCACTCAGTAATCGATAATTACCTAGCAAGAGATTGCAATCAAATATGCTGACTTACACAGAACTGTACAGACTTAAATCTGGGTGCTAACTGACCAGATGAGCAAACTGATTAACAGTTACTATGTTGGGTGACAGAGAAAAATGGGGATTTTGAGACAAGCAATAAAAATAGAAAAAAATCATCTAAAAATTGGTAGTAATTGAACCACTAAAACTTGTCTTTTAAGAGACAGTAATGAAAATTTTCAGTGTTTGAGAATTATGTTTTGTAGATGGCATCTTCCTGTGTGTATACATTCTTCCAATCAGCTCTTGAGTTCCTCATTGAGTGCTGAAATATTGCAGCTGGGATACCATGAGTTTCATCTTGAATTCTTTGTTTCAATCCATCCAGTGTTCTTGGCTGAGTCACATAGACCCTATTCTTAAGGTAGCCCACAAGAAAAAATCACAACTAGACAATTTTAATAATCTTGTGGGCCAGATAATGCCAACAAATCTTGAAATTACATGGTTACCGGACCATTCCCACACAGCTGAAATTCAATACCTTGCAGTGTGCGATGTCACACCGTCTCGTTGAAATCAAGTTATGTGAAGTTGTGGAATATTTTTCACTGTAGGTTCATCAAAAAGTTGCAACATCTGATCTTACCAAACCAAAGTGACCGTCACTGTGATCCACTCATTATTTTCGAAAAAGTAAGGTCTGATGACTTTGTGTGATAAAACTACTCTCCATACTGTTACCTTACTGACTTGTAAAGAGCATTCATGAACTTCATTAGGGTTGCTGTCTGCCCACTAACTGTAGTTCTGCTTATTCACGTAACCTGTGAAATGAAAATGGCCCTCATCCGACATCCAGAATTATTGTACTGCTGCCAATGTACATTTTGCGTAAGAATCAAGAAGCTTCCTTACTTATCTTGCATTTATTGCAAGTGACTGGAAAAAAGCACAGGTGACCCCTGTATGTAAGAAGGGTAAAAGAACAGACCTTCACAATTACAGACCAATAGCTTTACCGTCAGTTTGCTGCAGAATTCTTGAGCATATTATAAGATAAAATATAGTAAATTTCCTTGAGAGGGAAAAGCTTCTGTCCAATAACCAGCACAGTTTTAGAATGCATTGCTCATGTAAAACTCAGCTTACCATCTCCTTACATGATGACCTATGAACTGTGGACAAAGGGCAACAGGCAGATTCCATATTCCTAGATTTCCAGAAAGCATTTGATGCACTGCCCCATTGCAGACTGTGAACAAAGGTTTTAGCTTATGGAATAGGTTGTAGGAAAAACAGTGATGTAATGTTTGAATACAACGTTAGCAGTGTACTGCATGACACAGTCATGTCAATTAAATATCCAGGTATAACATTGTACTGAGCGTGTAAGGAGGGTAGTGGGAAAGGTGAATGGTCGACTTCAGTTTATTGGGAGAATTTTAGGAGAGTGTGGTCAATATGTAAACAAGATCGTGTATAGGACACTACTTTGCCTCATTCTAGAGCACTGCTCGATTGTTTGGGATCCCCACGAGGCTGGATTAAAAGACGACATCGAAACAATTCAAAGGCAGACTGCCTTGGTACGTTCAATCAACATGTGAGTATCAGAAAGATGCTTCATGAACTCAAGTGGGAATCCCTTGAGGAAGATGATGTTCTTTTCATGGAAAAGTATTGAGAAAATTTAGAGACCCGGCATTTGAAACTGACTGCAGAATTAGTCTACTGCCACCAACATACTTTTACATAAGGACAACAAAGATCAGAAAAATTAGGGCTCATACAGAGGCATATAGATAACCGTTTTTCTCTCACTCTTTTTGCTAGTGGAAAAGGAAAGGAAGTGACCAGTAACACTACAAGGTGCCTGCCACCCACCATACTTATTATGGTGGCTTGTGGTGTATGTATGTAGATGTAGATTTAGATGTAGATGTAGATGTAGGAGGAGCTCCACAGCTTGTCCAAAAATACGTTGTCTTTATTTATGTTTGTCATAATTTCTGACAGAATGCTAATCACAACAGTGAATCATTTTTGGCCAGTTGTTTCATGATCTCCAGTTTGTACGGATGCAATTTTAAATCAAAATGGAGAATTTGGCAAATGCTATCTTGGGGCATTCCACTCGTAGCTACTTGCTTACAAACTGAATATTGTGGGCTCTGTAAGACTGAAACACATACAACTTTGATGTTGTGTGCAGTGCAAGCACTTCTTGGTCATCCTATCAGTTTCTTTTTTCTCTTCACAATTTTTAATCAAAGCTTTTTTTGCATTTTCAAGAGAACTCGACTGTGACACACAAGTTGGAAAAATGTCGGGAGTCCCTCTACGCACTTTTCATGGTATCATTGTTTTTGTTAAACATTTTATGGCAAAAGTGTATTCTTGACCATTCCACAAATTGATGATTCTGAATGGTGAGATTGTTTACAGCTCAAGGTCCCTGTGCACCAGTGCTGCCAACTGTATATGGCTGCCACCATGGCTGTTTTTCTACATCATCCTACATGTGTAATCATTGAAGGCTCATCTCTGGCTGCCTTGGAAATAATACTGATTGGGACAAAACATTTTGTATTCGTGGATTGGTAGCTATGGACTACCTGTGGCCCGGTGCATGACATCCGTCTGTATGCAACAGACATTACTACACGTTAAAATATAAACCTGTTACAGTTTAGATATTAACATAAAAGATAGTAAAAGTAGATAATACATGAACACATTAGATAGAGAAGTTTTTGATTAACAGTTAGTGTGATCTCCTTAAAGGGTATAAACTGTGGTTTTATTTTATGGGCCAGATTTTTAACTAGAAAAATTTCACATTTATGGAAACAGAAAAATTAAGACTATGTTGTTGATGATACTGTGGCAACTCCTTTCCTTGCCTCCATGGTAGCAGCAGATGACGGGCTCATAGACTGGAAACCAGCCCTCCAGCACACTCGGTGGTCACTTCCACCAGAGGGAGAACTTAGATGGCCACACTTTCTGGATGCTAGGCACACTGAACTGTTGCTCCACCAGTCTCTTGTTTCACTCCGACAAGGCAACATCCCCGGTCGTGCTCTTAGCAGCTTGCCCGCGCAATGTCATGTGGCCCGCATTGCCGTCTGCCGCATTTTGCTGGGGTGTGCGTGAACTGCAGAATTATTATGCCACGCTCATCATAGTCATCGTCCTGTCGTGGTCCATTCAATAAGAGGAGTGCTACCACGTTTTTTCCACACTGCCTTCCAGAGCTGCATCTTCTCGAGGTGATGCTACTGACTACAGGAGTACAAAGCCCAATTCTGGCTGCCTGGTCCCCCAATTGGAATACTGTGTGCAGTGCAGTGCAAATAGTGCTGTGAAGTGCAGTGCACACCGAGACTACCAGGCTGATTTATTACTATGCTATCCGTGACCATTTTGGCACCTCTTTTCCGCCAAGCACACCATTGAAGCGGTCTTCCCATGCCACTGTATGGTGCCGAGCAAAGGTTGTGAGCCACTCGTGGTCCTCCCAGTCCAGATGTCCTCAATTAAGAGGTATTAGATAATTTCAAATTTACTGTAGTCGTTAGCTTTTGGGTTAATATGTTAAACCAACCAGCGGCTCTTCCAGCACACCCCATCATGATTAGTTTTTTTAACTAGCACACTGCTTAGGAATGTGTGCCCCTCAGGTGTGTGGAAAGGTACATAAACAGTCCCTTCAACACAATGGGATGGCAACCTGTTTTTGAGCACCTTTCAGAACCAGTTTCATAAGGTATCATTTTGTGATAACTTATCGGCTCGTAAGATGAATATTGATATGTCCTCTGAGAGTGTGAAAGCAAATTCCTTGGTCATTTCATGTGGTAAAGCTCAACAGTGTTGATAACGTGAGCCTTAGGCAAGTTTATCAGTGTAGGCATAAAATCCTAATCTTTCTGCAGCACTGAGACCATCATTGATCTGACGGGACACCATCCAGCGATTTGGGTATGGAATACACTGGGGAAGCCATAGATCACATAACTTTTTATATGCTTGGCACCTTTCTGTGAATTGTGCACACTATGATATTAGTAAATGACTTCTGGATGTTCAGTGTAAAGCAATTTGAATTGCAGCAGTATATGTTCATTCATGATGTCTTTGTTTTTATTTTATTTTATTATTATTTTTTTTTTTTCAGTGCCAAAATGTAGCCATGGATTCTACACACATGATCACCATCATTTGTAAGTAATCTTATCAAATGTGTGAAAAATTGTTTGTCCAGTTAGTGTTTGTTGTGTGCTGCTGTATTTTTAAAGAAAGTCTCTTTTAAAAGTCAGTATTGTGAAAAGGATAGATTGCTATTCACCATATAGTGGAGCTGTTGAGTTGCAGACAGGCACAACAAAAAGACTGCTAAACAGGTAAGCTTTCAGCCAAAATGTCTTCTTCTGAATTAGACAATGTACACACATACATTCACACAAATGCAACTCACAAACATATCACCACTGTCTCTGGATGCCAAGGTCAAAGTGGTCATGTGTGTGAGTTGTGTTTGCATGAATGCCTGTGTGTATGTTGTCTAATTTAAGACGAGGCTTTGGCTGAAAGCTTACTTGTTTAGCAGTCTTTTTGCTGTGCCTGTCTGGAAGTCATCTCCATCATATGGCGAGTAGCAATCTATCCTTTTCATAATATTGTCATTATTCCAACCTGGATTTTCCATGGTTCATTTTCTTTTTTTAAAAGATGATTTGTAGACCTGCAGCTGATGTATCATTTGTGTGTTTTCTGCTATAGTTTGTGATGATGTTCACCTTCTTTATTTCTTCGTTGATCGTCCTTGGTGTCAATGTACTGGCTGAAACAATATGGCATGGAAGTGCAGTAATGTCTACTGTAAATGATGTAGCCAACAGGTGCACATTTGCATTTCTCAGTTGCTTATTTTCATTTTTCACAACCCCCCATATAAACATTTATATGGCCAGTGCACTATTGTTTAACTTTCGATAAGCCTCATTAATAGGTTGCAGGCAAACATCCACCTACTGCTACCATAGTTTACTACTGAACATCTACGAGCAGTAAAAACCTAACCAGAAAGTTCACAGTTCTTGAAAAATAGAAAGGTACTGGACTGACTGTCTCTTGACCAAAATCCGTGCCCTTATATATCCTCACAATAATAGGTACTGGACTTACACATTGTTTGAAGTTAAATTTACTGAAATTACAATTAAAACTCAACTCATTAAATTAACAGAATACACCGAAAATTGGTTCTTTTTAACAGTTTCTCCTACTGCAAGGATTAACCCGAATTATTTGTTTAAATCATGAAATTAACATATATAGTTATGCAAACAATACTTTTGATGAAACTTTTAATTTCTTTGGAATTAATTAAGGGCTGGCTTTGCTAACATTTTTGAATAGAGCCAAATAGATCCTTTAAGAATACAATAAGTTGTGCCCCCAAATGTTTATAATTAGTACAGAATTTATATTTGTTTATACATAACAGTAGAATTTAAGTTATGAAACAATTACTGATTTCACCCTGCAGTGAAAGATACTAACTAGGAATAGTCAAAATAAATTAGAAAATCAATTACATACATAAAACTAAGCACAAAATTAGATCTGGTGTTATATTCTTCAAAAGTGAGAGCCAACCTTTCTCTTTTATGCAAATGCAGATTATACTCACGTATGTTAATGGTAAGTAGTTAAAATTGAAAAAACGAATTTAAGTGGGCAGATGGCAGAAAAAGAGGAGAAATAAAAATATCCCAGCTTGCTTCATCACGAGTTCTAATTACCATTGCCTTTAAATGACATTAATGTATTTTCTTTGTGAGCTTTACTATATGCATTCTTGTAGCAATGTCTCTTAGGCTACGGCCACAGTGTACGTGCCTCGCTTGACGCCTAATATGTCGGGACTCACCACGTGAATCACTTTGCTAAACTTAGGAGACCAACTGCACTGAGCACTAGGAGACAAAGCTAGTCACTTCCATGTCAGTAGATGAAAAGTCATGTTGGTTTGCTGGGATGCCACATTGTGGCTTCAAAGATTATAATACCTGAATGAGATTTTCACTCTGCAGCGGAGTGTGCACTGATATGAAATTTCCTGGGCAGTTAAAACTGTGTGCCGGACTGAGACTCAAACTCTGGACCTTTGCGAGCACTTGCCTGCAAAAGGCAAAGGTCCCAAGTTCGAGTCTCGGTCCGGCACACAGTTTTAATCTGCCAGGAAGTTTCATATCAGTGCACACTCCGCTGCAGAGTGAAAATCTCATTCTGGAAACATCCCCCAGACTGTCGCTAAGCCATGTCTCCGCAATATCCTTTATTTCAGGAGTGCTAGTTCTGCAAGGTTTGCAGAAGAGCTTCTGTGATAGATTTTGTCGGTAACATTCTATTAGTGGCCTAACTGTAGCAGTATATAGAGTTATTTGTATGCTGTAAAATTATATCAATTGTGTATAACATATTTTTCATTCATTTTTAGTGTTCTACAAATGGAGCAATGGAAGAATGAGTATGAATTGCAACATACTTACAAGAGTGTTCAGAGGATGGACAGTGCAGGTCACAAAATACAGAATGCAAGAAATTTTTCTCTGGTAACCAATACAGAAGCAGAAAGGAAACAGTCGGAAGAACCAGAGGCAGAGGAAGATGAAGTCATAATTGAAGAAGTTCATTCAGACTGAGTTGCAGCATTTCAGTGGCTCCTTCCTTTCATTTCAGTGGCTCGCTCCTTTTAGTGCAGAACTGTATTACTAAGTATGAAAGAAGTGTAATAATGTAAAATGCTCGATAAAGATAGCATAGTCACACGTACAGGAACCACTAATATATTCCATGGTTAACTGATAAACTGCATCATGTTGTGGAGACGGATCGTTAAAACAAATGCTATTAAATTCTCAGCATTGAAACAACTCTATATATGACATCTGAATCAAGAATAAGCTACAGTTCAGTATCAGATTAGAACTAGTATTTGCTATTAAAAAACCTGAATCAGCATGTACTTTCTATTCGTATGTTATTATTTTTCATCATTTTGATGCTATCGTTACATAAAAATAATTTTTACTTCTGTCTGCCCACAATTAAAAGAGGCAGGCTGAGCATTGCACAGGTGTCTATCTAGTATTCCTCTTTATTTTTATTCAAGTTGATCAGTAT
Organism: Schistocerca serialis cubense; assembly: GCF_023864345.2. Lineage (NCBI taxonomy): Eukaryota > Metazoa > Arthropoda > Insecta > Orthoptera > Acrididae > Schistocerca > Schistocerca serialis. The sequence goes on from NC_064640.1 coordinate 310,364,474, forward strand.
AACTTATGTTTCCATTTAAAAATCATGATATTAACATTGTCAGTCTATCTTGGTGTATGTGATATGATCTTGCTGTCAGTCTGTCGTGATATGTGTATATGATATGTAAAGTAGGATTTTTGACATCCAGTTTATATTCTGTTCATTAAACAATACTTTATTTATTTAAAAACTGGCCTTTCATTACGCAGAGTTCTTAAAAATATGCCGATATAACATACAGAAAAAAATTTGTAGTTTTTTGTTTTAAACAGAGACTGCAGTTATGAAGTGTGTATCTTGTAAAACTAATTATATATTACACCTTACAGCATATATCTGAATTTGTTTATGTACAGTATTACCAATATTTTCATCATAGATATCAATGGTAATCTTTACTAAGAAGACACAAAACTAACAGAAAAATATATCGTGTAGAATTATGTTGAAATGTCGCCAAAACTGGCAATTATTTGCAATGGTTACTCTAAACTGCTTAAACATACAAACTTCCAAAAAGATTTGTGTGTGTGTGTGTGTGTCATGTTCTTGTTTATGTGCCTTTCTGTGACTCAAAACCTCTACTTTTCAGTGATTTGCTACTTTTACTCCTTGAATTATGTGCATTCCAGCAAGACCTTCCACACCTGACCTATTTTTATCCCAATGGATTTGTGTTATGCAATGATTGATTCACCTTACAAAAAGTCACAAATAAGACGATTAAACAGTACTTAATGGAAATTCATGGTCGTTGAATTAAGTCTTCAGTTGTTTGTCATGGCTCAAGAGTATGGCACAGTGGTTAAGAAATAAAAAATAAAAAAAAAATAAAACTGAACCCTGATTTCTGACATACTATGGAACACTATTATCAGGGTTGCCACAAGTTCTGGAAATGAGGGAATTTCAAACATGTCAAGGAAATCAGGGAAATTTGAAGGGGGAAAAAAACTGGAAAAATCTTGTTTTTTAATCTTTACGATGAGTTGCTGCCTATCCTCATTAGTGTTGAGTCTCAGAGTATTCGTGCAAGTTATCTGTTGCATGGATTGATCATGACAGCTTAGGTTAGATTAGATTAAGTTTTTGTTCCATAGACCCAAAAAATGATATGATTCTCATGTGTGTGGAACATGTCGCAAAGTATAACATAAACAACATAAAACATTTGAATATAGTACTTACTACCTTATCATTTGTCAGGAGATTGTCAAAATAGGTGAATACATTACAGTAAACTGGAACTGCTAATACTTACAGAATTAGTACAATTAATGAAACATTGTTATGCACTTTTAATACCCTTATCATACACAAAATATTCAACCTTGACTGCTGTGACTAAGTGTTGTCAACACTGAAATCTAACAGACATTTTTACTTAAGCTGGTCTAACAGTCCCTGTTAAGATATTCATCTATAGAGTAGGAAGAGTTGCCTATCCAAAAATCTTTCAAACTCTGTTTAAACTGTTCTTTATCTGAAACCAAGTTTTTAATGGTTGCTGGCAGTTTATTGAAAACATGTATTCCTGAATATTGAATCTCTTTTTGGACCAAGGCAAGTGATTTTAGGTCTTCATGTAGATTGTTCCTATTCCTGGTATCAGTACTATGTATTGAACTATTGGTTGGCAACAGAGATACAGTATATTACTTGCAACAAATTTCATTAAGGAATAAATGTTCTGATAAGCAGTGGTTGGAATACAAAGTTCATTGAACTGGTTTCTACATGATGGTCTTGAATTTACACCACAAACAATTTTTGTTACATGCTTTTTCATGCAAAAACTTTTGCTCGGTTTGTTTAGTTACTGCAGAATATGATCCCATATGAAATAATAGAATGAAAGTAAGCAAAGTATGCAAGTTTTTTTATACCTCCTACACCTGACATCATTCTCACTGCAAAGGCAGACTTTTTTAGGCACTTCAGCAATTCTGTGGTATGCTGTTCCCAACTGAATTCACTATAGAGTTGTAATCCCAGAAATTTAATGCTGTAAACTGTCTACCTCTTCGATCTGCATGTCTTCATATGCTATACAAATGCTGGAAAGATATTTCTTACCGGTTCTGAACTGCACGTTGTGGGTCTTTTCAAACTTTAATGGCAGTGAATTAGCTTTAAACCATTTATTAATGTCGGTGAAAATTTAATTGTCAGCTATTTCTAAATCTGTACTTGACTTGCTACTTATTTCAGTGTTTGTATCATCTGCAAACAAAACAAACTTAGCCTTTAATTTATTATCTAATGAATTAAGTACATTCTCACTGTAAGTGTAAATGGCTTTCTCTATATCAGAACCATTAAGAAATCCAAACTGTGACGTGGACAAGGTATTATTTGCAGTCAGATGCTTAAGGAGACACTTGAACACAACATTTCCAAATATTTTTGAAAAAGCCGGCAAAGGTGAAATTGGTCAGTAGTTTCATGGTATCTCTTTATCCCCTTTCTTGTAGAAAGGCTTAACTTCAGCATATTTTAGCCAGTCTGGAAATGTTCCGCTGATAAGAGACTGAGTGCACAAATAACTTAAGATAAACAACTGGCATGAGCACTCTTTGATTAACTTTGTTGATGTGTTATCATAGCCACAAGAATACTTAGATTTTAAGGATTTTATGATGGATACTACTTGTTTGGCACACATGAGTGTAGTTTCCATTTTACTGAAGTTCTTTTGAAGGACTGGTCTCAGATACTCCATTGCACCGTTCACTGAATGTGATAATCCCAAGCTGTCAGTAATAGAAATAAAGTACTTGTTTAAGAGGTTTGCAACACTACATGCACTTGTTACCAATGTCTCATTTATTTTTAGAGCACTCTGTCCCTCTTCTCTTTTGGCTCCACCTGTCTCAGACTTCACTATAACCCATACAGTTTTTATTTATTTATTTATTTTTTTGTTGCCTGCTGTGATTATCTTTTTTTCATAATAAAGTTACTTCAATTTCTGGGTTACTTGCTTCAATACTTTGCAGTATTCTTTGTAATGTATTACAAAGCTAACATCAGAGCTGTTCCTAGATAGTAGATACAGTCCCCTTCTCATCCCACATGATATCCTTATTCCTTGTGTAGTCCATGGTGTTATTTTTTGACTTCTGTGTGATTTGTTTTTTTATGTTTAGGGGAAAACAGTTTTCAAAAGTAGAACTAACTTTATTAATGAATGCTTTGTATTTTCCATTTCGCTCCGCAGTATTGTAAACATCTTTGCAGTTAATGTCTTTGAACAATTTTCTGATTTCTCAATTTTTAAATGATTTATTACCGTCCTATACTCAGATTTAATAGATTGTTTTATCCTGACAAGTTCCAACATTTAACACAAGATGCTGTATGTCATGAACATATAGCCCATTTACTATTGGTTTTGTGATATGACTTTTTTCCCTCTACAAAGATATTATCAATAGTAATCTCAGAGCATTTACATGTCCTGGTTGCAAAGTTCACAGTAGGAACTAAATTGAATGACAATGTTACTGCTTGCAAAAATTTTTCACTGACAGAGCTTTTCAGTAAATCCTCGTTAAAATCACCAGCAACACTATTTCCTTGTTTTTTACTGTGAGATGGGACAATAGAGCTTCCAGGTTAAAATTTCCCGAAGGTGATCTTTATGTACTTACTGTTATAAAGGACTTATTATGAAATACTACTTCTGTTGCACAAGCTTCTAAGTCCAGCTGTGAGCAAAATTTATTAATATCAGTGTTATTGAAAACAACACAGTTTCTGACAAATGTGGCAACTCCTCCGTTCTCCATATTTTCTGTACAGAAGTAAGAAGCTAACTTGAATTCGGTGACATTTAACATATATTTACCAGAGGCTGTCTGCATGAATTGTGTACATTAAAATTTGCTTTATGACTGTCTGTTTTATCAATGTGAATGTCATTTTCAGCCTGTCTTTAAACATCTTTTCTTTCTGCCCTCCCTACCCCCAAAAAACTGCTGTTCTGTCACGTGTAACAACTGGTACTTTACCACATGTGATTGTGCCCCCATTAAGTTATTTGCTATTAGCCCAGACAGTTTTCCCTTCCCTTCGTGTTGAGGTGAAGGCCATGCCTAGTATAGTCCCACCTACTGATAGTCAACAGGAACCACACTGATATGGGATCCCATACCTGATCCAAGCAGCCTTTCAGCATCTAAATTAACTCACCTAAAAGGAGAGTTTAAATGAGGCCAATCATGATGCCTCATGACAGACAAAAGTCCACACCAGTATGTCTCATTGCTGAAGCTACCTTTACCAGGTCACTCTAAACTGAATAATTAGGGTTCCTCTCTGTGTTGTTGCCCGCCCCACCCACCATTACCACGGTGTCTTCCTTTGTGAAATCTTTGTAAAGTGAACCTACATCCTCTATCATCTGACCCAGACTTGCTCTAGGTTTAAAAAAAAAAAAAAAAAAAAAGAAAAGAAAAAAGCTTGTGGTGTGCTAATCTGACCCTAGTTCATGCCGTAACAGTTGGCCAACACCTCTACCTAACAACAAAAATTTTTTCTTCTTCACAACTTTTTCTGACTTCTTACTTCTCAAACACTGTGAAAGTTTATTGTGTCCTGTCTATTCCTACATCTGCCTGTGTCTCATCAATTTCCAACTGTAACAACGGATCAAATCTGTTTTCCACATTCACAACAACACTTTCTGAGAAGTCCTATTCCTACTTCTTCTATGACCTGTTGTCACTTCCCACCTCTTTTTTCCCTTTTCCCCTCTCAACCAATCTCGTTTCATCAACACGGTGTCTGTGACATGTGAATAGCTGGTCACATGAGTAGACTTCCATGACAGGCCAAAACAGCTGGCCATTTCTGTGGGTATCTAATGGATCGGGCTTGCCAATCTGAAGCCCATCGTTTCCCACTAATGGACAGGCCTTGCACATCAGATCTAGTCTCACAGATCTGCCTGAAAACCAAGTCTGTCTGTGTGTGGCAATGCGGCTGATTTTTGGGGTTTATCCATGAAACCGTGACTCTGGTGCTCTTCGGCAGGCCAGAGGCCGTGGGCGGTGGATTTCAGGAATTGTGACTGTCTCACCGTAAGTACATTGTACAGTGTGACATTTTATAGACAGTTTATTTATTCCTTTACATTTTGGCACTTTGAAAGTTGTTTATATATTAAAAAGTATGGGTGAAAAGAAGAAGAAAATTGTGGCAGTCACAGTCAGTCTGTACACTATGCTCTTGTGTATTTCTTGAAAGAAAAACCGCTCAAAACCTGTAAAATAAGACATAACACAGTAGCTAATACCTGACAATAACAAACATAGTATAACCAACGTTTTATTGGGGGTCACCTACTGTGTTTGTTTACACAACTCTTCCCTGCTTTATACACTTCTTTCAAGAGGCCTGCTTTTTTCTGAAATCAGTGAAGGTATTACAAATATGTCCTGCGACTCCAACAAAATGCGTATTTTTGTCACCAAATGTGTGGTTTTTTTTTTAATTGAAATAAAATTACGTCAGTGATTTTAACGAAACATATATACCATCTGGCTTGCTTTTTCCGCAAACAGTTCATTAGGAAAGATGTGGATTTTAGTACTGAAGAATTTTGCTCACACGTTTAGAAATACAGAAGTCCTTACATTTTTTGTCAACTTACGTTTTTACTTACCTTTGAGATCTCAAAATTTGTCAGGAAAAAAATGGTAAAACTTGTCTGGAAATCATGGACATATCAGGGAATTTCACTCAGGGCAACTTGTGACAACTCTGACTATGAAAGTTTTGTCTACTGGATGTGGGGAAACAGCACCATGGGTAGAATGGAGTCTGTGGAGAACTGTAGCTTGTTCTGCCACCAGGGATATGTACGAAATAAATTAAATGCGCTAAAATGAAAGTAATGGATCAGTGGGTATGAAATCCATGAAGATACAATGACCTGGAATTATATGAGTGCTAACCATTCAGACTGTTTGTGCTAATCAGGAAATCTGGGTTTGAATCCCAGTCTGGCACAAGTTACCAAGTGTCACCACTTGTTCATTACATTGCACATTTATTGATTTTTCTCTGCATTAATCCATTCATTTCATTTCAGTACACTTAGTTCATTTCATGGTAGTTGATTGTTGATCTCTATTCAAATGAAGTGAGGTTCAAATCTCTTTGTGCCCATTTTTATTCATGGTATCTTTTCTTTCCTTTGTTAAGTTCAGAGAAATGCCAGATGTTTTCATCCAGTGATTACCTGCTTTGCTTTTGTCCATCTTTGTTTGTAATGGCCGTAATGTTCACAATGTGTTAAACTCATAACTTTGTTACTTCTTTCAGTACTCAGCACTGAATCTCACTTGCAAAAATGACATATTTGAAAGTATCACTGTATGAAGAAGCAAAACATCAATTTGGTGTATCACCAATATTGAATTTGAGAAAAGTGGCAATGTATTCAATTTAGGAAATGGTGAACTGAAGTTTCTTTGGTGTGAAAGACATAAAAGATTGCTTTCACCCCTTTGTGTGTGTCAACAATATGGACATGTTTTTGTTTGATACAGTGACTGGACAAGTGCCACTTGTAAGACAAAAGTATAACTCCTTGGTTTTGGCAATGTTCTTTATATGGAACCCAGCATATGCATTGTTTATGTTGTGGTTTTCAGTCCGAAGACTGGTTTGATGCAGCTCTTCAAGCTATTGTATCCCGTGTAAGCATGATCATCTCTGAACAACTACTGCAACTTACATCATGATCTACCCATCTAATCTTCCATACAAGACTGCTCTCCAGGCAAATACTATCTATATTGCATGTCAACAAATTTATCTTGTTAAGAAAGGCTCTTAGATATATATATATATATATATATATATATATATATATATATATATATATATATATATATATATATATATATATATATATATATTATATCCCCTCTAACTGAACCATCATCAGTTATTTTACTATCCAAATAGCAAAACTCATCTGCTACTTCTAGTGTCTCGTTTCCTAATATAATTCCCTCAGCATCACTGGATTTAATTTGACTATGTTGAATTGCCCATATTTCAATGTTATTGGTGTTCATCTTATATCCTCCTTTGTAGTGTCTGTCCATTCCGTTCAAATGCTCTTACAAGTCCGTTGCTGTCTCTAAAAAAAATTAGAACCAACTTCAAAGTTTTTATTTCTTCTCCCTTTACTTTAATTCCTTCTCCAGATTGTTGTGTGGTTTCCTGTACTTCCTGCTCAGTGTACAAATTGGAAAACATCATGGATAGGCTACAACCCTGTTTCATTACCTTCTCAACAACTACTGCCTTTTCATACCCCGCGGCTCTTGTAACTGCTGTCCGGTTTTAGTACAAGTTGGAAATAGCCTTTCAGTCCCTGTATTTTAGCCCTGCTACCTTCATAATTACAAAGAGAGTACTCCAGTCAGCATTGTCAAAAGTTTTCCGTAAGTCTACAAATGCCATAACCATGGATTTCTCTGTCCTTAACCTATCCTCTAAAGTAAATCGAAGAGTCAGTATTGCCTTGCATTTTCGTATTCTTCTCCAGAATACAGATTGAGCTCGTAGGGGTCGGCTTCTAACAGTTTTTCCATTCTTCTGTAAGAAATTTGTGTTAGTATTTTGCAACCACGACTTATTAAACTTTATAGTTCAGTAGTACTCACTCCTGTCAGCACCTGATTTCTTTGAAGTTGGAATTATTATGTTGTTCTTGTAGTCTGAGGGTATTTCACCTGTCACATACATCTTGAACACCAGATGGAAGAGTTTTGTCATGGCTGGCTCTTCCAAGGCTATCAGTAGTTCTGACGGAATGCTGTGTACTCCTGGGGCTTCGTTTTGCCTTAAGTCTTCCAGTGCTCTGTCACATTCTTCTCACAGTATCATATCTTGCTTCTCAACTTCATCTGCATCATCTTCTCTTTCTATAATACTGTCTTCAAGTTTACCTCCCTTGTACAGACCCACTCTATACTCCTTTCGCCTTTCTCTTCTTTGTTTAGTTCTGGTTTTCCTTGATATTCATACAGCTGCTTCTCTTTTCTCTAAAGGTCTCTTTTATTTCCCTTTAGGCAATATCTGTCTTTCCTCTGGTGAAATATGCTTCTAAATCCTTACATTGACCTCTAGCCATTCCTGCTTGGTCATTTTGTACTTCTTGTCAATCTCATTTTTGGGCATTTGTATTCCCTTCTGCCCACTTCAGTCGCTGCCTTTATGTTTTCTCCTTTCATTAGTTAAATTCAATGTCACATGTGTTAGCGAAGGATTTCTGCTAGGCCTAGTCCTTTTACCTATTTGATCATCTACTGCCTTCACTATTTCCATCTCTTTAAGCTACCCATTCATCTTCATTCCTTTTGCCTGCCCTAGTCACCCATTGCTTAATGCTTCCTCAGAAACTCTCAACAACCTCTGGTTCTTTCAGCTTATCCAGGTCCCATCTCCGTAACTGCCCTCCTTTTTTTGCAATTTCTTCAGTTTTAATGTACAGTTCATAAACAATAAACTTTGACCAGAGTCCACATCTGCCTCTGGAAATGTTCTACAGTTTAAAATCTGGTTCCAAAATATCTGTCTCACCATTATATAATCAACCTGAAACCTTCTGGTGACTCCAGGCCCCTTCCATGTATACAACCTCCTTCAATGATTCGAGAATGAAATTTTTACTCTGCAACGGAGTGTGCACTGGTATGAAACTTCCTGGCAGATCAAAACTGTGTGCTGGACCAAGACTCGAACTCGGGACCTTTGCCTTTCGTGGGCAGGTGCTTTACCAACTGAGCTACCCAAGCACAACTCACAACCCGTCCTCACAATTCTAATTCTGCCAGTACCTCATCTCATACCTTCCAAACTTCACAGAAGCTCTCCTGCCTTTCAGAATTTCATTCTGGAAACATCCCCCAGGCTGTGGCAAAGACATGTCTGCACAATATCCTTTCTTCCAGGAGGACTAGTTCTGCAAGGTTCGCAGGAGAGCTTCTGTGACGTTGGGAAGGTAGGAGATGAGGTACTGGCAGAATTAGAGTTGTGAAGACGGGTTGTGAGTCGTGCTTGGGTAGCTCAGTTGGTAGTGCACTTGCCCGCGAAAGGCAAAGGTCCCAATTTGAGTCTCAGTCTGGCACACAGTTTTGATGTGCCAGGAAGTTTCTTTAATGATTCTTAAACCAAATGTTAGTGATGATTAAATTATTCTCTGTGCAAAATTCTACCAGGCACCTTCATCTTTCATTCCTTTCACTCAGTCCATATTCACCTACTATTTTTCCTTCTCTTCTTTTTCCTACTATGGAATTCCAGTCCTCCATCACAATCAAATTTTTGTCTCCCTTAACTATATGAATAATTTCTTTTATCTTGTCATACATTTCTTCGATCTCTTCATCATCCACAAAGCTAGTTGGCATATAAACATGTACTACTGTGGTGGGTGTGAACTTTGGCTACAATAATGTGTTGACTATGCTGTTTGCAGCAGCGTATCCTCATTCCTATTTTCTTATTTACTATTAGACCCACTCCTGTATTACCCCTACTTGATTTCATATTTATAACCCTGTACTCACCTGTCCAGCAGTCCTGTTCGTCCTGCCGCTGAACTTCGCTAATCTCCACTATATCTAACTGCAACCTATCCCTTTCCTTTCTTAAATTTTGTAACCTACCTGCCCAATCAAGGGATATGACATTCCAATCTTCTCAACCGGTAGATTTCCAATTGTGTTCTTCCTGACGAAATCCTTCTGCGTAGTCCCCGACAGGAGATCCGCATGTAGGACTATTTTACCTCTGGAAAATTTTAGTAAATAGGATGCCATCATCATTTAACCACACAGTAGAGCTGCATGCCATCAGAAAAAATGCTGACTGTAATTTCCCCTTGCTTTCAGCCATTCGCTGTACGAGCCTAGCAAGGGCATTTTGGTACATGTTTATCTTGCCTTTCAGCAGATGCCTCTCCATTGTGGTTGCACTTACGGTACAGCTAGCTGTGTGTGTAGACACACACAAGCCATCCCACCATGACAAGGCCTATGTTTCATTGGGGGAGGGATAGGGGAGGGGGCAAGTAATGTATGAATCCCAATTTGTTTCAAAAAGGTAGTGACGTCCCATCTTCTTAGACTTACTCCAGCTTTTTCTTCCAGAACACAATCTGTTTGGAAACTGCAGTAACTATCTCTTGAATATGTTTGGGAATTTTTGCTTTCCACAGCTATAGTTTGTAGTTTTAGCCGATCTAGTTGGACTGTTAATAGGAAGCTACTGCTGGGCTCTTTAGCTTCTGTTCACAGCTACTGTCCTCCAGAAGCTGATTGGTACAGACACTGCAAACAGATAGAACCTGTTAACAAGGGTGGGCTTCGGGCAACTGGTCACCTATCTAAAAGCCTCAGTGCTGTTAACAACAACCTTTTAAGGAGGGGTAAAGAACATCTAACTAGACAAGCATACATTTCCTTTCGTGTGGTATCAAAGATTCGGTGCTGGCGTGGTGATAATCTGAGATTGATTATCATGCCATGATGCAATAGTTCAGTTATATGTACATTCCATGGGTCATAATTGTGATACCCTGCTGTGATGTGGAATGAGTCACTTTAATGATTTAGTACAATTGCCATTGAAAATTATATCAACTAGCTGACCATTCACATGATTGTCTTAATCTACTTTGCTACTTTTATCACCTTTACCTCCACTTAACTATGCCAAGCAGATATGATTTCACTTTATGCTTGAAGTTAATTTTATCTTTTAAATTCTGTACGTCCTGGAATAAGCGCTCAGATTTTTATGGCTGAACGTCTCGCTATTTTCAATGCCACATGCAGACTGAATGAATGATGGTGTAAATCATTTCTCCTTTTAGTTTAACATGCAAGAATGTTACTGTTTTTGAATTTTGCTTGATTGTTGTCAACAAACTTTGTGAGTGACTAAATATGGTGTGACCTGGAACCCCGGGTGAGGGGACACTTACTGGACGTCTGGTAAGTCCCCCCTGACCCGGGGTTCTGGGTGGCTTTTCTGAATTGTACTCCTTTCCCTAAACCTCTCCAGTCCTTTTCCTTCATCCCTCTTCTTTCTGCTTCAGCTCTTCTACCAGAAGAAGAATCCACGGGCTCTGAAAGCTTGTAAAAGTTAAACCTTTGTGTGTGTGTGTGTGTGTGTGTGTGTGTGTGTGTGTGAAGTTTTAGAGTGGAACCTCATGTTAGCCTATTTACACATTTCGGAACACAAAACACTTTTTTTCTCAATGATGAGTTAGTGAAGAATATGGTACTACTGACATCAGTCAGTGAAAATATGAAAAACTCACTTTGATATTTTCATCTCCAAAATCTGTTACCTGTAGTGCAAAGTTGCAGATAAGATAATCTGTAATATGTGACTTCCAGTTCAAATTCTTATCCATATAAACACGTAAGGATTTAGAATATTGTGTTCATTTATTGATTGAATCTCATGCATTATTTCTAATGGTGTGCTCATGTCTTGTGCAGTACAGAGTTGCATGTGTTGTTTCATCTGAATTCAGTGACAGTCCGTTTGCAGATAAGTACTGAATAATTTTCATGGATTTATTTTTTTTTTTATGTTTTCAAGTGGTTAATTTTTCCATTAGGGCTGATTATAACACTTACTTCATCAGCAAGAGAGCCATTTCTGCTTCTTGGATATATGACAGCAGATCATTTATTTATAAGAAGAACAAGAGAAGACTCCATACCAATTCCTGTGGTATATTTGCAGTCATTATTTCTCATTGTAAAGATGCCGTCTGTTTTATGAGCTCCTTGATTGTCTTAATGCAACTCTCTTCCCCCTTTTAGTTGTGATGGAAACCAGTCCTCAGTATGTTTAATATAGCACATCTTCCAGCTGGGTGGCATTGAATTTGTAATTCATATGGTTATTCTTTGTAACATGGATGTCGTGTTTATGGTACACAAAAGGTCCTACACAAAGACTGTTTTTTGTTTTCCCATTGTCTCTGATAACCATGCTAGAAATCCTCTGGTGGTGCTATTGTTCTGCTTAATGAATGCCACTTTTTATGTGGCGAAAAGTTTCATTAGTTTCAATTTTTGAGTAATGAAAACACTTGTTAAGTATGTATGCGAGTTTTAGTTGACTGTTTAATAATGACGGTCAGTGTGGAAGAACCAGAAGATGTTTTACATAATTCAATTTTGAATTGAATTTTATTTATGTTTCTGACTATATTGGCATAATACCAATTTAATAAAGTCTCAGGTCAGCACTATAGTTTGTGATGTTATGCAATACCTGTTCTATTAAGGTGCCTCCTATGATCTTTAAAGATCAATAACTGAGTTGCTTTGCACTGCTATAGGCAAATTCATAAAGGATATATCCTGTTGGTTCTACACATAAAACACAACATGGAAAGAATGAAATAGCATTATAGAGTATAAATAAATCTATTTATTAAATTTACATAGCTTCTCTAGCAACAAAATCTTGCCAGGTTTTTCAGTTACATTATGGTACACACACATCTAAACATAGCTGACCATGTTCGTAGATTAAACATGCTGTGTAATAACCATAAAATGGAAAGAAATGTTCAAATTTTTAGTGTTCATTTTTTTTATAAAGTGAGAGAGAAAGAAAAGGACCAATATAGCTGTTAGAGATTTGGAATTATTGAAATCTTCTTTTGGAAAAGAAATTCATTTCTGGTTCTCTGTCTCAGACTGAGTTTATTTGTATTAAGTAGAACAGCTGTCTGTTTATTCCCTGTATTATCTTCCATTTATGTCTTGGAAGGTGTGGTTGCACCAATCCTTGAACAGCTGACAACCTGTGGAAGAAAATATAGTTTGAGATGGGCACTCTTCAACGTACATACTAATGCTTATTCTAGAATTGTGTGGTTTTTCGTAATGAGCTTTGCTTTTATTTTCTGTCCTTTTTCCTGCAGGGAAAAAAATTCAACCGCATAAACATCAAGGTCAGTTTATCACAAGTGATGTGGCAAGTAGTTTATCGTTTTAGGAATATGTGATAAAAAATTCAGACCAGATGAAACACATGTCACATTAAAGGATGCACAAAAAGTCACATCAATACAAAGTTCAATACAGGTGAGTTTGCTTGCATGCAAACAATCATAAAGGTGCTGCGTGGCATCCTGCGAGAGAATGTCCCAAGCATCTTGCACCTTATGTTGCAATTTGACAATGGTTCTTGCAGATCCTTGACAATGAGTACATTCGTGCTTCATCATGACCCACAGGTATTCAGTTGCCGAGAGATACGGTGACCTCACTGGCCAGGGCAGTTGTTGTACATCATGAAGACCATGTTGCATCACAGCATCTGTGTGTGGATATGCAATGTCCTGCTAAAAAAGCACATCACCTTCCTGTCGAATAAATGGCAGCAGCAATGGTATAATAGCCTGAGCAATGTAATGGGCACTGGTTACTTTAACCTACAGAAACACCAAATGCAACCACAAGTTGTAACTGTTACCCCCCCCCCTTCCACCAGTCCATGAATCCTAGAATTCGACCTATATGTTGTGGGTGAATGCACTCTGGAACAGACAGCTTACCAGGTCTACACCGTCCACGTGTATGTCCATCACTCACTGACAGAGAGAACCTGCTCTCATCGCTGAAGACAAGAGGTTGCTACTCCACTCTCTAGTCAACTCTTTCACGACATCAGAGAAGCCGTGATTGGTGGTGTCTTGGTGTTGGTGATTAGCTGGTCTGAGGCATTTGTGATTGTAATCCTGTTGCAAGCGGACAGTTCCCAATGGTCCCAAATAACACAAGAAGTGCTACGTATGCCCTTATTTTGTCCCTGGATGATCTGTCAACCATCACGCTCACACAATGTGTCAATATTGATGTGCGTCTGTACTATGCCAACATCCAGAACCTCTTCTACAGATGTGGGCATGTTTCACAGATCACTGTTGAAACTAGCGGTACACAACCAATAGGTTGTGCTCAACATGTGAAGCCAACTGTCAACATGTCCCTCCAGCATCTGGCAGATCCACATTGTGGCACTATTCAAATGGCTGAAGCTGTTCAACAGGAGTACATACTTGGTGGGACAGGGTTGTACCGCAGAATGAGTGTTGCTCACATTGCTCAATTCTAAACTCTGCACAGTTATTGCTTGCAGAATCGAAACAGAGGACGCACAGACAGGCCTCCTCAGCTATTTCTGATTACCAAAGTCCATAAAAAATCAATCACTAACACTAAAACTCCTCAATATGCTCATATTATACCCTGGTGCCACTGAAACAGTATTTGAGTATGATGCCTTTTTTCCAGCAGTGAATACTGCATGAACAAAAAATGGCACACAGCAGTCATAGTTGCACTTACATAATTTAATTATATGCTTGTATGTTCCACAAGTATTTTATTTATTTCCTGACACATTTCAGCCACTGGCCATCTTCAAATGAACATGGAATAGATCGATACAAACTAGCTCTTCTGATGACATACTTTGTTGTCATTCTGTAATTTTGAAGTAGGGTGGTGGCTGAAATATGTCAGAAAACTAATAAAATATTCATGGTCCAGAGAACCACATATACTGCGGTGACAAAAGCCATGGGATAGCTTAATTCACATATACAGATGGTGGTAGTATTGCATATACAAGGTATAAAAGGGCAATGAATTGGGAGAACTGTAATTTGTACTCACCTGATTCATGCGAAAAGGTTTCTGATGTGGTTATGGCAACACAGTGAGGATTAACAGACTTTGAATGTGGAGTGGTACATGGAGCTAGATGCATGAGACATTCCATTTTGGAAATCGGTGGGGAATTCAGTATTCCCATATTCACAGTGTCAAGAGAGTGCTGAGAATACCACATTTCAGGCATCACCTCTTATCACGGACAATGCTGTGGCCAATGGCCTTTACTCAACAACCGAGAGCAGTGGCACTTGTCTAGAGTTGTCAGTGCTAACAGACAAGCAACACTGCGTGAAATAAGCATGGAAATTAATGTGGGAGGTATGATGAACATATCTGTTATGACAGTGTGGTAAAATTTGATGTTAATTGGCTATGGCAGCAGATGACTGATACGAGTGCCTTTGCTAACAGGACAACATTACCTGCAGGGCTTTTCCTGGGCTCATGAATATATCGGTTGGACCCAAGCCCACTGGAAAACTGTGCTCTGGTCAGATTAGTCCCAGTTTCAATTGGTAAGAACTGATCACCCAACGTTAATCCCATTGAACATTTGTGGGACATAATCGAGAGGTCAGTTTGTGTATGAAATCCTGCACCAGTGACTCGTGAAGTCCGTGCCATGTCAAGTTGCTGCATACGCTGGGCAAAAGGAGGCCCAGTATGATATTAGGATTTATCCAATGACTTTTGTAACTTCAGTGTAATTAAATTACACACATCTGCCTGGTGTACTTTCATAGAAATATTTGTATATGGCCGGCCGGTGTGGCCGTGCGGTTAAAGGCGCTTCAGTCTGGAACCGCGTGACCGCTACGGTCGCAGGTTCGAATCCTGCCTCGGGCATGGATGTGTGTGATGTCCTTAGGTTAGTTAGGTTTAATTAGTTCTAAGTTCTAGGCGACTGATGACCTCAGAAGTTAAGTCGCATAGTGCTCAGAGCCATTTGTATATGAAATGTTTACAGTGAAGGTAGAGCTCTCATTCTATAACAGAAAGCAAAATAAAAACAAGACATATGGGAAAAAAAAGTAAATTGTTTGTTATTTCAACAGTAATTGACATAACTGTTAATACATTCATCCCACTCAGAGACAAGATAGTCATTGCCTTCATGCAATAATGTTTATAGTTACCTACATAATTGTGACTTATCCAGGAGTGCACCTCTTCATCTGAAACAAATCAATGGCCACGAATGTCTTACATATTTTTGGAGCCCTGAAGAAAGACATTGATAATCATCAATGTTCTGCGGGTGAGTAGGTGCGCGCATGCCTAAGTTGCTGTACGCAACTGCAAACATTTTCCTGTGAAGACATTGACCATTTTGTCTCCCATTGGGATCAATGTGTTAACATTTATGGCGATTACTTTTGAAATAATAAACAGTTTATGTACTTTTTCCCATTTGTCTCATTTCCATTTGACTGCCCCTTATAACTTCCTGTTAAGAGAGAGTTATGTCAGAATGATTCTGTAAATTAAAAGACAAGATGAAAACATTTTTAATACAGTAAATTATTTTGTTGGGTAGAGTAGGATGGCATATTTAATGTCTCAAATTTGTGTAGAGTATATGCACTAATGTTTATGAAAACAGAGAAGAATACATATGGCTGACACAAACAGGAATTACAGAACTGTTCATGATCCTCAACTTTGTAAATGCAGTACTGCGTGAATGTCCTGCCTGCCACAATCAGATTGTCTGAAAGACATAGGGAGGGAACGAAAATTCGCCATAAACAATATGTGGTTCAGATACTGTAAGTTCCTTTTTCCCAGTTGGATAACTGATTAGGGACAAGCAAGCTACCAAAGTTAAATCTAATTTAAACACTTTCTCGAGACCACTGAACCACACAAGATTATCATTATCATTATACCAGAGAAAACGGAAGAGAACACGAGGTAGCAAACATAACCTATGGTCGCTGTGTTATTAGTTTTTGGAGCTAATATTCACCATACAACATACAACTCTATCTTGTTAGAGCCACAATGCAAAATTCTGCACTGCGCGGGGTAGCTGTGCGTTCTGAGGCGTCCTGTCATGGTTCGTGCAGCTACCCCCCGTCGGAGGTTCGAGTCCTCCCTCGGGCATGGGTGTGTATGTTGTCCTTAGCATAAGTTAGTTTAAGTCAGATTAAGTAGTGTGTAAGCTTAGGGACCAATGATCTCAGCAGTTTGGTCCCATAAGATCTTACCACAAATTACCCGAAACGTTGCTATCCAGTGAGGATTATTTTGCATGGCCAGTGCACTGTTGTTGAAGGAGTATGCAAAATGGCGCAGGGAAGGAAGAATTTAAGTGTCTCAACTGTATGGAACCGTGACATGCATGGCGATCATGGACTTTACATGGAATTGCATCTCCATCTCTCCTTAGCACTGGTCCAAAATTTTCCTTGTATGTCAGCTGCCAGTTTTCAGTGGCTTCTCATCACCATTAAGGGGGAAATTTATAAGCAGAGCACTAATTACCGACATAGAGCATCATCTCAAGAGGTGACACAGCTAGCATTTCCACTACGCGTTTAAGACCTAATGGTTATTTTCTTTTTTCCTTCCAAAAACAAAAATAGTCTAGTGGCAAAGCGTGAGCTTTGTGGTACAGAGAGCATGGGATAAAATCATGTTCACTCCACAACTTTTTCACTATAATTTTTAACTGAGCATTCACTTCTCACAGATGTTGGAGTGGTCACGACAGACATGTTTTTCGGATTCCACATTAAACTGCAGATCTCCTTTTTCTGATTAGGTAACTGGAGAAGGTTTAGCATTTGCAGTGGTGTCCTACAAGAGGCCTACTGGGTACACCAGAGTAGTGGGACAAGCTATGTTCTGGTGCATTTTGTTAGTGTGAGTTGCCTACATCATGTGCAGATATGCACTCAGGGGCAAACCTATTGTTCTCTTTTGATTAACAGGTACTTAACCTATTGTTCTCCTTGATTGACAGGTCCTTAATCTATTGTTCTGTTAAGTGGTTTTCCATGTCACTGCACTTAACCTATTGCTCCCAACCCCTCACACACCCCTCCCCTCTCAGGAAACCTCCCCTTGCTGCTACAGGTACACTTTCAGGTCTGAGTTATTGGAATACCCCCTGTCACTACTATCAGTTTGACTGACTGCTTAATTAAATTGATCAATTAATTTACCTCTCTGGTGGGAAAGTACCACACCCCCCTCCCACACCCCTCTGGCGGGAAATTCAAATTCCTTCAGGACAATGCAACATACCAAGACTACCTCCACTAACCTAAGAAAATCATGGGAAGATAAGTCACTTGCGCTACCTCCACTAACCTAAGTCATCCGACCGTCACCTTCTCCTAGGAACTGGCGCCAAGTTTGAATTTTGGCAGTAAAGAAAGGTCACTTGGGCTATCTCTACTTACCTAAGAAAATGGCAGTGGGTTACCCCCACTAAACTAGGTCACCTGGCTGCCACCTCTTCATAGGGATAGGTGGGGAGAGTACTCGACATGCACTTGACATATGTCTGTATTATTTTGCATGCACTATTTTATTTAAACAATTACAGGCACCACCACCATCCAGTGTGGTCAACATGGGGTCCAGACTCCAACTGACCTAGTACACAGTACTGCCACCAGACAGTGCTGTCATCCCTCCAGTGATGTAACCTAAGGTGGTGGTCTGGAGGGGGAAAATGGCGCGAAAATGACTCAGCCTGCGCTAGGCTGCTGGAGAGAGTAAGGAAAGAGTGTACTTTATTTATTTTGAAACAATGTATTTAGGGATGAAGTATATTTATCTCACTGACACAAAACACATGCTCCGACATGCTTGGGGTCACATCACACAGCCCACAGGCCTGTAAATTACTCCTAAATAACGCTCTGGAGACACGCAAACAACTCCTAAATTACCCAAATAATTTCAGTACAGACATACAAACTCCTAAATAATGCAGTACACAGATATGCAGACACGAAATCAACTCGTAAACTATCCAAATAGTGCATAGCGCAGCTGACAGACCTGCTCGCAAAATAATGCAACAGACACCGCCCACCACACCCTGTCCACTGGACCTCAGACACTCCCAGAAGTCAAGATGCACCGACAGCCCCTGCGAAGTGGCGCAGTTGCCAGCTGCCAAGCCATGCACAGGTGTCCATTTGAATCTATCAAGCATTAGATGGTGACATACCTTTCATACTTGGTACTTGAGAAATTCTTCTCGAAATAATGTGTTCACCTCAGCACCACTGCTGATGCAACTGGACGGTAGTGAAGACCTATTTGCGATCCATAAATCTCATGTCGCTGCTGACGGCATGTGAAAGTTTACCATTCCTGGCATGATGATCCATAGCTACAGTGCAGGTCCAGTGGGAGCACCATTTGCAATTGTTTTCTGCAGATGAGACTTTCAGTGGTAAAATTATTTTGCACAGATCGCTACATTGCGCTGACAGTTAAACCCACAAAAGTTGCCTATGGATTGTCAAATACATACAAGACTCACAAGAATATTGGAAGTCAGGAACATATTTACCAGTGTAACTACAATTAAATATTACGATTGCTGCTACAGTCTGACACCGATCGATGTACAGGTACTGTCTCCTCTTGACGGCTGTGGTTCTGGAACTAATCTCAGTATCTATAGCGAACATGATTTTCCATGTAAAAAATCTCTCTCATACCCTCGCGGTTATCAATGTGCTGAATGTATATGTCCCTCACAATAGGACACACACTCATCTTCTCCATTCATGCCACAACATAAGCCACAGTAACTTTACAGTGCAATATATACACATTTTACACAAACAGTGAGTTACCATTTATATCTGTACAGCACCCAAAAAAATTATGGTATGCATACACTGACACTGGCTATATGTCTCGATTCTCCTCAGTCCTAGGAAATTATCTGACAAAGTCCTACAATCAGCGCTTCTGGAAAGTACTGTATCCAGCCAAGATTCTCTCAAACGTGTTATGAAGGACAGGCATCAGGCACTGTGTGTGACAATGAATACCGCACCCACAGACGTAATACTTGAAAAGACATCACCGATGCTGGTTGGTGTACTGTAATCATCATCACTATCGATAGAACAACAAGGAAAACTGTGAATTCGTTCTTCCTCATGCTCCTAATGCGGCACCCTGTCTTTCATGTGTTACCCTTCCTGCTTTCAACATACACAAACGTTCTCACCGCTATGTATAGACTCCTATATCTCAGCACAAAGGACGTCTTGTGAATGAATGGGGGATTATGATTGGCTTCTATCGAATTTACCCACCGAATTACTGATTCCAATGGTGTGGAAGCAGAGTCTGCCTTTTATTTTTCTTTCCAGAGATGAGACTTGCAGTGTCAAAAACTAGTTTACACTTATCGCCATATTGCACCAACAACTAAACCTCGCAAGGTGCCCTACATATTGTCAAATACGGAAGGACTTTTACTCAGTTACACTGCTCTCCTACTGAGGACAGGAGCTTGAATATTAGAGCCTGAAACCGATCTCCAACCCAGCAATATATCGCCGCATACCTTGTTGATGTAGTAAACATACAATTCATATCCTATGCCATACAAAAATCCCCCCTTTTACATCATTTGTACATATACCGAGAAGACAGACAGCACTGTAGTTATACTCGCGACACAAGATATCTCCTTGTGAGGTTTGTGGTATCCACTCCCAACAGGTTACGAGAGAGCCGTCAGCGGGCTGAAGTCACTCTCAGAAATGTTCTACAAATTCGAGCTCTTTCCCCCTCAACACAAACACGTTACTGTTTATGGTCCGGACCTGCTTCCCTGCTTGCTTTTTTCTACACCCATCCCCAGACTCTGGGATTACAAGAACAAATATATTTTCACATGATTTGGACACAGCAGTATCCTACCAATCACTCGCGCAACATAATTTCAAAGATGCAGACTGGGAATTATTTCTCAACAAACCACAAACTTTAGCTAGGTGGAGCGTGCTCTAGACCATTGAGTAACTAGAAACTTATCCCGTCTGCGAAGACCTTTATGTGAGAACACGAAACAAATAGAGGAAATAGACATTTCCATTCATGAATACCGTTGTCGGCGATGTAACAGATTCCAAATCATCCCTATAATTTACAAAGTCAACTAAGGTGTTTCGCATATCTAGAGAAGCAGCAAACGTGTTATGTTACAGGAGGGATGACAGCACCCTCTGGTGGCAGTACTGTGTACTAGGTTAGTTTGACTCTAGATCTCGTGGTGGGTATGGCTCATGAGATAAACATTTCTGATTTCCGGGCTGCTTCAACCTGTTTAAATACAATCAGGGAATTGCACGGAAAAGGACGGAAAAGGAAATTTTACTTTAAACGTGAAGAGGAGAAGTCAATAATAGGCAATACTACAGAAAAACTCATAGCTGACGTGAAGGCAAAGCTTCTTGTTAATTATCTCCAAAAATGCTGCATATAAAGCCAGCAAGTGAGGTTTCATGCAAGAACTGCATGCCTACCGCACTTTTATCATTTCAAGCGAAATAAGTTGTCACTTGTGGAGTGGATGAATGCTATGACACATTCCTACACAACATTGCCACTGGTAAGTGTTAGTCGATTACTGCTTCCGCAGTGTTATATTTGTCTTCAGGAACCTCAAGGCAAATTAGGACCGAAAATTTAAAGAAAAGGACTGTTTACTTGCACAAAATCCTATAAATAACATGGCAATACCTGGAAAAATGGGAGAGAATAATTATCTATATTACATCCGAAATGTCGTCCAAGTTGCAGAAAGTACATTGACAGAAAAAAAAACGCAACACCAAAAACTGTATAGTAATGAAATTTGGGGAATACAATCGTATAGGTAACATATTTAAGTGATTAACACAGGTTAAGATAAGCCATTGGAAATGTGAAATGCTCGTACATTAATAACCGGTGCAACCTCCAAAAAGTTGAACAAAAGCATGCAAACGCACATGCATTGTGTTGTATAGGTGCTGGATGTGGGTCGGAGTTCAATGCCTGTTGCACTT
Organism: Schistocerca serialis cubense; assembly: GCF_023864345.2. NCBI lineage: Eukaryota > Metazoa > Arthropoda > Insecta > Orthoptera > Acrididae > Schistocerca > Schistocerca serialis. The sequence continues at coordinate 310,386,234 of NC_064640.1, forward strand.
GGTTGGCATTACCGAGAGGGAAGACCATCGTATTGGGCATATGGCTCTGGCACATCGTACTGCACCTGCAATAGTAATCTGAGCACCAGTTGACACCACAGTGACACAACGGGACTGTTACAAATCGGTTACTTTCAGGACAGCTTCGAGACTGACGTCCTGTAACGTGCATTCCACTGATCCCAAACCACCGCCATTTGCGACTTCAGTAGTATGAAGTGAGAGCTGATGGGTGGAGGTCTGTTGTGTTTTCTGATGAAAGCTGGATCTGCCTAAGTCGCAGTGACGGCCGTGTTGGTTAGAATGAGGCCAGTTGAGGGCCTACAACCAACCTGTCAGCATGCTAGAAACACTGGACCTGCACCTGAAGTTACGGTCTGAGGTGCGATTTTGTACGACAGCAGGAGCACTTTCGTGGTTATCCCATGCATCCTGACTGCAAGTCTGTACATAAGTCTGGCGATTCGATCTGTTGTGCTGCCATTCATGAACAGCATTCCAGGGGGTGTTTTCCGGCGGTATAACGATGGCCCACATATCCCTGTTGTAATCCAACACGCTCTACAGTGTGTGACATGTTGCCTTGGCCTTCTCGATCACCAGATATGTCTCCAATCGAGCACATATGTGATATCATTGGACGACAACTCAAGCGTTATCCACAAATAGAATTAACCGTCGCTGTAAAACCACGTCCAATCTCAAAGGTAACTAACGCTCACAACCGGTACAGCGTGTATTTGTAGCAAACCTGATTTGCATCCTCATAGTGGCGTTACTAGCACCACTCTTATGCAACTGTGGCGAAACTTGAATAGACATCATATTTTAGATGAAGAAACGTGCCTACCAGGTTTCGTTTATGTCACACAACTCCTTTTTGATATTGCGATTTTTCCCTCAGTGTAATTTATTGATTTTGCTGGACGCTTGCCCTGGACGTAACGCCTCACACTTTAGGAGGAGGACGAAAAGACAGTTAATATAATTTGGATTCCACATGTTCCTAATATGGTAGTTTCTCAATAAATAAATTTTCCGGCAGTTTAAAGCATTAATCAAAAAAATGTCGGACAATACAATTTCCGATAGACTTTTGTCATTTCAGGTTTATCAATGGAACAGTATTGTTAAAAGTTCAGTCACAGCCACTGATCTACGGTATTTCCGAAGCGGAGCAAAAACTTGATAGTGGCACCCCCGCCGGCCGGAGAGGCCGTGCGGTTCTAGGCGCTACAGTCTGGAGCCGAGCGACCGCTACGGTCGCAGGTTCGAATTCTTCCTCGGGCATGGATGTGTGTGATGTCCTTAGGTTAGTTAGGTTTAATTAGTTCTAAGTTCTAGGCGACTGATGACCTCAGCAGTTAACTCGCATAGTGCTCAGAGCCATTTTTTTTGGCATCCCCCTCCCCCCCCCCCCCCTCCCCCACAAACCCACTAGCTTTTGATATAGGAGGCCAAAAATAAAAACAAAAGCGATTTTTCAAAAAATATGTTCATTTTGTAGCAAACATCTTTCTGAAGAGTTTGGTATATAAAAAATACATGTTCGAGGAAATATAAGACATGTTATTTGGTCTTGAGTGTGCCAAAGTGCAGTGCCATGCCTCTTCACACAGCATTCTTTTATCGCACGTCACTGTATTTTGCTCTGCGTAATTCAAACATGACTGTTTTGTAGTGGAATCCATCAAACTTATATTCAGGACAGTGGAAATTAAAATGTCCTGTCGTGCCTCTCCTGCTCCCAGTCGGCTTGTTTGACGTCCTACCCCCCCTTAAAAAACTCTCAATTAATACTGTGTGGGATTATTTGTGACTGGAAAAATAAGAACTCATCAGAAAATTTGGGCTCTTTCTTGCCTATTAGCTAATAACTTCCTCTTTCGTGTGACATAAAATTAAATATAGGAAACTTGAAACCAGTAAAGACAAGCAAGACACTACATGTTTCTTCAATCCTTAGGTCCTGGCATTTTTTCTCTCTAATCTTGCTACAGCTTTACATGGCGTGCTTTCCTTTCCGCGAAAGAATCTATTACCCTATCCAAGTTCGTCAAACGTTTTGCTGCATAAAAATCGAAATGTTGCCTAATACAGAAAAAGCTGTTAATGCGAATGGTACTCAGCCTGGCGTGGTTTCTCGATTTGATTACGTCTATTTTGTCATTCCCTTTAATGTCGTAACAATTGTAACGCCCCAAATAAGCGAAACTATTTTGGCACAAATGGTCATTTTCATGAGTCACATTTACATAAATAGCACGATAGAATATAATTCACAAAGTACCATTATCAAATACCTAGTAGGCCTACTACGAGCAAAAGGTTTTATGTTAGGAAATAGTTTCATATTTCATTCACATGCTCCAGTTTCTCTAGCATGAGATCGAAAAGTAATACTTAGAAATTTTTATATAAATTTCGAATCGTCATATCCTTCCATATGATTTGTGTGATGTTCCCGTCTCTTCTCTTTCCTCGTTCTAACAAACAATCTTGTTATCGTTAATTCTGTATCCCTGCCATTGTGAAAGCTTTATCCCCTGTTAACTTCACTAATCCTACCAGATCCATCGGTTCAGTTATGCCGCGTTTATTCTCCGGTTAGGCGTTATTATGTGTTCGTACAACGCGTTTTCCGCGCTATTTCGAGCAAAGAGCTTCAAGCGGCTGCTAACCAGGGGACTGTACAACTGGCCTTTAGTAATGTAGCGATCTGGCAAAAGTTTTCTGTCAGTTTCATTTACTTTCATACAAGTATTCTTACTTGTATTTGTTGTATTCTTGCAAGTGTTTCTTACTTGTTATTTCTGTTAGTAGCTTATTTCCACTCTGGTAGTCTGAATCTACGGATTTCGATAGTAATTATAAAAATGCTGATCATTTCCTCAACCAGTCAACCACATAAACAAACAGCGATTGGTATTCACACGTTCGGCTCAGGTCCTATAGCCCCATCTCCTTTTGTCTGCGGGTTTCCCCTGGCAGAGGCATCATTTACACTATGCACGCATTCAAAAGTCAACCTATGATTCGTTCAGAAATCAATTTAGAATGTCTTCAAAAGCCAACTGGGATGCGTTTCAAAATCATATGAATAATCGTTAGATCAACGTGCGCTGGATGCTAGGCGCTTTTTCAAACAAGTTTTTTTCTTCAAGAATATGAATATGGCGCCCCCTGAAATTGCCGCCCGGGGCAGATACCCTGCCCCCCCCCCAATCCCCCCTACATCCGGGCCTGTTCAATCATTTGTCAGTTTTCATCACCATATTTTACGAATTTGATCAAGTATGCCCGGAACGCAGCACAATAGACAGAACAACAGCCACGACCATTTCTTACTACATCCCAGTTCTCTCTAAATAAAACAAGTGCACATTGCAAACTGCCTGAATGCATTATTTTTTCTTTTATCAGGTGTGCCTGGTCTAAGGGAAATGTTTGTTTTTGTCATTCAGTAGGCACTTCGCATTCAAAAATTATCGTAAGAACTGTGCTACAGGAATTGTTATAAAATATTTCATGTCAACAAATTACAGTCCCGATTGATGAAAGTTATGTGTAGTGTAACATCATACACTCCCTTGGTTTGCTATCTTCTGCTACTCAACTGTGTAAAAATTACATCTGCAACAATTCAGCTGCTGATATGAACTACAAGTTATTAAAAAAATTATTTAGGACATTTTTGTTATGGTTTACATGCCTAAAACTCGCGTGTGTGCACTTTGGACATCTTTCTACGTTCTCTCGTCACAGCTGCTAGGAAGGCTGTACAAACCGCTGTTATAAGCATTTCTTCCTGCTGCAAAAATTAGTAACTTATACAGTTTTTTATAAAAAGAATAGTTGCAGTCCACCTTAGCAGCTAAAATTTTGACAGAGCAGTTCTTTTGGTGTATTCCTCCTGAGTGAACAATTTCAGGGTAGGTTACGACATGTCGGATTTTACCATTCTCTGGTCAGTTGTCAATTAGTTGCATAACTTCATAGCAGCTCGATGTTGAAAGGTAGGTAGTGTGATCACTTGCATAGTCACTTTGTTTTTTATTTGATAGCTTAAAAAGACCTCCAACATACATACCATGACCACCCAAGGACATAAATCAACCTATATCAACAAATTGGAAATTTGGATGCGACAGTGGAAGATAAAACCGACAATGGGCAAGACCTAAGATACCGACACCTGACCAAAAGCGATTGCTCAAAGATAAGACATGGGCCAAATGTGAAATTAAAGGCTTGTAACTCGAAATACACTCTCTGATAAGAAGTATCCATACACCTATTAGTGGACATTAACATGGGACGTGTCCACACTTCGCCTTGATGATGGTTTGAACTCTATGGGCACACTTTCAAGGAGATGTCTTGATATCTTTGGAGGAATGTCAGAACATTCTTCCTCAAAAGCCAACACCAGGGAAGGTAATCATCTTGGACCCTGGGGCCTGAAGAGTAGACTTTCTGATTCATCCCAAATGTGTGCTATTACGTTCAGGTTGGGTATGTGTGTGACCAGTCCATTTCAGGAATGTTCTTGTCCACAAAACATTACCTCACAAATGCTGCTTTATGACAGGGTTCGTTTTCACGTTGATAAAATTAATCGTCTCCATACTTTTTTTACTGTATGTAGCGCATAGTGTTTTTAAAATGTGCCCATATCCTTATGGGTTTATCATTAAGTTCAATAAGAAGACCACACCCTAACCACCAAAAAAACACCCCCATACCATAACATGACTTTCTCCATACTTTGCTGTTGACTACACACATGATGGCAGATAATGTTCTCCATGCATTTGTCGAACCCAGACCTGATTGATCAGTGTATAGCATTGGGGACAATGCATCTTGGACACTGGGGTCTGAAGAGTAGACTTTCCGCCGCGCAGGACTAGCCGAGCGGTCTCAGGCGCTGCAGTCATGGACAGTGCAACTGGTCCTGGCGGAGGTTCGAGTCCTCCCTCGGACATGGGTGTGTGTGTTTGTCCTTAGGATAATTTAGGTTAAGTAGTGTGTAAGCTTAGGGACTGATGACCTTACCAGTTAAATCCCATAAGATTTCACACACATTTGAGCAGTAGACTTTCTGACTCATCCCAAATGTGTGCTATTACGTTCAGGTTGGGACGGTGGGTAGATTAGTCCATTTCAGGAATGTTCTTGTCCACAAAACATTGCTTCAGAAATGTTGCTTTATGACAGGGTACGTTTTCATGTTGATAAAATTAATCGTCTCCAAACTTTGTTTTTTACTGTATGTAGTGCACAGTGTTTGTAAAATGTGCCCATATCCTTATGGGTTTAGCATTTTCTTAAGTTAAATAAGGAGACCACATCCTAACCACGAAAAAACACCCCCATACCATAACATGACTTCCTCCATACTTCGATGTTGACTACACACGTGATGGCAGATAATGTTCTCCATCCATTTGTCGAACCCAGACCCGGTTTGCCACAGTGTATAACATGATTGATCACTCCAAATCACTCATTTCCAGTCATCCACTGTCCAGTAGCATCGCTCTTTACACCAGCTCAAGTGTCGCTTAGAAATGACACCAAAAATGTGACATATAGCTGCTCCACCACTGTACCCCATTCCTATTTAACTCTGCACACACAGTCATTTTACTATCTGGATTGCTGGTGGCGCTTTGGAATTCTAAGTGATTTCTTCTGCTGATTTCGTGCGACTTTTCACAACCACCCTCCACAATGCTCAATGACCACTGTTTATCAGTAGGTGAGGTTTGCTTGGCCTTGGTTTAGCTGTGATGGTTCCTCCACATTTCCACTTCACAATTACATCATCAGCAGTCGACCCGGGCAGTTTTATAAGGGTTGAAATATCCCTGATGGATTGGTTACTAAGATGATACCACATCTGATGTCACTAAGCTCTCCTGTTCGACCCAGTCCATACAGAATACTGTGGCCGGTGGTTGCGCAGACTGCAGGGCATGCATGGACGGCGGTAGTGGTGGGGGCTGCCGGCAGGCGCTGTTGAGGAAATGCTGAGCGCTCGAGGGGAAATGCCATTCTAAACGGAAGCCTACACTTACATTCTTTGTAAATGTTAATCGGGGCTCCCCCACGGCCATATTTGCATGGTGACCATTCAAAAAGATCTGTCGCCTTTGCTTTGGTTACTATCTAAAAATAATTCCATCGAAAATGCAGTGATTTATTCTCGCCTGTCTTGTTAACCATTTGTAACTTTCAGAGAAATGTCACAACTGGCGAATTTTGAGTAAAACCTACAGATTTCTTTCGTTGCCATGTCAAAATTTGCTTCTTTTGCCAAAATACAGCGGAGCTTACACAATCTCACTTCATTAATACGTTGTGCAGACACAATTGGGAACGAATTCTGAAACAGTGATTTATTAAGTTTATTGAGTGACGAACTAACGAAAAGTAAGATCACTACCTTATGAAAAAGCACAGCCGCACTAAAACGTGCAATGTCTTCACTTATATTGTCTCAAAATCCATAGCATTTCTCGTTTCACCAGCTATTAATGGCCCATAGAAATTACATTATTTTATCGAAAAAGTTTGTAGAATAACACGGTAGATAATGAAGTTTCACATAATAACCATACAGCAAAATATTCTCCTTCGTGTGTGCTATCATTTGCTAAAATTTCATTTCGATATCTCAAACCATTTATGAAATATGAGGACTGTAGTGGATATTTCACTCTGTTTTGTCGCTGGCGCGGCGCGCTCGCAAATGTGTGTGTTACGTCAGATCAATTTTCTCGAGACTGGTGACAGATAGAGACCTCCACCCAATCATAAAGAAAAATTCAATATGCTACCCAACTTTTGTATGCAGCAACAGATGATGAAATATGCACCGAACGGCAAGTCATAGCGACCCCTATTTTTCATTGCAAACTATTTCGAATTTCACGCAGTGTCTCACTTCCATGTAAATATCACAAATACTATAACCATTAACGAAATGATGGGCCAACATAATGACCCTGACATATAAAGCTACAAAATAAAGCAAAAATAAATTTTTTTACTGCATTGTTTCTGTGAATTCGTTTGAAAAAGTTTGCAGGACGTGCGCCTCGATTCTGTCATTGATAGGTCCAAAGGAAGCCGACAGTGTTGGCCTCCCCTTCTGAACAAACGAATGAACTCGTCCAGCGCTCTAGACGAAAATTGGTCACTGCACAATGGCCACCATATCTAGTGCGGACTCTGCTGCTTTTCTGCACTGAAGAGGCAAAGAAACTAGTACACCCGCCTAATATCTTGTAGCCCCCCCCCCCCCCCCCCCCCACGAGCACACAGAAGTGCCACAACATGACGTGGTATAGACTCGACTAATGTCTGAAGTAATGCTGGAGGGAATTGATACCATGAATCCTGCAGGGCTGTCCGTAAATCCGTAAGGGTACCTGGGGGTATATATCTCTTCTGAGCGCGCCGGCCGGTGTGGCCGAGCGGTTCTAGGCGCTTCAGTCTGGAACCGCGCGACCGCTACGGTCGCAGGTTCGAATCCTGCCTCGGGCATGGATGTGTGTGATGTCCTTAGGTTAGTTAGGTTTAGGTAGTTCTCAGTTCTAGGGGACTGATGACATCAGATGTTAAGTCCCATAGTGCTCAGAGCCGTTAGAACCATTTTTTCTCTTTTGAACAGCACTTTGCAAGGCTCCCAAATATGCTCAATAATGTTCATGCCTGTGGAGTTTGGTGGCCAGCGGACGTGTTTAAACTCAGAAGAGTGTTCTCGGAACCACTCTGTAGCAATTATAGACGTGTGGGGTGTCGCATTGTCCTGCTGGAATTGCCCAAGTCCGTCGGAAGGCACAATGGACATGAATGGATGCAGTTTATCAAACAGGATGCTTACGTACGTGTCACCTGTCAGAGTCGTGTCTAGACGTATCAGGGGTCCCATATCACTCCAACTCCACACGCCGTATACCATTACAAAGCCTCCACCAGCAAGAACAGTCCCCTGCTGACATGTAGGGTCCATGCATTCATGAGGTTGTCTCCATACCCGTACACGTCCATCCTCTCGACACAATTTGAAACGAGACTCGTCTGACTTGTGACAAGTTTACAGTCATGAATAGTCCAATGTCGGTGATGGCGGGCCCAGGCGAGGCGTCAAGCTTTGTGTCGTGCAGTCATCGAGGGTACACGAGTGGGCCTTCGGCTCTGAAAGCCCATATCGATGACGTTTCGTTGAATGCTTCGCGCGCTGACACTTGTTGATAGCCCGGCATTGAAATTTGCAGCAATTTGCGAAAGGGTTGCACTTCTGTCACGTTGAATGATTCTCTTCAGTTGTCGTTGGTCCCGTACTTGCAGGCTCTTTTTCCAGCTGCAGCGATGTCGGAGGTTTGATGTTTTACCGTATTCCTGATATTCACGGTATACTCGTGAAATGGTCGTACGGGAAAATCCCCACTTCATCGCTACCTCGGAGATGCCGTGTCCCATCGCTCGTGCGCCGACTATGACTCCGCGTTCAAACTCACTTAAATCTTGATAAGCTGTCATTGTAGCAGCGGTAACTGATCTAACAACTGCGCCAGACACTCGTCTTATATAGGGCGTTGCCAAGCGCAGCTCCATATTTTGCCTGTTTACATATCTGTGCGTTTGAATACGCACGCCTGTACCAGTTTCTTTGGCGCTTCAGTGCGTTTATAACGCAATATTCTCCGCCTTCTTTTATACTGTCGAGTTCGCTTTTCGTGACATCTAGTTGTCACTTCCGCATTACGTAGGTGTGTCTGGATACTGTTGATCAGATAGTGTACAGCAAAATACCTCTATACATTGACCGAACCTTAAACTAGATGAGGTATGTAAGTGAGACACTAAGCAAAACATATACAAGAACTGATAATGATGTTCCAAGGCAGATTTTGAGGGTGCCAATGGAAAAACGTTCTACGCACGTAAGATATTCCTCAGTCTCGTACCAGAATACACTACTGAACCACTCGCCTCCATGATCAGAACCACCAAAGAACGACGAATACTCCTTTACGTCATCAGAAATCCCGCACAATACATCAGAGTTGATTAACCTACTGCCGGCCTCAGTGGCCGTGCGGTTCTAGGCGACCGCTACCGTCGCAGGTTCGAATTCTGCCTCGGGCATGGATGTGTGTGATGTCCTTAGGTTAGTTAGGTTCAAGTAGTTCTAAGTTCTAGGGGACTGATGACCTCAGCAGTTAAGTCCCATAATGCTCAGAATCAGAACCATTTGATTAACCTACTACAACAGTAACATAAACAAGTACAAGCACTTTAATTTGAATTTACTATGTATATGTGCCTATTGAACTTAAAAGTTTGTTAACTCCAAAGTTCCAAGGGTGGCTGGATGTTTATAATTTCATTATTCTTATCGTTTTCTCTTTCGCAATCTATCATTTAGCAGTTCCGCTTGTACATCCTCCTTTCTTTTTATGACTGTTGATTTGTTTTTTATGGCAGTGGATAAGAGACTACGCGAGAAAATATAAAAAAGTCTTATTACAGTGATAGCTTTACTTTGCTGTTACATTGATTTTAATCGCTTACTACGACGCCATGCAGTTCTGTGTATTGCGGTGTATGGAAGGTCCTAATGCTGTTAACATCGAGTATAGATTTAAGTGTCAGGAAGCCGTTTCTGAAAGTATTTGTATGGAGTGTAGCCATGTATGGAAGTGAAACATGGACGATAAATAGTTTGGACAAGAAGAGAATAGAAGCTTTCGAAATGTGGTGCTACAGAAGAATGCTGAAGATTAGATGGGTAGATCACATAACGAATGCGGAGGTATTGAAGAGAATTGGGGAGAAGAGGAGTTTGTGGCACAACTTAACAAGAAGGAGGGACCGGTTGGTAGGACATGTTCTGAGGCATCAAGGGATCACAAATTTAGCATTGGAGGGCAGCGTGGAGAGTAAAAATCGTAGAGGGAGACCAAGAGATGAATACACTAAGCAGATTCAGAAGGATGTAGGTTGCAGTAAGTACTGGGAGATGAAGAAGCTTGCACAGGATAGGGTAGCATGGAGAGCTGCATCAAACCAGTCTCATGACTGAAGACCACAACAGCAATGCTGTAATAGGGATGCTGAAAATTTTTTTAGTGTTTACGGACGTTCGCGATCTCTGCATCCAGATAAGAATTTTGCAGTAGATGCTAATAGTCACAATAGTATCTTTTGACTTAATATTTGTTGTGCGAACACTTAATGGTATTTGGTATGCATGCTAGTGGAATGGTAATCCATTGTTGTATGTAGTGATAAAAGCTAAACAATAAACTTGTATTGTAACCAGTTAATTTCACTACACTGACTATGAGGCGGCACCCGTTTTATCTTGTAGCTTTCTTTCATTGGATTAAATGTGCATAACAGCTTGGGTATGAATAACAATTTACACAAATACTCGTCCTTTAAGCCTTGCAATTTAGTTGTGGTACCTGCACGACATATCTGCCAGAGGCAATGGCATGATAACTTGACTTGGTTGCTGAGAATCCCAGACACTGAGTCTCAGTGCACTGATTGACTAGACTAGATCTTGACATGCTGAACGACTAGCAGCAGCTAAAAACATGCGATATTCTTAAACTAAATGCTTTGTTTCTGTACTGGAAAAAATCTTAGTATCTCGTCTGCTTTAAGAATAAAATGCAGAAATGAAATATTGTGTAATAATTTGACATTATGCAAGTTTCCCTTAGTTCATAGTGCTCACACTGGGCAACTTCATTGGGTCACATTTGCCATGTACGTACCTAGCGCGTGTGGAAGAGAACAGAGGTGCAGCAACAGGCGGTGATGAGGCGGTGGTCGCGGCACGACTTGGCGTGAAGGAAGCTGCAGTCGGCGAACTGGCACTGGTACGGCAGCGGCTCCCCTGTACAACACACAACACCTCCTCATTTACAGACCCATTCGCATTAATCTGTCTTATAACCAACTTTCCCAAACGAGTCCCTACAAACTGCAAAGTCTTGAGCAACTGTAACTGAAAATGGCTCCCGGAACAGAATTCCGGCTCTAGCAAAGCTGCGACATCTCTCTCTCTCTCTCTCTCTCTCTTTTCCACTAGCAGTAGTACGACATGCCTAGCACATTGCGATTATTAAGAATTCTAATTCAAGCTCTCAGCTCCATATACTGCATACAAATCACAGCTCTATGTGATATCCATAATATTACAAATGTGGTTATTTCTTTAATACTTCACTGTGTATATAAGAGGGTAATTCAGGAGCCAACGACCGTCTGGCTTTAATAAATTCAAGAAAAAACATTTTAATAAAAAAGGCCACAAAATTCAAACTTACTATATTTACAAAATTGTTAAGGCTTTCGTGGTCAGTTGTTGACAAACTGCTTATTTGCTTCTGTCTCGGGTTCTTCGGCCGACGTTCGTCTGGTGATTTTACTGACGTTTCACCAGCACAAGTGGCTGGCATTGTCAAAGCTTCACCCTCCATTGCCGGTGGTGAACTGGAGCCGAGCTCGCGGCCGCAGACTGTGTGTACCTGGCGCACCAACGTCCGAGGGCTTCTCCGCGGTCATTTCCGGTGCGGTTCTCCTCTTGCTGCCTGCGACGGTCGTTCGGTGCAGTACGGGAAGCCAGGATCCGTTTACTTTAAGGCTTTCTTCTTTCTTGTTGAAGCTGTTCCCGTGTTTGTGTATTTCTACAGTTTCTCTAAACAAGCGGGTGTGGTAGTGCTTCTCTACAGCCAGAACTTCCGTGTCGGAGAATTTTATTATATGGTCGGTCTCACTCAGCGCGTGCTCTGCCACGGCCGGTTTCTCCGCCTGCCCCAACCTGCAATGTCGCTTATGTTCTTTGATCCTGGTGTTGATCGAACGTCCAGTCATTCCGACACAAACTTTTCCGCATGTGCATGGTAAGCGGTACATTTCCGACATTGCAAGTGGGTCTCTTTTATCCTTTGCCGATCTAAGACATTCTTTGGTCTTCCTTGTCGGTTTGAAAATTGTCTTTACGCCGTGTTTGTGCAATATACGGCCGTTTCTGTCCGTCACTCTGGGAATCTATGGCAGAAAGGCCGTACCCGACATTTCTTTTCCTGATTTCTTATTTCGCCGAGTGTTTGGCTCTGTTACACTTCTAATATAATTTGTGGAGTACCCATTGCTCCTCAGAACACTTTCCAGATGTTGAATTTCGCGTTTGAGGTGCTGCGGCTCACATATTCGTCCTGCTCGCGTTACGAGCGTATGAATCATGGCTCTTCTCTGGCTCGGGTGGTCGTTTGATAGTTTGTGCAGGTATCGGTCCGTGTATGTCGGTTTTCGGTACACGCTATGTCCTAGGTTTTCGTCGTCCATTGTGACCAGCACGTCTAGAAATGGTAGTTTTGTGTCCTTTTCTACTACCATGGTAAATTTTATATTGGTGTGGAGGCTGTTCAAGTGTCTTAGGAAGTCACCGAGCTGTTCTTCATCATGGCTCCACACAACGAAAGTATCATCGACGTACCTGTACCACACCTTAGGTTTACAAGTCGCCGAGTCCAGTGCCTGTGCTTCGAAATGTTCCATGAAGAAGTTAGCCACCACTGGACTAAGAGGACTACCCATGGCAACTATATTTACATAATCCCCACTTTCATCCAAGCATTTGTTGTATTTGTCCACCAGCCTTAGAAATCCCTTCTCATAGTTGTCTGCTTCTGGTCGAGTAAGCAAGCTGTTCACTGTATTCAGTGCCTTGGCATCTCTTCTAAAATGTTTCCCATCCAGGAACTCTTTGAACTTCCTGAAGAGGTGAAAATCACTAAGAGAAAGGGTCAGGCTGTTGATAGGAGATGAAAAATTTCCTGTCCTAATTGATCCGGCACGCCTCCGGTTGTAGCAGCAGCAACAAGAGAGCAGGCGTTGTCGTGAAGAACCACTATACTGCGAGAAAGCTTTTCACATCTACGATCTTCGACTGTCCGCCGGAGTTCTCTTAGGATGTCAAATTGTATCGATCGTAGTGCCTTTTGCCATCAAATCCACTAAGAGAACACGCCTGCGATTTCAAAAAATCGTCACCATGAATTTTCATTCTTGTTGACAGATTTTGTCTGAATTTTTGCCGTTTCAACGATTGAGGATACCACCCGAGTGGTTGGCGCTTGCTCTTGGGGGTGAAGCGAGTTACCCGGATCCCGTCTACAGTTACAATGTGATTAAGAAAAGTATTTCCATCTTCGTGATACCGCGTCAAAAATGTCAGTGGTGCAACCATTCTCTGTGTTTTTTGTCGGCCACTCAGTTGCTGGGGGAACCTACAGAGCAAAAATTTTGCTGTGGCCAAGGTGTTCGGATACAAATTTTACCAAGTAAATAACGAGAAATATTTAGGGAAGAATATACGGCTATCTTGCATGATTTAGTTCCTTACTTGATTCTTGTCCTCAGCTCGTGGTCTCGCGGTAACGTTCTCGCTTCTCGAGCACGGGTCCCGGCTTCGATTCCCGGCGGGGTCAGGGATTTTCACCTGCCTCGTGATGACTGGGTGTTATTGTGTCGTCCTCATCATCATCATTCATCCCCATTACGGTCGGAGGAAGGCAATGGTAAACTACCTCCACAAGGACCTTGCGTAGTATGGCGGTGCGGGTCTCCTGCATCGTTCCCCTACGCTCTGTCAAGGAGTATGGGACTTCATCATCATCACTTGATTCTTAAGATTATCTGTGGCGACTGGTGCACGTTGGGGTCGAGTTCCGCCGTGCACATTTCTTCACATCACTTTCTCACATTTATTTCGTTCCTTAATATATCACCATATACTTCCTTCACTTGCCAGTAAGTTTTCGCAGATTTCAACTTTCAGACGTTCAAAAATTGCGTAACATTATAACAAGATGTTAGGAAAATCATTTATCCTGGGACAGAAACCTGATATAAGTTTACGCTGTGCGAATGCACAATATGTCGTTATTTCCTTGATTACCTTCGTAACCGAGTTCAGTATAAATGGAACTCCCAGACTCATGTAGTGTAACGTGTAGAGCACTAGTTGGCAGAACAGGAGTGCCGCATCCAGATTGAGTCAATCCACTTCATTAACAAGTGTTGGTCTGGTTCACCAGCCAGTCCCCACATACTAGCTTTGAACACACACACAGACACACACACACACACACACACACACAAACAACAGAGTTTAAACGTTCACACCCAGACAGTACATACAACATTCCATTATTTGGCGTCATAAGGAACATCAGGCCACAAAAACCAATTCAGCAGCCACAACGATCAAAACATCATCTTTGGTGTCTGAACAGCGCTTGTGCTTCTATTGTAGTTTCTGACCGGTCTCACAAACCTTTATCAATACCGAAAGGGAAGCAATTTGCACAGATACCATCTTGTCCATTATTAAAAATGAACTATACCAAACTTATATCCTGTTCAACTTTTTACAATAAACCCTAAGATTTATTTTTACAGTCCAACTAATCAGCTAAGCTCTTTGTCGGTAGGGTATTGGTACTCGTTGAAAATCCACCCTTCTCATTGGTATTTTCAGGAGTATAAATTGGTTTCCCATGAAGAATGTGGGGAATAGTTGGTCGATCCAGACAGATCCCCGTATATTTGGACAACCCAAATACATCTGGAGCACTACAGATTCCCTAGAGGTTACCCAATAATGTGTATTTTGCTCCAGAGTCATCTAGCCTATCAACACATAATACACGTTGATGTTGGGGGCTTTCTTTGTAAGAGGTTTGTGCTATCCATGTGATCTCGGCGCTTGAAACAAGACTTCCGCTCTTCGAGACACAAAACGTTCGATCGTCATGAACAGTGGTAGTCACTGAGGCCTCAGCCGTTGGATGCTCACATTTTACAGTAGCGGTGAACTGGCGACACTGATAAGCCACAGTTCGAGAACCCTGGGTTTGCCCTGCCAATACCTAGCCATTGCTAACTGAGCCCCCTAAGCGGAAACCCTTAGAGACACTGTTATCTATGGTTTGTGATACCCTTCGTTTGGCTTCTCTGCTCAGTCACGTCCTGCAGGAGAGACCCTGCCAGTAGTCACCAACAGTAAAGCCTCCGACTTAGGGTGGCTACAATAAAGCGGAGTTACCTGATAGGACTGAGACAGATGCACTTACCAAGCAATGCAGGGGAAACTCCTGTTTCAGAGCACAGTAAAACTACTTCGTTTCGTTTAAGTGACAAGGAGGAGGTTTCCCTGGATGAATCGTTGCGTTCATCGACAGCAGTCTTATCGGTCTCACTTGCAGCCACTATTCCTCTAAATGATACTTCATCCTATGGTTCAGTGATCCACAGTGGTTCCTGACCAATAAGGGCATTCTTAGATAATGCCTTCGTGAGTTCATTTCCTGAATTCCCTTTTACTTTAGCATGTAGAAGAATGGATACGCTTCTACTTTTACAATTAAGAAAGACATGTTTCGAAATTCTCTGCTATATTCTCTGAGTATATTGTTTTAAAAAAACCTTGGGTTGAGAAGGGCAGGTTTGCTAACCCCACTAAATCCAAAATTTTCAGTCGTTTCTTATGAAATGGGGAGGGTGGAGAGAGGGCAGAAATACTCCATTCACTGTTGAAGACCATGATACCGTTCACACCAAATGTCGCTATGTTATGTGTGAATTTCGAATGGTTGATTACTCCTGAATTTGTTAATGAAAATTAGCTCCGTGATGAGTGTGCTACCTTATGTTAACCTGTAGCAGTAGGGGCAGATATCGAGCTGAATCCATGGCCCCCTATGAGAAGTCGCTGCTATATGCCAAGTGACGCTTCATCAGTTACGATACAGCTGCCGGATAAGGTTTTAAGAGCACCTAATTCCTTCATAATGCATTGAGTCTACGAATAAGTTGGGGCTAAAAGGTTTGATAACACTGTTATTTCACATTACTTTCCCATAATACCGTAAAAGTAACTGGAGATGCAAATAGAATACGCTTTCATTAAACATCTACATTACTGGCCATTAAACTTACTACACCAAGAAGAAATGCAGATGATAAACGGGTATTCATTGGACAAATATATTATACGAGAACTGACATGTGATTACATTTTCACGAAATTTGGGTGCATAGATCCTGGGGCATCAGTACCCAGAACAACCACCTCTGACCGTAATAACGGGCTTGATACGCCTGGGCATTGAGTCAAACAGAGCTTGGATGGCGTGTACAGGTACAGCTGCCCATGCAGCTTCAACACGATACCACAGTTCATCAAGAGTAGTGACTGGCGTATTGTGACGAGCCAGTTGGTCGGCCACCATTGACCAGACGTTTTCAATTGGTGAGAGATCTGGAGAATATGCTGGCCAGGCAGCAGTCGAACATTTTCTGTATCCAGAAAGGCCCGTACAGGACATGCAACATGCGGTCGTGCATTATCCTGCTGAAATGTAGGGTTTCGCAGGGATCGAATGAAGGGTAGAGACACGGGTCGTAACACATCTGAAATGTAACGTCCACTATTCAAAGTGCCGTCAATGCGAACAAGAGGTGACCGAGACGTGTAACCAATGGCACACCATACCATGACGCCGGGTGATACGCCAGTATGGCGATGACGAATACACGCCTCCAATGTGCGTTCACCGCAGTGTCTCCAAACATGGATGCTGCCATCATGATGCTGTAAACAGAACCTGGATTCATCCGAAAAAATGACGTTTTGCCATTCGTGCACCCAGGTTCGTCGTTGAGTACACCATCGCAGGCGCTCCTGTCTGTGATGCAGCGTCAACGGTAACCGCAGCCATGGTCTCCGAGCTGCTAGTCCATGCTGCTGCAAACGTCGTCGAACTGTTCGTGCAGATGGTTGTTGTCTTGCAAACGTCCCCATCTGTTGACTCAGGGATCGAGACGTGGCTGCACGATCCGTTACAGCCATGCGGATGACTGTCACCTCGACTGCTAGTGATACGAGGCCATTGGGATCCAGCACGGCGTTCCGTATTACCCTCCTGAACCCACCGATTCTATATTCTGCTAACAGTCATTGGATCTCGACCAACACGAGCAGCAATGTCGCGATACGATAAACCGCAATCGCGATAGCCTACAATCCGACCTTTATCAAAGTCGGAAACGTGATGTTACGCTTTTCTCCTCCTTACACGAGGCATCACAACGTTTCACCAGGCAACGCCGGTCAACTGCTGTTTGTATATGAGAAATCGGTTGGAAACTTTCCTCATGTCAGCACGTTGTAGGTGTAGCCACCGGCGCCAACCTTGTGTGAATGCTCTGAAAAGCTAATCATTTGCATATTACAGCATCTTCTTCCTGTCGGTTAAATTTCGTGTCTGTAGCACGTCATCTTCGTGGTGTAGCAATTTTAATGCCCAGTCGTGTATTTCCCCCAATGATCTTTTCCAACTTTTTATAAAAGTGGCAGAAACTGTCAGCGATGGCGTTCTTTGGTATCAGTCGGAAAACTGATGTCATATTTCGTTAGATATTTAAATAAATGTAATGTAGACAGTTTGGCTACTACCACCGTCATGGCTGCCTATCTTATGTGGCTCAAGCACATCTCATACAGTTTGGTGATAGTTTGTAGAAAAGATGGATGTGAACATACGTTTAGATTAAATCTGCACAGTTTCCAGTTGCGTTGTTCCTCTACAGCATTTTGCAGGTGAATCATGTCTTCAACGAGACTGCACGCAGTATTTGTCTCACCATCGTTTCGATATTTGCAGCACTGTTTAACGAACACTTCAAGAATACACAGGTGTTTGTGTGTCCCCCAGCGTCATCTGCCCTCACTCTTATGAAACACATATTGTAAGCTATTGAGTTTGATGTGCGGACTTTAAATGGCAGGGTTGAACGACGGCTGGGGAGATGTGTACGGACGAATAGACGTGCAGCTGTTGAGTAGATGACCACCCAGATGAATGAAGCAAGGGGCTACCAACAGTGTCTCCTCAACGACCGTTCAGCGAGCGCCGGCCGCTGTGGCCGAGCGGTACTAGCAGCTTCAGTCCGGAACCGCGCTGCTGCTACGGTCGCTGCTGCCTCGGGCATGGACGTGTGTGATGTCCTTAGGTTACTTAGGTTTAAGTAGTTCTAAGTCTAGGGGACTGATGACCTCAGATGCTAAGTGCCATAGAGCTTAGAGCCATTTGAACCATTCAGCGAGCGTTGCTGCACAACATGCGCCTTGTTCATACAACCGCGCTGACTGCTGTTCATCGGCGACGAGGACTGGACTTTGCACGCCAGTACCACAAGTGGACGTCCACTGAGTCGTAAATGTTGTAGGTTGCATCCCCACTTAGGCTAAAGATTTTAAATAGTTAATGAGCATTATTTGTTTATGGCAAGCTGTATGTATGCTAAAAAGTACCGTGCAGTTCGCAACCTGCGTTTAATTAACGTTCCTCTACCTGCCTAACTAGCTGAGAGAATCGATTCTCATGCCTCTGGAAGCCTAAGACATATCACCTTCAATTGAAATACGGCTAGTAAATCACTGTAGTGTACAAAATGGCTCTGAGCACTATGGGACTCAACATCTTAGGTCATAAGTCCCCTAGAACTTAGAACTACTTAAACCTAACTAACCTAAGGACATCACACAAACCCATGCCCGAGGCAGGATTCGAACCTGCGACCGTAGCAGTCCCGCGGTTCCGGACTGCAGCGCCAGAACCGCACGGCCACCGCGGCCGGCTGTAGTGTACAACTCAACCATTAGGTTAATGAATGTTTTCCTTTTTTCTACATCTACATCTACATGGATAGTCTGCAAATCTCATTTAAGTGCCTGGCAGAGAGTTCATCGAACCACCTTCAGCCGGCCGAAGTTGCCAAGCGGTTATAGGCGCTACAGCCTGGAACCGCGCGACCGCTACGGTCGCAGGTTCGAATCCTGCCTCGGGCATGGATGTGTGTGATGTCCTTAGGTTAGTTAGGTTTAAGTAGTTCTAAGTTCTAGGGGACTGATGACCTCAGAAGTTAAGTCCCATAGTGCTCAGAGCCATCTGAACCATTTTTTTAACCACCTTTACAATTCTCTATTATTCCAATTTCGTATAGCGCGCGGAAAGAATGAACACCTGTATCTTTCCGTACGAGCTGTGATTTCCCTTATTTTATCCTGGTGATCGTTCCTCCCTATGTATGTCGGCGTCAACAAAATATTTTCGCATTCGGAGGAGAAAGTTGGTGATTGGAATTTCGTGAGAAGATTCCGTCGCAACGAAAAACGCCTTTCTTTTAATGATGTCCAGCCCAAATCCTGTATAATTTCTGTGACACTCTCTCCCATATTTCACGATAATACAAAACGTGCTGCCTTTCTTTGAACTTTTTCGATGTACTCCGTCAGTCCTATCCGGTAAGGATCCCACACCGCGCAGCAGTATTCTAAAAGAGGACGGACAAGCGTAGTGTAGGCCGTCTCCTTAGTAGGTCTGTTACATTTTCTCAGTGTCCTGCCAATAAAACGCAGTCTTTGGTCAGCCTTCCCCACAACATTTTCTATGTGTTCCTTCTAATTTAAGTTGTTCGTTATTGTAATACCTAGGTATTTAGTTGAATTTATGGTTTTTATATTAGACTGATTTATCGTGTAACCGAAGTTTAACGAGTTCCTTTTAGCACTCATGTGGATGATTCATACTTTTCGTTATTTAGGGTTAACTGCCATTTTTCGCACCATTCAGATATCTTTTCTAAATTGTTTTGCAGTTTGTTTTGGTCTTCTGATGACCTTATTAGTCGATAAACGACAGCGTCATCTGCAAACAACCGAAGACGGCTGCTCAGATGTCTCCAAAATCGTTTATATAGATAAGGAACAGCAAACGGCCTGTAACACTACCTTGGGGAACGCCAGAAATCACTTCTGTTTGTAAGTAGGCTGTTTATGTTTTCTCTATGTAAGTAGGCTGTTTATGTTTTCTCTATGTAAGTAGGCTGTTTATGTTTTCTCTATGTAAGTAGGCTGTTTAGGTTTTTTATTGGTAACGCCACCTCTGTATGAAAATCACTGGCTGTGCTGTGTGCAGTCTGTGGCTGCTTTGCATTGTTGTAATACTCGCCATTGTAGTGTTAGGCAGCTGGCTGTGAACAGCACGTAGCGTTGCGCAGTTGGAGGTGAGCCGCCAGCAGTGGTGGATGTGGGGAGAGAGATGGCGGAGATTTGTAATTTGTCATGAACTGATATATATATTATGACTTGTGATGATATTAAGGTAAATACATTGTTTGTTCTCTATTAATATCTTTCATTTGCTAACTATCCCTATCAGTAGTTAGTGCCTTCAGTAGTTTGAATCTTTTATTTAGCTGGCAGTAGTGGCGTTCGCTGTATTGCAGTAGCTTGAGCAGCGAAGATTTTTGTGAGGTAAGTGATTTGTGAAAGGTATAGTTTAATGTTAGTCAGGGCCATTCTTTTGTAGGGAATTTTGAAAGTCAGATTGCGTTGCGCTAACAAAATATTGTGTGTCAGTTTAAGCACAGTCTTGTATAAATTGTTCAAAGGGGACGTTTCATGTTTTACTCGATGAGTTTCCGTCAATTACTACGAACTGTGACCTCTCTGAAAGGAAATCACAAATCCAGTCATATAACTGAGACGATATTCCATAAGCACGCATTGTCTACTAAATGTGTGAGACAGAGTAGCCTGCTGAACATTGTGAGTAATTCTGATCCTTAGCGGTAGGTATCAGTGAAGCCAAACATTTAATGTGATGATGACTGTTGTTTGAGAAACAGGACTTAGTGCTGCAATTCCTCAGATAATCAAGTTACTGTCAACCTGTTGTTAGTGTCCGTAACTGTTTGAATAAACTGTTCAGAAAGAGTTTTGCGCCAGTTGCATATCTGCAGTCATGTATTGGCCTATATTCTAGGGGAGAAGAGAGTGGAACAAAACGCCTTATAAAAGAAAGAAGAACATTCTTTTTGTGAAAGTAAGTAAATAACCAAAATCAAGGCAGTCTGAAAGTGCGTATTTTTGCAGATATGTGAAGTCGAAATTTACTGCTGGGTAACATTCAGGATTGAAAGGAGGATATAAGATGAACATCGACAAAAGCAGAACGAGGATAATGGAATGTAGTCGAATTAAATCGGGTGATGCTGAGGGAATTAGATTAGGAAATGAGACACTTAAAGTAGTAAATGAGTTTTGCTATTAGGGAACAAAATAACTGATGATGGTCGAAGTAGAGAGGATATAAAATGTAGACTGGCAATGGGAAGGAAAGCGTTTCTGAAGAAGAGAAATTTGTTAACATCGAGTATAGATTTGAATGTCAGGAAGTCGTTTGCAGTGACTGTAGCCATGTATGGAAGTGAAACGTGGACGATAAATAGTTTAGACAAGAAGAGAATAGAAGCTTTCGAAATGTGGTGCTACAGAAGAATGCTGAAGATTAGATGGGTAAATCATGTAACTCATGAGGAGGTATTGAATAGAACTGGGGAGAAGAGAAATTTGTGGCACAACTTGACTAGAAAAAGGGATCGGTTGATAGGACATATTCTGAGGCATCCAGGGATCACCAATTTAGTATTGGAGGGCAGCGTGGAGGGTAAAAATCGTGGAGATAGACCAAGAGATGAATACACTAAGCAGATTCAGAAGGATGTAGGCTGCAGTAGGTACTGGGAGATGAAGAAGCTTGCACAGGATAGAGTACCATTGACAGCTGCATCAAACCAGTCTCTGGACTGAAAACCATAACAATAACAACAACAACAACATTCAGAACCATGTTGCCCCACCCCCACACTGTAACATGCTTGGCCGGCCGCGGTGGTCTCGCGGTTAAGGCGCTCAGTCCGGAACCGCGCGAATGCTACGGTCGCAGGCTCGAATCCTGCCTCGTGCATGGATGTGTGTGATGTCCTTAGGTTAGTTAGGTTTAAGTAGTTCTGAGTTCTAGGGGACTGATGACCACAGATGTTAAGTCCCATAGTGCTCGGAGCCATTTGAACCATTTTTTTGTAACATGCTTGATTCCTCCTCGGTACGCTGCTCAGTCCTTCCCGGCTGTTCGTCAGTGACGCTACTGAGATCATCCAGTACGCAAGGACTGTTTCTGCGATGACGCACAGCAAGTTTCCACCCATACCAAGCATACTTAGTCAGTGTTTATGTTAGGAGATACCGCACGCCATTCCATTCGTGTTGTATACCATGCAAGAGGTAGTCAGCGAATACCGCGAGAGGTCGCCACCACACACACACACAACACGCCTGGTACCACTCAGTGCCGTCCAGCAGCCTCCAGATGGCGCTCACAAACCCGGACCTAGTCCTGCTTGCATGTCCCTTCCCTCAGTGTATCGTATACGCCTGCCGATAGTGTGGTCAGCCACCCTGGGGAGCTCTGTCAATCACGGACTACATTGCTTCCTACTCATACTGGCGGTCATGCAAATCCTTTTGCCGATTGGCACGAAACACCGTGCGCCATAGACACTCAGTTCCGAACCAGCAGTTAGTTCAGTTCAGTGCCTGCAGCCAGCTCGATTACAGTACCCTAAAGTCTACATTTCTGATTTAGCAGTCGCTAATTACAGAGAATTAGGATATTAACAGAGTGTCTGCAATATTACTATATCATAGACTGCCGAGAGAGAGAAAAGTTATTTAGATATCTCTGTATAAGGTTTAGGTCACCAAGTGTCGTACATCACTCTTTTACAAAGTTAAATACTATTTTCTAACATACTCTTAATAAATGTTAGTGTTTATTTCTTATCGAGTTGCCACATTTCTGTTAGAGCCACACTGTGAAACAAGTATTTAATTAAGAGGCGTACAATCAGCCACACCGGCCGTATGGCCGAGCGGTTCTAGGCGCTTCAGTCCGGAACCGCGCTGCTGCTACGGTCGCAGGTTCGAATCCACGAACAATACGAGACTGGAATAGAAGGGAGAACCGATAGAAGTACTCAAAGTACCCCCCGTCACACACCGTCAGGTGGCTTGCGGAGTATGGATGTAGATGTGATGTCCATAGGTTAGTTAGGTTTAAGTAGTTCTAAGTCTATGGGACTGATGACCTCAGATGTTAAGTTCCATACTGCTTAAAGCCATTTGAATCAGCCACCACTAAGGAACTACAACAGAGAAACACTTTTCTGCTACAGTGTATGTTTGGGCTAAATGAATAATAGTATTCAGTTACTACAATCACAACAACTAGGTTGATTCCTGCCACTTGGAGGAACGTGTACACGAAATGTGTGCTGTGTGCTCGTGGACCATCGTCTTGAAAGATGAGCCTTTCGCCAAAATGCTTAACTGTGGATCTGCAAAATACGTTAGAGCATCCTGTCACTTTACTGCATGGCGCTTAAATTACCCTGTAAACTGAGGAGAGGCGTTAGATGTCCGTACATGGTACTGGCTCAAAACATGACCCCCAGTTCCCTGCTAAACACGGGGGACTGCATGTCTGAGATATGCACGGAAAACTGGCTGCCTCCACATCCTTCTCCGATCATCAGGGGTCAGAAAATTCCTGCACTAAACGATGAAGAGAGCCCGATATCACGGTTTCAGGTCCATTCCACGTCTTCCCTAGCCCACTTTCTTGCCGCACCACACTGCTAGTGGCTTCCTGATATTCGCAATGACGGTAGCATATTGTCTAGGTTGACACAACCCTCTCAGTTGCCTCCAAAAAGGTAGCTCGTAGCTCTGTTGCACCGCAGGTGTCCACTACGAGACAGTTCATCACTATTTTGTGTCTCAGGATAGCAGGTGAATGTTCAAAACACGTCGCTGGCTAGAAACTTTGATTGTTAACTACCCTTATTGCTATAAAAAGACAATGCACGTTTTTGAAATAACCATTGGAGGCATGTTGACAGTCTGAACAGTATACACAAGCCTCATTTCTATACTCAGTGCACTGTACTGAAGAACAATGAGTGTGGGTTTACTTTAGCCTCTGTTACACAGGTGACTGTACGTAGCGGTTTCCTGTGGTCAAAAGAGTATCGACAAAGACGTTTCTGGTATAAAAAAACCACGAACTATGAAAGTCGTGAGGTTGGCGTAAAACTATTTTTTGACGGTTTAGATGTCTGCATGATGTACAAGCATCAAAATGGCACGTAGTTATTGTTACAAAAACAGAAGCACCCAGAAAACATGGGCAGATGCCACTGTAACTCTGTAGACGTGAACATCATCGGTGGGTATGTAAATGATTAGTGCTGCAATTCACTTTGACAGGAAAAACGGTCACCAGAGTGCGTTAATGTTGTTCATGTAAGGGGCCTGAGCATCAGACGTTGAGTGGTTACTGTGAATGACACGGAGATGCCACACGCTCCTGTCAGACAGGTTGATGAACACCTGACAGAGTCTGAAGTGGGCCTCATTGGGAGTCTTCATTTGGCCAGTTGGTCGAATTGTGCGATATCCATTTGTGTGGTTTTTTTTTCAGACATGTCCGGAAGAACAGACGCCACACACATAAATTTACGCGACTTGGCGGCAATTAAAGATCATTCAATGCAGATGCAATCTTCGTCCAACCTCGTGTAGGAATCGGCGTGAGACTGCAAGCAATGAGGTTATACTTCTGTGGACAACAAGATCCCCAGGTCTGTCCCCGATAGAACTTGTGTGGGATTTCTCGGATATGAATTCCATCCCAGTGCCAGTATCCAGGATATAAAGGAACAGTTGCTTGCTTCAGGAGATGATACAACAGCTTTACGACACCCTTCCCAACCGAATCAGTGCAAGTATCCAGGCCAGAGGGGGTCCAATGTCATACCGATAAGTGGCCTCATACTGCCAACTTCTTTGTAAATTTGAATTTGACTCAACGTTGTAATCACTAAAATGACATCACATACCCTCTGTACCGTCCCCAGTAGAAATATTACAAAAACTTGAAAGTGGTATTTGAAAAAACATTTAATATTGGATTATACGTGAACATTAACCGCTCAGGCGATGTGTAATTTTCTCTCATGTGTATTATTATTATTATTATTATTATTATTATTTCTTTCCTTTCTCAGACGTTATGTCTGGTTAAAAATGGAAAGTGACGCGGACCTTGATCAAGCGTGAATTCCTTTTAACCGTACGGTATATGTTACATTGCATTTAGGAACTCTCAGGTAATTGAACATGTATCAATAATTACAGATTTCTGTAGTTGTACATATACGTTTGGATGTACCTGTATTGCGTTGATGTACTGGTGGATATTGTGTGGTATGACTCCTGTAGTTGATAGTGTAGTTGGTATAATGTCAACTTTATCCTGATGCCACATGTCCTTGACTTCCTCAGCCAGTTGGATGTATTTTTCAATTTTTTCTCCTGTTTTCTTCTGTATATTTGTTGTATTGGATATAGATATTTCGATTAGTTATGTTAATTTCTTCTTTTTATTGGTGAGTATGATGTCAGGTTTGTTATGTGTTGTTGTTTTATCTGTTATAATGGTTCTGTTCCAGTATAATTTGTATTCATCACTCTCCAGTACATTTTGTGGTGCATACTTGTATGTGGGAACGTGTTGTTTTATTAGTTTATATTGTATGGCAAGTTGTTGATGTGTTATTTTTGCTACATTGTAATGTCTTCTGGTGTATTATGTATTTCCTAGTATTGTACATCCGCTTGTAATGTGATCTACTGTTTCTATTTGTTGTTTGCAAAGTCTGCATTTATCTGTTGTGGTATTGGGATCTTTAATAATATGCTTGCTGTAATATCTGGTGTTTATTGTTTGATCCTGTATTGCAATCATGAATTCTTCCGTCTCACTCTATATATTGCCTTTTCCTAGCCATGTGTTGGATGCGTCTTGGTCGATGTGTGGCTGTGTTAGATGATACGCGTGCTTGCCATGTATTGTTTTCTTTTTCGAATTTGCTTTCATCGTATCTGTTGATGTTATGTGATCTAGAGGATTGTAGAAGTTGTTATGAAATTGCAATGGTGTAGCCGATGTATTTATATAAGTGATTAGTTTGTGTATTTTGCTAGTTTCTGCTCGTTCTACAAAGAATTTTCTTAAATTGTCTACCTGTCCATAATGTAGGTTTTTTATGTCGATAAATCCCCTTCCTCCTTCCTTTCTGCTTAATGTGACTCTTTCTGTTGCTGAATGTGTGTGATGTAGTCTATATTTGTGGCATTGTGATCGTGTAAGTGTACTGAGTGCTTCTAGGTCTGTGTTACTCCATTTCACTACTCCAAATGAGTAGGTCAATATTGGTATAGCATAAGTATTTATAGCTTTTTGTCTTGTTTCTTGCTGTCAATTCTGTTTTCAGTATTTTTGTTAGTCTCTGTCTATATTTTTCTTTTAGTTCTTCTTTAATATTTGTATTATCTATTCCTATTTTTTGTCTGTATCCTAGAAATTTATAGGCATCTGTTTTTTCCATCGCTTCTATGCAGTCGCTGTGGTTATCCAATATGTAATCTTGTTGTTTAGTGTGTTTTCCCTTGACTATGGTATTTTTCTTACATTTGTCTGTTCCAAAAGCCATATTTATATCATTGCTGAATACTTCTGTTATCTTTAATAATTCGTTGAGTTGTTGCTGCCAGTAGTTTTAGATCATCCATGTATAGCAAATGTGTGATTTTGTGTTGGTATATTCCAGTAATATTGTATCCATAATTTGTATTATTTAGCATGTTGGATAGTGGGTTCAGAGCAAGGCAGAACCAGAAAGGACTTAATGAGTCTCCTTGGTATATTCCACGCTTAATCTGTATTGGCTGTGATGTGATATTATTTGAATTTGTTTGGATATTAAGTGTGGTTTTCCAATTTTTCATTACTATGTTTAGGAACTGTATCAATTTAGGATCTACTTTGTACATTTCCAATATTTGTAGTCACCATGAGTGGGGTACACTATCAAAAGCTTTTTGGTAATTAATGTATGCGCAGTGTAGCGACCTTTTTTTAGTTTTAGCTTGATATGTCACCTCTGCATCTATTATCAGTTGCTCTTTACATCCTCGTGCTCCTTTGCAGCAGCCTTTCTGTTCTTCATTTATAATTTTGTTCTGTGTTGTATGTGCCATTAATTTCTGTGTAATGACTGAAGTTAATATTTTGTATATTGTTGGTAGGCATGTTATGGGGCGATATTTAGCTGGGTTTGCTGTGTCTGCTTGATCTTTAGGTTTCAGATAAGTTATTCCTGGTGTAAGTGTATCAGGGACTGTGTCTCGGTCTGCAATGTAACTGTTAAATAATTTAGTTAGATGTGAATGTGTTGAGGTGAACTTCTTTAGCCAGAAATTTGCTATTTTATCTTTTCCAGGGGCTTTCCAATTGTGCGTAGAATTAATTGCTCGGGTGACTTCATGTTGCAAAATTATCACTTCAGGCATTTGTGATATCATCTTGTATGTGTCTGTTTCTGCTTGTATCCATCGCGCATGTCTGTTATGTTGTACCGGGTTTGACCATATGTTGCTCCAGAAGTGTTCCATGTCTGTTATGTTTGGTGGATTGACTATTTTAATGTGTGTGTTATCTATTGTCTGGTAAAATTTATTTTGGTTTGTGTTGAATGTTTGGTTTTGTTTCCTTCTATTTTCACTTTTTTTGTATCTTCTAAGTCGTTTGGCCAATGCTTGTAATATTTGCTTCTTGTCATCTAATTGCTCTATCGCTTCTTTTTGTGAGATTTTACCTAACCTTTTTCGTTTTTTGTCTGATATTTCATTTCTTATAAATTGTGTTAGCTGTCCGATGTCTTTTCTCAGTTTTTCTATTCTGATCTGTAGCCTGAGTTGCCATGCTGGTTTTGTGGGTTTCTTCTGTGTGTTGGTTGGTTCTGATCTCTGCCTAGTGTGTATATTTAGTGTTGTGAGTGCTCCTATATAAACCAGTAGTTGTAACTCTCCCATAGTTGTATTTTCTTTTATTTTGTTGTGTAGGATTGTGTTGATAGTTGTTATTGTTGTTTCGACTTGTGGGTTATTTGTTGGTCTATGCAAGAATGGTCTAATGTCTGTATTTGTGTCTATGTATTCTATATATGTCAGCTGAAATTTTTCTTCTATATCTAACATGTGTGTCACTTCGTGTTCTATTTGTGCTTGTTCTGGTGGCTGTCTTAAGATTTCGTTTTCCTCTGATTGTTTAATTGATGCGTGTTTTCTTTGTTTGTTTACTCTGGAATGTTTGAGTCCATTACTGTATTTTCTTCTCCTTCTGGTTGCACATTATTTTGTTCCAGTATTCGTTATACTTGTTGTTTGATGTTTTCTAATTCTGACTGGGGTATCCTGTTATTTTTGATTATTACACGGATCTGATCAGCTAGTCGTTGTTCTGTTAAAAATTTTAATTCTGGGTATGTGGTAATAAATATTGCATATACTTGTGATCTGTATCCAGTTGTGTTGGTTCCTAAGTTTGCTGCTTGGTAATAACAGAACATGAGCTGTAGGTTAACTTCATCTGACCATCTCATCCTCTGTCTTTGTTTTCCTTCTAGGGTGGTTGCAGAAAGCATATCCTGCAAAACACCTCTATTTAGATTTAAATCATTTTCCGTGTGGTTAGCAGTGTCGTTACCATTGTGGACGGGCATAGGGTTCAAGCGTCGTCCCCGAACATGACAGCACTTGTCCGAGGCTTCATTAGTTCTGTCCTGAACCAACTAATCACATTAAAATGGGGGTTAGCCCTATTAGTGGTTTGTTCTTTTCGTCGCCTTTTACGACTGGCAGAACATACCGGAGGCCTATTCTTTTCCCGGTCCTCCACGGGGTTTATTATTATTATTATTCTCCTAAGCAAAGAAGGGAAAGGAGAAAGGTGGAAGGAGTATGCAGAGAGTCTATACAAGGGCGATGTTCTTGAGGACAATATTATAAAAATGGAAGAGAACGTAGATGAAGATGAGATAGGAGATATGATACAGCGTGAAGACTTTGACAGAGCACTGGAAGACCTAAGTCGAAACAAGGCCCCGGGAGTAGACAACATTCCATTAGAGCTACTGACAGCCTTGGGAGAGCTAGGCCTAACAAAAATCTACCATCTAGTGACCAAGATGTGTGAGACAGGCGAAATACCCTCAGACTTCAAGAAGAATATAATAATTCCAATCCCAAAGAAAGCAGGTGTTGACAGATGTGAAAATTACCGAACTATCAGTTTAATAAGCAACGGCTGCAAAATACTAACACGAATTCTGTACAGACGAATGGAAAAACTGGTAGAAGCCGACCTCGGGGAAGATCAGTTTGGATTCCGCAGAAATGTGGGAACACGTGAGGCAACACTGACCCTACGACTTATCTTAGAAAATAGATTAAGGAAAGGCAAACCTACGTTTCTAGCATTTGTAGACTTAGAGAAAGCTTTTGAAAATGTTGACCGGAATACTCTCTTTCAAATTCTAAAGGTGGCAGGGGTAAAATACAGGGAGCGAAAGGCTATTTACAATTTATACAGAAACCAGATGGCAGTTATGAGAGTTGAGGGACATGAAAGGGAAGCAGTGGTTGGGAACGGAGTGAGACGGGGTTGTAGCCACTCCCCCAATGTTATTCAATCTGTATATTGACCAAGCAGTGAAGGAAACAAAAGAAAAATTCGGAGTAGGAATTATAATCCATGGAGAAGAAATAAAAACTTTGAGGTTCGCCGGTGACTGTGTATTTCTGTCAGAGACAGCAAAGGACCTGGAAGAGCAGCTGAATGGAATGGACAGGGTCTTGAAAGGAGGATATAAGATGAGCATCAACAAAAGCAAAACGAGGATAATGGAATGTAGTCAAATTAAATCGGGTGATGCTGGGGGAAGTAGATTAGGAAATGAGAGGCTTAAAGTAGTAAAGGAGTTTTGCTATTTGGGGAGCAAAATAACTGATGATGGTCGAAGTAGAGAGGATATAAAATGTAGACTGGCAATTTGAAGGAAAGTGTTTCTGAAGAAGAGAAATTTATTAACATCGAGTATAGATTTAAGCGTCAGGAAGTCGTTTCTGAAAGTATTTGTATGGAAGTGAAACGTGGACGATAAATAGTTTAGACAAAAAGCGAATAGAAGCTTTCGAAATGTGGTGCTACAGAAGAATGCTGAAGATTAGATGGGTACATCACATAACTAATGAGGAGGTATTGAATAGAATTGGAGAGAAGAGAAATTTGTGGCACAACTTGACTAGGAGAAGGGATCGGTTGGTGGGGCATATTCTGAGGCATCAAGGGATCACCAATTTAGTATTGGAGGGCAGCGTGGAGGGTAAAAATCGTAGAGGGAGACCAAGAGATGAATATACTAAACAGATTCAGAAGATTTAGGTTGCAGTAGGTATTGAATGAAGAAGCTTGCACAGGATAGAGTAGCATGGAGAGCTGCATCAAACCAGTCTCAGGACTGAAGACCACAACAACAACAACAACATTATCATTATCATATAAAATTCTGTGTGTGGCATCAATAGTAAAGATGCCACATAGTTTCAAAAGTTGGCTCCACTACGAGAGACACCGACGACAGCGCCCTCTAGCCGGTGCTGTCGAGGTCTACGAGCATGGCGACTGCTTCAGCCATTTCATCAGGTGCAGCCAGCCAGGACACGTCGCTTTAGCTTCGCACTTGATTCCACGTTATGTATCTTATTGCTTGAGTAAAAGTGATTTAAATTTATACAGCAGTACCGACGTGTTTCACCTTTTCCTGATCCAACCCACGCGCCGCCTTCCAGGCGGGATACAAAACTGTGGATCATTTTCTAGTGCAAAGAATAAAAAAGATGCACTCTGACAATAATGGACCATGTAGATGGAAAAGAAACCATCTTTTTTCATATTTTATCCGTTGTCACTCTCTCTCGTCTTCGATTCGAGTAGTCGGACATCTTGGCGAGTGCTGTTGAATGTAAGCATTATTATACTTGTAATCAAATAATATATTAGTTTCATGCTATTATTAACTTTTACTTGTAAGAGGTAAGCCCTATCTCATGTCCATTTCCTTTGAATATCAGTAATTCAAGTTATTTTCAGCGCAACAATTGCAGCCGCCGTTGCAGCCACAGCCGCCATTACGTGGCAATTTTAATTTATGAAATTAGCGGAAGCGGATTATTCGCACGCTTCAACTATAATACATATTTTTTCCACAGCCGCCAGCCGCTGCAACGGAAGACATAGCTTTAAGATTTTTATTTTCAGTTTAACAGCCGAGATTCAGAGCCACGACTCAGGCTACAATGCATCACGAAAGAAAACGGTAAGAAATTATTCTCTCGCGCGTGTGTGGGCAAACGCAAATAATAATCAGAGATCTCATATTTGATCAAAAACGTTTAGCCGAGGCAAGAACCTAAAAAAGTTTATTTCAGTTTTCAACTTATATGTAGCTTACAATTATTAACGTGATTAATGATTTTGCTAAGGAATAAGTTTCATTGAACAAACCGCCTTACAAAAAGCAATTTAATTCAAATCAAAGAAAAAATCAAAATTAAACTAATAACCAGATTAACAATTAATTTTGAGAAAAGCCCACCACGTAATAACGACATTTATATAAAAAGAACGAGAAAAATATATTATATTATCATAAATCACGCGAGACCTCTCAACCTGTGAAGTTTTATTACGTTTCCTTCTCCCTTTCTGGGCGCTTCATTTCCATTTCACTGATTACAGCTCAGTAGTAATATCCTTGTCCGACGGCTGCTAGTCTTCGAGTAGTGGTGCAAGACGACGCAGAAGGGATTCCATTACTTGTTCACGGAGGGCAGGTGCAGATGTGAAGGGATTACAATGTGTTCTCGAGCGGTTCTAGGCACTTCAGTCCGGACCCACGCGGCTGCTACGTCGCAGGTTCGAATCCTGCCACGGGCATGGATGTGTGTGCTGTCCTTAGGTTAGTTACGTTTACGTAGTTAGTCTAGGGGACTGACGACCTCAGATGTTAAGTCCCATAGTGCTTAGAGCCATTTGAGCCATTTTTACAATGTGTTCGGCGCACTACACGGCGCTGCTCCCTTGTGGTGGTAAGACGTGGTCAACGGGAACCTTCATGAGTATCCCTGCCACCCTAATATCTCGTCTATGTTAAAGTTACTTGAACTTCTTTAAAGTTGTACATTTTTTCAGTTGTATAGGTATGTGGAAGGAATCATCGTGGCAGCCGGCCGAACTGTTTTAGGGTAGCACAGGTCACTGACGACTTTTCCCTAACGGAAAATGACAAAGAACCCCTCGAGTGCGAGGTCGCAAAAGGCCAATGATGTTTACAGCATTCGACGCCTCACGTGTACTCTACGATACAACCACAATGTTGGCTGCTAATGGCAACAGGGGACGAGACTGGAGGTATCCAGTGGTGAGCACAGCTTGAGGCTGTGGAGCGATATTGAACTGCTTAGACGACGAGTAATTCACAAGAGTGCTACACTGCTATTGGTGTTGATACGAAGCAGAGGAATGGCAGCGAGAAACGAGGCAAACATTGCGTTATATCTACAACAACAGTTGCCGAAGTTGACATTTCGTCAGAAAGGAACCCAAGGAATTTCGGAAAGGGAGAAAGAAGTGGCAGATGAAATATTAGCGTTTCTGCAAAATGAGTCAGTGGAATGTGTGGTGTCGTATACCCTCGACTATTCTGTCTCTATTGAAACGTAGTAACGGTAAATCGTTGTCCATGGAGCGGGTACTGAACATAATTACGTACACGGAATATCGTCCGTAGCATAGTACAGAAAAAATCATGAACAGATTTTGAATAAGTCCGTGTCAATGTGACCTTGTAGTGCACAAGAAAAACTACCGATATTCAAGGGAGGACAAGGCGCACTTGTTACAAAAACTGTTGTTTGGGCGTTTCAAGGATACTCGATACAATTTACAGGTTGTGCATGGTGGTGACCTGGTATGTTATGCACATAAAATGGCGCGCGACATAGATTACAGTGATTTCAAGGGAATCAGTGGATGGTTCCATAACTTCAAACAGCGCTACAGAATTGCACGACGTAAGATAACGAAAGTTCAAACAAAGCGTCAAACTGACGATGCACAGCAAACTGCGGAAACAGAACAAAATTTGTGGATGAGGTAAACAAGTTTCTCCTAACGTCCCGTAAGGAATTTGTTTTCAACTCCGACTAATCGGGATTTGAAGAGAAAATGCATGTGAAAGAAACTCTGGAAATTAGAGGTACCAAGTGAGTTGCATCAAAATCAACTAACATCAATGCCTTAACGAATTCGTATACAATTATGCCGACTGTTAATCTGGATGGTAAATTGGCTGGAAAGTTGTTTATTGTGCTGCGAGAAGCTGGAGGTGCTCTGTCCCCCTACGATTCTTTCTCGTGTGCGTGATCTCGCAAGGGAAGAAGAGAATATTTACAATCGCACCAAAAAGTATTGGCAACGTGCGTATTTATCGTTTCTGGTTACAAACGTCGCACCTTCCGGTACACAGCACATGTACGTGCTACCTCACATACCAGACATTACAATTCTGCCCACAGTGCCTACAATTAACAAAGAAATGCAGTGTTAAGGGCAAACATGTATCTCCTCTGCACACTAAAAGTACTGGCACAGAGCGTGGCTTCTCGGTATATTGCTGGGTTTTCAGGTACCGGAACGCCATCTGCTGACGCAGTACACTCTGCGTATTGTTGACGGCCCAGTCGCTAGTATGTTGCTGTATTGCGCGATAGTGGTCAGCATGGGGCCGAAGAAGAACGAACATTCAGTGGCGTTGCGTGAGAGAGTGGTATTGCTCCATTCACAAGGGAGAAGCTATCGACAAATCGGAGAAGAGATGTTTGTTACCTACACCACGGTACGAGCCATCATTCATAAATATAAAGAGACTGGAACAACAGTGAATATTGTCGTCCTGGACGTCCAAAAGTGCTTACAACCCGAGAGCGTCGCCGTATCATCGCACTTGCTCGGAAGGAACCTGCTACAAGTGCAACAACTATTGCTGAGGTTGTTCAGACAACGTCCGACAAGACGGTTAGTGCTCAAACTATACGAAATGTGTTGAATGAGGCTGACATGCATGGACGTTCTCCCAGGAAAAAGCCATACATATCGGAAATTAACCGGCAGAAAAGCCTGCAGTTTGCCAAGGACTACATCAGCAAGCCGATGGAGTTTTGGAACACTGTGATATTTAGCGACGAATCGAAGTTCAATGTGTTCGGATTTGATGCAAGAAAAAAGTTTGGCGCCGTGGGGGCGGTATCATGGTCTGGGGCTGTATGGCGGCGTCCGGCGTTCGAAATCTAGCTGTAATTCCACGGTTCAATGGATCATGTAAGATACATCGACGTGTTGCGAGGTAATTTACACACTAGTGCACAGACATTGGGCCTTACTGGGGTGTTTCATTTCCAGCAAGACAACTACCCAAAACATACCGCCATGAAAAACCGGAAGTGGTTACTGTACAATGCCCCCAGTAGGGTTCTAACACCACCTCAGAGCCCTGAGTTGAACCCCTTTGAGAACCTGTGGGCTCATCTTAACACACAAGTCAGAAAAAGGCGTCTGTTCGGTAAAAACGACTTGGAGAAAGTGCTCCTGGAGGAATGGTCGAAAATTACCCCTGATATCGCCCGGAATTTAATGCAAAGCATTCCTAGGTGTTTACGTGCTGTTATAGATGCTAAAGGGATCCACACTAGCTATTAGAAGGTAATCATCAATGAAGAAAACGAACGAACACACTGGCCGATTCATACGCGTGTGCAAATACTTTTTTGGATGCAGAAGAGCGATGTTTATTTTCATAGCACTGTATGTTACTTTACGGACAGGTAACCTATGTAATGAAAGGTGGCACGTGTCTGGGTTCTGTTCTGAAATATATGTTTTGTTTAACCTACAACCACTAAAATGTAACTGTGCCAATATTTTTTCGTGCGACTGTACGTCACAGTAAGCAAGAGGAGGAAAATGGGTGTAAGACAACTACAACTGTGGTATGAGCACTGCTTTTGGCCAATAGTTGGTCAAAATAACTTGCTGTTGTTTGATTCTTGATCTGCGAATAAAAATCATGCTCCTTTAGAGCAAACTGTCCCTCGTGAAAAGTGAGTGACATTGCAGTTCATACCACCCGGAACCACTGGACAAATTCAGCCTCTGGATGTTTGTATTTTTCCGTGCCTATAAAATATGTTATCGCACTGTCTGTAGCTACGCCTATTTCGCGATAAGCTCCACGACAGACTGTTTTACGTTCGGTTACATGCCATCACATTCCATCAGTTCTCATCAGCCCTCTACACCAATATGATTCTATGTTCATTCTTTGAGAGTGGAAACCTGGTTGAACGGCCTGCACGGTTTGCAATTCCTAAGGAGTTCGCCTTCGATCTTCATGGTGCGAAGGGGTTCGCGATGCAACTTAATGGTTTATTTTGAACATTTCTTGAATACCGACGACGTCCACTTTGTGAAGTGTAATACGTACCTCCCATAGAAGGTTGATCGCGGTACCTCTTGGACACTCATTTTCTGTCGCCCTGATGCACACGACAAGTCATTAGCAGCTACCACTTTTCCTGTCATAATTGTTATCACATCACCTAGAAACGACGGAGAGACTCCGTCCCCGCCGCAGCCGCAGTGGTCCACAACCCCACGACGACCACCGCAGTCCACTTCACCCCTCCGCCGCCCCACGCCGAACCTAGGGTTATTGCGCGGTTTGGCCTCCGGTGGACCCCCCCCCCCCCCCCCCCCCAGGGAACGTCTCACACCAGACGAGTGTAACCCCTATGTTTGCGTGATAGAGTAATGGTGGTGTACGCGTACGTGGAGAACTTGTTTGCGCAGCAATCGCCGACATAGTGTAGCTGAGGCGGAATAAGGGCAACCAGCCCGCATTCGCCGAGGCAGATGGAAAACCGCCTAAAAACCATCCACAGACTGGCCTGCTCACCGGACCTCTACGCAAGTCCACCGGGCAGATTCGTGCCGGGGACCAGGCGCTCCTTCCCACTCCGGAAAGCCGTGCATTAGACCGCTCGGTAACCGGGCGGGCAAATGATCCTTACTAAAGATTGAAGTTGCGTCCTCGCACTCAAGAGGTTGCTTGTGAGCGCTGCGGGCCGTGGCACACTCGAGAGGAGAGAGGGAGTGCTTACCGAGCGGCGCGCTGCAGCAGCAGGCGTCGTGCAGCAGCTTCTCGCTGCAGTAGCTGTACACGGAGGAGTCGCACAGCGGGCACCGCCGCCTGCCCTCCGCGCCGACAGGGCCTGAAACCAACATGTCAGCAACATTACCTCCAGCTCCGTACCAGATAACAACTATAGTGTCACAAAATTGAAATTTGGTATAGATAAAGAATTTTCAACCAGTCTAAGGCCAATACCAATCTTTCGACATGAAGATGATCAGTATCGTCATGATCACAGATCGACAACTAAAGGGCTTATTTCAATAGTGGTACAAGTCCATTACCTCCACTTTTCTGCCTATAATGCTTCTGAAATTAATGATCCAAACAAACGGAAAGAAAAGTTCATCTCTAGCAAGAAGCCATATGCTTGAATATTTCTGGTATCTCAACTGCAGATTTTTCAGTGCTCATTTAACTTTAGGACTCGGTATCTCAAAATCAACAAAAATGGACTTGCACCACTATTGAAATAAGCCCTACAATTGGTCTAAAGCGCGTTCATTTCAAAATAAGTCTTTATCACTGTGAGTATCCGCATGTTGCAATCCACATCCCTGAATCTCTAAGAGATAAACGGTTCAAATGGCTCTGAGCACTATGTGACTTAACATCGGAGGTCATCAGTCCCCTAGACTTAGAACTACTTAAACCTAACTAACCTAAGGACATCACACACATCCAAGCCCGAGGCAGGATTCGAACATGCGACCGTAGAAGTCGCGCGGTTCCGGACTGAAGCGCCTAGAACCTCTCGGCCACCGCGGCCGGCTCTAAGAGATACAGCTCGCATGTTAACTTCGGATGGTCGACGATCACTACGGAGGTTTTGGTGGCATAGTGTTCAAGCTGTCAATTTGACTAAATACGTAGGAATTACAACTATCAGCAACTTTAATTGGAAAGGCCACATAGATAACATTGTGGGGAAGGCGAAACAAAGACTGTGCTTTGTTGGTAGAACACTTAAAAGATACGACAAACCCACTAAAAAGACAGCCTACATTACACTTCTCCGTCCTCTGCTGGAATATTGCTGCGTGGTGTGGGATCCTCACCAGGTAGGATTGACGGAAGACATCGAAAAAGTGCAAAGAAGGGCAGTTCGTTTCGTGTTATCGCCCAATTGGGGTGAGAGTGTCACTGATATGATACGCGAGTTGGGGTGGCAGTCACTGAAACAAAGGCGGTTTTCTTTGCGGCGAGATCTATTTACGAAATTTCAGTCAACAACTTTCTCTTCCGAATGCAAAAATATTTTGTTGACACCCACCTACGTAGGGAGAAATGATCATCATAATAAAATAAGAGAAATAAGAGCTCGAACGGAAAGATTTAGGTGTTCCTTTTTCCCACGCGCCATTCAAGAGTGGAAGTAGTATCAAAATGGTTCGATGAACCCTCTGCCAGGCACTTAAGTGTGAATTGCAGAGTAACGATGTAGATGTAGAAGTAGAAGTTTATCGTGAGTCTGTCCAATGCAAAGTCCCAAGCTACTGTAAAAAAGCGCAGGTGACTTCTATGAATAAGAAGAGCAACAGAACGGACCCGAAAAATTACAGACCAATGTATGTAATATTGGTTTGCTGCAGAATCCGTCCACGAATCTGTTCGGTTTTAGAAAGCATCGCTCGTGTGAAACACAGCTTGCCTTTTCTCACTTGATATACTACGAACTATGGATGAAGGGCAATAGGCAGATTCCATATTTCTAGATTTATGGAAAGCGTTGCAGGCTGTTATCGAAGGCACGAGCATATGGAATAGTTTCACAGATATGTGAATGGCGTGAAGACTTCTTAAGCAATAGAACCCAGTATGTTGTCTTCGACGGCGAGTGTTCATCAGAGACTAAGGTGTCGTCGGGAGTGCCCCAGCGACGTGTGATACGATCGCTGTTATGCTCTATATACTTCAATGATTTGGCGGACGGGTTGGGCAGTTATCAGCGATTGTTTCCTGATAATACTGTGCTGTAGGGTAAGGTGTCGAAGTTGAGTGACTGTAGGAGGAGACAAGATGATTTAGATAAGATCTCTGGTTGGTATGACCAATGGCAGCTAGATCTAAATGTAGAAAAATATAAGCTTATGCTGATGAGTAGAAAAAACAAACACGTAGTATTCATATACAGCATTAACAGTGTCCTGCTTGACAGAGTCACGTCGTTTAACTGCAATAAGCTGTATGAAATGGAACGAGCATCTGAGGAATGTGGTAGGAAAGGCGAATGGTCGGCTTCGGTTTATTGGGAGAATTCTAGTAACGTGTGATTCTTTTGTAAAGGAGACCGCATATAAAACGCTGGTGCGACCTTTCTTGCGTATTGTTCGAGTGTTTGGGATGCGTACCAGGTCGCATTAAAGGAATACATCGAAACATTTCAAAGGCGGACTGCTAGATTTGTTACTGGTAGATTTCAACAACACACAAGTGTTACGGAGATGCTTCGAGAGCTCAAATGGGAATACCTGGAGGGAAGGCGACGTTCTTTACTAGGAACATTATTGAGAAAATTTAGAGAATTGGCATCTGAAGCTGACTGCCGAACCATCCTGTTAACTCCAACGTGCATTGCGCGTAAGGGCCACGAAGATAAGATACGAGAAATTAGGGCTCATACGGAGGCATATGGCAGTCGTTTTTCCCTCGTTCTATTTGCGAGTGGAACGGGAAAGGAGATGACTAGTAGTGGTACGGGTACCCTCCGCCACGCGCCATTAAGGTGGACTGCGCAGTTTCGATGTAGGTATAGTTGGTGTGTCTGTTTCACCACTGCTCTTTTTTTTTCCAGGAGTCTAGTCCGCTTGCAGTCGTGTCAGGTGTTGGATGTAGATCGTTGCGGATTGTACACAGATGGAAACAGAATACACTGCGAAACGCAATTAAAGGGTCACCTTTTCGAAACACCGTAGCTGTCTCCCTCTGCGACACATAAGTTTGAAATTTGGTCAAAGCTGCCAACGACCTTCCCCTGCAGTGGTGTGAAAGTAGCACATATGAGGTATAAGCCATCGAATTGCACCCCTATACTGCCCAACGCCACAATAGGCGTGCCCAAGATGGAGAGGTCGTCACAACCCCTATTGGCTACAACGTCGACTACGCTCAAGATCCTAGAGTCTAGCATCACAACTTCCTCTGGTTTCGGCTCTTGAGGAAGAATGGGCTATTTCTTCGCAGACATTCATACACGTCACCGGAGGTGTCCCCATCAGAGTGCAAGCCATTTTGAAGGAGAAATGTCGACACACCATGTATTAATGTCAACCAACAGGTGTCTGGATACTTTTGAACAGAAAGTGTACTATAGGAGTGAGCTTGCTTGGTACGAGATGAAACTGTTGGCAGGAACGCTGCTCACACAATGGAGTACTACAGGAGGGCCGCCGTCCAAGACTTGAACAGCAACTTACCATCACGCTGTGGGCAGCGTGCCAAGAAACGTCCAAGCATAAAACAATGTATGGGACTGAATTGGATGTTACCTAGCGGCAGATTTTGGTTTCCAAAAAATCTGCATGTGTGAACAGGCTGCCTCTATATTTGTTGTTGCCATATAATTTTGTTTTTATTTCACAGTAAAGTTATTTTTATAATTTTTATAAGGCTTATTCTTTCATTACGTGCTTCCTTTGTATTAACACTCACATACGTTCGCAAATATGCAGCTGATTCAAAACTATTTTCAACTGCTTATTTTTCCAAGATGTTAAATCATCTGCATCTGCATCTACATGGATACTTTGCAAATCACATTTAAGTGCCTGGCAGAGGGTTCACCGAACCACCTTCGCAATTCTCTATTATTCCAATCTCGTATAGCGCGCGGAAAGAATGAACACCTATATCTTTCCGTACGAGCTCTGATTTCCGTTATTTTATCTTGGTGATAGTTCCTCCCTATGTAAGTAGGTGTCAACAAAATATTTTCGCGTTCGGAGGAGAAAGTTAGTGATTGGAATTTCGTGAGAAGATTCCGTCGCATCGAAAAACTCCTTTCTTTTAATTATTTCCATCCCAAATCCTGTATCATTTCTGTGACACTCTCTCCCACATTTCGCGATAATACAAAACGTTCTGTCTTTCTTTGAACTTTTTCGATGTACTCCGTCAGTCCTGTCTGGTAAGGATCCCACACCGCGCAGCAGTATTCTAAAAGAGGACGGACAAGCGTAGTGTAGGCCGTCTCCTTAGTAGGTCTGTTACATTTTCTCAGTGTCCTGCCAATAAAACGCAGTCTTTAGTTAGCCTTCCCCACAACATTTTCTATGTGTTCCTTCCAATTTAAGTTGTTCGTTATCGTAATACATAGGTATTAAGTTGAATTTACGGCTTTTAGATTAGATTGATTTATCATGTAACCGAAGTTTAACAAGTTCCTTTTAGCACTCATGTGGATGACCTCACACTTTGTTATTTAAGGTCAACTGCCACTTTTCGTACCATTCCGATATTTCTTCTAAATCATTTTGCAGTTTGTTTTGATCTTCTGATGACTTTATTAGTTGATAAACGACAGCGTCATCTGCAAACAACCGAAAAAGGCTGCTCAGATTGTCTCCCAAATCGTTGATATAGATGAGGAACAGCAAAGTGCCTATAACACTACCTTGTGGAACGCCAGAAATCACTTCTGTTTTTACTCGATGACTTTCCATCAGTTACTACGAACTGTGACCTCTCTGACAGGAAATTACAAATCCAGTCACATAACTGAGACGATATCCCATAAGCACGCAATTTCACTACGAGCCGCTTGTGTGGTACAGTGTCAAAAGCCTTCCGGAAATCCATAAATGCGGAATCGATCTGAAATCCCTTGTCAATAGCACTCAGCACAAAATGTGAATAAAGAGCTAGTTGTGTTTCACAAGAGCGATGTTTTCTAAACCAATGTTGGCTGTGTGTCAATAGACCGTTTTCTTCGAGGTAATTCATAATGTTCGAACACAATATGTGTTATAAAATCCTGCTGCGTATCGACCTTAACGATATGGGCCTGTCATTTAGTGTATTACTCCTACTACCTTTCTTGAATATCGGTGTGATCTGTGCAACTTTCCAGTCTTTGGGTACGGATCTTTCGTCGAGCGAACGGTTATATATGAATGTTAAGTATGGAGCTAATGCATCAGCATACTCCGAAAGGAACCTAATTGCTCTACAGTCTGGACAAGAAGACTTACTTTTATGAAGTGATTTAAGTTGCTTCACTACTCCGAGGATATTTACTTCTACGTTACTGATGTTGGCAGCTGTTCTCTATTCGAATTCTGGAATATTTACCTCGTCTTCGTCTGCGAAGGCATTTCGGAAGGCTGTGTTTAGTAACTCTGCGTTGGCAGCACTGTCTTCGATAGTATCTCCATTGCTATCGCGCAGAGAAGGCACTGATTGTTTCTTGCCGTTGACATACTTCACATCCGACCACAATCTCTTTGGATTTTCTGCCAGGTTTCGAGACAAAGTTTTGTTGTTGAAACTGTTACATTGAAGTCCGCGCTAAATTTCGAGCTTCTGTAAAAGATCTCCAATCTTGGGGATTTTGCGTCTGATTAAATTCGGCATGTTTGTTTCGTTGTTACTGCAACAGTGCTCTAACCCGTTTTGTGTACCAAGGAGGATCAGCTCCGTCGTTTGTTAATTTATTTGGTATTAATCTCTCAACTGCTGCCGATACTATTTCTCTGAATTTAAGCCACATCTAGTCTACACCTATTTTATTAATTTGGAATGAGTGGTGATTGTCTCTCGGGAAGGCGTCAAGTGAATTTTTATCTGCTTTTTTGAATAGGTATATTTTTCGCTTATTTTTCGAGCATTTGGTAATTACAATATTCAATCCCGCTACGACAACCCTGTGTTAACTTGTCCCTGAAATCGGTTTTGATGCTCGTTAATAGCTCACGATTATTTGTTGCTAAGAAGTCGAGTGTGTTTTCACAACCGTTTACTATTCGCGTGGGCTCATGAAATAACTGCTCGAAATAATTTTCATAGAATGCGTTTAGCACAATTTCGGATGATATTTTATGTCTGCCTCCGGAATTAAACATGTATTTTCGCCAACATAGCGAGGGTAAATTAAAGTCACCACCAACTTTTATCAAACTGAACAAACGAAGAAAAATAATGAAAAAATCACAGTTCGTGATTTCCTTTTCTGTGTTCGTGACTCGACGTCTGTTTAAAAACCGCTGGTAGCAATATTCCGATTTTTACGAAACGCCACTCGAGGACTGCGCCTTAGTCCTGTTCCGACCGTCGCCTTCTGCGGCCTACGAGGCAGTATGAGGAGCGATCTATGATCATGGAACGTCTGATCAGTATGCCACCACTCCCTCCAGCCATTATTGCCAGTAAGTGAATCTTGATGGACCTGCTGCTTCTTCATTCAAACAGCTCTTCATCTGGCCTCACAAGACTGAGACCTCTCTACGTCTGAAAAAATGTGTGAAGTATCGGAAATCGAACCCGGGTTCTTCCACGCTGACGGCAGAGACGCTAACGATTCGGCTCCGGAGGCAATCAACCCGACTTTTATTTAGATGTAAATCAGTTCGAACACGTCGAAAATTCCGTACGAACATTTCCAACCTTTAATTGACGTTCTGCACATTTAAGTGTTATGCAAAGTGATTTTACTTCTACCAAGGAAAACGAAAATTTTCCCGGTGCATAAGAGCGGTAGGCCACCCACAGTGCGGATCCTGCGGCTTGCAGCTTATCTGATGTGTGGGGACTGTTATGACATTCTTTTAATAGATAATTTTCCAAGGTGTCTTGTAAGCAGACTGAACTAGCCAGATGCCTCGCATGATATACAATTGCGGAGGATGTTCTCTGAAACCTTGACAAGCAAGAAACCTGTGTGAGCTGTTGCATCAACCTACTTAGATGAGCTACTTCGTGCATCACAATCGGCAAATTTTTCCAGTGTAAAAATACTATACACCTTTCGCAGTTTTTAACTAACTTGAAGAGCCACCGACAAATAAATACAAAATACTTCAGAATTTCTAGGGGCGTAGACTTTTCTACCAGCTTTCTTGGCAGCCGTACCCCTTAGAAGAAACTTTCATTAAATACATCACGTTCTACAAGGAGAGGTTAAAACTTGGTGCCAGCGAATATCGTACTTCTTTCGACCATCACGAAGCGAGACGTCAAGCTTAACGGTCTTTCAGTGGATCACCATCAGTAGTGAGCGCTCGTCCACCGAGAGACATTTAAGAGAAATCCATGACGTAATTCAGGACAGGGATGGACATTGTGCTCTTCACCACATCAGAGGAAAAATTACTGGTTGAACACAATGCGAAACTAAAAATGACCATCGTACAAGTGATCTGCGAAGGCAGTACTTTATTCGCCAGGGAGTGCAATAGTTACGATTTAATGTGAATCTGAATAAGTGATATTTCTCGTAGCGATCGTCGGTGAACACTTTGTGTTGCCTCTGATGCATTTTGCTTACCTTTTTTTAAGATCGTCATTATTTCACAAATCATTCATGAAACTCGAAAATGGGTATTTTCAGTGAAAGGGGTAAGTGAAACTTCATACCTTGATTTGTTGCATTCGTATAGCTTAACGTGTGCTACTCCGTTCCCCGTGCTCGTCTAATGGAGACCGTCAGAGCAGAATTGCATTTGCTCACCTTTCCGTCAAGGCAACAATGGAGCACGAGTACCGTACGATCGGCATCAGGACATCGCAGACTGAAGTTAGGTATAAATCTTTTAACGAACAGAGAATTTCTTTGACTGCCGGTTGCAGAA
The DNA here is from genome assembly GCF_023864345.2 of Schistocerca serialis cubense. Lineage (NCBI taxonomy): Eukaryota > Metazoa > Arthropoda > Insecta > Orthoptera > Acrididae > Schistocerca > Schistocerca serialis. The sequence goes on from NC_064640.1 coordinate 310,430,234, forward strand.
GACGCACAGAAAACGGTAAGTCGCTGTAATGTCCTACTCAGTAGTGAAGACAGAAATAAGTGAAAATGGGCTTTGATAGGTCCGTCGTTTGGTCATACCCATTTGAAATTTCGGAATGGGTTTTCGGAATGGTGAAATTCATAGGAGAGTACATCTATTGAACTCAGCTAGTTCATTTCAGAATCGCATCTTTATGAAAACGAGCTGCCCACAGTATTATGACAAAATCACCTATTACATTCTATCATACTGATGATTCTCCAAATGAAGTGATCGTAAAGAATAAAGGCATTGGAAATAATACCATATGAATTTTGAAAATCCATGTAGAAGTTATGGATGAATCATTTCAGACGTCCCTGTAACCTTTCAGTCCAATAATTGATATCGAACGTGAAAAATGGGCTGGGAATATCACCAACAAAAGAACAGTATACAGGGTGATCAGAAACAGGCTGAAAAGCTTGTGATGGTGTTGCAGGGGAGGATGTGCTGAGAAATAATTTTTAAGAAAAAATTCGATACGTTGCTCCGTTTCCTAGTTATTTAACATTGAAGTTAGGCGATCGAGTCGTCGTGTGCGCAAATTCAAGCAGCCTGCCAGAAGCAGTGTCGCCAAACGTGTTCTTCGTTTGGTTTCCTCAAACCGAACAAACGTACTTTGGCTCACCTAGCTTAAATTTATCACTTTCAAAAAGCGCACATTTTAATGGTAAGAACACTTCATAAGTGGTAACTCACGGACCCATAGAAGTCCGAGCATTACCGCATTTCAGCGCTTTCAAGTGCTTTAATTTGCTCTTGCAACTACCTGATCGAATAAGTTAAACGGTAAATAACTCGAAAACCAGACGTACGTACACCCTAAAGAGATGTCCACAACAAATAAACTTGTCAGTTCCAACGTGGATAAAAAATTCCCCTCTGTAGCCATTATTCACAATGTCACATTGAAAAAACCAGAAGAACGGTGAAGAAGACAGCACTCAGCAATAAGAATAACGTCAGGGATATTAGACGTAGATCGGCACAGAGACAGAGAAAGATAAGGAAAATACTTTGAGGAAGAGCACAAATCCTTAGAAAAGCGCAGACACCGCTAATAGAACAGTAGGAGCTGTAACGTGAATATCGCAAGAGAAAGAGTGTAAACGCATCACACAGTTTCGCAGAACTCCCAAAGTTAACCGAGTGAGATGGCACACTGCTAAATGTCTGAACTCGTATTCTGGAGAAGTCCGTCCAGCTATCCATATTTAAGTTTTCCGTGCTTTCCCTAACTCAAATGTTTAAATGGCTCTGAGCGTTATGGGACTTAACATCTGAGGTCATCAGTCCCCTAGACTCAGAACTACTTAAACGTAACTAACCTAAGGACATCACACACATCCATGCCCGAGGCAGGATTCGAACCTGCGACCGTAGCGTTCGCGCGGTTCCGGACTGAAGCGCCTAGAACCGCTCGGCTACAACGGCCGGCTTCCCTAAATCACTTAAGGTGATTTCCTGGATGGTTCATTTCAAAGTACATGGTACCGATTTCTTCTCCGGTCAATGCTTGTGCTCCGTTTCTAATGACCTCGTGGTCGACATGATGATAATTCCAAACCTTTCTTTCTTCTTCCTTCCTTCCTTCGAGCTTTCCTTCCTTCCATCCTTCCCAGAGACATTAACACAAACACCACTAAGATTTCCAAACAATTCGATACTAAACGAAAATAAGAATGAGATAATGTGGGAAAAACGATCTTAGAGGGGGCGGACACTGAACACAGAACAGAGATGAATAACAATACCTTTTACATGGAGAAAAGGTAACGCAAACTCACATGTAGAAAGAAGGGAACTAGAAGAATGACACAAACAAAAGAGAAGAAGAATAAGGAGCAATCAGATTTGACATTTACGCTGGAGTCGTTACAGGACAGCTAACTAAGCGAAGAAATGGGGAATGGACAGCTTGCAACGAGACCGGCAGTAGACTTTGCTCAGAAGAAAGAGAAATTCTTGAACATAAAAAGAAGAAACTATTAAAGTTCACAAGTGTAGTTATAAAGAAGAACAGACCTCGAACAGGAAAAGAAAATAGAAGAAAGAGGACTGCACGAGCCATATGTAAACGTGAGAGTGTGTCCACAGACCGCAGGTGATCAAAATGTTCAAATGTTAACTGCTAAGGTGATCAGTCCCTAAGCTTACACACTACTTAACCTAAATTATCCTAAGGACAAACACACACACTCATGCCCGAGGGAGGACTCGAACCTCCGCCGGGACCAGCCGCACAGTCCATGACTACAGGTGTTATATACATAGTTCCACGTATTCAGCGCGTACACAAATTTCCCACTAGAGCGCGCCCCGCTAAGCACAACAGCGCAGGCGCAGCGCTCGTTCGTCTCCGCACTACGAGATGGCGCTGCCTTAGAGACAGATCAAATTCTGCTTCCGCCGATCCGCGTATTAATATGTAATGCAGCCAATGAGATTGCTGCTAACGTAGAACCTTTTCTCCTCGCGGATCACACTCGCACAGTGATACCTGAACGTGCGAGGTATTATAATGAGTGTACAGACCTCCGATTACTCAGTCTGCATTTGACTGCACCAGTCTGTACCAGTCTACACTAGCCTGTACCAGTCTGTAGTCAAGTTTCAGCCTGCACCTAATAAGAGTACCATATTCCTGTACATAGCCACGAAGATAAATGTATAGGCACTTTCGTCAAGTATCAGAGATATGTGAGAATAAGATTAACGTACCAAGACCGAAGGAACTTCAGATTGTCAATTGTAAACAGCATCCAGAATCAAGTTATGTAATGTCTATGCTTTTTATTATTTTAATAAATGTGTGTGAAAATTAATCAAGTTCTGTTTAAAGTTGGTCACCGTCAATCTGCTACTCTAAGCGCGCAAGTGGCATTTCTATCGTCTGACCTAACGGCAGAAGATAAACACGCCACGATAGGACCACGAGACATATTGCTGACACTCGCCTACTTCGTTAGAGCGACAAGTCAAATAATCTGATGGTGTGTGTACCGAAGGTCTTACAGTACGCACACCACAGCAGGTGATCAGGCCGACGGCAGACCGCAAAGTAATATTTTTTTTTCCTTTGTTGAATTTCAATGGTCCATCCGGGGCGGGCTGGCAGCAGCATAGGCGCCGCTCTTCAGCCTAAATTAAACTATGTACCTCATTATCACTATGAAAGCAGCAAAAAACTGTCAACATGATGGGCTCACCCGGCAGAAGGCCCTGTGCCCGAACACAAGGACGAAACCCTCAGTTGAGATTCTGCTCAGCTAGGTTAAACACATGCAGGATTCGCAGTGGAGTCAAAATGATTTGTGTAGATGAATATTTGTACGCAGTATCGGTCGCGGTTTCTTTGCTACAGCAAGCATTCCGTGGAATACCAAACGACATACAGAAACCACAGCGAGATAAAATATCGCTTGGTGGCTCTGCGCGCACGTCACGCGGTACCGTGTGATTATAATTAAAGTGCAACTATTCACAGAGGTCCAGTGTGCCCTATCATTGTTGTATGGCAGTGAAACTTGGACGATATTCTAATGCGTTAATGCGTTTACGCTGGAAAAAAATTGGTTCCAATTTGGCCATCAGATGCAAATCTAGCACTGTGAATGGAATAAAGATGTATGGAATGTTTCCATATTATGTAACGGATTAGGAACGGGGCATGGGCAGAAAAGGTCAAACAAGTAAGAAAGGTATCTTGTTGATTCTACTATTAACCGCCCCTTGCACAGTTTATTCAATATGAGCATCAAAGACGTCGAGAAAATGCTATACAGCGCCAGATTTGCACTGGTAGCCAAAGTTAGAAGTAATTTTTTCGCAGTAACACATTAGCTTATATACCAAGCTTCGGTGGCATACTATGATTATAACCCAAACTGGATCTCCGTGAGTAGCTGCAATTCATCTACAACCACCCAGTATATAATAGCGTTCAAGCTGATGTCTTGACACCGAATTCGCCTGATCTGGACCCGGTGGAACACATCTGGGACGTTATCGAGCGCCATCTCCGCGCCCACTAGACCCTCTGCCCGTAGTAATTTACGAGATGAAACTGTTGGCAGGAACGCTACATCTGGAAACCTATCAAGGACCTGTCGAATCCTTGCCACGCAGAGTCACTGCTGCATTGAGTTCCAAAGGTGGTTCATTCTGTTAAACAGGTGGTCATATTTTTTTCGTTCATCATTGCATATGGGTAGGAAGTAATAGAAGACTATGGTAATGAATGCAGTACTCACACAGCTGTTTTGGCAAGCGATGACGAAGGCCGAAATGATAGAAAACGGGCTCGGAATAGCTTATGGGATGGACTGAATTCGAACCATCAACATTTACACCTCATCATGGAACCAAATGAGCGAAAATCGAATTATATTATATAGAATCGGACGACGTAGTCAACATGTTGGGGAAAAACTGACAGGAGGGGATCTCAACATTGTATTATCACCTAGAGATCAAACAACTAATTACAATAAAGTACTAGATTATCCCATATGGACCTACATTTAGAGAGTATATGAAATGTAAGCCAGCACAGCAGGACCAGAGTATACCTTTGTAACAGACAAGTAAGCAGGATATATAGGATATAAGAAGCTGGTAAACCAAGGGAAGAACTGATAAGATGCCTCTAAAGCTTCTCGGACCGCAACACTTACCATTTTAAAGTCAATCCGTAATGCGAACAAGTCTACAGGGGGTGGAGATATCGGAAACAATGAACAGCAGTTTTAAAATAAATGAGGAAACAGCATCAGAAGCATGTGTATCTCACTCTGAACACAATTAAAAATCAAATGAATAGCCACTGAAAATTTGCCAAATGGTGGTTACAATGCGCGAACCATATAATTTGAAGCATATGATCAACGTGATAGTTGAAGTGTGGCAAAACATAACGATCTAATTCAGATCACTGAGAAATATGTATAGCATAATAATGTACTCCAATATTCTAACAATACAAAGAAAATGAAACCTGAATTCTTAAAAGTGGGGAGGAAGTTTTTTCTACGCGAGAGAGAAAGCAAATTTTATATGCACAAAAGAAACCACATCCACCTTCTATCTGTTCAAAGAAATTAGTAATGCAAAGAAGAAATCCGTTACGAACTAGATACTAAGGACAGGATAACAATTCAAATACAAGAGGATGTACTGCAAACCATTCTAAATACGAAGTTTGACTGAAAAGTAATGCCTCTACCTTCGTAATTCTTCAACAGTTGGTAGCACTGGTATGCGGCAGGTACTGGCTTGTTCCGTAGCCTCTTCAGTTCCAGCTGGCGGGAAGCCTTAGCACTGAATGATTGTGTTGTTACAGGGTAAAGTATGGAACGCTGCGCAGACGGTTGGTCAATGCGATTTAAGCAACGTGCAGTCATTGAATTCTTGACAGCAGAAGGTGTCATCCCAAAGGAGACTCTTCAGAGAATGAAAGCAGTTTATGGTGATTGTGTTGATGTGAGTACTGTGCGTCGTTGGGCTAGTAGGTTTAAAGATGTTGAGGCGGGAACATCTGACTGCGTGACGAACAAAGAGTTCGACTTCCTGTGACAGCAACTACCGAGTTTCACAAGCAAAATGTTGACAGATTGATTCAGGACGATCGTCGTATCACTCAGAGAGAAAATGCAAGCACAATCGGCATTTCACGTGAACGTGTGGGTTACATTATTGCTTTGCTTGGCTGTTGGAAGATCTGTCCGCCCCTGGTAGCTGAGTAGTCAGCGCGAAGGAATTTCATACCTAACGGTCTGGGTTCGATACCAGGCTGGGTTGAAGATTTTCTCCGCTCAGGGACTGGGTGTTGTGTTGTCCTTATAATCATCATTTCATCCCCATCGACACGCAGGTCGCCGAAGTGGCGTCAACTCGAAAGGCTTGCACCAGGCGAACGGTCTACCCGACATGGGGCCCTAGCCACACGGCATTTCCATTTCATCAGAAGATCTGTGCTCAATCAGTACCCCGGATGCTGACTCCTGAAATGAAAGCACACAGACTTGAAATTTGACAGGAACTGCTATCGCGTCACGAGAATGAAGGTGACGCCTTTCTCCATGCAATTGTGACAGGAGATGATGAAGACATTGACAGAAGTGTGAGACTGTGGTTGTGGATTCAGAGTGTTGACTGCTTCCGTGACGGCTTCAGAAAACTTGTTCATCGTTGGCAGACATGTATACAGTTGGCTGGTGATTGTGTGAAAAAGTGAATATTGGTAATTAAAGATCTCATTCTAAAGATTATTTCTGCGTTTGATTTGTTAAAATATTCCCATCCAAACACAATTAACGAAGGTGGAGGCATTACTTACTTATCAAACTCATACACAAGAGAATGGAATGACGAACAGGAAGATGAGAAGTTGCTGAATACGTACATACAAACTTAAGCGAAGAATAAAACGTCACACTGATGGAACCAGTAACAGAACAAGAGACTTTAGGCACAATTAATAAAAGATTCAAAAAGAAGTTTCTTGCCCCTGATACCCTATCTACAGAATCCTGTATAATGCATTCTGAGAATCTGGAATCGCCACTGATAATATGTGAAACGAGATGTTGCATATGGTCTCAGTCCCACAAAAATTGGAAGAAGGGATAGTAGTGATGACCCCAAAAGTAAAATCAGGAAAATTCAAATGGCTCTGAGCACTATGGGACTTAACATCTGAGGTTGGCTGGTTCAAATGGCTCTGAGCACTATGGGACTTAACATCTGTGGTCATCAGTCCCCTAGAACTTAGAACTACTTAAATCTAACTAACCTAAGGACATCACACACATCGATGCCCGAGGCAGGATTCGAACCTGCGACCGTAGCGGTCACGCGGTTCCAGATTGTAGCGCCTAGAACCGCACGGCCACACCGGTCGGCAAAATCAGGAAACATACTGAAAAATATTGAAGAGTATAGATCAACAACTTTGCTGAATTATCACTTCAGGTTACTTATATATCACTACAGGTTATCGTATAGTACCACGTAGACTGAAAACAATTGCCGTTAAATCTTTTGGCACATACCAAACTTGAGTAGGCACTGCACTTACCACAATAAGAAACATAAGCGACGGCTTAGTAGTCTCAAACGCAGCAAGAATAAAGTATGACATTATTTCGCTAAATATTTGACAGGTCTTCGATTATTACAACCACTAACACTTAAACAGAACATTAAAAATAATGGGAACGTGTGACATTCCTTAATAAAAGCCACGTGACGACATAAAGTGTGATATCTGTTATATTAATCAATGGTACCAAAAGCAGGCCAATAACAAGAAGTAGATCCCTACGACGAGGGCACCCCTCGTGTGCAATCTTCTGAAGCTGTGCAGTCAAACGCTTGACTGTCTGCGATCCACCAGGAATCCAGTGGGGTAAATTTGCACGATGAATTACTGGCAATAGGGTCTTACGCCTATGACGTACCTATTATGATCGGCAAAGTTAATTACACAGAAAAGATCAAAGAACTGGTAATTTGTTATTTAAAAGCTTCAAACGCAAATTTAAAACCTCAGATATCCAACCTCATGAATGTCGGTCAAGACGCAAAACCCATTATTAACGGAATTCAGTGCTGCGAAAAAATGCAAATATTAGGGATTTGAATTCAACAAGATTCGGTTAAAAGCTACCGCCAAAAGCTAGGAAAACTAGGAGCAATAAGAGTTTGACTGAAAAGCTACTCAGAGAAAGAACTGAAAACGCTACAGAGGGCAAAGTACAAACAATGTCGCACTGTCTAAAATGCGGTACTTGACATACGTTTTCCTAGCACCAACTTTAATATTGTGAAAAATGGAAGCAACTTTAAAATGATTCGCGCAGAGATGTGTATATTTCAGATTCGACATAGGTCGTTTCAAACGGTTATGAAAAAGGGTTGTAAGATTATTAGGCTTCAGGGCGAAATTCATGGCCATTTTGCTTCGCAATAAGCTCTTTCATTGCAACATGGGTAAACCAAGTCTCCCTAAATACGTAATAAGCGAACTCCAACTACGAACTAGAGATGCTCCAGTTAGCGTCGGCAACCTTAGCAACAAATTTCAACACTTCTGGACTGTGTCTGTTAACGGAATATGCATGTGATACCCAAAGAATTACGAGGTGAAAGCCACTACAAAAACTAAAACGATCACAAACGTGTAAATTGGAATCTTATCTCCGCGTAACCCTGACTATAGTTTCGAATACACAGTAGACCAAAGGCCTGTAAGTAGTGAAAAATGAAGTGTGTCGGTGAACTAAGGGAAGTGTGCCTATCATAACTAGAAAAATAGTGAATAAATGTACCCAAGAGGGTACATTACTCGCAGACAAGACATTTATTCCAAAAATCAAATGCAGTGCTTGCCATTTGCTACTAGCCAATTAGACGTACTCATCAGGGGGAAAAAAAAAGAAATAACCACAGAGGATTATTGGGAGTATTTAATAACAGAGGAAAATAACTTAGTCCACCTCTGAGGTACAAAACCCATTACAGGTTCAACTCCAACTTACTGCAGTTAGATAAGACTATATTTCACGGTAGAATGAGGCCCATATACAAAGACTTTAAACAGACAAGATGAGAAATGTTTCTTCACAAAAATAGTACAATAAAGAAATATGTTCATTTATTTATCAAAATTCACTTCATTAATGAACTCGAAATAAATATTTGAAAAAACAGAAATGATTTTCCCTTATGTTAACACGATGCTGGCAAAACACGGCAGCATAACCAAGAATACTGTTATTTCCATTAAGAGCGCTTCTTTTTATCGTCAGTAGTTACGGCATAGAGCTGCAAAAGAGGACGCACTTGGTGAGTGCAAAGTTGAGCTAGAGGGGGAGGATGGAGGCCAACCTTCCAGTTTGTGAATAGTAAATGTTCAAAATGTTCAAATGTGTGTGAAATCTTATGGGACTGCTAAGGTCATCAGTCCCTAAGCTTACACACTACTTAATCTAAATTATCCTAAGGACGAACACACACACCCATGCCCGAGGGAGGACTCGAACCTCCGCCGGGACCAGCCGCACAGTCCATGACTGCAGGGCCTGAGACCGCTCGGCTAATCCCGCGCGGCTTATCGCATTTCACAGGCTTTTTTCTTCCCTTAGGTTAACTGAGAATTGTGATGGCAGGAAGAGTATTTGACAACAAAAATGAAAACTAAATAGATGCGAAATCATCAAATCAAGCGAACCACTGGGCAACAGTAGGAGGAATAGGAAGTTTCGACGCAGTCATCATACTGTTGGTCAAATTCTAGTGATAAATGTATCCCCAACGTCAAGAATCGAACTGGCTACCATTGTAAGGACTCTAGGATACCTCTGGATCCTCGCCTTTGGAGGTGGAAAAATGTTAGCCTCCAGGAGCTATTATCGTTATAACTTTATTAGTTACTAATAAAATAATGTTTTTATACGCTAAGGCATATAGCAAAATTTTTAATTTTTATCGCTAACATTAAGCACGGCTCAAGTGTGGAAGATGCTATGCAGAAGATATCTTGTCCTTCACTTCTCGTGATGTCAACGATAACGTACGATGCCGCAACACTTGTTTGCTGTCAAGACACAGTCACTCAACGGCGTGTTCCACAACTCTTTGTTTTGTTTAATGTTAATCTGAAGAATTTCAGAGCCCTAAACGCTCTCCAAAGACGATGACGAATTGTCAAGGGCGAAGCTGCTTCCGCCATCAGCCCCTTATATTGTTCACTCAGGATGTTACAAATGGAAGGCCTCCGTGGCTCGTTAGAGCTGACTGCGAGTGGCCGTGGGACTGGAGGCACGCAAATCGCGCACCCATCTACAGGCAGCTACATTAATAACAGTCATTACAACAAAAGTTTATCGCTCAGGAGTTTTATCTCGCGCGTAACCTCTAAATGTAATATCGCTGCTGAAACAACCTTACCGCTGACCACCAGGAAGTCTGTTGCAAAATCCACACTGCGAGTTTAATGAGTGTTAAGATTAATGTTGAAAAAGGAAAACAACTGGAGGTTAATTGAAGCTGTGAACGAGTAACCACTTGCCACCTTGCCGAGGTCGCAAAATCGTAATACACAATGTTGCATCGACGGAGGAGGCTTGAGAATGTCCCGACAGTGAAAGGAAATTCGTCCGCAGGAATTAATGAAGCAAACTAAAAAATGGTTCAAATGGCTCTGAGCACTATGGGACTTAACATCTGAGGTCATCAGTTCCCTAGAACTTAGAACTACTTAAACCCAACCAACCTAAGGACATCACATACATCCATGCCCGAGGCAGGATTCGAACCTGCGACCGTAGCGGTCGCGGGGTTCCAGACTGAAGCGCCTAGATCCGCTCGGCCAAAGCGGCCGGCTAAGCAAAGTAAGAGACTGGCGTCCGTCCACCGACATTCTGGTCATTAGAGGCCGAGTATCAGCTCGTATGAAGGGTAGTCAGCAAGTCTTAACTAACACACCGAAAAAATAAAGTTATGTAATTAATTTTTTTTTAGTTTCCAGGTAAATTTGAGCAGTTCAATACTCCGTTGACCATAAGAATAAACCCGATGTAAACAGTACACTATGTATTCTTCCACGTTTGCTGGAACTTCATTGGATTTCATTTCACATGGAGCAGAAGCCAATCTGTCTCGAGTACAGTCAAGTACGATAATGAGGATATGTTTTATGCTGTGCGTTACGAGTACGCCGACTCAGCGATAATGCGGGACTACAGCTTTACCGGCGCATTTAACTTCGAAAGCATTGGCCAGCCACCTAGTCCAACGAACATGCAGTGATGGCAACAGTTGCAGTAAAGACGTAAAAAGAGGCGAGTAGAGAACAATACAGCCTCGAATGTCATTTAATTTTGGAACAGAAGGAAATAATGGTAAAACTCCGGCGATACGCTTCTTAGGTGATCTGAAGGAAAACATGCTCTCGATCTTAGCTGACATAGTATTATAATTAAAAACGAGAGTGATGAAAATTACTGACTTTGACAAGGGTAATTTTTCTGCATGAGCTATGTGCGGTGTAAAAGCGCACTGTTGAGATTTCACCATGTAGTTAAATATTGAAGCCACCAAAGTGTCTCAGTCGTCTGGCAATCTCTGAACTTCTTCCATATCGGACTTTGAGGAAAGCGGTACATTTCAGTACTGCTAAGCTGACAACGAGGCGATCAACAACAGAATCTCAAGCCACCAAAAAGACCATTTTTCCTCCTCTTCCTCTTTTATGGGGAGCTGTTCTGCATTTCACCATCGTTCGGTAGTGACGTGTCACAAAGCTTCCTGCATTAGTTCCAGTAAGTTTGGCAGCATAAATGTCTTGTTATTTCTCGCTAAAATCCCTTAACTTGGCTCCAGACCAATTCCACTGGATTCAGATAGCAGTGGTACGGTGACAACTGTAAAAATGCAGCCGGCCTGAGTGGCCGAGCGGTTCTAGGCGCTACAGTCTGGAAGCGCGCGACCGCTACGGTCGCAGGTTCGAATACTGCCTCGGGCATGGATGTGTGTGATGTCCTTAGGTTAGTTAGGTTTAAGTAGTTCTAAGTTCTAGAGGACTGATGACCACAGCAGTTAAGTCCAATAGTTCATAGAGCCATTTGAACGATTTGTAAAAATGCAGCATTTGTACAGTGTGCTCCACGCCGTGAAAATTATTTTTCGTCCTTCTACGACGCTTATCACACTGTCTCGTGTGAGACCACATCTGTCCTATAAAACAGTGGGCATATTCACACGAAGAGTAATTCATTTTTCATTTTTCTCCAAAAAATTTAAATGTGTAATGTTTTCTTAACTTCAAAAACTGTAACAATCTTTTATGATATATATAGATAATTAAGAGTTCTGGGAGAATCTGATATGTAATTAGAAACCAGAAGACGTGCATTGTGATTAAGTATGAGTTAATTAGCACGTATTGATAAATTTCATATTTAAATGATTTGGGTATTCAAACGGAACAAAATATCTGTTAATCGCCACGGATTTCGAACCAGTGCCCACCAACCAGCTCAATTATCAAACAACGACGTTACCGATTGCGCCACGATTACAAATATAGCTGCGTTTCTTCCATTTAGCACATCGTTTCTCAACAAACGTCAAAGCTCATTTTTCTCTGTAATGTTATCAAAATATTAAGAACAACTTGTTTCTAGCCATTAACGGTGTTCCGCGCGCCTGTTTCACTACGAAGCAGGAAGCAGTGTCATCCATTTTCGCGGTACGTATGAACAGTCAGACAGAGCACAAGTAGCGGGTAAATAGACTGTGACTGTACACGATTTTTTAAATAAAAATTACGTAGCTGAAGTATGATTAAGAAAAATGTTGATGGCTGTTAATATATTAGAATGTCTTAAAGTTTCATTTACGGTGACATAGTACTAAAATATCTAATACATAAGTTGGACCTACTTCCAAGAGCGGAACAACACCAGTGTACGAGAGCTACGGCTGCTGACCAGTCATCGCGTTTGTGTTTGTTTACATCAGGTTTATTCTTATGATGAACGGAGTATATTACACAATCAAATGTCCGTTCCATAGTACCGTAGCACGCCGATAAAGGAGCAAACAAACACAAAAAAAAAACAAAAAAACAATGGGACAACCCATTGATAATGTGTAGCTTCGTGCAGGAATTGGTTTGCTGTATTTGACAGGGAACAACGCTGCAACAATCCATGCTGTGTTGATGAAAGTGTAGAGCAACAATACACGATCTTACGACACAGTGTTTAACTGGCACAAGCGCCTCCAGAGTGGTCAAGTCTGAGTGGCGAAGAACGAAGTGGCAGACTACATCTGAGTGAAGAAGCAAGAAGCGCAACAGAAGTGGAGACCCTGGTGCTCGAAGACCGGCGTGTCACAATCGATGCGATATTGGAAAAAGTGAAAATTAGTCACGCATTAGTTTGCATTATCTTACATGTAGTGCAGAACGAAAATGCTCCCAGCATATCGGTGGGTTCTTTGAATGTTAAAGTATCATTTAATGCAGAAAGTTTACAACATATATATACAGGGTGTTTAAAAAATGACCGGTATATTTGAAACGGCAATAAAAACTAAACGAGCAGCGATAGAAATACACCATTTGTTGCAATATGCTTGGGACAACAGTACATTTTCAGGCGGACAAACTTTCGAAATTACAGTAGTTACAATTTTCAACAACAGATGACGCTGCAAGTGATGTGAAAGATATAGAAGACAATGCAGTCTGTGGGTGCGCCATTCTGTATCTCGTCTTTCTGCTGTAAGCGTGTGCTGTTCACAACGTGCAAGTGTGCTGTAGACAACATGGTTTATTCCTTAGAACAGAGGATTTTTCTGGTGTTGGAATTCCACCGCCTAGAACACAGTGTTGTTGCAACAAGACGAAGTTTTCAACGGAGGTTTAATGTAACCAAAGGACCGAAAAGCGATACAATAAAGGATCTGTTTGGAAAATTTTAACGGACTGGGAACGTGACGGATGAACGTGCTGGAAAGGTATGGCGACCGCGTACGGCAACCACAGAGGGCAACGCGCAGCTAGTGCAGCAGGTGATCTAACAGCGGCCTCGGGTTTCCGTTCGCCGTGTTGCAGCTGCGGTCCAAATGACGCCAACGTCCACGTATCGTCTCATGCGCCAGAATTTACACCTCCATCCATACAAAATTCAAACGCGGCAACCCCTCAGCGCCGCTACCATTGCTGCACGAGAGACATTCGCTAACGATATAGTGCACAGGATTGATGACGGCGATATGCATGTGGGCAGCATTTGGTTTACTGACGAAGCTTATTTTTACCTGGACGGCTTCGTCAATAAACAGAACTGGCGCATACGGGGAACCGAAAAGCCCCATGTTGCAGTCCCATCGTCCCTGCATCCTCAAAAAGTATTGGTCTGGGCCGCCATTTCTTCCAAAGGAATCATTGGCCCATTTTTCAGATCCGAAACGATTACTGCATCACGCTATCTGGACATTCTTCGTGAATTTGTGGCGGTACAAACTGCCTTAGACGACACTGCGAACACCTCGTGGTTTATGCAAGATGGTGCCCGGCCACATCGCACGGCCGACGTCTTTAATTTCCTGAATGAATATTTCGATGATCGTGTGATTGCTTTGGGCTATCCGAAACATACAGGAGGCGGCGTGGATTGGCCTCCCTATTCGCCAGACATGAACCCCTGTGACTTCTTTCTGTGGGGACGCTTGAAAGACCAGGTGTACCGCCAGAATCCAGAAACAATTGAACAGCTGAAGCAGTACATCTCATCTGCATGTGAAGCCATTCCGCCAGACATGTTGTCAAAGGTTTCGGGTAATTTCATTCAGAGACTACGCCATATTATTGCTACGCATGGTGGATATGTGGAAAATATCGTACTATAGAGTATCCCAGACCGCAGCGCCATCTGTTGTTGAAAATTGTAACTACTGTAATTTCGAAAGTTTGTCTGCCTGAAAATGTACTATTGTCCCAAGCATATTGCAACAAACGGTGTATTTCTATCGCTGCTCGTTTGGTTTTTATTGCCGTTTCAAATATACCGGTCATTTTTGAAACACCCTGTATATGCCTGGTGTGCATCTGCACTGCAGATACCATCGGCCGCCTCAGCTTAATTACATATATATGTCCGAAAGAACAGACACCATTTTTGATCCAGCAACCATTATGAATTAAGACACAAAGGAATTAACGGGAATCGGCGAAATGCCGCGAGTAATGATGAAAATGGTCAAGTGACACTACATTAGTACTGTGCGGATAAGTTGAGAATTTGGGTGTGACGGGAGGCGTGCTAGGGTAGCCCGTGCAGTTTCAATGATCACTGTGCCGGGACGGCTTAGTGGTCAGAACAACTGCCTAGTCAGCAGGAGACCCGGGTTCGAATCCCGGTCCGGCACAAATTCTCAACTTTCCCCATTGATTTCCATCAGTGTCCAATCGTAGCCAATGTATTTAATTCCTTCGTGTCTTAACTTTACAAGACTCTTCATTTGAAGAATAACTGACACGTTGTTCACGTAATGTTAACCATAAGACATTTAATACGCTGGTGGCCCATCTAAGACTTACGACGATCAGTGACTGCGAACTGGATGAGCGTTCCTCTACTCAGCCGTAAGTAGACCACTTATTGCTGTGGCGTAGCAAAGCTCTAGGGCGGGTGGATACTCTGGCGTTGCTCATGCGTCGGTGCGACATGTTTCTGTAGTTTCTTTGCGAGGTGCCAATCTTGCTTTGGCACACCGCTATTGGGACGATCTCACATTACACGAAACTATGTACACGATAAAGGTTCACACCCGCTGAGTTCCACGACCAAGGCCGTACCGAGGGGGTGACCAAGTGCGCAGGCATAGAAGGGGAGCTAAAACTGCCAAAAAAGAAAAGAAAAGCAAGTTTCGGTTGCTATGATCTGCCGTGTAAATGTGTCTGATTAACAATACTACAGAGTGGTCGTGCTTATAGACAGCTATACTCTGTTCACGTGCGTTCCATCCTCGTATAAAAACTGTGTGGCTGTATTGATCAAGCATCAGGTGTCTTAAGACGACTGAAAGTAGAGATTACTTAATTATTAGGTATTTGTTGCTAATTTAGCGCGAGCGAAATTCTGATAAATGCTAAAGGATCGAGCGTCTTAAGTTTCTTTGTTAGTCACTATGCTAAATGTGTAGCTCACGTAGTTCTTGTGTCGATTCTCACTGGACAGGCGGTTTCACTGTGCTTCATTTTTATTAAACCTGCTTACAAAATGTAACTACAGGAAACCAAAGAAAAATCTGGAGAAGAAATTAAAGTTCAGGGAGACGAAATAAAAACATAGAGGTTGGCAGATGACTTTGTAATTCTGTCAGAGAAAGCAAAGGACTTTGAAGAGCAATTGAATGGAATGTACAGTGTCTTGAAAGGAGGATATACGATTGATATAAACAAGAGAAAAACAAGGATAATGGAATGTAGTAGAATTAAATCAGGTGATTCTGAGGGAATTAGATTAAGAAACGAGACACTTAAAGTGGGAGATGAGTTTTGCTATTTAGACAGCAAAATAACTGATGATGGCCGAAGTAGAGAGGATATAAAATGTAGACTGGCAACGGCAGGAAAAGCGTTTCTGAAAAAGATAACTTTGTTAACATAGAATATAGATGTAAGTGTTGTAAACTTTCTATAAAATTGTTTATATGCAAGATAACTGAATATACTGATTTCAAAATCTTTCTCCTCACGTAACGTGCACTTTAGGTATCATGTTCAGTTGCTGAGCAAAACTTGCTGTTGGTTGGCTCTGCGTTGTGCATGTGGACAGTGTCGTGAAATACAACTCTTAACTTCATGAAACGCAAAATTTCAAATAAAGAAAACGAATCTAATTAAATACCAAAATAAACTAATTGTGTGCCTATTGAAAACTATGTAACTAAAACTCAGTTCCGAAGTACATTGTGAACGTCGCTTGATATGAAGTACTACATTTGGCTTGGGATATCCACAAAAATAAATTACTACACTGCTCGCAAGAAAATAACTGTTGAAGTAATCGATGCTGTTTACTGAAAATTAATCTGCTAGCAAGCACGACATCTGACAATTCTGACTATATACTGTTTGCTCAAGAATGCAGGGTGAGATCTGCCCTGAAATAAAAGTGACTTACCTCTTGGTCAATATGCTTTTTCGTGTCTGATGTATTAACATTCTCGAAAGCAATCAGCAGATGCATCAGCTAAAGGAAAATAAACTACTCACTACTAATTTATTTCTTTTTGCTTTTCAGAAGCAATTTGTGACTTCATGTGGCGTAATGTGCAATGCACACTTGGCAAAATATTCACAACTTTACTGTGAATCATGGAGGTGGGCGCAGCCCCTCCCGCCGGAGGTTCGAGTCCTCCCTCGGGCATAAGTGTGTGTGTAGTTCTTGGCATAAGTTAGTTTAAGTACTGTGTAAATCTAGGGACCGATGACCTCAGCAGTTTGATCCCTTAGAAATTCACACACATTTGAACATGGAGGTGGTTTTTACTTTAAGGAAAATCGTTCTTGAGAAATCGAACACTGATATTGACAAAAAGGCTGCACAGCATAAGAAGACTCTTAACAATTACAAAATTCTCTCATTACAAAGAAAATACAAACATTTCAACCAAATGAGTTATCTGTGGCATAATGAAAAACAAAGAGATCAAATTAACAATAATCATGAAAGTTATTAGTTATCTTAGGAACAAAGATTTCCTTCAATTAATAGCTATGACAAATATTTCGCCGGCCGGAGTGGCCGAGCGGTTCTAGGCGCTACAGTCTGGAACTGCGCAACCGCTACGGTCGCAGGTTCGAATCCTGCCTCGGGCATGGATGTGTGTGATGTCCTTAGGTTAGTTAGGTTTAAGTAGTTCTAAGTTCTAGGGCAGTGGTGACCTCAGAAGTTAAGTCCCATAGTGCTCAGAGCCATATGAACCATTTTTGAACAAACATTTCATTTTTGCGCGTGCCTTTGTTACCTTTAAAATTCCTCCAAAAATCTTCTCCATCAACATGTTGTTGTTGTGGTCTTTAGTCCTGAGACTGGTTTGATGCAGCTCTCCATGCTACTCTATCCTGTGCAAGCTTCTTCATCTCCCAGTACCTGCTGCAACCTACATCCTTCTGAATCTGCTTGGTATATTCATCTCTTGGTCTCCCTCTGCGATTTTTACCCTCCACGCTGCCATCCAATGCTAAATTTGTGATCCCTTGATGCCTTAGAACATGTCCTACCAACCGGTCCCTTCTTCTAGTCAAGTTGTGCCACAAACTTCTCTTCTCCCCAATCCTGTTCAACACCTCCTCATTAGTTATGTGATCTACCCATCTGATCTTCAGCATTCTTCTGTAGCACCACATTTCGAAAGCTTCTATTCTCTTCTTGTCTAAACTATTTATCGTCCATGTTTCACTTCCATACATGGCTACACTCCATACAAATACTTTCAGAAACGACTTCCTGACACTTAAATCTATACTCGATGTTAACAAATTTCTCTTCTTCAGAAACGCTTTCCTTCACATTGCCAGTCTACATTTTATTTCCTCTCTACTTCGACCATCATCAGTTATTTTGCTCCCCAAATAGCAAAACTCCCTTACTACTTTAAGCCTCTCATTTCCTAATCTACTTCCCCCAGCATCACCCGATTTAATTCGAGTACATTCCATTATCCTCGTTTTGCTTTTGTTGATGTTCCATCTTATATCCTCCTTTAAAGACACTATCCATTCCATTCAACTGCTCTTCCAAGTCCTTTGCTGTCTCTGGCAGAATTACAATGTCATCGGCGAACCTCAAAGTTTTTATTTCTTCTCCATGGATTTTAATACCTACTCCGAATTTTTCTTTTGTTTCCTTCACTGCTTGCTCAATATACAGATTGAATAACATCGGGGAGAGGCTACAACCCTATCTCACTCCGTTCCCAACCACTGCTTCCCTTTCATGTCCCTCAACTCTTATAACTGCCATCTGGTTTCTGTACAAATTGTAAATAGCCTTTCGCTCCTGGTATTTTACCCCTGCCACCTTCAGAATTTGAAAGAGAGTATTCCAGTCAACATTGTCAAAAGCTTTCTCTAAGTCTACAAGTGCTAGAAACGTAGATTTCCCTTTCCTTAATCTAGCTCCTAAGATAAGTCGTAGGGTCAGTATTGCCTCACGTATTGCTTCCATCAACATAAAGAACAAGAAAGTATTATAAATGAGTTTTCATCTCCATAATAAAGTATTCTAGATAGATTCTGGCAGATTTGCAAATAATAGATCTCATTCTCTGAAAAACTCCATTGCTCGTTACTAAGCCTCCAATAAGAATGCTCCAGCGCTGCACATCTGACACATTAGCTATCAACTACATATAAAACTAAACACAGAGTCAGGGATCTTACTCACAACTCACGCCATGCGGTCATTCATCTTTGTGCCAGTGCAGCAAAGGAGAATTATTTAAAACAGCAGAAAACATATGAGAACCTTATAGTGTAAGGAAGTCTTTTCGGGAGGTATTTGTCTGAAGTGTAGCTGGTTCAAATGGCTCTGAGCACTATGGGACTTAACATCTGTGGTCATCAGTCCCCTAGAACTTAGAACTACTTAAACCTAACTAGCCTAAGGACATCACACACATCCATGCCCGAGGCAGGATTCGAACCTGCGACCGTAGCAGTCGCGCGGTTCCGGACTGAGCGCCTTAACCGCGAGACCACCGCAGCCGGCGAAGTGTAGCCATGTATGGGTGTGAAATATGGACATGAATAAATAGAGGTTTTTTAAATTTGGTGCTACATAAGAATGCTGAACATAAGATCGGTGGATAGCGTAACTAATGAGGAGTACTGAATTAAATTGGGGAGACAAGAAATTTTTGGCACATGTTGACTAAAAGAAGGGATTGGTTCGTAGGACACATTCTGAGACATCAATGGATCGCTAATTTAGTATTAGAGAGAGGTATGGGAGATGAAAATCGTAGAGAGAGAGCAAGAGATGAATACAGTAAGCAGGTTCAGAAGGCTGTAGGTCGCAGTAGTTATTCGAAGATGAAGAGGTTTGCACAGAAGGAGGGGATTAGTGTTTAACGTCCAGTAGACGACGAGGTCATTAGAGACGGAGCACAGGCTTGGGTTAGGGAAGGATGGAGGACAGTGGCCTTTCGAAGGAACCATCCCGGCATTTGCCTTAAGCGATTTAGCGTTTAGGGATATCACGGAAAAATTAAAATCAGGATGGCCGCACACGAGTTTGACCGTCGTCCTCCCAAAGGCGAGTCCAGTGTGCTAACCACTGCGCTATCCCCGTCCGTGGCTTGCACTGGATAGAGTAGCATGGAGAGCTGCAACAAAACAGGTCTGAATACCACCACTACCACCACCACAACAACAACAACTTACAAAACGATAAAATTTGTTAAATATACTTAGAAACAATTTCAGAAAGGTCTTTTTTTTTGGGGGGGGGGGAGGGGGCAACTTTGGCAGTTCTGCCAGAAACGCAGAATCTCCTCGATACGGTTCTACCCGCGACTGCTCAATCAAATGCGGCAGCGGAAATGTTGCACCTGTTTCAGGAGTCCTTTCCAGATCACTTGTTTAGCCGCTTGATCAGCATGCACGAATACTGTTTGTTTTACTATGACCCCGAGAAAAGGTTAGAAAGTAAGCATTGGAAACATGTGTATTCACTACCACCGAAAAAGGAGACCATATCATCATCGGACAAGGTGATGTCGAGTACTTCTTTAGACTCCCACGGTGTGGTGGTAACAGATTATGCTTGTACGAGGCAAACTGTGTTAGGTGCATATCACCCAAACCTCCTCTTGAGGTTATGGTAGGCTGTCAAGACAAAGTGTCACGGTAAACTGTCCAAGAAAGCGTTTCTGCTTCATGACAAGGCCGCAGCTCATTCTGCACAAGACACAGTTATGCGAAACTGCCGCTCTTTTGGGCTATCAACTTTTGCGCATTCTTCCGTATTCGCTTGAAAACTGGTAACTTCTTCGTCATTCCTTGGATGAAGAAATCATTGCATGGCAGGCATTTTAGGAGTGAGGAAAAGCTGATTTTCGAGATGAAACGTTTCCTGAACAGCCAAAATGCAGACTTCTTCAAGCAAGGTTCCCGCCCTGTCTTCATCGTTAGGAAGATGTCACATGAGCGAATATACAGGGGGCTCAGAAATATTTTGAAAAGTTTGTAAGGGTGTTTCAGGATAGACTGTGCTCAGAAATAATTTTTAAGAAAAATATCGATACGTTGCGTCGTTTCCGAGTTAATTATCATTGAAGTTAGCCAATCAGGCCTCTGCGTGCACAATTTCAAGTGGCTCACCGGATAGAGTTTGGGTCAGTTTTTCTCATAGCGTAGATGATATCGCACGTGACTACACAGCCTATGGGCCGTGTTCGATCCTTACTACCGTCCTGTGTTCAATTTTTATATTGCTCCCTTGTTCGGTTTCAGGAAATAAAACGAAGAACACGTTTGGCATCACCGTTCATGGTGGGCCACTTGAATTTGCGCACGCAACGCGTGATTGCCTAACTTCAATGCTAATGAACTCGGGAAAGGCGCAAGGTATTGATTTTTTCTTAACAATTATTTCTCAGCACAACCTGCCCTGCAAAACCCTTGCAAGCTTATCAGACTGTTTCTGATCACCCAGTGTAGAGAAGGATAAACGCCGTCATCAAGTTTCGTGGTGGCAATTTGATTGTTTCGAGGTAATAATTAAACTTTATGATTACCGTTGTTAGGAGAATGACAGGAGAAGACCTCCAATTTGGCCTCACAGACGTAGTCAACCAGACATTCACGGGAGCTGATTTAGGAAAATTTCAGCAAACCTGTATCACGTGTTTGAAGGGGAATTCCAAGCCATCTCTTCTCGAATAGGAATCCACTCTCTTAACCACTCCATAACATCGTCAGATTTCACCCGCATTAGGCCGCCGTGATTAGAAACGATGACAAACCAGACTCTGTATAAATATTTCGGCTTCAATCTTCAAGCTCTCTGCAATATATTATGGTACGATGGTGGAGGACGTTGTTTGACTACAATTTATTTATCAGATTCAGGCGTGGTGTTTTAATAAGAGAATTACTAAACGGTAAAACACTTGTTTAAGTCGCCAAAATAATTTTATTTTATCATCAGATGACGCGTTTCGGGAGAACCGTATCATCAGATCTGTGACATGAAATTGCCACTTGTTGTTTTAATAAGAGAATTGCTAAACGGTAAAACACTTGTTTAGGTCGCCAAAATAATTTTATTTTATCATCAGATGACACGTTTCAGGAGAACCGTATCATCAGATCTGTGACATGAAACTTAGGATATAAAACAGGGTGTTGAAAGCAGCCTCTTTCAATAATATAGCAACAAGGGAGAAAGTAAGTACCAAAATCAGTACATAATATCTTGTCACTTAACGCTCCATAACACCAGCAGAACCCAACTGACATAAGCAATTCGACACTGCAAAAGGAAAACAATTTTACCAGTAGGTGAGTGTTAGCAACAGTTATGCCTATGGCATTACTGCATCTATTAGGCAATCTTGTATTTTAATAACCGTTTAAATTTTGTGTCGAATTGTTTGTGCTCTCTGTAGATTGGTTCAGGCTTTCTTTGCACAACAGTTTTTAGCATGGATAGGGACTGCAACTGCTGTGTTCGGATGCAGGCTGAGTTGGCATCCCTTCGCTCCCAGCTTCCGGCAGTGTTGGCTTCGGTCACACAGCTTGAGGCTGTTGCCAATGGGCATCACTGTGAGGGTCCGGATGGGGGTTTGTCGGGGACGGCCAGCTCGTCCCACGCATCCCCCGATCGGACTACGACTGTGGCTGCCCGGGATACTCCCCACATTGAGGCTGATCCCTCACATGTGGTAGAGTGGGAGGTCGTCTCGAGGTGTGGCAGGGGCGAAAGACATTCCGGAGGGCTGAACGGAAAGCCTCTCCAGTTTGTCTGACGAACCCGTTTCAGGCTCTGTCTCAGGCTGATACTGATCTTCGGCCGGACATGGCTGCATGTCCTGTTCCAGAGGTTGCCCCTCAGTCTGCAAGATCCGGGCGGTCGCAGAGGGTGGGCTTACTGGTAGTTGGGAACTCCAACGTCAGGCGCGTAATGGGGCCCCTTAGGGATATGGCAGCAAGAGAGGGGAAGAAAACCAATGTGCACTCCGTGTGCATACCGGGGGGAGTCATTCCAGATGTGGAAAGGGTCCTTCCGGATGCCATGAAGGGTACTGGGTGCACCCATCTGCAGGTGGTCGCTCATGTCGGCACCAATGATATGTGTCGCTATGGATCGGAGGAAATCCTCTCTGGCTTCCGGCGGCTATCTGATTTGGTGAAGACCGCCAGTCTCGCTAGCGGGATGAAAGCAGAGCTCACCATCTGCAGCATCGTCGACAGGACTGACTGCGGACCTTTGGTACAGAGCCGAGTGGAGGGTCTGAATCAGAGGCTGAGATGATTCTGCGACCGTGTGGGCTGCAGATTCCTGGACCTGCGCCATAGGGTGCTGGGGTTTCGGGTTCCGCTGTATAGGTCAGGAGTCCACTACACGCAGCAAGCGGCTACACGGGTAGCAGGGGTTGTGTGGCGTGGACTGGGCGGTTTTTTAGGTTACATGGCCTCGGGCAAGTACAGAAAGGGCAACGGCCTCAAAGGGTGCGGGGCAAAGTCAGGACATGCGGGGAACAAGCAGCAATCGGTATTGTAATTGTAAACTGTCGAAGCTGCATTGGTAAAGTACCGGAACTTCAAGCGCTGATAGAAAGCACCGAAGCTGAAATCGTAATAGGTACAGAAAGCTGGCTGAAGCCAGAGATAAATTCTGCCGAAATTTTTACAAAGGCACAGACGGTGTTTAGAAAGGATAGATTGCATGCAACCGGTGGTGGCGTGTTTGTCGCTGTTAGTAGTAGTTTATCCTGTAGTGAGGTAGAAGTGGATAGTTACTGTGAATTATTATGGGTGGAGGTTACACTCAACAACCGAGCTAGGTTAATAGTTAGCTCCTTTTACCGACCTCCCGACTCAGCAGCATTAGTGGCAGAACAACTGAGAGAAAATTTGGAATACATTTCACATAAATTTTCTCAGCATGTTATAGTCTTAGGTGGAGATTTCAATTCACCAGATATAGACTGGGACACTCAGATGTTTAGGACGGGTGGTAGGGACAGAGCATCGAGTGACATTATACTGAGTGCACTATCTGAAAATTACCTCGAGCAATTAAACAGAGAACTGACTCATGGAGATAACATCTTGGACCTACTGATAACAAACAGACCCGAACTTTTAGACTCTGTAAGTGTAGAACAGGGAATCAGTGATCATAAGGCCGTTGCAGCATCCCTGAATATGGAAGTTAATAGGAATATAAAAAAGGGAGGAAGGTTTATCTGTTTAGCAAGAGTAATAGAAGGCAGATTTCAGACTACCTAACAGATCACAACGAAAATTTCTGTTCCGACACTGACAATGTTGAGTGTTTATGGAAAAAGCTCAAGGCAATCGTAAAATGCGTTTTAGACAGGTACGTGCCGAGTAAAACTGTGAGGAACGGGAAAAACCCACCGTGGTTCAACAACAAAGTTACGAAACTACTGCGAAAGCAAAGAGAGCTACACTCCAAGTTTAAACGCAGCCAAAACCTCTCAGACAAACAGAAGTTAAACGATGTGAAAGTTAGCGTAAGGAGGGCTATGTGTGAAGCGTTCAGTGAATTCGAAAGTAAAATTGTATGTACCGACTTGACAGAAAATCCTAGGAAGTTCTGGTCTTACGTTAAATCAGTAAGTGGCTCGAAACAGCATATCCAGACACTCCGGGATAATGATGGCATTGAAACAGAGGATGACGTGCGTAAAGCTGAAATTCTAAACACCTTTTTCCAAAGCTGTTTCACAGAGGAAGACCGCACGGCAGTTCCTTCTTTAAATCCTAGCACAAACGAAAAAAATGACTGACATCGAAATAAGTGTCCAAGGAATAGAAAAGCAACTGGAATCACTCAACAGAGGAAAGTCCACTGGACCTGACGGGATACCAATTCGATTCTACACAGAGTACGCAAAAGAACTTGCCCCCCCTTCTAACAGCCGTGTACCGCAAGTCTCTAGAGGAACGGAAGGTTCCAAATGATTGGAAAATAGCACAGGTAGTCCCAGTCTTCAAGAAGGGTCGTCGAGCAGATGCACAAAACTATAGACCTATATCTCTGACGTCGATCTGTTGTAGAATTTTAGAACATGTTGTTTGCTCGCGTATCATGCCGTTTTTGGAAACCCAGAATCTACTCTGTAGGAATCAACATGGATTCCGGAAACAGCGATCGTGTGAGACCCAACTCGCTTTATTTGTTTATGAGATCCAGAAAATATTAGACACAGGCTCCCAGGTAGATGCTGTTTTCCTTGACTTCCGGAAGGCATTCGATACAGTTCCGCACTGCCGCCTGATAAACAAAGTAAGAGCCTACGGAATATCAGACCAGCTGTGTGGCTGGATTGAAGAGTTTTTAACAAACAGAACATAGCATGTTGTTATCAATGGAGATACGTCTACAGACGTTAAGGTATCCTCTGGCGTGCTACAGGGGAGTGTTATGGGACCATTGCTTTTCACAGTATATATAAATGACCTAGTAGATAGTGTCGGAAGTTCCATGCGGCTGACGACTTTTCAATCCCGCGTCCGGCCATCCTGATTTAGGTTTTCCGTGATTTCCCTAAATCGCTCCAGGCAAATGCCGGGATGGTTCCTTTGAAAGGGCACGGCCGACTTCCTTCACCGTCCTTCCCTAATCCGATGAGACCGATGACCTCGCTGTCTGGTCTCCTTCCCCAAACCAACCAACCAACCATCCATGCGGCTTTTCGCGGATGATGCTGTAGTATACAGAGAAGTTGCAGCATTAGAAAATTGTAGCGAAATGCAGGAAGATCTGCAGCGGATAGGCACTTGGTGCAGGGAGTGGCAACTGACCCTTAACAAAGATAAATGTAATGTATTGCGAATACATAGAAAGAAGGATCCTTTATTGTATGATTATATGATAGCGGAACAAACACTGGTAGCAGTTACTTCTGTAAAATATTTGGGAGTATGCGTGCGGAACGATTTGAAGTGGAATGATCACATAAAATTAATTGTTGGTAAGGCGGGTACCAGGTTGAGATTCATTGGGAGAGTCCTTAGAAAATGTAGTCCATGAACAAAGGAGGTGGCTTACAAAACACTCGTTCGACCTATACTTGAGTATTGCTCATCAGTGTGGGATCCGTACCAGATCGGGTTGACGGAGGAGATAGAGAAGATCCAAAGAAGAGCGGCGCGTTTCGTCACTTATTTAGTAACCGTGATAGCGTTACGGAGATGTTTAGCAAACTCAAGTGGCAGACTCTGCAAGAGAGGCGCTCTGCATCGCGGTGTAGCTTGCTCGCCAGGTTTAGAGAGGGTGCGTTTCTGGATGAGGTATCGAATATATTGCTTCCCCCTACTTATACCTCCCGAGGAGATCACGAATGTAAAACTGGAGAGATTCGAGCGCGCACGGAAGCTTTCAGACAGTCGTTCTTCCCGCGAACCATACGCGACTGGAACAGAAAAGGGAGGTAATGACAGTGGCACGTAAAGTGCCCTCCGCCACACACCGTTGGGTGGCTTACGGAGTATAAATGTAGATGTAGATGTAGAATCGTTATATGACAAATGCTTTTAAAAACTAGCTATGTTATATACACTCCTGGAAATGGAAAAAAGAACACATTGACACCGGTGTGTCAGACCCACCATACTTGCTCCGGACACTGCGAGAGGGCTGTACAAGCAATGATCACACGCACGGCACAGCGGACACACCAGGAACCGCGGTGTTGGCCGTCGAATGGCGCTAGCTGCGCAGCATTTGTGCACCGCCGCCGTCAGTGTCAGCCAGTTTGCCGTGGCATACGGAGCTCCGTCGCAGTCTTTAACACTGGTAGCATGCCGCGACAGCGTGGACGTGAACCGTATGTGCAGTTGACGGACTTTGAGCGAGGGCGTATAGTGGGCATGCGGGAGGCCGGGTGGACGTACCGCCGAATTGCTCAACACGTGGGGCGTGAGGTCTCCACAGTACATCGATGTTGTCGCCAGTGGTCGGCGGAAGGTGCACGTGCCCGTCGACCTGGGACCGGACCGCAGCGACGCACGGATGCACGCCAAGACCGTAGGATCCTACGCAGTGCCGTAGGGGACCACACCGCCACTTCCCAGCAAATTAGGGACACTGTTACTCCTGGGGTATCGGCGAGGACCATTCGCAACCGTCTCCATGAAGCTGGGCTACGGTCCCGCACACCGTTAGGCCGTCTTCCGCTCACGCCCCAACATCGTGCAGCCCGCCTCCAGTGGTGTCGCGACAGGCGTGAATGGAGGGACGAATGGAGACGTGTCGTCTTCAGCGATGAGAGTCGTTTCTGCCTTGGTGCCAATGATGGTCGTATGCGTGTTTGGCGCCGTGCAGGTGAGCGCCACAATCAGGACTCCATACGACCGAGGCACACAGGGCCAACACCCGGCATCATGGTGTGGGGAGCGATCTCCTACACTGGCCGTACACCACTGGTGATGGTCGAGGGGACACTGAATAGTGCACGGTACATCCAAACCGTCATCGAACCCATCGTTCTACCATTCCTAGACCGGCAAGGGAACGTGCTGTTCCAACAGGACAATGCACGTCCGCATGTATCCCGTGCCACCCAACGTGCTCTAGAAGGTGTAAGTCAACTACCCTGGCCAGCAAGATCTCCGGATCTGTCCCCCATTGAGCATGTTTGGGACTGGATGAAGCGTCGTCTCACGCGGTCTGCACGTCCAGCACGAACGCTGGTCCAACTGAGGCGCCAGGTGGAAATGGCATGGCAAGCCGTTCCACAGGACTACATCCAGCATCTCTACGATCGTCTCCATGGGAGAATAGCAGCCTGCATTGCTGCGAAAGGTGGATATACACTGTACTAGAGCCGACATTGTGCATGCTCTGTTGCCTGTGTCTATGTGCCTGTGGTTCTGTCAGTGTGATCATGTGATGTATCTGACCCCAGGAATGTGTCAATAAAGTTTCCCCTTCCTGGGACAATGAATTCACGGTGTTCTTATTTCAATTTCCAGGAGTGTAGATTCTACATATAAGAAAAAATTGTTGACGTAGGTATCTAATGTGCACCAACAAGGCCGTAGCTACAGCACTTCAAAGCTTCTGAAATTGGAACATAGAAAAGCGATTCATATCGAAATAGCTCAGTGTATCATTTTCAATCAAAATATTAAAAGAATAGTACTTGACAAATTAAAAATTATAAATACATCAATTAATATTTAAAAATATGGAAGGAAAAAGAATAAAATTTTTAAAAAATTTGTTGCCGTAATTGCTACTGAGTGCGTGTAACTCTCTTAGCATTTTATTGCTCATTTTATTCAATTTATAGTTTAGGATGGGGCTATTTTTGACGATCGGTGTAATCGGCTTAACAAGTTTATGTAGCGTAATTGCAGTGATTAATTACCTTAATGTTACATGTGTAATCCGCTGTTAGGCTATAAACGTAAGTGGTTCATCTTAATTGAAATAATGTTCCTGATTTCTTCCATCCATATTTCTATAGTGTTTGTCATCTGTATATAATTTTAATTTTTCCGGGTGCTACTGTTATTAAATAGTTTTAAACGGAAAAAAGCATTGAGTGTTTTCATATGGGTCTCTTCCGGCAGCTTGAAGCGCTGCAGCCACGACCGTCTTGTAGCACAGGTGTAATGACTGATGATGTCGACGTGCAAGTGTAACTTGCTACTGCTCAGTGGTTCCTCCAAGTCATAATATATGTTCCTGACTCCGTTCCTTCGACATTTTTAAATTACTATTGCTCTCTTTATAATTTTTATTTTTCCTTGTAGTATTTTTAAATATTTTGGTTGTAGTTTAAGCACTGAGCTATTTCGGTATGTGCCGCTTTTCTATGTTAGAACTCCAGAAGCTTTGGAGGGCTGCAGCTATGGCCTTGTTGGTAAAAATTTTACCTCTAGATCAGTAATTTTTCTTATATTCGAAATCTACACTGCAGCTCCAAAGAAACTGGTAAAGGCATGCTTATTCAAATACAGAGACACGTAAACAGGCAGAATACGGCGCTGCGCTCGGTAACGCCTCCATAAGACAACAAGTGCCTGGCACAGTCCTTAGATCGGTTACTGCTGCTGCAATGGTAGGTTATCATGATTTAGGTAAGCTTGAACATGATGTTGTAGTCGGCGCACGAGTGATTGGACACAGCATCTCCGAGGTAGTGATTAAGTGGGGATTTTCCCGTACGACCATTTCACGAGTGTACTGTGAATATCAGGAATCCAGTAAAACATTAAATCTCTGACATCGCTGCGGCCGGAGAAAGATCCTGCAAGAAAGGACCAACGACCACTGAAGAGAATCATTCAACGTGACAGAAGTGCAGCCCTTCCGCAAATTGCTCGAGATTTCAAAGCTGGGCCATCAATAAGTGTCAGCGTGTGAACCATTCAACGAAACATCATCGATATGGGCTTTCGGAACCGAAGGCCCACTCGTGTACCCTTGATGACTGCAGGACACTAAGTTTTACGCCCCGCCTGGGCCAGTCAACACCGACATTGGACTGTTGATGACTGGAAAAAGGTTCCCTGCTCGGACGAGTCTCGTTTCAAATTGCATCGAGCGGATGGACGTGTACGGATATGGAGACAACCTCAGGAATCCATGAACCCTGCATGTCAGCAGGGGACTGTTCAAGCTGGTGGAGGCTCTGTAATTGTGTGGGGCGTGTGGAGTTGGAGTGATATGGGACCCCTGATACGTCTAGATACGACTCTTGACAGGTGACACGTACGTAAGTATCCTGTCTGACACCTGCGTCCATTAATGTCCACTGTACATTCCGACGGACGCGGGCAATTCCAACAGGACAATTCGACACCCCACACGTCCAGAATTGCTACAGAGTGGCTCCAGGAACACTTTTCTGAGTTTAAACACTTCCGCTGGTCTCGAAACTCCCTAGACGTGAACATTATTGAGCTTATATGGGATGCCTTGCAACGTGCTGTTGAGAAGAGATCTCCACCGCCTCGTACTCTTACGGATTTATGGACAGCCCTGCAGGATTGATGGTGTTAGTTCCCTCCAGCACTAGTTCAGACGTTAGTCGAGCCCATGCCATGTCGTGCTGCGGCACTTGAGCGTGCTCGGTTGGCCCTACATGATATTAGGCAGGTGTACCAGTTTCTGTGGCTCTTCAGTGTAAATAATATATGGAATTTTTAATAATCATTTTTTAACATAACGGGTATACCTGATGCCCTAGGCATTACTTTCACTAACGTCACCTACAGCTGAAATTGTTTTCTTTGTATAACATCGAACTGCCTATGTCAGTTGGAGACTAATAGTATTACAGAGTAGTAAGTGACAAGATACTGTGTGTTGATTTTAGTAGATATATTCTCCGGTGTTATCATGTTGTTGAAATGTACTCCTCTTAGTATCCTGTCTTATACCTTATGTGGCCATGGCACTCTGCTGCGTAGGGCACTAGACATCAGTCCTGGAGGTCCCGCGGTCAAATCCAGATAGGTGTGGTGGAGTGGAGATTTTTTTCTCGTGCCAGGTCCACTCAGTCTGCTATCAAATGAATACCGGGGATCTTTCCCGAGGTAATAGGCTGAGCTCGCCACCCGCCTCCTAGTACTGCGGCTGTACTCTTTCCACAGCCACGGCCTTTTCGAAGGTACCATCCCGGCATTTGCTTTCAGCGTTTTAGGTAAACTGTGGAAAGCATAAGTCTGGATGATGACACCTGTCTCAGAAAACCATTTCTCCTGTGCCTCTCAGCATATCTAGTCTACTCTAGTGATAGAATGAAAGGGTACCAGAGATGATGAGCACTCATAGAGAACAGGTACAGTCAGGATATTTACACTGTTTATACTTCATCACTTGTGACCCACCAGTTTAGCTGACAGCGCTAATGCTCTGCTTCCTGGAATCGGATAGGCGCGCCGGCCCCGCATCGAATTCGCCCGGCAGATTAACGATGAGGCCAGCCTGGACGTGGTTTTTAGGCGGTTTTCCACACCCCCTAGGTGAATACTGGGCTGGTCCCCATTTACCGCCTCAGTTATACGATTCATCCTTTTTTACAAACTCAGCCCAGGGTCCTTATATCTACACATGCTCCATATCCTGTCTGAACGCAACTTCAACCTACTCCCTCTCCCGGCAAATGAGATCCTCCCCGGTATTAATGAGATCCACCCCGATATTTATCCTTCCTATAGACTACAGCTCTTTCCCGTCAGTCCCACTCCACATCAGGGCTGCCCTCTCCGTTTCCCTCTCCATCAATCCCCCATTCCTCTTGATACCAATTCCCAACCCGCCCCGGCTGCGGTGGTCTAGCGGTTCTAGGCGCTCAGTCCGGAACCGCGCGACTGCTACGGTCGCAGGTTCGAATCCTGCCTCGGGCATGGATGTGTGTGATGTCCTTAGGTTAGTTGGGTTTAAGTAGTTCTAAGTTCTAGGGGACTGATGACCTCAGAAGTTAAGTCCCATAGTGCTCAGAGCCATTTTTAATCCATGTTGTGTGTGTATTTTATCATGATAGCAGCGAAGAAATGCCTTTAAAATATTAAACTGTTCAACTCTGCACTGGCAGACATCTCCACATTTTCCTAAATTTGGGAAACTACTTGATTCAGTGGATTTTTTGAGAGTGTAAATAGTACGAGGGCAGTTCAATAAGTAATGCAACACATTTTTTTTCTGAAACAGGAATTGTTTTATTCAGCATTGAAATACACCAGGTTATTCCCCAATCTTTTAGCTACACAACACTATTTTTCAACGTAATCTCCATTCAATGCTACGGCCTTACGCCACCTTGAAATGAGAGCCTGTATGCCTGCACGGTACCATTCCACTGGTCGATGTCGGAGCCAACGTCGTACTGAATCAATAACTTCTTCATCATCCGCGTAGTGCCTCCCACGGATTGCGTCCTTCATTGGGCCAAACATATGGAAATCCGACGGTGCGAGATCGGGGCTGTAGGGTGCATGAGGAAGAACAGTCCACTGAAGTTTTGTGAGCTCCTCTCGGGTGCGAAGACTTGTGTGAGGTCTTGCGTTGTCATGAAGAAGGAGAAGTTCGTTCAGATTTTTGTGCCTACGAACACGCTGAAGTCGTTTCTTCAATTTCTGAAGAGTAGCACAATACACTTCAGAGTTGATAGTTTGACCATGGGGAAGGACATCGAACAGAATAACCCCTTCAGCGTCCCAGAAGACTGTAACCATGACTTTACCGGCTGAGGGTATGGCTTTAAACTTTTTCTTGGTAGGGGAGTGGGTGTGGCGCCACTCCATTGATTGCCGTTTTGTTTCAGGTTCGAAGTGATGAACCCATGTTTCATCGCCTGTAACAATCTTTGACAAGAAATTGTCACCCTCAGCCACATGACGAGCAAGCAATTCCGCACAGATGGTTCTCCTTTGCTCTTTATGGTGTTCGGTTAGACAACGAGGGACCCAGTGGGAACAAACCTTTGAATATCCCAACTGGTGAACAATTGTGACAGCACTACCAACAGAGATGTGAAGTTGAGCACTGAGTTGTTTGATGGTGATCCGTCGATCATCTCGAATGAGTGTGTTAGCACGCTCCGCCATTGCAGGAGTCACAGCTGAGCACGGCCGGCCCGCACGCGGGAGATCAGACAGTCTTGCTTGACCTTGCGGCGATGATGACACACGCTTTGCCCAACGACTCACCGTGCTTTTGTCCACTGCCAGATCACCGTAGACATTCTGCAAGCGCCTATGAATATCTGAGATGCCCTGGTCTTCCGCCAAAAGAAACTCGATCACTGCCCGTTGTTTGCAACGCACATCCGTTACAGGCGCCATTTTAACAGCTCCGTACAGCGCTGCCACCTGTCGGAAGTCAATGAAACTATACGAGACGAAGCGGGAATGTTTGAAAATATTCCACAAGAAATTTCCGGTTTTTTCAACCAAAATTGGCCGAGAAAAAAAATGTGTTGCATTACTTATTGAACTGCCCTCGTATTTTCCTTCGATATTTGTGGCTGACATCTATATCTTTGGCTGGTATCCATATGTTTGGCTGACAAGTTTCATGCTTGAGGATGGAAAGCCACTAGGAGGAAAAGACAGC
Organism: Schistocerca serialis cubense; assembly: GCF_023864345.2. NCBI lineage: Eukaryota > Metazoa > Arthropoda > Insecta > Orthoptera > Acrididae > Schistocerca > Schistocerca serialis. The sequence goes on from NC_064640.1 coordinate 310,463,125, forward strand.
CTTACCCTGAAAGAAATTGGTTCTCCTCAGTTATTTCATGGGAGAGCTATCAGGAAAAACACAAACAATTTCGAGGCAATGAGGCGTGCTGAGTGGGATAATTTTTTTCCACAAAATATCCGCTGCATAATGCACCAATGCATAATCTGTGTCCGAAAGTCGATTGGTGGAAGTACAACAGAAGAAATGAGACATATTCACATTACCAGAATCTGTTATGAACACAATAAAGCCCACAGTCAGGTTTCTTGCAAACCAGGATTAACCGAGGAAGTGTCTTAATGGGAAGACACAGAATGCAATTGAAAGCCTCAATAGCTTAATTTGGATTAGCTGCTCAAAGAGGACATTCTGTGGACTTGAATCACTCGAAATAGGTGTCTGTGATGCAGTTTTCTGTTTTAATGACGGAAATAATGACAGAATTGAAGTGCTGAAGAGACTTTGTATAGATCCAGGTGTGTTTACAACGAAAGCATTTTACACCATCGATGAGAGCAGCGTCAAAAAAGCTGAGTGATCACTGTCTTACCTACATGTATAGACTAGCCGAATTCGAAGGAGAAGGAGGGAGAAGAGAAATCTTGAGGATGAAAAGTATCGGTATGGAGGATTTTAAAATTGAGGTAAGTTTATTACATGTAGAAGTATGAGAAGAAATCTTTCAAACCCATTTTCTCGGTTTTACATTTTTTGTATTGTTAGCAGCCTTTCCTCAAGAAGTATAGCGCTAAAGCTATATAATTTTCAGGATCTGTTTGAAACATGTTTCTGTTTCACTGAAACTAAAAAATGCAAGATCCTGCGCTGAAATTCTCATTTTTATAGAACTGTATGTAGAAAAAGAAGCTTAATTGTGGATGTGCAAAATTCAAAACTCTGTCAATAATACGATTTGAACCAAAAATTAACGGCTATAGTTCAGTGATCTTGTAACCGTCTTCGGATACTACAAGAACATTTTCAAATTCATTGCATGATTAGAATGTGAGTTATGGATATTTATAAAAAAAGTCAATAAATAAATTAAAAATTCAAATTTCTGGCAAAATAGTAATACTGCTTGTTTTATTATATTATTCTGTTAAAATAAAGCTCTTTTTCTTTACACGCCCAAAATTTTGGCTCTGGATATTAATAACTATGGCTGTAATGATTTTTAAATAAATGTTTATAGTTCCGGTTGTTTCCCTCCTTACGTGAAAATGCAGTGCTTTTTCGCAGAAGAATGTCACGTTTGTGCAATGTGTTTTTAAAACGTATATATTTTTGTTTTTTAGCTTTTGGTTATTTGATTCTAACTAAAAAAGGAACAAACAGTATTAATGATTTTTATGCAGACGTCAATAAAATTCATCGTTTTTTATCCTTTTTAAACCATCTGTAAACATTGCACGTTTAATTATGTTTGGTTGGTTGGTAGGTCGATTGGGGGAAGGGACCAAACAGCGAAGTCATCGGTCCCATCGGATTAGGGAAGGACGGAAAAGGAAGTCGGCCATGTCATTTCAAAGGAACCATCACGGCATTTGCCCGTAGCGATTTAGGAAAATCACGGTAAACCGAAATCAGGATGGCCGGACGCAGGCTTGAACCGTCGTCCTCCAGAATCTGAACGCAGTATGCTAACCACTGAGCCACGTCCCTGGGTAATTATGTTTGTTTTTCGTCTTTTTTATTTTAAAAAAGAATAAGCTTTTGACTGAAGAGCTGAATGTTGCACCGCTGACGGTCCACCCTGCCCATATGGGGCGAGGGGAATGAAAGGAAATGACGAAAGAAAAAAAACATTAGGGTAAAATGATAAACAATACAACTACACGTGACACTATTTTCGTGACACTGTCAAATACAGTTATAATGTTTATCGTTAGGAACTCTTTCAAACACCTTCGAATCATATCGTAACTCTTGATAACGTAGAGTTATAATGTTTATCGTTAGGAATGCTTTGAAGCACCTTCGAATCACATCGTAAATTCTGTTACAGTGTTTATCATTAGGAATTCTTTCAAACCTCTTCGAATCATATCGTGGATCTGGATAAGACTATGCACATTGTTTCCAGTTCTTCAAGCATATCAACGGGCGTGCTGTACATTTCACTTTTGAGATGATCACAGAGAGAAAATTCCAAAGGATTGCGGTCAGGTGGTCTCGGAGGGCACTGTGCAGGTTCTGCTCGGGCTGTCCATGTTGGAGGATACTACCGCGTTAGATGCAGTCTCGCGTCAGCAGCAGAATGTGCCGATGCCCCATCACGCATTTACCATATTCCCCAGACACGGGCCGTGGCTAAAACTGAAACCCATTCATATGAAGATTTAATCGAGAAGTTAGCATTTTAAACCCACTATTTTGGGCTAACTGGTGGAATTTTCAAATCAAGTCAGTGGCGGCCCCTAACTACAAATTCGCAAATGCACTCCTGGAAAATGAAAAAAGAACACCTTGACGTAAGTGACTGAGGCATGCTATAATTGCCGGCCACTGTGACCTAGTGGTTCTAGGTGCTTCAGTCCGGAACCGAGCTGCTGCTACGGTCGCAGGTTCGAATCCTGCTTCGGGCATGGATGTGTGTGATGACCTTAGGTTAGTTAGGTTTAAGTAGTTCTAAGTCTAGGGCACTGATGAACTCAGATTTTAAGTCCTACAGTGCTTAGAGCCATTTGAACCATGCTATACTTGCATAGGATACTACAAGAGAGCAGCTAAGGTGATGATAAAATATGCAGCACTGTGAAAAAACCAGGAAGTGCGCTATCAGCCGTGTAGTGTAGTAAGTTTCGGCATCAATTGTTCACCTCCAGAGCTCATAGCAGCTAGTTTGCTGTGGTATATGTGGTATACACCACTTCTAACAAGCACCGAACAACGCGCTCCAGTACGCGGCCGCCAAATACATCGCTGGCCGCACTTCTCTGGGCGGCCCGCTGCTTCCATCGCTGGCCGTCTTCACACGCACGCTCCCTTACGTGGCCGAGAAATACATCGCTGGCCGCACTTCTGCGGGCGGCTCGCGGCTACCATCGCTGGCCGCCTTCGCGCGCGCGTTTGTCAACACACAGCAATTGACTACGCCAGGAAACATTGCGATTGGTTTTCCCTGGAAAACAGCGACCCCAGCCTACGGCTCCATTAACTAGCAAGCCTTATATAAGCCCGGCCGCCGCCGCAAACGACAGTTCTCATCGGGAAGTGCATTACGCCGTGTTCCAGCTGCTTGTGGATGACTCGCCGCACCACTCGAGGTTACCTGGCTGCTCGGCGGAAATCTAGCGACTTCACTTGGAGATACTGAACTTCACTGGACTTGGGAATAATTACGGGACGTGCACCCCACTAAGCACATTTGGACATTGGTATAACCAAACTTTAATTATGCATTACTTCTGAGTGTGAGCCTGGGTAGACGCTTTGCTAACATAATTGTTAAAAAGTGATTTGTGATTTAATAAACCAGACTGACGAGGTTATTGTGTTATTCCTGGTTATAAGAGTATACAGAGTCCCATGTGAGTCTGCAACATCGCTACCATGCCGTGACAATGTAGGCGTGAACGATTTTTGCAATTGATGGAGTTTGAGTGAGGTTTTATAGTAGGTTTTTTGCAAGCTGGCCGGCCTGTGTGACCGAGCGGTTCTAGGCGCTTCAGTCCGTAACCGCGCGACCGCTACGGCTGCAGGTTCGAATCCTGCCTCGGGCATGGATGTGTGTGATGTCCTTAGATTCGTTAGATTTAAGTAGTACTAAGTTCTAGGGAACTGATCACCTCAGATGTTAAGTCTCATGGTGCTGAGAGCTATTTGAACCATTTGATCTACCTCACGGACACAGTGAGCAGCAGTCTGCGACTGTTTGTTGATGACGTTGTAGTCTCCCGGACAGTGTCGTTGTCGAGTGACTGCAGGACGACACAGGATGTGTGTGTGTATGTGTGTATTGAACCGGGGAGCTAGAAACGACGGAGAGGCTTCGTCCCGCCGTAGCCCTCAGTGGTTCACAACAGGCCACAGCAGTCCACCCACCCCACCGCCGCCCCACACCGAACCCAGGGCGGTTCGGCCCCCAGTGGCCCTCCCGGGAACGTCTTATACCAGACGAGTGTACCCCAAATGTTTGCGTGGTAGAATAATTATGGTGTACGCGTACGTGGAGACAGTGTTTGCGCAGCAATCGCCGATATAGTGTAACTGAGGCGGAATAAGGGGAACCAGCCCGCATTCGCCGGTGGAGATGGAAAACCGCCTTAAAAACCATCCACAGACTGGCCGGCACACCAGACCTCGACACTAATACGCTCGGGAAGTAGCGCGTTAGACCGCGCGGCTAGCCGGCCGGGCTACACATGATGACTTAGATGGATCTTCCAGTTGGTGTGATGAATGGTAGCTTGCTCTAAATACAGAAAATGTGAGTTAACGCAGATGAGTAGGAAAAACACTCCTGTAATGTTCGAATACTGTATTAGTTGTATCACGTCGATTAAATATCTAGGCGCAACAGTGCAGTGCGATATGAATGGAATAAGTACGTAATGTCGGTAGCAGAGCAGGCTAATTGTCGACTTCGGTTTATTGGGAGAATTCTAGGAAAATGTAGCTGATTTATAAAGGAGACCATGAGTAGAGCATTAGTGCAACCCACGCAACCCACTATTTGAGTACTGCTTCAGTGTTTGGGTTTCCTGCCACTGCCCCCCCCCCCCCCCCCCCGCCTCACAGGTCGAATTAAAGCAAGATATTGAAACAATTCAGAGGCGTGCTGCTAGACTTCTTATCGGTAGATTCTATCAAATCGTGAGTATTTCGGGGATGCTTCGTGAACTCAAATGGGAATCCCTGGAGGGGAGACGAATTTCTTTTCGTGAAACACTATTGAGAAAATTTAGAGAACCAGCATTTCCCGGCCGGTGTGGCCGAGCGGCTCTAGGTGCTCCAGTCTGGAACCGCGCTACCGCTACGGTCGCAGGTTCGAATCCTGCCTCGGGCATGGATGTGTGTGATGTCCTTAGGTTAGTTAGGTTTGAGTAGTTCTAAGTTCTAGGTGACTGATGACCTCAGATGTTGAGTCCCATAGTGCTCAGAGCCATTTGAACCATTTTGAACCAGCATTTCCGGCTGACTACAGAAAGATTCTACCACTGCCAAAGTACATGTTATGTAAGGACATGTCCGAAAGAACAGATACCATCTTAGTATATATATATATATATATAGTTAAGGCTCACCGGCCACTTGACCATCTTCTTCTTCTGTGCGGATGCACAAAAAGTGCCCGAACTCTTACGGGAATCGGCAACGCGCCGCGAGAAATGAGTATAATGGGCGGGGGCACTTCGAATGTAGTGCGGGACAATACGTTGTCGCGGGAGGCATGACAGAGATAAGTCCCTGCAGTCGCACTATCCTCTGTGTCCTCGGAGGCTCAGATGGATAGCCAGCACGGTAGCTCAGCGTGCTCGGTCAGAGGGTTAGAAACCCTCTGCAATAAAAAAACTGAGTGAACAGATCAACGAAGAACCTGAATGGGTGTCATCGGACGTCCGCCCCGAACAAATTCAACGAGCAATACAGAACAAAATGAGGTCAAAAAAAAAAAGATGGATAGAGCGTCTGCCATGTAAGCAGGAGATCCCGGGTTCGAGTTCCGGTCGGGGTACACATTTTCATCTGGCCCCGTTGACGTATGTCAACGCCTGTAAGCAGCTAATGGTTGTCATTTCATTGTAATTTCAAAGTAATGTAAATTCACACAAAAATATTTAGTAGTTAAATCTAGCTGAAAGCATCTTTGTACAGAAAAAGGAGGAAAAGATACAATATTGAGATTCCATATTTTTTACTGTTACTTTGGTGATCTGTCATTGGAATCCTTCAAAAATGTTTGATGTCTAGGGATACCCATCCACAAAGATTTAAGTACACTGGTGTCAAAAATTAAAGCAACAAACCGCTGTTCCTCCGTCCTGTATGAACGATATAATCATACAAACTGTCAACAGGTGTCCGTGCGATCGTGTTCTGCACGGAATACGACACTCCGGTCAACGGACAACCACGCCAACGATGACGGCTGTGCACCTATCAAACGGGGTAGTTTTTGCCGGGTAGTCCCACATCCACAATCACTGTGTACAGAGTCACTGACGGTGCAGTACGGTACAGAGAAAACGCCTACCAGTCTCTCTCCGGTGGAGGGCCAAAGGAAGGATGGAAGCAGGACATTCGCAAACTGATGTGTCCCGATGGCTTAATGTGAATCGTTCTGTTGCTATTCGGATGTGGCTACAGTTTATAGAGACCGAAACTGTATCCCAAAGACCAGGGCGGCCCGACCACGTGTGACATCAGAAAGAAAGGACCGTTATTTGGCTGTAAGCTCACGACGGTACCGCCTTAGTGCTGCACGGCAAGCGGCATCTGACCTCGCAGCGTCCATTGGACGTATCGTATCGAGGCAAACGGTAAGAAGGTTTTGGTAGAGTGGCTTTATTGTCGGAGACATGCCGTATGTGTAGCTCTGACGCGTCTTCACAGAAGGGAACGTCTAGAGTGGAGTCGTCAACATGCTACCTGGACGGTCGATTTTCTTTTGACAGATGAGTCCCGGTTTGCTCTGGAGAGTGATTATCGACGGAGTCGTATTTGGAGTGAACGCAGAACACGATTTCGTGATGCAAACATTGCGGAAAGAGACCGATATCGAGGATGATCCCTAATGGTGTGGGCTGGGATTATGTTGACCATTGGAACATCTCTTCAAGAAATTGCACAGTTAAATAATCAAGGTTTAACTGCTGTCAGGCACTGTGGCGGTTTAACTGCTGTCAGCTACTGTTACGAGATCTTGGGACCTCATGTGCAGTTGTTGCGAGGTGCTGTGGGCACAGATTCCGTACTGATGGACGATAATGCTCGACCTCATAGAGCACAGGGGGCTGATGATTTCTTGGAAACTGAAGATATTGCACACATGGCGTGACCTGTTCGCTCTGTCGATTTGAATTCCGTGGAGCATGTCTGGGATGCACTAGGGAGACGGATTACATCACGCCAGCATCGACGAACTATTCTCCAAGACTTGCGAGCAGCTCTACAGGAAGAATGGGCGTTATTGCCTCAACATGAGACTGATGACATCATTCTCAGCATGCACCGTCGTTGTCAGGCCTGTACTGCTGCCAGAGGTGGTCACACCCCATAAAAATGGTTCAAATGGCTCTGAGCACTATGGGACTCAACTGCTGAGGTCATTAGTCCCCTAGAACTTAGAACTAGTTAAACCTAACTAACCTAAGGACATCACAAACATCCATGCCCGAGGCAGGATTCGAACCTGCGACCGTAGCGGTCTTGCGGTTCCAGACTGCAGCGCCTTTAACCGCACGGTCACTTCTGCCGGCTCACACCCCATAGCACATTAACCAGTTGTCGGAATGTGTGTGCAAATCCGTTAAGTTGAAAAAAAACGAAGCACGTTTTTGTCTACAGGTATGCATGTAGCAGTTGTTTGCGTTCTGTATTCTTTAGATTGTTTCTACTTAAAGTATCACCTGTTTATAGTGTTTTGTGGCAAAATAAACGCAAACTTGCAAAATTTTTTATTGTTGCTTTAATTTTGGACACCAGTGTAGATACTAGAGACTAGACTGGTATTTACTGGAACAATCCTATGGAAGGAAAATCATCCGCGGAGGTCGGTGACAAAACATTCGTCCTAAGTATTCATGAGCATTGTTCGCCAGTCTCGGAGACTTGCTAAGACGAATTATTGGAAAGCCTAGAGAAGAGATGAGTAAGCGTTACAAGTCAGGTAGGTCAGCGCGAGAGCCTTGCAGAAATGCTTAACAAACCCCTGCGGGAGTCTCTACTAGACTGCGTCACGCAGCTGTTGAATCTCAAAATTGAGAGAGGGGAGCTCCGGTATCAGACAAAACCTATAAATTCCTCACACATACATTTCACATAGCAATAAAAGTAGAGAAATCGAGCTTATTCGAAGTGAAATCGACAATCCTCCTTCCCCTGCGTCATCTGAGAGTGGACACACCGTTCGGTGAATAGCGAAATAATAATGTAGATGAACCCAATGGTAGCTCTGAAAGTTAAAAATGCTTTTCGAAAATAACTAACAAATCTGCTAATTTCATAAGTGAAAATGTTGTTTATGCACGTGTCGTATTTGCAGCACTACTTGTCTGAGATGTAGTATTTGTACTTGTGAGTGTACTTTCGTGAGACCTAGGACGCTATACATACTTATATTCCACTTAGATCGGATTATTTTGTCGAATATATACATGTGCCACCGAGAAATCTACGACGCCTAATACAAAACAGATATTACTACTATTACCAAAAAAGTAACGGAAATTTAATAAAACAAAATTCTATCTTTCCTCGATTGTATTTGAACCAAAAGGTAGGGATGTGTTATGTATCCACAATTTGAGTCAGAAGATCGGAATTATGTGGCTGAAGAGGCCTCCAGAATGACTGATGGAATCTGTACAAGCGATGATTAGCCTAAGTAAAACACATGCATGCGTGTACCCTTGTACCCAAGTATCTGCTTCATGTCACTAGTTAATTCCTGCCCTACTTTTCAGTGGCCTCCTTCCTTTTTCTGGACTTACCCAGTGTCTTCAAGTGGTCGGTATTCTAGTTTCGATTTAGCAATGTTACTGGTGGAGGATGAACGTATGTCCTTCCCGTTGCCACGCCTTCCCCCGGTCTGTGAACCCCATATGTTTGCAGCCTAGCATTATCCCCTGTGAAAGTGTGAGAAAGTTTTCAAAATGTTTGTGAATCATATATCTGAGGCGGGACGTGGGTAGCAGCCCGCTATCCACCTAGTCGGATGTGAAAATCTGCCTAAAAACCACACCGACGCTGGCGGTAGACAGACCCTCGTCAGTCATCCTTAATTCGAGCTTGTGCTGGGTCCCTAATAATGTCTTTGACGACTGGACGTAAAATACTAATCTTCCTTCCTTTCAAGCGGGTTTTACTTTTCAATAATGAGGTTTCAAAAATCAGTAGTCAAGGCTTTCGCAGATGAGACGGAACCTCTGGTTGATGCCTCCCAAGTGGATCGAGCACATGAGTTTTGATAGGAAGTAGGGTTAGGGTTTAATGTTCTGTTGGCAATGATGCCATTAGAGACTGAGCACAAGCTCAGATATAGGAAAGGAAATCGGCTTTGTTGTTTTGAAAGGCGCTGTCCTGGAATTCTCCTTCAGCGATTTAGGAAAACCACAAAAAAATCAAAATCTGGATGGTCAGATGGGGATTTGAACAGCGTTCTCCCGCATATGAGTCCAGTGTTCCAAACAGTGTACCGCCTCGCACGGTGTATAAGTATTGGATACGATGTTGCAAATACTAAACTCATTGATGCGGACTCTGTTTTGAGGCGACTGCCACCTATACCCGGGATAGTTGTCACCCATCTCGCATGCCATACCCTTGTAGATTTTCCAAGTGCAAACTATTTATTGCAAAGTGTTTGACAGGAGCGAAGACAAGATTCCCTAGAAATCATACAATGGATTTTTGTTCGAATTTTCGTAGCCAAAAGAAGGGTGGGAAATGGAGAAAATGGATATCGAACTGAGGAGGGTGAGGTCTAGTTTCGTAAAACAGTATTTGATTGCTTGAAAGTAATAAGGGTGATTGAAAAGAAAATTACACAATGGATTTTTGCCCGAATTTCCGTAACCAATGAGTGGGAAATGGACAAATCTGATGTCAAGCTGACCACCGTGAAGTCTAGTTTTGCAGAAAAGGGTTTAATTTGCTGAAAGTAATCAGAGTAATTAAGAAAAACTTAATTTTTGTGTGGAGGAAAATTGAAATATTTCGCAAAGAAGTGCTGCTAGCTATGTAAACGAAGTGTCAAAAAGTTCACTTCTTCAAAGCTTAACTATGTTGCGCATAAAAAGTTACATTGGTGTGATATTTAACTATGAAAAAAATGGCTATAATGATATTTTCAAAAAAGGGGGGTTCATGTCTTGTGAAATGATTTGTGTAAAAGTAAGATATAAAACACATTAGCGAAACGTTTGACTCGCGTTTGAATGATGCTCGAAATCATGCAAAAAACATGAGACTGCACAGTCTACACAACCCACCAAACAAATGTCTTCCACTACTCTTTAAAATTCTAAGATGGTGGTTAATCTGTTTTATTTCTTATTTTTAGACAAATCATTTGTGAGTATGTGTATATACAAAGTACACTCTAACTTCTGCACCCTTTAAGTGCAGTAATATGTTCATTGTAAATAAGTATTGTAGTACAGTTGAAAGAAAATCAGCCCTCGGTCACTATTTTTAACAAATTAACCTGGATTCGACGCTGCTAGGAGTGTCTTCCTCAGAATTTAAATCAAGAGTCCGTTTTGCAACCTGCACCACGCAAGTAACGAGCAGCCCTTAGTGGCCCGCCATCACAGTTTTCTTTATCTTTAATATTTTTGTGACTAATGCCCTTTTGGCATACTTATTATTTTATAAATGACATATAAGTACTGCCAGTCTTTCACGACATTTCCGTACTTATACTCTATCATACGTTTTTAGTCAAAATTCTGTGACCATGTTATAGAATATAGACCATTATTTGATTTAAATTCTGAGGAAGACACTCCTAGCAGTGTCGAAACCAGGTTAATTTGTTAAAAATAGTGACCGAGGGCTGATTTTCTTTCAATTGTAACTATTCACGGTCTCTGAACGTGCAGCCAGGTACAAGATTTTGAGTATTGGAGTAGTTCTATTATATGATCATTACCTTATAAATAAAAGAAAACATTTTTTTAAGTTTTAAACTCAGTGCGTTAGCACGATCTTGGTAAATGAGTGTTGTAAAATGATCCTGTCATAAAGTGTTCATTAAAAAAAGAGGTACACTAGCTTATTTGATTTAGTTGTAAATATTTGTCATGCATTATTGTTTTTCTGACATGTTCTACATCCTGCAGGATCTCATCACTACGGATCAATTGGAATGAAAGTAAATCTAATCTAAACAAAAGATTTGAGCGGCTTTTCTTTCAACATATTTCTTTAAATATTTCTGTTTCTAAGTGACGTTTTCATAAGAGCACCATCTTCTGAGTAACAATGGGGCTCTCGACAGTTACAAAATAACTTAGCGAATGAGCATTATCATGCTGAAAGGTGGCCACATTTGGAACAGGAGAGAACTGTCGTGCTGGCTCAGTTGCTCTATCAGCGTCCGACAATGCCTCATCCCTGTTTTTCAGGCGAATTGGCGAGGCCAGGTGATCAGCTTTCACAATGGCCCTTTGCCTCGAAGGGCCATCGCCCTCGAGTGCGCGGGTCGCTGGAAGGCACTTAGCGCCCACGGAAAACAGAACCTGCCCCACCGGAGGTTCCGCGTGGGATGCACCGGTTTCTCTGTAACTGATACATCCCGAAAGAGGAGTTCCAATGCGGCTGGCTGCCATCTACATTTCAGTGTCTGCATCCTCACACAGCAACCATGTACCGTGTCAGATTGTATCAGATGCATAATTCTGTCAAATCCATGAGTTAGAGAATGGTCAGTAATAATCGCTTAGCATTTCCATCCAATACATCCTGAGCTGTTCTTGTACATTCGTTCTCATAAGGGAGCTGATCGTTGTTGTTCGTTTCTGCAGCTCACTCTCATTCAGTGCTTCCTCTTCTCCGCCAACCATTTCGTTTATGGAGTATGTTGAATTTTCCATATTATGTTGAATTACGACACAACAGTTTATCGGTGAGGAAGCGCATGTAGTTTTTTAAGATGGTCTACTTGCGGAGTTCAGTTAGCTGTCCGCCAAGCTAGGTTTACGCTTTTACGCATTCCCTAAAATATTTCTGACGAAGCTTGAACTTCATTTTTTATTTTATTTATTTTTTTCTTTTTTCAGTTGCTGCCCAGCACAGGCACTGCATACTTCATGGCTAAGCGTACTGTTGGATTGTAAGGACGAAAATTTCAAGAAAAGAATAAAGAAAAGTAGAGCCTAGTAGTTGAAACTGGAGACCATTCTAATAACTGCAACTGTTCCCAATAGTTACGCTGCCACCACACATCCTGACACGTATTGTATTGGATATAACATGGAAGCCCAAAGTGCGAAAATGGCGAGATAGCTTACACTTTCTGCTTTCCGCTTGTAAATTCTCTCTCTCTCTCTCTCTCTCTCTCTCTCTCTCTCTCTCTCTCTCTCACACACACACACACACACACACACACACACACACACACACACAAAATCACACTGGCATCTATAGCATTCACTACTGGGTAAAGGCCTCTTCTAGATATTTATACCCATTACGGTCTTCAATAGCATGTATCATTCCTCCTCCTACATCTTTTCTATATGGCTCCCATTAGGTCGTATCTCGATCTTTTAACAGCTCTGGAGCCGAGTAAAGGACTTCCTTGGTCCATCTATAACCTATTCGTCTGTCTACATGTTTCACATGCACTCATTTCATGTTCTTCCCTTCAGTTTGTTTATTAATGTATATGTATGATTTCGTGCCTCCACTGGTAATCTTAGACAAAGAGCTCTCCAATATACATTCACTGTGTACTAACACTAACACAGGAGAGTCAAAGTCACTTTTGTACTACGTTTTTAATAACGTCATCTTTACGTGAATGGTACACTATGGCATGTTTCCCAACAGGCCTTGAGAAAGAAACAGTGAATTAGCAATTAAAAAAATATCGGATGCAATTTAAAAAAGACGTACTGGTGTTCGGACCTTCGCAATGAACGAAGTTGCAAGCATGCCAGTTGCGCTGGCTAATGTCACCTTGATAGCTAAACGACATTTGCTTGAAACATGATTTATTTTCCTTCTATACAAAAAGTTATTTGGGGTGATCAACATAAATGAGACACCCTAAGGTATTGTATACAGAGTGTCCCAGGAGGAATGATCATATTTAGGGATGTGACGAACACGATCAATCGAAGCAAGAAATTCTAGTAAAGATGTGATCTAAAATGCATACCTTAAGAATTATGGACACTTCTTCATCGACGATACTACGAAACAAATCTCTTGTAGCCAATAAAATTCTTCTGGGCTGTTGTCCGCATTGTCAGCTCAGCACAGCCCTGAGGAAGGTCACTTGCAATTGTGGCCGAAACATCGGAATATTTTATATACTGACAGTGCGGTCAACAACCCAGAAGAATATTATTGACAATGGCAACGGCCGGAGAAGTCTACGCTTACAAATTTCTCCTACTGCAAGCTCTTCGCTTTACGTATTTTGAGATGTGGTAGCCTGGACGAAACAAGAAAAAACGTCCAGTAAACATGGACTCGAAAGTGCATACTTTAAGCGCTATGGGCAGTTGCTCTTCTTCGCTATTGTGAAACTTAATTCTACTGAACATGTGCTCATATCTCTTAAGGTACACATTTTAGAGCCCATATTTACTACACAATTCTTCGAGACAAGTGTAGATGGTTTTAGGACAGCAACCAGCCACAAATTTACTTTCAGTTCCTTTATTCAAAGGGTACCGTTACCGGTTTCGAATCGTTGTGATTCATCCTCAGACGGTTTACATGCTTTCTTTATGACATGTGGTGTGTTTTTTACAGATTAATTGTCCTAAAATATAAATAATACATAATTATAAACACGCCACACACAGATGGTTGCGTTACAGATTTTCGTTCCGTGTGACTTACGTGAAATTGGACGAATTTTATGAAAACAAACACTCGAAACCGACGTTTCACGTAAGTCACATGCAACGAAAATCCATAACGCAACCATCTGTGTGTGGCGTGTTTAAAATTATGTATTATTTATATTTTAGGAAATTAATCTGTAAAAAACACACCACATGTCATAAAGAAAGCATGTAAACCGTCTGAGGATGAATCACAACGATTCGAAACCGGTAACGGTACCCTTTGAATAAAGGAACTGAAAGTAAATTTGTGGCTGGTTGCTGTCCCAACATCATCAACATTTGTCTTCAAACAACAGCCACGGTCTCCATCATGTCATCATATGACAAAATTGCAGACAATTTTTTATTTTTACCTTTCTGTACATACTATCTCCTCACAGAATATGGAAAACAAAGAGCTTGCAGTAGAAGAGATTTGTTTCACAGTATGGAAGATGAAGTTCTGATGGCTCTTAAGGTATGAATTTTAGAGCCCATGTTTTCTGGACTTTTTTGCTTCCAATTATCGTTCGTGTCATATCCCGGAAAATTGACCATGCCTCCTGGGACACCCTGTAGAGGCTTTTAAAACAAAAACTATTAAAACCCCGAGAATTGCGTACCCAAGAATACGAGGAAGCAAATGTCATAGAACTACTAGGAGAGACAAAGAAATCATATACACGGATCAGGGAACAAATGATTGAACCCAGCCGACTGAGGGCAAGGTGGAACCATTAGTTATTTTTTTCAAGCTAATGGTCCTACCTTTCCACCAACTGGCTAAATTCACTGGTTTTACGTCCGACGAAACCAAAAGCTTGACACACGCAATACGACGTTAGCCAGTAAAGAAAAGTGATGTAGGCAGTGTGCACTTACCGGAGGCTGCTGCGGCGAGGTGTGCGCCCACCGCGAGCACCAGGAGCAGCAGCAGCGGCAGCGGCAGCGGCGCGGTCACGGCCATGGTTGGGCAGCCTCTGGCTCGCGCGGTCACTGCTCCTCGCGGCCAGCCGCCAGCACCCAGCCCCACCACGCGCCCGCAAAAACCGACGCGCCCGCGTATAGCGGGACTTTCGGGAAACCGACAGCAACAATTACCCGACGCTCCTACTCTGAAACCGGAACCTCCGGATCGTCGACATCAGAAATGTGGCTTCCACTTCGAGAACACTACTGCACTATCGTACGAACAGAGAGCTTCGCAATCAACAGAGAAAAGTGTCAACGAGGAACTGAGCGAGAGAGAAAGACAGAAAGATTTTGAGTAATGTCTTAGGCTAAGTCCAAGAAAATGATAAATATACCGGGTGATCAAAAGGTCAGTACAAAATTTCAAAACTTAATAAACCACGGAATAATGTAGATAGACAGGCAAAAATTGACAAACATGCTTAGAATGACGTGGGGTTTTATTAGAACTAAAAATAAAAGTTAACAAAATGTCCGACAGATGGCGCTGGACAGCAAAACGTCAGTGTCTGCGCATGACAATCAGCGCTTTTAGTGAAGCTGTATTATCAGAATGGGGAATGTGGTAGTTCAGCGTTACGATCCTATCGCCGTAGGAAGGGGATTCGAACGGGTGAAGGTCCGTTGACCAATGCAGCTGTGGCGAGAATGATTTCGAAGTTTGAAGCCACGGGTCTGTCGTTTGGACGATAGACCCCGTAGTGGCCGACCGAGCACAAGGCGTAATGCTGCTGAGACAGTTCAGGAAGAAAAATGGAGACTGTAGCGGGTTCGTCTGTGCACGGGGAAGTCAGCGCTCGCGCAGTCGCACGTCGCACCGGCATTCCATACACTACTGTTTGGTTGGCACTTAGGCGTACCCTCCGATGCTATCCGTATAAAATCCATCAGCATCGTGAACTGTTACCTGGCGCTTTAGTGAAGTGGAGGGCATTTGCGTTGTGGGCGTTTCAAAAGACGGCAGAAGATGACGATTGGTTGAGTAACGTGTTGTGGACCGACGAAGCTCATTTCACGCTCCGAGGGTCTGTCAACGCCCACAACTGCAGAATTTGGGCTACCGAAAATCCTAGAACTGTCGTGGAAACTTCATTGCACGACGAGAAAGTCACGGTATGGGTTGGATTTACATCTACCGTTATCGGGCCTTTTTTCTTCGAGGGAATGCGTGATTCTTGTTTTGTAACTGCTACCGTGACGGGTGATAGGTACGCCGATATGTTACAGAATCGCATCATCCCCAGCCTGGCTGATAAACACCTGCTGGAACATTCGATGTTTATGCAGGATGGCGCTCCACCCCATATTGCTAGACGCGTGAAAGACCTTTGGTGATGATTGTGTGCTCAGCCGCCACTTTCGTCATGCTTGGCCTCCCAGGTCCCCAGACCTCAGTCCGTGCGACTATTGGCTTTGGGGTTACCTAAAGTCGCAAGAGTAACGTGATCGACCGACATCTCTAGGGATGCTGAAAGACAACATCCGACGCCAATGCCTCACCATAACTCCGGACATGCTTTACAGTGCTGTTCACAACATTATTCCTCGAGCGAGGTGGCGCAGTGGTTAGACACTGGACTCGCATTCGGGAGGACCACGGTTCAATCCCGCGTCCGGCCATCCTGATTTAGGTTTTCCGTGATTTCCCTAAATCGCTCCAGGCAAATTCCGGGATGGTTCCTTTCAAAGGGCACGGCCGACTTCCTTCCCCGTCCTTCCTTAATCTGATGAGACCGATGACCTCGCTGTCTGGTCTCCCTCCCCAAAACAACCAACCAACCAACCAACATTATTCCTCGACTACAGCTATTGTTGAGGAATGGTGGTGGACATATTGAGCGTTTCCTGTAAAGAACATCATCTTTGCTTTGTCTTACTTTGTTATGCTAATTATTGCTATTCTGATCAGATGAAGCGCCATCTGTCGGACATTTTTTGAACTTTTGTATTTTTTTTTTCTAATAAAATCCCATGTCATCCCCATGCATCACCAATGCATGTGTGTCAATTTGTATCTCTCTATCTACATTATTCTGTGATTTATTCAGTTTTCAAATTTATGCTGACTTTTTGATCACCCGGTAGACAGTGACAAAATCCTTGTCTCTGACGAACAGTCGCCGTCGAGGAGAACATACCGGGTTCTATAACTTATGAAGTCTTCGAGCCACTTACATATCTGTGAACCTATCTTGTATGCTCGTACCTTCTTTAACTGCCTGCAATGGGGAACCGCGTCAAATGCTTTCCGGAAATCTAGAAATATGTAATCTGCCTGTTGAACTTCATCCATAATTCGCAGTACACAATCGTTTTAATAGCAAGGTAGTGATAATACACCGTGTTTAAGAGGTAGAATTCTGATAGTAGTAGTAGTAGTAGTAGTAGTGTTATTCGTCCGTGGCTCGTTTTTTCAAGGCTTCTGCATATGCCATAGTATTACAGATTACCAACGAAAAACATAATAAATATATACAGGTATTTACGTAATTATTGGGTGGGCTAGGCAGTAAGAAACACCCCGACCTTTTCCTTAAGTAATTTAGGAAAACTACTCAAAACTAAATTAAGATTGCCGCTTAAGGATTAGCGTCATCATCTTTCCGAATAAAAGGCCAGTCTGTTAACAACAGCGCTTTATATTTGCTGTTCGGTACTACTTTTTTATACATTCTATCAAAGAAGTAATTACATACCGTAAAAAGCCTAGTGACGTAATGCTCATTTATTTCATAACAACAGTCGTTGGCACATATTACACATACTATATTCGCGCTTTTCTCAGACATCGGGACTAAAACGACGACTTTAGCATTCGATGTCGTGTACTGGAACTTCCAGCATTTATGCTCTTTGAGGTATCACAATATGACAGCAGAAGACATTTGAGAAGATTTGTCAAGAAAGACACGAATTACTCATTCTTAACTTTACGCGAGTCAGAGAAGTGCTTCGAATCTACAAAGAAGCTGACGAAAGTGATGTGTTAAACACTTAAAAAGAATATCAGAGTTATCCGGACGGTGGGTTTTCTATTTGACATGGTTCTCAAGTATTCCATAAAACTGGTTTTTAGTGATCATCTTCCGCGGCATTCTGGTCTTCCTACGTCACTGCTTGGTTCCCACGTAATTGGCAAGAACAGGTCCACAAATCTTCCTACTCGGGAAGTTCGCCACGTTCCAAGACCGGTATCCGCTCTTGCCATCCTTCTGGCGCACAGCACCTTTGTGTTTTTACTATTCGACGTTATTCCGTGGTTGTCCTTCACCTTCCGTCTCTCCGAAACGTGTCGACTTTTTCCTGCCACGGTAGTTTAACAGACATGCGATAACATGTTCAAGTTATTTTAGCCTTAGTTTCGGATGGAAATATAACATCCATGTAGCCGTCTGAAATCCCTCTGGTTTTGTGTGAGATTGAATGCAACCGTTGAAACATTCTCTGGCGGGACTAAGATTCGAGTATTAAGTTTTACAGAACGTTGAAGCGATCTTGAAGCAGTATGCAGTAAGCCAAGATGAATAAATGCGGCGGCTCTGGCGGCAATCGGGTCAAAAGTCTGGTATAGACCTACGGTCTCCCATTTAGGAACAAACAGATATAGCCGGCCGGTGTGGCCGTGCGGTTCTAGGCGCTTCAGTCTGGAACCGCGTGACCGCTATGGTCGCAGGTTCTAATCCTGCCTCGGGCATGGATGTGTGTGATGTCCTTAGGTTAGTTAGGTTTAAGTAGTTCTAAGTTCTAGGGGACTGATGACCACAGATGTTAAGTCCCATAGTGCTCAGAGCCATTTGAACAAACAGATGAACCGCCGCAAGAAGCCATTTTCATCTCAGAACTGAAGCTGACCACCCGCTTAAATTAACCAAAATGGCTACGAATTAGCCTGGCTTGATAAACAATGCCTTTCGCTGCAACGGCTCGGAGCTGTACGTAACATTGCTTCCTTCTCTTCATACAACATAGGCCTATCGAATCCATAGGAAATGCATCACTGAAACCGACAAATTTTTTTCGAAATTTAACTGAAAGTAATTGTGTCAGGAACCTTTTTTTTCACCAGCTTAGGCAGAAGCTCAGTTAACGGTGTCTTTCCCTTCTCTTTGGCTTTAATTTCCCGTATGTTTCCACGTACTTGACACGGTCAGTCAGAACAATCATTAGCGACATTGACAGATCAGTTCTCCGTGGCTGTGTTATAATAAAGGCTACATAATTACGTGCTTTTTGCAACCAGTCACAACGTTTAACGAATAATCTTGTGACATTAACTTACTAGCTACGCGTTTCAAGGCACTAGTGTTCATCTTAAGACTACAAGGTCTACAAGTCACTTAAACATTATTTGTGCTAATAATACTATTAAATAGATTTTCACTAATTTGTTGATTTACCTGGGTCTTAATTAGGTCCAGCACGTATGCCTTCCTACATAAAATTTGAAACAAAAGGTATGCTATATTTATTGACAAGAAGTGCTGTCGTGCAAATGTTTTTGTGACACTCTTGTTGTAGTGGTCTTCAGTCCAGAGACTGGTTTGATGCAGCTCTCCATGCTACTCTATCCTGTGCAAGGTTCTTCATCTCCCAGTACCTACTGCAACTTACATCCTTCTGAATCTGTTTAGTGTATTCATCTCTTGGTCTCCTTCTGCGATTTTTACCCTACACGCTACCCTCCAATACTAAATTGGTGACTCCTTGATGCCTCAGAATATGCCCTACCAACCGATCCCTTCTTCTAGTCAAGTTGTGTCACAAATTTCTTTTCTCTCCAATTCTATTCAGTACCTCCTCATTAGTTATGTGATCTACCCATCTAATCTTCAGCATTCTTCTGTAGCACCACATTTCGAAAGCTTCTAGTCTCTTCTTGTCTAAACTATTTATCGTCCACGTTTCACTTCCATACATGGCTACACTCCGTACAAATACTTTCAGAAACGACTTCCTGACACTTAAATCTATACTCGATGTTAACAAATTTCTCTTCTTCAGACATGCTTTCCTTGCCATTGCCAGTCTACATTTTATATCCTCTCTGCTTCGACCATCATCAGTTATTTTGCTCCCCAAATAGCAATACTCATTTACTACTTTAAGCGTCTCATTTTCTAATCTAATTGCCCGCAGCACCACCCGATTTAATTCGAGTACATTCCATTATCCTCGTTTTGTTTTTGTTGATGTTCATCTTATATCCTCCTTTCAAGACACTGTCCATTCCGTTCAACTGCTCATCCAAGTCCTTTGCTGTCCCTGACAGAATTACAATGTCATCGGCGAACCTCAAAGTTTTTATTTCTTCTCCATGGATTTTAATACCTACTCCGAATTTTTCTTTTGTTTCCTTCACTGCTTGCTCAATATACAGATTGAATAACATCGGGGAGAGGCTACAACCCTGTCTCACTCCGTTCCCAACCACTGCTTCCCTTTCATGTCCCTCAACTCTTATAACTGCCATCTGGTTTCTGTACAAATTGTAAATAGCCTTTCGCTCCTGGTATTTTACCCCTGCCACCTTCAGAATTTGAAAGAGAGTATTCCAGTCAACATTGTCAAAAGCTTTCTCTAAGTCTACAAATGCTATAAACGTAGGTTTGCCTTTCCTTAATCTACTTTCTAACATAAGTCGTAGGGTCAGTACTGCCTCACGTGTTCCAACATTTCTACGGAATCTTCCCCGAGGTCGGCTTCTACAGTTTTTCCAATCGTCTGTAAAGAATTCGTGTTAGTATTTTGCAGCAGTGGCTTATTAAACTGATAGTTCGGTAATTTTCACATCTGTCAACACCTGCTTTCTTTGGTATTGGAATTACTGTATTCTTCTAGAAGTCTGAGGGTATTTCGCTGTCTCATACATCTTGCTCACCAGATGGTAGAGTTTTGTCAGGAATGGCTCTCCCAAGGCTATCAGTAGTTCTAATTGAATGTTGTCTACTCCTGGGGCCTTGTTTCGACTTAGGTCTTTTAGTGCTCTGTCAACCTCTTCACGCAGTATCGTATCTACCATTACATCTTCATCTACATTCTCTTACATTTCTATAATATTGTCCTTAAGAACATAGCCCTTGTATAGACCCTCTATATACTTCTTCCACCTTTCTGCTTTCCCTTCTTTGCTTAGAACTGGGTTTCCATCTGAGTTCCTGAAATTCATGCAAGTGGTTCTCTGTTCTCCAAAGGTCTCTTTTACTTTCCTGTAGGCAGTATCTATCTTACCCCTAGTGCGATAAGCCTCTACATCCTTACATTTATCCTCTAGCCATCCCTGCTTAGCCATTTTGCACTTCCTGTCGATCTCATTTTTGAGACGTTTGTATTCCTTTTTGGCCTGCTTCATTTACTGCATTTTTATATTTTCTGCTTTCATCAATTAATTTCAATATCTCTTCTGTTACCCAAGGATTTCTATTAGCCCTCGTCTTTTTACCTACTTGATCCTCTGCTACCTTCACTATTTCGTCTCTCAAAGCTACTCATTCTTCTTCTGCTATATTTCTTTCCGCCATTCCTCTCAATCGTTCCCTAATGCTCTCCCTGAAGCTCTCTACAACCTCTGGTTCTTTCAGTTTATCCAGGTCCCATCTCCTCAAATTCTCACCTTTTTGCAGTTTCTTCAGTTTTAATCTACAGTTCATAGCCAATAGATTGTGGTCAGAGTCCACACTGCTCCTGGAAATGTCTTACAATTTAAAACCTGGTTCCTAAATCTCTGTCTTACCATTATATAATCTATGTGAAGCCTGTCAGTATCTCCAGACTTCTTCCATGTATACAACCTTCTTTTATGATTCTTGACCCAAATGTTATGCTCTGTGCAAAATTCTACCAGGCGGCTTCCTCTTTCATTTCTCCCCCCCCCCCCCCCAATCCATATTCACCTACTACGTTTCCTTTTCTCCCTTTTTCTACTATCGACTTCCAGTCACCCATGACTATTAAATTTTCGTCTCCCTTCACTATCTCATCATACATTTCATCAATCTCTTCGTCATCTGCGGAGCTAGTTGGCATATAAACTTGTACTAATGTGGTAGGCGTGGGCTTCGTATCTATCTTGGCCACAATAATGCGTTCACAATGCTGTTTGTAGTAGCTTACTCGCATTCCTATTTTCCTATTCGTTATTAAACCTACTCCTGCATTACCCCTATTTTATTTTGCGTTTATAACCCTGTATTCACCTGACCAGAAGTCTTGTTTCTCCTGCCACCGAACTTCACTAAGTCCCACTATATATAACTTTAACCTACCCATTTCCTTTTTAAATTTTCCAACCTACCTGCCCGATTAAAGGATCTGACATTCCACGCTCCGATCCGTAGAACGCCAGTTTTCTTTTTCCTGATAACAACGTCCTCCTGAGTAGTGCCCGCCCGGAGATCCGAATGGGGGATTATTTTATCTCCGGAATATTTTACCCAAGAGGACGCCATCATCATTTAACCATACAGTGAAGCTGCATGCCCTGGGGAAAAATTACGGCTGTAGTTTCCCCTTGCTTTCAGCCGTTCGCAGTACCAGCACAGCAAGGCCGTTTTGGTTAGTGTTACAAGGCCAGATCAATCAATCATCCAGACTGTTGCCCGTGAAACTACTGAAAAGGCTGCTGCCCCTCTTTAGGAACCACACGTTTGTCTGGCCTCTCAACAGATATCCCTCCGTTTCTGTATTCTGTATCTCTGATGAGGCACACGAGACTCCCCACCAGCGGCAAGGTCTACGGTTAATGTGTGGCGGGGGGGGGGGGGGGGGGGGGGGGCGGGGGGGGCGGGAGGGCTGAGACACGATACGATGCTAGTGATTTGTTGCATGTACGTTCACTTTTGCACTCTTTTAAGTCACATTTCACTTAACACAATGTCTTGAAAGTGATGTTAATATAGAATAATGTACTAATACGTGATATAAGTACATTGAGTGTTAGTATTGACGTGTGCCAAGGAATTTGCGTTTCGTGTACTGGCGCCAGACGGAAAAAGAGTGAGGAAATGATGCAAATGTCTATGCTACATGTGATGTGCCAGCTGTTATGAGACCCGACTATCGAACAGCATACGAGCTGATTATCGAAGCAATTCAGTACGATCCATTTCGTTTGCATTTAACATGTATTCCGCAATCTACTCGGTTGCTCAAATGAAACCCCGACTGACTGAAGAAGCACAGCGGAAACGTCCGACACCCGTAACTGGAAAGAGCCAGCAATAAAACCTGATCCAGCCATGATACTTCAGGTTTTCCTAAATCACCCTCGGTTAATGGTGGCTGGTTCCTTTATAAGACCACGACAAAAGTTTTCCTACAGCATTTTCAAAATGAAAGGGAGACTCAGCAACAGCGTCTCATCTTAAGGCAACGTGAGTATTATGTTTACATCTACATCTACATCTATACTCCGCGAGCCACCTTACGGTGTGTGGCGGAGGGTACTTATTGTACCACTATCTGATCCCCCCTTCCCTGTTCCATTCACGAATTGTGCGTGGGAAGAACGACTGCTTGTAAGTCTCCGTATTTGCTCTAATTTCTCGGATCTTTTCGTTGTGATCATTACACGAGATATATGTGGGCGGTAGTAATATGTTGCCCATCTCTTCCCGGAATGTGCTCTCTCGTAATTTCGATAATAAACCTCTCCGTATTGCGTAACGCCTTTCTTGAAGTGTCCGCCACTGGAGCTTGTTCAGCATCTCCGTAACGCTCTCGCGCTGACTAAATGTCCCCATGACGAATCGCGCTGCTTTTCGCTGGATCATGTCTATCTCTTCTATTAATCCAACCTGGTAAGGGTCCCATACTGATGAGCAATACTCAAGAATCGGACGAACAAGCGTTTTGTAAGCTACTTCTTTCGTCGATGAGTCACATTTTCTTAGAATTCTTCCTATGAATCTCAACCTGGCGCCTGCTTTTCCCACTATTTGTTTTATGTGATCATTCCACTTCAGATCGCTCCGGATAGTAACTCCTAAGTATTTTACGGTCGTTACCGCTTCCAATGATTTACCACCTATGGCATAATCGTACTGGAATGGATTTCTGCCCCTATGTATGCGCATTATATTACATTTATCTACGTTTAGGGAAAGCTGCCAGCTGTCGCACCATGCATTAATCCTCTGCAGGTCCTCCTGGAGTACGTACGAGTCTTCTGATGTTGCTACTTTCTTGTAGACAACCGTGTCATCTGCAAATAGCCTCACGGAGCTACCGATGTTGTCAACTAAGTCATTTATGTATATTGTAAACAATAAAGGTCCTATCACGCTTCCCTGCGGTACTCCCGAAATTACCTCTACATCTGCAGATTTTGAACCGTTAAGGATGACATGTTGTGTTCTTTCTTCTAGGAAATCCTGAATCCAATCACAAACCTGGTCCGATATTCCGTAAGCTCGTATTTTTTCACTAAACGTAAGTGCGGAACCGTATCAAATGCCTTCCTGAAGTCCAGGAATACAGCATCAATCTGCTCGCCAGTGTCTACGGCACTGTGAATTTCTTGGGCAAATAGGGCGAGCTGAGTTTCACATGATCTCTGTTTGCGGAATCCATGTTGGTTATGATGAAGGAGATTTGTATTACCTAAGAACGTCATAATACGAGAACACAAAACATGTTCCATTATTCTACAACAGATTGACGTAAGCGAAATAGGCCTATAATTATTCGCATCTGATTTATGACCCTTCTTGAAAATGGGAACGACCTGCGCTTTCTTCCAGTCGCTAGGTACTTTACGTTCTTCCAGCGATCTACGATAAATTGCTGATAGAAAGGGGGCAAGTTCTTTAGCATAATCACTGTAGAATCTTAAGGGTATCTCGTCTGGTCCGGATGCTTTTCCGCTACTAAGTGATAGCAGTTGTTTTTCAATTCCGATATCGTTTATTTCAATATTTTCCATTTTGGCGTCCGTGCGACGGCTGAAGTCAGGGACCGTGTTACGATTTTCCGCAGTGAAACAGTTTCGGAACACTGAATTCAGTATTTCTGCCTTTCTTCGGTCGTCCTCTGTTTCGGTGCCATCGTGGTCAACGAGTGACTGAATAGGGGATTTAGATCCGCTTACCGATTTTACATATGACCAAAACTTTTTAGGGTTCTTGTTTAGATTGTTTGCCAATGTTTTATGTTCGAATTCGTTGAATGCTTCTCTCATTGCTCTCTTTACGCTCTTTTTCGTGTCTCATTCCCTAATCTGCTCCCTCAGCATCGCCTGACTTACTTTGACTACATTCCATTATCCTTCTTTTAGTTTTATTGATGTTGGCCTTATAATCTATTTTCAAGACAATATCCATTCCGTTCAACTTCTCCCCCAAGTCCCTAGTTGTCTGTGTCAGAATGACGAGTACACTGCCATCGCAGACAGCAAATTTTGTATTTCTTTTCCCTGAATTTTTATTACCTATTCAAAATTCTCCTTGGTTTCCTTCACAGAGTATTCAATCTACAGATTGAATAACATCTGGGATTGGCTACAACCCGGTCTCACTCCCTTCTCAGCTGTGGTTTCACTTTCATGTCCTTCGCAGCTTACAACTGCAGTCTGTTTTCTGTTCAGGTTGTATACAACCTTAGGGTCTCTGTACTTTATCCCTCTCACCTTCAAAAATTTGAAGAGTGTAGTCCATTCTACATTGTCAAAAGATTTCTCTAAATCTCCAAATGCTATAAATGTAGATTTTCCTTTCTTCAGCGTTTCTTCTAAGATAAGTCGTTGGGCTAGTATTGCTTCGTGTGTTCCTACATTTTTCCGGAACGCAAACTGAGCCTCTCCAGGATCGGCCTCTAACAGTTTTTCCAATTTTTTAAAATAGTTCGTGTCAATATTTTGCAACCATTACTCATGTTGCCGAGAATCACTCTTATAGTATCTCTTACTTCTGTAGTCTGGACTTCTTTAGTAAATTACTTCCTTAGTAATATACTCTTTTAGTAACTGTTGGAGAGTTCAAATTCTGTTTACTTATTTAGTTCTAACTAAAATAATAACGCATGTTTAATAAAGAAGTAAGCCATTTCTGCGCACTGCAGACATGTGAATTTCGTTTCTCATTAGTTGCCGAGGGAATTACTGGAGTTAACGACAATGCACAACTTAAGATAATTTGGGTCTTTCATGCAAACTCGATGATAATAATTACTCTTTCACTGTTGAAGGTGAAATTTTATCCCATGCTCACAGATCTCGGCTGGCATTCTCTGGTGGGAGTTTACCGGAAGATGCGCCCGTGAATAAAAGCAGTGAACATGCGGTTGCAGTGAAGGACAGTGGGGTTGTTAGAAAAAGCAGACGATTTTAATTCGTCAAAAATGTGTTTAATGCGAGATGAATACAATACAAAAATGTTATTAACTGAAAGACAAAGAGAAGTCATGGAATAAGAGCATAACCCTAAAATGGAAGTTATGAATAAGTTCAAGAACGAATGAGTATATAGCGAAGGATAAAACAGCCAACCGATTGCACAAATTTGTGCAACAGGTTGGCTGTTCCTATCCTTCATTGAATCTTAAATATGGTTGCTGAACGTCAAGCATGTTCAGGATTGTGGTTTATGATTATATTTTATACGTATAAAACACACTTTACTTGCTTGCTGTTTTTTCCAGTGATTAATATGGCCTTGTTTTTCACAAGACGTAATATCTGTGTTTATTATTCCAGCGTCAGTAAATTTAATTTTTTAACTAACAACCACTTTCTAATATGTATTTGTGTTATTGTTATTATAGAAGTAGACGTCTTGCTTTTCTTAGAACTCTACAAAACATCTTTATTGTATAACTTTGTGTAATGCTGTGAGAAATAAAATTAAAATGTTATTCCCCTAATTGCAAAGAGAAATAAAGAAAAGAGAGAGAAAAAAACACAACTGTAAAATTATGGATCACACGTCACCGCAGTAGTGACGAGCCGGTGGCTTATTTATTCATTTAAGAAGGAAAAGTCTTTACATTAACTTGTTATTTTACTAGCAAATCAGGTACAATTTTCATTAAAATAGTTACCTAGAACAGATCTTCTGACAGCACGACTTGCAGCATTTGCTTCTGGCTGAAATGCATGTTGGTCGATGTCATTCACTTCCATAGCATCAGGATGAAACACATCTCCAGCTTCTATTCCAAAGTTGTGCAGAACTGCAGCAACCACAATAACATTCCCACACATTTTTTTTTTTTGTATCACATTGGTTTAATGAGAATCTGGAAACGTTTCCTCTAAACACGAGAATGTACGCTTTGTTAACCTGCTAGAATTATGCTACAGCAACGGCTCCAGCATATCAAGTAACGACTCAAAAGATTCCTTATGAAATACAAACCGCTCTTTGAAATCACTGTCGCTATACATTACAAATGGGTATCTTCTCTCCATTAAAACCTTCTTTCTTGGGATGTCTACCTCTTCCTCCATATCGCTACATTCTTCGAAGCCCAGGTAATTCATGGAATTCGATAACTAACACACAGAGACCAAAGAACACACATTACTCTCTAACTTCACTGCTTAGGAGTAAATTTCGGCCCTATTTCTTCCTTAAGCTGCTAACGTAGTCGCGTACTCTTTGTTGGTGCTCTCCACCAGTTACGGAGTAAATAAACTTACTTCGGCAATAAATGAAAAATTTACTCTTGTAATAATTTATTCTTTTAACTCAGTACTTTCGCCTGGAATTCGCCGATTTCCTTCTCTCTTGGTAACTAACTACCTTAGTTTAATTTACTCTTGGTTGGTGCTCGCCACCCTTATTATACTGATGTATTTTCCCTACCACATGTATCTTTCTTTTTTTTTGGGAATCAGGGTTCTTTATTTACGATAATATACAGCCAAATCACCAACGAGTTTTACATTTTCACATTCACCAGATCCTTTACACCAAACATAAATACCTTCGTGTTGATCCACCTTGTGACGTCCACGGGTCCTCAACATAAAAGGCATTGTAGAGTAATAATACGACTTACCAATGTCCTTACTAAAAACTTCACCAACATGAAAAGTACGGTAAGTTATGACGTCACGATTATTAAAACTTTCAAGACCACCATATTCTGAATACATCCACAATCAGCAATAACATCGGTAAGCACCCATTACCATGACTGAATTTGTCATTGTTATAAAATGTAATTCAAGGTACCACATTTATATACACATGGACCACCAAGTACAGGATGGGCACCAATACTTTTAACCTTCCCTAAAACGACGTATCTCGTGAGCCGTTCAAAAAAGCAGTTCTGAGAGAATGTCGTCTACTCCAGGCGCATTTTTTCCACTTAGGTCTATCAGTTTATTAACATCCACTGAAAAAAATAAAAAAACACTCAATGTTCACGAACAAAAAGAATTTGTTATTAAAAATCAAAAGGTCCGTTCGTTTTCGGTAGCGATAATTTATTTGTAAAAGAGCAGCTCTGTTTATTCGCGTTATTTATAACTCCCATACTCTACACAAGATGAGATACCGTATGAAGGAATAGGTTGGAAGGTTCTGGCTTTCATGGGGTCCATGATGGTCGGTTCTTAGCTTATGCGTAGAACTGCCAATTTATGTGAGCACCCGTTACCGTGAAACAGCGGTGGAACCGCGTCCAAAAATGGTACATACCGTTTCATTATTTTTCAGAATATTAGCTTTTAAAATTTATACACTTTACCATGCGTTATATCCTATTCTAGAAACATTTTTTCCACGTTGATGTTGATGTCTCATGAAAGTGGTTTCGGATGGGACAAGAGAACACTTCTCTTAAGGGCAGTCAGTCCACATGTAAACCAATACCATCATACAATGAATGTCACAAAACACGTTATTATAGATGAAACAGTCCTATACCTTGTAAATTAAACTTCATTAAAATAAATGAAATTGCAGAAGTTTTATTTCACTCATTAAATGACAAGTTGTTGTTAGTGATCCGCATTTGAAGCCCCACTTAGCCAAACATAGCTTGTGTGTCTGATCGAGAATCGACAAGGCATAAAGGGACATAAGACATCTAACTGTTCACCGGAATCAGTTTACAAGGCCGAATGTCCAAACCTGGAAGTAAATGACGATACGTTTAGCACTACACCAGGAACCCCACATCGATTACAAGACCGAATGTCCAAACCTGGAAGTAAATGACGATACGTTTAGCATCATACCAGGAACCTTACGTAGCTTACAAGGCCCAAATGTCCAAACCTGGAAGTAAATGACGATACGTTTAGCACTACACCAGGAACCCCACGTAGCTTACAAGGCAGAATACCCAAACTTGGAAGTAAACGACGATACGTTTAGCACTACACCAGGAACACCACGTAGCTTACAAGGCCGAGTGTCCAAAGCTGGAAGTAAATGACGATACGTTTAGCACTACATAAGGAACCAAACGTAGTTTACAAGGCCGAATGTCCAAACCTGGAAGTAAACGACGATACGTTTAGCACTACACCAGGAACCGCACGTACCTTATTAGGCCGCATGTCCAAACCTGGAAGTAAATAATGCTACATTTGGCACTACACCAGAAATGCCACATAGCTTACAAGGCCGAATGTCCAAACAAGAAAGTAATTGACGATACGTTTAACACTACACCAGTAGCCCGACGTAGCTTACAGGGCCGAATATCTAAACCTGCAAGTAAATGATGATACAATTAGCACTACACCAGGAACCCCACGTAGCTTACAACGCCGAATGTCCAAACCTGGAAGTAAATGACGATACATTTAGCACTACATCAGGAACCCTACGCAGCTTACAATGCCGAATGTTCAAACCTGGAAGTAAATGACGAGACGATTAGCACTTCACCAGGAACCCCCCGTAGCTTACAAGGCCAAATGTCCAAACCTGGAAGTAAATTATCGTACGTTTAGCACTACACCAGGAACCCCACGTAGCTTACAAGGCCCAATGTCCAAAACGGGAAGTAAATTACAGTACGTTCAGCACTACAAAAGGAACTCCACATAGCTCACAATGCCGAATGACCAAACCTGGAAGTAAATTACGACACATTTAGCATTACACCAGGAACACCACGTAGCTTACAAGGCCAAATGCCCAAACCTGGAAGTAAATGACGATACGTTTAGCACTACACCAGGATCCCCAAGAAGCTTTCAAGGTAGAATGTCCCAACCTGGAAGTAAATGACGAAACGTTTAGCGCTACACCAGGAACCCCACGTAGCTTACACGGTCGAATGAAAGACCTGGAAGTAAATTACGATACGTTTAGCACTTCACCAGGAGCCCCACGTAGCTTACCAGGCCGAATGTCCAAACCTCGGCTAGCCGGTGTGGCCATGTGGTTTTAGGCGCTTCAGTTTGGAACCGCGTGACCGCTACGGTCGCAGGTTCGAATCCTGCCTCGGGCATGGATGTGTGTGATGTCCTTAGGTTAGTTAGGTTTAAGTAGTTCTAAGTTCTAGGGGACTGATGACCATAGATGTTAAGTCCCATAGTGCTCAGAGAGACCCATCCAAAACTGGAAATAAACGACGATACGTTTAGCACTACACCAGGAACCCCACGTGGCTTACAAGGCCGAATGTCCAAACTTGCAATTAAATTACGGTACATTTAGCACTAAACCAGGAACCCCACCTGGCTTACAAGGCCGAATGTCCAAACCTGGAAGTAAATTACGGTACGTTTAGCACTACCCCAGGAACCCCACGTAGCTTACAAGGAAGTAAATTATGATACGTTTAGCACCACACCAAGAACCCCACGTAGCTTGCAAGGCCGAATGTCCAAGCCTGGAAGTAAATGACGATAGAATCAGGACTACACTAGGAATCCCACATAGCTTACAAGGCCGAATGTCCAAACCTGGAAGTAAATTACGATACGTTTAGCACTGCCCCAGGAACCCCACGCAGCTTACAAGGCCGAATGTCCAAACCTGGAAGTAAGTGACGATACGTTTCGCAGTACACCAGGAACCACACGTAGCTTACAAGGCCGAATGTCCAACATGGAAGTAATTTACGATACGTTGAGCACTACACCAGGAACGAAACGTAGCTTACAAAACGTAATGGCCAAACTTGGACGTAAATGACTATATGTTTAGCACGACACCAGGAACCCCACGTAGCTTACAAGGCCGAAGTCCCAACCTGGAAGTAAATGACTATATGTTTAGCACGACACCAGGAACCCCACGTAGCTTACAAGGCCGAAGTCCCAACCTGGAAGTAAATGACGATACGTTTAGCACCACACCAGGAACCCCACATAGCTTACAAGGCCGAATGTCCAACTTAAAAGTAAATGATGATACGTTTAGCACTACACCAAGAACCCCACGTAGCTTACAAGTCCAAATGTCCAAATCTGGAAGTAAATGACGATATGTTTAGCACTACACCAGGCATCCCACGTTGCTTACAAGGCCGAATGTCCAAATCTGGAAGTAAATGTCGATACGTTTCGCACTACACCAGGAACCCCACTTAGATTACTAGGGCGAATGTCCAAACCTTAAAATATATGACGATATGTTTAGCACTATCCCAGGAACCCCACGTAGCTACGATACATTTAGCACTACACCATGAACACCATGTAGCTTACCAGGCCGAATATCCAAACCTGGAAGTAAATGACGATACTTTTAGCACTACACCAGGAACCCCACCTAGTTTACAAAGCCGAATGTCCAAACCTGGAAGTAAATGACGATACTTTTAGCAGTACACCTGAACCCCACCTACCTTACAGGGCCGAAGGTCCAAACCTGGAAGCAGATGACGATACATTTACCACTATACCAGGAACCCCACCTAGCTTACAAGGCCGAATGTCTGAACCTGGAAGTAAATGACGATATGTTTAGCACTACACCAGGAACCCCACGTAGCTTGCAAGGCCGAATGTCCAAACCTGGAAGTAAATGACGATACGTTTAGCACTACACCAGGAACCCCACCCAGCTTACAAAGCCGAATGTCCAAACCTGGAAGTAAATGACGATACTTTTAGCAGTACACCTGAACCCCACCTACCTTACAGGGCCGAAGGTCCAAACCTGGAAGCAAATGACGATACATTTAGCACTATATCAGGAACCCCACCTAGCTTACAAGGCCGAATGACTGAACCTGGAAGTAAATGACGATATGTTTAGCACTACACCAGGAACCCCACGTAGCTTGCGAGGCCGAATGTCCAAACCTGGAAGTAAATGACGATACGTTTAGCACTACACGAGGAACCCCACGTAGCTTACAAGCCGAATGTCCAAACCTGGAGTTAAATGACGATACGTTTAGCACTACAAAAGCAACCCTACGTAGCTCACAAGGCCGAATGTCCAAACCTGGAAGTAAATGACGATACGTTTAGCACTATACCAGGAACCCCACCTAGCTTACAAGGCTGAATGTCCAAACCTGGAAGTAAATGAAGGTACGTTTAGCGCTACACCAGGAACCCCACGTAGCTTACAAGGGCGAATGTCCAAACCTGGAAGTAAATGAAGATACGTTTAGCGCTACACCAGGAACCCCACGTAGCTTACAAAGCCGAATGTCCAAACCTGGCAGTAAATGACGATACGTTTAGCACTACACCAGGAACCCCACCTACCTTAAAAGGCCAAATGTCCAAACCTGGAAGTATATGACGATACCTTAGGCACTACACCAGGTACCCCACGTGCTTACAAGGCCGAATGTCCAAACTTAAAAGTAAATGAAGATACGTTTAGCACTACACCAAGAACCCCACGTAGCTTACAAGTCCAAATGTCCAAACCTGGAAGTAAATGACGATATGTTTAGCACTACACCAGGCACCCCACGTTGCTTACAAGGCCGAATGTCCAAACCTGGAAGTAAATGTCGATACGTTTCGCACTACACCAGGAACCCCACTTAGATTACTAGGGCGAATGTCCAAACCTTAAAATATATGACGATATGTTTAGCACTCTCCCAGGAACCCCACGTAGCTACGATACATTTAGCACTACACCATGAGCACCATGTAGCTTACCAGGCCGAATATCCAAACCTGGAAGTAAATGACGATACGTTTAGCACTCTACCAGGAACCACACGTAGCTTACAAGGCCGAATGTCCAAAGCTGGATGTAAATGACGATACGTTTAGCACTACACCACTAACCCCACGTAGCTTACAAGGCCGAATGTCCAAACTTGGAAGTAAAATACGGTACGTTTAGCACTACACCAGGAACCCCACGTAGCTTACAATCCCGAATGTCCAAACCTGGAAGTAAATGACGATGCGTTTAGCACTACACCAGGAAGCCCACGTAGCTTAGAAGGCTGAAAGTACAAACCTGGAAGTAAACGATACGTTTAGCACTACACCGGGAACCTCTCATAGCTTGTAAGGCCGAATGTCCAAACCTGGAAGTAAATGACGATACGTTTAGCACTACACCAGGAACCCCACCTAGCATACAAAGCCGAATGTCCAAACCTGGAAGTAAATGACGATACTTTTAGCAGTACACCTGAACCCCACCTACCTTACAGGGCCGAAGGTCCAAACCTGGAAGCAAATGACGATACATTTAGCACTATATCAGGAACCCCACCTAGCTTACAAGGCCGAATGTCTGAACCTGGAAGTAAATGACGATATGTTTAGCACTACACCAGGAACCCCACGTGGCTTGCGAGGCCGAATGTCCAAACCTGGAAGTAAATGACGATACGTTTAGCACTACACGAGGAACCCCACGTAGCTTACAAGCCGAATGTCCAAACCTGGAGTTAAATGACGATACGTTTAGCACTACAAAAGCAACCCTACATAGCTCACAAGGCCGAATGTCCAAACCTGGAAGTAAATGACAATACGTTTAGCACTACACCAGGAACCGCACGTAGCCTACAATGCCGAATGTCCAAACGTGGAAGTAAATGACGTTACGTTTAGCACCACACCAGGAACCCCACGTAGCTTACAAAGCCGAATATCCAAACCTGGAGTTAAATGACGATACGTTTAGCACTACAAAAGCAACCCTACGTAGCTCACAAGGCTGAATGTCCAAACCTGGAAGTAAATGACGATACGTTTAGCACTACACCAGGAACCCCACGTAGCCTACAAGGCCGAATGTCCAAACCTGGAAGTAAATGACGATACGTTTAGCACTATACCAGGAACGCCAAGTAGCTAACAAAGCTGAATGTCCAAACCTGGAAGTAAATGACGATACGTTTAGCACTACACCAGGAACCCCACCTAGCTTACAAAGCCGAATGTCCAAACCTGGAAGTAAATGACGATACTTTTAGCAGTACACCTGAACCCCACCTACCTTACAGGGCCGAAGGTCCAAACCTGGAAGCAAATGACGATACATTTAGCACTATACCAGGAACCCCACCTAGCTTACAAGGCCGAATGTCTGAACCTGTAAGTAAATGACGATATGTTTAGCACTACACCAGGAACCCCACGTAGCTTGCAAGGCCGAATGTCCAAACCTGGAAGTAAATGACGATACGTTTAGCACTACACGAGGAACCCCACGTAGCGTACAAGCCGAATGTCCAAACCTGGAGTTAAATGACGATACGTTTAGCACTACAAAAGCAACCCTACGTAGCTCACAAGGCCGAATGTCCAAACCTGGAAGTAAATGACGATACGTTTAGCACTACACCAGGAACCCCACGTAGACTACAATGCCGAATGTCCAAACGTGGAAGTAAATGACGTTACGTTTAGCACGACACCAGGAATCCCACGTAGCTTACAAAGCCGAATATCCAAACCTGGAGTTAAATGACGATACGTTTAGCACTACAAAAGCAACCCTACGTAGCTCACAAGGCTAAATGTCCAAACCTGGAAGTAAATGACGATACGTTTAGCACTACACCAGGAACCCCACGTAGCCTACAAGGCCGAATGTCCAAACCTGGAAGTAAATGACGATACGTTTATCACTATACCAGGAACGCCACGTAGCTAACAAAGCTGAATGTCCAAACCTGGAAGTAAATGACGATACGTTTAGCACTACACCAGGAACCCCACCTAGCTTACAAAGCCGAATGTCCAAACCTGGAAGTAAATGACGATACTTTTAGCAGTACACCTGAACCCCACCTACCTTACAGGGCCGAAGGTCCAAACCTGGAAGCAAATGACGATACATTTAGCACTATACCAGGAACCCCACCTAGCTTACAAGGCCGAATGTCTGAACCTGGAAGTAAATGACGATATGTTTAGCACTACACCAGGAACCCCACGTAGCTTGCAAGGCCGAATGTCCAAACCTGGAAGTAAATGACGATACGTTTAGCACTACACGAGGAACCCCACGTAGCGTACAAGCCGAATGTCCAAACCTGGAGTTAAATGACGATACGTTTAGCACTACAAAAGCAACCCTACGTAGCTCACAAGGCCGAATGTCCAAACCTGGAAGTAAATGACGATACGTTTAGCACTACACCAGGAACCCCACGTAGCCTACAATGCCGAATGTCCAAACGTGGAAGTAAATGACGTTACGTTTAGCACGACACCAGAAATCCCACGTAGCTTACAAAGCCGAATATCCAAACCTGGAGTTAAATGACGATACGTTTAGCACTACAAAAGCAACCCTACGTAGCTCACAAGGCTAAATGTCCAAACCTGGAAGTAAATGACGATACGTTTAGCACTACACCAGGAACCCCACGTAGCCTACAAGGCCGAATGTCCAAACCTGGAAGTAAATGACGATACGTTTAGCACTATACCAGGAACGCCACGTAGCTAACAAAGCTGAATGTCCAAACCTGGAAGTAAATGACGATACGTTTAGCACTTCACCAGGAACCCCACGTAGCTTACAAGGCGGAATGTTTAAAACCTGTAAGTATATGCGATATGTTTAGCGCTACACCAGGACCCCTACGTAGCTTACAAGGCCGAATGTCCAAACCTGGTAGTAAATGGCGATACGTTTAGCACTACACCAGGAACCCCACATAGCTTACAAGGCCGAATGTCCACACCTGGAAGTAAATGACGATACGTTGAGCACTACACCAGGAATCCCACGTAGTTTACAACGTAGCTTACAAGGCCGAATGTCCAAACCTGGAAGTAAATTACGATACGTTTAGCACTACACCAGGAACTCCACGTCCCTGAGAAATAACTAGGAAAGGTATGTAATAATATGCAACACGTAAATGTGAAACCCCATGAAGTAAAGTTGTGGTGATGAACGGGGATTAGAACCCAGTACGTACATGAATTGTTAATTAAACACATTCAAATGTCAGATATTAAGTGTGTTGGAGTCTTAAACTTAGATACAAATGATTTTTTCCTGACAGGGATCTTAGCCCGGCATCATTTGGTATTGCCTTACACTTACGAATGGGCATGAAATATTTATTATTTCTTTACCAATACCGAGACGTGCTCATCGTCGGCTACAGGTAACGCAACAAATAGTTCTGTGCTGCCTGGGACTCCAACCTCGCGCTTATAGTTCGATGTTACCCCACATGAAGAGGTATCAAATACCAAATTCTCTTTTATGATCAAAACAGTCGTAGAGACGTCGAGGGGTTAGGCATTGTGAGGAAACAACGAAATAACGGGACAACATCATCTCAAAGGATATAAATCCAGAGAAAAACTGGAATTGGAGCTCGAATCCCAGTCCGGTGCCAATAATTCCAAAATTACAAGGTCATTTAAATTAAGAAAGGAAGGTCCTATTACCTTATATGACGATTAGTTCGTGAAGTAAAATAACATTACTAGTGTAGGAAAACTTATTAGAGACAGAGTTCCTGCAAGGAAGGACTTCCGTCTCCGACAGCCACAAGTAATCCAATTCTGTTCCAGTCAGCAGGGAATGGACTTCTGTTTAATGTTGATTTGGAACCAGTCACAGTCCTGTGTTCCTTACTTGACGTTAATGGAGGAGAAGAGGGAATGATTTTGTCATAATGGGGTAGGTAGCACATGGTACAAGAAGTGCTGACTTCCATTCGAACTGTTGTGAATAACCTGTTCGTGGTCTTGCAGTCAACGTCACGCAGTACGAATGCAAAGGCGTGATATCAACCGTATTCTTCTCCTTTAATTCTAAAGCCATATTCCGACTGTCTACGAAGAGCATCAGTCTGAGAGAAGGTCAGAGACAGTTTCTTTCATTTTCTAACCAGCCCATAATAGAAAAATCTTGCGGAAACATGCCTGTGAAATGGCTTTTGTTTGTCTGTCATGGTAAGACCAATTTCAGCGCCGTGTTACATTTCGTATGATATAACACTGTGTTTCAGCATGCTCTGTGGTGATTTTACATGGCATGTTGCTGTAAGGGTATTTAGCTATGATGTTATTCTGTCCAAGTTTTTAGTATAGCTCGTGCCATGACGACTTGAATATATCTCATTTTTGATATTATGAGGAGAGTCATTTATGCGTTAAAAACGGAGTCTAAAACAGAGTTAAGTCTAACATTTGTGACATTGTGTTCTGTTTGTGTTTAATAAAAGGGTGAAAGCAGTGGAGGCAATTCAAAACACCTGTCTCTGTGATCTATTAGAGTGAGTGCTCTCGAGAAAGTCAAGTTGTATAGTTTCAAGTACGATCGTTTTGAGATAAATTAATCAGCACATTCAGGAGGAGGAGGAGGATATTAGTGTTTAACGTCCCGTCGACAACGAGGTCATTAGAGACGGAGCGCAAGCTCGGGTGAGGGAAGGATGGGGAAGGAAATCGGCCGTGCCCTTTCAAAGGAACCATCCCGGCATTTGCCTGAAGCGATTTAGGGAAATCACGGAAAACCTAAATCAGGATGGCCGGAGACGGGATTGAACCGTCGTCCTCCCGAATGCGAGTCCAGTGTGCTAACCACTGCGCCACCTCGCTCGGTCATTCAGGAGGACAAACAGGTCTTGTTGAAGGACATTTGTGCGGCTTACTACTATCGTCAATGACAGTGTATCCGGTTACTGGCAAGTGTGACGACCAGTTAACCGTCGTGTGGCAGTTGCCTTCAGTAGTCATACTGAGGTTAAAAGAAAGGAAGGAGGATTACAGTGCAACGTCTCGTCGAAAACAAGATTAGGCGTGAAGCAGAATCTTGAACTGGCAAGGATGGTGAAGGAAGTCATCCGTGCCCTTCCAAAGGATTGATTCTCGCATCTGAGACAATAGATTTAAAGAGGTCACCGTAAACCTGAATAAGTGCGGACGGATGGCGATGTGAAGTACCGTATGGTAACTTCATAAGGAAAAAATAGTGGTTAAACTATAACAAAAGTTATCCCAAACAGTAACCTGTATATGTCCACAAAATGTACTGTTATTGATATACATCTGGTGCCACAAGAAAGGGGACTTGTGTTTAGATCTGTTTCCCATGGATAAGTCCTTCGCAGTTAACATTTGTTGCCAACAAATGAGATGCCTTACAGTCGCAGAGTAATAAATGCGGCCTGGAGTCAGTACCAGGGAGCTTGGTGGCAAGTACGCACACTGCAAGTCTTCTAATTGTCACGCGCGGATGTTTACCTTCCTCGCCCCTTATCGAGCAAACACCAATAAAATTAGTTTCGTTTTCTTTTGTTTGATTTTGTTTATTTTGTTTTGGTGACTGCGCTTTAATAGTGGCTTAACTCAGAATCAGCAGGTCGCGACATACGTGGGATCGAAAAACTACCTGTGGTTCATCAATTGACAATTTCTATGATATTTGTGTACGTTTTGTTCCATAATGTGATAGGAAACGCTACTAATATGCATTACACTAATACGACTGGTGTCTCATCATAATTAGTTTTAGTCTTTTACAAAAGTGAAATTTTTTGTCATACTCAAATAGCTTTACTGGACTACAATGTAAATACGACACTGTGGGTATGTGTCTAGTTCCTGAATGAAGCACAGTTAACAGAGTATTCAGCAGTACGATTTCATTAACAGATTTTTGTATTTTCAATATTAGTTGCGCAGTATTTTATGTTTCTTACCTCTAGATCGACTGGTTACTGAACTCAGCGAGACGTCTTATGATGGCAAAATTTCTAAAATTGTAATTCTGAGTTCGATATAGCTGTTTGTAGCTCGGTCACAGAGGAGGTAGGATATTACACTCAGCCAGTTTGGAACTGAGAGCTACTGCCTCTTACTCTTTACAGTGCGTCGACATATTCAAGAGCAAGAGACCAACTGCAGGGTTCTTGACCCCCTCCTTGCCCTTGTGATGGCTGAGACAGATAATTCGCAATGTAGACAACGAGATTAGTTTTAGTCCCCTCTCCGGAAACATGTATTTGATAAGGCGATGACATACCGAAATTGATTTCATTCAGAATCTTTGACTGGAATGTCAAGTGAAACTTGCAAGATAATTCTTTGTCATTACAGGAAGTAGCAAAACTATCACAGCGTTGCCAAACACGTTCCGCTGCGTTGTCATGACACTATCGTAGTCGCAGTAGGACGATTATGTTTCTACAGGCAACGTCTTTCTTCAGCGGGCTAATAATTTAAGATTGCTTGTTGTGCAGCAACGATGAAACGGTTAAATTACTTTTTCTACGAAGTTGGTTTCGTCAAGCTTCAAGAAATGTGTAAGTAAAACAAATTTGAGGATTATAGATCTAATGAAAGTCCTAGAGTGTATAAATATAAACAACGTAACTAGGAAACATTACATGTTGTGGCGAAGATGAAACAAATGTTGGGTTATTGAAATGGTTCAAATGGCTCTGAGCACTATGGGACTTAACTTCTGAGGTCATCAGTCCCCTAGAACTTAGAACTACTTAAACCTAACTAACCTAAGGACATCACACACATCCATGCCCGAGGTAGGATTCGAACCTACGACCGTAGCGGTCACGCTGTTCCAGACTGTAGCGCCTAGAACCGCTCGGCCACCCCGGCCGGCTTGGGTTATTGATACAAACCTTAGAACAGCCAAAAAGTCTGCTAAGGAGACCGCCAGCACTACCGTTGTTCGACCTCTTGTAGAATATTGCAGAGCACTGTGCAATCATTACCTAACGGGTTTGACGGAGAACATCAAAAACGGAAGAAGTCACCTGGTTTTGAGGTATAGCGAATTAGGGGAGAGAGTGTCGTGGATGTTGTTCTGTTTTTTCCTTGAGGTTATAGGGGGAAGGTTGCAGGGGGACGAGTTGGGGACGCAATATAAAAACAAACGCTTTTTCATAGCGGCAAGTTATTTCCACGACATTTAAACCACCACCTTTCTCCTCCGAATGCAAGCAAGTTTTGTTGCGACCGACGTACAAAAGATGGTGTTGCAACTGTAATAATATAAGAGAAATTAGAACTCGGACGTAAAGATTTTGCTATTCGTGTTTGCCGAGCTTCGTATGTGAGTGGAACGGTTGAGAAATTGAACCGATTTATGAACCGTTTACGTAACACTTAACTGTGGATTACAGAGCAATTGTGTATCATGGCAATGTAAATGAAGTGCCTCAGCAGAACGTATTTCTGTTGTGCGGCACTTATTGTTTTAGAGGCACTTAGTACACTTTATAACTGCTCAAAATGTTAATTGTATACTACATATACAGAATTATTTGGCAAGGTTGCCACCAAAACTGTTTACTTTTACAATCATGTTAGTTATTTTGGTAGAATACATAATTTCTTAAGGCAAGATCTAATGCAGAGCACTTACGAGGAAGAATAGTTTCCAGCATCATGCGATTGCTATCTTGTTGAAATATTTTGTGGTCGCTACGTTTATCATGAGTGAATTCTTTAACTTATTTTTCATTGCATATTTGAATGAAACGTCAAAGATAGATGTGCCTGCTCATTTTATAGCAAAATAGCTCTAGTATTTTGTAGTTTATTGTACATAATAGGGTACGACAGATGAAACATTTGATCGTTCGAGGGGTGAGCGTGGCTTTGTGACATGGACCTGTACTAGCTGCGCCTCGTGAGCTAAGGGTATGGGCCATCTAGGGTGGACGGCTGATGGGCTGACCAGCCAGATACAGCCCGGTGCAGTGGCGAGACGAGCGAACCAGCGCAGCGGTGGCAGGCCAACAGCCCCCTCGCCCGGGGCGGGCTAGCGCGACCTCAGAACATTGCTCTGCCTCTGCCACT
Organism: Schistocerca serialis cubense; assembly: GCF_023864345.2. Classification (NCBI taxonomy): domain Eukaryota; kingdom Metazoa; phylum Arthropoda; class Insecta; order Orthoptera; family Acrididae; genus Schistocerca; species Schistocerca serialis. Next base: position 310,503,952 of record NC_064640.1, read on the forward strand.
CCTTTTGACGTAAATATATTTACTTCCTCTTTTGGCATCAGTATAAAAGTGGCAGGCAGAACATCAGGCCGTCTCTTGCAGTGGTTCACTGGGAGATATCAACTCGAGATAGAGTCGTCGCTCATATTGAAGAAGGTGGATGTTCCATTACAGAAGCTGGCAGAAGGTATGGCGTGCCACTGCAACGAGATGGTGGAGGAACTGCCTTGAAACAGGCACTGCCAGGAGAGCTCCCGGCTCGGGCAGGAAGAGAATGGGATCACAGAAGGAGGACAGGGAGCTAATGTCTAAGACCAGAGAAAATCCTTTTCTGAACGAGCGGTCGGAGACCAACTTCCTCGGCTCCAGTAACGCGATTCGCCGAAGGCTGAGGGACGCTGGACTGCATTCACAACGATCCACCATGAATCAAAAGCTGAACGAAAACAATGTTTTATACTGGCTGGCATTTGTGGAGCTCCATCTGAGTGCATCGTGCGAAAACGTTATTTTCACCGACGAGAAGATGTTTTCCCCCAGTAACGATGGTCCAAGAGTCGTTTACAGACCCCAAGGGCCTCGCTATCGACGCGAATATGTAACCACGGTGAGAAGAAGTGGGCGTCTATCTGTGTCCTACTGGGGATGGATTTCTGTGAGAGGAACAGGAACTTTTGACGGCGAGCAATATGCCCACATATTGGACAACGGGCAATATGCCCACATATTGGACAACATGATGCTACAGCCAGTGTGAATGCTGTACGGAGAAGGGGACTTCACATTGTAAAAGGACCATTCTCCAGCTCACAAGTCTGCCTTCGTTCAGCAGTAGATTTCCACGATTGGCGTCAACATCACGGATTGGCCCCCACGGGCTGCTGCTTTGGACCCTATGGAAGACATGTGGGCTGAGGTCGTCAGAACATTAACAGAGAACTGGCCACGAAACAAACCAACTGCAGCTGGCACTCGTTGGAACTGCGTTCTTGAAGCCTGGGAGGAAGTTGCTTCTTCAGGTTGTTACGTCGACAGCTTACAGATTTTATGCCAAGACGCTTGATAGAAGTGCAAAATAATTTGGTATTCTGAATAAAATATTTAAGTCTTTAAAACGTTTTGTTATGTCGTTTTTTTCTTCATTTTTCTTCGTTGAGAGCCAGTGGAAGATTATTCGGCAACAGATAAAATAAAATTTGAGTTAGTTTTCCTTTGAGCTACGTTTTTAACTGAAGTAATTTTCTTTTGAATATACAGTTTGTTAAATTTTCTATTTTTATTTTATTTCTACAATGTCTAGATACTTACAAAGTAATCAGTTTAGATGGACGCTTTAAAAGTGTTTTGTGTTACTTCAAATACACTTCTCTCTTTCCCTCCATCCGTTAATACCACCTCCGTCCTTCAAAAATTATGAAAACAATTTCGTCTTACATTTATTCATTGTTAACTTCTCCTCCATTCTATTTCTCAATCTTTCTCTCCTCTCTTACATTATCACCTTAATTGCCCTTCTACTCCATAGTCCCAAAACGTTATAAACAAATCTAGCGGTTTCCATTGAAACTATACGTTCTCGTTTAATTTTTGTCTTCTACCATTTCTCTCCAAACCTACTAAATCGTATTCTTCGTTCTGAAAACACTCCTTTCATCTTCGACGTTTCAGCAACGTGACTGATGACATTGCCGTAAGGTTTAAAGGCGGCCACCACAACGTCCGACGGTACATCAAACGGTAGCTCGAAAAACCCTCAACGTTCGGAGGCCAAAAGAGCGTGGTCAATCACGATAGCCCCTATATGGCCGTCAGGGAATCGGAAGTTGAGTCCGGGATCATGGCGCCGCACAACGTCGGCGCATAGCTCTCCATTCGCCAGTTGTATGTACACTGTGTTGCTGACAAGGGAACCTCCCCATCGCACCCCCCTCAGATTTAGTTATAAGTTGGCACAGTGGATAGGCCTTGAAAAACTGAACACAGATCAATCGAGAAAACAGGAAGAAATTGTGTGGAACTACGAAAAACATAAGCAAAATATACAAACTGAGTAGTGATGCGAAAGATATGGAACATCAAGGACAGTGTAAGGTCAGGAGCGCCGTGGTCCCGTGGTTGTCGTGAGCAGCTGCAGAACGACAGGGTCCTTGGTTCAAGTCTTCCCTCGAGTGAAAAGTTTACTTTTTTTTATTTTCTCAAAGTTATGATCTGTCCGGTCGTTCATTGACGTCTCTGTACACTGTAATAAGTTTAGTGTCTGTGTTTTGCGAGCGCACCGTAAAACCGTGCAAATAGTAGACGAAAGGACGTGCCTCTCCAATGGTAACCGAAAACATTTGATCGCAAGGTCATAGGTCAACCGATTCTTCCACAGGAAAACACGTCTGATATATTCTATACGACACTGGTGACGGCATGTGCGTCACATGACAGGAATATGTTGTCGACCCACCTAATTTGTACACTTGGCGAATGGGTAAAATGATTCTTCTACCCTGCCCAACTTAGGTTTTCTTGTGGATGTGACAATCACTCCCAAAAAAGTGATGAAAACATAAGAGTTTGTCACATAAACTGCAACAAATGAATGCAACAGTTTCACAGTCGCACAGTTTTCCCTATGCTCTGTCAAAACAAATGTTTTTAACGTTTTCAAATTCTTCCGTGTGTAGACCGTCAAATCCTGCATATGTCCAAGCAAATCTGAACATGTCCTGGAACTTTGGAGAGCGAAGTTGATTATGTGTGAGTGCCTGAACTTTGAAAATTGTCTGAAAATAAAAAATTAAACTTTTCACTCGAGGGAAGACTTGAACCAAGGACCTCTCGTTCCGCAGCTGCTCACGCTAACCACGGGACCACGGCGCTCCTGAGCGTACACTCTACTTGATGGAGCCTATCTTGCATATGGACTACTCAGTTTGTATATTTTGCTTATTTTTTTTCATAGTTCCACACAACTTCTTCCTGTTTTCTCGATTGATCTGTGTTCAATTTTTAAGGCCTATCCACTGTGCCACCTTATAACTAAATCTAAGGGGGGGGTGCGATGGGGAGGTTCCCTTGTAAGGACTATTTTGCAAGCTTTTCACTCTTATGTTGCACTTCTGCACTCCTATCCATTCCTAGATTCCTCCCCTCTTCCTGCTACACCTCCCTTGATATCTGCATCCACATCTACACGAATACTCCACAATTCACAATTAAGTGCCTGGTAGTTCTTCGAATCATTCTCACATGATTTCTCTACCGTTCCACTCTCAAAAAACGTGTGGAAATAATGAACAGTTAAACGTTACCGTGCAAGCACAGATGTCTCTTTTCACAATGGTCATCGCTCCTATGTATGTGGGGGTAAACAAAATATCATGGAGGAGGTAGGTGATTCGAATTTTGTGAAAACACCTCGCCGCAGTGTAAAATGCCTGTTTCAGTGATTTCCATCCGGTATTTTGGTTTCTTTCCCCACAATATCTTCCATATGACGGTTCCAATTTAAGTTGTTCGCGATCATAGATCCTGGATATTTTGTTGATTAGATAACTTTTCAATGTGACTGATTTATCGTGTAAGCGAACTTTAAATGAATTGTTTCGGTATTCATGTGGAGAATCTCACACATTTTATTGTTTAGTGTCAATTGTCACGTTTTGCACCGTAAAGATATATTTTCAACATCATTTTGCAATTCGGTTTGCTCTTCTGCGGAGTTCACTAGTCGGCAGCAGTACCTGCCACAGTTCTAAGAGAAATGTTCTGATTGTCTGCTAAGTAGTTAATATATATATTAGAAATAGCAAAACGTTTACATCACTTTACTTGCGGAATCAGACTCATCATTTCCGGCTGACTAGGTGACGTCCCGTCACTTACAGCGAACTGTGGCTTTTCAGACAGGAAACCACGAATCAAGTCGCACAACTAAGACGATAGTCCATGCGGAAGCAATGTGGTTGAACACCGCTTATGAAGATTGATATCAAAAGTCTTTTTGGAATTCTATAAATAAAGAATCAATTTGAGAGCCTCTGTATGCAGTATGTTGTACTAATAAAGTGGCAGCTTTGTCTCACAAGAGCTATGCTTTCCAAATCCATGCTGGTATGGTGTCAATAGGTAACATATTCGGGGTATTTCATGACGTTGAAACAAAATATTTGTTTACACCGCATGCTACATGTCGATACCAACGAAATGGATTTGTACTGAGTGGATTACAGTTATTTTCTTTCGTATATATTGCAATGGTCTGTGCAACTTCCCTTCTTCTCCCTCACCGTCAATACTAGAATACTCCACATGACGTTGTAGGAAAAGTAATTAAGCCTCTGCATCGTTCTTGCACAAGATGCACACTTAAATTGTTAGCCCACTGAAGGAAGGCATTGCCTGTAGAAACATAATCGTCCTGCTACGACTATGCTAGCGTCATGATAACATAGTGGAAAATGCTTGGTGACGCTGTCATAGTTTTACTACTTCTGTATCAACCATCACAAGGCTAATGAGGAGACGAAGAACGCTGCAGTTGGTCGCTTGCTCCTTGAAAATGTCCACGCACTGTAAAGAGTAAGAAGCAGTAGGTCTCAGTTCCAAACTGGCCCGAGAGTAACATTTTACCTCCTTTGTTACATAGCTACAAAGGGTTATATCGAACTCAGGACTACAATTTTATACATTTCAGTCAGCATCTACTCTAACAGCCACAGTGTCGTATTTACATTGTAGTCAGGTAAAGCTACTTGAGTATCACAAAAGACTTCACATTTAATTAAGATAGCCATTCGCTGTATAGTATTACGGTGAGACATCAGTTGTATTAGTGTAGTGCATATTAATAGGGTTCCCAGTCAGATTATTGAACAAAATACACACAAATATCAGTGAAATTGTCAACAATATATTTCGCCTCGTTATCGAAAAGCACAGGTCTATCCCACGCATATGGCGACTTGCTGATTCTGAGTTAAGCCACGATTAAGGCGCAGTCATCAAAATTAAATCAAACAAAAGAAAACGAAACTAATTTTCTTGGTGTTTGATCGATAAAGGGCGAGGAAGGTAAACACTCGCGAGTGACAATTAGAAGACGTGCAGTATGCGTACTTCTACATCTACATCTACATCCACACTCCGCAAGCCACCTGACGGTGTGTGGCGGAGGGTACCCTGAGTACCTCTATCGGTTCTCCCTTCTATTCCAGTCTCGTATTGTTCGTGAAAAGAAGGATTGTCGGTATGCTTCTGTGTGGGCTCTAATCTCTCTGATTTTATCCTCATGGTCTCTTCGCGAGATATACGTAGGAAGGAGCAATATACTGCTTGACTCTTCGGTGAAGGTATGTTCTCGAAACTTTAACAAAAGCCCGTACCGACCTACTGAGCGTCTCTCCTGCAGAGTCTTCCACTGGAGTTTATCTATCATCTCCGTAACGCTTTCGCGATTACTAAATGATCCTGTAACGAAACGCGCTGCTCTCCGTTGGATCTTCTCTGTGTCTTCTATCAACCCTATCTGGTACGGATCCCACACCGGTGAGTAGTATTCAAGCAGTGGGCGAACAATCGTACTGTAACCTACTTCCTTTGTTTTCGGATTGCATTTCCTTAGGATACTTCCAATGAATCTCAGTCTGGCATCTGCTTTACCGACGATCAACTTTATATGATCCTTCCATTTTAAATCACTCCTAATGCGTACTCCCAGATAATTTATGGAATTAACTGCTTCCAGTTGCTGACCTGCTATTTTGTAGCTAAATGATAATGGATCTATCTTTCTATGTATTCGCAGCACATGACACTTGTCTACATTGAGATTCAATTGCCATTCCCTTCACCATGCGTCAATTCGCTGCAGATCCTCCTGCATTTCAGTACAATTTTCCAGTGTTACAACCTCTCGATACACCACAGCATCATCTGCAAAAAGCCTCAGTGAACTTCCGATGTCATCCACAAGGTCATTTATGTATATTTTGAATAGCAACGGTCCTATGGCACTCCCCTGCGGCACACCTGAAATCACTCTTACTTCGGAAGACCTCTCTCCATTGAGAATGACATGCTGCGTTCTGTTATCTAGGAACTCTTCAATCCAATCACACAACTGTTCTGATAGTCCATATGCTCTTACTTTGTTCATTAAACGACTGTGGGGAACTGTATCGAACGCCTTGCGGAAGTCAAGAAACACGGCATCTACCTGTGAACCCGTATCTATGGCCCTCTGAGTCTCGTGGACGAATAGCGCGAGCTGGGTTTCACACGACCGTCTTTTTCGAAACCCATGCTGATTCCTACAGAGTAGATTTCTAGTCTCCAGAAAAGTCATTATACTCTAACATAATACGTGTTCCAAAATTCTCAAACTGATCGACGTTAGAGATATAGGTCTATAGTTCTGCACATGTGTTCGACGTCCCTTCTTGAAAACGGGGATGACCTGTGCCCTTTTCCAGTCCTTTGGAACGCTATGCTCTTCTAGAGATCTATGGTACACCGCTGCAAGAAGGGGGGGGGGCAAGTTCCTTCGCGTACTCTGTGTAAAATCGAACTGGTATCCCATCAGGTCCAGCGGCCTTTCCTCTTTTGAGCGATTTTAATTGTTGCCAACCAAGGTCCTTGGTGCTGTCTTACAGGCCGCATTTATTACTCCGCGACTGTAAGGCATCTCATCTGTTGGCAACAAATGTCAACTGCGAAGGACATATCCATGGGAAACAGATCGTAACATAAAACCCCTTCCTTGTGCCACCAGATGTGTATCAGTAACAGTACATTTTGTGGACATATACAGGTTATTGGTTCAAATGGCTCTGAGCACTCAAAAAAAATGGTTCAAATGGCTCTGAGCACTATGGGACTCAACTGCTGTGGTCATAAGTCCCCTAGAACTTAGAACTACTTAAACCTAACTAACCTAAGGACATCACACACATCCATGCCCGAGGCAGGATTCGAACCTGCGACCGTAGCGGTCGTACGGTTCCAGACTGTAGCGCCTTTAACCGCTCGGCCACTCCGGCCGGCTCTGAGCACTATGGGACTTAACATCTATGGTCATCAGTCCCCTAGAACTTAGAACTACTTAAACCTAACTAACCTAAGGAAATTACACAGCACTCAGTCATCACGAGGCAGAGAAAATCCTTGACCCCGCCGGGAATCGAACCCGGGAACCCGTATACAAGTTATTGTTTGGCATAACTTTTGTTATGGTCTACCCACTGTTTTACCTTTATGAAGTTACCATATGGTACTTCAAATCGCCATCAGTCCGCATTTATTTAGTTTACGGTGACCTCCTTAAATGGGTCATGGCAGACGCCAGGAACAATCCTTTGCACTTCTGTTCTGGCGTAACCACAAGCGCCAGAACGAAGATGCGGTACGTAAGAGCAGAGGAGGCGGTGAGGAAACGAGGGCCAATGGTGCGCGGAATTGGACCGCACCGGGCCACGAGCGACATTTGGGAGAAGGGAATATAAGGGACACTCCTGCTAACCTCGGCGTACCATCTAGAAGCCGCCACCGACGACGCCCTGGCCGGATTTCAAGCAGCCTTTGCGACCGTAAGGGCCGCACTCAAGGACGAACTTGTAGCTGTCCATCGCCAGCTCTAGCAGCTGCACGAGGAGCTGCGGGTATCTGAAGAAGAAAACGCTTGTCACCGCCCCCGCCTCCCCTGTGAGGCGGCCAATGTGTTTTGGACGCCTCCGCCCCGCCCCTGCAGAAATGCAGGAGGCGGTGCACGTGGAGATGGACGTGGAGTTCCCGGCAGACACACGAGCCCTGGACGAGATGCCATCCGCTTCCTCACTCGACGAGGAAGATTCGGAGGAGGAAGAGCTGCCCCTGTGCCTGCCGCTCCCTGATGAGCGCAGTGTGCAGCCCTTTCTAAAAAAGACTGCGGCGTCTCTAAGGGATGGGTCGTTCCCACACTGGGACAACCTATATCCCTTCACGCCCCCGGACACGCCCAAGCCTCCCCTTCCCCACCACCCGCGCGACCTTCCCCACTCCCGTGGCTTGTTGCATGAGGTGGTGTCGTGGAAGGAACTGCGTCTTCTTAAAGCCCACCCTGTCTTCACCCCCCGCGACTGGGAGCATGTTTACCAAGTCGAGGAGAAGTGGGTGAAGGAAAAGTGGCGTTCCGGCAGGAGGAAGCCTGCTCCAGAGGAGCAAGCAGCCGTAGACTACTTCGCAAACCTCAGGAAGTAGCTTGATGCCAATCCGAACGAGAGGCCATCAAACCACCCGAGAGGTCAACGGAGGAACAGCAGCCACGCTGCTTACCCTCCCCCATGACAGTTCGCGAATTAGTGCAGTGCAGCCTCGGCGCAGATCTGCACCGGATCGCGAACTTTAGTTATCAGTGACGTGTGTCAACTTGCCTGAACAGTTCACATATCAAGGACTCTAAATTATATTGCTTGTCGCTCCTCGTTTGCGACTACTACTTGTAAATCTCAAAAGTATTGTCAATTACTTGGTTGACATAAAACTAATAATGTTATTTGTTTGAAATTGTTGTATAGCATTCCGAGAACGCTGCATCCCGTAGGCACCCTATTAGCTTCTCTGACCATCTTTCCCAGTTCGAGATACTGCTTCGCGTCTAATCTCGTTTTCGACGAGGCGTTGTACCGTTATCTTCCTTGCTTTCTTTTAACCTCAATATGACTACTGAAGGCAAGTGCCGCACGAAGGTTAATTGGTAGCCACACTTGCCAGTTATCGTAAACACCATCAATGACCATAGCAGTAAACCGGACAAATGTCCTTCAACAAAACCTGTTTGTCTTCTTGAATGCGGTGATTAATTTATCTCAAAACGATCGTAGCTCAAATGATAAAACTTGACTTTCTCGAGAGCACTCACTCTATACTGGGCACAGGTGTTTCCAATTGCCTCCACTGCTTTCACCATATTATTAAACACAAACAGAACACAGTGTCACAAATGTTACACTTTACTCTGTTTGAGATTCTGTTTTCTAATGCATAAATGACGCTCCTCATTATATAAAAAATGAGAACTATTCAAGTTGTCATGGCACGAGCTATACTACAAAGTTGAACAAAAGAAGACCATAGTTAAATACGTTTATTGAAACGTCACATACAAAACCAACACGGAGCATGCTGAAACACAGTATTATATGAAACACAGCGTTACATAATGTTATAGCTGCCAATTCGTGCGCAAAAAAGTCCGCTGGAGATCGCAGGCTCTATGCCCGATGCGTCGCGATCACAGGGGCCGATGCAGGTCTGTATCAAGCGGCCGCTGGCTGATGGCTCTGAAATTGGTCTTACCGTGATAGACACCTACAAGCCCTTTCACAGACATGTTTCCGCAAGGTTTTTCTATTAATGGCTGGTTAAAAAAGGAACGAAACTGTCTCTGACCTTCTCTCAGACTGATGCTCTTAGCAGACAGACGGAACAGGGCTTAAAGATTAAAGGAAAATGATGGGGCTGATATCACGGCTTTGCATTCTCACTGTATGTCGTTGACTACTAGACCATGAACAGGTTATTCACAACAACAGCTCGAATGGAAGTCAACATTTCACGTACCATGTGGTGTGTACCCCATTATGACAAACACATGATGCTAACACATGTGAAATTCGGTGGTTTTTTGGCTGAGGCTAAACTGCAATAGCTAAGGTGTGGGTCCGATTTCCGCTGGGGGTACTACTTTTTAACAGCCACAAGGATACCCTTTTCTCCTCCAGTAACGTCAAGTAAACAATGGAGGACTGTGCCGTGGTTTGAAATAAACATTAAGCAGGTCCATTCGCTACTGACTGGGTCAGAATTGGATTAGTTTTGGCTGTCAAAGTCAAAAGTCAATCCTTGCAGAAACTTTGTTTCTAGTAAGCTTTCTTACAACAGAAACGTAATTTTAGTTCACGAATCAATTGGCTTATAAGTTCATAGGACCTTCAAATGGTTCAAATGGCTCTGAGCACTATGGGACTTAACTTCTGAGGTCATCAGTCCCCTAGAACTTAGAACTACTTAAACCTAACTAACCTAAGGACACCACACACATCCATACCCGAGGCAGGATTCGAACCTGCGACCGTAGCGGTCGCGCGGCTCCAGACTGTAGCACCTAGAACCGCTCGGCCATCTCGGCCGGCCATAGGACCTTCATTTCTTAATTTAAGTGACCCTGAGCTTTTGAAAATATTGGCACTGGACTGGGATTCGATATGCAATTCCAATTTTTCTCTGGATTTGAACCGTTCGAGATGATACTGTCCAATCATCTTTTTGTTTCCTCAAGATGCCAAACTTCTCCAGGTCTTTACGAATGGCGCAATAGTTGACACCTCTTCATGAGGGGTCAACAACGATGATAAGAGCGGGGTTGGAGTCCCAAGCAGCGCTGAACTATATTCCTTGCGTTACCTCTAGCCGAAGACGTGCACATCTCGCTACTGGTGAAGTAACAATAAATATATCATGTGTATTTGTTGCTGTAAAGCTATAGCGAAAATATCGGGTTCGAATCCCTCCCAGGAAAAATAATTTTTATCACTGTTTAAGGTTCCAACATATTTTAATGTCTGACATCCGACTGCGCTTAGTTAACAATTCATATGGGTGCTGGGTTCTACTCCCCGTCCTTCACCACAACTTTACTTCATGACGTTTCACACTTGTGCATTGCACTATATTACATACCTTTCGCGGTTATTTCTGAGGGGCAATATAAGCTTCATGGGGTTCCTTGTACAGTGCTAAATGTATCGTCATTTATTTCCAGGTTTAGACAATCGGCCTTGTAAACTGATTCTGGTGAACACTTCGATATTTTACGTCCCTCTATGCCTTGTCGAGTCTCGATCAGACACACATTCTTTGTTTGGTTAACAAGGGGTTCAAATTCCGATCACGAACAACAACACGTCATGTCATTTAATGATGTGACAAGACTTCCGCACTGTCACTTGTTATAAAGAAGTTTAATATACAAACGTTAAGGACTGCCTCATCTCAAATAATGTGTTGTGGGCCAACGGCCTTGCTGCAGTGGTAACAACGGTTCCAGTCAGATCACCGAAGTTAAGCGCTGTCGGGCTGTGATAGCACTTGGATGGGTGACCGTCCAGTCTGCCGAGCACTGTTGGCAAGCTGGGTGCACTCAGCCCTAGTGAGGCAAACTGAGGAACTACTTGATTGAAAATTAGTGGCTCCGGTCTCAGAAACTGACATACGGCCGGGAGATAGGTGTACTGGTCACATGCCCCTCCATATCCGCATCCAGTGACGCCTGTGGGCTGAGGATGACACGGCGGCCAGTCGGTGCTGTTGGGCCTTCCAAGGTCTGTTCAGACGGAGTTTAGTGTTAATATTTATTGTACCGCAATATTTGTTTACATCTGGACTGACTGCCATAGCGAGCAGTGTTCTATGGAGGTCTCTTGTGATAGCCATGGTGAATAGTCAAATGACTTGTACCCCACATGGTTTTAGAGTTTAGAGGACACTCGACACAGCTTGTCATGTCATTCGAATTTGTGATTGAAGCTATAGGACTTTAATGTAAGCGCTAGATACAAGAGTGGAATGAAGTAGTTGTGAGATGGGACTCCAAACCCAATTTTGATATCAAATTGATATGTAAATAAATTAAATTCATAAATTAATCACCCCCCCCCCCCCTCACACACCACCATGGCCATTCCCCCCCCCCTTTTCACCATGTGGTTTTCTCAGCACAAATTTCAAATTCTGGCGGAAATTTCAAATTTTGGCGAGAATTTAGAATTTTGGTGAGAATTTCACTGTCGCAGGGCTGTGCTGACAACCCAACTCACTTTCCACCCAGGAATTGGCACGAAATTAAAAATAGCGGTGCCCTTTCGGGGACTCTAACCCTGGTTCTACTGCAGTGAAAGCCCAAGTGCTCCCCCCAACACATGGAAACTGTCTAGATGATGGAGAGGAAGGTTTGGTAAGTGTACTTTATTTATTTTGGTGGGGAAAATGAAGTAAAGATAGGTCCTAATTATGTAATTAATCATAAATATCAGGCCTAATTACACAACTATAAGCATAGCGCTATGCAAGGACGGCGTAAAACTGCAAAACAGCCCAAAAATTGACGATACGATACAACTGGTGTTATCCTGCTGGGAAAAATTAGTAATACCACTCGAAACTAGTGACAGACACACTCAGGCTTTATCCTTCACCTAAAAGCTGGTGGGAAAAAGGCAGGGGTGTAAGGTACTATCTTTATTCTTTTAGGTGGGAAATATGTTCAACTGACGAGATGATGGTGTTGGACAGAGAGTAGTTTAAAAAGTGTATCACCTGTAAGCACACAGCTGAGGACAGTGCCTATGATTGTTTGACGTTAGAGTTCGCTACAGGCGCCTACTCAAAAACCACCCTGCAGTCCAGGTAACTGAACCCAATACACACTACCACAATTGATGGAAATACACCTCAAAATTCTCATGAAAAAACCAGCACTGGTAATGAATGAACCATAATGCAACACATTAACTGAGGAAAATTTTTATTCCAAAACATTGGAGAGAGGTGGTAGTTGAATGTGCATTCTCCCCGATAGGCGTCCACAACCTGGCGAAAATCGAGGCTCTCTTACCTCCTCTAATGCCTCCCCTCCCTCCCTCCATTAACCTACAGGGGGGACACAGGCTTCTTCAAACTGCCATCTGCTCTGCTGAACACCTTGCGGCATGAGCTGTCTACTGTCCGCCTTGAGGCTATGCTCCTACACCAACGCAATAGCATGTATAGTCAACAAAACAATAGGAGATAAAAGGGCGCTAAAGTGCAGCTTATTTGTGTAAAATACAGCCACACCGATCCCACACGCTGCCTCCCTGGTCGGGGGGCGATCACCCACAGACGAAGCATGCTCCCAACGCCTCCAATAGATATATCGTTCGGTGATGGAGAAAACTTATATTTAAAGTCAACATAACTCTTTCTTGTATTCTATTAATCGTATTTCTCAAAAAGACTGGACCCCTCTGGAACAACAACGAAATTCTGGAGAACGCTCCAGATCGATTTTACAAACGGCTATCTGCTCCTCAAAGTGCTTTTCTGTTTTTCTGCTGTTCCACTGCCACCCCTCTGCGGTCACTGGTCTCACCAGATCTTCCACTACCCTCTGCAGTCGCTCGCGGCACGCAGCCTGCCTTGAGGTGGAGGCCATTAGCCAACACAAAAGGGAAATTAAGCAGCACCGCCACACCCCTAGTCGGTGCGCGACTCTGACCGGCGTCCACCCCCAAGTAGACATGCCCCCCCCCCCCCTCTTGTCCCTAGCAGCCCGCCATTCTGCGATGGAGGACAATTGTATTTAATGTCAATGCAACTCTTTCTTGCAATCTGTTAAACGTATTTCTTGAAAAGACTGAAACCCTCTGGAACAACAATGAAATTCTGAAGAATGCTCCAAATGGCATTTTCAAAGTCGGCTGCTTGGGAAACAGTAAGCCTTCCTCCTAAAGCAACCACAGCCTCACACCACTGTGACTTCAGTACAGTGGCCCCGGCGAGCACGCCGATGGGTGGTCAGTGTTATCGACGCCTACAAAAGCTACACATACAGTACAGCGCGACACTGACTTTCCTCAGAACAAAACCGTGATAAATGATGGCTATCCCCACTGCGGGCTGTTTTTCTAAAGGGACAATTGCGACCTCTTAAGGAACTTGGCCACAACTCGCCACATATCCTCAATGCCGGCACGCAGGCGGTATTTGTTTTCGATATATCAGAAGAGAGAGATGAGGGTAAAAATCTGTTGGATGAAATTGGTTGAGCATTTAGAGTTCGTAATTTTTCTCTGTTGGATGGTACAGAATAACAATGATAGAATGTTAGGGTTATAGATATGAATGGACGCTGTGGGAGGCTGTTCTGCTTCAGACTGCAGTATCTGTGTGATGTTGAGTCTTCCCAATTTTCCCAATAAGAAACACCACCGTAACTGTTTGTACTGTCTTTTATAATACCTCGTGTTGTAGGAGCAGGCTTCATTTGCTGTTGACCTTACACATCATACACGGTTGACCGAGCTACCACATGTTCCCATTTCCACTGAGTGGTCAAAACACGCTCCTATAGCATTAACTCAGCTCATTTTATTTCTACACAGGTTGCAGAATGTGATAGGTATAGCTCTCTCCGACTTCTGCTCAGTTCTGACTTAAATTGGGACGACCAAATGCGCAAAGCTGCAGGGATGATGGGGCAGAGTCTGAGGAAGCAGTTTCAAGATGCATAGGGACTATCTAAAACCACGTTGGCATTTTACTGTAACAGATAGGTTCGAAAAAGGTGACTCGTTTCGAGATATGAGAGTGCCACGAATATGATTCGCTAGTGGCTGACAAAACTCTACCATCTGGTGAGCAAGATGTATGAGACAGGCGAAATACCCTCAGACTTCAAGAAAAATACAATAATTCCAATCCCAAAGAAGGCAGGTGTTGACAGATGTGAAAATTACCGAACTATCAGTTTAATAAGTCACAGCTGCAAAATAATAACGCGAATTCTTTACAGACGAATGGTAATACTGATAGAAGCCGACCTCGGGGAAGATTAGTTTGGATTCCGTAGAAATGTTGGAACACGTGAGGCAATACTGACCCTACGACTTACCTTAGAAGAAAGATTAAGGAAAGGCAAACCTACGTTTCTGGCATTTGTAGACTTAGAGAAAGCTTTTGACAATGTTGATTGGAATACTCTCTTTCAAATTCTGAAGGTGGCAGGGGTAAAATACAGGGAGCGAAAGGCTATTTACAATTTGTACAGAAACCAGATGGCAGTTATAAGAGTCGAGGGGTATGAAAGGGAAGCAGTGGTTGGGAAGGGAGTGAGACAGGTTTGTAGCCTATCCCCGATGTTATTCAATCTGTATATTGAGCAAGCAATAAAGGAAACAAAAGAAAAGTTCTGAGTAGTTATTAAAATCCATGGAAAAGAAATAAAAACTTTGAGGTTCGCCGATGACATTGTAATTCTGTCAGAGACAGCAAAGGACTTGGAAGAGCAGTTGAACGGAATGGACAGTGTCTTGAAATGAGGGTATAAGATGAACATCAACAAAAGCAAAACGAGGATAATGGAATGTAGTTGAATTAAGTCGGGAGATGCTGAGGGAATTAGATTAGGACATGAGACACTTAAAGTAGCAAAGGAGTTTTGCTATTTGGGGAGAAAAATAACTGATGATGGTCGAAGTAGAGAGGACATAAAATGTAGACTGGCAATGGCAAGGAAAGCGTTTCTGAAGAAGAGAAATTTGTTAACATCGAGTATAGATTGAAGTGTCAGGAAGACGTTTCTGAAAGTATTTGTATGGAGTGAAGCCATGTCTGGAAGTGAAATTTGAACGATAAATAGTTTGGAGAAGAAGAGAATAGAAGCTTTCGAAACGTGCTGCTACAGAAGAATGCTGAATGTTAGATGGGTACATCACATAACTAATGAGGAGGTACTGAATAGAATTGGGGAGAAGAGGAGCTTGTGGCACAACTTGACTAGAAGAAGGGATCGGTTGGTAGGACATGTTCTGAGGCATCAAGGGATCACCAATTTAGTATTGGAGGGCAGCGTGGAGGGTAAAAATCGTAGAGGGAGACCAAGAGATGAATACAACTAAGCAGATTCAGAAGGATGTAGGCTGCAGTAGGTACTGGGAGATGAAGAAGCTTGCACAGGATAGAGTAGCATGGAGAGCTGCATCAAACCAGTCTCAGAACTGAAGACCACAACAACAACAACAACAACAGTGGCTGTAATCATTAAAAGACTTCTACATAGGATCCAATGCATGTATGTGGTTGAATAGAAAGACTTGATTCCAAATCGCAGACAGCATTTCTACTGGAAAGTGTAACTCTAGAGATCTGAAAAGCCAGTGTACATTTCTTACGACCCCAATCAACACACCATCTACTGTATGTAATCATTCTCAATCAACCATCGCCTATAACCCAGTGGACATATCGCAGAACCTCTGATGTGGCATCGAGACAGAATGCATTACAAATATTAGAGAAACATATTGCGGCGGCATGAGGGAGTTGCAAATACAGGCTTCATACCACGTTCCTCAGACGAATCACTTTCTAAATTCGGTGATTTTTATATGAGCTTACGCCATCGGCGATATGTAAGAGCACTGTCGGTCTGTTAATGCACACTCCAGTGATCACCGTCCATATTCAATGTTGAGGTATTTGTGTGGAAAAACCACTTAATTCGTAGATAATGCCATACCTTGATTTATAAGGCTTGTATAGGTTTTAACATGGATACCGTTAGTGACACCTGTGAGCACCTGTAGAACCAAGACCACATATGACAGTAGCACGGCCGTTGCAATCATGATTTTAACATCTGGCGGCTTGTACGACGATTATGCTTCTCTTCCTAAGACTCAGTGGTACAACGCGCAAGGAAAAATCTTATGAGACATGTCCACCCATCGCTGATTTTCGCCCAGTATTGTTTCGTATCGGCAGCATTCAGTTATTGGTGAAGTATTATACTTATTAGTAATAGGGGATGCGTGAGAGATTCGCCTTGAGCAGCGGGCTTATAAACTATGTGTGTGTTCCGACATTTGCAAAGAAAAAGACTATGTCCTGTAGTAAGGGACAGTACGGATTTGATGTGGATAACCATAAGAGAAATAAAAGATTTTTTTCACACCGCTTATGAAGGAACAATACAGGAGCCCTCTCGTATGAATAATAAGTTGCTGGATATGGTCTTCCTCTAGTACAGACGATAAAATTTTGTGCAGATCTGCTCCAATGGAGCGAATGATATATATAATATGCTCAATGACAACACGCAGACGGTAATTTTTTTTTTTTTTGATATATCGAAAGAGACAGTCGCGGTAAAGACTTATAGGAGGTATTATTACAAGGTTAAAATTTGGATGCAGATAGTTCTCTAAAAAATTCATCGCTTTAGCTCATACTCATAAAACTTAAAGGAATCAGCTGTTTCTATTCTCGCGACTCATGATTTTTTTTTTTTTTTAGTATCGTCACGATTGTGTGTTTCAAAAGTAGGTGTTATTTCATACTTCATAACCTTGACACAACTTGAATTATAGCTCATTGTGGAATCTAGAAATTATAGTGGGTTTTTCTTCTGACGTGTGAGTAGATTGCGTGAAACAGGCTGTGATGATCAAATTGCTTACAAACCTAGTACGCAAGAACCTGCTGCTGTATGACAGAAAATCTTATTGGAAGTTCTATTACAAGACAGACTCTCACGATTTATTTTGTAAACGTCTGTGTGATATAGCATGACAATGGTAAAACAAGACCTGCCATAGTGTACAAAACAGTTAAGTCTTCTTGAATTATAGCTTTTTGTTGTCGAATGTAAAAGATTGTGTTTTTTTCCGACTTGTGAGCTAATGGCTTGAAAAATTGTATTCTCTAATGTTATTTCATGATCCTCTGTGATCAGCGGTGGTGCACTTCACTGGATGTCGCAAAACGTGAGATGCGAATTGTATCCTGCAGTTGAGAGTAAAAACTATACCGATTTTGTTCATAAAACTGAAATAAAATGGACTGTGCCTGTTTTTGTGGAAATAGGACATTTATTATCATCGCAATAGTGTTTTCGTTTTGTAATAGGTGCTTTATTGTAGGAGTCGCGTTGATGTTAAATACAAATGTTACAGTACAGTGCTTGGAACGGCGTGATGACCAAGTTCCCTAAGAGGTTGCGGCTGCCCCTTTAGACAAACAACCTACAGTCCGGATAGCACTCATTTATCATTGTTATTTTTCTGAGGGATGCCGGCGTTGCTCTCTGTTGTATGTGTAGCTTTTGTTGGCGTCGATAACGCTGACCATCCAGCAGTGGGCTCGCCGGGGCGCATTGTATTGAAGACACTGCGGTGTGAGGCTGTGGTCGCTTTGGGTGGAAGGAATCCTGTTTCCCAAGCAGCCGACTTTAAAAAAGTCATCTGGAGCGTTCTGCGGAATTTAGTTGTTGTTCGAGAGAAATACGTTTAACAGATTGCAAGAAAGAATTACGTCGACTTAAAATACAATTGTTCTCCATCGCAGAACAACATGTCTATTGGAGGCGTAGGGAGCTTTCCTTGTCTATGGGTGGTCACCCCCTGACCAGGGAGGCAGCGTGTGGGATCGGTGTCGCTATATTTTAGACGAACTAGTTGCACCTGAGGCGACAGTCCTTTTATCTCCTATTGTTTAGTTGACTACACACGCTACTGTGTTGGCATATGAGTGTCGCCTCAAGGCCGATAGTGGCCAGCTCATGGCACGAGGCGTTCAGCTTAGTCGCTGGCCATTTGAAGAATCCTGTGCCTCCCCCGTAGGTTAATGGAGGGAGGGAGGGGAGGCATGATGCAAGGTAAGGGCACCTCGATTTTCGGCAGTTTGTGACGCCTATCGATGAGAATGCACATTCAACTACCAGCCCCTCTGCAATCTATTGAAACGACGATTTTCCCCAGTACATGTGTTGCATTATGACTCATTCATTATGAGTGCTGTTTTTTTCACAACCATTTTGAGGTGTAATTAGAACTGTAATGCTTTTTTTCCAATCAGTTGTGGTAGTGTGTATTGGCTTCAGTTACCTGGGCTGCAGGGTGGTTTTTGGTCAACAGTTTGCTAGCACGTGTTCTTCTTAACATTGCGACCCACAAAAGCCCAGGTGCTGTGAAACAGAAAGCAGGATCCAGAGTGCACGTGCCCAGACATACATATTGGGGCAACCTGCGTTCTGATCCGCTCTCCATTGTTGCCAGATGTGTCCAATATGGCGGCGATGACGTCATCCAAGATACCGGTGTGTAGACTTGGTAAAAGTGCATAACGTCATCCAAAATGGCGGCCGTGATATCATCCAAGATGGCGGATTTTGGCGGGAAGTTTGAATTTTGGTGGGAAGAAAGGTCAATTGGGCTACCTCAATAAGAGCCTTGGGAGTTCTTGGTGAGTCTAAGCTAAAAAGACGACCGTGATCACGTCTGTCAAGCATGTCCCACACATGCTCGACGGGGTATAGGTCGGGGTTCACCGCTGCCCATTACATTACTCAAATATCCTGGCTTTCCAAGACATCTCAGGTGACGCCCACCGCATGGGCCCTGGTATTACAGTGCTTGAAAAAAGAATTCAGTGTCACTACCGTATGCAGCAGCTACGAATGGTCCAACAGAATCTGTTCGATGAACTGCCTGACCGTTAGGCGAACATGGACAATGACATGATCTGTATGACTGATGAGTTCCCACACCATCACAGAAACTTGGTCGAATTGTTCGACTTCCTGGACAACATTTGGCAGGTATCGTTCATCACGTCTCCACACACCAACACAGCCGTCATCTTCCATCGGAGCAAATCTGGACTCTTCTGTGAATAACACGTTTAGCCAGTGACGAAGTTACCAGTTGATACTGGAACAGCACAACTAAAGGTGAGCTGCGAGATGCTGTCATGTCAAGCGCGGTACTGGAACAAGACGCCTCGTTCGTAAGTTCCTTTCACGTAAACTGTTGCTTACAGTCTGATCGGACACAGCGGCTTGAGTGGCCCTTCTGACAGCGTCTTTTAGTGTTCTGGCGGTAGTCATACGACACCGCAACACAGATCTGACCAGATATTAGCGTTCACGTGAGGTTGCAATGCGTCGGCGACCTTGTCCAACTCGCTTTGTTTTCTGACCTGTCTCCCTGCAGCGTGTCCACAACCTCTCGATGACAGATGGAGAGACATTGGCATCTGAAGTTTCACGACGTAAAGTCCACCCTTCGTGGATCAAACAGACTGCCTTTGCAACTTGCACTGTATTAAGACGTTGCATGCTTGTCCTTGGTTGATTATAATGGTCATGAATGACACCTGCTGTCTGCGTAGCTCGCTAGAGAACACTGGGACACCGGAACTCACTTCCTTCTGAGGGTCACCTGATATTGCAATGCATAACAAAGCCGATAGATGTCGAATGATTTTAGTTGTTGCATACATCGAACAGCGAAGCTATCAAGCTATGCAAGAAGACAACAGATTCAATATACCGTAAGTTTATGCGTATGTCAAAAAATGGTACAAATGGCTCTGAGCACTACGGGACTTAACTTCTGAGGTCATCAGTCACCTAGAACTTAGAACTACTTAAAACTAACTAACCTAAGGACATCACACACATCCATACCCGAGGCAGGATTCGAACCTGCGATCGTAGCGGTCGCGCGGTTCCAGACTGTAGCGCCTAGAACCGCTCGGCCACTATGCATGTGTCCCTCCAATTCTTTTGAGCAATTTCATATGCCCACTACCTGGATTAACAACGTTAAATATGAAACTTCCTGGCAGATTAAAACTGTGTGCCCGACCGAGACTCGAACTCGGGACCTTTGCCTTTCGCGGGCAAGTGCTCTACCAACTGAGCTACCGAAGCACGACTCACGCCCGGTACTCACAGCTTTACTTCTGCCAGTACCTCGTCTCCTACCTTCCAAACTTTACAGAAGCTCTCCTGTGAACCTTGCAGAACTAGCACTCCTGAAAGAAAGGATATTGCGGAGACATGGCTTAGCCACAGCCTGGGGGATGTTTCCAGAATGAGATTTTCACTCTGCAGCGGAGTGTGCGCTGATATGAAACTTCCTGGCAGATTAAAACTGTGTGCCCGACCGAGACTCGAACTCGGGACCTTTGCCTTTCGCGGGCAAGTGCTCTACCAACTGAGCTACCGAAGCACGACTCACGCCCGCTACTCACAGCTTTACTTCTGCCAGTTCCTCGTCTCCTACCTTCCAAACTTTACAGAAGCTCTCCTGCGAACCTTGCAGAACTAGCACTCCTGAAAGAAAGGATATTGCGGAGACATGGCTTAGCCACAGCCTGGGGGATGTTTCCAGAATGAGATTTTCACTCTGCAGCGGAGTGTGCGCTGATATGAAACTTCCTGGCAGATTAAAACTGTGTGCCCGACCGAGACTCGAACTCGGGACCTTTGCCTTTCGCGGGCAAGTGCTCTACCAACTGAGCTACCGAAGCACGACTCACGCCCGGTACTCACAGCTTTACTTCTGCCAGTACCTCGTCTCCTACCTTCCAAACTTTACAGAAGCTCTCCTGTGAACCTTGCAGAACTAGCACTCCTGAAAGAAAGGATATTGCGGAGACATGGCTTAGCCACAGCCTGGGGGATGTTTCCAGAATGAGATTTTCACTCTGCAGCGGAGTGTGCGCTGATATGAAACTTCCTGGCAGATTAAAACTGTGTGCCCGACCGAGACTCGAACTCGGGACCTTTGCCTTTCGCGGGCAAGTGCTCTACCAACTGAGCTACCGAAGCACGACTCACGCCCGCTACTCACAGCTTTACTTCTGCCAGTTCCTCGTCTCCTACCTTCCAAACTTTACAGAAGCTCTCCTGCGAACCTTGCAGAACTAGCACTCCTGAAAGAAAGGATATTGCGGAGACATGGCTTAGCCACAGCCTGGGGGATGTTTCCAGAATGAGATTTTCACTCTGCAGCGGAGTGTGCGCTGATATGAAACTTCCTGGCAGATTAAAACTGTGTGCCCGACCGAGACTCGAACTCGGGATCTTTGCCTTTCGCGGGCAAGTGCTCTACCAACTGAGCTACCGAAGCACGACTCACGCCCGGTACTCACAGCTTTACTTCTGCCAGTACCTCGTCTCCTACCTTCCAAACTTTACAGAAGCTCTCCTGCGAACCTTGCAGGAGTGCTAGTTCTGCAAGGTTCGCAGGAGAGCTTCTGTAAAGTTTGGAAGGTAGGAGACGAGGTACTGGCAGAAGTAAAGCTGTGAGTACCGGGCGTGAGTCGTGCTTCGGTAGCTCAGTTGGTAGAGCACTTGCCTGCGAAAGGCAAAGGTCCCGAGTTCGAGTCTCGGTCGGGCACACAGTTTTAATCTGCCAGGAAGTTTCATATCAGCGCACACTCCGCTGCAGAGTGAAAATCTCATTCTGGAAACGTTAAATATGCTCTGCGACAAAAAAGAAACGACGCACCAAGGAGGAATTATTTAAATGGGATGGAAATCGGTAGATGTGATGTATATGTACTGGCAAACAAATGAGAACAATTTCAGAAAAACTGAATGATTTAGTTAAGAGAAATAACTTCACAAACTGAGCACGTCAGTTACTCGTTTATCCTCCTCTGGCCCTTACGAAAGCAGTTTTTCGGCTTGGCACTGATTCACAAAGTTGTTGTATGTCCTCCTGAGGGATATCGTGCCAAATTTTGTCCAATCGGCGCGGTATATCGTCAAAATCCTGAGATGGTTGGAGGGCTCTGCCCATAATGCTCCAAACGTTCTCAGCTAGGGAGAGATCCGGCGATCTTGCTGGCCAAGGTAGGGTTTGGAAAGCACGAAGACAAGCAGCAGAAACTCTCGCCGAGTGCGGGCAGGCATTATATTGCTGAAATGTAAGCCAGGATGGCTTGCTATGAAGGACAACTAGACAGGGCGTACAATACAGGGTACCTTCGACGTACCGCTGTGCTATAAGGATGCCTCGGACGACAACGAATAAGGTCCTGCTATGGACTGAAATTGCACCCCGGACCATCACTCCTCGCTGTCGGGCCATATGGCGAGGGACAGTCAGATTAGTATACCACCGCTGTCCGAGGCGTCTCAAGACACGTCTTCGCTGGTCACTGGGACTCAATTCGAAGTGTAACTCATCACTGAAAACAATTCTACTCCAGCCAATTAGATTCCAGGGCGAATCATGTACATCAGATCTACTGATTTCTGTCCAGGTAATTCCTTCGTGGTGCGTCTTTTTTTGTATTTGACAGTATATAAAAAAACAAAATTGAAAAGTCATTGGAGTCTATGAGTCGATAGTTGGTAGCCGGTGAGAAACTCATCCAGTACTCTTTAAAACTGGATTGCGAGCTCTTTCTCGATCAGTCTTAGATTATGACAGGTTTCTTTATGATAATGATTAGAAAAAGGCAGACTTAAAAGTGGATGTGATTCAGTTTCGATGGCTATGAGTATGCCTCAAAGCACTACGTACCATTCCTACAGACGCCTTGTTAATTACAGCAGTAGAAGTGCTTTTAATAACCCGACGAATGTATGTTGGGGGAAGTACCTTGTTGGAGAATTACAAGAGCTGGAATAGAAAAAAATATTGCAATAACTGCTTTTTTTGTTGGCAGTTACCAGACGAAACATACCTCGACATTCAGCTGATTTTACATGCAGAAGAAACCATAAATGCTCACAGATATCTAGTTCGTGAATACACTATTGGATATTTGATTCTGTCAAACTTAACTGATTCTGAGAGCATATTATAGTCAACAGAGAATCCAAAGTAAAAATAAACTCATCAGCCATTCAGATCATGTCATTGTCCATGTTCGCCTTACGGTCAGGCAGTTCATCGAACAGATTCTGTTGGACCATTCGTAGCTGCTGCATGCGGTGGTGACACTGAATTCCTTCTCATGCACGGTAATGCCACGGCCATGTGGTGGGTGTCACCTGGGATGTCTTGGAAAGCCAGGACATTTCAGTAATGTAATGAGCAGCGGTGAATCGCGACCTATACACTATTGGATGTTTGATTCTGGCAAACTTAACTGATTCTGAGAGCATATTATAGTCAACAGAGAATCCAAAGTAAAAATAAAATGCATTGTTTTATAACGGACATTGGACTTGAGACACTAGAAAGTAATTGTAGAGGAACAACTCTGTAATTTTTGTGGATACAATCTCATACAAGAATATGTGGGTTTTAACCAAAAAGTTCATCAGTTAGCAAAATATGCTTCAACTACAGGGATTCTCTGTAACAGAACCATTCCACAGTTCGATTTTATACTATCGGGAAAAAAGCTCAAAAACGTTGGAAAGAAAAGTGGATGTTCCTTTGTGCTGCCAAAGAAAAGTTTTACGCCACCACTATCCTGCCACGAATTCCAGTAAAACCTCGCTTTACCTATTATAAGATTAACTGACGTATTATCGCATCCCCCAACGAGAATTAAATTCAGTTAAGGCAGTTTTCCAGTTAATCTGTTCATAATATATGTGGCTAATAGTTAGCAATGCGACTGAAACGATGGTACAGGAGACACCGATCATACGTTATTCACGTATTCTAAATATGAAAACCGTGGGAAAGAACTGTGTGGCTCGGTGGCTGAGATGGAGCACTTAGTTCCTGACACTCGCCTGTTGCTGACGGGCGGAGCAGTGCTACGTTTATTTACCTTCCCGTGGAGGCAAGAGTGGAACAAGAACAGTAACATACACCGGCTGTGCGGCGTCACAGACTGAAGCTAGGTATACACCATCCAGGTATCTTGTACGCCACGGCCGGGCACGGCGTGCCAAACATCACACGTGCAGCTTGTGCGGACCACGGGCAAACATGTCTTCTCTTTGTGCAGTAGTGGAACAGCGCGACATTTCATTTCGTATTGTGGTGTGCCGCAAATCTCTTCAGTTCGGCAGAATCGTGGTGTCAACGCTGTTTACCCTTCTCTATTGTTTGTGTTATGGAGGACGTTCACAGGCCCAGTGGCTATTTGCACAAAAAACAACAGTCAAGCGATCAATCTCCAAAAGCCTTTAAAAATGAATGGAAACAATATAAGAGAGGCATCAGAATTCTCAATATAATTAAGCAGTCGCACAAGCGACGGGTGCTGCACATTTACCATGAAACATTACAATACTATGCAGAAATTACTTGGCGATGAAAGAGCAAAAATTACAACGATCGATTGATGGAGTTAATTGTTCTCTACATGAGGTAGCACGTTGTGCTATATTTGCAGGCATCGAGCACTTGAAGAAATTGCTGGTACAAATAACAAATTTCTGAAGTTGCACGCGTTATTCCGCTGTCAGCTGCAACAGTTTTCTGTGGAAATGGACAAGGAGTATGGAGACTTTAGACAAGGTGTACATAAAGTCCGGGAACACTTTCAATTACACTACTGGCCATTGAAATTGCTACACCACGAAGATCACGTGCTACAGACGCGAAATTTGACCGACAGGAAGCAGATGCTCTGATATGCAAATGATTAGATTTTCAGAGCATTCACACAAGGTTGTCGCCGGTGGCGACACCTACAACGTGCAGACATGAGGAAAGTTTCCAACCGATTTCGCATACATAAATAGCAGTTGACCGGCGTTGCCTGGTGAAACGTTGTTGTGATGCCTCGTGTAAGGAGGAGAGAGGAGGAGGAGGATGAGGATATTACTGTTTAACGTCCCGTCGACAACGAGGTCATCAGAGACGGAGCACAAGCTCGGATTAGGGAAGGATGGGGAAGGAAATCGGCCGTGCCCTTTCTAAGGAACCATCCCGGCATTTGCCTGAAGCGGTTTAGGGAAATCACGGAAAACCTAAATCAGGATGGCCGGACGCGGGATAAGGAGGAGAAATGCGTACCATCACGTTTCCGACTTTGATAAAGGTCGGATTGTACCCTATCGCGATTGCTGTTTATCGTATCGCGACATTGCTGCTCGCGTTGGTCGAGATCCAATGACTGTTAGCAGAATATGGAATCGGTGGGTTCAGGAGGGTAATGCGGAACGCCGTGCTGGATCACAACGGCCTCGTATCACTAGCATTCGAGATGACAGGCATCTTATCCGCATGACGTGCAGCCACGTCTCGATCCCTGAGTCAACAGATGGGGACGTTTGCAAGACAACAACATCTGCACGAATAGTTCGACGACGTTTGCAGCAGCATGGACTACCAGCTCGGAGACCGTGACTGCGGTTACCCTCGACGCTGCAACACAGACAGGAGTGCCTGCGATGGTGTACTCATCGACGAATCTGGGTGCACGAATGGCAAAACGTAATTTTTTTTTGGATGAATCCAGGTTGTGTTTACAGCATCATGATGGTCGCATCCGTGTTTGGCGACATCGCGGTGAACGCACATTGGAAGCGTGTATTCGTCATCGCCATACTGGCGAATCACCCGTCGTGATGGTATGGGGTGCCATTGGTTACACGTCTCGATCACCTCTTGTTCGCATTGACGGCAGATGTCAAACCACACACAGGTGCCCATTTAGGTCTTGCACGCATGAAGTGGCGACATCACTTTCATACTTGGTACCTGAGAAATTACTCTCGAAATATATGTTCACCTAGGCACCATTGCTGACGCGTGCAGACGGGAGTGAAGACGCCGCCGCAAGCCACTGCTGGATGCAAGCCAGTACGACCCATACCCCTGTAGGTGAAGGTGGGGTCTATTTTCGAGTATACAGTCAGTGTTATACTGACGTCACAGAACTCCAAGGTGTGCTCACACTGGTCTCATACGCGAAGCGCCTCTGGGCAGCAAGTGTGTTTACTGTTGATGACAGCCGGCCGCGGTGGTCTAGCGGTTCTGGCGCTGCAGTCCGGAACCGCGGGACTGCTACGGTCGCAGGTTCGAATCCTGCCCTCGGGCATGGGTGTGTGTGATGTCCTTAGGTTAGTTAGGTTTAAGTAGTTCTAAGTTCTAGGGGACTTATGACCTAAGATGTTGAGTCCCATAGTGCTCAGAGCCTGTTGATGACAGAGTAGCACGTCCGTAGCTCGTGGTCGTGCGGTAGCATTCTCGCTGCCCATGCCCGGGTTCGATTCCCGGCGGGGTCAGGGATTTTCTCTGCCTCGTGATGACTGGGTGTTGTGTGATGTCATTAGGTTAGTTAGGTTTAAGTAGTTCTAAGTTCTAGGGGACTGATGACCATAGATGTTAAGTCCCATAGTGCTCAGAGCCATTTGAACCATTTGAAACACAGAGTAGCACAGGCTGCATTGTTCCTAGCGTGACATGCGAGACATGTCTACCCATGCTTAACTGCCCAGCGTGACTGACACAACACTGTGATGTGCACACGTGTAGCTACAAACCATCGCAAGCGCATCAAACAAGGTTCTCAGTCTTATACTGATGTCATATGACTATGCAAAATAAGAACTGAGTCGACTTCTTGGAAATTGTATTGTGTCCCAGAAATAGTTAATGCTCCCTTTCTTGATGTCTCAGCTTGTATGCACGGAAATTCTTGTCCTAACAGAACCTGTTTACGAAAATAGCGCAGAATAACATCAAATGCAGTCTTTCTAGCGGTCTTAAGCACATGTCAACATCATTGTACTCCTCATGTGAATTCTCCGCACAGTCGAGTCTATACCGCATCTCACATTCCACTGACTCATCTTGCAGAAACGTTAATACTTCATCTTCTACTTCTTTCTCACTTTACGAAATCGCTTGGTTTCCTTTTTGGCGAAATGTCAAGTTCGGCAACTGTTCTTATAGATATAATGTCATTCACGCTTTGTTTATCGTTGTCATTGCTCTGCTTTTTATCAACACTACCAGCATATTGCACTGATGTGAGTTACTCGTCGACTAGCCGTTCAACCATGCTCCGTAGCCTCATGCAGTGCTCACCATCGGATATTTCCAGTCCTGTCCCATGTCGCCATTAGTAGCCAATATTGTGGTTGCTTGGTCCACAAAATGTGGGACGTTAAATGCAGTAAACATCATTGGCCTTTTGCGACCTCACACTTCAGGGGTTCCTTGTGTGAGTCAGCTATCGACCTTTATGTTGGGAATCTAACCTGTGTCAAACATGCATTTTATTTATGTTTGCTATCCTGCTTTCCCATGTGTTGAAATCTGTACCATTTTTCGTTATAGATATACCACTGTACCTCACCGATGTATGTGCTGTGTTTCATATCGTCCATCATTGCCTGTGATTAGTCCTGTCCAACAGCGTCTCTGTTAGTTGGCAACTGTCAAGCAGAGTAAAATTTATGACCACCACCTGTAAGTTAAATCCTGGTGGAAAAGATGACAAACTCGGATTCAGTGAAAAAAGAAACCAAATTCATCTATGAAAGTAACACTGAACAACAAATTTGAAGTGTGTAAATTGCATGATTTTGAATTAGTTATGTTTATTTCAGTATAAAATGATAGAAAATCATCATCTTCATAAATATTTAGCTCTAGTTTTTTTTTAAAATAATCTACATTTTTGTATAAATAACTCACTAATTAAATATGCATTCATGTTCCAAGATTCAGCATAACACATTTTAAGTGAATAACTACTTGAATTGTGTTATGTATTATGCACTGATAAATTTCAGTGCCATTCTGGAAGTACAAAAGTAAGATATTAAGATGAAATGAAGATAATATTACATGAGTGAAAATACTTTGTAAGTCTACTTTGTACTAGAACTAAGAAAAGCACAAAGAAAATATATAATTTAACTGGTCACAAATGTATATAAAGGATTACAAATGACAAACGTCCATATGTACAGTACATACAATTACATATTTTGGTCAGAGATAAATTCAGAAGAAGACCGTTTTCGCTTGGCTTGACGTTCATGCATTACTGGCCATTTAAATTGCTACACCAAGAAGAAATGCAGATGATAAAAGGGTATTCATTGGACAAATAAATTATACTAAAACTGACATGTGATTCCATTTTCACGCAATTTGGTTCATAGATCCTGAGAAGTCAGTACCCAGAACAACCAGCTCTGGCCGTAACAACGGCCTTGATACGCCTGGGCATTGGGTCAAACAAAGCTTGGATGGCGTGTACAGGTACAGCTGCCCATGCAGCTTCAACACGATACCACAGTTCATCAAGAGTAGTGACTGGCGTATTGTGACAAGGCAGTTGCTCGGCCACCATTGACCAGACGTTTTCAATTGGTGAGAGATCTGGAGAATATGCTGGCCAGGCAGCAGTCGAGCATTTTCTGTATCCAGAAAGGCCAGTACAGGACCTGCAACATGTGGTCGTGCATTATCCTGCTGAAATGTAGGGTTTCGCAGGGATCGAATGAAGGGTAGAGCCACAGGTCGTAACACGTCTGAAATGTAACGTCCATTGTTCAAAGTGCCGTCAATGCGATCAAGAGGTGACCGAGACGTGTAACCAATGGCATCCCATACCATCACGACGGGTGATTCGCCAGTATGGCGATGACGAATACACGCTTCCAATGTGGATTCACCGCGATGTCGCCAAACACGGATGCGACCATCATGATGCTGTAAACACAATCTGGATTCATCCAAAAAAATGACGTTTTGCCATTCGTGCACCCAGGTTCGTCGTTGAGTACACCATCGCAGGCGCTCCTGTCTGTGATGCAGCGTCAAGGGTAACTGCAGCCATGGTCTCCGAGCTGATAGTCCATGCTGCTGCAAACGTCGTCGAACTGTTCGTGCAGATGGTTGTTGTCCTGCAAACGCCCCCATCTGTTGACTCAGGGATCGAGACGTTGCTGCACGATCCGTTACAGCCATGCGGATAAGATGCCTGTCATCTCGACTGCTAGTGATACGAGGCCGTTGGGATACGGCATGGCGTTCCGTATTACCCTCCTGAACCCACCGATTCCATATTCTGCTAACAGTCATTGGATCTCGACCAACGAGAGCAACAATGTCGCGATACGATAAACAGTAATCGCGATAGCCTACAATCCGACATTTATCAAAATCTGAAACGTGATGGTAAGCATTTCTCCTTCTTACATGAGGCATCACAACAACGTTTCACCAGGCAACGCTGGTCAACTGCTGTTTGTGTATGAGAAATCGGTTGGAAACTTTCCTCATGTCAGCATGTTGTAGATGTCGCCACCGGCACAAACCTTGTGTGAATGCTCTGAAAAGCTAATCATTTGCACATCGCAGCCTCTTCTTCCTGTCAGTTAAATTTCGCGTCTGTAGCACGTCATCTTCATGGTGTAGCAATTTTAATGGCCAGTAGTGTACACATAGTCGGGAACATCCATTATGACAGTCCAGCAGTAATCTGCTAAAATAGTAGGGCTGCACTTACCGGCATACCTCTTACCAATGTGGCAATATGTTGATGAAATCGCTGCCCATGTACATCACTTACTGCACCACAATCTTTGGGGAAGAGGTCAAGATGACTATGTAAGAAATGCAATTTCAATGACATGTTGCAACTAAGTTTTCCATAATATGACAACATGTTATGTACAATCTCCTTGTAATTTATTGCTCTTTTTTTCCTTAAGAACTGTAAACAGCCTGTCTTAAAACATTCCCATGCATGCTTCTCATCACCTTGTATTATTCCATCAAAAGCATGTTCTCCAAAATGCTCTCGAATCTGTGGGCCTACAGAGATGCCCTCCTTTACTTTGGCATCACTTATGTAAGAGAATTTTTGCCTTAAGTACTTAAAAGCGTCACCATCTTAACAAAGTTTTTCATGAGACCCAACTTGATGTGCAAGGGCGGGAGCATAAGCTTTTTAGGGTCTATTAGAGGTTCACTCTTAACGTTCTTTATACCTGGTTGAAGAGATTTTCTGGTGAGCCAATCATATTTACTGTCATGAGATGCACGAGCTCGGCACCGAGCGGGGTGGCGCAGTGGTTAGCACACTGGACTCGCATTCGGGAGGACGACGGTTCAATCCCGCGTCCGGCCATCCTGATTTAGGTTTTCCGTGATTTCCCTAAATCACTCCAGGCAAATGCCGGGATGGTTCCTCTGAAAGGGCACGGCCGACTTCCTTCCCAATCCTTCCCTAATCCGATGAGACCGATGACCACGCTGTCTGGTCTCCTTCCCCAAACCAACCAACAACGAGCTCGGCTATCCCATTCACAGAGAAAGCAGCAATCTTTAGTGTATCCTAACTGCTTCCCTAATAGCAGTGCAACCACTTTCAAGTCAAAAAAATCTTCCATTGAGAGTCATTATACTTGATGGCTTCTAGCAAAATTTTCATGTTTTGGTATGACTCTTTATATGCACACTATGCCCAACTGCAATAGAAGGAAGCTCATTACCAATATGTAAAAGCACTGCTTTTAAGCTCAACTTTGACGAATCGATAAAGAGCCTCCACTCATCAGGGTTATAATTAATTCTGAGAGCCTTCATTAGACCATTTATGTCTACACATGCCACAAGACTATCTTGCATTTTAGTTCACTTCAATAGCAGTCAACGTGAACAACTGGTAGTTAATCTGGAAACAAGTGTGCAAAAAATTATTACATGCACTGATAATGTCACTGAAGTTGAAGATGAGGGAGACAAAAAGATCACTAAAATTAGTATCAATATGTTTATATCCAAAATATTCCACAAAAGTAAGACCATAGATAATAATACACTCCTGGAAATGGAAAAAAGAACACATTGACACCGGTGTGTCAGACCCACCATACTTGCTCCGGACACTGCGAGAGGACTGTACAAGCAATGATCACACCCACGGCACAGCGGACACACCAGGAACCGCGGTGTTGGCCGTCGAATGGCGCTAGCTGCGCAGCATTTGTGCACCGCCGCCGTCAGTGTCAGCCAGTTTGCCTTGGCATACGGAGCTCCATCGCATTCCTTAACACTGGTAGCATGCCGCGACAGCGTGGACGTGAACCGTATGTGCAGTTGACGGACTTTGAGCGAGGGCGTATAGTGGGCATGCGGGAGGCCGGGTGGACGTACCGCCGAATTGCTCAACACGTGGGGCGTGAGGTCTCCACAGTACATCGATGTTGTCGCCAGTGGTCTGCGGAAGGTGCACGTGCCCGTCGACCTGGGACCGGACCGCAGCGACGAACGGATGCACGCCAAGACCGTAGGATCCTACGCAGTGCCGTAGGGGACCGCACCGCCACTTCCCAGCAAATTAGGGACACTGTTGCTCCTGGGCTATCGGCGAGGACCATTCGCAACCGTCTCCATGAAGCTGGGCTACGGTCCCGCACACCGTTAGGCCGTCTTCCGCTCACGCCCCAACATCGTGCAGCCCGCCTCCAGTGGTGTCGCGACAGGCGTGAATAGAGGGACGAATGGAGACGTGTCGTCTTCAGCGATGAGAGTCGCTTCTGCCTTGGTGCCAATGATGGTCGTATGCGTGTTTGGCGCCGTGCAGGTGAGCGCCACAATCAGGACTGCATACGACCGAGGCACACAGGGCCAACACCCGGCATCATGGTGTGGGGAGCGATCTCCTACACTGGCCGTACACCACTGGTGATCGTCGAGGGGACACTGAATAGTGCACGGTACATCCAAACCGTCATCGAACCCATCGTTCTACCATTCCTAGACCGGCAAGGGAACTTGCTGTTCCAACAGGACAATGCACGTCCGCATGTATCCCGTGCCACCCAACGTGCTCTAGAAGGTGTAAGTCAACTACCCTGGCCAGCAAGATCTCCGGATCTGTCCCCCATTGAGCATGTTTGGGACTGGATGAAGCGTCGTCTCACGCGGTCTGCACGTCCAGCACGAACGCTGGTCCAACTGAGGCGCCAGGTGGAAATGGCATGGCAAGCCGTTCCACAGGACTACATCCAGCATCTCTACGATCGTCTCCATGGGAGAATAGCAGCCTGCATTGCTGCGAAAGGTGGATATACACTGTACTAGTGCCGACATTGTGCATGCTCTGTTGCCTGTGTCTATGTGCCTGTGGTTCTGTCAGTGTGATCATGTGATGTATCTGACCCCAGGAATGTGTCAATAAAGTTTCCCCTTCCTGGGACAATGAATTCACGGTGTTCTTATTTCAATTTCCAGGAGTGTATAATACATTATTACTAATTATTATGACTTTAACAAGCAATTACAATATTTAATTTTAAACTTAACATAAAAATCTGTATATAATTATCTCATACTAAAATGTAGACTTTCACGGCCGGAAATATCATGTCCATTATGATTATCCGGGCTGTTATGCCGTGGTCGGTTGATGAATTTTGTCTCAATTCCCAACGTTTCGTCCCCGTCTGCGGAAGACATCTTCAAGGGGGTCTTTAGCTCGATGGAAGGTCCAACACACCCGCTGGCTCGCTACTGACTGCCGCTAAATTCCGTGTCCGCGCGCTCCGCGCCGCGGCGTGACGTCACGTGTTTTGAAAACGACAGTGCAATTGGCCGCTGTCCGCTGCCGGCGATCGCCATTGCCATCACCCAGTAGTGGACGGGTGGCACACATCCTCTTTAACACCGGCATACATATACAGTTTAATTTCAGGCCCTCCTCCTTTCGTTTGAAATTATTAGGGTGTTTAGCGATTTCGATTGCCTCCCTGTAGAGCCTTTCGTAATATCCGCTTGTGGCAGCTAGTACTTGCGTCTCCTCGAAACGAATATGGTGGTTCCCTGGCTGTAAAGCATGCTCCGCAATAGCTGATCGTTCCGTTTCTCCTCTTCTACAATTGCCCTTGTGCTCTTCCAAACGTTTTGAAACAGTTCTTTTAGTGGTACCCACATAAACATCTCCACAGCTGCATGGGATCCTATACACTCCACCTTTTTCCAATGGTTTGCGAGCGTCCTTGGCAGGCTTAAGGTATTCCTGTATCTTCCTGGTGGGCTTGTAAATTACGGTAATATTCCGCTTCGTCAAGAACCTCTCTGTTCTTTCCATTACATTTTTAAAAAACGACAGAAAAACCTTAGATTTTGCAGTAGCCTGTACGTCACTATGATTTCTGCGTGGCTGTCTCAAAGCACGTTTTATTTCGGCGGACGAATATCTGTTCATCATGAATGCATTGTGGAGATGTTCCATCTCCGCGTCGAGCAACTCAGGTTCACAAATATTTCTAGCTCTGTCCGCTAACGTCTTGATAACACCCCGCTTCTGTCGTGGGTGGTGGTTCGAATCCCGGTGCAAATAACGGTCCGTGTACGTGGGTTCGCGGTATACTGAGTGGCCCAAACTACCACTTTCGTTTCTAAAAACCAGCACATCAAGGAAATGTAATTTTCCGTCTACCTCTTCCTCCATTGTAAACTGAATTCTCGAGTTTATACTATTCAGATGTTCGTGGAACCGGCTTAGTTCCTCCATGCCATGTCTCCACAGCACAAACGCGTCATCCATGTATCGGAACTATACATTTGGTTTTTTGCTGGCCTGTTCTTCGAATTTCTCCATAAAGAAGTTTGCAATTGCGGGACTTAGGGGGCTTCCCATAGCCACGCCATCCGTTTGCTCATAAAACTGTTCATTCCACTTGAAGTATGTAGTCGTCAAATTGGGAATTGAGACAAAATTCATCAACCGACCACGGCATAACAGCCTGGATAATCATAATAGATATAATTATCTCACCGTAATAAAACAGTGTAAACGAAAACCAGAGCTAATTTTGAATTGTCTTTGTGATATTCGCGACCAGCACATTAGAAATGATAGGAACTGGATATTTGCATTCGACTTATATTTTCATTGTTGCACAGTGTAATCGCTTGCAAACCTTTCGTCTAACCATTTCTTGAGTACTGTTCGTTAGTCTGGGATCCTTATAGATTTTTGTTAGAGAGAGAAGAGTGAAAGCAGAGCCACTCCGTTTGCTACGGGTTTATTTAGACTGCAACTGACTACGCATCAAGAAGGATTTTGTGTGCGACAGAACTGGACGGCACAAGTTCCGAAACGAATCGTGAAAAATGTCACGTACTATTACATACTTCCAGCGTAACGATCGTGATGGTAAAACAACAAAAATTCGAACGTACTTTCTTCCGTTGCACTGTTTGCGGGTGGATTGGAATGGCCCGAAATGACACTGTGTATCAACCGCTGCACAGCCTGTAGTGGCTTTCAGGGTAAGAACCCGAGAAGAGATGTGTCTGCTGTTCACGACAGTTATCTTCGACAGCTGCAGAGATTTGGGATTGCTGGAACATCGCACTGGAAGTACAGCGATCGTCGGAGGCCTACGGAGTAGCGAAGTAGGTAGGTGCAGCAGGCGTACCGTTGGCGGTGAGGCGTGTGGGGGCCAGCGGTGGGCGGCCATAGCTGGCGGTCTGCCAGCGCAGCGCGACGCACTCCCCGTCCCGCTTTTCTCCAACACTGCCTCATACTCCAGTTTCTAAGCCTCGTCTCAGGTGAATGTGTGGCATGTACACTACTGGACATTAAAATTGCTACACCAAGAAGAAATGCAGATTATAAACGGGTATTCATTGGACAAATATATTATACTAGAACTGACAAGTGATTAATTTTCACGCAATTTGGGTGCATAGATCCTGAGAATTCAGTACCCAGAACAACCACCTCTGGCTGTAATAACGGCCTTGGTACGCCTGGGCATTGTCTCAAACAGAGCTTGGATGGCGTGTATAGGTACAGCTGCCCATGCAGCTTCAACAAGATACCACAGTTCATCAAGAGTAGTGACTGGCGCATTGTGACGAACCAGTTACTCGGCCACCATTGACCAGACGTTTTCAATTGATGAGAGATCTGGAGAATGTGCTGGCCAGGGCAGCAGTCGAACATTTTCTGTATCCAGAAAGGCCCGTACAGGACCTGCAACATGCGGTCGTGCATTATCCTGCTGAAATGTAGGGTTTCGCAGGAATCGAATGAAGGGTAGAGCCACAGGTCGTAACACATCTGAAATGTAACGTCCACTGTTCAAAGTGCCGTCAGTGCGAATAAGAGATGACCGAGACGTGTAACCAATGGCACCCCATACCATCACGACGGGTGATTCGCCAGTATGGCGATGACGAATACACGCTTCCAATGTGCGTTCACCGCGATGTCGCCAAACACGGATGCGACCATCATGATGCTGTAAACACAACCTGGATTCATCCCAAAAAATTACGTTTTGCCATTCGTGCACCCAGATTCGTCGATGAGTACACCATCGCAGGCACTCCTGTCTGTGTTGCAGCGTCGAGGGTAACCGCAGTCACGGTCTCCGAGCTGGTAGTCCATGCTGCTACAAACGTCGTCGAACTATTCGTGCAGATGTTGTTGTCTTGCAAACGTCCCCATCTGTTGACTCAGTGATCGAGACGTCGCTGCACGATCCGTTACAGCCATGCGGATAAGATGCCTGTCATTTCGACTGCTAGTGATACGAGGTCATTGGGATCCAGCACGGCGATCCGTATTACCCTCCTGAACCCACCGATTCCATATTCTGCTAACAGTCATTGGATCTCGACCAACGCGAGCAGCAATGTCGCGATACGTTAAACCGCAATCGCGATAGGCTACAATCTGACCTTTATCAAAGCCGGAAACGTGATGGTACGCATTTCTCCTCCTTACACGAGGCATCACAACAACGTTTCACCAGACAACGCCGGTCAACTGCTGTTTGTGTATGAGAAATCGGTTGGGTAACTTTCCTCATGTCAACACGTTGTAGGTGTCGCCACCAGCACAACCTTGTGTGAATGATCTGAAAAGCTAATCATTTGCATATCACAGCATCTTCTTCCTGTAGCACGTCATCTTCGTGGTGTAGCAGTTTTAATGGCCAGTAGTGTAGTTCTCTGGTAAACGTGGGGAAGGTAGCTAGCAGGTGGCATTTCCAGGAAGAAATGAAGGAGTTGCACAGGTACGATACCTGATTAATGCGGTACTGAGCACAAGATGTCACGATAGGCGGACTCGTCAGTATAAAACGAGGCGTAGAGTATTTGTTGTCAGTAGAAAAGAAGTAACAACAGGCTGGGGCGGTCAGGAAAGCTCAGTGACGTCAAACGTCGGATAGCCATTGGATGACATTTTAGTAACAAATCCATTATTGATATTTCAACCCTTGTAATCAACCCAATCCAACTGTTGGTGATGTGGTTGTGAAGAGGAAATGCGAAGGAAGAATCACAGCTAAACTAAGACTAGGCAGTCCTCATGTACTGACGACAAGGACCGTCGAGTATTGCGGTGGGTGGCCTTAAAAATCGCACGAAATCAGCGTAAAGAATCGCTCGTGAGTTCCAGAGTGATACCAGCAGCCCAGCTGGCACAATGACTGTGCACAGGGAGCTAAAAAGGATGGGGAACGACGGGCGAGCAGCACTTCATAGGCCACTCAATTCTGTAGAAAACGCTGAGTGACGCTTGAGATGGTGCAAAAAGCGACGGCGCTGAACAATGGATGACTGGGAACGAGGGATTTGGCAGTTTGGATTTGACGAATGCCAGGAGACGGTTACCTGCCATTACGTGTAGTGCCCAAATAGCTCTGAGCGCTATGGGGCTTAACATCTGAGGTCATCAGTCCCCTAGAACTTAGTACTACTTAAACCTAACTAACCTAAGGACATCACAGACATCCATGCCCGAGACAGGATTCGACCGTAGCCGTCGCGCGATTCCAGACTGAAGCGCCTAGAACCGCTCGGTCACAGCGGCCGGCGAACTACGGAGGAACTTGCGTTACAGTATGGGGTGTTTTTCGTGGTTAGGGTGTGGGTACCGTACTGCGGTTAAAAACGTTAAATACGCCTGTCATAAAGAAGCATGTGTGAGTCAATGGTTTATAGACAATAACATTCATGAAATAGACTGACCTACCGATCGTCTCGACCTGAAGCCAATGGAGCACCTTTGGAACAAGTTAGAGAGTCGACTTCGCTCCAGACACCAGCGTCCAGCCTCACTGTCTTCTCTGGTTTCGGCTCTGGAGGAAGACTGGGCTGATCTTCGTACACAGACATTCAGATACCTCACTGAAAGTCTCCCCAGCGGAGTTCAATCCGTCATAAAGGCGAAGAACGGGCACAACCCATATTAATGTCTACTAATAGGTGTTCGGGTGCTTTTGATCAGATAGTGTACGTGCAGGCAAAATATGTGCACTGTGGTTTGTCAGTCGTGGAGAGAGATGGGTGCACCAGCTAAGTGCTAGCATTGACGCACGGTGTCAAAACAGTTTTGACCTGATTCACTGTTAGCGGTAGGTATCGTTCCAACTGTTACATATGGTGTTGAGCGTTGTTATCGTATGGTGGCTGCGCGAGTTTACGCACTTTAAACGATATTCCAACTGCCGATATATCAAAACTAATTTTGAAGTGTATAATAAACTGTTGTTTTGATCTATGAACTTGCATATATCTACGCCATTTGGTAGCTGTGTTCACCTGTAACTGTTTTGCCTACATTGTATTACAGATAGTAGCAGATAGCTGATAAGATTATAGGACTTTTGCGTCCTAGACTCCAGGATTATCGCATTCCCAAAGAAATTTTTCGGTCCTGGTTACTTACTTATGCTCTTTATTCGACATGAAAAATCTGTTGGCTGTAAGGTAGTCACGAGATCGGGCAATCTTCACCGATTCATTTTTTCCTCACTCACGACGGAAATGGAATAGAACAAAAAATTGCAAATATTGGTGACAAGTACTTTCCACCACCCAATGTGTAGATGAGAGGCAGTCGAAGAGAAAAGAGCCGAAGGCTATAAAATGAAAGCCGCTGAAGGAATCGTAATACCGTTGCCTACGGAGCAAGGTGTGGTCTCTTTATAAGCGCTGGGGCCCCAAACTCGTTGCTAGAGGCACTCGGCCGCACGCCCACGTGACGACAGAGCGAGCACGTACGTGCGTCGACCGTCCACTGCACTCAGTAGTGCTCAAAACAGAGAAATGGAAGCTTCCAAAGAAGATCAGAAGGGTACAGTGCGCATCCTTACAGCGGAAGAAGTGAAGGGAACGGAAAAGTGACGAAGAATGGCACAAGTGTACGCAGGGCACCGCACGTCCGTTGCAATTCCTGCGCTCAATCCGATCTTTAGGGCAATGGCTGTCACGGTAACTCGCCGATCTTCAATAATCAAAGCACCG
Source organism: Schistocerca serialis cubense (assembly GCF_023864345.2). Classification (NCBI taxonomy): domain Eukaryota; kingdom Metazoa; phylum Arthropoda; class Insecta; order Orthoptera; family Acrididae; genus Schistocerca; species Schistocerca serialis. The sequence continues at coordinate 310,542,660 of NC_064640.1, forward strand.
ACCTGTTGGACAGTGGTATCGATAATGCGTTGTGGCGATCGCATGTCGTTAGTCAATGACATCCGTCGTTCCTTGACTCGCTTATGCCACGCCTTGACTCTTGCAACGGGCATGAGGTGCTCCCCGTACACTTGTGCCAACCTGCGGCGAATTTCCGTTCCTCAGACTCCTTCCGCTGAAGGAAACGCGGTACAGCCTTTGCTTTTCTTTTTAAGCCTCCATATCTCTGTGTTCAGCACTACTAAGTGCAGCAGACGGATGAAGCGTGCGCGTTCTCGCTCTGTTGTCACCTGGGTAGGTGCTCATGTGCCTCTAGCAACAAGTTTGGGGCCTCAGCACTTTTAAAGGGGCGACACCTCGTTTATTTTTGATTGCATACACGGAGGTGACAAAAGTCATGGGATAGCGATATAATCATATACAGGTGGTAGTAGTATCACGCGCACAAGGTACAGGGTGTCTGCAGCTAGTGGTATAGTGGCTAACGTTGCTGCCTTTGGATCACGGGGTCCCGGGTTCGATTCCCGGGCGGGTTGGGGATTTTCTCTGCCCGGGGACAGGGTGCTGGTGTTGTCCTCATCATTTCTTCGTCATCATCATCACTTGTGACATTGACTAGGTTACATTGTGAAAAAAATGGACTGTGTAAAAATTGGGACTTTGTACGGGCGCTGGTGACCGCGCAGTTGGGCGCCCCAAAACAATCATCAAGGTACAGGGTGACAATTAGTGAACTACATGAAAAAAAAAAAAAACGTATATGAGTTACAAACTACGGCGTGCATACACTTTACTCAAGATGCAAACGTCACTACAGATATTCGGATGTACTTTATACACTCCAGGAAATGGAAAAAAGAACACATTGACACCGGTGTGTCAGACCCACCATACTTGCTCCGGACACTGCGAGAGGGCTGTACAAGCAATGATCACACGCACGGCACAGCGGACACACCAGGAACCGCGGTGTTGGCCGTCGAATGACGCTAGCTGCGCAGCATTTGTGCACCGCCGCCGTCAGTGTCAGCCAGTTTGCCGTGGCATACGGAGCTCCATCGCAGTCTTTAACACTGGTAGCATGCCGCGACAGCGTGGACGTGAACCGTATGTGCAGTTGATGGACTTTGAGCGAGGGCGTGTAGAGGGCATGCGGGAGGCCGGGTGGACGTACCGCCGAATTGCTCAACACGTGGGGCATGAGGTCTCCACAGTACATCGATGTTGTCGCCAGTGGTCGGCGGAAGGTGCACGTGCCCGTCGACCTGGGACCGGACCGCAGCGACGCACGGATGCACGCCAAGACCGTAGGATCCTACGCAGTGCCGTAGGGGACCACACCGCCACTTCCCAGCAAATTAGGGACACTGTTGCTCCTGGGGTATCGGCGAGGACCATTCGCAACCGTCTCCATGAAGCTGGGCTACGGTCCCGCACACCGTTAGGCCGTCTTCCGCTCACGCCCCAACATCGTGCAGCCCGCCTCCAGTGGTGTCGCGACAGGCGTGAATGGAGGGACGAATGGAGACGTGTCGTCTTCAGCGATGAGAGTCGCTTCTGCCTTGGTGCCAATGATGGTTGTATGCGTGTTTGGCGCCGTGCAGGTGAGCGCCACAATCAGGACTGCATACGACCGAGGCACACAGGGCCAACACCTGGCATCATGGTGTGGGGAGCGATCTCCTACACTGGCCGTACACCACTGGTGATCGTCGAGGGGACACTGAATAGTGCACGGTACATCCAAACCGTCATCGAACCCATCGTTCTACCATTCCTAGACCGGCAAGGGAACTTGCTGTTCCAACAGGACAATGCACATCCGCATGTATCCCGTGCCACCCAACGTGCTCTAGAAGGTGTAAGTCAACTACCCTGGCCAGCAAGATCTCCGGATCTGTCCGCCATTGAGCATGTTTGGGACTGGATGAAGCGTCGTCTCACGCGGTCTGCACGTCCAGCACGAACGCTGGTCCAACTGAGGCGCCAAGTGGAAACGGCATGGCAAGCCGTACCACAGGACTACATCCAGCATCTCTACGATCGTCTCCATGGGAGAATAGCAGCCTGCATTGCTACGAAAGGTGGATATACACTGTACTAGTGCCGACATTGTGCATGCTCTGTTGCCTGTGTCTATGTGCCTGTGGTTCTGTCAGTGTGATCATGTGATGTATCTGACCCCAGGAATGTGTCAATAAAGTTTCCCCTTCCTGGGACAATGAATTCACGGTGTTCTTATTTCAACTTCCAGGAGTGTATTTTCGATATGCCTGCCATCATTCGCGATGGTGCGGCGCAGAGGAATAGCGAAATTCTGCATGATCCGCTGAAGTGTCGGAAGAATGAAGCTGTCTATGACCTCCTGAATGGCTGTTTTCAGCTCAACAATGGTTTTGGGGTTATTGCTGCACACCTTGTCTTTAATATAGCCCCACAAAAAGGAGTTGCATGTGTTCACATCCGGAGAATATGGCGGCCAATCGCGGACCATGCCAGTGCCATCTGTGTACCTCAGAGACAGAATTTAGTTCCCAAAATGCTCCTCCAGGACATCACTTACCTGCTTCGATGTGGTCGAGCTCCGTCTTACATGAACCACATCTTGTCGAAATCGAGGTCACTTTGGATAATGGGGATGAAATTCTCTTCCAAAACCTTCACGTACTGTTCGGTAGTCACTGTGCCATCAAGGAATATCGAACCGGTTACTCCGTGACTGGACATTGCACACCACACAGTCACCTGTTAAGGGTGAAGAGACTTCTCGATCGCGAAATGCGGATTTTCAGTCTACCAAATGCGCCAATTTTGTTTATTGGCGAACCATTCAAATGAAAGTGGGTTTCGTCGCTAAACCAAACCATACAGTGCTCCTACACTGAAGAGCCAAAGAAAATGGTACACCTGCATAATATCGTGTAGGGCCCCTGCGAGCACGCAGAAGTGCCACAACACAATGTGATATTGACTCGACTAATATCAGAAGTAGTGCTGGAGGGAACTGACACCATGAATCCTGCAGGGCTGTCCATATACCCTAAGAGTACGAGGGAGTAGAGATCTCTTCTGAACAGCACATTGCAAGGCATCCTAGACATGCTCAGTAATGTTTATGTCAGGGGAGTTTGGTGGGCAGTGGAAATGTTTAAACTCAGAATAGTGTTCCTGGACCCACTCTGTAGCAATTCTGGACTTGCGGGGTGTCGCATTATCCTGCTGGAATTGCCCAAGTCCGTTGGAATGCATAATGGACAACGGTAGTAGTATCACGCACACAAGGTACAGGGTGTCCGCAGCTCGTGGTCTAGTGGCTAGCGTTGCTGCCTTTAGACCACAGGGTCCCGGGGATTGTCTCTGCCTGGGAACACCACATTCAAGCTCGCTTAAATCTTGATAACCTGCCGTTGTAGCACCAGTAACCGATCTAACAACTGCGCCAGGCACTTGTTGTCTTATATATACGTTGCCGACCGCACCATCGTATTCCGCGTGTTTACATATGTCTGTATTTGAATACGCATTCCTATACCAGTTTCTTTGGCCCTTCAGTGTAATTCCCATCATTCCCCGCGGTCAATCGTGCAGTTTGAACATCCTAATGCAAACCGTTCAGAAGTTATGACGATTTTATTTCATATAGTTCAATAATTGCCACCCTGTATAAAAGGACAGTGCATTGGCGGAGCTGTCATTTCTCAGGTGATTCATGTGAAAAGGTTTGACGGCCTTCGCTTAACGATCGTGAGCAGCGGCGTCTGCGTAGAGTTGTCAGTGCTAATAGATAAGTAACACTGCGTGAAATAAAGGCAGATGTCAATGTGGGACGTATGACGAACGTATCCATTACTACAGTGTGGCGAAATTTGGCGTTAGTGAGATATGGCAGCAGACAACCGAAACGAGTGCCGTTGTTAACAGCACGACATCGCCTGCAGCGCCTCACGTGGGCTCGTGACGAAGACGGTTGTACCCTAAACGACTGGAAAACCGTGGCCTGGTCAAATGAGTTCCGATTTCAGTTGGTAAGTGCTGATGGTAGGCTGCGAGTATGGCGCAGATCTCACGAAGCCATGGACCAAAGTTATCAAGAAAGCACTATGCTAACTTGTGGTGGCTCCATAACGGTGTGGGCTGTGTTTACACGAACTGGACTGTGTCCTCCGGATGTTCGGATACTTGGAGACCATTTGTGGCCATTGATTGACTTCATGTTCCCAAAACAGCGATATGTCACCGCGGCCACAATTGTTTGCGGTTGGTTTGAAGAACGTTGTGGACAATTCGAGCGAATGATTTGGCCAGTCAGATCGTCCGACATGAATCCCATCGAACATTGATGGGACATAATCGAGAGGTCAGTTTGTTTACAAAATTCTGCAACGGTAACACTTTCGAAATTGTGGATGACTATTGAGGCAGCTTGATTGTCGGTATGCCTCTGTCTGGGCTCTAATCTCTCTGATTTTATCCTGATGGTCTCTTCGCGAGATGTACGTAGGAGGGAGCAATATACTGCTTGACTCCTCGGTAAAGGTATGTTCTCGAAACTTCAACAAAAGCCCGTACCGAGCTACTGACCGTCTCTCCTGCAGGGTCTTCTACTGGAGTTTATCTATCATCTCCGTAACGCTTTCGCGATTACTAAATGATCCTGTAACGAAGCGCGCTGCTCTCCGTTGGATTTTCTCTCTCTCTTCTATCAATCATATCTGGTACGGATCCCACACTGGTGAGCAGTATTCAAACAGTGGGCGAACAAGTGTACTGTAACCTACTTCCTTTGTTTTCGGATTGTATTTCCTTAGGATTCTTCCAATGAATCTCAGTCTGGCATCTGCTTTACCGACGATCAACTTTATATGATCATTCCATTTTAAATCACTCCTAATGCCTACTCCCAGACAATTTATGGAATTAGCTGCTTCCAGTTGCTGACCTGCTATATTGTAGCTAAATGATAAGGGATCTTTCTTTCTATGTATTCGCAGCACATTACACTTGTCTACATTGAGATTCAATTGCCATTCCCTGCACCATGCGTCAATTCGCTGCAGATACTCCTGCATTTCAGTACAATTTTCCATTGTTACAACCTCTTAAAGCATAATCTTGGTCTCTAGATTAATAAGCTGCAAGAGAAGCTAAGTTTTCACATATAATGTTGATCTTTTTTGCGTGTGTTACACGTAAAGATACATCCCACAAATGTGCCAGTAATATTTTTTAATAAAGACATGTACGTCTGATCTTCTGAGCTCGAAATTTTTCTATATGTTCGTACTCAAAAGACCTGATTTTTAAATGAGAGTCAAACGCTCTGTGATTTAAGGAATTCATCGTACATTCTCGCACATAGTTCATCTTACATAAAAGGAAATTTACTTTGGAAGTAACGCTTTTCAAACAACCATTCGCAATATTTTCCCGCGATCTGTTAGAAATAGGTTCGTTTCAGTAGTTGCCAGAGAGCGCCAGATAACAGGCGTCACCGCGCTTGCGCAACTACTAGGATGCTGGAAGCGCATATGTTCGACGGTGTAAGACATTAAACGATCTTACATTGTCATAAAAGAAACAGGACATCAGAGGATACTCCAAGAGCATCGGAATTTCGTGAGCCATACTAAAACGCGTAATTTGGCTTAAAGTACAAATTCGAATGTCCTGATTCGGATGTAAATTTTCTTGGAGTACCAGTAATGTATTATCTCATGTTTGGTTCTTCATTATGACATAATGTCATACGTGCTGGAAGATGAAAACATGCACTTTTGAAATGCAGCAAACAGATGAAACTAGCCACTAGTGTGGAATTTAAACACCTCGTTTCAAATAAATTGACTGCCTCAGCGGAAAAGATTAATAAAAGCCAAATTTCTTTAGCAAATCGCCAAAAATAGCTTCATTGTTCTGCAAGGCGATTAATGCTTGACAGTCAGAAGGGTGGAAACAAAATAAAACGTGAAACTAATAACATATTTTAGCCTTCCGTACTCACGTCAATGTATTTTAATTCACTTGATAGCTCCCGGTCACAGAAATCCATTTTGTTTTCACTTGACGTGAGAGCAATAAACGAAGAGGAAACAGCAAAATCACTTAAAGTAAACGCCGGTCACGTGGAGATTATCCACTTTCCTACTACAACTCAGACTGCTCTGTGCATCAGAAAAAAAACTCGCAATCAATATTGGATGGGATGATTTGTAACTGGGAGGACAAGAACTCTTCAGAAAATTTGCATTGTTTATTGCCGATAGCTAATAACTTGCTTTTTTGTGTGACATAAAATTAAATATACGATACATGAAACCAGTAGAAGAGACAAGCAAGTCAGTACACATTTCTTCAATCCAAAAACCTAGCATTTTTTTCTCTACAACCTTGTTACAGCTTTACATGATGTGTTTTCCTTTCTGGGAAAGAATCTATTACCTCATCAAAGATCGTCAAATGTTTTGCTATATGAAAAAAGAAATGTCATTGTCTAATACCGAAAAAGCTGTTAATACAAACAGTACCCAAGACTTGTGTGGTTTCTCCATCTGATTACATGTTTTTGTATCTGTCTGCTAGATAAAACGAAATAGGCCTGTCTAATATTGCCGTTTTTGTAACAAACACCAAATAAACGAGACTGTTTTGGCACAAATGGTCATTTTTATAACACGAGAAATTTCACGAAGTACCAATATCAAATGCTTATCAGGCCTACTACATGCAAAAAGTTTTGTGTTAGGAAATAGTTTCACATTTCATTCATACGCTCCAGCTTCTCAAGAATGAGATCGAAATGTAGTAGTATGAAATTTTTATATAAATTTGGAATCGTCTTATTCTTCCATAATTTGTGTGATGTCCCCGTTTCTTCTCCTTCCTCGTTCTAATAAACAATCTTGTCATCACTAATCATGTAACTTATTCTCCGGTTAACTTCACTCACCCTGCCACAATCAACGGTTTAGTTATCCCGCGTTTATTCTCTGGTTAGGTGTTATTACTTCATACAACGCGTTTTCTGCATTACTCCCAGAATAGAACTCAGGCGACTGCCACCGGGGACAGTAGAGCTGGTCCTTAGTAGTGTAGCAGTCTGGCCTAAAACTTTCTATCAACATTTCATTTTCTTGGATACACCAAGAAGAAAATATGTAATCTTTCTTACCTATCAATCCTGTTAGTCGTTTACTTCCACTCTGATAGTCTGAATCCATGGATTCCGGTGGCAATTATTACAACGCTGATCATTCGCAAACCCAGTCAACCACATAAACAAACAAGGTTTGCTATTCACCCGTTCGGCTTTATTCTGCTCAGCTCCTATAGCCCCGTCCCCTTCTGTCTGCAGGAAAGATTATTTCAAGATGCGATGGGGATTCCCCTGGCAGAAACATGACGTACACTATACACGCATTCAAAATTCAACTTATCATTCATTCAGAAATAAACTTAGAATATGTTCAAAAACCAACAGGGATGCGTTTCAAAATCATATGAATAATCGACAGATCAACGTGCACTGGATACTGGGCACTTTGTGAAACAAGGTTTTTTTCCTCAAGAATATGAATCTTCCCCCCAATTCCCTGAAATTGCCGCCCGGGGTAGATACCCCGGTTTGCCCCCAGTGAATCTGGCAACTTGCACGCACCAGTAAAATTTTTCCAGATAGCTTCTTGCTGCTGCAGCTTATACAGCTAACAGCCACACTTCTGCAGCCAGAAGCAGGAGAAGGTACTACACATGCGGGACTCAACTGCGCATGCGCATGAGATCGCCCGCAACTGCTCAAAGGAATCTAAAGTAAACTGTTGTGACGTCACGCTCATCGGAGGCAATTAGTTGTTATGAAGCATTGCAGTCTTCCTAAGGCCTTTAACACATTTTGCTGTTGGCAGACGCTTGTATGAGCACTGTGTTTTGTTGTAGTACATGCCGCATTTCCTTTGCAACTTAAGTTTTATTTTATTTTATTTTCTTCTCTCGTTCATGTTTTATTGCTGCAGTATTATTCTACAGAAGTGGGGTACATAATACCCTTTGTTAGAGTATTGTTTCTTACTAGTCAAAATTTTAAAAAAATTACGTGAAAGCTAAAACAAACAAAAAATTCCTGGGTTTATCCCGGATGAAAAAATTTCCGGGTTTTTCCCGGATCTGAGACACCCTGAAAACCTACATGATTTTCTGCCTTCCCCCCCTTTCTCTCTCTCTTTTTTTACATGCCTGTTTACTGTTCCATGCCCCCTCTATTTGGCGAATGGGATCTATCCTCTCATACACACATCAGATGATTTTTGTAATACTAAAAGTAGCCAAGAAACTGAAATCTTAATCAGTTTCCAATATGAATAGCAAAATACAAGTTGTGTCTCAAATAATCTGTGAACAGTATCATGAAACAACAGAAAATACCTTAATCATCTTCAAAGTAACCTGCATTGTCTATAATACTCTTTTGGCAAAATTCTAAAGTTGCTAGAAACTATCAGCTAATGCTACTTTTTGATTCTGTTGAGGAACTGACAGTACATCTTTCGATGTCCGCAAATTGGTGGTATTGCGACTAGGATTCAACAGAAGATCAGGAACCACCCAAAAGAACCCGCTGAGGCTAGGCCAAGTGGCCTGGGGCCATCAAAGGCAGATCGCAGATTCTGGACAGAAGGACAAACAATGAGGAAATGGACAAGTAGAGATGGTGCTACAGATAAACGAGCCCAACAAGTAAGCCAGAGAGAGAGAGAGAGAGAGAGAGAGAGAGAGAGAGAGAGAGAACTTAAGACACAGCAAAGCATATGCCGAGGAATAACAGTGCATTACGGCAAGTGAGACGAATACATCACTGAGTCTGGTGTTGCCATGCAGCTGATCTAAATTGGCTGCAAGCTCTGATCGGGCAGCAGAATGATGTATGGCACCACCAACTGGCTACATGAGCACTTGCAGCTGGTATGTGAGGAGATAATAACACCACTGCTGAACATAGCAAACTGTTCTTTCAGAGATGCGATTTTTCCAGAAAAACTGAAGATAACGAAGGTAGTGCCAGTGTACAAGAAAGGGTGTAAGGATGATCCCAACAACTACACACCAGTTTCACTGATATCAGGTTTCTCAAAAATCCTAGAAATGCTTATGTATACCAGATTAGTTAACTATTTGGACAAACATAACATTCTCATGCCCTCACAACATGGTTTCAGAAAGGGTAAATCTACAGAATCAGCAATTGTCAGTCTAACTGAATACATTTTACAGTCCTTAGATGAGAAAAAGGTTGTCTCTGCAATGTTTCTGGATCTTTCAAAGGCATTTGACACCATTGACCATGATATGCTGATACAAAAATTAAGCAACTATGGCATTCGGGGGCAACCAGGTGAATGGATAAAATCATACTTGTGCAACCCCAAGCAGTATGTATCATTAGGAAACTCGTACCAATCAGAAACCAAATCCATCAAATATGGAGTGCCGCAGGGTTCGGTAATGGGGCCATTGTTATTCAATTTATTTGTTGATGATATAGGTGTTCAGGAGGAAGAAAAGAAAATATTGTATGCTGATGACATGACAATACTAAATAGTGACCAAAATATGGAACAGCTTGAGAGAAAAGCATACATATCTGCAAATGTCACAGCTCAGTGGCTGTTGGAAAATGAACTGGTTATAAATCTAAAAAAGTCTATGTATGCAGTGTTTAAAAACAAGGAAAAGGCTGTAGACATGGATTTAGAGGTTGATGGAACAAGGCTGGAAGAAGCAGATTCTTAGGTATTCTTGTGGATAATGAACTGAAATGGAAAAAACATATTAATAATGTCTGTAAGAAACTGAGCTCTGTCATATTCTTAATGATGCAGCTATCACAGTATTCAGACAAGAACCTTCTGTGTACAGTGTATCATGGACTTTTCTAACCATACTTACAGTATGGAGTGACTGTGTGGGGAAACTCAAACAAACAAGAGACAAAACGAGTGTTCACATTACAAAAAAAGCAATTAGGACCATTTTAAGAAGAAAGACCTTTGAAACATGCAGAAACTGTTTCAAGAATTTAGGTATCTTAACTTTTTCATCGTTGTATGTATACAAAACAATAATGCACATCACAAAAGGTAGTGAGGACTGGATTACAAATGCTAGTGTACACACCCGCAATACAAGAAAGAAGAATGAAGTACGGAGCATACCCCACCGACTGGCAATGCTAGAAAAAGGACCCCAGTACTCTGGTATCAGACTACTAAGAAGTCTGCCCAAAAACCTGCAAGATAGTGTACTTCACAATGACTTTCCAAAGAAACTTAAAGACTATCTCATTGAAAAAGAGTTTTACAGTGTTGCAGAATACTTATGCCATTAAATTTGTATATATTGTTACTCATTATCAGTGATGTAAAAATGTAAGCTAAAGGTGTAGAAAAATAAGTGATAAAGAATGTTAATACTTTGACATGTCCTATATTACACGTACATTTACTGTACACAATGTAATCTTACAGGATCAAATAAAATTCAATTCAATTCAACTTGCTCCGTCTAGTAACCAAGGTTCCAGTTCCATGCTCTCTAGTGGGCTTTCAAAGTCACTGGTTCGGGATACCAGAGGTGCCTCTGCTTTCCTTTATATGAGTGACGGAAAGCAGTATGCAGAATACAGTATTTATCTGAGAATAACTGAGCAGCATTTGGCCGAGCAAGTGTGGAAATCTGTGGCAGTATGCAAGCGGGCAGTATCATGCGGCAGAGTCAACTTTCCAGGATTATACAACTCTGATCAAACACAGCAGATGCATAGCAACTTTTTTTTTTTTTTAACCCTCATATAACTTGACATTGACTATTTCATCAAGTACAGATTCCTGGTGTCAAAAAGTTTATTAATAATATTGTATTGATCCTGCACTAACACTTTCTGGCACATCACAAACGGGCAATGTCAAGCCATTGATTATCACTTCAACTCCTGATCAAACTGATAGCATTAAGTCCAGTCACATATTATCCATGGTTACAGAAAAAATAGAACTCTCACACATCAATGAAATCTCCAGCAGTTTCTGCCAATTTGGGCAACATCTTTGTGAATGGTAGCTATAATAATTTCCTAGCCAGTGCAGTGGGTCGGGGTCGGACTGTCGTTCCTTCATCTCTCTCCCTCTGTCACTTTCATCAAACAGTTCACCTACCTCTATATGCCTTCTTTCTGACATCCCTTCACTCTGCAGTAGTAGATACACGCTAGGCAGTGTAAAGCGGTGTTGATGAAACCACTACCTAATACCTACCACACAGAGGGTGCGCAACTCAAGTTGTAAATCAGTTCCTGTAAGTTGATATTCAAATATTTTTGGAGGATGCATTTTAATTTCGGTAAGCATTTGAAAATTCTACTGAAAAGGCTTTTTTTCTTAATAAAGCACATGAAATGGCTATCAAGTCCGTATTTAATAAGGCAAAGGCTCAATCATTCCAAGTTCACAGTCTTTGCAACATATTTTCATACGAAAAAGCAGTCAGAATTTCTGCAACTCCAACCCGATTAAATTTGCGATCTAACAGTCACTGACCCACCACTATTTGCAAGTTGCACATTTGGTCATTTCAGGGGTCTTCTACGTCAGAAGTGCTTGCCAAAGTATTCCATAAAGAACACGGAATATGCCACGTGGAATTCTCTCTACGACCAAAAGATCACACGCTTATAAAACTTCAACTAATTAGTTCTGAAACGTCACACTTTCCTCAAAATGTTCATAAATTAAACCGCTCTAGTCATGACACGTTCTATCTGAAATGATCTCACTAGCTCTTCATTTTACATACTACTTTCACTGAGACATCTAGCATGGTGTTACTCGGAAGCAGGTTAGTGAGCAACTCTCTCGATACTCCTCTCCTCTCTGCCTATCTAACTATCTGCACGCAGGAACTGCTCGATTCTTATTGGCTATTGATCTGAATAACCAATCGGAATGATCCTTCCAGATCATTCTCGCGGCAAAACTTGCTTTAGCCAACCACTAATCAGATAGTCATTTATGTCATTACAATTTCAATTTCTAATATATTGTTTAATAAAATAGAACGAAATGCAAAATATTCTTTAAATTAATATAGAAACTTTTTCCGCCTGTCAGATTAGATCACTGTCTCACACAAACTCTGGACTTCAGAAAAGTGACCTATTAATAAAGACTGTAAAGACAACAGACATGACTTTGATTTTATCTTGTTTTGAGTAGAAGCTCTTAGTTCAGTTCTTGGTGATTCCAGACAACAGTGATAATATGAAAATGATTTTGCCATGGCCCTAAAACTTTATAATCCTTTATGTATATAATCATTGCTTGATTTAAGAATTTTCCAAGGATTTATTTTTGAAATTTAGACATCTCAAAATATTATTTTAACACTTTTTTTGTCAGAGCTACATGTACGGTGTACCGGTGCATACTGTTACAAATCCACTACTGATATATAACTATTACTCATTTACAGCATTTGTCTCATTCCCCCCAATAGTTTCTTTGTCATGTTTCGACCTTTTATCCTGCAGTGTTATTTCAGAAACATAAAAGTACTTAGGTAGGTAAATATCAAAATGATCTATTTGTTTTGGAATATTTTCTTCATTACTATTTTTTATTTTAAATACATTTTTTCAACATAATGCAATCCACTGTCAGTCTCAGTTTACTATGCATTTTTAGCATAACAATACATAACCATCAAAATAATGTTGAGTATATGGTTTATCTGATGCAGCTTTGAGGGTGATATAATGAGTTTCATGAAAAACAAATCTAGATGTTTTGGCAAATTCTCACAAATCTTAAATAGCCTTTGTAAAGATGTAACTCACTTACCACAGAACCGAAGTCAGATATGACCCCCATAAGGAAACATTCATCCAACTAAAAAACAGTTGCACATACAAAAAAACTTCATCTGAAAAACTTCAGATCTCTACAAGACATGCGCAAAGTGGACACTTAATACATTGCCATCTCTTATATGTCTAGTTTTTGAAACTCAGAAGTGAACAAATAGCTCAAATGTAAATCTATCTAGTAGAAAATAATTCATCATTAATAATTCTTTTGCCTGTACTGCTCTTTTTATCTAAAAGGAACTGAAATGAAACTGAAGGAAAAGCCAATAAAATTATCTGTACAGTAGAAGTACTGAAATATGAGCCTTATGAAATAATGTCACAAAGCTATTCTGTAAAGCTGAAAACATAGCCTTAACATTTGATAGTGAGATACTGAAGAAACAGAAGGGATGATTTCGCAGGACTCTCACCTGCCCCCATCACTTTAAACATCCCTGCACGAAATAATTCATGTAAGTAAAATTCACATAAGGAATATGCAGGTGCTGCTTTGAAACATAGCAGAAAAGGATGTAAAAATTTACTGATTGCTACAAGTAATTTAAAAATTAAGTCCAAGGAAAACTTTATTAATTTCTATTGAAATAATCAGAGACCATAAAACAATTGTAAGTAAAAATGCTATAACAAAGTTTGTGTTTGACTGCTTCAGTTTGTGAAAGTGCTCCATGTTATATAATGTATATTGCTTTTTATCACAGTCACACATTACACTTCTGAATAACTGAGTGTTATCATTTTCTACATAAATAGCAGATAAACCAAATACACACTTGACCAGCAAGTGTCATATTCTACACAGATTTTTCTTTTATAGTCGTCACAAAATTATCACTTAGTAACAAGTAGCTTCCAGTGGTTTGCAAATAACACAAAACAATTCACTCATTGACAGTTCAATGCTACGATTAACATCTGGTTTCATAATAAATGTTTTAGATTCAGTGAAACAAAACTGCTAAAGAAAAATGCATATCTAAGATATTAGTATATTTAAATAACACTGAATCCTGAAGTAAAGCATTTTCACAGATAGCTGCATTTATTCAGTGGAATGCCCTGTCAACATTTTTCTTTTTTTTTGTATTTTCAGTTTGTCACAAATATACTGACAACTTAAATATCCCATACTCCATAAATATCTAACTGCAACAACTACAATAATCTAGCCATGTCACAGAAAGCAATTATTCAAATTATACAATATCAACAAAAATAATATCTTTTGTGAACTACCAATTTTTTTGTCACAGTATGTATTTACGGGAAACTGTACACATTATATAAATTTATAGTGAAAACCATTAATGACAACCCACACATTACAATTCACACGAAGAACTAACTTCTTACAACAATCACAGCCATAAAACATTCACAATAACAATCTTACAAAAGTACAGCAGTATGTAACAGTTATTGTTACATAAACTTGTGTCAACTCTAGTCTGTATGCTGCAAGATTCATTTACATGATTTCTTCTCCTAATTTAAATATATTTACACAAGTACTTGTAATTCTCTAGAGCATCAGCCATCAAAGTATCAAGTAAATCAATATCAACATTTGAGCATCACAAACTTCTAGTTAGATGAAATTTCATTTGTTACGTTTATGTAGCAATTAAATTATAGGTTTATGTAGGTTTAAATTAATACAGACTAACCAACACACACACACACACACACACACACACACACACACACACACAGATAGGCCCACATTTCTCAAGAGTGCGACTGAACATGTTTTCTAAAAATAAACAGTTTCTGTGAACATTACTGACTTTTAAAATTAGGTAAAACCTGTAAGAGTACCCAAGCATTGAAGTAGCAACCTTACTGTCCGTCAATAAATTTGTAAAGACTGGCAAAGGCAGATGAAACAAGTTTCAGATATTACCATACATACAAACTACAAGCTCTTTTTCTGATAGAGAACATTTTGGTGAATTTTTATAGGTATTAAGTTAGGAGAAATAACATTTAACCCAATTATGCATATTTTGTTTTCCTGTGAAGGTCTTTCCACATTTCAAAACTATACATTTCAATAAATTTCTCTGTACTGCCCATTTTACTTTTTAAAATATATCATCACTACTTCTCTGTGTTACATATTCCTGTAGTGACAGAAATACCCAATCAGTAGTACCTTCAAATGATGCAAGGGACTTTATCACAAGAATATCTAGTTCTATTCTTTCAGAATCTATCCTATCAACATATGCAACCTGAAAACCAACATCTTCAGTATCAATTAGAGTAAAACACGACATGATTTGGGCAAATTCAGACAACAAACAAGACAGACTCTGCATAATCTTCAGAAATCTGTACCATAATCTACATGTAAGGATGGCATAAGCTGTAATGGTATACTTGGTTATTTAGAGTTACCTTTAGTAACTTTGAGGATTTTCCCATTCCATTCCTAGATACTTAAGTTACTGATAGACTGGCCATATGGCAATAAATAACCTATGTTTGAATACAGTAAAGTTAGTCAATTTGGTTCCCAAAGTTTTATAATTTTGCAAAAAATGTATCACAGTTTTACAGCTGAATGCTATTCATTTTTGTGTGACTACTAAAACAAAAATCTGTATTACAAACACTATTTATTAATGGTGCAACGAGAATAGGGTGCTACCCTGAAACTATTTTTAGATAAATCACAAAAGATTTTTTTATTCAGTCTTGGATGTAGATACTGATTTGGAATGCATAGAAATGCATATTTTGTTTTCCTGTGAAGGTCTTTCCACATTCCCTTGGCTGGCAAACCAAGTTGAGAACGTCAGTCTCACTTTTGAAGAGCCACATAACAACCTTTCATTTATAAAACTCACTAGCAGAGAAACAGCATGCAAGGCAGATTCAGTTCCTTTAGTGCCTTTTTTATCATTGAGGAATGTTGTTGCTTTTTAGAGTGGAACAGTTGTAAACTTATTCTAAAATCACGAAAGATCATCAATCCGCAAACCAAAATTTCAAACAAAAAATCTGTTACAAAATTATAACTAAATTATAAACTACAGAGTCATTAGTGTCAGATTTAATAAATAATGTATATGTGCATTAAGAGGAAAAAAATCAGAGGCATTGCTTTCGCATGAAGTTTTAATAGGCCAACCTTGCTTCAAGCAATGGTATTCTCATGTCTAACAGTTCAGTGGGTGCAACCTGCACTGGTAAATATGATACCTTTTATATAACTACTGTGAAATATCTTATTTTCAGTACTGGCTGCACAATTATGAATGTCTAATAGATTAAGCCAGTTACTGGAAAACCACAGCTGAATCACAGAAAGAGATGGGAATCCATCTTATGTCTATCTGCTCTACTTTTCCTTGGACAGCACAAGATATCCGGGAGAGAATAAGCAAGATTTTTCTCGTGTGTTTTTGTGCTTAGCCTTTCAAGTGCCTCATAACTCAATTTCTCACCAAGACTATCAAAATTATCTTGCATTTCACAGCACAAAACCAAATGAGAATTAATTACCAAAATTTAAAATTCAATATACTCCCATTATTAAAGCTACACTGCCCATAAGAGTAAAGTCATATCTACAAAATAGTTTCTAAATAGTTCTCATCTGTTTTTTCAGCAATTTCCTTGTTGGCAGATATTTTAGTTGCTGTTGCTTCTTCCTTGTGGTGAACTCCAACTTTGTAGGCTACAACAGTTGCATGATCAAGTTTTCCTGGTACCATTGCCAGTTTTTCACATACCTTCTTTCGTCTTGTGCGTTGCTCGGATTTACTGAGTTCCTTTAGTTGATCAGAATTTTCAGAAACTGTATAATACAGATCTGGATCTTCTAAAATGTGACGTTTTGCTGCTGTAAGCCTTGTTGCAAAATCTAAGAGTAGTTCACAAAGAGTCTTGGCATCATCACAGGGTGGTCCATTACCAGATACTCCATTCTTTAACAAGTCCTCCATTCTTAACAATGACAGTTCATGTCTCTGATATGCCTGTACTGTGGGTAGTGAACTAGGTAAAATGTCACTGTTTGCATTTGCCCTAGAGGATGTATTGGTTGATTGCACTTTCATAGTACTTCCCGTGATATTCATAGTGTTCCCTGCTGTCTTCGTGTTTTCTGCTGATGAGCTTGGTTGTGCAGGTGGAAGTACTGCAAACTTGCCTACAACAGGATCAAAATTGTCAGAAACCCCATCAGATGTAAGAAACACAATATCGCCAGGCTCCACTTCAGTCATTGAACAGGTCAGGTTATTTAATTCTGGATTCTGACCATCCACAGGGCCTAAAGCTCCAAGTGCATCCCTCATGTCTCGCATACAATGGATATCGTGAGATCCTGAAACAAAATAATGTTAAAGGAGATACACATTACACAAGAAAGAATACAGGATTTTAGTGAATTTGATTCCGTTATTATGCACTGCAAGTCCTACTTTTGTATATTTCAATCCTGGTGTGGTGTTAAAAAAAAAAAAAAAGAGCTGTGCCAATATAAGATGAACTATTGATACCCCCCCTCCCCATCACACACATCCATGCCCGAGGCAGGATTCGAACCTGCGACCGTAGCAGTCGCGCGGTTCCAGACTGAAGCGCCTAGAACCGCTCGGTCACACCGGCCGGCCACTATAGTAAGTTCAGTAATAATAGTAGTAATAACAATAATAATAATAATAATAATAATAATAATAATAATAATAATAATGGCGTGTGACGAGGACCTCCCATCGGGTAGACCGCTCGCCTGGTGCAAGCCTTTCGATTAGATGCCACTTTGGCAACTTGTGCGTCGATGGGGATGAAATAATGATGATTAGGACAACGCAACACCCAGTCCCTGAGTGGAGAAAATCTCCGACACAGCCGGGAATCAAACCCGGGCCCTTAGGATTGACAGTCTGTTGCGCTGACCACTCAGCTACCGGCGGCGGACTGTAAGCTGGCTCAAATGTTGGAGAAAGCCAAGAGGGTATACCATCTCCAATAGGACCATATCTAGTAAGGTACTATGACATTCAAACAAATTTTCATGTTGAGAACAGTTTTATGTTATGTCATCTCTCAGCTGAGGCATTCAACTTACTTCAATTTTTTCCTTCATACCCCACTGCCCCATTTCAGTTTTTTTTGTTTTTTAATATCACATAATGCCCAATTTACAATGAGATTAGTAAATGTTGTGATAGTAGGCACTGACCGTAGTGGAAACCGTGACTGTTGAAGTTACGTTTCTCAGGACAGCCACAAGTTGCAATCAGCTCGTTTTATTTTTCCTAGTTTCACCCTATAAAAAATTATAGCTAACTACTGTATTTTAAATGTAAGTTACCATCTTGTAAATGAAATATTTTCTTTAATGTCTTAATTGACATAATTTATTGTATTCAACTCACCAGTATCTGATAATGCTCTTGTAAAATTACAGAACAAAACTAGTAGAAATAAAACATACTGATTGCGACTTATGGCTGCTCTGATGGAAGTGGGTTAGTAAATACTGATGACTTCTTCTTCTGACTAGTCTGATCACCAGGAAGGCAACAAGAAAGGTTTTTATGAGGCCCATTCCGGTATTCACTAAACTACATAGGGAGAGACCAAGCCAAACAGTATCCAAGTGGCAGATTGGAGCCTACAAGTTTCTGATACTATTTTCAATGCACATATTTTGCTCCTAATATGGGCACTTACTCATTTTTGTCATTATGAAACAAAGCTTTTTAGTAAATTAGAGAACTTTCCTCTTCACATGATGAGTGTGAAATCTTCGAAGTCTTTGGGTGCAAGCACAACATTGAAGGCAGGAAGTGTGTACACGAATAAATATTAAACTACACACACACACACACACACACGCACACACGCAAGCAATATAGCATTATAAATACAACAATGAACACAAACTGACTGTAAGCAGGGACATATGCAAATATGCCAAAAAATTAGATAATATAAACATTTATCATAAGATAGGGAGAGATGTTAACAGGGATCAAATGCATGCACTTCTTAGGCAAGAGAAAAATGTTGACACCTTTTGTTATTGTTTATAACAACGTTATGTGACCATCTTAGCTATCATGTATAGTGGCTGCAGAACTTAAATATCTGACAGTTGATGATTCTCATGTGTGCAAAATTGTCTGCCAAAATGCTTAATCACATTACTTAATCTGACAGAGAAGCCTTTCAAAATCACAGTTTTTTGTAAAAACAATCCCTGCATAATAGTACATTTTCAGACATTTCTAAAAAGATTTCAGATCCTACTATGTTCTGTCAGATAAGAAAAGGAAAATAATAATGATGATTTTAGTGTTAATTTCTTGAAGGAATTTATAAAACAAGTAATAGGGGTGGTACAGAAATATTACTCAACACTTTTAACTGGAATATAAATCAAGTTAATATTCATCAGTTGTAAATGGGCGGTCATATCAACAAGGTGATTTAGGTACAATAAAAAATAGGACCACTCCTGTTACTGGCCAGGTAGACAATAGAGCAAGTAGTGATTTCGCAGCAGACAACTTTAGAAAGAACTTGCACAATGTAAGTTTGAGTCATGTTTGTGATACATTAGATGGTGGTTCTAACGTCAATGAATTTCCAGGTATATTGTTCTCTAACTTGTACAAATATTTCCCACTGAAAACCATACATTATGCCACCACAAGAACCATGCATAACAAGAGGAATTAAAACACTATATTTCAAAGAAATGACCTCACAAAAGGTTCAGCATACATGTAGATATGTAACTGTTCTATTTTAAATATAAGTAATGTTATGAATAACAAAAAGTTATTATAGCAAAAAGCATATTACATCTGAATTTAATAATTCTGAGAATACAGTTATAACCATGGCCTTAATTTAAAGATTCCAGTACTGGTGATGTTGGGGTGGGTGGGTGTTGTGTTGTGTTGCCACAGGCCATAGAACATTTATTGAAGCTGAATGTGTGTTCAGCAGCCAGTTCAGGCATTGGTTGGTCAGTCTGCTTTGGCTGCAGTTTTCTGGTGCCCATTCAACTGGTGTTCAAACCCACATAAAATGCTGTGCAAAACTGTGACAGAACTGGAATAGGAGAAGCTTGGTAGGTGCTCATGACAGGTCTTGCACAAGGATACAATCCATGTGGTAAGTAGTTAGAAGTTTTCCTCACTGCGGAGTTCTAGAAGATGTTCTGAGTTTGAATATAATACACTACCTAGAGACTGAAAAGCTCATGTCCATGAAACACCATGGTTTTAGAAAGCACTGATCATCAAACACAGCTTGCCCCCTTTCTCAAATGATAGACCAGGCAGATTCTATATATATCTCCAAAAAGCATTTGACATGGTACTATAGACTTAAGGAAGATACGAGCATACAGAATCAGTTCACAGATATGTGAGTGGCTCAAAGACTTCCAAACTAATAGAACCCAATATGTTGTCCTCAATGGTGAGTGTTCATCAGACATAACAGTATAGTCAGGAGTGCACTAGGAACGTGTCATACATCCATCATTATACACTACATACACGAATGATCTGGCAGACAGGGTGGGCAGTAATCTCTGGCCGTTTGCTGATGTTGCTGTGCTGTACAGGAAGGTGTCAAAGTTGAGTGACTATAGGAGGATGCAAGATGACTTGGACAAAATTTCTAGTTAGTATGATGAATCGAAGCTAGCTCTAAATGTAGAAAAATGTAAGTTAATGCAGATGACTACAAAAAACAAACTTGTAATGTTTGAATACTATGTCAATGGCGTCCTGTTTGACACAGTCACATCATTTAAATATCTGGGGATTATATTGCAAAGTGATATGAAATGGAATGAGCGTGTCAGGATTGTGGTAGGGAAGGCGAATTGTCAACTTCAGTTTATTGGCATAATTTTGGGAAAGTGTATTTCACCTGTAAAAGAAATCACATACAGGATGCTAGTGTGACTTATTCTTGAGTACTGCTTGAGTGTTTGGGATCCCCAATTGGTTGGATTAACACAATATATTGAAGCAATTTAGAGGTGGGCTGCCAGATATGTTACCAGTAGGATCAAACAACATGCAAGTGCTTCAGGAATTCAAATGGAAATCCCTGGAGGGAAAGCAACATTCTTTTTGAGGAACACTACTGAGAAAATTTAGAGAACTGGCATTTGACACTGTCTGCAGAAAGATCCTACTGCCACCAACATAAATTTCATGTAAGGACCATGAAGATAAGATATAAGAAATTAGGGCTCATATGGAGACATATAGACGGTTGTTTTTCCCTCTGTCTATCAGTGAGTGGAACAGGAAGAGAAATGACTAGTAGTGGTGTAGCGTACCCTCCACCACCCACTTTATGGTGGCTTGCAGAGTATGTATGTACGGGGATATTCCATAAATGATGCACAGGTTGATATTACCATGGATTGATGCAGCAACCATGAAAATTATGTCAGATGTAGTTGGGAGTTTTAGGAAGAAGCATGTGCTTTTTTTTGCCCCCCCCCCCCCCCTGCCCCTGCATACTCTAACATAAAATTGGTGAGAGGCAGGGGTCCCAGGTACTGTGACTGTTGTTGATCAAGAATGAAACTTTACATTGCAAAAACCTAAAAAGAGACCCACAGTGTGCTAAGTTTGTGGTGAGTTTACAGTGGACTGTAGTACAGTTTTACGCTGGGTTAAATTTTTTTGTGGTGGCTGTATAAGCATAGACAGAATAATCCAACACCTGTAAAGCCAAAAACAAACAGATGAATGAAGTGTGAAACTTGTGGCAGACGCTCTTGAAGAAGATCGCTGTGCGACTTGTGAGGAACTCTCTGAAGCCATGGAAATTCCCCTCAACATCAGCATTCTGTATTCTAACAAATGATTTGAAGAAGAGGAAAATTTCTGCGAGATGAGTCCTACACTGTTTAACTGTTGAAGAGAAGCAGAAATGCCTGGACATTGCAACGTTGCTCAAACAATGATTTGACTGAATGTCAAGGATTCTTGTGTCGAATTGTCATTACTCATGAAACGTGGATTACAGATGTTGAACAGGTGTGGAAATCACAGTCCAGTGAGTGGAGAGTCTCAGATTCTCCATGTCAAAAAAAAAAATTTGGTGCGCTGGATCAAAGGATGATTTTCACTTATGATCAGCAAAGAATCATCATGACAAAGTTGGGTTGGGTTGTTTTGGGGGAGAAGACCAGACAGCGAGGTCATCGGTCTGATCGGATTAGGGAAGGAGGAAAGGAAGTTGGCCGTGCCCTTTCAAAGGAACCATCACGGCATTTGCTTGGAGCAATTTAGGGAAATCACGGAAAACCTAAACCAGGATGACCAGACCAGGGATTGAACCATCGTCCTCCCAAATGGGAGTCCAGTGTGCTAGCCACTCCACCGCCTCGCTCGGTATCATGACAGAGTCCCATGTGGAACAAGTGTGTCAGCAGTAACTTCATGCAAAACATGTGCAGAAAAATGCACAAAACCCAACATCTGTTGCTTGAGGCTGGAAAACACATTCCTCAAGATGATGCTTGCCCATATATTGGCGATATTGTAGCCCAAAAACTGCGCAAATGCGGATTGGAAGTGTTGCTGCACGTCCCTACAGCCCAGACATGAGTCTGCCAAACTTTGATTTGTTCCCAAAGTTGAAAAAACCTGTGCGTGGTCATCATCATCATCATCTTTCTTTGGAAGAGCTTTCAACCACCATTACCCAAGCCATTCAACACACAAACAGCAGTGGTGTCCAGGATGGAATAATAGAGCTTCCAAGACATTGGGATTCAATCATGGATAAGCAGGGAGACTATATTGAAGGGCTGTAAAGAGATATTGAATAAATAAATAAAAATGAACATGTAAGTAAAAAAGAATGAGTGTGCGTTATTTATGACATGTCCCTCATAGTGTAGAAATTGTGGCATTAGGATGATCCACATTATATATGTAAATTGGGTGGGCAACAGAATACCACTTTCAGAGAGATGGCAAGAATGACAATTTCAGGGCACCTGTGAAAATAGTCATGTCTCATAACTCTGCTGCAGCTGCTCCAAGACTTTTCTGTAGGCATGACCACCAACCAATCTGAATCAGTTTATTACAATTTGGCCATGGGGACAGTTGGCACTCTGTCACAGAGCATGCAGCTGAGCACAACTTCAGTGGCTGCTCTGTGTTAGCTCCTGGTCGACACCCACCTCCACCACCACCCATCTTCCCATACCGCAGTCTTCACTCTATTAATCTACACACTCACTCCTGTCTCTATGGACTCCCTCTTTCTCTGTTCTCTATACTCCTACCCACTCCCTTTCTTTTATGTGACTGTCAACTGCTCGAACCTCAACTAATGGCGAGTATTTTATATTTACACATATATAAATTAAAGTCATTCACTGTATTTTTTTGTCGGCATAGGGAGGCTAATCTCAGCAACTACTGTACATTTGGATACAGTTTTCACAAATAGATAGACTGACTCGCAACATAACTGATTACCACTACACCAGATACGCCTCCAGTCTTACTGCTACCCATGCAAAGCTGGGGCAGGCTGCTAGTTACATAAAGTGCAAATTCGTTTGGGTTGAACTTGACTGACGGCCAACACCACCCACGCAATTTCACTTGTCAGCTATACACAGCAGCTGTTGATTGGTTGGTTGGTTAATTTGGAGAGTGAAGGGACTAAACTGCACGGTCATCAGTCCTTAGCAGGTTGGAGTCATTCAGTATAATGGTGGCTTTGAACTGCAGTAAAAAATGCAAGTTATTAATTGTGAAGCAGTAGCAGTGATAGTGTGAACAAACTGTATTTCCTAGTAAAAATACATAACCAATGACAAGATCTTAATTAGACAGACATCTATATGGTGACAAATGTGAATTGTCCTCCTCTTACTTTCTGCATTTGTTACATATTGACATTGTTATACACATTTTCATTTGACAAGTTGAAACAGTTATTAATGATTCCATATGAAACACAAAATCTTGGCTGTGGTGACAGGGTTGACTTTTCACCTGAATAGCATACAGGAAGTGAATGAATAACATAAAAAGACAAGAAATTATCTAAAAACAGAGCAACAGTAATATTATCCAAGATGGAGTTGGAGACAAGAAGCAAATCAGTTACTATATTCTTGAAAGAGAAGAAATGACTGGTGAGAAAGTTTTAAACATGAAAGTATCTAGGATGACAACTGCTCCATTTTGTGCATCACTTACAGCCAATAACAGCTTACTTTTGTCAAAGGAACAAAGCATTTCACATAATTTACAATAGCTTCACAAGGTATTCTGAAAGACATATTAAACTAATACACACTTACCTTTTGTTATTTCTCGTACACCATATTTCTTGCTGTAGACGTACGCAAGACTATCACCTACATTACACACACAAACAACATATTTGTCTACTGCAGTCAAGGGTAATACAACTGCTGCTGTCAAGGTAGTCAGCATGCCATCCTCTTGCAAAATAAGGCTATGTGCAGCATGGAAGGACCTCAACAAGGCAACAAATACCTCCTGAAATATGCAAGGAAATCACTGTCAAGATTTTAGCTGATTAAAAGAGAATTTTAGTCAGTATAAATCATTCACAAATAATAAATATGATGTACTTGCCTAAATCACTTCTTATTCAGCTTGCAATAAAAGAGTGGTTGTGGATTTTGAGCCCCTTGGAACAACCCAGTTATGATAGATGACTGGAAGGAATGTACAGAAGGATAGTGGATATATACTGCTGCAAACGTGAAAGCTGGAGGAAACCTCAAAGAGAAACTGTTATGTCCCCCATTAGAGTTAGAAAAGTGACTTCTTGGAAAGTCTATTACAGCCTGTTACTACAGCAACATCCTATTATGTCAGAGCATCCCAGAAAAGGAAGAGTAAGTCCTAACATCTAATCACTTATTAGTTCATTACCGATGGAGGACACTCTTTAATTGGACAAAGATGCAGAAGGAAATTGGTCATGTCATTTTCGAGGGAACCACTCCAGTATTCACCATAACAAATTTCTTTTTTTCTTGTACTATTCTTATACTTGGGTTCAACGTCTCATAAAAGTGGAATCATTACAAACAGAGTAATAAATACACTGAGCTAATAAAGGAGATTGAATCGGCCATAACCTGCTCATTCATGTATTCTGACATTCGACGAGCTGAATTTAGAGAAGCCATAAAAATCCTAATCAGAAAGGCTGGAAAAAAAGCTGAAGTTAGATTTTTAAATGTGTAAATCATCATCTTACCAATGTGCCACATAGTTTTACATATTCTGCAGTTTACAGTGTCCTTCCATCTTTCTTACACTCTGAAAAGAACATCTGATATCAACTGCCAAAACGATCAAATGCAATTCTAATGGGGTAAAACATTTCATCCAATAACATGAAATTGGGCAGGAAGGTCACAATGGCAATTATGATTCAATTTCTTACATAATAACATATTAGGATGCAATTACCCCATTTGACATGTTGAACACTAGTCAATTATGCAATGTGGAGTCCAAATAGAAACCATATTATGTGGAGAGATTTTCAATAACTGATGTTGGTATGGCAATAACTCTGTTTTAAGATACACCAATATGTTAAGACAACTGCACGTCACATTCTAGTACAATGACACTATAAAAATGGCTCTGAGCACTATGGGACTTAACTTCTGAGGTCATCAGTCCCCTAGAACTTAGAACCACTTAAACCTAACTAACCTAAGGACGTCACACACATCCATGCCCGAGGCAGGATTCGAACCTACGACCGTAGCGGTCGCGCGGTTCCAGACTGTAGCGCCTAGAACCGCTCGGCCACTTCGGCCGGCGTGACACTATAAATGACTACAGAGTAGACATTAGTTATAGAAATGCTTGCAGACTTTCTGCAAGCAACAGTCACAAAATTGTGCCCTAGAGATGGTGTGGTATCAATGGTGTCAGACATTTAAATATCAATTTCATTTTAATTGTATTTACAACACACTGAGTATGCCCCAGACCACAGCTTTGAAGTAGTATCGCATGCGTAAAAAGAGTGTTTCGACCTTTTTTTAATATTTGAATCAGAGCTTAGCAAGGTAATGAATAAGCCCTTTCCAATGCCATCACTCTGAGAAACAGAACAAAAACTATAATTATCATTGGCTTTTGCTGAGTCCTCAACAGTCACAGGAAACATGGTAGATGATATGAGCACAATCATAACTAAAAATCAGCTTACAAAAATGTTATGAAGCCTTTCTTCAAATACTGGATGAAAGTAAGGGTAGCAGTGAGTCAAGAATATTTTGGAAGCATTTACAAAACTAAAGATGGACGAGACAATTACTCTGCAACAAATTTAAACCTCCCACCCAGGAATTAAAGCCGGAGTCCTGACAGTTCACAAAAATTTCAAAAAATACACAGCACTCATTTTGATGTCCCTGTATAAATTCAGTACTGTCTTCTTGTCATAATGCAAAACACACACTGTTTAAATGTGTCATACTGAACTGTGTACACCACAGGAATCTCAAAAACTCTCACTAGTGTAGACAGCAAGGGGGTCAGCATCACTTCGGCCTGTTCCTGTGCCTGGATGGAGAAATGCTATGGTTTCACCAAATAAAGCTTATTTTCCATCACTTCTGCTACTCTTAAACCTTGGCTCAACTGTGCCATGCTAGGGGAGGAGATATTTCTGGCAGAGAGGCCTCCATCATCTTCTCTGGCTACTATATCAGCTTAACTAATCCACTGGATTCTCTACTCCTGACGCATTTTAACAAATTACGTATTTTGGTAGACTGCACTTTCAGATCTGTCACATGGCAACCAGGTTAGTGTGTCACCAACAATGAGATCCATAAATCTCAACATTTCTTCAAAATTCAATCAGACAGTCAGAGACTTTTCACTAGCATGCAATTTCTGGAAGGCTTAAAGAACAATAGACAATTGAAAAGACCACCTGGAATACAGAACAATGGATCGGTATCCTTAGTGTGGGCATCAAAATATGTATTGCTATTACAAACAGAGTTCTACCTTATAGAACATTGTTCCCTAGTATAAAATAAGCTTAATATAAGCCATCAACTATACCTAAAATAATGAGTGTACAGAAAAGATCAGAATACAGGAATGTAGATGCCACCACGAATGGAGCTATTAAATGATACTGTGCTGGTGGTGGTGGTAGATTTGCAACATGGAATTGCCACAACAAACAACGTCTTTAAAGAAATAAAGCACTTTGACATTGATACAGTGGATCTAACTGAAATCAAAGGGAAAAAGTATGGGATGTAACAAAGATAATTACATTACATTTATAGAAGTATACCAAAGAACAATGAACGCAAATTGGAGTTGCCACTGGGGTTGGGGGAACCAGCTGGGAATATATTATAGTATTATAATTGGAGTCACGAATGACGGTGGTCGAGTTTAGGCTTGTTCTTCACAGCTACATCAAGCTTTCTCCGGCAGCCAATGAGTGCTTAGTAGTGTTCTGAGCACTCAGCTGCAATTGCATTATACGCAATCATAGCGAGTTATTCAGTGAATTTTTAGTTATTCAGTGAATTTTTATTCCACTTGGGTTGTCATGGCTGTTGGTGGTGATGTGCTACACAAGCAAGTGAAAGGCGATTTGTGGGATACACGCTTTCATCAAGTGCAAAGCATATGTATGCGTGTACCTCAATTGTCACTTCGGACCAGAAACAATGCAGTCCCCGTCCTTGTCTCGACCTGTACGAACTGCCATTGTTCGTGGACTGGACTACAGTAACAGAATCCTGCATGTACAGCTGAAGCTAAAGGGTCATTCTATGATGATCATTGTTGCCTGTTCACCAAATGAGGACACTGATGTAAAAAAAAAAAAAAAAAAAAAGAGAGAGAGAGACTTATTTTATACCCAACTGACAAAACCTCTAGAAAATATAGGGAATCACAAAGAAATAGTTTTACTAGGAGACTTAAATGCAATAAATGTGTGGAAAGTCAATTGTGATATAGTGGGGAAATATGGCGAAAACACAATAAATAATAATAGTGAAATGTTGAAAGAATTCTGTCTGCAAACTTACTTAAGAATTCTAAACAGCTGGTTTAAATGTAAGTATATCCATAGATATACAGGGACAAAACCAAGTATTAACCTTAACTCCATTAGACACTACATCACAATAAACGAAACAAGAAAAATAGTACTGCAAGGTGTGAGGACTATGAGAGTGGCAGCCTGCAAGGTGTGAGGACTATGAGAGTGGCAGAGTGCATATCAGACCATTTTTTGTAATGTCTAACCTTTTATTCGCATTTACACAAGACACGGAGATTGAGCTTGGCACTGAATCACAAAAAGCCACTAATATTCAATATAATATACAAAGTCTTGAGCATAATCCTAGTTGGTTTTTATACCAGCTACAGCTATCAGAAAAAACTTGCTGCTGTTGAATAAAATTCTGAGACGCCATTCATAAGGCAGCTTGCGAAGCACTGGAAGAAAAAGAAATATCATTCCATTAGGCAATTGCCTCAGTTTATTCTTATTTCTTTGTATCCAGCAATCAACTTCACTGTTCTAGCAATCTCTCCTTTTCTATATATGGTTTATATTCCAACCTGGGTTTTCCATTGTTTCATAATTACATCTCCTACTCCACTAAAAATCCCAATATTTCATCCTCAGGTTTTTATGTTCATGCCTCACTGCCATAAATCAAAACTGGTAATACACTTCAGTTGGAAACTTTCCTTCTTAGACTCTAAGAAGCTTAGTTCTCAAAACACTGCTTAGGTTACCAAAAGCAGTTCAGTCAATTCCTCCTCTTCTGCTAACTGCCTCTGCTGTACTCCCAGTCATTTTCATCTACACTAAATAGCCAAACTTATCATCTAATTCTATGACTTCATTTTTAATTTGTGATTACACTTTCCTTTCATTTTATTTTAACTGATTTTCAGACTTGCTTTCCTACTTGCTCTCAGACTTCTTCTGTTTCTTTATTCAAGACCATCTGCACCAAGGACAAACAGTACAATTTCATCTGTAAAATGAAGATAGTTCAAATATGTTCCATCAACACACAGTCCTTTTTAAGTTGTGTTCATCAAATACACTTGGCATCAAATGTAAATGTGGCAGGAAGAGAGCCTTCTACCACTGAAAATAATTGCTGTTATTGTGATGTCTTAAATGCATGTAACAACTATAAAGCCTCATCACAGGGCCAAATAGGTTTAGGCAAACTATGGTACAAAGGTTGACACTCAGTGTGAAGATCACATGTGTTAATTACAGTACAACATTCAATTGCACTAACCAATGTTTGAACACTGGTCTAATCCTGAATCCAGTGAATGATGGCTAACTTAACTAGTAGAATGTCCAGCTGGGCTCTTCTGGCTGGTGACAGTACATAAGTGTTGAAGCAGTCTTGAGGTACAGTGTTTTGCTGTTAAATTAACTGTTGATACATACTGAGTTGGGCCATGTGTCTGCTTATACCCATGTTTGGCATGCTTATTCATTGGTAATTTTTTGTGTGGCATAAGGCAGAAGCATAAAATGATGAATTATGGTGTCTACCTAAAACAAGTTCCAACATATATTTTATTTGTAGCTTTAATGTTTATTTGCTACCAAATTTTCATTGCATTTTGTCACATTCTCTTAACACATTTATCAACAGTCCTGTTTAATTAAATGTATTCTATTATTTTCCTATTATTTTTTACTTGAAACCCATGCCTTCCTTTTTAACAGACCCACATTCCATTTTGAGTTTCCTTTTTAGTAATGGTTAATGGAGTGGATTTTCTGGAACTGGAGATTCTGAATAATTTGTCTTCAGGTCTTTGACTTGCAATGGTTGGACAGTATGTCTGGGAAGTTCAAATACATGTTGAGTTGACTGCCTTCTGTTGTTGTTGAAAGTTTTAGATACACCTGGATATAATAACCTTCAGATTATTGTGTATGTATGTATGTATGTGTGTGTGTGTGGGGGGGGGGGGGGGAGATAAGAAATGCAGAGAAGAATAAAATTCTTTAAAATGAACCACCATCTTTTGAAAGCATGGGAATAAAATATCCACAATCATAATAGTGAATTATGTACAAAACCGAGTTTAGTGGACTATAAGTAGCCTGTTTTTTCAAGCTGATTAAACTATTAAAAGGGTATGGAAAGGTTGGAAGCCTGTTTTCGAATTTAAAATAATACAAATGTTGTTAGTTTTGGCATGAAAAACAGGAAAAAATAAATTATGAACAATGAAATACATGTGTTTCTACATAAAAAGGCTTTGACCAATAATATTAAAAGACTTGCAGTGACTTAGGTAATAGTCATTTCCACATAGGGTAAAAAAATCAAACTCTTGGCTTCTTCCCCCCCCCCCCCCCCTTTTTTTTTTTTTTTTTTTTTTTTTTTTTTTTTTTTTTTTTTTTACAATAACTGCAACACCTGTAATTTTCATTTTGACATGGAAAAGTAAAGCTGTCCTTATCCTAGAGGTTGGTTTGAACACTTCAATGCTTTGCCAGGCACAATCTTGCTTGAGGTGGGATGCCCTTGCCTTCTGACAATGTTAGAAATGGCTTACCCAACTAGTTATAGCAGAATCCATAGTTTAACATGGACCCTGTACTATAGAGCAGCTAGGAAGTTTTCACAATTGAAAAAATCACTGCCAAAGGCGAAAGAAATAATAAGTGACAGGAAAAAAAATTGGTGATGGAATGTCAGTACGTTTGGATTTTTAGTTTGTTAATTAGCAAATAAGCCCCAGTGTAAGAGCAGTTGCATCTATTGAAATACGAAATATATTTCATAACAAATGCAGTAGTATTCTCAGAGAAAATGCTGCTCTATGTCGCATGCAAAGTACACCACAAAACACAGTGTGAAAATCTGTTCAGTCTGTTTCATCAAGTGAGTGGACTCTCCTACTACAGTACTGAAAATACACGATCGGGGTGTGTAAGTCACACACAACGGGAAGTATATATTATCGGCTTCCTGCCTCACAAGTATTTCTTTTTAACATTGTATCTACTTGTACTCTGCATCTTATGAGTCACTGGTCACTTTAAAATTCTAAAATGGTTCAAGGCCATCACATCCAGTACAATTAAAGATTGTTGCGGGGAGACTGCAAACAGCCAAAATGTCTTTATTTGATAAAATATACGGTCACATTCATTCAGAGTTCCATTTCATAATTGCAAACTCTGTAATCTATTTATTTTCTTCAGGAAGAATGTTTTAAGAACAAACATGTTGTTAGTGTCAAATTCTACTGCTGTATGACTTCTGTCATTTCTTATGTAACATTCATAGTTTTTCACTGAGGAATCACTCTTTGGTTTTTGTCCTATACTCATTTTGAAATCTCCCATAGTCTTTTAATGGGATCTGCTGTGCTTTTACAAGTTTCTGTAACTCCTCTTAGTGGTCTTACTTCATCCTTTGAACATTTCGGTGCACAAACTTTAGTGACTTCTATGGAATATCTATGGTTTATTTTTAAAACAAGCCCTGCTACTCGGTCTGTGTTACCTTACACATCTACAATATGGTTTTTATTTTCTTGTTTACAATAAAGCCTACATTTGAATTTCCTATCTGAAGTATTTTTTTTAGTAGTATAACATGTCTCCTGACTGAATTTTGGTCTTCGCTTTGTTACCACACTTCTGCTGACCTCACTATACTCCATTTGATCATATCTAATTTCTCTTTCAATATCCCTTCAAACAAATAGGAAAAATACAAGGTGACTTAAGTAGAGCCCTGCATACCTGGGAAAGCCTAAAACAGCAGAGATACCACAGGGGTCTCATAAGAGATCTGTAGCATCCTCATGATCTACACAGTTCAGTGAAAATCCACTTTCCCTGTGACACACAATGATCCGCTGTTGTATGCCATGGTGGTCACTCCAAGTACATTCTGGGCTTAGAGTTGACTGCAAAATGTGCCACAAGGATGCACTTCAAGACGAGGCGAGATATCAATCCATCATTTGAATCCAGTGTCTCACTAACAGGAGTTCTGCTACTGGTATGAGAAGACTCACAAAAGCTGTGTTTTTGCCAGAAGCTTGCTTGCCTTAAAACACATCTAAGGTGACAGCAAATGTGTGCTCTTTGGTGAAACTGCACAGCTGACTGCAGACGAGATGTATATGAAATTGTGTTGTTGGAGAACATTTTGTTCACACAATACAAGACTTTTACTTACAAGCTGCATTATTAGAGCCTTGTTCCTAACATCTGGATCAAAAACATTTTTCAACTCTTGTACAACACTTGCAATTTTCAAAGTGTGTTAAAGAACAAAAACTAGTATGTCACAGTCATTAAGAAC
Organism: Schistocerca serialis cubense; assembly: GCF_023864345.2. Lineage (NCBI taxonomy): Eukaryota > Metazoa > Arthropoda > Insecta > Orthoptera > Acrididae > Schistocerca > Schistocerca serialis. The sequence goes on from NC_064640.1 coordinate 310,574,963, forward strand.
ATAGGCAAAGACAGGATTGCAACACTAGGAGAGGCTGGGTATTTGGAATGCAAAGTTGGAGGACCATACAATAAACCACATCAAACACTACAGAGGTTGCTCTATGAGATGCAGCAAAAGTGACGGCAAGAGAATTCCAAACAGTGGCTTGCAGTGTGTTATAATGGAGGATTAAAATGCTTTACCAGCTGAAGCTTTATGGGGGAAATCCACATGTAATCGTTGTGCAGCACCTAGATAGGAGTTATTTACCTGGGCCACATATTAACATTTATCAGTGACTGAAAGCAGCAAGAGTTTTCTTTGTGACGAGCCATTCTTAGTTAATTCTTTTTGCTAACCACAAAATATCCCATTGCAGTTCTATGATATATAATGAAATCCATGACTGGAGACACGCAATCTTCAGTTTCTAATCACACATTCTGTGTAACAAAAGCTTGACCTACCATGTTACTTAGCCTACTTTTGTACTTTAAATTCCCATTTTTGTCTCTTGCTGAAGATGGAAATTGTTTGAGGGAGCTACCAGACTTCAGTGCACGATTCATAATATCACATGGGATATATAACAGCAATGTATGAAATAGCTGCCATGAAATGAAGCAAAAGTTCTGAACAAAGAAAGGGAACTTAGGCCACAAAACCTACAAAAAGTCATCCAAAATATTTATTTTGTATCTAGGCAGTTCTTTGTTGTCATTGTTTTTCTCTCTAAGACAGATTGAGGTTCTGCTTCTAGATACTGCAATGATGAAATTAAATTAAGGAAGGCATAATTTCATTTTAAAACTGCCATGTGTGTTTTGGTACTTACTTTACATTTTTAGCATTACTTTGGTTAATTATAAGACTATATTGAATCAGTCAAGGGATCCTTCTGACCTCTCCGGCTAATATATAATTCATTATATATGGGTGTGATGTAAGTATCTATCTTAAAGAGGCAACTTCCTTTTCATTCTGTTTTGATATAAATAGCATAATGTAAGTTCCGCATTCTTTTCATAGACAGACCAACTGGCTGCTGCGTTGTTCTGCTAATGGCATTATCAGACTCTTCCAGTTGCCGTCGGGTTTCTAAACTTTGAAACCGCAACTAATATCAAGTAGCCCCTCACTTGCCTCATGAAGCTGGGTGCTGTACTAGTCCTAATACAAAAAAATTGCTGCAGCTCCGAGAATTGAAACCAGATTGGGTCCTCTGCATGGCAGTCAGTCACACTGAACACTGAATTATGGAGTGGTCTGTTTTCATATAGGCCCTCTAAAATCCACAAGCACGGGGCTTTCTTTCAAATATGTTAATTGATACCTCCTTGTCACTGATTCTTCTAACAGATACACCATTGTAATACTGTTCAAAGTTTTAGTTTTTAACACTCGACTCTACTGTCCTCTGAAAACGAAAAAACTGTTGATGGCATGCATCAATACCGAGGAGAATATTTTTGACAGTGCTTTGTTGACCACTTTTTAATTTACTGCTGTCCTTTTGGCCAAAGTGGCAGCAACCCAGTTGGTATTTTTCACTGAGAAATTTGAACCAGAAACATTAACATAGCAATCAAAATAACCAAGAAATGAACACTGATGACTAAAAAACAAATTTAAAAAATCTTGTCCTGTGGCAACAGATTGAGAATGGATGTGGACTAGGATATATGTCTTCGTCAATCCTCACATAGCTCTCACCCCACAACATCTTGCACATTGTTCACACGCCTGTTTAAGACCCAGGTGCAAGCCCTGTCCAACATACCTATCCAGCACATCCTACTTCAGTCCTGTCATAGGCTTATCTTATCTTATCCTATCCTATCAGAAGCAATCACATAATTTACCTGCTTTCCTGCAACTTATGCACAACATTGTATGTGGGCATGCTCACCAAATAACTATCCACCTGAATGAATGGACATTGCCAAACTGCAGCCAGGAGTAGAGTTCACCATCCAGTGGTGCAACGTGCTACATGCACAACATGCTCAATTTCAATGATTGCCTCTATTATTTGGTGTGTTGTTACTTTTACCCCTTAAATTACTTCAGTCCACCAGGACTTTCCACTACCATATTTATAAAAAATCCAATAGCAATGGGATGCACCTCACAAATACCTTTTTTCCCTGATTTTCACAGCACATCACCATGTTTAAATGCGTATTTCTGGTTTTGTTCCTGGCTGTTGGGAGGAGAAGAATTGCATTTTCTAATTGTTTCACAGAACACAGGACATTAAAACAGGTGTTCAGGATATTACAAACCATCATTGAATTGTGTCCTATCCAGTAGAGATTTTTTCACATAAGTCAATAAATACTTATGAATTAAAACTACATTGCCGAACCTACCATTGTGTTTGTAACTTTCGATGCGGAGACTCCGGGGGTGAAGAAAGCTTTGTTCAGATATTCCACACATCCATGTATTGCACTTCTTGCAGCAACACAGGCTTTCTCACCCCAGTTAACTCCATCTGCAAGTGCCAAGACAGCTGAATTTTCTCTTGCTACTATAGCAAAGCAGTCAGCAATTGGGTCTCCAGCATTTTCTTGAGTGATTGGATGTTTCTCATACAAAGTTGTAGCAACACCAAATGCGTCAGGATGTGGATGAAACCAATTCAAAATACCAGCTATTTCCTCTGGTTCAGATGAAATCTGTGATGCATCTGCACAGACCAAAATTAGGAGTTTTTCAAAATGTTCTTCTGTGATAGATAAAACATTAAATGTCAACAAAAATTCAGATTGAACTCAGAGATATTTTATTAAATTCTATTAAAATACCTAAGTAAATTCTCCTGTGTATAATACTTTGGGTTTTAGTAACTTCTTCCAAAACACAGGCATACTGACAAACAATAAAAATTTTCATTTATTCTTGTATTTATTATGTCATATTCTTGCATAGTGAACCTTAGTGTTCCAGCCTCTAATACTTTATGCAAAATAGATTTCACATATTTTTGATAAAAATGAAAATACTACTGAACACAAGCAAGGAAACTTAGTGAATTATCTCCCTGTACTTATGAAAGTTTGGATCCACCTGACAAACTGTCTCTTGGCTTCTGTCTCAGGTTCTTCAGCCGTTGTTTATCTGATGGTTTTTCTGATGTTTCGCCAGCGTGAGGGCAGGCGAAACGTCAGAAAAATCAGACGAACATTGGACAAAGAACCTGAGACTGAAGCAAACAGGCAGCTTGTTAACAAGTGGCCACAAAAGCCTTAACAATTTTGGACCCAACTCTTAATTCTTGTAGACTACATAACCACTTTATCTAGAGTGTCTGTTAAATGACATCCTGACTATAGTGGCAACAAGAAGGGCATCCACCACAAAGTTAAAATAAAATATGCCACATAATGAAAACAGTGACCTTCTACAACAGTGTAAAAGCTAAGAAAGACTGTTACTAAGTAAATGGCCAAATGCAAGAATACTTCTCATATTTAAAACTAAAAAATGTGAAAGAAAAGGAAGAGACTGTTTAAAGTATTTCTATCAATATTCACCAAGAGTCATGAACAAATACTGTGAAAAACTCAAGTGTACAAAAGTGACAGTCTTCTAAATCAAGAGTAAAAAATTTCATTGTTTGTCCAGTGGGAAAATATAACACACAGGGCTAAGGTAATGTGGCCTCATAACAAAATTAAATGTGCACGTGTGTGTGTGTGTGTGTGTGTGTGTGTGTGTGTGTGTGTGTGTGTGTGTGAGGGGGGGGGGGGGAGATGAGTAGATGGTTCGGATGGGTGGGTGGGGGAAGAGGGGGGGGGGGGGAGGGGGGAGTGAGAGCACACTCATTACTTCATAACAGAAATGAAACGAAGCAGCAGTACTTGTCATAACATAAGCCCCCACAAAATATCCCTCTATCTTATAAACTAAAATAATAAAATTGTCTTTCTCCTTCATAGCTTATTAATTCTGATAATAATTCTGGAAACAGGTTTCTTCATTTGCATTTCTCTCAGCACTTGTAGACACCATCAGACAGATGGACACAATTATTTTGTACTAAAATGGAACTCATCTCATTATAAAACCAAAAATATTTTAATGTTACTATTTGCCTAAGTGGGTTTATCAGTTCCGCCAATTTTATTAAGCATATCACAAGTGTTAGATCCATAGGATACAATGTCACATAGCACAGTTGTGACTGTCACACTGAAAAAGAACTGTTGACTAGTTTTTACAGCTAATTTAAATTAATACTGTGCTGATCTCCAAGTTCCAGCCATTACATATATTAAGTAGGGGCCTAAGTGAAACTTATTTGTCATTGTGAAATCTTTCTTGGCACTAGCTGTATTAAGTATGCAGATGTCACTTACTGGTGGCACACCAAAATTTGAGCTGGATTGGGACTAACCTAGATTTCCCACTTGTCACGACTGGTCACCTTAACCACTTGGGCTACTGGAGGACACTTCCAGGACTGACTCAAACTTCTGTCATACTGTGTACAACATATGGAAGTTTGGCTGAGTCCTGAAACCTTAACCACTTTAGCTATCTGAGACCGTTTTCAGGACTCAGCCAAACTTCCATATGTTGTACACAGTATGACAGATGGAAGTTTGAGTCAGTCCTGGAAGTGGCCTCCAGTGGCCAAAGTGGTTAAGGTGACCGCTTGTGACAAGCAGGAAATCCGTGCTAGAGTCCCAGTCTGCCACAAATTTTCATGTGTCACAAATCTTCATACTTAACACAGCTAATGTCAGAAAGATACCACAATTGTGAATAAATTTCATAAATTTAGTACAGCTGCAAAAATTCAACTATGTCTGTTTCTTCCAACAGTGTTAATAATGAAACTTCCAGGCAGATTAAAACTGTGTGCTGGACCAAGACTCAAACTCAGGACCTTTGCCTTTTGCGGCAAGTGCTCTACCAACTTTCGTTCTAGAGTGTTAATAATAAATATAAATATTACAAAAAACTTACATCCAAACAAAGCTCATGAAATTTAAAAAGAGAGTAATGCTGCTTCCTCATTGGTTGAAGAACAAATAAAATTGAGCAGTGCATGTGTTTACACTGAAATCTTATGTTTTAGTCAAACATATTAAATCATATGATGAAGTAAATGTGTATGCCATTTAGTTTTAGATTTCAATCACTATACAATGGCATCCTAAATATCTCAACACCTACCTTCTTTAGAAAATAAGCCATCAACTTTTTTTTGTAGTTTTTGAGAGCTTCAAGTCCAGGAAGTAAAGATTGCCTAGACTGCCCCTAAGCATTTTGAACATTGTACATATAATTTACTTCTAGAAATTTATAAGAAAAGTTTTAACAATACTATTCAGCTCACAGTTAATATGGATATGAATTAAAATGGACAGCAAAATCATACCATAATCTCATGGAAAAGGGTGATTATTATTATTATTATTATTAAAAAGTAGCACATAACAGTAGGGTAGTAGCATACAACTGAAAAGATAAGTAATCAAAATAGGTTGAAAGTGCATGCACAGAAAAATATCATGCAGATAAAATACATTTTTACAAGATATAGTAATATTTCTTCAACAACTTGAAATACAAATGCCAAGAACTTTGGGGTGCTGCAAAATAACAAAGCAGATGGCAAAAAATACAAAGGAAAAGTCAATTTTACTATGAATTTATGCTACTGTAAATGCAAAATGTAATTTCATAACTTCTACTTAATTTCAGCCTTGTAATGCAGAGGAAGTGTGTTACATTCAAAAACAAATATATGCAGGCACTAATTCTCTAACATAAATTGCCACAACCTCAAATTATGCAAACAGTTTCAACTATTTGTACATATTAAATTTAAGCCCCTAGTTTCTTCCAACCAAAAGACAAATTACTAGACTGAACATTGTATTATCCATCAAATTCTAAATACTGAGGCTACAGAAATTGTTCTCAAAAAGATACTCATCATTAGTAATTCCAGACATGTTCACAGTGGCACCTCCATACAACTGACTACACTACAGAAGATTGTTTGGGTGTTTAATGATTAAACATTATCTGCATTGGTGTACAATTTTTCTCGCTCCTTTGCCTCCCTATCCCTTAAGCAATAGAAATGATATGTTGAATCTACCTCTTTAAGATATGTGATCCTAAACAGCAGAAATTACAGTAGTCCTATTTGTAAAACCAAAGTGGATGTTGGTATCAATGTAATTGATATAGCTGTGACAATAGACTATACATCATATAGTGAAGATTTTCTCAATTCAACTGGGTGAAAACAGATTTATTATACCACTTCTGGAAACATTTCAGGCAAATAATTTATCTGGCTCACTCTGTATGTTTGTGTGTTCAATAATGCTGAATTTTACTGACATTTAATTTGGTTGAGAAAAGTAAAGACTGAAATTAAAATACTGCAAACCATCATCACTAAAAATGGTGCTTTTCAGTTCCGTATAGCTTGGGATTTAGCCATTGTGAGGTTGAAAATAGTGAGGTGGACAGGCAGCACAAACATGACTTTATTTGGTGGTGGACTGAGCACCACAGATATGTCCTACAACATGGCTATATGGATATTATCTACACAGCACTATGTTATTACGGACAAGAAGTACTTGGCTGAAATATCATCAGAACATAACCAATTGATGGTGTAAACAGAAAATTCAGTCAATTGCTACCACCATGTGGACCTGCATTGACCTTTTTTCCAATTATGGTTACAGTCTCATTTGCATGTGCATTTAAACTGTGCTGATAAAATTCACTAATAGTTTTAAAAGATGTACTGTTGTTTCTTAAAGATAAAGACTTATTTGATGCACTGTAGTATTCATCCTCAATTCAATGTGCATGCCGAAGAGCACTTTATTGCACATTACAATATAGTGCTTTATAACATTCATTTAAAAGCAGAGAGGTTAAATGACGTTATATAATACCCAACAATGCTCTACTTATACAGCTAAAGGACAATGGTCATATTTGCAGCAACACAGTGGCATTTTCCAAAATGGAATATGAATACACTTGTAAAAACCTCTACACATGCACAATTCCAATATGAAAGAATAACGGAAAATCAAGTGAGATAACTCAAGTGGATCTTGTTAGCTACCCACTTAACAAATTCTTCCAACGTCAGTGTTTTATTGTAACATCTTTTCTAGTTGGCTAAGAAGTCAATTTAAGGCTATCGCGAAAATTAAGATACATTAAAGTGCAAAAACAAAACAGTTTGAATATTTCTGCAAGGAAAATTTTCTTTTAAATTGGACTCTAGAATTTCTTCCAAAGTTATCTAAAAGTGTTTCTATGGTAACTTATCTCCAATGTGTTACTACAGCAAGAGTATGCATGGTGTATCAGAGTGTAATGCAAATGCCCACTTAACCTGCAGACTTAGGGCTAACAGTAACATGCTACTAACTCCCAATATTCCAGTTTAGTTTATCTGTCTGGCAACAGTTTGTGGCTTTAATTTTTTTTTTTTTTTAATCTGAATTATATATTATTTCTTACACATGCATAAATGCATGCACATTTCTGAACAGGTATCACAAAAGTTCATCCATAAAAGTATAAAATACATGCAAAAACTGATGCTCAACCCAAATGTAAGAAGAGAAAAAAGTTTAACAAGCACAGGTAGCACCTAACGTGCAGTACATTCATTACTCTGAGGCTTATATAAAATTGCAAATTAATACAATTATGTAAACTATTTGTTTTTGTCACTGTTATTTAAGTATGCATGAGCTACTGCAATCCAATATTTTCACTCCACGCTACATACTTAAATGAACATCACAAATTAATTTATCGGTGGCAGAACTCACCAATACCTCCAGCTGACAATGGAGGTGGAGCACTCTTAGACTTTCGTATGGGTGACATATGTTTAGCCCAGTAATTGGCAGAAGCATATTCTGCAGGTGGTGGTATTACACATTCTTCTAGAATGTTACTGGTATGAAAGACATCAATACTTTCCACGGCAACAGTTCGCCGGCCACTCTTTTCATAAGGAAAATTTCTTGAATATATGTTGTTATCTGCAGTCACACTTTCTACATTGGCTCCATTTCCAGAGGATGTATTACACACATTTTTCTCTATTCCTAAACTTTCTTCAGCATTGTTCTCTGCTTTATCTAGCAAATGTGTAGTTGAATTATCAGAATATCTCGCAGCCACAATCTGCGCATTCCTGTTAAACTCTGAATTGCTTCCATTTGAATTATCAATGTTGGTGGTTGAAAGTTCTGCATTAGCATTATCTGTACCCAGGTAATTGTCTTCAATGATCCCTCCAACATTTGCATTCCCTGTCAAAGATTCATTTGAATTCTTTATAGTTTTGGAACTACTGCACACAGTATTGCCCAGAGATGATTCTTTGTTTTGGTTAGTTTCTTCTGAAACATCAACTGCAGAAGGCAAATCAGATACACTTGTCTGTACAGACAATTTCCCAACACTGAAGACAGATCCTGCAGCTCGAATGTTCATTACTGAATTATCTATTGGGTAAGTCCGATTAATACGAGGTTGACCATGGAACCATTGCTCATATCCATGAGTGGAATTACAACCACTTGCTGTAACTGGGACAGAAAGTCAACAGAACACATGTAAGAGAATGTAGCAAATAACTTTTGGATCAAGCCCAGAATGCGATTCCCCCTCAAAATTAATTTCACTGTTATAATCGAAATGGTACAATGTGTCAACTGAAATGAGCAGAAATGAATTAAAAAATTAAAGTAATATCACCTAATTTTTGAACATAAGTAAGAAGATTTTTGTAAGAGAACAAAGCTACTCTTAATACAATGGCTCCTAAAAGATGGCTGTGTATCTACATATATCAAAACATGGGCGACATTAGTGACATTTTAATAAATTAATAAAATAACACAGTTGCCATAAGTATGTAAACTGAAATTGGAAACAAAACAGCTATTGCTGTTAAGGTGCTACACTGTGAAATCTGCAAACAAGACAGAGACTTGGCTGAATCAGGGGGAATCGCACATGAGACTAGGCATCAATTTTTAAAACTTAAATCATTTAATATCTGAACAAGTCAGTATTGTTGAAAAGTTGAAAGAAAACAGAACTAAACAAATTACAATGTTTATAGATCATGTTACATATAAGTATTTCTAATTAAAGAAGTATCATCAACTTGCCCACCACATATAAACACAGCAGAACATGCACAACCGAAACACACACAGGAATCCCTCCTTCATCTTACAGAAACTAATAAGAACACACAATGTGCATATACAGGGTGTCCCAGGAGGAATGTTCAATATTCAGGAATAAGACAGGAATGATCAATTGAAGCAAAAATATCTAGTAAATATGGGCTCTAAAATGCATTCCGTTAGAGCTTTGAGCAATCTCGCAGCAGAAGAGATGTGTTTCACAGTAGCTATGTTGGACAAGTGCACGTAGTGTTTAAGGTATGCATATTACAAGCCCATATTTATTAGACTTTTTTGCTTTGAATGATCGTTCCTGTGATATCCCTGAATATTGACTATTCCTCCTGAAATTCCATCCAGAGAGGAGAAATGCTATTGCATGGCTCGAGAATGCTAGTCACACCCCCAGTAAATAATATTAAATGGTTATTAATCAACTGTAAAAGCATTCAGAAAAAAGTTCTAGATTTTGGAAACTACTAGGTCTCACAAATTACTATTGCAAACGTAGTGAAGTGGTCAGCTTGGAAGCAGGCTGTCTACAGCTGATGTTAAATTAGAACACGGACTTAGGTCAGATAAAGATCATATACTTCAAAACACGGGTTACACTTGGTGGCCTCCAGGAAACACTTGTGTTCTAGCTGAGGTCTGGATGACAACAGAGCGTAGTTACTGAATTCTGCTCTCCAGAATCCTATAGCGTTCACACACGTGATGTGCCTCCCACCTCGCTATTGGCTAAATCAATGGTGTGAATTCACCAGCAACTTTAAGAAAGGGCTGAAGGTGTCTCATCAGCAGCTGTCACTGCCTCGATTCTGAATGTCTGGCAGTTTGGGTCACATAGGCACAGACAGAGTTACGTTGGGAGAAAACTTGGAAAGACTCAGCTAAGGCCATTGAAATAATTTTTTTTCAAACGAATTCCCTAAAATATTTCCTGACCAGCAACCATCCTGTACACTATGGTACCTAAGACAATTAACTGATTATAATGAGACTTTTTTTGCCAAACCTACATCTTTACGAAAATTATTGAATATATAGAACAGAAGCAGGCAGACTTAAATCAAATCAGGTTGAAACTGAGTCAACACATGAAATTGTTTGAACAAGTTCAACTTTTAGCCTACACTTAAAAACTGAATCCTTCTATTGCCACCAGATCCACACGCAAAAGTAAATGAAAACTTCAAGCGAAATCTTAGTTAAATATTAACTACAATGCCATTGCATCCCATGAGAACTGTCGGTAATTTTTGCCAAATCAGTTTCACAGTTGGTGTTATAAAACACACTGTGGAACTGTTCTACAGTTTTTGCTGGAAAATGACACGAAATAGGCAGCTGGTAAAGCCGCCCTTGATGGAAATATTACATTTCTTGACAACAAACACAAATGACATCTATTAGGACGTTCACATGGAGACTGGGATCACAAATCATGATGCAGTTGTGGCAACAATGACCACAAGGTATAAATGGCTACAGAAACAAGAAGGAAAGTATAGATGTTCAGAAAAATAGAGAAGGAGGTGTGTTTCCCTAATTTCTGAGACAGGGGCTAGATAATTTGGGCAGTTAATGTACTTAACTGTAACTGAAATTTTAATTAATAGCTGATCAAGGCTTAGCAACAAATAAATCTAACAGAAGAATTAAATATAGAAATATAGGAAAACATCCCTCTTGTTACACAAATTATATCTAAACCATCTACCAGAAGAACCAAGTCAGAAAACATCAACAGCTACTGTACTAATAGCCCATTGCAGGATCTCCCCAAACCTTACGAAAAGTGTGTCCTCTATAAAAGAAATGTCTTTGCAACGAAAATTAATTTCCCTTATGGTAACAGGGAAGAAAAATGAAAACAAAATTTTGATTCCTGTAGCAAATGTACTTTTGCAAAAGAAAATCAAGGAGTGTCACAATTCAACCGACATACTGCTGCAAGGATAACCATTATTAGCAGTGAAATGAAGCAGCACAAATTGCTAAAAGTAAATAAGACCCTGGAGCCCAATGGTGTCCCTGATAGGACCTATGAAGAATTTTCAAATGAATTAGTTCTAGTCCTAATCATAATTTAATACAGACGACTGTCCCCAACAATTACAGAAAAAAGAAGTTACATCCATTTACAAAAGAAGACAATAGAAGTGATTTAAAGAACTACCATCTTGCTGTACTTCCCCTGCCTGTTGCAGAATTATGGAAAACATTCTGAATTCTAAAAATGGCCTACCTTAATCAGACTGACCTTTTCCACGGCAATGTGTATGGCTCTCAAAACCTTTGTTAACAAACAATCCAAATAGCACTCTCTGCAGGTTATATTCCAAGAGTTATGATACATGAAAACACATACATACAAATGTATTAGACTCCCAACAAACTTTTTAATCAACACCATATGAAGATCTAATTTGAAAATGCATTCATATCTACATTGCTAAGCGCCTACACTGGAACACGCTGCCAGTAACAGAGGGCAGCAAAAATTTTATTTTCAATATGTCACGTAATTATTGGTTGAATTGAAAATACTGTTATAGTATAGTCATCAAGCAAATATACCCTTATGTTAAAAGTTTAATGTAATAAAACAAGTATTGTAGTCAGAAACTGTGTGTGTGTTTTGAGGCAGCATAACTGATGGTGCGCAAACATCTGGACTCTATTCATTCACTATTTGAGAGTGAGAGCTCCCAACAAATTTTACACATAATTTCAAATTTATTAATTTTTCACTAGCAACTCTATTCACAACACAGTTTGCAGACAATGCCCACATATACAACTGAATGTACCTGCAAAATTACATCATTGCACAACGCATAGTGTGAGATCATAAACCTTTAGCTGCGTGAAAAATTAGCTTCTGCTTAAAATGGTGTGCAAATTACCCAGACTAATTTCAAACCTTTTCTCACTTACATTCTTAATGTCGATTATTTAACACATCAACTTATTTGCAATGCAATCAGATGTTTGCAGCTGTTTTATACAAAGGAATTAAATTCTTTACTGGTAGGGCATCTAATTAGGCTTGAAAATTTACTGAAAAGTTCCTGAAAGACAGGATAAAGCACACTGTGCTGAACAAACTGTCCTCGACAGAAAGAGTGGTAATTTTAGTTATGCTCCTGGGAAATCATATTGGGAGAATAATGTTCATGTTTTATGTACATGACATGGTGGACAATACTCGATGCAGGAAAGTGACACAAGTTGCCCACTTCATACATCTGGGAGAGATAATCCAACCATCAGGGCTGAACTCAATCGCCAATAACGATAGAATCTCCAGATTACAAAAAGCATATAAGCTCACTTGGAATCACTATAATAAGAAATCTATTTCTGTCAATACGAAACTAAGGCATTACAACACAGTAGCCCTACCAGAAGCACTTTATGCTGCAGAAACTACAGTGATTCATGGTTATACAAAGATCAGAGAGATTGAAAAGCAGGAAAGAAAAATTCTGAGGAAAATATATGGACCAGTGTTTCGGGAAGGAATTTGGATGAAGAGGCCAACTAGAGAGATTTAAGAAGACATAGAAACAATAACAGACACCGTTAGAAAGAGAAGGATGAAATTTTATGGACATATCAGCAGGATGAATAAAAGCAGGCTCCCAAGACAAATCTTTGAGATAGTAACCAAGAGCAAAAACAAGACAAAGTGGATCACTGAAGCACAAGAAGACATTAAAGAACTGGGGATCACACAAGACAACATAAACAATAGAGAACAGTTTAGAAACATTATAAAGAAACACACACTTAAACAAAAAATACAGAGAACAGAGCAGGAAAAAGATGGTTGGAAGAACACAAGAGAGAACACAGTGAACGTATGAAGAGAATTTGGGAAGAACGAAGAAGAAATCTTGACTACTCGTGTGTGTGTGTGTGTGTGTGTGTGTGTGTGTGTGTGTCGGATTATTCCCTTTTGAGAGAGTGATTGAGCTTGAGTAGTCATGATTTCTTCTTCTTTCATCCCAAATTCTCTTCATACATTCACTGTGTTCTCTCTTGCATTCTTCTGACCATATATACAGGGTTATTACAAATGATTGAAGCGATTTCACAGCTCTACAATAACTTTATTATTTGAGATATTTTCACAATGCTTTGCACACACATACAAAAACTCAAAAAGTTTTTTTAGGCATTCACAAATGTTCGATATGTGCCCCTTTAGTGATTCGGCAGATATCAAGCCGATAATCAAGTTCCTCCCACACTCGGCGCAGCATGTCCCCATCAATGAGTTCAAAAGCATCGTTGATGCGAACTCGCAGTTCTGGCACGTTTCTTGGTAGAGGAGGTTTAAACACTGAATCTTTCACATAACCCCACAGAAAGAAATCGCATGGGGTTACGTCGGGAGAGCGTGGAGGCCATGACATGAATTGCTGATCATGATCTCCACCACGACAGATCCATCGGTTTTCCAATCTCCTGTTTAAGAAATGCCGAACATCATGATGGAAGTGCGGTGGAGCACCATCCTGTTGAAAGATGAAGTCGGCGCTGTCGGTCTCCAGTTGTGGCACGAGCCAATTTTCCAGCATGTCCAGATACACGTGTCCTGTAACGTTTTTTTCGCAGAAGAAAAAGGGGCCGTAAACTTTAAACCGTGAGATTGCACAAAACACGTTAACTTTTGGTGAATTGCAAATTTGCTGCATGAATGCGTGAGGATTCTCTACCGCCCAGATTCGCACATTGTGTCTGTTAACTTCACCATTAAGAAAAAATGTTGCTTCATCACTGAAAACAAGTTTCGCACTGAACGCATCCTCTTCCATGAGCTGTTGCAACCGCGCCGAAAATTCAAAGCGTTTGACTTTGTCATCGGGTGTCAGGGCTTGTAGCAATTGTAAACGGTAAGGCTTCTGCTTTAGCCTTTTCCGTAAGATTTTCCAAACCGTCGGCTGTGGTACGTTTAGCTCCCTGCTTGCTTTATTCGTCGATTTCCGCGGGCTACGCGTGAAACTTGCCCGCACGCGTTCAACCGTTTCTTCGCTCACTGCAGGCCGACCCGTTGATTTCCCCTTACAGAGGCATCCAGAAGCTTTAAACTGCGCATACCGTCGCCAAATGGAGTTAGCAGTTGGTGGATCTTTGTTGAACTTCGTCCTGAAGTGTCGTTGCACTGTTATGACTGACTGATGTGAGTGCATTTCAAGCACGACATCGCTTTCTCGGCTCCTGTCGCCATTTTCTCTCACTGCGCTCTCGAGCGCTCTGGCGGCAGAAACCTGAAGTGCGGCTTCAGCCGAACAAAACTTTATGAGTTTTTCTACGTTTCTGTAGTGTGTCGTGACCATATGTCAATGAATGGAGCTACAGTGAATTTATGAAATCGCTTCAATCATTTGTAATAGCCCTGTATATAAAAATCAAATAGGGTGCTAGAAAGAAAACTGATGGCAAACAGAAAAAAATGGGGGAAGTATTAAAATAATACAGCAGAGACCTGTGGCTGGCTGATCACCAGAATAAAAAGTATGAGCTGGAGTCCAGACACATCACAAAATTTTAAAACCTTGACCACATTCACAGAGGAAAGATCCCCATCAAAATCCTGCTTCTGCCACTCAGTTAAAATGTGGCTTACAGTGATTTGCACATCCCACGCATCACACACTGGGGGATGGCCTCGTCGGAGTAAGAAGACGTGTGAGGGGTTAGTAGCTAGTGGGTCAGGATCACTTCATTCCATTTGAGTTACCAGCATGAGGTATGCCATGGCCAGATAGTTGGCTCCACCAGACGCCTCTTCTTCTCCAACAATTGTGTGGATCTCTCACACAACAATGAAATGACAGCTTGCAGGCGGAACGGCACATTGTGTCATTGCATGTTTCCTGCAGGTCTCATTGTCAGCTTGGTTTGCTTGCACATTTCCCAAAATTCCCTTATTCTCCAGTACCTAATTCCCCCACTGCTGATGGAAGTACAGTTGACCATGTAGGAGCCAGACCATTTTCTCTGCTGGGTACATAAGCTGCAAAAATTGTAAGGCGCTAAGACAATCAGAGCAGACTAAAAACTTTTTGCCTCGAGGAGGCCTCATCTGCTCCAGTGCCTTCACAATCATATGGAACTCTGCAGTAACATTATGCTCTGACTACATAATAAATGAATTAGCCTTGGCATATAAACACCAGAGTGTGACAATGTCTGAAGACTGAAGTGAAAGAATCACTATGCTCAGTCACAGGTAAAAGGTTTCTCTTTATTTGTAAGATACAGGGAACTGCAGAGTGCTTACAAGGGAAATTGTTTACAAAACACTAGTATGGTCTATAGTGGAATTCTACTCTAGCGTGTGGGATCCGTGTCGGGTTGGACTAGTAGAGAACATCAAGTGTATATGTACAAAGAAGGGCAGGATGAATGATTGCAGATTTATCTACCTCATTTGAGTGTGGAACAGAAACATTGATGAGCTCCACACACTTTGAAAAAGATGCCCAATATCTCGAGAAAACCTAATCAGAAAATTCCAAGAACCCATTTCGAAAATGAAGGAATACTGGCGTACAGGTATCATAAATATGAAAGTACACTAAAACTGCGCACACACAGGTGTATAAGCCATCACAATTTCCACGATCCATCCACAAATAGGATAGTAAAAAACCCTAACATGTAGTATAATAAAAATTAAATTATGTCAGGCAGTTTGAAATGATTTACAGACTCAGATGGACAGCTGAACTGACACCACTTCTAGATGTTGTTTCTTGGAATTGTTCATTCAGCATTGTGTGTCATGTCATGACATGAAAACACATATAAATGTCATTTTAATACCAGTGCTACTAGCAACAGGAACAACATCTGCATCCATCCTATGGCAAACTCATTAAGATGTGATGTCATCTGCTGTATAGTTCACTAACCTAAGAAAATACTTAACGGGATCATAAATTTACCATCAAGTACAGCTACATACATGATTCTACACAGAGAATACCCATTAAAATAAACATAACAATAAGAATGTTGCAGACATGTCACAGGAAAGAATTTTACAGCAAGTGCAACCTACAGAAAATCTAAATGATTCATTAGATGCCAGTAGCCGTATTAAGTGCAGATCGTTATTCAAATTATGGTCTTCTGTTCTCTCATGAGAATCATTGAAAGGATCAAAAAGATTTACATAAATCTGGGGCTTCTCGTAGCTGACTGAATGTAATAAATTTTGAAATGGTACACACAGTGAAAAACTGATTCTGTTTTTCCAAGATCACAGTCCTCAGGTATTACAAAGTTGTGTGGAGTCATCATTATAACTCACAATGACTGACAATAACTGAAATTCAAGTTGAGCTGCAGAGATGACAATATACTTTTCCTTGAGTGTGTTTCTAAGATGTTAAACTCGTTCCATACAGATACAGTCTGTCTCTTCCCCCCACCCCCGCCCCTTTTGAACCATGGACCTTATTGTTGGTGGGGGAGGTTTGTGTACCTCACGGACACAGATAGCCATACCATGGGTACAACCACAATGGAGAAGTGTCTGTTGAGAGGCCAGATAAACATGTGGTTCTTTGAGAGGGGCAGCAGCAGCAGCTTCTGCAACAGTTGCAGGGGCAACAGTCTGGACAATTGACTGATCTAGCCTTGTAAAATCAACCTAAATGGCCCTGCTGTGCTGGTACTGCAAATGGCTGAACGCAAGGGGAAACTACAGCTGTAAATTTTTCCCCACGGTTATGCAGTTCTACTGTACAGTTAGATGATGATGGCATCCCTTTGAGTAAAATATTCTGGAGGTAAAAATAGTCCCCCATTCAAATTTTCAGGTGGGGACTACTGAGGAGGATGTTATCAGGAGAACCAAAACTGGCATTCTATGGATAGGAACATGGAATGTCAGATTCCTTAATCAGGTAGGTGGGTTAGAAAATTTAAAAAGGGAAATGGATAGGTTAAAGTTAGATATAGAGGGAGTTTGCGAAGCTCGGTGGCAGGAAGAACAGGACTTCCGGTCAGATGAGTACAGGGTTACAAATACAAAACCAAATAGAGGCAATGCAGGAGTAGGTTCAATAATTAATAAAAAAAAATAGGTATGTGGATAAGCTACTATGAACAGCATATTGAATAAATTACTGTAGCCAAAACAGACAAGAAGCCCACAACCATTTCAGTAGTACAAGTTTATACGGCAACTAGCTCCGCAGATGAAGAGATTGAAGTAACATGTGATGAGATAAAAGAAATTATTCAGCTATTTAATGGAGGCAAAAATTTAATTCTCATGGGGACTCGAATTCGGCAGTAGGAAAATGAAGAGAAGGGAAAACAGTAGGTGAACATGAAGTGGGGGAAGGAATGAAAGATGAAGTCAACTGGTAGGATTTAGCACAGAGCATAATTTAATCATAGCTAACACTTGGTTTAGGAACCATGAAAGAAGGTTATATACATGGAAGAGACCTGGAGACACCTGAAAGTTTCAGGTTGATTGTATAATGGCAGGACAGAAATTTCGTACCCAGATTTTAGATTGCACGACATTTCCAGGGGCCACAATTTATTGGTTATGAACTGTAGAGTAAACTGAATAAACTGTGAAAAATTAGGAATTTAAGGGGATGGGACTTGGATAAACTGAAAGAATCACAGGTTGTAGAGTGTTTTAGAGGGAGCATTAGGGAATGACTGACAAGAACAGGGGAAAGGAATACAGTAGAAGAAGAATAGCTACCTTTGAGAGATGAAATAGTGAAGGCAGCAGAGGTTCAAATAGATAAAAAGACGAAAGATAGTAGAAATTCTTGGGTAACACAAAAGCTACTGAATTTAATTAAAAAAGAAGAAAATATTAAAATGTGGTAAATGAAGCAGGCGAAAGGCAATACAAAGGTGTAAAATATGAGAGTGAAAGAAAGTGCAAAATGGCTAAGCAGGAATGGCTTGAGGAAAAATTTTGTGTGTGTGTGTGTGTGTGTGTGTGTGTGTGTGTGTGTGTAAGTGTTTACTGACTAAGGCTGTGGCCGAAAGCTATATGCAAGTCTCTTTTAAATGTGCCTGCCTGCAGCCTGATGTGTCTTCTTTATGGTAAGTAGCTATCTGCCTTTTCCTACATTGTTGAAATGACTGGCTTACAGGAAAATTACAGTAACCTTTGGAGAAAATAGAATCACCACAGGTTAAACAGTGTGCAAAGAAGGGAAATAAAATTTAGACGAAATAGACTGCGGAGAACAGTGACCTAATACTATATTTACATTAAAATGAGCAGTTGATATTGTATTAATATTTCTTTATTGATCGGTTTCAGCTTATATACAAGCCGTCTTCAGAACTTCTTGGCCCTGCAAGGGTAGAAACAGAAAAGTTATAAACTGTACTATTACATATGGTCTTCGAATAGGATACAGAAAGGCTGTAGTATAAATAAACAGTACTATTGTATATGGCATTAACAAATAGAGAAAGGTTATGGTGTTTACCACTATGGCTGGTGCTGATAGCCCCTCAGGTTTCTCGTGGTAACCACTATTGTACACTCTGACTGATGGCTGTGAGGCCACAGGTTAAACAGTGTCCAATTCACATGCTGCCTTTAGGTTACATCATCGCCAGCCAATGGCAGACGCCTCACAAGAGCTGCATGCAATTTGCACAGTGAGTTTGCGAACTCAACTGCTCGTTTTAAAGTAAAGATGGGAAAGCAGAAATGTTGAAAGAGTATGAAGAGGGCCTACACACTCGAGATGTACTCGAGGGCAATATTATGGAAATGGAAGAGGACATAGATGAAGAGGAGATGGGAGATATGATACTGTGTGAAGGATTTGAGAAAGCACCGAAAGACTTAAGTCGAAACAAGGCCCCGGGAGTAGACAACATTCTGTTAGAACTGCTGTTGGCCTTGGGAGAACCAGCCATGACAAAAATTTCCCATCTGGTGAGCAGGGTTGCAAGACAGATGAAACAGTCTCAGGCCTCAAGAAGAATATAATAGTTCCAGTTCCAGAAAATGCAGGTGCTGATAGGTGTGAAAATTACCGAACTACCAGTTTAACAAGTCATGGTTGCAAAATAACAATACAATTCCTTGCAGAAAAATGGAAAAACTGGTAGAATTCGACCTCAGGGAAGATAATTTTGGATTCCAGAGAAATGTAGGAACACCCGAGGCAACACTGACCCTACAACTTCTCACAGAAGATAGATTAAGGAAAGGCAAACCGACATTTATAACATTGAACAGAATGGACATTGTCTTGAAAGGAGGCTATAAGAGGAACATCAACAAAAGCAAGACAAGGATAATTAAATGCACTCAAATTAAATCAGGTAGTGCTGAGGGAATTAAGTAAGGATATGAGACATATATAGATGAGTTTTGCAGTTGGGGCAGCAAAATAACTAATGCTGGCTGAAGTAGAGAGGATATAACATGTGGACTGGCAACGACAAGAAAAATGTTTCTAAAGAAGAGAAATTTCTTAATATTGAATATAGATTTATGTGTCAGAAAGTCTTTTCTGGAAGTATTTGTAAGGAGAGAAGTGAATCATGGATGATTAACAGTTTAGACAAAAAAACTTTTGAAATGTGGTGCTACAGAAGAATGCTGAAGATTAGATGGGTAGTTCATGTGGTGTCACCGCCAGACACCACACTTGCTAGGTGGTAGCCTTTAAATCGGCCGCGGTCCGTTAGTATACGTTGGACCTGCGTGTCGCCACTATCAGTGATTGCAGACCGAGCGCCGCCACACGGCAGGTCTAGAGAGACTTCCTAGCACTCGCCCCAGTTGTACAACCGACTTTGCTAGCGATGGTTCACTGACAAAATACGCTCTCATTTGCCGAGACGATAGTTAGCATAGCCTTCAGCTACGTGATTTGCTATGACCTAGCAAGGCGCCATTATCAGTTACTATTGATACCGAGTCATGTACAGTCAAGAGCGACGCTCATCATTAATGGATTAAAGTTAAGTATTCCACCAACTACGTCCGTTTTTCTAAAGTCTGATTTCCTTGTCCTGTTCCAGACCTCACGCCAGCCTGCGTGAGCTAAAACGCGTGCCTTTCGGCTTCCTCTAGTACCCGGTGTTGGCTCTGCTGCCAACCCACAACAGTTCACATAACTAATGAAGAGCTACTGAATAGAATTGGGGAGAAAAGAAATATGTGACATAACCTGACCGGAAGAAGGGATCAGTTGGTAGGACAAATTCTGAGACCACAACAGATCACAAATTTAATAATGTAGGGAAGCGTGTGGAGGTAACAATTGTAGGAGAAGACCAAGAACGAATACCATAAGTAGATTCAGAAGGATATAGGCTGCAGCAGGTACTCTGACATGAAGAGGCTTGGACAGGATATAGTAGCATGGAGAGCTGCAGCAAACCAGTCTTTGGACTGGAGACAACAACAACAGAAAACAACAACATAGTCTGTCTGCAAACTGAAGAATGAGTAGGTGAGTACCCACCCCCTTCACTTCGCTGTGTCACTAAGATTAGCAACAGGTTGTTTTACCAAGCCCTTCCACAGTGTGTCTTTCCAATTTGTTGTGAAGCAGTGCACAAACATGCCTGAAAAGTGTTTATTTTGCAATACATGTGTTGACAATATACAGAATACAAAATTAGAAAATACAAAATATGGAAGAAATGCCCATCAAAAGAATCCATACAAATCAATGAATGTTGCACAGAAATGTTTGACAGGAAACTGAGTTTTAGTAATACAGCATATCGGTTGTAGTGTTCTTGTGGAAAAGACCGAACCCCTGCCACAAGCACTATTTGGTCTTCAGTCCACAGAGGCTATACAATACGACCAATTTCATTTTTTCCACTTTTTTTATGAATACATGATTTTAATACAACATGAGGTGAATATTAGAAGGAATGAAGGTTGAGGTCCAAATACATGTTGACAAGGTCACAACAAACGAAGTGCAAGTCTGGATAATGAAATGACAGGGAAAGATATTGGCTAAGTCCTTTTCATCATTCCAGCACTCACAAAAAGGAAGGTTAAGGTTTACTATCTCCTTGAAACTATGGTTATTATAGACAGAACCAGCATCTGTTGTCAAGAATGAAGAGCAGCATTTTATGTAGTCACTCACATAACAATGATAGGATTTTCTTTACATGTATTAGTTTCCAATGTTATGGCAACCTTTAAATACTAGCACTGGGAGTGGAAGTAAATTAAAAAATGGTTCGAATGGCTCTGAGCACTATGGGACTTAACATCTGAGGTCATCAGTCCCCTAAAACTTAGAACTACATAAAGCTAACTAACCTAAGGACATCACACACATCCATGCCCGAGGCAGGATTCGAACCTGCGACCATAGCGGTCGCGCGGTTCCAGACTGAAGCGCCTAGAACTGCTTGGCCACACCGGCTGGCATTTATGCTCTTTATTAGACATGAAAAATCTGTTGGCTGTAAGATAGTCATGAGATCGGGCAGTCTTCAACTATTCATTCCGGCCAGCCGGAAGTAAATTAATTGGTTGAGGGAGGGTGGGAACAGACAAACATACAAAAAATTAGTTGGCAGCACATGGACAGCCCTTTGTACTCTTTAGCCACCTTGCAATGCATGTTTTATGCTTGTTCATATCCCTTGCTTCAGTTGCAGTAAATAAATCACCTTTCCACATATCACAGAACTCCAGGTAAAGATGCATATATGGTTTCCATGGCTTTTCCATTGCCCATTACTGTTGGTAACCATTCATGTGATGGCTGACGGGAACTGAACATGACAAATCACAAGTGGAATGTGGGTACCCAATCACATTATTCATTCACAATTTCTCATGTATAATAAATGATGTTAGCAGGTGTTTTGTTTCACTCACAGCAGAGTCACTGCATGTCAAGTGGTCCAGGAAAAATAGTAATTGGTTGCTTGATCATCTCAGAAAACTTTGGTATTGCTGGGTGAATTTCCTATGTTTAGTGGGCTCAAAAATATTTTTAATTTTTTATTGTTTATCATTTAGAAATGGCAGCCATTTTTGTTCCAGGTCACAAGCATTTTTCCACATGTCCAAGCATCTGCTGTTTACTTTTTTAATTATTCAGTAATGAGTTGCCCTAACCCTTTGAAGTAGAAAGCATTTAGTTCAGCACACACTGTTCTAAAAATTAAAACCATTATTATGTAGCTGAGTGCATTCCTTAATGTGTTTTTAATAGCTCAAGCTTGCTGGTCACAAATTTAAAAAACTCCATTTACTAACAGTAGTTTTCTAGAGAAGATTTAATCTTTCTCAGTCTTAATATTTTTTTGTGCTACTACACAATATAGTAGAGTTACTTTTTATCAAGCATCAATGAAACTTACAGTTAAAAGATACACTATTTGGAAAAACTGATTTCCTTTATTTTTTCATTTTTTGGCCTGTGATATCTTTGTTAGGGAATCAGATAAAAATCTAAAAATTGCACACTCATAGACCTTTGTGATATAAAACTTCTATATAACACCTAAAAGAAATTACCCATGTTTTTGTAAACTGTGAGTAAATTCGAGGACTTCACACAAACACACTGAAGGAAAGATTTAACACTTGTCAGAAGATTAAAGGCACTCGACATCATCATCCCCTGATAGTGATCATCATCAATATGAAAAACCTGTACCAGTGACACCTCAAAATAAGGACGCAATGGTTTACAATGAACAGTGGGGGGCTGCTGAAGTTGATAATATTAATTGGGGTCGACAGAAGCGTCCGATCCCACGCGTCTGCTTTGACCCGTGATGTAAGGGTGTTGTCGTGTGTGACGTCATGACGGCGCGGAGTTTGGTTTGTGAGTGTGGCGTGTTTGTAGATGTTGTCGTGTTGTGGTTTGTTGTGCTCTCTGGTGGTATGTTCAGGGTTTTCGTTTGTGTGGTGTAATGGGCTCTGTTTGAGTGTCGGGTCTGTTTTGTAGTGGAATTCGTTTCAGTGAGTTAACGATTTTGTGTGAATGTTAATTTAGTGTTGTTCGCTGTACAAGGGAAGTGTTCGATCCCAATGTGTGGCTGTGTATGTTGATATTGGTATCAGGAGATGTTTTTGAGCTATATAGACCAAGGGAAGTGTTTGACCCTAATTTATGGGATCGGGAGCTGCTGTTGAGCTATATAGGTCAAGGGAAGTGTCCCATTCCAGATGATATTGTGTTTAGTGGTATTTGGGGAGTTTTGTGATGCCGGTTTTTTTCGTCGTTTTCTGTGGTTTTGTATGCGGGTTGGTGTCTAAATTTGTTTATATTTAGTTTGCCCTCACCCAAAAACACCCCATTCACCGCGCTTGTCGCGTTAGTGTCATTAGGCTTTTTGTGGAAAGTGTGTGTGTTTGTTTCTCAATGTATTTTCGTCCTCATAATGTGTACGTACCAACTTTATATGCGCTATATTGGAATCGTGGTTTATGGTCATTTCAGCCATATTTGTGACGTCATGGGTCAAAGCAGACGGGCGGGATCGGACGCTTCCGTATTTTATATTTATTGTCAAAACCAAAATGTGTATGTTAAATTTTGCCATCCACCAGGACCAAGGAGCTTGTTTAAAAAAGTTGAGAAGGACCAATTTTGAATGCTAGGTAAAAACATACTGGAGAAGGCGTGTCTCCTAGATTTTACAACTGTCATTGGGTGAACTTTTAATCTAAAGCTCAAACTGAGTGGAGAAATTTCTCAGATGTTCAATTAACAATGTAATAACAAGAAATGAGATGAGAACAACATAATATAATTAGTTGGCTCATTTTCAATAAGACATAACAAGTAATCACAGAAATGTTAAAATTGATATATTTTACTCCATTAGCCAAGAATCACAGATATTAAAAAACATTTCTGACTCACACTTGTAATTTTTTTGCATAGCTTCCAACAGAGTCTCAAAGTTGAAATTTCTACTAAAGTTTGATATTCTAAAGGTCTATTACATGTTTATTTCTCAGTTTGTATCTGGTCCCTTAAACATTGTAGATCAAAAAATAAATAAATAAAGAATGTTTTTTCAGACAGTGTTTTTCTTCGGTGTAAGCTTCTGAGCATTGATACTCGATAAAAAGTAACTGCACTATATAATGGAACAGCACAAAAAATACTTCGGCTGAGCAATTAATCCCGAGATATTAAATATAGATTACCGAATACACCCAGTTACGTGCTAATGGTTTCAATTTGTAAACCAGTGGGTGCTGAACTAAATGCGTGTTATTTCAAAGGCCTAGGGCAACCCACTTCTCAATCATTTAAAA
The DNA here is from genome assembly GCF_023864345.2 of Schistocerca serialis cubense. Taxonomy (NCBI): domain Eukaryota; kingdom Metazoa; phylum Arthropoda; class Insecta; order Orthoptera; family Acrididae; genus Schistocerca; species Schistocerca serialis. The sequence continues at coordinate 310,599,455 of NC_064640.1, forward strand.
AAGGCACACGTGTGCAAGTGTGAAAAAAATGCTTATGGCCTGAAACAAAAATGGCTGCCATTTCTAAATGATGAACAGTAAAAAAAATTAAAAATATCTTTGAGCCCACTAAACGTTTGGGATTCACCCAGAGACTGACAAGTGATCAGTGCTGGACTGCTTGACATGGATTGACCCAGCAGTTTAATGTGAGTTATTAGGTCCCACCCTAAACCCCATCTAGCAAATATTAATTTACTGTAGGGAAAAAAGTGTAATATTACTGACAAAAACCACTACAAATATCTTTGATAAGCTCTGCTCTCAGGTCCCACCCTGGCCAGCACCTCCAAAACCACAACATATTGTTTTGAACAGTGAAGTATTTCTGACAAACTAAGACAGCAAATTTCATGAGTGACTCTCATTGCCTATTGTATACTACCACCTCACAGAATATGTTCAACAATAACGAATTTCCAATTGCAGCATACAACGGAAGAGCCAGGGATGCTGTAGTGCACTTTGTCTATACTACAAAAAGTTTGTTACCACGCAACAATTGGTTCAAAATGACTATAGCAAAACAGCCATACAAATAAGAATTTATTTCACATAAACAGGGTTGTTGGCCTGCTGACATACACTTTCTGCAATACCTGTGACTGCCCTATGATCCTATTGATAGACATGTTTTGGAAACCCACAAAGAAGGGGTGTACGCCCTTCTTCAACTGAGCATTTGTACTGGCTCATCAAAAATAGCCCTGCATCCATTCTCACAGTACATGAAGCTTGTTTAGTACGAAGCACTCATACCATACATCCTGTCTTTTCCCATACAGTGATTTGTGCACATTAGTGACTTTGTGCCATTATGTCATTCTGTGGACTTGGATTTGTAGATATGAGTGTGTAGCTTAAAGGTTCCGGCAGTGCTTATCACTGCAAATTAATACAACTAAGACATGGAGAATGAAATTTATTCCAACAAAAATCTCATCCGTGACAGACCTTAGAAATTTATCAGATTTCTTTGACATTTCACTTTTCAGAGTGACTATAGTTTCATTTTATCAACAATAATTAATTTATGTCTTGTAAGTTTGTGAAAAATAGGCAGGCTCTGACAGGCTGGTCTTACACATGACTTCTGTTAATGAGTCTCCAAACTGACGAGGATAACAACATAAACAACTTCTGTTTATGATACCTAGAAGAATGATGAATAGCCCCTGACTGATGTCTTTCGTCATGCACATACTGGTACCCCACCCTTGTCAGAGAGCCATAAATAAGCATCACAGTCTGACTAGTCCTATCCATCAGACAAACAGAACACTCATCACCAATTAGGTAGGCTAGACGTAATTAAGTGAGCAACAGATATGAATACCTTTGTGTTGCCTAAAAAAATAAATCAACAGTAGGGGGTTGAACCTGAATACTCTACACTCCTTCTGCAGCTAACACTATACATGGTAATAATAGTATTTCACATTCACTTGACAATTATGTCTGTACAGTTCAAATTAAGAAAGGGAAGAATATCTTTAAATGGTACCTGTGGAACGGTCGTGCTCTGCTTGCTGATCGTGAATATCAATGTAGTCAACATCTGGATCACTAGCTGACAAATGCCTCTGACGCCTGTTGACAGTCGTCAATCCACCATCTGGTCCTGTCACAGCTGCAAATACTGTCTCAACTCCTTTCACAACAGAACCCAAGGACCGAACTGGAAGTTCATGAGGGTTTCGCCCATGGAGAATGACAGGTTCGTCTGAACGAACATCATGACTGAAACAAATAAACCAAAATGCAACTAACAGTTATTGAAACTGTGTTAATGAAAAATAAAAGTAATGAGAAGATGAGAAGGATTCGAAACTTTTTTTGAGTGCCAAAACTGGCAGCTGTATTATTTACTAATAACTGGATAAATAAAGCAGGGGGTACATAAATAATTCAAACTGCATACTACATGTTTCATATATTTATGATATTAGGCATAAAATGCTTTAGACTATGGTAGCAAACACGGGTGAATTCTTCACTTTTTTTGTACTGAACACATGAGAAGTTCTTATGATTACTGAAGCTGATTGCATCGTTTGATGAAAGTACGAACGATTTATTGGTTGCAAAACACGTGAGACTACAGAACGGGTCTGTCTGGACAAAGTCCTCCGCAAATAAAGCCACAGGTAACTGTCATGACTGGGTACTTAAAAATCCATTCTCTACGACGATATATAGATTTTCAGTTCATGAAGCCTGGTTGAACAAAGTAATGTCGCTCATATAATCACGGGAATCGAAAAAGAGCGTATTATGTTCAACTTTTAGTGCACAATTAATACTCGTTTATACCTACACAATGTAAATATTTACTATCAAACGCATGCAACATATACGTGACATTACGCACACTTGAAAATAATAAACATGATTTACACCATCATTACTGCTAAAATAAAAATATGAGCGCGCCGATTATTGGGCAGATATTCTCTCTCCCTCTCCAAACAAGAGCTTTTAGCTGGCGTGACACAGATGGGTTTTTATTTTTCATCTACGTTTGAAAAGCACTTTAAGAGATTCAGTACTATTCTTTATACCAGTCAGAATTTTGTCTTTTCATACATCTGAACCCTGCGTAATGTAACACACACTAACAATGGGCTTTTTGAAAGAACTATATGCGCTCATGAAATATGCACTTACCCACTTAAATAGCGGTGAATGAAACAACTTCCAGGAGAATCTGACTGTTGATATTTTTCACAGGTTACATTTTCTTGCTGAGTATTAACTGATAGCTGCCTTATAAAGCCTACCACTTTCTTTCTTAGTGATGGCATCATTCAAGTAAGATTTCTGTTGCACGACAATACACGAATGATCACATCCTCCACAAAAATGAACAACAAAAAACACAGTTCAACAATGACACACCGAATATTTTCATATCGCTGAGGGTCGAATTCCAAATTCAATAACTTTCTTGCGTGGGCCTTAATTATACGCTCAGTAACTACCTACATAGCACTCCAGCTCTTCTCGCACTGTTTACTAGGCCGCTAGCTTTGCTATGCTTACTACTCCACTATCGAAACCATACTCTATGATCGAAACCTATCATATATATTACGATGAATCGATAATGTCATGTGTACAAAATAGTTCTCGATTCCAATTTGTTGATTTCTTTTGTAAATAACATTGTGTTTACACATTTTTCAGGTATTCTTGGTGGTGATAGCGTCTTAGATTGCAGTCATCTTCGTCTTATAGAATTAGCTGATTCGAAGAGTAATAGCAGAACGCACCATAGTCAGTGAAGTACGGGGAAGTTGCGGTGGTTAAATTACAAGATGCTTGAAGAATTACAGCTCTATGTCGCCAGTATTTTGTACTAACATATGTTCAAAGGGACAGTCACGTTAAAGTGGTTTAAGAGATGAGTTTCGATAACATCGCCGCATTTGTATTATTTTCTTCATCATGCCCATGGTAGTAATCATACAGGAACGTTTACAGATACAACGAAAATTACAAATTAACTCGTAAACCAATCGGAAAGGTACTATAATAATACTACTACTCAAGGACGGAACTCTAATTTTGCCAACTAAATGAATTTCCAAGCGGAATTTTTTATATCCTGCTTTGGGTAAAATGTTCGGAAAGAAGTCAGAAATAGCAATTTCTTTTCAGATGGAATAACCAGTGCTGTTTTTCTGGGGGAACGCTGGGGGGGGGGGGTGTACCCCTAAACTTTTTCGTTGTCAAAGTAATTGTTTTCGATGTTGAGAACTTGGAAGAGTGCCAAAGATTTATTTCACTGACATCAATTTTTTATTTCATTTTTTCGTGTTGGTAATTGCAATAAGAACGATACCAGCGCAGTTTTTGGTGGGAAAAGCGATGTCATTCACTGTTTCACGCTTTTCGAAGCTCAAATGAAGCAGGCGATGCCAATAAACACCCAAGCAAACAATGTGGTATCGAACACTTTAGTATACATTACCTCAAATGAAACATGCCATTCCCATCAACCCCTGAACAATAAAACAAAATGATATCGTACACTTCAATTGACCTATAATACACCTCAAATGAAGCAGGTGAATCCAATCAACCCTCCGACATACAAAACAATACAAGGAAATATTACCGAAGACATCGCATATCCGATTAGCACTACCATCGCTCACTATTAGCGGGCGAGGGCACTACACGCTTGTCGAACTGGCTGCCAGCGATTCAATTGTCAAGAACAGTTGCTGCAGCTTCGAAATGGAGTTAACTGAAGAGTCCGATAACTTTTTTTTTTGTAGTTCGACATGTTGATGACGTCATGGCTAAAAAGCATAAGGGTGATATCCCATGCTTCAGTTATATTTTCGGTGCATTATATCCAACATCGGAGTACCCTCAAATTTTTTTTTAGAAAATAAAGCACTGGGAATAACAATAACATATAAAGTTCCTCAGGGCTCGATCTCGGAGCCATCACTTTTTCGGATTTATGTGGGTGACCTCGCTGAATATGTGAGCCTCAAAAAATGTGCCCTGTTTGCCGCTGATACAAGTATATCCTTCTCTGCACCTAGTATCGAAAGTTTCCAACTAACAGCAGAAATATTTATATTGTGAATTTCTGAGTAGTCCAGCACAAACAATTTTAAGGTCCATTCACAGCTTATGGAATGGAAGGGGACAGAACAAAATATTAAAACATTTCAGAATGCATTTCAGATGACGGAATTCGCACATGCCGTTAACGGAATGGAATAAGGTGAGACGGAAATGGACGTCAGGAGGAAAGTTTTGACTTGGATTTAGGGTCATTCCATGTCAATTCAATGCACTTCCCAGCCTGACCCTCTCGGATTTCTTTCAAATTTGGTGCATTCAATGACTCAGGTAAGAGATGGAAAAATACCAATTTGCAGGTGTGTATTACAACTGTGAAGAAAGTTACAGGTCTGCAAAGTTTGGAATTTGTGCTAAATTTACATGCATATGTTACAACATAAATGACTGTAATTCTGGTTGTAACTCAGTTACAGCAATGAAAATGGTACCATTAGAAAGCTAACGAACAGACCTTTCCATTGATATGCCACATGAGAGGTTTCAGAGAATTTTCATACAAAAGGTCATTGACTTTGACCTTTGACCTTGAAGATCTCAAAACACCCCATCTTCAATTTTTTTTTAAAAAAAATATATTTAATTGCTCCAGTATACTATAAATATGGTAAATATCAAGATGGCTCAACAAAGGCATCATGTACAAAAAATTATTTTGTCAACACCACCAACATGTAGTAAGCAGCTATGTATCCAGTTTTTTCTGTAACACCAGCCAATAGCAGTTACTTTTATTCAGACCAGTTCTTTAATATTTCTAGCTGTGAACAGCCAATGGGAGACACTTTTATTTCAATCAATAACATTAGCGTTTTTAGTGAACACGCAATCAAAGAGATTTTTATTTCCACCAATCATCATTAGCCTGTTTTAGTGAACAGCCAGTCAGAGAGACTCTTATTTCAACTAGTCACTATTAGTCCAGTTATCTCTATATATTATGCAAATTTTGTTTTATATGTTTTATGGCTGTGGCTTATTTAACAAAGTGCAGTGTAAATGTGTCATAAAGTAATATGTAGTAAAAAATGGATTTCAAGTCAAAATTGTATTGTTGCAATCCGTTTAGGGAAGAAGGTCATGCAAGAATGCAGAAGAATATAAGGAATAATCAGGAGTGGATGATAAAAAAATATCCTAATGTATTGTTAGGTGGAAAAATTTGCAGTAAATGTAGAAAAAAAGATCGCAAAACCCAACAATCACTGCAGATGTTGCCTCAGTTGTGCCAGTTACTTCCAGAGAAGATTTAAATGAATTGAAGTAGCATCAGATCTAGCACTCGATGCTTTAAATGGTAGCCTTCAGTATTTAGGTGAATTTCCTGTGAAGAAAAGGACGCTTCAGATTGATAAAAGGTACCCAAAGCAAAAACTGAAAATAATAGCCTCTGTGTTGGAGTATACTTATGTGGCACAACCGGAAAAAGAAGAGAGTGAAAATGGAGAAAGTGAAATTGTCACCCAGCTGAAAGATAAGTTTCACAATTCAGATCGTATGTGCAACAAAACACAAAATCTAACTGTACTTCGAAAGAGTTGGAGTATAAGGAAAACTATGAAAGAATTTTCTGCTTCAGATTACATGGTATGGAGAGCAAAACAGTTAGTAGAAGAACATGGTATATTAGTGACACCAAATCCAAATCTAAGTAAGACATTATGTGAGAAAACTGTTCAGTGTGTGCGTGAGTTTTACTGTCATCATGACATGAGCCGTATGATGCCAGGAAGAAAAGACTTTGTGTCTGTGAAATATTTATTTATTTATTTATCTTACAGCTCGAAACATGTATTTAACATGCATGGGCAATGTTATAATAATTACATTCAGATTATTGATACACAATGAAAGTAGATTACATGCCACTAAGTAAAATATCATTGAAGTATATTTAATATAGCATTCCTGAGGTCAAATCATGTCAGCACCATACTTATGGGCACTTCAATACAAGCCATTTTTTTAACTCGTTTTTAAAAATTCTACCAGAAAGCTGTTTCAGGTTGTTTGGCAGAGAATTATAAAATATTGCTCCCTTAATGAATGGGGTATTTGTTGTTAGATTCAATCGTCTGCTCACCATATGAAAGTCTGATTTTTGTCTTGTATTGTAATCATGGATTTCCATATTCCTGTTTGTCACTTTTTTGTCTTTTTTCACTAATAATATTGATTGAAACATATATACTGCATAGATAGTCATAATATTAAACTTAATAAACAGGTTTTTACATGAAGTTCTGGGTCTTACTTTTGGCATAGTTCTTATTACTCTTTTCTGCAATACAAATACCCTTTTTATATTGTATTGGCTACACCCACCCCACAATACAATTCCGTAAGATAGATGGGGATACACCAACCCAAAATACGCTATTTTTATTGCTTCTATATCTAAATATTGAACTAATCTCCTTAGTAAATACAGACTAGATGTTATTTTACCACAGACATGATCTATTTGCTGATTCCATGAAAGTCTGTCATCTATATATATCCCCAGAAATTTACATTCTGAACAGGTATTTTCCTGAATGTCCTCATTTAGAACAGTATTTTTATTTGAACTACTTGTCTTAAAATAAATTAAATTAGTTTTGTTAATATTGACCATCAGGTTTTCTTTTTCAAAATGTGTTTGGGCTTTTTCAACAAAATTCTGTACCACTGAATTTAGGTCATCATTACTACGTGCCCTGCAAACCCCAGAGGTGTCATCAGCATACATAGTAATACGATGACTGGTGTCTAATACTTTTGGGAAATCGTTCACGTAGCAAATAAACAAGAAGGGGCCCAAGATAGAGCCTTGTGGCACACCAAAATTTATGTTCCTTATCTATGATCTTCTTTTTGCAATTACCTCTCCATTATCATACACAACTTCTGTGCATTGCTGTCTATCTTTAAGGTAAGATTCTATTAAAAGCAACAGTTTCCCACTGACACCATTATAAGCAAGTTTACTTAAAAGAGCGCCATGATGGACTCTGTCAAACGCTTTGGAAAGATCTAAAAACACTCCTGCCGTTTCGTATCCCTCATTTATTTTCTCCATCAGACAGTGTACAAACTGTACTGCTGCAGATATGGTGCTCCGACCACTTCTAAAGCCGTGTTGGAAATCTCCTATTAAGTTATTCATATTATAGTGCTCAATTAGGATATCTAGCATTATTTTTTCAATTAATTTACCAAACACTGACGTTAAGGCAACTGGTCTGTAGTTCTGTGGTTGTTTTCTTTCCCCTTTTTTATATAAAGTTTTAACTAAAGCAAGTTTCAGTTTCTTCGGAAACACACCTTCTTCAAGTACACAATTTATTAGATGGACTAACGGTCTGGCTAACTCGCCCTTGCATTTTTTCAGTAGAAAAGGAGAGAATTCATCCCATCCAGCAGATCTTTTATTTTTTAGGTTGTCAATTAGCTCTGTTACGTCCTTGATGGTTACTTTAGGTAGCATACAAGAGTCCCTTTCCTTTTCCTTATCATATTTAAACGGCCTCTCCTGTTTCATGCAAGTATCATTTTCAATAGCATCTATAAAGTAATCATTAAATATATTGCTAACTATATAAGGATCAGAAAAATTATCATTATGTATACTTAACTCTATATTATTAATTTTAGTTTTTGAATCAGTGTTCCTCATATCATTAACTACTGCCCAGTATATAAACAAAAGCAGCTAGTGTTGCACTACCTTAAGGAACCATATGTATATTTCAAAGATAAATACCTAGATATAAATATTGGATTCTCCAAATTTTGTGAGTTGCTGCCAAAGCACTGTGTTCTTGCCAATGCCAGTGGAACCCATGCTGTTTCTGCATATGTCTTGCACCAGAATTTCCAATTAATGATTGAAGTTTGTAAACATAAAGCACTAACAAAGAGTGAAGAATACAAATTACCATCATACAAGCACTGTGTAGCATTTGTAACATCTAATCCTGCAGTACCACCATGTTTCTTAGGATCATGTCCCTATTGTCCAGGCGTGACAAGACTTACTGATTATCTGTATGGTCTGTTTGGTAAGAACTGCATTGACGAAATTGCATATAAGTGTTGGTTAACTACAGGCAGGGTAGTTCTAGAGGCTATAACAAAGTCAATAGATGATTTCATTCAGATGTTTGCATCAAGGTTACAACAGCTCCTACCACACTCATTTATCTCCCAGCAACAGTCACATTTCTGTAAAATCACTAAAGAAGGTCTCAAAGTAAATGGGTTTCTTGTTCTTTGTGACTTTGCAGAAAATTACTCCTTCACCATTGAGGATGAGGTACTAGAATTCCACTGGAATAATTCACAGGCTGCAATTCACTCATTTGTAGCTTACTACAGAGACTCGAGAACTAATGAAATACGACATGTATTATATGTGGAAATATCTGACTGCCTTTAGCATGATACAGTGTGTGTTTATTCTTTCCAGAAAAATTTCATCATTTTCTTAAAACACCAGTTTTATAATCCAAAGCACATTTATTACTTCTCAGATGGGTGTGCTGCCCAATACAAAAACAGAAAGAACTTTATGAATCTGTCCTGCCATCAAGGAGATTTTTATTACAGCAGAATGGCGTTTTTTTGCTACAGCGCATGGTAAAGGATCTTGCGATGGGGTAGCAGGGACTGCAAAGAGATAACTTGCGAAAATCATATTTTGACATCACAACAGTTGTTTGAGTGGTGCAAGGAAAATGTTCCTTCATGTGTCTTCCATTATACATCAGTTTCCTATCATGATGAAGATACAGCCAACCTGAAACAACATTTAAAAAATACAAGGACGATGCCAGGTACCCATAAGCTTCATTGGGTGATATCTGTTAACAAAGGTTTAGTAAAGACAAAGACATATTCTGCTTCTTTAGTGAGTAGAGAAGAGTCAGTGATTGCTATGGTCAATGAAATGCTGTTAGCAAATATACATGGATTTTTTGCCTGTATGTATCACTGTCATTGGTGGGTTGCATATATCTTCCAAACATATGAAGAAACAGGTGAAGTATAGGTCAACTTCTTGCATCCACAAGAACCATCTCTGTCATTTGTATTTCCTGCCAAACCAGACGCTTGTGTCATCAGAAAATGTGATATTATAACGAGAGTGGATCCAGTGACACCAATTGGAATGATATACAATCTCCCTGCATCAGATCTGGTGAACATTAACAATTTAGTTGGAGAATTGTGAGGAGAGATCTAATAACTTTTCATTCCCTTTTCATTACAACTGTAATGTAAATAACATAATGTAATGTAAATAATTCATAATACCACTATAATAATGGTAACCATGTTTTTGTACAATATTACTTGTGGATTGTACTTTATCATAATCTGTGTTTCATATATGTGTGTTACCTTCTTCATTTCTGAAGTGTATTGGTGCTGACAAAATAATTTTTTGTGCATGATGCCTTTGGTGTGCCATCTTGATATTTATCATATTTATAGTAACATACTGGAACAATTAAATATTTTTTTCAAAATAATTGAAGATGTGGTGTTTTGAGATATTCAGGGTCAAAGGTCAAGGTCAATGACATTTTGTATGAAAATTATCAGAAACTTGCCATGTAGCATATCAATGTAAAGGTCTATTTGTTAGCTTTCCAATGGTACCATTTATTGCTGTAACTGAATTAGACCCAGAATTACAGTCATTTATGTTGTGACAGACACATGTAAATTTTGCACTAATTCCAAACTTTACACACCTATAACTTTCTTCAAGTTGTAACACACACCTGCAAATTGGTATTTTTCCATCTCTTATCAGGGTCATTCAATGTACCAAATTTGAAAGAAATCTGAAATGGTCAGGTTGAAAATGCTACTTCACTGCATTGAATTGATATGGAATGACCCTTTAGTGTTTTTGCGGCTTCTTAGTCGTACTTTCATTATTCTCCTTTGTTTTTGTGATTTTCTATGATGACTTGGATATTTTTTCAATAAGTTTTAGTCCACAGGAGAGGGCAGATACCAAACAGTGAAATATGATTAAGGTTTTACAAAATCTGGACACAGAAGAAGGTTACAGTATGCATAAATAAGAACATAAATTGATGAAACAATTTTCGTTAAATAAACTTTTTTGCCAGTGATAAGTTGACTGTATTGCTGGAGAAAAGCCCAGTTTTTGACATAATTTGTTACTTGAAGGAAAAAAACCCTATGGACGTAAAAAGTCCTACATCTTGTCTCACAAATATTGTTGGACATGTTAGAATGTATAAAGTTTCTGTAGCATGTAAATATCGATGTTTTGAAAAGTTTGGACGAAACTTTTCCCACTGATTCGCTTCTCAGCAGTTTACTGACGAAGGTTTTGAAGAACATCAGTTATAATGTTTTCTTTGCCATTTAATAACATTTATCATTGATAGTTCCTCAATTATAAACCTATATTTAGATTTTTTGTTTCATTTGGAGTAGCTCATTACCTCACTTTCTCCATTTGGTACTGGACTAAGCAAAGCGATGTTGCGATTTCGTTCTGTCTAGTGTGAACTCACCACCATTTGATGATGTCATCACTTCTGTTGAGATCCAGTGTGAACAACCCCCAGTTCTAAATTCTGAAATCTGTAGATGTCAGTTTTAACTTATCTCACCAACCTGATCAAAAATGATTCAAAGTAATTTTTTTAGTGTAGTAAATATTAATGCTACAAAGGTATTGCATTTATGGGTTCCGCAGGACTTGATGTAGGATAAATGCAAAAATAACCTGTTGAAGAAACTCGTGACAGTTGGGCATGGTCTGAGGATTTTAAAAGGTACAACAAATAAACAAACATTGGTACAGGCATATTGTGCAGTGTCCATTAGAATGCAAATACGGAAACTCAAGATAATTTGTGGGCCCAAAAATATGATCTTGCAGACCTCATATTACTTATTTCAGAGTTAGAAATGTTCCATGTATGTCTTGAAACAATCTTATTCACTAAGGACTGTCTCACGAAAAATGGTCAACTAATGGAGAACAAAGATGCGCACAATTGTCATACAAGATCCAGAGGACAATCAAATATCCACAAAATGTTTTCTGGAATATGACTATATCAGAAAAGTATAATTTATTCTGATATCTCATTATACAGTAACATATTAAAGAAAATAAATATGTTCCTGAAACCAAACTAGCAGGTAATGCAAATTGGAAACAACCAAACTTAAAAATGATTAGAGCTTTCCTAAATATAATGTTTTGTATATGAAATATACACGGAAATCGTTTTATATGAATTTTCTTACACTAAAAATTAAGCAAATTATTGAAAGTTAGTTGCTAAATCAAGTCGATGAAACCAAAAAATATATGAATAACAAAAAAAACTTGCCTTGTTATAAGTATGTCTTCTGCTGTTCATCGATATAATGAAGTGAGCTGATATGCCCTTTTTTTACCTGAAAAGACTTACCTATTACATACGACGTAATTTTTATGTAATTTATGTAACTATGAAATACTTTTTGATTGCCGGTCGTGGACGTTGCATAGCCAGAGCCAAGTGCAAGAACAGTTTGAAACACATGTAAAATGGGCGAGCGCAGTGAACGAAACGAACAACTGGATACTGTACTAACTAGGAGCAGTCGGCAGTGGAACTGAGACAGGTGGTCATGCGAAGAATGACGAGCATGCGACCGAAGCTGGAACGAGAACTGCCGAAGTGACCGCCGCGACCGAAGTGAACTAGTGAACTATGGACCGATCGTTCCTCGTTCCCGGGAACTATAAGTAGACCGAAGTGAACGATGAACCGATCGTTCCTCGTTCCCAGGAACTATAAGTAGACCGCCGCGACCGAAGTGAATTATGAACCGATCGTTCCTTGGAATTCGTTCCTCGGTCCTTTCATTCATCTTGGTGAACCGTTCCTTTGCACCCGTTCGTTCGCGAACTACCCATCTCTAATTCACAACAATTACATAATAAGCTTGATTGACAGCCTGACCTTCAGCTACCCTAATCAATGTAAATAATCCCCTCGGATATCGAAGAAAATAATCATTATTGGTTTGAATTTTGATTTTCTCATGTGTGCTTTCTTTATCCTAAGGAACTGAGGACTCTTCCAGTGCATGGATTGTCGCTTAGTGTCTTCATCATATTAGAATATCCATGTTTAATCACACATATTTACTTTACTGAGGTAATCAGCGTCATTTTCAATGTTTTAAAGAGTGTCAGCACAGCAGTCCACTCAAGGTTACTTTTATTCGTTTGTGACGATTCTTGGCGCCACTTAAGCACAAACCTTTGTCATGCCCAGATCATCATGTAAAATCTGTCTAACGGTTTTTTATTGATGTGGGCAAGTTCTGAAATTGCTCGAATGCTCAGGCGGCGATCTTTTCGTACAATTCTTAGCCCGTTCTCCACATTCCCTTCAGTTTTAGAAATGGAAGGATGGCCAGATTTCGGATCGTCTTCGACGTCTTCCCTACCGTCCTTGAACCCTTGCACCCACTTGAAAACTTGTGTATGAGGTAGACACCAATCACTATAAACCTGTTTCGACAAATTGTAAGTTTCTGTGGCGCCTTTTTCAAATTTTGTTGTTAACACGTTGTTCCACTTTAGAGTGATGCAAAATTCCGACTGAGTCAGACACATGATCCATTTCTAAGCATGCTCACAGCCAGACTAACCACCAGAGTCGCCTGAAATTTTGTATACATGTCAGGGAGAGTCTCAAAGTTATTTCCCCACTCTCTTCTTTGTCATCAACGAAGCCGGCAATGTGCACAACAACCAGTCTGGTTTCTGTATTACCACATCTCGTATAATCATGTATCAAAATCTCAAATAAAATGTTCACAGAGAAATAAACTTGGAGTCTCCATTGTTTTGTTATAAATAAAACATTGTCAGTGCCATGGACAAAATGATTCGTTTGCTAAGAAATGTCTACTAACATGTCACAAAACCTTTATTTTTATGTTAAAATATAACAAAATGCTATCATACAGTGTTTTCTATTTCCTTCCTGTTGAAATTCATAGCCATTGCATAATTTAAATGTTTTAAGTTAAGTTGCCATTTGTTGTCTCACATCATGCCTGTGAACAAGGAGCTTTCTTTCTACTTCACAAAAACGGAATAGTGCATGTGCAAAAGCCACTTCTTACTGTACTGCTAAAGAAAGGTCCATCCAGATAAGTCTATTTACCAGCTAAAGTTTCTTATATTTCACAACTGTGTATACATATTATTCGAAAAATTTAGTGACAGGTTTTTTTATTTATGAGTTCACAATCTATTCTCAGAATAGAATACAGCTTAAATTCATTGGTTTTGAACCCAGGTCAACACTAAATCTATAAATGCCTCTCTTCATGTACGAACTTTTAAGAAGTAGATCAGAAGAAATGAGTCGGTATTTATGAAGTAGTATCTTTTATCTTTACATCTATGTACTTCTAAATCATTTGAAATTAAGAATTTACTTTGCAGATCAAATATATTAGCAATGCTTCTAACCACATCTGAATTTTTAGTATAGTAAATCAGTGCAACATTAGCCCCAGTTTGATAGAGTTAATTTTATTAGCAGGGTAATGCCAGCTGCTGCAGCTCTGTAGGTTTGTTTTCTGTATGACACTTGAAGAAACACTTTCATCACAGAAGATAACTATTGGTAAACCTAAAATGCGTGAGTAGTTTCTGAAATACAATATAGTCAATTGGCAAGGCAAATCAGAAGTTATCATATGTGTAAATATAAATATGGTAGTTTTACAGTGAGATCAGTTTTGTTTAAGTACTGTTCATCAATAGCATATTTATGAAATGAATAACAACTACGGAAGCGACAATGCTGTTCGTTGTAAGAAACTGCTGTGTTACAAAGGGATATGCTATCGATGGTCTGTTCTCGTTTAGAGATGCAACTACGATATTTTCAATAAGCTGCCTTCTGCACTCTTGTGTTTTGATGATATAAGTCTATTCAAAATGATACAAAAACTTTGAATGCTTCAGCTCAGCAGCTAGTAAATGTATTGTACGTATTGATAAACATGCAATTGTTTCATAATTGTTGCCATGTCTTGGGAACCATGATCTTGTTGTTATAATAAATAGACTCGATCTGGATCACAACTTTTTGTTAATGACCAGCTGTTTCCATTCGAGCTACAAGGCGTTTTCGGGTTTAGGTTGGATCAGGAAAAAGCAACAGCAATGAATGTTTTGACAGAAATGTGATATTATAAGCACTTGTTTCAAAAGTTGAAGAAATAACAACAAAATATTACGAACCCACACACACCTGAAGCTGAAAAAAGGAATTTGTCAACAGCTTTGTAAAACTTAGAGAAAAAGCAGTATGGAAAAAATTTTTATGGCCTGTGACATATATGTAAGTCATATATGAGTAGATTAAAACACTGGAAAATATTTCTCCACATACAGTTAAAAAAATTAATTAAATTAAGACTTAAAAGATACATTACTCCAATACATTTCAACATGAATCATGAGTTACACTAAAAAAGATAGAAAACAAAAATAAACTCACAGGATACTGTGCATTTTTGTTCTTGTTTATATATTTAAAAAGCCACTGCAAAATTACCAAATATCTGAAACATTAAGAATATGCCTTCATTTTAACAAATGAAAATAGAAATACACTGAGGACTTTTACCAAGGGTGGAGAAATATGAGTCTAGTTACAAAAACTACTACAGCTTTTATCAAATAATTAATAAAAATTAAGTAAGATTTTAAATGAGAATAGTTTGAGAAGAGAATGGCCACTCGAATGCTCCATCTACTGAGGGAGCTTGAGTGGTGCTGCGTAAGGCAATAGTGTGTTTATGCACGTCACAGTGACTGACTTCCACCATGTCACCTAACATGATGAACACAGTCGTGTATGCAGAACGGGGAATAACATCAGGCACTGTACACCTTCTGGAGCACGTCATCACAAACATGAGAGTAAACATTATAGGAAAATTCTTTTTGTTCATGAAGATTCTTGTCTTTGGCAGAGTAAATTTCAAATTCCTTAAGCACATCAAGCTACTGCCAGTTGTTTTCTCTATCCAAAATCTCCATGCTATTTCCAATACTAGAGACTTGATGGTTATGTGTTGATAAATGTGTATCTAGTGCATTTTCACTTTGTGTGAGCATATGTTCATTGAGTCATGTTATAAATGTTCGATCCATTGGTCTAATATAGTTCCTTTGGAAGTCATTACATGTTATCTTACAAATGTCACTGGGAATGTATTTATTCTTCACCTGTGACGTGTTATGAAGAACTACTTGTCCGAAAGTAATTTCGGTTCTAAAGGCAACTTGCAAGTTAGATTTACACAGCGACCTTTCAATTTTATTAGAAGTTGTGCCATGATACATCTTGCTGATAAAATTACACTTCTTCCTTAAATTAGGTTCATGTTGTCTAAACTTTAATCTATTGTACACTGAAGCGCCAAAGAGACTGGTACAGGCATGTGTATTCAAATACAGAGATATGTAAATAGGCAGAATATGGCGCTGTGGTCGGCAACGCCTATATAAGACAACAAGTGTCTGGCGCAGTTGTTAGATCTGTTAATGCTGCCACAATGGCAGGTTATCAAGATTTAGGTGAGTTTGAACATGGTGTTATAGTCGGTGCAAGAACGATGGGACACATCATCTCCGGCATAACGATTTTCCCATATAACCATTTCACGTGTGTACCGTGAATATCAGGAGTCTGGTAAAACATCAAATCTCCAACATCGCTGCGGCCAGAAAAAGATCCTGCAAGAATGGGACCAACGACAGTTAGACCATCAGCGAGACTTCCTGCTACTAATAAGGCCAGTACACTGTTCGCTTGTTACATATTTTTACGAGCTTCAAACAGGAGTGACTTATTTTCAGTTAGATATGTAGTTACTAGTTTATTTTTGTAATTTCTTGAGTGTTCGAGTGCTTACTTGGCACAACCTTTTATTTCAATAACAGTGTAGTGTACAGTACCGCCGTTCCTATCGACCATTGTATCGATCCTGATATCATTAGGGCTTTTGTTTGTTTGGTTAGGACAGCCCAGTGTCAGTTAGACTGTCAGTGAGTGAGCACTTCGATTTCCTGCTGCTAATAAGGCGAGTACACCGTTAGTTTGTTGCATATTTTTACAAGCTTAAAACAGGAACGACTCCAGTAATGGATAGGAACTGTGATTGTTGTGTACAGCTGCGAGCTGAGTTGGCGACCCTTTCCTCACAGCTCCAGACTGCGTTGGCTTCTGTCACACAGCTTGAGGCTGCTGCCAAGGGGTGTCACTGTGGGGGATCGGATGTGGGGATACAATGGACGTCGAGCACATACCACATTTCCTCCGATCGGTCCACTGCTGTGACCGCCCCGGGTACTACCTGAACTGAGTTTGACCCCTCACCCATGGTCGAGTGGGAGATCATTTCATAGTCTGGCTGGCAGCAAAAAACTTTCCAAGGGGCCGATCGTAGGGCCTCCCCAGTTCGTTTGACGAACAGGTTTCAGGTGTTATCTGTGGCTGACGATGTCTCTGAGCGGGATGCAATCGTCCACCCTGTTCCAGAGGAAGCTTCTCGGCGCGCAAGGTCTAGGCATTCACAGAGGGTGGGTTTGCTGGTGGTTGGGAGCTCCAACGTTTGGCGCGTAATGGCGCCCCTTAGGAACATGGCTGCCAAGCAGGGGAAGGAAGCCAGTGTGCACTCTGTGTGCGTGCCGGGGGGAGTCATTCCGGATGTGGAAAGGGTGCTTCCAGACGCCATGAAGAGTACAGGGTGCAGCCAACTGCAGGTGGTGGCTGATGTCGGTACCAATGATGTATGTCGCTTTGGATCGAAGCAGATTCTGTCTGGTTTTGGGCGGCTAGCGGAAATGGTAAAGACTACCAGGCTTGCTTCCAAGATTAAGGCAGAGCTCACCATCCGCAGCATCATCGATAGAACCGACTGTGGTCCTTTGGTGCAGAGTCGAGTGGAGGGTCTGAATCAGAGGCTCAGACGGTTCTGTGATATAGGCTGCAGATTCCTTGACTTGCGCCATCGGGTGGTGGGTTTCCGCGTTCTGCTTAATAGGTCAGGAGTCGACTACACACAGGAGGTGGCTACACGGGTAGCGGGGGCTGTGTGGAAGGGACTGAGCTGTTTTTTAGGTTAGAGGGTCTCAGGAGACCACAGAAAGGGTGTCCGTCTAAAAGTGGGCAGGCAAAACACAGTATGGTAGTTGTAGAAACGATTGGTATTGTAGTTGTAAATTGTCGTAGCTGTGTTGGGAAAGAACCAGGGCTCCAAGCCCTTATGGAAAGCACTGAAGCTCAAATAGTTATAGGTACAGAGAGCTGGCTAAAGCCGGAAATAAGTTCAGCCGAAATCTTTTCAAACGATCTAACAGTGTTCAGATAGGACAGATTAAATACAGTTGGTAGTGGAGTATTTATTGCTGTCAGAGGCAGTTTGCCTTATAGCGAAATTGAAGTAGATAGTTCGTGTGAAATAGTATGGGTAGAGGTTATACCTTATAATCGGACTAAACTATTAATTGGATCGTTTTACCGAGCCCCCGACTCAGAAGATATAGTTGCTGAACAGTTCAAAGAAAACTTGAGTCTCATTTCAAATGAGTACCCCATTCATACAATTATAGTCGGTGGTGACTTCAATCTACCCTCGATATGCTGGAAAAATTATACGTTTAAATCCGGCAGCAGGCATAAAACGTCATCCGCAATTGTACTGAATGCTTTCTCAGAAAATTATTTTGAACAATTAGTTCATGAGCCCACTCGAAGCGTAAATGGTTGCGAAAGCATACTTGACCTTTTAGCAGCAAATAATCCAGGACAAATAGTGAGTATTGTGACGAATACAGGGATTAGCGACCATAAGGCAGTTGCTGCTAGGCTGAACACCGTAACACCGACAACCATTAAAAAGAAACGCAAAGTATATCTATTTAAAAAAGCTGATAAAAATGCTCTTAACGCCTTTTTAAGAGACAGTCTTCACTTCTTACGATCTGATCATGTAAGTGTAGAAAGGTTGTTGAATGTTTTCAAAGAGATAGTATCGACAGCAATTGAGAGATATATACTACATAAATTAATAAGTGATGGTACTGATCGCTCATGATACACAAAATGGGTCAGATCGTTGTTGCAGATGCAACGAAAAAAGCACGCCAAATTTAAAAGAACGCAAAATCCCCAAGATTGGCAAAGTTTTACGTAAGTTCGAAATATAGCGCGTACTTCAACACGAGATGCTTTTAATAATTTCCACAATGAAATTCTGTCTCTGCCTCGAAATCTGACAGAAAACCCAAAGAGATTCTGGTCATATATAAAGCACACCAGTGGCAGTTAGAAAGTGCAACAGGTCTACTAAAGAGACTGCTTACACCACGCTTGTCCGCCCTATTCTGGAGTACTGCTGTGCGGTATGGAATCCGCATCAGGTGGAGCCGCCAATAGCTTGCACAGTGCCTTGTTGACAGCTTAGGAGAGTGATAACCACGCAATTGAGTCCCTTTAATCCACAAACCAAACAAACAACATAGGTCCATTGCTTTGTGGGGTCTACGCCACACTTGAAGCCCATTGTCACCTTCACTGCGCGATAACAACGGTGAAGTCACTGATGACAGTGCCACTAAAGCAGAGTTATTAAACACAGTTTTCCGGAACTTCTTCACCAAAGAAGACGAAGTAAATATTACTTAATTCCAATCAAGAACAGCTGTCAAGATGAGAAACATAGAAGTGGATATCATCAGTGTAACAAAGCAGCTTAAATCTCTTAATAAAGGCAAGGCCTCCGGTCCAGATTGTATACCAGTCAGATTCTTCTCATAGTATGCTGATAAAATAGCTCCATATTTAGCAATTATATACAACCACTCGCTCACAGACAAATACGTACCTAAAGACTGGAAAATTGCTCAAGTCACACCAATACCCAAAAAGGGAAGTAGGAGTGATCCGCTGAATTACAGGCCTATATCACTAACGTCGATTTGCAATAGGGTTTTGGAACATACACTGTATTCGAAGATTATGAAGTACCTCGAAAAAAAAACGATTTATTGACACATAGCACAGATTCAGAAAATATCGTTCTTGTGAAACGCAACTAGCTCTTCATACTCATGAAGTAAAGAGTGCTATCGACAGGGGATGTCAAATTGATTCCATATTTTTAGATTTCCAGGAGGCTTTCGACACCGTTCCCCACAAGCGTCTTCTAACCAAAATGCGTGCCTACGGAGTATCGCCTCATTTGTGCGACTGGATTCGTGATTTTCTATCAGAAAGGTCACATCTACATCTACATCTACAACCATACTCCGCAAGCCACCTGACAGTGTGTGGCGGAGGGCACCTTGAGTACCTCTATCGGTTCTCCCTTCTATTCCAGTCTCGTATTGTTCGTGGAAAGAAGGATTGTCGGTATGCCTCTGTGTGGGCTCTAATCTCTCTGATTTTATCCTCATGATCTCTTCGCGAGATATACGTAGGAGGGAGCAATATACTGCTTGACTCCTCGGTGAAGGTATGTTCTCGAAATTTTAACAAAAGCCCGTACCGAGCTACTGAGCGTCTCTCCTGCAGAGTCTTCCACTGGAGTTTATCTATCATCTCCGTAACGCTTTCGCGATTACTAAATGATCATGTAACGAAGCGCACTGCTCTCCGTTGGATCTTCTCTATCTCTTCTATCAACACTATCTGGTATGGATCCCAGTTCGTAGTAATAGAGGGAAAGTCATCGAGTAAGACAGGAGTAATATCTGGCGTTCCCCAAGGAAGTGTTATAGGCCTTCTATTGTTCCTGATCTATATTAACGACATAGGAGTCAATCTGAGAAGCCGTCTTAGATTGTTTGCAGATGATGCTGTCATTTACCGTCTTGTAAAGTCATCAGATGGTCAAAACTACTTGCAAAATGATTTAGATTAGATAATCTGTATGGTGCGAAAAGTGGCAATTGACCCTGAATAAAGAAAACTGTGAAGTTATTCGCATGAGTACTAAAAGAAATCAGCTAAATTTCGATTACGCGATAAGTCACACAAATCTGAAGGCTGTAAATTCAGCTAAATACTTAGGGATTACACTTACAACTAACCTAAATTGGAACGATCACATAGATACGAGGGTCACTCCAAAAGAAATGCACACTATTTTTTTTTACATCCATCTTTTATGCTACATTTTTGAAAGTTTTACAGTGTGTAGATACATCCTTTAGGAACAGTATTACCATTTCTCCACATAATTTCCATCCCTCTTAACTGCCTTAAGCCATCTTCGAACCAGCGCCTGTATACCCGCACGGTAAAATTCTGGACAAACCTATTGGAGCCACTGTTTGGCAGCGTGCACAAGGGAGTCATCATCTTCAAACCTTGTTCCACGGAGAGAGCCTTTCAGTTTCCCAAAGAGATGATAGTCACATGGAGCCAGATCAGGGCTGTAAGGCGGGTGTTTCAGTGTTGTCCATCCGAGTTTTGTGATCGCTTCCATGGTTTTTTGCCTGACATTGTCGGGCAACAGCAAAACATCCTGCTTTTGCCGATGTGGTCGAGCACGACTCAGTCGAGCTTGAAGTTTTTTCAGTGTCGTCACATATGCATCAGAATTTATGGTGATTCCACTTGACATGATGTCCACAAGCAAGAGTCCTTCGGAATCGAAAAACACTGTAGCCATAATTTTTCCAGCAGAAGGTGTGGTTTGGATTTTTTTTTTCTTGGGTGAATTTGCATAATGCCACTCCACTGATAGCCTCTTCGTCGCTGGTGAAAAATGATGGAGCTACGTTTCATCACCTGTCACAATTCTTCCAAGAAATTCATCTCCACCATTCTCGTACTGTTCCAAAAGTTCGCTGCATACCGTTTTTCTTGTTTCTTTGTGAGCCACTGTCAACATCCTGGGAACCCACCTGGCACATACCTTTTTTAATGCCAACACTTTCAGTATTCTGCAAACACTTCCTTTCCCTATTCCAACGTAGCGTGACAATTCGTTCACTGTGATGCGTCTGTCAGCAGTCACCAATTCGTTAACTCTCTGCACATTGTCTGGACTGTATGCAGTACAAGGCCTGCCGCTGCGAGAACAATCCTCAATATTGACGTGCTCGCTTTCATCACGTAACCTGCTTGCCCACCGACTAACTGCACAGCAATCGATAGCAGCATCTCCATACACTTTTTGCAACCTCTTGTGGATGTTTCCCACTGTCTCGTTTTCGCAGCACAGGAATACTATGACAGCACGTTGCTTCTGACGAACGTCAAGTGTAGCAGCCATCTTGAAGACATATTGAGACGGTGCCACTCACAGGAACGGGTTGAACTAAGTTTGAAAGCAAGAGGGAAGGATGTATCTACACGCTGTAAAACTTCCACACATGCAGAATGAAAACTGTATTTTTACAAAAATAGTGTGCATTTCTTTTGGAGTGACCCTCGTAATATTGTGGGTAGAGCAAACCAAAGACTGCGATTCATTGGCAGAACACTTAGAAGGTGCAACAAGTCTACTAAAGAGACTGCTTACACCACGCTTGTCCGCCCTGTTATGGAGTGCTGTATTGCGGTGTGGGACCCGCATCAGGTGGAACCGCCAGTAGCTTGCACAGTGCCTTGTTGACAGCTTAGGAGACTGATAACCACGCAATTTAGTCGCTTTAATCCACAAACCAAACAAACAACATAGGTCCATTGCTTTGTGGCGTCTGCGCCACACTCGAAGCCCATTGTCAGCTCTTACCAACTGAAAGCGGCACTTATCAGACCAGTCCACGGTTTTCCGGTCGTCTAGAGGCCAATCGATATCGTCACGAGCCCAAAAAGGTGCTCTAGCTCATGTCGTGCTACTAGAAAAGGCGCTTTCGTCGGTCGTGTGCTGCCATAGCCCATTAAAGTCACATTTCGTGGCACTGTCCTAACGGGTACGTTCGTCGTACGTCCCACATTGATCTCTGCGATTATTTCACGTAGTATTGCTTGTCTGTTAGCAATGACAACTCTGTGAAAACGGCACTGCTCTCGGTCGTTAAGTGAAGGCCGTTGGTCACTGCATTGTCCGTGGTGAGAGGTAACGCCTGAAATTTGGTATACTCGTCACACTCTTGACACTGTAGTCTCCAAATTTTGAATTCCCCAACGATTTTCGAAATGCAATTTCCCATGTATCTACCTCAATCTACAATTCCGTGTCCAAAGACGGTTTTCAGTAGAAATGACTGCTGTGCCAATGCACTGTCCTTTTATACCTTGTGTACTCGGCACTCTCACCATCTGTATATGTGCATATCGCTATCCCATGACTTGTCATCTCAGTGTGTGCTGCTGGACAAATGATCAAAAATTTTTGTTGCTGCATTCTGTACTACTTTCAGAGGCACGGGCAGCCTTACTGCTGGGTAACAGGGGTAATTTTCTCCTCTAGTGCTGTAGGTATAGACATCACTGGTCTTCTTGAATTGTGATGGATTATTAATGACGAATTTCTGTAGGGAATATACATATTGTGAAGGTGCAGTTAAAATACCTGACAACTTGATTAGATGCCTACATGACGACCACGATCAATACTTTTTTTTTTTATAAGTGATGAGTTAGTCCAGAAAATTATTCCATATTACATTACTGACTGGAAACTTACAACATGCAACAGTAGGTTGATTTGTTTGTTGCCAAGACTAGCAATAATACGAACATCAGCGTCATACACGCTTCGTCAACCGGAAAAGTCGTCAATTGCGGAACACTGCCTGAATACAGGACATCGTATGATTTATGAAAAGACGGAAGTTTTATCTCCGGCATCATCTTTCTGGGACTGCTTCATTAAGGAGGCAATACATATCCGTACAGCCGATAATCTCATCATCAAGGATACGGGATTTCAACTGAGAACAGCCCGGAACCCTGCATTGACTGCTATTAAATCGCGACGCGAAAATCAAGATTCTTCGATAACAGGCCCATCATAACACTGGCCTAGTACGGCCATTGGTGAGTAACGTCTGGCCGCACAGTTGACAAACGCAGCGCAGAGCGCACGCGCGGGAGAGCCGCTCTGCGATTTTCGGGAGAGGGAGTTTGAATATGGCAAATCACTGCGCATGCGCGGTGTCCGCGGCTGCGCATTCTTCGCCTGATTCTAAAAACGGGGCGTCAGTGTGCGGATACCGTCAGTCGTACCTAGTAGAGATGGGAAAACTGAAACACCTAACTGTTTCGAAACAAATGAAACAGTACAATGTAATGTTTCGAAACAGTGAAACAGTTTGTGTCTTATAATAGTATAGGCCGTCACATTATATAATCTTGAGTGTCTACTGTATAAATATTGTCATAAAAACACAAATGAGGTGCGAGACCGCCAATCATATCGCAGAAAGTGTGAAACTTTTACTTAGGCGTTTTTGCAGTTCCATATTTCGTGTAGCAGCAAATGCACTGCTTTCGTGTCATGTGACTTTCATACTTTCCAATAGGCCGAGGTCAGACTTAATATGTTTGAAATAACAGATTTTGCCAAACTCGTTTCCCTGTATTCTAGTGCATAATTTTGATAGGTTTTATGAGTGATAATCTGTGTGTGCTCTTGAAAAGGCATATCATGAGATATAATTTATTGAGATAACATCCTGGAAGCGAGGCACTGAATTAACATTTATGAGTATGCCACTCACACTTTTACTACCCGCAGATAAATTTTCCATTGTTTGTCGCACAGAGCAGGATGCAAAGTGACTGATGCACACAGATCAAAAAATTACCGTAACAGACTGGAGGATATAGCGCAATGGTCAAGTATGGCAGTTTCTCATCAAACATTCACAAGTTAGCTGGATACATCTCATAGTAAGTACACTTGATAGAATAGGAAAACATTTCAAGGTAACTGAAATGCAGAGATTCGTATGTTTCTTTGAAGTATAAAATCCAGACGAAAATTTAAAGCAGTTCCTACAGTGTAATGCCTTTGTGATACCTGTATCATGGCAAATCTGCCTCTACACCACTTATAGTTCTTGCTAAAGCAGTTTGTTTGAGGTACAGGTACATGAAGTTCCCTCAAGTAGTCACAGCAAGCAGATGTATTGCCATTTTATTATATACTTGCACAGGAAATCAGAGATGAAATTACGTTGTTGTAGAAATGCAATTTTTATCACAGTACCTGAACGCCAAAAACAAAAGTATCGAAGTACAATTGTTGATTTGCCGGAGAATTCTTTGTCATACACAAGTATCAAGATGCCTATAGTGTAATAACCAAACACAGCACATTTACAAAAATATACACACAAACATATACATACACAAATCAGATAATTATTCTCAAACACATAAATGAATAAATAACATACTAAAAAATATTAAACTCACTGAATGGTGAGCAAAAACGTGTCTTCTGTGTGCAACAAATTTGAGAAAAATGTTCTTGTAAGGTAGCTACATGCACAGTTTAGTGGACTAAACAAAATACAATCAAATATAAATTCAGTGCACTCTGTCCAGAGAAGAACAAAATCAATTGAAATTTTCTTGTTTCATTTCTGAGTAGATCTGCTGTGCCTATTCTAAGTTGTAGTTTAGAAATATCATTTTTGATACTTTTTTGCTTGAAAGACAGGATCGCCTGTCTGTTATTGTTTGCCCCTGCTTTGAAAATATGCGCTCACATGGAACAGAGGTGGCCATAATACAAAGACGTCGTTTCATTATTCCAAACAGTGTAGGAAACAACACATGATTTTCTTTCGACCACAGCAATGGATCTTGTGATCTGTGTATCAGTGGTATCTTCATATATTTATCAAGCTCGACTATACTTGCAGCACGTGGATTGTCTACACTTTGGATCAAGCCACCTACAGCTTGGTCAAAATCTTGCCAAATGTTGCCACTGCTAGAAGTGAATGTGCTCACCTCAACTGGTTTGGCTGGTGGGGGATTCTCTGTAGAGCACCGAGTGGGTTTCTGTCGTATTGCACAGCACTTGTTAATTATGGCATCTTTTGTTTCTTGTAATCGATGCCCAGTTTTTGGAAAACCATGCTCCCTGAAGCGAGGATCCAGTAATGTTGCCTCACAAGCAATTGCTTTATCTGCAAACTTTTGAACGAAGTGGGTACAGATTCTGTCCTCAAGTTTAGCAATTACTGTATTAGTGGCTTCATTGCTGTGATCTGAGTTTTTTAGTCTCAGACAATGACTTTGTAACCTTTGCTTAATAAGACAACTTATGACAAGGTTACATTTCTTTCACTGCTAATTTCTGTTGTGACTTGTTCAAAAGGAGATAGTATTTCACAAAATTTTTCAATAACTAACCAGTCTTCATTGGACAGTTTTGTTTGTGAATCCACACTGAGGATGGCAAGGGTGCTTTGCAAAGGCTCTTTGATTTTCAAAAGCCTGTCAAACATTTCATATGTGGAATTCCATCTCGTAGGGCAATCTTGTTTCGGTGTTAAAATAGGAACGCCCATTTGCTTCTGAATATTGTGTAATTTCTCAAGTGCTTGAGGAATTCTTTTGAAAAATTCCACTATTGACTTCACCTTTGCGCTTGTGCCTGTAATTGGTTGAAGGCTTGCTTGCACGATTAAATTCAGTGTATGTGCAAAACAAGGTACATGCCACCATTTGCACATCATCACTGCCTTCACCATATTAGGTGTGTTATCTGTAGTGCAAGCTACAATTTTATTGGTGATACCCCAAGTTGAAGTCACATTTTGTAATTCATTGGAAATGTTTTCTGCTGTATGCTTGTCATGGAATTTAAAACTAGATAACAAATATGACTTCAGATTGCAGTTTTCATCAATGAAGTGAGCAGTCGCTGCAATATAATTCTCATTTTTCACAGATGTCCATCCATCAGTTGTAATGCAGATGTAGGATGCAGCTTGCACTGCAGATCTTACTCGCACTAGTGTGCTGTCGAACACTTGAGAGAGTAAACTGTGGAAGAGTGTTTTTCTACTTGGTGGTTCATAGTTTTCATTTAATAAATAAGTCATTTTTCTAAACTCTACACTCTCAACTACATTAAATGGAAGGTATTCTTTAACAACAAGTCTTAAAATCTGTTCGTCTACTTTGGCTCGTTTGGATGAAGGCACTGGTCTTGATGCAAATCCAGTAATCTTTGTTTGTTTACCATACCTACCCAGAACTGAACTGGTGGAAGTGCTAGATATTTCTTGCACAGATTGTTCATCTTGACGCACAGGCACTGGAATGGCAGATTCCTGAACAGTTGCTGTGGAAACTGAACTGGTTTCGTCACTGCCCAGATTCATAAAGACTGATTTCGAACGAGTTTCACTTAAATTAACTGTTGGATGCTTATGTCGCAAGTGTCTGTTTAAGCAAGAAGTTGAACTACTTTTAAACGACAACACTGTCGAGCACAAGTTACATTTAATTTTCTCAGGATTTATCTTCATAAAATAATCCCACACCGGACTTCGTAACGCCATAGCTGAAGACAGAAGAACCAACACGAACTGTACTGGAGGCGGGAAAAAACTGCAGAAACAATGGATACGCTACTGGGATTCCCACATTTCGTTAGTATGGATAATATATACCTGGCCTGCTAATATCCATGCACACAAAAGAAATCATTGTGGAGAATAGGCACATTGACTATAGACTCACAAATAAAGCCACATAATTCGAATAAATGACAAAATATAAGAGAAAAAAATTTTTGTCCCTTAAGGTGTTTCGAATCATTACTATAAATCCACCATGCTTCTCAGCCCTTCCCGTTCACCATTACATCATCAATAATTCGTCAATCATATTGCTTTTCAAGTGCATCCAATTTACGTATATATCTAAAAATTGCCACTCTACGCCTTTTCTAAATCAAAATGTTGTAGGTTTACTTGAGTTTTTTAATATGATTACTGTACATCGACAGATAAGCATATGTTATAGGAGATGTGTAATTTAACTGAATGTTTTTCACACTTTTATTATTTTGAATGCGAATAGTGTGCTTTATTTTATTTTTTGTTAGTGTTTATAAAGTGTATATTACGCCATTTCGGAATAGAGCAATCAATTAGAAACGAAGCTTTATTTTCGGAAATCTTAAGCTTCATGCTGTTGTGTGTCAAAAGGATTTCGACACTCTTGAAAGAGTTCGATGAAGTAGTATATTAAACGTATTTCCGTATCTGTGCCGAGCCCGAATCTCGTCCGAGACAAAGCGAAATGAAACATCACTGTTTCGATACAGTTAGTCCATTCCAAGCACAAGTGGACTGAAACAGCGTTATTTTGAAACAACGATACAGTTTCTGTGGCTGGCTCGAGATCGAGTCAGATAACCGAAATGAAACATCACTGTTTCGATACAGTTAGTCCGTTCCAAGCACAAGTTGACCGAAACAGCGTTATTTTGAAACAACGATACAGTTTCTGTGGCTGGCTCGAGATCGAATCAGGTCCCGTTATCCGACACAGAGCGGAATGAAACACCACTGTTTCGAAACAGTGAAACATAGCCGTTTAGAAACACTAAAACAGTTCCACGTATCGATACACTGTTCCGAAACATAGAAACAATAGCCAAGTCTAGTACCTAGCCACGAGCAAGGTTGTACCACCTGAA
Organism: Schistocerca serialis cubense; assembly: GCF_023864345.2. Classification (NCBI taxonomy): domain Eukaryota; kingdom Metazoa; phylum Arthropoda; class Insecta; order Orthoptera; family Acrididae; genus Schistocerca; species Schistocerca serialis. Next base: position 310,627,793 of record NC_064640.1, read on the forward strand.
GATGTCGGACAGTTGCTACGAGGAAATATTGTGGAATTTGCACAACGTGATCTGGTGGCAAACCTGTGAAGACTATTTACAACACATCCGCTGTGAAAGCTTGAAGAGTCACAGTTAATAGTTCTTCGAAAAACATCATTAATAATCTCTTTTGTTACATGCTCTCTCTAATGGGATTTATTATAATACTTGCATCATCTACAAAAAGTAGCAATTCTGCCTGATGATTGTTAAGAGGAAGATCATTCACATTTGTGTGGAATAGAAGCGGACCCAAAATAGAACCTTGAGCGCCTTTCTTCATGCTTTCTAACCAGTCACTAAAATTTTCTCTCCTTTCAACGTTGTTTGAATTATACTTTGGAACTGTTAGCATTCTTTTTGTTAAATATAATTCAGACCAGTTGCGTGTAAAGTCATTAATACCATGAAACGTAAGTTTTTCTAAGAGATTTGTTATGTGCACAGTCAGATGCCTTGGAAAGGTCACAAGAGAACTAACTGGTGATATTCTATAATTTATGGCTTGTAATATTTTGTAAATGAATGTATAAATAGCATTCTCAGTTGAGCAATCGTCCTTTAATCCAAACTATGGTGTACTAACCTAGTTGTTCCTACTTGTATGTGAGACTACCCTTGAGTTCATTACCTTTTCAAATTTTTCGGAAAAAGAAATCAGTAAGGAAACTGGATGATGATTAATTAAGTTGTTCTTATCACCATTATTATAAAGTTTTGACAATTGCATATTTTAATCTGTTTGGAAAAGTTCCCTGTGCCATTGATGCATTAGGCATATTACTAAGGACATTGCTTATTAAGTTATAACAACTTTTCATAATTTTGTCTGAAATTCCATCAACACCATATGAACTTTTGTTTTTTAAGAATTTTCACAACTATGTTAATTTCAGTAAGGATGTTGAAGCTGCTTCTAGCTGCTTGTAAATTTGTGCAACGGCATATTCTTAATATATTCATTTGTATCTTGAATTGAAACATTTTGTCCTATGTTTAAGACTGCAATTAGAAAATGATTGGTGAAAATAGTTGTGTTGTGAAAATTATGTCACAACATCGTAATTTAGTTTAACTGTTGTGATATCTTGTACACTTACTGGTTGTCTTGTCTCTCAATTTATAATATCTCATACAGTATTTTGGAAAAAAAGCATTAGTAAGGAAATTGGACAATAATTAATTAAGTTTTTCTTATCATCTTTATTTTAAAGTTTTAACAATTGCACATTTCAATCTGTTTGGAAAAATTCACTGTGCCATTGGTACATTAGGCATATTACTAACGCCATTGCTTATTAAGTTATTACAACTTTTCATAATTTTGTCTGAAATTCCATCAACACCATATGAGCCCTTTCTTTTTAAAGATATATAATTCAGTAAGGATGTTGATACTACTTCTAGTTGATTGTAGATTTGTATTATGACATATTGATAATTCTCTTGTATCTCAAACTGAACCATTTAATCCTATGTTTGTTACTGCACTTAGAAAGTGATCATTGAAAGTACGTGTGATGTGTAAATTACCAGTCATGACATCGGCATTTAGTTTAAATGTTGTGGTATCTTGAATACTGACTGGTTGTCCTGTCTCTCATTTCACAATATCCCTTATATTTTTTATCTTAATATCTGCATTATGAATTTCTGTTGGCATCTATATATTTCTGGACATTTCCTTGAAATATTGCACAATTTTTTGTAGAATGCAAATAACGTCATCTCTTGACTTATTCTGGCCTCTACATAAATTTCCCTTTTGCTCCTACATGTAATTTTATTTCCTCTAGTTATTAATGGCAAACTCGTTTTCTTATTAGGTTTTTGGGTAACTTTTTAAGAAAGCTCCTTTCAGAAACTGACAGAAGTTTAGTATGGAATAGACTGAATTTCAGACCAGCATCTCTTTCTGCATATACCTCATTCCATAATACCCCTTTTAACTTTGACTTTAAACATTGTACAATGTTCCCATTAAGAAGTGTATGTAGCTGGTGTGTAAGAAAAGCACTGTGTAAATTTAATGTCCCTTTTACAGAGGTGAACAAAATGGCAAATGATTAAACATGGTAAGGAATTCTGCAGTGTAACTGATCTTAGATGATTGTGTTCGTCACATTCTACACAGGTACTCCAGAAAGTAAGTTACACTCATCGTCCCATGCTAAGCAGAGGCAGATTGTTGGAAGAGAATACATGTTCTGAATTTCCTGTAGACCTATTTCTGCCGTGGTACAGATGAAAGATGCACTACAATGAGCGACTGAAATGGCGCAGCGAAAGGAAACGTACTACAAAGTTCAACAAGGCAGAACAGTACGATTTTTGTGGGCGAAACGTTCAAACTGTATACAGATTTACCGTGAAATTCTGGTGGTATATGGACCAAATGCTATGTCGCGTCTTGCTACAATGAAATGGTGCCAATAATTTGACTAAGGCGGAAAACGTGAGTGACGCTGATCAGGACACACAGATCTTGCGCCATGTAATTTCCATCTTTTCGGCAAACTGAAGGGCTATCGAGGGGGGAGGGGAGGGGGAGGGAGAGAAATTTTTCCAACGATGATGACGCTCTCACAGCGGTTCTAGAATGGTTCCACGACCAAAGACTGGATTTCTGTCGTTGGGTAACTGAACGATTTGTAGAGCGTTCCGACTGTTAATTAGAGACTTGGAGACTATCTTTAAAAATAGTGTCATGTATCAGCGTTGCTTTGAAGTGTAGTGCAGTATTCAATAAAAGTTACTAGTCCTGTAATAATAATGTGTGACTTACTTTTCAAGTCCCCTTGTACTAAAATAGGTGTAAGGGACAGTCAAATGTTAACGAGACAGGCAGAAAAATGATAAGTAAACAGACTATTGTTTCAAAAGTAGTTAATACATTTATCCCACTGTGATACAAGACAATCAGTGCTTTCAGGGAAAAATGTTTGCGGTTGCCTACGGAACCATGATTGTACCCAGGCATGTACTTCTTCGTCCAAAGCAGATCGATGGCCACGAATGTCTTTTTTCAGAGCCCCAAAATACGGAAATCGCGTGGGGAGAGATCCGGACTGTATGCAGGATGTGATAAGGGCTTCCAAGCGAAACTTCTGCGGCATAGTCGAAACAACCATGGCAACGTGCGCCCGCTGGGAAGCCCTAACACATGCTCCAAACAGTCCCGATCTCTCCCAATGTGATTTCCATATATTTAGAGCCCTGAAGAAAGACAGTCGTGGTCCTCGGTTTGCATCAGACGAAGAGGTGGGCGCCTGGGTACAATTATGGTTCCGAAGGCAACTGCAAACATTTAGCATGAAGGTATCGACCATCTTGTCTCACAGTGGGAGAAATTTATTAAGAGTTGTGGCTGCCGTACTGCTTTTGAAATAATAAACAGTTTACTTACTTTTCTCCATCTGTCTCGTTTTCAATGACTTCATTTAATACAGTGTCTTCTTCGAGGAACGTAAGTAAAAAAGAAGATATTAATTTTAACAAATTTTTCGTTTTACTAATGCTCCTGTCACCTACCCATAGTCTGTTAATAGCAAAAATTACACGCCTGCTGAGGTCAGAGTTGAGAAGCCGAGGATGGTGCGGAGTTTGTTGCTCATCGTTCAATAATATATGTGTGTGAAGATACGGTTCAAGTCCACTAAAGTACAATGTAAATTGCTGTATAGTGGGAGTATTCCAATACTGCTGCATCTCCTCCGTCAATTGACCTGCGCGTTCGTTGACCAAGATCGATGTTAGATCACAGAGATAGACGCTTTCAGGAGAGGCTGAGGACGAAAGTTGTATTCCTAGAATAACACAAGTAATGTATGAGGTACTGGCGTTATTGGCCGTTTACTAGATTTTGTGCGTAAGTATCTAGTTTAACCACAGAGACCTCTTCAGAGTCTTGTGTAAGGTGAAAGACACAATTTGGATCAACATTTCGTCGAGGACGAGCTTATCAGTGACAAAACACAAGTTCATATTGAGCAAGGTTATGGAAGGAAATCGACTATGGCTTTCTTAAAGGATTGAATTCGGCATTCCCCGTAATTGGTTTACTGAAATCATACGATTTTGTGTAGCGAGGGCATAACACACTGTTACCGAAAGAGGTGCCACACTGGTTAAGACACTGGATTTGCATTCGCGAGAAGTGAGGTTAGAATCCCAGTCCCAGTATCTATAGCCAGTTTTTCATAATGAGGTTCAAATCTCCGTACACTCATATATAATTAGGTTTTCCATGACTTACTTATCCCTTTCAGAACTGAATTTTTTCTGGAGGAAGGAAAAGTTTTATTTACGCTCTAATGGTCTTAGCTGAGTTTTAAACATGATTCTAGAAGCAAGATTTATAGAAATATATCTATCCATTTGCAAAATATACTTTGTCCACTCGGCTTTCTTTTTTGGACAAAAATAATATATTTTGAAATATTAAATGTTGTAATAAATAAACTGATCATTCAATAACTACCATGCAAAAGAACAATAACACCATTCAGTTATACCGCGGAATATAATTAACCAACAACATCCGTGTGTTCTAGTGCTCACATGCAGCACCACACTGCTACATTCACTTGTTGATCATTTTATGACACTGGACAGGTGGCAGCACTTGTTCGTGATGAAAAGCGTGGACAGTCGCAAATGCGCACATGAGGTTTCCACCGAGGAAAAATGTTTATGTTACAGATTACAGACAGTAAAAAGTAATTTACACAATTGTATCCAGTTGGTCTGAAAGAGTTGAATCATTCGAGGCATTTGACAGGATGGTTCACTTGGAAAAGACACCAGACAACACGTTTCCCATCCGATAGGAGTTTGTGCTCTGTGTCCCGTGAAACTGTTGTCAATGAGACGGTAAACTTTTGTCTTCCTTTCACTCGAGTGAAAGTCCAGTGTTTTAACTACCGTGTTATCTCTTCCTGTAACAATGCTTGGCATCTTCAGTACCCAAAGCATTGTGGTTTCCCCAAACCACTTAACCTAAATTCTGGTATGGTTCCTTTGAAAAAGTCACAGGCGACTTTTTCCCTCATTCTTATCTATTTTAACCCGAAAGTTCACATCCAGTCACGTTCTTGTCAACGGAACATTAAATACTAATCTTCTCTTCTTCGTTAATAAAGATAGTGTTTTGTGAAAGAAAACATTGCCCATAGTAGTCTGTATAGTTATCCTGTATTTGTTGTGCGATTGGCCAATTTCGGCTCTACGTCATTTTCCAGCACCCACTAAAACTCATGAACATGGGCGATTATTACATTAAAATATAAAAAATTAAAATATAGATGAACTATACAGCCTAATACGGACAATGTTTTCTTTCACAAAATTCTTGGAAACTGTGGAACAATATATGAACAAAAAACATACTGAAACTTCCTGGCAGATTAAAACTGTGTGCCCGACTGAGACTCGAACTCGGGACCTTTGCCTTTCACGGGCAAGTAGAGCTGTGAGTACCGGATGTGAGTCGTGCTTCGGTAGCTCAGTTGGTAGAGCACTTGCCCGCGAAAGGCAAAGGTCCCGAGTTCGAGTCTCGGTCGGGCACACAGTTTTAATCTGCAGGAAGTTTCATATCAGCGCACACTCCGCTGCAGAGTAAAAATCTCATTCTGGAAAAAAACATACTGTTTTTAATTCAATCATAAGACGTTATTGTTTAGCTGAATATCTACCGCAGACTTTAGATATAACTAGAATATGTGCCGGAGTCATGTTTCATCCTGTTCTTATTCTTCGTTACGTTCTTCAATTATTCACAACAAGGCAACAATACACTATATAAGAAATTGCAGTCACATAAAAGGTGAGGCAAATAACTGTTTCACCTTACAAATCTTTTGAAACTCTGTGGGGACTGATAATCTTTTTCCACCCAGGCGAATAGACGCGAGGGACTCGTAAAAATCATAACCCACGTATTCTCATAACTGAGTTCACAGAGGCCGTGGTTTTTTCTTGGAACTATACTGTTTCCTGGCTTCAGGATACCACTTCTCAACGAGGCAAGTTCGATGACTTGAATTTCTTTTTGGAAGTGTCAAGTATTCATAATATATATATATATATATATATATACAGTTAAATTTGTGATGTTTCTGTTTGTTTTGGTGCGTGTTGAATGCTACAATAAACAGGAAGGTTGCGATCTTCTCAGTAGAAATGCCCATTTTGTTACGCAAAATTCCAACCTCCTTTGTGACGAAGACATTACTTGATCTCAGACAATGCCATTAGGCCAAGAATAGTCATTCAGTTGGTAGGACCGAGCTAGGTGGCTCAGTGGTTAGCATACTGGATTCGCATTCGGGAGGACGACGGTTCAATCCCGTGTCTGGCCATCCTGATTTAGGTTTTCGGTGATTTCCCTAAATCGCTCCAGGCAAATGCCGGGATGGTTCCTTTGCAAGGGCACGGCCGACTTTTTTCCCCACTCTTCCCTAATCCGATGACATCGATGACCTTGCTGTTTGGTCTCCTCCCCTAAACAACTCAACCCGCAGCTGGCAGGTAGTGTTGAAACAACTGAAATATTTGTCTCCCATGACATTTTAATTAATGATAAGGTATCCGTGGTGCTAACTCTTCTTCTTCTGGAGGATCTCTTGGAACGAGATATTCGGCGAATGGACTGGCCTGTCAGTTCTCCCAACTTAAATCCCATTGGCGGAATGGAACGCACTACTACAAGAACTCTTTGCGAACCTTGAAGCCAGCATGGGAGCATGGCACAGAGCTGAGGGATTTGCTGCAGAAATGGTGTATCCCACAAGTTCCCTGTTTTTGGAAAAAAGGAGTGAAAGTTAATCAAACTGTATAAATTAACTGTTACTTCTACACTAATTGTTCTTTGTACTTGGAGTGATATTATTAAATGTAAATATTTGCTCTCTACATGAACTTAAAAACTGTATTTTCAGTGCCAAAATTGTGGGTTACACCATCTTACCTGCAAGAAAAATTTTGAAACTTTATTGGTGTATTCTACATTTTTGTACTTTTATATGTCATTGTTGCTCTCTACGAACAAAATATGTATTTACTGCAAGAATGAAGTAACCTACGTTATCATAGTTTTAAGGAAAATTATGGAAATAACACTATTTAAATTAAATAAACAGTATGTATTAAAGAAAATAAACAAGATTAATTTCACGTTTTGCTACGAATATGGGATGCGTGGTACAACTTTTTCTTTACTGACATTAATACTCAAAATTATGTAATTTTTTAAGGTAATATTACTAGAATGTCTAGACATTTCTCAAAGTAAACAAGCAATCACTCATTTTCGCCTTCTTCACCCAAAGATATGTCTCTATCAAACTCTGGAAGTGTAACCTGTGAATTAATAATATTTTCATAAAAGTTGTGATGGATGGGAGGAATATATTTCGTCAGCTTCCTTAAATCTTCAGCTTTAGCAAGTGTTACTGTAGGTTTTTCACCTCAGATAACTTCAAAAGCGTGACACAACCTGGCTAATGTATTTGACGTCCTTTTCTGGTTTTCTTGCAATTCATACACAGCCTGTATGGCATATATCGATTTAGTGTCTCAGAGAAATCGATTTCAAAATTTTTTCCCTTGTGAAATTTCAGCTGCTGTATTTTCAGCCAGTTGATGTTGTCACCGTCCATACATGTTTTCTTGTTAACAGTTACATTTTTCAAAGGCTTGATGTTTTTAAAATCGTCTACCTGTAGATGAGTGACTTGAAATTTGTTTCTTTTCTTCTTTGCCACCCTAATAATTCTAATAAGACTATCAGAGTCAAAAATATATTGTTCTTTCTTCATCCCATTATCTAGAAATCCTGGTCACAGGCCATGAAAGAGTGTTCTGATACAAAAATAAATTCACCTCAATTGTCTCAAGACTAATCTATGGATTCGTGACAATATACAGCAACATAAGAGAAACTTGGAAATTTCGATTTTATCCCCCACAAGTATCACTATAGCAGACCAATTTCTTAATATACAAGAGAAGATTTTTCACATAATGCAAAATACATGAAACGACTTTTTACGATCCTCTACCTGCTTGCGCCTCTGTCCGGAAATACATAGATTGTGGATACAGCAACTGAAGCAGCTTAAATGCCGTAGACAGTATATCTCAGAAACTAGGAGTTTGGCAATCAAAGAACACTCTAGAAATCAAATGTTATAACACACATCTCACGATCAGATCTGGTAAGTTCTACATCTTCCTTCATTTTGGACCTCGCCAGTTCAGCCCTTCGAACGTGTAGTTGATGTGACAGTTCCAGCATTTTCTTTTCAATTTCGTCAGTTAAACCTGCTATTTCTGTTTCCTTAATTTCACAACTTTGTGGTGAATGGAATGAAAGATTGAAATCTGAAGTAAATACCAGACAGTAAAGAGATTCCTTTACTGGGGTGTAATCTCGTTCTTTACACTAATCCAAAGACAAACAATGCATTTTGGCAATGTCCAGTTCAGGATTAAGGTATTGTCGATTTGGAACGTCCTTTCTAGAATGGTGTGAATGGTACCTTGGGAATGATTCTGTGTACTCTTTAACTTGACGTTTGACTTCTGCAGGAGTTTTGTTTGCAGGTTCACATGTACCACGACTATCTGAAGCGACATCTCTTTCTTTGTAAGGAATTTGAAAGGTGTTTTGAAAAGCAAATATGCACATATTAACGTTAGTACCATCCTGTTTATTTAAGGTGTATGTACGAGTGAATGCACGACGTGATTCTGTTGTACTATATGACCGTTTCTTCATTTGTTTGTTGCACCAATTCACAGATAAAACTTTTTTGTGCTAATTCACCTTCTTTGCCAATCGAATAGAACTTTTCAGAACTGCACTGCCAGTCTTCTTCAGGAACACCAACCTCGCAGTTTTTAGGACAACTGCAATCATAGAAACTAAACTTGTTGTATTTGTCAGTAAGACATTCCATCTTCTTTACATTTCGTTTCCTTAAATCAAGATTCCTTGTTCTCTTTGTATCCTTTTTTTTGAATGGCAGGAGGGTTATCTTCAACATCAATAAAGTTTCCACTCGCATCCAGATCAGCAATGTCATCTCCTTCAACGACAGTAATGTTGTTTTAGTTGAGGTACTTGGCATTTGTCCATCATTTCCAGCTCTTTTACTTTTTGGATCATTTATAGGCGCTGACACAGCAGATGCTTGTAGTCTTCTTGTTTCAGCAGTGGTTTGTCTTTTCACATTTCTCTTTTTAAGCTTCCTTTTGGGGATTTCGTTATGAGAGGCATTTTCGTATGAAGAAGCATGTGGAACACATTCTTGATCAGAACCAGAATCACTCAGATTTTCTTCACTAAAGGAAACTATAGTGGGTTACACTAATTTTGCACTCAGTTACTTTCAAAATAGTTGTCTACAAGTTACATCACTAATGTTTTACTCCTGAATGACACCTGAAATAAGTACAAAAATGATAGACCACAAGAACAATGTGATGAAGTAATAAAAAACACAAAAATATAAAGAAATGGGTATTTGTGGATTACACTGTTTCTGCACCAAACCCCTCAATTGGTTTGGTGATCACACATCTTATCAAGGACCGTGTGGCACCTTTTGTAATGTCTAGGGAACCCTCACAAATAGCGATGACTAAAGTATGATTATTGTCATTGAATAAAAATGTATATTCTAGATATATATCAGCAGACCAACATAGGTCTAGTCAGATAGGATGCGAGAGATACCAATACAATTTACAAACAATACACAAAAATGACTCCCACCCCCTTCGCCCAGTGTGTTTGATTTCCATAGTGAGAATAATAAGGGAAAGTGTTGCACCTTGGAACACTTTTAGCATTTCACCCCTAATCAGCTCTGTAATAGAAATTAAATATATTTCCTTATTCCATTTTTAAGTGAAGGCATTAACTTTTTATGTGGCGCTACCTCGTTCTGAAATTACAAAACTTACTCTGGTGAATTAAGTTTTTAAATCTCCGGTGTCTATAACATATGAGTGGTTGTACGTGTTGCTGTCTAATGTTGTCTCCGCAGTGGAATTCTTACGCCTATACGTGATTAGACTCACCCTGCCATGACAGCCTACACCTAGGGATTTCCATAAAAGGAAGTGTAGAATTATGGTTTTACTTCAGTTTCACACTTCGAAACAGTCACCCATATCGGGATGATACTACAGTGAATTCCAGCGGGATACTACAAGTTGTGTATTATTAAAAAACAAATAGAGTGCAAAAATTGTACAAATGTGAAATACACAATATGGAATTCTACCCTACATGTAATTTCGAGATTGGCAGAAAATATGACTTTAGACCGCGACCCCCTGCTATTAGCTGGACACAAAGTTGGCACATACTGATCAGCTGTGGGAAACAGAAGGCCTACAACACGATGGGCACTTTCATAAGAAAGCTCAATGGACAAGGAACTAGAACTGAACACATTTATTGTGATTGCCGAACTGGAGTGTGCGTATCACCTATTGAAGTACGGGCAGCTGTTGTGCTGCACCGATGATCTGCTCGTTCAGCGTTGGCCGCTGTGCAGATGATGTACGTGGCGTGCCTGCATTTCTCTGCATACTCAGTGGACGCAGTATGCCGCCCACAACTCCTACGGTTGATATTACTACAGTATAAGGCAGAAAATGTGTCAATGTTTCTGTTTGCTCAATAGCCAGGAACATAAATTCGACTAAAGTAATTTCCCATAAAGAAGCACTACAATGTATCTGAGACTCAACAGAGAGCTAAGGAATGGTCACTCGCGTAAACAAAATAATAACGCTGCGTCAGAGAAACGACACGTGCGCTGCCTTTGTCGAAAGCAACACTTGTCAAAATTTGACCACCAGCTCCTCCACTATGGTTATCGGCAGCGAAATCCCATCTAGTGATCTTCAGAGGGAAGTACTGTCGATCGCTGCCTGTGGAGAAAAGTCTTTTTCTCCCGCCATACGCCACTTCCAGCTGGACACGCGGCGTCTACCTTTGCATTCCAGGGGACGAATCGCAACGACCATTATAAAAACATTACCTCCCAAGACATGGGTCATGGACCTGCCAGCCAGTCACCTGAAGCTCATAGTCCATTCAGAAGAATTTCTGGAAGGCTCCATTCCCCCTCCTTAACGCGTGTCTGCTTTTCTTGGTTGGAGGCGCGCTCCAGCGCTGCCCACGAGAGGGTTCCACAGGGGTCAGCTTGTGAGCCTCATTTGCGACCCCACGCATACCTTTGCCCTAAAAGGATGTCCTTTCGCATTCTTCCGCCTCGGATGCTGTTTTTCCAGGTATGGTATTCTGAAATCTTTTCGTCTCGCCAGAGAGCACCTCCCACCTGCTGTAGCCGCGTTATGGGGGGCCTGCGGCCTGTAACATCCTAAACCACTGCCACCACACGCTGTTCTCTTTCAGCACAATAAATATCCGCCCCTGCAGAGTACGGCAAGATGCTTCCCAGCCCTTCCTTACCCGACAGGGGCTTCTAGGACTGCGAAGTCACTTAGCCCTTTCTGTCAGTGCTCAGACATAATTAAATCACAGAGATGCAGTATCACAGAAATTGTTAGCCCGTGGTGCTAGCCAGTAACAGTTAATGCAATGATTAATCCGATTTTGCATTGTAAATATGGTCTAAACTAAATATAAATCCACAAGAACATTAAATGTACGGTGACAAAACTTTGCCGCATTACAAAACCAACCCCCATCAACTAATTTTCTGCCACGATCACGGATCAGTTGTGGTATTAGTTAATCAAGCAGAAAATTGTCTCCACAGAACATCTGCTACATGTTCTTGAGAACAGACCACTTTCATGTTGTGCCAGCCCCTATCAGTTTTCTTGTTTGAAGACTACTTTTGTCACTTATTAATCTTTGGTCATTAATTGCACCTTAGCTGGGACCTTGCAATAGAACGCTCGGTTCTGTGTTGTGGCAAGTAAAAATCGATAGCAAAATAGCCAGTGACAAAACAAAATTTACCAACAGATCAATATCCACTTTAACATAGTCTCTACGCTGTCTGTTCTTGCAATGGCAGCCTCCAACCCAGCTATGAATGCTCTGTTGCAATTCAACCTGAAGACCTAAAACATTCACTCCCCAAATATTAATATGATATAAGATTTAAATACTAAAGTACGCACGGTTAATGCGATCCTACGAGATATTTATGAAATATCAAGCGTTGTCGTAGTGATAAATTATAAACAACATAACTATGATCTCGTTAATTACCCTGTAATAAGTTACTGATGATCAGTTGGACAATTGTTACGGCCGTTATTTTATCTTACAGATCAGGATGTGTACTTAACAGCTAGAACAGAACATGCAGACGAATATATATGAGAGTTGCAAGAAAATCATTCTGATATAATAAAATTTGACAAGCAGCGTGGCAGCATCCTTACCACAGAGGGCGACATTGGCGCACAGGTGGGTGGCGTCAGAAACCGATGTCGAGAGCGCACTATTAAAGCTACACTTACAAGGGGAGGCCACGACGTTTGGAACGCGGATTTACTGCAAACTTCGTACACTCATAGTACTCCATGAGGACAACAAAATGTGTAAGCATTAGCGCGTACTTCTCAAGCGTTACTGAGAAAATCGTAATATAATTAAGGTCGTCCAATATATACCTGTGCATGGCCATTTTTACCATGAAGCGACAGCAGCCGAGTGGTTGGACTGGTTTGGATACTTAAGCCGGCCCGGTAACTCAGCGTGTCCGGTCAGAGGGTTAGCTGCTCTCTGTAATAAAAAAACTGAGTTAAAGGATCAACGAGGAATTGAAACGGGTGTCTTGCGACGTCCGCCCTGAGCAGATACAACGAACGAAAACGAACAAAATGAGATTAAAAAAAAGAAAAAAAAGTGGTTAGCGTTGAAGCCCCGTAATCGCTGGATCGCCGGATCGAGTCCCGTTCGTCATTTTTTTTTTTATTTTCAACACAGTCATTTTCTTTGCTATTTATATTACAATTGATATAATGGGAAAAATACATGTGATCGGATGAAATTTTATTAAATTTACAATGTTATTTGGCAGTCTACAAATTTTTATTATCACAATTAATATAATATTCATAACTATCGTCTAGTAAACGACCAAACGCATCAAGTGATACTGAAAATGTATGCTTGTCTGTGTCTTCAAAATTTTTCGTACTTAATCGAAAGAGAACGAGAAACTGCTTCTCGTGAAGACGCTATTAAAATACAGTCCATACTGCATGAGCAATTATCAGCGCCGATATTTAAGGAAATGCTGCGTTATGCATGGTTTGCTTCCAAATTATCGTCTGAAAGAGAGGTTTTTGAATATGTTAACGAGGTTTGTTTTTCCACGGAAAACCTCAAAAGACCTTGATTATCCGGAAACATAACATTTATTCAATGCAGCTGGTGCCGCTTAACTTCATGTTTTCCATGTTTTTACGAAAAATACCATCTTGCAACTTGTACTCGTAATGTCGAAAGCGACGATTAATTGTACATCTTTCGAAAGCCGTCTGTGTCGCTCAAAACTTGGAGGTATCACGTCGTTTCGGGCTCGTTCCAGGTATATGGGATTTCTCAAATCACAGACAAGCATACATTTTCAGTATCACTTTATGCATTTTATGCACATTGTAAATTTAGTAAAAGTTCATCCGATTACACCAACTTTTCCCATTACATCAATTGTAATATAAGTAGTAAAGAAAATGACTGTGTTAGAAATTAAAAAAACGGAACTCGATCCATCGATCCAGTTTGAACGCTAACCACTCGGCTGCGCCGCTTCTTGATAAAAATGGCCACGCACAGGAATATATTTGACGACCTAAATTATCTTGCGATTTTCTCAATAACGCTTGAGAAGTACGCGCTAATGCGTACACATTTTGTTGTCCTTATGGAGTACTACGAGTGTATGAAGTTTACAGTAAATCCGCGTTCCAAACGTCGTGGCCCCCCTTGTCAGTGTAGCTTTAATAGTGCGCTCTCGACATCGGTTTCTCACGCCACCCATCTGTGGGCCAATGTCGCCCTCTGTGGCAGGGATGCTGCCACGCTGCTTGTCAAACGTGCTCCCCGGGGGTCTCCGCAGGCCATCCCCTTCCAACCACGGCTCACTTTATTTCTCGGCCTGGCAGTTACATAACAGCTCTCACCTGTGCTCCCTGCCCCTGTCTGGGGTCTGGCGTCCTGTTCTCGCCGCCTCTGTTTTCATTGTCTGTGTGTTCTGCTGGGCTGTGATCACCGTTGCTCACATCATCCAACATTCTCCACATGCTGCACTAGATTGCTTAACACTACATGCTTTCATAATTACCGAATCATATGCACAAGATTGCTTGACACTACATGCTTGTGTAACTAGTTGGCTTTACATATCAGTTACTGACTTAAAGGCACGAGATTATTTAGCACTACATGCTCATATATCTAACTGGCTTTAAATTTCAAAATGATTAATTGACTTTGTATTTCAAAATGATTATGTTAGTCTTTTCGAATAAAATTTAAAATGTGTTACATCGTGATTGAAAGATTGGTGATTATGGTAGATGGGCTAGAGATGTGAACACAGGTTTGGATGTAAGTACATTTTACCAGTTCATGCAGTTAATGTTTTTGCTACCCAGAATAATTGTAATTCCACTAAACGGCTCTGAGCACTATGGGACTTAACATCTGAGGTCATCAGTCCCCTAGAACTTAGAACTACTTAAACCTAACTAACCTAAGGACATCACACACATCCATGCCCGAGGCAGTATTCGAACCTGCGAGAGTAGCAGTCGCACGGTTCTGGACTGAATGTAATTCCACTATTAAAGTTATTTATGAAGTTATTAAGGCTATCAACTGGTCTCTCGACGTGCAGCAATGTTTCAGACAGGCTGGCTCTAACATCTTCTAATTTCGTCTCTAGTTCCTTCTTTCCCATTCTTCGATTCCTGGTCGTTCCCAAGTTCCTTCTTGGCATGAGTTTGAAAATATTAAACAGGACAAATCTTGTTTTCGTACAGACTTCCATTGTATTAACCTTGCTACATTATAAGACGTTTTTCTTTTCTACCTGCATTAAACGAATTCTATCCTTCCTCCTATCACCACGTGTTTTTTCAAATAAACCCAATTTGCGCAAACTGTGCCGTGTCCTCTCAATAATCAATAAAAATCATCAATCTCGTGTCTGTGACGAGCTCACCACATTTCAAAAAACTAGCTTTCTACCTCGGGCTGACAATGAGAAGTACCATGATAACAGAAGTCACACTGACTTGGCCAAGAAACACCTTATGCCATTACTTCACCCTAACTGGAAAAGCTTAACCTTTTTGTTGACTTTCAAATACGCAGGTTGGCTACACGCCTTCGACTTATATGGTGTTTATTACACCTCCCTACATGACATACGTAGTCCAAAAAGTTGATACACTACAGTTCACTGAATTTGTGTTTGCAGCAGATGGAATGACTGTCCATTCTAGAAGAAACATAGCGTTCTTTAATTTCACTGATTTAAAGATCCCCTGATATAAGGGTACGATGTCTTATGCCTCCAACATCTGTATTGTCGTTATGACAGTTCCTATGACACCTCAAATAACGACATTCTTATGACACCCCAAATAACACATTTTAATTTTTTTTTCGTGAATACTAATCTGTCCTGTACTAAAAATGCATTTTCCTATTCTGTTTATAATTTCTATATGTGTGTTCTTTGACACGTTGAACCACTCTACAAATGCCCTGAGGTGGCTCACGTCGTGAACCATAAGTGATTTACCAGATTTTATCCCCTCAAGCTCCACCGTGTTCACGTGAGCAATGCGATGCACTTGGCGCAGGTCCGTGGTATGCAGAGAGGAAATTCTGTCAAATCTTTTTCTGCTTATTTAACAACCGGTGGGCTCTGAGCAGAACCTGTTGTCCAACGTGGAATTTCCTGTCTTTTTCGTTTCTTTCTGTCCGTGTTTTTCGTTTCTGTCCCGCAACATGGATGTTGTGGAATTCTTGCTTCACAATTTCTTTATACTGCAGCCGAGTTCTAGATGGGAAATCTACTGCGTACCTGATCAAAGCTCGTTTATTACATCTCGAAAGTCTCTCAAGTACACATCCCAAGTTGCGTCTTTCTTTGCGCAATATAGGCGACATAAATTGCCCAAATATTTCATAATGTACTCACTTTATTCGAGCTCGCGTGATACCGGAAAATGTACACAGGTTTTATTCTATGGCTTCTCCATGTGCCCTGCCTTTTCTGCGAGCTATATTGTGGTCTGTTGTCTGAGAGTATTCGGTCAAAGCAATCCACCTGTCAGAGGAAGTCACTGCACAGTGCTTAACTGAGCAACGACCGTTTTGTCTTAGATAGTGGTGTGAAGGTAATATATTTAGAGGTACCTCCACCACTACCATTAGTTAAACCCTCTTGATATTTTTAGCAGGGGGCCCATCAGGTCAGATGTGACCGTTTGCGTCAGTTTTGTTCGCACAATAAGGTTCACGGGTGCCTCTATGCTAACTGTGGTCGGTTTTACCCTCTGACAGTCCTTACAGACAGCCAGTAGCTTCCGAACGTGTCACTCACATTGCTGAAGCGACACAAGCTCTTTAATATTAAGAAACACTTCTTCACACTGAAATATGTGTAGCTGAGATGTGTGTACCATATCACTTTGATTATTAATTCTTCTGTCGCACACACTACCCTTAAGTTGCTGCTCGCATTTGTTCTGAAAAATAGGACGCCCTTCCACAAAAGGTGGTGCTATCGGATTTGTGCCTGGATGTTGTCTCTCCATTTCATTTTGATTGCGAGAAGATGTGAATCCTTGTCTTGCTTCGCTCTTATTTCTTTCATCGAGGTCATTATGAAGTTTCCAAAGGTCACCTTCTTTATACAGGGTGTTACAAAAAGGTACAGCCAAACTTTCAGGAAACATTCCTCACACACAAAGAAAGAAACTATTGTTGAGTGGTACTTAAGTAAATAAATTAGTGAAATCAAAGTGAAGTAGAAATTAGAATATAAATGAAAAACTTGGGTTAGTTTAGAGAGTTACATACTGGCATTCAGCGGGCAGAACAGCAGAACAGAAGAGACAATGACCGTGAAGTCAGCAAGTTCCACATAAGCGGGCGCTGTCGATTCAGCCGTCAGGGCATCACCCGACCGGCTCACGTGTTTCTCAGTTGTCGCATGTGAGCAAAGGCCCTTGCCTACATCCCAAGAGCCAATGACCGACGTTAAGAAGATTCTTCGAGAAGCTTTTCAACGTGACAGAAGAGGCAATGGCCGTGAAGTCGTTCACCTCCAGTGAACTGAAGTGAATAAATACGCGAGACGTGGTGGGCCCGACAAACGGAGACAGAGACGGAGACGAAGACGGAGACGAGCGATGAAGAAGACGAAGAAGTGAAGAAGCGTAGCAGTTGTTTTAAGTCAGTTTCGGTGCTGAAGACCGTCATGCAAGAAGAGACTACATCATGCACAGACGCACCAAGTCCGCTGCTGTAATGGAATAGCAAGCAGCAGTCTCAGCGCCAGAAGACAGAACTTAAAAGGTATTTGAAGTCTGATTTTACGCACCCGGGTGACTCGTGAGGACGGGAAGGAGACGGCCTCACGTCAGCAGTCACCTGTGAGCTGGGATGAAGATCTGACAGCTGAAGACTGGCAAGCGGGAGTGCGTTGTTCAAGTCCGGGACACTGGCCTTCCCCCGCCGCGCCGCTCCGCTGGCCGACGCACAACACACGCGGCCGCTTAGAGAAGAGAAACACTGGGACGCCACATTCAAGGTATCACCATCCGATGCACGACTTCGCTCGCAATAATTAAACGGGCCACCTCGCTCTGCGCGTCTCCAGTCAGCTGGGCGAGACGGCGACACGAGATACACACAGCTACGCAATCAGACGCCGCCGCCGCCGCTGCCGCAGCAGAAGGGTACGCAAACGACACGGCTGCTGCTCTCCGAACCAGAACGTCCAGTAAGATACAGTTGTACGAAACTTTCAATAAAAGTTATCTTATGTAAAAATGCTGTTTCATTCTACCTCATACCCGAGCCAAGGAAGAACCCACCCTGCCCACATGTTGTTAAGAGAGAAAAATTAATTTATCTAGTATTTTCACCCTGACATAATGCTTTAGAATGCTCATCCTGACAAGTGACAGCATCAAAAGAGAAAACCCAGTTACATTTAGTGACAGAAGTGTTACATTTAGTGTCACAACTGTTACACTATGTCATGTGGACACGTGTCCGGAAACGCTTACTTTCCATGTTAGAGCTCATTTTATTACTTCTCTTCAAATCACATTAATCATGGAATGGAAACACACAGCAACAGAACGTACCAGCGTGACTTCAAACACATTGTTACAGGAAATGTTCAAAATGTCCTCCGTTAGTGAGGATACACGCATCCACCCTCCGTCGCATGGAATCCCTGATTCGCTGATGCAGCCCTGGAGAATGGCGTATTGTATCACAGCTGTCCACAATACTAGCACGAAGACTCTCTACATTTGGTACCGGGGTTGCGTAGACAAGAGCTTTCAAATGCCCCCATAAATGAAAATCAAGAGGGTTGAGGTCAGGAGAGCGTGGAGGCCATGGAATTGGTCCGCCTCTACCAATCCATCGGTCACCGAATCTGTTGTTGAGAAGCGTACGAACACTTCGACTGAAATGTGCAGGAGCTCCATCGTGCATGAGCCACATGTTGTGTCGTACTTGTAAAGGCACATGTTCTAGCAGCACAGGTAGAGTATCCCGTATGAAATCATGATAACGTGCTCCATTGTGCGTAGGTGGAAGAACATGGGGCCCAATCAAGACATCACCAACAATGCCTGCCAAACGTTCACAGAAAATCTGTGTTGATGACGTGATTGCACAATTGCGTGCGGATTCTCGTCAGCCCACACATGTTGATTGTGAAAATTTACAATTTAATCACGTTGGAATGAAGCCTCATCTGTAAAGAGAACATTTGCACTGAAATGAGGATTGACACATTGTTGGATGAACCATTCGCAGAAGTGTACCCGTGGAGGCCAATCAGCTGCTGATAGTGCCTGCACACGCTGTACATGGTACGAAAACAACTGGTTCTCCCGTAGCACTCTACATACAGTGACGTGGTCAACGTTACCTTGTACAGCAGCAACTTCTCTGACGCTGACATTAGGGTTATCGTCAACTGCACGAAGAATTGCCTCGTCCATTGCAGGTGTCCTCGTCGTTCTAGGTCTTCCCCAGTCGCGAGTCATAGGCTGGAATGTCCCGTGCTCCCTAAGACGCCGATCAATATGCTTCGAACGTCTTCCTGTCGGGACACCTTCGTTCTGGAAATCTGTCTCGATACAAACGTACCGCGCCACGGCTATTGCCCCGTGCTAATCCATACATCAAATGGGCATCTGCCAACTCCGCATTTGTAAAAATTGCACTGACTGCAAAACCACGTTCGTGATGAACACTAAACTGCTGATGCTACGTACTGATGTGCTTGATGCTAGTACTGTAGAGCAATGAGTCGCATGTCAACACAAGCACCCAAGTCAACATTACCTTCCTCCAGTTGGGCCAACTGGCGGTGAATAGAGGAAGTACAGCACATACTGACGAAACTAAAATGAGCTCTAACATGGAAATTAAGCGTTTCCGGACACATGTCCACATAACATCTTTTCTTTATTTGTGTGTGAGGAATGTTTCCTGAAAGTTTGGCCGTACCTTTTTGTAACACCCTGTATAGTTTACGGAGAAATGTTCCTCTTCGAGTTCTGTCCTACGATAGTCCACTCCTATAGGTGAACGGTACAACGTGTCGGTGATCACATTTGTGGGTCCTGGTACGTGACCGGTGTGAAGTTGTATTCCTTAAGCAATCGTCCCAGTCGCCCGTGCTTGTGTTTAGCTGTCAGGAGGAACTGCAGTGCTTTATGATACGTGTATACTCTTGTTTTGCGCCCATAGAGCAAGTAAACGAGAATACACCATATATTGTCACACCTCTTCCTACCGCCGCCATCTCTCCTCTGTCTAAAATGACGAGCGGGAGTCTCCCTTCTGCTGATCCTACCTCTTGCTGATAAAATTTTTCGCGTCAGTTTGTTTCTGTAGGTCTACCAAGTCCTCACGTATACGACGGTGGTCCGATAAAACTTCTCAAGGAAGTTTTGGATTATAGGACTCATCTAGCGGGTAGTTCCGGATCCTCATTACACCTCTGTCGTGTCTACGTGTCTCCCACTGCATTAGCGTAACCAGCGTAGTATGCACATTGCTGCTTCTTTTCTGGAGCTGACTGGCCAGGCAGATGATACTGTCCACATAATCCAAAATATTTTTTCGTTCGTCCAGTTTTTGCACAAATCTGATCGCTGTTTCTAGATTTATCCTGCTGACTAGTATTACGCGCTCTACTTCGTGTCAGCATCGACACAGCTTCCAACTCTCCTCACGTACGCACAGATAAGGGATAATTATAAAAGCTATAAAGTACTGTTCACTATCTGGACTTTAAACGTGGCTGGCAGTTTCTATTCGTTACCAATACAATACAGCATTCCGGTTTTCTGTCATCTTGAGCTACACACAGTCCCGTGGTAATGACACAATACATTAATACCCAACACAAATAACGACAAAATCAACGTTGGAAAAAAATTGTTTGGGGTCATAAGAAACTAAAAAATTCTGAAAAGAGAATATATGATTAGCGCGAGGCAGAGCATATGTAATTCGATCTACAGCGCGAATTTACAATACACGTAGTGGAATTTTCACATACTTGGTTGTAGTTCCATTGTATTGTATGTTAACCAGGGGTCGGCGGTTGTGGCCGAGTGGTCCAAGCCGCTTCAGTCCGGAACCGCGCTGTTGCTACGGTCGCAGGTTCGAATCCTGCCTCGGGCATGGATGTGTGTGATGTCCTTAGGTTAGTTAGGTTTAAGTAGTTCTAAGTCTAGGGGACTGATGACCTCTGATGTTAAGTCCCATACTGCTTAGAGCCGCATCGGGGGCCGAACCGCACAGTAACCCTGAAAGAGTGGTTCGGTGTGGGGCGGCGGAGGGGTGAAGTGGACTGCAGCAGTCGTCGTGCGGTTGTGGACCACTGCAGCTGCGGCGCGGACGGAGCCTCTTCAAATGGCTCTAAGCTGTATGGGACTTAACATCTGAGATCATCAGTTCCCTAGACTTAGAACTACTTAAACCTAACTAACCTAAGGACTTCACACACATCCATGCCCAAGGCAGGATTCGAACCTGCGACCATAGCAACAGCGCGGTTCCGGACTGAAGCGCCTTGAACCGCTCGGCCACAGCGGCCGACCCCTGTTTAACATACAATACAATGGAACTACAACCAAGTATGTGAAAATCCCACTACGTGTATTGTAAATTCGCTCTGTAGATTGAATTACATATGCTCTGCCTCGCGCTAATCTTATATTTTCTGTTCAGAATTTTTTAGTTTCTTCTGACCCCAAACAATTGTTTTCCAACGTTGATTTTGTCGTTATTTGTGTTGGGTATTAATTTATTGTGTCATTACCACGGGACTGTGTGTAGCTCAAGATGACAGAAAACTGGAATGCTGTATTGTATTGGTAACGAATAGAAACTGCCAGCCACGTTTAAAGTCCAGATAGTGAACAGTACTTTATAGCTTTTATAATTATCCCTTATCTGTGCGTACGTGAGGAGAGTTGGAAGCTGTGTCGATGCTGACACGAAGTAGAACGCGTAATACTAGCCATCAGGATAAATCTGTAAACAGCGATCAGATTTGTACAAAAACTGGACGAACGAAAAAATATTTTGGATTATGTGGACAGTATCATCTGCCTGGCCAGCCAGCTCCAGAAAACGAGCAGCAATGCCCCCCCCCCCCACCTCCCCCACTCCCGTCGAAGATTCGAGTCCTCCCTCGGTCAAGGGTTAACCAATGAATGCTGTAGGGAGGAGGTTGTTCTGTAACCTCTACACAGTGTGGCAGCTGTGCAGTCCCAGCTGTGTGAGATCTTCTTTCCCTTTCAGGTCTCACTCATTCTTCCTCTTTCCTGTTCTCAAAAATTTCGACTTTTCTTTCCAAATACTAAAATTTTCCGTTATGACTATCAAGCTAGCATTAAGCTAATGAATGCTGTAGGGAGGAGGTTGTTCTGTAACCTCTACACAGTGTGGCAGCTGTGCAGTCCCAGTTGTGTGAGATCTTCTTTCCCATTTCAGATCTCACTTATTCTTCCTCTTTCCTATCCACAAAAATTTCGACCTCTTCTTTCCAGACATGAAAATTTTCTGTCATAGCTATCAAGCCATGAGTTATGTAACCATTCTATCTACCGATTAGTGAAGAAAAATACCTAATGTGACAAACCTAATAGTGACATAAACAACAGAGAAGTATGACGTAATTAAGATACAAAGGTATTTGAGTAACAAGTATGTATAGAACCCTGGTAATATTGTGAGTACAAAGTGTTGTTTTATTGGAAATGGTCCACCAACAGTAATTTAAAAAGGTATATGAATTCATGTACAAGCAGGATCTGAAGTGGTAGTGAAACCTAGTGTATGCATTAGAGCTAACTAAGAAATAGTAAAAGAGATTGCTTAGTGTTAGGAAAAATATGCAGATAAGTTGTAAGATTAAACTCACCTGGTGTAGCAAGGAAAGGCAGTGTAATAGAATTGAGTAGTGTTTGTGGTTGAGACGTGAAGGACACGTCCCTGAAGTATTTATAAGGTTGGAGCTGGCCATTATTTTAGTGTAGTGTGTGATAGGATACACCTACACGTATTGAGGTTATGAGTTGGAGGCGTGAATGCGACCATAGGTACCCTTATGTTAGATGAGACAGAGCAGCTCATGGTGTCCTATAGGTTTAAGCAATTTAGCATTACGCTCGTCCATAATTACTTGATGCACTTTAGTGGTAGGTCTGAGAGAGACTACCTGAGGTTTCAGCGTCTGATCGAGTGGAAATGGATTGCCACGTGAGCAAACTAATCAGCTGCAGTACACTATGAATATGAAATAAATGTGCTATCCTATGCTTTAAATATTAATAGAGTGAGTGTTAAATAAGTACATACACTAGCAAAATAAATAAATAACATACTGACAGACGTGAAACATTATTTTAGCTCAGCATAAATACACTTCAAAGTAAGTAAGTACCTAATTGCAGATGTGGAACTGACAACAGCAGAGGACCAATAAGTGGATTTAGTAGTCAACTAAACGTAGTGTGTTTTGAACACTCGCAACTGCACTATTACCGAAAGTTACTCACATGTACAAAGAAGCTGAGAAAACAACCACTAATCATACTCATACTATCTCTAAGAATAAGGTAATCAAAGATGAGTTAGTTAAGTGCTTAAAATACAAATGTATCAGGAATGTACCGAGCATTGGTTCAGTGTTCCGGCCCAGAAATAACAAATTCAGATTAAATATGGTTTATGATTGTATGCCTTAGGAGCATAAATTTTCTCTAGTACATGACTAACGGCGTTTGGAGCCATTTGTTTACCGATTTTATGACAATTAAGTAACCACGAGAATAAAATTGAAAAAATTCTGTTAACTTTGTTACAGCAAAATATTGAAGGATAAAATGTGTATCCCCATTTCATTGTGACCCACCCATAGATATTAAGTGAACAGAGTCTGAGGCACTCTTTTTGTTTGTTCTACAGGACAAACCAGATAATGGCAGCCGGGTAGCTGCGTGAAAGTGTGGAGTGACTTGGACACAACTCACAGTGACCCCTCCCCTTTCCCCCATGTAATTTAGAGAGAACGTGAAGGACGCACACCATAGCAACTTCCCTTCCTCTACCCTTGTGAATGGAAGTGTAGGACGCCAGCCAAAGCGGCTACAACCACGTGTGTAAAAATTATTTGTGAACTTTTCTTTCAGGTTTAGAAAAGACTGCTAAGAGATAATCATCTGTTTATGTATCATGTTATTTTCTTCGAATTTGTGTATGTGAAAATGTATTTAATGTATTTAATGGATCTAAGATTTTCACAATTTTTCAATTTGTATGTGTTTGTTTGTCTAAGGCAATATGTATGCCAAAATATTTCATTGACTTTGCTTAAAATTTTGAGTAATGACATTGTTTAAAAGGCAGTGAACGTGCCTACAATTTAAATAATTAATGTAGGTAATCAGTTTTCTTTAATGGTTCTACATGTTTATATTTCAATTTTGATTTTTCATAGGGAGTTAAACTGTACTCTTGCTTCCCTTTTTGTAATTAAATTTTTTTTTCATTCATTAACATTCATAAACAAAAAATTTAAGTAGAGGGTGATGTAGGAAAACAGCCTACTCACGCTGTAGTAAATTCACATCAGTTTCCATTATGTGCCAGCCAGTCTGCTGTAACTAGCTCTGACGTCATAAATGTTGCGCAATACCTTAAAAATCAAGCAAATGACCTAAAACTTTTCTAGCATGTCAGGAATAATACTAAATTAATGTGTGTTAAATATCAGTTCGATAACTTCAGCCATTTTCGAAATTTGGACGTTTTTCTGAAAAAATCATTGGCGCAACAGAAAAGAGCTAGAGACTTCAAAATTTATATTTAGATTCATCTTTCATAATGATTTAATAAAAACAGTACTTTGGATTTCACAAATTAAGATTTTAGTGGAAATTCATGATTTTCTGGTTTTCATCTCAAAACTGAAGGAAGCAAGATAGATTAAGTAGGCTAATAAATAAGGCTAGGATGTTTAGATTTAAATAGGTTGGAGGTCCGCTATGACTATGAAGATGTGAAAAGTTTCTTTTGAATACCTATAAAATTATAGCGATAGCGGATCTCAAAAGGGCCAGTTCAGAGCTCATCTACTGCGTGCAGTGTAATTTAATTAATTCTCTCGCCCAAAATATTTAACTTAGCCACGTCAAAATTTTATTATCAATACTTACCTGCGTGCTGAATGCACGTTTAAATTAAGAGCTTCATCGGCCATCAGCAAAAGAAGCTATAAATTATTATGTAACTTGAAGTGGTGCGTTACTAGCCCAGCGGCTAGTCGGGAGAGCCGATTTGATCAGGCGTTCCCTTAGCCGTCCGCACCGCGGCTTTATATATAAGAACGAGGAAGCAAGGCCCCAGTTCTCTCCAGACGCTGAATGACACGCCATCTGTGTCGGGAGTCGCGTCGGATCGGTATCACTGCTACAAACAGCCTCGGGTGCCGTATTAAGTTACTAGAGATACGCGGAACCATGAAAACATTTCAAGTGAAGTGTTAATTCTGGGATGATTTTCATTATCTAGCTTCAGTTTGCGTATTGTCATATTTTCACGTGCCGTCGCGGGACAGACATTCTACCAAATATTTAGCGTGGCGTTTGATGAAATACACTCCTGGAAATTGAAATAAGAACACCTTGAATTCATTGTCCCAGGAAGGGGAAACTTTATTGACACATTCCTGGGGTCAGATACATCACATGATCACACTGACAGAACCACAGGCACATAGACACAGGCAACAGAGCATGCACAATGTCGGCACTAGTACAGTGTATATCCACCTTTCGCAGCAATGCAAGCTGCTATTCTCCCATGGAGACGATCGTAGAGATGCTGGATGTAGTCCTGTGGAACGGCTTGCCATGCCATTTCCACCTGGCGCCTCAGTTGGACCAGCGTTCGTGCTGGACGTGCAGACCGCGTGAGACGACGCTTCATCCAGTCCCAAACATGCTCAATGGGGGACAGATCCGGAGAACTTGCTGGCCAGGGTAATTGACTTACACCTTCTAGAGCACGTTGGGTGGCACGGGATACATGCGGACGTGCATTGTCCTGTTAGAACAGCAAGTTCCCTTGCCGGTCTAGGAATGGTAGAACGATGGGTTCTATGACGGTTTGGATGTACCGTGCACTATTCAGTGCCCCCTCGACGATCACCAGTGGTGTACGGCCAGTGTAGGAGATCGCTCCCCACACCATGATGCCGGGTGTTGGCCCTGTGTGCCTCGGTCGTATGCAGTCCTGATTGTGGCGCTCACCTGCACGGCGCCAAACACGCATACGACCATCATTGGTACCAAGGCAGAAGCGACTCTCATCGCTGAAGACGACACGTCTCCATTCGTCCCTCCATTCACGCCTGTCGCGACACCACTGGAGGCGGGCTGCACGATGTTGGGGCGTGAGCGGAAGACGGCCTAACGGTGTGCGGGACCGTAGCCCAGCTTCATGGAGACGGTTGCGAATGGTCCTCGCCGATACCCCAGGAGCAACAGTGTCCCTAATTTGCTGGGAAGTGGTGGTGCGGTCCCCTACGGCACTGCGTAAGATCCTACGGTCTTGGCGTGCATCCGTGCGTCGCTGCGGTCCGGTCCCAGGTCGACGGGCACGTGCACCTTCCGCCGACTACTGGCGACAACATCGATGTACTGTGGAGACCTCACGCCCCACGTGTTGAGCAATTCGGCGGTACGTCCACCCGGCCTCCCGCATGCCCACTATACGCCCTCGCTCAAAGTCCGTCAACTGCACATACGGTTCACGTCCACGCTGTCGCGGCATGCTACCAGTGTTAAAGACTGCGATGGAGCTCCGTATGCCACGGCAAACTGGCTGACACTGACGGCGGCGGTGCACAAATGCTGCGCAGCTAGCGCCATTCGACGGCCAACACCGCGGTTCCTGGTGTGTCCGCTGTGCCGTGCGTGTGATCATTGCTTGTACAGCCCTCTCGCAGTGTCCGGAGCAAGTATGGTGGGCCTGACACACCGGTGTCAATGTGTTCTTTTTTCCATTTCCAGGAGTGTATTTTCATCAAATTATGGTGAGCATTCTTTTTAACATTTAATTCGGACATTTATAGTTGCATCAGTGCATTAGACTCTGAACTGCTCTGTTAGGTAGGTTGTAGGGATACTTGTGTTTTTTATCAGTGAATTTCAGAATATATTCAACTATTTTGGAAAATCGTTTTTGATTAGAAATCCCGGACAATCTCCTAATTCCTCAGAGCTATAAGCTGCAGCTATAATGGTATTCTCAGATGAAGTGGGCACTAGGAACTCTATTTACAGGCTTCACGTTTGTTAAATCACTTTCTGGGTGCTAAAAAAGTAAATAGAGAGCCAGTGTTGAGAACGGCGAAAGACAGCATTAACAACATTCTAAAAGCCTGAAACGGATTCAACATGCAAGTATACATCAGCATTTAGATTTATTTTTACAAGTTATTCGCCGCCCCACAAGTCGTGTCCCAAATGGGCGTGCTGACTAGTAATTACGGACACACATGGAGGCATTTTCGAGTCCACTCATTGACTAAAGTGACTGACCGGAGTGCAGAAAACCCCGCCTGGAAAGCGATGGACGTGGACTCGCCAACTGTGTATAGTGCCACGGAGAAGCTGAACTTCGTAGACGACGTAATAAGCCAAATCCCTGACATTCGGAAATTAGTAAGGGATCTTCAAGTGTCGCGCCACTTCTCTTACAGAAGCACATTCCATGGGAAAGTAACCATTCGATCTTGGAAGAATACGTCGAGGAACTCAGCACGGAGAAGTATGTATTGACGATAAAAGGTCCCGCACTCTACGTCACCAGAGGTGAAAGCGCAAACATAGTACTTACAAGCGGAAAAAGCGCTTATGATAAAAGAGCAGTAGCAGTCCGTGATTTAACATGCGTCTGTTACTGAAGCCATAGAAAAAAAGGACAAATTTCAAAAGCAAAGAGGGTGGCCAAGACACGACTGGTGAAATTGCGGAAAGTCCAACATTCTTTATCTGACTCTTCGGGTATGTAATCAGAGGATGTGCAACACTGCCACGAAATCGAGAGATATATTGATATAATTAGCGCAGAAAATCATTATGCCAACTGGAGTAATCTAGTCATTGTGACGACATTGACAGCAAGTCGTTTCTCTGGGACTATCCTAGGATAGACGAACGAGAACAGGAGGTTCGGGACATGCACGAATAGAACAATTTATATGTATAAAATAGAACAGGACAGATATACACTTTCGAAAATGTGATTGAACTTACAGCAAAATTGTAGTGTAGGCACTACAATTGCAAATTGATTGGTTCTCAGAGGTGTAGGCTCGAGTAACCATAAACAGCACTTACATAGTGTGTCTCAAAACCTTAGGCTCCAAATTATATGCACAGCAGATGTTAATAAACAGACTATTTTGAGATAAGCAACCAATGGCTGGAAGTGAATACGAGATGTGATCAAAAAGTAAACGGAATTTTTCAGTTTCAGGGCTTTATACATATAATTTTCATTTTTTTTATCTTGTTGGTACACATGTTACATATGAAACTTCCTGGGAGATTAAAACTGTGTGCAGGACCGAGACTCGAACTCAGGACCTTTGCTTTCCGCGGGCAAGTGCTCTACCAACTGAGCTACCCAAGCACCACTCACGCTCTATCCTCACAACTGTACTTCTGCCAGTACCTCGTCTCCTACCTTACAAACTTTACAGAAGCTCTCCTGCGACCTTGCAGAAGTAGCCTTTCGCTGTTGGTAGAGCAATTGCCCGCGAAAAGCAAACATCCCGAGTTCGAGACTCGGCCCGGCACATAGTATTAATCTGCCAGGAAGTTTCATATCAGCGCACACTCCGCTGCAGAGTGAAAATCTCATTCTGGAAACATCCCCTAGGCTGTGGCTAAACCATGTCTCCGCAATATCCTTTCTTTCAGGAGTGCTAGTTCTGCAAGGTCACAGGAGAGCTTCTGTAAAGTTTGGAAGGTAGGAGACGAGGTACTGGCAGAAGTAAAGTTGTGAGGACGGGGCGTGAGTCGTGCTTGCGTAGAGTTGGTAGAGCATGGGTTAGCTGCCCTCTGTAATAAAAAAACTGAGTTAATGGATCAACGACGAACTGAAATGGGTGTCTTGCAACGTCCGCCCCGAGCAGATACAACGAACAAAATGAGATATAAAGTCGCCGGCACGGTAGCTCAGCGTGTTCGGTCAGAGAGCGGGTTGGCCTCTGCAGTAAAAAAAATGAGTGAAACGATCAAGAAACGAACTTGACCAGATATCATATGACATCCGCAACGAACAAACACAACGATCAACAACGAACAAAATGGAGGGAAAAAAAAGAGCTGGTAGAGCACTTGCCCGCGAAGGGCAAGGTCTCGAGTTCGAGTCTCGGTCCAACACACAGTTTTAATCTGCCAGGAAGTTTCATATCAGCGCACACTCCGCTGCAGAGTGAAAGTCTCATTCTGGACATGTTACTGATGTCTGTATTTTCAGCTGTCTTGAATATTTAGTTTATTGTTGACAGTTGGAAAGGTTATGCGTGTTTTCGAGTTCTCGGCTAATTTTTACTTTGGAAAAAGATGTATCAAATAATCTGCATTAAATTTTTCTTGAAAAATGGAATAAAATGCAGCACCGCATTCGAAATGTTGACTGTGGCTTTTGGCAAATCTGTTATGAGTAAGACAAGAGTTTACGAGTGGTATAAACGTTTCAAAGAGGGTCGAGAAGACGTCGAAGACGACGACCGCCCTGGACGCCCTAGCACATCAATTACTGACGACAAGGCGGAAGAAGTAAATAAACTGGTTTTGGAAAACCATCAGAGAGGTTGCTGACGATGTTGGCATGTCCTTTGGCGCATGGTAAGCAATTTTTACGGATGTTTTGAGTAGGACACGTGTAGCAGCAAAATTTGTTCTGAAATTCTTGAATTTCGATCAAAAACGACGTCACGTGGACATCGCTCAGGTACTGCTGAATGAAGACAACGTTCCGGAGCTTTTAAAGGAGGATATAACATGTGAAGAAACATGGATATACAGATATGACGTCGAAACCAAGGCCCAAGAGTCCCAATAGAAACTGTCTGAAGATTTTAGACCGAAAAAATTCGAGAAGTTCGACCACATATTCTATTAGAATAGGATAGTGCATCGTGAGTTTCTGCGTTATGGTCGTACGGCCAATAAGGAATACAATCTAGAAGTTATGCGCCATTTACGCGAAGCAATCCGAATAAAACAACCAGAATGCTCCCACTCACACTGTAAGTAGGCTGTTTAGGTTTTCTTATTGGTAACGCCACGTAGCGCTCTATATGAAAATCACTGGCTGTGATGTGTGCAGTCTGTGGCTGGTTTGCATTGTTGTTGGCCATTGTAGTGTTGGACAGCTGGATGTTAACAGCGTGTAGCGTTGCGCAGTTGGAGGTGAGCCGCCAGCAGTGGTGGATGTGGGGAGAGAAATGGAGGAATTTTGAGAGCGGATGATCTGGACGTGTGTCCATCAGAAACAGTACATTTGTAAGAATGGATGTCATGAACTGCTATATATATTATGACTTTTGAACACTATTAAGGTAAATACATTGTTCTCTATCAAAATCTTTCATTTTCTAACTATGCCTATCAGTAGTTAGTGCCTTCAGTAGTTAGAATCTTTTATTTAGCTGGCTGTAGTGGCACCCGCTGTATTGCAGTAGTTCGAGTAATGGAGATTTTTGTGAGGTAAGTGATTCATGAAAGGTATAGGTTAATGTTAGTCAGGGCCATTCTTTTGTAGGGATTACTGAAAGTCAGATTGCGTTGCGCTAAAAAAAAAAAAAAAAAAAAAAAAAAAAAAAAAAGTGTGTCAGTTTAAGCACAGTCATTTATAATTTTTCTAAGGGGACGTTTCATAAGTCGACCCTCAGCCGAGGATACCTCACTGGAATCTTCTGATTTTTTTCCTTGTAGTTTGTGTAATTAGTGTAGCTATTGTTTATTGCTAGCGCGTAATTATAGAGAGAATTTCCTTTGTAGTTGTTGCTTTTCATTGTTGTACAGTAAAATAGTTGTGGCATGCATGTAGATTTGCACCAAGTATTGCGCAGCTGCACTAGCAATTAACGAGATTTTATTTTCAGAGCTATGTTAATGTGTTTTCTTATTTTACTGTTCAAATTGCGCTTTTCTGTTATCGTGTGAAATATTGTGACAATAATGGCGTGTCAAAAACGTAACACTAGGCTCGAAAGTAAACTGAGAAATACTATTACGACGACGAGCGTAGCTTATCAGCACGACTGTGTAATGAATTAACAGACATTCAAAGTAGTAATTTGGTTATTGTGCATAGGGAAATGGAGCGGACGGCAAACAATGGTGTAGACAGTGAAACAATTAGTGAACAGGAAAGCATTATCGATCGATCGGTCGGCAACAGCTCGCCTCAGGAATCGGAAATGACAGGACACAATCTTGCAAATACTGCAGATTCAGGTTTTGGGTCCTCACCGTTTTCTCAAATAAGTCAAGACACATTTTCTGCTTATCAAAATGTTTCAGACACCAGTGCATTGTTATTACAATTAATACAACAAATGGGACAAAAGCTTCAAACGTTAGACACAATGGAACAAAATCTTCAAAAGTTAGACACGATGGAACAAAATCAGAGACAAACACACCAAAAGCTTCAAAAGTCAGACACAATGGAACAAAATCTTCGGAAGTTAGACACAAGGGAACAAAATCTTCAAAAGTTAGACTCAGTGGAACAAACACGTGAAGACTTAACTGCAGAGTTACTTAAAATCGAATATAAATGTCGAAAAGTCTGTAATGACGTAAAAACACAAATCTGTGAGCATTTTCAACCTATTTTTTCGCGTTATGAAAATGCATTACAGTATCACGCAGCAGCCATAAAACAACTACAGACTATTGTTGATGAAAATCATGACACCTTGCAAGCTAAAATTGACTCAGTTGCATCTACCGATTCGGT
The DNA here is from genome assembly GCF_023864345.2 of Schistocerca serialis cubense. Lineage (NCBI taxonomy): Eukaryota > Metazoa > Arthropoda > Insecta > Orthoptera > Acrididae > Schistocerca > Schistocerca serialis. The sequence goes on from NC_064640.1 coordinate 310,659,654, forward strand.
TACGCAACTTGCAAAAACTCAGGAAAACTTAAAGGACACAGTAAATATGATTTCAACACAAATGGACACTCTGAAACTTGATTCAGAAAAACACACTCAGGAAATCAGTTCACTATCGGAGAAAGTAGCCGAACTTTCGGATCAGTTCACTAACTTATCTACAAAGGTAGATGATGCTCTGAATGACACAAGACCCTTAGCCTTCACTGACACAGAAGTGTATGAACAAATTAGAAAATTCAAACAAAATCAAAATCAAATCAATACACAGTATAAAAGAGAAATCCGGGAAATACAAGATCAGTTGACACGGGTAATACAAGAATTACATATTTCAGAGGAGACTCGCGCTCCAACACGGGAAGAGGGACTTAGAAATACGGAACAGCCACAAAATAATAACACAGGGCACTTCGGAAAGTATGAAAGAAATTTGCAAGGTACACCAAATTTTGAGATGGAACCGCCGAAACGACGTAACGATGCCCGACATGCGACTCGCCGATATGATGATTTTGACTATAAGCTGATTATTACTACACGTAAATTCAAAACATTTAAGAATTCCGGCAATGACATTCATCCACAAGCGTGGCTTCATCAATTCTCTCATAGTTTTCCTCCCAACTGGTCATTAGAGCACAGATTAGAATTTATGTGTGGCTATTTAGAGAATGAACCAGCTGTAAGAATGCGATCGGTCATTCACGATTGTCACAGTGAAGGAGAATTTTATCATGCCTTCCTCTCTGCATATTCGTCTCTAGCTACACAAGACCGAGTAAAACATAGCATCATAATGATGAAACATTTCGAACAATCTGAATTTTCTAGTCTTGTCAAATATTTCAAAGACATGTTACATAAGAATCAGTAACTTTCAAACCCATACAGCCCCTCAGAACTCATCCGCATTTGCTTAATCAAATTGCCTGAACATTTACGACATATTATTTTGGCTGGACGTTGCAAAGACGACATTGAAGCTTTTCAGGGACTGTTACAAATTGACACTGACAGTCGCGGAACTCGAATACAGGAAAACAATCATTACAGATCACATCCGTCACAATTCCGTGACGACAGAAACAATAACTGGACACGACAAGGCTATTCTTACAGCGCAAATCGTGACCAAAACAGACACCACCCATATGACAACCACTGCAGGGTAATAATAGTTACAGAGAAAGATCGCATTTCCGTAGTAATGACTATCACAGAGATAATCAGAGGAACAGACAATATGGGAACCAAAATAATTATTATCAAGGGAGACAGAATAACTTCAGACGCAACAGTTCAGCGCGTAGTTACGACTCAGGGAGAAGTTCTCCACCACGTGACCGACTAGAAATTAATTACACAAATTACCGACATGACGACAGACGATATAATCATAACGACAGACCTGAATTTCATCAGAACTGGCGTGATTCAAACAGGGCAGGGCCTTCTCGTCAAGGTGAATTTGTAGAAGTTAGGTCTCCTAATCCCAGTAACGACGCGCGCCAACAAAGAGACAGACAATGACTCGCACCGCAGGCAGTCACGTGCACCGGCTGGCTCAGAGAAAAATAACATAGACGCTAACCTTGAGAAAAATTTGACATATACCACATGATAATTGCTTTGAAGTTGGAACTCTGCGCACTAGAAAGGGTAAAAGATTGCGCCACATTTCATATGTAAAACCGTTTAGTGAGAGATAATCTGCTTTTTAACTTTGTCTTTGCCATAAATTTTTTACTTCATGCTACTACTGAGAAACTGTTAACATGCAACAATGTTTTGAAGTTAGCTATGCAGTCTAGAACCTAGGGAACATATTTAGACAGTATTTACGAGTGCATTGTTATAGTCTACAAAATGGTTCAAATGGCTCTGAGCACTATGGGACTCAACTGCTGAGGTCATTAGTCCCCTAGAACTTAGAACTAGTTAAACCTAACTAACCTAAGGACATCACAAACATCCATGCCCGAGGCAGGATTCGAACCTGCGACCGTTGGGGTCTTGCGGTTCCAGACTGCAGCGCCTTTAACCGCACGGCCACTTCGGCTGGCTATAGTCTACAGACGACACAGTGTTATTGTGTGTGTACATTCTTGCTTGTTTGTTGCACGATTACGTAACGACTATAAGGCTTACATACTTAGAACATATACCAGTACTGCTAATGAGATTTTACTGCAACATTTTGGCTTACTTGAAAATACATTATGGATTTAAAGTGCTTTCTGAGAGATACCAGATGACACAGTGGTTAGTTTATTTGACAGCTACACGATTACATCACGACGCTACTAATGTGTGACACAATTTATATTATTGCTTTTGCGCTGTATCTATTTTATATCTTCACAGTTTTTCTGAATTCTTCTGGAAAGTAAAACATGTTTTAGTAGTAACTTTTGTGGTATAGCTACAATGAGACAGCTTTTTTTGTAGCACAACAATACGTTACAGTGTAATACTTTCTTGATCACGGTAATGTAGGTAATAACTACGATATCTATATGCATAGTATTTCACTTTTGTTTATGGTGAGGTAAGTACATTGACTTCTGCAGAACTTAGATTTCGGAGGACAATAACTACGACACTTCCACAGAATTATCTTACAGCAGGACGCACAGTTTAGCGCTACAGTACACGCATTTGAGTGATTAATCTTGTACTTAAAACATTTATTTTTAAAGATTTTTGAATTATAAAGAAAGTTTTCTGTGATACATTTCATTCCATTGCTGTAATCTGTAACACCTGAGGGTATAATTACATTAATCCTCAGGGGGGTACACGCTTACTTTGTGTACCATGTGTTTGGCAAGCACAAGGAGCCCTAGCTAATATGGTATTTGCTTATACAACTTTACACATTGGTACCATATTTCTCTAACACATAAATTACACAGCTATCTGATCATTTAACTGGGAGAGACAAACATTTATTTTACTACATCAGTGACAGATGTTTACGCAATTACACAGTTGGATAACTTCATACTTATGAAATTGTATCTTGTCTGTACTTTGTGAACTGCTCATATTTTTTCGGAACCATTGTGATACTATGAGAGCTTTGAATGATGTATTTGGTATGGGATCATGATTTTTAAAGTACATTTGAGGTAGATGACACTACTGAAATGAGCAGAGAATTTTTTTTAGGTTTTGACATTATTGCAGAAAGCTACGACATTTTTGAGATTTGATTGAGGTGCTATGATGTTATTGTTACGATGACTGTGTATTATGCTGTTGAGGTATGTTTATGATCAATAAGCTGATGATATATGAGGAATTTGATTATGCTACATATTTATTATGAAGAAATATTGAAGAGGTGTCGACGAATATGTATATCTATAATAAGGTAAGGGATAATGAGTAGTGGCTAGGGTCTCTGATATGTGAAAAAGGATGCTGGAAACCAAGAATCGTACTTTAAGAGTCATGAAATGTGTGTACGTGCGTGAATGTATCACAATACCGGCGAAAATTTTTTGGACAGTGTTGTATTTATAGGATTTTGTTTCTACACACTTGCAACGCAAATTCTCGACCTGTGAAATTTTTTATATGAGACTGTCACTGTAGTGCAAACTGGTGTCCTCAATATTTTGGTAAGGAAGGTAGGTCACTGTAAGCACCCAGCTGCGCGACAGTCGCCTGGAAAAAAGCCATTAGTGTGTGCCTTTCAGAGGCACAGGTGGAAAAAAAAGAGGCCATAATCCTCGCTATTGACATTTCTTTGTAGAAAGCATCGCAAATACGACACGCCCAAACTTCAAAACATATCATTACACTGTGGAGCTCTTAATTTATGATGTTTACTGAAATGAAATGATGAGAAACATTTCATGTCTATTGTCTTGCTGGTTGAAAGATTGTTTACTGCTTTATGAAATGCCGTATGGCTAGTGAATGACGTTTCACGCATTGATTTGCCTGTTTTGTTTAATATCTAGTTTCTAGCTCCAGTGCAGCATTGGTTAAAATAAAATTTTATTCATGTACTAATATAAATTTTTTATGTCTACAGATCCAGTAAATAATAACTTTATGATGTACTTAAAAAAAAACACGAAGGAGCACAAAAAGACATTTCCCTTCACAGGAATTGCATACAGAATTTTCTTTTCATGTACTTGGTAATTTTTGGTAGAATAACTTCTTGTGGTGCACCACTTTAATTACATAGACATTAAGATGTGAATATACATTTCCCTTATCTGCATTGTTGTCTTTAGTGTAATGTTTTTTCTGCTTGAGCTTTGTCATGTTTAGATATAAGTTATTGCGTTTGCTGCTGCTGTTTGCCAGGCATAGTGCTACTAAATTTCACTTTTGTATTACTCTGTTAAGGCAGTTTTACTATTGATTTATTTTTCTTGTTGCTGCACATTGGCTCATATTAGTTGTAATACTGCAATTTCTCTGCTAATTTAGATTTACTGCTGCTTGCTTTGCCAATTTGCATTTTTTTTGTCCTTGCTGTTTGTTTTAATTTGCTTTGTGCTGCTGCATTGCCTCGTCCCTTGGTGTATAAATATCTGAGCTCAGTAGATTTAAGTTAGCTTAAGAGGGGGGAGACTATATAAGAAACTAACTGTGATGAATTGGAAGAAATGCATTGAGAAGCTATAATAAATAGTTTGGCGAAAAAAGTAGTGTACAGTGGAGAAAAACTACACTCCTGGAAATTGAAATAAGAACACCGTGAATTAATTGTCCCAGGAAGGGGAAACTTTATTGACACATTCCTGGGGTCAGATACATCACATGATCACACTGACAGAACCACAGGCACATAGACACAGGCAACAGAGCATGCACAATGTCGGCACTAGTACAGTGTATATCCACCTTTCGCAGCAATGCAGGCTGCTATTCTCCCATGGAGACGATCGTAGAGATGCTGGATGTAGTCCTGTGGAACGGCTTGCCATGCCATTTCCACCTGGCGCCTCAGTTGGACCAGCGTTCGTGCTGGACGTGCAGACCGCGTGAGACGACACTTCATCCAGTCCCAAACATGCTCAATGGGGGACATATCCGGAGATCTTGCTGGCCAGGGTAGTTGACGTACACCTTCCAGAGCACGTTGGGTGGCACGGGATACATGTGGACGTGCATTGTCCTGTTGGAACAGCAAGTTCCCTTGCCGGTCTAGGAATGGTACAACGATGGGTTCGATGACGGTTTGGATGTACCGTGCACTATTCAGTGTCCCCTCGACGATCACCAGTGGTGTACGGCCAGTGTAGGAGATCGCTCCCCACACCATGATGCCGGGTGTTGGCCCTGTGTGCCTCGGTCGTATGCAGTCCTGATTGTGGCGCTCACCTGCACGGCGCCAAACACGCATACGACCATCATTGGCACCAAGGCAGAAGCGACTCTCATCGCTGAAGGCGACACGTCTCCATTCGTCCCTCCATTCACGCCTGTCGCGACACCACTGGAGGCGGGCTTCACGATGTTGGGGCGTGAGCGGAAGACGGCCTAACGGTGTGCGGGACCGTAGCCCAGCTTCATGGAGACGGTTGCGAATGGTCCTCGCCGATACCCCAGGAGCAACAGTGTCCCTAATTTGCTGGGAAGTGGCGGTGCGGTCCCCTACGGCACTGCGTAGGATCCTACGGCGTGCATCCGTGCGTCGCTGCGGTCCGGTCCCAGGTCGACGGGCACGTGCACCTTCCGCCGACCACTGGCGACAACATCGATGTACTGTGGAGACCTCACGCCCCACGTGTTGAGCAATTCGGCGGTACGTCCACCCGGCCTCCCGCATGCCCACTATACGCCCTCGCTCAAAGTCCGTCAACTGCACATACGGTTCACGTCCACGCTGTCGCGGCATGCTACCAGTGTTAAAGACTGCGATGGAGCTCCGTATGCCACGGCAAACTGGCTGACACTGACGGCGGCGGTGCACAAATGCTGCGCAGCTAGCGCCATTCGACGGCCAACACCGCGGTTCCTGGTGTGTCCGCTGTGCCGTGCGTGTGATCATTGCTTGTACAGCCCTCTCGCAGTGTCCGGAGCAAGTATGGTGGGTCTGACACACCGGTGTCAATGTGTTCTTTTTTCCATTTCCAGGAGTGTATTTTTGAAAGAGGATGTGAACAGAATACAGAAAGCATGCTTGGATAGGATTTTTTTGGTGGAAACAAATGTTGAAATAAGAGGAAATATCTACAGAATGAAGTTTTGGGTTGGACTGCAGTACCAAATGTTACACTGAAAACGAATCCTGTCTTTCCTTTTGTATTATTCCGCTATGTGTTTGTATACCCTTGTGTATTTGTGTTATTCCTGTCTTTATGTGTTTATCTGATGAGAGTTATGTTGTAGAATTTTTCTAATACCATGTTATTTACTTTGTATAGATGTTTAGACATTATTTATTCTGTTTTGTTTCAATGCTCATGTGTGAAGTTGATGTTTCGAAAGTTATTCTGATCTTTTATGTATGTACTTACGTCATAATTCCTGTAACACTGTTGTATCTGTTTATTTCTATTCTTTTGTAAAGCTTGTACTACTACAAATGTTATCTGTATTGTTATGTTCTTTGATGATGTATTTTGTACCTTTGTAATTGTATTCTTATGTTGTAAATTTATAATTGTATGGACACCAGTTCTTCAAATTAAGTATCATTTCACTGCACACGTTTCTGTTGGTCATAATATATGCACAGTATGTGAGAAGTTGGGACTGTTAGTGTTTGCATGTGTGTTAATAATTCAGCAAGGGACTGGTTAACAGCATTGCTGGTTCTAAGGACATCAAAAAAAAAATTTTGTGAGTGCACAAGTGGTGGTTCATGGACTTGCTATATTGTCCACAAGACTCTTCGATGGTGATTGTGCACCTGCACAGTCGCAACAGATGGCTGCTAGCCATCTCTACAAGGACTACAGTGGGTCTACACCTTTGATGACTCACCAATACCATTATCTCTGCAAGAACTGCAGTGGGTCTGCACCTCTGGTGGCCCACCAATACCATAATCTCTACCAGGACTACAGTGGGTCTGCTCTGTGATGACCTACCTATCAATACTCTTCAAAACTTTGACTGACTCTGCTGTGGTTTTGCTCTGTTGTGGCCCATTACCTGTCTGCATGTCAAGAGTCAGCATTGTCTTTCCGTTGGAAGGGCAACACTATTTCTTCAAGACTGCATGGAAATCCACTACTTCCATGTGCATTTTCTTTTACTGCTTAGACTATGAGAAAAACACTGCAATTTTACTGTGATGAACGATCAGGACTGTCTTTATGGACTGTGAGAAAATTTTAGCTTTTGACCAACATTGTATCAATAACTGTGTGCATTTGATTTCTTTGTTATTGTAACTGTGAAAAAATTTTAACAAATATGTATTGGCCAGTGCCCAAAACAATTTGTAAAATTTTTTGTGGGGAGCATGGGGGCTATGTAAGTAGGCTGTTTAGGTTTTCTTATTGGTAACGCCACGTAGCGCTCTATATGAAAATCACTGACTGTGCTGTGTGCAGTCTGTGGCTGGTTTGCATTGTTGTTGGCCATTGAGGTGTTAACAGCGCGTAGTGTTGCGCAGTTGGAGGTGAGCCGCCAGCAGTGGTGGATGTGGGGAGAGAAATGAAGGAATTTTGAGAGCGGATGATCTGGACGTGTGTCCATCAGAAACAGTACATTTGTAAGAATGGATGTCATGAACTGCTATATATATTACGACTTTTGAACACTATTAAGGTAAATCCATTGTTTGTTCTCTATCAAATGGTTCAAATGGCTCTGAGCACTATGCGACTTAACTTCTGAGGTCATCAGTCGCCTAGAACCTAGAACTAATTAAACCTAACTAACCGAAGGACATCACACACATCCATGCCCGAGGCAGGACTCGAACCTGCGACCGTAGCGGTCGCCCGGTTCCAGACTGTAGCGCCTAGAACCGCACGGCCACTCCGGCCGGCTGTTCTCTATCAAAATCTTTCATTTGCTAACTATGCCTATCAGTAGTTAGTGCCTTCAGTAGTTAGAATCTTTTATTTAGCTGGCAGTAGTGGCACCCGCTGTATTGCAGTAGTTCGAGTAATGGAGATTTTTGTGAGGTAAGTGATTCATGAAAGGTATAGGTTAATGTTAGTCAGGGCCATTCTTTTGTAGGGATTACTGAGTCAGATTGCGTTGCGCTAAAAAAAAAAAAAAAGAAAATTTTGTGTGCCAGTTTAAGCACATTTGTTATTTTTCTAAGGGGACGTTTCAACACCTCAATCCTTGTAAGCGAGTTTTTGGCAAAAAAAAAAAAAAAAAAAAAAAAAAAAAAAAAAAAAAAAAAAAAATCGTTATGTTGCCTCAGACACCGTTTCGCCGGACATGGTTCAGTGCGAGTTATTTCTATTCTCGAGGCTGAAGAGAACCACTAAAGGACGTCGTTTTGCCACCATTCATGAGGTAAAAACAGAATCGCCGATGGTGCTGAACACCATAACGAAAAGTCAGTTCCAGAAGTTCAAATGGTTCTGAGCACTATGGAACTCAACTTCTGAGGTCATTAGTCCCCTAGAACTTAGAACTACTTAAACCTAACTAACCTAAGGACATCACACACATCCATGCCCGAGGCAGGATTCGAACCTGCGACTGTAGCGACCTCGCGGTTCCAGACTGCAGCGCCTAGAACCGCTCGGCCACTTCGGCCGGCACTTCCAGAAGTGCTTCCAATATTGGTAAAAGTGCTGGAACAAGTATGTTATAGGTGAGAGGGTTTACTTTGAAGGGGACAAAGTTGATGTTGATGAATGAATAAAGATTGTGTAATAAAACAAATATTCCAGTTCCTTTTTATCATACCTCTATTTCAAGCCATCGGAATGAGCAATGAGAGTGAGGCACATGTTTGCAAACTACTTGCATTTGACAATTTTTCCACACTGTCTCAAATATCCCTGCTATCTGCTGTTCAGTGAAACAGGCAGCTAGAGCGCCGACAGCCAGTTCTTCTTGTTTCCGCTGGGATTTCATACACTAACGACTGCTTGTCATGCACAGGAAAAAGCCAGCAGTCGCGCTGGATATCGTACGGGAACGCCCTTTCTTGTCCACCGAGAAGGGTGTTTGTTTTTCCGGTGCTCACACACATTAATCTCGAATTGGCAAGTATTTCACCGTCTGCTGCTTGGAAACACGCCTTCCAAAGCACAAGAACTACTATTCAGAATGTATAACTCCCTTTGAATGTAAGAGGATTTAGTTCCTGATTAGATGTCGCAAATCATAATTCCCATGGCGATGACTAATTCTAATCCACCAGACACAAAGCAGCATTAAGTACGCAACGCTTTCATTCTGAACTGGCAAAACGTTTTTAGGTATATTAAAGAACAGGATGCAGTAGTGGCTGGAATTGCAGAGGCTTCTACCTTAGTTACAATGTGATTTACGAAAAGGCAAAGGTACATTGTCTATCCATTTTCGTAACGGGAATTCAGCTCGTATTTGAGAAGAACCCATATATTAGGCCATTATCAGCGGATCGTATGACTGCGTGGTAGTTCCTATCCTACATGTCTTGTCTTTGGTATCAAGTCATCATTATCAGAAAAAATATATTCAGGGACAGAAAAAAAAAACAATTGGTTTCAGAATAATTACATGAGGGTTACCTCAAGAAACCATTATAAATCTTCTTCTATATCTACAATCGGGGTTGTAAACTTATGTCAACGTTGAAGGTGTTGTATTATGCCGACCATAAGCGTGTATAACTTGCGGAGGAAAACACATGTAGTCTGCGACGGAGATCAAATAATGCAATTAAAAAACTTGACATACAGGTCACACATAAATGGCTTACGCATTTCGGAGAATAAGTCATCAGATTTTCAATTCATCAACCGAGGTATACAGTTTTCAGACGGTTATATGTGCCTTCGAGAGAAGTTGTTCCCAATGAGAACAAAATACAATGCTCCAAAAAATTAGGGGGACATGAGTTTGGGCCTCTGCCATATGCATTTGAGAAGTAATGGAGGATTAAGAATGTTACCAAATTATACCTTTATCTTTCTCGAATTAGGTACACAACAAAACATGATTACACCTCGCTCATTTATACACACATCAAAAAAGTTTTGCATCACCCCGGTTCCGAGAGTTCCGGAACCTGAACAGAAAATTGGAATAGAGATCAACATAAACATCTCTTCCGCTATTTTTATTCCTCATGAAAACCACTGATTGCATGTTGTACCACCATACAGCGAGACCTTCAGAGGTGGTGGTCCAGATTGCTGTATACACTGGTACCTCTAATACCTAGTAGCACGTCCTCTTGCATCGATACATGCCTGTATTCGTCGTGCTATACTATCCACAAGTTCATTGAGGCATTGTTGGTCCAGATTGTCCCATTCCTAAATGGCGACTCGGTATTGATCCCTCGTCACGCTGTCCACAAACAGCCCTTTTCAATCTATCCCAGACATGTTAGATAGGGTTCATGTCTGGAGAACATGCTGGCCACTCTGCTCGAGCGATGTCGTTATCCTGAAGGAAGTCATTTACAAGATGTGCACTATGAGGGCGCGAATTGTCGTCCATGAAGACGAACGCCTCGTCAATATGCTGCCGATACGGTTGCACTATCGATCGGAGGATGGCATTCACGTATCGTACAGCCGTTACGGCGCCTTCCATGACCACCAGCGGCGTACGTCGGCCCTACATAATGCACCCAAAATATCAGGGAACCTCCACCTTGCTGCACTCGCTGCACAGTGTGTCTAAAGCGTTCAGCCTGCCCGGGTTTCCTCCAAACACGTCTTCGAGATTGTCTGGTTGACGGCATATGCGACACTCATCGGCGAAGAGAATTTGATGCCAATCCTAAGCGGTCCATTCGGTATGTTGTTGGACCCATCTGTGCGGCGCTGCATAGTGTTGTGGTTGCAAAGATGGACCTCGCCGTGGACGTCAGGAGTGAAGTTGCGCATCATGCAGCCTACTGCGCACAATTTGAGTCGTAACACGACGTCCTGTGGCAGCACGAAAAGCATTATTCAACATGGTGGCGTTGCTGCCAGGGTTCCTCCGAGCCATAATCAGTAGGTAGCGGTCATCCACTGCAGTAGCAGCCCTTGGACGGCCTGAGCGAGGCATGCCATCGACACATCCTGTCTCTCTGTATCTGTCTCTGAGCACTATGGGACTTAATAAATGTTCAAATGTGTGTGAAATATTATGGGACTTAACTGCTAAGGTCATCAGTCCCTAAGCTTACACACTACTTAACGTAAATTATCCTAAGGACAAACACACACACCCATGCCCGAGGGAGGACTCGAACCTCCGCCAGGACCATCCGCATAGTCCATGACCGCTCGGCTAATCCCGAGCGGCGGGACTTAGCATCTGAGGTCATCAGTCCCCTGGACCTAGAACTACTTAAACCCAACTAACCTAAGGACAGCACACACATCCACGCCCGAGGCAGGATTCGAACCTGCGACCGTAGCAGCAGCGCGGTTCTGGACTGAAGCGCCTAGAACCGCTCTGCCACAACGGCCGGCTCTTTGTATCTCCTCCATGTCTGAACAACATCGCTTTGGTTCATTCTGAGACACCTGGACACTTCCCTTGTTGAGAGCCCTTCCTGGCACAAAGTAACAATGCGGACGCGATCGAACCGCGGTATTGAGCGTCTAGGCATAGTTGAACTACAGACAAAACGGCCGTGTACTTCCTTCCTGGTGGAATGACTGGAACTGATCAGCTGTCGGATCCCTTCCGTCTGATAAGCGCTGTTCATGCATGTTTTTTTACATCTCTGGGCGGGTTTATTGACATCTCTGTGTGGCGTGCGTACTGTAAGACCTTCGGTACACACACCATTAGATTATTTGACTTGTCGCCCTACCGATGTAGGCAAGTGTCAGCAATATGTCTCGTGGTCTTATCGTGGCGTGTTATCTTCTGGTGTTAGGTCAGATGATAGAAATGCCACTTGCACGCTTAGAGTAGCAGATTGATGGTGACCAACTTTAAACAGAACTTGATTAATTTTCACACACATTTATTAAAATAATAACAGCATAAACCTTACTTAACTTGATTCTGGATGCTATTTACAATTGACAATCTGAAGTTCCTTTGGTATTGGTACGTTAATCTTATTCTCACATACATCTGATACTTGACAAAGTGTCTATTCATTTATCTTCATGGCTATGTACAGGAATATGATAATCTTATTAGGCGCAGACTGAAACTTGACCATAGACTGCTACAGACTAATGCAGACTGGTACAGACTAATGCAGACTCACTAATCGGAGGTCTGTACACTCGTTATAATAACTCGCATGTTCAGGTATCACTGCGAGAATGTGTTCCGCGAGGAGAAAAGGTTCTACGTTAGCAGCAATCTCATTGGCTGCGTTACATATTAATACGCGGATCGGCGGAAGCAGAATTTGGTCCATCTCTAAGACAGCGCCATCTCGTAGTGCGGAGACGGACGAGCGCTGCGCCTGCGCTATTGCGCTTACCGGGGCGCGCTTTAATGGGAAAGTTGTGTACGCGCTGACTACACGGAACTACGTACACAACACTCTGAAAAGTCAAAGTGACTGTGTCTGTGATACAATATCCACAGTTAACATCTATCTTCAGGAGTTCTGGGAACTGGGATGATGCAAAACTTTTTTTGATATATGTATAACAAGAACTGGCATATCTGACAGGTGTCGAAAACAAAGTGGAAACAATCATTCATCCCTTCATCCTGAGGGCTTTTCATTGGACTTTGAGGGTTTCAATACTGAGTATGCCCTCCGTGAGCGTTTATCACCGCCTGACACCTACGTGACATACTTCGTATAAGTCAACAGAGGTCACCCTGCGTTTTCGTTCCCATTCTTCAATAAGAGCCATGAGAGTTCTTGGTGAGTCTAAGCTAAAAAGACGACCGTGAACACGTCTGTCAAGCATGTCCCACACATGCTCGACGGGGTATAGGTCAGGGTCACCGCTGCCCATTATATTACTCAAATATCCTGGCTTTCCAAGACATCTCAGGTGACGCCCACCACATGGGCCCTGGTATTACCGTGCTTGAGAAAGAATTCAGTGTCACTACCGTATGCAGCAGCTACGAATGGTCCAACAGAATCTGTTCGATGAACTGCCTGACCGTTAGGCGAACATGGACAATGACATGATCTGTATGACTGATGAGTTCCCACACCATCACAGAAACTTGGCCGAATTGTTCGACTTCCTGGACAACATTTGGCAGGTACCGTTCATCACGTCTCCACACACGAACACAGCCGTCATCTTCCATCGGAGCAAATCTGGACTCTTCTGTGAATAACACGTTTAGCCAGTGACGAAGTTACCAGTTGATACTGGAACAGCACAACTAAAGGTGAGCTGCGAGATGCTGTCATGTCAAGCGCGGTACTGGAACAAGACGCCTCGTTCGTAAGTTCCTTTCACGTAAACTGTTGCTTGCAGTCTGATATGACATAGCGGTTCGAGTGGCCCTTCTGACAGCGTCTTTTAGTGTTCTGGCGGTAGTCATACGACACCGCAACACAGATCTGACCAGATATTAGTGTTCATGTGAGTTTGCAATGCGTCGGCGACCTTGTCCAACTCGTTTTGTTTTCTGACCTGTCTCCCTGCAGCATGTCCACAACCTCTGGATGACAGATGGTGAGACATTGGCATCTGAAGTTTCACGACGTAAAGTCCATCCTTCGTGGATCAAACAGACTGCCTTTGCAACTTGCACTGCATTAAGACGTTGCATGCTTGTCCTTGGTTGATTATAATGGTCATGAATGACACCTGCTGTCTGCGTAGCTCGCAAGAGAACACTGGGACACCGGAACTCACTTCCTTCTGAGGGTCACCTGATATTGCAATGCATAACAAAGCCGATAGATGGCGAATGATTTTAGTTGTTGCATACATCGAGCAGCGAAGCTACCAAGCTATGCAAGAAGACAACAGATTCAATATACCGTAAGTTTATGCGTGTGTCAAAAAATGGTTAAAATGGCTCTGAGCACTATGGGACTTAACTTCTGAGGTCATCAGTCACCTAGAACTTAGAACTACTTAAAGCTAACTAACCTAAGGACATCACACACATCCATACCAAAGGCAGGATTCGAACCTGCGATCGTAGCGGTTGCGCGGTTCCAGACTATATTCCCTAGAACCGCTCGGCCACTATGAATGTGTCCCTCCAATTCTTTCGAGCAATTTTATATGCCCACTACCTGGATTAACAAAGTTAAATATGCTCTGCGACATAAAAGAAACGACGCACCACGGAGGAATTATTCAATTGGGGCGGAAATCGGTAGATGTGATGGATATGTACAGGCAAACAAATGAGAACAATTTCAGAAAAACTGAATGATTTAGTTAACAGAAATAACTTCACAAATTGAGCACGTCAGTTACTCGTTGGTCCTCCTCCGGCCTTTACGAAAGCAGTTTTTCGGCTTGGCATTGATTCACAAAGTTGTTGTATGTCCTCCTGAGGGATATCGTGCTAAATTTTGTCCAATCGGTGCGGTATATCGTCAAAATCCTGAGATGGTTGGAGGGCTCTGCCCATAATGCTCCAAACGTTCTCAGCTAGGGAGAGATCCGGCGATCTTGCTGGCGAAGGTAGGATTTGGAAAGCACGAAGACAAGCAGCAGAAACTCTCACCGAGTGCGGGCAGGCATTATATTGCTGAAATGTAAGCCAGGATGGCTTGCTGTGAAGGACAACTAGACAGGGCGTACAATACAGGGTATCTTCGACGTACCGCTGTGCTATAAGGATGCCTCGGACGACAACGAATAAGGTCCTGATATGGAATGAAATGGCACCCCGGACCATCACTCCTCGCTGTCGGGTCATATGGCGAGGGACAGTCAGATTAGTATACCACCGCTGTCCGAGGCGTCTCAAGACACGTCTTCGCTGGTCATTGGGACTCAATTCGAAGTGTAACTCATCACTGAAAACAATTCTACTCCAGCCAATTAGATTCCAGGGCGAATCATGTACATCAAATCTACTGATTTCTGTCCAGGTAATTCCTTCGTGGTGCGTCTTTTTTTGTATTTGACAGTATATAAAAAAACAAAATTGAAAAGTCATTGGAGTCTATGAGTCGATAGTTGGCAGCCGGTGAGAAACTCATCCAATACTCTTTAAAACTTGATTGTGAGCTCCTTCTCGATCAGTCTTAGATTATGAAAGGTTTCTTTATGATAATGATTAGAAAAAGGTAGACTTAAAAGTGGATGTGATTCAGTTTCGATGGCTATGAGTATGCCTTAACGCACTGCGTACCATTCCTACAGACGCCTTGTTAATTACAGCAGTAGAAGTGCTTTTAATAACCCGACGAATGTATGTTGGGGGAAGTACCTTGTTGCAGAATTACAAGAGCTGGAATACAAAAAATATATTGCAATAACTGCTTTTTTTGTTGGCAGTTACCAGACGAAACATACCTCGACATTGAGCTGATTATACTTGCAGAAGAAACCATAAATGCTCACAGATATCTAGTTCGTGAATACACTATTGGATATTTGATTCTGTCAAACTTAACTGATTCTGAGAGCATATTATAGTCAACAGAAAATCCAAAGTAAAAATAAACTCATCAGCCATTCAGATCATGTCATTGTCCATGTTCGCCTTACGGTCAGACAGTTCATCGAACAGATTCTGTTGGACCATTCGTAGCTGCTGCATACGATGGTGACACTGAATTCCTTCTCATGCACGGTAATGCCACGGCCATGTGGTGGGCGTCACCTGGGATGTCTTGGAAAGCCAGGATATTTCAGTAATGTAATGGGCAGGGGTGAACCCCGACCTATACACTATTGGATGTTTGATTCTGGCAAACTTAACTGATTCTGAGAGCATATTATAGTCAACACAGAATCCAAAGTAAAAATAAAATGCATTGTTTTATAACGGACATTGGACTTGAGACACTAGAAAGTAATTGTAGAGGAGCAACTCTGTAATTTTTGTGGATACAAGCTCATACAAGAATATGTGTGTTTTAACCAAAAAGTTCATCAGTTAGCAAAATATGCTTCAACTACAGGGATTCTCTGTAACAGAACCATTCCACAGTTCGATGTTATACTATCGGGAAAAAAGCTCAAAAACGTTGGAAAGAAAAGTGGATGTTCCTTTGTGCTGCCAAAGACAAGTTTTACGCCACCACTATCCTGCCACGAATTCCAGTAAAACCTCGCTTTACCTATTATAAGATTAACTGACGTATTATCGCATCCCCCAATGAGAATTAAATTCAATTAAGGTAGTTTTCCAGTTAATCTGTTCATAATATGTGTGGCTAATAGTTAGCAATGCGACTGAAACGATGGTACAGGAGACACCGACCATGTGTTATTCACGTATTCTAAATATGAAAACCATGGGAAAGAACTGTGTGGCTCGGTGGCTGAGATGGAGCACTTAGTTCCTGACACTCGCCTGTTGCTGACGGGCGGAGCAGTGCTACGTTTATTTACCTTCCCGTGGAGGCAAGAGTGGAGCAAGAACAGTAACATACACCGGCTGTGCGGCGTCACAGACTGAAGCTAGGTATACACCATCCAGGTATCTTGTACGCCAGGGCCGGGCACGGCGTACCAAACATCACACGTGCAGCTTGTGCGGACCACGGGCAAACATGTCTTCTCTTTGTGCAGTAGTGGAACAGCGCGACATTTCATTTCGCATTGTGGTGTGCCGCAACTCTCTTCAGTTCGGCAGAATCGTGGTGTCAGCGCTGTTTACCCTTCTCTATTGTTTGTGTTATGGAGGACGTTCACAGGCCCAGTGGCTATTTGCACAAAAAACAACAGTCTAGCGATCAAATCTCCACAAGCCTCTAAAAATGAATGGAAACAATATAAGAGAGGCATCAGAATTCTCAATATAATTAAGCAGTCGCACAAGCGACGGATGCTGCACATTTACCATGAAACATTACAATACCATGCAGAAATTACTTGGCGGTGAAAGAGCCAAAAATTACAACGATCGATTGATGGAGTTAATTGTTCTCTACATGAGGTAGCACTTTGTGCTATATTTGCAGGCATCCAGCACTTGAAGAAATTGCTGGTTCAAATAGTGAATTTATGAAGTTGCACGCATTATTCCGCTGTCAGCTGCAACAGTTTTATGTGGAAATGAACAAGGAGTATGGAGACTTTAGATAAGGTGTACATGAAGTCCGGGAAACTTTCAATTACACTACTGGCCTTTGAAATTGCTGCACCACGAAGATGACGTGCTACAGACACGAAATTTAACCGACAGGACGAAGATGCGGTAATATGCAAATGATTAGCTTTTCAGAGCATTCACACAAGGCTGTCGCCGGTGGCGACACCTACAACGTGCTGACATGAGGAAAGTTTCCTACCGATTTCTCATACACAAACAGCAGTTGACCGGCGTTGCCTGGTGAACCGTTCTGATGCCTCGTGTAAGGAGGAGAAAAGCGTAACATCACGTTTCCGACTTTGATAAAGGTCGGATTGTAGCCTATCGCGATTGCGGTTTATCCTATCGCGACATTGTTGCTCGTGTTGGTCGAGATCCAATGACTGTTAGCAGAATATAGAATGGGTGGGTTCAGGAGGCTAATACGGAACGCCGTGCTGGATCCCAATGGCCTCGTATCACTAGCAGTCGAGATGACAGTCATCCGCATGGCTGTAACGGATCGTGCAGCCACGTCTCGATCCCTGAGTCAACAGATGGGGACGTTTGCAAGACAACAACCATCTGCACGAACAGTTCGACGACGTTTGCAGCAGCATGGACTAGCAGCTCGGAGACCATGGCTGCGGTTACCGTTGACGCTGAATCACAGACAGGAGCGCCTGCGATGGTGTACTCAACGACGAACCTGGGTGCACGAATGGCGAAACGTCATTTTTTCGGATGAATCCAGGTTCTGTTTACAGTATCATGATGGCAGCATCCGTGTTTGAAGACATTGCGGGGAACGCACATTGGAAGCGTGTATTCGTCATCGCCATACTGGCGTATCACCCGGCTTCATGGTATGGTGTGCCATTGGTTACACGTCTCGGTCACCTCTTGTTCGCATTGAGGCACTTTGAACAGTGGACGTTACATTTCAGATGTGTTAGACCCGTGTCTCTACCCTTCACTCGATCCCTGCGAAACCCTACATTTCAGCAGGATAATTCACGACCGAATTTTGCAGGTCCTGTACGGGCCTTTCTGGATACAGGAAATGGTCGACTGCTGCCCTGGTCAGCACATTCTCCAGATCCCTCACCAATTGAAAACGTCTGTTCAATGGTGGCCGAGCAACTGGCTCGTCACAATACGCCAGTCACTACTCTTGATGAACTGTGGTATAGTGTTGAAACTGCATGGGCAACTGTGCCTGTACACGCCATCCAACCTCTGTTTGACTCAATGGCCGGGCGTATCAAGGCCGTTATTACGACCAGAGGTGGTTGTTCTGGGTACTGATTTCTCAGGATCTATGCACCCAAATTGCGTGAAAATGTAATCACGTGTCAGTTCTAGTATAATATATTTGTCAAATGAATACCCGTTTATCATCTGCATTTCTTGTTGGTGTAGTAATTTTAATGGCCAGTAGTGTATTTGTCCAATGAATACCCGTTTATCATCTGCATTTCTTCTTGGTTAAGCGATTTTAATGGCCAGTAGTGTATTTATTGCAGAAGAACAAAACATTGGAGGAGGAGGAGGAGATTACTGTTTAACGTCCCGCCGACAACGAGGTCATTAGAGACGGAGCACAAGCTCGGAGTAGGGAAGTATGGGGAAGGAAATCGGCAGTGACTCTTCTAAGGAACCATCCCGGCATTTGCCTGAAGTGATTTAGGGAAATCACGGAAAACCTAAATCAGGACGGCCGGACGCGGGATTGAACCGTCGTCCTCCCGAACGCGATCCAGAACTAAACAGTGTACAGATGTCATACATATTGCATTTTGAAGAGAAACTCTGAAAGGTTTTTTTTTTTTTTTTTTTTTTATTTTTTTTTTACAAACATTCGATATGCGAACCATGAGTGACCCGGCAGACGTCATTATGGTGATTCTTGCCATACCCGTCCCAGCATGGCATCGTTGACTGGGGCAGTCGCCTCCCGTATTCTCTCACGGAACTCTACTACAACACGTGGTGGGGGCGGTACATACACCAGATCTTTAATGTGTTCCCGCAGAAAAAACTCACTCGGACTGAGATCTGGTGATCGGGGAGGCCATTTCATGAAACAGTGTTCCCTTTCTGTAGCACGGCCGATCCATAGACGCGGCAGCTCCGTGTTCGGGTATACACGAACATCACGATGAAAATGGAGTGGAGCCCCATCCTGCTGAAAGATGAACTGAGAGTCCAATTGCATTTGAGGCATCAGCCGTTGATGCAACATGACCAAGTAGGAACATCCAGTGAGAGTGCTCTCGGCGAAGAAGAATGGCCTGTACACTTTTCGACGTGACAAGGCATAAAAAACATTTACCTTTGGGGAATCACGCCCAAATTCAATGCATTCGTGTGGATGCTTTGTACCCCAGATTCGACAAAAATGCCTGTTCACTTTTCCATTTGTGTGAAAAGTGGCTTCGTCGATAAAAATTAAGCGATCAACAATGCCATCCCCATCCTCATACAATTGTTGCAACTGCGAACAAAACTGAAAACGCTTGTCTTTGTCGTCGTCATTGAGCTTCTGCACTAGCTCCAATTTGAATGGCCTCATAGACAGCTTCTGTGGCAGGACTTTCCACACTGTCACTGGAGCCATTTCGAGTTCACGGGATGCACGACGCACCGATTTCTTTGGACTGCTTATTAATGTCTCTAATACGCGCTCCACATTCACTTCACCCACACTGGGACATCCGCTTCTCTTTGCCTTGCACAGGCAACGTGTCTAACGAATTTGTTGTGCCAGTGGTAAGTGGCCTTCCTTGTTGCTGGCTTCTTACCGTACGTGGTTCTAAACATCCGTTGAACAGCTGTAGCACATTTATTTCTGTCAAACTCCAACACACAGAAAGCTCGCTCCGCACCTGAACTCGCCATGTTTGTGGCTAGCGCTCACTATGGGCAAATTACCAAACTACACTGTGGCGATATACATGAAAAAAACTTTCAGGGTTTCTCTTTAAAATGACATATGTATGATATCTGTACAATGTTTGGTTCTTGTGTAATAAATAATTGAAAGTGTTCCTGGACTTTATGTAAGCCATGTATATCACTTCCAAAGCACGTTGTTCAAGCCAGGGGGCATGCTGGGAACGATTTTTCGATTGAAAACTCGCTGTTGTTGAATTTATTAAGGAAAAACGAATGCAGGAACGAAAAGTTGAACATCCAGAATGGATTGCAGACCTCACATTTTAAGTACTGTTGACGGCATACTGCTCGCAGCAGAACAATGCAAGGAGAGCATCGACGCGAACATCCGGCTGGATTCCCGAATATCCACGATGTCAACAGATCGCCGGGAAAGCATGAATTATTTCTGATTTGTTGGGAATGCATTTAATGAAAAAACCGCACTGTAGGAGGGACACATTCTGACAAACACAGTACTGTCCCCTAAGCTCACTAGCACTAAAGAAAGCCTGAGGTTTGAAGAATTCATTGTGGCCTTGAAAGAATTACAAGGATAGTTTCCTACACGTTTTTAAGACACTGCCACTCTTACATCTGTTTTCGAGCCCGTTTACCATTTCAGTTGAAAGTGTCCCTGCGCATGTGCAGATGTATCTCACTATTCTGCATGGTAATTCCCTTTTTAAAGACAAATCTCTTTAACGATAACATTGTCCAGGACCTCTACATTGCTTTTCTCAGGTAGATTTCGACGTCTCCATAAGGACGTTCTAAAAGTGCTACAATAATTCGATCAACATATATGTATGAAAGACGTTTTTTTGATTGTGAATCTAAATAAGTCATGGTGAAGTGGCGACTACCTTGCCATGCGGATTGTTTGTATCTTTCCCCTCCTCACTTTCAAATAGCGTGGCGTGGCGGTGGCGGTAACATGCCAACCAGGCTGAGCGTAGTGGCACTCGTGTCAGGGATCGGCCCGCGGGCTGAATTCTTGGCCGACCCTGTTCTATGGTCACCGGTTGCAAAAGACGCCCAAAAAACGGTAAGTCACTTCAACGGAAAAATAAATAGCAAAGAGAGAAAGTACAGTGAGAATGACTTCTAACAAACCTTTTGTAAAGCTGTCCCGTTAACATATTTCTGAATAGCTTTTTGGAAAGGACAGATTAAAACGGTAAGAAATCTATGGAATTCAGCTACATTCGTTTTAGAATCACGTTTTTGTTAAAACGGACAGTTCGTCGTATTGTGACGAAATAATCGAAAGTTTAGCCGATATACACTCCTGGAAATTGAAATAAGAACACCGTGAATTCATTGTCCCAGGAAGGGGAAACTTTATTGCCACATTCCTCGGGTCAGATACATCACATGATCACACTGACAGAACCACAGGCACATAGACACAGGCAACAGAGCATGCACAATGTCGGCACTAGTACAGTGTATATGCACCTTTCGCAGCAATGCAGGCTGCTATTCTCCCATGGAGACGATCGTAGAGATGCTGGATGTAGTCCTGTGGAACGGCTTGCCATGCCATTTCCACCTGGCGCCTCAGTTGGACCAGCGTTCGTGCTGGACGTGCAGACCGCGTGAGACGACGCTTCATCCAGTCCCAAACATGCTCAATGGGGGACAGACCCGGAGATCTTGCTGGCCAGGGCAGTTGACTTACACCTTCTAGAGCACGTCGGGTGGCACGGGATACACGCGGACGTGCATTGTCCTGTTGGAACAGCAAGTTCCCTTGCCGGTCTAGGAATGGTAGAACGATGGGTTCGATGACTGTTTGGATGTACCGTGCACTATTCAGTGTCCCCTCGACGATCACCAGTGGTGTACGGCCAGTGTAGGAGATCGCTCCCCACACCATGACGCCGGGTGTTGGCCCTGTGTGCCTCGGTCGTATGCAGTCCTGATTGTGGCGCTCACCTGCACGGCGCCAAACACGCATACGACCATCATTGGCACCAAGGCAGAAGCGACTCTCATCGCTGAAGACGACACGTCTCCATTCGTCCCTCCATTCACGCCTGTCGCGACACCACTGGAGGCGGGCTGCACGATGTTGGGGCGTGAGCGGAAGACGGCCTAACGGTGTGCGGGACCGTAGCCCAGCTTCATGGAGACGGTTGCGAATGGTCCTCGCCGATACCCCAGGAGCAACAGTGTCCCTAATGTGCTGGGAAGTGGCGGTGCGGTCCCCTACGGCACTGCGTAGGATCCTACGGTCTTGGCGTGCATCCGTGCGTCGCTGCGGTCCGGTCCCAGGTCGACGGGCACGTGCACCTTCCGCCGACCACTGGCGACAACATCGATGTACTGTGGAGACCTCACGCCCCACGTGTTGAGCAATTCGGCGGTACGTCCACCCGGCCTCCCGCATGCCCAATATACGCCCTCGCTCAAAGTCCGTCAACTACACATACGGTTCACGTCCACGCTGTCGCGGCATGCTACCAGTGTTAAAGACTGCGATGGAGCTCCGTATGCCACGGCAAACTGGCTGACACTGACGGCGGCGGTACACAAATGCTGCGCAGCTAGCGCCATTCGACGCCCAACACCGCGGTTCCTGGTGTGTCCGCTGTGCCGTGCGTGTGATCATTGCTTGTACAGCCTTCTGGCAGTGTCCGGAGCAAGTATGGTGGGTCTGACACACCGGTGTCAATGTGTTCTTTTTTCCATTTCCAGGAGTGTATTTTAAAAATACCGATCACAGTGAAGGTTCTGTTAGCGAAGTGGGAAGTAAGAATATCCGAATCTTGAATATCCTCTTTGAAGTTAGCCGTAGTCACTACAACCGCTCCTGAAACTATCCGTAACGGAATCTGAAAACGAAGGTAACGTATGGGATGTGAATATCCGTTGAACGCTGGCTGGCGTGGTCTAGCACTTACGAGCGCACTCTCCCAGTAGGAGAACCACAATACTGCCACAATCATATCGCACCCCGGCAAGACAAGAGACACAAGTTGGAAAACAGAATTTTAATGTCACTGAGAAATACGTCTTAAGTGCCCCAATGTGCACGAAAAATATAATGGAATTTAGTTCAAATTAAAAGGAAGCTTATACTATTTCAGTATAAGATTTCTAGAATTAACTATTGAAGTCGACTTTTCTCAAGCATTGAATTTTTGTGTTGAGTCACTATTCCTGCCGTGGTGCAATATGTACAGCGTGGCGAGATTCCCACAACAGTTATCTTGCAATTACCAACAAGGATGGAAAATTCCCGTCTGTAACCAGTATACATGTGGCAGAAGATATCACACCGAAACTACCAGAAAGAAAATCGAACTAATCACCACACGATGATAAGAATATCGAAGATAAATCAAGCAGGTCAGAAACATTTGACGTCGGCCGCTGTGACCGAGCGATTCTAGGCGCTTCAGTCTGGAACCGCGCCGCTGCTACGGTCGCAGGTTCGAATCCTGCCTCGGGCACGGATGTGTGTGATGTCCTTAGGTTAGTTAGGTTTAAGTAGTTCTAAGTCTATGGGACTGATGACCTCAGACGTTAAGTCCCATAGTGCTTAGAGACATTTGAACCACTTTTTAGAAACATTTCACGTAGATTGAGACACAGAGAGCGATAAAGAAAATGCTTTGAGAAATAGCATGAAGGCCCAAAAATTCCCGGACAAAAATGATGTAATTGACGCTGACTTGAATGTGGGAAGCGAGAGAGAGGAAAATATTTCACCAAGTTTCGCGGCTACCCCAGAGTCAGTGCCGGAAACACAAAAATATTGCCAAACAAATCGATGATAAATAAAAAAAGCAAAATACAAGAAAGGAGAGCCACAGACACAGCACATAACCGAGACGGATGGCAATACCAGATCCTCCTCCGTAGCACAGCGGTAGCGTTACCGCCTACCACGCATGGGGAGCCCGGGTTCGATTCCCGGCAGGGGACTGGGTGTTGTGTGGCCGTGATCACCATTTTAATCATCATTGACACTCAAGTCGCCGAAGTGGCGTCAACTAAAAAGACTTGCAATTCGGCGGCCGTACCCCTAAGGGGATATCCCCGCCAAGAAATGCCATACGTTCAATAAAACTAGTAACACAGAGAAACTGGATAGTGATAATGCAAATTCAAAGTGGAAGGAATGGAGCTAGACTATGAGGAAGGAACAAACAGAGATTCGTCAGATGATCTCGAGTCATTATATCAAGGGTAGTCATAAAGTTTCAGTTGCCACCTCGAAAATGGTTCAAATGGCTCTGAGCACTACGGGACTTAACATCTATGGTCATCAGTCCCATAGAACTTAGAACTACTTAAACCTAACTAACCTAAGGACAGCACACAACACCCAGTCATCACGAGGCAGAGAAAATCCCTGACCCCGCCGGGAATTGAACCCGGGAACTCGGGCGTGGGAAGCGAGAACGCTACCGTACGATCACGAGCTGCGGACCTCGAAAATATAAAGCTACGTAATTGTTTGTTTGTTTGCAAGTACACGTCTGAGGAGGTACATACTGAAATCCTTGCGCCGCAGTACCGTAGCACGCGTTTATGCCCCACCAGGGAACCAAAACAGAGAAAATAGGAAGATATTCTTCATAACCCGTCTATTAAGCGAGAATTATCGAGGTGTTTTACTAGGAGGATGTTTTAACCGCGTGTAGTTACCTTTAGATAAAACACCGCTGTTGAATAAATGTTAAGAACTGGATTATTTCATGTACAATCTAGATGTAGAGGACGCCGAAATTTAAACAGCTATACCAGACATGTCAGCTAGCAGAATAAGTAGCATATATGTAGCCACTAAATTAAAGATGCTTCTCAGATGGTCACGGTTACCAGATCAAAATCAAACTAAAACCCCAACAAACTGAATATTGCACTTTTAAAAATAGAAATGTTGCTACGGAAATAGCTCACACACTCAACTCAAACAAAAGTCAAATGAACAAATATGGAGCCGTCCGCGAATAGTGGCTGCAAAGCGCAAACCATAAAATACGGTAACATTGATGTCAGTGCCAAGGTTAACTAGAGAATGCCAAAATAGAACCGAGGACCTCTTATTCAGATAACAGTGATATATAGCAGAAAAATGTACTACAATACGCTAACGAAGCAAAGAAGATCAAAACCAAAATCTTACAACTGTGGAATCAGCAAACTGAATGTTAACAAGTGTGAGCGAAAGCGGATTTAAATCCACACATGAAACCATATCCAGTTCCCACGTAATTAATCAAGACGCGAGTAATTGTAAAGAAGAAATTAGTAACCGAACTGAAAACCATGGAGGAGAGAATACTCTGAAAACAACAGACCTTATCGAAAACCGTTGTAAATCACTTATGGAGCTTACACTTGCAAGAACTGACTGATGAGCATGAAAATAAAAAACTATTGACGTATATGCACACAGGTGCACATGTGGGTTTTTTAGGTTAGAGAATTCCCTCCTTAGGCCCGACAAGACGCCTCCTGAGACGCGGCAAGGTAGGAGTAGGCAAAATGCAACAGGGAATAACAATATTAATGTGCTAATAGTAAACTGCAGGAGCGTCTATAGAAAGGTCCCAGAACTGCTCTCATTAATAAACGGTCACAATGCCCATATATTACTAGGAACAGAAAGTTGGCTGAAACCAGACGTAATGAAATCCTAAACTCAGATTGGAATGTATACCGCAGAGACAGGCTGGACAGTGAAGGGGGAGGCGTGTTTATAGCGATAAGAAGTGCAATAGTATCGAAGGAAATTGACGGAGATTCGAAATGTGAAATAATTTGGGTGAAGGTCACGGTTAAAGCAGGCTCAGACATGGTAATTGGATGTCTCTATAGGCCCCCTGTCTCAGCAGCTGTTGTGACTGAGCACCTGAAGGATAAATTGGAAAATATTTCGAGTAGATTTCCCCACCATGTTATAGTTATGGGTGGAGATTTTAATTTGCCGGATATAGACTGGGAGACTGAAACGTTCATAACGGGTGGCAGGGACAAAGAATCCAGTGAAAATTTTTAAAGTGCTTTATCTGAAAACTATCTTGAGCAGTTAAACAGAGAACCGACTCGTGGCGATAACATATTAGACCTTCTGGTGACAAACAGACCCGAACTATTTGAAACAGTTAACGCAGAACAGGGAATCAGCGATCATAAAGCGCTTACTGCATTGATGATTTCGGCCGTAAATAGAAATATTAAAAAAGGTAGGAAGATTTTTCTGTTTAGCAAAAGTGACAAAAAGCAGATTACAGAGTACCTGAAGGCTCAACACAAAAGTTTTGTCTCAAGTACAGATAGTGTTGAGGACCAGTGGACAAAGTTCAAAATCATCGTACAATATGCGTTAGATGAGTATGTGCCAAGCAAGATCGTAAGATATAGAAAAGAGCCACCGTGGTACAACAACCGAGTTAGAAAACTGCTGCGGAAGCAAAGGGAACTTCACAGCAAACATAAACATAGCCAAAGCCTTGCAGACAAACAAAAATTACGCGAAGCGAAATGTAGTATGAGGAGGGCTATGCGAGAGGCGTTCAATGAATTCGAAAGTAAAGTTCTATGTACTGACTTGGCAGAAAATCCTAAGAAATTTTGGTCTTATGTCAAAGCGGTAGGTGGATCAAAACAAAATGTCCAGACACTCTGTGACCAAAATGGTACTGAAACAGAGGATGACAGACTAAAGGCCGAAATACTAAATGTCTTTTTCCAAAGCTGTTTCACAGAGGAAGACTGCACTGTAGTTCCTTGTCTAGATTGTCGCACAGATCACAAAATGGTAGATACCGAAATAGACGACAGAGGGATAGAGAAACAATTAAAAGAGGAAAGGCCTCTGGACCTGATGGGATACCACTTCGATTTTACACAGAGTACGCGAAGGAACTTGCCCCCCTTCTTGCAGCGGTGTACCGTAGGTCTCTAGAAGAGCGTAGCGTTCCAAAGGATTGGAAAAGGGCACAGTTCATCCCCGTTTTCAAGAAGGGTCGTCGAACAGATGTGCAGAATTATAGACCTATATCTCTAACGTCAATCAGTTGTAGAATTTTGGAACACGTATTGTGTTCGAGTATAATGACTATTCTGGAGACTAAAAATCTACTCTGTAGGAATCAGCATGGGTTTCGAAAAAGACGATCCTGTGAAACCCAGCTCGCGCTATTCGTCCACGAGACTCAGAGGGCCATAAACACGGGTCTTCAGGTAGATGCCGTGTTTCTTGACTTCCGCAAGGCGTTTGATACAGTTCCCCACAGTCGTTTAATGAACAAAGTAAGAGCATATGGACCACCAGACCAATTGTGTGATTGGAGAGTTCTTAGATAACAGAACGCAGCATGTCATTCTCAATTCTCAATTCTTACGAAGTAAGAGTGATTTCAGGTGTGCCGTAGGGGAGTGTCGTAGGACCGTTGCTATTCACAATATATATAAATGACGTTGTGGACAATATCGGAAGTTCACTGAGGCTTTTTGCGGATAATACTATAGTATATCGAGAGGTTGTAACAATGGAAAATTGTACTGAAATGCAGGAGGATCTGCAGCGAATTGACGCAAGGTGCAGGGAATGGCAATTGAATCTCAATGTAGACAAGTGTAATGTGCTGCGAATACATAGAAAGACAGTTCCCTTATCATTTAGCTACAAAATAGCGGTCAGCAACTGGAAGCAGTTAATTCCATAAATTATCTGGGAGTAGGCATTAGGAATGATTTAAAATGGAATGACCATATAAAATCAATCGTCGGTAAAGCAGTTGCCAGACTGAGATTCATTGGAAGAATCCTAAGTAAATGCAATCCGAAAACGAAGGAAGTAGGTTACAGTACACTTGTTCTCCCACTGCTTGAATACTGCTCACCGGTGTGGGATCCGTACCAGATAGGGTTGACAGAAGACATAGAGAAGATCCAAAGGAGAGTAGCGCGTTTCGTTACAGGATCATTTAGTAATCGCGAAAGCGTTACGGAGATGATAGATAAACTCCAGTGGAAGACTCTGCAGGAGAGACGCTCAGTAGCTCGGTACGGGCTTTTGTTAAAGTTTCGAGAACATACCTTCACCGAAGAGTCAAGCAGTATATTGCTCCCTCCTACGTATATCTCGCGAAGAGACCATGAGGATAATATCAGAGAGGTTAGAGCCCACACAGAAGCATACCGACAATCCTTCTTTCCACGAATAATACGAGACTGGAATAGAAGGTTCAAATGGCTCTGAGCACTATGGGACTTAACTTCTGTGGTCATCAGTCCCCTAGAACTTCGAACTACTTAAACCTAACTAACCTAAGGACATCACACACATCCATGCCCGAGGCAGGATTCGAACCTGCGACCGTAGCAGTCGCGCGGTTCCGGACTGAGCGCCTTAACCGCGAGACCACCGCGGCCGGTTGGAACAGAAGGGAGAACCGATAGAGGTACTCGAGGTACCCTCCGCCACACACCGCCAGGTGGCTTGCGGAGTATGGATGTAGATGTAGATGTAGAGGTGACAAAAGTCGTGGGATAACGATATACACATATACAGATGGCTGTAATATCACGTACACAAGGTATAAATTTGCAGTGCATTGACGGAGCTATTATTTCTACTCAGGTGATTCATGTGAAAACGTTTCCGACGTGATTATGGCCGCACGACGGGAATTAACAGACTTTGAACGCGGAATGGTAGTTGGAGCTAGACGCATGGGACATTTCATTTCGGAAATCGTTAAGGAATTCAATATTCCGAGATCCACATTGTCAAGAGTGTACCCAAAATACCAGATTTCAGGCATTACCTCTCACCACGGACAACGCAGTGTCCGACGGCCTCCACTTAACGAGTGAGAGCAGCAGCATTTGTGTAGAGTTGCCAGTGCTAGCAGACAAGCAACACTTCAATAACCGCAGAAATCAATATGGGACGTACGACGAACGTATCCGTTAGGACAGTACGGCGAAATCTGGCGTTAATGCCCACCGCAGCAGACGACCGACGCTAATACCTTTGCTAACAGCACGACATCGCCTGCAGCACCTCTTCTAGGCTCATGACCATATCCTTTGGACCCTACATGACTGGAAAACCGCTGCCTGGTCAGATGAATCCCGATTTCATTTGGTAAGAGCTGATGGTAGGGCTCGAGGGTGTCACAGAGCCCACGAAGCCATGGACATAAGTTGTCAACAAGGCACTATGTAAACTGTTGGTGGCTCTATAATGGTGTGCGCTGTCTTTACATGGAATGAAGTCGGTCCTGTGGTCAGGCTGAACCAGTCATTGGCTGGAAATGGCTATAATAGTCTACTTGGAGACCATTTGCAGCCATTCATGGATTTCGTATTCCCAAACAACGATAGAATTTTTATGGACGACAGTGCGCTATGTCACTGGGCCACACCTGTTAGCGATTGGTTTGAAGAACATTCTGGACGGTTCGAGCAAATAATTTCGCCACACATATCACCCGATATGAATCCCATCGAACATTTATGGGACACAATCGAGAGGTCAATTCGCGCACAAAATCCTGCACTGGCAACGCTTTCGCAATTATGGACGGCTATAGAGTTAGTGCGGCTCAGTATTTCTGTAGGGAACTTCCAGTTACTTGTTGAGTCCCTGTCAAACCGAGTTGCTGCACTACGCTGGGAAAAAGATGGTCTGACACTGTATTAGGAGGTATCCCATAACCTTTGTCACCTCAGTGTACGTACAAACGTAAGCAGAGAAGAAAACACAGCACTGAAGGCACCAGTAAAATAACAAAAGACTCTAGATACGACCAACGGAAGCCACAAAAAGTTATCTTCTGGCACTGGCGGCCTACTAGTAGAATTGTGTGTAACGTATTGGGAAATTATGAAATGGCCACGGGTAGATACGCACATGATGTTACATATGGTCTCATTTCCACCATAAATGCAAGGACAGACAGTGGTAACGATCAAAAAAAAAAAAGACAGGAGACATATCGAAAACTATAGACCAATAACTTTGCAGAATGCCGGCTTCAAATTACGTAGCTTTACAGCAGCGAGTACACTAATAACAACTGCGAATAAAACTGTTGTCGCATATCGAACTTGGGTGGGCACTGGTAGATCTATAGTCTATATTGAGCACAATAATGAATATCAGGAAGTGCATAGAGTCTTAAATGCCGCAAGAATAAAATTATTTTATTCGGTTTTTACAAAGCCGTAGATCATGTGAATAAGAAACACTTAAAGAGAACATTAAAAAGGGTGTGAATATGTGACACATTGTGCAACACAATTCACGCGCTGATTAATGGCGGAATATCCAAGACCTTAATCAATGGAATCCAAAGGAGGTCAATAAAAATAAGTAGACCACTGCTACAAGTGTGACTCTTCTCTATGGTCTTGTCTACCTGCTCAGCTTAGTACTTGGTGCCCACTTTAGTAGAGGAGCAGTGTATGTTCTGGCACGAATTTAGTCGACTACAGCATCAGCATTTCCAGAACTGATGACATCAGCATCATCATTTCTGGAATTAATAGCATCAGCATCAGCATTCTTGGAATCGCCGACATTAGCATCTGCAGACCCACTGCCACCCATGTGCGCTGTAGTGACAGGCAGAGTTAGAAAAATGGCGAGGTAAGATACTTTGGCACTGTAATGTGTGTGTGTGTGTGTGTGTGTGTGTGTGTGTGTGTGTGTGTGTGTGTGTGTGTGTGTGTGTGTGACTTCACAGCATATTCTGCTAAATTGTGGTAAATATTAACGTAAGATACTTTGACATTACTGTGTGTGTGAATCCCATAAAAAAGTTTAGTCCTGTAGGTGAATTGCGTGTGTGCTACTGAACCTAAAAATGATAACTAATACTAGATGAATGCCTTTTGTATCTAGCAGCAAGGTACTGGCGGTTTTCTGTAAACGCTCCACAAATATCGAGACTGTCTGAAGCAAATGCAGACTATTACCTACCTGTCTATAGTTTTAATTATTTACCAAGGATCCGAGACACTATTGTATAACTTGTTGCAGATATGGTTGATCTGCATATTTTTTGTATTAAGCTTCAATTTACAATTGCAGTGAAACTTCCTGGCAGATTAGAACTGTGTGCCCGACCGAGACTCGAACTCGGGACCTTTGCCTTTCACGGGCAAGTGCTTTACCATCTGAGCTACCGAAGCACGACTCACGCCCGGTCCTTGCAGCTTTACTTCTGCCAGTACCTCGTCTCCTACCTTCCAAACTTTACAGAAGCTCTCCTGTGAACCTTGCAGAGCTAGCACTCCTGAAAGAAAGGATACTGCAGAGACATGGCTTCGCCACAGCCTGGGGGATGTTTCCAGAATGAGATTTTCACTCTGCAGCGGAGTGTGCGCTGATATGAAACTTCCTGGCAGATTAAAACTGTGTGCCCGACCGAGACTCGAACTCGGGACCTTTGCCTTTCACGGGCAAATGTTCTACCATCTGAGCTACCCAAGCACGACTCACGCCCGGTCCTCACAGCTTTACTTCTGCCAGTATCTCGTCTCCTACCTTCCAAAGTGCAGTATCTACCCTACACATACAAGGAAGAAGATATTGTACTTTTGGTACACATACGTTTGTTGTCAACTGTGACCAGCTGTAAAAAAGTTGTGGTATAGACCAAAATGCAAATATAAAAGAGACTAGTAGAATTAACTGCCTGATATTAAGATAACACATCTCTTTCTGAATAGTTGCATGGCTGCCTTTAAAACGATTGTGTGAACAGTCTCCAGTATAAAGAAAAACAAACTTTTACTATCCACCAATGAGTCAATGCACTGTCTGTAAGCACTACAAAGCATGACCACTACACATCTTTTACATCCTCATACAGTAAAACGAAACTCAGAGCAGGACAAGTTCCATGTTTCTGCAGCATGAATCACCCTGTCATATAACACCCGCACCAAATGCATAGGACATGTATTGTCGACGTCATGATCACCTCGCCTGCCAAAACTGCCAGCTGAGCTACCCACTCTAGATGACCATCCAGATGGGTAAGAAAAAAGTCATTTTATAATTCATATTTTTCCCTTTTTTATTGGAATAAGGAGCGCTATGCACCCATGTACATGACACCACCACATATTAATGCAAATCTGTATGGCGACCAGGATGTCATGCAGCTGGCCAGCTCTAAACGGAGTGCATTTCATGAGGTACTGTGTCCTCTGCCTGTCTCAACTCAACATCCTTGCCAAATGCACACAGAGATTCCACTATCCTTAGAATAGGTGTGTGCTCTCATTCCAATTTAGCCATATGCAAATTACATAAACTATAATTATAAGTAGAGCTAAATATATTGCTCGAATTTAATTGCCTATAATACACATTTGAAGTGGAAAATAGTAGTTCACAGTATGCTGTTGTGATGGGGCTACATCACAATCCATGTAAACCATGAAGAACCTGCAACATGTGTGCAGAATTAGCTAGCAGTTCGGTCTGACAGTAGTTCAGACATATGTATAAGTAAATATTGCTCTGGTGTACCATCCCACAGTAAAATTGGCTTCCGTCTTGTTTTCTCGTGATAATTATACCCCATATCTATTAATCCAAGCTGGTATGTGTCCTAGGCTGATGAACAAATCCCATATTTTACACATAACACACCATAAAAATTTGAAAATTGTTAGGCAGGTAAGAAATAATTATAGACTGGATCGAAAATGATAGATAATTGCAAGTCTTTTTATGAATGCATAATGACATTATCGTAATCTCGTGGAACTGTAGCACATTTACACACATTATGTTTAGTGTTAGAGTGCTAAGCTACCACACTGAAAAGTGACATCATGGTCATGTGAACAGCTTATACACTCTTAATAGGTAATGCATTAAATCTGATCAACACACTAACTTCTTTAGGTATCTATATCTATGCCAGCAAGACAGTCAGGTCTCTAAGGGTGTACAGCCATTTTTTCCAGCTTTGCAAACAGCCATTACGTTGCTAGGTGTGCAACATATAGTCTGCCACATTTAGATGCAGTGCAATCATCGTTTTTAAGCAGATCAAAATGTTAATAGAGCTTTATTTTTTTGTGCATCCCTTAATTCAGTAGACAGTCACGATCTAGATTTTTTTCGACCCATACTCCATTGTGTAGCTATTTACCATTGCTATTTAAAGTAAATGCAAATATCTCCCTGTGTTTAAAAGAACATGTACGCCTTGCCTGCACATTTGCAATAGTTTCTTCATATTCCAATTGCAGTTTATATATTCTTCTTTTATGACAGTTGTCTGATCCAGATACTCCAGTTTCTCATTTCATGACTTTGATGTTCTCTAGTTCCAGTTGCATTTTTTTCATATACGTAACACATTACCCATGCCTGAGGGCTTATTACCTCAGCAGACAAACTTGAGAACAGAGTTAAGCACCACACAGAAGCTGTTCAGTGAGTTATTCATCAAATCATACTACATGGAAGTGATTGATACAGATTACAGATGTAAAATACTGTTTGATGGTCTTTTCACAGGGTCAGACATAGGATCTATTCTGTTTCCAGCTATTACATTGTATTTTGTTATAAACTAGTAGGCATCCATTTGATTGCTAAACTGCTACTTCTATGTATGGGGCTAGATGTACAATACCTAGACCGCCACATTTTGATCAAATGTAACTATCCTTTTTTCAAGTAGTTCCAGGAGTGAATGGAGCTTTATAAACAGATTTTTCGTGTGCCTTTTAATGTGATAAATGGTCTCGATTCCAACATTTTCGAGCAGTACTCCAACTTGTGGCTATTTACATTTACTAAGGTTGGCTAAAGCATCACATCCCCAGCGGTTTTCTTTGCTGGTGTTGACAATAAGAACAACATCTTGTAAGAGTCATTACCTCCATGACAGTAACTATAGGAATGCAAACAATAGCTATACATCTCCAGACAGAAACTGACTGTCTTGCCAGCAAAGATATAGATACCTAAAGGAGTCAAAGTGTCAAGCAGACATATTAAGAGCTTATAAAATGGACACATAACCATGACATCACTTTTCAATGTGCTAACTTAGTGCTCTAATGCCAAACACTATAATAGTAAATGTGCTACAGTTTCATCACGCTACTCTAGTATCAATAAGCATTCATAAAAATACCCATAATTATCCATCATGCTTCACCCAATTTATAATTATTTATCACCTGCATAACATGTTTAGTATTTTTGGGGTGTGTTACGTGCAATATATGGGATTTCTTCCTCAGAATGGGAAACTGACGAGATTGGATTGATACATGTGGGATATAATGATAATGAGAATATATGATGGAAGCCTATTTTACTGTGTGGATGGTAAACCAGTCCAGTGTTTACATATACAAATATCCAAACAACTATGAGACTGAAACACTAACTAATTCTTCTCACATGTCGCAGATTCTTCATACCTGATGTAGACTATGATGTAGCGCCATCACAACAACGTGTTATGAACTATTATTCTGCTGTCACATGAGTATTGAAGTCTTTCTGATTCGAACATTAGATTAGGTTCACTTATAAATATCTGGATGCTTATAGTTTATATGATTTGCGTATCACTAAATTGGAATTAGTGCACAATGTGTGAAGGTGCATGCCAGCCACCCAGTAATACGTGTTATCTGACGTGTACTGCCAAGGCTAGTGGCATCTGTGTGTGTGTGTGTGTGTGTGTGTGTGTGTGTGTAGCGCAGCTGGAGAGTTGAGACAGGCAGAGAACACAGCACATCATGAAATGCACTCTGTATAGAGCTGGTTGAGTGACATCCTGGTGCTGTACAGTCTCTCACTATGTTAATTTATTGGCATGCATTAAGATGTGTTCTGACATATTTGTGGTATGTATCATTCTAGTATTCCAGGGAAAAAAATGAATTATAAAGTGAAGTTTTTCTTACCCATTTGGAGGACCATCTAGTGTGGGTAGCTCAGCTGGCAGTTTTGGCAGGCAAAGTGATCATGACGTCGACAACGCCTGTCCTAGACGCTTGGTGAGGATATCATGTGACAGGGGAAATGACATTGTAGATACATGGAACATTTTTGCTATAGGTGGCGCTTTAATGTGTGAGGATGCAAAAGATGGGTGGCAGTCGTGCTTTGTAGTGCTTACAGACAACACATCGACTCTTTCACAGGTACATTACTGGCTATTAAAATTGCTACACCACGAAGATGAAGTGCTACAGACGCGAAATTTAAGCGACAGGAAGAAGATGCTGTGATATGCAAATGATTAGCTTTTCAGAGCATTCACACAAGGATGGCGCCGGTGGTGACATCTACAACGTGCTGACATGAGGAAAGTTTCCGATCGATTTCTCATAAACAAACAGCAGTTGACCGGCGTTGCCTGGTGAAACGTTGTTGTGATGCCTCGTGTAAGGAGGAGAAATGCGTTTCCGACTTTGATACAGGTCGGATTGAAGCCTATTGAGATTGCGGTTTATCGTATCGCGACATTGCTGCTCGCGTTGGTAGAGATCCAATGACTTAGCAGAATATGGAATCGGTGGATTCAGGAGGATAATACGGAACGCCGTGCTGGATCACAACGGCCTCGTATCACTAGATAATACGGAACGCCGTGCTGGATCACAACGGCCTCGTATCACTAGCAGTCGAGATGATAGGCATCTTATCTGCATGGCTGTAGCGGATCGTGCAGCCACGACTCGATCCCTGAGTCAACAGATGGGGACGTTTGCAAGACAAAAACCCTTCTGCACGAACAGTTCGACGACGTTTGTAGCAGCATGGACTATCAGCTCGGAGACCATGGCTGCGGTTACCCTCGACGCTGCATCACAGACAGGAGCGCCTGCGATAGTGTACTCAACGACGAACCTGGGTGCACGAATGGCAAAACGTCATTTTTTCGGATGAATCCTGGTTCTGTTTACAACATCATGATGGTTGCATCCGTGTTTGGCGACATCGCGGTGAACGCACATTGGAAGTATGTATTCGTTATCGCCATACTGGCGAATCACCCGTCGTGATGGTATGGGGTGCCATTGGTTACACGTCTCAGTCACCTCTTATTCGCACTGACGGCACTTTGAACAGTGGACGTTACATTTCAGATGTGTTACGACCCATGGCTCTACCCTTCATTTGATCCCTGCGAAACCCTACATTTCAGCAGGATAATGCACGACCGCATGTTGCAGGTCCTGTACGGGCCTTTCTGGATACAGAAAATGTTCGACTGCTGCCCTGGCCAGCACATTCTCCAGATCTCTCACCAACGGAAAACGTCTGGTCAATGGTGGCCGAGCAACTGGCTCGTCACAATACGCCAGTCACTACTCTTGATGAACTGTGGTATCGTGTTGAAGCTGCATGGGCAGCTGTAATTGTATACGCCATCCAAGCTCTGTATGACTCAGTGGCCAGGCGTATCAAGGCCGTTATTACGGCCAGAGGTGGTTGTTCTGGGTACTGATTTCTCAGGATCTATGCACCCAAATTGCGTGAAAATGTAAT
Source organism: Schistocerca serialis cubense (assembly GCF_023864345.2). Classification (NCBI taxonomy): domain Eukaryota; kingdom Metazoa; phylum Arthropoda; class Insecta; order Orthoptera; family Acrididae; genus Schistocerca; species Schistocerca serialis. Next base: position 310,696,366 of record NC_064640.1, read on the forward strand.
CACATATCAGTTCTTGTATAATATATTTGTCCAATGAATACCCGTTTATCACCTGCATTTCTTCTCGGTGTAGCAATTTAATGGCCAGTAGTGTAGTAGAAATTTGATTAGCGGAGGCAGTGCGCCTAATCGCGTTGGCAGCCATCCAATTACTCAAAAAGAGACGTGTTATCTTAGCTTCAGTCAGCTAATTCTATCAATATTTTTAATTTTGAATTTTAGTCTTTTTCGCCAGTTTTTTAGTTGACCACAGTTGACATGTGGACAGTTTAACATCGTATTTGATGCCCGTACTATACAGTAGTACAATATCTCCTTCCTTGTATGTGTAGGTTATACACTGTAGCTATAAATAGAATCCTAGCACACAAAAAGATGTAGATCAACCATATCGTTAAATAATTAAAACTATAGACAGTTAGATAACAGTTTACACTTGATACACTGACTCTTCTTTCTGCTTAAGACGTCCAAAATAACATTGCTTGATTGTATTGAGGGAAAAACTGTGTTTCTCCTGCTGCATTCTGTGAATGTGTTGTGACCTAGACGCTGATTTACACACACGGCGGTAGAGACAATGCTCGTCCTGGAAAGCTGGGGCTTGCAGAAGTACCTAGTCAATACTTTTAGCAATCAGTGATTCGGCAGAAATGGACAGGGACAGCAACTATGCGAGCTGCTGAATAGAGATATTACACTGAACAGTTACTCTAACATACACAATCGCTAACGCATATACACAGCACCTGAATATTTGATGTAAATTCTTTACACAATCTCGATATTTGTGGAGTGTTGACAGAACGTTTCGAGTACTTCGTTGTTAGATACAAAAGGCTTTAGCTATTCTAACATTGGCTAGCATTTTTATGCACAGTGAATTTGTCTGGAGGACTAACACTTTTGTAGAATTCAAACAGTGCAGATGGGTGGCAGTGGTTCTGCTATTTTTAATATAACTCAGATATTTTTTAATGTAAATGCACATCCGTAAGAACTGATATGTGTACATATGTGCCAATTCTTTTTTGGCTGGTACACCTGCATTTTGGTCTGTTATAAAATACATACCAATTTCCAATTTGGCGTCTTACGCAATTGTTAACAATTTCAAGATTCGGCGGTATTCGACTAACATTTTTACAGACTATGCTATGACGTCATCATTTTATACTGTCGAAGTGTCTCACTGTGGTGTATATGCAGTGTATGTACGGTGTATGTGCGGCGTACATACAGTGCAAACGTGGCGTGTTTGTGGCGTAATTATGGCTTAACTGTTGTGTAGTCCTGCGATGTATGTGGCGTATGTATGCCGTCGTGACGCCGGTTTACCAATTATACAGCTAGTTTACCAATTTCCGGATTTGGCGTTCTACCAAATTGCGTTTTTTTCCTTTTTTTTTAAAAAAAAGAAAACGTTATACAGCTGACAACTACAAGACTCTGCTGTTACTGCAAGTTTAACTGCTAGCAATTTATAAACTGTGTGTTGTTATTGATTGACAGGTTTAAAAGGGGAAAAAAAGAACAACATTTGTAGGATATATTTATTTACCCAAACATATACCCGTTGATTAAAAAGGAAACAACGTTTACAAACTGACAAACGCCACGAGAGAGCGCTACGCTCACGAGAGGACGTTGATATACAAACACGGGCGGAGCGCGCGGAAATTGTCGCCATTCACGCCGTGAAATCGTTGAGAATTAACATGGCTAGCTACACGTACCGCGAAATAGTTGATATGCATTTGATTTATAGTGCGGCCAACTGCAGCGGACAATTAGCCGTGCGATTGTATCGTGCGAAATATCCGGATGGAAAGCTGCCGTGCCACACATTATTCGCCACCTTGCCCCACCGTTTGTGGGAAACCGGTTCGTTCGCTCGTTCCGTGTGTCAATGAATAGCACGGTCAGTTGCGGCGGAAGAAAGCGTTCTCGGAAGGTTGCAGCGTACGCCATCAGCAAACACACGAGGTGTATCCCGCGCCACAGATATCCTCCAACTCTCCGTCTGGCGCATCGTACACGACGAAGGACTGCATCCGTTTCATTTGCAACGCTTCCAGGCATTGCAGCCGGGGGCTACAGAAGCGCATGGGATTTGCGCGGTGGTTCTGCAGGAATCCGCTGCACACCGAAGCTTGACAGAGAGTGTCCTCTTCCCATTGAGGCTGCGTTCTCACTCGAGGATGTGATGAACTTTCACAATTTGCATACATGGGCGGATGTGAACCCATATGCTACACGCACACATTCCTCATATCGCAAATTTACCCTTAACGTGTGTGTTGGCGCCGTCGAAGACTGTTTAATTGGATCGTACATTCTCCTGGACCACCTTGGTGGTCGCACGTATCTCGTATTCGTGCGAGATGTTCTGCAGGACATGCTGAATGATGTTCCCATGCCTGTTCGTCGCTACATTCGATTTCGGGGCGACAGAGCACCTCTGAATTTCAGCAGACAAGTGAGGGCTCATCTGCACGCAACCTTTCCTGGCAGTTGGATCACTTGGGGTGGGCCAGTCGCGTGGCTACCACGATCACCCATCTGTCCGCAATCCATGTTTTCCTGTGGGGGTATCTGAAGCGCCCTTTGTATGAAACACCTGTTACATAACCACGGGTCGTATTGGGCAGGATTGTTGCGGCAGTATGATGTCCTCGAGATACACCAGGTATCTTTGAGAGGGTGGGCTGGTCAATGGAGCGTCGATGTCAGACGTGTCTCGATGCATCTGGACAATACTTTGAGTACCTCCTGTAGCGGGCGTCCATTTGTAGCATGTGATTAAATAACTGCAACACCATTTAGCAGCCCCGGATGGCCTTTGCGAACCCCAGTTCCTATGTTTTTACTGATCCTTGTTGTACGCCCGATGTGCCATGTCAGTTTGTAAACGTTTTTTTGTATCATCCACTACACATACATCGCAAACTCCCTCTAGATATTACTTGTTTCCTCTTCGTAGAGTCAGCCACCCACACTGACAGCAAAAATACATGTTATATTTAACTGTGCATGACGACGCCTCACCATGATGCGGAGAATAACGTGAGTAAAAACGAATATAGGGGCGAAATATGGCGCCAAACTAAATTACATTCTAGATGATAGGTTAACTCCCAGCAAAATTTCTCATCAACATCGTTTGGTTGCAGACGACAAGCTACCTGCAGTAAATAACATACAAGTGATCCGGAAAAATCATGCACTCCAGGTGTAAAGATATTAACAAACGAAACGAACTACTGTTTGAACTAAAGATCCACATAATTTTGTAATCATTTAATAAAAATGTTCACATTACAGAATAAATAAAACGGAAACCCACTGGTGATGGCACAGTGTTGCTGAAACATGTTTGGGTACTGAGAAAAAACGGTGTTTTGCATATCTGGCGGATCTCACATCCTACAATTTGAATTAGAATAATTTAATGTCATGGCGTATTCTCCAAAACGGCAGGAAATATTAACACAATTTATGATGTAAGACACGTTGACATTACTGTGTGTGACTGGGGTGCAGCTGAATTACAGTAATTTGACAGCGTCGTCGCATATTCTGCAAAATGGCGGAAAACATTAACATAATTTATGATGTAAAGTACTTTCACACTACAATGTGTGACTGGGGTGCTGCTGAATAAATATAAGTTAATGACGTCATAACATTTTCTGTAGACATTCAATATATGAGCACCTCCCATGGATATTTACAATTTTTGACCGATTTTCTGTAAATACCCATATTTTAAATGTTCAACAGCTAGCACAGTATGCTATTTAAACAAATACAGTGATATCCCACATTAAAAAGTAGCACATTACTATATTTAAACAAGTACATCGCCATCCCATGTTGAAAAACTTGCATAGTGCAATGTTTAAGCACAGACGTCAATATCCCTATTAAATAATTTCCGCAAAGCATTATTTAACAACAAATACACTCTTATATGCACTTGCTTCAAACACTCCAACGTATGAACACACACCCCATTGCCGTTCACAGTTCGTTACAATTTTGTAGACTTTCTTTCGTAGAATATAGCGGCTTCGTCGCACTGCGCCACTCCTGCCCATTTTTGAAGGAAACTCGAGACTAACCTTACCAATATAATGGACACAGAAGGATTGTGTAGGGAAGCAGCCTACTCACGCCGTATAAAATTCTCATCAGTCTTTCCATTGTGTGCCAGCCTACTCCGCTGTAACTAGCTCTGACGTCATAAATGTTGCGCAATACTTTAAAATCAAGTAAATAACCTGAAACGCTTCTGGCATGTCAGGAGTAATACTAAATCAATATGTGTTGAATGTCAGTTCAATAACTTTAACCATTTTGGAAATTTGGACATTTTTCTGTAGAAATCATTGGCGCAACAGAAAAGAGCTAGAGACTTAAAAATTTATATTGAGATTCCTTTTCCATAATAATTTAGTAGAAACAGTCATCTGGATCTCACAAATTAAGATTTTAGTTGAAATTCAATATTTTCTGGTTTTTGTCTTAAAAATTAAGGAAGCAAGATAGATTAAGTAGGCTAATAAATAAGGCTAGGATGTTTAAATTTAAGTAGAATGGAGATCCGCTATAATCATAAAGATGTGAGAAGTTGCAACTGAATAACTATATAACTAAAGCGATAGCGTATCTCCAAAGGGCAAGTTCAGAGGTCGTCTACTGCATGTAGTGTAATTAAATTAATTCTCTCGCCCAAAATAATTGACTTAGCCACGTCAGACTTTTATTATGATTACTTACCTGTGTGCTGAATGCACATTTAAATTTAGAGCTTCATCGGCCATCAGCAAAGGAAGCGATGATTTATTCAATAACTTAAAGTGGTGCATTACTAGCCCAGCGGCTAGTCGGTAGAGCCGATTTGATCAGGCGTTCCCTTAGCCGTCCGCACCGCGGCTTTATATATAAGAACACTGCGCGAGGAAGCAAGGCCCCAGTTATCTCCAGACGCTGAATAGCACACCACCTGTGTCGGGAGTCGCGTCGCGTCGGTATCATTGCTATAAACAGCCTCGGATGCCGTATTAAGTTAATCGGGATACGCGTAACCATAAAATCATTTTTGAATGAAGTATTAATTCTGGGATGACTTTAATGATCTATCTTCAGTTTGCGTATGTCGTATTTTCACGTGCCATCGCGGGACAAACATTCTACCATTATTTAGCATGGCGTTTGATGAACATTATCATCAAATTATGTCGAGCATTCACTTAAACATTTAATTTGGACAGTTATAGTTGCATCAGCGCATTAGACTCTGAACTGCTCTGTTAGTCAGATTGTGTGGATTCTTTTTTTTCATCTGTGACTTTCAGAATATAGCGAATCTTTTTTTCACGATCGTTTCTGATTATGAATCCCAGACAATCTTCTAATTCCTCAGAGCTATAAGCTGTAGCTATAAGTGTATTTCTCAGATGAAGTGGGCACTAGGAATTCTAATTACAGGCTTCACGTTTTGCTAATCACTTTCTGGTTGCCAAAATTGTAGTTAGAGAGTCAGTGTTGAGAACGGCAAAAGACAGCATAAATAATAGGAACATTTAAATATAAAACAATTAATTCCACCCGCCGCCCCACATATGCTTAATCGGCCGGGAAATGTTTCTACCTCACAAACCAAACATTAAATAATAAACAGCATAATTCCACCCGCCGCCCCACAATTGGTAACGCTCCTATTCAAATTTTTTTTGTGTAGTTATTTAGATGTCTTCCAGCAATGTCGCACACTCACTGATAATAATGCAATACATCGTTCTTCAGACGTTCTTGGCGATCTGTTTACATCTTGAGGTGTCGGTTTTCTGCCGAATATCAGCGTCGTTCAGGCATAATATTTCGACAACGTAACTCTTTATCTTCATCACCCAAACAGCCCGTTGATTTTTTTCATTGCCTCCTTTGATGGAAGAGGGTGGGCTGTTCCAGGGCTTTCTGTATGCCCTTTTCAGTCGCAAATCTTTAAAGGTTATTTTTATTACATTTATTTATTTTTCATGCAATTCAGTGCCCATTTCATTGGGCTATTACAACTTACATTACTCATTTTGACATTACAGTTTGCATTATTCGTTTTGATATTGTTACATTAACATTATTCATTGTGACATGGTTTATATTTTATACAATTGGAATATAATAATGTTACATAATAACTAATATTTTAGACAGTAGTTTGGAGAGTGATAAGTAGAGAGAAGGTGGGAGTAAACTTATGCCTAGTGGAGGGAAGTGAGCGTGGCAGAAGGTAGTTACAAGGAAAGGTACATGTGAATATCTAGAGACAGTAGTCCCTTAGCAGGCTTTGTGTTGCCATGAGTATGTATAATATATGCATCATAAGGTTTGAGTTAATGTTTTTGAAATGACGACAGGCAATAGTGTGTGAAACAAATTGATGGATCCTAATTATTATTTACAATTGGAGAGCTAGGGGGAGCTGCTTGAGAGGGTTGTGGTAGTGTATTGGTTGAATCTGTTCTCTCGTCTAGGCGAGGGGTGGAGGGGGCGTTATGGTGTTGGGTGTGAGTGGCTCCACCATTGGGGCTAGGTCTGAGTAAGTTTTGGCAGTGCTGCTACGGGCGCTTGTTCGAATCCTGCCTCGGGCATGAGTATGTGTGATGTCCTTAGGTTAGTTAGGTTTAAGTAGTTCTAAGTCTAGGGGACTGATGACCTCATATGTTAAGTCCCATAGTGCTTAGAGCCATCTGAACCATTTTTTTGGCAGTGTTCTGGGCTATTGTGCTGAAAGCGGTGATGTACTTCAATTTGGGTTTTCATAGGGTCCTGCGGTTGATGGACATGAAGTCTTCCATATAGGGCCTTTTGTTCAATATGTGTCTGCTGTATCGTGCTCTTAGCTTAAGCAGCCTAGTTCGGACGGGTTCTATCTTGGTTGCTCGACAGACCTCGTTGCTTGGCGTGACATAGGGGAGTTTAGCGATACTGCGCGGGAGTCTCCTCCCTGTACTGTATAGTTGCTATCAATTCAGGCTCATATGCCTCCCTGGGGGGCTGCTGTATACTCCAGTATTGGCCGTATAAATGTTTTATGTGTGTGGACTGCAGTTTGTCTGTTGCAGCTATGGATGCGACCTTGTAACTGTCGGACTAGGTTTTGTAGTCTGGTTTTGTTCAGCAGGTGAGTCATCTGGGTCTTCCAGTCAAAGTGTATGTCCAGATAGACCCCAAGTTACCTGGCTGTCTCGCTCACTTACACATCCGACAGGTCTGGACGTCGAGAGGAAGGCAAAGTCGTTATCATGGTTGAGTTCTTATTCAAGTTAGCCGGGGACAACCACGACAGGAAGAAGACGAAGGCAAATCAGTGCTACCACTGTCAAAAACTTGGCCACACCGCCAAGTTCTGCAGAAATGCAGTTGCGTGTTTGAAGTGTGCGAAAGCATATTACACATGCAGCTGCACTAAGCCACGCGAAGCCTTGTCGTGTGTCAACTTTGGTGGGCACATGTGACAAACCATCGCGGCTGCAGTTAAATAAAAAACTCGAGCCATGACATAAAGAAGGAGAGGAGGAGACGCTCTTGCAAGGCGCAAAAGAAGAGGCTGGCTTGCCTTGCAACATCGAGAAAGAGTCGCCAGCAGTCGTTCCAATCCCTCGCCGTGTTGTCGCTAGCCAAGGATGGGGAAGTGAGCAGCGCTGCCATAAGGAAGAGAACGGTGACTTCCGCCAACTGTTGGGGAACCCCACCGATGACACAGTTGCTGCACTAGTACCCGCCATCGCAGAGAAGAGGGCCGCCCTGAAGGTGGAGTTGGATGAGGTGCTCAGCCAGGTGTAACACCTACGTGAGGCCCTGTGTTGCATGCCTCACTCAACACAAGAAGAGGCGCCTGCCCCCACCAAGACAGGGGCAGAACAGAAACACAGATGATAAATACTCTGGCTAATGTCGAAATGCAGACATCTGAGATGGTGGTCATGGAGCTTGAGACACTTGCTCCAGCCACGCTGGTGGACAGCATGGATACAGATGTATGCAGCAGGAGGCTGGGAAAGTGGCCATGTGTATGAAGATGCCGGCCTCACTCGCCCCCTCTCCCGAAATGAGGACGGCGAAGACGGAAGAAGAAGAAGAGGGGCCGTCCTTCGAATACCTGCCCACCCTGGACAAGAAAAGTGTGAGGATAGTGCTTAAGAAGATTACCGTCTCTCTCCATGTTGGAACCTAGCCACAACATGCCTTTCCCTTTCCCATCTTCGGAACAGGCACCTTGACGTCCCACACCAGCCGTATGACTTCCAATAGGATTGCGAACCCTTGGAATGGAAATTCATGGGCCAAGAGTTAATCTCATGAGCAGACCTGGAACTCATCAATTCCTATCCTACTTTCACTCACCGAGACTGGATAAACATGACTGAGGAAGCGGTCAAGATTTTATGGGATAATTCGCCACCAACGGATTAGTTCACCCTCACTGACATTAAATTAAAGGCAGCAAAGAAGATGAAGAAGAAGAAGAACAAGGGGAATCTTAATAACGCCAGCCTGACTGGTACTCATGTCTCTTTATGATTTTTTCAGATAATCTTCAAGGCAATCCATTAACAAGAGGTCGTCATCATCATCAATCCAACAGGAACAGGAGGATCAGCAACTATCTTCTCAAACTCCTAGTCTAGTAATGTAGTGGTAGCTTAGCAAGGGTTCATGTATAGCGAGGTCTTATTTCTTAGACATACAATATCTCTGGTTGGAAATCGCTTAAACTGTAGTGCTTATAGAATGTGCTATGATGTCATTAGTTTTGCAGAATATGTCATTATGTCACTGTTTCTACCAGTAGGGTAATGTGTTTGTTTCTAACACAGTACACTATGACATCACACACACACATTAGTGATTTAATGGTGACTTAGCAATGATGAATAATTCGCGTACATTTGGGTACATGCTGCTGCACTGTGATTGGCTGAGGTTATGTCACAACGCAACATAACGTGACAAGATATGACGCGTTGTTGACGTGATATCGAGTGCAGAGGGATGAAACTCACATAATTGGATAAAATACGTAAAATTGAGGAAAAATACGAAAAATTGTAAAAAATGTGGAAAAGTAAATAAATTTGTGCAATATACGGAAAACTAATAAAAATTGTAAATATGTGTAGAGACAGCTAAAATTGTGGAAAACACAGAAAAATGTTACACATCTGCCTGGTGTGGTCTCTGGTGGTGCCTCGAATGATGAAAATAGTGTAATATCGCCGGCCGCTGTGGACGAGCGGTTCTGGGCGCTTCAGTCGGAAACCGCGCTGCTGCTGCGATCGCAGGTTCGAATCCTGCCTCGGGCATGGATGTGTGTGATGTCGCCGGCCGCTGTGGACGAGCGGTTCTGGGCGCTTCAGTCGGAAACCGCGCTGCTGCTGCGATCGCAGGTTCGAATCCTGCCTCGGGCATGGATGTGTGTGATGTCCTCAGGTTAGTTAGGTTTAAGTAGTTCTAAGTCTAGGGGCCTGATGACCTCAGATGTTAAGTTCCATTGTGCTTAGAGCCATTTGAACCATTTTGAAGTGCAATATCAAATTTCATTTGTTATCAGCAAATACCCACATCCTTGACCTCAAGTGATATGACCGAACATTATTACAAGAACATTAAATTGTTTTTAAGAAATAGACACACCCTTGTCCTCTCCCTACGGTGCACGGCTTCAGATCGAACCCACCTATTCAGGTGCTCCAGTTATAAATGGTGAGGAGGGGGAGGGGATACTTGAATCTACTTGGTTCACGGGGAAGGGTAGGGAGAGAGCAGAGGGGGAGGGGAGAAGTGGGTGTGACCCTAATCAATTGCTGGTGATTGGTCGCGGCGAGAGGAGTGGAGGGGTGCCCTTAATTACAAGTCGTCCAAGTGTGTATCCTGACACCAGAAGTTCTTACCAGTCACCTTGTGATAATACTATTATCACACCTCGTTCTCTTACTGACAAACGACTGATGCTCAGTTTGCCTTCAAATTAGAGGACCTTTGTTAGGTACTGTGTTTTTACACTTCATTGCGTCAATTGTGTGAGTTTTCGACACAGTTATTCGGCAGTTATTTCAAAGAAGAATCGCTTTAGCACCCAGATGATGTGCGTCATTGTGGTTGACGCTGCCAATAATTGCAGTTGGCTGCAACAACAGAAGAAAATCCCTTCACCTCTGATGGATTTTTCCCTCCTCCTTCCTCTCTCGTTTCTGTCCGTAGACATATCGAACGTAGACTGCTTTTTGCTAGGTCTAGTAGCTACTTCGTCTCACTCGCATAGCACTGCATTTCGCAACAAAAAAAAAAACCATTACTCGAATTCCTACCAGATACTGATAACGGAGCGGTCAGTATTGTACTGTCAGCGTCCGAAAACGCCTCGGGTGAACGAGGTGGTGACGTAATTAAGGTAGTAGAGTCACATTTGGGGAAGTGTAGTTCATAGCCCCATACAGCTATCTTGATTTAGGATCTTTCTTGACAAGGCTACACTCAGTTCTTTCCTTCTCCCACAAACCTACTCGTCTGTCTCTAACGACCTCCGTATCGACGACATAATGAACTCTTAACTTCCATCATGCGAACCCGGCCGATACTCGCCTTGAAGCAACTGCGGTTTCATGGGAAGGAGCGCTCTGGAAAACGACCGTGCGTTAAACGCCAACCCGTGACACGCTTCCGTCAAGGTCTCCGCGGCCGCCGCATCTTTAAGCAGCAGCCACAAGCTGGTTGACCTTAATCACTGGGCTTCCAGCCGTTTTCGGAGCGTGGTACACAACATAACATTCCCATCTGTCGTACTGTAAAGATGCCGCGAAACAAGTTCTGATATAACTCTTTTAAAAAAATCCCTGGGATGACGATTGTTCTGTCATTAATTATTCTTGAAGATTCGGACACAGCCGTTCATAATTTAAAAGCGCTGCTATCACTGCGTCTTTTGTTCTGAGCTTGAACATAGTGGCATTGTTCTGAAGCTCATCGGAAATCCGCAGTTCTACAAAGAGCCAACATCAAGTTATAAGAAGGAGAAAAACACTTGTAGGAACATACGAAATGATGGGAAATATGTACAATAATGATTATATGAGTCGCTCAGACTTTTTGCCACTATTTTGGTGGTTAACAGGCTACTTGGAAGTAATCTGTTGTTCATTTGTGCTCATGTAGTGCAAAACAGCAATATTTTATTTCATGCAATAAAGCAATAGTTTGTATCGTGCTGTGGTAGGTTACATGGATTTTTATTCTGCCTGAGAGCTCTGGCTGACCGAGACTCATGTACATTGAGTCATTCTCTAACATTTTTCAACGGCGCTTGTACCGCTTTCATGATTGTCACTGGAAAATTACTCTGAAATGTCATATGTACACTACTTGTACAATCACAAATGATGCTCCCGTATTAAAAATGAAGTTCCAATGCTTTGCAACCGGTAGACATATTCAGTAAATGCACGGTGAAATTTGCTTTTCGTCGTACGATGAAGATCGCAGCTACTCGATGTAATTAGACATATGATACGATGCATAAACAAAATTTGAATTGGCTGAATTTTATCCACTTACAATACTCCTATACTTGTGAAAATAATTTAATAACTGCTGCCAGCGTTTGTTTGATCCGCGAGTCATTCTTTAATAGAAGCAACACACACACAACACAGAAAACACAAAACACACACACACACACACACACACACACACACACACACACACACGATGTTTATCAGAAGCAACAGATTTGAGCCTTCTCGCTATTTAACTGAACAGAGAAAAACTCCAATTCGAGCATTTGACCCAAAATTATACTCTAGTAACAGTCTCTTCCTGACATCTCAAGTACTTCCCATCAATGCCGTTATATCTCAGAACAGTTTCGGGGTTATAGCTAAAAAGTGCGACATTCAGACAGTCACAAAAAGCAAACACTGCAACTTCTACAGAAACATTTTAGTTTATTTCTACTTTAACGAACCTCAAGAGGTTTTTTCCAATCCCTTTGCCTGAGTAGCTGGTATTCCGATCATTCTTGCCTCCCTCCTTCTGCTAATCCACATTCTGCTTGATCCTGCCCCGTGGCAAGATCTGTAAATGCTATTAAAAGTAACTTCCTGGCAGATTAAGTGTGCCGGACCGAGACTCGAAGTCGGGACCTTTGCCTTTCGCGAGCAAGTGCTCTACCAACTGAGCTACGCAAGCACGACTCACGCCCCGACCTCACAGCTTTACTTCTGCCAGTACCTCGCCTCCTACCTTCCAAACATTACAGAAGCTCTCCTGCGAACCTTGCAGAACTAGCACTCCTGAAAGAAAGGATATTGCGGAGACATGGCTTAGCCACAGCCTAGGGGATGTTTCCAGAATGAGATTTTCACTCTGCAGCGGAGTGTGTGCTGACATGAAACTTCCTGGCAGATTAAAACTGTGTGCCGGACCGAGACTCGAATTCGGGACCTTTGCCTTTCGCGGGCAAGTGCTCTACCAACTGAGCTACCTAGGCACGACTCACGCCCCGTCCTCACAGCTTTACTTCTGCCAGTACCTCGCCTCCTACCTTCCAAACTTTACAGAAGCTCTCCTGCGAACCTTGCAGAACTAGCACTCCTGAAAGAAAGGATATTGCGGAGACATGGCTTAGCCACAGCCTAGGGGATGTTTCCAGAATGAGATTTTCACTCTGCAGCGGAGTGTGCGCTGAAATGAAACTTCCTGGCAGATTAAAACTGTGTGCCGGACCGAGACTCGAACTCGGGACCTTTGCCTTCGCGGGCAAGTGCTCCACCAACCGAGCTACCCAGCACGACTCACGCCCCGTCCTCACAGCTTTACTTCTGCCAGTACCTCGCCTCCTACCTTCCAAACTTTACAGAAGCTCTCCTGCGAACATTTTATTCTGCCAGGAAGTTTCATATCAGCGCACACTCCGCTGCAGAGTGAAAATCTCATTCTGGAAACATCCCCTAGGCTGTGGCTAAGCCATGTCTCCGCAATATCCTTTCTTTCAGGAGTGCTAGTTCTGCAAGGTTCGCAGGAGAGCTTCTGTAAAGTGTGGAAGGTAGGAGGCGAGGTACTGACAGAAGTAAAGCTGTGAGGGCTGGCCTTGAGTCGTGCTTGGGTAGCTCAGTTGGTAGAGCACTTGCCCGTGAAAGGCAAAGGTCCCGAGTTCGAGTCTTGGTCCGGCACACAGTTTTAATCTGCCAGGAAGTTTCATATCAGCGCACACTCCGCTGCATAGTGAAAATCTCATTCTGGCTATTAAATGTATTTACATGCTAACGTCCAGGAAAGTTTCCAGAGGCCTTAGAAAAAACGTTCTGATGTTAGGCAATCTCAGACAATCTTGCCTGTGTGCTGTGCGACTATTGTCCCCTTCACAGAGAGCCAGATCACAGCTGGACGTGGTAAATCCAGCCCTGCCGCTGGAGGACCAACGCTTGCCGCGCTCTCTATAACAAGAAAGCTGAGCGGAGGAGTGGCGGCTCACGCGCTATGCTTAATGTATGTGCCACTCATCGGATTTTGAATCTGGATCACTTCATTACCTAGTACGATTGTTCGGCCCCTATAGATTTGGAAACAACATGTTCATTTTCCAAGGCTCATGTTCACGGGACACACTGACGCTGAGTTTCGCATGTCTCATGTGACCATATCTCCTTTCTACAACTCACTGCTCTTTTGAGAGGTGGAAAGTACTTGATTATCATTTGTTTCCTTTATTTCGATGGAAGAATGAGAAAAGATGGTTGTCTGTGTGATTCCTAAGGCACCATATTGGAGACAAAATTAAGAATAAATTACTCGACTCTAGTAGTATTACAAAAAAATGTTTTCTGTAATTTCTGTCGTTCCTGCTTATCACTTCATAAAGTTTTGAAGTGAATTTCACCTGAGCACAACACACAATTAGTTGTTTGGGTGTTTGAAAGAATCGAAAGGAGATATAAATACGGATATCTAATATTCTCTGTAGACTGTACTGAAATGAGCTATACGAAATGCCTTCAGAAAACTGAACGACATCAAGTAAAAATAATCAGTCTGAATACTGAAAGGAACAAATTATGTAGCTCGGAATCAGAGAAAGTACCTTACTCGTTTCGGGACATTGCTTAGAAAAAATATATGCCAAACGAAAACAATTTTTCTGAGTACTGACTGAATGCTACAGATATTATACACTCACGCTCATAAATTAAGGATAATGGTGGTACATGGTGAAACAACGCTCTGGTGGGCAGTGTGCGGGTTTCAGTCACCTCAGGGTATGACCATTGTAAGGGGTCCGAGCAGATGTAATTTCGATGTATTTCTCACGCGCTGCCTGCGATATGTAAGGTATAAGAGAATCTCAGACCAGAGAGCAGTGTTGACTGCAGTAGGAACTGTGTAGCTGTAGGAGTAAGTTGTTGCTAGCGAGCAGTCTGGTGTATCGTGTTGGCTGGGCCGGTCGTGGTGCAGCGATGCCGGAGCCTGAGCATTATTGTATAAGGTAAAAAGTAGCCTCGCGCATATGTAGTATTGTTATCTCATTTCAATTTAAAGAATTTACTAATTTCTCCAATCCATGATCTTCCCGATTATTGCAAAAGAAAAAATCAGTTGTTTCCTTTCATAAATGACAAATCTATCGGCCAGCATTGCACAGGGCTGTGCCAGAAAAATTTATTGTAAGAGCAGATATATATGCGTTATCCGACGACTTCATTGAGGTAAGAATTTTTCTTTTTTTATTCAGAATGATCTTTCAGGGCCATGACGCAGCACTGCTGACGTCCAAAATCTACCAGGTTAAATTCACAGACAATTATTGAAAAGTTATAAGTGAGCGACAATTTAATTGAGAGGTTAATTACATTGTATTATTACCAGATTACTGAATTTATTTTTTGTTGGGACGTTACACTGAATGTGAACGACATAATTATAATTTTTTACTGTTGAGAAGTTTAGGAATTTTTCTGTTTTAAGGTTACACTAGATGTGAAAGAATTTTGTGGGGAGGTTACACCATGTGGTGCATTAGTGCATTCGGTCGTCACATGGTGGCCCTGGCAGCAGTCCACATACGCAGAGGTGTGTTGGTGCATCTCAGGGTACGGTGCAGTGAATAAGTGTGAGACGTTTTCAGACGTGCTGATGGTGACTGTGTGTTGAAAATGGCTCAAAGAACACATGTTGATGACGTTATGAGGGGTAGAATACTAGGGCGACTGGAGGCTGGTCAAACACAGCAGGTCATAGCACGGGCCCTCTGTGTACCACAAAATGTGATCTCACGATTATGGCAACGATTCCAGCAAACGGGAAACGTGTCCAGGCCCTACAGTACGGGACGTCCACAGTGTACAACACCACAAAAAGAACGATATCTCACCATCAGTGCCCGCAGACGGCCACGGAGTGCTGCAGGTAGCCTTGCTCGGGACCTTACCGCAGCCACTGCAACGGTTGTTTCCAGACACACTGTCTACAGACGACTGAACAGACATGGTTTATTCGCCCGGAGACCTGCAGGGTGCATTCCACTGACCCCTGGTCACAGGAGAGCCCGTAAAGCCTGGTGTCAAGAACACAGTACATGGTCATTGGGACAGTGGTCCCAGGTTATGTTCACGGACGGGTCCAGGTATAGTCTGAACAGTGATTCTCGCCAGGTTTTTATCTGGCGTGAACCAGGAACCAGATACCAATCCCTTAATGTCCTTGAAAGGGACCTGTATGGAGGTCGTGGTTTGATGGTGTGGTGTGGGGTGGGATTATGATTGGTGCACGCATGCGTGTCTTTGACAGAGGAACTGTAACAGGTCAGGTGTATCGGGACGTCGTTTTGCACCATATGTCCGCCTTTTCAGGGGTGCAGTGGGTCCCACCTTCCTCTTGATGGATGATAACGCACGGCCCCACCGAGCTGCCATCGTGAAGGAGTACCTTGAAACAGAAGATATCAGGTGAATGGAGTGGCCTGCCTGTTCTCCAGACCTAAACCGCATCGAGCACGTCTGGGATGCTCTCGGTCGACGTATCGCTGCACGTCTTCAAACCCCTACGACACTTCAGGAGCTCCGACAGGCACTGGTGCAAGAATGGGAGGCTATACCCCAGCAGCTGCTCGACCACTTAATCCAGAGTATGCCAAACCTTTGTACGGCCTGTGCACGTGTGCATGGTGATCATATCCCATATTGATGTCGGGGTACATGCGCAGGAAACAGTGGCGTTTTGTAGTACATGTGTTTCGGGTTGGGTTTCTCAACTTATCACCAGTACCGTGGACTTACAGATCTGTGTCGTGTATGTTCCATATGTGCCTATGCTATTACCGTCAGTTTTGTGTAGTGCCACGTTGTGTGGCACCACATTCTGCAGTTATTCTAAATTTATGAGCATGAGTGTAGAATGTAATTTTTATGTTAGTCGTGGGTTTCCCTCGTTTATTAATAGGGTCCCCATGAAATTCATCAATTCACGTTACATATGCTCTCCGGGCATGATATTAGTCACACCCTCGAAAGAGCACACTGCACACTGGCCATCTTGGAGCGCGTTTTAGAAATGGCGGTCATGCGACACTCCAATGCTGACCTACAGGGGTAGAGCAAAAACCTGTAACGCCGCGAGAAATACTTGCTTGAAAAATAATGTAGATGCTAGCCTTGCGTACAGGTTGCGTTGTTGTATTTGACCACTAATGACGCCTGTGCATTGCCCTCAGTACGTTGCAAGTGCCACATGCGATCAGAGCAGCGTTCTGTGTAGTCGTGAATTCGTTATTTGGTATCCATGTGAATTCGAGCGTGGAAAAACTGTTGCTGTCCGTATGGTCCGTGCTTCCGTAGCCGAGGTAAATTAAGTGTGTGGTGTTTCAAGGCGCGCCGTATCGAATATTAATACAAGCCTCCGCTAAGTCACAAAGCAGACGAAAGTGTATGTTGAATGATCGTGACAGAAGGTCATGTGACGAAAAGGAAGAGGACGATGGCTACAAAAGTCACTGCAGAACTGGATGTCGATTGTTCTGTCATTAATTATTCGTGAAGATTCGACCACAGCCGTTCATAATTTAAAAGCGCTGCTATCACTGCGTCTTTTGTTCTGAGCTTGAACATAGTGACATTGTTCTGAAGCTCATCGGAAAACCACAGTTCTACAGACCACAGTCACCAGTCACCAGATCTAAGTCACCTGTCAGTGCCGAAACAACACGAAGGGAGTTCCGTATGCAGGGAATTGCAGGGCGAGCTGGAATTCCGAAACCACTCATCAGTGATGCAATTGTCAGTAACAAGAAAACGTGGTGGCGAAGCCATACAATATAGTCTATGGAGCAATAGAACAATGTTAATTGCTCGGATGAGTATTGTTTCACACTGATTCCAACTTCTGGCCGAGTTTACGTCTCAAGAGTGAAACATGGCCGGGGCTTCGGTGATGATCTGGGCAGCCATATCGTGGTATTCCATGGGCCCCATGATTACTCTCCAAGGTCGCATTAGTGCCGAGGATTATGAGACCATTTTGGTTATCAGGTTCATCCTATAGTTCAGTGCTTGTTCCCCAGTGGTGATGCTATGGTGCAAGACGACAGGGACCCTTTTAACACAGTTCGCATCGACCAGGACTGCTTTTGTGAGCACAGGGATGAACTGTCACATCTTCCCTGGCCACCACAGTCACTAGCTCTCAATATCATTGAGGCTTTGTAGTCCACTTTGGACAGAAGGTTGGGTGAACACTGTCCACCTTCATCGTTGTTACCTGAACTTGTCTCTATCTTACAGGAAGAATGGGATAAGATTCCCTTGAAAACCATACATGACCTGTATTTATACACTACTGTCCATTAAAATTGCTACATCACGAAGATGACGTGCTACAGACGCGAAATTTAACCGACAGGAATAAGATGCTGTGATATGCAAATGATTAGCTTTTCAGAGCATTCACACAAGGGTGGCGCCGCTGGCGACACCTACAACGTGCTGACATGAGCAAAGTTTCCAACCGGCCGGCCGGAGTGGCCGAGCGGTTCTAGGCGCTACAGTCTGGAACCGCGCGACCGCTACGGTCGTAGGTTCTAATCCTGCCTCTGGCATGGATGTGTGTGACGTCCTTAGGTTAGTTAGGTTTAAGTAGTTCTAAGTTCTAGGGGACTGATGACCTCAGAAGTTAAGTCCCATAGTACTCAGAGCCATTTGAACCAAAGTTTCCAACCGATTTCTCATACACAAACAGCAGTTGACCGGCGTTGCCTGGTGAAACGTTGTTGTGATGCCTCGTCTAAGGAGGAGAAATGTGTACCATCACGTTTCCGACCTTGATAAAAGTCGGATTGTAGCCTATCGCGATTGCGGTTTATCAAAAATGGCTCTGAGCACTATGCGACTTAAATTGTGAGGTCATCAGTCGCCTAGAACTTAGAACTAATTAAACCTAACTAACCTAAGGACATCACACACATCCATGCCCGAGGCAGGATTCGAACCTGCGACCGTAGCGGTCGCGCGGTTCCAGACTGAAGCGCCTAGAACCGCTAGGCCACATCGGCCGGCTGCGGTTTATCGTATCGCGACATTGCTGCTCGCGTTGGTCGAGATCCAATGACTGTTAGCAGAATATGGAACCGGTGGGTTCAGGAGGGTAATACGGAACGCCGTGCTGCATCCCAACGGCCTTGTATCACTAGCAGTCGAGATGACAGGCATCTTATCCGCATGGCTGTAACGGACCGTTCAGCCACCTCTCGCTCCCTGAGTCAACAGATGGGGACGTTTGCAAGATAACAACCATCTGCACGAACAGTTCGACGACGTTTGCAGCAGCATGGACTAATAGCTCCGAGACCATGGCTGCGGTTACCCTCGACGCTGCATCACAGACAGGAGCACCTGCGATGATGTACTCAACGACGAACCTGGGTGCACGAATGGCAAAACGCCATTTTTTCGGATGAATCCAGGTTCTGTTTACAGCATAATGATGGTCCCATCCGTGTTTGGCGACATCGCGGTGAACGCACATTGGAAGCGTGTATTCGTCATCGCCATACTGGCGTATCACCTAGCGTGATGGTATGGGGTGCCATTGGTTACACGACTCAGTCATCTCTTGTTCACATTGACGGCACTTTGAACAGTGGACGTTACATTTCAGATGTGTTGCGACCCATGACTCTACCCTTCATTCGATCCCTGCGAAACCCTACATTTCAGCAGGATAATGCACGACCGCATGTTGCAAGTCCTGTACGAGCCTTTCTGGATACAGCACATACTCCAGATCTCTCACCAACTGAAAACGTCTGGTCAATGGTGGCCGAGCAACTGGTTCGTCACCATACGTTAGTCATTACTCTTGATGAACTGTGGTATCTTGTTGAAGCTGCATGGACAGCTGTACCTCTACACGCCATCCAAGCTCTGTTTTACTCAATGCCCAAGCGTATCAAGGCCGTTATTACGGCCAGAGGTGGTTGTTCTGGGTACTGATTTCTCAGGATCTATGCCCCCAAATTGCGTGAAAATGTAATCACATGTCAGTTCTAGCATAATATATTTGTCCAATGAATACCCGTTTATCATCTACATTTCTTGTTGGTGTAGCAATTTTAATGGCCAGTAGTGTACATTCCGAGTCGACTGTAAGTTGTCTTGAATGTCAAATATTGTCCTGTGCCGTTTCAGGCATGGTAATTTGTTTTGTTTGTGGTGTTTACATATTTCTGCCCACCCCCTGAAATCGTGACAATGATAATGAAAGGATTCTTTGCGTGCGAGACGTGGAAATCTTTACCGCCCAAAATCAAATATGATGAGACATGTGCAGTTAAAATGGAGGAAATTTAAGCAAAAATTCGGTGAAGTGAAAAATAAAATAGCTTCTTTAAAGTTCCATTGCGCAAAAGATTAGCTTAAAGTAGGTACAGGTCCAGTAAGCGGTGATTAAGAAATTAAGGCAGATACATGTTACTGATAATTAGACCCAAATGGATGAGCTAGGCATTCTGTAACATTAATAAAATCTGCAATGTAAGATTGGAATCTGGACACTGCACAACATTTTAAAAGGTTTAAACATGCGTCTATTCGTTAGTTAAAACAAAGGGCCGATCCCTACTTAGTTTAGCCACTGCCCTCTGATCCCGATATAGAATTTACTCTAATTAAAACTTGGTTATGGTGATTCATGCACCACAGGCATGACAGACTGGGGGATCTCATCAGAGTAAGAAACCATGCTTTAATGAACAGTGTCCTATTTGGAGACTGGTGAGTGACCAGTATGAGGTATGAGGTATGCCACAGCACGACAGTTGGCTTCAGCAACCGCATCTTAATGCCTCTCATGTCTTGCCACTTTTCCTCCCGCAGCTGCATGACTTTTATCTCAACAGCGAGGTGACAGTCTGCAGGGGTGTGATACACAGAGTGACGCCGAGTTCCCCGCAGGCCTCCTTGGTTGCTACTTATGCTACCTCATTTCCCCGAATTCTTACTTATCCTCGTAGCCATCATAAATGTACACACCTCTCCTGCTGTTGAAGGAGGAGCAGTTGGTTCTGTATTAACTGTATAATTTTCTCTGCTGGATACGTTTGCTGCAATATTTGTAGGGCAGTGAGGGAATTGAAGGAAATGAAATTTTTTTGCTTTGTTGACGTCTCATCTGTTATATTTCTTGCAGTATCGCACACACCTCAACAATAATTGTAAACTGATCAGGGACTGGGTACCTAAATACGTGGACGGGAAAGACTGACGAGCATCCAAGTCAAGTCTGTACATACTTCAGCAAAATTGCAGCGCTTATCTAAAATATTGTAAAAAAAATAGAGATAAATAAAGTGTATTTTTCTTGAACGTATTTAATTCTGAAATAATTTTGGGCTTCTTGCTTCGGCAGTTAATTAATTATATTTTAACAATTTCCCCTGTAAGGGGCACTTCTTTGTATCTTATGTTGACACTACGAATTTCGTCAGTTTCTAGCCAGGCACTTCTGCGCCTTTGCATATCAAACGTGTGGACTGCATAAAAGGTTAGGATTTTGGGAAATTGCTGGGCGAATGACACAGAAATCAAGACACCCAGAATGTATTCAGGCAAAGAATGGTTTAGGTCCTTAACCCGTCAGTCAGATGTAGCATTTCCATAATTTTTCTGGAACGCTTCGCGGGAATATTATTTAGTTCCATCACGAAGACGACATGATATCTCTTCTTCCACCGCTATTCAACTTAGATTCGTCTCTAAAAATTCCAGATGCCGAAGAAACATCAAACTCTAGTCTTCTTTCCTTCCTTCTAAAGATGCAGACATATGCTTCAGTGACAGCTGTAGTGGTGTAGAAAAATTTATTCATTCATTTCTCGGTTTGCTCTTAGATGTCAAAAAATTTGTAAGTCCAACGGACTGGTAAAAATACGAGATCATTGTTAAATCTGTGTTCCTTCTCGGTTACCCCTGAAGAAGACCTGCTTAAGCAGCTGCGCTGAGTCACACAGGACGCTCAATTGAGGATTATATCAGCACAACCGCAGCTGAATTGCCTGTTTTCATGTGAACTTCTTCCAGTTAACGACTTCCGTGATCTTGAAATGTCAGGCGCGTTTCACACAAGATAGAAATAATGTGATATAATGAACCAGAAAAATACTCTTAACACTAAAGATTTACCATAACTCTCCACACGTGATATACTTTTATGCATGTTCCACGGTGTGCTATGCTGCCACAGCTGTTAATACTTTAAGGTATACGAAGAATATGGTATAACCTCAGTTGCTGTTAAGAAATGCTTTAATTTCCACCTCCAGCTACCTTCGTTGAACATCCTGAGGTGACAGATGTCTAGGACAGGCTAGTGAAGCTGTTTTGACGCGTGCCGAAGCATTCTACGCCCAAGGCACGTTTCACTCAAGGAAGTTTAATGAACGTGACGGATAATGGAAATCAAACCATTTACTGATAGCAACTAAAGTGGTGGCTTACATGAACCTTAAAGCAAATGACACGTGAGATCCTTGACGCCATTCCGTACTGATTAGGGTTCTTTGTTGTTTTTCGATGCGGCATCAGTGCAATTACGAACATAATTTTCGAACGAAAAAACATCCAAACTGCGACATACACTGATGAACCAAAACATCATGACCATCTCATTAATAGCTTGTTTATCCATCTTTGGAACGAAATACATCACTGATTCTGCGTATCACGGATCCGACAGTTTGTTGGTAGGTTTATGGAAGTAGGCGACATTAGATGTCTACTCATAAGTCATGTAATTCTTGTAAATAACGGGCCGCTGATTTGCGTACACGGTGATAGTCCCGATAGCGATCCATATGGGTTCCATAGGATTTACATCAGGCGAATCTGGTCGCCGAGACATCAACGAAAGTTCACTATAATGCTCCTCAAACCACTGTAGCACGGTTCTGGCTTCTAGACTCGGACAGTTATACTGCTGAAAGATCATATCCCCATCGAGGAAGACATTAAGCTTGAAGGGATGCAGGTGTTTCGCAGTTGTCAGGATGTCTTCGATTACTACCACAGGCCCCATAAAAGCGCAGGAGAATGTCTCCCATTGCATAATACTGCTGCCACCAGCCTGCGTCCGTGGCGCGCTGCACATTTCTAGCCTCCGTTTACCTCGATGGAGGCGTTTATGGAGACAACCATCGACCTAGTGTAGTAAAAATGTGATTTACCCGAAGAGCCTACACGTTTCCATAGATCGACGGTCGAATTCCGATGGTTCTGTGTCCACTGCAATCGTAATTGACGATGTCGTTGGGTCAACACGTGAACAGGTAGGTGTGGTCTGCTGCAGAGTTCCATGTTCAACAATGTACGACGAACGGATTGCTCCGAAACACTTAGCATTGTGGTCTTTCGGTAGAGATGCCACAGATCACCTTACTTCACAGAGCGCACAAGCATCCGAACCCCACGTTCTGTGAAGAGTCGTGGACGTTCAACTATTTAGCGCCTAGTGGTAGTTTCATTGGCCTTCTACATTTTTTCGTAGATGCTCACGGACAGTAGCACGTAAACATTCCATCAGCTTCGCCGTTTTCGAGATACTCGTTCACAGGCTATGTGTAATAATAATCTACCCTTTGTCAAAGTCGCTTGTGTCAATGGATTTCCCCATTTGCAGCCTGTATCTTCGCTAGAGTGATCCTCCGTCCGTGACTGCTGCACTTACACACTTTTGTTACCGCGTCCTTTGCCCGCAACGCTACCAGGCAGCATCGAACGTCGCGGTGGGCAGTGGTCATAATGTTTAGGGCCGGCCGGAGTGGCCGAGCGGTTCTAGGCGCTATAGTCTGGAACTGCGCGACCGCTACGGTCGCAGGTTCGAATCCTTCCTCGGGCATGGATGTGTGTGATGTACTTATGTTAGTTAGGTTTAAGTAGTTCTAAATTCTAGGGGACTGATGACCTCAGCAGTTAAGTCCCATAGTGCTCAGAGCCATTTGAACCATAATGTTTAGGCTGATCAGTGTATTCTGAAATATTTGTCTCAAAGTCATAGATGGTTTTGTTGTATTATCCAGTTCAAAATATTCATAGTATTGTTACGTCTTTAAAACTTTAGCATGGAGTGACAACGCAGATATTTCTGGATTTTGTAACTATATTTTTAGTAAACCTACAGTAACCTAAGTGTTACTAACACCAATAACTATACTGAAAAAACCCGCTGAACTACTTTCACAGGCCCTGGAATAGACATAATTCGAGAGCCAATTTTGCAATTTTTTTGTAAAGTTTCCTTAGGCCACGTTTAAAAGCAGAGGGATATGCATACACCTTAAGAAATGAATAAAAATATTCCTTATCGTATTCAATACCGTATATACTACATCTTTAATCATGCAGATCGTCATACGTTCATGCTTTGTCACAAAATATTTGATCCGGTGCCCCTATTTCTTACTGAGCAGTGACATGTATGAAAACGTATTTATCAGTTGCGTATTCATTCCCATTAATGACAAAAACACCTTCTTTTCACATTGGTCGTTTGTACTTGACAATGAGGAGAACCAATCATTTTACCTTTTCAATGGAGATGCATATTTCTGCTGTGGACAAAAATTTCCTGTTCCATGGCAATTTTTCCCAGAAAATTCCATGCTAAAGACGATTAGAGAAGTTAGAGCGACCTTATCTGCACAACTTCGGCATTACACGGTTGCATAAACGCTAATGTAAGTTTCAATTATCGAAAGAAGTCATTTGTCTATAGTTGTGGCCGAGCGGTTCTAGGCGGCTGCTGCGGTCGCAGGTTTGAATCCTGCCTCGGGCATGGATGTGTGTGATGTCCTTAGGTTAGTTAAGTTTACGTAGTTTTTAGAATACGTCTGGAAATAATTAATGAACTGTAAGCTTCAATTCCTTGATGATTCTCAGATTTAGTACAGGATTTCACTCAGATGAAGGAAGCCAAGTGAGAATGCCAGAACTTAACGCTTCGAGAGTCGAGAGCTTTGGCGACGAAACAGAAATTTTACTGCAGAAAGGGTTAAACTCACCTACTACTTTTAGTGTATCATTTCATAATTCCCTCAGTATCATCTGCTTTAAGTCGACTACGTCCCATTACACATTTTAGTTAGTTAGTTTCATGTTCCATGGACCATTTGTTTTACTTTTGATGATGTTCACCTTATAATCTCTTTGCTCTACCAAGTCCTTTTGCTGTTTCAAACAGTATTACAATATCATCGGCAAACTTCTCTTTTTTATTTTTTTCCCTAAACTCTCATTCACTTTCCAAATTTCCGCTTTGTTTCCCTTACTGCTTGGTCACTGCACAGACTGAATAACACAGGAGATAAACTACAGCCCCGTCTCACTCCTTCTCATCTACTGCCTCCCTTTCATGTCCCTCAGTTCTCATAACTACAAGTCGTAGATAACCTTTCACTTCCTTTATTTCATCTCTTCAATGAACGTGCTCTCCTTTGAATCTTGTTGAATGATATTATAATTTTAGAATCTCAAAGAAATGCTGTGTTCGATAGAAGGTAGGTTATACTTTGTTATTATGTTAATGGTAAAAGCCAAGCACATTTGTTTATTCAATAGTGGTGTAAAACACAGATTAATGCATATTACAGTAAAAAGTGTTTAAAACGAAACTAAGATTCTTAGGGTTAAAAAAAATGCTAAATGTTGCAACAGTAAAAGTTATATTTTCGATCTCTTCAAATGTTATTACAGTTCATTAATTCTATTTCCTGCTAAAAAGCACTCTTATAAATATATATTGTACTTTGAAAGTCTATTTACAGTGTATTATTGTTTTTTTGTAAAAAATCTATTATTGTTTATCCGAATTGAGAATCTAATCGGTGGAAACAGCGGCCGCCATACACGCTTTTTGTTCGCCATATATTCTCACATTTTTAGAACGTCATGCTGTTAAACTTTTGCCGGTGACGGGTAAGGATAGTTATTCAGACCCGTCTCAATTGAATTCTATCAACGCCGTAATTATTTCCTTAGAAATTTCCCCCAAACGAACGTCATTGACCCTTAAATGATGAAGTTTTATTGGGTAAGCAGCGGTAAAACAAACCAGTTCATCATATTTGTAGACAATTTTCTCGTCGTATTCTTCATGTATTGAAGACAATTTAGGCTTCAATCAATAAGCAGTCACAGCCTGTAAAACTTAACTTATATATTCTAAAAAGGCTATAACTAGCCTGTATTTGAAAAAAGAGGATGGGGACTTAACGGAAAAATTTAGATTTAAAACAAAATTGTACTAACTACGACCATACTTCGTGCTGAAGTCAGTGGAATCCCGAAAGCACACAGTCGCATGCACCCATGCTTACTGGAACGTGTATGCTTCTATTGTCGTATGTTTTCATATTTTCACCCGTACCAGTTTTAGTTATTGACTAAGAAACACTCTGTATATTTTATAGTATATCTTACAGTATTGTTAATAAAATATCTTTGTGTAGTGAAAAATTCTCTACTTTTGTATGAGACATTAGTTTCAGTCATTTACAGTTGTATTTTTATGTAAATACTCCTCAAGCCATTGTGAAGTGAATAGATAGCTTTAACTTCTGCATCCATATTACATCATACTAACAAGTAGTTCTGTTATATTTGTGTCTATATCCAGGAAAACACTGTGAAGAATGCAACAAATAGCGCTTAACTTTATATATGCTCTAAACTTCTTGTTACTAATATATTTACAAGTGCAAGGCACAAAGAATGTCTACTTACATGCCTGTATATGTATTATAACCGAAGTAACATTACCTGCATGTACCATAAGTGAGTGATATATATGCCGCAGCAAAATATTACCACTTTCCTATTTAGAATTAATTACTGGACTTTTTATTCGTTTCAGAAGCGTCAACAAGAAGAAACACGAAAAGAAAGTACAGAGTACATGAAAAAGGACCTTAAATGACCATGTACGGATATAACTGCATGGAAGATTAACTAGGTCATGAATGACGAAAAGCAGGCAATTTCCAAAGTATTTGGCACTGCCTGACTTCGATCGTCCTCGGTGCAGGACATAAGACAGAGCAGGTGGTCATGGTTTGGGCTTATCCGTAGACGCAGTATGTTGTGGCGACTGGAAATTCCCGAGTTTGGAGAATACATCAGGATATTCTGATTCCAGAATGTAGGCAAATCAGAGCACGTCAAGTGATCCAATTCTGTTGGTTGCCAGGTGGGAAATTGTCAGATGGCTGAGGCCAATTATCATATTTTCAGATCGTGGTTTGGACATTCCCTTTCTTGCTTTGGATGCAGTCGTGTGCAGGTTTTCATGAAGACCTCCCAGGTCCTCAATCACTGGCCGGTAGGTGCATAATCGTGCAATGCCGGCTAGGCTCAGTGACCAGGTTTGTTCTTTCCACACCGGCGGCAACCTCACTGTGGACGTTTGGGGGAGCCATACCTGCCAGAGAATATTACGTGGCGAATAGTATGGGCTTCAGACATCCAGTGGTAAAACTGAGTGTTTCATTTACTGCCTTGCCACCATCTTTGCCATGAGCAGACCTGAACTCCTCAGCGCAAGCTTATTCTGCTGCAAACTAACAGACAGATGAAGTCGTCATTCTTAAAGTTAGCCGTTGACAAACCCATGTACTGCCGGCTTCCTCCCTTGGGACGTTATTTCTGGCTTCCACTTTCCGTCTTCTATTATGGTAGTACTGCGTGCATGTCAAGGTGCGACAACTACGACGCCAAAGCATTTAGGAGAAGATGTAGCATCAAATTGCTCTCTTTGCTCTGAGACTTTGAGTTTGCGATATGCATGCCTGTGTGTAAGAAGGAAAGAACACAGTTGAGTTTTAACTCGCTTTGGGCGAATTTGGTTATCATTATAATAAATACTCATCTTCGAAGTTTCTGTCAGATTAACTTTCTCTTCTTTAAATGACTTATCGTGAGAGAGTGTGTGGAGCTTTTGTCATGTGCTAAAAATTGTTTTTAGTGCTGCAACAGAGCAACAGCTTCACCAGCAGAACAGCTAGAGCACGTGTAGAACGACATCAGCACACACAGTAAGTAAAAAGAACGTGTACTGAGCAAAAGTTCCTTAGATTAGTACTGTTTGTAGCTTACATCTGCAATAGCAAAATATGTAAGCTGAAAGTGCTGCATACAAATGAAAATGTGTATGCGTTTTTAAGTCACTGATGTTGCCTTAATAAACTGATATGAAACGCGTCTGGTAAAACAAATATTTCCCTTACTCAGCTGTAGACAGATGGACATAATCTAAAAATCTTTAATATGATATTAATAGCAACTGAGGATTCACAGATTAATAACATTAAAGACTTTGCCCGAGTTGCGAAAGTCACATCATCTGTGTAAAGAAAACGCCTGGTGTGCCCAGGAAGTGGTTGGTTATGTTAAAAATCCCTGTGTTGCCGATATTCTCCACTGAACTTTTTTTTCAGAGTAATTGTTAACACCCTAGATTAATGTAATGTCTGCAAACATTCCTGTTGTTGAAAGCATCTATGAACGCGGCTAACTTTGTGGGAGACTGTAAATTAACTTTTGTTTTGTCCATGGACGACATGCTGTTAAGCAAAACATCTGTGTAACGAAAAATGGTAGGTATCCGAACATGGGCATGGTAGCCCGAAACGGGCTATGACAGTAAAATAGAACATTCAAAATTTGTGGCTGGTTGCGTTATTATCAACGACTCTAAATTAATTTAAAAACAAACCCCCCTGTCTTTTGTGCGCTATTTTAGGTCCTGTCTGCATAAATTTGAAGTGAATGAGCTCAGTAATCGTGAAAGAATTCATACATAGCTTATAATTAATCGGACAGTAGTAGAAGGCGACGTAAACTGCCCAGATCCATCTTCTCCGTTTCCGGAAGAGCGTCGACACCGTGAGATGACTGACGCGGCATCGCCTGTCGTCTCTCCATGCCTGTGATGGAAACAACATTTGCTCACTGGCCTTTGCTGTGGCTAGCAGTCTGAGTGGGAGGGAATTGGCAGCATGCCCCCAGTCTTCCCACCGTCATTTAAAGAGACTCAAGCTTGCTGAGGCGCCCACTGACATACCGAGCAGCTGGCATGGCTACGCTGAATCGCTCAGTCAAGTTGACATCTTCTGTTGCTGCTGTTATTCATTTTAGGATATTTCCTTAACCTCAGCTCTAGTACATACTCGACCTTCAACACTGTTCAGCATGTGCCTGATGATTTCTCCTTCTTCATTCTACAATGGCCATTTTTAAATATATCTTCAAAACAGTGTCACATAGTAGAGCGCGTTTATTCCTAATTCGTCAACATTTTTTAACGTTGTAGAGGTGAAAACTGACATCCTCAGGACCCTTGGTTGTTCAATCGACAGTGTTGATTCTGATATCATGCAGAGGTCTTAGGGAGAGTCCTTTTATTTTATTACATATATGTTGCGCCTAATGAGTTTGGTGCTTACAAATGCATCAAACTAATATAATAATTAGTGAACAGGATGCGTACACATGGAGACAGACGTTCCGGATATGAAATATCACTGAGCGTAGTTGAATATACAAATTAATTTTGTCAGACAGTTCTTATTCTGTTACTATTAACTAAGGATCGCTTCGCATCAAATATCTGAGGAGTAGTTGCCTAAGCCCTCTTTATATGTTAGATGTTGCCCAATGCCAGCACTCTCATGCGGCTGGCAATTGGAAAGGAAGAGTTTGTAGATTCTAAGTTCGTTCCACGAAGAGATAGGAAAACAGAGGTCGACAACCACAATGGTCTGAATATAGGAACAGCCTAATACAAATGGAGCGTGGCAGATTTACCAGAAATAGCCTTCTCACAGCAGCATCATCACCTCAACAGCCCCATCGACAATTACAAGGGACACCTTTGACCTCGTACGCTCGGAACCGCACGAAACCATGCTTGGAATAATACTCGAACATAAGAAATAGCAGTAGCCTGTGTATAAGTTAGTTTAAGTTAGTCTAAGTAGTGTGTAAGTCTAGGGACCGATGACCTTAGCAATTTGGTGCCTTAGGAATTCACGCACATTTGAACTTGAGTAGTCTGTGTCGTTTCCATACAAAGCGTTGTATATTGTCACAAGTGAAATTTTAATGGAGAATAAAGGAGGGGAATCGTACGTAATTTAATGAGTCAGTGTGTCATTACATTTTCAGTAGGAGCGGAATTATACGTGATTCAGTGAGTCTGTGTATCATTAAATTTTCAATCAACAGTATAAAACAGCCTCTGCTTAAAGTAATTATAATAGCGCAAATCACACATATCCTACACACCTGATAGTGCTTATGTTAGTCCTTACAGTGTAGATGTGGAATTACGATGAAGTGGATAAAACGAAGCGGAAGAGAACAATGTGCACACCTCACTATAGCCATGTTTTTACATTCAAAATCACTGTCGCATTCGAGCAGCTTAGTATCAAGAGCCACACTTATCATGACATAGGTATGTCAAACTCATTACCTGCCTTTTGCCAAGCGTATTGGAACATGGGGGTGTGCTTTGGTGCGTAAAATTGATTGTAAGCCGCAAAGTGAAGTTCGATGATGAAATAACGATCATGTATCTTCACTTGTGGTATGGCACGTACTTTTCTTAGAAATTTGCAATCCTTGTGATATAGAGCTTATGTTGCCGAAAGAAGTAAACAAAGTAAACATCAAGGGGTTGACAATATTTTCTTGTTTTCGGTGGCAATATCTTCAGCATTGACACCTTTGTTTGGAAAACCAGCATCTAGAAGGGTACGATCTGTATTACTGGTCAGGAATCACACAGAATAGGCTCTTTCCGCTTGTTACATTCTTGCCAAGGACTGAAGTGAGAACACGTATCATGTGTTCTTTAGTCTTCTTCCACTTTTGCTTGCCTCCACATGAATTTTTCGCGGGCAATTTCTTTCACGTTTCTTTGAAATATTTGGACCGAGAGTGCCTTGTGCCTCTTGAAAACAGATGTACAACTTGTTTACTAATCTGCCTGTCATTGCTAAAGCCACACCAATTGTGTAGCTGTGGGTACAGGAATGTACAGACTGCAACACACTAGCTGCAAGTTTCTCTCCTCTGTGAGACAGTGCTGATGACTCTGGTCACTGATCTAAACCTCTCCTTTCCCCACACCGTACTCTGTCACCAACATGTTCACTTCCTTCACAAACTACTATACCTTCTGAAGTATAGTATTGTTGTCTTCTGTGTCCTTACGTGTGACAAATATAGTAATATGCCTGGTTGAAATGCCATATTCAACCTTAAGACTGTCGATAACAGATATCGAAGCTTTGAAATTGTCAAAGCCAACCTTTTTAGACGCTTCTAGTGCCCACATTTGCGGATGACAATAGTGAACTGCAGATCCATGCGACCTTGCTCTATCAAACTGCTATATTACACACTATTTCATAGTTTGTAATTACGGCAGTTTGCTTGCTTTGAAACGAGCTCCGGCTCGACTTTTGCTAGGCACACAATTGTTAGAATTAACCTGTAATTTGATTTACTTTTAGGGCACCTATAGCAGCTCATTCATTTGCTATGGGAATTGAAGCCACGATTGTAATAGTCTTCATAAGTGTTCTCTAGTACGTTGTCATCAATATCTTCTAATACACCGGGCCTGGACTGCTTAGGTTGGGATAGTTCGTACTCACTTTTACTTGACTGTTCTTGTTGTTCTGGACATGAACGTCGTGTACTGCTTGAATAGTCACGTTCAGGTTCAGGATATCCCTCCAGCGTAACGTCATGTATTTGTGTATGATCCCCATTATACACTGAAGCGGCAAAGAAACTGGTATAGTCACGCGTATTCAAATACAGAGATATGTAAACAGGCAGAATACGGTGCTGCAGTCGGCAACGTCTATATAAGACAGCAAGTGTCTGGCGCAGCTGTTAGATTGGTTACTACTGCTGCAAACGCGGGTTATCAAGATTTAAGTGAGTTTGAACGTGGTGTTATGGTCGGCGCACGAGCGATGGGACACAGCATCTCCGAGGTAGCGATGAAGTGGGTATTTTCCCGTACGACCATTTCACGAGTGTACCGCGAATATCAGGAAACCGGTAAAACATCAAATCTCCGACATCGCTGAGACCGGAAAAAGATCCTGCAAGAACGGAACCAACGACGACTGAAGAGAATCGTTCAACGTGGCAGAAGTGCAACCCTTCCGCAAATTGCTGCAGATTCCAGTGCTGGACCATCAACAAGTGTCATTCAACAAAATATAATCGATATGGGCTTTCGGAACCGAAGGCCCACTCGTGTACCCTTGATGACTGTACGAGACAAAGCTTTACGCCTCGCCTGGGGCCGTCAACACTGACATTGGACTGTTGATGACTGCAAATATGTTGCCTGGTCGGACGAATCTCGTTTCAAATTGTATCGAGCGGATAGACATGTACGGGTATGGGGACAACCTCATGAATCCGTGGACCCTGCATGACAGCAGGCGACTGTTCAAGCTAGTGGGGGTTCTGCAATGGTGTAGTTCATGCGCAGTTGGAGTGATATGCGACCGCTGATACGTCTAGATACGACCCTGACAGGTGACACGTATGCAAGCATCCCGCCTGATGACCTGCATCCATTCTTGTCCATTGTGCATTCCGACTGACTCGGGCAATTCCAGCAGGACAATGCGACATCCCACACGTCCAGAATTGCTACAGAGTGGCTCCAGGAACTCTCCTCTGAGTTTAAACACTTCCGCTGGCCACCAAACTTCCCAGACATGAAAATTGTTGAGAATACCTGGGATTCCTTGCAATGTGCTGTCCAGAAGAGATCTCCACCCCCTCGTACTCTTATGGATTTATTGACAGCCCTGCAGGATTCACGGTGTCAGTTCCCTCCAGCACTACTTCAGGCATTAGTCGAGTCCATGCTACGTCGTGTCGCGGCACTTCTGCGCGCTCGCGGGGACCCTATTCGATATTAGGCAGGTGTACCAGTTTCTTTGGCTCTTCAGTGTATTTCTGAATTATTGTGTTATATAATGTATCCGCGAAGTCTCGATCCTCGACCCCGATTCCATATTCAGCACGTCTCAACTTTGTCCCTAATATTTGAACCACATTCGCAGGATTAATTCTCTTCATGGTATCACTGTACACACTTTACACAGTAACCCGCGTGCGAACACTCCAAGACACACATTCGTATTGCAGCTGTACCATTCACGCAACTCGGGCACTTGTTTGTGCAGCTGCAACATGCCACCGTCTGATGGCGATAGCAGACAAATGCGGAGTTTTACATGGAAATGACACAGACCACTGTCCTCTTTATGATCGAGCGTTAGTCTAAGTACGGTTTCGAGCGTTCTAGGTCAAAGGTATCCCTTGTTAGTATAGCTTCAGTTGAGATTTTTTTCTGTTTTTGTGTTTTGATGCGATCCTCACGATCCAGAAAATTAAGAAAAGTTCGCACAGTTCGCTCGCAGACGCGAAAGTGTTCAGACGTGCGCCGCGGTCGCTCTTCCTTATGACACTTGTGTTTACCTTCTAGAGCGTGTGCATAACAGCTTTGAGATCGGTACTGTTATCGTAACGTATTTAACACTTAACTTGACTTTCTGTGGCAACAAGCCCCATCGTGTGTGGTGAGGTATATGGAGAAGAGGGTGGTAATTCAGTCACTCTTGCGGGACAACATCAACAACAACCGACTGTCCAGCGGCTACACCCCGATGCAGCTCCTTCAGGACCTACATTGGACAACACGGCGGCAGTTATCAGCCACTCGTTAGCGGTTGTTCGGGGCGCCTCTGCAATACACCCGACAGAAGAGGATATAGAGTTGTCGGAAGAGGGATCCTCTGGCTTCACGGCCACGAGAAACAAGCGACAAAGTGAGCTTAGTCTGGATTTAAAGAATTCCAAAGCCTTTGTACCGGACGCCAATCATCTGCAAATGATGTTTCAAATGTAGCTGATCCCCTTCTAACAACAGCTTCTGGTCTCAGTCCTAACAACCATACTGTTCTAAACGCTCCTCCTGTGGCATCTGTACCTATGCAACGGTCTCTTACTTTTTACCAACGTGCATATAGTAGGCCGTATGTCGTAATATGGAAAGTTTGGACAAAAATTTAGGCCATTGACACCCTGTTGCTCTCGGGAAGCTCTTGCCTCTCTCCTTGCCAGAAATGAAAAGTGCTATAGTACATATCTCCTCAGCGGGAAAAACCAAAGTTAAGGTGGAAGTGAACACTGAAGACAAGGCTAATTTCTTATTTACTGATGCGGTATTGAAGTCTAAAAACATAGAAGCTTATATTCCTTCTTTTCTTGTCCACAAACTGTGAGTAATGAGGAAAGTAGACATAAACTTTGAAGAAGCGGAGGTTTTGGAAGCTCTAAAATCTCCCTTTTCTTTTCTGTACATTTGGAGGTTTACGGATAGCTGTGGTAAAGACCAAATTGTCAACCTGCAGACCTACTTGTTAATCTTTGACTCTCAAATATTGCCGGAAGCTGTGTCTATCCATAGCAAAAGATGTCCTGTAGATCTTTATATGTCAACTGTCAGAAAGTGCTATAGTTGCCTTCGTTATGGGCACATCAGTACACAATATAGATCCCAGATGATATGCGTGAAATGAAGTGGGCCACATTCTGTCGAATCCTGTGCCTCTCCTGTCACTGTTTGCACTCACTGCGGGGAACGACACACAACCAAGGATCGGTCCTGCTGTGAATACCATATACAGTGAGAGCTCAAGAATTAGCTACGTTCAACAATATTGACTTCAGGGATGCGCTGTCTCTTGCTCGTATTCCAACCTATGCATATGTCACCGAGGCTCAACATCATTTTTTTTTCCGGCGCCGATCATTGCTGCTCCAACCAACATAAGCGCTCCGGACTTCCAAGCTCACAACTCTTGCAGCTGCTGCCCGCCACAAGCATGCAGAGTCAACAACGCCATCTGGGAACGGAACGCAATGTGTGAATGGGCCCCGGCAGACTACCATGGCCTACCGACCTCCACGGCGAAAGTAAATAAACATAGTAACTTCTGTGAGTGGTCTCAGTACCGCAGCCTGTTACATCCAACGCAACATTCGTCCAATCCTATAAGCCAGAATCCCTATCAGCTTGTTGCTCACAGATTAATAACTCCACAAATACCGAACCAAAGACAGCCTCCAGTTTATGCCGACCTCATCGGTAATATAATCAATGTTATGGATATTGTCCTGCAAAATATGAGACAAAATAGTGTTATGAATGATCCTGATATCCAGCAACTCGTCACCGGCACATTTCAATCTCTCTCTGCAGTTACGACTGCTTTAAAAGCATTACAGTGGAACGCGTGATTGGCTAATTCTAACAGAGAAAACTTACAACGAGAATTGTTCATTAGTCAGCCGAATATAGTTCCGTTATGCGAAACTTGGTTCAAGCGGACTGTTCGCTTTCAAAATTATTTCATAGTACGGGAGGACAGGCTCGATGGGTCGGGAGACGTTGCTATACTAGTAAAAACTTCTCTGCCACCTCAACCACACCTGTTACACGTCAGCAACGCCAACATCGAGTCAGTTGCTGTGCAGATACAAACTGCCCATAAAACCTTTACAGTTGTCTCTTTGCATGACGCCTCCCACCTAGTATCGTGGAAGATGACTGGAGACACTTATTAAGCCAAATTCGGCCTCCCTTTATTCTAGCTGAAGACTTGAATTCCCGTCATGTAGCATGGGGAGGAGACATGACTGACAGGAACGGCGGGACATTGGTGAACGTTATCGAAGACAATAACCTACATCTACATCTACATCTACATTTATACTCCGCAAGCCACCCAACGGTGTGTGGCGGAGGGCACTTTACGTGCCACTGTCATTAACTCCCTTTTCTGTTCCAGTCGCGTATGGTTCGCTGGAAGAACGACTGTCTGAAAGCGTCCGTGAGCGCTCGAATCTCTCTAATTTTACATTCGTGATCTCCTCGGGAGGTATAAGTAGGGGGAAGCAATATATTCGATACCTCATCCAGAAACGCACCCTCTCGAAACCTGGCGAGCAAGCTACACCGCGGCAGAGCGCCTCTCTTGCCGAGTCTGCCACTTGAGGTTGCTAAACATTTCCGTAACGCTATCACGGTTACCAAATAACCCTGTGACGAAACGCGCCGCTCTTCCTTGGATCTTCTCTATCTCCTCCGTCAACCCGCTCTGGTACGGATCCCACACTGATGAGCAATACTCAAGTATAGGTCGAACGAGTGTTTTGTAAGTCACCTCTGGGGCCGGCCGAAGTGGCCGCGCGGTTCTGGCGCTGCAGTCTGGAACCGCGAGACCGCTACGGTCGCAGGTTCGAATCCTGCCTCGGGCATGGATGTGTGTGATGTCCTTAGGTTAGTTAGGTTTAACTAGTTCTAAGTTCTAGGGGACTAATGACCTCAGCAGTTGAGTCCCATAGTGCTCAGAGCCATTTGAACCATTTGTAAGCCACCTCCTTTGTTGATGGACTGCATTTTCTAAGGACTCTCCCAATGAATCTCAACCTGGTACCCGCCTTACCAACAACTAATTTTATATGATCATTCCACTTCAAATCGTTCCGCACGCATACTCCCAGACATTTTACAGAAGTAACTGCTACCAGTGTTTGTTCCGCTATCATATAATCATACTATAAAGGATCCTTCTTTCTATGTATTCGCAATACATTACATTTGTCTACGTTAAGGGTCAGTTGCCACTCCCTGCACCAAGTGCCTATCCGCTGCAGATCTTCCTGCATTTCGCTACAATTTTCTAATGCTGCAACTTCTCTGTATACTACAGCACCGCGAAAAGCCGCATGGAACTTCCGACACTATCTACTAGGTCATTTATATATATTGTGAAAAGCAATGGTCCCATAACACTCCCCTGTGGCACGCCAGAGGTTACTTTAACGTCTGTAGACGTCTCTCCATTGATAACAACATGCTGTATTCTGTTTGCTAAAAACTCTTCAATCCAGCCACACAGCTGGTCTGATATTCCGTAGGCTCTTACTTCGTTTATCAGGCGACAGTGCGGAACTGTATCGAACGCCTTCCGGAAGTCAAGGAAAATAGCATCTACCTGGGAGCCTGTATCTAATATTTTCTCGGTCTCATGAACAAATAAAGCGAGTTGGGTCTCACACGATCGCTGTTTCCGCAATCCATGTTGATTCCTACAGAGTAGATTCTGGGTTTCCAAAAACGACATGATACTCGAGTAAAAAACATGTTCTAAAATTCTACAACAGATCGACGTCAGAGATATAGGTCTATAGTTTTGCGCATCTGCTCGACGACCCTTCTTGAAGACTGGGACTACCTGTGCTCTTTTCCAATCATTTGGAAACTCCCGTTCCTCTAGAGACTTGCGGTACACGGCTGTTAGAAGGGGGGCAAGTTCTTTCGCGTACTCTGTGTAGAATCGAATTGGTATCCCGTCAGGTCCAGTGGACTTTCCTCTGTTGAGTGATTCCAGTTGCTTTTCTATTCCTTGGACACTTATTTCGATGTCAGCCATTTTTTCGTTTGTGCGAGGATTTAGAGGAGGAACTGCAGTGCGGTCTTCCTCTGTGAAACAGCTTTGGAAAAAGGTATTTAGTATTTCAGCTTTACGCGTGTCATTCTCTGTTTCAATGCCATCATCATCCCGGAGTGTCTGGATATGCTGGTTCGAGCCACTTACTGATTTAACGTAAGACCAGAACTTCCTAGGATTTTCTGTCAAGTCGGTACATAGAATTTTACTTTCGAATTCACTGAACGCTTCACGCATAGCCCTCCTTACGCTAACTTTGACATCGTTTAGCTTCTGTTTGTCTGAGAGGTTTTGGCTGCGTTTAAACTTGGAGTGAAGCTCTCTTTGCTTTCGCAGTAGTTTCCTCACTTTGTTGTTGAACCAAGGTGGGTTTTTCCCGTCCCTCACAGTTTTACTCGGCACGTACCTATCTAAAACGCATTTTACGATTGCCTTGAACTTTTTCCATAAACACGCAACATTGTCAGTGTCGGAACAGAAATTTTCGTTGTGATCTGTTAGGTAGTCTGAAATCTGCCTTCTATTACTCTTGCTAAACAGATAAACCTTCCTCCCTTTTTTATATTCCTATTAACTTCCATATTCAGAGATGCTGCAACGGCCTTATGATCACTGAATTCCCTGTTCTGCACTTACAGAGTTGAAAAGTTTGGGTCTGTTTGTTATCAGTAGGTCCAAGATGTTATCTCCACGAGTCGGTTCTCTGTTTAATTGCTCGAGGTAATTTTCGGATAGTGCACTCAGTATAATGTCACTCGATGCTCTGTCCCTACCACCCGTCCTAAACATCTGAGTGTCCCAGTCTATATCTGGTAAATTGAAATCTCCACCTAAGACTACAACATGCTGAGAAAATTTATGTGAAATGTATTCCAAATTTTCTCTCAGTTGTTCTGCCACTTATGCTGCTGAGTCGGGAGGTCGGTAAAAGGAGCCAATTATTAACCTACCTCGGTTGTTGAGTGTAACCTCCACCCATAATAATTCACAGGAACAGTCCACTTCTGCTTCACTACAGGATAAACTACTACTAACAGCGACAAACACGCCACCACCGGTTGCATGCAATCAATCCTTTCTAAACACCGTCTGTGCCTTTGTAAAAATTTCGGCAGAATTTATCTCTGGCTTCAGCCAGCTTTCTGTACCTATAACGATTTCAGCTTCGGTGCTTTCTATCAGCGCTTGAAGTTCCGGTTCTTTACCAATGCAGCTTCGACAGTTTACAATTACAATATCGATTGCTCCTTGGTCCCCGCATGCCCTGTCTTTGCCCCGCACTCTTTGAGGCTGTTGCCCTTTCTGTACTTGCCCGAGGCCATATAACCTAAAAAACCACCCAGTCCACGCCACCCCTGCTACCCGTGTAGCCACTTGCTGCTTGTAGTGGACTCCTGACGTATCCAGCAGAACCCGAAACCCCACCACCCTATGGCGCAAGTCGAGGAATCTGCAGCCCACACAGTCGCAGAACCGTCTCAGCCTCTGATTCAGACCCTCCACTCCGCTCTGTACCAAAGGTCCGCAGTCAGTCCTGTCGACGATGCTGCAGATGGTGAGCTCTGCTTTCATCCCGCTAGCGAGACTGGCAGTCTTCACCAAATCAGATAGCCGCCGGAAGCCAGAGAGGATTTCCTCCGATCCATAGCGATACACATCATTGGTGCCGACATGAGCGACCACCTGCAGATGGGTGCACCCTGTACCCTTCATGGCATCCGGAAGGACCCTTTCCACATCTGGAATGACTCCCCCCGGTATGCACACGGAGTGCACATTGGTTTTCTTCCCCTCTCTTGCTGCTATATCCCTAAGGGGCCCCATTACGCGCCTGACGTTGGAGCTCCCAACTACCAGTAAGCCCACCCTCTGCGACTGCCCGGATCTTGCAGACTGAGGGGTAACCTCTGGAACAGGACAAGCAGCCATGTCCGGCCGAAGATCAGTATCAGCCTGAGACAGAGCCTGAAACTGGTTCGTCAGACAAGCTGTAGAGGCCTTCCGTTCAGCCCTCCAGAATGTCTTTCGCCCCCTGCCACACCTCGAGACGACCTCCCACTCTACCACAGGTGAGGGATCAGCCTCAATGTGGGCAGTATCACGGGCAGCCACAGTCGTAGTCCGATAGGGGGATGCGTGGGACGAGCTGGCCATCCCCGACAAACCCCCATCCGGACCCCCACAGTGATGCCCATTGGCAACAGCCTCAAGCTGTGTGACCGAAGGCAACACTGCCTGAAGCTGGGAGCGAAGGGATGCCAACTCAGTCTGCATCCGAACACAGTAGTTGTAGTCCCTATCCATGCTAAAAACTGTTGTGTAAACAGTTCGATACAAAATTTAAACGGTTATTAAAATACAAGATTGCCTAGTAAATGCAGTAATGCTGCTACTTGCGCACTGCTGACACACTGCTCGGCGGTAGAAGGAGACTACGCGATTTTACACTATTCAGGTACTAAAACGCGATGCTACAACTCTCAAATACTATAATACGCCCGAAATTTATGAATTAAACAATGCAAGTGCCAAAAACACGCAAAGAAATTAAGAATTAAACTATGTAACAAATAAGTGAGCTAAGAGTATACGACTTGCTGCTGGCAGCTGCTTATCCAACGGCGGCATTGAGTGATACTCAATGACGGCACTCCTACTATGGTATCATCACCTCTCCGTAGATC
Source organism: Schistocerca serialis cubense (assembly GCF_023864345.2). Taxonomy (NCBI): domain Eukaryota; kingdom Metazoa; phylum Arthropoda; class Insecta; order Orthoptera; family Acrididae; genus Schistocerca; species Schistocerca serialis. The sequence goes on from NC_064640.1 coordinate 310,736,206, forward strand.
CTCGGCGTTCGACGTAACGCTTTGCACTCCCGGTTTTATTGAATTATGTAACTGGCGCGTTAAAACAGATTCAGTGGGATCCGATCTTCTCCCAATAGAATTCGACATCAATATCAACGTTGATACTACGCAAATATGTTACTCTAATAGTACATGAAAAATCAAGGAAGCCAACTGGGACTCATATAAAGGAGCAGTACGGTGGGCGCTCGTAAACATGAGACGTGACTTATCGGATGAAGATGCATATCAAGTTTTAACCAACGCTATGAATACTGCAGCGGATGTCAGCATTCCTAAGAAAAAAGAGTTCACCGCTATGAAGCACCATTCTCCTCCTTGGTGGAATGCTGGATAAATTTTACATTCAAGGCATGACCTTTATGGACAGTTCTGTCAACCAAAGTAGAGACTGCATTTACCGACTGTCGACTGCCTCCAACAGAAGGAATAAAACTCCGGTCGTTTATACCAGCTTTGAACCTTGGTCACCTCTCATACGTTCTATACGATGTTCATCGCATTTGCTTCTTTTTGACTACGATCTTCATACTTTGAGCTATCATATTCCAGTCTATTATTTTAATATAAACTGTTTGGAATGTGCTAATGTCAATAGTGGTGTCAGTCATTTCGTAGCAGCTCAGTGGCCCGGTTTTCTCTGTGTGTATACCGATGGATCCAAAGTTCCGCAGGAGGAGTGTACTGGATGTGCATTTCTCTGCCCTGAGATTCGGATCCGGAAAACCTTCAAACTGCCCCAAGCGCTTTTGTATTTACGGCGGAGACAGTTGCACCTCTGGAAGCCCATAAGTCTCTCTCTTCCACTTCCTTCCCCAAAATATTGTGTCTCATTCTCAAAGTGTCCTTCAAAATATTCATCACCGGAGATGCAACAGAACAACTAACCGCGATATCTTGAATGTGGTTTCGGAATATATTCGCAGCACACGGATGGGATGCTGTGGGTGCCTTCCCAAACAGGTATCTTATACACTCCTGGAAATTGAAATAAGAACACCGTGAATTCATTGTCCCAGGAAGGGGAAACTTTATTGACACATTCCTGGGGTCAGATACAGCACATGATCACCCTGACAGAACCACAGGCACATAGACACAGGCAACAGAGCATGCACAATGTCGGCACTAGTACAGTGTATATCCACCTTTCGCAGCAATGCAGGCTGCTATTCTCCCATGGAAACGATCGTAGAGATGCTGGATGTAGTCCTGTGGAACGGCTTGCCATGCCATTTCCACCTGGCGCCTCAGTTGGACCAGCGTTCGTGCTGGACGTGCAGACCGCGTGAGACGACGCTTCATCCAGTCCCAAACATGCTCAATGGGTGACAGATCCGGAGATCTTGCTGGCCAGGGTAGTTGACTTACACCTTCTAGAGCACGTTGGGTGGCACGGGATACATGCGGACGTGCATTGTCCTGTTGGAATAGCAAGTTCCCTTGCCGGTCTAGGAATGGTAGAACGATGGGTTCGATGACGGTTTGGATGTACCGTGCACTATTCAGTGTCCCCTCGACGATCACCAGTGGTGTACGGCCAGTGTAGGAGATCGCTCCCCACACCATGATGCCGGGTGTTGGCCCTCTGTGCCTCGGTCGTATGCAGTCCTGATTGTGGCGCTCACCTGCACGGCGCCAAACACGCATACGACCATCATTGGCACCAAGGCAGAAGCGACTCTCATCGCTGAAGACGACACGTCTCCATTCGTCCCTCCATTCACGCCTGTCGCGACACCACTGGAGGCGGGCTGCACGATGTTGGGGCGTGAGCGGAAGACGGCCTAACGGTGTGCGGGACCGTAGCCCATCTTCATGGAGACGGTTGCGAATGGTCCTCGCCGATACCCCAGGAGCAACAGTGTCCCTAATTTGCTGGGAAGTGGCGGTGCGGTCCCCTACGGCACTGCGTAGGATCCTACGGTCTTGGCGTGCATCCGTGCGTCGCTGCGGTCCGGTCCCAGGTCGACGGGCACGTGCACCTTCCGCCGACCACTGGCGACAACATCGATGTACTGTGGAGACCTCACGCCCCACGTGTTGAGAAATTCGGCGGTACGTCCACCCGGCCTCCCGCATGCCCACTATACGCCCTCGCTCAAAGTCCGTCAACTGCACATACGGTTCACGTCCACGCTGTCGCGGCATGCTACCAGTGTTAAAGACTGCGATGGAGCTCCGTATGCCACGGCAAACTGGCTGACACTGACGGCGGCGGTGCACAAATGCTGCGCAGCTAGCGCCATTCGACGGCCAACACCGCGGTTCCTGGTGTGTCCGCTGTGCCGTGCGTGTGATCATTGCTTGTACAGCCCTCTCGCAGTGTCCGGAGCAAGTATGGTGGGTCTGACACACCGGTGTCAATGTGTTCTTTTTTCCATTTCCAGGAGTGTATAATGAGGAAGTTGATGCATTAGCCAAGCAAGCGACATCTTTAGGCGCTGTCCTGGAACTGAAATTACCTTACACAGACTACTTACGTGTGGTCAGGGTCACGCAAACCGACAATGGCAAGATATGTGGAAAGTTTCCTAGCAGACGAAAAGCGGTTATTACGCAGTGCTACAACCTCGGATTCCTTCACGTCATGGTCCATGATGACACACTTGGACCGATCCACGATTTCTACTATCATATGACTTCGCTTCAGTCATGCTTCTTTTCCTCAACATCTGCATTGGATCAATGACTACGCTTCGCCTGCATGTGATTGTGGTCCTAAGACGGAAGTTGATGCCAACCACATCTTGTTTATGTGTCCCAAATTTGGCTGCGAACGGTTGGACTTTCTGAAGACATTAAGTCCAGGCAAATTAGGAAAAATGGGGGAAAAAATTTATAAGTTTTGAAATTTTACGAAAACACTCCTAGGGGATTAAGAAGTAGAAAACAGAAAAGTTCCCTCCCCTATCATGGGAGCTTCCCCATCCCCCACCCCTTAATGTAATTTATTTTCCTTTTTCCAAACTTTTCGAAAAACGGTTCGTTTAACGAAGTTATCTATATGACAGAAAATATTTCTGGTGAAATTCTACTCAGAGATGGTCAAATGCATGTGCAAGCAAGGTAATTAGTGAGTGCAAAAATTTGCAGGTAAAACATCTGAAATTTCTTTTAAAACAGACATTTATTTATACGGAACAATTTTGCTTTATAGTCTTTTACTTTAGATTTATGCAACTTAAATTATTGGAATGAAAATTATTTTTCATGAAAATTTGGAATTACTGTACAACTAATTAAAATTACTTTTGTTGCTAACTATTAACGATCATATGTACAGCATGTAGACAATGAAAATACCACAATACCTATCAAACAAATAAACTCTTGCAAATATGTTTTTTACGTACAACCATCATCCAAATCTTCTGTCAAATAGCTGTGAGGCAAATTAGTGGAGCATTGTCCACGACAGTTTTTGCGCATTGTTGTGCAATGTAGGTCAGCTTTCACACATCCCCACTTTCTTCCGCAGCCTTGAGTGCAGCCGCATGAAATCAATAGCAGTATTTTCTCTGCACCAGGTGGTCGTTTCATGTGAATCGGGGAGAGGAATGAATTGATTCCCGCCAGCCCCAGTTTCTGGGATCCAAGTTGTTCCCCAGCCATAGCTGGACTTGTAGGTAAACTCGGTAAGAGTGGATGCGTCCTGCATCAAGAGTGGGTGGCAAACGAGAAAGTATGACAGCATTTTTTGCCTGATCCACAAGTACATTAAAAGATTTAAATCGAATGGCATTTCAGTTATCATCAGGACTCTCTACTGTTTTTGTGTAGAGAGAGAGTACAAATTTCTCTCCTGCTTTAGCAATGGTATCAGGAGAGGATCGTTGAATATCTGCGGAACATTATGAAGTTGGGGATACCTGTTGAATAGTTGGAAAGGTTGCAGCTTTCCTTCTCCAAACAAGGCTGAAGTGCTGTCGCAACCACTTACTGCTTGAAGAAACAGTATTGAATCCTTGCAGTCATGAATGAGTGAGGAGTTATGTATATCTTTAGAACTGTACACCTTGTTCTGATGCTACCTTTACCTTTTCCTTCATCAGGATTACGTCTGTGTCGTCTGGAGTAAGAATGATAAGTACCACAAGAAGATCTACATCTTGACCCACTGTAATCACTTGCTGGTAAAATTTTGAGGCATTTATTGCTTTTGCAACAATTTCAACATCTGCATCGTTATCCGCAATCCTGGTTTCAAAACCAAAACTGTCTAGTTGTTGCACAAGCTGTGTAATCAACATTTTCTCATTGCTGAGGTTACTAAGAAAGGCAGACTGTGATTCAACGCATAACGTCTCGTCATTAAAGAATATTTCTCGTGAGGTCCGCTTCAACGTTCGCCTTTGAGGGTCAATAGTTTTTATGTTCAGAGAGCTTTATGAATATCCGTCAAATACAACAGCAACATCATCTTCGTAATTTCTCTGAATATAGGCTATTAAGGTTTTATAAATGTCACCAAAAGTTCCATTCTGGGGCCACCCGACATGGTGGATAAGAAACCGTAGATCTATAACAAAGAATTTCGATTCATTATTGTCAATATTCCTATCAGGTACTTGATTAAAAATATTTTGCAGCGACGACTTTTTTGTTTTCCTCATCAATCCACTGCTGTCAAAGAGACATTGGTACACTCTATAATTAGTACGTGAAGCAATCCTTTAAATCATCAGGTGAATGAAATGTGTACAGTATTCTCTGAAATAACTGAGTTGTATCTACTTCAGTTATATTTTGTTCAAGCCTAACAATTGACAAGCACATTGTCCTAACCGTGCTTGATCGCTTAAGCTTCAGAGAACAAATTTTTTGCGAGACAGTAACTATTGTTCAAAGAGCTTCTTCACCAACAGACACAGCTCCAGATCCTAATGAATACAATTGCTCCTTATAAGCAAATGGAATGTGTTGTTGCAACCATAGCTGAAATCGTCTACGAATTTTCTCGTCAATTTCTTCCCTCCCACTCCTCAGTTCAACATGTTGATGACTGGAAGAAGAATGTAAACTGCAGAACTGTTCCATAGCTTCACATATATGATGGGCTACTGGTATATCGCAAATCCACGGGTTCAACACACTATCGGTGAAACGTCTTCCGTGTGAAACATCTCCAAAATTCCAGAATGAGATTTCCACTCTGCAGCGGAGTGTGCGCTGATATGAAACTTCCTGGCAGATTAAAACTGTGTGCCCGACCGAGACTCGAACTCGGGACCTTTGCCTTTCGCGGGCAAGTGCTCTACCAACTGAGCTACCCAAGCACGATTCACGCCCGGTACTCACAGCTTTACTTCTGCCAGTACCTCGCCTCCTACCTTCCAAACTTCACAGAAGCTCTTCTGCGAACCTTGCAGAACTAGCACTCCTGAAAGAAAGGATACTGCGGAGACATGGCTTAGCCACAGCCTGGGGGATGTTTACAGAATGAGATTTTCACTCTGCAGCGGAGTGTGCCCTGACATGAAACTTCCTGGCAGATTAAAACTGTGTGCCCGACCGAGACTCGAACTCGGGACTTTTGCCTTTCGCGGGCAAGTGCCAGGAAGTTTCATATCAGCGCACACTCCGCTGCAGAGTGAAAATCTCATTCTGGAAACATCCCCCAGGCTGTGGCTAAGCCATGTCTCCGCAGTATCCTTTCTTTCAGGAGTGCTAGTTCTGCAAGGTTCGCAGAAGAGCTTCTGTGAAGTTTGGAAGGTAGGAGGCGAGGTACTGGCAGAAGTAAAGCTGTGAGTACCGGGCGTGAGTCGTGCTTCGGTTGCTCAGTTGGTAGAGCACTTGCCTGCGAAAGGCAAAGGTCCCGAGTTCGAGTCTCGGTCGGGCACACAGTTTTAATCTGCCAGGAAGTTTCATATCAGCGCACACTCCGCTGCAGAGTGAAAATCTCATTCTGGAAACATCCCCCAGGCTGTGGCTAAGCCATGTCTCCGCAGTATCCTTTCTTTCAGGAGTGCTAGTTCTGCAAGGTTCGCAGAAGAGCTTCTGTGAAGTTTGGAAGGTAGGAGGCGAGGTACTGGCAGAAGTAAAGCTGTGAGTACCGGGCGTGAGTCGTGCTTCGGTAGCTCAGTTGGTAGAGCACTTGCCCGCGAAAGGCAAAGGTCCCGAGTTCGAGTCTCGGTCGGGCACACAGTTTTAATCTGCCAGGAAGTTTCATATCAGCGCACACTCCGCTGCAGAGTGAAAATCTCATTCTGGAAACATCCCCCAGGCTGTGGCTAAGCCATGTCTCCGCAGTATCCTTTCTTTCAGGAGTGCTAGTTCTGCAAGGTTCGCAGAAGAGCTTCTGTGAAGTTTGGAAGGTAGGAGGCGAGGTACTGGCAGAAGTAAAGCTGTGAGTACCGGGCGTGAGTCGTGCTTCGGTAGCTCAGTTGATAGAGCACTTGCCCGCGAAAGGCAAAGGTCCCGAGTTCGAGTCTCGGTCGGGCACACAGTTTTAATCTGCCAGGAAGTTTCATCTCAAACATTCTTCAGGTCCGTTTGTTCTACCGTCATGTCGGTCCATACTCCACACCATTACTTATCAGAGCGTCGAACCGTGAAGAAGCTATCCTTAGTGAATTTATCGAATTCCGTGGGTTCCATGGTTTCTTTCAGTTTTTCCATGTCCTGGAGGTATAAATGACACGCCTTAGCATAAAGAAAGTGCCCAGTTGCATAGAATATTGGGAGCATAGCTCTCACACATTCAATATGGAGCTCCCAATTCCCCATACTCTCTGCTTGAATGAAATGCAACGCCAAGATGACAAGCTGAATGTATTGCATCCATAACTGGGAAGTTTTCCCTCTTTGCTTAATATCATCCACTTTGTTGACAAATTTATTTTTCAGCTTTTCAGTCACTTGATCTTTTTCCAAATCACCGAAAGATGCACCGTTCCCACACATATCATAAGTACAATCTTTGTTGCTTCTCCTCCTCCATGACTGCCATTTCCTCCAGTATTGTGTAGGAAAGAACAGATGACCGCACAATGATCTTGAATTGCCCTCGTGTACGGGGAACAAGAACTGCAGCATATATAGTCTCCAAAAGCTGAGAGAGTCCACTGTCTTTCATTGCTCCTGAAAAACCATTATCAAGTGAAAGGCTCCTAATCGAATAACTACATAAGTGAATAGCTCATTCCCTCCATTAGCCTCCACTGCAACTATAACTTTGGCTTTCATGCAGAGTGCTTGATCAGCGTCACGACACATCTTTGCTGTGTGGTCTTCTTACTCTCCGTGATGGCATAAGTTACAGCAGTTAAAATAGTGCTATAATCTGTGGGCAGATTGTTGATGAATGGAAGCGCTAATACATTGGATTGCGTATAAGATTCTCCAGTTGTGATTTTCTCCATAAAACCTTGCCATACAGGAATAGAAAGCTGTACAATCTTTCCCATCATCCAAGTAAATTCGTGATTGGTAGGCACTGTTGCTTTAGTGAATGATTGTTCTATGTAGACATTTTGCAGAACAATTTCTTCAGTTCCAACTCTATTCTGCCTTCATAATGTTAGCAGGCTTATTTTTTGGGCACTTGCTTTTTCAGTAGAGCTCGGCATGGCAGAGAGTTTCGTTACTTTCTGATGTTCTATCGCTCTCCCTGGAGTCACACACCTGATTACACCCATAGCATGGAATGTACTTTTGCCTGTCATTGTTGCAACATTGAAGTCAGCATTATCGAAAACGAACTGTAAGAACGAATCATTTGAAATATTTGGTTTTCAGAATTGAACGGCGGAAGCCTCAAATAAAGCCACAGTGCTATATGGAGAGCAGAAGCCCATATTCGAGACAATTTCAACAATGTTTTTGAACCCACTTTACGAACAAGTACACTGGAAGACCAAGTTAAGTGAGGAGATAAATGAAGGAGGCCTGGTAGCTGACACAATCGCATGGGATATTGCAGTACATTTTTTGTAAAGGGGACTGTTCACTATCTTTCTTTTTTGACAAAACCACACCCTTCACAAATTAGCGTAAATTTTCAGGAACCATAACTTCAGCAGTCTCTCTCAAGTCATTGATATCTGGATAATCGGCAATACTGTAAGGAGTCATTCTTGTATCTTCACAGATGACAGCTACGGCTGTTTCTACTATTCTCTTTCTCTCATCTTTTTCATTAACAACTCGTTCATTGTACCCTTGATTCAAAAGTTTGTGGCCACTGCCACGAAAACATACAACTGGGGGAGTTTTTGGCATTGTGACAAGCAAGACCCCATCACCGAAGTGTTCAGTCAGTTTATTTTTTTAGAGTTTTTATAGTCATTGTCTCTCCTTCTGGGAGACATACATTAACTTTCTGCAACAAATCGAGCAGCGATAATTGACATTCCTCTGAACTATCTATAAATTTGCATAATTCTTGAAAAGCGGAATCAAAGTCGGTATCTTGAGGGCGGCCTCTTTTTCGAACAGAGGAGGGGTTCGATATTAATTTAACATAGCAATCTTGATGATAATGGGCTTCTGCAGCTACTACACACAAAACACTGTCGATGCGTTCGACAATCCTTCTACCGAAATCATCATCACGTTTCTCTACTTTCTCAAGTAGCGAATGTTTCACAGTTAAAGAGCGAAGCGAACTTCAAACATTCCAAAACGTTTGTGGAGTGTTTTTTTTTTGTTTTTTTTTTTTTTGTTTCCGCCTCTATGTCACACTTTTCAACACATATTAAACAGTCGCTTTTGAAATTGAATGGATAAGAGTAAGAGAATCTCAAACCTTTATCATCTCCTTGTGCAACATTCTGATTAATTAGGTTCCTTATATAACGTTTCTTAATATATTCACGTTGACATACCTTACGCACTTCAATCAGTCCAGCGTTCTGTAGAAGATTATAAGCCCCATCCTTCCATTCCTTGCTGACGCGTATCAGAATTTCCAAGCCCTTCATCACTATTGATGTCTCTCCTTCCGAAACAGATTTACCACAGATAAAACAGGTAGTAGGGTCCAGCATTATTGTTTTCTCAGTCCAGACAAAAGAAATGAGACTAAGAAGCACTTCATAACCCACAAACCGATAAATACTGTCACAAAAACAGAACTCTCTGGCACTACTTTGATAGTTCACAACATTAACTCAACTGAACTGCACGCTGGGTAGGAAGGAACGGCAGCGGCAATAGTTCATTGTTGGCACGTACTCCTGATTTCAACAATACTGATCGCAAAAAGGTGGGAATTTAAGGAGATGGGACCTGGATAAACTGAAAGAACCAGAGGTTGTACAGTGTTTCAGGGAGAGCATAAGGGAAGAATTGACAGGAATGGGGGAAAGAAATACAGTAGAAGAAGAATGGGTAGCTTTGAGGGATGAAATAGTGAAAGCAGCAGAGGATCAAATAGGTAAAAAGACGAGGGCTAGTAGAAGCCCTAGGGTAACAGAAGAAATATTGAATTTAATTGATAAAAGGAGAAAATATAAAAATGCAGTAAATGAAGCAGGCAAAAAGGAATACAAACGTCTCAAAAATGAGATCGACAGGAAGTGCAAAATGGCTAAGCAGGGATGGCTAGAGGACAAATGTAAGAATGTAGAGGCTTATCTCACTAGGGGTAAGGTAGATACTGCCTACAGGAAAATTAAAGAGACCTTTGGAGAAAAGAGATCCACTTTCATGAATATCAAGAGATCAGATGGAAAACCAGTTCTAAGCAAAGAAGGGAAAGCAGAAAGGTGGAAGGAGTATATAGAGGGTCTATACAAGGGCGATGTACTTGAGGACAATATTATGGAAATGGAAGAGGATGTCGATGAAGATGAAATGAGAGATATGATACTGCGTGAAGAGTTTGACAGAGCACTGAAAGAACTAAGCCGAAACAAGGCCCCCGGAGTAGACAACATTCCATTAGAACTACTGACAGCCTTGGGAGAGCCAGTCCTGACAAAACTCTACCATCTGGTGAGCAAGATGTATGAGACAGGCGAAATACCCTCAGACTTCAAGAAGAATATAACAATTCCAACTCCAAACAAAGAAGTTGTCGACAGATGTGAAAATTACCGAACTATCAGTTTAATAAGTCACAGCTGCAAAATACTAACGCGAATTCCTTACAAACGAATGGAAAAACAGGTAGAAGCCGACCTCGGGGAAGATCAGTTTGGATTCCGTGGAAATGTTGGAACACGTGAGGCAATACTCACCCTACGACTTATCTTAGAAAATAGATTAAGGAAAGGCAAACCTACATTTCTAGCATTTGTATACTTAGAGAAAGCTTTTGACAATGTTGATTGGAATACTCTCTTTCAAATTCTGAAGGTGGCAGGGGTAAAATATAAGGAGCGAAAGGCTATTCACAATTTGTGCAGAAACCAGATGGCAGTTATAAGAGTCGAGGGGTATGAAAGGGAAGCAGTGGTTGGGAAGGGAGTGAGACAGGGTTGTAGCCTATCCCCGATGCAATTCAATCTGTATATTGAGCAAACAATAAAGGAAACAAAAGAAAAGTTCGGAGTAGGTGTTGAAATCCATGGAGAAGAAATAAAAGCTTTCAGGTTCGCCAATGACATTGTAATTCTGTCAGAGAAAGCAAGGGACTTGCAAGAGCAGTTGAACGGAATGGACAGTGTCTTGAAGGGAGGATATAAGATGAACATCAACAAAAGCAAAACGAGGATTATGGAATGCAGTCGAATTAAGTCGAGTGATGCTGAGGGAATTAGATTAGGAAATGAGACACTTAAAGTAGTAAAGGAGTTTTGCTATTTGGGGAGCTAAATAACTGATGATGGTCGAAGTAGAGAGGATATAAAATGTAGACTGGTAATGGCGAGGAAAGCGTTTGTGAAGAAGAAAAATTTGTTAACAACGAGTATAGATTTAAATGTCAGGAAGTCGTTTCTGAAAGTATTTGTATGGAGTGTAGGCATGTATGGAAGTGAAACGTGGACGATAAATAGTTTAGACAAGAAGAGAATAGAAGTTTTCGAAATGTGGCGCTACAGAAGAATGCTGAAGATTAGATGGGCAGATCACATAACTAATGAGGAGATATTGAATAGAATTGGGGAGAAGAGGAGCTTGTGGCATAACTTGACTAGAAGAAGGGATCGGTTGGTAGCACATGTTCTGAGACATCGAGGGATCACCAATTTAGTCTTGGAGGGCAGCGTGGAGGGTAAAAATCTTAGAGGGAGACCGAGAGATGAATACACTAAGCAGATTCAGAAGAATGTAGGCTGCAGTAGGTACTGGGAGATGAAGAAGCTTCCACAGGATAGAGTAGCATGGAGAGCTGCATCAAACCAGTTTCAGGAATGAAGACCACAACAACAACAACGATCGCAAAAGAAATATCATGAATTAGAATATATGGGCTACGAAATATTTCCATACACTTAATTACGCTTTTCATTCAAATACTTTGTTAAGCAACAAAAATTGCAAACTATTACGTTAACAGAATTCTATTCCAATTCTTATACCTCAAATACCATTCCTGTAAATGAAAAATTCACAAGATCTTTTTCGTGTACAATTCTGCGGGGAAGATTTTTGCTAATACGAACTCTGTTCGAAAAATGAGCCTTTTTGCGCATAAATTTAAAATATGGTAGAAATTGGCTTTTGAGGGGATAAAAGGGGGATCCCCCCCGTACGAAGGGGAACTTTTGCGTTTCTTATTACTATACCCCATATGAGTATTTTCCAGAAGTTTCAAAACTTTATAAATTTTTCCTCATTTGCTGAATTTCGTACTAATTTGCCTGGGATATTTGCTGAGTATGCGATACCGTCTTCCTCAACTAGCTACTTTTGTTTTATTTACCAAAGACAATCACCTTTATAAAGTGATTGTTAAGTTCCTTAAGAGTACTGGGCATAATCTATAGGTTTAACGGTGTACATCTTCTATTTTTCTGTCTTGTTTCTGAAGATATTTCAGGAATGGTGAGAACTATAAATCAACACAGTTTTAACTATATTTTAATCTAACTGTTGCAAAATTATAGTGGACAGCTGTGACGGTTTGAGCTTTCTCTACTTATAAATATACATTTCTGCATTCTTTCATTCAATTCTATGCACATTGTAACTATATATTAATGATGGCTAAACCGAGTTGCTCCTCGGAAGGCCAAATAAACAAAAAAACGATCGCAGTTCCCTGTGAAACGCACCATCCTGCTATCACGTTAAGGGGCTTATAGTTCAGAGAATTAGAGGATTTCATCATTATCCACTTTGGAAACCATAGGTTCACGAAATTCTTGCCCAATCAAGATTTGCTAAGTTCTCTGGGTCGGAAATCTCGCAAACTGATAAGGCCTAGAGCTATTTTTACTGCAGTACACCACACACACACACACACACACACACACACACACACACACACACGCACACACACATACACACACACACACACACACACAATTAACTTTCGTGTAAGTTGCTTTATTATTTGCTGATTACATTATCTTTACCTAATTTTTGAGAACAAGAATACACAGAATCACATCATTGGGTTTTTAATAAAACATGTGTAGCCGTCATATGACTGACATGTTATACATCATAATGAGTATTGTGAAAATAGTCTTTGGGACGTTTAACTAATTTGCAACAACAAACCTCTCTCATTGTACTAGTTGCAGTGTGCAAAGATGGTGTTACATTCTTCTTCCTGATAGTCCTTTAATGCCAACGCATGCCAAGTGTTATACTAAAACTGTCCTTGCATTTCCAGTGAATCAAGCCAAAGCCAAAGTATGGTAAAATCTATAGCACAAGACAGTGATCAGAGTAACGTCATGACTGCAGGTAAAGTGCAGGCTTTCTTTTCGACGCGGCACTGGGATGGGGAGGGACGATGGTCCCTGGCACCAGCCGCCTTTTGCATCTGGGGAAGAACCGTGGTGCCGGTACTTATTTGCTAGCAGGCTTAAGGGACCTGAGGGCAAACTATCCGGGTTTGAGCCCAGGACTTTCGCGGCTGCAGTCCAGTGCTCTACCCACTAGACCACCAGCGCCACCACAGCAGGACGTCTCTTAGCGTGACTTGGGTGAGATATGCGTACCGCGAGTCTTTTATAGCCGTTTCATTGTCCCCACTGGATTTCTTCTCTGTCGGCCGCAAATCCTAACACACATGTTTTAAACTTTGGTTGTTGAGGAAACCATCTTGGTTCCCTGCATCCGGTGAAAGGAATTTCTGGCCAGTCTGGAGATGATACATTTGTTTTGTCACAATCTAAGTGGTTTGTGGTTGGAACAGGCTACGCTTGCTTCAGAGGTGGTGAAAATCGCACGAAGGTAGGCACTTCCCAGTACATGTCGAAAATAAACTTCAGAAAAGTCCTAGAAGAAAGCAGCACATCGCAGGGTCGTGCTTGTATCGGTTCCTACCCCATCCTAACTAATTAACTAATTAGGAAGAGAAATAGAATGTTCCTGCCGTGACACAATGCTGAGTCGGGCTTGCTGACGCGCAAGTTGTTCTTTTGCTAACTGTTGCTTGTGGAGAACTACGTTTAGGATTTCGCGAGAAAACACTCCAGCATTTTTCGCAGGACGTCTCTTAGCGTGACTTGGGAGAGATATGCGTACCGTGAGTATTTTATAGCCGTTTCATTGTCCCCACTGGATTTCTTCTCTGTCGGCCGCAGATCCTAACACACATGTTTTAAGACTTTTATCCATTGTGGATGTGGAACACTGCGACTGTGGTGTGAAAAGGTTCTCAGAAATTACTGCAACCAGTCGCCTTTTATGTAGATGTATTTTATTTAACCATGACCGGTTTCGAGCTGCCTAGCAACTCATCATCAGATGGTATATACATTTAGTGCTTTTTTGTACCCATTGTGTGGGTGGTTGAGTATCTGTGGAGATAAATCTTTCTGCAGGTATCTCCTAAAAGAGATATATATATACCTGCAGAAAGATTTATCTCCACAGATACTCAACCACCCACACAATGGGTACAAAAAAGCACTAAATGTATATACCATCTGATGATGAGTTGCTAGGCAGCTCGAAACCGGTCATGGTTAAATAAAATACATCTACATAAAAGGCGACTGGTTGCAGTAATTTCTGAGAACCTTTACACATGTTTTAAAATGTAAATATTTGGAGTAACGTGTGCGAATATTCCGATCCTACGGTAATGGAAGTTCAGAATGCTGAGATACCACATGATTCTTTATTACTTCAATCTCAAAAACAGGAAACGATATGTTATGACGAACATTTTCTAAGAGCCAGTGTAGTATTTAGTTTGCGCCAAATATCGCGGAATGTAATTTGTTGCAGAACACTCAGTATGTTTTTTACGGCACTATGGCATCTACCACCAGGATAATGCAACGTGCCACACAGCTCACAGTGTACGCGCACTTCGAAGAGCACTAGGATGACTTTACCTTACTCCACTGGCCACCGAACTCCTCGGGCTTCAACCGAATCGAGAATTTGTGGGACCACTTTCATCGATGTGTTTACAGCATGGAACCTCAACCGAGAAATCTAGTGCTACTGGCAACGGCACTAGTGCGACATGGCGCCACATCCCCGTCACCTTCCAGAACATCACTGACTCTCTTCTGCACGTCTCGTAACGGTTCGCGCTGCAAAAGGTGGCTATACAGGCTCTTGACAAGTGGTCACAATAATATGACTGGAAAGCGTATGTTGCTCCATTTATTTGTCCCAAAGAACCTACTCGATGAGGAATAGCGCATAATAATGAAAAACTTTATATACACACATCAAAAAAAGTTTTACATCACCGCAGTTCCCAGAACTCCTGAAGATAGACGTTGACTGTGGATATTGTATCACAGACAAAGTCCCTTTGACTGTTCAGAGATGTCACTAAACCCGCCCTAAGAGGTAAATAACCATGCATGAGCAGCGCCTATTAGGCGGAGGGGTCCCATAGCCGATCAGCTCCAGTCATTCCACCAGGAAGGAGGCATACGGCTCGTGTTGTCTGTAGTTCAACCATGCCTAGACAGTCAATGTCCCGGTTCGATCTTGTCCACTTTGTTGCTTTGTGCCAGGAAAAGCTCTCAACAAGGGTAGTGTCCAGGCGTCTCGGAGTGAACCAAAGTAGTGATGTTCGGACATGGAGGAGATACAGAGAGACTGGAACTGACGATGACATGCCTCGCTCATGCCGTCCAAGGGCTGCTACTGCAGTGGATGACCGCTGCATACGGATTATGGCTCGGAGGAACCCTGACAGCAACGACACCAAGTTGAATAATGCTTTTCGTGCAACACAGGACGTCTTGTTACGACTTTAACTGTGCGCAGTAGGCTGCATGATGCGCAAATTCACTTCCGACGTCCATGGCGAGGTCCATCTTTGCAATCGCGACACCATGCAGCGCGGTACAGATGGGTCCAACAACATGCCGAATGAACCGCTCAGGACTGGCATCACGTTCTGTTCACCGATGAGTGTGGTATATGCCTTCAACCAGACAATTGTCAGAGACGTGTCTGGAGGCAACCTAGTCAGGCTGAACGCCTTAGACACACTGTCCGGCGAGTGGAGCAAGGTGGAGGTTTCCTGCTGTTTTGGGGTGGCATTATGCAGGGGCGACGTACGCCGCTGGTGGTCATGGAAGGCGCCGTAACGGCTGTACGATACGTAAATGCCATCCTCCGATCGATAGTACAACCATATTAGCAGCATATTGGCGAGGCATTCGTCTTCATGGACGACAATTCGCGCCCCCATCGCCCACATCTTGTGAATGACTTCCTTCAGGATAACGACATAGCTCGACTTGAGTGGCCAGCATGTTCTCGAGACATGAACCCTATCAAACATGCCTGGGATAGATTACAAAGGGCTGTTTAAGGACGACGTGATCCACCGAGCACTCTGAGGGATCTACGCCGAATCGCTTTTCGACGTGGGACAATCTGAACCAACAGTGCCTTGATGAACTTGTGGATAGTATGCCACGACAAATACAGGCACACATCAATGCAAATGGACGTGCTACTGCTTCATAAATGGTTCAAATGGCTCTGAGCACTATGCGACTTAACTTCTGAGGTCATCAGTCGCCTATAACTTAGAACTACTTAAACCTAACTAACCTAAGGACATCACACACATCCATGCCCGAGGCAGGACTCGAACTTGCGACCGTAGCGGTCGCTCGGCTCCAAACTGTAGGGCCTAGAACCGCACGGCCACTCCGGCCCGCCGTGCTACTGCTACTGGGTATTAGAGGTACCAGTGTGTACAGCAAACTGGACCACCACCTCTGAAGGTCTCGCTGTATGGTGGTATATCATGCAATGCGTGGTTTTCATGAGCAATAAACAGGGCGGAAATGATGTTCATATTGATCTCTATTCCAGTTTTCTGTACAGGTTGCGGAACTCTCGGAACCGATGTGATGCAAAACTTTTTTTGATGTGTGTATTTGATTTCAATGATTGAATTGTATCTGTACGCGTATTCCATTTTGTGATAAGTCTACAAAGATTGAGTGAACTGTTTACATCACAGACTCAATTTACCAGAATAAGAGAGTATTTTTGCTGTTCAAACTTGTGCCAACGAGCTGTGCATTCAAAATAAGAACTCTGTGGTGATTATAAATCCTCTACAAGTGTATTTTCCCTGCATTTCCATATTCTTGGTCGTAAGGCAATTGCATGAGGCATCAGTGAAACAAATTAATCTTTGTTTTATGTCTCCTTACCAGAGACCGACAACTGGCCTCATTTAACAATATCATTGTAATAACTTTTTTTTTCCTAAGGGACCAAACTGCTGAGGTCATCGGTTCCTAGACACACTACTTAAACTAACGTAAACTAACTTAGGCTAAGAACAACACACCCACACACACACATGCCCAAGGGAGGACTAGAACCTCCGGCGGGAGGGGCTGCGCAATCCGTCGCATGGCACCTTAAACCGCGCGGCTACAAAGTGCGGCGTAATAACTCTTCTTTGACACAGTTACCTTCAGGACAGCGTTCTGTGATGTCAGCACAGAAAAATAAACTCTATCTTATTCCGCCCACCACGTTTTCTATACAACACTTTACGCTTTTGCGTAGTAATGGCATCCACAAGACGATGCTTCCTGTCTACAGCGTCAGTTTACCTTGTGTTGGGTTCTAGCAGAGTCTCTCGCAGTACTGGCGTCAATACCGACGTATGCTCACATAATGATACAGCGTCTTACATATAAAGTTTCCGTTAGAAACGCCAGTTAAATTGTGTTCTTCCACATGTAGGTTCACTATAACTGGGCGACAAATAACATCAGAGCTACTTTGGGATAAGACATTCTTTTCAGGCAGAGAAAAGAGAATACTTTATTCTGATGAAATAGCGCTAAAACCTGAGGTGAATACCGGCACAGTTCCATCAAAAAAGTTGTGGTCGATTTCATGTCCGCACTTAGGCTCCATCACTAATTTATCTACAGGCTAGACTTAGGTTCCCTTCTTAAGCTTGAATGTGAGGCAGATTACTTTCCACGCTATGCGGATTACTTGTGTATTACGTGTAGACCACCGCTGCTCTGAGTCTAATGTTCTGGCTCGATTAACATGCTCGCCATTTATGTTAGCAGCTTCAAAGCCCAATCTACATCTACATCTACATCTATACTCCGCGAGCCACCTTACGGTGTGTGGCGGAGGGTACTTATTGTACCACTATCTGATCCCCCCTTCCCTGTTCCATTCACGAATTGTGCGTGGGAAGAACGACTGCTTGTAAGTCTCCGTATTTGCTCTAATTTCTCGGATCTTTTCGTTGTGATCATTACGCGAGATATATGTGGGCGGTAGTAATATGTTGCCCATCTCTTCCCGGAATGTGCTCTCTCGTAATTTCGATAATAAACCTCTCCGTATTGCGTAACGCCTTTCTTGAAGTGTCCGCCACTGGAGCTTGTTCAGCATCTCCGTAACGCTCTCGCGCTGACTAAATGTCCCCATGACGAATCGCGCTGCTTTTCGCTGGATCATGTCTATCTCTTCTATTAATCCAACCTGGTAAGGGTCCCATACTGATGAGCAATACTCAAGAATCGGACGAACAAGCGTTTTGTAAGCTACTTCTTTCGTCGATGAGTCACATTTTCTTAGAATTCTTCCTATGAATCTCAACCTGGCGCCTGCTTTTCCCACTATTTGTTTTATGTGATCATTCCACTTCAGATCGCTCCGGATAGTAACTCCTAAGTATTTTACGGTCGTTACCGCTTCCAATGATTTACCATCTATGGCATAATCCTACTGGAATGGATTTCTGCCCCTATGTATGCGCATTATATTACATTTATCTACGTTTAGGGAAAGCTGCCAGCTGTCGCACCATGCATTAATCCTCTGCAGGTCCTCCTGGAGTACGTACGAGTCTTCTGATGTTGCTACTTTCTTGTAGACAACCGTGTCATCTGCAAATAGCCTCACGGAGCTACCGATGTTGTCAACTAAGTCATTTATGTATATTGTAAACAATAAAGGTCCTATCACGCTTCCCTGCGGTACTCCCGAAATTACCTCTACATCTGCAGATTTTGAACCGTTAAGAATGACATGTTGTGTTCTTTCTTCTAGGAAATCCTGAATCCAATCACAAACCTGGTCCGATATTCCGTAAGCTCGTATTTTTTTCACTAAACGTAAGTGCGGAACCGTATCAAATGCCTTCCTGAAGTCCAGGAATACGGCATCAATCTGCTCGCCAGTGTCTACGGCACTGTGAATTTCTTGGGCAAATAGGGCGAGCTGAGTTTCACATGATCTCTGTTTGCGGAATCCATGTTGGTTATGATGAAAGAGATTTGTATTATCTAAGAACTTCATAATACGAGAACACAAAACATGTTCCATTATTCTACAACAGATTGACGTAAGCGAAATAGGCCTATAATTATTCGCATCTGATTTATGACCCTTCTTGAAAATGGGAACGACCTGCGCTTTCTTCCAGTCGCTAGGTACTTTACGTTCTTCCAGCGATCTACGATAAATTGCTGATAGAAAGGGGGCAAGTTCTTTAGCATAATCACTGTAGAATCTTAAGGGTATCTCGTCTGGTCCGGATGCTTTTCCGCTACTAAGTGAGAGCAGTTGTTTTTCAATTCCGATATCGTTTATTTCAATATTTTCCATTTTGGCGTCCGTGCGACGGCTGAAGTCAGGGACCGTGTTACGATTTTCCGCAGTGAAACAGTTTCGGAACACTGAATTCAGTATTTCTGCCTTTCTTCGGTCGTCCTCTGTTTCGGTGCCATCGTGGTCAACGAGTGACTGAATAGGGGATTTAGATCCGCTTACCGATTTTACATATGACCAAAACTTTTTAGGGTTCTTGTTTAGATTGTTTGCCAATGTTTTATGTTCGAATTCGTTGAATGCTTCTCTCATTGCTCTCTTTACGCTCTTTTTCGCTTCGTTCAGCTTTTCCTTATCAGCTATGATTCGACTACTCTTAAACCTATGATGAAGCTTTCTTTGTTTCCGTAGTACCTTTCGTACATGATTGTTATACCACGGTGGATCTTTCCCCTCGCTTTGGACCTTAGTCGGTACGAACTTATCTAAGGCGTACTGGACGATGTTTCTGAATTTTTTCCATTTTTGTTCCACATCCTCTTCCTCAGAAATGAACGTTTGATGGTGGTCACTCAGATATTCTGCGATTTGTGCCCTATCACTCTTGTTAAGCAAATATATTTTCCTTCCTTTCTTGGCATTTCTTATTACACTTGTAGTCATTGATGCAACCACTGACTTATGATCACTGATACCCTCTTCTACATTCACGGAGTCGAAAAGTTCCGGTCTATTTGTTGCTATGAGGTCTAAAACGTTAGCTTCACGAGTTGGTTCTCTAACTATCTGCTCGAAGTAATTCTCGGACAAGGCAGTCAGGATAATGTCACAAGAGTCTCTGTCCCTGGCTCCAGTTCTGATTGTGTGACTATCCCATTCTATACCTGGTAGATTGAAGTCTCCCCCTATTACAATAGTATGATCACGAAACTTCTTCACGACGTTCTGCAGGTTCTCTCTGAGGCGCTCAACTACTACGGTTGCTGATGCAGGTGGTCTATAGAAGCATCCGACTATCATATCTGACCCACCTTTGATACTTAACTTAACCCAGATTATTTCACATTCGCATTCGCTAATAACTTCACTGGATATTATTGAATTCTTTACTGCTATAAATACTCCTCCACCATTGGCGTTTATCCTATCCTTGCGGTATATATTCCATTCTGTGTCTAGGATTTCGTTACTGTTCACTTCCGGTTTTAACCAACTTTCCGTTCCTAATACTATATGCGCACTATTTCCTTCAATAAGAGATACTAATTCAGGAACCTTGCCCTGGATACTCCTGCAGTTTACCAATATTACGTTAACTTTTCCTGTTTTTGGTCTCTGAGGACGGACGTTCTTTATCAACGATGATAATGTCCTCTCTGGTAAGCCGTCAGGTATTTTATCGTTTCGCCCAAGGGGGGGTCCCTCTAACCTAAAAAACCCCCGTGTGCACGCCACACGTACTCTGCTACCCCAATGATTGTAAAGAAACAGTAATAAAGAACTATTTGCATCTACGAACTGTTTTCTCCTGCTGCACCTGCACCAATCTTTAGCAAATAACCACTGCCTAGAACCAGTCTCTCTGAAACTTAGGCAATATGATGCCACTGGATTGTGAGAAAGAGGGGGTAAATAAACAGGGCGACAAGGCGTCCTGCGTATCATCCTTGATTACGTGGGATTACATCAGCCACGCAAGAAGACGGCCATTGTTCGATCCCAGAAGGCAGCATACATACAGGCAACAAAACAGAGTGCTCTGATTGGCCCAAAACACAAGGAAGCACTTTCCTACCCAGTGTCGGGGTAACAAAGCGACAGTCAGGAAGGTTGGTTCAAATGGCTCTGAGCACTATGGGACTCAACTGCTGTGGTCATCAGTCCCCTAGAACTTAGAACTACTTAAACCTAACTAACCTAAGGACATCACACACATCCATGCCCGAGGCACGATTCGAACCTGCGACCGTAGTAGTCGCACGGTTCCGGACTGCGCGCCTAGAACCGCGAGACCACCGCGGCCGGCACAGTCAGGAAGGGATGGCGGAGGTGAGAGGTTGCGTGTTGGATGTAAAGCCCGTTGATCATAGTACGATAAGATTTATAAGTTAAATTGTGGCACTGTTTTAGAGTTTGCTAAATGTAACTGTTGTTGTTTTGACGCGATACGCGATTGTAAGATCGTCGTAATCTGCATACGACACAGATGGATGATAAGTGGTTGTGTTAAAAGTGTTTTAGAAACAACCACAAAGGAAATTACTAGAAAAAAGAATGGCATCCCTTCAAAAAACGTGCGCACTGTTTCTCAACTGCTAACTCCTGTAAGACTTCACATCATTCTACACCGTTAAAGCCATTCATCCAACTCCTGAATCCAGTGGATCCACGACCAGCGCTTCACGGCACAGAAGGGCCATCATCATCTGAAAGACCCAGATCAGTGTATTTCAAGTGCCTACAGTGAGATACGGCGGACGTGCGCGTCTCCACCAGCAACCTCTCAGCAACCTCGTCTCTCTTCTCCCCCCCGCCACCGATAGTCCGCAGCTCGTGGTCTAGTGGGTAGCGTTGCCACCACTGGATCACAGGGTCCCAGGTTCGATTCCCGGCCAGGTTGGAGATTTTCTCTGCCAGGGGAGCGGGTGTTTGTGTTGTCCCCATCATATCATCATCATCATCATCATTCGTGAAAGTGGCTAAAATTGGACTGTGTAAAGATTGGGGCAGTGTACAGGCGCTGGTGATTGCACAGTTGAGCGCCCCACAAACCAAACATCACCAGCCCCCCACCCCTTAATTGTTTTTAAAATAATGAATTTTCAAAAACTTTTTTGTTTGGTCGAACTGCCGACTGTGGCCTGGAAATCGACCACAACGTTTCTGATGGAAACGCATACACAGGGTGCTTTGTGATGCTGTCACAAACTTTCAGGGATGATGAAGAAGGGCAAGTTCATCAATTTGAGGTAAGGGATTCTGATTCCATAAACGACCGCAATATTATGGTGATGGAAGAACACGTAGATGAAATGGGAGATATGATACAGCGTGAAGAGTTTGACAGAGCACTGGAAGACCTAAGTCGAAACAAGGCCCCTGGAGTAGACAACATTCCATTAGAGCTACTGATAGCCTTGGGAGAGTCAGCCATAACAAAACTCTACTATCTGGTAAGCAAGATGTATGAGCAGGCGAAATATATATATATAATATATAATTCCAATCCCAAAGAAAGCAGGTGTTGACAGGTGTGAAAATTACCGAAATGTCAGTTTAATAAGTCACGGTTGCAAAATACTAACACGAATTCTTTACAGACGAATGGAAAAACTGGTAGAAGCCGACCTTGGGGGAGATTAGTTTGGATTCTGCAGAAATGTTGGAACACGTGGGCAATACTCACCCTACGACTTATCTTAGAAGATAGATTAAGGAAAGGCAAACCTACGTTTCTAGCATTTTTACACTTAGAGAAAGCTTTTAACACTGTTGGCTGGAATACTCTCTTTCAAATTCTGAAGATGGCAGGGCTCAAATACAGGGAGCGAAAGGCTAGTTACAATTTGTACAGAAACCAGATGGCATTTATAAGAGTCGAGGGGCATGAAAGGGAAGCAGTGGTTGAGAAGGGAGTGAGACAGGGCTGCAGCCTATCCCCGATGTTATTCAATCTATATATCGAACAAGCAATAAAGGAAACAAAAAAATGGAGTAAGAATTAAAATCCATGGAGACGAAATAAAAACTTTGAGGTTTGCCGATGACACTGTAATTCTGTCATAGACAGCAAAGGACATGGAAGAGCAGTTGAACGGATTGTACAGTGTCTTGAAAGGAGGATATAAGATGAACATCAACAGAAGCAAAACGAGGATAATGGAATGTAGTCGAATGAAATCAGGTGATGCTGTGAGAATTAGATTAGGAAATGAGACACTTAAAGTAGTAAATGAGTTTTGCTATTTGGGGAGCTAAATAACTGATGATGGTCGAAGTAGAGAGGATATAAAATGTAGACTGGCAATGGCAAGGAAAGCGTTTCTGAAGAAGAGAAATTTGTTAACATTGAGTATAGATTTAAGTGTTAGGAAGTCGTTTCTGAAAGTATTTGTATGGAGTGTACCCATGTATGGAAATGAAACATGGACGATAAATAGTTTAGATAAGAAGAGAATAGAAGCTTTCGAAGTGTGGTGCTACAGAAGAATGCTGTAGATTAGATGGGCAGATCACGTAACTAATGAGGAGGTACTGAATAGAATTGGGGAGAAAAGGAATCTGTGGCACAACTTGACTAGAAGTAGGGATCGGTTGGTAGAACGTGTTCTGAGGCATCAAGGGTCACCAATTTGCTATTGGAGGGCAGCGTGGAGGGTACACATCGTAGAGGGAGACCAAGAAATGAATACACTAAGGATATTCAGAAGGATGTAGGTTGCAATAGGTACTTGGAGATGAGGAAGCTTGCACAGGATAGAGTAGTATGGGGAGCTGCATCAAACCAGTCTGTGCACTGAAGACCACAACAGCAACAACAAACGACCGAGCCGGAAGTTATAAGCGACAATCATCCTGATACCCCCGACAGTGGCATACATGTAGTGGTACTGTTGTTGCTAACACTGTAGGACAGACAACTTTCAGAGATCATAGAATGGACCAAAAGAAGAAAAAAATGTCCAGTAAACATGGGGTCTAAAATGCATACCTTAAGTGCTATAGGCACTTGTTTAATAGAAGAGCTGTGTTTCACAATAGCGAAAATGAATGAACAAGTGCTCATAGTTCTTAAGGTATGCAGTTTAGAGTGCATATTTACTAGACCTTTTCTTTTTATGGTCCATACTAGCCTCTCCAAAAATATACAAACCAAAGAACTTCCAGCAGAAGTGCTGTGTTTCACACTACCAAAGATGAACAACTGTTCATAACTCTTAAGGTATGTGTTTTAGAGCCCATTTTTACGAGAAATTTTTTTCTTGTGTTGGTCCATACTGACACATATGAAAGTTGCCTGCCCCATAATCTTAGGAACAAAAATACTGGTATGTGTATACTGAAATGACAAAAGCTATGGGATACCCCTAACATCGTGTTCGGCCTCCTTTTGCCCAGCATATTGCAGCAACTCGATGGGGAATGAACTCAACAAGTCGTTGGAAGGCCACTGGAGAAATGTTGACCTATGCTGCCTCTATAGGCGTCCATATTTGGAAAGGGTTACCGGTGTAGGATTTAATGCGTGAACTGACCTCTGCCGGCCGGAGTGGCCGTGCGGTTCTAGGCGCTGCAGTCTGGAACCGAGCGACCGTTACGATCGCAGGTTCGAATCCTGCCTCGGGCATGGATGTGTGTGATGTCCTTAGGTTAGTTAGGTTTAATTAGTTCTAAGTTCTAGGCGACTAATGACCTCAGAAGTTAAGTCGCATAGTGCTCAGAGCCATTTGAACCATTTTTGAACTGACCTCTCAGATAAGTCCCATGAATATTCAATGGGATTCATGTCGGGCAGTTTGGGTGGGCAGATTATTCGCTTGAATCGTCCAGAATGTTCTTCAGACCAGTCGCTAACAATAATTGTGGCCCGATAACATGGCACATTATCATTCACAAAAATTCCATCGTTGAATGGCTGCAAATGGTCTCTAAGTAGCTGAACATAAACATTTCCAATCAATGATCGGTTCACTTGGACCAGAGGACCCAGTCCATTCCATGTGAACACAGCCCACCTCATTATGGAGCCACGGCCATCTTCTATAGTGCCTTGTTGACAACTTAGGTCCTTGGCGTCATGGGGTCTGCGGCACACTCGAACCCTGCCATAAGCTTTTAACAACTAAAATCGGGAATCAACTGACCAGGGCACGGCTTTTCAGTCGTCTAGCGCCAACCGATTCTGTCACGAGCCCAGAAGAGGCGCTGCAGGCGACGTCGTGCTGTTAGCAAAAGCACTTGCGTCAGTCGTCTGCTACCATAGCTCATTAATGCTAAATTTTGACGCACTGTGATAACAGAGGCGTTCGTCGTACGCCCCACATTGACTTCTGCGGCTATTTCACACTGTGTTGCTTGTCTGTTAGAACTGACAACTCTACGCAAACGCCGCTGCTCTTGGTCGTTAAGTGAAGGCAATCGGCACTGCGTTGTCCGTGGAGAGAGGTAATTCCTGAAATTTGGTATTCTTAGCACACTTTGGACACTGTGGACCTCGGAATATTGAATCCGCTAACAATTTCCGAAATGGAATGTCCCATGCGTCTAGCTCCAACTACCATTCCCCGTTCAGTGCCTGTTAATTGTTGTCGTGCGGCCATAATCATGCCGGAATCCTTCCCACATGAGTCACCCGAGTACAAATGACAGCTCCACAAATGCATTGCCTTTTTATAAATTGTGTACGCGATACTATCGTCACCTATATATGCGCATACCGCTATTCCATGACTTTTGCCACCGCGGCGTTCTGTCCATTACCTCTGAAAGTTTGTATCATCATCACGGAATCACCCTGTATATAGAGTACCTGACTGCACAGGTTTGAATTTCTTCCCATTCCAATCGCATATGGAGTGCAGAAAGAATGATTCCATAAATGCCTCTGTGCATGCTGCAGTAAGTCTAATGTTGTCTTTACAGCCTCTACTGAATCAATATATAGTGGCTGGAAAATATCTCTAGATTCTTCTCTTAATATTGTTCTTTGAAATTTTGTAAATATGCTTTCGTGGGCTAAGTTGTCTCTATCTTCAAGAGCCTACCAGACAAGCTTTTAAACTTTCCAGGGAGTGAAACAAGCCTCTAACTATTCGCCCTACTCCTTTTTTTATGTGTTTAATATCTCCTGTTAGTCATATTTGGTGTGGATCTTACACACTTAAGTAATAAGTTGGATATTGGTGGTAAGGTCTAATGGGACCAAACTGCTGAGGTCATCGGTCCCTAGGCCTACACACTACTTAATCTTACTTAACCAACTTTTGCTATGGATAACACACACCCATGCCCGAGGGAGGAGTCGAACCTCCGACGGGGAAAGCTTCACGGACCGTGACAATGCGCCTCAAACCGCGCGGCTACCCCGCGCAGCACTTAAGTAATATTCCGAGGTGGAATGCACAAGTGATTTGTAAGCAGTCGTCTTCGTAGTTTGATTGCATTTTCCCAGTATCCTACCAACGAACAAAAGTCTGCCATTTGCCATTCATACGACTGAGCATAAGTGATTAGTACATTTCGTACCCCTATAAATTGTTACACCCAGGTATTTGAAAGAACCGACTCATTATAATTTTGAATTACTGATATTGTATCACAGGATATTACGTTTTTTTTCCTTTTAGTGAAGCGCATAATTTTACATTAATGAACATTTAAAGCAACTTGCTGATCTTAGCACTACTTTGAAATCTGATCAAGACCTAACTGAATATATGTTCGGCTTTTATCAGGTAGTACATTGTAATCCGTAATTCATTTTGAACTGCCCTATGCACTGTCAAAGTGTTAGGCGTCCTTGATTGCCATGGAACAACACTGACACAATAAATCCAATGCATGAAAAACTGGGGTGAAAGGGATGGACGGGAAACATGGGAAAGAGACAGGAAGGAAATAATGGCTCTAAGCACTATGGGACTTAACATCTGAGGTCATCAGTGCCCTAGAACTTAGAACTACTTAAACCTAACTAACCTAAGGACATCACACACATCCATGCCCGAGGCAGGATTCGAACCTGCGATCGTAGCGGAGGAAATAATGACTTCCAGTCACACAGGACATTGCAGTAATGTTACGCCGAGAGCTGAAAATTTGTGCAGCACCCGGACACAAACCCGGATGCTGCAAGTCTGTAGAACGGTTGCCTTAATCACCTCAGCCATCCAGACACTATTCCCGTCCGCCTCCAATCTGCAAGCTCCCACTCGCCGCACCACAATGACCACCACTCATCAGTCCGCTGCTCGCAGATTTCTGATTCCCCTAGGAGTTCGGACGTTGATTGTGTATCCGAACTGAAACTTTTTCATCAAACTGTCGTCACGCCCATATAATTAATTATATATATGAGTGGTGTCTGATCTGTCGGACATGGTAATAATCTGGTAATGTTGTGCCCTAAAACACTTCTGTATATGTGTTCCTGACATTATTGCATTTGTCTCCATACAAAAAAAAAAAAAACCCTCATGAGAGGTACCCTGAGATCATCATTAATAAAATGGGTATGATTTTTTAAAATATTAATGTGTAATTGAAAGATATTACTTGTTTTGGTTGGAATACTTCCTAGTAAGCTGTTAAGCAACTATTATCAAGGGAACCTTACATCATTTTAATCGTGCTCAAAATAAAATATTTGTTTGGAAATAAAAACAGTTCTGATGCACTTCAACTGCGTTCATGCAGCTGACATATCTAATACGTTTATTTTCGTCGATATCAAATGTCGTGCTTAAGTTCAAAAATGGTTCAAATGGCTCTAAGCACTGTGGGACTTAACATCTGAGGTCATCAGTCCCCCAGACGTAGAACTACTTAAACCTAACTAACGTAAGGACATCACACACCTCCATGCCCGAGGCAGGATTCGAACCTGCGACCGTAGCAGCGGCGTGGTTCCGGACTGAAACGCCTAGAACCACTCGACCACAGCGGCCGGCCGTGTTTAAGTTCAATATTTGTAACTAACAAATGCAATTAATACAAATTATCTTCTCGAGCTGAATAACATAATAAAACCATCGCAGAAAAATGGTTTCACAAAGTGTGCTTAACAAAATCCCCTAAATAATTTAGTTACCCAACGCGGTGCGCTACAATGTAATACGTAGCTCGACGTCACAGCTTGCTGACACGAAGGAAAAGTGTGAGAGGAGGGCAGATTACGGCCTAACGTCCCTCCGACGCCGAGTTCATTTAAGTACGTCTTAAGCGAAGGAGAGTGATCAGTGTGCAAACGCGCCTCCTCTATTGCAAGCACTGCTTTCCGTTTGCTCTCTATCAAGTAGACAGAGATTGATGTTGATGATTGTCTCACGCCAGTAGCAACTGTTGCTACCGAAAGAAGTTTGCGCACAGGCACTCTTAGCAGACCGAAAACTAGCCAGCGGAAATCACAATCTGTGTTGAAGAACTGTACGCTACACTCATAGGCCTCCGCAAAACTTTGAGCCATGTACTAAAATAGTGTTTTATGTTTGTTTTCCACTGTCAGACATTGCCATAGTGCCAAGTCGTACACAGAACACAAATGTATCTTATTAATTCACACAAACCCACATGATTGTGGAGGTTTAAACCTCTGTAACGCAACGGAAAATATTTTTAAAAAAAGTTGTGACTGGTAACAGTAAATTTGTAGTTCCAATTGATATCAAATAGTAGTCACAGCAAAACCACCGAAAATATTCGTATAAAAGGACAACCATCTTCTATGACCGCGTTCGGCTTTGCCTTGCAAAATGTGGTCGGCCGCAGTCGCCGAGCGGTTCTAGGCGCTTCAGTCTGGAATCGCACGACCGCTACGGTCGCAGGTTCGAATTCTGCTTCGGGCATGGATGTGTGTGATGTCCTTAGGTTAGTAAGGTTAAAGTAGTTCTAAGTTCTAGGGGACTGATGACCTCAGAAGTTAAGTCCCATAGTGCTCAGAGCCATTTGAACATTTTTTTGCAAAATGTGAGTTGTGAAACATCTTACGATAACCACATTCTACGAGTCTCTTACAGATGCATTCTTCAGTAACGTGTTTTTCTGCTTTGAGCCGCCATTCAACACAATCAGTATATCATCACCCGTCCCACTTTCGACTGTTGGCCTCATTTCGTCTTCTTATTCCATAAATCGAGTTCAGAATAAGCCAGGCAGACTGAGAGGTTGCACTTATGCGGCATTTCCACGGAGTGTAGCTTATAAAACTTCTGCGGTGTTCGCTCTTACGTGTTGCTCAGTTGCGCAACCAACGTGACAAGTTTGTTTACTCAGGTGGAGAGAATTACTGGTTCGTCCCGTACACGGGAGGAGGAGAATCAGATCCACTTTTAGAAGTATGAAAACATGTTTTACCAAGTATTCTTCCCCATACGCAGGAGGATCATTTCAATAAAATTTAAGGACTCGGGGCACGTAGATGTGTATCTGGAATATAGTATTTGTCTTCATGAGACAACTGGAAATGGATGATAGTAGGAAAAGATGACACTATAAAATAACGTTGGCTTTCGAAGAAGACGGGTAGACAGAACATGAATACAAACAAAACAAAAACGTTCCATAACATTCACAACCTTAACACTTAGTTACTATTACCACAAAGCGGAAAAGGTACATTTTTCTTCGGTTGATAGGAACTGGTATCAAAACACGCGAATCAGCTTCTCTAAGAGGCTTTATAGCCCCGTCTATGAAGACAAAACAAGGTCGAATACGGGAAAAATTCGTGTAACTGCAAAGTTTTGTACGGTGGCAGGAGCAAGTGCCATGAACAACATACTAAAAATCCTGACCGGTGGGCTGCGAGAGTGAGGGTGGAGGGAATGTTTTAAAGACGACTTCTTTGCTTTTCTTGGATAACTCGAAAATCGCGGCTTCTAGCGAAGATATTTACCAGTCAAAAATTCAATTCAATTAGCTTTCCTACAGAAAACTCCTATTTATTTTTTCTCTACGCTTAATATTTTCAGCGTTGTAGGGGACGAAATAACCGAAGATTATTAAAACAGTATTTTAACTGTATAAAATTAATGTTTATTGTTAAATGAAGGGGTTGAGAACAAATATTAAAACTGAGTACCACGCCTAACAAGGAGACCATTACACCTGTTAATCACGGATTTTGATGAGCCTTGGATATGTTTTAGAAGAACATGGTTAGCGCCTTTTCATGCTACGGACCCTAGTTTCTGAGCAAATCGATGTTGAAGCTTTATGGGTACCTCCGATACTCGTAACGTTAGTTCTGTTTCGAGCAAGTGAGTGTAGTCCACCGGGTAAAGTTAGAGGCTACAGCGCTGGCACTACGGATTAGCTAACCACTTGTACCGGCAGGTTACAATTTTCACGAAAATAATTCAAAATGCTCCCGACTTACTAAACATTAACTTAGAAATCGCTTTGTCGGAAGATTCCATAAAAAAACATTTTTCAAGTTCCGTGTCTGTTTAATTCACCTCATTTCACAGGAATGACCAAATAAGCGTGGCTCGCACCGAAGCTGATGGAAGAAAGATCAATCTTTTTGAATTTAAAGTAGCTGTGTTTTCCGCTACCGCTTCTGAAAAATCCGTGAGCCAGCAAAGCAGTAAACTTTTATTTAGTGAGCATGGGGCTCAACGAATTTTGTTTCGGTTGCTTCTACAAGAAATACTATCCGGAATTCTGTTCTAGCACAGCAAGCCATGCAAACGATAACGAGTAAGACGATTCTGCAATCTGTAACAAAAGGAATACACATCTCCAGAAAGTTTTTTGTAATGGTTGATTTATTAACGAAATTTCTACTGTGAAAATGACTACTTTTGAATAACTTTGCATGACTTATACTATTTAATGATATTCTGTACCATGAAATTGAAAAAAAGTGTCCCAGGATGCTTTGAACCCGTACCACCAGCATGAGAGCCGTAAACCTTAACCACTGCCTACTCTCGCTTGACCAAAACTAGACGAACATTACGCGTGTAGAGGGTACGCATAAAACTTCAACATCGGTTTTCTCGGAAACCAGAGCCATCTCTTGAAAAGCCGCTAGCCGTGTACTTACGACAGGTCCCTCTACAATATACCGAGACTCATCAAAATCCGTTATTAACAGCTCTGATAGTCCCCTTGTAAATGCATTAGAACCGTGTTATTCCGGTGATGTGATGGGTCGGAGAGTGAGAGATGGAGGGTAGATGCACGAGGGAAAGCACGAATTGTGGTCATACACTTCCCTTCTCCAAACTGAAGAGTGAGCGAGTGAGATCCCCACTCTCTCTATCCCATGACGTCACAAGAAATAACTAAAGGGGGTTTCCCACAGTTATACAAACTTTTCTGCAGCTCGCCTTATGAATCACTGGCGAAGCTGTGTAGTGACACGCCCAGGGGTGGGTAGGGGGCCCCTTTATTTTCAGCAAAGTGTGTTAACACTGTATGGAATACAGGTATTAGTTACAATAATATTAACGCAAAAAACACATTAGGAGGGATTCTACGTAAATCTCTACACACTGTTCTACACTATGAGAGGGCAAATTGTTTCTAGGCCATCCTGTAAGGCAGTTGTAGCGTTCTTCTGGGAAAGGCGACCACTCGCTTTCCAGTTTACAGACTATAGCTCACCAGTATTTCGTGCCCAGTCCTCGTATGTGACTAGACAAAGTAATTTCACTGTGCTCGTTTATACAGTGGAGCTACTTTCAGTTTATTAAGTGAGAACTTATTTGCAGTTGTTAAGTGAGCTTTTATGTAAAATGCCTGCCTATAAACAATGGCTGAGAAGCGTTTAATTTGTAAGTGTGATGTTGCCAATGACCTATGTAGTGTTGGTGGGAAAGAGATGGGTTGGGGTATGTGGCAACTTGCTGCTGTTTGTCGTTGACAGCATATTGTAAAGCTGTGTGACTATGTTGTAGTCATTTGGTGGTGAATTAATGAATGACTAGAAAGTTACTGTGCTTTTCTCAGCATTGCTTGTGTTACTGGTAGACTGAATAAATCTCTTCCATTCAGAAATTCCTTGTACTTGTAGACTGAACTGCAGTGGGTGGAGCCACTTACCACACATATAGAGTACATCTCTCGAGGTGAGTATCAATATATCTGATGGAATGGGACTGATTATTTTGAAGCCTAAAATAGAAATCTGCTGTAATGCATTGCTTGACTTATGTTGAAATATTTGAAGTTCCAGGTGATCTACTTCTGCTGCATAGGGAGCCAAGTTAAACCTCTGGTCCTCTTCAGAGCTGAGAGAACTGTGGATGGGGTGATACATGTGATTCCCTTCATGCTCTGGTACTGGAGACAATGCGTTCAACACTTTCGAGTACACACTGACAGCATGATACACTTGGGGGCAGCCTCTTCAGTGTGGTAGACAGAGACAGCTACAGCTGTTGATCTTTTTACGTAATACTTCACTTACAAACAGCAAATAAATACTCACTTAATAAGTTGAAAATAGCTCCACTATATAAACACGAGTTCAGTGAACTTATTTTGATAGTCATGTAAGAGATCTGGACAAGAAATGTTGCAGGGTTATGGTCTGATTGCAAACTGAAACGTGCATCGCTCGTGGTGGGGAACTCCCCTGACGGAGACGAATGCTACAGCTGCCGTAAATGATGACTAACGAGGGGACATTCTGTGAGGTGCATCGAGTTAAGAGCTCCCACTTCGCCTGCTTCTAGTGTGGGTAGGCACCTATCACACCCTAAAATTGTAGGTGCCAATGCGGCCTCGTTTTTGAAATATTGCTGTGGTGTCACCGCCAGACACCACACTTGCTAGGTGGTAGCCTTTAAATCGGCCGCGGTCCGGTAGTATACGTAGGACCCGCGTGTCGCCACTATCAGTGATTGCAGACCGAGCGCCGCCACACGGCGGGTCTAGAGAGACTTCCTAGCACTCGCCCCAGTTGTACAGCCGACTTTGCTAGCGATGGTTCACTGACAAATTACGCTCTCATTTGCCGAGACGATAGTTAGCATAGCCTTCAGCTACGTCATTTACTACGACCTAGCAAGGCGCCATTATCATTTGCTATTTATCTTTTGATGCATGTACCGTCAGACCGATGTTCACCAATTATGGATTAAAGTTAAGTATTCCAGCAGCTACGTACTTTTCTTTATAGCATTCATTACGTATCCTGTTTCAGACCTCACGCCAGCCTGCGTGAGTTTAAGCGCGTGCCTTTCGGTTACCCGTCACTGTGGATTGGCTGTCTTGCCAGTCCACAACAATTGCCTGTTAAAATTTGGGCAGCTCTCTTTCACTATGGTGGTAAGTGAGCGAGTAGCCGAGTATGCCGGCAAGGTAACTCAGCGTCTTCGGTCAGAGGGTTAGCTGCCCTCTGTAATAAAGAAACTGAGTTAATGGATCAACCACGAATTGAATCGGGTGACATCCGTCCCGAGCAGATACAACGAAAGAAAACGAACAAAATGAGATTACAAAAAAAAAAAAAAAAAAAGTGTCAAGCGAGCGAGAGTCCCGTCCAGGCGACCCTGCTTCGGGACCCGTCTATGCTACTTTTGTTCCCTTTTTTTCAAATGCCTGTTTTTAATTTATAATTAATCATGAAAATTCCGCAAGGAATTTATTAAAAAGAATTACGAGCCTCTATAAATCAAAATTACAGATTGAATGTCAAATTTTGTTTCAATCTTTTGCGTTTATTTTTTTTTTTTTTTTTTTTTTTGAACAGGAAGTTAACCGCAATGTAATTTCTTGAAATATTATATTATTGTTCAATTTTTTTCGATGTATTTTTAATTTTGTTCCGTTGAGGTAGGGAATATTAAAAAAATACCCACGAATGAGGGATTAAAAATATGTTTCATTTGATGGAAAGTAAATCGATATTTCCTATATTTTGACGAGTACATTCCGGCGGATGACACTTGTTATGAAAACAATCAAAACATTTCTACTTTAGACACCACGAACATTGTACGAATACACATTCATTTTCGTCGCAATCGCATCTGTATTTTCTCAAGTCCGCAGGAAACGCCACTGCATTGACGTTATGGAATACTTATTTTTGCGATGGATCTAGCTTCGCGGCACGCCATGCATATCTATGACAGTGTTAACGATGAACTTGTAGTATATCTGAAAATCCAAGCAAGCTATCCGAAAATCGAAAATAATGCTTTATTCACGTACCTTCTCATATTTTTATATACCGGAGCCTGCAGTTGGTCATGTACCAGCGAATGGATTTTTATCATGTCCTCTGTGGATGTGATTTCTACATTGGGTTGCAATAGGTAAGGATCGTTTTGGAAGTGGCGAATGTAATTCTTTAGTTGGCGATAAAACTATACATCGCATGGCTGACAAAATGGTGTACGTCGCGGTGGTATCACTGATAGAGTACAAGTTGGTAGGCCATCTTCATCGTTGAATTTCATTTCATGCAGGTCTGTGGAGGTTTGCCCACTCCACGAGTCGACGATGTAGAGAAATTGATTATTTTCCACGTATGGCTGAATTACTTCATCCAAAAACTCTTCGTACGTTTGTTTATGCAGTTTTCCGGACTTTGTTGATATGATGTGAACTTTCTGGTATTCCCCCATATATCCGTCGACGTCTTTTCGGACTTCTTGCAGGCAAACAAATACTTTAGGCAGCAGTTTTCCAGACAATGTGATTGCATATTGCGCAGTATAAGAGTGCGTCAATTTAGTTATTTGTCCAACAGCAATTGCGGTTACTTTTTCACCTTTGTGGGACCAAGTGCGCCTGCTGCTTATTTTATATTCACATCCTGTTTGATCTGTATTTATGATATAATCAGGGTTGAATCTCGTGATTATACTGCTTGTTTGCTGCTGATATTTTCCAGAAGCTCGTGCAAAGTTCTCTAGTCTTTCTCGCCGACATATTTTGTTACATGCCGTTGAGATATCCGATGCATCGATTTGAAGCGACGAACCCAAGATTCCGACGCTTTGACGACAAAATTTCCACCCAGAAATTGAAAAGCAACAGCCATTGCCCACTGGTGGAGCATCCGTGTCGTTACGAGGCCTGCTCTCTGGTCTCTCGCCTCGATAAACCGGTCGTAAACCTACGAATTGATTACTTCCAGTTTATCATTTCGCGTCCCTCCTACTGCGATTTAGAATCTCCACTTTGACAACTGGGTTTTGCTTTTCAATAAGCTCGATGAATGTTTTTGTTGGATGAAGTTCTGCCATCTCCACGGCCTTGACTTTCACTGCATATGGGATTCTGTTCCCCTCATCTCCATCATCTTCTTCATTAGAATCCGAAGAACTAGGTGTTACTTCTATTTTTCGTTTTTTCCGTGCGTCCCTTTCGTCGTGGCTTGCTTCAGAAGGACCTGTAACCTCTTCATTGTCGGAAAATAACACTTCTTGGTCCGTGAATGTCATAATCCCGTACATGCCTAGAAATCGTTTGAACGTTTCTCTGCTGATTAATGAAGATCGTTCGCTGATGTTGGAGTTCACTGATTCCAGTATAAAGCTGTTTTTGATAAGTAACTGCCATAGACGATGCACTGCGTCTGTTAACTCCTGCCGTTTTTCATTGTTAGGTGGAGCCCACAAAAGACCTCCTTGGTCTTCCACCAAATGTTCAATATTGTCAAAATTGCACTCACTGACAACTCGTGAACAACTTGCACTTTGCTCCATTTTAAAGGATAAACGTCTGCACACTTCAAAGCCAAGCTTTCAACTGACGAGAAACGTTTATTCGACAGTTATAGCCGTCGCTACTCACGTACACAGGCAGTAGAGTCCCTATATTCGTGGAACGGCAGGTACAAACAGGGGAACGCCAACGGTCACAGGCCATAAAAAGGATTAGGCGCGGCGACGCGTCAACGATTTGACAGATACAAAATTTTCTAGGACCCTGTCCCAACATTTGTATGACGGGTTTATGACTATTTTCACTCATTTCAGGTAAATAGACATATTTTCTGTATGCCACCGTTTTAATTACGGTTAATTTCCTGTTAAAATTTTAAAAAAGCAAAAGATTGGAACAAAATGTGACATTCAATTTGTAATTTTGATTTATAGAGGCTTGTAATTCTTTTTAATCAATTCCTTGCAAAATTTTCATGAGTAATTATAAATTAAAACAAGCACTTGAAAAAAACATAAAGGAAACAAAAGTAGATAGGTATGTCTCGAACCAGGGTCGCCTGGACGGGAGTCTCGCTCGCTTGCCACTTTTTTTGTTGATTTCATTTTTGTTCTATATTGTTCGTTGAATATATTCGTGGCGGACGTCCGATGACACCCGCTCGGGTTGTTCGTTAATCCGTTCACTCAGTTTTTTTTTATTACAGAGGGTGGCTAAGCCCTCTTACTGAACACGCTGAGCTACCGTGCCGGCATTACTCGGCTACTCGCTCACTTGCCACAATAGTGAAACTTTTCTGTATATAAAGAGCTGCCCAAACTTTAACAGGCAATATTTCAAAAACGAGGCCACATTGACTCCTACAATTTTAGGGTGTGATAGGTGCCTACCAACACTATAATCAGGCGAAGTGGGAGCTCATAACTCGATGCACCTCCCAGAAAGTCCCCTCGTAAGAATCGATTTCATTGCTAGCAGTGTAAAACAGTGGACATGAATGTGTAGATTCCATCCATATGAGTTTCTTGAGTTTGTAGTATCAGTAACTCGTATCTGTATTCCATACACTGGGGTGACAAAAGTCATGGGGTACCTCATTAATATCGTGTCGGACCTCCCTTTGACCGGCGCAGTGCAGCAACTCGTCGTGACACGGACTCAACAAGTCGTTGGAAGTCCCCTGCATAACTGTTGATCCATGGTGCCTCTATAGTCGTCTATAATTGCGAAAGTGTTGCCAGTAGAGGATTTACTGCGCCAACTGACCTCTCTATTACGTCCCATATATGTTCTATGGGATTCAAGTCGGACGATTTGGGTGGCCAAATCATTCGCTTGAATTTTTCAGAACGTTCTTGAAACCAACTGCAAAACACTATGGCCCAGTGACATGGCGCATTGTCATCCAATAAAATTCTATCGTTGTTTGGGAACATGAAGTCCACAGATGGTTGCAAATGATCTCCAAGTAGCCGACCATAACCATTTCCAGTCAATGATCGATTCACTTGGACCAGAGAACCCAGTCCATTCCATGTAATAAGAACAGTCCACACCATTATCACCACTATGGAGCCACCACCAGCTTGCATAGTGCCTTGTTGACAACTTAGGTCCATGACGTCAAGGGGCCTGCGCCACACTCGAATCCTACCATCAGCTCTTAACAAATGAAATCGGGACTCATCTGACCAGGCCGCTTTTTTCCAGTTGTCTAAGGTCCAACCGATACGGTCATGAGCGATGTTGCGGTGTTAGCAAAGGCACTCACGTTGGTCATCTGCTAACATAGCCCATTAACGCAAAATTTCGCCCCACCGTCCTAACGGATACATTCGTCGTACGCCCCAAATTGATTTTTGCGGTTATTTCACGCTGTGTTGCTTGTCTGTTAGGACTGACAACTCCGCGCAAATGCTGCTGCTCTCGGTCGTTACGTGAAGGCCGTCGGCCACTGCGTTGTCCGTGGTGAGAGGTAATGCCTGAAATTTGGTATTCTCAGCACACTCTTGACACTGTGGATCTCGGAATACTGGATTCGCTAACGATTTCCGAAATGGAATGTCCCATGCATCTAGCTCCAACTACCATTTCGCGTTGAAAGCCTGTTAATTCCCGTCGTGCGTCCATAAGCACGTCGGAAACCTTTTCACGTGAATCACCTGAGTAGAAATGAAGCTCCGCCAAAGTACTGCCCTTTTATACCTTGTGTATGCGATACTACCGCCACCTGTATATACGCATATCGCTATCCCATGACCTTTGTCGCTTCAGTGTATAGTATTAAGTCACTTTGTGGAAAATAAATACCTCCAGGCAAGTGTGCCCTCTGCGTAGCTAGTGACTCGTAAGAAATGCTGCGGAAGAGTTGGTATATAACTTAAGGGAACACTTACAGTTTTTCCTCGTTACTTAGTGGGATAGAGAGAGTTGAGAATCGTTTGCTCGATCTTCTTGTTTGCAGACAATCTGTCATGTTCTACCCTCGACCCCTACTCACCTTGTCCCCTGTCACCCCCCAGAATAGAATTTATCTTTTAATACGACTCTCTGTCAAGACGCTACATGAATATAAGGCATTGAGACAGAGAATGACAGAGAAAACGCCGAGGTGCTAAACGTCGTTTTCCTAAACCATTTCACAAAGGAAGATCGCACTTCTAACAACCCTACCACAACAAAGGTCAAACATTAATTATGATTGTAGTGTTGCTCACGCTGCTAAATATTGCATTTTCGGGCAACAACAAAGTTATGTTATGTGGCAGGTGTCATTAGAGCACATTTAATAAAGTCATTTCTTGAAATAATGGATAAACTAGGCACTCATCTTTTCGTGTTTCTCACGCCGGTCTCGTTGTGAACTCATGGCTCAATCGTCGAAAATCTAGGTAGTGATGATTCCAAGCTCGGATGCAAAGAGGCCTAGGTGTTATTCTGCGATATTCAAAAGTTTTATAGATGTGTTTCATAAACCATTCTTGAAGATTAAACTTTTGCAAGTTAGGACAATGGTGATGTAAAAAAGTAATCAGCACTCCGAATTTAAGTTACACTTCTTTTTTATTACTTTTGTTGCAATATCACGTAACTCGTTCCAAAACATCACTTCACAACATAAAACATACTTTAAAATATCTTCCTCACTGTTAAAATTCACATTTCATAAACTGACTACCATT
The DNA here is from genome assembly GCF_023864345.2 of Schistocerca serialis cubense. NCBI lineage: Eukaryota > Metazoa > Arthropoda > Insecta > Orthoptera > Acrididae > Schistocerca > Schistocerca serialis. The sequence goes on from NC_064640.1 coordinate 310,774,851, forward strand.
TGCGTCTTTTTAACATGACGACCAAAGCTTGAATCTCCAATAACAGCTTACGCGCCCAAAAAAATCAGAGTTACTAGTACGTCAAAGATCATAGTGACAAAAGAAAGAATACACATAAGAATAATATCATTGCAATATATACATATCGATGCATCGAAGTACCTCTACATTAATGAAATCAAATCTGAATGTTGTCACAGAAATATGTTAACTATTTTACAGAAACACAGTAGAATATTGCTCGTATCGAGAGGTTGAGGTGAGGTACCGTAATGGTTACGTAATTCAAGTACCATTACACACTGTAGTTATTCCTTTATCGTCGCACGACAGAAAAAAATACAGGTACCGAAATAGCTGACCAAATGATATAAAAACAACAGAAATCGCTCACCAGAGGAAAGGCTACTCACGGGACCTAACGAAATACCAGTTCGATTCTACACAGAGTGCAGCAGTGTACCGTAGATCTCTAGAGGAGCGATGCGTTCGTAATGATTGGAAAAAGTACAGGTCATTCTCACTTTCAAGAACGGTTGCACAAAACTATAAGCCTCTATCTCTGCCATCGGTCTGTTGTAGAATTTTTGAAAATGTTTCATGCTAGCGTAGTATGACATTTCTGGAGACTGAAAATCTCCTCTGTAGGATCAAATATGGGTTCCGATACTAACGATCGTGTGAAACCCAGCTCTCTCTGTTCGTCCACGAGACTCAGAAAGCAATAGATACAGGCGCCAAGATAGATGCCATGTTCCTTGACATCCGGAAGTCATTCGATACTGTTTCGCAGGGCCGCCTAATGAACAAAATTCGAGCGTACCTAATATCAGACCAACTGTGTGATTGGATTAAAGATTTTCTAGCAAACAGAACACAGCATGTCATTCTGAGCGGAGAGAAGTCTTCAGATGTAAAAGTAACTTCCGGCGTGCGGAGGGGAATGTTGTAGGACCATTACTTTCCAAAATACATATAGAGTTCTCTAATGTCCGTCATATGTGGTGTATTTACTGTTGTTGGGTCGGCCATAATGTCACTCTGATCACCACAGCAGGGGCAGTTTTTGCACATAGGTTATCGCCTGTATTTGTCACACTTACGACACGGATGGTTTAAAAATGGACACATGTGTCCGAAACAAGTCACCATGTAGGAAGAAAAAGATACTTCTCAATGCAATTTATGACTGAGCTACAACCATTTACTTCAAATAAACAAATGCAACGTTTTGTGAATTCATAGACAGAAAGACCCTTTATCGTATGATTACACAATTGCAGAACAATCACAGAGAGCGGTTACTTCCATAAAATATCTAGGAGTACGCGTAGGAGAGATTTCATGTGGAATAAGCTCATCAAATTAATCGCCGGTAAGGCAGATGTCAGACTAAGGTTCATTGGAAGAATCCTCAGGAAATGTAGTTCATCAACAAAGGAAGTAGCTTACAAAACACTCGTTCGACAAGTACTTGAACATTGCTCGACAATAGGAGATCCGTACCAGATAGGACTGATGGATGAAATAGAGATGATCCAAAGAAGAGCAGCATGTTTCGTTACAGGTTAATTTAGTAAGCGCGAAAGTATCACGGAGATGTTCAACCACCTCGAGTGGCAGACGCTGCCGTAGAGGCGTTCTGCATCACGGTATGGTCTGCTGTTAAAGTTCCCAGAGCGTACATTCCTAGAAGAATCAACCAATATATTATTTCCTCCTACGTATATCTCGTGAAAAGACCAGCAAGAGAAAAACAGAGAGATTCGAGCCCACACAGAGGCTTACCAGGAATCGTTCTTCCCCTCAACAATGCGCGACTGGAAGAGAAAAAAGAAGTGACAGTCGTACACAAAGTACTCTCCGCCACACACCGTGAAGTGGCTTCCGGAGTATAGATGTGAAGGTAGATGTACTGCACTGAAATGTGGTACACAATTTGATGTTTGTTCTTAAGCCACTTCACTTAACAATAATCATATACCATTAAAACGTCGTTTTAAATAATTTTCTATCATTTCATCCCCTGCAACGTGGAAACTGTCATTGAAAAAAATTAATAGAAACTTTTCTGAAGGAAATTTAATGTAGTTTAATTCCGTATTGGGAAACATTTTCGCTAGAAGCCGCTGCTTTCGAATTGTTCAAGGGAAATAAAAATAGGTATATAAACGCCTCGCCCCACCTTCATCCTCACACCACAGCGGACGTGATATTTAGCACTAGGTGGTTATAATTAAACTTTTGCTACTTGAGACGTATGGGTACACAATTTCACAGGAATGATTTTCAGACTGTGCGCTGCAGGATTTGCGTTGTTGGCAGTGTGTCATGACTTGCCGTTAGGCGCCGGTACTGGTACGGCGACGAAGAGTTGAAACACAAGGATCAGCGTGCATTATAGTTGCGGACAGTTAACATGGATCTGGATACGGTTTACTCGTAAAACTGTTTTATCAAAACAACAGCAAAAGTGCTGCTCTTCGCGAGTATCGGCACATGGAACACGGAGAGGTCGCTTTCCGCACGCGGATTGAAAAACACGACTCGGATGTTCGAATTAATTGGCTGTTTGGTAATTACTCCTGGGAGAGGACGACAAATTGCGCCAAAAATTGTTGCAGGAGTTACTTTTGTCATGGCTAAAATTCTGGACGCAGTGTTTGATCCCCAGGCAGCGCACGAGCTTTGTCACGGCATCTGAACATTCCATGGCCCACTTTTCGAAAAGTGCTGCTACTGCTAACAACTGTGAAATGGTTCCAGTCTGTCGGGGTTGCAGATGGTGGTCACACTGAGCAACGTTTGTAAGTGGAACGTATAGAGGGTACGCAATTAACAAATGTCAAACTCTCATGTGAAAATTAAAATGCGTTTCTTTCAATTGTTTATTCGTTATTTCCCTTCTACATGTCCTTACAGGTGTTTTCACAAAGTTTTATTGTTCTTCCCTTACTCGCTTTTCATCGGGGCCCTCTCAAGCAGTGAATGTTTAATTGTAACCACCCTGTATGTTGTTCATGACACTCTCTCCGCCCACTGTAGAAAACCTGATGGTATTTTCATTCTGTCGTTGCAATTACAAGAAATGTGTTTTTTTTTTTCACCGTACGCGTTTCGCTTTATTGAGGTAAAGCATCATCAGTGGTGATGATTTCTGGTTGGTTTATCGCCTACATCGGAAATGCGTTTCTTATCTACTACACAACACACTTTTTCGCACATCACAGTGTGCTGTGTATAACGTAAGAAATGCGAAGTTCTGCAGTGCAACGGAAAATTAAAGTACAAGCATCAGTGTCTAGTGAAGAAGGACACCAAATATGTGCTTCCAGATGGCATTTCCTGATGTAAGCGAGAAACCAACTAGAAAGCATCATCACTGATGATGCTTTACCTCAATAAAGAGAAACACGCATTTCTTGTAGTTGCAACGACAGAACGATAATACCCCAGGAACCGTGAAGCAATTACGAATAATATGGCCACACAAATGAAGAACTCACTGTACAAAAATTTACGAATTCATGATTTTTTCTCCTAAGTCTTCTTCGTTGAATGGACTATTCCTACCCCAATGATATTTGCTACGGCTTCTCTTTCCTTTTTATAAACACACTCACACATATAAATAAGCGCGATTGCGTACTCGTCTCGTCTTAGGAAAAACAGAAACGTTTAGTGATCCTTGTCTGCATTTATACTGCACAATCCACTGTATAGGACATAGCAGAGGGTTTATTGCTTCAATATTATCGATTTTCTTCCATGTACCATCCATGTATTGTGCAAGGGTAAAGATATTGTCTGTACGCCTTTGTACGCGTCTTAGTCTCTCGTATCCTATTCTCACGATCCAAAGGCGAGATACACGCTGGCGGCAGGAAAATGGACGCACAATTTTCTTCGAATGCAGATTCTCTAAACTTAACCATGAGGCACTAGCGAGAACTGCGTTGCCTTTCTGCTAAGAAAGTCCACCGAGCAGTCCGTTACACTTTCACATACGGTATACCGACCTATTAGGATCCTAGCAGCCCGCCTCTGAATTCGTTCAATGTCTGTTGTCAGGCCTACTTGATAACGACTCTAAACACTGGAACAATACTCTAAAATTGTTAGCACTAGCGTCTTGTACACGATTTCGTTTACAGCTGCCTTGCATTTTTCCATAATAGTTCCAACATACATAATTTTCATTTGCCTTCCCTAATATTGATTTTACGTGCTTTCCCAATTTCATTCTTCTTCTTAATATGTTCTGATGGAGATCTCTTCAGTCTGGCAAGACTTCGTTCACAAAGACGTACTCGTGTTACCCAGATAACAGAACTTCAGTATACCGATGGGACTGCGTCCGTTGAAGAGTTACAACAGTCAGTTAACTGTTTTCAAACCGCATGTTGTCGCTTTGGTCCTACCATCGATACGGAGAAAACGACGGTGCTCGCACAACCTGCCCCAGGATTAAGTCTTCCTGAGTTCAGTATCTCCACCTTAGACACAGCACTGGAACAGGTTGATTATTTTTCATACCTGGAAAGCATCTTGTCTAAACGGTGTATCTGCGAACATTATGTTGATTAAATAATTGGGGCTGCCCATTCAACATTCGGATGATTAATACACAGAGTCCTCATGAATAAAGATCTAAATCTGCGTACCAATCTCATGGTGTATAGAGCTGTTCTCATTTCCACTCTCCTGCCTGACTGTGAAACTCGGACACTCCATCGCCTTGATATCAGAAATCTTGATGAGTGATACCAGGTTTCTCCGTCAAATCCTTTATGAACTCTGCTCTGATAGCAGGCTTCATGGGGCCCCTCTTTAGCGCTTTAAGGACAGCTAAAGCACATAATGAAGACGGCCGGCATAATCATATAGGCCGGCCGCTGTGGCCCAGCGGTTCTAGGCACTTCAGTCCGGAACCATGCTGCTGCTACGATCGCAGGTTCGAATCCTGCCTCAGGAATGGATGTGTGTGATGTCCTTGGGTTAGTTAGGTTTAAGTAGTTCTAAGTCTAGGGGATTGATGACAGGTCCTATAGTGCTTAGAGTCATTTGAAGCATTTTTATAATTATATAAACATGTTAGATGAGGATGAAATGCGAGATATGATACTGCATGAAGATTTTGACAGAGCACTGAAAGACCTGAGTCGAAAAAGGCCCCGGGAGTAGACAACATTCCATTAGAACTACTGACAGCCTTGGGAGAGCCAGTCCTGACAAAACTCTACCCTCTGGTGAGCAAGATGTATGAGACAGGCGAAATACCGTCAGACTTCAAGAAGAATATAATAATTCCAATCCCAAAGATAGCAGGTGTTGACAGATGTGAAAATTACCGAACTATAAGTTTAATAAGTGACGGCTGCAAAATACTAACACGAATTCTTTACAGACGAATGGAAAAACTAGTAGAAGCGGACCTCGGGGAAGATCAGTTTGGATTCCGCAGAAATATCGGAACATGTGAGGCAATACTGATCCTACGACGTATCTTAGAAGCTAGATTAAGGAAAGGCAAACCTACGTTTCTAGCATTTGTAGACTTAGAGAAGGCTTTTGACAATGTTGACTGGAATACTCTCTTTCAAATTCTGAAGGTGGCAGGGGTAAAATACAGGGAGCGAAAAGCTATTTACAATTTGTACAGAAACCAGATGGCAGTTATAAGAGTCGAGGGACATCAAAGGGAAGCAGTGGTTGGGAAGGGTATGAGACAGGGTTGTAGCCTCTCCCCGTTGTTATTCAATCTGAATATTGAGCAAGCAGTGAAGGAAACGAAAGAAACATTCGGAGTAGGTATTAAAATCCATGGAGAAGAATTAAAAATTTTGAGGTTCGCCGATGACATTGTAATTCTGTCAGAGACAGCAAAGGACTTGGAGGAGCAGTTGAACGCAATGGATAGTGTGTTGAAAGGAGGATATAAGATGAACATCAACAAAAGAAAACGAGGATAATGGAATGTAGTCGAATTAAATCAGGTGATGCTGAGGGTATTACATTAAGAAATGAGACACTCAAAGTAGTAAACGAGTTTTGCTATTTGGGGAGCGAAGTAACTGATGATGGTCGAAGTAGAGAGGATATAAAATGTAGACTTGCAATGGCAAGGAAATCGTTTCTGAAGAAGAGAAATTTGTTAACATCGAGTATAGATTTAAGTGTCAGGAAGTCGTTTCTGAAAGTATTTGTATGGAGTGTAGCCATGTATGGAAGTGAAACATGGATGATAAATATTTTGGACAAGAAGAGAATAGAATCTTTCGAAATGTGGTGCTACAGAAGAATGCTGAAGATTAGATGGATAGATCACATAACTAGTGAAGAAGTATTGAATAGGATTGGGGAGAAGAGAAGTTTGTGGCACAACTTGACTAGAAGAAGGGATCGGTTGGTAGGACGGGTTCTGAGGCATCGAGGGATCACCAGTTTAGTATTGGAGGGCAGCGTGGAGGGTAAAAATCGTAGAGGGAGACCAAGAGATGAATACACTAAGCAGATTCAGAAGGATGTAGGTTGCAGTAGGTACTGGGAGATGAAGAAACTTGCACAGGATAGAGTAGCATGGAGAGCTGCATCAAACCAGTGTCAGGACTGAAGACCACGACAACAACATAAACATGTGAAGCATGTTCTGTAGATCACTTACTATGGAGGGACACTACATCCACCGCTGTCAACTCGTTTGAAGGAGAACGCCGCAGACGTGAGGAGGCCAAGCGACAAACAAGAAAGCTTCGCCAATTAAAATCCCACCCTCCTCCCACTATTCAGCGTTATTTGTGTGAACACATGTTTTACGCCAGGATTGGTCTTTTTAGCCACCGGAAACGCATCCGAAAATTGAGTTGAAATGCTCGTCCTATGCAGAAAGAATTTGTGCATCTCAGAATCGAGTTGCAGCCGACGACGAAGACAATCCCCACATACTCAAACGATGTGGCGTGCTCAAGATGTTCACCAGTAATTTTGGAATCAGATACTACACCATTCTTTCTCCTTATTGAAGATGTTATCTCACATTTATCCATACTTAAAGAGAGCTGCCCTTCATTATATCAAGCGTACATTTTGTCCAAGTCTCTGTGCACAGTCTTTCCATCGTTCGACGATGACGCTTTCCTGTACACAATACAGCATCGTCAACTAAGTCTTAAAGTGCTGCTGATCCTATCTGATAAATCTTTTATGCATATTGAGAATTTTAGAAGTCATCATATGCTTCCTTGGGCCACATCCGATGTTACATCCGTGCCTGTGGAACATTCGCCGTCCAGTATAACGTGTTGTTATACATCCCTCGAGCCAGTCTGATATTTGCAGGGAGACACTCCGTATGATCGTGTCGTGGTTAGTATTCGCCGATGTGGCATGGTGTAGAATGCCTTTCGAAAAACTAGGAAGACGGAATCTACTGATTCACCTGGATCTGTTGTTTGCTACATGTCGTATATAAATAAAGCAAGCTGTGTTTCACCAGAGTATTTTTTATAAATCCGTACAGATTGTTTGAGAGACGCTTGCTGTCCTCCAGGAACGTCATAACGTTTGAGCTTAGAATATGTTCTACGATCTTGCAACAGACAGATGTCAGCAACGTTGGTCTGTAATTCTGCAAATGTGATGTTTTACTCTTTTTGTAAAAAGAAGTGGCGTGCACTTTTCACCAGGCTCACGTAAGTATTCGATGAGCAAAAGACTCTCGATAAACATGAGATAGGGAAGGAGCTAAATTTGCGAAGCATTCAATGCAGTATCTACCTGAAATTCCTCCGGTGCCTGGTGTCATGTTCGCTGTAACAATTCTTGATTGTTTTTCAATACTGAGGGTCATAGTACCGATATATCTCGTATGTGAGCCATTGTAGTATCCTCTTGCGTGAATACATTTTTAAATACGAAATTTAAAATTTCTGCATCCTGTCTGTTGTCTTCAGTTTCTACACCTGACATAGCCACGATAGCTTGAATGGAAGATTTTAATCCGTTCACCGGCTCTGCTTATGATGCTTCTAAGGTTTTCTCCTAGCTATAGGCCTTGGAATGTGAAAAAATGAAGCATTTCTCGTTACGAACTGGCCACAATATCGATTGGTAAAGGAAAGATCGATTGGTTCAAAATGGTTCAAATGGCTCTGAGCACTATGGGTCTTAACATCTGAGGTCATCAGTCCCCTAGAACTTAGAACTACTTAAGCCTAATTGACCTAAGGACATCACACACATCCATGCCCGAGGCAGGATTCAAACCTGCGACCGTAGTGGTCGCACGATTCCAGACTGAAGCGCCTAGAACCGCTCGGCCACAACGGCCGGCGCCTGTATAAGACGACAAATGTCTGGCGCAATTGTCAGATCCGTTACTGCTGCTACAATGGCAGGTTATCAAGATTTAAGTGAATATGAATGTGGTGTTATAGTCAGCGCAAGAGCGATGGGACACAGCATCTCCGAGGTAGCCATGAAGTGGTGATTTTCTCGTACGACTATTTAACTAGTGTACCGTGAATATCAGGAATCCGATAAAACATCAAATCTCCGACATCGCTGCGACCGGAAAAAGATCCTGCAAGAACGGGACCAACGACGACTGAAGAGAATCGTTCAACGTGACAGAAGTGCAGCCGTTCCATAAATTTCTGCAGATTTCAATAATGGGCCATCAACAAGTGCCAGCGTGCTAACCATTCAACGAAGCATCATCGATATGGGCCTTCAGAGCCAAAGGCCCACTCGTGTACCCTTGATGACTGCACGACACAAAGCTTTGCGCCTCGCCTGGGCCCTTCAACATCGACATTGGACTGTTGATGACGGGAAATATGCTGCAAGGTCGGACGAGTATCATTTCAAATTGTATCGAGTGGATAGACGTGCACGGGTATGGAGACAACCTCATGAATCCATGGACCCTGCATGTCAGCAGGAGACTGTTCAAGCTGGTGGAGGCTCTGTAATGGTATGGGGCGTGTGCAGTTGGAGTGATATGGTACTTGTGTTACGTCTAGACACTACTCTGACAGGTGACACGTACGTTAGCATCCTGTCTGATCACGTGCATTCATTCATGTTCATTGTGTATTCCGGCGGACTTGTTCAATTCCAGCAGGACAATGCGACACCCCGCACGTCCAGAACTGCTGTAGAGTGGCCCCTGGAACACTCTTCTGAGTTTAAACACTTCCGCTAGCCACCAAACTATATAGATACAAACATTATTGATCGTATCTGGGATGCCTTGCAACGTGCTGTTCAGAAGAGGTCTCCACTCCCTCATGCTCTTACGGATCTATGGACTGCCCTGCAGTATTCATGGTGTCACTTTCCTCCAGCACTACTTCAGACATTAGTCGAGTCCCTGCCACGTCATGTTGCGGCACTTCTGCGTGCTCGCGGTAACCCTACACGATATTAGGCACGTGTACCAGTTTCTTTGGCTCTCCAATGTATGATTGCAGTGTTCACATAGCGCAAGAAAAGTGACACAAGCCAAAAAACGGCAAGTTTTAGTTTATGTCACTGAAAAATAAGTTAGAAGTGCCGCAACGTGCACGAAAAACGTCACACATCTATCTAACAATTTGTTCACTTCAGGACAGTTGTGTCAGTTTTGTTGTTCTAACTTCATAGTTCGCCACGGCAAGAACAGTGTCGTTTCAGCATTGCTACTCGCAGATGTGCATAGGTCATTCAAGAAGAGCGGCACCTTCTGATTTGTAACACTTTTCATGTAGAACTTGATTGTAATTATTAATGTGATTATCACAATGTCTGCGTGTATACAGTGTCTGAGTCTTACATTACAGTGTCCTCCAGACATGCTTGCATATCTATCGGAACAGACACTATTTGGATGATTACAGCTGCTGTAAATATTACGAAATTTCGTGGGTTGTAGCATACATGGAAAAAAATGGAAATTTCTGCTATAAAGAAAATTCTTTTTTCTCGGCGAAAAGCATTGCTTCATTACACATAATTACGACTGTATGTTTTCGTTAACTGTGTTTTTTAAATTGTACGTAATTGATGTTCATTTTCATAAATTATATTTATGCTTTTGTGTTTTTGTAATAAAACAATTTCCATTTGTTTTTTCCACTTTTAATTGTAACTTAAGTACTATAAAACAATAAACTGGTAACCAAGATGGCAGGAATTCCTTTTATTCCATGATTACCGTTTTCGGCGAAACTAAAGCCGCCATCATCGGATCTAGGGAGGACAGAAAACACTATAAAAGTGGGGTTGGATTCCACTTACATAACACGTATACATACAAATTTAGTTGCATACAGGTTACAACATCAAGGCAAACAATGGTGTTATTAATAGCTGCCTATAACACTCAGGCCTTACAAAATTGTCGTAAGTAGCACATAGGCGTCCAAGAGAGATGACATTATAAATGTTAAGTGTCTTCATCACATACAAGCGCACGCTAGCTACTACCGCAATTCCGGCTGCTTTCTTACACTACAGGCCGTGTCGCGAGATGGCGCTAGCATAAGAGGCGCCGATGAAAGTCACAGCTCGCGTCATAACAGGCTCTGCGTGTGTGGTAACTCTACGTCATTAGGGCTTGTACATAATTCTAGAGATTACTGTATCACTTAACATATACAAAACTTATGAAAGCTGCAGACCTACACAATTGTACATCTGCCTGGTCACATCTACGACATACCGAAAAGCAAATGCTAATTTCATGAGAACTGCGGAATTACAAAATGTACATCTGTATGGTCCTATACATAATAAGATACGAACATACATAGATATTTTATGGGATCTGCAGGGTTATACACAGCACATAAGTCTGGTGATATATAGAATATACCGAGAGTATACACAAATTTTAAGAACATTACAGGGTTACACAGTGCATACCCGTCTCGTCATATATAAAAATACCAATAAAACACACCTTGAGTTGTTGTTGTTGTGGTCTTCAGTCCTGAGACTGGTTTGATGCAGCTCTCCATGCTACTCTATCCTGTGCAAGCTTCTTCATCTCCCAGTACCTACTGCAACCTACATCTTTCTGAATCTGCTTAATGTATTGATCTCTTGGTCTCCCTCTGCGATTTTTACCCTCCACGCTGCCCTCCAATGCTAAATTTGTGATCCCTTGATGCCTCAAAACATGTCCTACCAACGGATCCCTTCTTCTAGTCAAGTTGTGCCACAAACTTCTCTTCTCCCCAATCCTATTCAATACCTCCTCATTAGTTATGTGATCTACCCAACTTATCTTCAGCACTCTTCTGTAGCACCACATTTCGAAAGCCTCTATTCTCTTCTTGTCCAAACTGGTTATCGTCCATGTTTCACTTCCATACATGGCTACACTCCATACAAATACTTTCAGAAACGACTTTCTGACACTTAAATCTATACTCGATGTTAACAAATTTCTCTTCTTCAGAAACGATTTCCTTGGCATTGCCAGTCTACATTTTATATCCTCTCTACTTCGACCGTCATCAGTTATTTTACTCCCTAAATAGCAAAACTCCTTTACTACTTTAAGTGTCTCATTTCCTAATCTAATCCCCTCAGCATCACCCGATTTAATTAGACTACATTTCATTATCCTTGTTTTGCTTTTGTTGATGTTCATCTTATATCCTCCTTTCAATACACTGTCCATTCCGTTCAACTGCTCTTCCAAGTCCTTTGCTGTCTCTGACAGAATTACAATGTCATCGGCGAACCTCAAAGTTTTTACTTCTTCTCCATGAATTTTAATACCTACTCCGAATTTTTCTTTTGTTTCCTTTACTGCTTGCTCAATATACAGATTGAATAACATCGGGGAGAGGCTACAACCCTGTCTCACTCCTTTCCCAACCACTGCTTCTCTTTCATGCCCCTCGACTCTTATAAGTGCCATCTGGTTTCTGTACAAATTGTAAATAGCCTTTCGCTCCCTGTATTTTACCCCTGCCACCTTCAGAATTTGAAAGAGAGTATTCCAGTCAACATTGTCAAAAGCTTTCTCTAAGTCTACAAATGCTAGAAACGTAGGTTTGCCTTTTCTTAATCTTTCTTCTAAGATAAGTCGTAAGGTTAGTATTGCCTCACGTGTTCCAACATTTCTACGGAATCCAAACTGATCTTCCCCGAGGTCCTCTTCTACCAGTTTTTCCATTCGTCTGTAAAGAATTCGCGTTAGTATTTTGCAGCTGTGACTTATTAAACTGATAGTTCGGTAATTTTCACATCTGTCAACACCTGCTTTCTTTGGGATTGGAATTATTATATTCTTCTTGAAGTCTGTGGGTATTTCGCCTGTCTCATACATCTTGCTCACCAGATTGTAGAGTTTTGTCATGACTGGCTCTCCCAAGGCCATCAGTAGTTCTAATGGAATGTTGTCTACTCCCGGGGCCTTGTTTCGACTCAGGTCTTTCAGTGCTCTGTCAAACTCTTCACGCAGTATCTTATCTCCCATTTCATCTTCATCTACATCCTCTTCCATTTCCATAATATTGTCCTCAAGTACATCGCCCTTGTATAAACCCTCTATATACTCCTTCCACCTTTCTGCCTTCCCTTCTTTGCTTAGAACTGGGTTTCCATCTGAGCTCTTGATATTCATACAAGTGGTTCTCTTCTCTCCAAAGGTCTCTTTAATTTTCCTGTAGGCAGTATCTATCTTACCCCTAGTGAGACAAGCCTCTACATACTTACATTTGTCCTCTAGCCATCACTGCTTAGCCATTTTGCACTTCCTGTCGATCTCATTTTTGAGACGTTTGTATTCCTTTTTGCCTGCTTCATTTACTGCATTTTTATATTTTCTCCTTTCATCAATTAAATTCAATATTTCTTCTGTTACCCAAGGATTTCTATTAGCCCTCGTCTTTTTACCTTCTTGATCCTCTGCTGCCTTCACTACTTCATCCCTCAGAGCTACCCATTCTTCTTCTACTGTATTTCTTTCCCCCATTCCTGTCAATTGTTCCCTTATGCTCTCCCTGAAACTCTCTACAACCTCTGGTTCTTTCAGTTTATCCAGGTCCCATCTCCTTAAATTCCCGCCTTTTTGCAGTTTCTTCAGTTTCAATCTGCAGTTCATAACCAATAGATTGTGGTCAGAATCCACACCTGCCCCTGGAAATGTCTTACAATTTAAAACCTGGTTCCTAAATCTCTGTCTTACCATTATGTAATCTATCTGATACCTTTCAGTATCTCCGGGATTCTTCCAGGTATACAACCTTCTTTCATGATTCTTGAACCAAGTGTTAGCTATGATTAACTTATGCTCTGTGCAAAATTCTACAAGGCGACTTCCTCTTTCATTTCTTCCCCCCAATCCATATCCACCTACTATGTTTCCTTCTCTCCCTTTTCCTACTGACGAATTCCAGTCACCCATGACTATTAAATTTTCGTCTCCCTTCACTACCTGAATAATTTCTTTTATCTCGTCATACATTTCATCAATTTCTTCATCATCTGCAGAGCTAGTTGGCATATAAACTTGTACTACTGTAGTAGGCATGGGATTTGTGTCTATCTTGGCCACAATAATGCGTTCACTATGCTGTTTGTAGTAGCTAACCCGCACTCCTATTTTTTTATTCATTATTAAACCTACTCCTGCATTACCTCTATTTGATTTTGTATTTATAACCCTGTATTCACCTGACCAAAAGTCTTGTTCCTCCCACCACCGAACTTCACTAATTCCCACTATATCTAACTTTAACCTATCCGTTTCCCTTTTTAAATTTTCTAACCTACCTGCCCGATTAAGGGATCTGACATTCCACGCTCCGATCCGTAGAATGCCAGTTTTCTTTCTCCTCATAACGACGTCCTCTTGAGTAGTCCCCGCCCGGAGATCCGAATGGGGGACTATTTTACCTCCGGAATATTTTACCCACGAGGACGCCATCATCATTTAATCATACAGTAAAGCTGCATGTCCTCGGGAAAAATTACGGCTGTAGTTTCCCCTTGCTTTCAGCCGTTCGCAGTACCAGCACAGCAAGGCCGTTTTGGTTAATGTTACAAGGCCAGATCAGTCAATCATCCAGACTGTTGCCTCTGCAACTACTGAAAAGGCTGCTGCCCCTCTTCAGGAACCACATGTTTGTCTGGCCTCTCAACAGATACCCCTCCGTTGTGGTTGCACCTACGGTACGGCCCTCTGTATCGCTGAGGCACGCAAGCCTCCCCACCAACGGCAAGGTCCATGGTTCATGGGGGGAGGACACCTTGAGTATGAGCGCAGATTTTTCCGGTCACATCAAATGCACATCTTCCTGGTTACATATAAAACATACCGAAAAGAAATGCAACTTTTCTGGGACTGCCGAGTTACATAAGTGCACATCTGTCTGGTCATATATAAAACCTACCAAAAGTCATATACAAATTTAAGAACACTGCAAGGGTACACAGATGCATATCCGTCTTGTCTTATATTAAAAAACATACCCATAAAATACACATTGCGTATGAGCCTATGGATTTTTGGTCTTATGAACCACTTAATACGAGGTCTATCCACAAAGTACATTACGTTTTGGAATTAAAAATAAATAAAGTATTGGAATTTTTTAAATTGTATACAGATGAAAGCCACACTTAAATACTACTTTTCTACATAGTTTCCATTTAAATTAAGGCACTTATCGTAGCGATGGACGAGCTTGGAAATTCCTTCGTCGTAAAATTCGGCCGCCTGCGCCTTCAACCACGTGGTTACCTCTTTTGAGACAGAAAAGGTGTGATTTTTGTGGATTTCCTGGAAAGAGGCACTACAATAAACTCTCAGAGGTATTGCCAAACTCTGCAAAACCTCAGAAGAGCAATACAAAAGAAGCGCAGGGGAAAGTTGGGCTCAAAGATCTCGCTGATTCACGACAACGCCCGGGCCCACACGGCAAATGCCACTCGTGACGTTCTCTAATCTTTTAAGTGGGAGTTGTTTCCTCATCCGCCGTACAGTCCCGACCTGGCACCGAGCGACTTCCACTTATTCCCAGCAATGAAGAAGTGGTTGGCTATGCAGCGTTTTGATGACGACGCACAGCTTCAAGAAGAGGTAACCACGTGGTTGAAGGCGCAGGCGGCTGAATTTTACGACGAAGGAATTGCCAAGCTCGTCCATCACTACGATAAGTGCCTTAATTTAAATGGCAACTATGTAGAAAAGTAGTATTTAAGTTTGGCTTTCATCTGTATATAATAAAAAAAATTTCCAATACTTTATTTATATTTAATTCCAAAACGTAATGTACTTTGTGGATAGCCCTCGTATTTTAGAGCGATAGGCACGCAAATTTGACATTGTTTATTGGAAAACTATGTATCTATAAGAGGTAATCTACGTAATCTTCCCTGCCACGATTTGTAAAAGTTCGGTCATGTCATCTTCTTGATCATCCTTCATTGTATTCAGTTGTTGATCTTCTAGGAGGGAAGGTTAGAACCGGCGAAGGTGTGTCTGCCGCTCTACGTCGTAGGAGCCTGATCGATTGGTTGACGTCGACCGCAATCTATATCACTGCGGACTGTGCAGCGGGAGGCTGCGGCGCACTGCGTGGCCCCCGTTGTCCAGGGACTGACTCACCTTAAGAACAGCATTGCTCTTGGGAAATTCAGCGCTATTTTCTATAGTCCACAACAACATGCCACTATATCCCTCTGATAGTTATATACCGAACTACGATATTGCAGTCACTGTGTTGTCCAGAATTATAATGCAATGTCGCAGTGACTACAGCCTTATGAAATACGTGAAATGTATTCGCAGTTGTGAATATGGACAACCATCAGCTGTATAATGGAATAACAATGAAAATTTGTGTAGGACCGGGACTCGAACCTCGATTTCCCGCTTAACGCGAGCGTTCGTCTACCATTAGGCTATCCGAACACGACCCAGTGCCAGACCATGTGTCTACCACCTGCAAGATTATTGCATCGTAATTCTGAACAACACAGGTACTGAAATATCGTATTTATTCGCCGGCACTGGGCTGGTGACTTTCAATGAAAACGTCTCCCCTGTACGGGAATATACATAATGAACGTACGAGTACAGGTTGTAGCCACATGGCTGATGACATACGGAAGCCTAATAGTCAGGCGACCGTTCGCGATAAGCGGGAAGTATGGGTTCGAATCTCGACCTGGCACAAATTTTCACTGTCGTCATTTCATTCTGTAGCTGATAGTTGTCCTTATTCGCAAGTGCGAATAAATTTCATGTATGTACCAAACTGTCTACAAGTGGATCTTAGTGATAGAGTTATCTGGGGTTAAGGTTACAGAGTACAGATCACACTGCAAGCAAATGTAATAAGAGGAGCTTGCAAAATAAGAGTATTTTATTAATTCAAGATTATGTATACAGTGGGTCCCAGAAGGAATCGTCAGTATTCAGGGATATAACAGAGACGATCATTCGAAGCATAAAAGTCTAGTAAACATGGTTTCTAAAACGCATAGGTTAAGAGCTATGAACACATCTTCGTGTTCAGTGCTGACAAACATATGTCTTCTAATACAAGCACTTTGCTCTTTATATTTTGAGAGGTGGTAGTATGGACCAAAACAAGAAGATGTCCAGTAAACACGGGCTTCAGAGTTCATAACATACGAGCTATGAGGACTTGTTCATCTTCGCTACTGTGAAACACATCTCTTCCACTGAAAAAATGCTCATAGCTCTAAATGTATGTGCTTTAGAGCCCATGTTTTTCAGAATTTTTTTTCTTGTTTTGGTCCATACTACCTCCTTTCAAAATATGGAATGCAAAGAACTTGCAGTAGAAGAGATCTGTTTCACAGTATCAAAGATGAGGAAGTGCTTATAGCTCTTAAGGAATGCATTTTAGATCCAATGTACACTAGAATCTTTTTCTTTCGAGAATCATTCCTCTCATTCCTGAATATTGACCACTCCTCCTGGGACACCCTAAATATTTAATCATAAAATATAATATTATCTACTCAACTGACATACGATTTTCAGTATATTTATCGAGAAACGTTTATCATGTGCACCTGTGCCCAAAGAGATAATTTCTGTGCATGACATGTCCTCTTTGTACTTAGGCTATGTGAAGAACGCAATTGGAGCCAGTTTTTGGAGTTATACGACCTCTTTCAAGGCGTCTTACCCCACATCGTTACCGCACGATACTGCATTTGGTGCCTGTTCGATGTAAAACGTGCTGCAGAACTAATATCTCTCCTCACCAATAATTTGCCAGGATTCGAATGCTCTAGTGAAAAATTCACAGACCGTGAAATGCTTAATTTCTCGTTTCCTGGCTTGTTAGTGTCGTTATCGCTGAAGCTACGAAAGTACACAGTAGGTCAGAAGTGCTACGGTTAATCTGCTCTGGGGACGCGCCAGCTTTTATCTGCCCAGAACAACTATTGTCTTGTTTGCCCTCCAACTGTTCAATATAGCTGACTCAGGTCACGTATCGCCTTATTATGCACTGGACGTTAAATATGTCTCTCTAGAAATTACAAAGGAATGCGACGGTGTTTTTTTCTTGTGTAGGTCAATGAGCCATTAACATACGCCGAGTAGCTGAAAAAATAACACGGTAAAGAAGTGACAAGAAAGCGTGAAGTTTTTACCATACACACAAACTCCTACATTACTGTCACAAAACGGAAAAAACACCTAGCTGCAGTAGAAATTGGCATTTCGCTGATATTGATATCTGCAGAGCATTTCTAGGTTAGTCATTGTTTATTTTCATTTATTCGTTGCTGATTTTAGATACGACATGTACTCTAGATGGTAATGCACGCCGTATTTCACAGTTATTATTATTATTATCATTGATATTATTATTAAGATATGCGCTACATTAATAGCGTTTTTTGATTTTATAGTTTATTATACAACCCTAACCTAAATACGAAATTATTCTTCTTAACTATTGCTAAGATTTAAATGAAATGAAATAGACGAAGAAGAAAACAAGAATCAAGCAGGGGGATTTCCACTGATCCTGTGGAGGTTCAGATGAATGTCCCCCATAGCATTATAATGCCCCACCGCCCACAGATCGCCACCTAACCTGATTTAAAGAGTTGGTACACCCCCAACCTCCACGTTCTCTGATGAGGAGTGAACGTCAAGCACCTTGTTACCTATTCGTGGTTTCGTCATCCTTCAACTACTTTCATAGATGCTCAAAATGTCCGAAAGAACAAACACCACGCATTAATATAACTGATTCGCCTCGATGGGCAATGACTCCGCAACCTTCAGTCCACATTTAAATCCGACCTCCAGCGGGAATCTAAAATTAGCGAACATGGAGTACACGGACAGGAACTGCGGACAGGTGGAGCTGGGAGTGTACCGAGATAGTCCGCGCATTATCTAATGACACTGTGTCCGGATGGGGCAGCAGTTAACGCAACTGCTTAGTACCCAGGAAATCTTGGGTTCGAGTGCTAGTCCGGCATACATTTTCACTCGTCGCCGCTGATTCTGCATGAAGTCTCGATGCAGCTGATATCGTCAGTTCCTTTCCCTTCCTTTCTCCCCCTCCACCTTCAATTTACATAATATTTTTCACAGCTGTGGATCCCGTGTTGTGGGTTCACTGACAATGTAGAACATCTTTCCCTTCATGTGCACCATATATGAAAAAGGACCTGTGACGGATTTTCACCCTAGTGCCAAAATGTAATATGGTACAGACAATGAAGTACTTTTGGTAAATCACAGAGATAAATATTGTCACCTACTTATCATTTACATCTGTAAACGTGTCACACACGAAAGCTGCTGAATAAACTGAAGACTGCGTTAATGTTTACAGTTTAATTACTAACAAATTTTAATCTTACTGAGAACGCCTGACTGTTCACTTATTTATCATTGGAGCTATGTTATTTTTCTTTGTAAATTAAGCTAAAGAATGTTTGCAATTAACCACTTCAAAGAACCTCATAAGTCCACTGATTATTTCACATAAACTAAACTACATTTTCTTGCCTTCAATAATAAAATTAATTGCAACACTTTCAGTATTTCAGTTCGCTATTTAATCACTTCAAAAAATATTGAGAGAAAGTATTGATGATAGTAACAAGTGTAGTAAAATCGTTCTGAAATTAAATCTACGATTACGTAATTAAATTATTATCTGGGTGGAACACGACTCTACAGTCTTTTACCTTATCAGTCTTTTTTTTAAAAGTTGACAGCAATGAAATATGTTATTAGTTATTGTCATTGTTACTGCCACCTTCATTATAAGGAGGCTATACAGTTCGTGCTTCGGTATTTCTGAAATACTGAAAGTTGTGGCTTAACAATTGATAGTTCAGTCACAATTGCTAAGAAGCAATTGCTAAAGAAAGGGATTTAACGTAACGCACAAACGACGGCTTTGTCATCAGAGGAAGAGCGCAAGATCAATAGGACGGGGATGTGGGAGGGAATCACCTGTGACCTTTTTGCATAAATCATCCCGCCGTTCTCTTCGAACGATTTAGGAAAATCACAGAAAACCTGAAAGGGGAAAACTGAATTTGGCTTTGAAGCACCTTTCTCAAGAGTACAATGTCAGTATCTTACTCCGTCACTTAGCTACAGATTTCTCTGGAAACTAAACTAAACTCCGCCCGAACAGGCTATGAAGCCCCAACGGTACAGACCGGTCGCCGTGTCGTCCTCAGCTCACAGGAGTCACTGGATGCGGATAAGGAGGAGCTTGTGGTCAGCACACCGCTCTCCCGGCCGTATGGCAGTTTACGAGACCGGAGCCGCTACTTCTGAATCAAGCAGCTCCTCGGTTTGTCTCACAAGGGCTGAGTGCACCCCGCTTGCCAACAGCGCTCGGCAGACCGGATGGTCACCCATCCAAGTACTATCCTAGCCCGACAGCGCTTAACTTCGATGATCTGACGGGAACTCCATGTTTCTATTGCCCATTTAAATTTTAAAGTAAAACTGTACTGTCTCTTAAGCTCACTACGGTTGCCACAGATGAACAAGGAATGCTCCATCACAATATGTTCGAATATGAGTCACAATAGAATAAATGGAAATGCTTTCTCGTTGACTAACCAGACTCCACGCTTTTCCACACGCTTATAAGTTCTTATTTCAGTGCGTGGTAGCTTGAGGGAATGCCAACTGTATTGAAGGGAATTTTTCTTTTTCCACAGAATTTATTTAGTTGTTGAAAGCAAGCATAATTTATTCCGAATCTCAGTGAAATAACATACGAAATAACAAGTGTGGTAAGCTTCTCTGGGGCTCAGTGTAACATCAGTTATTTGTCCAAGGGAAAAGGAAGGAAGATTAGTTCTTAACGTCTTGTCAGTAGTGACATTGTCATTAGCGACGGAGCTCGAGATCGCAACAGACAAGGATGAGGCAAGATTCAACTGTGTCCTTTCCAAATTGTCCCTTCAACCACTTACTTTAATCGATTTAGGGAACCCACACAAAACCTAAACGTGAATGACAATACAGAGGCTTGAGTCTCGCTCCTCCTGACAGTTATTCCAGATTATTAATCATTGTGACACGGAACTTATTACTGCAACCGAGGTTATATCCGCGCAGGATCAATTCGTCGACATACGAGTAATAAGACGTCTGCTGAATTTTTCTTTACATGAGAGAATTGAGATCAAAATAGGTATGACTGCAGTGACGCACAAGACTGAGTATGCTATCAGAGGAATTTCACCGATGTTATGATTTCCCAAACCTACTGTCACCTACAATAATGAGCCAAAACTTTTGTGACCACCGAGCACCGCGAGACACTGCCGCCTGATGACGTTGCGAGCATTTGACGCGAAGGAAACTATACCGAGTGCTTCTCTTAAGAGTCGTCAGACGCATTTTTCTGACATTTCGGCACATGTCTGCAATTTCGTTCTTGCAATGTGTAGCTGGAGTGAGCCCAAACAAACACTGCTCATCAGGTCTTTCATACGACGATAAGTATCGACGGAAAGCGTCGGTTTATTTTCCGTCGCCAATAAAATAACTTTTTAAAGTGGAATTTCACACGCCCATTCTATAGAGCAGTTCCTAATTAGTATAGTGCGATATTTGTTTTATCAATCTTCGTTAGCAGGGACAGTAAATCACGAAGAATAGCCAGTACTCCAGCAGAAAATGAGCAGCGCTGCTGCATAGCCGTAGCTATCAGCGTGAGCCCTGACTCTAAGCAAAGACAACCTGTATAAGAGTAGCAGAGACGGATGGGGAATCATTCCCGCGACGCCACGGGCTGCAAATAGGGAAATGCATTGATACCCTGTATAAGCGACTTCGACAAAAGGCAGATTGTTATGGCCTGGCACCGGGAACGAGAATATGGGTAATGGTGAAGCTGGTCGGCTGTTCGCTTGTTGCTGTCATGAGGATCCATGGAGACTGGTTGAAGGTCCATATAACAATGAGTGTCGACAACGCGTTTGGCGTCCATGCCTCATCACACAGCATGAAGGTTGGAGGCTTGCCCGCTTTGTAAAGCAGGATAGGCGGCGATCTATGCGAGATAAACGACAGAGTACGATAGTGGCGAAGATGCAAAGATTTCGGATCAAACAGTTCAACGCTAATAGTTGGACATAAGACTCCTGCATAGAATTTTCAGATCCGCTCAAACCAGACGCAGATGTTCATACTGTAATCTCTCACATTGAAGGATGGTTAAATCACGAGGAGGCGACACGGTGTTGGACATCCATGCTCCGTCACGATACGTGGGGGCTGAAGACATGCTCGCTTTGTAAAGTAGGACAGATGGCGATATGTGGCAGATCTGATGACAAAGTACAATGTTGTGTTTAGTAACAGATGATCCAAGCACATCGTTCAGGGAACATTTTTGAACATCGGGCCCTGCAATAGGCGACCCCTACGAGTTCCCATGTTGACCCAAGTATGTTACTCCGTGGGATCTGTGGTAGTCATTGAAGGCACCTTGACAGCTATACCCCCAGGGGGCTCGCCACTCTTTGGTGGGTTCGTGCAGCCTTTGCAGCATCTTTTCCCTTCCGTGATGCATGTCTATCCTCTTGCTATTATTTTTCCCCTCCCTTGGGGAACATGTCTGAGGTGTTATTGGGAATGTTTTGCATTGTCTGTCGCTGACATAAGAACAGTCTCGCCACTGACTTTCGTTCTCTTTCCTTTCTTTGTTTCCCTTCTCCTCCCATTCCTCTGCTTCGGCGTTTGAGGTTCCTCTTTTTCTTCTTCCTCCCTGTGCGCTTTTGAAGGGTAGCCCACGTGTCTGACGCGTAAAAGGTGACGAGGTAACGCGTAATTCCCAGCCCCGAGTTGACAGGTAGGGTTCGCACGTACCCCCTAGTACAGGCCAGGCCCAGGGAGGTGATTGCCTGAGCTGCAACCTTCCCAAATTGCCGATTGGTCCCTCTGTCAGGTGTTTGGGAGGTGCGACCTGAGGTGTGAACATCACCTAAGGCGGGTGCGCCCCCTTGTGAAGGGGGCCCGAGTTGGATGGAGCACGCCATCGGAGATGCTGGCAATCATGGGGGATTTTCTTGCATTGAGCCAATCATCTTCACAGTCAACATCCACAAAACGTAAACTTAATGAAACTAACGATTCAAAGACCCTTCCAGCTGCACCACGGTTCCTAGTGGTCTCACATACTGAAGGCGATCAGTCCTTCGCTATGGGAAATCCATTTATTATTCAGAAAGATGTTGATGCAGTTACCGGCCCTGTGAAATCCTGCTCTCGTTTACAGAATGGCACTTTGCTTTTGGAGATTACTACTGATTCTCATTAACAACAACTGCTTGCCACCCCGCTACTCCACGGCTACACAGTTTGTGTCGAGGCCCATAGAACTATGAACTCTTCCCGTGGTGTTATTTACACTAGGCTGCTAGACGGTCTGACCGAGGTCGAAATCCAATCTTACTGCTGTCATCAGGGTGTCATTGCCGTCCTTCGGGTGATGAAAAAGGTAGATTCCTCCTTAGTGCCCACCCGCACTCCTTTTCTCACCTTCGATAGAGTGGTGCTTCCAGCCAAGATGAAAGCAGGCTATGAAATTATCACAGTCCGACCGTGCATTCTAAACACAGTGCGCTACTACCAGTGTCATCGTTTCAATCACACTAGAACGTCTTGTCGACGCCCAGCCAAATGTTTAACCTGTGGTAGGGATGCGCGCGAGGGCGACTGTCCGCCTCCTTTTTCCTGCTGTATCGACTGTAATGGTGGTCATGTCGCCTCCTCTCAGGATTGTCCTATTTATCTCGATGAGAGGGCTGTCCAAGAGATCTGGGTAAAGTAAAAAGTGTCTTACCCAGTCGCTCGCAAGTTATTGGCTAGCCGCAAACCCTGCATTCACTCGTCTGGCACCTATAGTTCTGTTCTTTTTACCCCTCGCTACACAAAGGACATGACCACGCAAACATGCGTCTTCAAATTCAGCTCTGAGGTTGTGAAATCACTCAGCGTCAAGGTAGCATCGCCATCCCCCCATTCAGCAGTGCAACAAGCCATCAAGTTCTCGCCTCAAGGGGCGAAGCCACCGGCTACACAACCAATAGGCCGGAAAGACTTCCTACGTCCCTCTAGCCAAACAACACCCAAGTCTTCCTCTGCTAACTGGAAAGGCTCGAAGAAGTCCACCAAAGGCAACTCGAGTGACCATTTCCCATGCGCTATCCGTTTGCAGACTCCTACCCCGTATGTGTGCATGCCCAAATGGCAGCTTACTAAGGCAGACTGGCGGCTTTACTCCTCCCTGGCGACCTTCGGGAAACTGGATTTTCCCAGCTGTGATCCTCTTCGACGGTGCCCGGCCGGCCTCCATGTCGTCGGTGTGCACCACCAACCGTTTTTCTGCGTTGGACCCCACTGGCTGACAGCACAAGGAAGCCGATGCTTCTGTGGACCCCATGGAGCAGGATCCTCCTGCTTCTGTGCCCTGTAACAGCGACTCTTCACAGGCTGTCACTGAGCAGCTGCCGAGGTAACACCTCTTCTTCTCTTCCTCATCATGACTCTCCTCCAATGGAACGTTCGTGGCCTTCGGTCCCACAGAGAGATTTTACTGCTGCTTTCAGCATCGCAGTGTATCCCTTGTACTCTACCTTCAGGAAACGAAATTGCGTCCTCAAGACCGCTTTGAGCTTTCACATTTCTTCCAGGTTCTTTTTGACCTTCCCCCTGAGGTCGACATTCCATCTCATGGGGGCGTCATGCTGCTCATACGAGATGACGTTCATAGTCAACCCATCTCCCTGACTGCCCATCTTCAAGCTGTTGCAGTTCGTCTTGTCCTTCCCCACCTGACTTTTTCCTTCTGTACCATTTATGTCCCTCCATCCTTCAATGTCACCACAGCAGATTTCCTTCAGCTGATTGAGCAGCTACCTCCCCTATTTCTGAAACTCGGTGACTTTAATGCACATCATCCCATTTAGGGTTCTCCCAGAATCTGTCAGAGAGGTGCCCTCTTGGCTGATCTTTAATCAACTCAACCTCTTCTGCCTTAGCACTGGAGCAACCACATTCCTTTCCAACTCCTTGCACACTTATTCCCAGTTGGACCTATCCTTCTGCACTGCGCAGCTTGCTCATCATCTTGAATGGTCCGTTCTTTCTGACACCTACTCGAGTGACCATTTCCCATGGGCTATCCGTTTGCAGACTCCTACCCCGTATGTGTGCATGCCCAAATGGCAGCTTACTAAGGCAGACTGGCGGCTTTACTCTTCCCTGGCGACCTTCGGGAAACTGGATTTTCCCAGCTGTGATGAACTGCTGGAATAACTCACAAACGTTATCCTTACTGCTGCAGAACGTTCCATTCTTTGCACTTCCTCCTTAATATGCCAGTCCCTTGGTAGACTGAGACATGCCGTGATGCAATTCGAGCACAGAGACTGCTCTCCGCGATTTTAACCGTCATCCTACGATGGCAAACTGCATTCATTATAAACAGATGCATGCAAAGTGTCGTCGCGTTCTTCGGGATACAAAAAAGCTAGCTGGATTTCATTCACTAATTCTTTTAACAGTTCCACCCCTTCCTCTGTCGTGTGGGCCAACTGCCGACGGCTCTCTGGGGCCAAGATCAATTCGCCAATTTCCGGCCTGACAGTAGCAGACGGTGTTATCGTGGACCTTATTGCTACCTCCAACACCTTGGGTCGCCATTTTGCGGAAATTTCGAGCTATTCCCACTATCACCCTGCCTTCCTCCATCGGAAACGAGCGGAGGAAGCTCGGGCGATTCCCTCCTCTTCTCTGAATCGTGAGTGCAGCAGTGTCGCCTTTACTATGAGTGATCTAGATCATACTACCAGTTCAAACCCGATCCTCCACATTCAGATGTTGCAGCACCTTTCTCTTGCAGGCAAGCACTTTCTGCTTAACACGTACAACTGCATCTGGACAGAGGGCACATTTCCCAGACGTTGGCGTGAAGCCGCCGTCATACCCATTCCCAAGTCCGGTAAGGACAAAAACCTTCCTTCCAGCTACCGCCCCATCTCTCTCACCAGCTGCGTCTGTTAGGTGATGGATCGTATGACTCATGCCCAGCTGGTATGTTGGCTCGAGTCTCATAATTTACTATCGCCTACACAGTGTGTATTTCGAGCGCGCCGTTCTGCAGTTGACCATCTCGTTACTTTGTCCACCCATGTCATGAATGGTTTTCTGCGGAAATCCCAAACTGTGGCCGTGTTTTTCGATATGGAGAAAGCCTACGACGCATGCTGCAGAATTGGTATCCTCCATATTCTTTACACGTGGAGCTTCCGAGGCCGCCTGCCCTCTTTCCTTCAGGAATTTTTAAAAGACCGAGTTTTCAAGATGCGTGTGGATTCTGCCTTGTCGGACACCTGTATCCATGAAATCGGTGTGCCTCAGTGTTGTGTCCTGGGCGTCGTCCTCTTTGCTATCGCCATTAACCCTATGATGGCCTGTCTCCTGCCGGGCATCTCCGGCTCCCTTTTTGTTGATGATTTTGCCATTTCTCCGCAGACCTGTCTCACTGAGCGGCGTCTTCAGTGATGTGTTGACCGTCTTTACTCCTGGAGCATCGACAATGGCTTTATTTTTTCCACTGACAAAACCGTCTGTATGAATTTCTGGCGGCGCAAATGATTTCTACCACCATCTTTACTTATTGAGCCTGTTGCCCTTCCGTTCGTTGAAACTACGAAATTTCTGGGGCTCATGCTCGACAGGAAACTCTGTTGGTCCTCCCTTGTGTCTTACCTGGCAGCCTGCTGTATGTAGTCCCTCAATGTCTTACGTGTCCTAAGTGGTACTTCCGGGGTTTCGATCGAACCACCCTCCTCCGTTTGTACTGGTCCCTTGTCCGTTCGCAACTCGACTATGGGTGCTTTTTTTATGCGTCTGCACGTCCATCCCTCTTACGCCGTCTCAACACTATCCACCATGGCATTCGTTTGGCCACTGGCGTCCTTTACACTATCCCGGTTGGGATTCTGTGTGCTGAAGCTACTGAACTATCACTGTCCTACCGCCGTGACTTTTTCCTCAGCAGGTATGCATGCCGTTTGTCTGCCATGCGTGGCCACCAATCCTATACCTCCTTCTTTGATGATTCCTTTGATCGCCAGTATCAGGCACGTCCGTCATCTCTGTTACCTCCTGTAGTCCACTTTCGGCGCTTGATCCGGCAGCTCAACTTCACACTACCTGCAACTTTCCCAGTGGGTGTCAACCCTTCATCACCTTGGCCTTTTGAAGTGGCCCGAGTTAACATTGGCCTTCATTCGCTTCCTAAGGACAATACTCCAGCCTCGCTCTATCGCCTTCAGTTTCACGACCTTCACGTGGAATTTCGCGATAGTACCTTTGTGTACACTGATGGCTCTCGGAGTGACCGTGGTGTCGGGTGTGCCTTCGTCATTGGCGCCTACGTCTTTAGATATCGGCTTCCGGCACACTGCTCAATATTTACAGCCGAGCTGTTCGCCCTGTATCAGGCCACAGAGTACATCCGGCGACACAGACCTACCAATTGTGTCCTCTGCTCAGACTCTCTCAGCGCCCTTCAAAGACTATGTGCGCTGTATGCCGCCCTTCCGTTAGTGCAGCGGGTCCAGAAAAACTTACACTTGCACACTCTTGGTGAAGCCACTGTGCAGTTTATGTGGGTTTCTGGTCGTGTCGGTCTGCCAGGAAACGATGCTGCTGACGCTGCTGCCAGGGTTGCAGTCCTCGTACCTCAGCCCACTAGTCCCTATATTCCCTCCAAGATCTCTGTGTTGCCGTCTGTCAGGATGTGGTGTCCCTTTGGCATCGCCATTGGTCCTGCCTTGATGGGAATAAACTCAGGATTATTAAGCCTCTACCAGCGGCTTGGACGACCTCGTCTCGGCCCTCCCGCCGGGAGGAGGTCATTTTAAATAGGTTGCGTATTGGGCACTGCCTTTTTAGCCATCGTCATTTGATAACTGGTAACTGTTTACGTTCCCGCTTGGGTTTGCCGTCTGAGTTATCGGCCATTTTGGCAAATGAAGCGCGGACTGTCGATTGCGTTTTACTTTTTATCCTTCATAGCAACATAGCGAATACCATTTAATTTTTAGTTTTGGACCTCCGTTTCTGCATGATGTCTTTAGTCACCCTGTCTCCACGTCCCTGTTTCTAGCGGTCTTCTCTTATGTCAATTGGGACTGACGTTCAACCGTTTGTTTTCGTGTTCTACAGTTTTGACGTGGGCGCGTATGACTCCAGTTCTTTCTGCATCCTAAAACAAAACAAAACAAAACAAACCTTGACAGCTATGTGCCGCATGGACATTATTGCGGATCGTCTGCATCCTTTCACGCTTCAGTTTTACTCCACGGTGGTGGCATCTTCCAGTAAGTTAACTGAGGAGCATGATACTGAACTCACGTTGATATCTTGATAGCCAAATTCACCTGATCTATACCTGATGGAACATATCTGTGATGTTATCGAACTCGAGATCCCCATTGAAATTGCGTGGCATGTGCGTGGACTTCTGGTGCCATATGCCTCTAGAAACCTATGAAGCACTTCCGTTCCAAAGGTGGACCAACATGCTATTAATCACGTGTCGCTGTGTTTTGGCTCATCGGTGTACTGCCGTGTATCACATTTTAACGGAGTGAGAGTTATACATTGATGAGACAGTAATAGACAATTGAAATGCAAAAATGCATTCTATTTCAGTCTATTTCAGCGGAAAACGAGATATGCTTTATAAATTTTGTGAGTAGTCCAGACTCCAGCCTAAACTCTTACGTTGGATGTTTTAGTGCGTGTAAGAGTTTCTTGATCATCGTTTTAGTCCAGGACACAGCCAATCACAATTTTCTCCTCTAATCTACTGTCTTACATTTTTCATAGCGTCATTTAATCAAAAATTTTAGAAAGAGTTGATTTTACATGTTTAGAAATTATACTGAAGAACTGTAAGTATTACTCAAGCAAAAAAAAAATTTCCTCTCAAATGTACACTGTCCAATCACGTTGTAATGAATAACCACCTTTTGCAGCGCAGACCACTGCGAGACATGCAGGAAGACAGTCAATGAAGTTTTGGAAGGTGCCGAGAGGCATGTGGAGCCACACAGCCCCAGTGCTATGGCCAGTTGAACTGATTTCTTAGCTGAGGGTCCATGGCGCGAACAGCTCAATCGAGGTGGTCCCGCAGATTATCGATTGGGTTTAAATCGAGGGAGTCTGGTGAACAGCGGAGTAAGATAATGACATCCTGATGCTCGTAGAACCACTGACGTATACTGTGAGCTGTGTGTCACGTTGCGTGGTCCTGCTAGTAGATGCCATCGTGCCGAGGAAAAACAAACAGCATGTAGGTGTGGACATGGTCCCCAAGGATAGGTGCATACTTGTGTTGAGCCACAGTGCCTTCCACAATGATGAGATCACCCAGGGTACTCCACGAATACATTCTCCAGATCGTACTTTATTTGAAACTTCCTGGCAGACTAAATCTGTGTGCCAGACCGAGAATCGAACTTGGGACCTTTGCCTTTCGCGGGCAAGTGCTCTACCAAATGTACGACTCACGCCCCGCCCTCACAGCTTTACTTCTGCCAGTATCTCGTCACCTACCTTCCAAACTTTACAGAAGCTCTCCTGCGGAGACGAAATACTGGCAGAAGTAAAGCTGTGAGGGGGGATTGGGGGGGGGGGGGGGCATAAGTCGTGCTTGGGTAGCTCAGATGGTAGAGCACTTGCACGCGAAAGGCAAAGGTCCCGAGTTCGAGTCTCGGTCCGGCACACAGTTTTAATCTGCCAGGAAGTCTCATATCAGCGCACACACCGCTGCAGAGTGATAATCTCATTCTGGCATAATTTATTTATTTACGCGTCAAGTTCCATAGGACCAAATTGAGGAGCAAATCTGCGAGGTCCATGGAACCTGTCAGTGCACGAAATTACAGTATAAAAGTAATAACAGATAAAAATAAAATGTTTATGAACCCGAAAAAAAGTCAAGCCATAAGTTTAAGTAAACATAATCAACAATACAACAAGAATCAGCTTAATTATTCAAGGAACTCCTCGACAGAATAGAAGGAGTGACCCATGAGCAAACTCTTCGCTTTCGTCTTGAAAGCGCGTGGATTACAGCTAAGAGTTTTGAATTCTAGTGGTAGTTTACTGAAAAAGGATGCAGCAGTATATAGCACACCTTCCTGCACAAGAGTTAAGGAAGTCCGACCCAAATGCAGGTTTGATTTCTGTTGGGTATTAACACACCGTTCTCCCGGTCGTTATGATGGTATTCTTGACCGAAGACGCTACTATTCGGTCGAGTAGCTCCTCAATTGGCATCACGAGGCTGAGATGGCATAGAAATAGGTCTAAAATTGTCTACATTATCCTTTTCTCCCTTTTATAAAGCGGCTTTGCTACTGAGTACTTTAATCGTTCAGGAAACTGACCATTTCTAAAGGAAGAACTACAAATATGGCTAAATACAGAACTAACATGTGCAGCACATTACTTTAATATTCTGCTAGGTACTCCATCATATCCATGAGAGTCCTTAGTCTTCAGTGGTTTAATTATTGACTCAATCTCCCCCTTGTCTGTATCACAGAGGAGTATTTCAGACATCAATCTGGGAAAGGCATTTGCCAAGAAAGTTATATGATTCCTTGTAGAAACTAAATTTTTATTTAATTTACCAGCAATGCTCAGAAAATGATTGTTAAATACTGTACATGTATCTGATTTATCAGTAAGAGAAATATTTTTACTGCGAACTGACTTTATACCGTCGGACTTGTGCTGCTGAGCAGACACTTCCTTCACAACTGACCATATGGTTTTAATTTTATCCTGTGAATTAGCTATTCTATTTGCATACCACATACTCTTAGCCTTCCTAATAACATTTTTGAGCACCTTACAATACTGTTTGTAATGGGCTACTGTAGCTTGATTGTGACTACTTCTAACATTTTGATATAATTCCCGCTTTGTTCTACATGATATTCTTATCCCACTAATCAGCCACCCAGGATGCCTTTTACTGCTAGTACCCCGTTTAGAACGCTCTAATGGAAAGCAACTCTCAAAGAGCATGAGAAATGTGCTAAGAAAAGCTTTATTTTTGACATAAATGTTTTCAGCACTATAAACATCCTGCCACTCTTGTTCTTTGACGAGGTTTAGAAAACTCTCTATTGCTGTTGGATTAATTTTCCTACGTAATTTGTAATGATATGTAACATTTGTTTGAGTACAAAAGCCTTTTAGTGTTAAAATTTGTGCATCATGGTCTGAAAGGCCATTCACCCTTTTACTTACAGAATGCCCATCTAATAATGAAGAATGAATAAAGATATTGTCTATGGCTGTGCTACTGTTGCCGGCCGCGGTGGCCAAGCGGTTAAAGGCGCTACAGTCTGGAACCGCGCGGGCGCTACGGTCGCAGGTTCGAATCCTGCCTCGGGCATGGATGTGTGTGATGTCCTTAGGTTAGTTAGGTTTAAGTAGTTCTAAGTTCTAGGGGACTGATGACCTTAGAAGTTAAGTCCCATAGTGCTCAGAGCCATTTGAACCATTTTTTGTGCTACTGTTCCCCTGCCCCTAGTTGGAAGAAACACAATCTGCATCAGATCATATGAATTTGGCAGATCTACCAACATCCTTTTTCCTGCACCATCATGTACAAAATTAATATTGAAGTCACCATATATAACTAATTTCTGGTACTTCCTATAAGCCGGCCGGGGTGGCCGTGCGGTTGTAGGCGCTACAGTCTGGAGGCGAGCGACCGCTACGGTCGCAGGTTCGAATTCTGCCTCGGGCATGGATGTGTGTGATGTCCTTAGGTTAGTTAGGTTTAATTGGTTCTAAGTTCTAGGCGGCTGATGACCTCAGAAGTTAAGTCGCATAGTGCTCAGAGCCATTTACTTCTTATAAAGCGAATCACGAACCATCTCTAGCTTGAGCAGAAATGCTCTGAAGTCAGAGTTAGGGGATTTATAAACAACAATTAGAAGTTCAGTTTCACTAAATTCAACTGCCCCTTCACAACATTCAAATATCTGTTCAGTGCAGTGCTGTAATACGTTCAAAAAATGGTTCAAATGGCTCTGAGTACTATGGGACTTAACATCTGAGGTCATCAGTCCCCAAGAACTTAGAACTACTTAAACCTAACGAACCTAAGGACACCACACACATCAATGCCCGAGGCGGGATTCGAACCTTCGACCGTAGCGGTCACGTGGTTACGGACTGAAGCGCCTAGAACCGCTCGGCCACACCGGCCGGCGCTGTGATACGTCTATGGACTCAAATAGAAGACTGTTTTTTACGTTCATGGCCATTCCCCCACACGCAAAGGAGTCCTTGAAAAACAGCCAGCTAATTTGTATCTCTCTTCCGGACTGGACCCTTCTGACGGTTGGTTCAGGGCATTTGCTTTCAGGAGGTTCTCGTCAAATGAGCATAAAAAGTTATTCAGCTGAAAAGGCCACCTATCGCAACTCAGTGGACGTCCAGTCGCAGTAATGGTGTGCTAATTCCAGTCTTCGTCGCCGACCAACAGCAGTCAGCATGGGTGCATGACCAGGCGCGTACTGTAGAGGCCTATAAGCAGCAACGTTTGCTGAACGGTCGTTGAGGAGACACTGTTGGTAGCCCCGTGGGTCATCTGGGAGGTCAGTTGATCAACGGCTGAACGTCTATTCGCCTATGCTCATCACGACAGCTGTCGTTCAGCCCTGCCATCTGTAGCCTTAGTTGCACCGCAGTTGCCTCGGCGCCGGTTTTGGATAGCGCCATTTCGCATGGACATTGCATTTAACCACGGCGGCACATGAACAGTATACAAACATAGCCGTTACGTAAATGCTTCCACCCTTGACCCAAAAGCCAATGACGTCAGATAAATTGCTCCGTATTCGCATTATGTCAACGACTACACTGTTTGCCGGGTCTCCCCGACACTTTATACACTGAAGCGCCAAAGAAACTGGCATAGGCATGCGTATTCAAATATAGAGATACGTAAACAGGCAAAATGCGGCACTGTAGTCGGCAACGCCTATATAAGACAACAAGTGGCTGTTAGATCAGTTACTGCTGCTACAATGGCAGGTTATCAAGATTTAAGTGAGTTTGAACGTGGTGTTATAGTCGGCGCACAAGCGATGGGACACGGCATCTCCGAGGTAGCGATCAAATAGGAATTTTCCTGTACGACCATGTCACGGGTGGACCGTGAGTATCAGACATCGCTGCGACCGGAAAAAGATCCTGCGAGTACAGGACCAACGTGACTGAAGAGAATCGTTCAACGCGGCAGAAGTGCAACCCTTCCGCAAATTGCCGCAGATTTTAATGCTGGGCCATCAACAAGTGTCAGCGTGCGAACCATTCAACGAAACATCATCGATAAGGGCTTTCGGAACCGAAGGCCCACTCGTGCGCCGTTGATGACTGCACGACACAAAACTTTATGCCTTCCCTGGGCCTGTCAACACCGACATTGGACTGTTGATGACTGCAAACATGTTGCCTGGTCGGACGAATCTCGTTTCAAATCGTATCGAGCGGATGGACATTTACGGTTATGGAGACAACCTCATGAATCCATGGACCCTGCATGTCAGCAGGGGACTGTTGAAGCTGGTGGAGGCTCCGTAATGGTATGGGGCGTGTGCAGCTGGAGTGATATTGGCCCTCTGATACGTCTAGATAGGCCTTGGCAGGTGGCACGTACGTAACATCCTGTCTGACACCTGCATCCATTCATATCCACTGTGCATTCCGACGGACTTGGGCAATTCCAGCAGGACAATGCGACACCCCACTCGTCCATAATTGCTAGAGAGTGGTTCCAGGAACACTCTTCTGAGTTTAGACTATTCTGTTGGCCACCGAACTCTGCAGACATGAAAGGTACTGAGCACATCTGGGATGCCTTACAACGTGCTGTCCAGAAGGGGTCTCCGCCCCCTCGTACTCTTACGAATTTAGGGATTACCCTGCAGTATTCATGGTGTCAGTTCCCTCCAGCACCATGTCAGACATTAGTCGAGTCTATGCCACGTCGTGTTGTGGCACTTCTGCGTGCTCACGGGGGCCCTACACGATATTAGGCAGGCGTACCAGTTTCTTTGGCTCTTCAGTGTATAACCTCCACAGCTAGTTAACCTGCCGCCTGTGAATGGTTTTGCACGTTGATGTCGAACATAGGCAGTGGTCACGTTACTGAGGCTGGACAGTGCGAGTGTGTGTGTGTGTGTGTGTGTGTGTGTGTGTGTGTGTGCGTGTGTGTGTGTGTGTGTTTGTGTGTATCTTAGTGATCTTGATTGAAAGTTTTGGCCTTGTTTCAGTTACACGCATCTCAAAAAAGGTTTAGTAAAGGTGGTAAAGAAATGAAGACGTGAATGTCGTGCGTCAAATAAATACGAGTATACCGTCATCGCCATCTTCATCATCTACTTTTTATTGTTTAACCTGAATGAAGGGACACTGGTTATAGCGATGGAACTGCATACGGCGGGACTGGTGTTTAATTCCCTGTGCAGCCATTCAGATTTCCTTTTTCTGTGGTTTTTGTTCCCGAAAGCAGCAAATCTGGCTTCGATTCTTGGCCTAGCGCAAATGCTCAATAGCAACGTTACATTCCGCCGAGAAGTCCCTAGTCACACGAATCAAGTGCTACGTGGCAGAGTGCTCACAGCTACGGGCCGTTATTGGAGTACGCAATATGAACAAACTACAGGGTTATGGCTGTCTTGGCCTACTGGGCGTAACCGACTATGCACCCACTTCCACAGCGCTCTCACGTATGGAACACTGCAACATAGCTGCACAGATGGGTCGATACAGTCTGCTTTTGGCTGAGCTGGTAGCTCGCATGCCATTGCGTCAGCCTCCATTGTTCAGGAATACAAAAGCCTCAGAGAAGAGTGGACACGTGAATGGCTTCGCTGACCGTCTGCGTATTTTAGGCGAGTTCCGCTCCAACCTGTCTCACAATGAGCGGACGCATTCGTAGTGGTAGGAGACTGGCAACGTAGTGAACATACGCCAAGTAGGACGGTTTGGGATGATGTGTCGTTAGGTGATAGGTTTGGTAGGCTGAAGTTACTGACCCCGTAAGTGCGCTTTCACCCATGACGTAAGGATGTCTGAGGTGTGTCGCAGCATACGCACGCAAAGGTAGACAGAACATTAGCTGTATTTGTTCTGTCAGAGACGGCAAATGACTTGGAAGAACAGTTGAACAGAATGGATAGTGCCTTGAAAAGAGGTCATTAGATGAATAGCAACAACATTGAAACAAAGGTACTGGAATGTGGTCGGGTTAGGTGATGCTGTGAGAATTATATCAGGAAATGAGATACACTCCTGGAAATTGAAATAAGAACACCGTGAATTCATTGTCCCAGGAAGAGGAAACTTTATTGACACATTCCTGGGGTCAGATACATCACATGATCACACTGACAAAACCACAGGCACATAGACACAGGCAACAGAGCATGCACAATGTCGGCACTAGTACAGTGTATATCCACCTTTCGCAGCAATGCAGGCTGCTATTCTCCCATGGAGACGATCGTAGAGATGCTGGATGTAGTCCTGTGGAACGGCTTGCCATGCCATTTCCACCTGGCGCCTCAGTTGGACCAGCGTTCGTGCTGGACGTGCAGACCGCGTGAGACGACGCTTCATCCAGTCCCAAACATGCTCAATGGGGGACAGATCCGGAGATATTGCTGGCCAGGGTAGTTGACTTACACCTTCTAGAGCACGTTGGGTGGCACGGGATACATGCGGACGTGCATTGTCCTGTTGGAACAGCAAGTTCCCTTGCCGGTCTAGGAATGGTAGAACGATGGGTTCGATGACGGTTTGGATGTACCGTGCACTATTCAGTGTCCCCTCGACGATCACCAGTGGTGTACGGCCAGTGTAGGAGATCGCTCCCCACACCATGATGCCGGGTGTTGGCGCTGTGTGCCTCGGTCGTATGCAGTCCTGATTGTGGCGCTCACCTGCACG
Source organism: Schistocerca serialis cubense (assembly GCF_023864345.2). NCBI lineage: Eukaryota > Metazoa > Arthropoda > Insecta > Orthoptera > Acrididae > Schistocerca > Schistocerca serialis. The sequence continues at coordinate 310,810,393 of NC_064640.1, forward strand.
GCGCCAAACACGCATACGACCATCATTGGCACCAAGGCAGAAGCGACTCTCATCGCTGAAGACGACACGTCTCCATTCGTCCCTCCATTCACGCCTGTCGCGACACCACTGGAGGCGGGCTGCACGATGTTGGGGCGTGAGCGGAAGACGGCCTAACGGTGTGCGGGACCGTAGCCCAGCTTCATGGAGACGGTTGCGAATGGTCCTCGCCGATACCCCAGGAGCAACAGTGTCCCTAATTTGCTGGGAAGTGGCGGTGCGGTCCCCTACGGCACTGCGTAGGATCCTACGGTCTTGGCGTGCATCCGTGCGTCGCTGCGGTCCGGTCCCAGGTCGACGGGCACGTGCACCTTCCGCCGACCACTGGCGACAACATCGATGTACTGTGGAGACCTCACGCCCAACGTGTTGAGCAATTCGGCGGTACGTCCACCCGGCCTCCCGCATGCCCACTATACGCCCTCGCTCAAAGTCCGTCAACTGCACATACGGTTCACGTCCACGCTGTCGCGGCATGCTACCAGTGTTAAAGACTGCGATGGAGCTCCGTATGCCACGGCAAACTGGCTGACACTGACGGCGGCGGTGCACAAATGCTGCGCAGCTAGCGCCATTCGACGGCCAACACCGCGGTTCCTGGTGTGTCCGCTGTGCCGTGCGTGTGATCATTGCTTGTACAGCCCTCTCGCAGTGTCCGGAGCAAGTACGGTGGGTCTGACACACCGGTGTCAATGTGTTCTTTTTTCCATTTCCAGGAGTGTATTTAAAGTAGTAGAAAACTTTTGCTATTTGAGCAGGAAAATATCTAACGATACCCGAAGTAGAGACGGTGTAAAATGCGGAAAGAAAATAGTTTATGAAAAAGAGAAATTTGTTAACATCAAATGTTAATTTAAGTGTTAGGAAATTATTTCTGAAGGTACATGTCTAAATGCAACCTTGTACGGAAGTGAAACATAATATGGAATATGTAGTCAAGGTTGTTTCGAATACGCTGCAGAAGTTTCGCTGGGAAGCCCTAACACATACTCCGTACAGATCCCGGTCTCTCCACGTAGGATTTCCATAATTTTGGAGCTCTGAAGAAAGACAGTCGTGGTCGTCGATTTGCTCGGACGAAGAGGTGCATGTTTCCGCAGGCAACTTCTGACAGTTTTCAATGAAGGCATTGACCGTCTTGTCTCACAAAGGGTTAAATGTATTAACAGTTATGGCGATTACTTTTGAAATAATGAACAGTTTACTTACTTTTTTCGATCTGTTTCTTTTTTATTTAACTGCCCCTTACTCTTTAGGTACCCTTATTTGTTTTATGAAATGTATTCCACTGAAATGAATTGAATAGTAGAGAGTGTTGCGATTACTTTAGGTTCGCATGATTTTGTTGTTACAATTCTAATCCAGTGAAACATATTAATATACTGGGAGGTACGAAATCTTTTCACGTAAAAAGAATTCAGTCTTTTTACCTAATCCATTGAATCTAACCTGAGTTTCCTATGGTTTTGTATTTATTATTGCAGGTGTTTGTCTAAATGATTTCCATTAATGGTAAACGGTCGACATTTTCATCCCTTCTTGCACATTTTAAGACTTTTAAAATACATTAAATTTTTATACTATACGTATCTAAATAAAATAATTTATTTTGCTTACAGTGTTTCTTTCATAATGGTGTTATAAATAGTCCCACTTTTTATTACCCTGCTTCGCTTCCTTCTGCATATTTAATGACATTGTGTCACTGAAACAGTTCACTAAATGAGTAATAATTGAATAAAAATAAAATTAAAATAAATAAATTGGATTCAACCAGTATTTCTACTTGTACGTACTGACAGCAGTCGCTACACTGAGATTTTAGAGCTCTAGCTACAGACCCTCCCTTAAGCAAGTACACATACCTCATTTCAGAAAGAAAGTGCCCGGCCACATGTGGTAATGGCTTTGTAAGCCTTCTTTGATGAAAGGCAGGTATCACTGCGTACCTGATAAGCATATTTGTGTAACACGTCAGCTGTTCAACGTGTCTGGGCACACAACTTGGTCATTTCAGCTCTCTGACACCCACTGTACACGACTTGTGGACAAATAGCATGGAGAGATATTCCCCAGTAACTTACCCACAATCTCCCTGATTTTATGCAACGATGTTTAGAGGCTGTGGCCGCCTGTTGCTGTGGACAGCACATTTTTCTGCTGGGAAAGCCAATTGTTTTGAAGGCACTTGTACTGCATGAAGGTGTGTAAGTTCCATATGATCAGTATCAACTAACGTTGCTACAGTACTGATGGGTAGATTGAGTTGTCATCCCCTGTGGCGCGCGGGGAAACAGCGCAATCTGAGGCGCCTTGCCACGGCTCGCGCGGCGCCCCCCATCGGAGGGTCGAGTCCTCCCTCGGGCACGGGTGTGTGTGTTGTTCTTAGAGTAAGTTAGAATAAGTAGTGTGTAAGCCTAGGGATCGATGACCTCAGCAGTTTGGTCCCATAGAAACTTACCACAAATTTTCAATATTTCCTCCTGTGTGAGATTCTCTAATACTGCATGCACCACTTTTTGTACTTACGGCACTGCAACTTTGTTTCCCACCCATCGGGAAAACCGAAACTGCGTACGCAGAATTATTCACCAGGGCGCCATGAATTAATTTCAGTAAAGCATCTGATGATGCTAATCTCTTAGTCTACCAACATTTTGATACTTTTGCATTCAGAAACAATTCCACAATACATTCACAACTAAGAATAGCTGCTGCTAGGTAGCAGAGAGCTTCCCAAAAAACTCATATTGTACTCCAGGAGGCTTACGACCAACAAGTCCAATTTCACCTAACGCACATTTATTCTATCAACTTGATACAATGGGGTGGATATGCCACTGGCTGAAGGCATTTTGACCAACAGCAAAGGGATGTGGTGGAACCAATTATTTCTTATTTTTATCAAAATACATAAAAATAATGAAAAATTAGATGACGTTCTACATGAATATCCCTAAATGATATTAATTTATGTTACAAGTGAAAATACACACATCAAAAGAGTTTTGTATCATCCCGGTTCCCATAACTCCTGAAGATTCACGTTGACTGCGGATATTGCATCACTGACACAGTCCCTTCGACTGTTCAGAGATGTCACTAAACTCGCCCAAAGATGTAAACAACCATGCATGAGCAGCGCCTATTAGACGGAGAGGGTCCGACAGCCGATCATTTACAGTCATTCCACCAGGAAGGAGGTACACGGCTCGTGTTGTCTGTAGTTCAACCATGCCTACACGGTCAATACCGCGGTTCGATCGCGTGCGCATTATTACTTTGTGCCAGGGAGGGTTCTCAACAACAGAAGTGTCTACGCGTCTCGGAGTGAACCAAAGCGATGTTGTTCGGACATGGAGGAGATAGAGACAGGAACTGTCGATGACATGCCTCGCTCAGGCCGCCCAAGGGCTACTACTGCAGTGGATGACCGCTACCTACGAATTATGGCTCGGAGGAACCCTGACAGCAAGACACCATGTTGAATAATGCTTTTCGTACAGCTACAGGACGTCGTGTTACGACTCAAACTGCGCGCGGCTTCACTCTCGACGTCCATGGCGAGGTCCATTTTTGCAACCACGACTCCATGCAGCGCAGTACAGATGGGCCCAACAACACGCCGAATGGACCGCTCAGGATTGACATCATGTTGTCTTCACCGATGAGTGTCGCATATGCCTTCAACCAGAAAATCGTCGCAGACGTGTTTGGAGGCAACTCAGACAGGCTGAACGCCTTAGACGCACTGTCCATCGAATGCAGCAAGGTGGAGGTTAAGAAACTTCCTGGCAAATTAAAACAGTGTGCCGGACCGAGACTCGAACTAGGGACCTTTGCCTTTCGCGGGCAAGTGCTCTACCAAATGAGCTACCCAAGCACGACTCACGCCCCCTCCTCATAGCTTTACTTCTGCCAGTATCTCGTTTCCTACCTTCCAAACTTTACAGAAGGTTTCCTGCGAACCTTGCAGAACTAGCACTCCTGAAAGAAAGGATATTGCGGAGACATGGTTTAGCCACAGCCTGGGGGATGTTTCCAGAATGAGATTTTCACTCTGCAGCGGAGTGTGCGCTGATGTGAAACTTCCTGGCAGATTAAAACTGTGTGCCGGACCGAGACTCGAACTCGGGACCTTTGCCTTTCGCGGGCAAGTGCTCTACCAACTGAGCTACCCAAGCACGACTCACGCCCCCGTCAGGACGTGACAACTTCAAAACTGATCTCCATGTTCTCATGCAGTCTGTGTCATACATGATACTGATTATCAGCTCGAAGCAGCTGGCACGATAACTCAACGGACCAAAGTTTCGGTGTACAGCGTTGTATAGTCCCATGAACAACAGCACACGTCTAGGACAGCTCTATCTCTGGTCTATCTTAACAGAGGCACTTTGAAGGGCAACCGAACACATCACTGACCTGTCGGTTATGTCTCGTAGTCGTCATACTAAATTGAGCAGCGATAAAAGTAATCTCTGCCTTCTCTAACTTATTAAAAAAGCTGACAGATATTAAGAGTAATTTTGAAAACAAATTTAAATTATTTAACGACTATTTGTCGTATCCGCTTATGGCTGTCAACAATCATTAACTAGATGAAGCCGGCAGTGGTGGCCGAACGGTTCTAGGCGCTTCACTCTGGAACCGCGCAACTGCTACGGTCGCAGTTTAGAGTCCTGCCTCGGGCATGGATGTGTGTGATGTCCTTAGGTTAGTTAGGTGTAAGTAGTTCTAAGTTCTAGGGGACTGATGACCTCAGATGTTGAGTCCCATAGTGCTCAGAGCCATTTGAACCATTTGAATTAGAATTAGATGAAGTTTGTGGGTTCATCCCACGCCAAACTACTAAATTCAAATAAATTTTAGGTAGTTTAGCGTGGTTATGGCTTGCTAGCGATTAACCTTAAAGAATGTGCGGTGGTGGTAGTGGTGCATTGCGCTGTCAGCGACGAACGAGAACGCTTTCGAGACAGTATTTCAGATACTCTTGTTACGTTTGGGCGTTCCATGTGTTCAGTATCTACGATGCTTCAATCACATCGGTAAGTTCAGTGGCGTCTCCATGAACAGTTAGTGTGTCTTAAATGAATGTACGAGTGTCTACTGAAAAGTAATGCCTCTGAATTTCTTATGTGGAAACTCTTAAAGCTTTTCAAATACAACAAGTGATATTAACATTCTACATCTTTATTCTTCATGTCTACATATTTACTTCTCACTGTAGTCACCCTGGCGACGAACACATTTCTCCCTAAGAGACTAGTTTGTTGATGCCGTCACCACAGAAGGTCTGATTTTGTTGTCGGAGCCACAACCTCCCTCTGTATGCACCGCTTCTTCAGGGACGAAGTGAAGTCCTCAAAGGTGTTCTTTAAGTTTTGGAGACAGATCGAAATCGGATCGGCCAAGATGGGATTGTATGGAAGATGATCAACGACAGGAGAGAGAAGGTGTCGGATTCTTGCAGATGTCGTGGAGCTCATGTGTGGTCTGGCATTATCATGCTGATGAAGAGGGTACTCCTTGTGAGGACAAGCTCTTCGAATTCGTAATTCGATTACAATACGCTGTTTCTCACGCACCGATGTAGTCGCGATACACAGCGCCATGTTACACGCTATCTAGCAATCTAGCGACAGAGGGCTGGTAATATGTAGCCACGAAGAATAAAGATGTGGACTTTTAATAACGTTTGTTTTATTTAAAAAGTTTTAAGAGTTTCCGTATAAAAAATTCAGAGGGATTACTTTTCAGCACGCCCTCAAAGAAAGAGTACTGATAAACCAATGAATTATGCCATCATCCCACTACGACTATTCTCTGAATATTTTCCTGTGAGTGAAGATGAGGTATTATAGAAAAGTCATGGCAAACTATCCTGAGATTACATTTCCCGCCCACACACGGCGAGAGTTTCTACTGCTTGTCTTCACGCCTGTCAAATACTGCCTTGTCCAGCAAGGTCCCTGGATCTCTCCTCAGTTGCGAACATTTGGAGCATTATGGGGAGGGACTTCTAGCCAAGCCGAATAACTGCTTACGCAGGGATCAGAGATGGAACAACGCATTACTGACTTGCTCAATTTGTGAACCTCTTTCTCTTGAATAAATCTTTCAATTTTTCCGACATTGTAATCATTTATTTGTCTGTACATGTACATGACATCTACCAATTCCCGTCCCTTTTGTATAATTCCTTCGTGGGGCGTCCTTTCTGTCTCAGAGTGTATTATTTTCGTAAATAAATTGCCACATTGCACATGCAAATAGAATATGGCGAACGTGATCCATGGAACATGAAAATAACATAATCCTCCTAAGGCTGACTGCACTAGCACCGTATTGCGTGACTGATCTGTGAAGAACTATAAAGTTAAGTAACGGAACGAAAGCAATTGAGCAACGGATAATATCCTTCTGCATAGAAAAAAACTGAAGCTACGAATCTATTTCTGTGAATTCCAATTGCTACCCTAATTCATCTCGTTTCTTGACGCCACAAACAGCCATAGACCAAAACAAATACTTCACACTTTGGAAGTAATTGAAAGGTTGACAACCACACAGTTGAAGGAAAAGAACAGATTTATACCAGACGATTCCTTGTGGACACTATACGACGGAGAAAGAAATAATTTGGTGAAAGGAAATGACAAAAACCATACTATTAGCGTTGTGTTTGTAAAACCAGCTGATCACCTTGGAGGTTTCAATTTTTTTCTTGTTTCTCTGGCTGCATAAAAAGGAAATTATTAAATGTTAATAATACCAAGCATTCTTTCTGGAACTCATCAGGAGCGATTCTTCCAAAAATTCCATGCACTATAAATGAGAAGCTTCCGATGAAACACTTAATTATGATTTTCGAAAACACAAATTAAGCTTCTTACTGTCACGCCATTTAAATCATCCGTGTACAATTAACACATGAGAATAATACACTCGTGGAAATGGGAAAAAGAACACATTGACACCGCTGTGTCAGACCCACCATACTTGCTCCGGACACTGCGAGAGGGCTGTACAAGCAATGATCACACGCACGGCACAGCGGACACACCAGGAACCGCGGTGTTGGCCGTCGAATGGCGCTAGCTGCGCAGCATTTGTGCACCGCCGCCGTCAGTGTCAGCCAGTTTGCCGTGGCATACGGAGCTCCATCGCAGTCTTTAACACTGGTAGCATGCCGCGACAGCGTGGACGTGAACCGTATGTGCAGTTGACGGACTTTGAGCGAGGGCGTATAGTGGGCATGCGGGAGGCCGGGTGGACGTACCACCGAATTGCTCAACACGTGGGGCGTGAGGTCTCCACAGTACATCGATGTTGTCGCCAGTGGTCGGCGGAAGGTGCACGTGCCCGTCGACCTGGGACCGGACCGCAGCGACGCACGGATGCACGCCAAGACCGTAGGAGCCTACGCAGTGCCGTAGGGGACCGCACCGCCACTTCCCAGCAAATTAGGGACACTGTTGCTCCTGGGGTATCGGCGAGGACCATTCGCAACCGTCTCCATGAAGCTGGGCTACGGTCCCGCACACCGTTAGGCCGTCTTCCGCTCACGCCCCAACACGCAGCAAATGGAGTAATGGACAAGTTTGTATGCCAGAGTGCACCACTGCGGCCGTGGAGGGCATCTGGGAATGATTGGAGTGGTAGGAATTCTGATGTTATCAATATATACAGTGCCAACACTTGGCAGTGATCGATATCGAATAGCTCAATTTTCCACAGACAATAGATGCGCACACACGATCACGGAGACAGCCAAACATATACTAAGTATTAGTTCACTATTCAGCTATCCAGAGAGCGCCACAAGGACCGTCAAGGGACTTGTCCCTGCTGCTGCAGGCAAGAACTGTCTAGCTGGCCAGCTGGGATTTTTCTTTGTACCTAACAGCCCATGACAGGCTAACTTAATACATGACTTCCGGTCACCACCTACATCCACCACGCACCCGAACTGCCAGTGAAGTCATCCTAAAAAACCAGCCACATATTTATCAACGTAATTACAATTAAATATTACGTCTGCAGTCCCAATCTGGTGACATTCGACAGTGACCGAAGTATTAGAAACACATCCTCCTGACGGCTGTGGTTCTGTCAGTTTGACATATCAATCTCTGTGTCCTCCATGTGACTGCACATAATTTTCCACATAAAGTCTCTCATACACTTTATGGTATCGATGCGTTCAAATCTCAATCTTTAACGTCAAATCCATAAATTCCTTATGAATGCACGTAGTCATTTTCTTTGCGCATGTTGGGACACGTACCACAGTAAATTTACATCCCAACAAATACTTCATAAGCCCGCTGATCACAGCGAATCCATCACACATCCCTTACTAAGCATAATAATTCGACAATAACTGAATGCTGGTGACTTCAAACAATATTGAGCGAAAATCCATGATCTATGGACATGTTTCATTTGTTTTTCTTGCAAGTGGTATCAGTTTGTCTTATGAAGAAAGACATACTCGTCTTATAATCGACCAGCCATTAAAAACACGATCGCAACGACCATGTCACTGTCACCCTGCATAAAAAAGGTCTTGGTTCCACAGGATACTCATGTTAAAAACTATACATGCTTTATAAATTGAGGAATGCTATTGCTTCCAAATTAACTGGAATTCCGCCCAAATACCGCGACATTGGATATGTACAGTGTTCACAGAGTGTGTATTAAGAGACCAAAAGTATGGGTGCATGTCGCCAGTGGTGAAAGCTGTTTCACCCTTCTCACCGAATTCAGATAGTGACGTGGCTAAGGAACGTGGTGTTAAGCCAATATTTGCAACTCCCTCATGCCGCTGCTAGATATTTTGCATCCAAACAAACAGTGTTTGTAACACATTCTATCTGCATCTGACATACTTCCACCTTGCAGTCTCCTATCCCAATCACTATGGTGACAAACTTGAAGATGATAAAATACTTCCTTCTACACAAGAGTAAAACATAGATTCTTTGTGATTCATGCACAAATAGCTTTCCAAAGGTGTATAGCGCCCACTGTTCACATCCGATTATGGGTCAGAAGTTATACAATGCTCGCATCAGTCCTACAAAATGATCATCAGCAATGGAAATTGCCTTTTACAAGAAAACAGACAAACGCATAGCACAGGTGTGCCGGCCGCGGTGGCCGAGTGGTTCTAGGCGCTCAGTCCGGAACTGCGCGACTGCTTCGGTGGCAGGTTCGAATCCTGCCTCGGGCATGGATGTGTGTGATGTTCTTAGGTTAGTTAGGTTTAAGTAGTTCTAAGTTCTAGGGGACTGATGACCATAGATGTTAAGTCCCATAGTGTTCAGAGCCACTTTAACCATTTTTTTTTTTTTTTTTTTTTAGCACAGGTGTCTGATATATGAAATTACATACCATGCTGCACTAACTCCGTAAACAAGACAGCTGTCAAGAAAATGTACACATTTGGTTTCCAGTACCTCACAATCAATTGTCACTAACTTAGAATGACTGCACTTATGCCGCGCGGGATTAGCCGAGCGGTCAGGGGTGCTACAGTCATGGACTGTGCGGCTGGTCCCGGCGGAGGTTCGAGTCCTCCCTCAGCCATGGGTGTGTGTGTTTGTCCTTAGGATAATTTAGGTTAAGTAGTGTGTAAGCTTAGGGACTGATGACCTTAGCAGTTAAGTCCCATAAGATTTCACACACATTTGAACATTTTTGAACTGCACTTATGAAACTGAAGACTGTTTATGTCAAAGATGTGGCAGAGAAATGGACTACTTCGCATACATCTTCGTTCGTCTAGAGGAAGATGCTGAAATAGGTTTTCCATCGTTGGACATTATTGATGACACATGCGTTGGAAGTCCTGTGCTGACTGTGGTATGGAGATGTTTGCTGTTGACGTTTGCAGGTAGATAGTGCTCTACCACATACAGGACATGCAATAGTATACAAGCCGATCACAAGTTACACTACATAACTGATGCACCCCAAGGAAACAATGTAAAAAAATCAGCTTACCATTAAATCAGACCTCGTTACAACTCCTCTCAACCGGTCACTACATCTACTTTGTATCATCCTTCAATGCAGAGCCATATTAATTTAGAGGCAGATGGTTCTCTCTTCCAGGAAAGCATCAAAGACACCAGTGAACTTGCATGTATCACTATACCCTCACTAGGTATACAGTAGAATGTTGTTACAAACCATGCAGTAACTGTTCTGTAAGGTATTTTTTCCTGAAATCGCAGTGTTGTGATTGGTGGAGCACATTGTAAATACTGTTTTTTAGGTCTTAAAACCCCTAAACAGTTTTGCACAGGGTCAAATAAGTGATCCATTTTGTAGCTGTATATTGCAGCCCCCCCCCCCCAGCTGATAATACAATGCTCTTTAGCTAGAGACATTTTATAAAAATCTATAAGGTAGTTGCCAATAGCTTTGGGGTCACACCTGGGCTTATCATCCGACATATATAAACTTATTACTCTACAGTAGGCGGTTATCCACATTAAACATTCAATTCCAAACGTCTTATGGCTGTTGACAAAATATGACTATTTCATTGGTTCCCAGTACTTCCATGCCAACTTTCCTGTGTATTTCTCTTGCTGTCACGTACTCGCTTCCATTTACAAGAACTGTCCTGCACCAAGCGGGAGACATGCAAGTACTTCGTCATTCTCCCTCAATTTCCCCGCATTTTGTCGTATTTTCCCTCAATTTATACGTATTTCCGGAAATTTTCGTAATTTAATCGATTTTATGTCACTTCTTCCCATGCAATCATGACATCACTTCTCGCCACATATTCTAAAATTGCTTGTAAATGTAGTACAGTTGTCAACACCCAGCACAACTGCACTATTTCTCTGGTCAGATAGTATATTATAGCACTGTACTCGAATGCATCCAGTCACTTCCAACCAACAGTTGCAGGTATTTTCTCTGTTTTCTGCGTGTTTGTGCGTTCGTGTGTCGCAGATGGCTCCCATGGCCCAGTCCTCCTGCTGGTGGATCCCCCTTCAGATATAGAAGACATCTCCAGATATAATGTGTGATGGCTCCACCTTCGAACCCTATCCTGGGTGTACCCTAGTGTGGATCTGCGTCTGAACAGGACTCTGGATATAATGTGTGGCAGATTTACTTTCAGACCCTATCCCAGAGACTCTGTATATAATGTGTGGCAGATTTACCTTCAGACCCTATCCCAGACATGGCGTATTTTGGATCCACACCAAACATCACTCCCAGACCCTATCCCAGAGACTCTGGATATAATATGTGGCAGATTTACCTTCAGACCCTATCCCAGACATGGCATATTTTGGATCCACGCCAAACATCACTCTGGATATGATGGGTGGTGGATCCACACTTGAACATTAGTTCAGGTCTACTCTTCATCATAGGAGCCATCTTTGAAAGAAGCATTTTCCGTTGCTGATGATCATTTTATAGGACTGATGCAAGCATAGTATAATTTCTGAAGCGTAATCGGATGTAAACAGTGGGTGTTGTACACCTCTGGAAAGCTATATTGTGAATGTATCACAAAGAATCTGTTTCCCTGTTGTGTAGAAGGAAGTAGTTTTATCATCTTAAAGTTTGTCACCATAGTGAGTTGGATAGAAAACATGCAGGGTGGATGCATGTAAAATGTTGGTCATATACATCCTGCATTAGTGTATTAAGACCAGTGCACTCTGTGTGACTAATATTTTAGAAACCTCATGGCTTTAACATTATAGTGTGTTTAAGTGCAGAGCCTTGTAACATTAAAAGTATGTGTGTTTATGTTTAATCATCATGTCTCACTTGTTTGTTCCTTCTTGGTACTGACCCTAGGCACTAGAACAATACTTTAGAATTGATAGCGCAATTGATGAAAGTAAAATGCTTCAAACTATGTCCATCTGAAACTCTATGATGCATAAACCACACGTTTCTTCTTAACGATCTGTTATACCATCACAGCACTCTTATATCTACTACACTTCGATAAGAGGTGCTAACCTCCTCGACATGCACATATGGAGACATCTTGTGCATATGGCTGGGTGTCGTGAGTAAGATTGGCACGAAACAGTCTTTGCGGAAAAGCAGTTATGGACTCAGCTCACTCCCTTCCTTCACGAGACATGGAATGTAGCTATCTACTACAGGTCAGCTGCGTAAAAGGCAATGCAAGAATATCTTTCAGTCTCTAACTTTATCCTATGAATGCAAAAATACTCTGTGACTCCTATCCACATAGGAAAAGATGGGCATTTGTAATCGAAAATTGCGCACTATGATCAAAAGGCTAGAAATATGTATATAACTTAACTGCACCGGTATAAGATGCTGTCTGCTATACTTTGGTGTACACGTTCGAGAAGTAATCATGAATGAATGTTCTGCACAGTCATCTATCTACATTCACAATCCAGTACATGGTACACACAAAGTAGTACAGACATGGTTTAGCGATGATACAGAAACTGGAAGACATGCTGCTGTGTCATTGGTCAGTGCTGAAATTACAGAAAAACTAGTAAAATTGCTAAAATTGATATCAGTATCAATTATGGTGCTTATTACAGCACATTGTCCCATATCAACAGTGTGTATTCTATCCCATTTGTCCTCTGGTATGCGTTTAATGATTGACTGGCACCACTTGTTTGAGATGGAGGGAGTTCTTGTGGGAGCAACAACTGGTGGGGTTGGCCAACACCGAAACAGTGATTGTGTGCACGACTGTTATACGAGGAATCAATGTTCTTGATCTCTTCAAAATAGAACACCTAAACATCTGTTAACCCATCACTGCGAAAGACGAGATTAAATATAATGTCATCACCTTTGGGCAGCTGTCTGGAAATGCTCCACAATGTGGCAAAAAGTATTAATGTCAGTTTAGCACCTTGAAGTTGTGGTGGAAAATGAAAATGTATGGCAGTGTACAAAGCTGTAGTCATACACTGCTTGGATGAGTTACAGCAAAAAAATAAAATCGGACTGCTTAAGAAAGAACAACACAGGGACCCTCTCTTGCGATTGATAGTCTGTGGGATATGGTCCTCCTACCATACGGGTGACGAAACTTCACATTGGTGAGCGACTTCAATCACTGTGCTACTGCTCCAATAGACCAATATCTGTATATTTAATAGGATCGCCACATATGATCAACGTCAGCACGCAGACACTATTTGTTTTCGATGTATCAAAAGAGAGGAATGCGATAATATCTTATCGAGTTCTCTACTGGATGATGTTAGTAAAATTGTTACATATCGCAGTTTTTCTTCATTGGATGGTAAAAAATAATGAGGATAGAGAGAATGTTTGGGAGACAGACACAGATGCACCCTGAGGGATGCACATCATTTGGCCTGCAGTGCCTGTATGTAGTTTGGAAATGCACTGCAGTGCAGTAGCAAAATCCTCATCCTTCTTCCAGTTTCTGTATGATGTAGAGTGTTCCTAGTTTTTCCGATAAGGAACACCACAATGACTGCTCGAACTGTAGTCTTTTCTACTACCTTGAATTGCAGGAGAAAGGTTCGTTTGGTGCTGCCCTTACACATTGTATACAGTTGGCAGAGCTACGACAACATATTCTCATTTCTACTCAGCAGTCAAAACACAATCCTGTTGTATTAACTCAGCCCACCCTGCTTCTCCATAGGATGCAAAAGATGGTGGATACAGCGTTCTCTGTCATCTGCCCAGTTCCGACTTAAATTGGAACGATCACATGGATAAAGCTGCAGTGAGGGCAGGGCAGAGACCGAGGAAATGTTACACCATGCAGAAAGACTTTCTAAAACTACGCTGAAGTTTTGCTGTATGTGGTTCTTAGCAGATAAGTTTGAAAACGGTGACTGGTTTCGAGACATGAAAGTACCACAAATATGACTCACCAGTGGATGTAATCATTAAAAGACATCTCCATAGAATTCAATACCAGTATGTGGTTGAATGGAGAGGCTTGATTCCAAATTGCAGACAGTATTTCTACCGTAAAGGTAACACTATAGCTCTGAAAAGCAGGTGTATTGGTCATAGGATATTGGACATTTCTTACAAATTCAATCTAACGTTGTATTTTTTTAAGTTATTCGTCACACAGCACACCCTCTACTGTATGTGATCATTCTCTGTCAGTCATCATACTCAATCATCTATAACCCTATGAATATATTGCAGAACCTCTGTTACACTGTCTACATGGTATCGAGACAAAATGTGTTACAAATATTGCTTGTTAGCTTGAGAAATATCTAGGGGTGGCACGAGGGGGTTGCAAATATTGGCTTAATACCACGTTCCTTAGCCGAATCACTTGATGGTTTCAGTGAGAAGGGTGACTTTACTATGAGCTTACACCACTGGATACATGTACCCATACTTTTGGCCTGTTAACACACACTCCGCAATCACTGCATATTGGTATTTGTGTGGAAGTCCAATTCATTTGGAAGCAATAGCATACCTCGATTTATAAAACATGTATAGTTTTTAACATAGTTATTGTTAGCGATACTTGTGTGTGCCTGTGGAACCAAGACCTTTTTTATGCAGGGTGACAGTAACATGGTCGTTACGAGCTTGTTTTTAATGGCTGGTCGATTATAAGACACACTGATACCACTCGCAAGAAAAACAAATGAAGCATGCCCATAGATCGCGGATTTTCGTTCAATATTGTTTAAAGTCACCAGCATTCAGTTATTGGCGAATTATTATGCTTAGTAAGGGATGTGTGATGGATTCGCTGTGATCAGCAGGCTTATAAAGTATTTGTTGGGATGTAAATTTACTGTGGCATGTGTCCCAACATGTGCAAAGAAAATGACTACGACCACACATAAGGCATTCATGTATTTGACGTTAAAGATTGAGATTTTAACGCATCGATACCATAACGTGTATGAGAGACTTTATGTGGGAAATTATGTGCAGTCATATGGAGAATAGAGATATTGATATGTCAAATTGACATTCGTCCCAGAACCACAGCTGTAAAAATTGGAAATTTGTGGGAAGTTCTATGGGACCAAACTGCTAAGGTCATCGGTTTCTAGGCTGACACACTACTTCATCTAACTTAAACTAACTTACGCTAACGACAACACACACACCCATGCCCAAGGGAGGACTCGAATCTCCGACGGGGACAGCCGCGCGAACCGTGGCAAGGCTCCCGAGACCACATGGCTACCGCGTGCGGCACCACAGCCGTCAGAAGGATGTGTTTCCAATACTTCGCTCATTGTCGAATGTCACAAAACTGAGCCTGCAATCATAATAGTTAATTGTAATTATACTGATAAATATGTGACTGGTTTCTTAGGACGACTCTGCCGCCAGTTCAGGTGCATGGTGGAGGTAATTTTTCAAATGGCTCTAAAAAGTCAAATGGCTCTGAGCACTATGGGACTTAACATCTGAGGTCATCAGTCCCCTAGACTTAGAACTAATAAAGCCTAACTAACCTAAGGACATCACACACATCCATGCCTGAGGCAGGATTCGAACCTGCAACTGTAGAAGCCGCGTGGTTCCTGACTGAAGCGCCTAGAAATGCTCTGCTACCGCGGCCGGATGATGGTGGAGGTAGGTGGTGACTGCAAGTCATGTATTAAGTTAGCCTGTGAGGGGCTGTTAGGTACATAGAAAAGTCCCAGCTGGCCAGCCAGTTAGTTCTTGCCTGCAGTAGCAGGTACAAGTCCTTGTGGTGGCCTTGTGACGTTCTCTGGATAGCCGAATTGTGAACTAATACTCAGTATATGTTGGCTGTCTCCGTGATCGTGTGCGTTGCATGTATTCTCTGTGGAAAATTGAGTGATTCAGTATCGATCACTGCCAAGTGTTGGCATTGGACGTATTGATAACATCAGAATTCTTAGTCATCTTGTCATGACAACTACTTGGATTGTGGTTTAGTGATTCTCAATACATTGCCGTGCACTCTGTCTTCTTGTGGTAATTGTTGTTATTACTATCCCATCATACAGCAGCCGCTTTCCTCCTCCTTCTTCATCCTGGTGTAGCTGAGAGAAGAAACTTAGGAATTCTATAGTGCTTTATAAAATAAACTTAAAAGACCTGTAATGATCACGAATTCCATGACTGTTGTGGTATAAATTCATGTCGAAATTTGAAAATCCAACTATCGTTTTATACTGCACCACTTCCAATTGAGAGTTCAAATCTCTGATTGGTCAACTTATTGTTTCCAATAGTGGTACTGAGAACACACACCTTGGTCCATCCCTTTCACAGATGGTTTACAGACATAGCATGCAATTAAGCTGAAATTTGAAATTCTCAGCTACCTCCAACATGATGGATTTTTCTGCCAAATGACCTAACTGTGCTATTATCCACCAACAGTAGGCTAGGGGAAAACGATCTGCTAGAATTTGGGAACCGGGTAGTTGTAGGATCGAGTCTCACTTTGTATACAAGTCACTGGTGTCCACCAATAGGCTGGAAGGAAAAACTGTCCACACAGAAAGGGTATCAATTTAATGAATTAATTTGTCAATCAGTCTGACAGTATAAGGGAATATTTCCAAGACATCCACAGCTGGGGGGAGAGGTTTTACGAGGTATCCATCACTTTGTTCAGGACAAAGGTGGAGTTAGTGCAGCACATCACAGATGATACTTACTTCTTCTTGAATGTCTTTATTCAATCCGCTACCGGTTTCCACAGAAGTAGAGCTGTGAGAACAAAGGGATGTACCAACTACTAATGCCAGGTCTGTATGAACGACAAAGAGGGCAGTGGAGGGGGACGGAAGAGAGGAGGGCTGGGTGGACATCTTGGTCTTTGTGTCGTTCTGCATGACTGACTGACTTTTAACAGCTTAATTACGTGTTTCATAATGGTATTCCTTAAATGATCAGAATAAAAAAAACATTGCAACTGTTTAAATATTCTGTACTGCTATGTCACCCTCAAAATGTTTAAATGAACGTTATTCCATACATTGCAGTCAATTTCCCAACAAATTCTGTAAATTAATAAATAAACTATATTCCTGAAACTGCCTTCTATCCCATAAATTGTTTAAATAAACAATAGTCCACATATCAGCCTGTCTACCAGAAGTTGTTTAAACAATATTCCATCACTGCAATAGATTTCCCACTAAATGGCCAGTCAATTGAGTCTTTTTCCCACCAATTTCCAGGTGAGAGAGGGAGGGGAGAATGGGGAGTTGGAGGAGAGGGTTTAATTAATTGGCCAATTTAATTAATTGGTCATCAAGATGGTAGAGTGGGAAGGGGCTATTTGAATAACTCAGTCCTGAAAATGTGCTTGTATTGACAAAGAGGAGGGGGATGGTTGGAGGTTTCCAAAAGGTTGAGGAGGTGTGGGGGAGGAGGAGGGGTGGAGGGGTTTTTCACAAGGATTTATTATTCGCAGGGGACTTAAATCATACTTTTGGGGGTCATAAACAATTTAGTGGAAAAATATGTTTGCCTCCGAATGTATGCAACCCACAATAACAAAACGCCCCAGAGCCTATGTTGCCCCCCTACTAACGAACTGTGGTCATTTGGTGCAGAGGCACGTGGAAGTTCTGAATCAGATGCTCAGACGGTTTTGTGACTGTTTAGGTTGTAGATTCCTCAACTTGTGTCATAGGGTGGTGGTCTTCCAGGATCCCACTACCTAAGTCAGGAGTCCACTACACACAGGAAGCAGCTGCACAGGTAGTGAGAACTGTGTGAATGGCTCTGGGAGGTTTGTTAAATTAGAGTGTCTCAGGAAAGGGCACCAAGGGTTTCAGTCTCAGAGAGTGGAGGAGGAACACAGGACGACGACTGACACAGAAATAATCAACACTGTAGTCGTAAACTGTCGTAGCTGTGTTGGAAAAGAACGAGAGTTCCAAGCAGTAATAGAAAACACTGAATATCAAATCGGTCTAATGGTGGAAATTAGTTCAGATGAAATTTTTACAAAGATCCTACCTGTGTTCAGAAAGGATAGATTAAATACAGTTGGTGGTGAAGTGTTTATTGCTGGTGATTACAGGTATTATGGGTAGAGGATGTACTTGACAGCCAGAGTAAATTATTAGTTGGTTCCTTTCACCGACACTCCGACTCAGATAACACAGTTGCTAAATAGTTCAAAGAAAACTTGAGTGTCATTTTAAATAGGTACCACACCCATATAATTATAGTTGGTGGTGATTTCAATCTACCCTTGATATGCTGGCGAAAATAAATGTTTAAGGTCACTGGTAGGCATAAAACGTCGTCCGAAGTCGTACTGAATGCCTCCTCAGAAAATTATTTTGAACAGCTAGAACAGGAACCCACTCGAAGTGTAAATGGTTGCGAAAACATACATAACGTCTTAGCAACAAATAATCCTGACCAGATAAGAACATCATGACAAATACACGTATTAGTGATTACAGTGTTGTTGTGGCTAGACTTAATACCCTTACATTCAAGCCCACCAGAAATAAACGCAAAATACATCTATTTCAAAGAACAAATAAAAACTCACATGACACCTTCCTAAGAGACAGTCACCGCTCCTTCCAATCTATGTAATCGTAAACCAGATGTGTTTTAAATTCAAAGAAATAGTACCGACGGCAGTTGATAAATATACACCAAATATGTTAATAAGAGTTGGTACTGATTCCCCATGGTACACAAAACAGGTCAGAACTCTATTGCAGAAGCAACGAAAAAATCGTACCAAATTTAAAAGAACGCAAAATACTTAAGATTGGCGATGTTTTACAGAAACTCGAAATTTAGCGCGAAATTCAATGTGAATGCTCTGAATAGTTTCCACAACGAAACTCTGTCTCGAAATCTGGCAGAAAATCCAGCGAGACAATTCCTTCACAGCGCGATAACAGTCGTGATGTTATCGATGACAGCGCAACTACAGCAGAGTTATTAAACACAGGTTTCCGAAATTGCTTCACAAAAAAGGCGAAATAAATATTCAAGAATTCGAATCAAGAATAACTGCCAACATGAGTAAGTTAGAAGTAGATATCCTGGGAAGTTGCACAAGTCACACCAATATCCAAGAAAGGAAATGGGAGTAATCCGTTGATTTACAGAGCCATATAACTAATGTCGATTTGCAGCAGGATTTTGGAGCGTACACTATACTTGAACATTATGAATTACCTCGAAGAAAACGATTTATTGACAAATAGCGAACGCAGATTCAGAAAATGTCATTCTTGTGAAACACAACTAGCTCTTTATTCTGATGAAGTCATGGGTGCTATCGATAGGGGATGTAAGATTGATTCCATATTTTTAGATTTCCAGAAGGATTTTGACATCGTCCGTCAAAAATGACGTCTAATTAAATTGCTTGCCTATGGAATATAGTTTCAGTTGCGAGACTGGATCCGTGATTTCCTGTCAGATAGGTCACAATTTGAAATAACTGACGGAAAGGCATCGAGTAAAACAGAAGTTATATCTGACGTTTCCCAAGGACGTGTTATAAGCCCTCTGCCGTTGCTTATTTACATAAAAGGTTTAGGAGACTGTCTGAACAGTCCTCTTAGATTGTTCGCAGATGATGCTCTCATTTATCATCATGTAATGTCATCAGATGATCAAAACGAACTGCAAAATGATTTAGGGAAGATATCTTTATGGTGCAAAAAGTGGCAATTGACTCAAAATAATGAAAAATGTGTGGTGTGTAGTCATCCACATGGCACTAAAAAGAATCCGCTAAAATTCAATTACATAATAAATCTCAACTAAATACTTAGGGATTACAATTACGAATAACTTAAATTGGGACGATTGCATGGATAATTTTGTGGGGCAAGCAAATCAAAGCCTGCGATTTTTTGGCAGACACTTAGGAAATATGACAAGTTTTCTAAAGAGATTGCTTACAATACGCTTGTCCGCCGTCTTCTGGCGCATTGCTGTGCGATGTGGGATCCGGAACAGATACGATTGACGGAGGACATCGAAAAAGTTTAAAGAAGGCAGCTCATATCGTATTACCGCGAAATAGAGGAAAGAGTACCACGGATATGACACATTATTTGGGGTGGCATTCATTAAAACAAAGGCGTTTTTGGCTGCTGCGTGATTTTCTCATGAAATTTCAGACACCAACATTCTCCTCAGAGAATGAAAATATTTTGTTGTCGTCCACCCACTTCGGGAGAAATGATCATCATAATAAAGTAAGAAAAATCAGAGCTCTTACGGAAAGATTTAGATGTTCGTTTCTCCCGCGCGCTGTTCGAGAGTGGAACGGCAGAAATGTAGCTTAAAGGTGAGAGCTCGGTGAACGCTCCGTCACGCATTTAATTGTGAATTCCAGAGTAATCATGTAGATGTAGAAATAGATGTAGAATACCGTCAAGCGCTAAGCAAGAAACAATCTGCCATATATTTCATCTGTCCTATTGTAGAATGAGTAGCATGGAGGGCTGCATCAAACCAGTCTCAGGACTGAAGACCACAACAACAACAACATTGTAGAATGTAGAAAAATACTAGAAGAATACACTGCGATTGTAATGTAATCACCAAACGAAACACAATTTATAATTAATGAGCAGGCAAACTCTAAATAAAGTACTGAAATAACAACAGTACGAGCTTCAGAAATACTGTCTGTCATACACATTCCTCAAGCGTTCAGATACTTATTCACCGTTACTGGCTAGCAAAACTTCCACGACTGAGCAGGTGTTATGGAAGTCTGAATCGTGACATCGAGAAAATACACTAGGACAAGCTTCTGTACGTGAGTGAGGAGTGGAACAAGGTGCAAGACGTCTTCTGTTTCTCAATCTCGTTAATGACGGCAATACAGCTTCCGCCATTGCACATGAACGCCGTCGCTCGGTGGGGAAAATAAGCCCGGATGGGCCACCAGTCCCTGTGTAAGGCTCCTGCGCTGCCACGATGCTTAACAGATGTGAGTTAATAGCGTCTTCCGCCAAGTCAAGGACAGTGAGTCTTCTTAATGTCCCCGGAGCCGTTTAGCTGAACTCCTAAAATGTCCTTTATTAGCGATGTGCTGCTAACAATAACTGTAACATTTTCGGGTTGCTGGAATTTAAGTAGCGAAGTTAGAAGTTTTCGCTACCAACAGGTTATCTGTCTCGTTCAGATTTTCAGGTTTTGGATACAGTTAACGTCTGCAGTAAAATAAAACGTTTAGCATTCGGAGAGTATTATTAACCTTCACACAGGAATGCTATTCAGTAAACGAATAAATGTTGTTTTAAAATGATTAAATACGTAAACATTATTTTCGTTAAGATAAAATAATTATGATCAAATGCATGGCACAATGTTGGTAATGTTTGGTCCTTCTTGTTCAGTGAAGATGACCATGGCGAGGGCTACCACTGATGCTTCGTGCGAGAGTTGCGAAATGTTGTGGGCTGGAGAGGATAATATAAAAAAGATGTTGGGTATGTACATGTGAAATAACTAATGTATAGAAAATTGGTGCAAAGCGGGTACGTGGAAATTGTAGGGTAGTTTATGGCTGACAGGTAGGATGGATCTAGGGAATATTTTTCCATTAATATCGTCTCCAACCCCACAAAATTACTTGACACTTCCTCTCAGGGACCCAAATATTATCATCTCCATTGATCAAGAAGAGACAAACATTACCAACGTAACGTCATGCATTTTATTATCATTTCTTTATCTTAATAAAAATTATGTGTTTTGATTACTTTCAATAAACAGCTGAAAAGTGATAGTAATGTTCGTCTCCCAACTCCCATCAGAGGGGATGCAAATAACAAATGAAAGAAGTTCACTGATGCTGTGATATGATACGCTACGTTAAAGAACATAAAAATGCTGCTGTCACTTCTTTTTTTTATTATGCAGGGTGATTCAAAAAGAATACCACAACTTTAGGAATTTAAAACTCTGCAACGACAAAAGGCAGAGCTAAGCACTATCTGTCGGCGAATTAAGGGAGCTATAAGGTTTCATTTAGTTGTACATTTGTTCGCTTAAGGCGCTGTTGACTAGGCGTCAGCGTCAGTTGATGCTAAGATGGCGACCGCTCAACAGAAAGCTTTTTGTGTTATTGAGTACGGCAGAAGTGAATCGACGACAGTTGTTCAGCGTGCATTTCGAACGAAGTATGGTGTTAAACCTCCTGATAGGTGGTGTATTAAACGTTGGTATAAACAGTTTACAGAGAATGGGTGTTTGTGCAAAGGGAAAAGTTCTGGACGGCCGAGAACGAGGCGATGGATCGGCCGCCAGGCAGCCCGTGACAGAGCACTTCATCACTGGCCTCCAAGAAGCCCTGATCTTACCCCCTGCGATTTTTTCTTATGGGGGTATGTTAAGGATATGGTGTTTCGGCCACCTCTCCCAGCCACCATTGATGATTTGAAACGAGAAATAACAGCAGCTATCCAAACTGTTATGCCTGATATGCTACAGAGAGTGTGGAACGAGTTGGAGTATCGGGTTGATATTGCTCGAGTGTCTGGAGGGAGCCATATTGAACATCTCTGAACTTGTTTTTGAGTGAAAAAAAACCTTTTTAAATACACTTTGTAATGATGTATAACAGAAGGTTGTATTATGTTCCTTTCATTAAATACACATTTTTAAAGTTGTGGTATTCTTTTTGAATCACCCTGTATAAGTACTGGAATTTGCGCTACTCTCTTTGGAATTTTGACACAGAGAGGAACTGAGGTATGTAGTCAATATAGCTAAGGAATAAATATAAAAATCAAAAAATGCAATTACATTATGGAATGCTTAAAACTTCCAGTAATGTTTTCACTTCATCATAAAGTCTGGTTTGATGTTAGCTGGATGGTATACCGTGTGTGTAATCTGGCCAAAAGCGCTCAAGGTCTTCAGTGCTACATCCTGTTGACCAGTTTATACGCCAGTTATCGTACCCGGCTGGATCTAGTTAGTCGTCCACAATCTTACTGACGTGAAAGTAATTTATACAGACCACAACAAAATTGATAAAGTAAACGAAAGGAGAGTGGAAGAGTCTCGAGTTTGTCACGAAATATGGACTAAAAAAGAAAAGTTTATATGTTGTACACGATAGGTGACTGGATCGGGTTATATCTAATCTCCCATAAATTGGTCACACTCTGTTCAAATTAACCAAAAGAAGTGGTGTAGTGGTTAGGACACTCGTCTCGCTTTCGGGAGGACTGGCATGACCATAAAAATTTACGATTACCGTCGTTTTCTTGAACTCCATAAGACAAATGCTAGAATGGTTCCTCTGAAAGGACACACCTCGTTTCTTGCCCTGTCCTTGTCCAGTTCAAAAAAATGTTCAAATGTGTGTGAAATCTTATGGGACTTAACTGCTAAGGTCATCAGTCCCTAAGCTTACACACTACTTAACCTAAATCATCCTAAGGACAAACACACACACCCATGCCCGAGGGAGGACTCGAACCTCCACCGGGACTAGCCGCACAGTCCATGACTGCAGCGCCTGAGACCGGTCGGCTAATACCGCGCGGCCCTTGTCCAGTCGATGCTTGTATTCCGTCTCTAATAAACACGTTGTCAGTAGGATGTTAAAACAGTATCTTCCTTCCGTTTTGTGGAATAGCCATTCGTCTGGGAAAGTACATTTTCTTAAGACACGTTACACTGTTTTAGAAACGTACAAGGCATGCCGTGCCGTTACCGGTTGAGTGAATGCAACGACTTATTTGTACCAGTTTATGTGGCTTTGCCTCAGGTAGTCTCTGAATTACTAATTTATTAAAAGCTGGACGTCTATACCTTGTTTTACTTACACTGCAGTGCTATCGGCTATTGTTTGTTGAGCTACAGGAAGCTTGCTTTTCAGAAATGAAAATATGCACCGAGCAGCCGGCACGGCAGCTCAGCGTGTTCGGTCAGAGTTAGTTACCCTCTGTAATTAAAAAAATAAATAAATAAATAAAACACCAAGTGAACGGTTCAACGAAGTGCCTGCACTGGTGTTGTAGGACGTCCGCCTCGAAGAAATACAACTAGTAAAATGGAACAAAATGATATCAACAAAGAATTTTAAAAAAAGCGAGGTGGCGCATTGGTTAGCGCACTGCACTAGAATTCGGGAGGATGGCGGTTCCAACCCGCGTCCGGCCATAATGATTTAGTTTTTCTGTGATTTACCTAAATCGATTCAGGCAAATACCGGGATGGTTCCTTTAAAAGGGCACGTCCGACTTCCTTTCCCATCCTTCCCTAATTTGATGAGACCGATGACCTTGCTGTTAAGTCTCCTACCCGAAATCAGACAACCAACCAAAAAGATACGCATAATGGTACCTAAAGTATTTTATAACAGTCCATTACGTTAAGTGTTTAGTCTAGAACAATATTTAGTGTCTATAATATATTCACAGTTCGAATCACATAAGATGTAATAGGTTAAATCTTGCTGTTCCTTAATGCCGTTCGAGACCTTGTCTGTTACGAACACAAGCATTTCATTTGTGCTTCATAGCCGGCCGTAGTGGCCGAGCGGTTCTAAGCGCTACAGTCTGGAACCGCGCGACCGCTACGGTCGCAGGTTCGAATCCTGCCTCGGGCATGGATGTGTGTGATGTCCTTAGGTTAGTTAGGTTTAAGTAGTTCTAAGTCTAGGGGACTGATGATGGTGCAAATGGCTCTGAGCACTATGGGACTTAACTTCTGAGGTCATCAGTCCCCTAGAACTTAGAACTACTTAAACCTAACTAACCTAAGGACATCACACACATCCATGCCCGAGGCAGGATTCGAACCCGCGACCGTAGCGGTCGCGCGGTTCCAGACTGTAGCGCCTAGAACCGTTCGGACACTCTGGCCGGCCGGGGACTGATGACCTTAGATGTTAAGTCCCATAGTGCTTAGAGCCATTTGAACCATTTTGTGCTTCATAAGAACAATTACTGTGCAACCCACAATATAAGAAACTGATATTGATCAACGCCTGTTCAATCTTGAACCATTATAGGGCGATACGAAGACTTAGAGCAAAAAAGGTTGTAAAACACAGGTTGTACACAGAGAGTTGCTTATTTACCTTGTGGTTTAGAACAACTAGCTTTAGTAAAAAAATTAAAGACACGCATAAAAGACTTAAAACAAATTATTTCAGTATCACAATATTAATTAATTTCGTTGCTATTACGTTTTTGTATGGTCAGATGGCGCTACAGGAAAAACTGAGCGAGGTGCCGTTTGGTATGGACACTGAACTCGCATTTGGGAGTAACAGGATTCAGATACTTGTCCATTCATCTAGATATACCCGTCAGTCCAAAAAGTTCCGAGACTGGTTGAATGAAAAATAGATATACCACAAGATGATGGTTTTCATGCTTCAGGTCCTCTACATAGTCTCTCCCGGCCTGAATATGACGCATAGAACGTTCATACAACTGCGTGAGACTCTCAGAACAGTCATTCTTTGGGATGTTGTTCAACTCGCGCTTCATAATGGCTTGACTCTCGTTCATATCAGCCAATTACTGTGCAACCCACGATATAAGAAGCTGATATTGATCAACTCCTGTTCAATCTCGAACCATTATAGGGCGATACGAAGACTTAGAGCAAAAAAGGTTGTAAAACACAGGTTGTACACAGAGAGTTGCTTATTTACCTTGTGGTTTAGAACAACTAGTTTTAGTAAAAAAATTAAAGAAAATTTCACGTGAAATTCTACACAGTGTTGTTTTGAGGTAGACTGCTATTGATAACACTAAGTCTCGTCACCTCTTGATCATTTATTTCCAGAAAAGAAACTGTTCGCATTTTAATTTTCAATCAAGTAGCGGCAGGCGTAGACACGTCGTTGTTTTTGTTTGGGACGCAAGGTGTGCGGGACAGATTTAACACACACTTTCCTTTTCTTCAAAACATTCTTGATAAAGCTTTGAGCTCTTAATTTAGAGATGTTGTTCCACTGCGATTAGTGACACAACAGCGCTGACGCACTGTGGCGGCACGTTCACTACGTAACACTGCCTGCTCACAACTGAATGAGCAAACACACTTCTGTTGTTTACAGTTGTTAGTTCAAACTGCCACCGTAGTTACTGCGCTGACGTCGCTCATACTCCACGAATAAAATTGGACAGACGGTGTAGGTTTCTCGTGGGTTCCCTAAATCGCTTACGGCGAATGCTACGATATTTTCTTTGAAAGAGCCAAGGCCGATTTCCTTCGCCATCCTTGTCCTATGAAATGAAATGTCGTGTGACTAAGGCCCCCAGTCGGGTCCTATCTGAGCTAGTGCTAGGTCTCTAACGAACACTTCGTCTATACCATAATTCTACTCCTTTTTTCTCCTTCGCTGTAAGAAAAAAAGAAGACTTTATTACATAAGAGAGGCATTAGAGTACTGTAGTTCATTCAGAAATATCTCATACTTGTAAGTTATCAGTCCGAGAAACGTCGTACGGCCTGATGTTTAATGTGCTCGTCAAATCAGCCTGACAGGACAGATCTTGCGTGTTCGCGGAAGGGCAGCACGCTTCATGTCGGATCAATACGAGAATGTCACGGACACTCTGTGTATTTCTAGATTGTGCTATGGCGCAGCACATTTCACGATTACCTGCGGGGCAAAATTTTATCAGTTTCGCGCAAGAGCCCACACACTTCAAGCTGCGATCGTTGTAATTTTCGTAAAAACATCTTAAACGCACGGTCCTGGTAGTAACGTTAATACCATACTTGCAATTTATCTTGAGCCTACACAACGATACGATGTTTCAGCCACAGTTCGCATCCTTCACTCCAATAAACCGCGTCGTGGTCTGGTCTATTTACTACGGGCCGTATTATTCTCGCAGCGGCTGGTGTACTAGGATGAATACAGAAAAACATTTAGCTTATTGTGGTCACAGAAATGGCAAACGCGAGTTCTCATTTGCTTATTTTACTCAACAGGCGCTTAAGAAAAAAATAACGTGAAACCGAGGAAGGTCGATCAGTGGTGGAAGTGGATAACCTATATTTGAGAGGAATGATGTTCCATTCTCTTTCAGGCCACCCCTATTTAGGATTTCCATAATCACTTCAGGTGCACGCCAGGATGACACCTTTGAAAAGACCGCAACAGATTGCCTTCCTCTTCCTAATTCAACTAAGCAACTGATTCATCTCTAATGATCATGCCGTCGGCGTACCGTTATTCTCCAGCTTCCTTATTTATGTGAAACTCCATCCGTTCGACAACAGAACGAGCTCCCGAAGAAAGAGTTAGTAGGTAGAGAAATTATTCTTGACTGCACGTGATTACTGCATAGATTGGAGTCTATTGATATCAATGTTCGCTGAGTTGCCAGTAACTCTACGAGTCTCTCCGTGTCCGTAAGCTTCCGTCGGTGGCTACCTGACAAGCGCAAGCCAGCACAAAGCTTTGATTGCCCACGACACACCTGCTGCTTTCCGAACAGAGCAGTGTGCAGGCTGTGCATTTCTCATGTATTCACAGACTATAAGTATGCGGGTTGCCAAGAAAATCATGCAACGCATTTTTTTCTTCAGCAATTCTTTATTGAACATAATGAGAATTACACACGAAAGAATAGTGTTTTACCTACACACCCTATTTTTCCACGTAATCTCCCTTCCGCTATACACCCTTGCTCCAGCGCGAAACAAGGGCGTGTATGCCCTGTCGGTACCAATCCTTGTCCTGGTGGCAGAGCCACTGATTCTCTATGTGAACTGTCTTCGCGAATGACATCAGCTCGCTGCAACATGTCAGGTGTGACAGCTGCGGATGGTCTCCCCGACCGCTGCAGATCGTGCAGCTTCGCCGAACCGCCCTCTGATGACCTCACCCTACGTGACCAGTGACCGACTGTATTTCTGTCGACACAGATGCTCCATAGACTTCACACAAGCGTTCGTAAATATTCCCCAAAGTTGCTTTCTCTGCAGTGAGAAATTCAATGACGACACGTTGCTTGTAACATACATCACCTAGAGACGGCATTTTGAAACTGTCCTGCAGCTACGCTATCTGACGGAAGTGACGGAAACTTGTCGCGCCCACTCAGGAGACTTCAGCTAATACACTGCTGGCCATTAAAATTGCTACACCAAGAAGAAATGCAGATGATAAACGGGTATTCATTGGACAAATATACAGGGCTATTACAAATGATTGAAGCGATTTCATAAATTCACTGTAGCTCAATTCATTGACATATGGTCACGACACACTACAGATACGTAGAAAAACTCATAAAGTTTTGTTCGGTTGAAGCCGCACTTCAGGTTTCTGCCGCCAGAGCGCTCGAGAGCGCAGTGAGAGAAAATGGCGACAGGAGCCGAGAAAGCGTATGTCGTGCTTGAAATGCACTCACATCAGTCAGTCATAACAGTGCAACGACACTTCAGGACGAAGTTCAACAAAGATACACCAACTGCTAACTCCATTCGGCGATGGTATGCGCAGTTTAAAGCGTCTGGATGCCTCTGTAAGGGGAAATCAACGGGTCGGCCTGCAGTGAGCGAAGAAACAGTTGAACGCGTGCGGGCAAGTTTCACGCATAGCCCGCGGAAGTCAACGAATAAAGCAAGCAGGGAGCTAAACGTACCACAGCCGACGGTTTGGAAAATCTTACGGAAAAGGCTAAAGCAGAAGCCTTACCGTTTACAATTGCTACAAGCCCTGACACCCGATGACAACGTCAAACGCTTTGAATTTTCGGCGCGGTTGCAACAGCTCATGGAAGAGGATGCGTTCAGTGCGAAACTTGTTTTCAGTGATGAAGCAACATTTTTTCTTAATGGTGAAGTGAACAGACACAATGTGCGAATCTGAGCGGTAGAGAATCCTCACGCATTCGTGCAGCAAATTCGCAATTCACCAAAAGTTAACGTGTTTTGTGCAATCTCATGGTTTAAAGTTTACGACCCCTTTTTCTTCTGCGAAAAAAACGTCACAGGACACGTGTATCTGGACATGCTGGAAAATTGGCTCATGCCACAACTGGAGACCGACAGCGCCGACTTCATCTTTCAACAGGATGGTGCTCCACCGCACTTCCATCATGATGTTTGGCATTTCTTAAACAGGTGATTGGAAAACTGATGGATCGGTCGTGGTGGAGATCATGATCAGCAATTCATGTCATGGCCTCCACGCTCTCCCGACTTAACC
Source organism: Schistocerca serialis cubense (assembly GCF_023864345.2). Classification (NCBI taxonomy): domain Eukaryota; kingdom Metazoa; phylum Arthropoda; class Insecta; order Orthoptera; family Acrididae; genus Schistocerca; species Schistocerca serialis. The sequence goes on from NC_064640.1 coordinate 310,839,590, forward strand.
CCATGTGATTTCTTTCTGTGGGGTTATGTGAAAGATTCAGTGTTTAAACCTCCTCTACCAAGAAACGTGCCAGAACTGCGAGCTCGCATCAACAATGCTTTCGAACTCATTGATGGGGACATGCTGCGCCGAGTGTGGGAGGAACTTGATTATCGGCTTGATGTCTGCCGAATCACTAAAGGGGCACATATCGAACATTTGTGAATGCCTAAAAAAACTTTTTGAGTTTTTGTATGTGTGTGCAAAGCGTTGTGAAAATATCTCAAATAATTAAGTTATTGTAGAGCTGTGAAATCGCTTCAATCATTTGTAATAACCCTGTATTATACTAGAACTGACATGTGATTACATTTTCACGCAATTTGGGTGCATAGATCCTGAGAAATCAGTACCCAGAACAACCACCTCTGGCCGTAATAACGGCCTCGATACGCCTGGGCATTGAGTCAAACAGAGCTTGGATGGCGTGTACAGGTACAGCTGCCCATGCAGCTTCAACACGATACCACAGTTCATCAAGAGTAGTGACTGGCGTACTGTGACGAGCCAGTTGCTCAGTCACCATTGACCAGAAGTTTTCAATTGGTGAGAGATCTGCAGAATGTGCTGGCCAGGGCCACAGTCACCATTTTCTGTTTCCAGAAAGGCCTGTACAGGACCTGCAACATGCGGTTGTACATTATCCTGCGGAAATTTAGGGTTTCGCAGGAATCGAATGAAGGGTAGAGCCACGGGTCGTAACACATCTGAAATGTAACGTCCACTGTTCAAAGTGCCGTCAATGCGAACAAGAGGTGACTGAGACATGTAACCAATGGCACCCCATACCATCACGCCGTGTGATACGCCAGTATGGCGATGACGAATACACGCTTTCAATGTGCGTTCACCGCGATGTCGACAAACATGGATGCGACCATCATGATGGTGTAACCAGAACCTGGATTCATCCGAAAAAACGACATTTTGCCATTCGTGCACCCAGGTTCGTCATTGAGTACACCATCGCAGGCGCTTCTGTCTGTGATGCAGCGTCAAGGGTAACCGCAGCCATGTTCTCCGAGCTGGTAGTCCATGCTGCTGCAAACGTCGTCGAACTGTTCGTGCAGATGGTTGTTATCTTGCAAACGTCCCCATCTGTTGACACAGGGATCGAGACGTGGCTGCACGATCCGTTACAACCATGCAGATAAGATGCCTGTCATCTCGACTGCTAGTGATCCGAGGCCATTGGGATCCAGCACGGCGTTCCGTATTACCCACCGATTCCATATTCTGCTAACAGTCATTGGATCTCGACCAACGCGAGCAGCAATGTCGCGATATGATAAACCACAATCGCGGTAGGCTACAATCTGACCTTTATCGCCGCCCAGTGTGGCCGAGCGGCTCTAGGCGCTACCGTCTGGAACCGCGCGACCGCTCCGTCGCAGGTTCCAATCCTGCCTCGGGCATGGATGTGTGTGATGTCCTTGGGTTAGTTAGGTTTAAGTAGTTCTAAGTCTAGGGGACTGATGACCTCAGATGTTAAGTCCCATAGCGCTTAGAGCCATTTGAACCATTTGACCTTTATCAAAGTCGGAAACGTGATGGTACGCATTTCTCCTCCTTACACGAGGCATCACAACAACGTTTCACCAGGCAACGCCGGTCAAGCGCTGTTTGTGTATGAGAAATCGGTTGAAAACTTTCCTCATGTCAGAACGTTGTAGGTGTCGCCACCGGCGCCAACATTGCGTGAATGCTCTGAAAAACTAATCATTTGCATATCACAGCATCTTCTTCCTGTCGGTTACATTTCGCGTCTGTAGCACGTCATCTTCATGGTGTAGCAATTTTAATGGCCAGTAGTGTACATACGTAACGTTACGTATTTGTAGCATTGTTTTCGACTGAGAAAAGAAAATGCGATGCATTACTCTCTGGGCAACTCCCGTAGATGCGATTAAAGTGTCCTGCTTACCGCCAGTCGTGACAAGGGGCAGATAAATTTAGTATAAATGGAAGGAGGCGAGCGAGGCGGTTTTTAGCGTTCCAGTGTTTGCCAGTGCACTGATAGAGCTATGAAACACGTACATTACACATACGCCTAGAGATATGGGGCTTGGAAAGCAATGTACACAGCTTGAAAAAAATGTTAGTCCATCTGGAAAGACGACGTCAATTTTGATCCAATGATGGCATATGCCACCTGGGGGCAACACCGTGCGCAAACAGATACTGTAATGCTTTAGCTGCCAGAGCGTCATTTGTGTCTATCCTTTAATAGGGAGCGCTCACAGCCAGAAGGCTCGGTGTGGTGCAAATGTGTGATTCAAATGGTTCAAATGTCTCTGAGCACTATGGGACTTAACATCTGAGGTCATCAGTCCCATAGAACTTAGAACTACTTAAACCTAACTAACCTAAGGACATCACACGCATCCAATGCCCGAGGTAGGATTCGAACCTACGACCGTAGCGGTCGCGCAGTTCCAGACTGAAGCGCGCAGAACCGCTCGGCCACAACGGCCGGCTCCAAATGTGTGGATCAAGCAGGTAACCATTACACAGAGACGCACTAGTGCTTTCTACAATCAACTGAATGAGTTTGAAAGGGGCATAATGTGGCCTTCCGAGTGGCTGGATGTTCCTTTCGGGGAACTGCCACACAAGTTGTACGTGCTGCGTCAGTTGTGCAACGATGCTGGTATGAGTGGTCACGTGAACATCCTCACACAAGTACAGGTGGTTCTGGCAGTTCGCGGAGCGCAGACGCTCGCCAGGATCGTCGTGTTGTAAGGGAAGCAGTGGCAGATCTACAGATACCACAGCACAAATAAAAGGGCTTGTGAGCCAAAACGTTTCAACACGAACCGTTGCGAAACGGTTATAAGCAGTCGGACTCCGAGCAAGCACACCTCTAGCCCGTCTTCCACTCACACCAAAGCATCGACGCGCACGGCTCGACTGGTGCCGTCAGAGGATCACTTGGAAGATGGAATAGGGCACCGTGGGCTTCAGCGATGAAAGCAGATTCTGCCTGCACTCAAGTGACGGTCTTTTGGATGTACGACGTAGAACTGTCTAGTAGAGTGCCTTCGTCCAAAACACACTGGCTCTATCTTAGGCCTTATGGCCTGAGTTGCGGTATGATACAACTCCCGTTAATCTTTGGTGTTCCTGGATGGGACGCTAAGCAGCGCTCAGTACGTGCAGAATGTTGTTTGACCCCTTCTTTTACCATTCTTACATCAGGAATATGATGTGTTGTTCCAACATGGTAATGCACGCCTATACACGGACTGTGAAACTCAACGTGCTCTGCAAAACGTGCAGCAACTTTCCTGACCATATGCACTGTTGCAACAATAAATTTTGAGTGAATTGGAAACCTCTGAAAGAGTGTATTAGTTATTCCAGCAGTGTAGATAAAGTTGCTGTTCATGAACACGAAAACACACGTGACGAAGCTTCAAAAAGTTTAGAAGTTTTAAGAATTTATTTAGACTACAATTATGGCTCACTACTGAAGATTTTCGACTACGACGGCAGCAGCGAGAATGCTCTTTTTCCTATTTCGGTCTTTGCATGTATTACTTCCTGTGTTCCACAATTCCGGTCTAAGATATACGCATCACATTTACGAAATTCGTACCGGTTGGTTATAATTAACATGCAGCTACTTACGGAGGTCCAATGTAGGCTGTAGTTATTGTATGATGGTGAAGTTTGGAAGATATTCTAATGAGTTAATGCGAAACGATTTACACTGAAACAAATAGTTCCGATTTTGGCCACCAGGTGCAACGCAAGAAAGACGTATATAACTGTTTCCATATATAAAACATTAGGAACGGGACGTCAGTAGAAAGGTCAAACAAGTTGGAAAGGCGTAATGATGTATTTATAATTAACCACCGCTCACACAGTTTGTTCAGTATGAACACCGGAAATGTCGACAGCGCCAGATTCGCACATGGTGGCCAAAATTGGAACTAATTTTTTTCCGATCGTAAATCGGGTCCGCATTAACGCATTAGCATCTCCATCAAATTTCGCTACCATATGATAATTACAGCGCGCACTGAACCGTCGTGGCTAGCTGCACTTTAATTATAACAACCTGGTAGTTGTCACCTTTGCCCACTTCTACATTCCTGTAAACAAAAAAAATCGAGTACTTCAATGTATGTGGGCCATCTCTAGAGCTGAAACAAAATAATGTTGTTTCTTTGCTCGAATTCCATGGCTTGGCACTGTAGCGCCATCGGCATGAGAAAGAGGGAGCAAAGTTGAGAAAGGGAAGCATTTACAGACAGGTTCAGAGACAGATACATTGTCCGACATGACGAAATATTCTCCACGCTTCGTGGACAACTCTTCGGCATACGTCGATAACTTCCTGCAGCATCCTGATACATCAACAATATTGCCCGCCAATGCAGCAATATTGCCGTGTATCGCAGCCACATTGCAGCAACATAGCCATTGTAAACGCAGCTTATCCGAGTGACAGAGTGGCTACTAACTCGCCGCGCTAAATATAGTCGCGACGTGGGCAAGACTCTGCAGTGCAGTCGGTCTACCTGTACCGCATGAAGCCCTGCATACCGCGCCATTGAATCGCCCCAGTTTACCGACTCTGCCCGTCTCCTGCCTACATTTGCTTCTGATTCATGGTTCCCCTGATCCTGCCATACGACGGCATTAGTTTCACCGTGGTATCTAATTCGGTTCTTTATTCATGACGTTCGCAAGGAGACTGCCGTTTGTGTGAAAAATGTGTAACCTCGAAGCATCGCTATTCTGTAGAATGATTTCGAACTTTGCTTAATGCCATTGTGACCGATACTAAATGGCTATTTTTACATCAAGTATCAACAATTTTTTAATACACGAAAACAGCAGTTGGCATTTCATCAGCAATAACAACGGGTAAGTGACCGACATTACCAGTAACGATGCCATGAACATCACCTGTAACAATAACAAAAACAGCAACTGATTCTACAACGGCATTTGATGACCGAGCTTCAAAGGGCATCAGCTACACGACAAACTGAGTTTATCGGTTCTGAGGAAGCAGACGAAACCTACAGCATTTGCTTCTTTCCCTTCTCAATTGCAGTACATCACTGCGGCTGCTCATAAGCCACACATTACGCCGGTAAATGCCAAATGACGCCTCGCTTTGTGTAAGGAGCGTAAAAATTGGACGGTTGAACAGTGGAAAAACGTTGTGTGGAGTGACGAATCACGGTACACGATGTGTCGATCCGATGGCACGGTGTGGGTATGGCGAATGCCCGGTGAACGTCATCTGCCAGCGTGTGTAGTGCCAACAGTAAAATTCGGAGACGGTGGTGTTATTGAGTGGTCGTGTTATTCATGGAGGGGGCTTTCACCCCCTTGTTTTGCATGGAACTATCACTGCGCAGGCCTACATTGATGTTTTAAGCACCTTCTTGCTTCCCACTGTTGAAGAGCAATTCGGGGATGGCGACTGCAGTGGGAGTGGTTACACGACAATAACATCCCTGTAATGGACTAGCCTGCACAGATTCCCCACCTGAATCCTATAGAAAACCTTTGGGGATATTTTGGAGCGCCAACTTCGTGCCAGGCCTCAACGACCGACATCGATACCTCTCCTCAGGGTAGCACTCCGTGAAGAATGGGCTGCCATTCCCCAAGAAACCCTCCGGTACCTTACGGAACGTATACCTGCCGGAGTGGAAGCTGTAATCAAGGTTAAGGGTGGGTCAACACTATACTGAATTCCAGCGTTATCGATGAAGGGCGCCACGAACTTGTAAGTAATTTTCAGCCAGGCGCCCGGATACTTTTGATCATATAGTGTAATCATTCATTAGACAAATGTATTGAATCACAGCAGTGGTAATTTTGAATGGAGCAGATGTTTCAAGTTCAAAAATTTCAAAGAAATCGTCACCACAAGATCATATCGGTAAGCCTTCCAGCTACCAGTTGTGGCATGTTTCTTCTGGTATTTTCATATGTTATTTCTGTAATGAATGCAGACGTGCACAGTCTACAGAGCCACCAATGCATGAATTGCCAGGCGAGTGGTTAGCTGGCATAGGCCGAGGGAACAGTCGATGGAAGTAAAATCACTATACTTAAGTAGTACAAGCATTAGATTAGGGATTGTGTTGTAATAATTTTCTGGAGATCACACTTTAAGAGTAAGCACACGTCAGTAGCGGATAAGTGAAAAACCCATGTGGAACAGTTGCTGGCTGAAGCTGAGTGTTGCCATCAGAATGGTACAGTGGTTTTTGTAGTTAAGAGTAATTTTAATGGAAGACTCGTCTTGGAAGATTCGGGACGAATCTTTCGAAAGAGGGTTGTAATGTTGCGTTTCGAAAAAGTTTGGCGCATATTGTATATTTTTAAAGTTTTATACCAGGTGTGGCGAGGCAAGGGTGGCCATCTAGGCTGATGCGCTAAACAAGTAGGCCACTGGGGAGTACTGTTAACATAATGTCAAAACACTCAGACAAAGTTTGCTACATCGGTCACGGCCGATGCGTATAGAACAGCTAACGCCGCAACACATTGTGACCAAGACTGGAGTAACATTATGTAACTCAGTGCACTTGCGTGTTACCAAGAAACTCACACATTGCAGATTTAGCTGGGTCTAGCAACCCGTGCTCCTTGCGGAGCGAGCTAGGAAAAGCTGACAGGACGAGTAATATGAAGCAAATCCACTCTCCCCCCGCCCCCCGCCCCCTCCCACCAGTAGGACTACGTCATAAGCGTAGCTATAAGGGTATAAATAATCGAACTAGTCTCGAGGCATTCACTGATGCTGCCATTCTGTCTGTATCTTGAACCGGAGAGAATGACGGGCTTCTGAGTTTCTGAGAAACCACGACTAATCCTTGGTGATGTAGAATTGCTGGTTGCCCTCCCGCTGAATAACTCGGCGAGTTCCAGCACGAAGTGCAAGAAACCTGTGACGTGGCAGCTGCGCGACTTGAGAAACTTCACCGATGGGGAGCTGGTGTGCTCACAGCCTGCACCCTCTGAGGGACTTCGGGCAATGGACTGCAAGCTGTATACGATCCGACTGGGGAGACGCGCCCTCGCGGCCTCCTAGACGGCATCAGCCACCGTCCTGGTCTATGCCTGGTGCATGACCAGGGCATTGCTGCTCACCATCTAGCATAAAATGTCGGTTATCACACCCAAGAACACGATATTGGGACCACGAGTACATTCGGGGGTTCGTAGCTGGCCACACTCCAGACGACCTAGGCGGGCCACGCTCTTTCTTCACCCGGCAGCAACCCACTCGGCACCGCAGTAGCTGCTGGCCACAACCCAGGACAACGGTAGTCATAGGTGTCGTCAGGGCATCAGCACATTCCGCAAGTGGCTGTGTTTGCACGCATAACGGGCGGGCACAGCGACAACTGTCACACTACACACGGTTGCTGGGAATAAAAGCTTGTCAATGCTGTCACTGATTGAATATACGTCGTGGCATGTATCTGTCCTCTACCTTACCATTTCTCTCACCCATTCTAACGCACAGTCACCCGGAGTAGGCCAGGTTGATACACCTGTCTTGCCGATCAAAGCGAGGCGGGCAACCGTTATTTAGACTGATTGGTAATGCAGCAGTTGCAGTGAAGTAATCGAGATCCACCAATAAATGTTTCGAATTATATCTGTAGAGCAGTACGACGTGTAATTTGTTCCACACGCTACACATCCCCACGAATAAGTGAATTCTGACTATAGTCACGAATAAACTTTTGCACGACGCCACGGAAGCTCCAAGGCATGGACGAATGTAACGTTTCAGTGGATTAGCTAATTGGTTCATGTGTATACTACATACTAATGAAGTTATTTGTAGTATTTTCATATCCTAGTTGTCTTAAAATGCCGCGCGGGATTAGCCGAGCGGTCTGAGACGCTGCAGTCTTGGGCTGTGCGGCAAGTCCCGGCAGAGGTTAGAATCCTCCCACGGGCATGGGTGTGTATGTTTGTCCTTAGGATAATTTAGGTTAAGTAGTGTGTAAGCTTAGGGGTTGATGACCTTAGCAGTTAAGTCCCATAAGATTTCACACACATTTGAACATTTTTGTCTTAAAATATCGCTTTCAATAATGAGTAAAACCAGAAATATCCATTAAAATGCACTGTGGTCGTTTGATTTTGCTATCAAGTCAGTCAGTAGATTATCTGTCGGACACTGTGGGTGTAAAGAGATTTAGTGTGTTTTCTGCAATATTTCCTTAGCGAATAATGTTATTCTCCAGTTTCAAGAGCCCAAGAATTCGCGTCTGTTGACAAGAAGCAACAAAAATTATGAATTACGGTTTGTATGGGATTTCTGTGAAATCAAACTTACTTCAAACTGCCAAAATTCCATTAAAGATGTAAGGTGTCACAACACCTTCCATGAAAACCCTGATATGATAAGCCAATCCAGTAGTATGTCACATAGTTCCGAATAAATCGTGACATTAAATTAACCAAAGTAATACGAGTAACGAGTGAGCAAATGTAATACCACAGACTAACACAAGAATGCCTAAACACATGTCATACCTTCCCACCGTGAGACAGACGCAGTTCCGAGGGGAGAAACGAGAACAGAAGCCGAGAACAGAACCGTGTTAAGCGAGAAGGCCCTACAATAAGGGACGGACACCCACGTCTCCAGCTAACCGCTAGGACCACCCCAGCCGCAAGTTTTAGCGTGAGACTTTTTCGCGTCTCTGTTACGTCAGGACCACCCCCCAGCCCCTGTTAAAAGATAGAGCCCTCCAGAAGAACAGTGTAGATCTTACGATGATACTAAAAGGACCACACCAGTTGCAAGTTTTAGCGTGAGACTTTTTTGCGTCTCTGTTACGTTGCAAACTTTAAAAACATTGCCCCACCACGAAAAGTATAACGTTTCTCATTGGATAGACAGAATTTTTGTAGGCGGAGCTTAAGGTTAACATTGAGACCCTGATTGGTCAGATGAAAACACAGCCAGATAGTTTTTTTAAACCAACTTCGGTAAATTGTAGTAAGGAGAAGTTAGGAGAGGGTTGCTTTCGAGACGGCGAGGTGAGCGGAGCTGTGCTGTCCGCCGCCCCCTGACAATGAACGCACGCGATGCCGCATAACAGCGCATAAAGCTTCACTCAGAACTGCAGAAGTCTCATCTGTTACACCCCCTTTTTTCGTAATACTAGTGTCGATCGTCAATTAAAGCTCATGGTGTTCACATTTGCCACTTGAAGTAAAAATCTGAAACACGATGATTTTTCTGTTATATAGTTATTGAGAAGCCACATCAGCCACTGTAATTTACGACAAGTTAGATAAGTAATTAAAGATAATTGAGGGTCACTGTAGACCATTTTGATAGTTTTCTCTCTTGTGAAACTTAATTTAAACCTAGATTATAGATGCGATATGGCATAGGTTATCCTTCGATCCATTGTAGAACTTGGAAACCCATTCAGGGAATATTCGTTCACATTTTTGTTGAACGCAGTTGGTTTTTACCATCCTGTATTAAAACATTTCCTTTTATCAATAGTGCAATTTATAAACAATGTTTTGTGAGTAGAATAAAATTTCCAACGGTAAACTTAACTGTCTTTTTGACGTTGTTTTACCAGCTACCTAAAAATAGGAAAGCCTTGAGCCCCTTATACCAAATTTAGTTAGTATTAAGATTCTTTTACAGGGAGTGCAGTGGAGCTGACACTGAAATCATTAAGTATTTGGTTATATCATCGCTAGTCTCACTGAACTCTTCTGAATTCTACATGTCATGTGTGGTCTGGCGTCTCCTTACCAGCAACAGATCCCAGGTTCAAACTAGTCAATTCTCTAAAAAACACGCTCAGAGCGTCGTTGCGCGAAAGTGGTAGGGAGACGCGATACAGAACAAACAGACATCACGCAGAATGTTAGAAAATGGCGACCCTGCCAGGATGGTAAAATACCATGATTGAAGGTCGACCACATGCCTAACTAGGTCAGAAAAATATCCTGTTAAAAAATTTTCGTAATAAAAAAAATTTTTTTTGAAAGGCATACATAGTCGAAAACAGTAGCTGCAGCGATAGATAGTAATAAAGTATTCAATAAAAAGTGCGACATTCTGGCAGAGATACTAGCATAATTAAGTTATGAATTTTAAAAACTGTTAGAATTAAGTTTTCTCCTCAATGCAAGCGCACAGGTGGCGGATACATCGTTGACAAGTTGGTTCTGACCCAACAAGTAAGTGAATGGATTGTCAAGTCGTGTGAACAAAACGTTTATGATACGCCTAAGATCCTATGAGCGCATGTTGACTCGAAGTAGGGTGTGTGTATTGCTTTTAAAACAGAAAATAAGGAATTCGGAAAGATTAGCAATGGCAGATCGAGACCTTGACCGAATTGAGGTAGAGATCCAGCATGAAAATGGACAGAGAATAGAGGACAGTACAACAGACGATGCAGTATCGCGAGAAATAGGACATATAACGCACCATAACGAGTATAATGTACGTCAAGGCATAGAAACCATAAGTCAGCATACGACAGAGGAGCAGGAAAGTAGAGAGACAGTCGATGAGGATTCTAACTTGCGTCTTGAATACGTAGAACCCATAGTACAAGTAATCAGAGCTCCCTCATCACAGAGTACCAGATCGGATTGACGGAGGAGATAGAGAAGATCCAAAGAAGAGCGGCGCGTTTCGTCACAGGGTTATTTGGTAACCGTGATAGCGTTACGGAGATGTTTAGCAAACTCAAGTGGCAGACTCTGCAAGAGAGGCGCTCTGCATCGCGGTGTAGCTTGCTCGCCACGTTTCGAGAGGGTGCGTTTCTGGATGAGGTATCGAATATATTGCTTCCCCCTACTTATACCTCCCGAGAGGATCACGAATGTAAAATTAGAGAGATTCGAGAGCGCACGGAGGCTTTCAGACAGTCATTCTTCCCGCGAACCATACGCGACTGGAACTGAAAAGGGAGGTAATGACAGTGGCACGTAAAGTGCCCTCCGCCACACACCGTTGGGTGGCTTGCGGAGTATAAATGTAGATGTAGATGTAGATGTAGATGAATGCGAGCAGAAACGTGTCACAGCACAGTTCAATGCAATCGGTTGCGAACCAACACTTGGGCAAAAACACAGAGCGTAGGACGTCGCAAGAAAACGCAATAGGACCCACCAATCTGGCAGAATTATTACAACAAATTACGGAAACCATGACAAGGCAAAATAAAGACATAGCGAACCAAATTCAAATTCAGAATGCAGAAACCACGAGACAAATGCGTGCGATTGAAGAACAAAACAAAAAAATTCAGTTACACCTAAGTCATATTGAAGACGAGGCAAAAGGATCTCGAGAAGTGATAGGAAACTTAATAACAGGTCACAATCAATTGAGAACAGATACTGACAAGGTACAAACGGACGTACAAACATTGCGTAATGACATTCAGGACGAGATCAAAACATTACGTAACAACACCCAAGGAGAAGTCAAGAAACTAGAGAAAGAGATAAACGAAATTACTAGACAAGCAGCAGGTGCAGCGCGTGAAGTTGTTGAAAACAGTGTGTTACACAAACGTATCACAAAAGCAGCGCTGAAAAGATATGATAACCGCATAGTCAAAATAGAAGCGCAAACGAAGCGATAATTTCAGAAACTGCGAACAGAGTTGTTGCAAACCATTGAAGAGCGTAGTGAACAGGATCGAACAAGCACAGAGTCTGCAACCACATCCGTATCTGTAACAGCACCGGAAAAACAAGCAATTAACGAAGATATTACGCATTTGCGATTCCAATCACAGGCGGAAAGTAACATACGTGAAATCAGACAGCCTGCACAGCAACAAACACGTTTCGAAATTCTTGATGAACAAACGTCATCACAAACACATGCGGAACCTCAAATGTATGTTTCAAGACAGTTTGGATCGTGCAATGAAGCAGCAAGGTTAGCCAGACAAGATACCGAACCAATACCTGACAATGGAAAGCCAGGTCGCGAAGAGTACAGTGCAATGCATTCAGCTACACGTTCACAACCGATGGAAGAAAATTATTGCGTACCACTCCAACGATACTACGCAAGGGTAGGCGAAAGTTACAGTGGACAATATCCAATGGATCTACTACATCCGAAAAGAACGACAAGGAGAAATGATCAGAAACAAAAGAATCGCGAATTTCATATGACGAAGTACGACAACGATCATTTCCTCACAGTCAGAAAATTTCAACACTTTCGAGAAGGAAACTCATTACATCCACGAACTTTTATTGATCAATTCCGAGTAGGATTACCAGAACACTGGACGCTAGCACACAAATTAGACTTTATATGCGCACACATGTCAGGAACAGTCGTAGAAACCATGAAGAATGTTGCAGCGACATGCCGATCGTACGAAGATTTCAGAGAGAAGTTTCTCTCACGATATTGGTCCAGCGAAGCACAGAACAGGGTGAAGTACGAATTATTACAGGACCCATATTTTGAAAATTCAGGAGAGAAGAGTCCCGTGAAATTTTTCGAATTAATGGCAAAGAAAAATCAATGCTTAGATATACCATACAGTGACGGAGCGATGAAGCTACCATTGAAATACCAGCAATCATTAGTAGGTCGCGGAGGCAATGACGTCGAAGCATTTAAAGGTATTCTAAGGGAACTAGAGTTCATATTTTCGGAAGATGACGCAAGAAAAAGACGAAGCGCACGTGAAAACGAAAGCAAAAAGCAGTGGAATCCACAAGACACAGTACGAAGAAACAATAATTACGAACCATGTGATAACTTCGCACCAAGAAACGACAATAGATTTCAACAAAGAACCGGTTATGGATTTAGAAGAGAATATGGCAATAACTATAATTCACCCAGGAACGGCAACAACTATTACAGAGGGAATAATAACAACCGGAACGGGTACTGGAGAACCAATAGACCGACAAATTATCAACAAAGAAACCACTATCAAGAAGCTGAACAAGAAAAGAGAATACAGATAGAAGAGGTGGAGGTAAGACCACCAAACCCCGATAAACGTTCGAATTGACAGCTAAGCGCCCATGCCAAAGAGAATGACGCACCGACCCAGGGCAATTGCAGCACCTTGAACAGAGAAGTAAAAATCTTATCACGAGAAGAGAAGAAGGAAGAAACAAATCCGCAGGGACCAGATGAAAACGAAGACAAGAAAATAACAATATCGTGTTGGGACAAAATTAATTGGGAGAATACTGACGAGGAAGATGAATTACCAGAGACATGCACAACGAATGTAGGAGGAAAGGACGAAGTAATGAGTATTGCAGAGCTATTTGAGATGGAAACCAGGGAAAGCGAATTCAATGAGGATAATGCGCAGTCGACAGAAGTTGAAAATAAGTTACGATTGGGCACACAACCCAATGTATATAATGAAGGAAGTTATGAAGCGATAATTAGAGCATTTAGATGCGATGATGTGGAAGTAGCGACGAAGAAGGAGAAGATAGAAGAGGATGAGGAAAAAGTAGAGGATGTTGAAGAAAGTGAAAATGAAGGAAGAAATAAAGAAGAGGAAATAAAAGAGAGAGAAGTAGCAGTCGAAGTCTATCCTACAGAAAGTTCGAATTCACAAGGGAAATTCCTAAAAAGACTCATGTATGATTCAGTAGAGGATTCGTTGATGCAAGAAGAAGAAGAACAGAACCAACCCTTTCAAATTCAACCAATTGTGAAGGCCATGGTAAAGCATATCCCAGTCAATATTGTAATTGATAGCGGAAGTGAACTAACTGCGATCTCAGAAAATTTATTCATGAAGTGTAATGCCCCTGAGGAATTGACAGTTCTGAAAACACGTAAGATTAAAGTAAGAGGTCCTATTAGAAACAATGCTGCGGAAGTTACGAGACAAACAAGGTTAACTCTTTCGTGTCAAGGTCAAAAGATAGAAGCCAACTTCGTGATTATACCTAAACTAACTGTAGATTTGATTATAGGTGCAGATTTTTTAAATGAGAGACGAGCGATAATAGATATGGGGAAAGGTAGCGTAACATTCGGGAATGTCACACTTATCTTTGAGCAAAAGCTAAAATTAGAATAAATACCAGTTATAAACAAACAATTAAAAATGACGTGAGATAAAGAGGATGAAGAATTAGAATGGTATACACAAAAGGGGGAATCGCCTCAACTCATGTTAGAAGTCCATAAAGAAATCGACGAAAAATTGCAGGAAGTTCAAGGTATTTCGGAACACAGTAGAAAAGAATTAGAGGGTATTTTACGAGATAAAGCAGAGGTATTTTTACCTAAGACTGGCAATATTAAACACTTTCAGTACAAGTTTGAAGATTAATTTTATTACTGGTAAATAATCAGCACAATATTTCAAGATTATGTTGCAGATAAGATCGTCATTGTAAAAACTCCAACAAGGATCAGATGGAAACAACCCACAAGTTGCAACGTGAGAAGTATCAAGAAAGAAAAGGACGTAATTAGCAAGACACAATTCCTACAAGGCAGAAGCGTCGAGAGAAGGGAAAGGACAGTGAGACCAACAAAGGCCACTTGTAAATCTACTGCTGAAGGGACCGGTGCAGGGACTGACAAGCAAACACCGGACTTTCACTGCTCGTAAACCCCGGGATGCCCCGAATCAGTGGAGCGAGCAAAAAACGGCTCGACGAGAAGACCGCTTGGGCAAGCCACCACTGGCAAAAAATATGTGTAAAAGTCACACTACTGCTATTAAACAGCACGCTGATGCACCAAACTGAAGAAAACTTCCACAAAGTAAAAATGACATGCCCAAACAATTTATCAAACTGTTACTAAGAGGAGAACCTCAAAGTGACTAGTTATCAATAAATATTTCCATATCCTGCCCAGAGAAGAACCAAGAAGAAAGTAAGAAACAGAGAAAAAGCAGGAAGAACAGAAGTTGAAGATTCGCAAGATTGAGACCAAGAAAGAAGATGGGTGAAGAATAGACGACATACCTTCCCAAATCCCTATCGTATTGTAAACTAGTCATCTGCGAAGTATTACAATGAAAAACGACAGCTTTCAGCGACACATAAAGATGACTTTCACGCATACCAAGCCAGTAAACCACGAGATTCTGCACTCACAGCTCCATTCCATTATGGGTCCTCCACAACAGTAACACACACTTGCAAAGCCAACAAGAAACGACGAATGAAGCTGTACATCAAATACTTGCCCACATCCATCTCGCTCAAGTCCATCACCTTCATGCAAAAACATTCGCCAACCTCATGCTTAAACATTCATAGGATTATGTGGATGTGTGAAATCAAATTATGTGATGTAGGAATTGTGCAAAAGAAATGTGTGAAAAACTAAATAAGTTAAGCACACCAGACAGTTAATAAACTACCAAATAACAGTCATTGACTATGGACTTAAGTAAAAAATAGACTATCGATAAAAATAAGTCATTAGTTCTGAAATGGACAGTATATAAAGAACAAAAGTAAGGTATAATAAACACTAAAACTATATGCCATTTATATTCTCCTCATAAAAATAAAAGAATAACTATATTTTACTTATTTTCTCCTTATAAAAACAAAGAATAAAAAAATATCTTGTTGGATGTTTTCCCTTTTTTTTAACATTTGTACCATTTGTTAGGATAATATCTCAATACTTGTGTATGTATATTTCTTTGTCAAAGCAATTCTTGGAAATAATTCTTATTTGTTAGTGTAACAATGTTGAAATGAGTGTCTGGAACCAAAAACATTTTACTTGTACATGATATTTAGAAAATGCGTTAGGAATAGATTTTACTTAATTACTACGTTTATAAAAACAATATTTCTAAGAAAAACGATGTGAAAGACTCCTCACTTTTGATAACAAACTTCTTAATAATCAAAATTCACAATTAAATAAATAAAGAAAATAATTAAAAAATAATAATTATAATACATTAAAAATATTCTTCCCTTGTCAATATAAACATATTTTTGATAATAATGTGGAAGAATATAAAAATATAAATTAGTAATACAAACTAGCATAGAACAGAATAACGTGGCTGAACAGTAGGCAACAAAGTTAAGATAACGGAATAATTTTTGACTGACTTGGACAATGATTCAATCATTGCCTAACTTCAGTGCAAAAATTAAATTTGAAGGGTGGTGATATGTAAGGTGTCAGGCAAATCCAACACCTTCCATGAAAACCCTGACATGATAAGCAAATCCAGTAGTATGTCACATAGCTCCGAATAAATCGTGACATTAAATTAACCAAAGTAATACGAGTAACGAGTGAGCAAATGGAATACCACAGACTAACACAAGAATGCCTAAATGCATGTCATACTTTCCCACCGTGAGACAGACGCAGTTCCGAGGGGAGAAATGAGAACAGAAGCCGAAAGCAGAACCGTGTTAAGCGAGAAGGCCCTACGATAAGGGACGGACACCCACGTCGCCAGCTAACTGCTATGACCACCCCAGCCGCAAGTTTTAGCGTGAGACTTTTTCGCGTCTCTGTTACGTCAGGACCACCCCCCAGACCCTGTTAAAAGATAGAGCCCTCCAGAAGAACGGTATAGATCTTACGATGATACTAAAAGGACCACACCAGTTGCAAGTTTTAGCGTGAGACTTTCTTGCGTCTCTGTTACGTTGCAAACTTTAAAAACATTGCCCCACCACGAAAAGTATAACGTTTCTCATTGGATAGACAGAATTTTTGTAGGCGGAGCTTAAGGTTAACATTGAGACCCTGATTGGTCAGATGAAAACACAGCCAGATAGTTTTTTTAAACCAACTTCGGTAAATTGTAGTAAGGAGAAGTTAGGAGAGGGTTGCTTTCGAGACGGCGAGGTGAGCGGAGCTGTGCTGTCCGCCGCCCCCTGACAATGAACGCACGCGATGCCGCATAACAGCGCATAAAGCTTCACTCAGAACTGCAGAAGTCTCATCTGTTACACCCCCTTTTTTCGTAATACTAGTGTCGATCGTCAATTAAAGCTCATGGTGTTCACATTTGCCACTTGAAGTAAAAATCTGAAACACGATGATTTTTCTGTTATATAGTTATTGAGAAGCCACATCAGCCACTGTAATTTACGACAAGTTAGATAAGTGATTAAAGATAATTGAGGGTCACTGTAGACCATTTTGATAGTTTTCCCTCTTGTGAAACTTAATTTAAACCTAGATTATAGATGTGATATGGCATAGGTATCCTTCGATCCATTGTAGAACTTGGAAACCCATTCAGGGAATATTCGTTCACATTTTTGTTGAATGCAGTTGGCTTTTACCATCCTGTATTAAAACATTTCCTTTTATCAATAGTGCAATTTATAAACAATGTTTTGTGAGTAGAATAAAATTTCCAATGGTAAACTTAACTGTTTTTTCGACGTTATTTTACCAGCTAACTAAAAATAGGAAAGCCTTGAACCCCTTCCACTAAATTTAGTTAGTATTAAGATTCTTTTACAGTGAGTGCAGTGGAGCTGACGCTGAAATCATTAAGTATTTGGTTATATCATCGCTAGTCTCACTGAACTCTTCTGAATTCTACATGTCATGTGTGGTCTGGCGTCTCCTTACCAGCAACAGGTCCCAGGTTCAAACTAGTCAATTCGCTATAAAACACGCTCAGAGCGTCGTTGCGCGAAAGTGGTAGGGAGACACGATATAGAACAAACAGACACCACGCAGAATGTTAGAAAGATTCTTTTACAATTCTTAGTGAAGTGCCTTGCATTTTACCAGGCACCACTGGGAATTAGTTATGAGTGTGTGAGGGCTTTGAGATGGCGAATGCTAACTCAATGCAGCTGCCAGCTGATATTTTCAGCCATATAAACCTACACAAAATAATTGTGTCTACGACTTTTACAATTATAAGAGGATTCATAGTACAGTATTAAAACCAAGACATTTTTAATTTAGATTTTTATGGTTCAATGTTCTTTGTGGTGCAGTTGCCTTGGCCGAAACCTAGATAACCTGCATGTAAATGTGTCTCTAGCGCACAGTACTCTGCTAGGCATTGTCCTGTTGCAGGTGGTAGCTGATTGTCTTCTTCTGACCCTCGAACTGACTTATCCAGACAGTTGTATGAGTGTGGACTCTGAATAACAGTGCTACATGTCATTTTTAACGTGTACATGTCATTGTCATAGGTGCAAGGAGCGAGAAGAATGAGAAAAAGTCCTTGAACTAACTGGGAATTGAACCCTGGACCTTTGGAATTTGATTCATACACTCATCCATTGAAAAATCTAGGACTATGCAATGAAATGCTTTATCTGATTTTCATTATAGACTCCTTTATTACTACCATAGTACAATTCTACTAACAAAACTGCTTTTGGATGGGGTAGGTCACATACATGAAAAAATTTCCCACTTGTTGCTGCTATTTAGACCTCTGTCTATGAGATTTTGCCAGTAATAATTCTCCGATTTTATAATTTCTGAGCTTCTGTATCACATTGCTTTAACTGTTGTTCTGCATTTCTTCGAAATTGTTTCCACATATATAAGTGTATCTGTATCCATTTTATGATTTCTGAGCTTCTGTATCACATTGCTTTAACTGTTGTTCTGGATTTCGTCGAAATTGTTTCTCTACGTATAAGTGTATCTGTATGCTCTGACCACCCAAAGAATTTTGGTATAGGTTCACCAACAATATGTCATTTCCTTATTTCTGGTGGTGCTAATGCTATACTCAAATGACGAATCTTGTCTAAAATCTTCTGAAGTTCATGTACTATTTGTGCCCATTGAGTATGCATGTCTGCACAATATGTGCAGAACAAGTGTCCCAATTCATTTGTAATTCAGTCAGCTGGATTCGGCTGAGTACGAAATTTCACTTGCCCACTAGTCGCTGCAAACTGGACACCATTGCCTATTAAGTGTCCACAAAGTCTCCCTAGATCTTGCAAATAATCTTTAAGTCAATTCATGTAATGTCTTAAATTTTTCGATCAACAGTGTGTCAGCACAGAATAAATGACACCTCACTTCTTCCTCCTGCATATGGTCCAAAATATCTGATGCAGCTAGGTCATTAAAGTTCTTCAGGATTAAGGGGTACTTCTGTAATGTATTGCTAGAACTGGATTTTTCACCTTCTTTACACTTCTCAAGGAATTAAAATAGCATTTGAGCTGTCTATTCCGATTTTCAAAATAACAGAATTTTGTTATATGCCATATGCATTTATTTATATCATGATGACCACATCATTCATTCAAATACCACCGCCTCTCTAGATATACAGATCTGCCATTCTCTTCTATCTGTTGCCATTATCCGAATCAGGAAGTCAATTTTCCATAGTCACATCTGATTCTCCTGCAAACCCTAGAGTTGCTTCGTATGTCAAAAATCATACTAGTGAAATAATGACCGGCCCTGATTCCTTCTTTTATGGTTCATATAAATTCACGCATTTGATGACAATTAGCATTTCTGTCCTAAAATATAGCCCAAAAATGGATCTTGAGCCTTCTGGTTTACAGTCCTCTTGCGTTCCTAAAGAAAGATGTGATAATGCACTGCCACTACATTTGTAAATCTTTTAATATACTTAAGTTTTGTTTGGAATTCCTGAGTGTGTACAATACATCACATAAGTATGCGATGTAGCAGTCTGCTTTCCACAAAGAAGGGAAGTATAAAGTGCAATTTGTGACCCTCCTACTAAATATTTGAATTTACACTTGCTCCAGAAAGTCGTAAGTAATTCATTTTTTGTTGCTGGGTAATTTAATTCATTTTTATTCAAACTTATTGTCCTCTTTTGTTCTTTGCACACATCCTATTCTCCTTAGAAAGCTTTACATCTGTATACAAATACTGAAGTCTCAACAGACATCTCAGAGCCCGCAGTTATTTCATGATACTTCAAACAATCGACCTCAACTTAGGCATTTGTAATTGCCTAAAATGCTTAAGACTGGTCTCTACCCCACTTCAACAGTATGTTTGTTTCAACTGGTGTAGCAGTCGAGGACTTCTCATTACTTCTCCTTGTAACAATATTCTATAAAAACCAATATCCCTAAAAAGCAGCACAATTATTTCACTTTTTTAAAGTTCCAGACATTCTTTAATAGTTCTTATTCTTTCTGGGTGTGATATGATCTCAAACACCTTAAATAGAAGTCTTACAAATTTCTAATTCAGGAAAAATGAGGCTCTGATTATTTGTTAGTGATGCCCTTCATGTGCAGTCAGATTAGTTTTGTATCTAACGAGAATCGACGACTCTCCTATCATTTAGGAGAAAGGAGTAGATCATCTATGTGTATTTACAATTCTTGTAGCTGATAATGACGTAGAGCTTCGTGTAACTTTTGCATGAATACAGGCACAGAAATATTCAATCCCAATGGATGAACCTTCCCCTCAAATAAGAGTCGTATCCTGCGAAATACCTCGGCTGGAGGCATTTGTTAGTGTCATGCCATTAATCCACTGAGGTAAAGCATGCTGCTTCCAAAAATCGGGATGAAGTTTCATCCACAGCAGTAGGTCTATCTAATACAGTTTCTGTGTTTAAGCATGTAATACTAATCGAGCGCCTCCTGTCGGCTTTTTACCGTTAACATCGGGTTGTAAAAACACTTTGTCTAGTTTCAATAATATCCTTAGTCTTTCGGATTTCCGTTCAAGCAGCCGAACGTAAGGCGAGTAGCATAGGATACATCATGCAGAAGAATGGTTCTCCTTCTTTTGCCTCAAACCAACAGGTATACTCCTTAACAATCGTAAGTGCATTAGATGAGGCATTTTCATATTTATAGTATTCGCTGTCTGACAAAAAATACGAAGCAGCTAGCAGATACGATTGGAAGTCAATGCTATTTCGTTCATGTACACGCCATTGGTGAATATGTAAATTATTAGAGCTGCACTTCTCTATAAGAGGTAGAACAGCCAGCACACTGCATTAGCGTTGTTACCAGGCTTAGTAAGGTATTTAAGAAGAATGAACACCGTCAGATGTTAAGCGATGACAGTGAAGGACATGAAAATGCCACATACTCGTGTGAGACAGCGATATTAGCACCTCACAGAGTTTGAATGGGACCTCATTGAGGGTCTCCATTTGGCTAGTTGGTCGAATCATGCAATGTCCACATTTGTGCGATACTTGTGACAGTGACCCGATGTTGGCCTGTATGGGAACGTGAAGGCAGACATACTCGTTGTCAGTCGATGATATGTGATCACCACAGGAGTGTATGTAGCGCATTGTAAGTCCTTTACATTTTTGCCTGCATACGAGACCAACATTCTGTGTGATTTCGCACAATCGACTATAGACTAGTAGCATCCACACTCGGCGATTACCATCCCATATGTAGGAAGCCATTACCACCACAACGCAAACAGCTGCACTTAGAGTGATGCCACGACCACGAAACATGGACTACTCACTAATGAAATTGCATTGCAGTTCTGCAGTACCCCAGATGAACATTGTCGACGAATAAGGTGGAGATCTGGGAAGAGATCTCATTCTTGCAATATTTTGGAAGGGCACAACGGTGTTACTTCTGATGTCATGGTGTGGATACCCATCGGGTATGACTTGAGGTCAAGGATGGTAGTGATTGAGAGAACTCTGATCCCACAACGGTACGTCACAGACATCCTGCGTCCGAATGTGTTACCTCTCATGTGACAGTATCGTAGTGCCATTTCTCAACAAGCCAATGCTCGTCCGCACATGAAATGTGTTTCTATAAATTACATGTGTGATGTTGAGTTACTACCATGGCCGTCGAGATCTCTAAATCTGTCCCCACTACAATATGTGTGGGACAAGCTCGAATATTAACTCCATTCCAGTGTAGTACAAAGCATATCAAGGACCAGTTACATCAATTTTGGCCAGCTTTCCTCAGGAGAGGATACAAAGACATTGACACCCTTCCCAACAGAATCAGTACACGTATCCAAGTGGTGTAACGCCATACTGAAAAGTGGGCTCATACTGCCAAGTTCTTTAATATCACACACTCTCTCAGCCGCTGAAATTTCATTGATTTCCTTCTCCCGTTTGGATGCTTCACTTTTTGTCAGGTAGTTTATTTGACTGAGCTGTTCCCTTTGTTGAAGGTTTAGTGGTGTTCACACTTAGTACTTAGCTTCTTCAAGAAGCATACTATCTGTAAGGTGATACTATCTTCTGTTAACAGTTTACTACAGAAGCTACTAAATGGAAATGATGAACTTGCCTGATAATAGCCACTTCTCCCAAATATTTTGAAAGTATTCTTACATTTCTTCTGGTTTTTTTTTTTCAATTTTAGTACCTTCGTATCCAAATCAAGAGAAACATTTTTCTTAAGTATCCATCTACACCTAACATGACCGCTAAATATTTATGAAACGCGACGAAGATTGCTTGCATAAACACAAGGTTTTCATTTTTAAAAGTCAGTCTCCCTACCGTCTTAAGGGTTTACCGTTGCTTTCCGTGTTGGCCCCGACTTAAAATCGCGTGATAAGAACTACCGGATACTCGAATTTCTTCCGAAGCGTGGAGAAAAAGTTTGTGATTGCTTCTCAAGCAAGTGTTATGTCATATTTTTCCCCAATTTCTCATCAACTATTATCGGTTTTATCTGTCTACATGAGGCTCATCAGACGTTCGCGTTAAGAAAATGTCTGTGGGTGAAAAATGTTTCTTATAATGCATTATTTTATGATATTTAAGCCTATAACACTACCTTCTTCCAGGGTACGTTCCATCCTCAAGAATGTTCTTTGTTTTCCATTATAGTGAGCCTAGTTTGAATAAATTGCCCAGTATTATGCACATGGTGGCACGTGTTACAATCTCTCACTTCACCCCGATGACTGAATCAAGGCGGTAGACGTTTATGTCTGCCGTTATCTGTACGTGCAACTAAACGAACCGTGCCAATCATATCATCACGATATTTTGCCCTGGGTAGAAGCTAGTCAGTATACCTTTTGTGGTTTCCCCAACTTTGGTTGTAGCAACTACTGTTCAGAAATTCTAACGCTAATTGTTTTTTGCTCGCTAACTGACCAGTATTTCTTTTTAAAATGTATCTCGAAGTCGGAACAGGGTATTTGCATAAATTTATCAAAGTGCAACGCTCCATACTGAGCAGTGTCAGCTTCAGAATAACTATCTGCAAAATCTATTTTGTATAGGCTCATAGGTTTGATAACGACTTCTGGATTGATTAAAAAACCGGTCGGCTGCATTTCCCCGTTTGAACTAAATTTAGGGAATTATTATATCAAACCTGGCTGCAATTTTAGTTCTTCCCGCAACTCTAACGCTGAGTTGATTTTTGTATGATAACCGCATTCGGTATTTGTGGGAAGCAATTGGTGTGTGTGTGTGTGTGTGTGAAATCTTATGGGGTTTAACTGCCAAGGTCATCAGTCCCTAAGCTTACACACTACTTAACCTAAATTATCCTAAGAACAGACACACACACCCATGCCCGAGGGAGGACTCTAACCTCCGCCGGGATCGAAGCAACTGGATTTCGAAAACATTGGTCATGTGAAACCCAACTCGCATTTTTCTCACATGACATACTGAAAGCTTTGGATCAAGGGAATCAGGTAGAGGCTGTATTTCTCGAGTTCTGAAAAGCACTTGACTCAGTACCATACCTACGCTTACTGTCAAAAGTACAATCATATGAGGTATCAAGTGAAGTTTGTAACTGGATTGAGGACTTTTTGATAGGGAGAACACACATATTATCTTAGATGAAGAGTCATCGTCAGATGTAGAAGTAACTTCTGGTGTGACCCAGGAAAGTTTGTTGGGACCTGTGCTCTTCATTTTGTATATTAATGACCTTGCAGAAATATTAATAGTAAAATCAGGCGTTCCTAAGATGATTCAATTATCTGTAATGAAGCACTATCCGAAAGAAGCTGGATAAATATTCATTCAGATCTTAAAAGCTTTCAAAGTGGTGCAGAGATTGGCAACTCGCTTTAAATGCTCAGAAACGTAAATTTTGCACTTCAGAAAACGAAGAAACGTAGTATCCCACGACTATAATATCAGTGAGGCACTGTTGGAATCGGCCAACTCATGTAAATACCTGGGTGTAGCAGTTTGTAGGAATAGGAAATGGAATGATCACATGGGTTCAGTCGTGGGTAAAGCAGGTAGTAGACTTCGGTTTATTGGTAGAATACTGGGCAAGTGCAATCAATCTAAAAAGGAGATTGCTTACAAATCAGTCTTGCGACCGATTCTAGAATGCTGCACAAGTGTGTGGAACCCGTACCAGATAGTCCTAACGGGATATTGAGCGTACGCATAGAAGGGCAGCACGAAGAGTCGCAGGTTTGTTTAATCCGTGGAAGTGTGTCACAGAGATACTGAAGGAACTGAACTGGAAGACTCTTGAAAATAGACGTGAACTACCCGGAGAAAGTCAGTTAACAAAGTTTCAAGAACGGGCTCTAAATGATTACTCTAGGAATATACTACAACCTCCTACGTATCGCTCACATAGGAATCGTGGAGATAAGATTTGAATAATTGCTGCATGAACATATGCATACAAAAATCATTCTTCCCGCGCTCTATACGTGAATGGAACAGGAGGGAACCTTAATAATAAGTGGTACAATGGGACATACCCTCTGCCATGCACCCCACGGTGGTTTTTCAGAGTAGAGATGTAGATGTAGATTTGCCGTTTTCTTGAATTCTCCTATCAAGTGAGGTCCTCTTGAAATGTTTGTTCCATGAAATCAGTCACTTTCCCTTTCTAATTAATTGGTGTAGCTTCAGAAAAGCTTTCTTGTTCGCTGTTCATCGACTACACTATTTCAGGGAATCTATCTTGAGTATCTGAAATCTTTTCCTGAAAGTCAACAAACTGTTCTTCTACTTCATGGCGCATTGTATCACATTTCTTAATTATCTCTTCGCTAAAAGCTTTATCTAACAATTGGAAGTTCTTCTTAAAGGCATTCCCTATGTCTAAAGATTCATTAAGATCCTGACGTAACTCAACCGTCTCAGTTCGGTTCCACACGCTGTGTGGACTGGACCACTAATTGTGAAGTTAAATTACTAATTTCCTGTTCTTTGCATTACACATTTCCTGTATAGACTTGCCTTGTACATAACTAATTTCCTGCGTTATTTCGCCTTTTACATTATTCATTTCCTGCGTTAATTCACCTTACGCATCTATTACTCATGTCCTGTGTTAACTCGCCTCATACATTACTCATTTCCTGTGTTGACTCATCTGATACCTAAGTTTACTCATTTTTCACATTATGGACGTTTGCGTTAATGTATGAAACATTTGCATCGTATCAAACTCCATTTTTTTAGTAGTCACTGACATAGCTATTAGAAGAGAATTTAATAAACACGTTGCCCTGTCTTCAACTATAGGAAACTTCTGCTATTTCTAGCAAAAAGCGTATAATTATACGCTGTTACTGGAGCTGCTTACCGGTTTCTATCACACCACGGCAATTTGTAACAAAACTAAAAAAAAAATGTTTCTAGAATAATCTCCTTGTTAATGCTTCATTACGTGATTCTGACGTCTCACATTGAATAACGCGAACTTGGAGTCCTCGAAGTCAGTCAGCGATGTACGGCGCACGTAGCAGTATTTAGACTCCAAAGCTGATCAAAAAATAATATCGTCAAGTTACTTTCAAATCCTTTCAGCCAAAACCTTCCTCTACGCTCAAGCCACCTGCTGGAAAAATGTCCGCCGGCCGGAGTGGCCGTGCGGTTCTACGCGCTACAGTCTGGAACCGAGTGACCGCTACGGTCGCAGGTTCGAATCCTGCCTCGGGCATGGACGTGTGTGATGTCCTTAGGTTAGTTAGGTTTAATTAGTTCTACGTTCTAGGCGGCTGATGACCTCAGAAGTGAAGTCGCATAGTGCTCAGAGCGATTTGAACCATTTTTGGAAAAATGTCCAAATGATCAAACAGTTGTTTTAAGTCATGCTTTCAGATATTTCAATAGTCATTTAAAGAAAAAAATGGGCAGCCGCTAGTTACAAACACATACTTCTCGAGCAAATAATTAACCAATGGCTTAATTCATCGATTGAATTGACTTACTTGTCTGCGGCACAGACACAAAACTAGGGACGATCTCTTAAAATTAAGTGACCACAGCAAAGGTCGAAAAACTCAGGATCTACGACAGCAGGTACTTGGTGAGTTAACGTAAGCAGCTGGAGGAGTCAGCGCACTTCGGGGAACAATGACGCGTCAAAATTAACAAAGATATGGTTTCCATGCCAACCATAGCCGCGGCATTGCACAATAGCTATTACTGGTACACAAAAGGTAACCACGTGCTGATTGTAACAGAGATATACCACACAGATTGTTACTAAGTTCATCCCTTATTTAAGTTATAGCAGACCAAGACATCATAAGAAAAGTGTCCCATTTTCGCAAGAGGCAATCAGTCTAATGATCGGAAGCACACCGTCTTTACCTCAAGATGAAAATGATCACGATGAAACTATAGAGGAAGGCAAAGATGACACTGAATAAAGATATGTGATAGTTTGCATGTCAAGTTTGTATTTTTGCAAATAAAAATATAATTAAGGTCAAATAATGTATTTCATTTTATCCAATTGCAAAAAGCCTAAAATAATTTTGTCTGGTTTCTGAGTTCAAACACTCCTACGTGCTACGGACTGCTCTTCGGAAATAGGTGGCTGGCTCATTCGGCGTCCATTAGTTTCAGCAACGACAAATTTTCGCGGACGGTCTATTGACATTCTACAGGGTGATTCAAAAAGAATACCACAACTTTAAAAATGTGTATTTAATGGAAGAAACATAATACAACCTTCTGTTATACATCATTACAAAGAGTATTTAAAAAGGTTTTTTTTCACACAAAAACAAGTTCAGAGATGTTCAATATGGCCCCCTCCAGACACTCGAGCAATATCAACCCGATACACCAACTCGTTCCACACTCTCTGTAGCATATCAGGCGTAACAGTTTGGATAGCTGCTGTTATTTCTCGTCTCAAATCATCAATGGTGGTTGGGAGATGTGGCCGAAACACCATATCCTTAACATACCCCCATAAGAAAAAATCGCAGGGGGTAAGATCAGGGCTTCTTGGAGGCCAGTGATGAAGTGCTCTGTCACGGGCTGCCTGGCGGCCGATCCATCGCCTCGGGTAGTTGACGTTCAGGTACGGACAGATAAGTGCCAATGTGGTTGATTGTGGAATTTGCAGCTCTCTGCTAGCTCTGCGAGTCGATTTTCCTGGGCTGCGAACAAAT
Organism: Schistocerca serialis cubense; assembly: GCF_023864345.2. Taxonomy (NCBI): domain Eukaryota; kingdom Metazoa; phylum Arthropoda; class Insecta; order Orthoptera; family Acrididae; genus Schistocerca; species Schistocerca serialis. The sequence goes on from NC_064640.1 coordinate 310,866,942, forward strand.
GCTTGATGGATGTATGCTACATTTTCATCACTCGTTCTCGGCCGTCCAGAACTTTTCCCTATGCACAAACACCCATTCTCTGTAAACTGTTTATACCAACGTTTAATACACCACCTATCAGGAGGTTTAACACCATACTTCGTTCGAAATGCACGCTGAACAACTGTCGTCGATTCACTTCTGCCGTACTAAATAACACAAAAGCTTTCTGTTGAGCGGTCGCCACCTTAGCATCAACTGACGCTGACGCCTAGTCAACAGCGCCTCAAGCGAACAAATGCACAACTAAATGAAACTTTATAGCTCCCTTAATTCGCCGACAGATAGTGCTTAGCTCTGCCTTTTGTCGTTGCAGAGTTTTTAATTCCTAAATTTGTGGTATTCTTTTTGAATCACCCTGTATTTTTAGTTGTACCTTAATCCTAAAGCAAGTTTCGCAAATTATCGCCATTCATTAGGATAACTATCTGTGAGAAGCGTGTTTTTGGTTCACGAACAAATTGATCTGTTTCTATATCGTAAGTACAAGTTAATAAGGAAACAGTTGGACAGGAAACCTTTTAACTAGAGGTCGACTGAACCTGACGCACCATTTTACCTTCCATGCTGAGGTTTTCTCTATGGCAGTTCTGGGTGCTTTTTTTTAAAAAAAAAAAGTTTTGATAGGTACCTTTAGCTCAAAATTTCTTTTTTCTGTTAAATCTGTGGATCAATTTTAAATTTTCTGCCAGATCGAAAACTCCGTCTCAGTTAGCGGCATTAACCTGTAATCTAAATCTCTCATATGTGTTACAAGCATTTCTTCATAATTTTCTTCAAATGTTGGTTTCAAAAACCCCATCTGAAGTGTTATAGATGTCTGCTGATTTTCCGCAATGATTTTAATCTCCTTTTCAGGACAGCTTTAGGAACAATAAACCGATCGGCAGCAGTCCTTTCGGTCATTTCGCCTTCCTAAATCCTTGAAACAGCATGCTTCATTGCAGTCTTAGGCCACTTCCCTCGATCCTCAACGGCATCGTGCACTATAAACCAGAAAACAAAATCAAAAATACTTATATGGCCCGTAAAACCCGACTTTGGTATGGCCCATACTATCCGATTGTGACTGCACGGGAAAACATAGTGTTAACAGAAACAGGCGTGAGTGAGCGGAATTTCATTATTACGATACAGTCAACATGAGACTACTTAAATATTAAAACTAATATGATATTGCTATTTACTTTTAAAAGTATAAATCGATGCTAAAAATTAGACTGTTCACCAACTTCGACACTCAAAAACCAATACAGTTTATCTGTGACGCAAACTCAACAGCTGCATCACTCATGTTATAGCAAATGACGCAGTCATGTCTGTACTTTATAGCAAGCACTGTATGCGTCCGCTGGTTTGCACAACCCCAAAAAAACCAAATGGCCCATACTATTCGCCGTTCCCCAATATACTAATTATAATATTGTACATATGTCATCCTTTTTAACTTAATGATTTGAAATTATGTTCTCATTTGATTGAATACAGTTTGTATCCAACAAAACGATTAACTAGCTAGGAAATGAATGTACAAAATATTTATATTCCAGTAATACACTAAGGTGACAAAAGTCATGGAACAGCGATATTGGCATATCCAGATGGACGCAGTATCGCGTACACAGGGTATGAAACGTCAGTGCACGGCGGCGCTGTCATTTATGTTCAGATGATTCACGTGAAAAGATTTCCGACGTGATTATAGTCGCACGACGGAAGTTAAGAGACTTTGAACGTGGAATGGTAGTTTGAGCTAGACGCATGGGAAATTCCATTTCGAAAACAACAGTTCAAGCACATGCCTCGCCATCTAGGTTTAGGTTTTCCATGATTTCTCTAAATCACTCCAGGCAAATGTTGGGATGGTTCCTTTGAAAGTGCATGACAGATTTCCTTCCGCATCCTTGACGCAGTCCAAGCTTGTGCTCCATCTCTAATGAGCTTGATGTCAACAAGACGTTAAACCCAATCTTCCTTATTTCATGCACTAAAGTCGCATGTATGCAACCAGACCCACACCAACATGAATCCTTGACCTGAGTTGGGACAATCAGATCCAACAGATCAATAGGCTCAACTGCCACATGAGCGGCAATGTATATCTGGTGGTGACGTCACATGTGCAAAATTTGTTATCCACTTTTGGGGGTGTTTTCTGAAATTTGTGACTCCATGTGTCTTGTATTAAATCACTTGTCTCAACATCATCTGCATCACTCTTGGAGATTTTAAATGTTAATAAGAATCACCCTGTATACTTAGGGTGTCCCAAACAGGCTTTGAGCTGTGTGCCTCCTATATCAATGCAGAGCTTACATTGGCAGTGTTGTACCTCACGCACATGGCCAATATATGCAGTTGTCTGAAGCATTTCAATCATTCTCTGCTCTCAAGCAATAAGGTCCTCCACAGACGTTGCAGGTATGTCATACGCCATACTCTTCATATTACCCTACAGAAAATAGTCAAGAGGTGTCAGATTAGGCAACCATGCTGGCCATGAAACTGGTCCACCTCTACCAGTCCATCGATTGAGATAGCTGACGTTGAGGTGATTGTGCACATCGACATCAAAGTGTGCTGGAGCTCCTTTGAGCTGCAGCGACATGTCCATCTGAACATATAGTGACACTACATAATAAATGTGAGGTAGATTGGTCCTGTTAATCTGTGTAGTAGTAGATGTGGCCCAATAATATGGTCACCAATTATCCTGGCCCATACGTTAATACTGACCCTATGTTGGTGATTTTGAATCACCTGCACATGTAGATTTTCATCTACTCAAACACGCATATTGTGAAGTCCCTAGTAAATTTGCATACAGCAATGAATAGTACCAAGCTTGGGAACTGTGGCTGGACTTTGCATTGTTGTAAATACCAATGTGGGAACTGTACACGTTGTATGTAGTCCTCCTCCGATAATGCCTGGACTTTCTGCAGATGGTATGGATGGAGCTAGTGTTCATGGACAGTGCACCACACAGCACTTTTACCCATGTGCAGCATCTGTGCCATACTGAGTGCTGGTTGGGTCCTCTTCAAACAGTAGTGTTCAAGCCAATGTGGACAATCCACATCACGTTTTGGCACCCACCTGAGGACAGACAGTAGACTGTGGATAGTATTTGCAAGTAAAAAGCATAAAGCGGTACTACTTTCCTGTGCAATAGACACACCTCAGGCAGAAAATAACTACATGCATTTTTCTAGCTTCTCTGACGCATCTCTCTTGAGGGCAACAAACGTGGTCTGATGTGGGGCATGTCTGTTTGTAAAACATTCTGTATACAGTCTTGTAGCAGCTCTCCCATTGCAATCCACTTTGCTGCATGCAAGCAACATGTTGGTCATATCCGCAGCTGTTTACTGGTACATGTCGCACTGCTGTCAACAGCGTTATTGCAATGGCAGACCACACAAAGTCTGCAGTGGGATGCACACAAGAGCTACATGGAGGAATGTAGTGCATGTGCAGAAATATTATTAGGCTCTGGTTGTCCATCTGCAGTACACAGATGGCTAAAGGATTGCAAACTTTCCATATTCAGATGCCAAAATGAATTAGAACAAACAGACACAACAATTCATTCTCAGACTTTGACGCCCTCCAGTGCCCAAGCAGTGTCTTTCCAGATATGCATTCCTTCTTGAAAACTGATCAGTTTGTCTTCCCAGACAACAAACTAAGCATTGTTCGTGTTTTTTTGGAACACCCTGCATATAGACTAGCTGAGTAACCTACATTGCCCACGTATTTGTTTATTCCAATCTTCTGTTTTTCCATTTCCTCCTGTGCCCTCTGACCACCCTCTCCTCCCCCACTCTTTGTCCACAGCCCATCTTCTCCTGCACTTCTCCTTATCCACCTGCTCGTCCACCTCTCTCTGTCCATCTCCCTCTCACCTCTCTCTCTGTCCATCTGCTACCCGTCTCTAAGTTAGTCTCCTCTTCCTCCCTGCCTCTGTCCATCTCCTCCTCGTCCTCTTCTTTCTGTCAATCCCATCATCCCACACTCCTTGTACACTTCCTTTTTCTCCCTATCTGTCTCCCTCTTCTCCTTCAGCCTCTCTGTCCATCTCCTCCTCCCAACCTTCTCTCCCCATCACCAAGTTAATGCACCCACCCCAATAGCAGGAAGGTGGTTCTTAACCCCACAGTATTTATTTCCAAATAGTAAATAATATGTGTACCAAAATTGGTTGAAATCGATAGAGGGATTTAGAAGGAGCTTTTTAACCACAGCTTTGCCAGAGTGTATTTAACATATTTGTTACATATTTTTACATATATTTCACCTGTATCTGTAATGACCTTAACCATGTCATTTCGTTTTCACTCAGCTCATCCTTTACGTCACATCTCCTGAACAATATATCATACAATAATATAATTTTGCACCTGCAGTGATATATTTGGACACTGTCCGCAAAATGTGTTGCGATTAGAATTAGTAGTAAAGATGTAATAATTTGGACATCATGCATGTTGTAACAGTTTTTCATGCATCTCAGTGTTTATGACATCAGTCACACAATTATGTAATTTTTTAGGTACATTCAGTGATATATGAGAATACGGTTGGAGAAATTTGTTTCAAATACTGTTAGTAGTAGAGAAGTAATAAATTAAAATGACGAGCCTAGTGCAGCACTTTTACTGCATGAACAGCAAAAATGTAGTAAATGGTAAACTTTTTTCCTTTAATCATTTTGTGGTTGCTGTCAGTGAGAAAAAAGTATTGTAAAGATTTGAAATTGTGTGTAAGGTTTGTTGCAAGTTGCTAACTACTCTCATTCTCAAATACTGGATGAGTAAAGTCTGGGTATTCGCGCATCATAGGCTACAATTCTTTTTCACCCCTATCCCCACCAATTTGATAGGTAGGTTGTTCTTTCCCCAACAGAAATTTTTTTTGGGCAGTAACTGATGTGTGCACTGAGTTTGGCTGAAAGCTGTCTACTGGTTTAGGAGGAGGTGTGGAATATACAACATTCATACACTGAAGAGCGAAAGAAACTGGTACACTTGCCTAATATTGTGTAGTGCCCCTCCAAGCACGCAGGAGTGCCACAGCACGACATGGCATGGATTTGCTAATGTCTGAAGTAGTGCTGGAGGGAATTGACACCATTAATTGTGCAGGGCTGTCCATAAATCTGTAAGAGTACGAGGGGGTGGAGATCTCTTCTGAACAGCACGTTGCAAGGCATTCCAGATGTGCTCAATAATGTTCATGTCTGGGGAGTTTGGTGGCCAGCAGAAGTGTTTAAATTCAGAAGAGTGTTCCTGAAGCCACTCCGCAGCAATTCTGGATATGTGGGGTGTCACTGTGTCCTGTGACCAAGTCCATCAGAATGCACAATGGACATGAATGGATGCAGGTATCATACAGGATGCTTATGTACATGTCACCTGTCAAAGTCGTATCTAGACGTGTCAGAGGTCCCATATGACTCCAACTCCACGTGACCCACACCACTACAGAGCCTCCACCAGCTTCAACAGTCCCCTGCCAACATGCAGGGTCCATGGATTCATGAGATAGTCTCCAAACACGTACACGTCCATCCGCTTGATACAATTTGAAACAAGACTCGTCTGACCAGACAACACGTTTCCAGTCATCAACAGTCCAATATCAGTGTTGATGGGCCCAGGTGAGGTGTAGAGCTTTGTGTCACGCAGTCATCAAGGGCACACGATGGGCCTTCAACTGTGAAACCCCATATTGATGAAGTTTCATTCAATGGTTCACATGCTGACAGTTGTTGGTGGCCCAGCAATGATACCTGAAGCAATTTGTGGAGGAGTTGCATTTCTGTCATGCTGAACAATTCTCTTCAGTTGTCATTGGACCTGTTCTTGCAGGATATTTTTCCAGCTGTAGCGAGTCAGAGATTTGATGTTTTATCAGATTCCTGATATTCACGGTACACTCATGAAATGATCATACGGGAAAATTCTCACTTTATCACTACCTCAGATAATGCTGTGTCCCATCGCTCTTATGCCAACTATAGCACCATGTCTGAACTCACTTAAATCCTGATAACCTGCCATTGTAGGAGCAGTAACTGATTTAACAATTGTGTCAGACACTTCTTGTCTCATATAGGCATTGCCGACTGCAGCACTGTATTCTGCCCTCCCCCCCCCCCCCCCCCCCCATGAACCATAGACCTTGCCGTTGGTGGGGAGGCTTGCATGCCTCAGCGATTCAGATAGCCGTACCATAGGTGCAACCACAACGGAGGGGTATCTGTTGAGAGGCCAGACAAAAGTGTGATTCCTGAAGATGGGCAGCAGCCTTTTCAGTAGTTGCAGGGGCAACAGTCTGAATGATTGGACGATCTGGCCTTGTAACACTAACCAAAACGGCCTTGCTGTGCTGGCACTGCGAACGGCTGAAAGCAAGGGGAAACTACAGCCGTAATTTTTCCCGAGGGCATGCAGCTTTACTGTATGGTTGAATGATGATGGCATCCTCTTGGGTAAAATATTCCGGAGGTAAAATAGTCCCCCATTCAGATCTCTGGGCGGGGACCACTCAAGAGGACGTCGTTATCAGGAGAAAGAAAACTGGCGTTCTACGGATCGGAGCGTGGAATGTCAGATCCCTTAATCGGGCAGGTAGGTTAGAAAATTTAAAAAGGGGAATGGATAGGTTAAAAAAGTTAGATATAGTGGGAATTAGCGAAGTTCGGTGGCAAGAGGAACAAGACTTTTGGCCAGGTGAATACAGGGTTATAAATACAAAATCAAATAGGGATAATGCAGGAGTAGGTTTAATAATGAATAAAAAAGTAGGAGTGCAGGTAAGTTACTTCAAACAGCATAGTGAACGCATTATTGTGGCCAAGATAGACGCGAAGCTCATGCCTACTACAGTAGTACAAGTAGCTCTGCAGATAACGAAGAGATTGATAAAATGTATAATGAGATAAAAGAAATTATTCAGATAGTGAAGGGAGACGAAAATTTAATAGTCATGGGTGACTGGAATTCGATAGTAGGAAAAGGAAGAGAAGGAAACGTAGTAGGTGAATATGGATTGGGGCTAAGAAATGAAAGAGGAAGCCGCCTGGTAGAATTTTGAACAGAGCACAACTTAATCATAGCTAACAGTTGGTTCACATATCATGAAAGAAGATTGTATACATGGAAGAAGCCTGGAGATACTGACAGGTTTCAGACAGATTATATAATGGTGAGACAGAGATTTACGAACTAGGTTGTAAATTGTAAGACAGTTTCAGGGGCAGATGTGGACTCTGACCACAATCTATTGGTTATGAACTGTAGATTAAAACTGAAGAAACTGTAAAAAGGTGGGAATTTAATGACATGGGTACTGGGTAAACTGACTAAACCAGAGGTTGTACAGAGTTACAGGGAGAGCATAAGGGAACAATTGACAAGAATGGGGGAAAGAAATACAGTAGTAGAAGAATGGGTAGCTTTGAGGGATGGAGTAGTGAAGGCAGCAGAGGATCAAGTAGGTAAAAAGACAAGGGCTAGTAGATATCCCTGGGTGACAGAAGAAATATTGAATTTAATTGATGAAAGAAGAAAATATAAAAATGCAGTAAATGAAGCAGGCAAAAAGGAATACAAACGTCTCAAAAATGAGATCGACAGGAAGTGCAAAATGGTTAAACAGGCATGGCTAGGGGACAAATGTAAGGATGTAGAGGCTTATCTCAGTAGGGGTAAGATAGATACTGCCTACAGGAGAATTAAAGAGACCTTTGGAGAAAAGAGAACCACTTGTATGAATATCAAGAGCTCAGATGGAAACCCAGTTCTAAGCAAAGGAGGGAAAGCAGAAAGGTGAAAGGAGTATATAGAGTGTCTATACAAGGGCGATGTACTTCAGGGCAGTATTATGGTAATGGAAGAGGATGTTGATGAAGATGAAATGGGAGATATGATACTGCGTGAAGAGTCTGACAGAGCACTGAAAGACCTAAGTCGAAACAAGGCACCGGAAGTACACAACATTCCATTAGAACTACTGACAGCCTTGGGAGAGCCAGTCCTGACAAAACTCTACCATCTGGTGAGCAAGATGTGTGAGACAGGCGAAATACCCTCAGACTTCAAGAAGAATACAATAATTCCAATTCCAAAGAAAGCAGGTGTTGACAGATGTGAAAATTACCGAACTATCAGTTTAATAAGTCACAGCTGCAAAATACTAACGCGAATTCTCTACAGACGAATGCAAAAATCTGGTAGAAGCCGACCTCGGGGAAGATCATTTTGGATTCCATAGAAATATTGGAACACCAGAGGCAATACTGACCGTACGACTTATCTTAGAAGCTAGATTAAGAAAAGACAAACCTACGTTTGTAGCATTTGTAGACTTAGAGAAAGCTTTTGACAATGTTGACTGGAATACTCTCTTTCAAATTCTGAAGGTGGCAGGGGTAAAATACATGGAGCGAAAGGCTATTTACAATTTGTACAGAAACCAGATGGCAGTTATAAGACTCGAGGGGCACGAAAAGGAAGCTGTGGTTGGGAAGGGAGTGAGACAGGGCTGTAACATCTCCCCAATGTTATTCAATATGTATATTGAGCAAGCAGTAAAAGAAACAAAAGAAAAATTCGGAGTAGGTATTAAAATCCATGGAGAAGAAATAAAAACTTTCAGGTTTGCCAATGACATTGTAGTTCTGTCAGGGACAGCAAAAGACTTGGAACAGCAGTTGAACAGAATGGACAGTGTCTTGAAAGGAGGGTATAAGACGAACATCAACAAAAGCAAAACGAGGATAATGGAATGTAGTCGAATTAAATTGGGTGATGCTGAGGGAATTAGATTAGTAGATGAGACACTTAAAGTAGTAAAGGAGTTTTGCTATTTGGGGAACAAAATAACTGATGATGGGCGAAGTAAAGAGGATATAAAATGTAGACTGGCAATGGCAAGGAAAGCGTTTCTGAAGAAAAGAAATTTATTAACATCGAGTATAGATTTAAGTGTCAGGAAGTCGTTTCTGAAAGTATTTGTATGGAGTGTAGCCATGTATGGAAGTGAAACATGGACGATAATTAGTTTGGACAAAAAGAGAATAGAAGCTTTTGAAATGTGGAGCTACAGAAGAATGCTGAAGATTAGATGGGTAGATCACATAACTAATGAGGAGGTATTGAATAGAATAGGGAAGAAGAGGAGTTTGTGGCACAAATTGACTAGAAGAAGGGATCGGTTGGTAGGACATGTTCTGAGGCATCAAGGGATCACCAATTTAGTACTGGAGGGCAGTGTGGAGGGTAAAAATCGTAGAGGGAGACCTAGAGATGAATACACTAAACAGATTCAGAAGGATGTAGGCTGCAGTACATACTGGGAGATGAAGCAGCTTGCACAGGATAGAGTAGCATGGAGAGCTGCATCAAACCAGTCTCTCTACTGAAGACCACAACAATAACAAAATCAATATACAATGATTTCACTTAAATGGTACCTAAGAATGGTTTTTCAGATGAACAACACCTCACAGCTCGCATTTCCATGCCAAATTTGAATCCTTTTTGAAGGGATTGCCAAGACAACATAATTCTTTCATGTCTAGCTGAACACCATCCTTACTGAAGTCACTGTTTGTAATGCACAACATTGTATCTCTGAATTAATTTGCAAACAACTGCATATTTTTTGGGATAGCAATATACAGATGGTAGTAGTATCAAATATGCATGGTATAAAAGGGTAGTGCATTAGCACAGTTGTCATCGGTTCTTGTGAAAAGGTGTCCATTGTGATTGTGGTCACATGACAGGAATTAATAGTCTTTGAATGGGGAACGGTAGTTGGAGCTAGACACATGGGACATTACATTTCAGAAATCATTAGGGAATTCAGTATTCCAAGTTCCACAGTGTCAAGCATTACTTCTCACCACGGACAACACAGTGGCTGACAGCCTTCACTTTATGACCAAGAGCAGCAGCATTTTCATAGAATTGGCATTGCTAACAGACAAACAACACTGTGTGAAATAACTGCAAAAATCAACATGGGGTGTATGGCAAATGTATCTAAAATATGTCATTAATGGGCTATGGCAGTAGATGACCAATGCAAGTGCCTTGGCTAACAGCATGACACCGCCTGCAGCACCTCTCCTGGGCTTGTGAACATATCGGTTGGACCCTAAACGAGTGGGAAACCGTGGCCCAGTCAGATTATGTTTGATGGTAGGGTTTGAGTGTGGTGTAGACCCCATGAAACCAGGGACTCAGGTCATCAACGTGGCACTGTGCAAGCTGATGGTGTCTCCATAATAGTGTGGGCTGTGTTTACATGGAATTGGCTGGTCCTCTGGTCCAACTGAACTGATCACTGACTGGAATAGGTTATGTTCAGCTACCTGGAGACCATTTACAGCCATTCATGGACTTCATGTTCCCAAACAACTATGGAATTTTTATAGTGACAGTGCACAATGTCACCAGGCCAAACTGTTCACAATTGGTTTGAAGAACATTCTGGACAATTTGAGCGAATGATTTGGCCACCCAGATCGCCCAACATGAATCATGTCAAACATTTATGGGACCTAATTGAGAGGTCAGTTCATGCACAAAATCCTGCACCAGCAACACTTTCATAATTATGGATGGCTATAGAGGCACCATGGCTCAGTATTTCTGCAAGAGACTTCCAACAACTTGTTGAGTCCATGCCATTTCAAGTTGCTGCACTACACTGGGAAAAAGGAGTTCTGGAATGATATTAGGAGGTATCTCATGACTTTTGTCATCTCGGTGTATGTTTATAGTAATTATATTATACCAGTGAGATTGTAGTTAACACTTTGCCGTCCGCACATCTCGCGCAAATTTATTTGCTTGACGCCGGCAGCGCTTTTTCGGATTACTTGGCTTGTCGCCGGCCACTTGTCACCTTTCCGTTGATGACAATCTTCAAACACATTGACTTTTGCGCGCTTTAATTTTTCTAGAAATCCTCTATTTTGCCGTATCGTTCCACAAACTCGAATTTTCTTTTCAAATAACTTCTCTGCAAGTTCTACATTGCTATAATAATTACCCATGTAGAGGTAATGCCAATTTCCATAAGAAGGTGTCAATAGTTCCATCACTGTTTTTGCTAAAGGTTGTCCAGCGCCAGAATATATCTTGAATGAGGAAATGCATCCCGTGCTCGAATCACACAGAATCCAAATGGATATGCCATATTTCGTAATTTTCGACGGATTGTAAACTTTAAAATTTAACTGTCCATGCCCTGGTATCACTCCTTTATCAATTGAGATGTTCTGACTTACATTAAACATTTCTTTAAACTTTTTGGAAAAATAATCAACTACGAATTGCACTTTGAAAAGCCGGTCGGCATTATCCGGTTTATTGTTGTTGTCGGAAAAATGTAAAAATTATAATATTTGCCTGAATCGGATGCGGGACATCATTTTGCAAAATATCTGTGTGTCTATCGCTGGTTTTTTTTTTTTTTTTTTAACAATTCCCATAGGGATAGCAAGCCCAAACCACTTGGCATTTTTTTTAAAAATCCAGTTCCCTTCTACTGCAATTTTGACTGTAATACTTGTTGGTTTCGTTGCTAATATATTCAAATAAATCATTCCCAATATATAATTCTACGATATCCATGGCGCTCTGTGTATCTTTGGGAAATGTGTATGGAACTGGAGATCCTTCAAATTTATTATTGGTCCTCAGTAAATCATAGTCTGTCCTCTTTGTCTGATTCTCCGAATCAGTTGGCAACCGTAGCATTCGCCGAATTCTTCTTGGACGTATTTCACTATCTTCTGACGATTCCGCTTCACTTTCATTTTTTTTATATCCAATGTCTTCTTCCCAATCGGCCAAGTTGTCTGGAACGTCAGACAAGACGTCCATGCATTCATCGTAAATAATCGTATAGTCTCTTTCGTCTGCCATGATGAAACAGTGTGCGATTTGCAGGGGGGGGGGGGCTATTCCCCCCCCCCCCCCTGCATCAGACCATCCCCTCCTTTGGTTTTAGTTTATGCGTCCCAACCTGGGATGTTTATTTCCCACGCACTGGAGGAAAACTTTACATATAATTTAAATTTGTGGAGCCGAACACTGAAAGTTTACTATTAATACTATTAATGTGTTTGCTTATTAATTTTGAAAAAGTGTTATGTAGTAGGTAAGCATTTCAAAACATTTAGAACTAAACGACAAGACGACGCACGCCACATTTCCGTAGCATACCACAATGTTGCAAGACGTCGCCCCAGCGTAAACGAGGCTTTAAAAAAATAGAGCCTGGTCTGTATTGTATGGTGGATGTGATGTGTTGCGTATGAAGCTAAAACCTGCAATTAGATCCAAACGTCGTGGAAAACTGTGAAGAGGTGTCATCCTGCAGCAAGATAACGCTCGCTCACATTCTGCCAAACGGACAGCCGACGCAATATAGGAGTTGAGATTCGAGATGCTGGAACATACAGTCCAGACCTGGCTCCAAGCGATTTTCACATGTTTGGACCCTTAATGGAAGCACTACAGGGAAGAAGATTTGAAAGTGATGAAGACGTCATTGCTGCGGTGCAAAATTGGTTACAGATGCAACCGATAAACGCATTTTCTGTTGAAATAAAAAAACTCGTAAAACGTCGGGAAAACTGCATTGAAGTCCAGGGAGGTTACGTAGAAAAATAACGCATGTTTCAGTTTTCTATCATCAGAATAAGTACAGCTTTTCACAAATGTGCCTTTGCTTTTTGAATTCCCCTCATATACCTGTATGTAGATGATTTTGTAAATAAGCTTTAGCTATAATATACTTTTAAAGATATAACAAGGGATGGCTTTTCTGATAGTGCATACGCGTCAGTAGTGAGTTTCGGCATTAACATCTATTTATAAATAACTGTTTAACCATGGGTAACGCCACGGTCCAAGCTAGTAACATATATAATTATACTAACCCCATAAGACATCCCCCCCCCCCCCCCCGCACTGGTAAAAGCACAAATCGCACACTGTGATGAAAGGGCATAGGAACTTATAAAAACAAAAAAACTTGTTGACGTGTGTAACTTATTGCTACCTGAACAAAATACCAATAAAATGAAAAAGATACTAAAGCGCTGCCACCAGCCACTGCGCAATACTATGCTCACAACACCACTGTGCTGTCGCCGGCCACTGAGCGATACTATGCACACGACAACACTATGGTGTCACCAGCCCTTGACCGCTATTTCACGTACGACTCCACTGTGGTGTCACCGCTCGGCAAAGTGTTAAACACAATGGAATTAAAAATTGTTCAAATTAGTGCAACCATTTCCTTTCTTCATAGGAACATTTTTATTTCATTTTGAACATTCCAGCTGTTTGTACCCATGATGATTTTTGTCATTTATACTGCCACATCAATCTATTCAGAGAATGAAAAAAAAACAACCTAATGGATTGTAAGAGTTAGACAGCAGTCTAAGATAAAACAGTAAATACATCTACATTAGACTCATATATTTTTTATTACAAATCTTCTATTTTTATCTTATAACTTAGTGTAGTAAATATGTAATAATGATCTGTTTGCCTCTGTTATCAGCTTCATTGCTATGAGAACATACTTGCACATCGCAATCATGACATGATGTTCTGCGGGATATGGTACCCAGAAGTCACTCGTAAGTTAGAGATTAAAGACATTAAACTGTTGAGAACAATAGGCCTACACATTTTCATTCTCTGGAATCGAAACTTCAAAGACATGTTTCTCATATACAGTTGATATAGTTAAAGCCTAAATTGAAAGACAAAATTGATGATATTGTGGTATTCAACTTTAAGAAAGTGCAGCTATCATGAGATTTACTGATCGGCTAATTGCAGAGCTAAGTGTTGTGTGAAGTGATATCTTTCTCTCAGTTCAGGATTGCTTGTTGTCTTGTAAAATCATATGTTACTAACGATCTACTCAAAGTGTATAAATCTTCAATAAATGATTACTATTTTTTTACCATACCTCATTTTCTCATTTTTAGTTAGGGTACCAGTAAGGCTTAAATCCTACACTGGTGAAATACTGACTAGAACATACAGAAAATTTAGTAATGGAGTCAGTATCATTATTCTAACTGACAATGGAGACACCACTTGCTACAGCACTTAAAGAAGAAAATACATCATGCTCTGCTGCAACTGTGAAACTCCCACCATTCTTATCAACAAGCAGAAGTGATTGTACACAAACACCAAGTGCAAAGTGACTTTGACAAGTACATGTTAGTGTTCATGCGATTAGACAATGGTCATATAAGAACATTGAGGATGTGGGATACATTTATACTCATGTGAAAGATGCTTTGATTGAACATTATTCCTTGATGCTTCATGAATTTCTGAAAACTCTGCTTTCACCTCCAACTTATGTGTAACTGAAACCACCTGAAGTGCTGAGGGAACTATGTTCATTTGCATGTAAAGATCTCTTGACTGAAACGGCATTACATCTAACATGCCATAACAGTCTCCTCATAAAAATACGTAGTGTATGGTGGTGTATACTAACCTGCCATCAGCAGACCTACTGAAGAAGGCAAACATAATGGCTAATTGCCTAAAAGATAATGATTTTTGTGACCAAATTTCTTCACCTTTCACCAATAGCCTCAGAATGTGCATGCTGAAGAATGAAGATGCTCCTGGCCCCAGAATGCACATGACCACCTCAGTAGATGCTGCCAGTGCTGGATCATGTGACTTCACAAGAAAGGTGCTGCAACTGACACCAGCAAATAGCCTGCACAGTAAAAATCAGTGACAGTTCACACACAGATTAGTACCTACAAACAAAACTCAGGTGTATAAAAAAACAAAACTTTGACAGCAGTACAAGTGCTTCATAGAAAAAGACAACTTTATGTTGTTTCCACAACACATTTGGATGTAGTGTGAGAGGATGTACAGTACTGTGCGATTACCCAAATGTGAACAACAAGTGTTAGTGCATGGCCACACTAATTGTGCAGATAAGCACTGTCCAGACAACAGCAGATACCATAGTGTATAGTGCAATAAAGCTACAGGCACAGTGCTAAGACATTCTAGGTGGCTTTTTATTACAGACAGAAATACTGGTTGCAGATTCCTGGTGGATTGCTGATCAGGAATTAGTGTTTCTCTGTGGCACCTGTGCTCTGAATTTTCTGAGGCACATATGATCTGAACAAATATCAGCTATACACTATACCTTGACAGTGGCACACAATACCCACATCAGCATGTAGAGTGAACAGGAGGTACTGTTGCATTTCTGTCCCGCTTTCATGCAACTATGGACATTTATCGTCACTGATGTCAGCTGCCTAATCATAGGAGCTGACCTAAGATTTTTTAGAGCTGGTTAACAGCTGTTTGGTGAGTGCTAACATAAACAAATTTCTACTTGTCATATCAACCATGCCAGTTTGTGAACAGTGCATAGAGCTTACTCTGGGCCACACAAAGATTTCTGCAGCGTTTTCAATGGATCTATGAGTCCTGTTTTTCAGCAAATGTGGGCTGCACATGTATGCGGTACATAAGAAGCAACCTGTTTCTTCCAATACAGTATCTGTGGCAGGTGAACTATGTACCATCTGCAGTTATACTATCTGTGCACAGTTGTTGAATGAATTTCCTGTTCTGATAGTCCCAGTAAAAACACTGGGAAAATGATGTGACACCACACATCATCACATCAAGACCAATCCTGCACAGCCTGTATTTTGCTGTGCACATCATCTTCCTTCAGAGGAATTTGCAGCAGCACAAAAAGAAATGAACAAGATGCTAGCAGAAGGCATTATGTCTGTGTCAGGTAGTGATAGGGAACCTCCACTCTGCATGATGGAAAACAAAGATGGTGTGTGGAGTTTATATGGTGATTACCAAGCATTATATGCTTTGCATGATACCAGAACACTACCTGATGCTAAATGTCGCCAATTTTAACTTCACAATTAGAGGTGCATCTGTATTTAGTGTTGTTGATCATGTTAAGGCATCCTCATAGATTGCACTGGCCAAGGAGGAAACTGACCATCATCAAACCATACAAACTATAAAATTATTATTTTCGGTCATATGGCTTAAAAATGCTGCACAGATGTGGTACAAATTCATGCAAAGTGTTTCACATGATCTCCAATTTGTCTTTTGCTGTCTTGACAATTTTTTTTACTTTTTCTAAGTCCTTGCAAGAACATTTACAGCATTTATGCAAACCTTTCAGTGCTTGAAGATTTTGTGATTCTTATCAATACACAGAAATGTATATTTGCAAATGCAGAGATCTCTTTTCTGGACTACAAGATCTTCTGCACATTATTGGCGCCACAGCAAGAAAAGGATTCAGCTATTAAAAATATGCCATACCTTACTACATACAGCAGCATTTGGTGAGTTAGTGGCATGATGAATTTTTTCACATCCTTTATCACATGTTGCAGTTGTGCAGCAGCCTCTCAATCTGTTGCTCACTGGAAAAACACTTCCAGCAACAGAAAAACTGAACCATCTGTGAAAGCATCTGATGATCTGAAGACAGCACTATCTTAGGCAAAACTGCTAACACATCCAAAGCCCAGGGCACCGATCGGACTTTTTGTAGATGCCAGCCAGGTAGCAGTGGGTACTGCCTTACAGTGACAGATTCACAGATGTTGGCAATGCCTGGCACTTTTCCTCCACACATCTTACAGAGGCAGAGACTAAATGGAGTGCTATAAACATGGAACTTCTCTCCACATACCTTACCATTAAAACACTTCCAACACATTTTAGGGAGCCAACGTTTTACAGTGTTTAAGGAACATTGGCCACTTACTTCTATTCTACAGTGGTTAACTGAACTTTTTTCACCAAGTCAATATCAGCATGCATAATCTGTGGCACAATTCACAATGTATGTTCGACCCATCAGAGACAAAGACAATAACTTTGCTAATTAGCTTACAAGAAACAGAGCCAGCCTAGCGATAGTGGATTGAGTGAAGACTGCAAATAGCCAGCTGACAGAAACTTTCATAAAACAATACATCCTAGACAGAGAAACTACCTCACTTTGCGTGATGCATGTTAATAGTTGGCAGATCTGCAAATGAAATGTGGTGCGACTGTAGCAGTGATTGTTTACAGCCTCCAATCCTGCAAAATCACCACTGAGAAATCTTCAATACCATTCACAACATGTCACACCCTGGCATCAAAGCAAAGTTCAAATTTGTGGTTAGCAAAGTGGTCCGGCTAGGTGTCAAGAAAGACAGCTTCTTCTGTGCGCATGACCATTTAAGAGTTTGCTCCACTGATGGCACATTTTGCGCATATCCACCTGGACCTTTTTGGCCCATTTATCATCCATAGATGGTCGGTAACAATCATTGACCATTAAACCACATGGCCAGAAGCCACACTACTAGCAGACATCATGACTGAATTGATTGCCCAGGTACTTGTGAATGTCTGGTTTTCTTGCCATGGGATTCCTCTTACCATTATGACAGGCTGAGACTGTCAGTTTGAGGGATTACAGTTCTATGAGTTACTTGACCTTTATAGCATCCACTATATTCATACCTCAAGTTACAACCCAGCAGCCACTAATGGCATGGTTGAGCGCATCCATTGCTTCCTTCATTCTGTTATGTGACACAAAGAATCTTGAATTGATACATTGCCATGGGGTCTGCTCAGTTTCCGAACAGCTGTCAAAGAAGATTTGTCCTGTTCTCCAGTACAACTAGTGTTTGGCAATTTGCTGCAAGTACCTGGCAATTTTATTGCACCATCTCTACCAACAGCCTAGCCATCCAATGTCCACACTTGTTTCCTCAAAAACTAGAACGTCACATCTGAGAACTATGCCCAAAAAACCTGTAACACCATGAAAACAACCTCAGTTCATTTCCAAAGAGTTGAACACGTGAGCACATGTCTGGCTTTATGATGATGCTGCACACCCACCTCTCACTCCATATTTTGTCCCATGCAAAGTGATATCAAGAGGAATAAACACTTTCGTCATCTCAGAGGGTGGTATGAATGAAACTGTTTTAATTCTTTAACTGACAGTTCAATGAACTAATGGTTATGCAGCTCACTGGCACTTGAATCTGCAAAACAACCACCAGCAGCCATGGCCCCTCTGCTCCACAACTAACAACACCTGTGATGGGAGATACAAAAATTTATGACCTGCACCCATCTACACCTGCAACGATGCACACTGACAGATGCATCAAATACAAGTTCCAGATGTCCCCAGAGCACCAGGCTATCACTTGTACAGAAAGCAGAATGATGATGTTGAACAGCTGGCTGATAATCAAATCGCACTTACTGCTCATGTGTCTACTTACATGCAAGTGCTCGCTATTGGTTGCTCCCTTCTTCAGACCACAATTTCTTTGAGAAAGGTGGCATGAGCAGAAGAAAGATGAGGCACAATGCACCACTGCTCCAAGCTGCAGTCTCTATGGCTTTTCAAGTGAGGGAAGCTACTGTAGTGACCATGAGATCAACCAATCAACTAAGTGCAGTGCTATGTACTATGTGAAACAGTATCTTTCTTTCAGTTTGCTTTTGCTTATTGTAAGTCATATGTTACTAGTGATCTACTCCAAATGTATAAATGTTCAATAAACCATTATTAAGTTTTACCATACATTACTTCTTATTGTAGGGGTTAGAGTAACAGTAAAACTTAAACTCTACAAGAGCACTGTAGTTGAACTTGTCTGTAAAGAATTATCTGTCACTAACAGTTATTGGCTCCTAAAATTTGCAAATAATGGCCCAAATCAAAATGGGCTGGGGAAAATTTGTCAATATGTGCCACATTTCAACAAGTATAATGTGCAGGCAGCAGTAAACCTTCCATTGGATTATAAAAGACGGAGGTTCAAGTATGTAATATCCAGAACACATTGAGATCATTATGAGCAGTTTGCTAGGGATGAGGTTCAGGAGTGATGTCATTGTGCCTGTTTTCAAAGAACTAATTCTGCATTTGATTGAAGTGCTTTAGAAAATCCAAGGAAAGCCCAAATGACACTACTTCTCTGTTCAGGTCTATGTGACCCAACATGGTTATAAATTTCATTTCTCATTATTTAAATACAAAGATAACTATCAAATTCAGTGACTTTTTTTGAAAATGCATGAGCAGTATCTGTATAAAAATGTTTCAAAATATTTTAAGTAATTTAGTCATAAACATTAATAGTGACAAATGTAATGTTTGAGTCATAATGAACTACCAGAAATATAATTATTCTCAGAAATAGTTTTTAGTCTGATGCTGTACTTTATGGTAATAATGATTTTCATCATTCCAACTCATTCTGAACAACCAACAAGGTTTACCTGGAAAAGCATAATACACTATCTCCAGCACAGTGTGGGTATCACAAAGGGAAATAAATGGAAATAGCAATTGAATCGTTAACAGAATTTATTGTAGAGGCCTTGGACAAACAGATGGTAGTGTCTGGTTCTTTTCTTGACATATCCAATACATTTGACACAATTAATTATGCAGTTCTAGTAAGAAACTATAGAATACCAGTATTTATGGACGTGCAGCAGGTTGGATAACATTGTATCTCGATAACAGGTGGCCATATGTAGCCGTTAACAACTTATGCAGATCAGAAATTAGAAGCATTAAGTATTGTATACCTCAGGGATCTGTTATGGGACCTATCCTGTTCAGTTGCTTTGTAAATAAAGTACAAACATATGAATGTGCTAAATTTTTCCAACAATTTGGAAGCACTTAAGAAAAGCATTTTCATACCAGTCAATAATACCGCACAATTGCTCATGGACAACAAGTTATTAATTAATATGAAAAAGACTATGTATATGGTTTCCAACGCTAAACAAAAGGAAGAACACACAGATGTTTTTCTAGGTGAAAAATAACTAGAAGAAGTAATTTCAGGTAAGATTTTAGGCATGACAATAGACAGTTAGCTAAATTGGAAGCAGCAGATAAATTCTGTATCCAACAAGCTAAGCTTAGTGATATTTATAATCAAACAACTGGCTCAGTATGCACATCCAAACCTCTTGTTTACTATATATCATGGACTTTTTGAACTAGACATGCAATATGGAATCACAAAATGGCTCTGAGCACTATGCGACTTAACTTCTGAGGTCATTAGTCGCCTAGAACTTAGAACTAATTAAACCTAACTAACCTAAGGACATCACACACATCCATGCCCGAGGCAGGATTCGAACCTGCGACCGTAGCAGTCGCGCGATTCCAGACTGTAGCGCCTAGAACCGCATGGCCACTCCGGCCGGCGCTATGGAATCACAGTGTGGAGGAACTCAGCCTTCACAGGAATGAAAAGAATATCACAGAAGAAGGCCATTCAAATTACGTTGAAAGAAGCAAAAAGAATTTTGTAGAAACTATTTCAAAAATCTTAATATTTTGACATTTCTATCACCATACATATTCAAGATCATTGTGACTACATTACTAGAGCCCACAAAACTGGAGACTAATGAGATTATAGGCATAATGACATGTCCTGTATTACAATTACATACTTATACGGAAATTAATTTATGGGACCAATTAAGGCCACAAACACAATCACAATCACCCCAGGAGTTACCAGGCATGCAATCAGCGGAACTGGTGAACTAAAAAGTTTATATGAAGTAGTATTTTGTACAAAACATCAAAATGTACAAACATTAATGATTCTGTTTTCACGCATACTTAGAACTCTTATTCCTTCCAGGCATATGTCAGTCACATTAGGAATCTACAAAAGTTGGTGGAACAAGGATATTGGCCAGAACATATTTCACGCAACTATGTATAATGATACGTTCTTTTAAGATACTGTATGTCCTGCAATTTGATAAGAAATCAACTAAAGAGGAATTTGCTGCAGATGATGTCTGCTTGTGTCTGTATATGTGTGGATGGATATGTGTGTGTGTGCGAGTGTATACCCGTCCTTTTTTCCCCCTAAGGTAAGTCTTTCCGCTCCCGGGATTGGAATGACTCCTTACCCTCTCCCTTAAAACCCACATCCTTTCGTCTTTTCCCTCTCCTTCCCTCTTTCCTGATGAGGCAACAGTTTGTCGCGAAAGCTTGAATTTTGTGTGTATGTTTGTGTTTGTTTGTGTGTCTGTCGACCTGCCAGCACTTTCATTTGGTAAGTCACATCATCTCTGTTAAATAATTTAGTTAGATGTGAATGTGTTGGGGTGAACTTCTTTAGCCAGAAATTTGCTATTTTATCTTTTCCAGGGGCTTTCCAATTGTGAGTAGAATTAATTGCTTGGGTGACTTCATGTTGCAAAATTATCACTTCAGGCATTTGTGGTATCATCTTGTATGTGTCTGTTTCTGCTTGTATCCACCGTGCATGCCTGTTATGTTGTACTGGGTTTGACCATATGTTGCTCCAGAAGTGTTCCATGTCTGTTATGTTTGGTGGATTGTCTATTTTAATGTGTGTGTTATCTATTGTCTGGTAAAATTTCTTTTGGTTTCTGTTGAATGTTTGGTTTTGTTTCCTTCTATTTTCACTTTTTTTGTATCTTCTAAGTCGTTTGGCCAATGCTTGTAATTTCTGCTTCTTTTCATCTAATTGCTCTATCGCTTCTTGTTGTGATATTTTACCTAACCTTTTTCGTTTTTTTCTGACATTTTATTTCTTATGAATTGTGTTAGCTGTCCGATGTCTTTTCTCAGTTTTTCTATTCTGATCTGTAGCCTGTGTTGCATGCTGGTTTTGTGGGTTTCTTCTGTGTGTTGGTTGGTTCTGATCTCTGCCTAGTGTGTATATTTAGTGTAGTGAGTGCTCCTATATAAACCAGTAGTTGTAACTCTTCCATAGTTGTGTTTCCATTTATTTTGTTGTGTATGATTGTGTTGATAGTTTTTATTGTTGTTTTGACTTGTGGGTTATTTGGCGGTCTATGCAAGATTGGTCTAATGTCTGTATTTGTGTATTTGTATTCTATATATGTCAGCTGAAATTTTTCTTCTATATCTAACATGTGTGTCACTTTGTGTTCTATTTGTGCTTGTTCTGGTGGCTGTCTTAAGATTTCGTTTTCCTCTGATTGTTTAATTGATGCGTGTTGTCCTTTGTTTGTTTGCTCTCGGATGTTTGAGTCCATTACTGTATTTTCTTCTTCTTCTGATTGCACATTATTTTGTTCCAGTATTTGTTGTACTTGTTGTTTGATGTTTTCTAATTCTGACTGGGGTATCCTGTTATTTTTGATTATTACACAGATCTGATCAGCTAGTCGTTGTTCTGTTAAAAAATTTAATTCTGGGTATCTGGTAATAAATGTTGTGTATACTTGTGATCTGTATCCAGTTGTGTTGGTTCCTAGGTTTGTTGCTTTGTAATAACAGAGCATGAGGTGTCGATTAACTTCATCTGACCATCTCATCCTCTGTCTTTGTTTTCCTTCTAGGGTGGTTGCAGGAAGCATATCCTGCAAAACACCTCTATTTGGATTTAAATCATTTTCCAGTTGGCTAGTAGTGTCGTTACCATTGTGGGCGGGCATAGGGTTCAAGCGTCGTCCCCGACCATGATGGCGCTTGGCCGAGGCTTCTTTAGTTCTGTCCTGAACCAACTAATCACACTAAAAGGGGGGTTAGCCCTATTAGTGGTTTGTTCTTTTCGTCTCCTTTTACGGCTGGTAGAACATACCGGAGGCCTATTCTTTTTCCGGGCCTCCACGGGAGGATATTATTATTATTATTATTATTATTATTATTATTATTATTACTATTATTAGTGACATACTGAACTTTAAAAATGCCAACAACTGCATGAATATATGTATGTTAGTAGAAAAGTTTTGCAGTATTTTAATGTCATGTCATATTGACCCTAACAGTACATTTATATAGTAAAAGTGAATAGAAAAGTAGCATTAAGAAGAGCTGGTAGAGAATTAGAGGACTTTCTTTGCAAAAAACAAGGCCAGTATCTGAAGTACATTATCTGGTACACTTTTGTCCCATTTAGCATATATCTCATAATTATCAGTATTGAAATAACTCCTGAATTTAATGGAGGGAAGAAATGTCAGTTGATTGTTTTGGTTAGGGAGTATTTTTTGGTGTTTGGAGGCCGTCAGCTGCATTTATACAATTCACACCAATGACACTGAAATTCTGGCAGTGAGATGCCTATGTGTTGTAGCTGTGTAACACAATTTATTGAGTACAAAAAAAATAAATTTGAAGCACTGATAAATGTATACTTGCTCTGATAATCATTGTATAGACTAATCATTACTAGAACATAAAAACATGTTCAGCAAGCACCAATTTCCAATTTGTAAACAGTTCCACAGCATTAGCCATAGTAATAATGGCTCCCAGGTGGAATCCAAATAGTAGATGGTTGAAGTAAGAAGACTGGAACTGCACACTGGTATGCATATATTTTATAGAGTTTCAAGTAAATGATAATAGGAACATCATGGAATGGATGGAATGGGTTGCTTCAAACTAACTTATTTGAAAAGTCTTCGAGAAGATATGAGGAGATTAGATTAGATTAGATTAGATTAATACTAGTTCCATGGATCGTGAATACGATATTTCGTAATGATGTGGAATGAGTCAAATTTTCCAATACATGACATAATTAAGTTAATTTAACAACATAATTAAGTTAATATAACAACTTTTTTATTTTTTTTATTATTTGTTTGTTTGGGTTTTTTTCTTTTTTTTCTTAATTTATATCTAAAAATTCCTGTATGGTGTAGAAGGAGTTGTCATTCAGAAATTCTTTTAATTTCTTCTTAAATACTTGTTGGTTATCTGTCAGACTTTAGATACTATTTGGTAAGTGACCAAAGACTTTAGTGGCAGTATAATTAATCTCTTTCTGTGCCAAAGTTAGATTTAATCTTGAATAGTGAAGATCATCCTTTCTCCTAGTATTGTAGTTATGCACACTGCTATTACTTTTGAATTGGGTTTGGTTGTTAATAACAAATTTCATAAGAGAGTATATATACTGAGAAGCTACTGTGAATATCCCTGGATCCTTAAATAAATGTCTGCAGGATGATCTTGGGTGGACTCCAGCTATTATTCTGATTACACGCTTTTGTGCAATAAATACTTTATTCCTCAGTGATGAATTACCCCAAAATATGATGCCATATGCAAGCAATGAGTGAAAATAGGTGTAGTAAGCTAATTTACTAAGATGTTTATCACCAAAATTTGCAATGACCCTTATTGCATAAGTATCTGAACTCAAACGTTTCAGCAGATCATCAATGTGTTTCTTCCAATTTAATCTCTCATCAATGGACACACCTAAACTTTCACAGAAGTTCGATGAGATAAAGATTAGAGCAACCAGGGTATTATTTATTTATTTAGCATATGGCATTACATATGAACAGTGACTAGCAACTGTTGATTACATAGTTTTATAAAATTTTACAAAAATATATTAATTTCATAACTTATAATTTAACAAATAAATCTATAAATTAACATCTAATTTGTCGATCCATTCAAGGGCTGCCTCTGTCACTTCAAAGAAATCTTCCAAGTTCCCAAGGTAGGCTCTTCTGCTACACCTTGATACAATGGGATGGATCATCTGGTGTTCATTTCCGCAGTCACACTGAGAAGATGAAGCCCTTCCCCATCGATAGAGCTTTTCGGCACAAATGCTGTGGCCTGCGCGGATCTGATTAATTGTTTTACAAGCACCCCGCGTTAGTTCCATACTGGCTAGTCTTGTGTCAGGTCTTTGGAGGGTCTGATGTTCCTCATGGGCACTAGCGTTCCACATTTCTGTTCACTTTTTGTTGATAGTGAAAGTAGCTGCCTGTAGCAATTCTGCCAGTAGGGCAGATGGCTGCCTAGATTTTAATCGGTTCATTCGGAGTGCAGGAATGTCAGAATGCATTTGAAGTTCGGGGATTTTAAGTAATTTTTGGTATTCCTTGAAGAGGGCATTGTAGTGATACAATTTGTTATGCCCACTATGTGAAGTGTATTGATGTGAAGATAGAGTTATTATACATTGTCCAGTCACAGTAATATGAGCACCTGTCAAAAGACTGAATAACCACGTCTTGCAGTACAGATCAGTGTCAGACATGCAGGAAGTGAGTCATTAGGTTCTGGAAGCTACCAACATGGGTGTGGAGCCATGGCGACTGGAGCCATGGCCAGCTGCACTAGGTTTTCTCAGTTGAGGATCCACAGCATGAACAACCTGATCGAGGTGGCCCCAAATATTTTCAATTGGGTTTAAAATTGTGGAGTTTGGAGGCCAGGGGAGTATGACAAACTCATCCAGGTGCTCTGTGAACCACGCATGTCCACCACAAGCTGTGTGATGCATTGTATTGTCCTGCTGGTAGATGTCATCACACCAAAGAAAAAAATAAATTTGCATGTAGGGGTTGACACATTTCCCAAGTATAGATGCATACTTGTGTTGATCTAATATGCCTTTCAGAATGACAAGATCATCCAGAAAATCCCACAAAATCATTCCCCAGAGCATAACACTCCCTCCTCCAGTGTAGACTCTTCCAACGATTTTTGCAGAGTATTTGCCTTCAAACTTTCGTGCTCTACATTACAATGGCCATATGTCTGATAGAGCATAAAATGTGATTCATATGAAAAGGCCACCTGTCACCAGTCAGTGGACACTCAGTTGTGGTAATGGTGTGCAAATTCCAGCTTTCATCACTAATGAACAGCCGTCAGCATGGGTGCATGAACCAGGAGCCTATACACAGCAACATGAACAGCATTGAGGAGAAACTGTTGGTAGCCCTTTGGTTCATCAGGACAGTCAGTTGCTCAACAGTTGCAGGTCTATTCACCTGTACACATTTCCATAACTGTTGTTCATCCCTGTCACCCATAACCCATGGTGCACCCCAGTTGCTTTGGCGCTGGTTTTGGATAGAGCCATTTTGCCATGCAGAGTACACTTTGATCACAGTGGCACATTAGCAGTTTACAAACATAGCAGATTCAGAAATGCTTCCATCCTTGGCCTGAAAGTCTATAATCCTGCCTGTTTGGATGTCAAATAAATTGCTCAGTGTCTGCATTACAATGACTGTGTCTCCCCAACATGTTTTATATACCCTCCATTGCTTGTGCTGCCATCTGTCATACGTGAGTGGTTATTGGACATTGATGTCAAACATAAGCAGTGGTCACATTTATGTAACTGGACCTTGTAGTGTCGAGCTTGAAAGCTACTTTATTTAAATAAACTGCTGTACAAAACTTGAGATGAAAGAAATTTTTGCATGATGATTCACTGCCAAGTAACTTAGGATGTGCTCAGTGGGATTTAAGACAGGGGAACTGAATATGTTCCCATTTCAAAAGCTCCTTCACTTGTGCTGTTCAATGCAGTCATGCACTGTCATCCATAAAAATAAAGTCAGGGCCAAACACACCCTTAAAAAGATGCACATGGACAAGGAGCACAGTGTCACAATAATACTGACTAGTGAGTGTATCTTGTTCAAAGATTTGGAGGTCAGTGTGCTCATGCAATATTATGCCTCCCCACACTATGAAACATGTAATGCATCCAGGAACATTGTTGAAAGTGATCATCTTGGTGGTCCAGTTGTTATGGTGTCAGGAGGCATAATGCTTGAACACTGGATTCTCATTGTTCATTGTTATTGCAACACTGTACTGCATCCCTACGTGCACCTGTAAAGGTGTGCATTCAATCCTGAGTTCATTTCTATGGATGACGATGCATGACCACAACTCCACAGGTGGAGTGAGAGAATATTTGGCAAATGGACTGCTCTGCCCATTCCCCTCACTTAAATCTCATCGAGAAATCTGGGATGCATTGGGGAGATGCACTGCAGCATGTGCACATGCACCAACAACCATCCAGCAGTTGTCAACCACACGGGTGGTAGAATCAAATGCCCTATCACAGTAACTTCTTACCAACATTGTGGCAAGCATGTGAGTGTGTTGCAGAGTATGCACTGCCTTCTGTGGAAATCACACACCCTAATAAGAGTTATGTACCACCTTTCTCATGCCCAATGTATTAACTGACTATAAAAATTGTGCTAGAGTCTGCCATTTGGAATCAGTATCAAATGAAAGGATTTCATGCACCAGCTGCATGAATGTAATGAAAGTACTACATGATTGCTTTTATTTCTACAAAATGTACCTTATTCTGAACTGTGGCTGCATAAATTGCAGTTAATCTTTGCAAAACATGTTCATCAAACAGCAACAGTAAAATGAAAACATTAATATGACCATCATATTAATATTTAACTCAGGGTCACTTTCTCGAATGTTAGTTTTCACTTTTAGATTAACAGACCACTGACAGGCAGACTTCCACTGGAGTGTTTTAGTGCATGTCGTTACCAGGCAGTGTCTAATCTGCTGGTAGCATAGGCCATTTCATGGTGTTCATTCTGTATGTTGGAGAAAAGATGCCTCTGTGAACATCAGCTGAATTGTGTGGATGCCAGTGGCCAAGTCACTAAATCAGACAGGTCCAAGTGTCTGCTGGTAATGATTGTTACCATAGCCATTGCTTTCACTCAGAATCAATTCAGAGAGCCTTTGCAGCAGCAGTTGTGTGGCTCACATTGAGACTTATCAGCAAAGTACCTCACAGTAGAAGTATCTCTCCAGCGTTCTGCAAAGTTTATCCTGAGAGTCTCTTTACCTTTGTCTGACCAGCTGAGATTCATCATCTCATCAATCGAATTATTTGTTAGCAACTGATGTTGCTATTGTATAACACCTTCCATTCCCATGCATAAAGAGACAAACATTTTTACATTTTCCTCCTAAATGCATTCTATTCCTAAGTAACATTTAGTATACTTATACATCTCAGAATTTGCAATAATTGTGTCAAGCAGTTTCATTAATCTTATTATCAACTATTCACTATCACCCTGACCCACAGGTGAAAGAAGAGCTGGGGGCTTATTGAATCTCTCACACCACTACAATAGCATTAAGGTTACATGGAGTGTTGTTGTCTGGCAAAACACTATCTCTCACTGTGTTTCTGTGTGTCTTGGGATCTCCTTGTACCAAGGCCTTCATCCAGGAGTGGCTGTCAAATGGCTGTTGATAATGATAATAATGATGGTGACTGAATATGAAAATGTAAAGGCATTATATGTATGTCGCTTGTTATGTTTACAAAACCAGAGTCAACAGGTACAATGCTTGTCTTTGGACTTACTTCCATTATTTTCAAAAATTTCACAAACAGATCTTCTTAATACCTCAAGTCAAACTTGGTTCTATTTTGTATTATATCCTCAAGATACTTATGTTGCATTTTCTTTGTGTCACTTTAACAATGAAACAATCGGTATAAAACTGAGGTGTATAAAACTAAGGTGACACTTTGTTTTCTACTATTTATATCTCAATTTAAGAAAAGGTGCATTTCTTACTATAATTTATTAGGAATATGATCTTTATTAATGAGAACATTAATTCTGGAACCACCAATTCTTTTTGTATTGTGAAACGTTCATTATGGCAACACATTAGATACTGTGTGCATCATTGGACGGAATGATGTTTCTGTTCTGTAGCTATAAATTTCTTTTACACAGGATGAACCAGAATTGGTGCACTTGATTGTCACACCACAGTTCCTTGCTCACTAACAGTACAAAAATGTGTCTAACAAAACTTTCTCAAGTACATACTTCAAGTAGAAAATGAAGATAAATAAAATGCAGTTCAATAATACATAACTGCACTGCTAAGCTAGTGCAGTGAGTAGAGTTTTGCATTCAGAATACTCATGTTTGAGAGGCAATTCTGACAGAAATATTCATGAAGAGTAATATTCAGTTAAAAATAATTATGTGTTATAGGACAGAGATAAAAACAATACATATCAAAGTGGATATGTCAAAATACATACTTGATTTTGTAACAGCAGCCATATGTAATATTTTAAACACACTGTCAGTGACAGCATGCCTTTCATGAAATATACATAGTCTTCAGAGTAAATACTTAAAGTAACCTCCCTACGTTTTGAAACGGTTAGTGACTCACTGGACCATACCTCTCTGAACTCTTTCCAGCATAGCTGCATCCACAGTTACAAGAGTAGCATAGAAGCACAGTACCACCTTCATCAGAGGAATAAAATAAACACACATCTTCAAGTGTCCCCCAGGAAGAAAATCCAAGACATTTAGATCAGGTGAACCCAGAAGTTGTAAGATAGAACATCCATAGCAGCAACATTTCCAGGAAAAGGCTCTGCTTAAATACCATTGCACATTTCTTTCAAAGTGTACATGTGCACTATCATATCATAATCAGAACATTTGTTGAACACATAGTTTGCTAGTGATTCAGGCAAACTGTTTGTGAGAAATGCATGACACATTTGTCCATACAACCACTCCAGGAGCATTAATGAACCAGAACCCAAGATAATGTCTCCCGACATTATGACTCATGTGTTGATGCCAAACTGGACCTAATACACGCAGTCCTGGGTGACATGTGGCTTCATTTTACACAAATGGTAGTAGATGTGCATATTGAAGATATCCTCACATGAAAACACAGCTTCATCAGAACATACACTGAAGCACCAAAGAAAATGGTGTAAGCATGCGCATTGAAATACAGAGAGATGTAAACAGGCAGAATATGGTGCTGCGGTCAGCAACACCTATATATGGCAACAAGTGCCTGGTAAAGTTGTCAGATTGGTTACTGCTGCTACAATGGCAGGTTATCAAGATTTAAGTGAGTTTGAACATGGTGCTATAGTCAGTGCATAAGCGATGGGACACAGCATCTCTGAGGTAATGATGAAGTGAGGATTTTCCCGTATGACCATTTCATGAGTGTACCATGAAAATCAAGAATCTGGCAAAACATCAAATCTCTGACATCACTGCAGCAGGAAAAAATCCTGCAATAACAGCACCAACTACTGCTGAAAAAAATCGTTCAATGTGACAGAATGCAACCATTCCAAAAATTGTTGCAGATTTCAATTCTGGGCCATCAGCAAGTGTCAGCAAGCAAACAATTCAATGAAGCATCATCGATATGGGTTTTCACAGCTGAAGTCCCACTCATATACCTTGATGACTGCATGACACAAAGCTTTACGCCTCACCTGGGCCTATCACCACTGACACTGGACTGTTGATGACTGGAAACATGTTGCCTGGTCAGCCAAGTCTTGTTTCAAATTGTATCGAGCTGATGGACATGCATAGGTATGGAGACAGCAGAGGACTGTTCAAGCTGGTGGATGCTTTGTAATGGCATGGGGCATTTGCAGTTGGAGTGATATGGGACCCGTGATATGTCTAGATATGACTCTGATAGGTGACATTTACGTAAGCATCCTGTCTGATCACTGGCATCCATTCATGTCCACTGTGCATTTCGATAGATTTTGGCAATTCCAACAGGGCAATGCGACAGCCTACATGTCCAGAATTGCTACAGAATGGCCCCAGGAACACTCTTCTGAGTATAACACTCCCACTGGCCACTATATCCCCCAGACATGAACATTATTTAGCATATCTAGGATGCCTTGCAACATGCTGTTAAGAAGAGATCTCCACTCCCTCACAATCTTACAGATTTATGGACAGCCCTGCATGATCCATGGTGTTAGTTCCCTCCAGCACTACTTTAGACATTAGTTGAGTCCATGCCACATTGTGTTGTGGCACTTCTGCATACTTGTGGTGGCCCTACAGTATATTAGGCAGGTGTACCAGTTTTTTGGCTCTATAGTGTATTACAATCATCATTGGTCTCCTGTTGTTGTTGGAGCCCTACACAAAACTACATCAACAGAAAGTTGTCCTCAGGTTGCTGGTTTTGTACTAACGAATAATAATAGTTGTACAGCTTTTGATGTTGCCACACATAAATAACCTATGTTGTAAGACATGCACTTGTCTTGTTACCTCACATGTTCTTAACTACTTCACTAGGTTTCTTGATGAATAGCTTCTAGAACAGCTTCTTCATTAACTTGAGTATGCTAGACTGTGGATGATCTCTGTTTGGTGGAGACAGAAGGAACCTATGTCTTCAAGGTGAAGCTCCATAAGACACATTTGTCTGGATAACATTGACCAAGATTCCTAGCAATATATTCACGAGTAGCAACTGCAGACTTCTTGTCATGTCCACCAAGAGGCAAAAGCATTTTGAAAGATTTGACATTTGTGTATGCCATATTACAGTCCTAACTGTTTTACAAGAAACACTAGAAGAAATTATGGTATATGTGCTACTATGCGACAGAGTTTATTAACTATGTGTTAGTTTGCTTGCAACTATTCCCTGTCTATGGAAAAGTGCATGGAACCACTTCATTCAGCAAATTGAACCATTGTCCCTACCATGCATTGACCCTCTTATAGGTTATTTTTTGTGGTGATATTACAAACAGTTATTGAGATCAACTTAGAGTATCAGTGCACTCCTTCATAAAGCCAATAGTGTAAAAATTTTCAGAAAATTTTGGGAGTCTTTTGAAGAAGCAGAATAATGATGAATAATTAATGATTTGCAAAAGGGGTCAAATAACATATGATGTTGACAGATAGTCAGCTGTCAGTGTGCGTGTGTGTTATTCACAACTTTTAAAAACACAGCTTTTTTTTTTTTTTTTTTTTTTTTTTGCATTATTCAACACAATATGGTCACTTGTGAAAGATGTAAGACCCTAATTACACTGTTTCTCTGGCAGTAACAGATGAGAATTTTACAATTGTCCATTAGTGTAAGAAAAGTTCCCAGGTCTGAGTCCTGAGTATCATCTGTGTCTACCCTTTAATAGGGAATGCTCACAGCCAGAAGGCTCAGTGTTTAACAAATGTCTGAAGCAAACAGGTAACCATGTCATAGAGATGCACTCATTCTTCCTACAGCCAAATGAGTGAATTTGAAAGGGGTCGAATTGTGGTTTCTGAATGGTCCTTTTGGACAATTGCCACACAAGTTGGGCTTGCTGCATCAGTTGCACATTGATGCTGGTATCAGTGGTTGTGTGGACATTCTCACACCCATATATAAGGTTCTGGATGTCCACGCACAGATTTCTGCCAGGACTGTTGTATCGTAAGAGCAACAGTAGCAGACTGTACAGCTATCACAGCATAGATAAGAGCACTTGTCAGTCCAGATGTGTCAACACGAACTGTTGCAAACCAGTTATTAACAGTGGAACTACAGGCACCAACACCTCTAGCTTGTCTTCCACTCACACCAAAGCAATGATGTACATGGATTGACAGGCGCCATTAGAGGATCATTTGGAAGATGGAATGGCATGATGTGGTCTTCAGTGATGAAAACTGATTCTGCCTGTATGCAAGTGGTGATCATTTGCATGTACAGTGTAGACCTGGAGAGTGCTGTCTCATAGAGTGCATTCATCCAAGACACACTGGTCACACCCCAGGCCTTATGGTCTGGAGTACGATAAGCTACAGTTCTCATTCACCTTTAGTGTTTCTGGAGGAGACATCAACCAGTGTCCATTATGTACAGGATGTTGTTCTTGCAACAGGAAGGTGGTGTGTTGTTCCAACAGGATAATTCTTCCCCCTACCCCCCCCCCCCCCCCTATGCCTTGTAACTCAAAATGCTCTGCAAAATGTAAAACGTGCAGCAACTTCCCGGGTCAGCACAATCTCTGGACTTGTCTTCAATCGAGCACATGTAGGATATGGTGGAACAAGAAGTGGCTCGTGCAACTTGTCACCCAACATCTCTTACAGAACTATGTGGACAGGTTGAGCAGGTATGGCATAACATATACCATGACAGTATTCACCACCTGCATGACAGACTGGATGCCAGAGTCAGTGTCTGCTTTGCTGCCCATGGAGGCTACACTATATGCCAATATGGGTGTTTCTTTCATTTAAAAAGTTTTTAGAGTTTTCATATAAAAAAAATTGGAGGCATTACTTTTCAACATGCTCTCATGTGTGTCACAGTAAACAGTAAATATAATCAGTCCATGTACTCCATATGCGCTGTTGCAACAGTAAATCCTGAGTGAGCTGGAAACCTCTAAAAGTGCGTACTAATTGTTTTTTGGGTAGTGTGTGCTGTAAAAAGTGAAATTATAAAAATAATTAAAATTTCACTTTTATAATAGTATTAAATAATTGCACATGTTGTGTATAAGCCATGCTATAAAAATCAAGAAATCAGATACCACATCACATAGTCTAAAATTATAAAATTAAAAAAGATGCACATAGACCCAGAACTGAACACTAACTGCGCAGCACTGCTGCAGAGTATTGACTAGAGATATTTGCCCTACATGAGATTACAGTGTTGGCAAATTGCCTTTCTTTGATGTCCATTTTCTACCAAATATATTCATGAGATGAAATTTAGTTACAGACATTTTTGTACTCTCAGTGTGCAAGGAATTGCACTGTGGCATCCAAGTGTGTACATTTTGGCTAACCCTGTATAAACTTTTGAGCATTTTCTAATTCATACTCCTAGTCTTGATTAGCAGTTAATATGAGTTTCAGTATAAAACATTGTTTTAGCATGTTACACAAAACATTAGCATTTCTCCTAATAAATGCCAGTCTAATAAAATGGTGTGATGAAAAGTAATACCTCTGAAGTTTTGTGTGAAAACTTTTAAAGCTTTTTACATAAAACAAATGTTAACATTTTGCATCTCTATTCTTCATTTTTACATACCTATTTCTCAACAAAGTCACCCTGGTAAAGAACACATTTCTCCTAATGAGTCACAAGTTTGTTGATATCATCACTGTAGAATGTTTGACTTCACTGACAGAGCCACAAGCTCACTTCTACTTGCACCATTTCAGTCCTATCAAGGTGAAGTCCTTGAAGATGTCTTTTAAGTTTTGGAAACAGATGAGCCCAAGTTGGGACTATATGGACAGTGATAGATGGCGGTGAACCCAAGAGAATGGACTGTTGTAGATGTCACTGCACTCATGTGTGGTCTGGCACTGTCATGCTGTCCCATGTGTGGACCAACTCACTGAATTTGAAGATCAATTACAGCATGCTTTTTCTCATGCACTGACAGAACCAAGCTACATATTATGATTCAGAGCCCCCTAGTGACAGAGGATGGCAATTATTTAGACATGAATAATAAAGATGTAGAATGTTAATAATGTTTCTTTTATTTAAAAAGTTTTAAGAGTTTTAATATAAAAATATTGGAGGCATTACTTTTCAACATGCTCTCGTGTGTGTCACAGTAAACTGTTCATCAAAGTCACTGTAGCCTTATTTTCAATAACTTCATCTGCATCTACATCTACATCCATAATCCGCAAGCCACCTGACAGTGTGTAGCGGAGGGTACTTTGAGTACCTCTATCGGTTCTCCCTTCTATTGCAGTCACGTATTGTATGTGGAAAGAAAGATTGTCGGTATGCCTCCATGTGGGCTCTAATCTCTCTGATTTTATTCTCATGGTCTTTTCACGAGATATACATAGGAGGGAGCAATATACTGCTTGACTCCTCGGTGAAGGTGTGTACTTGAAACTTCAACAAAAGCCTCTACCGAGCTACTGAGCATCTCTTCTGCAAAGTCTTCCACTGGAGTTTATCCATCATCTCCGTAATGCTTTCGCTATTACTAAATGATCCTGTAACAAAGTGTGCTGCTCTCCATTGGATCTTCTCTATTTCTTCTATCAACCCTATCTGGTACAGATCCCACACTGGTGAGCAATATTCTAGGAGTGGGCGAACAAGTGTACTGTAACCTACTTCCTTTGTTTTCGAATTGCATTTCCTTAGGATTCTTCCAATGAATCTCAGTCTGGCATCTGCTTTACTGATGATCAACTTTATATGATCATTCCATTTTAAATCACTCCTAATGCCTAGTCCCAGATAATTTATGGAATTAACTGCTTCCAGTTGCTGACCTGCTATATTGTAGCTAAATGATAAAGGATCTTTCTTTCTATGTATTTGCAGCACATTACACTTGTCTACATTGAGATTCAATTGCCATTCCCTGTACCATGTGTCAATTCATTGCAGATCCTCCTGCATTTCAGTACAATTTTCTATTGTTACAAACTGTCGATATACCACAGCATCATCCGCAAAGAGCCTCAGTGAACTTCCGATGTTATCTACAAGGTCATTTATGTATATCGTGAATAGCAACCGTCCTACGACATTCCCCTGCAGCACACCTGAAATCACTCTTACTTCGGAAGACTTCTCTCCATTGAGAATGATATGCTACGTTCTGTTATCTACAAACTCTTTCTGCTTTGCTGCTTTGGAGTTATGCTTTGGAATTTTTTTGTACCCAAGATCATTAGTGTGCAAAAATTACATTATAAATGGATGTATGATATTTTAAGCAATAGAAGAAGTAAAGGAGGCAACATCTCACCATAAAACTGAGACAATGAATAATTGACAGGTGCATAAATCGACTGAAATCATTGATAAGTTTTCATCCCCCTCTTCACAGCAGCAGACTAACAAAATCTATATCACTGACCCCCCCACACCACAACTGCTGGTCTCCACTTAGGGCACTGGCCAAACCTGTGGGCCCAGCTGGTGGAGTCCAGATGGAATTGTTGTGAGACAGTTGCCTTTGAGTGGTCGGGTGTGTGCTGGAGCAGATTTTGTAGTTTATGTGGCTGACAGCTGTGAAGCAGCTCCACTGGGCTATGGATGCTAATTGGGGTGAATCTATATGAACTCAGGAACCTATTGAGGGCTTCCTTGGGAGAAGATTGAGTGATATATTTTTTCATCTGGGTTTTTAATGTGCAGACCTGCCTCTCCATTGGACTGAGGATGAAAGGGAAGGCCCTCTTTGTACAAAGATCTTCAAAATCTTGAGATCTAAACTGTGGGCCATTGCCCATCACAGGCATATACAGCAATCCTTCTAAGTAAAAAATCTTTGAGAGGGCCATGACCATAGCCATCAACAACATAGATGGGCACTGGACCACATAGGAAATTTTGGGAAAGCATCAACTGCAGCAGCAATAGGAATTAAGGAATGGATTCACCAAATTAACATGAACACACTTCAGGCCTGCTGGGGGGCAGGTCACAGGGAAAGAGAGGCCCATGGTGCTATTTGATGGATGGCATACTGCAGGCAGGCTGTCACAACAAATGTGATCTCATTACCGATACCCGGCCAAAACATGGAGTGGCAGGCCAACAACTTTGTAAAAGAAACAACCCAATGGTCCAGGTGGAGAAGACACTTGATATCCCACCACTGTGCAGATGGGATCACAACTGTGGGTTCTCACTCATCAGTAACCAACATTAACACACCTTCAAGAACTGAGAGGCAGTGGTGAAGAGCATAATAAATGCAAAAAATATCCAATGCTCAGCCTGGTGGTTTATCTGGCCAGTCATGGTGAAAAAATTGAACAACCTGGCATAAGCTGTGACAGACACCAAAATCCAAGAAATGATAATGGGAAAACCATTCACGGTGTTTTGGGCTTCAACATCTAAATGAAAACAACAGTTAATCCTGATCAAATGCCAGATTGGGGCCAGTCAGCAACTGAATGTACTGCGGGTCAGAAATTAATCTTATAGTTATATCATGACAAAAACAGAGCCCAGATTTGCAGGAAATGGGCCGGAGGACTGAAAAGAGCAACCAGAGATTTATGATTAGTAATCAAATGATACATAGGACCATGTAGGAAAACACAAATTTTTTTGAGTGCATACACAATAACAAGGGCTTCTTTTTCTACCTGCAAGTGGTGCTGTTGCACCTGATTTAGAGTTTTCAAAGTGAATGCAATAGGACGTTCAGAACTGTCCACATATTTGTGCATGAGAATGACCCCAGTGGAATCTGTGGCCAAAACAAGATGTTGGCCTGGTTAGCAAGTAACCAAGCATGGTGCCAAGTGTAATTTTGACTTTAAAAGCACACTCACGGGTGGTTGAACATTGGAAACGAACACCTTTACGTAAGAGAGCTTGAAATGGCTGGGCCAATGTGGATGCACCAGGAAGAAATTTATGGTAGTAAGCAATCTTTGCAAGAAAGGCTTGCAATTGTATGACATTTGTAGGATGTAGAAAAGTTGTAACGGCATCAAAATACTGGTGTAAGGCTTGTCATCAGCATGCAAGACTTCAGGTAGTTAATGTATTCTGACATGGAGGCCATGAGTTGTTCCAAAAATTGATGGAAAATGGCAGGGATGTTAGCCATGCCGATTTGCAGATGTTCCTACTGATGTGCCCCAAAGGATATTCACTATAAGAACACATTTGGAATCGTCATCCAGAGGCAGTTGTAAGTAGGCTTCTGACAAGTATATTTTGGAAAAATATTGGCCCCCAGAAAGCCATGCAAAGACTTCATCCAGATAGAGTAAGGGATAGACTGTGAATTTACAGACACTTTAAAATCACCACAGAGCTGAAGGTTGTTGTTAGGATTTTTGACAATCATCAGAGGAGCAGACAATTCACTAGAGGAGACAGAGACAATGCCAGTGATCCAAGATCCACATAAGTTTGAGAATTTAACAAAGTCACTGCTGCATCCATGTCCACTTGCATTTTTATCATATTTTCAACAACACATACTTCAATGTAGAGTTTATCTGTGGCTGCCATCACTTGGGAAACACTCTTCATATCCATGTTCTTGTCTGGTGAAGGAGGTGTACGGTTGCATACAGACATAATATGGACAGTTTTTTCTTTTTTTGCAATGGTTGCATGTTGCTCAGCACTTAGGGCACACAGCTCACTCAGGTTGAACAAAGCAGTGAGGGTATGACACAAGAGGGCATGCTGCCACTGTTGTGACACAGATAGCTGCTGCTTCTTAGCAGAGCACTGCCCCATGTGACATGAAGGCTGCAGTTGTACAGCTGTAATA
The DNA here is from genome assembly GCF_023864345.2 of Schistocerca serialis cubense. Classification (NCBI taxonomy): domain Eukaryota; kingdom Metazoa; phylum Arthropoda; class Insecta; order Orthoptera; family Acrididae; genus Schistocerca; species Schistocerca serialis. The sequence continues at coordinate 310,905,001 of NC_064640.1, forward strand.
TCATCTGGCCCCTGTGACCTACCTGACAACAGCCAAGAAGGAGAAGAAGCAATGGTGGTTACTTCAGATCATACTTCTATCTGATTTCCTGCTGCTCTCCATACTTCGAAAGACTGAACAATGTTCATAACATCTGTGAGAGAGGGGTTTTCATAATGTACAACACATTCAGAAACTTCCCTGTCAGGGGCCAGGTCTATTGTATCATCACAAGCACTGAGTCAACATATGAGTCCCAATGGGCCTCAGTAACAAACTGGCTGTGTTGGCTAAGCCCATGAAGTTCTGCTGCTGGCATCATTTGTGAGGAAAGAAAATTTGATCCTGTCAAGGAATATAGCTTGTAAATATTACAAGCTACATCACTGAAAAAAATGCAACATAACATGATGCCACCATACAATTTAATGCATCCTTCAGGAGTTTTGAAATGACAATGCTTTATTTTAGGTTCTCAAGAAAAATTAGAAAGCTATCATTTCTTACCAAAACAAAAAACAATAAAGCAACAAAAACCTCATTGATTTTATTTTCCCAAGTGACAGCTGACGTCTGATGATTATTTTGCAAAAACAGTTTTATGGATTATACCTGTGTCTCTGTGTGATATTTGATGTAATATTGGACCACGCTTTTTTGCAGAATAAAATACAAAAATGTAATTATAAATATGGTATGGAAAGTTTTGGCAGAATATAAATAATATAGGAGTAAAGGAGACAACTCGCCAAATAGTAGAAGATTTGAGCTATTTACAGGCACACTAAAAAGAATGAAAATTGGCCAGGAATGCAATTCAGCAAATAAACTTGGGTGAGGGGTTGCATCTGGGTGGTGGGTGTTGATTGAAAAAGAGGCAGGAAGTGGGAAGGAGGTTGGAGAGGGGTGAGTGATGGCTAAGAGGGAGGAAGCATGCTTGCAGGATATGGATGAGGGAGGGAGAAGCAGCAGGTGCACAGACTAGGAATGTGACATACGAGCACTGAAGATGGTGAGTTTATGTAGTACAGGATGATGATGATGATGATGTGGGAGAGTGGCTTGGGAGATGATTACAGGACAGAGGAAGGAAAGTATGGAGATTGTAGCCAGGAGGATTACAGGAATGAAGGATATATAGCAAGCACAACTTCCATTAACCTAGTCCAGAAAAGCTGGTGCTGGTGACAGATCTAGATGGTATGCTTTGTGAAGCAATCACTGAATTCAAGCATTTTAGGCTCAGCAGGATGTTCTGTCAATTGGTGGTCAACTCTAGTCCTGGTCACAGGTGGGCAATGGCCATTCATTCAGGTGCACAGTTGAATTGTTATGCCCCAGATAAAATACTGTGCAGAAATTGCAGCTGTAACAGTTCTGACACTAAATGTAACTGGGTTTTCTCTTTTGATGCTAGTCAATTGACAGGATGAGCATTACTGAAAAGGGCATTTGATTCTAAAGCATTACGTCACGGAGAAAATACTAAATAAATTAATTTTTCTCTCTTAACAACATGTGGGCAGGGTGGTTTCTTCCTTGGCTCAGGTATGAGGTAGAATGAAACAGCATTTTTACATAAGATAACTTTTATTGAAAGTTTCGTACAACTGTATCTTACTGGATGTTCTGGTTCGGAGAGCGGCAGCTGTGCCATTTGCGAAGCCTTCTTCTGCGGCAGCGGTGGCGGCAGCAGCGTCTGATTATGCGTAGCGGTGTGTATCTCGTGTCGCTGTCTCGCCCAGCTGACTGGAGATGCGCAGCGCAAGGTGGCCCGTTTAATTATTGCAAGCAAAGTCGTGCATCGGATGGTGATACCTTGGATGTGGCATCCCAGTGTTTCTCTTCTCTAAGCGGCCGCGTGTGTTGTGCGTCAGCCAGCGGAGCGGCACGGCGAGGGGAAGGCCAGTGTCCCGGACTCGAACAACGGACTCCCGCTTGCCAGTCTTCGGCTGTCAGATCTTCATCCCAACTCACAGGTGACTGCTGATGTGAGGCCATCTCCTTCCCATCCTCACGAGTCACCCTGGTACGTAAAAATCAGACTTCAAATACCTTTTAACTTCTGTCTTCTGGCGCTGAGGCTGCTACTTGCTGTTCCATTACAGCGGCGGACTTGGTGCGTCTGTGCATGATGCAGTCTCTTCTTGCATGACGGTCTTCAGCACCGAAACTGACTGAAAACTACTGCTACTCTTCTCTTCTTCCTTCGTCTTCGTCTCTCGTCTGTCGGGCCCACTGTGTCTCGCGTATTTATTCACTTCAGTTTACTGGAGGTGAACGACTTCACGGTCATTGCCTCTTCTGTTCTGCTGTTCTGCCCGCTGTTTGCCAGTACGTAACTGTCTAAACTAAACCAAGTTTGTCATTTATATTCTAATTTATACTTCACTTTGATTTCACCAATTTATTTACTTAAGTACCACTCAACATTCCTCCACCCTTCGGAGAAATTCGCCCTCGAATTTGCCACTCACCACAGCAGAGCTGGTATATGACATGGTTGTTTTCACAAGCGGCCCTGTCTCTGATGGGATGGACTAAGTCAGTGAGGGGAATAAAGTAGGGTATGCTGGGTGGGTGAATTGAGAAGGTCTGGTGCTTTGGTCTTCTACAGGGTATGGCCCCTGTGGCAATGGGATGGGAGTGGGAGTGCCATAGGAATAGACCAGGATGTTGTTTAGGTTGTGGGGATGGTAGGATACCACTTTAGGAGGAGTGGGAAGGATTGTGGGTAGGATGTCCCTCATTTCTTGCATACACAAACACACCTATATAGTCATACTATTCCACAACACACACACACACACACACACACACACACACACACACACACACACACTATCACTCAAGTGAATAGTTTGCACGTGGCAGGGTTTTAATCCCATCAGCCAAATGACTCACTTGTTGTCGTGCCGAGACAGAATGATTATCAGCTGCAATGCAGTGTGCAATTGTCTTTGCAATTGAATATGCAAGTACCATACCATGTGTGCACGACGCATGGAAATGGGTGGAGGGTGTGGAGCACTGCTTACACTGCCACACAGGCACTTCAAGTAGGCGTCAAACATGACAGTCATTCATGCTGCCTGTCCTTAGCCCATCTTAGGGTTGCACCTTTTTCTGTACTATATGTGTACATTTTTGAGTGGAGACCTACAAACTCTACAACTGGCAACCCATTTGCCTCATAATCTCATTACTTCATACGGATCACAACAATTCCCCAAGCTGCTGAAGCTGTCAGTATCCACATACCGTATTTACATTTTTCAATTTTTATTATTAGGTTGCAAGGTCAGACTAAAAAAAATCTTAGTTTATAAAACAGAACTGACTTTTAAAATCCCTGAAAATCATTATCTAAACTTTTCTTCTTCTTCTTCCTCTTTGTCATCATCATTGTTGTCCTCTTCATATACAAAATGGTCTTCACAGTCATCAAGAGCATTACTTATGCCACCCTTCTTGAAAGATTTAACAATAATGTCTTCTCACACTCAAGACCATGACTGTTTTATCCACTGACACACTTGTTTGATTGTAGGTCATTTTAAAGCTCCCTTTGGTGTGAATTCATGTTGTGTTTCAGCCATCATCCACCTGTTCCCTTCCTCTGTCATATGCGCTTTAAATGGTTTATTTATTGATACATAAAGACGTTACAGTTGTGAAGTAAGTCTTCCTGGTATAACAGCAAGCTCTGTATTTCCTTGTCTCAATTTCTCTTTCACAGAAATTTTCAAATGATTACTAAACTGATCTAGCACAAGAAGAGAACTCTTCTCCAATAAAGCACCTTTCCTTCTCTTCCACAATACGTTAATCCATCCATACAACCCTTGTCATGTGCCTGAACAACAGCACCTGGCGGTATTTCAGAAGGGTTCAGCATTACTTTACACTTGAAAATTATCACTGGATTACGTTTAATACCATCAGCACAGCATGAAAAGACAACAGTGTAATGCAGTTTTTCATGTCCAATTGTTTTTGTAGTTGCAGTTTTAGCACCTTTCATGGCAACAATTCTGTTACTTGGCACATCAAGTGTCAGAAGAGTTTGGTCTATATTTGCTGTTTGGCTTAATTACACAATAGTAAATCAATAATCAATGGAAAGACAATATTTTCTCTTCATATTCTTGTGGCATTTTCTGAGATATTTTGGTTTTGGTTTGCATGCTAAGTTCATGATACATCATAAACCTGTACAACCAACCAACTCCACCCTTGAAATCTGTAAAGTTCCAATGTAGGCCTAGCTTATGAGCATGTATTTTAATCATTTTTAATTCCAGTGCAATGTTGACTGTGTCCTTGAATCCATTTCAATACATCATCTCCTAGTTTTGGCCATTTTTCATTCCATCCTCTATTTGCCCATCTATTCTTCCTCATTTTTTTCAGCTCTTCTTTACTAGCCCACCAATCACAAATGGCTTTTTCTGTTGGTGGAGGGCCAAAATTCCATTCAGTTGCTCTTTTTCCAAGTTCTTCTATTACTTTCAATTTATAGACCACATCATATTCTAGTGGGTCATGGATAAATTTTGTGACACTAGATATTGAGTGGCAGTGACAGAGGGGAGCACAGGTCCTTATTTTGTCAAAGATTTTGGGAGGGAAAGTGTCACTTTTGGGGCGTTGGAATGGGCTCTTTCCTTGGCTCAGTGGGTGAGGTGTGAGTGAAGCATTGTCAGCTCCACTATCAGTCATTTATTGACACATAAAATCCTTTAAACGAACAGAGTAAGACACTGTGTTTTAATTTGATCAATTTCTCACAGCAACGGTGTGGTGCGGAGTCATAGCGTGCAGATTACAGTGACCGCTGGTGGGTCGTGTTGCAGCAGAGCACCAGGCAGCATTTGCTTCCCCACTGTGGTGGCAGCACAGTCTTCTCCTTGTGAATTTGCTTGTTGCATTATTAACAAGCAGCTATGGCGGTGTGCAGAGTGCTCCGTTCCAGAGTAAAACCAGCGACCCTCAGGTTTGGCGTCTTCTGGTGGAGTTCATCAACTTCTAGGTTCACAGGTGACCCATTTGGTGACGCTGCAGTCCCTTCGTCATCACCAGCCACCTAGGTGAGTACCACACCAACTTCTTTCTGGTAACATCTGGGATGGCATCTTCCGCATTGACCTATTGGCGCAATTCCAAAATCTTCTGTCAAGCAGTGTAGTGGCTAAGACATTGCAGTGAAGTATGACATCTGCTGACTAACCATCAGTTTGTCCATCCAAGTTAACGTTCCTTCGTCCCTTCTTTCTCTCCTACAAGGACCACCTCGTGCCATTCCTTGGAGGTATTTATTTGGTGTTTTTGCCAATGTCGCAAAGTTTCTAGGGTGGCGATTGACTCTTCAGTCATTGATCTATGCTTCTCACATTGGGCAGAAATGTGACCAATGTTGACACACGTGCTGGCTCTCCTTGTTTTACCTCTGTGCTGGCATGTCATCCTTCTCCGCATCATCAGATACAACATGTATGTGAATTCAGTATTCTGACAGCTCCTGGAGCATTGACCAGTGAAGTATGCACTGCATTGGTCGTTGTTCTCCTTGGAAGCATATTCCGTCTGCTCGGTCATTGACCTGTCAATGTGCTGACTGCTGCTGTGCAAACTCTGCTGGTCATCGGCCTCCTTGTTTGACTGCTGCCGCTTCTGAATATTGTGTGCTCGGTCACTGATCTGTCAGAGATGTGACTGATGCTGCAGAAACTCCTCTGGTCATCAGCCTCCTTGTTCGGCTGCTGCCACTTCTGAATATTGTGGCTTGACATGTCAAAGTCTCTAAGATTTTCACTTAACCTATATTAAGTCTTTACATATTTTTCTGCCAGATTTCTGCTTTGAACAACCATAAACAACACATAATTATTATACACAACCATAAATAATGCATAATTCTTATACATAATTATTATACACACTGCATTCCTCCCCTGGCTGGAAAAATTTGTCCTCAGATTTTCTCTTATGTCCATCTACAAATGACTAACAAAGAGCAAATAAAAACCAAGTGAAAACATCAGTCTGTCAGGAAAATTATATAATACATTCATTCCATCATAACTTTAAATACACCAGCATTAAGAAAACTTCTGATTAGAATAGAATAGAAACTTTATTGTCACATAACATGTCATATACAATCAGATGATTGGGACATAGGTGACTTGTCAGTTTAAAGTTGTAATTTTAAGTACCACAAAATCAAAATAATCATGTTGAAAATAAAGTAAAATTAAGAATAAGTACTTACTTAAAGTACTTTTTTAGCATGACAGAATAAAATGTAACGTCAGGCACAGTTATTTGTGACAGTCAGCCATTAGTTCTTCCACACTGTAATAATATTTACTTGCTAGGAATTTTTTTTAAATGATGTCCAAATTCTTCTGGTTCATATTTTTTCAAATTTTTCACAGACTTTATTTCCCAGCCTCATACCCATATAGCTGGGTGTTTTCTCCGGCACTTTTAGCCTATGAAATTATAATGAAATGAATACCACTAGCTACATACAGGCATTGATATAAGTCAATGGGGACAGTTGAAAATGTGTGCCCCGATTGGGACTCGAACCCAGGATCTCCTGCTTATATGGCAGACACTCTATCCATCTTTTTTTTCCGTTGCAGACATCACATGATATCCGTTCAAGTTCGTTTGTTGATCTTTCCACTTAGTATTTTTTTTATCACAGAGGCCAACCGGCTCTCTGACCGAGCATGCTGAGCTACCGTGCTGGCTATTCATCTGAGCCACCAAGGACACAGAGGATAGTGCGACTGCAGGGACGTATCTCTAGCATGCCTCCCGTGAGACCCACATTCCCAACTTATTGTCCCACACTATATTCATAGTACCCCCACCCGTTATACTCATTGCTCGCGGCTTTCTGCCGAAAGATGGTATCTGTTCATTCGGACATGTTGAGGGCTGTGCTGTATCAGCTGATGATGGTGGTTTTGTTTCTGATATTGATAGTGGTTATTTTCTTGCTGTAGTTTTTGATGGTTTCACTGCTGTAGTTGGTGATGGTTGCTGTACTATTATTTGTGACTGGCATGGTAATCTTGGTTCTGTTATTGCCATCAACATCTCCATGATTTTAGACCTGAGAAGTCTCTTACCCATTCCGTTTAAGTGCATACCACGTCTTGTAAAACTGTCTCCCTCTAGGTAGTTAACAGGTAGAAATTGAGCGTTTTCATACATTTTGCATATGTTCTCGAAGTGTTTGTTGGCTTTCGCGATTTCTTTATTTACACACGAATCGTTTATGAGGTCGTGTCGATGCGGAATTCCAATGATCATTGTTTTACCACAGTCTAACATAACAGTCGCGTCACTTCGCCTCGATTTTGTTGCCTACCGCCTACCGCGCCAGCAGCGCCCCAAGCGACCAGTAACTTAAACTGTGAGTTCGGCGCGACCGTGAAAGCGATTAGTGGTTGTTTATTTTCATTTCTACAATGGTTTTTACAAGCGGGAGCGTTTGTAGCGCAATAAATTGCAGCAACAACAGGAAGGAGACACCACAGCTGTATTTTTTTAGGTTCCCTAAGGATCCTGAGAGGTGTATACCATAATGTTACTAAACTGTATCATCAGGATTCACTTGCAAACTACATGTGTATTAATGATTTATGTTTCGTTTTAGGGGCAGAAAATGGATAGTTAATACTGTAGCAGACGAGAAGGCCTTATGAAAAAAGACCCTGTTTACATGTATAATAATATTAGGTTTTGTTCGCTACATTTCGAACAAAACCACTTCATGAACGCAGACAATAATAAATTCGTGTGGAATGCAGTACCCACACTGTTTGACATCCCAAATAAGCCACCTCAACTGACGATGAAGAGGAAACTGCCACAAAGATTCGACAATCCATCTAAAGCTCTAAAACAGTCCTACAACACAGAAGCAGCCAGTTCAACTATCCATAAATCAGTGCCAGATCCATGTGAATCGTCAACACAGACCTGCTTTGACGATGAAGTGGTTGGATTAAGTACAGTTATTCGTGTCTTACAAAAGCGTAATGTTTGGTATGTATTTCATTCACTTCTGTTGTTAATCACTTAATTTTCCTTGCTTCCTTCGTGTGATGATATTCTTTTAGCACCTTGTTCACTGACAGATTGAAAATTATTCAAATATTTGGTTTTGTGTAAAATGTAATGTATTCAGCCCATTATAATGTTTTAAACATATTTCTCCCACTATTTGGCAGTTGCTTGTCCCACTTAGAATAATATAAAGATGAAGGTCGTACTTGTGGCAACAGGCGACGACAATGACAAACTCAGTAGGCCTACAGAACGATAAATGAGCTTTCGATCGCTTTGTCGTGTACAGGTGCATGTCTGTGCTTCTTACGTGTGAATCTGTGTGTTTATATTCTTTTGATCTCAACGTGGTAAGCTGCAGTTCTATCCAACGTCACAAGTGCTTCTTCACGAATGTTTTGTAGCTTGCCACTCGATTCACGGTTTTTGTCCACACTTGCGCTTATTTTAGAATCATTTTTAGAAACACATATGGCTTCTGATACTACACAAACCCTTGGAGGCAAGAAAATAATTCAAATATTTCGTAAATTACGTAGGAAATGGATGCAAAACAAACATTATGCTTACGCCGCGTCTGACGTTCAACTTACTCGTTGCTTGGAGCGCTAGTGTCGCTCCATCTGTCAAACGGCAACAACTTTTACAGTAGTGAGTGTCGCGACTGTTATATTAGACTGTGGTTTTACTCTGATTGGTATCCAGTATTTCTTTTAAGTTTTCAGTGGCACTCGATAATTCATTTTTGTAAACATCATTGGCTCTCCCCACTATCACTGTGCATTACATTTGATGAAGTTCTGGCTTTTATGTTTTTGTAATTTTGCGCATATGTGCCCCTGGTTTCACTTAACTAGATGCGTATGTACCATGTTCATAATGTAAAGCCGGCCGTTGTGGCCGAGTGGTCTAGGCGCTTCAGTTTGGAACTGCGCTGCTACGCTCGCAGGTTCGAATCCTGCCTCAGGCATGGATGTGTGTGATGTCCTTAGGTTAGTTAGGTTTAAGTAGTTCTAAGTCTAGGGAACTGATGACCTCAGATGTTAAGTCCCATAATGCTTAGAGCCATTTGACCCATAATGTAAAATTTTTATGAGTCCATGCCCATGGTTATCCGAGTGAATGTTTACTTTGGAAAATTATGTTCCTACTTCTCTCATCATAATTACAGACGCACTTTTAGTAGTGTTTTGATTTGCCTATATTTCGTCTGGTCTTTCGTTTGTTTCTAAAACACTGAAACTTTTTTTTTTAATGGCATTTCGAATATGTTTTCACTTTGTTTTGCACGAGTGAATTGTTTAGGTCTAACAGACTCAGCATAGCTTTTGTTTGATATAATGTGTATCATATTTGCACTTTTGCATGACTGTAAATATTTAGAGTCTTGCCATAATTTTATAATATCATCACACAATATGTTAATAATTTTTTATTTTGTTTCTATTTCACAAAGTATTTCGTCTTTTTTTTCTGTGAAGGTCCGCATTTTGAGAGTTTGTCACTGTCAATCTTACTTACACGAGGATTTGCTTGTTATTTTCGTCTAGTGTTTTTTATTAAGATATGACACAGCACACACATATGGTCGTACACTGCACTATAATTCTCGTACAGAGAACATTTATGCACGCATTTTTTTTTATCATTATATACGGAGCTCACAATTTGTACATCTTCTATGGCCGTCATCTTACTCTAGTAATGTTAGAAATACGGTAGAATGACGATCAGTATCAGTACAATGAAGTAGCAAGCAATAATTATCTCTACCTACATTTTAGCAGTACACATATATGCTCAGAATATTTGTAGCCATTGAACTGCAATTCGATGTAGTGGTACGTATAGTGTGTGTTGGTTTTTCACCTGATACACAGGAAAGCAGTACAAAGTATAATTATGAACAAGTAGGTTCTAGAAATACCTGTGCACAGTATCATAATTAGGCATTTTATGTTCCTCATTCAACTGTACAATATGCTGCACCATAGCATTGGCATCAATCTTTCCTTGTACTCGTACAGTGATAAGAACATCGAATGACTGCACAGTGGACAAATCAAGGGAGTTGCTTAGGTAAGACAAATTTTGAGGAGCCAATAATTGCATAGGTGTTTCTGGGCAGTAGATTATTGTGCACTTTTAGTGACATAGATACCCTTATCAATACATTATACTGAATGACTTATACTTATTTAAGCATGTGGTGTCTAATCATATGTCGTTACTTCCTATTACTTAAAATCAGAAGTCCCCTTTGTGTATTTAACCATTTCCCTTTTCTGTACCTGATTACCTGTTAGTATATTATTGCTAGAATCTGTAGTATACACAGCTTATTGACATTTGCATTAGAATGGTAGATTTTGTATTGTGGATGTGTAATTGATTGTGCACAGGTGAAGGCTATACGATGCCAAGTATTGGTGGAGCAGCAGTCTTCTGTTTTGGTGGCATTGCATCTGTTACTCTCTTAAAAGGTTTCAACCGGCTTCGATGAACAATAGTTGTTTTTGTGGGTAACAGTAATTTGACATTAACTGGTGATGCGATTTCGACAACTTGGTATGGATGCTGGTAATTTGTCACAAATTTTTTTCATCGTTCCTTTAGCAACATAGGGAGTGGATAGAAAAACAGAGTGTCCAATTCTTAAATCCAGATTCTTAGTGTACACGTTGCCTAATTTCTATCGCCATTCTAATGCTCTGGTATTTGCCTCCTGTACATTTTTCCACATTTCCTTAATTATTCACGCAAATTTCCTAACTGTTTCTCCATTCTTTCCTTCTTTAGGCTTAATAACATCGACAGCATCTTCTTTCCATAAATAACTTGATAAGGCGACATGCCCATTCCTACGCGTGTTTTGGCGTCGTAAGCACTTCCACAGTACTGAATGATGCTATCCCAATTGTTGTGCAGTTCGATGATAAAATAACTAAGCATCTTCCCAATAGTGCAGACTATTGCTGTCAATGTATAGCATTACAAAGACTCCCGGAAGCGTCACACCCCTTCCAAATAATTGGAATGGACATTTATGGTCCCTTTAATAAAAACTAAGTTGGGAATAGGTATGTACTAACGATTATATATCATTTCTCAAGATATCTGACCATGGTAAGTCTCCCTGGTCAACAAGCAAACACCATAGCACAGGCTATGGTCAATAATCAGATTTAAAATTCAGCATACCAGAAGAACTTATAAGCGACCAAGGTAGTAACTTCATGTCCGATCTTATGAAACAACTTTGCCGTTTGCTGAAAGTACATAAATTAAACACCACCCCATTACACCTATCAGCAAACAGAAGGACAGAGCCATTTGAACCATTTTTTTTTTTTTGTGCATATATTGTGCTACATCATGATTTCTTGTCTCGCACCACATAACGTTCAGCAATGTGTCTCTCAGTAGTTATTTGACCACCATGACTTGAAAGAATGTGATCATGGGACTCTTGGACGACTTCCTGTCCGAGGTGTTTGGGAACCATTATTCTCGGTCCGAGTCTGGTTGTTAGACCAGGGATCCTCTTCTGTAGGCAAAACTGCAATAGTGTTGCATACCTTTTGCAGTCTGCATCTGAAGCTTGTGATTTTTGCCATTCTCCTGCATCACAACCTACTGTTTCTAATGCTACTACCTTTCGACTAAGACGATCTGTGTTGGAATGTTTCTTTTCTGGTGTATGAATGACTTCAATGCCCATTTTGGAGGGGCATAGGGACCAATGTGTCAAATGCCTTGATGGGTCTTTTAGCCCAAGTAACCACTTGAGAGCAGCATGGTCCATGATTATCTTGAATTTATTGACATAAAAATACCACATGAAATATTTTATGTCACAGTGGCACTCAGTAAGTCCTTTTCCATTGTTGAGAAATTCTTTTCTGCCATATTCAATTGTCTGGACACATAGGCTATCAAATTCAAAAATCTTAGCAGTAATCCACACGCTTTCAAATCGATACTGAATAGTTTCCTCATGTGTCACTCCCTCTATTCTGTCAAGGAGTTCCTTAGAAAATGAAGCTGATTCTTGTTGTATTGTTGAGTGTGTTTACTTAAATTTATGGATTGACTTTTTTTCCGTTCATAAAAATTTTATTGTTATCTGGTATTACTTTTATGTTTTACTTTCATGTACTGGCATGTACCAATTGGAGATTTACTTTTCAATTTGGTCCTATGGAACTTGACATGTAAATAAATAAATAAATAAATAACAAATTGGGGTGTTATATCTTGTTGGAATCCAGTGTTGTGTGATGTTCGTTGCTGGTAACCGTCCCTGTGAATTAAACAGATCCTGAAACTCATTGAACACTGCTTCTATTATATCCTGTTCGTTTCTTTTTAAGTGTGATATCTACTTGCACAATGCAATTTTGTAGGTAGCTGCTTTATCGCTATTGTCTATGTCTAGCCAATCAAAATCATTGTCCTCTAAGGCACTTATGTTAGCTATTAACATTCCCTTTCGTAACTCCTTGTCTTCTGTTCCAAAATTATCTTTGCACTCTGGTACCTTCTGTACTCTATCTATTATTGCGGCACTAACTATACTCCTGTGCACAAAACAATGTTCTGTGTCTAATTCATCATTTTTCTCTAACATTTCCACTATTTGTAGTGTATTTGCAGATAAAGCAGCATTAATATCCACCCAAAGTAGCTTTCCTGTACCGAATGGTATTTTATCCCGCAAATCTACCTTCAGGGACATTGCTCACAGTTTAGTTGATTCCTCTTTCCAGGTAGAGGGATCCCGTGGAAGAACGTCCTTGGGAGCTGTGTCTCCTAATCAAAACAGTGTCCCGCTGCTAAGCTCCACTGTTTGCTGCTCGATGTTGATTATGGTGTGATGTTTAGTCACGAAATCTAACCCAAGGATAACATCGTACTCATCGCTTACCCTTGATACGACTTCCACAACGTCCTGGAATATTACACCCTCAGTGCAATAGGTCAGCAACGTTGAGCCTTCTGAACGTATGTCACCTCCGCCTGTACCACTTATATCTTGGAGAGTCATATCTCCTGGCCTCAGTGCACTGTTTACTCATGACTGACACGTGAGCCCCAGTGGTGACTAATAGTTTACGTGTTTTACCCTTAATAGTGGCTGTAAATCAGCACTATGCCTTTCCATGTTCTCTATAAACATGGGATATTAATGGGAACACCTGGCGGCAGTTCGGGGTTCCCGTTCCTGTTTAACAGACCCCTGTTTGCAAATTTCCCTGTACTGCTAAACTCACGATACGTGTGGCCCACCCTTTGCAATTTGTACACTGTGGTTGGCGACAGTTTTTTGCGGTGTGCCCCTGCCGATCGCATCTGAAACAATGGACCCATGTGGAAAATACATTTTTTCTTTCCTTGTACCTTGCTGCGGCATTTATTTCCTCTAATTCTGTAGCAATGTTGACTGCAGCAGTTAAATTCTTCAGAAATTTTGCCCTCAAACGACACGATGTTTCGGGTGGCAGTCCTCGCAAAAAAGTATCTAAGGCCCTATTCTCCACTTCTTGTAGAATATACTTCTTGGCTTCATCACTGGCTGACAATTGGTAAGTGTTATTTATAACTTTTCGTATTTTATCCACAAAGCCCTTTATTGTTTCGTTGTGTCTTTGGGACATGGTTTTCAACTGCTCCCTATAAAAACGGTAACTGTTCTGCTTTTTAAACCTTTTGAGCAAACCTTGTTTCAATTCTTTGTAGTTAATGCATTTCATAACTGCTCGTGATGTAGTACGTGTGCCTTGGCTTCCCTGATTAACTGTAACTTTGTCATTTGCAACATCTGTTCATGTAACCAGGAACCAATTTTAGCCGCTGTTACCAAATCAGCAAAAAATCCTTCTGTATCCTCGCTTGGTTTGCCAGAGAAGGGAGTCACAAGAGTGGCTGCTAATGAATCTAGTATGGGAGTGGTTACACTAGATGTGGACCTAAACTCGGATAATCGATTACACAATTCATTATTGTCAGACCTCAGTTGGGCTACCTGATTAAGCAGGCTCTGAATAGCGTCGTGTGTGTAAACTTCTTGTGTCTTACTGTCTGTCATTGTAATGCTTTCCTGTTTAACAAATGGTTATTCCCAAAAATATACTTCCTATGACGCAGCTGTATGACAAGTAACATTAGAAATTTGATTAAAATCCCGGTCAAAATAACAAGAATATCTAACACCATCCGAAAAGAAATTTTCTAGAGTCAAATTTCTTTGAAAGAATGAGAGTTTCACATCGTTTGTTTTTTACACTGCGAAAACGTTACTTGAAAAGGAAAAATATCTGGGACCTATTTGCACTCACCAACGTACTGAAATACTGTTCGTTGGCCACTGCCGATGGCGTCATGAATTTCTTGTAGCACAAATTCCCTACCATTTACACCCCAAAATAGAGCCAAGGTTATCTGATACCAAATGTAGCGGGTTGTGGATGGATTTTGTGGCACTAGATATTGAGCGTTAGTGACAGAGGGGAGCAAAGGTCATTACTTTGTCAGGGATGGCGGGAGAGAAGGCAACACTTCATGGGCGATGGACTGGGCTCTTTCCTTGGCTCAGTTGGTGAGGTGTGAGTGAAACATTGGTGGCTCCACTATCACACATTTATTGACGCATTAGATACTTTAAACAGAGTCATACATTGTGTTTTAACTCGCTCAATTCCTCGCGGCTGCGATATGGCACGGAGTCGTAGCATGCAGATTCCAGTGACCGCTGATGCGGCGACAGTTCATGTTGCAGTGGAGCGCGGGAGGCGTATTCTTCCCCACTGCGGCGGCGGCGCGGTCTTCTCTTGGTGAATTCGCTCGATGCGTTATTAACCTGTGGCTATGGCGGGGCACGGAGTACTCCTTCCCGGAATCGAACCAGCAACCCTCAGGTTCAGCGTCTTCTGGTGGAATTCATCAACCTCTAGGTTCAGAGGGGACCTATTTGGTGAGGCTGCAGTCCCTTCGTCTTCACCAGCCACGTGGATAATTACCATGCAAACTTCTTTCTGGTAACATCTGGGATGGCATCTTCCGCATTGACCTATTGGCGCGGTACGAACATCTTCTTTGGCTAAGTCTTTGCAGCAAAGTATGAAGTCCGCTGTCTAACCATCAATTCGTCCGTCCAGGCAATGTTGCAATGTTCTGTCGTCCCTTCTTTCTCTCCTCCAAGGATAACCTCATGCCATTTCTCGGACATACTTATTTGGTGTTTTCGCCAAGTTTCTAGAATGGCAATTGACTCTTCGTTCATCGATCTATGCTTCTCACGTGACCAATGTCGACACACGTGCTGGCTTTCCTTGTTTTACCTCTATGCTGACGTGGTCGGGCATTGCCCTGTCGTCCTCCTCTGCATCGTCAGATACGTCTCGCATATGAGTTCAGTATACTGATAATTCCTGGAGCATTGACCGCTGATGTTTGATCTGCATTGGTCGTCGTTCTCCTTGGAAGCATTGCCCGTCTGCTCGGTCGTTGATCTGTGAAGTAGTGATGAGGAGCTCATGAATGAGTCATTCAAATGAACGCTTCACTCCAATGAAGTGTGAACTAACCACTCAATTTCAATGAACTGGTACTTCAAACTCTTTACAGATAGCACACTCCACACTTTTTTCTAGTTCACTCACTCTCTTTCCCCTCTCCCTCTCCCACTACATCGGCGCTGCGTCACTCATCCTACCTTCACTTCAGCCCTCCCTCTACTGCCTGTCGACGAATCACGCTGTGTTTGTGGGGAACGATTGGTTTAGGAGTGGTTGGGGAGGTGAGGGGCGAGGGGAAGGCAGCGTCAGCTGTTTCCTGCAGTGCTGACATCATTACCCGTGACTATTTGTGCAGCTAAACTCTGCGTCTACGGGTAGCCTACCGTTGGCAGCGCTTGCAGACAAATGAATATTAAAGATACAAACGAAGAGGCTGGCTGTGTGAACACGCACAGCCAACATGAAAATAAAAGGTTTGTTAACAACACTGAAAGAGGGACTTTACCTGAAATCGTACCAATAACTACAGGTGACAGTTTACGTTTTGAATCTGGAGGGTTATTATTCTCAACAAAAGTAAAATCTACAAGAAAACTTATGAATAATTACTTAACGTAGGTATATAGACTTTGTGACAGTGGTAAACATACTCATTCTATTTTGGATTAAATTTTTAAAAGGAACATAAAATTTGACTGCATTTCGTTGGTAGCCCTAGTTTTCAGTCCATGAATACAACAAATAATGTTTCATTTGGCAGATAAAGGCTTTTTTGGGCGCTTCATGAGAAAATGTCGAGCAAGAGTAAATGTAATACCTTCTTTATACGTGACAGGCTTCTCTGTTTATCTTTCCTTTGTCCCCTTCGACCATGCTCTATTTAAGTTAGCTCAGACGCTGTAAGAGTGTAAAACGTTGCGTGCACGTTACTGCATAGTTCGGCCATCTGTTGGTAAAATTATGAAGTATTACGAAGCTTTATTGTACGAGCGAGGCGAATCGAACGTAGCCGCGGCTGAGCGGCGAACTGGGCAACTTTGCCAAGCTTCCGTACTTCGTGAATGAACTACTTCATTTGAACGCTTCACGGCAAAGAGTGAAATGAATGAAGTAGTTCACGGGAATGAACGAGTTCGACCCATCTCTACTGTGAAGTGCAGACTGCTGCTGCGCAAACTTCTCTGGTCATCGGCCTCCATGCTCGACTGCTGCCGCTTCCAGATATTTTGGCTTAACGTATCAAAGTCTCTAAAACGTTCACTTAACCTATAATAAGTCTTTACGTATTTTTCTGCCGGATTTCTGCTTTGAACAACCATAAATAACACATGATTATTATACATAATTATTAAACGCCCTAAATTATGGATACCTTTTTTTTTTGTTCCATTACGAAACTTGTATTGTACTCTTGCTGATAACTCGAATCGCTTTTTATTTGAGATCACTGGCACCATAGACTGTAATGACGCATCATGGGCTAGACAGTGTTTTGGGTTTGTGATGGCGGGGCAGGAGGGAGACAGTGTTAGCAAGCTTGTGAATCCCCGCAACTCATGTTTGTCGCATCGGTGCACTGCTGCTTACAGTTGAGTCCAGTGCTGCCAGATAGAGGTAGGTTTCATGGGGCATCGAATATATGGCCAGTTTTAAGACTGGCAACAGTTTTAAATTTAACACTGGACATTTTCATATTAATGTCGAGTAGAAGAAGCACCTGAATTTCGGAGGCAATTTTTCGAGGAAAGAAGTGCGTTTTATAGTCCATAAAATACGGTAAAGTATCTTTGGATTTGTGAAGTGAGTTTTCACAAAACTATAACGGAAATGGTACATTTGTAGTTTTGATAGGTCCAATATACACATACTGACATACGCAGGTTTCATGAATTCTAGTGAAACCTTAGCCATCTCCAAAACAACGAAATCGTCATTACTTTTGAATACATCGTGGGAGTGAATAGTGATCAATGTGTTACAAATATTTACTATCAAAAACAGTCTTGATCACAATTTATTTATTACGGTGACCAGTTTTGACCACTGCTGTGGTCATCTTCAGACCAATGAGTAAGAACCTCCTTCTGGTGGTAAATCATTAGTGTTTTACCACCAGAAGGAGGTTCTTGCTCATTGGTCTGAAGATGACCACAGTAGTGGTCGAGTTTTTGATAGTAAATAAATGAAATCTTCGTTGAAGGTTGTGGCCCATTTAAAATTTGGCCTGGCGATATAATCTGCTGCACCAAAATGCCGTTTCCAATGGGTAACTAAGTGAATTTCATGATGTTCTCTGACCTTTTGGATAGTATTGCAGAAAACTGCATTGTTCATAAGTTTGTAAAAACCTTTCTCAAATGTACATGTCGCGAGGGTTCTCTTTTCAAATTAATGTATTGCTTCAATCAGGGACACTGCTTGAAGGAAATACTATGGCTGACTCTATCCAGTTTCAATCCCAACTTGAGACACTGCTGGAGATTATGATAATGTAATATGTACCTTTTTCACTTCCAGCATTGTTGTCTGGAGTGGGAACCGTTTTCCACAACTCGATGCTCTGGACGCAAAAGTAAATCACTATGCTCATCCTGAAAACTTCTAGGGTGTATCAAATCCACCTCTAAAACGTTCGTTGATTCAGAATCTGCCGACAAATTTTTAATTTTTTTACCTGGTCTTGTGCATTGCTTATCAGACAGCCATTGAAACCCTTCAACAGGTAGAGATCGTTGCATGGCTTGTTTACATCCATGTACATGATGTAGCTTAAATCACCAGATGCTCTGAACTGTTCACACATTTGCGGGTTGTTTGCCTTGGTGTGCCTATGAACACATTGATATAGTGCACCGCTAATCCCTCATTCGAAAAACATCAGCATATCAACATCAGTCATGAGTTCAGTGTTGACGTTTGCTTTTCAAAACAGCGTCCCACGAAAGCTGCGGCGTGGTGTAGTCATAGAATCGTTCAAAAATACCTCCTAATAAGTACACATCTGCGTCCATGTAAAGTTTTGCATATTCGTTTTAATCAGGGTGTCGAATTCTTGCCATACACTCACCGCATGCCCATAATCCACATCCAATTGAGCAGTGCCTGAAAGTTTGTTGGAGAATGCGGTTATATCAGGCAGTGTGGTTTTATTGAATTTCTCCCATGAATACAGATATTTGTCTGAGACAACTCCTTACTTCTTTATGAGCTGAAACTTTGGATCAGTGGAAAATGTAGCATGCATAGGATGTAATCTCTACTTCGTTTTGGCAAGTTTCTGTAGCGGTGCTTTCATGAATCTTAGTGAGTTGAGGAACCTTACTATAACTTCATTAGTGATTATCTTCAAAAACAAAACGTATTGTTCAGTGGTATCAGGTAGGACATTAACCTGATTTCTGTTCTTTCTGTAATCAGTCATGGGCTCGACTCGGAAGTAAGCATCATACTTGCTTAAATTGTGGACGAAAAGAGGTATGCATCCTGGGGAGTAGTTCATTCAAGTTGTATGCATTATAAGCAGCACCACGGAATTTACCGGTTATATGACAATGATTCCTACATCATGTTTCCACTTCTTTACCTAATAGCTTCTTACAAATCTAGCAATCAACTGCATTCTTCCACAGTAATTTGTCCTCCTGTATTTCGGTCATGGGAATGATGTTGTCATGAATGCAATCAGCTTTCCTTGCAAGGTTTTCAAGCTCAGACAGCAAACAATCTGGAGGTTTATCTCCTATGTATGAATCAAAATGATTAAGACTTGAATCGTAGAAGCATACAACACGATAAGTATCAGCAAAAGGTCTGTGTTGTTCGGTGAGAGTGATTTGTGAGGCAGTAGGATCACCCTCAGCCTGCCATACATCTTTGGGTGGCGGGTCGTGCACATTCACAGCTCTCGTAAAGATAAGTGTTTAATTGCGTAATAACAATTAATTAAGATTATATTACATCATAATTAGTAAATGAATATATATTATAAGCTATCAATTGAAGGATTCACATTTTTTGCGTATTTTTCTGAAAAAAAAAAAACATTTCACAGACGCGAGTTTTGGACTAGGATTTGTTTACGTTGTGATATACTGTAAGTTACGTGATTATTTCAATAAAGTAAAATTGTGTTGTTAGTGTATTCTTACACGCTATCCATTTGATTCTCTAGTAGGTAGTCGAAGTGAAAACTACTGTACCGAAATAAGTGGAAACTTTATACAGTGTAGGTTCAGTTCTTTGTTTACTTTTTGTTTCGTCACGTAAAAAATACAGGTTATATCGTTTTTGTTTCTCCAGAAGTTTTGAATTAGTGACCGAACTTTAGGCCTAAACTTTCTAAGAAATTTAATATATTAATTGAGTAGTCTGCGAAGTTATTCTTGTTTTAACTCAGCCTAAAAGCTAATATTTGTTTGCCATGAGTGAGAAGTGTATGACGTGCCGTAGGATTATTAGTTCCGGGATGTGGTGCGAGGGTTGTTGCAGCTTCTTTCATGTGGGTGACTGCAGCGGCGTGAGAATTGGGGAAATAAACAAGGCTCATTGATTGTGCAGTTTTTGCTTTAGAGATAAGAAGATAGTGGAACAGGAGGAGAAGATTGCTGCCCTTCAGGTGGAACTAGATAAAGCGAAACTAGATCTGGAAACGTTAAGGGGGGAGAAGGGAAAAGAGAGGTGGGAGATGACAACAGGTTATAGAAGAACAGTGTGGTTGTGAATGTGGAAAACAGGTTTGATCTGTTGTCACAGTTGGAAAGTGTTTGAAAAGTAAGAAGTCATAAAAAGCTGTGAAGAAGAAGAAAGTTTTGTTGTTAGGTAGTTCACATGGTAGAGGTGTTGGCCAACTGTTGCAGGATGAACTAAGGTCAGATTACCAGGTCACAAGCTTTTTTAAACCTACTGCGCCGGCCGCTACGGTCGCAGGTTCGAATCCTGCTTCGGGCATGGATGTGTGTGATGTCCTTAGGATAGTTAGGTTTAAGTAGTTCTAAGTTCTAGGGGACTGATAACATTAGAAGTTAAGTCCCATAGTGCTCAGAGCCATTTGAACCAAACCTAGTGCAAGTCTGGGTCAGGTGATAGAGGATGTAGGTTCACTTTGTAAAGACTTCAGAAAGGAAGACACCGAGGTAATAGTGGATGGGGCGAGCAAAAGCATAGATAGGGACCGAAATTATTCAATTGAGAGTGATCTGGTGAAGATAGCTTCAGCAACGAGACATTCTGGTGTTGGGCTTGTGTCTGTTCTGAGTCGCCATGACCAGCCTCATTTAAACTCTTCTGTTAGGAGAGTAAATTTAGAGGTGGAACGGCTGCTTGGATTGGGCACGGGGTCTCATATCGGTGTGGTTCCTTGAACAGTCCACGGGTGTACTGCCGGTCCATAGTGTCCAACAGGTGTGGTTCCTGTTGACTCTATCAGCAAGTGGGACTATACTAGGCATGGTCTTCACCTCAACAGGAAAGGGAAGGGAAAACTGTCTGGGCTAATAACAAATAACTTAAGGGGGGGGGGGGCACTGTCAGAAGTGGTAAGGTACCAGTGGTTACTTGTGAGAGATCAGCAGTTTTTTTAGGGTAAGGAGGGCAGAAACAAAAGTTGTTCAGAGATAGGCTGAAAATGACATTCACATTGATAAAACAGACAGCCAGAAAGCAAATTTTTATGTACACAATTCACGCAGACAGCCTCTGATTGAAACTAAAGATACTCAAAAATTGGCAGGGAAATTAGGTTCATCCAGTTGTAATTCAGCCAGTGCACAAAATCAGCTATCACAATTGCATCAGAACATCCGAGGACTAAGGGGTAAGCTTAATGAGTGGCTTATTTGTGTTGAAGAATTAGAGTTGAACAAACCAGTTGATATAATCTGCCTCTCTGAACATCATGTGACCACTGGTATAGATATGTTAAATGTTACAGGATTCAAGTTAGCTTCTTATTTCTGTAGAGGAAATATGGAGAAAGGAGGAGTTGTCACATTTGTCAGAAACTGTTTTGATTTCAAGAATATTGATATCAATAAATTTTGCTCAGAGCAGCACTTAGAAACATGTGCAACAGAAATAGTATTTCATAATAAATCCTTTATAATAGTAGGTATATACAGATTTCCTTCAGAAAATTTCAACCTCTTCATAAAAAATCTGGAAGCTCTGCTGTCCCACCTCATCGCAAAAAAACAAGGAAATAGTGCTTACTGGAGATTTTAATGTGGATTTATTGAAAAGCTCTGTCAGTGAACAATTATTGCACTCAGTAACACTATCATTCAATTTAGTTCCTACTGTGAACTTTGCTGCTAGGATATGTAAAGGCTCTGAGACTGCTATTGATAATATCTTTGTAGACAAATCTAGGGAAAAAAATCATATCACAAAACCAGTAATAAATGGGCTATCTGATCATTACATGCAGCATCTTGTGTTAAATGTTGAAACTTGTCAGGATAAAAAATCTATTAAATCTGAGTACAGGAGGGTCATAAATAAGTAAAAAATTGAGAAATTCAGGAAATTGCTCAAAGACATGGACTGGATAGTTGTTTACAATACATCTGACTCAAATGGAAAATACAAAGCATTCATTAATAAAGTTGCCTCCACTTTTGATAATTGTTTTCCCCTAAAGGTAACTCAACTCACACACAAGTCAAAAAATAAACCATGGATTACACAAGGAATAAAGATATGTGGGACAAAAAGGAGACTCTATCTACTATCTAGGAACAGCTCTGAGGCTAGAATTGTAATGCATTACAAAGAATACTGCAAAATATTGAAGCAAGCAATCCAGAAATTGAAGCAGATTTATTATGAGAAAAAGATAATTACATCAGGCAACAAAATAGAAACTGTATGGGATACTGTGAAGACAGAGACAGGTAGGGCCAAAAAGGAAGACGAACAGATAGATCTAAAAATAAATGAAACTTTGGTAACAAGTACAGTTAGTGTTGCAAACCTCTTAAACAACTACTTCATTTCTGTTACTAACAGCTTGGGGTTATCAGGTTCGGTGAGCAGTGCAATGGAGTATCTGAGACCAGTCTTTAAAAATAGCTTCAGTAAAATGGAAATGACACTCACATCTCCCAAAGAAGTATCATCCATCATAAAATCCTTAAAATCTAAGTATTCCAGTGGGTATGATAACATATCAACAAAGTTAATCAAAGAGTGCTCATGTGAGTTAAGTTCTATCTTAAGTTATTTGTGTAATACCATCAAACTATCGACCAATTTCACTTTCGCTAGCATTCTCAAAAATATTTGAAAAGGTTGTGTTCAAGGATCTCCTTAAGCAGCTGACTGCTAATGATATATTGTCCAAGTCACAGTTTGGATCTCTTAAGGGTTCTAATCTACAGAAAGCTATCTACACTTACAGTGAGAATGTACTTAATTCATTGGATAATAAATTACAGGCTACTGGCATTTTCTGTGACCTGTCAAAAGCCTTTGACTGTGTGAACCATGGCATTCTTCTAAATATATTAGAGTATTATGGTGTCACTGGCAATGCTGTGAAATGGTTTGAGTCTTATCTATCCAACAGGAAACAAAGGGTGTCGTTGCGAAATACCTGTACAGTAAGCAGTCAGTCTTCATCTGACTGGGAATTAATTACATGTGGTGATCCCCAAGGTTCCATTTTGGGTTCATTGATTTTTCTTACGTATATTAATGACCTCTTATCTGTTACATTGCCATATGCTAAGTTTGTTTTGCTTGCAGATGATACAAACATTGCAATATGCAGCAAGTCAAGTACAGATTTAGAAATAGCAGCAAATCAAATTTTCACTGACATTAATAAGTGGTTTAAAGCTATTTCTTTGTCATTAAACTTTGAGAAGACCCACTATATGCAGTTAAGAACCTGTAAGAGATTTCCTTGCAGCATGAGTATAACATATGAAGATATGCAGATCGAAGAAGTTGACAGTGCTAAATTTCTGGGATTACAACTCAATAATAAATTCAGCTGGGAAGGGCATACCACAGAATTGCTTAAGCACCTAAACAAATCTGTATTTGCCATGAGAATGATGTCAGATGTAGGAGATATAAATACAAAAAACTTGCATACTTTGCTTACTTTCATTCTATTATGTCGTATGGGATCATATTCTGGGGCGACTCATCCAACTGAGCAAAAGTTTTTAGGGTGCAAAAGCGTGTGATAAGAATCATTTGTGGTGTAAATTCAAGAACATCTTGTAGAAACCTGTTCAAGGAACTTTGTATTCTAACCACTGCTTCTCAATATATTTATTCCTTAATGAAATTTGTTGCAAGTGATACATCCCTGTTTCCAACCAATAGCTCAGTACACAGTATCAGTACTAGGAATAAGAAGAATCTACATAAAGGCCTAAAATCACTTACCTTGGTCCAAAAAGGGGTCCAATATTGAGGAACACGCATTTTTAATAAATTGCCAGCAACCATTAAAAACTTGGTTTCAGATAAAGCACGGTTTAAACAGAGTTTGAAAGACTTTTTGATGGGCAACTCCTTATTCTCCATAGATGAATATCTTAACAGAGACTGTTAAGTCAGCTTAAGTAAAAATATGTGTTAGATTTCAGTTTTGACAACACTTCGTCACAACAATCAAGATTAGGTATTTTTGCGTATGACAAATTTATTAATAGTGGATAACAGTGTTTCATTCTGACAGTGTGTTAATTCTGTAAATATTAGCTGTCCCAGTTTACTGCATTGTACTAGCTTATTTTCGACTATCTCCTGACAAATGATCAGGGTAGTAAGTATTATATTCAAATGTTTTATGTTTTTATGTCATACTTTCTGACATGTTCCACACCCACGAGAATAATCTCATTTTTTGGGTCTACAGAACGAAAACTGAATCTAATATAATCTATTCTAGCCATCGAAGCGAGAAGACATTCAAAATCGGTTCCTTGTTGAGAAAATTCTTAAACTTTAAGATTTTATTCTCCTTGGTAGGCATTACAACATTGACAAGGTCCTAGAGCAGTCTACAAAATGCTTTGTTAGTCTCATTCATGCATAGCAAGTTCAGGCACCTAGGGCAACTACGCCACTCACTATCGTGATTTGACATTTGCGTGGAGAGGAGGTAGAACATGATTCAGATTCAATAGTAATGTTTTCTATCACATTCAGAGATTAACAACTAATCTGCATGTTTCGCTCGCTGACCAGCGACTTTAGAAAAGCAGATGGATCCGACGACCATGTGTATAACGACCCCCTCGGGGCATATACATGAATGAATATATTGGGATTCTGCCTTTCAAATTTACCAAGTTCCTGTGGGCTCTTGGGGAATCCAATACCATTTTGTTTATAAGACTTAGTAATATCTTTCACATGATAGTTACATGCATTTTTCTAATAGTTTCTTTCGCAAGCCAAAAGTAACTATAGAAAGAAGTACTGTTTGCTACTTTGGACATTATCATTTATCAAAAACGTTCTTTGGAAGGTGGATGTGTGAGAACACTCCACATATTGGGTGATACTCATTTATGTTAACATCCAAATACAGAACTCTATGGAGAGCTTTACCTAAATCTCTTTGTTAAAAGTCAGAGAGCTGCCTGTATAGGCTTCAGGTTTCAAACGTCAAACCATTTAGCAACTGAGGTGCCCTCCACTATTATCTTGTTTATGTAAGACAACGTCCTTCAACACAACCTCCTTAGGTGGTAGAGTGAGATCAGAGTATGTCATAGCGAAGAAAAGGGAGACACCCATTCACGAAAAAAAACTGCGTCTTGATATCCAACTATGTTACTGGTTTGAGTAAGCGAGATCTTGTCTCCAAATGTACCTCGAATCACTAAAAATCGTAATTCTGTGCAACATACCTGAACATCCTCATTGTCACTGTCAGAAAGGGTAGCAAGGCTGCTGCTGGCCGACACCTGATCGCTACTGTCATTACAGAGTCCCCATCCTGATGGCCCAGGTGTCACAGTCCAGCGACTGACACAGACGGGGCCACTGACGATACTCCGGCCACCGGCGTTGTTGTTCACGGTGGTGATGACACAGACATTGATGGTGCCAGTGACAGTGCGAGCAGCCCCAAGTCAGGAACAACTGTAAAACATCACCGAACAACAGTACGTAAGTATCAGGGGAGAATTTTCATACTTACGAAGTCAAGAAAATCTGTAAGTAACTGAAAAAAAAAATTACACACACACACACACACACAGAGAGAGAGAGAGAGAGAGATACTTACTTAGGAATTTTGCCTCACTCTACCAACTCATGGCTGCATGTCCCACATTGAGCCTCTCCTCCCCTTCCCTCAAGAGCTCATAGTACTCAGAACTGGAGATTGACTTACTGGGGGCGGTGGGGACGTCACAGGCAAGGTTAATACTGGAGAGGGCAGAGGGACTTCAATTGCCTTGAGAATTTCTGTGAAGCAACAATACAACAGTCTATAAGTATCAGAAGATGATTTCATACACACACACACACACACACACACACACACACACACACACACACACGCACACAGAAATAATAGAGATATTTAAAAATTCAGTTTCATCATCATCATAGTATTGTCATCATCATCGTCATCATCATCTTCACTATCAGTGTCGCCATAAGGCACTACCCTTTCAGAGGGCTCATTAGAGGTCCGAGACGGCATGGCCAACATCTGAATACATGGGGTAATAATGTTCACCCACCACCTTTCAGATGCTGAAAATGGGCTGAGGCTCGGAACATTAACCGATTTTGAAATGGCAAGAAAGACACTGACTGAGTAAAATGTGTAAACTAAAACACACCTACACACACAAATGAAAGAGATACTTATGTAAATGTTAAAGGTCATCTTGATCACCCTGTTACTGAATAATGTAAGCCAGCCAACCGTCAGATGCCGAAAGTGAGTTAGGGCTTGGGACATTATCCAGGGTCAGCCTTAAAGTGGCGTCATTGATTAGCTCTAAAACAGCAACATAACAATCTATAAGTATTGAAAACGCAGACTGATAGACACAAACATACGCATATATAGAAATAATATTTAAGTTCAAGATTTTCATCTCCCCCAGAACAGCATACTAAAGTAGCAAACGTCTCATCATTGAAGAGGTTCAATGGGACACTCCTTGTCTAAAACCTCCTCTAAATGAGGAGGTTTGCTGCTGCTGCTGGCGATAGTGTTGTTGCTGGATGACCTCTTCATGACTGCTATGAGGGGGAGAGAGAGAAAGACAATACTAGAAGTAGACTGAGGAGAAAGTCACTCACTCACTCACTCACTATAATGACGGGCCTGCCTTGGCCCGAGGTAGCGGAGTTTAAGCTGCTTTGAGCTGTTCCTCCTGAAGTCCTCTCGGTTTGGAATGGTTTTTCTTCGCGTGTTGGTCTGTCCTCTGGTTTCTGTGGATGCAGCAGCTTATCTGCCGGCTGATTCCGGCGGCTTCTTGTTCTTCTTCTTCTTACTGCTTCATGGCTGCCCGAATTCTATTTTCTTCAGGCGGGAGTAGTCCACTGGCGGCGTCTGTGTCCGGATGTACTTGACTGCTTCCTCAGTCATGTATTTCCAGTCCTCGTCCGTGAAGATCGGGTGCTTGTTTATGAGCTCCAGATCTCCACGCCTAACGATTTCCCTCCCGCGCAGCTTCTGGTTTAAGGGTTCGCACCCCCAGTGGAAATCATAAAGTTTGTGAGGAAGGGGAGGGATGTTATCTACCTTGAAAGGGTAAGGATGATCATGATGAGGGTAGCTACCGTCTCGCAGGGAGTCGGTGATCTTGGTGAGCACCTCCCTCACACAGTTCTTGTTGGGGAGGGGGAGGCACTCGAACGGCTCGTCTTCTTCTTCTCCCTCGGTCTCCATCGGCGCTTCCTGTGTCGTCTGCGTTTCCGCAGAGGCAGGAGTGACGACTGCTTCCGAGGGGGCCGTCTCCTTGTTGTCGGTGGTCTTCCCCGACTGTATGACCACCTCCCTAGCAACTTGCGTTGCCGCGTCGGCCAGGGAGGCGGTCGTTTGTGTTGCCGCGTCTACCCCCGTACAGGTGGGGGTCGGTGCCATGCCCGTCTTCATGCAGGCCACGAGGTACACGGTGTACCTTAGTTGACTCAGCTCCTCGCGAATCTCTTCGAGTTCCGCTCTCAGGGCCGCTCTCTCCTCCGCCATGGCGGATTTGAGCGCGGTGATTGCG
The DNA here is from genome assembly GCF_023864345.2 of Schistocerca serialis cubense. Taxonomy (NCBI): domain Eukaryota; kingdom Metazoa; phylum Arthropoda; class Insecta; order Orthoptera; family Acrididae; genus Schistocerca; species Schistocerca serialis. The sequence goes on from NC_064640.1 coordinate 310,932,791, forward strand.
TCCTCGTTGGCTTCCCGCAGTGCTTAGCGGAAGGCGTCCACGTCGTCTTGGTGGCGCAGCCCGCTTCCCCTACTAAGGCAGGGGGCGGGGTGACCACCATTTCTTCTTCTTGGGTCACCTCTTCGTGTGTAGTGGCCGACTTCCGCTGCTTCCACGTCTTCAGGTAACTGTAGCTGCGCGTGTTTGCGGCGTGCGAGCCACCGCGGTTTACGCACAGCGCTGCAGTACCTCTTGGTTTTGTGCAGTTGCGTGTGTCGTGCGGTTTCCCACACTTAACACACGCTACCACACCGTCGCATTCTTTGGCTATGTGTCCAAGCTTTTGACACTTATAGCACTGTAATTGTGCCACAGGCTTCCTCTTCTTTTTCTTGTTGCCGCAACCGTTACTCCCGACTGCGTTTAGCAGGAGCTCCACAGCAGCAGCAATCTTGCCTCTTCCTCCATTCCTACTTCTCGGCGTGGCGATGGGCTAGTGGCGTTGGCGTGCGACGGTAACGGTGTGAGCCGCAGCGAGTCGAGCAGCGGAGTGCGTGCGTGCGTCGCGTCGTCGCGTGTGCGTCCTGAGGAGAAAGTACGCCTGCTCAGCCGTCTTATATGATCACGGCCGGCAGAGAAGTGGTGGTGGTGGGGGGAGGGGGTGTGAGAGACTTGATGGAGGTACAAACACGTCAGTATGCTTGTAGCTTTCACCAGGAGTGGATGCATGCCATCACTGCTCCGTAAAGGGATGGTGTTAGTGAAATAAGAAGACATGAGAGCTAGTTTTAAAATAATTTACTCCTAATCCAATTAAATAGTACTTTTACGTTATCCATTGTACATATATAACAATTCTTATTTTTCTTCAGTCTAAGGCGATGCAGTGGAGGGCATCCATATATTTGTAGATTTCTAATGGAGGCGTTCTAGAAAATGTCATGTATCTATAAAGAGTTCTCACCACCTTTCACGTAAGCAGTTTATATCTGTATCATCGAAATTGCGAAGTAATATCTCAAGATCTTTAAAAAATCATCCTGTCTTTTTTCCAGTTGATGCCATGATAATATCGGCTCAACTGTGATACACCTTTGCGTGTTTTGAGTCAGTTGATGTCTTTGAAAGATTTACTTGGACCCACGCTTGTTGAAAATGTTCTGGGAGCGCTCCCCTCCTTCATGAAGAAGAAAAATGCAGCGTCGTTGTATACGAAACGTCTATATTCATCGTCAAAGGCTTAGACATCTATTACAATGTTAGCAGTTTGAGATGGCATTGTGAAATCGTTTAGTTGTTACACTGCACCCATTAGTTTATACAAATCTTTGCACAATTTCGGAAAGTGAGCTGCAGTTGATGGTCCAATCATGTAGTAATAATACCAGTGCTGACATTTTTTCTGGAAAGAGTTTAAAGGCTTCAGATTCAATATGAACGTCGATAAGACCACCCTTCACTGATTCATTCTGTTTGGAGCAGTCTATAATGGCAATCGGAGCTAGCTCTTTAAACTCCTTTGGACTGAGCAGGCAACCCTCATTCTCTTCACTCTCATAGTCTGCAGAACGAAACTTAATGTACATACCAAACAGCAGGTTGTATACATTACTAGATAAATCCTGCTGCAAATTATCATATGGGTAAAATTCAGCCTTTACGAATACTCAAGCGTTTGTTTATAACTGCCGAATTCACATTTGAGATTCACCTTCCTACCGGTTTGAAATGCGAGGATGATAAATCGAGGCATTTCTAGCTGAGTCGATGCCTTTATGCTCTTGGGCTTGGAAGTAGAGGATATTCAAACAGCTCTCATGATCTGGCATTTAAAGGCAGGTGAGTCCCAGACCCAAGTATTTTTAAATGTTTCAAGTGTTCTTCATCGGTTACAGAGACAGGAGGCATCTCCCAAATTAATTTCTCGAACACAAGCTTCGTCTCTTCCACATTGGCGCCCTGGATATAGGCATTATTGTCTGTTCCATTTCTTACTAATATAAGTTCCTGGTTCACATTAACTAGAATCTTCTTCATATCCTTAAAGCATCCCATAAGCATTTTGAGAGGTATGCGTGCAGTAAATCGTTTGCTGATGTAGTGCATCCATAAACCACCCTGCATTTTCTAAACAGTTCAAGTATTAAAAGGTTTTCAGAAATTACTGCAACCAGTCGCCTTTTATGTAGATGTATTTTATTTAACCATGACCGGTTTCGAGCTGCCTAGCAACTCATCATCAGATGGTATATACATTTAGTGCTTTTTTGTACCCATTGTGTGGGTGGTTGAGTATCTGTGGCTAGACAGAAACGAGAACAAATAATCGCTACATGTGGTACAGTAACACGAAATATTTACAGCATAATTTATGTTTAACGTATAAGAGCAAATAATCACTACATGTGGTACAGTTACACGAAATATTTACAGTTTAATTTACGTTTTGAGGTGTTACTTACAGATAAATCTTTCTGCAGGTATATATATATCTCTTTTAGGACGTATTTTTGAAACCATTGTGTCTTGTTTTTCACAATTTCACAAGTTAAAACTTTCACTAGATGTATATTACTTTTATGAGGCACTGTTGGAAACATATATCTTGTTTTTCGTAAACATCGCTGAACACACTTAGCCACAGATACGAATACAGGATTTACACATTATAAACAAGCGAAAGATTGCAATATAACTACAGTATCAAAGATTTCAAGTTGACCAGAGGCATTATTAGTCATCACACACACTGACAAGAGATTTGTCTTTATTACATAGAAAATAAATGTAAATTAGCTTAAACTAGTAAAATGTTTATTTATAAATTAACTGTGCAATTTTAACAGGTATATAAAAAACTAGATTTTTTACATTATATTTCAGTTACATTTAAGATTATTGGTATTGAGAGTATTATGACAGCTAATTTCTTGCTCCTTCCATTGGCTGATCTTGGCATATGATGTCTGGGATGAGAGGTTGATGGTTAACTTGAAATAATAAGTGATGCTGGTACTTGAAAGGGTGTGGAAAAGGAGTTGGCGGTGGGGGGGGGGTGTATAGGAAAAAGGAGAGGGGGGGGGTTGAGAGGGTGATGTGGAGAGAGAAGAGGGGGGGGGGCATTTTGTTTCTGAATGACTGTTTAGTTTTTTACGAAAAACAAGATATATGTTTCCAACAGTGCCTCATAAAAGTAATATACATCTAGTGAAAGTTTTAACTTGTGAAATTGTGAAAAACAAGACACAATGGTTTCAAAAATACGTCCTAAAAGAGATATATATATACCAGCAGAAAGATTTATCTGTAAGTAACACCTCAAAACGTAAATTAAACTGTAAATATTTCGTGTAACTGTACCACATGTAGTGATTATTTGCTCTTATACGTTAAACATAAATTATGCTGTAAATATTTCGTGTTACTGTACCACATGTAGCGATTATTTGTTCTCGTTTCTGTCTAGCCACAGATACTCAACCACCCACACAATGGGTACAAAAAAGCACTAAATGTATATACCATCTGATGATGAGTTGCTAGGCAGCTCGAAACCGGTCATGGTTAAATAAAATACATCTACATAAAAGGCGACTGGTTGCAGTAATTTCTGAAAACCTTTTCACACCACAGTCGCAGTGTTCCACATCCACAATGGATAAAAGTCTTAGTTCAAGTATTATTTTGATGTCGAGATGCATGTTTTTAAGGTCGATGTGATACCTAAATTTTATACCATTCAGCTCGTATCTTGTCTCCTGAAACAGGAATGCGAATGTGTTATGCGGGAGTACCATCCTTTTTCGTGGATTCATCTTCCAAGTACAGGAAACTCCTGCTTGGAATGGTCAAAGCGTCAGAGGTGTAGATAATTTTTTCTTATGGGGGGGGGGGGGGGGGGGAGGGGCAGGCTCAGTTGTGTTCAAGTACGACAGAGGCGGCCATCGTGAGCCATGCCTCCTGGCTCGTGTGCTGTACCGCTCAGCCTAGATAGGGAGTAGGGGGAAGAGGGAGAAACTGTGAATGCGTCGTATTTAGATAGCAATGTAGTTGCACTGCGTATGATTTTGTTCCCTATTTCATAATTCTCAATAACATTAATCACAAACAAAACACATTTTCAGTATTATTTAATTATTTTTGGTGTACTGAAGACTTAATATAATTTTTATCTGGTAGAAACTGTCGGCGTAAGGACAGACGCAAACAGTTTCACAGATTTTCGCACCCACGTTGCCACATAATGGTGACTTACTTGATTTCACAATACACATATGTTGATTGAAATATTATAGTCCTTTTGCAACCTCGTTATGACTTCGTGTAAAAACTAACTGAGGAAAACAACGAAGGCGTCCTGAACAGTTTCAACGTAAACGGTTCTGTCTTTAAAACGAGAATTACAGTGCAGAATAATCAGTTACATCTGCACATCCAGAGCGGCAGTTCAACTGAAACGGCAAACGGTCTCGAAAACAGATGTTAAGACTGGCAGTGTTTTCACAACGTTTAGAAAACTACCCTTGTAATTCTTTCACAGCCACAATTAATTCTTCACACCTCGCGATTTCTTTCACGCCAGGGAGGTTAGAGAACTCAACTGTGTTTGTCAGCATTTGTCCGTTCTACAATATGCTTTTCTTTTTAAATGCATCTCCGTCAAATCAGAAATAAGTTGTTTTTCACATTGCAGTGTTTAACCGTGGGCAGTGTGCAGTCAGCATCATTTAAAATGCGAGGTGTGCAGTACATTCTGTATGTTCTAATTTCGCTCCTGCTCTTGTTTTTCTTTCATAAATTCAACGTTATCGGGTTTTAAATCAAAAAACGTTCCAACCATGCTCCTTGACTTAGCCAGTATACTTTGCAGCAATATATAGGCTAAAGTCTCCATACTTTTCGTTCAGTTCCATTGAAAACTGTTGCATCTTGCAATTGGCAGTCGGTCGTGGTGGCCGATCGGTTCTAGGCGCTTCAGTTCGGAACCGCACGACTGCAACGGTCGCAGGTTCGAATTCTGCCTCGGGCATGTATGTGTGTGATGTCCTTAGGTTAGTTAGGTTTAAGTAGTTCTAAGTTCTAGGGGACTGATGAGCTCAGCTGTTAAGTCCCATAATGCTCAGAGCCATTTGAACCATTTTTTTGCAATTGGCAGTGGAATAATGCGAGCGACTTCAGAAATTGCACTGTTCATACCACCAATTTTTTCATGTGCTCCAGGCCTGTAAATTAAGCACTAAGTGCTCCTTGACGTACAGAACAATATATCACGTACGTCGTTCATTGTAATTTTTTGCTCTTTTATCGTCAACTAACATTTAAATTCTTTCTGCTTGGTGTTGTACTGTCGTTCCACAGCAAATTTGCGGTACCCGTCGATTATGCGATTCCATAACAGACACTGTGAATTCCCATCTATTTCTTCCGTATTTACCATTCATCTTTGAAGGATTTTGACAGCAGATCGCTAGCTGCCTCTTTTTGCGCAAACAGCCACTGGACCTGTGAACGACCTTCATATCACGAACAAACAACGAAGAGTGAACAGCGCTGACACCACAATTCTGCTGAACTGAAGAGGGTTGCGCCGATCGAAAAGTGTTTCACAGAAAAGTGTATCACAGTACTGAATGAAGTGTCGCGCCGTACTGGATACTTCCAAGGACTGACGAAATTCATGATTAGAGAGTATTCCAAAACTAACACGTTTTCATCCGTTTGAGTTTACGATGGAAGACTTATTGTGTGTGTGAAATCTTGTGGGACTTAACTGCTAAGGTCATCAGTCCCTAAGCTTACACACTATTTAACCTAAATTATCCTAAGGACAAACACACACACCCACGCCCGAGGGAGGACTCGAGCCTCCGCCAGGACCAGCCGCACAGTCCATGACTGCAGCGCCTGAGACCGCTCGGCTAATCCCGCGCGGCCGGAAGACTGATTGAAAATGGATATGTACTCCTGTTGAGACTTTTTCGTTAGAGGGTACTCCACAACATCATCTGGAAATGGGAGAATAAAACGAGGTAAATCACAGACCCACAGTACACTACACCTATGCATATACGCATGAACCATGATGATGCTTACATGATGCTGCCTGTTTAGGTGGAGCCTGACGTTTCATAAAGGTGATGTTACCTCGCCAATCGTGAATTTCAAACTAAAAACATTAGTTATCAACAGTACACAGTCCGCCCCCGGTAGCTGAGTGGTCAACGCAACAGAATGTCAATCCCTAGGGCCCGGGTCCGATTCCCGGCTGGATCGGTGATTTTTCTCCGCTGAGGGACTGGGGTGTTGTGTTGTCCTAATCATCATCATTTCATCCCCATCAACGCGCAAGTCGTCGAAGTGGCGACAAATCGAAAGACTTGCACCCGGCGAACGGTCTACCAGCCAGATGGGAGGCACTAGTCACACGACATGTGTTTAACGGTACACATATTTATTTCGCAACGCAGTGTTCGTAACTTCCTGAACAAAAGTGTAGCTGTATGTGAGAGGCAGGAACCTAATGTTAAAATCTTTGTTAGCATAGAAGACTGTGTGTGTGTGTAGAATGGACGTGTTACCATAATCCTACGTGGAAACAACGACTAAATCAGTTGCGCTATACTGATCACACGACTTACTTCACTTTTTAGGTGGATGATGGTCTAACAGAACTGCCATTAATGTATATTACAATGCTATTCAAGTTTCTTTATTCGCTGATTGAATAAATGTATTCTTTGATCAGCACATCTGAATGTTTGGGACGAATTATCTTCCTGTGATGTCTCCAAAATTCGTCAATCACGTTGATTCGAACCTGCGACCGTAGCTCAAGGGGATCTCCCGTTTGACCCCCTTGTAACGTATACCCCACCTACTAAGTCGTCCCCCCAATAAATTAGTACTGGTGACGCCGCGCCTCGAAGTGACTTTCGGGTGTCTGCTACAAATAGCGCTGGAATTCCTGTCGAGGAATAATACGGAAGAGAAAAGTGTGTCCGCTATATATCGTGAGCAACCTGACAGGTGTTCATGTGACTGGAAACTCCGACGTGTTATAACCTGTCTGCCCAGTTTTCACCCTATTTATAGCTAGGCGTCAAGACAGAAGATGTTCGTCTAAAACCTGCATGCCTAAATAGCAGACTAGCTATAAATACGGTGAAAACCGAGCAGACAGGTTACGACACGTCAGTCTCCAATCATGCGAACACCTGTCAGGTGACTCACGTGCCCCGCAGGCTCCGTGCGGTATCGGTGTCGGCGGTCAAGTGGCCAGCCCGCTATTTTGGTGAGGACAGCCTGCGCTACGGTAACGTCGCGGTAATGGCGCAAACCAATCATTCAAATATGAACTCCCAGCAGGAGCAGTAACGACTGCCCCAGTGCGCTGAAGCCTAGTTTCCGGTGGCAGCTGCGGCTATGCCGGGTTTGCTCCCGAGGGCTGCGCGATGCACGCTGACTGCGGGGAGGTGGCAGAGGCGGCAACGTCGGTATGGGGCAGCACCACAGCGGTGGAGAGCCCTCACCGGTGTTTGTTGAAATAAAGACGCATCCAAATTTAGAGTATGCAGTTTGCACCTCTGGGCCAGAACTCCACGCTATTATAAAAATAGCTCAACAGGTCTCAGCAGGATTCTGACAGCAGAGCCAGGGCCAGTATTCCGGCTCTGGAGCAGAATTCCACACTGTTATAAATAAACAGCCCAACAGCTCTGAGCTGGAGTGTGACGTCACAGAAGTGCGCCAGTACGCCTCGGTCGCCATCTTGTATTCCAGATCGAACATCTTGGATTCCGATGTCTTAGTTAGGCAGGTGCTCGTATTACAAAAAATATGTTCAAATGTGTGTGAAATCTTATGGGACTTCACTGTTAAGGTCTTCAGTCCCTAAGCTTACACACTACTTAACCTAAATTATCCTAAGGACAAACACCCACACTCATGCCCGAGGGAGGACTCGAACCTCCGCCGGGACCAGCCGTACAGTCCATGACTGCAGTGCTCGTATTACAAGTCTCGGATTTTGAAGCCTTAGAGCCACGGCCAGTATTCCAGCATGTCAATGCACCATTTTGAATTTCCCGTCAATTTCTACTTAGGACAACAGCCCTATTCCTACATGAAACACACTAGTTGAACTGGGCTATTTTTTCTTTTTAATTTCCTACCAGTCTTTTGAATTTCCCGACAAAATTTGAATTTCCTGCCATTTTATACATAGATCGGTTGGCATATGTCAGACTAGGGTTGGTGTGGGGAAGGAGAAATCCCATAAATCATCGATAATGTCATCGGTGACACAAATGGTTCAAATGGCTCTGAGCACTATGCGACTTAACTTCTGAGGTCAGTTCCAGACTGTAGCGCCTAGAACCGCACGGCCACTCCGGCCGGCCATCGGTGACACAGTTTGGTGACAACTGTCCTTACATACATACCAATGATATTCAACTATGCGATTAGAGAAATAATTTTACTGCAAAAAAAAAAAAAAAAATTGAAATTATCGACATCAGTATCTTAAGGGTGGCAATTATTAAAAAATGGCTCTGAGCACTATGCGACTTAACTTCTGAGGTCATCAGTCGCCTAGAACTTAGAACTAATTAAACCTAACTAACCTAAGGACATCACACACATCCATGCCCGAGGCAGGATTCGAACCTGCGACCGTAGCGGTCGCTCAGCTCCAGACTGTAGCGCCTAGAACCGCATGGCCACTCCGGCCGGCCGGCAATTATTAAAACTAAGGCTTTCTTCTCTACGGAAATTTCAATCTCCAGAGTGTGAAAATAGTTTGTTGGCGCTCACGTACATAAGGAAAAATGATCGTCTTAATAAAATAAAAGAAGACAGAGCTTGCACGTAAATGTTTAAGTATTCCTCTATCGCGCGCTGTTCGGAAGTGTAACGGTAGAGATGTAACTTAAGGGTGGTTCGATGAACCCTCTGCCAGGCACTAAATTGTGAATTGCAGAGTAATCATGTAGATTGCACCGCGACTGGCCCACTAAATCACCTGATCTTAATCTCGCACAAAATGTCTGGACTAGTTTGGAACAGCGTGTATAGTTGTACTGAATATTTTATATCTGAAGAAACTTGAGGACTCGCTGAAGTGAGACGAGTATCAATCCCAGAAGCAGTGTTACACGTTACTTGAGTGATATCTCCTGGTGGCAAAGGCGTCACCACTGGAGGGGGGGGAGGGACGTGCCCCCCCCCCCAATATTATTAGAAAACCAATTCCAATTTTTTAACTCTTAGTTGACAAAAAAATGACACATTTCAACGAATATAGCCAAGGTTTACTAATGACACATACTAAAAGGTGTTGTGCAGTAAAAATTATCTGTTTGTAAGATTTACTAACATGCCAGTGAATCAAATCCGCTTACATTATTCGTTGAAAAGACAATACTCCAAATTTTAATTAATTGTGTTGGTAGGACTAGGAGTGATGAAAGAGTAGGTTAGATATGCTCGAATATGCTTGGTTTTGCTGTTAGTTTGTAGGAGGTGTAACCGGGAGACACATCTGACACCTGAACGCCGCGCGAAAATCACCGTTTGGTGTTGGTACAAGAATAAAGTTATAGTCAGTGCATGTGTCAAGGAAAATTGCTATGAAGAGAGCTCAAGGTAATTAATCAATGTCGCCTTTATTTTAATGGAAATAAATGTTGGTAAGTAAATATCTATTATAACTGCTTTGTAAACTGATCGAAATACAGCATACAGCCTATTATGTTCTATAAGTATTATTTTTCCTTGATTCTTCCCTACAAAAAGGTTTATAATAAACTACCAATCTATCCATCGCGATTCACGTGTGTTATTCAGTAAAAGAAAACTACGCAATGCGAATTTTTGGAGAGTATTTTTGTAAAGCAATAGTTGTCCAGCGTTCTCCATGTTTTAAAAGCATAGGTTTGTACTTTGAACTACGAAATATCTTGTTTTTCTGGCGAATGATTTGCACTTTCTTAAACTGGTTTTAATGATCAGACTAGTTATAATCAAAGTAATTCAGTGTTTAAAAATGTAGAGGTCTTCGTCTGTTACTTTTAAACTCGATATTCACAAAATATTTATTAATCCAAGCTGAAATTGGAGTGCTTTAAGAGTTTTAAGTGCCTTTGAAATATATGGTACGGGCCAAACAGAATGCTCCAAAAACTGGTTTTGAGTCCTAATTTCTTTTAACTTTTTTCAAGGGGATCTCCCGTTTGACCCCCTTGTAACGTATACACCACCTACTAAGTCGTCCCCCCAATAAATTAGTACTGGTGACGCCGCGCCTCGAAGTGACTAAACTTTTCGTCCGGTGAGGTTCTTGCTGTTGTTGTTGTTGTGGTCTTCAGTCGAGAGACTGGTTTGATGCAGCTCTGTATGCTACTCTACCTTGTGCAAGCCTCTTCATCTCCCAACTACTGCAACTTACATTCTTCTGAATTTGCTTAGCGTATTCATCTCTTGGTCTTCCTGTAAGTTTTTCCTCCACGCTTCCCTCCAGTACTAAATTAGCGATCCCTTTATGCCTCAGAACGTGTCCCACCAACCGACCCCTTCTTCTTGTCAAGTTGTGCCACATTTCCTCTTCTCCTCATTACTTATGTGATCTACCCATCTAATCTTCAGCATTCTTCTGTAGCACCACATTTTGAAAGCTTCTATTCTTTCCTTGTCTAAATTATTTATCGTCCACGCTTCACTTCCATACATGGCTACACTCCATACAAATGCTTTCAGAAACGACTTCCTGCCACTTAAATCTATACTAGATGTTAACAAAGTTCTCTTCTTCAGAAACGCTTTCCTTGCCATTGCCAGTCTACATTTTATATCCTCTCTACTTCGACCATCATCAGTTATTTTGCTCCTCAAATAGCAACACATTTACTACTTTAAGTGTCTCATTTCCTAATCTAATTCCCGCAGCATCACCTGATTTAATCGACTACATTCCATTATCCTCGTTTTGCTTTTGTTGATGTTCATCTTATATCCTCCTTTAAAGACACTGTCCATTCCGTTCAGCTGCTCTTACAGGTCCTTTGCTGTCTCTGACAGAATTACAATGTCATCGGCGAACCTCAAAGTTTTTATTTCTTCTCCATGGATTTTAATTCCTACACCGAACTTTTCTTTTGTTTCCTTTGCTGCTTGCTCAATATACAGATTGAATAACATCGGGGATAGGCTACAACCCTGTCTCACTCCCTTCTCAACCAGTGCTTCCCTTTCATGCCCCTCGACTCTTATGACTGCCAACTGGTTTCTGTACGAACTATAAATAGCTTTTCGCTCACGTATTTTACCCCTGCCACCTTCAGAATTTGAAAGAGAGTATTCCAGTCAACATTGTCAAAAGTTTTCTCTAAGTCTACAAATGCAAGAAATGTAAGTTTGCCTTTCCTTAACCTATCTGCTAAAATAAGTCGTAGGGTCGGTATTGCCTCGCGTGTTCCAACATTTCTATGGAATCCAATGCCTCTTCCACGTTTCTGCTTTCCCTTCCTTGCTTAGGACGGGTTAAGCATCTAAGTTCTTGATATTCATACAGTTGGTTTTCTTTTCTGCAAAGGTCTCTTTAATTTTCCTGTAGGCAGTATCTGTCTTACCCCTAGTGATACATGCTTCTATATCCTTATTTTTGTCCTCTAGCCATCCCTGCTTAGCCATTTTGCACTTCCTGTTGCAGCGTCCCTGAATATGGAAGTAAATAGGAATATAAAAGAATGGAGGAAGGTTTATCTGTTTAGCAAGAGTAATAGGAGGCAGATTTCAGACTACCTAACAAATTAAAACGAAACTTTCTGTTCCGACACTGATGATGTTGAGTGTTTATGGAAAAAGTTCAAGGCAATCGTAAAATGCGTTTTGGACAGGTACGTGCCGAGTAAAACTGTGGCGGACGGAGATTCACTGCAAATTTAAACGCAGCCAAAACCTCTCAGACAAACCGAAGCTAAACGATGTCAAAGTTAGCGTAAGGAGGGCTATGCGTGAAGCGTTCAGTGAATTCGAAAGTAAAATTCTATGTACCGACTTGACAGAAAATCCTAGGAAGTTCTGGTCTTACGTTAAATCAGTAAGTGGCTCGAAACAGCATATCCAGACACTCCGGGATGATGATGGCATTGAAACAGAGGATGACACGCGTAAAGCTGAAATACTAAACACCTTTTTCCAAAGCTGTTTCACAGAGGAAGACCGCACGGCAGTTCCTTCTCTAAATCCTCGCGCAAACGAAAAAATGGCTAACATCGAAATAAGTGTCCAAGGAATAGAAAAGCAACTGGAATCACTCAACAGAGGAAAGTCCACTGGACCTGACGGGATACCAATTCGATTCTACACAGAGTACGCAAAAGAACTTGCCCCCTTTCTAACAGCCGTGTACCGCAAGTCTCTAGAGGAACGGAAGGTTCCAAATGATTGGAAAAGAGCACAGGTAGTCCCAGTCTTGAAGAAGGGTCGTCGAGCAGATGCGCAAAACTATAGGCCTATATCTCTGACATCGATCTGTTGTAGAATTTTAGAACATGTTTTTTGCTCGCGTATAATGTCATTTCTGTAAGAATCAACATGGATTTCGGAAACAGTGATCGTGTGAGACTCAACTCGCTTTATTTGTTCATGAGACCAAGAAACTATTAGATACAGGCTCCCAGGTAGATGCCGTTTTCCTTGACTTTCGGAAGACGTTCGATACAGTTCCGCACTGTCGCCTGATAAACAAAGTAAGAGCCTACGGAATATCAGACCAGCTGTGTGGCTGGATTGAAGAGTTTTTAGCAAACAGAACACAGCATGTTGTTCTCAATGGAGAGACATCTACATACGTTAAAGTAACCTCTGGTGTGCCACAAGGGAGTGTTGCTTTTCACAATATATATAAATGACCTAGTAGATAGTGTCGGAAGTTCCATGCGGCTTTTCGCGGATGATGCTGTAGTATACAGAGAAGTTGCAGCATTAGAAAACTGCAGCGAAATGCAGAAAGATCTGTAGCGGATAGGTACTTGGTGCAAGGAGTGCCACCTGACCCTTAACATAGACAAATGTAATGTATTGCGAATACATAGAAAGAAGGATCCTTTATTGTATGATTATATTATAGCGGAACAAACACCTGTATCTGTTACTTCTGTAAGATATCTGGGAGTATGCGTACGGAACGATTTGAGGTGGAATGATCATATAAATTAATTGTTGGTAAAGCGGGTGCCAGGTTGAGATTCATTGGGAGAGTCCTTAGAAAATGTAGTCCATCAACAAAGGAGGTGGCTTACGAAACACTCGTTCGACCTATGCTTGAGTATTGCTCATCAGTGTGTGAACCGTACCAGGTCGGGTTAACAGAGGAGATAGAGAAGATCCAAAGAAGAGCGGCGCGTTTCTCATAGGGTTATTTGGTAAGCGTGATAGCGTTCGGAGATGTTTAGTAAACTCATGTGGCAGACTCTGCATAATGGGATGCATGCTCTGCATTGCGGTGTAGCTTGCTGTCCAGGTTTGGAGAGGGTGCGTTTCTGGATGAGGTATCGAATATATTGCTTCCCCCTACTTATACCTCCCGAGGAGATCACGAATGTAAAATTAGAGAGATACGAGCGCGCACGGAGGCTTTCCGGCAGTCGTTCTTCCCACGAACCATACGCGACTGGAACAGGAAAGGGCGGTAATGGCAGTGGCACGTAAAGTGCCTTCCGCCACACACCGTTGGTTGGCTTGTGGAGTATAAATGTAGCTGTAGATGTAGATCTCATTTTTGAGACGTTTGTATTCCTTCTCGCCTGCTTCATTTACAGCATTTTTATATTTTCTCCTTTCATCCATTAAATTCAATATCTCTTCTATTACCCGAGGATTTCTACGAGTCTTCTTCGTTTTACCTACTTGAACCTCTGCTGTCTTCACTATTTCAACCCTCAAGGCTACCCATTCTTCTTCTACTGCATTTCTTTCCCCTGTTCTTGTCAGTCGTTCCCTAATACTCTCTCTGAAACTCTCTACAACCTCTTGTTCTTTCAGTTTATCGAGGTCCCATCTCCTTAAATTCCTACCTTTTTTCAGTTTCTTCAGTTTCAATCTACGGTTCATAACCAATAAATTGTGATCAAAGTCAACATCTGCCCCTGGAAATGTCTTACAATTTAAAACCTGGCTCTTAAATCTCTGTCTTACCCTTATATAAACTATTTGAAACCTTCCAGTGTCTCCAGGCATCTTCCACATATACTACCTTCTTTCATTATTCTTAAACCAAGTGTTAGCTATGATTAAGTTATGCTCTGTTCAAAATTCTACCAGGCGGCTTCCTCTTTCATTACTTATCACCAGTCCATATTCACGTACTACTTTTCCTTCTCTTCCTTTTCCTACAATCGGATTCCAGTCCCCCATGACTACTAAATTTTCGTCTCCGTTAACTATTTGAATAATTTCTTTTATCCCATCATACATTTCTTCAATCTCTTCATCATCTGCCTAGCAAGTTGGAATACAAACTTGTACTACTGTGGTAGGCGTCGGCTTCGTGTCTATATTAGCTACAACAATACGTTCACTATGCTGTCGGTAGTAACTTATCCGCATTCCTATTTTTTCATTCATTATTAAACCCACTCCTGCATTACCCCTATTTGATTTTGTATTTATAACCCTGTATTCACCTGACCAAAAGTCTTGTTCCTCCCGCCACCGAACTTCACTAATTCCTTCTATATCTAACTTTAACTTATCCATTTCCCCTTTTAAATTTTCTAATCTACCTGCCCCATTAAGGAAACTGACATTCCACACTCAGATCCGCATAACACCAGTTTTGTTTCTCCCGATGACGATGTCCTCCTGAGTAGTTCCCGCCCGTAGATCCGAATGGGGGACTATTTTACTTCCAGAATATTTTACCCAAGAGGATGGCATCAACATTTATCCATACGGTAAAGCTGCATGCCCTCGGGAAAAATTACGACTGTAGTTTCCCCTTGATTTCAACCGCTCACAGTACGAGCACAGCAAGGCCGTTTTGGTTGATGTTACAAGGCCAAATCAGCCAATCATTCAGACTGTTGCCCCTGTGACTACCGAAAAGGCTGCTAGACCTCTTCAGAAACCACACGTTTGTCTGGCCTCTCAACCTGGTGAGGTTGCATGCGTGTAATAATGTGAAGATGGCTCAAATGGCTCTGAGCACTATGGGACTTAACATCTGTGGTCATCAGTCCCCTAGAACTTAGAACTACTTAAACCTAACTAACCTAAGGACATCACACACATCCATGCCCGAGGCAGGATTCGAACCTGCGACCGCAGCAGTCGCGTGGTTCCGGACTGCGCGCCTAGAACCGCTAGACCACCGCGGCCGGCAATAATGTGAAGAGAGAAAATGTAGAGTGGCAATTTAAGTCCATCTATAGGTAAAGCATTTGGTGGGCTTAAATGTAATGGTATGATAGTGAGAAAGTACAGTTTCTCTACGAAAGAAATCACTTCCAAAACACGTATAGCGGTATAGCATAATGTGTGGCCTAGTATAATATTAATCAGATATGTGGTTTCCTTATTAGCTCGGACTGTTCTGGATAGCGAAGATAGACAAAACAGAGTGGCAGGAATGATGACAGGCTTGTTCGAATGGCGAAAGGGTAAAACAAATCCAGAATTATCTTAACTGATAAGTAGTAGTACAGTGGCGGGTGTCAGGACACTTTTGATATGAAATTGACATGAAAATTAATTAATTGATCAATTAACAACCCCAGCCCCCACCCACCCCCGCCCCTGACCAAGCCCATCCCCACCCCCGCCTCCAAATGATGTCACATGTTTCCTCAGCTGCACGTGCGCCCCAGACCTCTCCTCCCCCTCCCCCACCCCTATCCCACCATCCTACCCTATTGGCTGGAATTTCGAATTTTGGCGGGAGTTTTGAATTTTGGCGGGAATTTCGAATTATGTGGGGAATTTCTTTGTCCCAGGGCTGTACTGACATCCCACCAGTCCCCTCACCCTGGAATTGGCGGGAAATTAAAATTAGAGGTTCCCTTGCCAGAACTCGAACCCTGGTCCTCCTCGGTGGGAAACCTAAGTGCATCCCCCTAACACAAACCCCCAAAGCTACTTGGAGTTGATAGGAAATTAAAAATGGCTGTGCTCTTTCCAGGCTTCGAACCCTGATTCTATTGGTTGGATAGCCCAAGTGCACCCCCTACACATGGAATCTGTCCAGATGCGGGAGAGGTAGGTTAGGTTGGTGTACTTTATTTATTTTGGTAGGGAAACTGACGCAAAGATTACATAACTGATCACAAAGATCGGACCTAATTACAAAATTATATGCATAGTGCTACACAAGGATGGCACAAAATCGCAATACAACTTAACAACTGGCGATACCATACAACTGGTGTTATCCTGCTGGGAAAAATTTCGCAATACCACTCGAAACTAGCGACAGGCACACTCAAACTCTACCCTACACCTACAAGCTGGCAGGAAAAAGGCTGGAGTGTAAGGTACTATATTTATTCTTTTTGCCAGGAAATACATTCAACTGACGAGATGCTAGTGCTGGACAGAGAGGAGTTTCAAAAGTGCATTACCTGTAAGCATACACTATCTGTCGTTTTTTAACGTCAGAGTTCGCTACAGATGTCTGCTCAAAAACAACCTACAGCCCAGGTAATAAAAACCAATACATGCTACCACAACTGATGGAAAAAAAGTGCCTCACAGTTCTAATTACTCTTCAAAATTGCTGTGATAAAAACAGCACTCATAATGAACGAGTCATAATGCACCGCAGGCATTGGGGAAAATTGTTGTCTTGAAAGACGGAATAGGAGGTGGTAGTTGAACGTGCGTTCTTCTCAATGTGCGTCCACGAACTGCCGAAAATCGAGGCCCCCTTCCTCCTCCCTCCATCCACCCACGGAGGGGGACATGCTTCTTCATACAGCCAACTGCTCCGCCTCGCGGCGCGGACAGGCCGCTGTCCGCTCTTTGCTGCCACCTGCGGTCACTGGCTGTACTCGGCTTTCCACCATCTGGCCACCATCTTAAGGCGGCGGTCCTAGACAGCACAAAAGGGAAATTAAGTAGGATGCTCCAGATGGTTATTTAAAAAGTCGCGCCCATTGTTGTTTTTATGACGACCCGCGTAAGTGTGCAGACTCCAACAGGTGCTCGCGATATGTAGCATGCCTTTGATGTGGGGACCCTTAGCACAAAAGGGAAATTTACAGGCATAACCCCACCCATCCGGAGAACGGTCCAGATCAGCACTGTTCTTTCCATCATCTGGCCGCCGCCTTAAGGCGACACTCCTATGAAAACACAGTAGCGTTTATAGTCAACTAAACAATAGGAGATAAAAGGACGGTCGCCTCAAGTGCAACTTGTTCGTCTAAAATATAGCGACAGAGCCTCCACACGCCGGCCCCCGCACAGAGAGCGGCTGTGTCCAGCAACCACCACAGCAGACACGGCACCCGTCCAACTCGCCCTCAGCAGCCCACCGTTCGAGAACAGTTGTATTTGACATCAACGCATGTATAATCAAGCATTTATTTTTAAAAGCAGAACACAATTGCGACCATATTAAATTTATTATTTCCACGAAAATAAGTAAAGTCCATTTTCTATTAGTTTTATGAGCAAAATTGGTATAGTTTTTACGTACAATTGCAGTCGCATCTTATTATTTTGTGACGTCCAGCGAAGTGTACTGCCACCGATCACAAATGATCAGCAGCGACATGCTCACCATGCGTAATATCAGGAAAATAAAAACTTCGACTGTTTTGATACGAGAACTACCGATCACCGCAGATTGTCCTCGTTATTTCGAAACCATTATCAGAGTAAAGAAAAAGCGCGAATTTAAACTCCATAGGAAAAAATCTATATTAAGTAATTTCTTCCAGCATGTTGAACAAATTACACGACCTAAGAGCGTCTCTCGCATTCAGGGTCTGCAAATAAACTCTCATGCACGTGTGTATTACAAACATTTCAGACAATCGTTCACGCCATTGGCACATATGTCGGAAAAAAAACACATTCATTTAACGTTTGACAACAAGAAGCTATAATTCAAGAGAACGTAGCTGTTTTGTAGACTATGACAGGTACCCTTTTACCAATGAGATGCTATATGATACTACCGTTTTCGAAACAAACCGTGAGAGCCTATCTTGCCCTGTGTAGGTGGAAGATTGATTTTCGTTAAAAATATCGCTGCAACGAAAAAAAAGAATCAATTGTCAAGAATCATTCCGTGGTTCCCTAGCCATCTCTTCCACCCGCCAGACGGCACGTCATTGATATCGATTTCATAGGCTAATTAATTAAATTGATCATGAGACTCACTTTGTACGGCGAGAAATTTTTTTTATTTCAGCAGTCAGATTACACTCGCGAAGTAGGACAACTTGGAATCCATGGAGGGAACACGATGTTGTTTTCGAGGAACACTGTTGAGAAATGACACCTGAAGCTGACCACAGAGGGATTCTACAGCCCACAAGATACATTTTGCATAAGGAACGCGCTGTTAAAAAAAACACGATCGTAATGCCTATGTTACCATCACCCTAGTCCACCCCCGGTAGCTGATTGGTCAGCGCGACGGAATGTCAATTCTAAGGGCCCGGGTTCGATTCTCGGCTGGGTCTGAGATTTTCTCCGCTCAGGCAGTGGATGTTGTGTTGTTCTAATGATGTTGTGTTGTTCTAATCATCATCATTTCATCCCCATCGACGCGCAAGTCGCCGAAGTGGAGTCAAATCGAAAGACTTGCACCCGTCGAACGGTCTAACCGACGGGAGGCCCTACTCGCAAGACATTTATTTACCATTACCCTGCATAAAAAGCGGTATTGAGTCTACAGGTACACACGGTTGCTGATAATGCTTTCAGGCAGAAATGCAATCCGCAGTTTGGAATCAAGTCTATCCATTCAACGACACTTTTGCATTGGATCCTGTATGGACATCTTTTACATATTACAGTCACTGGTGAATCATATTGGTGCCACTCTTGTATCTCGAAACGAGTCACCTTTTTTTTCGAACCTATCTGCTAAGAATCCCATACACAAAGAACTCCAGTGCTGTTTTTAGACAGTCCCTCTGCATCTTCTAACTGCTCCTAAGTCACTGCCCCCCCCCCCCTCCCTGTTGCTTAGTCCATGTGATCGTCCCCATTTAAGTCTGACCTGTACAGAAGTCAGAGAGCGCTATATCTAAGACCTTCTGCATCCGGTGGGGAAACAGGACGAGCTGAGATAATGCGACAGGAGCACGTTTTGACCACTCGGTGGAAATGGGAACATGGTGTCATAGCTCCGACAACCATGTACAGTGTGTAAGGCCAGCAGCAAACGAAGCTTTCCTCTGCAACACGAGGTAGCAAGAGAGATAGTACGAGCAGTTATGGTGGTGTTTCTTGTTGGGAAAATTAAGAAGAGTACACGTCATACATGGCATGGAGGAAGGACGAAGATTTTGCGACACATCTCCAAACTACATACAAATAATCAGAAGGAGATTTGTGTCTGTCAGGGCGCATTCATGCCTATCACCCAAACATATGTGGCGATCCTATTAAATATACTGGTACTGGTTCATTGGGGCAGGTGTTTCACGATCGAAGTCGCTTCAACAGACCGATGTAAAGCTTCATTACCTGTACTGTATGATGACCGTATCCAACAGACTATCAATCACACAAGAGGGTTCCTGTATTGCTCCTTCATAAGCAGTTTAATACATTTTTTTCGGTTTTAACACACCCAATTAGTGTACACCGTCATACACTTTGTTTTTTTTTATACCATGACTTAGAGACCTGTGCCAGCTGCTGCTAAACCGACATTAGCACATTTCAATCCTCTGGCTCTCACAGAAAACTGAACATCGCATGGCATAAACTATACAGCTACCACAACACAGGCTGGTAGAAATAAAACACAGACACTATGTTTCTCATTGACAAAAATGTGGAAGACATTCCAACAGATGGAAATTGGAAGAGTTTGCGGTATTGTAGAGCGCTTCCAACAGCTATTCGAAGGTGATTACCTGTACAGTTAATCTCATCTTCCCATCAAAAGGGTAGTGGATGTCTCGGTGCTCCATTTCGAAAAGCATTGTTCCTTCATTTTGCAGTCATGTACATGATTACTGTTCCGGTTACTGTTCCAGTGTTGACCATCGCTGGAAGGTGCTGTTCACAACACTCGTGAGGTAGCACCAATAAAAGGAGGTACTGTTATCTTATTGGTGAAAAAAGCACAAAAATAAAAATCAAAACATATGAAAATAGGACGAGTCTGTAGCAATGATGAACGCTTCCAAACAACTGTATTTCTCAACGGAGTGGTGTCAGTCAATCAATATGCAGTAATCAACAGCATACCCAGTGGACGGTCAGGACTGGAAAGACGCGATAGATATGGAGTGATGTACTGTAATACACACTGCAGTTGATAGCGAGATCAATTTTAGCAATTTTACCCAGAAGTCAGAGAGAGTAATATCCACCATATTCTGCAACCTGTGTAGAAACAGAGTGAGCTGAGTTAATGCTATAGGAGCGTAATTTTACCACTCGGTGGAATGGGAATATAACGTCGTAGCTCCGCCACCCATATACTATGTGTAAGGTCCGCATCAAATGAAGCCTGCTCCTGAAACACGACGATAGTACGAACAGTTACAGTAGTGTTCCTTGCTGGGAAAATTAGGGAGACTCAACATCGAAGCAGATCCGCGTCCCTCAGGATCCATTCACGTCTATCACCCAAGCATTCTATCATCGTTATTCTGTACCATCCAGAATAGAAAAATTACGAACTATAAAAGCTCTGTTAATTTCATCTGATGGATTTTTACTGCATCACTCTCTTCCGATATATCGAAAACAAATAGCGTCTACATGCTGGCATAGAGCATACGAGGCGATCCTATTAAATTTACAAGTACTTATCCATTGGAGCAGGTGGCCAGTGATCGACGTCGCTTGCGTCGACCAGTATAAAGTTTCATCGCCTGTACTGTACGAGAACCTTCTCCCACATGTTATCAGTCGCAGGAGAGGGACCCTGTTTCGTTGTTTGATACACCGCTTTTTCTGCTGTAACACGCTTTCTACACAGCCATACTTTTTTTTCCGCCGCGACATCGACGTCTGTGCCAGATTCTAAACGGACAGTAACACGTTTGGTCCATTGACTGCCTACAGGAAACTAGACATTACATGCTGTAAATCACATTATGTGGTAATCAACAGCGTACTTGGACTGTTGGGATGGAAAAGACACCGTCGATGTACTTTAATAATAAGCATCATAGTTGATCGTGCGATCAATTTTAGCAATTTTATCGTAATTTCAACACCGACAAATGACACAGCAGCATGCTTACCAATTTCGGTATCATCGCTAAACAGAGCCTCCACTACTTTGCGAATACCATCACGAATGTAAGTAAATGACTGTCCAGTATGGGCATTCATTGTTAATTCTCGAACATAAACACCAAAGAATACCAGAAAGCGACCTACATATATCTGGCACATCGATCATAGTGCATAACTTACGATCTTTCTGAATGTGGATGGGATTCACAGGGCATTCTCGCATTCTTAGGATAAAGTTAGAGACCGAAAGATCTCCTCGCATTGTCTTTGACCAACGCTCCCTGCAGCTGAGCAGAAGTAGAGCGCTAAATTCCACGTTTCATATAGGCATAGTGTAAACCGAGGTTGTAACTGCTGTCCCGCACCCATCCAAGAGCACAAGAATTCTCCAGATGCGCGAATGTCAAGGAAGTTAGCACCCCTTATCGGTGTACAGTAGATATGAAACTTTTTTGATAATATAACAGACAGTTAAGAACAGGAAACGGGTAGTTTTTATGCATGATGGAGCTCCAGACGGATGGAGTTTGCTGCGTTTTACGTAAATCAACGGCGCTAGCAATTCTAAAGTATTGTTCTAGTGTCTGGGGTCATTACCTAGAAAGTCTTGGTAAGAGAGAACATAAACACATGCACTCCTAAGGCTACAATGTTCTGCACTTAAAACACGCTATAACGTTAGATCGTCGCGGCTTCCGACCTATTAGTCGTTTGGAATGCAACGCTGTTACTATCCCAATGTAAGAAATACCGGGTGATCAAAAAGTCAGTATGAATTTGAAAACTGAATAAATCACGGAATAATGTAGATAGAGAGGTACAAATTGACATACATGCTTGGAATGACATGGGGTTTTATTAGAACCAAAAAATACAAACGTTCAAAAAATGTCTGACAGAAGGCGCTTTATCTGGTCAGAACAGCAATAATTAGCATAACAAAGTAAGACAAAGCAAAGATGATGTTCTTTACAGGAAATGCTCAACATGTCCACCATCATTCCTCAACAATAGCTGTAGTCGAGGAATAATGTTGTGAACAGCACTGTGAAGCATGTCCGGAGTTATGGTGAGGCATTGGCGTCGGATGTTGTCTTTCAGCATCCCTAGAGATGTCGGTCGATCACGATACACTTGCGACTTCAGGTAACCCCAAAGCCAATAATCGCACGGACTGAGGTCTGGGGACCTGGGAGGCCAAGCATGACGAAAGTGGCGGCTGAGCACACGATCGTCACCAAACGACGCACGCAAGAGATCTTTCACGCGTCTAGCAATACTTTGTTTTTTTTGGTTCTAATAAAACCCCATGTCATTCCAAGCACGGATGTCAATTTTTAGCTCTCTAGCTACATTATTCCGTGTTTTATTAAGTTTTCAAATTTATTCTGACTTTTTGATCACCCTGTATATTTCCAGTTCATGACATACATTCTCCCTGCAGGTTTCTCTACAATAAACTATGGCGATAAACTGTAAAATGAAAAACTACTTCCTTAAAACATCGATTCCTTGTGATACACGCACAATATAGCTTTCCAGAGGTGTATAGCTCCCACTATTCGCATCCGATGTCAGTTCAGAAATTATACTATGCTCGCATCAGTCCTATATGAAATGAGCGTTAGTAATGGGGAATGCCTCTTACAAAGCAAGGGACAAACGCATAGCGGCAGTGTTTCACATGTTAAATTACACGTCAGGCCACCACTAACTCCGTATACTGGACATCTGTCATGCAGATGTATACGTGGGGATTGTAGTACCTCACAAACACCTGTCGCTAACTTAGAATCACCATAGACTTGATTTTTGCCCAAGATGTGGTAGGGGGATGGAGTGCCTCGCACAGATCTTCGTTCGTCTAGAGGAATGTGTCGAAACAGGGTGGAAGTTCTCTGATGACCGAGAAGTTTGCTGTTAACGATGGCAAGTAGACAGTGCTGTAAGTCATACACAGGCAATAGAAAATGGACTTTGTTTATTTTCGAGAAAAGAGGAAATTGATTATGGTCGCAAATGTGTTTGCTTTTTTAAACAGATGCTTGATTATAGATGCATTGATGTCAAATACAATTGCTCTCCATCGCTGAATGGCTGGCTGGTGTGCGTGAGGGGGAGGGATGGCGTGTCTCCTGTGATGGTCGCCAGACAGCCGCTCTCTGTCCGGGGGCTGGCGTGTTTGGGGCTCTGTTGCTACATTTTAGACAAACAAGTTGCACTTGAGGCGGCCGTCCTTTTATCTCCTATTGTTTAGTTGACTATACACGCTACTGTGTTGGCATAGGAGCGTCGCCTGAAGGTGGCGGCCGCGTTGTGGAAAGCCAAGTGCTGATCTGAACCGTCCTCCAGATGTGCGGGGCTATGCCTGTAAATTACTCTTTTGTACTAATGGGCGCCACATCAAAGGCATACCGCATATGGCGAGGACCTGTTGGGGTCTGCAGTCGAACAAGGGTTGCCAGAAAAACAGCAATGGGCACGACTTTTGAAATAGGCATCTGAATTATAGCTTCTTGTTGTAAAATGTTAAATGAATGTGTTTTTTTCCGACATGTATGCCAATTGCGTGAAAGATTGTCTGAAATGTATGTAATACACACATAGTTGAGAGTTTATTTGCAGACACTGAACATGAGAGACGCTCTCAGATTGTGTAATTTGTTCAACAGGCTGGAAGAATTTGCTAAATATAGAATTGTTTACTTTGGAGTTTAAATTCACGCTTTTTCGTTGCTCTGATGAAGGTTTCGAAATAAAGAGGACATTCTGCGGTGATCGGTAGTTCTCGCATCAAAATAGTGCAAGTTCTTTTTTTCCTGATTTTATGCAGGGTGAGCATGTCTCTGCTGATCATTTGTGATCGGTGGCGGTAAACTTCGCTGGACATCACAAAATAATGACATGCGACTGCAGTTGAACGTAAAAGTTATAGCGATTTTGCTCATAAAACTAAAATAAAATGGACATTACTTATTTTCGTGGAAAGAGGACATTTATTATGGTCGCAAATGTGTTTTGCTGTTTTTAATAGATGCTTGATTATAGATGCGCTGACATCAAATACAATTGTTCTCTATCGCTGAACGGCGGGCTCCTGCGGGTGAGGGGGACAGGGGGCATGACTCCTGTGGTGGTAGCGGGACACAACCGCTGTCCCGGAGCCGGCGTGTGGGGGCTCTGTCGCTATATTTTAGATGAAGAAGTTGCACTTAAGGTGTACATCCCTTTATCTCCTATTGTTTGGTTGACTATACATGCTACTGTGTTGGCATAGGAGCGTCGCCTTAAGACAGCTGTGTGCTGATCTGGACTATTCTCTTGATGGGCTGGGATATTCTACTTAATTTCCCTTTTGTGTTGTGTAGGACCGCCACCTGGGCCAGATGGTGGAAAGCCGAGTGCCGCCAGTGACTGCAGAGGGTGGCAGCAAAGGGCAGGCAGTGGCCAGCCAGCACTGCGTGGGGGTCGGCGGAGCAGTAGGTCGTTTGATGGAGGGGGGAGTTCTGGAGGGAGGGCGGAAGGGAGCTTACACTTTCGACAGTTTGTGGACCCATATCGTGGAGAACGCACATTCAACTACCGCCTCCTCTTCAGCCTTTTAGGGCGACGATTTTCCCCAATACATGTGCTGCATTATGACCCGTTCATTATGAGCGCCGGTTTTTTCACAACAATTTTGAAGTGTAATTAGAACTGTGACGCATTTTTTTCCATCAGTTGTGGTAGCATTTATTGGCTTCGATAACCTGGGCTGTAGGTGGTTTTCGAGCAAACATCTGTAGCGAACTCTGACGTCAAACAATGATAGATACTGTGTGCTTACAGGTAATGCACTTTTTAAACTCCTCTCTGGCCAACATCAGTCTCTCGTCAGTTGAACTTATTTCCCGCCAATAAGAATAAAGATAGTACCTTACACCCCAACCTTTTTCCCTGCAACTTGTAGGTGTAGAGTAAAGTTTGAGTGTGTCTGTCGCTGGTTTTGAGTGGTATTGCGAAATTTTTCCGAGTAGGATAACGCCAGTTGTATGGTAACGTCAGTTTTTGAGTTGTATTGCGATTTTATGCCATCCTTGTGTAGCACTATGTATATAATTGCGTAATTAGGCCCGATCTTTGTGATCAGTTATGTAATTAGGACAGATCTTTGTGTCAGTTTCTTGACCAAAATAAATAAAGTTCACTAAGCTAACCTTCCTCTTTCGCATGTGGACAGTTTCCATGTGTTGGGGGTGCACTTGGGCTTTCCATCCAGTAGAATCAGAGTCGAGTCCTGGAAAGGGCACAGCCATTTTTAATTTGCCTTTAATTCCAAGCCCCTTTGGTGCTTTAATTGTGTTAGGGGGGCGCACTTTGGCTTCCTGCCCAGGAGGACAAGGGTTCGAGTCGTGGAAAGGAAACCGCCAATTTTAATTTCCCGCCAATTCCCGAGTGCGGGGTGGGGTGGGATGTCAGCACAGCCCTGGGACAAAGAAATTCCCACAAAAATTCTAAATTCCCGCCAAAATTCACAATTCCCGCCAATGGGGTAGGTTGGTGGGATGGGGGCTGGGGATAGGGGGGAGGGGGAGGAGGGGGCTGGGGCACACGTGCAGCTGAGAAAACACATGACATCATGCAGAGGCGGGGGTGAGCGGGGGTGGTCGGGGCCAGGTGCGAGAGTGGGCGTGTTCGGTGACAGGGGTGGGCAGGGGCGGGCGGGGCGGGGGTGATTAATTGATCAATTTACTTAATTTGCATATCAATTTGATATAAAAAGTGTCCTGATATACCCACTATACCATTACTATTCTGATATTTTATAAACTGAAGTTCAAATGGTTCAAATGGCTCTGAGCACTATGGGACTTAACATCTGAGGTCATCAGCCCCTAGAACTTAGAACTACTTAAACCTAACTAACCTAAGGACATCACACACATCCACGCCCCAGGCAGGATTCGAGCCTGCGACCGTGGCAGTCGCGTGGTTCCGGACTGAAGCGCCTAGAACCGATTGGCCACCGCGGCCGGCGGGCGCTCAATTGCAGAATCATCAGCGCCCGTGGAAAGTCCCTAGTGTTACACAGTCCAATCTATCCACTGTAACGAATGATGATGATGGTGATGAAATGATGAGGACAACACAAATATCCAGTCCCCGGGCAGAGAAAATCCTCAACCCGTCCGGGAATCGAACCCGGGACGCGTTTTTCTGTCTCTATGTGAAGGCTAATCTCAGGAACTACTGTTGGGACTTTGATACAGTTTTCTCTAATAAATAGTGATCCACGAGGAAGGTTTGTGCACATTATTTGTTATCGCTACGCAAGACAAGTCTTACGGCCGTAGATACACACTGCTACCAGTGCGAAGTTGGAGTGGACCGCTAGTTCTGTATACGAAGTGGTCAGAAACAGTCTGAAGAGCTTGTAGGAGAGTTGCAGGGAAGGTTTTGCTGAGAAATAACTGTTTAGGAAAAAAATTGATACGTTGCACCGTTTCAGAGTTCA
This sequence comes from Schistocerca serialis cubense, assembly GCF_023864345.2. Lineage (NCBI taxonomy): Eukaryota > Metazoa > Arthropoda > Insecta > Orthoptera > Acrididae > Schistocerca > Schistocerca serialis. Next base: position 310,959,699 of record NC_064640.1, read on the forward strand.
TTAGCGTTGAAGTTATCCAATAAGGCCGTTGTACGCGCCAATTCAAACGGCCCTCCAGATACAGTTTGTGTTAGTTGTTCTGATAGCGTAGATGATAACGCACGAGTCTGCTCAGCCTTTGGCTCCGGTGCGATACATTCTACAGCCCTGTGGTCAATTTTTGTATCGCTCTCTTGTTCAGGTATAGGAAACCAAACGAAGAACACGTTTGGCGACACCGTCCCTGGCGGACTGCTTGTATTTACGAGCCCAGCTTTCCGACCGGCTAACTTCAATGTTAGTTAACTCAGAAACGGCGCAACGCATCGAATTCTTTCGTTAACAATTATCTCTCAGCACGACTTACCCTATGACATCCCCTTACAAGCTTTCTAAACTGTTTCTCAACACAACTGCTTTTCAAGTTGAGAACTACGAATTTGCTTCCTCTTACCACATCTGTTCCGTAGAGACCGTGAGTGCAATGTTAATCGACAGCAGCTCACAGAGAAACGTTCAAATGGCTCTGAGCACTATGGGACTTAACTTCTGAGGTCATCAGTCCCCTAGAACTTAGAACTATTTAAACCTAACTAACCTAAGGACATCACACACATCCATGCCCGAGGCAGGATTCGAACCTGCGACCGTAGCGGTCACGCGGTTCCAAACTGAAGTGCTTAGATCCGCACGGCCACACCGGCCGGCACAGAGAAACGTACAAGCTACAATTTTTCCAGCGCGTCGTCTGTCAGTGATAGGGAAATTACATATCGCAGTATAAAACATACTCTCAGCCACACATATTATAGTGATTCGCAGAGTATAAACGTGGAAATAACAAAGATATGTTAGAGTTTATGGTGTTGTTGACATCGAGATCATTAGAGACTTCAGTTGGAGGACGAAGAGGAGGTAGTCAGTCGCGACCTTTCCCAAAAGAACCACCAAGACGTTCATTTGATCGACTTAGGAAAATCACGTAAAACGTAAACATAGATTTTTTTTTTCTTTATTGTGATTTTAACACCTTATACAAAGGCGGGCTGGCAGCAGCACAATACGCCGCTCTTCAGCCTTGAGTGTTACAACAAGTAGTACATAAAGGTGGCACAGAGTAGACAGTAAAAACGGTGGGCAAAAAATGTAGACACTAAAAATCGAAAAAACATGTAGCCGTTCACGCTAGACGAGAAACATCACTAACACTGGGCGACACGATGCACAGAACATGGATGATGGCGACGGCACGTGAACGGTGGGGGCGTGACGGCGAACAACACTACACACAAACGAAGGCACACACACGAAACACTGACGGCGATGATCTCCGGCGCGCGAATGTTCACTGAGCGTGTACAAGTCCGGGGACCTGCCAAGAGAGGAGGTGGAGGAGGAGGAATGGGAAGGGGAATGGGAGAGGGGGGAGCAGAGATGCCATGGGCAAAGGAGAGAGGGGGAGGGAGGAAGGGGGAGGGGAAGCCCGGTGGAGAGGGGAGGAGGGAGGGGGGAAAGGAAAGAGGAGGGAAGGGAAGGGAGGGAGGGAGGATGCCTAAAGGAGAGGACATAGGAGGTGGGGGGGGAGGATCAAAGTTGATAAGAGGGGTAGATGGAGGGGACGAGGACATCATCAGGGAGGGGGAGCTGGCGGAAGCCACCTTGGGAGAGGGTAAGGAGGGTGGAGAGATGGAGACCGGGTGGGACGTGGGAATACAGGCGCGGCAGCGGGCGGGGGTGGGAGAGGATCGGGGAAACGAGCAGGTGAGGAGGATCAAGTTTACGTGAGGTGTACAGGATACGTATCCTTCCAAGGAAAAGGAGGAGGTGGGGGAAGGGGATGAGATCATACAGGATCCGCGTGGGGGAGGGGAGACGGATGCGATAGGCAAGGCGGAGAGCATGGCGTTCAAGGATTTGGAGGGATTTATAGAAGGTAGGGGGGGGGGCGGAGATCCAGGCTGGATGGGCGTAACAAAGGATAGGGCGGATGAGGGATTTATAGGTGTGGAGGAGTGTGGAGGGGTCCAGACCCCACGTGCGGCCGGAAAGGAGCTTGAGGAGACGGAGTCGGGAACGTGCCTTGGCTTGGATCGTCTGGAGATGGGGAGTCCAGGAGAGGCGACGGTCGAGGGTGACGCCAAGGTACTTAAGGGTGGGAGTGAGTGCGATAGGACGGCCATAGACGGTGAGATAGAAATCAAGGAGGCGGAAGGAAGGGGTGGTTTTGCCTACAATGATCGCCTGGGTTTTGGAGGGATTGACCTTGAGCAACCACTGGTTGCACCAAGCGGTGAACCGGTCAAGATGGGATTGGAGAAGGTGTTGGGAGCGTTGCAGGGTGGGGGCAAGGGCGAGGAACGCGGTGTCATCGGCAAACTGGAGGAGGTGGACGGGGGGCGACGGCGGCGGCATGTCCGCCGTGTACAAAAGGTACAGAAGGGGGGAGAGGACGGAGCCTTGGGGCACACCGGCGGAGGGGAAAAAGGTGTAGGAATCGGTGTTATGGATGGTGACATAGGAAGGACGGCGGGAGAGAAAGGAACCGATCAGACGGACGTAGTTAATGGGAAGGGCAAAGGTTTGGAGCTTGAAGAGGAGACCGGAATGCCAGACGCGGTCATAAGCGCGTTCGAGGTCAAGGGAGAGGAAGATGGCGGAGCGACGGGAATTAAGCTGTTCGGAAAGGAGATGAGTGAGGTGAAGGAGAAGATCGTCGGAAGAGAAGGATGGCCGAAAGCCACACTGGGTGACGGGAAGGAGGCGGTGCTGGCGGAGATGCTGGTGGATGCGGCGGGTGAGGATAGATTCCAGGACCTTGCTGAAGACCGAGGTAAGGCTGATGGGACGGTAGGAGGAGACGGCGGACGGCGGTTTGCCAGGTTTAAGGAACATGAGGACACGGGAGGTTTTCCACAGGTCGGGGTAGTAACCGGTGGACAGGACTACATTGTAGAGCCTGCCCAGGGTGGAGAGGAAAGAGACAGGAGCTTCACGAAGGTGACGGTAGGTGGCACGATCGTGACCAGGAGCGGTGTTGCGTTTGGTGCGGAGTGTATCAATGAGATCCTGTGTAGTGATAGGGGTATTGAGTTCCGTGTGTGTAATGTTGTCCAAGTACTGGAAACCAGGAGCGAGGGGAGGGACAGAGGTGTCAGTTCGATCGCGGATATCCAGGAAGAGGGAGTAATCGAACTGGGGATCGTCGGGGATGGAGAAAACATCAGAGAGGTAGGAGGCAAAGTGATTGGCCTTACTAAGGGTGTCAGGGAAGCGGTGATCATCGTGGAGAAGAGGATAGTAGGGGGAGGGTTTAGTTCCGGTAAGGCGACGGAAGGCTGACCAGAACTTGGACGAGTTGATTGGTAGGGTTGCATTTAAACGGGTGCATGTCTGTCGCCAGTCCCGGCGTTTCTTAGCCGCGAGCAAATTACGAACGTGTCGCTGGAGTTGCCGGTGGCGTCGTAGTGTGTCCGGGTCACGCGTGCGGAGGAAGGCACGGTAGAGACGACGGGATTCACGGAGGAGGAGAACGGCCTGTGGGGGTAAGGTAGGACGGTGGGGGTGGATGGCGACAGTAGGAACGTGGGCCTCCACGGCCTCAGACAAGGTCTGCTGGAGAAAGGAGGCGGCATGGGTGACATCGTCAGGGTGGTGGTAGGTGAGAGGGTGGCTATTGACCTGGATGGAAAGGGTATCCCGGTAGGCATTCCAGTCGGCTCGGGAATAGTCGTGGACATACTTAGGGGGAGGAGCAGTACGAGGGTCGGGGCGAGGGCGACGACCGTCTGAAATGGTGAGGAGGACAGGGAGATGGTCGCTACCAATAGGCTCCAGGACATCCACCGTTATGCGGCCAAGGAGGTTGGGGGAGGATAGGACAACATCAGGAGTGGAGTTGGATTCGGGACGGGTGTGCTGGGGGATGGGAATGAGATCGCCTTGAAGGGAGGAGAGGAACCGATGCCACCGCCGTAACTGGGCGGCGGAACGACTATGGATGTTGAGGTCGGCGGCGATCACGTAGGAGGAGAAGGTACGGTCAATGTGGGAGAGGAAGTCGAAGGGAAGAGGAGCGTTGGGGCGAACATAGATGGTGGCGCAGGTAATGGTAAGGCCAGGGAAGAAGACACTAAGGATCAGGTGTTCGGTGGGGTCGGGAAGGAGAGGTTGGAGCCGAACGGGGATCTGGCGGTGGTGCCCAATGGCAACTCCGCCACGCGCAATCGGGAGGGGATTATCGGAGCGGTGGAGGAGGTAGGGCGAAGTGTGGACTGTGTGGTGGGGTTGCAGGAAGGTTTCATTGAGGAGGAAGGCATCCACGCGGTGGGTGGCAAGGGTGTGCAGGAACAGGTTTTTGTTGGCGGGAAGGGAGCGTATGTTGTTGAAAAGGATACGTTGCTGTCGCGCCATGACTGGGATTTAAACGAGGGTGTCAAGACGGGAGAAGGTGAAATGGGCCTGGTTGTTGGAGTAGGTGGCGTACATCTTGAGTTGGAAGATGGAACGGGCAGCAAGGGAGATCTGCTGGAGGGTGTGGGGGCGCTGAAAGGGATGAACATTTTGGAGGACGATGGTGAGGAACCTGATGATGTCCTCAGCGGTGGGTGGGGGACGAAGGGAATTGCCAGGAGGGGTGGGGGCGTCCAGGGGACGGACAGGTACGGTGAGTTCAGGAGTGGTTGGAGGGGGTCGGGCTTTACACTTTTGGGAGTAGGTGGGATGAGGGAGATTGCAGGTATTACAGGAGGGAGGGGATTGGAGGTTAGGGCACTGCCGGAGGAAGTGCGCCTGCTGACAATGCGGGCAGGTGGGGGCCTCGCGGCACTCAGCTGTGGGGTGCGCATTTTAGCGCAGACACCTCTGGCAGCGCAGGGATTGAGGAGGGGAACGGGAGGGGTCGACCTTGTACCGCTGGTGGAAGAGGAGGGCACCCTCCTTCAGGAGACAGTCAATGGAGGGGGCGTCCTCAGAGAAAACCCGCATAAGGCGGGTGGGGCCGGCCGAGTTGAAAATGCGGCGGACCGCCCGCACCTCCAGCGTGGGATGGGCCTTGAGCTCCGCCAACACCTCCTCCTTCGTGATCGATGGACTGAGCCGCGTGATCACGGCGGTGAGGGTCAGCGGGCGACGCGGGGGTTGGGGTTGGCGGGTAGGAGATGGAGAAGGAGCAGGGGTAAGGGAGGCGTTGGGACCAAAACGGGTGATGGGGAGACGGGAGAGGATGTCAGTATGGAGGGTTGGACTGGGGGAGGAGATGAGAACAGAATCCCGTCGGGGAGTAAGGAGAGAGATGGGGGCACCAGGGAAATGTTGGCGGAGGAGGAGGGAGAGGTTCCGGGCCTCGAGAAAGGAAGGATCGGGATGGGACAGGAGATATTTGTATAAACTGGGGGGGGGGGGGGAGGAGGAGGAGGTGGGAGCAGGGCCAGGCGGGGAGACATCCATGGCACCCTGGGGGGGGGGATGGAGGTCGGGGCGGGGCCTTTTTGGGAGCTGAGGAGGTGGGGGTGCCACTAGGGCGTTTGACGGCGGCAGAAGGGCGGGTGGTGACATGAGGGACGGGAGCGATGGGGAGGTGGTGGGAAGGGACAGGTCCCGGCGTGGACGCAGCAGTCGGCGCCGGAGATGGTGACGGTGAAGGCGATGGTGACGGCGACGATGATGACGGTGGTGGCGGTGATGGCGAAGGCGACGGGGAGAGCTGGGCGTGGACAGTGGCCCGACGGGCCACCACCCTAGCCGGAGCTGCAGTGACAGGCTGGAGGAGTGGGGGGAAAGGGTCAGAACGAGGTGAGCGAGAGGAAGACAGGGGAGAGGGGGCGACAAACAGCGAGGGCGAAGGGAGAGTGAGGAGAGGTGGGATGGAAGGAGGGGGGTGTGACTGAGCACACCAAGTTATAGTAGTGGAGGCGGCGGAAGGTGAGGTGTAGACGATGGCGGTGGTGGTAGTGGTGGCGGTGGTGGTGGGGGCGGACATGACGACAGGGAGAAAAAAAAAACGCACAGCACGAAAAGGGGAGGACACAAACTGGGAATAGACGAAGACGAAGACTCAGACGAACGAAGACCAGGGTCGGGCGACCAGGGTCGGACGGCGACGGCGACGGCGACGGCGACGGCGACGGCGACGGCGACGGCGACGGCGACGGCGACGGCGACGGCGACGGCGACGGCGGGCGGCAGGAACGCCGCAGCTGCTGCTGCCGCGGACGGGGCCGGGGCTGTTGCTGCTGCTGCTGCTGCCACAGGAGGAGGACTGGCCGGCCGGCTGGCTGGCTGGCTGGCTGGCTGGCTGGCTGGCTGGCTGGCTGGGACCGCTGCTGCAGGCCGGGACCGGGAACGGGACGACGGCTGCTGCTGCTGCTGCTGCTGCTGCTACTGCTACTGGACCGCGGCGGCTCTGCTGGGCTGGCTGGCTGGCTGGCTGGCTGGCTGGCTGGCTGGCTGGCACCTGGAACACCTAGCACTTCGATAAGCGCGGGAATTGCGGCAACCTATCGGTGTACCGCCGGAGATGGTAAACCTAGATGGTCGCACGGAAATATGAACGTCGTTACTGTGGAATCCAAATCGAGAGTTTTCGCTATCGACTGCCTCACTACTCTGTGACGCACAGATTTGTCAACTGCCTCAGTCTAGAGAAATGTAAATCTGTTTATTTCATAAAACATATGTCTTGGCTGTGGATAAAACTATTGTGGTTATATGAAAACGATTATTAACAACGATTCAGTCATGGATTAAACAAGTCACCAGCTGCCCTCCATTGGCGATTTACTGGAATACTATAAATGATCTATCACAAAGCGAAAAAAGTGGTCCAGCTAAAACATTCATATTTCTTTACGTACTACATGAATATGTAATAAAGAATGGGGGTTCTTATTTGAAAAAAAAAAAAAAAAAACGCAGTTGATATCCATTTGACCTATGGCAGCGCCATCTAGCGGGCCAACCATAGCACCATCTGGTTTCCCCCTTCAAGCTATACAAGTTGAGTTCTTTGTAGTTTTTTCGTTTGACGCTTATTTCGTGAGATATTTGGCCCAGTCACGATCAATGGACCACCCTGTATAACCGCTCGCTTGATGGAAGATTCGTACCTAAAAGATTGAGAAGTTGCACAGGTCAAACAAATACCCAAGAAAGAAATTAGGAGTAATCCGCTGAATTACAGACCCATGTCACAAACGTCGGTTTACAGTAGGATTTTGGAATATACCCTATTGTGTTCCAATATTATAAACTTATTTCTTGACAAACAGGCAGTACAGTTTCAGAAAATATCGTTCTTGTGAAACACAACTAGCTCTTTATTCACACCAACTACTGAGTGCTGTCGATAAGGGATCTGAAACTGATCCATATCTCGAGATTTCCAGATGGCTTTCGCCACCATTCCTCACAAGCGACTTCTAACCAGTTCGCGTGCTTATGGAGTGTCGTCTAGTTGTGCGATTGGGTTCGTGATTTCTTGTCCGACAGATCATAGTTCGTAGTCATTGTTCGTAGTAACTAACAGAAAGTCATCGAGTAAAACAGAAGTGACATCTGTCGTTCCCCCAGGAGGAGTTATACACTTTCGCTGTTCCTAACCTATATAAATGATTTAGGAGACAATCTGAGCAGCCCTCTTAGATTGTTTTAAGATGAGCTGTCATTTATCGTTTCGAAAAGTTATCAGACGAGGAAAACCAATTGCAAAATGATTCACACAAGATGTAAGTATGGTGCAAAAAGTGGGAATTGGATCTAAATAATCAAAAGTGTGAAGTCATGCACATGTGTACTAAAAGGAATCCGTTAGATTTCGATTAGACGATAAATCACACAAATCTGAAGGATGTGAATTCAATTATATACTTAAGGATTGAAATTACTTAAAGATTACAGTTACGAATAACTTAAACTGGAATGACCAAAAAGAATGTTGTGGCGAAAGCTATCCAAAGAATGCGATTTATTGGCAGAACACTTGGAAAATACAAGAGGTATGCAACAGAGACGGTCTGCACTAAGCTCGTCCGTCCTCTTCTGGAGTATTGCTGAGCGGTGTGGGATCCACATCAGATGGGACTGACGGAGGACATCGGAAAAGTGCAAAAAATTTCAGCTCGTTTTGTATTACAGCGAAAGAGTGGAGAGAGTGTTACGGATATGACAAGCGAGTTCATGTGACAATCATTAAAGCAAAGGCGTTTATCGCTGTGGCGAGATCTTTTCACAAAATTTTGATCATCAAGTTTTTCCTCCAAATGTGAAAGCGTAGGGAATTGGATATGTTCTGCTCTCCTTCTCCCCCTTCCCACTCTCTCTCTCTCTCTCCCTGTCGAGCTCCTCTTCTCCCCTCTCCCTGCTTATCTTCTCCTTTCCCCACTCTCTCTGTCCATCAGTTCCTCCTCCTACCCCCCCCCGGTCTTTCTGTCCATCTCTTCCTTCCCCTCTCTATATCCACCTGCCTTCTCTGTCCATTTTCTCTTCCCCTATCTCGCTGACCTTGAGCCTTGTTTACTGTTATTGCCAACAAAACCTTGATTGCGAGCTGAAGGCGCTTAAAATAAATGAGTATATCGGTTGGGATCATTGGTCTACGGAATATGAGAAATCTCTCCTGCCTGTGAGGTTATAGCATCAGTGACAGTATTTTACAAAGTTTTGGACAATTCAGATTTCGTGATAGTTGTTGTGGTCTTCAGTCCACAGACTGGTTTGATGCAGCTCTATCCTGTACAAGCTTCTTCATCTTCGAGTAACTAGTGCAACCTACATCCTTCTGAATCCGCTTAGTGTATTCATCCCTTGGTCTCCCTCTACGATTTTTACCCTCCACACTTCCCTCCAGTTATAAATTGGTGATCCTTTGATGCCTCAGAACATGTCCTATCAACCGATCCCATCTTTTAGTCAGATTGTCCCACAAATTCCTCATCTCCCCATTTCTATTCAGTTCCTCCTCGTTAGTTACATGGTCTACCCATCTAATCTTCAGCATTCTTCTGAAGCACCACATTTCGAAAGCTTCTACTCTCTTCTTGTCCAAACTATTTATCATCCATGTTTCACTTCCATACATGGCTACACTCCATACAAATGCTTTCAGAAAAGACTTCCTGGCCCTTAGATCTATACTCGATGTTAACAAGTTTCTCTTCTTCAGAAACGCTTTCCGTGCCATAGCCAGTCTACATTTTATATCCTCTTTACATCGACCATCATCAGTTATTTTGTTCTCAAAATAGCAAAACTCAAAAAAAAAAAAAAAAAAAAAAATGGTTCAAATGGCTCTGAGCACTATGGGACTTAACAGCTGTGGTCATCAGTCCCCTACAACTTAGAACTACTTAAACCTAACTAACCTAAGGACATCACACACATCCATGCCCGAGGCAGGATTCGAACCTGTGACCGTAGCAGTCGCGCGGTTCCGGACTGCGCGCCTAGAACCGCGAGACCACCGCGGCCGGCTAGCAAAACTCATCTACTACTTTAAGTGTCCCATTTCCTAATGTAATTCTCTCAGCATCACCTGATTTAATTCGACTACATTCCATTATCCTCGTTTTGCTTTTGTTGGTGTTCATCTCATATCCTCCTTTCAAGACACTGTCCATTCCATTCAACTGCTCTTCCAGGTCCTTTGCTGTCTCTGACAGAATTACAATGTCAACGGCAAACCTCGAAGTTTTTATTTCTTCTCCGTGGATTTTAACTCCTACTCCAATTTTTTCTTTTGTTTCCTTTACTGCTTCCTCAATATACAGATTGAATAACATTGGGGATAGGCTACAACCCTGCCTCACTCCCTTCTCAACCATTGCTACCCTTTCATGCCCCTCGACTCTTATAACTGCCGTCTGGTTTCTATTCAAATTGTAAATAGCCTTTCTTTTCCTGTATTTTACCCCTGCACCTTCAGAATTTGAAAGAGTATTCTAGTCAACATTGTCAAAAGCTTTCTCTAAGTCTACAAATGCTAGAAACGTAGGTTTGTCTTTCCTTAATCATAAACCGATAAGCCATAAACACAAATTTCCTGTTTTCCTTTAAAATCGACTATGAGAGAAACAACAAATCAGAACATAGCTGTTCATATAATTTTTGTTTCAAATTATATATATATAAGGAAAAAGAATATATATGGGAGAAACAATTTGTCCAGTGGTTTAGATACCCTGCTATCGTACCTAAAACTTGCTGCGAGAAAGAAAACGAAACTACACAGTTTCACAGCACTGCATAACACAGCATTTTGTTTCTCGAAGTCAGTTTTAAGAGAAAACTTGTAGATTGTTGTTTAAAAAAGTTGTACCCTACGTCCGTCTGTATCTTTTTTAGAGTATCATATAAACATTTGAAGTAAGTCAGAGAAGAACTTTCCGAGTCTTTTGCTAATAACTCTTCCCATCCGTCCATCTGTTTATTAGAACATCGGGTAAAAATTTGAAGTAAATCGGTCAAGAAATTTTCGAAATTTTTGCTAACATTGTTTCCTCTTTATGTGTTATTATTCACATATTTATATGCCATATATATTAAAAAATTTGTAGCATATGTCCGTTCGAACGTTAATTGGAGTATCGTGCGAACATTTGCAGTAAATCGGTCAAGAACTTTTCGACGTTCTTGGTAACAACGTTAAACATCGGATAATGTTTATACAGTAGTATAGCAATAGATAGAAATCAGAGCTCACGAGGAAAGATTTAAGCGTTCGTTTTTCCCACGCGCTGTTCGAGAATGGTACAGTAGGTGGTTCGATGAACCCTCTCCCATGTACTTCATTGTGAACTGTCGAGAAGACATGCAGATATACTGTAGATGCAAATTCGTTTCACTGAGGTTCGAGCGTCACTGCGATGCTAAGAAAACCTGAGCTGGCATATGCTTGAAGTGGATGCCAACCATCCCGTGAAAGCCTGTTTACGAAATGTAAAGAAACGGCATAACGTAAAAGACCCCCCCCCCAGACTAATTGAAACGGAAACGCGTTCACAGGCGAAAAGAAATCAGTTTTTCCGCGCTCCGTTCGCGAATAGAAAGGGAAGAAGCCCTGACAAATGATGCACTGCTAGGTGCAGACGTAGGTTGTTCCAAATGTACGGTATTCATCACTGGTATTAAGACAGTCAAAGACGTACTCCGTTCAAACGAATTCGTAATGAATAATAGCTGCGAAGTGCTCTGAGAAATTAAACTGTTTTATATAGTTTTCAATTAACTAACCGCGGATACTTACCGTCTGTTGCGGTAGTTGAAAATTCATGTGCGTGGGGAATTTCACATCTGCAGCCTACGAACAGGAATATTGGCTTTCATCCCACTAGCATAAAACTCTGTAAAGAGTTAAAGTATGTCATTGAAAACAATTGATTTTCTTGTAGTGGTGGCTATGGTAACTATAGCGTTCCTGATTGTTGTAGTAACCACAGAACTAAGTCTTTTGTAAGTGCTGTGTTACATTTAAATAGCGCGACTGCTACGGTCGCAGGTTCGAATCCTGCCTCGGGCATGGATGTGTGTGATGTCCTTAGGTTAGTTAGGTTTAAGTAGTTCTAAGTTCTAGGGGACTGATGACCACAGAAATTAAGTCCCATAGTGCTCAGAGCCATTTTTTTTTTTTTTTACATTTAAATAACAATAAGAAAAATTCTCAGCCGAAAGGCTGACATCGTCCAGCGATGAAATGTTTAGCATCGTTCAGTATTTATCCATCCGACCATCATGATTTTTAACCTATGAGACCATCGTGCCGCGGTAGCGTGCCATGAAAGCCTCAAACCTAGTTGAACAGCAACTGTTGGGGCCGAGGAAAGAATTCAGAGCGTTGCAATCGAGCCGCGTACACCATCTGGCGGCTGCGAGGAAACTAAACGCTCGCAGCTGTCACGAGAGGGCGACCGCTTCCAGATTGACAGCTATGCGCTGTCCGCTGCACCATGTCAGCTGTTCGGTTGAGAATGTTTCTTATCGTCGTTTAAAAGTAACGCAGCACTTACAAGAGACTTTGGTTCTGTGACTGATACAACACTCGGGAGCTCATTAACACTATAGTTACCATAGCCACCACCACAGCAGAATCAACTGTTTTTAACATTTGAATTTTTGTTCTTCTTTTAATGTTATTTTTAGCACCTTCTTTTCAGTAAACCTGTCTGGTTACGAGCAGCTATACTGCAGCTATTGACACTCACGAATCCGCCGCCATCCGGTAATAAAATCAGACCTTATTACGAAATCATATACGCATTGTCAGTGCTGGCAGCAGGCCTAAGCCCTTTGACTTTTAATTGTGCGTCGTCAACCTCTGATGCATTGTTTTCTTCTCAGTGTAATTTCTAGTTATTTCGTAAATATTCTTACAAACTATTTAATCAAGCGTTTGTATATTGCAACTTCGAGCTCACATTACGAAAGTAAAATACTGGTTATTCACTACGCTTAATTTTCGATTTACATAATGCTCCTTTACACTTCTCACATTATATCGCACCTAGCAGGAAAAATGGAGCAATCAACGCGAATTTGTCGCCAATGTAACTTGAGCGACAGCTGCGCCTTCTTCATATCTTTTTCGATATACTTTGGAAACTTAAATGTTGTTGGTGTTAAGGTATTATATTTAACTTTCATGTTTCTTAATGCAGCGGATAACATACTTCACATATTATTATCGATATTGCAAAAACCAGAACTAAAGCTAAATCTTGAAATTCTGTAAAATTCGTGTCGTGGTGTATATATAGCTCTTTCCATTACATAACTCCATTTGTACAACTAAACAGGCCACACGTTATCTGTTACTGTGAAATAAATCAAATCTAGTCCTCACTGGCAAAGATTACAACAGTCGGTAAATAATGTTGCGTAAGTCAACTGTTGAGACTCTCTGACAATATCTCTGCTGCAGCAACTGACAGAGCCAGTTACCAACGTGGGGGTCATACAGAGCAGACGTGAAGGGCACAAGTCATGGCGACCTCTGCTAAAGCTGAAGATGAAGCAGTTACTAATTTTAGGACGTATTTGAGGATACCATCAGTGCAACCAAATATAAATTACGGTAAGAAAATATAGTAGTATCGTGTCGTAAAAATCGATTTCTAATAATGCGAAGTACGATGATTACGCTAAAGTAATAAATTATTACTAATCTTAATGAAACATAGTTGAAGTCCTACAGGTTCTGTTAGAATTCTGGACATTCATTGGATTCTGATATAACATTAGGAGAGTTTTCTGCTTGACGAATGTGCGCAGAGGGTTTAGAGATCTGGACCAGGAGTGCGCCGAGGTTGGCAGCCTTGCAATTGGGTAAGGGGGAACTTAAAACAGTAAAGGAAGTTGTGATTGTTCTGACCTTCGGGAGTCATACAACCGATCAGTGGCACCGGATCTATTAATTCTCGCCCCTGCTACACCACACGGCTCGTAAAGTCCTTGTTAAGATTTGACGTCCAAGCAAAGTCAACATGGATCAAGCAGCGTTTATGTGTGCTAGTATTGTGCGAAAGGACAGAGGGCCACGGCGCTGTGTGCTGTTATGCATAAAATCTTAATATATCACAGGATTTGTTTCCACACTAGTGGACAAAATTAATTTTTCCTCCATGTTTCATCGCTGTATTACATGCTCTTGCTACCTACGCTGACTGTGATATCTGTACATGTTTATAGCAGTGGTAGCGACTTTGTACCTTCCTCTATTCCCCAACCCTACATTCCCCGAAAACCATCGTGATAAAATCTGATTTACTACACTGGGCATGCAGCACCATGTAAATTCCAATAGTGGTGCAAATATAGATAGTACAGACCTTGACATGACCTATTTAAACTTTGACGAGAAACTTTAATCCGGTACCGGTAATGACAGATATAATGCGATTTTGTCATATGATGACGTGATTGGAGACCGTGGCTGTTATTTGAAGAAAAGTGTTGGTGGTGTTGAGACAGCAACCAGCCACAAATCGTAATGGTTCGAAACCGGTAACGGTACCTTTTGAATAAAGGAACTTAAAATAAATTTGTGGCTGGTAGCTGTCTCAACACCATCAAGATATTAATAAGCTTTCCACGACCTACCCTTTAGCAACAAGCCAATAACTAAGTATTAAACACAGAAGAAGTCACAAAGTTTTTAATCCGACCTGTAGTTACTGAAATAGACATGAAATGTTAACTCGTCTTTGTGAAAAAATAAGCCGGCCGCTGTGAACGAGCAGTTCTAAGCGCTTCAGTCTGGAACCGCGCGACCGCTACGGTCACAGGTTCGAATCCTGCCTCGGGCTGGATGTGTGTAATATTCTTAGGTTAGTTAGGTTTAAGTAGTTCTAAGTTCTAGGGGGCTGATGACCTCAGATGTTATGTCACATAGTGCCCAGAGCCATTTGAACCATTTTTGAGAAAATAAGTGTCCTGTCATGTTCTCAAGCATTCATAAGCCGTTATCCTTAACCGTATAATTTCACAGTAAGACAAATTTCGATTCAACAGTAGTTCTTGAGTCAATGCCGGTAAGTTACTTGACGCGATCGAGGAGTGTAGGACAATATCCTATACAAGCAAGTACACTTTAGTTCTCACTAATCATGAACGTTTTCGCGGGACATAGGCGGTGAAATTATTGTATTTCTTTGTGGATCTCCTGCTAATGAGACTGTACCAATAAAACTAGCTCGTTTAAAGTATTTCAGCCTATTACCAGGAGGGAAGGCGACGTGATTTTCGGGGAACACTTTTGAGAAAGTATAGGGAACTGTCATTTGAAGCTGACTGCAGAAGTATTCTGTTGTCTCCAACATACATTTCACGTAAGAACCACGAATACAAAGAAATCAGGGCTCGTGCAGAGGCATACAGATAGTAGTTTTTCCCTCACTCTGTGCAACTGAACGGGAAAGGAAAGTACTAGTTATGGTACAACGTACGCTTCGCCAGGCACCGTACGGTGGCTTGCAGAATATGTATGTAGTTATAGATGGTAGTTGTTTTAAATAAATGCTTTGGTCTGTAGTTAGTCACATTTTGCTAGAGCAGTATGGAAAGCTCGGTGGTCTCTGAAGTGAATCATGGTTCAAATGGCTCTGAGCACTATGGGACTCAACTGCTGAGGTCATTAGTCCCCTAGAACTTAGAACTAGTTAAACCTAACTAACCTAAGGACATCACAAACATCCACGCCCGAGGCAGGATTCGAACCTGCGACCGTAGCGGTCTTGCGGTTCCAGACTGCAGCGCCTTTAACCGCACGGCCACTTCGGCCGGCACGAAGTGAATCATGCAGAGTATGTCTCGGTGATGAGCGTGTTTAGTCGCAAAAACCCATAAGTTCCCCGTGTGTCACGTAACAAAGAAAAAAAAGTTATTGTGAGTTCTGCGGAGGTCAACATGTAATACAGGTACAATATAAAACTATAAAAGCTGTTCATCTGGTTATTGTACCTTCTCATTTAATCGTTTTTTACCACACTTCTCCGTGTAGAACCGGAAACGAACAAGGGGACAGCTAAACAGCGACTGCTTTTATAATTGCGTAGGCTTCCGCGGCCAGAGTCAGTCGACATTAAAGTTTTTTGGGTTTGGTACCAAACCCAGAAAATTTTTATGTCGAGCGACTGCTTTGTTCACTAACCGAAGAGATCGCAGTTGTGCGGTGTATCCCCTAAATAACATTATGCGAAAAGTTGCTGCTACTACTACAACAGCAGTTCCACCTCCCATGGTTGTCCAAATGAGCTGGAGGTCACTATCTCATAATTATTGACGTTGAACTGTCTCCTATCCTCTGTCACCTCCACCATCTGCACCAGGAGAGATCTGGAAAGTCGTCGACTCAAAGTGTGTTCACGTCAGTGTTTTTCTTGACAGGATCTTACTAGAGACAATATATTCTTGCCATTCCTGCCACTTCCAGATCGATGGTACAATTTCGCATTAGGCAAAGTAGAAACCAAAAAGAATTATACGGTATGGATTTAAGTTGTAGTAGCTCTTTCAGGCTTAAATTTGGTTCTAGAAAAAAGTTATTAGCTGGCAACAGAAGTGTACAAAGAGGCTCACTTCCAAGTGAAGTTTCCTGATACGACGCCACTCTGACGTGTGTGTCAATGTTACAATAACTGCTTCTTCGCCACGTAGTTATCTCAATCTTATATAAAGTGAATAATGATATAAAATGTATTTTCATATTAATCTTCGCAATTCGCTTGTTGCCAAGCCTGTTTCTTCCACCACACGCGCTTTGCGTGACGGTAGTCTATGAATCTCTGAGGATGGGTATATGCAGGTGTATTTCGTCACCATCTTAGACTTTTAATTTTTTTACAACAATAAGCAAACAGAGCTGGGTTCCAACTGAGCAGTATTGAAGGGCACACGAAACACAGTATTCCATAAAATTTCACAGGATCTTCATGTACCCAGATCTCATTAAGGCCTTTTTTTTCTGAAGCGGGAATTTCTGGGATGCAAAGAAAGCGCAAAGCCCCGACCATTGCTCTACTTATTGCTTACAAGGTTCGGAGACGACACTGGTGTTATAGACGAAAGTAGGGAGGGCTTACTTGAATGAGATAGACTGTAGCACTAGAAGTAGTGGAAAAAAGTATTTAGCATTTTAAGCAACATTAGACTGTTTAACCAAAGTAAGGAAGATATAAGAAATAGGTTTCCAAAGGAGAAACTAGCTATCCTCAACAAAAGATGCTTAACAGGACAAAACATTGACAAGAATTGAGAAAGAAGTTTGAGTGGATACGTTTTGAGCACACCATTATATATAAATAAAACATGGACTGTCGGAAAAGTGCAAGTATTTCTATGTGGGGCTATAGTACAACATTAAAAATTAATCGGGCAGGCAATAGTAAGAAATGAAAAGATCTTAGAAACAAATAGTGTGGTAAGAAGTCTGTTGCCTCCTTCCAGGCAACAGGTCAGTGAAAAATTTACTTCGGCATTCAGGAACAGTTATAATGACCCTGAAAGGGGCCATAGAGATTAAAGATGGTTAGAGGGGCGGATAAGGCTCAGAATGCGCAGAACAGCGTTTCAGAATGTTCTTAGACATTAAAAGATTAAAACGAGGTAGGCAGAAAGAAAAGACAGCATCAAACAAGTCAACACCGCAAACTGTCCTGAAAACAAAGCAGTGTTACTAGTGCTCTTTATGCTAATGTCAACAACCTTGAATCGCTCTCAGGTGGCAAAACGACACAGCACGTGGAGTCCACAGACAGTTCTACGTTCAGGTAGTTGGAAAAGTGCACAGTCAAAGTTCAAAACTCAATAAGAGCCATAATTGGTATTGACTTCTGGACTCGCTTTTCGACTGCGTTCTCTTAGCAAACATTAAAATGAGCTGGCTTACAGAAAAATACACGTTAATCATCACAGGTGACGTATGTTACCTTCGTCGTGGCTGGCGTTGCTAAAATGATGTTAAAAATCGCACATTTACACAATGGATTCTTAAAATTGTAGCATTAAATCACTATTTGTTTCAGACACTGAAAATTAGCGTTTGAGATCATAACTACCACACGTTTTCAGCACAGGCATATTGTCTGAAATCAGACTGATGCCAAGATAATTATCTTCTGACGCATAGCCATAATTATACTTCATCAGCATTAGATGTCATTTGGAAAACATACATGAATTGGTTATAGCTATAATATTCCAATAAATACACACATCAAAAAAAGTTTTTCATCACCTCGGTTCCGAGAGTTCCGGAAGCTGTACAGAAAATTGGAATAGAAATCAAGATAAACATCATTTCCGCCCTTTTTATTGCCCATGAAAACCACACATTGATTTTGCATGTTTTACCACCATACAGCGAGATCATCAGAGGTGGTGGTCCATATTGCTGTACACACCGGAACCTCTAATACCCAGTAGCATGTCCTCTTGCATTGATGCATTCCGGTTTTCGTCGTGGCATACTATCCACAAGTTCATCAAGGCACTGTTGGTCCAGATTGTCCCACTCCTCAACGGCGATTCGGCGTAGATAGCTCAGAGTGGTTGGTGGGTCACGTCGTTCATAAACAGCCCATTTCAATCTATCCCAGGCATGGTCGATAGGGTTCATGCATGGAGAAAATGCTGGCCACTCTCGTCGAGCGATGCCGTTATCCTGAAGGAAGTCATTCACAAGATGTGCACAATGGGGGCGCGAATCGTCGTCCACGAAGACGGACGTCTCTCCAATATGCTGCCGATATGGTAGCACTGTCGGTCGGAGGATGGCATTCACATATCGTACAGCCATTACGACACCTACCATGACCACCAGTGGCGTACGTAGGCCCCACATAGTGCCACCCCAAAACAGCAGGGAACCTCGACCTTACTGTACTCGCTGGACAGTGTGTATAAGGCGTTCAGCCTGACCAGGTTGCCTCCAAACACGTCTCCAACGATTGTGACACTCATCGGTGAAGAGAACGTAATGCCAATCCTGAGCGGTCCATTTGGCATGTTGTTGGACCCATCTGTAATGCGCTGCATGGTGTCGTGGTTGCAAAGATGGACCTCGCCATGGACGTGGGGAGTGAAGTTGCGCATCATGCAGCCTATTGCGCACAATTTGAGTCGTAACAGGACGTCCTGTGGCTGCACGAAAAGCATTATTAAACATGATGGCGTTGCTGTCAGGGTCCCTCCGAGCCATAATCCGTAGGTAACCGTCATCTAATGCAGTAATAGCCCTTGGGCGGCCTAAGCGGCATGTCATCGACAGTTCCTGTCTTTCTGTATCTCCTCCATGTCCGAAGAACATCACTTTGATTCACTCCGAGACGCCTGGACTCTTCCCTTGTTGAGAGCCCTTCCTGGCACAAAGTAACAATGCGGACGTGATCGAACCACGGTAATGACCGTCTAGGCATGGATGAACTACAGACAACACGAGCGGTGTACCTCCTTCCTGGTGGAATGACTAACTGATCGGCTGTCGGACCCCCTCTGTCTAATAGGCGCTGCTCATGCATGGTTGTTTACATCTTTGGGCGGGTTTAGTGACATCTCTGAACAGTCAAAGGGACTGTGTCTGTGATACAATACCCACAGTCAACGTCTATCTTTAGATGTTCTGGGAACTGGGGTGATGCAAAACTTTTTTTGATGTGTGTAAATATTATAGCAAGTTGTCCCCATTTTCCCAGTCGAAGGGCAAATGATGGTGAGAAAGAATATCATTAAAGCATGTAGGTGCGTAAGATTCTTGGATTTAGCGCAGGATGTTTGCCTAATATCGTTTGTATCACATGCCTTCTCACGGGGTAGTGCTGTTTGTAGCATCACCCACTGCCAGGTGTCCTGCAGAAGGCTCAGAGCATGGAAGTCCAGCTTACCAATTATTATTATTATTATTAAGCATTACAATCCATGAAGGCTTTTTGCTGCAGAATGGACAATGTTGAACCACTTTGCTCTGTCTTTACAAGTAATTTGCCACTGTCTGTCATGTCCTAGTTTTCTGAGATCGTCTTGAATATTGTCCAAGTATCTCATGCGTGGGCGTCCAAGAGGTCGTCTTCCGGTGGGAATCTCTTCAGTCACTTTCTTGATGGTCCTGTTTGGTGGTGCTCTGATGACATGCCCTATCCATTTCAGTCTTTTGGCTTTAATTTTGGCCACTATATCGGAGTCTTTATATAATTTGTAAATTTCATTGTTATTTAGCAATCTCCATTCATCACTGATCCTATCTCTTATGGGTCCAAATATTTTTCTCAAAATTTTTCGTTCAAATACTCTTAATCTGTTTTCCTCTTTTTTTGTGAGAGTCCAGGTTTCAGATCCATAGGTGAGTACTGGTATAATCAATGATTTGTATACTTGTAGTTTGGTGTTCCTAGAAATTAACTTGCTTTTGAAAACTGTCAAGAGACTATAGTAGCATTTGTTAGCCTTCTGAATTCGTGATTCTATTTCAATTTTTATGGAGTTGTCAGAGGTTACTATTGTACCAAGGTAATTAAATTCATTTGTCTTTGTGAAAGCTGTGTTATTAATTTGCAGTACATTATTATTTGATGGATAGCGGGATAAGATAAAGTACATTGTTTTGTCTGTATTCAGCTGGAGGCCTGTGCCATTTGTGGCTTTAATTAATTGTGCAGTAAGAAGCTTCAAATCATTCTCACTGTCAGATAATAATGCAATGTCATCAGCGTATGCTACAATGTTAATTTTGCTTTCCAGTTGTGCTCCAATTTGTAGTAGCTTTACTTTTTGGATTATTCTACCAATGCGTTGGCAAAACTGCTGCTAAAACATAACTTTATTAAAGACGAAGATAAGTATGCGTAGAAACGGCAGAGTGCCGTAAAAAGTCTCGCATATACGATATTCTAACCATGTGGAGGTTACCATGTGAACATCATACGGTACAGTGTGAATCATAGTCGTCTCTTACGCACCGGGTGGAACAGCGTCTTGAATTTGCCTGTATGGCGTACGGTCTGGGCAACTTTTATATCATAGGCACAAAGTTCTTTGGCAACAGTGGCGATAGCATTTTGGCGATTTGCGGAGACGTTACTATTCTTAGACAGCTTAAAGTAAAAACCGTATGTCCAAACTGGCCACTTTCGGGCTTAGACAATGCGTCGCGTTTCTTTCTTACTTATTATGGATAAGATTTAATCTGGCTCTGGTACTATGGAATGCCAAAAATTAAGTGGACAGAGAGAATTACGAAATGAAGTGGTACTATACAATGTTGAGGTGGGAACAGCTCCGTCCGAAACGGCGTCGGAAGGCCCAACGGCACTGACCGACCGCCATGTCATCCTCAAATGATAGTCGTCACGGGATGCGGGTATGGAGGGGCATGTGGTCAGCACATCACTCTCCCAGCCGTTGTCAGTTGTGACTGGAGCCGCTGCTTCTCGTTTAAGTAGCTGGTGAGGAAATAAAGGTAATGGGAAACTATCCAACGGCGGGTTAGTGCACCATCTGCTTTGGCGTTCAGGAAAAATTAAAAGTTCATTGGGAGTAGTAGCAATATGAGAAATTGGAAAAGCAGAATACACACAATAGTGAAAAGATGATGTAACAGCTAGCAGAAATGAAAAGGGTGAGGAGAAACAACGAAATGGCTATAAAGCTGAGGGAAACCTGACGACTTAATAACAAAAAATTTCCTTGTAAGCTAATTAGACACACCGTAGGCCTTTGAAAGTTAGAAGCTTCAGTGACATACAACATTTCTCTCCTCGTGTATCAGAATTTATTACGCAGTGCGGCAGCAAAATCTAGATTTGTTTATTCTGTGTTACATAAGAAAGCGCGGGTGAAAAATTATTCTCGAAAACGGATGCCGGACAGAGAGTTATTGGAAGAAGCCGAAAGAAATGTAGTCCACCAACACAGGAGACAGCTTACAGAACCGTCGTTTGACCAATATTTGAATATTGTTCGTCAGCCTGGGATACGTACAAAATAGGATTAGTAGAGGAAAACAGAGAAGACCCAAAGAAGCATTTTTCGCTACATGTTCATTTAGTAAGTGCAGAAGAGTCATGGGATGCTCAGCCAACTCCAGTGGCAAACGCTGCACAAGAGGCTTTCTGCACAATGATACGCTTCACTGCTGAAGTTCAGAGGTTTCTAGAAGAGACAACCAATATATTGTTTGCCCCTACTTACGTCGCCGTTGTGGCCGAGCGGTTCTAGGCGTTACAGTCTGGAACCGCGCGACCGCTATGGTCGCAGGTTCGAATCCTGTCTCGGACATGGATGTGTGTGATGTCCTTAGATTAGTTAGGTTTAAGTAGTTCTAAGTTCTAGGTGACTGATGACCTCAGATGTTAAGTCCCATAGTGTTCAGGGACATTTGAACCTACGTACATCTCGCGAAAAGAACATAAAGGTAAAATTAGAAAGTCGAGCTGACAAGGAGGCTTACCAACAAACGTTCTTCCCGCGAAGCATTCGCGACTGGAACATGAATGAGGGGAAGTTTTAAAATGAAATCATTCCGCTTTAGGCTGTTAAAACATTTATTACTATTGAAGTTCCAACACGTTGTCAGTGTGCGATGTAGTAACCCACAAAATAATACAAAGCTGTGATATGCTGTGTAAGAGCAGTTGCATATGCGGTGGTGTGAATTTATCTGCAGTTCCATATACTATAAACATTAGGAAGCTGGTGAAACCGTTTCGTGCAGCAAAGGGTAGTAAATGGATCACAAAAGCGGCAAAGATGAATACTCCATATACCACGCCTGCTACACAAAACTTAAACTTAAGTGATTATACAATTATTTCACCAGCTTTTTAACGTGTATGGTGTATGGAACAGCAGATAAATTCTCACCGCCACATACACAACTGCTCTTACACAGCATGTCAAAGCTTTGTATTAGTGAGTGGGTTAAAACATCCAACAATCTTGAAAATGATCACGTGTCAAATTTGCAATCGCAATAAATAACGTTTTAACAGTCTAAAACGGAATGATTTTTATCTAAAAATTTCACGAAGGCTGTCGAGCCAGCCGTAATCAAAAAGGAGGAAATGATAATGGTACACAAAGTACTTTCCGCCACACACTGCAGCGTGGCTTGCGGAGCATAGCTGCTGATGGTACATTTAGTTTCTAAATGGGCGCTACCCATTGCATTTTTTCATACAAATTTCTCGTGATAAGTAGTGTGCACTGATCTTCAGGTATTTCACATATCTTCATTTCAGTTATCTACATGTACGTCTACCTCTACATGAATAATCCGCGCGGTAGTGCATAGGGCTTGGCGGATACTAGGAGTACTTTCATTCGTTAGTTGGCACTCTCGCTTCAGTTCCACTCGCACTGATATCCCTTATCTTGTTGTTGCTGTCCTCTCACGAGGTATGTGAAGGGGAACCTTTATACGGTTTTGTGTAGGATAGTGCTGCAGTAAGTTTGCTGAAAAATGTTTCGCGAAATGAACGTAGTTTTTTTTTTCCAAATGTACTTGTGTAAGATCCCAGAGCATCACTGTAAGACTGATACTTTCTGAATAGGCTGGTTACAAATTTAGCAACATGCCTCTCTGAATGTTATCCTGCTCTAATGGGGATCCAAACACTCAAGCACTACTAAAGAATACATGGCACTAGAGTAATGTGCCTCTCGACGATGGTGGTGACAAAAATTTGGCGTGGTGCAAGTCTTTCGATTGGACGTCACATCGGCGACTTGGGTGTTCCCAACCTACCTCAGTAATCCTACTGGGAAATGGGACATACGGTTTAACAAGGAATGAGAGCCACGCGTCGTTCCTAGTGAATCGTCACATCACTGGGAAATGAAGTCCACGTTAAAGACAGACTGAAATATTCCGTGATCCGACCGGGATTGGATTCAGCAAACTTCGGTTTCCAGCCGCTTGCTTTACCACCAGAACACCATGTCAGACAGTTCATATTTACTACCTACTAGCTGCACTAGCATGCATCGCAATGCCACGTAAAGAAGAAAATAAGTGTTTGGTTTTACAATCTATATACTGAAGTGCTTTTGAATACACAGTATGTTTGGCTTTTTCGTTTGGTGCGTACACAAATAAATCATACGGTTTCCCGACGCCTGAACGAGCCGCATAGTGTCGCACACGTTTGACAGAAAATACTACAAATACCAGGTTCGTCTAGACAACGTAAAAATATTTTATCTGTGGTTAACCATTACATGCTACACCTGGAAAAAGTATAAAACATCTTTTGTCTGCGCAAAATCAGCGATATTATGACAATAGTACTGTTAAAAGTACACTAATGACCATTAAAATTGCTACGCCCAGAAGAAATGCAGATTATAAACGGGTATTCATTGGACAAATATATTATACTAGAACTGACATGTGATTACATTTTCACGCAATTTGGGTGCATAGATCCTGAGAAATCAGTACCCAGAACAAACACCTCTGACCGTAATTACGGCCTTGATACGCCTGGGCATTGATTCAAACAGAGCTTGGATGGCGTGTACAGGTACAGCTGCCCATGCAGCTTCAACGCGATACCACAGTTCATCAAGAGCAGTGACTGGTGTATTGTGACGAGCTAGTTGCTTGGCTACCATTGACCAGACGTTTTCAATTGGTGAGAGATCTGGAGAATGTGCTGGCCAGGGCAGCAGTCGAACATCTTCTGTATCCAGAAAGGCCCGTGCAGGACCTGCAACATGCGGTCGTGCATTATCCCGCTTAAATGTCGGGTTTCGCAGGGATCGAATGAAGGGTAGAACCACGCGTCATAACACATGTGAAATGTAACGTCCACTGTTCAAAGTGCCGTCAATGCGAACAAGAGGTGACCGAGACGTGTAACCAATGGCACCCCATACCATCACGCCGGGTGATACGCCAGTATGGCGATGACGAATACACGCTTCCAATGTGCGTTCACCGCGATGTCGCCAAACACGCATGCGACCATCATGATTCTGTAAACAGAACCTGGATTCATCCGAAAAAATGACGTTTTGCCATTCGTGCACCCAGGTTCGTCGTTGAGTGCACCATCGCAGGCGCTCCTGTCTGTGATGCAGCGTCAAGGGTAACCGCAGCCATGGTCTCAGAGCTGACAGTCCATGCTGCTGCAAACGTCGAACTGTTCGTGCAGATGGTTGTTGTCTTGCAAGCGTCCCCACCTGTTGACTCAGGGATCGAGACGTGGCTGCACGATCCGTTACAGCCATGTGGATAAGATGCCTGTCATCTCGACTGCTAGTGATAGGAGGCTGTTGGGAACCAGCACGGTGTTCCGTATTACCATCCTGAACCCACCGATTCCATATTCTGCTAACAGTCATTGGATCTCGACAAACGCGAGCAGCAATGTCTCGATACGATAAACCGCAATCGTAATAGGCTACAATCCGACCTTTATCAAAGTCGGAAACGTGATGGTACGCATTTCTCCACCTTACACGAGGCATCACAACAACGTTTCACCAGGCAACGCCGGTCAACTGCTGTTTGTGTATGACAAATCGGTTGGAAACTTTCCTTATGTCAGCACGTTGTAGGTGTCGCCACCGGCGCCAACCTTGTGTGAATGCTCTAAAAGCTAATCATTTGCATATCACAGCATCCTCTCCCTGTCGGCTAAATTTCGCGTCTGTAGCACGTCATCTTCGTGGTGTAGCAATTTTAATGTCCAGTAGTGTATTTTATTGAGGTCCCTTAACGTACGACATGCTTGAATTGAGTACGCGGGTGGACTACTACGATAATAGATTTATGAAAACACGCCCGTATTAGAATCAAACGTTATCAAAATTTCAAATCAGTCGGTCACGAACTTTGAGATTTTCTATTAAGAACAAACGAATAGAAACTGTAAATCTTCCTAACTGCAAATCTCGGAAAGTTCTTGATAGATTGATTTGAAATTTTTGACCCAATGTTGCAATGGAATACGCCTGTGGTTTTTATATACTTTTTTAATGCGTTTGGGAAATGTGTTGCGAATAGTTTTAGTAGTAAAGCAGTAACAAAACAAAACGTTGTGCATGGCGCGGCAGATTCTCACACATCTCTAAGTTTATGACGCCCCACCTCCTGAACTATTTCTCCTACAGCGATATGCCGGCCTGTGTGGCAGAGTGGTTCTAGGCACTTCAGTCTGGAACCGCGCGACCGCTACGGACGCAGGTTCGAATCCTGCCTCGGGCATGGATGTGTGTGATGTCCTTAGGTTAGTTAGGTTTAAGTAGTTCTAAGTCTAGGGGACTGATGACCTCAGATGTTAAGTCCCATAGTGCTCAGAGCCATTTGAACCTACAGCGATATACATATGCCAGCACATTTAGTAATATATGTGGATAATGTACACAAAATATGAACCGAATAGAGTTAGTAGTAACAAGTAATACATTCAAACGTCACGCCTGATGCGGCAGCTTTAGGGCATGTACAGGAAAATGTGCCGTGCGGGATTAGCCGAGCGGTCTGAGGCGCTGCAGTCATGGACTGTGCGGCTGGTCCCGGCTGAGGTTCGAGTCCTCCCTCGGGCATGGGTGTTTGTGTTTGTCCTTAGGATAATTTAGATTAAGTAGTGTGTAAGCTTAGGGACTGATGACCTTAGCAGTTAAGTCCCATAATATTTCACACACATTTGAACAGGAAAATGTAGTAAGAGATAACCTCTTTTCCTTTCATGTGCTCAGAGCCATTTGAACCTACAGCGATATACATATGCCAGCACATTTAGTAATATATGTGGATAATGTACGCAAAATATGAAGCGAATAGAGTTAGTAGTAACAAATAATACATTCAAACGTCACGCCTGATGTGGCAGCTTTAGGGCATGTACAGGAAAATGTAGCAAGAGATAACCTCTTTTCCTTTCATCATTTTGTGGGGGGTGTCAGCAAGAAAAACTTCCGTAAAGGTTTGAAATTATAAATTATGTAATGTTTGTTGCCAGTGGAAAAGTGCTCTCATTCTCAAATAGTCGATGCATAAACCTGGGTATTTTCGCACGGTGGCATCTCATTGTTTATAATGTAACGTCTCCTGATCTGTGTGTCGTACTTTTTTGGGGGGGGCTAGGAATCTTCGCGGGTGTACGGAGAACAACGCAGTAAAGTTTCATCGCAATTAGATGTATGGTTTAGAAACGCATAGAGGTCAGATATACAAAGAAACATTAATTTTTATTTGTAGAGACTGAATTTTTCCTCGCACTAAGAAGCATTTTCTTACACTTAGCCACATTTAAGGGATGCTTCCATTCATTATACTCAGTGGGTAGTCTACTTATGTTGTTATGAATTTCCCTACAATTACGCATGAAGATACCTTTCAGCACACATCGAAGTCGTCAATCAGTGTCTTAATGTGTGTTGATCACTCTGTGTGATGAGGTATTTGCTTTGAAAGCTTTTCTTTCTGATGAGAATTTGCCAACCAGGACGACTACAAGGTTTTATCACTCAGTAAATCATTTATCCGTAGATTTTCCGCATGGCCGTCATTCAACTACAGAGAGTATGTTACTCTAGTATGGTTGGTAATACATATCTGATGCATTCAAAAGCTTAAATTCCTGCTGCAGCAGTGTGTTTATATTGTAAATCGAATAAAGGAGGATTAGGGTGTAACGTAACGTCGACGTCGTCGTTAGAGACGGACCACAAGCTCTGATTAATAGGTGTGCTTTTCTTCCCCTTACATAGTTGGAACTGCCGTTGATTGCAGTCTTCATTTATGAACTACACTTGCATTACTATTTTCCATCAACTGAGTTAATCTGATGTACTATTCCTGAATGTGTCTACAAACAATTCCATTCCTACTGAGTAACAAGAGAACACCGCTGTTTCATTTGCGAAGTCTGCAGTTTTACGCAGAGGTCAGTCGTTTACAAAGCTTTACTCCTCATTACTGTAGCAGCTAGGATATATTCATGAAGGGTTTCACTTTATGTAAAAAACTACATAGACTCTCAATCCTGCCTCGCGTAATTTTTAAATCACCTAAAAACTTTTGTTCTTCAGCAATCTTAGATTGTTAAATTTAACAAAACTTTATGTAATAAATATTCAACTGTAGCGACACTCGGTCGTAATTTTCATCAAAATATTTTTCTTCGATTGGACGATTAATCGGTAAATAGGGTGTCAAACAAATGATTTTAAAATGTTTAGAGTCAGGCTATCTAAAGAATATGCTAGCGAATTCCTTTTGTGTGCATGCAGTTTATTGTGGCATGCACTTTATTTTAAGCGTGTTTTGGATTTTCCCATAACATACCTTCATTGCGAGTCGTTTTCAGCTTAAAGGACATGATGTGATGTATTTGCCGCAGGTTTGCTTCTGACGGCTGCTTTGCTTCAGTGGAGTTGGGTCACAGTGTCTTGCCCTACGCAGCTGGACGTCGATTTTAATTTATTAAAGTTAACGACGTTTCAATCTAACTGTTGTCCATCACTGCAAAGTGACTTCTACCCAGCTGAATTCTTCAGAGATATAAGGGGCGATCAAAAAGACTCCGTTTGAGAACGTTGCTGCAGCGTATATGCAACGCAGCGCGACTCCGACGCGGGTATATAAGCACTGACACCTAGGCAAGGGAGAAGTGTGGCATTCGTGTGTTTCCTGCGTGCGTGCAGTAAATGCAGGAACGTGAACTCTGTCAAAGTTACTACCAAATGCCTCCAAAAATACCAACGTGCTGTTATTCTTTTCTTCGCTCACGAAGGACAAACACCGGTAGAAATCCATCGGAGGTTGAAGAATGTGTATGGGGCAGCATGACTGTCGAAAACCACCGTTGTGGAATGGTGCTACTGCTTCACGATAACGCGCGTCGCCATATCGCGAATGTCGTAACACAGATGTTACGCCGACTCAAGTGGGAGACACTCGAGCACCCGACTTATAGTCCTCATCGTTCCCCAGAAGATTATCACGTCTTCGGTCCCTTAAAATGGCCTTGAAGGGTCGACGATTCCTGTTGGACGAGGGCGTGCGGCAGGCAGTTACGGACTTCTTCACGCAACAGGACACGGCGTTTTACCAAACGGGTATCTTCAGCTTGGTGTGTCGGTGGGATGATTGCCTCAATGCTCACGGCGATTTTGCCTGACTGGCATGCGGATTCTGGACTGTACGGCCTTCGAACAGAAACATTTTGATCGCCGCTTATACACTACTGGCCATTAAAATTGCTGCTTCACCAACATGACGTGCTACAGACGCGAAATTGAACCGACACGAAGAAGATGCTGTGATATGCAAATGATTGGCTTTTCAGAGCATTCACACAAGGTTGGCGCCTGTGGCGACACCTACAACGTGTTGAAATGAGGAAAGTTTTCAACCGATTTGTCATACACAAACAGCAGTTGACCGGCGTTGCCTGGTGAAACGTTGTTCTGATGCCTCGTGTAAGGAGGAGAAATGTGTACCATCACGTTTCCGACTTTGATAAAGGTCGGATTGTAGCCTATTACGATTGCGGTTTATCGTATCGCGACATTGCTGCTCGCGTTTGTCGAGATACAATGACTGTTATCAGAATATGGAATCGGTGGGTTCAGGAGGGTAATGCGAAACGCCGTGCTGTATCCCAACGGCCTCTTCTCACTAGCACTCGAGATGACAGGCATCTTATCCGCATGGCTGTAACGGATCGTGCAGCCACGTCCCGATCCCTGAGTCAACAGATGGGGCCGTTTGCAAGACAACAACCATCTGCAGGAACAGTTCGACGACGTTTGCAGCAGCATGGTCTAGCAGCTCGGAGATCATGGCTGCGATTACCCTTGACGCTGCATTACAGGCAGGAGCACCTCCGATGGTGTACTCAACGACGAACCTGGATCCACGAATGGCAAAACGTCATTTTTTCGGATGAATCCAGGTTCTGTTTACAGCATCATGATGGTCGCATCCGTGTTTGGCGACATCGCGGTGAACGCACATTGGAAGCGTGTATTCGTCATCGCCATACTGGCGTATCACCTGGCGTGATGGTATGCGGTGCCATTGGTTACACGTCACCTCTTGTTCGCATTGACGGCACTTTGAACAGTGGACGTTACATTTCAGATGTCTTACGACCCGTGGCTATACCCTTCATTCGATCTTTCCGAAACCCTACATTTCAGCAGGATAATGCACGACCACATGTTGCAGGTCCTGCACGGGCCTTTCTGGATACAGAAAATGTTCGACTGCTGCCCTGGCCAGCACATTCTCCAGATCTCTCACCAATTGAAAACGTCTGGTCAATGGTGGCCGAGCAACTGGCTCGTCACAATACGCCAGTCACTACTCTTGATGAACTGTGGTATCGTGTTGAAGCTGCATGGGCAGCTGTACCTGTACACGCCATCCAAGCTCTGTTTGAATCAATGCCCAGGCATGTCAAGGCCGTTATTACGGCCAGAGGTGGTTGTTCTGGGTACTGATTTCTCAGGATCTATGCACCCAAATTGCGTGAAAATGTAATCACATGTCAGTTCTAGTATAATATATTTGTCCAATGAATACCCGTTTATTATCTGCATTTCTTCTTGGTGTAGCAATTTTAATGTCCAGTAGTGTATATTCTTGTTCTTACGTTCAAAATAAATGTATAACGGTACACGAAAACCAGTTGTGATAACAGCAACACCAAAGAGGACACATGAGATGAAACGAGCTTTATACGGCGGGTTTTACATAGTCCGACGAGCTGCCACAGACCCTCTGTATATGGTGCCATGGAATCAGAGCCTGGATATGTTCCTGGTGGTTATTAGTCCACGCGATTTGCTCGAGATCACTGAGAATTAGAATTGATTGCCGTAGGAGCATGCCGAAAAAGTTGCCGTTCAATCGTATTCCAGATATGTTCGATGTGTGACGTGGCTACTTATCGTTTCCAGCAGTCAGTAAAAAACCTTTCTAGTTTCAGTATAGAGTAACTCATGCGAGAAGGAATTGTGGTGGTTCGTCTTATTTGTCAGTAATAAACATTAATTTCAGTTACATCTTGGAAGCCATTGTCCAGACGTAAAGTGGTTACCTATTACAGCATTCCGACGGACAATTAAGAGAGCCACAGTCCCCTATTCAGATACTCAGACACTAATCATCTTCGGAACTATGTGGAAATTGTGCATCTCTATCGTGGGAAAGGGTCTATAGGAGGTTAATTGCTCTTTCCCTTATCCGACCTTTTACGAAATATCAACTGCGTACCTACATCGTCTAAGCGACTAAGGTGTTTGTTCAGTGTAGTGTCTTTGTCATGGATAAGTATGGAATACAAAGCAGAGATAGAGATAGAGATAGAGATAGAGATAGAGAGAGAGAGAGAGAGAGAGAGAAGCCCAGCATCGGCACACACCCTTTTCTTTTCGTGTAGCTTCAAGGGTTCCACCGGGCTAAACATTCCCTTCCAATGGGAGTATGACTATCGCAAATGATGCATATGCCCCCACTCCATAACGGGCTGCTGAGAGATACGAAATTTAGCCTCAGACAGTCACGTAAGATGTGGGCAGGAACTTGGCAACATCATCTCTCGTCTCCTCTCGTTGCAACGCCTTCTCGTCCAGTGTAACCATATTAGTGCGTGTTATATACTTTTTTGTGAAAAGAACGTCGTGCAATATGAGTTCGCGTAATAGTCGCATGCTGATCGAAACTAGCAAAACACACATTTAATCATCCCATCAGATTGGTTAGGCTGTCAACATGATAAAATTTACTGAATATCTGACATTGCTAATGTCTCGGAACGCTTTCTTTTTTAGTACAGTCGATTTACTAAATTCTCGCTGTACATGAAACCTCTGCTACTATGTCATTACTGAAATTATTCGTGGTATTTAGAGAGATGTACAATAAGGAAAAGTAAATTTCGAACGGTTTACTGGTGCGTACGTTCTGTGTGCGTGTTTGCTGGCTGCCATGCGTCTTTGGCAGGTGGCGCACTGGACGCCTAACGAAGCACCGACATCCTTCGATTACAGGTGCAATCAGTGCGTGGACACTCCTCGGCTCCTGTATTATTTACTGATCCTGAGTGGCCTCTCTATTCTGGACGTTGTGATCGGAGATTCGTGGGTAGGGACATGGTGGGGAAAGGAATTTATTGACGCTTACCTGTAGCGTGTCGCTACACACAGCTCGGTGATTCCTCACCTTTTATCAGTTTTTTGTAGGACATTTCCGGCAGTTACTGTCAACCAATGTCCATCCGTTGATACTGGTTCTTTCCCAGGGCTAGAGGATTAATTTACCCGAGGAGCGCCATTGTAGAGGTGGGCAGTCGTGGCCCAGACAGTGTTCTCAGAGCTGGTTGGAAGCGCACAGCGCCGGAGGCAATGGGCGTTGCAGGCGACGTCGGGGAGGGGCGGGGGGGGGGGGGGGGGAGAAACGGGAGCGGAATCTGATTAGGGGTGTAGTGTTCGACTGTTATGTGCCCTCGATCAATTGCCAGTGGTTTCCCTGGAAGGAGGGAGTATGTGGAGAGGGTGGGTGACCTTGAATTTAAGTAGCACAGTTGTATAAACTGTCACAAAGTCCTTATCTGTGACCTTGAGATAAGATCGTTATTTGGGCCAGAACGCCCACTGATAGATACCCTATTACTTATCAGTTACAGCATTATATCACTGGAAGTGTGAGTTGCTTTTCCACCTTGCCCCAGGGCTTCAGTGGGTACAGTTAACCTACTGTCCTCCATTCCAAGAATCTCCAACAATTTCTTAATTTGGGAATATGGCCTGACTAGAACTCTCAAAGTGGTGAAATTAAAGGACTGCCCTTGAGACGTGCAGTTTTGAAAATTATTTTTTAAGTTAATGAGTGATGGGGATTTCGAAAAACTAAAGGAAACACTATAAAGCACGGTGACATTAAATCGATCTAACGTTAGGAGGCGCCTTTAGAGCTGATTAAAATTAACTACGAGGACCTTTTTTTTAAATAGATGACTTTTTTCTCATAAAACTTGCAGCTGTAGGTTTAGCGAAGGTTAAACTACATTGCATGGAAAAAAACATTTACTTTGGCATGTACACATTAAACCTTTCTAAATTCTAGATGTAAAAGAGCCATAGATGGGTTATGAGAGCACATTTTTTAGTAGGAAAGTTCATTTATATAGCTTGATCTTCTAGGTGAAAAATTGGGATCCATAAGAAGTAAAAGGCTGCTATTCCAATGCATTTGACACATGGAAGAGCTCTCTATATTCAGTCTTGCATGACTGCCACTGACAACATTACCGGGAACTGATAAACGAGGCAAATGGTAGAAGTTAGTGGAATTGATAGAGCTAAGATGTAACATGTACACTGCCGGGAAACAGGCAGAACCGTTCTGACATGACAACTGAATACCTTCCAGCTTCTAAAGCAGAATGTGGTAGGCAGCCTTCCAGCTTGCCTTGCCACAAGCTACTGTTTCGTGTTGGAAATGTGGCATGACATTTCTTCCCTCTTTAGATGATGTGGTCCACCGGATCGAGGACCGGTATTGCTTCTGCAAATCACTTAACATTATATTTTACATTTTTTACATTTATGGTCATTTATCGTTTCAACTGCTTTGTACTAATCCACTCCCCTTTACAAAGTTCGATGACTGGTGTACGTAACGACTATTTATTTACTAAGGGTGAGTCACTTGGTTGATATATGGCGTACAGGGAGTTCAGGAGGGTGGGCGGCTTTTCGCCGATAGACTGTACAAACAAGATGCAAATGTAAGGTGGTACTCGAGGTTGACGCCCATCTGTATAATTTATGGTGGTAATTACTGCGATATTGTTGCACATGCCTGAAGCATCTGCTCTGTGCTCATTTAGACACTTAAGTAGGATGTGATGTGTGGTTCTGTTCATAAAGGTCCGATTTTGGGCGGGTAATATACCCAAGGGTTTGCCAGGCAGGTAGGGTAACGGGTATGATATGTTCAGAACCGTAGCCCTTTCATGGATGCTGGATGCTGGCCCTGAAATGTCACACGCCGTCAGTGGCGTAGGTTAGCGACACGCAAGTCACCGATGTTACGTCAAAGTTATAAATATTCCCACCATTCTGCAACCTTAGGTCGCCCATGCTCGTAACAATTCACGGTAACCACCACTGGATCGTATATATATTATACCCAGTGTGGATCGGCTTTCTGGAAATAGGATTGCGGTGTTAGGATGTCCTGTGGGCATCCTTTAGCCCATATTTCTCCTAGGAATAATTCTACTTCGCAAGCCCCCGTGGTTGTCTGGATTACTTCGGACAGGCATTACACAACCATTCAACTATAAGTCTCTAAAATACTGCAAATATTACGATATGCCCTTCCTAAGACTTCCATATGCCCTTCCTAAGACTTCCATGAACCATGGACCTTGCCGTTGGTGGGGAGGCTTGCGTGCCTCAGCGATACAGATAGCCGTACCGTAGGTGCAACCACAACGGAGGCGTATCTGTTGAGAGGCCAGACAAACGTGTGGTTCCTGAAGAGGGGCAGCAGCCTTTTCAGTAGTTGCAAGGGCAACAGTCTGGATGATTGACTGATCTGGCCTTGTAACAATAAGCAAAACGGCCTTGCTGTGCTGGTACTGCGAACGGCTGAAAGCAAGGGGAAACTACGGCCGTAATTTTTCCCGAGGGCATGCAGCTTTACTGTATGATTAAATGATGATGGCGTCCTCTTGGGTAAAATATTCCGGAGGTAAAATAGTCCCCCATTCGGATCTCCGGGCGGAGACTACTCAAGAGGATGTCGTTATCAGGAGAAAGAAAACGCGTTCTACGGATCGGAGCGTGGAACGTCAGATCCCTTAATCGGGCAGGTAGGTTAGAAAATTTAAAAAGGGAAATGGATAAGTTGAAGTTAGATATAGTGGGAATTAGTGAAGTTCGGTGGCAGGAGGAACAAGACTTCTGGTCAGGTGACTACAGGGTTATAAACACAAAATCAAATAGGGGTAATGCAGGAGTAGGTTTAATAATGAATAGGAAAATAGGAATGCGGGTAAGCTACTACAAACAGCATAGTGAACGCATTATTGTGGCCAAGATAGATACGAAGCCCACACCTACTACAGTAGTACAAGTTTATATGCCAACTAGCTCTGCAGATGACGAAGAAATTGAAGAAATGTATGATGAAATAAAAGAAATTATTCAGATTGTGAAGGGAGACGAAAATTTAATAGTCATGGGTGACTGGAATTCGGTAGCAGGAAAAGGGAGAGAAGGAAACATAGTAGGTGAATATGGATTGGGGCTAAGAAATGAAAGAGGAAGCCGCCTGGTAGAATTTTGCACAGAGCACAACTTAATCATAGCTAACACTTGGTTCAAGTATCATAAAAGAAGATTGTATACATGGAAGAAGCCTGGAGATACTGACAGGTTTCAGATAGATTATATAATGGTGAGACAGAGATTTACGAACCAGGTTTTAAATTGTAAGACATTTCCAGGGGCAGATGTGGACTCTGACCACAATCTATTGGTTATGACCTGTAGATTAAAACTGAAGAAACTGCAAAAAGGTGGGAATTTAAGGAGATGGGACCTGGATAAACTGAAAGAACCAGAGGTTGTACAGAGTTTCAGGGAGAGCATAAGGGAACAATTGACAGGAATGGGGGAAAGAAATACAGTAGAAGAAGAATGGGTAGCTTTGAGGGATGAAGTAGCGAAGGCAGCAGAGGATAAAGTAGGTAAAAAGACGAGGGCTAGTAGAAATCCTTGGGTAACAGAAAAAATATTGAATTTAATTGATGAAAGGAGAAAATATAAAAATGCAGTAAATGAAGCAGGCAAAAAGGAATACAAACATCTCAAAAATGAGATCGACAGGAAGTGCAAAATGGCTAAGCAGGGATGGCTAGAGGACAAATGTAAGGATGTAGAGGCCTATCTCACTAGGGGTAAGATAGATACTGCCTACAGGAAAATTAAAGAGACCTTTGGAGATAAGAGAACGACTTGTATGAATATCAAGAGCTCAGATGGAAACCCAGTTCTAAGCAAAGAAGGCAAAGCAGAAAGGTGGAAGAAGTATATAGAGGATCTATACAAGGGCAATGTGCTTGAGGACAATATTATGGAAATGGAAGAGGATGTAGATGAAGATGAAATGGGAGATATGATACTGCGTGAAGAGTTTGACAGAGCACTGAAAGACCTGAGTCGAAACAAGGCCCCCGGAGTAGACAACATTCCATTGGAACTACTGACGGCCTTGGGAGAGCCAGTCCTGACAAAACTCTACCATCTGGTGAGCAAGATGTATGAAACAGGCGAAATACCCTCAGACTTCAAGAAGAATATAATAATTCCAATCCCAAAGAAAGCAGGTGTTGACAGATGTGAAAATTACCGAACTATCAGTTTAATAAGTCACAGCTGCAAAATACTAACACGAATTCTTTACAGACGAATGGAAAAACTAGTAGAAGCCAACCTCGGGGAAGATCAGTTTGGATTCCGTAGAAACACTGGAACACGTGAGGCAATACTGACCTTACGACTTATCTTAGAAGAAAGATTAAGGAAAGGCAAACCTACGTTTCTAGCATTTGTAGACTTAGAGAAAGCTTTTGACAATGTTGACTGGAATACTCTCTTTCAAATTCTAAAAGTGGCAGGGGTAAAATACAGGGAGCGAAAGGCTATTTACAATTTGTACAGAAACCAGATGGCAGTTATAAGAGTCCAGGGACATGAAAGGGAAGCAGTGGTTGGGATGGGAGTAAGACAGGGTTGTAGCCTCCACCCGATGTTGTTCAATCTGTATATTGAGCAAGCAGTAAAGGAAACAAAAGAAAAATTCGGATTAGGTATTAAAATTCATGGAGAAGAAATAAAAACTTTGAGGTTCGCCGATGACATTGTAATTCTGTCAGAGACAGCAAAGGACTTGGAAGAGCAGTTGAATGGAATGGACAGTGTCTTGAAAGGGGGATATAAGATGAACATCAACAAAAGCAAAACAAGGATAATGGAATGTAGTCGTATTAAGTCGGGTGATGCTGAGGGAATTAGATTAGGAAATGAGACACTTAAAGTAGTAAAGGAGTTTTGCTATTTGGGGAGCAAAATAACTGATGATGGTCGAAGTAGAGAAGATATAAAATGTAGACTGGCAATGGTAAGGAAAGCGTTTCTGAAGAAGAGAAATTTGTTAACAACGAGTATAGATTTAAGTGTCAGGAAGTCATTTCTGAAAGTATTTGTATGGAGTGTAGCCATGTATGGAAGTGAAACATGGACGATAAATAGTTTGGACAAGAAGAGAATAGAAGCTTTCGAAATGTGGTGCTACAGAAGAATGTTGAAGATTAGATGGGTAGATCACATAACTAATGAGGAAGTATTGAATAGGATTGGGGAGAAGAGAAGTTTGTGGCACAACTTGACCAGAAGAAGGGATCGGTTGGTAGGACATGTTCTGAGGCATCAAGGGGTCACCAATTTAGTATTGGAGGGCAGCGTGGAGGGTAAAAATCGTAGAGGGAGACCAAGAGATGAATAAACTAAGCAGATTCAGAAGGATGTAGGTTGCAGTAGGTACTGGGAGATGAAAAAACTTGCACAGGATAGAGTAGCATGGAGAGCTGCATCAAACCAGTCTCAGGACTGAAGACCACAACAACAACAACAAGACTATGGACAATTGTTTAAAACAAACGTCATCTCAGCTATACTGCGAAACAAAACAGATCCCTGGCTCACTGCACTAGCACACAAATAGATGATATTTCAATCAGAAAAAATACAATTGTTCCTAAATACTGACTAAATCATCTGTCAGTCAGCAGTGACTCCCATTTATCCTACCAAAATGATAACTTACAAGAGTAGTTCATTACCTCTGTGAAAATTACACTTCCATGCAGGTGCAACAATCCACTATTTCTACCACTTGTTGCTATAATTCACTTTCTCCGCCTGAGCGGATGCTCATGGTAAGCACCCTTTTCATCTAAAAACAAACTACAGGTGAAAATTGAGCCACGTCCTTTATTCATAATAAGTAACAGTGCCCATACTAACTGGGCACAAACCAGTATATGTTCTTTTATAAATTCACTGTAAACACGCTCAAATCATCGCCTGAGTCGGTCATAAACTGCATTCGAAAACCAGAATTGGAAATATGTTTGGAAGCAAATTGACTCACTCTTGTACAATATTTAAAGGTAAGAAGGTCAGAGACGGTCTACCACTAGGACAGTGTAGCGCCAAGCCCAGACATGATGTACTTCAGGTCATGACTGCGGCGGTCCATGCCTTGTTGCATGTTGCACGACAAAGTTCCAGCTCTAGTAGCAGGCTGCAGGGTTTGGTGTGGTAACACAGTTCGTTCCCTTGCCGGAACGGAGGTTCAGACATGGCAACTCGATACTTTCCAGCTCCTGCAGTGGAACGTGGTAGCCAGACTTCCGGCTTGCCAGGACGCAAGTTACAGATGCTGATTTGGAAAGGCAGTGGCGTACAACTGGCGGAAAGCTAAACATTTGCTTAATACAGCACTTAGTCATATTTCTCAAAATAAAAGTTACTGTGTTGTACATTGGCTCTGAGCACAATGAGACTTAACTTCTGAGGTCATCAGTCCCCTAGAACTTAGAAGTACTTAAACGTAACTAACCTAAGGACATCACACACACCCATGCCCGCGGCAGGATTCGAACCTGCGACCGTAGCGGTCGCGCGGTTCCAGACTGTAGCGCCTAGAACAGCTCGGCCACCCCAGCCGGCTATGTTGTACATTCTTCCCTTAATCGTCATCGAAGTGCAAAAGTTGAGCTTCACTAGAATGATCAAAACACAGCAAAATGGAACAACTCATCGCAAAGATCTGGACAGCGTTATCACTGTGGCTTTTGATATTGGACTACTACAGTATGGGTACGCCTAAAATGATTCGAGATGTCCACATGTTGTCTTTATCAAGGGAATGTACTGTTCCATTCCGCTGTCCAGCTAAAAAAAGTATTGTTCTAATCTAAGTTCAAGCATATTCTTTGCAGTATTGTCGGAAATTTTCGAAATACTTGGAGAACAAATATAAGGTAACAAGACTATTGTAATAATGAGACACACTGAAAGCGTTTTGGCACTAAATAATATATGCACACTCGCAGAAGTAGAGAAAGTTAACCTTATCGCCGTCGACAGTCAATGTATTGCGTCTAATTTTCTTCATCTTTTCGTTTTAGATGAATGTGTCAACTTTCTTAAGCAACAAGCTGAGAGCATTGGTTTGGATTTCAAAGTGTATTCAGTGACTGCGGGCAAACCGATCGTCGTGCTAACATGGGAAGGAAAAAAACCATCAGCATCTTCTATCCTCCTGAATTCTCATATGGATGTAGTTCCGGTGTTTCCGGTAAGTTTCCTGCCTTCTCAAATAATACAAATCTTTTGTTTTGATTTTCTTATAATTGTGGTTTAGGTTAGTTTGTTGTTCGAAAAGTTGTTATATAAGCGTGAAAAAAGTTCAAAAAATGTATTGACCTCCCATCTATAGTACAAATTAAATGAAATTTTTGTTTCTGCCGCAGATTCGTTGTTCCACATCATC
This sequence comes from Schistocerca serialis cubense, assembly GCF_023864345.2. NCBI lineage: Eukaryota > Metazoa > Arthropoda > Insecta > Orthoptera > Acrididae > Schistocerca > Schistocerca serialis. The sequence continues at coordinate 310,998,745 of NC_064640.1, forward strand.
TTCGTTTTGTAATCGGTGTAATTTCTATAATTTCTTCTTTTATAACTTGTCTTCCAATATTTCCAGGCCAGAAATGTAAATCATACCACCTGTGAGATTGTCCGACACAAAAAATTAGTATATGAAGTTTTCATGTAAATTAGCCGTATCGAACAGATGTGAAATAAGGAGGCCTGACCCTACACCAAGACCATGGGAACGACACCCTAGCTGCCTAGCAAGTCTTCATTTGAAGGTGGTGTCACCACTTAAGGCATGTTCTGTATGTGGCGTTTGTATAAACCCTTTCCCAGATAAGTGGAATGACCTTACAAACACTCCTCTGCGGCATGCCTGTAGCGCATTTGAGAGAGCCGCCACAGTTTGCTCATCATTCTGTCTCCAGTTTTTTCCGCGGAGGGTTGTTGCATGGGTAGCGAGCGGCAAACTATGTATTTGCCGAAACATCCTGGCAGATTAAAATTGTGTGTCGAACTGAGACTCGAATTCGGGACTGTTGCCTTTCGTGGGCAAGTGCTCTACCAACTGAGCTACCCAAGCACGACTCACGACTCGTCCTCACAGGTTTACTTCCGCCAGTACCTCGTCTCCTACCTCCTACGTATCTACATGCCATTATGACCATTTTTGTTGCACTACTGGTACGAACGTCCTGATACTGGAGTCTCTAAAATGTTTCCCGTTAATGCTGATACGGTTAAAAACCACAATGAGTTCCTTCAAAACACTGAATACTGTGCGCGGATACCGAATTAATTATGAAATTACACTACTCGAGACATTCAGGACGTCATGTAGGCGCCTATTACCGTTGAGAACTTCGCTTGATTAATTTAATATTTCCTTCAACAAGTTCTCGTTTTTTTACCTCAAAAGACTGGTATTATATAATCACTATTCTCGGACTGATTTAGAACATTTGATTCACTTATCAATTTATATAGCCGAAAAGTTAACAATGTTTTCTATAGCTTCTCGTAATGCAGTATTTATTCTGACACCCTCATATGTGATATATATGACTGTCTTGAATCGCTGTAGGAACACAGCATGGGAGAGTCATGTTCGCGGCCAACATGCATGGATGTTACGAGGCTTTTGTCGACTGTGTGCATTTTATCAACTAGATTTTTAACAAAATGTGTATACGTGGGGAATGCGTTTTATACTTTGACTTCATGTAATTTAACATGACAATTTTGTAACAAGTTCATAAGGTACTTGAAATTTTGTACATTTTATACACAGATCAAAAATTGTTCTGCATCACCCCGGTTCCCAGAACTCTGGAAGATAGACGTTGACTGTGGGTATTGTATCACAGACACAGTCCCTTTGGCGGTTCAGAGATGTCAGTAAACCCGCCCGAAGATGTAAACAACCATGCATGAGCAGCGCCTATTAGACAGAGGGGGTCCGACAGCCGATCAGTTAGTCATTCCACCAGGAAGGAGGTACACCGCTCGTGTTGTCTGTAGTTCATCCATGCCTAGACGGTCATTACCGTGGTTCGATCACGTCCGCATTGTTACTTTGTGCCAGGAAGGGCTCTCAACAAGGGAAGAGTCCATCCGTCTCGGAGTGAATCAAAGCGATGTTCTTCGGACATGGAGGAGATACAGAAAGACAGGAGCTGTCGATGACATGCCGCTTAGGCCGCCCAAGGGCTATTACTGCATTAGATGACGGTTACCTACGGATTATGGCTCGGAGGGACCCTGACAGCAACGCCATCATCTTGAATAATGCTTTTCGTGCAGCCACAGGACGTCGTGTTACGACTCAAACTGTGCGCAATAGGCTGCATGATGCGTAACTTCACTTCCGACGTCCATGGCGAGGTCCATCTTTGCAACCACGACACCATGCAGCGCGGTACAGATGAGCCCAACAACATGACGAATGGACCGATCAGGATTGGCATCACGTTCTCTTCACCACTGAGTGTCGCATATGCCTTCAACCAGACAATCGTCGGAGGCGTGTTTGGAGGCAGCCCGTGCATGCTGAACTCCTTAGATACACTGTCCACAAAGTGCAGCAAGGTGGAGGTTCCCTGCTGTTTTGGGGTGGCATTATGTGCGACCGACGTACGCCGCTGGTGGTCATGGAAGGCGCCGTAACGGCTGTACGATACGTGAATGCCATCCTCCGACCGATAGTGCAGCCATATCGGCAGCATATTGTACAGGCATCATTTGCCCAGCATGTTCTCCAGACATGAACCCTATCGAACATGCCTAGGATAGATTGAAAAGGGCTGTTTAAGGACGACGTGAGCCACCAACCACTCTGAGGGATCTACGCCGAGTTGCCGTTTAGGAGTAGGACAATCTGGACAACAGTACCTTGATGAACTTGTGGATAGTATGGTGGTAAGACATGTAATTTGTGGTTTTCATGAGCAATAAAAAGGGCGGAAATGATTATGTTGATCTCTATTCCAATTTTCTGTACAGCTTCCGGAACTCTCGGAATCGAGGTGATGCAAAACTTTTTTTGATGTGTTTATAATCCGTGAAATTAATTGTAGTCTACCTCCATCCCCCCCCCCCCCCCAACCAGTTATCTTTGTTTTCCCCTAATATCGGATGATGTCTGTATAAGACTCATGAAATAGGTCATCTTGAAACAGTAAAAATGTCTACACTGCGATCATGGAATGCGAAGTTGCGCAGTGTGTTAATTACGAATCATACCGATCGCTGCAGAGCACAAAAAAAGTGGCTCTGAGCACTATGGGACTCAACATCTGAGGTCATCAGTCCCCTAGAACTTAGAACTACTTAAACCTAACTAACCTAAGGACATCACACACATCCATGCCCGAGGCAGGATTCGAACCTGCGACCGTAGCGGTCTCGCAGTTCCAGACTGTAGCGCCTAGAACCGCACGGCCACTCTGGCCGGCTGCAGAGCACAGCTATGTAACTAACCCACTATATAGTTTAGACTGCTCGTTAGTCTGATAAGGAGGACGTCAGACCTTTTAACCTCGGATTTTGACGAGTCTTAGGCAAGTTGGAGAGGAACCTGTCCTGAGTACCTGCCTAGTGGCTTTCCATGCGACGGCCCCAAGTTTTGGGGAAAGTCAGTGCTGAAGTTTCACGTAAACCTTTATGCGTAGCATTACTCATGTTTCTATCAAGGAGTTCAGTGCAGCGGCTAAGAACGACGGCTGCCATGTTGGCGGTACGGGATTAAGTCCTGCCTGCGTACTTTTTAAATTCTATCGTACGCATCATCATTGAATTGTACGTCATGCAAAATTAGTAAAACAGTCATTTCCGCCTTAGTAATTCCATTAATAAATCAGTCTTTATAGCACACCTTCTTGAAACGTTTTTCGTTAGTGGTTCGCAGTTGCAATTCCAGGATGGTTTGCCATGAAGGGCAACAGAGCGGAGCGTAGATCATCGTCGACGTACCTCTGTGCTATAACGGTGCCGCGGATGACAATGACATTGCACCGCAGACCTTCGCTCCTGGTTGCCGTGCCGTAATCAGGTTGGTCTCCCACCGCTATCCGGAGCATCTCCAGATGCGTCTTCGCTGCTCATCGGGGCTCAGTTCGAAGCGGGACTCATACCTGAAGACAACTGTACCCCCGTCAATGAGAATCCAGGCCGACTGTGTGCGACGCCACTGCAAACGGGTGTTGGTGTACTGAGATTAATGGTAGTCGACGCAAGGGCCGCCGTGAGCTCAGCCCCTTCCCCGTGAGACGTCTATTAATTGTCCTTGTGATCTCCGAAGCATCAGTTGCACGTCGTATCGTTGATAATGATGAATCTGAGGCTCTGAGCGCCACTCTGACGATTTTTCGGTTCTTACGTTCTGTTGTCTCTCTAGGTCGACCGCTTCCTTCTTGACGCTGTGTTCAGTCATGGTTCACCCATTCCTGCCAACATCGTCGAACAGTGGCATCGTTTCTATTCAAATGTCGAGCGATTGGCCAATTATTCCAACTGGCTTCTTCGAGAGCAACTACACACCCTCTCCCAAATGCTGACTCCTGTGTATATTGTTCACACGCCTGTCTGCGAGGCATAGTTGTTGTTCAACTGAAGACATGGAATGAAAATCGAAAAGACTTTGTCGTGGTATCGATATGTCCCCTCTTTACTATCCTTGTCAGCTGCGAAGTTTACAGTTTTGCACTTTCTTTCGGTACCTGTATGAATATCTATTTGTGACCAATTTGTACAACTCCTTCGCGGTTCGTCGTTTTTCTTTCTTAGTGTATATTACATTGCAGAAATGAGTTTTTAGCCGGTTCTTTCTCATAGTGTAAACCAAGGCATGTACAGTGCTGGAATAATCTGTGCAGTTTTGCATATGGAAGATTTTGTTCGAATTGGTGTCAAATTGTTACGCTATATTAATTTCATAACAGAGTGGAAGTAAACCATTTTCCAAGTCCCTTTTTTTCACATGGTGTTGGTGTGTTATTTCTTACCACTGGTAGAGACATTGCCAAGTAATTCGTAAAGTAGTAACAAACGTTTTGGTTTGACAAATTCGGGATTTTCCCTACCACTCATCAATCATCGGTGCCCGGACTGCCTTTGAAGGAGGCAATGTATGCATGAGGCCTGAATCCTGTAGAAGTAGAAAAGGAAGCTGGCAGGAACTGTTATCGGTCGCGGTCCTCCTTGCCGCGTTGCGCGTGCCTTTACAAGGAGGACAGTATCTTGCCGGCCGTTGTGACAGAGAGTTCTAGGCACTTCAGTCTGGAACCGCGTGACCATTACGGTCGCAGGTTCGAATCCTGCCTCGGCAATGGATGTGTGTGATGTCCTTAGGTTAGTTTGGTTTAAGTAGTTCTAAGTTGTAGGGGACTGATGGCCTCAGATGTTAAGTCCCATAGTGCTCAGAGCCATTTGACAGTGTCTTCCTATGGAGTAGTTGACAGCAACACATATCGCTGCACTCTCTGTATTGTTGCCTGGGGTAATTACAATCCAGACTGGGGTTGCTTGTGCTGAATCAAACTAATCCATTTTTTACATTTAAAGCATCTAATTTGCAGGCTACTTTTGTACTTCATTTTTTTATGTTTGCCGTGTCATATATGCTCTATGCTTTGGCTAAGTTTAATCATCTTTGATAAATGCCTTCTAGTGAACTGCGGTATTGGTAGGACACAACTCCTATTCGGAAGGGCGGTTGTTCAAATCCCGTCCTGCGATCCAGATTTAGGTTCTTCGCGATTTTCGTAAATTGCTTAAAATGAATACCGAGATCGTTTTGTTGCAAAGGTGAGGCCGAATTCCTTCGCCATTCTTTGCCGATTCGAGCCTGTGCTCAGTCTTCCTGCCTACGATAAACGTCTTTCTGAATATCTTCATTTTTCCCCCTAACTTTTGCAGAACCCATACAGCACTATTTAGGAAATAAGTGTGATTCACACCCCCACAATCCTTACTGTACCAGTGAAATTGTTAGACTCCTGAGCCACAAGCAAAGCGAATACAAAGATTTTTAGTTTCTGTCTTCGTTCAGAGTTATTTTCTTTGTCACTCAGAAATAACCAGTCTCCTACAGTGCATAAATGGTAAAGTAGTAAGTAGCAAAAAGTACGTACATTAGTCGATAAGCTGCTAATGTCTAAAGGGGCGTTGTTCACTATAGTAGTATCATCGATGATTACGTTAAAGTAAATCCAGAAGATTATTATACAATTATCATGTTATTCCTAAACGTCTATCCTCCTCAGAGGTAGTTAAATGCATTACAATGAGGAATAAAAATGTCATATACATTAAACGTCTATGATTAATATTACGAAGCTGTGTAAAGTGGAGTGAACAGCAAATATTTTCACTTGGATTGGCACCACAACCGCATCATATTAATGAAATATTGTCACTGTACGTCTGTTTACGGTATGATATTCAATTTATTCCATTATCTATTTCAGCTTGCAGTGGAATACATTAAATTCCTTAGCACCTCAGTCACCTGCAGAAAATGTCATTTCATATGAACAGCAAATAAGTCGCAAGGAAGTAGAATAAATCATTTCCGTGTGTTTGAACAATTCTGCGAGTTCTTTCATCTGTAATTGAGAACACATACCAAGGCATCGGTGGCATTTTAGTACACCTTGAATACATCAGGTCACATCGTAGGTGGAGTGGCGGAGGCCATCGAAATGTGTAGCTGCAGGAGCACGACCTATTCTGTCAGGTCGTACGATGAAGTGCTACGGTGTTGCTGAAGCGAAATATGCAACAAACGTGGTATATTTCGAGAGGGGATGTGTGATAAATGATGTTTAATATCAGAGTCTGAGTCAACCGTTTCTTCTGGCTCCGCCATGGAAAAATGCTCCTATCGGAGCACAAAAAAGGCCAATATGCACGTGACACGGTAATAAGAGTATGTAAACGGAACATAAAAGGACGGGGGATCACCCTAGGGAAGATAGGGGTGCGAAGGGGGAAATCCACTGAGCTAAGCAACTTTGTCAAAGGGCATATCATTATTACGCAAAGCTTGTTAACTAGTATCTCGAAAACGGCGTAGCTGGTCGAATGTTATCGTGCTACTGTAGTGGGCTTCTATGGAAAGGAGTAGGACAGTGAAACTACCACTACGCGCTAATTGGTTCACAGAACAGGGGGTTCAGAAGCTTCCCTGTTCTTTAAAGTAGGATAGACAGTGATCTGTAGTATCTCTGCCGAAAGAGCACAATGCTGGTGCACGCACAAGTGTTTCGGAGCACACTGTTATTACGTGTTCACATGTTGACCCAGTGACATCGTCAGTTACGATTGCATTGGACACGGGACCATTGGGATTCGACCGTCGATCAATGGAAACGTGTCGGCTCTTCGGGTGAATCACATTTTTGCTACACTACGTCGCTGGTGGTCTCCACAAAGACTGTCATATAGGCGAACAGCGGCTCGAAACGTGCAGCGCACCACGGACGCAGGATGGTGGGAGCAGCATTATACTATGGGAGACATTCTACTGCTCTTGCATGGGACCTGTGGTAGTAATCGAAGACACGCTGACATCTGTGAACCATCTGCATCTCTTTATGCTGGATGTCTTCCCCGACAGCTATGTCATCTTTTAGCAGTATAATTGTCCGACTCTCTGAGCCAGAACCGTGCTACAGTGATTTGAGGAGCATTATAGTGAACTCAAGTCGATGATTCGGTGGCCAAATTTTCCTGTTGTAAATCCTATGGAACACATCTGGGTCACTATCGGGTGCTATCATGGCGTACGCAAATCAGCGGCCCGTTACTTATGCGAATACATGGCCTGTGCGTAGACATCAAATGCCACATACCTCCACAAACCTACCAACAAACTGTCAGATCCCTGATGTACAGAATCGGTGATGTATTTCGTTGCAAAGAGGGACAAAAAGCTATTAAGCAGGGGTCACACTGTTGTGGCTCATCAGTGTATAATGCAAAAGGTACCTACAGATTTGCTCCATTAGCCTAAGCTGGGGGAAGTGTGTAATATTCAAACTTCCACACCACTGTAGGATAGGTACAGTAAGAAGATCCTTCTGTTGGGTATACAATTAGTCCCTATACGGCAAGTCGGAAAAGAGAGAGTGAGGGAAACAGAGAGAGATATATACGTGCGTATCATACACCCTCCCTCTCGAAAAATATCTCTCTCCTTCATACCACATCTGTGTTACCACAGATGACGTGTCACTGATCTCGTTTTTACTAAGATTGTAGTACACGCGAGGCGCCAATTTGCTTCCACCGCTCTGAGTGGAATGCATAAGTTCTAATAAATGTTCACCAACCTGCATTCTTCTACAGTTGTCGTCCCCTGCGCAGAAAACAGCACGTTATCTTGAAGCTGTAAGAAACTGTTAGCAAGGAACCGTTATTTTAGAAATAATTAAAATTCCAATGTGTTTGTTTATACGGGATGCCACTCGCTTTTTACCGTCAGAACACGACAAACTGCACAATTATATTCCACTTTAGAGTCACAAATAATTTCTGTTCTTCAACAAACTGATGAACTGCGTATTTCCGTAATTACAGCTGTCAAATTTACAAACTACACATAGCAAATTAAGTCTCAACAGCAGACGACATGTCTGTTCTCAAACACTGCGGAACAAGCTCTGTTTCTACCTACTGTGGAGTACTAACGAAATCTTAGCTGACACTGGCGCGGCAGACATGTCTGTCTCCGAACTGCCGAACCGGCTATCATCTTACAGCCCATCCACTTCGACCGCACCGGCCGGAGTGGCCGAGCGGTTCTAGGCGCTACAGTCCGGAACCGCGACCGCTACGGTCGCAGGTTCGAATCCTGCCTCGGGCATGGATGTGTGTGATGTCCTTAGGTTAGTTACGTTTAAGTAGTTCTAAGTTCTAGGGGACTGATGACCTCGGAAGTTAAGTCCCATAGTGCTCCGAGCCATTTGAACCATTTGAACTTCGACCGCCATCAAGTTAGGCGCGATCCGAAGATCACCGAAGTGCTTCGTCTGTCTTTTCGTTTAGCAGTTTTATATTGTTCTGGTGGTTATTAATACTTGTAAAATAATGGAATGATAGCACTCTATAGAGAGATACCTTAATTTGAAATCATAGTAAATACGCTGTTAAGTTTGTCTAGTATTAACAATAGAAGATTATCATTTTTGCGCGCAACATCCGAATACAGCAACCAATCACGGAGAAGGTCCACAATATAGGCGGTCTTTCTCACGATACCCGTAGCGAACAAACCATCTGTCATCGGTATCTCACACCACAGTACGTAATCTTGCCACAGCTGCCTTCTCAACTGCTCTAAGAAGAGCTTCTTGTACCTTCTTGTACAGCTGTAAGGCCAGAAATACTGCACATCCCCCTCCTTCTGAGATTTTCAAACATTGGGATGTTCTCGCAGACAACAATCAAGTTTGGAAATAAATAAATTTTTACTCAAATTTTATGCATTCTTTAATTACATCTCAAGAGCCATACAATTACACTATACTTGTAATTTGTTATTGTTTTTCAGAATGAGAACGTTTTTTTTCATTCTCAGATTATAAATCAACTTATATAATCATAAAAAGCACTCCGTCTTCAGGCCACGAGTGGCCTACCGGGACCATCCGACCGCCGTGTCATCCTCGGAAGAGGATGCGGATAGGAGGGACGTGGGGTCAGCACACCGCTCTCCCGGTCGTTACGACGGTATTCTTGACCGAAGCCGCTACTATTCGGTCGAGTAGCTACTCAGTTGGCATCACAAGGCTGAGTGCACCCCGAAAAATGGCAACAGCGCACGGCGGCCTGGATGGTCACCCATACAAGTGCCTACCACGTCCGACAGCGCTTAACTTCGGTGATCTCAGGGGAACCTGTGTATCCACGGCGGCAAGGCCGTTGCATATAATCATAGACTTAACTATTTTGATAGAAAAACTAATTGTTACCCTCAATAATCATTAATCTTTAGTAACATTTTCTATACTATTTACATTATCTTTTTAACAGTAAAGGCCTCTAAAGTAGTTTTATTCTGCACCTTTATGTTGTTAATAGTAGTCTCTTCCTTTTTTAACTTAGTCTACCGTTTCTGCTAGAATACTGTATACACAACAGGCCATTAAAATTACTACACCAAGAAGAAATGCAGATGATAAAGGGGTATTCATTGGACAAGTATATTATACTAGAACTGACATGTGGTTACATTTTCACAATTTGGCTGCATAGATCCTGAGAAATCAGTACCCAGAACAACCACCTCTGGCCGTAATAACGGCCTTGATACGCCTGGGCATTGAGTCACAGAGCTTGGATGGCGTGTACAGGTACAGCTGCCCATGCAGCTTCAACACGATACCACAGTTCATCAAGAGTAGTGACTGGCGTATTGTGACGAGCCAGTTGCTCGGCCACCATTGACCAGACGTCTTCAATTGGTGAGAGATCTGGAGAATGTTTTGGCCAGGGCAGCAGTCGAATATTTTCTGTATCCAGAAAGGTCCATACAGGACCTGCAACATGCGGTCGTGCATTATCCTGCTGAAATGTAGGGTTTCAAATGGCTCTGAGCACTATGGGACTTAACAGCTGTGGTCATCAGTCCCCTAGAACTTAGAACTACTTAAACCTAACTAACCTAAGGACATCACACACATCCATACCCGAGGCAGGAGTCGAACCTGCGACCGTAGCAGTCGCGCGGTTCCGGACTGCGCGCCTAGAACCGCGAGACCACCGCGGCCGGCCGAAATGTAGGGTTTCGCAGGAATCGAATTAAGGGTAGAGCCACGGGTCGTAACACATCTGAAATGTAACGTCCACTGTTCAGAGTGCTGTCAATGCGAACAAGAGGTGACCGAGACGAGTAACCTACAGCACCCCATACCATCAGGCCGGGTGATACGCCATTATGGCGATGACGAATACACGCTTCCAATGTGCGTTCACCGCGATGTCGCCAAACACGGATGCGACCATCATGATGCTGTAAACAGAACCTGGATTCATCCGAAAAAATGACTTTTTGCCATTCGTGCACCCAGGTTCGTCGTTGAGTACACCATCGCAGGCGCTCCTGCCTGTGATGCAGCGTCAAGGGTAACCGTAGCCATGGTCTCCGAGCTGATAGTCCATGCTGCTGCAAACGTCGTCGAACTGTTCCTACAGATGGTTGTTGTCTTGCAAACTTCCCCATCTGTTGACTCAGGAATCGAGACGTAGCTGCACGATCCGTTACAGCCATGCGGATAAGATACCTGTCGTCTCGACTGCTAGTGATAGGAGGCCGTTGGGATCCAGCACGGCGTTCCGTATTGCCCTCCTGAACCCACTGATTCCATATTCTGCTAACAGTCATTGGATATCGACAAACGCGAGCAGCAATGTCGCGATATGATAAACCGCAATCGCGATAGGCTACAATCCGACCTTTATCAAAGTCGGAAACGTGATGGTACGCATTTCTCCTCCTTACACGAGGCATCACAACAACGTTTCACCAGGCAACGCCGGTCAACTGCTGTTTGTGTATGAGAAATCGGTTGGAAACTTTCCTCATTTCAGCACGTTGTAGGTGTCGCCACCGGCGCCAACCTTGCGTGAATGCTCTCAAAAGCTAATCATGTGCATATCACAGCATCTTCTTCCTGTCGGTTAAATTTCGCGTCTGTAGCTCGTCATCTTCGTGGTGTAACAAATTTAATGGCCAGTTGTGTAGAAGTCCACTGTCTCCTGGCCAATTTTCAATGAATCAGAAATTTTATATTGCTGTTAAGCTACTATCGGCGCATTTCCGTCTGTTGAATTCAACAAAATATTTCTCGTCAAGAATTTACATTGTTATTCACTTCTAGCACATTGCCATTCTTTAAAGTGAGCAACTGTAAGTTATACTGCCACACGGTTTCTGTCGGCGTATTGCTGTCCTTTCAATTCGATGAAACATTCTTTACACTTCTTCACTATTACGTCGGCACCATGCCATTCTGCGCTTATTTATATGAATGTGTCTCGAAGGCGTCCACTTCACAGGGTTATAATTAAAATAAACACAACACCTATACATTTCACAAATACATGGAGACGGAAGAATTTTAGACTCACACCTTTTATCAGAACATACGCAAGCAGCCCACAACAGCAACCCATTTTGATGTATCTGTTGTCCGTGGTGGGGTCTTGCGTTCTCAAACTCCAGACTTTCGAAAGTGGTATTAAATTCAATAACTGTCAGTCTATTCTTCCATCTCCATTCCGGGCATAGATCTCCAGTACAATTCCATGAAACAATAAAAATGGCTTAAATTAGCTTCCTAATAATTTTAAACAAATTCTAAATAAACTTGTTTCCATGCACTATTATAATATAAATACATAATGTTTTGTTTAGGTTTAGTGTGTTTATAAAAAACTAATGTTTACGGCGTATTACGACAGTGATTGATGAATGTATTTGTTTTGGTCACAGCTGTAGCTACATACAACTGGGGCATTGTCCTTCGCTTTCTTTGAGCTCTGTGCTTGCTCACACCATCTGTTACTTCAGTAATGACTCTGTTCCCTAATGAGTCACGCCGTTAACCGGAGTCACCTGCTATGATCTTTGCTCTTCAGATCTTATCTACGGAGGATCACAATTGCGATTCATCGACACATAGAGAGAACATTTCAGGATCTTGCTTCAAACATAATGCACAAACACTTGTTTACCAAATCTTTGCTTCATTCCGCAGAATTGAAGTATCATTCCTTTAACATCTGTGTGTCATGGTTGCTACAAAAAGTACTAGTGGAACTCTATTCATGTAAGGCAATGTATTTTCTACTGACTTTCACATACGAACATTGTGTGACTTTGTAATAGTAGGAGCTAATTATCTTATTCTCAGCTTAACCTTTACTCCACATTCTTGTCAAATTTAAAACCAGTGTGCGTTTTTACACTGTGTACTTCATATTCCGTGGCCTTTTGTTGAAACCTTATTCTCTACGTCGGTATCTTATGAGATTTCCATGTCAGTGTTGTACAATTTCGACATTATCCCTACTCCCTTGTACTTCATAAAATAGTTGGCAGGAACCACTTCGCCTATAAATACTACTTAACGGCCGACCTACACGTCGCCTTTTGCCTTTCCTCCCTCAATCTACATCAATGACTGGCCGACTTTCATGTCACCTAATAACCATACTTCACCTTTCTCTCACTATGTAAATAATCGGCCGATTATTCTATAGCCAAAAAGCAGTACTCCTTTCTCTCTCTACATGATTAATTGGCTGACTTTTGTCGTCTAATAACCATAACTCTCCATATACCACATACCTCTTTGGCAGGACTATTCCTCGCCTATCAGTGGATCATAATTCACTGCAGCGGAAACCACTTCGCCGTTTCAATTCATACTAAAGAGTAACGATATGTCTATTTTAACACATTCTGAACATCATCTCAAGAGAACGTTTAGTTATTTCCATTATTTTTGCCACTAGAGTTTTTGCTATTGTACAGTGTCATATTCACTTACCTGGTTTAGCTTCATCCTCTTCTACTGCAGCCTTCAGCTATTTTTATGCTTTTTCATCTGTGTTATATATAATAGCCTCGTCTTGGCTCTATATTCTTCAAGTATTTTCAAACATAAAGTTTTCTTTATCGTTGTTGTAAATATTAAAAAATTGTTCCACTACTTAATTTACACTACGTTTTTGTTATCTGCATTAATATGGTACTAGTGTCGTGTTGTAACTATATACTGTGTTCTCTTGTTGGTGTATCTGTAATCCTATACTTCCGATTTGTGGCCTGTTCACATATGTGTCATTGAGTCTGTTTTTTCACCCGTGCTATACAGATATTTATTCTGCTGGGTTATTTTTTTTTTTTTTTTGTCATAAGTTGTTTCTTTGTTGTCGCATAGCCGCGCGGGATTAGCCGAGCGGTCTCAGGCGCTGCAGTCATGGACTGTGCGGCTGGTCCCGGCGGAGATTAGAGTCCTCCCTCGGGCATGAGTGTGTGTGTTTGTCCTTAGGATAATTTAGGTTAAGTAGTGTGTAAGTTCAAATGGTTCAAATGGCTCTGAGCACTATGGGACTCAACATCTTAGGTCATAAGTCCCCTAGGACTTAGAACTACTTAAACCTAACTAACCTAAGGACATCACACACGCCCATGCCCGAGGCAGGATTCGAACCTGCGACCGTAGCAGCCTCGCGGTTCCGGACTGCAGCGCCAGAACCGCACGGCCTAGTGTGTAAGCTTAGGGACTGTTGACCTTAGCAGTTAAGTCCCATAAGATTTCACACACATTTGAACATTTTTTGTTGTCGCATTCAGTACAAGGAAATTTGTTCATGTTAACCTTGAAAGTGAAGAACGTTAAAGAAAACAATAGTAGTTCTGAATGAAAGAAGGGGAAGAACTAACAGCAGAAAAATAAAATGAAGCACGCCGTCAGTTAACTAGGGCACCTGGTACTCGTCAGTTACCTAGCAATACAAAGAACGTTATTGCCCCCTGAGGTTAGTATTCATAATATTTTTTTCATTTCCATGCCTGAGATTTCATCTCAGGATTGTTGTGGTGGTATTTCCGTGGTGAGGCACTTCATTCACAACTTTCTCAAATTCAACCACGTAATCTATCCCCACATGATGCTTTGTAGAACCAAACTGATAGCTTTATCTCCCATAGACGAATGCAGTATAGACTTGACCATTTTTTGTAGCGCCCTCTGACAGAAGCTGGATGTCAAGTCTGTGTTTATTGATATCTTGACGCCATTGAACTTCGGTACGGGACCTTCTAGTACCTTACTCCTATCCATTTGTGGTATAATGGCTTTTTCACCATCAAACCTTCTGTGCACAAATACTTCACCTCTCGCTGTGTTTTGTGTGCTACAAGACCAGTCTTGATGAAGAATGCTTGAACAAATTCTTTATATGTCTTACTTGTGTTACTGATCCTTGTTCCCCATGATTTTGCTTCTCCTTATAATCTACTGGACACGAAACTGATTTTTTGTTGTTCAGTCATGTTTTCAGGAATGATGCCCTCAAACTGTCTAATGCTGTACCATGACGTAATGTAAATAACTCAGTGATTGGTTCATTAGGTATGTCAACGTCAGTCATTTTCTCTGGCATTGTCATTCCAATGAATCATTTCGTTTTGACTGGGTACTAGAAATCCTGGGTTTACATTATCATTGTTTGCGACTAAATCAACATTTCCAGTGCCGTCATTATTAGTTAACTCTACATTTTCAGTGACATCATTCATGAGTACTTTAGAATTCTCAGTGTTCAATGTGATTATTGGTTATTGAATCTGCTGTTTCGGATTCATCACCAAAGTTTGAATTTACATTTTCACTTTGGTTATTTGTGACTACATTCGACATATCACTAAACCATATCTGACTTCACTACCGTTTATGTGTATCTGTCCCATCAGCTCGTCACTACTACTGCGAGACTTAACTACTTCCCTACTTCTCAGAGCGTATCTTATTTCCCTTTCCCCAGACACCCCAATAGTAATGGCTCAAATGGCTCTGAGCACTATGGGACTTAACATCTGAGGTCTTCAGTCCCCTAGAACAGGGCTTAACAACTGGCCGGTTTTGAGCGCGAGTACTCGCGTCTGCTCAGGCACGTGCTCGCGAGCAGGTGCAATGTAGCGGAGTAGGGAGGGAGGGGAGGGAGGGGAAATGCGCGCGCACGTTTGAATGTGATCTCGCGTTCTTAGCAGATTTAACTAGCCATCTGAATGCTTTGAACATTTTACTACAAGGTAAAGATCTGCTAATTACTCATTTCATAGATCGAATACGAGCTTTTAAAATGAAATTGACACTTTGGGTGAGTCAGCTGGAAACAGAAAACCTAGCTCATTTTCCTAAATTATCATCCATGCAAGATGTTCACAAAGACTGTGAACGTTATTCACATAGTTTAGTTGATCAGCGCTTTCAAGATCTGACAGCACTAGACAGTGATTTTGATCTGTTCTCTCCATATTAAGCGAATATTTAAGAGTTTCGTCCTGAGCTGCAGCAAGAAATCATTGGCCTGCAGTGTGACAGAGAATACAGAGATAAATTTCAGAACAAGAAAAACATTTTGGAATTCTACAGACACTTCCCTCAGGATAGATTTCCTCGTTTGCACAAACTGGCGGCTACAATAATATCAATGTTCGGTTCCACGTATGTTTGTGAACAACTGTTCTCTGCAATGAAATTTAACAAGACGCGCCGCCGGCCGGAGTGGCCGTGCGGTTATAGGCGCTACAGTCTGGAACCGCGAGACCGCTACGGTCGCAGGTTCGAATCCTGCCTCGGGCATGGATGTGTGTGATGTCCTTAGGTTAGTTAGGTTTAAGTAGTTCTAAGTTCTAGGGGACTGATGACCTCAGAAGTTGAGTCCCATACTGCTCAGAGCCATTTGCCAAGACGCGCGTGAGAAACGCATTGTCTGATCGAAATTTAAACTGCACGCTGCGCCTAAAATGCACAAGAACAATTACTCCGAACATAGACGCAATTGTAAAGGGCAAAAAGTACAAGATAACCGAGAATCCCACACTTCAGTGACACCTTTTATTATGTAACAGTTCACAAATTAATGCGAATGTAGAGGCATACACTAAGCTAATAAAATTATGTGGCATGTGTACATTCTCCTTTATTTGTTTCATTTGTCGCAGTAATAATTCGTGAGTGATATCCCTGCAGGTGGCCGCGGATTTACATTGACTGGCAGCAGCTGTTGTGTGCCCCACTTGACTTTCCCCACTCTCCGCTCTGGTGCGGTAGTGGGGGTAGCGTGCTCGCGCTGCTCCGTGCTCGCGCCTTGCTGCTCACAGCTTGCTCCGCGAGTATGTTGTGAAGCCCTGCCCTCGAACTTAGAACTACTTAAACCTAGCTAACCTAAGGACGACACACACATCCACGCCCGAGGCAGGATTCGAACCTGCGACCGGAGCCGTAGCGCGGTCCCAGACTGAAGCGCCTAGAACCGCTCGGCCACTTCGGCCGGCCACCCCAATAGTAATGTTGCAATTACAAATCTTGGAATGCTATATGCAAGCGCAGCACTTAAGGCTAGTTTACACGACGACATTGGGTTGCGTCACTCGTTGGGTGGGATGAGTTGCACGCAAATGGTTTCATGTTTGAGTGTTGAGACAGCGCCACCAGTATACACTTCAGTTTCGTCATTTTGACGGTCTTTGAGTCGTTGTCTGAAATGAAAGTTTTGGCAGCTGCACGTCACACGAGTTGTGATGGAGTTAAATCTAGTTGAGTGGAATCTCTGCATAAAGGAAAAAAATAAGAAAAGTGTTTCGATTCGTGACTGGATGAAGAACAGACGTCATCTCGGTTGCTCAGCATCCTTGCTGAAATAATTTATAATGGAAGACCCAAGAAGTTCTTTAAGTTATCTTCGAATGTCACCAGAACTGTTCACGTTTCTTCTAAGCAGAGTTAATTATGCAATAAGGAGTAAAGGTACTGTAATGCGCTGAAATTACGTATCATATTGCGTGCACTACAATCGAGAACACTGCGTGTTATAAGATGCGTTTTAGTTGATCATGCTTTTTCATTAATACCAATAATTATTACCATTAACAGTAATCATTATTAACATTAACAGAAATAACTATTCGAAGCAGGGCGCATTAAGAAGTGGCTTGCAAACTATTCTCTTGAAGATAGATCTGTACAGTGGCAATATTTCAAAATTCTAACATATGTGAATGGGGATCACTGCTGCGACGTTATAAATAGATGAATACTGAATAAAGAATGCAGCTTCTTGATTTGTGTAGCCTCCCCTCCTGTCAACAATATTCCTTAACAAAGAGTCGGCCAACTCGAACGATGGGATTTTAGTCTTGTAGACGAGAGCATTGTGACATATAGAATTACTCGCTGGAATTTTTCCTAATTCAGTTGTATATGTGCTCCTAACCAAGTAAATTTTTCCCTACAGCTCAGACACTGTCAAACCACCTATGTTCTGATCGCACATGAAGGTCTCAGGCCGCGCGCGATTAGCCGAGCAGTCTCGGACGTTGCAGTCGTGGACTGTGCGGCTGGTCCCGGCGGAGGTTCGAGTCCTCCCTCGGGCATGGGTGTGTGTGTTCGTCCTTAGGATAATTTAGGTTACGTAGTGTGTAAGCTTAGGGACCGATGACCTTAGCAGTTAAGTCCCATAGGATTTCACACACATTTGAACATTTTTTAAGGTCTCAGGAGTAGCAGTATGCTGCTTATTTTTGTAATCCGCATCACTGAAATCCCACAAACACCTATGCAAAGCATAGATATCCAAAAAGGGAACATTATTCTCTGTTCCCCACTTCATATTACAGTTTGTTTACACTCTACGAACACACATAACCTCAAAACTCATGCAACTAGTGTCGCCAAAGTTGGAACACGCCGAAAGTGTTTAGTTTCACCAACGAGTTGCGCAAACGCGCTGCGCGCATGCGCAGTGGCCGGTAGCATAGTTACCTGCAACATAGTGTCGTCGAGTAAACTAGGCTTTACACTATTTTTCTTCCTCGACGTACTGCCACTGATTCTCGTAGCTGTGGGCTGCACCGCTGGTTGCAACTCCGCTGGTGTGGTATGCGGAAGCTGACACCAAACGTGCCCTGTAACCTTGCAGGCCGCTGCTTGCATCTGTCTGTGGCTGCCTGACGCTGCTCTGCACGTTGCACCGTCTCGTAGCATGAAGAATCGTGAAGTGATGGTTAATAACGCAATCTCATGGACCGCGCACACAACGTTAACTTTCATTCTCATTCCACTTTCGAACTTCCCATTCCTGCTTTATACCGATACTACAATCACGGTAGCAAAAGATTTGATTTTCCAGCATCAGATATTATAGTGGAACTAAAGCTCAAAACCAGTTCAAAAATAGTCCAAAGCCTACTCATCACGGTTCTCACGAAGTTCACTGGATCTTCACAGTTCACACTTATCACAGTCCTTACACAGTTCCTTGTTCAATTACAGTTCACAGTTCTCGCTAGTAGCCGGCCGGTGTGGCCGTGCGGTTCTAGGCGCGTCAGTCTGGAACCGCGTGACCGCTACGGTCGCAGGTTCGAATCCTGCCTCGGGCATGGATGTGTGTGATGTCCTTAGGTTAGTTACGTTTAAGTAGTTCTAAGTTCTAGGGGACTGATGACCTCAGATGTTAAGTCCCATAGTGCTCAGAGCCATTTCTCGCTAGTAAAATGTAGCCTCATAATTCCAAAGCAATTAGACGTCAACGATTATCCCCGCAAGGGATGCCATGTATGGCAAGTCGAAAAAGAGAGAGAGAGAGAGAGTGAGGGAGAGAGAGAGAAAAGAGGGATACATATACGTGCGTGTCACAAACCCTTCCACTCGAAAAATATCTCTCCTTCGTACCTCCTCTGTGTCACCACAGTTGACGTGTCACTGGTGTCGTTTGTACTAAGATTTTAGCACACGCGAGTTGCCTATTTGCTTCCACCGCTCTGAGTGGAATGCATAAGTTCTACTAAATGTTCACCAACCTGCAATCTTCTACAGTTGATGTCCCCTGCACAGAAAACAGCGCGTAGCTCGTTAATTCGTTATCTTGAAGTTGTAACAAACTCTTAGCGAGGAACTATTATTTTAGAAATAAATTTCCAATCAGTTTTTTATACGGGATGCACTCGCTTTTTATTGGCAAAACACTAAATTCCATTCCACTTTAGAGTCACAAATAATTTCTATTCTGTAATTACAGCTACCACATTTCCAAACTAGACATTGCAAATTAAGTTTGAACTGATATCGCAGCAAACGACATGTCTGTCCCCCGACACTGCCTAAGCAGCTCTCATCTTACAGCCGAACCACTTCGCCCGCCATCCAAGTCAGGCGCGATCCGAAGATCACAGAAGTGCTTCGTCTGCCTTTTCGTTTAGTGGTTGTTTATTATTCTAATGGTTAATAATACCTGTAAAATAATGGAATGATATCACATTATTGATAGATGCTTTAATGTGAAATGTAAGGAAATACGCTATTTAGTTTGTCTAATATTAATAACAGAAGTTTATCATTTTGGCGCGCAACGTCCGAATGCGGCAACCAATCGCGGAGAAGGACCACAATTTAGGCGGTCTTTCTTACGATACCCGTACCGAACAAACCATCTGTCATCGGTACCTCACACCACATTACGTCATCATGCCACCGCTGCCTTCTCAACTGCTCTAAGAAGAGCTTCTTATAGCTGAATATGACGGCTGTAAAGCCAGCAATATTACACCTAGCCCAAGGGCCATCTAAACACTTGAGCCTACCATTCTATCTCCAGTAGAACCCGAGGTATGAGCACCGGAAAAATCCCGTTTTTATGTTCAATGTTTTGGAACATATTAGGCAGCGTATGCTGTCGCATGCGAACCGATGTTGTGGTCTTCAGTCCTGAGACTGGTTTGATGCAGCTCTCCATGCTACTCTATCCCGTGCAAGTTTCTTCATCTCCGTCTACCTACTGCAACCTACATCCTTCTGAATCTGCTTAGTGTAATCATCTCTTGGTCTCCCTCTACGGTTTTTACCCTCCATGCTGCCCTCCAATACTAAATTGGTGATCCTTTGATGCCTCAGAACATTTCCTACCAACCGATCCCTTCTTCTAGTCAAGTTGTGCCACAAACTCCTCTTCTTCAAAAATGTTCAAATGTGTGTGAAATCTTATGGGACTTAACTGCTAAGGTCATCAGTCCCTAAGCTTACACACTACTTAACGTAAATTATCCTAAGGACAAACACACACACCCATGCCCGAAGGAGGACTCACACCTCCGCCGGGACCAGCCGCACAGTCCATGACTGCAGCGCCCCAGACCGCTCGGCTAAACCCGCGCGGCCACTCCTCCCCAATCCTATTCAATACCTCCTCATTAGTTATGTGATCTACCCATCTAATCTTCAGCATTCTTCTGTAGCACCACATTTCGAAAGCTTCTATTCTCTTCTTGTCCCAACTATTTATCGTCCGTGTTTCACTTCCATACATGGCTACACTCCATACAAATACTTTCAGAAACGACTTCCTGACGCTTAAATCTATACTCGATGTTAACAAATTTCTCTACTTCAGAAACGCTTTCCTTGCCATTTTTTTTTAATAAGAGGTGGAGCCCCTCCACGCCCACACCGGCATGATGGCCAACACAAAAGGTCTACTGCCATATCTGCATAAGGGTTAGTGTTCACTAAAGTGAGGTGTCGCAGGATGTGGGTACTGCGATGTTTGCGTACGTCTGGTTAGGATTAACCATTAATACGCGCTCATCTGGAGATAGATTGGTCGAAATCTGACGAAGGGTAGCGGTTTGAAGGGCAGAGGAAAAAAGGTGCCAAAGCAAGAGCCAAGGGAAAAAAAACTCTGCGAATGTTAGGTCGGGCGGCAAGAGCAGTAGCGGTTGTCTTGCTGCCTGCGATAGGTTGTGCAAGGATATGCTTTGTTAGTAGTGGGTATCATGCATGTCGATACCTTGACGTTGTGCGTTTGTGCTGCTCGGCGGCTGGCGCTGGGTGCTGGTACAGAGTCCTCGTTCAGCGTCCTGCAGCCTGCAACAGTTAGGTTTGTTATTGGTCTTGTGTCCGATAGGTCATATACCGGAGGCACAGTGTGAGGGAGTGTTGGCAGATTGTTCGTGTGTCTGTGGGCGAGCTCGTCGGTGTCCCTGCTGTGGCCTGTTGGTCGGCTCTAATAGCAGCTGGTAGTTGCCAGTCAGTGTTGCTGATATGCAGGGGCTTACCGACGTTTGTCGCTGTTTGCGTATGTTAGTTTACCATAGGTGGTTATGCCCTAGCTAGCAGTGTCTTTGGCCGCTTGTGTTTCCACCTGTGGTTGTGATCGTAGTTTCCCAGAGTGAGGATGAAAGGATTGTTAGTGTCTCGAGTTCCTGTATAGTCGTGTGGCGTGTTTCTTGAATACTTCCTTGAGGGTATCAAGGCGGTATTCATGGTGAAGATCCACGGTGCGTGTGTAGCGTGGAGCATTGCTAATGATTCGTAGCACCTTGTTCTGTATGATCTGCAGGCGGCGCAGTCGTGTGGGAGCTGCATATCCCCAGACGGGAGCTGCGTACGTCATCAGAGGTCTAATCAGTGTCATGTATAAGGACCTCGACACCCTCCTATTCAGTGTGCTTTCCCTGTTGAGCATTGGGTAGAGCTGTTTGAGCCTCGCGTGCTCTCGGTTGGCAACGTATTCAATGTGGTCCCCCCATGTAAGTTTCCGGTCCAGCCAGACACCAAGGTATCTGACTTTCTCTCGGAAACGTATTGGGCGTGTATGTAGTGTTATCGGTCTACAGTGAGGGTGTTTGCGCAGTAGTTTCGGTCTGCGTGTGAACAGAACTGCTTCGCACTTGTCGACGTTTACTTTAATACGCCATCGCTCCAGCCAAGGCTCGGCTGTTCTGAGTGCTGTCTGTATTCGTGAGTTGATGTTCGACGGTTTCCAGTCTTGCGCGAGGATGGCTGTGTCATCCGCGTAGACGGCTAACGTCGTGTTTCGTGTCGCTGGGAAGTCATTAATGTACAGGTTAAACAAGATGGGCCCTAGGATGCTTCCTTGGGGTACTCCAGCTTGGATACCGTGTTGTGTTGATTGTTTACCCTGCACGTTAGTGTTGAAACATCTGTTCGTGAGATATGAGTGTATGAGACGTACGAGTCCGTCCGGGAAACCAGCTTCGCTTAGTTTGCGTATGAGTCCGTTGTGCCAGAGACGATCGAAAGCTTTTTCGATGTCTAGGAACACGGCCCCTGTGGCTTTGTTCATGTTTTAGCCGTGTGTTATATGTTCGACTACGCGGAGGAGTTGTTGTGTTGTCGAGTGGTGATTCCTAAAGCCGAATTGCTCCGGTCTTAGGGTGTCGTTGGCGATGCAATGCCTAGTGATACGTTTTAGTATTACTTTCTCAACAATCTTGCTGAGCGAGCACAGCAGACTGATGGGTCGGTAATTTTGTGGGAGGGAGTGGTCTTTCCCTAGCTTCCTGAACATCAGGACCTTGGCCGCCTTCCAAAAGTCAGGGAAGTGTTGGTGTGTCAGGATGGCATTCGTTAAGTGTGTGAGGTATTCTACGGCTTTATCCGTGAACTCCTGGAGGACACGGTTTTGAATGCCATCAGGCCCAGGGGCTTTTCTAGCGTTGGTGTGCTTGATAGCCCATGTGACTTCATTTGTGCTAGTACGTCTTATTTCGTTGCGCGAGGGCTGGGCTACAAGTCGTGTAACCTCCTGGTCCGTTTCAAGTGTGAATGCTGGGTCTGAAGGAACCAGATTCGGCATGAAAGACGCTGCAAGTGTTGTGGCCATAAGCTCTGCCTTCTCCGTCGCGGAGTAGGCTGGGCCGTCTGGTCCTTGTAACGTGGGAATGTAGTGTTTCTCCCTGGTGAAGTGTCTGGCCAGCTGCCACACGCCAGGACGTGTGGTATCCAGCCCAGCGAGTTTCTGTCCCCATTGTTCGTTTCTGAATGTTTGAATTTTATTCCGTATTATGCCCTGGAGTCTGTTGACGTGCAGTTTATAGAACGGGCGCCTGGTACGCTGCCAGTATCTCCTGAGGCGGTTCCTCATTGAGATAAGGCCCAGGATTTCTTGGGGCAGGGCCGTCGAGTGTTGTCTTGGTGTTGTAAATGGAATGGCGTCAGTCATTGCGTCTTGGACGGCAGTTGTGAGAGCCTCCACAGCCTCATCGATTTGCTGTGTGTTGTTAATTTCGTGGGTGTCAGGAATGCGACTATCAAGCGTTTCCTTGAACAGTGTCCAATTCGCACGCTTGTAGTTAAGCATCCTGCGTGGTTCGATGTCCTGCAGTGTCTCTTCCATGTGCAGTATTACAGGCATGTGGTCTGAGTCCAGATCGTTTTCAACCGTTAGGTTGAGTGTGCATGTGATGCCCTTTATGAGGGCTATGTCTAATACGTCTGGCCTATGTCGGGCCTGTGTAGGCATAAACGTGGGAACGTCCGGTCCAAGTATAATGTAGTTTCGGCCTAGTGCGTTGGAGGTTCGTATTCGTGAGTTCCAATCAGGGTGTTTTGCGTTGAGATCTCCAGCAGCTATCACCCGCGGTGCTATGTTGAGTACTGTGCTGATATCGCGTGTTACTATGTTTTTAGGAGGATTATATAGCGATACCAGTGTGGTGTTGGCTCCGTTGAACTTGGCCCTGACGGTCGTAGCCTCTAGTCTTTCAAGTGCTGGGAGCTCGATGTTCGTGTGGTCTATGCCTCTGTGTATGATGATTGCCGTGCCGCCTCCCCTGCTGCCATCCGCTCGGTCGGTACGATAGACGCAATAACCTGGGAAGTTTAGCTGTTTGCGAGGCGTAAGCAGTGTTTCGTTCACAAGAGCGATTCGGGTACCCTTTCGCTCCATGAACGCGGCCATCTCGGCTTTTTGCTTGCGATCCCGTTAGCATTCCAAAACAGGATCTGTGTGATTGTGTTTAAGTCTGCGTTTCGGGGCTGGTGTGGTGTATTATCCATGTAGTAGTGTAAAAAGCGGTGTGATAGTGTAGGTGCGTTTTCTGTAGCCTGTGGTGGGCTGCAGTTCGCGATCTCAGGGGGTAGGGTGGTGTTGTTGCTTGTTTCGTGTGGTGTGCCCGGTGCGGGTGTGGAGTCAGGTGTTGTGCTTGTCTGTTGTGTGTCTGTTGCTGGGGGTGTTTGCTGAGCGTGTTCTGAGCTCTGGGGCTCCTCTGACCGTCCCGCGCTGCTGGGGCTGCCAGCGACCACTCCAGCGAAGGATATTCCACTTCTTACTGGGCGCGGGGGCGGTTTTGGAACTGTGATGGCGGTAGGTTTCGCATGTTTCGCGATTTTGCGCCTCAGAGCTGCTTTGTAAGCAATGCACCCTCTGTAGTTTGCCGGATGGGCAGCACCACAGTTGGCGCACTTGCGAGGTGCTGTATGGGGGAGTTTGCAGCGTTGGGTTGTGTGACCGCCAGCGCAAATGCGGCAGCGGGGTGCGAGACCGCATCTGATACCCGCGTGCGCATAGCCAGTCTACATTTTATATCCTCTCTACTTCGACCATCATCAGTTATTTTGCTCCCCAAATAGCAAAACTCCTTTGCTACTTTAAGTGTATCATTTCCTAATCTAATTCCCTCAGCATCACCCGACTTAATTCGATTACGTTCCATTATCGTAGTTTTGCTTCTGTTGATGTTCATCTTATATCCTCCTTTCAAGACATTGTCCATTCTGTTCAACTGCTCTTCCAAGTATTTTGCTGTCTCTCACATAATTACAATATCATCGGCGAACCTCAAAGTTTTTATTTATTCTCCATGGATTTTAGTACCTACTCCGAATTTCTCTTTTGTTTCCTTTACTGCTTGCTCAATATACAGATTGAATAACATCGGGGAGAGGCTGCAACCTTGTCTCACTCCCTCCCCAACCACTGCTTCCCTTTCATGTCCCTGGACTCTTATAACTGCCATCTGGTTTCTGTACAAATTGTAAATAGCCTTTTGCTCCCTGTATTTTACCCCTGCCACCGTTAGAATTTGAAAGAGAGTATTCTACTCAAGTGTCAAAAGCTTTCTCTAAGTCTACAAATGCTAGGATCGTATATTTGCCTTTCCTTAATCTATTTTATAAGATAAGTCATAGGGTCAGTATTGCCTCACGTGTTCCAGTGTTTCTACGGAATCCAAACTGATCTTCCCCGAGGTCGGCTTCTACCAGTTTTTCCATTCGTCTGTAAAGAATTCGCGTTAGTATTTTGCAGCTGTGACTTATTAAACTGATAGTTCGGTAATTTTCACATCTGTCAACACCTGCTTTCTTTGGGATTGGAATTATTATATTCTTCTTGAAGTCTGAGGGAATTTCGCCTGTCTCACACATCTTGCTCACCAGATGGTAGAGTTTTGTCAGGACTGGCTCTCCCAAGGCTGTCAGTAGTTCTAATGGAATGTTGTCTACTCCCGGGGCCTTGTTTCGACCCAGGTCTTTCAGTGCTACGTCAAACTCTTCACGCAGTGTCATACCTCCCATTTCATCTTCATCTCTATCCTCTTCCATTTCCATAATATTGTCCTCAAGAACACCGTCCTTGTATAGACCCTCTATATACTCCTTCCACCTTTCTGCTTTCCCTTCTTTGCTTAGAACTGGGTTTCCATCTGATCTCTTGATATTCATAGAAGTGGTTCTCTTTTCTCCAAAGGTCTCTTTAATTTTCCTGTAGGCTGTATCTATCTTACCCCTAGTGAGATAAGCCTCTACATCCTTACATTTGTCCTCTAGCCATCCCTGCTTAGCCATTTTGCACTTCCTGTCGATCTTATTTTTGAGACGTTTGTATTCCTTTTTGCCTGCTTCATTTACTGCATTTTTATATTTTCTCCTTTCATCAATTAAATTCAATATTTCTTCTGTTACCCAAGGATTTTTACTAGCCGTCGTCTTTTTACCTACTTGATTTCTGCTGCCGATATGGGGGCCATGAGATCAGTGCATGAAATATTTGAGTAGTAAGGCCTTGTTACAGACTGGTACAGCTCCACTCACAAATAAACTAGGAAAGAGCGTGAGAAATAACAAGGTGTATTCTCATCATGGCTCGCACAATATACACTGATGGAAAAAATTGCAGCACCAAGAAGGAGTTGTCAGACATAAACGAAAGTTGTTAGGAGTGTTTCTAGATCTGGAAGGTGATCTCTCTTCAGATTTCGCACAAGAGTGGCGCTAGTAGCGCCACTGTGAGGATTCAAATCGTGTTTGCTTTAAATAAACGCTGTAACGGTCGTGAGCGTTAGTTACCTTAGAGATTTGACGAGGTGGGTTGATGCTAGTCAGGAATGCCGAAAAGGCGACAAAGACGCCATTATCAACACATCGAGTTTGAACGATGTCCTGTAATAGGGCTACGAGATGCTGGATATTCCTTCTGGATACTGCTG
The DNA here is from genome assembly GCF_023864345.2 of Schistocerca serialis cubense. Classification (NCBI taxonomy): domain Eukaryota; kingdom Metazoa; phylum Arthropoda; class Insecta; order Orthoptera; family Acrididae; genus Schistocerca; species Schistocerca serialis. Next base: position 311,025,223 of record NC_064640.1, read on the forward strand.
AAGGACGTGGCAGGAATGTAGCCACTGTACATGACTGGTGGCAGCGGTGGTCACGAGAATGTACGGTGGCAAGAAGACCAGGCTCCACGGCCATTTGGCACTGCCGAGAGAGAAGATTATCGTGTTCGGCGTATGGCTCTGGCGCATCTTAAGGCCGGTTCCCACTAGAGCGCGGCAGCGCGTCGTGCGGCAACGGCAGCGGCAAGCGTTTTCCGCTTTGACGCGGCGGCTCGCGGAATTGGCGTTCCCATCTGGAAGCGGCAGACGCTAGCGGTAGCCAATGACGGGCAGCCACTGAGGTACGGGGTGGGACCCACCGAAACGACCGGTGTGTTTGAATAACTATATCTTACACCTAAATCAAGGAAAGACGAAGTTGGTTGAAGACATATCAATTTTTCATTTTCTGTACAATGTACTCTTTCACATATTTCATTATTCATGTTTTCTCATTTCAACATAAAAAGATTTCATGACTACCGTTCATGATTGTTCACTATCTCCTAACACATTGAAACAATGTACGATAAAAGAGATTATTCAGATAGTTAAGTGAGACAAAAATTTAAAATGTGATACGGTAGCAGGTACACGAAAACAGTAAGAACACAAAGGCTAGGTGGAAGGGATGAAAGTGGAAGCCACCTGATAGAATTTCCCACAGAGCATAATGTAATCATCGCAAGCACCTTGCTTAAGAATCACGAAAGAATAATATATATTTGGAACACAGTTTTCGAAATCAGATTTTAAATTGTAAAGCATTTCCTGGTGCAGACGTAAACCTGCCTGAAGACTGTCAATAGCAAAAAAAGCGTTCTGAAAAAGAAAATTTGTTCACATCGAATATAAATTCTAATGGTCGGATACTATTTTACAAAGGTATTTGTGTGGAGTGCAGCCTTGTATGAAAGTGAAACGTGGACGATGAACAGTTCCGTCAAGAAGACAATGGACGCTTTCAAAACGTGGTGATCAATAAGAATGCTGAAGATTAGATACGAGGATCATGTGACTAAAGAAGAGGTACGGAATTAAATAGAGGAGGAAGAGGAAATTACGGCACAACTTTGACAACAATAGGGATTAGTTGACAGGACGTATTATAGGGCGTCAAAGACTGAGGACAAAGGGGTTGGGTGATAGTATTCTGATAATAATCATCTGTTGAAATACTATTCTACTATTTTATCTATTAATGTAAGCAGTGAATTTACTCTTCCATGCACTCCTCCACAAAACATTTAAACCAAAACTGAAATCAGCTGAACACCAAATCTTTGAATCACTGTCTGACAACTACTGGATTCACTTTCAACTTTCTATAACTATCACTGGCTAGCCACACACACATACAGATATAAGGAGAACAAAAATAAACAAACATTAGTTTTCAGCAATAATTCTGCAGGTTGGCAACATGTACATAAACAAACCAGACAGGAAGGGACATGAGGTGAACACACTGTAGTTACGACTTAAAATCAGAGTTTTCGGTAAAATGTCTACTGCTGGTGACAGAAGAAAAAAGAGCGAACATGAAAATGTGCTTATGTTCCTTAATCTAAGTTTTAGTTCAACCTCCAGCATGTGACCAGGTGAGGGGAAACGCATATGTCCACCGCCAAAAACTCGATTCACTGTAAGTAATCAGTCATTCACGTAAAAAAAAGATGTGAACTGTTTTATAATCTGCAAGTATCACATATCAAAACAAAACTGAATCAATCTAGATTCCACCGAAGATGCCTTAAAGTAAAAGGCGAAATGCGTCTTGAATCAGTAAAGTACACTGGATAAAGAAAAAAAAAGTTTGTTAGTTACCAAAGGAAATAATCAATAGCTGTAGATATTTAGTGATTACATCTTATGACATCCCAGCAAATTAGTTTCGGTTTAACTTCTCATTCCACATGCTATTAAATGCTGTTTTAAAAAAATTCATCTATCCCTTCTGAAAAACTGTAGTTACTTTCATATCTCGGTAGATAAACAGATTTAGGATATTTATCATGCGACGAAATACATGACTTTTCACAAGTTATCGTTTGCAAAAAAAACACGTTTCGATTTCCTGAACCGTTTACGAAATTTGCGGTTGATACAACCGCATGGTTTACGACGAGCAGGACAAAGTACCGGTCGTGTCGCGAGCAACCCGCGCGCGTCACGGCACAGCCCGTCTGCCGACATATCATTCAATATCTCGAGAACGGTGATAGCTATCGATCTGCTCTCAGGTTTAAAAACAATTTCGATATGTTGACTAAATTTCATACGCAATAATGTATTACCTAAAATGAACTGTACGCAAAGTCCACGCAATGCGTTTTTACCTCTGCACACTCATTAAAATTTCGTGTAAAGGTTTACGTAAATGCGATGCAGCAAGTAACCACGACGAATAACGGAAAGAAATTCGGTCCTTTATCGAGAGAAGATATCGGGCTGTAACATGCCCAAGAATCAAATTTTTCTGCCTAATAGTTTTCTCGGAATCGGATGATTAGTATTTCATAGCTGCCGCCGCGTCCGCGCCAGCGGTTCGGCGAAAGTTCGTGTGGCCCGGGATTTCGTACCTGACGTCACGCTCAGCGCGTTCTGTGATTGGCGGCGCGCACCTGGAGCGCGGCACGCGGCAGCGGAAGCGGTTCGACATGGTCAAACCGCGACGCAGAGCCCGCCGCGCCGTGCCGCTGACGCAGTTTCCATGGCAACCACGCCGCTGACGCGCGGTTTTGACGCGCGGCAGCCCTAGTGGGAACCGGCCTTTTTACTGTAGCTGCAGCAGCAGCCTGAACAGCAGTTAGCACCACAGTGACACAGCGAACTGTCACAAACCGGTTACTAGGAGGACAGCTTCGAGCCAGACGCCTTGTAGCGTGCGCTCTACTCACCACAAACCTCCGCCATTTCTGACTTCAGTGGTGTCAAGCAAGAGCTCACTGGAGGGCATGTCGGAGGTCTGTTGTGTTTTCAGATGAAATCTGGTTCTGCCTCGGTGCCAGTTAAGGCCGTGTGTTGGTTAGGACAAGGACAGTTGAGGGCCTGCAACCTATCTGCCTGCGCACTAGACACAATGGACTTTCATCTCGAATTATGGTCGGTGGTGCGATTTCATATGACACTCATGGTTATCCCACTCACTCTGACTGCAAAATTTTATGTCAATCTGGTGATTCGACCTGTTGTGCTGCTATTCTTGAACAGCATTCCAGGAGGTGTTTATCTAACACAATAACGCTAGCCGAAACACAGCTGCTGTAACCCAAGATGCTCTACAGAGTGTCGTCATGTTGCCTTGACGTACTCAATCAGCAGACCTGTCTCCAGTCGAGAGTATATGGGACATCATCGGACGATAGCTCCAGCGTCATCCACAACCAGCATTAATCTTCCCTGTGTTGAAGGACCAAGTGCAACAGGCATGGAACTCCATCCCACAAACTGACATCAGACACCAGTAAAACACAATGCATGCATGTTTGCATACTTGCGTTTAACATTCTGGCGGTTGCAACGGTTATTAATGTACCAGCATTTCACATTTGCAATGGCATATCTAACGCTTACTTTAACCTGTGATCTTGCAATGTTATTCACTAAAATTGTTACCTAGACAAATGTACTCCCGGAATTTAAAAATTTTTTTGGTGTTGACATTTTTATTTTGTCAGTGTACATTGGCTCTGTGTAAATGGCATGCTTTAGTAACCTTGATCTGTTGCCTTGTGCCGTGTTCTTCGTTTTATTTACATACAGAAATTTCCTGGCTCACCTAATCTACACGTTGGGTTCGATGAGTACCCACTGCCTAGCAGTTACCGGAGACTGCAGACTACACTGAGAGAAAATCGCGTGTCGTATCGACAGCAGATGCAGATTTGCAATAAGAAGAAACGAAATTCGCATATAAATTAAAGGCTTTTTAGTGAGCAATCTGGTGATGCATATCACTGGACTCAAATTGGAGAGGAATAGAGCTCAAGTCGTCATCTGACCATGTATATTTAGGTCTTCTCTAGATTCCATAAATTGATTAACGCCAATACAAAGATCGTATCAGAGCTAATGCTCCATCTGTTATTGCTTAGTCATCTACTATGTATTAAGCTCTAAACTTTCCATTTTTGAAGCTTCCTTTAAAGAACGCTTGAATTAGACATTTCATGCTCCTGGGAAGCGGCTTCCTGAAGACAGGAAGAGGTAGGTAGCGAATTTGAGGAGAGTACGTAAGTACACTACTGGCCATTAAAATTGCTACACCAAGAAGAAATGCAGATGATTAACGGATATTCATTGGACAAATATCTTCGTGCTGTAGCCATTTTAATGGCTAGTAGTGTAGCAATATAGATAGCTCAGTGTCTGCGCGTGCCACTTGCTTCAAGGTATATCATCTCGCGCCATCACCCTCGTACACACTACGATAATGTACCACAAAACAATTCAACGAAATATACTAACTGTTTCTTCCCCACAGTAACTTGGATTCGCATCAGATTGTTAAAAGACGTTAGAGGATCAGTACATGTCGGGCCAATAATATTTATTGTGTTTTCTTTGTAATGTACAACGGTAGTTAAATTCAGTGTCGAAATTAGAACTCGTTGAGACAGCCATTATGAAGGACATATCTTGAGGAAAATAGGACGGCACTGCGCTTTTGCAGAAATCAGCACGCCGCTTCGGAGCTACTGTCGTGGCCGTTGCCAGGAGGACGTTACTTTCAACATTTCGGCTGCGTCTGCTGAAGACTAGCTTCCAAATAAGTCTATATTGATACCTCGCTGTATATCTTCAGTTTCATAGATGACGTATCTTTTTCTCATGGAGTCCACCAGTAGCGCTGGTACTCATCAAGCTAATGACATGATACTCTAAAACTGTTCTACAAACTACTTACTAACATAGGTACTGCTTCACAGTTCTAAGATCCGACAGTTGGTCCCGTTGTTTCTAAAGTTAACTGTCCTCAGCGTTCTGAGAAAAATGGTGTGCCAAATGCAGGTACTAATTTTTCCTCTAAAAAGGTAGCACTTGCTTAACGCTGGAAGCGTTTCTAAACAGGTTCTCAGGGGATTCGGTAAGATGAATGGTAGTAGCCAAAGGTCGGCCGTCACTAGTGGTCGAATCTATAATCTGGTCTATACTTCCTGTTGAAAAAAAGTTGTGGATGCTTATTTTGTTTCTTTAATTGATACAGAAATTATCAGGGTGAAGAAATAGATTATAAACGAAACAATATGTAGTAATAAGGATAGCAGTGGAAATTGCCGCAAGTTATAAACTTGGCAGAGCACAATCTTCAGCAATAATCACGAGTGTTAAGTTAGATTTAGACATGAATTTTTTCCTACCTGAACTTGCTCAGTGCAATTACCAGGGTGGGATGTGAATAAAAGTTAGTGTGGGGAACCAATTGTTCTTGCCGAGTGGTGTCGCACATTTCGTGGAACACAGATATCGCGCAGACTACAAAGTTTGAAGTCTCTAACGACTTATTTCAGCTTTCTGTGGAAGCGCTGCCTTGTTTTGACTGCAAAAAGTCCCCGCTTATGATAGAAACGTCTCCTGCGAGACTGACTGAGGTACTGCAGCATTTGAGCCACTGCACCCATGTTCGGCAGGTGCGTTCCCAATTTAGTTGCTCCGGGCTTTTCATTAACCACATTACGATGATGCTGGGACTGTTTATTCGTAAAAGTCACCAGAGATTTCTTGTAGCAGTCTTCAATTAGACCTCGTCGTTTGCCGGATGGTTCCTTTGAAAGGGCGCCACCGACTTCCTTCCACATCCTTCCCTAAGTCCGATGGGACAGATGACCTCACTGTTTGGTCCCCTTACCCAAATCAATCACTCAACCATCCAACCAACCTAATCGTTAATAGGGACTATGGGACAATTAACTATTTCCTTCCAATTTTTTCTGCGGAAGACTACTGTCAGTAATCTAATTAATCGTTTTCCGTACATATTCCGCACCAATGCAGAAGACAGAGCAGTGACGTCGGTTGCAGTTTGAGACACGTGTCCAAATAATGTGTGCAATCAGCAGACGAGGAACTAATGAGTTTCCTGGGCCTTGCAGGAAAAGGAAAGCAAACGATAAGTTAGGGAACTTTAGTCACATGATTGCCATAACGTTATTCCAGTACAGGCAACGCCGTTCTCCAGCAATATGGAATTCGTGTTCCTCAGATTATCATCCGACTGGCAATGTAAGGTATTCACTCAGTTTGATCAGAACGTTTCCAGGTTCAGCCTCAGCCACGAGAACAAAATCTGTAGTTCTTACGTGGGCGAATCCAGGAATATTTACGGAATGAATTTTATGAAACTATTCAGATCTTTTTTCAAACTGTACAGATAATTATTTTATGCTTGAACTAGACATTCCTTATGTTTCGATTTAGCATCAATTGTAGCGCTCGTGCTTCGTAAAGTTCTGAGGTACAGTAAGAGGACTGAATAGTTTTCATTTCAAGCGATATGTGTACACTAGATTTTGTGATTCAGGTAAAGCATTCATATTATGAGCATTGGAAAATATCCACGTACAGTCGCTTGCAGAATACACGTCATCTGAGTCCAGTGACGCGATACGATGCACATACCTTATTGTAGATAGATTGTGCAGCAAGAAGAAGATTCCAGACGCAGCGCTGGACATGCTCTGTGTGATATCAGGCTGTGTATTCGATGGTATAAACTGCTGGCATAAGATATCAATATTATAGAAAGAATTTAGGGTAGTTCGAATTCGGTAAGATTCTAGGAGCCCATAAGTTAATGTTCCGTCAGAAGTTTCACAGAAGCTATATTGTGCCAGAGTAAATTTTCAGCTTTGTTATTGAGAAGTGGACTCGTCAGGGATACACTAAATCTATTCATGACTGTGGCAGGTCTAACAAGGTAAGTAATCGTGACCAGTGAACTCGATACTAGCTGCACAAACGGTAAAACATCCTAGCAAAATATTTCGGAGTTCAGCTAGTAAAAGACCCATGTATCTGTTTAAGCAGCACTGGAATAATAAAGAATGTCATCCTACACTATGTGATCAAAAGTATCCGGACACCCCCCCCCCCCCCCGAAAACATGCGCTTTTCATATTAGTTGCATTGTGCTGCCACCTACGGGCAGGTACTCCATATCAGCGACTTCAGTAGTCATTAGACATCGTCAGAGACCAGAACGGGGCTCTTCGTGGTACTCACGGACTTCGAGCGTGGTCAGGTGAATGGGGTGTCACTTGTCATACGTCTGCACGCGAGATTTCCACACTCCGAAACATCCCTAGGTCCACTATTCCCGATGTGATAGTAAAGTGGAAACGTCAAGGGACACGTACAGCACAAAAGCGTACAGGCCGACCTCGTCTGTTGACATATAGAGACCGCCGACAGTTGAAGAGGGTCGTAATATGTAATAGGCAGACATCTATCCATACCATCACACAGGAATTCCAAACTGCAAGTGCTATGACAGCAGTTTGGCGTGAGGTGAGAAAACTTGGATTTCACGGTCGAGGGCCTGCTCATAAGCCACAAATCACGCCGGTAAATGCCAATTTTTCCCGAGGGCATGCAGCTTTACTGTATGATTACATGATGATGGCGTCCTCTTGGGTAAAATATTCCGGAGGTAAAATAGTCCCCCATTCGGATCTCCGGGCGGGGACTACTCAAGAGGATGCCGTTATCAGGAGAAAGAAAACTGGCGTTCTACGGATCGGAGCGTGGAATGTCAGATCCCTTAATCGGGCAGGCAGGTTAGAAAATTTAAAAAGGGAAATGGATAGGTTGAAGTTAGATATAGTGGGAATTAGTGAAGTTCGGTGGCAGGAGGAACAAGACTTCTGGTCAGGTGACTACAGGGTTATAAACACAAAATCAAATAGGGGTAATGCAGGAGTAGGTTTAATAATGAATAGGAAAATAGGAATGCGGGTAAGCTACTACAAACAGCATAATGAACGCATTATTGTGGCCAAGATAGATACGAAGCCCACACCTACTACAGTAGTACAAGTTTATATGCCAACTAGCTCTGCAGATGACGAAGAAATTGAAGAAATGTATGATGAAATAAAAGAAATTATTCAGATTGTGAAGGGAGACGAAAATTTAATTGTCATGGGTGACTGGAATTCGAGTGTAGGAAAAGGGAGAGAAGGAAACATAACAGGTGAATATGGATTGGGGGACAGAAATGAAAGAGGAAGCCGCCTGGTCGAATTTTGCACAGAGCACAACATAATCATAACTAACACTTGGTTTAAGAATCATGAAAGAAGGTTGTATACATGGAAGAACCCTGGCGATACTAAAAGGTATCAGATAGATTATATAATGGTAAGACAGAGATTTAGGAATCAGGTTTTAAATTGTAAGACATTTCCAGGGGCAGATGTGGACTCTGACCACAATCTACTGGTTATGACCTGTAGATTAAAACTGAAGAAACTGCAAAAAGGTGGGAATTTAAGGAGATGGGACCTGGATAAACTAAAAGACCCGGAGGTTGTACAGAGATTCAGAGAGAGCATAAGGGAGCAATTGACACGAATGGGGGAAATAAATACAGTAGAAGAAGAATGGGTAGCTTTGAGGGATGAAGTAGTGAAGGCAGCAGAGGATCAAGTAGGTAAAAAGACGAGGGCTAGTAGAAATCCTTGGGTAACAGAAGAAATATTGAATTTAATTGATGAAAGGAGAAAATATAAAAATGCAGTAAGTGAAACAGGCAAAAAGGAATACAAACGTCTCAAAAATGAGATCGACAGGAAGTGCAAAATGGCTAAGCAGGGATGGCTAGAGGACAAATGTAAGGATGTAGAGGCCTATCTCACTAGGGGTAAGATAGATACCGCCTACAGGAAAATTAAAGAGACCTTTGGAGATAAGAGAACGACTTGTATGAATATCAAGAGCTCAGATGGAAACCCAGTTCTAAGCAAAGAAGGGAAAGCAGAAAGGTGGAAGGAGTATATAGAGGGTCTATACAAGGGCGATGTACTTGAGGACAATATTATGGAAATGGAAGAGGATGTAGATGATGATGAAATGGGAGATATGATACTGCGTGAAGAGTTTGACAGAGCACTGAAAGACCTGAGTCGAAACAAGGCCCCCGGAGTAGACAATATTCCATTGGAACTACTGACGGCCGTGGGAGAGCCAGTCCTGACAAAAACTCTACCATCTGGTGAGCAAGATGTATGAAACAGGCGAAATACCCTCAGACTTCAAGAAGAATATAATAATTCCAATCCCAAAGAAAGCAGGTGTTGACAGATGTGAAAATTACCGAACTATCAGCTTAATAAGTCACAGCTGCAAAATACTAACACAAATTCTTTACAGACGAATGGAAAAACTGGTAGAGGCCAACCTCGGGGAAGATCAGTTTGGATTCCGTAGAAACACTGGAACACGTGAGGCAATACTGACCTTACGACTTATCTTAGAAGAAAGATTAAGGAAAGGCAAACCTACGTTTCTAGCATTTGTAGACTTAGAGAAAGCTTTTGACAATGTTGACTGGAATACTCTCTTTCAAATTCTAAAGGTGGCAGGGGTAAAATACAGGGAGCGAAAGGCTATTTACAATTTGTACAGAAACCAGATGGCAGTTATAAGAGTCGAGGGGCATGAAAGGGAAGCAGTGGTTGGGATGGGAGTAAGACAGGGTTGTAGCCTCTCCCCGATGTTGTTCAATCTGTATATTGAGCGAGCAGTAAAGGAAACAAAAGAAAAACTCGGAGTAGGTATTAAAATTCATGGAGAAGAAATAATAACTTTGAGGTTCGCTGATGACATTGTAATTCTGTCAGAGACAGCAAAGGACTTGGAAGAGCAGTTGAATGGAATGGACAGTGTCTTGAAAGGAGGATATAAGACGAACATCAACAAAAGCAAAACAAGGATAATGGAATGTAGTCTAATTAAGTCGGGTGATGCTGAGGGAATTAGATTAGGAAATGAGGCACTTAAAGTAGTAAAGGAGTTTTGCTATTTGGGGAGCAAAATAACTGATGATGGTCGAAGTAGAGAGGATATAAAATGTAGGCTGGCAATGGCAAGGAAAGCGTTTCTGAAGAAGAGAAATTTGTTAACATCCAGTATTGATTTAAGTGTCAGGAAGTCATTTCTGAAAGTATTCGTATGGAGTGTAGCCATGTATGGAAGTGAAACATGGACGATAAATAGTTTGGACAAGAAGAGAATAGAAGCTTTCGAAATGTGGTGCTACAGAAGAATGCTGAAGATTAGATGGGTAGATCACGTAACTAATGAGGAAGTATTGAGTAGGATTGGGGAGAAGAGAAGTTCGTGGCACAACTTGACCAGAAGAAGGGATCGGTTGGTAGGACATGTTCTGAGGCATCAAGGGATCACCAATTTAGTATTGGAGGGCAGCATGGAGGGTAAAAATCGTAGAGGGAGACCAAGAGATGAATACACTAAGCAGATTCAGAAGGATGTAGGTTGCAGTAGGTACTGGGAGATGAAAAAGCTTGCACAGGATAGAGTAGCATGGAGAGCTGCATCAAACCAGTCTCAGGACTGAAGACCACAACAACAACAACAACAACAACAAATGCCAAACGACGCCTCGCTTGATGTAAGGAGCGTAAACATTGGACGATTGAACAGTAGAAAAAAGTTGTGTAGAGTGACGAATTACAGTACAAAATGTGGCAATCCGATGGCAGGATGTAGCTATGGTAATTGCCTAGTAAACTTCATCTGCCAGCGTGTGTACTGCAAATAGTAACATTCGGAGGCGGTAGTGTTATGGTGAGGTCCTGTTTTTCATGGAGGGGGCTTGCACCCCTTGTTGTTTTGTGTGGCTCTATCACAGCACAGGCCTACATTGACAATTTAGCACCTTCTTGCTTCCCACTGTTGGAGAGCAGTTCCGGGACGATGATTGCATCTTTCAACACGATCGAGCACCTGTTCATAATGCACGGCCGGTGGCGGAGTCGTTATACGACAATAACATCCTTGTAATGGACTGGCCTGCACATAGTCCTGAGCTGAATCCCATAGAACAACTTTAGGATGTTTTGGAACGCCGACTCTATGCCAGGGCTCACCGACCGACATCGATACCTCTCCTCAGTGCAGCACTCCGTGAAAAATGGGCTGCCATTCCCCAAGAAACCTTCAAGCACCTGATTGAACGTATGCCTGCGAGAGTGGAAGCTGTCACCAAGGCTAAGGATGGGCCAACACCGTACTGAATTCCAGCATTACCGATGGAGTGCGCTACGAACTTGCAAGTCATTTTCAGCCAGGTGTCCGGATACTTTCGATCACATAGTGTATATATGTGCCTGCACTCAGACATGTGGACAGCTGGTGGATGCTTGCAGGATGGTATTTAGCTGAGTAAGTAAGTTGTGGTGGCATAAAGTTACATCAGGAATTCGGAACGGTTTCTTCAGAATAGATTCGTACAGTTGTGATCGATTGCAAACTGAAGGCAAGTAGTCAAGAAAACATTTGACACAATAACATACTAGTATGTAACATCACCTTGAAAACGAACCTTTTGCGTATCAGCATGATACTCCCGCTCTACACATTAAGTTAGGACAAAAGGTGCCATCAAGTGGATTTGCTGTACAAAGCCCTAACCTGAAAGACGCTGGACGTCTTGAAGATATCGTCCAATCAGTACACTGGTTTCGCGCCAAATACATTCGCTCAGTAGCCCGACTAGAACGAGTCACTACGTCTCTTGACGAGAGGAAACTAATTACTTCTCAGTATATCGTAAATTAGTGGAAAATTACATTAATAATAGCGACAGAAGATCATTGACATTGTCACATTGAAAGGTCTTTGTTGGATTCCTTTCATGTTAATTTCTTAAATCTGTTGTCATTTACGGCATAAATTCCGCTTCTAAATTTACTGTGGTGTTTCTGACTCTATCTGGGAGGACACTGAGCAGTAGAACGCGTTACTTTTACGCGTAATCAAGAACGATCTGTCACACTACTACACTTTAAAACCCTGTTTATATATAATTCATGTCACACAGTCTCATACGGAACTTACATCTGCTTTCTTTTATATTCTGTATGTGATAAGATATTGTCGTCCCCCTTCCCTTCTGTGTGAAAGAATGAATGAGCAAATGTATTTCTAGTTGCTTGCTTGATTGTAGCAGACAAGCCTGTCTGCTAGAGAACAGTAGGACCAACGTCGGAACAGGTAGCTACGGTTTCTAAAAGCAAAGAGGTTTCTATTCTTGGTATGGTCCTGTCCGTCCCTTGTCGTGTTGGTATAGGAAGCTGCCTCTCTGGTCACTTCCGTTTTGTATCTGTGAAGCACCCTCTGCTAAGTCCGTAGGACATTTCATAAGTTCAGCCTAACTGAAAATTTAATCACCTTTATTTCAGGTTTAGATCTAAAATATCTTAAATTGCAACGCAGTGTAATTCGAGTGTGAAGTTCAGAATATCTTCCAGTAGTTGCTTTGTCACTACTTTGTGAGTAAAGAGGAACCACGTGTTGATGATCCGTAACTCTAACTAAGATCATCAATCTTAAATGCGAATATGTGTGAGATTATAACGTCTCGTCTTGACAATATTTTTCAATATAGCAACTTTTCTTTATGTTCAACCCACGTGGGGTGTACTTTGTGAGACCAGTGAGACAAGTGCTTATAAAATTGTTTGATCCATCAGGTTAATAGTAAGACGATAGTAACCAGTTCAAGGTTTTTCTTTTGTCAATTGCGTTTCGATGTAATTTATTTTAATTATCAAAATTATTGTGGAGTTACACTCTTTGTGTAAGCCAAGTTGACCACGTGAAGCATGTGGTGTAATCATCAAAGTAGCCCTCAGCTATTCTTTTCGGGAAGATTTGACAGAGAGTTAGTATGAATTTAGTATACCAGTGTGTGGTAATTTCATGACGGACAGGATTGCGCTACGAACGTAACTTCTTTGGGTGAAAATTGAATCAGTTGGTTGTGGTTAATTTCCTCTTGCATATGTTTCAACGTTCTTCGTGTGTTATTTTATGAATGCGGTGTTGTATGCAGTCTCCCAATCTTGGCTCCATATTTGATGTGTTCAGTAAGATTACAAACTCACATTTTCACAATCCTAAATAAGGCACCAGTTTAGTTACGAAACAAGTTTAATATGTTGAAATTTTAACGGAACAATGATCAATGTTGAAATAAATGTCCAAATATAAGCTGATTTATTTCTTTTTATTTAAATTCTCTTTATATATAATCACCGGTTGTCGTAAGATGACTATTAAAAGATTATAATTAATGTTAATCTGGTTGGGAATTTGGTAAGCTAGACTGGATGCCTGGTGAAACAGTTGCTCAGTAATGCAAGGTTAACTTCCCCAGATAGCTCACAGCTTTTAACCCGCTTTTATTGTCTTGAATATCAGCACCGCTTTCAGAACAACTTGATGCATCAACATTATAACATGACTGATGACCTTGGAACGAACAGTTACGGGCATGCGAAAACTTCTTGAGACAGTGTATTTGGAAGACTCTCTTCATCAGTCTAACACAGATTTACAACTAGGTGAATCACACAGGCTCCATAGACTCAATAATGAAATAGAGATCATTAAGCAGCTCACTTTAGTTGAAATCCTATTCAGTAGAGACTCAAAGTGAAGTTACTGATGTTCTAGCCACAGTGGCTAGCTGTCTGACATATTGCACTGCCTTGCCGGAAGATTCCACGCTCATAAAAGTGGTAAGCGTCGAGGGGCTGATGATAAAATCAGTAGTGTGAACCTTCCACGTGGATGAAAAGTGCCAGAGCACATCACAGGAATATTAGACATTACTTACACAGGGCGTGGACAAAGTATGGAATCATCACAAGTACAAATTACCGTGCCTAGAAGTATCCGCCGCCTGTCCCTGCCCCCGCCTCCCCTGTGAGACGGCCAGTGGGGGTAGACGCCGCCACCCAGACGTCCACCACCTCGCCCCCTGCAGCAATGCAGGCGGCGTCGCGCACGGATATCGACGTCGGGATGCCTGCGCTGCCTCCTCCTGTGAAGACAGACGCGGACGAAACATCTGGGGACGAGATGCCGACCGCTTCTTCGCAAGATGAGCAAGTGGCAACCGACGAAGAGCTGCCCCTTCCGCTGCCAGATGAGCGGAGTGTGCAGCCCTTCCCGAAGAAGATCGTGGTGTCGTTAAGGGACGGGACGCACCCTCAAGGGGGCCACCCGTACCCCTTCACGCCGCCGCATGCCAAGCCTCCCCTCCCTCATCAAGCCGGCCGGTGTGGCCGTGCGGTTCTAGGCGCTTCAGTCTGGAACCGTGCGACCGCTACGGTCGCAGGTTCGAATACTGCCTCGGGCATGGATGTGTGTGATGTCCTTAGATTAGTTAGGTGTAAGTAGTTCTAAGTTCTGGGGGACTGATGACCACAGATGTTAAGTCCCATAGTGCTCAGAGCCATTTGAACCATCCCTCATCAACCGTGCGACCTGCGCCACACGCGTGGCATGTTGCGCGAGGCAGTGACGGGGAAAGAGCTGCGATTGCTGAATAGCCGCCCCATCTTCACCCCCCTCTGACTGGGAACATATTTACCAGGCCAGAGAGAAGTGGGTGAATGAGGAGTGGCGCTTCGGCAGGCGTCAGCCTGCCCCAGAAGACCTTCCTGCAATCAACTACTTCCCTAATTTAAACAAAGCAAGTAGCCCGAAGCCAATTCCATCGAGAGGCCACACACACCAACAGCGTAGATCAAGGAGAAACAGCAGCGACGCTGCTTAAACTCCTGCATCTCCGGACTTAGGCAGTCCGTGACCTAGCGAGACGAGACGTGTCAGAAAACCGTCGGCATCCATAACAGCTTCCAATCGTCTTGTAATAGATAAATACAGGTCCTGTATGGTTGTCAAGAAAATCTGATACCATTCTTCTTGCAGAATAGTGGCAAGTTCAGGTAACAATGATGGAGATGTATAGCGATCACACACCCTCTAGGAAGTAGATCAAAAACCTCTTTAATATTGAGATCTGGTGACTGACGGCCAAGGGAAATGCGACAATTCATCCTCGTGCTCACAAAACCAGTCCTGGACGATGTGATGTGTGTGAACAGGAGCCCTGTCGCCTTGGAATGCAGCATCACCACTGGGAACAACCATTGTTCCATGGGATGGACCTGATCAGCCAAATCGTTGCATAATCCTTGGCAGTAATGCGACCTTACAGAGCAACCATGGGGCCCATGAAACACCACGATTGGCAGTCCAAATCATCACCGAAACCCGGCCATGTTTCTTAGTACATAAACCCTGCCAGAAGTTGGAAAAAGTGTGAAACAAGACTTACTCGACCAAATGACGTTCTTCCATTGCTTCATAGTCCAGGTTTTCCTATTACGAGCACTTGCATCACTGATGAGTAATTTTGGGATTTCAGCTCGCCCTGCGTTTCCAGCTTTTGGAACTCCCTTAGCATTACTTTTATGCTGACAATGTTGGTGAGTGCGACATTCAGTTCTGCAGTGACTTTTGCATCTGTCGTTCTTATTTTTCGTCACCATCTTCTTCAATGACTGTCCGTCACGATCATTCAACACACCCATTCGTCCGCGTTGTGACTTAGCGGATGATGTATTTAACTTCTCCCTGTATGCGATATAAATCTTAGATATAATGCCTCATGAAACACCAAACCCTTCAGCTACCTTGGTTACGGGGGCATCCCATACGAGCACCAACGATTTGCATCACTTAGTCCGACAGTTACACAGAACACTGTTCTTACTGCGACTGTCACTTTAGACGTATTGGAGACATTGCACAAGTACTGTTCATGGTCAAATAAAACAGTGCAACTTATAAGATTGTCTAGCATCTGCATTTGTGTTCAAGCATAAATTTCTCGCAGTGTTTCCCTATATTTGTCCAGTCCCTGTACAATATGAACATCGTAATGTTACTCAACTGCGTAAAGCCGGTTTACATCTTCTTCATCGTTCTGTTCATGCATATGAAAGAAATTTCCTTCAATTCTGGCTGACTGTATTTCAGTGCACAACGCGTGGTGCATAATGTGCAGCAAATCTGACTGCTTCCTAGGCAAAGTGTTATTTGGTTACTTCTTCTGAAGAATTAAGTATACTGCACTCCCCCTTGGAGTGACATAAAATCACTAGAGATTATCTCTTGCTTGTAGATTCACCCAGCTGGGTCTGAAATAGGGAAGGCCCTTTGTGGCGTTTCATGTGAAACCAAATGTTTTACTCCCAACGTCTGTTAACAAAAACCAAGGGTGCATTTATGTTGTTCTGTCCAAACACTTGCACGGGGGATAATTTGAATGCAGTCTAGCTTTTTAATGGGGAACCAGAGGTTGCTTACAAACAAAACGAGATGACACTATTTTTTTCCATCAGAATTTGGCGCTGTGTGTGTTCGTATTACCGGATTGTGATAGAAGTGCGGACACTAAACGTGGCAGTCGGCAGCGAGCGTAAACAGACAGGAAGTTGCTTCCCCCGAGGGGTGTGGAGCGATGCGGGGGAACCAGCCCCACTTCCCAGGGGGCCAGCGTCCTTGTTCTCTGCTCCCACGAAAGTAGAACTGACGAGTTACAGGAGCCGCCAATACCTACTGATGTTAAGTTCGTACTCGAATGTCATGGCCCAGAATTGGCCTCTTATTATTTCAGAATAAAAAGACAACGAGCTACGTACAACACAAAGCGTAAGCGGTGCTATCAAAGCATTTGGTAACAGCTAAGGGCAATTACTTGCTAAGGTTGGCAGCGCCGTAAATATTGTAGTTCTAAGGAGGCTAAAATATTAGAACCTCCTTGGTTAGTTTAGTCCCGACCTCCACTGGTATCTTTAGGAACCATGTTCCCAAGCACCCGCAATGGCGGGATTGTTACTCATGTTGTTGTTGTTGTTGTTGTTTTTAAGAGTAACTAATGTGGTGAGGAATGATACGAAAGACCTAAAACATCGGGGTTCCAAATTTACGAAAACCAGACTACCACAGCACCACTTAATTGTGGATGCTGAACGACCGGATAGGCGACGTGATGTTGACACGCTCTGTTTCCTTTATAGGCTTCTTAGTCACTGGTGTCCTAAACATCGATCCTCATATACCAAATACCTAAGATCATTCCATAACTGAAATACTAGATCGGTTACGCACAGAATCTTGGCTGTAACTGTGCACAACACCAAATCTTTGCCTTCATTACAGCCTTACGCAAAACAACTCTGCATTCAAGAAGAGATTAAAGCTTTATCTCATATCGGCGTAGCTTCCCTTCCGGTGACAGGGGAGCAAAGGTCATTATTTTGTCAGGGGTGGCGGGAGGGAAAGCGACACTTCGTGGGCGATGGAATTGGGTTCTTACTTGGCTCAGTGGGTGAGGTGTGAGAGGAACGTTGGTGCTTCCTCTAACAGTCGTTTATTGAGACACAAGACACTTTAAACAAAGTAATACAATGTGTTTTAACTCGCTCAATTCCTCGCGGCTGCAGAGCGGCGGAGTCATAGCGTACAGATTCTAGTGACGGCTCGTGTTGCAACGGCGCGGCGGCGGCGGCGGCGTAGTCTTCCATTGAGTGCAGTGCCCGTCACACTGCGGCGGCGGCGCGATCTTCTCCTTGTGAATTCGCTGCCGGCTGTTGTGGCAGAGCGGTTCTAGGCGCTTCAGTCCAGAACTGCGCTACTACTACGGTCCCAGGTTCGAATCCTGCCTCGGGCATGGATGTTTGTGATGTCCTTAGGTTAGTTAGGTTTAAGTAGTTCTAAGTTATAGGGGACTGATGACCTCAGCTGTTACATCCCACAGTGCTCAGAGCCATTTTTGTGAATTCGCCCGTTGCGTCATTAACAAGCGGCCACGGCGTGGCGCAGAGTACTCCGTTCCGGTATCGAACCAGCGACCCTCAAGTTCGGCGTCTTCTGGGGGAGTTCATCAACCTTTAGGTTCCCCGGTGACTCATTTGGTGAGGCCGTAGTCCCTTCGTCCTCACCAACCACCTGGGTAAGTACCACACGAACTTCTTTCTGGTAACATCTGGAATGGCATCTTCTGCGTTGCCCTATTGTCGCGACATCATCTGTCGAGCAGCGTAGCGGCTAAGTTGTTGGAGCGAAGTATGACATCTGCTGAGTGACCGTTGGTCCGTCCGTGCAAGCGACATTCCTTCGTGTCTTCTTTCTCCCGTCGAAGGACCTCCTCACAGGACCGCCTCACGCCACGTTGTTGGAGGCATTTATTCGGTGTTTTTGCCAATGTCGCGAAGTTTCTAGGGCGGCGACTGACTCTTCGGTCGTTGATCTATGCTTCTCACATTGGGCGGGAACGTGACCAATGGCGACACATGTGCAGGCTTTCCTTGTTAGACTGCAGCCGCTTCCGAATATTGTGGCTGAACGTGTCAGTCTTTACGATGTTCACTTAACCTATAATTAGTCTTTACGTATTTTCCTGATTTGAACATCCATAAATAACACAAGTATTATACACCCTACACATCCCAGAGGTTTTAGTTCCATCGAACAGTGAACCAGTATCTCTTTCATTGTCAACACTATCCATGTTTTTCTCATGTCTATCAGTTAACTTCTTTCTATCACATCTGGTAGCCTTACAATATTAATTTTCGCTCTTCTTTTGAGAAATTAAGCTTTCCACATTTGATTCCTTCAGTACTTCTACCATATATTTGTTCATGTCATTACCTAAACGCGACATTCAATTTGCTTAGCACAAAAAAAATGGCTCTGAGCACTATGGGACTTAGCATCTGAGGTCATCAGTCCCCTAGAACTTAGAACTACTTAGACCCAACTAACCTAAGGACATCACACACATCCATGCCCGAGGCAGGATTCGAACCTGCGACCGTAGCAGTCTCGCGGTTCCGGACTGAAGCGCCTAGAACGGCACGGCCACCGCGGCCGGCTGCTTAGCACAGTCTTACCAAGAATTACATTTAAATTCAATATATTCATAACTGTATAAATAATAATAATAATAATAATAATAATAATAATAATAATAATAATAATCCCCGTGGAGTCCCGGGAAAAGAATAGGCCTCCGGTATGTTCTGCCAGTCGTAAAAGGCGACGAAAAGAACAAACCACTAATAGGGCTAACCCCCCTTTTAGTGTGAGTAGTTGGTTCAGGACAACTAATGAAGCCTCGGACAAGCGCTGTCATGGTCGGGGACGACGCTTGAACCCTATGCCCGTCCACAATGGTAACGACACTGCTAGCCACACGGAAAATAATTTAAATCCAAATAGAGGTGTTTTGCAGGATATGCTTCCTGCAACCACTCTAGAAGGAAAACAAAGACAGAGGATGAGATAGTCAGATGAAGTTAACCGACGCCTCATGTTCTGTTATTACCAAGCAACAAACTTAGGAACCAACACAACTGGATACAGATCACAAGTATACACAACATTTATTACCAGATACCCAGAATTAAAATTTTTAACAGAACAACGACTAGCCGATCAGATCCGTGTAATAATAAAAAATAACAGGATACCCCAGTCAGAATTAGAAAACATCAAACAAGTACAACAAATACTGGAACAAAATAATGTGCAATCAGAAGAAGAATAATATACAGTAATGGACTCGAACATCCCAGAGCAAACAAACAAAGAACAACACGCATCAATTAAACAATCAGAGGAAAATGAAATCTTAAGACAGCCACCAGAACAAGCACAAATAGAACACGAAGTGATACGCATGTTAGATATAGAAGAAAAATTTCAGCTGACATATATAGAATACAAAGACACAAATACAGACATTAGACCATTCTTGCATAGACCACCAAATAAACCACAAGTCGAAACAATAATAACAACAATAACAACTATCAACACAATCATACACAACAACATAAATGAAAATACAACTATGGAAGAGTTACAGCTACTGGTTTATATAGGAGTACTCAATACACTAAATATGCACACTAAGCAGAGATCAAAACAAACCAACACACAGAAGAAACCCACATAACCAGCATGGCAACACAGGCTACAGATCAGAATAGAAAAATTGAGAAAAGACATCGGACAGCTAACGCAATTTATAAGAAATGAAATATCAGACAAAAAACGAAAAAGGTTAGGTAACATCTCACAACAAGAAGCGATAGAGCAATTAGATGAAAAGAAGCAGAAATTACAAGCATTGGCCAAACGACTTAGAAGATACAAAAAAAGTGAAAATAGAAGGAAACAAAACCAAACATTCAACACAAACCAAAAGAAATTTTACTAGGCAATAGATAACACACACATTAAAATAGACAATCCACCAAACATAACAGACATGGAACACTTCTGGAGCAACATATGGTCAAACCCGGTACAACATAACAGGCATGCACGGTGGATACAAGCAGAAACAGACACATAAAAGATGATACCACAAATGCCTGAAGTGATAATTTTGCAACATGAAGTCACTCGAGCAATTAATTCTACGCACAATTGGAAAGCCCCGGAAAAGATAAAATAGCAAATTTCTGGCTAAAGAAGTTCACATCAACACATTCACATCTAACTAAATTATTTAACAGTTACATTGCAGACCCATACACATTCCCTGATACACTTACACATGGAATAACTTATCTGAAACCTAAAGATCAAGCAGACACAGCAAACCCAGCTAAATATCGCCCCATAACATACCTACATGATTCAGTTGGTTGTACTGCTACAAAAATCACGCAACTAATACCCAAACGAAATTTTACTCAAATATATAAATTATTTGCCTACCTACGGGTGATGTCGGATAGCGTTCGTGAACAATTTTGAACTTGAAAAGAGAAGAGACGAATCTATTCCAAGAAATGCCTATTTGTTGTGGTTGCCTTTGTTTAAATATTTGAAATACTGTCAAGACACAGTAGATGTTTAATTTTACAATTTTCCTTCTACAGGATAAATGGAAACATGATCCCTTTGGGGCAGAAAAGGATAAGGATGGAAACATATATGCTCGAGGCTCACAAGATATGAAGTGTGTGGGAATACAGTATCTGGAAGCAATTCGCAGACTGAAGAAAAAAAATGTCAGACTTCTGAGAACTATACACGTGTCATTTGTTCCAGGTAAGGTAATAGTGCTCTCTCTCTCTCTCTCTCTCTCTGTTTGATGAAGAAAACAATAAAACAAATATTTGTCAATGCCGCACATTTTCAGAATAGAGACTTGACCGTGTATCTGTTGATTTCTTTCTAACGATAAGTTGTTTTCCAGATGAAGAAATAGGAGGCATCGAAGGCATGAAGAAATTTGTAACTACTCTAGATTTTCTCTCACTCAATGTTGGGTTTGCTATGGATGAGGGCATGGCAAGCCCAAATGAGGAATACGTTTTGTTTTACGGAGAGAGAAGCATATGGCGTAAGTAAGGCTTTTTAATGTCAGCGTAAAATAATCCTCGAAATAATTCATAGAAAAACCCCATATTAATTTACTTTGATGCTTAATGGTATAAGAGCAACTCTGTTGCTTAATTTAAACGTTATGTTGTACTTGTGATTTGAAATACGTTAAATTTCTTACAAATTGTAAGAGAGAAAAATGAAACGTCTAAAACCAGTTAAGGCCAGAGACAGGCGTTACGGAGAAAAATAATTTACCATGTAGTAAAGTGTCCCTCATGCTCACTCTAATATGACCTTACCTGTATTTCACCGTCATCCCTCTGCTTCTTCGTCCGCTGACCACTTTATATCTCTACTTCTTCATCCTATTTCAGTGATAAAATATTAGCTCTTTCCTATAGGAATCAGAACATAGAGGACAATTTTTGCACCAGTTTAATGGCTCAGACAGGCAGAACAACCATAACATGGTGGTTGTAGTTAAACTTTCCCTATTTGAGTCAGTGTAGGTGGAAAACTACACTAACGTGACAAAGGTCATGGGATACCTCTTAACATCGTGTCGGACCTCCTTTTTTTTCCCCGGCTTAGTGCAGCAAAAAATGTTCAGATGTGTGTGAATTCCTAAAGGACCAAACTGCTTAGGTCATCGGTCCCTAGACTTACATACTACTTAAACTAACTTATGCTAAGAACAAAACACACACACATCTGCCCGAGGGAGGACTCGAACTTCCGGCGGAAGGGGCCGCCTCGCGGCGTAGTGCAGCAACTCGACGTGTAATGGACTCAACAAGTTGTTGGAAGTCCCTGCAGAAATGTTGAGCCATGCTGTCTATGTAGCCGTCTATAACTGCGAAAGAGTTGCCGGTGGAGGATTTTGCGCACGAACTGACCTCTCGATTATGTCCCATAAATGTTCGATGGTATTCTTGTCGGGCGATCTGGGTGACCTTTCGCTCGCATTGTCCAGACTGTTCTTCAAACCAATTACGAGCAATTGTGGCCGGTGAGATGACACATTGTCATCCATAAATGTGTCATCGTTTTTTGGGGAAGATGAAGTCCATTAATGGCTGCAAATGATCTCCAAGTAGCCGAACATAGCCATTTCCACTCAATTATCAGTTCAGTTTGATCAGAAGACCCAGTGCTTTCATGTAACCACGCCCACAGCCCACGCAGAGCGAAAAACCCTACCTATGTGTATCCCAATGAGCGCTAATTTCCCGAGCGGTTCTAGGCACTACAGTCTGGAACTGCGCGATCGCTACGGTCGCAGGTTCGAATCCTGCATCGGGCATGGATGTGTGTGATGTCGTTAGGTTAGTTAGGTTTAAGTAGTTCTAAGTTCTAGGGGACTGATGACGTCAGAAGTAAAGTCCCATAGTGCTCAGAGCCATTTGAAGCTAATTCCCCGTATCTTATCTTCGTCGTCCTTATGCGAAATGTATGTTGGTGGCAACAGAATCCTTCTGTGGTAGCCTTAAATGCCAATTCTCATTAGTGTTCCTCGAAAAGAACATAGTCTTCCTCCTCATCCACCCACTAATTTGGCGGGAGGCAATAGGAGCGCCTCTACAGGACTGTATTTTGTGGGAAACCTAGGTCTGCAGAGTCGTACAAGTTTGGAATGTGGTGGTCAGTATGCTGGTATTCTGTTATTGCTAACTATGTCAGCCTTTCCAGGATATTACGAAAACACATCTCAGAACGTTTCGGTTCACAGGAGGGATGAGAGGAAACATATTGTCCAACACCTTGGTATATACCCCAACTACATTTAAGATCAGAAGACCCAGTGCATTTCATGTAACCACAGCCCACAGCATTAGGGAGCCACCATCAGCTTGCACAGTGCTTCAAATGGATCTAAGCACTATGGGACTTAACATCTGAGATCATCAGTCCCCTAGACCTAGAACTACTTAAACCTAACTAACCTAAGGACATCACACACATCCATGGCCGAGGCAGGATTCTAACCTGCGACCGTAGCAGCAGCGCGGTTCCGGACTGAAGCGCCTAGAACCGCTCGGCCACTGCGGCCGGCTGCACAGTGATTGTTGACAACTTGCGGCCACGGCTTCGTGGGATCTGCGCCACAATCGAGCCCCTCCACCAACTCTTACCAACTGAAATTGGGACTCATTTCACCAGGCCACGGTTTTTCAGTAGTTTAGAGTCAAACCGAGAGAGGGTCACGAGCCAAGGAGAGGCACTTCAGGCTATGTCGTGCTACTGGCAAAGGCACTCGCGTCGGCCGTCTGTTGCCAATGCTCATCAACGCCAGATTTCGCCGCACTGTCCTAACGGATACGTTCGTTGTACGTCCCACATTGATTTCTGCGGTTTTCACGCAACTCTGTCGTTAAGTGAAGGCCGACCGTCACCGCGTTGCCTGTGGTGAGAGGACATATCTGAAATTTGGTATCCTCGGCACACTCTTAATATTGTGGATCACGGGATACTGAATTCCTTAAAGATTTCCGAAATGGAATGTTCCATGCGTCTACCTCCAGCTACCGCTCCGTTTCAGCGTCTGTTAATTCCCGATGTGCGGTCTTAATCACTTCGGAAACCTTTCCAGATGAATCACCTGAGTACAAATGATAGCTCCGCCAATGCACTGCCCTTTTATACTTTGTGGACGCGATATTACCGCCTTATGCATATGTGCCTGTCGCTATCCCATGACTTGTCACTTTAGGGTAGACACGTACTGCCATCAGTCCGTTATTCTCATTGCTCGCAGCGTCGCCTGACTCTTGCAAGAACAGACACCACACCTACAAATTATGCGCCTTGACGGCAAATAATACCTTCAGTTATGATGCACTCTTCTTTCGACCTCTTGCGGTAATCAGGTGAGGCTACGAGCAATGAGAATAATGGATAGGAGACACTAAGTATATAGTTTACGACAAATGGGAATTTGTGTTGGACGGGAAGCGTCGTTGGATAGCCAGTGTTGTAAAGGCAACTGCTCGAAATAGGTGGGGAAATCCGGGTTCGAGTCTCTGGACAGTAAAAATTTTAACCTGTCGCCACTGGATTTCTTTCAACGCCCGATAGCAGCTTATGTTGGAATTTATCTTTCGTCAACAGATTTTAAAATGAGATGTGATTAAAAAGCGTAAAGAATTAACAGGAGTTTAATTTTCATATTTTCTGAACGAGTCGATGGTTACGAAATCCTTAAATACTGTGGAGCAGAAATATATTTATTGCAGTTTGATTCATGATAACAAAAGTAAATGTTGTGTTAACAGAAAATAATATATAAAGTATTAATTAAAGTATTTTTCAGATCTGCATATACATTGCCCTGGTTCCCCTGGACACGGTTCCCTTATACTACCTGACACTGCAGGAGAGAAAGTCAGGTACATTATAGATAAATTTATGGATCTAAGACAGAAGGAAAAGGAAAAGTTGCAGAAAAACCCACAGCTCAAGTTAGGGGATGTTACCACAATAAATCTTACACAGCTTCAGGTATGACGCTCCACGATAATGTATAACATAGTTTTTGAAATAGTCTCCGTTAAATTAATGATAAATTATAAGCAGCATCATCGTGATAGTTCTAAGAAGTTGAGCGTATGTTATAAGATACTCGCCTAACGATAAAATGTTTGTGGAATCGAACAGAAATATTGGGTCTAGCAAGCTTGAATATGAACCCGACTGTGAACTTACCGAAAGGAGAAAGCGTAACTCGTGTAAGGTTGTTAAAATGAAGTCTGATGTTTCAACTTGCCGCTAGATCTTGGCACAGCGGTCCATCTACATCTATACTCTGCAAATCACATTTAAGAGCCTGGCAGAGGATTCATCGAACCATCGAACAATTCTCTCTTGTTCCAATCTTGTGTACCGCGCGGAAAGAGTGAACACCTATATCTTTCCGTACGAGCTCTGATTTCCCATATTTTATCATGGTGATTGTTTCTCCCTATATCGGCGTCAACAAAATATTTTCGCATTCGGAGGAGAAAGTTGATAATTGGAAATTCGTGAAAAGATTCCTCCGCAACGATAAACGCCTTCGTTTTAATGATGTCCACCCCAAATCCTATATCATTTCAGTGACTCTCTCTCCCTTATTTCGCGATAATACAAAGCGTGCTGCCCTTCTTTGAACTTTTTCGATGTAAGCCGTCAATCCTGTCTGGTGAGGATCCCACATCGCGCAGCAGTACTATATTGGAAGACGGACAAGCGTGGTGTAGGCAGTCTCCTAGTAGTCTGTTAGTCTTACAAAATACGGTGCTGGTGAGAAGATTCGACCACATCAAGAGTGCCATTAGCGAAGATAGAACAACCATTATGCTATTGCTGGAAAGTTTGTCACCAACGGGAGAGTCTGTCAAGAAAGCTAGGCGAGCATTATTGTTTGATAGAATTAAAATGTAACTGATAAGGGAAAACGTAAAAACATAGTTCAAATCTGATAAACATAGAAAAGTTATCAGAGCTCGCAGAGATCATGAATTGTGGACAGGATAAATGCATGCCAACTAAGGTAATAAAAAACGGCGAAGACCCACCTTCGTTTAGTGGTGTCACTCGCAGAGTGTTGCGAGAGCAAAGATTGCTGGTATCTTGTTACAAAAGAAAATTAAGTGAAATTGATGAAAAAACTTAAGAGCAACTCGCACGCCTCAAACGGGGCTATGCTTAAAGCCTGCAATAAGGAAGGAAGGGAGGAAGTAAGTTCAGGGTTTAACGTCCTGTCGATATCGATGTCATCAGAGACGGAACACATGCTCGGAATGTTTCAAGGATGGGGAAGGAAATTAGCCGTGTCGTTTCAAAGGAACCATCCTGGCGTTTGTCTGGAGCGATTTAGGGAAATCAGGGAAACCTGATACATGGATGGCCGGGCATTGATTTCAGTCGTCGCCCTCCCGAATGAATCAGGTGTGCTAACCACAGCGCCACCACGCTCGTTGTACTCAAGTAGGAGGACACTATGTGGAGCTCCTAAGCATTAAAATCACTATCTTAACGTCTCTCTCTCTCTCTCTCTCTCTCTCTCTCTCTCTCTCTCTCTCTCTCTCTCTCTATTTCTTTAATTAATAAAGCCAGGGTAGGCAGTCAGTCAGTCATTTGTCACTAAATCGATATGAAATGATCGTATCGAACAAGTTCCCTGTGACGTGCACTATATAGCGCCTTAAGGACTAGATTTGGAAAGAAACTTTATGGCCATATTATGAAAAAGGTGGATGCAGGAAAGATTTTTTGTGGTTGAGGGGAGTTGCAATATTGCATTAATAATTTGACAAACCACTTAGAACGACGTCGAAACAAGACACATTGAGTATACGATACTACATAAGAATTATTAAAATTCTTGGGAGAAGCAATTATTCAACACTTCCACCTCCCATGAGAGATACGAGCCAGGCGAAGTATCCTCCGACGTTAAGAAGAATGTAAAGATTCCAGTACCGAGGAAGACACCTGCTGATGGATGTATGGCATCATCATTAGTTTGATAGATCAAAGCTGTAAAATGCCAATGCAGATTGGCTGGGATAATTGGTAGAAACCAACTTGGGAGATCAGTTTGGATCCTGAAGAAATGTAGAAACACGAGATGAAATATTTACCTTGCTCTATTGAAGAACGAAAAATGCCCACGTTTGATGTATTTGTACATTTACACCATGTGATCAAAAGTATCCGGACACTTGGCTGAAAAAGACTTAAAAGTTCGTGGCGCCGTCCATCGCTAATGCTGGAATCCAATATGGTGTTGGCCCACCCTTAGCTTTGATGACATCTTCCACATTTGGAGGCATACTTCAATCAGTTGCTGGAAGGTTTCTTGGGGAATTACAGCCCATTCTTCACGGAGTGCTGCGCTGAAGAGCGGTATCGATGTCGGTCGGTGAGGCCTGGCACGAAGTCGGCGTTCCAAAACATCCCAAAGGTGTTCTGTAGGATTCAGATCAGGACTCTGTGCAGGCCAGTCCATTACAGAGATGTTACTGTCGTGTAACAACTCCGCCATAGGTCGTGAATTATGAACAGGTGCTCGATCGTGTTGAAAGATGCAATCGTCATCCTGGAAAAGATAGCCACTCAGACTGGCAACAAGAATGTGCATTTCGTGGAACTGTTTCAGCGTCACGATCGGCCTCATTTTAATACAGCCGTCAGGCGTAATAACATGAGACTTGGGGGTGCGCTGATGACAGAAAGCATTGGTCACATTTCAGTGGTGTCGGTGGAGTCTATCAGCAGGACGGGTTTCACTAGACATGGCCTGCACCTCAACAGGTATGGGAAGGGGAGACTGGCAAAGCTTATAGGTGACAGCATAGGTGGGGTTGGTGGGATCACTCATGGGAAAATTCCTGCAGTAGTGGGTGTTAGAGCTGCAACGTTTTTCGATTGAAGTCAGCTGATAGGTATTCCTGCTTAAGGGAAGTCTCTCTAACAAAGGAACCACTTTTGACAAAGCTTAGGTATCCGAGTAATGAGGGAATTAGTATATTTCATCAAAATATACAAGGTATTAGAGATAAAGTTAGTGAACTGCTTATAGATGTTGACTCTGAAATTGTTGGCATATCTGAACACTTCTTAAATAAGGAGATAATTCAGAGGCTTCCTTTACCAGGATACAGGTTGGCTGGCAGCTTTTCGAGGAGCTCTTTGCGATGAGGGGGAGTAGCCATGTATGTGAAAAACAGCATCCCATTTAAGTCAATTGATGTTTCAAAGTACTGCACTGAAAAGGTGTTTGAATGTTGTACAGGTGTGGTTAAATTTAACGGAGCTAAACTTCGAACTGTTGTTATTTATAGATCCCGAGACTCCGATTTCACAACATTTTTGCTAAAGCTAGAGGAGGTTCTTGGCTCACTTTATAGGAAATACAAAAAGTTAGTTATATGTGGTGACTTCAATATTAATTGTATAAATGATTGTGCAAGGAAGAGGATGCTGGTAGACCTCCTTAATTCATATAATCTTATGCAAACCGTATTCTTTCCAACGAGAGTGCAAGGGAACAGTAGAACAACCATAGACAACATTTTTGTTCATTCCACATTACTAGAAGGGCATTCTGTTAGCAAAAGGGTGAATGGCCTTTCAGATCATGATGCACAAATTTTAACTCTAAAAGATTTTTGTGCTGCATCACGTGTTAAATATAGTCATCAGCTGTTTAGGAAAGCTGATCCAGTTGCTGTAGAGACCTTTGTAAACCTCATCAAGGAACAAGAGTGGCAAGATGTTTATAGCGCTGATACAGTAGACGATAAATATAATGCTTTTCTCAAGACTTTTCTCATGCTCTTTGAAAGTTGCTTTCTGTTAGAACGTTCAAAACAGGGTACTAGCACGAACAGGCAGCGTGGGTGGCTGACTAGAGGGATAAGAATATCTTGTAGAACAAAGTGGCAATTATATCAAAACGTTAGAAACAGTCAAAATCTAAATGCAGCAGCCCATTACAAACAGTATTGTAAGGTGCTTAAAAATGTTATTAGGAAGGCAAAAAGTATGTGGTATACAGATAGAATAGCTAAGTCTCAGGATAAAATTAAAACCATATGGTCAGTCGTAAAGGAAGTGGCTGGTCTGCAGAGACAGGTCGAGGATATAGAATCAGTGCGTAGTGGGAATGTCCGTGTTGCTGATAAGTCGCATATATGTACAGTATTTAATAATCACTTTCTGAATATAGCAGGTAAACTTAATAGAAACCTAGTCCCAACAGGAAATCATATAGCGCTCTTAGAAAAAAGTGTTCCGAGACTGTTACCTGAAATGCTCCTCCATGTTACTGACAAGAGGGAGATTGAGTTAATAATTAAATCACTAAAGACCAAGAACTCTCATGGATATGACGGGGTATCTAGCAGAATACTGAAGTATTGTTCTATGTATGTTAGCCCAGTACTTAGCCATATCTGTAACTTTTCCTTTAGGAGTGGTCGGTTTCCTGACCGATTAAAGTACTCGGTAGTGAAGCCACTTTATAGAAAGGGAGACATTGATAATGTTGACAATTTTAGACCTATTTCTATGCCATTGGTGTTTGCTAAAGTTATCGAGAAGGTTGTATATACAAGGTTACTGGAGCATTTAAATTCACATAATTTACTGTCAAATGTTCAGTTTGGTTTTAGAAATGGTTTAACAACTGAAAATGCTATATTATCTTTTCTCTATGAGGTTTTCGACGGATTAAATAAAAGGTTGCGAACGCTAGGTGTTTTCTTTGATTTAACGAAGGCTTTGGACTGTGTTGACCACAAAATATTACTGCAGAAGTTGGACCATTATGGAGTAAGGGGAGTAGCTTACAATTGGTTCGCCTCTTACTTTAAGAACAGAAAGCAGAAGGTAATTCTCCGCAATATTGAGAGTGGTAGTGATGTTCAGTCCCAATGGGGCACTGTTAAGTGGGGCGTTCCCCAAGGGACGGTGCTGGGGCCGCTGCTGTTTCTTATTTATATAAATGATATACCTTCTAGTATTACAGGTGATTCAAAAATATTTCTGTTTGCTGATGACACCAGCTTGATAGTGAAGGATCTTGTGTGTAATATTGAAACAGTATCAAATAACGTAGTTCATGAAATAAGTTCGTGGCTTGTGGAAAATAATTTGATGCTAAATCACAGTAAGACTCAGTTTTTACAGTTTCTAACTCACAATTCAACAAGAACCGATATTTTGATCAGACAGAATGGGCATATTATAAGCGAGACGGAACAGTTCAAGTTACTAGGCGTTCGGATAGACAGTAAGCTGTTGTGGAAAGCCCATGTCCAGGATCTTGTTCAGAAACTAAATGCTGCTTTATTTACCATTAGAACAGTATCTGAAATAAGTGACACTTCAACACGAAAAGTAGTCTACTTCACATATTTTCATACGCTTATGTCGTATGGTATTATTTTTTGGGGTAATTCTTCTGATTCAAAAAGGGTATTTTTGGCTCAAAAACGGGCTGTTCGAGCTATATGTGGTGTAAGTTCGAGAACCTCTTGTCGACCCCTATTCAATAGTCTGGGAATTCTGACATTGCCCTCACAGTATATATTTTCTTTAATATCGTTTGTTGTTAGCAATATTAGTCTATTTGCCGGCCACGGTGGTCTCGCGGTTCTAGGCGCGCGGTCCGGAACCGCGCGACTGCTACGGTCGCAGGTTCGAATCCTGCTTCGGGCATGGATATGTGTGATGTCCTTAGGTTAGTTAGGTATAAGTAGTTCTAAGTTCTAGGGGACTGATAACCATAGCTGTTGAGTCCCGTAATGCTCAGAGCCATTTGAGCCATTAGCCTATTCCCAAGAGTTAGCAGCTTTCACTCAGTTAATACTAGGCAGAAATCCAATCTGCATGTGGAATGCACTTCCTTGACTCTTGTGCAGAAAGGAGTGCAGTATTCTGCTGCATCCATTTTCAATAAGCTACCACAAGAACTCAAAAATCTTAGCAGTAGTCCAGACTCTTTTAAGTCCAAACTGAAGAGTTTCCTCATGGCTCACTCCTTCTATTCTGTCGAGGAGCTCCTGGAAGAGCTAAAAAATTAAGCAAATTCCAGTGTTACATTGTTGATTTTCTTTATTTAAACTTACGACTTGTCACCTGAATATGTTTTTTTTATATTTCATTTTATCTGTTTCTAATATCGTGTTATAACTTCATGTATTGACTCGTTCCATGACCATGGAGACTTCTCCTTAATTTGGTCCCACGGAACAATAAATAAATAAAAAAATTTAAAAAATCCCCAAGTTGCTCTTCAATGTAGGGAAGCAAGAAGGGGCTTAAAACATCATTGTAGGCCTGTGCTCTGTAGTGCCACCCAAAACAAGGGGTGCAAGCCCCCGCCATGAGAAACACGACCACACCATAACACCACCGCCTCCGAATTTTACTGTTGGCACTACACACGCTGGCAGAAGACGTTCACCGGGCATTCGTCATATCCATACCCTGCCATTGGATCGCCACATTTTGTACCGCAATTCCTCACTCCACGCAACGGTTTTCCACTGTTCAACCGTCCAATGTTTCCGCTCCTGACACCAAGCGAGGAGACGTTTGGCATTTACCGGCGTGATGTGTGGCTTATGAACAGCCGCTCGACCATGAAATCCAAGTTTTCTCACCTCATAGTACTTGCAGTGGATCCTGATGCAGTTTGGAATTCCTGTGTGATGGTCTGGATAGATGTCTGCCTATTACACATTACGACCCTCTTCAATTGTCGGCAATCTCTGTCTGTCAACAGACGAGGTCGGCCTGTACGCTTTTGTGCTGCACGTGTCCCTTGACGTTTCCACTTTACTATCACATCGGAAACAGTGGACCTAGGGATGTTTGAGTGTGGAAATCTCGCGTACGGACGTAAGACACAAATGACACCCAATCACCTGACCACGTTGGAAGTCCGTGAATTCCGCGGAGCGCCCCATTCTGCTCTCACGATGTATAATGACTACTGAGGTCGCTGATATGGAGTACCCGGCAGTAGATGGCAGTACATTGCACCTAATAAGAAAAACGTATGTTTTTGGGGGTGTCCAGATACTTTTGATCACACAGTGTATGACAGGTGTTTGACACACCCTTTGAAATTATGAATTTTTTGTTGTTGTTGTTGTTGTTGTTGTGGTCTTCAGTCCTGAGACTGTGATGCAGCCCTCCATGCTACTCTGTCCTGTGCAAGCTGCTTCATCTCCCAGTTTATGAATTTATTAGGGATAAAATACGAGGTGCGAAATGATATCTAACACGTACACAGAAGCGTGACAGCGACCATAACAGCCGAAGGACATGAAAGGCAAGCAGTAGTCGAGGAGGTACGGAGACAAGTTGTTGCCTGTTCTCGATGTTGTTTAATGTTTGCAATGTGGAAGCACTAAAGAAAAGCAAGGAAACGTTTGGAAAAAGGATTAAAGTTCAGAGAGGAGACTTACTTTAAGAATTACTGATGGCATAATTCTGTCACTGACGGCAAATACTGGAAAGATTATAAGACGAACATCAACAAAGTAAAACGTGGGTAGTGAAATGTAGTCCAAAGAATTAAAGTGATCCTGGAGGGAAATAGATTAAGAAACGAAACTAAAAGTAGAACACGAGTTATTCTGTTTGGACATCAAATTATCTGACGATGGCTGAAGTATGGAAGTGAAACATGGAAAAAAGCTGTACGGACAAGAAGACAATAGAAACTTTTGAAATGTCGTGACTCAGAGGATGTTGAAGTCTGAGTAGATAAAGTACGAATGAAGAGATACTGTATCGAAATGGGAAGAAGAGTTTTATGCCACACCTCGATGAAAAGAGTGGATAGCATGATAGAACTCATTCTGAGGCATCAAAGAATAGTTAATTTGGTAATGAAGAAAGTGTGTGTGTTTGTGGGGGATGAAGCAGGTAAAAATTGTACGAGAAGATAGACGACAGTCAGGAGGTGCAAGTGGTTGTGGGATGCAGTAGTTATGCAACGATAAAGACTGCTGCAGAAAAGACTACGGTGAAGAGCGTTCATCAAATCAGTTTTCTGACTGAAGATCACAACAAAGAAGTTGCAGAATGTGCTCTAAAATAAATCAGGGTAGTTGAATAATGAGGTTCAGAAAACGATATGCTTGAATTGATAGTTTTTTACATGATCCCTCAGCATATGTAGTTAGTTCTTCTGAAAAGAGCTTTGAAGATAATCGCTGATAGTATAACGAGTTATAAAAATTTTCTCGATTCTACATCCACGCAAAGTGGTTAAATTTCCTCTAGGTATCGTCAGAGTACTCTTCGGCCATAGCAATCTGGCTACTACCGTATGGCTGATCTTGTTATACTGCCACTCTATGTTGCACAGTAGATAGCCATATATGGCCGTTTTGACCTTGGAATGGAGTGATACCTATTTGCACTGTGCTGCAAGCCATTGTCTTTTCAAAAGGTGTTCGGCAATATTCTGATGTTAACTCGCATATTTTATTACGCTTTCAGAGAACAGGCTCTTCCGTGTTATGATAGAAATGTCAAATAAAATGTTAACATTCATAGCATGTTTCCCCAAGGCTGGTTTCTCAACATTGCGTAGTCATCGTGTTCTATCTGCTCTATCGTGTTCTATCTGCTCTAGCGCGTAGTGTCTGTTCGACTTACAAATACCAAGCGTTCACAGGTCCCATGAGTTGCCGCCTTTCTGTGAAGGCCCTGAAAAATGGTTCAATGCACGAACTGCGACTGTGGTGGAGTGCGAAGGTGTTATTCTGCTATCGCAAACGCGTCGCGGAGCTTTCCTGTTGATGCTTAACGGTGATCTAGCACCAAACGGTCATTTGATGTAGGTTCGCAAGCTGTGCCCATATATGTTGTTTCGCGGAGAACTCTGAGTAAGAGATGGCCGAAAGACAAGCACCATGCGTATGCCTGAGGCATTGCCATCCGCTGATAATGAGACGGCGCTAGCGGGTGTTGCCCTTCTTGTTCTAGCACCGTCTCTCCTTTGTCGAGGTCTGGACGATCACCGAGGGAAAATAGGGGCTGTTAGTTGCTACTTTCCTAAGCGGGGTCATCATGCGTCACCGGAAGGGAACTAATGAAATGTGCACTAGCTTTGTATCCCTCTGGAGGGGATTTACCCTTGATGGGGAGGAGACGACATGCTGGGACTACTGAGAAATCGGGGTGCAGGCAGCTGCAGGTCGTCACGCAGGTATACACAAAGGACGTGTCACTTGAGATCTGAAACCATTCTCCGTTCTCTCTGTAGACTCAATGTGGGTTCTCAGCGCAGCTGCCGATTTGCAGCATCGTTCTGAGGACGTCTAAACCAGAGACTTTGTCGGTTTTGTGACGATCTGTGTTGTGGATTCCTCGACCTACGGAAAACAATGTAGAACTGCGGGCACTTTGGATATGTCACTAGGGTCATAAAGTACGTGATAAACGCGTATTTGGGTTTCTTTGGTTAGGCGAAATTGATTTCCCTGATGACAACCTGCCGTAACATAAACTTATTATTGAAACTGAGCGGAAACCAAATGTGGAGAAGGGGAATCTTGGAACATGAGCAGTTTACTATCGAAGAGTTCACAGCGAAATCGAAGAGCAGGAGAGCCAAGTGTTGAAATTTTCGTCAACACTTGGAACATAGCCGGCCGGTGTGCCCGAGCGGTTCTAGGCGCTTCAGTCTGGATCCGCGCGACCGCTACGGTCGCAGGTTCGAATCCTGCCTCGGGCATGGATGTGTGTGATGTCCTTAGGTTAGTTAGGTTTAAGTAGTTCTAAGTTCTAGGGGACTGATGACCTCAGATGTTAAGTCCCAAAGTGCTCAGAGCCATTTGAACCATTTGAACTTGGAACATACAGGCTATCGGAAGGAAAAAGTACTCACCAGAAAGTGTAAGTTTTTTTTAATTTCATTATTATTTACTTATCCGGCTCTTGTCGTCCAGATTGTGCGGGATTTCGGCAAGCTGACTTACTGAAATCCCCAAACGATCTTGATGGGTCATCAGGTTGTAGGTGATGACTTTAACTTGCCCAGAACCGAATGGGAAAACTACATTTTCGGATAACTGTTTCAATAATGTTTAGTCTGTTTCCTGGTTCTTTGATAATGAACAAAATCGAATTTTGTCATTGACTCTCTCCTCATAGTTTTGGAGGGATTTTTTTTTTTTTTTTCGTTTTGATCATGCAATATCTTGGTGTTATCTAAAGAGCAGCAGTTCAAGACCTATGCACTCAACATCAAGTAAGGCTGTCACTATGGAAATGTTTTCTTGCTACCCTTATAGTTGTTCTGATTTGGCAACATCATGGGAATGTTAAGCAACTCTGACGTCCACTCATTTCAGTGTGCGGCACCAAATTCACTTAATAATCTCTTATGGCTGTCAAACACTGTGAATAAATTGCACTTAAGATGTGATATTGAGAAAGTAAATTTGGTGGTTTTTATTCAGAAATGTCGTTCTACACCTCATACGTTTCCCAGGCACCAGTGTTTGTTGGCTTAGTGATACCACTCTCGTTACTTCATTCGAAGGCTGCACTATATCTCTGTTTAAAACTCGCCGGAGGATTACTATACTTTGTTTTTCCCTTGTTGTCTTACTGCAGCTGCAAATGCCCTGTATTAAAGTCAGTAATAAAATCAGCTTTTGATTACCTTCAATTTTCTACTGGATTGTGAATTACTTAAATTATTGTTGTTCTGCAGCTACAGCCATTCTATATAGCAGAGCGAACAACGAAAGCTGCCGACATATTTCACACCTACCGCTGGAAGTGACCCTCTTAGATTTATAACCAATAACATAGTTGCATTCACTGTGTGAAATTTTCCACACATCACAGTAAAGGACGAACATGTTTCATGCAGTGTAGCAGAATGCATCATAGACACCCAGTATCTGGATTGGATTGTTTGGAAGAGGAGATCAGACAGCGAGGTCATCGGTCTCATCGGATTAGGGAAGGACGGGGAAGGAAGTCGGCCGTGCCCTTTCAGAGGAACCATCCCGGCATTTGCCTGGAGCGATTTAGGGAAATCACGGAAAACCTAAATCAGGATGGTCGGACGCGGGACACCCAGTATTGTTGAGGTAGAAAAACGCGCATGTACGGCAAAAAGTGGCACCAAACATGTTCAATCTGGCAATCTCTCCGTATAATAGGACTATCGACCATTCAGATATAAAAACTACTGACGGTACGTTTTTAGTTTTTGTGTACTATAAATATGGATAATAAGTGTTTTCCATTTGCAGAAAAGTATGGAATACGTCTAGAATAGGGACTGTACCAGTTTCACACAGTTTTTGAAGTGATACTTCGTCTTCTGCTTATTCCTGGTGTAAATGGAAGAACTTACTTGTCATATTTGCACATGATTTTTACCTATGAATGCGATTGCTGATTTTTGGTGAGTCTGTCGCCTATGTAGAATAAGAAGAAATATGGAATGAACTGTTCGTGACTTTAGCATTTTGATGGCTACAATTATATCCAGTGGCGTAACTAGGCCGTGAAAATTGGGCAGTACTGCATATTGATGACATGAGATTAGTGAAAGTAGAAAAAAATCTGGAAACACTGGAGCGAAGTGCTTTTATGTCGACAAATAGCTCAGTACAGAGGCTTATACAGAATGGTTAAATTATAAATAAAAAAGACAATGTTTATGATGGTCACGAACAGAGAAAAGGAAGATCACATAGATTATTCGTAGATGAAACAAGATTGGAAGAAGTTACCTCTACAAAATTTTCGGAAATTGTAGTTGACAATAAGCTCCAATGGAGGCAACATACAGATTATAGGCAACGTCTGTCGCAAATTAAGCACCGTAATATTTTTATAAAGCATCTGGCACATTATGCTAATAAACTCCTGTGTACATTACACCTTACTCTTTCAACCATACTTATTGTATGAAATTACTGTTTGGAGAACTCCAAGAGCAATAACACAAATAATTTTTATATTGCAAAAAAGTGCTATTAGGACAATTGTGAATAAAAACCACTAATGCAGTACTGCTCTCCGTAATTTAAAAATATTTTTCCATCCATCTTGTTACACAAACCAATTTCATGAAGCCAAAGACACTAACTGCTAGAAGTAGATGTAAATGTTCATTCACATGACACAAGAAACAAAAGCCACTGAGAAGTATACGCCAGCTGATGAAAAAGGTCCTCAAAGCATCTTCCCAGGAGTCTACAGAACAGTGTGAGTGAAAGTCCATTCAAAAAACTTCCAGAGGATTACTTAATGGAAAAATAATTTTATAGTGTAGAGGAGTATGCAGTAGATTCTCCATAGTTAGAGCTGAACGGGACCAGGACCATCTCGAACTAATGAAAACTCGGAATATCGAAATTTACGTGAGGATGTTTAAAAGAATAAACCACATGAACGCCTCACTTGTTTTTTCAAACTCCGGCTTCCTTATAGTTTTTTATTTAAGAAATACTTCAGATCGTTTCTTTGTAGAAAACTATTCCAATTTAAGTCGGCTTCTTCGACTGTCACCAACAGTAACTTTGCCGACATCGTGTACGAGCCCAAGTTTATTTTTATTGCTTCTCTCTTGTCAAGTCGTTTCAATGCTTCTTAGCATAACATTCAGAGCACAGATATTCTTTCCTTTGTTAAAGCAGTCATTCTTAGAAGGTGTAACAAAAAAAAGGCCAAGAAAGGAAACCAAACACAACACTGTACTGCACCGACAATGACGAGCCGAAAGCACAACTTTCAGCAAAAAGAGTTTACTTTTGTAAGCAATTAAAAACCGCGAGAAGCAACACACAGACAGGGGAGAAGTAACACACAGATAGGGGTTGTGAGTGGTTCGACATGTGAAAGCTACGAGCAGTGGGGGAAACGAGGTTAGATACGTCGCTGTACAGGAGGATTTCTTTTTTTACGAGGCTCGGATTTATGGGTAGCTCGTAGTTGCGAGACTCGAAATACCGAGATGCCACTGTACTCGTATATGTAAAAAATGGGGAATACTGTCGTTACTTGTATGTAATGTAATCAACTGAAAATATTGTAGTATGATGTACGTAAATAACTCATTGTACGTTGTTTTATATTGTAAAATGTAGGCCAAATATTATAAAATATAATGTTAAGTTGACCTGTCCTATATTACGAATACACACTCTGTACATAATGTCATCAAATGGAACTAAATAAAAAGCAATCAGTGCTCCACGATAAAAAAAATGGTTCAAATGGCTCTGAGCACTATGGGACTCAACTTCTGAGGTCATCAGTCCCCTAGAACTTAGAACTAGTTAAACGTAACTAACCTAAGGACATCACAAACATCCATGCCTGAGGCAGGATTCGAACCAGCGACCGTAGCGGTCTTGCGGTTCCAGACTGCAGCGCCTTTAACCGCACGGCCACTTCGGCCGGCGCTCCACGCTCCCCTCGGTGAAGGAAACCCTGGCATCCCACAAAAAAGTTAATAAAATGGTAAAATAGGAAATAGGACGAGTATCAATGTATAATTACAAAAACCATGTCGGTGGTAAACTGACGTTGATTCCCTGATAAATCCTCAGGATATTCCAATGTTAGATCGGTGCGGTGCATCCTATAGTTCGATCTCCTCCTTGCTGCGACTCTTCCGGTGGAAACTCGACTCTGTGATCTCTAGATATTTTGACTTACTGTCCCTCTTATGCATTCCAAAGTCTAAGCCCAATGGTCAAGGTAATCCGAATTTTGAAAATAAAGAAGCATGCCCGACTTAATAGCGAAATATTTGGTTAAATTCAATTCCATAATAAAATAAACATAAATTTCAAAATACTAATTACAACTCTACTGAGCTAAATGTGTGATATAAAAATAATCTTGTCGGATACCTTCAGTGAATTGTAACCGTCAAATTTCCTATGACAAAACGTTCTAAACAGTTCCAGAATGACCAACAGCAGACCAAAAATAAATAAACTAACACAGCATAGACACCACAGTCACAGACACTGCCTTGGGTCATGCTATAACAATGAATAATTTCGCAAAGACGTTAGTATATTTACAGGCAACTGATTTTTCATGTTTGTTTTTAAAGTAACCACTGAGGTCAAAGTACCCCCTTCGTAAGTAACAAATATGAACATTTTTATCAAATTAGGCTCTAATGTATTATAGTTTCGTTTATAAATAACATGTACACTATTTTTGAGACTTTTCACAACAATAGTGTCTACATGAAACGAATAACAGCAAAAAACCACTAACTGTAAAAAAAAATCTGGTTCCAAAATGTAAATTTTCATCGCTGAAACAGCTAATTCTCCATGTTTATATGTGGATTCCGTGAATTTTCTTGACAAACTCCTTTTTTCATTTCCACATGTGCGAAACTTTAAACTAAATGTTTGATCTTTCATTTACGATATGATCTATGCACTCCGTTTTTTTATGTTCTTAAGGCTAACACAGTTCTTATGAGTAAGTACAATAAGTTAAGTGTAGCAATAGATGATGAATAGAATCCTACAGCTTTTTTACTTTTTCGTAAACGGCAAACGGTGAATCTTTCTGTTTTGAATATGAGGAAACAAACTAAACACAGGTGACAAGGACTTGTATGCAAATTTTAAGGATAATTACAGATAGATGATCATTCTTTCTGGAAGTGAATTTATCTCCTGAAGTGATACCATTCGTTAATAATCCTGTGAGTACTTGTGAAAAACTGAACTCCGTTACTTAATTTCCAAACTGATAATGCCTCTAAGGCAGTTTTGGAGCAGTAGACCTATCATGACGGTAGATATAAAATATGGTGGTACCCAGTAGCGTCGAGGCTGGTGTCATGAGTGTTCCGGCAAGATTTTAATTTTGTTCCCCTTAGGCTTAAGACTTATTTTCTTGAAAGAGAAACCATACAATAACTTTGAAAGTGTAATTTAAGTTACGTACGTATTTAAGGAAAAAAATTAGTTCTTACTTACTAATGTGTAGGAAGGGAAACAATAAGAATTCATTCATTTAGGCAGTGTAGCTTAAGTTACCTTTTCTGGCTTTTTCTGAGGCCAGTTTATCAGTAATACGATGTGCATTAGTACGTTTTGCAATGTCATACTCAATAGTGTCGCGAAATTACTCAAATGTTGCTGACCAGTCTGCGAGCGAAATAAAGTTTTATTAATGTTAATATGCTGAATCTTCTTTTGGCAGAAGCATCAGGTAACGTTAGTGCTAGGCGAAGTGCAATCTCTGTATTGACATAAACTGGTCACTGTGCCACATTCTTCATGGAATTTAATAACTGCAATGTAACGTCTATTTTTTTAAATCCGACAATAATGAGTTTATTTAGTGTTTTTAGCTATCAATCTATAAACACAACCCGTTGGCATAAACTATGTATTTTAATGCGAGACCAGCTGCGGATTTCTTTAGGTCTTAAGTTGAGGTTTTGTTTAATGAAAGTCCCTTCCTACACAGTAGTAAGTAAGAACTAAAAACACAAGCTACGGCAGCTGCACTTGAAGTCTCTATACCATTTACTAAATAAGTGTGTGTGAAGCACAGTGAAGCTGAATTTTAAAATTTCAGGTGCAGTCATTATGGCCGCATCATCCTTGGCCTTTTCGTCGAACATTGTTGGAACCTTTCGGTGGCGCTTTACGGAAAATTCTGGTTCTATCGATACTAGTTTCCTAGTTTTTTTTTGCGCCAAGTAAATCACGCTTTTCTTTAATTTTTTGTGAAACCATTCTAGAAACCAAGCAAACTGTTTTTTCCTATAAAATGCAATTAAAGTTGTCAGTACTTTAAGATGATGATTCCATACAACCAATAAAGAAATAAATTCGACGTTAATCGTTTTTAAAATGACTTTAGCTGAAGATACAAAATCAGCTGCATATATGCGCCGTTCATCTGTTCCTTCTGCTATGTAATGTATTCAGTGTTTGCAGTAGTTCAATATGTAATGCGTGAATTGAAATATATTTTGATGACCATCTTGTATCAGAATGCCCCTCAAAGTCAATTTTAAATTTGGTAAAACTTGCCAACGTTCAGTCGATCTGGAAAAAAGAAATATTTTGC
Organism: Schistocerca serialis cubense; assembly: GCF_023864345.2. Lineage (NCBI taxonomy): Eukaryota > Metazoa > Arthropoda > Insecta > Orthoptera > Acrididae > Schistocerca > Schistocerca serialis. Next base: position 311,066,266 of record NC_064640.1, read on the forward strand.
AGTGTGCTGGAAAAACTTATTGCCGGTGTTTCACAAGACGCATAAACTCCAACTAAAATTAGTGAGCGAGCACTACACGGTAAAAATCTGGCAGTTCATTCAGTTACAGGGCCAGTTCGAAAATTTTTCCACAGAAGCTATTTCAGGACTTGTAGAGGGGAGTGATAAGAGGACCCTCACTGATTTGATTCGTATTGACAGGGTGTGTAGAGCAGGACTAGAACTTGAATATGTGTAAACAGGTAAATGCAACTCTCAGCCGTTTTCGTGAAAATCGTGTTTCAATATTTCATGAATGCTTGTATACTTTGTACAGTATGATCGTTGGCATTCAAAGAGTCCTCAGCCAAGCGAGTAAGCGCTTGGTTTCATAGCAGGGAGGTCTCTGGATCGAAAGTCGCTGCCGGTGCTTCATTTCTTTCGTTCCCACGTAATTTCCAGTAACAAATTTTTTTCATAATCTTTATCCTGAAAAATGAGGAAAAATTTTTGGTAAGCAGTTTGGAAATAAGACGATTCACAAGAACTTTGTCAAATCAGTACAGTAATTTTATTTATATTATTGATGCTACATTTGTGACAACTATAATGTGTAGACTATGGAGCACTGCACAAATCAGGATGATACCGACCGTAGAAATATGGAAAATAAGACTACATGTAATGAACGCCGAATTTTTGCAAGTTTGTGGTTCTTTCACTGTGTCTATTGCGAAACAACTCATTTACATTCATAAACGGTTCTCGGTCATCTTAAATATCACAGACATCTGTTGTTAGAATTACGTGGAAATGAAAAAAAAGGGGTACTGGCAGTGAGAATCGATTCAGAGATCACGCGCTCAAGTTATCATGCGGTTACTCTCTGTTTTTTTTTTTTTTTAATGTCGTTTTGTCCGTTTTTCGTTCGTTGCATCTGCTCGGGGCGGACGTCGTAAGACACCCGTTTAAGCAAGTCGTTGATTGATTAACTCAGTTTTTTTTATTACAGAGGGCAGCTAACCCTGAGACCGAACACGCTGAGCTACCATGGCGGCTCGGCTGTGGACTCGTTGAACAGTAGCGACCATACAAAGCACACACGCACGCCTACAATTTTCAGACTCAATTTTCTCGAAGACGGTTGAAAATTACGTCTCCCTGTTCATTTGCTGAAGTTCTAGTCGTGCTCTCAATATCCGTCAAATAGGTGAGAACAGCCCCCTTGCGAGCCTTCGCGGCCCCTTGAACCTGCACCATCGCTGATCGGCCCGCTGCTTGCTACGGCCTACGCCAGGCACTGATATCAAGCTGGTTTGTGTTTCATGCTGTGACCATCGCTGCATGTACTGACACTACAGCTGTGATTGGCTACCTCAAAGTCATTCTAGCAATGACTATCTCTCGACATAGTTTATATCTATCCTCAAGAGGCTGCCAGTTCAGTTCTTTTAGCAACTCCGTGACACTCTCCCACTGGTCAAACAAATCTCTGACCATTTGTGCTGCCCTTCTCTGTATACATTCAATGTCTCCTGTTAGTCGTGTTTGGAACGGACCCCATGCACCTGAGCAATATTCTACGATGGACTACGCAATATTTGTAAGCAGTCTCCTTTGAGTCCATTTCCCTAGTTTCTACCAAAAAAACTGAAGTCTGCCCCCTGCTTACCCACGACTTGAGCCTATGTGATCGTTCCATTTTATATCCCTTCAAAGTGTTAAACCGAGGTATTTGTGTGACCTGACCAATTCGAGCTGTGACTCATTGATACTATAGTCACAGGATACTACGTTTGTTCGTTTTCTGAAGTGCACGATTTTACATTTCTTAACATTTAAAGCAAGCGACCAATCTTTGCACCACTTTGAAATATTATCAAGATATGATTGAATATTTGTACAGCTTCTTTCAGACAGTACTTCATTATAGATGATTGCATCATATGCGAAAAGTCTGAGTTTACTATTAAGATTGTCCGCAAGTTCATTAATATACAACATGAACAGCAAAGGTCCCAACACCCTTCTCTGCGGCACTCATGAAGTTACTTCTACATCTATCAATGACCCTCCATGTGAGATAACATGATGTGCCCTCTCCACGGAAATCCTCAAGCTCGTGCTTTTGATAATACGCGTAAATGTGGCACTGAGTCAAATGCTTTTCGGAAACCGAGAAATACGGCATCCACCTGACTTCCTTGATCCATGGCTTTCAGTAAGTAATGTGAGAACAGTGCGAGTAGCCTGTCACATGATCGATGTTTTCGGAATCCATGCTGGTTGACACGGAAGAGGTTATTTTTTCAAGGTACAGCGTTACGTTTGAACTCAGAATATTGTCGCAGTAGAAACTCAGTAGCCCAGTCTCCATAGTGTAGTGGTTATGAGAATAGACTGTTGTATGCAGGGTTGTGAGTTCAAAACTCAAATGACCTGAAAGTTTTTAATGTCTATATTCGGTTCGAGTATATTCTAGAAGTATCCACAAATGGCAAAATTCATTGTACTGAAATGTTCTGTAGCTGTATATACAGGGTGTAAACTGCGTAAGGCGCCAAAATTATACAGATGGTACATCTCGGTGCGCTTGACAAAAAAAGTCTAATGACATTTTCTTGTATTTCTTGTATCATATACTTTATTTTTGTATTATTAAAACCTAATGTTGGTAGGATAGATAGTATACGCATTTCTGTTTACGTAGTCAACCGACAGTACACGGCGTACCGAGCTTATTGCCTACAATGACGGGGCGGCCAGAGAAAGGCAACGAGCCGACCAGAGGATTGAAATCATTAGACGTGTACAACGACGTGGTGTGATAATCAGGTGGTACCGAAAAAAGGAATGTAATCGGTTTTTGGGTTGTTAAGAATGTGTAATTCGCTTTACGTGAATTGAATACAACCAGCCTGTTTCTCAACAAGTCGATAACGAAGGTCGTAGTAGTAATGACAAGCTAGTATCAATCACAATGTATTTACATTAGTACAAATTCAATCAATCACCAAGTAGATAGTTGTGCATTAATTACAATCAACTGTTTCACCTTTTTACGGCAATGCCATAACGAATACTAAATTCACATTATTTTCCTTCTGTACAACAACATCGTAACGAAATGAAAACCCATTACTTTGTTTCCTCTTACACCAATACTACAATAAATGTTCGAAATGACCACCATTCGCTTCTACACATGCTTCATTACGGCGAACCCAGTTTCGTCGCACTCGTTCACACACATGCACATTGGCCTTTATGGTATTGGCAGCATCTAAAATCTTCTGCGTCAATTCGTCCACATTATTTACTGGCTCAGTATAAACAAGTTCCTTCATATGGCCCCAAAAGTAAAAATCCAGTAGATTTAAATCAGGGCTGCGTGCTGGCCATCGACGTGGACCCGAACGCCCGATCCATCGTCCTGGAAATCGACTATCCAAAAACCTGCGTACTCTGTGACCAATGTGGGGTGCAGCTCCATCGTGGAGGAGCCACATGTTACGACGTATGCCTAACGGAATGTCTTCTAACAACGTTGGTAACAATGTTTCCTCTAGAAACGTTCGGTAATAGTTACCAGTCAAACGTGCAGGTAAAACATAGGGCCCAATAATGTAATTATCGATCGGTAATAGTTACCAGTCAAATGTGCAGGTAAAACATAGGGCCCAATGTTATGGAAATTAGTTATTCCGTCGCGAGTGAAACACGCTTCATCTGTGACGAGTATTTTGTTGACAAAATCATGCTGCGCACTGTGTAACAAAAACCACTCTGAGAATTCACGTCGTGGAGGGAAATCTTGTTCTTCCAATGCTTGTACGCGTTGAATGTGGTAAGGCCGCAGACGCTCCTACTGCAACGTGCTATGAACGACAGTGTGCGATATACCCACGTGGCGGGCGATGCTTCTAGTACTCTGAGAAGGATCCTCCTGGATGCGGTCCAGAATTCTTTTCTCGGCTTCCAATGTACGATCGGCGCGTTGTGGGCCTCTGCCTTCTGTGCGGGACAGTAAAGAGCCAGTATCTCTCAATCTAAGGAAATTAAATACGTGCTCGTCAGTTGTATTCTGTCATGATGCAACAAAAACGGAAAGCATATCAGAACAGAATATACGTTTCGCATACGGACGAAAATTTACAAAGGTGCAGATAACTACTGCACTTCATTAAGATGTAAATGCATACTAATCGCATACAAGTAGAGAATTACAATGACACAAACCTTTGGTGCACAGCAGCAAATGTCTTCAGTGCAGGAAGTCGTCGTGGGAAGCGTTCTCGATAAATTCGTACAGCTGCCCTCGCAACACCTTTTGCCTCGCCATAAATTAAAAGCATATCACATATTTCAGCTATAGTAAATCTCGTTTCCATCCTAACAGTTAACAGAGTTGCAATAACATCTGTACAGGTTACTCGCCTACTGTCGTCGCTCGGTGTATTACAATGACGCAGCCACTCAGGCCGCAGTTGCCTATGTGTTTACGATTTATGCTCGCGATGTCAATACGCGCAGCGGGCAATAACAGGAACCGATTGCTTACGTACGTGCACGGCCAAGCATCTACTTTACCAAAAACATTATCCTGAGACGAACTGTTTTTTTCTGGGACAACCGTAGGAAATACGCAAACATGTTACTAGACTTTTTTGTCAGCATTACGAGATGTGCCATCTGTATAATTTTGGCGCCTTATACCGTTTACACCCTGTATACTGTATGTGTTCTGGACAGAGGCAGTTCGCTCCGCGCTCTTGTATGTGCAAGTGCTGAATAAACCTTCGTTAAGTGAAGTTAGTATTCGTCATCCATCTACTTACACCTTCTTCTGCGTGACATTATCCAGGTGGAGACGCTGGGTATTGGAACTTGTGACACCGCAGATTATCGACAACTCAGTGGCTCCCATCAGGCCACGACAGAGCCGCCGTATACGTGGCGAGAAACCCGAGTTTAAGCCATATTCAACAGATCGCAATCTATTGAAGAAGAGGACGTTACGATGACAGCAACTGTGTGCCATCACATGAGACATCCTTCCGGGTTCTCTGGCGACGGTGGCCAAGATCCAAACAAGTGGCTGAAGGTATATGAGCGTATAGCCAAATTTAACAAATGGGATGACACCGTGTCTTTGGCTAACGTATTTTTCTATTTGGAGGGCACTGCAAAGCAATGGTATGAGAGCAATGAGGAGAGAAGTTCACAAGCTGGGATATATTCCAGGTGGAACTGCGCAAGTATTTCGGCGACACACGACGACTGAAGTGCAAGGCTGAAGATAAAGTGCAGGGCACAGCGTCCAGGAGAAACGACAGCGTCCTACATTCAAAACGTCTTGGAGCTGTGTGAAATACCGGACCCTAGAATGGAGGAGGAAGATAAGGTTGCACATCTCATGAAGGGTGTTGCTGAGGACATGTATCAAGCCCTACTCCTGAAGGAGATTTCGACAGCAGACGACTTCATAAAATGGTGCCAGTATATCGAGACAATACATCAAAAAAGAATTACACGCAAGAAGCTTGAACGGCTTCCAAACGTCGTATCGATGTCTGTAATGGAGGAAGAAATTGATTTCACAAGTGTTCTTCGTCAGATTGTGAGAGAGGAAGGTCAGAAAAAATGGTTCAAATGGCTCTGAGCACTATGGGACTTAACTGCTGAGGTCATCAGTCCCCCAGAACTTAGAACTACTTAAACCCAACTAACCTAAGGACATCACACACATCCATGCCCGAGTCAGGATTCGAACCTGCGACCGTAGCGGTCACGTGGTTCCAGACTGTAGCGCCTAGAACCGCTCGGCCACCCCGGCCGGCTGAAGTTCAGAAGGCACTTGGATCGCACGGCGGGCAAAAATCCGAGACGCTTCGAGAGCTCATGATGGGAGGAAGTGGAACAGACATTGAACCCAAACTCTTGTCCTTCATTTCCCTTTAAAATGATGGAAAAGTCAAGACCCAGGTGAAGTTACGTTTCTAGAATGCCACATGAGGAACCTGTTGCGGCAACAAGGAAAACTGACGTCTGTAGGACCCAGGATAACCAACCAGTATGTTTCCACTGCGGATGACCGGACATGTGGTGCGCTATTGTCGAGAAAGGCGGCGGATATTTGATGATGCCCACGCCAGAAGACAGAAGACCGATCTTAGCAGACTACGAAGATGAACAAGAAGATGTGGGTGCAGGACGACGCAGGTCACCATCGCCGCAAGCTAGCCGCTGGAGAGGACGCTCCCAAACACGTCAATCTAGGTCTCCATCGCCGTTTAGAAGCTCCAGCCTATCACCTAGCCGCCGCAACCTGGAAAACTAAAAGGTGTGACCTTCCTTGGAGGTGAGGCCACCGAAGAGAAAAATCCTCCGCCGTCGATCGCTACAAAAATGGTAGGAAACAACGTCGATGTCCTCATGGATGGCCGACCAGTCCAAGCTCTTGTGGACTCTGGAGCATCATATTCAGTCATCTAGGAGAAGTACCATCGCCAGTTGCAGAAAACCGTATTCCTCGACAACAAAACATCTCTGGTGAAGGGGGCTAATGGGAAATATGTAAAACCTACAGGAAGATGTATCATTCATGTGGGTATAAGTGGCCATACACAGCCCTTAGAATTCATCGTCTTACAAGAGTGTAGTCATGAGTCATTCTCGGATGGGGCTTTTTGAAAGCTTCTCAGGCAATTACAGATTGTGGTCGCTCGAAGATTATGCTAAACGAGGTGAGATCCTGTGGACGGGAAGATGCGCATCCGAGTGTGTGGAGACTGTGTGCTGGATGAAGTGATCATTCCTGTAGTCAGCGCTAGAAAGGAAACTGTCGTGTGTCATGCCATGCATCAACCCATAGATTTTGTAGTGGAATGTAAGAGAAGCACACCACTGAAGAATAACTTGGTCATCCCAGCCTCTGTCGTCTCGTTTAAGAACGGATTCGGTGAGTTGTGGATAGTTATCTGTCGCCGAGAACCGCATATCATTCCAAGATGCATGTGCATAGCAAACGCTAAGCCGTTAATTGAAGAACAGCTGAGCGTCATAGAAACCTTCCATGCCGAATCTGTGGGCGAAATTAGCGCTACCTCTACGAGACAAGATCTTCTAGCTCGGCTATCACCAGATCTCACTTACGAACAACAGAAGAAGCTACTTGCCGTTCTTCAAGAGTTGCTGAATGCTTCAAATTAGACAAATCGACGGTGAAGCACCGGATTAACACTGGTGACCATCAACCAATAAGCCAGAGAGCATACCATGTGTCAGCAACGGAACGTCGAATAATTCGGGACGAGATTGAGAAAATGAAGAAGAATGACATAATTCAGCCTTCGCAGAGCCCTTGGTCGTCACCAGTGGTCCTCGTCAGGAAGAAGGATGGCAGTTGGCGCTTTTGTGTTGATTAAGGAAGCTTAATAAGATAACTAAAAAGGACGTTTACCTTCTTCCACGAATTGACGCTACAGTAGATTGTCTGTAGGGGGCTAAGTTTTTCTTAACCATGGACATGTACTCGGGATACTGGCAAATCGAAGTAGATGAGGCCGATCCTGAGAAAACTGCATTCATCACCCCTGAGGGTCTGTGTGAGTTTAAGGTAATGCCGTTTGGTTTGTGTAATGCACCAGCAACTTTTGAACGGATGATGGATAATCTTCTAAGGCAGTTGAAGTGGATGATGTGTCTTTGTTATTTAGATGACATTATAGTGTTCTCAGAGACATTTGATGAACACATAAAAAGATTAGTCTCCAAGAAGGCGGACTGAAACTTAATCCAACAAAGTGTCTCTTTGGAGCAAAAGAAATCAAAATACTTGGGCACCTTGTGTCAAACGAAAGTGTGAGACCAGACCCAGAAAAGGTGAGATCTATAACGGAATTTCCTATTCCTAAAAGTATTAAAGATGTGAGAAGCTTCCTCGGATTGTGTTCTAATTACCGTCTTTTTATCAAAGACTTTTGTATCAAAGCCAGGCCACTCCAAGAGTTGTTAAAAACCCATGCTAAATTTATCTGGGGTGGTGCTCAACAAGATTCTTTCGATGTGCTGTGAAAAGCTCTGATGACTGACCCTGTACTTGGTCTGTAAGATGAGAGAGCACGTTCAGAACTACACACAGATGGCAGCGGGTATGGGATCGGTGCTCTTCTGGTGCAAATTTAGGATGGAAAAGAGAAGGTTATAGCCTAGGCTTTTAGGACGCTTACAAAAGCCGAGAAAAACTACTCAGCTACAGAAAGAGAATGTCTTGCTGTGATCTGGGCCATGTGCAAATTTCGACAGTATCTCTATGGAAGGCCATTCACAGTTGTTACAGACCATCATTCACTTTGTTGGTTGACAGATCTTAAGGATCCAACAAGACGACTCGCCAGGTGGGCACTACGTCTTCAAGAGTATGACATTACAATAGTGTACAAAAGTGGAAGAAAACACAAAGATGCCGACTGTTTCTCAAGAAACCCTGTACAAGACCATCAAGACTTTGATGAAGATAGTGACTGTCTCGTTGCACTGCAGGATCTCTCTGCTGAGCAGGAGGAGGACGCCAAGATATCTCAAATTATGCTTTCCTTAAATCGGTCAGAGGATGTGAAAGGACAATTTAAGGTAGTTAATGGATTACTTTGCAAGAAAACTTTTGATGCGTTTGGAAAGAGGTGGCTACCAGTGGTTCCCAAACACATGCACTTAGATGTTCTACAGAAATTCCATGAAACACCGGAGGCCGGACATTTAGGATTTATTAAGACATACGATAGAATCCGCAAGAGGTATTTCTGGCCAGGTTTATTTAGGAGTGTCCGTCACTGTGTGTCCCACTTTAGAGACTGCCAGAGGAGAAAGGCAGTTCCTCAGAAACCACCTGGCCGACTCATACCAATTCCACTAGCCGAAACGCCTTTCCAGCGTGTTGGGAGTGACCACCTCGTACGATTTCAAACGTCTGCTAGTGGCAATAGATGGATTATTGTTTCCACTGTTTATCTGACACGCTATACCATTACAAAAGCCGTGGAAACAGCCGAAGCATCCAAGGTAGCCAAATTCATCGTAGAAGACATTTTATTAATACACGGTGGCCCAAGGTCGTTAATTACGGGTCGAGGGAAAGTTTTTCAATCGAATCTTGTGACAGATAAACTGTCGGTGCAACATTACTCATCACATGACGACTGCCTACCATCCGCAAACTAAATGGCTTACTGAGGGCTTACTGAACGCCTTAATAAGACTTTGACCGACATGCTGTCAATATCGTCAGTGTTGAGCAGAGCAACTGGGATAAGGTGCTACCTTTCGTGACGTCTGCCAACAACACCGCCAAACAAGACACCACAGGATTTACGCCATTTTTCCTGGTGCATGGGCGTGAGGCGACGACGACGATGGACACTGTGTCTCCGTTACATCCAGATGACGTGGACGACGACTACATCGGCCAAGTGTTAACCAGAGCTGAGGAAGCTTGGCAATCAGCTCGACTCCGCACACTGCAGGCTCAAGAAAACGATCGCCAAAGGTTTGACCCGAGCCACCGCCCTGTTTTCTACCAGCCTGGTGACGTCGTCTGGATCTTCGGAAGGTTGGTCTCTCTGAGAAGCTCCTCGGGAGCTACTTTGGATCTTATAAGGTTGTGAGACAGTTTGTTTTGATGTTACTTATGAAGTTGAAGATTTCGACCCCGACACAAGATGACTAAAGATCAGAGATACGGTCCACGCCCTTCGAATGAAGGATCCAGCAACCCAGGGTAAATTCGAAGCTCCAGCGACAGGCAACAAGCGGAAAGGTGACGAAGAACGTAGCGGCAAGGGAAGTTCTAAGAAGATCACCGCCAGGGTGAGCATTAGTCATCGGGAGTCAGAATATGCAGAACCGATGACTCGTGCCCGGACTAAGAGGACACAACACCGAGACGCTGTTCTCTTCAGGAGGGAGCAATGTCGCAGAAATAGCTGAGTAGCACCATGGTGGTTATGATACTAAACTTTTGCACGGAGTGTCGTGCGTTCAAAACTCAACTGAACTGAAAAATTTTAATTTCTATATTCGGTTTGAGGACATTCTAGAAGTATCCACAAATGTGAAGACTCGTTGTACTGGAATGTTTTGTAGCTGTATATATACCGTATGTGTTCTGGCCGGAGGCAGTTCGCTCCGCGCTCTTGTATGTGCAAGTGCTGAATAAACCTTCGTTAAGTGAAGTTAGTGTTCGTCATTGATCTAATTACACCTTCTTCTACGTGACAATATTAATATCTTATATTTTGGGGAAAACATGGCAGACAGTTCAGCTCAGGTTGTGGCATTCTTAGGTCAAAGCGGACGACACAGATCTATGCTTAATGCTGCCATCATCACTAAAGAGGTGACTAAATGCCATCTGTGTTGGAACGACGCTTGATTCCGAACAATATAAAGTGAAATGTGTAAGTATGAAACATGGTCACATGTCAACTGTGACACTTTGTTTTCAGAATACGTGAGGAAATTCATGTGAATGCAGCACATCTGTAAATAAACATGTCAGTAAAACAGACAAATAATGTTCTTAAGAGGATGGTCCTGTTGATTTAGTATTATATTTACTTAAAATGTGTAGTAAGAATTATTTGTGTTTAGTCCGGACCGGAAGCGTTGCCTTTCTTATGTTTTTTAAGCAGCTTCACTACACCGAAGATATCTACTTCTAAGTTACTCATGTTGGCAGATGTTCTTGATTCGAATTCTGGAATATTTACCTCATCTTCTTTTGTGAAGGAATTTCGGAAAACAGTGTAACTCTGCTATGACAATGGTGACGTTATTGATGACAGTGTCACTAAAGCAAAGTGAAAGTATGGATTGCGTCTTGCCGCTAGTCTACATACGACCAGAATCTCTTTGGGTTTTCTGACAGATTTCGAGACAGTTTGGTTGTGGAAACTATTAAAAGCATCTCGCATTGAGTTTGCGCTAAATTTCGAGCCTCTGTAAAACTTCGTCAGTGTTAGGATTTTACATTCTTTTAAACTTTTTTCGTTGCTTCTGCAATAATGTTATGGCCTGTTTACCATCTCTTATTTCCATCTCTTATTTCGGGATAATATTACCATCTCTTATTTTGGAATACCTCTCAGTTGCCGTTGATACAGTTTCTTTGAATTTAAACACCATCTAGTCGACGCTTACATAATCGGATTGGAAGGACTGGAGACTGTCTAGTAGGAAACTGTTAAGCGAATTTTTATCTGCTTTTTTTAAAAAAAATGTATTCACGTTTATTTTTGCGGGGTTTGGCTGTTACGGTATTCAGTCTAGCTACAACTACCTTGTGGTCACTAATCTCTGTATCTGTCATGATGCTCCCTATTTGGTCAGGATTATTTGTTGCTAAGAGATCAGATATGTTTTCGCAACTATTTACACTTCGATGTGGCTCCTGAACTAGTTGTTCAAATAAATTTTCTGTGAAGGCATTCAGTAAGATTTCGAACGACGATTTATGCCTACCACCGACTTTATACATGTATTCTCTCCAACATATTGAGGATAGATTGAAATCACCATCAGCTTTAATGGTATGAGTTATGTACCTATTTGAAGTGACACTTAGATTTGCTTTGAGCTGTTCAGCAAGTGTATCATCCAATACGGGTCGAGGAGGAGGAGGAGGAGGAGGAGGAGGAGGAGGGGGCGGGTCGGCAAAAGAAACCAATTATTCATTTGTTCTGGTTGTAAAGTATAAGCTCTGCCCAAGATAAATCACAGGAACTGTCTGCTTAAGTTTCACTACCAGATAAACTACTTCTGACAGCAATAAACACTCTATCACCGACGGTATTTAATCTGTCATTTCTGAGCTGTGTTGTTACATCCTTTCTAAAAATTTCTATTGAACTGTTTCCGACTTCAACCAGCTTTGCGTGGCTATAACAATTTGAGATTCAGTGCTCTCTATAAGCACTTGGAGCTCTGGTTCTTTTCCAACACAGCTACGACAGTTTACGACTGCAATACTGATTGTGTACCGTCTTTCTGTGTTCGTCCTGCACTGTTCGAAATTAAAGTCCTTCCTGCACTTCCCTGAGACTCTCTAACCTAAAAAGCCGCTCAGTCCCCTCCACCTAGACCCCACTTCCCGTGCAGCCACTTCCTGCATATAGTGGACTTCTGTCCTGTTTAGTGGAACCCAGAAACCGCCCATCCTATGGCACAAGTCAAGGAATCTGCAACCTACACGGTCACTGAACCGCCTGAGCCTCTGATTCAGACCCTGCACTCGGCTCTGTCCCAAAGGACCACAAGACTTTACTTCTACAGCTTGCCACCAGAAACCAGAGAGGATCTCTTCCAATCCAAAGCGACACACATCGTTAGTGCTAACATTAGCTACCATCTGCAGTTGGCTGCACTCTGTGCTCTTTATGGCATCTGGAAGCAATCATTCCACATCTGTAATTGCTCCTTTCAGTATGTGCACAGAGTTCCCATTGGATTCCTTCCCCTCCTTTGTAGCCATATCCCAAAGAGGCCCCATTATGTGTCTAACATTGGAGCTCCTAACTGCCATTAATCTCATTCCCCATCAGTGGTAAGACCTTACAGGCCGAGAGGATTCCTCTGGAACAGGGCGAGCAACTTCATCTGGCTCACGGATTCTGTCAGCCACAGACGGCGCCCAAAACCAGTTCGTCAGACGAACCAGGAAGGCCCTCCGATTGGCCCCTCGGAAAATCTTTCTCTGCCGGCCACAAATTGGAATGACCTACCACTCGACCATGGATAAGGGATCAACATCAAAGCCTGAGGCGGCCACTCTAGTCCTTTGGATTGCCCATCTGGCCCCCCACCATCAAGCCCATTGGCAGCAGCCTCAAGCTGTGTGACCAAAGCCAACATTGCCTGGAGTTATGAGCAAAGGGTGACTAACTCAGTTCACATCTGATCACAGCAATCACAGTTCCTATCCATACTAAAGATGGCCTGATAAAGACACACAGACACAGAGAGAGAGAGAGAGAGAGAGAGAGAGAGAGAGAGAGAGAGAGAGAGAGAGACGTAAAGTAAGTTGCTTTTTATGAGAGTTTGTGTCAAGTCACAGTACATCTATATCTACATCTACATAGATACTCCGCAAGCCACCATAAAGGGCGTGGCGGATGGTACCCTGCATCACTACTTGTCATTTCCTCTCCTGTTCCACTTGCAGTCAAGGTGAAGGAAAAACAACTGTCTGTATGCCTCTGTATGAGCCCTAATTTCTTGTAACTTATCTTTGTAGTCCTTACGCTCGATGTAAGTCGGCAGCAGTAGACTCATTTGGCAGTCAGCTTCAAATGCCAGTTCTCTAAATTCCTTTAATAGTGTTTCCTGAAAAGAACACTGTCTTTCCTCCAGGAATTCCTATTTGAATTCTCAAAGCATTTCTGTATCACTTAAGTTTTGTTTGAAAATCTGATGAGCTGCTACTAGTATCAGAGTTATCACTCGACTGGTGGAGCTAACTACCACAAGTGGATCTTGAAACACAAATCACAGGCGTGATGCAAACAGCAGTTCTATGAACTATACAGCTAAGGAAGTGTGGAACTGTGTCTGATAAATACACAAACATGTATGAAATATAGGGACTGATGCTAAATAACACTAACAAAATTTAAAATAAACCACTTGTTACGAGAAGCTGTGTCAACTCGCACTGCTCTGATTAGCGGCGGCTGCTGCTGCTGCCGCTGCTGTTATGAAAGTTATTGCTCAACTAGGGGCTGTAACCACTACACGTGACTCCTGAAACACAAAACAAAAGTCTGGTGCAATGCAAACAGTGGTTCTGTGCACACTAATGTGTGTATGTTGCTAATAATATCAAATAATGCGCGCAGAACTACAATCTGACTTCTGTACAAATTCAGTACAGTAATGCGAGCATTGTAAATAAGCGTTCTAAAATGATTTTTCTGTTTTTTGATGTATGGCTACAATAACATAACAATTACCATATGCACCTGAGTGTATTGAACATTTACATGTGTTATGACAAGAAGTTTATTACATTTTAAATGAAAATTGTTAAATTTTTTTACTTGTTCCACATCCATTATGACCATTTCACATAGTATAAGTGGAAGGTGCACAGCATATTTTTTTTTTTTTTTTGTTGTTGTAAATATTTATTGTGTATTCTTGTTTTTGTGATGCAATCTGGATCCTGGAAAATCTTATTATGGATCTGTTGGAATGAGAAGTACATCTAATCTAATCAAAGTGATGTTGAAAAGGAACTCTTTACTAATTAGAGGAAAACTGCTTTAGAATATACTCTTACTTCTCCTTTCAAGCTCAACTTTTATACGTATATATGTTGATATACTATCTTAAAAAGTGTGTGTTCTTCCTCTTTCACCATTTATGAACACTGTGAGCATCTGTACCGTTGTCATTTGACAATTTAGAGTTTCTCTGAACAATTATCTCCAAACCAATTTCATTAATAATATTAAATAATTTATCACCTATGCCTATTAGCTTTTCCACTTGATCAACATTATCACACTCATAAATAAACAGGGAAATTTTAAAAAAATCCCAGTTTAAACAAGGCTCTATCATCTAAACTACACAATGTATCAAAATGGAAATTTATTTTGCTTGAAATGAGTTTTTGGGATTTTATCTCTTACCTTTATCTTAAGCCTCTTAACAGTTTGAAGGCTTGAGTTAATGTTTTCCAGATCCAGTTTTATACTGTCACCTGTGGGAATTAATGTTAATTAGTTCTATAACAGTTGTTTTTGTCTTGTTTTTAAAACATTCCTCACTTTTATCATTGTAAACAATGCTCTAGTATGCATTCTACATTTCTTTTGCTTGGAATCATTTAGCCCAATGGGTCAGTCATCTGAAACGTCTGAAGTGGACCTTATGGGACATAGAACAGGTAGCTGAAATACATAAAAGCATTGATGTAAATTTTTTGGAGGTTTATATTGATGATTAAGCAGTATTATGACTGGGCAGTCACAAGGAACTACATTAAACAAATAATCAGGACTCTGCAGAAAAGCATATCAGTAACCTACACTTGGAGTGTTAACTAATTTTGTGAAGTATCACACTGGTCTTTATAGCAAAAGTAAGATACAGCAGTTAATGTCTGCATGAGGATAGTACATTGTTTTTGACATAGTTTGACTTTATCCTGCTGTTTGTTACAAACTAAAGTGATTTGTGATCTGTTTCATGCTTTATCTGATAGTACCTATAGGTAAGCACATCACATAAAATATCTGGCATTTCCTTTATTCTTGTGTATATATATTTTAATGCATAAGCATTCAATTCACTATGTTAAACATATCAGAGGATGTGGTTCTTAACAAATACTAAATTTCCACAACATTTATTCAGAGTAATATATTGCTCATGTAATTCGTAATTTATACATAATAACAGTGTAATGAATAATATAAAACTACAATAATGTTTGTGAAAAATTATATCTCCAGTAAAAAGATCGCTTAAACATTGTCACATTCAATTAAAGCTGACTTTAATATCTATGTTGGATAGTGTGCTTCTACATGGTTAATATCCAAGTTCAAAATGTAGCATTAGTGGTTACTGGAGGATAATGATGGACTAGTTACCAAATAGACAAATCCATACACATTAAATGGGAGATATGTCAGGGAAGTAAGCAAGCCACAGAAGCAGTGGTACTTATCACTCTTGAAAGAAAGCCTGCTTATTGCTTGCCAGATTTTCATGTGCATTATTGTGCTAGCTGGATCACAATCAGGACATTTAGTGAAATTTCAGAATTTTCTTTACAATTGGTCGTATCAGAGTGTACAGCAATTAAAGTTTTGTACAGTTCACATACATGAACACAAGGTCTTTCCAGTTATGAAAAGTTTTTATAATGATTGATTTATGACTCCTTCAGTTGAGCAGGAGTAATTACATTTTAGTCAAATTTTTAGCACTGTCCTATAAATATAACTGTTCTGAATGAATTGTGTGTGACACTTTGTTGAAAATTATTATGCTTGAAAATTTGTAACTACTACAATACATATAATCTCATTTCTGTGTGCAACTTTGAGATGCAGTTCTATAGGAGCAGTAGATCCAAGCCTTGTAGCTCATGTTTGCAGTTTGCATCTGGTGATTTGATACCAGGAACTTGGTAGTTGGAAGACATTAGGGGGAAATGGCAGGGAGTGATTAGTTTCTGGATGTCAGTGGGCTAGTGGCTTTAGTAGAGTAAAACATTGGAGAGACTACCAGTATAGATTTTGAGAAATTTGGTACAAGAGCAAATATGTTTACCACAAATACATTGGTTGCAAAAAAAGGTATGTGTTTTTGGCAGTCAGACTGAATCAACCCATTCAAAGGAAATGTCACAGTCTGAAATGTGTCACCCACATATATTCATGATAAATGTATCTAAAAAGGTTACTGTGGTGTGAAATGCAGATCAAACACTATGATAAAATTGAGGTTTTGAATAGTTTTGTAGAAGCTGCAGAAACTTTTTATTTGGTACAATAAAAATTCACATTCAGATTTAATGGGTGCAATAAACAAATGGTGACACAGAATTTATGTAACACTGTAAAAACCTGTAAATCTGAAGAGTTTAAGTCGGTAAGAAGTATATTTGGTCTAGTTTAAATTTAAGTGTTTACAGCAAATGGAAAAGGTGCTAAATAGATGATTGTGATAAAATGAATGTACAGAATATTAAAGAATACATTCTTAAGACATTGTTATGCACCAAGTTTCTTGTAACACTTGTTATGGTGTATCCCATTTTTACCTAATGTGTTTGTGTGACAGGGAGGAGTTCAGTCAAATGTTGTCCCACCTGAGTTGACAGTAGTGTTTGATGTAAGATTGGCTCTTGATGTTGCACATACAGAGTTTGAAGAAATGGTTAACAAGTGGTGTAGAGAGGCAGGAGAAGGAATATATGTGGAGTATGAACAAAAATGTCCACTAGTTGATGCAACAAAACTGGACAATACAAATCCATGGTGGTTGGCATTCAAAGCTGAATGTGACAAAATGTGAGTATGTGACATGACAATAAGTCAGTATCAATTTTATTAACAAAATGTTCTAGAGAAAATGTTTGAGAAACACATTCATAATATTTGAAAATTATAGAAGAGTTCTTATTTTATTAACAAGCAACATCTGCATATTAAAAACTCAAAACTGAAGTTCTACATTTATTGCATGTACATTTACTTATTAATCTGGAAATTCAACATGGAATTATTATTGATATCAAGTGCATTTATTTTTGTAGTATTGCAAAGAGACTGTAATTGCAAACTAGAATAAATTTTTGAAAAAGAAAAAAAAAAAATACCTGTACTTAGATATCACAAACGAGTTTTTGATTATATTTCACTTGCGTATAGATAATATGAAACAGTTCTCATAGGTAAAAGTGTAACTTTGAATTTAGAAAGGAGCAGCACATGTATTGATTTCTTTATCTAGCCATAGATTACTTCACTTTTTTTTTAAATTTATGTGTATGATCTACATATCATACATCTAAAACTTGGTTAGTCTTGGAAAGGGGTATGTTTGGAAAACTAAGAGTTCCTGCATTAGGGACTGCCCAGTATTGCCACCCTTCTGCTGCCATAAACGCTGGGAATATTTGGGCGACCACCTGTTGGTCATGATGGTGGAATGTTTTATGCCACAAAAGTATGCTTTACCCTAGGGCTAATTATCTGGATTGTGAGGATAATGTAAATTTCTGTAACAAAACCTAAGTTAAAGGTGAGGTGTGCTCTGACGAGGATGGTGGTTTTGTATGGAGGGGGGGCTGTATAGGAAAATCAGTCATTGTTGGGTAACTTCTGGGGTTGGCCCTGTTTGATGCACATCAGTTCCATTAGGCTTAGATATGCATAGCTATGTATAAATTCAGTGTCTTCATTAATTTGCTGTGAATATCAAATACAAAAACAATACCAGCAGTTCAGATTGTATTTTGGACTGTAACAGAGCCTAAAAATTCAGAAGTAATGTTTAAAACTAATTATGTTGTTGTGCTATGCTGATGAGGAGATTGGAATCTGAGAAGTTTAATTAGTAGTAAGTAACCTAGTCAGGATCAGATATAAAGATGTAATAAAAGCTCCAATATAAATGTCAGGCAGATACCTGGAGACAGCAGCAAGCAACTGCATTTTTAGTAGACAAATTGATATTGTCATATGACGACAGAACAAGTGTTATAAACAGTTGCACCACCCACACAAAATACAGAAGAAATTTAAGCACTCTTGAATCAGACTTTTAAAGAGAATACTATCAATATAAAACAGAACCTCTATAACAGAAATCATTCTACAGTTATCAGATTTACTGGCAGTAACAAAGATAAAAGTGACATGAATACTGCAACATAAGGATATTTTATACAATGTAGCATAGTGAATGATAAGTATGCACAGTATTGTTAGAATGCTGATAAATAATATATTTACTGTAAAAGTAGTGTAGTTGACTTACTAGTGCTGTAATTTTGGTAAATGAAGCAAAAATTACTTTTAGTAGGTATTTGTAACAGTTCTTTGGAGTCTTAAAAGAAACAGATTAAAGTACTTCCTACTAAAATTTTCTGAATGATGTCATACATACCATGATAACAGCCAACAATATCAAAGACTTTGGCTGTTATTATTATAGTAGGAAAGTTTGTTTTTTTTGGTGAGTGGTCTTTATTCCCAAAATATTTACACTCTACCACAACTTTCCTACTATAGCAATAACAGCTCAAATTTGTGGAATTGTTAACTATAAAATTTTAGCAAAGGAGCTAGGATTGTAGGAAACAGCAAAGAAAAGGTTCTAATAAATCTGAAATTAAAAAGGACACAGAAAACAAAAACCTCAAATAAGAAATACCATGAAAAATCACTTTCATCAAATCCAAAATGCAGTAAAATGTGTGTTCCTCAGTGTATTGTTATGACCAGTGTTGTTCTTTGTGAAAATCAGTGATTTTTCAGAAAACATTAAAAGGAAAATATTTCTTTGCTGGTGATATTAACATTTCACTCACATTTAGAAGATGTGAATGCATGTTGGTTTGAAAAAATATTTCATGAATTTGTGTATAAAATTGTAAGCTCCATTGTTTCGTGTGCATTTGGATTTCAAAATATTTCTTTTTTTTTTCTCTCTCTGTATTAAGGGATCTACTTGAATTTACCCTTCTGATTGTCATCCTTATGATCAATCTGGCATCAAAGTACTCATATTTGGAGTTAAATAAACATTACCATTAAATTTAGTTGAGTGCTGTTTAGTTCTTGTCTTTAGCATAATTTGCATTTACTGTGTGGTTCTATTTATTTCAGGAACCTCAAATTGGTGCCACAAATATTTCCTGCAGCCACAGACAGCCGATATATTAGAGGGGTAAATAAGTAAAATTCTGTTATGCATTGACTGCTTATTATGCAGGATAACATTTCCATTAATCAGATATATTCTTAAACAGAATGTTACCAAATACTTCAAGTACTCAAGTGTACTCTATTAATGAGAGTGTTTTGTTTTGCTAGGTTGATAATTTGTATATAGTGGTAAGCAAAGACAGTCACCATTCTGCTGAAGGCTCTCAAAAATTAAGTTTCTGGAAGGAGAGGATGTTTAGAATCATGTCTAACCAAAGTTAGTGCAAGAAATGATGCCCAACAGTAATCTGAAAGTTCACAAAGCTACAAGAATTTGACTTGACAAGAATTATCTATTTTATTTTTCAGTCTGTTTTCAGTTATTGTTCCTAACTATACCTGTCTGGAAGAGAAACTTGCATATACCTTTACAGGCAATACACCATTTACTGTTCCAGCTGCTCATGTTTTATTAGTTGAACATACTTGTAGGTAACAGGACGTACACTCTAAATCTACAGTGGTGTTTCGTGCCACTGTAAGAGTTCAAATCACAAGACTCTGAATTAAACATATTATATTTTTTAAAGCAAAACAGAACAATCAAAGATGTACCAGTTAAAATCAGTTTAATACTGGTAGTGACCACAGACTGGTGAAAGTGAAACTAGACTAACATCCAACAAGAAAGAAGGAAACTAATATAAGTGAAAATAAGAAATTATAAGCATGGTTAATTTAAGTGAAAAAGGAAGATAATTCCAAAACTCTCTTCAGATGAGATTCAAACAGTCGGCATAAGAAAAACTAGTTGAAACGATAATGAAAACAACAAGAGGAATAGAGGGACCAATGAAATTTACTAAGCTACCAGGGAAGTTTATAGCTAGGACAAGATGTGAAAGTTTAAATAAGTGTTGGCATGACAGAATACTCAGAACTGTGTAAGTGTACAAGGAAGAAAATAAAAACAGATATAAAAAGATAAAACAAATATGCCATAAAATTAGCACTAGAGAACAAAAGGGGCTGGAAAAAAGTTAAAGCTTTTGACTGGTAAAAAAAGAATAGAAATTATTACTCATAAAGGGTGCATAACTGATCAGGAATAATCCTTCTACACAAAAAGCAAGTATTCATGATTTCAAGAATTACCAGCCCATCATTCCACTTGACTGAGTGAGGAGGTGCAGTAGTTATCACACTGGACTTGCATTCGGGAGGATGGCAGGTAAATCCACCTCCAGCCATCCAGATTTATCTTTATGTGACTTTCCTAAATTGCTCTGTGCAAACACTGGAATGATTCCTTCAAAATGGCAGGGTGAATTGCCTTCCTCATCCTTAACATAAGTCAGAACCTGTGCTCCACCTCTAATGACCTCATTGTTGATGGCACATTAAACCCTAGTTTTCCTTTCTTCCTTCCATCAGTTTACTCCCTTTTATCTACAAAGTTTTGACTAAAGTCTTGATAAATTGCATCAATGCTATTGTGGAAATATACAAACTGTAGAACAAGTTGGATGCCACACTGAGTATAACAATTGATTATATACTGATTTGATTGCTCACATTCAGTTGGCCCCTCTACGAACAGTGGAAGTCGACTGACTTTGTGCTGCTCCAGAATGTGTACAATCACTGCCAACATTTGCTACGTACCAGTATTGTGCGCCGTAACATGGAGCAATTGTGAATATACTGTTGATTTGGGGTGCTGTTGCACATAGTGATTTTTAATATTATTTACAAAAATGAGTGAAGAGGCTGTACCTGCTCCAGCTAGTGACACACTATTAACTTTCATGTCACTTCTGCAATGCATTAACCTGTTACACATTCATTCCTTTTATAGGCTGTAAGCTGGGTGCTCTGGGAGAAGGTGGCAGGGTTTGTTTTAGCAGCCAATGTTATGAGGCGATCCCAGTCTTCTGCTCCCAGCATCCTCAGGGCCCGAGTAAAAGTGTGCGATCACCCTGCATGAGGTAGTTAGTTGAACCAATGAATATGAAATATCACTATGCATAGCCTTTATAGACGTTGAAAAGGTTTTTGATTCTGTCAGCCACACTGCAATTATGCATGCTCTGGCTGAACAGAATGTAGCCATGAAGTACACAAACATTGTATGTAACATCCGTGATATCATTTGAAGAGGAGTAAAGCAGAGTGATCCTATATCCCCAAAACTATATATAGCTGCCCTTGAGAAAGCTATGACACAAAGTTTTTAGAAAGAAAGGGGAATGAAAATGAATGGGAAAAGATTCACTGACTTTAGATTTGCAGACGATACAGTAGTCCTAGCTAACAATACAATGAAACTGCAATTGTCTATAAAGGATTTATCAGATAGTTGTGAAAAAGAAGGCCTTAAGATAAATCTGTCTAAATCAAATACTATGCACAACAAGTGGGTAACTACAAGACAAATAATAACAAACCAGAACTATTTAAAAAAAGGTTAGTTAATGTTTATCTGAACAGTTAATTGATGGCCAAGAAGAGATGTAAGAAACACAATTGTTTCCATATGTAATATGCAATTTAAAAAAAGGTGGTTTTTGAACAGTGTGTTCTTCCAATAATAACATAGAGCTATGAAATTGGAATTTAAATGAGTTTTTGAAAAGTGAACTATGAGCAGATGAGGGAGCTAGGGAAAGGAAATTCCTAGATCTCACTAACAAGATTTGGAAAAGAAATGAAGACATAAGATCAATAACAGGAGTTCTCACAACTATATGATAAATCTGTTATAGAGGAGTGTAGTTGTCTTGTGATGCTGGCTAGGACTACTGTATCATCCACAAATCTAGTGACTTTTTTCCCCATATATTGTAATTCTTTTGACTTTTCAAATAACTTTGGTCATAGCTTTCTCAAGGATAGCTAGGACAGCTATAGTTTTGGTGTTGCAAGATCACCCTGCTTTACCGCTCTTTGAATTAGTAATTCACTTTTGTATTTTTCTATGCAGATAAAAGCCACTGAGATATCATATATGCAGAAAGTGTAAAGGCTCTAAAATGGAAAAGGAAATGGACAGGACATATCACATGAAGAAATGATGGAAGATGGGCAAAAGCAGAACTAGAGTGGAGCCCCAGAGAAAGAAAAAGATCACAAGGCAGGCCACCTGACCATTGGAATGACAAACTGAAGAAAGTCACAGTGGACACACAGTGGACAGTAGGAGAAAGAGGCTTGGAAACAGAAGGAAAAAAAAAAACTGCTGAAGTACCTGAACAATAAATAAATAGCTTCAGTTTTATCACTGCCTGTAGTGTGTCCAGAGATTATGATTCTGTATGAGTCTGTTTAAAATATCCAGATAAAACCATTTAAATCTGGAATGTTGGTACATTATGTAAAGATAAATAATATCTCATGCAAATGTGTAGAAAGACGTAAATAAGAATAAATTATTTTATAATTTTGCAAACAATGTTACTGAAGATTTTGTTTATCTTGATCCATTTCGCTTCAATAATTTTAACATTTTGAAAGTCAGAAAAATGTTTGTCTAAAATTCTTTAGTGCAAACTTGTCTTTCCAAACTCCACTACCTGAAGACCATATAATTGAAGGAAGTCATGGTTCCTCTATTAGTAATGAAGTTGACTGTAGAAGACAACAAATCATCAGTTGTTGTATTATGGGTTGTACTTACCTTTATTTACATGGATGTTATGAAAAGTCATGTTGTTCCACTGCTTTCAAAGATATGGTTTGGTTTTCTTCAAGGCACCGAAAAATGTCTGTTGTCACAGTATTGTCATGACAGTAGTAGTCATTCTACTAGACAAATTAAAACAGCAGCTCATTATACATTCAGTTGGTGCATTCAGTGCAATTTTGCAAACTATTGCTGTCCTTCCTTTATTTGAAAGTGAGAAGCTGCCCTGTTGGTAAATAAGCATGTTGCTTGTGCAAAGTATGCTCTAGTTTCTGTGAAAAATTGCAATTCACTGCCATTAAAATGAACTTCTTCCTTTGCATTTGAAACAATGAGAAAAAAAACACCATCAGAAACATTCATGTACCAGTAACAGAATATATATCATCTGCATATGTTCTTCAATCGAAGGTTTCCCATTTGGAAAAAGTCATCTAAGGCTGCTAGTGTGTAAAATGTCTTGTGAACTTAGTAGACAGATGAGACTGGCACCTTTTATTTTTCACATGTCAGTCTTTGTTTTTTTATCTTGAGTGGTAGTTTGTTTTACCATGTAATCATGTTTTGAATATTTGCTCACATTTCTGTTTCATGCTTAATTTGTAAATTACTGACAATGACAACTCACTCTTGAGAGAGCACTCTCATATGTATGTAACACCAAATATTACAGAACACCTGTCTATTAAATTAATAAGAGAAGCTGTTATAACGTCAAGTTTAACACATATATTTCAGAATGACACAACACATATAAGTCACAGAGTAAGTTGACAAGCAAGACGTGTGTACACGTTAGCATTCGAATGAGCACTGAGTCCCAGTCTAGCGGCCGCTGCTCGGCTGGCCGCTTAGGTGGCGCAGCTGCTGCATGGCTGGCAGACAGCGCCGCACGTAGAGGACGCACGTAATTGTGTGGCGGCGCTTTAAATGATCGGCGAGTCACAACAGAAGCTCCAGAATCTTTCAGACATGCAACGTGAATAGTAAAACATTTTGCAGTTGGCAGAATGCAAACTTTGACTTATAGTTTCGTATCCCCAAGTCTACAGTAACTACACCATAATGATGATATTGTAATTGTGACTTTCTTGTGTGTCACAGATCACCAGAAAGCTTTAAACACTGATAAGTCATTACCTTATAGTTAATTGTGATAAACTGTACTCGTACGAATTACTTTTTGGGAAATCCTAAATGTGCTGATGTTTTCAAACATCATTTATTCATAGGATGTAAGTTGTAATATAAAACACGCCAAACACAGGCTTCACAAAAGCCAATATGGTTTCTCCCAGGTTCTTCACCCAAAGTATATTTTTGAAAAAAGCGGAGCCAGTGCCTCTCATAACATACCTGTAAATAAAGGCACATTTGGGTTTTATGTTCTGATTGTCATCGATGTCTCAGCAACTGCAGGGCCAATTTCTTCTTGATTATTCTTGTTCATACAATACATGGTGGGATCACTTCTGTAAGAGTAGCGCTATAGAATTTCATTCTAGTCCTACAGAAAGTGGTGGATTAGTTCTTTTCATTGGCCACAATAAATGGTCAGATCACAGTAAATCTATTGAGAAGTTAGAGGTCCTGTATAAGAACTGGTCATTGAATGTATACATACTTCTTTCCATAAATGAAACCTGGAATGTGCCACCTGATGTAACTCGAGTGACTGCTTCACATGAATTCCAAAATAAGCTGCCGGTTGATCAGAGTCAATTACTAGTCAGTTAAACTGAGAGAAATCATTTGCCTGTGTTGCTGTTATTTATGAGAGAATTTTCTATTTGTACTTCTGATATTAATCATATTTGATAAATGTAAAACTGAAAGTGGGCTATGATTATTACTTATCTTAATAACCACATTGATTTTAATGTAACTTTTCAGATTGGCTTACCAGCTTTGGGATTTTCTCCAATGAATCATACACCAGTACTTCTGCATGATCATGATGAATACCTCAATGAGAGCATTTTCCTGAAAGGTATTGAGATATATGAGAACATAATACCTGCTCTGGCAAATCTGTCAGATCCTCAGTAATGTATTTATGTAACTTACTGGGATATTTAAAAAGATATTTACACCAATGATTTCACTAAAACGAAGTATTAATATGTGAAAACTGATATATATCTCCTCCTCTATGCTGTTAAGTAATCATGTAGTCAAGATTTAATATTATTTACTGAGGTGATTTTTAAAGCAAGGTTTCAATTGAGAATTAATAAATATAAACAATTTGTGTGAGGGAGAGTAGTATCAGTTTCTGATGAGAAAATTCATACTTGTCTTTTTAAAATGAAAATAAACATTGTTACTGATTGTTATCTGTTAAATTGTTCCCTCTTCAATGTGTCAACATTTCTAAAATGTAATCATTGTGAGGTCTGTCTTGGTATCATAATTCCCAAACAATTGTCACTTCATGGACATGAAATTTTTGTTTTGCTTCATCCTTAAAAACAAATGACCTTCTTGTTTCCTCATTGCATTAATACTGGTCTTAAAGACACAGTGGGATACACAAAATAGTTAACTACTTAAGTTTTAGGACAGGATTTGTCTTGATCAAAATAAATGTATATACACATTTTAGTTGTGTAAACTGTCTAAAGAGCAACTTCTTTCACATGCATCATTAGGTCACTTTAAGAATAAAATTGCTTCCACATGGTCACAAAACAGAAACAGCTAAAAGTTAAGCAGCTACTTCTAATGTTTGGCATTCTGCATGCACAAAGTACGTGACAATGATATGGTAACTGTAATCAAGTTACTTTCTAGAAAGAAAAGATGACTTTCTCAATGTGTGCAATTTGTGAAAGCAATAGTTAGCTTAAATAGTAGGCTTAACAATATTGTTGCATGGTAGAAGATAAACATGATTGTTTTTAGATATTTTTATTTTACTTTTGTATATTAACCTCATATACTGAAACCTATGTAGAGTGTTGTTTGTTAAAACACAGAGTGGTTGTTCTAATTAAAAATGTAACAATAACCAGTAATTATATTTGTACAAAATATCAAATTAAGTATGTATAAGAATTATCCACAATGTACTTGCATGAAAATGATATCGTAAATAAACTGATAAATATCTTGTTACATAAGAAACTTATTATGCAGCACAACGTGGTGGTTTAAAAACAGAAACACGAGAGGGGGACAAATATTATGACATTAAGAATATCCTTGAAATTATTTCACTCACTAAACCTATTTCTTAAGTATGTCAGAATGTTACAGTAGGTCAAAGATGAGAAAAAAAAATGGTGCAGAATAAATTGAAATGAAGAATATTAATGAATGTAGTGCACAGGTTCACAAGTGACATAGCTTTCTGTATTGAGAATCAGTAAACAATTGAGTAGTCTTTTTTTCTTCATTATTCCAGAGCATGTAAAGTAAGGGACAAATCTTTTCTAGTGATGGAAGCTCAGCCAGAAGGGATTGTGGTGCTGTTACAAAAATGCAAGAACCCATAAAATTCATGATTTTTGCCATCTTTGGCTATATAAGCTGTTTACTCATGACCATCACTGCAGGAACAGTACTACTAGTGTCAAAATGTGGAAAGTCACACTTACACAATTTCAATACATATTACTATCCACAAACACAGGACATCAACCTGTCAAAAGCACTAAAGGTGAAAAATCTGTATTGACAGGGTAAAGATTAGGATAGTGGTGGGGTCCTTGTACCATGAGTGTTCACAGCAG
The DNA here is from genome assembly GCF_023864345.2 of Schistocerca serialis cubense. Lineage (NCBI taxonomy): Eukaryota > Metazoa > Arthropoda > Insecta > Orthoptera > Acrididae > Schistocerca > Schistocerca serialis. Next base: position 311,093,106 of record NC_064640.1, read on the forward strand.
ATGAAATAGTTTAATACAGCTAGACTCATCTCTGACATTCTAACAACAACAATAAAAAATGTCCGCCATCAGATTTAATTAAGTAGGGAGAAAAGTATAGTTTCATTGAATCATTGTAACAGTCACACTAGGGAGAGAGGGGATACTGATTGACCATGGGAAGAAGTTTAAAAGAGTGCATATAGATAACAAATTTTGTTCTTTCATAACATTCCTAAAAAACTACGAATCCAGTTTTCCTTTTACAACAGGTTAGAGACAATGAGTGGAAACCAAGAGAGGGGGTAACATGTGGGATCACGGCATCTACTGCCAAGGTAAGAGCACATTACATACTGTGGGGAACTACCTAGAATCAAAACTTAAAGGAGCACTACAAGCAAAACTAGTACTCTGCACTGTTATCATAATTCTTGGAATTAAATTGAATGAATCTTCCAAACTATGACAGAAGCTGCAGACAAAATAAATGACCTATTGAAAGGAGCTACATGGAAATTAAAAGTATTGTGCTCCACCAGCAGGCATCAGTTTTAACTACCCCTTAATTCTTAATGAGACCACAAAAATAATTCACTGAAATGGAGGAACTCCTCTGGTCTTGGTGGTATTTCAGCAGAAGTAATGAAATCAAATCTTATGCTGATTTCATAGTGCAACGGGCAAAGAGTTAATATTTGTTTACTGAAAAAATGAAATATGCAGTAGCAATACCCAATTATAATTGAAGATAAGTAATAGATACTACATTATAGATCAGTCTCTCATATTCAGATGGTCTGAAAAAAAAATGTTTGAAAAGGTAGCATAGAACAAGTTTGGTGGTAAAATGCTATGAGGAAGTTCTCTATAAAGGGTTCTCAACAGAGGAAGCAATATATGATCTCGCAAACTCGGTTCTGATAGAACTAAACAAGAAACAGTTTTTAGAGGAAACTATGGCCTTGAAGGTATCCCCACTGTATGGATGAAGCCAACAACAGAAACAAAGGGTCACTGTAAAAAGTAGTACTACAGGAATAAAGCCAAGTCCAGAGAGGGAATCAATAAATATTGTCCCACAAGTTGTGGTCCTAAACTCACTCCTGCTCTTGAACAACATAAATGATTTGTCAAAGACATGGGGTGAATCTTCAAAGACTGTGATGTTTACTGATGACAGAAGTGTGCTGAAAGAGGTGCCACACAAGTCCGTATGAGGCTTAGTTAGGGGTATAGAATAGACTTAGAACTGGGTTACAGCAAGTAGAGATCAATAGGTACACACTAACTGAAACAGTTTGTGATATTCCTAGGTATCCAAATGTATAACACACTGATATGACAAGATCATGTTGATGAGTTCTGCCTGATTTGCACTTGGAAATCTCTCTCACTGTGTTAACATCGAGACAGCATTAGTAGCGTACTTTGCATACTTTGATATGCCTCTGGTACATCAGTCCAGCGAATGTGAAAGCCCACCAGAACGCACGTACCTCAATATCAGCTGCTAGATTGTACTACTATAATGTGCAAGGGCTGCAGTCTCTGGGGCAGAGCTGGCCGTGGAGACACACAAGTGTGTCATGCGGCAAATCAGTACCCTTTAAATCCATCAGCGCAGCTGCTCAGTCAGTCTGTGGTGCTTTCACTGCGTTATTGTGTTGATCTCACTACAAATCATTGTTTTGATTGTGGATTGGCCACATCTTAGGCATTTCAATCTTGATTTGCTCACTGTACTTATTATTCCACTGTGCCAAATCTGTTCTGTCTTTCTCTTGTTGTTGGCCACCTGTTTATTCTCTGACGCCTCGCTGTTGATAATCTTGGACAGTTTTCGCGATTCTGGACTTACACCTGACCTTGTTTGATTCGTTACAAATGGCGATGAGGTAAAAAGTTAGCAACGACCCATGGATGCAAAACTCGTAAAACAGCAGCGGTTGCAGCACCAGTTTGAGCAACACTGCAGCAAACTAATTTGCTCTGTCAGGATATTCAGCTTTTGTCAGATCGCCTACAGATTCAGGGCTCTCATTCCATGCAGGCTGTGATCACTTCCCAGGCAGAGTTTTGCCCATCCTTACTTCCGCCATTTAATGACACCAGCGGGGATTGGGCCAAGTATTTGCAACTGCTGAAATAGCACTTTGTCACTTTTCATCTTTTGTATGATGCTCTCCAACATTCACTCTTTCTTGGGCTTCCCCCAGAAAGGAAGTTGGCTCCACACTCAAATCCTGTCACACTCATGTTCGAAGAAATGTGTTCAAAGCTGTCCAATTATTATTTTTACAATTACATGTGGTCGTATCATGCCTTGATTTCCATCAATACAAGAAGTAACCTGGTCGCTCGTACCACTTGTGAGTGATGGATATGCATGGATTGAGTTGAGTTGCGATTTCACTTGTACGAAACCAGCTTCCATAACTTCATATGGTGATTCCTTGATCATAGACACAGTGGTCCAATTGGCTCCAGATCCGGTATCACACTCTGCAGACCTCAAACTAGACGGCCCTTCCTTGGACGCTTGCCCTTGGGTTATCTTCCCATCCACAGCCTTCCAGAGACTCTTGGAACAGTTAACCATGTCCATCCTTGTTTATACTAACTTAATGACTTGGCACAAGCACTACACTACAGGACCACCTGGACAACTTTTTTACCTGTGGTCTTGTTGCAATTGATACCACCAGAGGTGGCACCTGGTGATAGCTGGTAATACATCACAAGAATTCTGCTGATGCTGACAGTGGTCACACATGTCAACACTGCAGTCAGTGATGCACGTCCGCTAGGTCCAGCCTCCTCCACTGCTGACAAGAGCAACCTCTGCAGACTGGGTAAAGGACAGCTCTGTGGCTGTTGAATTCAGTTTGTCATGAGCTGGGCATCTGAGTGCGCTGCATCTTACCTCGTGACTATGTGCTTTTTTGTTGATGAAATTTTGCTGTGAACCATGGACTCTGATTTTGGATTGTACATCAGGATTGACGCAAGTTACGTAAAGGTAGATTTACTGACTATTGGTAGAATTTAATTATTTGCCCCTGGCCAAAAACTCTGACAGTGACTGTTTACTGCTCCACTACATTTGGCCACCTATCTACCTTTGTTGATATCCCATGAAGGGATACCACAGTACCCTTTTTGCCATGTTGCATGATGCAGGGCTCAAGTGACACACAATTGCCAGTTTTTTTTTTTTTTCAGGACCAAGTGGGATACCTCAGCCACTTGCACAACAAAGAAGGGATCCAGCCCACTGACTAAAACTTTTAAAATGATGACAGTACCAAGCAACCAATTGTATACATCGAAGACAGTAAGACACTCTCAAAAGAACTCCTAACAAATCGAAGAAGAAGCTTTGGTAATCATCTATGCCATTAATAAGTTCCCCATTTATCTGTACTGAACCAAGTTTACTCTCATTAGAGATCAAAAACCACTGGTAGCATTCTTTGGACCCCACTCTCTACTTCTGGAGTGATTTGCGCAACGGCTGTGATGCTGAACTCGTTTCCTTAGATCATATGATGATATCATTAAATTCAAGCCCATGGCACTACGCACAAATGTGGATGGTCTCTCTTGTTTCCCCTTGGGGCCCAAACTGTCATTTGACCAATAGGAAATGTCATGTTTCCACAATGAAGTGGGGCGACAGAACATCTTGGATGGGTTTCCCATTACAGCTACTCAAATCACTGCAGACATGTGCTGTGAGCCTGTCTTAGAGCACATCCTGCACTATGTGCTCCAAGGGTAGCTTATGTATTTTTCGAAATCTACCGATCCAGAGCTCCGGGCCTGGGTTCACCTCACCCACCGTTTATCGGTCATCTCTGATGTTCTGCTGCTTAATGCAGAGATGGATACTCATTGTTTTGTCATCATGACTACATTGGAGAAAGGTGACCTACAGGTTGATGTGGTATGTGAACCACGTGCCGTTGCTGGCGACGATTTATGTTGTTGAGAGGTGGAGGCTAGATTAAAGGCAGACTGAAAATTTTGATTCCATTACTTCTCAGTCCCCGGCACACACTTTACCACTAGATAACCAGATCCACCTAAGAAAAAAAAATTAAGACCGTAGTAGTCTATCTTGAGCGATAGTGCCATCTGTGCATTCAGATATGTTGATGAATTCTTCAACCAAGACAGAAGAAAGAAGTGTTGTTTCTTTGTTAGCAGGGTACTGAGGAATACAGGGAAACGAAGTAGAAAGTAGAAGGTGAAACAGATAAATGCTAATATGTGACACGCACTGTGGTGCTATCTGTCCCATCATTCTTGAGCCGTTAGATAGACTGTTTGGAGTGGGGGAGGGGGAGGGGGGGGGGGGGGGGGGGGGGAAAGCAGAGGTAGCAAACTGCAGCTGGTGAAATCCACGACGTAGCCGTGACGTTTCACCTTTATGCCATTTGGCCATTCGGATGAAATTAATATAATGTTCGAGTAAAACCAGCACTGATGTACTACGTATCTATTACATCCTCTGGAATAGCATGCACCAGTCGGTGCTGTTTATGATGTAAATATTTCTGCACGACGTCATTTAATTAATTGGATGTCTTTTATATTGTGACAAGAGGGTGACAATCAGGTTTATGCTGATCTGCCCTACAGTTTATGTGATGAAGATGTGAATCTACATCTGCATCGACATCTGTACTCTGCAAATCACTGTGAAGTGCGTGACAGAGGGTACGTCTCATTGTACCAGTTATTAGGGCTTTTGTCCGTTTCATTCACGTATGGAGTATGGGAAGAATGAGTGTTTGGATGCCTCTTTGTGCGCTGTGCTTAATTTACTCTTCTTTTCACGATCCGTACGAGAGCAATAAATAGGGGCTTGTAATATAGTGGTAGAGTCATTATTTGAAACTAGTTCTTGAAATTTTGTAAGTAGGCTTTCTCGGGATAGTTTATATCTATCTTCAAGAGGCTGCCAGTTCAGTTCTTTTAGCATCTCCGTGACACCCTCCCACTGGTCAAACACATCTCTGACCATTTGTGCTGCCCTTCTCTGTATACATTCAATGTCTCCTGTTAGTCGTGTCTGGAACGGACCCCATGCACCTGAGCAATATTCTGCGATGGTCCACGCAATATTTGTAAGCAGTCTCCTTTGTAGGCTGAGCCCATTTCCCTAGTATTCTACCAAAAAACTGAAGTCTGCCCCCTGCTTACCCACGACTTGAGCCTATGTGATCGTTCCATTTTATATCCCTTCAACGTGTTAAACCCAGGTATTTGTGCGACTTGACCAATTCCAGCTGTGACTCATTGATACTATAGTCACAGGATCCTAAGTTTTTTCATATTCTGAAGTGCATGATTTTACATTTCTCAACATTTAAGGCAAGCGATCAATCTTTGTACCACTTTGAAATATTATCAAGATATGATTGAATATTTGTACAGCTTCTTTCAGACAGTACTTCATTATAGATAATTGCATCATCTGTGAAAAGTCTCAGTTTACTATTAAGATTGTCCACAAGTTCGTTAATATACAACATGAACAGCAAAGGTCCAAACACCCTTCGCTGGGGCACTCATGAAGTTACTTCCACATGTGTCGATGACCCTCCATGTGAGATAAAATGATATGCCCTGTCCACAGAAATCCTTAAGATCACGTAGATGTGGCACTGAGTCAAATGCTTTTCGGGAATCGAGAAATATGGCATCTACCTGACTTCCTCGATCCGTGGCTTTCAGTAAGTCATGTGAGAAAAGTGCGAGTTGGCTTTCACATGATCGATGTTTTCGGAATCCTTGCTTGTTGACACGGAAGAGGTTATTTTTTAAGGGTACATCGGTACGTTTGATCTCAGAATATGTTCTAAGAATCTACAATAAATGGATGACAAGGATATTAGACGGTAATTTTGTGGATCGCTTCTGCTACCCTTCTTCTAGACAGGTGTGACGCACTTCCTTCCAACTACTGAGCACGGTTTTTCTTCAATGGATCTATGATAGACTGGAGTTAGAAGAGGGGCTAACTTGGCCGCGAATGCAGTATAGGATCTAATAGGGGATTCCATTGGTCTCTGGAGCTTTATTCAGTTTTAACGATGTCATCTGTTTCTCATCACTGACACTGGGACTTACTTCACTCATATTTTCAGTAGTACAAGAATTAAACTGCGGCAATACTCCAGGGTTTTCTTTTGTAAAGAAACGTTCGAAAATGGAGTGCAGCATTACTACAGTTGCTTTTTTACCTTCAATTTCATTTCCTGTCTCAGCCATAAGTGATTGGACATTTAACTTCGGTACCAATAAATAACCTTAACATATGACCAGAGTTCTTTGGGTTTTGCGAAGATCTTTCGACAGTATTTGATTTGATTTGATTTGGAAGTCACTGAAGGCTTCATCCACCGCTAACTTGACAGCGAAGCATATTTCATCCAGTACCTTTCTCTCTAACTATTGCCCTGAGCTTTGTTTTACACCTGTTACCCGGTAACTCTGTTTCTTTAAAAGTTTCATAACAGTGATTGTACACCATGGAGGTTGCCTCCCATGATGAACTGTATTTCTGGGCACATATATATCCAATGCATGGTCAGATATTCTTTTCAACTTGAGCCATAGTTCGTTTACATGCACCTGTCCTGAGCTAAAAGTTTCAGGTTTCTCACAGAGACATGATACTACTGTTTCTTTATTTCTATTTTACTGAACATATTAATCTTTCTACTTGTTTCAGTTGCCCTTTGTACTTTGGTAATTGTTGTTGCTACAACGGTCTCATGTGCACTGACACCAGTTTCAGTCAATGAGGTCAGGTTTATTTGTTGCCATTAGATCTCATATATTTATATCATGAGTGGATTCTGAACTCTGTTCTAGGCAGCTTTTAGAGAAGGCATTTCGTAAAGTTTCACAGGAAGTTTATCAAGACTGCTGTAATTACCCTAATTGATTGTTCACTGATTAAGGTCACTTATGATTACAGTATGGTTTGGGAATCTACATCCAAGGGAACTAAACTTTTTGGTTACATCAGGAGGTGAGTCTGGTGGTCGGTAGAATGATCCAGTTGTAACGTTATGCACCCCGATACTGAGTCTTGGACAAACAATCTTGCATGCAGCTTCAGTTTCTATCTTGGTGAATCCAAGTTTGCTTAGTGCGACAAAAACATCTCCATTTCCCAGTAGCCTATCCTTTCGATGTATACTTATATTTTCCCCAAAAATTTCACTGTTGTCATCTTCAGGGTTATATCACGTTTCTGTACCTAGTATTATGTGAGCTTCACTGCTTTTTAGGTACGCTTCAAATTCTGGCACTTTGTTGCGATTGATTTGGCAGCTAACTACAAGGATTTTGATACTCTCGACTGTGATGGGTATTTCTTTGGAAGTTGCACTGATACTTGTGGCTCTCCTACAGCTGTTAAAAAAAAAAGAGGTATTTGACTGAATATTTTGTGTTGGATATGACATCCTGCCCAAATTATTAGTTAGGAGATTTTAAGATGTTCTCAGTGTGGCAGCCTCATCTAGTTTTTTATTCAGTGATCAACAAAATCAAATTTATATTTCAGTATTTATAGTGTCAGTGTTTTTGTGTTTTATCAGTATATCTTAAGGCAAAGGCTATATCTAGGATTAAACTATAATCTGCTGGAGGTGTATCCATTCCAGCATTGATTGTAAACAATATGGGAAACCACAGATGGAAAGTAAGACAGGGGTTGAAAACTCACTTCTTTGGAATGTCTTTACCAGTACACCCCCTGTGAATGATGTATTAAAGACACTGGAAAAAAGTGTGTGAGAGAGAGAGAGAGAGAGAGAGAGAGAGCGATTTTAAAACATTTTGTACTATAAATATTTATAATTTAAATATTTTAACCACATTCATCTAAGAAAGACTTATCTGAAAGCAATAATGACCACTTTCTATATTTGTCAACATCATTATCTTCTTCTTCATTCTTAACAAATATACATAATTCTTAAATCTCCTTAAATAAAGTACATTGCATGATAATTGGCAATTATTTAACTATCACCATATTTTAATTTGTGACTTATATAAAACACTTAAATTTCCGTTACATTCGACGCATTTATTTGGATAAAAACACAAAACAGAGTAAATTGTGTAACTGATAATAAAAGCTGTCATTGAAATGTAGTGTTAAATGTTAGGTGATATTTAAAAACCACAGTCGGAATTAATTAAAATGTTGTGCCAGTTTTGTCTGGTAATGCAATAGCTTCAACTGAACTATAAAATTAGAGATGTATTCCCCTTTTGGCGAACTTTGTGACAGGAAATGATGGCTGCGTCAACATATTTAACTCTGGGTTTGTTTATGAAAAAACTTTTCTGTTGCCTGTCTTTTTACCGTCACAGATTTCCACCAACCATTTCTGATGGACCAAACCAAAATATTTAAAACTTTTTGCAAAAACTGAATTTTTTACATTTAGTTTGTTTTTAGAAAAAATATCTATTTCTAGATCTTCCTAATTCCTCTATTATTTTATCTCTGTGTTCGCGGATGCTAAATATACTAGTATATCACTACAATTAATTTCGCAAACAATCGAATCTACGAAAATTAAGTCACAAATGCCGATAGAAAAGTTCCGTGTTGGTTGAGATCAATTCCATTACACAATATTTTGGTGACACCAATGAAATAGGGAAAAATTACCATCATGACAAAGTAAGAGAATTCAGAGCTCACACAGAAAACTTTAGGTGTACATTTTCTACCTCGTGCTATTTTTGAGTGGAACGGTCGAGAGACTCCATGAAGCCTCGTCCCACCTGCAGAGCATTCATGTACTTATTGATAACTGTTTTGAAGAACCGGCAACAAATTACGGAATAGAGTTGCGTATAAAACTGAGATTTCTGTTCTTACGGTGGATCGGATGACACACCACCCTAGATGTTTTTGTGAGTTTCTCAATGGAGAAATGCTTCGCCAAGATAGCTGTTTTATCAACTGCGCATTCCTACTTCCTTTCGTGGGCGCCCCTTGATGTCTAGAAAATTCATTAAATGTAAGTGAGAATATCAGAACAGTTTATTGTGTTTTGTGTCCAGAATTCGGGCACTTTGATAACATTACGCAGAGCTGAGTCACACTATCACAGCAGTGAAGATCAAAGGTGCCTTCTCAGAATTGTTTGAAGCGTGCTTTGTGACTTGGATGTGCAACAGAGCGCCGAAAGACTAAACAGCCGAGACGATCTCATAGATTCTCCGTACGGCTCAGGATCAAGGACTTAATGGTCCCCATTTCTTTTGGAGGTATCCGCTGTATTTGTGAGGACAATGTCAGACAATTCTAGCACTCAAATGTTGCCTACCTTAAGGCTGCAATCACACTGGCAGCTTGCCCGCGCGGCTGGACTTAACACCCAGAGCGATTCAGCCGCAACTATACGTTAAAGCGTGGAGCAGCTGCCGCTCTATGTTAGCGCTTCGTGTATGAGTGCTCATCACATGCGTTCCCTACTTCCTTTCGTCTTATATCCGACACATATATTTCGTTGTAAATTTTCAGTTTCGAAATGGGTTCAAGAAACAATTATTCTAGTAATAAAATAAAAAAAACTTAACGCTTGGATGGAATTTTATAAAAATAATTGTGTCTAATTTTTAACATAAAATAGTAACAGGAAAAAAAAAAAAATCCCGCCCGGTTGGCCGTGCGGTCTAACGCACGGCTTTCCGGGCGGGAAGGAGCGCCTGGTCCCCGGCACGAATCCGCCCGGCGGATTTGTGTCGAGGTCCGGTGAACCGGCCAGTCTGTGGATGGTTTTTAGGCGGTTTTACATCTGCCTCGGCGAATGCAGGCTGCTTCCCCTTATTCCGCATCAGCTACACTATGTCGGCGATTGCTGCGCAAACAAGTTCTCCACGTACGGGTACACCACCATTACTCTACCACGCAAACATAGGGGTTACACTCGTCTGGTGTCAGACGTTCCCTGGGGGGGTCCACCGGAGGCCGAACCGCACAATAACGCTGGGTTCGGTGTGGGGCGGCGGAGGGGTGAAGTGGACTTTGGTAGTCGTCGTGGGGTTGTAGACCGCTGTGGCCCCGGCGGCGACGGTGCCTCTCCGTCGTTTCTAGGTCCCCGGTTATCATACAATACAATACAATAGGAAAAAATAAATCTGATATATATTTTTATGTATTGACCAAGGAACAACTCTTTCAATGTCGATAAAGTAATCAGCGAATTCATTTCGTGTAGTCATGGCAAAGAAGTTTGCGTGGTGCCGTGTATGTTATCTAAACCGAATTTTTTTAAGGCATCATTCAATTTTTAGTATTCATCTCTGGTAAACAAAGCTATGCAGGACGCAACATACGCTAATTATCAAAGCAAAGCAGTTCTCCAGTTAAAGGACAGTGAAATATCAGCCATTTATTGGTTAAGAACCCAGAAGTTCACTCCGTGTTTCATCGCGCTCTAGATAACCCGTAAATATAAATTTTTTTTTTGTCAGATGTCTTCACAGTATACAATGGCAGATCAAAAGTATCCGGACACCCCACGCAGTGCGAAATTGACTACCATATGTCACCAGAGGCAGATCTACCAGTATAGAAGGTGGCAGGGTTATCGTATTGTCAGTAAAGAATCAGTAACAGAAGGAGACCTCAGTAACTTCGAACATAAATAGTCATTGGATGTCATCTGAGGAACAAATTCACCAGGACAATTTCATCCCTTCTGAATTTGGTCAAGTCGACTGTTGCTGTGTGATTGTGAAGTGGAAACATGAAGGAACAATCACAGTTAGCTAAACCATGACAAGACAGACCTCATGGCCGTCCGGAGTGGCCGTGCGGTTCTAGGCGCTACAGTCTGGAGCCGAGCGACCGCTACGGTGGCAGGTTCGAATCCTGCCTCTGGCATGGATGTGTGTGATGTCCTTAGGTTAGTTAGGTTTAATTAGTTCTAAGTTCTAGGCGACTGATGACCTGAGAGGTTAAGTCGCATAGTGCTCAGAGCCATTTGAGCCATTTTTGAACAGACCTCATGTATTGACCTACAGGGACTGTCGATCATTGCAGAGGGTGGTTGGGAAAAGCGAATGAAATCGTCGGAAGGAATCGCTCGTGAGTTCCAAAGTGCTATCACGAATCCAGTTAGTCCAATGGTTGTACGTAGGGCGTCAAAAATAATGGGGAACAATGGTCGAGCAGCTCCTCATAAGTCACACGTTTCTGTAGTTAATGCTAAGCGATGTTTACAACGTTACCTGTCGCCATGAGTAGTGCCAATAATGAAGTATGGAGGAGGTAGTGTTACAATATGGGAGAGGTTTTCATGTTTAGGGTACGGCCCTTATTGCACTTAAGAGAGCGAACACATATTACAGCATTGTGTACTACATGCAGTAGAAGACAGTTCAGAGACGATGACTGTTTCTATCATCATGACAGTGGACCATCTCATAAAGCAGTATCTGTGAGACAATGGTTTTTGGACAACAACATTCCCGAAACGGACTGGCCTGTCCAGAGTCGTGACCTGAACACAATGGGACGCCTTTGGAATGAATTAGAATGTAGACTTCGCTCCCCCTTCACAGAGTCCAACATCACTGCCTTGACTGGATCCAGCTCTTGAGGAAGAATGAGCTGCCATTCCTCCATGGACATCAAGACTCCTCACTGGGAGTGTCCCCAGTAGAGTTCAGGCCAACATAAAGATGACAGGTTGATATATGCCATACAGCTGATCGGTCTCGATAATTTTGATGAGGACGTTGCATCTTTTCTTCAACAGAAAATGCTTTATTTTCTATAAAGTAGGATGAAAGGCGGTAGCCTGATTCAACATAGGTCAAGGTTTTCCCAGATTCACGTAACTTTTTATTTATTTCCATACATTTGTCAGTCGCTACTTTTTCTATATGAACATACACTGAGGTGAGAAAAGGCATGGGATACCTCCTAATATCGTGTTGGACCTCCCTTTGCGCGTCCAGCCATCGTGATTTAGATTTTCTGTGATTTCCCTAAATCACTCGAGGCAAATGATGGGATGGTTCCTTTGAAAGGGCAGAGCCAACTTCCTTCTCTAATCCGATGGGACTGATGACCGCGCTGTTTTGGTCCCCTTCCCCAGATTAACCAATCAACCAGCCTCCTTTTGGCCGGCGTAGTGCAGCAGCTCGACGTGGCATGGACTCAACAAGTCGTTGGAAGTCCCCTGCAGAAATATTGAGCTGTTCTGCCTCTATAGCAATCCATAATTGCGAAAGTTTTTGTGCATGAGCTACCTCTCAATTGTGTACCATAAATGTTCGATGGGATTCATGTCGAGTGATATGGGTGGCCAAATCATTCACTCTAATCGTCCAGGATGTTCTTCAAACCAATCGCGAACAGTTGTTGCGCAGTAACGTGATGCATTGTCATCCATAAAAATTCCATTGTTATCTGGGAACATGAAATCCATAAATGGCTTCAAATGGTCTCCAACTAGTCGAACATAACCATTTCCAGTCAATGATCAGTTCAGTTAGACCAGAGGACCCAGTCCATTCCTAGTAAACACAGCCCCCACCATTGTGAAGACACCATCAGCTTGCATAGTGCCTTGTTGACAACTTGGGTCTGCGCCACTCTCGAAGCCTACCATCAACTCTCACCAACTGAAATCGGTCTCATCTGATCAGGCCCCGGTTTTCGAGTCGTCAAGGGTCCAACCGATATGGTCACGAGCCCATGAGAGGCGCTGCCACATGTCGCCGCACTGCTCTAACCGATATGTTCGTCATATATCCCATATTGATTTCTGCTTTCATCTCACATAGTATTGCTTGCCTGTTAGCACTGAAAACTCTACGCAAACGCAGCTGCTCTCGGTCGTTAAGTGAAGTCCGTCGGCCACTGCATTGGCCGCGGTGAGAGATAATGCCTGAAATTTGGCATTCTCGGCAATCTCTTGACACTGTGGATCTTGGAAAATTGAATTCTCTATCGATTTTCGAAATGGAACGTTCCATGCGTCTAGCTCCAATTACCAATCTGCGTTCAGTCTATTAATTCCCGTTGTGTGGTCATAATCACAATGGAAACTTTTTCAAATGGATCATCTGATTACAAGTGACAACTCCATCAATGTACTGCCCTTTTATACCTTGTGTACGCTATACTATGTCAATCTTTATATGTGTATATCGCTACCCACTTTTGTTACCTCAGTATATGTCTACGAAGGTTAGGTAAAAGTCAGCGTCACAGTCTACATGTAGCACAATTGAAGAAATGATTTTGTAGTGGTAGTTCTGTGTTCGGGTTACCAAGTCTAGCCCAAAGAGTGGTTTGATGTAAATTTCCACATTAGTCTATCCTGTGCAAACCTCTTCGGCTTCGGATAACTATGGCAGCCTATAATGCAGTGGAGTACAGGCCTTTTATTCATTACATAAATCTTATACATCTCAGTTCTCTGAGATATAATTAGTTTTTTGTGTAATTTATGAATTTAGTTCTTGTGGCTTGACACGTCTCGTAACTGATCAACTCATTTATGTAAAAATGGCAATTTCGGAGTCTCCCACTCCCACCCAGATAAATTTCTGCGGACGTCCATGCATGAAAGCCTGCAATGTATGAGTATGGCTCCCATCAGTGCCACCAAGGAAGTTTGGGGAGCGTGCATTTTGGACATGATAGAAATGCCACATTTAAAGGAAGAAGTTCTGTAAATGTACAGCCTGTGCAAGCTTTTCACGAGTAGTTAGTATTTGATGACTCCAATACTTCCGTCGACGTGTATCTTTGCCTTTTAGTAACAGACCGAACAGCAACAGTCGCTGGTCAGAATCCACTTCGCAAGTACACAGCTCTTGCAACAGAGTTCAGTGGCGCGGCCAGTCGTTCAACGGCGCGTGTCAATCACGCGATAGTCGCTCCTTTATGCGGGTCAGTTGCCGCCACTGTGAAAGCAGCCATACTGCAAAGTAGTATCCCGCCCGTATGCTCCAGTGAAGTAAGGAAAGTTAAGAGTTGAAAGTCTCGTCTATATTGTTGGCAGTATAAACGGAGCACTATGTAAGCTGGACGGTAGAATGAATCGACAATATTTTGTTCGCTAGAAGTTACTTAAGGGAACCGAATCTACTCCAAGAATGGCAATCTGCAGTATAAATGTACACTCTTTGACATAAAACTTGACCGGCGGCCGGCCGCTTCAGAGGCTAAGTCCGCGCCGATCGCGACATGGGACAAAAAAACTGGCCAACTCGCTAATTCTCTAAGTCCGGTTATCTGCACAATCTGGCAACACTGTAGACTGCGGCACTTCCTGGAGGAAAACTTGTCCCATGATAGAGAAACTCTAGGCTGATTACGCCTGTGGTCTAGCGGTAGCGTGCGTTGTTTCTGTTCATAATGTCAGTGGATCGAGAGCAGCTGGCATAAAATATTTTTATAGCCTCTTCTGTCTGAATGCTGAAGACGTCAATGTAATGGTAGCGCAGATTCAATCTATTTCGCTTTGTGACACACCGATATCAAAATTTTATCCAGTAACGATTTTGCGGCAGATTTCCTGCAGACTGTCCTCCTCTGGACGCCGTATGCGGCAAAGCTCCGGGATCCATTTGCTGGCTACTGGCAGCGGCCGTGGCGACAGCAGCGGCGCTGCACTCTCCCGTTCGTTATCGAAAGCGCCTGCTACCGCTCATCGCTTTTGATGATTTAAAACGCTTCATTATTAAATGTTGCTCCACAGAAAATGTCTACAATTTCCATTCACGCTCAAAAGCAACGGAGACAGACGCCCTGATTAGTAGGCGGGTATTATATTACATTAATCGGCAAGAGCTGAGTATGGCCCGAAATTAATTTTATAGACTGGGACGAAATGAAACCACCTCACTACATTCGATGAATTTATAAATGCTTCATACCTCGTTTCTTTTCCTTTCAAACTCAATTATTTGTGCAACTTTTGGTCAATGTTTGGATGTTTTCGTCAAGCCAGAGTGAGCGTCTGTGGTGTAAAGTGTATTACAGTTCTTGTTTCATTCCTTATGGTAAGTCTATGCGATAAACTGTGTGAATACCTTGCAATGCATGCTCTGTAGCAGTGCAGGAACACTGCACATTTGGAGTTCATGAAGTATTTATTTTTGATCGGAAGTGATAGTTAAGGTCATCAGATTTAAACCAGAAAAATTTGTCGTTTTGAAGGTTTCAGAGAACGGAAAGGAATTGCTAACGCCGGTGTTAGAAAACGTCTACAGTTAAATGCTATTGCAAAAATTTAGAAGAAGGGAACTATATTAATGAACATGTGCACTTCATAAACAACCTTCTGACATGTTAGACCTATATGACGAACAAAGCTCAAATTTATATCGTTGACAGTCGGTTTGAATCTTTTCAGGGTCTATTTTACAGTGAAGCACTTTGGAATTTGCAAAGCAGAAATCCATGATATTAACTTAATTTACTAAGTCGAAATCGGACGAAGATTGATGTTTAAAGGCATTCTTCAGATTTCGCATAAGAAATTTTTACTAGCAGTTTGCAACTCCATTAATTAAAATGGAAAATAAAAGGTTGTAGTCAGCGGCTTCTACCGTGATTCGAACTGCTATGTCTTATAGTACAAGCACTGCAACGCACAAGGGAACCTCTGAGCTAACGACACACTGGCTGCCAGAGGCGGAATATAGTCACTGCGATGTTGCCTGAGCCTCAAAACGCAACCTTAAACACACGAACAGAGGAGGTGGAGATTACTGTTTTAACGTCCCGTCGACAACAATGTCATTAGAGACGGAGCACAAGCTCGGATTAGGGAAGGATGGGGAAGGAAATCGGCCGTGCGCTTCCTAAGGAACCATCCCGGCATTTGCCTGAAGCGATTTAGGGAAATCATTGAAAACCTAAATCAGTATGGCCGGGCGCGGGATTGCACCGTCCTCCTCCCGAATGCACACACAAACAGGTGTTACTTATGTGAAGAACGCCGTTCTTGGAGTCCAGAAATTAAATATACTTTCTAATTGTGTCATCTTGCAGTAGATTATGTCGTACGAGTCTTCGATGTGGAAAACGATTGTCAAGTGAATTTAGCGAGGTAACGCCGACCTACACCCGGAAGTAAATGCACTATCGGAGTGTTGACAAATACTTGCTACGACGCTGCCATTTCTAGGCTCTCTGACGAGGCAGCTCTTCAGCGAAATGCTTGCCGTGATTCTCCGATACGGTTCTTCAGAGTGGAGACGCGCGCGCACGTTTGGTTTTTATGCGGCGTTCTCCCCTGATGGTTTCTGACGTCGCCTTGTGGGCTATGTATACATATGAGACATTCAATTATCATCAATCCAGAATCATACAAGTTTCAGCTTCCGGCGTGGAAGAAGGCTGTTGACGCCGACATTATATCATTTCAACGTAGGGAAAGCAAAACGGATCATTCAATGTTTCTCATTCAATATAAAGCATGTGAGATAATTTTCCGTAACGTTCATAATCATCTAAAACTACAAACGAAGTAAAAATACACCGGAAGCTTATTCGAATTGAATATAACGCTTTGCACCTCGATGTCGAATTTGTCCACTTGCAATCTTTTGCAGCATACACATAGAATGTCATGATTACCACGAGAATGAAGAAATATGTTGGTAAGGATGGAAGCAAGAAGAGACGCAGTCAACAAATATTCTATTCCTCATGGCATTCATTTCATTTGACACGTAAGAAGAGGTAAAGCGGGAATTTACTTTCGTTAACACGAAAGAGCCGGCCGGTGTGGCCAAGCGGTTAAAGGCGCTACAGTCGCAGGTTCGAATCCTGCCTCGGGCATGGATGTGTGTGATGTCCTTAGGTTAGTTAGGTTTAAGTAGTTCTAAGTTCTAGGGGACTGATGACCTTAGCAGTTAAGTCCCATAGTCCTCAGAGCCATTTGAACCATTTGAACACGAAAGATATGCCGCACATATTGATAACGAGGAAGTCTGCGTCTTCATACGTTTCCTCCTTGAAATCTGTATGCTCTATTATATACTAAGTAGCCCGATCATTGTTTCAGTAATGTTACCCTCTTGTTTGACCCCGTAACGATGAACAGATTCCAAATGCATGTCTCCCTTCCTGGGTTGTTTTTTGTGTTTTATTGCTTGGAATTCCTGAAGCAGACCACTGTGCCTTCCCCCCTCGTGGGTTAGGTCTCAAAACTAAACCGCTTTGTATCCAATGGCATAATTTATTCAGACAGCATCAGCATAAGACTATCAAACAAAGCCTTCCATTTACAGTTGCAGCACTCTAACCAGCACTGACCAAAGTGTAATCCACGGTCATGGTCCTAAATTACCAGCTGTCTGCTACTGTGGCAAAGTCCGTACTACACTTTCGATTCCGCAGTACCATTTTATCTGGTAACACTGTGTAGTTGCACAGTTGTGCTACCAGGTCTGTCCTCACACTGTCAACTTTATGTATCTCACTTCTCCTGTAGCGTAGATCACGAGGAGCCGAAGTAAATGAGTGTATTCTGCATGACGTAACATTCAGTATTCCCTTCTTTCATAGCCACTCTTCATGTGCATCGATACCAAATAGGAATGCGAAAACTCTTGCGAGTGAGAGAATGACAATAACAATCGTAACAAGAACAAGCAAATAATGAATGATGTTTATTCCAACGCAGAACGAGAATGGCTTTAAATATAAAAATCTGTATCTATATCTATATCCATATCTATTGATCTTTGAGTTGGCACAATGCAAATATGTTCTTAGCATTTAGTTACTGAATTTAGTTCTGGATGTTTGCAGAGAAAAGGAAAAGTCGGTACTTCTCGCTAGTGTAATATAATGTGAACCAGCAACTACCCTTTCCTTAGAACACGACTCAAGCAGGTCCTCAAGTAGGTAGCAAGGCACTGCTGCATTCTGTTCCCTGACATTGCTCTGATGACGGTTAATGCAGATAGTTCCGATTATGAAATACAAAACGTATTGCAGGTTAGTTCCTAGGATAGTAACATTAAATTTGCGTTGTAGACGGCACATGAACGTAACGACTATCCATATTACTCATCAATATGGAAATGGAAATGAGCGTTTGGCGTCATTGGCCGGGAGGCCCCTCGCGGGGCAGGTCCGGCCGCCATATCGCAGGTCTTATTACATTCGGCGCCACATTGGGCGACCTGCACGCCGGATGGGGATGAAATGATGATGAACACAACACAACACCCAGTCCCTGAGCGGAGAAAATCTCCGACCCAGCCGGGAATCGAACCCGGGCCCAGAGGACGGCAATCCGTCACGCTGACCACTCAGCTACTGGGGCGGACACTCATCAATATAAAAAGACAATATTTTGGGAATTTAGCAGGATTACTCAAAATGAATTCTGAAATTGGGTGACTGACTGCACAGGTGCTAAACGTCGTCAAGAGTATACGATGTCCTAATCGCATTAGGAATATGAAGATCGTCTTCGACAGCTCGCAACTTTCACATTGCTATCGCCACCCTACTCCAGACAGCCCTCGGTGGAGTTGCACTACGTTGCCGATGTTATGGAAGGCCTTCAAACCGACAACAGACCACATATTGAAAAATACAAGCGAATTCTCTGCAGCGTAAGCTTATTGTAACTAATCTAAAAATTATTGGAGAGGAACATTGTCCTATTCAAAAAAAGTAAAATGTTACACACTGTTGACGTCAAACGGACATTATCTATGTCCTGTCTTGTGTCCTACTCATCTATAATATCAAGTGTACTATGAAAATGATTATATATAATGGATGATAGGGTAATGCATTGATACCAGACGGTGGGGGCCGGCCGGTGTGGCCGTGCGGTTCTAGGCGCTTCAGTCTGGAACCGCGTGACCGCTACGGTCGCAGGTTCGAATCCTGCCTCGGGCATGGATGTGAGTGATGTCGTTAGGTTAGTTAGGTTTAAGTAGTTCTAAGTTCTAGGGGACTGATGACCTTAGAAGTTAAGTCCCATAGTGCTCAGAGCCATTTGAACTATTTAACACAAAATGACATTAAAAATTAAAGTTATTCACGAGCAGCTAGTTGAGAATATGTATGAACATTAAATGACACGACGAACTGAAATAATATGACGAAGAGTTCAGCGCTCACTGGGAATAGAGCCCCACACATATCGTTGTTGACTACACACAAAGAGACGTCAGCTACCGAATTTTTCTCCACCAGCTGCTCACAATAGCATCTTGAACTTACAGTCATCTCGCAAATAGTTCTGTGTCTCACTGGGAGTTAAAAACGTCAGATATCGTTAGTGTTGACAACGAATGAAAATACATTAAAAATCAAAATTATTATCCACCAGCAGATAGGTGTTCTCCTGATAGAGCTTGATAATACATAATTAAATCTTTAGTGCCGGGCCAGGATTCGATCCCATTCACGCGTAATATGTGAAGTTGTTGAGGAATCTGCAATTTTGAACAAACAACAAATTGTAGCCGAGCTGTATTGCCACGAAGGGATCAAATTCCGCGTTAAGGGCGCTCTGAGTTGCATTCCCAGTTTAGAACCAATTTTATCGACATACAGAAGCTCAAATAAAAGATGGAATAAGTGTCCTGTGACCATACATAGCGTTTGTGTCGTCACTTGAAATAAATAACTAGTATAAGAAAGGTTACTGGTGATAGAGTTTCTACATGTCGCCACTCCAGACTTTATTGTGGTTCAACCTACCGTCTACGTGGTAAAGAAGGAATATCATCTTTAATGTGAATTTCAAGACCACGCAGCCATTATATCTCCTTCACTTGGTGTAGCCACGAGAGAATGGAATCTGTCTCTCCCTATCTAAAATCATTGACGGAAGTGGGAATCGAACCCAGACCATAGGTATAACAACCTACCATCCGTCCAACAAACCACGAAATCCTCTTCTCTGCGAGTCATTTTTCTATCGTAACGCAGTTGCGCCACACTGGATGAGAATTCTGACACACAGGCTCCCTATAGTAATTTGCAGCATGTTCAGTAAATTCATTTACTTGGTTGATCGAATCACCATGAACTAGCTGCCTCGGCTACCCAGTGCATACATTCGACTATTTTGTAATCACAGAAATAAAATCACGTAACTGCCACCTACACACAACTGCCAACAGTGTAGGATGCAGAAGTTTAAATAGGAAGTGTTCCTTTCCACTTGAGCTATTCTATTGCGCTATCTGTTACTAGAAAACGTCGTTCAGTCCAAAAGAAAAGCTGTAACTGTTTGTCTCTCAGAAGTCAAGACCTGGCCATATGCATAATCTCACAGTGCTGTGGAATCCAAAAGTTCTGGAGGAATAGTTGCCGAGCTCTGGAGCTTATGTAGCTACGTGTCAGCTTGTAGCATAGATAAGATGTCGCGAGTTCGAATACATTCAGTGCTACATTTTTTAAAACGCAATTCTGCTCTCTGCTGAAGGTATCAATCTAATGGAACTTTGAACATAATTCCCTTCACTTCTCAAGCCACAGTAGTCGCATGTGGAAAAAGGGCTAACTACTGTGACATTTTGTTCTATTCAGGTTTAATAGACAGCAGGCAGCAGATGCATTTCGAAGATGTGCAGGGAGAGCGCATCGTGCCATAATATGTCAGAAAAGTATTTTCTACATTAGCCGTCGTGTGGTAGTGATATTTTATTCTTCTTCAAACTTTGTTTGACAGCTTTAACTCAGAACAAGTTTTCTACATGCATGTAATCAATAAACTGCATGTGCATTGTCCGACTGTCATAGGTAACATCAGAGAATTCGCATATATCGTTGATGATTAATTTCTCTATCATGTTTACTATTGTTTTAACAACACTAAAGGAAACCTTACGAAAATTGTCCACTGTGTTATAAGAAATGAAATAAAACTAACCATGATAACCTTACGACGAAAGTATCTGTACACAAGCATGCCTCCATCGACACGAATTAGTAAAATACTACTCACTTAGATTTTGATTGGGTCTGTGTTTAATTGGTATGCTGTGTCATACTCAAGAGGTATGCAAATGTGGCAATTCATAAATAAAGTTACGTATTCCTAGAAACCCAAAATTCGCTTGGCAGCAGCGGAAAGAGGCCTTACCTGTTGTGCAGCATTGTAAGTTTTTCAACATTTCACTATGATCTGAAAGCATTTTCTTGCGATTTCCTTATTGATGTTTGATCTGACTGCTTGTAGCTCTTTCACAGAAGCGATAAAAACGTTACAGTCAGTGAGACTGGAACTGCGAACCGTAACTGACGCTTTTTCACAGGTCAGCACGTTACCACAGAGCTGGCGAGGAGGTATGGGTGTGAGCTTCCTATTACGACGGCAATAGGAACTCGAACTCGTAAACCGCTATTTGAAGGTCGAGATTAGTTGCGGTTTCCACCTGCAACGACTTTCCTGGGCTGAAAACCGTAAATTTTCAATCTTTTGTTACCCTTCAAGCGATAATAACTCAGATTATTCAATGGAAATGACAGGTAAAATCAAGTGAACTTTGAGGCTTAATTCCGTGCACACCAGGAAGTAACTCGTCGATCACAGAGTTGCCAAACATACGTTGTCTTGTTGCCAAATCTCAGTTACAGTACCAGCAGGAAGAAGACGAACCGATGTGATCCTACAGCGGTCTGGGAAGTGACCATAGCTGGTGTCTCCAAGTCGCGGCTGCTACGGCCTGGAATACGTAATGCGTCTGATTCGCTTTATGTAACTAGGTTTAGGGACTGGAGCGTAGTTACTAATAATACTCAGAACTGACTGCAAACTGAGCATCATAAATCAGTAACTCTCATTGTTGTTTTTATATTTCTTTCGTAAGTGTACTCAAAACTAAGAAAGTCATTCACACGCGTTTTCGTGCCTCGCCGATAGTCGAGCACAACATACAAATAAAAATAAAAAAGAATGTGTGTGTGTGTGTGTGTGTTTGTGAGACAGAGAGAGAGAGAGAGAGAGAGAGAGAGAGAGAGATAAAAAGCAATGAGAGAGAGTGTAAAAAATTGTTGTAAAGAAATTGAATCATAGTATTTAAAGAAATCTTTCATTAAAATCACACGTTCCACATCATTACGAAATGTCGTATTCATGATCTATGGAACAAGAGTTAATCTAATGTAATCTAATCTAATCTAATCACATCATATTGATGATTAGCCATGAAGAGTCATGAATTACCGAAATTTTGGCCCATACCAGTAACCAAATCTAAACTTGAAAATAAAAGACGACAATTTTTGTAATAAACCGTGACTCCTATCGAGACCCTTTCGTCCCTGTTATCTAACCACGAAAGATGGCTGATATACCTCCATTCTGAAGTAACAAAGTGTGCATGCATTTAAAGATGAAGTGCATCATGTGAAGTTCTGTGACGGAGATACGAACCCAACACGTAATCCGATTGTTAACTAAGAAAAATCAAATGTTATGTATCGGTTTTTCTTACGAGCCGCTAGGTGTCTGAATCTAAAATAAGGATACAAACTTTTGTGCCTAAGCGACAATCGAACTGCACACCTACCGTGCATCCACGAATATAGCTTAAGTATCAGTTGCTTACTCATGAACAGTAAGATGTGTGCGTGTTTGACCAGAAATAACGACACCTGTT
This sequence comes from Schistocerca serialis cubense, assembly GCF_023864345.2. NCBI lineage: Eukaryota > Metazoa > Arthropoda > Insecta > Orthoptera > Acrididae > Schistocerca > Schistocerca serialis. Next base: position 311,115,747 of record NC_064640.1, read on the forward strand.
GCGATTGTTGGAAACACATGAACAGACATTGAAATTGCGCGTTAATTTTCACTAGCAGGTGGGTGTGCACTTGATAAAGCTAGAAATGAAATTATGAATATTTTTGTACTGGATCAGGTTTCAGACCCACATACTTACCTTTGGAGGAGACCTAGAGAAGATTGCAGTCTTGGGAAAAGGAACGAAATGACTGAACTATACTGTTCCGAGAGATTCAGATCCTCGAAAGAGGAGATACGAATTCGAATCACAGTCCAGCACCAAATTTTTAAACGTCTCTAGTTCAATCAAGTACAAGTAAAATAAGAGCCCTGTCCCTTTAAATGGCTATCGGTTCATCAAATAAAATAAAATTTTCTAATGTAAGAAAGCTTACTGGCGACTGTATTTCTGTTTACCATGACTTCCGCTGTGTCATTTCCCAACGTAAACCGGCTCTGCCCAGTTGGTAATGAAGGAACATGATGTTTAATGCGGATTCTGGATTATAACGTCTTTCTCTTGAGGTTACCACAGGTAAAATAAATCTGTTTGTGCCTCTTAAAAGAAAATGCCTGAACCCACGCATTGCACCTGTGATAGCTCGTTCCACCATACCATTGTGGCCACATTACCCAGCCCCAAGAGTGTGCTGTAACGGATGATGTGCTTAGCTTACAAAATTAGTCACGGTGGAAAAAATGCGAGTCTATTAAATGGTCAAGTAGAAGCAAGCTTCTGACGCAGAGATTATGCTATTCTCATGTCAGCAGGATGTAAAGACTCTTCTAGGCATCATAGGCTGGATGTGAAGCCATTTTGATTTTTCACAAATTCAGCAAATTTCTTAGTTCGAGAAAATCCACTGTGAAGTGTGAAGTTGCCGGATAATTCGATTATTACTGTTATTATTACTATCATTTTATTCATACCGCTGCTGTAACACAAGTGCTTGAACATCATTTAATGCCTTTTGGTCACTATAGATGTAGTTTCCCAAGAACAGGTTCTTTCCCTGTCTACGGAATCCTTTTCATGTTAATATCAAACACCAGAAATTACTCGTAGATTACTTTAAAACTAAAGTAATTGACGAAGACGTTACTTGGTAACAAAAACGCAGTGCCTTTCTTCATTTACTTTCGCCTAGAAATGGCTATCGAGTACTGACAAACCAAAAATGCAAGAGATCTTACTGCCTTCCGATATACGTTGCTGTTAGTTCTTCCACATGATTTGGTCGACATGACCTGTTTCAAGTTGTGTATGACAGACAGTGTTTTAGAAAATCTATTGTTTCCCTTTGAAATAAACAGAAGTATTTTCATTCTAAGCTGTCCAAGTACAAAATTTTCGCAATATTAGTTCAAATTTAATATTCGCTTCTATAATGTACGAAAGTATTTCACAGTCGCAAAACTCGCATCCGAAACGTTGACCTTACACTTAGTCGCTGACCATAAATTCTAGCTCAGAGTGACACCAGTTTAAATAACCTAATGTAGCGAAGACTGTTTGCCAGTGCTCTTTCTCACCGGAAAATACGCAATTCACTCATTTGGCTCCATAAGTACACTGTAACAGTAATTTCTGTGTGAAATTTGTCAGTAAGCTTTTGCCTTCCAACCGGCAAAATACGGCAGAGTACGGCCGGTAAACAATTCACAAACCACGATTTAGTGCCAATAAGACGATTTCTTTAAACATTGTCGAAGCTGAGGGAATTTAGTTTCTGCTTAAAACGTCTTAAGCAGCAACGTTCACAGATATCTCAAATAGGAAAAAGCTGAATATCCAGGTACGAAGGTTGTAAAACAAACTTCCCACAGTTTGTGTCAGGTTGATCTTTTCGTCTGATAACAATGCTTAAGTATTTTGTCTAAGAGCTATCACAAGTAGTATCCCTGTAGCTGTGGGAATCATTGGTTGAAAACGAGTTTAACACCAATGGGTACAGTGCTGCTAAATTTTCACAATTATTATCAACCTAAGTCTGAGTTCATCCACAAACTGAGGCGTATTTATAATATTGGAGCTAGACTGTGTATCCTTGTCTTTCTTGAGTGGTCATTGGAAGGCGTTTACACACACGTATACAATACTATGAATACTTCGAACGCTATGGTTAACGTTGCTCTCATAAACTACTTTTTTTTAAAATTCTTCTGGGTCTTCAGCGTGCAATATGTGTTGTAGATACAGTCTCAGACCAAAAAATTGACCGCCGAGTCGTTCACGTAAGGCGGACAATACAGTCGTGCTCCTCTCAGAATTCTATGTCTGGCAATATGCTCGATCTAGCAACATGTAGACTGCGGCACTTCCCAGAGAAAGTCTTGACTCCAGTCTTAGTACATTACTCTTGACTACGACCGTAGTCTTGAGGTAAAACGCGAGACCAGCTGATATGATATTGTAGATTCGCTTGAATTACACTCATAGCTTCAGCACTGAGAGGAAAGGGGCGATAAAAATTTTGTCGATATGTGCTTTCGGTCGCCAGACGTCATATTAGCTGGTCTCGCGTTTTACCTGAAGACTACGGTCGTGTTCCAGCAGCGGTATGAATAAAATGGTAGTAATAATAACAGTAATAATCGAATTATCCGGCAACTTCACACTTCACAGTGGATTTTCTCGAACTAAGAAATTTGCTGAATTTGTGAAAAATCAAAATGGCTTCACATCCAGCCTATGATGCCTAGAAGAGTCTTTACATCCTGCTGACATGAGAATAGCATAATCTCTGCGTCAGAAGCTTGCTTCTACTTGACCATTTAATAGACTCGCATTTTTTCCACCGTGACTAATTTTGTAAGCTAAGCACATCATCCGTTACAGCACACTCTTGGGGCTGGGTAATGGGGCCACAATGGTATGGTGGAACGAGCTATCACAGGTGCAATGCGTGGGTTCAGGCATTTTCTTTTAAGAGGCACAAACAGATTTATTTTACCTGTGGTAACCTCAAGAGAAAGACGTTATAATCCAGAATCCGCATTAAACATCATGTTCCTTCATTACCAACTGGACAGAGCCGGTTTACGTTGGGAAATGACACAGCGGAAGTCATGGTAAACAGAAATACAGTCGCCAGTAAGCTTTCTTACATTAGAAAATTTTATTTTATTTGATGAACCGATAGCCATTTAAAGGGACAGGGCTCTTATTTTACTTGTACTTGATTGAACTAGAGACGTTTAAAAATTTGGTGCTGGACTGTGATTCGAATTCGTATCTCCTCTTTCGAGGATCTGAATCTCTCGGAACAGTATAGTTCAGTCATTTCGTTCCTTTTCCCAAGACTGCAATCTTCTCTAGGTCTCCTCCAAAGGTAAGTATGTGGGTCTGAAACCTGATCCAGTACAAAAATATTCATAATTTCATTTCTAGCTTTATCAAGTGCACACCCACCTGCTAGTGAAAATTAACGCGCAATTTCAATGTCTGTTCATGTGTTTCCAACAATCGCAACAGGTGTCGTTATTTCTGGTCAAACACGCACACATCTTACTGTTCATGAGTAAGCAACTGATACTTAAGCTATATTCGTGGATGCACGGTAGGTGTGCAGTTCGATTGTCGCTTAGGCACAAAAGTTTGTATCCTTATTTTAGATTCAGACACCTAGCGGCTCGTAAGAAAAACCGATACATAACATTTGATTTTTCTTAGTTAACAATCGGATTACGTGTTGGGTTCGTATCTCCGTCACAGAACTTCACATGATGCACTTCATCTTTAAATGCATGCACACTTTGTTACTTCAGAATGGAGGTATATCAGCCATCTTTCGTGGTTAGATAACAGGGACGAAAGGGTCTCGATAGGAGTCACGGTTTATTACAAAAATTGTCGTCTTTTATTTTCAAGTTTAGATTTGGTTACTGGTATGGGCCAAAATTTCGGTAATTCATGACTCTTCATGGCTAATCATCAATATGATGTGATTAGATTAGATTAGATTACATTAGATTAACTCTTGTTCCATAGATCATGAATACGACATTTCGTAATGATGTGGAACGTGTGATTTTAATGAAAGATTTCTTTAAATACTATGATTCAATTTCTTTACAACAATTTTTTACACTCTCTCTCATTGCTTTTTATCTCTCTCTCTCTCTCTCTCTCTCTCTCTCTCTCTGTCTCACAAACACACACACACACACACACATTCTTTTTTATTTTTATTTGTATGTTGTGCTCGACTATCGGCGAGGCACGAAAACGCGTGTGAATGACTTTCTTAGTTTTGAGTACACTTACGAAAGAAATATAAAAACAACAATGAGAGTTACTGATTTATGATGCTCAGTTTGCAGTCAGTTCTGAGTATTATTAGTAACTACGCTCCAGTCCCTAAACCTAGTTACAGAAAGCGAATCAGACGCATTACGTATTCCAGGCCGTAGCAGCCGCGACTTGGAGACACCAGCTATGGTCACTTCCCAGACCGCTGTAGGATCACATCGGTTCGTCTTCTTCCTGCTGGTACTGTAACTGAGATTTGGCAACAAGACAACGTATGTTTGGCAACTCTGTGATCGACGAGTTACTTCCTGGTGTGCACGGAATTAAGCCTCAAAGTTCACTTGATTTTACCTGTCATTTCCATTGAATAATCTGAGTTATTATCGCTTGAAGGGTAACAAAAGATTGAAAATTTACGGTTTTCAGCCCAGGAAAGTCGTTGCAGGTGGAAACCGCAACTAATCTCGACCTTCAAATAGCGGTTTACGAGTTCGAGTTCCTATTGCCGTCGTAATAGGAAGCTCACACCCATACCTCCTCGCCAGCTCTGTGGTAACGTGCTGACCTGTGAAAAAGCGTCAGTTACGGTTCGCAGTTCCAGTCTCACTGACTGTAACGTTTTTATCGCTTCTGTGAAAGAGCTACAAGCAGTCAGATCAAACATCAATAAGGAAATCGCAAGAAAATGCTTTCAGATCAGTGAAATGTTGAAAAACTTACAATGCTGCACAACAGGTAAGGCCTCTTTCCGCTGCTGCCAAGCGAATTTTGGGTTTCTAGGAATACGTAACTTTATTTATGAATTGCCACATTTGCATACCTCTTGAGTATGACACAGCATACCAATTAAACACAGACCCAATCAAAATCTAAGTGAGTAGTATTTTACTAATTCGTGTCGATGGAGGCATGCTTGTGTACAGATACTTTCGTCGTAAGGTTATCATGGTTAGTTTTATTTCATTTCTTATAACACAGTGGACAATTTTCGTAAGGTTTCCTTTAGTGTTGTTAAAACAATAGTAAACATGATAGAGAAATTAATCATCAACGATATATGCGAATTCTCTGATGTTACCTATGACAGTCGGACAATGCACATGCAGTTTATTGATTACATGCATGTAGAAAACTTGTTCTGAGTTAAAGCTGTCAAACAAAGTTTGAAGAAGAATAAAATATCACTACCACACGACGGCTAATGTAGAAAATACTTTTCTGACATATTATGGCACGATGCGCTCTCCCTGCACATCTTCGAAATGCATCTGCTGCCTGCTGTCTATTAAACCTGAATAGAACAAAATGTCACAGTAGTTAGCCCTTTTTCCACATGCGACTACTGTGGCTTGAGAAGTGAAGGGAATTATGTTCAAAGTTCCATTAGATTGATACCTTCAGCAGAGAGCAGAATTGCGTTTTAAAAAATGTAGCACTGAATGTATTCGAACTCGCGACATCTTATCTATGCTACAAGCTGACACGTAGCTACATAAGCTCCAGAGCTCGGCAACTATTCCTCCAGAACTTTTGGATTCCACAGCACTGTGAGATTATGCATATGGCCAGGTCTTGACTTCTGAGAGACAAACAGTTACAGCTTTTCTTTTGGACTGAACGACGTTTTCTAGTAACAGATAGCGCAATAGAATAGCTCAAGTGGAAAGGAACACTTCCTATTTAAACTTCTGCATCCTACACTGTTGGCAGTTGTGTGTAGGTGGCAGTTACGTGATTTTATTTCTGTGATTACAAAATAGTCGAATGTATGCACTGGGTAGCCGAGGCAGCTAGTTCATGGTGATTCGATCAACCAAGTAAATGAATTTACTGAACATGCTGCAAATTACTATAGGGAGCCTGTGTGTCAGAATTCTCATCCAGTGTGGCGCAACTGCGTTACGATAGAAAAATGACTCGCAGAGAAGAGGATTTCGTGGTTTGTTGGACGGATGGTAGGTTGTTATACCTATGGTCTGGGTTCGATTCCCACTTCCGTCAATGATTTTAGATAGGGAGAGACAGATTCCATTCTCTCGTGGCTACACCAAGTGAAGGAGATATAATGGCTGCGTGGTCTTGAAATTCACATTAAAGATGATATTCCTTCTTTACCACGTAGACGGTAGGTTGAACCACAATAAAGTCTGGAGTGGCGACATGTAGAAACTCTATCACCAGTAACCTTTCTTATACTAGTTATTTATTTCAAGTGACGACACAAACGCTATGTATGGTCACAGGACACTTATTCCATCTTTTATTTGAGCTTCTGTATGTCGATAAAATTGGTTCTAAACTGGGAATGCAACTCAGAGCGCCCTTAACGCGGAATTTGATCCCTTCGTGGCAATACAGCTCGGCTACAATTTGTTGTTTGTTCAAAACTGCAGATTCCTCAACAACTTCACATATTACGCGTGAATGGGATCGAATCCTGGCCCGGCACTAAAGATTTAATTATGTATTATCAAGCTCTATCAGGAGAACACCTATCTGCTGGTGGATAATAATTTTGATTTTTAATGTATTTTCATTCGTTGTCAACACTAACGATATCTGACGTTTTTAACTCCCAGTGAGACACAGAACTATTTGCGAGATGACTGTAAGTTCAAGATGCTATTGTGAGCAGCTGGTGGAGAAAAATTCGGTAGCTGACGTCTCTTTGTGTGTAGTCAACAACGATATGTGTGGGGCTCTATTCCCAGTGAGCGCTGAACTCTTCGTCATATTATTTCAGTTCGTCGTGTCATTTAATGTTCATACATATTCTCAACTAGCTGCTCGTGAATAACTTTAATTTTTAATGTCATTTTGTGTTAAATAGTTCAAATGGCTCTGAGCACTATGGGACTTAACTTCTAAGGTCATCAGTCCCCTAGAACTTAGAACTACTTAAACCTAACTAACCTAACGACATCACTCACATCCATGCCCGAGGCAGGATTCGAACCTGCGACCGTAGCGGTCACGCGGTTCCAGACTGAAGCGCCTAGAACCGCACGGCCACACCGGCCGGCCCCCACCGTCTGGTATCAATGCATTACCCTATCATCCATTATATATAATCATTTTCATAGTACACTTGATATTATAGATGAGTAGGACACAAGACAGGACATAGATAATGTCCGTTTGACGTCAACAGTGTGTAACATTTTACTTTTTTTGAATAGGACAATGTTCCTCTCCAATAATTTTTAGATTAGTTACAATAAGCTTACGCTGCAGAGAATTCGCTTGTATTTTTCAATATGTGGTCTGTTGTCGGTTTGAAGGCCTTCCATAACATCGGCAACGTAGTGCAACTCCACCGAGGGCTGTCTGGAGTAGGGTGGCGATAGCAATGTGAAAGTTGCGAGCTGTCGAAGACGATCTTCATATTCCTAATGCGATTAGGACATCGTATACTCTTGACGACGTTTAGCACCTGTGCAGTCAGTCACCCAATTTCAGAATTCATTTTGAGTAATCCTGCTAAATTCCCAAAATATTGTCTTTTTATATTGATGAGTGTCCGCCCCAGTAGCTGAGTGGCGCAGTCGTGCTTCGGTGGGCGAGCTGTGCGGACGGGCCTTGTTTACGTGCTCGCTGCGGCCGGCCGCGCGCTGACAAGTAAGTGGGCGCTCTTGTGGCTTACACGCCAATTGTATATTTGAAAATGAATCGAACATGAATATGACGCAACCGCTTCGCAAAGATACTTTGAAGTTCACGTTCGATGAACGCTTTGCACGACCTAAAGCATTCGAAGTAGAACAGTTCTTGCGCGATGTAGTAAAGCTCAGTTCCACTGATATAATTGGGATCCACTTATCGATTGTGAGTAGCACAGTTTATGTAAAGATGGTGAATGCTAAATGCTGTGATAGGATTATTGAAGGATGTGGAGGATCTTTTAAATTTAATCACTGTGATGGAAACGTCGGTGATGTCAAAGTAGATCATGCAGGTTTCGGGATAAGAACAGTCCGTATTTTTGAACTTCCCTTTGAAATAACTACGGAACAAATTAATTGCGTCCTCAAAGCATATGGGAAGGTCATTAGTAATGTTGCGGAAAAGTGGACCACCTTTCAAACGTTTCCAGTTTTAAATGGTGTCAGGCAAATAAAAATAGATCTTCAACAGCATATTCCCTCGTATGTTTACGTATGCGGTTATAGAGCTATTGTGATGTATGATGGACAGCCGCGTACTTGCTCCGGCTGTGGACAGACTGGACACGTACGTTCAGAATGTATACAGAGGAGAGTGACGCAGGTACCGGCGGGGGAAGTAGTCCCTCCCATGACGATGACGACCTTACCAGTGACATATGCTACGGCCACCCGTGGCCACTCTGCTACGACACCGAGTTTCGCTTTGGAGAGCAGTGGCGACAGAAAAGACGACGACCAAAACTTGTCAGTGACCACTAGCTCTACTGAAGTAACGACTGTCGTTCCGTCGCCTGAAGCGGCGCCCATTACAGAAGCAGGATGTCTTTCCAAAAATGACGGAACTACTGAGCAAGATGTACAGAGAGACGAGAACGAGGATGCTGCACAAGATCCCAGCACGGCTTCCGAGACTGAAGAGCGACAGAAATCCGGATCTCTTCCCAAAAAGCATAAAAAACGGAGGATAGCTCCACCTGACGCTCCTCAAAAGGTACAATCAGTGCGTGAAAAGGCACAACAAATTGGTCGCAAAATCAGTGGTATGACATCCGTCAATTTTGACGTAGACCCACAGACCCCGCATACAGCGGGAAAAGACGAGTTTCGAAGAGTGAAAACGCAGACGCAACACGATGGTGAAACGAAACGGTCCACAAGTAAAGAAACAAAGAACAGAACTCCATCTCAACGTGGGCCAGAGATAGAGTTGTCTCAACGCAGTGATACGAAAAATTGGGCAGATGACATTGAAGAATTTCCAGCAGATGAGGAAATGAAGGAAGTGTCACACCTACCAGGAGGAAAGATTCCAGTGCAGAAAGACAAACAAATGAGGGACGAGACATCGTCTCGGCCATAACATGGAAAACCTTAGGCTTTGTCGACAGTGGGTCATAACGACTTGTATACTTACTTAATTAATCATGAATTCGTTACAAGCTTATAGAATCGGGACTTTGAATCTAAACAAGATCCGTAGCGAATTAAACCTTAAGAACTTGCAAGACATGCTCTACGCCGCTGATATTGATGTTATTATGTTACAAGAAGTAACAGATATTAGACTGGATGCCATCACAGGTTACAATGCAGTCGTAAATCCAGGGAGCGACAGTGACCTCGGAACTGCGATACTCGCCAAAGAAGGAATTATCATCAAAGATGTGGAGAAACTGGTAAACGCCAGAGGTCTAGCTGTCACCATTCACAATACGCGTTTTATAAATATTTATGCACCATCTGGCACCGGGAACAGGAGGCGAAGAGCTGAATTTTATAAAGATGATATAGTTCCCCTTTTCGGTGGCCGCTACGAGCATATCATTTTTGGAGGTGATTATAACTGTGTGCTGTCTCCAAAAGACCAGACGCCGCATTTTAATAACTGTGCAGAACTCGGAGCCGTAATTACAGAACTCCGTTTAATTGACACCTGGGAGCTCAAGAACGGTGCATTGCCGGGTTTCACTCATATTACGAATCATTCCGCTAGTCGCATCGACAGGATCTATGTAACAGTCGACCTGGAAACACACGTTCTCCAGACAGAGTTATGGCCCACTATCTTTTCGGATCACGCTGCATACATATGTACCATGAACTTAAAGCGGCAAGAAACGTACAGGGGACGAGGCTTGTGGAAGTTGAACGTGGAACATCTAAAAGACCCTGAATACCACGAAATATTCAATAACGTATGGAACGCGTGCGAGAACAAATTCGCTTCATATACCTCGGCACTGGCATGGTGGATGAAATGTGTGAAACCCGCGATAAGAAAATCGCTGATGAATTACTCCCGCGAGAAAAGTGTTTGGCAAAAACGGACGATAGAATATTACTTCCAAGTCCTTCGTGACCTATATCAATCTGATGAGTCCGTAATCGCCAACTACGTGGAAATAAAACGGATTCAGGCTAAACTTCTCGGACTGAAGCGGAAACAGCTGGAAGGTCATCAAGTAAGAACAGGACTTCACGATGCTGTAAAAGGAGAGCAAACATCTATATATCATGTGATTAATGAGAGGAAGGGGCAACGCAGGAAAATAATAACCGAACTAAGATCTTCTGACGGTAGGTTACTGACACAGCAAAGTGACATCAAGAACGAAATTCACAAGTACTTCGCAGAGTTATTAGGCAAAACGACAATGGATATCCCGGTGGACAATGACATCATGACGGGATTCACACGCGGGCTCGACCCGGTAGAAGCAAACAACTTGTTAACTGAAATCACAGAAGAAGAAGTCGCAGACGCTATAACACGAAGCCCGAAAAATAAGTCTCCTGGGCCTGACGGAATCCCGGCCGAGTTCTATCAAATGTTCAGAAGACAGTTGATTCCCAAATTAGCGTGTATCTGTAACGAATTAATGAATCCCGCCAATGGCATCCCACGCGACTTCCTAGAAGGAACCATTGTTCTAATCCCGAAACATCCTGCAGGAAAATCTGTAACAAATTTTAGGCCTATCACTCTCCTAAATTCGGACTATAAAATATTTGCCCGCATCATAAACGAAAGATTAAAATCAGTATTGAACACAGTCACTGGATCATATCAATCGAGCGTAGGAAAAGACAGATCAATTTACCAAACACTGTGCGACTACAGAGATATTATTTCCATTGCCGCAGCCTGTAAAATAAAATGCGCCATCGTATCATTGGACTTTGAGAAAGCATTCGATAGAGTCGATCATGCCTATCTTTTTCACACCATGCGTGCCATGAACCTCCCGCAAGGTTTTATCAACATTATTACAAATCTTCTGCAGAAGTCAACATCGATAGTTATGGTAAACGGTCAGTCCAGTAAGCCCATTGTAATGAAAAGTTCGGTGCGACAAGGGTGCCCGATGTCTATGTCACTCTTTGCAATAGCAATCGAGCCATTGCTTTTTCGCCTCAGCCACAACCTACAAGGATTCACTACACGCGGCCGTAGGATTGTCTGCAGAGCATATGCCGATGACGTTGCATTTATTGTCAAAGACAACGACGAGATAGAGAAAGCACTCGACATAATAAACAAATATGAACAAGTATCTGGTGCGAAAATGAATAGGAATAAGTCTGGCATAATGAATATTGGAAGCGGATTAGGAGTTCCCATTCATGGGCCAATAAAGGAAATTGTCACCATGACATGTCTTGGAGTGGAATACACAAGAAATATTCGGCAGACCATCGCAGTTAATTACAGAAGAATCCTCAACACCATCCGTGCCTGTATACGTCAGCACAATCTCCGTACTCTTGATGAGATACAAAGAGTGGCTCTCGTCAACATCTATTTGTCCTCTAAATTAAATTACGTGGCTCAAGCCCTGCCAATGCCGAGGGAAGTGGCGAACAGGATTTTGGCTGCTTTTGGCCATTTCGTCAGCCGCGGCCACATCTTCAAAGTCAAGTACCAGACATTGACTCTACCGACTGGGAATGGTGGATTGAATCTCACAGACGTGTACAATAAAGCACAAGCATTATACGTCTGTAAAACATATAAACTGTGGAAGCGGTCAGTCGACAGTGTCACAGCATTCTTGTTAAATGAAATAGCGCCGGTCAGCCAGGACGCCCCAATAGACGTTCACCACATCCCAAATGAACTTTACCACCTAAAACATTTCTTCGTAGAGTATAGCTACATTGGACTGGGAACACCCGAGAAAGATGTCATCAAAGTCAAGAAAATATACCAAAACTTAATGAACTTTCAGACCAAGAACATCATAGAACAAAAATACGTCGGTCACTCTTGGCATGATATCTGGAGGAACATACATCACCCATATTTACCAACAAAAGTGCGGTCATTGTGGTACTACTTTGTGAATAGGAAATTTCCAACGAACTCCAGACTACATTCCATTCACCTGGCTGATTCCCCTTTGTGTACCATTTGCAACCTGATTGATACAGATGAACATCAATTTGTCTGTGGAAATGTGAATAATATATGGTTGTCAATCAGAAAAAAATTAGCAACTATGCAGAGAAAACCGCCGTATTTGATAACGCCAGCGTGCCTTTTATACCCGGAAGAGGAGTTATACCCCACCTCGAAGAAAAATGCCGTCAACTGGTTGAAGGGACACGCAGTATTTTACCTGCTGTCCAGTAAAGAAAGGAGCGAAGAAGATTTTTGGACGTACATTTCCGACCAGCATCACAAGCTACTACGCATGAATAATTATTATGATACATACGCCAACTTCCTCAGAAGAACAGTCATGTGAACTCCATTTTCGATTATGCGATTCAGAACATGAAGAAACGAGAGACAATTTGATCTTTGAAAAACAAATACGATCAAGTGACGAACATCACTATCTGGTTTAGACTTGGATTTTTTTTTTTTCTAAAATGCCAAGGAACCTTTGTTTTATTACTTTTAAATGTCAGTTGAAAAATATGTAAAAAAAAAAAAAAAAAAAAAAAGCGGTAGCGTTCTCGCTTCACACGCCCGGGTTCTCGGGTTCGATTCCCGGTGGGAAGTACCTTGGTTTATTTTATTTTTATTAACTTATTTGTTTTAATGTTTAAATATGAGGGAACTTGGGCAATATAGAGCTTCAGTGATTATTCTAAATACATTGCATGATTTACTTTTTTTTTAAGTTATTGGTTATAACGTTTAAGGAAAAGGAAATTTTGTTTAATTTAGAATCTCAGTAACAACCTTTAAATATTTTCAATAATCTTAAGTTTTTTTAAAAGGTTATTGCTTCTGATGTTTTAGAAAAGAAAAGGAAGTTAACATTCTAAAAATTTGCATGTTAGTACAGTTTGAAGCATTATGTGTTTTAATGTTCAAGAAAAGGAAATTACAAGTTTTCTGTATACCTGTATATCCCTGTGTAAACTAAGAAAACCAATAAATGTTCTGTTACTGTGAAAAAAAAAAAAAAAAAAAAAAAAAAAAAAAAAAAAAGATGGTAGAGCACTTGCCCGCGAAAGGCAAAGGTCCCGAGTTCGAGTCTCGGTCGGGCAAAAAAAAAAAAAAAAAAAAAAAAAAAAAAAAAAAAAAAAAAAAAAAAAAAAAAAAAAAGTGGTCAGCGTGACGGATTGCCGTCCTCTGGGCCCGGGTTCGATTCCCGGCTGGGTCGGAGATTTTCTCCGCTCAGGGACTGGGTGTTGTGTTGTGTTCATCATCATTTCATCCCCATCCGGCGTGCAGGTCGCCCAATGTGGCGCCGAATGTAATAAGACCTGCGATATGGCGGCCGGACCTGCCCCGCGAGGGGCCTCCCGGCCAATGACGCCAAACGCTCATTTCCATTTCCATATTGATGAGTAATATGGATAGTCGTTACGTTCATGTGCCGTCTACAACGCAAATTTAATGTTACTATCCTAGGAACTAACCTGCAATACGTTTTGTATTTCATAATCGGAACTATCTGCATTAACCGTCATCAGAGCAATGTCAGGGAACAGAATGCAGCAGTGCCTTGCTACCTACTTGAGGACCTGCTTGAGTCGTGTTCTAAGGAAAGGGTAGTTGCTGGTTCACATTATATTACACTAGCGAGAAGTACCGACTTTTCCTTTTCTCTGCAAACATCCAGAACTAAATTCAGTAACTAAATGCTAAGAACATATTTGCATTGTGCCAACTCAAAGATCAATAGATATGGATATAGATATAGATACAGATTTTTATATTTAAAGCCATTCTCGTTCTGCGTTGGAATAAACATCATTCATTATTTGCTTGTTCTTGTTACGATTGTTATTGTCATTCTCTCACTCGCAAGAGTTTTCGCATTCCTATTTGGTATCGATGCACATGAAGAGTGGCTATGAAAGAAGGGAATACTGAATGTTACGTCATGCAGAATACACTCATTTACTTCGGCTCCTCGTGATCTACGCTACAGGAGAAGTGAGATACATAAAGTTGACAGTGTGAGGACAGACCTGGTAGCACAACTGTGCAACTACACAGTGTTACCAGATAAAATGGTACTGCGGAATCGAAAGTGTAGTACGGACTTTGCCACAGTAGCAGACAGCTGGTAATTTAGGACCATGACCGTGGATTACACTTTGGTCAGTGCTGGTTAGAGTGCTGCAACTGTAAATGGAAGGCTTTGTTTGATAGTCTTATGCTGATGCTGTCTGAATAAATTATGCCATTGGATACAAAGCGGTTTAGTTTTGAGACCTAACCCACGAGGGGGGAAGGCACAGTGGTCTGCTTCAGGAATTCCAAGCAATAAAACACAAAAAACAACCCAGGAAGGGAGACATGCATTTGGAATCTGTTCATCGTTACGGGGTCAAACAAGAGGGTAACATTACTGAAACAATGATCGGGCTACTTAGTATATAATAGAGCATACAGATTTCAAGGAGGAAACGTATGAAGACGCAGACTTCCTCGTTATCAATATGTGCGGCATATCTTTCGTGTTCAAATGGTTCAAATGGCTCTGAGGACTATGGGACTTAACTGCTAAGGTCATCAGTCCCCTAGAACTTAGAACTACTTAAACCTAACTAACCTAAGGACATCACACACATCCATGCCCGAGGCAGGATTCGAACCTGCGACTGTAGCGCCTTTAACCGCTTGGCCACACCGGCCGGCTCTTTCGTGTTAACGAAAGTAAATTCCCGCTTTACCTCTTCTTACGTGTCAAATGAAATGAATGCCATGAGGAATAGAATATTTGTTGACTGCGTCTCTTCTTGCTTCCATCCTTACCAACATATTTCTTCATTCTCGTGGTAATCATGACATTCTATGTGTATGCTGCAAAAGATTGCAAGTGGACAAATTCGACATCGAGGTGCAAAGCGTTATATTCAATTCGAATAAGCTTCCGGTGTATTTTTACTTCGTTTGTAGTTTTAGATGATTATGAACGTTACGGAAAATTATCTCACATGCTTTATATTGAATGAGAAACATTGAATGATCCGTTTTGCTTTCCCTACGTTGAAATGATATAATGTCGGCGTCAACAGCCTTCTTCCACGCCGGAAGCTGAAACTTGTATGATTCTGGATTGATGATAATTGAATGTCTCATATGTATACATAGCCCACAAGGCGACGTCAGAAACCATCAGGGGAGAACGCCGCATAAAAACCAAACGTGCGCGCGCGTCTCCACTCTGAAGAACCGTATCGGAGAATCACGGCAAGCATTTCGCTGAAGAGCTGCCTCGTCAGAGAGCCTAGAAATGGCAGCGTCGTAGCAAGTATTTGTCAACACTCCGATAGTGCATTTACTTCCGGGTGTAGGTCGGCGTTACCTCGCTAAATTCACTTGACAATCGTTTTCCACATCGAAGACTCGTACGACATAATCTACTGCAAGATGACACAATTAGAAAGTATATTTAATTTCTGGACTCCAAGAACGGCGTTCTTCACATAAGTAACACCTGTTTGTGTGTGCATTCGGGAGGAGGACGGTGCAATCCCGCGCCCGGCCATACTGATTTAGGTTTTCAATGATTTCCCTAAATCGCTTCAGGCAAATGCCGGGATGGTTCCTTAGGAAGCGCACGGCCGATTTCCTTCCCCATCCTTCCCTAATCCGAGCTTGTGCTCCGTCTCTAATGACATTGTTGTCGACGGGACGTTAAAACAGTAATCTCCACCTCCTCTGTTCGTGTGTTTAAGGTTGCGTTTTGAGGCTCAGGCAACATCGCAGTGACTATATTCCGCCTCTGGCAGCCAGTGTGTCGTTAGCTCAGAGGTTCCCTTGTGCGTTGCAGTGCTTGTACTATAAGACATAGCAGTTCGAATCACGGTAGAAGCCGCTGACTACAACCTTTTATTTTCCATTTTAATTAATGGAGTTGCAAACTGCTAGTAAAAATTTCTTATGCGAAATCTGAAGAATGCCTTTAAACATCAATCTTCGTCCGATTTCGACTTAGTAAATTAAGTTAATATCATGGATTTCTGCTTTGCAAATTCCAAAGTGCTTCACTGTAAAATAGACCCTGAAAAGATTCAAACCGACTGTCAACGATATAAATTTGAGCTTTGTTCGTCATATAGGTCTAACATGTCAGAAGGTTGTTTATGAAGTGCACATGTTCATTAATATAGTTCCCTTCTTCTAAATTTTTGCAATAGCATTTAACTGTAGACGTTTTCTAACACCGGCGTTAGCAATTCCTTTCCGTTCTCTGAAACCTTCAAAACGACAAATTTTTCTGGTTTAAATCTGATGACCTTAACTATCACTTCCGATCAAAAATAAATACTTCATGAACTCCAAATGTGCAGTGTTCCTGCACTGCTACAGAGCATGCATTGCAAGGTATTCACACAGTTTATCGCATAGACTTACCATAAGGAATGAAACAAGAACTGTAATACACTTTACACCACAGACGCTCACTCTGGCTTGACGAAAACATCCAAACATTGACCAAAAGTTGCACAAATAATTGAGTTTGAAAGGAAAAGAAACGAGGTATGAAGCATTTATAAATTCATCGAATGTAGTGAGGTGGTTTCATTTCGTCCCAGTCTATAAAATTAATTTCGGGCCATACTCAGCTCTTGCCGATTAATGTAATATAATACCCGCCTACTAATCAGGGCGTCTGTCTCCGTTGCTTTTGAGCGTGAATGGAAATTGTAGACATTTTCTGTGGAGCAACATTTAATAATGAAGCGTTTTAAATCATCAAAAGCGATGAGCGGTAGCAGGCGCTTTCGATAACGAACGGGAGAGTGCAGCGCCGCTGCTGTCGCCACGGCCGCTGCCAGTAGCCAGCAAATGGATCCCGGAGCTTTGCCGCATACGGCGTCCAGAGGAGGACAGTCTGCAGGAAATCTGCCGCAAAATCGTTACTGGATAAAATTTTGATATCGGTGTGTCACAAAGCGAAATAGATTGAATCTGCGCTACCATTACATTGACGTCTTCAGCATTCAGACAGAAGAGGCTATAAAAATATTTTATGCCAGCTGCTCTCGATCCACTGACATTATGAACAGAAACAACGCACGCTACCGCTAGACCACAGGCGTAATCAGCCTAGAGTTTCTCTATCATGGGACAAGTTTTCCTCCAGGAAGTGCCGCAGTCTACAGTGTTGCCAGATTGTGCAGATAACCGGACTTAGAGAATTAGCGAGTTGGCCAGTTTTTTTGTCCCATGTCGCGATCGGCGCGGACTTAGCCTCTGAAGCGGCCGGCCGCCGGTCAAGTTTTATGTCAAAGAGTGTACATTAACTGTGACTTTTGATTGGTATCGACTATATGACACGTGTGTTAGTTGTCCAAGAGAAGTCTATGGAAGTATTTTCCAGATAGTAACACCATGGTCAAGTGTCAGCGGGCTTCCATGAGTGTAGGTCATTTTCTCTTTGCTGTTCCTAGCCTGATATGTGCAATACCATCATTTAGATAAAGAAAGAGACAGTTGTCGGTGGAGAATAAAGGAAGTACTCATGTGTTCTAAGTTGAAAGGGCAGGAAGATCTAAGATGGAAACAGATTACCTATCGTAAGTAAAAACGAAGAAACATTAAATTGTGTAGAGTAACTCGGAGAATACACCAACTTCATCTGTATAAAATGGTGACAAGTTTTAATAAGTTGACTGATTATGTGAATGAGTGGAAGAAAATTGAAGACAGCAGATACAACGTAGGTTCCAATGAAAAACCCAACCTCACCTCACCTGTATGGGATGAACTTCGAATCCGCACACGTGAATTTCCACCCAAGTTCAGGTCCCTACAGTACCATTTATCTTTCTTCGACTTGAACGTTAATTCACTTTCCAAATACATACTTATTTCCTTTACTGCTTGCTTAATGTACAGACTGAATAAAATGGGGTGTATGAATCAATACTGACTCTCTCTCTCTTCTTAATTACCATTTTCCTTTCATGTTCTTCGGCTTTTAGTACTGCAGTCTCGTTTACGTATGAGTTGTAGATATTTTCGGAACCCTATATTTTCTCTCTGATAACTTCGGAAATCCAAACAGTGTATTTCAGTCAACATTGACAAAAGTCTATTCTATACCCAGAAATTTGCAAAATGCAGCTTTATGTTCCGAAATAAAGCATAAGGTCAGTATTGGCAAACAATGCAAAAATACAACAATCGGGCGTCCCATGGAAAAGTGAATGCCAGTCCTTCCAACCCAGAAGCACGAACAAAAAATTTATTCAATAAAATGTTCCTTTTTAGAAAATTACTGTAAGATCCATAACCATAAATACTGAATGCACGTCAACAGCTGCCTGGATTACAAGAAACGCGATATATTATGCAGTCAAAAAACACACAGATATACCCTGCAAAGACGTCGAAAAATTCAAGGAATATTTCTAATGAGTGAAAAGCCACATAGGGAATATGGACATGCAATGTTTATGAAAGCAGACCTAAAAGTATACTGTGTATACCATAGAGAAATTAACAACATTGAGGTGATCTCTGTAGAGCTCAGCAAGATTGTAGTCACATCTGTTCATAAACCTCCGCGTGAAGAGTTCAGCTTCATTCGAGCTTCACTTAACAGAAACAAGATACCTATTGTCATGGGACATTTTTACAGCGTTAGGCTATTCTTTGGGGGAGAGGGGGGGTCTGTTGTCACGAGCTGCAACCCAAAATCTGTACCTTATCCATAATGGCAGCAGGCTGTTGTGACCGAGCGGTTCAAGGCGCTTCTGTCCTGAACCGCGCTGCAACTACGGTCGCAGGTTCGAATCCCGCCTCGGGCAGGGATGTGTGTGATGTCCTTAGGTTAGTTAGGTTTAAGTAGTTCTAAGTCTAGGGGACTGATGACCTCAGATGTTATGTCCTATAGTGCTTAGAGCCATTTGATTTAACAGCACAAGGTGTTAGAGAAGTTACAACCTGGGTCTACTCTGCGCAAGTGAAGGCATAACACAGTAGTTCCAAAAGTCGGTGTGTGTACCTACACCAATCAGCCACCGCAGACCGAGTATGTGCCAATATTTCCCTTTGTAACACCCCTGAATGGTTGCAACAACCTTTTCTGACAGCAACCGAGGCGTCAAACGCGATTAAGAATCCCAAAGAACTGGGAGGCAATAGCCAGGTAGCCATTGTCAGTGCAGCATTACATCACCAATTAAATTCTTTCTACTCGTAACCAAGGCATCAAACGTGATTAAGAATCCCAAAGAAATGGGAGGTAACAGCCTGATACCCATTGTTAGTACTTCATTACATCACCGATAAAATTCTTTCTACTCGTAACCGAGGCGTAAAACGTGATTAAGAATCCCAAAGAACTGGGAGGTAACAGCCAGATCGGTGTGCGCTACTTATCCCGACACTGCCGCCCAGTCTGCGTGGTACCTTACTGTCAAGGGGAAGCAAGTATGCCGGTCATGCCTTCACAGGATTCACCTCGCAGACATCCAGTTGTGTGTCGCCTGTGATGTTTTGGACACAGACGAACACCGCCTGCTGTGCAGGTCGGCAAGAGGAGTCTGGTTCTCGGTGCGACAGATGTTGTCCCTGATTACCCGTACGACTCCTCATCAGATACTTATCAACTGCTCCTCTTTCCGGTTCAAAAATGGTTCAAATTGCTCTGAGCACTATGGGACTTAACATCTGAGGTCATCAGTCCCCTAGAACTTAGAACTACTTTAAACCTAACTAACCTTAGGACATCACACACATCCATGCCCGAGGCAGGATTCGAACCTGCGACCGTAGCGGTCGCGCGGTTCCAGACTGTAGCGCCTAGAACCGCTCGGCCACTCCGGCCGGCCCTCTTTCTGGACGCAGGTTACTTCCTGCAAGCAAAGACGAACTCTGTGAAGTGGATTTGTGGACACGCAGCTCACTACTTGTTTGCTGATTGCGAGATAAGTATTCTTGATTTTTAACAGTTCCTTAATGATCGATATTGTGCAGCTTTCCACAATCCAAATTACAGACAATTTTCCTCCAAGTTCCTTTGCAGTGTCTTCCTTATCCCACCCTAGAGTTGGGTGTTCCTGTCATGAAGAGATGATCAACGCATCTTCCACGCTTAGAACCGATATATTCTCTGGTCATCGGAATGTTCTTCTCGGAAAAAATATACGTCGACAGTCTCAATGAGTCCGACCTCTCGCTGTGCCCTCCTCCTCGCGACGCCGGTTTCCTGCTATTTAGGTGGTATTAATGTTAATAAATACGACGGTCATTCAATAATTAAAGAGACAAATTGGTCTGGAAAAAAGCGTTTGTTTTTACAGAACAATACTTTTTCTACTTTTCAACATTGAACATTCAACTTGAACATTTACGCACTTAAGCTTTCTTATTCCGGCTGCAAAGAACTCTTTATCTTGATGTTTGAACCAATTTACCACAAACTTTTTAACGTCCTCGTTGTCCTGGAACCTCTTCCCACATATTGCCTCCTTCAGTGCACTAAACAAATGGAAATCACTAGGTGCTAAATCAGAAGGTTTCACGGGTTGGTTGAGCAATATAAGGACGTGCGTTGTCTTGCTGGAGAATCACGCCTCTCCTCTGAGACCCATGACGTCTCTCTCTCATGGCTGGCTTCCCCTTGTTTAAACGCAAACCGGAGTAGTATTGGCTGTTCATTGTACTCTGCTCATCGAGATAATCACAAAAAACTGGACCTTCAGCATCCCAAAACACCGTCAACATGACTTTTCCTGCTGATGCTTGGATTTTGAATTTTTTCTTGATAGTTAAGTTGATGTGCTTCCACTCCATGCTTTGCCTTTTTGATTCTGGGTCGTAATAGTGAACCCAGGTTTCATCACAAGTTAATATTTTGTTGAGGAAGTGCTCTCCTTTTGTTTCAAAACGTTTTTTTGGTTCTGTGCACACTCTCAACCTTGTTTCCTTGTGTAACCGCGTCAACTCCTTTGGGATCCGTCTTGCACATGTTTTGCGGTACTTCAGCTTGTTACAGATAATGTTAGGAACTGTACCGGTACTAACTTCAACCTTTTCAACTATTATTTTCACAGGCACACGGCGGTCGGTACAAATAATGTCATCAATTCGACTGCAACTGCAGCTGGTCGGCCATAACGGTGTCCGTCAGTCATTGAGTCGCAATCATTTTTGAACTGCTCCACCCACTTGTAAAAATTTGTACGATGCATGCAGCCTTCATCATAAATGTTAGACATTCTACAGCGTATATTCACTGGTTTCTCACCTTCAGCAAATAAAAAAGAATAACAGAACGTTGTTCAACTAATGTGGACGTTTCAAGTGGACTCGGCATCTTGAAATGTATTTTTGAGGCTATAAACAAAACAATGTTGATACATCAACTGATCAGGGCTCATCCCAGTGATGCCAACTTAAAGCCATAAAAGTATCAAACTTTTCCTACGAACAGTTCTTTCCCCAGACCAATTTGTCTCTTTAATTATTGAATGACCCCCGTAAATAAATAAACGACACTCCTTGTACCTCTGTTCCACGTTCCCTACGCTTTCCTTAATTCTTGGAGGGTGGGAACGGGGCATAGTGGCCAGGTCTCGGGTTGCCACCCCTGCCCACTGTGCCCCCACCCCTCCCTTTGAACGCCTAGAAGGTTCCTTAAAAAAAAAAAGACGGGGGGGGGGGGATGGCGCAGTGGTTAACGCACCAACCTAGCAACCAGGAGATCCAGGGTTCGAATCCTGGCCCAGAACACATTTTCACTCGTCGCCGCTAATTCCGCGCAGTGTCCTGATGTAGCTGACAGAAATAATCCCCTCCCTTAGTTTCCTTTCTTACCGTCTGTATTTTCAGTTTACATATCTTTAGAGTGGAATTTTAGGTACTCATTTGATGGAGCAGTCTCAGATTATATTTGTTTAATCGATATGTACTAACACAGGCAACAAAACACGAAGAACAACCAGTATTCCAGCAGAGACAGCACTGTCCTAGCCTGTGCTGACTGCTACCGTCATACAGTAACAGCGCTGCTCAATCGCTGCTGGAGTACCGTTTATTTTTCATGTTTTCTGTCCCTGTTAATACATATATAATGTGACATGGGCTTTAAAAATGATTTTGTTTGTAACGGGAAACAAACTGACGCTTCCCATCCACACAAGATGATGAAAGACGTGCTGAGCAGTGTTTGTTTGGGTTCATTCAAACCACACATCGAAAAAATGAAATTGTAAATATCTGCTGAAACACCAGAGAAAGTGCCCCTGATGGCTGTTAGGAGAGACACCCTGTATACCATAGATGCTGAGGAAATAACACCTATGTATAAAATCACATACTAAAAACATTCCACCCCATGACTGCCACAGTGGCACTGGTGGAGCAGCCGTAATGGATCTTTAGAACAGAATAAAAGTCTTGGTTGCACAAGATAGGTTTATTTAATCTTCACATGTGATGGGTTTCGCTTGTTCTAGGCGTCAACGGAAATCTGGGAGAATTACAAACTTGTTTAATATAAATTGCCATTAAAGACAATAATAAATGAATAAATCAAAAATAACAAGAGGAAGACATACAACAATTGGACTATCGGGCACAGGGCCACATTTGTGTTTCAGGGGGTGGTGAGGGGTATAAATTTAAACTCACAAAATATTACATCATAACTGAGCATACCAATAAAATTTTCTTGCTAATCGTAATCAAGGAGTCGATCGTAATTAATTCTTATACAACTGGGAGATAACAGCAAGAAGCCACTGTCAAGCTTCATTACATCACCGATAAAATTCTTTCCACTCGCAACTGAGTCGTCAAATGTGATTAAGAATCCCAAAGGACTGGGAGGTAACAGCCAGATAGCCATTGTCAGTGCGCCATTACATCACTCATAAAATTCTTTCTACTCGGAACCGAGGGGTAAACGTGATTAACAATCCCAAAGGACTGGGACCTAACAGCCAGATAGCCATTGTCAGTACTTCATTACATCACCGATAAAGTTCCTTCTACATGTAACCAAGGCGTCAAACGTGATTAACAATCCCAAAGGACTGGGGGGTAACAGCCATATAGCCATTCTCAGTGCTTCATTACATTACCGATGAAATTCTTTCTACTCGTAACCAAGGCGTAAAACCTGCTACGGTATATTTACGAGCTCCTCGTCCAGGCCGTGAAGCCCCAAGAGATGTCTACTGGCCGCCGTGTCATCCTCTGCCTAGTGGTGCCATGCGGGTGCGGTATGGAGCGGCGTGTGGTAATCAGACCGCTCTCCCGACCGTTTTGCAGACTTTCCAGACCGTGGAGCAGCTACTACTCGGTCAAGAAGTTCCTGAATTGGCATCAAAAGCTTGAGTGCACCCCGTAACAGTCCTCCCGCCAAGGAGAAATCCTTGGACTACTTATGAATGGCGGCGCATCGGTGGGTAGAGGGGCGAGGTCCCATTTTTCCAATGTTACATAGAGGCACAGGGGTGTCACTTATGGTGTAATGTTGTGAGGAATTATCTATCGGATATGACTTCAGGTTGTGGGTGATACTGACTGAGGGAACTCTGACAGCGCAATGGTACGTCACAGACATCCTGCGTCTTCGAGTGTTACTTGTGTGACAATATCGTGGTGCCATTTATCAACAGAACAATGTTTGCCCACACATGGCACGTATCTCTATGGACTGTCTGCAGACGCTGAGGCACTCCTATGGTCAGCAAGCTCTCCAGGTCTGACCTCGAAACAACAAATGTGAGGCTACATCCTATGGCAACTCCGCCGCAGCGCCAGTATCAATGATATAAGGGAGTTGTGTGTCAGCTTGCATCAGCAGAGGATACAGTGGCTTTATGACACCCTTCCGAATGGAATCAGTGAATGCATCCAGACTGGAGGAAATCAGTATGTAGTCCATCCTTTTAAAAACTGGACTACATCTTTGTTCTTTTATTCACTGATGCTAGAGAAGCGGAGGACGAGGGAACGAAATGACAATAAAGAAGAAGAAGAAGAAGAGTGATGATAATTTTCCATATGTGAATGCGCTCCACAACCGGTATTAACCTTCTGGCCAACGACAGCCTTCGCAGCTGATTCGATTTCTCTGTGGGATGCGCACCAGCTGGTTTTCAAGTTACTCTGGACTGGGAATGGTTGTGATTTTGGGCTTGTAACTCAGTAATCTGTATTTTTTGTAGTTTTGCAAATAAATTGTGCTGTATCTACAACACAATACAACAATTTCATGTTTGTGCATTTCATTCCTCTCAGTCCCATAGAGAGACTAGAAATCTACTCTGTAGGAATCAGCATGGGTTTCGAAAAAGACGATCGAGTGAAACCCAGCTCGCGCTATTCGTCCACGAGATACAGAGGGCCATTGACACGGGTTCCCAGGTAGATGCCGTGTTTCTTGACTTCCGCAAGGCGTTCGATACAGTTCCCCACAGTCGTTTAATAAACAAAGTAAGAGCATATGGACTATCAGACCAATTGTGTGATTGGATTGAAGAGTTCCTAGATAACAGAACGCAGCATGTCATTCTCAATGGAGGGAAGTCTTCCGAAGTAAGAGTGATTTTAGGTGTGCCGCAGGGGAGTGTAGCAGGACTGTTGCAATTCACAATATACATAAATGACCTTGTGAATAACATCGGAAGTTCACTGAGGCTTTTTGCGGATGATGCTGTGGTATATTGAGAGGTTGTAACAATGGAAAATTTTACTGAAATGCAGGATGATCTGCAGCGAATTGACGCATGGTGCAGGGAATGGCAACTTAATCTCAATGTAGACAAGTGTAATGTGCTGCGAATACATAGAAAGAAAGATTCCTTATCATTTAGCTACAATATAGCAGGTCAGCAACTGGAAGCAGTTAATTCCATAAATTATCTGGGAGTACGCATTAGGATTAATTTAAAATGGAATGATCATATAAAGTTGATCGTCGGTAAAGCAAATACTAGACTGAGATTCATTGGAAGAATTCTAAGGAAATGCAATCCGAAAACGAAGGAAGTAGGTTACAGTACACTTGTTCGCCCACTGCTTGAATACTGCTCACCAGTGTGGGATCCATACCAGATAGTGTTGATAGAAGAGGTAGAGAAGATCCAACGGAGAGCAGCGCGCTTCATTACAGGATCATTTAGTAATCGCGAAAGCGTTACGGAGATGACAGATAGACTCCAGTGGAAGACTTTGCAGGAGAGACGTTCAGTAGCTCGGTATGGGCTTTTGTTGAAGTTTCGAGAACATACCTTCACCGAGGAGTCAAGCAGTATATTTGCTCCCTCCTACGTACATCTCGCGAAGAGACCATGAGGATGAAATCAGAGAGATTAGACACCACACAGAGGCATACCGACAATCCTTCTTTCCACGAACAATACGAGACTGGAATAGAAGGGAGAACCGATAGAGGTACTCAAGGTACCCTCCGCCACACACCGTCAGGTGGCTTGCGGAGTATGGATATAGATGTAGATTTCTTTAGCAGTTTTGCACTTGAGTCTCACACATAATTATAACAATATCCTTTTGTAAAATGAGTAATTTTTGACATAAAAATCTGTTACAATAGCTTAACGCGCGCCGCCCTAACTTGTGGGGAAGAGTGAGGTCTGAAATGAACCCGCTTTCTGGATTAAAGCGGTTGGTATGGTACATCGGCAAGCCTGATTATTGCTTTTGAGCAATTTTTTACTGTCTCTAGTGAAAAGTCCCAGTGGTCCCACATCTTCATGTCACAAACACAATACCCAAACAGTTAGAACATGAGACACAGCACACAAAATGACACGACTAACAGGCAGATGGCACACGCGAATTTCCTTCCTTAGATTATCTGATTATTGTTCTGACGGAAACAAAATCCAAATGCTGAATGAAAATAATATTTCAGAGTTTGGAGAGGCAATTGCCTACCTGCTACTGTGGTACAGAATAAGGCAAAGTAAGAACAATACAACTTGTCTAAGCGGGTTGCTAACTGCACTTCCCTGTGGACGACATCTACGACGGATGCATAACCTGTTGTGGCTGAGAACAGTCACATATAGGCCCGACTGCAAAGTAGAAAAAAAGCGGATTCACTGTGCTAATCGTGTGAGCTGATAAGGTCCTGTGAAGTCCATGTGACGCAGGGAAGATGGCGGTTGTGAGTGGGGGAGGGGGCGTATGACAAGACAGCTGTAACAGACCGTGCACCAATTATGTTGATAATGGTTATCAGGCCAATGATCCTCAACGATGCCTCTGTTGACTGAGCGCGTTGGCTGCCTGCAGAGACCAATTTTCTGTCCTGCACAGCTGTATCGATTGTTCATTTCCTTGCTTTGATACCGAACTCGATGCATTTTAAATGCGGCAACTCAGATGTTTTTATGGTTCAAAATGGTTCAAATGGCTCTGAGCACTACGGGATTTAACTTCTGAGGTCATCAGTCCCCTAGAACGTAGAACTACTTAAACCTAACTAACCTAAGGACATCACACACATCCATGCCCGAGGCAGGATTCGAACCTGCTACTGTAGCGGTCGTGCGGTTCCACACTGTAACGCCTAGAACCGCTCGGTCACCCCGGCCGGCTTTTATGGTTCAGGCGCAAGCCCCGGAGCGCACATGGTCAGTCGTCTATTAAACAATACTAAATTCTATCGTTTTGCCAGTACACTAGAGCATTCGGTAGCTACCGGCTCACGAATATTCTTCATGCATGAGACAATTCTTTATGAAAATCGTGTAGGCTCGCGGTTGATTTTACACGTTGGTGAAACTGTCATAATTTAGTAGGGCGTTTCTTTCCTAGCGATATAGCGACATGATGCATCAGTTGTGAAGAACGTAGAATCTGGGATAATTTCGTACACAGTGACCTCGCGTGCCGCCAAAAATTTTGAATGAGACCCGAATGAACAGCAGACGGTACTAAGGACAATGAGTCTTACGCCTAGAGATGGGACACTTGCTCGTTTGACAAGAAGGATAGAATTCATTGTCCTTACAACATCTGTGTGACTCTGTTTGAAAAAGAGTGACAAGAGGAACGGGCCACGAACTGTTGAGGGAACCATCTCAGCATTCGCCTCATGCGATTTAAGGAAACCAAAATCAATATGTGTTTAATTTAATTTGAACGACATTCCTCTCAAATACATTGTGCGAGTTGGCACTGTGGTTCGCACAGGGGACACCCTTTCGTGAGAAGCAGTATCAAATCCCATCGTGGCTGTCCTACTTCAGTTTCCAGTGGTTTCCCTATACAGGGTGTTACAAAAAGGTATGGCCAAACTTTCAGGAAACATTCCTCACACACAAAGAAAGAAAATATGTTATGTGGACATGTGTCCGGAAACGCTTACTTTCCATGTTAGAACTCATTTTATTACTTCTCTTCAAATCACATTAATCATGGAATGGAAACACACAGCAACAGAAAGTACCAGCGTGACTTCAAACACTTTGTTACAGGAAATGTTCAAAATGTCCTCCGTTAGCGAGGATACATGCATCCTCCCTCCGTCACATGGAATCCCTGATGCGCTGATGGAGCCCTGGAGAATGGCGTATTGTATCACAGCCGTCCACAATACGAGCACGAAGAGTCTGTACATTTGGTACCGGGGTTGCGTAGACTAGAGCTTTCAAATGCCCCCATAAATGAAAGGCAAGAGGGTTGAGGTCAGGAGAGCGTGGAGGCCATGGAATTGGTCCGCCTCTACCAATCCATCGGTCACCGAATCTGATGTTGAGAAGCGTACGAACACTTCGACTGAAATGTGCAGGAGCTCCATCGTGCATGAACCACATGTTGTACTTGTAAAGGCACATATTCTAGCGGCACAGGTAGAGTATCCCGTATGAAATCATGATAACGTGCTCCATTGAGCGTAGGTGGAAGAACATACTGACGAAACTAAAATGAGCTCTAACACGGAAATTAAGCGTTTCGGACACATGTCCACATAACATTTATTCTTTATTTGTGTGTGAGGAATGTTTCCTGAAAGTTTGGCCGTACCTTTTTGTAACACCCTGTATAACCTTGATTGCCGAGGATGATTTCTTAAAAGAGGCTGCAGTCGATTTCCTTTCCTACCGTTTTCCATTCTAAACTGGTGCTCTAATTCTAATGGATATGTCATCGAATGAGCGTAAAACTCTAAGCCTCCTTCCGTTCTTCCTCCAAAAATACAATAAATTGACCACTACAGTCATGAGGCAAACCTGTCATCAAACCGAAGGTTGGTTTGAATACCACAGTGATTTACGAGCCATGGTCCGTTGGTGGTGGTATTATAGACACACAGTTTAAGGTGGATTCCGAATCAAGGTGCAAGTCGGTGTTTCACATCGACAAACACTGCCAGGGGCGAATAAAGAGACAAGTGGAAGATTAAAATCCTTGGACTGATCATAGCTCGAAGGTTAGGTCCCGGTGGAGGTTCGAGTCCTCCCTCGGGCATAGGGTGTGTGTGTTTGTCCTTAGGATAATTTGGGTTAAGTAGTGTGTAAGCTTAGGGACTGATGACCTTAGCAGTTAAGTCCCATAAGATTTCACACACATTTGAACATTTTTTTTTTTTTTAAGCTTAGGTAGATATTTGGATCCGTAGTTTGGCAATTTACCTCTCACAAAGGTAGGTCTCAGATACAACCAACCGATTCAGCTTATATTGGGCAGGTCGCTTGTGCACAACCTAAAATGAAAGACTCTAAGATATTTTGCCTCAAAATCTCCTTGTTTTTAAGAAAATCACCCCAAAAGTCTATGTCGTACAATCGACTCAAAATTGATAGCGATTGATAGAGAACTGAAAGTTCAGCTTTCTTCATCATCATATATGGGGTCCGTAAACGCATATTTTCCTTGAAATCGATGAAATAAACTTTAACGAATACCGCTTATGTATCCATAAGGCAAACACTGTTCAACGAAAGAGAAGCCAGAATACTGAAAAAGGCATCTGGGCTGCGGAGCAGAAAACCTGTGTTCGATTTGTTCGATTTCCAAATGCATTCTGCAGTTTCTCTTTTCATTTGTATTCTTTTACTGTGCCGAAATTGGTAGGAATAAGAGAGTTAATAAAGTAAGTAAATCAGTAAGAACTAATATCAAGATAGGAAAATGAATTTCTGAAGCGTCTTGGATTAGTAAAGAATTAAAAAATTTAATCCTGGTCGCTTTACAACGGCTCTTTCACTCACTCTGTTGCATGACCTCGATTTCCTTCGAACATTTAGATGTGTGATACTTTTCATATAAACATTCGAAGCAAATATACTGATGGCACCAAGAATATCTAAAGAATGCAATCTTCGAGCAACTACTACATCGTTCCTTTAGAAGATTCGGCGGAAAACAGACTTGGTTTACATTTTAAAATATTTCTTTTTCGGGAATTAATTTTGGTGACAACCACGCACAACACAACATTGCTCGAAAAATTATCAGGAATTATGCTGTGAATCGTTATTGCATCAGCATGGTTGTGCAATTCTCACTGGGTTTCCAGAAGCAGATTGTATTTTTGATTTCGATATAAAGTCTTTAACTTTGTTATAAAAATGAACATCACATGGTTGGCACACAGGAGTGCAGTTTGGCAGTATTACTTCTGCCTTGCAAGTCTATTGATCCTCGTCATCAATCATTAATGACGGTATTAGTTTGTCCACCCCAGGAATCCAACATCAGACATTACTTGTTATCAGCGAAGAATTATTTCTAAATATTCTAAAGATATGTCTTGTAAATTGCATTTGTCACTTTCCTGGAATTGGAGCAAGTGACGTTAACATTTTTTTACAAGTCGGTTAAACGATTGACCTCTTCTATATCCCAAGGACCAAATTAATCATTAGTTCCTTATAAGCACAGGAAAACTTCAGATAATAATTTTCCAGACACTGTGATAGAATATTTCGCCTTGTACGAATAGTTATTTTACAGATACCATTAACTTTGTTTTTCTCCCTTGTGCGATAATATGCGTCAAATGCACGTGGAATTGTTTTCATTTAACAAGGCTTATAATTTTAATTCTTTACTAATCCAAGTCGTTTGAGAAATTTATGTTCCTACTGTTAAATCCTGCCTAGTCTTCAAAGATGAGGTGTCTAGGAAACCTGCTTTCTCGGATCGCTAGACAAGAATTCAAGCAAATCGTATTGATGATCTTTATTACGAAGAAGTAAATGACAATACTTACTTTTGATATTACACAGATGTGTCTCAAGGAAAGGGCGACATGTAAAATAACCAAGGTTCTTCAGTATAAACAATCCTAATACAAGCGAGATAATAGAGTCGATGCTTCTATTCAGGTCGCTAATCTTGAAGCTTCTCTACGAATGGGCCGCGACTATGTTTTTTTTTGGGGGGGGGGGGGGGGAATTGGCGTGGGGGGGGGAGGGGGGGGGGAAGGTTGAAATACAGCTTCACCGGTGGCTTACGGTCTTACTGTCGTGGTGGATAGTAAAATTGTTCCATTCGACAAAGATGTCATTCCAAAGACATCACTGGAGTGCACATTGAAGGTGTGGCAGTGGAACTTAAAGTCCCATACCACCCTACGACATTGGAAGTTCAGATCACAGGCAAATACTAACTAACTATGAACCACATTACGTATCAACAGTGGTGGTTGACGATGGTCGATACCCATGGAGTGGAACAGTCAACACTAATGGTTAGTGGCTGTAACAGTGCTATCGTTAGCCGTGGTCAGAATCAGAGTCCTCAAGAATGGTGAGAGGAACAGGGTGTCGGTGCCAGTGCCAGGGAGGCGTTGTGCCAATGTTTTGTAAGCCAGCGATCATGTCGCGTAGGGCTTCTACTTTGACATGCCTTTGACATGACTTTGAGATGCCTTTCCTTCTCTTGCGTGGACGTCTTGAGAGTGGGCATGGCCATTTCCTCGTGGAGGGTAACAACCCTCGTGAGAGGAGGGGCATGCAGACTCCACCGAAACACGTTATTCTGCAGGCGCCGGAGTGTCTGCATCGGGGTGACACTAATTGTAGCCCACGCAGTGGAGCCATAGATGAGGGAAGGGTGGACAACGATCCGGTACAACCGGAGCTTGTTGTCAAGGTCAGTTCCCTGCTGGTGAACATAGGATACAAAGCTTTTATCAACTTCAGTCCTTTTAGGGTTACATATTCCGCATGGCGATGGAAGAGCAGTTTTTTATCCATCCAGACACCTAGGTATTTGGTATTAGGGGACCACAGGACCTGGACGCTTGCAATAGTGATGTTGTGGTGGAGGATGGGGCGCCATTTAGTGAAATAGACTGCCATAGTTTTGGCGGCATTGAGGGCAAGCATTGAAGGCAATCTTGTTGGAACGGCACCAGGTCACTATCGCATCCACCTGCCTCTGGAGACGAGCAATGAGATGGTCTGTGTTGTGGCCAGTGGTATAGATAACTGTATCATCGGCGTATTGCGCCAGGTAGTAGTGTGGGAGGACTGGCATATCGTTTACATTAATGTTAGAAAGGATGGCAGACAACACAAAGCCCTGAGGGGTACCCATCGACATGTGGCGTAAGCTGGAGCGTCCACCTTGCTGAGTAACCAAGAAAGTCCTATCGTGGAGGAAATTATTCACGATCTTCACATTGATGTCGGGGATGTCGTCTGTGTCAGCATTTTGTACACAAGATCGTCTTGCCAGACCTTGTCATATGCGTTTTTTCAGGTCCAGGAAAACCACTGGCATCGACATGGTGGAGTTAAACCCCTTGCTCATATCTTCCGTGATCCTAAGGATTTGGAGTTCGGCCAACAGATGGGAAGTGAATCAAACCTGTTCCAGACGGATTGTTCCAGCTGCCACCAGAGACTGGGGAATGCGGTGGAGGATCAATGATTCTAGAACCTTGGCCATGGTATTCAGAGGGCTAATGGGCCAGTTGTTGGTAGGGACCATAGGATCCTTCGAAGGCTTGGGGATGGCAATCATTTTGGCCTGCTGCCACTGTGGGGGAAAACCGCCAGTTGTGAGACAGTGGTTCAGGATGCTGGTTAATAAGACAATTGGCTTGTGTGGGAGCTGGCAGAGGAGTTCATTTAAGATACCATACAAACCTGGAGCTGACTGCCCACACTTCCACTAGAGGATCCGATGAATTTCTGCCATGGATGTAAGGATAGGGGCAGGCAGAGGTGATCTTTGTCTGAAAGTGACAACTGCATGTTGATCTTGTAGTTCATCAGGGGTGAGGAACTGGACGAGCAATTGGTTTTGGGCCTCAAGTGCATCGGCCAGAGTTACTACCACACGGAGGACATCATAAGAGAAGCCACCCACTGTGTGGGTGGTATGTTTGGTCTTCACTGCCGAGTGCCACAGTGCTCTGACAAAAGTCCATTCAGATTTATGTTAGAGGAGGAAGACGGACATCTTGTCCTCCCATTGTTCAGTTTTCCAATCAGCGAGCCAGTGGCAGAATTCACGCTAGAGACCCTTCATGTGACACTTATCCTAAGGATCATTAAACTACTTCCATTGCCTGTGGTAGCAGTTCTTCTGGATTTTGAGTTCACACAAGAGGGGAGGCAAGTCATCAAGAGGGGTTACAGCCTTGGGACAATGGAAGTAGGGGCCTTCAATGCCCTCTGGATTTTTGTGGTGAGGTAATCGACACCACTAACCAGAGTGACAGGCATTGTTAGGCCGAGATGTTGCCGAGTGGTGTTATTAAGGGTCCTGGATGATTTGTCCCAATTCATGATGGTCACAGTAGAACGGACGTCTAAAGACAGAGTGACATTGGTAAGGTGCAGGAGAGGTAATCAGAGGCCAGTCCGTGGATTGTTTCTCACGAAAACTGTATCGCAATGTTCTTGAAAATGGCCACATCCAGAACGTCTGGCTGGCAGTCAGATTGGACTGGTATATGGATGAGAGTGTGGGGACCATAGACAGACAGGGCCAGAGGAGGAGTCTGCCCTTGCAATTATCCATGCGTGAACGCCAAGCCAGATGCTTGGTGTTGAAATCTGCTCCAACAATGAGTTTTTCAAATGATGTCAAGGTACGGAGATCAGCTTCAAGAAGTGGTAAGTTATGGCTCAAATACGCCATAGCAAAAGTTATAGCACCAAGGCGGGTAGAAACTGACTGCTGTAGCCTCTATATGTCCGAGTAGTTGGAGAACCTCATGATTATGGATGAGTGACTCATGCAAAAACACCGCCATGCCCCCCCCCCTCTCCCCCCCCCTTGGCAATGGAGGTGGTCAGTGCGGTAGCAAATCATGTTGTGGAGATGAAAATCGTCGGCAGGTTTCAGGTGGGTTACTGAGACAAATAAAATGTCCACGTGGTAGCCGTAGAGGAAAGTGTTCAGTTCAGTCTTCATACCTCTAAGGCAGTTAGCATTAAAAATACAGACAACTAGATCCTGAAGGGCTGATTATTGTGTGGTGGGCGATTCGCCATTATAACAAAATCTGACTGAGCACTTAAATGAGGGCGATGACCTTAGGGAGCCCATCCTCCAACCGACGATCTTTTGAGCTGTTTCATGAATGACAGCTCTGATGTGGGGCCGCATGAACAGAGAGGTGACCTGGAGGATTTCTTGCATGACATCCAGGAAAGAAGCATCTGTCTCCACGACTGGAGAAACATCCCGGGTGGGCTGCTTGACTCTGCGACAGGCAGGGATGGGTGTCGTGGCTGGTGGAGAAGCCGCTTCAATGGAGGGTTGTGGCACTTCAGTAGGAGGGCGGGAGGAGGCTGCAGGCAGTTTTCAGCTTGGTGGGTGTTGGTATGCATCATAGAAGACAGATGAGTAGGATGAGACCGAGCTGCAGCAGCGAATGTGGTCGTAGGGGATGGAGCTGAAGGGGCCTCCTGTGTCACAGATGCGTCAGGTGCCTGAGCGTCAGTGGTGGGATGGTCGTGGGGTTTACCCCGTAAGACGGGAACGGTTGCAGTCCCGTGATGGCGTGGTTGGTCGATTCGTCCTTGGTTTCCTTCGTAGAGGGCGGGAAGACTTCATAGCCCTCTGGTATACAGGACAACCCTTCCAGAAAGCCAGATGGTGGGGATCGTGAGAGGTGTCCAAACAGCGGGCACACATAGGTTCTTTTGAGGCTGGGAGTTTGCAGTCTTTGGACGGATGAGAGCCAGCATACCTGACACACAGAGAAGTCAGTGAACAGTAATTGCCAGTGTGGCGCAAACGTTGACACCTACGGCAGATGGAGGGGGCATTGCGGCCTTCATATGATTCAATATGCACCTTGGTGTGCAGGGGATACTTGATTTGGTAAATGCGTTTGATGTCCTCTCACTTAAGAAGGGAGACAACATGGGTGGGCATAGGGATTAATTTCCGGCCCTCAGGGTCCCTTTTATTGTACTGGTGGACCAAATGGTCCAGGAACTTGAGACAGTGTAATTCATCCCTGAAGTCTGTTTCTGGCCATGAGCAGTCGTGTGCAGTGCTTTGTCCTCTTTGCATAGTGGCCGCTGCTGTCACGTTGTCGTCGTGGAGAGGGATCGGTCAGCGTGCAACTGGCTGACGTCTTGTCACAGCCCTCCCTGCTCTATCATTCCCAAATGGAGCGCCGGCGCTTGACTTTTCGCCGTAACAACTATCGATACAAAAAACTGCAGACAGCGTTTGGGAACCAAAGACAGGTACTCCACTTCGCAGCCAGATGCCTTGGTCATTACTGCTTTCGTTGAGCAGTGTTTACCAATGGTTAAATAAGTGGCATTCGTTAAAGTTTCTTTCCTCGATTTCCTCGATTTCAAGAACCTCATACAGTATAACGAAAAATGTTGAGCTTTTAATTAATTGTCAGTCGCTGACAATTTTGAGTCGATTGCGCAACATGAAGTTGCATTTCTCACGCGGCAGCATCGACCGTACTTAGAAAAATTCAATCGGATAATTATTCAAGTTGAGTAGGCGTGGCCCTCAGCCATTCTGCCAAGTAAATAACATTCTTAAAAAAAAAAAAGGATAAAAGTGCTTTCCCACACTTTGAATATAAATTTCATTAACAGGATTCCTATCCATAAGAGGTGACCTCCTATTCCGAAAAGAACCCCTAAATTTGTGTATCAGTTTATAAATGAAAGTTTCACTTGATTTTCTCACATTTTGCAGTAAATAATATTTTCTGTTCATTTAATGATTTTCTTACACTAACTATCAATGCTCCAGTACCCATGTATCCCACTAGTTATGTAAGAAAATAGAATACTTTTGTGTCTTTTTCCTTACAGCGGACGACTCCAGAAAATATTTATTGCTGAAAGTTTTTCAGACATTTCTTTTTGCTACGTTAGGAGCGTCTGTCCGAGTTCTGTAGTAGTGTGGGGTGGAAATTGCTTCTTGCAGGAGCCAAAGGGTACTTGTCAGATCTACATCTACATCTACATGATTACTCTGCAATTCACATTTAAGTGCTCGGCAGAGGGTTCATGGAACCACAATCATACTATCTCCCTACCATTCCACTCCCGAACAGCGCGCGGGAAAAACGAACACCTAAACCTTTATGTTCGAGTTCTGATTTCTCTTATTTTATTTTGATGATCATTCCTACCTATGTAGGTTGGGCTCAACAAAATATTTTCGTATTCGGAAGAGAAAGTTGGTGACTGAAATTTCGTAAATAGATCTCGCCGCGACGAAAAACGTCTTTGCTTTAATGACTTCCATCCCAACTCGCGTATCATATCTGTTAGACTCTCCCCCCTATTACGTGATAATACAAAACGAGCTGCCCTTTTTTGCACCCTTTCGATGTCCTCCGTCAATCCCATCTGGTAAGGATCCCACACCGTACAGCAATTTTCTAACAGAGGACGAACGAGTGTAGTGTAAGCTGTCTCTTTAGTGGACTTGTTGCATCTTCTAGTGTCCTGCCAATGAAACGCAACCTTTGGCACGCCTTCCCCACAATATTATCTATGTGGTCTTTCCAACTAAAGTTGTTCGTAATTTTTACACCCAGGTACTTAGTTGAATTTACAGCCTTGAGAATTGTACTATTTATCGAGTAATCGGATTCCAACGGATTTCTTTTGGAACTCATGTGGATCACCTCACACTTTTCGTTATTTAGCGTCAACTGCCACCTTCCACACCATACAGCAATCTTTTCTGAATCGCTTTGCAACTGATACTGGTGTTCGGATGACCTTACTAGACGGTAAATTACAGCATCATCTGCGAACAACCTAAGAGAACTGCTCAGATTGTCACCCAGGTCATTTATATAGATCAGGAACAGCGAAGGTCCCAGGACGTTTCCCTCTGGAACACCTGATATCACTTCAGTTTTACTCGATGATTTGCCGTCTATTGCTACGAACTGCGACCTTCCTGACAGGAAATCACGAATCCAGTCGCACAACTGAGACGATACCCCATAGGCCCGCAGCTTGATTAGAAGTCGCTTGTGAGGAACGGTGTCAAAAGCTTTCCGGAAATCTAGAAATACGGAATCAACTTGAGATCCCCTGTCGATGGCGGCCATTACTTCGTGCGAATAAAGAGCTAGCTGCGTTGCACAAGAACGATGTTTTCTGAAACCATGCTGATTACGTATCAATAGATCGTTCCCTTCGAGGTGATTCATAATGTTTGAATACAGTATATGCTCCAAAACCCTACTGCAAACCGACGTCAATGATATAGGTCTGTAGTTCGATGGATTACTCCTACTACCCTTCTTAAACACTGGTGCGACCTGCGCAATTTTCCAATCTTTAGGTACAGATCTATCGGTGGGCGAGCGGTAGTATATGATTGCTAAGTAGGGAGCTATTGTATCAGCGTAATCTGAAAGGAACCTAATCGGTATACAATCTGGACCTGAAGACTTGCCCGTATCAAGCGATTTGAGTTTTTTTCGCAACCCCTAAGGTATCTACTTCTAAGAAACTCATGCTAGCAGCTGTTCGTGTTTCAATCCGTTGCGCAACTTGTCAACATAACACCCACACTGACAGTACTTCAGATAGCACTATACCATCCGTACACAAAAAGAACGACTGTCGATAATCGTCAGCATGGGCTCGAACGTATCCGGTTTTCCAGACATGGTTGTTTCGCGAAATATTGAGGGACGGAAATAATACCATGTATGACTGTTCTTGGAACACGCACTCTCGAAATTTCGACGCTGAACCTATCCTTGATGCAGATCGCTTATATCGTAGCGA
This sequence comes from Schistocerca serialis cubense, assembly GCF_023864345.2. Classification (NCBI taxonomy): domain Eukaryota; kingdom Metazoa; phylum Arthropoda; class Insecta; order Orthoptera; family Acrididae; genus Schistocerca; species Schistocerca serialis. Next base: position 311,153,258 of record NC_064640.1, read on the forward strand.
CTGCCATTGGAATTTACAGAAGGTCTCCGTGTCGCTCACGCACTTACTAATGGACTCCATAATGAAACATTCTAATGTGAATGTTCTCTGTCTCTTATAATAGTAAACCTGGTACGAACCTCAAGCAGTCCTCGCTTTTGTGTGAACGGAAGGATCACTTTTACATGTCCAGGCAATGAAGAGCCGTCAAAGTAAGAGGTTACTATCAAGCTAAATGGAAGTACACCTCGCCAACACTAAATAACGCAACAACGGGGTGTGAGTGAGCTCAACAGACAAATGATCGGTCTCTATCATACTAGCACATTTCATCTCGTACAAGGTATGCTGTTAAGGCAGTAATGATGGAGTACTGACGCAGTAATGAGTGGCTACTGTACCTGTGATGTGATCAAAGCACAGAATGAACACCATCTTGTCCACAAGGCCGTAGCAGACTTGACTGTTTCATCAACAGTCTTGGCCCGACACTGGAGCACTGCAGAAGGGGTGGACCTATCAGCACCGACGGTTCATCGTCGGTTACTGCGGGCTGGACTTGAGGCACGTTTGCTACTGTGCTGTCCTCCACTCTGTAGAAGGCACTAACGACCCACACCATCTTTGACTTTCAGAGGGGCAATATGAGGTGTTTCCGGACGAGTCGAGCTTCAGAACACGCCCTACACTGATGCTGCAAACGTGTTCCATGCTGCTGTGGTTGCCACAATCTAGAAGTCTACTTTGTTAAGCGGCAAAGTGGGCAAACATTTAGTGTGGTTAGTTGTGACACCACTGTACACAGTATGTACTCTCGAGACCCACGTATTGAAGACATTCTGAACAGCAGCTGGTACAACACGTATGACTTCGACCAGATACAACACTCCTCTTCCAGGTAACATCAGATACCTTATTTCAGTAAGACACTTCCCGGCCACATATAGCAAGGGATATGCAAGCCTTCTTCGGTGACTACTTCCTTGGCTTCCATGTTCATCTGACAAGCCGGCTATCAAATATGTCTGGGATAAAGATAGTAGCGAATTTGTTCTCCACAGTCCTACTGTAGTCACTGTTAATATTTTGTGGACTCACATATAATCCACACGTAAATAAATTCCCATGGTCTCTGTAATGCCATGTCAATCCACTTAGAACCTCTGTCTGCAGCAGTTAGAAGCCTTAGACCATACTGATTTCTCATAGTCAAAGATCGTGTACAGTTTGGCAATTTTCATCATGTAGGTAATCTTAATTAGCTAATTTGTGTAAAAAAGATCAATTTTAGTTTTTCTCAAATGTTAGTTTAGGTCCTACTAGAGACCCAGCCAGTCCTCATACGGGTATCATTTTATATCTACGCCCAGACAACTTGAGTGGCGTAGCGTATTTTGTTTGGCACCGTGAACAAAATTCAGAGAAAAACATATCATAAACTTCATATAACTTACGCAATGTAAGCAGCGCACGCATAGAAAGTTGTCTGCAGGCATAAATGTTATGCGTCCCACACTGAATTGGCGTTTGGAGTGACATCTCATTGCAGTGATGGGAGCACATCGTGAAGTGCTGTTAGTACTATGTTTACAACCAGAGTAAATACTATATGCGAATCGTGGGTGTATATGTGTGTGAATGATTGAACACCCACTCCAAGACAAAGTAAAACGACGCACCACGAAGGAATTATTCGAATGGGGCGGAAATTGGTAGATGCAATGTACATGTACAGACAAACAAATTAGTATTATTTCAGAATAACTTGATTACTTATTCAAGAGAAAAAGTTTGACAAACTGAGCAAGTCAATAATGCGTTGGTCCACCGCTGGCGCTTATGCAAGCAGTTACTCTGCATGGCATTGATTGATAGAGTTCTTGGATACCCTCCTGAGGGATATCGTGCAAATTCTGTCCAAGTGGGGCGTTATATAGTCAAAATCCCGAGATAGTTGGAGGGATCTGCCCTTAATATTCCAAGTGTTCTCCACTGGGTAGAGATCCGGCATCTTGCTGACCAAAGTAGAGTTAAGCAAACATGAAGACAAGCAGAATGAGATTTTCACTCTGCAGTGGAGCGGAGTGTGCGCCGCTGTTATGAAACTTTCCTGGCAGATTAAAACTGTGTGCCGGACCGAGACTCGAACTCGGGACCTTTGCCTTTCGCGGGCGAGTGCTCTACTTTTTTTTTTTTTTCATCTGCTCGAGGCGGACGTCTTAAGACACCCAGTTTAAAGTTCGTTGTTGATCGATTAACTCAATTTTTTTATTACAGAGGACCATCTGAGCTACCCAAGCACGACTCACGCCCCATCCTCACAGCTTTACTTCCGCCAGTACCTCGTCTCCTACTTTCCAAACTTCACAGAAGCTCTTCTGTTTCTGCGAAGAAGAGCTTCTGTGAAGTTTGGAAAGTAGGAGACGAGGTACTAGCGGAAGTAAAGCTGTGAGGAGGGGCCGTAAGTCGTGCTTGGGTAGCTCAGATAGTAGAGCACTTGCCCGCGAAAGGCAAAGGTCCCGAGTTCAAGTCTCGGTCCGGCACACAGTTTTAATCTGCCAAGAAAGTTTCATGAAGACAATCATGTGCAGGCGGAAATCGTTTTTGGTTGTCATCTGGGGCACCCTTACACCGCAGCGGTACGTCGGCGATATTCTGCACTCAATTTTGTTGCCTTTCATGGCAAACCATCCTGGGCTTACATTGGAGCCGTCCACACATGGCGAAACTTTCCACTGCTTGTCTTCGTGCTTGCCAAGCCATTCCTTTGGCAGCAAGGTCGACGCATCTCTCCCAATTGAGAACATTTGGAGCATTATGGGCAGGTCCTCCAACGATCTCGTGGTTCTGACGATATAACGATTTGGACAGAATTTGGTACAATATCCCTCAGGATAACATCCCACAGCTCTATCAATCAGTGCCAACCCGAATAACTATTCGCATAAGGGCTTGAGATGGACCAATGCGTTATTAAATTGCTCAGTTTGTGAACCTCTATCTCTTGAATAAATGATCCAATTCAATTTTTCTACAATTTTAATCATTTGTTTGTCTGTTCTTCATGTACATCACATCTACAGGCATCTGTTCCATTCGGATAATTCATTCGTGGTGCACTTTTTTTTTGGTCTTACAGTGCATATCGGAGACTGGCTGACGTGGCACTAGTGAAAGGAGAAATAAGAAAAAAACACGATGATCTACGTGTTTAGCTCCTGTTATATCGCTCCTCTTGTGAAGCTTAGTGTATGCACTGTGACGTATTGTTGAAACTCATTGCCACATTTTTTTGTCTTGGCCTCTTTATGGCAGACTTCGTCACCATTTCATGAAAAGAATCGTGTCCACATGTAGGTTTGATTCGAGGAAAGAAGAAAGCTGAAAGTTGGATTATCTGTCTGCTGCGCTGCTGCGAAGATTTCTTTATAAAAACGAAATAAACATGCATCCCACGTTATGTTTTACTCTGTGCCTAAATAATTTACAAACACAGGTTTTGGACTCGCGCTTTTTCGCTATGCAGTCGTTCTGAAGCGACTGCAGTGAACTGGATTTTACTTTGGCTATTTGCATATTCCTAATCAGTTATCTAACTGCGAAAAGGGAGGTACAGTGTAACGTTGAATCAGAGCCACGTTCCGTTTCTGCCGAATCTCCACATCATCCAGAGGTGAAGCTAAGTTAAAAGGTAGAGTGAAGAAAGTGACCCAACCAGTATTCGATCCTACACTCTCTCGCTTTCTGTCCTAAAACAGTCGGCACACCGGATGAGGCAGTTCACGTTGACGTACAGGACGGGATATCCCGCGTCACGAGACACAGCGCCGTCGGCACCCGGCACGAGCTGGTTGACGTGATTTTGCGCTCTGCACGCTCTCCAGCAGCGGTTGTCGGATTTATTTGGCTCGCAAACCATACAAGTTGTTCACAAAAATGGACGCGCCTAGAATTCCTACCTTAGCTCTATCAAAACGAAAATATCCTTTCATGTCCACATGCTTGTCAAGTTGTTCTGTCTGTAGTATAAGCAAATAAAAACTTCAGTATCCGTGAACGTGTGATAAGACAAAAATGAAAGATACATATCCACCCAGGAAAGACATCAGCTTAGAATAGTTCACCAAATCAAACAATCTCACTCACTTATATTTACATATGTTGTTGTTGTGGTCTTCAGTGCTGAGACTGGTTTGATGCAGCTCTCCATGCTAATCTATCCTGTGCAAGCTCCTTCACCTCCCAGTACCTACTGCAATCTACATTCTTCTGAATCTGCTTAGTGTATTCATCTCTTGGTCTCCCTCTACGATTTTTACCCTCCACACTGCCCTCCAATGCTAAATTTGTGATCCCTTGATGCCTCAGGACATGTCCTACCAACCGATCCCTTCTTCTAGTCAAGTTGTGCCACAAGCTTCTCTTCTCCCCAATCCTATTCAATACGTCCTCATTAGTTACGTGATCTACCCACCTAATCTTCAACATTCTTCTGTAGCACCACATTTCAAAAGCTTCTATTCTCTTCTTGTCCAAACTGTTTATTGTCCACGTTTCACTTCCATACATGGCTACACTCCATACAAATACTTTCAGAAACGACTTCCTGACACTTAAATCTATACTCGATGTTAACAAATTCCTCTTCTTCAGAAACGCTTTCCTTGCCATTGCCAGTCTACATTTTATATCCTCTCTACTTTGACCATCATCAGTTATTTTGCTCCCCAAATAGCAAAACTCCTTTACTACTTTAAGTGTCTCATTTCCTAATCTAATTCCCTCAGCATCACCCGACTTAATTCGACTACATTCCATTATCCTCGTTTTGCTTTTGTTGATGTTCATCTTATATCCTCCTTTCAAGACACTGTCCATTCCGTTCAACTGCTCTTCCAAGTCCTTTACTGTCTCTGACAGAATTACAATGTCATCGGCGAACCTCAAAGTTTTTATTTCTTCTCCATGGATTTTAATACCTACTCCAAATTTTTCTTTTGTTTCCTTTACTGCTTGTTCAATATACAGACTGAATAACATCGGGGAGAGGCTACAACCCTGTCTCACTCTCTTCCCGACCACTGCTTCCCTTTCATGCCCCTCGACTCTTATAACTGCCATCTGGTTTCTGTACAAATTGTAAATAGCCTTTCGCTCCCTGTATTTTACCCCTGCCACCTTTAGAATTTGAAAGAGAGTATTCCAGTCAACATCGTCAAAAGCTTTCTCTAAGTCTACAAATGCTAGAAACGTAGGTTTGCCTTTCCTTAATCTTCCTTCTAAGATAAGTCGCAAGGTCAGTATTGCCTCACGTGTTCCAACATTTCTACGGAATCCAAACTGATCTTCCCCGAGGTCGGCTTCTACCAGTTTTTCCATTCGTCTGTAAATAATTCGCGTTAGTATTTTGCAGCTCAAATATTACAGAAATTACGTGAATTAATTTCAGACAAAACTCGCACAACCTTTTAGAAACAGTGAAAGTGAAAAGAAAGTGGTGACAATGGGACGCAAACCAATTCCCTACCTAAGCACGGTCTCGTATGACGGTGTCTGAACCAACTACACCATGCTGAAACACACAGTAGAACAACTACGTTTTCTATACTTTATAATGTTATTCACATTTAACTGCATAACAAATCCTAATAAGAACGACACATTTACATGAATATTAAATGGGTCGTTGTCTTAAAACGGTTTGCTCTCGTTGCACACACGTTATAAAGCAAAAATAACTAAATACGTAAATTCTTTAACTACCAACATGATGTTTCCCGTCATTTTATTGTAACAAGTCGTACTAATAACGATTCGTTCTCCAGACATTCAACGCGCTCGTGCTTGGAGACGTCATATATTCTTGGGATATAACATATATATAAAACACTTCGGATATGGGCTTCTGCTGAACACGACAAACACAGTATGGCGTCTTACTTTCGGCTTGTGACGTAGGGAGCGTTCTTGCTTCCTATTGTTTCTACTTTACGTGGCACGTTGCCGAAATGTCGCAAGACTTATTTTGTGTTTCATGTGACGAAAAGGCTTCTCAACGAGAAATAGCAGGAAGTAACGTTACAGAACTCGTAGGGTGCCACACCTACGTTAGCTAACTCGTCGCGTATGTCGACGGCTTTTTTCATTTTTATTTTATTTTATGTTTTTAATCTTTATTCTTCAAACTACGTGATACATATTAAACCACCACCTAATACATTAATGGGTCCTAATATACGCTACTGGCCATTAAAACTGCTACACCAAGAAGAAATGCAGTTGATAAAGGGGTATTCATTGGACAAATATATTATAATAGAACTGACATGTGATTACATTTTCACGCAATTTGGGTGCATAGATCCTGAGAAATCAGTACCCAGAACAACCACCTCTGGCCGTAATAACGGCCTTGATACACCTGGGCATTGAGTCAAACACAGCTCGGATGGCGTGTACAGTTACAGCTGCCCATGCAGCTCCAACACGATACCACAGTTCATCAAGGGTAGTGACTGGCGTATTGTGACGAGCCAGTTGCTCGGCCACCATTGACCAGACTTTTCAATTGGTGAGAGATCTGGAGAATGGGCTGGCCAGGGCAGCAGTCCAACATTTTCTGTATCCAGAAAGGCCCGTACAGGACCTGCAACATGCAGTCGTGCATTATCCTGCTGAAATGTAGAGTTTCACAGGGATCGAATGAAGGGTACAGCCGCGGGTCGTAACACATCTGAAATGTAACGTCCACTGTTCAAAGTGCTGTCAATGCGAACAAGAGGTGACCGGGACGAGTGACCTACGGCACCCCATACCATCACGCCGGGTGATACGCCAGTATGGCGATGACCAATACATGCTTCCAATGTGCGTTCACCGCGATGTCGCCAAACACGGATGCGACCATCATGATGCTGTAAACAGAATCTGGATTCATCCGAAAACGTGACGTTTTGCCATTCGTGCACCCAGGTTCGACGTTGAGTACACCATCGCAGGCGCTCCTGTCTGTGATGCAGCGTCAAGGGTAACCGCAGCCATGGTCTCCGAGCTGATAGTCCATGCCGCTGCAAACGTCGTCGAACTGTTCGTGCAGATGGTTGTTGTCTTGCAAACATCCCCATCTGTTGACTCAGGGATCGAGACGTGGATGCACGATCCGTTACAGCCATGTGGATAAGATGCCTGTCATCTCGACTGCTAGGGATACGAGGCCGTTGATATCCAGCACGGCGTTCCGTATTACCCTCCTGAACCCACCGATTCCATATTATGCTAACAGTCATTGTATCTCGGCCAACGTGAGCAGCAATGTCTCGATACGATAAACCGCAATCGCAATAGGCTACAATCCGACCTTTATCAAAGTTGGAAACGTGATGGTACACATTTCTCCCCCTTACACGAGGCATCACAACAACGTTTCACCAGGCAACGCCTGTCAACTGCTGTTTGTGTATGAGAAATCGGTTGGAAACTTTCCTCATGTCAGCACTTTGTAGGTGTCGCCACCGGCGCCAACCTTGTGTGAATGCTCTGAAAAGCTAATCATTTGCATATCACAGCATCTTCTTCCTGTCGGTTAAATTTCGCGTCTGTAGCACGTCATCTTCGTGGTGTAGCAATTTTAATGGCCAGTAGTGTATATACATATGTTGCAATACAGCAGCTTATCTTAATTAGTTACTAGGAAGGTTTGTTATTTCTATTTTCACTATCGTCATTTCTTGGTTCTTCTGGCGTCTTGCTCTACATGTTTCTTTTATTGCTGTGTTCTTGAAGTTACTGATGTCTTTCTGTATCTACTACTTTATTAACTAATCTACTCTACCTGCAGCGTTACAGGTGTGCCAGCGTGTAATAATCCTACGATATTGGCCGTGCCCACCGAGCTAATCCGAGCATGCCCCTGGCACCGGGCTGGCCCAGCATATTTGAATCGTTGCAGTTCTATGCTAATGGGATTATTCTATCTCATCCTACGCCTAACCTAATACTATTTCCTGCTGTCATGTCCGGTGAGTGACTTGATCAGTTTCAGTGTGCACCCTTCCCCCTAGTCCGAGACGTCGCGGATCCCAGCCGTGAAGCGGCTGGCCAAATCCACGTCTTCGCGGAACAGGACAGGTGTACGCAGTCTGAATCGGGTTTAATCTATTATTGATTGTTCCGTACGAATTCTTTTAAAACTTTTGCTCGATATTTCATTGGCAAGTTTATTTACGGTTTGAAAATGGTCCTCTTGCCGGAGCAGGTGGTACATGTCGTAATTTGGTACTTGTGCCGCTACATCGCCGAAGAGGTGGCACTCATACACCACATAGTCTGGGTTGCCCCGTGTGGCCCCACAATCACACATTGGTGTAGCCCGCTTCCCAAACCGGCATAGGCATGCTGGGTAGGTCCCATGTCCGGTAAGGAAGTGCAGCAGTCCTCTTGATGGCTTGAAGTATTTGAGCTGTAATCGCTCCATAATGTTGGACAGCAATTCGAGCGTTCTACGACCCGTTTTGTCGTTATCCCATTGTTTCTGCCATAGCTCCTCCCACCTACGTTTAATTTCAGATTTGTTCCCAACGTGAATCTCCATTAGTTCGACTATTTTGTCCCTCCTCTCCTTTTTTACCCAGTACTATGCCACCTGTTCTCTGATTTTTTATATCAAGAGGGCAGAGTCCCATTAGTATTAGTAATGCTCCCCCAGGAGTTGTCCTGTATGCCCCTACAGAACGAAATGAGTGTGAAATCTTATGGGACTTAACTGCTAAAGTCATCAGTCCCTAAGCTTACACACTACTTAACCTAAATTATCCTAAGGACAAACACACACACCCATGCCCGAGGGAGGACTCGAACCTCCGCCGGGACCAGCCGCACAGTCCATGGCTGCAGCGCTTTAGACCGCTCGGCTAATCCCTGCCCGGCGCCCCTACAGAACGCAAGAGCATATTTCACTGCACTCTTCTCACGGCCATGGCGGGCATGACCCTTGCGAGCCTGTGAGCCCAGACTCCTGACCCGTATCCTACAATTGATGTCAGAATACTATTATGGTAAAGTTTTATTAAAGCTGGTGACATGTGGAAAGGTTGATGTCCAATCCCCATCAAATCTTGTCTCCCGGCCGGGGTGGCTTAGCGGTTCTAGGCGCTACAGTCTGGAACCGCGCGACCGCTACGGTCGCAGGTTCGAATCCTACCGCGGGCATGGATGTGTGTGATGTCCTTAGGTTAGTTAGGTTTAAGTAGTTCTAGGAGACTGATGACCTCAGAAGTTAAGTCCCATAGTGCTCAGAACCATTTGAACCATTTGAAATCTTTGCGTCACAGTGTCAATATGTGATGTATAGTTCCACCTTTCATCGACGACTACACCTAGATATCGGGCCTCACGGCGCCGAAGAACGGGTGAGCCATCTATTCTTACTGTTGGATGCCTTACGAGTTGTCCCTTAAGTAGTAGGTATTTGGACTTGCTAGGTGAGATTGCCAGTTTGGTTGTACGGCACCATGTTGTTAGGATGGATATGGCCCTTTCAATTTTCGGTTCCAATTCCTTGTGGCTAAGACCGCCAACCAGCAGGAGAAGGTCGTCTGCGTAGGTTATGCCCTCTAGCACATCGTTGCTGTTCTGCAAGTTATCCAAGAGGGGTTCCATATTTATGGCCCAAAAGAGTGGCCCCAGGACAGCGTCCTGTGGACACCCGCTTGTAATCTTTTTACTGATTCTCCTGCTAGGGGACGATAGCCAGACCTCCCTTTTCTAACTATAGCTCCTAAGACAGCCATATAGCGGCCCTGGACACTCCTTTTCCCGCAAGCGGGAGAAGAGCGAAGGTCACCACAGGTTGTCAAAGGAGCCACTGATATCCATCATGATGCCGACAATGTATTTGTGCAGGGCTGAGCCACATACCTCCGCGGCCAGGGAGATGGCGTCAGACGCCGATCTCCCTGGCCGAAAACCGAACTGCCTGTCACTCATCCCAGACAGTACGCAGTATGCTGCCAGTCTGTCTGCTAGCAACCTCTCAAAAAGTTTCCCCAGCACCTCCAGTAAACAGATAGACCTAAACGATTTGGTTTCCTTTGGCTCTTTATCCGGACCTTTCTTTATTATTACTACATCTGCCTTTTTCCAAATGGAGGGGAATTTTCTAAGCCTTAGGCACTCGTTATATAACTTAGTGAAAGGTGCCACCAGCTTGGGGGGCCAGGAATTGCACAACCTTCGCTGTGATGCCGTCTGGACCAGGAGCTTTGCCCTTTTAAGGGCCTTTAGCTGGGCGCCCACCTCCTCTTCAGAGAAGGGATAAACCATAGTGTTGTTTCCATAGTCCTGTTGGTCTCCTCTTGTAATTCGTTGTTGTACTTCTAAATCATCTTCCTCTCTGTCGTCAGGCAGCGGGACCCAGAGGAGGACCTCAGCGGTCTCCTGCCAAGTTTCTGTCATCCGGCCTCCGTCCCTGATTGTTGACGACCCCATAGGTGATTGTATCTTTTCCCGTACTAATTTGTATGGGATGCCTCATGGGTCTATAGCCAGTTGGCTTTGCACATATTTTTCCCAACTATCCAGCCTCACTGCCCTTAGCTCCTGTTGAAACTGCTCTTTTGCCTCCCTGTATATTTGTAACCAACGTTGCTTTTCTTCCCAGATGACACTTCACTGGTAGTACTTCCTCCCCCACCTTACAGGCTGGTACATCTCTCCTAATTCGGCTGACTATAGTGATGGGGTAGCCACAACAGCTCTACTCCTGGTTGGTACAGCTGCTTTCACCACCCTGATGATTGCTTTCACCAGTTCCTCGGCGTATTCCTCCACATTTTCATCACCTTCTGGCAATGTCAGTATGTCACACTCCCTCGCAAAGAGATCCCAATCAGTCTTGTTATAGTTAAACTGTATTTCCCACCCCATGTCCCAGCGACACTCCCTGTCTCCCAGTGAAAACGTAATTAGATTGTGGTCGCTGGTCGTGATTTGATCCCAGACTATCCAATCTGTTACCTTGGTTACGAGATTAGGCGTCACCAAGGTAACATCAATATTTGTGCCTTCACCCCCACCACCCTTGCTTATTGGCGACCATTAGTTGTAATGCCATGATGGTCTCTTCAGCTTTTTCTCCTCGGTCGTCTCGGGTGTCGCTTAACCACAGGGGGGAATTCGCATTTATATCTCCTGTGACGATAAATCTGCCCGCATCTCGTGGTCGTGCGGTAGCGTTCTCGCTTCCCACGCCCGGGTTCCCGGGTTCGATTCCCGGCGGGGTCAGGGATTTTCTCTGCCTCGTGATGGCTGGGTGTTGTGTGCTGTCCTTAGGTTAGTTAGGTTTAAGTAGTTCTAAGTTCTAGGGGACTTATGACCACAGCAGTTGTGTCCCATAGTGCTCAGAGCCATTTGAACCATTTTTGAACGATAAATCTGCGCCCCCGCAACGCCGTGGCCACTTGAGTTAATTTGTCCAGGAATTCATCAATTCCTCTATCATACTGAAAGTACATGTTGAAAATGTACAGCAGTCCAACAGGCGACTGTAATTCCTCGACGTTGCAGTGGTCATCAGAAAACTGTGCAAGAACCATAGCTCTTAGCGCCCTATTGGTGATAATAACTCCAGCTCTTGGTTCCACTTCACTGTGGATTACCTGCCAGTTGGCTGCTGCGAAGGGGTTTCACCCAGCTTGGGAATATGGCTCCTGCAGACAGAGCACATCCAGTCTCCTCTCCCCACCACTCTTTGGAGTTCCTGCGTGACTAGTTTACTATTATGTGCGTTTATCTGTCCTACATTTAAAAGGCTCACGTGGGAAATATGTACTGATGTGGGATTCCAGACAGTTCTTGCTCCAGTCATGCGCTAGTCTCCCATTTGTGATAACAGATTGATTGTACAACTCGTCTAGATCAAATTTTTCGTTCCATCTTTCGAAAACTTTTTTAGCTAAGTCTTGCAGGGCTCCGAAGTCAGTGGGGAGATTCATCGTCTTAAGCTGTATCCTATTCACAGCCTGCATCACCAAGAAGGTGTCGTCCCGACCGTACTCGTGACCGACATGCACCACATACCTCAGAGCTGTAGTGAGGACAACCAGCTCCTCCAGGTGCACTAGTTGCATTGCGTGTTCTAGGTTTGGGTATACCCTTATGGGGTCTACACTCAAACCTCTCGGGAAAGATGGATCTGTAGGCAAACTCGTACTGCTTACAATGTTGACCTGCACTCTCTCTCTAGTGACCATATCATTGTGTTTTGTTATTGGAAGACCCCCTATGACCAGATGCCCTTTCAGTCGTTCATAATCTTCAGGCGACCTTAGTCCCCAGCTTGAAGGAGAGGGAGCATCTTTCTGACCACAAAGGTCCGTTTGCATACATGCATTTTTCATTTCCACTCTGTTGGTTTGCATCTTGGAGAACTTTTATATGTATTCCCTGAATCTACTGGCCTTCAGTGCATCCCTCAATCTTTTGCTCAGGGACTTTCTCTTAGGCCTCCTGTGTATACGTATGGCCTCAGCCATAATCAGTTCTTGCAATTAGCCTTTGCTCTAGCATCCTGTAGGTAGGGCAGTTTCTTCCTGTGGTGTTGCAGCTTTTCTTGCCTCTCCGCGTGCATGGGATACATATCCCAGTTTTGCCATAGGTTTTCCTTGTATGGTCCTCGCCCCCACACCTGCAGCAAGCGGATTTCGTTCGCAATGTTTATGAATGTGGTCTAAGTCGCCACAATTGTGGCACTGGGGAACTACTAAATAGTCCCTCACGTTGATTGCGTGAAAACCCATGTATATTTTGCCCATAGTGGTGAGCCTGCGCAACATAGTCCCCAAGACCTCGGCAACGTGATGCACGACATCATGGTCCCAAGGTCCAGTTTTAAAACGCAATTTAAACTCATTTTTAAAGGTTTCTAAGTTCATATCCTCAAAATTTGTTGACTGATTGACTCATATATGTCATTTTCATTTATTGCAACAGGCACGTCATATAGAATTACAAGTGGATTCCGCTTTTTGGGTGGCTCACATTTTATTATTTTATTTAATTTTGTATGATTAAGAATTTTGTTTCGGTCCTCCTCCGCGGCGAAATCCACAATAATTACATTTTTAGTCGCTTTAACCTTGTATATTTTAATTTTATCTTTTGCAGTGTTCACAGTTGTTGTGAAGATCTCCTGCACTTTTTTAATGTCCTGACCGGGCAGAGGTCTCAGGAAGACCGCTGTGTCTGGTCTTTTAGACACTTTGGCGATTGTCTCATTAGTAGTTTGTGTCTTGGTGGCCGCTTGCACGGCCACTCCAGCCCATATTTTGGTTTATTGTTTTCGTAGCCGCTCATTTTCCTTCTCCAGTTCCTCCAATCGCCCCTCGAGCTTCGCACTAGCAATGGCCCAGTAGGCGAGTTCTTTCTTGATTGACAGGACTGCTGTATTACTTATCTTCCCATTCTTAACACTAGAATCTAATAACTGATTAATTCTAGTGTGCTAATTAGTAACATTTTCTACGTTCTGTACCAGGCCCTCTTCTGGGGTCGGAACAGTGAGTGTCGAACATCTCGATAGCACACTCGAGTCACTCGCCTCTTGTTCAGCCATGATTGTAGACTACTGAAAAAGATGGGAGCCTGTCTCTTGCCCCAGACTGGCTCCTCCTGCATGGGGGGGGGGGGGGAGGGGTACTGCTGCAACACGCCCATCGGCCTCGCCCCTAGGCCAAGGGCACTCCTGAGCTGCTGGTTTCAGCACGCCGTCGCCAACTTACTGGTCCCCTCTGTGGCCCCGTAATCGATGATTTCACCCAGCGCTCCTCAGCAAGCACACCCTGCACTCTGGAGAAGCGGATGCACTCCTCGTCCTTCGCCACCTGCTAGCCCAAGCTTCAGGCTCTCGGCCAGAGACCCACTACTACTCAGGTGGTGGGCCGGTCACCCAGTCGTTCAGCGATCTGGGCCCAATTAACCTGGCCCAGGCCATGTCACGACCTCCTTGGTTTGGTAGAACACTCTCTGGTTACCCACGGGCGCGGCGAAGCGTCCTTGCCGACTCGCGCCGAGATCCCACGCCGTCAAACGAGGTCGCCGGCATGCAGAGCACCTGGTGTTCCCGGCTCCGCGCAGAGAGGGAGAGGAGCAGCAGCCGCCCAGAACAGAGGGATCGCACACAGAGTGAGCAACACCCCCCGCAGCCCAGCAGCCCCGATCAACCCCCCCCCCCCCCCCTTCCGACGGCCAGGTCTTCGGCCCCTTTGTGCCACACACCCTTCGCTTTCGCGTCGGGTTGGGTCACAGCTCTCGCTTTTGACGCATGGCAACATCCAAGCGGGCCCGAGAAATGCCGAGGAGCTTGACACCTGGCACCACGGGAAGGCGGAAAGAGCCACTTGGGAAGGAGAGGCTTTGTATGGCGCATCACTTCCCCGTATGAAGCCTGTCGGCGGCACGCCTGACCAGAAGCGATACGCCCTGGTGTGAGATTCCGTGCCTTACGGCGCGCCGGCGTCGGGCTGGCCACACCAAGCGCACCGTCAAGCGACCGAGGAACTGCGAGCTTGCACCCGCTCTCGACTCATTCGACCTCACGCCAGACAGCTTTACGCTGCGTTACTCGACTATTACATCAAACTCGAACATGATCACGCTGTCTGCTGCCTCAAACACTGAAGCTCTCTCGAGTTATGGAGGCTGTTCGCTAGGTGGCAGTAGCATCGTCTTTACAACTTTAATTTAATACATCATAATTCAGACAATGTATACGAAATATTTAAAACTTATATATGAAAATCTTCCTCGTGAATCTATGTATCTATTAGAGAAAACTGGATCAAAGTTCCTGAAGCAGTTACTGAGATTAGCACGCGCGTACGAGATGTGATCAAAAAGCAATGGGGATTTTTGTTTTTCTTAAGGAATCTTTATTTATTCATCAACATCAGCTTTGTCCCCCCGAGATAATCCCCCTCAGATGTAAACCACTGGTGCCTTCCCTATTCCAGTCTTGGAAACACTTCTGGAACTCACTTTTCGTTATAATGTTCAGCTCCTTCGGCGATTCTATTTTTATTTCATCAGTGGCGGCAAAACGATCTCCCTTCATAGTTTTCTTCAGCCTCGGGAATGGAAAAATGTCGCAGGCGGCCACGTCCGGCGAATACTGTTTCTGAGGCAACGTAACGCTTTTGTTTTTTGCTAAAAAGTCATGAACAATCATCAAGGTTTGAGAGCGAGCATTATCGTGATGCAATTTCCACGAGCGGTTTTGCCACAACTCTGGCCGTTTTCTTCGGATCGCTTCAAGCAGACGGTGCATAACTTCCAGGTAGTATTCCTTACTCACTATACAACCACACGGCAGTAACTCATGATGCACCATTCCATTGTAATCGAAGAAAACAGTGAGAAGAACCTTCACGTGTGATTGAACTAATCGAAATTTTTCGGTCTTAGCTCTTCAGGCAGTTTACATTGGGAAGATTGGGCCTTGGTTTCAGTGTCATTTCCGTATACCCATGTTTCATCACCTGTTATAACCTTCTTTAAAAGTTATGGATTGTTGTAGATTTCATTCAGCAATTCGTGAGCGAAGCCCACGCGACGTCTTTTTTGGTCGCAATTCAGCAATTTCGGAAAAAACTGCTACACTTTTCATGCCAAAAAAATCCGAAAAAATTGCTTGACATGAGCTAAAGGATACGCCGACATCATCAACAACCCATCTGATGGTCGTTTGGAGATTTTTCAGAAACATTTTCTTTGCTTCTCCCACACTGTCGTCAGTAACATTGATGTGCTAGGGCGTCCAGAGCGGTCGCCGTCTTCAACGCCTTCTCGGCCCTCTTTGAAACGTTTATACCACTCGCAAACTCTTGTTTTACTCATAGTAGATTCGCTAAAGGCCACAATTTAATTTCGAATGTGGTGCTGCACTTTATTCCATTTTTCGAGCAAAATTTACTGCAGATTCTTTGACCCATATTTTCCGAATGTAAAAATTCGCATAGCACTCGAAAATACGTATAACCTTTTCGCCTGTCAATAATAAACTAAATACTTAAAACAGGTGAAAATGCAAACATACATCAGGGACATGTGCACCAAACAGATAAAAAAATTTGAAAGCCAACGAAATTTTAAAAAAGTCCGCTGCTTTTTGTTCACACCGCGTACTGACGGTCGTGAAGAGGTGTGTGTGTTCAAATGTGTGTGAAATCCTATGGGACTTAACTGCTAAGGTCACCAGTCCCTAAGCTTACACACTACTTAACCTAATTTATCCTAAGGACAAACACACACACCCATGCCCGAGGGAGGACTCGAACCTCCGCCGGGACCAGCCGCACAGTCCATGACTCGGCTAATCCCGCGCGACGTGAAGAGGTGACTTGAATATATATAAGAGAAGACATAAAACAAACTGTGACTCTTCTAAGAACTGAAAGCAGAGCACTTCATTATATGTTAACGATGGTCAAGGGAACCAACCAGGGTGGATCCTAATGTCCAACTCAGACATCCGTGTTGTGGGACTGTTAGTACTCATAAGATAAGTATCTTTATGGATAGCTTTCTGTGGAATAAATATAGATGAGTTCCTCACCAATCTACAGTGTAGATAGCAAGCTGACTCTGTGTCTGTGAGTTCTTGAAGGAAGCAGTTTATGAATAACTCGAAAAATTGACTGACAGCTCACACCTGCATCTACATCTACATGATTACTCTGCTATTCACAATAAAATGCCTGTGAGAGGGTTCAATGAACCACTTACAAGCTGTCTCTCTACCGTTCCACTCTCGAACGGCGCGCGGGAAAAACGAGCACTTAAATTTTTCTGTGCGAGCCTTGATTTCTCTTATTTTATGGTGAGGATCATTTCTTCCTATGTAGATGGGTACCAACAGAATGTTTTCGCAATCTGAGGAGAAAACTGGTGATTGAAATTTCATGAGAAGGTCCCGTCGCAACCAAAAACGCCTTTGTTTTAATGATTGCCACTCCAATTCACGTATCATGTCTGTGGGACTATCTCCCATGACAAAGGAAAGGCCAATGTTATTATTCACAAGCTGTGTTACGATAAGAAGATTCATCTTTTCCTAGATGAGCCTCATATAGGCCGGCTCTAGGCGCTTCAGTCCGGAACCGCGGGACTGCTACGGTCGCGGGTTCGAATTCTGCCTCTGGCATGGATGTGTGTGATGTTCTTAGGTGAGTTAGGTTTAAGTAGGTCTAAGTTCTAGGGGACTGATGACCTAAGATGTTAAGTCCCATAGTGCTCAGAGCCATTTTGAACTTCATATAGGCGTATAAACAGTGACCCACCAGGAAGATTGACAGGAAGACAACAACGCTATTTAGATCAACAGAATTACCGGAGAAGACCATCAAGAACTTATGGGCATAGGTTCCAGTACCACTTAGGTTGTATGGGCTACCAGAAGTGTATAAGGAGGGCACCCACACCCATTATGTCCTATAGTCAACAACATAGACACCTCAACGTACAAATTCCTCCAGTTACCTAAGACACTACTGATCCCTCATTTAGGGAAATGTTGCCTCCATATACACGGCTCGATACACTTCATCCATCTCCTGAAGGGACTATACTTTTAGATATTTTACAACTGCCAGTTTTGATGCAGTGTCTTTGTTTAGCAAGGAGCCACTAAAGAACTGATAGATGAAAAGTTTGACACTGACAGATCTCTTCAGGTATTTGTTAACCTCGACCTACTTCTTGTACAAGGGACAATATTACAACAAACCACAGGTGTAGCCATGTCCAGTTCACTCTACCCATTGGTGGCAAATCTATTTATGGAACGCTTTGAGACTACATATTTGGACTCACCCCCTTACAAACTAACCTGTTTCTTTCGTTAAGGGGACGACGTGGTTGTCGTATGGCCCCACGGTATGGAGAAGCTCAGTGACCTCTTTCTCCATCTGAATTCACGCCATCCTAACGTCAGATCACCATGGAACTGGAGAAAGGTGGACAGATGACGTTCTTGAATGTCCTGGTGAGACAGAAGGCAGATGAGTCACCTGGGTAGGTATCTACCACAAGTTGACCCACATTGGCCAATATATGCAGGGGCAGAGCTGCCACAGTACTGCTCAGAAGAGTGGCGTCTTGAAGACCCTGATCCACAGGGCATGCTCACTATCAAGCGAAGAGAGCTTCGTCTCTAAACTTCAGCACCTAAGACAGACCTTCCACAAAAATGGCTACTCCACGTCCCAAATCCAACGTGCACCACGTCAGTCAGCTTCGAAGCAAAAAGAAGAAATAGAAGAGAACAAACGAAAGGCTTTAACGTACATTCCCTATGCATGGGCTGTCTCTGCGAAGATCAGCAGAATTCTAAAAAGAATGTGGAATCGAATATGTGACATGCCCAGTCACCAAGATAAGTAGCCTGTTTGACAGTGCAAAGGAAAGCTTAGGATTATGGAAGCCAGGCATCTACAACATCCCTTGTGAGAGGTGCATGTAATGCATTGACCGAACAACCAGAACAGTGGACGTTCGATGTGTCGAACACCAACACCACACTAGGCTGTGGCAGCAGAGTACATCTACAGTCGCCGAAAACTGTTTGAAATATAAACACGCCATGAGATATGACGAGACGGAAATCCTAGTCCAGATTCCCATCCTCAAGGACAGTATCATTAAGGTGGCGATTGAAATCAAGCCAGGGAAAAACCTGATCGATAAGGGACGCAGGCTATCAACTCAGTAAGGTATGGGGCACCATGCTCAAATCGCAGAAGGTGCAACAACGTCTGCACGCAGTGAACAGAATCTGCAACAGTGAAAATGAAGTTATCACTTACTTGGCGCATCTCCTAGTGCCGGAGGGATAGCGAGGATCGCGTACTTGGACGAAGGGCCGGCCGTTGTGGCCGAGCGGTTCTAGGTTTTTCAGTCTGGAACCGCGCGACCGCTACGGTCGCAGGTTCGAATCCTGCCTCGGGCATGGGCGTGTGTGATGTCCTTAGGTTCGTTAGGTTTAAGTAGTTCTAAGTTCTAGGGGACTGATGACCTCAGATGTTAAGTCCCATAGTGCTCAGAGCTATTTGAACCATTTTTTGGAGACGGCATGGACGTGGGTGTGGACCTGGAGGTGGGCATGGGCCTGGGCTTAGACGGCTCGGCGGAGGACTGCCGGCTGCACCAATGGAGGCGAGCAGTGACAGTAGGGAAAAGATACAGGATGACAATTGTTGAACTATATGAACTATCTTAATAACTTCGGAGTGGTTTGCATTAGGACGTTCTAACTGCACAATTGACCGTGGGGAATTCTGCGCAAGTGAGACACGATCATCAGGCCGAAAACCTGGGACAAATGCAAGCATCGTCAGCAGTGCCAGGAGGACGTGAGGAGATACAACAATCGTATTCATAAGAAAAGAAATATAGTGGAGAGTAAGAGTACTCTTCCCAAAGTGAATAGAGTTTTTAAAACTGAGCTCCCGATGTGTCTGAAATGGAAAGTTTACACTTGGTGAGAAACTCATGTGTTCACATGCTCATCCAAAGTGACACTTCAGTTTGTGACACATAGCAGTGGCACCATGAGCCACCATTCACAGAGGACATCACAAATTCTACGCAATGGCACAGCTTTCAGTAAGATATCAACTGAGATGACTCAGGCAGGTACAGATGTTTTAGTACAGGCAAGCCTTAAGTACATGGAAATGAAAAATTCAAGTGTTGGATTAGAAAATGTATTTCGTGCAGTTATAAAATGGAGATAACAATCATTATTACATACAAAATAAATAACACTCGCAGACAAAAATGGTGTCTGTTATGGCTAACGAACGGACAACTGGCTCTGGACACACCACACTATCGAGATGTTAGAATTTTTTTTTATTTGTTAAAGTACGCGTACTGAATGCTTATAATTTTTTTTCCAATTGTCACTTCACACTCGGGTGTCGTTTCCCACGTAAAATCTACAGATTTTACCAGTGATTAACCTCTGCAACCATAATCCTTATACAATTTGCTTTTTGGTTCCATAAGGAAGGTCACTTTTCGTAAACTTCGAGAGTTTGTAAAATTTTACCTGCCGACATTTTTGGTATTTTTTCACTAAGAAAATGAAGTCTAGCGGATCACTGCAGCAATTATCCGGCGAAAACTGGGACAGAATGCTGGTGTTACGAAATACAATCACTGGGGAGTACGTATTGCCTGTCGGCTTCTGTCTCGCGATCTTTGGCCTCAGCAGTATTGTGCCAGGGGGTAGTTGAAAGGTGCTGTTCAGCAGTTGGGAAAGCTTGTTTGACTTTTAGTGACATCGCAGCAAGAGGCAAAACAGCAGTGAATCTACTGAATACTAGGTTTTCACCAGAGAGACAGAATACCATGGAATGTCCGCCCATTTTTACCTCGACGAAACAAATATGAGGTATAGGACAGTGGTAGGTAATGTGTCAAGTAACTACGATGTAACATCCAACTGCAAATATTTGCCGATATTACCCCTGATTATGAAAGACAAACACTTGATATACATCGTCTTTTTTTTCCTTTATTGTGATTTCATTCCCCTGTCCCATATGGCGGCAGGGCTGGCAGTGGTACAATCCGCTACTCTTCAGCCAAGTGACATGACAGCTAATAAAAGGAGAAAGTTATACATATAAAGGCGATAAAAAGGGGGATATAGAAACAATGTAAGGGGAGACAATGGAGGTAAAATATACACTGACACAGAGACGTTCATGGGGGGACAACTAAAAAAGTCTACATGACGTTAAAAAACACATTTGGCGATTCGTAGAGCACAAAAAGTCAATGAAGTCACATGCACAGATTAAAAGGTGGCCACAGTATTAAAACATTCCAGAACAAAGACACCTTAAAACCACTTTCAGAGATGAAGCACACATGATAAAGAATAAAAACTGCCAGGAGGGACCTGCCAAGGGAGAGGCCTGAGAGGATAGAAAAAGGCAGGAGAGCAAGGAGCAGTGGGGGAGGAGGCGAGATGAAAAGAATAAGGGGGTCAGGGGGTGCACGAAGAGGCAAGAGACAGGTGGGGTGGGGGGTGAAAAGGGAATACAAGGCAGAAGGGAGTGCAGACACACTGAAGGGGAGCCCAGGAGAGGGAGGAGGTGTAGGAGGGGGATAGTCAATAGTCACTCAGGAGAAGGGAGGGGGAGAAGAGGGAGCCCTGAGAAGGAGGCAGGACGAAGGTGGGGTTAGAGTTGGTAGGAGGAGTAGACGTCAGGGTGGAGCTCATCATCCGGGAGGAGTAGGTGCTGGAAGTTGCGTTGGGAAAGGAGGTGGAGGGTGTGGAGATGGAGAGAGGGCGGAACACAACGGAAAAGGTGCGGCAATGGGCTGGGGGTGGAGAGGAAGGGGGACACTAAGGGGTGGAGAGGTGGGGCGAACCGAGTCAGCAGACAAAATACAGGGTGTGGATGTGTTCAAGGAAAGTGAGAAGGTGGGGGGAAGGGAATGAGATCATAGAGGATGCATGTGGGGGACCGAAGGCGGATACAGAAGGTGAGGCAGAGTGCATGGTGCTCGAGGATTTGGAGGGCGTTATAGAACCTGGGAGGGGTCGAAATTCAAGCAATGCTGGCATAACAGTGAATGGGGCGGATCAAGGATTTGTAGGTGTCATGGATGGTGGAAGGACACGGTCCCCATGTCTGGCCAGACAGGAGTTTCAGGAGGCGGAGTCTGTTATGGGCTTTGTGTTGGATTGTAAGGAGATGGTGAGTCCAGGTGAGGTGGCGGTCGAAGGTGAGGCCAAGGTATTTGAGGGTAGGAGTGAGTTGGATAGGACAGCCATAAATGGTTAGGTAGAAATCATGGAGACGGAAGGAGCAGGTGGTGCGGCCTATGACGATCGCCAGGCTCTTGGAGGGGCTGATACGAAGCAACCACTGGTTGCACCAAGTGGTGAACTGATCAAGGTGGCTTTGGAGGGTACGTTGGAACCATTCAAGGGTAGGATAAAGGGCTAGGGAGGCGGTGTCATGAGGAAATTGGAGGAGATGAACAGGCAGGGGAGGTTTGGGCATATCAGCAGTGTACAGGAGATAGAGGAGAGGGGGAAGGATGGAGCCTTGGGGCACGCCGGTGGAGGGATAGAAGGTAGGGGAGTTGGAATTGTGGATAGTGACATAGGAGGGATGACAGGAGAGGAAGGAAGCAACGAGACAAACAAAATTGATAGGGAGGGCATAAGTCTGGAGTTTGAAGAGGAGACTGGGATGCCAGACACAATCGTAGGCATTCTAGAGGTCGAGGGAAACAAAGATAGTGGAGTGACGGGAGTTAAGTTGGAGGGAAAGAAGATTGGCAAGTTTGTAAGGTAGCTACAATTTCGAACCTTACAAGCACTCCTCTACAAACTTTGCCGTGATCCACAACCACAAATAGGTAGGTTGTACATCGTATATACGGATATTTAAAGAAGACTGACATTGTCACGTACACCTTAACGATTTTGCATGAAACGTGATGAAGTGTCTTTATTATCAAAACGGCGTTATGAATGCTTGCCTATACTGGTAGAGGTTGGAACGCCAATGGAGATGAAACGGCAGGCAGAACTCAAGCCCTGGGTGGGAAAAAGCCTGCACAGGTGTGCTGGTCCTGCTTGACACAGGAAGTGCCAAGACGGACAGTCTGGACACCTGGGCACGGAAACACAATACAGCCACGGCTGGTCGGTTTTGTAACTAGGCCAGAAGGATTATACTTCGGAAATTATGAAAATCTTGGACGCAGCTGAGAGGAATGAGGAAGCGTCATCTCGGATATCACATAGGCTGTGTTATTTCCGCGGTTTTTACTCAGAAGCGTACCATTGGATGAGTAGAGGTATTCACTCACAAACTTTCCGCGCTGGACGACGAAATACTAAAATATTGTTGGTCGGCGTTTGGAAGAATCTGTATAGAGGGAGAATATTCCAGGGTTTCGAGAATATGATTCGCCTTCTGCAGTTACGAGGGAGGGGAGCGGAGTGTTGCTGGGAAGCCAGCGGTGGAGAGGAACGGTCTTCTGTTTTCAGCGCCATTGTGTGACGGTCGCTCAGTATCAGCTTTGTTGGTACAGGCAGACTTGCTGTCTTTGCTCTCAGGAGAGTTTATAGTTAGAACGGTTAGGCACTGTACCGTTGTGAACTTATACGATTCCGGACTTCTCCTCCGGGTTGGAACTGGTCGTTGAGTACGCAACATTCAGTGATTGAGAGCACCTCTTCTGCCTATACTTACGTTGAGATATTATTTGAGCTCCGTCCTTGTGGCTGGGAGATCGCGTTTCTCGTCTCTAGAACACAGAGAGGAGAAGTCAGTATTATAGCATATTAGTCAGAGGACCGCCTTCTGCCGTCCAAGTATTTGAAAGAGTTTTATTTTGTGGCTGGAGTTCTTCCATCGTCGCAGACATGTACGAGAACCATTATTCCGACGAACTGGACACAGTACATACAGTGATATTGCTAATTTTTTCAGCTTATTAGGGCTATAAAGCTTAACAGCTGTGATCACGTTAGTTTATTTCCATTGAGTTTCCACACCACCATAGATAATCTTTGAAAGTAGTGTCTTCTAGTGTTTTGTACGTAGATGATGTCAGTCATTTTGCATTATTTATGTTAGATCGCGTGGCCATAAAACGGGGGAGACTTGGGCAATTGATCAGGAATTTAAGTTAGGAAATATAGACATTTATAAAAAAGGGTTGTTTTTTAACCTAAAATAAATGTATGATAAGAAACAACGTTTATCATTTAGTAGTATTACTTGCCTTAATCATTCATTTATGTTTCGGTTGTAATTCATATGTCAAACAGCATTAAGAGATTCTAAGATCTGCTTCAGGGGGATAGTCGAACAGGGCCAAATCATCATTTTAGCGTTCATTATTTTCCGTTGCGCACATTAATTTTACACCCACCTGGAGTAGCATCTTGGAAGGTTAAGGAGCTGGTCACCAGCTGAGAAGGAAGGCCGGAAGCCACACTGGGTAAGGGAAGGAGGTGGTGCTGGTTAAGGTGGCGGTGAATACTGGGGGAGAGGATGGTCTAAAAGACCTTACTGAAGACGGAGGTGTGGCAGATGGGAAGATAGGAAGAGGTATCAGAGGCGGGTTTGTTGGGTTTAGTACATCGTCTTTCAGCAGTAACACATACATATAAATACTCCAGACCCAGACGACCTAGCCGGCCGTTGTGGCCGAGCGGTTCTAGGCACTTCAGTCCGGAACCATGCTGCTGCTATGGTCGCAGGTTCGAATCCTACCTCGGGCATGGGTGTGTGTGATGTCCTTAGGTTAGTTAGGTTTAAGTAGTTTTAAGTCTAGGGGACTGATGACCTCAGATGTTAAGTCCCATAGTACTCAGAGCCATTTGAACCAGACGACCTATTGCGTGTCATGCAAAATAAGAAGACATGCTCTTGATAATTCAGTTAGTGTGTTCTGACTATACAGCTTCTACTACACATGGTGTCCATAATAATTAAAGTTCTAGTTTAAAAATGCAGTAGAAAGAGAACCAGTGCTCAGAAAGACATCAAAATTGAGCAGCATAGTATTGAAGCGGGAGGAATGTCATACAACATAAAATGTAACGAATATTTGACCAATAGATGGCACTGTAAGCGTCAGAATATGTACACCAACAGACACACGGCACACATCTGTTCCTCAGTTTGCATCTGAGACGCGCAACATGTCTCCATTAAGGGTTGCGCGCTGCTGGTAAAGCTCGTTCACAAGAACAATGACTGTGCGCTAGTAGCCCTGCCATAGTTCCGGACACTCAACGGGTATGAAAAAAGGCATTGGTCCAATGTCTGCTAAGGGTCTAGAGAAAATGATTACAAAATTCGAAAAGGGCTCCTTTTGTAATGCAATGTGGCAGAGTGTGGAAAGCAGTTCATCCGACGTCTGTTCGAGTCGTGGACACTGGAGGGGTCAAGCTGGTGTGTGCAAACATGCAGTGCGCGGGGAATTGCCCCAACATTGCATGCCTGCAAACACGGTGTATATAGTCCTAGTAAACATCCCACGTTGCTGTCCATACGAAATGGCCCATGTTCAGGAGTTGCTTTCTGCTGACCTGCCAGCAAGACAATGAATATCTGTGGAACATTCTGTGGACAGATGAAGCCCATTTCCATCTCCAAGGACATGGCAATACGCAGAATTGCCGAATATTGGCAACGGAGACTCAGCACGCACATCAACCGGTAGAACTTCATTCTGCAAAGGTGACTGTGTGGTGTGGGTTGACGGTGTCCTTTATCGAAGGGGTGTATTTTTGCGACGAGATGAGTCCTGCGGATCCTGTCACCTGTACCGTCACTGGTAAACGCTATGAGAGTCTTTTGTGCGCCAACGTCATTGCAACCCTTCACACAACTGGATGCGTGTGGGTAGGATCTTCTTATCGTTCCACCGCACACTGCACAACCAGCGAAGCGGCTGTTGCAAAGGCATTTCCGAAATGCTAGAATTATCAGCCGTCATTTCCCTGTTGACTGCCGAACTTGTGCTATTATGGACATTGAACAGTATGGATATTGTAATGCGCAACTCAAATCATAGCCGTCGTATTGCGATTCATCTGTCATTTGTAGCCAACCCCATTTACGTTAGACGCTTACAGTGTCATCTCTTGGTCAAATTTTCGTTAAATTACTTTTTGTTCAATGACGTTTCCCCCTGCGTTAATAACATGCTGTTCAAATTTAACGTCACTCTGAGCCGTGGTTCTCTTTCTACAGCATTTGGAACAGGGTCTTCAGTTATGGACACCCTGTACATAAAATACATCCAATACAGAAAAATTCGAAAATCAGTTGGAGCTATGTGTAAACCTTAAGTTTTAAAGAACAAAGTTAAGAGAAAAACGTTTTAGAAAAAGTTTTCTTTTAAATAAATTGTGTGCAGCATATGGCTAAATTTGTGTTTGAATATTAAATAAACTGTGTCTTAACACGAATCAGTTATGGAAACTCTGAATTTATGCATCAGTTACATTACGACTTAATCCACCCAGTTGAACAGGTGTACAACTAAGTTGTTAGATAATCGTAATTTTATGAAATTAATTCTTAAGCCACTACCTAGCTTTCTGCTGAATTAGTTTCTCATTATAGAGATACAAACATTGCAAAATGACTACCCATTTACGAAAGGATACCAAGGTAGTTTCATAGAGTGCTAATTTGTACTTTTTACTTCGAATACGAAAAGCCCCTATTCTAATTTGAAGTTAAAATTTAAAACTAATAAATATCTGCTCGCAAGAAATTAAAGGGCTTTCTGTCTGTAATCCACAATTCCTAATGTTAAAGTATACTTCATTTATAAGTTCCAGAGAGCAAAAAGAGCAATTACTGAAGTGAAGCCTGTTGCAGCAATCAAAAATTGTATCACTTACTTTACAATATTCATAAAAAAGACCTAATTCACCATACCTTCCATCTAGGTTTTCAGTCACAACGTTTCGGAGATATTACAGAATATGACAAAAACCTTTGTCAGGATTCTCCATGGTTACAAAATTCTCGGAACATTGTATGGCTTAAGGTATACAGCAAGGAGACTTTGGACGAAACAACCTGTATTACACAAGTAAATAAATGCATCACTATACACAGAACAAGCACAATTACAGAACATAAGGAGAAACATGTGCTACAATATTCAATCTTTTTCGAGTTACGAGCATGCATTTATATCATAAGCACGTACGATTTCAAAAAGAAACTTAGCAGTTGCGTAGTTTATAAAACTATACACCCACTCTGTTGCTTTCAGAATAACTGCAGAATGATTGCACAAAATGTGGCAGTTATTAGTGTGGCGTAGCACCACAGGGAGCGTTGAATAGGATGCCACAGCCCCTGTGCCTACCCCTCTGGTGTTCCTGTCCAGACGTAGAACCGCGGAGCCATGGCTACGTACCACGAGTTGTGGCGTAACTTTAGTTGTGTATGTGAGTGGGCCCCAATACGATTTCACTTATGCCAGTGGGATATTAACTTCAAAATATTAAAGTTTTTCAGTAAAAGTTGGAATGTTGGAAATTTCTAGGAGAGAGAAAAAACAAAACAATGAATCAAGGGACTGTCTGGAGTGAATGATTTAATTATGATCCTAATAAAAATAAAGTAATGGCATGATGTGGCCAGGTGAATGGAAGATACGAGGTCCAGAGTTTGTATTTTTTGCTAATGACCTAATAGTTGTAATTAATATAGTTAGGGAGTCAGCAAACAGAAGATATAGTTAATAATGTTATTCAGAGAATTGATAAATAGTTTTCTGCATCTGGATTCTCCATTCATGTCGAGCAAGTGCTGCATACCGAATTCTTTATAATGAATAAAATAACATTAGTAATTAATGTAATACATGAATAGGTGTCAATATATGAAGTGGAATGCTCTAAAATTTTGGGTGTACGCATAAACAAATATAAGCACTGAAAGAAATACGTTACTGAGCTTCTCAGATAGCTGGGTTCCACATCTTTTCCTCGTTACATAACTACTACTTTTGAAAACAAACAAATCAACATTTTAATGTATTTTGCCTATTTCCAGTCACTGGTATCTTATGGTTCAGTTTTCTGAAGTGACTCACCAGTTATAAAGGAAGTGCCCCTCAACCTTCACTTATCTGTTGAAAAATTTGTTTCAGTATATTGAGCCATTCACAAAATGAAAGATGTGCAATGTTTAGGTGATTCACCGTGTATATATAGAGAGAAAGAGAGAGAGACATACTTTTTGTGCTACAGATCCATACTGATGAGACTCTTATGTATGTAGAACATATAATGAAAATATATTTACAAAAGAAAAGATATTTTAAGGCCCCATCCAGAGATTGTAAGTAAAATAGACCTCGAGAATGTGGAGTAAGAAAATATCTGAAACATATTTTCACATTGCAGTTAGTGCCAAACTGCCACAAAATGTACATACACTGAAGTGTACAGATAATTTTATAATGCTTACTTACGTAGATCACAATACTGTACTGAAGGTGTGGAGAAGACAGATTTTATATAACACTCAAGGTATGTAACATCATTAATAATATCTACATCACTTGTTCTATTTAGAAATTCATTAATACTATGGAAGGAGTTGGCTATCAATAAAAGTTTTGGTTTCTCTTAAAATGTTCCTTATTAGAAGCTTAACCTATTATGGCTGTTGGTGGGGCACTGGATATATGTGTTCCTGAATAATGGATGCATTAAATTAACAACAGAAGTGGCTTTAAATCCTTATGTAGATTATTCTTATTTTTATTATTGATTCTATTAACGCTTATTTTACTTTGAAAAAGAGATGTTATATGCATTACAAATAACAAATTTCGTAGAGAAATAAATACGCTAGCAAGCAGTAGTTAGTCTGCCTAGTTCCTTAAACAGTCCTCTGCAAGAGTTTTCGTACTACACTATTTTGGACTCAGAAAAATTTAGCTTAACTTGTTGAGTTATCCCAAACTATGATCCTGTATGACATTATGAAAGGAAAGTAAGCAATGTATGCTACTCTTCTCATTTTTACTTGGCCATGTGTGTCAACAACCTTCTTGCAAGTAACGGTTCGTTTATGAATCTCAGAAGTTCTGTGATATCTTCCTACCAACTGAATTTATTATCAGGTTTTTATCCTAAGAATTTAACTCTATCAGCCTCTTCCATCTGGTTATCATCATATTTTAGGGCTATGCTTGCTTAAACTCTCATAAGTTCCGACATGCATGTAGTGGAGAGGGAGATTAATGTTCAGCGTTCCATGGATAACAAGGTCATTGGAGACGGAACACAAGCTTGGATTAGGGAAGGATGGGGAAGGAAATCGGCCATGCCCTTTCAAAGCAACCATCTCGACATGTGCCTGAAGTGGTTTAGGGAAATCACGGAAAACCAAAATCAGAATATCCGGACGCGGGTTTGAAACGTCGTCCTCTCGAACGCGAGACATGTAGTGTATCTTTTCGAAATTTAGTGACAAATCACTGGCTAGAAATCATTTATTAAAGCGCATAAAAATGACATTAACAGCTGTTTCAAAAACTATATCTTACTTGCTAAGTTTTACAATATTTGTATAATCTGGAAATGAAACGAACTTAACATCCGGTAATAATATGCATAATGTGAAGTAAAGGTCCTAAGAAGGAACAATGTGGGACTCTGCATGTAATTTATTCGTAGTTGAATTATGACTGATAGCTTAATACAAGACTGTTTCTTATTAACACCATTTGGTTCTTGTTAACCCTTTATTATTTGCACGGATGACACTCGTCATCCATATGATTTTCCTAAGCTATTTTTTCGGAGTAGGATGGATTAAGTCCGCGTCTTCTTTAGTACCTTTCCGTTAACTCTCCATCCGTTAGCTTCAGGCATTATTGGCTTTCAGGAATGCAAATTGCATTGTTTATGAACATCTTTACAGCCTCGAGGACAGTAGTCAACCACGCGATCTCTTCTGCTATAATGTGAAGCAAAGTATTTGTTACTTTATTTGCTTTTCTCTGTTCAATCTAATTTTCGTGTGTGTAATTTTAAGCATATCGAAACTAATTATAGTTCAAAAAATGGTTCAAATGGCTCTGAGCACTATGCGACTTAACTTCTGAGGTCATCAGTCGCCTAGAACTTAGAACTAATTAAACCTAACTAACCTAACGACATCACACACATCCATGCCCGAGGCAGGATTCGAACCTGCGACCGTAGCGGTCCATTATAGGTAATTTGCTTTTTACCGAGAATGCTTATCTAAGTAAAGCAAATGCTTTTGGTTTGTCGAATAAATGTTAAGGGTAAAGGAACCTAGGACAGGGTTTAGTAGAGGTCCTGATACATGGTGGGAATTATTCCACGAGCTGTGTGTTGAAGATCCTGACAGTGATATTGCTGACTAAGAAAACGAGACGTGTACATAAAGCGGTTATGATTCAGCAACGAGACAAGAAGTGTTAGAAAATAATGAATTTAAATGGTACTGGAACTATTTACAAACAACTGCCAAAACATTTCTCATCTAGTGTACACCTTACCACGGTATATGCGTATTAAATGTATTGTATTTGGATTTAAATGAAACATGCCTAAAATTTTTCACATAAACCGTTCAAAGTGTCCAAATACACATTTTATGTTCTGGACGACATCTTTCATCTGCGCGAATGACTGTGTCATGAATTATCATGCGAGTAACAGAAAGTTAAATAGGTATGACTTGAACCATTTCACAAAAGCTCCTCTGACATCAAAATTTTCTAATTTAATTAAAAGGGTATTGTGATTTCTGCACTTAAACACCTTTCACAGAACAGTGAACATGCCAACTGCCTAAATTTGACCGAACGAGGTAGCGCAGTGGACTCGCACTCGGGAGGACGACGGTTCAATTCCAAGTCCAGGCATCCTGATTTAGGTTTTCCGTGATTTCCATAAATCATTGCTATCATTGTTTCATGTACAGATTTTTTTCGATGTGTAGATTGCATTCTTCCATTTTTTTGTGGTATACCTTGCACTGGTCT
Organism: Schistocerca serialis cubense; assembly: GCF_023864345.2. Lineage (NCBI taxonomy): Eukaryota > Metazoa > Arthropoda > Insecta > Orthoptera > Acrididae > Schistocerca > Schistocerca serialis. Next base: position 311,183,834 of record NC_064640.1, read on the forward strand.
ATGGCATCAACATAAGTGCATTTTCTGAGTGATTGATACAGTACCCTTTTTGTCCTATAAGAAAACTAAATTTCTTGAGTAACCAATGGCTATTTTGTAGAATGTGGTCTAATATGAGTTATTTTTTGAGGAAAACAGTTTTGAAATAAATGAGAACTTGATTAGTAAATGTGTTGTTTATTTCATCCATTTCATGTGCACTGTCTAAATCAATCTATTTCATGTACTTTTGTAATTTTCTAAATTAATGTTTTTGGCTTACTGATTACCATCTTGAAATAATCAGATTTACTAGATTTCGTATCCTTTTCAGTATTAACATTTAACATAAAGAGGCTGCTTGTTATGGCCTGAGATGCCATTGACTATTGATTTTGTAATATAATTTTCATCATAGGTTTGTCTCTAAAGATATTATCAGTGGTAGCTTAGGAGCAATTAACTATCCTAGTTTACAGTAGGAATTAAATTGAGTGATAATGGTACTGATTGCAATCAGTTTCTACTGGAAGAGTTTTTGAGAAAATACAGATATTTAACGTTGTCAGCGGAAACTATTACTTTGTTTTTTTAACTGTTTACTCCAATAGTTCTTCAACGTTATTTATGAACTGATTACAAATTCCTGTAGATGCTTGGTACACATACATAAAGGATTTGTTATGAAATCCTTTTTATGTGACACATGCCTTCAGATGCTACTCTAAGTAAAATTTGTTAATATCAGTTATCTTAAATTTATGACAGTTAAGTTTGTATTTGACAAATCATCATATCTCGTTTACAGATCTGAGATGCTACCCAAAATCCTGTAACATTTAACACATCTATACTACTAATCATGTGACATTCTGAAATGAAGATTATGACATCGTGGTCTGACAACTCTAATTCATCAGTGCAAGAAATAGTTCATCAATTTTACTCTTCATCCCTCAAATATTCTAATACAGTACAGATATTTAACGTTTACATTGAATGAAACATAACTGGGTGGAAAACCAATTTCTGATCGGTGCGAGAAACTTTCAACAAACAGATGCTTGCACAGATGCAGTATGCTGAATTTATGCTAATTGAATGTTTGTTTCAGTTCTAATCCTTCTCAAAACTTTGTTTCTTTTCATATGCCTTCCCTAAAGAAATTGTTGCTCTGATCTGTAATCGATGGTATTTCACTACTGACCTCATTGCTATCCCTCCTTAAGTTTTCTACTATTAGCTCAGTCAGTTTTCCATTTCCTTCCCTGTTCAGATTAAAGCCCTGCCTGCTGAAGTCCCATCTACTGATAGAATCAACAATAATCACACCAGTGACCCTGCCCCCAACATAAGTAGTCATTCCAAACCCAAATTAGCTCTTCCCATGAAAGGTTTCAAGTGATGTAGATCATAGTGACTCAAAATAGATACGAACACAATACTGGTATGTCTCGATGCTGATGTGTCTTTACCAGGACACACTCAATGAGAGGGCAGTTACAGCGTGCCTCTCTTCACGTGTGCAGCGTGTGCGGGCCGCTGGCGTGTCAAGGCACGGCGTGTAACTCGGGTTTGCTCGGTTCTTTTCCGAAATGCACGGTATAGCACGACATTTCATGTACAATAGTAGTGCGATGCGACACACCCTCTTCCGGTATAGGTGCGGTATTTTTCGAAATGACAGCGCACGTATTTCTCTCTATTCGCTTATTTTTTAAAGGAAGTATAAAGGAATAGTGGTTGTTGGAACGGTACATACACTCAAAAAGAGGCTGTGTGGCGCTGCACTGTCACGACCATTTAAAAATGATTGAGAATTACAGTACAGTACAGTACAGAAGAGAAGGATGAAAATTCTCAGTGTCTATGCAGTCGCATAATCCCCGGGCACTGCAGATACGTTATAGAGCGGTATCACACCACAATGCTCAAGGAATTTCAAGATTTAGTTAGTGATAAAAGAAAAGAAACAAGTTGGCGGACCTAAAAGAGTGTAGTGTTGTATAGCAAGCCAATCTCAGCGCAAGCAACCCATGAAAATCATTGTGTGTGTGCTGTTGGTATTTGTAGGTATATGCTTGTAGAAATCGAATGTGTTTACAGTCCGTTCTATTGTTTCTTATCTTCAGCCAACGACCAACTGTAGTGGCCCGTCATTAAAAGTAAGCTACAAAATAGCTCTCAAAGTAGCCAGATACAATAAACCTTTCAGCAATAGCGAGTTCATTAAAAAGTGCATTGTTGAGGTAGCGGAACTCGTGACGCCATTGGAAGTACAAAAGTTTTTCGAAATTAGTTTCTCGCGACAAACAATAGCTCGCCACATAGCTGTCATGGCAGCAGTTGTCTATAGGCAGTTAATTGACAATGCTAGCAAGTTCACTGCATTCTCAGTTGCTTTGGACGAGTCGATCGACATTTAGGACATGGCACAACTTGCGATTTATGTTCGTGGAGTCGACAGTAATTTGCACGTGACAGAAGAACTGTTAGAGTTGGTGCCAATGAAAGGTACAAAGAGTGGAATCGACTTGCTGAAAACACCTGAAGAGGCAGTTGAAGCAGTTAGCCTGAACTGGAACGTGTTGGTGTCAGATACCACCGACGGAGCGCCAGCGATGCGAGGGGCATAACACGGACTCGTAACATTGCTGCACAAAAAGCTACAATTTTTACGGAATTCGTTGTTTCGTGCACCAAGAAGCACTTTGTGCTAAATTTGTAAGAATGGAGCACGTCGTGAAACTGATGGTCCGAATAGTAAATCATGTAAAGTCACATAGATTATTACATTGCCAGTTTGAATGTTGTTCTTGTGGTCTTCAGTCCTGAGACTGGTTTGATGCAGCTCTCCATGCTACTCTATCCTGTGTAAGCTTTTTCATCTCCCAGTAACTACTGCAACCTACATCCTTCTGAATCTGCTTAGTGTATTCATCTCTTGGTCTCCCTCTACGATTTTTACCCTCCACGCTGCCCTCCAATACTAAATTGGTGATCCCTTGAAGCTTCAGAACATGTCCTACCAACCGATCCCTTCTTCTAGTCAAGTTGTGCCACAAACTTATCTTCTTCCCAATCCTATTCAATACTTCCTCATTAGTTATGTGATCTACCCATCTAATCTTCAGCATTCTTCTGTAGCACCACATTTCAAAAGCTTCTATTCTCTTCTTGTCCAAACTATTTATCGTCCATGTTTCACTTCCATACATGGCTACAGTCCATACAAATACTTTCAGAAACGACTTCCTGACACTTAAATCTATACTCGATGTTAACAAATTTCTCTTCCTCAGAAACGCTTTCCTTGCCATTGCCAGTCTACATTTTATATCCTCTCTACTTCGACCATCATCAGTTATTTTGCTCCCCAAATAGCAAAACTCATTTACTGCTTTAAGCGTCTCATTTCCTGATCTAATTCTCTCGGCATCATCCGACCTAATTCGACTACATTCCATTATCCTCGTTTTGCCCTTTGTTGATGTTAATCTTATACCCTCCTTTCAAGACACTGTCCATTCCGTTCAACTGCTCTTCCAAGTCCTTCGGTGTCTCTGACAGAATTACAATGTCATCGGCGAACCTCAAAGTTTTTATTTCTTCTCCATGGATTTTAATACCTACTCCAAATTTTTCTTTTGTTTCCTTCACTGCTTGCTCAACAGTTTCAATAGCTTTTGATAAAACTGCAAGAACAGCATGGGAACGTGATTTACCACAGCGAAGTGCGTTGGTTGAGTCGATAGGCATACTTGGAACGATTTTTCAAGTGAAGACCTGCTTTTGTTCAATTAATGAAAGAAAAAGGTAAATAGGAACCAACATTAGAAGATCCGGAATGGGTTGCAAAACCTCGCATTTTTAGTCGACTTGATTGCTCACTTGAACACCCTTAATCAGACGGTGCAAAGTGAGAAGCAATTAAAATCTGATTTAAATGGGAAAGGTGGATGCATTTAAAATTAAAATTACATTGTGGAAGGGACAACTTCTGAAAAAGACCACCGCCAATTTCCGTAAGCTCATTTTAACATTTCAGTTCGGTGTTGGAAGAAATACTGGAGCAGTTTTCAAATCGTTTTCAGGACACTGTCTACCTCGCATCTGTTTTGAGACGTTTCCAAGACGATATGCCGCATTAAAGCCCCCCCCGGTCATTTTCAAATGCAACTGATCGATCTATAGTGTAATTTCCGATTAAAAGCGGCATGCAAGCCGGTCTGTGTTCCGTGCGCGACTGCTCTGCTGTCTAAGCGGTGCGTTTACAATTCCCGCTCAGGTAGCTTAGCGGGATGGTGGGGGAAATGTGCACGGAAACGAGAGAGAGCGGCTCGTGCTGAGTTTCTGGCCGACCCTGCTTTATAATCTATATTGTAAGCAGTTTTTCCGTAAGTACTATTGATCAGACCACCCACTTTAACGTCTTCTTTGGTGAAATCTGATCACAGTGATACTGTATCTGCCACCTGGACCAGACCAGCACTAGTTTAACCAGAATTTGAGTTGCTTTTAATATTTATATTTCTCTTGACGACCAAATATCTTTACTGAAACCAGGAGATCACAACAGACCCAGAAGATGACCTAGTAAAAGCGTGTGTAGATGACATTAAAAACATGCAGCACCAGTACGGACATGCATGGCTGAAGACTGTAATGCCTGCAGAAGTCTGGAGTAGGACTTTATGCATTAGTGGATGGCGAATGGCTTGTCATTATGATGATGGAAATCTACACACACCAAAAAAAGTTTCGCATCACCCCAGTTCCCAGAACTCCTGAAGATAGACGTTGACTGTGGATGTTGTATCACAGACACAGTCCCTCCCTTTGACTGTTCAGAGGTGTCACTAAACCCGCCCAAAGATTAAAACGACCATGCATGAGCAGCGCCTATTAGACGGAAGGGGTCCGACAGCCGACCAGTTCCAGTCATTCCACCAGAAAGGAGGTACACGGCTAGTGTTATCTCTATTTCAACCATGCCTAGACGGTCACTACCGCGGTTCGATCGCGTCCGCATTGTTACTTTGTGCCAGGAAGGGCTCTCACCAAGGGAAGTGTCCAGGCGTCTCGGAGGGAACCAAAGCGATGTTGTTCGGACATGGAAGAGATACAGAGAGACAGGAAATGTCCATGACATGCCTCGCTTAGGCCGCCCAAGGGCTACTACTGGACCCTGACAGCAACGCCATCATGTTGAATAATGCTTTTCGTGCAGCCACAGGACGTCGTGTTACGACTCAAACTGTGCGCAATAGGATGCATGATGCGCAACTTCACTTCCGACGTCCATGGCGAGGTCCATCATTGCAACCAAGACATCATGCTGCGCGGTACAGATGGGCCCAACAACATGCCGAATGGACCGCTCAGGATTGGCATCACGTTCTCTTCAGCAACGAGTGTCGCATACGCCTTCAACCAGACAATCATCGGACACGTGTTTGCAGGCAACCCGGTCAGGCTGAACTCCTTAGACACAATGTCCAGTGAGTGCAAGAAAGTGGAGGTTCCCAGATATTTTGCGGTGGCATTATGTGGGGCCGTCATACGCTGCTGGTGGCCATGGAAGGCGCCGTGACGGCTGTACGATACGTGAATGCCATCCTCCGATCCATAGTGCAACCATATCGGCAGCATATTGGCAAGGCATTCGTCTTCATGGACGACAATTCGCGCCCCCATCGTGCACATCTTGTGAATGACTTCCTTCAGGGTAACGACATCCCTCGACTAGAGTGGCCAGCATGTTCTCCTGACATGAACCCTATCGAACATTCCTGGGATAGACTGAAAAGGGCTGTTTATGGATGACGTGACCCACCAACCACTCTGAGGGACCTACGCCGAATCGCGGTTGAGGAGTGGGACAATCTGGACCAAAAGTGCCTTAATGAACTTGTGGATAGTATGCCACGACGAATACAGGCATGCATCAATACAAGAGGACGTGCTACTGGGTAATAGAGGTACCGGTGTGTACAGCAATCTGGACCACCACCTCTGAAAGGCTCGCTGTATGGTGGTACAACATGTAATGTGTTGTTTTCATGAGCAATAAAAAGGGGGGAAATGATGTTTCTGTTGATCTCTTTTCCAATTTTCTGTACAGTTTCTGGGACGCGCGGGGTAGGCTTGTGGTCTGAGGTGCCTTGTCACGGTCCGTGTGCGGCTTCCCCCGTCGGAGGTTGGAGACCTCCCTCAGGCATGGCTGTGTGTCTTGTCCATAGTGTAAGTTAGTTTAAATTAGATTAGATAGTGTGTAGGCTTAGGGACCTATGACCTCAGCAGTTCGGTCCCATAAGACCATACCACAAATTTCCAAATTTTTACAGGTTCCGGAGCTCTTGGATGCGAGGTAATGCAAAACATTTTTCGATGTGTGTATAACATGAAGGAAAGGATAAGTCAGAAAAGTCAGATCATAAAAGGACACATATAAAAGGGCTATATTCTTTTCAGCTTATGAGCATTTTCAGACAATGCTGTGCTATAATGTTATTCTAATATTCAGTTGTTTGAAATGCGATTTGTGTGGTACATGTTCAAACTATTGTTCTCATTTGCACACTCAGCACATTAGCTGTGTGCTGAGACACATAAACCACGCTTATGAAAGTTTGAGGTATTGCAGGTCTTCAGGAATAACGCTCCTATTTAAAGGGGCAAAAGTCTTGCAAAAATACTTCATGATGCATAACATACACTGGACACTAATAGGAAATTGATTGTATTATACTCGGGTCATTTTATGATACAATTTCAGTGATTTCATCTAGAAGGACATGCTAGTCCCTAGAATTAAATATGAAGGCTGACTGCGATATTAAAATACAAAAAATGTGGTGGCACTATGAGTTCAGCCTTTCCTGCCCCATACTATTCCAAAGGAAAGTTTTAAATCTTTTTGAAGTGCTGAAACTACGCTCTTCTTCTGCTGTTCAAACAGGTGTAGTTATCACAGTTTGCAATGTTTTGTATACTTCAGTGAACTCTTCTTCGAAGAGTATTTCCACAAGAAAGCTGAACAAAACAATGTAATGCCTTTAGATATATCACTGTGATAAATCACTGATAGTTTATTTCTCAATTTATCATGGCAAATAAAGAGGCTGTAAAAATTATTGACTAATGTGGCTGGAAATGTTCTTTGAAAGAAGCATTGATTTAGAAGCTGATGAACATATGAGAGTTTTGGGATCTTACTTTCAGTTGAGTGACGACAATGTCATACCCTTCTTTGGCATGTGTGTCAGATTTGGTTCAGTCCTATAACTGGAATCTGGAATGTTTTCTTGAAGAAACAAAACATTCGTCTTCAGAAACTGGACACCTTTCAATGTTCAAAATGGCATAATGCGTTGGATATAGTAATGGCATTTGCACTTTGCATCTGAACTATGTTATACAAAATATCAACAAGTCTGTTGAAAAAAATTGTAAAGAACAAATAGTCTGGATTGTGAATTAAATTTCTTACAGAAAATTTTTCTCTTATTTAATATCATCCCAAGAATCTTCTTACCGAATATTATCAAAACACTCCAGTAAGTGTAATTTGTTTTCTTGAACATTAATTACTATGCGAGACTGGAAGTTCCATCTAGTTAGAGAGACTGAAGGAATTCTCTTGTTGCAGTATCCATAACAAATCACTTCGCTCAGATGATGAAGATAAAAACGTTGTAAATCCAGAAATTTACGAAGAACAATCTAACAGACTATATTTTTACTACAAGCATTCTGAATAACCAAATTCATTTGGTGTGCACAACAGTGGACATATGTGGCATATGGAAAAGTACGTTGCATCAGGGTCTGTACGCCACCATGACAGCCACTCATTAGTGAGCCGCTATCATATTCCTGAGTAATAACTTTTTCTTGAACATTGAAATGATCCAGACTTTTTTTTAGAACCTTACTACACCCACACTATTAACATTTTCAAAGGAAAGGAATCTTTCAGTTGGTCTCTTCCCTTTAATATACTGCAGTATAATGACAAATATACTTCTGCATGTAATATCTGTTGTTTCATCTGCCTGCACAGAAACAAAAATGATGCACTAGTGCCTTTAGTCAGCTCTTCAATGTAAACTTGATACATACAGTCTAAAAGTTCTGTAGCGGCACCACAGTTTATGATAGGAAAGTAAGATTCGGTGTAACATTTCTGAGCGCACAAGTTACAGTCAGGCGCTGGCCTGTTGACAGTAAGTTAGCTGACCACCGGTTGCGAGGTAGAATGGAGGCCACAGGGCTATCGAACTACTGAAAAGCGTAAACGCAGCGGTTTGCATGGCACAAGTTACACGCAGAAGGGGCCCATTGGCGCAACCTAGGTGTTGTGAGTATGTGACTCGGAGCGGCGCGCTAGAAAAACAGAGGCACACAGCTGCGAATAAATAGGTGCGGGTTTCTAACAAGATTCATTCAAGTGTGGCAGCTCTCCTGGACGGCGGGGCGTGTCACACCATCAGCTACATGCAGCAGCAGATGGGGTGCCAGTGTTCCAGTCCACAGCAGGTCGCTGGTTCGACCTTCTGAGGCCAACGCGGGGTCCGTAGCCAGCCAGCGCCAGGCCACTCCACGACTCGCTGCTGCGGGCAATCGTCCTGGCTTCCAACACATGCCGGAGGCATCCTGAAGTGAGGGCCGCAGATTCGGACGCCGGATTGTGGGCGCTCGTTGTCGCCACGATCTCAGCCACACCAGCAAAGAAGGACGCAGCTGACCATCTGTGGCTCCCAGCAGAGTGGCGCTGAGTCCACGGGGAAGAAGACGGCTCAGTCGGCAGCCCTGACGACGCGGCCCTACCAGACTGACTCACAGCAGCGCATTGCATTGGGTCGCTGGGGCGGTGGCCTCAGCATTGCGAGACCCTGTGACATGGATTGAGGTGAACAGAGCACTGTAGTGGAAACAAATATATCATTTGGAAAGCTCGGACGAGCCTTAATACGGTGCCCTATACCTCTTCCCGCCACATTGGTCATCCTGATACATTCGGTGGAAGAATAGAGGACAGAGTTTGTCCAGTACAGTGTTTGAGCACACCGCCTGCATTACATTCACAAGATGTGGTGAGTTTTGACCAGTTTTCTTTTGAGTATTGGACGTTTTCTTGCCTTTTTTCGTTTTTTCGAGTATGGTTCCTGGAAAACCACATTGTAGATTTTTGCGTAGGCATATTATTTTGTCAGAATAAGTGTTAGTGTGATTGGAGCAGTAAGATGTTGTTTTTCTGGGCCTTTAATTACTTTTGTATTGGTTTATGATGATACCGAGTGTGATAATACGGAGCTGTAAGAAGTCAGGTTGTTCTTGTACTTAAATGTTCTGTTTCGGGACAAACTGGGAACGAAAGCAACACAATGGCAGAGGCAAGGCCGCAAGGTGTGTCGGAACCAGAAGAGGTGCGGATTTTGTTGGAAAAGATAGCACAATTGACAGCAGACAATACGCAGTTGAGAAATGAATTAACAGTTAGAAGTGAGCGGGAAACCGCATCTGATCAGTCGTTGTTGCCTAGGGTGCAGGAAATTGATCCAGCTGCCATGAGTTTGATTATTCCGTTTTCTGGCAAGGCATTTGAGAATGTGCGTTCGTTTGTGGAGGACATGTAAATTTCAGCTGTGATGAATGGTTGGTCTGATGAGCAGTTGTTACACGTAGCCAAGATTAGATTAACGGGTGAAGCGAAGATATATGTAAGGTGTTCTGAGGCCTTAAGGATGGCAGGACAGTTTAAGCAGTTGAAGAATGGGCTTTTACAAAGGTACAAGAAACAGAATAGCGCTCGGTAGTTTAGTGAGGGGTTAAGTACAATATCAAAGAGAGAGGGGGAGACGATGGAGAAGTTTGCGGACAGGATTAGGCAAATTAATGAATATACTTACTAGTTGGGTGAGAGTGATGAAGCGAATAGTGTTCTGTTACAGGAGGCCGAGCAATGGGCACTTGATGTATTTTTGAGAGGATTACCGGCGCATATGTCACGGAACCCCCCCATGAACCATGGACCTTGCCGTTGGTGGGGAGGCTTGCGTGCCTCAGCGATACAGATAGCCGTACCGTAGGCGCAACCACAACGGAGGGGTATCTGTTGAGAGGCCAGACACACGTGTGGTTCCTGAAGAGGGGCAGCAGCCTTTTCAGTAGTTGCAAGGGCAACAGTCTGGATGATTGACTGGTCTGGCCTTGTAACAATGACCAAAACGGCCTTGCTGCGCTGGTACTGCGAACGGCTGAAAGCAAGGGGAAACTACGGCCGTAATTTTTCCCGAGGGCATGCAGCTTTACTGTATGATTAAATGATGATGGCGTCCTCTTGGGTAAAATATTCCGGAGGTAAAATAGTCCCCCATTCGGATCTCCGGGCGGGGACTACTCAAGAGGATGTCGTTATCAGGAGAAAGAAAACTGGCGTTCTACGGATCGGAGAGTGGAATGTCAGATCACTTAATCGGGCAGGTAGGTTAGAAAATTTAAAAAGGGAAATGGATAGGTTAAAGTTAGATATAGTGGGAATTAGTGAAGTTCGGTGGCAGAAGGAACAAGACTTCTAGTCAGTTGACTACAGGGTTATAAACACAAAATCAAATAGGGGTAATGCAGGAGTAGGTTTAATAATGAATAAAAAAGTAGGAATGCGGGTAAGCTACTACAAACAGCATAGTGAACGCATTATTGTGGCCAAGATAGATACGAAGCCCACACCTACTACAGTAGTACAAGTTTATATGCCAACTAGCTCTGCAGATGACGAAGAAATTGAAGAAATGTATGATGAAATAAAAGAAATTATTCAGATAGTGAAGGGTGACGAAAATTTAATAGTCATGGGTGACTGGAATTCGGTAGCAGGAAAAGGGAGAGAAGGAAACGTAGTAGGTGAATATGGATTGGGGCTAAGAAATGAAAGAGGAAGCCGTCTGGTAGAATTTTGCACAGAGCACAACTTAATCATAGCTAACACTTGGTTTAAGAATCATGAAAGAAGGTTCTATACGTGGAAGAACCCTGGAGATACTAAAAGGTATCAGATAGACTATATAATGCTAAGACAGAGATTTAGGAACCAGGTTTTAAATTGTAACACATTTCCAGGGGCAGATGTGGACTCTGACCACAATCTATTGGTTATGACCTGTAGATTAAAACTGAAGAAACTGCAAAAAGGTGGGAATTTAAGGAGATGGGACCTGGATAAACTGAAAGAACCAGAGGTTGTACAGAGTTTCAGGGAGAGCATAAGGGAACAATTGACAGGAATGGGGGAAAATAATAAAGTAGAAGAAGAATGGATAGCTCTGAGGGATGAAGTAGTGAAGGTAGCAGAGGATCAAGTAGGTAAAGAGACGAGGGCTAATAGAAATCCTTGGGTAACAGAAGAAATATTGAATTTAATTGATGAAAGGAGAAAATTTAAAAATGCAGTAAATGAAGCGGGCAAAAAGGAATACAAACGTCTCAAAAATGAGATCGATAGGAAGTGCAAAATGGCTAAGCAGGGATGGCTAAGGGACAAATGTAAGGATGTAGAGGCTTATCTCACTAGGGGTAAGATATATACTGCCTACACGAAAATTAAAGAGACCTTTGGAGATAAGAGAACCACTTGTATGAACATCAAGAGCTCAGATGGAAACCCAGTTCTAAGCAAAGAAGGGAAAGCAGAAAGGTGGAAGGAGTATATAGAGGGTCTATACAAGGGCGATGTACTTGAGGACAATATTATGGAAATGGAAGAGAATGTAGATGAAGATGAAATGGGAGATACGATACTGCGTGAAGATTTTGACAGAGCACTGAAAGACCTGAGTGGAAACAAGGCCCCCGGAGTAGACAACATTCCATTGGAACTACTGACGGCCTTGTGAGAGCCAGTCCTAACAAAACTCTACCATCTGGTAAGCAAGATGTATGAAACAGGCGAAATTCCCTCAGACTTCAAGAAGAATATAATAATTCCAATCCCAAAGAAAGCCGGTGTTGACAGATGTGAAAGCCGGCCGCGGTGGCCGTGCGGTTCTGGCGCTGCAGTCCGGAACCGCGGGACCGCTACGGTCGCAGGTTCGAATCCTGCTTCGGGCATGGGTGTGTGTGATGTCCTTAGGTTAGTTAGGTTTAAGTAGTTCTAAGTTCTAGGGGACTTATGACCTAAGATGTTGAGTCCCATAGTGCTCAGAGCCATTTGAACAGATGTGAAAATTACCGAACAATCAGTTTAATAAGCCACAGCTGCAAAATACTAACACGAATTCTTTACAGACGAATGGAAAAACTAGTAGAAGCCGACCTCGTGGAAGATCAGTTTGTATTCCGTAGAAATACTGGTACACGTGAGGCAATACTGACCTTACGACTTATCTTAGAAGAAAGATTAAGGAAAGGCAAACCTACGTTTCTAGCATTTGTAGACTTAGAGAAAGCTTTTGACAATGTTGACTGGAATACTCTCTTTCAAATTCTAAAGGTGGCAGGGGTAAAATACAGGGAGCGAAAGGCTATTTACAATTTGTACAGAAACCAGACGGCAGTTATAAGAGTCGAGGAACATGAAAGGGAAGCAGTTGTTGAGAAGGGAGTAAGACAGGGTTGTAGCCTCTCCCCGATGTTATTCAGTCTGTATATTGAACAAGCAGTAAAGGAAACAAAAGAAAAATTCGGAGTAGGTATTAAAATCCATGGAGAAGAAATAAAAACTTTGAGGTTCGCCGATGACATTGTAATTCTGTCAGAGACAGCAAAGGACTTGGAAGAGCAGCTGAATGGAATGGATAGCGTCTTGAAAGGAGGATATAAGATGAACATCAACAAAAGCAAAACGAGGATAATGGAATGTAGTCGAATTAAGTCGGGTGATGCTGAGGGAATTAGATTAGGAAATGAGACACTTAAAGTAGTAAAGGAGTTTTGCTATTTGGGGAGCAAAATAACTGATGATGGTCGAAGTAGAGAGGATATAAAATGTAGACTGGCAATGGCAAGGAAAGCGTTTCTGAAGAAGAGAAATTTGTTAACATCGAGTATAGATTTAAGTGTCAGGAAGTCATTTCTGAAAGTATTTGTATGGAGCGTAGCCATGTATAGAAGTGAAACATGGACGATAAATAGTTTGGACAAGAAGAGAATAGAAGCTTTCGAAATGTGGTGCTACAGAAGAATGCTGAAGATTAGATGAGTAGATCACATAACTAATGAGGAAGTATTGAATAGGATTGGGGAGAAGAGGAGTTTGTGGCACAGCTTGACCAGAAGAAGGGATCGGTTGGTAGGACATGTTCTGAGGCATCAAGGTATCACCAATTTAGTATTGGAGGGCAGCGTGGAGGGTAAAAATCGTAGAGGGAGACCAAGAGATGAATACACTAAGCAGATTCAGAAGGATGTAGGTTGCAGTAGGTACTGGGAGATGAAGAAGCTTGCACGGGATAGAGTAGCATGGAGAGCTGCATCAAACCAGACTCAGGACTGAAGACCACAACAACAACATGTCACGGAAAGTGCGTGAAGGGAATCCGAAAGATCTGTATTCTGCCATTCACCTGGCAATTCAATGTGAGGAAATAGACGTGGCAACAGGGGTACGCGAAAAGCAAACAGTGTTTACAGCAGGTGTGAAATTTTTTAAGTGTGGTCGTACGGGACATGTCCAGTCACCGAGGAACAGAGGAAAGGGTGGAAGTCAGCAGCAGGGAGGATGGAGAAGTGGAGATAGGAGAGGTGGAAAAGCGTTAAATGGCAGATGGGGCCCAAGACCTACCTAAGGGAGCTCCCGTTTAATTTCAGTGCTACGAATACGTATGCAGAGGTGGAATGTTCAGTGGTAGGATCCATAGGAACTAAAAAGTTTAAGATTTTGTTGGACACAAGGTCGCAAGTCTCAGTGGCTACTAAGAATATAATGGGACGAAGGAAGCTAGACCCACCACGTTATAGGTTGCGTGGAGTGGCAGATAAGGAGGTCGCGCCTTAGGGGTCAGTGACAGTTGACTTTCGAATAGAGAAAGTCCGATTTAATGTACGCATGTACCATGGGTAAGCAAGGGCTACGACATGATCCTAGGAGTAGATTTCTTGCATCAACATCATGCCAAAATTGACCTTGGATAACGAACTGTGGAACTTGGTGGAATGTTATTTCAGCTAGGGGAAACTGTTGTCAATGCAATGTTCATCGTAATGAACAAACTAACTGAACTGTGTACATTAGCATTAAGGCTTACTTCGCGTGAGTGTGTGTCTAGTGGCACCGGGAAGTCGCTTTGGGTAAGTATGGAGTCGAATCTGCCTGTGGGTACAGTATGTGTTATTGAACCATTGAAGGACAATGAAGTTTTGGGTCCAGTGGGTTGTTTTGTGAAACGTAGTGTTGTACGCGTACAGGAGGGGAACGACGGGCGAGTAGTTCCCGTGAATGTGGATAATTTTAGCGCTGTAGACGTGAATTTGAGGAAAGGAGTTTTAGTAGCAAATTTGGATGTGCCAGATGACGAAGACTGGTGTTCGCGAGGTAGGCGAAGCGATCAACCACTAACTGCCGATAGAACTGCATTGCGTGAGAAAATTAAGCATTTGAAAGGAGGAGAAAGAAAGCATATGGAAGAATTATTGCGGGAATTTAAGGATTTGTTTTTTCCAGCAACTCCATTAGTTCAACATAGGATACCAACAGGGAATGAAGCACCTGTTTACCGTAAACGATACAGAATACCGAGGATTTCATTGATCAGCAGCTTGCGGACGGTATTATAGAGCATAGTAATAGATGCTGAGAAGCAGGCATTGTCGTTGTGCCTAAAAAAATCTATGGGTGGAACTAAGAAATACAGGTCCGGCCCCGGTGTCTGAGTGGTCAGCGCGAAAGATTGTCAATCATAAGGGCGCAGGTTCGATTCCCGGCTGGGTCGGAGATTTTCTCCTCTCAGGGACTGGGTGCTGTGTCGTCCTAATCATCATTATTTCATCCTCATCGACGCGTAAGTCGCCGAAGTGGCGTCAAATCGAAATACTTGCACCAGGCGAGCGGTCGACCCGACGGGAGGCCCTCGTCGTACACCATTATTATTTGGATCACTTAGGACAGTGCCAGTAGTTTTCTACGATAGATTTGACAAGTGGTTATCATCAGTTAGAGGTGGCTCCAGAGGATCGTCCTAAAACTGCTTTCTCTACACCTGGAGGCTATTACCAGTATATTAGAATGCCATTCGGTTTGAGAAACGCCCCGGCAACGTTTCAGTGGTTGCTAGACAGAGTCTTGAGGGGTTTGAAACCACGGCAGTGTCTTGTTTATTTGGATGACTATAGTGTTTTCAAGTAGCATGGAGCAACATAGACAGCTGTTAAGGGAAGTCTTTATGAGGTTAAGAGCAGCTCATTTGCCGTTGAGCCTGGAGAAGCGACATTTTGCATTAGAAGAAGTAAAATATTTGGGTCATATTATCAGTAAGGACGAAGTGCGAACAGTCCGAGGTTGGTACAGACTATAAGGGATTTTCGGGAACCGAAAACAGTTAAGGAAGTGCAATCCTTCATCGGAATTTTCAATTTCTATCGAAATTTCGTTAAGGATTTTGCAGATATAGTGCAGCTGTTGACACGATTGTTACGGAAGGGTGTGAAATTTGAGTCGATAGAAGAGCGCCAGAAAGCGTTTGACAAACTGAAAGAAGTTTTAACATCACGTCCGGTTCTTGTGTTTCCAGATTTTGAAAAGGAGTTTACACTAGCATGTGATGCCTAGAATCAATCATTAGGGTGTGTTCTTATTCAGGAAATTGATGGGAAAGAACATCCTGTAGCCTATGCGTCTAGGCAGTTGAATGCAGCAGAGAGGAATTACTCAACAACTAAGAGGGAGATGCTTAGCGTGATCTATGGAATCACATATTTTAAATGTTATTTATATGGGCGAAGATTTCCGGTAGTGCCGGCCGGGGTGGCCGAGCGGTTCTAGGCGCTACAGTCCGGAACCGCGCGACCGCTACGGTCGCAAGTTCGAATCCTGCCTCGAGCATGGATGTGTGTGATGTCCTTAGGTTAGTTAGGTTTAAGTAGTTCTAAGTTCTAGGGGACTGATGACCTCAGAAGTTAAGTCCCATAGTGCTCAGAGCCATTTGAACCATTTCCGGTAGTGACTGATCATGCTGCATTGAAGTGGTTGTTGGGGTTGAAGTATCCGTCCACTAGACTCGCTAGATGGGCTGTGAGGCCTAGTGAATTCTACTACGAGGTGGTGCAAAAGCCTGGGAAGAAGCACGGTAGTGCGGATGCATTAAGTAGGAAGGTGGCAAAAGTAGAAGTCATAGCAGTATGGCAAAAATTACAGGATGCGGGCAACGATTGTAATTTGTATCGTAAACAGCCACAATTTAATATGTACGACGGTCTTCTGTGCATGGAAACAAAGTTAGGGCCAAGGGTAGTAGTGCCAGCGAAGTTGAGGGATAAGGTTTTAAACAAAGCACGTGATCAGTTCATTTTAGAGCAAGAGGGGGCGCATATCAGCTGAACAGCTTGTGCAAAATGTCACTCAGTATAGGGAAAGGCAACGGCAATTAACGATCATTTTGAACACCCCTGTGCCAAGTGTCATCACAGCCTTAACTTTGTTATGTGTTGTTTTCTTCTGATCAGGTGAAGAGCTACTTCCAAGGGGGAACCAAGGGTAGTCCAAGTTCCAGTGGCTTGGATACCGAGGGTGTGAGACGAGTAGGTAAGGGGTTGATCGAGCAGCGGTCGTCCAATAAGGAATTTTTACTTCTTGTTTCATGTCATGGTTTTAAGGGACACTAGTCCACATTTAAGTTTTCTAATAGTAAGGAAATATGCCATAGGTACCGACCCAAATAAGTTAAGGGCTAGTCAAGGGTCGACCTGGGGACCGAGTCTTTCCGAAGAGGGGAATAATGTAGCTGCACCACAGGTAAGATTCGGTGTAACATTTCTGAGTGCACAAGTTACAGCCTGGTGTGGGCCTGTTGATAGTAAGTTAGCTGACCACCGGTTGCGAGGTAGAATGGAGGCCACAGGGCTATCGAACTACTGAAAAGCGTAAACGCAGCGGTTTGCACAGCACAAGTTACAGGCAGAAGGGGCCCATTGGCGCAACCTAGGTGTTGTGAGTATGTGACGTGGAGCAGTGCGCTAGAAAACAGAGGCACACAGCCGTGTATAAATAGGTGCGGGTTTCTAACAAGATTCATTCAAGTGTGGCAGCTCTCCTGGACGGCGGGGCGTGTCACACCATCAGCTACACGCAGCAGCAGATGGGGCACCAGCATTCCAGTCCACAGCAGGTCGTTGGTTCGACCCTCTGAGGCCAACGCGGGGTCCGTAGCCAGCCAGCGCCAGCCACTCCACAACTCGCTGCCGTGGGCAGTTGTCCTGGCTTCCAACACACGCTGGAGGCATTCTGAGGTGAGGGCCGTAGAGTCGGATACTGGATCGCCGACGCTCCTTGTCGCCACGATCTCAGCCACGCCAGCAAAGAAGAACGCAGCTGGCCGTCTGCGGCTCCCAGTGGAGCAGCGCTGAGTCAATGGGGAAGAAGAACGCTGAGTCGGCTGCCAGCGCAGCCCTGACAATGTGGCCCTACAAGGCTGACGCACAACAGCGAATTGCATTGGGTCGCTGGGTCGGTGGCCTCAGCATTGAGGGACGCTGCGACGCAGACCAAGGTAAACGGGGCACTGTAGTGGAAACAAATAAATCACTTGGAAAGCTCGGACTTGTTTTAATATGGTACTTCTACCTCTTCCCACTACACTGGTCATCTTGATACACTCAGTGGCAGAAGTCGCCACTACAGTTCATTTTGTGTCATGTGTGATGTATATTTATGTACGGAAATACCAGAACTGGTCTTCTAACCCGTTTACAATATGTCCTTGAAGAGATAACAACTCTAAGAAATAGCCACAGTTTGCTGAATTGACATTTTATATGCCAAATCAATTGAAGCAGCAATGTTAACTGCGTCAAACATTTTGTTTTGACAAGCATTTTGTAAATGGAATCTATTTTCTTCATTTTTCTTTATTCGTTCACTTAAATGCTTTAGGTCCTTACAGCTGACTGTTGTTCACAATCCTTCATCACCAAATAACACAAAACACAAACAAAATAAGTTTTGCTTCTCTTCAATCACTATTAACCAAGGCGTTTTACGGAACCATGTGTTGCAGAAAGTTCTCTTCTACTTTCCGTCAAGTTGAGACATCGAGAAATCTTTTGGTTCATGTGGATCTAACCGCTTGGTATCCAGCTTCTTTCCACACTGAATAAATGAAAGGGCGTTTTAAGCAAACAATCTACTTTATCAATCCTTAAATCACTGTATGAAGACTCGAGTTTCAACTACACAGCCCCAGAATACGGGACACTAGTGAGAGGAGGCCTCGTTTGCTGTTTTCCACATTTCCCACTAATGAATAGCTGTAAGGAGGGGGGGGAGGGAAATGGGGGGAATGCAGTAAGGCATGTGACAGCAACTACAGTTAACTGCTACGGGCCCAAGGGGGCTGGTCCTAAACACTGTGAAGACTTGTGGACATGTGGGCCAGGGGAGGAGAGTGAGAACATGACAGGGGCGGTGGGGTTCGCTGGGGTGACTGCAGTTTCAGGAGATAGGGATGTGAGAGTAAGAACCATCTGCCGCTGGCCTCACTGTGTGGTTGTGGTGCAGTGAAAGAGGGTTACACGTGTGGTGGCCCATCCACCGGGGCTGTGGTTGCTGGTTCGCTGTTATGCTTCAGTGAGCATCAAGGTGGAGGAGGAGAAACCACTTGATCACATCACTATAAATGCAGGTCGGCAGTGTGGATGTGTACAGGGCTACAGGCCATCTGCCGTTGGCTTTGGCTTTGGATTAATGTCTGTCTGCAACAGAGAGAACTGAGTCTGATTACTTCAGCTTCCTGTCAGTCATACTGCGCCACAATCATGTCATACTCGAAATGTCTGATATAAAACTGAAAAAAAATATATCAACAAAATTTTGGTGGGACTGGGTCCCTCTATCGCTTTAGAGTGATCCACCCTTTCTTTTCCTAAACCTTCATGCATTGTCACAGTAATCCCTTTCCTTTGTAGTTATCACAGAGTGCCTTGTTACCATTCTTAAAATAGGTACAATAACTGTCATTGTCTAATCATCAGGAATCTCTCCATGTGTCCATGCTATCCTCATTATTCACTTTAGCCACAGAATTCTGACAGGTCCTGTGGCTCTGATTGTTGCCACTGTGATGTCATCTAATCCAAGAGCTTTGCCATTTGTAATTTCTAATATATTTTTCCCTGCATCTAGCATCTGCAGATCTTTTCTCTTTATTTCCTCTGTACTTGAGTTGTTTCTTTTGTCTACCTCTCTTTCATTACATGTATTTGTTTCATCCTGTCCTTCATGCAGTTATGTGAAGTAGTCTTTCCATACATTCAGTACTTCTTCTTGCTTCCACCAAGATCTTCCTTCTCTGATGATGACTTTTGGAGTATTTTCTTTTTACTTCCTTCTGAAACCTAGTATGTTGTGTAATATCTTCCTGTCATCCTTAAAATTGTCTTCTATTTCTTTTGTGAATTTTTCCCAAGACATACGCTCACAAAATGCTATTATTTTCCTCATTGCTCTACTGTCCTTTGCATTTGTCACTATTATGATCCATTCTTTTTTTGAACCATGCTCTCCATTCATTCTTCTTCTTCTTGACTGCTTCTGCAGTTCTCTCATATCACAGTGGAGTCTCTTTGTGTCTGAATTATACTGATCCCCTTCCACTGCCTCGATTAGGGCCTGTTTGAACCTCCTCCAGTCTTCCTCTGCATCCTCGCTCTCAAACTTGGAAGCTGTGTCTTAATCTTTTTCTTGTATATCTTTTGAGTTGCTCTATCTTCCTGTGTGATGCATCCTGAATTTCATGAACATTCATACCAATAGTCTGTCATCACATTCAAGATTAATGTTTGATATCTTTTTCTTGTATATCTTTTGAGTTGCTCTATCTTCCTGTGTGATCCATTCTGAATTTCATCAACATTCTTACCAATAGTCTGTCATCACATTCAAGATTAATGTTTGATATCACTTTCAGTTCTATCAGGCATCTTCTGATTTCTTCAGTTACTATTATACAGTCTATTATGAAGTTCTGTTCCAAAGTCCGAGTTGTGACTATCTCATTTCTTATACCATGTATTACAAATTATCCATTTATTTTTCAGATATGTGTCTGGCAATACCTCCCACTCCTTATCTTCTCTGTGGCTTTTTATGACAATTTCATATCTTCATCTATTATCCACAGCTATACAGTCTCTTACAATCACAGTCTTGTTACATGTTACAGCATCTTCCAGCATAGTGTAATAGGATGACCGGAGCGGGTGACGTGGTCAGGGTTGTAGGGCGTGGCTGGGTAGAAGAAGGAGGTTATTTTTAGCAATTTTCCTCTTTATTGTTGGTTCTTTTACACATTTTCCGGTAGCTCAGCCCCACTGCTCATGTCGTGGTGGAGATGTGCTGATGCGCGCAGCCCCGGGGAATGTGGCACCGCGCTCTGTCAGTGGCCTCACGGGTGGTAAGTGGTTAGCAGCACGAGGCCCAGCCCAGCATGCCTCCTGCAGACGTGGCGGCTCGTGACAACGCTGGGAGTCGCCGGTGCAGCAGCTGGCAACATCCTTCGCTGGACGGTCCTCGGGGACAGCGTCAGTGATGACGACGACGTAACAGCGACCGAATGCCCACTCGGTCGAACCGAATGGCGACGCCCACCTCTGATGCCCTTAAATAGTGCAGACTGCTGCTGAATTAGAACGTTCTTGATGAGTTGGCTAACCAACCGCGCCACTCGCGGCACGCGCCTGTGTAATTTTGCTAACGCTGCATTCTCGCTGTTGATGGCTGCTGCACACATACACACATACCGACGCTCGTTGCAAAACTGTGTCACCTGCATAATGCACCAGCCGGCCTTCTTCCGCCGTCTGCCGTGGGGCTGGCGCATCGTGCACTGAAACACACTAAATCACAATTTCACACCACAATATTACATTAGATAAGTCAATTCAAAATACATATTACAGATCTGCAACATATACAACATGAATATCATACAACATTTTCACAAAATTGTGCTAAAGGCTCTTTACATACAGCAGGCAGGAACATTATAGCATTAATAGTGTTATTGTTACCTGTACATCACAAGTTCCAATAGCTACAACTTCATGTAGTTTATAATCTTATTTTTTTATATTCTGCATGAGTGGGCAAGATGACTTGTTTAATCAGACAGTAACATTTTTAATTCACTTACTTTTATTTCTACACACAGCATAAGTGTGCACCAAAAAGGTGTAAGTAATGACTGTTTTAATATACCTTTGCTTATTAGGTCACATCAGACACAAAAATCCCTTTCTGGGGTAAAAACAGTGATTTATTAAGAATAATTTTACTTTCTTTTTAAATTCATTAACATCTTTTTTCGATGCTAGAAGGTGCTTATATAATTTTGTTTCCATACATTTATCACCATTACTCTATAAGTTTGTTGAGTGGGAAACCAGTCATAGAGAGGTTTTTGACCTTACATCATGATGGTGGCCATTCATATTTCTGTCAGGTTTGTTAATGCTTTTCATAGAAAAATGAAGTATTTATAATATGTATCGGTATGGAAGTGGAAACATATTCAACCTTTAAAAAATGGTTTACATGTTCATCTTTGCTGTTTGAATTAAATTGTTTGACTACTTTCTTTTGACGTGCAAACAACTTAACTGACTTTATTTTGACACAAAAAAATAATGCCATAATAAAGTACTGAGTGGAAATAGCATAACACATTGTTATCAGTCTACTTGTGTTTATAGCATTCCTTATTGATCTGATCATAAATCTTACTTTTTCTGAATTTTGTGCTAGTTAAATCAATGCACCTCTTTCAAGTAAGGGTATCAGTTATGGAAACCCCTAAGAATTCACTTTCACTGCGAAATTCAACATTATCATTGTTCAGTGATACAGTTGGCACCAGTAGATTTCTATTTTAGGCAGTGTGCAAAGTCAGTCTAACTCTCATTTTCACATTAAGAAGCAACCTGTTACCCTTAAGACATGAGTTTAATTGATCTGTGGTTCTATCTACAGCAGACCGGAGAGTTTCTTGTGAAGCAGATATGAAAACAGTGGTGTCATCGACAAACAGCACTGGTGTCTGATAGGCTATGTGGAAGATCATTTGGGTAAAGTAAAACATCAAGTGGCCTAAGAATGAGCCTTGGGGAACACCTTGCTTTATGGTTTGTGTGGAACAACGTGCATGAATGGTTGTTCCTGATGGCTCGATTTCGTTTAGTTCAACAAACTGCTGTCGATCTTTCAGATAGCTTTTATACCAATCAGGGGTGCTTCCTCTTATTCCATAGGAATAAATATTTTGCAGCAGGAAGCTGTGATTAAACATGTCGATTGTGACATCTCGAAAAATACAAATGTCTGGAAATTTTTTGTCGACCACCTCCAGAGTAAGATCTGATAAGTCATGTATTGCAACAGCAGTAGTTATCTTTGCTTGGAAGCCAAATTGAGTAAGTGAGAGGATTTTTGTTTTGGTTGCAAATGAATTAAGTCTGATGACCATTATATATTCAAATACTTTACTAAATGTTGAGAGCACCGCAATAGGTCGATAGTGGCTAGGATCTTCTTTACTTCCTTTTTTATGAACATGTATGATCTCCAAAATTTTTAGATTACTAGGAAATGTAGCATTCACGAATGTAGAGTTTACTGTGTGTGTGCCAATGCTTTATGATAAAGTTACCGAAATAATGAAGGAGAAAGCACGGGTTTTCAGCTTGCCCAACAAATGATTTTTCTTTGTTTTGCTAAGAATATTTTTTCTATCTTTGTTTATGATTGTCAGGGCACAAATTTGGTTCTAATTTTATAAACGATTAGTCTTGAGGTTGTCAGTCAGATTTTCAACTGTTTTTTTGAAGTAGTGGTTGAATTCATTTGCTGTCTATTTTTTATAGATGCATAATATTCCATTTATTTTTAGCTTAACGTCACTTTGTACTTGTTTTCCTCTACCAGTCTTCACATTAACGATTTGTCACATGCATTTGCTTTTATTTGGTGATTGTTGTAGGAGGTTATCATTTTGTAGCTTTTGGGCTGCACTGACTAATTACAATTATATATTAATACCTTCAGCTGCTGATGGGTATTGATATACATCAATGGGGACAGGTGAAAATGTGTTCTCCGACCAGGACTCGAACCTGGGATCTCCTGCTTTCATGGCAGACGCTCTATCCCTCTGAGCCACCGAGGACACAGAGGATAGTGCAACTGCAGGGACTATCAGGCCCACACCTCCCGCAAGACCCACATTCTCATCTTATATGTCCACACACTATATTCGTAGTGCCCCTACCCAACACACTCATTACTCGCAGATGACATTCTTACCAAGTCCCGTAAGAGTTCGGGTAATATGTGTGCATCCACACAGAAGAAGAAGGTCATGGCGGTATTGCCAGAACTATATACTTATATGGATATGGTGTCTGTTCTTTCGGACACCTGACCTGCCAGTGTGCAATTGCTTTGTGTGTGGAGCCCTCAGCTATAAGATGTATCACAACAACCCTCATATTCTTCAAGAACTGCAACAGAAATTTTCGGGTGAGACTGCAGCAATTTCAGCACTCTTATCTTTGATCCGCCTTAAGCAACTTGCTGATTAGAATCCAAAGGTGCCAAGAGATGAATGGTTATCACTTTCAGCATTTGCTAAGTCAGGTTACTACTGTATTTCCTTTCCTCTGCTGTGTTTTTTTATACCCTGGAAATCTGTTCTCTGGGCTGTTTTTATTTGCTTCATCCTGTATTTCTTAAATTCTTCACTACTGCCTAGTTTGGTTTTGCTAATCTAGAAAATTTCTCTTTTCGTTTGAGATGATCTGATGATTCCAGGCGTGATCCAGCTGGAGAGTTACCTGTCCTGTTTATACTTTTTGTTTGTAAGGGGAAGTGACAGTTAACATTATAGCAGAAAGTGTCTAGAAATGCTTGACATTTGCTCTGTCTACAGTTTGGGCCTCATATACATTTTGCCAGTTTTCCTTCTCCATACCAGAGAGGAAAGTGTGCACATTGCTTTTATTGAACTTTCTTCTCTGTACAGCGCTTTTTAAGGCTTGTTCAATGGCAAGTAAACCTGTGCAACTAATGCATTGTGGTCTGAGAATCCTAAATTTACAGAAGATACTGTGCAAGCGATGTTACTGGCCACCTGGTTCAGACCACTAATACTATAATTTCTTAACTTGGTTAACCATTGTGTCAAGGTTGTAGCTGTTCACAAAATGTTTGAAGCTTAAATGGCTAGTGTCTTCAGAGAGAAGATTTATGCTATAATCACCATATATTAAAATACTATAAGATTTTCTTATACTTAATTTTTCTATTACTAGTGAAAGCTTTTTATAGAAGGTGCTCATGGTGCCATAGGGTGGTCTGTAGGCTGTTATTACATAAACAATGAAGTCTGTAAGTTCTATGGCTGACAGTTCCATTTTTTTTTTTCAAAACTATGGGAGTTGCATATGTCTAGTGTTGTGGCAGTAACATTGTCTTTTACAAATATGCAGCTCTCTCCAACTCTAAGAGTTTTTCTTGAAAAGTGGTTCACAGGTCTGAATTGTGGTAACAAAGCCCTTTCAATTTCAAAAGACCTATGAAATGTTCATTAACACGCAATATCTGTGCATCTGGTAGATTACCTCCATTTGTAATTAAAATTTCTAATTCATTTAGTTTATTTTTATTCCTTGCAAATTATGAAAATAATCTTTCAGTTCAAGGAATTTCTTTTTAGGTTGCATTGTACATTGATGAGATTTATTAGACACTATTTTGTTGATTATAATTGACTGATGCAGTTCACTGGAAGCATTACAGTGGATCTCAACCTCATTTGGAGATGATATATTTTCTCCTTCTTAGCAGAGAGTAAATCCTCCTTCTAAGATTATTCTGCCTTGGTCTTACATTAACGTTTAGAGGAGATGTTCTTGCTGGTACTTTTGAGGCTAGATCTGCTGTTGCTACTGCTGCTGTTGTCTTTAATGGGTGCCCTGTTGTGGTTTCCAGATCCCAGCTTGGTTGTAATTTATGTATTCTTCTGAAGAGGTATCTTTGAAGGTGCCAATGACGACATCATCTCTCCTTCATCAACTCTGGAACTGTCTTCCTGAGGAACTTGGCATTGATGTCCTGATCCATTCTATTGATGGCCTGTGTCAATCCTGACATTTGTAATACATTGTGGAATATTTTGACGTTCTGTTCTGTTCCCTTAACTGTGAATCGACCTCTGATTATGGAGTCCATGCAGGTCCAGACGGCAGGAGAGTATCTTGGTCTCCTTGTACTTTTTAATGTGTCCCAAATCTCCCATAGAAATGTAGGCTCCACGGAAAACAGTATCGCTGAACAGGAGGCAAAGATTTGTGCCCTTCAGGCTGATTTAGAACATGCAAAATTTTAATTAGGTGGGTTGAAGGTGGGAAAATATGGTGAGAAATGGATAAAAGGCGAAAGGATTATAGCTCTTCAACTACTTCATTTAAATTTCAGTCTACATTATCAAATTATAAGTTTAACTTGTTACCTATAGTAGGAGGAGAAGAGTCCCATCCAGCTGTAGGACGTAGAAGGGTGGAGCAGACTTCTAACCAAGTGACAGACGACATAGCGAATTTGTGTAAAGATGTTGACAAAGAGGATCGGGTTATCGTAGCAGGTGGAGCAGGGAACGCCTGGCTAAAGACAGAAATTTCAGCATTAGGGGTGACCTGAGTGAAATAGGAGTAGCAACTGCTCAAACAAGTATGAGTTTTGTAGAGGTCCTGGAGCCCTTGTTACCACTGCTGTGAGCCGTGTAAACACTGAATTGAGCAGCCTGCTGACGTGTGAAATGAAATCTCATATCAGTACAGTATCAGTTACTAAAATTGGAAGACGGAGATGAATTAGACACGGCCCACACATGAATAGAAAGGGAAAGACAGGTGATTGAGCTTCTTGCAGAAAATGTATGGCGGCCACCATCACACAAAGCATGAGTATAGTGATTTCTCGTGTCAGAGAGCTACCTGTTTAGGTTAGACTCAGGATTTGGGCACCCTTTTGAGAAGTTAAAATAACAGAATAATCCCATAAAATGCTTAAGAAAGCACAGAAAAGTAGGATTAGCTTATTTCATCAGAGTATTAGACGACTGAGTAATCAGGTAGAAGAGCTTCTTGTCTGTTTGGAGAATTCAGAGAACTCAGGAAACGTAGCTACCTTGTGCCTATCTGAGCACCACTTAACCACAGAATTGGAGGCGTTAAGTACAAATGATTACACTTGAGCATCTTGCTTATGTAGAAGTAACTAGATGAAAAGGAGGATTTGTTTCATACATTAAGACAGAATAGAAGTTCAAAAGCATTGAGAAAAGTTCATTTTGTAGTGCTCAGTATATATAAGTGTGTGCTTGTGAATCAACACTGAAAATAGGTCACTTCTAATTTTAATTGTATATAGATCTCCACTGGGAAATTTTGGACTGTTTATGAGGTATTTGGCTTCCTTATTATGCTACTTGTCAGAAAGCAGCAAGCAGTTAATAGTCTGTGGTGATTTCATTCTAGATTTTCTATAACAGTGCCGGCGACAGCGAGCCATACTTCATGTGTGAAGCGCGTGCAGGCCGCAGACGCGTCAAGGCCCGGCCTGTAGTTCGGCTTTGGTCGGTCGTTCTCGGAAGTACCCTGAACAGCGCAACATTTCATTTGGCTTCGTTATGCGGCATTTTTCGGCCGGCACAAACCTCTGAGTTCGGCACAATAATGCTCTCTGTGGTGTTTAGCTTTCGCTACTAGTTCTTGGTATGAAGGAGGTTCACACGTCCAGAGGCTGTTTGCACGCAAAGAGGCCATCTGGCGATCTGTTGTCACAATCCTCCAGAAGGAATGGGAATGGCAAAAGAGAGGGATGAGCATTATCAGTTCGCGTAAGCAACAAGTACTGTGTATGTGCTATGAAACGACATTATAACGCCATGCAGAAAGAATTTAAAATTGAAGATGACAACGAAAGAGCAGAAAGTTACAGAATTCGACAGACAGGATTAATTGTTCTGTACATAAAAAGCTCTTTGTGCTAAATATGCAGGCCAGGAGCATCCAAAGAAATTAGTGGTATGAATATAAAACTTCTGCAGTCATATGTATTATTCTATTGTCAGCTGCAGCAGTTTTCGGTGAAACTGAACCAGTGGCAACTCATAAGTATACATTCTGGGTGTTAACAAAAATTTAGATTAAGATAAATTTGAGACTGTGAAATTAATGGCATCTACATTTACATCTACATCCATACTCCGCAAGCCACCTGACGGTGTGTGCCGGAGGGTACCTTGAGTACCTCTATCGGTTCTCCCTTCTATTCCAGTCTCGCATTGTTTGTGGAAAGAAGGATTGTCGGTATGCCTCTGTGTGGGCTCTAATCTCTCTGATTTTATCCTCATGGTCTCTTCGTAGGAGGGAGCAATATACTGCTTGACTCCTCGGTGAAGGTATGTTCTCGAAACTTCAACAAAAGCCCATACCGAGCTACTGAGCGTCTCTCCTGCAGAGTCTTCCACTGGAGTTTATCTATCATCTCCCTAACGCTTTCGCAATTACTAAATGATCCTGTAACGAGGCGCGCTGCTCTCCGTTGGATCTTCTCTATCTCTTCTATCAACCCTATCTGGTACGGATCCCACACTGCTGAGTAGTATTCAAGCAGTGGGCGAACAAGCGTACTGTAACCTACTTCCTTTGTTTCCGGACCGCATTTCCTTAGGATTCTTCCAATGAATCTCAGTCTGGCATCTGATTTAACGATGATTAATTTTATATGGGCATTCCATTTTAAATCACTCCTAATGCGTACTCCCAGATAATTTATGGAATTAACTGCTTCCAGTTGCTGACCTGCTATATTGTAGCTAAATTATATGGGATCTTCCTTTCTGTGTATCCACAGCACATCACACTTGTCTACATTGAGATTCAATTGCCATTCCTTGCACCATGAGTCAATTAGCTGCAGATCCTCCTGCATTTCAGTACTTACAACCTCTCGATATACCACAGCATCATCCACAAAAAGCCTCAGTGAACTTCCGATGTCATCCACAAGGTCATTTATGTGTATTGTGAACAGCAACGGTCCTACGACACTCCCCTGCGGCACACCTGAAATCACTCTTACTTCGGAAGACTTCTCTCCATTGAGAATGACATACTGCGTTCCGTTATCTAGGAACTCTTCAATCCAATCACACAATTGGTCTGATAGTCCATATGCTCTTACTTTGTTCATTAAACGACTGTGGGGAACTGTATCGAACGCCTTGCGGAAGTCAAGAAACACGGCATCCATCTGGGAACCCGTGTCCATGGCCCTCTGAGTCTCGTGGACGAATAGCGCGAGCCAGGCCTCACACGATCGTCCTTTACGGAACCCATGTTGATCCCTACAGAGTAGATTTCTAGTTTCCCGAAAAGTCATTATACTCGAACATAATACGTGTTCCAAAATTCTACAACTGATCGACATTAGAGATATAGGTCTATAGTTCTGCACATCTGTTCGACGTCCCTTCTTGAAAACGGGGATGACCTGTGCCCTTTTCCAATTCTTTGGAACGCTACGCTCTTCTAGAGACCTACGGTACACCGCTGCAAGAAGGGGGGCAAGTTCCTTCGCGTACTCTGTGTAAAATCGAACCGGTATCCCATCAAGTCCAGCGGCGTTCCCTCTTTTGAGCGATTTTAATTGTTTCTCTATCCCTCTGTCGTCTATTTCGATATCTACCATTTTGTCATCTGTGCGACAATCTAGAGAAGGAACTTCAGTGCAGTCTTCCTCTGTGAAACGGCTTTGGAAAAAGACATTTAGTATTTCGGCACTTAGTCTGTCATCCTCTGTTTCAGTACCATTTGGGTCACAGAGTGTCTGGACATTTTGTTTTGATCCACCTACCGCTTTGACATAAGACCAAAATTTCTTAGGATTTTCTACCAAGTCAGTACATAGAACTTTACTTTCGAATTCATTGAACGCCTCTCGCATAGCCCTCCCTACATTACATTTCGCTTCGCGTAATTTTTGTTTGTCTGCAAGGCGTTGGCCATGTTTATGTTTGCTGTGAAGTTCCCTTTGATTCCGCAGCAGTTTTATAACGCGATTATTGTACCACGGTGGCTCTTAAAATCTCTTACGATCTTGCTTGGCACATACTCATCTAACGCATATTGTACTATGGTTTTGAACTTTGTCCACTGAGCCTCAACACTATCTGTGCTTAAAACAAAACTTTTGTGTTGAGCCGGCAGGTACTCTGAAATCTGCTTTTTGTCACTTTTGCTAAACAGAAAAATCTTCCTACCTTTTTTAATATTTCTATTTACGGCTGAAATCATCGATGCAGTAACCGCTTTATGATCGCTGATTCCCTGTTCTGCGTTGACTATTTCAAATAGTTCTGGTCTGTTTGTCACCAGAAGGTTTAATATGTTATCGGCACGAGTCGGTTCTCTGTTTAACTGCTCAACGTATTTTTCAGATAAAGTACTTTAAAAAAATTTCACTGGATTCTTTGTCCCTGCCACCCGTTTTGAACGTTTGAGTCTCCCAGTCTATATCCGGCAAATTAAAATCTCTACCCAGAATTATAACATGGTGAGGAAATCTACTCGAAATATTTTCCAAATTATCCTTCAGGTGCTCAGCCACAACAGCTGCTGAGCCAGGGGGCCTATAGAGACATCCAATTACCATGTCTGAGTCTGTTTTAACCGTGACCTTCACCCAAATTATTTCACATTTCGGATCTCCGTCAATTTCCTTCGATACTATTGCACTTCTTATCGCTACAACCACGCCTTCCCGCCTCCCCCTTCACTGTCCAGCCTGTCTCTGTGGTATACATTCCAATCTGAGTTTAGAATTTCATTACTGTTTACATCTGGTTTCAGCCAACCTTCTGTCCATAGTACTATGTGCGCATTGTGACCGTTTATTAATGAGAGCAGTTCTGGGACCTTCCTATAGACGCTCCTGCAATTTACTATTAGCACATTAATATTGTCATTCCCTGTTGCATTTTGCCTACTCCTCCCTTGCCGCGTCTCAGGAGGTGTCTTGTCGCGCCTATGGAGGGAATTCTCTAACCTAAAAAACCCACATGTGCAGTCCACACGTACTCCGCCACCCTTGTAACCGCTTCCTGCGTGTAGTGCACGCCTGACCTATTCAGGGGGACCCTACATTTCTCCACCCGATAGCGGAGGTCGAGAAATTTGCAGCCCAGATCTCCGCAGAATCGCCTGAGCCTTTGGTTTAAGCCTTCTAGTCGGCTCCAAACCAGAGGACCGCGATCGGTTCTGGGAACGATACTACAAATAGGTAGCTCAGATTCCATCCCACGAGCGTGGCTTTCCGCCTTCACCAACTCCGCCAACCACCTGTACGAACTGAGGATGACCTCTGAACCGAGACGGCAGGAGTCATTGGTGCCGAAGTGAGCAACAACTTGCAGTCGGGTGCACCCAGTGCTCTCTATCGCCGCCGGCAGAGCCTCCTCCACATCTCGGATGAGACCCCCCAGCAAGCAGACAGAGTGAACACTGGTCTTCTTCCCCGACCTTTCCGCTATTTCCCTAAGGGGCTCCATCAAAAATGGTTCAAATGGCTCTGAGCACTATGGGACTTAACATCTATGGTCATCAGTCCCCTAGAACTTAGAACTACTTAAACCTAACTAACCTAAGGACATCACACAACACCCAGCCATCACGAAGGCTCCATCACCCGCCTAACGTTTAAGCTCCCAATCACTAATAAACCCCTCCCCCCGTTTGCCTGCTCGGACCTTGCTGAAGGAGCGGCCACATGTCCACTCACAGGCAGATGGGGCGATGACACACGGCCAGCCTCCACATTGACCCTTCGCCTCGTGCGCCGCGAACGCCGCGAACGCCGCTGAACCCGCCACTCCCCTTCGGTACCCGCGAAAATGTCTCGACAGCAGGGACCATGGGTGAAGCATGTAACACCTGGGGTGTACCATGCGACGCACCAGACTCCCCACTGCCGCTACACTCCGAGGCAGCAGCCTGAAGACGGCTGACCGCGGCCATCAACACGTTCAGCTGTTCACGAACAGTGGCCAGCTTCTCCTGCGTCCGTACACAGCAGTCACACATCCTATCCATCCTAAGAAATCAATTTACTGTAGAGAGTTAATCAACTTTTAACTAGACTGCTGATTCACTAAAGGCGGCTGATAGTTGACTAAACTGTGGTTACTAGACACTTCTTGTAGAAAACAATGAAAATAGCACTACCTGTCTCTGGACTGTATTGAAAACAAACACTAGCACTACTCGCATCTGCTGTATAATAGTTATACTTATCAACAAGTTTATGCAGCTATAGCCACTGCCAATAACAATAATAATGGCAGTAATAATAATAATAATCTGCATAACTCATCTGTCAAAAGAAAGAAACGCTTTTGTGGAACTTTGTTGTTTGTACATAATTAAGTACAGTTTAGGGTAATAACGAAATAATGTGTAAGTGCGCGATAACTGTTAAAAGTGTCTTAGTTTGCGGCAAGTATAATCAAAAATTTTATTTTCGGTACGGAAAGATCGACCCTTCAATGAGAAGTGACGACATAAATGAAAGCAAGTCACCACTGAGAAGTTCCAGAGAGTTATTGCCACAATTAGACAACACCACTGTTATCGTAATAAATGTGGCAGTAGGATATGAGTGTCTTGTGTCAATAGGAAAATAGAAACTCATAGTTCAGTGCTACAAAAACTACCTTCAAAAATTCGTCTATGTGAAATTAATAGATGTTAGCAAAATAAACCGAGATGAACTCAGGCAGGAAGGACTACACATGAACAGGAATCGAAAATTAAGGTTAGTGAATTAAATAAAAGTTTTCTGTGCCCCATTCACCAACAAGAAGGAACCATTTGCACCAGGTTATAATCATAAAAGCATTTTTAGAGAAAAGAACCAGTACAGTCGCGATCAACCAGGCAAACTAGGTGTATGTGAACCCTGTGCACTCAGTGTAATCACACATGTAGGAGATAAGTACAACAGCGAAGATAAACTTAGTTTCCCTCTCACAGTACACTACAACTTCCACAGATGTAAAAAATGAAATTAGCATACTGCATCTTTGGCCAGG
Organism: Schistocerca serialis cubense; assembly: GCF_023864345.2. Classification (NCBI taxonomy): domain Eukaryota; kingdom Metazoa; phylum Arthropoda; class Insecta; order Orthoptera; family Acrididae; genus Schistocerca; species Schistocerca serialis. The sequence goes on from NC_064640.1 coordinate 311,216,167, forward strand.
AGGCCCCTATCCGAGGAAGTTCAGCAGCCAAGTGCAAGTCTTATTTCAGTCAATACCACACCGGGCAGCTTGTGCGCTGGTGAGGAGGATGAAATGATGATGAGGACAACACAACACCCTATCCCCAAGCAGAGAAAATCTCCAATCCGGCGAGGAATTGAACCCGGTCCCAATTGCATGGGAGGCGAGCACGTTACCGTCCAGCTAAGCAGGTGGACAGCCACAGATGTATAAACAGTGAACAAAACACAGGGACCACTTAACAGGATACATGTGAATGTGCAGCACCTTACAAAGAAACTTAGTATATACAGTTATTTGTACATGAGCAGTCACCACAAGTGTTAGTATTAATTCAACATAGTCTAAAATGTAATGAGATTAACTATTATAAAGTAGATGGTTTTCCACTGGGAAACAGTTATTGTAGGAAACAGCATAAGGTTGGAGGCGTGGCAATCTTTGTGAGAGAATATATTTATTGTAAGAAACTTAAATTTATTAAAAAATACAGTGAAGAAGAGATATTAAGAATTAAGTGGTATTTGCAATTCAACTAAAAGAGCCTGGAGTCAACGTAGTAAAACGTAAAGTAGTAGGAATATACAAACCACCTTATGCAGATGTAATCCATTTTCCCAATAGCTTCAATACCATAATTAGGCAAACTGGTGCCAATGACCTTACTATACTTGGAGACCTTAACATTGATACAAACTCTAACAACATAGGTAACATAAGACTTGTAGATGTATTAACTTTATATAATCTTAGAAATATAGTTACCGTGGATGCCAGGGTCTCATATTCTAGTTTTACCAGGGCAGATTATACAATAGGTAATGAAACTGCTTAAGACACTGTTAAGTATAGTAACATAGTCTTTTACTATTTGGAGCACATTGCACAACAGATGGAATAGGAATATAGGAAAAGAGCTCCTAAAATAATACCAAAAACTTTTGAAAAGAAACAAGTTACGAGTAGTGGTAACATCAACTCTCTGCAAATTAAACTAGCTGAGGAGAAGTGGAAGGATCAGATAACAAATGGGATGAGTTTTATGTTCCTAATGGAACACTTTGATTCTTGTTGTCACATTATCTGAGTGCAGACAGGGCCAGTGCACAATAAGACTGAAAGGAATAACAAACCCAGACTTCCAGCCAGCCTTGTTAAACTCAGACAAAATATTCATGACCTAGATCTCCTGTACAATTAAAAAATACTGCATATTCTCAAACAAAAATATGACACAGCTAAGAATACCTTTAAAGCAAAACTTTCAAACCTCAGAAAACAAGTCCACAGTAATGAAATCTCACAGTCTACAAAAGTAAGCAAGATATTCTGGAAATTGATTAATAAGTCTCGAAAAACCTCCACAACTAGGATCAGCAAACCATTATGCATTATACAGGATGGTAATATTACAAAATAACCCAAACCATTATGTAACCTTTTTAATAAACATTTCATATCACCAACAGGAAATCCAACAACTTTAGAAATGTACTGAGAGATACCAAATCACACCCCTCCAGCTGTGAGCTTTGAATTTGATGAGGTTAAAGAAAATGATATAAGCAAGATAATCCCCATATTAAGGAACAAACAGTCAGCTGGATGGGATGGTATGCCAAGTGCAGTAGTTAAAATGCATAAAAGAAATAGTCAGACCACTAATGTACCTCATAAACTGTAGTGTTAGGGAAATCACTTATCCTAGTAGTCCAAAAACAAGCATTGTTAAACCAGTGCATAAAAAGGGAATACAAAAGAGGTTTCAGACCACTGCTCAATATCATTGATCCCAACGTTTAGTAAGGTTTTTGAAACGGTTATCCTTCCTCAGCTCCCTGCCTATATTACAAAAAACACATTGTTAACAGAAACAGAGTATGGCTTTATGAAAAACCGGTGCACAACTACTGCAGGTGCTGAATTTCTCCATAAAGTGTACATCCTCACAGACGAAAGTATGAAGACAGCCTTTGACTCAGTCAACCATTGGTTGCTCATTAACAAACTGAAAGTTTGCAACATCAAGGACTCATCTATGCAATACTCACCAATTAGCTGGCAAACTGCAAACAGTGTACTAAACTTCCAAGTAAAATACACAAAAAGGTAATAGATTTCTAGTCTTCTAGAGACTTTCTAGTCAAGGGGTACCGCAGGGATCGATTCTCGGTCCCATTCTCTTCTTGGTTTATCTCAATCACATGACACCACCCTTCAACTCGCATCTCGTAACCTATGCTGATGACTGCACCCTCTTATTTTATGAAAAAGACTTTGAGATATTACACTCACTTCTAACTAAGGGCGTGACAGAAGTAACCACATATTTTCTACAGCAGAGTTTAAACACCATCTTCAGTAAATCCCAAATACTAACATTTAAAACAACTGGTTCTCATGAGACCTAAATAAACAGTATTTGTGGTGTATTACAACAGCAGAAACAGATAACATTAAATTTCTTGGTTCCTCCCGGACAAAAATCTCCTTTGGGTAAGCCACATTACCTCTGTATGTGAGAAAGTGAGCAGTAGCTTGTCTCTGATGCCTACGCTGACAAAAATAGTCCCAAGTCAAATACTAAAAATTGTTTCCCGAGGAACAGTTTATCCATTTCTTAAGTGTGGTATTGAACTATGGGGTTGTGCAGCAGACCTACACCTAAATAAAATATCAGTATTAGAGAAAAAAAGCCATTAGGTCAATGCATGGACTGACGTGCAGAGAGTCCAGTCGTAAATCTTGTTCAACATATATATTTAACAATATATTCCTTGTATTTGTATAAAATTATTATATTTTTCCTGAATAGTGAAAACAAAGTCAATAAGTGCAGTCAGAGGACAAAATTTAAAATGAGTGACAATACTCTTTATATTAATGGGCAGATATGGTTCAACAAGTTGCCACATGCTTTGAAAACTTGTGAACCAAAGCTTTTCCTCAGGGAGTTAAAAGCCTTCTTAGCGAAATCTAACCTTCTTGCCCTCTGTTGTAGCACATAATATAATTAGAATATTAAGATGAGTACCACTACTGTATGTAAGTATTATCAACATTATTCTATTCAGTGCATGTATGACATTTGCAAAAGTCATCAGCTTGATGTCCTGCATGCAAAAAATGCAAATAAATAAATCAAGTGGACTTTTATACATACCAGTAACATATTTAATATTTTACAGTGGAGTGAATTGCAGTATGGCTGCAACTTGAAGTGAAAAAAAGTACTGTAGGTAGAATCTGTTATGGCATAAAATCAAACACCAGCACACGAGTTGGAAACGAGAGAGTAGAGAGGGCTATGAAGAAGACATCAGCCAACTGCACGCACACCCTCCCCTCTCCAGTGGCCTCTATGCGAAGAGGACATAAGCTCAGCACCAACTGCTCATGGCCCACAGCTACACCAGCATCAAGCTTAGGTACCTCAAGACCAGCAACTTAGGAATTCTATATACTGAAGAACATTGTTTATTTTGCATATCGCCCTTTGCTTGGGACACATTTGCATTTCTCAAAGTTAAATATTGTCATGTACTTTTCATAGTAAACCTCATTAATATGATTTGCTTGAATTGTTGTCTAATGATCCGAGAAGGAGCGTTACCTAGACACACCATCTTTGACAACTAGGCAGGATTCAACAGAATCAGATTGATTAGTAGATAGAATTTGTTTTTAATGTTTTCAGGCATTAGTAGTGTTTCATAAAGAAATGGACTGGAACCTTCAGATAGTGCAAGTTATTTGTTTAAATATTTGTTAGTAGTCAGACTTATTTATTGTTAAGTAGCTCTCTCGATTGTGTGTGAAACAGTTTTGCATGCATCAGTGGTCAATGTTTATGTAGTTTCGCTAGCTTACCCCAGTACAAATAAGGCACTTGAATTATTAGAACACAAATGCAATATGTAACGAAAACGTGTAAGTCTTGAAGGGAAACGTATTCAGGGAGATGTGACTACCATGCAAAAATTTACACTGGACTAGCAACTAAACTTAACATTAAACAATCCAATTTTTAATGGGATGTGTTGGTAGTTCGTAACACTATGTTTCTTTTAGTAATTGTGTGTGCAATTTGATGTAACAAATGAGAAAACTGATGCTTTGACTACCTGTTGTTGTTGTGGCCTTCAGGCCAGAGGCTGGTCTGATGCAGCTCTCCATGCTACCCTATCCTGTGCAAGCTTCTTCATCTCGAAGTACTTACTGCAACCTACATCCTTATTGATCGGCTTAGTGTATTCATCTCTTGGTCACCCTCTACGATTTTTACCCTCCACGCTGCCCTCTAACACTAAATTGGTGATCCCTTGATGCCTCATAACATGTCCTACCAACCGATCTCTTCTTCTTGTCAAGTTGTGTCACAAATTCCTCTTCTCCCAAATTCTGTTCAGTACCTCTTCGTTAGTTATGTGATCTACCCATCTAATCTTCAGCATTCTTCTGTAGCACCACATTTCGAAAGCCTCTATTCACTTCTTGTCTAAACTATTTATCGATCATGTTTCACTTCTATACGTGGCTACACTCCATACAAATACTTTCAGAGAATACTTCTTGTCACTTAAATCTATACTCGATGTTAACAAATTTCTCTTCTTCAGAAACGCTTTCCTTAAATACAAAATTGAAAATCATCCAGCAAAGATTGTAATTCCCGCGAAAAAACAGTTGAGGACCACCATGCAAGTTGAGATCAAGTGACTTGAACTTACTTGAAGTGTTGTGATGTGACGGACAGTGTGAATACATCTTGACGAGAGTGTGCCGTGACATGACGGTGCATCATGACCAGTGTCAATTGTCCTTAAATGTTTGTATTCGCACTCATCTGATATTCAGAAGTGTCACTTGCTGACTGCTTGGTGCGCTGCTGTTGCTGTGGATATCAGCAACCAGATGGAGTGTCATGACTGTTAAGTTACACTGTGGTAAGACATTGCAAGGTAAGTTACTTATGATTTTATGCGAATGCAGTTTAAAAAAATTGCGTTGTCGGAGAGACACATCCTGACGAAGACAATAGAGTTCCCTGAGCTCACTGACGTTAAAGAAACCACAGGGTTTGAAGATTTGATCGTGGGCTTGAAAGAATTACAAGGATAGTTTTATAAAGATTTTGAGGACACTGTCAATCTTACATCCGTACATCTGTTTCTGGGCTGTTTTTGAGATCATTTGTTGTTTCAGTTGAAACTGCCCCTGTGCATGTGCAAATGTGACATTAACCTGCAAGGAAATTCCAGTTTTGTGACAGGTCTTTTTATGTTAAAATTGTCTAGGATGTCTCCTCAGGTAGAGTTCCCAAGTCTCGATAATAAGATTTCAAAAGTGCCACAATATTTCGATCGACGAATTTGTGTGAAAGATCTTTTTTCGATTATAAAACTAAATAAGTCACAATTACATGACAACTTCAGTATGAATGACTGTGAAATTGTCTGCGTCTCTCCGTATTCTGACAGTTTGTACCAGATAAAATTTATATTATTCTTCAGTGCACCAAAAATAATTAAATGATACTGAAAATGTGTTTTGCTTGTGATCTATGTTGTTGAGAAGCGAGAAATGTAAAACCAAGTAGTATGTAGGGCGACTGCATTGACATTTAGATGCAGCACGTTCGCAGTTTTCCCCTCTGCCCTCTCCTCGTCCTCAGGTAGCATGGCGTGGTGGTGGTGGTGGTGGTGGGGAATGTGAAACAAGGCTGAGTGCTTTGGCACCCAGACCGAGACTTACCAGTGCCCCAAAACCTTCGCCACCCCTGTTCCAAAAGAATCAGACAGGAGGACTGATCTGGAAACCTTGTTTGGATTCTACAACTTGATCTCAATAAGTAACTTCCCAGTGCAGGTGGACAAAAGCTATTGCAATCTAATTCTTAATGTTTCCTTTGACACAGCTAAAACAAGAAAATAACGGTATACCTAGTAAGAAATGCTCTCTCTGATCATGATGCAGAGTTAGTTAGGATAAATAATATAGTGCCCTACTGTTTTGATACTCCTCATTCGAAATCAGTTAAAATAATTAATGACTCCACAACAAGCATTTTGAAGAATAGTTTAGAAGATAGAACTTGGCACGAAATTTATAGTGAACCAAATTCTGCCATAAAATTTAATATGTTCCCTGATAAATTCATATCATCATCTGAAAACAGCTTTCTGCATAAACTAATCAGAAAAGACATTAAACAGCCATGTAAAAAGCAACTGATCACTACAGGGATTAAACTACTTTGTGAAAGGAAAATAGAAATGTGTCTGTAGGCAAGAAAAATTAGATATCAGTAGTTGCACACTACAAAAACTACTCAGAATTGCTAAGAAAAGTTATTAAAAATCAAGGAACATCCTCATAATGTCAGAAATCAGTAATTCTGAGAACAGACTTAGTACTACATAGAATGTAGCGAAATGAGGGACAGGATAACCAGCCACACAACATCACTACTGAAATGATCAGAAGGGCTATAAATGATAAGTCACTGGTAATGAATGCATTTAATATTCATTTCTTAAACATAGCAGAAAGCATAGGGACAAACAGTTCAAGAGCAAAATCACAGCAATATGTTGAGAAAGCAACTTTCATAAAATTCAAACACATGATAGTATCACCAACTTCTCCATCTGAAATTAAGAGAATTATACATTCCATCAAAAATAAAAGCTCACCTGGATTTGAAGGTGTTTCCAATAGAGTGCTGAAGATCTGTTCCCTTACAATAAGCCCTGTTTCATTTGAAATATATAACACAGCACTAACTAAGGCGTTTTTCCAGAGAGACTGAAATATGCAGTTGTTAAACCATTCAACTAGAAAAGTCTTAGGAGAGATACCAATAACTACCGACATGATTCACTACTGATATCGTTTTCCAAAATTTTTAGGTGCTATATTATAGAATATTATGTTACCTGATCAACAATAATATCTACAGTAAACCGCAGTTTGAGTTTCAGTAGAGTTGCTCTACTGAGAATGTCGTTTACATTTTCGCTCACGAAATTTTACAGGCATTAAATAACAAAACAGCGTCTATCGGTATTTTTTGCGACCTATCTAAGACATTTGACTGTGTCGATCACAGTATTATCCTAGGTAAAATGAAGTAGTATGGGACTGATGGTACACCTAATCAGTAGATAATGTCATATCTAACCAAATGTATGCAGTATGTTGTACTTAGTAATTCAACCAATGCAGTCAAGATAAATTATTCTGACTGGGGAGGAATCCCATATTGGGTTCCCCAATGCTCAATCTTAACAATAGTTCCACTTATACATATATATACACACACTCCTGGAAATTGAAATAAGAACACCGTGAATTCATTGTCCCAGGAAGGGGAAACTTTATTGACACATTCCTGGGGTCAGATACATCACATGATCACACTGACAGAACCACAGGCACATAGACACAGGCAACAAAGCATGCACAATGTCGGCACTAGTACAGTGTATATCCACCTTTCGCAGCAATGCAGGCTGCTATTCTCCCATGGAGAGGATTGTAGAGATGCTGGATGTAGTCCTGTGGAACGGCTTGCCATGCCATTTCCACCTGGCGCCTCAGTTGGACCAGCGTTCGTGCTGGACGTGCAGACCGCGTGAGACGACGCTTCATCCAGTCCCAAACATGCTCAATGGGGGACAGATCCGGAGATCTTGCAGGCCAGGGTATTTGACTTACACCTTCTAGAGCACGTTGGGTGGCACGGGATACATGCGGACATGCATTGTCCTGTTGGAACAGCAAGTTCCCTTGCCGGTCTAGGAATGGTAGAACGATGAGTTCGATGACGGTTTGGATGTACCGTGCACTATTCAGTGTCCCCTCGACGATCACCAGTGGTGTACGGCCAGTGTAGGAGATCGCTCCCCACACCATGATGCCGGGTGTTGGCCCTGTGTGCCTCGATCGTATGCAGTCCTGATTGTGGCGTTCACCTGCACGGCGCCAAACACGCATACGACCATCATTGGCACCAAGGCAGAAGCGACTCTCATCGCTGAAGACGACACGTCTCCATTCGTCCCTCCATTCACGCCTGTCGCGACACCACTGGAGGCGGGCTGCACGATGTTGGGGCGTGAGTGGAAGACGGCCTAACGGTGTGCGGGACCGTAGCCCAGCTTCATGGAGACTGTTGCGAATGGTCCTCGCCGATACCCCAGGAGCAACAGTGTCCCTAATTTGCTGGGAAGTGGCGGTGCGGTCCCCTACGGCACTGCGTAGGATCCTACGGTCTTGGCGTGCATCCGTGCGTCGCTGCGGTCCGGTCCCAGGTCAACGGGCACGTGCACCTTCCGCCGACCACTGGCGACAACATCGATGTACTGTGGAGACCTCACGCCCCACGTGTTGAGCAATTCGGCGGTACGTCCACCCGGCCTCCCGCATGCCCACTATACGCCCTCGCTCAAAGTCCGTCAACTGCACATACGGTTCACGTCCACGCTGTCGCGGCATGCTGCCAGTGTTAAAGACTGCGATGGAGCTCCGTATGCCACGGCAAACTGGCTGACACTGACGGCGGCGGTGCACAAATGCTGCGCAGCTAGCGCCATTCGACGGCCAACACCGCGGTTCCTGGTGTGTCCGCTGTGCCGTGCGTGTGATCATTGCTTGTACAGCCCTCTCGCAGTGTCCGGAGCAAGTATGGTGGGTCTGACACACCGGTGTCAATGTGTTCTTTTTTCCATTTCCAGGAGTGTATATATGATGTTCTGTTTAATATACACCAATCAGAATTAGTTCTTTCTGCAGATGGCAGTAGTGTTGTTATTTAATCCAGGCACACATACAGCTACAGAAGAAATAGTTCAAATGGTTCAAATGGCTCTGGGCACTATGGGACTTAACATTTGAGGTCATCAGTCCTCTAGAACTTAGAACTACTTTAACCTAACTAACCTAAGGACATCACACATATCCATGCCCGAGGCAGAATTCGAACCTGCGACCTAGAACCGCTCGGCCACATAGGCCAGCTGAAATGGTAAACAAAGTTCTTAAAAGTATTATCGACTGCTTTCCTGCAAATGGTCGCATTCTCGATTTTAAAAAGACACGACACATTCAGTTCTGCACAACCATAGATACTACACCAATAATAAGTGAAACACATGGTGAGGAAATAATAAAAAGTTCAAAATTCTTAGGTGTCCACAGTGATGAGATGTTAACCTGGAGAAAGCACATTTTGGGACCTTCAAAATAACTTAGTACAATCTATTTCTACAAACATACTGTGCAAGCCACCGTATGGTGCGTGGCACAGGGTACCATTTACCACAACTAGTCATTTCCTCTCCTAATCCACTCACTGATACAGTGAGGGGAAGAGGAGTGTCTATTTGTGTCCGTATGAGCCCTAATTTCTCGTATCTTACCTTCATGATCCCTGTGGGAAATGTATGTTGGAGGCAGTAGGATCTTTCTGCAGTCAGCTTTAAATGCCGATACTGTAATCTTTCTCAGTCGTGTTCTTCGAAATGAATGTCTTCTTCCCCTCAGGGATTCCCACGTGAGCTCCCAGAGTATAACCTTAACACTTGCATGCTGATCGAACCTACCAGTAACAATTCTAGCAGCTCACCTCTGAATTGCTTTGATGTCTTCTTTCAATCCGATCTGGTGTGGATCACAAACACTTGAGCAGTACTCAAGAATAGGTCGCATTAGCGTCCTATATGCAGTCTCCTTTACAGATGAACAACACTTTGCTAAAATTCTCCCAGTACTCCCAAGTCGACCATTCACCTTCCCTACCATAAACTTCATGCGCTCATTCCATTTCATGTCATTTCACAATATTACACCCAGATATTCAAATGACTTGACTGTGTCACGCAGGACACTACTAGGACTGTATTCAAACATTATGAGATTGCTTTTCCCACTCATTCGCATTAACTTACATTTTTCTACATTAAGAGCCAGCTGCTATTCATCACACCAACTAGAAATTTTGTCTAGGTCATCTTTTATAAACTTATAGTCACAAATCTTCGACACCTTCCTGTACACCACAGCTTCATCAATGAACAACCGCAGATTGCTGCCCACTCCATTTGCCAGATCATTTATGTACATAGAAAATAGCAACAGTCTTATCACATTTCACTAGACCACGCCTGATGTCACCCCTGTCTCCAATGAACGCTCTCTGTCGAGGACAACATACAGGGTTCTTTTACTTCAGAAGTCTGCAAGCCAGTCACATATCTGGGAGCCTATTCCATATGCACATAACTTCATTAACAGTCTGCAGTGGGCTATTGTCACATTTCCACTTATAATTACTGCAAATCTTTGAGAGAGAGAAGTCAGTAAGATGATATATTTTGCATATTTTCATTCAACAAAGTCACATGGAATAATATTCTGGGATAACTCACCTTTAATAAGTAGAGAGCTCATTGCTCAAGAACACGCCATGCTCATTGCTCAAGAACACGCTCTATGTGGTGCTCACCCATGATAATCTTGTACACATCTGCTAAAGGAGTCAGATATTTTCACTATTGCTTCACAGTATATTTATTCTCACATGAAGTTCAAAAGGAACAGTGATGTATATAATTACAATACCAGAAGAAAAAATAACATATGTTACTCCACATTAAAGTTGTCTTTAGCACAAGAAGGGATGCAGAATGCTACAACCAAAATTTTTGATGAATTAAGCAGGCATTGATATAAAATGTCTGACTGACAGCAAAGTAAAATTTGAAAATAAATTGAAAAAGTTTCTCTTTGGAGACTTCTTCTCTTGTGTAGAAAAATTCATAGTATTGTAACATGTAAAAAGTGGTAAATAGGAATTTCTAACTCACATTTGTATGCTTTAAAAAATAAGTTTCTTCATTAACAGGACATTTTTGTGCTTGACCTAGCCTTTTGTGCAGTCAGTATCCATTACATCTACCTTTAAAAGTGCAAGTCGGCTCTTGGTGTATAATATGCCACATTGACAATAAATCTTGTAGACCGCTGGAATCCTCATGTTGAAAACGACTTTCGTTGAATATGTCTTAACATATTTAATTTGGTGTTTCTTGAAGATCTTATAGCAAAAAAAAAAAGAGTCTTTCAATAGTCCAACTATGTTCTAACTGCTTTAAAAGGAGTCCGATTTTTTATATAGATATCAGAGAAAGTCGTTTGTACACAGAAAATACTTTTAATTGTGACAAAATAAAAGATTTATTTTCTTTTGTTTCTACTAATTAGTTAGTTAGTTACATGTTCCAGTGATCATTTCCATTTTACATTCCCATTGCAAATTAATTTGTAGATACAGTTACATTCTTTTACGAAAAGAAAAAAAAGATATACAGATGTAAGTTGGTAATTTGAACACAGCACCTTTTACACATTACAATAAGAGAAATTCTTCTACAGAATAGAAGGAGTTATCAAGAAGAAACTTTCTCAGTCTGTTACCGAGTTTTACTGTACTGTCTGTCAGACATTTTATATCTCTCAGTAAGTGATAAAAAAATTTTTGTTGCAGCTTTGTGCACCCCTTTCATTCTAAAGATAGCCTTAATGTGGAGTAATGCATATCATTTTTCCTTTTGGTATTGTAATTGTGTACCTCATTAATAAAACATTCTCGGGTTTAAAGCCGCATCAAGGGGTTTACTCCCCATGAGCTTTCGGCAGAGATCTCCTCATTGTTCCTTTTGAATTGCAGTGAATCATATACAACAAACATCATGAGGGGATAAACATACTGCAAAGAAGTAGTCAGAATTCCCAACTCCTTAAACAGATGTCTATAAGATGTTTGAGGGTGAGCACTGTTGTGACTTGGCAAGACAGCCAAGCCACTAGGAGAGGAAGCCGAAAGGCACGCGTTTAAGCTTATGCAGGCTGGCATGAGGTCTGGAACAGGTAAGGGAATTTATAGTAGCAAAGAACGTAAGTAACTACTGGAATACTTAACTTCAGTTCATAATTGGTGAACATCGGTCTGACGGTACATGTACCACAAGATAATTAGCAATTGATAATGGTGCCTTGCTAGGTCGTAGCAAATGACGTAGCTGAAGGCTATGCTAACTATCGTCTCGGCAAATGAGAGCGTAATTTGTCAGTGAACCAGCGCTAGCAAAATCGGCTGTACAACTGGGGCGAGTGCTAGGAAGTCTCTCTAGACCTGCCGTGTGGCGGCGCTCGGTCTGCAATCACTGACAGTGGCGACACGCGGGTCCGATGTATACTAACGGACCGCGGCCGATTTAAAGGCTACCACCTAGCAAGTGTGGTATCTGGCGGTGACACCACAAGCACCATATATTATTCTTACAGCATGTTTTTGTGCAATGAAGACTTTCTTTCTCAAAGATGGGTTACCCCAGAACATTATTCCATATGACATTATTGAATGAAAATATGTGAAACATGTCAACTTACTGACTTGTCTCACCCCAAGATTTGCAATGATGCTAAGCGCAAATGTAGCTGAGGTAAGTTGTTTTAGGAGTTCCAGAATCTGTTTTTTTCCAATTTGAATTCTCATCAATATCGATCCCTAAGAATTTTGAAGTTACCACCCTATTTATTATTTCTTTACTATGTGTTACACTTATCGTTGGTGTAGTAGCTCTAGGTGTGCAAAACTGAGTATCTTGTGTCTTTTTTAAATTGCACATGTGACCATTCACAGGAAACCAGTCAATGACGCTTTTAAGAACTTTGTTTATCATTTCTTCTGTTTCTGTATGTATGCTTTCACTGATTACAATACTAGAGTCATCTGCAAAGGAACTAATTCTGTTTGTTGTATACTAGACGGAGGATCGTTTACAAATACACTCCTGGAAATGGAAAAAAGAACACATTGACACCGGTGTGTCAGACCCACCATACTTGCTCCGGACACTGCGAGAGGGCTGTACAAGCAATGATCACACGCACGGCACAGCGGACACACCAGGAACCGCGGTGTTGGCCGTCGAATGGCGCTAGCTGCGCAGCATTTGTGCACCGCCGCCGTCAGTGTCAGCCAGTTTGCCGTGGCATACGGAGCTCCATCGTAGTCTTTAACACTGGTAGCATGCCGCGACAGTGTGGACGTGAACCGTATGTGCAGTTGACGGACTTTGAGCGAGGGCGTATAGTGGGCATGCGGGAGGCCGCCGAATTGCTCAACAGGTGGGGCGTGAGGTCTCCACAGTACATCGATGTTGTCGCCAGTGGTCGGCGGAAGGTGCACGTGCCCGTTGACCTGGGACCGGACCGCAGCGACGCACGGATGCACGCCAAGACCGTAGGATCCTACGCAGTGCCGTAGGGGACCGCACCGCCACTTCCCAGCAAATTAGGGACACTGTTGCTCCTGGGGTATCGGCGAGGACCATTCGCAACCGTCTGCATGAAGCTGGGCTATGGTCCCGCACACCGTTAGGCCATCTTCCGCTCACGCCCCAACATCGTGCAGCCCGCCTCCAGTGGTGTCGCGACAGGCGTGAATGGAGGGACGAATGGAGACGTGTCGTCTTCAGCGATGAGAGTCGCTTCTGCCTTGGTGCCAATGATGTTCGTATGCGTGTTTGGCGCCGTGCAGGTGAGCGCCACGATCAGGACTGCATACGACCGAGGCACACAGGGCCAACACCCGGCATCATGGTGTGGGGAGCGATCTCCTACACTGGCCGTACACCACTGGTGATCGTCGAGGGGACACTGAATAGTGCACGGTACATTCAAACCGTCATCGAACCCATCGTTCTACCATTCCTAGACCGGCAAGGGAACTTGCTGTTCCAACAGGACAATGCACGTCCGCATGTATCCCGTGCCACCCAACGTGCTCTAGAAGGTGTAAGTCAACTACCCTGACCAGCAAGATCTCCGGATCTGTCCCCCATTGAGCATGTTTGGGACTGGATGAAGCGTTGTCTCACGCGGTCTGCACGTCCAGCACGAACGCTGGTCCAACTGAGGCGCCAGGTGGAAATGGCATGGCAAGCCGTTCCACAGGACTACATCCAGCATCTCTACGATCGTCTCCATGGGAGAATAGCAGCCTGCATTGCTGCGAAAGGTGGATATACACTGTACTAGTGCCGACATTGTGCATGCTCTGTTGCCTGTGTCTATGTGCCTGTGGTTCTGTCAGTGTGATCATGTGATGTATCTGACCCCAGGAATGTGTCAATAAAGTTTCCCCTTCCTGGGACAATGAATTCACGGTGTTCTTATTTCAATTTCCAGGAGTGTATATACAGAATAGTAGTGGACCTAAGATTGAACCTTGGGGAGCCCCATATGTGATTTCTCCAAAGTCATGTTGTATCCCTGGTCTATATTGCATAAATTACTGAGTACAACTTTCTTCATAGATTTCGTTAGATATGACATTATCCGTTGGATGGCTATACAACCAATCTAATAAAACATCAATTTATCTAAGAGAATACTATATTCACACAGTCAAATGCTGTTGATAGGTCGGAGAAAATTCCAACTGGCACTATTTTGTTATTTAATGTTTGTAAAATCTGGCGAGTGAAAGTGTAAATGGCATTCTCAGTAGAGCAGCCCTTTATGAACCCAAACTGTGATTTTCTAAGGATACTAATGTTGCTAAGGTTAGAGACTGTTCTAGAATACATCATCTACTCAAATATTTTGTAAAATGATATCAGCAGTGGAACAACTCAGTAGTTATTGACGCCTCTCTTATTATCTTTCTTAAAGAGGGGTTTAACAGTGTCATATTTTAGTCTCTCTGGATAAGTGTTGTGAGTCAGTGATGCATTACCTATTTCAGATAAGACTGGCATTATTACTTGGGAACAAATTTTTATTACTCTATTGTAAACACCATCAAAATCAGATGAGCTTTTATTTTTGAGAGAATGTATAATCTTCTTAATTTCAGAAGAAGAAGCGGGTGATACATAATGATATTGAATTTTATGGAAGCTACATTTTCAATGTACTGCTGATATTTTGCTCTTGAACTGTTCATCTCTAAGCTTTCTATTATACTGGAGAGCCAAAGGAACTGGTACTCCTGCTTAATAGAGTGTATGGCCCCCACAGGGACACACAAGTGCTGCAACACGACATGGCATGGACTAGACTAATGTCTCTAGTGGTGCTGGAGGAAACTGACACCATGAACTCTGCAGGGCTGTCCATAAAACAATAAGGGTACGAGGGGATAGAGATCTCTTTTGAGCAGCACCTTGCAAGGCATCCCAGATATGCACAATAATGTTCATGTCTTGAGAGTTTGGTGCCCAGCGGAAGTGTTTAAACTCAGAAAAGTGTTGTTGGAGCCACTCTGTAGCAATTCTGCACATGTAGGGTGTCGCATTGTTCTTCTGGAATTTCCCAAGTCTGTCGGAATGCACAATGGACATGAATGGATGCAAGTGATCAGACAGGATGCTTACAAATGTGTCACCTGTCAGAGTAGTATCTAGACATACCATGAGTCCCATATCACTCCAATCACACACGCCTCACATGCATCCACCAGCTTGAACAGTTCCCTGCTGATGTGCAGGGTCCATGTATTTATGAGGTTGTCTCCATACCTGTTCATATCCATCTGCTTGATACGATTTGAAACGAGACTTGTCCAACCAGGCAACATGTTTCCAGTCATCAACAGTCCAATGTCAGTGTTGACGGGCCCAGGCGAGGTATAAAGCTTTGTGTCGCCAGTCATTGAGGATACACGAGTGGACCTTCGGCTCTGAAAGCCCATATTGATGATGTTTCATTGAATAGTTTGCACGCTGACACTTTTTGATTGCCCAGAATTGAAATCTGCAGCAATTTGTGGAAGAGTTGCACTTCTGTCATGTTGAACAATTCTCTTCAGTCATCATTGGTCCCGTTCTTTCAGGATCTTTTTCCAGCCTCTGCAATGTCGGAGATTTGATGGTTTACCAGCTTTCTGATATTTGCGGTACATTTGCGAAATGGTCGTACGGTAAAATCCGCACTTCATCGCTACCTTGGAGATGCTGTGCTCCATCACTCATGCGAGGACTATAATACCACTTTCAAACTCACTTAACTGTTGAAAACCTGCCATTGTATCAGTAGTAACCGATCTAACAAGTGTGACAGACACTTGTTGTCTTATATAGGCGTTGCTGACTGCAGTGCCATATTCTGCCTGTGTACATATCTCTGTATTTGAATATGCATGCCTATATCAGTTTCTTTGGCGCGTCAGTGTATATTTAGGAAATGATTATTAAATACATTTGCTACCTGTTATTCATCACTTACAGCCCTTCCATTCAGTTCAATAGTAATGTTGTTTTGTTCTGTGACTGGTTGTCCTGTCTCTTGTTTTACTACATTCCATATAGCCTTAATTATGGGTTTCTGACGTTACGTGCACGTTCTTTGATTTTTAATAACCTTTCTTAATATTTTTGAGTTGTTGTGTGCAACTGCTGTAGGATCCCTACTTGTTCTTGCCCAAAAATGCATTTCCCTTTTCCTTTCACAAGATATTTTAACTGGTCTAGTAATCCATGGTTTTTACCTGCCTGTTTAGTATTCTTTATGATTAGCTTATGTGGAAAGCTATTTTCAGATAATGATAGGAATTTATCGTGGAATAGAATAAATTGTATGTTAGCATTTGGTTCATTATAAATCACACCCATGTCATTTCCAGTAAACTATTCTTAAAAACATTTGTCCTCGAGTCATTAATTATTCTAACTGATTTCCTCTGAGGAGTATCCATATCATAAGGTGTTATGGTATTTATGTCCATTATAATTATCCGGGCTGTTATGCAGTGGTCGGTTGATGAATTCTGTGATGATTCCCAACGTTTCGTCGGGACTGCGGGAGACATCTTCAAGGGGATCCGTAGCTCGATGGAAGGTCCAACGCACCCACTTGCTCGCTACTGACTACCGCTAAATTCCGTGTCTGCGCTCTCCCGCGCCGCGGCGTGACGTCACGTGTTTTGAAAACGTCACTGCAATTGGCCGCTGTCCGTCGCCGTCGATCGTCGTTGCCATCACCCAGTAGTGGACGGGTGGTACACATCTTTTTTAACACCGGCATCCATATACCGTTTAATTTCACGCCCTCCTCCTTTCGGTTGAAATTATTTGGGTGTTTAGCGATTTCGATTGCCTCCCTGTAGAGCCTTTCGTAATATCCGCTTGTGGCCGCTAGTACTTGCGTCTCCTCGAAACGAATATTGTGGTTCCCCGGCTGAAAAGCATGCTCCGCAACAGCTGATCGTTCCGTTTCTCCTCTTCTACAATTTCCCTTGTGCTCTTCCAAACGTTTAGAAACAGTTCTTTTGGTGGTACCTACATAAACATCACCACAGCTGCATGGGATCCTATAAACTCCAGCTTTTTCCAATGGTTTGCGAGCGTCCTTGGCAGGCTTAAGGTATTCCTGTATCTTCCTGGTGGGCATGTAAATTACGGTAGTATTCCGCTTCGTCAAGATCCTCCCTATTCTTTCCGTTACATTTTTAACAAACGGCAGGAAAACATTAGATTTTGCAGTAGCCTGTACGTCAGTATGATTTCTGCGTGGCTGCCTCAACGCACATTTTATTTCGGCAGACGAATATCCATTCTTCATTAGTGCATTGTGGAGATGTTCCATCTCAGCGTCGAGCAACTCAGGTTAACAAATATTTCTACCTCTGTCCGCTAACGTCTTGATAACACCCCGCTTCTGTTGTGGGTGGTGGTTCGAATCCCGGTGCAAATAACGGTCCGTGTGCGTGGGTTTGCGGTACACTGAGTGGCCCAAACTACCATATTCGTTTCTAAAAACAAGCACATCGAGGAAATGTAATTTGCCCTCTACCTTCTCCTCCATTGTAAACTGAATTCTCGAGTTTATAATGTTCAGATGTTCGTGGAACCGGCTTAGTTCCTCCCTACCGTGTCTCCACAGCACAAACTTGTCATCCACGTATCGGAACCATACATTTGGTTTTTTGCTGGCAGTACCTAAGGCCTGTTCTTCGAATTTCTCCATAAAGAAGTTTGCAATTACGGGACTTAGGGGGCTTCCCATAGCCACGCCATCAGTTTGCTCATAAAACTGTTCATTCCACTTGAAGTATGTGGTCGTCAAACAACACTTAAACAGTTCTAAAATATCGGCAGGAAAAATTCGATCCAGCTGTTCCAATACATCATTAAGTGGAACCATGGTAAACAGCGATACCACATCGAAGCTGACCAATATGTCCTCCAGCTGGACTACTATGCCATTCAATCTGCTGATGAAATGTGTCGAATTCTTTATATAAGAGTCCGAACGGTCCACATGTGGTATTAACAGCGTAGTCAAAAACTTGGCTAACGAGTAGGTGGGCGAACCAATGGCACTTAGTATAGGTCTTAACGGCACATTTTCTTTATGAATTTTGGGCCAATCCATAAAGCCTCGGTGGTAGCGCAACCGAATTGCAGAGACCTTTCTGTACACTCTCTTCAATGGAGGACTTTTTTATTAACCGCGACACAGTTCTGAGAACGTTGTTAGTGGGGTCCTTATTCAGCTTCCTATATGCTTGCGGATCCAGTAGATCAGTAATTTTACTCTGATAGTCGGCCACATCCATAACCAGCGTTACGCTTTCTTTGTCAGCTGGGAGAACCAAAATACTATCGTCGTCATTCAGGAGTTTTAAAGCTCTTCTCTCACCCACTCTCACTCACTTTTCGGCGCTTTTGCATTGGCTAATATTCTCACTGTTTCTATACGGATTTCGTCAGCTGTTACAGAATCCACACTGCGAATTCCTGCTTCTACACTGGCCATAATTTCTTCCGTGGGCACAAAACGCGGACTAACAGCAACATTTCCTCCCTTGGTAAGCACAGGTGTCTCATCGTCAGATAACGAACGTTTGGACGAATTGATAACCGTCCGGGAAACGTCTAAATGCCGAACAGACTGATTAGGTAGCAAATTATCAAACTTCTTCTTCTGTCTACTAGACGTTGTCAACATACGCTTCCCCATGGTATCATGCAGTAGTCTATCAATTTTATCCCAGTCACCGCTGCACAGTTTATTACTGATCGTAATATGGAGAGACATTAACTTACAGTTTGTGCTTGCCAAGTCCCGTCGGGTCTGCTGAATGCGCTCTCGTGGTAAGGCCTCCTCAGTCCGTTTGAAAATGCGTTGTGCCTTTCCCGAATAGGACAGTCGCTTTATCTTCAGAAACTTCGGTATAACGCCGACGGCTCTGCAACGAGACAGGAATGTGAGGGAACACAAAAGCTGCACTCTCTTCTTCTGGAGTCCTTCCAGGCGTCGCACTTCTCTTGACATCTCCTCCACGTAGAGGCGTCTGATACTAAAATGTAGACTTTCACGGCCGGAAATATCATGTCCATTATAATTATCCGGGCTGTTATGCCGTGGTCGGTTGATGAATTCTGAGATGATTCTCAACGTTTTATCCTAACTAACTGTGCACCGTGATAAGCGAGAGCATTTGTTACTGGGTAAACTGTCATTTTCTTGCTTTGAGCTTCATTAAAGAAAACATTATTAGTTAGGGTCCTATTGCCTTTATCCACCTGTGTTGCAAAGTTAACTACTGAAACCAAATTATAGGATCCAAATAAGGTTTCCAGATCATTTTTCCTATCACAATCCTTTAGAGAATTTACTTTGAAGTTACAGACTATTAACTGCTTGCTGCTGTGTGACAGATAGCACAGTAAGGAATACAGTTTCCTTATAAATAGTTTACAATTTCCCAGTGGGGATCTATGTACTGTTACAACTAAAAATGAACTATTTTTCGGCATTAATTCAGAAGCACAAACTTCTCTGTTCTAATCGCAGCGTTATTGAACTTGTGATCTATCTTAATGTAAGTAACAACTCCTCCTTTTACTATGTTATTCCTGCATGATTAAGCTGCAATAGTGTAATCTTTTATATGTAACTTATCTAACCCTGTGGTTATGTGGTGATCAGACAGGCACAGAATGTCTATCGTTTCAGAGCTCTCTAAATTTTCCAAACAATCAAGAAGCTCTTCTACTGTACTACCCAATCTTCTAATATTTTGATGAAATAAGTCATCCTTACTTTCCTGTGCATTATTAATCATTTTATGGGACTCTTCTCTTATTTTCATTTCCTTCAAAACAAGGTACTTGAATCCTGAGTCTAACCTAAAAAAGATGCCCCTCTGACACCAGTAATCACTGGGACCTTGCTATGTGTGATGGTGGCCCCCATATGTTATCTGCAAGAAGCTCAGTCAACCTGTCTTTTCCTCTTCTATTCCAGTTTAGGCCATATCAAACATATTCCCATTTTCTGGTTGCAACAACTGACACTACACCCACATGAGATTTCGCTTCAGTCAGCAACAGCCTGCTCAACTCAGTGTTCACGTGGCTCACAGCTGTATTTACCTAGGGTTCGTCATGGCGCTGCAGGACCTCCACAAAACTCACACTTGTGTGTGTAGTTTCTCCTCACATTTCATCCAGGTCACACTTAATGCTGTAATTAGTGTTCTTAGCCACGCTGTTCCCTACTCTACCAACTATAATAACCTGATCCTCTTTGCCAAAACCTTTGCACAAATTCCCAATGTCCTCTGTCACCTGGCTAAGGCAACACTTTGCTTCGCAATACTTGTGACCTGGTACCCTGTCTCTAATTTGCCCTGTACCATCTGACCTACACCTCTCTCATTATTACTAAATAACAACAGGACTCTAACTAGTCTCTTTCAGTACTGACCTACATTCAGTTTCTTTGCTAGAAGTCTGCTGCATCCTACTGTAACCTACAGTCGAATGAGGCTCTTCCTCTCCTACTTCAGGTACCAAGTCAAATTTATTCTAATGTAGATGAAGCTGAAGAGCTGTTCTCCTTTCACCCACAGCTTGTTACCTTTACAGAGTTCATTCATTCATTCTTTACTGATCCACTGAATCATTTTGTGTACAGTGAGTAGTACATGACATGGGACTAGTCATTATAGTTGTTAAACATTTAAAAATACATAACGCCAAATTAAATACACCTAGACTTACATAATTGTATGATAGTTATAGACTGCAAGATATAATATTAGTATACTCACAAGTAGTTCAAAATTAAGGTCAGCTAAGCCTAATTAAAATTAAAATTTGAAGATATATTTAAAATCAAATCAAGTACAGATAAGCATTACATAATTTATACAACAGTTAAGATTTTCTAGATAAATATAATGAGTACATACAAGTAGATCAATTTTAACAGTCTGTTAGGCCTTATTAAAATTTACATTTTGAAGATAAATTATGGTACAGAAGGATAAGTGTGCAAATATATTACATAGAAAAATCACATTCAAAATATTCATGTAAGTTACAAAAATAGTATTTTAATAATGTCAATTTAAGCCTTATTTTAAAATGTGCTAGGTTTTTGATGTTTTTTGTATGTTTGGTAGTAGATGATTATAAAGTAAACATTCAGTTATCTCGGTTCCCAGATCTCTGCTGACGGTGACTGCAGCCATGAAATCTGGAGACGCCTGTTGCTCGGTAGACAGGCGATGTCAAACCTTGACAAGGTTATAAGGTCCAGAGACATAACACTAGCAACAAAGATCCGTATTGTGAGGGCTATGGTCTTTCCAATTGTGATGTATGTATGTGAGACCTGGGCCATTAGAAAGGCTGAACGGCCAAGAATTGACTCCTTCGAATTGTGGTGTTGGAGGAAACTTCTTAGAGTTCCATGGACTGCAAAGAGAACCAACAGATCAATATTGGAGCTAATTAAACCAGATTTCTCCCTGGAAGGTCTAATGTTAAAACAAAAGCTGACCTACTTTGGACACACAATGCGAAGGCATGCCTCGCTGGAAAAAACATTAATGCTGGGGAAGATTGAAGGAACTAGAAGAAGAGGACGTCAGAGGATGAGATGGATCGATGGCATCACAGAAGCAATGTGTTCCAACCTGGAAGGTCTACGGGAGAAAGTGCAAGACAGGAAAAAGTGGCGTGATTTGGTTCATGGGGTCATGAAGAGTCGAAACCGACTAAACGAATAGAGAGAGAGAGAGAGAGAGATTATAAAGTTTAATCCCCATGGATTTTACACTCTCAGCATATAATTTGGTGGAATGGGGAAACTGTGTCAGCAAGTATTTCCCTCTAGTGTTGTGCTGATGATAGCCCAGATTCTGCTTCAGGGTGCCAAAAATTAAGCTTGGTATAACTTGGTGTCTCCAATATGTACTGGCACAGAAGTGAAAGAATACCTAATTTTCAGAATAGTTGTCTACATGAGTCTCTCTGCTTTTTAAATAACAGTATCCTGGCAGCTTTCTTTTGTAGCTTAAATATTTTATTGGACTCAGATCTGTGGCCCCAGAATATGAGGCCATATGTTAGGATTGAGTGCAAAAGAGCATGGCACACTGTCGTTAGGATTTTTATACTCGTCACTTCCATGACTGTCTGAAGCATAAAACATACTTTACATAGCTTCGTAGCTAAGCTGTCAGTGTGCCTTTTCCAGCTTAGAGTGTCAGAATAGATATTCCAAGGAATTTAGTTACATTTTTCAGTTCAATACTATTTCCACATATTTGTATAGTTGGGAGGGTCAGATTTCTATTTTGGACTGTATGAAATGTTAGGCCTACAGTCTTTTTTTGCATTAAGAAGTGGTCTATTAGCTGTAACCCATGACTGCAGTAGAGCTGTACACTGGTTGACTGCAGCTGCAATGTGATTATCTGAGTCAGATATCTGAATGTTGGTGTCATCATAAAAAAGGAAGGTATTACAAGTCAGTAGGTGAAGAGGAAGTTCATTAATGAACAGCAGAAATAGGGTCAGGCCTAAAATTGATCCTTGAGGAACATCATGTTTTATGGTTTGCATATCAGAGCATGAGACTGGATATTCCTGAAGGGATGACCTCACATAACTGCACTTACTGGCCTCTGTTTAGTAGGTAGCTTGCAAACCAATCGTAGGCAGTGCCACATATACTATAGTTATATAGTTATGGTAATAGTATACTGTGGTTTACAGTGTCTAAGGCCTTTAAAAGATCAAAGAACAACGCCACAGCTGGCTGTTTCTTATCTATGAGAGTTAGAGTTGTATCTAGAAATTTATAAACAGCATCTGCTTTTGTTTTCCACTCCTGGAATCCATATTGAGCTGGAGGAAGACACTATATTTATTCAGAAATGATTTTAGTCTGTCAGCTGCTACATATTCAAATATTTTACTGAACACAGAGAGGACTGCTGTTGGCTGACAATTATTGGGATCTTGTTCAGAGACTTTTTTGTGTATCAGTATAATTTTTGCTATGGTAAGTAATTTAGGGAATACACCTTCCAGAAATGAAGAATTAATGATATGTGAGAGAGACTTACTTATTATACTTGAACATCTTTCAACAAGGAAACAAGAGATTTCACCTTGTCCAGCAGAAGGAACCATTTTTATTTTTTGGCCGACTGTATTTTCGATTTCTGCTTCTGAGGTTGGTGATGAGAACAGTGAAGTAGTAGAGTTGCTCGAAAGAGGGGCCGGCATAGGGTTATTCTTTAAGTGACTAATTAGGGTTTCAACAGAATTTCCCCAGATATTTTAACCCCTTCAGCCTATCTTGTTCAAAATTCGTGTGAGCCTGAGGGGCACAAATATTTGCCTCCTTCTCAATGATTCCCTAATCTTCTTTGCAGAGCCTACAGTTCCATGGGAAGGCCTCGTTGAGATTCCCATTCGGTCCCCCACTACACTCACGCTTGTGAAATTCCTACCAGTACCAACATTATACACATGCCTCTCCCTCTGACACAATCCTACTGCAAAATCCAGACTTATCACGCATTGCAACACAGATTACACGCTTACAAATAGAATTAAATCACTTAACTTACTTTACGCTATAGGAATTTTCGTTACTCATGAGCAGCAAAAATTAGGCCTACGGGTTAGCGCTTCAGTTCTATGATATAACGTAAAAAGTTATTTATTTCCGCTTACAACAAGAACTTAGCACTCACTCAACTGCAGTATACCTTGAATTATGTTACTCACAACAGAATGTAACTTTATTGTATGCAAACTGCACGTAAACAGCAGACTGGTGCGAAAGATTCTAAATCAAACAAATTAAGATTTGCGCGACTTTCCAAATTAAGAACTTAACAGTGAATGAATGAGATCAGATTAATTTGTCGGAAAGAAAAACAGAAGAATTAAGTGGGATTCTCTAAGTTTATTGTGCCAAAACGTAAATAATATATTATTACAACTGTAGAGGATTTACGAATGACATGGGAAAGTAACTGAAGTCCCCTAGTCGAAAGAAGCTTCGCTTGAAGTTTTCATCACCTTGATGAAAACTGTGTTTGTCAGATCAGTGGAAAGAGAATTAATGTTTGACTGTTGTCCTAAACCTATATTCCTTAAAGCTTTCACTTTTTTTTGCATAGACTCCGTCACTACTGGATTAAGAAACCTAAGTATTTATCGACTTAAGTGATGATTGATTTAATTCAAAGATTCTAGATAATAAGTTTCAATGTTACTTTAGTAAGTGGCACGGAATTACATCACGTAAGAGTGATGCTTACTTTTGTGAAAGTTTGTTAAATAGATCTTCGAATGTGAAACACTCTGGAATCAACGTGTATAAGAACTTTGCACCACAGTTGTGACATTTGCGGAGGGTGTTGTGGCTGATGTAGTTATGTACTTGCAAAGTTTTACGAAGCGGTAGTTGTCTCGATTCCCAAGCTTTTCATTTCCTGCTCACTGAATTCAACGCAGGAATCACAATGGTAAATGTGTGTTGCCAGTGTCTTCGATATACCGTACACGTATTTTTTTCGTTTATAACCTTTTCGCTCTTCTTGTAATCCCTGGAAGTAAACAACTGTTTGGAAGAGGTTATTACTAAATTGTTTTGATTGTGTCACAGGCAAAAATCACATCTACATTATGTCGAATATCTCCTGGGAAAAATAATCAAGCGACAGTCTTTTAAACGGGCACAAACTGCGCATCAGATTGTTAATAGTGTTTTACCATATTTATGTAATAGTATAAGTCGCGTGCCTGCCCATTATGTGTCTCACCATGGCAACAGGACGCACTTATAGCAGTATTCGAATTATTTCCTGCTGCTTGGTGCTTTCATTTGCGTTAAGTTCTCGGTCATCCGTTGCTGTTGTTTTGTGACCATGTATACACCCCAACACTTAGGAATTTGGTGCGATTGAGCTTTATTTTTTGCAGTTTAACGATACTCCAAGTTTTGAAGTCTTGAGACCAAAGTAAGTGACGTGTTTTGCCAAAAGTAATAAACTTGTGTGCGCGCAATATTTACCTGATGCCATTGCATTTGCGTACATTGCTTTCACATACTTGATACAATCACAATTAAGATTTGCCAGGTCGATTTAATTTTCGATTTGTGTTGGTATGTGCAATGTTGATTGCATTTTGTTTATTTATATGTTCTAGAACATTTATTACTTCGTGATATTGAGTTGTGGCTGGACAACTTTTCTATTGATGCATGGCAACAATGTGATGACAGCTATTCAAAATCAGCTGTGAGCGATTCCTCTTCATATTACAGTTTCTTAAACATTTTCAGCAATATGAAATTTTACTTCACATATTGAACATTTTGAACTGTATGTGACTATAAATTATTACTGGAATGTCATTAAATTCCTTTGCTATTTTGAATAACAGTTAACCGCTAGGGGAAAAGAAAGTCGAAGTGTGTGCCCTAATGCAACAGAAGCATGTAAATAATTTTCCCAAGCATCCACAGACAGACAGACAGAGAGAGAGAGAGAGAGAGAGAGAGAGAGAGAGAGAGAGACTGGCTGACTTCTCAAGTGTTTTGATTTAGCTCGAAGACAGATGTGCAACTATCATGTGTGCTGGTGTTACGTCGATGGATGACACAGATATAGTTACGACTACTCACATACATTACACAGAAGATTAAAAAAATGTTGTCTATGTCAATTTCATTTAGTATACATACTTTTTTACTCAGTACAAGATAATTTTTTTAGGGGGAAATTATGGGCTGTGAATTATCAGTAATTAAAAATTTATTTCCTGTATATGTATTTGAAATATAATACGTGATATATGTGTTACAGCTGTGCTAGTGATTTATTTTTCACCAAAATATTAAAGTATTTATTATGAAAAATCTGTAGTTTCATACACACCTTTTTTGGAAAATAAGAGTTGGACTAAAATATAAAGTTATGTGGCAAATTTTGGATTAACACGCAAGATGATTTGGTTATAAACAGAATTCTCAATACATTAATGGCCAACTATAAAGATGAGTTGTTGGCAGCACCAGAAGATATGTATTGTTATGCTGTTGCACTGTGGTGTCAACAGATCTTCAGAACAAAAGTAGATTGTTAATGGTGTACACAACTTGTCTTGCCATTGTTGTCTGAAGATGCAACACAAAACTTGTTGCAAGCTGTCATTATTTTGCTTTCTGGAATGTAATTTTCAATTAAAATGACTAATATAATTTCAGTTAAAACTTCTATATTAAAACTGTTTCAAAAATTATGTCATAAATATATTCACACTTAATTGTAGGGTATAAAATAGTACTTTCTTTCTGTATTGAGCAATAAAACTATGTATGACTGCATACAATTTTATGGAGCAGTAAGTATTGTTAATGTAGCTGTGGGATGAGTTAAAATTTCTTATCAAAATTTTACTACAAAAGTAATGTGGTGCATAACAGTATAAATGGTGTAGTAAAATTTTTGTGTGGAAACTGATCGTGGTCCATTAATATTTTAGATGCAATATTGACATGAGGTACCACAGCTATTATAGGTGGTATTTACATTTTTTTACATAATGCATTACCTTTAGTAACTTGCACTAAGTTATTTCAATTTTATGTTTCAGTGACACCTGTCCCCTTATGTTTTTAATTGAATATAAAGTGCTGAGAGTTTGTAAATTTGCAGTGGGCTAAACATTGACCGTGATGAGATTTTGGTTGGTCATGTGCAAATGGGTACAGCCCAGTAACAGTACAGACATGCACAAGATGAATAGTGTCATGTAAGCTTATGTTCACCCGAACAAAAAAATTCAAATTTATCAGTCAAAAAATAAAACATTAGTGCCCAAATAGGTGTGTTCTTGCTACGATATAATTTCTTTTCCATTCAAGATAGTAAACAGAACTTGTTGAGTTGTTTCTAAAAATAAATAAGATGTAACCATAATTTTGAAACTGCTTCACTGACAAAATTCACCGATAAGTGGTCCAAATATGTTGGATAAAGAGGTTGATTTCCTTTATTTGCTGCTTCAGAGCTGTCGCCCCTTATGTGCTTTTTCTCAGTTAGTGAGAATAAATATTGGGCACGTCTGAGAGCACATTTGGGTAGCAGCAGATACGTATTTTAATGAAATGAGCTTAAAATTGTTAACTGGACATTTATTCCTGTTACATCTGGAATCACCACAAACAATAAAATTCCATGGAGCTTCTGACAATTGAACCAACTGAAAATTTAATATCGCTGATTGTGAATATTGGTTCCTGATAATTTTGCAGATCATCTCACTAAGAAATGTGTAATTTTTAGTTCAAAATTTTTGCTATATTTTTAGATAATAATAATAATAATAACCTAATGTTGTATTCACCAAAGTGGACACAGAAAACTATTGACTTGTGAAGCTTGTTGTTAATGACTGCTTTCAGTTTGTTAACCGTAGCATTAACGTACAGGTAATTTTAGTAATAAAAGAAGTTATTCAGTATTAAACTGAATGTTGTTGTGACCCAGAAAGAGTAAAGTATTCACGCAGAGAAAAAAAATTGACCACCATTCATGTCAACTGTAGATGATGATAGTAATAACGTAATTTGTGATCATACATAAGTTGAAAAGATTGACTTTCTAAACTGTTGGTCTATTAGATATATTAATTGGTACACCTAATTTATTTCTTGAGTAAACTTGTACTGTGAGATTTGATTTTGTTTCAGTCAGCTAGAGCATAATTGTGGTAGTTCCGATGCAAGTCACATTGTTGTGATAATATGTAAAATATTTAGATTAAGATTCATCGTGCAAATGATTCATGGGATATGAAACTAACTATGAGACGGGTGCATAGTTCATTGTGTTCCTGGAGAGTAACAGCTGTGTCAGATCATGACATTTTATTGAATATTGTATTTATCTTATGGGAAGATTATGGTTGTCGCACATCTTGGAATACCAATGCAGCCTCTCATTTGGTATCCAGGGAGCTGTTGTTTGAAATAACTAAAACATGCTGTAAATATTTCTGTTAGTAGGAAATATAACTGGGGACCAGTGTGAGAAGAACCAGTCCTTGTTTGAAATCTGAGCCACTATAGATATGTATACTGACTGGTTTTTGTTATAAAATTGATGAAACTGTAGGGGAAAAAAATATTTAAATTCTCCACGTGAATGTGATTATAACATTCCAGTTGTCATCTGAAACCGAATCCATTAAAATAATTTGCATCTGGGTGAATTTTTAAATAGACAGAACTGTAGAGTAGAAATGTTAAACCTGGGTCTGAGGCAAGTGGATTTTAGCTATTTCCCCCCAGGACTTATTTATTTAGTGTCCATATTATCACATGCACAATACTGGACATGTAAAAGTACAAAACAGCATCAAATATTATATATTTACACCATATACAAAATTTTATCATTCTTACCTACACATTTTATAACAAAAACCTTGTTCTACTTAATTAGATTATAAAATTATATACGTACTTACAGATAAAATAATGCCTTGGTTGATTTTACTAAAATTTTTAAATACCAATACTGTAGTTAAACAGGCATAGGAACATATGGTACGAAGGTTGGGTGCATAATTATATATATGTACATTGATGACAGTAGTTTAGTTTTATGTAGGAATACTTAGATAATTATGAATTTTTGTTTAGAGAGGTTATGAGGCAGACCTACAGATTTGAGCAAAATTCCAGATATTAGTTGATGCTGTAGAAGCTGTTGTTAATTAGTAGATTTTTTAGTTCTTTTTTAAATATTTTAATGTTTGGTATTTTTTTATGTTATACGGCACTGCACTATAAACAACACTGTCCTGATATATTGATTTTCTGTGCACATCCCTATGATCATTCCTGTTCATTGTTTGATAAATGTGGATCTCACTACTCCAAGCTGAAACTTGGTGGTTTTTAATGGAACAGATACTTTCAGATCTAAATATTGATGGTAAGGTCATGATTTTTAATTCCTGAAAGATACCTCTACATGATTCTCTGTAAGCAACATCACTTATTAATCTTACAACTTTCTTTTGACATTTAAAAGACTGCTTTGCAAAAGATGTATTTCCCCAGAGTACTGTACTATACCTCAGTATACTATGCATGGATGCCTTTTTTTTTTTTTTCTTATTTCATCAGTCTACTGACTGGTTTGATGTGGCCCGCCACGAATTCCTTTCCTGTGCTAACCTCTTCATCTCAGAGTAGCACTTGCAACCTACGTCCTCAATTATTTGCTTGACGTATTCCAATCTCTGTCTTCCTCTACAGTTTTTGCCCTCTACAGCTCCCTCTAGTACCATGGAAGTCATTCCCTCATGTCTTAGCAGATGTCCTATCATCCTGTCCCTTCTCCTTATCAGTGTTTTCCACATATTCCTTTCCTCTCCGATTCTGCGTAGAACCTCCTCATTCCTTACCTTATCAGTCCACCTAATTTTCAACATTCGTCTATAGCACCACATCTCAAATGCTTCGATTCTCTTCTGTTCCGGTTTTCCCACAGTCCATGTTTCACTACCATACAATGCTGTACTCCATACGTACATCCTCAGAAATTTCTTCCTCAAATTAAGGCCGGTATTTAATATTAGTAGACTTCTCATGGCCAGAAATGCCTTTTTTGCCATAGCGAGTCTGCTTTTGATGTCCTCCTTGCTCCGTCCGTCATAGGTTATTTTACTGCCTAGGTAGCAGAATTCCTTAACTTCATTGACTTCATGACCATCAGTCCTGATGTTAAGTTTCTCGCTCTTCTCATTTCTACTACTTCTCATTACCTTCGTCTTTCTCCGATTTACTCTCAAACCATACTGTGTACTCATGAGACTGTTCATTCTTTTCAGCAGATCATTTAATTCTTCTTCACTTTCACTCAGGATAGCAATATCATCAGCGAATCGTATCATTGATATCCTTTCACCTTGTATTTTAATTCCACTCCTGAACCTTTCTTTTATTTCCATCATTGTGTCCTCGATGTACAGATTGAAGAGTAAGGGCGAAAGGCTACAGCCTTGTCTTACACCCTTCTTAATACGAGCACTTCGTTCTTGATCATCCACTCTTATTATTCTCTCTTGGTAGTTGTACGTATTGTATATGACCCGTCTCTCCCTATAGCTTACCCCTACTTTTTTCAGAATCTCGAACAGCTTGCACCGTTTTATATTGTCGAACGCTTTTTCCAGGTCGGCAAATCCTATGAAAGTGTCTTGATTTTTCTTTAGCCTTGCTTCCATTATTAGCCGTAACGTCAGAATTGCCTCTCTCGTCCCTTTACTTTTCCTAAAGCTAAACTGATCGTCACCTAGCGCATTCTCAATTTTCTTTTCCATTCTTCTGTATATTATTCTTGTAAGCAGCTTCGATGCATGAGCTGTTAAGCTGATTGTGCGATAATTCTCGCACTTGTCAGCTCTTGCCGTCTTCGGAATTGTGTGGATGATGCTTTTCCGAAAGTCAGATGGTATATCGCCAGACTCATATATTCTACACACCAACGTGAATAGTCTTAATATCTGACAGTACTTGCTTCGTTTTTTGTTAAGCGTTTCTGCATGTTTTTCCCACCTTAGATGCTCATCCACCCATAATCAAAAAAGTTTTATGTGATTCTTTTACTGAATTTGGCAGTTTGGTAACATGAATTTCACAGTGGTCCTGTTTTTGTTCCTTATATGGTTGAAGTTCGTTCATGCAGTTGTCTTGTCATTGACATCTGGACAGTTATCGTTTAACAATTTCCAGCCAGTTCTGCTGTTTTGTCAATTTTTTGCTGCATCTCAAAATCATTATTACCTTTTATAAAGCAGCTGGTATCATCAGTAAATTGTACAGTATCGGTGGTTGAAAATTGTTGTGGCAGTTCATTAATAAAACCAAGAATAACAATGTTCCCAATACTGAGCCCTGGGGCACCCCATAATTAATTTTTTTAAATTTTTTTTATTTTATTTTATTTTTTTTTTTTAATAATTAGAATGACACACATTACCATCCTGAGAAATTTGCTGTCTGTTTCATATCAGTTACATATGGTTTGAACCACTCGTAAGAAACACCATGGACACTATAATTATGTAGTTCTGACAGTAGTACATTATGATTTATAAGATCAAACTCTTTGGAATGGTCCGAAAACTACCCACAGGTCAGTTCCTTGTCCTCAGTAGCTTCGTAAAAGAGTTTTAGGAAATTGAAGAGAACCATTTGCATAGATTTGCCTTTTCTGAAACCATTCGGTGCATTTACAAGAATTTTGTTTTTGTTTAGGAAATCGAGCAATCGGCTATACATCATTCTTTCACTTATTTTTGAAAATGCAGATAGTAGTGATGGTGGTCTGAATTTTTTAATGTAAAAACTTGTCACCACTTTTATAAACTGGTATTACTGTTGACGTCTTAAGTTTGCTTGGAAACACACCATTTTCAAACGAGTCATTGATTATGTCCGCAAGTTGCGAGAGAACATTATCGGTACTATATTTAATAATTTTGTCAAGGGTATCAACAAGTCCACAGGTCATTTTACTCTTTAGTTTGCTGACAGCTCTTTGTACTTCTTCGGGTCTCACAAGATATAGGTACATTGTCCTTTCATTTATTGGAGTTATTTCCTTTGTCTTTGGATTATATTTACTTGTGATAAGATTTTGTGCTACATTAATACAGTGATCATTAAATATATTAGCTGTTAGAAGTGGATCATCAGCAATTTCCTTTCTGTGTTTTATGGTGATTTTATTACTTGCATTTTCATGCTTGCATCAATAATTATTAGTAACTTTCCACATTGATTTCATTTTGTTGTCCCTCTTTCTGATATGTGAATCATTGTGCTTCTTTTCTGTAGCAACTATAGCTCCCCTGTGCTTTTTTCCTGTAACACTTTACAATATGAATTTAGTTCTGCAAGTGACTGAGACACTAATTCCATACTTTATGGCATTGAATTGTTCAGTGGTTTGCTCCACTCTGGTCCATCACTCTCGATCGTTGATTGCAACATCAGTTTCCCAGTCCGTTTACTCTGTGGTGCCATTAATGTATGTATTTCTTAGGAACTATCTGATGGACAACTTTCTTCGTGTTTTACTTGGGTGATGGGAACTAGAGTGTGTTTTTGTCTATGGGTCATTTCTCACTTTAATCGTAGTGATAGGGCAATTTGGAGTATATCTCAGTGAAGCTACTCCAGAGTAACTATAAAACTAATAGTCTAATAATATGGTATTCCTATGATTAGCTGGAGAGGCAAGGCTCCATTTTGTGCATAGTAATAATGAATTAGTTAATACAACTAATTGGAGTGTAAGGTAATGACATTGTGGTCCTGAATGCTGCAGATTGCTGTAGGCCTAAATAAATGTCGATTTTACTGTCTGACAGTACATATCAGTAACTCAAAAGGCAGTTAACATCTCCAATCATCAGAAAGATGGAGCTGCTTTTGAAGAATACCTGCCTCGCTGACAATGTAGTTAAAGGCCTTATACCAAGAATGTACAGTTTCCCAAAATTATGCAATGGTGGCGTACCACCCACTTCAGTCGTCAGTGTTATTGCACCTTCTACTTAAGGGTTGGCAAAATATGTTACTGAGGTACTGGTGCCTGTGGTCGCCCTCTGTAACCATCATACCATTAATTCAAAAGCATGCAGCTATTTCTAAATGAGATTGTAGTGATCATGAATGTGATATCTTTTATATCGACGCATTGGCTCTTTTAGCAGACCACTTCACATTTGCCATTGTCAAACTTTCCTGACACATTTTGATGCCGATTTATTCTCTTTACAGTGTGAAACATTACCCAAACGATTGATATCGCAGTCATAGACTCAAATCACCAGCAATTGACAACTTCTACATTAAAGATTGTGAAGAATGGACTTTAAATTTAGTTTCACCCCATCTAACCAGTTCCTATTAGTTTGTGGATACGTTACACCAGTTCTTGTTCCACATTAATTCCATTCATCCAAACAGCAGGTTAATGATAGAAGTAAACAGAAAAAGGAGTTGCTGATCTTGGACATGTTGGTTGAATGAGAGTCAAATGATCACTGGACTACTGTGTGTACAGAAAGCCAACCTATAGCTTATTTATCTAAATAAATGCTGTTCCCAGTATCTGCAAAGAATAATTTTGACCTGATCATTTCGTATTTAGAATTCAGACAATTTTCTGTCACATGAACCTGAAATCTGGTTTAAAATATTTGAAGGCTGTGTTTAAAAGAACGTATACAAGCAGTACCAAATTATGTCCCTTAGCAAAGAAAAAAATGTGTGAACCCATTCATTCCATATAAAAATAGGCCCACAGCACTCCTTCCATTTTACTGAGCAACTCCAAGTAAGGTAGAATGTTTGCTTAGCAAAAATGACATTATACACTGTGTGATGAAAATTATCCAGACACCCCAAAAACCACACGTTTTTCATATTAGGTGCAAAGTGCTGCCACCTACTGCTAGGTACTCCATATCAGCGACATCAGTAGTCATTAGATATCGTGAGAGAGCAGAATGGGCCACTCCACGGAACTCACAGACTTCGAATGTGGTCAGGTGTTGAATGTCACTTGTCACACGTCTGTACGCGAGGTTTTCGCACTCTTAAACATCTCTAGGTCCACTGTTTCTGATGTGATAGTGAAGTGGAAACTTGAAGGGTCACGTACAGCTCAAAAACGTACAGGCGATTTCGTCTGTTGACTGACAGAGACTGCCGACAGTTGAAGAGGGTTGTAATGTGTAATAGGCAGGCATCAGTCCAGACCATCACGCAGGAATTCGAAACTGCGTCAGGATCCACTGCAAGTACTCTCACAGTTATTAGGTGGGAGGTGAGAAAACTTGGATTTCATAGTTGAGCGTCTGCTCATAAGCCACCCATCATGTAAACATTGGACAACTGAACAGTGGAAAAATGTTGTGTGGAGTAACACATCACGCTACACAATGTGGCAATCCGAAGGCACGGAGTGAGTACGGCAAATGTCCAGTGAACGTAATCTGCCAGTGTGTGTAGTGCCAACAGTGAAATTCGGAAGCAGTGGTGTTATGGCATGGTCCTGTTTTTCATGTTGTTTAGCATGGCACTATCACAGCACAGGCATACATTGATGTTTTAAGCACCTTCTTCCTTCCCACTGTTGAAGAGCAATTTAGGGTTGGCGATTGCATCATCAGACATAATCGAGCTCCTGTTCATAATGCACGGCCTGTGGCAGAGTGGTTACACAACAATAACGTCCGTGTAATGGACTGACCTGCACAGAGTCCTGACCTGAATCCTATGGAACACCTCTGGGATGTTTTGGAACATTGACTTCGTGCCAGGCCTCACCGATCAACATCGATACCTCTCCCTTGGTGCAGCACTCCATGAAGAATGGGCTGCCATTCCCCAACGAACCTTCCAGCACCTGATTGAATGTGTGCCTGCGAGAGTGGAAGCTGTCTTCAAGGCTAAGGATGGGCCAACACCATATTGAATTCCAACATTACCGATTGTGGCACCACAAATTTGTAAGTCATTTTCAGCCAGGTACCGGGTACTTTTGATCACACAGTGCAAAACTTTTGTAGCAAGCATCGAAAATTAAAGAAATGTTGCATTCAGTGAAAGACAACCTTGGTTTAAGAGTGTGTGGCATACATGTGCAATGCGACTTATGAATGCACTGAAAGTAATAAAAATAAAACAATGCATGTGCTGTCAAATTACATAACACAAGTGCCACAGTGTGTTAAGAAAGGTTGTAAAGTCAGCCATAGCAGAGCATAGCTTTGTGAGAGGGCGTAAGATCAGCTTTGAACATATGAAGGTCTTTGGCCATGTTTTGTCTTACTGGTACTTTACAGTAAAAGAAACTGCAAAAATTTGCATGTGGACAAGTATTTATAATAGATGCTGTCGGTAAGTTCTTGGTGCAACCTGTGGATGTGTGCTACAGATT
This sequence comes from Schistocerca serialis cubense, assembly GCF_023864345.2. Classification (NCBI taxonomy): domain Eukaryota; kingdom Metazoa; phylum Arthropoda; class Insecta; order Orthoptera; family Acrididae; genus Schistocerca; species Schistocerca serialis. Next base: position 311,251,550 of record NC_064640.1, read on the forward strand.
GACCAGTAATGAAGACCAAAAATTAAGCACTTTTTGTCAAATGATGGGGAAGAGGGGAGTGGTGGGCTGTATTCCTTCACTGCTGATTTCCGCAAATCACAAACAGTGTAACCATATGCTTGAAATTGCCACTTGATTTTTTTTTTTTTTTTTTTTTTTTTTTTTTTTTTTTTTTTTTTTGTACCTGTTCTTTACGTGGAACTTCTTCAAAAATTTCTTCTAGTTGATTCATAGAGACAAGAGTTTCGCTGCCCTCACCACTACCTAAAAAGACCCTATATTGTACAGTGCATTGAAATTTATTGTTTTGAGCTTTAATTCAACCTGTAGTGTTTTCATGATCTATTACAGTTTATTATTGTTCTCTTTAATAGTGGATTTATTACTGATTTCAGAGCTTCTTTGGATTTGGGCAGAGTGCTGAGATTGACATTGTTTTAGATGGCACAGAGAACCGTAAAATGGCAGATATCAAGTCGGAGGATGGGAAAAAAGAGAGACATTATCTTTTTTACGATGGAGAGACTGTATCTGGGAAGGTGAGTTACACGAGATATCAGCCAAATTTAATTAGAAACTAAATTTGGGTTGGATAGCATATGCAATTACACTTGATACTTAAATTAATGAAGGTTATTATACAACAAACTTTTATAGCCAGTGACGCCTTATTGAGGCAGAAGAGTTGAAGAGGAAGGAAGAGGGCTGAAGGAAAAGGACTGGAGGTTCAGGAAAAGGAATATATTTCAGGAAAGTCACCCAGAACCATGGGCCAGGGGAGACTTACTGGGCAGGATGAGAAGGAAAGACTGATTGTCGGGGAGTGCATTGGACGAGATTTGAAAACCTGAGAGCTTAAAGGGGGAAGACAGAGTAATATGCAAAACAGAGATTACAGATTAAACATTGTGCATGAGTTAATAAGAGGTGGGTGACCAGTGGTGTGCACTGAAGGTGTTTCAGTGTTATCCTGGTCTGGAATGTATCAATCGGCTACTTCGACAAGGCCATGACTTCCTAAAATCATGGCCTGAGGTGTGATCCATTCTGTGTGGGATTTTGCGTGCCACACCCAGAACAGCTTTTTGTCACCCTCCCAATCTTCGTAATATCCTTGTCAGACCGTATGTTCCTTCTGCACCCATCTCCCTACCAAATGGTTCCTACCCCTGTGACTGTCCCCGCTGCAAGAGTTGCCTTTGCCCTATGCACCCTCCTATCACTACCTATACCAGCTGGAAAAATATACACTATCAAAGGGAGAGTCACCTGTAAAATGACACATCATATACCAGGTGTTATTTAAACACTGTTCGGCCTTCTACACCGGGATGACTACCACCAAATTATCAATTAGGATGAATGGGCATAGGCATAGGGTATATACTGGAAACACGCAATATCGTGTTGCAGAGCAAGCTCTACAACATGACAGTCGTGACCTCTGTCCCTGTTTCACCCCACATACCATATGGATTTTTCCTCCAGCCACCAGTTTCTCAGAACTCCACAGATGGGAACTAGCACTGCAACGTGTCCTTGGCTCTCGCCACCCACCTGGCCTTAATTTACGTTAATTCGTTTCGTCTCGGCATTTCTTCACAGTAACTACTCCTTTCTTCACTCCATTTTATTTTCTTGCGCATCTATTTTTCATCGGCCCCCTCCCACCTCTGTTACATACAATGCGCTTAGCTTTTCACTCTTATTAACTCATGCATTATGTTTTAGCAGTAATCTCTGCCTTGAATATTACCCTGTCTTCCACCTTCAAGCTCTCAGGTTTTCAAATCTCATCAGATGCAGTCCCCAACAATCACTCTTTCCTTCTCATCCCGTACGGTAAGTCTCCCCTGACCCACGACTCTAGGTGACTTTCCCGAAATCTACCTATTTTCCTAGACCTCTCCAGTTCTTTACCTTCACCCCTCTTCCTTCCCCTTCAACCCTTCTGCCTAAAGAAAAAGCCACTGGCTCCAAAAGCTTGCCTCTTATAATATATATAAACACACACTAGTTATGCTACCCATGATTCTTCAGTAGAGACATTTGTATTAGAGGTGCTCTAGTTTGTTCCCACTGCCAGGATAAATTTCTGCTTAGAAATGATCAATATCGTTGCTAATTTTGCTCCATCTCTTAATGTCCCATTGTGTAAAAGATCTTAAACCCAATCATCCTTAAAATGGTTTAAACTTAATTTTGTCAACAGTGTTTCCATTTATCATAAATTGAGTGTTAATTTATTATTATTAATGCATATAACTTCATCATTACTCTACAACCAACAATAAGATGAGTGGTAAAGAATACATAGTGTACTTGAATAATTTTCCATCTTTTCTGTTATATTTACGGATCGTATGTGAGTAGAAATGTTATTGACACCTCCCTACGTAAGCCTGAATTTCTCGAGTTTTACCATTGTGATCATTACAAGAGATGTATTGAAGGCAGTAATAGGTTTTTGGAACGGGTGTCCTAAAAATTTTGTGAGTGAAGCTTTTCCTTTTCCTGCTATACCTTATTGAGCATATCTGTGGTTTTGTCACAGTGACTGACTAACTGCACCTGTCTTCTTTGATTGTTCTCTCTTTTTTAGTAATCCAAGTTGGTAAAGTTCACAGACTGTTGAACAGTATTCAAGAACTGGCCAAACAAATCCTCTGCAAGTGACCTCTTACATGTGCAGGTTTTACTTCACTTAGCATTCTTCCAGTAAATCTAACTCTGGGTTTTGCATTCCCCACAGAATTCAGCCATTTGTAGATCAATTTGGTGTAACAACAGAAGACAGTAAAAGGGAAGTTGAAATTTTAAATCTCATGTTAAAAAAATCATTCGCACAGTAGGATCATACAGATATACCACCGTTTGACAGTTTCATGTGGAGGACATAGAAATATTCATCCCTGGCATTAAGAAGCAACTGGAAAAGTTGAAAACAAATAAATCACCAGTTCCGATGGAATACCAGTTCGGTTTTGCAAAGAATATTCTTCGCCATTGGCACCTTACTTAGCTTGGAAGTATCGCAAATGTCTCACCCAGTGCAAAGTCCTGAGTGGCTGAAAAAACTGCAGCGTATCCATAAAGCCCTCTATTGTTTCAAAAAAAAAAAAAAAAAAAAAAAAAAAATTGTAACTTGAAAACTATTAGAGACATGGCCATCTTCTGAGACCATCATGACCCATCTGCCTGTCAGGAAATCTGTCATTCGGCACATCCAGTACATTCGAACTCTGACATTGGGGTGCCATCATGTTTGATTATGGATGGCTGCAGCTCTTCAGTTGTGGTCACAGGAACTGTTAGAGTATTTCCAGCTAAACATTTCCCATTACAATTTGCTCTACAAAAAGAAGAGGGCCAGTTCTGGGCTATCATCGGTGTGCTCACGTGTTTTCAGAGCTCAAAATTGTAATGTTATGATGAGTCATATGTCCAGAAGTTGGAACATTGCTTCATCTGAAAAGGGTACTTTTTCAAGTAGACATTGTCATCATCTACGGAGGCCAGCATATGACACGCAAGTGCATATCGCAGAGGACAATCGTTCAGCTATAATGCTTGTACCATTTGCACTTTGTAATGCTAATGTGACACTACAGTTTCCATTTTATGGACAATTGATCTTGCTTCCTACAATTTGCATGGTGCACGGCAAATTGACTTCTGGGGGCTATCTTGAAATTCAGCTTGATTTTTGTTACCACATGCATGAGACACAGGGATGTCACATTGATGAAAGTCGGACATTACCTGTCACTTCAAAAATTTGGAACCAGCTCATTAAGCTTGTTTTTGCCAATGGTGCCCTCCCATACCGATATCGATAATTCTACAGTACCATTGTCATAGATATGGATTCTGTGAGGTGACAAATTGTACCTTCTTCTGATCTGTTACCATTCTGATGCATTCCAAGTGAAATCTGCGACAAAAAGCAAAAGAAAAAGTACTTGGAGAGCTGCTAAAGTTTCCAACAAATGATGATACCTTAGCAGTTTGCAAGTTAACACTGTCGTCCGGCGAAACCACAGTGATGTCGTGCGCAAAAAAGCGGTCAACAGCCGGCGACACTACAGTGGTGTCGTGAGCTTAGTATCGCGCAGTGGCTGGCGACTGCACTTTAGTATCTTTTGCATTCTGTTGGTGTGTTGTTTAGGTAACAATAAGTTTCACACGTCAACAAGTTTTTTGTTTTTGTAAGTACCTGTGCCCTTTCATCATGGCGGATGAAAGAGACAATAGGGCTGTTTATGACGAATGCGCGGACGTCTTGTCTGATGTTCCGGATGACTTGGCCAATTGGGAAAAAGACATTGGATCTCAAAAAAATGAAAGTGAAGCAGAATCATAGGAAGATATTGAAATCCGCCCAAGAAGAATTCGGCGAACACCAACTGTGGAGGAAGGGTCCCAGGCAGGTTCCATTTTCTTAGGTTTCTGGAAAGCATTTGACACAGTGTCTCATTGCAGACTGTTAATGAAGGTCACAGCATAGGGACTATGTTCTGAGATATGTGAATGGCCCGAAGACTTTTCAGTTAATAGACCACAGTATTTCTGGATGGTGAATGTTCATCAGAGACAAAGGTATTTTCTTGAGTGTTCAGAGCAGTGTAATAGCATCACTCTTGTTCTCTATATACATAAATGGTCTGATGGATAGGGTGAGCAGCAATCTGCAACTGTTTGCTGATGATGCTGTAGTATGTGGAAAATGTCGTCATTGAGTGACTGTAGGAGAATTCGGGATAACTTGGCCAGAGTTTATCTTCAGTGTAATTATTGGCAGCTTGCTCTAAATGTAGGAAAATGCAAGCTGATGCACATGACTAGGAAAAACTATCCTGTAATGTTTGAATAGTTTTAGTGGTGTGTTGCTTCACACAGTTGCATTGATTAAATATTTAGATGTAACATTGCAAAGTTACATGAAATGGAAATGAGCATGTGTCAGTTGTAAGAAAATGCTAGACTTCATTATACTGGGAGAATTCTGGGAAAGTGGAGCTGATCTGTAAAGGACATAGTGTATAGAACATGTTGGGGTGACCCATTCTTGGATGTTGGGGATTTGCACCAGGTGAGATTAAAGAAAGACATCAAAGCAGTTCAGAGGTGTGCTGCTAGATTTGTTATGGATAGGTACATAGGTTTGATTAATGTGCAAATATTATGGAAATGCTCTTGAACTGAAATGGGAATTCGTACAGGGAGGAACACGTGTGTGTGTGTGTGTGTGTGTGTGTGTGTGTGTGTGTGTGTGTGTTTGTTTTATGCTGTTGAAAGTTTAGAGAACCAGCATTTGTCACTGACTGCAGAAGAATCCTACTTCCATTAACAAACATCTCGAGAAGGAACGCGAAGGAAAGGTAAGAGAAATCAAGGCTCTTACTTTTTTTGCCTTGCTCCTTTTCAAGTGGAACATGAAACAGAATGACAATTATACCCTGTACTGAATGGTGTCTTGAGGAGTATACATGTAGATGTGGATCTTTTACCTTAAATCATCCCAGGTGGCTACTGTGGAATATATGCTGGTTTTACAGATGACAGTGACTGATTACTGATCACAAAGTCTAGTAATATTTGGTCTTTCTGTATATTTATACAAATTACATTACATTTCATTATGTATAGGATCAGTGCATCATTACATCACATTAGATTTCATTATGTATAGGATCAGCTGCATCACACACGGATCATCAGTAATGTTTCCTTATAGTGTACACATCTATGTTATCTCCGAACAGTGTTGTAGAGCCACAGGCGTTGTCTGACAGGTCATTTGCACAGGTTGAGGCTTCTAAGACAGACTACCCAAAATATATTCTGAAGGAGCAAATGTCAAGGTTCAGTTTTTGTTGAGTCGTAGTGGACAGTGTGCCTAATTTCCTGACATTCACAAGTAATTTTTTACATTTGTAGTTGCCAAATTATGATACTGACCTCTTTTTATAAACTGTATAATTTTTCCTTTGGCATTGGAAAGAGCCTTCCAACGAGGCCTTCAACGTCTTAACTTGTGTGGAACTTTATAAAATAATATCAGGATAAGTGCGGAATGCCACCATCCTGCCACCAGGAGAAGAGGACCCACAAATATCTGCTCTGTTGCACCAAATGGAAGCAAAAAGTTAACTGAAGTACAGTTTGTATGTTTGTTGTTGTGACTGTCATATCAAATGCTTAAAATATTGACCTTGGGTGTTGATATACATCATAAAGTGATTCCAAGCAGACGATGCTGATTGCTGAATCTTATCTGGGCTTATTGCAGCACAGGCAAGTGTTGTACAGCATTTCATGTGTTGAAGCATCGTCGGTGTGGTCTTATAGAACGTGGGTATAAATTTTCCACACATGCAGGTCCAGAAGTGTGAAAAGTAGATGATTTTTTGTATCCTGAACAACAAATCCAACAATCTCCAAATGTTTTCATAGAAAAATCAGTAAATATTTGCATGGAATGGGTGGGATGCCTGTCAGGTTGGTACCACATGGATTGTCTTGTGTGTGTCAAGGCAACATATCTGTTTGGAACTATAGCTATTTGTGGCTGTTTAGAGTTCCATCAACAAAACAAGGATCATTGAAGGGATTCTTGGAAAGCCCACACCACGCATTGACAGATTGAGGCTGTTGTTTATCAAGTCCTTTCAGCCAAAGTATATATGGAAGTGACCAGTAGGGTTTTATTATGAAGAACAAGTTGTGCAACATTGGTGAATGATGCATCATCCATGAACAAAACGTTGCATAGAAACACAGCATCACTTCGCAGTTTTCATGGGTATAGTTTGGAGAATTGCCAGCAGGTGGCCTTTGCTGCGGCTGGGTGGCGACAGGGCAGAAGACACGCGATGAAGCAGTCTCTATGCATTCACAAGCTCAATTCAACGCACAGAATTAAGACCCCAAATCATTCCCTTCCCTGGCCACACCATGGGAGGAACGTCAGGCTAAGGATGGCAGCGTATCTTATTCGCCCCGGTACCTTGTATGTACGAGAGCTGATGGGGAATCTTTCATGAAAATGAAGCCTCAGTTTTTTATTGAGCATTTAGAGGACAAGTTTGAGGAGGTGGAGGTATTGTCCAAAATGAGATCTGGGTCAATCTTGATCAAAACAGCATCCTCTGCCCACTCATGGACGTTACTCACTTGTGACAAGGTGGGGGATGTTTCTGTAACCATTACACCTATTAAGAGCTTAAATAAATATGGTCCAGAATATCATATTTCAGAGGGACCTTTTTTTGCAGCCTGGTGATGAGCTGCGCGCCAATGTAGATTGGCGAGGTGTACATTTCATCCGGCATGTCCACCGGGGTCCGAGGGATAATCAGGTTGCCACCGGTGCCTTCATCTTGGCCCTCGAGGGTGACGCATTGCCCGAGGAGGTCAAGGTGATCGTCTACCGCTGTGATGTAAAGTCCTATCCCTCCCCCAATATTGTGCTTTAAGTGCTGGAAGTTCGGCCATATGTCTCCTTGCTGTACTTCCAGCATCACATGTCGAGATTGCCGACACCCATCACTTCCCAATACTCCATGTGCCCTGCTTGCCATCTGTGTCAACTACGGAGAGCACCATTTGCTTTGCTCACCTGACTGCAGGATTCTCCAGAAAGAAGGGAAAATCGTGGAGTACAAGACCCTGGACCAACTGACCTACACTGAGGCTAAGAGAGAATTTGAACGCCAGCATCATGTACGTATGAAATCCTCTTACGCCGCCGCTACAACAGTTCTGGCACCATCAGCTCCGCCAACCCAGTCACCTCTGAGCCGGGAGACTACTCCTGCCCCCTTGATGGTGTGGGGCATTTCCCTCCCTATTGCTCCTGCTTCTTTCTGGAGAATCCTGCAGTCAGGCGAGCAAAGCAAATGGTGCTCTCCGTAGTTGACACAGATGGGGAGCAGGGCACATGGAGTATTGGGAAGTGATGGACGTCTGCAATCTCGACATGTGATGCTGGAAGTACAGCGAGAAGACATATGGCCGAACTTCCAGCACTTAAAGCACCTACTTCGGGAGCAACAGCCCCCCCTCTCCCCCCACAACCATCGGGGATATCAGTCCACACTTCTGCACTGGAGAAGCATAAGTCTTTTTAGGCTCCTCTCGCTAGGAAGGGGTCCCTTCGGTCACTCCTTTCCCATGTTTCTGCTAGTGGGAAAGACGACACCCACCAGTGGCTGAAGAACCCAAAAGCAGCTGGTCCTAGGGCTTCATGCTCATCCTCAGTCCCGGAGACTGAATCAGTGAAGTCCTCCCAGCTGCAGAAACCCAAGGAGCAGCGAGAGAAACCCAAAAAGCAGTCCCCTAAGACCAAGGAAATTGCGGTGGCACTCACACTACTGCTACCTGCAAGCTCTTCATCTGAGGATGGAGTGGAGATTCTGGTGTCCGCTGAGGACCTAGATCTTGCCAGATCCTCAGACACAATGGATATAGACTGCTCAGGCAATAAGTTGGTGGCAGCAGGTGACTCTGAGGCGTAAACTGCCTCATTGAATATCCATGCCTTCCCAGTCCCACGGTGACATCATCCGCCAGTGGAACTGCGGCAGTTTTTTCCACCGCCTGGCTGAGGTACGGCACCTGTTAAGCTTTACACCTGCTATCTGCATTGCCCCCCAGGAAACCTGGTTCCTGGCAATGCGGACCCCTTCCTTCTGCAGCTATAAGGGATATTACAGGAACCGTAGTGACTATTGTCTAGTGTCAGGTGGAGTTTGCGTTTATGTCCTAAACTCAGTCTGTAGTGACACTGTGCCCCTTCAAACCTCCCTTGAAGCTGTGGCTGTGAGAATAAGGACGACACAGGAAATAACTGTCTGCAATGTATATCTTCCTCCAGCTGGTGCAGTACCCCTGAATGTATTAGCTGCACTGATTGGTCAACTTCCTAAACCTTTCCGACTTTTGGGAGATATTTTAATGCCCATAACCCCTTGTGGGGCGGCACCGTGCTTACTGGCCGAGGCAGAGATGTCGAAATTTTTCTGTCTCAGTTCGATCTCTGCCTCTTAAATACTGGGGCCGACACACAAATCAGTGTGGCTCATGGTAGTTACTCGGCCATTGATATATCAATTTGCAGCCCAGGACTTCTCTCATCTATCCACTGAAGAGCATGTGACAACCTGTGTAGTAGTGACCAGTTCCCCATCTTCCTGTCACTGCCCCGGCATCAGGCCCACGGTCGCCTACCCAGATGGGCTTTAAACAAGGCGGACTGGGAAACTTTCACCTCTGCTGTCACCATTGAATCTCCCCCACACGGTAACATTGATGTGATGGTTGAGCAGGTGACTACAACAATTGTTTCTGTGGCATGAAACATGTTCCCTCGCTCTTTAGGGTGCCCCTGGCGTAAGGCAGTCAGTTGGTGGTCACCGGAAGTCGCTGAAGCAATTAAGGAGCATCGGCGAGCTCTACAGTGGCATAAGCGGCACCCTGCCGTGGAGCACCTCGTAGCCTTTAAACAGCTCCATGCCCGCGTTCGCCAACTTATCAAACAACGGAAGCAGGAGTGTTGGGATAGATATGTTTCGACCATTGCATGCCATATGTCATCTTCCAAAGTCTGGGCAATGATCAAACATCTTTTCAGGTACCACACTCAAACAGTTGTTCCCGATGTTAACATAAATGGCGTGTTATCTACTGATGCTAATGCGATTGCCGAGCACTTTGCTTGAGCCTCTACGTCGGAGAATTACCCTACAGCCTTTCGCACTCTCAAATGGTGGCTGGAAGGGAAAGTCCTCATTCACTACATGCAACAGTGAATCCTATAACACCCCATTTACAGAGTGGGAGTTCCTCTGTGCCCTTGCACATTGCCTGGACACAGCTCCTGTGCCTAATAGGATCCACAGCCAGATGATTAAAAATATCTCATTTGACTACAAGCGAAATATCCTCGTCATCTTCAACCGGATCTGGTGCGATGGCGTCTTTCCATCGCAGTGGCAGGAGAGCACCACCATTCCGGTGCTCAAACCCGGTAAAAACCCGCTTTATGTCTATAGCTATCAGCCCAGCAGCCTCACCAATATTCTTTGTAAGCTGCTGGATTGTATGGTGTGTCGACGGTAGGGTTGGGTCCTAGAGTCACATGGCCTACTAGCTCCATGTCAGGGCAGCTTCTGCCAGGGTCACTCTACCACTGGTAATCTTGTGTCTGTCGAGTCTGCCACCCTCATAGCCTTTTCCAGATGCCAACGCGTGGTTGCCATCTTTTTTGACTTACGTAAAGCATACAAACTGACCTGCCAAACTCATATCCTTGCCACATTGTATGAGTGGGGTCTCCGGGGCCCTTCCCGATTTTTATCCAAAACTTCCCTTCGCTCCGTACTTTCCATGTCCAAGTTAGTGCCTATTCTAGTTCCATCCATATCCAGGAGAATGGAGTCTTGCAGGGCTCTGTATTGAGTGACTCTCTATTTTTAGTGGTCATTAAGTCTAGCAGCAGCTGTCAGGCCCCTCTGTCTCACATTCTCTGTATGCAGACGACTTCTGCATTTCGTACTGCTGCTCCAGTACTGGAGTTGCTGAGTGTCGCCTGCAGGAAGCCATCCACAAGGCACAGTCATGGGCTCTAGCCCCTGGCTTCCAGTTTTCCGCCATTAAGACGGGTGTCATGCATTTCTGTCAGCATCATAACATTCATCCAGAACCAGCACTTTAATACATTAATGACGATCCACTCACTGTAGTGGAGATACATCGATTCTTAGGTCTGGATTTTGATGCTCATTTGACTTGGCTTCCTCATCTACGTCACCTTAAATGGATGTGTTGGAAGCACCTCAATGCCCTCCACTGCCTGAGCAACACCTACTGGGGTGCATATTGCTCCACGCTGCTGCAGCTCTACAGAGCCCTTGTTCAATCCAGCCTTGACTATGGGAGTGTGATTTATGGTTCTGCAGCACCCTCAGCATTGCATTTGCTCGACCCATTGCACCATTGCGGAGTTCGACTAGCGACAGGAGCTTTTAGGACGAGTCCAGTGACAAACGTACTGCTGGAGGCCCGAGTCCCTCCATTGAAGATCAGAGAAGCACAACTGCTCGCCAGTTACGTTGCACACATTCATAGCTCTCCTGAACATTGTAATTACCAACCATGGCAGCTCACCTCCCACATAGGTGGCTCAATTCACGGCTAACGATTGCAGTTCGCGTGCGATCGCTTCTGTCTGAACTGGAGTCCTTCCCTTCACCACCTAGCCTCGAGTTCCATTCACGTACACCTCCGTGGCGTAGCTGTAGGCTGAAGCTTCGCCTGGACCTTTCGCGTGGTCCTAAGTACTCCGTTAACCCTGTGGCTTTCCGCTGTCACTTCCTCTCAATTCTTGAAGTGTTCTGGAGCTTTGAAGTGGCTTACACTGACGGCTTGATGGCTGATGGTAATGTTGGCTTCGCCTTTTCCACAGAGGCCATATTGAACAGCATTTCTTGCCCAATGGCTGCAGTGTATTCACTGCAGAGCTGGTGGCCATATCTCACTTCAGTATATCTGTTCATGCCATGAGGAATCGTTTCTTCTGTGTACTGACGCCTTGAGCAGCCTACGAGCTAACGACCAGTGCTACCCTCGCCATCCTTGGGTGGCTTCCGTCCAGGAGTCCATCTGTGCCCTGGACTGGTCCCGTTGTTCAGTGGTGTTTGTGTGGACCCAGGACACGTCGGCATCCCAGGCAACGAACTTGCCGACAGGCTGGCCAAACTGGCTACACGGAAACCGCTTCTGGGGATGGGCATCTCTGAACCTGACCTGCGTTCTGACTTACGCCACTCCGTTTTTCATCTTTGGGAGGCAGACTGGCATAACAGTACGCACAACAAACTGTGTATCATTAAGGAGACTACGAATGTCTTCCATGCGGGCCGTGCACAGGGAATCAGTTGTCCTCTGCTGGCTCCGCATTGGCCACGCTTGGGTGACCCACGGTTACCTCTTGTGCCGTGAAGACCCACCTCAGTGTCGATGCGGCGCCCAGTCGACAGTGGCCCATATTCTGGTGCATTGTCCCACTTTGACTGCCCAGCGACGAAATCTTGGGTTACCGGACTTGTTGCTGCTCATTTTATCTGACAATGCCTCATTGGCTGATTTAGTTTTACATTTTATTTGTGAGAGTGGATTTTATCATTTGATCTTTGTCCCTCTGTGTCCTCCACCCTAGGGCTTTTAGGGTGTAGGTTTTATGTGTTGCAGAGTGGCTGGCTTTTCCTTTTTATTCTCGTGGGCAGCCACTGTAATCTGCTTTCTTGTTTTACTCTCATCTGTTTCTAGAGTCTCTCTGTTGTTTTCTTTTCCTCTCTGGTTCCTTTTAGTGTTCGTTGCCTTTCCTTCGTTCTTATGATTTTTTCCTTTCTTTCCGTTTTGTGTTATATATCTCATCTGTTTTGTTCTCACACTTGTGGCATTGTTTTATTAGGAACAAGGGACTGATGACATTGTAATTTGGTCCCTTCTGCCCTCTTTTAAACCAACCACCCAACCTCACTGCCATATAATGACCAATGTTTGAATTTCCAAGACATGCACAAAGTGTCAGTCGTGCAAAGATTGTGGCTGAATGTAACTACTTAGCCTTTAGAACTGTATACATTTTTTCCTTCTAAATGTTCAATGTAGTTTTGATATTTTTTCCTGTTGAAAGAGGTTTCCATAATTTCAGAACTAGTTACTGTTTTAAGTTAGCATAATTATAGTTGCCACGGCAAAGTTCCAAAAATTCGTTAACGACAATGGACATGTTGTTTCTCTAGCCAGCCTCGGCTTTGGTTTTCTATGACAATCCACGTTTTGCTTGTGTGCTGGTTCTAAGCATTACTCTCATTTTTACAATAGTGTGTTATTAGTGATTACTCTCTGTGGAAGAGATTTTAGAAATTCTGTAAAGTGGTGATATCTGATATTGAAGAACTTCAAAATCACATCAGTTTTCCTTCAGTGGCTGACAGCAATGATGAACTCCTCCAGACAGTGGGTTATCTCAAGGAGGAAGATTTAGGTGAAATAATCATGTTGATGAGCTGATTTTGAAATAGTTACTAGCAATAACATTTTGGAAGAACATATTTCTTTCTGAAGTCTTGGAGTGAATGCCTCTGTTGAACAAGTATATTGCAGTATTGTGGATTATGACATGAATACAGACTATAAAGAAGAGAGGCAAATCTTCAAATGAAGCATACCCATCTGTATGTACGTGCAAAGCATAGCAATGAACTGAAACCAGTGGAGCATACCAGATATTATTCTGTGGACTATTTACCATGTTTTGATCAGCAGTGATTGGCATCTAGAGACAGAAACCTTGGGTGCTAAGCTAAAACACCAAATTCAAGGTCCAACTTTGAATAGCAAGAGGGCACAATAGCTTTCTGCAATTCTGGACAAAATAAATTTTGCGTGAAATACATTGTCACCAGCATAGTTTTACTTTTGTAAAGCTTTTTCTAATAAATTTTCGTAACCATTTTGCAAGCATATTATTTAAATGTTTCAGTCCATTAAAAGCAGATGTCACAATAATTTCAGAGATTAAAAGTACACAAAAAAAAATTCCAAAAACTATGAAAAATTATACCTGTAAGTCACAGTGTCCTCTTTAGTGGATGATCCATAACTTAAATAATCCAATTTTGGTGTATGCTATGTGAAGAAGTTTCTAAAAATAAGTTTGGCTTCAATACAAAATTACAAAATTTCCATCCTGGAAATGAAAAAGAATAACTGTAACTTGTTGACATTGGCGAGATAAGTCTATATTTTGATACATGTTGCCTTCTAACCTTCTTGTACATAGAAATGACATATAACCTTCTTGTACATAAGAATGACATACACCTTTTTCCAGTCACCTGGCATACTTTGTTCTAGTGATTGATGATCTATGGTGAGCTGTTCCTAGAAGAGGAGTTGGTTCTTCTGCATATTTGATATAAAATTTTGCCCTATCAGGACCAGTGGCCTTTTCACTATCAGTTCAGTTATTTCTATATTGGTCACTTTTTTTCATCTGTGTGATGGCAAAAGTAAGAAATGCATTGTCATCTTTTGTGAGGCAATTGCAGAAGACAGAATTTAGTATTTCAGGCTTCATTTTATCATCTTCCATTTGGATGGTGTCATGGTCAGTGGCCATTTAGACAGATGACTTCGTTTCAGCAATTGATATGTAGAAACTATGATCGTGCTGCTTTTGAATTCATTGAACGCTTCATACGTAGCTGTCTTACGCACTTTTCAATGTAGTTCAGCTGTTCTTAGCAGCAGAGATTTCGTTTGATTGTGCCATTCAGCTTTCTTTACTTTTGTAGTAACTTTCTAATATTGTTATCGAACTGTGGTGGGTTCTTCTCATCCCTCATCTTTTGTGACACAAACATATTGACCACAAGGCCTGCAGTATGTAGAAATTTGTCTGATTCCTTTTACATTTGTTGATTGTGATCAGTTCTCTCTGCATCTATGCACAGCGAGCACAGATCTTGACATTTTCTATTTTTAAATACAGATGTATATGTAGATATAGCATATTAAACTCGTAGAAAAAGTAGATTCAAAGCTTTTTTGTGTGATGGTTTCTGTCAGTCTTTGTTATGTTTTAAACACTTGCTGTTTCTCTTATGACTTTCCTTTGTTGTTAAGTGATGTTCGAATTTCAACATTCGTCATTGTATAAATTTATTTAATAAATGACTGGAACTGTGGCATACTCATGTCCCACTTTGCAAATCCGAAGAAAGTGTAAACTTAAAAAATATCAATATAACAGACATCATTAGATCAGTTGTGGTGGCTCACATGTGGATTGATATACAAATGCTCATGAGACCCATTATGTTCATTGTGTTGGAAGATTCAATTGTCGCTTCCTTTGGATATGCGAAGTGGTATGTGGTATGTCGAAGTTCACATAATTTTTAACACAAATTTAGTCTGTGCAATGGCACAAATTGATTGTGCTGAAGAATGACAGAAATGTTGAAATTGTGATTTGATTCAACAAATGAATACACCATAAGCGAAACGTGATGCCCTTCAGACAGTATGTACAGACTTGCTCCCATACTTTAGAAGTTAACAATATCAATTATTTAATCTGTGTATTGAGATGCTCTACTAAATACTGTGACTATCTCTTCAGTTGCTATTGAGTGTTCTCATCTTTGGAATAATATTTCAAATAACATGATGAAAACTGAGCAAGGTAGTGCAATGATTAACACACTGGACTCTCATTTGGGAGGATGATGGTTGAAATCCGCGTCTGGCCATCCTGATTAAGGTTTTCCTTGATTTCCCTAAATTGCTTCAGGCAAATGCCAGGATGGTTCCTTTGAAAAGACACTGCCAACTTCCTTCTCCATCCTTCCCTAATCTGATGGGACTGGTGACCTCGCTGTTTGGTCCCATCCCTCAAATCAGCTAACCAACCTAACAGGATGAAATTAAGTGACACATTCGATTTGCATACAAGAGGAGTTTTTCAATTCCGTGTCTCACCATTTTAATCCTCATAAGTTGTCTAGTGCAAATTATTGTTATTGAGAAGAAATGGTACTGGCCTAGCATGACATAACTGAGGTACTACTGTCTGCTTTAATGTTAGGTGCACCAGATAGCTCCTTGTACAACCTAACTAAATGGGAAATAGAAGTGATGTGTGCTTCTTTCATAACTCATCTACACTATTAAATGGTGTCAGATCTAGGATATTCTGAATGAAGAAAGTTTTGAATGAACGTATCTAAACCAAGTATGATAATTGGAAGTCCTGGTGAGAATGTAAGTAATGGAAGTAGTAAAAGCAACAACATATGAGATACCATGTGGCTGATTTGCACATTAATGAGATGGAAAATGTAGCTAAGGTTTTGGACTTTGTCCTTCAAAGCTAATAGAATACACAAAAACTATCATGGCTACACTGTTCTGGCCAACTACATCATATTGGCAGTGGAGCCTGAGTAGGTAAGGTGTTGTCAAGTGGTAAGAGCCAAGGAGAAAGGTGAGGTAAGGTGGAGGACATAGTGTGGGAGACAAACGTGGCTGACGGCTGGGAGAGTCAGACGGTATGTTAGCTGTTGGTTGGGAAGGGTAGCTGTTAGCTGGGAAGAGGAGGCAGCGAGTGGATAGTATAGAAATGTGGCAAAGATGAGCTCGTCCTGGTGCCAGTGGGGGAGCCATGTATGGATGATAATTATGTAGAGGAATGGTTTGGGAGGGGCAGATAGAACAGAGGAAGAAGGAGACTTCGAAGGTGTGTGTGTGTGTGTGTGTGTGTGTGTGTGTGTGTGTGTGTGTGTGTGTGTGTGTGTAGAACAAGTGAAGTGGGGAGTGTAGAGCAGGGGATGGAAGTGGGTGTGGGACAAGGACTAGCTGAAATTAAAGGCAGGAGTATTGTGGAATTGAAGGGTGTGTTATGAGGACAAATTCCATCTTTGCGGTTTGGAGAAACTGATGTTAGAGGGATTGAGGAAGAGGAGGAGGAGGTGGTATCCAAGTGACGGAGGTTGTGAAGCCACCACTGAAATCGTGGTTAACTCAGCAGTGTGTTCCCCAGCTAGATGGTCAATTTTGCTATTTGCCACAGTTGGCAGTGGCCATTCATTTGGATGAACTGCTATTTGGTAGTGTGCCTACATGAGAGTGTTTCGGTACATAGGCCAGGTCTTTGACCTGAGTTTTCCACAGAAGTGTGTCCTGTCTAGTAAGGGGTCATGTTTAAATGTGGCGTGTGGGCAAACCGGGATATTTTGTGGATTGGGTAAGTGATGTAATACCATTTTGTGAGAGGTGGGAAGGATTTTGGATGGGAAGTTGCCCATTTCTTGGCACGAAGGTAGTCGAAGCCCCAATAAAGTGTGTGTCGCTGTACATGTGTGCCCCTAATCCTATGATCATCCCTGTAAACTGGATGCAGAGGAGCATCTCCATCATTACCCAGCATCACCCCAGAGTGACATCACGTAACCATATACTTTTATGTGGATTCGACCACCACGAAGCTGTCCACTCAAATGAATGGCCGCCACTAAACTACGACTGAGAGCAAAATTGACCACACGGTGGCTGAACATGCTTCTGAGCTGGATGTGGCTAGTTCACAATTCGTGCTGCCTGGATCCCCTGCTCATTACCAGTATCCTTGAATTACATAGATGGGAATTGTGCTTATCACACATCCTTCAATCCCACAGTTGCCCTGGTCTCTCTTGCCAGTGACTACTGTCCCACCATCCCCGCCTCCACCTTTGTCTGTATGTCCCGCACTTCACACATTCTACACTCAAGCTCTCCTCTCCGGTCTCCCTTCTCCTATGTTCTATCTAGGAAGAGAAGGAAACACACTGCCATTTAAGAGATAAAATTATTAGGTCACAGAGTAACATCAACAAGAATACAGTGAAAGTAGATTACGCGTCTTGAACATATCTAACATCTGAGGGTCCAGATGCCCATGCATGCCCATATAAATATGCTGACCATGTTGAGTGTCACTGGTGTAGTGCTATGCATGCATGGCAGATCTGGTGATGGCGATCGGTGATTGGGCTGCCCCTAGCAGCTGCCTCGGGTAGCTCTGTATATGCCGTTTGAATGTCGGCACACGCTAAGCTTGCCATAATGGCCAGACTTATGTCCACTGTGGGCAGTAGGTGTAGTAACCAGCTTGTTATGACACTCCTCCTTCCTGATGGTCGGAAAGACCAGGTGTTCCTAGTCACAATACTGTGAATGAAGACACATCCATGCCATCCGTGGTGATGACAGGGACAGCAGCTAAAGGCTCGAGATGTTTCAAATCAGCCTGAACTGGCATGTACAGTCAAATATGGGATGAGGGCACCCCCACTGCCCATGAACACTGGGACAACGGGTAGACATTACCAGTGACAGAGCTTTCTCATTTTCAGTCCACAGTGAGGGATGGCAGCAGTTACAGCAGACTGGAGAGGAGAGACTCTGGTGACAGAGACCCAGCTTCTGTCCCTACTGATGGCGGTGTCTGCTCAGTGTAGTGAGGTGCGCCAGCACCAGCCACAGATAGTAAACCTGCCATCATTGTTTACAAAGACCAAACTGCCAGGGCAGGCAGGCATAACCGGAGTTGACAGAGAACAAGGCATCAGGCCAACAGCCCAAGGACGGGGCCCTGTGCTCTGCCTGGGATGCAACTGATCCCAGTGATGTGCCACAAGGCAATAATAGGCGTGAACCATGAAGATGTGGCCACTGCCCTGGCTGTAGATAATGGCTGGAATCCACTGTTGATACCCAAATGCCCTGGCCTGGCCCGGCCTATTGTAGGCACAAATGTCGACAAAATAGGTGCCTCTGAGGATGCCTGCCCAGCAGCAAGAGGTTGAGCAGTGTCTGCAACTGACAGCCATGCAGGAGCTCACTGGGCTCCTGGTCCCAGTTGACGTCATACTGAGAGCTTAAAAAAAGTGAGAGCGCCTCTTCAGCTAGGAAATCTACATACTTGCATATGTGCATCTTAAGCATTCAGGCAAGGTGTTCTGCCTTGCCATTTGATTGAAGATAGAAGGGAGGTACTGTGATGTGGCAAATGCCATTTTGTGTACAAAAGTCCTTGAAAGACTGTGCCATGAACAGAGGATCATTGTCTGAAGGCAAGCTTTTTGTGGAGAATATCTTCAACATGACCTTAACAGCTGCGTTTGTGATTGTCAACTTAAAAAATGAGAAAAAGCATCCCTTACCAATAACCAGGAAGTGATTAAAAAGTGCCCAGTGAAATCAGTGTGCACCCTTTCCTGCATTGGGGCCAGTCATGGTGGATAAACAGTGCATGGTGCCACCTGCTGACTCATACACTTCCGACAGGCTGGATGAGGTAGTCCACCTTCCGATCAATGCCTGGCCAAAACATGTAGTGGAGTGTCTATTGCTGTGTGTGTGTGTGTGTGTGTGTGTGTGTGAGAGAGAGAGAGAGAGAGAGAGAGAGAGAGAGAGAGAGAGAGAGACCCCAGTGACGCTGGTATAAGAAGTGTAGAACCTCCCACCACAGAGCCACTGGAACCACGGTGTGGGGAGTAAACCCTTCCATTAACAGGAGAATAACACCATCCAAGAGGCAGAGGTGATGGCACAACACACACAAATTTTGAAGCGGTTCAGATGCCCAGCCTGGTGGATGGTTAGGCCACCCATGTTGTATCATGGGTATGACGGTATGACTGTCGGAGCACTGATCTGTCACCACAGCAGAGACAATACAGGAACTGGTGATTGGGAAGCCATCCACCTAGTGCCTCACCTCTGTCTCCAGTTGGAAACAAAGCAGTTCTTCCTAGTCGAATGAGGGGTTTGGCCCATGGAGAGCTGGGACAGAGCACCAGTGTTCGCATATTGCAGTGTAGGATGAAAATGGATCTCATAATTGTATTGGTACAAGTACAGAGCCCAATGTGGAAAACAATAAGTGGCTTTGTCCAGTAAGGGTGCTGTCAGACTAAACAGGCGAACCAAGTATTTATGGTCGGCAATTAAATGAATTTTTTTTTAAGGCATTGACAATATCAAGCACTTCTTCATTCACCTGAGAATAATGTTTCTAAGTTGAGTATTTTTGACACAGAGCTGTTTGGAGTCATCTGAATGACGAAAGGCCACAGCCACTCTGTGGCCAGGACCAGATGCTTGCCTGATTGAAATGTTGCAAACATGGTGCAGAGCGAAGACTGTCATTAAGCTGCACAACAGCATGCTCACAGGCTGCAGACCAAACAAAAGTAGCACTTTCCCGAAGCAGCAGATGCAAAGGGTGGGCAGTAGCAGCTGCTGCGGGAATAAGCTTGTCATAATATGCAATTTTGCCAAAGAATTTCTGAAATTCTCATAAATTAGAGGGATGGGGGCAAAACCTTAATATCGGCTGCATGTTGTTTCATCAGGTACATGTCCTACCAGTCAATTTCATGACCAAAATAAAAAATGGAAGGTAGGGAAAAGTGAGACTTACTGAGATTAAATTTGAGGCTCTTGGCTTGTAGAACAGTAAACAGAGAGAGGAAGTTGTGCTCTGAGGAAGCACGTATCGTGACGATATCATCAAGATAATTAACGCAGTGAGGGACAGCCATTGTAACCTGTTCTAAAAAAAGGTTAAGAGATGGCAGGCTCACTAGCATTTGATACTGATAAGAGGCTGAAAGGTGTATTAACAACAAGCATCTGTTTTGATGCCTTGTCCAATGGAATCAGAAGGTAGGCTTGGGCCAAGTTTATTCTCGAAAAGAATTGATCCCTAGACAACTTTGTGAGCAACTCCTCCAGGTGAGGCAGGGAGTAAGTGTCTATAACTACCTGTGCATTAATAGTGACCTAGAAGTCGCCACAGAGCCAAAGCTGATGGAGCGGCTTCTTTATGATCAGTAATCTTTTTTAGGAAATCAGTCCAATTACTCAAAGTGACATTAAGCAGTCCAGCTCCTTCTTAACTTAGATGCATAAAGCTAGTGACAGTGGCTGCACACAGAAAAAGCAAAACTTAACTCTGGGGCAAACAGATCCAAAAACTCGGAACAAAAGGAATCCAATTCATGATAAGGCACTTGATTTGACACCAGATGCACTGCATCTGGAGTAGAAAAGCCAAAAGCAGCAAAGACATCTAGATCAAAGAAATTTTTAGTACTCGCATTGTTAACCACTAAGTATGTAATGGGACGGAAAGCTGACTTGTAAACTGTGTTGACCATGAATTGGAATCTGCTGTTTATGCTAGCTTACCGACCAACTCTTGTGCATACCAATGGTTGGGGACCCTTGCCAGGTGTACTACTGTGAATTGAGGAGAGAGGCAGTGGCCCCTGTGTCGACTTGTAGGCTTTATGGCTTATCTGTCACCCATACTTCAATGAAAAGTTTGGTCTGGCCTGCTTACAGCCATGAACAGAACAGTGAACATAACAATGAAACAGTATGAATATAGACGCCCATTGATTTTGGCAATGACTCCTTGGGGTGGGGGAAGAAGAGGAGGATAGACGGTAGAGATGGACATACCACTGCTATATGACATCTTTTTTTACATTTGTGGCAAGAGGCCCACCACTTGTCAACAATGATGTCATCACTCCAAACCTCTAATTGGCAGCCCACCATGCAGGAAACCTTGAACAACTGTTTGGTATTCAAAACAAATTCTAACATAGGGCTCTCAGACTGAAGGGCCCATCAACACACCTTGTTATCTGGAGCCGAACAAATAATTGCCTCTATGACTATGGTGTGCACATAAGACTCCTGAGTCTTATCCGTGATGAACCGACACTTAAGACTGCGGCCGTGGAGCTTGGACACCCAAGCTCAATACAGTTGCTGCAGCTGTTTGTGACATTCATAGAATTCAATGGTGCAGCTGCTACATGCATATACTTGCAGTGATAGGAGGAGAGCAAACTACAGATATTGTCATAAGAAAGCAATGCTGGTTCTTGCAGAGGAGCTAACTGCCACAGTAAGTGATAAATATGAGGGGGTATCCATGACAAGAAGAGAGTCTTATAAACCTTCATATCAACCACCTAGAATGTCACAAAATGTTGGCAAAGCTGCTTTTTGTCAGTGTTCCAGTCTTCCATGGATTCATCACGGGAAATGGGGGGCTGGATGGGGGGTGGGTGGGGGGGGGGGGTGGGGGAGGAGGATGGCCACGTGTGAAAAATCCAGCAGCTGAGCCTGGATCAACATAGTCAACAACCATTACAACACAGCCATGTGTGCCTGCTGGTGTTGCACAAGTGACTGGAGTAGAATCTCCATGGAAGAGCCGAACATCGGCAAAACCACAAAACCCATAAAACATGAAAATTTGACCCTTGATGTTGCTACTTGTGCTCTAACTAGGAACTCAAGGAAACACATGGCTGTAAAAAAGATAAAATTTATTGGGTCATGGAGAGACATCAACAAGAATACAATTAAAGTAGTTTACATGTCTCGAAAACATTTAACAACTGAGGGTCCGGAGGCCCTTGCAAGTCCATATAGAGATGCTGTCCTCATCAGATATCACTGGTGTAGTGCTGCTTGCACGCAGCAAATCTGGTGATGACAGTCGGTGACCATGCTGCCCCTGGTGGCGGCCTCAGGTAGTTGTGGGAACATCATTTGAATATTAGCACACACTGTGCTTGCTGTAGTACCCTGACTTAAGACCACTGTGGGCTGTAGGTGTAGTAACTGGTGGGTTACTACACTTGCTCAACCTTCCAATCCACTGCTGTGTGTCATTGTGGGCCACACACAACTCTCTGCCAGCTTCCAGCTACCCTACTGTCCTATGCTCCCTCCCTCTGCCTGGCTCTTTTGATCCCTCTTCCACTTCATCGGAACAACTTCTTGACCCCACTCAAGTTGGTGTGCATATACAATGTAGTCTTTTTTTGTGCTTGATACCTGTGGAGGGCAGCACTGAAAGCATAGGTAGGTTTCAGGCTTCTTTTTTTTTGTACCTGTTGACTGCCCAGTCTCACATTGGCATATTGTGTTTTGTTACTTATGCTCTTTCCATTATGCAACTAAAACAAAGGTAGTTTCAGGGTCCAGACAAACCACCACTAAAATTGTTAAGGTCCTACTGAGGGTTTTCTTTTGTCTAGTAGCACTTCTGAAAGACCCAGAGCTGCTTTTAATGACCTTGACATCATTGCAACATTATACTAACTTCCTCTTCTTCCTCAGTGCCTTGCCCACAAATCGCCCTTTGTCACCACCTATTTTTTTTAAGGTGGCAGTAGGTCCTGCAGATTGCTGCTGGTGTCATTACATGACAGGCAGAATGACAGAAAACTTCTTCAGCCTTGTGTTTGATGTGAGAAATTCTGTTTACATAAATGTAGGATCTTTGACTATTTAGGGAGTTTGCAACTACAATAACACATGTGTAAAGACCACAATAATATTGGAGCTATTTGAAAGGTATTAAGGTGGATATTTTGTTGTCAAAATAATCAGTAGCAGAAGTTAAATCTTTGTGTTGTTGAATGTGGAGTATGTAACCATCAGCAAGTAGCAGCTGTAAAATCTGTTGTGTATTTGTGTTTCTGGAACACTGTATTCCAGTTTCATTTGAAATTGTGAATGACTTGTGAACTATGGTATTCCACAGTAAAAAAGATAACAAGAATTAAAAGTAGAAAACGTAACACAAACATAGAGAGTGGTTGTTGTTACCTTAAAAAAATGTGTGGATACCAATTTATATATCATGTATAAGAAATCGGGCACGAAATGGACAGAAGAAAGGAAAAGACAATTTGGGAGAAGCTGGAGCACTGTAAAAATAGGAAACAAAGAAAGAAGACAGATTGAAGTTACATCAATATGAAGATAAAATTTTGCATAAGTTATTGTTTATTTGTAGGCCGTGAATAGTGAGTATAAATGTCCCAGTATATTTAACACATTCTCACAAGATTCTTTTGTTGTTTTTAGGTGAATGTAACCCTGAAAAAGTATGGCTCAAAGCTGGAACACCAAGGAATAAAAATAGAATTCATTGGTCAGATTGAACTCTATTATGACAGAGGCAATCATCATGAGTTCACATCTCTAGTCAAAGAACTAGCTCGTCCTGGTGAACTTATGCAAAATATGTCCTATGCTTTTGAGTTCCTTAACGTTGAAAAGCCTTTCGAGTCGTACACTGGTTCAAATGTACGACTTCGGTAAGATGATTTTAAGTTATTGCTTGTATTTATTTTCAAAAGAGTTAATGAAACGTCTCAAAATTTCGTGATGTAATGCGATCATAAAGTAATAAGATTTTCTACTAAGTGGACAGAATCATGAATACCTTCTATACAAGCTAATAATGTCAATTTTTTATTTGTTTGTACTTTAGTTTTTTGATGTCATGGGGCTAAATTCAGATTTTTTCCCATAGTTCACTGACATAATGTTAATATCACTTCTGTTACAGGTATTTTTTGAGAGTTACTATTGTGAGAAGGCTTTCAGACATAATTAAGGAAATGGATATTGTTGTTCACACCTTATCTTGCTACCCAGAAATGAACAACAGCATAAAAATGGAAGTTGGCATAGAAGACTGCTTACATATAGAATTTGAGTACAATAAATCAAAGTAAGTAATGTATGAAGGTGTATTTGAGAACTTTGTATCCTCGCATTGCTCATGTATATAAAACATGAGTTGAGAGACAGCTAAAATAATGTGACGTCTTAGGGTAAAATAATGCTTCTGAAAAAAACAACTAACATTTTGTCTGTTTTTTACCTAATTAAAACAGCATAATTTACAAAGGTTCAAATAATATTTTGTGGCTCTTTTAATAAGCCTGTGTGACAAATTACGATAACTTCACATTATGTCAACGAAGTCTGTCTATTTGACACCCTTATTACAATAGTATGTTTTACCATGTAGGGTCATCTTTTATTTCCAGGTAGATAAGTTAGTTGGACAGCAACAAAGGAGAGAGAAAGCAAAGTGAATGAGACAGTGGACTGTGAAGGTTAAAAATGACATGGAAGGAGTTCTGATCAACTTAAAGCATCAAATATAAGAACCCATGGCACAGAATTGTGCTTTGGAACATAGAACAGAGTATAAGAAACATAAAGATGAGAAGTATAGAACTTGGAAGAATGACAAACAAGAGAGATGGGATATTTTGAATAAAAAAAAGGGAAGATGGGAAATTTAAATAGAATAAGACCATCTCAGTCAGAAACAGTAGTGATACATATGGCATTATATTTCAACTAGCTAGAAATTTATTGCATACCAAAACAATCTGCTCGTTCCTACCGCTGTTTTAGGAGTTTTGTTAATGCATCCATTCTTTCAGAATTGCCTTTCAGGCATAATGTAGAGCAACTTGCTGAAGTGATGACTAGCTGTGTAGATGAAACATTCACTGATGCACAATCTAACCGGTATTACAACAGTTGGCCTATAATTACTCACAGTGCATATCATTTTGGCCCCTGAGACAAAAATGAAGCTGTTTTGCGAACATTACTTGCCAATGGCACAGGCTGATGATAAATGATTTACTATTCAAACAAATAAGACAGCTGGTGAGGTCAGACACCATAAAATAATAACCTAATTGGTAAGATACTGTTTTTAAATAAGAGTTTTAACTGTCAACAACATTGATTGAATTCATTAGAGACTATGCAGTAGCTCTGCTGGACAAGTGTTTCGAGGAGAATGAAGAGGCAGTGTCAGTTGTGCCCATATTGAAGGAACTTCCTGTGGTCACTTGAATGGTATTCAGGAAACTACACAAAAAATAATTGATTGTTCTAGATTTGTACCTTTCTTTTCCAGAATAGCAGTCTAACCCTTCTTCATTTGTACCACTTTACTCGGTAATAAATCCGTTGGTAGTAGAGGGCATGTATGGTATCACAGAACCAGTTTGTTGAGCCAAAATGTAGGTGAAGACATTTTCAGATGTTTCTCCATTCTGTGTGAAAGGGTCTCAAGAGGCTTGATGGGATTTTTGAAACACTGAGAAGGTATTTGGTGACTAAGTTCACTGCAAAGTTCCAAAATCATTCACTAGTGTTGAGTGAGCTAAAAATTTGGGATAATTTTGATAATTGCAGAACTACACAAAACACCTGAGTTACAGGAAAGGTGTTGTTACTTAAGCAAAACATGGAAATGCTGAAGAGATGCCGGCCGAAGTGGCCGTGCGGTTAAAGGCACTGCAGTCTGGACCCGCAAGACCGCTACGGTCGCAGGTTCGAATCCTGCCTCGGGCGTGGATGTTTGTGATGTCCTTAGGTTAGTTAGGTTTAACTAGTTCTAAGTTCTAGGGGACTAATGACCTCAGCAGTTGAGTCCCATAGTGCTCAGAGCCATTTTTTGCTGAAGAGATTTATACATTTGGCTCACACACATGGTGTTTATAAATGCAAAACTTCACCCACACCATTATGACAAAATTTAGATCAAAGGCTGTTGAGACACATAGGGTGGGATGGCAACTGTTGAATGGAAATTAATCTCTCACATTTTGCACTAACCGCTGAGTTTTTGATGCTTCTCTGCACCTTAGTGCTGAATTGACAATGTTTGTTAAACGAATGGTGTATAATGTACCTGCCAGGGCTCCCACAGGTATGAGTGTGGTGCACATAGGGCCCAAAGCTATTGCAGCCTTTCTTCTCTCTTGGGCTGCATACCCTTCCCAATATCCACCCCTTCCCATCCTAGCTCTCCTCCCACTCCTCCTGCCCCCCCCCCCCCCCCACCCCTTTCCCGTTGTGCACCCATCTGGTTGAGATGCCTGACAACACAGGGATCACACTTCTGGTACCAGAGCTGTCACCACCTGATGTTTGCCTAGGTGTGATTGCTCATATTTTTGGGGCATCAGAACTCTTGCCAACTACTGCCATGCCAGGCAGCCTTTGCTGCAGCTGGGTGGCACCCACCGGGTGAGCCCCTGATTGGAGTGGGTCGTACCAGTACCAGGGTGGATGCTCAGCCCGTGAAGTGTGCTAAGCTCCATACTTGTGGGTGCTCTTCCATGGCCGTGTCTTCAGACGGGAATGGTTCTCTCTCTGCTCCTACTTTTGCTTTCATGGCCTTCACCTCTGTGCCCACTCCCTGGGAGGACGCCCAGGCCTGCCAGCTTGGAGCAAAACCCTTTCCCCGGTAACATGGTTTGTGCCAGGACAGACGGGGAGACTTTTGCCACTACCAAACCATTCTTTTTAGTGAACATATCAAAGATAAATTTGGTGAAGTGGGCTCACTTACTAAGATGCGATCTGGTTCCCTACTGATTAAAACCTCTTCTGCTGGTCATTTGGGTTCCCTTTGTGTTTGCAAGTGCTTAGGAGACATCCCAGTGAGCATTACTCCTCACCACAGCTTAAATATGACCCTGGCCATTGTTTTCCACAGGGACTACTTCCTTCAGTCTGATGGGAAACTCGGGATTAGCCTGAAACAGTGTGGTGTTCGTTTTGTCCAGTGAGTCCAGAGAGGTCCTAAGGACAATCATGTTGATACTGGTGCTTTCATCCTGGCTTTTGTGGGGGGGGGAGTCAAAATTATTTTTTACTGTAGTGATGTGAAGCCCCTATATTCCACATCCCGTGCGCTGTTTCCGGTGTCTCTTCGATCACATCTCCGTGATGTGAGGCAAATCCTATTTGTGAGGACTGTGGCCACTCTCATCACGTGGGGAGTCATTGCACCCCATCGCCCAAGTACGTGAACTGCTCAGGCCCACATTCTCCTCACTCGCTGGACTGCCCAATCTATATAAAGGAAAGGAAGATTCAGGAATTCAATATTCTCAACTGTCTATCCTGCTCTGAGGCTGACAGAAACTCGACCATCTCCACCCTGTAACTTTAACGGTTTCCTCTGCTTCTGTCGTCTCTTTCCCACTTCCTTTTTACCTCTGTCCTGTACCCCTTCCTTTTCCTCCTCCCTGGTGGTGGCCACACTCCCTCTCCTCACGGAACCACTCCTTCTCCACAGCTGGAGAAGAAACCTTCTCCTCTGACACCTGCCAGGAATGTGACTCCCTTCCCTATAGGATTACTCCTCCCCGGTGTCTCCAGAACAAGAAGCCTGTTACTTTGAGTCTGACATGGGACACATGCTCTGTGAGGCTCAATGCTGCTCATTCTCTTTTGGGTCCTGATATTACTGTGACTTGCTCTCTTCCCGACTACACCTCCTCTCGTCCTGAGGAGGAGGAGGAGGAGGAGGAGGAGGAGGAGGAGATGCATAACCATAAGTC
Source organism: Schistocerca serialis cubense (assembly GCF_023864345.2). Classification (NCBI taxonomy): domain Eukaryota; kingdom Metazoa; phylum Arthropoda; class Insecta; order Orthoptera; family Acrididae; genus Schistocerca; species Schistocerca serialis. The sequence continues at coordinate 311,279,377 of NC_064640.1, forward strand.
TTGGGATGAGGGTCCCCCCCCCCCCCCTCCCCCCCCAAAGTCATGGATGTCACTCCATCCTTACCAGTGACGGACATGGACTTGGCACAGTGACCAATTCTGGCCCATTCAGTGTCCATCTGGTATCTTCTACTACTCACTCCCAGTGGAACTGTAATGTTAACAATTGTCACATTCCAGAATTGCGGTCCCTTCTTTCTCTACACTCTGTAGCTTGTGTTGTATTGCAGGAATATTGTTTTGTGGGTGCTCATTTGCTGACTCTTCGTGGTTTCCAAGCCTACTGTTGGAACCAAATCAGCCCTTTGCGAGCCTCCAGTGGTGTCTGTACCTTGGTCCACTCAGAAACTGTCAGTTCCTCTTCATATTGCACTGGAAGTGGTGGCCGTTTGGATCACTTTGTGGTAACAATACGTAATCCTTATCTTCCCCCACTCAAGCCTCCTATGCTTCCTGCTATTCTTGCACTCTGTAGGCAACTCCTGGCCCCCCTCCCCTTTCCTTCACCTTGGGATTTTAATGACCATAACACTCTGTTGGATGGGACTGCGGCCACTGACCAGTGAAAAATTTTTGGAGACCTGCTGGCAGGGCTTGATCTCTGCCTCCTCAACACTGGAGCCATGACACAATTTAGTGTGGTGCACAATACTATCTCAGTCATTGATCTTTCCATCTGTAGCCCTGGATTCCTCCCTGCAGTTCATTAGGGAGTTCATGACAATTTGTGTGACATTTTCCAATTATCTTTCCTTCAGCAACGCTCACCTTGATGCCCTCCCAGTTGGCCTTTTTTAATATGAGTTGGGATTGCTTTTCCTTGGCTGCCATCCCAACCACTCCACGACATGACAGCATTGATGAGTCTGAAGAGACTTTGACCGATGCTATCCTTTCAGCATCTGCCTTGGTGAATCTGTCTTCCCCAGGTTCAACCTGATGGAAGACTGTCCATTGGTGGATGCCTAAAATTGCTGTGCCTAGTAAAGGCTACCCTCGTGCCATCAATCGAGCGGGGTGGCGCAGTGGTTAGACACTGGACTCGCATTCGGGAGGACGACGGTTCAATCCCGCGTCCGGCCATCCTGATTTAGGTTTTCCGTGATTTCCCTAAATCACTCCAGGCAAATGCCGGGGTGGTTCCTCTGAAAGGGCACGGCCGACTTCCTTCCCAATCCGATGAGACCGATGACCACGCTGTCTGGTCTCCTTCGCCCAAACCAACCAACCTCGTGCCATCCAACATTATAAACAGCATCCATCTCTTGACCATCTCATGGCCTTCAAACAGGTTTGTGCCCGGGCCTGTTATCTTTTTTTCTTAAATGCCAGAAATGGATTTTTTGGGAACAATATGGCACTTGCCACAGGGACACATACTCCCTCTTCGCAGGGTTGTGTAAAGATCATGTGCATTTCTGGCTGCTGTCCTACAGGTATCCCAGAAATTTCCCTGAATGAGATTATCCTCACCAGCCCAGGCCTCAGCATAAGCCCACTATTCACCCACGTTCCATCTTCTCAAACACCATCTAAAATGACTCCTTCTATCTTTCGTTCCCCGCTGCCTGGAGCCTTATAATGCCCCATTTAGCGAGTAGAAATATGCCAGTGTCCTTGCTCTCTGCTGCAGCATGACTCCTGGACCAGACCAGGTACACAATCAAATGCTTCAGCATTTATTGGTGGCTAGCCATCGTCATATACTTGTCCTTTTTAACTGTCTCTGGAGCAAGGGGGAATTCCCTTCCCGGTTATGAGAAAGTGTCATTGTTCCAGTTCTGAAATTGTTTAAATCACCTCTTCAGATGGACAGCTATCATCCGATTAGTTTAACCAATATCCTGTGCAAATTACTTGAATGTATAGTGAGTCAAAGGCTGTATTCTATCCTAGAATCCTAGGAATGCAGCCCAGGGTGATTTTTTCCAAAGCCGTTTGACTGCGTGTAATTTAGTCCATCTGGAGTCTGCTCTTTGAACGGATTTTGCCTGGCATCAACACCTTGTTGCAGTCTTTTTCGATCTGCATAAAGCTTACAGTACTACATGGCACCACCACATCCTAACCACCTTACATGAGTGGGACATCTTTGATACAGTCCCAATTTTTATCTGGAACTTTCTTTCATATCACACTTCTCAGTTATAGATTGGTGCTCCCAGAGCGCCTCCCATCTACAGAAGAATGGGGTCCTGCAGGATTCTGTTTTGACGGTCCCTATCTTTTTAGTGGCTATCAATAGTCTGGTGGTAGTTGAGGGTTCTTTGTCGTCCCCCCCTCCCCCCCCCCCTCCTCCTCCTCCTCCTCCTCCTCCTCCTCCTCCTCCTCCTCCTCCTCCTCTCCTCTGTATGCTGATCATTTTTGCATTTATTTTTGTTCGACCACAATAGGAGTTGCTGAATGCAGACTGCAGGGAGCAATACATCGAGTGCAACCTTGGGCTCTCACTCATGGTTTCAATTTTTTGGCTGTGAAGACCTGCATAATGCAATTCTGTCATTGCCATACAGTCCATTCCCATGCCCGATTGATATGGTTTTCCCATCTTGCGTCAGTTAAAGTGGAAATGTTGGTCGCACCTCTGTGCTCTTCGATGCCTCAGCGACACCAACTGGGGGCACGAATGACTACTCTGATGCAGCTCTACAGTCCAGTCCCATCTAGATTGTGGGAGTCTTGCATGTGGTTCACTATGACCTTTGACATTACAGATGGTGGACCTAATATAGCATTGTGGGGTACAACCGGCACCTTTTGGACTAGCCCCGTGTTCAGCTTCCTAGTGGAGGCAGGGGTTCCACCCTTTCAGATTGTGTTTCAACAATAATTGATCACGTATGCATTGTGCGTTCGCTGCTCTCCAGAGCACCCAAATTACTGTCTCTGCTTTCTAGATATGGAGATCCACCTCCCACAAAGGCAGCCCAGGTCTTGGGTTACTATTGCTGTCCACATATGGTCCCTTTTTTTCTGAACTCCAGCTTTCCCCTCTACTAACACTTCTCAGGGCCAGCTCACATACACCTCTGTGGTGCATCCCCTATCCACAGCCCTGTCTTGACCTATCACAAGGTCTAAAAGACTCGGCTCATCCTGAAGCCCTCTGCAGCCAGTTCTTCTCTGTTCTTGGCATGTTTCAGGATCCAGAAGTAGTCTATACTGATGGCTCAATGGGTGCCAGTCATGCTGGCTTTGCTTGCATTCGTGCAGGCTGTAATGAACTCTGCTCCTTGCCGGTTGGCTGCAGTGTTTTCACTGCAGAGTTAGTAGCCATCTTTCGTGCTCTTGAGCATAACCTTTCCTGCACCGGTGAGCCCTGCCTCACCTGTAGCAACTCTTTGAGTAGTTTTCAAGCTCTTGACCTGTGTTGCCCTCACCATCCCTTGTTCCTGGCTATCCAAGATTCCCTTTTTGCCCTCAAACAATGTGGACCTTGGTAGTCTTTGTCTGGACCTCGGCTCATGTAGAGATCCTGAGGAATGAACTCACTGACAAGCTGGCCAAATTGGCTACCAGTAAGCCTCCTCGTGAGATTGCTATTCTGGAATTGGGCTTTGAGCTGGTATTATGCCATCAAGTTCTAAGGATTTCGAATACAGAACAGCATTTTCTGACAACATCAAAGCAGTGCCAGCAGCAGTGCATGTTATGTTCATGGCATGTCTGAGACAGTAATCCGGCACATTGAAACCTAAATACCTCCTCCATAAATGGGTGTAGCTCCTTTAGATGTATGATGTTGTGGCATTTTGTTTATAGTTGGGAGATGTGTCGTTTTTGGCCATATACCAATGTTGTCTAGGATATGTCCAAGTATTTGACTTGGAGTTGAAAAAAAATGCGAATTGAAGAGGCTGCACTAAAGCATGACTTCTTGCTAGATGTGAAAAAAGAGGTTTAAAATGTTCCATGTGGTCTTTGCTTGTGCCCCCTGTAATGCACAACTGAACATATGATGAGTAATCTGTTGTAAGAAACAATGAAAAATTGTTCAGGCACATGAATTCTTGTGGAAGCTGCAGATATTTGTATATGCCAAGAATTGTATTGACAACTACTTATTGTTTGGCATCATTTACTGGCAGTTCTATATACTCATCTGGTGACTTATCTTTTCTGCCTATAAACTTAATAAACACCCCTTCAAGCTGCAGAACTTAGTACGTACCAGTTTAGCATAGCTGTGCACAGTTGAAGTAACACTGCTTGGCAAGGACACGAGTTTCTGTGACCGGCAGTTTATTGACTCATGAGGACATTTATTGGCTCAAAAGAAAAATTAATTCACTGACATGGCATTATTCTGTCAAAAATGCTTATTCTGCTTCTGATGCAATAATGTAAATACTTTCAATTCTGCCTGTGGTAGAAAGAATGCATAATAAAAGTTTTGTTGTGAACTAAAAAATTTTAGGACAGTCATTTAATGTTTTGGCCTATCATCCCTTGCTGGGCAGAATTCTGAAAAGGAAGGCATTTAGTGAAAAGGCATGGTGGTTGTCCTGGAATGAGATTCAGGAGCAGCAGCGTACAGTTACCCTCTTTGTCCATGTTCATAGAGCTGAATGCCAGGTTGGCTTCTTTGAAAAGGACACACTCGGTTTCCTTCCTGATCTGTTTGTCATCTAAGCTTGTGCTCCATTTCTAATGACATTATCATCAACAGCACACTACACTGTAGTCTTCCTTTTATTTATTCTTTCTTTCTTTGAAAATGCATGTGGCCCTGGTGATATGGTTGGTGTGTTGATGTTCCACTATGATAGCAGTGGCAGTTATTTCTGCTAGTGGAGCACTAGTGACTGAAATATCATTATTGCTGCTTTTGCTGTTCTGCCATTTCCTGAAGTGTCTGCTGCTGCTGCTGCTGCTGCTGCTGCTGCTGCTACACCTGCAGCAGTTGTGGGGTGATATAATCCATGTTTTCGGATTTACGTATTATATTACATGAATCCATAACAGAATTTACAACTATTTTTTTTATTGTACAATCACTGGCAATATTCAGAATAAGAGTTACTTTGACTACTTTGCCCATGGATTGGGAGACCAAGAAAACAGCAAAGCATTATGACTGCCAGACAGTGACCCAATACCCTGTTTAAGAGCACTAATAATTGTGACAAACTACCTTTTCTACTGTAGTTGCAGTGAGTTATGAACAAAAATGGGCCATACTGAGAGGGGCAGTGGCAGTAATTGGGGTGTTACCTATTCCTGATGACAGGTTAATGCTTGTGGACCTACAGATGTCATAACTTTTGTAAAATTTCTGAAGATGTGTGAACTGAAACAATTTTCATGAAATTTCTGAAGACCTTTGAACTGAAACAGAAAGGCTACACTACACAAAGCTGCCTACACTCAACTTCCATATAGCATTAGGCCTGTGTACAGTGAGGTGGGCAAGTAATTACTGCCAATTTGGACACACATGTTAAATAAACGTCTGACACAGCAGTTTAAGTATCATAAGTAATGTAAATAATTTCATCGTCTTCAGTCCAAAGAGTGATTTGTTTCAGATTGCAGCACAAGTCTGTCCTATGCTAGTCTCATCTCTGAATACCCACTGCACCTATGTCCGTTTGAACCTGTTGATTGTATTCATGCCGAGGTCTCCTCCATCTACAATTTTTACCCCTCACACTCTCCTCTGCTACCTCATTGACTATTCCTTGATGTCACAGAATGTGTCCTATCATCCGATCCCTTCCTTTAGTTAAGTTATGTCGTAAATTTATTTTTTGCCCAGTTTGGTTCTGTACCCCACCTCATTAGTTATTCTATCTACTCATATTTTTTTCAGCACTCTTCTGTGGCACCACATTTCAAAAGCTTTTATTTTATCTTGTGTGAATTGCTTATCATCCACATTTCACTTTCATACAAAGGGACACTCGAGACAAATGCCTTCCTAAAAGGCATCTAATCTCCAAATCTATATTCTTTGTTAACACACACTTTGTTTTCAGAAATGGTTTTTCTTGCTATTGTGAGTCTACGTTTTAATTTTATATTCCCTCTCCTTTGGCCATAAACTTTTTATTTTGCTACCTGTATAGTAAAACTCTTCCACTTCTTTTACTGTTTCACTTCCTAATCTAATTCCCTCAGCATCACCTGATTTCATTCGGTTGCATTCAGTTACCCTTGTTTTACTTTTATGTTGTTCATCTTATAATCTTTATTCTGCTGTCATTGATTTTATCTGATCTTCGTGGTGATAATCAGATCTAGCAGAGAATAGATTAAAATTTTCTCCTCCATGTCCTCCACTTGTAGCCATTCGCCATGCTGAATGCATTCAGCCTATTCTGAAGAACATAAGCCGTCAATTGGTTAATGCAAATATTAGTATGTCGGTAGTTTTAAAACATGTCTCATTGTGCAACATACCCTGTGATTTGTGCCCATAGAAGTTGTGTTGTGTTGAAAATGTAGTAGTGGCAGAACTGTGTGTACTTGTACATTTGCAATACAGTTGATTTCATAACATTTTATGTTTAACTTGAGAATTTCTGTGAGAGTCAGAGAATCGACAGCATGATATTGGCTCTCTTTGCGTTCATTGTCGGGTGTCTCATCACCAACTACTCCTGAAGGATAATGCTCGTTTTCCATGACAACTTCATTTGAGACGATATGAAATACACAGTTTCATCAACCATATTTTTGATGACTCAAGATTAATTGTAATTGTCTGAATAGCTCTTTTTGACCTGGAATACTGATTTTCATAACATATCCCAAAGTACGACCAGCTAATATGACAATTTTTCCAGCCCAGTCTGGTATACTTTAAAATGGCCCAAACCATTGCTCTTTGCCTAACTTTTTCCCCATATTCTGGTTTAGCCATGTTTTACACAGCAGATGAGACATCATATTCCTGGATTATCTTTGTCAGTATCCCTGTATCCATTTAACAACAATGTCATTATGCTCCATTAAAATTTTACTTCCTTTGTTTGTATTTTGGTATTTGAATCATAAACACATAATATTCATTACAGTGCGGCAATACTGCATTTGAAGTTAATAGGTTTTTGATATTTACAGCATAATTTTTCAGTAGTTCGAAATTCATTTTTGTTGTACGTATTAAGGGACATCTGTGAAATTCATTGAAATTTGACATCTTCTGTTTTCTATTCCATAATGTACTTTGACTTTTCTGAGCATTTTGGTATATAATACATTAAAATCGGACAATTGTGAGACTATCAAATTTCGTGGCTACTCATATACTGTCACAGTTGAGCAGTCATATCTTAGGAACTACACAGTCTAGAAGGCTGTGAATTGCTTTGTTTTATGCCTACTGCTACATCTTAAAAGTTGGCATTACGAATAAACAAATCAGTCCTTTGTTTCTGATACTAGTTTTCGTTGAAAGTAGTGTGAATATCTGCTATTTTTGTAGTAAGTTAGCTTCTATTGCTTTTTATACATAAATAAAATGACTAAGCATAAAAGTAGCTTCAAGAAATGCAAATGTGCAGGTAACAAATATGTGAGACCTGCATTTTCTTTCTGAAGTGCTTGAAAATACGAATATCAACTGATGAAAAGCCATGTCATGCTTTGTGTCCACCTCCACCAAATGCTTGGTGTAAATATAGGCAAGCTGAATTTTCTGGCACCCTGCATGAATTTACACATAAACATTCTCTTCCTTTGGCAGTAATGGAGGCAATCAATCCTATTTACAGAGATTTTGCAAATCCTGAGCTACTAAAGAAGTGTTAACATGGGAGGACCCAGAATGTGAATGAGTCTTTCAATAATGTTGTGTGGTGCTATGTGCCTAAAAATGTATTTGTTGGCCTTTGACTCTAAAGTTAGCAGTGTCTGATGCTGTAATAACTTGTAATGGTGGGAACTATGAAACACTTAAGATTCTGGAGAAGTTAGGTGTAAGATTTGGACAGAACACAGCTAAAGGACTACGGGAACTGGATTAGTTTCGTGTACGTGAAGCAGAGTTAGCTGTTCAGCAAATGACAAAAGAAGCAAGAAAGAAAAGGAGGAGACAAGTGCTGGGCTGTTGTGACACTGAAGAAGACACAGACTATGGATGGGCCAGGGCAATTCTAGTGCATAAAAGATGCAGAAATGTAAGTCTGTATAAGAATTTGTAGTAAAAAAAAGTTTTAAACCTCAATATCTCTAAACTACATTTTTTGCAATAAATGACCCATTTTCTAAAAAAGTATTGATGGTAGAGACACAAAATTTTCACAGAATGCCAAATGTGAGATTCAACACATATGGAACTAGAATAATTAAAATATCCTGAGTTGTTTTGTTTTTACGTTCATCTATTTACAAAATTGTGTCAAAGATTTAGTGTCTGGAGAAAAAAAAAACCATGCCCCAGAATACAATTTTAGTAATAATTCTTGTTCAGTGTATCTAGAAACTTGCATTCAGTAATTTAACATTGGCAGCATAGGACATAAATGTCCCCTTAAATTAGAGAATGTTATTAAAGTCTTGCTAATTTGTACATACTCTTCCACACATCCACAGTGCTTAGTGACTGAGTGAATTTGGAATGCTGTGTGAATATGTGTACTTAAATTAAAAAAAAGAGCAGTAGCTCAGTTTCCTTCTTGAGGTTTCTGACTATTTTTAGGGACTTCTCACAACTATGACCTTCACCTAGAGATTAAAAAAAAATGTATGTTCACAATTCTAGACAGGTAAACTACCTCCTTGGGCAATCTGTTCAATGATTCTCATGCTGATGCCATATGCATTTGAAGTACATTTATAGGACAAGCCAACATCTAAATCAGACCACTGTTTACTGCTTATATCTTCAAGGAAGCTCGTATTTTGTAAATGATGTATCACATTTGTTAATGTAATATTTGTCACCTACAACATCAGAAGCAGTGGCTATTCACAACAAATGCAACAGTTGTTTCGAGAATAATTCACTAAACATTTCTCTATAATCAAATTTAAAGTCTAAATTGACAAAGATCTCAGAGTGTTTGAAAGGCAACTAAATGTCATTGTTTTTACAAGAGTATTCAGTCATAATGAACCTAAATTTGTCAATGTTGGTTTTTGACACTGTCTGCATTACTGAACTATAAATAAATGATTTTATAGTTGGTAATGGTTATTTTGTAATTATTTTACAGGTATCATTTAAAAGACGTTATAGTGGGAAAGATATACTTTTTGCTTGTGCGCATAAAAATCAAACATATGGAGATTGCAATAATCAAAAGGGAAACCACAGGATCTGGTAAGTAAACATTGTCATAAATATCCACTCTTGGCCCTTGTCTCAGATCTGTTAATGTAATATATATTGATATTAAGCAGACTTTTCTGTTATTGTGAGACTGTCAGGAAAAAGCCTGCAAAATAAAAATCTGAAGATCACAAGTACCGGAAGTGCCATAATCTGCAATCTATGTGTAATATAGTGATATTGACGTTCAGTGGATTCAGTTAAATATTCTTGAAGTGTCAGTAGAAGTATTATATAAATGATTTCAGTAGAAACAACAATTTTGAAGACACCACAGTGTGAGGACTAGTGACATAAAACCCAAATATGAAATATATGCAGTATTCATGAGACATGCCCATTCAGAGGTAGGTTGATGCGTGCTCTGCATCAACAGTGTGATCCCGAAACCTGTATGCATAAAAACTGAAAGTTTTGTTTTCCAGTCTGAGTGGTTAACATTACTGAATGTAGAGCAGCAACATTTTTAATTATCTTATTTTTTTTTAAATTTAGGAATGACATGTACTTGCATATGCACATAATTGAAGGAATATTTGAATATTTGCTTTCATTCTGTGTGGGAATAAGTGGATTAGAGTTAGTAAATTGTTGTTATAAAAAGTGTTAATCCTTTATTATGTCCTTTTCTTATTATTGTTGTAGGACCAAACACATTCACAGAAAATGAAACTATAGCAAAATATGAAATAATGGATGGAGCTCCAGTCAGAGGAGAGAGCATTCCAATAAGAGTATTTCTTGCCGGCTATGATCTTACTCCTACAATGAGAGATATTAACAAAAAATTTTCAGTGCGGTATTATTTGAATCTCGTGCTTATGGATGAAGAAGATCGCCGTTATTTCAAGCAACAGGTGTGGTGATCTTGAATTAATTTGATAACTTATACAATTTATTTAACATTTAGACATAGATTGAGAAATGTAAGCACACTTTTGTTAAAATTCCAGGTGAATTTGTTCTGTGTATTATCTGAATTACTGCAATTGGAATACTGTCCTTTTGTTGTATTTTGTTTCTAAAGCTATAGTGCCAGTCAGAAATCTTCCAACTTATGAGAAGTCTGTAATAAACAGCAGTGACACGCTTGGTTTGTTTGCTTGCATGATATTTATATTTTATTTCACACATATTTTAGGAAGATAGGTTTCTACTTCACAGAAAAATTGGGACATTTTGTTACTTTGCTAATTCATACTTTGTTACCAAATTCAGGAGGTTGTCCCCAAGAAACTGGGCCAGAAATAGCAATCCTTGAGACCCTGAATTAGGGACTGGCTGGTCATTACTGCCAGTCACTTATAACTGTAAAGTGACAGCATACTTCAGCAAGCATTTTCCCCGTGTCTGTGGAATGTAATGTGTAGCTGCAATATTGACGTAACCCACCAAATTCTGAGGAAAGTAGTACCACCACCCCCAAAATCAGTTTTAGGTTTTCTTGACTGAAAAATTTGTAGGTGTCATTTTTAACCATTCACACACTGTTTTTAATTTGTTTGGCTTGACCCCCTTCTGGGGGCTGATGGTTCTTTCCTGAGTCCGTGCATTGTGCCCACAGGGCCCAGAGCTATTGCAACCCATCCTTCGTTCCCGGGCTGCATTTCTTTCCCTGTGCCCCTCCCTCCCCAATCCTCGCTCCTTCCCTGCTTATCCCTCCTTCACCTTTCTTGGTGTTCCTACTGATGTTAACCTGGATATTCACCTGGTTTTCTGTATTCCTTGCAGTTTTGTTCCGCTTGTCTTTACTCTTTCATCCCTCCTTTTTGGCATTTTTGGTCCACCTTTGGGGTTTGACCTCCACTTCTAAATTTTCTCTCCATAATGTGAGCCATTTGGGGGAGAACTCCCTGGCATCTACAACATGCATTCCCTCACTCCCTTCCCATCTTCCTTCTTCGCTGTAGGCTGTAGGCCCCCTCCCCCACTGCCAGGTCACCAGCACATGTAGCCAGTCCTTGTGGCGGGGCTGTTATGTCCCAATCTGGCTGAGCCCCCGACAACATGCGGATTGCACTTCTGGTACTGAGCTGTTACTTCCCCATGTTTGTGTAGGGGTGGTTGCTTGTCGTTCTGGAGCACCGTAACTCCCAGCAATGGTCGCCCGCTGTGCAAGGCGGCACTTGCTGTGGCTGGGTGGCGCCCATGGGAAGAGCCCCTAATCAGAGTGGGTGGTATCAGGACAGATGCTTTGCATGTGAAATGTAGTAAGCTCCAAAACATTTGGTGCTGTCCTACAGCCGGCTCTTCGATTGGTAATGGATCATTTAATGCTGCTTCTTCTGACTAAGCAGCCTTACCTCCCTGGCTACACCCTGGGAGCAGGGCCAGACTTACTGACTTGGGGTGAAATACTTTACCTGCTACATAGTCTGCACTAGCACTGACAAGGAATTGTTCACTGCCACCAAGCCATTATTTTTTGTGAAAAATAACGAAGACAGGATTGATGAATTGGAGTCTCTCAGTAAGATGCAGTTGAGTTCCCTGTGCAATAAACTTCTTATGCCACCCAGTGTGCGAGTGTTGTTGCATGTGATCACCATGCCAACATCCCGGTGTCCATTACACATTACCAGTCTTTGAATGTGACCCAGTGAGTCATTTTTCATAGGAACTTCATCCTTCAAATTTGTGAGGAACTCGTGGTCAATCTGCAATGATGGGGAGTTTATTTTCTTTGGCATGTTCAGAAAGGTTGTAAGCACAATCACACCAATACTGGTACCTTTATTCTGTCTTTTGAGGAAGATACCCTTCCACAGATGGTCGAGGTTATGTGTTAACAGTTTGACATGAATTGATACATCTCGCCACCCATGAACTGCTTTCAGTGATTGAGTTTCGGGTACATGTCTTCCTGATGTGTACGATGAACCCTCTATGCGGTGAATGTACACCCACTCTGAGGGGAGCCCCTGTGATCCACCATGCATGTGTGTTAATTGTCATGACTGTCATTCTCCACCCTCACCAGATTGTTTGGCTTACAAGAAAGAAAAGAAGATAAGAGTATGATTCCCTGGAGAACTGAGGCTCATCAGAAATTTGACGGACTTCATCCTGTGTCGATGACTTCTACTTTTCCCCCTGGTACGTCCTTTGCCGCTCCTCCCTCTTCCTTACACCGGTCCCATCCATCTCTCCTCTCCCCTCTCCCCCTCCCCTGCAGTTCCCATGCCTGGGGTGCCCCCCTTCTTCCGGCAACTACCGGTGATTGGGCTCGCTCCCGGGGCCCCTCCTCCTGGTGTCTCTCAGGCCGGAGGCCTGCTACCACAACTCGACTGTGGCACAAAGAGGCTGAGCACCCCAAGCTCACTGACTCTTTCAGTTCCAGATCTGGCAAAAGCCTGCTGCCCTAACTGCTCTCCTTCAGCAACTTCCTCCTCCTCAGGGATTTTAATGCTCACAACCCTTTGTGGGACCATGCTTTTTCATTTACACAGTGGCTTTTCATTTTCCAATTTTTTGTAGCGCACAACCTGTGCCTTCTTAATGATGGTTCCCCTACTCATCTCAGTGCCGCATATGGCACTATCTATGCCATTGATCTTTCGCTCTCTTCCCCTCCCCTTCTTCCTTCCTTACACAGGTCACCACAGAATGAAGTCTGTGATAGTGACCACTTCCCGTTCATTCTCTCTTTCCCTTCCCACCTCCCAATGGCCTGGTTACCTGCTGGGCTTTCCATTGTGCTGATTGGCCTCTTTATATACCTCTCAGGTCATGTTTCCTCCTCCTTTGTCAGTTTGTGTTCATGAAGTGAAGTGGTCCGCAATGTATCTGATACGATAACCAGTGGTGCTGGCATTGCCGCTTCTCGCTTGACAGGCCCCATTCACAGTTGGTCAATTCCATGGTGGGGCACAGCAATTGCCGTGGCTATCTTTGATCGTCGTCGTGCCTTGCACCATCGTAAGTGGCACCCATCCTCTATTAGTCTTATTACCTTTAAATGTCTTCCTGCCAAAGCCTATTATGTAATCAAGTAGAGGAACCAGGTGTGTTGGGAATACTTTGTCTCCTCTCTAGGTTCTTGTGTCCCTATGCCACGGATGTGGTCTATGCTCTGCACCCTCCATGGTTGTCTGTGGAATATTTCATTCAGGGCCTTGCCCTTTCTGTTAGCCTTTGTACAGATCCATCGGTTCTTGCAGAACACCTTGTGACCCATTTTGCGATGGCATCAGCCTCCTATGCAGCTGCCTTCTGAGGAGGAAGCAGCAGGCTTGTCGTGTGACAAGCATGCAAAGTATTTTATATTTCCTGTGATCTGCATGTTGCTCCATTGCTTGCCAATCTTAACATATACACATTAACACCATTGAGAGAGTAATTAGGCCCTTTTGGCTACTGCAAAGGCTTACCTTTTGGAAACTGGAGTGGTAGATATTTATATATTATGCCAAGGTTGGAGTAAAAAACGCGTCTTCTTAATAGGCCCAGAAATGTTTTAGAATTACTGTTCAAGAAAGAATGCACTCAAAATATAATTTTGTATGTCTGTTTTTACAATATTTTATATAAGCACTGCAATTTTACAATAGCTTATACAAATGACATGAAACAAGAGATATCCTTCAAAAGACAGTCTTCTATGACCGTGTCTTTGGGTTTCTACTTCCCAACCAGCTTACAGTTATTAGTGTTGAACTGTGTGTACTCCTGGAGGCATTAGAGTGAGCTGTTTAAGCAGATAAATAAAGAAATAACTAAACAGAATAAATCATCTGCTCTAAGTGCCATAGAGCTCTACAAGCATTGCAACAAATTTACCCAACAGAGGAAATAATCTCATCAATACAGGGAAAACTGCTCTACTTCAACAGCAGGGGAAGCAGAAATTGTTGTGCTGGATACCAGGTCATGTAGAAATCTGTGAGCAAGCAGACTAATTAGGCCTGTAGGAAACAGTGTGATACAATGTGCCATTCCCCTGAGGGCTGTCTTGCTGTTGAGTCAGAATGCCGTTCAGCTGTGGGAGAATAATATACATAAGAAACATTTTGAACTTTAAGGAAAATGTTAAGAGTTATTTTAATCTGTTTAGCCATTGTAATGGCAGCTGTTTTGTCTGATTGTGCTATGGGCACTAAAGATCTCTGTTTTGTATATCCAAACAATTCCACCATCATCATGTGCACTCAATAACCATGTTTTCAGTCTGAAGTGTTAGTTTGTATGTGACCTCACTCTCATAACTGGTACTATACTCTGTTCACCATAAGAGTAAACCTGATGTAAACATTAAGCCATGTATTCTTCTGCATTTGCTTGAATCTCGTTGGATTTCATGTGGAGTGGAAGCCAAGCTGTGACCAGTACAGTCAAGTACAATCATAAGGATACATTTTATGCCTTGCCACACACACAGACTGAGCGTAATGTGTGGGACAACAGCTTTACTGGTGCATTAAACTTGGACAGCCATGGCCAACCAGCGGTCCACCCAACCTGCAATGATGTGAGCAGTTGCAGTTCAGACGTAAAAAGAGACAGGCAAAGAAACAGTATAGCTTCAAATGTTATTTAACTTTTAAAGAGAATGAAATAGTATTCGGCAAAACTCCAGCACTATCGCATGCTTGTTAAATGATCAGACAGAAAGCATAAAATGCTCTTGTTGTCCCCCGACTGATTACAATCAAGAGTGATGAAAATTCCTAACTTAAGCACAGGGTAATTTTTCTGAATGAGCTATGTTTGATGCAAAAGCATACTGCAGGGATTTCAGTGTGCTGTTGAATACTGAAGGCACTGAAGGTATTAATTAGTCAGTCATCTGCTAATCTCTTAGCTCTTTCCTTATCCGAATCTGAGAAATGCATTTCAGTTCTGGAACTGCCATCTGCTCCATTGATAATGAGTCGATCAGCAACATAATCCATGAAGCCACCCATGCGCCACATTTTCTCCTCCTCTTTTATGACGTGCCTTTCTATAGCCCCCCAGCGTTCGACAGCAATGTGTGAAAAAGTTGTGTGCGTTAGTTCCAGTATGTCTGGCAGCTTAATGGTCTTGTTATTTCTCTTGCCAAATCCTTTAACTTGGCTCCAGATCAGTTCTGTTAGGTTCACATTGTAATGGTACAGTGGCAAATGTAAAAATACGACATTGGTACGGAGTGCTCGATGATGTGAAGATGATTGTTTATCATGTTTCTATAACACATATGTACATGTGTGGCATAAAAAATGATGAATTTTACATTTATGATGTGTAGGTATTTGAAATTGAACAAGGAAAAAAAAATTGACACAGCCGAGGCTTCAACCACCAAACCATAAATTGCAATCAGTTGTAAAGTCACCACGCTACCAATTCTGATTTATAATGAATATGCGCTTGTCTCAGTTGTGTCTAATACAGTCCCTCAGAAAACTTCAAAGTTGTTTATCTCTGTGAAATTATGACGAATATTAAGAATAACCCATTTCTTGGTACTTTTTAACCGTGTTCCACACGCAGGTTTCACTACGGAACAGGGAGCAGCCTCAACCATTTTCATACTGCTATATTAACAGCGCAACAATCAGAGCACAACAATGCAGAGGCTGTGACTGTACACGATTTTTGAAATAAAAACTACATAGCTAAAGCATGATTAAGAAAAACATTGATGGCTGTTAATACATTCGAATATCTTAAAGTTTCATTTAATGCAGCTTAGTAGTAATATATTTAATATGAAAGTATAACCTCCTTTCAAGAGCATAGCACCACCAGTGTAGGTGCACTACAGATTTTGACCAATCATCGCATTTGTGTTTGTTTACATCAGGTTTATTCTTATGATGAACCGAGTATAGATTCTGGATTCTGTGTGAAGTAGTTGGACCATCATAATGAGGTTCCATCTGTTCCCAGCTGCCAAAATTGGGAAAGCTGTGTCAGGCTACTATCTGTCTAGATGAGGTTGTCACAGATGAAAATTCTCCATGAATGTCAGGTGGCAAGATGTTGGGAAATCGCACGTTATTGACAGTCCACGTATGCAAGCAATAGTTAATTCTGGGGTATCATTTTGTGTGATATTGAGGACTTTCATCACCAACTGAAAATACAAAAGCGCTCATGCAAATGGAAAATGTGTCTGACAGTACCCCCCAGGGGCCTCATGGGTCTTTCATGAGTTCATGCTTGGCGCACATGAGTCCGCAAGGTATTGTGGTCCATTCTTCCTTCTTGGGCTGCATTTTCTTCTCCCTCCCTGCCTCCCTTCCTGTCCTCACTCCTTCCTCTCTGCCCCTTGCTTGCCTCTCTCTGTGTTGTTACTTATGTCAGCTCTGCTATCCAACTGATTTCTTGTATTCCTTCCAGTTTTTGTTCCCATTACTTTTTTGTTTTCATCCTTCCTTTTTGGCATTTTGGTCATCATTTGGAGGTTGGCCTTCACTTCTAAAATTTCTCTCCATAGTGTGAGCCATTTGGGGAAGAACTCACTGACATCTATAGTGTTGATACCCCTCTGTAACCCATGTCACCAGCACATGTAACCAGTCCATGTGGCGGGGCTATTATGTACCCATCTGGCTGAACCCCCTGACAACACAGAGATCACACTTCTGATAATGAGCTGTTCCTTCCCCATGTATGCATAGGGGTGGCTGTGTGTTGTACTGAAGCAAGGGAACTCCTGGCAGTGGCTGTCATGCAAGACGGCGCTTACTGTGTCTGGGTCAGTGGTATCGGGGCAGATGCTCTGCATATGAACTGAACTGACTGCTCTTCTACAGCCATCTCTTTGGTTGGCAATGGATCATTTAATGCTGCTTCTTGTGACCCTGCGGCTTTCCCTTCCCTCGCTACACCCTGGGAGAAGGGGGCCAGGCTCACCGGCTTGGGAGGAAATACTTTACCTGCTACTTGGTCTGCACTAGCATTGACAACGCACTGCCACCAAACCATTTTTATTTTTTTTTTTATTTTATTTTATTTTATTTTTTTTTTTTTTTTTTTTTTTTGGGAAAATATTGAAGACAAGATTGACAAAGTGGAGTCTCTCAGTAAGATGCAGTCGAGTTTCCTGTTGATTAAAACTTCTTATGCCACCAAATATGCAGCTGTTCTTGCTTGTGGTCATCTTGGTGACATCCCGATGTCCATTACACCTCACCAGTCTATGAATATGGTCCAGTGAGTCCTTTTTCATGGGGACCTCATCCTTCAAACTGAAGAACAATTCCAGGCCAGTCTATAATGACTGAATGGTCATTTTGTTCATTATTTTCAGAAAGGTGTATGGACAGTCCCACTGATGCAGGCGCCTTTATTCTGTCTTTTGAGGCAGATACCCTCCCAGAGAAGATCAAGATTATGCGTTACCATTGTGACGCTAAGCCATATGTCCCACCATCCATGAAGTATTTTCGGTGCTTCCATTTTGGGCACGTCTTCCCACTGTATGGCCGACCCTCTATGCAGATAATATGGACACCCACTCCATGAGGGGAGCCCCTGTTTTCCACCACGTATGTGGGTAATTGTCATGACTATCATTTTCCACACTCACCAGATTGCCCGGCTTACAAGAAAGAAAAGAAGATAAGAGTATGAGGAGAACTGAGACTCGTCAGAAATTTGACGGACTTACTATCTCTCTCCTGACCTGCTGCCTACATCTGCTGCCTTAACTGCTCTCCTTCCGCAACTTCCCCCTCCCTTCCTCCTCCTTGGGAATTTGAATGTCCATGACCCTTCGTAGGACAGTGCTTTTTCATCTACGCAGTGGCTCCTCATTGACCAATTTATTGTGTGCCTGTGCCTTCTTAATGATGGTTCCCCTACTCATTTTAGTGCCATGTGTAGCACTTTTTTTTACCATTGCTCTTTCGATTTCCTCCCCTCCCCTTCTTCCTTCCTTGCACTGGTCACTACAGATGACCTCTGTGACATTGACCACATTCCATTGATTCTCCATTCCAATGGCCAAGTTACCCCAATAGGCTTTCTATCGTGCTGATTGGCCTCTGTGTACTTCCCAGGTTGTGTTCACACCTGCTTTCTTAGGTTGTATTGATGAAGTCATTCATGATCCATCCAGTAAGATAATTTGTGCTGCCGGCATTGCCTTTCCTCACTCGACAGGCATCGTTCACCACTGGCCAGTTCCGCAGTTGAGTACAGCCATTGCTGCCACCATCTGTGATCTTTGTCATGCCTTGCAACATCTTAGGTGGCACCCATCTGGTCTATTGCCTTTCAACATCTTTGCATCAAAGCCTGTTACTAAAACAGAGCAAGTGGGGGTGTTGGGACTGCATTGTCTCCTCCTTAGGTTCATCTGTCCCTTCGTCATGGGTGTGGGCTCCTCGCTGCACACTCCAGGGTTGTGTGTGGCAGTCTTACATTCCAAGCCTTGCCCTTCCTAGTGGCCTTTGTACGGCTCTGTCAGTTCTCACATAACACCATGCAACCCATTTTGTGGCGGCATCAGTGTCGGCCTCCTATACAGTCTCCTTCATCAGGAAACAGCAGGCTGGAGCTTTCCACTTATGTTGTACTCCTTGTCACGTGGAATCCTAGAGTGAACTTTTTACTACTGGGAACTTCTTCTGGACATCTCTTCTTCCCACAATTCAGCCCTTGGGCATGATTTCATCCATAACCAATTGCTTCAACACCTCAATCCTTCACAGCAACAATATCTCTTCCAGGTATTCAACTGTATTTGTTGCCAAGGTATTTTCCCTTCTCAGTGGTTCCTGTTAGTCTCCTTGAAGGTGCGGCTTTTGGGAGGGACTGTCTCTGATCAATCATCTGCTTTGATTGGAAACTGTAATTCATCAGATCTCTTGTCAGCGGCGCCATCTTTTTACAGTTCTCTTTGATCTTTGTAAGGCCTATGACACAGCTTGGCACCATCACATCCTCCTTATGCTCCACGAATGGGGTCTTTGGGGACTCCTCCCAATTTTTATTTGCAAACTCATGTCCCACCAGTCATTCGGAGTCCGAGTTGCCTTGTTTTCAGCCTTCTGTAGACCTAGGAGAATGGTGTTCATACCCCGTAGACCTAGGAGAATGGTGTTCATACCCCCGGTTCTCTGTCTCCCCTCTGGAGGAAGATTTGAGGCTTTACATCAAATCCCTTTTCGCTCAATTGTGGGCCAACTCTTGAGTGGCTGGATCCTGTCTGATTAACTTCGTGTAATCAAAGAGATTCCCACCATGTGGCATTCTTCCCTCTGCCTCTCCTGATAGAAGTCTACCATCCTCTGCTGTCTTTGTATTGACCATACTAGGTTGACCCATGGCTTTTACTCCACAATGAGGCCCACCCGTTGTAGTAGTGAGACCCCCCCCCCCCCCCCCCCATGGTGATCCATATTTTGCTAGACTGCCCTCGCCTTTTGGCTCTTGGCACTGAATACGCCTTCCTAACTTCTTGTCCCAGATGTGTCAGTGTCGTCGTAACTGCCGTCGGCTTCACATCTGCTGTACAGCGAGCTACATAAATTTAAGTATTAACTGTGTTTCTCTTACTTGTCACTTCTTTTTCCGTGTGTTTTTGCTTTTAGGAAGCTTTAATTTTCGAGTACTAGTAATAGTGTTCCATAGATTTCGTGTTTGTTTAGAATACAGTTAAGAGACAGGTAGTGCTTATTTTCATTGTTTCCAACAAAAAGTGTCTAGTAACCACAGTTCAGTCAGCTATCAGCCGCCTTTAGTGAATTAGCAGTCTAGTTAAAAGTTGATTAACTCTCTACAGTAAATTGTTGATTTCTTAGGATGGATAGGATGTGTGACTGCTGTGTACAGACGCAGGAGGAGCTGGCCTCTGTTTGCGAACAGCTGACCGTGTTGATGGCCGTGGTCAGCTGTCTTCAGGCTGCTGCCTTGGGAGTGTAGCGGCAGTGGGGAGTCTGGTGCATCACATGATACACCCCAGGTGTTACATGCTTCACCCATGGTCCCTGCTGTCAAGACATCTTCGTGGGTACCGGTCGCGGTTGGGCCACCCTCTCCCCAAGGGGAGTGGCGGGTTCAGCGGCGTTCGCGTCACACGAGACGGAGGGTCAGTGTGTGGAGGCTGGCCTCATGGCATGGCCCGCTCTGCCTGTGAATGGACATGTGGCCGCTCCTTCAGGAAGGTCCTAGCAGGCACACGGGCGGGGGGAGGGTTATTAGTGATTGGGAGCTCCAGTGTTAGGCGGGTGATGGAACCCCTTAGAGAAATAGCGGAAAGTTCGGGGAAGAAGGCCAGTGTTCATTCTGTCTGCTTGCCGGTGGGTCTTATCTGAGATGTGGAGGAGGCCCTGCCGGCAGCAATAGAGAGCACTGGGTGCACCCGACTGCAAATTGTTACTCATGTCGGCACCAATGACTCCTGCCGTCTGGGTTCAGAGGTCATCCTCAGTTCATACAAGCGGTTGGCGGAGTTGGTGAAGGCGGAAAGCCTCGCTTGCGGGGTGGAATCTGAGCTAACTATTTGTAGTATCGTTTCCAGAACCGATAGCGGTCCTCTGTTTTGGAGCCGAGTGGAAGGCTTAAACTAGAGGCTCAGATGATTCTGTGGAGATCTGGGGTGCAAATTTCTAGACCTCCGCTATCGGGTGGAGAAATGTAGGGTCCTCCTGAATAGGTCTGGCATGCGCTACACGCAGGAAGCGGCTACAAGGGTAGCATAGTACGTGTGGCGTGTACATGTGGGTTTTTTAGGTTAGAGAATTCCCTCCCTAGGCCTGACAAGATGCCTCCTGAGATGCGACAAGGTTGTAGTAGGCAAAATGCAACAGGGAATAACAATATTAATGTGGTAATAGTAAACTGCAGGAGCGTCTATAGAAAGGTCCCAGAACTGCTCTCATTAATAAATGGTCACAATACCCACATAGTACTAGGGACAGAAAGTTGGCTGCAACCAGATGCAAACAGTAATGAAATTCTAAAACTCAGATTGGAATGTATACCGCAGAGACAGGCTGGACAGTGAAGGGGGAGGCATGTTTATAGCGATAGAATGTGCAATAGTATCGAAGGAAATTGATGGAGATTCGAAATGCGAAATAATTTCGGTGAAGGTCATGATTAAAGCAGGCTCAAACATGGTAATAGGATGTCTCTGTAGGCCCCCTGGCTCAGCAGCTGTTGTGGCAGAGCACCTGAAGGAAAATTTTGAAAATATTTAGAGTAGATTTCCCCACCACGTTATAGTTATGGGTGGAGATTTTAATTTACCAGATATAGACTGGGAGACTCAAGCGTTTATAGCGGATGGCAGGGACAAAGAATCCAGTGAAATTTTTTTAAGTGCATTATCTGAAAACTACCTTGAGCAGTTAAACAGAGAACCAACTCATGGCGATAACATATTAGACCTTCTGGTGACAAACAGACCAGAACTATTTGAAACAGTTAACGCAGAACAGGGAATCAGTGATCATAAAGTGGTTACTGCATCAGTGATTTCAGCCATAAATATAAATATTAAAAAAGGTAGGAAGATTTTTCTGTTTAGCAGAAGTGAGAAAAAGCAGATTTCAGAGTACTTGACGGCTCATCACAAAAGTTTTGTCTCAAGTACAGATAGTGTTGAGGATCAGTGGACAAAGTTCAAAAACATCGTACAATATGCATTAGATGAGTATGTGCCAAGCAAGATCGTAAGGGGTGGAAAAGAGCCACCGTTGTACAACATCCAGTTAGAAAACTGCTATGGAAGCAAAGGGAACCACACAGCAAACATAAACATAGCCAAAGCCTTGCAGACAAACAAAAATTACACGAAGCGAAATGTGGTGTGAGGAGGGCTATGCGAGAGGCGTTCAATGAATTCGAAAGTAAAGTTCTATTTACGGACTTGGCAGAAAATCCTAAGAAATTTTGGTCTTGTGTCAAAGCGGTAGGTGGATCAAAACAAAATGTCCAGACACTCTGTGACCAAAATGGTACTGAAACAGAGGATGACAGACAAAAGGCCGAAATACTAAATGTCTTTTTCCAGAGCTGTTTCACAGAGGAAGATTGCACTGTAGTTTCTTCTCTAGATTGTCGCACAGATGACAAAATGGTAGATATCGAAATAGATGACCGAGGGATAGAAAAACAATTAAAATCGCTCAAAAGAGGAAAGGCCGCTGGACCTGATGGGATACCAGTTCGATTTTACACAGCGTACGTGAAGGAACTTGCCCCCTTCTTGCAGCGGTGTACCACAGATCTCTAGAAGAGCATAGCGTTCCAATGGATTGGAAAAGGGCACAGGTCATCCCCATTTTCAAGAAGGGACATCGATCAGTTGTAGAATTTTGGAACACGTATTATGTTCGAGTATAATGACTTTTCTGGAAACTAGAAATCTACTCTGTAGGAATCAGCATGGGTTTCGAAAAAGACGATTGTGTGAAATCCAGCTCGCGCTATTCATCCACGAGACTCGGAGGGCCATAGGCACGGGTTCCCAGGTAGATGCCGTGTTTCTTAACTTCCGCAAAGCATTTGGTGCAGTTCCCCACAGTCGTTTAATGAACAAAGTAAGCGCATATGGATTATCGGACCAATTGTGTGATTGGATTGAAGAGTTCCTAGATAACAGAACGCAGCATGTCATTCTCAATGGAGAGAAGCCTTCCGAAGTAAGAGTGATTTCAGGTGTGCCGCAGGGGAGTGTCGTAGGACCATTGCTATTCACAATATACATAAATGACCTTGTCGATAACATCAGAAGTTCAGTGAGGCTTTTTGCGGATGATCCTGTAGTATATCACGAGGTTGTGACAATGGAAAATTGTACTGAAATGCAGGAGGATCTGCAACGAATTGACGCATGGTGCAGGGAACGGCAATTGAATCCCAATGTAGACCAGTGTAATGTGCTGCAAATACGTAGAAAGAAAGATCCCTTATCATTTAGCTACAATATAGCAGGTCAGCATCTGGAAGCAGTTAATTCCATAAATTATCTGGGAGTAGGCATTAGGAGTGATTTAAAATGGAATGACCATATAAAATTAATCGTCGGTAAAGCAGATGCCAGACTGAGATTCATTGGAAGAGCCCTAAGGAAATGCAGTCCGAAAACAAAGGAAGTAGGTTACAGTACACTTGTTTGCCCACTGCTTGAATACTGCTCACCAGTGTGGGATCCATACCAGATAAGGTTGATAGAAGAGATAGAGAAGATCCAATGGAGAGCAGCGCGCGAAAGTGTTACAGAGATGATAGATACACTTCAGTGGAAGACTCTGCAAGAGAGACGCTCAGTAGCTCGGTATGGGATTTTGTAGAAGTTTCGAGAACATACCTTCACTGAGGAGTCAAGCTGTATATTGCTCCCTCCTACGTATATCTCGCGAAGAGTCCATGAGGATAAAATAAGAGAGATCAGAGCCCACACAGAGGCATACTGACAGTCTTTCTTTCCATGAACAGTAAGAGACTGGAATAGAAGGGAGAACCGATAGAGGTACTCAAAGTACCCTCCGCCACTCTTTGTTTGCCCCGTTTTCCCTTCCCCTTGACAGGACTATGCCATTTGTGTTGTTCCTCCCTTGGTTTCTGCCACCTTATATCATGAGACCGATGACTACGCTGCACTCCCCCCCCCCCCCCCCCCCCCCCCCCTCTTTCCCTTGATCAATCAATCAACCAACCAACAGTAACCTATTTTGCTGGAATAACTATCTGTGATGGGACACAACCCTTAAGATATTTGAGATATTTGCTGTTCTTCCGGAATGCGTAGCTGTAATGTTATCCTTTGATGGAACTTCTTGCAGGGATCATAAATGGTATGGACTGTAGAAGACTGCGGCTCCAGATTGTGAAAGCTGCTAGAAAATGTTCGTGTAATGATTATTGTTCTGGCCAATTGTCTGCCTTTTAAAAGCATACTTATGCCATCATCAATGAAAAGAGTTCTACTTGACAACCTGGATCCACAGTTAAACTGTGAAGCTCTAGTCAAGTGCAGAAAGATATTCAGACTCATAAAAGAAATCTATATGTCAGTGACAGTCATAACCTTCGCCCATGAGAGCTTTGGGTCAACAGTTGCCATGGACAGCAGCAACTGCTGTGAAGGGTATGTGTGTACACTAGACAAACCAGTCAAGGTAGGTCTACTCGGCGTCATTCATGGAGAATCATACGACTACTGACTACCCCTAGGTATTTTCTACTATGAGCTGCCAATAGGTCCCAGAATGACTAAGAAACAACATCGACCATTCTGCACCAATTCAGGTCTGGAGTACAGGCAATACCAAAGAAACAATCTAATGTGAAACACAATTTGCAACACTGGGTATCATACCCCTATTAAGTCAGTACTTCGGTATGGTGGCTCCAGCTGAATGATGAATAAATCATATGGAAGTGGAGAAAATTCTGCAAGACATTATTCGGCTGTCAGAAGGTTCGTGAAGAAGAAAGATGGCATGTGGCATTTATGTATTGATTACCAAAAATATATACCTATTGTCAGGAATTTGACACTTTGGACTGTCTTTTTTTATCATCTTCATTCCATTGCTGATAGGGATGTTGGGCCTGTTTTCAAAATAATGTAGTTTGGGCCAGAGAATATTTGGTACATCTGTGGGGACACAATTTATTTTATCTTTTGTGAGGACACCCTTTGTTGGCTGGAGGAAGAAATGGAAGTCTCGGCATTTGCCTCACAGCCAAAGGAAAACCTCTGCTAAAACCTAGGCTCGGACTGGTAGTGCACTTCTGCGCTGTTTCAAAGCCTTCACTGTGGCATGAATTGCCACCTCAATCCTGTTCAAAAATCTCTTCTCAAGCTAGCTGTAGAGTCTCGTCACTTCTGCACTTCTGCATTGGCAAGTGCTTTGATCCTAACCAGTAGCTCCACTCCAGGTTCTTGGTCTTAGGATTCTGGGCTACCTGCTGTCACTGCAGCAGCTTTATCTCCTCCGTGTCTCAGTGCTGTCTGCCCTGACTCCACACTGTGGGGGCTGGCCTCCCCTTCCACCGTCACTAGTGGAGAAAAGGGGGGGGGGGTGCCAGCTGGCTACAAGGTCGATGGGCTGCTTCCAGTGCACTGTCTTCTCTGGAGTTAATGTTGTGCATTTCCTATGCCTTCTTCACTGCCTCTTCTTCTTAGCAATTTCTTCTGAATATGTTTTTTTCTTTTCACCAGCATTATTGTGGGCTTTGAAGGCTTTGCAGCCACATTAGCTCACAATGTGTGACCCCCCACAGTGAACACATGTTGGCTTTTCTTCTCTCTGCGTACAGTTACAACTGTCATGACTGCCAGCACACCTAATGCATTTTGCTTAATTGTAACAATATTTTGCCACATGTCCTTATTTTTGACACTTACAACTTTGTGTCTAATGTCAAATCCTGCTGGGAGAGGCTCGATCTTGGTGTCAAATCCCACGAGGTTCTTCACCTTGAAGATTTCTTTAGCCTTCTTGAAACTCGCTTCTTGTGATGGATCTACAGCCAGAACAAATGATGGTGGTCTGTTCTTGTTTGTTCAGTTGTGTAGTTTCACCATGGCAGCAAATCTGCAGTTCAGCAGTGCGTGACACACTGATTCTACATCGAACCTCCATGGTAGATCACGTAGCAGATCCATAAATGGTGGTGTTTTCTTCTGAAGTGCTGTTCTAATTGGTTCTTCAATACGGTAGTCCATCATAATCTTCCTCACTGTATCCTGGTCATTCAAAGTGAATGTCCAGGTCTCTAGTATCATTATCCATTGGTGTGACCTTGGGACATTATTGAAGTTAGTCAGTCAGTTCATGGTAGGTCTTTATTCTGTTGTTTCCAGTATAACAGATGAACACCAAATACCCCAGCAAATATTACCTCTCCTCCTCCTCCTCCTCCTCCTCCTCCTCCTCCTCCTCCTCCTCACTATTGTCTTCTCTCACCCTGCCTCCTCTGGTTTTTGAGTGGTGGACATCTCTGGCCATATTATAGTCTTCTTCGGCTTTTTGCGGTTGGTACCTCCCATGCTGCATACTAATGTAACACTGACAATTTATGGTGTTGTCAGAACAGCAAAAACACAGCAGTTTTCTTCTAAAAGCAACAAGCACAGCGAATTTGCAATTCAATATACAGCACACAGCTTAAGAGAAGCTTCTGCTTCAATCATTAAAGCTCTTGCAGTGAAACAGATCGCCTTGTGTGTGTGTGTGTGTGTGTGTGTGTGTGTGTGTGTGTGTGTGTGTGTGTAACAGCCTCCCTATGGCTGCTGGGTAGCACTGCACTGATGGCTGCACTGCACTGAAGGGTGAAAAGTACACACCTCAGAAAGTTTTGTATCACATCGATTCCGAGAGTTCCGGAACCTGTAAAGAAAATTGGAATAGAGATCAACATACCACCACATTTCTGCCCTTCTTATTCCTCATGAAAACCACACATTGCATGTTGTACCACCATACAGTGAGTCCTTCAGAGTTGGTGGTCCAGATTGCTGTACACACTGGCTGCTCTAGTCGAGCAATGTCATTATCCTGAAGGAAGTCATTCACAAGATGAGCAAAATGGGGGTGCAAATTGTCGTCGATGAAGATGAATGCCTCACCAATATGCTGCCGATATGGTTGCCCTATCGGTCGGAGGATGGCATTCACATATCATACAGCCGTTACGGTGACTTCGATGGCCACCAGCGGCATACCTTGGCCCCACATAATGCCACACCAAAACAGCACGGAACTTTCACCTTGCTGCACTTGCTGGACAGTGTGTATAAGGCATTCAGCCTGACCGGGTTGCCTCCAAACATGTCTCCAACGATTGTCTGTCTGAAGGCAAGCGCGACACTCATCGGTGAGAAGAATGTGATGCCAATCCTGAGCGGTCCATTTGGGATGTTGTTGGGTCCATCTGTACCACGCTGCATGACTGCATGGTGTCATGGTTGCAAAGATGGACCTCGCCAGGGACATGGGGAGTGAAGTTGTGCATCATGCAGCCTATTGCGCACAGTTTGAGTCATAACACGACTTCCTGTGGCTGCACAAAAAGCATTATTCAACATGGTGGCATTGCTGTCAGGGTTCCTCCGAGCCATGACCCATAGGTAGCGGTCATCCACTGCAGTAGTAGCCCTTGGGCGGTCTGAGCGAGGCATGTCATTGACAGTTCCTATCTCCCTATACCTCCTCCATATTTGAACAACATCGCTTTAGTTCACTCAGACGCGTGGACACTTACCTTGGTGAGAGCCCTTTGTGGCAAAAAGTAACAATGTGGACACGATCAAACCGCGGTATTGACTGGATAGGCA
Organism: Schistocerca serialis cubense; assembly: GCF_023864345.2. Lineage (NCBI taxonomy): Eukaryota > Metazoa > Arthropoda > Insecta > Orthoptera > Acrididae > Schistocerca > Schistocerca serialis. Next base: position 311,306,880 of record NC_064640.1, read on the forward strand.
TGGATGAGCTACAGACAACATGAGCTGTGTACCTCCTTCCTGCTGGAATGACTGGAAGTGATCGGCTGTCGGACCTCCTTTGTCTAATAGGCGCTGCTCACGCATGATTGTTTACATCTTTGGGCGGGTTTAGTGACATCTTTGAACAGTCAAAGGGACTGCGTCTGTGATACAATACCGACAGTCAATGTCTATCTTCAGGAGTTCTGGGAACCGGGCTGATGCAAAACTTTCTTTTTATGTGTGTATTTCTTCACTGTAGATATGGAGATTAGCTACTGGCAAATTGAGGTTGATGAGACTGACCAAGAAGTGACTGGTTTCATAGTACCTGACTGACTCTGAGTTCAGAGATGGGCCATTTGGTCTGCGCAACACCCAAGCCATCTTTGAGAGCATGATGGACAACCCATTCTGGTGTCTAAATGTATTATGTCATTGTTACCAGGATGAAGATGTTGCTCTCTGAAATATTTCAAGGGTATCTAAGCCTCTTGACAACTGTGCTGAAATGTGTAAATTGAACTGCTTCATCTGAATCTGAGAATGTGCCTCTTTGTTACCCAAGAAATAAAAATCTTTGTGCACCTAGTTAATAAAAATGAAATTCCTCTTAATTGAAAAAAGTAAGAGCGGTAACAGATTTTCGAACTCCTCAGAATATTAGTGACTTTAGAGGCTTTCTTCCAATGTGCTACTACTGTTGCTTCATAAATGATTTCAGTTGTATGGCATAGCCACAACAAGAACTGCTACAGATAGAAGGCAAATATTCTTGAAGCAAGGAAGATTTTCTTTATGGTTGAGGAGATGCTGAAATCTTCCCAAGTCCTGTCCCTTTTTATGTGAATACAGAGATGGAACTACACAATGATTTAAGTGATCATGGGCAAGGTACAATTCTAATGCAGTGCTGAAAGAGTACTCTCCAGTTCCAAGAAGAATTACTCTGACAGAGAAATAGTGTCTTTCTGTTGTTTGGGCAATCAGTAAGTTCTGCCCCTATTTATGTGGTAGACCATTCAGTGTTCTGACTGAGCACCCTTCTTTATGGTGGCTGACAAGGATGAAGGATCCACAGGACAATTGGCAAGATGTGCACTAAAGCTTCAGGAATACGTAATCACAGTTGTATACAGAAATGGGCATAAACACATGTATATCGACTGCCCTTCACAGTATCTCCTGGTGCTGACGATAACCCACTCATTATTGCACTGACAAACATTGCAGCCAAACAAAATGAATATCCAGCATTCCTGAAGTCCACAGATGCCTTAATGAAGGAAGAAACTGTCACAGGAGAATTCAGATTCTTAGATGGAACATGGTATAAATGGAATTAGGGCCCATTGGGATGGAAATGTTTGCTTGTCATCAAAACTCCTTTGTGGCCCACCATAGTGAAGTATTTTTGTCGATACTCCATCATGTCATCTCAGATTTGCAAATATCCTTGACAGAATCAGAAGTAGGCAGGTCTCCACCAATCTGTCTGACATTAAGTAAGCCACTTTATTGTCAACAGTGGAAGCATGTGTCTCAGTTGCCCCCAGGACATCTGATACCAAATTGTCTTGTAGTTGTTCCCTTTCACTGGAATGAAACTGAATTTTTGGAGTGGTTTTCAAAGTTGACAAATGGGTATAAATGGATAATAGTGTGTGCTGACTACATCAACCACTACTGTCATCAAGAGTGCCAAAGCTCCAGAAATTGCCAGAATCCTTGTAGAAGGGGTAATTTTGAAGCATAGAGCACCATGTGTAATGATTGATGTTTGTGGAAAAGTATTTCAAGCTGTTGGCAGATATTCTCTTTATGTATGTTGACATTGAAGATAGATGTTCAGGTATGATGATGCTTGTGATTTTCACAAACTACACATCAAATCTTAGGACACCACAGGTTTCATGCCATTTTTCCTGATCCATGGTCTTGAGGCTGAAATAGCAATGGATACTTAGTTTCCGTTTCAACCTTATGGTGCTCAGGAGGATTACATCGAACAGTTCATCACCACAATTGATGAAGCAAGGTAGCTGGTATACATATGGAACTTGGCTGCCCAAACTAAGGACTGTGAATGTTAAAACTCCAAACACTGACCTATAAGTTATAAACCAAGCACATTAATTTGGATTTTTACACCTGTGCTGGAGGTCAATCTAATAGAAAAATTATTAAAATGCTACTTTAGTCTTTAATGAATCCTCCGTAATGTCCAAAGTCACGGGTGATGATCCTACATCAAGGAGACAAAGGTGCAAAGACATTACCCATGTCCTTCACATGAACCCCTATCATAGACATGAAGTGCAGTTCAACAACAGGAACTTCCAATATGAGGACCACGTAAGACCTGCCCAGTGATTTGATACTTCCATTGAAGTAACTGTATTTGAATTTAGCAGTGATCTTAATTTTGTGTTCTCACAAGAGGTGTGTAAAAACTGGTTTAAATATTTGTCTTGTAGAATGCTTCATACTAGGCATCAGTATATAATGGTATAGTGCGTTACCCAGATAAATATTGGCATCAAAGTTAAAAACTAGTTTTCTCCATTTTACAGGAAATAACGTTATGGCGAAAGGGTGAAAAAACTCGAAAAAATCTTCAAACATCCTCAAGGACATCACCCCAACTGCCTCATGCAATTCCAGGAACTCAGGAACACACCTCCAACCAACCAATTGAAGATATGAAACGAGAAGACGAAGACAAGGGTACAGTGTCAGGTGCTGAGAATGATTTGAGAAGGAAAGCGGCTGTTGATGGTGACAAGGCTGATGACTGACTGCACAAAAGCCAGATTGTGTAAAGTACTATGCAGATATGTTCACATGCTCCCATTCCTGATGCACATGGTCATGTGAAATATGTAACTGTGCTTAAGAACTTCGAGTATTTACTACTGGGAGTGCTGTTCTCATTACTCAGTGACTCTGTACATAGCACACATTTTTTGTAACTATATTCAGTGTGCAGTATGTATCAATTTTGTCCTACAAATACTGTGTTTTTCTTGTATGATGTATTGCATATATGTGCCATTATCTTCAGGAGATGTGAAATCTGTCTGTATAGTCTTTTACAAAGCAGCTTTTAGTAAAAGAATGTTGTTCTCTAAATATTTTGTTATGTGAAAAGACAGCAATCAAATCAGTGCTGCTGTTGAAATGAAATGTTATAACTCGAAGTGGGATTTATACATTCTGGATAACATTATGATTCAATATATACATATTGAATGACATCATGATTCAAAAAGGAAAAATTGAGCCTTTTATGAAAGTAGTTTTTTTTTTTTGAAGTGTTATTTTATACCAGTGTCTGGCACTACTTTCTTTTTGCAGTGTTGCTGATGTGATGATGATGATGATGTCCTTTATGTGTGTTTATGTATTTTGGTAGTTTTTCTCTGTTTTATTTGAAAGAGTTCTGTATGTTTTATTGAAAATGTATTGTTTTCAATATTTTGTTACTTTGTCTGTACTTTATGCTTATCTCTCTTTCATTCTAAATATGTTATTTATGCCCCGTAATTGGTTGAGAACATAAATAAGATGAAATTGTAAAGTAAATAATGTTTTAGCTTGTCATCATTGCAGTTAATACTCGTGGAAGAGTCAAGAATAATTATATTGTGTCTGTTGATTTGCGGAGAATGTTAGAACTTCAAGATGTAAGTGGTGAAAGCAACAATATTTTAACATGTTGCAGAATGTTAAACTATGTAGAGAGTTACTCAGAGAGCGCCTCAGAGTTATATTTTCAGTTTCCACTGTCTCAGTAACTGTGAATGTGCATGTTTGAGAAATGATATGTAACATATATGTTGAGGAAGTAACTAAGCTGTACAGTAATATATGTTGCTTATTAAAGCAATTTTCATAGCAGACTAAGTAATTTCAGTGTTATATTGCATTGTGATTAATATCTTTCTTGTATTCAGAGGTGTGTGTGTGTGTGTGTGTGTGTGTGTGTGTGTGTGTGTGTGTGTGTGTGTGTGTGTAGTAAAATGAAATGCTGTTATAGTCCTACCAAGGTACACCACATGATGTATCTGAGTGGGAATCTATTTGGAAGTTAAATAGATCTGTTTGTATTTTTAATGTAGCCTTTATTTTCTTCTTTCTCAAGATTCGTTGACAAATCTAATTTTCAATCTGAGAATATTTTATCACAATTATGAAGTGAGAAGCTAAAAATTAAAGTTTTCTTATAAAAAAAGTAATTAGAATTACACAGAATTACATTTTTAAAAGTGCCAAGGAGGCTGTTGACAACTAAATTAATTGTAATATACTGAAAATTGTAAATTGAAGGGAAATAATTGTATCACAAAGTAAAATAACACCCAACATTTTGAGTGCATGTAAAGCAATTTGTGTCAATGGTTTTCCTGTTAGAACCTGCTCAAGTGCATTGGGTCTCACCTATGCCAATTTCCTTCAGTGCAGCTGTAGAGAGACAATTGCTTTAAATTGAGGTTACATCTAGAAAACCACTGTGAATGTGTGCCATGCACTTGGGATAGGGAGGATGAGTGGCACAGCTGGGGCACACGTGTTCACGTATGTCCTGTCTCTGACGTACAAATTCGGAGGTTGTCTGAAAATACTCATTCATCGTCATCACAACTACTTCATTTCACTGAAAATATTTTCCAGGTTTCCAGGTACAACTTTCTATAATGGTGGGATATGTAGAATTGTGTGTGCCAAAATCTAAATAATATGGTGGATACACTAAAAATTTGTTCCTCAGTTTTCCTACTACCACTGCTCTTTTCTGAGCTGAAGAATTGTGCTAATGAAAGATGATAAAAGTTTATTTTATTTCATCCAGTTGGGCAGGCATATTGGTGTAATATTCACCAGTCATGGTTGTATCATTTGAAAAGGTAGCTGATGAGAAGCTGATGACAACTTTTCCAGCTGTTGAACTTAACTCCACATTGTTTTTGTGTGAATCTGCCCACTTCTTCGACTCCAGTTTAATTTCTTCATTCATGTTCAAAAGAATATATGAGGCACTTGATGTAGCAGTTTAAAACCCCTTAGGACTTGATGGCACTGTCACAGCACAAGCTTCATAAGTGTCTGCTTCCTGCATTGCCACCAGGCATTTTTTTTATGTGGCAAATACAAGAGTGAGATCTGCTATTGCCAAGTTATTTACTAAAAAGTCTCATAAATCTTGTGAAATTTTCTAGAAGCCTTTGAACTCACCATTGTTGATATTGGGATACTCTTTCATTGAAAACATTATGATGACAACATAAGTTTACTGAACTGAATTTTCAAAACAAAAAGAAAATCTTTGTTCAAAGTAGTCACATCTTAATATTAAATTACATCAATGATTTTTTTCTGTTTATTTTTACTCTAGTGAACCCCTAGATCTGACACTTAGTGACAGAATTTCCAATTGCATCTATCAGAAAGAGGTTATGAATAAGGAAGAATAAAAGCAAGTTTAGCATTTAACATTCCATCACCAACAAAGTGGTTAGAGGTTAGAGATGGAGTGCAAACTAGGATTGGGGAATTAATTGGTGAGTTTGTTTCTCTCTCTCTCTCTCTCTCTCTCTCTCTCTCTCTCTCTCTCTCTCTCTCTCTCTCTTTCAGGTGAGGTGAACCTTCCCTGCACTGCCTAAATCATCTTAAGGAAAACCACAAAAAATATGGAAACTTGAATAACTGAACAGAAATTTCAGTTACTGCCACCCTGAATACAAATCCTGTATCTTAACCACTGTACCACTTTGTGTGGTAGCTCGTTAATAAAATACCTAACCTATGATAATGGTTTTACATAAATAATTGTCAACAGCAACTGGTTGCAAAGTTTTTCTCTAGAATGCCTGTTTTATATATTTTATAAATTTGCTGTATGTGGGTTGAATCAATAAGCTTTTGAATTTTGAGCTCAGTTATACTGATCTGAAATATGTAATCATAAAGTAAAAATGGGCATCCATTGAGCAACTTTTTCTTCATTCTTGAAAGATATGTCAAAATACAGTCATAAAATCAATGAGTAAAATAACCTTTTTGTCTGAGATTTAATGAGACGTCATTATGGAACTATAACAATAACAAAAATTAGTTGTGAGAAACTAAAAGTTACATCTTTTTCTAGTCTGAGAGAAAACAATGAAACCTTACTGTCCAGAACTGTTGTAGTTGGAAGACTGTGGAAATAATTACATTATTTTATCAAAAGCTAAGAAGTAATTGTGCATGTGATTAAAATGAAATAAGGCTTTTAGTATAAAATTCATTGTCCAATGTTTTCAAGGGATGGAAGAGACAAGGGAGTTACAAAAATCACCTAATGCTCTCCTACATGGCTGAAATAAGAGTGTGAAGGTTAAAGTACAACCCTGTTTCAATACTTAGTCTTGAACCATCACTGCCCATACATGCTTGAATGGATTTACCTCTGGAGACTTTACAGCCAGTTTCAAATGCTAATGCATCTAAGTACCTATTCAGCCTAATTGTTTTTTAGACTATGCATGTTGCTGTCGTGCACAAAGTGATTGGTTAGGCATCTCATATGCTGGCTAAATATTTTGAGCAGCTGGTATCTGAATGTATTCTTTGGAGTCCATTGTGGATGAAGTAATCCAGTTCTCTCACCTCAGATGCAATCACCCACTACCAAACAACCAAACTTATCATTCCTTGGGCGACAGTGCAATTTGGACAGCAGTGAGTGTTATCTCTGTGAAGAAAATCTTCCATCCTTGTCCAAAGAAAAAAATCTTTGTCTTTAGGGCATAAAAAGTCCCACAGGTACTTACTAGCTGGGAGGAACTGGGGACAGAATGCTATGGCCACATTTCAATGATGACATACAGTGTCTCAATTTTGTGTGCATTTCTGGTTATATGAGCTGCCAGCATATTGCCACTGGCAAACAGTAATCACACTCACTGGCAGATATGGCTTTGATCTACATTTGTGCGTGTATTCTTGACACAGGCATCTAAACTCTCTCAATGTAAGTCCCTAGTTGTTGTTTTTGGCCTCCATGCACTTTACAAAGTACAATCACCTTCTTTGCCCTCCTCTCAACATCTTCCCACCCACATTTTTGCTGTTACCTCTGAGATACCAATTGCTTTCACAGTATGGGCAATCAGGTGACCGCAGTATCATGTACTTACAATGCAGCCCCTAGTTACCTCAGTCAAGTAAGGCATGATTTGAAAGGTATTGCTCCCTATTACTCATTTCTTCATTTTTGTGTTGCTTTGATGCAACTCATATGTAATACTTAAGGAATTTTCTCACTCCAGTATTGGAAGTAATGAGAGAAATTTGAGCAGGGATAAGGGTGGTCCACAGTTGCAATTTTAGCTAGCTGACACAAAAAGCTACATTTGATCATTACTGTATATCTAAATCTATAACCTGTAAACCACTGTACGGTGTGTGATGGTAACTAGAAATTGAAACAGGCGTGTACATGAACCTTCATAATCCATATTCTAGTCATGTTCAAGAGCTTTAGGTGGGTGATACCATAATTTTTGTAACACCCTTGTCTCCTCCATCCCTCCAAGACTCAACAGAACTTCAGACAAAGAGGGACCATGAATTTTTATCATAAAAACATTTCATTTTAAATTTAATCATTTATAGAGTTATTATTCCTATCTTTTGATAATATAATGTAGTGATTTTCTCATCCCTTGAATTCCAATAGTTCTGGACGATGAACATTGACGGTTTTCACAAATAGGAAAAATACTGTATTGTAAGAATGACTGCCACTAGGCCTCTGTATGTGTTCAGACTTCTTTTATTTTTTTGTTGTCATGATCATTTTGTGAAATGTGTGTATGTGGAAGTAATATGTTGTCAGTCTCTTCTCAGAATGTACCTGCTCAGAATTTTCGTGGAAACATCTCTGTGATGAATAGTTCCTCTCTAATAGTGCGTGCCATTGGAAACTGATGAGCTTAAAAATCAAACCCATGACTAAATGTGGTGCTATGCTTTGCACTCTCTCTCTCTGTTATTAAATCTCTCATTGAAGGGGTGTAGGCAGATAAGCAGTACTCAAGAATCAATCAAACAAGGGTTTCATAAACTGCACCTTTCATGGCGTCTACCTTTCCTACAACTAGGTTTTGTGTTCAGTACAGAACATTTTGAATGCTTACTCCTAGGTATTTTACAACTGTTTCTGTTTCCATTTATGCCTCACAAGTCTTGCAATCAAACAGTAATGGGTCTTTCCACCTGTTTGTGTGTGCTACATTACACTCAACATGTGTCGAAGGTCGACTACCGGTCTGTGCGATGAGCATTGATCTTCAGCAGCTTTTCCTACATTTTTCTACAGTTCTCTGACATAGCAACTTTCTTGTATAAATCATCATCATGTGCAAACAGCCTCACAGAACTTCCACCAAATGCTTATATATGTCGTGAACTATAGTGGCCCCAAAAACACGTGTCCCATCAGGTCCCATTGCCTTTCCTCTGTTGAGTGATTTAAGTTGATTTTCTGATCCACAATCACTTATCTCAATATCTGTTATTTCAACGTTTGTGCCTGATAATTTCACCCCATTAAGAGAGAGATGTTGAGTTCAGGGCAGGCCTTCCCAAAGTTGAGGTACACAGCATTAACCTGGGTGCCATTATCTACTGTTGTCCAGATCTCATGTACAAAGTGAGCTGCATTTCTCAATATCTCTATTGAAGGAATCCATTTTGTTTTTTTTTACTGAGTGGATTTGGGTCTCCGAAGATGTGATAATGCACGAGTATAATACATTTTATGATTGTATTACAGATAAACGTTAGTGAAATACATCTATTACTATAGACAACTGTCTAATGATCTTTCTTGGAGACTGGAATGATTTGCAACTTTTTCCAGCAACCTTAAATAAATTCCTGCTAGAAGAGGAACAAGTTCCTTCACATAATCTATATAGCATCATACAGGTATCTCATCAGGCCCACTTGAGATATTTTCTAATACAAAATCACTTCTTGATATGTGTCATTTTGGTATCTATGGTATGAGTAATAGAAGGGTTGTATTATGATCTTTCACAACAAAAAAGTTTTGGATTCACTATTTAGGTCTTCTCTTGGTCGTCTTGCAGTTCAGTGGCATGATGGTCACTGAGTGGCTATAAATGAGTTTGATCCTTTTAGTGGATCAGTACATCCTAGGGTTTTACTTTCAAATTCATTGACTGCTTCTCACATTTCTTCTATTAAACTTATTTTGGATTTGTACTGATTTTTTGTCAATGAGGCTTTGATTTCATTTTAACCTGTAACAAATCTTTGCTTTTTCAATGAGCTACTGACAAATGGCAGGTCTTTCCCATCCCTCACAATTATGCTCAGTATAGGCACATTTATGTTTATAACATAATGTGGAATAGTCTAGGATTTTATCCATTAACACTCCAGATCTTTATCTTCAGAGCGGAATGTTTAATGTTGACTGCTCAGATAATTTACAATCTGATTTCTGTTCCTTCTAATGTGTGTAGTAGATGCTGTAACAGCTTCTGCCTGTAAAATAATGAAGCACTTACATTAGGATACAAAATATGGACATCAAAATGATAAGTAAATTACAATTGTTAGATTACTGTAAGAAGCTTTAGAAAGAGAGTGAAGCAAATGGAAACTTAAAGGAACAAGTTGTAACACCTGATTATTTAGTGACAACACTCCATGTTGATAAGCAAATTCAAAAAGTGATTTTTTAACTAAATATAATTGACAAGAGCTATAACTCAACAATCTCTCCCCAAATACCAAAAGTCATAGCTTCTGATTGCTGATACCCGGTCCCAAGAAAAATTGTAGTAAATGACCAGCAGAGGAAGGAATTCAGCTACTTAGGAAATACCATCTCCTTCACAGTTATATTATTGGGAACATATGCAGATTACTGAACAAAAAGGAGAGGAAAGAAGCTCTAATAAAGTTCTATGAATTCATGGCAATATCATCTGTACTTTATGGCAGAGGTGTGCAATAGTTTTGGCTCAGGGGCCACTTTGTATGAACAGAGGTAAGCAGAAGACTGCACCTTTTAAAATGATAACATGCATTAGTTAAATTTGCACTTCAAACATGGTATAAATTGTTACATAAAAATTCTGACTGTCTTGGTGGGCAAAAAAAAAAAAAAACTATTAGTGGGCGGCCTGCGGGTCACTATTTGCCCACACCTGCTTAATGGCAATCAGACATGGGCAATAACAGCTGTAATTGAACAAAGGATACAAACTGCAGTAATGAGGTTTAAGTAGGGCAGCTGGCTATAGTGTGTCTGATATGGTAAGGAATACAACAGTTGGACAAGAATTTATATAAACAAGTCAAAGAGTATAAAAAGTGGAAGAAACATGTCTCAAGAATGAATGAAAACAGAATGTGTAAAATCATAGTAAATTATTGCCCAACAGGGAAAATATCAATAGTTAGACCAAGAAATAGCTGGAGAGTTCAAATAAAACTAACCACAGATGAAGAAGGCACTGAACAAGAGGATATAACAAATACCTGACACTTGAAGAAAGAAGAAGAAATTTATGAGCAGATTCCTTTTTATTAGTGTGTTTAGTTACCAGGAGATTTGAGGTGTGTGCCCTTCATGAGTCAGTTCTCTAGTCTGCTCAAAGGAATTTTCATAAATGATACTTGGAACAATCTCACATGAATCCTTGTCTCTGAAATTTGAGCTAGGTGACTGTTGGTCAGTAGCTAACAAGTTGAAATCTCCCCATACTACCAAAACGTAATCAGGAAACTCGTGCACAATATTCTTTGATACCAGTTTAAAGCTATTGGATTTCCAGCGTGGTATATCACTGAAATGACATGATATTTTGATGTGTGTCAATCCCATTATCTTTTGGGGAAGTGTTGAAACGGTGTGACCAGGAATCAAACCCAGGTCTCTTGTTTAATAGGCAGGTACTAAGCCACTTTGGCACAGCAGTTCACCCAACTGCACGGATTACCCTGGCACACCCCCCTCCTCAATCCAAATTCTCATTGCCACCCCACTATACTTTAACTTGCGCCTTACACACGAACAGTATTGCTGAGGCTCTCCATGTTCTGGAATAGCACCTCCAGAACATGGAGAGCCTCGGCAATTCTGTTCATGTGTAATGGGGAATTTAAAGTATACTGGAGCAGAACTGAGAATCTGGATTGAGGAGGGAGGCATGCCAGGGTAATCTTTGCAGTTGAGAGAACTGCTGTGCCAAGGTGGCTTAGTGACCTGCCTAGTACACAGGAGACCCATGTTCGATTCCCAGCCTTGGTACAAATTTTCACTCACTGGTTCAGTCTGTACACATGAAATCGTATCTGTATGAGACCAGTAAAGTCTCTAAAGTTCTGCAATTCCATTTGTAAAGTGTCAGGGTCGTCTTTATATTGAAATTGACAGGGGACAATCTGTCCCTCCCAAGGCCACAGGATGGCTATGACTGAATTGAGGGGTGGGGGTGGGGAAGGGAGGGATTATTCTTGAGTCCCACTGTGGTCAGTTTGGCTCCTCCTTGCATGACATGTGGATGTGCCTCTGCTAGAGGCACTTGCAACATTTTATAGCCAGTAATAGGTCCCAAGCAGAGCTCAGTGGGCAGATTTTGTGTCTGTTCATGAGACTGTCAATGAGGAGATGGATTTTTATCAAAGAAATATATGATTTCCCATTTCAGTATTAAATCCAGATTTTTCGCTTGTTGTAGCATGATCATTTTGCAGTGTGTTAATAAACATTTCAATAGCCTTCAAATGGTATTTAAAATGCGTATGTAACACAGTGGCTATCAGGATTTAAATTTTTCAGCTTTTGTAGTAACTTTAAATTGTTGTACATCATTTTTGATCATTCAAGTGAATCTTTCTTGTGACCTCTACTCTTCACACATCCGGTGTAACTTGAATTTTCTGTCGATCACTCAGAAATTGCTGTACATGTCTCAATACTGTGAGATGCCAATTTAAAGGCACATTTAAATTAGCATCCAAATGAAACCTTCTGTCTTTTACTATCAGGCTTAACATTCATTTGACTGTGTGCCCCAATATAATTCTCAGTCTCAGATATACCAGCAGTTTATGTAAATGTGTCTACACCAGATTGTGCTCTGTGAACTGCAGCAACGTAGTGTATGATTACTTTGATGTCACTGATATAACTGGAGACTGGAACAATTTGATCACAATTGCAATGTAATTAACAATAGTTTAAAACAACACAATGATCAAGGAGTTGCATTAACCAAATACTACGGTTAAATAGAGAACATCAAGCATATAACCTTAAGTCTCAGTCAATTCTTTCATTTTGTTATTTATCATCTACCAAAACACAAGAAGCAATAACAGTTATTGAAAACATACAAAAAGGGAAAATCGGAAGCAAATAAGCACATTTTATATGATCAGATTAGAATCAAATGGTTATTTATATCTGATGGTATAAATAATATAAACATGGATTTTTTTACTTTTACAGCACAAATATATTATTTTTTCTGCTTTTGACCTCATATAGAATAATCAGGACATATTTTAAGAAACAGCATGAAAATAAACTCTGATGCCAGCTCACATCTAAAGAAAAATGCCCTTATATGTGCCCAGTTGCTCATGTCATTGAGAAGACAGATGGCCAATGTCACAGCTGTCATTGTTGCTGATGGTGACATGGGTTCAGTGAGGCTGTGCAGTTCTGAGTAAATAATCAAGCACAGATGCTCTAGGTGTCCCTTGTAGATCTTCATGGTCTTTGGTGTAAAATACCTAACAAAACAAAACAAACACAGATAATATTATGCTCCTGGGAAATCAATGTTTGCCCATCTATTTGGTTTGCTCACTGAGTAGTGGTCCACCTAGTGATGGGACAACAGACTGTTTTTAGCAACTGTTTGGCCAAATGTTTTTTTTTCCCCCCATTCAGTCAGTTTTTTCAGTCAAATCAAACAACCGAATGAAACTAACCTCTGTGACCATGTAAGCTGTATGAATGTTTTCACTCTCTTTCTGGGTTTGAGTGGTTTCACTTAGTGTCAGACAGCCAACTGACACAACTCTCTGACAGCTACGTTAGTTGTATGAATATTTTCACTCAGTCTTCAAGTTTGAGTGATATCATTACACAATTTTTCAGTTATATATGAACCATGACATGTTGCCGACTTTTTTTTTTAGAGACAGATAACATATTTTATTTTGTGGAGAGGTGAATAAAAAGTATATTTCTAAAAATGAAGTATTTTCAAAATTTATGTGTATTTACTTAAATATGACTTTTTAACTTCACATTAGAAACAGAAACTAACAACACACTACACTTTCTAGATCTCACCATACAAAAAACAAACAACACACACAACTTCACAATATTCAGGAAACCGACAACCACAAGCACCACCATTCACAACCACCTATTGACACATAAGCATGCAAACTTCAGATTCATGCGCCACAGATTAAACAGAACACCCATGAACAAACAGAACTACACACAAGAACTTACTTACTTACTTACTTACTTACTTACTTACTCACTGGTCATACCGGACTCGAGAGTCCATTACCGCAGCAACGTATTTTCGCCATCTGTCCCTGTCTTGGGCTATTTCCTTCCATTCACCTTCAATACCTAGGCTCTTCAAATCAGCCTTCACATTGTCCTCCCAAGGACGTTTTCCTTCTAGCTGCCCTACCAGTACTCTGCGCGTTGCCCTGCCCTCATCCATTCGAGCTACGTGACCCGCCCATCGCAGCCTACGTGATTTAATAATACTGATTATGTCAGGGCTTGAATAGAGTTCGTGAACCTCTTCGTTATGCAGTTTTCGCCACTCTCCGCTAATGTCATCCCTTTTTGCTCCAAAAATTTTCCTCAAAATTTTGTTTTCAAATACTCGAAACGGCTTTTCATTTTGCACAGTGAGAGACCAAGTCTCACACCCATACAGCATAACTGGTAGAATAATAGTTTTGTATATTCTAATCTTTAAATTCCTAGACAATATCCGTGATGAAAGTGATCTATTCAGTGAGAAGTAGCACGCATTTCCCGCCCGTAATCTCTTCTTCAGTTCGGATTCAATCTTATTTCTCGAAGTGATGTCCACGCCTAGATACTTAAATGTGTTCACTTTTTCAAACTGCATGTCTCCAACTCTTAACATTTCCTGATCTACTGCTGTTGGCATTCTAGTAGTAACCAGGTATTTAGTTTTGTCTTTACTTATCCTTAGACCTACATCTTCACTAGCCTTGTTTAACGCGTTCACATTTGCTGTTACAGATTCTTTCCTATCGCTAATGATGTTTAGATCATCTGCATATCCTAATATCTTAATATTTCCATTTAACTCCACACCCTCTGAATTATCTGCTGCCATTCGTACAATATATTCTAGGACTAAATTAAAAAGTAGCGGAGACAGGGCATCTTCCTGCTTAAGTCCGTTCTTTATTACAAATTCTTCTGACTTCAATTTCCCCATGTTTACTCTACCTTTTGTGTTTTTCAAGCTCGCTTCTATAAGTCTAACATACTTCTTTGGTATTCCAAGTTCCAAAAGAATTTGGTACAATTTTGACTGATATACTGAATCATATGCTTTTGTAAAATCTATGAAAAGATTATGAACTGGTTTATTGTATTCCCATTTCTTTTTCAAAATTTGACGCAGGGTGAATATTTGGTCTATAGTTGATCTGTTCCTCCGAAAGCCGGCTTGGTAATCCCCCACAATTTCATCTGCATATGGTGTAAGGCTGCTTAGCAGAATATTCGAGAAAATTTTGGAACATACTGGTAATAGTGATATCCCTCTACAATTACTACAATCCATTTTGCCACCTTTCTTAAAAATTGGGATCAGAATCGACTCCTGCCACTCTTGAGGTATCATCTCTGAGTTCCATACTTTAGTTAGCACTTTGTGAACTACTTCCACCAATTTCTGTCCCCCATTTTTAACTAATTCTGCAGTTATGCAATCTGATCCTGGTGCTTTATGGTTTTTCAATTTGTTGATTGCATCTCTTACTTCCTTTAACGTTGGCTCAGGTTCTGCTGTATGTGTTTCGTATGCCTGCTCATTTCCTGCTTCCTGGTGTACATTTAATAGATGCTCAAAATACGCCCTCCATTTACTTAATATAGCAATGGGGTCTGTCAGTGTTCCCCCAGCATCCCCTCGAAGTGCATTTGTCCTAGCCTTGAAGCCCTTCCTATACCCATTTATGTCCAGGTAAAGTTCCCTAATGTTTTTTGTTTTACTGTTTGTTTCCATTTTTGTAACTTGATTGTTCAAATAATCCCTCTTCTTTACCCGTAGCCTACGACCAACTTCCGTTCTCAAGTTCAAGAACTCCTCTCGTTTTCTGTCTCCCATTCTATCCCAATCTAATCGCGCTTTTCTCCTTTCCTCTACCAATTTCTTGCATTCCTCATCAAACCACGGTTTCCTCCTCTTCTTCTTAATTGTACCTATTGTGATCTTTGCTGCCTCTTTGATATTATTCCTCACAGTGATCCACTGTTTATTTACATCCTTGTCTTGATCTTCGTGTGTCCTGAGAGCATCAAACCTATTTGTAATTTCTATCATGTACCTTCTTCTAAAGTTTTCATCATTTAGCTTGTCAGTGTCGAACCTAACAAGTTCTGCATTGTGACACCTTGATGTTGCTGTAGATAGCCGTTGGTGAACTTTGGCAACTACAAGCAAATGATCAGAATCGCAGTCTGCTCCCCTGAAAGTCCTAACATTTTCTATACTAGTGTGCCATCTCCGATCTACAAGAACATGATCAATTTGGTTTCGGGTGTGTCCATCAGGAGAGACCC
Source organism: Schistocerca serialis cubense (assembly GCF_023864345.2). NCBI lineage: Eukaryota > Metazoa > Arthropoda > Insecta > Orthoptera > Acrididae > Schistocerca > Schistocerca serialis. The sequence goes on from NC_064640.1 coordinate 311,322,778, forward strand.
AAGTTGCTTTATGAATGTCCTTCCTCTTGAAATATGTGCTCTCAACAATCATGTCTTTTGAAACAGCAAAATTAACCACCCTTGTGCCATTATCATTCGAAATGTTATGCAAACTTTCTTTCCCAATTGTAGGCCGGAATGCTTCCTCCTTCCTTATCTTCGCATTAAAATCACCTATGATTAATTTTGTATCATACGAGGAGAACTCATCCCACAGTTGATCTAGTGCTTCATAAAAGCTGTCTTTAACAACCTCTTCAGTGTCCTCCGTTGGTGCGTGTACATTAATTACTACTAGTCCATTCCACCTGCCGGACAACACTATAACTGATAGTTGGTCACTAATGAACCTTATATCTCTGATTGCGTGAAGCACTTTTCCCTGTATTGCGAAACCTGTTCCAAAACTGTGAGCTTCCGCACCTCTCTAGAAAAATGTATAGTTACCCCTCTTTATGCTACCCTCCCGCTGCCACCGAGTTTCTTGAATAGCTGTAATGTCTACATCATATCTATATAATTCATCTAATAATGTCTGGAATCTTCCTGGCCTGTTCAAACTTTTAACGTTCCATGTTCCCAACCTGAAAGTTCATTTCGGCCTGAATCTCTTCGAAGTAGGTTCCGCCCAGAGATCCGAATGGGAACCTAGTTTACCTCCGGAATATTTTACTTCAAAGAGACCCATGGCCATTAATGTTGCTGATTCTTGATTAATAGATTTGCTAGGAAGAGAAGAAGAAACAGGGATGGTTCATCACGCCATCGCCTGCATGAACACAAGAACTAAACACAAAAAAACAAATAGCAGTAGAAAATGATTACACTACCCATATGGTAGGCAAGTTAAACCAAAAACATGCAAATAGTACAAAAATGAACCCACCACACACACACACACACACACAAATCCTTACCCAGCACAGAACAACACAAAACACAAACAATGACCACACACAAGCCACAAAAGAGCAACAACACACACACAAAACAAAATGGCACATACTCACCTACAATAACAAGATTGTTCACAGAATAGGCAACATATTAAAGAAACAGGGACTCCAAATAGGATACAGGATGGAGAACACAAGACAGAAAAAGACCAGAACACAAGAAACACTCCTGGATAAATTTAACAGGTCAGGAATATATGAACTCACATGCAACACTTGCCAGTCAGTATACATAGGACAAACATGCAGAAACTTCAAAACAAGATATTCAGAATATCTCAGAGCTTTAAAAAGCAACAGCTCCCATAGCACATTTGCTGACCACTTTATAGCCAACAACCACCACCCAACCACAATAGAAACAGACTTAGAATACTAAAACCCAGCCACAGCCTATACAGCAAACTGACCATTGAGGAAAACTTCCATATAAAGAAGGCAATAGTGGAAGGAAAACAGGTCTTAAACGAATACACTACACTCTGCAAGGGCACACTATTTAACACATTAAAAGGAACTTTACAAATGAAAACAGCACAAACAGATAAATCCTACACACACACACACACACACACACACACACACACACACACACACACGAAAAATAAATACACTAAAATCTGCAAAGACGCACCATTTGCACACAAATAGGAATACCATATAAAAGACAACAAGCACAGCTAAGAAACACACACAAAGATAAAATGCAAATAAAATTCAAATTTGGCGCCAAACTCTCTGGTAAACAAATGAACACTGACTGGGCTGGGACACACAACACATCACAATCACACTGTGTTCTGGTGTAGTGAAAAGCGTTTTACTACGTAATTTGTGGAAAATACTTACTATAGTCACGTATGCATCACAACATCTGAGCATGATGCGGAGAATGGAAGTGCTTGTCACACGAAAACGTAAGTAAATACGAAAATAGGCGCGAAAAACTAAATTACACTCTAAAATATAGGTTAACTCTCAGCAAAAAACTTTCTCATCAACATCGTTTGGTTGCAGATGACAAGCTACCTGTAATAATTAACACAAGAGTGGTCCAGTAAATTCATGCTCACCAAATGTAAAGGTATTTACAAAAAGAAACGATCTGTTGTTTGAACTAAAAATGCACTTAATTTTATAATCATGTAACAAAAATGTTCACATTGCAGAATAAATAAAAACGAAAACCCACAGATGATGGCACAGTGGTGCCGAAACATGTTTGGGTACTGAGAAAAACGGTGTTTTGCGTAACAGGCGGACCTCAAATCCCAAAAATGTTAACTGCAAACATGGCCATTACAAGGAGCTGCAAACCAAAGATGGATATGACTTTTTCATTCTACTTTCAATCAATTGGGACTTTTTAAAAGAGCTTAGTAATTGGTACTACATTATAAATCTATGTTTAAATAAATTAACAATTACTTTTCTGTTTAAATTTATTGAAGCTCTTCTCCTTTTCCTATTGATTTACACCCACCACCGATAATTCTATTTTGGTAATGCTGAGGTGACATGAGGACAAATCATATAAGATACATTTTTTTAATTGTTTAGTGATTTACTCACTTGCTTTTAAACCATATACTGTAACTTATTGGAAGTATTTTCTTAGCAAGAAAAATGTGTCATCATTAATTAATTTTCGTTGAATTTTTTTAGTTAATATAGTTTCATAATATGAATCATCCTTGCAAATACTGTATGTCACACTTTGGGACACTCCACTTGTCACCCAGTATTATCCTGGTCTTGAATGTATCAATCAGCTTCTTCGCCAAGGCCATGACTTCCTAAAATCATGGACTGAAGTGTGATCCATTCTGTGTGAGATTTTGCCAGCCACACCTAGAATAGCTTTTCGTCACCTGGTCTCCGCAATATCCTTGTCAGACCCTATGCTCCTTCTGCACTCATCTCCCTACCCTGTGGCTCCTACTCCTGTGACTGTCCCCGCTGCAGGATTTGCCCTATGCACCCTCCTACCACCACCTATTCCCACCATGTAACTGGCAAAAATATACTATCACAGGGCGAGCCACCTGTGAAACAACACATGTCATATACCAGATGTTGTTTAAACACTCTTCAGCCTTACACAGTGGCATGACTACTACCCAGTTATCAGTCAGGATGAATAGACACAGGCAGAGGGTGTATACAGGCAACAAACAATATCCTGTTGCAGAGTGTGCTGTACAACATGACAATCGTGATCTCTGTGCCTGTTGCACCACACAGGTACCAGTTTCTCAGAACTCCACAGGTGGGAACTAGCAGTACATGTCCTTGGTTGTCGCAACCCACCTGGCCTTAATTTACATTAATTCCTTCCATCTCAGCATTTCTTTCCTTTAACTTGTCCTTTCTTCACTCCATTTTAGTTTTCTACATCTTCCATTTTCTGGCTTGTTTATTTTTTGCTGTCCTGCCTGCCACCTCTGTTACATACAATGCACTTAGCTTTTCACTTTTGTTAAGGCATGCATGATGTTTTCGTAGTAACCTCTGTCTTGTGTATTACCCTGTCTTCCATCTTTAAGCTCCCAGATTTTCAAATCTTGCCCGTTACAGTCCCCAACAATCAGTGTTTCTTTCTCATCATGTCCTGTAAGTCTACCCTGACCCGAGGTTCTGGGTGACTTTTCTGAACTACACCCGTTTCCCTACATCTCTGCAGTCCTTTTCCTTCACCCCTCTTCCTTCCTCTTCAACTCTTCTGCCAGAAAATGGAGCCACTGGCCCCTAAAGCTTGTAAAAGTTAAATCCTGTGTGTGTGTGTGTGTGTGTGAGGCAATAACAGAGTTCAGTCAACTGTAATAACCGACTCATAGAGGGATGATCAACAAAAATATAATAAGTCGTCTGGGTAAGAATTTTAACAAGGAAAGCCTGGAAACCTAGATGGAGATGTATCGGGCTTAATGCTTTCACCAGACAAATATGAGGTCACAAGCATTAAGAAATGAGTAATGACTAAATCATGAAAGGATTGCCAGCAAAAAAGTCACTTGGTAACAATTTTAACAATTACAGTCTGGAAACCTAGGCAGAGATGTACAGTGCTTGAAACTGTAGCGATATCAGTATGAGGTGACGAGCATTAAGAAACCAATAATTTCAAGCTGGATGGTTGCAAATTGTGGGTAAAAATGTGACATGATCACGTACCATCTATAAGCAAACAACCACAACACAGTATAAAGATGCCACCAGTTGACGAGTAGGACGGAGTTGATTCAAGAGTTCCTGACAGCAGATGAGTCTTGGGTGACCAACAACTGACAGCAGAGAATTATGCAAGGGAAATACGTGTATTCAATTAAGCTTGTCCCCTAAGAAAGACTTGCATTCTTGCCTGTACATACCTGTGGGTAGTTTGTCTATCATGGCTTACTTGTAGCTATGACTATTGTCATTTACAGTGTGATGTATGCAGGACCTGAGGGTTCAATTTGAGCAATAAGAAACTGGCTTCCTTTCATGATTCTAGTCTAAGTGATAGGGCAGGCAGGTTCTTTGTTCTAGTAATTTGAGTGTCTAGTAAGCCTCATCTATGTTCTCCACTCATTAAAATTGTGACCCAGTGACTGTGCTCTTCAGCATGTTCATGTAAGCTCAGGAAGAAGCAATAAAATCAGACCAAGGTACCAAACCAGAAGCTCATTTCTTCATTTGTACCTCCCTAGCCTTATACCCGAGTTTGTATGCTGTCTCCAACCATAGAGACCTGATAAACCTCAGCTAAACCCTGAACCCTGTTGTCAACTTATTCCTTTGCATGAAGCCTCTAGTGTGCCAAAGCATTGGTGGATCTGAAAAATCCCACACCACTTGCTGTCTAACTGAGGGATTCATGTATGTATGTTGCAACCTCCATCAGGGTACAACACAACAATAATGCTTTAACAATGGCAAATTGATTGAATGTGTCTGTTCAGAACTGAATATGCTGGTCTGCAATGACGGTTTTCATTTGGTTGCTCCCACATACTGGTTTCACTCAAAAAACTGAATGTTTAGTCCAATCAATTCGTAAAGCTACAACCGACTGATTAAATTGTTTTCATTTGTTTGCTCACATAGAGTAGTTTTGCTCAAAATAATGAATGAATAATTCTGCTGACACGTGAAACTACAACCAAATTAGATGACTGTTTTCCAGTAACCAACTGAATCAATTGTTTTTTCATTTGGTTGTTCCTGTCACTAGGTCTTCCAATGCTGCAGTAGTCCAATGTGGTCTGACTACACAAATAAATAAAGTTTATAAAATTTCACTTTTGTTTATAAACTACTCTCTATAGCACAGTCACACCGGTATGTAGTCACACATACTACAAGCATTACTCTGAGACAGTAAGAGTCTCAATTAGTTTTTTGACATTTAGCTGGATGGAATGGTTTGTCCTCTTCTATCTTGTCAGCAAGTGATGCATTCTTACTAATGTGCCATGCTGTCTCATACAATCGGTGCTTTAATTACTATCAAGAAATTTGTAACTCCATGAATCATGATTTACCAGTCTACACGAGTCGACCGAAGCGTCCGATCCCACCCGTCGGCTTTGACCTGTGACATAAGGCTGTTGTTGGGTATGACGTCACGATGGCGCGGAATTTAGTGAGAGTGGCGTGTTTGTAGGTGTTGTTTTGATGCGATCGGTGGTGCTCTCTGGTGGTGTGTTAGGTGATGTTTCTGTTTTAGTTTGCGAGTGTGGCGTCGTGTGAATTTTGGTAAATTGCTTTTTTATGTCTTTGGTAGGTATGGATATGACTGACAGGGTCAACAGTTTTTGGTTGTCAGCTACGATGGGGGACAGTGCGTTGTATCTAATAAAATTTCTTCAACTATTCGGATTTTTGGATGAAGTCGTGAAGTGTTCGGTATGCTGTGAAGAAATGAGGCTTACTTAAAGTTCCGGCGTCTCGGACTAGGGACAGCTGTATGTGGAGATGTTGTAAGGATAACAGGTCAAGGGAAGTGTTCGATCCCAATGTGTGGCTGGGAATGTTGGTTTTGGTATCGGGAGATGTTTTTGAGCTAGATAGGTCAAGGGAAGTGTTAGGTCCTAATTTATGAGATCGGGAGCTGCTGTTGAGCTATATAGGTCAAGGGAAGTGTCCGATTCCAGATAATATTGTGTTTAGTGGTATTTGGGGAGTTTTGTGATGTTGGTTTTTTTCCTCGTTTTGTGTGGTTTTGTATGGGGGTGGGTGTCTAAATTTGTTTATATTTAGTTTGTCCCCACCCAGAAACCCCCTATTTCCCGCGCCTGTCCCGTTAGTGTCAGACTTTTTGTGGAACGTGTGTATGTTTGCTTTTCGATGTATTTTCGTCCTCATAATGTGTACGTAACTACTTTATATGCGCCATATTGGAATCGTGGTTTACGGTCGTTTCCGCCATATTTGTGACGTCATGGGTCAAAGCAAACGGGCGGGATCGGACGCTTCCGTATTTCCGTCTGCGCTTCTTCCTTCAGACCTCCTCTCATGTCTACTGAATTGCTTACTTTCTGTTGAACATCCCAGCTGCGTACTTGAGGTTTCCTACATTTTTAAAATGTTTTGCAGATGCATACTGTGTTTTAGACTCTTTGCTGATGTGATTACTGCCATCTGAATTTTTACAGAATTCTTTCTTATATTTTCGTCTTCATACTTTCTGTTTCTTCCCCAGACATTATCCCTCTTTATGGTCATCAATGGGATGTTAAAACCTAATCTTCATTTCTTTTTTCTTATTTATATCATCTCCTTGTTTTGCATTAGCCTTCCTTCTCCTTGAGTGACAGGGAACAATTACTACTATTTCGATCTCCCATTCATTCTTTTGCATTTTATTCTATTCTGCCTGTAAGCAACCAGTCTTAGTACTTGCACTTTTTCCCTTCATATTAATTTTGTGTGTCATCTGTTTGTGCCTGTTTCTTCTGTGCTTGTATTACGACAAACTGTTCTAGCTCAGTGACCATATTGTCTTGACATGCAGCTTCAAGTAAATATAGTATATTCCTACATAAATATAGAAGAGAACGTAGCTTACTTGTTTTAACTGTCCAAGTAATTAACAGTGTAAAGTAGAGATAGTGGTTTTAATTGGATAGTTGTTTTATATTGTAAGGCAGAAGATAAAAGAGGTAAAACTTACCCATCAAATATAAAGTGCACATGAAAAGGAATTATAAGGTACAGTCTTCCACATTGAATTCAGCAATACAGAGTGTTCTGGATTGAGTAGTAAAATATGTACATGTACCAACAAAAAATGTATCCATTGAAAGAACTCTGTCTTCTCCAATAAAATGATGAGCAAAGTAAAACTGTGCAAATTCCTCCACTATCACATGAATGGTATAAAACAGTGTGTTCCCATCTAGAAATAAACAGTCAACTATGAAAGAGCTTAAAATTGTAGAAAGGTACTTCAAAGAGACCAGGGCATAAATTGTCCAATTGCAGAATTGAGGTTTTACCATATGCTGAACACAGTTCAATAAATACAAGTTGAATGGCTTTAGAGGTTTCCCAGAAATCTCTTAGTTCTGCAAATTCCTCCCCCAACTGCAACAGGTTCCTAAGCACAAAGTAAATGGGAGAATGATACCTAGACTACATTAATAAGATTGTTCCAGTGTTACCGTTCAACACGAACAGGATCGAGATCCATATGGAAGGAGCGAGGATACAAATGCAGGTAAAATCTCCTTGCATTTGTCTCCAAGAGATGTATTGCAACACTCCTGTGGAGAGTGTTTACACCATCCACAAAAAAAGATTAACTTACTTACAAGAGAGCTGTTAAAGGGTTAATAGCTTTACTTTTCTTGTTCTTCTTCTTTCCCCTTTTCCCATTTCTTCTACAGGGTCAGTATTTATAAGTGTTTGAGCAATGTTAGTGGTAAGTGTTGGCCAGATGCCCTTCCAAATGCCCCCCCATCCCCCCCCCCCCCCCCCACCAAGATAGAATTGGTGTACCCCACCTACCACCTGCATCTAGATTTATGTTCAAGTGTAAGAATGTTTGCTAAAAGTTTGCATAGCATGTAGCTGAGGCAGAATGTGCATACCAGACCAGCATTTACCTCATTGGATGTGGGAAACAGTCTAAAAACCACATCCTGTCTGGCCAACTCAGCAGCCCTCATCATTAATCCGATGTGGGAAACAGTCTAAAAACCACATCCTGTCTGGCCAACTCAGCAGTCCTCATCATTAATCCACAAGTCAGATTAAATCTGGATCAAGCTCACCACCTCACATCCCAGAAGGGCTGCTTTAATATGCTCAGCTACCTGGTTAGGTAATACCTTTATTAATAAAGTGATGAACATCATGTCTTACTTGTTCTCCTCATCACAGATTTGCAAACAATTTCACTCATTATACATGTTTATGAGAAGGTAACAGTATGCTCACTGTAGCTTCCTATAAGTTGTTCTGTGGATTGGCCCTATGAAAGTATATGTCCTCTTCCCTTTTTGTCATCAGCAGGTCATATCAGACTTATGTTTATTTTCATACGACAGGGTGATTATAATTAAAGTTCCAGGTTCAAAATGCCATAAAAAAAGAATAGCTACTCAGAACGATGTCAAATTTGAATGGAATATTATCAAAGAAATGGGAAATTGTTGTGACTCACTGATCTTTCAAAGTGCCAACGTGCAGTTACGCGCATCCTCTACATGTGGTGCTGTCTGCCAGCCATGCAGCAGCAGCACCACCTAAGCGGCCAACCAGCCAGCGACCACTAGATTTGGACTCAGTTATGATTTGACTGTTAAAGTTTACACACGTCTTACTCTGTTTACTTGATCTGTGACTTTCATGTATTGCGTCTTCCTTGAAATATATTTGTTCAACTTGAAGTTATTACAATTGGTGATGAGGTAGTGATTTTTCTTTTCCATCGTTGATCCACATGTTTCCATGGCTACTTTAGAGCAACTATTGCTAGGTCTTATAGAACAGCGAACGCTTCTCACAAATGCGATTCGTGATTTTGTCGTGGCATCAAATGCAGGGCGTCTCTCGCCGATGTCTCTACCTACTTTTCCTCCTTATGACGAGATGGCGGCAGACTGGTCTTTGACAGCACTTCTTGGCATTTCATGTCGCGGACGAACAAACTTGTAAGTATCTGTTCCTTTAATGGACTTCACTTCAAATGTATTAGTTGTTGTCGCAATCGGCTCCTTTGAAAGATCCTGCGTCTTTGTCCTTTGCTGAAATGTGCTCACTTCTGTCCGCCTATTTTCAAAAGCATACGCATGTGGTAGCCTCTCGTGTTGCCTTTTATTGTTGTCAAAAACAACCAAATCAATCCTATCGCGCTTGGGTTGCTGAACTTCACGGCCTCAGTAGAAAGTGTCAATTTGTTACTGAAGTTCACAAAGAGTCCTACGCCGATTCCATGGTACGGGATGCTATTATCCGATCGGCGCCCGACATAGAAGTTTGGCAACGTGCCTTCAGTTGGCAAATCCGACTCTAGATGAAGTCCTATCCATCGCTCAGTCTTTTGAAATTCCTCGCATTGCTGGAGCGCAAATAGAGGCCTGGGGTGACGTCGTGGGAATACAACCTCTGTGCACTGTTGACGAAACGTGTGGCGTGTCCCCGCCGGCCGACGTGGCCGCAGTACGCTCCCAAACGCAGCCTCGGCCTAACCGTAAACAAACCTCTAAGAAACTACAGCAAAACCCGCAACTTCCTTCATGTCCGTGGTGTTTTACGAAACATTCACGAGAAGATTGTCCACAATGTTGGGCCGTGTGTCACAAATGCAAAAAAAAGGGGTCATGTGTCATCCGTTTGCAAATCCGACCGCATATATGATGTTCATGAACATGACACTGATTCTGATTCTGTGTTGTCTGTCAATTGTACTTCTTCCCTTTCAGGGAAGTTATTCCTCACTGTCCAAATACTTGGTCAAGATGTTCGCATGCAGGTGGATACTGGTTCTGCTGCCACTATCATCAATTCTCAGACGTATCTTCAGTTGGGTTCTCCAATCCTGTCACCTGTCACTAGGCAATTACGGACTTACAATAAACAGAAGATTTCTCTCTTGGGACAATTTGATGCTGAGGTATCTTACAAATCTGTCATTCGCACTGTTCCCATATTTGTGGTCGACCATAGTAACACGGAGAATCTTTTTGGTTTCGATGCCTTTCGTGTTTTTGGGTTCTCCATAGATGACTCTGTCAATATCATCTCTGATGCTATTCCTTATTCTCAACTGGATTCCTTGTTGACGACATCGTCGTCCCTTTTTTGTCCTGGGTTAGGCCATGCAAACGACTTTGAAGCTCATATCACTCTCAAACCCACTGCTCGGCCTAAGTTTTTTCGGGCGTGACTCATTCCTGTGGCCCTTCGTGATCAGGTCAAACGGGAGCTGGATTGTCTCACTGCTTCAGGGGTCTTGCTTCCTGTCACTTCCAGTGAGTGGTCCTCTCCTGTCATTTTCGTTGCTAAGCCAAATGGTGATATTCGTCTCTGTGGCGATTTCAAAGCCACTGTAAATGCTCAATACCTCGACCTGAAGAATTGTTCACTAAACTTGCTGAAGGCCAGTATTTTTCTAAACTTGACCTGTCAGAAGCTTATCATCAACTTCCTCTCGACGCTGCTTCCCGGCAGTTTCTGGTCCTTAACACGCCTTTCGGCCTCTATCAATACCAACGATTGCCATTCGGGGTTGCCAGCGCCCCTGCTTTCTTTCAGCGATTCTTGGAACAATTATTGCTCACTATCCCTGGGTGTATAAATTACCAGGACGACATTGTTGTCACTGGCTCCACCACTGACGAACATCTTCAAAATCTCCGCACACTTTTTCATGTCTTACAGACAGCCGGTCTTAAGTGTAATCTTCAGAAATCAAAATTTTTTCAGGCATCTATCACGTACTTGGGGTTTCAACTCTCTCGGGATGGTATTCATCCGCTTCAGCAAACTGTCAATGCGATCGATGCTCTTCCTTGCCCTACATCTGTTAAGGAACTGCAGGCCTTCTTGGGGAAAATAGCATACTATCACAGGTTTTCACCATCTGCTGCTTCGGTGGCTCAGCCGTTGCATCGCCTGTTGCATCTTTCAAAGTGCCGCCACGCAGTTACGCATGTCCTCTACATGCGGCGCCGTCTGCCAGCCATGCAGCAGCAGTGCCACCTAAGCGGCCAGCCAGCCAGCGGCCACTAGACTCAGACTCAGTTTATGATTTGACTGTTAAAGTGACACACGTCTTACTCTGTTTACTTGATCTGTGACTTTCATGTATTGTGTCGTCCTTGAAATATATTTGTTCAACTTGAAGTTATTACAGAAATGTGATGGAAACAATAAAAATTTATGAAAATTTTCCCACTATATGGTGCTGAAAATGTCATAACGTAAATGGATTCAGCTACAAATTACAGAAGAATTGCAATATGATAGCTATGGTGTGAGTTCCACATTAAACCAACTGTACTGTGCAATGTGTATCACTGCTCTCAAGTGTGACATTTGACAGTACAACAGTGGAAGTGGTCAAAAGACATCTGTCATATTTTTTCCTTCATTGTCGTATCTGATTTATTTACTTCATTAACAAAATCAAATGAATTTTCCTAATTTTTTTCTCCTCTTTGCAGTCATGTATTAGGATTTGCAGAATATTTATATTTTTTTCAACATTTCATTCGATATACCTAGAATGGCGGAAGGGGTCAATTCGAACCCACTGTAATTTCCTTTTTTAATGTATGTAGATCACCCAACAATGGAGTGGCAACAGTCAGCAGTCATGCAGCGCATTTGCTTCTCAGTGTTGCAATTTGGCACATGGAAATTCCAGTCAACCATAGTTTATATCTTTTTTGTCCACAAAGCACGTTTTCGAACATGCGTCATCAGCGTAGACTTTCTGATGAAAAAGTGTTACATCTCTTATTTATTTATTTCTTACTTCATTGATCCAACTGTGACAAACTCATGAGGGTATAGAGTGTGTCAGTAAACAATATATACATAGGTAGTATTAAAGCAGTCAATCATACTAAAGTAATATTCCATGTTTGCATTACACATATGTGGTTAGAATGACAGATTACAGCAAACATTAGACACAGTAAGTGGAAAACAAAGAAAATTATGAAGTTGAATTGGAAATTGACTTCACTGACGAAGATGATGATTATGTACATGACACAAGTTTAGATGAAGACACTGTGAATAAGGAGTGATTAGCAGAAGAGGATTCATATGCTGATCTATGTCAATCATCACTTCTTTCATTACCGCAGGCACAGCTGTACATGTCTGCAAAGATAACTGCTAGCAATGGAACCATGTGAGGGGTCGTGTTATAACTTCAAGTTGAACAAATATATTTCAAGGACGACACAATACATGAAAGTCACAGATCAAGTAAACAGAGTAAGACGTGTGTCACTTTAACAGTCAAATCATAAACTGAGTCCGAGTCTAGTGGCCGCTGGCTGGCTGGCCGCTTAGGTGGCAGTGCTGCTGCATGGCTGGCAGACAGCACCGTGTGTAGAGGAGGCGTGTAACTGCACGGTGGCACTTTGAAAGATCGGCGAGTCACAACACTTTCCCCCCTTCGAAGTTTTTGCACAGGTCTTGATTGAGGTGGCCTGTAGATTGCTAACGTACATAGGTGTTGTTTGACCAGCCGTAAATTCTTGAGGAGGAGGCTTCCCATACGGACGGAAGTGTCCCCGATGATAACGGGTCGAGATGACAGGAGACGTGGGGGTCGAATCTGCTGGGGCCCCGTGCACCAATCTGCCCATTGCGGCAAGTCCGGTTGTTATAACAGGAGACATGGGTGATGTGTCCGCGTCCGTGGAAGAAGGAGGCAAGTAGCGTTGCTCCGACAGATGATGGTCATCTGGTTCCTGCATGGGCACGTCTCCTGTTGGCGTCAGTTCTTGTGCTGGCACCGATATGATGGTGAGAGGACTGCGTTGTGAGCAATGAGAGATTCCAGGATCCCGAGCGTCAGGTAGAGCCGAAGGTGGTGTAGTGGCATCCGGAACAGGCGTCGTCGGCACACGAGGCTGAAGCTGGTCCGAATGACGCACTGCAACACCCGTGTCCGTCTGGATTTCATACAGGCGTCGGCCACGGTGTCGTAAGATGCAGCCAGGACTCCATTTTGGCCGCTTGCCATATCCCCGTACCCATACAAGGTAGCTGGCGGTGAACCGGTCAAGCAAAGGCACCCGCAGACGTGAAGTGGAAGACCGCAGAAGATGAAGTAGCGTGCAGGGCTGTCGGCCGTGTAAGAGCTCAGCCGGGCTGTGGTCGCCCATGGGGGTGAAACGGTAAGAAGCCAGAAATTGGAGAAGGGCATCATCAGCAGCAGAAGAAGTCAGGAGTTTCCTCATCTGAGCTTTAAATGTGCGAACAGTCATTCAGCCTCACTGTTTGACTGTGGATGGAACGGAGGGGCCGTGACATGCATGACGCCATGACGGGCACAAAAATCCGAAAAATCGGAAGAGGCAAATTGTGGACCATTATCAGTGACAAGAGTAGAGGGTAGGCCTTCCAAAGAGAAAATGCGAGCTAGGGCATTGGTGGTTGCTGCGGTGGTAGGCGACATGCAACGGACAATGAAAGGAAAGTTAGAGTAGGTGTACCGAAAAAAGGTCCCACGAAGTCAGCATGAATACGCTCCCAGGGCTTCTCAGGCGAAGGCCACAGTGACAAAGATGACTTCAGGGTGGCAGCCTGTGACTCACAAGGGCCGCAGGCAGCGACCATGTGTGCAATTTCAGAGTCGATGCTGGGCCAGTACACATGACGGCGCGCCAGAAATTTTCTGTGAGAGACACCCCAGTGCCCTTGGTGAAGGAGGCGCAAGACCGAAGCACGCAAAGACGCAGGTACCACAACTCACGGAGAAGCATTTTCGGTGGAAAGGAGGATAACACCATCCCTAGCCGTGAGGCGGTAACGCAAAGTGTAGTAGTTCCGCAAGATCAGAAGTCTTAGCGGATGGACGATCTGGCCAACCCTTCTGAATACAGCGTAAAACCCGGGAGAGGGTAAGGTCAGAACCCGTAGCAGCCGCCAGCCGGTCCCCAGTGATGGGAATCCGTCCACAACCCGCTGCTTGGCAACATTCAGGTGGAAACACAAAAGTTCGTCCCTATCAAATGCCAGATCAGGTCCCATGGGAAGGCGAGACAGTGCATCAGCATTTGCATGTTGAGCCGTCGACCGGAAATGAATCTCATAATTACAACGAGACAAGTAAAGAGCCTAACGCTGGAGGCGGTGTGCAGCCTTGTCGGGAAGTGATGTTGATGGATGAAACAAGGAAACAAGTGGTTTGTAATCTGTAACAAGATGAAATTTGGATCCATATAGAAAAACACGAAACTTATGAAGAGCATAAATAATGGCCAAAGCTTCTTTTTCAATTTGAGAATACTTTTGTTGGGCATCCGTGAGCATTTTGGAGGCATAAGCAATGGGTTGTTCAGAACCGTCAGAAAAACAGTGCGCAAGGACTGCACCAACCCCGTATTGAGAGGCGTCCGTGGCAAGAACAAGACGTTGGCCAGGTCGATAAGTCATAGCATAGTCTTCAATTTCTGGGAAGCCGCATCGCATGGCGAGGACCAGTGAAAAGGCATGTTTTTATGCAACAGGCAATGCAACGGCTGAGCCACCGAAGCAGCAGACGGTGAAAACCTGTGATAGTATGCTATTTTCCCCAAGAAGGCCTGCAGTTCCTTAACAGATGTAGGACGAGGAAGGGCATCGATCGCAGCGACAGTTTGCTGAAGCGGATGAATACCATCCCGAGAGAGTTGAAACCCCAAGTACGTGATAGATGCCTGAAAAAATTTTGATTTCTGAAGATTACACTTAAGGCCGGCTGTCTGTAAGACATGAAAAAGTGTGCGGAGATTTTGAAGATGTTTGTCAGTGGTGGAGCCAGTGACAACAATGTAGTCCTGGTAATTTATACACCCAAGTATAGTGAGCAATAATTGTTCCAAGAATCGCTGAAAGAAAGCAGGGGCGCCGGCAGCCCCGAATGGCAATCGTTGGTATTGATAGAGGCCGAAAGGCGTGTTAAGGACCAGAAACTGCCTGGAAGCAGCGTCGAGAGGAAGTTGATGATAAGCTTCTGACAGGTCAAGTTTAGTGAACAATTCTTCAGGTCGAGGCATTGAGCATTTACAGTGGCTTTGAAATTGCCACAGAGACGAAAGTACCAGTTACTGTGAAACTACATTACTTTTTACCAACAGTAGGAAGCGCAGTTTTTTGCTTCATTCAGAAATTGTTCCCTAATGCCACTCTGAGTAAACTTTCCTATGATCAGGTTGTAGATTCTCTAACTATTATGACCAACAAGTGAATGTAGTGGCAGCTAGGTACCATTCTTTCATTACAAGAAAAGGTCAGAAAAAACTTATCGTCAGTGTGTAACAGATTTGATGGGTATGACGAAGAAATGCAAATTCAAATGTGCTTGTGGTGCTTTATATTCTGATGTTATGTTATGTGATGCGATCGTGTACAATGTAACTGATGTCAGACTTAGAGAAAAGATTTTGAAACAGTCATATCCATCATTTCAACACATGCAAATACAAGATGAGTATGATTCAGGTACCGTGTTTGCCGATAAATTTGAGCAGCCAGGTTGAGTCGTCCCTTGCTCGTGACTGGCTCTTTAGGCAGAAACAGTTCATGTGCACCATGCCATGTAAACAGCTCTCTAAACGGGTTAATAGATCCCCTGTGGGTCTGGGGGTTAGAATAGGCCCGAGGTATTTCTACCTGTCGTAAGAAGTGACTAAAAGGAGTCTCACACTTTTCGGCCCTATGAGTTGAGGTCCCTTTCTATAGTTTGACCAGCCACTTTCAAAATTCTACAGAAGTGCAGGCCATATGGGGAATGATGCCTTATGTGGTGCATGAGTTATCAATAGTGCCCTTAGATTCGATCTCCTGAATCTCTTGTCATGGCTTTGCATCTCCACCAGCGATTCAACTATTTGGGTGTGGACACTTTCCGGAGTATGTCATCTTCTTCCATTGTCTCCTGTCCTCTTTCACCCTGTAACAATATTGGATTTCTCTGCACCCAATATCCAGCATGGTAGCCAGTCCATTGTGGTGGGGCTGTCATTTACCCATTTGGTGGTAGCCTTCTGACAACAGAGGGATCACACTGCTGATGCCTATGTATGCTGAGGAGTAGATGCCTGCCTTCCTGGGGCATCAGGACTCCCGGCAATGGCCATCATGCCAGTTGGCCTTTGCTGTGGCTGGGTGGTGCCTGTGGGGCCTAAACCGTTTCCCTCCCTCACTATATCATGGGAAGAACGTAGGGCTACAGAACGGACAGAGCCATATTCGCCTCGGTTTTTAGTCTGGAGCAGAACTGATGGGGACTCCTTTCTACCTATGAAGCCTCAATTTTTCATTGAACACCTTGAGGATAAGTTTTGAGAAGTGATAGCACTGTCCAAGGTTCAAAACAGTGCAGTTGTGAATCAGACAGCATCCCCACCCCAATCCCGAGTATTACTCGCCTGTGACATGCTGGGTGATATTCCTGTTTCCATCACTTTCCATAAAAGCCTCAACATGGTCCACGGGATCATTTTCCATTGCGATCTCCTCTTGCAGTCTGACAATGAGTCCACATCAATTTAGAGTGGTGGGGTGTTCATTTCACCTGGCGCATTTACAGGGGACCCAAAGACAACAGGGTTGCTACCGGTGCCTTCATCTTGGCCTTTGAGGGTGATTCATTGCCTGAAAAGGTCAAGTTGATGGTTTACTGCTGTGATGTTAAGCCATATGCCCCTCCCCCTGTGCAGTGCTTTAAGTGCTGGAAGTTCAGGCACATGTCTTCCCGCTGCACTTCCAGTGCCACATGTCGAGACTGCGGATGTCCACTGCACCCACGTACTCCATGTGCGCCTCCTCCCACTTTCATCACCTGTGGAGAGCACCACTCTCCCTGCTCACCAGACTGACCAGTACTCCAAAAGGGCTGGAAAATTATGGAGTACAAGACCCTGGACCGGTTGACTTACACAGAGGCTTAACGTAAATTTGAAAGATTACACCCCATTCATCTGATGTCAACATATGCTGCAGCTACATCACCATTGCTATCCCAAGTGCCAGTGGTTCCTCACTCTGTGCCACGAACAGTGGGCCCTCTAAGCCACCAGAATACATCTGCCCCCTTTGTGGTAGGTGGCAAATCTTCCTCCATTGCTCCCAAAGCACCTACTTCGGGATCAAGGCCCCCCTGAACGCAGGGGATATCGGTCTCTTCCCCCCTGCCAGAGAAGCGACAGCCTCCTTCGGCTCCTCTTGTGTTGTGCAGAAGGGGTCCCTTGGGGCCCTCTCTCCCAAGGTCTCCAATAGTGCCACGATGGACACTCGCCAGTGGCTCAAGGAGCCAAAAGCTGCTGAATGAAGAGCTTCATGGTCTTCCTCCATGCCTAAAGCTGCTTTGGAGACAGCTTTCCAGCAAACTCCTAAAGGGAAGCGAGACAGCAAGCAAACTAAGAAGAAGTTTGCTAAGAAACAGGACTCTCTGGTGGCCGCAGCACCACCACTCCCTACCAATTCTGCATCTGAGGATGCAGTGGAGATCTTAGCATCCCCTGTGGACCTGGATCTCACTGACACCTCATCCACCATCACAATGGCTACAATTACACGATTGGTGGCAGAAGGTGACCCTGAGACATAACCTGCCTCCTTGCGCTCTTCATGCCTTCCCAGCCTGACTATAAAATCATCTTTCATTGGAATTGCAGCGGTTTCTTCCACCACCTGGCTGAGCTACAGCAACTCTTAAGCTTTACATCTGCTTTCTGCAATGCCCCCCAGGAAATCTGGTCCCCAGCATTACAAGAACCATAGCGACTATAACAGAGTGTCAGGTGGAGTTTGTGTCTATGTCCTGAACTCAGTATGCAGTGAACCTGTGCCACTTCAAATCCCTCCTGAAGCTGTGGCTGTCAGGATAAGGATGACGCAGGAAATGACTGTCTGAGACGTATATCTTCCTCCACATGGTGCAGTACCCCTGAATGCATTGGCTACACTGATTCATCAAGTCCCTAAGCCTTTCCTACTTTTGGGAGATTTTAACGCTCATAACCCCTTGTGGGGTGGCACCGTGCTTGCTGGTCAAGGCAGAGATGTCGAAAATTTACTGTCACAACTCGACCTCTGCCTTTTAAATACAGGTGCCCCCACACATTTCAGTGTGGCACATGGCACATATTTGGCCATTGATCTCTCGGTTTGCAGTCCTGGCCTTCTCCCATCTATCCACAGGAGAGCACATGACGAGCTGTGTTGTAGTGACCACTTCCCCATCTTCCTGTCACTGCTCCAGCGTCAGGCCCACAGATGCCTGCACAGATGGCCTTTAAACAAGGCAGACTGGGATGCTTTCACCTGTGCTGTCACCGCTGAATCTCCCCCACATGGTAACATCAATGTGTTGGTTGAGCAGGTAACTACAGTGATCATTTCTGCGGCGGAAAACATGATCCCTCGTTCTTCAGGGTGCCCCCGGCGAAAGACAGTCCATTGGTGGTCACCAGAAGTCGCTGAGGCAATTAAGGAGCGTCAGAGAGCTCTACAGAGGCATAAGCGACACCATTCCCTGGAGCACATCATAGACTTTAAACGGCTTCGGTCCCACATTTGCCAGCTTATCAAAAGACAGAAACAGGAGTGTCACCTTCCCAAGTCTGGGAAAAGATCAAACGAGTTTTTGGGTACCAGACCCAAACAGGTGTTCCCGGTGTCAACATAAATGGCGTGTTATCTACCAACATAAACGCGATTGCTGAGTGCTTTGCTGAGCGCTGTGCTCGTGCCTCTGTGTTGGAGAATTACACCCTCCCCCTCCCCAGCCTTTTGCACTCTCAAACTATGGATGGAAGGGAAAGTCCTCTTGTTCACTACACGCCACAGTGAACCCAATAATGCCCCATTTACAGAGTGGGAGCTCCTCAGTGCCCTTGCACATTCCCCTGACACAGTTCCGGGGCCAGATCAGATCCACAGTCAGATGATTAAACATCTCTCATCTGACTACAAGCGACATCTTGTGATCTTCAACTGGATCTGGTGCGATGGCATCTTTCCCTTGCACTGACGGGAGAGCACCATAATACCAGTCCCCGAACCTGGCCAAAACCTGCTTGATTTGGACTGCTATCAGCCCATCAGCCTCACCAATGTTCTTTGTAAGCTGTTGGAATGTATGGTGTGTCGATGGTTGGTTTGGGTCCTGGAGTCACGTGGCCTACTGGCTTCATGCCAGGGCTGTTTCCACCTGGGTCGCTGTACCACTGATAATCTTGTGTCCCTCGAGTCCGCCATCCAAACAGCCTTCCCCAGACGCCAGTACCTTGTTACCGTCTTTTTTGATTTACGAAAAGCATATGACACCACCTGGCGACATCATATCCTTGCCAAATTATGCGAGTGGTGTCTCCGGTGCCCGCTTCCGTTTTTTATCCAGAATTTCCTGTCGCTTCGTACTTTCCGTGTCCAAGTTGGCGCCTCCCATAGTCCCCCCCCCCCCCCCCCCATATCCTGGAGAATGGGGTCCTGCAGGTCTCTGTATTGAGTATATCTCTATTTTTAGTGGCCATTAACAGTCTAGCAGCAGCTGTAGGGCCGTCCGTCTCACCCTCTCTGTATGCAGACGACTTCTGCATTTCGTACTGCTCCATCCGGTACTGGTGTTGCTGAGAGGCGCCTACAGGGACCCATCTACAAGGCACAGTCATGGACTCTAGCCCATGGCTTCCAGTTTTCAGCCACAAAGTCATGTTTTATGCACTTCTGTCAGCGTTGTACCTTTCATCCGGAACCAGAACTCTACCTTACTGATGATTCCCTCACTGTAGTGGAGACATATCAATTTTTAGGACTGGTTTTCGACGCCTAATTAACTTGGATTCCTCTCCTTTGCCAGCTTAAGCGGAAGTGCTGGCAGCACCTCCGCTGCCTGAGGAACACCAACTGGGGTGCAGATCACTGTATGCTGCTGCAGCTCTGAGAGCCCTTGTTCAATTCTGCCTTGACTATGGGAGTCTGGTTTATGATTTGGTGGCGCCCTCAGCATTGTGTATACTCGAGCCAGTGCACCACTGTGGCGTTCGACTAGTGGTGGGAGCTTTTAGGACGAGTCTGGTGACCAGCGTCCTGGCAGAGGCTGGTGTCCCTCTATTGCAGGTCAGGCATGCGCAACTGCTCGCCAGTTACGTTGCACACGTTTGTAGTTCTCCTGCTCAACCAAATTACCATCTCCTTTTCCCACAAATGGTGGTTCATCTCCCACATCGGCAGCCGAGGTCAGGGCTTACAATTGCAGTTCGCGTCCAATCCCTTCTGTCTGAACTGGAGTCCTTGCCTTTACCACCTATACCTAAGGTCCATTCACATACATCTCCATGGTTTACACCCAGGCCGCAGCTTTGCCTGGACCTTTCGCACGGCCCGTAGGACTCAGTTCACCCCGCAGATCTCCGCTGTCACTTCCTCTCGATTCTTGACATGTACTGAGGCCATGAAGGGGTTTACACCGATGGCTTGATGGCTGACGGTCACGTCGGCTTTGCATATGTCCATGGAGGACATATTCAACAGCATTTCTTGCCCAATGGCTGCAGTGTTTTCACTACAGGGCTAATGGCTATATCTCGTGTTCCTGAGCACATCTGTTCAGGCCCTGGGGAGTCATTTCTTCTGTGTACTGACCCCTTGAGCAGCCTACAAGCTATCGACCAGTGCTAACCTCATCATCCTCTGGCAGCAACCATGCAGGAGTCCATCTATGCCCTGGAACAGTCCGGTCGTTCAGTGGTGTTTGTGTGGACCCCAGGACATGTCGGAATCGCAGGCAATGAACTTGCTGACAGGCTGGCCAAACAGGCTACACGGAAACCACTTATGGAGATTGGCATTCCAATTACTGACCTGCATTTGTTTTTGTGCCACCAGGTTTTCCGGCTTTGGGAGACGGAATGGCATAGTCTTAGTAACCACATCAAACTGTGTGTCATTAAGGAGACTATGAATGTGTGGCAGTCCTCCATGCGGGCCTCTCACAGGGACTCTGTGGTTCTATGCTGGCTCCACATGGGCCATGCTTGGGCACAACTACCTCCTGCACCGTGAAGACCTGCCTCAGTGTCAGTGTGGCACCCGGTTGACAGTGGCCCATATTCTGGTGCAGTGTTCCACTTTGACTGCCCTGTGACGAAATCTTCGGTTACCGGACTCGTTGCCACTTATTTTATCTCACAATGCCTTATCGGGTGATTTAATTATACTTTTTATACCTGAGGGTGGGTTTTATCATTTGATCTAAGTTTTAGCGCATGTCCTTTGTCCCTCTGTGTCCTACACCCTAGTGCTCATAGGGTGGAGGTTTTAATGTGCTGCAGAGTGGCTGGCATCTCGTAATCTGCTTTGTCGTTTTAATATCTTCTACCTATTTATTGTGTTTCTGTGGTTTTCTTGTCCCCTTTTGTCCATTTAAGTGTTTGTCGCCCTTTGTTCATCCTTGTGGTTTTTCCTTTCTCTTCGTTTTGTGTTGTCAGTCTCGCTTGTTTTATTCTCATTCTTGTGGCATTGTTTTATTTGGAACAAGGGATCAATGACCTAGCAGTTTCGTCCTTCCCCTCTCTTTTAAACTAACCAACCAACCTGGCAAATAGAATTAAGTCATACCTTCGGTGCTATTCGTGGCACAAATGCCATGACTGCCCACCCAGACAAGCACAGTGTTGCACTTGGAGCAAGAAAGGTCACGTACAATCCGTATGTTTGCAACGGAACAAACAAAAGAATTCTGCCCACTCACGTAATCAATGCAGTGTATTCAAAGCCTGCTGCAGTCATTAGCAAAACTAGCAAACAAACACTTTCTTCAGTGCTATGCCAGTCCAACAAACTTTTTGTTCAATTGCATATAAGTGGGAAGCATGTGAAATTTCAGTTGGACATGAGTGCCTCTGTTACATTGCTGAATCGTGACACATATGAACTGTTAGGCTCCTCACCTTTCTAAAAGTAGCACACACCTCACAGCTTATAATAGACAAGACATCCCTGTTCTCAGAAAATGTACTTTGCCTGCCATGTATCACTTGTGTACGCAAACTATGACTTTCATGTGCTACAATCATGCGATTGTCAGAACATATTTGGCCTTGATTTATTTTATTTTTTTGGTGTTAACATTCAGGAAACACTGTTGTCAATGACTGCATTCAGTGCCAAAGACAGTGTAGGTAGCTTGCTGAAAAAATTCCCTGAACTTTTTCTGAAGCTTTATTCAAGGCTAACAATTTTGTTATTTTATTGCACATATTACTATGAAAGACAATGCTCAGCCGAAATTTTGCTGGGCAGAACTGTTCCCATTGCATTATGGGACAAAGTGTCCACTGAACTTAAAGAATTGCAAGATAGTGGAGCTATTGCGCCCATACAAGCTAGTCAATGGGCAAGTCCACTGGTTTTGCTCCCCAAACATTCAGCTCACATTCGCCTCTGTGTTGACTTTAAATCTACAGTCATCCTACAAACTGTGATTGATAATTATCCATTGCCACCCCAGAGGATCTCACGAATGGATTAGGCACTGGTCATTACTTTTCAAAAATTGATTTGCGCGATGCCTATCTTCAAATACTAGTAGACGAAGCATCTCAAAACGTGTCGTGAGCATTCATTTGGGCTTGTTTAAATATTTGCATTTGCCTTTTGGCAGTGCTTCTGCACCCACCATTTTCCAACAGTATTTGGAACAGCTGACTGCTCAAGTACCAAACTGTTCAAACTATTTGGATGATACTGTTGTAGCAGGTCATACACCTGAAGAACACACTGAAAATTTGTATAGTTTGTTTCGTGTGTTATCTGATGCAGGACTAGAGTGTACACTGGACAAGTGTGACAGTTTTAAACCTGAGTTGCAGTATCTTGGTCATGTCATAAACAGTCAAGGTGTACATCCTCTTTAGTCACATTTGTTAGCCATACAGGACCTGCCAGTTCCTCACAACGTCACAGAATTGCAGTCAGTCTTAGGGAAAATGAACTATTATGTTCAGTTCATATCAAATGCTACACAAATCACAGCTCCATTGCATCAATTTCATCGTAAGCACATCCCCTTTGTTTGGATAGATGAGCGCCAAGAAACTTTTAAAAAATATAAAGATGTATTTCTCAGTGATCACTGCTTGGTAAACTTTTATCTTGACCTACCTGTTGTGTTGCAAGTTGACGCTTCCGCTTATGGAAATAGTGCAGTGCTATGGAAATGGTGCAGTGCTTTTGCACAGATTTGGTGATAAAGACAGGCATATTGCTTTTGCATCAAAAGTGCTGTCCAGATCTCAGTGTAACTATTCACAAATAGAGAAAGATTGGCTATTGTGTATGGTGTCACCAAATTCCACCACTATTTGTATGGCAGAAAATTCTACTTAGTAAATGGATCACAAGCCACTGCAGTCCTCGTTTTATCCTATGAAGCTGGTTCCTGTACAAACTGTCCAAAAATTGTAAAGATGGCCTTTGTTGTTGCCTCAATAACAATATGAGAGAGTGTATCGTCCAACAGCTCGACATGGTAATGCAAATGCACTTTCACGTCTTCCGATTGACCCTGATACAGACTTTGATGCTTCTGGTGCATCTTGTTGTCACATCAATGCTCACAATTCTGAATTGCTTCAGTCCTTTCCTCTGAATTATAGGAAAATTCCTCAGGCCATGGAAGCTCATTCAAATTTGAACATTTTGCTAAAATATATTCGCACATCTTGGCCTGACTCATTGCAGTAGCGCGCTGATACTTTGCATGTCGGCATAACCTCGCTATACAGAAAGGAGTGATTCTTGTTCAAAATGACAGTGGACAGTCACATGTGCTGATCCCCAAAGCTTTGCAAAAAGAAGTATTGCAGTTACTTCACCAAGGACACTGGGGGATTGCTTGTATGAAACAGTTAGTATGTCGACACTGCATTTGGCTGGGTATGGACACCCAAATAGAACAGATTATGTCACAGTGCCATGCATGTGTTGAAAATCAGTTTGCTCAGCCACAAATGTTTTCTGCTTGGCCTAAGTCACAATCATCATGGCAATGTGTGCACATAGACTTTGCGGGATCTTTTTGGAACACTCGTTGGTTGATTGGGTTGACTTTTATAGCAAGTTTCCTTTTGCTGTGCCAGTGAACTCAACGACGTCACATAGCACTTTTTAGGTGTTGTCCTCAATTGTTTCCTTTGAAGATTTGCCTAAACTCATAGTGTTGGACAATGGTTCTCAGTTCACATCAAATGAATTTGAATCATTCTGTGAACACAATGGCATACAGCACCTAACTAGTGCACCATTCCATCCACAGTCGAACTGTGAAGTGGAACATTTTATCAGAATCAAAAGAAGGCTGGAAGTATCACTTCGAACTGCACGATTTTGTGTTTTACGGGGTTTTTAGGAGCAGCAGATGGTGGGTGCAAGGCGAGATCCTTTGTCGAATTGGCCTATGCATGTATCTCATTTCAGGCCCAGACGGATTGCAGCACCGACATCACAATAAAATTCGCCACTGCCATGTGCATGGTTATCCTTCTGTATCTCTTCCTCCAGATTCACAGATCCCGAGGACAGTGTGGCCACAGCAGCTGCCAGAGGGTGTCATCACAACACCACAGGACAACCCCATCCAGATGGAGCCTTTGCCTCCTCTGCCTGCTCTCGTCCTACCAATGGAGCTGGACCCACAAATGCCGCAGTAGCCAACGCCTTCTACATTGTGGTATGGGCCTCAGGAGGTGGACAAACCACCAGTGCACAGGCCAGATAGTGGGGTATGACTGGAAGTCTCACGTCCCCTGCAGCCACAGCTTCCAGTCCATTAGTGTGTCCACCCTGCTGCCTCCCCCACTGTTTTCATGCTCCATATACAATGACAGTCCATCACCTTGGTGGGGAGCAATGTAACGGCATAAAGTCAAGCACCAGCATGCTATTTGGGAATGATAGAAAAGAGGTGGCTGTGAGAAGACGTCAGCCAGTCGCACGCTGACTGACCCCTCTCCAGGATGATTACACGACAACAGCAGCCCCTATGTGAAGAGGACATAAGTGCCATGACTGACTGGTGATGCTCCAGTTGAATAGCCACTTCACGACCAGCGGCTGGATAGAAGCGTCAGTGCTCATTACTTTGCTTGTACACTCTATGTAACACAGACATGGGAACTGTTATACTGAAGAAATTGCTTATTTTGTATGTCACTCTTTGCTTGTGACACATCTGTGTAATTGTCAGATTTAAGTATTGTCTTTTAATTTTTTGTAATAAAACTCATTAATATGATTTGTTTGAATTGTTTTTCTAGTGAACTGAGTAGGATTCCTGGACTTCACATATTTGATGACAAACTTAGAGACATAATGAAATTTGCCAGTGATGGTACAGGTAACAGGACCTCCACAACCCATCTCCTCAGAAAAATACAGTCCTATGTAAACAATGCTGTCAACCTGCACCATACTGTTCACTTTGCAGAATAAAGAGATGCCAGCTGATGTGGGAGCAGATTTTCCACTGGCCATATTCTGCAGTTCTGTGTACTGACACGTCCTTAGAAGCGGAAATGGGCTTCATCTGTCCACAGAATGTTCCATAGTCATTCACTGTCCACTTCCATGCAAGTAAGAAATTCTAGAACAAACATTTGTCTTACTGCCAGGGCAGTATGAAACAACTCCTGAACATGAGTAATTTTGTATAGCAATGCAGGAAGTATCGAAGAATTTCATGCACCATGCTCAAAGGCATGTCCAGAGTTTGGGCAATTCCCTGTGCACTGCATATTTTCACACCACTTCTCGGCCCCTCCTGCAATGTTGTGGCCACACCTTCTACTGATGTTGGATCAATTGTTTTCCTCCCTGTTGCAAACTGCAGTTCAAGCAAACCTATCTTTATGAATTTGGCAATCATATTCTCCACATCCTTGGCAGACATTGGACCTGCACCTTTTTTTCATACCCTTGAGCGCCTGAAGTTTCTGCAGAACTACTGGTGTATGGTCAGTCACAAAAGAGCTTTACCAGCAGCAAACGATCCTGCATTGAGAGTCATGCAGAGCATCTCAGATACGAACTGGGGAACAGCTGTATACCTCCCATCTTTTATTTTGCATATTCTGCTGCTTACTGTGACACATAGTGGTAAAATTTTCGTTCAGATTTTTTTTCCCATAACATTTCATCCTCCTTTAATAATATTCCGTTCAAATTTGACGTCTTTCCAAGCACTGGTCCTTTTTTTTTTCTACAACTTTTTGTACTTGGAAGTTTAATTATAATCACTCTGTATAACAGATGCCATATTACATTGACAATTTTTCTAATTTTTTCAGCATAATATAAAAGTATAAAAATGTAAATACATTTCTAAAAATACAAAAACATGTTCAAATATAATATACAGAGGATGGTCAGAAACAGTCTGAAAAGCTTGCAGGGTGTCCCAGGATAGGTTGTGCTGAGAAATAATTATTAAGGAAAAAATTCTGTGTGTTGCACTGTTTCCTAGTTAATTAGTATTGAAGTTAGCCAATCAGGCTGTTGCATGTGCAAATTCAAGTGGCCCAACAGAGATGGTGTCACAAAATATGTTCTTCATTTGGTTTCCCCAAACCAAACTAGAGAGCTTTACAAAAATTGGAAATGGGATGGTAGTAAGGATCAAACCCAAACCAAAGGCTGAGCAGTCACATTCACTATCAGCTGCACTCTGGGAACAACTGACACTAATTGTAACTAGTGGACTGCTTGAATTTTCATGCATGATGCCTTGATTGGCTAACCTCAATGCTATTTAACTTTGAAGTGGCACAACATATTGAATTTTTTTCTTAACAATTATTTCTCAGCACAACCTGCACTAAAACACCATTACAAGCTTTTCAGACTGTTTCTAATCACCTTGTACAAGCCTTCATCATCTATGAACTTGAACACTAGTGTCCTCTGGTTTTATGCTGGCCTCAGAAAAACTACAGTCTTGGCACATACTTTGTGGTTCATAACTTGCTTTTCTTTTTTGTTTTATCATCTGTATGATGCATTGTTTTTGTGGAATTTGATAGAATTAAAGTACGATGTCCATGTGAAATGCGACCTCTTCAATTTCCTCATATTTGATGTTTCAGTAATGTAGTATATTTCTGTTGACTAAAGTTATCATATAAAGAAAACAACAATAAGTTACTAATAATGCTTTTGCTGATGTAGTTCCAATGCTACAGTTAGTTTTAGAAGCACATCTCTCTGCATATGTCCAAGGTGTCCTTTTGCATGATCACTGTGCAACTGTTTGGCCTGCATGTTTGCTGCAAATACAGCAATGGCGCTACTATATAATCTTTTCACTGGAATTGATAGTTCATGTCAATTTCAGTCTGAGCTACCTCATACACAGTTTTGCAAGCTTTCTTAGTTACTTTACTTGAATAATAAAACAATAATTTTCTTGTTAAAGTATAGACCAAAATATTAACACACATGGCACCAGCAAATTGAAATTCCTCCTACTTTAGTGGTAGGATTTATTGTTTGGGACTAGCTCTCCAGCAGTAGTAAGTAGGTTATATTGTGCACAGCTTCTGTTGAATTGAATTGAATTGAATTTTATTTGATCCTGTAAGATTACATTGTGTACAGTAAATGTACGTGTAGTATAGGACACGTCAAAGTATTAACATTCTTTATCACTTATTTTTCTACACCTTTAGCTTACATTTTTACATCACTGATAATGAGTAACAATATATACAAATTTAATGGCATAAGTATTCTGCAACACTGTAAAACTCTTTTTCAATGAGATAGCCTTTAAATTTTTTTGGACAGTCATTATGAAGTACACTATCTTGCAGGTTTTTGGGCAGACTTCTTAGTAGTCTGATACCAGAGTACTGGGGTCCTTTTTCTAGCATTGCCAGTCGGTGGGTATGCTCCGTACTTCATTCTTCCTTCTTATATTGTGGGTGTGTACACTAGCATTTGTAATCCAGTCCTCACTACCTTTTGTGATGTACATTATTGTTTTGTATATATACAACGATGAAAAAGTTAAGATACCTAAATTCTTGAAACAGTTTCTGCACGTTTCAGAGGTCTTTCTTCTTAAAATGGTCCAAATTGCTTTTTTTTGTAATGTGAACACTCGTTTTGTCTCTTGTTTGTTTGAGTTTCCCCACACAGTCACTCCATACTGTAAGTATGGTTCGAAAAGTCCATGATACACTGTACACAGAAGGTTCTTGTCTGAATACTGTGATAGCTGCATCATTAAGAATATGACAGAGCCCAGTTTCTTACAGACATTATTAATATGTTTTTTCCATTTCAGTTCATTATCCACAAGAATACCTAAGAATCTGCATTAATCAGCAAAATAACATTTGTTGTTTTTGCCTCCAGCTTTTCTCTTGTGTTTCCTGTGACCACATCCAGTATGTGTCTTCATATGTGGCAATTGTGTCTACATTACAATTCCTGTCCAGCAATGTCAACAGGGGGATACAGTTCAGTCCCAAGAGGGAAGAGTTTAGTAATGCACCAGCTCACCTATAACTGCCCAGCTTTCTGCTCGGTATCTTGTCCTGTACAGTAACTGTTTTAAATATATTTAGGGATTTCGAGAGCTCTTAAGCAGGTAAACATCAGAAGCCACCAGAGATTGTTGAATGGGCTTATAACGTTTTCCATTATGGAACTACATACAAGGGTTGGAACTTACATGCTGGCAACTATTTATTTACAGCTTGTACAAAATAGATATGTGTTTCAAAGTTTTACTGGCCTTCAAAGTCGTCACCAGCATTGTGCATAACCCATTGCCAATGATGTGGAAGTTGTAGGATACTCTTAGCAGTGCCAGTTGTGTTGACCGTACGAGCGGCACGGTCTATTGCCCAACGAATTTGTAGCAGTTCTGAAGCAAATGCTGTGAAGTGTATTCAGTTTAGAAATTGAGTTGAACTTATGAGGGCTTAAGTCAGGGGAGTGCAGTAGGTGGTATACCACTTAGCAGCCCCATCAGTCAAAGAAATCAGTAACAGCTTGAACTGTACGTGCTTGAGCATTGTCCTGGAAAATGATGGTCAGGTCCTGCATCAAGTGTCATCACTTCTGTCTCTGTGCTGTTCGTTTTTGGAACACAACCTTTGACCAGCTTACAGACAGAAGTAATGACACTTTCTGCAGGACCTGACCATCATTTTGCAGGACAGTGCTCAAGCATGTACAGTGCAAGTATGGCGAGAGTACTTAGTTGATATGACTATCATTTTGTTCGGTTATGACAATTTCACTACACTTTGAATAGTCTTCTGTTACTTTATCAGACTACAGCATAACTAATATACCATATTTTAATAAGGCAGTCACACTTTCCTCTCAGTATTCCTGTTGCAAACATAGAATATCATGAAAATTGCAGTGCACATTTTCACAGTCACGGATTATGTTTCTCTCTTCTAAGGTATTTAAACATTTGCAATAGATCCATTTTTGGGACCACAAACATAACTTGACATCACATTTCATCTTATTACTATGTTTCACACACACACAAGGTTTAAAAAGTCATAGTTTTCTGCAAATCTGGTAATTAGTACGCTTACACACACGGTCGTGCAGAAAGGAAAAAAGGATGGGTGCAACACAGGTTGGGCGGTAAGTATTAAAACAAAACACGATAAATTTTTTAGCAGAAAAGTAATGACTGTTATTTTTAAGGATATACGGAAACAACCACTAACAAACATCCAGTTTATAAGAGAATTTAATGGATGTGCTATTATATCCTCAGTTTTTTTCTCTCGAAAATAGAGAGTCCATAAATGTCTTCTGATTTTGAGTAACTTAGTTTTGCTATTGCACTTTTATTATTGGTTACTTTTACCTCTTATCTTTTAGTGCCAGGAACTAAATCTTCAATATTTTGTAGGAAAAGAGTTTTCATGTTTTGAGTCATGGATGTTGTCGTATTTACGATTGTGTTCGGCTGCAGCAGTGTTATTCATACTGCCAGCATGAACAAAGAATGTGTTGAAATCATCTGGTGCGATACCAGCATCACAGGAATTATTTTTGCTAATATCTTTACTTCTGCCCACATAAGTCCTGACAACAATTCAGGCTACTTTACATTTATTTTGCAACTTATTAATATAAACGTCATTAACATTGCACTTGCTTAATCTGACTGATTTCTGCCTTATATTTGTTCTTTAACTATATGTGGCTTGCTCTTTCTGCTCCACTATCCCTTGATTTGTCATAGGAAATTATTAACAAAGTTAATAGCTTTCGTAGATAGTGTGTGAACCGGTAATGCACAGATGTGAGACCATATATCCTGTCAGTTCCCTTATTTTTTCTCACTACTTTAGGGCAATTAGTTTTAAATGTATCTGACAGTGCACTGACAGTTAATGTAAATGCATTTTCAATGTGAGTAGGCCTGCTTCCAAGCAGAATGCCATTCCAGTTTGTTGTCTTTAGCAAGGTTCTGGACTTAATTTCACTGGAATCAGATATAGACTTTTTAGTATTTAATTTAACTGAACACCTTTATGCACTGATATAATGTGTATTGAACAACCCTACTTGATAACTGATTTGTATCAACATTAGTAATTACATTGTCAAGGCAAGCAGTTTGTCTTGTCAAGTGATCGTTAATACAGAACAGGTCATGTGATCATAGCATACTGAGTAGGTTAATGTGTATGTGTCCTTAGTCTTGTATCAGTACTCAAGCCACCAAAAATTAAAATTGTATATTTAGGCCATTTCTCAAAGTGTACAATCAGTTTCTGTAACCTGCACAGATATACCAATATCACCATCTGTTGTGCAGTTATACACGTACAATTGTAAGATTTTACATTGACAGAACAACACTACTGTTTCCAGTAAATTTTCTGTACAGTAATCATACACAGCAAGGGCACTGCAAGTCTATGCCACTACTAACATACATTGAGCACTCCCCCCCCCCCCCTTTTCACAGTTTTGTATCCATCTACAGTAAACTATTATTAAATCAAACACTGGTTGTACATAATTATAACTGCAATTGATATTCGCTTGTCCAGTGTTCATTAATCTATATTACTGTAAAAAGACAAATCTGGAAATGTACTTGACTGATTTACTTGAAATGTTTGCACAATACCCTAATAAATGCTTAGATGGATATAGGCTACATTTTTTTAATTGTATATGGTAATGGGAAACACTGTTAGCAGAAATCTCAAAAAGGTCTTGACCAATTTATTTCAAATTTTTACATGATACCCTTATAAACATTCAGAGAGACACAGGCCATATATTCTTTTAAAGACCAACTACCAGTTTTCTGTTAAAACTGACTGTGCCAAAGAAAATGTTTGCCATGCTCTGCTGTGAAAATGTATAGTTTTGTTTTCTTTCTCACAATCAGTTTCAATTATGATAGCTGGGCTCTTAAACTGCTAGACAAATTATTTCTTCCATATATGTTCTACCTCATTATATATATTTTAAATGCAAACTGTAAACACAAAACTATACTGTTTTGTTTTATTCCTTGCAGTCTGTTTTCACAGGAAACAGGAACATTGTATTTATGGTTTATGATTAGAATACTACTATGGAAACTAAAATTGTAATAACAAGCAAGGCTCAAGCTCGGGGAGAGAAGAGATGGCCATTGGCAGGGAGGGAAGAAATGGATATAGAGAGGGCAGAGGAGGAGATGCACAGAGAGAGGGGGAAGGAGATGGTAGGCGATAGGAGGAAACAGATACGTAGGGGAGAAGGAGATTAGGATGTATGTCCAATTCCCATACATATTTAGCAATTGTGAAGCAAAACAAACATGCAGTAGCTTGTTTGCTTTCACACATAGACTGGATACTTCCTCTTTTTTTCCGTATACAGCTTGATTATTTTCACACACTGACTGACAACTTACTTTTAGTGTCTTAGCTCGACTCTTTTTTACACACTGACTGGTCACTTGTTTTCAACAAATTCACATGCTCAGGATATGTCAACTTGCCGTTTATATGGATGGGTGGGAATGTTTAGTTTCTTTTCTACAGTCCACCTGTTACAATCTTTTGCACCAGAATATAAAACTCCCTTTTAAACCAGGAGAAGTAAATTATTTCTACCTGTAGTACTGTGGTTGTGAATTGCCGAGTTCATTAAAGTTTCTGTTGTCCACAAATACCGTTAGGGAATATATGTACTGGCATTTAAGTATAAGAAGCCTGAAGAGGCTTCAGCTAGATCTTCAGTTATCAGCTTTAATCTTGATGACATTGAGTGCAAATAAATGTTTATTTACGGATGAACATAAACAAACATCTTTCCTCCACCGACCATTTGAATTTAGTGGAAAAATGATGTAGAGAGTGTGTTGGATCCCACTCTTATATGACATTTGGGGTAAAAACAAACAGGAGAATGTTTACAGAACTTGGCAATGTTAACACAGCAGTAGGCCTATTGCTTTGAAATTTCTACGATTGTGGTGAGATGGCCCCATCTTCATAACCAAGGTTGCTAACAAAGTTCTGTGTGGTGGCTCTCAACTTGGATGCAAGTCATCCTGGTGGTGGAAAATTTTCAATGCCAGTATTTGGGTGACAAAGGGATGAGAGGTGATGGCGTAAAGTTCGTGATCACATTTTGCGCTAATGTCCTGGATTACATTTGTACCTTCTTACACTGTCTCTTGATGTGAAGGCATGTGACACTTTCTGTTCTTCAGATTTAGAGTTAAGCTCAGCAGCCGCAACGTACTTTTTGAGAACAGTAGGCCCATGGACCAGCACTGGGTTTCATCCTACCGCAAACAAACTCCATTACAACCTCACCGAGTGCAGTGACACTTGATTCCTACATCTGCTCTCCTGTGCTCATTTCCTGAGTGTGTTACAACTTTCATTTTGATAATGAACACAAGATTATCATCTGACATCTATACATCGCTTTGTTTCTGCAGCAGTTCAGTGCGCCAGTCTTACCTGCAAGACGTTTTACCCAAACTTATTTACCTGCAGTTGCAATGAAATTTATTGCACTAAAGTACTTCCAAGAAAGATATTTTCTTCAATATTACAACCAATTGTACAGCTAAACTTTTTAAATATATCCTCAAGTATTAGGCCTACACTTCAGCTAACATAATATACAAATTGTCAAATTTTTAACTGGAATATCTGTAAGTCCCACTCTCTTCCTTGCACCTAATCAACCTCAACACATCTAGATATACATCTGACTGGATGTAATCAGTCTTAATGCATCTACTACATCTACAACCACATATAAGGAAATCATTACTAATTACTACAAGGCATAAGATTTTGTGGGATTGTATGTGTTTCACAAGACAAATAGAATTTTCATTACCAGAACAAGTAACGCAAAACATTATCTATAATCTCTTTCAGATCACATTGGCAACTCGAGTTCAGATACTCACAATCACTTTGAATACTTACGCTTCAAGTTATCGCTGTTTTAAACAGAGTATGCCTACTCAGGCATTCCCTACAATCTACGTCTACAGGATGTTCTCTCCCAGGTAATGTAGATACTTAGACACGGAGGGAACTGCATCTGGAAAATCACAAGGATTATTATAGCTTTCCAGTAGAAGTGGGCAAAGCATGTAGACCTACGTGTTATCAAATATTTTTCACACCTGTAGGCCTATTTCAGGTAACTTGCATTATTTAATCACTGACTTCCTCTAAAATGTTCCTACATAAAAGGAGAGTAAATGCTTCAACACAATAGCAGATACAACATCAAGATTGAGAGAGAAGTATCACAGATAGTAAATGGGGATAGCAGCAATTAATAAAGACAAACATTGACTTCTACATTTTTTGTTTTCGAAGTACACAGCAAAATTGATCTCTGAACTGTCAAACAGCTTTAAACTTGTTCTTCAATTTCTCCTTAACCACATTTATTCTTTTAGTACAGATAGTCTGTTTTCAATTTTTGAGATACATGTAAATCAAAATTGGTGCAAATTTACTTAATATATACTGTTCAGAAAAGTGGGCTTTACAAATTGTTATCCCTTCTGGAAATCAAGACAGTGAATAGAATTTGTATTCCAATTTTTCTGGTTGTCCACTAAAAATGCATACAAGTGACTGTGGACATCTGTTAAAAAGAATATCGGGCCGCCACTTCCATACAATAATTTTATGTTTAAGGTATCAGATGCCCAGAAATTTTTAAATACGTGATCCTCTGTGATTGTTGATGAAAACAGTTGTTTCACAGTCATCACAGAGTTGATTTCAGGTATTCCTCCCATGTTTTGCAAAATGTAATCAGCTACATACGTTAATGCTTGTCTGTCATTGCTTACATCAGCCTCTTCACCATCACTGACACCACTGCTGCATTATCAGCAAGGACACTATATAAAACATTTTCATCAGTTATGAAAACATCTTTTGTGGAGTCAAGAAAGCTGTCATGTAATTGCCTTAAATTGCATAATGGCATACAACTAACATATTCACAATTATGTAATGAATTTATAGGTAAGGATAAGTAATTGTTTGTAACTGTTTTCAGTGTTGCTACAGACTGAAGGCAGGTTGGGTTGGTGTTTGAAACACCATGTTGCCTCATACTACAGAAAACATTCTCCAGTGGGTCTTGATAAAGGTCCTCATGCTTAAAAAATTGAAGCCATTAAAAAAAAATCTGCACTAAATGAACATCAGTGATTATTGTAGTTTGCCACCCACTTATGAAACTGGATATTTTGTCTTGCCTCTCCCTGTTCCTAACTGCAACACTTTCTATTTATCCAATTCCTTTAATACACTGTACCACATTTCAGTATGTGGTGCCCCTGGAGACAGGGCACGCTTACAAAATTTAATACCTTGTGGATAATAATGGGAGCTGTCTAGTGAATTGAAGAGACAATCTATCTTTTCAACAAATTGTGCAGTGTATATTAACATCTGCATGTCTCAATAACAGTAGCAATTCTAACTAAGCTGGGCTGCATGTGTTGTAACTTCCATTTTAGTAAAAGAATTCTTAAAGTCAAAATGACTCCTCTGCAATTTTGGCAAGTCTTAAACATTTTGTCCTGATGCAGAAGAAAAGTCCTCTGAATAAATTCAAAACTGGCCTCCTTTTTAAACCCAAACTGAACTTTATTTCTAGTTGAGTATTTCTAATATACTTTAATAGGTGTGGGACATAAATGACTGCAATAGGTAAAAAATGAAATGGACTGGATTCACTTGTTTACTGACTGCAGAATCCCTTCAGTGCTCCCCGGTTGGCTGCACTCTGATGACAAATTGTATGAACTGCCATCAGCTCTATTTTCAGTTGCTTATAACATAGATAATAAGAACTTTTAAAGTAGTACCTGAAACTGAGCTCTGAGTGAAGAGATATGCGGCTACCTGCCTCCAAATTTTGCATATGCCTCTGACCAGACTACCAACACGTCATGGTCTGCACATATATTTGCCCTTCTTATATCGTGAAACCCACTGATTTGCTGTTTATGCACATCATAATAAAAAAAATTGTCTCCAAAGACACTTCATCAAGGAACAAAGCAAAATATTTATCATTGTTGTGCACTACCTTGGCTTCTGCTTTTATTACATTCATCACTGCAGGACTCAATCCTGGCTTGGAAGGTGCAACACACAACAGAGGTTTCATATGAGTCACAGAAGGAAGGCAAAAATGAACTAACAAATACCTGTATGGGCAAGGGTTTTGCTTGTATAAGGACAGAGCAAATACCTTGTCTTTGTATGTCCATTACCTAGCTCTTGTTGCTGCTATCATACAAAGCTTTAAGCGGTTCTCATTCATTTTTCCCATGATGTAGCTTTGTTTTAAGTTCTGGTAGCCCTGTTAAAGCATTCCTATGAATCTTGGACTTTTTCGATTATCTGAGTCTTAAGTCTGCTATTGAAACTACACTAGCCAAAGCTCCCTCTGCCTTCACAGCTTACAAGGACTACTCCACATCAGATGCAACTCTTTAGTTTGTCTTGGAAATCTGTAGAAATACTTATTGTTAACTTTCTACGTAACATGCAGATGAAAAACCCCGGAATTTATAGTAGTATTCAACGTCAATTTCTTGAGTGGATTATTCTGAAAGACGCAAAATTCCTTACTACATTCACTAGAAACAATTGTTGATGACATATCAGTCGTATTTAAAGAAACAAAAGGAAACACACAAGTTGATTCGCGATTTCCATATAGCTATCACCGCTGTGGGGCTGTGTAGATGCTTTATTTGCGAAGGTTTCCACCATGCTCCTAAGTTGAAGATGGGTGGGATAATCAAATGTAAACGATCTCATTATGGTATCGAGTCTTAGAGGATGCCTCTGTTAATTATACGGTTTATTATTTAAAACAGATACCAGCCACACGCATAATTTAAAGAATGTTATTTAAAGCACATCAATGCCGGTTTGGATTTGTCACAATTCCATATTACGATGTTTGTGAAAGATTTTATTACTTTTCTGCTATCGCTTCGTTCTGCAATCGTTATTGCGCACCACTATAAACAAAACGTTTTGTATTTGTGAACTTTCAACAGATTTTTTTTCTTTTTAACCGTAATAGGAACACACAAGACA
Organism: Schistocerca serialis cubense; assembly: GCF_023864345.2. Lineage (NCBI taxonomy): Eukaryota > Metazoa > Arthropoda > Insecta > Orthoptera > Acrididae > Schistocerca > Schistocerca serialis. The sequence goes on from NC_064640.1 coordinate 311,359,559, forward strand.
TGACCGTAAAGTAAAATAAAACATGAAAGATATCGAAAACATACTTGGTGTGCGTAAGTTTTCGGCACACTGCATGCTTTATTTAACTTAATATCATTCCATTTGTTTATATGTAGCTTAAAATGAAAAAAATTCTCTTCCCAGTTAATCGGATTTCGAATGAAGAACTTTTAATTTTATGGCAGAAAATGTACACTGCGAAACGAGGCCCTAGCAGGAAAGTAAGAAAATCTGTAGGCGCCATCTTACACGGATTTGTAATAAATCCGAAATCGGTGATGGTTTGATTTCAATAAACTTTTTTGAACCATAATTGTGGCTGGCTGCTTATTAAATTCTAAATTTTATAACTATACTGCAGCCATGGTTGCGGCAATGACTGCTTACAACCTTCCCCTCGCAAAATCAGTCCCTAAACAACTTGAGTCATCCCTTTTACAGCTTTCTTTAATGGCCAACCCTCCTCCTTTATCCGGGCTTGGGACCGGCAACAGCTTCCGCAGTTAACTCACTGTACAGAAGCTGCAGGCGGAGTTAAAGGTGTTAACAACCATTTATCTATACGCTTAACAACAAAGATATTACATATTTGTATTTAATTTGTATTTCCCTCTCAAAGCGCGTGCGGTACAGAGTCGGTTATTTAAAGGAGAAAGAATGCAGAGACAAACGAGTGTGGAACCAATGCAATGAAACTTATAGCTCTTTTATTCCTGTGGGCGTAACGGTACCAGTTCCTGGCATAAATAATTTATTTTTTGTCTTTAGTTTTCTACAGAAATAGTGTGGTACTTCAGTAGTTTAATAAAATTTTACAATGACAGCTCAGCAAGCACTCGTTACTACGTGTTTCGTAACGTCTGCACGAGATGGCAGCACGAGTGTCCTCTATCTCTGACAACTAGCAGCAGTGATCTCCATAGTATAGAGATCACTGAGTAACAGACGTAATGTACATCTGTGGTACAACTATATTTTCGCGGAGCTCATCGGATTTCAGGATATTTACCACATCTTTTAAATAAATGTTCGTCCAGATGAAACGCAAAGACAAGAACCACTGGACACGTCCAGCAAATTTTTCTATTTGCCTTTTTATTATTTATTTATATGCACGAATAGCTCTCCTTGAGGATACGATAAATGGACTGATTTGATTTGAATGATTTATTATTGGTCCTGTAGGTCATACAATTTGTACAACAAAGCACATCATGATATAGGACAAGTCAATTTGAAAAATTTTGTTAATAAGGTATACGACGAGAGATGACAGTAGTGGTACGTAACTCACATAGTAGAATACATATAGGATATATAGACAAAATATAAAAGAGGTGGTGCATACTTCACATAGCAGAATACATATAAGAGATACAGACAGAGTATGAGTGACAAACAATAATTAAATTATCTTACTAAGTAGAAATATCTACAAGTGAATATACAGCTTATTACAAGTACCGGTAATTAAAATATTGTACATAGTTCACATAGCAGAATACATATATGAGATACAGACAGAATATAGATAAGATACAATAATTAAATTATCTTACTAAGTAGAAACATCTACAACTGAATAAACAGCTTATTGCAAATAATTAAAATTTTGTTTCAAGAAATTCATGTACGGAATAGAAACTGATTTAGTAGCAATTTCCTTAATTTAATTCTCATTATTTCTGGGTTTTTGATTGTTTTTATGTCTGTTGGGAGGTGGTTGTATATTTTAATGCCCATACATTTAACCCCATTCGCATATAATTTTGTGTTGTGGGCTATAATTTGTAACTGTGTTTTGTTTCTGATGTCATGCGTGTGGCAGTCTGCATTTCTGTCGAGGGCATCCAAGTGCTGTACTGTAAAACAAGCTAGTTCCAATATATAAGGGCATGGCAGTGGCAGGATTTTTAGGTGTTGAGATAGTGGTTTACAGTGTTCAGTTCTTTTTTTACATTTCATTATTCTTACTACTTGTTTTTGTAACTTGAAAACTGTGAGAGACTCAGAGCTCTTTCCCCAGAAGATTAGGCCATAGATCAAGACAGACTCATACAGGGCATGGTACACCAGCTTCAAGGTATCTACAATGGCTGTGTCTTTTAATGATCATAATAGATAGCAGGTTTTACTAAGCTTTTGTGACAATGCCTCAATATGTGGTTTCCAATTTAGTGTGTTACTGATGGTAAGTCCAAGAAATTTGGTGTCCTGCCTGTTCATAATGTCATCTTTGCCGATAACTATAACTGCATTGAAGGGGGTTTTATTTTGTCTAGTATGGAAGTTCGTACTTACAGTTTTTTGAGTATTTATGAGTAGTCTATTTGCTTCAAACCACGATTGTAAATGACAAGTAGTTTCATTAACTGCATCTTGCAATGTGTCACCTCTACTGGTTATCAGGATATTTGTGTCGTCCGCATACAGAAAGGAACTGGCATTTGGTATGTGTTCTGGGAGATCACTTATGAACAATATGAAAAGAACAGGGCAAGGACAGATCCCTGAGAGACGCCATTTGTTGTATGTAGTATATCTGACCTGCAGTGCCTGAATGTCTCTGATTTTCTTATTTCTACATATTGCTTTCTTTGACGAAGGTAGCTATGGAGCCAATTGTGGACTACACCTCTAATCCCATACATATGGTCTTATGGAGTTTCATAAGCAGCAGCTTGTGGTCGACCATGTCAAAGGCCTTGGACTGATCAAGAAATATACAGACAGCAGGTTGTTTATGGTCAACGAAACTTGAGCACTTTTCTTGAAATGCATACAGAACATGTGTGGTGGACCTATTTTTCCGAAATCTGTGTTGGGAAGATGTGATTATGTTGTTAGAATTTAAACATATTTGTAATCTAGTTAAAATACAGTAGTCAAATATTTTTGACAAGGCATATAGTATAGCAATTGGCCTATTGTTTGTCACGTCCGTTTTCTCTCCCTTCTTGTAGAGAGGTATAATATTAGCAAGTTTTAGCTGGTCTGGAAATGTTCCCTCTAGAAATGAGGTATTTATGATATTTGACAGGGGTCCACTGATGTAATTTGAACACTTATGAAGTAAGAAGCAGGGTATCAAATCATGCCCTGCAGAATAAATCTTTTTGACTCTTTTTTTTAATAATATCTTCAATTTAATGCGGTGTTGTAGGAGATAGGAAAAAGGAGTTCAGAGGAGTATTATTTTTGAGACAAGACTGTGCAGTGTTTGGAGAGTTAGTCAGGAGATTTGTGGGAGGAGAGTGAACAGTATGTAAAGAGTTGGTTAGGAGATTTGTGAAACTTTCTGAAAAATAGTAGTTGAATTTATTGGCAATTTTATGTGCATTTTCAGTCTTTTGTCCTTCCATATTTAGTGTGATTTTATCCTCTATCCTTAACTTTCTACCAGTCTGTTCATTTATTATACCCCAGATGCACTAAAAAAGCTCGTAATGCTAAAACAATTAGGTGCTCTTCCAACATTTATTGGAAGAGCACCTAATTGTTTTATCATGATGAGCTTTTTTAGCGCATTTTATAAATCTCCTGTATGTGTTTTTGTAATTTTTATAGTATACCTTGAACTCTTTGGATTTGCCACTGTCGAGTTTGCTAAGTCTCTGCAGCAGCCTCATCTTTTCTGATAAAGTTTTAATACCTTTTGTGACCCAAACATTCTGTTTTTTGTTAGTGATAGTCTTTGTTTTCTCTGGGAAATGGCAATTAAAGTAATATTCAAATATCTGCAGAAAATTGTCATATTTTTCATTTGTTGTTGAGGAAGTAAATACACTTTGCCAGTCTTCTTTCTCTAAGCTAAGTACAAAGTTGTTTATGTTGCTATCACTATAACTTCTACATTTAATAACTGTTTCTCCTGATGGGAGTACATTGAATGGTGGATTAAAATATATTTTTAGTGCACTGTGATCTGAAAAACCAATATAATTTTTACTGTGCAATCAGTGTTAGTAGCAACTTGATCAAGACAGCTGTTTAATCTCGTAGGACATATAACTTTCATATTTAAGTTGAATGACATCATTAAATTTACTAATTGGGACTTTCAAGCAGATTCTTCAAGGAAATCAATGTCGACAGCTTCTTTGTGTTAATTTTCGTTACTTCCAGACTTCCTTCATCCTTCCAGATTGTTATTCCATTTATTCCTGAGTCCACTTTCTTCCGATTGCAGACCTCATCTTTTTTCCCATGAAATTCTGCCTTTTGGGTTGCTTCCCTAAGAAGTATTCTGTTATCTATTATTGCTTCCCTAAGAAGTATTCTGTTATCTATTACATTCATTCTAAGTCCAGTGTATTTCATATCATTGTCAATTTCAGTGAACAGTGTAGGTTTGGATTTGTAGCTGGTTAGTAAGTTGAAGGCCAGCTTCGTTGGTCTCTTAGTATCCATTCGGTATATGTGCCCATAAAATTGTAATCTTCTTTTTCTCATCACATCAATTAGCATTTCCACTTTCAAATAGAGCTATTTATAGTTCTATATATTTTTTGTCATTTGGAATGCCCTTACTATTTTATATACGATACTCTGCTTTCCATGGTATCTTTCCTTTTGTACTGCTTGTTATCAGTTCTCCTAGGTACTGGTATTTAAAGAAGTTTGTTTTAGATGTTGTGTTGTGATAAATTAAGATGTGGAAGGGTATCATTGATGTTTTTCATGAAGTGTGTTTTTTCATATGATACTTTAGCCCTATTTTGCCTGCTTCTGTCTGTAGTTCTGTGATTTGTTCTTTGGCACTATCTAGTGAGTCAGTAATTAATGCCATGTGATCTGCAAAAGTTAGAAAGTCTGTGGTTATTTTATTTGGGTTTCTCCATCGTTTATTTACGGAGATACCGCGGTCAATCTTATAAGACATCACACACACCAATAATGTGTACTTAGTACCTATATATTGGTTTTAGTCTGTTATTTGATTAACATGGGATATGGGGATATACCACACAATATTTATCACCACTTTTTTCAGAATATTTTACGATATCGTATTTACTTATACATCTCAGTGTCGAAGTGTGTGTATTTACAAGCAGTGCCATGCCTTGTATCGAATATATTGAAGTCTTCTGCCTTACTTACTAGCAATTCAACCACAAACTTTAATGTCAAAGTAGCTTATGTTAATATATTTCACCATTTTGTTGAATATGCTAATTGCACTCGTCAGTATTCCATCGTGCTCAGGTTGTTACTAACACATACTGTGTGGTTATCGAGTGGCCAACAGAAAACAAGATCAACAGCTGTAAATTATCAGTGTTTGTGGATCATGTAAGCAGGGAAGATACAGTCAAGCTAGCAGGAGTTGATGGCATACCCAGCAGAAACTTGCAGTTCTTCCTGCCAAATATTACTGACTCCGTCACTTATTATGCAACTCCTCATTACAGACAGGCATCTTTCCTGATCAGCTAACAACATCCAAAGTGATTCCAATTCTCAAAGTTACTGGCAAACATAAAGTGATAAACTGTCGCCCCATTACATTAACAGCCTGTTTTTCAAAAGTATTAGGAAAATAATGTACATTAAGTTAATACAGTTTATAAACAAAAATGGATTATTAGCCAGTCCTCAGTATGGTTTGCAAAGTAAGAAATCAAGTAAGATGGTAATCGACGAACATATAACCACTGTTTTAAAAGCCATTGATGAAAAACAACAAACAGCAGGTGTATTTTTAGATTTATCTAAAACTGTTGACATGGTAAACCACAGAACACTTATAAATAAGCTTTGAGTACTATGGTAGTATGGGATTAGCAATTCAATTCATTCATTCATTTCTCAGAGACTAGAAAAAAAAGTGTGCATTAGAAATGTAGATGGAAAAGTAAGAATACCTGTCAGAAGAACACCCAGTCAACTTTGTGGTACCTCAAGGGTATTTTAAACAATAAATTATGGCTGGATAACTCTGTGGTTCACCTTCTCACTACAGAGCATAGACCAAACAACATTTTATTGATAGGACTTTCATATGGTTGCAAAAAAAGGACAATTTTTGTAGAGGGAAACATTCCACGTGGGAAAAATATATCTAAAAACAAAGATGATGTGACTTACCAAACGAAAGCGCTGGCAGGTCGATAGACACACAAACATACACATGAAATTCAAGCTTTCACAACAAACTGTTGCCTCATCAGGAAAGAGGGAAGGAGAGGGAAAGACGAAAGGATGTGGGTTTTAAGGGAGAGGGTAAGAAGTCATTCCAATCCCGGGAGCAGAAAGACTTACCTTAGGGGGAAAAAAGGACAGGTATACACTCGCACACACACCCATATCCAACCGCACATACACAGACACAAGCAGACATTTGTAAAATGTCTGCTTGTGTCTGTGTATGTGCGGTTGGATATGGGTGTGTGTGCGAGTGTATACCTGTCCTTTTTTCCCCCTAAGGTAAGTCTTTCTGCTCCCGGGATTGGAATGACTTCTTACCCTCTCCCTTAAAACCCACATCCTTTCGTCTTTCCCTCTCCTTCCCTCTTTCCTGATGAAACAACCGTTGATTGCGAAAGCTTGAATTTTGTGTGTATGTTTGTGTGTCTATCGACCTGCCAGCGCTTTCGTTTGGTAAGTCACATCATCTTTATTCTGAAACATTTAGTCAATAATTACTTTCTATATGCCTTAAATTCAGCTTGAATCATATTCAGGCCTGCAGGAGCCACAAAATACATAGGTATTCAGTCAATAAATTCCCCATCTACTGATTTTGTAGTTATAAGCTCAAGACTTATAACCTTTAACACTGGATAAATCAGGGATTAATACACTGTTCTAGTTTAAATTTCTTTGATGCTGGGCCTATTAAATGGTTGCTTGATCAAAATGTGTCTCTCTCCTCTCTTCTCTACCACATTAGGCCATGCATTGCACGATAGTGCTGATGAGCATCTTGTGAAAACTTTTGGGCTGTCTGTGTCTTCCATGCCGGGTGTAGAATACTCGGTGTTGCAATTGCCTAAATGTAGAAAACACACATCAGCTTTATGTGAGAAGATTGCACATTCTACATTGTGTGAACTCATGGAAGCTTCAGAGCTGAGAGACCTGGAAGGTACTTAATGCAAAGATATGTGAAGTTAATGTATTATGTGCTGAGGAGTAATTCATCATAACATATTACAAGATAGCAGTTCTGAACTGAAGAGGGAAGTGTCTAAGCATAACGAGTTGAACACAACACTTGAGCTGTTACGACACTTACACTTCACTGCTACTTCAGGAGACCGGAACCATGTGGCTACCCATACTACTGCCCCCAACATCATGGCAAATGTGGTCGATGACCTTAGCCAACAGCTGCTGCAAGATTTCCCAGTGCTAATGGACCCAGTTATTAGCGAAGAGCAAAAGAAGCCATACAACTCATCACCATATCTTAACAGCACCAGGGCAACTGGACACTGCCAGACCTCGGTGGTTAATCCCAATAAGTTACATGCTGCACAATTTGAGTTTGAGAAGGTGATTTATAATGGATATGTGACACAATCTCACAGATGGTACAGAATAAGCATAGCTCATGAAGAATGTGTGGCAATTATAGGGGCTTAAATGCTTGCACCATTCCAGGCAGATACCTGGTTCCCATGTTGCCAAATGTAACAACAGTGTGGCGGACACTTGTGTTTTTTTAGCATAACAGATTGTGCAAGGGCTTTCTCACAAATCCCCATGCCTCAAAACGATGAGCATAAAACTGCAGTGACAATCCTCTTTGCTTGGGAGGAGGTACAGTTTCTAGACTGTGCAGCCTTTCTCATGGGCATTTCACCTCTTCCTGAGAAGGTCAACAATAATGTGCAGATGCCTCTTGACTCCAACATTTAAAGGCCATAGATGATTTCTTGGAATTTTGAACTATTATAGGTGACACTTGTTACATTTTGCTGAGGTATACTCATGGTCAGAAAAAAACAGTACACCTTGAACGAGGTAGAACATACATATTCACAAGACCTGTACATTAGTATGTTCTGCAGAAATGATTACCATTTGAAACACATTGGTCCGTGGGTTCGAGGCCAACACCGATATCATGGCGCAACACCATCCACTGGTAGAATGTGCTTGCGCATCTCTTTGTAATTATAAACCAAAGGTAATGGATCAATGTGACTTGAGCAGATGTGCAGGATGCCTCACAGATGTATGCACGAACTGTACCATCAAATCAGTGTGTTTGAAAGGGGGCGAGGGCGCATTATTGGCATGAGAGAATATGATGCATCCATCTGGGAAATTGCTGCTCATATAGGACCAAGTGTTTAGGCAGTGCAATGGGTGCGTGCAGAATAGTTTATAGAAGGTCACAGAACACGACGAGATGGGTAAGGTCGCACCACCCAGACCAATGGATTTCAATTTTGCTGACTATGGCAGAGAGGTACAAAAGGTGTCAGTCTCTTTCACCCAGGCCATTACCACAGACAGGAGTAGCAATTTGAGAGCCTACTGTTCAGAGAGCTCTGAGAATGTGCAGTTGCAAATATATTCAAACCACAAGCTGTCATCCTGCCAGTAACAGGATAGCAGAGCATATGTACTGCACATTGGAGGTGGTATTGGCTTGCTGTATGGAAGTCTCATTGGACGTACTGCCTTTAGTACTATTAGGGCTACATATTTTCCTGAAAGGGGAATTCAGTTGCTTGGCTGTTCAGCAAATCTATGGCGAGCAGTTATTAGTCCTAATTGAATTTTCTCCTCCACACCTGACCATGAGCTATTGATTGGGCAGTCCAATGCATTCTTGCATAAACTGCTCTAGCACATGCAACAGCTCTTGTCAAAGAATCCAGGCTGACATTGTGACAGACACATTTTCTTCCATTGAGATTTAGTCAGGTATGATTTTGTGTGACTGAGAGATGACACTGTTAAATCACTACTCTCTCCACAATATCACAATATACTGTCTCCTTTAAGGTAATAGACCACAGTGATAAAACATTTGTGATTGATAAGCATGGTAAATGGGATACTGTATCTGATGAGCATCTCAAGCCTGCTTACACACAAGACAATCGGTCTACAGCAGTGAGCGACCCATCAGAACTGTAACTCAGTGACAAAATTTACTGCATGACACATCACATGTGAGATTATGCATGCCTGTTCCAGATTCTTCAGGAAACGAGGTGGTATTCTCACAGTCTAGCATGTAGGTAAACTGTAGATACCTTCTGGTTAGAGGAGCTCCTGGGTTTTCTAATTCCTTTCAGGTTAGGGAGTTGAACTGTGCTGGTCAAATTTGTGATGTGATGCAGGACCACAAGAGCCACAGCTTTCCAAAAGCAGCTGATGTGGTGACCTTGATAGACAGAGCCTACCAAGGTTGAATGCAAATATTAAAATAAAATTTCTCCTCTGGTATATATATCACATTTAGTTGTGTTGACAAGGTATTTTGCCCTATGCAGAATGTATTTAATATGTATATAAAATGTTAATCACTTACAAAACATTTACATATTTGAAATGGAATCAACTACTCCCACAATGTCCTCAATTTTCTTGCCTGAATCATCACTGCCCTGCTACTCACACATTTAGAAAAACATGAAAAATTATAGATGTCACTGTATGCTGGCAATTGACATGTTTTTTCTGTATAAATGACTGATTATTTCTATTCAGGAAATATGAGAAACATCTTTAATCTGCATTTGCATGAAAAAAAATCTCCTACACCATACATTTTATTGCTATTGGTAGATTGCTGAGGATTTTTTAAGCTGCATATTTCACCTCCTTCTTCACCACAGTTATATTCCTTGAAGGGTAATGCAGGTCATTTTCCTTTTAATGTTGCACTTGTGGATATCTTGTTACTCTCAAACACAGATGGACCGTTGATAACAAATTTTGTAGGTCAATAAATATGCTGGGAGGCTGTGGGTAATATTCCTAGCTGCTGGAACAGACACCTGGAAGATGTATGTTTGTAAACCCTGTACATAATTCTAATTAATGTCTTGTGTGCAATGAACACTTTTTGCCTAAGTGAGGGGCTACCCCAGAATATTACCCCATAAGACACCATTGAATAAAAATATGTTAACTTAATAACTTGTGTATCACCAAATTATGCAATTATTTTTATGGCAAAGGTAGCTGAACTAAACATTTCAGCTGGTGTACTATGTGGTTTTCCCACTTTATGTTTCCATCAATATGTACACCTAACTGTCTACCCTTTTCATTAATTCTTCTTGGTATACTAAATGAGTGATAAAATGTCAGTGGCTACAGGGTTAAAAAAAAAAAAAGCAGCATTTTAAGGGTAGGGAGGACAGCAAGAAACCAAATTTTAAGAGAGGTTAAGATTGAAACAAAGCTTCAGATTGAGAAAGAAACCAAACAACATACACTGATCAGTCAGAACATTATGACCACCTAACAAATATCTGGTACGTCCACTTTTGGTATGTATAACAGCAGCAACATGTCATGGTATGGAAGCAGTGAGGGCTTCATAGATCGCTGGAAGGAGCTGGCACCACATCTGCAGGCACAAGTCACCTAAATCCTGCAAATTCCTGGAGGGGGGGGGGGGGGGGCAATGAGCTCTGATGCTACGTTCAATCACATCCCAGATGTGTTTGACTGGGTCCAGATCTGGTGAGCTGGGAGGCAGCACATTAACTGGAACTCATCCCTGTTTTTCTTGAACCACTACATCACATTCCTGGCCTTGTGAAATGGCACGTTATTGTGTCGAAAAATGCCACTACTGTTGGGAAACATGGCTGTCATGAAGGGGTCTACATGGGCTGCAACCAGTGTGTGATACTCCTTGGGCATCATGGTGCCTTGTACAAGCTCCGCTAGACCCATGGATGCCCACATGATTGTTCCCCAGAGCACAGTGGAGCTGCCGTCAGATTGTCTCTGTCCCATAGTATAGGTGTCAAGGAGCTATTCCCCTAAAAGATTACAAATTCACACCCTCCCATCAGCATGATGAAGTAGGTATTGGGATTCATCTGACCATGCAACAATCTGTCACTATTCCAATGCTTAGTACCAATGGTCATATGCCCATTGCAATCGTAGTTACCAATGTTGTGGATTAACAATGGCACATGCATGGGTTGTTGGCTGCAGAGGCCCATCATTAGGAGTGTTTGGTGCACTGTGTGTTCAAACACACTTGTACTCTGCACAGCATTAAAGTATGATGTTAATGCTGCCACAGTTCACTGCCTGTCCTGTTTGACCAGTCTCCCCAGCCTATGACTTCTGACATCTGTAATGAGGAGTAGTTACCCAAACCCTCAAGTCTGGATGTGGTTTCACCACACATTGAAGACACTCACCACAGCACTCCTCAAACACATGACAAGTCCTTCAGTTTTTGAAATGCTCATGCCAAGCCTCTGGCCCAAAACAATCTGCCCTCGGACAATCTCAGGAAGATCACACACCTTCCCCATTCTACACATAGACAGCACAATCACAGATACTACATGCACCGTGCATATTTCTGACTAGCATTCATTCATCAGGTGATGCTGCCTTCACCTGGATGGGTTCATGTCGATGGTAGGTCAATGGTCATAATGTTCTGGCCGATCAGTGTAATTCTGGCATATTGCATCAGCACAAACAGCTGTTGTTTCAAAACTTTTAGCAGTCAGCAGAAATTTTATTACCACCCAATTTCAACTCAGTCAGTGGGGAATATCAGCTATCTTTACGGCATCAAAATATTTGAGCACTAAATAGTAAAATTAATGTACTAATTATCTCCATTCATGAATCACAGTCATCAAGCCCAGCTGACAAAATCTACCTCTCTGGACATTATATGACCACTGGTATAGATGTGTTAAGTGTTAGGCACTTGATTTTGAATTGATGAGTAATCATGTACATGTAGATGTAAAAACTGACAGCCTGAAAAAAGCCTTCTTTCAAAGTGTAGTTGCATGAGTAGGACTAAAAAATAATGTGTTGATTAATGTTAACAATAATCATGTATAAGTATCCCATAAACTCACTCATTTCACACCATTCTGATACAAGATTTTAAATTATCTACAGGGTATGTAAATTACTAACTAATACTTTTTTATTTATTATGCATTTTTAAGCAGTAAAAAAAATGTCTTTTGTGTACACACACACCTACATAAATAACATATGTGGTGTAACAGATATTTTAGATCTTTATTGTCTGTCAAGATACAAAATTGTCCATCATACTACGCATGATATACTCAACATAATATATAAGTTTAGTCTAAGTGAAATTATATCTCCTTTATTGTAAGTGAAATTATAATTAGTACTTAAGATCATCTTTAGGGCATATTTTGAGCCCTTTGATTGTACAAAATGCTTTTTCTCTAAGCCATTTCAGTGTGGTGTTTCTAAACATTCTCAGTGACACAGTATGTGCCTGCAACAAGTTAAATATTTTAACCCTCATGTGTCTGTAATTATCCTGAGTTTTCTTAAATCTAGCGACTGATATCAATCTGATCTTTTTGGCTTCCAAGTCTTTTCGAGCTGTAACAAAAGTGCTAGGGGTATGGATTTACACAACATAATACAAGGCAAGTGATTTACATGTATTATGAAGAGTAAATGTCCAAACACAGTACCTTGTGGCACTCCCTGCTTTATATTCAAGACATTTAACTTCAAATTATTGAACTGCACAATTTGTTTACTGTCACCCAGGAAGGATCTGATCAGATAGAGTTCTGAGCCTCTAAAAATGTAACAGTAGTGTTTCTAATGGAATTCTATGACTGATAGAGTCAAATGCCTTACTGAGATCTGCAAGCATAGCATTAAAAAATCCTCTAGATTCTAATGACGGTAGTGTAAATGAAACAATACTGTCAACTGCTTCTACTGTTGACAGGCTGGACTTGGAGCCATATTGTGAGTCACTTAGAATATTTTTTACAGACAGCTTTGACCGATTTGGAGCTTTATGTAATTTTTTTAGTTTTCAGTTTAGTTTACTAGCATACTTTGCATCACTTGTGTGATATGGGAACTGTCACAATTCTTCAAATTAATACAACAAAATATAAAATTATTATTTTACAATGTTTTAAAAATGACACAATGAACTAATGCAGTGGAGTTAAACATCCTCTCTGAACAAGTAAATAAGGATTCGACATACATATAGTACACTTCAAGAACACACATTTATCACATCATTTACAGTCAAAAGAATAAACAAACGAAATATAAAATTTACAATGAGAACAGCATGATTATACTGATAATGAAGAAAATACAAGTGTTTGTTGATGATTTAGGGATACAAAATATCCCTCCATGTTATAAAGACATTTATTTAACAGTTAACTTTCTAATTTCAGACTTAAATTGTCCCTCCTCTACGATTCCCTTGATGCAAATTGGCAGAGCATTATACAGCTTTATTCCATAAAAACTCAAATGTTTTTGAGTTTTTTGTTTTTCTTGCTGTTTCTACTGCAGATTCTTACTGGTACATATATCATCATTTTGGAAATCTGAATTTATATGTAAACTACTCAAGTGTGTTCTTGTGCATAGTACTCTTTTGAATACATACAAATATGGTGCTGTATGTGTTTTTAACTGCATGAATGAGAGCCTGCAGTGTGTTTGTGGAGAGCTGTGTGTAATAATTCTAATGGCTCTTTTCTGTAATCTAAAAATGTTTCTCAATATACATGCCCAAAATTTTTGTAGACTGTACTTTCTGTGTTCCTTGTCACCCAATAATAAATGGTCATCCTTTTCATTTACTTTATTATACTGGCATGCAATTTGTTTTGTTTAAATTAAGTGCTAACTTATTAGCATTAAACCACTGTTGCACACGATTCAGAACTTTTTCAGCTGTAGTGAATAAAGATTTTCTGTCATCACTTATAACTTTGTTTGTGTCATCTCCAAATAACATAATTTTGGATGAACTGTTTGGGATTTTAATGTCATTATATAGATCAAGAAAAATAGTGGGCCAAGAACTCTAACCTGCAGGACACCTGCTTCCACTTTCTTAGCATGTGATGCTTTATTTTTACTTATTTTAAGGTGAGTTCTACAACTTAAGTTCTATCTTGGAGACAGGATTCAAACAATTTCCTCCCAATTCCTCCAATGCCTATTGCCTCCAGTTTGTCAAGTATAATTTGATGGTTTACTGTATCAAAGGCCTTGGAAAGCTCTAGGTTGATTCCTACCACACTTTTGCTATTGTGTAAATTCATAACATACTCTTCTGTATAGGCTTGCATAGCTGTTTGTGTGTTGTAACCTGTATGAAAGATATGCTGGCAATAATTCAGAATACTGAAGGTGTCAAGGTAGCTTATGAGTTGGATTTTTATCAGTTTTTCAAATATTTTTGAAAAAGATTGAAGGAAGGATATAGATCTGTAGTTTCCTACCTTACATGCATCTCCATGTTTGAATAGTCGTCTAACCTGAAAGATTTTCAGCCTCTAGGGGAACACACCTTCACTGAATGAGAAACTGACAATATCTATCAGTGGTTTTAAACTCTGTGAGGCAACTTTTTTTTGTGACACTGGCACTTCGTACATTCCTGCAGACATTTTTGATTTCAGACTATTACTTACTTTCAACATTTCATGTTCATCTGTGGGACTTATTCTCAAACTGCTGACTACTTCATTATTGTTATTTTCTCTTGTTTGATAAAGTTCTTGCTTAGTTTCTCAAGTACACTTGGAAAGTAATTATTAGTGTAACTTTATATCTCATGGAAAACTGTTTTTACTCAGTATCACAGTATCTTAAAAACTGAATTTGTAAATATACTGTACATCTGATGCCAGGAAGCTCTCTCCTGAAAAATATGTACATACAAGTATTGTAAAAATGAGAGTGCAAAAGTGCCAAATTGCATTATATGTGAAAGATATCCCACTAAACTAAAGAAAATTGCGTAAAATGCCCAAGTGAAGAATTTTCTGTTGCAAATTATGCTGAGACAAACACCATAAAAATGACCCTAGCAAATAATACTCGATATAACAGTATTGAAATTAATGAAATTTTGTCCAACATCTAGGGTAAAATATATGTACATAAAAGATCTTGGGATGTAAATAAATAAATAAAGACAGACAAGGCTTCCATCTTTATTGTTATGTTATCTTTAGATTTAAGTACAATATCCTGTTCCTTACTGTCTCTTTCATTTCTCTTTGAACAATTTCTCATGGAGTTCTTGATTTATTGGCCGACTTCCTTATTAATCTAGCATTATTTAGTATTTTTGCTAGATTAATTATCCTTCTATACACTTTTTATAGTTTGTTACTTTTTTTTAATTAGAATCAGTACAAGCTTTCATTTCAGAGTCTTGAAAGAATTTTTTATATCAGATGTGATCCATGAATTTCTGTGTCTATGCCTAAGTGAGTTGATTTTGACTAATCTTTTTGGAAAGAACATTTCAAAATCTGTCATGAAAAGATAAGATAAAACATTGTATGAAGCAATACTGCACCTCAGGATTGGTTAGACAGTGTGATAGCAAACTGGCTACAGTTTTCAGTGGAGAAAATTGGTTTGTACATATGATGTACTGTTTTTGTATTTATCTGAACTATGAAAACTTTAATGAGTGCATTGTGATCAGATATGCCTAGGTAAATATTCAAAACTTCTCTATCTGAGGTTTCTATATTACAAAATAAATTTGCTATGAGACATTTTGAAGCATTTGTTAGCCTTTTAAGGTTATTTAAATTTGAATACAAATTCAAACTGTGTAAAATATTGTGTATTGTGGAATTGAATTTTAATTGGACTTTTTACCAACACATTGGCAAAAAAAAAGGACCCTCCTGAACAGGCTACGAAGGCCCAACAGTATTGACTGGCCACCGTGTAATTCTCAGCTCGTAGGCGTCACTGGACAGGGATATGAAGGGGCATGTGGGCAGCACACCGCTCTCCTGGCCATAGGTCAGTTTCTGAGACCGGAGCTGCTACTTGTCAATCAAATAGCTCCTCAGTTTGCCTCACAAGGGCTAAGTGCACCCCCACTTGCCAACAGTGCTCGGCAGACCGGATGGTCACCGATCCAAGTGCTAGCCCAGCCCGACAGCACTTAACTTCGATGATCTGACGGGAACCGATGTTACCACTGTGATAAGGCCATTGGCACATTGTCATTAAAGTCCCCACATATAAATCTTGATGATTTCTCATCATGTGAGATGCTCAGCAGTACCTCAAGCTTATTAATAAAAAAAATTCGTCACTATATGGTGTTCAGTACACTGACATGACCATTATTTTTCTCTTTTTTTCCATTCACTTGCATTGCTCTAGCCTCATTGTTCATATGCCACTGCCGGGAGTACTACATATTGCAGTATGGGTTTTTGCTCTCTCTGCTATTCTGTACCAATGAAAGAGGCGATTTGAAAGTTAAACCACTGCTTGTTTACCATTCAGAAACTCCATGAGCCTTCAAGAAGAGCAAAATCCAGAAGAGGTTAAATGTGATGTGGAGATCAAACAACTACAAGTTTTGGGTGTCATGTGATCTTTTTTGTGATTGGATCAATGAAGTATCTGGTCCTTCGGTGAAAACATATTTGCTTGAGATGAATCTGCCATTCCCAATTCTTGCATGTTATGGACAATGCTCGTGCCCATTCTCAAGGCCTACGAGTCCAACTCCTTGAAGAATTTGAATTCATCAAGATCCAATTTCTGCCTCCCAACACCACTCTGTTACTCCAGTCTATGAACCTGCAGATTATTTCCAACTTTAAGGAGCTCTGCACCAAAGCACTCTTGGAAATTGCTTTGGGCTGACTGAAGCTATCAATCTCACTCCAGTGAGTTTTGGTAATATCACTTGAACATCATTGCCTGTGTCAAGATGATCTAAAAGTTGTGGGAAGGGGTTACCAAGCGAACTCTCACTTCTGCTTGGAAGAAGCTTTGGCTGGAGTGTATTGTTGAATGTGACAGGCATTTGAGGCAGTACCTGTGAAGCCTGCATTCAACGAGATTGTGGCTTTGGCCAAAAGCATTGTACTAGAAGTGGATAGTAATGATACTGATGAGCTTGTGAAAATCACAGCCAAGAAATGACCACTGAAGAGCTTATGGAGTTGCAGCATGTTTCACTGCAGGATGTTGTGGAGAGGAGTTCTTCAGAGGAGGAGGACAAGAAGGAGGAGGAGGAGGAGGCAGTAACAGCAAACAAGCAGTCTTCTGATGCAATAAGAGAAATGCTGAAAGCATGGGAATTGGTTGCATTGTACACTGAAAATCAACACACTATTAAAGCAGTGGCTACGTGCACTAGAAATTTATTTGACGATAATGCTGTATCGCAATTTCTCCAAGTGTTGAAGTGTTAGCAGAAACGAATGACTATAGATAGCTTCCTAGTAAAAAAGAATTAGTTATGTTTAGTGGATAATAAAGTACATATACTGCCCTGGAACAAATTATGCTCGCTACGCAGGGTTCCACTGTACTACCAAGGAAGAAGTTAACGTTTGTAATTTTCTGTAATGTACTTCTTAGCGCTCTTATGACAAGTGTATCTTCATTTCTATTAACATCATTAGCGCCTCCTATTATTACACAGTTGATTCCAGGAGTCAGAAAATTTTCACAGAACTACCCGTAAGGGATACCTGGTTTCATTACTCCACCAACTTTGAGCATAGCTTGTACGTTAGACATGGTGTCAGCTAAACATTTTCCATCATTGCCTGAAAGTATGTAAATATCTTCTTTGTTCTTACCGATAATTGTTATATTTGCATGTTCCCAGCATTATCTATTATTTCCTTGCTTGTTATGACAGCATTTCGTAACTGAGTGATTTTTAGCCGATACATTTGTGGGAGTACTTCATTTGTTCTAGTATTTTCACATTTTTTGACTCACCACACGTTAAAAGTCCAAAATTATTTGCTACTGGGAGACTAGTGGTGTTCTCTTTACTATTAGCATGATGGAACTTTTTAGGCCTAATGAAGTTATCATTTTGTTCGGTTATGACAGTTTCACTACACATTGAATAGTCTTCGATGACTTTTTCAGGTTTCTATACATACAGTTTAGCTAACATAAGATCATATTTTAATACGGCAGTCACACAGTCCTCTTGGTATTCCTTTTGTAAACATAGAATATCATGAAAATCGCAGTGCACATTTCCACAATCACAAATTACATTTCTCCCTTCTAATGTATTTAAACATTAGCAATAGATCCATTTTTGTAACCACAGACATAACTTGACATCACATTTCACCTTCTTACTATGTTTCACACACACAAGGTTTAAAAAGTCATAGTTTTCTACAAATCTGGTAATTAGTACGCTTACACACACAGTAACGCAGTAAGAAAAAAAGGATGGGGACAACACAGGCTGGGTGGTAATTATTAGAACAAAACGCATTACATTTTTGGGCAGAGAAGTAAAGGCTGTTATTTTTTAAGGATGCAGGGAAACAACCACTCACAAACATTCAGTTTATAAGAGGACATAATGGATGTGCTATTATATCCTCAGTTTTTTTCTCTCAAAAATAGACAATAAATGTCTTCTGATTTTGAGTAAGCTAGTATTGCTATTGCACTTTTATTATTGCTTACTTTTACCTCTTATCATTTAGAGACTGGAACTAGATCTTCAAAATTTTGGAGGAAAAGAGTTTTCATGGTTTGAGTCATGGATGTTGTGATATTTACGATTGTGTTCAGCTGCAGCAGTGTTATTCATACTGCCAGCATGAACAAAGTATGTGTTGAAATCATCTGGTGTGATACCAGCATCACAGGAATTATTTTTGCTAATATCTTTACTTCTTCCCAGATGAGTCCTGACTACAGTCCAGGCTACTTTACATTTATTTTGCAACTTATTAATATAAACGTCATTAACATTGCACTTGCTTAATCTGACTGATTTCTGCCTTATATTTCTTCTTTAATCATATGTGGTTTGCTCTTTCTTCTTCACTATCCCTTGATTTATCATAGGAAATTATTAACAGACTTAAAAGCTCTTGTAGATAGTGTGTGAACCGGCAATGCACAGATGTGAGACCATGTATCCTGGCAGCTCCCTTATTTTTTCTCACTACTTTAGGGCAATTAGTTTTAAATGTATCTGACAGTGCACTGACAATTAATGTAAATGCATTTTCAGTGTGAGTAGGCCTACTTTCAAACTGAATGTCATTCCAGTTTGTCATCTTTAGCCATGTTCTACACTTAATTTCACTGTAATCAGATTTTTAGTATTTAATGTAATGAAACACCTTTATGGACTGATAAAATGTGATTTATAAATTATAGAGCACAGCAATCAGTTGTCCTTTTTTTGCAGCTTTTATTATGCAAAATCAGATTTTGGCTAGTGCCTAGCCATTATTAATGCACTAATTTCTGATCTCGGTGCATTGTAGTTCCCCGTTGTTTGGGCGTCAGTCACAGTTCTTTCAATTGGTAGTATTCAATGAACTGTGACTGATGCCCAAACAACAGGGAACTAACGTGCATCGAGATTAGAAAATAGTTCATTGATAATGGCTAGGCACTAGCCAAAATCTGGTTTTGCATAATAAAACCTGCAAAAATTAGGATGACTGATTGCTGCACTGTATAATTTATAAACCACATAACAGTCACTGAGTGAACCCACTTTCTGAATGGAAGGTAACCTGATGATAAAATGTGTATTGAACAACACCACTTGATAACTGATTTGTCTCAACATTAGTAAATACATTGTCAAGGCAAGTAGTTTGTCTTGTTAAGTGATCATTAATACAGAACAGGTCACATGCTCGTAGCATACTGTGTAGGTTAATTTGTTTGTATCCTTAGTCTTATATCAATACTCGAGTCACCAAAAATTAAAATCCTATATTTATGCCATTTCTCAAAGTGTACAATCACATTCTGTAAAACCTGCACAGATACTTAAATATCACTATCTGTTGTGCAGTTATATAGGTACAATTATGAGTTTTTACATGGGCAGGACAATGCCACTGTTTCCAGTAAATTTTCTATACAGTTATCACTCACAGTAATGCAAGTCTATGCCACTACTAACATACATTGGTGGATGACAGAGGGGCAGGGGGAGATAGAGTGCCTGTACATATTTAGCAATTGTGAAGCACTGCTGAGTAAATAAGTTTGGGTAAAACATCTTGCAGGTAAGATTAGCTCTCTGAACTGCTGTAGAAAGAGCAATGTATACATGCAACATGATGATCTTGTGTTTGTTGCTTCATTCCATTTCGCCATCAAAGTGAAAGTAGTCCCATACTCAGGAACTGAGCACAGGGGAGCAGATGCAGCAATCCTACATTGCTTCACTTGGTGAGATTGCACTGGTCATGGTCTGCTTTTGTCTTCCTTTGACCTATAACAAAGTGTCAAGTTGTATCTGTGTTGTGTGAATGACTTTGATGAGTACATGTACAGTGTACTGCTGAGTTTGTGTTTTTATGGACAAAGGGAAGCAAGAGGGTGAAACCTGATGCGGGCACACAGCCAACTCCTCCCAAATTGCACTGAGGGAGCTGCTGAGCTTAAATCCCCATCTGATGAACAGACAGTGTCACGTGCCCTCACGTCGATAGACACTGTGAGAAGGTATGGAATTTAATCCAGGACACTGGCACAAAATGTGATCAGGAACTTTATGCCACCACCTATCATTCCTTTTCCAGCCGAATACTGGCAGTCAAAATTTTCCATCACCGGAATGACTCACATCCAAGTAAAAATCGACCACACAGAAGTGTGTTAGCAACCTTGGGTATGGAGATGGGGTCATTTCACCACAGTTCTAGAAATTTCTACATGGTATGCCTACTGCAGTGTTAATATTGCCAATTCCTGTAAACATTCTCCTGTCAGTATAGTAATTCTGCCCCAAATGTCATGTAATAGTGGAATCAAACATACTTTCTACATCATTTATCCACAAAATTGAAAAGCTCAGTGGAGATAAGGTGTTTATTTATTTTCATCCACTGATAAACATTTACTTGCTGTCAATTTCATCAGGAGTAAAGCTGACAGCTGAACATGTGATTGAAGCCTCTTCAGTGATGTGCGGATTATTACACTTAAATTAAGAAAATAGTAACTCACAACCGAAATGTAAAAAACACAACTGACTCTTCCAGCTTACATGATTAAACTCGGGCAAAATATTGAGGATCTAAGTGTGCTACATAAGTCAACTAAATTGCAAATATTTAAGGATAAGTACAATCAAGTTAAAAAACAATTTCAGCAACAACTCTCAAATTTAAGAAAACAGATCCTAGGTAAGGAAATAGCTCAGTCAACAAATATATGGAAGACTTCATGGAATATAATAAATAGATATTGCAAAGCCACCCCCAAGTTAGAGGCTCAAATTGTCAGAATCCAACATGAAGGAAACCTTATTAATGATCCAGATAAAATCTGCAATATATTTAATGAATATTTTATATCTTCAGCTGTGAATCCAGTTAATAACACAGGTCTGTCTTGGATGGTAAAGCCTTACCCTAGGCTGGCTACTGCTTTTGAATTTAAGGAAGTGAGTATGGAGGAAATAGGAAAAATAATAAATAACTTAAAGAATAAGACCTCATCTGGCTGGGATGGACTGGGTAGTATTATAATTAAAAAATGCAATAAGGAATTAGTCAGAATAATTACCTGTATGATCAACAGTAGTATCAGGGAGCACACATTTCCAAATATATTGAAGAAAAGTGCAGTTCAACCTGTGCATAAAAAAGGATCGATAGAAGAGCTATCAAACTTCAGGCCCATATCACTAATACCAACTTTTGGTAAAATATTTGAAATTGTTTTGTTGACACATCTTATTGATTATATCACAAGGAATAATTTACTAGCAGAAACACAGCATGGCTTCAGAAAGCATCACAGTACCATAATGGCAATTACCGAATTTCTCCACAAGGTGTATGATGCTGTGGATGAGGAAATGCAGACAGCAGGGATATTTCTAGACCTTACTAAAGCATTTGATTCAGTGAACCATGAGCTACTACTAAGCAAACTGGAAACTTACAATATAAATGCCACATCCATACAACTACTGATCACTTATCTAACCAATCATAAGCAGTGTACAAAGCTGAGTTATCAAATTAATGATCAGATTAAACATTTCCAATCCAGCTATGAAACAGTAAAACAAAGTGTATCTCAGGGCTCAGTAATGGGCCCTTTCCTTTTCCTGGTCTATATTAATGATTTAGAGGCACCTCTGTACCCCTGGTTAGTAAGTTATGCAGATGATACCTCACTTTTGTTCTTTTGCAAACAAACGAATGACTTGACATTAGCTGCAAGTGATGGCTTAAGTCGAATAACTACTTACTTCCATGATCAAGGTCTAAAAGTCAATATTAGCAAATCCCAGCTATTACCATGTAAACTTGGTAATTCATACCAAACCTGTATTGATAATATAAATGGCATCAAAAAAGTAGACAATGACAAATGTAAATTTTTGCGGATATACCTAGACAAAAATCTTAGATGGGTAGACTATATCAATTTTGTATGCAATAAAATCAGCAGTTCACTGCACTTAATTAGCAAATTATCAAAATTTGCCTCTGAACAAACATTAAAACTGCTTATTATGGGACAATATTTTCATATATTAACTATGGAATAGAGGTATGGGGATGTGCTGCTGATAGACACATGAACAGAGTCCTAACACTGCAGAAAAGAGCAATCAGGACCATGCATCGACTAGGAAACAGAGAGCCGTGTAGGGAAACCTTTATACAACATAAATATCTTAACAATATATTCCTTGTATCTGTACAAATTAATAACATTCTTTGTGGACCATAAAAATAATGAAACTAAGTGCTCTGATGTGCATACCTATAACACAAGACAAAAAGATTGCTTCTTCAGAAACAGAACTAAACTAAAGACAACAGATCATAGTCCTTGGATTAATGGCCAGATATGGTTTGACAAACTGCCAAGTGCTATAAGATGCCACAGAGGTAAAGTATTCAAAAGGGAATTAAAATAATTCTTAACTCTCAAATGTTTGTACTCATAGAATGAATACTAATATTAAAATGCAGCTATTCTTAAATGTAGGCCTAACTCTTCATTTATACAATGTACTATTCTGAGGTGATTGTAATATATATTATTTTTGTAACAACATTCTGTAAATTCAAATACCTATACTATGTAACAACTGTAAGTTGCATTATGAAGTACTGTACCATATATTGCCAAGTGCATCACCCAAAAAATTCTTCTTGTACATGTGAATTGCAAATTCCTACTGTTTGTACAAAAATTGTATAAAAATGCTATGACATTTGCAAAAGTCACCAGTTGGTGACTACATGCAAAAAAAGACAAAAAATAAACAAAAAAAGTCAATACATGTATTCCCAAATGGTGTTTGTGGATAATAATAGGTTTAGGATGAACTTAGCAGTTCACGGCCACAGTACTACAAGTGGAAATGATTTCTCCCTCTTGGTTCGAAATGGAGATTTGTATTCAAGTGCAAAAGATTGCAATAGGATGACAGTGGACTGCAAGAAGAAAACTGAACATTCCCATGTATCCATATAAATGGAAAGTTGACATATCCAGACCACGTAGAGCTTTTAAAAGCAAGTGACCAGTCAGTGTGTAAAAATAGTTGAGATAAGGCACTAAAAGTAAGTGGTCAGTCAGTATGTGAAAATAATCAAACAGTGAAAGTGAAAGAAAAAATTACATGTGTCAAAGCAAATAAGCTACTGTATATTTGTATTTTAGAACAAGTAAAGTTCCAAGGAGCAGCAGTGATTTTTTTATGGCAGGCACTGGGGAAATCACTTTGTCACTACCATATCTGTCCAGTATGATCAAGAAGCTAGACACAGATGTAAGCATGTAATCTGCTAGTGAGAGAAGAATGTACAAACAAAGTTAGTAAACTGATGTTCTGTTATAGAACAAATGAGACCTACTCCTCTTTGAGGATGACTCATTATTTGTACAGATAAATATCAGTCCTTGAAAAATAAAACTGATGACCTCAGGGTTTTGTTAGGAATAAACTAAATTATGTACTAGTGAACCTGGCAATGTTTTATAATTCCTAAACACATATGGGAATTGGATATGGATCGTAATATCCTTCCCCCGCCCCCTCCTCTCTGTTCATCTTCTCCCTACTGACCCCACCCCACCATATCTATCTCCTCTCCCCATTTCTCTCTGACCTCAAGTTTTGTTTGTTACTAAAAATTCAGATTGAATAGTAGTATTCTATTCATAAGCCTAGAAGCCATGAATACAACATTCTTGTTTCCTGTGAAAACCGACTGCAAGGAACAAAACAGTACTTTGCTGTGTATACAATTTGTGTTTAAAAATGAATATAATGAGAAACACAGTATAAGGAAGAAACAATTCATCTAACAGTGAGAAAGAAAACAAAACTGTACATTTTCACAGCAGAACACAGCAAACATTTTCTTTCTCACAGTCCATTTTAACAGGAAACTAGTATGTTGATCTTTAAAAGAATATGTGGCCTATGACTGTCTAAATGTTTACTAGGGTACCATGTAAGAATTTAAAATAAACTAAACAAAAGAACTTCATGAGATGTTTGGTAACAATGTTTCCCTATTATATTTGTATGTCATATATATATTAAAAATATTTAGCCTACATACATGAAAATGTTTATTACAGTAATATGTAAAAGTCTGAAGGAAATCAGTGAAGAACATTTTGAGATTTCTACTAAAATTTTTTCCCCTGATGACATATATTAAAAAAGTTTGTAACCTCTTTCCATCTAAGTGTTTATTAGAGTGTTGTGCAAATATTCAAAGTAAATCGGTCAAGTACATTTCCAGATTTTTGGGAGCAATGTTAAATGATGACTAGTCTTTATACAGCGTGTTCCCATAAGAGTGTGCAAAAATTTAACAGGAAATAGAAGATGCTCCAGTGAACAATTTGAGGTAGGGAACCTGGGGTCAGAAGAGCCCGCTGAAGGAGGTAATAGGAATAAAATTACATTACTGTGTACGTTTTTACTTACATTTGTTAACTGCAGAAGCCATCATTGACACAATGAATGTACCATTTGTAATGTATCTTAGAAAATGTGCTAAAACTGATGGCCATGAACCTCAATGCAAGCATGACAAGATTGTGACACACACTGACAAGTATCTCCGGTGTGTTTCGAATCACATCACAAGCAGTTACAATTCTAGAAACTAATTCCATCTCTGTATTGACTGGGGTCTCATACATAAGTGACTTTAGATATCCCCATAGGAAATGATCAATGGGATTCAGGTGAAGTGCTCTTGCAGGCCACAGAACAGTACCTTCCTTTCCAATCCAGTGACCAGGATATACTGTACCAGTACTGCTCCATCGTATTGTACTGTACATCTCTGTATAGCACTGAGAAATGAATGAGTCTGTTCTTGATTCACAGCACGTTCTCTCAAGGGACAATGTAAGTATGATACAACAGAGTCACCTTATGGACAAGTAAAGTAAACTAAACCTGCATTATGACTTCCTGGTAATCAGATTCATCCTCCTCCTTTCCCTGTAAGAAATAATGAATGTACATGTAAATAAACAGAACATTACATGGACGCATGTTAGTTGCAAACTCATAATTGTGTCTGTATACTGCACAACAGATTGTGATATTGAAGTATTTGTGCAAGCTTCACAGAAAATGATTACACACCTGAGAAATGTCCTAAATAAAGGACTTAAATTTTTGATGATGTAAATACTGATGTAAGGCTAATGACACTTAAACAACTTAACCTTCTCAGTATGCTAAGATCACATGCCCTGTTCCATATTAATGATAACTAAAGAGTCCAAATGGTTGCCTTCATAATGTAATTATTAATGTTGAGACAAATCAGTATGAAATAGGATTGTTCAATACACATTTTATCATACCGTACAGGTATTCAGTTACAATTAA
This sequence comes from Schistocerca serialis cubense, assembly GCF_023864345.2. Classification (NCBI taxonomy): domain Eukaryota; kingdom Metazoa; phylum Arthropoda; class Insecta; order Orthoptera; family Acrididae; genus Schistocerca; species Schistocerca serialis. Next base: position 311,385,633 of record NC_064640.1, read on the forward strand.
AAACTAAAACGTCTGACTCCAATGAAATGAAGTACAGTTGGCTTCTGAATATGGATGTAGTGTTGCTAACCTCTTAAGCAAGTACTTTGTTTATGTTACTGACAACTTGGGGTTATCAGGTTCAGTAAACAGTGCAATGGAATATCTGAGGCCAGTCATTGCAAATAACTTCACTAAAATGGAAATGACACTCACTTCTCCTGAAGAAGTAACAGCTATAATAAAATCGTTAAAATCAAAGTACTGTAGTCGTTATGATAACATATCGATGAAGTTAATCAAAGAGTGTTCATCTGAGTTGAGTGCTGTCTTATGTTATTTGTGTACTCAGTCTCTTATCAGTTGAAAATTGCGAGACTGGCTAAAATACACTGAAGTTAAGCTTCTTTACAAGATGAGGGATAAAGAGATACGGGCAAACTATTGATCACTTTCACTTTTGCCAGCTTTTTCAAAAATATTTGAAAAGGATGTGTGCAAGCATCTTCTTAATATACTGACAGTAAATAATATATCCCCATCACAGTCTGAGTTCCTTATGGGTTCCAATACAGAGAAGGCTATTTACACATACAGTGAGAATGTACTTAATTCATTAGATAAAAATTCAGAGTCAGCTGGCATTTTCTGCAACATGTCAAAAGCCTTTTACTGTATGAATCATAGCATTCCCTTAAGTAAATTAGAATATAGGGTGCCCATTAAGTTCCTTTACAAATTCAAAATTTTATTACAACGGCAGTTGTAGAAATATTTTAACAACATTCCTTTTATTGTAATCAGTGTTTATAAAAGTTTTTTTCACAGTGTTTAATAGCCCTCTATATGGGCACCTTTAGTTGCACGAAGCACATCAGGACAGTACTCGATTTCTTGCCATGTTTGCTGTAGCATAGTGTCATGAATGGTGGCAATGGCATTACGAATCGTTTGCTTCAAGTCAGCAATGTCCCGTATCCGTGTTTGATACATGATATCTTTTGCATACCCCCATAAAAAAAAGTCCAAGGGAGTGATATCTGGTGAATGCAGTGGCCAAGGAATTGGCCCATCCCTCCCAATCCATTTGCCTGGAAATGTTTCATTGAGGAACTGACAAACATGCAGTCCCCAATATGGTGGTGCACCATCTTGCTGGAAAATGGTAGTTGGTTTTAAATCAGTCAGTTGTGGTGCTTCATATTCGGTCAGAAGGTCGAGGTAAACATCTGCAGTAATTGTTGACTTATTGAAGAAAAATGGACCAATTATTCGGTTGCACATGATTCCACACCACACATTCACTTTTGGACTATCCCAGTGAAGCTCCCTAGTCACATAGGGGTGTTCATTCCCAGATTTTCACATTGTGTCTGTTTAATGTCCCAGAAACATGAAAAGTTGCCTCATCACTGAAACTAACTCACTTGAGGAATGCTTCATCCTCTGAAAGGCGTTCCATCATGTTGAGTGAAAACTCTGTCCATTTTGGCTTATCATTTGGCTCAAGTGTCTGTAACAGTTGCTCTTTGTAAGTGTACAACCATAAGTTCTTGTGGAGGACCTTATGCATTGTTGAACGTGGTAGTTGCAACTGTCTAGCAGGAGTGCAGATAGACTTCGTAGGTGAAGGAGTGAAAGTGTTTAAAACGTGATTGATGTTTTTCTTGGATGTTCTTGGTCGCCCACTCCTCCCTTTATCTAACACTGTGCCTGTCTCCATAAATTTTTTGTGCCATGCACAGATTGAAGGGCGCAGTGGTGGATCTCTTCCATACTTCGTTCTGAAATTTCATTGAGTCACAGTTAACCAGGACACACATTTTACCTTGCCTTGAAGAGTTGCCATTTTGTAGAGGTTCAGTTCCTTCCATCAACAGAGTACCTGAAACACAAAATTTTAGTATATATAAAAACTTTAGTAAGCAGTCATTACAATAAAAGATATTTTGTTAAAATATTTCAACAGCTGCTGTTGCAATAAAATTTTGAAGTTGTAAAGGTACTTTATGGGCACCCTGTACTATTGTGTCACTGGCAGTGCTGCAAAATGGTTCGAGACTTATTTAGCTAACAGGAAACAAAGGGCGCCATTGCAAAGTACCTGTAGAGTAAGCAATCAGCCTTCATCTGATACGGAATTAATTACAGTGGTGTTCCTCAAGGTATGTCCACCACTCCCATTTCTGCTACAGATCTGGAGCCAGATCCAGATCCAAAACCACAACAACTAGGAAACAGTGTTCTACACACATTTGTGATGAATACTGGTGCTAGTGTTATAACAGCTTTAAATGTTCCACCTGCTTCTCCTGTAACTTACGAAGCCAAAGAATGCCACAACTCTAACTGTGATGATCATAATCGTAACAGTTTGATATGGTTCACGCAATTTCACATGCTTAACAATACTACATCTCTCTGGTACATGAGTTTACATACTTAGTTGTTGACCCACCTTTCAGTTCTCTGGAAGTCTCAGTGTCTTACATCCGAACTTAAGCAGCATGCTGCACCTCACACACACACACACACACACACACACACACACACACACACACACACACAGCAGGAAAAGACAAAGAAAAGAAGAAAGCTGTCAAGCAAGCAGTTGACAGCACATGCATACAGCAGCTATGTTACAACTTATCTCATTAAATTGAAGCTACCTTAAAATAATTCAAATAGAATAATCAATAATGAGAGTGACGGGCTATGTATACACAACTCAGAGCCAATATCAGTTAAATTAAATAAATCAAATTAAGATGGGACCTCACCAAAACCACAAGTGTTTCAAATTGTACATAGGACATCCCACATATGCAGCAGCTTTCTTATTGTACAGTCTTCTAGGTGTGAATATGCTGATGATAATTTATCGTCGTCCAACTGTCCTCGGGATCCATATGTTAAAGTAAAATCAATAGAGAAGTACGGCATTGGTGTGTACACTGCGCTTTGGGTTGTTAATCAGTCTCCAGAATGAGTACAAGACATTTTCCAAAACTGAACATCTGATTAGCAATAGCGATTTCGACCTTTGTTTGTATGTATGAATTTGGTGGTACTTCACACAGAACATTTTACATTTATACTGTAACTTGGAACTCACAGAACAGGTGTAGTTCTCACATGTCTTAGTACTATCCATTGAATTATCATGTTTAGGGTTCCTCATTTCTACTGCAGACTCTAATCCACCACATCTTGCAAGCTGGACATTCCGTACAAATATATGGTCAGCAGTATAATTTTTGAACTGGTAGACAATTTTTCCTCTTTCTACAGTGAAATATATTCAGATGAAAACACTTCCTACTGCATCAGATGTATGCACACAAGGTGAGAGCACAAGACATACACAGTGTAAATGTATTGATGATGATTTATTGCTACCTAAAACTCCTTAAACATACATTCAGCTAGCATGTTTCACACACTATGTTCAAAGACTTTAAGAGGGTGAAATTACTATGTTGTACACCAAATACAACAGCAACTCTGTGATACAAGTCATTTATAGGTTTCTGGAAGCGTGTAAAGAGAATTGTTTATGAAAGTTAGGCAGCAGTAGCCGCCCGAGACACAAGCAGCAACATGGATTTTGTGAATTTTACGAGTTCCTAACCAGGAGAGAATTTTATAATATCATCTGTGTGCTTTAATAGTTTAGTTTCTTGAGATTCTGCATGTTTATGTAAAATCTAATAGCCACAGTTCTCATGTTTACATTTGCATCGGAAAGAAAAGCAATTTTGTGGCATATTACAAGTTCCTAATCAGGGACGAATTATTTAGTTTCTTCTGAGTGCTTCAGTAGTTAGGTTTTTGAATCTCTGCATATTAATCTAATTTGTTGTTGTTGTTGTTGTGGTTTTCAGTCCTGAGACTGGTTTGATGCAGTTCTCCATGCTACTCTATCCTGTGGAAGCTTCTTCATCTCCCAGTACTTACTGCAACCTACATCCTTCTGAATCTGCTTAGTGTATTCATCTCTTGGTCTCCCTCTATGATTTTTACCCTCCATGCTGCCCTCCAATGCTAAATTTGTGATCCCTTGATGCCTCAGAACATGTCCTACCAACCGGTCCCTTCTTCTTGTCAAGTTGTGCCACAAACTCCTCTTCTCCCCAATTCTTTTCAATACCTCCTCATTAGTTATGTGATCTACCCATCTAATCTTCAGCATTCTTCTGTAGCACCACATTTAGAAAGCTTCTATTCTCTTCTTGTCCAAACTATTTATCATCCATGTTTTAGTTCCATACATGGCTACACTCCATACAAATACTTTCACAAATGACTTCCTGACACTTAAATTTATACTCGATGTTAACAAATTTCTGTTATTCGGAAATGCTTTTCTTGCCATTGCCAGTCTATATTTTATATCCTCTCTACTTCGACCATCATCAGTTATTTTGCTCCCCAAATAGCAGAACTCCTTTACTACTTTAAGTGTCTCATTTCCTAATCTAATTCACTCAGCATCACCCGACTTAATTCGACTACATTCAATTATCCTCATTTTGCTTTTGTTGATGTTCATCTTATATTCTCATTTCAAGACACTGTCCATTCCATTCAACTGCTCTTCCAAGTCCTTTGCTGTCTCTGACAGAATTACAATGTCATTGGCAAACCTCAAAGTTTATATTTCTTCTCCATGGATTTTAATACCTACTCCGAATTTCTCTTTTGTTTCCTTTACTGCTTGCTCAATTTACAGATTGAATAACATCAGGGAGAGGCTACAACCCTGTCTCACTCCCTTCCCAACCACTGCTTCCCTTTCATGCCCCTCGACTCTTTTAACTGCCATCTGGTTTCTGTACAAATTGTAAATAGCTTTCGCGCCCTGTATTTTACGCCTGCCACCTTTAGAATTTGAATGAGAGTATTCCAGTCAACATTGTCAAAAGCTTCCTCTAAGTCTACAAATGCTAGAAATGTAGGTTTGCCTTTCCTTAATCTTTCTTCTAAGATAAGTCGTAAGGTCAGTATTGCCTCATGTGTTGCATCATTTCTACGGAATCCAAACTGATCTTCCCCGAGGTCGGCTTCTACCAGTTTTTCCATTTGTCTGTAGAGAATTCACGTTAGTATTTTGCAGCTGTTAGTATTTTGCAGCTGTAACTTATTAAATCTAATTTATTAGGCACAATTCCTGTGTTTTTGTCAGGGTCTGCAGTAGAGTTGCACAGCACATGCCGATAGTCTGTTTATCTGCATGGTTCAGTTTTCCATGATCTTTAATATGGACATGGACTGCGATTGTTGAGTGCTGATGCAAGCCAAGTTAATGACATTTCTCTCTCGGCTTCAGGCTGTGATGGCTTTGGTTACACAGCTTGAGGCTGCAGTGGATGGGTACAACTGTTGTGGGCCGGCCGTGGGGATCCAACGGATGTCCAGCACATCTGACTCCTCCAATCAGTTCTTACTGATGGCCAGCCCAGTTACTACTCGCACTGAGGTTGACCCTTTACCTGTGGTCGAGTGGAAGGTCGCCCTGCGGCGTACCAGGCAGTGAAAGACTTCCCAGGTGGCTGCACATAAGGCCTCCCCGATTTGTCTGACAAACAAGTTCCAGGTGCTGTCTGTGGCTGACACTGTCACTGAGCCAGATGCTATCGCCTGTCCTGTTTCAGAGGAAACCTCTCAGCCTGAAAGATCCACGCAATCACAGAGGGTGAGATTATTGATAATTGGGAGCTCCAATGTTAGGCGTGTCATGGGGAACCTTAGGGACATGGCTGCCAAGAAGGGAAATAAAACCATTGTGCACTCTGTGTGCATACCAGGTGGTGTCATTCTAGATGTGGAACGGGTCCTCCCAGATGCCATCAAGAGCACAGGGTGCACCCAACTGCAGGTGGTTGCTCACATCGATACCAACGATGTGTTTCACTTCGGATCAGAAGAGATTTTCTCTGGTTATAAATGACTAACAGAAGTGGTAAAGGCTGCCAGACTTGCTTGCAAGATGAAAGCAGAGCTGACCATTTGCAGCATAGTCAACAGGAACGATTGCGGACCTGTGGTACAGAGCCAAGTGGAGGGTCTGAATCAGAGGCTCAGACGGTTCTGCGACTGTGTAGGCTGTGGATTCCTCGACTTGCGCCAAAGGGTGGTTGGGTTTCAGGTTTTGCTGAATAGGTCAGGTATCCACTGTACGCAGGAGGCAGCTAGATGGATAGCAGGGGCTGTGTAACATGGACTGGGCAGTTTTTTAGGTTAGAGGGTCTTGGGAAAACACATGGGTTTCAGTCACAAAGGGTGCAGGCCGAACACAGGAAGAATATAGATACAGGAACCATTGGCATAACAGTTGTAACTAGTCATAGCTGTGCTGGGAAAGTACCAGAGCTCTACGTGCTAATAGAAAACACTGATTCTTAAATAATTATAGGCACTGAAAGCTGGCTAAAGTCAGAGATAAGCTCAGCCGAAATTTTTGCGAAGAACCTAAAGGTGTTTCGTAAGGATAGGCTAAACACAGTTGGCGGTGGTATGTTTGTTGCTGTTAGAAGTAGTTTATCTTGTTGCAAAATTGAAGTAGATAGTTCCTGTAAGTTAGTACGGACAGAGGTCATTCTTGGCAACCAGAATAAAATAATAATTGGATCCTTATACTGACCTCCCAATTCACATGATACAGTTGCTGAAAGGTTCAAGGAAAACTTGAGTTTGATTTCAAACATGTACCCAACTCATACGACTATAGGTGATGGTGACTTTAATTTACCCTCAATATGTTGGCGAAAATACATGTTTCATTCCAGAGGTACACACAAAACATCATCCAAAATTGTGCTAAATGCATTCTCTGAAAATTATTTTGAGTAGTTAGTTCATGAGCCCACACGAATAGGAAATGTTTGTGAAAACACACTTGACCTCTTAGCAACAAATAATCGTGGGTTAATAATGAGCATCAAAACGGATACAAGGATTAGTGAACATAGGGTTGTCATAGCAAGATTGAATATTGTAACCCCCAAATCGCCCAAAAATAAACCTATTTAAAATAGCAGATAAAAATTCACTTGACACCTTCCTGAGAGACAATGTCCACTCATTCCAAATTAACAATATACGTGTGGACCAGGTGTGGCTTGAATTCAAAGAAATAGTATCAGCAGCAATTGAGAGATTTATACCAAATAAATTAACAAACGATGGAGCTGATCCTCCTTGGTACACAAAATGGGTCGGAACACTGTTGCAGAAACAACAAAACAAACATGTCTAATTTAAACAGACGAAAAATCCCCAACATTGGCGATCTACAGAAGCTCAAATGCAAGATGCTTATAACAGTTTTCACAATGAAACTTTGCCTCAAAACCTGGCAGAAAATCCAAAGAGATTCTGGTCCCATGTGAAGTATGTTAGCAGCAAGACACAATCAATGCCTTCTCTGCACGATAGCAATGGAGATACTATCGAAGATAGTGCTTCCATAGCAGAGTTACAAAACACAGCCTTCCGAAATGCATTCACAAGAGAAGATGAAGTAAATATTCCAGAATTTCGAATCAAGAACAGCTGCCAACATGAGTAATGCAGAAGTAAATATCCTCGGAGTAGTGAAACAACTTAAATCACTTAATAAAAGCAAGTCTTCTGGTCCAGACTGTATACCAATTAGGTTCCTTTTAGAGTGTGCTGATGCATTAGCTTCATATTTAACAATCATATACAACTGTTTGCTTGACAAAAGATCCAAATCCAAAGACTGGAAAGTTTCACAGGTCACACCAATATTCAAGAAAGGTAGTTGGAGTAATCCCCTAAATTACAGGCACATATCATTAACATTGATATGCAGCAGGATCCTGGAACATATATTGTGTTCAAACATTATGAACATTTCCCGTAGGCTTTTGACACTGTACCACACAAGCAACTTGTAGTAAAATTGTGTGCTTATGGAATATCATCTCAGTTATGTGACTGGATTTGTGATTTCATGTCAGAGAGGTCACAGTTTGTAGTAATTAACAGAAAGTCGGTTTGCAGATGATGCTGTAGTTTATCGACTAATAAAGTCATCAGAAGTTCAAAACAAATTGCAAAATGATTTAGAAAAGATATCTGAATGGTGTGAAAATTGGCAGTTGACCCTAAATAACGAAAAGTGTGAGTTCATCCACATGAGTGGCAAAAGGAACTCAATAAACTTCAGTTACACCATAAATCAGTCAAATCTAAAGGTCGTAAATTCAACTAAATATTTAGGAATTACCATTATGAACAACCAAAGACTGTGTTTTGTTGGCAGGACACTTAGAAAATGTAACAGATCTACTAACGGGATTGCCTACACTAAGCTTGTCTGTCCTGTTTTAGACTACTGCTGCACGGTGTGGGATCCTTACCAGATAAGATTGACAGAGTACATCGAAAAAGTTAAAAGAATGACAGCACATTTTGTATTACCGTGAACTATGGGAGAGAGTGTCACTGAAATGATACAGGATTTGGGCAGGACATCATTAAAAGAAAGGCGTTTTATGTTGTGATGGAATCTTCTCACGAAATTCCAATCACCAACTTTCTCCTCCAAATGTAAAAATATTTTGCTGACACTGACCTACATAGGGAGAAATGATCACCACCATAAAATAAGGGAAATTAGAGCTTTTACAGAAAGATACAGGTGTTCATTCTTTTCGCACACTATACGAGATTGGAATAATAGAGAATTGTGAAGGTGGTTCGATGAACCCTTTGCCAGGCACTTAAATGTAGATGTAGTTGTAGATGTAGAAATCCACATCCAATTATGACTTGAAAATTATGGTACATTCACATTATTCCTATAAAATGACAGTCAGCAATGGTAAATGTATGTGACGACACGGCGATATCTTACAAGAGTAAGACATTGCAACACAACATTTCAACATCAAAAACAGGCACCAGTGTGCGACACTAGTCCACAGCACACCCTGGATTTAATGCTGAGCAGAAGTTGGGAACACTAATCTTATTTTCCAACAGATAGTTGACAATGTAATCACAAAGCAGGTTAAGAAACGTCCCTCTCACACTGAGAATCTCCATAGGGATCCATATCTCAAGAGTGCAAGTCACACAGGTTCAACACACTTGAATGCTTAAAGTTACTTGAAAGTGGTCCACATCTGTTCTCCCATTGCTCCTTATGCAAGTGGACTTACAAAAGGGGCCAACTTAGCAGTGATGTAAGATATTCTCCACCATGTCTTATATGCAGGCATGCAGAGTATTCATTGTTGTTACTTTAAGGTTTAGGGATTAGCAGAAACAACATCAAATTATTTAACACCACGCATCAGAAACTGCACATCACACCTCTCCTTTGTGGTGAATTGTAATGGTGCTTGTACAGGAAAATGTGCTGTAATAGTTCATACAGACATATGTGTTGCTTTGACTCAGTTGGTATAGCACCACACTAGTGGTTGTAGAGTAGTAGTAGTAGTAGATCATTCAACAGATTCGAACAGTATACCCCATGGCAAATCGGTATGATAGATTCATACTATGCATTGCAATAGGCTCACAACAAAGTGTAGTGGTAAATTCAGAAGGATTCTCAGCCAGCTGCACCACAGCGACTCTCATTATCTCGATGGTTGACATTATTATTTTTAAGTAACACTGATTTTCATCATAGGATGGCAATGTAAATTTGATGTTGGTGGAAACAAAATGTTAAACAACAACTATATTTTTAAGTGGTTCCTCACATGAATTATAAGTGTTTTACATTGTAAATAGTACATTTAACATTTCCGGCAGATTTATCTCCATCACTCAGCCATAGCGTCCAGCCCTACTAACTGTCAAGAATATATTGGCCAACTTGACCACCTTGATATAAGACTCAATTGCACTGGTGGAACTCACAGACTGTTATGAATGAATGAATGAAATTTTATTGTCGTTTAGCTATTACAGCAATTGACAAAGTTAAGTTACACATATACAAGTTATACAGCATATATACAAGTGTTCAAGATCAATATGTCACTATTGGTTTTCCATAAAATACAATATTTAAAATGAAATAATATGAAAACATTGCATAATGAATCACTCAGTTAAAGAAATTATGCTGCACTCTCCAAACTGGTACCACTATGATATTTTACAGCAATAAAATTCCTGAAGTGAGTAGCAAGGATTCGCACCTAATCAACTGAATAATTTGTCTTTAAATAAATCAAATTGAGCTTCTACCACATTCTAGTGGCAGTTTGTTAAACATCTTCATACCCACCACTCCGTAGCTGTTCAGTGACTTGGATAATCTGTAGTAAGGTATGTCGAGATGGCTACTATTTCTGGTTCCGTGAGAGTGTACATCTCTTCTATGATGGTACTCTGATAAGTTGCTCTTTATATGCAGTAGAGAAGTGTAAATATACATGTTTATAACATTTAATATTTTTAATAAACGATTTATTGCAGCAAAATAGCCATTATAGTTATACATTAGATGACAATTATTTGAGAGTGAATTACAAGGATGTGTTGAGTGTCTGCGTTTATAACAGTTAATATTTTTAAGATGATAAAGAGTAGTTTGCAGTGGGCCTGTTTATCACTGTTTGTGATAATTCGAATTACTTTCCTCTGAAGTAGCAAACTGTCCTGAAGGTGTGAGCTATTGCCCCATATTAAAAGCCCATAAGATATAATGCTTTGAAAAAAAGCAAAATAGGCTGATCTTATATAGGCCGCAGGTACATGGTTTTTTAAATTCCTTAACAAATTCACCACTCTAGACAGCCTTGCACTAATGTATTTAATATGTGGCTCCCAAGTCAATTTACTATTATGACAATACCTAAGAACTTAACACTATCCATGAAGTCTTCTACTGGCAGAACTCTTAAACTAAATACAGTATTTTGAGTTTTACTCTCATTAAGCAGGAACCAATTGGCTCGAAACCAGACTGATGCCTGTGATATTGTGTCATTTGCCACATTTGTCTGAGCTGATATTGAAAAAAGTGGTATCATCTGCATAGAGAATGGAGTGAGTATTTATGTAAGATGGTAGATCGTTTGTCATTAGGATAAATAGCAGAGGTCCTAATACTGAGTCTTGTGGCACATCGCACTTAACTTCAGCTAGCTGTGATCTCTGTTTACCAATACATACAATTTCTTTGCATTTGCTGAGGAAAGATTTGAAAATGATGTCAACTTCACTGTTTGTGATTCTGTAATAAACTAGTTTGTTGAGGAGTGAAATATGCTCCACACAATCGAAGGATTTGCTTAGATCACAAAATGTAGCCTGAGCAAAATTTTTTCGTTCATAAGCATTAAGCACTTTTTTAATCAGGGAGTCAATGGCATGGACTGTGGATTTTCCCTTCCTAAAGCCAAATTGTACCACAGTAATAATGTTATTACATGTCAGATAATCAAACAACTGGGAGTTGATGATGGATTCCAAAACTTTAAATAAAATAGGTGTCACAGATATTGGGCGATAGCTAGATGGGCAATTTTTGTCTCCTTTTTGTAAATGGGCACCACCCTGGATAATTTTAATACATCTGGGAATACTCCTTCAATTAGACATCTGTTTATACAGTTAGTAAGAGGATATACTATGTGCCCAATTATCTTTTTTAACATATTACAAGAAATACGGGAGGACGACGGTTCAATCCTGCATCCGGCCATCCTGATTTAGGTTTTCTGTGATTTCCCTAAATCACTCCAGGCAAATGCCGGGATGGTTCCTTTGATACGGCACAGCCGACTTCCTTCCCCGTCCTTCCATAATCCGATGAGACCGATGACGTCGCTGTTTGGTCTCTTCTCCCAAACAACCCAACAACCAACTACAAGAAATACCATATATATCTTCACTATCAGAGGGCCTAAAATTATTTACAATAGTTAAAACAACATCTGGTGTGACCTCTGTTAAAAAGAATTTATCTTTCAGGTTGTAGTCTACATTATGATATTTAATTAGATCAGCTACAGTTTCTTGAGGCCTCCCAATGCTTTCCCTAATTTGGTTAACAGATTTTATACAGTAGTAATTAAATTCATCTACTGAAATTTCTACCCCAGCTTTCTGCTTGCTTTTGGCCACTGAATTTATTATAGTCCATGCTTTTTTGCATTTATTTTTTGATGACTCAGTGCTGACTACGTTATGTCATTTTTTGGCCTCATTTAAAGCATACTTATGTTCCTTTTGTGCTCTTGAGTACCTTTGTTTAGCCATATCAGTTTTCTGAAGTCTGTAAGAATCTCTATACAACAACAACCTCCTTTTCATATTGGCCAGTTGAGCAGTATACCATGGATTCTTATCCCTGTGCCTATTACTGTTTCTTTTAAGGTTAACTTTACATTTGCATTGAGGGCAGTTGGTCTCCAATATATTTAAGAAAGAATGAAATAATCTATTGAACAAAGTATTGGCAGAGCCCTGAGCATTATTGTTAAACATATGTGACCAGTCATAATTACTGATTGAGACCATCAAATTAGACAATTTTTCTTGCGTTATTGGTCTTGTGATGACTATTTTAGGCTCTTTAAACTCCTTATAGTCCATATTACCTATGTTTACCCATACTGAGTCATGGTCCAAGAAATCAAAGACAACCACATCTGAAGACAGTAACTCTCTATTTACATTTGTAATTAGTTGTCGAGACAGGCATACTGTCTTGTAGGTTTGCAGTTCATAAAATGAAGCTGAATTGTAGTAACAGGTTTTTAAATTCTTTTACAGTGTGCATGTCTTTGTTTACATCAAATGTGGCATTGATGTCACCACCAATCACTATACTACAGGGTGATTCAAAAAGAATACCACAACTTTAGGAATTTAAAACTCTGCAACGACAAAAGGCAGAGCTAAGCACTATCTGTCGGCGAATTAAGGGAGCTATAAAGTTTCATTTAGTTGTACATTTGTTCGCTTGAGGTGCTGTTGACTAGGCGTCAGCGTCAGTTGATGCTACGATGGCGACCGCTCAACAGAAAGCTTTTGTGTTATTGAGTACGGCAGAAGTGAATCGACGACAGTTGTTCAGCGTGCATTTCGAACGAAGTATGGTGTTAAACCTCCTGATAGGTGGTGTATTAAACGTTGGTACAAACAGTTTACAGAGAATGGGTGTTTGTGCAAAGGGAAAAGTTCTGGACGGCCGAGAACAAGTGATGAAAATGTAGCACGCATCCAGCAAGCATTTGTTCGCAGCCCAGGAAAATCGACTCGCAGAGCTAGCAGAGAGCTGCAAATTCCACAATCAACTGTATGGAGAGTCCTACGAAAAAGGTTAGTTATGAAACCTTATCGTCTGAAATTGCTTCAAGCACTGTTTGCAGCTGATAAGATTAAAAGAATCGATTTCTGTGATTTTATCCTTGCTCAAATGGAAACAGATGAATCTTTCGTTTCAAAGATTGTGTTTAGTGATGAAGCAACTTTCCACACTAACGGGAAAGTCAACCGTCACAATGTCTGTATATGGGGCACTGAGAATCCGTGGGAAACAACTCAGTATGAACGTGACTCGCCTAAGGTGAACGTTTTCTGTGCCATTTCAGCCAATAAAGTTTTTGGTCCCTTTTTCTTCGAAGGTGCTACTGTAACTGGACTACAGTATCTGGAGATGTTAGAGAATTGGCTGTTCCCTCATCTCGAACAAGAAGCACAACAATTCATATTTCAGCAGGATGGAGCGCCACCACATTGGCACTTATCTGTCCGTAACTACCTGAACGTCAACTACCCGAGGCGATGGATCGGCCCCCAGGCAGCCCGTGACAGAGCACTCCATCACTGGCCTCCAAGAAGCCCTGATCTTACCCCCTGCGATTTTTTCTGATGGGGGTATGTTAAGGATATGGTGTTTCGGCCACCTCTCCCAGCCACCATTGATGATTTGAAACAAGAAATAACAGCAGCTATCCAAACTGTTACGCCTGATATGCTACAGAGAGTGTGGAACAAGTTGGAGTATTGGGTTGATATTGCTCGTGTGTCTGGAGGGGGCCATATTGAACATCTCTGAACTTGTTTTTGAGTGAAAAAAAACCTTTTTAAATACTCTTTGTAATGATGTATAACAGAAGGTTATATTATGTTTCTTTCATTAAATACACATTTTTAAAGTTGTGGTATTCTTTTTGAATCACCCTGTATATTTCTTCCACTGAGGACTAAGAAAGAAATTTAGTAAAGTCTCAGGTTTTCCTAAAAAATATTAATGGATTTCCATCTGGTGATCTATAAAGAGATACAATAGCAAGTAACTAGCACTGTACACTATGGAATGCCTGTGTGGTACTGAGAGTGTTGACAGCGATCATGAAAGCTGTAGTTTGGGAAGTATTTTGCTACAGTTGGGGTGTGTTTTTGGATATTTTGGTACAGTTTGAAGACATTTTGATATGCTGTATTTTGATGTAACATATGTGGCATGAAATGTTATGCAGCCTCCACTGCTCAGTTGCCTACTTCAGATAAATTCATCAAAGTCCAAACGTCATCTCAATTTACTTCAGATTTATCAGACCACTTCAGTAGAAGTCTCTGCTATGAAAATTTATCATGTTACTCACATGAGACATTCTAAGAGAGTAAACCACTGAGCTGAGTAATGATATGATGTCACCCTACAGGTACCAACACGAATGGTTCTAAGTTTGGAATCTGTGACATCTTTGATGACATCAGAATGCTTGACCTAAGCATGTGGGCACAGTCCAAAATAATTGTTCCAACTCCCATGGTGCTGTAGTCATATAAGGGTCACTGATCCCTCTCTCATCAGTGACACTGTTGAAGAGATTGCACTGCCTCAAACCCACTCATTAGATATACAGGTGCTAGACTTTTGGTCACTAGACATGTATAAACTTTCTCAAAAAACAACTCCAACCTGCCAGCCCTGACATGTACAACCATTCTCACAATTTGTCTACAGGCTGTGGCATGTCCTCCCAGTCACCATCAGATGACTGCATGGTGTCAGACTATGGTTTTATGCTGACCATGTCAGGAAAAAAGTGACTTGCAAACTCTGTGGCTTGTTTGCGACAGGAGCCAGCCCGGTCACTCCATAACTGTCACAATTTGCTGCAGTAATTTTGCTATGAGCTGTGCTGCATGCACAGTGGAGTCATGCAGCAACTCACCATTTAAAATCTGATCACCAGCAGGTATTTGTTATTTAGCATTTATCATTCCTAGAAAGTTTTCAAAATTTCTTATGTTTTTAATGTTTGTATTTTCTGGAATATTTCAGATTCTTATATATAGCAGAGCCCTGCATTCATGAGGCAGTTCTGTTGTGTCTATATTATATGCTTTCAGTGCTAAGTGTTGTACTTCATTGATGACTGTGCTGTTGGATTTGGACTTGATTGTGGTTACGATGTCACAATATGAAGCAGGTCAAGAGTGGCCAACATGGTTTCTAGCTGTTCATGAAAATGAGCCTACTCCTTCATTACGATACTGCAGTGGCTACAATCTGTATCCATTTCAGTATATGAACTTAGATCTTTCCAGGACAAAAAGACATAGGGGAATGAAGTGCAAGTTAGGTTGTTCATATGTAAAAAGTATATTAGCAACAGTGCAAAGACTTAGATGCATCTGTTGAGGGAGTCACTGTGTCTATTGTTGATAACATGGGATCTGAGATTACCTTACTGAAAGCTATTTAATGGTCACCAGTTCAAGCTGAATAATATGACAGCAGCTTATAGTATGAGATCTGAAGCAGTTTTTGTGGGGCACAGCACCTAAGACTTGTTGGTTAAGTGACTACGTGTTGTACCCCGAGTTCCACCAGGTCACTGTCTCTTATGAATAGGGCCTGCAAATCTACCACTGACTTGCCAGTCACACCCAAGTTGACAAGTGGTGATACATCCTGTATTTCATGGAGAGCAGACAGTACCCATGGGAGAAGATATTACTTGAGGTACCTTTAGTATCTCTTGTATACACCTCTCAGTAGCCTGCCCAAGACACTCATATGCTACAGGTTTCAGTCAGTTGACAGCAATTAGGGCAATTCACAGCTGCTCACAAACAAAAATTAACTTGTCCATTTCCTGAGAACAACATTTGTAGTGTTATGTTTGTCTTAGTTCAGTTTAGTTTGTGTAGTTTTGTGTGGATAATTAGTATAATATGTCATATGACGTGTAAAAGTCAGTTTACAGGCTGTTTAACATGATTAGTAATTAAATATGGCTGTATGCTTAAGTTTTACAAACAAGTTTATAGAACAGTAAAAAAATCAATTTAATAACAAAAGTAAGTATGCTATTGTTCTGCACTACACACAAAAAAGTTAATTGAGATTACTTTGATGGAATGTGAGTATAGGTCAAGAAGAATATTGTGTTGTACAATGCATGTTATGTTACAGTTTTACTCCAACCACTGTTTGGTGGTTGATTGTACCTGCTAGACTTTATCTGCTGTTGCTGGAGCCTATCAGCAATGGACTCTACAAAAGGCACTCACCTTCTTTACCCAGCAATGCTCAACTAAAACCCTCTACTGATTTTTAGGTACCCACCTTACTATTGCCTAAAATCAGGTTGAAACACATCACCTATGCTCTCCTACCAGAGTTAATAAAAATAAATCTTCCATAGCCTCCTTGCACTTGTGAAAAGAATGGGAGAGAACAATTTTGGAACTTAACAGTGTGTGCATTGGTTAACAATGTATGTATCGGTTTGTACGTAATGAAGGCAACCACCTAGCAGACATGGAACCAGCTTAGTAACTCAACAGCACCAGAAATTCAATGAAAAGAGGATCTGAGAAATTACCACACTATCCCTGTCCTCCCACTCATATCCAAAGTATTTGAGAAAAATAGGTGCATAACAGATAATAAATTTTATCACAAAACAATGAAATGGCAGGTATGTTCAGTGACCTTACACAAGTATTTGACTGGGTGGATCACCTCATGCTGCTTCACAAACTAGACTGATACGGTATCAGACAAAGTGATCTGCAGTGGCACCAGTCTTACCTGACAAACAGGAAGCGAAGGATAATCATAAAATATAATGCTATAGATCATGCATCTCAATGGAACATAATTTTGCAAGGAGTCCCTCAACCCTCAGTCTTAGGGCCATCTCTTTTACCTTTTACGAAAATGATTTACGTCTCAGTATCAGTGCTCAGTTAGTCATGGTTACCAATGATACTTCAGTACTTATTGAAAAAGAAAATGCAAGATAAATCATGGATAGTGTCATGAACGCAATAAACAACCTGAAATCATGGTTCCAGCAACATGGTCTTAGCATTCACATTTAAAAGACACTATTCTCACAATTTAAAACAAAACAATCAAAAATCAATACAATACATAAAAATCAAGTTATGAAAGAAGCTCAGTACATCAAATTCTTGGATTAAACTTAGACAAAAATCTAAACTGGCGAGCACACATACAAATAGATTGTGTGGCTACTAAATTAAACAGTCTTGGTTTTGCAGTGGACATACTACCTGGGGTAACATTCATAAAGAGCAGGAATGTGGTGTGTCACCATTACTTTGAATCCATGATTAGATATGGTTTAATTTTTGAGGGGAATTCAATGTCATGAATATTGCTATTTCAAAAACAACTCATTAGAAAATGTGTGGTGCCCATCCAAGAGTGTCCTGTTGCCCATTATTCAAGTACCTAAAATCTTCCCTATCTCTACATTGTACATACTTCAAATTATTATCTTTTTGCACAGTAATCCTAAACTAAATGAAGAAAATCATTTCAAACAAATGTACAACACTAGGCAAAAATAAAATTTCATGCTTTCAAAACACCTCTTAAAACTCTACCAACAGGAACAACAATACATGGTTGAAAACCTACAAGGAGACATCTGAGTATGGAGATAGGTTCACTGAAGAGAAAAATACATGATCCTCTGGTCGAAAATGCTACTACTCAGTGGAGGAATTAATGAATGATAAGAAGATAATCTGAACACTGCCTGTTTAATATCATAGTGTAGTGTTTAATATTGTATTTATAAATTAATGTGTGGCAAATTTAGATGCCAAGTACTGGTACATCATAAGAGAAACTATTTAATAATATTATTGTGTTACATACAAAACTGTGCTTGTAAAACCATGGTAGAGAATTAAGTAACTATCAATATCGTAAGACAAAAATTGACATGTGCCCTGTAAAGTACAATCAGATTATCTATAAAATGAATGTTATGAGATGAATACCACACAATCCTCAACAGGTCAGTCATCAGTCAAATTCCGTACACATTAGTTTAATTATGACCATACTGATGAGCTTGAAACAAATATCATATTCTTCTTTTCTAAATTATAAGTTTACTGTGGGTAGTTCTCATGTTTCCTTTCTCACCACCATATTTTCTTCTCTAAAACTGGTCACACATGCTAAATAATTTTCACGTTGCATGACATTGCAGAAGCAAAATATTTATTGATCTTCGAGTGTTTTCCAAACAATTACCTAAACTGAAGTATTCTGTTGTGTAAAGTTTTGTAATTGAATCATATATATCCATGAACACAGTAAGTAAAATGCGGAAATAACATTTGAAAGGAGATTATACTGCTGAGCATAAAACATTATTAATTAATTAATTCCTAAGAATTCTTCAAATTAGTAGAATTTGTTGCATTTTAGGTAAGATTCTAATACTTTCTTCCATTTATTTAATTGTGGTGACTGAGCTGACAATGGAAATCAATGTCAGAACTTGTTGCAAAATTTTCTATTTGTCATTATTATGAATGAGGAGTAACCCTGAAGAAGATAAATCCAGCAGGTGACTCTTTGTAGTGTCAGGTATTTGCAAATCCCACCTCATGTTACGAGGTGCATTCAAGTTCTAAGGCCTCTGATTTTTTTTCTCCGGACTGGAAAGAGATAGAAACATACGCATTGTTTTAAAATGAGGCCGCGTTCATTGTCAATACGTCCCAGAGATGGCAGCACTGTACGGCAGATGGAATTTTACTGCCAGTGGCGAGAATGAGAACTGTTTTAAATACTTAAAATGGTGACGTTTTCGTTACTTGAACAGCGTGCAATCATTCGTTTTCTGAATTTGCGTGGTGTGAAACCAATTGAAATTCATCGACAATTGAAGGAGACTTGTGGTGATGGAGTTATGGATGTGTTGAAAGTGCGTTCGTGGGTGCAACAGTTTAATGAAGGCAGAACATTGTGTGACAACAAACCGAAACAACCTCGGGCTCGCACAAGTCGGTTTGACGACATGATCGAGAAAGCGGAGAGAATTTTTTTGGGGGATCGCCGAATGACTGTTGAACAGATCGCCTCCAGAGTTGGCATTTCTATGGGTTCTGTGCACACAATCCTGCATGACGACCTGAAAATGCGAAAAGTGTCATCCAGGTGGGTGCCACGAATGCTGACGGACGACCACATGGCTGCCCGTGTGGCATGTTGCCAAGCAATGTTGACGTGCAACGACAGCTGAATGGGACTTTCTTTTTATCGGTTGTGACAATGGATGAGACGTGGATGCCATTTTTCAATCCAGAAACAAAGCGCCAGTCAGCTCAATGGAAGCACACAGATTCACCGCCACCAAAAAAATTTCGGGTAACCGCCAGTGCTGAAAAAATGATGGTGTTCGTGTTCTGGGACAGCGAGGGTGTAATCCTTACCCATTGCATTCCAAAGGGCACTACGGTAACATGTTTTGAAGAACAAATTCCTTCCTGCACTGCAACAAAAACGTCCGGGAAGGGCTGCGCGTGTGCTGTTTCACCAAGACAACGCACCCGCACATCTAGCTAACGTTACGCAACAGTTTCTTTGTGATAACAACTTTGAAGTGATTCCTCATGCTCCCTACTCACCTGACCTGGCTCCTAGTGACTTTTGGCTTTTTCCAACAATGAAAGACACTCTCTGTGGCCGCACATTCACCAGCCGTGCTGCTATTGCCTCAGCGATTTTCCAGTGGTCAAAACAGACTCCTAAAGAAGCCTTCGCCGCTGCCATGGAATCATGGCGTCAGTGTTGTGAAAAATGTGTACGTCTGCAGGCCGATTACGTCGAGAAGTAATGCCAGTTTCATCGATTTTGGGTGAGTAGTTAATTAGAAAAAAAATCGGAGGCCTTAGAACTTGAATGCACCTCGTAAATTCCTGGTGTTTAGTATTATAGAGAGAAGCCTATTGAACATGAAACCTGCTAAATGGTGCACATCTTTCTGTCCATTGCTTGAGGATGTGTTATTCAAGTGCATATAATTTTTCTGTCTAGCATTCACTGAATGAATGTTGCAATGTTTTCTGAATGAGTCACTATTAGCAACAACAAGTCTCATTATGGAATACATGTACATGGACACCAGAGTTAGAATTCTGAGACACCAGAACAATAGCTTTTTATTTATTTATCTATTTATTTCTTTAGTCATTTGTAAACATATTAAAGTGTATGGACGTTGTCAGTTTGTGTACATTAACATAGTTATACCATTTTTCGTTACACCCAGTTTACAAATTGATACCTCAGATAAGAGTCTTTTTCTGGGCTAGGAATATTCTTGGTGAGTGCACAGAATCTCCCCAAAATATAATACTGTACAATATAATACAATGAAAGTAAGGAAAGTATACAAGAATGTCCTGAAGAAGTGTGTTCTGCAGTTTGTAAATATTGGAAGTATATATGGAGAGCATGTGAATTTGAGCCAGTCAGAGTTTCAATTTCTTTCCTCTTTTCTTTTCTTCCAGAAACCTTTCCATTAATTCACTGTTTTCCCCTCTTTTTCTCTGTCTCTTTTTTTCTTGTTGTTTCTCTTCTTGGGATTTGTTCAATTTCTGTGTTTCTGATTTTATTTCTGAATTGTTTTCTGTCCTTAATTTTGTCTTCTGAGTGCTCCAATAACAGCAGCTCATCTTGTGTTTCTTTCATTTAACTATCTTTCAATTTACTTCCATTAACGGTGTTAAATTTTTCTTAGTAAGTCTGTTTTCATCCATCATACATAGGTCTCTGTAGAACTGTAGGCATCTTTCCCTTAACTTATCTCAGATGTTGTCTTATTTTTGTAGAGTTCCTTTGTAGGTTGACTTACTCAAATTCTGTCTCTGGGAATAGTGCCATGGATGTTTCTAAGAGTTTTCTGTTCTTGTTCTCAGTGCCATGAATTTTTATCATTCCTCTAATTACTGTGGTTTCTGCCACATGTAAGAGATCTGGTGAAACATTCATGTTGCAGTATCATAATTTTATATTTATGAAATACTGGTCATTTGTTGCATAGATTCCATGTCAGTTTGTATATCTTTTGCAGTTTGAATACCCTTTCTGTATTGGAAATCATGTTCAGTCCTTTGGGTTGGGAGGTTTCTCCTTCCCACTTGTGGTAAGTGACCTATGAGGCTTCCCATACTGTGTTTTCAGTTATTCATTTGTTGTTGATGTAGTATTAGGCACTTACCCACCAATAGTGGTGTCTGCATTACAGTAAACAAAAGGTCTTTCAAAATACATTTATGGTACCTATAGCATATAGTGTTTTGTAGTACATACTATTTCTACTAGTGAAAAGCATATCCTGCTAAATATTTTGGAAAAAACTGAAATTTTCTCACGTTTGATGAAACATCTGAACATAATTTTGATCCCTTCAGATAATGAAGTAGGCGTACTCATTTGCTGCGCCCAAATGCGCATTATTGAACTGACAGATATATTGTCTTAAAATATTTGCTGCACAAGATGTGTTGATATACAGCAAATATCCCTGAAATGGCACTTAAACCTCATCACCCTGCACACCCCAAAGCTTTAATACAGCCTTTCTTGATGTTCCCATGGGAATGCAATCAAAGATATGGAAGCATTTGCGATATAACACTCTTTGTCAAGTTTTAAACTAGAATTCTTACTTCCTAGTTTATAGTTATACACATTCCTAGAGGGGACTTTGCTCCATCTACAACATTAACTTCAAAATGCTCAGATAAGTCTTGATAACAGTTTGTTTTTCATCAAAGTGTTATCACAAAAGACATAAAAACCATCATGATACAAAGCAACAATTTTAAGATTTTTACCTGACCATTAAATGAATGAACAACTTTTATGAGTATTCACATTAGCTAGGTCTAAAAGTATACTTTTTGCCTTTTCATTCCACTGTCTAGCTGACCATTTTAAACCATAGTTGATCTCAGATATTTTATTACCTTTTCATACAAAACCGTTTGGTTGTTTTGTGAGAAGAGTTTTAGGATAAAAATGATTAATTTTAAGATCAGGCTTTACAGCTAAACTGCGGGGAGATCTAAGAGTACTTTAGCTTACAAATGATGAAAATGTTTCATCATAATCTATACCAAACATTTGAGTAAATCCCTTTAGCAGCAAGTCTAGCATGATAGCGTGCTGCGCAATCTGCACCCCTTTTCAACTTACTTACACATTTGTTTTCTATACCTCCACTCTTTGGTGGATCCACCATTGTTCTGGACTCACTTTATTTCCTCTTCCATGGTCTTTATCCATTCTTTACTGCCACTCCTTAACATGGCATTTCCCAGGTTGAAAGTATCTTCTCCTGAACTAGAAGAATCACTTACAAATAGGTGAAATAATATGGGTACTCCTTGAGTTTGCCTATGTGAACTGACCTTCTGATTTGTCCATCATCTTCTGAGCATTGAGGTCCATCAGCACCATCTCAGTCTTCTCTGTGGCTGCCAGTGACTTAGCACCTTGGGTACAGTCCAGGTCTTGATCAGTGTCTGCAGTATCACTCCCACCATTGATGACTTCCAATACTTCCTCTGACTCACCCCATCCAGCAAGCCATTCACTTGTCCAAAACACACAGTAATCTTTACTTTGAGCTGCTGACCTGGTATCGTCCGGAAAAAACAATATTTCTGCCTTTGACTATTTTCTAGGGACTCTGTGGGTCAGTTAGTCTGTAACTTTTGGACATTTCACCATAACCGAAAAAAGTAAGTCTGTTAGTCTTGGTCTCCTAATCTCTTATATTTTGATATAAGGGCTCGACAACCAAATACTTTTAAATGGTTAAAAAAAATATTATTGTCAAGCACACATGAGTTACACTTATCAAAAAGTCAGAAGGACAACATTTCAACTTGATGCCTCCACTCCGTAAACATGACTTAAGTCCTGTGTCAACTCTGACATGACCAAGTGTACTCTATCCTAAGTGTTCCAAGTTACTAATTTTACTAACAGCCAGAGCATGCTCAACTGACACAGGCTGAACATTTTTAGTTAATAGATGCCATTTGACTACTTCTACATCTACATTTATACTCCGCAAGCCACCCAACGGTGTGTGGCGGAAGGCACTTTACGTGCCACTGTCATTACCTCCCTTTCCTGTTCCAGTCGCGTTTGGTTCGTGGGAAGAACGACTGTCTGAAAGCCTCCGTGCGCGCTCTAATCTCTCTAATTTTACATTCGTGATCTCCTCGGGGGGTATAAGTAGGGGGAAGCAATATATTCGATACCTCATCCAGAAACGCACCCTCTCGAAACCTGGCGAGCAAGCTACACCACGATGCAGAGAGCCTCTCTTGCAGAGTCTGCCACTTGTGTTTGTTAAACATCTCCGTAACCCTATCACGATTACCAAATAACCCTGTGACGAAACGCACCACTCTTCTTTGGATCTTCTCTATCTCCTCCGTCAACCCGATCTGGTACGGATCCCACTCTGATGAGCAATACTCAAGTATAGGTCGAACGAATGTTTTGTAAGCCACCTCCTTTGTTGATGGAATCCAATCAACTACAAAGTAGCTCACCCCTTTTGAGCATCTTACATGTATTATTGTCAAAAACAATATTTACGCCTCTCTTAACCAAAGGAGACACTGACAAAAATTTCTGGGAAAAGCCAGGGACAAGAATAACATAACTGACAATAGAATTTCCTTTCCCTTCACTTACTAGTTAAACATTATCAGCACACTACAATTTTTTGTTTGCAGTTTTCTGGCACAAAATCTCGAAACCACACCTTTCTTGAAGTCAAGTCAGCGATCCACTCTTTCTCGTTGAAATCTGACACACAGTGCACAAAACAATGACTTGTTAACTTCCTTGGAATCCTTCTTTGAGTATGCGCCAGCCGAGGTGGCCGAGCAGTTCTAGGCGCTACAGTCTAAAACAGCATGACCGCTACAGTTGCAGGTTTGAGTCCTGCCTCGGGCATGGATGTGTGTGATGTCCTTAGGTTAGTTAGGTTTAAGTAGTTCTACGATCTAGGGGACTGATGACCTCAGAAGTTAAGTCCCATAGTGCTCTGAGCCATTTGATCCATTTTTGAACCTTCTTTGATGATCTGAATTGACCATAATTTAGGCGATTGAAACATTTTATTTTTTTAATTTCTTGTCTTTGGAAAACTGCTGCTCTGATTTCTTACAGTCCTTTGTGAATGAAGCACACTCACCACCATCTTTGTCCAAGTTGAACTATTCTTTCACACTTCCATTTAGCAGCTTTTATTTCATGTTTTCCAGTGTGAAATTTTCATCTGCTGTACTGGATTCTATGCCCATCCAATAAGGCAGATAAACTTTTGGTAAACCTCTCGACAGAATGTGTATAATTAGTCCATTATCAACTGGCTTGCCCATGCTGCATAGTTTTTTTGACTAAATCCAGAATATGGGCAACCTAATTCTGACCATTTCCTTTACAAGCAGATAATAAGGTGTCCCACCTAGCATCCCAGTGATCCATTCACCTGGTTTTATTCTTATCAGCAAACAATTTTTCTAGGGTGTCCTGAGCTAATTTTGCCTTTGTTGTGTTTTCCATATGTGCATACAGAGATTTGTTGATATGCAAAAGAATAAGTGTCCATGTGTTGTTACTGACTATCTCTTTAGCTACAAATGTCTCAACTGCCGAATTATTAGCAGCTCTGGGAAGTGGAACTGTCATAGAGGAGTGGTGCAGATGTGCCTCTTTGGATGCACACTTGTCTCACACCCAGCATCAATTAAGAATAGGTCACTGGATTTCCTGTCCTTTACAAATAGTCAAGATGAGCCTGCAACTGCTGACAGTATTGCATTTCTGCTGCACTTCAGACGTTTTGAGTGGCCTGCATGACTGCGTGTGCCTATTGGCATTCATCAGTTGAGTTTGGGTAGAGACATGGGCTTGTGCATTGTCTTTCTGCCTTACCTAAGCATCAATAGGCCAACAATATTTTAAATTCTGTCATTTACTATTAAAGGCTTGAAAATGGTTGTTATCTTCCTGTCTCTGTAGCCTGGCATTCATCATAGCTAACTTGTTCATACATGGCTCTTTCCCCAGCACTTCCGTTTGTGGCAAAGCAATGCATGAGTCCAGCCTCCTTGCCACTGCAAGTGTCAGAATGTGAAGTTTTGTGCCTTACAGCATAACCTCTTCAACTGCTGCACAAGAATTATTGCCCGTACATGCAATGGCGATAGCATGTGTCTTGTGCACCAAATCATCACTAGGACGCTCCGTGAAGATGGATAGAATAGACCTAACATTTTGGGCAATGTTTGTAAACAAAAAATCTTCATTCTCTAGTTAGATAGGAGCTTACAGGTCACCAGCATTTGCAGTAAACAATGTACTTATGAGGAAGAACCACTGGTAAAAGGATCACTTTCAATAATTCTGTGTAGTTGCTACTCTGGTGGTAACACAAAATGGTGGAGCACTGCCTCTTTAAAAACAACATATGGCTGTTGGTGGAAAACCTCACCCAAAAGCTCGATAACACTCAAATCCAGCTGTAATAGAATCAACGTAAATTGATTTGTGTTCAACATCAGTCCGTGTAAATGAAAGATGCTCTGAGCCAATAGGAACAGATTTTCCCTCTCTCCCCTTCTTAAAACCCAATTGCCTCTCATTCCAGGTCTGTACATCATAGTTAAAGGCTAAAGTGCTATTAGCAGGGTCCAGCCCCTGCCCGTGGCCAGAATAAAAACATAGGTAGACTGTTTTGTTTGAAAGTAAGTATATGTCTGTCAGGTATTAATAATAATGCTGTTGTTAATATACTTCTCTATACTTATGTTTTGTTATTTTTCCCAGCAATGCAATAAATAATTGATCTAGAACTAGCAGAACTGCAAGTGTTGCCTACACCACTATATAAACAGGAGTCCATAGTCAGTCTTCCAGATTTATCAGACCTGCTACCACCACCAACACCACCACCACCACCACCACCACCACCACACTTGACACTACTGGAACTTCCTCAACTCGCTGAATCTCAGTTAAGTGCCAGCAGAACACTGCTATTTGCCAATACATATAATTTGACTGCCACTGGCTCTAAAATGTGTGAATGTTGGCCTAACACCTGACAGTGACTCTGATCTAGTAATTTAAGTAGAAAACATTCAACACATTTTGATTTCAGTGCAGTATTTGTGATATGAATGGGACTATCTATGTGTCTATGTATCTATGTGTCCGCAGCTCATGGTCTCACGGTAGCGTTCTCGCTTCCCGAGCACGGGGTCCCAGGTTTGATTCCCGTCGGGGTCAGGGATTTTTCCTGCCTCAAGATGACTGGGTGTTGTGTCGTCTTCATCATCATCATTCATCTCCATTACGGTCAGAGGAAGGCAATGGCAAACCACCTCCACTAGGACCTTGCCTAGTAAGGTGGCGCGGGTCTCCCGCGTCTCTCTCCTACGCTCTGTAAAGAAGTATGGGACACATCATCATCGTCATCATCTGTGCAGTATGATAGAGCATACAGTGAATAATATGGTGGTGGAGTATGATCCATCCCATATACATATCAACATCCATATGTTTGGGAGTAAAGTTTCAGTAGTTGATACATATAGAGAAGCTGTACCTGAATTAACATCAGGGACACATACATTTACATAAAACATTCTGATGTTGTGAATTTGAATGATCTATGCTGTGTATTAATGATTACTTTGAAGAGACTAAGCCATTGGTGTTGATATGTTGGAGCTGCATTCTATGATTTTGTAGAATATGTATCCAGGCATAGTGTAAATATGGGGCAACCAGAACAGTGTATAAATACCTGTATTCATCCAGTGCCAAAAGTGGGATGTGTTGAGCTTTTAACTATAAAATCACTAGAAGGGAATTTAAGGATTAAGTTCCTATGTATTATGTGGCTCCTGTAGGCCTGAATATGATTCAAGCCAAATTTAAGGAGTATAGAAAGTAATATCTAGCTAAATATTTCAGAAGTGAATGATTGTAAGGATGTATATATCTAAATTTTTAAAAATGTCCTACAAAAATCGTTCTTTTTCTCCACTGCATCCCAGTCCTATAAATCAGATGTTTTTTGGTCTCCACACTGTAGTGAGAAGGCAACCAACAGCAGAGTTATCCTGTGATAATTCATTGTGTAGGATACTTTGACAGTATAAATTGATGATGTCATGGCATATTCTGCAAAAAAAGCTGGCAAAGTTGTTGCATGCATGTCACATTGAAGGAGATATGAAGATGGTAAGGTAATGACCACAGTTCTCTCTTCTAATCATCAATATTTTATTACACAACAAATGTACAGGTCGAAGACTAGGTTGGAACTGAGGTCCAGAAAGTATACAAAACAAAGCTCAACTCGAAGACAGAGTACACATATAATGTTCTGGCCTATTGATCAACGCCACATAGCTCCCCCCTGCAGTATGGAGTATGTATCCGAAGACGGGAGGGGGGGGGGGGGGGGGAAGACGGGGTTGGCGAGAGTTTAAGTGGGTGGGTTACAGTGAGTTCCTCCACGTCTAACGGCATGGGCTGTGTGGGAGGAGAGTGTGCAGCAAATCCTGGAATGCTGATGCTGAAGTCTTGAAGTGACGATGGCAGTCGTAGCCGTTGGCCAATGTGGGAGTGCTGGTGTGGAACGGTGTCATCGGCAGGGAACCTAATGATCACCTTTCCACTTGGCCTAATGCAAGCATGTAGGTTGCCACACGCAGCACTTCGAGAGATTTTGAAACATTGCACTACACGTTGTGACATACCACCTAACGAGTTACACAAATTGTCACATGCAAGCAGCACTAATGTGGTATCACCACTAACGATGACAGATAAACCACAAATGCCATTAGGATGAATGTGGGTAGACAGCTTGTAAGTGGCGCCTGCTAACGGAGAGGCATGCTGAGCCGGTGGGGTGGGGAAACCGTAGCTCGGTGAGGGCGGTGCGCGAATAAACAGCTGATGGCGGTAAATCAAAAACATTAACCTGCGCCTGGGAAGTTAGCTGCCCAAGCGAGGAGGGGGATGAATGTGCGTTCGAATTAACACAGTTAGAGCTGGCGGGAGTGTGGACACTGTACAGTTTATGTGGCACAAAGTCACAAATGCACTCGGGCGCGAGAACTCTGTAGTGGCACCGACTAACCTTGTGTATTGCCGAGGCATCATCTGCTGCAAGTTGCTGCCGTGCCGAAGATAACTCGTTACTTAAGTTGTTGGGGCGACGGTGTAGCTCAAGTTGTTCCAAGGGCAGGTGTGTAGTATCGACACGCTCCGTGAGCCAGTTATTGGTCCATGACAAGAGCTCGGAGGAGGGGTTATTACACTTCCTAGCCAGGTGGACCTGTTTAGCAGTACTATTGACACTCGACGAAGCACACGGGATGTGTTCCTGCATAGGGTGGTAGAACACTGTATTCTTGATGAGGTCAGGCCACAGTTTGTGGTGTCGTAGAAAGTCGATGCCCAAAATGGGATCGTTGATGTCAGCCACCAGGAAGGACCACTTCAGGTTGCACTCAGGCGAGAGGGACACTGCATATGAAGTAGAACCTAAGCACGACAAACTAGATGAGTTTACAGCATGTAGGACAGTTTTGTGTAGTATGATCTTTTCGACAGCAATTCGAGATGGAAGTAGGGAAACATCTGCACCCTTGTCGATGAGAAAGTTTATGCCAGAGTTGAAGTTGCGGATGTAGACTCGTCCATTCGAAGCATTAGTGTTGGACACAGAATGGAACGTATTACGGCGCCTGTTGTTTACGTTGCAGGAGGTGGCACCGCTGCCTACCTGCGGTTGAAGTTTTGGTAGGAGCACGGCGGTTTACAATTTCGTGCTTGTTCCCCTAATTTTGCATGGAAGAAACAGTATTTATGGGCGGGTGTCTGCTCCTGCGAGTGGTCAGATCGAGGCAGCCCAGAATCTTCCACAGAGTCAGATGTGCTGTTGTTGACAGACTTAGTTTTAGTGGGACGTCGACGTTGGGGCCCTGGTTGTGGTTGAAAACTGGCGTAGCTGCCGGACTGCTGGGCGAGGCGTTCACGTAGTAGAGCGGAGTAAGCTCAGCCAGTGGCGTGCAAGCATTCGCTATTTGGTCTGTCTTTATTGGCAGAGATGGCAGTTTGAACAGACAGATGCAGCTTTTCTGTCCAAATCTCAGTGAGCATGGCGTCTGGCATGTCACATTCATCGGTGAGAAGTCGAAGGCATCGCCACAGCTGGGACAGAGATCTGTCGCCGAGGCATTCTTCATAGACAAGCTGTCGAACATTTTCTCTTCTTGTCTTGGAGACACGTTCCAGTATTGCTTGTTTAGCTGTAGCATACTTCTCGTTCGGAGGAGGTGACTTAACCAGGTCATAAATTAAGTCGACACAGTCGTGGAGGTGGTTCGTGAGGCATGTGAAACGGGCATTGTCATCAAGTGCACAGACACTGAAAGTTTGCTCGACCAGGTTGAACCAGAATTCCGGGTGAGCAGGTTCGAATGCCAGAAGTTTTGGTAGATTCGATGAACTGGTGCTCGAAGAATGCGGGCTGCTGCTCACAGACGCTGGAGTAGGCAAGTCAAAGTTAACTCTGCGTCGTGAGGGCGGTAGAGAGGAAGCAGACGTGCCGTCTGTTTTCATGGTAGCTGGAGGGGAAGCGAAATCTGTTAGCAGGAAGCCCAGCGTGTAGTGAAGCAGGACTGGTTGTTGCGACGGAAGGTCAAAGTGGTCACGGCAGTTGCTTGACAGGTTATTATGCAACTGGTCCTCCACATCTGCAGCGAAATTGTCCCTCACAGAATCACTGATGAGCTTGGTGGAACGTGACGTGCTCAGATTACTGCATTGATGAACACTCGGAGTAACAGGCTGGCGAATGTCATTCACATAGTGTGAAACTGGCACGGAGTGATACACACGTGGAGCTTGCACATTCAAAAAGGTGTCCTGTTGTGGCACAATATGAAAACTATGCTCCCCACTATTTACAGTACTTGCATTAAAGTTCGGTATCAGTGTGTAGTGGTTTCTTGTACTTCTGTGCAGCGAAAACTGAAGCACTTCAGGGCTAACAAAGCTGGAGTTGGAGACCGCTGGTGTCATGTTCAAAACCACTGCACCTGACGAGGTCCTTGGGTTCTCGAGGCTATAGGACTGCGGAAATTCACGTTGGGCACTGACTACAGCTCGTGCGCTTGAATTTAGTTGCTGTTGCTGGTGAAAATTGGGCGGCAGTGGCGTGTTGTAGAAGGCCATTGTGTAGTGGACAAAGGTCCATGCGGAACGTGGAAGCTGGTGTGGTAGTCACTTTGTACTCGGTTTGTCGGATTATTCGAACTTCGGGGTCACCACTGAAGGAGATATCAAAGTGGTAAGGTAATGACCACGGTTCTCTCTTCTAATCATCAATACTTTTATTACACGACAAACGTACAGGTCGAAGACTAGGTTGGAACTGAGGTCCCGGAAGTATACAAAACAAAGCTCAACTCGAAGACATAGTACACAAATGATGTTCTGGCCTATCGATCCATGGATCGACGCCACAGCATAATGCGTCCTCGGCTCGCTACTGAAGTACCGCACACACATGCGTCAGCAGTGTGCCTGCTCCCCAGGTAAGATTATGAAAGTCTCAGCTGGTCTCTTGGTGACTACTGCAGTTTTCTTTTTCACACTGTGCAGCAGTGAAGTTATTCAACAATGTGCTTCCATTTTAGCAAGATGCAAATCACATAAACTGTATATGATCCAAGTGTCCAAACATTAATATGAGATATGTTTACTGGTGTGTGTAAACCAGTAAGTGAAGAGTATGTCAGCCAGTGCTCTCTGGCAGACTTAAAAAGATCCTTAAGTACAATTAACCTACCACAACACAATATTTAAACAAATAAACTCCTGCTACATGTCACATCTGCATCACCCCTACATTACTAGTGTGTGTAAAACCAAGCATGTTGTCCTATCAATAGAATTACTGTGTTTTGGATAAAATAATTTTGGGTATTGAACCACAACATTGTAACTACTAAAACAGCTAACTTGCCGATATTTCAAATTACTTGCGGCAGTCCTCTTCCGGATGGTTCACTGCTGTATACTGGTGAATGTCTTTCTTTACATACTGTTATTTTCAGTTATCTAGTGTCTACCAATGTCTCATATCTGTGATGTCATTGGACAATTTAAAGAGATTGTTATGGCAGTGGCTGTATGGTACACTATTGCCTATGCCGGAAGGCAACTCTAGTAGAGATGACTGTATCAGTTTTCTGTTACCTGTGCCACTCTGGTAATGATTGGTCAGCAACCCTTGTTGGTGGTTGGAATGCAATAGCAAATCGGCAGCTTGTTTCCAGGGAATGGTGTTTTCCTGCAGTGAGGTTTTATGCCTGCATGGCAGTTCTCTCACGGTTGCTGTCTACACTGCCAAACCCCAGCCAAATGGTGCCGCTGGCCAGTGAACACACATGATCCACTGGGCTGGAATCGCTGGCAGCCAGACCCCAGGTAACTTGTAACCATACTCCCTGTTCATGTTGTTAGCGTGTTTAATTATTTCAGTAGCCTCTCTTATTTTCCATTGCTGCAAACACAGCTGGTGAGGAAGCACGCAAGGTTCTTGAAACTTGGCAGGATGGCCGCATTGCTAATGATGTTCCACTTCAGCTGACTTGTTAATCTGTCCCAGTCATATGTAACTTTCATGCTAGAAAATGGGAGTGTTAATGGGTCTCCTGGTTTCACCAACATAGATTTTGTGGCATTCACACCAAAGTTCATACACATGTGCAATGAGGAGAGCATTCACGGGATCCTTAGTGGGTGTCAACAAATCTTGCGACCACTCTGATATGTACACTCCTGGAAATTGAAATAAGAACACCGTGAATTCATTGTCCCAGGAAGGGGAAACTTTATTGACACATTCCTGCGGTCAGATACATCACATGATCTCACTGACAGAACCACAGGCACATAGACACAGGCAACAGAGCATGCACAATGTCGGCACTAGTACAGTGTATATCCACCTTTCGCAGCAATGCAGGCTGCTATTCTCCCATGGAGATGATCGTAGAGATGCTGGATGTAGTCCTGTGGAATGGCTTGCCATGCCATTTCCACCTGGCGCCTCAGTTGGACCAGCGTTCGTGCTGGACGTGCAGACCACGTGAGACGACGCTTCATCCAGTCCCAAACATGCTCAATGGGGGACAGATCCGGAGATCTTGCTGGCCAGGGTAGTTGACTTACACCTTCTAGAGCACGTTGGGTGGCACGGGATACATGCGGACGTGCATTGTCCTGTTGGAACAGCAAGTTCCCTTGCCGGTCTAGGAATGGTAGAACGATGGGTTCGATGACGGTTTGGATGTACTGTGCACTGTTCAGTGTCCCCTCGACGATCACCAGTGGTGTACGGCCAGTGTAGGAGATCGCTTCCCACACCATGATGCCGGGTGTTGGCTCTGTGTGCCTCGGTCGTATGCAGTCCTGATTGTGGCGCTCACCTGCACGGCGCCAAACATGCATACGACCATCATTGGCACCAAGGCAGAAGCGACTCTCATCGCTGAAGACGACACGTCTCCATTCGTCCCTCCATTCACACCTGTCGTGACACCACTGGAGGCGGGCTACACGATGTTGGGGCGTGAGCGGAAGACGGCCTAACGGTGTGCGGGACCGTAGCCCAGCTTCATGGAGACGGTTGCGAATGGTCCTCGCCGATACCCCAGGAGCAACAGTGTCCCTAATTTGCTGGGAAGTGGCGGTGCGGTCCCCTACGGCACTGCGTAGGATCCTACGGTCTTGGCGTGCATCCGTGCGTCGCTGCGGTCCGGTCCCAGGTCGACGGGCACGTGCACCTTCCGCCGACCACTGGCGACAACATCGATGTACTGTGGAGACCTCACGCCCCACGTGTTGAGCACTTCGGCGGTACGTCCACCTGGCCTCCCGCATGCCCACTATACGCCCTCGCTCAAAGTCCGTCAGCTGCACATACGGTTCACGTCCACGCTGTCGCGGCATGCTACCAGTGTTAAAGACTGCGATGGAGCTCCGTATGCCACGGCAAACTGGCTGACACTGACGGCGGCGGTGCACAAATGCTGTGCAGCTAGCGCCATTCGACGGCCAACACCGCGGTTCCTGGTGTGTCCGCTGTGCCGTGCGTGTGATCATTGCTTGTACAGCCCTCTCGCAGTGTCCGGAGCAAGTATGGTGGGTCTGACACACCGGTGTCAATGTGTTCTTTTTTCCATTTCCAGGAGTGTAGGTCTCATTCCTGTGTGATACAGAACCTTGCCTACATGGTCGCTGATGCCTCTCACATAGCAATAACTTATATCAGAATCTAATGATGTCATGTAATTTTCTGTAAGCATTACAAATCATGACCACGGCCCAGTATTCCAAAACACATACATAAAATAAGATACTTGAATGTTTAGGAAATGCTGCTATGCATCATTTAGCAAGAAATGTGTATCATGTCCATATTATCCTCACTTTATTAGTGTGGTGTCACTATAACATTGCCTTAGTATAATAAACAATGGCAAACTGGAGTATTTTCACATAGTACACATTGATATTTACAATATTTTACCTATTTGTTTTCTCCATACTATTCCAAAGTCACATGCACAAAAAAACAAGGCTCGACAACAAGCATGCTGCAGGACTTAAAACTATTACTATGAATAACAGATAACAGCCTACAGAACATACTTTAACTACCAAATCACAAAATGCAGTTGGTGAATAGCTACACTACAGCAAAGTGATGGTCTACCTGGTATAAAGCTGCTGTTTCTGAATACTGAGCTGCTATTGTCATCAATGTCAGCATCACATTTGAAACCTCTACAATGGCATATCTTGACTATTAAGGTGAGATTATTCTGTATAACATAAAATCTAAATGCATATGGTTGTATGTTTATCCTCAGATTATGGCTTCAACACAGCAGAAAAGGATTGAAGATCCTCAATACAACAGTCTGAATGCAATGCTTTCACATTATAAATGATGTATATTATCTCAGTATTTCTCAAATATATATGTGCAATGTGCAACAGTCAAATGTCTTCTGTGTTTATTTATTTAGTCCTTTGATCATATGTAGTATGATGTGCAAGATGATATTGGACTTACGTCTAGTCATTACAGATAACAGTTTTCAAGATTATATATAGTTCTACATGTTATACATTACAAAAGTTGCAGATCTATACAGTTATTGCAGTTCAAGTATTCAATTACTGAAAAGAAGCAATTGGGCTGTACATATTCTCAAACAGATCTTTCAAAATCATTAACTTCTAGTATACAGGGTGGTCCATTGATCATGACTGGGCCAAATATCTCATGAAATAAGTGTCAAATGAAAAACTACAAAGAACGAAAATTGTCTAGCTTGAAGGGAGAAACCAGATGGCGCTATGGTTGGCCCGCTAGATGGTGCTGCCATAGGTCAAACGGATATAAACTGCGTTTTTAAAAAAATAGAAACCCCTATTTTTTATTACATATTCATGTAGTACGTAAAGAAATATGAATGTTTTAGTTGGACCACTTTTTTTGCTTTGTGATAGATGGCGCTGTAATAGCCACAAACATATGGCTCACAATTTTAGATGAACAGTTGGTAACAGGAAGGTTTTTTAAATTAAAATACAGAATGTAGATACGTTTGAACATTTTATTTTGGTTGTGCCATGTGATACATGTAACTTTGTGAACTTATCATTACTGAGAATGCATCCTGTTACAGCGTGATTACCTGTAAATACCACATTAATGCAATAAATGCTCAAAATGATGTCCATCAACCTCAATGCATTTAGCAATACATCTAATGACATTCCTCTCAACAGTGAGTAGTTCGCCTTCCCTAATGTTCGCACATGCATTGACAATGCATTGATGCATGTTGTCAGGGGTTGTCAGTGGTTCACGATAGCAAATATCCTTTAACTTTCCCCTCAGAAAGAAATCCAAGGACGTCAGATCCGGTGAACGTATGGTGCTTCGACGACCAATCCACCTGTCATGAAATATGCTATTCAATACCACTTCAACCGCACGTGAGCTTTTTGCCGGACATCCATCATGTTGGAAGTACATCATCATTCTATCATGCAGTGAAACATCTTGTAGTAACATCGGTAGAACATTACATATGAAATCAGCATACATTGCACCATTTAGATTGCCATCGATAAAATGGGGGCCAATTATCCTTCCTCCCATAATGCCGCACCATACATTAACCCGCCAAGGTCGCTGATGTTCCACTTGCCGCAGCCATCATGGATTTTCCGTTGCCTAATAGTGCATATTATGTCGGTTTACATTACCGCTGTTGGTGAATGATGCTTCGTTGCTAAATCGAACATCCCGTAATTTCTCTTGTGCCCAGTAGCAGAACTGTACACGACATTTGACGTTGTCGCCATGCAATTCCTGGTGCATAGAAATATGGCACGGGTGCAATCGATGTTGATGTAGCATTATCAACACCGATGTTTTTGAGATTCCCAATTCTCGAACACTTTGTCTGCTACTGATGTGCAGATTAGCTGTGACAGCAGCTAAAACACGTACTTGGGCATCATCATTTGTTGCAGGCCACGGTTGACATTTCACATGTAGCTGAACAATTCCTGTTTCCTAACTATCCGGCGAACGGTCTGGACACTTGGATGATGTCATCTAGGATACCGAGCAGCATACATACGTAGCACATGCTCATTGGGCATTTTGATCACAATAGCCATACATCAACACAATATTGACCTTTTCTGCAATTGGTAAACAGTCCATTTTAACACGGGTAATCTATCACAAAGCAAATACTGTCTGCACTAGCGGAATGTTACATGATACCACATACTCATACATTTGTGACTATTACAGCACCATATATCACAAATCGAAAAAAGTGGTCCAACTAAAACATTCATATTTCTTTATGTGCTACACGAATATGTAATAAAAAATGGGAGTTCCTATTTTAAAAAATGCAGTTGATATCCATTTGACCTATGGCAGCGCCATCTAGCGGGCCAACCATAGCGCCATCTGGTTTCCCCCTTCAAGCTAGATGAGTTTCGTTCTTGTAGTTTTTTCGTTTAATGCTTATTTTATGAGATATTTGGCCTGGTAACTATCAATGGACCCCCCTGTATATTTTACAGTGTGTTCAGCTTAAAAGAGGTTACGTGTCTTATTTTATTCTATAAGAAATATTTTTATTGGCAGACTTACATATTAAGTTAGTATAAATTGCAGCATGTGTTTGAAATGTTGTCCATCCATTTCTATGCACTTGTTGACACAGTTGACTATGCTCCTGGCTACTCTTGTTAGCCTTACAATGTCAATTTTGTTGATGGCTTTTGTGATATTTGTCTTTAATTCCTGCAGGGTATGTGGTTTGCTCCTGTAAACAATATCTTTTAAGTAGCCCATCAGAAAGAAGTCTGGACTACTAAGATCATGGTGGGCACAATCGTGTTGAAATGATTCTTTCACCAAAGAAATTCTGTAGTATCTCCTTAGTAGAGCAAGCTCCATGGCATGTAGTGCTGACAAGTTGCAGCAGCAGTCACACGTATCCTCTTGCGCTAAGGATATGAATTGTTAGATAATGTCTTTATGGATGGCAGCATCCACAGATGTTTTAAAAAATTTCTGTTGTTCATCACATTGAAATAACACTTCAGACACCAATTTTTGTGGGTGTAGGGGAGACTCAGTGAAAGTGTAGGGGGTGGCAGTACCCCAAGTCTGGTAGTTCTGGCTATTAACATACCCAACAAGACGAAACCAAGCTTTGTTTGTTAAAAACTCTTGTTCTAAAATGACGATGTTCCCTCTAATAAAGGTCCTGAACCATTGACAGCAGTGAACAATTCTGACATAATCAGCATTATTAAGCTAATGGAAAACCTCCATGTGGAATGCATAACATTTCAGTATTCTTCTTACTGCAATGTGGGTTGAACCAATTGAAATATTCTTTCCCTGGCTTACTTTACACAAAGATATACAGGGACATGTTGTAACTGCTGCTTTAATATCCTGAATGACCTGGATCATGAAAACAGACCTTTGTCTAACACCTTTCTTGTTGAACACTGAACTTGTTTCACGAAATTTCTAAATAACACTTTCCACTGGTGCTTCCTTTTCAGATTTCTCCATGAACTCTCACTGACACACACACACACACACACACACACACACACACACACACACACACATACACACACATTAATCTTTGTTCCATAGGTCATGAATGTGACATTTTGTAATGATGTGGAATATGTCACTTTAACATAAGTTTTCTTTTCACAAAATAATTAACTAATTTTTTTCTTTTTTTATTTTTATTTTTTATTTTTTACAGTTACTACATTATATTTACGAATTCATCTATTGAGTAGAAGGAGATGTAATTCAGAAATTATTTTAATTTGCTTTTAAATGTTTGTTGGCTATCTGTCAGACTTTTAATACTATTTGGTAAATGACCAAAGATTTTTGTGGCAGCATAATTCGCTCCTTTCTGTGTGAAAGTGAGATTTAATCCAGAATAGTGAAGATCATCCTTTCTTATAGTTTTGCAGCTATGCACTTTGCTGTTATTTTTGAATTGGGATGGGTTATTAATGACAAATTTCATAAGTGAATATACGTATTGCAAAGGTACTGTAAATATCCCGAGTTCCTTAAATAAATGTCTGGAATGTGATCTTGGGTAGGCTCCAGCTATTATTCTGATTACACGCTTTTGTGCAATGAGTAATTTCTCTCTTAATGATGAATCACCCCAAAATGATGCCATATGAAAGCAGCGAATGAAAATAGGTACAGTAGGCTAATTTACTGATATGTATATCACCAAAATTTGCAATAACCGCCGGCCGAAGTGGCCGTGCGGTTAAAGGCGCTGCAGTCTGGAACCGCAAGACCGCTACGGTCGCAGGTTCGAATCCTGCCTCGGGCATGGATGTTTGTGATGTCCTTAGGTTAGTTAGGTTTAACTAGTTCTAAGTTCTAGGGGACTAATGACCTCAGCAGTTGAGTCCCATAGTGCTCAGAGCCATTTGAACCATTTTTTTTGCAATAACCCTAATAGCATAAATAGCTGAACCTAACCATTTCAGCAGATCATCAATGTGTTTCTTCCAAATCAATTTCTCATCAGTGCACACGCCCAGAAATTTTGAGTATTCTGCATTAGCAGCAGACTTCTGTTTGTAGCCTAGATTTATCAGTGATGTTATGCCATTTACTGTACAGAATTGTATGTAATGTGTTTTCTCAAAATTTAATGAGAGTCCATTTGCAGAGAACCACTTAATAATTTTCTGAAAGACATTATTTCAATTTGCTCAGGTGATTCTTCCTTGTTGGGTGTGATTACTATACTTGTATCATCAGTAAAAAGAACTAGTTTTGCATCTTAATGAAAATAGTGTGGCAAGTCGTTTTATTTAGCGTATGGCATTTAGACACAATTGTTATTACAATCAATATGCAAAATTGTAATAATTTGGCATTAGATATTCTTACAGTTATTACAATAGTTATACAGAATTATACAAAATTATACAAAATTACACATAATACACATATTACAGTAGTAATACAAAGTTATAGTAGTTTGGAAGTAATTACAAACAAACATCTAATGAGTTAATATATGCAATTGATTCTGGAGTCGCCATCAGGAAATCTTCTGGAGTCCCATCATAGGCTGTCCTGGGGCAGTCTTCTATTATGTGCTGGATAGTTTGATTTTCTCCACATTGACATAGTGGCGATTCTGTCATGCCCCACTGATAGAGGGATTAGGCGCATCTGCCATGTTTAGTTCTAATTCTGTTTAAAGTTGCCCAGGTTTTGCATGATAAGTCAAAACCTGGAGGCTTCTGGTAGATACATGGAAGTTTGCTGATGTTCTTTAAGGACCATTCTTGGTGCCAGGCGCTGGTTATGTTGAATTCTTCCTCTGTTGCAGATGTGGCTATTGCGGTTCTGATGGGTGACCTTCTGGAGCGGAGACGGCTTTGGGTGGCATCTTCAAAATTCTCATGGATGGGTAGATTCCGATTGCTCATTATCTTTTTGTACTCTCTTATAAGAGCGTTTGTGCGGCGTAGGTTAGGGGGTGGTATGTGGCTTAGTACTGGGAGCCATTCCACGGGTGTAGTCTTTATTACACCAGCGATCATTCTCATTGTGTTATTGAGCTGTGCATCGATTCTATGGGTGTGGGGGCTGTTTAGCCATACCGGCGCACAATATTCGGCAGCTGAGAAGACGAGACTTAAGGCTGATGTCCGTAACGTAGTAGCTGCCGCTCCCCATGTCGTTCCACAGAGCTTCTGTATAATGTTATTCCTTGTTTTTAGTTTCTCTGCTGTTTTCATTAGGTGACCTTTGAAAGAGAGTGTTCTATCGAGGGTCACACCTAGGTACTTTGGGGTTTTATTGTGGGTAAGCCATGTGGTCTCGAATTTTATTCTGAGCACCCTCTTAGCCGCTTTATTGTTTAGGTGAAAACATGATACTTCTGTTTTGTTGGCGTTAGGTTGCAGGTGCCATTTTCAGAAATATTCTCCCATCTTCTCCAAGTCAGCTGTTAGGGTCTCCTCTGCCCCTTCAAATGACTGACTTCTCGTTGCAAGGACCCAGTCATCGGCGTAGCCAAACTTCTTTGATCTTGTTTCCGGTATGTCTGCAATGTAGAGATTGAAGAGGAGTGGTGCAAGCACCGATCCTTGAGGTAGGCCATTTTTTAATTTCCTCGGTGAACTAATATCTGAACCCATGGTGACTTGGATCGTTCTGTCATTCAGCATGTTGTTTAGTAGGCGAGCTGTTAGTTTACATGGGATTATGCGGAGGAACTTATAAATCATGCCTTCTCTCCAGACTGTGTCGAAGGCAGCTGACAGGTGTATGAATGCTGCAGAGGTTTTAAGCTTTCTTTGGAACCCAGCTTCAATGTACGTCGTGAGTGAGAGAACTTGATCGATACAGCTGCGGTTTGGTCTGAAACCTGCTTGTTCGATTGGTATAGCATTGAGTATTTTCTGGCAGATTCTATTGTAGATGAGCCTTTCTAACAATTTATATATTACTGACAGTAGTGCTATGGGCCTGTAGCTCTTCGGTGAGTTTGTTGGTTTCCCTGGTTTTAAGATGGCTATTATTTTCGATCTTTTGAGGTCACTAGGCACATTACCGGTTTGAATGATGTCGGTGAAGAATCTCGCCAGCCAGATTTTTGTGTATTTACCGCAGTGTATCAGGAGTTCTGGGTTAATGCTGTCGAGTCCTGGTGCTTTCCCTGGCTTGACCTCTTTGAGTGCTGTTTCTA
The DNA here is from genome assembly GCF_023864345.2 of Schistocerca serialis cubense. NCBI lineage: Eukaryota > Metazoa > Arthropoda > Insecta > Orthoptera > Acrididae > Schistocerca > Schistocerca serialis. Next base: position 311,426,352 of record NC_064640.1, read on the forward strand.
TTTCTTCGAGTGAGAAAGGGAGAGCGTATTCAGTTTCTGTCGCCTTATTCCTCAGATTCCTGAGTTCTCGTTTTATCTTGATCGTGTGTGCTCTGTCACTAGGGGTTCTGGACGTGGCCACTATATGAGATGCCATGGTGTTTGGGGAGACGTTTGCTGTCTGTCTTTGAATAGGTGCTCCACTTCCTAATTTCCTTAACAGGGTCCATGCTTGTCGGCTTGAAGTCTGGAAATTCAGGCTCTCCATTGCTTCTGTCCATTTACGTTGTCTTGCAGTATCAAGACTGTGGAGAAGGTCATCGGCCAGTTCTTTGTCGCCCGTCTTGAGGAAGCGCTGGTAGAGCTCGTCACTGTTTTTGGACCACCCTGGGACATACTCTCGTCAGTATCCCCTAGGGATGTGCTTCTTGGCAGTGCTTATTACTGCTCCGATGAATCTTCTATAGTTTTTATGGGTAGGTGGTATCCATCCCAGACATTTATCAAGGTCTCGAGAGTACTTTTCCCAATTTGCGTTCTTGAAATTCCATCTGGGGCAAGGCATGGAAGTCACCAGTGGGATTTGGCTGCCAATTTCAATAATGACTGGTCGGTGCTGGCTATGAGGAAAGTCGTACAGGACTTTACGGGTAGCTGGTAGTGGTTGGTTATTTCCGTCAGTTGAGGTGAAGCATAGATCCGGGTTGTATTCCTGCTCCCAGGCAGCTGATCTGAATGTGTAACGGTCTTTTGCATCAAAGATAAGGTTAAGATTTTCATTTTCAGCCCATTTCACCAAGGTTTCACCATTAGCATCACACTCCTTATATTTCCACTGTTCGTGGTGGCTATTGAAGTCTCCCAGATAGATTGCTGGGTGAGGTTGAGCCTGAATTACTGATCTTGGCCATGGAGTGGTTGGAGATTTATAACTATTTGTAATGGTTACGCTCCCAATTTTTACTGTGACATTATGGATTCCATCACCTGACGACGTGGAGATAAGGGAGGCATTTTCTATATCATGTCTGATGTAGGTTGCAACACCATGGGTATGGTGGTAAGTGGCACCAAGTAATTCAAATCCGGGTATTTTGCCCCTTTTCCGCAGTTGTACTTCAGTACTACAATGTGTTTTCTGAATGGCGATCAGATCAATGTTGTCTTTCTTCAGTAGTTTTGATAAGTATTGTCACTTAGAATAGCTTATGCTCTCTACGTTGAGATGGCAGATTCGGACCGTAGGTCCAAGTTTCCTTGTTGGCATATCCTTAGGAGGACGTTTTTTTTGTCTACTTGCATAGTCAGGAGAACCTTTTACGGTTTGTCTGACTGCCATTATGTGCTAGCTCATTTAGCGTTACCCGGGGTGCACCACGTGGAGGCGAGCTAGCTTTACACCCCGGGCAAGTCGTTAATACATAATAAGAACAATAAGGGACCCAAGACTGAACCCTGTGTGACACCATTCTTGATACTTCCCCAGTTAGAGGACTCTGCTGATTTTTGCAGACTATCTGTACTGTTAATTTCAACCTTCTGCATTTTTCCAGTTAAGTATGAATCAAACCATATGTGCACTGTCCCACTCATACTACAAGTCTTAAGCTTATCTAGAAGAATTTCATTATTCACACAATCAAAAGCTTTTGAGGGATCTCAAAATATCCCAATGGGTGATGTTCAGTTATTCAATGCATTTAATATGTGATCAGTGAAAGCATGTATAGCATTTTCTGTTGAAAAGTCTTTCTGAAAACCAAATTGACATTTTGTTAGTATTTCATTTTTACAAATATGTGATGCTACTCTTGAATACATTACTTTTTCAAGAATTTTGGATAAAGCTGTCAGAAGTAAGATTGGGCAGTAAATGTTAGCATCTGACCTATCTCCTTTTTTATGCAATGGTTTAACAATAGTGTATTTCAGTCTATCTGGAAAAATTCTCTGTTTTAGTGAGCTACTACTTTTGTGGCTGAGTTATTGAGAACAAGCTTTTAGCACTCTGTTGGAAATGCCATCAATTCCATGTGAGCTTTTACTTTTGAGTGAATTTATTATTTTCCTAATTTCAGTAGGAGAGGTGGGTTGAATTTCAATTTTATCAAATTGCATAGAAACTGCCTCTTCTGTATACTGCCTTGCATTTTCTAATGAATAGCTGGATCCTATTTTCTCTACAACATTTAAAATGGTTATTAAAATGTTTTCTACTTCTGACTTCTTGTTAACAAACTTTTCATTGTATTTGATAAAAATACAGTCTTCCTGTGCTCTCGGTTGCCCTGTTTCCCTTTTATTAATTTTCCAAATTGTCTTAATTTTATTATCAGATGTGCTAATCTCAGACATAATGCACATACTTCTGGACTTTTTAATAACTTTTCTTAATACAGTGCAGCAGTTTTTATAATGTTTCACTATTTTGGAGTCATTACTCCTCCTAGCTAAAAGATACATTTCCCTTTTCTGTTTCCAAGATATTATTATCCCTTTAGTAAGCCATGGCTTTTTACATGATTTCTTACAATTATATTTCACTGTTTTCTTAGGGAAACTGTTTTCAAATTTACTCACAAAGGTATCATGATATAGGTTAAATTTTAAATTAGCATCATGTTCCCTGTACACTTTATCCCAGTCTAACTGTTGCAAGCTTTCCCTAAAATTTTGAATTGTTAAATCGTTAATTGAATGCACTATTTTGGAGGACTGTTTTGCATTAATGTATGGAGCTATATCTCATACTGTAACTAGTTGTGCATCATGATCAGACAGACCATTCTTAACAGGAAAAGTTTTAATTTGATTAAATTTATCTTGGTCTATGAAAGCTTTATCTATCAGTGTGCTGCTTTCCAGTACCACCCAAGTAGGAAAATCAATAACTGATGTCAAATTGAAAGAACCAAGTAATACTTCAAAGTCAAGCTTTCCATCAGACTCTTTCAGAAAATCTACATAGTAATCCACACAAACAATAATTTGCTTTCTTCAGTCTGACAGATAGCACAACAAAGAATCTGAGTTTTTCAAAAATAGTTCAAAATTTCCCAATGGGGACCTATACACAGCTAAAATTGCCATTATTTAGTTTAAGCACACATGCACATGCTTCTATATGTTGCTCTATGCAAAATTTTTGAGTTTCCAAATTTCTCACACTATGACAGATTTTAACATATGTAATTCCTCCTCTCTCCATAGTGTCTCTACTTACATGTGCTGAAAGCTTATATCCACCTACATTTACCATTTCCATACCCGTGACTATATGATGTTCAGACAGGCATAGTAGACCTATGCCACCCTTAGTTTCTAAATCTTCTAAACAAACAAGAAGCTCATCTACTTTGTTTTTTAATCCCCCTGATACTCTAATGCAATATACTAACATTATTTTTCACTGTGCTTTTATGTTAATCTTGTGACATACTAACATTATTTTTCACTGTACTGTTATGAGAATCTTGTGATATTTTAACATCTCTAGTACCTGCCCTTCTGAAGTTCTCATTAAGCTTAATTTCAATCAATGTATGATGATTGGACACTGATCTTAGTTTCAGTGTCCCCCTCCCCCTTAAAGATTTTGCTATCATCCTATCCAGTTTAACCTTACCTTTCCTATTGAGATGCAGGCCATGTCTTGTGAAGTCCAACCTATCAATACCATCAACAGGAACCAAACCTATGCCTGACAAAGTAGCCGCCCTAAGCAGCTGATCTAGCTCCATATTGACCCTCCTGACAGAGCTGTTCAATTGGGGCCGATCATACCGCATGAAAGCAGGAACCAAGCCAACATTTGTATGGTTCATTGCAGATGCTATTTTTACAAGGTCATGCTCAATATTGTAGCCCTGATCCCTATCAATACTGTTTCTCGCTCCACCCACTATCACAACATGATCCTTTGTAAAACCCTTGCATAATGATCCTGCATCCTCTGTCACTTGGCTAAGACATGCACTGGACTTGAAAATACTTGTGTCCTGGTACCTGTCACCTAATTTTTTCTGCAAGATCCAGCCCACACCTCTTCCATGGCTACTACCTAACAACAGAATTTTCCTCCTATTTTCTTCTTTTTTGCAACAGTTGGTGTCCTAGTGAAAGTCTCTTGAGTGCTGAATACACTTACATCTACATACTTGAGCCTCTTCCTTAGTTGACTGAGGTAGGAAGGCAAATCTATTGTTTGTGCCAATGATGAAACTGTCATATACTGTTCTCTTTCTGTGGCCTCTGTTCCTTGCTACCATTTTCCACCTGTCTTCACCATTCTTCCCCCTTAACCTCATTAGTTCCTCCCTAGCACTATCCAGTTCAGCCTGAATGGCTCTAATCTTCCTTTTCTGTTCCAATATTTTCCTATCCCTTGAACATAATCTGTAGTACCGTGGAAGAGACCCATTTACTTCCCCGATTCCCATGCCACTACATTCACCCCAATGTAACCATCTGCTGCAACAGCTGCACAGAACCCCAGAAATGACTTTCCTATGGCAGCTCAAACACTTCTCATTCATGGTTGTTTACAATATTTTTACAAAATTTATCTAGGCAATAACAATAATATTCTATTAACTACAAATCTCACATAACAAGATTTCATCACAGAAGAAGTTTCAATCACAAGTACACATTCCTTGACAGTTAAGTGCAGTTTAAGAAACATCGTACATGATTACACAACCTTGTTCAAAAGCTAGTCCTCAACAATCACTTTTTCAACTTAAGCGTGCAAGCAAATAATAACCCTTCTGCTCTAGCTTCAATCATACCAACAATATGAACACTATTTCACCCATCTCCAATATATGCATTTCAAAAACAATATTCATTCAATATAAACTAATGAAAGATGGGGCCCCTTTTAAGTCAAACACTCTGTATATCATTTGGCAACTTATTGAATAGTTTTATTCCCATGTAGCATGTAACCTTCTGATACAAACTTGTATGGGCTTTATATAAATGCAAGCTACCTTTTAATCTGGTGTTGTGATTATGAAAATCACATTTTTTTCTAGGACTGATATCATTTCCAATTAAATTTATTAATATAAATTAGTGTGTCAAGAATAAACATGATTGCTAGTGGTAGCACTTTCAGTGTTTTAAATATCAGTTTGCATCTCTCTCTCTCTCTCTCTCTCTTTGGGAGGGGGGGAGTCTGATCGTCCCCAAAACTGCTGGTCAATTCCTTCAGAATATGAGTCCATATTTTTTTAGATGTGCATTAAAATATGTATAATATGCAGATATTGGAGCCTGTTCATTTATGTATTCTTTTAGAGACCTTAAAAGATGGCAGCCTGTACTCTGCTTGGCATTAATGTGTTCAGTATGTTTGTCCAATTTTAAGTCACTTTGATTTCAAATGCCAAGAAATTTTGTTACTTCTTTATTTATTTTATTTATTTATTTATTGATGATGATATCTGGATAATGCAGGGTGGTGTTCTGAGAGTATTGGAAATTTAATGCTAATGTTTTCCTGTTGTTTATTATAAGCTGGTTCATTGTTGACCATTTACTTTCTTGATTTGTAACAGAGTTTACTTCATGTTGAATATCATCATTGCTGCTGTTTTTACTAATATAATTGTGTCATCAGCAAATTGAATTATTTTGTCTGATTCAACATGGACATTCAGAACAACAATATATTTCAGGTAAAGAACAGTTCCCATTACTAACACTTGAGGTACCACACAGGTGGCTGGATCTTCCTCTGACAGGTATTCTTCCTTTTTCATCTACATGTCTAATGCTCACTTTTTTCTTGGGGTTACTGAGAAATGAACAAATATACCCATTTGATAATCCTGTAATGCCATAGTACTCAAGCTTATTTAGAAGAGTTCTGTGGCTTAACATGTTGGCAGCTTTATTTAAGTCTAAAATATACCTGTTGTTTTCTGTTTTTCATCAAAAGAAAACAGTGGTTATGGATTCATGGATTACTGTCTTTGTTGATTTCTTACTTTGGAAACCATGTTGAGAACCAGTTTTGTTTATATAGTTTATTAACTTATTATACATCATTTTTTCCAATACTTTTGAAAAACAGGATGGTAATGTAATGGAGCGACAGTTAATCACTTCAACTTTGCCACCAGTTTTGAATATTGGAATAACTTTAGATACTTTTTGCTAATTAGTGAAGATGCCCATCTCTAATGAGCAGTTACATAATGAATGATGGGGTGGGTAATATTTTGGAGGGAGAGCTGTAAGATTCTGGTGGGTATGCTAGCAACTCCTGCTGGGAACCACATCTTGTTTTTAGATCTGTAACAGCCTTGACTATATCCTCACTGCTTTCATGATCCACAAACACTGATATCTTACAGCTGTTGATCTTGTTTTCTGTTGGCCACTTGATAACCACACAGTATTCATTGGTGACTACCTAAGCACAACTGGTAGACTGACATTTGCAGTTAGCATATTCTGCAAAATGATGATAAATATTGACATAAGATACTTTAACATTACAGTATGTGGTTGAGTTGCTAGTAAGTAAGGCACAAGACTACAACATATTCATTACAAAGCATGGCACTGCTTGTAAATACCCACACTTCCATTCTGGAATATATAAATACATAAGATGTCATAACATATTCTGCAAAGTGTTCAAAAATGTTAATCCTCTAGGTGAATCATGAGTGACAACATGATATTCCCCAATCATGTAATGTGGATTTAAAAGTAGCAATGTTACATATTATAATTTTAGCATTCATAACCAGAAGTGATGTCATAATCTTGTGATGAACTTGGAATACATATATTGTGGTTTGCAAGGATTGAGAAATAGTTGCTGTCATCTATCTGTAACCTATGCTTATACCACAGTACTCCTTTGCTATGTACAGTATTCTCTGCAAGTATGGATGTGAAGTGCTGGAAAGTGGTGGTAGATATTCCATGGTATATTCTGCAAAAATGAACATAACAAATAGACACCTATCGTATGTTAAACAAGTAACACACTACAACCAGTTATTACCGGTACCAAGTATACACTATCAGTGTATGTGATGTCATATAAGTTTGCCTCTAGTATTATTGTAGATAAATGATGGAGAAACCTGAGTAAAATCACTATAGATTGTCTGGCTTTTGCAGCTGATATGGCATTAGTTACTGACTCACTGGATAGCAGCAAAGAACAAATCACATAACTACAGAAACAAGCAGGCAAAACAAGGTTAAAAATATCATTTGGAAAAACACACTTCATGAGAAATACCAATGACGCCCCTCCAGATCTTAAAATTAATAACAACACAATATCTAAAAAAAACTGTTTTAAATACCAGTACCAAGGAAAATGGATAACAAGCAATGAAACAGGAAAGATAGCCATAGAAAGCAGAGTACCTTACATAAAATGCATAAAATGGAAAGGGCATTTCAAATGACAAAAAACATTATAGCAATAAAAAAAAACATTTAAACTAACAAGGCTTGGGGAGATAGAAAAACTGGAAATAGTTGAAAGAGAAATTCTAAGGAAAATATTGGGACCTAGAAGTAATAGTTATGTAGAATACAAATTGAGATAAAACACAGAGTTCTATTAGAAAATGGAAACCCGTAATGAGGAAAAGAAGACTATTTCAATGGGCACATATGCCGAATGGGTAGTGACAGACTAAGCACGCTGGGCTTCAACTTACTGAACAGTTACAAATCTGAACCCACGTGATTCACCAAAAATGACAAAGACATAAAAAAGGCTGAAATAAGAGCATGTTTAATAGATAACAGAATACTTTTTAGAGAAGCAACACAAAAGGCAGACTTTCAGGAAAGAAAGAGGTCTGAAAAAGGAAGAAAGTGGACCGTGGGAGAGAAGGAACGACACTCTTGGAGAATAAAAGAACTCTGAAAGTGACGAAAATTAAACACAAAGAAGTAAATCCAATGCTGATTTATCATATCCAACAAAAGGTTTATTCTCATCAATAAATAAATAAGTAAATAAAGCGGAAAGTCGAAAACTTGCTTGACATGTGCAGTATGTCTTGATTTTCGTTTTATCTCAGCATACATTTATTAAGAGATGTGATAAAAATACCAAAATCCAATAAGCACCATGAAAATCATAGATAACAAATGGTCTATGGAAAAAATATAGTTGCACCAAGGAGGTTGGAATAACTACCTTGAGGTGATGTGGCTCTCGGACCCCGAGGAATCATGATGTCATATCATATCATGATGTCGTCTCACGCTAGCCAATATCTCTGGTAGTTTTCAAACCACGGCTATTCTTTGAGCCAAGCATTTCTGTGGTGATGGCTTGTGTGTTGTGGGTGTATGTATAATGGCGGATTTTGTGTTTTATGTGAGATAAAGCATTTCAGTTACAGAAAACTTTGTATCATGCACTTTTCCTGGTGTGTGCATATAGAGCCAAATACGGAAGGTATGATGAAGTGCCTGCAGGATGACTGCAGTTTTTCTTTCAACATCTTGGCTAATTTGAGAGCACTTATGCAGCCTTTTCAGTAGTTGCAGGGGCAATGGTCTGGATGATTGACTGATATGGCCTTGTAATATTAACCAAAGCGGCCTTGCTGTGTTGGTACTGTGATTGGCCAAAAGCAAGCCCTAATTTTTCCTGAGGGCATGGAGCTTTACTGTATGGTTAAATGATGATAGCATCCTCTTGGGTAAAATATTCTGGAAGTAAAATAGTCCCCCATTTGGATCTCCTGATGGGGACTATTCAGGAGGACATCATTATCAGGAGAAAGAAAACTGGCACTCTATGGATCGGAGCGTAGAATATCAGCTCCCTTAATTGGGCAGGTAGGTTAGAAAATTTAAAAAGGGAATTGGATAGGTTAAAGCTAGATATAATGGGAATTAGTGAAGCTCAGTGGCAGGAGGAAGAAGACTTCTGGTCAGGTGAATACAGGGTTATAAATATAAAATCAAATAGGGGTAATGCAGGAGCAGGTTTAATAATGAATTAAAAAATAGGAGTGCTGGTAAGCTACTATGAACAGCATAGTGAACACAGTATTGTAGCAAAGATAGACATGAAGTCCACAACTACCACAGTAGTACAAGTTTATATGCCAACTAACTCCACAGATGACGAAGAGATTGAAGAGGTTTATGATGAGATAAAGGAAATTATTCAGATTTAATAGTCATGGGGGACTGGAACTCGATAGTAGGAAAAGGAAGAGAAGGAAAAGTAGTAGGTGAATATGGAATGCTGGTAAGGAATTAAAGAGGAAGACACCTGGCAGAATTTTGCACAGAGCATAACTTAATCATTGCTTGGTTTAAGAGCCATGGAAGATGGTTGTATACATGGAAGAGGCCTGGAGACACTGGAAGGGTTCAAATAGATTATATTATGGTAAGACAGAGATGTAGGAACCAGGTTTTAAATTGTAAGGCATTTCCAGGGGCAGATGTGGACTCTGACCATAATGTATTGGTTATGAACTGTAGATTAAAACTGAAGAAACTGCAAAAAGGTGGAAATATAAGGGGATGGGACCTGGGTAAACTGAAAGAACCAGAGGTTGTAGAGAGTTTCAGAGAGAGCATTAGGGAACAATTGACAAGAATGGGGGAAAGAAATACAATAGAAGAAGAATGGGTAGCTTTGAGAGATGAAATACTGAAGGCAGCAGAGGATCAAGTAGGTAGAAAGACAAGATCCTTGGGTAACAGAAGAGAGATTGAATTTAATGAATGAAAGGAGAAAATATAAAAATGCAATAAATGAAGCAGGCAAAAAGAAATACAAATGTCTCAAAAATGAGAATAACAGGAAGTGCAAAATGACTAAGCAGGAATCGCTACAGGACAAATGTTAGGATGTAGAGGCATATGTCACTAGGGGTAGGATAGATACTGCCAACAGGAAAATTAAAGAGATCTTTGGAGAAGGGAGAACCACTTGTATGAATATCAAGAGCTCAGATGGAAAACCAGTTCTAAGCAAAAAAGGGAAGGCAGAAGGGTGGAAGGTGTATATAGATGGTCTATACAAGGGTGATGTACTCGAGGACAATATTATGGAAATGGAAGAGGAGGTAGATGAAGATGAAATGGGAGATATGATACTACATGAAGAGTTTGACAGAGCACTGAATGACCTAAGTCGAAACAAGGCACTGGGAGTAGATAACATTCCATTGGAGCTACTAATGGCCTTGGGAGAGCCAGCCCTAACAAAACTCTACCATCTGGTGAGCAAGATTTATGAGACAGGCAAAATACCCTCAGACTTCAAGAAGAATACAGGATGTTTGGAAAAGAACTCCCTAGTTTTAATGTGTCATAGAATCTGTACAAAGTGACATACACTAATCTAGTTTGTGGTATTTGATTCAACAACTCTCCAAATTTGGCTCTCCTGCAGTTGGCAGGTCTGCTTGACCATGAGATGGCACCAGTGCTGTTTTTTCCTCTGTTCCCTCAGTTCAGTGCAGGCGTGCGGCAACAGAAAGTCCAGTGTGTTATTTGGCTTGTGAAAAGTGAGTCAGTTATAACAGTGCAACGTAATTTTAGACACATGGTGGTGAACTGCCTACTGTAAAAACTATCCATTGTTGGATAAAGTTTTTCAAGGAAACCAATAGTGTTTTAAAACAGGGGCGTTTACTGTGACACATTGACAGAATACGTCTTTCCCCAAATGGACGATACTGAGGTGGAAAAGGCGCTTGTGTTTTTTCAACAAGATGGCAGCCCACCTCATTACAGCAACCATGTGTGTGCAGCTCTTGACACTTGCTTTCCAGGAAGGTGGATAGGCAGGGCTGTCCCAATACCTTGGCCACCACGAAGCCCAGACTTAACCCCACTGGACTTTTCCTTTTGGGGCCACATAAAAAATGTTATGTACAGTGAAAAGATCAGAGACATCAATCATTTCTGGCAAAGAATCATCTTGGTGGTTGGATAGTTACACCTGAAATGTTGGTGAATATGTGGTGAGAAGTGAAATATCGTCTTGACATGTGCAGGGCAGCAAATGGATCCCACATTGAAGTCTACTAACATTAAACAAAACTTGAAGGAATTCTCTTCCATGATATGTACTCATTGATGTAATTTCTCATTAATTTCCCCATTAAATTTATACTTAAAACTAGGGATTTCTTTTTCAAAAGCCCTGTATAATAATTCCAATCCCAAAGAAAGCAAGTGTTGACAGGTGTGAAAATTACTGAACTATCAGTTTAATAAGTCACAGCTGCAAAATACTAACATGAATTCCTTACAGACAAATGGAAAAACTGGTAGAAGCTGACCTTGGGGAATATCAGTTTGGATTCCGTAGAAATGCTGTAACATGTGAGGCAATACTGACCCTATGACTTATCTTAGAAGATAGATTAAGGAAAGGCAAACCTATGTTTCTAGCATTTGTAGACCTAGAGAAAGCTTTTGACAATGTTGACTGGATTATTCTCTTTCAGATTCTGAAGGTGGCAGGGGTCAAATACAGGGAGCAAAAGGCCATTTACAATTTTGACAGAAACCAGATGGCAATTATAAGAATCGAGAGGCATGGAAGGAAAGCACTGGTTGCAAAGGGAGTGAGACAGGGTTGTAGCCTATCTCCGGTGTTATTCAATCTGTATATTGAGCAAGCAGTAAAGGAAACAAAAGAAAAATTTGGCGTAGGAATTAAAAGCCATGGAGAAGAAATAAAAACTTTTGAGGTTTGCTGACAGCATTGTAATTCTGTCAGAGACATCAAAGGACCTGGAAGAGCAGTTGAACGGAATGGACAGTGTCTTGAAAGGATGATACAAGATGAACCTCAACCAAAGCATAATGAGGATAATGAAATGTAGTCAAATTAACTCAGGTGATGAGGGAATTAGATTAGGAAATGGGACACTTAAACTAGTAGATGAGTTTTGCTATTTGGGGAGCAAAATAACTGATGATGGTCAAAGTAGAGAGGATATAAAATGTAGACAGGCAATGTCAAGGAAAGCATTTCTGAGGAAGAGAAATTTGTTAACATTGAGTGTAGATTTAAGTTTATTTTTTATTTATTTATTGTTCCATGGGACCACATTAAGCAGAAGTCTCCATGGTCATGGAACGAGTCAATACATGAAATTATAACACGATTGTAGAAACAGATAAAATGAAATATAAGAAACATATTCAGTTGTTGATTGTAGAAACAGATAAAATGAAATATAAGAAACATATTCAGGTGACAAGTCGTTAGTTTAAATAAAGAAAATCAAGAATGTAACACTGGAATTTGCTTAATTTTTTAGCTCTTCCAGGAGCTCCTCGACAGAATAGAAGGAGTGAGCCATGAGGAAACTCTTCAGTTTAGACTTAAAAGTGTTTGGGCTACTGCTAAGATTTTTGAGTTCTTGTGGTAGCTTATTTAAAATGGATGCAGCAGAATACTGCACTCCTTTCTGCACAAGAGTCAAGGAAGTGCATTCCACATGCAGATTTGATTTCTACCTAGTATTAACTGAGTGAAAGCTGCTAACTCTTGAGAATAAGCTAATATTGCTAACAACAAACGACATTAAAGAAAATATATACTGTGAGGGCAATGTCAAAATTCCCAGACTATTGAATAGGGGTCAACAAGAGGTTTTCGAACTTACACCACACATAGCTCAAACAGCCTGTTTTTGAGCCAAAAATACCCTTTTTGAATCAGAAGAATTACCCCAAAAAATAATACCATATGACATAAGCGTATGAAAATATGCGAAGTAAACTACTTTTGTGTTGAAATATCACTTATTTCAGATACTGTTCTAATGGTAAATAAAACGGCATTTAGTTTCTGAACAAGTTCCTGAACATGGGCTTTCCACAACAGCTTACTATCTATCCGAACGCCTAGGAACTTGAACTGTTCCATCTCGCTTATAATATGCCCATTCTGTCTGATTAAAATATCAGTTCTTGTTGAATTGTGAGATAGAAACTGTAAAAACTGAGTCTTACTGTGATTTAGCATCAAATTATTTTCCACAAGCCACGAACTTATTTCATGCACTACATTATTTGATAATGTTTCAATATTACACACAAGATCCTTCACTACCAAGCTGGTGTCATCAGCAAACAGAAATATTTTCGAATCACCTGTAATACTAGAAGGCATATCATTTATATAAATAAGAAACAGCAGTGGCCCCAGCACCGACCCTTGGGGAACGCCCCATTTAACAGTGCCCCATTGGGACTGAAAATCACTACCACTCTCAATATTGCGGAGAATTACCTTCTGCTTTCTGTTCTTAAAGTAAGAGGTGAACCAATTGTAAACTACTCCCCTTACTCCATAGTGGTCCAACTTCTGCAGTAATATTTTGTGGTCAACACAGTCAAAAGCCTTCGTTAAATCAAAGAAAACACCTAATGTTCGCAATCTTTTATTTAATCCATCCAAAACCTCACAGAGAAAAGAGACTATAGCATTTTCACTTGTTAAGCCATTTCTAATACCAAACTGTACATTTGACAGCAAATTATGTGAATTTAAATGCTCCAGTAACCTTGTATATACAACCGTCTCGATAGTCTTTTCTGAAAGTATTTGTATGGAGTGTAGCCATGTATGGAAGTGAAACATGGATGACAAATAGTTTAGAAAAGAAGAGAATAGAAGCTTTTGAAATGCTGAAGATTAGATGGGCAGATCATGTAACTATGAGGAAGTACTGAATAGAATTGGGGAGAAGAGGAATTTGTGGCATAACTTGACTAAAAGAAGGGATCAGTTGCTAGGACATGTTCTGGGGCATCAAGGGATCATCAATTGAGTATTGGAGGGAAGTGCAGAGCATAAAAATCTTAGAGGGAGACTGAGGCATGAATATACTCAACAGATTCAGAAGGATGTAGGCTGCAGTAGTTACTCATAAATGAAGAAGCTTGCACAGGGTAGAGTAGTATGGAGAGCTGCACCAAACCAGTCTCTGAACTGAAGACCAAAACAACAAAATGCAGTAAAAGTGCATGGTTGCAATGTAGAAAGGAAAGTTTATATTCCAGACAATGGACAGTAAGTAACTTTGTATGATAATTTTATGATGTGAAAGACAAGTAAAGTGTCTGGTAAATCTATAGAATTTTGTTCGTTGTGCCTAAAGTATTCTGATGCAATGTTACACTGTAAAGTTCCTTTCACTGCATCTATGTGGATTATCTGTGGTAACAGCATATTCTCATAAGAATTGGCTTCGGTATTTAAGTTGCAATCATCGTAACTTTTTGTTGGTCAGAAATTGTGTAGTAACTGTATTGTATCTTTAGTACAGCTCAAATATTTGCTTTCTGTAATATGCTCCTGCACACATGAAAACTTTTGAATTTTCAAGATTACATCAGTGACCATAGTCACTATTTTTTTACAGTATAATAGCTATGAATTGCAGTGACAGAACCCAGATTTGTGAGTAGTGTAATCTGTTTTTGTAATGGATGTTTCAGAGTTTCTGAAGTGGAAATCAAAAGACGAGAAGACAGCAAGAAGTAGCTTTTTATGTGTTTCATGGTTTATAGGCCTAATGGGGAAACTCACCATGTAAAAAAACGAGTAATGCATCAAGCTTGGTACCTCTATGGTGATGTGGAAATAGGAGCATTGTTAATAAAGAAATTTATTCGTTGTTTGCCTGTTAATTTTGATTCCTTTGTCATGTTGCCTATAGTTGATGAAATTTAAGTGAAATACCTAGTTGATAATTTCAACATAAATTGGACTATGTGCATAGTTTTTCACAGGTAAAGTGTGAATATTCACCAGTCCTCCCATATGCATGTTTACTAGTCAGTTGTGGCTAAAGAAATCACTGACTCAAAGCATAATTCACTTGGTCGACGTAATTGGAAATTGCCATTTTAGTCATAACTTTACATTTTTAGATTATAGTATTCCCTGAGAGTTTATCTCACTGGCTTTCTTGGGCATAGTTTTTCTAAGTTTAACAAATTTACTGACATAGTTTGTGACAGATATTTCACCACCAGGTCAGGCATACAGCATTAAGCATGCTGCTCTGCTGTCGCCTGTGGTAGCAGCATGGCAATCAGTGTGTTAAACAGGCTCTCAGGAACCTTGAGCATTACGTATGTGCATCTACAATAGCCTTGGCTAAAGAGCTAGAATGCTAATTACTGTTTTAGTGATTATCCTTTACACAGTTAAGTATCTTATGTTAAATATGTATCTAAAATGTAATTCATGAACAACTTTCTATTCATTTAATCATTTAGTTTTGTAAGATATTGAAATAAAAATACTGCAAACCCAAATGAAAATACTGCAAACCCCAAAATCGTCTGGAAATGGTAAGGAATATAAGATATTTCATTTCATTTCATTTCATTTTATTATCTTCCTGTATATCATTTACATGATGTAGGAACTGTCACAACAAAGTTATCATACTAGTACAAGTACTACAGACATAATAATGGAAGTTCACTTTCAAGGCATTTTTTAAAAGTACAAATTTAGACATATAAATTAAAATTTTTGGCAATAAATTTACACACAATCAAAGTACTCATCTACGTCATAGAAAGCTTTGCTTAAACGGTAATTTTTAAGCTCAGTCTTAAATTTTACTTCATCTATTATTGCCTTCATGTACACTGGCAGAGCATTGTAGAGTTTTATTCCAAAATAACTTACATGCTTTTGGGTTTGTGTTGTCCTTACCCTTTCTACATACAAATTCTTACGAGTTCTAGTATTATAATTATGGCAGTCCTCATTTGTACATAGATTTTTCATATGTGCTCTTGTACACAGAATGCTTTTAAAAATATACAGTGATGGTATTGTAAGTATTTGCAGTTCTTTGAAAAGGGGCCTACAATGAGTTCTTGGAGAGTTATGTGTTATGATTCGTATAGCTCTTTTCCGAAATTTCAAGATATCTGTTAAGCTTGATTTAGTTTGACCCCAGAACACTATGCCGTAAGACACGATGGACTGAAAGTAAGCAAAATACACTAGTCTAGTACAGCCTGTGCTGCATACTCTAGATAATATCCTCAATGCAAAACATGCTGAATTGAGCCTGTGGGATAAGTACTTGAGATGGTCTTTCCAGCTTAAGTTTTGATCAATGTGCATGCCCAAAAACTTTGTGGATTGTACACTCTCTATCTTCTTATCCATTAGTTTTAACTGGAGGTCCATATCTTGAGTTGCTTTGCCATACTGTATATAATTTGTTTTACTTAGATTAAGTGTTAACTCATTAGCATTAAACCAATGTTGAATATATTTCAGGACTATATAAGTTGTGGTGGTTAATGATTTTTTATCATCACTTATAATTATGCTAGTGTCATCTGCGAACAACATTATTTTGGTAGAAATTTTAGGAATTTTTCTGTCATTTATATAAAGCAAGAATAATAAGGGACCAAGAACACTGCCCTGTGGGACACCTATTTCCAATTTCTTTGCATCTGAGACCCACTTGATTTTCTGATTTTTATGTTCTGCAATGATTTCTACCACCTGAGTTCTATCTTGAAGGTAAGATTCAAACCACTGCTTCACAACTCCCCTTACACCTATTGCCTCCATCTTGTTTAACAGAATTTTGTGATTTACTGTATCAAAAGCTTTAGATAAATCTAAGTTAATTCCCACTACACATTTTTTAGTGTCAAGACTCCTGACAATCTCTTTGGTATAGGCATGGATAGCTGATTCTGTGCTGTGGCCCGAGCGAAAGCCATGTTGATTGCAGTTTAGAAGTTTGTGAGCATCTAAGTAATTTATGAGTCTGGTTTTCATTAATTTCTCTAGAATTTTTGAAAATGATTGGAGAAGGGATATTGGTCTATAATTTTCTACGTTGTGTGGATCTCCTTTTTTAAACAGAGGTCTAACCTTAGAGATTTTCAACCTCTCAGGAAACACACCTTCGCTGAAAGACAAATTGGCAATATGTACCAGGGGCTTTATAATTTGTTGAGCAACTTTTTTTTATTATTGACACAGGCACTTCATCCACGACCGAGCGAGGTGGCGCAGTGGTTAGCACACTGGACTCGCATTCGGGAGGACGACGGTTCAATCCCGTCTCCGGCCATCCTGATTTAGGTTTTCCGTGATTTCCCTAAATCGTTTCAGGCAAATGCCGGGATGGTTCCTTTGAAAGGGCACGGCCGATTTCCTTCCCAATCCTTCCCTAACCCGAGCTTGCGCTCAGTCTCTAATGACCTCGTTGTCGACGGGACGTTAAACACTAACCACCACCACCACTTCATCCACACCTGCAGACATTTTTTATTTTAGACTCTTTATCACCTTTAATATTTCATTATCATTTGTGGGAGTTAACAACATACTACTGTCTACTTTTGGGACTGTTAATTTCTTATGTTTAGTAAAGTTTTTACTTAATGACACTGGTACACTTAAAAAGTAATTATTAATGTAATTTGCCAGAGTTTCATCTTTTAATTCAATATTTTCACTATTTTTGAGTACTATTTCCTGATCCTTGAGACCCTTACCTGTTTCCCTTTTCACAATTTCCCAAATAGTTTTTGATTTATTGCCTGATTTTCTTATTAATTTATCATTACTTAGTAATTTTGCTTTTGTAATTACTTTTCTATTTTTTTTTTTTTTTTTTTTTTTGTTACATATTCTTTAAACTTGGGGTCAGTCCAACTTTTCAGTCTATAGTTAAGCATTTTCATGGTCCTGGAGGAATTTCTAATACCTGTTGTGATCCAGGAGTTAGCATGTGTATGCCCATATGTGTTTGTTTTGACAAGTTTCTTAGGAAAGCACATTTCAAAATTCAACATAAACAGGGAAGAAAAAACATTATATGCAGTGTTTGTGCTAGTTTGTAACAGTACTTCTGCCCATGATTGGTTAGTCAGTGTATTTATGAAGTGACTGCAACTATTTGTGGAGAAGGTTCTTTTGTACATTTGGTATGAACTATTTTTGGTCACAGGGGCTATGGGAAATTTAAGGATAAGTGCATTGTGATCAGATATTCCTAGGTCAACATTTATTACATCTATATCTATGGCATCTATATTTGTGAAGATATTATCTATGAGACTCTTTGAAGAGTTTGTTATTCTTGTAGGGTTACTTATATGTGGATACAAATTGAAGCTATGTAAAACATTCAGGAACTGATCTTTCAATGCACCTTCAGTCAATAAGTTGACATTAAAATCCCCACTTATAATTATTGTTGATTTTTTATGATGTAATATTTTGAGCAATGCCTCTAACTTATTTCTAAAAATTTCAGGATCACCACATGGTGATCTGTACACTGATATTATTATTAATGTACTCTTTTGCATATTCAACTGTATTGCTGCAGCCTCAAAATGTTTTTCTTCATTCAAGGATTCAGTTACAGTCATATTTTTAACCTTTACTCCAGGTTTTACATAAATGCAGACACCACCATGTCTTGTTTCCTTCCTGCAAAAATGGCTTACTAATTTGTATGGGGAAATGCAAATATTTTCTAGTTCATAACTCATGCACCAATGTTCTTGAATGCAAATACAATCTATACTAGCTTCACTGGCTGCAATCTCAAGTTCTAATATTTTATTTTTAATGCATTGTATGTTAAGGCTCATTACTTTTAAATTATTGAAATTAGATTTAGAGGAGTTTGTACTCATGTTTCCCAATGTTACCGGCTGTTCCTTGCTGAGGCTGGGTACCAAAAATCCTTAAGAATTACACATTTCCTGCTCCTTGTATTTCTTACCCCTGGATGTGCCACCATACTTGTTGTATCTGTAGTTGTAGCTGCTGTTTCAGTGGATGCTGGAGGTGTTTCTGAAGCTGATGATTCAGTGGATGTTGGAGATGCTGCCAGTTTTGATGCTGAGTCTGGTTTTGTAAGTGATGTTCCAATTGATACTGGAACTTTTGCTGAAACTGTATTTTTGTTTAAATCTTGAACTACAGTTGGCACTGACATTACTGTGGACGTTGAAGCTGCGTATGAAGCTGATAAATTAAGCTCTGATGGTGTTGATTTTTCTTCTGTTGATGATATCTGAGTGGCATTTTGTACCACTGTTCTTGCCTCTGTTCTTCTGATTGATGGACTAGTCACAGATTCTGGACTTGATTTTGAACCTGCTGGGGAGGGTGGTACATCTGCTGCTGATGATAATGGTTCAGCTGTTTTTGATGATTTCGACACTACTGACAATTTGGCTGATGTGGTTGCTGTACTGGACGACACTTCATATTTTTTTACTTCTTATAACGTCAAAGAATCTTCTGTTGCTACCAATGATTGTGGGACATCAGCTCTTCCTATTTCCGCTAATGTTGATACTTTAATAAGGCCGTTTTCAGACAGTGAAATAGTGTTTCATTCTACTTTAGAGTCTTTAATAGCATTCGATATTTCAGCACTCATAGCTTCTTTCCCTTTCGTGTTTCTGTGAAGTCCATGCTCTGTAAAATGCTCTCTGCAATCACTATTTATCCTAACGTATGTAGCATTAGGATAACCTCGACATATCTTAGCAAAAAGTCTGTTGGCGATAATAATCTCAGTATTCACGCAAGAGTTTTCCATGAGATCATACCTATGAGGGATACTGATAACAAAAAATTTCACTTCAGGCATTTTACAAATTACTTGCCTTAAAACTGTTGTAGCATGTCTAGTTTCATTGTGGTATACATCGGTGGTGCCTCCAATTATCACACATGTGCTGCCATTCGTCATAGATTGATTACAGCTATTTAAAACTTCACATAGTGGGGCTCCTGGTTTGATTACGCCAGTTACCTTGAATCCTGTTTTCTTAGAACTCTTAATTTCAGCTACACCTCTTCCATGGCTGTCTGCTAGAATAAAGATTTCATGTCTATTTTCCAACGTGTGTTTTTTGTTTTGTTTACAAATAGCAGGCCTATTTGTTTTGCTTTGTGAGCGCAATTTTGCATTGATCACTGAACTGTCCATGTGGATGATGGTACAATGTGATTGTTCTTTCTCCTCTGTGCTATTTTCAAGCACACTAAACCTATTACTTAGTTTTAAAGTAAGTTCCGCTGTTTTTGTTTTTGGTCGTGTGCTGCGTATTTGACTGGTATTTGAGAACTCTTGTAGGCTAGATTTTGAGGAATTTCTCACACTTATTACCAAGTTTTCAAGCGTTTTTGCATATTTTATAATATAATCGAGTTCTTTCCTAAGTTCATTCTCTACATTCACTTGCAAACCTGCCCTGTGCATTTCACTGGCTTTGTCCCGCCCGTTGCATTCTATACCGCACTCGCACTTATTTAGAACTTCCGATCATGAGAAACAATGGGTATGGCACCACTTACGATTGAATGCGCAAATTCTTAATCCATTTAACACAATTTTATGGCATATGGTACACTTAATAAATACTTTTGCTCAGTAAGATTAAAGTGTAAAAATGCTGATATCTGGTTGTTATCATGAGACCACTGCTGGCCACAGCAGAGCTATGTGGTATGACCACCAGCACCTTCATTCCAGACAATGGGTTAATACACAAAAGGGGGCAGTGCAAGACTTGGCCCCTAGTTCTCTTTGGTTGAAGCTACTAAAATTAAATTTCTGGGATATGCTGGAACTGTGTTATTAGTATATTCCCATCCATGATTTAAAATGTTTACACTGAAATTCCACTGACAGTGCATAATATATTTTGCAACTGTGAATAGATACATAAAAATTGATGTGGGAATGTATTTCAAGAAACCCTCCAGAATCAAACCTGACAATTGTTATGACACACAAGTAAACCCATCTGAATGGCATACTGAGTTACATAAGCATTAGCTGTAGGTATAGAGTAGGTAATTTAGTCAGAAAACCTTCCATATTAATTGTATTGTAAAGCACACTAAAGTTAAGGGAAAGATGCAGTGCATATATGAGGAAATTTGTGGTAAGGACTATGGGACCAAACTGCTGAGGTCATCAGTCCCTAGGCTTATGCACTACTTAATCTCTTAATCTACCCCAAACTAACTTACACTAAGGACAACACACATACCCATGCCTGAGGGAGGACTCAAACCTCTGATGGGGGCAGCTGCATGAACCGTGACAACACGCCCCTGACTGCTTGGCTACACAGTGGGCTATAGTTAAGGTAAACTTGGGCAGGCAAAAACTGGTTTTGTCCAGATATATGGAAAACAAACTGTATTTGGTGCAGTTTAATGTGAGTCCAACACATCTGAGATGCAAATTTGTGGGAGAGGAGATATTACATTGATCCTGTCATGTGTATGGTGCACTTTTTGTTGCAGATTTCAAAATGAACATGCCTGAAAAAGGAAGCTGAATTAGGACTTTCAAATAAATTGCAAAAATTTACTTATTTTGCACATTCACTGTGGCTGACTCTTAAAAGAACAGCTTTAGTGGCTCATGTTGACATGTATAAGTGTCAGCCACAGTGAACATGTTGAAGATTTTAAAGTAACAAAGTAGTTGTTGATATTCTGATATTAATGGATAACAGTAGGAACCACAGCAACGAAATAATGTAAATTACTTAAACCAGGAATTAAACAAATCTATATAGCTTTGAATACAGTCATTGCACACACTTCTTAGTCACTTTATATTTGTGTGCAATAACTAATAATACAGCAACCTTTTGTTTTCTGGTATTTGATCTGGGTCACATCACATTTTACTCATTTTGCTAGATTAACTCTAGGTTTACAAGATCCACATTTCAGAATTCTGATAATTGGTAGTCCTACCTCCTGTGGAAAGTGTGGGTTGATTGCTGTCTCTTCAGATATGGTCTCATGAACTACCATTGTGCAGACTTGAAGCAAAAACGTGACTCTTCAATTTTCTGTCAGTGTTGAATATATTACTAATGTATTCACCACAGAAATATTCATGATGGTACAGAACAGTGTGAGGCTATCTTCTGGAACACCTGTTGGTAGTGTAAATTGTGCACTTCACATCCAGTGCATCAATTTCTTCTTAGGTAGTATCACAGTACTCTGTTATCTCAGGCTTGGTTGTTGCCATGCACAATGAAGCAGCATTATGCATTAAAGACACTAAACTAACAGACTTCATACGTTTTTGGTTGAAAGAGATAAATAAGTAATATCTCCAAAAACAAATAAGTTTTACATTCAGATGCCAGGAACACACTTGGAATCTGTCCTTTTATTTTATTTTATTTTTTGCATGCATGGCCTTTTTGTGTCCTCTTACTAGTTTGACAAGTACATCTGCTTTACTTAATGAGATGAGGATATTTATGGCTTCAAACAAAAAAAGAAAAAAAAAAAATGTGGTGACAATGCAACCTGCAAACTTAGTTAATACACAGGTTGGAATTAAATCTGCAGATATGATCCACCAATCCAAATACAGTTTCAAGATTATCCACCAAGCTTTACAATCCTAGGAAATAAGTACAATGATTTGGACGTCATGGCATGTATTGATAAACCAGATGTTTCAGTTATTACTGAGCACTGGTATACCAAAGAATAAGCTTATTATGCACCCATTAACAAAGAATATCTGCTTATCTTTCAGTAGGGAGATAAAGCCTTATGGTCATGTTTCAATATTTGCAAAAAGTGGTAATAATTAGTGCCCCAAAGATGTAAGTTCTTTAAGTGTTGAAGGTGTCACTGAACTTTATGCAATAAACTATAGATGGGAAAGAAAACATAATTTTGGATATAGACAGACCTCCATCTGTGAGTATAGATATTTTTTAGCTAATCTCTATCAATTGCTCGTAGAGAGATAGTAAATACTCTAGGAAAATGGCTGGGTAAATATGCTGATAATTGTTCATGGTCTAATCTTATCTAACAGGAATCAATTTTTACTGGTAAAATGGTGAGTGGCACACACAGATCTAACATAGCTGATACATAATACAGGGTACCCAGGGCTCTGTTCTGGGATGCCTTCTTTTCTTGATTTATGTAAATGACTAAAAATACTGCATCCCAAATTCAAAAATAGTTCCGTATGCTGGTGCTACATCTACTGTGCACAAGCATAGAGATCGTGAGCAACTACAAATACTAAAAAACTGTATTACAAATGAAATAATGCTGAACTTCAATGAAAGTCATCTCATTATCAGCACTAAGATAAGAGCAGTAATGGATCTTAACCGCACAAGACAGATTTTGAAATTCAGTTGCCCACTGGAACTGATATTGCCATAAAAAAAAACTACCGGGTGGTTATAAGTTGTTTGGTTGGTTTGGGGGGATTTAAAGGGACCAGACTGCTATGGTCATCGGTCCCTTGTTCCGAACTTTCAAACACACACACAGAATAAAAAAAACGAACAATGGAAAAGATGACAGATTACACAGGTCAAGGAAGACTTAGACAGAGACCAGACAAAAGAAATTAAAATCACACAGAGTGTGACAGTGGTTGGCTGACAAAAAGGGAAAGGCCAACCACCGAGAGACACATTAAAAACTCAGTCTAAAATTGTAGGTGAAAGGCCAGACTCAACACATAAAAGGACAAACACTTAGATTAAATGATAAAAGCCCCCTGCCTGAATAAAACGCAAAACTAAGCCTGTCATGGCAGTGTCATCTGTTAAAGGGGCAGGGAGCATATCAGGCAGCGCAAATGTCTGCCAACAAAATGTGGACCAACGTCAAGGCCGCCCCACAGCGACAAAGAGGCGGGTCCTCACGATGCAGTAAATAACTATGTGTCAGCCGGATGTGGCCAATGCGGAGCCAACAAAGGACAACTGAGTCTCTGCGAGTGGCTCACATGGATGACCACCACACAGTCATCGTCTCCTTGATACCATGGAGTTTATTGGGTGTGGGCAGATCGCGCCATTCAGCGTCCCAAAGTTCAAAAACTTTGCGGCATAAGATCACTCGCAAATCAGTCTCTGGGAGGCCAATGTCCAGAGATGGTTTACTGGTGGCCTGTTTGGCCAGGCTGTCAACATGTTCATTGCCGGGTATCTCAACATTGCCCGGGGTCCACACAAAGACCACAGAGTGACCGCAGCGGGCAAGAATATGGAGGGACTCCTGGACAACCATCACCAGACGAGAGCGAGGGAAGCACTGGTCGATAGCTTGTAAACTGCTCAGGGAGTCGCTACAGATAACGAAGGACTCACCTGAGCAGGAGCGGACATACTCTAGGGCACAAAAGATGGCAACCAGCTCAGCAGTGAAAATGCTGCAGCCAGCCGGCAATGAATATTGTTCGTAATGGTCTCCTAGAGACAGAGAATAACCGACATGACCAGCAACCATTGAACCATCAGTGTCAACAACGCCAGAGCCCTGATACGTGGCAAAGATGGAAAGAAAGCGGCGGCGGAAGGTCTCCGGATTGACTGAGTCCTTCGGGCCCTGTGCCAATTCGAGCTGAAGGCAAGGGTGGGGCATACACCATGGGGATGTATGCAGAGGGGCCCGGAAAGGAGGTGGAAGAGGGAAAACCCAAAGCCCAGAGAGAAGCTCTCTGACGCAGACCGCGATCGTACAACCTGACTGGGGCCGACGTTCTGGGAGACGGACGACCAACTGCGGGAACAGGAGATGATAATTAGGATGCTCGGGCAAACTACAGACGTGTAGCATAAGCGGCCAGTAAACATTGGCGCCGTAACCACAATGGAGGGACCCCTGCCTCCACAAGTATGCTGTCCACAGGGCTGGTCTGGAAAGCACCAGTGGTAAGTCAAATTCCGCTGTGGAGGATTGGGTCCAGCACCCGCAATGCAGATGGGGATGCTGAACCATAAGCCAGGCTCCCATAATCCAGACGGGACTGGATTAATGCCTGATAAGAGGGTAGAGTGGTCGGTGCCCAAGCTGATGTGGCTCAAGCATCGCAGAGCATTAAGATGCCACCAACACATCTGCTTAAGCTGCTGAAAAAGCGATGTGCCTCCACCACAGCAAGAAGTTCGCTGGCAAGATAAAACTGGGGCTCCGGGTGAACTATTCGTCGCCGGCAGAAATGCATAACGCAGGTCTTGGCAGCCGAAAACTGGAAGCCATGCACCACAGCCCAAGACTGCAGCTTACGGATAGCGCCCTGCAGCTAACGTTCAGCAGCTGCAATGACAATGGAGCTATAGTAGAGGCAGAAGTCGTCAGCATACAAAGACACTGAGACAGACATTCCCACCGCCGCAGCAGGCCCGTTAATTTGCAATTAAAAACAGGAAGACACTTAAAACAGATCCCTGTGGTACCCCATTCTCCTGAACTCGGGAGGAACTATGGGAGGCTGTGACTTGCACGTGGAAGGTTTGGTGCGACAGAAAATTTCGGAAGAAAATCGGCAGTGGATCCTGAAGACCCCAACCATGAAGCGTAGAGAGGATGTGATGGCGCCATGTCATATCATACGCCTTCCACATGTCAAAAAAGACAGCGACGAGGTGCTGACAGCGGGTAAAGGCCGTATGGATGGCTGACTCCAAGCTCACCAAATTGTCGGCGGCAGAGCGACCTTTACGGAACCACCCTGAGATGGAGCCAGAAGGCCCCGACACTCGAGCACCCAACTTAACCGCCGGCTCACCATGCGTTTGAGCAACTTGCACAGAACGTTGGTGAGGCTAATGGGGCGGTAGCTGTCCACCTCCAATGGGTTCTTGCCAGGTTTCAAAATGGGGATAACAATGCTTTCCCGCCATTGCGATGGAAACTCACCCTCGACCCACATTCGGTTGTAAAGATAGAGGAGGCGTCACTGGCAGTCCACTGAGAGGTGTTTCAGCATCTGACAGTGGATGCGATCTGACCCGGGAGCTGTATCAGGGCAAGCGGCTAGGGCATTGCGGAATTCCCACTCAGTGAATGGGACATTGTAGGATTCAGGATGGTGGGTGTGAAATGAAAGGCTCTAGTGTTCCAACCGCTCTTTAATGGAGCGGAAAGCCAGTGGGTAATTCACAGATGCGGAACTGAGAGCAAACTGGTCTGCTAAACGGTTGGCAAATATGTCGGAGTCAGTACAAATTTCCCCATTCAGTGACAGCGCAGGGACGCTGACAGGGGTCCGATAGCCACAGAGGCGTCTAATCTTTGCCCAGACCTGTGATGGAGAGACATGGAGGCCAATGGTAGAAACATACCGGTCCCAGCACTCCTGCTTGTGTTGGTGAATGATGCGGCTGGCCCGCGCATGGAGCCGTTTAAAAGCGACGACATTTTCTAAAGATGGATGCCGCTTGTGACGCTGGAGCACCCGCCTGTGATCTTTAATTGCCTCGGCGATCCCTGGCGACCACCAAGGCACAATCCTCCGCCGAGGGGACCCAGAAGAACAGGGAATAGCAGATTCTGCGGCAGTAACGATGACGGTGGTGACCGAGTGAACCACCGCATCAATGGCGTCATTAGAAAGAGGCGCAATAGTGGCCATGGAGGAGAACAAGACCCAGTCAGCCTTATTCATAGCCCATCTGCAAGGGTGCCCAGAAGAGTGACGCTGTGGCAGTCACAGAAAGATCGGAAAGTGGTCACTACCACACAGGTCATCATGTACACTCCATTGGACAGATGGTAAGAGGCTAGGGCTGCAGATCGAAAGGTTGATGGCGGAGTACGTGCCTGTGCCACAATGAAATGTGTGAAGGCACCATCGTTTAAAAGGGAGAGGTCGAGCTGTGCCAATACGTTCTCAATGGTGGCACCTCGACCTGTTGACACTGACCAACCCCACAGAGGGTTATGGGCGTTAAAGTCGCCCAGTAACAGGAAAGGTGGCGGCAATTGGGCTATCAGCGCCGCCAGGACATGCTGCGAGACATCATCATCCGGTGGAAGATAGAGACTGCAGACGGTAACAGCCTGTGGTGTCCACACCCGAACAGCGACAGCCCCAAAAGGTGCTTGTAGAGGAACAGAATTGCTGTGAAGAGAGTGAAGGTCATAGATGCAGACGCCACCAGAGACCCTTTCATAAGCTGCCCAGTTCTTATAATAACCCTGATAGCCATGGAGGGTGGGGGTTCGCATTGCCAGAAACCAAGTTTCTTGAAGAGCAATGCAGAAGAAAGGGTGAAGGCTGAGAAGTTGTCGGAGCTCAGGAAGATGGTGGAAGAAGCCGCCGCAGTTCCACTGGAGGATGGTATTGTCCATGGCTGAGAAAGGCGTGAAGGGACTGGGGAGTCAGATTACGCCACTGGGTCACCTGCTGCCTCTGATGGAGCACCTGTGCAAGTGCTATCCATTGCGTCTGAGGGACCGGGGAGATTGAGGTCCTCAGTGGACGCAAGAATCTCCACCTCATCCTCAGACACAGAGCTTGTAGGTAGCGGTGGAGTAGGTGCCACCACAGGTGCCTTTGTCTTACGGGTCTTCAATGTCATTTTCTCTCGCTGTTCCTTTGGTTGCCGTTGCTGGGAGGGCTTATTGGAGTCAGTCTCCGGGACCAAAGATGATCGCGAAGCTCGACGACCAGTGGCCTGTGGCTTCTTCAGCCACTGGTGGGTGTCTGCTGTGCCGCTGGTAGGAACCTGGGAAGGGAGTGACCCAAGGGATCCCTTCCGAGTGAGAGAAACCGAAGAAGACTTACGCCTCTCCGGCTTAGAAGTGGAGACTGGTGTTCCCGGTGGTTGAGGGGGAGCTGCTCCCGAGGTAGGTGGTGTGGGAGCAACAGCAAGAGAAGTGGCCCCCATCGTCAAGGAGACAGGTGAGGTCCTCTGACTCTGAGAGCTGAGTGTATGTGGTGCAGCTGATGGAGCTGGAGCAGGAGTGACAGTGACGGCATAAGATGATATCATGCGCACGGGATGAAGCCGTTCAAATTTCCACTTAGCCTCAGTGTAGGTCAGTCTATCCAGGGTCTTGTATTCCATTATCTTCTGTTCCTTCTGTAGTATCTTACAGTCCAGCAAACAAGGGGAATGGTGCTCTCCGCAGTTGACACAGATGGGAGGCGGGGCACATGGAGTATCAGGATGGGTGGTCGACCACAATTGTGACATATGAGGCTGGAAGCACAGCGAGAAGACATATGGCTGAACTTCCAACACTTGAAGCACCGCATCGGGGGAGGGATGTATGGCTTGGCATCACAACAGTACACCATCACCTTGACCTTCTCGAGTAATGTATCACCCTCGAAGGCCAAGATGAAGGCACTAGTGGCAACTTGGTGATCCCTCAGACCCCGGTGGACGTGCTGGACGAAATGGACACCTCATCCCTCTCAGACTGTAAAAGGAGATCTCTGTGGAAAATAATGGCCTGGACCATATTTAAGCTATTATGTGGGGTGATAGTAACAGAAACATCCCCCAGCTTCGAACAAGCGAGCAAGGCTCATGACTGGGCAGAGGATGCTGTTTTTATTAAGACTGACCCTGACTGCATTTTGGACAAGCCCTCCACCTCCCCAAACTTGTCCTCTAAATATTCTACAAAGAACTGAGGCTTCACGGACACAAAGGATTCCCCCTCAGCTCTGGTACAGACGAGATGCCAGGGCAAATACGTTTCACTGTCATTCATAGCCTTTCGTTCCTCCCATGGTGTGGCCAGGGAGGGGAACAATTTGGGGTCATACACATTAGCCTTAAAGTGAGCTTTTGAACGCTTAGAGACTGCTGGTGGCTGGCCATCAGTAAGAGAAGATGTGCCATGCTTCATTGCGTGTCATCCACCCTGATGCCACCTACTCCGACCAAGGGCCCTCCCCACGGGTGCCACCCAGCCATGGCAAAGGCCACCTGGCAGGATGGCCATTGCTGTGAGTCCAGATGCCCCAGGGAGATGGGCATCTACTCCTTGGCATACGTGGGGAGTTAATGGCGCAGGCATCAGTAGAGTGATCCCTGTGTTGTCAGGGGGCTACAACCAACAGGGTACATGGTGGCCCCACCATAATGGACTGGCTACCATGCTGGATTTTGGGTGAGATGTAGGCCATGGTCGCCGTCACTGCAGAAAGTGGCACAGCACAGTGCATAGCGGAAAGTGCACGCAGGAACGTATCCATGCCCAAGAGATGGAGAGCAGGCAGGACTGCAATGCAATGACGAATAAGCTGGCGAAAGTTCTCAATGCAAGATGGACACAATGCACCAAGTAAGGCGCCCTTCGCCAGTCGGCTCGCTCTTCGGAAAAATTTTGAGATATGGGGGTCAAACCCAACAGGGGACCATCACATAAGGTCAAAACGATTGAGACTCCTTTTAGTCACCTCTTACAATGGGCAGGAATACTGCGGGCCTATTCTAACACCTGAACCCACAGGGGAGCCGGGTGGTTATAATTAAACTTTCTATATTTAACACATTATAACATGGCAACTAATTACTGTATGAGAACCAAACATGGTAGTATTAACATCAAGGACATGGGGAAGAGAAGTAATGCAGAATTAATTCAATTGAAAGTAAATATGCTGGCTACCTCTCTTGATATGCTGCTGCACTTCACATCAGCAAATGTGTAGATGTTCCCTGGTAAACCTTGTCCTTCAGGTAGCCCCACAACCAGAAATCACAAGGAGTGAGATCAGGTGATCATGCTAGCCAAGCATTTGGAAATGATTGGCTGATAATTTGATCGTTTTGAAGTGTGTTTCGGAGAGGCAGGTGAACTTCATGAGCTGTGTGTGGTGGGACCCTATCTTGAATGAAAACTGTTGAGTACAATGCGTCTCTCTCCTGTAGGGTGGGTATGACATGTTGGTGAAGCACATCCCAGTAATGTTGGCACGTCTTTGGTCCTTGAGCATCAATCTGTTCAAAAAAGAATGGGCCAATGGTGAATGTAACCATAATGCCACACCACATGGTGACACATTCACCATACAGAGGAACTTCCTGCACAGAGGCTGGAGGTGAAGATCCCCACACTTGGCAATTCTGTGTGTTCACCTCACCTGTCAGAGAAAAATGAGCTTCATCTGTCCATATGATGGACAGTTCTTGCGAGAAAGTGGAGAGCAATGTTAACATGTTATTGTGCATCCTGTGGTGCAAGTTGCTATGTGATATGTATCTTGTATGGCTCCCATTTGAGAATGATTCGAAGCACCTTCCATACGGTGGATCATGGGATGTTCACCTGTCATGACACAGCACGTGCACTGCCTGATGATCGAGAATTGTGTACAGCATTGTCTGCCATAGCAACAGTAATTTCATCAACCACCTGTGTTGCAACTGGTCATCAGCCTCTTCCTGGAGTGACACCCATTTCTCCAATTGATTCAAACTTCTTCATCATGCTCCGTGCAGCAGGTGGAGAAAGAGGACCCTTCTGTAATCCTTTCAGCCAGGTATATTCTCAAAGTACAGCTACAGCATTACTGTTGTTTTGATAATAGAGCTTCACCAATAATGCCCTGCTCCTTTTGTCCAAGCTCATGTTGATGCACTGCGATTGGTCACATGTGTGAGACTATGAATCACGATGACTGATCATGGCACCTGGTGGCCATAGTTGAAACCAGACTGTGGCGCTGTGACTCATGGAAACCATGCACCCCACACTTTGGACGTTAATGCTACCAAGTTTGGTACTCATACAGTAATTATTTTCCGTGTTATAACAAGTTAAATAGGGAAAGTTTAATTATAGCCACCTGGTACATAAAAATTCTGGGAATAACAATGCTGGGATACGCATGTTCACTCTTTGGCAAGCAAACTGGCTTAAAATATATTTTCAATCAAATATTTAAACAAATACCCATGTACTACAGGCTGCTTATCATATGTCAATGTGTTCTAGTATAAACTACAGAATAGAAGTATTCAATGCCACAACACAAGCAAATCTTCATAAGCTTTTAAATTTACAGAAAAAGGCTGTAAGAATAATTTGTGGTGCAAAACCAAGAGACTCATATTGTGTCCTTCGCTGAAGTTGGTATATTAACTTTATAAATATGTACACTGATCAGCCAGAACATTATGACCACCTACCTAACACCTCGTATGCTCGCCTTTGGCACAGGTAACAGGGGCAACGCATCATGGGATGGAAGCAATGAGCCATTGGTGGGTCACTGGAGGGAGTTGCCACCACATATGCACACCCACAAGTCACCCAATTCCCAGGGGGTGGGGGGGTGGGGGTTCTATGTGCTCTGATACCTCATTTAACCACATCCCATATATATTCAGTCAGTTTCAGATTTGGCTAGTTAGGGGGGCAGCACAACAATTGGCACTCATCACTGTGTTCCTTGAAACACTCCATCACACTCCCAGTGTTGTGACATGATGCATTATCTTGTTGAAAAGTGCCTCTACCATTGGGAAACATGATTGTCATGAAGGGGTGCATGTGTGCAACCAGTGTACGATACTCCTTGGCCATCAGGGTGCCTTGCACAAGCTCCACTGGACCTATGGATGCCCATGTGGATGTTCTACAGAGCATAATGGAGCTGCTGCCAGCTTGTCTGCATCCCACAGTACAGGTATCAAGGACTGTTCCCCTGGAGGACGACAGATTTGCGCCCTCCCATCAACATGATGAATGTATCAGAATTCATCAGACCATGCAATGTTCTGCCAGTGCACTAATTTTCGGTGCCAATGGTCACATGCTCATTTGAGTTGCAGTTGCTAATGTCATGGTGTCAGCATCGCCACATGCACGGGTGATCAGCTGCGGTGGCCCATCATTAAATGTGTTTGGTGCACTGTGTGTTCAGAGAAACTCACACTCTGCCCAGAATTAAAGTCTGATGTTTGTTCTGCCAGTTTGCCACCTGTCCTGTTTTACCAGTCTACCCAGACTACAATGTTCGACTTCTGTACTACTGGGGGTGGCTGCCCAACCCTATGACGTCTAGACTTGGTTTCGCCACATGTTGAAGAGACTCACCACAGCACTTCTCGAACACCCAACAAGTCGTGTAGTTTCTGAAATGCTCAACTCGAGCCTCCGGGCCATCACTATCTGAATTGGTCAAACTCGGACAGATTATGCGCCTTCTCCATCCTACATACGGACAGCTTTCTCACTGATACTACAATGCACCATGAGTGTGTCTGAATAGCAGTCATTCCTCACCAGGTGACGCTTCTATTGCCTGGATGGGTTTATATTGGTAGTAGGTCGGTGATCATAATGTTCTGGTTGATCAATGTATATTTTTAAACTGATTATGTTGCCCAAGCACTTAATCTAAATGTAAACTCTGACCTGAACAAACAGAATAGCAGAAACATAGATCAGTTTCATCTCATAAGCCACTGAACTGCACTTTATCAGAGAAATGTACTATATGCAGGATTGGCACTTGTCAATTCATTAGAGACTTCAGTAAATCACTCCCCACTCCAAAATTTAAAGCCGAACCAAAAATAATATTTATTGCTAGTCCACATTAACCACTAGATGAGTATTTTTGTTTTGCACAGAATAAAGGCAATTTGTTATAGGCTTCATTATGTATGTTTAGCATCATTTAACATAAATGCTTTATCATCCAGTTTTAAATTATTCCTTAACTAACTAATCTAAAATAGATCTTAGCTGAAATCAAACATGAAAACTCCAGGTTGGAATATCAACAATATAAGGAAAAGATAGATTGCTGCTCACCATAAAGGTAATACATTGAGTTGCAGACAGGCACAATAAATGAACATTATCTTCCTGCCAAAGCCTCTACATAACACACACACACACACACATACACGCACACACACACACACATTTTTTTTTTTTTTTTTTTTTTTTTAAAAAAGGCTTTGGTTTAAAGTGTCCTTTCATTATGCCTGACCTCTCTGTAACAGAACATGACATATACAGTGACTAGTAATCTATCTTCTCCTTATATTGTTGATACAGATCTTAGCTGCTAAGGGGAAATGCTCTCTCCCTTCAAATAAAGCCTGATCTATAACTAAATTACTTGTAGACCTGTGCCCTACTGTCTCACAGTTTGTTTTAAAAAATGTACATATGTGTAGCCTTTTATTATGAACTGACAAATTCAGCAGAATGATCCTTGTATCATATGAAGCTGACTAAAGTTCTTGTCATTATTATAATTATAATTGTTATTGAAGGGAACCTGTTATCCACTGCCACATTTCTAAATGATGAAAGCATTTTGAAAAATCACTGTAGGTTGTCTGTTTTATCATGGAAGATGCCTTTATTGCATTACTGGCCAGTTTCAGTCTTTCAGCTATTTCAAATTATAATGTTAGTGATGGGTGTGTCACAACTGTAACCATTTTCATGCTATTTGGACACATACATGCAATAGCTCATATATGTAAAACATGTTTGTTTTGAGAGTTCTCTGTAAAGTGATCATAATCACAGTATTAACTCAGTCCATAGAATTTCTGGGAGCGCTGTGACTAAACTCTTTTTAATATTTCAATGGCTTGTATGACTCATCTGCTACATATTTTTAAGTACACTAAAGATAGCAAAAAATTATAAAATTATTCTATTTAAAAAAGTAAAAATTGAAACAATTGTTATTGAAACTTTCTTATTAATGCATTTCAGGCAATGCCCATCTTCAGAGTATCTGTCAGAAAACATCACAGCTGCCAGACAAGTGCAAATTATGTATGACATATACAGGTTCATCAACAAACGAGTCTACATACCACAGAAAAACCTTACTTCAGAATATCATGTCAAATATTATGTACTGTAACACTGGTGCTCAATTGAAGTGCTATGCCATTACAAAATTAGCTATCATAACATACCACTAGCTAGTATTATTGTAGGGGTGCTGGGATATTATGTCAAATTTTGATGGACAGTTGTTAGCAAAATCAACTATAAAACCATAAAATAACTGTTAACCATGATAAACTTTTTTTTTTTCCTTTATGAAAACTACGAATCATAAAAGTGCGAAAGATCACATTCAAACAAACATTCATCAATTAATACATGTAGTATGAGCAAGGGATGATGGGGTGGGAAGGGAAGTGAAGGGAAGGAAAGGAGGACAAGAGAGACACAGTGGGATGAGTATAAAATAATTGCAGGTTATATAAATGACAGCCAGCATTGGCAAACTTAAAATATGGAATTGAGACGTACTGTAAGCCTTTAGATGTTGCAAAAACACATAATAAGGGAAAAGTGAAATTTCTTTATAGTGCATAAACACGTTATTAAATTATTGCAGCTGTATATATGTGAGCAGGTAATGTATTCCATATAATATTAATTACAGGGAGGAGATTAGTGTTTAACGTCCCATTGACAATGAGGTCATTAGAGACGGAGCACAAGCTCAGATTAGAGAAGGATGGGCCAGGAAATCGGCTGTGCCCTTTCACGGAAACCATCCCGGCATTTGCCTGTAGCGATTTAGGGAAATCAAAGAAAACCTAAATCAGGATGGTCAGACATGAGTTTGAACCATCATCCTCCCAAATGCGAGTCGAGTGTGCTAACCACTGTGCCACCTCGCTCGATAATATTATTTACAATCGATGAGTAAGTCGGAATTTGAAGAAGCATGGGTGGATACACACTGGAATGGGTAGGAGGATTGTGGAGAAGCATAGGGCACTCAGAAAATTGATCTTTATTGACTTATAATGCCACTGCACTAACAAAATCATAGTACAATAAAATATCTTAAAATTTACAAACACCAAAAATGAAATGAAGAGCAGCAATAGTGTTCACCAGGCCTTAGAAGAGATCATGTACAGCACCATAAAATGTAGTAAAATGACATGCGTTTGAATACGCCATGAATAGCAATAAAATTATAGTACTGTTTTTCATATTTACTAAGAAATCATATGTTCTGTCAGTGGTTAAAAAACACCATGTCAGTTCATTTTTACAATGATTACTTGTGGGATGCACAGGGGGGAGGAGGAGGGGGGGGGGGGAGGGGGAGGGAGGAAAAAAGGTGGAGTTGATTGTGCATGATTAAATGGAAAGTGACCATGCATGATCAAAGGAAGACATAAATTGAAAATAAATTAAACTTAAGCTATGGGAGGAAAGGGGAGAGGGGGAGGCACATGAAACAAGGGCAGAAGGGAATGGTACTTTCATTTGATCGTGGAGCCACAGGCCAGACAGACACCATTTTACTGTTCCTGGTACTGGTGACTGCGAATGCCAACACTAACAAGTAAATGTAGATGCCATCTTATAATGACTGGTGTTGATAGTCATTAGGTGCTGGCTGCAGTAATATGGTCTTTGTGAAACCAGTCTGCCCTGTGGTTTTGCAGTCAGGTGAAGGCTTTCTGTTTTCTCCCTGTATTTGGATATTGTTTACTGTTGTGTATAATTAATGACTTATTTTTTTATCTTCATGGAGTATTAATGAAATGTTGTATGTGTTTGCATATTCAGCCAAGCATGAGATTGTTTGTAATGTTTGAATTCTTTGAGATAATATGTAATATATATATTGACTATCTAACAAATTACCAGATGAAAGTAGGCTTGCTGTTAATTCATAAAGTACACTGCTATAAAAATTGCAGTTATGCATTAGGACATGTGGTCCGCAGTGTTATCTTAATATTGTGATATTATCTACTATGGCTTTGAACACCTTATCACCCCAAGCCCTCACCCTCACCCCTTTATTTCCTATTTAGCTTAGTTCTTCCCTTGCCCATGCCTGCTCACCTTTTCATTACTCATGCAAAATCCAACCCATCCCCACCCCCACCCTAATGCACTGTGTGATTAGGTCAAATCTGCCAAGGAAACCAAGACCTGATACGATTCAACCAACCCATGTGGTCTAGCACATAGAACAACTTTCATTCTGTGGTGTAACAATGAGTAAGATGAGTAGAGTCTAAACTGGCCAAGGAATCAGACCGCTCTTCTAGCCAACCAGGAAAATTAAAGAAACATGATCTGTCAAAAATACTCTCAGCCTCAGAGTACCGGAGATTTATAACATTCTTTGCAAGTGCAGCATCTGTTATGTAGGGGAGTCTATACAGACTGTTGCTAATTGCTGTGTTGAAGATTGCCACCTTAAATACAGAAACACTAAAAACAGCAGTTCCCAGGAACAGTCTAATGAAGAAACAGAAGACTGGAAACAGAAGACTGTCTGTACAGACAAGGATTCAGGCACATTATTCCAACTGTTGGGCGTCTGCGATTAGGGAAGCAGTAGAAATTAGACTGTAAGGCTGCAACTTCAAGAGACACTGGTAAAGCACTTAGCAATTTATTTATTTGTTTACTGTCTTTTTTAGAATAGATCAAATGCCACACATAATTTAATATGTATGAATATAAACATGTTTTTAAAAAATTCAAATTAAGTAGTATAACTAAAGCAATTCACTTGAGAAAGAAATATTGCAGAGGAAAACTTTATATATTTCTATATCTACACACATACTCTGCAAGCCACCATGTGGAGTGTGGCAGAGGGTATCTTGGACCACTACTAGTCATTTTGTTTTCTTGGAGTTTTCAAATTGACATGGCTTGAAAACCAAGATTTTATTCATTTCCTTTCCTGTTCCAGTCACACATAGAGAGAGGGGAAAATGACTGTCTAAATGCCTCCATAAGAGCACTAATTTCTCTCACCTTATCCATGTGGACCTTACATTAAATGTACATTAGTGGCAGTAAAATCGTTCTGCAGTCAGCTTCAAATGCCAATTCTCTAAATTTTCCCAACAGTGTTCCTCAAAACAAACATTGCTCTCCCTCCAGGGATTCCCATTTGAGTTCCCAAAGCATCTCCATAGCACTTGCACACTGTTCAAAACTACCAGTAACAAATCTAGCAGCCCACCTCTGAATTGTTTCAGCGTTTTCCTTTAATCCTGGTGGGGATCCCAAACACTCTAGCAGTACTCAAGTATGTGTTGCACTAGTCTCCTATGTGCAGAGTCCTTTACTGATGAACTACACTTTTCCAAAACTCTCCCAATAAACCAAAGTCAACCGTTAATACCTTATGTACTACTACCCTTACATCCCCGTTCCATTTCATATTGCTTTGCTACATTACGCCGAGATATTTAAACACTATAACTGTAATGCTATATTTTGAACATAACACAATTGTTTTTCCAACTCACCTGCATTACATATGTTTTTCTACATTAGAGCTAGCTGCCATTCATCACACCAACTAGAAACTTTGTCTAATTTGTCTTGTATACTCCTAAGGTCACTCAACAAAGACACCTTCCCATACACCACAGCATCATCAACAAACAGCTGCAAATTGCTGTTCACCTTGTCTGTCAGATCATTGACATACACAGAGAATAATAGCAGTCGTATCACACTTCCATGGGGCACTCCTGATGATACCCCTGTCTCTGATGAATACTCGCCATCGTTGACAATGTACTGGGTTCTGTTACTTAAGAAGTATTCAAACCACTCATATATCTGCATACCTATTCTGTATGATATTAATCATCTGATGTGAGTGATGGTGCTGCAAGCTATGTTGGACAGCAACACAAATATAGCCTACGAATGCAGAGAATGTCACCTTAGCATATGCCATATGGTGATGGAGGCTGTTATGAAAAGCTTTGGATTCTATACAAATTTGATGTGACAAGTTAACAGAACTTTTTGGCCATGTGAGTAAAGTTATTGTGTAAAACTAATAGCTCAGCATCTTACAAAAACTCTTCAGGGTCCTTGGAAGTCTTAGACTTACATGTCAATATATTTACTCCCTAATAATACTTGTTGTTAACAATAGGGGTAAATTTACTATGTTCAGTGAAATGAACTTGCAAAATACTGGAAGTAAAAATAATGCCCATGTAGACTGTGCATCTCTGCCTATGATTCATAATGGAATTTCACATTCTGATACAAAAGTCTGTAACAGGTTGCTGCTAGACATCAGGCAGAAAACTGGAAATCCTAAGATATTAAAGAAATACAATGTAAAAAATTATCTTATTAGCTTCTCCTTCTATAATTAATTATAACAAGCATAATGTTTTGACTCAAGGATGCATATGCTGTTTAACACTAAGATTTGATTTAAATAGAATTTTAATGTTATTGTTATATGTAAGGCTGACAGTACTCTTTGTACAATTATGAAATGCTTTGTATAAAGTATATGATAAAAACAGAACGTGAACAAAAAACTATTTTTAGCTTTCAAGACCATTCATTCCATCCTCTGGGAAGATGGATATGGTTTGCAAGATTGGGAGTGAGGGAGACATCACTTAGACCACTCGTGTAGAACACTTGGGTGACTCATTCATGAGTACTGCTTCAGCATTTGAGATCCCCACCAGGTCAGATTAAGCCAATACGTTCAAGTGACTCAGAGGTGGACTGCTAGATAGGTTACCAGTAGGTTCAAACAATGTGCAAGTATTATGAATAAGTTTGGCAAACTCATATGAGAATACCTGGAGGGAAGACGATGTTCTTTTTGTAGTACACTAATGAGAAAATTTATAAGATATAAGAAATCAGGGCTCTTATGGGGACATTTCTTATCTCACTCTATTTGCGAGGGGGACAGGAAAGGAAATGATTTATATACAAGGTACTCTCCACCATGCACCATTCATATGCATATTACGGACAGATACCGTACACAAACTGGAAAAATGCAAGGGGCATTCCACTACGCATTTGTTACTACTGGTATGGGTGCAAAAACAAATTTGTACTGCCAACATCTGAGTGGTAGTACATTAATATGCTGCACTTAATATGTTAAAAAGCATTTAGAGACATTGTTCTGAAGGCATAATATATGTTATACTATAAATCACTCTGCCATTCAACTAATAATTCTTAATCAATTGGTGTAAGTCCATCATGTAAGACCCTTATCTGTGTAACTATGACAACGCTATGGATTAGTATGTCACCATAATCGAGATTATTCACATTTGAGCCTTGTTTGTACATTTAATTCTCATAATGGAGGCTTCATTCAAGCAATCTGTATTGACTTGACGGTCAAAATAACAGCTGAGAGCAGGTCTGTATAAATGCTGTGGCCAACTGGTAATGACATCACTTATGTCAATTGAGCTGCTTACAGGTATACCTCCATGGCACTTAACCTTGAGGTTGCCACTCACTCACTCACTCACTCACTCACTCACACACTCACTATATTGACGGGCCTGCCTTGGCCAGAGGTAAGGAGTTTAAGCTGATTGAGCTGTTCCTCCTGAAGTCCTCTCTGTTGGGAATGTTTTTTCTTCATGTGTTGGATTGGCCTCTGGTTTCTGTGGATGCAGGAATTTATCTGCCAGCTGATTCCGGCGGCTTCTTGTTCTTCTTCTTCTTACTGCTTCCTGGCTGCCCGAATTCTATTTTCTTCAGGCGGGAGAAGTCCACTGGCGGCATCTGTTGCTGGATGTACATGACTGCTTGCTTAGTCATGTACAGCCAGTCCTCGTCAGTGAAGATCGGGTGTTTGTTTATTAGCTCCAGATCTCCACGCCTGACGAGTTCCCTCCCGTTCAGCTTCTGGTTTAAGGGTTTGCACCCCCAGTGGAACGGATAAGGTTTATGAGGAAGGGGAGGGATGTTATCTACCGTGAAAGGGTAAGGATGATCATGATGGGGGTAGCTACTGTCGCGCAGGGAATCTGTGATCTTGGTGAGCACCTCCCTCACACAGTTCTTGTTGGTG
This sequence comes from Schistocerca serialis cubense, assembly GCF_023864345.2. Lineage (NCBI taxonomy): Eukaryota > Metazoa > Arthropoda > Insecta > Orthoptera > Acrididae > Schistocerca > Schistocerca serialis. Next base: position 311,465,972 of record NC_064640.1, read on the forward strand.
AGGGGGAGGCACTCAAACAGCTCGTTTTCTTCTTTTCCCTTGGTCTCCATCGGCACTCGTTTCTGCAGAGACAGGAGTGATGACTGCTTCCGTGGGGGCCGTCTCCTTGTTGTTGGTGGTTTTCCCCGACTGCATGACCACCTCCCTAGCAACCTGCGTTGCCGCGTCGACCAGGGAGGTGGTCGTTTGTGTTGCTGTGTCTAGCCCTGTACTGGTGGGGGTCGGTGCCGCGTCCGGCGTCATGCGGGACACGAGGTACAAGGCGACCCTTAGTTGAGTCACCTCCTGACGCATCTCTTCTAGTTCTGCTCTCAGGGCCGCTCTCTCCTCTGCCATGGCAGATTTGAGCACGGTGATTGTGTCCTCGTTGGCTTCCCGCAGCGCTTGGGGGAAGGCGTCCACGTCATCTTGGTGGCGCAGCCCGCTTCCCCTACTAAGGTCGGAGGGCGGGGTGTCCACCTTTTCTTCATGTTGGGCCACCTCTACGTGTGTGGTGGCCAACTTCCGCTGCTTCCACATCTTCAGATAGCTGCAGCTGCTCGCGTTTGCGGTGTGCGAGCCCCCGCAATTTATGCACGCCACTGCAGTACCTCTTGGTTTGGTGCAGTTCCGTGTGTCATGCGGTTGCCTGCACTTAACACACGCAACCATGCCGTCGCATTCCCTGGCTATATGTCCCAGCTTTTGGCACTTATAGTACTGTAATTGTGCCACAGGCTTCCACTTCTTCTTCTTGTTGTCACAACCGTTGCTCCTGACTGCATTTAGCAGGAGCTCAACAGCAGCAGCAATCTTGCCTCTTCCTCCATTCCTACTTCTCGGCATGGCGTTGGCTAGTGGCGTTGGCGTGCACGAGCGATGGTAATGAAGTGAGCCACAGAGAGTTGAGCCACATGTGTCACGTGCATGCCATCGTTTACATCAGAGATATAGAATAGATGTGGTGCCATCTCGTTTAGAAGTTAAGAAACACTACGTATCGGCTGATTGGTAAGCTGTTGTAGGTGCCTGTACTTGTACTAGTTTATTAAACCATTGATGTGCCACATTATTTATCTACAAAACTGAGACATAAAATAAAAAATCTGATTCAAGATATGCTATTGGTGCACTCACAGAAACAAAAGACTGATATATTTCACTGCAGTGGTTCCACGCTCGTACGTACTGACATTCTCTCAACGTACAAATTACATTCTGGTTTGAGTCCGAAGTGATGATTGCAACATGAATAAAACTTACTCTCTGATTTTGTTCTTAGTACACCATAAATTAAAGTGTGAATTAATCGTTTCTGGGTGGTAACACCTTTAACTGCACTTGCAGCTTCAGTAGAGTGAGTTGAGTACCTCTGCAGATGCTGTTGGCGGTCCCAAGCTCAGATAAAGGAGGAGGGTTGGCCACTTAAGGAGGCCGTAAAATGGTGGATACAAATTACTTTGAGACTGTTTTTGTCAGGGAAAGTTAGGAGGAGCTATTGCAGGAAGCTTGGCTGCAGTACAGTTATAAAATTTAGAATTTAAAACAGCGACTAGCTGGAAGTATGGTACAAAAAAGTTTATTTAAATCAAACCATCACCGGCTTCAGATTTATTACAAATCCATCTTAGATGGCACCTACAGATTTTGTTATTTTCCCGCTAAGGCCCTGTTTCGTAGCCATAGATTTTGTGAACTAAGATTACAAGTTTTCTGTTTAAAATTCGGTTAACTGGGCAGAGATTTTTTTTTTCAATCTTCATATAAACAAATGCAGTGATATTAAGTTAAGTGAAGCATCAAATGTGCCAAAAACTTGTGTAAACCAGGTAAGATTTCGACAAATTTCATGTCTTATTTACTTTACAGTAGTCTTGTATGTTTCTATTACGGTTAAAAAAAAAAAGCATCTCTCGTAAGTTTACTAATTTAAAACAAAAAAGTAACGACTATAAAACAATATGTAGCAGGAAAGGAATAAAATCCTTTAGAGACATCAGAATGTGGATTTTAAAAAAACTGAAAACAGTAATGATTTGCTTTAAATTATCTTTTTCAAACAATACGTGTGGCTGGTAGCTGTTTTAAATTATAGACCCTATAATTAGAGAAGATGCAACCTCTAAAGTTTGGTACCATAGTTGTAATAAAAAGATCGTTTACATTCTAGTATCTTACACATCTTTAACTTAGCAGCATGTTGGTAGCATTTGCAAATAAAGCAACTACTCCACCCTACAGCAGTGAAAGCTATAAGGAAATCATGAATTAAGCTGTGTGGTTTCCGTTTGTTTATTTGAATAAGATTGATGAGTTATTAACAGTTGTTTCTTGTGAATGCAGTAAATAATTTTGTGTTTTTCAGAATATTCCATACAAAAAAATTGACCTTGAAATACTCCTATAAATTCCCAAGCTGTTCATTTCGATATTACGTAGGTTCAACACATGTGTTCCCAAAACACCTGCCAAGTGTTCATTATGTAGTTGCAAATATCAGAAGTGGATCATGTGAAACAGGTGTTAAGTGAGTTACCAAGCATTAGCTATGCTATGGCAAGTGTTTATTCTACAGCTGTTAATACAAGAAGTGAAAATATTATTAGTGAATTACCAAGCACTAGTTGCGCTGATCTGTGTAATTCTTTGTGTGATACACTTCATAAATTTTGTTTTCTCTCAAAATTAATCCACAGATAATGGGTATACATGCTTAGCTGACACATCTTTTAATGAGGAAAGTGGAGTTGTGTGTAGTGGAGTTTCAAAAGCAGACTTAAGTCCCAGAAGATCTAAAATGTCTAAGATTCTTAGGAATGCCTTAACAAGGCTACCAGAAGCAAAGCCACATCATGGGAAAAATGAACTAAAACACTCAAAGATTTGTATGATAGCAATGTTTCTTCTTTCACAGAAAACAATTTAAATTCTGTTGCCAGAGATTTCATTAACAGCCAATTAAGGAACTGCCATCAACCAGCAAATACTAGGCAATGGACATCTGAAGACAAGGCATTTGCTCTGTCCTAATATAAGTAACCCCTTGCCTATACAAGTATCTGTCAGTTCATTTTTCCCTTCCTTCTGTGAGGCATCTGAAATCTCTCTGTCTGCCACACCTTTTTGAGCCAGGAGTGAATCCTGCAGTGATGAATGTAATAAAAGCAGAAGGTGAGGCAATGTGCAGCAGTGATAAATATTTTGCTTTTTTGTTTCATGAAATGTCTGTGGAGAGAAATTTGAATTGTGATGTAAACAAGTGACAAATCACAGTGTTTCTGGCTTTAGGAAGGTCAAATGTATATGCAGACCATGATGCATTGATATTCTGGTCAGAGGCATACATAAAATTTGGAAGCTGGTTGTTGCATATTACTTCACTCAGAACTCAGTTTCAAATACTGCTTTAAAGTTCTTATTACATATTTACATATATTATAAGGCAATTGCAAAAAATAGGGCTGAAGATAGCAGAATGAGATTTTCACTCTGCAGCGGAGTGTGCACTGATATGAAACTTCCTGGCAGATTAAACCTGTGTGCCGGACCGAGACTCAAACTTGGGACCTTTGCCTTTCGTAGGCAAGTGCTCTACCATCTGAGCTACCCAAGCACATCTCACGCCCCATCCTCACAGCTTTACTTCTGCCAGTACCTCGTCTCTTACCTTCCTAACTTTACAGAAGCTCTCCTGCAAACTTTGCAGAACTAGCTCTACTGATAGAAAGGATCGTGTGGGGACATGGCTTAGCCACAGCCTGGGGGATGTTTCCAGAATGAGAGTTCGAGTCTCAGTCTGGCACACAGTTTTAATCTGCCAGGAAGTTTCATATCAGCATACACTCCGCTGCAGAGTGAAAATCTCATTCTGGAAACATCCCCCAGGCTGTGGCTAAGCCATGTCTCTGCAGTATCCTTTCTTTCAGGAGTGCTAGTTCTGCAAGGTCCGCAGGAGAACTTCTGTAAAGTTGGGAAGGTAGGAGACGAGGTACTGACAGAAGTGAAGCTGTGAGGATGGGGCATGAGTCGTGCTTGGGTAGCTCAGAAGGTAGAGTGCTTGCAAGCGAAAGGCTTGAGTTCAGGTTTCGGTCCAGCACACAGTTTTAATCTGCGAGGAATTTTCAGAGCTGAAGATAGGTTTTACAGCTTGTTAGCAGGGTACAACCAATCAGAGAGCACTGAAGGGACTACCTAGTTAGAAATCCAGTGAATCCAGTCCAATTTAATTTTTTATGTATTGCTGTGATTTGTGACCTCCCACACCTATTAAAGAATGCTATAAATAATTGACTAGAAACAAAATGCAGTTTGGGCTTAAAAAAAGGCCAGTCTTGAATTTGAATGAGGACTTTTCTTCTGCATCAGCAGAAGATGTTTACGACTCGAAAAATTACAGAGGAGTCGTTTTGACTTTAAGGATTCTTTTATTAAAATGGAAGTTATGGTAGATGCAGCCCAGCTTAGTCATACAGTTGATTTTACCTGCAGAGTCAATATACTTTGCAGAATTTGTTGAGAAGACAGATTACCTCTCAGATTCACAAAACAGCACTCGTCATCATCCACAAGATGGTAAATCTTGTAAGTGTGCCCTCTCTCCAGGATCACCACATACTGAAATGTGGTACAGTACATTAAAGGAAATTGAAAACTGGAAAGAGTTGCAACTAGGAACAAGGGGAGATAAGACAAAAATGTCTAATTTCATAAGTGGGTGGCAAACTACAATAATATCATTGATGTGAATTGAACAGATTAAAAAAAAAAAAATTACTTCAATTTTTTAAGCATGAGGGCCTTCAATGAGGGCCTACTGGAGAATGTTTTTTACCATGTGAAGCAACATGGTGTTTCCAACACCAACCCAGCCTGCTTTCAGTCTGTAGCAGCACTGAAAAAGTTATAATCAATAACATATCCCTATCTATAAGTACATTAGGTAATTATGAGGATGATAGTTGTATGCCATTAAGAAATTTAAGGCAATTACACAGATCTCATAATGACAGCTTTCTTGACTCCAGAAAAGATAATTACATAATTGACAACAATGATTTATCAGTGTCCTTGCTGGTAATGCAGCTGGCAATGGTGACAGTGATGGTGGGGAAGCTGATGTATGTAATGACAGACAACCATTGACATTTGTAGCTGGTTACAGCCTGTGAAACATTGGTGGAAAACCTGAGATCAACTGTGATGACTGTAAAACATTTGTTTTCTCCAACACCCACAGAGGATCATTTACTTACAAGTTTAAGGGAATCTGATACCTTAAACACACAATTATTGTATGGAAGTGACAGCCTGATGTTCTTTTTAACTAAAGTCCAGTCAGTCATATGCATTTTTAGTGGGCAGCTGAAAAAATTGGACTATAAATTCTGTTCACTGTTTAGATTTCAAGAAGGGATAACATTTTGTAAAGTCTATTTTTCTAAACTGTATATACACTCCTGGAAATTGAAATAAGAACACCGTGAATTCATTTTCCCAGGAAGGGGAAACTTTATTGACACATTCCTGGGGTCAGATACATCACATGATCACACTGACAGAACCACAGGCACATAGACAGGCAACAGAGCATGCACAATGTCGGCACAAGTACAGTGTATATCCACCTTTCGCAGCAATGCAGGCTGCTATTCTCCCATGGAGACGATCGAAGAGATGCTGGATGTAGTCCTGTGGAACGGCTTGCCATGCCATTTCCACCTGGCGCCTCAGTTGGACCAGCGTTCGTGCTGGACATGCAGAGCACATGAGACGACGCTTCATCCAGTCCCAAACATGCTCAATGGGGGACAGATCCGGAGATCTTGCTGGCCAGGGTAGTTGACTTACACCTTCTAGAGCACGTTGGGTGGCACGGGATACATGCGGACGTGCATTGTCCTGTTGGAACAGGTCTAGGAATGGTAGATCGATGGGTTCGATGACGGTTTGGATGTACCGTGCACTATTCAGTGTCCCCTCGACGATCACCAGTGGTGTACGGCCAGTGTAGGAGATCGCTCCCCACACCATGATGCCGGGTGTTGGCCCTGTGTGCCTCGGTCGTATGCAGTCCTGATTGTGGCGCTCACCTGCACGGCGCCAAACACGCATACGACCATCATTGGTACCAAGGCAGAAGCGACTCTCATCGCTGAAGACAACACGTCTCCATTCGTCCCTCCATTCACGCCTGTCGCGACACCACTCGAGGCGGGCTGCACGATGTTGGGGCGTGAGCGGAAGACGGCGTAACGGTGTGCGGGACCGTAGCCCAGCTTCATGGAGACGGTTGCGAATGGTCCTCGCCGATACCCCAGGAGCAACAGTGTCCCTAATTTGCTGGGAAGTGGCGGTGCGGTCCCCTACGGCACTGCGTAGGATCCTACGGTCTTGGCGTGCATCCGTGCGTCGCTGCGGTCCGGTCCCAGGTCGACGGGCACGTGCACCTTCCGCCGACCACTGGCGACAACATCGATGTACTGTGGAGACCTCACGCCCCACGTGTTGAGCAATTTGGCGGTACGTCCACCCGGCCTCCCGCATGCCCACTATACGCCCTCGCTCAAAGTCCGTCAACTGCACATACGGTTCACGTCTACGCTGTCGCGGCATGCTACCAGTGTTAAAGACTGCGATGGAGCTCCGTATGCCATGGCAAACTGGCTGACACTGACGGCGGCGGTGCACAAATGCTGCGCAGCTAGCGCCATTCGACGGCCAACACCGCGGTTCCTGGTGTGTCCGCTGTGCCGTGCGTGTGATCATTGCTTGTACAGCCCTCTCGCAGTGTCCGGAGCAAGTATGGTGGGTCTGACACACCGGTGTCAATGTGTTCTTTTTTCAATTTCCAGGAGTGTATTAAGAAAATGAGTGCCAATTTTGATTTACAAATATGTCAGAGATTGGAAACACACCATCTGTAATAAAAGAATGAATGTGGTTTAGGAGAAATTGAAGATAAAGTTTAAAGCTGTTTGACAGTTCAGAGAGAAATTCTGCTGTTTGCTTAAATAATAATAGTAATTAGTTTTTGTTTTCAGTTAACTGATTTTATCCCCATTTCCTACACGTGGTCCTTCCCTTTTAATGTTGATGTATGTGCTTTTGTGTTGAAGCATTTACTCTTCATTTAAGATGTAGGACCATTTTAAAGGAAGTCAATGGTTAATAATGCAAATTTCATGAAATATGCCTACAGTTTTGACAAATTTTAGATAACAAGTAGGCCTACAGGCTTCGCCCACTTCTCCTGATGGCATAGTAGCTAGGCATGGAATAGATGGTACCATTTTGTTGGTGGTAGTATAGAAATTCTAATCATCAAAGTGAAAGTCATTTGGAGGGTAATACTGCTGTTGGTATATCCTGAGTTTTTTTTTGTAATTACTACTGTGATGTCAGTTAGTTGGGAAAATCATGCACCTGCAGGCTGTCAGTCGTAAAAAAAATCAGCTATTTATACCACAGTTACTATTGTATTGTATGGTAGATAACATTTTTTGCACTTGGTGACAAATGCATAGTAAGATAGTTTCACAAACTGTTACCAATAGGCATGTGGGAGAGAAAATGTGTCAAGTAAAAGAACTTAGTTGTTTGTTAATATGATCGGTTCCAAATTGAGAAAATATTGACATGTTTGGTTCACAGAGAAATTTTCATCTCAATGAAACAGTCCATTGACACTGTTAATTAGAATTCTTCTCTTGTGCTTTAAATTTATGGTAGGTCTAATGGGAAAAGTGTAAAACTGATATTTTAGGTGGTGATGAGAATCATAAACTACCACAAAGTTCATTATGACTGTGTGAGTTTGTCTTTGGAATATGATTTCCAGTCTCTTTTCTATGTTTACAGGTGCCTCAACTACATTTTAAGTAACATGGCACAGAAAGAATTCAGTGAGTCACTGATATCAAAACTGTAGTAAATTAGTCTCTTATACCATACATGTCTGAAGAAAAGTTTGTTTTCTAGTTTACGAGTGAGCTTACTGAGGATTGCAAGTGTTATGGAATAACTGCCCTCTCAACTCCTTTTATTGGTGGAAAAAATCACGGCTTTAAACTAAAATTAACATTGATATTAACAATAACAGAGGAAAGCTATAATAATCATTGTGATTTTCAAGATGCAGTTCCCACTCAGGTGCCTGGCTGCCCTCCGCATCTATATATCTACATCATCTGGAAGAGAACATCCTGTAGATGTAGATTGTAGGCAGTGCCTGGAGTAGGCCTACTCTGTTTAAAATTGCTATAGCTTGAAGCATAAGTATTCAATGTGATTGTGAGTATTTGAACTCCAGTTGTCATTTGATCTGAGAGAGGTGATAAATAATTATGTAACATGTTGTGGGTCATTTGTTCTGGATAATGAAAATTCTGTTTGTCTTGTGCAACACATACCATCCCGCAAAATCTTATGCCTTGTAGTTATTGGTAATGACTTCTTCATGTGTGGTTGCATATGTAGATGCAATAAGACTGATTACATCCAAGTAGATGTATATGTAGATGTGTTGAGGTTGATTATATGGAAGTGAAGAGAGTGGGAATTACAGATCTTCCAGTTAAAAAGTTGAAAATTTGTGTATTATGTATGGTGAAGTGCAGGCATAGTAATTAAGAAAACATATAAAAAGTTTAGATGAACAATTGGTTTTAATATTGAAGAAAATATCTTTCTTGGAAGTACTTTATTGCAATAAATTTAACTGCAACTGCCAGGTAAATAAGCTTGAGCAAAACTCCTTGCAGGAAAGATTAGCTCACTAAACTGCTGCAGTAATAGAGCAATGTATACATTTGAGATGATAATCTTGTGTTTGTTGCTTCACTCCATTTCACCATCAAAGTGAAAGTAGTCCCATACTCAGGAACTGAGCACAGGGGAGCAGATGTAGGATTCCTGTGTTGCTGTTCTTGGTGAGGTTGTAATGGAGATGGTCTGCTTTTGTCTTCCTCTGACCTGTAACAAAGTGTCAAGTATGTATCAGTGTTGTGTGAATGACTTTGACTATAACATGTACAGTGTAGTGCTGGGTTTATGTTTTTAAGGACGAAGAAAAGCGAGAGGGTGAAACCTGGTGTGGGCACCACACAGCCTACTCCTCCCAGATAGCACCGAGGGAGCCACTGAGCTTCACTCCCCATCCAACAAACAGACAGTGTCATGTGCCCTCAGATCATGAGACACAGTGAGAAGCTATGGAATCTAATCCAGGAGATTGGCACAAAGACTGATGGTCAGGAACTTTGCACCATCACCTTTCCCCACAGGGGGCTCACGGTCCTTTCGTGAGTACATGCATGGCGAGCACTGGGCCCCGAGCTATTGCAGCCTTCCTTCTTTCCAGGGCTGTATTTCCTTGCCCTTCCTCTCGTTTCCTCTCCTCTCCTTGCTTCTTCCCCTTCACCCACTCCTCTCCCTCTCTTGGTGTCCTTGTTTGATTTGGCCCTGCTATCCTCCTGGTTATGTTGGCTGTGCAATTTGGTTTTGTTGCATAATCACCTCATGCTTTTGGCATTCCCTAGTCCACCTCTGGGGTTTGACCTTCATTACTAAATTTATATTCCATAGTGTGAGCCATTTGGGAAAGAGCACCTTACCTAGTGTCTCCAACGTGTGCCCTCCTAGTTCATTCCACCTTTTCCTTCACGTTGTTGTCTGATGCTAGAGTTCATAGCCAGCCCGTGTGGTGGGGTCGCTATGTCCCCTTTTGGTTGAGCACCCTGAAAACACAGGGATCACACTTCTGATACCTGAGCTGTGTCCTCCTCATGTAAGCCTAGGAGTGGTTGCTTGTTATCCTGAAGCATCAGAACTCCCGGCAATAGCTGCCATGCCAGACGGCTCTTGCTGTGGCTGGGCGGCGCACTTGGGGAGAGCCCCTGATCAGAGTGGGTGGTATCAGGGCAGATGCTATGCAAATGAAATGCATGTGGGTCCAGAACTCTGGCCGTTCTTCTGCGGCCATCTCTCTGCATGGAACAGATTTTTTTAGGGCTGCTTCTTCTGCCCCTTTTGCCTTCCCATCCGTGGCTACCCCTGGGAGGAGGGTCAGGCTCGTCGGCTAGGGGCGAAACCTTTACCCCGCTATCTGGTTTGCACCAGAACTGAAGGGGATACTTTCACCAATATCAAACCTTTATTTTTTGTGGAACACATCGAAGACAAGTTTGGCAAAGTGGACTCTCTGAGCAAGATGCGGTCAGATTCGTTGTTGATTAAAACTGCTTCAGCTGCCCAGTCTGCAGCCCTTTGTGCCTGTAACCATCTTGGCACAATTCCTGTGTCCATAACCCCCCACCACTCTCTGAATATGGTTCAAAGTGTGATTCTTCACAGGGACCTCATCCTTCAAACTGATGATGAACTGCGAGACAATTTCGGACGCCAGGGCGTTCACTTTGTTCAGCGTGTTCAGAAGGGTCCGAAAGACAATCACATTGATACTGGTGCCTTTATCCTGGCCTTTGAAGGGGATACCCTTCCTGAGAAAGTAAAGGTTATGGTTTATCAATGTGACGTGAAGCCATACATCCCACCACCTATGAGATGTTTCAAGTGTTTGCGTTTTGGACACATGTCTTCCCGCTGTTCGCAGGCCCCTCCTGTGGTGACTGTGGACGTTCACTCCATGAGGGGAGTTCCTGTGTTCCCCCTCCTGTGTGTGTTAATTGTCATGGCAATCATTCCCCATGTTCACCAGACTGCCCAGTTTATAAGAAGGAAAAGGAGATACAGGGGTATAAGTCCCTTGATCGTGTAACCTACACTGAAGCTAGTAAGAAGTATGTACGTCTTCACTCTGTGTCCATGACATCTAGGTATGCTTTAGTTACATCTTCACCCCTTCCTCCCCTCTTACCCTAGTCCCAAACCCCTCTCCTCCTCCCCCTCCCCTGCAGCTCCCACACCCTCCACTCCGGGCACTGTTCCCCCTTCCTAGCCGGAGAAGCGTCCCACTTCTTCAGCATCTGCCGGTCAAGGGCGTCCCTCCCAGGATACTCCTTCCTGGCACCTTCCATGCCAAAGGTCTGCTACCATGTGACGACTGTGAGAACCACGGTCTGTGGGCCCCCAGGTCACCCTATCTTTCTGTTCCTGATCTTGCTGCAGCATCTCCCTTATGCCGCATAGCCCTCCTCGATCTGAAATGGAAAAGAAGAAGAAACATAAGTCCCGGGACAAGGAGCCTCTGGTGTCCCCAGAGGTCCCATCCCCACCTTTGTAACCTGATTCTGACCTGTTGTTCACGGATGTCGCCCCCTCCTTGCCGGTGGCGGGTAGTGACCCGGCGGCATGACTGGTTATCCAATGGAATTGTAATGGATATTACCGTCACCTTCCGGAGTTGAAATCCCATATTTTGTCTTACTCTGCAGCTTGTGTGGTTCTGCAGGAATCTCATTTTACTGATGATCACTCAACAACCCTCTGTGGGTTCCGTGTTTTCTTTCAAAATCGTGTCAGCCCCCTGCAGGCCTCTGGTGGCATTTGTACGTTGGTCCGTATGGACGTTGCTAGCACGTGGATTCCTCTTCAAACTACATTTGAAGCGGTTGCTGTTAGGGTCCACCCGGACTCTGAGGTCATGGTTTGCAATCTTTATCTCCCTCCTGACAGGACTCTTACACCTACTTCCTTAACTGCCCTTCTTCAGCAACTTCCTCCCCTCTTCCTCCTTCTCGGGGATTTTAATGCTCATCATCCCTTGTGGGGCAGTGGATTTCCATCTAATTGGGGTCTTCTCATAGACCAGTTTCTTGCAGACCACGACTTGTGCCTTCTTAATGATGGCTCCCCTACTCATTTCAGTGCCAGTCATGGTACCTTTTCTGCCATTGATCTTTCTCTTTCTTCTCCCTCCCTCCCTCCTCCTTTCATTACACTGGTCGCCACAAGCTGTCCTGTGACCACTTCCCATTGATTCTCTCACTCCCTTCCCACTCCACGATGGACAGGTTACGTCGTTGGTCTTTCCAACATGACGATTGGCCTCTATATACTGCACAGGTCGTTTTTTCTCTCTCTTTGTGGGGTTGTATTAATGATGTCCTATGTGACGTGTCTGACACGATTGTTCATGCTGCTAGCCTTGGTGTACCATGCTCATCTGGACCATTTCGCCACCGACAAGTCCCATGGTGGAGTACGGCCATTGCCATTGCCATCCATGATTGCCGTTGAGCTTTGCAACACCTTAAGAGGCACCCATCCGTTGCCAACCTTATTGCCTTTAAACGCCTTCATGCTAAAGCCTGTTATCAAACAGAGCAAACGGATGTATTGGGAAAGCTTTGTTTCTTCCCTCGGTTCTATTGTCCCTATGTCACAGGTATGGGCTACACTTCGCTCTCTCCAAGGTTGCCATCGACAGTCTACCCTCCCGGGCCTTCACCTCCCGGATGGCCTTTGCATGGATCCTTTGATTCTCGCGGAACATCTTGCGACCCATTTTGCAACAGCATCAACATCAGCCTCCTATCCGGCTACTTTCCTTCACCAGAAACAGTGGGCCGAAGCTTCCGCCATATGTTTTACCCCTTGTCAGTCAGAATCTTTACTGAATGGGAACTTCTTTCCGCACTTTCTTCTACTCAAGATATGGCCCCTGGCCCAGACTCCACTCATAACCAACTACTTCAACATCTCAGTGCTCCACAACGGCAACATCTTCTCGGGGTGTTTAGCCATATTTGGCTCCAGGGTGACTTCCTTTCTCAGTGGAGGGATTGCATCGTGGTTCCTGTCCTTAAGCTTGGTAAGAACCCCCTGTTTGTCAAAAGCTATCAGCCAATTAGTCTGACAAATGTTGTTTGCAAGTTACTTGAACGGATGGTAGCTCTTCGGCTCAATTGGGTTCTCGAATCTCGAGGTATATTGTCCCCTTACCAGTGTGGCTTCCAAGAGGGATGGTCTCCGATCAATCATTTACTTCACCTGGAATCCTCAGTTTGGCAGGCTTTTTCCCAGCGCCGCCATTTGGTTGCAGTATTTTTTGACCTTCGCAAGGCCTATGACACGGCTTGGTGCTATCACATCTTACACTTCATCAATGGGGTCTTCGGGGCCCACTCCAAATTTTTATCCATCAGTTCCTGTTCCATCAGTCGTTCAGGGTTCGGGTTGGTACTGTTTTTAGTTCTCCATGGACCCAGGAGAATGGCATCCCACAGGGTTCTGTATTGAGTGTACTTCTTTTCCTGGCCTCTGTCGGTCCTTTTGTCACCCCCGCTCTGTATGTGGATGATTTCTGCATTTGGGTTAGTTCCTCTTCTATGGCCTCTGCAGAGCGGCAGCTCCAGGGAGCTGTTGGTGTGCCTCTGCATGGACCCTCTCACATGGGTTTCAATTCTCTCCTTTAAAATCGTAGGTGGTCCACTTCTGTCGCCGTACTATGATCCACCCCGATCCGGAGCTCTATCTCGATGCACAACTATTACCTGTGGTCCCATAGTTTCATTTTCTGGGTCTTCTTTGCGACAACAAGCTCGCCTGGCTGCCTCATATCAGACTTCTGAAGGTAGGACGTTTCTGTAAACTCAATGTCCTTCACTTCCTTGCCCACACCTCTTGGGGTGCGGACCGCTCCATCCTTCTCCGCCATTATCGGGCTTTAGTGCTGTCTCTCTTGGACTGTGGTTGTCAAGTTTATGGTTTGGCTGCTCCTTCCACACTGCATCTCCTGGATCCGGTCCACCATCATGGTATCCGTTTGGCCACCGGTACCTTCCCTACTAGCCCTGGTTGAAGCTGGGATCCCCCCCCCCCCCCCCCTTTTCTGTTCGGCAGTCCCAGCTTCTGGTTTCTTATGCAATTGCTGTCCGTTCCTCTTCCACTCATTCTTCCATTCTTCCTATTCTATCCTGTTCCCGTACCATGGACGCCACCCACCTAATTCCCGCCCTTGTGCGGGTTTACCAGTTGGGCTCCGCCTTGTGTCTCTTTGCCATGATTTTCAGCTTCCTTCTTTGTCCTGTCTCCCACCTTCCCTCCCCAACACCCCTCCCCCTCTCTTGATTAGTTCTTTGGGACCAAATTCGGATGGATCTCCGCCGAGGTCCAAAAGATCCCATTCCCACCATGGTGTTCCGTTGTTTTTTCCGCCGAATTTTGTGGGAGCTTCGGGATGCTGTTGTTTTTTACACCGATGGCTCTAAATCTGCTGATCATGTGGGATTGCCTTCACATTCTCTGCTGGCATGGAAAATCATCTCCTGCCACCTACATGTGGGGTGTATACTGCAGAACTGATGAAAATTTCCCTGGCCCTTACCTTTATTAAAAAGTCCCAACTCAACAGCGTTTTGTTATGTACGGACTCAATGAGTGGCCTTCTGGCTATTGACTGGTGTTTTTCCTGCCATCCCTTGGTCTCGGCCATCCATGACCATCTCGCTGATCTCCACCGTGATGCTTGTTCTGTTGACATCCTTTGGGTCCTTGGCCATGTGGGTATCCCAGGTAATGAGCTTGCTGGGGCAGCAGTCACTTACCCCCCCCCCCCCCCCACCCCACCCCCGTGCTGTAACCCCTCCTGCAGCGGATTTACGGCTTCACATCAAATCTCACTTTGCACAATCATGGGCCAACTTTTGGGAGGCTACCTCCCTGTCTAATAAACTTCTTGCGATTAAGGTGACACCTGTCCCGTGGTGTTCTTCCTTCCGCCTCTCCTGAAAGGCCTCAACCACCCTTTGTCATCTCCGCATTGGCCATACCAGGCTGACTCATGGTTTTCTTTTGCGTAATGAGCCACCCTCACTTTGTGGTTGTGGAACCTTCCAGTCAGTAGCCCACATTTTGGTGGAATGCCCACTTCTTTCGGCTCTGCGTACTAAGTACAGACTTCCCCTCACTTTACCTTTAATGTTGGCTGACGTATCCCGGATGGTCAAACTGGTTCTCAGTTTCCTCCATGAAAGTGGTTTTTATTTTCAGTTTTAAGGTTTTTAGTATCACTCTGGTGTTGGGGCAGAGCAGTGGAGATTGGGTTGTCTCCCGCTGTAAGCTGTGTTTAGAGATTCCCGACTCCCCTCCCTGGCCAAGATCCTCATTTCTCTCCCTTTTACTCTGTTTTTTATCACTTTTTAGAATTGGTTAGTCTCCTTTTACAATACGCACTTCTACATTCTAGCGGTTGAACGCTTTTAAATAGCAGGTGGTCTTCCCTCTACTGCATCAGAGGTGGGATATTTCCTTCCTCTAGCATAGCCTTGCGGTTGCTCTCTTGCTAACTCCCCTCATTTTCTTTTTACCATTGACAAGATGACTGTACTTTTATGCTTTTTAGTCTTTTACCTTTTATCATTCTGATTTTTCTGAGATGTCAAACTGTCTGAATGGACCACATTTGGAACAAGGGACTGATGATCTTGCTGTTTGTCCCTTCAACCCGATTCAACCAGCCAACCATCACCTTTCTTCACATTGCCAGCCAAATACTGGCAGTGAAAAGGTCCAATTCACCACAGTCGTAGAAGTTTTTGAGTAGTAGCCCTACTGCTGTGTTAACATTGCCAAGTACTGTAAACATTCTTCTGTCTGTATAGTAATTTTACTCCAAGTCTCATGCAAGACTGGAACCAACACACTTCCTCCATCATTTGTCCACAAAATTTAAATGCTCAGTGGAGACAAGGTGTTTATTTATTTTGATCCACTGATAAACATTTACTTGCTGTCAATTTCATCATGAGTAAAACTGATAACTGAATATGTGACTGAAGCCTCTTCAGAGATGTTGGGATTCTTACTCTTAATGCCAATACATATATTCCCAAATGGTATTTGTGGATAATAATAAGTGTAGGGTGAACCCAGCAGTTCACAGCTACAGTACTACAAGTAGAAATAATTTCTCCCTCCTGATTCAAAATGGAGTTTTGTATTCAGGTGCAAAAGCTTATAACAGGGTTCCAGTAGACTGCAGGAAGAAAACTGGACATTTCCAACTATCCATATAAATGGCAAGTTGACATATCCAGACCTTGTGGATCTGTTAAAAGCAAGTGACCAGACAGTGTAAAAACAGTCAAGCTAAGACACTAAAAGTAAGTGGTCAGTCGTTGTGTGTAAGTAATCGAGCTGTGAAAGTGAGGAAAAAAAAAAAAAAATTTACAAGTACCCAGTACGTGTGTCAAAGCAAATAAGCAACTGTACATTTGTATTTTAGGACAAGTAAAGTTCCAAAGAGCAGCAGTGGTTTTTAATGGCAGGCTCTGGGGAAATTGCTTTGTCACCACCATATAAGTCCAGTGTGATCAAGAAACTAGCCACAGATGTAAGCATACAATCTGCTAGTGAAAGAAGAATGTACAAAGTTAGTATACTGATGTGCTGCTATAGAACAAACCAGAGCTACTCTCTGTGGGGACGACTCATTATTTGTACAGATAAATCTCAGTCCTTCAAAAATAAAACTGATGTTCTCAGAGTTTTGTTAGAAATAAATTAAATTATTATATTATGTACCAGTGAACCTGGCAATGCTTCATAATTGCTAAATACGTGTGGGAATTGGGTATGGATCCTAATCTCCTTCCCCGCCCCCTCCTCTCTGTGCACCTCCTCTCTGCTCCCTCCCCCCCCAATCACCTTGTCTATATCCTCTCCACCTTTCTCTCTGACCTTGAGTCTTGTTTGTTACTACAAATTCAGATTTCATAGTAGTGTTCTAACCATAAGTGATAAATAAACACATCATTCTTGTTTACTGTAAGACCAACTGCGAGGCATAAAACAAAACAGCACACTACTGTGTTCATAAATTTATGTAATGAGAAAGAACATGTAATGAAGAAACAATTTGTCTAACAGTTCAAGTGCCCTCTATTATAGTTGAAACGGACTGGGAAAAAGAAAACAAAATTGTACCTTTTCACAGGAGAACATGGCAAACATTTTCTTTGTCACAGTCCATTTTAACAGAAAACCGGTATGTTGATCTTTAAAAAAATATATGGCCTATGACTGACTGAATGTTTATTAGGGTAATGAGTAAGAATTTGAAATAAATTGGTCAAGAACTTTATGAGATTTTTGGTAACCATGTTTCCCTATATATATATATATATATATATATATATATATATATATATATATATATATATATATATATATATATATATATATATATAAAAACAAAGATGATGTATGTGACTTACCAAACGAAAGCGCTGGCATGTCGATAGACACACAGACAAACACAAACATACACACAAAATTCTTCAAGCCTTCGCAACCAATGGTTGCTTCGTCAGGAAAGAGGGAAGGAGAGGGAAAGACAAAAGGATGTGGGTTTTAAGGGAGAGGGTAAGAAGTCATTCCAATCCCGGGAGCGGAAAGACTTCCCTTAGGGGGAAAAAAGGACAGGTATACATTCGCACACACACACATATCCATCCGCACATACACAGACACAAGCAGACCTTGGTAAAGGCAAAGAGTTTGGGCAGAGATGTCAGTCGAGGCAGAAGTACAGAGGCAAAGATGTTGTTGAATGACAGGTGAGGTATGAGTGGCAGCAACTTGAAATTAGCGGAGGTTGAGGCCTGGTGGGTAACGAGAAGAGAGGATATACTGAAGGGCAAGTTCCCATCTCCAGAGTTCTGACAGGTTGGTGTTAGTGGGAAGTATCCAGATAACCCGGACGGTGTAACACTGTGCCAAGATGTGCTGGCCGTGTACCAAGGCATGTTTAGCCACAGGGTGATCCTCATTACCAACAAACACTGTCTGCCTGTGTCCATTCATGTGAATGGACAGTTTGTTGCTGGTCATTCCCACATAGAAAGCTTCACAGTGTAGGCAGGTCAGTTGGTAAATCACATGGGTGCTTTCACATGTGGCTCTGCCTTTGATCGTGTACACTTTCCGGGTTACAGGACCGGAGTAGGTGGTGGTGGGAGAGTGCATGGGACAGGTTTTACACCGGGGGCAGTTGCAAGGGTAGGAGCCAGAGGGTAGGGAAGGTGGTTTGGGGATTTCATAGGATGAACGTTCGTAACCTCTTGGTTCATCCCTATGAAATCCCCAAACCACCTTCCCTACCCTCTGGCTCCTACCCTTGCAACTGCCCCTGGTGTAAAACCTGTCCCATGCACTCTCCCACCACCACCTACTCCAGTCCTGTAACCCGGAAAGTGTACACGATCAAAGGCAGAGCCACATGTGAAAGCACCCACATGATTTACCAACTGACCTGCCTACACTGTGAAGCTTTCTATGTGGGAATGACCAGCAACAAACTGTCCATTCACATGAATGGACACAGGCAGACAGTGTTTGTTGGCAATGAGGATCACCCTGTGGCTAAACATGCCTTGGTGCACAGCCAGCACATCTTGGCTCAGTGTTACACCGTCCAGGTTATCTGGATACTTCCCACTAACACCAACCTGTCAGAACTCTGGAGATGGGAACTTGCCCTTCAGTATATCCTCTCTTCTCGTTACCCACCAGGCCTTAACCTCCACTAATTTCAAGTTGCCGCCCCTCATACCTCACCTGTCATTCAACAACATCTTTGCGTCTGTACTTCTGCCTCGACTGACATCTCTGCCCAAGCTCTTTGCCTTTACAAATGTCTACTTGTGTCTGTGTATGTGCTGATGGATATGTTTGTGTGTGCGAGTGTATACCTGTCCTTTTTCCCCCTAAGGTAAGTCTTTCCGCTCCCGGGATTGGAATGACTTCTTACCCTCTCCCTTAAAACCCACATCCTTTTGTCTTTCCCTCTCCTTCCCTCTTTCCTGATGAAGCAACCGTTGGTTGTGAAAGCTTGAATTTTGTGTGTATGTTTGTGTTTGTCTGTGTGTCTATCAACATGCCAGCGCTTTTGTTTGGTAAGTCACATCATCTTTGTTTTTAGATATATTTTTCCCTCGTGGAATGTTTCCCTTATTAGAGTATTGTGTAAAAATATCAAGAAAATCAGCGAAGAACTTTTTGAGTTTTTTGCTAACATTGTTTCCCCTTTCCATATACAGGGGGTTTGGGGAGGAAAGATCAATATTTTAAACAGTGATAGTATAAGTAATTCTGAATAAAAAATGTTATATGAACATAGGTCTGCAAATGCTTCATTAGTTAGGTATGGGTATTGAAAGGAACTTTAATTCTGCAAAATTGATGTGCACATCGAGATTTTCTTGCAAACAACGCATGGGTACATGCCATGTTTACACTACGCAACATACCATGTATTATGGTCATGTGACGTATGTAGCACGTAGTACAATCACCCATTGTTTGCACAGTTGTGCCATGTAAGCTGCAGTGTGTAGAGTACTGATGAAGGATCGGTTAGCTGTGTAGTGTCCGGTGTTAACTGTGTTTGTACAAGCGCTGCTAACAATGCCACATGTCTACAATAATGAGGAATATGCAGATATAGTGTATGTTAATGGATTCTGCGATGGTAGTGCTACCACTGCAAGAGAAGAATACTACAGGCGCTTTCTGACTTGACAATTACTTGATCGCAGGGTGTTTACCAAAGTGTTTATCACTTTGCGTGCAACACATTCTCTTCCAAGTAGACATTTTTCGTCTGAGCATGCACGTCAACAAACTTTGCAAAAATAGGAAGCCATTATTGCAACTGTTTAGAAAAGTCCTGGTATGAGCATACAAGAATGTCCCTGCGTATGAATGTCCCACAGATACGTGTATGGGAAACATTACATGCGGGAAACCTGTATGCAATTCACATACAGTGTGTCCAAAATCTCCACTTTGACGACAATGCCCAATGACTTCAGTTCTGTCACTGGGCAATTGAGAATAGTCATTTGCTTCCATACGTACTATTGACTGATGAAGCCCAGTTTTCATGACATGGAATAAACAACACACACAATAATCATCGATAGTCACGGGAAAATACACACGCTTCAGTGGATAGCAATTTCCAAGTTCGTTTTGCCATAAATGTTTGGTGCGGCATGATTGGTAGCATTTTGATAGGTCCATTTATTATCAATTAGTGATTGATGGGAGAGAGGTACCTGCATTTTTTGGAAAATTCATTTGTGACAGTATTGGAAGACATTCCTTTAGCCAGGTGAACTGGAATGTCCTTTCAATGTAATGGTGCTCCTCGACATGTTACCTTACGTGTGAGGGACCATCTCAGCTGCACCTACCTTAATCGCTGGATTGGCCATGGCAGTGCTATTAACTGGCCTCCAAGATCACCTGACCTTACACCTTTAGATTTCTGTTTATGGAGTTGGATGAAATCAGAGGTGCACAAAGTGAGGGTAAATACCCGAGATGAACTGCTTCGTCACATCATGGACACTGCTGAATTGATTAGGAACCAACCACAGGCAACTGAACAAGCAACACAACATGTTATCACTAGAGTGCAAAAGTGTATTGAAGTTCATGGTGGAATATTTGAACCTGTTCTGTGAACTGTAAAACATCTGTACGATAAGTGTTCAAGCCGTTTGTAAAAGATGTGGTATGTCCTTTTCAATTGAATACCTGTAACATGCATGTTGTAATGAATTATGTACTACATGCAAAGTAAATAAACATTATGTAAAAATGTGTAACATAACTGTACTTCTCTGTAACATTGTTTTCAAGAGCATCAAGCTGTTGACATTTCCTCCCCAAACACTCTGTATATTAAAAAAAAAACATGTAGCCTCTGTTCATCTGAGCCTTTGTTTGAGAGTTGTGAAAAGATTTAAAGTAAATCAGTCAAGTACAGTTCCAGTTTGTTTTGTAACATTGTTAAATGATGACTTATCTTTATACAGGGTGTTTCCGTAAGGGTGTGCAAAAATTTAACAGGACATAGAGGATGCACCACTTGTAGGGAAGCAGCCTACTCACACCATATAAAATTCATATACTTTCCATTGTGTGCCAGCCCAGTCCACTGTAACTAGATATGACGTCACAAATGTTGTGCATTACCTTAAAAATGAAGTAAATAATCTGAAAAGTTAATAGCATGTCAGGAATGATGCTAAGATGATAATGTGTTAAGTTTTACTTTAGTAACTTTAACAGTTTTCGAAATTTGGATGTTTTACGTAAAAATCATCGGCGCAACATGAAGGAGCTAGAAACTTCAAAATTTATATTCAGAAACCTTTTTCATTGTAATTTAATGGAAACAGCATGCTGGATCTCACAAAGTAATATTTTAGTTGAAATTCATGGTTTTCTTTTTTTGTGTCCTAAATGTTCGGAAACAAGATAGGTTATGTAAGTAATTAGATAAAGCTAGGATGTTTAGATTTAGGTAGAATGGAGATACGCTATAATAACAAAGATGTGAGGAGTTTCAAAAAGGTAGCTATAAAACTATAGCTGTAGCGTCGCATTTGTGCAGTTGCCAGGAACAGCCTTGGATGCCATATTATGTAACTCGATATGCACTTAACAGTGAGTTCACATTGGGGTAAAGTGTTAATTATGGAATGACTCCAGTGATTTAGTCTCAGTTTGCGTATGTCCTATTTTCACGTGTTGCCGCAGGACAGACTTTCTACCATTACTAGCGTGGCGTTTGATGAGTATTAACATTAAATTTTGGTGAGAATTCACTTTGAACATTTACATCGATGTCAATTATTGAACAGTTTCATTATCTAGGAATAATAGGATCCACACAATAGACTCTGAACAGCTCTGATAGTACAATAGCTGATATGGATAATGATTTGTCTGGAATTTTACGCTTTATCGTTTTCAGAATATAGTGAAAATTGTTATAGTAAATTGCATGTTCTATGAATCCCAGATATCATCCTAAGTCCTCAGGGCAATGAACTTCAATAATCAATAACTTTTCTCCATCAGAATGGGCACAGTGAACTTTAATTGAAGGCATCACATTTGTGCTAATCACTTTCTGGTTACCAACATTGTAGTTAGAGAGCCTGTGTTGAGAACGGCAAACAAATAATATACATAATACAATATTTACCACCCGCCACCCCACATATGGTGCTAAATGGCCGGGAAAAACACTGCTAAACGGAGTGAAAGTGATTTTAATTATTCGAACTTGGAAGTGAAATGCGACGCACAACTGAACAATAGGACAGTGATAAACAGTGTTACATGTGCACATTGATGACACAATAGGATTAACGATGCCTTGGATTACAGTGCATCTGAATCTAGCTGTGCCGCCGGCATCGCAAGAAGCCAGCAGTCTCGCCTCACTGCAGTCGTCCATTGCGGCCGGAGCCACACCTGCTGTTGCGCCCCCCCCCCCCCCCCACGCACACACACACACACACACACACACACACACACACACACACACACACACACACACACACACAGAGCAGCTGTTGAGGTGCCATCTGCAGTTCAACATGCTGCACCGCATCAGTAATCCTGGTACGCCACCCGGCATCGCCATACGTCGTGCAGAAGGAACTAAGTTAAGTGAAAAGCTGTTCAACTTTTTAATAACCTTCGCTAAAAGACTGTCAGTGATGGAACCACTAAAAGAATCTGAGGTTAAAATTAAATCAGAACCAATGTCTGATGAAGAAAGTGCAAATCCAGACAACAGTTCAAATGTAAATCTGCTTGAAAATAGTGATGTTGAAGTGAAATCTGAACCATTGCCCCCTGACAATAATGTGAAATGAGGCAATGATTCAATGACAGAAATCCCTGTAGTAAAGCAGAAATCAGAGATTGTTAATTTACTGGATGATAGTTTCTCTGATGATTTAAAAATGAAACAGTCATCAGAGGTGGTAATGTTTAAAAAGGACAAGTTGAATATAACAAATCAATCAGTTGTTTCAGTATATTTTGATGATTCTGGTATTGGGTCTAGTTTTACATCACCTGAGTGTGATGATAAACCAGCTAATGAGCAACCCAAAGACACTGGGGCAATTGATTTAAATGTAATATTGCAGGCAATATCAGCCAGCCAAACTAATCTGAATAAACGGTTTGAGATAATGGACCTTACCTTCAAGGCTGACTGCAATAAGTTGAAAGAGTATTTAAATAACAGAATTTTGGCCAGCCAAACTAATTTTTATAAAAGGTTTGAGGTAATGGACAATACCTTCATGGCTGGTTGCAATAAGTTGAAAGAGGATTTAAAAGCTGAGCTCAAAGCAGAGCTGGACAGTTTAAATTATAAGATTGATTCCAACCATGCTGACATTAAGGAAAAGGTTGCTCAGCAATTATCTGAGTTGCACAAAATGGTAAAGTATGAAGTTGCTGAAATTCACAAAGACTTCCAAAAGGAAGATGCAAAACTGAAGCAAAAGTTAACAGAAAAGATAGAGGAGAAATCTGAACTGTGCTCGCATAGATTTAAAGATGTTAATGTAAAAGTGAACATATGTCAAGCAGAGGTAGAAGCACTTAAGATTGATACTACTCATGTTGTGCAAAGAGTAGGTAATGTTGAAATGAAAGTAGAAACTGTTAGCGCTAACATTGCTAAAATTGAGAGTAAAGTAGCTCGAGTAGCTTCTGGTAATGGTAGTGGACAACAAGTTGTAGCTGCAAACGCCACTTTTATCGGGTGTTGGCAGTTCTTACGGTTCGATCCAGACAAAAATATCCATCCGCTAGATCTCTGGAATGATTTTGAAGATGTGTTTCCATCAGTTTGGTCGGAACGCGAGAAAATTTCATTTATTAGAAGTCATATGGCAGGTGATGCAATGCGTTGGTCAGCTGATGTCATGTTGAAGTGTAGCACATTAGCGGAATTTAAGACTGTTTTCATTAATGAATACTGGTCTAGTCATAAGTAGAATCAGGTGTTGAGAGAATTTTGGATTGGGAAATGCTTCAATGCAGGCAGGGAATCAATCAAAGAGTTTGTCAGATCTTGGATTTCACGTCTGTCACATTTGATGAAAAGCTGAAACCTGATATCATAATAATAGGTCTTGAAGCTAAATTGCCATGGAATTGGCAAACTAGAATCATACCCGCCCCTAGAGACAATCTTGACCATTTCATTGAATATTTGGAATGTATAGAGCGTGTTGCTGTCAATGAGGTGCAGGCATGTAATAATAGAAACAGTAACAGCACTAATAGTAATTTTATGAATGAGCAGAATGGCAATGTAAACATCCATACAGTAGGTGTTCACCATCCTAATAAAGGTAGGTAATGGAGAAATAATAACCATAACGAACAATGGCAACCTGATGATAGTAATTTTGTTCATAGTGGAAATGTGCAGGTAAACAACAATGTTGAAAGCAATGCTGTTCCCATTAACAATAATGGCAAGAGAGGAAATAATAGTTGGCAGAGGCAGGAAAACTAGTTCCCGTCTATGAGGACACTGGTGCTCACCAGGCGGTTACTTATCCTAAGCCAGTAATTACAGCGATTGGTAAGACAGATCAAAATACTCAAACCGAGCATTCGGATGATGAGGCGGTGGCATCCAATGATATAAAACCACTCATAGTATTTAGTTGATACCATGTTAGAGATGCTTTCTAAGTGGTAAGAGGAAGAGAAGGCGCAGCAACGTAATGTTAGGGAAGAGCTACAAAGTACTGAATTGTCAGGTGAAGAAGCAGAAGAAGTTCATGCTTATATTTACGATGAGAATGATGTGCTCTTATCTAAAGTGCCTGTGTAGGATGTTGATACTGTGCTGATAGATTTAGGGCAGGAGGTAAGTGAAAATGTAGAGGGTAGCCTGTTGTGGGCCGATGAACCCAGTGGCTGTGACCAGTTGTCACTTGAGAAGAAAACTGATGATAATAATGAAAGGGTTTTAGCTGTAACTAGTGTTACGCCCACTTTGGAGGTGCAGAGTCGCTCCGACCACAATAATTTGGGTCATGTTCAGCAAACTAAATATAATGAAGTCGTGCGGTGTTTTGATCTGAAATTAGTAGACCGACTGGAAAAGGCAGCTGAAAATGTGGTTCAGGAAACCCCTACACACCTTGACCTAAATGTAATGAAAACAGATGTCGATCTCTTTAGCTGGAGACAAATCCAAAAGGAACCACTGGATGAATTTGAGGAACCACCTGTACAACCTAGAATAAGCCACCCTATAATACTAGTAAATATATTAGGTATCAATGTACGTTCCCTCTTAGACAGTGTCAGTGAGATGAGTGAGTTGTCTCAGTCTTTCTTTGATGCATTACTTAGTAAAGGTAAGCTTACAGTAATGAGGGTATCAGGACTGAGAATAATTGGTGCTACTGGCAAGGCGTCAAAAATGGTAAAGCAAGAAGCTTTGCGGCCCTTTAATATTAACGGTAATGTAATTGATCATCCATGCCTAATAGTAAACAATCTCAGTATTGAGGTTCTAATTGGCAAATATTTCTTGTCAAAGTATCAAGATGTTGTTGACTTTAAAAGAAGCCAGTTAAAAATGGTCTTACCAATAACTGGAGTAATTACAGTACCATTTATTGACAAACATATAGTAACTAATGATTAGACTTGGGAGCTGCCTATACAAGTTTTGAAAAATCTTAGTAAAGGTAGTTTGAACACAGGAGAAGCAGAAACAAAGAAATTCATGTTCGTATACCAAGGACCTTTCAGGATTATAGGAAAACCGCATGGAAATGCATATAGGCTGGAGTACCCAAAGAGTAAAAAAGAATTAGGCTTCAGAAACGTGATTGACCTAAAGAAATTCATAGGTAGTAAATGAATTCTGTAGGGAGGAGGTTGTTCTGTAGCCTCCACACAGTGTGGCAGCTGTGCAGTCCCAGCTGTGTGAGATCTTCTTTCCCCATTTCAGGTCTCACTCATTATTCATCTTTCCTATCCACCAAAGTTTCGACCCCTTCTTTCCAATACTAAAATTTTCCGATATGGCTATCAAGCCAGTAATAAGCCAATGAATTCTGTAGGGAGGAGGTTGTTCTGTAACCTCTATGCAGTGTGGCAGCTGTGCAGTCCCAGCTGTGTGAGATCTTCTTTCCCCATTTCAGGTCTCACTCATTCTTCATCTTTCCTATTCCCAAGATTTTGATTTGTTCTTCCCAAAGTTCTTTAACCATTCTATCCACCGATTAGTGAAGAAACTACTGGATGTGACAAACCTAATAGTGACAAGTAAACAATAAAGAGGTATGAAGAAATGAAGACGTAAATGTTTGTGAGTAACAAGTGTGTGTGTGTGTGTGTGTGTGTGTCTATATATATATATATATATATATATATATATATATATATATATATATATATATATATATATATATATATATATATATATATAGGAAGAACCTCAGTAATATTATAAGTACAAAGGGTTGTTTTGTTGGAAATGGTTCCACAGTAAAAGATATGCAAATTCGTTTGTAAGCAGAAGCTGAAGTTGCAGTGAGACCTATTGCCTGCATT
The DNA here is from genome assembly GCF_023864345.2 of Schistocerca serialis cubense. Classification (NCBI taxonomy): domain Eukaryota; kingdom Metazoa; phylum Arthropoda; class Insecta; order Orthoptera; family Acrididae; genus Schistocerca; species Schistocerca serialis. Next base: position 311,492,321 of record NC_064640.1, read on the forward strand.
AGAGCTAACTGTAAATAGCAGAAGAGATTGCTTAGTGTTATGGAATATATGCAGGTAAGTTGTAATGATGAACTCGCCTTGTATAGCTAGGAATGGCAATAATAATGGAATTGAAAAGTGTTTGTGGTTGAGATGTGAAGGACACGCCCTTGAAGTATTTATGAGATTGGAGTTGACCATTATTTTAGTGTAGTGTGTGCTAGGACACACCTACACGTATTAAGGTCATGAGTTGGAGGCGTGAATGTGACCGTAGGTACCCTAATGTTAGATGAGACAAAGCAGCTCATGGTGTCCAATAGATTTAAGGGATTTAGCATAACGCATATCCACAATTACTTAATACACTTTAGTGGTAGTCGAGAGAGACTACCTGTGGTTTCAGCATCCGATCGAGTGGAAATGGACTGCCACGTGAGCAAACTGATCAGCTGCAATACACCATAGAAATGAAATCAATGTGCTATCCTGTGCTGAACTGACACAGCAGCGAAAGACCAATAAGCTAATTTAGTAATCGACTAATCATAGTGTGTTTTGAACACTTGGCAATTGTGCTCCTATTACCACAAGTTACTCAAATGTACAGAGAAGCTAAAAATGAGAACTAATAATTAAGTATACTCATACCGTCTCTGAGAATGAGATAGTTGATGATGAGTCAGTAGCCCGCATCTCGTGGTCGTGCGGTAGCGTTCTCACTTCCCACGCCCAGGTTCTCAGGTTCGATTCCCGGCGGGGTCAGGGATTTTCTCTGCCTCGTGATGGCTGGGTGTTGTGTGCTGTCCTTAGGTTAGTTAGGTTTAAGTAGTTCTAAGTTCTAGGGGACTGATGACCATAGATGTTAAGTCCCATAGTGCTCAGAGCCATTTGAACCATTTTTTTGATGAGTCAGCCTGTAAATAAATACAGATGTCAGGAATGTACCGAGCATTGGTTCAGTTTTCCAGCCCAGAAATAATAATTTGAGATTTAAAGGTTTCATGACTGTATGCCTCGGACATAAATTGTTCTTTAGTACGTGATTAATGGCATATTGAGCCATTAGTTTACTGATTTACTTACAGTAAAGTAACCATGAGACTGAAATAGAAAACCGTTCTGTTAACTTTGTTTCAGTAACGAGTTGAGAGGTAAAATGTATATATCCCCATTTGTATTGTGACCCTCCTTTAGTTATTAAGTGAACGGAATCTGAGGCACTCTTTTTGTTTTTTCTACAGGACAAACCAGATAATGGCAGCCTGGTAGCTGTGTGAAAGTGTGAAGTGGCTTGGAGACAACTCACAGTGATCCCTCCCCTTTCCCCATTGCAGTATAGAGTGGATGTGAAGTACGCTCACCATAGCAACTTCCTCCCTGGTGAATTAAAATGTAGAACGCCAGCCAAAGTGGCTACAACAACGTATGTAAAAATGAAAATGTTATGTTTTGTGAAATTCTCTTTCAGGTGTAGAAAAGACTGCCAACATTTCGTTGTTTATTTATGTACACTAGAATAATCATGTAATTTTCTTCGTACTCATGTATGTAAAAATATATACAGACAATTGAATAGGTTTAATATTTTCAACTAATTAAGTGAAACTTGAGCCAGACATTTTCATAATTTTATGTGTTTATGTATTTGAGGCAATATGTATGCCAAATTGTTTTATTGTTTTTCAAAACTACTTAAAATTTTGAGTGAATTTCTAGGCAGTATCATGCCGTCCGTTTAATACATGTTCCATGAATAATTAATATGCAACGCATTAGTGCCATGAATTTTGAAGACTTGCAATTTATGTATTTTATTAATGTTCTTATCAGTTTTAAAATTTTGCTTAAGAGGCAGTGAACATGCCAGCAATCTAGATATTTGAAGTACATAATAAGTTTTCTTTTAATATTTCCAAATGTTTAAATTTCAATTTTTCCATTTTCATAGGGAGTTAAGCTGTACTCTTGCTTCCCTTTTTTGTAATTAATTTTCTTCATTTAAATTCAAAAAAATTAAGTAGAGGGTGATGTAGGGAAGCAGCCTACTCACACTTTATAAAATTCATATGCTTTCCACTGTGTGCCAGCACAGTCCACTGTAACTAGCTATGACGTCACGAATGTTGTGCAATACCTTAAAAATAAAGTAAATAATCTGAAAAGTTAATAGCATGTCAGGAGTGATGTTAAAATGATAATGTGTTAAGTTTTAGTTTAGTATCTTTAACAGTTTTCGAAATTTGGACGTTTTACATAAAAATCATCGGCGCAACAGGAAGGAGCTAGAAACTTCAAAATTTATATTCAGATTCCTTTTTTATTGTAATTTAATGGAAATAGCATGCTGGATCTCACAAAGTAATATTTTGGTTGAAATTCATGATTTTCTTTTTTGTGTCCGAAAAGTTCGGAAGCAAGATAGGTTAAGTAAGTGATTAGATAAAGCTAGGATGTTTAGATTTAGGTAGAATGGAGATACGCTATAATAAGGAAAGATGTGAGAAGTTTCAAAAAGGTAGCTATAAAACTATAGCTGTAGCATCTCTCCAAAGGGCAAGTTCAGAGCTCATCTATTGCTTGCAGTGCAATTAAAGTAATTCTCTCGCCAAACGTATTTAACCTAGCCACATTAGAATTTTATTATAGATACTTACCTGTGTGCTGAGTGCACAATTAAATTGAGTGCTTCATTGGCCTTCAGCGAATGAAGCAATTAATTATTTAGTAACTTGAAGTGGTGTTCTGCTAGCCCCAGTGGCTAGTCAGTAAGGCAAATGTTGTCGGCTGCTCCTTTGGCGGTCCGCACCACGGCTATAAAAATAAGAGCATGCGAGCTAGAGTAAGGCCCCATTTCCCTCCTCAATCCTACTGCTGCCAGCGCTGTCTTCTGTACAACGACCACCTCACCCAAAACTGAAAGAACCCAGCCACCTGCCCCCATTTTAAAACCTCCCACTTCCTTAAACAGTGCCCCAACCTCGCCTCCCCCCTGTCCTGCAACACCTGCAATGAACCTCACCCCACCTATTCCTCCAAATGAAAAGCCAAGCCCCCTCCCACCAACCCAGAACTCACTGTCCCTGTTCGCCCCATCAACCCACCCATCCACCCTAACAATTCCCTCCGCCCTCCCCCTACAGCAGAAGACATCATCCGGTTCCTCACCATCCTTCTGCAGAACATCCACCCCTTCCAGCGCCCCCACACACTCCAGCTGATTTCCCTTGCCGCCCGCTCTGTTTTCCACTTAAACACCTACGCCACCTACTCCCACAACCAGGCTCACTTTACCTTCACCCACCTCGACACCCTCGTTTAACCCTGCGGCAGGTGCGCTTAAGATTGTTGCGTCAGCGGGCGCGTGCGGCACTCAGTGCCGCCTACATTTAAATACATAAGAAAGCAGTTTTTTTAATTTTTTGGTGGAATTAATTATTTAGTGTATATAACATCATTCTTAACAGCAACTTTTAATATGATCCAAGGTGCATGGGAAAATTAAAATTGTTACAGAATATCTGACATATTTCTAGAATGAAATTTTCACTCTACAGCAGAGTGTGCGCTGATATGAAACTTCCTGGCAGATTAAAACTGTGTGCCGGACCGAGACTCGAACTCGGGACCTTTGCCTTTCGCGGGCAAGTGCTCTACCAACTGAGCTATGCAAGCATGACTCACACCCCGTCCTCACAGCTTTACTTCTGCCATTACCTCGTCTCCTACCTTCCAAACTTTACAGAAGCTCTCCTGCGAACCTTGCAGAACTAGCACTCCTGAAAGAAAGGATATTGCAGAGACATGGCTTAGCCACAGCCTGGGGGATGTTTCTAGAATGAAATTTTCACTCTACAGCGGAGTGTGCGCTGAATGAAACTTCCTGGCAGATTAAAACTGTGTGCCAGACCGAGACTCAAACTCAGGACCTTTGTCTTTCGCGGGCAAGTGCTCTACCAACTGAGCTATCCAAGCACGACTCACACCCTGCCCTCACAGCATATCACAGTTCCCTTGATTGGCTCAACCAATCTCTTCACAATATCCATTGGCTGGTTAGGTGCAAAAAATGGTCCAGGATTGTGTCTGCCGCAGTATACTTCAAAATTAAAAGTATAAAATGTCTTGCTATCGCACAATGCATACAACTTCAATCCATACATAGCGGGCTTATTGGGCATGTACTGAACAAAACCACAACGTCCGTGAAATGGGTCAAGCATTTCGTCTATGGTTGTGAACTCCCCGGGACTATAGTTATTTATGCAGTTGATCAGAAATGCTGAGTGGAGATTGCCAATGGCAGTTACTAGTCATTCTTTTCTTGTAGAAGTATCGTCAAACTTGAGTGACTGGAGCAAGAACAGAAAGTGCTTGTAGCTAAATGCTGTCCTTAGAATAATCAATCCTGTTCCACTTGATGCCCACAGTTCTAATATATTTGTGCATCCCCCTTTTTGTACAGCAGTGAGAAACAGTGCTCCTAAAAGAGCCGTTATTTCAGAAGCAGAAGTAGTTTCGCAAACTCTAGCCCTTGAGTAATTCACAGATGATCTCTTGTTATTTATGTACTTGTTTGTGTTTGCAATGACATAATCAATTATCTCAGAATCAAACAATTTGAGAAAACTTTCAGTTTCAGTTTTAGCTTCTCTACCATTGCGTTTTGGGCCAGGTTGATTATATTCTCGTTTTGGTTTCCCTGTTAGTGCTAACGCATTATTTATCCACAAAGTTTCTTGGTCTTTACCAACATAAAAATGGCAGTCATCATGTGGCATTCCTTTCACTTCATCCCAGTCAACACATGACTGCTCAGATTCGCTGGAATGATCTGCAATTTCAATTATTTCTGCTTCCTCATCGCTGTCAGAGAAATCTGCATAATTTTCTTCATCAGATGACTGCAGAAGAAGACGCTCAATGTCTTCTGGTGTTAGTCCTTTCCTTTGTACGGACCTGGGAGACAATACAATAATTCTAATACAAAAGCAATGTTAATAACTAAATCATCATTCACCCACAGAGTTGTAAAACATTGCTTCTAATCATTAAAACATTCGACAATGGTACGGCTACATGTACTTACATTACCGGGCGCATGCTGTATGCAGTGCCGTCTTGGCGCAATCGTCCACTTCACAGGTGAGTCACAGCTGTTATGGTGGGTATAATGGCGGTGCAGTAATGCAGTTTGGTGCGTGACTGAACAATCGAAGCATATCTAGCACCACTGTTGTGTGCTCGGCGCGATGACGTAATTAATGAATGAAAACAAAATTGGCAGCACTGTACGCCACCACGCGCCCACCTCAGTGTTAAGCCCCTCTCTCCCCTTCCCGCATCCTTCCCACCTCCAACCTCCTGACGCGTCAACGGTATTGTCTCCTCTACCTCAAAATTCGCTCCCTCTGTGCAAACAAATACCTCTTCATGCATACCCTCTCCCAGCACCAGGTTGACTCCTTCATCCTTAATGAAACCTTTCTCCAACCCCACCACGTTGTCCGCACCTCCCCCTATCTCCTTCACTGCACTGACAATCCCCTTCCTCTAGCTCGAGGCCATCTCAGGCATCTCCCTGTCCAGCCACAACCCCTCCTCAATGACCCGACCGAACACCTTCTCCTCAGCCTATTTTTTCCCTCCCTCACCATCACCTGTGCCACTATCTATATCCACCCCGCAGCTCCTCTCCCCTTTGACTTCATTTCCCATGTACCTTCTCCACCTATGTGATCGCCGCTCGCCTCAACATCCACAGCCGTGACCCTGCCACCCTTCGGCAGTGGCATCAGTTCCTTGCCACCCTCCATGGTGACCTTGTTCCTCTCCCACAGCACACCCGTCCTGCAGGTAACTCAACCCCCGATGTTATCCTCACTTCCCCCAACCTCCTTGGTCGCATCGCCGTTGATGTCCTTGATCCTGTTGGTAGTGACCATCTCCCTGTCCTTCTCACCATCTCTTCTACCCGTCCTGCCCCTGCAGCCACCTGCCCAGCTGCCCCTCCAAAGTCTGTCCATGACTACCACCATGCCAATTGGGATGTCTACCGGGAATCCATTGCCTTACAGGTTGAAAGCCACCCCCTCAAATTTCACCACCCTGATGACATCACCCATGCCTCTTCCTTCCTTCAGAAGACCATAACTGACGCTATGGAGGCTCATGTCCCTACCAAACTCATCCACCCTCACCACCCTACGCTTTCTCCACAGGCCGTCCTTCTTCTGCGTGAATCCTGCAGGCTCTACCACTCCTTCCTCTGCACCTGTGACCGGGATACTCTCACAGGCCATTGGGAATTACAGCAACACATCTGGAACCTCCTTACAGCAAAGAAACGCCGGGACTGGCACCAGACACGCATATGCCTCAAGTCCACCCTCCCTGTCAACTCCTCCAAGTACTGGTCAGCCTTCCACCGCCTTACTGGCAGCCATCCCACCCCGCATTACCCCATCCTCCATGCTGATTGGCCCTTTCCTGACAATATCAGTAAGGCTAACCATTTTGCTTCCCACCTATCCGAGGTCTTCTCCATTCCTGATGATCCCCATTTTGATTACTCCCTCTTCCCCACTGTACTTGACCACACTGACACCTCTGTCCCCCCGCCGCTTGGATCAGTTACCCCCCTCAGACATCACACTCCCATCACTCCCATCACTGCACAAGACATCACACTCGTCCTCTGCTCCAAATGCAACACCGCCCCTGGTCATGATGGCGTCACCTACCGCCACCTCAAGGAATCCCCCCCATCCTTCCTGTCTGTCCTTGCTACCCTGTACAATGTCCTCCTCTCCACTGGATTTTACCTCAACCTGTGGAAGACTTCCCGTGTCTTGCTGTTCCCTAAACCTAACAAATCCCCCTCTGATACGTCTTCCTATCGTCCCATCTGCCTCACCTCTGTGTTCAGTAAGGTCTTCGAGGCCATCCTCTCTCACCTTATTCACCGCCACCTTAACCAGCACCACCTCCTTCCCCTTACCCGATTTGGCTTCTGGCCTTCCTTCTCCGCCGACGACCAGCTCCTTAACCATACCAATCTTCTTTGCGCCCAACTTAACTCCTGTCTCTCTGCTATCTTTGTTTCCCTTGATCTCCAGAACGCCTATGAACGTGTCTAGCATCCTGGGCTCCTCTTCAAACTCCAGACCTACGCTCTACCCATCAACTTCGCCCGTCTCGTTGCTTCCTTCCTCTCCCATTGTCCCTCCTATGTGACTATCCACAATTCCAACTCCCGTACCTTCTATCCCTCTGCCGGCGTGCCCCAAGGTTCTGTCCTTTCCTCTCTCTTCTATCTCCTGTACACTGCTGATATGCCCAAACCTCCCCCACCTGTTCATCTTCTCCAGTTTCCTGATGACACCGCCTTCCTAGCCCGTTATCCTACCCTTCAACGGTCCCAACATACCCTCCAAACCCACCTTGACCAATTCACCACTTAGTGCAACCAGTGGTTCCTCTGTATCAATCCCTCCAAGACCCAGGCGATCACCATAGGCCACACCACCTGCTCCTTCTGCCTCCATGATTTCTACCTCACCATTTATGGCCGTCCTATCCACCTCACTCCTACCCTCAAATACCTTGGCCTCACACTTGACCGCCACCTCACCTGGACTCCCCATCTCCTTACCATCCAAAACAAAACTCACAACCCCCTCCGCCTCCTGAAACTCCTCTCCGGCCAGACGTGGGGTCTGCATCCTTCCACCATCCTTCACACCTACAAATCCTTGATCCACCATATCCTCTGTTATGACAGCGTAGCTTGGATTTCTGTCCTCCCCTGGTTCTATAAAGCCCTCCAAATCCTCGAACGCCATGCGCTCCACCTCGCCTTCTGCATCCGCCTTCCGTCCCCCACGCGCATCCTCTACGACCTCATCCCCTTCCCCCACTTTCTCCTTTTCCTTGAACACATCCGCACACTATATATTGTCCGCCGCCTTGATCCCCCTCACCCCCTGGTGTCTCCCTTCCTCACCACCCCCAACCAGTTGCCGCGCCTTTACCGTTGTGTCCCACCCTCTCTCCATCTCCACACCCTCCATCTCCTTTCCCAATGCAACTTCCACCGTGTACCCCTCCCAGATGATGAGCTTTGCCCTGACATCTCCCCTTCCTACCAACTTCCTGCCTCCTCCTCAGGGCTCCCTCTCCTCCCCCTCTCTCATCCTGAGTGGCTTCCCTCTCCTACTTCCCCTCCCTCTCTTGTGCCCCCTTTCAGTGTCTCTGCACTCCCTCCTGCCCTGTCTTCCCTCTTCATCTCCCACCCACCCCACGTGTCTCCTGCCTCTTCGTGTACCCGTTGATGACCCTACTCTCTTCATCCTGCCGCTTCCCCTGCTGCCCCTTGTTCTCCCCTTCTTTCCCATCCTCTCAGACCTTTCCCTTGGCAGGTCCCACATGGCAGTTTTATTCTTCACCGTGTGTGCTACAAGTGGGTTTTAAGTATGTTGTTCTGGAGTGTTTTTACTACTGTGGCCGACTTTTAACCTGTGCATGTCCATTCAGTGTCTTCTCTGTGTTTTAAGAATCGCCAACTGTTTTTTTAAACTTTCTGGTGACTTTTTTAACTGTCCCCCATGATTGTCTCCATGTCAGTCTATTTTTACCTTCATTTTCTCCCTTTACTCTGTTTTATGTTCCCCCTTTTTTTTCACCGTATGCATGTAACATTTTATTCTTATTTTAGTTGTCATGTCTCTCGGCTGAAGAGTGGCGGATTGTGCTGCTGACAGCCCTCCCCTGCCCATATGGGGCAGGGGGAGGGGGGGGGGGGGAAATTTGCGTGCACTCCATGTCAGAAGCCACGTCGCTTTTGTGCAGTTGCTAGGAACAGCCTTGGATGCCGTATTACGTAACTCGATATGCACTTAACAATGAGTTTGCATTGGGGTAAAGTGTTAATTATGGAATAACTCCAGTGATTTAGTCTCAGTTTGCGTATGTCGTATTTTCACGTGTTGTCACAGGACAGACTTTCTACCATTACTAGCGTGGCATTTTATGAGTATTAACATCAAATTTTGGTGAGAATTCACTTTGAACATTTACATCGATGTCAATTATAGAACAGTTTCGTTATCTAGGAATAATAGGATCCACACAATAGACTCTGAACAACTCTGATAGTACAATAGCTGATATCGGTAACCATTAGAGAGCCTGTGTTGAGAACGGCAAACAAATAATATATATAATACAATATTTTCCACCTGCCGCCCCACACTCTGAACAGTTTGAGGTAGGGAACCTGGGGCCAGAGAAGCCAACTTAAGGAGATAATAGGAATAAAATCAGGAGATAAGAGGAATAAAATCACTTTATTATGTTTTTTTTATTTACATTTGTTCACAGCAAATACCATCATTGATATAATGAACATAGCATTTGTACTGTATTGTACAAAATGTTCTGAAACTGATGACCATCAGCCTCAATGCAAGCATGACATCGGTGAACAAGATTGTGATGCATGCTGCAAATATCCCTGGCATGTTTCAAATCACATTACAGGCAGCTACAATTCTGGCAACTAACTCCATATCTGTATCCACTGGGGTCTCATACACAAGTGACTTTGGATATCCCCATAGGAAATAATCAAAGGGATTCAGGTCAGTTGATCTCGTAGACTGTGGAATAGGACCTCCCTTTCCAATCCAGCGACCAGGAAATACTATATCGGTACTACTCCATCACATTGTACTGTACATCTCTGAATAGCACTGAGTAATGAATGGTTCTGTCATTAACTCATAGCACATTCTGTCGTGGAACAAGAAATATGATACAACAGAATTATCACATGGACAAGTAAAGTAAACAAAACCTGCATCGTGACTTCCCAGTAATCAGGCTTGTCCTCTATGTTTCCCTGCGGGAAATAAAGAATGTACATGTAAATAAACAGCACAGTGTGTACGCATGTTAGTTGTAAATCAGTTGGAAAACAGTAATGCTAGACAAAGCAATAGACAAGTTTACTTCCATATCTCCTTAAGCTGGCTTCTCCAATCCCAGATTCCATATCTCAAATTGTTCAAGAGCATTCTCTATGCCCTGTTACATTTTTATACTTTGTCACAGAAACACCCTGTATGACAATATAGATTAATAGACAGTGATTAAATGAATGTTGAATGCAGTTGTGTATCACCATGATTTAACTTAGTAACAGGTTACTGTAGATAACACAAAACTGGGTGGGATGGGTGATCAATATATGTTAGTAGTGGCATACACTTGCATTGCAGTGCCTATATTGTGAATGATTACTGTATAGAAAATTTACTGGAAGCAGAGACATTATTACTGCCCATGTTAAAACTCATAATTTTGTCTGTGTACTGCACAACAGGTGACGATATCGAAGACTGTATATGACTCAAGTGAAATGAAGTACAGTAGGCTCCTGAATGTGCATGTAGTGTTGCTAACCTATTAAACAAGTACTTTGTTTATGTTACTGACAGCTTGGGGTTATCAGGTTCAGTAAACAGTGAAATGGAATATCTGAGGCCAATCTTTGCAAATAACTTCACTAAAGTGGAAATGACACTCGCTTCTCTCAAGGAAATAGCAGCTATCATAAAATCCATAAAAGCAAAGTATTCTAGTCATTATGATAACATATCAACAAAGTTAATCAAAGAATGTTCATCTGAGTTGTGTCTTAAGTTATTTGTGTAATCAATCTCTTATCAGCTGAACATTTCCAGACTGGCTAAAATATGCTGAAGTTAAGCTTCTGTATAAGATGCGGGATAAAGAGATACCAGCAAATTATCAACTGCTTTCACTTTGCTGGCTTTTTCAAAAATATTTTAAAAGGATGTGTCCAAGCATCTTCTTAAGATACTGGCAGTAAATAATATATTGTCCCAGTCACAGCATGGGTTCTGTAAGGGTTCCAATACAGAGAAAGCTATTTACACATACAGAGAGAATGTACTTAATTCATTAGATAACAAATCAGTCAGCTGGCATTTTCTGTAACCTGTCAAAAGCCTTGGACTGCATGAATCACAGCAGTCCCCTAAGTAAATTAGAATATTATGGTGTCATTGGCAGTGCTGCAAAATGGTTTGAGTCTTACTTAACTAATGGGAAACAAAGGGTGTCGTTGCAAAATGTGGAGTAGGCACTCAGTCTTCATATGATAGAGAATTAATTACATGTGGTGTTCCCCAGGGTATGTTCATCATTCCCATTTCTGCTACAGATCCAGAGTCAGATCCAGATCCAAAACTACAACTAGGAAACAGTGTTGTACACACATTTGTGATGACTACTGGTGCTAGTGATGTAACAGATTGTTAATATTCCTGAGAGATTTAAATCTTCCATCTGCTTCTCTTGTACTGTAACACAACACACAATGACAAAGAACTATGTACCTCACACATTGCTACTGCTACCCACCAATGGAGAAGAAATCAGTAGCATTGTACATAAATTCAGGAGTAAATCATCCATAGGTTTAGATGAAGTTCCAATGTGTATACTAAAAGACTGCATCAGCAGCATAAAACAACCCTTAGCAGACGTTATAAATGAGTTGTTCTTATCAGGTTGATTCCCTAATTATCTAAAGCTTGCAAAAATTCTTCCCATACACAAAAAAGGTGATACAGAAAATATAGAGAATTACAGACCAGTTTTATTGCTGTCTTCTTTTTCAAAAATAATGGAAACTGTTATGAAAAACAGACTTATGGACTACTTAAATAAATACCAACTCTTATGCAAAGAACAGTTTGGTTTCAGGACTGGACAGGGAAGAGAAGTAGCTATAGAAAAATTTACAAGAGTAGTTGTAGAAGCCCTAGATAAAGGAGAACAAGTGACAGGCATTTTCCTAGATCTCAGTTAAGCATTTGATACAGTTGAGCATGAAATACTACTAGTAAACTTGAAGCACTAGGAATCAGGGGGGTTGTAAATAAATGGTTTACATCTTACCTTGCGGACAGAGTGCAGAAGGTGGCGGTATCTCAAATTTCAAGTAGCTCAAATTATTTAGTGAAACATCTTTCAGATGAAGAATATTTGAACATTGGAGTACCTCAAGGGAGTGTGTTAGCCCAGTACTGTTTCTTATTTATATTAATGACTTCCCACAGTGGGTAATGCAAGGTGAAACAGTGTTATTTGCTGATGACAGCAATATAATAATTACAGACAGGACACCAGAAATGTTAAATGTAAAAGCTGAAAAGGCACTTATGGCAGTTCACAACTGGTAAAATAACAACAAAGTGAAAAAGACTAATAACATAAACTTCTATATAAAGAAAAAACCGAATATGACAAAACTTAAAGTTCAAAATGAAACCATAGAATGTGTAGCCAGCACAAAATTTTTGGGTATGTATGTTGATCAACAATTAAAATGGGATGAACATATTAGGATGCTTGGGAAAAAAATTAGCACAGCATGCTATGCCTTTCGAATATTAGTCACTGTGTGTAATAGGTCATGTCAGAGAATGACATACTTTGCACACATACATTCTATAATAAGTTAAGGCATAACATTCTGGGTGCAAATGCCCAAAATGTGAAATATGTGTTCAGATTGCAAAAACGAGCTATCAGAATAATGATCAAGTCACAAAAGAGCACACTACAGTGAGCTATTTAAAAAAATGGGGTATTCTGACAATCCCAAGTGAATATATCTTGCAAACTACAGTTTTTATTCACAAAAATATTGAGCAATATTTAGCAAACAGCTGCATGCATGATCACCAAACCAGAAACAGTAATTGCTTGTATCTAGACAGAATGAATAAAACTAAAACTCAAACCACTATGTTTTACCAAGGTGTCAAGACATACAATAAATTGCCAAAAGAAATGAAAAAGCCGTGTCTGCTTGTGTCTGTATATGTGTGGATGGATATATGTGTGTGTGCGAGTGTATACCCGTCCCTTTTTCCCCCAAGGTAAGTCTTTCCGCTCCCAGGATTGGAATGACTCCTTACCCTCTCCCTTAAAACCCACATCCTTTCGTCTTTCCCTCTCCTTCCCTCTTTCCTGATGAGACAACAATTTGTTGCGAAAGCTTGAATTTTGTGTGTATGTTTGTGTTTGTTTGTGTGTCTGTCGACCTGCCAGCACTTTCATTTGGTAAGTCACATCATCTTTGTTTTCGTGAATTTATTATATATAGCTTGTATTTCATTATCTTATGTGACAAAATAATGTACATATGTATGTATAATGATGACATCCATACAAAGAAATTTGTTTACAGATGAATAAATAAATAAACCTTAGGAAGCCAAGGAATGCCTCAACTCTAACTGTGATGATCATAATTGTAACAGTTTGATATCGCTCACACAATTTCACGTGTTTAGTGATACTACATCTCCCAGGTATGCGCTGTTTATGTACTTAGTTGTTGATACACCTTTCAGTTCTCTGGAAGTCTCAGTGTTTTACATCAACATGTAAGCAGCATGCTGCACTAACTTCATGAACACACAGAAAAAGATAGCTGTCAAGCAAATGGTTAGAGATACATATGCATAGAGCTGATGGAACCTCACCAAAACCATAAATGTTTCATGTTGGACATAGGACATCCTACAAATGCAACAGATTTCTTATTGTGCAGTTTTCTAGTCATGAACATCCTGATGATGATTTAACATCATCCAACAGTCCTTAGGTTCATATGTTGAAGTAAAATAAATAGAGCAGAACTGCATCGGTGTATCCACTGCCTACTGCATCTCATGAACAAACAGAATGAGCCAAGTTCCACATAATCATTGTTTATGAAATACACATTGTTATTCAGTCTCAAGAAAGAGCATAAGACATTTGCCAAAACTCATCATCTGATTATCACCAATGATTTTAACTGTTGGTTGTGTGCGTCAATTCAGTGGTACTTCACACTGTACATTTTATATTCCTCCTATAACTTGGTACTCACAGAACAGGTGTAGTTCTGATGTATGATAGTACTATCCATTGAATTATCATTTTAAGGTGTCCCCACTTCTACCACAGTCTCTAACCCACTACATCTTGGAATCTGAACATTCCATACAAATATATGGTGAGCAGTATAATTTTTGAACTGGTAGACAATTTTTTCCTCTTTCTGGAGTGAAATATATTCAGATGTAAAACCTTCCTACTGAATCAGATGTATGCATGCAAGGTGAGAGTGGAGGACATACCCAGTGTGAATGTGCTGATGATGTTTTAATGCCACCCAAAACTCCTTAAACATACATTCAGCCAGAATGTTCCACACACTATGGTTACAAACTTTTTAAAGGATGAAATTACTGTTGTACACCAAATACAACAGCAATTCTGTCTGACACACAAGCTATTTATAGGTTTCTGGAGGTGTGTAAAGTCAACTGTTTGTGAAATTCACGTCCAGTTGTGGTTTGGAAATCATGGTGTTCATATCATTCCTATAAAATGATAATCAGCAATTGTAAATGTTTGTGATGACACAGCAACATCATACATGAGTAATACATTGCAACACAACATTTCAACATGAAAAACAGCCACCAGTGTGAGACGCCAGATCACAGCACACTCTGTATTTAACACTGATCAGAAGTCATGGACACTAATCTTATGTTCCAACACATACTTGACAATATAATTGCAAAGCAGTTTAAGAAACGTCCCCCTTACATTGAGTATCTCCATAGGGATCCATATCTCAGAGTCCAAGTCACACAGGTTCACCAGACTTGAATGCTGAAAGTTATTTGAAAGTGGTCCATATTTGTTCTACCATTGTATTGTATTGTATTATATATTTATTGGTCATGTGAATAATACACTGTACAGGGGTACATAATGATATAGGAGAAGTCAAATAATTTGCAATAAAGTTTAACAGAAAAAAGCTGTTGTATGGTTTTCAGTATATAGCAATATAACTCTAACATATGGGAATAACATTTCACAAATAAATTTTACATGCACACATTTCATACTTTTGGCCTAGATTATACACACACACATATATGTAATAGACCACATAAAATACACAGATAAATGTAATGTACACATTTCTTATTTTGGCCTTAATTGTATAAACTATTTAAATTTTTCACATATTTACATTGTAGATAAAAATTCATCAACACTATAGTAACAACTCTGTAGCAAGTAGTCACTCACTGCAGTTTTGAATTTATGCATGTCAGTTATTGCCTTAATTTCTTTAGGTAATTTGTTATACAGTTTTTTTCCTGCTTGCAAGGGTCCTTTTTGTTTTAGTGTTGTATGTGAAAACTGCATATGCAAATCTTGATTATTTCTTGTGTTGTATGAATGGATATTTTGGTTTTTTTTGAGCAATCTTGTTATTTTCATCTACGAGTTTCCTTATAAACATTATTGTTTCTAGGATATATAGGCATGGTAATGGAAGAATATGAAGCTTTTTAAATGAGGGTTTGCATGAAGATCGAGGTGCTAAGCCTTCCATGGCTCTTATAATTCTTTTTTGTGCAATAAAACAGCTTTTGCTGGGTGGTGAATTTCCCCAGCAAATTAAACCATATCTTAGTAATGATGCTGCTTGGGCATAGTACACATTTTTTATGGCTTGCATAGATGTGCATCCAGCAAGAATTTTTATACTATAACAAATGGTATTTAATTTACTACATAGGTGTTGTGTGTGTTTCTGCCATCTTAGGTCATCTTGGATCTCAACTCCCAAAAATTTGGTGCTATTTACAATTTCAAGTTTTTTGCCTAACAGTTCTATGGTTGCAGTTAAAGCCTGTTTATTCTGCACTGTGTGTAGATGCATAGTGTTTGTTTTATGTGTGTTTATTATCAAGTTTTTCATTGCGAACCATTTTGATACATGTGTAGTGCTCTTTTTTTATTTCATTTTGGAGCTCTTCTTGGGTCTTTCCTTTGATAAGTATATTTGTATCATCAGCATATTTAATGTACTTATACTTAGAGCTGGATGATTCCAGGTCATTTAAAAAAAGCAAGAACAGGATTGGTCCCAGTACGGAACCCTGCGGCACTCCGTATTTAACACACTGTTTTTCTGATTGATAGGAAGTTAAGTTTTTTCCTTCTTTGTACAAGACTTCAACTATTTGGTGTCTGTTTTGTAGATATGACTTTACCCATTCATAGGCTGGGCCTCTGACACCAACATTTTCTAGCTTTCTAAGCAAAAGACCATGGTTAATGATGTCAAATGCTTTTGAAAGATCTAGGAATATTGCTGCTATGTGTTCTTTTTTATCTAATTCATTTAAAGCTTCATTTAAGAAATTGATAATAGCTGTCTCAGTGGATTTACATTTTCGGAAACCATGCTGTGTAGCTGAGAAAAGTTAATTTTTTTCAATGAAATCTACAAGTCTTTTATAAAATATTTTTTCAATTATTTTAGAAAACACAGATTGTAGAGAGACTGACCTATAATTTGTTATATCTGTTATTTCACCCTTTTTTAACAATGGCTTCACTTTAGCTATTTTTAAATTCCCTGAGAAAGTGAACTATTGCATATGTCTACCATGGGCTTAACTACTAAGGGTGCACATTTTTTAATGATATGGTCTAGTATGTTGTCAGTACCAGAGGAAAATTTTGATTTTAGCTCCCCTATTGTTTTTAGCATTTCCTGTTCATCTGTTGGGTGTAGGACGAGAGACTTGTTACTAGGGATAGTTTTAATCTGATTTGCAGTGACAGCATTTTGAAAGTTTTGCTTCACCAGAATCTCAGCTGCCTCAGAGAAATATGAGTTAAAATTATTTGCTATCTGCTGGGGATCAGATATTACAGAAGTGTTTTCATTCAGTCTGATGTTATGGTATTCTCTCCGTTTTACTCCTGTTTCATGCCTTACAATCTCCCATATGGCTTTCATTTTATTTTGTGCATTTGCTACAAAGGAACTATTTGCCATTTTTTTGCTTCTTTTATGACTTTAGTTAAAATCTTTTTGTAATTCTTAAAATAGGAATCAAACTCTGGGGATGTAGTGTGCTGTCTAGATATTTCATGAAGTAGTCTCTTTGTCTTCACAGATATTTGTATCCTTGTTGTAACCCATTTTATTTTCAGATCCTTTTTTTGTGACTGTCTGTTTATGGAGTGGAAAGCAAAGTTCAAAATAATAGGTAAAACTATTTAGGAATTTATTGAACTTATCATTTGTACTTTCACATTCATAGATGTCTTCCCAAGTTTCTTTACGCAGATAGTTAAGGAAATGTTGTATATTCTGGTCATTATACTTCCTAGATGTAGTAGTTAGACGTTCAGTTGAACTAAGCGGTTTTCCTAATCTTATACTAATTTCTTGGGCTGTGTGGTCCCCAAAGCCTGTATTGTGGGTTTGTGTTGTATGTTTCAAGGGCACATTTGTAAATATTTGATCAAGGATTGTGGCTGAGGTTTTTGTGATGTGTGTTGGCGTTTCTATAGTAGCCTTTAAATTGAAAGTTGCTAAGAGGTTCAGTAAAGCAGTTTTTTGATTAGACTCACTTGCAAAGTCAATGTTGAAATCCCCACATATAATTAGTTTTCTATTTTTTTGTGTAGTCTTGTGTAAGATATTTTCAAGGTTCTTTAACATAATGTTAATATTGCCAGTTGGTGCCCTGTATAGACAAATTATAGCAATTTTTTTGTCTGTGATTTCAATTCCATTTACCTCAATATCTTTCTCCATGGATAATTTTTCTACATACGGCATACATTTAAAATTTATGCTATTTTTAACATAAATGCAACTACCACCATGTTTATACAATTTACAACAAAAATAACTACCCAATACAAAATTTGGAATGCATAGCATATGAAGTTTCTCTTTGTCAAGCCAATGTTCAGTAAAACATAATACAGAGGTGTTTTTCATGTCACTTTCCAACTGCTCCATATGCAAGTGGAATTACAAAAGGACCAACTTAGCAGTGATATAAGATGTTCTCCACAATGTGTTGTATGCATGCATGCAGAGTATTCATTGTAGATACTTTAAGGTTTAGGGCTTAGCAGAAACAACTTCAAATTGTTTAACACCACACACCAGAAACTGCACATCACACCTCTCCTTTGTGATGAATTGTAATGGTACTTGAAGAGGAAAATGTGCTACAATAGTTCATACCAACATATGTGTCACTTTAGCTCGGTTGATATAGTACCATACTAGTGGTTGTAGCTGATTCAACAGATTCGAGCAGTAGCCCCCATGGCAAATTCAGTATGGTAGATTCATATTATGCATTGCAACAGGTTCACAACTAACTGTAGTAGTAAACTCATAATCAAGGATTCTCAGCCAGCTGCACTCACACACTCTTGATTGGTGATGATATTATTTTTAACTAACACTGATTTTCGCCATAGGATGGTGATGTAAATTTGATATTGGTGGAAACGAAATGTTAAACTCCAATCATCATTTTTAAGTGGTTCCTCACATGAATCATTAGTGTTTTACAATGTAAATAGTAAAATTAACATTTCTGGCAGATTTCTATCCATTACTCAACCAGAGTGTCCAGGCTTACTAGCTGTCAAATATATATTGGCCAACTTGAGCACCTTGATATAAAACTCCACTGCACTTGTGGAACTCACAGACTGCTAACTAGTACTGTACACTATGGAATGCTCGTGTGGTGCTGAGAGTGCTGACAATGATGGAAGCTGTAGTTTGGGAAGCAGTTTTCTACAATTGGTATGTATTTTTTGGACATTTTGACATCCTGTATTTTGCTGTAACATGTATGAGGTAAGTGTTACGCAGTCTCCCCAGATCAATTTCCTGCTTCAAATAAATTTTGAATTTCTAGCATGTTATTCACATGCGATAAAGTTTTTAGACTTATGGTTTCAAAATAACTTCCAATGGCACACACATACAAACAAAATTAATGGAACACTAAATAAAATATATTACAGTGTGCGTTTACTCTCTGTCAAAGTAAAGTTATAGCACTGTCCGAACTGCCTACTTTGCTCAATTCCACAGCATCCTACTGTATGGAATTATATTCTGGGGTAATACACCACCTAGTTCAGTCATCTTCTTAACTCATAAAAGAACTGTAAGTGCAATGCAACATGCTCGAAAAACAGATTCTTGCGAATCCCTCTTTCAAAAGTCATCAATTCTCCCTCTTCCCTGTATGTATGTACTAGAAATCTGTGAATATATTAGAAAGAATTTAAAAGATGCAAATGAAAATTTTAATATCCATGAACATGATACAAGACAAAAGGAAAAGTTTCATGCCCAGTCAATAAGGACATCAGCCTATAAAACCTCCACAGTAAATGACAATATACAAATTTAAAATAGTCTTCCGTATAAAGTAAAAGATATATCATCATTCTTACTCTTTTGTAAAACCCTAAGGGCATTCTTATTGGTTCATTGCTTCTATTGAGTAGCAGAATTTCTAGATCATTTTAGATACAAAAGACTTGAAACAAGACAGTGCAGCTACTGCAAGAAACTTTGTGGTTAAAGCTAAAATTCATGTATCTGCTGAAATAATTTTACATATTATTGACAAAGGTTCTTGCAGTAGCTGCACTGTCTTGTTTCAAGTCTTTTGTATCTTAAATGATCTAGAAATTCTGCTACTGAATAGAAGCAATGATCCAATAAGAATGCCCTTAGGGTTTTACAAAAGAGCAACAATGATGATATGTCTTTTTCTTTATATGGAAGACTATTCTAAATGTGAGGAAACGCTGATCAGCAAATTGTAAGTAATTACATTTTTACAAAAAATTGTGAAGTGAACTGTTTGATAATCTATAACTAACAAAACTGTATCATTATAGATCCCACTGATGATGCCTTAGAAAAGGAGAAGGCAAAACGTGTATGGGATTAATAAAACAGCAGGAAAACTCAGTTTGATTTGCAAAACAAGTATTATAAATTTGTATTTACTGTGTTTACTGTGGAGGTTTTATAGGCTGATGTCCTTATTGACTGGACATGAAACTTTTCCTTTTGTCTTGTATCATGTTCATGGATATATCTTTTCTTCCTCACCACCATAGTTTCTTCTCTAAAACTGGTCACAGATGTTAAATATTTTCATGTTGCAATACATTGCAGAAGCAGGATATTTATTATCTTACAGTGTTTTCCAAACAATTACCTAAATTGAAGTATTCTGTTGTGAAAAGTTTTGTAATTAAATCATATACATCCATGTACACAGAAAGTAAAATGCATAAATACCTATTGGTAAGAGATTATACTGATAGCATAAAATATTATTAACTAATTAATTTCCAAGAATTCTTCAAATGAGTAGAATTTATTGCGTTTTGGGCAACATTCTAATACTAACTTGCATTTATTTAATTGTGGTGACTGAGCTGATGATTGAAATCAATGTCAGAACTTGCAAAATTTTGTATTTGTAGGTATTATGAATGAGGAGAAACCTTGAAGAAGGTAAATTCAGCAAGTGACTCTTTCTTGTGTTATGTATGTGCAAAGCCCAACTCATGTTAAATTCCTGGTGTTTAGTATTATAGAGAGAAGCCTACTGAACAGGAAACCTGCTAAATGGTGCACATCTTTCTGTCCATTGCTTGAGGAAGTGTTACCCAAGTGCATATCATTTTTCTGTCTAGCATTCACTGAATGAATGTTGCAATGTTTTCTGACTGAGTCACTATTAGCAACAGCAAATCCCATGATGGGATATATGTACATGGATGCCGGAGTTAGAGTTCTGAGACACCAGAACAATAGCCTTATACATTCACATAGTTATACCCTTTTTCATTACACCCAGTTTACAAATTGACACCTCAGATAAGACAGTCTTTTTCTGAGCTAGGAATATTCTTGGTGAGGGCACAGAATCTCCTCAAAATATAACACTGTGCAAGATAATAGAATGAAAGTAGGCAAAATATTCAAGAATGTCTTGAAGAAGTGTGTTCTGGGGTTTGTAAATATTGGAAGTGTGTATATATGGAGAGTATGTGAACTTGAGCCAGTCAGAGTTTCAGTTCCTTTCCTCTTTTCTTTTATTTCAAAAACCTTTTAATTATTTCACTGTTTTCCCCTTATTTTCTCTGTCCCTTTTTTTCTTGTTGTTTATCTCCATGATTTTTGTTCAATTTCTGTGTTTCTGATTTTATATCTGAATTGTTTTCTGTCCTTAATTTCTTCTTCTGAGAGCTTCAATAACTCCAGGTCATCTTGTGTTTCTTTCATTTAACTACTCTTTGATTTATTTCTGTTAATGATGTTAAATTTTTCCTAGTAAGTCTTTTTCTTAATCCATCATACATAGGTGCATGTGCAGCTGTGGGCATCTTTTCCTTAACTTATATCTGATGTCTTATTTTTAGTGTTCATTTGCAGGTTAACTTACTCAAATTCTGTCTCTGAGAACAGTGCCATGGACTTTTCTAAGAGTTTTCCTTTCTTGTGTCTCAATGTCATGAATTTATATCATCCCTCAAATTACTGTGATTTCTGCCACATACAAGAGTTCTGGTGAAACAATCACGTTGCAGTGTCATGGTTTTACATTTATGAAATACTGGTCATTTGTTGCAGAGGTGCCACATCAGTTCGTGTATCTTTTGTAGTTTGAATACCCTTTCTGTATTGGAAATCGTATTCAGTTCTGTGGTTTGGACTGTTTCTCCTTAGCACTTGCAGTAAGTGATCTTTGGGATTTCCCATCTGTGTTTTCAGTTACTCATACTAGTATAAGGCACTTATCCATAAATAGTACACAACTGGCCATTAAAATTTCTACACCAAGAAGAAATGCAGATGATAAATGGGTATTCATTGGACAAATATATTACACTAGAACTGACATGTGATTACATTTTGACGCAATTTGGATGCATAGATCCTGAGAAATCAGTACCCAGAACAACCACCTCTGGCCGTAATAACGGCCTAGATACGCTTGAGCATTGAGTCAAACAGAGCTTCGATGGCCTGTACATGTACAGCTGCCCATGCAGCTTCAACACGATACTACAGTTCATCAAGAGTACTGACTGGTGTATTGTGACGAGCCAGTTGCTCGGCCATCATTGACCAGACGTTTTCAATTGGTGAGAGATCTGGAGAATGTGTTGGCCAGGGCAGCAGTCGAACATTTTGTGTATCCAGAAAGGCCCGTACAGGACCTGCAACATGCGGTTGTGCATTATACTGCTGAAATGTAGGGTTTCGCAGGGATCGAATGAAGGGTAGAGCCACGGGTCGTAACACATCTGAAATGTAACGTCCACTGTTCAAAGTGCTGTCAATGCGAACAAGAGGTGACCGAGATGTGTAACCAATGGCCCCGCATACCATCACGCCAGGTGATACGGCAGTATGACGATGACGAATACACACTTCCAATGTGCGTTCACCGCGATGTCACCAAACCCGGATGCGACCATCATGATGCTGTAAACAGAACCTGGGTTCATCTGAAAAAATGAAGTTTTGCCATTCATGCACGCAGGTTCGTCATTGAGTACACCATCGCAGGCGTTCCTGTCTGTGATGCAGCGTCAAGGGTAACCACAGCTGTGGTCTCCGAGCTGATAGTCAATGCTGCTGCAAACGTCATCGAACTGTTCGTGCAGGTGGTTGTCGACTTGCTAACGTCCCCATCTGTTGACTCAGGGATCGAGACATGGCTGCACGATCCGTTACAGTCATGCGGATAAGATGCCTGTCATCTCGACTGCTAGTGATACCAGGCCGTTGGGATCCAGCATGGCAATCTGTATTACCCTCCTGGACCCACTGATTCCATATTCTGCTGA
Organism: Schistocerca serialis cubense; assembly: GCF_023864345.2. Classification (NCBI taxonomy): domain Eukaryota; kingdom Metazoa; phylum Arthropoda; class Insecta; order Orthoptera; family Acrididae; genus Schistocerca; species Schistocerca serialis. Next base: position 311,515,139 of record NC_064640.1, read on the forward strand.
CAGTCATTGGATCTCGACCAATGCGAGCAGCAATGTCACAATACAATAAACCGCAATCATGATAGGCTACAATCCAACCTCTATCAAAGTCGGAAACGTGATGGTACGCATTTCTCCACCTTACACGAGGCATCATAACAACGTTTCACCAGGCAACGTCGGTCAACTGCTGTTTGTGTATGAGAAATCGCTTGGAAACTTTCCTCATGTCGGCACGTTGTAGGTGTCGCCACCAGTGCCAAACTTGCGTGAATGCTCTGGAAAGCTAATCATTTGCATATCACAGCATCTTCTTCCTGTCAGTTAAATTTCGCATCTGTAGCACATCATCTTCGTGGTGCAGCAATTTTAATGGCCAGTAGTGTAGTATCCGCATTACAGAAAACAAAATGTCTTTCAAAATACGTTTTAGTACCTATAGCATACAGTATTTTGTATTACTTACTATTTCTACTACTGAAATGCATATCCTGCTTAATATTTTGGAAGAAACAGAAATTTTCGCATATCTGATGAAACATCTGGACATAATTTTGACCCCTCAAGATATTGAAGTAGGCCTGTTCCTTTGCTGCCCTCCAATGCACATTAGTAAACTGATAGTTTTATTGGCCTACACTACTTACTGCATAGGATGTGCTGTGTCCTATATTGGTATTGACATATAGTAAACATCCCACTAATGGCACTTAAACCTTATCACCCTGAACACCCCAAAGCTTTAATACAGCCTATATTGATGTTTCCATGGGAATGCCATCAAAGATATGGAAGCATTTGCGATATAACGCTCTTTGTCAAGTTTTAAATTAGCACACTTACTTCCCAGTTTCTAGTTATACACATGCCTGGACAGGGCTTTGCTCCTCCTACATCATTAACTTCAAAATGCTCAGTGAAGTCTCGATAACAGTTTGTTTTTCAACACAGTATTATCACAAAATACATTAAAATCATCAAGGTACAAAGCAATAATTGTAAGACTTTTACCTGACCTTTAAATGTATGCACAGCTTTCATGAGTATTTAGGTCTAACAGTACACTTTTTGCCTTTTCATTCCACTGTCTAGCTGACTATTTTAAACCATAGATGATCTCAGCTATTTTATTACCTTTTCATACAAAAACCTTCTGGTTGCTTTGTGAGAAGAGTTTTATGATACAAAATTATTAATCTTAAAATCAGGACTTACAGCTAAACTACCGAGAGATCTAAGAGTATTTCAGCTCACAAATGATGAAAATGTTTCATCATAATCTATACCAAACATTTGAATAAATCCCTTTAGCAGCAAGTCTAATACTATAGCATACTGTGCAATCTGTACCCCTTTTCAACTTAAATACTCATTTGTTATCTATGATACTTTTACTCTTTGTTGGGTCCACAAGTCCCCAACCACCATTGTTCTGGACGCACTTTATTTCCTCTTCCATGGCCTTTATCTAATCTTCACTGTCACTCCTTGACATGGCATCTTCCAGATTTAAAGTATCTCTTCCTGAGCGAGAAACACCACTTGCACTTACACAGGTGAAATAATCTTGGTACTCTTTGAGTTTGACTACATGGGCTGACCTTCTGATTTGTCAGTCATCTTCTGGAACATTGAGGTCCATCAGCACCATCTGAATCTTCTCGATGTCTACCCTTGACTTAGCATCTGGGATATGGTCCAGGTCGTGATCAGTGTCTGCAGTATCACTCCCACTATTGATGACTTCCACTACTTCCTCTGCCTCACCCCATTCAGCACCTCATTCACTTGGCCGCAACACACAATAATCTTCACTTAAAGGTGGTGCCCTGATATTGTCAGCTGAACATTCATTCTCCAGAAAAATGACATTTCCGCCTTTGACTATTTTCTTGGGTCTCTGTGGATCAGTTAGTTTGTAACCTTCAGTCCTTTCATCATAACATAAAAAGATAAGTTTGTTAGTCTTGGTCTCCCACTCCCTTTTATTTTGATATAGTATAATAGGAAAGGCTCGACAACCAAATACTTTTAGACTGTTAAAAAAGATATTTTTACTATTCCACAACTCCTGTGGATTTATGGAAGTAGTAGTTTAAGTGCTCTATGAGGACCATGGTTCTCTATGTATGCAACTGTATTGCATGCCTCCGCCCTTTAGTTGTTAGGTAGACCAGAGTCGAATAACATGCAATATGCCATCTCATAAATTGATTTGTTGGTTCCTTTCATAGCACCATACTGTTCTGGACTGTGGGCACACTAATGTGATGCTCAGTCTCATTCTCACTGAGAAATGAATCAAACCTAGGAGTTCACAAAGCCAGTGCTATTGTCTGTTCAAACAGTTTTGTTGTTTGCACCATCCTATTTTCTGCCCACGTTTTAAACTCACAGCAAAAATTATATGTTTGATCTTTACTCTTGAGAAAATAACAGAATTCTGGAATGGTCATCCTCTAGTAAACACATGTACATAACCAAACCATGTGATATTTGCCCCACTAAGCCAAACACTTCAGGTGCACTCTGTGCTCCAGTCATAAGAAATGAAAATTTAGACACATTATCAAGCACACATGAGTTACACTTATCAAAAAGACAGAATCACAACACTCCAACTTTATGCCTCCACTCTGTAAACATGATTTAAGTCCTGTGTCAACTCTGACATGACTAAGTGTACTCTATCCTAAGTGTTCCAAGTTACTAATTTTACTAACAGCTAGAGCATGCTCAACTGACACAGGCTGAACATTTTTAGTTAATAGATGCCATTTGACTCCAATCAGCTACAAAGTAGTTCACCCCTTTTGAGCATTTTACATGTATCTTTGTCAAAAACAATATTTATGCCTCTCTTAACCAAAGGAGACACCAACAAAAATTTATTGGAAAAGCCAGGGACAAGAATAACATAACTGACAATAGCATTTTCTTTCCCTTCACTTTCTAGTTAAACATTATCAGCACACTACAATTTTTTGTTTGCAATTTTCTGGCACAAAACCTCGAAACCACACCTTTCTTGAAGTCAAGTCAGTGATCCACTCATTCTTGTTGAAATCTGACACACAGTGCACAAAACAATGACTTGTCAGCTCCCTTTGAATCTTTCTTTGATGATCTGAGTTGACCATAATTCAAGCAATTGAAACATTTTATTTTCTTAGTTTCTTGTTTATATTTGGAAAACTGCTGCTCTGATTTCTTACAATCCTTTGTGAATGAAGCACTCTCACCATCATCTTTGTCCAAGTTGAACTATCCTTTCACACTTCCATTTAACAACTTTTCTTTCATGTTTTCCACTGGAAATTTTCATCTGGTGTGCTGGATTATATGCTCATTCAGTAAAGCAGACAAACTTTTGGTAAATTTCTCAGCATAATGAGTGGAATTAGTCCATCATCCACTGGATTGCTCATGCTCTGTAGTTTTTTTGGCTGAATCCAGAATATGGGAAACGTAATTTTAAGTATTTCCTTCAAATGTGGATAATGTGGTGTCCAACAGACCGTCCTAGTGATCCATTAACCTAGTTTTATTCTTACCAGCAACCAATTTTTCCAGGGCGTCCTGAGCTAATTTTGCCTTTGTTATGTTTTCCATATGTGCATATAGAGATTTGTCCTCATGCAAAAGAATAATTGTCCATGTATCTACATCCTCCTCCGCACCCATGGCGTAGTCCCATAATTTTTCACACATTAGAATTAGCTGCATCACTGACTTCCATGTGTTGCAGTCATTTTTGCTCTTCAGTCTGTGTGGTTTTCATCAAACTTAAAATTTAAGACTTTTGGAAATGTGAATTTATGGACATTAAATCAAATTACTAGTTTCTTTAAAAAAATCCACAAGAAGTATACATATGACATATTTCCAAAGCCTCTGTGTTTCAGTGTTAGACACATGGATCACATTATAGTGGAGATAACAGTGTTCAGTTTTTGCACAAGGCCTGAATGTGATACTATCAAGAAAGTCTTCCATCTATTCTCAGTCCTAAGAGATTAAAACAGATGATTTCACTGTTCGATGGACTTGGGAAAATAAAATGTTGGTTTTACAGAAGCTCCATGTCAGAAACTGAATACATTGTGTTTTGTTGCAGGTAAGTGTTACTAAATTCTTTGAAATTTTAGAGGATGTTCAGAAAAGTCACTTATATCCTCCTCATGGGGTTTACAGCATCAATGAAATGGGACTTTTGGTTGTACAATCTAAATTTTCTAAGGTTTTTGTACTAAAAGTTAGAGGGCAAGTTGGCTCCCTTACATCTAAGAAAAGAGTCATTCTCTCTTTGTTTGTAATTTGTATATCTGCAGAAGTGACTTTTATGCCTCCTTTCTTCACATTTCCCAGACAGTGGATGAAAGTAGAGCTCTTTAAGATGGTTCTCCACCTGGGACAGCTTTTGTTTCTCACCTGTCAGAGTAGATGCAAAGTGAGATATTTACACAATGGTTTGACAATTTTTTTGAAGTATGCTAAACCAGCAAAGGACGACCCCATAGTATTAATACTTGGTGGACATGTTATGCACATGAAGACCCTCAAATTCATTGAAAAGGCTAGGAAAAACCAAACAACTGTAGTTTGCATCTTGTAACAGTGCAGCCGCAAGCTGCAGCCATTGGGCATATCTTTTATGGGGCCTTTCAACACCTTTTGCATTCAGACTGTTGAGAGATTCTTGTGAAAAGGACTTGGTAGGCAAGTAACTCAATATCATGTGTCTCGCCTACTTGGGGAGGATTTTTTAAGAGCAGCTACTCCTGCTGTTGATGTAAGTGGATTTGGAAGGATCAATAGGGACATATTTACCAATTAGGATTTTGCAGCAGCTATAACCACAGAAGTTCACATTCCATCTAAATCTGCTACATGCCTACCAGTTGAATACAGTCAGGTCTCACAGGTCTATTAGAAACTCGTTCTGCTGAGACTGACAATGTATCTACAGACCCTCAACCCATCACTGCACTTCCCGCACTTTCTGGAGATGGCAGCAAGGCATTTACTATAGATTAGGGAGACCTCAACAATGGGTTTGTTCTTATCTCTCAAGATTCATCAAATCCTTGCACCTCATGTGCAGTTAATTCACCCATAAAGCCCAACACATCTGTTGTAGGCCCACTCTCCACGTGCAGCAGGCCAACCTCATTTGTTGTAAGCCATCATGATAATTGTCCCAATCCCAATAGTAAACATTAACAAATGACAAAATAAGCAAAAGAAAGGTTCAGTAGCAGTTTTAATTTCAACTCCTTACAAAATTGTTCTTTTAACAGCAAAAGCTGGAAGCAATGAGAGATTGGCTGAAGAAAACCAAAATACGAATAAAAAAGGAAGAAGTACAAAAACAAGAAGTTAATAAAGAAGAAAGAAGGTCAAGAAAAAGAAATCAAAAGTGTCAGAATGAATTTTGTTTCAAGGCTCTGACATCAATGACTGATTGCCTGTATTGTGGGGACTTATTTTCAAAGTCCGGGGAAAATGAAGGCTGAATAAGGTGCTCAGACTGTCTCAATTGGATACACAAGGCTTGTGCCGGCTGTGAGGAAGAACACAATGAATTCATCTTTGATCTCTGTAAATAAACTGTAAAAAACAATAGCCAAAGAAGTGTTGTGGAGAAATGTTAAAATGCATTTTATAAACAGTTTAATTCAACTTAGGACATAATTTTAAAATAAACTGTAAATTGTTAAATCTTTTTGTAGAATGATAAAGTTCCTATTATTTGAAAAAATACTCATTTCACAAAAGGCATGTAAATTGTTATGTTTTATATTGCGCATAGTGGTCACCCAGTGGCCATTTTACCATACTCAATAGGGAAAACTGGCCATTTTCCAGAGTAAGTTCAAACTATTTTTTCACAAAAAGAAACTGAAATACAGTAAAAGTGAAAATTTTCACATAAACATTAATAATTAGGCTAACTAATGCCTAACTTTTATTTGTTTATATAAATTTTTACTTATTGGCAAAAAAAAAAAAAAACATCATGTTCCCTTAGTGTGGCAAAATAGCCACCCTTCCCCTACCTGTAGCTGCAAGGGGTGTAGTTATCTCAGAAAACTTATTTTCAAGTGTTCTACATATTTGCATGCACCAACAAATGTTTGATTTAACTTGCTAACCATTGGCAAGAAGTTATTCATGACATGGGCAAACTGTTCGTACAATGACGAGAAAACATGACAACACCAAAAAATAATTAACATGGAGTAACAAAATCTCAGGGATACATTTGTCTAGGCAACAGATTGAAGTGATTAACTCTGCAAGATCACAGGCTAATGTAAGCATTAGATAAGCCACCGAAAATGTAAAATGTTTGTACACTAATAACTGGTGTAACAGTCCAAATTGTTGAATGCCAGCACGCATACATACATGCATTGTGTCACACAAGTGTTGGATATCAATTTGTGGGATGGTGTTCCAAGCCTGTTACACTTGGTCGGTCAATGCAGGGACAGTTAATAATGGTTGTGAATTACATTAGAGTTGTAATTCTTCACGCTTTCCCGGCGATCTGTTGACATCTCGGATATTCGGGAATCCAGCCGGATATTTGCGTCGTTCTCGCACGATATTTCAACAGGTAGCACCTGAAGAAGACAGCGAGGTGTGCTGTTGAAATATTGTGTGAGAATGACGCGAATATCCAGCTGGATTCTCGAATATCCAAAATACATTAGAGTTGTTGTCCTATTATCTCGATTGGAGACAGATCTGCTAATCGAGCAGGCGAAAGGCAACATGATGACACTCTGTAGAACATGTTGGGTTACAAAAGCAGTATGTTGGCAAGCGTTACCCTGTTGGGAAATACCTCACGGAGTGCTGTTCACGAACAGCAGCACAACAGGTTGAATCACCAGACTGACATACAAATTTACAGTCTGGAGGTATGGGATAACCATGCAAGGGCTCCTGCTGTCATATGAAATTGCACCCCAGACCATAATTCCAGGTGTATGTCCAGTGTGTCTAGCACACAAGACAGATTGGTTGCAGGCCCTCAACTGGCCGCCTCCTAACCGACACATGCCGATCACTGTCACTGAGGCAGAATCAGCTTTCATCAGAAAACACAAAAGACCTCCAACCTGTCTTCCCCTGAGCTTTCACTTGGTACCACTGAAGTCACATGTGGAGGTGGTTTGGGGTCAGTGGAATGCACACGACAGAGCATCTGGTTCAGAGCTGTCCTTGAAGTAACCAATTTGCAACAGATCATTGTTTCACTGTGGTGCCAACAGCTGCTCAAATTACTACTGCAGATGGAGTACAGTGCACCAGAGCCATATGCTGAACACGTTGGTCTTCTTTCCTCTTGGTAGTGCCACATGGCCAACCAGAGTCTGGTCTTCTTGCAACCGTACATTCCCGTGAGCACCGTTGCCAGCAGTGATGTACAGTGGCTACATTCCTGCCAAGTTTTTCTGCAGTATCACAGAAGGAACATCCAGCTTCTTGTAGCCTTATCACATGATATTGTTCAAACTCAGCGAGGTGTTGAAAATGGGATCTTGTCACTTAAAGGCATTCCTAACTAACATCAACTCACCATGTGCAATCTCAAAGGTAACTTACACTCACAACTGTTACAACATGTATTTAAAGCAAATCTGATTTGCATCCTCATAGTGGCACAGCTAGCACCACTTTTATGAGACTGGCACAAAATCTGAGTAAACATAATCTTTTAGATGTAGAAAAATGCCTACCAACTTTTGTTTATGATGCCCAACTCATTTTTGGTTTTTCAATTATTTTCCCGTCAGTGTAGTTTCGTTCTCAATTTGTAACAGTTCCTAGTCTATGCTTGAAAAGCTGTGTATATTCAGTATTGCCCCTATTTGGTTAATTTTAGTATTAATTTTTTTGATAATGCACGTCCTCTTTTAATGAAACTATAGTTAAGGTAACAGTTTTATTGATGTATGAAAATATTTTTTTAATGACAGACATTTATAAATGGGTTAGTATCACTTTTATACACTAAGACATACAGACATGATCATGAGTAAAGTGAAAATGATGATCACACAAAAAACATGCTGTAAATAAAGACAACAATTTTTGTTTTCATGTTTCTTGTTGTAACTGATGTAAAACAGGTATTGCCAACATCTGCAACCAGAGTTTTGGAGTATTACAAAACTTGTTTGAAATGAACAAGTTAACTTAAAGTATTTCAAAAATTAATTACATCCATTCCAGGAAAACATCATCACATAATGATCTAGACTTTAGAATACAAAATAAAGAAGTTGTGAGGGTAGTTGTTACAAAATTTGAGGTGTCCATACAGATGAAAATTTAGACTGGAAAGCCCACATCCTCTGTCTCACTAACAAGTTAATTTCTGCTTGCTTCACACAATGTGTAACAAATATTGTGTGTAGTAGACAGTGTAGCAGAATCGTCTATTATGCTTACATCCATTCTGCTTTTACATATGGCCTCACTTTCTGGGGCCATGATACGACAAACCTAATCACCACTTTCACACCACAAAAACAAGCTGTTAGAATAATTACCAACAGTTCAAGGCTAACACCTTCAAGCACTTATTCAACTGCTATATATTCTAGTCTTATCATGCCTCTAAATATAAAAAGTGTAACTGATACAAAAAGGTACATAGACAATTTCAAAACAAACTCAGATCTGCATTTGTATTATACAAGAATGTGCAATGACATCCATATAAAAAGAGTAAACAAGCATTAGCACAAAAACAAACAAACACTCAAGGTACTACATGGTATAACAAACTTCTGGCACAGATGAAATAAATAAAAAAAAGTCTTCATTTAAGGAAGCAGTGTTCAAATTTTTAATGAGCAAGTGCTATTATAATGCAAACAAGTACTTGTGAAAACCTATTAGCAAATAATTTGATTCATGTACTATATGTCATAGTCAAAATCAGTTGTATTTTCAACCAAGTGTTTGCTATAATCTGAATGAAAATTTTGAACAGAAATGTTACAACTACTATGTGTTTGTATGTGAATGTCAATTAAGTATTCCATGTAAAAATATTTTTCATTTCTTTATGTAATTAATCAAAGTTGTATGTGCAATTCTGTATGTGATATTGTGTAAGATACTATGCACCATAGTATTATGTGGGGTACTGTACTTATTTGCGATTGTTTATTATCATACCTATACAGTTAGAAGCTGAAAACACTTTTTTACATAAATTTTATAGGTACTTCTTGTCATGGAAGTCAGTCTCTTAGTTCAAAGTTTATATGAGAATGATATGAGTAAACGAAACATGTTCCAAGTTATGAAATTTAAAATAAGTGTATGAATTTCACAGGTAAATTAGTGTTCATCTTTACATTCATAGTCTTTTGGGAATATGTTTGAGGAAATGAAGTAGAGAAATATAACAAAAACACCACAATTAGAATGAAGGATCATGGAAAATGATCTTGTGCAGACAAGTTTTGGGAAGTAAATTTTGAATACGTCTTATAGCTGTAAATATCTGAATATGAAAAGTATTGCTCTAATATAGACAAACTCAACTGATTTCTCTTTATTTTGAAGGTCCCACAAAGAATGGATCTTCCTGTATTGGTATCACCACATTCTGCAATTAAAATTAGTTTAATAGAACATCAGTGAGTTACAAATATGACATTGTCTGCACACTAATTTTATTCACCATCTTTCACAGCAACCTTCTTTACAGATGGCATCTGCTTTGATTTGCAGAGTCTTGGTTGTAATTCCTGGATCCTCTGTGAAGTACTGTCAATGTGTTTTCTGGAACATGTCTTATATTCTTCTCAAAGAACCATCTGTTTTTGTCTTATAGTTAATTTTTATGCAGGTGCATAAAACTGGACCGGCTAAAGCAGATTACAGATTTTCATTCTCTTGGAGCTTTGTATCTGCAATGTCAGGTCGTGCTGAAAGAGGTAAATACAGGAAAATTGAATATAATATAACACTAATATAACATATTACATTCTGCTTTTTTAGTTGTTTAGAAATATGAAGCATGATTTATGGGCAAAACTGTCTTTGGCATGTCATTTTTGTGGTTTATTGGTTCTGAAATCCACAGAAAATGATGATTTTTTGCTACAATTACTGTTTGGCACATTTTGATTTTTATTGTGTCCAGTACTAGATGATAAAATTCTCAGTAGGATGTACTGGGTGATCAAAAAGTCAGTATAAATTTGAAAACTGAAGAAATCACGGAATAATGTAGATAGAGAGGTACAAATTGACACACATGCCTGGAATGACATGGATTTTTATTAGAACCAAAAAAATACAAACATTCAAAAAACATCCGACAGGTGGTGCTTCATCTGATCAGAATAGCAATAATTAGCATAACAAAGTAAGACAAAGCAAAGATGATGTTCTTTACAGGAAATTCTCAATATGTCTACCAACATTCCTCAACAGTAGCTGTAGTTGAGGAATAATGTTGTGAACAGCACTGTAAAGCATGTCCGGAGTTTTGGTGAGGCATTGGGGTCGGATGTTGTCTTTCAGCACCCCTAGAGATGTCAGTCGATCACAATACACTTGCGACTTCAGATAACCCCAAAGCCAATAATCGCATAGACTGAGGTCTGGGGACCTGGGAGGCCAAGCATGACAAAAGTGGCGGCTGAGCACACGATCATCAGCAAACAACGTGCGTCTAGCAATACTTTTTTTGTTGTTGTTGTAATAAAACCCCATGTCATTCCAAGCATGTGTGTCAATTTTTACCTCTCTATCTACATTATTCCGTGGTTTATTAAGTTTTCAAAATTATACTGACTTTTTGATCACCCAGTACAATGGCCTCAAGTTTCTATATTTGACCCTCAGTTCATATATGGGGAAGTGCACAAGCTGGCCACTTAAAGAGAAAATTTGGAAAATGAGCAATGAGCTGTATAACAAATATATGACCCAGAAATCCTGTATACAAGCTCTTATACGCCATAATATTATGAAAGTGCACTTACTATTTCATTTTAACTGAAAAAATTGAAATATCTCAAAAACTACACATTGGACCAACAAAAGATATAATTTAAATTTGTTTGTCTAGGAGGGGGACATCCAATGATACCACACTCCACTCTCCCCCCACTCCATGTGTGGGTGGCAGAGGGAAACTTTGAAATCTTCAGTGGGAACCCACATTTTTATTGCACATTACGAATCTATGGCAGAATCTACATATGTTTTGTCTAAAGCATTTTTTTCGTTTCGTAACAGATGGCACTATAATCAGAGGAATAGAAATGGGTACACAATCATAATCTATGACGTGCTCCTCAATGGCCCTTGAGTATCCAATGGCACATGGGATCCCACCTCTATGCTGCGAGAGTAGGATAGGCCAGTATTTCACAACTTCTAATTAGAAACCCCACTCACAACATTGTATTCCTCTGATGTATTGAACAGGGGACTACTTGGCGTGTCACTGTAGCCATGGTTCGAGATGAACATTGCTCTACATTTCCCTTTGTTAAAATGTCGTACAACTGCAAACTTCAATACACTTAGTGATTCACTGTTCAAATGACCATGCACAGGACAGAAGTATATCTGTGGGAATGTCAGTACAGGCGTTTCTGATGCGGTCCACCATGTCCTCATGGCCTGTTGGCACTTGCTGGTACAACTTATCTTTTAAATATCCCCACAGAAAGAAATACGGCAACCTAGCAGGCCAATTAATAGGGACACTTTTGCCGACCTATTGACAAATGTAAGCATGATCTAATACCTCCTGTGCTTCAATTGCGTAATACGCTGGACAATCATCATGCTGAAACCAAATACGTTATCCAATGTCCAGGGCAATGTTCTGCGGTAGTACTGGCAGTTCCTCTTCCAAAAATGTTTGATATCTGCGCCCATTCAATGTGCCATCAATAAAATGTGACAATGCAGTACTGTAACAATATTACCTACCAATATACAGGGATCATGGTGTAATTGCCGGGTGCTTATCTGCAAACTGTTGTGCACTGCCACTACTACAGCTGTTTCATTAGCTTCTTCTGTAACACATTTGCTTCATTTCCTTTTGTCGGTCTGCATGCTGCCATCAGACATAAAGGCATCCTAAACCTTGTAAAAGAATGAATGAGAGTGAGCTTTCTCTGGAAAATACTTGGCACACAAGGCAACAGCAGCCTCAACATTTCCCCTACAATTCTCTGTCAATCAGGATCATTTCCAATTTTTTCTTCTGTAGTTGCAAAATTCATCATCCACTTACATGTCTGTTCTCTAAATGATAGGTAGGTGTGCAGGCAATAAACACAGTCCAAGTATAATGTTTATAGCTGTTGTCTACATTATACTTGACCTCTGGTCACAGTGTACTGCCTGTTATGATACATCATAGTTCACTACATGAGCGCAGTGGCACATCAAGTGGTCCCCTGTTTGATATATCAGAGGAATACAATTCTGTAAATGGGGCTTCCAGTCAGAAGTTATGAAATACTGGCCTGTCTAAACTCACAGCACGGAGGTGGGGGTCCTATGTGCCATTAGATATTCAAGAGCCATTGAGTAGCATGTCGTAAATTACGATTGTGTACCTGTTTCTATTCCCCCGATTAAAGCACAATCTGTGGCCAAATGAAGAAAATGTTTCTGAAAAAACGTATGTAGATTTTGCTGTGGAATCAATCTCCACTAGAAAAAGGAGATTCCCACTAAAGATTTCAAAGTTGTATCCCGGCCCCCATGCATGGGGTGGGGTGGCAGGCAGAGTCTAGTATCGTTAGAAAGCCCCTCCAAGACAAACAAATTGGAGTTATAACTTTTTTCAATCTGATGTGTACTTTTAGAGATATTTCAATGTCTTCATTTAAAATGAACATTCTGTATATACAGTGAGTACTCTCTCATAACATTATGGTGCACAAGAGCTCATATATAAAGAATATTATGGCAGTGACAGCCAGTGATAAATACCTTCTAAATACAGACATAGATTAACATGCAACATGAGGAAAGGAAAATTATTACAGAACACAGCAAAATATCAAACTGACAATATGTGCTCCAGATGGAGCAGGCAAAAGGGTTCTTAACCCGTCAGTACACGCAGGTGGTCTGTCAGACCAAGGAGAATATTTTCACATTAATGCAATGTCTGAAAGTTGTTTCCAAGATGCTATCTTCTCAGTACCTTTAAGTGAGTGTAATAGGAGTCGTTTGGTATGGTGTATCTGCTATTTCAACAATAGCACTTCCGATTAGCTCACAACAAAGAGTTCTAGGGTCTCACGGGCTAGCCATGTGTACTTGTGTCAGTTTATTGTTAGCTCCACCAAGGTTATTCCCGTGCACACATATTTGTGGTATCTACTTAGTTTAGTGGTAGAACAGATTTTTTCGTGCTTTGTACCTTATTTTAGTGTGTTGTAAGTGTTGTAACTGCATCATGGCTTATTCTTACGAGGCACAGGAGGAGAGAATTAGGAACTTGATTGAAGAAGTAATGGCTGAAAGTGATGCTGGTGATTCTGAAGATGGAGAAATCGACTTTGAAAAAATCCAAGACACAGAGTGGAAAAGTGATTCTGGCACCAAACAGAAAACGTCGAGTGATGAATCAGAAGACAGTGATTGTGGTGCCGACAGTGATGTGTTTGTCGGTAAAGACAGAACAGCATAGAACTCACATGCTCTGCCAAAGAACTCCCGCACACATTGTCATAACATCATAACTCATTTACCAGGTGTGAAAGGTGCAGCAAAAAGTGCTACAAATCCTCTACAGTGCTGGGAACTGTTTTTTGATGAAAACATTATACACATACTCGTTGACTGCACTAATAGGTACATTCAAAGTATCCAGGGAAACTTTTCAAGGGAAAGAGATGCACAACAAACTAATAAAGCTGAAATAAAGGCCTTATTGGGATTATTGTACTACACTGGTGTAATGTGTGCCCATCGACTAAGTCTACAAGATTTGTGGCGAACATAGAACAGGAGTTGAAATATTTCATCTCACAATGGGCATAAACAGATTTTGTTTTCTCCTTCGATGCCTCAGATTTGATGATAAACAAACGAGAATGGAAAGGGAGAAAACAGATCACATGGCGGCGATAAGACAGGAGTTCAGTCTAATAGCTCAAAATTTTCAGAAGGCTTATACAGTTTCTGAATACGTGACAGTTGATGAAAAACTAGAAGCATTCCATGGAAGATGCAGATTCAGACAGTACATGCCAAATAAGCCAAACAAGTATGGAGTAAAGATTTTTGCAGCAGTGGATGGCAGAATGTTTTACACATTCAACATGGAGGTCTACGTTGGGCAACAGCCTGAAGGCCCTTACAGACAGGACAACAGACGAGTTGAACCTGTTCAGAGACTTTGCCAACCTATCCTGAATACAGGCCACAACATAACTTGCGACAATTATTTTACAAGTTACGAGCTTGCAAACACATTGATTACGAAGAAGACGACCATCGTTGGTACCCTGAGGAAGAACAAGAGACAAGTCCCAAGGGGATTTATTAACACTAAAAACCAAAAAGAAAAGTCATCTATGTTTGGGTTTCATAAAAATTGCACCTTAGTCTCTTATGTGCCGAAACGAAATAGAGTGGTATTACTACTGTCAACAATGCACCACAATGGAAATATTGACGAAAATACAGAGAATGATAAAAAACCAGAAATTATCACTTGCTATAACCTTACTAAGGGTGCAGTTGACGTTGTAGATGGAATGAGTGCAGCATATAATGTAGCTAGAAACACAAGAAGATGGCCAATGGTTGTTTTTTATAGCATCATGAACACAGCTGTGATAAATGCTGCTATTATTTTCAACTCAAATCAGAAAGAACAACTGAGAAGAAGAGAGTTTTTTAGGTAGCTTTCTTTTGCACTTCTGCATGATCATCTTCAGCAAAGAGTAATGTCAAAAATATTGCCAAGGAAGATAACTGAGAGAATTGGAGAGCTTTGCAGTGTGAAAATTTCTGAAGTGGAATCAACTGCAACTTCATGAGGATAGTGTGTGGACTGCAGAAGCAAAAACAGAAAAATGAGATATATCTACATCTACATCTACATCCATACTTCGCAAGCCACCTGACGGTGTGTGGCGGAGGGTACCCTGAGTACCTCTATCGGTTCTCCCTTCTATTCCAGTCTCGTATTGCTCGTGGAAAGAAGGATTGTCGGTATGCTTCTGTGGGGACTCTAATCTCTCTGATTTTATCCTCTTCACGAGATATACGTAGGAGGGAGCAATATACTGCTTGACTCTTCGGTGAAAGTATGTTCTCAAAACTTTAACAAAAGCCCTTACCGAGCTACTGAGCGTCTCTCCTGCAGAGTCTTCCACTGGAGTTTATCTATCATCTCCGTAACGCTTTCGCTATTACTAAATATATTTGTAAGAACGGCAAGAAATACATTTGCCTTGAACATTCTGTTACTGTGTGCCAAGGCTGTATCGACAAAATATCTGACTGAATACATACATTACTTTAGTAACAGCTGAATTTTATGTATCTCCATTTGTGTAAATATTTTTGACCAAAATATTAAATTTATCCTTTAAATATATTTACTAAACTAATTTTTAATCATATTATTTCATTTAGTAACGCTTCCCTCCATAATATACATCTAAATGCAAATTCAGAAAGATAGAAACTGCAAGGGTCTGTGAGACCAGCTGCGTGTACTGCCGTCCTGTTTCCAGGTGCATGCACCGCCAGGTTAAGAAGCTACCGTACCCAGTTAAGGAAGGAAACGAATTAAAAACTTTTGAAAATTGTTTAAAACTGTATCAAATACAGAAATTCAAATGCAGGATGAGCGAGTATTAAAAATGAAACTAAGTATTGATGTTGTATTGTAACAGAATATATGTAACAATTCTTTATGTGCCTGTAAGGTTTAATCTAGTTTTCTTTACTGTAAATTTATTGAATATACACTGAGGTGATGAAAGTTATGAAATATCTTCCAATATCATGTCGCACCTCCTTTTGCCCTGTGTAGTACAGCAGCTCGACATGGCATGGACTCAACAAGTCGTTGGAAATCCCCAGCAGAAATACTGAGCCGTGCTGCCTCCACAGTGGTGCAGGATTTTGTGTATGTACTGACCACTCAATTATGCTCCATAAATTTTCAATGAAATGGCCAAATCGTTCACTCAAATTGTACAGAATTTTCTTCAAATCAATCGTGAACAATTGTGAGCTGGTGACATGGCACATTATCATACATAAAAGTTGTTAACATGAAGTCCACAAATGGCTGCAGATACTCTCCAAGTAGATGAACATAACCATTTTCACTCAATGACGAGTTCAGTTGGACCGAGGATCCAGCCCCATTCCATGTAAACACAGCCCACACCATCATGGAGCCACCACCAGCTTGCACAGTGCCTTGTTGACAACCTGGGTCCTTGGCTTCATAGGATCTGCACCACACTCGAGTCTTACCATCAACTATTGCCAACTGAAATCAGGAATCATTTGACCATGTCATGGTTTTCCAGTCATCTGTGGTCCAAGTGGTATGGTCACAAGACAAGGTTAGATGCTGCAGGTGATGATGTGCTGTTAGCAAAGGTACTTCCGTCGGTTGTCTGTGCCATAGCCCATTAATGCCAAATTTTGGCACGCTGGCCTAGTGGATACATTCAGTGTATGCCCAACATTGATTTCTGTGATTATTTCAAACAGTGTTGCTTGTCTGTTAGCACTGACAACTGCTCTCAGTCATTAAGTGTATACTGTCAGCAACTGCGTTGTTCATAATGAGAGGTAATTTCTGAAATTTGGTATTCTCAACACACTCCTGACACTGCAGATCTCAGAATACTGAATTCCCAAACAATTTCTGAAATGGAATGTCCCATGTGTCTAACTCCAACTACTGTTCCATGTTCAGACTGTTAATTCCCATTGTGCAGCCATAATGAAGTCAGAAACCTTTTCACATGAATCACTTGAGTACAAATGACAGTTCCATCAATGCACTGCCCCTTTATACCTTGTGTAGGTGATACTACTGCCATCTGTATGTGTGCACATCGCTATACCATGACTTTTGTCATCTCAATGTGTATTAGACCTAAGCCTCGATTTAATATAACATGCTAAATGCAATTTGAACACAGATGTTACATCTGTCTTAGCTGTCTGCCTATAAAATTGTACAATACTCCCAGCTGAAAATGATCAGCTAGAGTCCATGATCAAAGAATAAATAAGTAAATCTTTATATACAAGGGTTGCACAAAAGTATGGAAACACTATGAGAAATGTGTTTGAACATAAATGAAGATGCTAGTCAAGTCTGAAACTTACACTGTTGTATTTGACCATAAATGGCATCTGTGCAATGTCATCAGTATTTGCAAGTGTCAGTCATGGTCAGAACAGTGTTCTGTGTAGTTTTCAGTGTATTATGTCAGAGATAAGTCAATTTGAATGCGGACAAATTGTTGGTGCTCATATGGTGGGTGCTCCTGTAACCAAGATGGCTGAGGTGTTTGGCATTTCAATGCCTATACTGAAGATATAGGATACAGGGAAAAATGATAACGTGGTAAGTCACAATGTGGATGAAAGTGTGTGATGTACGATTATGACAGACGGTCATTGAAGAGGGCAGTGACAAAAACTAAGTGGGCGACAGCTGCAAAAGTCACTGCAGAACTGAATGTCACAGTCATGAACCATGTCAACACCTAACAACATGAAAGGACCTCCAGAAGTAGCGAATTGTAGGATGAGCTGGAATTTCAACCTACTCATCAGTGATACGAATGTCCGCCCCTGGTAGCTGAGTGGACAATGCGACAGAATGTCAGTCCTAAGGGCCTGTGTTCAATTCCCGGCTGGATCAGAGATTTTCTGCACTCAGGGACTAGGTGTTGTGCTGTCCTAATCATCATCGTTTAATCCCCAAGTCGCCAAAGTGGCGTCAAATCGAAAGACTTGCACCCGGCGAATGGCCTACCCGATGGGTGACCCTAGTCACACGACATTTATTTTTAGTGATGTGAATGCCCTTAACAATAAAACATGGTGCCAGAGACATAAAATCAGGACTACTGAGCAATGGAAAAAATTCATTTAGTAAGATGAGTCTTGTTTCACACCGTTTCCAATTTCTGGCTGAGTTTATGTCCCAGGAGTGAAAAAAGGTGGGGATTTGGTAACAATTTGGGCAGCCATATCCTGGTATCCCATGAGCCCGACAGCTACATCTACTCTGCAAGATTGCATTACTGCCAGGGATTATGTGGCAGACAGAGAGGAGGGAGGAGGAGATGGACAGAGTGGAGGGAGGAGGGGATGGTCAGAGAGACGAGGTGGAGGAGGTGGTCAGAGGAAGGAGTGGAGGACATGGTCAGAGAGAGGCCAGGCAGGAGGAGATGTGTAATGTATGTACTGTGTGCATCTACTGATAAAGCTGCAAGTAAAAGGGTAGTAAATAAATATATATAATGAGTTACAGTTTTGTTGCATTTATAGAAAGCAAACAGCGAGAAGATGTGGAAACAGAAGTTACATAAATGAACAAAATTAGGAAGTGCAAATATTAAGCACAAATTTGAAGAAAGCATTCCCTTAATTTTGATGTCCTCTACACTAGTGGTTGCCTATATTCTCTTCAAAATTAATTAGGTGAATTATTTTAAATTCCAAAGTTGTTCACAGCACAGCAGTTAGTAAAGACCTGGCAAAATATGGGAAATATGGGCAGCTATTCATGAGCCAGAAATCACCAGCTTCTTCCTGAAGTCTGTGAAGAACATAATTAATTTTGGGAGCAGAGTTGTCCACTGTTCACAGAGGAGAACAAATGCAGCAGCTTACGGTGGAAAAACTTACAATGTACTCTGGAGCCAAGAAGGCATATAAAGCCTTCAAAAATTATCTCTTTGGAGTTGATGAAAATATTGAAATGAATCAATTAAAATACCTTTTAGACTACTTTTTTCTGAACTGAGGATAGGAAATATAACTGCAATGAGTATTAAATGTCAAAAGAGAAGTCTGTGTCAAGGCATTTGATGATACGATTACAAAGGAAGGATTCTTCAGAATTCACTAGATTGCTTATTATACAAGCAGGTTTTTTCTGCATAACTTACTGCTGCACGAGCCATCTGAAAATGTAAGCTCATCTACAGCAAAGCCGCCATTTGTTGCTTGCCCTTCCAGCACAATTCGAAAATCTGATGCAGCCTCCACAGTGACCTGTGCTGGTGTCCATACAGCTCTAGTAGTGTCCAATGCTCCTGCTGATAGTGTCCACAACTGTGACAAAAACAAATATTATTTGAAATATAAGATGAAAACTTTCACCTCATTTGTACAATAATTCATACACATGACAAGATAAACAGTAGGAATGGAACATTAATTATTGCTGTATTTGTATTTATCACTTACTAATGGGAAGTTTAAATCTCTTTGAGACCACAGAAATTACTACTATGCACGCAACAGAATGGGTTTTCATTACCTTCTCAGGAGGATAATCTCCAGAAGTATTGTTATCCTGTCTGACCACTCTTAGTTCTGCCATATCACCCTGGCCAAATGCAGCAAACCAAAAGCTGAAACACAGCTGCCGATCATCAGTTGCCTCAATCACTGGAGATATTAGACGTACTGTACTTGCAGCAGCATTTTGGTTGAATAAATCAAAATAAACATATCCACCTGAAAAATGAAATTTTTAATGAAAGTATTACACAAAATATTTATTGTAGTAATCAATTGCTTTCATGAAATGTATAATTTCTTCATCATAATTGTGTTTTAAACAATGTGAACTTGATGCTGCCTGAGATTTGCTTTGTATGTTGTTATTAATCCTGTCACTTGTATTCCATTACTTTGGAGCTCCGTAGAAAATGCAGAAAATGTGTTATTTAACTTTAAGACTGCGTAAATGAAACTGAGTACAACACATGTTTGCAGTGATTTGTTCCGAAATAAAATTATGGTGCTCATTTGTAATATTTTAAAGTATCATTTTAGAGTATATAAATATGATTCAGATGAAAGTTTACTTCAAATGTACAAGATACCTTAATTTTGATCTGTGCTTGGTGAAATAAAATTAGAACTTCTTGTCCTCTTTCCTAACTCTCATAATGAAGTCTGAGAGCTTTCAGGGTTGAGTTTGACACAAAGTTGAGTTTGACACCAAAAAGTTCACTATAGAAAACACTTTTACATTATTGTATAGCTACAATGGAATGGTATTAGGTCATATTTACTGCTGCTACCACACATTCAGCACATGTCTCACTATCAGTGGCTATGGTAGTTCCCTTAACAAGCATCACACAATGCAAAATAAATACTGGTAATGATGGTAGAGAGCTAATTCAGAGTTTTCAGGAGATGGGTGCCATGATACATATCATCTTCACTGCTTTCTGTTGTCGTTTAAAACTATTGATGTTATTCTTCTAGTACCCCAAAAGTACAGTAACATATGGTATATGACTGTGTATCAAGGATTAGTTAATGACTGATAAGGAAATGTTGGCAAAGTGGTATATTTTTGCCAGAAAAAGTACACTGTTGTTAATTTTAGATGCAGTTATCTCTATGTGATTATGCCAACTCTTTCTTTCTTTCTTCTTTTGCTACTGCCTTTATCCCGCATTGTGCACAGGGTCGGCAGGGTTAAGTACGGAATTGGCATGGTTAATTTTAACAGGTGGCCGGATGTCCTTCCTGCCGCCATCCCATACCCCCCGGAATGGAAGTAGTGTACCCCAGCTATCTGCGTCTAGTGTAAATCGTGAAATAGTGTGAATGTGTTTCAAATGTCTGCAAGCCATGTAACTGAGGCGGGACAGGGGACAGGGAGACCAGCCAGGTATTCACCTAGTAGGATGTGGAAAACCACCTAAAAACCAAATCAGGCTGGCCGGCACACCAGCCGTCATTGTTAATCTGCCGGGTGGATTCAATCCGGGGCTGGCGCGCCTACCCGAGTCTAGGAAGCAGCTCGTTGGCACTCTCGGCTACCCTGGTGGGTGTGATTATGCAAACACTCTTTGAAATCAATTATTATCCCAAGAAGTTCTGTTCAGTCATTATGTTATCATTCAATATAACATATAAGCCCATCAGTATCTATATTTACATGATTATTTGTCAAATCAGTCTTGAGTGTTTAGTGGAGGGTGCAAGGCATCATTTTCAAATACATCTACCATTCCACTCTGTAATAGCACATGGGAAAATGAACATCTAAGTATTTTGGTGCAAGCTCTCATTTCAGTGACAGTGTTGCAATTATTGTTTCCCCAATGAAGGTGAGAGGTCACAGAATATTTTAGAAGCCTCAGAAGTGAATCATCCATTGACATGTCACAAAAAGAATTTGCTACAATGAAAACAACCTTTCTTTAATGATTGGCATACTAACTCATTCATCACATGTGTGACACACTTTCCCCTATTCTGTGATGATACAGTTGAGCCAGTTGTCTTTAAACTTCTCGTACGTCTTTTGTTGGACCTACTCGATAAAGATCATGTACTATGCTGAAGAGAATGAACAAGAATAATAAAAGCTCTTTCTTTTGTGGATTTGTTCCAGCTTTTATGCATTCTGCCAATAAAATGCAGTCCTTCTTTCACCATTCTTGCAACACTGTTCATAAAATCAGTCCAGTTATATTGTTCCTAAGTGCAGTTGAATCAGCAACCTTTAAATCTGCATAATTTATTGTGTAACAAATTCAAGAGCTTTCTCTTAGCCATGTGGTGGACCTCGTACATTTTATTTTTCAAGGATAGTTGGCACTTTTAAAATTATGCAGATATCTTGTATAAATGATTTTAGGATGGATTTTGATCTTTTGTTGACTTAAATAGATGGTAAATGATGCCAACATCAGCAAACTGTCAAGAGGACTGCTATAGCAAGAACAAACATGATTTATGGAACACAGTGAGCAACACCTAAGATACAATGTAGTACAGGTTGTGTATAGCATTGAACACATTGACTAGAAAACAGTAATACAGGGTGCAGAATAGACTGAGCACTTGTTTGCAATTGCTTAAATAATATTTCTTTGGTGGCTCACAAGAATGTGCCAGGGGGCTGATACAGGTGGCATCTATAAGTGGGCCTGTGAACTATGTGGACATGCGATCTCTGAAATTGCGCATGTCATGAGTGAAGGTACACCAAGAACTGTTCAAACTGTCCCCTAAATCATTTACATTGATCAAGAACAGCAACAGAATCAGTCACACTTTCTACAGGACTGCCAGATATAACTTTCAAATCATTAACTGAATTTCTGTCAATTAATATATAGGGCATATTGTTATCTTTCTCACTGGAAGTATGAATCCGGTCAAATAACTAGCCGCAGTCATTAGGAACAGTGTCAAAACCTATCTGGTAATCTAAGAATATGAAATCAGTTTCAGAACCCCACCATTACATTTCATTCCTACTTACAAAGAGAGAGCCAGCTGGTGTATCAAATGAATAATATTTTATAAATTTGTGCTTGTTGAGTGACAATATATCATTTTCTTTAGATATTTCACAATATTTCAACTCAATATAAGTTCTGAAGTGTACCTATGAATCTGTGTTAATGAGATGGGGCTATAGGCTTGTGAATTGATTCTATTGTTGGGTGTATTGATGTGATCTGTGTAACCTTCTACTCTCCAGATACAGATATTTCATCAAGCCAGTAGCTGTATAGGATAACTAAAAATTGAGTTATTTCAGCAGCATTTTCTAAAAGGAACTTCATTAGAATCCAATGTGTGCAAAATGAATTTCCTATCTAAGTTGCAAGGTTGTACCAACGGGACCTGTTTTTAAATTACTGAAATTTGAATGTTTCCTCAACTCAAATTCTGTACTTTTTTACTTCATCTTCTTTGGTAAATGTGTTTCAGGAAACCATGCTCAGTCACTCTGATTTAGTGGTAATTTTGTCTGTTACACTACGTTTGGTATCATGCAGTGAAGATACAGACTTTATCTTGGCACTCTTACTTTACATGAAACCAGAGTCTTAGGATTTTTTGCCATTTTTCAAGACAGAGTTTCATTGTGGAAGTTGTCAAAAGCTTCTTCTGTTGCAGCCCCCATTTAATTTTTAGATTTTGTAACCCATTACCAACCTTTTGTTTGTTTGTCTTTTTGACTCGGAGGGAGCTTTCATTACAACAAACTTCAGCTTTATCAGTGGTTTGATCTACTTCATATTTTAAGATATCTACTGTTTCTGATGTTATTTGTAAGTAGCCGATTTCAATATGTCACACGGCAAGTCAGTAATATATGCACGGACTCTACACTAAATCAACATTCTGCATTCTATTGCTTAAAGTCTACAGGAATTTTTGTAAAGCCATAGAATTTCAGTTTATTTCATAATATTTTTGTGGATCACTGGGTCAAAAGCTTTTGCTAATACAAAAGTTCGCTTGGAACCAATGGTATATTTTTCAGTTGGTTGATGAACTATAACAGAAATAAAAAATTGACTTTAAGTGTGCCCCAAACTGATCTGAAACCTAAGTCTGTATCACTGAAAACATTGTTTCCTTCGAATTTTTTTGTCATCAGTCTTCTGACTGGCTTGATGTGGCCCACCACAAATTCCTCTCCTCTGCCAACCTCTTCATCTCAGAGTAGCGTTTGCAACCGACGCCCTTAATTATTTGCTGGAAGTATTCCACTCACTGTCTTCCTCTACGGTTTTTGCCCTCTACAGCTCCCTCTAGTACCATGGAAGTCATCCCCTGATGTCTTAACAGATGTCCTATCGTACTCTCCCTTCTCCTTGTCAATGTTTACCACATATTCCTTTCCTCTCCGATTCTGTGCAGAACTTTCTCAGTCACCAAGTTGTCAACATTCATCTGTAGCACCACATCTCAAATGCTTCGATTCTTTTCTGTTCCAGTTTTCCCACAGTCCATGTTTCACTACCATACAATGCTGTGCTCCAAATGTACATTCTCAGAAATTTCTCCATCAAATTAAGGTCTATGCTTCATACTACTCTTGGCCAGGAATGCCCATTTTGTCGGTCCTAGTCTGCTTTTGATGTCTTCCTTGGTCCGTCCATCGTTGGTTATTTTGCTGCCTAGGTAGTACAATTCCTTAACTTTGTCTACTTCGTGGCCATCAATCCTGATGTTATGTCCCTCGCTGTTCTCATTTCTGCTACTTCTTATTTTCGTCTTTCCTTGATTTACTCTCAATCCATATTCAGTACTCGTTAGGTTGTTCATTCCATTCAGCACACCATATTATATGCGCCCCCCCCCCCAAAAAAACATGTTTTAAATAATAACTATTATCCCATCACTTCACAATTGCCGTGTTGAGTGGGAGGGCTGTGAGCTGTTTCCGTGCTCTGCTATTCGTTGTTCTGAAGGACGCGTCAGCGGTGTAGTCGCGCTCAATCAAAATGTGATATGGCTCCTGAACTGTACTTGGTGTACGGCAGCGGATAAAACAAACTGAAAACTGCATTGTGTTAACACATTCTTCTTTCTAAAGACAACAGAAACGAACACAAGGAAAATAACTTTTCTTTTATGGCCTAAAAATTCAGCAGAGCGTGTAGGAGACAACGGTTTTTTTTATACATTCACTTTTAATACGTTCTTTTCACGAAACCGTTGAAAATGAAATAAAAAAAATTGTGCTACGATCTAAAAATTGAAGCGAACGTGTCATACATTAGAAAATACGTACTTTTACAGGGATGCGTTCAAAATTTAAATTAAACTGTTGTTTTACGATGTAATAACTTGAATGTGTAGCAGATAAAGTAAACACGTTCGGTATTAATACGTGAATCTATAGGAAAGCGTAAGAAATGAAAACGAAATAGAGATTTTGGTGCACGAACTAATAAATACAGACGAACAAACACAGAACTGGATTTGTTATTACATAATTTTACAGACTAGTGTGGAAAAATCAAATTTGTTATATAATCTAATAGTTAAAGTGTAAAGCATTAGGGTCTGTTTAGGTAGATGTTGCATAATAAGTGTACACAATACCTTTAACCCATGTAATGGCTGAACAGTTTTGTACTGCAGCTGCTGCTCTCACCATAGCTCTTTCTAACGGTATTAGCAAAGTTTTTACGTAGCCCATGTATTGAGAGAACTGAACTACGTTCCTTATTAACATTTTTTCATCTGAGCTTACTCTCCGATAAAGTATATTTCCGCGATAACTGTACAGTTCAGCAGACGCCAAGAATACGAATCAGATGTAATAACTACGGTATCAGTATGACTTGACCGTACAGCGCCGAGCGGCCTGCGCCATTCGCGTATTGTTTAGTATTGCCGGGCGCCTTCCGTCACGTCTGCACGTAAACGAGGTTCCGCGTTCTGCCATCGGCAATAAATAAACAATTTCACCAGTCAGCAAAGTTTGCGTCTGGCTTTGACGGCAGAAAACTCGTTGATTATACGTTCATAGCTCAGACGGTTATCAGTTAGGAGGTCGGCTTCCATGTGAAGAATGGACAAGGCGTTCAATCTCTCCTCAACGTAGAACGTAGGTACGATTTCAGTCTTTTAAAATCCGAAAACAAGCGTTCTGCTGAACAATTTGTAAGTGCCATACATAGAAATATTCTAAGAGCAATGTCAACATTTGGAAACACGGACTATAACCTCTCTTTTCGTAAAAATTTGCTCACTTAGACTGGTGTATCACTAATCTCAGAAGATTTCAAAAGTTCCGCGAAATGTACACATTCAGTAGGGAAGAAAGGCCCCATATCTGTGTCCTATGACAGTTGGAATTTTGCTGCACGTTCAGCAATATCGTCAGGTGAACTGTTCTTAAGGTTACTGAAACCTGTGAAGGAGTCCAACAGTGTTCTACAGCTTTCCTTTCTCCTTACTAATTCGGCGTACAAGTTGTCGAGTACTGGGAGAAATGTTTCGACTCTAAATTTTTCCCTTCCAGTCAGAAAAAACTTCTTGAGAGTCTGCTTCTTCGTCACCATCTATCAGTCACAATATCCATGGATTTATTTTCATAAAGTAGACGCAACAAATCCTACTAGTGATTCATATAATTCATGCAGTATTTTAGTATCAATATTTACACTTTGCAATTTCGGATTTACGCTATTAAATCTCTGGAGTATGTCCTTCCAAACTGTTATCATGAATACTGTTTCTAGTCTGCTGAGTTGATTCAATAAAGCCGAAGCCTCAATTTGCACAAGCGGTTTTTCAAACGTGTTGCTGACAATATGTGTGAGGGCATTGATAACGTCCTCCCAGTTTTCATATAGACTTACACACGCTTCCTCTCTTGCTGACCAACATGTTTTTGATAAACTTTTTACCGTTTTGTATCCTGGTCCCAGCGCTGTGTAGAAGCAGAGAAAAAAATTATATAAAGGTTTTGCACTACATTGAGAAATGAACATGCTTCCCGACAGCTTGCAGCACTAGTTTCGACAAAGAATGTGCTGGACAAGGCACATAATGAGCTTTCGGATTTCGTTCTTTAATGCGTGTCTGCAAACCAATGTAGGATCCTGACATATTGCTTGCGTTGTCATATGGCTGGCCTCTACAGTCAGTAATATCAGTGGAATTTGTAGACAGGACTTTCAGTACGGCCTCAGCTAAGTTTTCGGACTTGTGTCCCGAGTTTGGTAAAAACAGAAGGAAACGTTCAACAGGTTCACCATTCTCATTCACATATCTTAATACGAAAGATAATTGATCAATATGCG
This sequence comes from Schistocerca serialis cubense, assembly GCF_023864345.2. NCBI lineage: Eukaryota > Metazoa > Arthropoda > Insecta > Orthoptera > Acrididae > Schistocerca > Schistocerca serialis. The sequence continues at coordinate 311,541,952 of NC_064640.1, forward strand.
AAATGTCCGCTGTAGAATCTAGTATTATAGAGAAATATTTGGCCTGTCTTATTACACTTATGATAATTCTTTTTATTAGTTCAGAAAGAAGCTCTATTATTTCATCACAGATTGTTGAAGAAAGACAACTTGCATGTCCCTGCCCTGGGTTTCCATATCGTTCAATGTGCTCTGGGAGAAAAGAATCAAACTCTTCTGTAAGTTCAAGAGACATCATAAATTGACCATTATGTAACGAATTGAATCTTTCAGTGTGTCGACGCAGGGGAAGTCCTTAGCTTCTTCACTACTTTAAACACCCTTTTCAACACACTGCACCAGTACATTTTTTCTGTCTGAACATATGACTCGAAATGATTATCTATTGTTCCAAGTGACTTTTTTCTTGTTAAGAGTGATAACTCTTCTCAAGAAGACATAAAATATTAGAAATATTTTTCCAGTCTGTATTACCATTAGTAGCAATCGCAGCCTTACCTCCGAACAATTTACACGATGCACAAAAAACAGCACCAGTGCTACAGGTGTATACTAGAAATTCACGCAAAGTTGATCCACCATTTAAAAGTTTACGGTAAAATACATTTTTGTTCAAATATCTGTTTTTATCACCTACTGATCTTCTTGAATTAGAAAAGTCACCGTTACATTTTTGATTAATGCCACGTTGTAAGAGAATGTCGATTGTTGATTCACTGACACACCACTTTGCAGGATCGTCACTAACGAGGTTATTTCTTTTTGTAACGTCAGACTCGACACTTAGCTTTTCGTGAAACTCGAAATCAGGAACAATTTGCTTTTCTTCATTTTTAACTTTTGTTTCGTCTGTATTTACTTCTAAAACAGCTGCAGTGCCAGAAATATCATCTGTAGTACTTGAACTCGAGAAGTCGAACCAGCAACATTTTTTGCGAAAAATTTACCTACTCTGCCAAGCGTTTTTAGAACATTGGCTTCTCGTCCACGCCTTTCCTTCGATAATTTACGAAATGCCGCACTTAATATTGCACGTTTTCTCTTTCATTGTTATTCAAGTTAAGGCACTTACAAAATTATCAACCAATAATCAAAACAAAAGAAAAAATCTATAAAAGGAAAGAAGAAAGACTGTATCCAGTTCCAACCGTACTACACAGCACATGAGCACAAAGCCCCTGAAGAGGGGCAGCAGCCTTTTCAGTACTTGCAGGGGCAACAGTCTGGATGATTGACTGATCTGGCCTTGTAACACTAAACAAAACGGCCTTGCTGTTGTGGAACTGCGAACGGCTGAAAGCAAGGGGAAACTACAGCCTTAATTTTTCACGAGGGCATGCAGCTTTACTGTATGATTAAATGATGATGGCGTCCTCTTGGCTAATATATTCCGGAGGTAAAATAGTCCCCCATTCGGATCTCCGGGCGGGGACTACTCAGGGGGACGTCGTTATCAGGAGAAAGAAAACTGGCGTTCTACGGATCGGAGCGTGGAATGTCAGATCCCTTAATCGAGCAGGTAGGTTAGAAAATTTAAAAAGGAAAATGGATAGGTTAAAGTTAGATATAGTAGGAATTAGTGAAGTTCGCTGGCAGCAGGAACAAGACTTTTGATCAGGCGAATACAGGGTTATAAATTCAAAATCAAATAGGGGTAATGCAGGAGTCGGTTTAATAATGAACAAAAAAATAGGCGTGCGGGTAAGCTACTACACACAGCATAGTGAACGCATTATTGTGGCCAAGATAGACACGAAGCACACGCCTACTACAATAGTACAAGTTTATATGCCAACTAGCTCTGCAGATGACGAAGAAATTGATGAAATGAATGATGAGATAAAAGAAAATTATTCAGATAGTGAAGGGAGATGAAAATTTAATAGCCATGGGTGACTGGAATTCGGTAGTAGGAAAAGGGAGAGAAGGAAACGTAGTAGGTGAATATGGATTGGGGCTAAGAAATGAAAGAGGAAGCCACCTGGTAGAATTTTGAACAGAGCACAACTTAATCATAGCTAACACTTGGTTCAAGAATCATAAAAGAAGGTTGTATACATGGAAGAAGCCTGGAGATACTGACAGGTTTCAGATAGATTATATAATGGTAGGACAGAGATTTAGGAACCAAATTTTAAATTGTAAGACATTTCCAGGGGCAGATGTGGACTCTGACCACAATCTATTGGTTATGAACTGTAGATTAAAACCGAAGAAACTGCAAAAAGGTGGGAATTTAAGGAGATGGGACCTGGATAAACTGAAAGAACCAGAGGTTGTACAGAGTTTCAGGGAGAGCATAAGGGAACAATTGACAGGAATGGGGGAAAGAAATACAGTAGAAGAAGAATGGGTAGCTTTGAGAGATAAAATAGTGAAGGCAGCAGAGGATCTAGTAGGTAAAAAGACGAGGGCTAGTAGAAATCCTTAGGTAACACAAGTAATATTGAATTTAACTGATGAAAGGAGAAAATATAAAAATGCAGAAAATGAAGCAGGCAAAAAGGAATACAAACGTCTCAAAAATGAAATCGACAGGAAGTGCAAAATGGCTAAGCAGGGATGGCTAGAGGACAAATGTAAGGATGTAGAGGCTAATCTCACTACGGGTAAGACAGATACTGCCTACAGGAAAATTAAAGAGACCTTTGGAGAAAAGAGAACCACTTGTATGAATATTAAGAGCTCAGATGGAAACCCAGTTCTAAGCAAAGAAGGGAAAGCAGAAAGGTGGAAGGATTATGTAGAGGGTCTATACAAGGGCGATGTTCTTGAGGACAATATTATGGAAATGGAAGCGGATGTAGATGAAGATGAAATGGGAGATACGATACTGCGTGAAGAGTTTGACAGAGCACTGAAAGACCTGAGTCGAAACAAGGCCCCAAGAGTAGACAACATTCCATTAGAACTAGTGACGGCCTTGGGAGAGCCAGTCCTGACAAATCTCTACCATCTGGTGAGCAAGATGTAGGACACAGGCGAAGTACCCTCAGACTTCAAGAAGAATATAATAATTCCTATCCCAAAGAAAGCAGGTGCTGACAGATGTGAAAATTACCGAACTAAGAGTTTAATAAGTCACGGATGCAAAATATTAACGCGAATTCTATACAGAATAATGGAAAAACTAGTAGAAGCCGACCTCGGGGAAGATCAGTTTGGATTCCGTAGAAATGTTGGAACACGTGAGGCAATATTGACCCTACGACTTATCTTAGAAGCTAGATTAAGGAAAGGCAAACCTACGTTTCTAGCATTTGTAGACTTTGATAAAGCTTTTGACAATGTTGACTGGAATACTCTCTTTCAAATTCTGAAGGTAGCATGGGTAAAATACAGGGAGTGAAAGGCTATGTAAAATTTGTACAGAAACCAGATGGCAGTTATAAGAGTCGAGGGGCATGAAAGGGAAGCAGTGGTTGGGAAGGGAGTGAGACAGGGTTGTAGCCTATCCCCGATATTGTTCAATCTGTATATTGAGCAAGCAGTGAAGGGAACAAAAGAAAAATTCGGAGTAGGTATTAAAATCCATGGAGAAGAAATAAAAACTTTGAGGTTCGCCGATGACATTGTAATTCTGTCAGAGACAGCAAACGACTTGGAAGAGCAGTTGAACGGAATGGACAGTGTCATGAAAGGAGGGTATAAGATGAACATTAACAAAAGCAAAACGAGGATAATGGAATGTAGTCGAATTAAGTCGGGTGATGCTGAGGGAATTAGATTAGGAAATGAGACACTTAAACTAGTAGATGAGTTTTGCTATTTGGGGAGCAAAATAACTGATGATGATCGAAGTAGAGAGGATATCAAATGTAGACTGGCAATGGCAAGGAAAGAGTTTCTGAAGAAGAGAAATTTGTTAACATCGAGTATAGATTTAAGTGTCAGGAAGTCGTTTCTGAAAGTATTTGTATGGAGTGTAGCCATGTATGGAAGTGAAACATGGACGATAACTCGTTTGGACAAGAAGAGAATGGAAGCTTTCGAAATGTGGTGCTACAGAAGAATGCTGAAGATTAGATGGGTAGATCACATAACTAATGAGGTGGTGTTGAATAGGATTGGGGAGAAGAGAAGTTTGTGGCACAACTTGACTAGAAGAAGGGATCGGTTGGTAGGACATGTTCTGAGGCATCAAGGGATCACCAATTTAGTATTGGAGGGCAGTGTGGAGGGTAAAAATCGTAGAGGGAGACCAAGAGATGAATACACTAAACAGATTCAGAAGGATGTAGGTTGCAGTAGGTACTGGGGTATGAAGAAGCTTGCACAGGATAGAGTAGCATGGAGGGCTGCATCAAACCAGTCTCCGGACTGAAGACCACAACAACAACATAGATATTCTGCGTACGTTCTTTCCGTATAAACATGTGTTTAAAAATGTAAAACATTCCCAGTATCAACATGTTTTGTTAAACGGGTGCCGTTCAATCAAAGCTCAGATACTGATGACCACAGAGCTTTCACATTAATTACAGTAATGGAGGGTTGACTTGATACTTTCCCGCAATTTCTACAAGAAATTTAAGTAGAGTCGGGTTTTACACACTGAGCCCACACATGTTACAGTATTTAAGAAACTGCTGATTAGCTTATCACAGCTTTTCAGAGGTCACGGTATTTTCACAAGGAAAATAGAGTGGGGTTAAGTAGAAGCTGACAACATCCTCGGAGTAATAACGTCTCAAACATTGTATTGTAGATTGCCGTCCTGATAGCTTACTTCAGAATATTTTGAACAATCATGAAGATGATACCAGACAGAAACTCAATGTTAAATTTCCTTTCAGTCACCAAGTAAACTTTGTACATTTCCAAACTTGTATTGCCGAATTTCGTTCTTAAGGCTTTTTTAAACTAGCAAGTTGTTTTACGATATTAAAATTTTTTGTCGTTTGTAAGCACAGTTTTTTAAAACGTAAAAGGTTAAAATGAGTACAGAGCAAAAAATGCCACCCCCCCCCCTCAAGGTGCCGCCCCTAGGATCGTGCCTAGTGGGCCTATATGTAAATCTGCCACTGAATTTATGTACATATTGAACAGTAGGGGCAAAAGACTACATCCCTGTCTTACACCCTTTTTAAGCCGAGCACTTCGTTCTTGGTCGTACACTCTTATTATTCCCTCTTGGCTCTTCTATATATTGTATATCACCCATCTCTCCCTATAGCTTACCCCTATTTTTCTCAGAATTTCGAACATCTTGCACCATTTTACATCGTTGAACACTTTTTCCAGTTTGACAAATCCTATGAACATGTCTTGCTTTTTCTTTAGTCTTGCTTCCATTATCAAACGCATCAGAATTGCCTCTCTGGTGCCTTTACCTTTCCTAAAGCCAAACTGATCGTCATGTAACACATCATCAATTTTCATTTCCATTCTTCTGTATATTATTCTTGTCAGCAACTTGGATGCACGAGCTGTTAAGCTAATTGTGCACTTGTCAGTTCAGGCGGTGTTTGGAATTGTGTGGATGATATTTTTCTGAAAGTCAGATGGTATGTTGCCAGACTCATACATTCTACAAATCAAGGCGAATAGTCGTTTTGTTGCCACTAAGGTACTTTACAATTTGGTTATTCAGTACAGCTTGTGTAACCTTCACTTATGTTAGAACAGCTGACACTATAATCACCAGAACTTGAGGTGCTATAGTCATTAATAACTGAAGTAATGGTCATATACTTCAGTGGAATAGAGAACTAGGTGGGCAATATGTTTGTATTCACTACATGTGTCAGCAGGTTTGTTGAAGAACTGAGTGTCATTGGATTCATAAATGTCGCAACTGAAGCTGTCACTCAGTTTTTCCACACTAAAAACATCTTTCACATCAGCCAATAGAAAGATAAGTGTGCTTGGTGCCTATGCTTTTGTAACAAGTACTTATGACCAATGTTGACATTGTGAGGACTTTGTTATTAAAGAAAACAGCTAAGTAATAAATGATAGCTGTCAGGTTGTCAAAGCATTTAATAATGACACCCTTAACTAGCTCAGAAGAATGGCATGGATAGTTGAAGGGCAAAAGCAGTAGAATACACGCAAGAAGCAACATCATTTATATGCTGGCGAATCACTATTAGTTCTTCCCCTGAAAAGGAAATTAAGAATGAATCCCATTACAACTCTCACACAGTTGATAATATCTCAAGTATTAAAAGCCTGTTCTTCATATATATGCATTGTATTCACTAATATACACAATATGTCACTATAATAGAGGACATTCCCAGACACATGGAAATATGCTGTTGTCAGACCCTCTCCTGAATAGAAAGACATATTAAGAATTACTGCCTAGTCTCACTGTTTATCCCCTTCTTGAAGGTACTGTAAAAGATTATGTACATAATAATAATAATAGCTCAAATATCCAAAAACAAGATACTTAGTCTTTATTAATTTGGTTTTTACAAGGGTTCCTCCACAGAAAATGCCATTTTTCAATTCATGATTTAGACTATACAAAGTTCAGCTGGGAAGATGAGAAAATACTGCCAACTGGTATTTTCTGTGACTTATAGCCAATCCATGGGCAGAGGGATGACTATGATGTCAGAATAGCGGAAAGACGAGACGTGGTAGCAGGCCAGTGAAGGCCCAGTGAGAAGAGGCAGTCAGAATTAATGTTTTATCTTGAGCTTTTACATTAGCATTGCATTGAAGCAGAGTGGCAACCATGTCCCCACAACCGCAGGAGGGGGGCAGATGGCTGGCTCATCTCCTCATCTGGCATAGTCCTTGCACCAGAGTGGAACTGCTGAGCCATGAATGACACTGATACAAAGTTGACAGCTATTTATACAAGATAGCACTGCATGTGTTATGCTGATATTCTACATCTAGTCATGTACTCGGCAATACCACTGAAACCTGCTGGTGGAGTAATCCTTTTGGCTGCACTGCAAGAACCGTGCATTACTGCTGGCCTGTGTCACAATAATTGACCACTGCTGCCTTAGCAGCAATAACAACACCCCTCATTGACCAGGTACCAGTGGCTGCTGCAATACTCCACCACATCCCTCCACAGAAAAGCCCCCGTCACTTAAGGCCAGTCAACCATAGCACATTAAGTGTATTGAACAAGCTTCTACTATAAGAATGTCCAGCGACACTATCCACAAAGTTCAGAGACTGCATTTAACTTACAAACCTTACATTCCAGATTTCTTCTTACGCTATTAAGTTGCTTATTACTACCCCACTTTACAGTACATAGTTCCTCTGGAGCCGGCCGGTGTGGCCGTGCGGTTCTAGGCACTTCAGTCTGGAACCGCGTGACCGCTACGGTCGCAGGTTCGAATCCTGCCTCGGGCATGGATGTGTGTGATGTCCTTAGGTTAGTTAGGTTTAATTAGTTCTAAGTTCTAGGCGACTGATGACCTCAGAAGTTAAGTCGCATAGTGCTCAGAGCCATTTGAACCAAGTTCCTCTGGAACACACATTGCATTGATTGTGCTGTGCCTGCACACTTCTCACATCCTGTCTGTCATGTGCCCTTGGCTATTCTCTTAGCAAATATTCATAGCTCGTTTCGCGGCCTCGTAACCTCTTAAACCATAGGAAATACATTGCTCTTCAATATTCACACTACAACATTCCACATTCACTCACTTTTATGCTCTGGGGTTCCAGTCTACCGGAATCTGTGCTACTAGCAAATTGGTTTGTAGGGTGGCTTTCTGCCCCCTATAGATGAAGACTACACACAGCAGAGTTAGAGTTACTGTGGCAATAGGTATTGCGACATTCAAAATCTTGGTTACTCATTGTTGCCCTTCCTGATATTGCTTAACATACACTAAGAGAATAGCAGCTTTCGAAATGTGGTGCTACAGAAGAATGCTGAAGATTAGATGGATAGATCACATAACTAATGAGGAGGTATTGAATAGGATTGGGGAGAAGAGGAGTTTGTGGCACAACTTGACCAGAAGAAGGAATCAGTTGGTAGGACATGTTCTGAGTCATCAAGGGATCACCAATTTAGTATTGGAGGGCAGCGTGGAGGGTAAAAATCGGAGGAGGAGACGAAGAGGTGAATACACTAAGCAGATTCAGAAGGATGTAGGCTGCAGTACGTACTGGGAGATGAAGAAGCTTGCACAGGATAGAGTAGCATGGAGAGCTGCATCAAACCAGTCTCAGGACTGAAGACCACCACCACAACAACAACAACACTATAAACTGCTCTGCTTGTGAGTGAAGCTATTAACTAGTTCAGGGAATGGATCAGGCCCAGTTTCACCATGTTACACAGGATGGTTGATTCTGATTTGGGAGTACCTCTAGTGGTAGTACTTCTGTGGCTGTGTTATGTTAAATCAAGTAATGCCTGTAACTGTAGCTGGTAGATGGAAGGTTAGCTCTGGTATTTCATGTGCTGTCTCATTAATCAACAGTCGACTCCCTCTCAACTCTTAACCATCCTACTTCCATGAGCCTCCCTGTTCATAGCAACTCACCACCACTACCACGCAGTTGTATACAGAATAAATCCTGTGTAATTCTACTTGCCGGAAATAAGGTCTAGGTCCCACAACATACCTTGGACAATCCTGTCCCCCTGTTCTGAGAACAAACAGCTGCACCGTGCATATGTTTGTGCCTGGACACACTGTAGTCTCCTGCCTCTGACAATGCTGCAGTTCCCTCTCAGTCCTTACCACATGTCTGTCCTCCTCATCAGAGGTCAACAACACGCTGTCCTCACCTGCACAGGTTTTCCCTCAGCTCCCCATTTCAATGGATATGGGTGAATGTTGTAACATTTAAATTGTGTATGCTTGCTTGCTGCTAGGATTATAACCAGTACGTACAGCTATACCCGGTCAGTCCCCACATCTACCTATGGCATGTGATAGTAAAAACGTAAACTCTGCCAACTGGGCTCTGCTATCGACTGCAGCTCTCACAGTAGTTCCCGCTGTACTTTCTGCAACTCTGACAAGTAATGCTCTGGTGATAGAAGGATAGAAATCAACTTCGCATGCAGTGCATGATGAATAGCCTACTGCAAGTTCACCATTACCACTCTCACATCCCATATGCTGTCGACTAGCGATTGCAACAGCCTCGGCATAACGGTTCTTGAATCTAGTACATCTACTCGTGTTCACATGATCCCCAAATCTCGATCCACAGTGTCCTCTGATACCTTTGCATGCTCCATCAACTTGCTTGTCAGCTCTCGAAGCATATGCGTATTGTTCAGTACTCCACTCTCTTAAGTTTGCTACCTGCATGGTATGCCACTTCATCACCGACTTACTATTCTCTGCTAATTCGTTCTCCACTTCCACTGTCTCGTTCAGTTTTCCAATATGACTGGCATTTGCTGTTCCAAATACAGTCTTCAAAAGTCTCCCCGCAGCATCTATAAGGACCCTCTTCCATTGATGTAGTGTATGCAGCATTACATCCACTGCTTGCTGCATCTGTTCTCCCAGAAACTTCCTTGAATACACCACTGCTCTTGACTCCCTGTTGAAGCTGTGGAAACACCAAACCCTCCAGTCTACTCACTTCATTCCGGAATTCTCATGCATAAAAAACTATACTCAGCGTGTATTGATGGATGGTAACAACCACATTCTCTTTTTTGGCAAAAAAGAACGCCTTCTTGGTGCTGATTCTGCAGTGGTCCCACCCCACGCCAGTCAAAAAGGCGCACCACTGCCACAATTAGCATCCTTTCCACCCTCGCCCTCAGTGAACAGCCATCTGAGGACAAGGACTACCACCATCCTCCTCCAGAACGTTTCTGCCACCGGTCAGCCCTCGTGAATGAAGGAAACTAAAGAAAACCCTTACTCTAACAGAAGATTTGTACTTTTACCCTCCATACAACGCAACTCGGTACTTCACACATAATACCCTAATTCCATGCTTTTCAAGCTTTCTGAGTTTATGCCTCCTCTATCCTGCTATGTTGTTTTCTTGGCTCCCCCGTAAGATACCTTCTAAAAACTGAAATACGCTGACAAAAAATTGCAACACCACAAAATAATTGATGCAGAGTAATGAAATTTCAGGAAGACGTTTGTCTAGGTAAAATATTTAAGTGACTAACACTGCAAGATCACAGGTTAACGCAAGTGCGAGATAAGCCACTGCAAACGTGAAATGCTGGTAAATTAAGCAGGGCAAGGCAGTATGTGAACACAGTGTAGAGCGTGATGGGTTACAACAGCAGTATGTGAGTGAGTGTTATCCTGTTGTAAAACACCCCATTGCACGCTGTTCACGAATGGCGGCACAACAGGTCTGATCACCAGACTGACATACAAATTTGCAATCAGAGTGCGTAGGATCACCACGAGAGTGCCCCTGCTGTCATACGAAATCGTATTCCAGACCATAACTCCAGGTTTAGGTCCAGTGTGTCTAGCATGTAGATAGGGTGGTTGTAGGCCCTCAACTGGTCTCCTGCTAACCAACATACGGCCATCACTGTCACCGAGGCTGAACCAGACCTCGTCAGAAAACACAACTGACCTCCACTTTGTCCTTGAATGAGCTCTTGCTTGACACCACTGAAGTCGCGTATTCTAATGGTTTGGGGTCAGTGGAGTGCATGCTACACAGCGTCTGACTCATAGTCATAGTTGAAGTAACTGCACTACTGGTCATTACAATTGCTACACCAAGAAGAAATGCAGATGATAAACGGGTATTCATTGGACAAATATATTATACTAGAACTGACATGTGATTACATTTTCACGCAATTTGGGTGCATAGATCCTGAGAAATCAGTACCTAGAACAACCACCTCTGGCCGTAATAACGGCCTTGATACGCCTGGGCATTGAGTCAAAGAGAGCTTGGATGGCGTGTACAGGTACAGCTGCCCATGCAGCTTCAACACAATACCTAAGTTCATCTAGAGTAGTGACTGGCGTATTATGACGAGCCAGTTGCTCGGCCACCATTGACCAGACGTTTTTAATTGGTGAGAGATCTGGAGAATGTGCTGGCCAGGGCAGCAGTCGAACATTTTCTGTATCCAGAAAGGCCCGTACGGGACCTGCAACATGCGGTCGTGCATTATCCTGCTGAAATGTAGGGTTTCACAGGGATCGAATGAAGGGTAGAGCCACGGGTCGTAACACATCTGTAACGTCCACTGTTCAAAGTGCCGTCAATGCGAACAAGAGGTGACCGAGACGTGTAACCAACGGCACCCCATACCATCACGCCATGTGATACGCCAGTATGACGATGACGAATACACACTTCCAATGTGCGTTCACCGCGATGTCGCCAAACACGGATGCGACCATCATGATGCTGTAAACAGAACCTGGATTCATCCGAAAAAATGACGTTTTGCCATTCGTGCACCCAGGTTCGTCGTTGAGTACACCATCGCAGGCGCTCCTGTCTGTGATGCAGCGTCGAGGGTAACCGCAGCCACGGTCTCCGAGCTGATAGTCCGTGCTGCTGTAAAGGTCGTCGAACTGTTCGTGCAGATGGTTGTTGTTTTGCAAACGTCCCCATCTGTTGACTCAGGGATCGAGACGTGGCTGCACGATCCGTTACAGCCATGCGGATAAGATGCCTGTCATCTCGACTGCTAGTGATACGAGGCCGTTGGGATCCAGCACGGCGTTCCGTATTACCCTCCTGAACCCACCGATTCCATATTCTGCTAACAGTCATTGGATCTCGACCAACGCGAGCAGCAATGTCGTTATACGATAAACCGCAATCGCGATAGGCTACAATCCGACCTTTATCAAAGTCGGAAACGTGATGGTACGCATTTCTCCTCCTTACACGAGGCATCACAACTACGTTTCACCAGGAAACGCCGATCAACTGCTGTTTGTGTATGAGAAATCGGTGGGAAACTTTCCACATGTCAGCAAGTTGTAGGTGTCGCCACCGGCGCCAACCTTGTGTTAATGCTCTGAAAAGCTAATCATTTGCATATCACAGCATATTCTTCCTGTCGGTTAAAATTCGCGTCTGTAACACGTCATCTTCGTGGTGTAGCAAATTTAATGTCCAGTAGTGTAATTTGTAACAGTTAATTATGTCACTGTGGTGCCAACAGCTGCTCAAATTACTGCTGCAGATGCAGTATGATGCGCCAGAGCCATGCTGAACACGATGGTCTTCCCTTTCAGTAGTGCAATGTGGCCGTCCAGAGCCCAGCCTTCTTGGGAAAATACATTCTCGTGACCACCGCTGACATCAGTCATGTACAGTGGCTACATTCCTGCCAAGTCTTTCTGCAGTATCGCAGAAAAAGCATCCAGCTTCTTAGAGGCCTGTTACACAACCTTGTTCAAGCTCAGTGAGGTGCTGTTATGGGCGTCTTTGTCGCATTAAAGGCATTCTTGACTAACATCAACTCACCATGTCTAATCTCAAAGGTAACTAACACTCTCGACTGTTACAACAAGTATTTAAACCAATCTTGTTATGTATCCCCATAGTGGCGCTACTAGCACCATTATTATGCGACGAGCTCAAATTATGAATAGATATCATCAAAAAAATGGTTCAAATGGCTCTGAACACTATGGCACTTAACATCTGTGGTCATCAGTCCCCTAGAACTTAGAACTACTTAAACCTAACTAACCTAAGGACATCACACACATCCATGCCCGAGGCAGGATTCGGAACTGCGACTGTAGCGGTCACGCGGTTCCAGACTGAAGCGCCTAGAACCGCACGGCCACACCGGCCGGCAATAGATATCATCTTTCAGGTGTAGAAACATGCCTATCAACTTTTGTTTATGTTGCAAAACTCCTTGAGCTCGCTTCTTGTTACACAGCTTCTTACATTTTGGCAAGAATTAGATACAGCTACCCTGATTTTCCGTCTCTACACAAAGTCTTGATCTGTACTTGGTTTTAATGACAGTCACAGCTGAAAACCCCTCCCGCAAATATAGGAGGTTGCAAAGGGAATTACGACCTTCAGTGCTTCCTTGCTCAAGCCAGGGTACTCCTTTTTACTGAATATCAAAATGTTGGCAATGTCATTACTGAAAATTTCACTTTGTGTGAAGAATCTGATGAAAGTTCTATCAACTTTTCCTCTTCTGCAGTGATGAACTCAGCAGGAGAATAATTACCGAAGGGCTTTGGACCCACTGAAAACTCACAGTTTCTAGCAAAGTGACATCTCCAGGTCAAGTGGGTCAGTTAAAAGGAAGTTATCAGTCAGTGAATAAGAACATTCAAAGAGCAGATGATTTAAATGTAAGTGTTCAGCCAGTGAGTGTAAGCAATCAAGCTGTAAAAGTGAGAAACGCAAGTACCCAAGACATGAGTGAAAACAAACAAGCTACTGTACGTGCATCTTCTAGAGTGAGAAAAGTTCCACAGAGGAGCAGTGATTTTTTATGGTTGGCACTAGGGAAATCATCTCGTCATCATCTGGATCCAACCCGATCAAGAAACTAGCCAGAGATGTAAGTACACAATCAACAAGTGACAGAAGAATGTACAAGCAAAGTGAACAAACTGATATACTGCTACAGAGGAATCCAAACCTACCCCTTTGTGAGGATGACTCATTATTATTTGTACATATAAATACCAGGACATTAAGAAACAAAACTAATGACCTGAGTTTTTTGTTAGGAGTGAACAAGAATATTATATTATGTATCAATGAACACTGGTTAAGTGAAGACCAACTCCAGTTATATGTACCCCCAGGCTTTGATTTAGTAACAGGTTATTGTAGATCAACACACAACTATGGGGGAGCCTCTATATATGTTATTAGTGGTATAGACTTGGATTACAGCGATCTTAGTGTTATTGATTACTGTATAGAAAATGTACTCGAAATAGCAGCAATGTTACTGCCCATGTTAAAACTCATAATTGTGTCTGTATACTGCACACCTAATAATGATGTTGAAGTATTTGCACAGGCCTTACAGAAACTGATACTACACCTCGATAAGTGGCCTAAATATAGGATTTTAATTTTTGGTGACATAAATATTGATATAAGGCAGAACACACCTAAACAACTTAACCTTCTGAATATGCTAAGATCACATGACCTGCACTGCATTAATGAAAACCCAACAAGACACTCTGCCTGCCATGATAATGTAATCACAAATGTTGAGACAGATCGGTATGAACTAGGGCTATTCAATACTCATTTTTTATCAGACCATAAAGGTATTTGGTTAAAATTGATAACAAAAGAGCCAGCATCTGTCTCCAATAAAATTAAGTACATTAGGCTTTTGAATGAAGAGAACATTGATAACTACAGAACACAAATTAAGATGACAAATTGGAATTACATTCTGCTGGAAAGTAATCATATTGAAAAAGCGTTTACATTATTCATTAGTGCATTGTTAGATGCATTTAAAACTTGCTGCCCTAAAGTAATGAGAAAAAATGAGGGAACTATGAGGAAACATGGTCTCACATCAGTGCGTAACTGGTTCACACCTGACCTACAAAGGCTCAGAACTCTGTTAATGATTTCCTATGACAACTCAAAAAATAGTGAAGCCGAAAAAGCAAACTACATAAGTTTGAGGAACAAATACAAGGCAGAAATTAGGTTAAGCAAGTGCAAGGCAAATGATGATTATATTAATAAGTCCCAAAATAAGTGCAAAGCAGCTTGGACTGTTATCAAGACTCATCTGGGTAGAAATAAAGATGTTAACAAAAAAATTCATGTGATGCTTGTATCACACTGGATGATTTCAACACCTTCTGCATTAATGCTACCAGTATGAATAACAGTGCTGCAAATGAACATATCCAAAAATGTGACGACAACCACATCTCAAATAATAGAAATTCATTTCTACAAAATTTTGAGGATATGGTTCCTATGTTTAAATGGAAAGAAGTAAAAGTAACAGATATTAAAACTGCAATATCAAAATTAAGTTACTCAAAATCAGAAGACATTTACGGTCTCTCCAGTTCTGTAGTAAAAAAATAGCAGATGTAATAGCACATCCACTCTGTTCTCTTATGAACCGGACGTTTGTCAGTGGCTGTTTACCTTCATCCTTAAAAATGGCAGTCGTCATTCCACTGCACAAGAAAGGTGACAAGTCTTGTACTAATAATTACCGTCCAATCTCCCTTGTACCCATCATATCAAAAGTAGTGGAATATTGCATACAGCTCCAAATCAGTCAACATCTATCTGTGAATAATATTCTTAGTGACTCTCTGTATGGTTTCAGGTCCAGCCTGTCAACGGCAAAAGCAGTTGAAGATGTTATTTCATATATATTGTCATAATTCCAATCAGGATTATCAGTTAATGCCACTCTTGTGGACCTCAGCAAGGCATTTGACTCTGTCAGTCACGGGATACTACTTGTTGAGTGGTACTTAAGTAAATAAATTAGTGAAATCAAAGTGAACTAGAAATTAGAATATAAATGGAAAACTTGGTTTAGTTTAGAGAGTTACATACTCGCATTCAGTGGGCAGAACAGCAGAACAGAAGAGACAATGACCGTGAAGTCAGCAAGTTCCACATAAGCAGGCGCTGTCGATTCAGCCGTCAGGGCATCGCCCGACCGGCTCACGTGTTTCTCAGTTGTCGCATGTGAGCAAAGGCCCTCGCCTACATTCCAAGAGCCAATGACCGACGTTAAGAAGATTCTTCGAGAAGCTTTCCAACGTGACGGAAGAGGCAATGACCGGCTCACGTGTTTCTCAGTCGTCACATGCGATCAGAGGCCCCCGCCTACATTCCAAGAACCAATGACCGACATTAAGAAGATTCTTCGAGAAGCTTTTCAACGTGACAGAAGAGGCAATGGCCGTGAAGTCGTTCACCTCCAGTGAACTGAAGTGAATAAATACGCGAGACGCGGTGGGCCCGACAGATGAAGACGGATGAAGATGGGGACGAAGACGAAGATGGAGACGAGGATGGAGACGAAGACGAGAGACGAAGGAAGAAAAGAAGAGTAGCAGTAGTTTTCAGTCAGTTTCGGTGCTGAAGACCGTCATGCAAGAAGAGACTGCATCATGCACAGACGCACCAAGTCCGCCGCTGTAATGGAATAGCAAGCAGCAGCCGCGGCGCCAGAAGACAGAAGTTAAAAGGTATTTTGAAGTCTGATTTTTACGTACCCGGGTGACTCGTGAGGACGGGACGGAGACGGCCTCACCTCAGCAGTCACCTGTGAGCAGGGATGAAGACCTGACAGCCGAAGACTGGCAAGCGGGGGTCAGTGGTTCGAGTTCGGGACACTGGCCTTGCCCCGCCGCGCCGCTCCACTGGTCGACGCACAACACACGCGGCCGCTTAGAGAAGAGAAACACTGGGACGCCACATCCAAGGTATCACCATCCGATGCACGACTTCGCTCGCAATAATTAAACGGGCCACCTCGCGCTGCGCGTCTCCAGTCAACTGGGCGAGACGGCGACACGAGATACATACCGCTACGCGTAATCAGACGCCTCCACCGCCGCCGCCGCCGCTGCCGCAGCAGAAGACTTCACAAAGGACACAGCTGCCGCTCTCCGAACCAGAACATCCCGTCAGATACAGTTGTACAAATCTTCAATAAAAGTTATCTTATGTAAAAATGATGTTTCATTCGACCTCATACCCGAGCCAAGGAAGAACCCACCCTGCCCACATGTTATTAAGAGAGAAAAGTTAATTTATTTAATATTTTCACCCTGACAGAATGCTTTAGAATGCTCATCCTGACAATTGACAGCATCAAAAGAGAAAACCCAGTTACATTGAGTGACGGAAGTGTCACATTTAGTAACACAACTGTTACATTTGGTGTCAGAAGCCGTTTTAGTTGTTACATACTAGTGAAACTGCACTGCTATGGTATTAGAGGCTCAGAACTATCTCTGATCAGATCCTATCTGAGCGACAGAAAACAAATTGCGCATTTTAACAATATGAGGTCAAATGTCTTGGATATCATGCAGGGTGTACCACAAGGCTCTGTGTTTGGACCTTTACTTTTTATAATATATGTGAATGACTTGCACAGCACCATGTTATGTAAATCCACAATGTATGCAGATGATACAACTATTGCTACAGCAGTGAAAGACTTAGGAAAATTAAACGAGGAAAGTGAGGCTCATCTCAGAGCAGCCATTAAGTGGTTCCAACTCAATGGCTTGCATATAAATCATGATAAAACTGTAAATATTCTCATTAGCTTGTGTGTTAAGAGTGATAAGATTGATTGTGTCTCAGCTAAACTACTTGGGATCCATCTTGACTCAAAATTAACATGGAAGAGTCATACCAATTATATTTGTACTAAGTTAGCACCTGTGGTAAACTAAGGTCATGTGTTGGTGGTAAGTTATTACTCAATGCATACTATGCCTTTTTCCACACCCATTTAACATATGCCACTTTGGTGTGGGGAAACTCACCCGGAGCAAAACAAGTTTTCATTTGGCAAAAGAAGGCAGTCAGATGCATCCATGGAGTCAGAAATAACGAGTCTTGTAGACCATATTTCAAAAATCTAAAAATACTAACAGTTGCAGCCCTCTTTATACTAAGTTGTCTGACACACACAAAAGAAAACCAACACAGTCACAAACTACGACAATCTATCCATCACCATGAGACACATATAAAACAGCAAATTGACATCCCAGTTGCTAGACTAAAGAAAACTCAAGATAGTTACAGGTACATGGGAGTAAAACTATTTAACATGTTGCCAATAGAGGCACATAATGTGTCACTGAATGAGTTTAAAAGTGTCACAAAGAAATGGCTTAGAGAAAAAGCTTTTTATACAATAGAAGAGTTTATAATGTGCACTAAAGATGATCTTAAGTACCGATACTAATATAGTTTCACTTAGATTAAACTTGTAGATGTAAATATAATGAAAATACCTTGTGCAGCATCAAGGACAAATTTTTGTATTTTATTTGACAATAATGCTCTACAATATATTACACCATTTCTTTTAGTAATGTAAACTGTATATGTACACAAATGACGACATCAATTGCATTTTTAATGCCTAAAGATGGATAATAAAAATAGAGGCTTTCTCAGTGAATTTAACTTCTCAAATATAGCACATATACCTTTAATAGAAAGTCAGTGTCTAGAAAGCGCTTAACACTGATATGCTTTTCGTCTACCAGATAAGAACAGAGTTCTCGCCTAAGTTAAAAAGTGCATGATAATACGTTTCCTCTGGAAGGCTAAAAAGTGCTGCTATAGAATAAGAGAAATGCACGTTCAGACTCCATTTCGTGACACATTTGTCTTAAAATTTGGGTTTCTGAGGACGAGGTTTTAATAAAGTTCACCATTTAGGACAGTTTGCAGTATTTAATTCAGATCAACACTCGAATGTTGCGAAGCAAATGCTTCTGTATGGGTGCACATAATATTAGGAGCTTCGCCGCAGATAAATGCTTGTAAACCACTGTAACGCCCCAACATGGATTGTTTATCGTCAGGAGTCCCACACACTAACACAATGAGCACAGTTAATTTGATTTTCAGTCATCAAGCTGTACACTATTTCGAACAGGTCTTAGCCTGTCGAAAGTACATTTATTTTCTGACAAAAAAGAACATCCTTCATCATTTCATTACTGTTTTCATTAACAAATTGCAGATAACAAATTAAATAAACGTCACTCTTGCTATGCATGGCCTCAAGCTGTAGACCAAAATCCCTTCCTCTGATTTTTTCTATAATTAGTTCATGAAGGCCCTCTCCTAAATATCGAATTCGACGACTAATTGTAGTGGCAGACAAAGAAATGGGCAAAAGCTGTTTTGCCATAGGCTCTCCAAGCATAATGGGCACGATGTTATTAGCACATGATAGAATTAGTGCTTCTGCAATCGTATGGGCTTCCTTACATTTTCCTACTCGTTAAGCTACATTGTAGGATGCTAGAAGTGCTTTATTCGAGATTTTCGTCTATTTATAAAATAATTTTTTTTTTCTCCCATATGACCCAGTATTTTAGAAAGATATTCTTTTGGTTTGACCACGTCATCAATATAAACACTTTCTAAATGTTTTAATTTGATAGGTAGCATACATTTGATTCAAAGTAATTTCAAACGGAAAACACACTGTGGACGCTCAGTGCCGTGGAGATTAGCCGAGCGGTCTGCGGCGCTGCAGTCACGGACTTTGCGGCTGATCCCGGCGGAGGTTCGAGTCTGCCCTCGGGCATGGGTGTGTGTGTGTTTGTGGTGTGTGTGTGTTTGTGGTTAAGTAGTGTGTAAGCTTAGGGACCGATGACCTTAGCAGTTAAGTCCCATAAGATTTCACACACATTTGAACATTTTGAACGCTCAGCATTGTTCACAACAGTGCACGTGAAACCAAAATCAAAGTGGCTATCGCCGTATTTTCTATACTCGTGTTCTATCTTCATTTCTACTTACGTTGTTATCCTCAGCAAATTCTCGCTTTTTGCTTACACTTGACAAATTGAAAAACTTTTCTATAGTTTCTCGCCTTCATCAACTTTATAAGAGAGTCACAATACAACAAAAACTTGGTGAAACCACAGCAGTCATTGCTTGTGCTAAACATAATCTGCGATAGTTTTGCTTCGATATCATAACTGCTTATGCAGGCTGGCCACCATCTAAAGTGTAATTCCTCCCAGGTCACACAGGTTGACACCAGAAATGAAATGTCCCACAACTTTCATGTTTGGCACTAAGTACGAAACAAATCCACAGCGCCCCAGGTGGTCCGTCAGGGCACACCAGGGTGCCGCACTCACAGATTGAATATCACTGCCGTAAATAATCATCAATAAAACAACAAAAATACTGCTATCAATTCCTGGATCTTAATGCATATGATACGCCTCGAACAGGTGTTTCCACAATCTTACGTCTACTCCTCCACTTCTTCCTTTTTGCTTCTTTCTCATGTCCCACTCTTACTATTTGCGGGATCAACTCTGGAACACCTGTGACTCGGCGCATGTTTCCAATATGCACTATTGTTGAGTTCATCGAAAACTGTGGCCGAACGTTGACTGGTGAAGCATTTTAAATCACTTGATAGGATCCTTGGTAGATCATGACAAATATTTTAGTCTTGCCCTTTAGTGTGTACAGGCTGGTTAACATCAACCAGTTCCCTACTCTAAAATGCGGTAAGGTTCCCAGACGTTACACACCTTCCCCCTGTCTCTTCAGTGCCTTTCGGTTCACTTTCTGCACTCACTTCAATACTTCTCTCACTGTTCTCATGAAATCGCGAGCCAACTCTCTGTTTCTGCCTCTATTTTCCTTAATCGTATCAAATAACGATATCATTCCTCTTCCATATACCACCTCATATGGACACTGTATTAGTGTCAAACTTTCAACTGTACATAGCCACCATAAATGAGAGATATGTGTCACAGCCATTATGATGTGAGTTAAACCAGTAGCTTAACATTCTTCTGATCATACAATGCACTCATTTGACTGTGGATGGGGTATATTAGTTCTCAGTTTCTTCACGTGTAACAAGTGACATAATTCATTTCGCCCCTTGATGTGCAATCACCGCATCCAGCACCACAAACTTAAGTATCTAACTTTTGACCATTTCTTGTGTGACAGTAACTGCTCGCTGGTTAGGCATAGCAGTCATCTTTACATACTGAGAAAAGTAATCTATTATTGTCAACAAAAAAAATAGTTCGTTGCTGGAGTCTGGTTAAGCAGTGCAAACACATTCATTTGAACACAGTTGCATGAAACAGTTTCAATACTTTTGGCAATCTCTGTAAAAGTGATCTATTATTGTCAACCAAAAACGATTCACTGCTGGAGTCTTGTTATGTGGTCCTAACACATCTACCCCAAACATTTAAAATGGGATCGATGCTTCCGGCGTCCCTGTAATGGTATTCGTTTATGACTGAAGTCTGCACATTCCTCACACTGCGCGCAATTTCTCACATACTGATCCACATCTTCCTCCCCTCCCTTCCACTAATATTTCCCAGCCACCCTTCAGTTTGTAGCAACGCATCCTCTCTGGTATCCCAGAAGATATGTACCTCAATGACAGCTGCTGTACGGCACTGCTGTAATCTGCAAGTGCTGGTGCCGCTGTTAGAACGCTGAATATGGTGACATGCCCATCCTACCAGCCTATTAGCAGTCACAGCTGCCCTTTAAAGTCAGAAGTGCAGCCGCACAGTCATTCAAACATGATTTCATTGCGCTATTGTATTGATCTCGCTACATATCGTTATTTCTGTATTCGCTACATCGTAGCTTTTTGTTCTCGCTTTACTCACTGGCCTTGTTATTTTACTGCGCGGTCTCTGTTGCTTGTCTTTCTCTAGTTGTTGACACCTGTTTACTCTCTAGCGGCTTGCTGTTTGGTGCCCTCCGCCAATCCGTCAGTCTCCACAGATTACCGAGTTGTTCTTGGTCTTGTCAGCTTCCAGTCACTATAACTAGCAATGAAGCAAAAGGTTAATTAGCAGTGTCCCATTGGTGCGAAGCTCGTGCAACTTGTGGAATAGTAACAACAACACCTGCTCCTGCAGCAGAAATTGTAACAGCAGTTTCAACAACAAAATTGAATTTATTCATTAGGAAACTCAACCCTTGTGAGATCACCTAGAGGTTCAGGGTTCCCAACACACCGAGGCTGTAGTCGCTTCCCAGGCGGAGAGCCTCTCCATCCGCTTTTCCACCATTTAAAAACTCCAAAGAGGATGGGGACAGGTATTTGTGGTGGCTGAAATAGCACTTCGCCACTTTTTCTGTATCTGATAACGTTCTTCAATAGTCACTTTTCCTTTCTTTAGCTTCCCGTGAGATGTTTTTCTTATTAAAGTTGTTGGATCCACTCTGCAACATGTAAACATGTTTGTTGTTGTCAAATTATTGTTCACTGCTATTCCATATTGTTTCACTGCACCTTGAGTTCCATCAATACCACACGCAGCCTGGTCAGTCATACCACTCATGGGTGATGGATTTGCAAGGATTGAGTCAACGTTGCGGCTCCAATTATACAAATCTGGCTTGCGAAACCTCTTATGCAGATCCTTTGATCCATGACGTCATGGTCCAAGTGTCTCCCGATCTGGAAGCGTGCATTATGGCCCTCATCGTCTACACCCCTTCTTTGGACAATATTTTGAATATTGTGGTCTCTTTCAAGAAAGTACAGCCAGCAAATGAACTCCTCATGGCTTGACTTCAAGTGGCAGCGGTCCAGCCACCACCTCGTGGGCAGAATTCTCGGAAGTCTTTTCTCCGGCGGCGTTGTGATTCGTCGATTTTGGCAATGTTCATGGCCTCTGGTACAGCCAGTCATGCCCCATTGTCGTAAGCAGTGAGGCCTCCCATCATGTCCTCACTGCTTCACAACACGCCTACGTGCAAAGTGTCCAAATTGCTGAGCGCCCTGCATCCGGTGTGGGAAAGATGGGCATCCCCAAACTGTCTGTCGTAAACTGCTGGCACAGTTCGATCCCACTCCCTACATGTGTCACAGGACGGCATATGAACTTCCGGCAGTTGTTCCGCAGGGCGATCGTTCTACCACAATTGCAAACCAGGCTGTCTGCTTCCAGGTGTACACAGGAGCTACCGTTTTTTTGATTAACCTCCAAATGTATACTCGTCTGTGTTCCTCTGTTTTGGCCCCACCATCTCATACGTTAGTTGCATATGGTGACACTTCGATTCCCTTTTGGGGTCACTAGGCTAATTTCCTGCGTTAAAAATATGGTTCGTTTTGTTGTTATTCTGATTGACTATAGCATTTAAATAGCATTTACGGTACATAGTCTCACAAAATATCTTTTATTTTTATGTAATTAAAGCTTGTTGTTGTTGTTGTTGCGGTCTTCAGTCCGGAGACTGGTTTGATGCAGCTCTCCATGCTACTCTATCCTGTGCAAGCCTCTTCATCTCCCAGTACCTACTGCAACCTACATCCTTCTGAATCTGCTTAGTGTATTCATCTCTTGGTCTCCCTCTATGATTTTTACCCTCCACGCTGCCCTCCAATACTAAATTGGTGATCCCTTGATGCCTCAGAACATGTCCTACCAACCGATCCCTTCTTCTGGTCAAGTTGTGCCGCAAACTTCTCTTCTCCCCAATCCTATTCAATACTTCCTCATTAGTTATGTGATCTACCCATCTAATCTTCAGCATTCTTCTGTAGCACCACATTTCGAAAGCTTCTATTCTCTTCTTGTCCAAACTATTTATCGTCCATGTTTCACTTCCATACATGGCTACACTCCATACAAATACTTTCAAAAATGACTTCCTGACACTTAAATCTATACTCGATGTTAACAAATTTTTCTTCTTCAGAAACGCTTTCCTTGCCATTGCCAGTCTACTTTTTATATCCTCTCTACTTCGACCATCATCAGTTATTTTGCTCCCCAAATAGCAAAACTCCTTTACTACTTTAAGTGTCTCATTTCCTAATCTAATTCCCTCAGCATCACCCGACTTAATTCGACTACATTCCATTATCCTCGTTTTGCTTTTGTTGATGTTCATCTTATATCCTCCTTTCAAGACACTGTCCATTCCATTCAACTGCTCTTCCAAGTCCTTTGCTGTCTCTGACAGAATTACAATGTCATCGGCGAACCTCAAAGTTTTTATTTCTTCTCCATGGATTTTAATACCTACTCCGAATTTTTCTTTTGTTTCCTTTACTGCTTGCTCAATATACAGATTGAATAACATCGGGGAGAGGCTACAACCCTGTCTTACTCCCTTCCCAAGCACTGCTTCCCTTTCATGTCCCTTGACTCTTATAACTGCCATCTGGTTTCTGTACAAATTGTAAATAGCCTTTCGCTCCCTGTATTTTACCCCTGCCACCTTTAGAATTTGAAAGAGAGTATTCCAGTCAACATTGTCAAACGCTTTCTCTAAGTCTACAAATGCTAGAAACGTAGGTTTGCCTTTCCTTAAGCTTTCTTCTAAGATAAGTCGTAAGGTCAGTATTGCCTCACGTGTTCCAGTGTTTCTACGGAATCCAGACTGATCTTCCCCGAGGTCGGCTTCTACTAGTTTTTCCATTCGTATGTAAAGAATTCGTGTTAGTATTTTGCAGCTGTGGCTTATTAAACTGATTGTTCGGTAATTTTCACATCTGTCAACGCCTGCTTTCTTTGGGATTGGAATTATTATATTCTTCTTGAAGTCTGGGGGTATTTCGCCTGTTTCATACATCTTGCTCACCAGATGGTAGAGTTTTGTCAGGACGGGCTCTCCCAAGGCCGTCAGTAGTTCCAATGGAATGTTGTCTACTCTCGGGGCCTTGTTTCGACTCACGTCTTTCAGTGCTCTGTCAAACTCTTCACGCAGTATCGTATCTCCCATTTCATCTTCATCTACATCCTCTTCCATTCCATAATATTGTCCTCAAGTACATCGCCCTTGTGTAGACCCTCTATATACTCCTTCCACCTTTCTGCTTTCCCTTCTTTGCTTAGAACTGGGTTTCCATCCGAGCTCTTGATATTCATACAAGTGGTTCTCTTATCTCCAAAGGTCTCTTTAATTTTCCTGTAGGCAGTATCTATCTTACCCGTAGTGAGATAAGCCTCTACATCCTTACATTTGTCCTCTAGCCATCCCTGCTTAGCCATTTTGCACTTCCTGTCGATATCATTTTTGAGACGTCTGTATTCCTTTTTGCCTGCTTCATTTACTGCATTTTTATATTTTCTCCTTTCATCAATTAAATTCAATATTTCTTCTGTTACCCAAGGATTTCTACTAGCCCTCGTCTTTTTACCTACTTGATCCTCTGCTGCCTTCACTACTTCATCCCTCAAAGCTACCCATTCTTCTTCTACTGTATTTCTTTCCCCCATTCCTGTCAATTGTTCCCTTATGCTCTCCCTGAAACTCTGTACAACTTCTGGTTCTTTCAGTTTATCCAGGTCCCATCTCCTTAAATTCCCACCTTTTTGCAGTTTCTTCAGTTTTAATCTACAGGTCATAACCAATAGATTGTGGTCAGAGTCCACATCTGCCCCTGGAAATGTCTTACAATTTAAAACCTGGTTCCTAAATCTCTGTCTTACCATTATATAATCTATCTGATACCTTTTAGTATCTCCAGGGTTCTTCCATGCATACAATCTTCTTTCATGATTCTTAAACCAAGTGTTAGCTATGATTATGTTGTGCTCTGTGCAAAATTCTACCAGGCGGATTCCTGTTTCATTTCTTAGCCCCAATCCATATTCACCTACTACGTTTCCTTCTCTCCCTTTTCCTACTACCGAATTCCAGTCACCCATGGCTATTAAATTTTCATCTCCCTTCACTATCTGAATAATTTCTTTTATCTCATCATTCATTTCATCAATTTCTTCGTCATCTGCAGAGCTAGTTGGCATATAAACTTGTACTACTGTAGTAGGTGTGGGCTTCGTATCTATCTTGGCCACAATAATGCGTTCACTATGCTGTTTGTAGTAGCTTACCCCCATTCCTATTTTCCTATTCATTATTAAACCTACTCCTGCATTACCCCTATTTGATTTGGTGTTTATAACCCTGTAGTCACCTGACCAGAAGTCTTGTTCCTCCTGACACCGAACTTCACTAATTCCCACTATATCTAACTTTAACCTCTCCATTTCCCTTTTTAAATTTTCTAACCTACCAGCCCGATTAAGGGATCTGACATTCCACTCTCCGATCCGTAGAACGCCAGTTTTCCTTCTCCTGATAACGACATCCTCTTGAGTAGTCCCCGCCCGGAGATCCGAATGGGGGACTATTTTACCTCCGGAATATTTTACCCAAGAGGACGCCATCATCATTTAATCATACAGTAAAGCTGCATGCCTTCGGGAAAAATTACGGCTGTAGTTTCCCCTTGCTTTCAGCCGTTCGCAGTACCAGCACAGCAAGGCCGTTTTGGCTATTGTTACAAGGCCAGATCAGTCAATCATCCTGACTGTTGCCCTTGCAACTACTGAAAAGGCTGCTGCCCCTCTTCAGGAACCACACGTTTGTCTGGCCTCTCAACAGATACCCCTCCGTTGTGGTCGCACCTACGGTACGGCTATCTGTATCGCTGAGGCACGCAAGCCTCCCCACCAACGGCAAGGTCCATGGTTCATGCTTAAAAATCGTTAAATATCAAGATCTGGTAACGTGATCGAAAAGCTCTGTTATTGGCTGATGCTGTGGTGACGTCACAGACTAGGAGTAAGACGAAGCTATACGTTTGTTATAGGAACGTTAGCCGAAGCTACGAGGCTTTTATGTACTCTTTTGCAAACAGTTTACTACTTAGTGATGGAAAACGCAATTACAACTTTTGAGTAACAATAGAAAGGAATTTTGTGAGTGCCGATAGTGCAAGCCTGCTCCTTGCAACGTCATTAAACTCACTCGAAACTTAAGGATCTGTAGAACTTTTGCAAATGGGTCCGTATATTATAACTAGATTGTCGACTATCAGCCATGAGCTATGAGCCAAAGTAAAATAAAATTATTCTTGAGGGAACTTACTGCTGATTTTCTCTGAAGAAGACATTCAGCAGAGATACTGTTTCCGGCGGGTGTTAAATGGCGCAACGGATACCGCATTCGACAGCAAATAAAAAGGTCACATGTTCGAATCCTGGAAGGATCATATACTTTTAAAAGTTTTACACGAAATACGAAAATAGCGTTAGAAAAAACTGATTGTAGCAGTTGTTGGAATTGTATGATGTATTACATATAGCTTCCCATTAGTCTTAGTCTGAGAAATAGACAACAACTTTGCGAACAAACAATACATTTTTTTGGAAAGCATTGCTAGTAGTGAAGATTTCACCATATGCCCACAGTACAATGAGGTGAAAGACGACGAGGTTATACAGAGATATATAAAGCGTGTACAACATGCAGGTGACGCAAACGTAATGGCTGTGATGTTTGAGAGTATAAACTAACGTTAGCGTCTTTATGTAGGATGATGAAACTGCAAAAGTTTAAACAACAGGAATCCTAGCTGAACAGTACGAAGATAAAAACATTGTTTCTAATAAAGTAAAAAGCGTGTGGTCCTATTAACTAGAAAATTCCTTTTTGAACGTGACATGTGTGAACAGCGATTGCAAATGCAAGCGCGTGTAAACAGCAAGGGGCCGGCCGTAGTGGCCGAGCGGTTCTAGGCGCTACAGTCTGGAACCGCGCGACCGCTACGGTCGCAGGTTCGAATCCTGCCTCGGGCATGGATGTGTGTGATGTCCTTAGGTTAGTTAGGTTTAAGTAGTTCTAAGTTCTAGGGGACTGATGATCTCAGAACTTAAGTCCCATAGTGCTCAGAGCCATTTGAACCAAACAGCAACGAAAACACAATAATATTCTGTTTCTGATCGGTGTGGTGAAGTTTTGTAACGGTAATTCGGTTTTCATATGAAAGGACTGGCGAGTCGTTTTACAAATAAGTTAAAATGTTCTTTCGGGTTAGATTCGCATCAGCGATATGTCGACATCATCATACAAAATTCGATAGCTTACCGTTCCAACAACTGATCTACCGATTAACTGACGTGTAGTTGAAGAAACGACAATTTTCACTAGGAGTTTAATTTCGTTGATGACGTTATCCTTCGTTGTAACATTGGGAGCGCATATCTCGGATGTAATTTAATGTTAACTTCACAGTGCAATAAATTTTTAATTAAGTCAGTGAATTTGTGCGTCGACGTGGTGGCAATTTGCCAGTACAGTGCAACCACATTTTACGCATCTTCTCATTCTCTGAAACTATCAAAAAGAACTTTTCAGGAGTTTTCATAGATGTATGTGTATAATATGGTACTACACACCATTTGTAACCCGTTTTCCAAAGCTTAAATTGCAAAACAAGACATCACTGTGAATTTGCATCATGACAGTAGGAGCAGCAAGCGAGCCAGTGATGTCACAGGCATCACATGACTCGAATGGAGCGTTTTAGCGGATTTTCAAATTATTAGAATTTCATTTCCTTTTTTGTAAAAGAGTACTGAAATTCAAGAGGAAAAAAGCATCTTACGAACATAAAATGACACGATTAATCATTTAAGAAAATTTTCAGAAAACAGTCAAATACCCTATTCACAATCCATGCTGCATACACATAGGTCACATGGCTGTTAACTCTGTTTGTTGTCAATAGTCACTTGGTTGGCACATTTTCATTTTGGATACCACTCCCAACTGATGACATCCACTTCTCAAATCTGTGGTACAGAAATGCCGGCACTGCCCCAAGTTATCAATGGCCTTCATGATGTTGAGTATGGGGTATGTATCTGTTACTGCCTTACTATTATGATGACAGCCCGCCCAGATAGCTGAGTGGTCAGCGTGACGGATTGCCGTCCTACGGGCCCGAGTTCGATTCCCGGCTGCGTCGGGGATTTTTCTCTGCTCAGGGACTGGATGTTGTGCTGTCTTCATCATCATTTCATCCCCATCCGGCGCGCAGGTAGCCCAATGTAATAAGACCTGCACCAAGGTGGCCGGACCTGCCCCGCAAGGGGCCACCCGGCCAATGACGCCAAACGCTCATTTCCATTTCCATTAAGATGACAGTAATCGCAGAAGTACTTATACTTCTTAGAAACGTCTGTAGATTTCTTGGCATAATCACAATTCTAGCACCCCATGGACTATTGTTCTCTTATACTCGTATCATTCCATCTCCCTTCCGCCCCCGGTAGTTGAGTGGTCAGCGCGGCAGTATGTCAGTCCTAAGTCCTAAGGGCCCGGGTTCGATTCCCAGATGGGTAGGAGATTTTCTCCGCTCAGGGACTGGGTGTTGTATTGTCCTAATCATCATCATTTCATCTCCATAGGCGCGCAAGTCGCCGAAGTGGTATCAAATCGAAGGACTTGCACCCGGCGAACGGTCTACCCGCTACCCGACGGGAGGCCCTAGTCACACGACATATATATATATATATATATATATATATATATATATATATATATATATATATATATACACTCACACACACACACACACACACATATATATATATATATATATATATATATATATATATATATATATATATATATCCCACCTGTCAACTGCTGATTGACAAACTCCAGAATCGGTTGAAAATTTCGGGATACCAGATACAATTTCCTGTCGAATTTGGTGCTGTGTAATGGGCGTTGTTGGCAGTGGACCCAGAGGAAAAAGAAAATCTTCAAATACCAACAACAACTCCTCCAACTGTACTGCCTCTACTTCCTTTAGATGCTCCACCTTTTTATGTAATGCAGCCTTAGTGGTGCCCTGTAGCTGCTCATAATTTACGTCCTCTGTGCACCAGTCCTCATCTTCCAGATGTCCAAACTCGCTATTAACACCCTCTTTGTCAACTTCACTCCTTCGGCGCCTAAATTATCTAAATTCATGGGTACTGCCTTCCTGCCATCTTTCTCCTGTATGCATACAATACTCCTTTTAACAAAAAAAGTCGCTGAATCCAATACATCGTTCTCTTCCAGCAGCTCTACTATACACAAGATGTCAACAGGTAAGTCTGACTCACCCAAAGCCACCTGGCAGACAATCATGTGAATCAAGCCTTACTGTTATTGTATGCTGTTAAATCAGAAATTGTCCAGTACACCAGACACACCTCACAGCAAACCTACACTGGCGAAGGCTTCCCTTACCTGGAATGTCTTCCCACTAAGCTCCAATACACATCACTGAAGGTAAATTTTGTCGTGATGTTGATGCAAATAGTTCAACCCCAGGATCATGTTGCAATCCTCACTTACATGAGGCACTGCATGCAATCACTGCTGAAACTTAACTGCCTTCACTTGAATATCTATCTCCGCTGACTCCAATGGCCTTACATCATTATCTCCCACCCCACACCACCTCTAGTGTGATGGATTTCATTGCCTCGAACCCAGTAGGTCTCTGCTCGGCCGGTCGGTGTGGCCGAGCGGTTCTAGGCGCTACAGACTGGAACCGGGCGACCGCTACGGTCGCAGGCTCGAATCCTGTCTCGGGCATGGCTGTTTGTGATGTCCTTAGGTTAGTTATGTTTAAGTAGTTCTAAGTTCTAGGGGACTAATGACCTCACGAGTTAAGTCCCATAGTGCTCAGAGCCATTTGAACCATTTTTTTCTCTGCTCACAACTAACATATGTGCCCCTGTGTCCAACAGAAACATACTTCTTGCTGCTCAGAACACCTGCTACTGCACATTTCACCTTCAGATATGTACTCATCGCATCGAAGTTTAACAGGAAAGCGTTTCGACAGACTTAGGGTTCCTTCTTGCATTTGTCAACTGGTTATTCTCTCCGTGTCCATCCCTATTACCTTTATCATATATCTGTAACTGATATATATGCTTCCTCTATATCACACAGGTTGGAGGCACTGCCTCTGCAGATGCCCTTAACACCCGCATCAGTAACACTTCACATTTGTGGAGAATACTCAATGCTTATCATGCACACTTGTCGACACATCAGTGTCTTCACATTCCATTTCCAACGTAACTGAAGAATGGAGATCCTTAGGAGCACTTGTCTGAACCCTTCTTGACATATCCGTGGTAAGTCTCTTAGTTGCAGAAACAACGAAACAAACATGCCAAATTTAAACAGACGCAAAATCCTCAAGATTAGCGATCTTTAACGGAACCTCGAAATTTAGTGGAGACTTCAATGCGAGATGCTTATAACAGATTCCACAACGAAACTTTATCTCTAAACTTGGCAGAAAATCCAAAGCGATTCTGGCCGTATGTGAAATATGGTAGCGGCAAGAAACAATGCCTTCTCTGCACGATAGCAATGGAGATACCATCGAAGACAGTGCTGCCAACGCAGAGTTACTAAACACAGCCTTCACAAAAGAAGACGAAGTAAATATTCCAGAATTCGAATCGAGAACAGCTGCCAACATGAGTAACGTAGAAGTAAATATCCTCGGAGTAGTGAAGCAACTTAAATTACTTAATAAAAGCAAGTCTTCTGGTCCAGACTGTATATCAATTAGATTCCTTTCAGAGTTTGCTGATGCATTAGCTCCATACTTAACAATCATATACAACCGTTCGCTCGACGGAAAATCCGTACCCAAAGACTGGAAAATTGCACAGATCACACCAATATTCAAGAAAGGTAGTAGGAGTAATCCATTTAATTACAAGCCCATATCATTAACGTCGATATGCAGCAGTATTCTGGAACCTATTTGTGTTCGAACGTTATGAATTACCTCGAAGAAAACGGTCTATTAACATGCAGTCAACATGGGTTTAGAAAACATCGTTCTTGTGAAACACAACTAGCTCTTTATTCGCATGAAGTGTTGAGTGCTACTGACAAAGGGTTTCAGATCGATTCCGTATTTCTGGATTTCCCATAGGCTTTTGACACCGTACCACACAAGCGGCTTGTAGTGAAATTGCGTGCTTATGGAATATCGTCTCAGTTATGTGGCTGGATTTGTGACTTTCTGTCAGAGAGGTCAGTTCTTAGTAATTGACTGAGAGTCATCGAGTAAAACAGGAGTGATTTCTGGCGTTCCCCAAGGTAGTGTTATAGACCCTTTGCTGTTTCTTATCTATATAAACGATTTGGGAGACAATCTGAGCAGCCGTCTTAGGTTGTCCTGATGACGAAGACGGAGGTAGTGGATTGTTTTATTCGATATATCGTTAATAGTGGTAATTTTACTCCTGATGAAGATGGTGGCAACAGCTGTCGAATGCTCGAAATTTTTGTTTTAAATAACATTGATCATGGTTCTTTGCTTCAGACGACGATGGCGAATATACACGTCAAAAGCTCGAGTGTTTTGTCAAAAGATATTGACAGTGGTTTTGTAACTGTGACAAAAATGGCAGAAACAGCCATGAAAGCTCGTGTATTTCAGTCAAGACAACATTGACAGTGGTTTTTTGCTCCTGATGACGACAGAGAAATAGCTGTCGAAGAATGGAATATTCACTCCTGACGATGGTAGAGATGACCGCAGAAAGCACAAGTGTTATATTCGAAATGACATTAAGAGTGGATTTTTTTAAATTCCTGATGCTGCTGTGTAGGTAGCGATCGACTGCTCGAGTACTTTATTCAAAATGAATTTGACTGTGGTTTTTGGTAATGATATCGATGCCGGAGATAGTCATCAAAATCTCGAGCGTTTTATCTGAAATGAAGAGTTTATCCAGGACACGATCACAGTGGTATTTACTCCCGATGATAATGGTGGAGATAGGCATCGAAAGCTCCAGTTTTTTATTCGAAATGTCGTGGATTGTAAAGCAAGAAGAGTCTATCTGACACTGGTCCTTACGCTTGACAACGATGGCGGAGAGGGCTGTCGAAATCTCGAGTGTTTTATTCGACACAACAATGACAGTTTGTGGAAATGATATTGGTTTCTTAGTCCTGACGCAAGTGATAGGGATAGCTGTCCATAGCTGAAGTGTTTTATTTGAAACGACACTGAGAATGGTCATTTACACTCGATGACGAAAGGTTGAGCTTTTTATTCGAAAATACGTGGTTTGCAAATGAAGAGTTTATCCAGGAGAAGAGACACATGGTATTTACTGTGCTGTCGATGATAGCAGACCGAGAAGTCGAAGGCTCGAGTGATTTATTTGAGATGAAATAGGCAGTGGGTTTTTACTCATGGCGACTGTGGTGGAGATTGCCATCGGAAGCTGGAATATTTTTTCGAAATGACACTGACAGTGGTTTTCTACTCTTGAAAACGATGTCGGAGATAGCTGTCGAAAGCTTGAGTGTTTTGTTCAATATGACACTGACAGTAGTTTTGCACCGCTAGCGGTAAAGGCAGAGATAGCCGATGACTGCTTGAGTGTCTTGTTCGAAATGCCATTGACAGTGGTTCTGTACTCGTGACAATAATGTCGGAGATAGCCATTTAAGTTTCCAGTGGTTTATCCGAACTGAGAATTGCTGTCGTTTTTTATTCCTGACGATGATGTTACAGACAAACGTCGGAATCACGCGTGCTTTATTCTACACTATAGTAACAGTGTTTTTCTACAGACTACGAAAATTTCGGAGATAGCCATAAAAGCTCGAGTTTTTTATTCGAAAAAACATTGACAGTGTTTCTTCCTCCTGGTGGCGATGGCGGAGATAGCCATCTAAATCTCGAGTGTTTTATTCGAAATAACGCGGTTTGTAAACCAAGAAGAGTTTATCCAGGACACAATTGGCAGTAGTATTTACTCCTGACGATGGCGACAGAAATAACCATCGAAAGCTCGAGTGTTTCATTTGAAATGACACGGCTTGTGAAACGAGAAGAGTTGATCAAGGACCCGTCAGACAGTGGTACTATTCGAAACGACACTGACAGCGGTTTTCTACTCCTGGCGAAGATCACAGATATAACAGTTGAAAACTCGTGAGTTGTGCTTGAAACAACATTGACTGTGGTTTTATACACTATGATGGGTTAGATAGCCGTCAAAAGGTCGTTGGTTTTATTCTACACTAAATCAATAGCGGTTTTTTTTAATACCTGACGACATTGACGGACATAGCTGTCGACAAATCGAGTGTCTTATTTGAAAAGACGTGGCTTGGGGCTTATAAACCAAAAACAGTGTCTGCAGATCACGGCTGTCAGTGGTATTCACTCCTGACGATGATTGCAGATATAGCCATCTAAAGGTCGAGTGATTCATTTGAATCGACATTGAGAGTGGTGATGGCAAAGATGGCTGCCGAATGTTTTATTTGAAATAACTTTGATAGTGGTTTTTTTATATCAGATGACAATGGAATAGATAGTCGTCTAAAGCACTATTGTTTTATCTGTAATGACATTGAAAGTGGTTTTTTACGACTGATATCGATGGCGGAGGTAGCTTCTGAAAACAAAAGCTTTTTATTAGAAACTTCATTGACAGTGCTATTTACTTCTGACGATGATGACAGAAATAGCAGTTGAAAGCTCAAGTGTTTCATTTTAAATGACACTGCATGTGAACTGTGAAGCTTTTGTCCGGGACCTGACAGACAGTGGGATATACTTCCGATGACGATGGCAGAGACAACCTTCGAAGGTTCCCGTGTTTTATTCAAAATGACATGGCTTGTAAGCTGAGAAGAGTTTATTCAGGACACGACTGTTAGTGGTATTTACTCCTTACAATGTTCTTGGAAGTAGTCGTCAAAATCTCGAGAGTTTTACTCGAAATAATTTGACTGTGGTTCTTTGGCCCTGATGACGATTGTGATGATAGCTGTTGAAAGCTTGTGTGTTTTATTCGAAAAACATTGAAGTGATGTTTTACTCTTGACAGTGATGCCAGAGTTAGCTGTCGAAAGCTTGAATATTTTATTCAAAGCGACATTGACAGTGGTTTTTTACTCTTGATGTCAATGGTGGAGACAGCAGTCGAAGGTTCGAGTGTATTATTCGAAATGACGTTCACAGCGGTTATTTACTCCTGACGACGATGGCAGGGATAACCGTCAAAAGATCGAGGTTTTTCTTCAAAATGAGTTTGACACTAGTTTTATTTATTTCTAATGACAATGGCTGTAATAACCGTCGAAAGCTCAAATGTTTTATTGCAAATGACATTCAGAGAAGTTTTTTACTGCCTGATACTGGTGACAGAGTAGCCATCCAAAACGGTAATGTTTTACTCTAAACGACAAAACAGTGATATTTACTCCTGACTATGATCGCAGAAATAGCCGTCGATGGCTCGTGTTTATTTTAAGTGATACAGCTTGAGAGCCGAGAGGATTTTATCGATAATCCGACTGACAGTGGTATATATGTCTGATGACGATGTTGGAGATAGTCTTCGAATATTTGTTTTTTTTTTTTTTTAAATGAATTGACAGTCGTTTTTTATTCCAAAGGTCACTGGCAGAGATGGCAGTTATTCCAAACGACATTGACAGAGGTTTTATTACTTCTGTCGACATAGGTGAAGGCAGATTTTGACTTATGGGGAGGGAGGGATTCAACAAAAGGACATTCTAAAAAAGTGGACTTGTAACAGAACACAAAACGGCGCTACACACACACACACACACACACACACACACACACACACACACACAATTGTGGATCATTTAGCAAATAAATTATAACATTCGTCATCAAGCAGAAATCAGTTAGTAGACAACTTTTCTCGATGGGAGCTCCGTGGAGAAGTGTTTTTACGTAATAGTAAACGATTTTTATGGATGACAGTGAACATTTCCTCATACTTGTCGGCAAACCACGTCTTTCTAGCTTGTGCTTTAGTTTCTAACAATAACGAGTTAGTGAGCGGAGGGAAGAGCAGAATGACCGTCACGACGGCAGGAGAAGTACGTGGAAAAGAATTTCCATCTTGCTCAGTACTGACAACACGCACGTGGTTTCCACTTCGGAGATCCATCGATCGGCTGCTATGGTAGAAGTAAGGAAGTAAGTTTAGTGTTTTACGTCTCGTCCACAGATAAGGTCATTAGAGATGGACCATTGTTCGGATTATTTAATATTGGAGGTGAAGGAAGCGGTGTGCCATTTTCAAGGAACCATCCCGGCATTCGTCTACAGTGAACATGGAAACCCCAAATCTGGACGGCTGGCTCTGGGGTTGAACCTGTGTGTCTTGAATGCGAGTCTAATTCGTTAGGCACTACGTACCACACTCTGTGCTATGGTGGAAATGGCAGACGAAAATTATTTGGTTTCGTGAAAGCACAGTATAGGAACATTTATGCTCAAATGTGATGCTTATTAACAGTAATTAATAGAAATTAAATGAAGCATATTGTAAGAGTGTTGCCGACACATAAGCCTCCTGATTTCAACTACAGCCTGTAAAAGATTACTTGGCAGTTTCGCTCCCTTTTTCCGATCGGTACTTGTCGGCAGAAGTCGGAAATCATCATGATGTTTGTTGAGATCCCTGCCAGCCTTAGTAATCAACTGAATAATTGGTAGTGTTAAAAGTAGTAGGGCACTAGTTTGGTTTCGGAATAGTTAAACAAATTATGGTCAATTAAGTTAATTAAGATTGATGAGATTTTAACTGATTTGTTCTTGTCCTTGGCTTTGACGTCGAGTTTAAATTAGATTTACGACCCTAGGGGAGAGAGGGGAGGTACCCATCCCCTCACACACCCTTGGAGGCCCCATCCCCTTGGAGACCCCACCCCCATGATGATGTCGACAGTCAAATGGTTCAAATGGCTCTGAGCAGTATGGGACTTAACATCTGAGGTCATTAGTCCCCTAAAACTTAGAATTAGTTAATCCTAACTAACCTAAGGACATCACACACATCCATGCCCGAGGCATGGCAGTCGCGCGGTTAGGGACTGAAGAGCATAGAACCGCTCGGCCACTGCGGCCAGCATGTCGACAGTCATTTTAATATTAGCGTAGAGCGCATGTTGTACACTAAGAGCAGCAGCAGCAGCAGCAGCCATTTTGTACCATACCATTACTCCAGGTATTGCAGCTCTGATTATACATGCGTGAAATCTTTTGTATTAGAATAGAGCACTTGTGCTACTTTAAGAGCTGGCGTTATTTTATACTGATATTAATAGAGAGAGCAGCTCTAATTGTACAACAGTATGCATAAAATCATACTTCCTCTCTCTCTCTCTCTCTCTCTCTCTCTCTCTCTAGTGTAAATGATCAGAGTTTCTGTTTTTGTAAATACTAACAAGGATATATAAAAAATAACTTTCGGTTTATTGACAACATATACAGGGTGTTTCAGTAAAAGTGTTTGCCTCTGTAACTTGCAAAGTAATGGGTGACAGGAAAACTTACTGTGGTAGATCAACATTAGAAACGTTACACTTTCTGTGGAGCTATGAAGATAGTTTACTGTGTTATCTTCCAAAGTGTTACAGCAAATAGATACAATTTTTAAATGGAATAATAATTGTTTCTATCATGCACTGGAATCATTGAAACCAGCTGTGTACAGATCATCACATTTAATTTGAGAATACAACACTTCAAAGTTTCAGGGGCGGATACCACACGCTGTACATAACGTAATGCGCCTTCTAAAGATGATAACGGAGGTGTCACGGGGCGACAAGCTTCCTCAGTGCGGTGTTAGACTGCCGATTGTTGCTGCACACGGGTGTATACGCGACAGGTCGAATCACAGAAGCAAACGGAGTTCAGTGTGTCGTGGTTACCGACGTCGGCTGAAAATGGCGTACAGGTGCAATGGGTACGTTGACATGTTGCTGATGCTTGGCGAACGCCGAAATGATGCTGCTGAAGCAGCCAAGGCGTATTCCGTGAGATATCCTAGAAGAAGAGCTCTGGCAGCCATTACATTCTTACGTGCTGAACAGTGCCTGGGACACAGGCAGCTTGGGAAGACACAGCAGTAACAGACGAAGACATGCAAGACGTGAGTATCGTTCTAAACTACTTCACAGGTACACTGTCAGGTGAGGTTTATCGGGGTTTTATAGTCGACAGTCTGGATCCTCTCCTTGAACATGTGTGTCTAGACATCACAGTCCAGTGTGCATGCAGTATAATGATCACCCAGCCCGTTCTGCGCATGCTGCTGTGGAGGACCTGAACAACAGATTACTTGGAAGATGGTTGGGGCGCCGTGGTCCTCATGAATGGACTGCCCCAGTAGACTTCTTTTTTTGGAGATATTTAAAGAATCGTGTTTATGCCACTGAGCTCACAGCCCCAGAATATCTAAAACGGCACATTGGGGAATCATGTCGCACCGTGAGACCGGCGATGTTACATCTTGTCTGCATGTACTTTGGAAGGCCCATAGCGTTGTGCATTCGGGAACATGGACACACATTTGAACACCTCATTCTGCCGCCAGAACATCCATCGCCACACAGTCACATATTATGTACAGCGTGTGGTATCGACCACTGAACCTTTGAAGGGTTTTTATGTCCCAAACTAAAAGTGATAACAATGTGACTTAAATTGTTTTGTACAGAGTTGATTTCAATGACTCCAGTGTATAATGAAAGCTACTATTGTTCCAGTTAAAAAACTATATTGTTTGCTGTAAGTCTTTGGAAAATAACACAATAAACTACGTTCGTAGGACCGCACAGAGTGAAACGTTGACTTACACAATAAATTTTCGTCACCTATTACTTTGTAAATTTAACTGAAACACCTTGTATATAATTTAATGACTTTTTATGATAAATGTTTTAACATTTTTTAAACAGTAACATTTTAAATTTTTTTTAACATCTTTAACATTTTTGAAAGTTTTTTTGAATTTAAAAAAAAATATTTTTTCAAAAAGTATACAGCAGAGATAAAAATTGTTTTCAAACTATGTACAACAGATGAATCTGTTTTAAAAAATTGTTTTTGAAATTGTATATAGCAGAAATACTAGCACAGATACATTTTTAAACACTAGGTAAATATATTTACTGACTCCCTCAGCAGTAGCAGCAGCAGCAGCAGGTGAAACAGTTGACGGAAGAAGAAAAAGAGACCTCAGTCTTGTGTACACAGCACATATAATAATAAACAGGTTTATTGTTTTAGATGTGCATGTACATACACAGAGAGATTGTAATATAGAGATAGCGAGTGAAATCTATGACAAACGCTTCATTTCACTATTCCCCCATACACGGAGCGTCTCACCTAACTCTGCCATCTCAAATATCTCTGGAACAACAATAGATATTCAAAAAGGGTTTAATCAGCATGAACGTACGGCAGGGACTTAGGAAACCAAGTACTACGTGAAATTTTAAAACGTAAAAAAATACTATTTTCAACACAAACTTGTGTATTTTTAAATGGAAATCCCTGTTATTTCGTATGCAATCAATAACATGAAAAATCACAAAAATAATGGCATTGGTTGCATCGCAATACGTCAATTACATCCCGAGAAATTGCGAAGCGAAATTGACGCTTGCAATAAATGAAGCACACAGCTAGCGCACGTCCTGAGACTCAAGCGTGGATCTCACGCTGCCTTTGTCAGGGGCTCACAATGGGAAGGTATGCACAATCCACAAAAATAAACAAGTAACACGTCCAACGCAAAGTTACGTTTTTGAAATTGTAAATGTATGTTTATTCTAGCAAAATGACAACTAGAGCTACAATTAGAGATAACACACTTGAACTCACTTTGTTCAACATATTTACTAGTGCCCTGTCGCCCTCAGAAACTGTATTGTTGTGCATTACATCCAGCATAGAAAATACATCCACATCTTGACCAATGAAACTGTGTCAAGGCATCATATGTTCGAAGTGCCCTCCGTTTGCATCAATACACGTTTGAAGACGGGTAACGAGAAAGTGTTGCACAGATTGTAGAGTTTCTACAGATATTGCCACGCACGCTGCAGTAATTACGATGTTGCATATCCTCTACTGCCGTTGGGGGGTTCTTGATACACTCTGTCTTTCACTGCGCCCCAGAGAAAAAAGTCTAATGGCGTCAAGTCGGGGGGACCGTGCTGGCCATGGCACAGTACCCCCCCGCCCCATCCACCTATTTGATTTGGAAATGTCACATCTAGAACGTCTCTGGCAACTTTTGCATTGCGTGCGGGACATCCATCATGTTGAAATCACATTGATAGACGAGTTTCCAATTATAGAGCCTCCATGAGGACCGCTATTGTGTGTTGAAGAAATGATGCATATCGCTGTCCATTCAATGTTCTGCGGTAAAAATGGGGACCTACAATACAGTTAGCAATGATACCGTACCAAACACTGACACTCCACTGTCGTTGATGAGCAACTTGGCGAATCCAGTGGGGATTTTGCACGGACCAGTAGTGCATGTTACGCAGATTCACATTACCATGATTTATAAATCAAGCCTCGTTCGTAAACAACGTATTGCTTAGGAATACTGGATTACCTTGCAACTGCTGATGTGCAAAATGACAGAATGCAATGCGGCGTTCAAAGTCATTCCCGTACAGTTCCTGGAGCAGTGAGATATGGAACGGATGAAGCCGATGACGATGCAAGATTCCGCACACACTACTGTGGCTCATTCCTACACCTCGTGCAATTTCTCGTACAGCCACCCGTGGATTGTGCGCTACAGCAGCCAGAACAGCAGTTTCGTTTCCATTGCCAGTCGCTGGCGTTGTACGTCAACGTTTTGTGGCAGCCCAGCTTCCTGTTTCCGTGAATGTCTTGAAGATGTTGCCAATGGTTCGACGTGACGGACACCGCCGATCTGGGTAGCGTTCAGCATACAGTGTCACAGCTGCGGTTGCATATCTGTGACATTCGCCATAAATTAAAATAATATCTAGTTTTTCTTCGTTACTGAAGGTCGGCGTATCGACTAGATGATGGCAAATGTAACAAGCCACAAGAAAACAGGTTTTGATGTGGCAACATATGTGAATTACGTTACACATGCGATGCATTACGTCAGAAACTGTGACGCCGTTGCTATCCTTTACGAGTCACATATTTCAGAACTTATGAGGTTTAGAAACGTGAAACCAAGCGTGTTACCACTAATTGTACCTTTAGCTGTCATTTCGCAACAATAAACATTATGCGCAGGACATCCATCATTCTGATACCGCATTATTTGACACATTATAAGAGGTGGACCGGCTCAAGTAAGGCACAGCTCATGAAGGGGCTAAACTATCCTCCCTTTAGGAGTGTCATCAATGATATGTGGGCCAAAGATGTTACATTAACACTCCACTGACGTAGTACGTCAATCACATCACGATTAACGGCAGCCTGAAGTGCACCCTTGATTCTCAGGACATGCGCTAGCTGTGTGCTTCATTCATTTCAAGCGTCAACTTCGCTTCGCAATTTCTCGGGATGTAATCGACATATTGCGATGCAACTAACGCCCTTATTTTTGTGATTTTTCATGCTAATGATCGTATACGAAATAATAGGGGGTGTCTATTTAGAAACACACAAGTTTGTGTTGAAAACAGTATTTGTTTACGTTTTAAAATTTCGCATAGTATTTGGTTTCCTAAGCCCCTGCCGTACGTTCATGCTGGTGAAAGCCGATTTTTAATATCTATTGTTGTTCTAGAGATTTTTGAGGTAGCAGAGTTAGGTGAGGCACACTGTATATTTACACGTAATCACTAGAAAGGGAGAGAATAGTGCCCATACAGCAGAGTCCCTAAACAGTTCATACAGATGAAAAGCTTGTTGCATATATCTTTTCCCGCAATCTCATAGACTCCACAATCAATGACCCACCCGCCTCGTTCTTCATTAAGCCGATAACATTCTTGTTCAGGGATATTATTCAATAAGAATTATCGACAGCATATCAGGATGTGTCAGATGCGTTGGGATTGCACCTAATTACCTCATGTGGGTCGCAGACTTTCACCCAGTAGATGAAACTCACTGTATCCCAAACCCATAGTGGAAGTGGTACATATTGTAGTTTTTTGAGGTCCAGGATACACATACTGATATATGCAGGCTTCGCGAACTTCACTACAACCTTAGCAATCTCCACAGTCACTAGGCCCTTCTTGAAAATTGTGACCCGTCAAAAGTTTGGTCTGACAATATAATCTACTGCACCACAAGGCCGATCTCAACAGCAAAATAAAGTATCATAGTGTTATTGTCTAATATTCTCCATGGTCTTCCAAAAAATGAGTCGTTCATTAGCTTTAAAAAATCTTTCTCAAAATCGCATGTCGAGAGAGCCCTCTTTCGGGTGTTTAAATCACTGTACTTCCTCAGCCAGCAAGACTACTTGAAGGATACAGCGTGGATGACTCTAACAAGCCTTATAGCCAAACTAAGACGTTGCTGGAGGTTTTATAGCGAATTACAAATCGCTGCTTATCCACCAGCGTTGTCATCGACTTAGGTATGGACCCATTATGCGGGACTAGCTGCTCAGGGCATAATGGCAAATCACTGTGCACGTCATGCAAAGTGGAGGAATTCGCCTGATCGTTCGTGGGTTATTTGCCATGGCATACCTGTGCACGCGCTGACAAAGTACCCCGCAAATTCCACGTTCGAAAAAGAGCAGCATGTCAGGGTCCGTCAGAAGTTCGATCCTGACATGTGTCTTTTTAAGCATGGCGTCCTACGACAGCCTCAAGGTGGTTCAATAGAAGGCAGGGTCCAGAGAGTACAACCATGCATACACTCCTGAACTTTTCGAAAATGTCCGCAAGCAGATAAACGTCAGTCTTCATGTAGAGTCGGGCATTTTCACCTGAGTTTGGATATGCCAAACATTCATCGTCTGCACATAATCTGTATCCGTAATGGTAGAACTGGTGAGTCGACTGGCGAATATGGGACACCGTCGTTTTATTGAGTCTTTCCATACTACCCAGATATTTGTAAAGAAAGACTCTTTTCTTCGTCACTAGCTGAAACTGTACATCAGGATATGCTGCACAGGTAATGTGCAAATCCATCTGATGCACTGTATCAGACAGATTCTGAAGGGAAACAGGCATGAATCGAGCAGAATGCAGGAATCTGAGCCTAATTCTTGGGGTGACCCGCTTGGAGAACTAGATGTACATCTCGATCGACTCATGAATGATACTAACATTGTCGTTCTCCATGCCAATCGCACCCAAGTATGAATGCTCAACAAGAAAATGAGCATCATATCCAATCAAATTATGAAAAAATACACGTTGTGCCATAGCAATTTGTGCTTCAGATTGCATTTGTTGTGAGCAACTCTGAGGAACTTCCCTGCCAGATGACAGTGGTCCCTACGGAGAGTTTCCAGTTTTCTGTCTAATGGATGATCACAAATATGGCATTTAACCACCTGTTTTTATAGTGCATCATTGTTTGACGATCTGATCATTTATATGGTGTATGATTCTAGCAATTCCACAAATTCGTTGAATGTCATATCACCTCTCATATAGGATTGGTAAATATGCTGTAAATTCATGTTGTCCTGCTGAAAGCTATAATAAGGTTCACATTATCCCTAACCAACAGCTTCTGAATCCGTGTATATATCTGACTCAGGCAAAAGATGTCACATTTTATATGATGTCTAAAACAGAAACATGCCCATATTGGGTTCTGGTTTTCAACGCCTACACCGCAAATATGGACACACTGTTTGACTTAATCTTCTCAAAAGCTGGAGTGTCGCTACTGTCACTAAATGTCTGTAGGATACACCATCAATCCATGCAAAATTTCCTGCAGCAGCTGGCACTTGGGCTGAAATCGCGTTTTTCGAAAATACGTATATGTGCTCGAAGCGAACGCCTTCAAGGTGGGTTAGCAGTGATAAAACAACGTTAGTCTTACCACAGTCTTACAGTCCAATTACCATCCCCATTATATTTTCAGGGAATAGTGAACCATTCTTCTTCTTCCTGTTCCTGCTGGCAGTCTCGCTGCAGGACCAGTCGGTTACTGGAAACCGTTTTTCTTATGAGGTTACTTGATTTACACAGGCTTGTCGTCAACTAACGTGATACTAGCCTGTCGTGCGTCGAAATTTTCCTGAAAGTTTGGCATTTTTCGACTTTGCGCCTCTCTGGAGGAATCTGCGGTTGTGTAGAATCGCTTTGCCAGAGAGGCTTGTGGTGCGAATGTGGTCCGCGAGGCGGTGTGTGACGCGCAGCGAGGGACAGGAGTCTTGAGTTAGCAGCAGCACGAGGAAGGTGGCGAGCGGAGCCCTGTGCGGGAAGAAGTCCACGTATGTTCTGGAGAACGATTTGGCCGCACCTGGAGTGATAGCGCGGTCTAGTTGTAGTTGAGAGTCGTTGTTTGGGAAGCTGTAATTCGGAAAGCAGCAGCACGAGGAAGGTGGCGAGCGGAGCCCTGTGCGGGAAGAAGTCCACGTATGTTCTGGAGAACGATTTGGCCGCACCTGGAGTGATAGCGCGGTCTAGTTGTAGTTGAGAGTCGTTGTTTGGGAAGCTGTAATTCGGAAAGAAGCTCCCTTTTTGCGTGCAAGAGCGCTTCGTTTGCACAATACTGGTGTTGCCCGAAGGAGATAGGCAGTTAAAGCAACGGTCGGAGGTCTGTACAGTCGTTACTATTCTGTCGCTGCACCGTGGATGCATTGACGCGAGAAAACTGGATAACTCCACCGAAAGTGAGTAACTTTGTTACTGAGTACTTGCCCATCTGTGTGTTTTAGGTTGTTCTTGTTGCAAAATTGTAATTGACTTTGCCGTTGTGGGGTGCCATTAATTCCACTATTTTGTGACTATTTGTTAGTTTTAACTGTTCATATTACAAGGTTGTCACTGAGTTTTCCCTGGTGCGGCTACCTATTTGCAAGTATGTATGGGACCAGTGGTAACTGATTTATGTTTCAGGTCTGATCACGACAATTTAATGATGTGTGTAATGTATTGCCAGGAAGCGTGAGCAGGTCTGACGTGTGAAATACAATAAGATTGCACTATTACGGCTCTGTAAACCCACTGAGGTAGCAGCGGATGAATTCTAATGCTGCAGATTTGTTCTTGAGTTAAGTAATTACCTTTTGTAACTGAACAGTTCACATCTTTAAATTTGGCGTTCATCTGAAGAAGTTTTGCAACAAACCGTGTTTTGAAATTGTTCAGTACTCCTGTACAGTAAATAAGCAAATTTTAAACCGTGGAATGAGAAAAACTGGTGTGTACAAAACTTGTGATATGATGGTCCGGCTGTTATTTGTTGTGTATTTCAAGTGCCTCTGTTAAATTGGATTTATCTGAATTCTGTTTTTAGATTTGAATTGCTGTCAGTTTGTTAATGCAAATTTATTTGAAGGCTACTACATGCATTTTTAAAATAGTTTTGAGTGTATTTTTCAC
The DNA here is from genome assembly GCF_023864345.2 of Schistocerca serialis cubense. NCBI lineage: Eukaryota > Metazoa > Arthropoda > Insecta > Orthoptera > Acrididae > Schistocerca > Schistocerca serialis. Next base: position 311,586,742 of record NC_064640.1, read on the forward strand.
TAGTGTATCACCGATATTGTACCCTTGATGTTGGATCAGTGTCAATATTATTAATTAAGAGTAAGCCTTGTAAAGGGTACCCTTAAAAATATAAAGGGGTCGAACATTATGTTTTCTAATAACTCATGAGTAGGAACTGTCAGTTAATGAATTTATTTTGAAGGATGTCTAAATTCGTATTAGCCCAGCACCTAATCACTCCTTTATAGCTCCTGCCACACCAAACAGCATGCAGTGGTTTTTATAGGGAGTGAAAATAAGTGGATTTCATGTGTCTGAGAGACAGGCAAAAAGAAATACAAACGTCTCAAAAATGGGATCGAAAGGAGGACCTGCAGAGGATTAAAGCATGGTGCGACAGCTGGCAGCTTTCCCTAAACGTAGATAAATGTAATATAATGCGCATACATAGGGGCAGAAATCCATTCCAGTACGATTATGCCATAGGTGGTAAATCATTGGAAGCGGTAACGACCGTAAAATACTTAGGAGTTACTATCCGGAGCGATCTGAAGTGGAATGATCACATAAAACAAATAGTGGGAAAAGCAGGCGCCAGGTTGAGATTCATAGGAAGAATTCTAAGAAAATGTGACTCATCGACGAAAGAAGTAGCTTACAAAACGCTTGTTCGTCCGATTCTTGAGTATTGCTCATCAGTATGGGACCCTTACCAGGTTGGATTAATAGAAGAGATAGACATGATCCAGCGAAAAGCAGCGCGATTCGTCATGGGGACATTTAGTCAGCGCGAGAGCGTTACGGAGATGCTGAACAAGCTCCAGTGGCGGACACTTCAAGAAAGGCGTTACGCAATACGGAGAGGTTTATTATCGAAATTACGAGAGAGCACATTCCGGGAAGAGATGGGCAACATATTACTACCGCCCACATATATCTCGCGTAATGATCACAACGAAAAGATCCGAGAAATTAGAGCAAATACGGAGACTTACAAGCAGTCGTTCTTTCCACGCACAATTCGTGAATGGAACAGGGAAGGGGGGATCAGATAGTGGTACAATAAGTACCCTCCGCCACACACCGTAAGGTGGCTCGCGGAGTATAGATGTAGATGTAGATGTAGATGCAAAATGGCTAAGCAGGGATGGGTAGAGGACAAATGTAAGGATGTAGAGGCATATCTCAATAGCGGTAAGATATATACTGCCTACAGGAAAATTAAAGATACCTTTGGAGAAAAGAGAACCACTTGTATGAATATCAAGAGCTCAGATGGAAACCCGGTTCTAAGCAAAGAAGGGAAAGCAGAAAGGTGGAAGGAATATATAGAGGGTCTATACAAGGGCGATGTACTTGAGGACAATATTATGGAAATGGTAGAGGATGTAGGTGAAGATGAAATGAGAGATATGACACTGCGTGAAGAGTTTGACAGAGCACTGAAAGACCTGTCGAAACAAGGCCCTGAGAGTAGGCCTAGACAACATTTCATTAGAACTACTGATAGCCTTGCGAGAGCTAGCTCTGACAAAACTCTATCATCTGATGAGCGAGATGTATGAGACAGGCGAAATACCCTCAGACTTCAAGAAGAATATAGTAATTCCTATCCCAAAGAAAGCAGGTGTTGACAGATGTGAAAATTACCGAACTATCAGTTTAATAAGGCACTGCTGCAAAATACTAACGCGAATTCTTCACAGACGAATGGAAAAACTGTTAGAAGCCGACCTTGGGGAAGATCAGTTTGGATTCTGTAGAAATGCTGGAACACGTGAGGCAATACTGACCCTACGACTTATCTTAGAAGATAGATTAAGGAAATGGAAACGTACGTTTCTAGCATTTGTAGATTTAGAGAAACCTTTTGACAATGTTGACTGGAATACACTCTCTAAAATTCTGAAGGTAGCAGGGGTAAAATACAGGGAGCGAAAGGCTATTTACAATTTGTACAGAAACCAGATGGCAGTTATAAGAGTCGAGGGGCATGAAAGGCAAGCAGTGGTTGGGAAGGGAGTGAGACAGGGTTGTAGCCTATACCCGATGTTATAAAATTTGTATCTTATGCAAGCAGTAAAGGAAACAAAAGAAAAATTCGGAGTAGGAATTGAAAACCATGGAAAAGAAATAAAAACTTTGAGGTTTGCCGACGACATTGTAATTCTGTCAGATACAGCAAAGGACCTGGAAGGGCAGTCGAACTAAATGGACAGTGTCTTGAAAGGAGGATGCAAGATGAACATCAACAAAAGCAAAACGAGGATAATGGAATGTAGTGGAATTAAATCGGGTGACACTGCGGGAATTAGATTAGGAAATGAGAGGCTTAAAGTAGTAAATGAGTTTTGCTATTTGGGGAGCAAAATAACTGATGATGGTCGAAGTAGACAGGATATAAAATGTGTGGCAATGGAAAGGAAAGCGTTTCTGAAGAAGAGAAATCTGTTAACATCGAGTATGAATCAAGTGTCAGGAAGTCGTTTCTGAAAGTATTTGTATGGAGTGTAGCCATGTATGGAAGTGAAACATGGACGATAACTAGTTTGGACAAGAAGAGAATGGAAGCTTTCGAAATGTGGTGCTACAGAAGAATGCTGAAGATTAGATGGGTAGATCACATAACTAATGAGGAGGTGTTGAATAGGATTGGGGAGAAGAGAAGTTTGTGGCACAACTTGACTAGAAGAAGGGATCGGTTGGTAGGACATGTTCTGAGGCATCAAGGGATCACCAATTTAGCATTGGAAGGCAGCGTGGAGGGTAAAAATCATAGAGGGAGACCAAGAGATGAATATACTAAGCTGATTCAGAAGGATGTAGGTTGCAGTAGGTTGTGGGAGATGAAGAAGCTTGCACAGGATAGAGTAGCATGGAGAGCTGCATCAAACCAGTCTCATGACTGAAGACCACCACCACAACAACAACAACAACAACAACGATAGACGTTATTTTATCTAACTGTAAGCACACCCACATATAGACTGAAATATAAGCAGGTAAACATTCATATGTTGCTCCGTAGCACTGTATGGTGTGATTGGTTCAAGCATTTCATCCTCCTCCTCTTCTGAATAACAGGTAGAGTCAGAGTTGGACGATGCTTCCTGGAAGAGGCGATGATTTTCTTTTTTTCTTTTTGCCAATGCCAACAGCTTGCTCCATAACCGCTCATAGAACCAGTAGACATCGAGTTGCCACTTCTGTCTGCGCATAAGTTCTTCATCCATCGCGTAACTAGCACACATTTGATTTCTTAAAGTATCCACCTGTTGGTAAATACTTTCTGTCCCATTAAATATCCTTATCTCCCCCTTGAAGTCAGCTGCTGATACCTGTACGAGCTGACATTATTTTGTACTGCTATTAATAGGGGGGGGGGGGGCAGTTCTTCTTGTATATGTTGTATATGAATGAAATCATACTTGCTCTGTCTCTCTCTCTCTCTCTCTCTCTCTCTGCAGTATAAATGATCAAGGAGTCCTTTTTTGTGAATAATAACAAGAATAAATAAAAAATAACTTTTGGTTATCGAAAAAATATAGAGAATTTAATAATGTCTTTTAAAGACTGTGTAAAGTTTAAAAAAACAATGTCAAAATTTTTTTCAAAAAACAACAATAAATTGTATATATATTGTCAAACCATAAGCCATTTTTATATATCGTTGTTATTAGTAAAAGAAACCTTACATTTACACTATACACAGAGAGAGAGCAAGTATGGATTCCTTTTTTTGTGAATAATAACAAGAATAAATAAAAAATAACTTTTGGTTATCGAAAAAATATAGAGAATTTAATAATGTCTTTTAAAAACTGTGTAAAGTTTAAAAAAACAATGTTAAATTTTTTTTCAAAAAACAACAATAAATTGTATATATATTGTCAAACTATAAGCCATTTTTATATATCGTTGTTATTAGTAAAAGAAACCTTACATTTACACTATACACAGAGAGAGAGAGCAAGTATGATTTCATGCACGTACAGTTAGAGCTGCTCCCTCTATTAATACCAGTACAAGCTAATGTCAGATCTTAGTATAACGCAAGTGTTCTGTGCTAACATACAATGATTTCACGCATGTATAATCAGAGCTGCAATACCTGGAGTAATGGTACAGTATAAAATGGCTGCCACTGCTGCTCTTAGAGTAGCACAAGTGCTCTATGCTAGTATAAAATGGCTGTTGACATCAACGGGGCGGTGCCCCCAACGGGGTGGGGACTCCAAGTGGGGTGGCGTCTTCCCCTCCCCTCCCATAGGGTCATAAACCTTAATTAAACGCGACATCAATGCCAAAGTAAAAGTCAAGGACAAATCAATCAAAACCACATCAATCCTAATCAACTTAATTGACCTTAATTGGTTTAAATGTTTCAGAAACTGTACTGGACCCTCCTCAGGATTAACTTAATTTCATCCTCATACTGCAAACAAACACCACATAACATACTTTCACGAAACAATGTTACTTCCATGTCTTCTCCGCTACATCATAAAATGCTTTTTTTCACCTTTCGATGAACACTGTTTCAAGTAAGTATCATCATTAATCAGTTTCATGGGAATCGTGTGATAAATGACAGTCAATTTTTACCTTTCTATTCAGTGGTTTTTTCGAATGTTCATGCTTGTTGTTTCATTCATTTATCAGTATTATGGAAATCGCGTGATTGATGACTGTCAATTTTTTTCTTTCCATTCAGTGGTTTTTTTCCAATGTTCATACTTGTGTTTTCGTTAATTTATGAATACAATAAATCTCTCTGTTTTGTTGCTCCACTATCGTAAATGCGTGCTTTTTGCCGGGCCTTTTATTGACCACTGTTAAATATCGTAGACAGCAAGTGCACATTGTTCAGTTACGTTCGTCAGTGGAAGTCAGCATGACGTCTGAATGTTTTCTTTATGGTGAAAGTATTATAGAAGGAGTAGATCTGACACAGTGAAGGGAAAAGGCATACATAAGTTCATCAAGAGGATTAAGACGAGAAAGGATGGTAAACATGTTATTTTCACGAACTGTACTGCTGCTGTTGTTCCCGTGAAGTGCAGGAAATCCTTCTAGAAGGATCATTATGTTATAACGGGTGCGTCGGAAAATGAAGTTGCACATCTGCAGATCGTCATTTCAAAAATTTTACCTTAAAAGAAACTGTTTATTTTGTGGGTAAGCCGCAACACAGAATTACACGAAAAATTTTGTGAAGAAACATATTAAGGAAAAAAGTCGGTATTGCCGTTATAAAGGTATTTTATAAATCATTAATAGAAATGGTGACATAACGGAATAACGACTGGGGCGCCCAATCATAATTTAGAGTGCGGCATATCGAAGATATTCTTGTTGTTGTTGGTAGATACCACGTTAATTAGCTGAAACTTTTTTTCAAATCTGATGTTGCAGCACACGACCAAACGATGATGAGGTATCTGTCTAGGTGAATTTCATTGGTGAGCAATTAGAAACAAATGAAGATGAATGACAATTCGCACTCTAAGACATTCTGAAGAATTATAATGGATACTTCCCGAAGAACGAGACGATACAGATACGGCTGTTCTAGAAGTTCTATGAAAATTTGTAATTCGTTGGAAAAATAAATCAGCACAATCAAATCATGATAAGCTTTCGGAACAAAAGCTATTCCATCTTTTCCGAAACGTTGTATGAGGCCAGAAGCAAATTACCAACAAGAGGAATGCATCTGAACTAGCGATTCTACTGCTGTAATTCTGGAGTGCATTACACCAGGAAGTGCAAACGCATCTTCCTTCAGAAATGTTCCGAGATAAAGTTGAAAGTGCCATCCAGAATCAACGAAATTGCTTCTTAGAATGAGCATTTGCCCGAAAAAGAAAGGAGACCGTTGAAATTTAAAGACGACAATCGACTGCCTTTCACATACTGTTATTTCAGACCGGTATTGCCTGGTGAAACGTTGTTGTGATGCCTCGTGTAAGGAGGAGAAATGCGCACCATCACGTTTCCGACTTTGATAAAGATCAGATTGTAACATATCGCGATTGCGGTTTATCGTATCGCGACGTTGCTGCTCGCGTTGGTCGAGATCCAATGACTGTTAGCATAATATGAAATCGGTGGGTTCAGGAGGGTAATACGGAACACCGTGCTGGATCCCAACGGCCTCGTATCACTAGCAATCGAGATGACACGCATCTTATCCGCATGGCTGTAACGGATCGTGCACCACGTCTCGATCCCTGAGTCAACAGATGGGGACGTTTGCAAGACAGCAACCATCTGCACGAACAGTTCGACAACGTTTGCAGCAGCATGGACTATCAGCTCGGAGACCATGGCTGTGGTTACCCTTGACGCTGCATCACAGACAGGAGTGCCTGCGATGGTGTACTCAACGACGAGCCTGGGAGCACGAATGTCAAAACGTCATTTTTTTGGATGAATCCAGGTTCTGTTTACAGCATCATGATGGTCGCATCCGTGTTTGGCGACATCGCGGTGAACGCACATTGGAAGCGTGTATTCGTCATCGCCATACTGGCGTATCACCCGGCGTGATGGTATGGGGTGTCATTGGTTACACGTCTCGGTCACCTCTTGTTCGCATTGACGGCACTTTGAACAGTGGACGTTACATTTCAGATGTGTTACGACCCGTGGCTCTACCCTTCATTCGATCCCTGCGAAACCCTACATTTCGGCAGGATAATGCACGACCGCATGTTGCAGGTCCTGTACGGGCCTTTCTGGATACAGAAAATGTTCGACTGCTGCCCTGGCCAGCACATTCTCCAGATCTCTCACCAATTGAAAACGTCTGGTCAATGGTGGCCGAGCAACTGGCTCGTCGCAATACGCCAGCCACTACTCTTGATGAACTGAGGTATGGTGTTGAAGCTGCATGGGCAGCTGTACCTGTGCACGCCATCCAAGCTCTGTTTGACTCAATGCCCAGGCGTATCAAGGGCGTTATTACGGCCAGAGGTGGTTGTTCTGGGTACTGATTTCTCAGGATCTATGCACTTAAATTGCGTGAAAATATAATCACATGTCAGTTCTAGTATAATATATTTGTCTAATGAATACAGCAATTTTAATGGCCAGTAGAATATATATATATATATATATATATATATATATATATATATATATATATATATATATATATATATATATGCTTTTTGCGTAACACGCAAAAAGCAGTAGAAATCTCTCAAGACAATTGTTTTATCCAACTTGTGTCCAACAACGTGGACGTTTGTATTGACAAAATTAATAATTAATTTATTCAGCACCCATGTAAACAAACGTCTTGTACTTTATATAATGTCATTCTGTCAATTTTATTGTTTCCAAAACTACATTGGTGTGCAAAACGTAAGGACGAAAGTAATTTTTGCATTATCTGTCACTGCCAAGTAACATAACTCGATGAAACCTGGACTATACACAGAAGGAACTGCTACGGTATAGTACAGAAGGTAATTGAAAGAAATGCACATTGAGACGAACAGAAATGACAGTTTTATTCAAAGATAATAATTACACTGAAGTCACTGCGATGCATAATGTTCCTGAACATTACAAAAGGCGGGACATGGTTCTTAATGGGGGGTGTGATCACCATGGACGGCAACGCACGCCTTGCAACGTGCTCCCATGCTAGCCTTGAGGTTGGTAAGGAGTTCTTGCGCGTTCCATACCTCGATCAGCGTTGTTGACGTCTGGTGAATGGTCGCTGCTGCGTGTGAACGTGTTGCAGTACGTCTCCCTCACGCATCCCAAACGTGCTCGATGTTTTTAAATCGAGGGAAGACGCAGGCTGTCCCTTTCGCCGAACACCGTCTCGTTCTTGCCGAATATCCTCTCGTTTCAAGACGTTCGCTGTTCGATGAGATAGCACAGTGTCATCCATAAAAATGAAGTCAGTGCTGAATGCACCCCTGAAAAGATGCACATGAAGAAGTAGTATATTGTCACAGTAACTTCGACTGGATAAGTACACCGTGTTCAAAGATTTGGAGGTCAGTACGCCCAGGAAATACTATCCCCCCACAACATAACACCTCGACCACCAAAACAATCATGTTCGAGGCTGATGCTGCAGCCAAGGCCATAGTCCATCTCAGTCGGCCCGCCTCTTACTCTCTTCCCTCGCAAGATATTCGTAATTTTCTCTATCGGCGTATCACGCCACTTTGGCATGATCATTGGTGTTCGATTCATGGGAACAAACTCAGAGAAGTCAGATCTCTCCCAACAGCCCGGTCGACTTCCTCCCGGCCGTCTCGCCGTGAGGAAGTAATGTTTGCTCGGTTGCGAATAGGGCACTGCCGCTTTAGTCACTGCCACTTGTTGAGTTGTGACCCTGTACCCAGCTGTCCTTTCTGTAGCCAGCCATTAACAATCAAACATTTCCTGATCCTCTGCCCCTATTTTAGCCACTTACGTCTCAAGGTCGGGCTGCCACCCGCTTTGCCGGACACTTTTTCGGATGACCTGCGAGCTGTGGCTGGCGTTTTAAGTTTTTTTAAAAGCAGAAATATGACAAAAGAGATTTGATTTCTACCTGATGACTCCGGTGCCTTGTCACCGTCGTTTAGATATTCTTCCGCAACGTCTTGACGTTTTAGATTTGTTTTTTCTTCCTTTCTGTATTGGACCTCGAACAGTCTTTTACCCTCGCTGTCCCAGCATTCTATGGTTCTATACTGGGCACTTATGACCTTAGATGTTTTGCGCCCTAAAACCCCACACAAAAAAAATCATGTTCGACAATGGTCCTGGGTACATTATGTGTTCCCACATCTCGCTATATGAGCGTACATCCTGCATTGTTGAACATGGTTGTCTTGATGGTCCACATGTTATTGTGCGGGGTGTCATAACGCTGTATGGGTGTGCTAACCCAAATCTCTCAACACGGCACACTCATCGATCCACGTTATTGTGACAGTAGCCTTCCCATTATTTATCTCTTCAGGGGTGCATTTGGCCGTGACTTCATTTTTATGGATGACTATGCATGACTGCATCTAAGTGCAGTGGAGCAGCTCTTGAAACGAGGGGACATTTGGCGAATGGACTGGCCTGCCTGGTTCCTTGACTTAAATCCGATCGAGCACGTGTGGGGAGCATTGGAGAAGCGTATGGCAACATGTTCACCAACGACTATCCAGCAGTTGTCAGGTGCGCTGGTCGAGGTGTGGAACGTCCTACCACAAGACCTCCGAACCAACCTCGTGGCCCGCATGGGAGCACGTTGCAGAGTAGGCACTGCTGTTCATGACGATCACACACGCTATGAAGAATTATGCCTCGTCTTTTGTAATGTACAGGGCACCATCATTAATCGCAGTGACGTAAGTGTTTGTATTGTCTTTAAATAAAAGTGTCATTTCTGTTCGTTTTATTGCTCATTTCTTTCAGTTACACTGTAGCAGTTGTTTCTATGCTTGGTCAAAGTTTCAGTGAGCTATGTTTTTGTGGCAGTGGCACATCATGCGGAAGTTTTTAGACTTCATGAAAACCCACTTTAATGTTCTACAACTTTTATCTCATGAGTTTTGCAGCAGACCGTTCAATTCTCAGATATTGGACTATCAAGTAAATGTAGGAAAGTATACGTTAAAAAAGGAACAGAGAGATTATCAAACGGCGCACACTAGCCGTTCCTCTCTCCTACATAACATTACCTATGATAAACATTAAAAAAATACTCACCACGATAATGGAAACAATTTGCGCATTTCCAGGAAGAGCGACGACGACGGTAGTTTTAGGTTGCTGCCGTCTGAACGGGTGTCTTCTCACTGCGCCCAGCCTCAGCAAGTAAGACAGTTAGGGTCGCCCTCACGTGTGGAGAGCTCTACTTGAACTATCTAGGACTCCAGACAAACCACGTTCCATTGAGGCTCGGTCCCCACATTGGCGCTAATATCGTCGCCAGCCGCGCGGGATTAGCCGGGCGGTCTGAGACGCTGCAGTCATGGACTGTGCGGCTGGTCCCGGCGGAGGTTCAAGTCCTCACTCGGGCATGGGTGTGTGTGTTTATCCTTAGGATAATTTAGGTTAAGTAGTGTGTAAACTTAGGGACTGATGACCTTAGCAGTTAAGTCCCATAAGATTTCACATACACACATTATTGTAGCCATTGCTGGCTCATCGCTGCCGCATTATTCTCGCGCACTACGTTACGCTGGCAACAGCCGCAGTTTGAAAACACCCTAATTTTGAAATAAGGATTACATTGCAGTCGATTTTAAGATCACTTCTCCCTTCTTTTTTTAGCTTTGTGAACACTTCGGGAGGGGTTTGACCGCTCAAACCCTCCCTCTGGCTACGTCTGCGCCTATTGATGACGGCACAGATAGCCGTCCAAAGCTACAGTGCTTTGTTCGAAATACGGTGGCCTCTAACCGAGAAGAGTTTAATCAAGGCACCATTGACACCGGTATTCACTCCTTACAACGCGTTGAAGCTAGACGTTGAAAGCTCCAGTGTTTTACTCGAAATGACGTTGACTGTCGTTCTTTGGCCCTGATGACAATGGTAGAGATAGCTGTCGAAAGATAGAGAGTTTTATTCGAAACGATATTGACAGTGGTACCTTACTCTTGACGCCATATAAAACTCGATCTTTTCGTTTGGAGCGACATTCACAGTACTACTTTACTCCCAACGACGATGACGGAGATAGCTGTCAAAACCTCAAGTGTTTTATTCTCAACAACACTCCAGTGGCTTTACTACTCCTGATAATGATGACGGAGACAGCTGTCGAGCGCTCGAGTGTTTTATTCAAATTGACGTGGCTTGTAAATCAAGAAGACACGCCCAACTGTGGTATTTGCTCCTTATAATAGTGTTGGAGACAGCTGTCGAAAGCTCGAGTGTTTTACTCGAAATGACAGACTGTAGCTTTTTGATTCTGACGACGATGGCAGAGATAGCCGTCAATGGTAGAGTGTTTAATTCAAAACGATGTTGACAGTGGTTTTTTAATCCTTTTGGCTATGACATATAGCTGTTTGGTCTCTGTAATAAAAAAACTGAGTAGAAGGATCAACAAACGAATTTAAACTGTCCTGTGACGATCAAGAACGAAAAAAAGGTTTTATCTGAAATAACATTGACCATTTTTTTTCTTCTGATGACGATGATGTGGAAAGCAGTCGAAAGTTCGATCGTTTCATTCAAAATGATAATGACTGTGGATTGTTCCTCTCGATGCCGATGGTGGAGATAGCCGCCAAAATCTCGAGTGTTTTATTCGAAATCACGGCGCTTGGAACACGAGAAGAGTTTGTCCCGTATGCAGCTGACGGTGATATTTACTCCTGATGGCAATGGTGGCGTTAAAAGCTCAAGTGTTTTATTCTATATGATGTTGGCAATGGATTTTTTACTCCTGTCGATGATGGTGGAAACAGCCGCCGAGAGATCGAGTGTTTTATTCGAAGAGATATTCACAGTGGTTTCTTTCTCTTGACAGCGATAGTGAAGATAGCAGCTGAAAGCTAAGTGATTTATTCAAAACGACATTGACAGCGCTTTTGTACTTCTGACGGCGATGGCAAGTATAGCGATCAAAAATTCGATCGTTTTATTTGAAACGACATTGACAGTTGATTTTTACTCCTGGCATGATGGTGAAGATAGCCACCGAAAGTTCGAGAGTTTTATTCGAAACAACATTGACAGTGTTTTTTTACTCCTCACGACGATAGCAGGGAACTCGGGTTATCCGGCCGTGTCTCCAACAATCTGTCTGCGCTCCGCACCGAGCAGCGTACCAGTATTATTGCTTGATTTTACACCTGTCACAACAGGTCTGTGTCACGCTCCTCATGCATGCTTAGTTGTATTTAAGAAGTGTAAGATATTCTAAAGACTAAAAGTGACTAGAAATCAGAAAAGGAAACCCGTTGTGCGCACAATCGAACAGAAACTAAATTTTCTGTAAAGTCTTGACAAAGGTGAACCAATTGTTAAATTAGCCGTTGAAATGCGTATCGTTGTGACAACCATTAAAGACTGGGAAAAGAACCGAAAACATCTGAAGCTTTTTCGTTAACTGTAGATGGTGGAAATGTTTTAGAAACTAGAAAAGCATTGAAAAAATCAAACTTTGGGCCCTTGGATGACGCATGCGTAGCTTTGATTTTGTGAGGAAAGACGTAAGGGAACCCTACTATCAGGCATTATCATAAGAGAAAAAGCTATTCAGTTGCAGCAAAAACTTGGAGGTAAAGAAGACGTATTCCAAGCAAGTAAAAGGTGGTGGAGAAACCGTCACTGCTTTAGGCAAGTTGCTATTTCAGGTGAAAAACTTTCTGATGATGATGCAAGTAGGGAGTTTGTTGAAATAATTTGAAAAAAAGTAGTCTCAGGAAATAAACTGGTAGCTAATCAGTTATACGGTATTGACGAGACTGGACTAAACTATAAAACGCTCCCTCAAAAACCGTTGCCTCAAAGAACGAAACAGTCACAGGAACGAGTCTAGCAAAGGGCAGGCTGACAATCGCAGCATGCAGCATCGCAAGTGGTGAGCATAAATTGCCATTGTTCATAATCGGAAAATTTAAGAATCACGTCGGCATTTTCTGTTCATTACAACGCTAAAAATGGTGGTGGTAAGAATGATGTTTTGTTTAAAGAATAATTTTTTGATGTACACACATCAGAAATGTTTTGCATCACCTCCATTCACAGAGTTCCGGAAGCTGTACAGAAAACTGGAATAGAGATCAGCATAAACATCGTTTTCGCTCTTTTTATTGCTCATGAAAACCACACATTGCGTGTTGTACCACCATACAGCGAGACATTCAGAGGTGGTGGTCCAGATTGCTCTACACGCCGGTATCTCTAATACCCAGTAGCAGGTCCTCTTGCATTGATGCATGCTTGTATTCGTTATGGCATACTATCCACAAGTTCATCAAGGCACTGTTGGTCCAGATTGTCCCACACCTCAACAGCGATTCGGCGTGGATTCCTGAGAGTAGTTGGTGGGTCACGTCGTCCATAAACAGCCCTTTTCAATCTATCCCAGGCATGTACGATAGGGTTCACGTCTGGAGAACATGGCCACTCTAGTCGAGCGATGTCGTTATCCTGAAGAAAGTCATTCACAAGATGTGCTCGATGGCCGCGTGAATTGTCGTCCATGAAGACGAATGCCTCTCCATTATGCTGCCGATCTGGTTGCACTATCGGTCGGAGGATGGCATTCACGTATCGTACAGACGTTACAGTGCCTTCCATGACCGCCAGCGGCATACGTCGGCCCCACATATTGCCACCCCAAACCAGAGGGTACCTCCACCTTGCTGCACTCTCTGGACAGTGTGTCTAAGGCGTTCAGTCTGACCGGGTTGCCTCCAAACACGTCTCCGACGATTGTCTGGTTGAAGGCATATGCGACACTCATCGGTGAAGAGAAAGTGATGCCAATCCTGAGCGGTCCATTCGGCATGTTGTTGGGTCCATCTGTTGTACCGCGCTGGATGGTGTCGTGGTTGCAAAGTTGGACCTCGCCATGGACGTCGGGAGTGAAGTTGCGCATCATGCAGCCAATTGGGCACAGTTTGAGTCGCAACACGACGTCCTGTGGCTGCACGAAAAGCATTATTCAACATGGTGGCATTGCTGTCATGGTTCCTCCGAGGCATAACACGTAGGTAGCGGTCATCCACTGCAGTAGTAGCCTTTGGGCGGCCTGAGCGGGGCATGTCATCGACTGTTCCTGTCTCTTTTTATCTTCTCCATGTCAGAACAACATTTCTTTGGTTCATTCCGAAACTCCTGGACACTTCCCTTGTTAAGAGCCCTTCCTGGCACAAAGTAACAATGCGGACGCGATCGAACCGCGGTATTGACCGTCTAGGCATGGTTGAACTACAGACAACACGAGCCGTGTACCTCCTTCCTGATGGAATGACTGGAACTGATAGGCTATCGGATCCCCTCCGTCTAATAGGCGCTGCTTATGCATGGTTATTTACATCTTTGCGCGGGTTTAGTGACATGTCTGAACAGTCAAAGGGACTGTGTCTGTGATACGATACCCACAGTCAACGTCTATCTTCAGGAGTTCTGGGAACCAGGGTGATGCAAAACTTTTTTTGACGTATGTATTTGTGACGTCTGTTGAAAAATACTTGAAATCAATAAACCTTCACCCCGTGAATATTTATTGCTAGACAACGCCCCAGGCCACCCCTCGGTGTGTGAACTTCAACAAGGTGACATGAAAGCTACATTTTTGCTCCCCAAATGACTTCAATAATCCAACCAATGGGCAACGGTGTTACTGAGCAGTTAAAACGACGTTAGAGGAGGGAATAAGATAGCGCTTTGTTACAGAGAACACAAGAGGGTTGTGATCTTTTTGAAGCAATGAAAGGCCTCAAGGTAAGAGATGCAATTTATACAGTCGCTCAAGCTTGGCTAGAACTCAAGAAAAGAACTCAAAAAGCGTGGAATAAAGTTTATCGTAGCCTAAACCATGAGCAAGAACCTCCATAATCTAATGAGTCAGACTCTGAAGCTTTAGTCGCTGTTTTGCAAACCCTTCGGAATGATATCCAGCATATCTCTGTAGAGGAATGGGTAGCAGAAGGTTGCTGCTGTTACCAATGAAGAACGTGAAGATGATAAGATCATCGATCTTGCTTTGCAACAGTATAGTGTTGAGCAGGAGGAGTCAGATGATGAAGAAAAGGAAGAAGACGGAGAATCAGACACGCTGCAGCAAACGCTGCGCTGGAGACTGCCCTCAAATATTTGGAACAGCAAACGGGTGCAGCTACGGACATATTGTGGGCAAAGAAGTGGCGTGATGCAGTCGCAAAGTAAAGGTTTAAGAAACTGAAACAAAAAACATTTTACTCTTTTGAAAATTCCGTTTTCCTTTCTTTTTGCTAGGAATGCAATTTTTAATTTAATTTTGGTTTATTACCTCTCTTTGAGCTTTGTAAACGACTTGTTTTATTCTTAACAACAGTAAACGCAAGAAGATGGAGTGAAGACGGATGAAATCGGATAATGATGAGGAAATTAGATTCGAATATTAGACCCTTAAGGTAGTTTATGAGTTCTGCTATTTGGTCAGCAAAATAACTGACAATACCAGTAGTAAAGAGGATGTAAAATGCTCACTGGCAATAGCAAGAACAGCTGTTCTCAGAAAGAGAAGTTCGCTTACATCAACATGGATAGAAAACATTAAAGATAAGAAGTGTATAGAAGCTTTTGAAATGTAGTGTTAGAGAAGAATGCTGGATATTAGGTGGGTAGATAGGATAATCAACGAAGAGGTGGCAAATAGACGTCAGGAAGGAAAGGTCTTTATAGCACAACCTGACTAAAAGCAAGGAAGAGTTTGATAGGATATATCCTGAGTCATCAAGAAGAGTTGATCTGTAAATGGTGTGAAATTTGAGGGATGGAAAGAGGGTGGTCGGGCAAGAAAAATTGTAGAGGGAAGCCAAGGGCCAACTACAGTGATCAGGTTCAAGTGGACGTATGATGCAGCAGTTATGCAGAAATGGAGAGGCTTCTTCAAAACAAACTAGCATTTACCTTTGGGAAGAGACTGGTTGTGGAGTCTGGACTACAGAGGACGCCGACTGGTGTCTTTGAAGTCAGGGTATTGAGATCCTACACTGCGGTAGGAGTCTAGCAGGTGAAGTAAAGTAGCATCCCGTTATATATTCAAGTGCCACTTTCTGTGGAACTTTGGAAGCTATTGCTGTATCTTCTTACTTCGTAACTAAAAGCCAGCCAGCTCCATTCTCGCTATTTTTGAAGACAGAATAAGTTCCCATCCAGTAAACGAATGTAGGTCTATTTTTAACTGGTAAAGCTATGTAGTTCAGTAACTAGGTCAGTAAATGTGGTACTAGGCTGATAATCTAACAGTAAGTGCGTGGGATTCAATACTTCAGTGTTACTATGGTTTTTGTTTTCGTTTTATCTCTTCTTTTATGTCTGACAATGGTTCAAATGGCTCTGAGGACTATGGGACTTAGCCGGCCGAAGTGGCCGTGCGGTTAAAGGCGCTGCAGTCTGGAACCGCAAGACCGCTACGGTCGCAGGTTCGAATCCTGCCTCGGGCATGGATGTTTGTGATGTCCTTAGGTTAGTTGGGTTTAGCTAGTTCTAAGTTCTAGCGGACTAATGACCTCAGCAGTTGAGTCCCATAGTGCTCAGAGCCATTTGAACCATTTTTTGACTATGGGACTTAACTTCTGAGGTCATCAGTCCCATAGAACTTAGAACTACTTAAACCTAACTAACCTAAAGACATCACACACATCCATGCCCGAGGCAGGACAGGATTCGAACCTGCGACCGTAGCGGTCATGCGATTCCAGACTGTAGCGCCTAGAACCGCTCGGCCACTCCGGCCGGCCGTCTGACAATGTTTCGTTAACACGATAACTGACAAGTTGGGCTATGGTACAGGTTCCACGCTAAACTGCATAAACCACTTCTAAAGTAATGTTATTATCACCTGTTAGTCTTATTTGGTATGGGTCCCACATTTTTGAGAAATACTCGAAGGTGAGACTTCTCTTTTGTGGATGCCCCTTTAATTGTTCTTGGGGAATGTTGCTTTATAACCCTGGAAGTAGTTTCCCGTTCAATTTGGCTGTTCTATTTTTTCGAAAGCTGTTCTGTCTAACCTCAAGATCTCTGTCTTCACAGTAGCCCTGTATCGCTGTCAATGTTTTAGAATATTCTTATTTGGTTTGCATCCACAAATTGAGCGCATCAGTTATTTCATAGGCGTTGTCTTTCTCATGCACCGAAAAACATGACCTTTCAAATCAAATACATCACAGAAACTTTTAGGAAGAACGATTTTCTGCTGGCAATGAGATGTTCGTGGATCAATTTAACATGCGACACACGTGTTTGAAAACTTGCAAAACTCTTTAAACACTTTGGTATGAAATCTATTTTGAAAATTATCGCTACGATGGTGATTAAATTGCAAAGGTAGCAGAGGTACCGACCGGTTCATGCTTAACGGGAAAGCTGCTTTTCTTATGACGTCATTAATGTTAGCTAATCGACACCACATATACAAAACACTGCCAGTATTTCTCAAAGCCAATATCTCAGACTATCACTCGGCGTTAAATCCTGAGCTTTCTGGGGTCGCCGATTATGATATGCCGTATACTTTCTTCATAATTTTGCTAAATAATTTATATTTAACTGACGTTATATTTAATTCAATGCATTATGGATACCTGGTGCACCAAACGTTTTGTCTGGTAAATTGGCTGGTCGTCGAGCTACAGTAGCTAGTCGCCAAGTTGTAGTACCACGTTCAGTTGTGTCATTCATCCAATCACATGTATCTCTGTCAAATCTGCATTCTCCTTTCCTAACTGTAGCACGTACTGGAGTTGCTGAAAAATGTGGAAGTAAAAACATACTTTCAAATGAAAATACCTTAATGTGAAATGCATAGCAGTGTTCTAAATGACTAATTATAGAAGAAACTTTTGAAACATTTGATGTTTAAAAGGTATTCGAAAAGAACTGCTTACTTGAACAAGCACCATCAAATAATGTGATGTCATCAAAGCCTATAAAACCATTTGCTCTACTTGATCCCCAAGTACCTTCTATAATAATCTGTGAACAAAAGAGTCATTCATTAAGGTATATATATATATATATATACATAACATGTAGCAATATGTCTGCTGTGATACTTATGTATTAGATAAATGACATTAATGTGTTTAATCAAATGTCCTAACAGTAGAGCAGATATTCTGTTTGATTAGTCAATATTTTACTGGAGAAATTCAAGTAATTTGAACATTACAAATTTCAGCACTTACTTCTAACATGTGGTTCCAGTAAGAAGGTAATCAACTATCTGGTGTATACTTAATCTGCAAATTTACTAATTTAAGGGTCGTGTCTGAAAAAAATGAAACTGTCTACAATGAATGAAGTAGTTTAATTATGAAATATATTATTGGACTACTTTTTCTGTCCTGCCTACAGCGTACTAGAAAAAAAAAGACATCAGAGATTTCATCCCAGTATCGTAGGTTACCAAGAAACATACACTCCTGGACATTAAAATTTCAACTTCGTGAAAGTGGCATGCAACAAACTTTAAATTGCCATAGCACACTCTGCTTGCCCTACATATAATTTTTCTAATTGAATTTCCATAAATACCACTTTATGCATAATAGTTAGTTGTACTTTAATGTACATTGCTATCGTAGCTGTGTTATTACAATTATAATCTGTACATAGAAATTGTTTTATACAAGCAAAAAAATATAAAATTGCAAAACACAAAATGAGTTGTTGGATACTTTCGACAAATTTCCCTTTACACAGGTAAATCAAGGAATGTTTCCACCATCCAGTTTCCCAAGGATCAATCAGTGCTTGTTGTTTGTTAAAGTCTTCCGCCTGAAGACCAGCTGGATGCACCTCTACACACTGGATTGTTCTGTGCAAGCATCTTCATCTTTGAATAGCTACTGCAGCCAACATCCATTTGAACCTGCTTACTGTATCTATGCCTAGGTATTCTTCTACAATTTTTACCACCAGAATTTCAAAAAGTGTAGTCCAGTAAATATAGAAATGCTATAAACGTTGATTGCCTTTCTTTAACCTTTCTTGTAAGACACATCGTAGGGTTAGCAGTGCCTCGCGTGTTCCCAGATTCCTCCAGAACACAAACCGATGTTCCAACAAGGTTAGCTTCTACCAGTTTTTCCAGTCTTCTGTAAATAAATTGTGTAACTGTTTTGCAACCATGGCTTACTAAACTCGTGAAATTTCCAGTAGAAAAATTATATGTATGTCTGTTGCATGTCACCTTCATGAAATTGGAATTTGAATGTCCAGCAGCGTATCTACATCTACATCTACATTGATACTCCGCAAGCCACCCAACGGTGTGTGGCGGAGGGCACTTTACGTGCCACTGTCATTACCTCCCTTTCCTGTTCCAGTCGCGTATGGTTCGCGGGAAGAACGACTGTCTGAAAGCCTCCGTGCGCGCTCTAATCTCTCTAATTTTACATTCGTGATCTCCTCGGGAAGTATAAGTAGGGGGAAGCAATATATCCGATACCTCATCCAGAAACGCACCCTCTCGGAACCTGGCGAGCAAGCTACACCGCGATGCAGAGCGCCTCTCTTGCAGAGTCTGCCACTTGAGTTTATTAAACATCTCCGTAACGCTATCACGGTTACCAAATAACCCAGTGACGAAACGCGCCGCTCTTCTTTGGATCTTCTCTATCTCCTCCGTCAACCCGACCTGGTACGGATCCCACACTGATGAGCAATACTCAAGTATAGGTCGAACGAGTGTTTTGTAAGCCACCTCCTTTGTTGATGGACTACATTTTTTAAGCACTCTCCCAATGAATCTCAACCTGGTACCCGCCTTACCAACAATTAGTTTTATATGATCATTCCACTTCAAATCGTTCCGTACGCATACTCCCAGATATTTTACAGAAGTAACTGCTACCAGTGTTTGTTCCGCTATCATATAATCATACAATAAAGGATCCTTCTTTCTATGTATTCGCAATACATTACATTTGTCTATGTTAAGGGTCAGTTGCCACTCCCTGCACCAAGTGCCTATCCGCTGCAGATCTTCCTGTATTTCGCTACAATTTTCTAATGCAGCAACTTCTCTGTATACTACAGCATCATCCGCGAAAAGCCGCATGGAACTTCCGACACTATCTACTAAGTCATTTATATATATTGTGAAAAGCAATGGTCCCATAACACTCCCCTGTGGGACGCCAGAGGTTACTTTAACGTCTGTAGACGTCTCTCCATTGATAACAACATGCTGTGTTCTGTTTGCTAAAAACTCTTCAATCCAGCCACACAGCTGGTCTGATATTCCGTAGGCTCTTACTTTGTTTATCAGGCGACAGTGCGGAACTGTATCGAACGCCTTCCGGAAGTCAAGAAAAATAGCATCTACCTGGGAGCCTGTATCTAATATTTTCTGGGTCTCATGAACAAATAAGGCGAGTTGGGTCTCACACGATCGCTGTTTCCGGAATCCATGTTGATTCCTACATAGTAGATTCTGGGTTTCCAGAAATGACATGATACGCGAGCAAAAAACATGTTCTAAAATTCTACAAGAGATCGACGTAAGAGATATAGGTCTATAGTTTTGCGCATCTGCTCGACGACCCTTCTTGAAGACTGGGACTATCTGTGCTCTTTTCCAATCATTTGGAACCCTCCGTTCCTCTAGAGACTTACGGTACACGGCTGTTAGAAGGGGGGCAAGTTCTTTCGCGTACTCTGTGTAGAATCGAATTGGTATCCCGTCAGGTCCAGTGGACTTTCCTCTATTGAGTGATTCCAGTTGCTTTTCTATTCCTTGGACACTTATTTCGATGTCAGCCATTTTTTCGTTTGTGCGAGGATTTAGAGAAGGAACTGCAGTGCAGTCTTCCTCTGTGAAACAGCTTTGGAAAAAGGTGTTTAGTATTTCAGCTTTACGCGTGTCATCCTCTGTTTCAATGCCATCATCATCCCGTAGTGTCTGGATATGCTGTTTCGAGCCACTTACTGATTTAACGTAAGACCAGAACTTCCTAGGATTTTCTGTCAAGTCGGTACATAGAATTTTACTTTCGAATTCAATGAACGCTTCACGCATAGCCCTCCTTACGCTAACTTTGACATCGTTTAGCTTCAGTTTGTCTGAGAGGTTTTGGCTGCGTTTAAACTTGGAGTGGAGCTCTCTTTGCTTTCGCAGTAGTTTCCTAACTTTGTTGTTGTACCACGGTGGGTTTTTCCCGTCCCTCACAGTTTTACTCGGCACGTACCTGTCTAAAACGCATTTTACGATTGCCTTGAACTTTTTCCATAAACACTCAACATTGTCAGTGTCGGAACAGAACTTTTCGTTTTGATCTGTTAGGTAGTCTGAAATCTGCCTTCTATTACTCTTGCTAAACAGATAAACCTTCCTCCCTTTTTTTATATTCCTATTAACTTCCATATTCAGGGATGCTGCAACGGCCTTATGATCACTGATTCCCTGTTCTGTACATACAGATTCGAAAAGTTCGGGTCTGTTTGTTATCAGTAGGTCCAAGATGTTATCTCCACGAGTCGGTTCTCTGTTTAATTGCTCGAGGTAATTTTCGGATAGTGCACTCAGTATAATGTCACTCGATGCTCTGTCCCTACCACCCGTTCTAAACATCTGAGTGTCCCAGTCTATATCTGGTAAATTGAAATCTCCACCTAAGACTATAACATGCTGAGAAAATTTATGTGAAATGTATTCCAAATTTTCTCTCAGTTGTTCTGCCACTAATGCTGCTGAGTCGGGAGGTCGGTAAAAGGAGCCAATTATTAACCTAGTTCGGTTGTTTAGTGTAACCTCCACCCACAATAATTCACAGGAACTATCCACTTCTACTTCACTACAGGATAAACTACTACTAACAGCGATGAACACTCCGCCACCGGTTGCATGCAATCTATCCTTTCTAAACACCGTGTGTACCTTTATAAAAATTTCGGCAGAATTTATCTCTGGCTTAAGCCAGCTTTCTGTACCTACAACGATTACAGCTTCGGTGCTTTCTATCAGCGCTTGAAGTTCTGGTACTTTACCAACGCAGCTTCGACAGTTGACAATTACAATACCGATTGCTGCTTGGTCCCCGCATGTCCTGACTTTGCCCCGCACCCGTTGAGGCTGTTGCCCTTTCTGTACTTGCCCAAGGCCATCTAACCTAAAAAACCGCCCAGCCCACGCCACACAACCCCTGCTACCCGTGTAGCCGCTTGTTGCGTGTAGTGGACTCCTGACCTATCCAGCGGAACCCGAAACCCCACCACCCTATGGCGCAAGTCAAGGAATCTGCAGCCCACACGGTCGCAGAACCGTCTCAGCCTCTGATTCAGACCCTCCACTCGGCTCTGTACCAAAGGTCCGCAGTCAGTCCTGTCGACGATGCTGCAGATGGTGAGCTCTGCTTTCATCCCGCTAGCGAGACTGGCAGTCTTCACCAAATCAGATAGCCGCCGGAAGCCAGAGAGGATTTCCTCCGATCCATAGCGACACACATCATTGGTGCCGACATGAGCGACCACCTGCAGATGGGTGCACCCTGTACCCTTCATGGCATCCGGAAGGACCCTTTCCACATCTGGAATGACTCCCCCCGGTATGCACACGGAGTGCACATTGGTTTTCTTCCCCTCTCTTGCTGCCATTTCCCTAAGGGGCCCCATTACGCGCCTGACGTTGGAGCTCCCAACTACCAGTAAGCCCACCCTCTGCGACTGCCCGGATCTTGCAGACTGAGGGGCAACCTCTGGAACAGGACAAGCAGCCATGTCAGGCCGAAGATCAGTATCAGCCTGAGACAGAGCCTGAAACCGGTTCGTCAGACAAACTGGAGAGGCTTTCCGTTCAGCCCTCCGGAATGTCTTTCGCCCCCTGCCACACCTTGAAACGACCTCCCACTCTACCACAGGTGAGGGATCAGCCTCAATGCGGGCAGTATCCCGGGCAACCACAGTCGTAGTCCGATCAGGGGATGCGTGGGACGAGCTGGCCGTCCCCGACAAACCCCCATCCCGACCCCCACAGTGATGCCCATTGGCAACAGCCTCAAGCTGTGTGACCGAAGCCAACACTGCCTGAAGCTGGGAGCGAAGGGATGCCAACTCAGCCTGCATCCGAACACAGCAGTTGCAGTCCCTATCCATGCTAAAAACTGTTTTGCTAAGAACGTCTGAACTAATCTACAGAGAGCGCAAACAAATCGACAAAATTTAAACGGTTATTAAAATACAAGATTGCCTAGTAAATGCAGTAATGCTGCTACTTGCGCACTGCTGACACTGCTCGGCGGCGGAAGGAGACTAAGCGAAATTACACTATTACACTATTCAGGTACTAAAACACGATGCTACAACTCTCAAATACTATAATACGCCCGAAATTTATGAATTACACAATGCAAGTGCTTCTTGTGGAGCAATAGTGGGTTACTGGTTCCATTAAGACAGTGATGTCTGTTGAACGCTTTTGGTGACCAGTGTATACCGCCTAAGTGCTGCATAAAAAAGTTAGTGAACAAGATGGAGAGCCGTGATATATTGCTTGATAACCTACAATGTTGGGAATAGCTCTTTGATGTTTTACAGTACATTGTAAGCAGGACAGAAAAGTAGTCCAGCAATATGTTTGATAATTAAACTACGTCGTAAACTGTAGATAATTTTATTATTTTCAGACATGGCCCTTGCAGTAGTGAGTTCACACTTGTGAACATCAGCTTCCCTGGAATTGGAATTAGTATGTTGTTCTTAAATCTGAAAGTATTTCACCTGCCTCATGTTCAGGGTGTCCCACTAGAAACAGGCCCCACAAACATGTGTAGTAATTCCGCTGAAATTGCATAGTGTTATTTATGACGTTTGACGTGGCAACACTCCACTCTACAGCATCGTTTGACGCAACAGTGTGTTTCCCTGCATCGCTATGGCTGGAGTTCAGTGTTAAATGTTTAGTGAAAATGTATCGCTATTCTGTCGAAGAGCGCGTGCTTCTTGTGGAGCAATAGTGGGTTACTGGTTCCATTAAGACAGTGATGTCTGTTGAACGCTTTTGGTGACCAGTGTATACCGCCTAAGTGCTGCATAAAAAAGTTAGTGAACAAGATGGAGAGCCGTGAAACGGCGGGGGATGGCCGCTATTACCGGAAGAAAAAGTGACTGGCGTGAAACGATAGTTGACCTCTCCCACAAAGTCTGTTCGACGCTTATCTCAGGAATGTGGCACGTCACGAAGTACATGCTACAGAGCTGCGAAGAAAGCCGGCATATATCTATACAGGTGGTTCAGGAACTGAATTTCAATGACAAACACAAATGGAGCACATTTTGCCGTTGGTTTCAGCAATTTATTGCTCAGGGGCCAGGAATATTGCAGTATGCATGATTCAGTGATAAGGCGTAGTTCTACTTCTGCGGCTACGTAAACTTTCAGAATACACGTTTGTGGTTCAATGAAAATCCACATGCACTTGTCGAGTAGCTCCTGCATTCACAAAAGATTGGTGTGTTCTGTGCAGTATCACAGTGTCGCATCATCGGATCAATTTTTTCTCGTCTACTGTGACAAATGCAGTTTGCATCGAAATGTTTTGGGAATGTGTGACCGAGTTGGACGATGAAGAACTTGCCCTCAGCTGGTACCAACAAGATGGCGCCACGTGCCACACATCTCGAGTCACCTCGAATAATTTTTCCCTGGCAGAATGATTTCGCAAGGACTGTGGCCCCCAAGGTCACCTAATTTAACACCACCTGACTAACAGGCAAGGTATACAGAAACAAACCACACAATTTGGAAGATTTACAAGAGAACATCATCTGTGAAATCTAGGCAGTGACAGCAGAGATTCTGGCAGCTACATTCGAGGTATCGTGTTAAACTGGGTTTACTACAAGTCGAGGACAGTCACTTCCAGCACATTTTGTGATTCGCCTTTATTTCCCCATGAACAAGGTATGACATGCTCATTCCATTTTAGTTCCTGATTTTTATGCAAAATCTGTAAGTATAATTTAAGGAAATGTTTGTTTGTGGGACCTCTTTCGAGTGGGACACCCTGTATCTTTCACACCAGGTGAAATACACTCCTGGAAATTGAAATAAGAACACCGTGAATTCATTGTCCCAGGAAGGGGAAACTTTATTGACACATTCCTGGGGTCAGATACATCACATGATCACACTGACAGAACCACAGGCACATAGACACAGGCAACAGAGCATGCACAATGTCGGCACTAGTACAGTGTATATCCACCTTTCGCAGCAATGCAGGCTGCTATTCTCCCATGGAGACGATCGTAGAGATGCTGGATGTAGTCCTGTGGAACGGCTTGCCATGCCATTTCCACCTGGCGCCTCAGTTGGACCGCGTTCGTGCTGGACGTGCAGACCGCGTGAGACGACGCTTCATCCAGTCCCAAACATGCTCAATGGGGGACAGATCCGGAGATCTTGCTGGCCAGGGTAGTTGACTTACACCTTCTAGAGCACGTTGGGTGGCACGGGATACATGCGGACGTGCATTGTCCTGTTGGAACAGCAAGTTCCCTTGCCGGTCTAGGAATGGTAGAACGATGGGTTCGATGACGGTTTGGATGTACCGTGCACTATTCAGTGTCCCCTCGACGATCACCAGTGGTGTACGGCCAGTGTAGGAGATCGCTCCCCACACCATGATGCCGGGTGTTGGCCCTGTATGCCTCGGTCGTATGCAGTCCTGATTGTGGCGCTCACCTGCACGGCGCCAAACACGCATACGACCATCATTGGCACCAAGGCAGAAGCGACTCTCATCGCTGAAGACGACACGTCTCCGTTCGTCCCTCCATTCACGCCTGTCGCGACACCACTGGAGGCGAGCTGCACGATGTTGGGGCGTGAGCGGAAGACGGCCTAACGGTGTGCGGGACCGTAGCCCAGCTTCATGGAGACGGTTGCGAATGGTCCTCGCCGATACCCCAGGAGCAACAGTGTCCCTAATTTGCTGGGAAGTGGCGGTGCGGTCCCCTACGGCACTGCGTAGGATCCTACGGTCTTGGCGTGCATCCGTGCGTCGCTGCGGTCCGGTCCCAGGTCGACGGGCACGTGCACCTTCCGCCGACCACTGGAGACAACATCGATGTACAGTGGAGACCTCACGCCCCACGTGTTGAGCAATTCGGCGGTACGTCCACCCGGCCTCCCGCATGCCCACTATACGCCCTCGCTCAAAGTCCGTCAACTGCACATACGGTTCACGTCCACGCTGTCGCGGCATGCTACCAGTGTTAAAGACTGCGATGGAGCTCCGTATGCCACGGCAAACTGGCTGACACTGACGGCGGCGGTGCACAAATGCTGCGCAGCTAGCGCTATTCGACGGCCAACACCGCGGTTCCTGGTGTGTCCGCTGTGCCGTGCGTGTGATCATTGCTTGTTCAGCCCTCTCGCAGTGTCCGGAGCAAGTATGGTGGGTCTGACACACCGGTATCAATGTGTTCTTTTTTCCATTTCCAGGAGTGTAGTTTGGTCATGACTGGCTCTCCCAAAAATCTCAATAATTCTCGTCTACCCCGTGGGCCTTTTTTCTACACCTACATCTACATACATACTCTACAAGCCACCATAAGCTGCGTGACGGAGGGTACCATGTACCACTTCTAGTCGTTTCCTTTCCTGTTTCACTCGCAGACAAAGGAGGGAAAAACGATTGTCTTTATATCTTGGCATAAACCCTAATTTCTCATGTCTTATCTTCGTCATCCTTACGCGAAATGTGTGTTGGCAGTAGTAGGATCATTTTGCAGTCAGCTTCAAATGCTGGTTCTCTAAATTTTCTCAATAGTGTTTCTCGAAAAGAACGTCGCCCTCCCTCCAGGGGTTTCCATTTTGGTTCCCGAAACAGCTCCATAACACTTATGTGTTGTTTGAACATATCGCTAATAGGTTTTACCAGCCTGCCTCTGAATTGCTTTGATGTCTTCCTTCAATCCGACCTGGTACGAATCCCAGACGCTCGAGCAGTACTCAAGAACAGGTCGTACAAGCGTCCTATATGTGGTCTTCTTTACAGGTGAACCACTCTTTCCTAAAATTCTCCCAATAAACCGAATTTGACCGCTCACCTTTCCTACCACAGTTCTCACATGCTTGTTTCAACTCATATCACTTTGCAACGTTACGCCCAGATATTTAAACGACTTGTCTGTGTTAATCAGGACATTACTAATGCTTTATCTGAACATTACGGGTTTGTTTTTCTTGCTCACCCGAATTATCTTACATTTTTCTACATTTAAAACCAGTTGCCAATCATCACACCAACTAGAAATTTTGTCTAAGTCATCTTGTATCATCCTACAGTCACCCATATTCGACATCTTCCTACGTACCACAGCATCATCACCAAAAACCGCAGACTGCTGCCGCCAGATCATTTACGTATACAGAAAATAATAGAGATCCTATCACACTTCGCTGGGGCACCCCTGATAAAACCCTTTTCTCTGATGAACACTCTCCGTCGAGGGCAACATACTAGATTCTATTACTTACGAAATCTTGGAGACACTCACATACCTGGGAACCTATTCCACATGCTTGTGCCTTCCTTAATAGTCTGCAGTGGGGTATCGTTTCAAATGCTCTTCGGAAATTTACAAATATGGAATGTACCTGTTGCCCTTCACTCATCCAGACTTGATGTATACCATGTGAGAAAAGGGCAACCTGAATTTTACACGGACGATGCTTTCTAAAACCGTAATAATTCGTGGACATGAGCTTCTCAGTCTCTAGAAAATGTGTGGAACTCAGATTATGTTATAGAATTTTGCAGCAAGTCGACGTTATGTATGTTGGCCAGTAATTTTGAGCGTCTCCTCCTTTAGTCTTCTTACATACAGGAGTCACCTGCGCTTTTTTCTAGTCGCTGGGGCTTTGCGCTGGGCGAGAGATTTGCGAGAAATTCAAGCCAGGTAAGGGGCCAATACCGCATGGTACTCCTCGTAAAACTAAAATGGGATTCCTTCCGGACCTGACGACTTATTTATTTTCAACTCCTTCAGTTGTTTCTCTACGCTGGGGTTGCTTATTACTATGTCGTCCATACGGGACTCTGTGCGATGGTCAAACGACGCTATGTTTGTATGATTCTCCTGGTTGAAAAATTCCTTAAATGCGAAGTTTAAAACTTCAGCTTTCGTTTTGCTATTTCAACTACCACACCAAACTGATCAACGAATTAATGGATAGAAGCCTTAGAACCGCTTAGCGATTCTTCATAGGACCAAAATTTTCTTGGGTTCTTGGCCAGATCTTTTGCTAAGGTAGTTGTATGCTTCGTTCACCGATCTTATCACAGACGCACGAATCTCTACTGACTTTTGCCTGTCGTCATTTGCGCGTTCTCTTTTGAACCGAGAGTGCAACAGTGTTTGCTTCCTCAGCATTTTCTGAATTTCGTTGCTAAACTACTGTACGTTTTTTGGACGGAATCAACCTACTTCGTACACACTTGTCTAGAGCACGATTTACAGCCTGGTTAAACTTTGTCCATAATTCCTCTATGTCTATCAGGCTGGAACTAAATGAGCGCAAATCATTGTCTAAAAGAGAAGTTAACAACTGCTCATCTGTTTTCTCTATCAGTAACACTCACTTAGTTTTCTTGACTGATTTATTAACTTTCGTAAACGTAGTCGCTATGAGGACATCATAATCACTAAACATAAACTCTATATTGATGCCATAGATAAGATCCGTCTATTTGTAGCTACAAGGTACAAAATATTTCCATAGCATGTGGCTTGCCGAACTAGCTGCTCAAGACAGTTTTCAGGGAAAGTGTTCAAAGCTGCTTCGCAAGACTGACTGCCTGTACCCCTGCAATGAATCCATAGATGTCCCAATGCATACTCAATAGGTGAAAGTCGCCTCCAACTAGTGGTGTATGATTTAGATATTTACGCGCTACTTACCGTAGAATTTCTTTGAGTGACCCTGAAACTGCCGGTAAAAAGATTCAATAATTAACTTGGTTTCACCTGAACCTGTTATTCGCGACCAGGTAACTTCACTCTCACATTCAATTTGAACCACAATAGAGACAAACAATACTCTTGTCGACTGTCCTTCCGATAAACTTCCATGATTTGTTAAATATCTCAGAGCTTTCTACTTCTAGTTTTAGCCAGTTCTCGGTCCCAAGAATAATTTGAGCTTGAGAACTTTCCTGGAGAGCAATAAGTTCAGGAACTTTGTTACGCATACTTCTCCAGTTTAGGGATAAAGTTTTGACAGTCGAAGTGTTTACTCTGAACACAACCTGATTTCACCGGAGAGTATTCATCAGAGTACCTCGAACTATCTCCTAGCCTAAAAAACCTCCATGTGCACACATACTCTGCTACCCGAGTAGCTGCCCCCTTTGTCTACTGTATTCCTGACCCGTCAAGGGGAGTCCTACAGTTCCCTATCCGATAGTGCAGGTCTAACAATCTGCAGCTAAGGGTGTCAAAGAGCCTACAAAGCCTTTGAGACCCTTCACTTAGCCCCAAAGGAAAGGACCTCGATCAGTTCTACGAACATTGCTGGAAATTGCAAGTTCTGCTTGCACCCTGCGTGTGAGGCCAGCTGTCTTGATCACCTTAGCTAGTCGCCTGTGTGAACTGAGGATGTCCTCAGAACTCATGCAACAGACGTCGTTGGTAGCGACGTGAGCCACAATTTGCAGACAACAGCACCCTACATACTCAATAGCTACAGGCAAGACTGCTTCCACATATCAGATGAGGCTGTCGGCAGACATACTGAGTGCACATTGGCTTTCTTTCCAGCCTTGAATGCTACCTTCCTAAGGGGCTCCATGAAACACCTAACGTTAGAGCTCCTGATAACTAGCAGGCCCCTGTCCCTGTGTGTCTGCTTGGATGCTTCTGAAGGAATGGTCACCTGCTCTCTCACAGGGTGTAGGTGAGCTCAGATGTCCAACCTCAGTAGTAGGGTAAGGAGAGAACGAGTGCACTGTGTGTCACTGAAGACGTCATTGATGAGCCGTGGGAGTCCCTCACCCCCAGCTCCCTCCATCCCAACACTCCTCCTCTAATGAAAGTCAATTGCCCTATGTATAAAATGGTGGGAAGTTCAAATTTTGCTGGGAAATTCAAAACTGGCGGGATTTTCAGAAGACGGGTGAAGTGACCGCGTGGTTTGAGGTGTCATGAGCTGGCCGGTGTGGCCGAGCGGTTGTAGGCACTTCAGTCTGGAACCATGCGATCGCTACGGTCGCAGGTTCGAATCCTACCTCGGGCATAGATGTGTGTGATGTCCTTAGGTTAGTTAAGTTTAAGTAGTTCTAAGTTCTAGGGGACTGTTGACCTCAGATGTTAAGTCCCAGAGTGCTCAGAGCCATTTGAACCATTTTTGTTGCGCCATGTCATGGATTGGGCGGCCTTTCCTGCCGGAGGTTCGAGTCCTTCCTCAGGCATGGGTGTGTGTGTTGTTCTTAGCATAAGTTGCTTAAGTTAGTTTAAGTAGTGTTTAAGTCTACAGACCAATGACCTCAGCAGTTTGGTCCATTAGGAATTGATATACATTTTTGATTTTCAGAAAATAGCCAAACTGTGCTAGTGTGGAAGTAGGGCTGTTGTTGTCCTAAGTACAAATGGACAGGAAATTCAAAATGGTGCATGCTCATTGACTTGGAATACTGGGACAGGGAATCTGAGACTTGTAATATTGGCACAGTCAGAATACAAGATGAGGAGGCAAGATGGCTGACCTCGGTAAAATACGGCTGACACAAGATGACTGAACTGGAATTCTCGTGCAGTGCTAGTATGACATCACAACCTAAGACTTGGAATATTGGTGCAGTCTTGCTATGTCAGAATATACGATGGCGATGTAAGATTGCCGACCTGAGATACTGACCCTGGTTGTATGACATCACAATTCTGCTCAGACCTGTTGTACCACATATAACAGTGTGGAATTCTGGGATACTGGCACAGACTTGAGATACTGGTATAGGTTCTATGACATCAGAATCGAAGTTCTAGGATACCGGCATGACAACTTCTGAGATAAAGGATGTTTTCACAGGTCCAACCCTGTCTGCAAACCTATTTGACATGTTTCCCTCAGCCGGCCGGTGTGGCTGAGCAGTTCTAGGCGCTTCAGTCTGGAACCGCGCGACCGCTACGGTCGCAGGTTCGAATCCTGCCTCAGGCATGGATGTGTGTGATGTCCTTAGGTTAGTTAGGGGACTGATGACCTCAGATGTTTAGTCCCATAGTGCTCAGAGCCATTTTTTTTGTTTGTTTCCCTCAGTTGCTGTTCACTCAGAGGTGTGTGATCATTGCTTCTCCTAATTAAATTTGGTTCTTTCCACTTTATAACTTTGACATCACACCCAGAGTGAAAGGCTCACAACCAGAGGTGTATGGTTACTTACAGAATGCCTGCATACTGCTTCTCCGAACTCCAGTTCCTCTTACTCGTCCTGGAGTCGCAGTGGTGACAGTTCTGTGCACAGAGACGTGACATGCATACTGTTGATTCAACTGCCTCACACGAAGTGGAGGACAGCACTGCAGCCACAACCCTTGTCCTAAGTTTAACTCCACGTGAGCTATGTTTAAAAAAACTGCAGTGAATAGGATAGCAACAATTCATCTTCGTTTAAACAAGGCCAGGAACAAGTCCCCTTTCCACAGTCACAAAATTCTTGGTCAAAAAGTCCACCCAAAGCCGCTAAGAGCCAGGTCACTGCACACCACTGCCAACATTGGAAGACAGGGTTTCTGGGCTCGCCATGTCAGGTAAGCCATGAGACTCTCGAGTTAAAATGATGAGAAACATGAAAATAGTTGTTCTTTACCGCAAGCATGGGGTAACAGCAGAGGGAATGAGAGAGGAAAGCTGGGCTTGAAAACAGTAGAGAATAGCTCGAGCCAAGTCTACTCACTAGAGAATGTGCTGCTATATTTACCATTGAGAAGCACTAGACAGTTGCCCCAGCCAAGTCTGTTCAATAGGGAATAAGAGAGGAATGCTGGGACAGCTAGTGGCAAGCACCAATAACCTGTTGTTGTTGTTGTGGTCTTCAGTCTTGAGACTGGTTTGATGCAGCTCTCCATGCTACTCTATCCTGTGCAAGCTTTTTCATCTCCCAGTACCTACTGCAACCTACATCCTTCTGAATCTGCTTAGTGTATTCATCTCTTGGTCTCCCTCTACGATTTTTACCCTCCACGCTGCCCTCCAATACTAAATTGGTGATTCCTTGATGCCTCAGAACATCTCCTACCAACCGATCCCTTCTTCTGGTCAAGTTGTGCCACAAACTTCTCTTCTCCCCAATGCTATTCAATACTTCCTCATTAGTTATGTGATCTACCCATCTAATCTTCAGCATTCTTCTGTAGCACCACATTTCGAAAGCTTCTATTCTCTTCTTGTCCAAACTATTTATCGTCCATGTTTCACTTCCATACATGGCTACACTCCATACAAATACTTTCAGAAACGACTTCCTGACGTTTAAATCAATACTCTATGTTAACAAATTTCTCTTCTTCAGAAACTCTTTCCTTGCCATTGCCAGTCTACATTTGATATCCTCTCTACTTCGACCATCATCAGTTATTTTGCTCCCCAAATAGCAAAACTCCTTTACTACTTTAAGTGTCTCATTTCCTAATCTAATTCCCTCAGCATCACCCGACTTAATTAGACTACATTACATTATCCGTGTTTTGCTTTTGTTGATGTTCATCTTATATCCTCCTTTCAAGACACTGTCCATTCCATTCAACTGCTCTTCCAAGTCGTTTGCTGTCTCTGACAGAATTAGAATGTCATCAGCGAACCTCAAAGTTTTTATTTCTTCTCCATGAATTTTAATACCTACTCCGAATTTTTCTTTTGTTTCCTTTACTGCTTGCTCAATATACAGATTGAACAACATCGGGGAGAGGCTACAACCCTGTCTTACTCCCTTCCCAACCACTGCTTCCCTTTCATGTCCCTCGACTCTTATAACTGCCATCTGGTTTCTGTACAAATTGTAAATAGCCTTTCGCTCCCTGTATTTTACCCCTGCCACCTTTGGAATTTGAAAGAGAGTATTCCAGTCAACATTGTCAAAAGTTTTCTCTAAGTCTACAAATGCTAGAAACGTAGGTTTGCCTTTCCTTAATCTTTCTTCTAAGATAAGTCATAAGGTCAGTATTGCCTCACGTGTTCCAGTGTTTCTACGGAATCCAAACTGATCTTCCCCGAGGTTGGCTTCTACTAGTTTTTCCATTCGTCTGTAAAGAATTCGTGTTAGTATTTTGCAGCTGTGACTTATTAAACTGATAGTTCGGTAATTTTCACATCTGTCAACACCTGCTTTCTTTGGGATTGGAATTATTATATTCTTCTTGAAGTCTGAGGGTATTTCGCTTGTTTCATACATCTTGCACACCAGATGGTAGAGTTTTGTCAGGACTGGCTCTCCCAAGGCCATCAGTAGTTCCAATGGAATGTTGTCTACTCCGGGGGCCTTGTTTCGACTCAGGTCTTTCAGTGCTCTGTCAAACTCTTCACGCAGTATCATATCTCCCATTCCATCTTCATCACCAATAACCTATAACCCACAAGACACTTTCCCACTCCCACTCCCACTCCCACTCCCACTCCCACTCCCACTCCCACTCCCACTCCCACTCTGGATGGAATTTGAAAATTAAGAGATGCACATTTATCCTCTTGACAGTGGACACCTGGGCACGGGGCGGGGTGGAGGAGGAGGAGGAGGAGGAGGGAAAAAAATGAAAAGAAGAGAAAGAAGAGAAAAGGCAGAAGCATTAGGGTATTATGCTTGGATAAATCTCCACAAAAATAAATTTTGGGTGGAATGGACTGTAGCTATTTGCTGACAATAACATAACCAACATCACAGAGCCATCAAACATGTGAACTTTTATGTATCAGGCGTGTGCCGACAGCATTTGAGAATCAAACAGGCTTATACTTATTTACAGCCCAAATCGTAGCCATCAAAAACATGGTAAATATAGACAATGAAAAACAGTGACATCTTACAAGAGTAAGAGCGTGTATGCTTCGTATTTGAAGCATTTAAACACAAAAAAATTTCAGCTGTATCAGATGCTAGACCTCAGCGCACCCTGTCGACATGGTTCAGAGACTAGAGGTGAATAGAACCTGAGTCTTCCATCTAATGGGGAGTATGACGTTCCCAGCATACTGGGGGTGTGAATTACGTGATACAATGCAAAGCCTTACTGACAGGACCCTGTGTGCTGGCTCTCCAAGCAGGCAGCTGGTGGTTGAGAGCTCTCACTCCATGAGCTGCAGTGGGCTTCACTAACATCTTCTAAATAATTCTCTTTATAATACTAAACAGTGTTCCACTTCACATCAGGCTCTGTCCGCTCCCCTCTCCTCTACCTCCTGTACATGGCAGATATGACCAAACCCCTTCCTCCAGTCCACCTCCTGCAGTATGCCAATGACACCATTTTTCTTGCCCCCACTCCTACCCTTCAACGGTTCCAACGCCTTCTCCAGAATCACCTAGACCTTTTTGCCGCACTGTGTAACCAGTGGCTCCTTAAAATCAATCCTTCCAAGACGCAGGCATTTATCATAGGTCATACCACTCGCTCTTTCCGGCTCCTGGATTGTTCTCTTACCATCTGCACACGTCCGGTCTGCCTCTTCCCCACCTTCACCTACCTTGGACTCACTATTGACCATCACCTCACCCGGATCTGTCTCCTTAAACTCCTCTCTGGCCAGACGTGGGGGTTGAAATCCATGTGGATCCTCTATGACCTGATTCCTTTCCACCATCTGCTCCTTTTCCTTGAACATATCCACGTCATCTACACCTCCCGCCAACTTGATCCCCCTCATCCCCTGGTCGCTCCTCTCCTCTCCTCTCCAACCCCTGCCCTCTGCCATGCCTTCACCATTGTGTCCCCCCCAACCCTCCGACTCTACACCCTTCATCTCCTTTCCCAAGGTGGCTCCCATCACCTCCTCCTCCCAAATGATGCCCTCTCTCCTCCCATTTATCCCTCCTATCAACTCTGATCCTCACTTCCCCCTCCCTCCCTCTGTCCTTCTCCTGGGCTCCCTCTCCCACCTTCTGTCCTGTTTTTTCCCTGCCTACCCTCCCTCTGACTGCCTTCTCTCCCCCGAGTCCTTTTGCTTTCCCCTCCACTACCTTCCCCAATCCTTCTGCTTCCACTCTGTCCCCCTTTTTTCTATGTCCTCTCCCTCTATCAGTCCCCCCCCCCCATTTTCCTCGCCACCCCCCTTTTTTCCGGGTCCTCCTCCGCCCCATCTGCCGCCGTGTCGCCTCTGTAGTGCTGTGTAAAGTGAATGTTCAGTGCTGTGTGTCCGTTATCAGTGTTGCGAACAGCCACTATACTGTCACTAGTTGTGTTTTTATCTCGTGCGAACAGAAACCAGACTGTCGCCATGTTTTTCTAATTGTGCCTGTCTACTTACTGCATGTCTTCATCCGTATTGTCAACGCCGTGTTTTTATATTTTAAATTCCGCAACTTTCCGCCATTTTACAGTTTTATTTACAATGTCACTGTTTTATCACCTGTTTTTATTTTTTGTTTATATTCTCATTACGTTTTTCAACTTTTCTCTTGGCTGTAGAACGTCCTATTACGTTGCCACCACCGCGCCCCCCCCCCTTTACCTACACCAGAAGACATGGTCTGGGGTGCGATTTCGTGTGACAGCGGGAGCATCTTCGTGGTTACTCCACGCACCCTGACTGTAAACTTGAACTTCAGTGAGGTGATTCGTCCTTTTGTGCTGCCACTCATGAAGGAATTCCATGGTGTGTTTTCCAACAGGGTAACGCTCGCCCACATACCGTTCGATCACTAGATCTGTCTCCAACCGAGCACATAGGAGACGTTATCGGACGTCCACTCCATCGTTATCCGCAACCAGCATTAACCGCCGCTGGATTGACAGACCAAGTGCAACAGGCGTGGAACTCCATCCCACAAACTTGACATCAGACACTCGTGCAACACAATGCATGCACGATTGTGTGCTTGCATCCAACATTCTGTTGGTTATACCGGTTAATGTACCAGCATTTCACATTTGCAGTGACTTACCTCACGCTGTGATCTTGTAATGTTAATCACTTACATATGTCACCTAGACAAATGTATTCCCCCAAGTTCATTACGCTACATTAATTACTTTTTGGTGTTGCGATTTTTTACCGTCAGTGTATTTCTCAGACGAGTTTAAGGAGGCAATTAAAGACTTGGTAATGGAGGGGATCTTCATCAGCTGCAAGGCGACGATGAGAACTGTGATGACTAGAGAACATTTTTATTGTATGGAAGAGGTTTTTGTTAAATTGACCAGAAATTTTATGTAAGAATTAGTCACTTTTTCTGTACGTGACAAATTATGTGGATGGTTCGAACATTATGCATTTCAGTTAGATTACTAAATAACCAAAATCAGATAGCCAAACCATTAATTGAATGTGGTACTTAATATATTTGCTCAGCGTAAAGTTATATTTTTTTCAGTATATCCAGGGATACTAAATAGCATTTCAGTTTAGTCTGCATTAACCGAAAATTATTTCACAAAAACTATTTGTATGTAATATAATCATACTACCCTTTGATTGGTAACATTTCCCATGCATTCGTGAAATAGGTCTTGCAAATGGTGCTGGGACGACGAAAATCAAAAACAGTCTTGACCGAAAAATAAATAAGCAGTTTATTAGCACCTAGTCCAAAGACTCGTTTACTCTTTTCGAACTTGAATTCAAATGTTTCAGCTGAAATGAAACGATCGTGTGGCGTTATTGGCCAAGGTTGTTCGGCCGCCTGGTACAATTAACAATGTTGTACGAATATTACACACTCCTTGTATCTACGGGTATTTTAGTGACTATTACTTTATTTTTATTATATCGTTTTTCAGAAGTAAAATTTTAAGATAAAATAGGGCTACATACATTGTAGTTGTTAGGTTGCAGAATACGAGCTTGTGCATAATGCCATTCTGGTCCTTGGTGGTTATATAGACGCCATATTGGAAGTGTAGTAGTGCCAGACTTGTCCATGGTTCTCGTATAAACAGTTAATGCTCCCAAGCTTGGACCAGTGTTATCTATAAAAGGCTCGTTCAAAACATACCTGTAAAAACGAAAGAACAGTAGTTGATGAAGTTGTCTTAAACATTGTCTTAGTGCTTAATGGTGGAAATGATGTTCATTCAATGTAAACACATAACCCAAAACTGAAAACTAATGTAGTCAGAGAAACAAGAAAGTTGCTAACTGTGAAAGCTAAAATATTTTACATCTACAGCAATATATGACAGTAAGTACTGCACCTTCAGTGGAAATCTGGAGTGACATTGCAGAGATAATACCAAGTTACTGAGTTCGTTGGATTGAGAGCTGGAGGAAATACGAAGCAACAATCAAAAGAATCCACTATGGCTTCAATTAAAGAGCAATTAGCAGAATGTCTCTTACTTCACAATGAGATAGAAAATGCATGCTCCTGACTCTCACATTACAATGTGACATAAATGTGCCTGACTGCAGCAAATAATTCCTTTCAATATCTAAATATAACATGTACAGTATCTGATCAGTAGCATCCAGAAAAGCCGGTATAAAGAGGAATTGATAACTAAATGACAGAAGAGGCAAACCAGCCTGTATAAAAGGAGGCGAGGAGTATTCTCTTGGCCGTAGAGAAGCAGTAACAGAACATGGGTCGGTCATGAGACCTCAGTGACTTTCAGTGTGGACTAGTCACTGGATGTCACCTGAGCAACAAGCTAACCATGGACATTACAGTCCTTCTAAAGCTGTCCCAGTCAACTGGTAGTGATAAGACTGTGAAGTTGAAACGCGAAGGAACAAACGCAGCTAAACCAAGATCACACAGACCTCATGTGCTGAAGGACAGGTATCGACTAAAATTGCATGAAATCAGCGTACGGAATAACACGAAAGTTCCAGTGTACTACCAGCAGTCCAACTAGCACAATGACCCTGTGTAGAGAGTTAAAACAAGTATGGTACAACTGAAGCGCAGCTCCTCATAAGCCAGATATTTTTGTTGTCACTGCTAAGCCACGCTTGAGGTGGTGTGAAGAGCGACTGGAAAGAGTGATTTGGACTTATGAATCATCCTGTGACAATCCGATGCACCGGTTTGGGTTTGCCGACAACATTACCTGACATCATGTGCAGTGCCTTCAGTGAAATACGGAGTTGGCGTTACGGTATGAGGGCGTTTTCCGTGGTTAGGGCGTGGTCCCATTACTATGCTGAAGAAAACACTAAATGCGGAGGGATGTACTGTGTACGGCGCAGAGTGGAAGAACAGTGCGTAGACGATGATTCTTCGTATTAGCATGACAGTATATTCTGCCATAAAGCATCATCTGTTAGGCAGTTGTTTCTGGGCAATAACAAGCCTGAAATGGACTGATCTGTCACGAAATTGGACCTGAATCCTTTGGAACACCTCATGGATAAGTTAGAAATTCGACTTCGCTCCAGACCTCAGCGTCCAACACGATTAAATTCCCTGGTTTCGGCTCTTGAGGAAGAATGGGCTGCCATTCTTCTACAGACAAATCAAGCACCTCATTGGAAGTGTCCCCAGCAGAGTTCAAGGAGTCATAAAAGCGAAGAATGGACACACCACTTTTTATTGTCCACTCACAAGTGTCCATATACTTTTGATCACATGTTGCAGGTAGTACACATAGTTGTGTCTGGTGCATATTTTTAAGAGTTCCAAGAAATGTTAGCTGTCATTTCTGGTGTGAGCTCTATATTTAACAACTGGAAACTAAATAGAGACATCTGAATTGTGAATTTTCTGATCGAAGGAGTGCAACACCCATTTCCAAGCAAAAATATCAGTTCTGGTGGATCTAAATACTGAAGAAATTTCGGAAACGCACCGGATCACCTGTTAATCATCCAGCTACACTCCTGAAAGCTCATCAGACAAGCAAGATGAGTCTCGAACCACGGAAGTTCAGTCGGACTTACCTATAAAATACCAGTAGCTTGATGTCCCCAAGGAAAATATCTTACGTTCTTTTTCATTCCTATTAAAAGGACATCAACTAAAATACAATTTCTAATTCATAGCTTTTATTGTGGATGGCTTTATTTTTGGCTATTCACATAGTCTAAAATCAATGTGACATCTGAGAGTCTTGTAAATTCACCTTTTTCTAATTAACCGAAGTGACGTCTGTGGGAGTCTATGGTGGTCACTGAACCTTCAGAAGCTAATGACGTTGTTAAATATCGAATTTCACGAAATGTATTTCTGTTAAACATGTAAGATACTAAGATAAGAGCTTGAAAGTTTTGTGTGGACTTAAATGTACGAGCAGAATGATGAGGATACAGCGAGGTCTTTACAATCGTAACCTGACAAAATCTTTATTCTATACTAGCTAGTTTACGACTACATTGTTTATTATTAGGAATGGCCAGTTCCTTCGTGCGCCTTGCTTGCTCTCCAATATAGAGGCTTTCAGCTGGTAGCAGTAAACTATGGAACCAGCACCATGTGCATCGTAATTGTAAGCAACGGATGATGAACGGCCACTTTCCTTTAGGTAGCATCTCGCCATTATGTGCAGGCCTACAAGGGTCATTGTATCTCAATTTTGTTAAAATACTTGCAGTCATCAACGAGCGAAATGTCATTTAGACATTGAGTGACGCGACTCTTCGCAGGATCAAACGACGCTTACAGTGATCAAAAGTATCCACGTTATTACGAGCGGATGTTAAAATGGTTTGTTTCCACCTGTCGCCTTTATGACGGCTTGAACACTGCTGTAGACATTTCAGTGAGCTTTTAATTGTCTATGGAGGAATGGCAGTCTATTGTCCCTCGAGAGCCGAAAGCAAAGAAGATAGTGATACTCGTGGCTGGGTTCTGGTCTCAAGTCAACGTTCTAACTTATCCCAGAGGTGTTCCATTGGGATCACGTCGCGTCTCCTGCCACAACAGTCTATTTCAGGAATGTTATTGTCCAAAAACCATTGTCAAATAGATGATGTTTTGTGACGGGGTGAGCTGTCATGCCCATACAATCATAGTCTCTGAACTGTCATCTACTTCACGCAGTACACAATTATGCAAAATGTGTTCACATCCTTCCGTATTTAGCGTTTTCTTAAGTGTAATAAAGGGGCACACCCCAACCACGAAAAACAGCCACTTACGATAACAACTCCTCCTCTGTACTCACTGTTGACACTACACGTTATGGCAGGTAACATTCTCCAAGCACTCACCAAACCAAAGCTCTTCCATCGGATTGGTACAGGGTATAGCGTGATTCAGCACTTCAAATCACTCGTTTCTAGTCATTCTACTTTTACGCCAACTCAAGCTTCACCTAGCACTGACAACAGATATGTGTGACGTACGAGGAGGACCACTGTACTCCATTATTTTTAACTCCCTGCGCACAATTATAGTACTACATGGACTGGTGGTAGCACTTTGGAACTCAACAATGTTCCTCCCTCTGATTTTATGTGATTTTTTTTCAGTCACCCATTCCATTGGTCGACCATCCCTATACGTCAGTACATGAGGTTCGCCTGGTCTTGGTTTATCTGTGGATCTTTCTTTGAGTTTCCGCATCACAACCACATCACTAACAGTAGACTTTGGCAGCCCTAGAAAGGTTGAAATATCCCCAATGCCCAGCCCCCGTTAGAAGCCGCTGAGCTGTCCTGGCCGACCCATTCTGCTTTTCTCCTTCTCTGCTGACAGCGCAGTAATCCCTGCCTCCGTTTTTGCTGATTGGATCGCCTATAGTGAGATCTAGTGGTCAATTCTGCAGTGGAGGAAATTTCCACATTACGTAATTAGAGATCCTAGGATGATTTTAGAGCAAATAAAGTATTAAAGATTTTGTGACTTCGTAGGTTGCCCCAGAGTAATAATTCTTGATAACCTCCTCGGGTTTGCTGCGGGATCCTAAAATAAACATGATTCGATATTTCGGCGATGCACCTGTCTGCCATCTTCAAGAAAACGCTGCTGCTGCGTCCCGTTGAAGACTGATGCCAAGGCTGCAAATCGTGCAAGCGCCGCCCGTCACAATTGCTACCCTCCAAGACTGTGCTGGTGGCGCCGCCGTTGGTAGGACACCGATGGCAGCGATATATCGCACTCAGAAGCTATTTTCAAACACTCGGGCTGGCCGCAACGATGAACGTTGTGTTTTGATGCGGGATTGTATAGAGTTCCACGTCCTGCTAAGAGAAAAACCGTTGCCTCTTAATCAAATTGTCTGCCAACCCAATGTCAACTGTCTCTTTATAAACACTGTTCGAAAAACAGAAAGTTTTGGGAACTATCACAGTCTCGTCAGATTTGCCCGTGTCCCTCGTTCAGGCAGAAGTACGTTGGTTGCTAAGCTGAAGTCCTCGGTGCCTTATCCACGAAGTCTCCCATACATAAATTGGTGACTATGGTGTGTAAAGGACTGCTCATAGCCACTCCATGATCCTGTTCAAAAATGTTGCTATTAAATGAAAAACACGTGCATTTCAGCACATGACGATAAAACTTCACTAACTCTTCATCCAGTCTGTCACGAATCAAACTCACTAACTGTATCAGAGGGACTCGTGTAAATAGATATACCACATCAAAACTCATCTACATCTACATCCATACTCCGCAGGCCACCTGACGGTGTGTGGCGGAGGGTACCTTGAGTACCTCTATCGGTTCTCCCTTCTATTCCAGTCTCGTATTGTTCGTGGAAAGAAGGTATGCCTCTGTGTGGGCTCTAATCTCTCTGATTTTATCCTCATCGTCTCTTCGCGAGATATGCGTAGGAGGGAGCAATATACTGCTTGACTCCTCGGTGAAGGTATATTCTCGAAACTTTAACAAAAGCCCGTACCGAGCTACTGAGCGTCTCTCCTGCAGAATCTTTCACTGGAGTTTATCTATCATCTCCGTAACACTTTCGCGATTGCTAAATGATCCTGTAAAGAAGCGCGCTGCTCTCCGTTGGATCTTCTCTATCTCTTCTCTCAACCCTATCTCCACACTGCTGAGCAGTATTCAAGCAGTGGGCGAACAAGTGTACTGTAACCTACTTCCTTTGCTTTCGGATTGCATTTCCTTAGGATTCTTCCAATGAATCTCAGTCTGGCATCTGCTCTACCGACGATCAACTTTATATGATCATTCCATTTTAAATCACTCCTAATGTGTACTCCCAGATAATTTATGGAATTAACTGCTTCCAGTTGCTGACCTGCTATGTTGTAGCTAAATGATAAGGGATCTTTCTTTCTATGTATTCGCAGCACATTACACTTGTCTACATTGAGATTCAATTGCCATTCCCTGCACCATGCGTCAACTCGCTGCAGATCCTCCTGCATTTCAGTACAATTTTCCATTGTTACAATCTCTCGATATACCACAGCATCATCCGCAAAAAGCCTGAGTGAACTTCCGATGTCATCCACAAGGTCATTCATGTATATTGTGAATAGCAATGGTCCTACGACACTCCCCTGCGGCACACCTGAAATCACTCTTACTTCGGAAGAGAATGACATGCTGCGTTCTGTTATCTAGGAACTCTTCAATCCAATCACACAGTTGGTCTGATAGTCCATATGCTCTTACTTTGTTCATTAAACGACTGTGGGGCACTGTATCGAACGCCTTGCGGAAGTCAAGAAACACGGCATCTACCTGGGAACCCGTGTCTATGGCCGTCTGAGTCTCGTGGACTAACAGCGCGAGCTGGGTTTCACACGATCGTCTTTTTCGAAACCCATGCTGATTCCTACAGAGTAGATTTCTAGTCTCCAGAAAAGTCATTATACTCGAACATAATACGTGTTCCAAAATTCTACAACTGATCGACGTTAGAGATATGGGTCTATAGTTCTGCACATCTGTTCGACGTCCCTTCGTGAAAACGGGGATGACCTGTGCCCTTTTCCAATCCTTTGGAACGCTACGCTCTTCTAGAGACCTACGGTACACCGCTGCAAGAAGGGGGACAAGTTCCTTCCCGTACTCTGTGTAAAATGGAACTGGTATCCCATCAGGTCCAGCGGCCTTTCCTCTTTTGAGAGATTTTAATTGTT
Organism: Schistocerca serialis cubense; assembly: GCF_023864345.2. Taxonomy (NCBI): domain Eukaryota; kingdom Metazoa; phylum Arthropoda; class Insecta; order Orthoptera; family Acrididae; genus Schistocerca; species Schistocerca serialis. The sequence goes on from NC_064640.1 coordinate 311,629,526, forward strand.
TCTCTATCCCTCTGTCGTATATTTCGATATCTACCATTTTGTCATCTGTGCGACAATCTAGAGAAGGAACTTCAGTGCAGTCTTCCTCTGTGAAACAGCTTTGGAAAAAGACATTTAGTATTTCGGCCTTTAGTCTGTAATCCTCTGTTTCAGTACCATTTTGGTGACAGAGTGTCTGGACATTTTGTTTTGATCCACCTACCGCTTTGACATAAGACCAAAATTTCTTAGGATTTTCTGCCAAGTCAGTACATAGAACTTTACTTTCGAATTCATTGAACGCCTCTCGCATAGCCCTCCTCATACTACATTTCGCTTCGCGTGATTTTTGTTTGTCTGCAAGGCTTTGGCTATGTTTATGTTTGCTGTAAAGTTCCCTTTGCTTCCGCAGCAGTTTTTTAACTCGGTTGTTGTACCACGGTGGCTCTTTTCCATGTCTTACGATCTTGCTTGGCACATACTCATCTAGCGCATATTGTACGATGGTTTTGAACTTTGTCCACTGATCCTCAACACTATCTGTACTTGAGACAAAACTTTTGTGTTGAGCCATCAAGTACTCTGAAATCTGCTTTTTGTCACTTTTGCTAAACAGAAAAATCTTCCTACCTTTTTATGATATTTCTATTTACGGCTGAAATCATCGATGCAGTAACCGCTTTATGATCGCTGATTCCCTGTTCTGCGTTAACTGTTTCAAATAGTTCGGGTCTGTTTGTCACCAGGAGGTCTAATATGTTATCGCCACGAGTCGGTTCTCTGTTTAACTGCTCAAGGTAGTTTCCAGATAAAGCACTTTAAAAAATTTCACTGGATTCTTTGTCCCTGCCACCCGTTATGAACGTTTGAGTCTCCCAGTGAATCCGAAGGACCCAGCCTCAATGATTTCAACCGTCGAATAAAACCTACCGTAAAGGAGATATGGTGTTCACTCTTGCCAACATTTGGGCTGAGAACTGATGTTAAGTATTTCGCCAGGTTATAAGTTGGCGCACACAAATTACTAACAACAGGGGTAGAGGAACTTCTTCCTTCCGTAACTTTGGCAGACCATACAAGCTAGACGGAACGCAGCACTAGGGTTAAGTTTCTAGCGTAAGTCTTCCGACGACGCGCACTTTTTCATAAATGGGGGAGTCTTGTGCTTAATCCTTTCTGAAGTGTCACAAGACAACTTTTTGTAAACCGGGTCGTTGAGTAATGAATTAATTTTAAGGATGTAATCATTCCGTGTAAATAGAACCGTGGTATTCCCCTTATAAGTTGATAAAACTACTGCTTCATCATCATTCCTGAGGGTGCGAATAGCTGCTCTCTCTGCGGAACAGATGTTATCCCGCGGTAGCCGAGCCCGACGCAATGTGTGGGACACTTCTTGCCTTAATTCTTCTGCCTGGTCCTCGGAAAGTGCTTGTTCTACCGAGCAGAAAAATTCTGTAACAGGAAGTCTATTTCGAATGGGAGCAAAATCTAAACCCTTCTCCAACACGTTAATAGAAAGATGAACCACAGTGTGTCGAAGTTTGCTCTCCTGATACTGTAGGACGAGAAAGAAGCTGTTCAGATTTGGACTGTCTGATAACGACTCATCTATGTGCCCAATCCGACAGTGTCAATGTAGAACAATCAGTTTACTTCCACGCATTTCCCGAAAACTGCGATGATAATTTCAGATGTAATGTAGAATAAATATTTGGAAATAATATCCAGCTGTCTACGGGTAAAGTGAATGCGTTCCCTTGTCAGTGCTCTTTAATCCTATTAGATCTCTTGCTATTAAAAAAATGAACAAATCTGTCAAATTTAGTGATAATACATTCGCCATGGCATCTCAGCAGGAAGGCGAGTGTACTCAACAGCTTTCCTTTTTCCTCCGGATTTATCCAACTTCTGTTCAAGTTTCACCATCTCCTCCCCATAGCAGTACTTGATGTGACATTGTAGGCTTTCTCGGCGTAAAAATTCTTGATAGTCTCCTCAGATTTATAGCGGGATCGCGCATCAAAACCCTACGTTCTTCGATGCGGCCAGCCTGAGTGTCTGAAAATAATCTTTGAGTACGATATATCGTTGCTGCCAGTCTTTTGCTAAGGGCGGTGCCACCAGCCCAGTCTTGGAGAACACCAATTGTGATGGGCGCGTGTGCCGTGTACGATATGGTGGGCTATATAGGACGACGACGATTTGCAGCCTTGGCATCAGTTTTCAGCGGGACTCAACAGCAGCAGCAGCGGCGGCGGCGTTCTCCTGTACATGGCGGACGTGTGGACCGCGGAAATATCGAATAATGTTGACTTTAGGATCCGGTAACAAACCCAAGGAGACTATGTAATGGCTCTGAGCACTATGGGACTCAACATCTGAGGTCATCCGGAACTTTGTCCAAAAAATTTTTCTTCGCTTACCTTTTACTTCTTGTACATGGCCTCCTTTACTCTCCTCCACAATTGATACTCCACTCACAACGCCGTTTCCACTTCCGGAAGCAGTTTTGTTACACGTCTTGCTGGATCGCGCGAAGCGCCGTCTGCAAGTTTTCTTTTATCTCGTCTATCGTTGCAAGTTTTCGTCCTTTCAAGGGGGCTTTCAGCTTTGGATATAATAATAATAAAAAAAAAATCAGTCTGCAGGGGCCACGTCTGGAGAGTATGGAGGCTGAGGCAGCACAGTGATTTCGTTTTTTGTGCAATAGTCACGCACCAATAGGGATGAACGTGTGGTTGCGTTATCGTGATGAAAGAGCCATGAATTGTCTCGCTGCATTTCAGGCCGTTTCCTTCTCATATTTTCTCGAAAGCGTCGCAAAACGTCCTGATAGTACCATTGACTAACGGTTTGTCCTTGTGGCACGAATTCATGATGAACTAATCCTACAAAGTCAAAGAAAACTGTCAGCATGGCTTAGACATTTGACCTAATCTGACGACCTTTTTTTGGTCTTGAAGAAACTTTCCAACCCGTTATCAAGACTGAGTCTTGGTCTCAACATCATAACCGTAGATCCACGTCTCATCACCAGTTATGATCCTCTTAATTAACATATCGTTGTCATTTGAGCGATCCCACAGCTCTTCACAGACTGCGAGGTAAAGGTCTTTCTGGTCTTGATTCATGAGCCGTGGGACGAACTTGGCGGCAACACAGTGCATTCCAAGATGCTGTCAGGAATTCATGACATCATGCAACTGAAATTTTACATTCTTTTGCAATCTCTCGGCTCTCAGTGTTCGACTGGCACGCACAATTTAGTTGATGTTCCTGACATGAGCGTCGTCGGTAGACGTCGAAGGGCATCCTGAACGAGGGTCATTTTTAACTTCCGTCCGGCGATTTTTTAAACCGTGTGAACCATTCGTAACACCGGTTACGGCTTAAGCACTCATCACCGGTGGTTTCCTGAATCATTTGGTGTGTCTCTCTAAAGGTTTTCTTGTTTCACGCAAAATTTAAAATAAAGCAGACGTGTTGCTCCTCTAACTCTTCCTTCTCCAAATTCGCAAACTACATGACACAATGTTCTACTCAATACAGTCCTGAACAATAACTAACACACATACAACAATGAAACTCCTACACATTACGCACAGACGTGTGCAGGGTTGCCAACAGCATTTCACTCGAACACACCATTGGCACGAAATTACGAATGTTCAGGAATCTTTTGAACAGATCTCGTATGCTCTAGAATGAAATGATAATTAAATCAATACCTTAAGCTGTCGACAGGCGTTCATATACATTAACAGGGACAGTTGAATATGTGTGCCCCGACTGGGACTCGAACCCGGGATCACCTGCTTACATGGCAGACGCTCTATCCATCTGAGCCACCGAGGGCACAGAGGATAGTGCGACTGCAGGGATTTATCAATTGCACGCTCCCGTGAGACCCACATTTCCAACTTAATGTCCACACACTACATTCGTAGTGGCCCTGCCCACTACGCTCATTACTCGCGGCAGGCAATCTTACCGAGTTCCGTAAGAGTTCGGGCAATGCGTGTGCTTCCGCACAGAAGAAGAAGGTCAATGGCCGGTTAGCCTTAACTATATGGAGATGGTATCTGTTCTTTCGGAGATGTCCGGCCATTGACCTTCTTCTTCTGTGCGGTTGCACACGCATTGCCCGAACTCTTATGGGACTCGGTAAGATTGTCTGAAGCGAGTAATGAGTGTAGTGGGCAGGGGTACTACGAATGTAGTGTTTCGATATTAAATTGGGAATGTGGGTCTCACGGGGAGCGTGCAACGGATAAATCCCTGCCGTCGCACTATGCTGTGTGTCGTTGGTGGCTCAGATGGATAGTGTCTGCACTGTAAGCAGGAGATCTCAGGTTCGAATCCCGGTCGGCGCACACATTTTCAACTGTTCCTGTTGATGTATATCAACGCCTGTCGACAGGTTAAGGTATTGATTTATTTATCATTTCATTCTAGAGAGCTGCATGGTCGCCCATGGTATCTGTCCGAAAGAACAGATACCGTCTCCATATGGTATGCTCTAGTCCCTAACCCAGTTACAGAAATGGAAATAGAACTTATTGAGATATAATTTTGGTGTTCTAGCCCTCGGCAGCCGCATGTTTCAGAAAGAAGCAGAGAGTCACTTCTGAATCCTCTCAAGGAACGCATCGGCTGGTGAAAAGAGCACTTCCTGCTGGTAGTATAACTGGAACTTGGCAACAATGCTAATATGTGTGGCAACTCTGTGACCACCAAGTTAGTTCCTGGTCGGTACAGACATATCCTCCCAAATTCATATGATATTTTCCTGTCGTTTCCATTGAATAATCTGAGTTATTTTCACTTAAATTGTGACAGTGTCTTATCAACTTAAGGTTTTGAGTCTAGCGAGATGGTTCCAAGCACAAACTGCATCATCGTCTTTTAGATTGCCATTTATCTGTCCTAGCAACCACTGGGGTAATAAGGGAGAGACGAATACCACAGGTCTTTGCCAGCTCTGAGGTAATAAAGTCACATTGTAAAGCGAAGTCTGCTTTAGCTCTCGATTCCAGTCTTAATGAAGGGCTGTTTGTTACCTGTTCTGTGACAGAACTACAAGCAGCCAGATCTAAAGTCAGTAGGAAAATCTTAAGAAAACGTTTCCATCACCAGTGCTCCTGCTACTTCAGGTGCCCCACAGCGCAAAAGCGAAAAACTTGTAGCACTGCACAATTGATTATGCCTTTTTCTGCTTCTGCCGACATAATTTTTTGTGGATACACAATTTTAGTTATGAAACTTTGTGCACTGAATAATTTATTAACTGGTGTTCTTTATTCATCTACTCTAGCTGCCAAATTTCCATGCCACTTGAGTATGACACAGGTCAGTACATAAACACAAACCGTTCACAGTCCAAAGTGCATAACATCTTTCTAAGGAGTCGTTGAGTTGCAGACAGGAAAAACAACAATACTGCTACACATTTAAGTTTTCGGCCAAACGGCCTTCTTCTGAAGTAGAAAACACACAGACATTTACACAAGGGCAACTCACACGCCCTCATGGGCTCAGAATTCGTTTTCTGAGTACGAGCTTGGCGACCCTGGGGTTCCTGGACTGTGGACTGGAAAGCGCAGTCAGTCCGCTGTCACCTAACTAACCTCTGGGCATGCTTCAGCGACTACTGTGTGGCGTGGCGTTGCAGCGTTGTGTGCCATAGGCACTGTGGATCTTGGCTTAACCATCCACATCACGAGGATGGTAAAAACGTCTTCACAACCCCTCAATCTCAAGGTGTGCTGTGCACTGATGAGATGCAAGGCTGTGAGAAGGAACGCTTGCTAGTGGGTAACCTCTGCGGAATCTGCTGCATCTCAGTTGTGTACGTCTTACCCAGACAAGTGGGGCTCTGCGTGGGCGGACTTCCTTTCCTGGCTGTTCGTGGAAACTACATGAAGCCCAGATCTAACGTTTCTACTCCCAGCAGTTCAGGTGGTTCATTTGCAATTTTAACACCCAACTCCTAAGAGGCTTTGTGGGGCTAGTTCACCTGAGTCATCTCTGAATGTCAGAGATAGTATTAAAGGACCACATCTTGTGATAAATGATGTCTTTGTTGTGATGAAATGTGTGAATGGCTCTTTTGAAAAGTTGTCACCCTTCTATAACCATAAAGCTCTGGAGATACTTGCATGGCAACTCAAATCTATCAAGAGGCTGCACAACAGTACTCTCCTGCTCGAAACTATGAAGGATCCCCAAGTAAACAAGCTGTTGATGCCAAGTTACTATGAGAATATCCCATCACCTGTGAGCTGCGCACTGGGTTAAACAGTGTTAAAGGAGTTGTAAAACGCCAGGACGCTATGGACATGGATACAAACAAACTGCAGCAGGAATGGGAAAGTGCACAGGTGACTGAAGTCCTGAAAGTTATGGAAAAGGTTTATGATGAGCTTCAGAAGTCACCGTCCTTTATCCTGACATACAATTTTCTGAAGTTGTCTGAGGATATTGCAGGACGCATTCTCCACCTTAGGGTTAGACTTTATTTCCCAAATCCAATGCGCTCCCTCAAGTGTCAACGCTTTGGTCACACCACTATTGGTTGTGATGGTCGGGCTACATGTGGAAGATGTGGCACTGCAGCCCACGAACTCGGTTTTCAATGCACTGCCACACCCTTTTTGTGTTAATTGTTCCCAGACCCATCTGGTTTGGAGCTGGGACTGTCCTGTCTTAGCCAAGAAAATAATATCCAGGAGATAAGAAGTCACCCAATGGGTCTCATACTTTGATGCAAAGAAAGAATTCAACCCCACTCAGCCACCGCATTTTGTGAAGTCTTTTGCCTTGACGTTGAAACAGGGTGTCCAGAATATCATCGTTAGCACTCAGACTATGATGGTTGAGCAGGGCACATATACCTGCACATGTAAATGCAGCTGCCATCCTGCAGCGCTGGTCCTACAGCCCAGCGATCCTATAGCTGAAACATTTATAGTTGCTGAACATAATGTCAGTCAAGATAGCAAGCCAGCATGACAGCCATCGGAAGAGGTCCATCCAACACGGTGTTTCTGTTACATCAGCCTTGCTACTGTCCCCAATCCAAGCTGGGGACGAAGACAAACAGGCCAACGCGATCCAGTCCAAAGCCATCGGACCATGTGACCTTAGTCCAGTCTGATATATCTAACGATGACCATACCATTGATGGTATGGATGTCGACGTTCGTGTGAGAGAACAAGCGAGTACCTCAAGTGACCACTTACCCTTCTGCTGCAGCCTCCCTGCCATGTCAGAACGACAGGGGGAAAGACAGTGGCAAACCTCAGTTTTAAGATAGCTCCATACTTCTGTGGAATTTGCAAGGTTCATGATGCATGTGGAGGAATTACATCTATTTACATAGAGTCGTCCACTTTGTATATGTATTCAGGAGACTCATTTCAAATCTTCTGACACCCTTCATTACGTAGTTATGTTCTCCACAGATAGGACTACCTTAGTGGAGAGAGAGTCAAGGGTGGGAGCGGCTATTTTCCTCAACACCACCTTTCACTCTGCGCCTCTGTCCTTCATGGCCAGCCTACAAGCAGTCACAGTGTCTGTACATGTACATCATCAGTTGACTGTATGTTTCCTCTACCTGCCCCTACACGACGCATTCGATGAAGTGGCCCTTCATTGCCTTCTTACTCAGCTCTCTCACCCCTTCATCCTCTGCGGTGATTTTAATGTCCACAGAGTGCTTTGGATCTCTGCAACTACCTGCACCAGGGGTAGAGCAGTTGAGAGGTTCTCATGTATTCATTTGCATATTTTCTCAGATGGGGCCAAGTACTCACTTCTGCACTCCAACATGGTCATTCTATGCTATGAATCTCTTGCTTTGCTCTCCAGCCCTTTCCAACACAGTTCAATGGGAAGTGGTCAGTGACTTGGACGGCAGTGATAACTTTCTGATCTGCAGTCACCTGCCACAAGGAGTGCCGTCCAACAGAAAACCACTGCGATTGGCGATCAGCAGAGGCTATTTTGCCACTTTTATTGCTACTGCCGGTCAGGATTCAGCTTCACAGCTGGATTTGCTGCTAAGAGGGGCAGTTGGGACTTCCAGTGCACCACTAGTGAAGAGTACAACTGCACCTTTTCCATATGGGAGCTGGTTTCTGTGTTGTCTGCGGCTTGTGGCATGTCTCCTGGTCACCCCAGGATTCTTTGTAATATGCTATGGCACCTCACTTGACGAAGCAACGAAATTCTCCTCATCCTCTTTAGTGTCATTTGAGTAACAGGTAACTCTCCTGACTCATGGCGTGAGACAATTTTAATACCTGTTTCAAAGCCTGGAAAAGATCACACATGCCCAAGTAGTTATCATGGTATTGCCTTCACTAGCTCTATGGGAAACATCTTGAAGCAAATGATTAACGACAACGTTTTCTGGATCTTAGAAATCAGGCAGCTTCTTATTCGCTTTCTGCATGGGTTCAGGAGGTATCGCTCCATCTTTGATGACATGGCCTTTCTAGAGGCGGCTGTACAACAGGGTTTCCTGGACCAGCATCACCTTGTGGCCATATTTTTTTCTTCGAGAAGGCCTATAGTATTACTTTGAAGCATCTTATCCTCGGGCAGCTCCATGAATGGCGGTTTCGTCAATGTCCTCCCATTTTCATTCAGTCCTTCCTCTTGCTGGGCTATTCTCGACAACGAGTCAGTGACGTCCTCCCTGATCACTTTGAACAGAGGGGTGTCCCTCAAGACAGTGTCTTAACACCTATTAACAGTATTACGTCAGCAGTTAAATGTCCTGTCTAGTGTTTCTTGTCTGTGGATCACTTCTCTGCCTGTTGTTCCTCTTCAAACTTTACATCTACCACACGTCAGTTGTGACTAACTCTCCAATGGTTGGGTGAATGCACGGAGAAGAGAGGTTTTAAGTTTTCATCTCAGAAGTCTGCGTAGGTTTTTTTTAAACTAACTCTCCAATGGTTGGGTGAATGCACGGAGAAGAGAGGTTTTAAGTTTTCATCTCAGAAGTCTGCGTAGGTTTTTTTTAAACCATTTCCATTCTGTTTTAAATTGTCCTGTGTTGTAAGTGAGGGATGCTTTTCTTAATTTTTTGTGGGCCTCACATTTGACTCGAAACTTATAAGGTTACCAAACCTTAAGGATCTAAAAAGATGGTTCGTCAAAGCACTGAATGTTTTCAAATCTTAGTCACAATTCATGGGGGGCGAATAGGACTTGTCTGCTCCAGTTTTACAGAACCTTTGTGCGATCTCAGCTTGATTATGGGTCACGGTCTATGAGTCTGCAAGATCCTCTTATTTAAACATGTTGGATATGGTGCACCATGAATGGATTCGGCTGGCCACCAAGGCATTGTGGACGAGTCCCATATCAAGATTCTGCGCTAAGTTTGCTGAGCCACCACTTCACTTCAGGTGATGGCTGCTCATTGTTCATCAGGGATATAAAACAGTGTCCGCATCATACACACCTGCATACCATACTGTTACTCGGTGTCCAGAGGCATGCTTTTTGTTATCGGCAACAAGCGATGAGGCCCTACAGGATTCACTTGAAGGATTACATTTTAGAGATGGGTGTGGCTGGTTTTAACGTTTTACATCAGGATTGGAGCAGATTTCTACATTGAGTTCTCCAGCGGCCCAGACTTATTTTAGACTTGAAGAATTTTGAGAAAGAATGCACCCCAGATGGTTTTACAGTGATGAACCGTTTTTTCAGCCGAGCTCTATGAGATCCTGAAGCCTGTGGAACAGATACGACACATTCATGGCACATGGTTTCTCATCTGCACTGATTCCCTTAATGCACCACAATCGTTGTGGAACCTGTACCCAGCAGAGGAATTGGTACAGCTGATTCATGACCAACTGTACCTCCTCCAGTGGCAAGGGAAGCACGTGTCATTTTGCTGGGTGCCAGGGCATGTGGGGATTCAGGGAAATAAACAAGCCGATAAGGCTGCCGAGGACGCCCGCAGCACACATGATGTGACGCATTGCGCTGTTCCCCTGCAGGCTGCCATTTGTATAATGTCAGAGGTCCATGCACTTGTGGGAGGAGGAATGACTGGCAGTGACGAACAGTAAGCTATGATTGGTGAAGTCAAGTATCCAGCCACGACATTCCTTCTGGAGGTCGTTCAGGTGGGTACAAGTGACACTTACAAGCCCCTAAATCGGGCCCTGTCGCTTTACACATGGCTTCTTACTCCGCCGAGAGGACACCCATTCTGTGATTCCTGTGGCGTGCAGATCACTATAGGCCATGTTTTAACCGAGTGAATTCCCTTTCGTGATGTGAGGGAGGAAGTGAATCTCGATGGGGATCTGCCCTCTTTTTTAGCTGATGAGGCGACTGTGGTCAAAGTTTTTAGGTTTTGTGGCGAGGATGGACTGTGATTTCAGCTGTTAGGATCGACGTTGTAGTGTGTTGTAGATGGCTAGCTCATCCTGTTTCTTCCTGCGATTGGTCGGCCATGACCACTTGCTATGTTGTTTAATTCCTTCTACAACTTTCTCCCATTTTAGTCTAAGTTTTAATCTTGACTCTATACCTTCTTTCTTCGTGCTTCAGTAGGGGCGGCACACATGATTTGCCCCAATTTTGTTACTTTTCATTTCCCCTGCTGTTTTCTCCTCCTGTTTAGTGTATTTTGCTGTCACTCGTCTCTTACTACTTTCGTCCAGGCGCTATAAAGACCTTGCTGTCGTGCACCCAAGCCACCCTATCCATCCACAACTCACACACACACGACCACTGTCTCTGGCCCCTGTGGCCGGACTCAGTGGCCCGCGAGAGTGGTCATGTGTGTGTGAGTTTTGCTTGCGTTAATATTTGTGTGTTTTCTACTTCAGAAGAAGGTCTTTTGGCCGAAAGCTGAAATGTGTAGCAGTCTTGTTAATGTGTCTTCTGCGACTCGTTATCTCCTCTATATGGTGAGCAGCAATCTATGCTTTTCATAATATTGTCGTTATTCCATCCTGGATGTCCCATTGTTTATTATCTTACTAATTCGTCCTGGTTTAGGCACACTCATGTTACAGATACGTTATATTTTATTGAAATAACCTTTCGGCAAATGATTATTGTAGTAAGTTGTAATTCATTTATATATATTAGTAAAATGCAGATTTTAACAGTATTTTTCCATTAGGTGATTGAACACAACAGTAAATATATGAGAGAAGTTAATCATCAGCAATATAATCTCACAACATCATATTAGGTGATTGAACACAACAGTAAATGCATGAGAGAAATTAATCATCGGCAATATAATCTCCGACATTATTTGAAACAGCCTAATAGTTTATCGATTCCATGCCAGTGGCAATCTTTTCATTCGGAGCTAAATGTGTCGTTAAGCCAGGTTTCAAGCGCATTTTTGTCCGGAAAGAAATTTCTTAGCGGTTGTCCGATAAGGAGCGGGATAGGTAAACGTTTGAGGGTGCAAGAGCAGGAGAATAAGTGTGCGAGGGATGAGTTCCTCTGGATAGCTTTGCTTATGAAATCAGCAGAGTGCGATATCACGTAGTAGCAACGGTTAATGCAGTTTTGTTGGTCGTTTTCCTTATATTGCGATTGAAAGGTGTTTCAGTTGTGGGCAAGAAATGTCAGCTACGTGGGACACACCGCTTGAGAGGAGTTGGCACTTCACAATACCATATTTGTGTTAACAAATGCGCACTTCACAATACCATATTTGTGTTAACAAATGCAAAATATTATCTGTTCACTCGGCCCTTTTCTTTAGGAAATTTCTTTTTTATGGCTCAGCCATTAATTTCTTCGTAATGTAAGTAGACTTTATGTTTTCTTATTGGCAACGTTACGTAGCGCCCTGTATGAAAATCACTGGCTGTGCTGTGTGTAGTCTGTGGCTAGAGCGCATTGTTGTCTGCCATTGTAGTGTTGGGCAGCTGGATGTGAACAGCGCGTAGCGTTGCGCAGTTGGAGGTGAGCCGCCAGCAGTGGTGGATGTGGGGAGAGAAATGGCGGAGTTTTGAAATTTGTAAGACTGGATGTCATGAACTGCTATGTATATTATGATTTTTCAACACTATTAAGGTAAATACATTGTTTGTTCTCTATTAAAATCTTTCATTTGCTAACTATGCCTATCAGTAGGTAGTGCCTTCCGTAGTTTGAATCTTTTATTTAGCTGGCAGTAGTGGCGCTCGCTGTATTGCAGTAGTTCGAGTAACGAAGATTTTTGTGAGGTAAGTGATTTGTGAAAGGTATAGGTTAATGTTAGTCAGGGCCATTCTTTTGTAGGGATTATTGAAAGTCAGATTGCGTTGCGCTAAAAATATTGTGTGTCAGTTTAAGGACAGTCATGTATAATTGTTCAAAGGGGACGTTTCATATGTCGACCCTTAGCCGAGGATACCTCACTGGAATCTTCTGATTTTTTCTTGTAGTTTGTGTAATTAGTGTAGCTTTTGTTTATTGCTTGCGCGTAATTGTAGAGAGAATCTCCTTTGTATTTGGAGTCTTTCATTGTTGTACAGTAAAACAGTTGTGGCATGCATGTAGATTTGCACCAAGTATTTCGCAGCTGCGCTTGCAATTAACTAGATATTATTTTCAGTGCTATGTTAATGTGTTTTCTTATTTTGCTCTTCAAATTGTGCTTTTCTGTATTGTCGTGTGAAATATTGTGACAATAATGGCGTGTGAAAAACGTAATACTAGGCTCCAAAGTAAACTGAGGAATGACAGTGAAGAGGAAAGCAGTGTGTTAGCGCCACCGTGTAATGAATTAACTAATGTTCAAACTAGTGATTTGGTAATTGTGCATAGGGAAATGGAGCGGGCGGCAAATAATGGCGTAGACAGTGAAACAATTAGTGAACAGGGAAGCATTATCGATCGATCGGTCGGCAATAGGTCGCCTCAGGAATCCGAAATGACAGGACACAATCTCGCAAATACTGTAGATACAGGTTTTGGGTTCTCACCGTTTTCTCAAATAAGTCAAGACACATTTTCTGCTTGTCAAAATGTGAATGTTGCCGGTGCAAATTCACTGCCGAAAAGCACTGAGGAACATGTTTCAGACACCAGTGCATTGTTATTACAATTAATACAACAAATGGGACAAACACAGCAAAAGCTTCAAAAGTTAGACACAATGGAACAAAATCTTCGAAAGTTAGACACAGTGGAACAAAATCAGAGACAAACACAGCAAAAGCTTCAAAAGTTAGACACAATGGAACAAAATCTTCGGAAGTTAGACACCACGCTTGAACAAACACGTGAAGATTTAACTACTGAGTTACATAACACTGAATCGAAATGTCAAAAAGTCTGTAATGACGTAAAAACACAAATTTGTGAGCATTTTCAACCTATTTTTTCGCGGCATGAAAATGCATTACAGAATCACGAAGCAGCCATAAAAGAACTGCAGACTATTGTTCACGAAAATCATGAGACCTTGGAAGCTAAAATTGACTCAGTTGAATCTACCGATTCGGTTACGCAACTTGCAAAAACTCAGGAAAACTTAAAGGACACAGTAGATACTCTGAAAATTGGTTCAGAAAGACACATGGAGGAAATTAGTTCATTATCAGAGAAAGTAGTTGAACTTTCGGATCAGCTTAATAATTTATCTACGAAGGTAGATGATAATCTGAATGACACAAAAACGGTAGTCTTTAATGACACAGAAGATTGTGAAGAAATTAGGAAATTCAAACAAAATCAGAATCAAATTAATACGCAACACCAAAGAGAAATCCGGGAAGTACAAGATCAGCTGACACAGGTAATACAAGAATTACGTATTTCAGAGGACACTTTCGCCCCAATACGGGAAGAGGGACATAGAAATACGGAACAGCCACAAAATAATAACACAGCGCATTTCGGAAATTATGAAAGAAATTGGCAAGGTGCACCGAATTTTGAAATGGAACCGCCGAAACGACGTAACAATGACCGATATCCGCATCTGCTTAATCAAATTACCTGAACATTTACGACATATTATTTTGGCAGGACGTTGCAAAGACGACATTGAAGCTTTTCAGGGACACTTACAAGAATTAGAAATTGACACTGACAATCGCGGAACGCGAAAACAGGAACACAACAATTACAGGTCACATCCGTCGCAGTTCCGCGATGAAAGAAATAATAACTGGACACGACAAGGCTATTCTCACAACACAAATCGTGACCAAAACAGACACCACCCGTATGACAACCGTTGGCAGAGTAGTAATAATTACAGGGAAAGATCATCTCTCCGCGGTAGTGACTATCACAGAGACAATAAGAGAAACAGACAATTTGGGAACCAAAATAATTATTATCAAGGGAGACAGTATAACTTTAGACGCAACGGTCCAGTGCGCAGTTACGATTCAGGGAGAAATTCTCCACCACGTGACCGACAAGAAAGAAACTATGGAATCTACCGACATGACGACAGACTATATGATCGTAACGACAGAGCTGAATTGCATCAGAACTGGCGGGATTCAAACAGAACAGGGCCCTCTCGACAAGGTGAATTTGTAGAAGTTAGGTCTCCAAATCCCAATAACGACGCGCGCCAACAAAGACGCAATAGGCAGTGACTCATACCGCTGGCAGCCACAAAACGTACTTATGAAACTGACGACGCAGTTGCCGTAGCTAGTAATTACGTAAAAATGGAAGACATTAGGGACATCTTACTCCAGGAGCACGACATAATACATAACAACATTGCATATCCTGTGATTCACATTACAGTAAATGACGTAAAATTTACGGCAGTACTTGACTCTGGCAGTCCCATTTCAGTAATTAGTGAAACAGCTTTTAGCAAATGCAACAAATCGAACGATTGTCCCACACTTCCGTTACGTAAGATTAAATTACAAGGTGCAATCTTTGGAAAAAGTGTAGATGTACGCCAACAAACTAACTTAGAATTCTTTTGTCAAAGCCACAGCTTCTCTATGAACTTTCTTATTGTTCCATTATTGTCGACGGAAATTATATTGGGAGTAGACTTTTTGAATGAATACAAAGTAATCTTAAACTTTCACGATGCTGAAATAAGTTTAGAGAAAGAAGGTAGGTCAATAGCTTTGAAATTTGAAGATTGGCTCTCAAACCATGACGAAGAAATTAATCGGCTTTACCTCCTGTTAGACAACAGTTCGGAATTTTCGACGGAACTTGACACTAACAATCACTCTGCAAGTACTGACAGGGATGATATCGACGGCGCATTTGATACTAATGAGTTAATTCAGAATAAAATTCAAACAATTGAGAATTGTAATGACAGTGATAGGCAAGACCTTTTTGAGATTTTACAAGCACATTCCACAGTTTTTACTCACAAAACAGGAACAATCAAGGGATTTCAATACCAATTTCGTGTTCGTGAGCATACTAAATTTTGTGTTAGACCATAGGTAATTCCAGCACATTATAGGGACCGTGTTAGAACAGAAATACAATCTATGCTTGACGAGGGCATTATTGAGCCTGCAGTAAGCTCATACAGCAATCCATTACATGTTGCTGAGAAGAAAAATGGATCGATCAGGCTTGTCTTAGATTCGAGACAAATCAATACTATCATCATTCCTGAAACAGACAGGCCGCAAACGTTAGAAGAACTTCTTCAAAATTTTAATGGTGTAAAAGTGTTGTCTTCTATTGATCTCAGATCCAGCTTTTATCAGATCGAACTTCATCCAGAATGCAGAAAATACACAGCTTTCCTTTGTTTCGGCGTTTGTTATCAGTGTCGGAAACTTCCTTTTGGTTTGAACATTTCTTGGGCAGCATTCATTCGCGGGCTAAATTCCATATTACCTGAGATCTTAAAACATCACATCACCTTATATGTGAACGATATTCTGATAGCAGAAGCCTCATGGGAACAACACAATCGCATCCTCAACAGCGTGTTACATATTTTTGCAGAATCTGGAATTACAGTTAACTTGGAAAAGTCTGAATTCGGTAGGACAAAGGTGAAGTTTTTGGGACATATTATTTCTTCTGAAGGCATTCAGCCGGATCCTGAAAAGTTAGAAGCAATCAGAGCCATTCCAGTTCCATCCACAAAAAATCAAGTCTGCAGTTTTCTAGGTCTCGTAAATTTTTACCGTCGTTTTCTGAATATGCAAATTGTAGTTACACCAAAACTTTGTTCTCTCACTGGAAAAAATACCATTGGAACTGGGACGAACAAGCGCAGTTGGAATTCAATTCTTTGAAAGAATCGCTACTTAACGCGCCAATACTAGCTCATCCAGATCTGTCACAAGATTTCTGCCTTAGCACGGATTTTTCTAAAGTCGGTCTTGGTGCCCATTTATTTCAAGAAGCCACAGAAAATGACACTACTGTTCAGAAAACCATTGCTTTTGCTAGCCGAGTGCTAACAAAATCTGAAAAAAATTATTCCGTTACTGAATTAGAAGCTTTAGCTATCGTTTGGGCATTTAACAAATTCCGTTTCTTTCTTTCTGGTAAGCACGTAAAAGTATACAGTGATCATCGTGCATTACAATTTCTTATGTCTTCAAAATTAAATCGTGACAGGTTAAAACGTTGGGCATTGTTTCTGCAAGAATTCCACTTCACAATAGTCTACATTCTCGGCAAGGAGAACATTGTTGCGGACGCACTGTCACGCGCACCGGCTGGGCTTGAGAAAAGTAACACAGAAGGCAACCTCGAGAAAAATTTCAGTATTCTTTACATTCAGAAAGTCGCCTTTGGAAACTTCATCACCACATCTTTAAAGGGCATTGCTCATGAACAAGATAAAGATCCGATTTGGAAAGACATCAAAAGTAAATGGCATGAAAACACACACACTCAGATTCGGCATTATTACCTGGTTAGAAACAACATACTCTTCAAACGCTGCACTGTTGATGACAAGCTATGGGTACCTTGCATTCCAGACGATTTTGTTAATAAGCTCATTTGGTACATTAATTTCAGCTACGCACATTTTGGTCCACGAAAATGTTATCATATTCTTCGAACGACTTGTTATTTTAACAATATGGAAAAGAGAATTCGAAGAGTCTTGTCTATTTGTAAACTTCGTCAAAAGGCGAAACCATCTACTATCTCACATCGTGATCCGTTGTTTCCTATTATTCCTTCTAAATTAAAAGAATTTGCTGCTGTTGATCTCTTGGGACCCCTTGTCAGAACATCGAATGGATTTTCGTACGTTCTAGTCGCTGTTGAACTTAACTTCAAAATTTGTTTCTTTCACTCCGTTACGTAAAGCCACTGGACGGTCTGTATCCAACGCCTTTGTTAAAAATTTCTTACGTGAAGTTGGCCACGTTGCTAAAGTCATTTCAGATAATGAACCGCAATTCAGATCTGCTGTTTGGTCACGCATGCTTCAGAATCATAAAATCAAACCTGTTTTTATTTCATTGTACTCACCACATTGTAACCCGTCTGAACGGATTATGAAAGAAATCAATAAGCTTTGCAGACTTTGTCACAGAAAGCATCGGCATTGGGACAGATATTTACACTTATTTCAAAATGTGCTGAATGAAATGCCTCATGATTCCACTGCTTTACCACCTACTCTTGTACTGAAGAATGAAGAACCACCGAACAGAATCAGAGAGCTTGTACCTTTCCCGAATACACGTAAACTTCGACACAAAGACATAATTGATTTGGCTCTTAAAAATATAAAATCTGCAGCAGACAAAAGGAGAAAACTGCACAGTAAAGCAAATGCAAAGAAATTATATATTGGTCAGAAAGTTCTCATTAAAGCTCATTCAATGCCACATAAGAAGAAACACTTGAGTCACAAATTCCTTCTAGTTTACAATGGACCTTACAGAATCCGATGTATATCACATGATAATTGCGTTGAAGTTGAAACTCTGCTTACTAGGAAGAGTAAAGGTTTACACCACATTTCACATGTAAAACCGTTTATTGAAAGATAATCTGCTCTTTAACTTTGTCTTTACCATAAAACTTTTCACTTCACATTTCTAGTATGCATTGTCAGACTTAGAAACTGTTACCATGCGACAATGTTTGAAGTTAAATATCCAATCAAGATCCAAGAGAACTTATTTAAACAGAAATTACGAATGCATTGTTATAGTGAACAGACGTCACAGTGTTATTGTGTGTGTACATTCTTGCTTGTTAGTTGCACGATTACATAACGACTACAAGGCTTACATACTTAGAACATATACTGGTACTGCTAATGAGATTTTAATGCAACATTTTGGTTTACTTGAAAATACATTCTGGATTGAAAGTACTTTCAGTGAGATACCAGATGACACAGTGGTTAGTTTATGTGACAGCTACACGATTTTATCACGATGCTACTAATGAGTGACAATTTACAATGTTGCTTTTGCAGTGTTTCTGTTTTATATCTGCACAGTTTTTCTGTATTATTCTGGAAAGTAAAACATGTTTTAGTAGTAACTTTTGTGATATAGCTACAATGAGACAGTCTTTTCCGTAGCACAACAATATGTTACAGCACAGTACTTTCTTCATCACGGCAATAAGCGTAATAACTAAGATATCAATACGCAAAGCATTTCACTTTTGTTTATCATAAGGTAAGTACATTGGCTTCTGCAGAACTTAGCTTTTGGAGGACAATAACTACGACACTTCCACAGAGATTATCTTACAGCAAGACCTACATTTAGCACTACAGGACACGTATTTGAGTGATTAATTTTGTACTTAAATCATTTATTTTTAAAGATATTTGAAGTACAATGATACAAAGGTTTTCCGTGATACATTTCATTCCTTTGCTGTAATCTGTAACACCTGAGCGTATAATTACATTAATCCTCAGGGGGGTACACGCTTACTTTGTGTACCATGTGTTTGGCAAGCTCAAGGAGCCCTAGCTAATATGGTATTTGCTTATACAACTTTACACATCGGAACCATATTTCTCTAACACACAAATTACACATCTATCTGATCATTTCACTGAGAGATAAACATTTTTTTTACTACATCAGTGACACATGTTTACGCAGTTACACAGTTGGGTAACTTCACACTTATGAAATTGTATTTTGTCTGTACTTTGTGAACTCTTCATATTTTTTTGGAACCATTGTGATACTATGAGAGCTTTGAATGACGTATTTGGTAAGGGAGCATGATTTTAAAGTACGTTTGAGGTAGATGACACTATTGAAATGAGCAGAGAATTTTTTTAAGTTTTGACATTATTGCAGAAAGCTACATCGTTTTTGAGATTTGACTGAGGTGTTATGATGTTATTTTTACGACGACGATGTGTATTATGCTGTTGAGGTATGTTTATGATCAATAAGATGATGCTACCGTATATGAGGAATTTGATTATGATACGTATTTATTATGATGAAATATTGAAGAAGTGTCGACGAATACGTATATGAATAATGAGTAGTGGTTAGGGACTCTGATTTGTGGAAAAGGATGTTGGAAACCAAGAATCGTACTTTAAGAGTTATGAAATGTGTGTAAATGCGTGAATGTATCACAATGCCGACGAAAACTTTTTGAACACTGTTATATTCTACACATTTGCAACGCAAATTCTCGACCTGTGAAATTTTTTATATGAGACTGTCACTGTAATGCAAACTGGTGTCGTAAACATTTCAATAAAGTTAAGTGACCACCTTCATGTAATGAGTCGTGGGCACCCAGCTGCGAGACAGTCGCCTGGAAAAAAGCCATTAGTGTGTGCCTTTCAGAGGCACAGGTGGAAAAAAAAGGGGCCATTATCCTCGCTATTGACATTCCTTTGTAGAAAGCATCGCAAATACGACACGCTCAAACTTGAAAACATATGATAACACTGTGGAGCTCTTAATTTATGATATTTACTGAAATGCCTAATGAAATGACGAGAAATATTTTTATGTCTATACACCTGATTATGACTACTGTCTTTTCTAGTTGAGAGATTTTTTTTACTACCTTATGAAATGCCATATGGCTAATGAATGATGTTTCATGCCTTCCTTTGTACATATTTGCTCATTTTCTTTAATATCTAGTTTCTAGCTGCACTGCAGCATTGGTTATTATAAAATTTAATAGATGTACTAATATCACTATTTTCTGTCCACAGACCCAGTAAAGAATACGTTTATGATGTACTTTCTTAGAAAAGAGAGCACAAATAGACATTTCCCTTCACAGGAATTGCATAAATAATTTTTTTAATGACTTGATAACTTTCTTGCAGAGTAAGTTTTTGTGATGCATCACTCTAGTGTTAAGATGTGACATAGGTATTAAAAATGGCCATTTTTACTGTAATATTTTTTCTGCTTGAGCTATGTCATGTTTAGATATAAGTTATTGCATTTGCTGGTGCTGTTTGCCAGGCATAGTGCTACTAAATTTCACTTTACATTACTCTGTTAAGCCAGTTTTACTAATGATTTGTTTTTCTTGTTTGCTGCTCATTGCCTTATATTAGTTGTAATATTGCTGCTTGCTTTGCCAATTTGCATTTTTTTGTCATTGCTGTTTGTGTTAATTGTTTTGTGCTGCTGCATTGCCCCGTCCCTTAGTTTAGTATCTGAGCTCAGTAGATTTAAGTTAGCTTAAGATGGGGTAGGCCATATAAGAGAACAAGTTGTGATGAATTGGAAGAAATGCATTGAGAAGCTATAAGAAAATGGTTTGGCCAAAAATGTATTTTGAAAGTGAATATGAACCAAAAAAGTAGGGTTTAGGGACAACAGGTTTAGGTAGGACTTTCTTGGAAATAAATGATGAGGTAAGATAATGAAAAATAAATAATGAGGTAAGAAATGTGTGACATATAAATACAGAAAGCATGCTTGGATAGAATTTTTTTGGTCGAAACAAATGTTGAAATAAGAGGAAAGATATATGGAATGAAGTTTTGGAGTGGACTGCAGTACCAAATGTCACACTGAAAACAAACCGTGCCCTGTAATTTTGAGTTATTACACTATGTGAATTTGTGTTTTTCCTGTCTTAATGTGTTTAGCTAATAAGAGTTATGTTGTGGAATTTTTCTGATAATATGTTATTTTCTTTGTAAATATGTTTAGACATTATTTATTCTGTTCTGTTTTAATGCTCGTGTGTGAAGTTGATGTTTTGAAAGTTATTCTGATCTTTTATGTATGTACTCATGTCATAATTCCTGTAACACTGATGTATATGTTATTTCGATTCTTTTGAAAAGCTTGTACTACAAATGTTGTCTGTATTGTTATGTTCTTTAATGATGTATTTTGTACCTTTGTAATTGTATTCTTATGTTATAAAATTGTAATTGACACCAGTTCATCATATTATTAACTTGGAAGTTCCATTTCACTGCACACGTTTCTTTTGGTCATAGTATATGGACAATATGTGAGGAGTAGGGACTGTTAGTGTTTGCACGTGTGTTAATAATTCAGCAAGAGACTGGATAACAGCATTGCTGGTTCTAAGGACAATTCCAAAAACTTTGTGAGTGCACAAGTGGTGGTTATGGACATGCTATATTGTCCGCAAGACTCTTCGATGGTGATTGTGCACCTGCACAGTCGCAGCAGATGGCTGCTGGCCATCTCTACAAGGACTACAGTGGGTCTACACCTTTGATGATCCACCAATACCATACTCTCTACCAAGTCTATAGTGGGTCTGCTCTGTGATGACCTACCTACCAATATTCTTCAAAACGTTGAATGACTCTGCCGTGGGTTTGCTCTGCTGTGGCCCATTACCTGTCTGCATGTCGAGAGTCAGCACTGTCGTTCCGTTGGAAGGACAACAGTACTTCTTCAAGGCTGCATGTAAATCCACTACTTCCGGATCAACACTGCAATTTTACTGTGATGAATGATCAGGACTGTCTTTATGGACTGTGAGAAAATTTTAGCTTTTGACCAACATTGTATCAATAAGTGTGTGCATTTGATATCTTTGTTATTGTTATTATGAAAAATTTTATCAAATCATTATTGGCCACTGCCCAAAACAATTTGTAAAATTTTTTGTGGGGAGCATGGGGCTATGTAAGTAGACTGTTTATGTTTTCTTATTGGCAACGTTACGTAGCGCCCTGTATGAAAATCACTGGCTGTGCTGTGTGCAGTCTGTGGCTAGTTTGCATTGTTGTCTGTCATTGTAGTGTTGGGCAGCTGGATGTGAACAGCGCGTAGCGTTGCGCAGTTGGAGGTGAGCCGCCAGCAGTGGTGGATGTGAGGAGAGAAATGGCGGAGTTTTGAAATTTGTAAGACTGGATGTCATGAACTGCTATGTATATTATGACTTTTCAACACTATTAAGGTAAATACATTGTTTGTTCTCTATTAAAATCTTTATTTGCTAACTACACCTATCAGTGGTTAGTGCCTTCCGTAGTTTGAATCTTTTATTTAGCTGGCAGTAGTGGCGCTCGATGTATTGCAGTAGTTCGAGTAACGAAGATTTTTGTGAGGTAAGTGATTTGTGAAAGGTATAGGTTAATGTTAGTCAGGGCCATTCTTTTGTAGGGATTACTGAAAGTCAGATTGCGTTGCGCTAAAAATATTGTGTGTCAGTTTAAGGACAGTCATGTATAATTGTTCAAAGGGGACGTTTCAGTAAGAAGTTAACATAAAGCCATCATAACTCGCCACCAGTAACAGCACTGGATAGGAATGCTCAATGAGCGAACTGATAACGTTCAAGCAGAAGTGTATTTATAGCCACCCCTTTGATTTTTGTTTCTTTGAGTTAGTTTCTTACAGCCAGCTTCTGAACGATGCCCATAGGATGCAAATATTTCCCAAGTGTTAAATGGTCGCAGTTCATCACATATGCCAATTATCAAGCCTTCATGAATGTAGGAAATCTTTCAGACGAGAACTATCTTTCTTGCAACAAGAAAATCCTTATCTGACGTGATTTGTCTGATAGCATTCTGCCATACCACGCCACATCGCCATCATCTGATCGGATTGTTGTTGAAATCAGGCGACCACTGATCGGTCGCCGCTGTAGGATGAGGGAACTCTCGTGCATAAAGTGTTCTGATCTTGATGCAGACAGAATCTATTTCGCAGAAGTATTTCTTAAAGGATTTGTTATTGCTGGGCGTTAGAACTAAACTAAACTCTGCCTGAACAGGCAATGAAGGCCCATCGGTACCGACCGGCCGCCGTGTCATCCTCAGCCTACAGGCGTCACTGGACTTGGATATGGAGGGGCATGTGATCAGTACATCGCTCTTCCAGATGTACGTCAGTTCACGAGGCCGAAGCCGCTATTTCTCAATCAAGTCGCTCCTCAATTTGCCTCACAAGGGCTGAGTGCACACCGCTTGCCAACAGCGCTCGGCAGA
This sequence comes from Schistocerca serialis cubense, assembly GCF_023864345.2. Classification (NCBI taxonomy): domain Eukaryota; kingdom Metazoa; phylum Arthropoda; class Insecta; order Orthoptera; family Acrididae; genus Schistocerca; species Schistocerca serialis. The sequence continues at coordinate 311,652,880 of NC_064640.1, forward strand.
CCGGATGGTCACCCATCCAAGTGCTAGCCCAGCTCGACAGCGCTTAACTTCAGTGATCTGCAGCACCATATTCTGCCTGTTTACATATCTCTGTATCTGAATACGCGTGCCTATACCTCTTTTCTTGGCGCTTCAGTGTATGTTCCGAATCCTTATTGCAAACTGATGTCAGTGATATCAGTCTATCATTCTGCGTATTGCTTTTATTTCCTTTTTTGTGTATTGATGTGATTTGTGCAGCTTTCCAAGAAACAAAAGAAGGAAGATTTGGATTTAACGATCCGTCGACGGAGCAGAAGCTCGGACTGTTTCAAGGATGGGGCAGGGAATCGGCCGTGCCATTTCAAAGGAACCTTTGCGGCATTTGACATGAACGATTAAGAGAAATCACGTAAATTCCAGTGGACTAAGGACTACGCAGCCTCGCTCCCTGTGTAACATTTCAGTTCTCAGGTAAAGATCCTTCGTCGAGATAGCGGTTGGATATGACTGTTAAATATGAAGCTATTAAATCAGCATACAGCGAAAGAAACCTAGTTGTTATACAATCTGGACTTCCCTTTATTAAGTGACTAAAGTTGTTTCGCTCCAGCGAGGGTATCTACTTCCAAGTTATTCATATTGGCAGCTTTTCTTGATTTGAATTTTCGAATAATTACTGCATCTTCTTTGGTGATCTTTTGTTGCGCTAAAATAGCCCGTGATACTGTGTCTTCATTTCTCATACGTGAATATATTTTATTTAATTATCTGTTGTTTACATTTATTTTTATCAGACAGTAAATGGATAATGCTTCTTCTGTGTTATGTCTGTTCTACTGTCTGCCCGGTCTAGGGTGCCTATGGTTTGAACTTCATTCACACCGTACTATCGACGTTCCTTCTAAATTACTTATTTGCTGTCACGTTATGACTTAAAGCATAGATTACACTTTAATTTGCAAAGCTGTTTTTCATTATACGACCTATAGATACGTAGCAACCTGTGGATCATTAAAATCGACAAATCAAATCGCCTCGTTTCTTCTGTACTTCCTACTATCTTGCTTGATAATACGTATGGTTCATGGTTGACCTGTATAATTTGTTTCAAATTGTTTATGCGCAGTTCACATTTCCAAAATGATATTTTTGTTATCGGGATGACCCAACAGTTATTAAAGTGTCAGTATTCCGTTTTTGTTTTTAGCACTCTATACTTTTGTTATTTTGACGATGAGCCTACATTTCAATACAGCTGAAATCTACAATTTAAACTACACTTCCATATCTTATAATATGAAGAAAAATGACGGAAAATTATGATTAAAATGATACTTAGTCCACCTGGTTGTTTATTTGTCTTCGTCTATGTGATTCTTTTAAAAAAGGGGGTTATTGAAGCTAATGACAACTTCTGCGGGACTCGTGTTGCATCTCTTTGTGCTAAAACGAAAAAAATTAATGTTTTATTTACAAAATGTGAATAATTCACAACTGGAGTTAATGAAGTCATAAAATACATAGATTTAATAATTTGTTGGGATATGAAGTGGAATGATCACATAGGCTCAGTTATAGGTAAAGGGAATGGCAGATTTCCGTTCATTACTAGAATGTTGAGAGGATGCAGTCAGACCACGAAGGAGGTTGCTTAAAACGCTCGTACAGCCCGCCCAAGAATAATGATCAAGCCTGTGGAACCCGTATCAGATAATACTAGCAGGAAATATTGATCGAATTCAAAGAAGGGCAGCTCGAAAGGCCACAGGTTAGTTTGGCGCGTGGAAGAGCGTCATGAAGTTACTGTAAAACATGAACCGATAGACACTTGAAGATGGACGTCAGCTATCCCGCAGGAGCCTACCTACTGTCATAATTTGAAGGAACCAGCATTACGCGAAGAATTTAAAAGTATAATATAGCCCACTAGATAATGTTCCGTAGGACTCGATTAGACAAACTTTGATTAATTACAGATCACACAGAGACGATTAAAAAGCCATATTTCCCGTATTATATTCACCAATGGAACGGAAAGAAACCCCAATATATGGTGCAATGGAAAGTAAACTCAGCTATACATTTCACAGCGATTTACGGAATATGGCGGTAGATAAAGATGTAAATATGCCTTCACTTCATAATGAAAGCACATTTCACTGCGCTAAATCAAGCTACAGAATTACGCCATTCTCATCAATATAAGCGTTGCAAATTTCCTGTTTTAGTGACGTATTCTTTTATTTATATGAACTTCCACCATGTAAGAAACTGGAATTTTTAAATAGCGCAGCTGCAAATCTCGGTAAGTACTATCGCAGAGAAATTCGGTCTTACAACAGTAGTTTCTCTGACAGAAGGAAGAGAAGAAGAGATGTGGAACGATCGTATTTACAATGATCAATCTTTCATGTGGTTAAGATGGATCATACGCCGTCAAAAGTAAAATGTTGGAGAAGTGTAGAAATTGTTGGTGACATTATCGCCGAATGCTGTGAAATCAAGAAGAGTCATGGTGTTAGGAAGCAGTATACGCCATGTAAGTGGCTCCTATGATTATCACTGTGTGAGCTGAAAATAGATAATGAAAGAACTCGTGAACAATTTCTCACTGTATGAATATGAATGCTTTATTTAAAAAATTTAAGTTTTTTTAGTTTAATGAACTAGCTCTGTCGAGATAGCCGTGATGCATGTTAGGCAGAGCACTGAGTGTCTATTTGAGAGTTGCCTGGATTTTGTATAGAAAACGATGCATGTTAATGGGTGTTTGAATAACTACAAACACTACACACACCTGTATTTGTAGTGGTAACTTTCTTCAGTTTGAAGTACACTGTAGTAAGCCGCGCGGGGTAGCCGTGCGGTCTAGGGCGCCTTGCCACGGTTCGTGCGGCTCCCCCCCCCCCCCCCATCGGAGGCTCGAGTCCTCCCTCGGGCGTGGGTGTGTGTGTTGTCCTTAGCGTAAGTTAGTTTAAGTTAGTTTAATTAGTGTGTAAGCCTATGGACCGATGACCTCAGCAGTTTGGTCCCATAGTCCTTGCCACAAATTTCCACACTGTAGTAAGTTCCCAAGTTACTCATACATTTTTCTTCGTTTCGCCACATTTGTTTCTAACAGTAGCCTTTCCGTGCCGATCTCGGTATCCCTAACGTTTCGTGCCACTGGAGGTACACACGAACACATGGGATGAGATCACAAGCCACCACATTTCAAACAATAGAATGAACACCGTGCGAAACGCCGTTTTTTCATAGGAACCCTAAACTTTGTTGCAGGTTGAGACCTCTTTGGATAGCTGCTTTGTCAGATCAGTCAGCTACTAGGGTAGAAATATCTTTCTAATGTGCACACACAGAGGAAACTCGAAAGTACTATGTTGAATAGCTAAGCTCTGAAATGGAAATTAAGTGAATTAAGACTGGACATGAAGTGAAAGATGTTGTCATTTTTGAAGACGAGGACTTACCAAAAGGAAAGACACTGTGCGTTTTCACTTCCCTTATACTCGGGCGACAGAAACCACGCCCTACTGCCGGGGCGCAAAACATTGTTTCTTGCAAGTGTCATCAAGAAGCCTGAAATAAATACAAAAAAAGTGGTTTAGTACACCAGATAAAATGTCACGTTGTTAATGCTATTTACCAAATAACCATATCATTTGTCTGTAGAATTTGCTGAATAATTTCGGTTTCACAAGACAAGAAATTGTATGCTCGCTGGTAGCTCCTCTTTTAAATGAGGAAATTTTTGCATTTTCACCTTTTTCTGTTCCAAGCGTGTGGTCCTGCGTGTTGGTTCGCGTCGCTTGTCCGGACACACGCTCCCAGTCGATATCGTCCGTGTTATCTCGAGCCCCTGTGTTGCTCCAGCCACACTCGTCAATTTCGAAAGTACAGTCTCCGGGAATAGCAGCAGCAATTTGTGGAGTCGCTTTATGAAACAAAACACAAGTTTGACATACAAAATCTGCAACAATGAAGTTCTACTGACATTTTCCACGGAGAAAAGGTGGAACTATAAAAAAACTGGAAAATTTCTTACAGAATTGCGAGTGGTGTGCAGTGGTTCTCGGGATAATGTCACTAAAACTTAAAGGCCTGAGTTGTAGGGAACTACAAGAAATATTCGTCGGGCGGAAGGAAGGTTAGAGTTTCAACCGAGGCACCTCGAAGGAATTATCCGAATGGGATGAAAATCGGTAGATGTGATGTACATAAAAGCCAGAAGTGGATCAACGCATTGTTGACTTGCTCAATTTGTTAAGCTCTTTCTCTTGAATAAATAATCCAATTTTTCTGAAATTGTAACCCCTTGTTTGTCTGTACACGTACATCGCATATACCGATTTCCTCCCCATTTGGATAATTACTTTGTGGAGCGTCCCTTTTTTTATTCACCGAAGACAGATTGTTCAACACAGTTCTGCCCGACAAGTAGAGTCTTCCGCGAATGATGAAGAGATACCAAGATTATTATCAAACCAGAAATGCAAAACACTGTAGAGGTCTTCCTAGATGAGGTAACGTGTTGAAATTATGAGGATGGGCGTCGGACATTTGTATCACATGAGAGAATGAACCATTCAGGTGAAACATGGTGTCCTGAATATCCTGGCGACATTGCTACCTCCGATCTGTTCCGCGTCTCGCGGCCAGAGGTTTAAGAAACTAAAACTATGATGAAACACACTCTAAGACCATCCTGTGATATTCCGCAATGAATCTGTCGTTTGGTGTTAGAAATTCTCAATACGCAGAAGAGCTGCTCATCTGTATCATCTTTTCGTGACTGAAGAACGCTATGGCGTTCATGCCGTCATAGGTTATTCCTATCTCAGCCGCATTCTGTTATTTAGTTAGTTACATGTTCCATAGATTATTTTGACTATTCTTTTATCGAAATGATGTGGAATGAGTCAGTTTAAACGGTATGTATGTATTATTAGTGTTAACATTAACGAACATACTGTTATTTTAGCTCTACTCTTGCAACTACAGTTAAATATCATGCTTTTTTCGTTTTTCTACTTTTATTTTTACTGGATTCCAGTTTTTAAGTAAAAATTCATCAGTGGAATTGAAGAAGCTGTCTAGAGGAAATGGTTTTAAATTAGATTTAAAACTTTCTTCGCTACCTGTCAGACATTTCATGTTATTTGGCAAATAATCAGTTTTTGTTATTGCATGTTTAACTCCTTTCTGAGCCACTGACAGCTTTAATAATGGGTAACAAGGCCCATTTTCCATCTAATGTTATAAGTATGGGCATCACTGTTCTTTTCAAGTTGTGAGGGATTATTTATGACTGATTTCATTTGCGATTACATGTATTGTGACGACGTAGTTAAGATGTCTGGCTTCTTGAAGAGGTACCTACATGATGTCCGTGGGTGAACATCACATATTATTCTTACTGCTCGCTTTTATGCAATCAATACTTTCTTTCTGTGTGAAGAGTTACCTCAGAAAATTACTCCGTACGACATTGCTGAGTGAAAACATGCAAAATATGTCAGGAGACTGATACATTTGTCTCCAAGATTACCAATTGTAGGAAGAGCAAAAGTGGCTGAACTTAATTGTTTGAGGAGCTCAATAATATGCTTCTTCCAGTTCAAGTTTTCATCAACATCCACACCCAAAAATTTGGAGCATGAATTACCTTATTTACTGACTCCTGTTTATGTGCTACATCGGTTGTTGGTATGACTCTATTTTTTGTACAGAACTGAATGTACTGTGTTTTCTCCAAATTTAGGAAAAGTCCGTTTTTCAGAGAACCACTTAAAAATTCTTGGAAAATATCCTTTACCAACTCTTCTGTTGCTTTCTCCCTGATGGAATTTATTATAAAACTAGTACCGTCTGCAAAAAGTACCAATTTTGCTTTTGAATGTCAAGTGAAAGGTCATTCACGTCCCACTGTTCCTCTCTCATTGTGGCATCACACAGAGTATTTTCCAAGGGACGAAATAAGGCTATAATTGTGCGTTCTATCGACGAAACACAAGTTAGCATTGACAATGGTGAGGAAGGAAATCAATCATGACTTTATTTAAGAAATTGTTCCGACATTTGCCTCTAGAAAGATTTAGCGGAACCACAAAAGATCTAAATCAGGATTGCCTGACACTGATTTGAGCACCGTTCTCCACAAATACAAGTGCACTGCCTTAACTACGGTATCAGCTCGCCGAGTCGTTCGACAAGTTGAGCAGTCTGCCTACTCTAAACCGACGCTGCAGCCTCCTGCAGATGTTTATAGTAGACACAGAATGCAATCAGTTCTCACAGAAACGTAATTAGTGAGAACTTTCGTTACAATTATCAACTGAAGTTGACATCTTGTTGGTGTAATCTCTCTTCTCGCAAGTAGTATTATCCGAATGTATTTGCCACATTTAATTCCACTGCACACGACATTGAAAACTGACGTTCTGAGTGCGTCCATACTCTCTCTCTCTGCTCCACAACCTGCTGTTTTAGTCAGATATACTTTTAAGAAACTATTACGCTAAATTACGAGGAATTTTCGATAAGTAATGCAACATATCTTTTTTCTGAAAGCAAATTGATTTTATTTTGGATTACGATACACCACATTATTCCCCACACTTTGAGCTACAAAACCGTAGTTTTCAACATAATCTCCCTTGAATGTGACGGCCTTACGCCACCTTACTTGGTGGGCCACTATGCCTGTGTGCTACCAGTCTACTGATCGACGTCGGAGCCAACTTCCGGCTGCATTAATAATCTCCCCATCATCCTCGTACTGCTTCCCGCGGAGTGTATCCTTCATTGGGCCAAACACATGGAAGTCGGAATGTGCGAGATCCTGGATGTATGGCGGATGAGGAACAACACTGCACGGAAATCTTCTGAGTTCCCCCCAGGTGCGCAGACCTGTGTCAGGCATTGCTTTGTCATGAAGGGAAGTTCGTTTGCATTTTTATGGTGGTGAACACGCTGAAGTCCAGCATTGCAGGAGTCACAGCTGTGTGCGGCAGCAGGCACACGGGGAACTGGACAGGTTTGCGCGACCTTGTTGCTATTATGATAGATGTCTCGCTCAACGACTCACAGTGCTTTTGTTCACTGCCTGTTCTTCAGACACTCTGCAAGCGCCTATGAACATCTGCGATGCTTTGGTTTACAGCCAAAAGAAACTCAATGACATACCTCAGTTACAGACGCCATTTTGAAGCCGACTTATAGAGTCGCCACCTATTGGAGCTTCGTGAAACTTTAGACGCTGCAGCGGGAATATTCCATGATATCCCACAACAAATGCTGCATTTAGCAACCTAAACTGGCCGACAAAAAAAGTTTTACATTAGTTATTGAACGCTCCCGTAGATTCAGAGTCAACTTGCTCTTTCCCTTTTTCTACAGTGATAAGCACCACCATCATTTCACGAATCTCTTAATGCCAGCATATTACAATGTATTATTGTATCGAATGTTTTTGTCTCTTTCTCCTCATGGTCAGTTCTGGTGCTTCTGCATTTCCGGTTTTTAGATCTGTTCATACGTCCAACTCATTTTTCAGCATTAACAAATTTTTTGTTTCAGTATCTTCAATGTATATGTCAATGTTGTAACATTAAATTCATATCTTCTAGTAATATCCTAGGATTACAATACCAACAGCAAATGTAATTTTTCCCTTATTATCACAAGTGTTGTTTACATGTTTGTAAGTCTGAAATAATGGACTGAACAACTTGAAGTGATATTGTGACGTAACTGCCACGTTTCTTTGGCATTGGCCGATTGTTTTTTGTGTGCTATTCGTGTGTAGTTGGATGTAAATCAATAATAAGTCTTGTTGCAACCCTTGTTCACAGTACGAGCAGCCCTTAGCGGCTCATCTCACAACTATTCATGACATCGCCTTTCCGGCTTAGATCTTTTTCAATATGTGACTCGTAAGTACTGCATCTTTTTCCAGTCAGTACAAACTTTATTTTATTAATGTATTATATACCTAATATGTTTTAGAACAGTTAGTGTAATTCTGAAGACGACACTCATAGTAGCGTCGAAACCTCGTCAATTTCGACTTAATATTTGTGACCAAGGGCTTATTTGTTCTAATATAATTTTGACACGGTCACTGAGCCTTAGCAGCTATTTTCAAAGTTTTTTTTTTAATACTAAGAATAAATGCTGAAATTTACTTTGTTACACTAGTAGCTAAATGTGGATACTAAAACAAGAAATTAAAACGGAACCACTGAATAATAAAATGGCAATAATAGAGGATAGTGTGAACATCTGTAACAGATGCGAAAAAAATGACATCGAGAGACTGAGGAAGAAACAGGCATTGCAACAGCCTGAACCATAGCTAAATACTTAGAGGGCAAGAAGATCCTAAAACATTAGTAGGGGAGCAAGACAGATTCTGAGCCATCTTGTGGGTTGCCTACATAAGGTGCACGTTTGCCCTGAGTGCATACCTGCCCCTGATGTAGGCAACCCACAAGATGGCTCAGAATCTGTCTTGCCCCCGTACTAACATTATTATGAGAGGTTTCTTCAAATTACTGCAACCAACCGCCTTTTGTCTTGTTCTTCAATTCTTTTATTATCCCATTACCAGTTTCTAACCACCTAGCAATTCATCATCAGATGGGACATATTTACTGATTGTCTGCAGCAGTGTGGGTGCCATGTAGCTGTGGCAAGATGTATGGTTTGTTTACGTTTTGTAAAGCAAGTGGAACGTGTAACCTGTAGCTAAGTGTGTAGAGTGCAGTACATTGAACGTCACTGGGAAACATTCATTACGTTTTCCAGAATACTGTGTACACCAGCGTACAACGAACGGATATGTTTGTACATCTAGCCACAGCTACAGGACTCCCACACTGCTGCAGACAGTCAATACATATGTACCATCAGATGATAACTCACTAGGCGGTTCGAAACCGGTAATGGAATAATAAAAGAATTCAACAATAAACAAATGGCGACGTGTTGCAATAATTTCAAGATACCTTTATTCATCACTGTGGCAGTGTTGTTCATCCATAATGGATAAAAGCATTATTGTGAGAAATCCAAACCACGGAGTTTCATACAGAAATATTGTACGATCATGTAGGGGAAGTTAATTTTACTCTGCATATAAAGTTGGAACTCAGAATACAAGAATATTTGATCTAAAATTTTACAGTCATGCAAATAATTTAATTTAAGCGTTAGAACGACAAATATTATAACTTTTCCAATAAAAGTTTTTCTTGCTATCATTATCATGTTTTAGTCAGTACTGTAAAAATAATAAAGGCACATCTATCTTTATCGCCTTGTGGCCTAGGAAAAGTTAATGCATTTAATGTGAGAATAATAGCCCAGTGCCTTACTTGGACAGCTGCCAGGTGTAAGCGAGACGTCATCCAGAGCAATGTCACCCAGGCTGTTGCGACCAACTTTACCAGCAAATATTATCTGTAGTAAGAAATTTTCAACTTCAGTACAATAAATTTTGTACCATGCTGAACTTTTTTACACTAATAACGGTACTTACACTAATATTTTTTTGCAAAATTCATTCTTTTAACATCAAATCATTTCCTATTCGTGATATAGTGCCATTATACCATTCACAAAGCATGTATTTTATACATAAAGGATGCAGGTGAACTCCGTTACTCTTCCTTTACAGGGTGTAGAATAATAACCGCAATTAGTCACTAAAGGAAGTGATTTTATTTAACACACAACCCGTTTTGGACTTGTGCCATCTTCAGGCGGTGTACACTCAAGTATACGTTTCCATATTCAGTGTTGGATATTATGGGCTAAATAAAAAACAAATAATGTGATAATGACTAAATAGACACAAATGAAACATTTGAAAGTGGCTAAGCAACTTGCAAAATACTACAGCTCTTACGCAAAGCTGGTGTATCCATATCATTTTCACATTGCATTTGTCACATTTTTATGCAAACATATTTCGTTTTTTATTCGTTAACTGCATATTAGTCACCATCCTAATTATCAGTGCTCCCATATTATGTCTTTGACAAAGTAGTATCACTTAAGATATTGGTAACTTCAGACATAATATGGAAGCTCTAATAATTAGCATGGTGACTAATAACGAATGAAAAACGAAATATTTTTGAACAAAAATACGATAAATGTAATCTGAAAACAATATGGATACACCAGCTGTATGTAAGTACTGCAACATTTTGCAACAAATGTCGCTTAGGCACGTCCAGATGTTTCATTTGTGACTACTTAGTCAACATCACATTACTTTTTTCTGATTTAAACAATAATGTCGAACACTGAGTGTGGAAACACACACCTGAATGTAAACCACCTGAAGATGGGCAGAAACCCGAAACGGATCATGTGTTGAATAAAATCACCTTTTATTGTGACTGGTAACGAGACCCTATTCACAAAGCAGTTTTTCATAATTTCTGCAAAATACGAAATATTCTCTGAATACAGGTCGTATTATACGCAATACTTAGTACTGTAAGTCTAACTGGTATAAACTTAATTACTATAAAAGTAGAAAGCGTAATAAATTCTCCTAAATGCATGAAATTATTTCTTGACTTATTTGTTTCTCCTTGTTCATATTTTTTCGAGATTTTTGGAAGATTTTTATTACAGTTTTTCTTTATAAACATTTACATCTCACCCGTGATAAACTACTGTATTTCTCTTGAATTTGTCACATTAATTACGTCCAGTGCTCACTTCGATTTTGTATGTATGCGGTATTCTTACCGTTTAGTTCGTCTACCACATGAACGGATAAAAATTTCTTACAGGGGTTGTAATGTTAAATCTTCGTCTTATTACAATTTAACACAAAGTAGTTCTTCCAGCTTTATTTAGTCATCATGCAAAAGTCTTACGTTATGAAGTCAATAAATACTGATTCTCGAATCGAATCTCTAAATTAATTTACATTTCAGAGTGCAAAACTGAATCTTACATTATGGAATAGCAAGGAAACATCAAATGTCGAAAAACGAAATGTTTTTCCTAAAGAAGAAACAGATCTATAACCTTACATTTCAGATAAACTGCAGCAGTGAGAAAAACATTTTGCACGTCATTTTGCAGACAGCTCTGTGTTGCTCTTGGACGAGGTCGTACCGAATGAAAAAATCATCACAGATTGGTCTGACATATTTCCTGCCATCTACTGAATGAAGGTTACTCATCTAGTTTGATATCTGCATTTACAAAAATCACTGATTGTGGCATAAATTTCTACAAAAGGAAGACATTAAAATTAAGCTGTTTTTGTTTTAAGAAACTAAAAACTTTAAGTAATGACATCCGTACCACTATAAATCTATGATCTCTTTGGTGATTGGCTGCTTACGATAACTATGAAGAACTTTGTTGCACAAGTACGACTTCTGAAGATTGATGTGACTTTTGAAAAGGGTCGGACAATAGCGGTCACTGATGCTAACGTATTGTTCTGTAATTTATTAATGAAGTATACCTAAAGTTATGGATCAAATTTAAGTCCAAAATTGACTGACAGTCTACGAAAGAGAGATCTCAGAAAACATTTTGATTATCGTCATCTTATAGCCTATGTTTCATATACTGAGGATATAAGTCATTCGTGCGTTAACTTGTGCGTGTTGTCGTTCCTTGCCATCTGATCCGATTTGCTAGAAAATCTCCTTCAGTTCCATAATTCTGCTCAGAGCAGCGCCATATAAGGCTTCGTAATAAATGCAAACGAAAAGCAATGAAATGAATCTAATATCTCCCGTAACAGCGGCTAACACCACTTTTCGTAAAAAGAGTTACAGTTACGTGGAGTAAGTATCTAAATCTCACAAAATAAGTCCATTTATGACCATACACTAATCAAATGGTCACTATTATAGGAATGGCGTTCAGAGTCTCATATCTGCTAAAAAAAAAAAAAAAAAACAGTGTTTGGAAGAAAACCTTCACTTCTGTGTATCCCTGCAAATGAAACTCCCAAGATGTATTCATAGAGATCGTCAAATGTTACAGACAATCAACAAAGCCCTTTCGTTAGATATGACCAGCACATTACCCTGGAATCGTGTTCTTCAGAAAACAATGGTCGTTCGAATGCAAGTGAGATGTCCTATGATCTTACACGAAAATTCGGCTATTTGGATCTTCAGTAAGACTAAAAGGAGACTATTGTTGTTTTGTAACACGTCTTGATAAGAAAATCATAATGACAGGAAAAAAATCCATCAAGTTCTCGTACATATACTACAAAAACCACATTCACTTTCGGCAAGCTTCTCATGTTCGTCAAATATGGAAAGATTTTAACTGTTGTACACCTGACATCTTTCTCTTTCCTGACATATTGCGACGTCATTTTTTTTACTGGTATGCAACCTGTTCGACTCATTCTTATTTTCCATGTCTTTTTGACACAGCTCAACTGAGTAGGCAGAGTCTGCCTTTATGTCTTTTACTCGTAGCGACGGAGAGCATTTTGTTTTTCCTCGCCGCACACAAGACGTCGTAGCATCATTTCAGTCTGCATTGAGTAAACCTTTCTGTAATTATTGTTATTTAAAAATATTGCTTATGCAGCCGCTGGTGATTTTGTCCTCATGGCAGTTCCAGATAAAAGGCGCAACACACACATCCTTCGCTCAAGTATCTTCTTCATCAACCTCATCTCACTGCTATGCATAACTGCTGGTCGACTGACTGCTTTGAATACATTAAGTTTGGTCCTAGTGGTCAATTTACTGCCACAAGGGAGTGTGCGACGTTTATTAGCGTTACGTCAGTGGTTCATGAAATATTCCTACAGGATTTTCGAAAATCAGGCAATTTATGATTGCGTTGCACAAGAGAGCTACCTTGATGTACGCCAGCGCTGGCATGAATGCTTTCTGATGGTCCCTCTGGGCATATTTAAACACATTTACAAAAACCTCTAGATAATACCCAGAGAAATTTTATGCTCTCGGAGGCCGCCCTATTAATGATCGGTGCACACGATCAATGGCTTTCTGGAAATTATTAAATACTAGCTATATATCATGTTTCTTTACACATACCTGTACCATTACCTTTCTTACAATACACACTCTAAAACAAAAGAAACGGGTTCTGTCCCCAGCTGAACGCGCCGATTGGACAAAATGCTTCCACGATATCCTTCAGGAGGACATATAAAAACTCTATCAATCAATGCCAAGCCGAACAACTCTCTGCATAAGGGTCCGAATGGCCCAATCCTTTATTGACTTGCTCAGTTTGTGAAGATATTTCTCTTGAATAAATCATCCGATTTTTCTAAAACTGTAATCATTTATTTGACTGTACATACCTCAGATCTTCAGATCTACCGATTTCTGTCCCATTCGGATAATTTCTTCACGCTTTTTTCGTTTTTCTTTTTTTTGTGTCTTAGAATGTATATTGTGTCTCTGATGCCTTTGCCGAGCTACTGCAAAATTGTTTCCAGCTAGGTTAACAGAGCGAGAAAGACCTTATTTAACACTATTTCCTAGAGCTTTATGCCAACTGAAATAACTTTTACTACTTCGTAATTTCCTCAGTTACACGTCCAAAAAATTCATATAGTGTACTCTTTCTCCATGAATATAGTCACTTCTTCCTTAATTTGTTTGCCACAACCAAATGTTGCATAAAAGTCGCTATATCGATATTTATCTTTGTATATATAACCAGTGTCATAATAGCTTTCGTGCACTTTTGATATACTTTTTAAATGGGCATAGAAGTCTTCCCCAAACTCCAATTTTTCTGCTTCTGGACAGTCAACATGTGCAACGTTGTATATTGGTATAACCCGCACAGGTTTTAATAATAATGATTGGTGATTGGTGGATACCATAGATTACATCTGCATCGGTTTTAAACTTTTCATATAACTGTAAAGTGTTTTGCAGAGTAAGTTAGGATATTATTAAGTTTCTTCCGCAGCATTAAGTGAAGTAATGTTTGAGTGATGTCTGTTTCCTAGCCTCAATACTGCTCGTAGTCAAACATTTCTCACGTATTATGCAAAATGAAGTGCACACTAATATTCCATTTGTTTTTGCAAATATGTTCTTAAAACTTAGTAAATAACTTTTTGTGACACAATAACCGCCGTACTTCAGACGTATGTCAGTTCGATTTTTCAATACGTCTGCAAGCGTCTCGCGCGACATTAACAAAAGTATGATTGTTATTGTTGTGCTTCTCAGTACATTTTCGTAAATTCTGTTGGGAAAAACTATACGCGCTATAGTTTTCTAACCGTACGTCGTAGAAGAGTGTTCAAAATAAGTTCTTTCTTGGACAATCTGCAGTTCTTGAATATTATACTACTGAACTAGAACATGCCATTTCCCTTTGAGACTACTGGATTACGTGTCGGTTCTCTTTATCACTGAAATTTATCCATATTGGGTACTAGTACGCTGGCACCGATGTTAGTTGTTAGTCACTAACCCTGTATACCGAAACTACAGAGTTTTTACGTAATTAATTTTAAAATTTTAGATTTTTCTAGACTCTGAGCAAGGTCAGCAAGGCCACAGTCGCTACAGCAGACAGAAATGTATGTATTCAGTGAGCTGTTCCGTGATGCAACTTTTCTACAATGGTCAAAAGTTGATGAACTACTTCCCCTTTTATGTCTAGATCTTTTTTCAAACAATCAGGCCAATTCGTAGAAATTCAAGGGTAGTTGGTAACTTTTGTACGAGGGTGTTTTGAAAAGTTCTCGGAACGGAATAGAAAAGAAGTCCTTACATCAGTAAAACTTTTTTTTATTTTTCAATGTAGTCTCCATGTAGATTAATGCACTTGATCTAACGATGTTCCAGTGCCTTGACCCCATTTCGAAAATTAATTTCGTCCAGACCTGCAAAATAGTTGTCAACTCTGGCTATCAAAATAGTTCAAATGACTCTGAGCACTATGGGACTTAACATCTGAGGTCATAAGTCCCCTAGAACTTAGAACTACTTAAACCTAACTAACCTAAGGACATCACACACATCCATGCCCGAGGCAGGATTCGAACCTGCGACCGTAGCGGTCGCGCGGTTCCAGACTGAAGCGCCTAGAGCCGCTCGGCCACTCCAGCTATCAATTCATCGTCTGAAGTAAATCTTCGTCCACCAAGAAGAATTTTCAGTTTTGGGAAGAGATGTAAATCCAACGGAGCCGTATCAAGTGAATAAGGCGGGTGTGGCAACAATTCATGCCTTAGTTCGTGCAATTTTGCCGTGACGACTTCACATATGTGCGGGCGCGCAAGAGTCGCGGCACCCATCTTGCACATAATTTTATCATTTGTAATTCTTGTCCGCCCCTGGTAGCTGAATGGTCAGCGTGACAGAATGTCAATCCTAAGGGCCTGGGCTGGATTCCTGGCTGGGTCGGCGATTTTCTCCGCTAGGGACTGGGTGTTGTGTTGTCCGAATCATCATCATTTCGTCACCATCGACGCGCAAAGTCGCCGAAGTGGCGTCACATCGAAAGACTTGCACCTGGCGAACTGTTTGCCCGACGGGAGGCCCTAGTGACGCGAAATTTCTAATTCTTCAGTTAAAATGTGATATACCATTTCAGATGACATCTGGCAAGCGTGAGCAATATCACGCACTTTCAATTGGTAATCCTCCATGAACATTTTGTACACTTTTGCAATTATTTCTGGAGTAGTGAGTGACACATTTTGGCCCACCACTGCGTGGGTCATCATCTAAGCTCTTCCGACCAAATTTGAATCCATTTGTCCACTTAGCAACAGTTGAATATGAAGGAGCAGAGTCACCCAGTGTATTCTTGAAATCGGCATGAATGTCCTTTGCTTTCATACCTTTCTTTACGAAGTACTTAATCACTGCTGAAATCTCGATTTCTTCCATCTTCGCAAATCACTACTTGGGAACAAAATGGCCCTGAGCATTATGGGACTTAACTTCTAAGGTCATCAGTCCCCTAGAACTTAGAACTACTTAAACCTAACTAACCTAAGGACACCACACACATCCATGCCCGAGGCAGGATTCGAATCTGCGACCGTAGCGGTCTCGCGGTTCCAGACTGTAGCGCCTAGAACTGCTCGGCCACTCCGGCCGGCTACGCGGGAACAACAACAGAGCCACGTTACCGCCACAGCTCTCTTCCAAGAGCACTGACGTAGCACGTTTTTACAGGCAACAGTCCAATGAATATCACGTGAACAACTCGTTGCGCTAGCGCTGGCCTCTCGCGGTGATTCCGAGAACTTTTCAAACCACTCTCGTACATTGATACGAGGCCTATCGGTAACACTAGAACTTTTCGTAAATGATTTAGGTTTCTAAAAACATGTAGATTACTGCTTGCGTAGCGGAGCCTGTAATTCTGAACCTTTTTGTTGCAAAAATGTACTGTGAGTTAGAGAACAAACCGATGTAAGCGACACAAATCACCTTCCAGTCAAACATATGAATTTGGAATACTTAAAACCGAAACTAGTGTAACTGTCAAGAATATTACAGAAGTTATGCACTGTCCAGTCACATTAATGTGACCACCTGTTAAAAGCCTGAATAACAACCTTTTGCAGCGCCGACCTTTGCGAGACGTGAAGGAAGAGACTGGTGAGGTTCTGAAAGGTACATCTACATCTACATCCATACTCCGCAAGCCACCTGACGCTGTGTGGCCGAGGGTACCTTGAGTACATCTATCGGTTCTCCCTTCTATTCCAGCCTCGTATTGTTCGTGGAAAGAAAGATTGTCGGTATGCCTCTGTGTGGGCTCTAATCTCTCTGATTTTATCCTCATGGTCTCTTCGCGAGATGTACGTAGGAGGGAGCAATATACTGCTTGACTCCTCGGTGAATGTATGTTCTCGAAACTTCAACAAAAGCCCGGACCGAGCTACTGAGCGTCTCTTTTGCAGAGTCTTCCATTGAAGTTTATCTATCATCTCCGTAACGCTTTCACGATTAATAAATGATCCTGTAACGAAGCGCGCTGCTCTCCGTCGGATCTTGTCTATCTCTTCTATCAACCGCATCTGGTACGAATCCCACACCGGTGAGCAGTATTCAAGCAGTGGGCGAACAAGTGTACTGTAGCCTACTTCCTTTGTTTTCGGATTGCATTTCCTTAGGATTCGCCTAATGAATCTCAGTCTGGCATCTACTTTACCGACGATTAATTTTATATGGCCATTCCATTTTAAATCACTCCTAATGCCTACTCCCAGATAATTTATGGAATTAACTGCTTCCAGTTGCTGACCTGCTATATTGTAGCTAAATGATAAGGGATCTTTCTTTCTATGTATTTACAGCACATTACACTTGTCTTCATTGAGATTCAATTGCCATACCCTGCACCATGCGTCAATTCGTTGCAGATCCTTCTGCATTTCAGTACAATTTTCCACTGTTACAACCTCTCGATATACCACAGCATCATCCGCAGAAAGCCTCAGTGAACTTCCGATGTTATCCACAGAGAGGGCTGCGGAGCCAAGCCGACTCCAGTGGCATGGCTAGCTGTGCTAGGTTTCTCGGTGGATGACTCATGGCGCGAAGAGCTCGATCGAGATGGCCCCACAGATTCTCGATTGAGTTTAAATCTGGGAAGTTTGGTGGCCAGGGGGTACGGTGAACTAATCCTGATGCTCTCTGACTGACACACGTACACTGCGAGCAGTGTGACGTGTTGCATTGTTCTGGAGGTAGATGCCATCGTGCCGAGGAAAAACACTGTGCGTAGGGGTGGACATGGTCTCCAAGGATAGATACATACTTGTATTGATCCGTTGTGCCTTCCATAATGACGAGATCACCCACGGAAGACCACGGAAATATTCCCAGACCACAAAGCTCCCTCCATGATTGCTGTCAGACGTTTCACGTCGTACACGCCAACGGCCTTCTGTCCGATGAGGCATAAAACGTAATTCACCTGAAAAGGCCACCTGTCGCCAGTCAGTGGACGTCCAGTTGCGATACTGGCGCGCAAATTCCAACCTTCGTCGTTGATGAACAGCAGTCAACATAGGTGTGAACCAGGCGCCTGCTTCAGAGGTCCATACGCAGCGAAGTTCGCTGCATGGTCGTTGGTGAAATGCTGTTGGTAGTACCTTGGTTCATCTGGACGGTCAGTTGTTCCACAGTTCCACGTCCATTCGCCCATACGCATCTCCGCAGCCGTCGTTCACACCTGCCATCTATGGCCCGTGGTGCGCCACAGTTGCCTCGGAGCCAGTTTTGAATAGCGCCATTTTGCTACGCACGGTATACGTTGGCCACGGCGGCACGCGAAAAATTTACAAACTTAGTCGTTTCGGAAATGGTTCCACCCTGGAAGATAATGATTATATCTTTCTGGACGTCAGATAAATACACTACTGGCCATTAAAATTGCTACAACAAGAGGAAATGCAGATGATAAACGGGTATTCATTGGACAACTATATTATACTAGAACTGATATGTGATTACATTTTCACGCAACTTGGGTGCATAGATCCTGAGAAATCAGTACCCAGAAGAAACACCTCTGGCCGTAATAATGGCCTTGATACGCCTGGGCATTGAGTCAAACAGAGCTTGGATGGCGTGTACAGGTACAGCTGCCCATGCAGCTTCAACACGATTCCACAGTTCATCAAGAATAGTGACTTGTATATTGTGACGACCCAGTTGCTCGGCGACCATTGACCAGATGTTTTCAATTGGTGAGAGATCTGGAGAATGTGCTGGCCAGGGCAGCAGACGAACATTTTCTGTAACCAGAAAGGTCCGCACAGGACCTGCAACATGCGGTCGTGCATTATCCTGCTGAAATGTAGTTCTTCGCAGGTATCGAATGAATGGTAGAGCCACGGATCGTAACACATCTGAAATGTAACGTCCACTGTTCAAAGTGCCGTCAACGCGAACAAGAGGTGACCGAGACGTGTAACCAATGGCAACCCATACCATCACGCCGGGTGATACGCCAGTATGGCGATGACGAATACACGCTTCCAATGTGCGTTCACCGCGATGTCGCCAGACACGGATGCGACCGTCATGATGCTGTAAACAGAACCTGGATTTATCCGAAAAAATGACGTTTTGCCATTTGTGCACCCAGGTTCGTCGTCGAGTACACCATCGCAGGCGCTCCTGTCTGTGATGCAGCGTCAAGGGTAACCGCAACCATGGTCGCCGAGCTGATAGTCAATGCTGCTGCAAACGTCGTCGAACTGTTCGTGCAGATGGTTGTTGTCTTGCAAACGTCCCCATCTGTTGACTCAGGTATCGAGACGTGGTGCACGATCCGTTACAGCCATGCGGATAAGATGCCTGTCATCTCGACTGCTAGTGATACGAGGCCATTGGGATCCAGCACGGCGTTCCGTTATTACCCTCCTGAACCCACTGATTCCATATTCTGCTAACAATCATTGGATCTCGACCAACGCGATCAGCAATGTCGCGATACGATAAACCGCAATCGCGATAGGCTACAATCCGACCCTTATCAAAGTCGGAAACGTGATGGTACGCATTTCTCTTCTTTACACGAGGCATCACAACAACGTTTCACGAGGCAACGCCGGTCAACTGCTGTTTGTGTATGAGAAATCGGTTGGAAACTTTCCTCATGTCAGCGCGTTGTAGGTGTCGCCACCTGCGCTAACCTTGTGTGAATGCTCTGAAAAGCTAATCGTTTGCATATCACAGCATCTTCTTCCTGTCGGTTAAATTTCGCGTCGGTAGCACGTCATCTTCGTGGTGTAGCAGTTTCATTGGCCAGTAGTGTAGCTACGTTTCCGCATTTCGTCAACGAGTGCACTGTTTCCCGCATCTCTCCGACGCTCGTGATATGTCCTCCAGTGCTTGTGCTGCCACCTGTCGTCAGTGAATGGTTTATTGAACGTTGACGTCTAGCATATGCGGTGGTCAGATTAATGTGACTGGACCGTGTATTAGCTGCAGTGCTGGTAACATTATAGTGAGAGGTTACAGTACCTTGTAAGGATTGAGTGACGAAATGGGAACTTCCGCCTGATACCAGGCATTGCCCGCCTCACCTGACAGGCTCCACAACAGTTTCTCTTGGCCCTCACGTGCGTCGCTGAGAATCACACTTAGCGTTCCGATACCATTCCCGTACATGTGTGTCCAAAATCGAAGGCATTTTGGAGAGTCAGGCCCTATAAGAATAATAGAAAGAGCAAGACTTTGTTAACAGAGAACAAATACATGTCATCGTAATACAGAAAAAAACACTCAACAACTTCAGTATTTAATTCGCCTCACCCTCCTCCCCAACAGTAGAAGTTCAAAATTAAACTCCGTCCGGACAGGCCTTGAAACCCCAACGGTACCGACCGGCCGCCGTGTCATCCTCAGCCCACAGGCGTCACTGGATGCGGATATGGAGGCGCATATGCTCAGAACACCGTTCTCCTGGCCGTTGTTAGTTTCGTGACCGGAGCCGCTACTTCGCAATCAAGTAGTTCCTCAATTGGCCTCACAAGGTCTGAGTGCAACCCGCTTAGTAACAGCGATCGGCAGACCGGTCGGTCACCCATCCAAGTTCTAGCCAAGACCTACAGCGCTTAACTTTGGTGATCTGTGGGGAACAGGTGTTAGCACTGCGGCAGGGCCGTTAGCACTAGAAATTTAATGTGTTCCATTTTAATAAACCGAGATACTGAAAGATTGTCTGGAACTTATTCTGAGAGTCCATTAATGTAATATAAGACGAAACTATAAAAAAGTGTGTTAATACACTATGATGAATTGTTTGCTATCTACGAGGAGGAACAAGTTCTGTTTACTTTTTGAATAATACCATTTGGATGGGCGTGATGACACTGCTGTTAAGACAATGAACTTGTGTGCTAGAAGAAAGCAGCTGAAATCTATCTGGCTATCCTGACTTGAGCTTCTGTGATTTTTGCAAGTAATTTAAAACATGTAATGGGAAGGTTCCTTTGATAAGGCTTCTTTCCCCTATCTTTTCTCAACTAGGTTAGCTTAAATTTACCCATACCACTGTATGAGGGGGCATTGTTCCATATGGAGCCAAGTGAGAGTGATGTTATCCGATCTCTGCGAACAGAACTAGGAATGTCATGGTTAGATTGTTAATTTCACTATATGGCGCTTGCTGTCTCTTACCCTGGTCAAACAGAGGGATTGTAATCTGCCAGTGAAAGTCACATTCTTCAGTTAGGTCACTCCTAAGGGCACCTTTGGCTGCTTATTCAGCTCGTTTCTCTCCCCTTATCCTCATACGCCTGCCATGTAGCGAAATGCAACCTCTCTCCCCTGCTGTTATGGCAAGAAAATCTTTATCATTTTTGGTCGGACTTGATGGCACTGTTGTTAAGGCAATGAACTGTCATCCTGGAAGAGAGCCATTAAACTGTATCTGGCTATCTTGATTTGAGGAAGAAATGGTGGAAGCGCTCCTAGAAAAGGCATCTCTCCCTTACACGTTTTCAACGAGGTGAGCTTGAAGTTTCCGACAGCGCTGGGAGAGGGGGGGGGGGGGGTGAAGATGAGTGTGACTTCATCCAATCTCTGTGACCAGTAGCCAGAAGTAGGGATGCCATGTTAGACTGTTAATTTTGTTTTATGAAGCTTGTTGTCCATTAGCACCAGTGCTTCTAACTCCCGTTTCTGCACAACCTGATTAAACAGAGTGACAGCAAATCTGGAATGCACATTCTTCAACTGTATCACTCCTACAGGCAAAACGCCCGGTATATAGCAAAATACAACTCCCCCTCCCCGCTGTTGTAGCAAGACAAGAGTCTTGCATATTCTGGACTATTTTGGCTGCTACAAGAGTGGGGGAGGGATATAAGTAGTGGGATAAGAAAATCGGAGGAGATGTGAAACTGAATCCCTTTGCAACACCTCATCCGCTCATGTGGTTTCCCGATCAGTTATAACTGATATTTCTGTATAAGAGAACAAGAAACCTATTCCAGATAGGGAGAAGAAGCATTTAACTGGGCAATGCTGCCCCAGATCGTACTAGACAGTGCAAGTCTTGTAGTCAAACAGAAAATACTGGCACACAGTACAAGTTTTCGTCTGTAGATCAAGATAGTAGTACAAGTGAAGACAGAGTCGAAGGAACTCAGCAAAATTTACGACTCAACGGTACACAGAGTTTCCAGATACTTTCAAATTAAAAATTACTCAAGATAACGCAGGAACATCTTTAGAAAGGAACTTTCTGAGCGAGAGTGCGGGAAAAGGGGGCGTTGTGCAACAGCAATAAATTATCTGAACTGACTAGTCAGGTGCGTGTATACGCTACGCCCAGAGAAATGTACTCCGAGCGTAGAACGTTTTGGTGCTGGGCCTGCAGGTCACTCAGAGCTCTGTATATGAGGACAGACGCAGTGGGAACCATTGTCACTAATGCCAGAGGTCCAGTCTTGTCATAGGCACACAGCTGACAGTCATCCAGATATGCTGCCTGCCAAAACACATGCACAACCACTGACCATGTCAGCATGTCAGCAAGCACTGACTGATACACTAAAGCAGACAAGTAAAAGTACATCTGACAATGCTCTGTTTGGCTCACAGTAATAACCAACATCCACCAAAGCAACCCTGAGATGATTACTAACACAGTTGCCATTTTATGTTTTCTTTTGTTTTTAATCTTACAGGAGGAGGCCACGACGTTCGGATCATGGATTAATTTCAAAATTTGTACACCTTTCGTAGGCCATTAAAACAACACAATGTGCAAGTAGTAAGGTGCATAAGGTGCACTACTCTGGCAATTCCGACAAAATTGCACGAGAAGTTTTACGCGTCGGTTATATAACTGATGTATCTGTGGGTAGGTGATGCATGTTACAGTTCATGGTGATGAAGTGGTTAGCGTTCGAGCTTTGTAAAACGAACGTGTTTATAGCGACGCTTCCACTCCCACTCATTGTTAATTTTCAATGCATATTATTTTCATCACTGGCCATATTATTTAATTTACATGACATTTGAGAAGTAATATAATTAAAAAAACCACGTGTATTTGCACGAAGTTTTAGTGAATTTAGTGTTGTATGACTAATTACTGTTTTTAATTAAATTTAATTATTAGATCAAATATATTTATAATTATCAACAAGTGAGTAAAGAAACGCATAGAGATTTCCGGAAAATGAGTGCTTGTCGTTATTTGCGAAATCCCTTATACCTGCAATCTGCTAAGGTATCTGGAATTACTTTGCACCTCGCTTCGAGCAGCAGACACAGAGGCAGTCCCCATTTGGCAGTCAACCTGTGTAGAGATGAGACGTTGCTAATGTAGCAAGAATGAATAGTGTATCTACATTTAATCTACGTGATTACTCTGCTATTCACAATAAAGTGCCTGGCAGAGGGTTCAATGAACCACCTTCTCTCTACCGTTCCATTCTCGAACGGCACGCGGGAAAAACGAGCACTTAAATTTTTCTGTGCGGGGCCCTGGTTTCTCTTATTTTATCGTGATGATCATTTCTCCATATGCAGGTGGGAGCCAACAGAATTTTTTCGCAATCGGAGGAGAAAACTGGTGATTGTAATTTCATGAGAATATTCCGTCGGAACGAAAAACGCCTTTGTTTTAATGATTACCACTCCAATTCACGTATCACGGCTGTGACACTATCTCCCCTATTTCGCAGTAGCACAAAACGAGCTGCTCTTATTTGTACTTTTTCGATGTCATCCGTCAGTTCCACCTAATGCGGGTCCCACACCGCACAGCAATACTCCAGAATAGGGCGGACAAGCGTGGTGTAAGCAGTCTCTTTAGTAGACCTGTTGCACCTTCTAAGTGTTCTGCCAATGAATCGTAGTCTTTGGTTTGCTCTACCCACAATATTATCTATGTGATCGTTCCAATTTAGGTTATTTGTAATTGTAATCCTTAAGTATTTAGTTGAATTTACTGCCTTCAGATTTGTGTGACTTATCGCGTAATCGAAATTTAGCTGATTTCTTTTAGTACTCATGTGAATAACTTCACACTTTTCTTATTCAGGGTCAATTGCCACTTTTCGCACCATACAGATATCTTATCTAAATCATTTTGCAAGTAGTTTTGATCATGTGATGACTTTACAAGACGGTAAATGACAGCATCATCTGCAAACAATCTAAGACGGCTACTCAGATTGTCTCCTATGTCGTTAATATAGACCAGGAACAACAGAAGGCCTATAACTCTTCCTTGGGGAACGCCGGATATTACTTCTGTTTTACTCGATGACTTTCCGTCTATTACTGCGAACTGTGACCTTTCTGACAGGAAATCACGAATCCAGTCGCACAACTGAGGCGATGCTCCGTAGGCACGCAGTTAGGTTAGAAGATGCTTGTGAGGAACGGTGTCGAAAGCCTTCTGGACATCTAAAAATATGGAACCACTTTGGCATCCCCTGTCGATAGCACTTATTACTTCATGAGTATAAGGAGCTAGTTGTGTTTCACAAGAACGATATTTTCTGAAACCGTGCTGACTGTGTGCCAATAAATCGTTTTCTTCGAGGAACTTCATAATGTTCGAATACAGTATATGTTCCAAAACCCTACTGCAAATCGACGTTAGTGCAAATTTTTTGAATATCACAGAATTTACACTTGTACTACAAACATGAAGGTTTGAGCACGTGTCGAACCATCGCTTCATACATGTTCGTCTTACGTAGCTCGAACGACACCCACTGGACCACCATGCCTCTAATTTACGCCCCCTACGCACAGATGCATCAATTACATGGCGTATAAAACGTCTCTTGCGATTTTCTCGGAATTGCCAGGGTAGTGCACCGTACTACTTGCACATTAAGTTGCTTCAATGGCCTACTACAGGTGTGCAAAGTCTGAAGTAAATCCGTGATCCCAACGTCGTGGCGTTCCTTTGTTAGTGTGTGAATGAAAGACGATAAATAATCAGAATAAGTTCTACAAAGGATAACAGCTATCAGTTTGTCTGTGCTCTAGGACGAGATGAAATTACAGTATATCTAATAATATACTTAACTGCATTTCTGCACCTGGCATGCCCAATTCTTTTATTTTATATTGACTTGAGGTGCCACACTCTACTGCAAATTTTCAGTTGATGCAAGAAATCAATGGAGAACAGTTTCTCGAGTTGGCTAAAGTAAAAATCCATTACCACACAAATTTACTTCAAAGGTGGACTTGGCGAAAAACAAAATTGCCCATTACTTCAAACTGCGCTCACTGTGGAACTCTTAGCAAAATTACTCACTGCAACTTTGTACTCTGTGGAAGTATCAGAACAGATGAATCATGAAGATATGATCAGAAAAAAACATAAAGCAGCCAGTCATACTGTTTTGAGTTATCTGAATACGTGATGTTAAAACTGTAAAGTTCGTGTACAGTACTATGAAAGCAAGATCTAAACTTTACATTCCTAAAATTTGTCGAATTTAAAAGAATTCTGCGGCCTCCTAAGAATCCAAAGTAGTAATTTATTCCAACCCTGAGGTAAAATAGTAGTATCCCCTCTTTACACGAATCCCAAAGTGGCTTGATGGTTTCAGGTCGTTACTAAAGAGTGGCTGGATGGCCAACAGGTAGTTAAACAGAAGCCTGATGTATGGAATATATTTCATATGCTTGTCGCACTGCGAAGAGCTGCCACTAAATATGACGTTTTGGTTCAGCACCCTTTCACTTAGAGCCTGGGAATGGATGTGGTCGTAAAGGTCCAGTAACCAGCATAATACACTTACGGTGCATTGCATTCAATATGTTCAGGCACGATAGTCTGGCGGACACATACAACATACCCCACAGCTAAATCAAAAGACGCAAAAGTTCTATAAATCAAGATTGGACGGGTTTTGTTTGCTCTGCACGTAGTAACTGTAATGAATTTTTAAATATTAAGTGCTGTTATCGACATTGTTATCAGGTCCCTGGTGTGTGGTAGTCATGTAATCATCTAATCACTAATGAAGCCGAGAAACCACATCATCTCCTGAAAAAACAGGTTGGTCAGAAAGAGTCTGAAAAGCTTGTAAGTTTGTTGTAGGGCAGGTTGTGCTGGGAAATAATTGTTAAGAAAAAATCGATATGTTGCACCGTTTCAGAGTTCATTAGCCAATCACGCCATTGTGCACGCAAATTCAAGCTAGCCGCCAGATATGGTTAGTCTCAGTTCTTCTCATAGCGGAGATGGTAATGCAAGAGACTGCTCAGCCTTTGCTCGGGTTTGATCCTTGCTATCGTCCTATCAAATACACCAAAGTAATAATTGAAAAATGTTTTTACACCCCAACAGCAACATTATTTAATAAAGTCTGGCCATAATCACTAGATGCCCCAATCCAAATCAACGATAACCGCTTTGCACTGGACTTCGTGGGTTGGTTTTACCTCGACACCAGTTACCTTCTACACAGCAAACCAAGAGGGAACAAATTTGGCAACATCACTACCGCACTTCGTGGATCTCCATAAATAAATAATAAATGGGAGCTGCGACTGCCACGGCTCAATTGGAAAACTGTGGAAAAATCTTGCGTCCAAGGTTCTACCTGAGAGCGAGTGTGTAATATAGTACAAGGTCGTAAATCGCACTATCCCGACAAGCTCTAAACTCTCTTCAGTTCACCTAATCCGATCAAGTGAATGCGACATGTGTGCGCAAGAGAATACAACTGGACACCGTTTTGTGTGCCATAAGTTTCGAATAATCTGCGACGCAGCAAGAGACATGCTGCGTTCTATGAACAGTCGCTATGCAACACATCACAGTATCAGACGCCATCATACCACAATGGAATCCCCACCTCAAAACAAAGAAAAATGTTACGACCTGAATTATGGGACACACAATTCACGCAATATTCTCTCTAAAAACGTCTGATAAATTAGATTTGTTGGAACGTTTGTGGAATCAACATGGTAAGGAACAAACACGGAAGAAATATAGCGAAAACTTCAAAAACTTCCTGAAAATATCACTGCAAAAACAAATGGTGATATGGGACTATAACTTATTTGTTCCATTTTTTCTTTTGTGTTTTTTTCCCTTCATCTAATGTGATTTCGTGATCTGTTGTGACGTCTGAAGATCTTATTTGCTCTCCTATGTTCCATGTGCTGATATTCTTTTTTTCGTTACATAACACTTTATTAAAGGCGCACTGATAGAAAAATAGACACAGGAATCTTGCCTCAAGATTGTTGTTGACCTGCTTGGTGTGGTGCACATTCAAATACATGTCTGTTTGTATATTCAGGATAGGATGAATGAAACTGCCTAAGACTGGGCCTGTAAAACGGGTAGAAGAAACTTCATTTCCTTTATTTAAGGTACATTTTATTTCAAAGCAGGATGTAAACTTTGGAGGTGAAAATGTACTTCGAATGTCTGCTGCCAGTTTATGTTCCTTCTGGCTACATATTTCCGTCAGGAGTCTATTGATTTAGAAGATGTTTATTTTGTTATCTACAGGAAAACGTTTTCGACGAAGTGCTTTGATGATGATTGTTATTTACGTACAGCGTCCAGTGAATTTTTTATTTTTCCATCTGGCAACCAAGTAACGACCCAGGCTTTAAGCTCTTATAACGGACCGTCGATGCGACCATCTGCTGACAATTGCGTTTTGTCCTTCGTTCTACCATTTTGAATTCAGAAGAACACTATGTTAAGACATTCGTATATAAATTTGCATTATGAAGAAATGAACTTTCTGATCTCGTTACACATCACGCAGGTTTCAGTTTTCAAAAGGAATTCTCGCTTCGGCACATGGACTTTGAGGAAAATTTACAGTTTCATTTCATACGCTTTATTTCCTGAATACGTTCTTTATTGCTGTAATGGCGAGAAGATTATGGATCTCCTTTGGTCGTTACATAACATTTTCATCTTACGGGGCTCATGAAAGTAAATATTGTGGGACATTCTAAAATATAAGCTACTGTTATTTTCAACACAAGCTTACATTTTTTTAAATAGACCACACGTATTATTTTCTTTCGGTAACTCGAAAAATCACAAAAAGAATGGCGTTGGTTGCATCGCAAAATGTCAGCTACATCCAGAGTAATTGTAAAGTGAAGTTGACGCTTGAAATAAACGAAACGCACCGCTATTGCACATCTCGAGATACAAGCGTGAAACACATTACTCGAAATCGCGATGTGATTGACGTACTACGATGCAACACACGCTGTACTTATTACTATTTACGCTGTTATTAAATGGATAAAAACAATACAGATGTCAAGCCACACACCTACGTAGAACTACCTCATGATCTCTATTAGATCCTGGGTCAGTCATTAATTATATTTATCGTGGCCGGTGATATTTGGATCTTCGTTACTGTTATGTACATTCTATTTCTGTAGTAAAGATCAATAAAGCACGAACGAGTAAATCATTTTCTTATTTTTCATTGTGTATGACTGGACATCTGTATTGTTTCCAGTCCACTTAATAACAGTGTAAATTGCAATAATTACAGCGTTTGTTGCATCGTAGTACGTCAATCACATCGCGATTACAAGCAACGTACGGTTCGTGCTTGGATCTCAGTACGTGCAATAGCGGCGCATTTCGATTATTTCAAGCATCAAATTAACTTTACGATTTCTTCGGATGTAATTGACGTATTGCAATGGAACCAACGCCATTCCTTTTGTGATTTTTCACGTTAGCCATTGCGTAAAAAACAATATGAGGTGTCCATTAAAAAAAAAAAAAAAAAAACGTAAGTCTGAGTTGAAAATAATATTTGCTTACGTTTTAGAATGTCTCATAGTATTTACTTCCGTGAGCCCTCTCAGGGGGATATATCGCTGTCTTGTTCGGTTTTAGGAAACCAAGCAAAGAACACATTTGGTGACACCGTCCCTGGAGGGCCATTTAAATGTTAATTAACGCGGAAACGGCCCAACACATAGAATTTTTTCTTTAGAAATTATTTCTCAGCACAATCTGCCCTGCAACACCCTTACAAGCGTTTCAGACTCTTTCTGACCACCTTGTATTAAGCCGCCAAGGAGACTGAAACATGACAGTTTAAAAATTAAGACTGTTTTTAGTGCCCCTTCTGCTAATTCCCTAATTATGAGTAAAGCTATCAAATGATATTAAGCCCTCAATTAGTCGAAATTCATTTGATGACATCAGCTGTATTAGGTACAGATCTACAAGCCAATAGTGATATATGAAAATTTGTGCTGGGCCAAGACTCGAAATCGGATTTGCCGCTTTTAGCTATTGTTCGCCTTAATCACTACAACACCGCCTTCATCCTTATTATCTGTGCTCGAGTCCCAGATTTTCATATGTCACTATTGGGTAGTAGATCTATACCTAATATTGCTGATGTCAAGAAATTAATGTTCAGCAAATTAATTTCAAATTATTCCGTTCATCTGTAGATCGTCAATCGTTTCTATTGTGTCATATGTGCATGTGAGTTTTACAAGCCTAAACGGGACACGACGATAACAACATTCATCTCCGTACCTCGTTGTCTCCTTTTCCCTGATACAGGAATCCAAGTAATGTTGCGAGCATTAGGTGATGAATTCAGTAGACTGCGATATAAGAATGTAAACAGTGTGATATATTCGATTGTGGATCAGTTTACATCTACATCTACATCTACATCCATACTCCGCAAGCCACCTGACGGTGTGTGGCGGAGGGTACCTGAGTACCTCTATCGGTTCTCACTTCTATTCCAGTCTCGTATTGGTCGTGGAAAGAAGGATTGTCGGTATGCTTCTGTGTGGGCTCTAATCTCTCTGATTTTATCCTCATGGTCTCTTCGCGAGATATACGTAGAAGGGAGCAATATACTGCTTGACTCTTCGTTGAAGGTATGTTCTCGAAACTTTAACAAAAGCCCGTACCGAGCTACTGAGCGTCTCTCCTGCAGAGTCTTCCACTGGAGTTTATCTATCATCTATGTAACGCTTTCGCGCTTACTAAATGATCCTGTAACGAAGCGCGCTGCTCTCCGTTGGATCTTCTCTATCTCTTCTATCAACCCTATCTGGTACGGATCCCACACTGCTGAGCAGTATTCAAGCAGTGGGCGAACAAGCGTACTGTAACCTACTTCCTTTGTTTTCGGATTGCATTTCCTTAGGATTCTTCCAATGAATCTCAGTCTGGCATCTGCTTTTCCGACGATCAACTTTATATGATCACTTCATTTTAAATCACTCCTAATGCGTACTCCCAGATAATTTATGGAATTAACTGCTTCCAGTTACTGACCTTCTATTTTGTAGCTAAATGATAGGAGAACTATCTTTCTATATATTCGCGGCACATTACACTTGTCTACATTGAGATGCAATTGCCATTCCCTGCACCATGCGTCAATTCGCTGCAGATCCTCCTGCATTTCAGTACAATTTTCCATTTTTACAACCTCTCGATACACCACAGCATCATCTGCAAAAAGCCTCAGTGAACTTCCGATGTCATCCACAAGGTCATTTATGTATATTGTGAATAGCAACGGTCCTCCGACACTCCCCTGCGGCACACCTGAAATCACTCTTACTTCGGAAGACTTCTCTCCATTGAGAATTACATGCTGCGTTCTGTTATCTAGGAACTCTTCAATCCAATCGCACAATTGGTCTGATAGTCCATATGCTCTTACTTTGTTCATTAAACGACTGTGGGGCACTGTATCGAACGCCTTGCGGAAGTCAAGAAACACGGCATCTACCTGTGAACCCGTGTCTATGGCCCTCTGAGTCTCGTGGACGAATAGCGCGAGCTGGGTTTCACACGGCCGTCTTTTTCGAAACCAATGCTGATTCCTACAGAGTAGATTTCTAGTCTCCAGAAAAGTCATTATACTCGAACATAATACGTGTTCCAAAATTCTACAACTGATCGACGTTAGAGATATAGGTGTATAGTTCTGCACATCTGTTCGACGTCCCTTCTTGAAAACGGGGATGACCTGTGCCCTTTTCCAATCCTTTGGAACGCTACGCTCTTCTAGAGACCTACGGTACACCGCTGCAAGAAGGGGGGCAAGTTCCTTCCCGTACTCTGTGTAAAATCGAACTGGTATCCCATCAGGTCCAGCGGCCTTTCCTCTTTTGAGCGATTTTAATTGTTTCTCTATCCCTCTGTCGTCTATTTTGATATCTACCATTTTGTCATCTGTGCGACAATCTAGAGAAGGAACTACAGTGCAGTCTTCCTCTGTGAAACAGCTTTGGAAAAAGACATCTAGTATTTCGGCTTTTAGTCTGTCATCCTCTGTTTCAGTACCATTTTGGTGACAGAGTGTCTGGACATTTTGTTTTGATCCACCTACCGCTTTGACATAAGACCAAAATTTCTTAGGATTTTCTGCCAAGTCAGTACATAGAACTTTACTTTCGAATTCATTGAACGCCTCTCGCATAGCCCTCCTCACACTACATTTCGCTTCGCGTAATTTTTGTTTGTCTGCAATGCTTTGGCTATGTTTATGTTTGCTGTGAAGTTCCCTTTGCTTCCGCAGCAGTTTACTAACTCGGTTGTTGTACCACGGTGGCTCTTTTCCATCTCTTACGATCTTGCTTGGCACATACACATCCAACGCATTTTGTACGATGGTTTTGAACTTTGTCCACTGATCCTCAACACTATCTGTACTTGAGACAAAACTTTTGTGTTGAGCCATCAAGTACTCTGAAATCTGCTTTTTGTCACTTTTGCTAAACAGAAAAATCTTCCTACCTTTTTTAATATTTCTATTTACGGCTGAAATCATCGATGCAGTAACCGTTTTATGATCACTGATTCCCTGTTCTGCGTTAACTGTTTCAAATAGTTCGGATCTGTTTGTCACCAGAAGGTCTAACATGTTATCGCCACGAGTCGGTTCTCTGTTTAACTACTGAAGGTAGTTTTCAGATAAAGCACTTAAAAAAGTTTCACTGGATTATTTGTCCCTGCCACCCGTTATGAACGTTTGAGTCTCCCAGTCTTTATCCGGCAAATTAAAATCTCCACCCAGAACTATAACATGGTGGGGAAATCTACTCGAAATATTTTCCAAATTATCCTTCAGGTGCTCAGCCACAACAGCTGCTGAGCCAGGGGGCCTATAGAGACATCCAATTAGCATGTCTGAGCCTGCTTTAACCGTGACCTTCACCCAAATTATTTCACATTTCGGATCTCCGTCAATTTCCTTCGATACTATTGCACTTCTTATCGCTATAAACACGCCTCCCCGTTCACTGTCCAGCCTGTCTCTGCGGTATACATTCCAATCTGAGTTCAGGATTTCATTACTGTTTACGTCTGGTTTCAGTCAACTTTCTGTCCCTAGTACTATGTGGGCGTTGTGACCGTATATTAATGAGAGCAGTTCTGGGACCTTTCTATAGACGCTCCTGCAGTTTACTATTAGTACATTAATATTGTTATTCCATGTTGCATTTTGCCTACACCTACCTTGCCGCGTCTCAGGAGGCGCCTTGTCGGCCTTGGGAGGGAATTCTCTAACCTAAAAAACCCACATGTGCACTCCACACGTACTCCGCTACGTTTGTAGCCGCTTCCGGCGTGTAGTGCACGCCTGACCTATTCAGGGGGACCCTACATTTCTCCACCCGATAAGGGAGGTCGAGAAATTTGCACCCCAGATCTCCGCAGAATCGTCTGAGCCTCTGGCTTAAGCCTTCCACTCGGCTCCAAACCAGAGGACCGCGTTCGGTTCTGGGAACGATACTACAAATAGTTAGCTCTGATTCCAC
The DNA here is from genome assembly GCF_023864345.2 of Schistocerca serialis cubense. Classification (NCBI taxonomy): domain Eukaryota; kingdom Metazoa; phylum Arthropoda; class Insecta; order Orthoptera; family Acrididae; genus Schistocerca; species Schistocerca serialis. Next base: position 311,685,645 of record NC_064640.1, read on the forward strand.
CCCGCGAGCGAGGCTTTCCGCCTTCACCAATTCCGCCAACCACCTGTATGAACTGAGGATGATCTCTGAACCCTGACGGCAGGAGTCATTGGTGCCGACATGAGCAACAATTTGCAGTCGGGTGCACCCAGTGCTCTCTATCGCCGCCGGCATGGCCTCCTCCACATCTCGGATGAGACCCCCCGGCAAGCAGACAGAGTGAACACTGGCCTTCTTCCCCGACCTTCCCGCTATTACCCTAATGGGCTCCATCGCCCGCCTAACGTTGGAGATCCCAATAACTAATAAACCCCTCCCCCCGTGTGCCTGCTCGGATCTTGCTGAAGGAGTGGCCCCATGTCCACTCACAGGCAGAGCGGGCGATGCCACACGGCCAGCCTCCACACTGACCTTCCGCCTCGTGCGCCGCGAACGCCGCTGAACCCGCCACTCCCCTTGGGGAGAGGGTGGCCCAACCGCACCCAGTACCCGCGAAGATGTCTCGACAGCAGGGACAGTGGGTGAAGCATGTAACACCTGGGGTGTACCTTGCGACGCACCAGACTCCCCACTGCCGCTACACTCCGAGGCAGCAGCCTGAAGATGGCTGACCACGGCCATCAACACGTTCAGCTGTTCGCGAACAGTGGCCAGCTCCTCCTGCGTCCGTACACAGCAGTCACACATCCTATCCATCCTAAGAAATCAATTTACTGTAGAGAGTTAATCAACTTTTAACTAGACTGCTAATTCACTAAAGGCGGCTGATTGTTGACTGAACTGTGCTTGCTAGCCACTTCTTGTAGAAAACAATGAAAATAGCACTACCTGTCTCTGGACTGTATTGAAAACAAACACTAGCACTACTGGCACTATGGTTGACTAAAGGGACTCTCTCTGACTGTATTCAAAACAAACACGAAATCTATGGAACACTATTACTAGCACTCGACAATTAAAGCTTCCTAAAAGCAAAAACACATGGAAGAAGAAGTGACAAGTAGGAAAAATACAGTTAATACTTAAATTAAGGTAGCTCGCTGCACAGCAGACGTGAAGCAGACGGCAGTTACGACGACACTCCAAGCAATGTACACAGATAGCCAGGGTTGTTAAGGCGACCATTCGCAATAAGTGAGAAATAAGAGTTCGATTCCTGGTAAATCACAAATTTTCATATGTCAGTATTGGGTAGTAGATCTATTACTCATACAGCTGATGCCAAGAAATTCGTATTCTGCGGATTACTTTCGATTTGTTTCTGACAGCTGTGGGTCGTCAACAGTGTCTTTCAGACACGCATGTAAGTTTCAGTTAGTGTTGTAGGACTTCTGTGGGTTCAGAGGAACTTCTATTGTGGCATAGAAAAGCCTGTTCAATAGCCGTTTCCAACAGAGATATATTATCAACAATAAACTGGTATCTCCTGAACCAATGCTGAAAGCGAATAAGTAATCATCTGGATTCTAGCATATGCACAAAGCGACGATGGACCAGTCTACCCACTCCCAGGACTTTCCTGTGCAGCTGTAGTCGGGTCCACGAACGATGGCGGTTGGCGCAGGCCGAGACAAGGACGGGTAATGTATTGTTGCCGGTTCCAAGCGACAGTTGCGGTTCGCGCATAAGCGTCCTTTGCGCTTGATGTAAGCGTGTGTTCCGCAAATTATGTCTCTCACTTGCTTGTGTAGAATTTCTCACTTACCGCTACCATCAGCCATGACAACTCGCAACAAATTGAATAAAAATTCAATAAATAACTCTCTGCTATCACGTCAAATAGTCGCACTGCAAACAGTATTCACAGCACAGCGCTCAGAACACTGCTGCACGCTCACTGGCTGTCGTGGAACGCGTGAGGTTGGTGCGCAGAACGACCCTAAACTCGACCGCCATCGTTCGTGACTCCAACTATAGTAAGGTAAAAGCTTCTCAGATACGCTGAGTCTTTTTTTTTTTTTTAAGGAAGCGAATCAAAATCGTTTTCTCCGTACGAGCAAGAAACTGTCCTGTCTTCAGTATGAAGTTAGAAAGATCAGAAAACCTTTTGTTAGCCTTTCAATTAAAATACACCATTTTACTTTGCACATATTCTCATATTCCTGATCTAACGCAACATAAAAGCTGGTGTTTGGCTTTCAACCAGTTCTGTTAAAATAACGTACTGTATGGTACGATTCCAGAAAGATAATGGAACGATCTTCTAGTGCGCTGAAAACGTCATAACCATATCCAAAAATGGTTCAAATGGCTCTGAGCACTATGGGTCATCTGAGTTCATCAGTCCCCTAGAACTTAGAACTACTTAAACCTAACTAACCTAAGGACATCACACACATCCATGCCCGAGGCAGGATTCGAACCTGCGACCGTAACGGTCGCGCTTCCAAACTGAAGTGCCTAGAACCGCTCGGTCACAGCGGCCGTCTATAACCATATCAGTTCGGTTATAATAATAACAAATTCAAACGCATTAGGCCTATATAATCGGTGCTCCACGTCCTACGTAAGATGGAAGAATGCCGTTTTCAATAAAGTAATGGCCACGCCGGCTTGCTGTCTGTATCAGTTAGTTTTAGCGACGGACCGGGATTATGCGAACGTCCGTCATCAGCAACCCCCTTTACAGCGGACAGAACATACCGTAGAAACAATTACAGGCATGTGTGACACAGAAGACAAAGAGTCTCATCTATGGTTATATCTGTTACCAGGTAACCGGCTGAAGACAACGATGCACCAAGTTCCTGTTATCAGAATGGTTCAAACGGCTCTGAGCACTATGGGACTCAACTTCTAAGGTCATTAGTCCCCTAGACCTTAGAACTAGTTAAACCTACCTAACCTAAGGACATCACACACATCCATGCCCGAGGCAGGATTCGAACCTGCGACCGTAGCGGTCTCGCGGTTCCAGACTGCAGTGCCTAGAACCGCACGGCCACTTCGGCCGGCCTCCTGTTATCAAACATGCAGGCTTTATGCCAATAAGGATCTGTACAAGTTTAAACACAAAAGATATGTAATGCTTAATAGTCTACTTCCGTCTGTTTAATCGAGTTGTTGTTTCCATTTTATGCAGAATACCCTGAGATGAAGAAAGTCATGAGAGACCTGCAAATATCGTGTCGGACCTCCTATTGCCCGGCGTAGTGCAGGATCTCGACTTGGCATGGACTCAACCATTCCCTGGAAGTCCTCTGCAGAAACATCGAGCCGGGCTGCCTCTATAGTCGTCCACAACTGCGAACGTGCTGCCGGTGCAGGATTTTGTGCACAAACTGACCTCTCGATTGTGTCCGATAAATGTTAGATGAGATTCAAGGCGGGTCATCTGGGTAGCCAAATCGTTCGTTCGAACTGTCCAGAATGTTCTTCAAACCAAAAGCGAACAGCTGCGGCCCGGTGACATGGTCCACTGTCATCTGTAAAAATTCCGTCGTCTGGTAACGTGAAGTCCATGAATGGGTGAAAATGATCTCCAAGTAGCCGAACATAACCATTTCCAGTCAATGATGGGTACGTTCCATGTAAACGCAGGCCACACCACTATGGACCCACCATCAGCTTGCACAGGTCCTTGTTGACGACTTGGGTCTATGGCTTCGGGGCGTCTGTGCCCTACGCTAACTCTATCGTCAGTTCTTACCGACTGAAATCGGGACTCATCTGACCTTGCCAAGGTTTTCCCGTCGTCTAGGGTCCAAACGATATGGTCATGAACACAGGTGAGGCGCTGCAGGCGATGTCGTTCTGTTAGCAAAGGCCCTAGCGTCGGTCATCTGCTGTCATAGCCCATTAACGACAAATTTCGCCGCACTTTCCTAAGGCATACATTCGTCGTACCTCCACATTGGTTTATGCGGTTATTTCACGCAGTGTTGCTTGTCTGTTAGCACTGACGCATCTACGCAAACGCCGCTGCTCTCGGTCGTTAAGTGAAGGTCGTCGGCCAGTACGTTGTCCGTGATGAGAGGTAACGCTTGAAATCTGGTATTATCGGCACACTCTTGACGCTGTGGATCTTGGAATACTGAATTCTCTAATGATTTCCGAAATGGAATGTCCCATGACTCTAGCTCCAGCTAGTATCCCGTATTCAAATTCTTTTAATTCCTATCAGGTGGCTATAAGCAAGTAGGAAACATTTTTACATACGTCACCTGCGTACAAATGGCAACTCCGCCGATGCACTTTCCTTTTATACCTTGTGTTCGCTATACTACCGCCAGCTGTATATGTGCATATCGCTATGCCATGACTTTTGTCACCTCACTGCATTTGAGCGACCGACCCAGTCATCCTCTGCACGTGTTAGATGTTGTGCTGTTGCTTTTACTCACAACACCTATAGAAGACGAATGTCGGTCGTCAAAGTGCTGTGCATTAAATGGAAACCACAACTCGACTGAACACCCGGAAGCACGCCATTAATCACTCACGCCCAGAAAACGTGAGCATTTTGATGTTTCCTTAACAGCAAAGATCACAGGCAAAGCTAATCCGACCGCTTATAATGCTTTTGGTTTCGTTTAACAATTCATATTGTTCGTGTTTTGAAGATTACTATTTTCACGTCACGTGTGTTGTAGTGGTTACATGGTAATTGTTAAATCTAAATGTCCATGAGAAGGAAGAAAGATTACGTTTAAAGTCACCTCCACGACGAGGTCTTAAGAGACGGATTATATGCTCGGATTGGGGAAAGATGGAGAGGAAAATCAGCCATGCCATTTCAAAGGAACCTTTCCGGAATTCGCCTCGAGAAATTTTGGCAAATCAGAAAAACCAAATGTGGATGGCTAGAGGGTGATTTGAGTCGCGTGCTCCCCATAACGAGTCCAGTAACTAGCCACTGCATCATCTTGCCCGGTCGAAAGGCCCATGGTTTGATCCCACTTCGTGAATATGAAAAGCATCAATTTGCATTGTGGTTAAGATTCAGTATTCAAACAGTGGGTATCCTTATAATTGTTTACATAGGTCGTCTCTTACGGCAGAGGAAGGCAAGAGTATATCACCTTAATCATGGCTATTTGTAGTACCTATTGGCTTGTCCCAAGCAGCGTGTGGTAAACCAGCAATTCAAGTCACAGGTATGCTCAGAATTTTTGACGTACCTATAGTTTTCACACCACAGAGACGAGTTCAGTTTGTTTCCTCTTGATCTGTCCATGAACAGCACACGCACACACACGCACACACACACACACACACACACACACACACACACACACACACACACACACACATACACATGCAATCCAAGGTATGCTGGCGCTGTCAGGATCTAACACTCTTAATTGTTCCCAGCCGACAAACATATGAACATAACGCAATTTTAAAATTACTAACTTTCGCAGAAAAGAATTTCTACATTGAAACATAGAATGCCTGTAATGTTGTATTTCTGTACATTGCACAACATCAGCTAGAGAAATTTTATTATCATTAACAACGTATTTCAGTCAGATCAAGACAGTAACTAGATGAACGTACAGAATCAGTTTAAAATATGGTACTGAAGAGAGGGTTAAGAGCTGCTGAGCATATCATGAAGATGGACGACAACATGTTGATGAAGAATATATGGAACACTACAGGCTTGACAGGGAACAGGTGGATGAAAATTGTCAGGGAAGGTTGGAAAACTAATGCAATGAAGGGAAAAAATCGATACACAGCAGTGCAGGGAAACGGTGGAAAATTACAGGTGGAGTGATGCTAGGAGCACGGAAGGAGAGAGGATCAGGAGGAATGAGAGAATGGGGAGATACTGGGAAGAACGAAAACGTACTGAACAAGTCACTCGTCATTCTAAAGGAGTGAAACCAACCAAAATATTATAAATAATAAATATATCTCGGTTAAATTTCTATTGAGGAACATTATTAGATGGATCTGTAAGTACATGGTCAGCTGTAAGTCTGCATCAAACAATGAAGAAAGTCATGCGCTGATCAACGGTGACTGATCGTACCTCCCTGACTACATACTGATAACAAGAGTCGTTGTGGCTACGAAAGTGGATTTGTATAATGGGCTCTCCACGTAAACGTTGCGTGTGTGACCTAACGCAGGTCAAGTGTAAAAAAACTTTGTGTTCTGCCTTACGGCAGGTCTTGTCATGGGGGAAGCCCCGTCAGAGAGGTCCACCGTATGAGCGTCTAGGGAAGTGATTCCAGTGGTGGTTTCCCGTTGCCTTCCACTGGTGACGATGAAATTATAATGAGGACACACAACACCCAGTCCCTGAGCGGAGAAAATCTCCGACTCAGCCGGGAATCGAACCCTTGGCGTGACAGATCGCCGTGCTGACCATTCAACTATCAGGGCGGGCAGGTCAAGTGTAACCACTCAAGAAAACATTATTTCTTTTGCTTAGTTCTCGGTAATGGATATTTCATTTTATGTGGGGTACTGTGTCGAGGTGCCGACGTAGCTGAGAAATTTGTGGCTTCACTTTCAGGGGCAGTAACTCACCTGTCTCCTGCAATTCCATGCTGGTGAGTCGTGCTACGTCTCCAGGTCTGCGCGGGTACGAAGAATCGATGAAGGTGTAGCCTCCCTCCAGGCCTCCGTGAACGAAGCTCGTTCTGTCCGATGCTGGGCCTGTGGCGGGGTTATGGCTCCCACGTCCCTGCAAATTGTGATTTGTGTCACGAGCCGTGAATGGTACCACTGCGTGCTTACTAAACGCAATTCTGCAAAACACTACAAAATTAGCAGAATTAACTGCACAGACAGAATGAGATTTTCATATACAGTAAGATTTTTTTAAAAAAAAAAAAACAAGGTAGCTAGAATTCTGTTATTTCACGCAGTTACGGGCTACATTTCCTTCGAGGTCGTGAGATAGTCCGTATGCTTACAGCATTGTGCAGCATAGTTGCTAGTAAGTGTATTCGGCTTGGGTCGACCGGGCCGCCACGGTTGTTCCTGCCTAGTGAGGTGCCGCCTGCAGTAATAATAAAAACTTAAATTAATGAACCAACGCATTGTCTGACGTGCTCTCCCATGCCACCTGAGCTGGCGAAAAGGCCATCCATTGGCACAGGCTCACTTCTGTACCGGTCGCTTTTGATGAACATTCCTATCTGAAGCAGCTAAGCTGTGCTGACTGTGCCTACGTTTACTGACTGTCGATCACAGACTCCTCTATGTATACAGGGTGTTACAAAAAGGTACGGCCAAACTTTCAGGAAACATTCCTCACACACAAAGAAAGAAAATATGTTATGTGGACATGTGTCCGGAAACGCTTACTTTCCATGTTAGAGCTCATTTTATTACTTCTCTTCAAATCACATTAATCATGGAATGGAAACACACAGCAACAGAACGTACCAGCGTACTTCAAACACTTTGTTACAGGAAATGTTCAAAATGTCCTCCGTTAGCGTGGATACATGCATCCACCCTCCGTCACATGGAATCCCTGATGCGCTAATGCAGCCCTGGAGAATGGTGTATTGTATCACAGCCGTCCACAATACGAGCACGAAGAGTCTCTACATTTGGTACCGGGGTTGCGTAGACAAGAGCTTTCAAATGCCCCCATAAATGAAAGTCAAGAGGATTGAGATCAAGAGAGTGTGGAGGCCATGGAATTGGTCCGCCTCTACCAATCCATCGGTCACCGAATCTGTTGTTGAGAAGCGTACGAACACTTCGACTGAAATGTGCAGGAGCTCCATCGTGCATGAACCACATGTTGTGTCGTACTTGTAAAGGCACACCTTCTAGCAGCACAGGTAGAGTATCCCGTATGAAATCATGATAACGTGCTCCATTGAGCGTAGGTGGAAGAACATGGGGCCCATTCAAGACATCACCAACAATGCTTGCCCAAACGTTCACAGAAAATCTGTGTTGATGACGTGATTGCACAATTGCGTGCGGATTCTCGTCAGCCCACACATGTTGATCGTGAGAATTTACAATTTGATCAAGTTGGAATGAAGCCTCGTCCATAAGGAGAGCATTTGCACTGAAATGAGGATTGACACATTGTTGGATGAACCATTCGCAGAAGTGTACCCGTGGAGGCCAATCAGCTGCTGATAGTGCCTGCACACGCTGTACATGGTACGGAAACAACTGGTTCTCCTGTAGCACTCTCCATACAGTGACGTGGTCAACGTTACCTTGTACAGCAGCAACTTCTCTGACGCTGACATTAGGGTTATCGTCAACTGCACGACGAATTGCCTCGTCCATTGCAGGTGTCCTCGTCGTTATAGGTCTTCCCCAGTCGCAAGTCATAGGCTGGAATGTTCCGTGCTCCCTAAGACGCCGATCAATTGCTTCGAACGTCTTCCTGTCGGGACACCTTCGTTCTGGAAATCTGTCTCGATACAAACGTACCGCGCCACGGCTATTGCCCCGTGCTAATCCATACATCAAATGGGCATCTGCCAACTCCGCATTTGTAAACATTGCACTGACTGGAAAACCACGTTCGTGATGAACACTAACCTGTTGATGCTACGTACTGATGTGCTTGATGCTAGTACTGTAGAGCAATGAGTCGCATGTCAACACAAGCACCGAAGTCAAAATTACCTTCCTTCAACTGGGCCAACTGGCGGTGAGTCGAGGAAGTACAGTACATACTGACGAAACTAAAATGAGCTCTAACATGGAAATTAAGCGTTTCCGGACACATCTCCACATAACATCTTTTCTTTATTTGTGTGTGAGGAATGTTTCCTGAAAGTTTGGCCGTACTTTTTGGCGACACCCTGTATACGAATATGATCAGGCAAAGAGGATAGTGGGCACAAGATCCATTCCAATAAGGAAATAAAGGCATGCTTTAATAGAGAATGGTACTAAATCTGGTACATGACAGAAAGAGCGAGGAGGACATACCAGACGCTCCCTAACACAAAAAAGGTCAAGAATATCATATTTCCTCCCGACCATAGGAGCTATACACTAACTGTCGGGACATGGTTCAGATATCAGCTACTGTACTTATCAAAAACTTATGAATGTGGGGCAAGCGGCCCCCGAACCACATCCTCTACGTGTGTGCCATTAGACGAAATTTTACAGACCAGAATATGAAAGAATTTGGTAATACACCAGTCTACAACATCATATGAACTGTGGAACTGCGGTACAAGTTGTACTTGCTGACAGTTAAAATATCAAAAAAATGTGTGAAATCTTATGGGACTTAACTGCTAAGTTCATCAGTCCCTAAGCTTACACACTACTTAATCTAAATTATCCTAAGGACAAACACACACACACACCATGCCCGAGGGAGGACTCGCACCTCCGCCGGGACCGCTAAAATATCAGCCACACGGTCGAGAGACGACCAAGAACAGGCTGTGAGATAACGGGCGAGTTGTGGCGCCCTGGAAATATTTAAGTTCAGAGTTGGCGGCCACAGCTCGGACCGTTCGGCAAGCCGCGGCGTGAAACCTTAATGGCAGACATTTCACAGTTCGTATAGACTAGAAATGAATAGTAACCAGATTAATCACGATTCCTCAAAAAGAAACATGTACGCTACCATTATTTGCACGACGATTCTGATGGTGTAATCAGATTTTCAATATCTTTATTAGTTTAAAGTTTAGTATCTGACGATAAATTATACAATTAACACCCAGCAACGAATTTCCAACATCTAAACGGTTCATCCGATTTTGTCGATCGACATGTCTTTAGAAAGCTGTTAGTGTAAACCTAAATTGGTATAAATTACAGGCATGTAACTTGAATAGTACATGCGTTATTGGAGGTCAAAGTGGCCGATTACTATCGATCACGTCAGGCCATAAGTACTCCACAGTTACAAGAAAAAACGGTAGCAGCATGCTTATAAATATATTTATTCGTCTATATCTTTGTTTATATCCGATATATACTATTCATGAAGAAATTGGTCAATTATTTACTGTGTCTTAGAAAACACGTCGGCACCTCGACACAGTACCCCACATAAAATGAAATATCCATCTGGCTTACTACTGTTCTATTCCTTTGACATATGTTTATTTAATTTGTTTATGTATTTTATGATTTGTGTTAGAGTGTGTTTATAGTCTAGCCATAGGAATATTTATTTAATTTGAGGTTATTTAAATGTAAATCCAGTATTTCGAATGTGTTTCATTATTTTTGTGAGTGCGCGTTGGCTTGAAGAAATGGCGGGAGCGCTCTAGCCAATCACAGCGCTCGTTAATGGGGAGACTGTATGGAAGTTGGGGAGTACGGGACAGGACACGAGAGGTGCTGAACGGAGAGTCCTGGACAGTATGGCGCAACGGACGCAAAGTCGCGGGAAAGACTTCGAGAGTGGAGCAGTTTGCACGTGGTCGCGAGAGATGGAAACATTTCGTACTGCCGACTTGTGAACTTGTGAGATTTTCGTGGCTTCTGCAGTGAAGACGTAGTTTGCGTTTAGAAGTGAATATCTCGCGAGCTATGTTGTTGCTCATAACTACATGAAGTAGGAATCTACTGTTTCCCTGTTATTCAACTTATATTTTATTTAATTGCTGGACCATCGACACCAATAAGTGTTTTACAGTAATAAAGGGCATTCTCAAAGATGCTATCGTACTCATCATTTAAAGTCGTTAAAATAGTACCTGCAGAATTTATTTAATTACAATTTTTCATGTATAAATGTTTATGTTGCGTTCAAAATTCGCAATTGCCGAGTGATAGGAACCTTCGACCATTTGATTCTTGTGTATATTCATATTGTATACCGTAGACTCAGCAGTATTTGGCTTGTGATGCGGCAACTACGTATCCCAGCCCCTAGACAACGAAACCAGCCAAAACTTTCAATATTTCAACTCTGAATCGGAGGGTATGTAGTTGAGGGCCACCACACCACATTATTTTATTTGAAAGCCCGCGGCCGGCCGGAGTGGCCGAGCGGTTCTAGGCGCTACAGCCTGGAACCGCGCGACCGCTACGGTCGCAGGTTCGAATCCTGCCTCGGGCATGGATGTGTGTGATGTCCTTAGGTTAGTTAGGTTTAAGTAGTTCTAGGGGACTGATGACCACAGCAGTTAAGTCCCATAGTGCTCAGAGCCATTTGAACCATTTTTGAAAGCCCGCAAGGCCATACATCGTGACCAGACGCACCACAGCGAAGCATCCACCTACAACAACCTTCCGGAGGCAGCATAAAATTGTGACAAATGACACTAGAGTGGCCGTCGCGAAATTAAGACGCCTGAAGGTCACACCCGCTCCCTGCAGTGCGCAGTTGCTAAGCGCTGTTAAGAGCGCAATTACGTCGTGAGAATCTAGATGTAAGCATGTGTCTTGATTCTCGTAGAAAGGGATGCAAATGAAAACGGAAATCTACGGAAATTGACGATTTTCACAAAAAATTAGTGTGGAGAACTGTACTTAGATACCACGACCGAAGAGAGTATCCGACGACTAGAAAAATACAGGGCGATCCGGACAAAAAATTTTACACTCACTTGGTTTTTGATTCAGAAAGTGTAATAGTGGACAAAAATATTTAATGTAATGCAGAGACATTGCAGCTGCAAGAACGAAGTTTTCTATGCAATGCGCTCATTTTCACTCTGCAGCGGAGTGTGCGCTCATATGAAACTTCCTGGCAGATTAAAACTGTGTGCCGGATCGAGACTCGGACTCGGGACCTTTGCTTTTCGCGGGCAAGTGCTCTACCAACTGAACTACCCAAGCACGACTCACGACCCGTCCTCACAGCTTTAATTCCGCCAGTACCTCGTCTTCTACCTTCTACAAGGTATGCAGGAGAGCTTCCGCGACGTTTGGAAGGTAGGAGACGAGGTACTGGCGGAATCAAAACTGTGAGGAGGGGTCGTCAGTCGTGGTTGGGTAGCTCAGTTGTTAGAGCAGTTGCACGCGAAAGGCAGAGGTCCCGAGTTCGAGTCTCGGTCCGGCACACAGTTTTAATCTCCCAGGAAGTTTCAATGCACTTATTGTTTGCTGAAGACAACAATCTTGTAGTATACTTCTATGAGACTTTGGTTTCACATAACCATACACAGAAATATATTTGCTCGACCTCAGCGGAATTGGTGGCCTGAAAGTACCTACAGATACATTTGTATAGGGTATATCGGCGATTTGGGTGATGGGTGCAGTGACGAAGCGGCAGTAAGATCTGCAAACGAAACATTTTCTGGAGGTGGGGAATATTCTCGGTCCTATCAAGGTGAGCTGTCGGAACAAAAATCCTGGCTGCGGCATACAAGTACTCGCGCATTGCCGTGCATGGAGCCTCTTGTAAATAAAATGCGTTAATAGGTGACACGACACAATAATAACGTCCAAGATGTTACCAAAATTAATTTTTTTTCTTAACATATTTCTTGCTGGAAGTTTTTACAACGTCCAACAGAAGGCAAATTCATCAGTGACGACATTTTTCGACGGTATTTTACTTTTTATCTCGGAATATTTTTACGTTTTTACGATAAAATATGTGTCACATGCGACTATAAACTTTCAGAATGTTCATATTTTTTTCAGAACAGCTATGTCAGTAGTTATGTTTCATCCACAGGTTGAAGTAAAAAATATTTTTCTTCAAAACTTTTTGTACCGTTGGTTTTATTTATTTTTTTTTTTTTTTCGTAGCAGCTGGCAAAAATTTACGTTTGGAAAGTACTGCGTCATATTGCAGACTAAAAATAGAGACCTCTAATAGTTTTCGGAATTTTTACTAAGACTTGAAATTATCGCTAATTGGCAACGCTGTAAGACGGTGAGATGACCTCGAGATGCCTATTTTCCTGACGGCCGCAAAGGCCTTTATATGGCAGAAACAAAACGTTTTTGTTTCTGATACGTAAAGGCTAGTGTCGTTTGTAACAAGTTCATGCTCTGACATGTTCTTTGTTACCCGTACAACTCTTCAGGTAATGCACTGATGATGACTCTGTTACAGTAGGAATCCAGATCTACAATAAGTTGCGATATTTTGCGACTGACTGCTGTCCTTTAAATATGAATCTTTCCTTTGTCAGAGTCTCTTTTGTCAGTTCTTTTTCCCATTTGCTGCTCAGTAGAATGATTCTCCATATGTCCCCGCTCCCTTTATGCAGGGTGATCAGGAACAGTCTGAGAAGCTTGTTAGGGTGTTGCAGGTGAGGCTGTGCTAGGAAATAATAAAATTCGACACGTTTCGCTGTTCCCGAGTTATTTAGCATCGACTTTAGTCAGGTAGTTGTGTGCGCAAATTCAAGCAGCCTGTCAGCGGCGGTGTCGCCAAACGTGTTCTTCGTTTGGTTTCCTCAAACCGAACAAACGTAACTTTTTCTCACCTTCCTTAAACTTATCACTTCCGAAAATGACACAATTTGATTGGTAATGAGCATTTCAACAAGTGGTAACTCAGGGCCCCGCAGATGTCTGTGCATTACTGCATTTATCGCGTGCAAGTGCTTGAATTTGCGCGCGCAACGACCTTATTGTCAAACTTCAATGCTAAATAACTAGGAAACAACGCAACTTATCGAATTTTTTCCTTAAAAATTATTTGTTAGCACAACCTCTTATGCAACACCCTTACATGCTTCTCAGATGTTCCTGGCCACCCTGTATACTTTCCTTGTGGTGGTCATAATGCTTTGACTCATTAGTATATTTAAACTACCTTCGTTTTGCCGATAACATTGTACTCTTTGCTTCTAGTGCAGATAAACTCCTTTAAGAGGAGCGTAATAGATCAAGTTTGAATGTTGATGTGAATAGTAATTGCAATAATACTAAAATAGTGTATAATGCACACATGGAAAAGAAAGTAGTCGAATTACCCACTGAAAAAATGGAAATAGTTGAAAAGGACATTTCGAAAGGCCCAAAACTGACCCAGATATTGTTTCTGATTTAAAAAATATATAAAACAGTAAGAAATAATGTTTTACAAGCATGTAATATTTAAACTTCCTAGCAGACTAAAGGTGTCAGTCGGACCGAGATTCGAACTCGGGATCTTTATCTTTTACCAGCAAGTGCTCTACCGACTGAGTGACTGAGCTACCCGAGCACAACTCACAGAACCCCCCCCCCCCCCCCTCACAGCTTTATTTCCGGCAGTATGTCGACTCCTACCTTCCAATCTTCACAGAAGCTCTCTTGCGAACCTGTGAGAGGCAAAGGTTCAGATTTCATGTCTCGGACCGGCACACAGTTTTAATCGGCCAGGAAGTTTTATATCAGCGCACACTCCGCTGCAGAGTGAAAATTTCATTATGTAATATTTAATTTATACTGTTTTGCACCTTTTACATCTTACTTTTACAAAATACAATTAAAAGTTATTACAGAAACCTTATATTCAGAGCTTATATTCACCGCCAACACAGGTCCATACTGAGCAAAAAGTATCAGCGTTTTTGATGAGGAAATTCACGGGAGAAGCTCTAATTCAAATTTTCCAGAAGACACGCTGTTTCGTCTTTAGCACTCGATTGTTTGAAATTTTTCTAGAAACTTAGACGCTTTTTGACGAGCTGCTTTCTTCTTCTAGAAGGCACTTCTGCTGATCTACGTCACCGTTGATGGCTACTTTCGTGTTCGCTGTCCAACTTCCCTGGCTTTTGTAACTTTTTTAGCTTCTGCCAGTTCGAATTTATAAGGAGTAAACGTGATGGCCGTGGAAGTCTTTTTGACCTCAATTCGAGGTCGTCTTTTTGATTTTTGGAATGGTGATGACGTGAAACGCGCTTATCTTAGATAAGTTGAACACTGAAGATCCTCAAGTGTAGCTGATGACAGAGGAGCACCCAGACCAGCCAAAGATGTTGATGACTAATTTGAATGAGACTCTGCAATAACTTGTGGTTCCTTCACATCACAGCTTTCGGTGTTGCCTAGAAAGCTACGATTTCTTACTGTTTGTTTCTTTAACGCATCTTGATAGAAAGAGGAATGTAGGTCATTACTTGCTTCTTAAATTTGTTCTGTATTTGAGAACATATTCTTGTACAGGGTGTCTCTGTTTGTTACTTTAAATTCATTGGTTGCTATTTGTGGTGTTTGGCATCTAATACTGGGTCTGCTAAAAAGATCCATTGTATAGAAAGTACTGACAGCACGTTCATTCTGCCTTAACCACTGCCGAAGTTCCTCGCTTTAATAAACTTTGAGACAAAAGTTATGTAGGATATCGGTTGTGCAATATCTGTAATTATTAATTTCTTTATCTTCAAGATGAGTAGACTTACTTTTCTCATTTTTTCTAAATTTGTAATCCAGTAATAATCTGTGAATGTCATTTTCAATCAATTGCCCATTGGTATTATACAGGATGATTCAAAAGTCGTGATCCACAGGACAAATAGGGTGACCAAAACTCCATCGACAAGCTTTCAGGGGTGGTGATATAGACCAACACAAGAAAAAAATGTGTAGTAAACATGGGCTCTAAAGCACATACTTTAAGAGCTATGAACACTTCTGTACACTGTGAAACAATTCTCTTCTAGTGCAAGCACTTTGGTTTCCATGTTTTGAGAGGTGGTAGCACGGACGAAAGAAGTGCAATAAACAAAGGCTGTAAAGTACATACTTTAATAGTTATAAGAACTTTTCCTCTTCACTACTGTGAAACACATCTCTTCTACTAAACAAGTGCTCATAGCTCGTAAGGAATGCATTTCAGAACCCATGTTTGTTGGTCATTCTTTTCTTGTTTAATACCTGCAGAAAAACAGAATGCAGTCAAGAAGACACCAGAGAAGAGCCTAATGACGTATTAAAAGTATGGTTGAAAGAATAGGAAAAAAGATGTTCTGTAAATTATGTAATAATACAACTGTTTCGGAATAGGCATTGGGAAAAAAGAAAGTTCTGTAAACAATGCAATATCACAATTGTTTCGGAACACGACATGGAGGCTTTTTGCATTGAGTTACATGTATAGTGTGTTTCCGTGGTAATGACATAAACGCCCAGTAATGATGAAGAGGCTTAAATATATCATTTTTATATGGAGAACAGTGGGCAGAATGTGAGTCTAATGCTGAAAGTGAAAATGAGGGCCCGCATCTCGTGGTCGTGCGGTAGCGTTCTCGCTTCCCACGCCCGGGTTCCCGGGTTCGATATCCGGCGGGGTCAGGGATTTTCTCTGCCTCGTGATGGCTGGAGCCATTTGAACCATTTTTTTGAAAATGAGGAAACTCAAATTCAAATTTCTTTTAATTATATTATTAAAAATCTAAACAGACATACTATTCTAATATTTTTATTTATCTTCCAGCTTTCACAAGGTGTTACGTTATATTGCAAAAATATGGGGAACTGGTTCCTCAGAAACAGTGTAGACTTGATCAGATAGGTATCTGTTAGCCATTCACTGATTATTCCCGTCCAGATGTTCATTGCAAGGAAAAAGAATATTAAAATTTAACGTGCCGTCGACAACAGGGTCATTAGAGACAGAGCACAAGCTCGGTCTGTGGGAGGACAGGGAAGAAAATCGGCTCTGCCCTTTCATTGCAACCATCTCTGGATTCACCATAAGCGATTTTCGGTAATCTCCGAGAACCTAAATGTAGGTGACTAGACGGTGATTTGAAAAGCCGTCCCCTTCAGTCCATTGTTTTACCACAACGCCACCTCACCCGGTATGTTCACTACAGATCGGTGTTCATGATTCTTCTCCACTGTAGCCTGGGGATTGTCATCGGTCAACGCGTGACTACTGAGCCTAGTAAACATTTCGTTTCTGGTGAGACATATTGTCATCGGAAAAAAGTGCATACACAGGAAAATGGAGGTCGAGCGGTTCAGTACTTAGAGGCTCAACACGATCCTAGGTTCCAAGGCGGCATCAGAGATCACTGTTTCTACACCTACATTTGCGCTGATACTCCGCAACCAACAACTAACTAGTGGAGTGTGGCGGCAGGCACCTTGTGAACCACTGTCACTTCCCCCCTCTCTTGTACTAGCTGAGAATAGTGCGCAAAAAGAATGATTGTTGGCCATACTTTGTATGACCTCGATTCTTTCTACAGGTTCAATCACATTAATGTGACCACCGTCTGTGTTCGACGTCAACGTGCGATAAGCACTTACAGACGGTCGATGGTAGCACTAGCGGTGGAGGGTACATGAAGCGTGTCGGGGGAATGCGGAAAACAGTGTAGTCGTTGTCGTAATGCGGAAACGGAGTGATTTATCTAACATCCTAAAGAACAAGATGGTTCAAATGGCTCTGAGCACTATGGGACTCAACTGCTGAGGTCATTAGTCCCCTAGGACTTAGAACTAGGTAAACCTAACTAACCTAAGGACATCACAAACATCCATGCCCGAGGCAGGATTCGAACCTGCGACCGTAGCGGTCTTGCGGTTCCAGACTGCAGCGCCTTTAACCGCACGGCCACTTCGGCCGGCTAAAGAACAAGATCATGGGCTTTCGGGGCAAGGTTGGAAGCATTTTCGGACGGCTAAGTTCGTAAACTGTTCGCATGCCGCCGTGGTAAATATACCATGCATGGCAAAATAGCGCTATCCAAAACAGGCGCCGAGGCAAAAGTGGTACACCACGGCCCGTAGCTGATAAGGGTGAATGACGGCTGCAGAGATGTGTACGGGCGAATAGAAGTGCAGCTATTGAGCAATTGACCGCCAGATGAACCAAGAGGCTACCAACACTGCATCCTCAATGACCGATCAGCTACGTTGCTGTGTCCGGAGGCCTCTGCTGCAGGCGTCTGGTTCATTCAGCCTTGCTAACTTGTTCAACAGCGACGAAGGGTGGAATTTGGAACGCCACTACCGCAGCTGGACGTCCACTGAGTCCTTTTCAGATGAATCACGTTTTATGTTCCAACGCACATATGCCCGTTTGTACATATGATCGTACAGTAACTGTCGCAAGGGTTCAGGCCGGAGGAGGCAGCGTTATGTTATGGAGAATGTTTTCGTATCATTCCCTGGCGTATGTCGTCATTCTGAAAGGCACAATGGATCAACAAAAGCATAGTTTTATACGTGGGGACCATATCCACCTCTACAGGCAGTTTGTTTTTCCTCGGCAGGATGGCATCTGCTAGCAGGACACTGCAATGTGTCACATACCTCGCTGTGTACATGTGTGGTCCGAAGAGCTCCAGGATGAGTTTATCGTACTCCCTGGATTGAAACACTGTTCAAAAAGGTTCAAATGGCTCTGAGCACTATGAGACTTAACTTCTGAGGTCATCAGTCCCATAGAACTTAGAACTACTTAAACCTAACTAACCTAAGGACATCACACGCATCCATGCCCGAGGCAGGATTCGAACCTGCGACCGTAGCGATCGCGCGTTTCCAGACTGAAGCACCTAGAACCGCTCGGCCACTCCGGCCGGCCATGAATCCTCAGCCGAGAAACCTAGCACATCTGGCCACACCACTAGAGTCAGCGTGGCTCCATATCCCTGTCGGTACTTCCCGGAATCTCAGTGACTCTCATCCTGCGCATTCCTGCTGCAAAAGGTTGTTAGTCAGGCTTTTGACAGGTGGTAACATTAATATGAGTGGACCATGTAATTTTACGTCAGTGTCTATTTTTGGAAGATGCACGTAAGAGGTAGCAATTTATTTGCTGAGTCTTCTAGGAATGTATCCTCTCGGAATTTTGACAGTAAACCACATCGTGAGGCACAACGCCTTCCGTGCAGCGTATGCCTCGGGTGCTAGATGAGCACCTCTGTTGCACTTTCGCGCTTACTAAACGAAACTGTGACGAAACGCGCTTTTCTTCTTTATATCTTCTATGTCGCCACTATCAAACCTATTTGGTAAGAATCCGAGACGGATGAGCAATACTAAGTTATCAGTCGAACGAGAGTTTTGTGAGCTACTTCCTTCGCGGGTGGATACTTTATGAGGATTCTTCCAATGACTCCAAGCGTTGGCTCTGCCCTACCTACTGTTAGTTTTATGTAACCGTTCCACTTTAAGTCGCTCTTTACGAATATTCTGAGATATTTAGTGAATGTGACTGCCCCCCAGTCGTTTTTAGCAGCCGAAGAACCAGTGGTCTGTTAAGTAGATAGAAATCTGATCTCTTGTTCGTATCAGGCGTTATCTGAGTGCTTGCAGGTAGGAACGACATTCAGTTTCGGTGGCGCAGGAACAGTGAGAAATTACCTGTCTCGCGAGTCAAAGCGACGTTGAAGACCCTTATAACAACACATTTACGCCTAGTTAAGCTCCATAAGCGATTATGAGATACGTAATTTACACAAGAACCTCTACAAATATGTTCACCTAATCGTATGTCTTCATAAATTCTCGAAAAACTAACGGAATTAGTTGAAAATAAGATCCGCATTATTCGAAATTTCTTAGAATTGTAAAGATATGAAGCACTCATAGTGACACTATGGCTAAGCCATGCAATTTTCAATGAACGGAGATCGACTCTTACAAAAGAATGGTCCGTTCCGACATGTCGAAACTTGCCCTGAAATTATACAGGAAGAATACACCGAAAAAAAAAAACACAATGTCAAAATTTTAACTGCTAAGACACGCTACAGGTATTTAAAAAATGTTGAAAACTGTCATACTCGTAACTCAACAGGCGGCTGGAGAAATGTGCACCCTTACCGCAGTTGATGCAGACAGCGCACGCGCAACACGGCAGTCGCCTAGCATTGATCGGTAAACAGATAACACGGCGCAACGCGATCGTAATTTTTCAAGTGAATTTCAGGTGATAGTTTCTCTGACGCAATTGTTCATGCAATAGACACTTCACATTTTTGTGACGGCTAGGGAATAAAATAAAGTATTAAAAACCTATCATAAAAACCATGCTGTAGGAATCGTTGTAAAGTATCGTAAGTCAACAAATTCAAGTCCCGATTGACGGAAGTCGTCTGTAATGTAACATCACACACTGCCTTGATTTTCTTTCCTCTGCTAGTCACTTGTGTAACAATTACATTTGCAACAGTTTAGCTGTCTATATGACCTGCAATCTTTCAAAAAATCAATGATTTGAAACACTTTTGTACGGTTTAAATGCTATAATTTCGTGTGTATACGCGTGTATATACGAGTCTCTTGTCACGATTGCGTCTGCTTATTCGCCGATTCCGCGCTAGTCAAGAAAGACTACAAACTGCTGTTATAAGTGGTTCTTCGTGCGGAAAAATGAGTAACTTAAACATTTCTTAAAAAATACTTGCAGTGCACCTTAGCGAGTAAAATTTTGATAGTGCATTTATTTTGCTGTATTCTTGCTGTGTGAAAAATTTCAGGGTATGTTTCGACTGTCAGGCTGGACCATTCACTTGTTAGATCCCCCGTTCTGTGTAAGTTTCTCGTTGATTCCGTTAGTCATTCGAGGTGAATACCAGGATGGTTTCTTAAAGAACGCAATTCATTCTCCTTGCCTTCTCCTTACCTACACAGCCGAAAGCCAATCTTGGGATGATTGCTCTGCAAAGGACACGACCAATTTCCTTCCCAGTCCGTGTTTGTGCTCTGTTTTGAATGATATCCTCGTCGACGCGGCGTTAAACCGTGAACTTCCTTCCTTGCTTTTCCATGGTATATCTAAATCACTTCCGACGAATGCCGCGATAGTTTTTGAACCAAATTACTGTGATTTCTTCCTTAAATTCAACTTAACCGATTTTTGCACTACCTTAACGCTAATGGGACATTAAATTCTAAGTTGTTGTCATCTCTACAAAATTTTGAGCTTTCATACTTAAATTGATGCTAGTATATGGAAAAGTGATCAGTCCTTATGGCAATTTTCTTTATACAGTAATTAATGTTGGGTATTTATGCAGCTTCTTACTTTAACCATCAGTATACAGAAGATAATTAATTGAAAGAAATGTAGTGAATATTATAAAGCGAAAAATGTGATTCAGGAGAGAACAGCAATTCCGGAGCCAAAACTGAACATGGAAAACAGTGACTTTGAAAGTATATTCTCTAAATCTGCAAGACATGGCAAATATGTGATTCGTTTGTGGGCACAATAGATGAAGATGTAGCAGCAAAAAACTTACTAAGGTAACTGGATCGCCTGGTCGTGCATTATAGTAGGCGATAGAACGAACAGGCCATAGAGGAAAACGACAGAAGGTACGAACCAGATTATGAAATATGTGTATTGCAAGTACGCTGAATGTTACGAAGTGACATGTAGGCATCTTAGCAATAGCCAGCGAACCGGGACTATGAAGAAACGTGGGTAGAAAGTAGACCCATCCATCATATTAAGTCACTGAAAACATGATTCTCTTACTTGATGTCTTTCATATTCAGCGGTGGTGCGATTTAAATCTATACAATTAGTGGAAACCTACAGTTTCGTTGAAACTCACGGACAGATTAAAACTGTATGCTGGACAGAGACTCAAACTTGGGACCTTTGCCTTTCGTTGGCTGCCGACACTGAGGCACGACTCACGATCCCTACTCACACACCCGCTCTTACAGGAGTGCTAGTCCTTCAAGCTTCGCAGGAGAACTTATGGGAAGTTTGGAAGGTCGGAGATGAGGTACTGGCGGAAGTAGAGCTGTGAAGGTTTCAAATGGTTCAAATGGCTCTGAGCACTATGGGACTTAACATATCAGGTCATCAGTCCCCTAGAACTTAGAACTACTTAAACCTACCTAACCTAAGGACAGCACACACATCCATGCCCGAGGCAGGATTCGAACCTGCGACCGGAGCGGTCGCGCGGTGCCAGACTGAAGCGCCTAGCGCAGGTTCGAATCCTGCCTCGGGCATGGATGTCTGTGATGTCCTTAGGTTAGTTAAGTTTAAGTAGTTCTAAGTTCTAGGGGACTCATGACCTCAGAAGTTAAGTCCTATAGTGCTCAGAGACATTTGAACCATTTGAAGCACCTAGAACCGCTCGGCCACACCGGCCGGCGTGTGAGGGTTTGTTGTGAGTCGTGCTTGGGTAGCTCAGACGGTAGAGCACTTGCATACGAAAGGCAAACGTTACAAGTTCGAGTCTTAGTTCTAATCTGCCAGGAAGTTTCATACCAGCGCACACTCCACTGCGGAGTGAAAATTTAATTCTTCTGTTTCGTTGCCAACAGCAGGATATGTACACACTCTCCATGTCCTTCAACAGTGAGAAGCTTCGGTTGTCCGTTAACTTTTGGGGTTCGAGATCTGGGATTCCTATTAACCAAGCATGTATATAGTTCTCAGTCCTCTATGTCTGAAGATTTTTGAAAAGATATTTCACGAACTAACCATTCTCCGCCAGATAGAAATACTATAAGGAAAAAATGTGGAGGCACAAGGAAAAACATTAAGTAGAACCTTCAGGTCAGAAGTTCCTAAACATGAAATGAGAACTTAGCAAGCGCTTGAAAGTAGTGGATTACTATAGTTACCAGCGTCCAGTCAAAGTCATCTTCTTCATCGTTTGTCCAGCCACAGAACCCTGCTTCGAATGAGCAGTGCCCTCTGCATTCCGTGCCTGGCTTCAGAGCGACGTTGTCGAGAGCGACGTAGCCCCGGAAATGGCGGTACGTGTCTGTCGGCTCCCTTGCTAGCGCCTCGAATACAACCTGCAAAATTACACGTTTGTTTAGTAACATAACTTTGAACGAATTTCTTGTGAGATACGCCTGAGATACATTTAGCTCGAGCTCATTTTGAAATGGTTCATTAGTCAATCTGTAAGAAACATGTTAAAACAGCAAGCTACATTATTACATCTGGATATTAAGTAGTCACGTCTAAATACAAGTTAACTGTCGTGTTTCGAAGTGAAATGGAAAATCTAATAACCAGCGCATCATGAATCGTTACTGCTGTCTCTTCTGCTGGACTTTTTGATTAGAAAACAAAAACAAACGTTAACCATTAATAATACATTGAAGTACACTATTTGATCACAAGTATCCGGACAGCTGTTACTGAACATTAATAAGGGGTGAGTCAACCATGACGACTTGAATTCTGCTGGAAACACTTTCAATGAGGTGTTTGAATGTCTTTGGAGGAATGGCAGCCCATTCTTTCTCAAGAACTGAAACCACGGAAGATAATGATGTTGGACGCTGCGGTCTACCGGAACGAGTAAACAAGACGAAAATGTAACACAGGATACACAGAGGTAGTATGCTATAAAAAGCTGTACTGGTAGCACAGTGAAAAATGATAAAACTCCATTGTTAGGCACTTGCAATGCTCCCAGTTCAATCCGTATACCTAAATTAACAATAATTTTTTGTATGTCGTGTAACAATTGTTTCAAAAGGTACGGATAGATAATTGAATATTTGTGCAAGTTTAGGCAGGAGATGAGAACAGTGTATAATAACCAGATCTGGGTATTACAGCCATACATAGAGGTACACCAGTATTCAGACACTTACACATAGGAGGAAAATAGTGACATAGTTTTATACGCTGAGCGTTCACATCCTTCTGAGTGGCACCTGGCGATACTGTCAGTTAACTGTGCTATGGTCTTCTCCTGGCACTCTACTTACCAAGAACAATAGATTAGCAGTGCACGGAGCTATATCTGGATATTGGCACTGTTAACGAACTCGTACAATATTTTATACGTTGGATGCTAACAAGATTTGGAGGCTGCTTGGGAACTGATGGCCAACCGCCCGAAGATTACTTGTAAACGCGTTGATGTGGTACACGTTCCGAGTACATTGCAGGAACATATGGTTTGGATCGTCCTCCTCTCCGCAAACACAAAGAGGGGTGGCGCTTAGGTCGAGCAGATAGTGGTGTGTGTTGAACTTCAGTGATTAAATTTCAGCTATAACCGTCGTGAAGCTCTTCTATGTTTGTGTCTTATTAAACCATGGTACTCTTTCAATCGAGGGATCAATTAGTAAGTAGAGACTGTCTTTGATTTTAGATATCCTCGACCATTCCTCTTCTCAGTCCGATAACAACTGTTTTCTGAGCATGGGTATCATATCTGTGAGAGTAAGGTGATCATATTTAATAGCTCCATGTAAAGATGCTTGCTTTTCTGGGACATCTGCTTGTAAATTTGCAGTTATCCCAGAGTGGCGTTTCATCTATACCATCACGATGTTGTGATAGTTCCGCTGCATCCGAAACACAACGTCGACAATTGCTGCAACTATGGGGTTGGTACAACTATTATGATGATTTATAATCAGTTGTACAGCTGACATATTGTCAGAGATTATGATTATTCTGTCTGCTGTGGTCGTCGATGCGAATAGCAGGGCTTCCAAAACGGCAATCAGCTCGGTTGTCAAAATAGTGGCGTGTGTATCCTGCTTGCAGAGGCTTTGTCATTTGCTCCGGGATACCCAACAGGTACTACCAGCTCCGTCACTAGAGCTGGACACATCTGTGCCAGTATGAACCACCCGCGCATCTTGATAGTGAGACAGGAATTCCATTGCTGTGCTATTGTTGGGTCCTGGTTTTGAAATGTTAAAATAGTCCTGGCATCGATCTGCAGAGTCGACGTTTCGTATGGCCTGTTGTAAAGCGGTGTAAGAGGACTTTTCCACACCTTGTGCGTTAATGCCTGCATCTGCATATATTCAGTCACGATGGGTAAAGTTGCTCATTCAAGAGCTGCGAGGGGTGGCCGCCGGGTCTTGGCGCATTGCCACGGTTCGCGTGGCTCTCCCCCTCGGGGGCTCGAGAGTCCTCCCTCGGGCATGGGTGTGTGTGTTGTCCTTAGAGTAAGTTAGTTCAAGTTAGATTAAGTATGGTGTAAGCCTGGGGACCGATGACCTCAGCAGTTTGGTCCCATAGGAACTTACCACCACCACTTGTTCATCCAATATCGTCCGCTCACACAGTAGTACGTTAATTCCCGGATATTTTCGAAAAGGGGCCCATATTCGTCAAGAAAGGGCTACAGAAGAAATTTCTTGCTAACAAATATTCGTCATAGCTTTAACGGTGGTTCATTCGCTTCAAGCAGTAATACGTTGGTCGGTGTTGACATGAACGGCCCAGTAACCATACGTAAGGCTTTGTACTTCATAGTGTTGTGTCTTTGAGGCGTGGTGCCTGACGCTGCTTCGTAGTACATCTGTCCATAGTCAAAGCGTGTACTTAGTAGGCCGGCCGCGGTGACCGAGCGGTTCCAGGCGCTGCAGTCCGGAACCGCGCGACTGCTACGGTCGCCGGTTCGAATCCTGCCTCGGGCATGGATGTGTGTGATGTCCGTAGGTTAGTTAGGTTTAAGTAGTTCTAAGTTCTAGGTGACTGATGACCTCAGATGTTCAGTCTCATAGTTCTCACAGCCATTTGAACCATTTTTTGTACTTAGTAGAGACCGGTACAAAGTTTCGCTGTCCGCCGATCAGAGTCCAACCATACTCCAGTCGTAGCTCTGATAAGACTGCATACATTTTCACATATAGTAATGATATGTCGGATATTATGAGCCCATCTTAGTTTATCGTCGGTAATCATCCCAAGGTGTTGTGTTGTTTTCGCAATTGGAAAATTATGTTGTTCCATTTGCATTGTTTGGGGACGTGAATCGCTGTGGCGAGTAAAGATAATTAGAGTAGATTTACTATCACATATTTGGAGGCGATGTTCTGTACACCACTCACGCAGACGCATGAGAGCAGTGTCATATTCAGTAGGCGGGACTAAAGAGTACAGTCTTCGAAACAGGTGCATACGTCGTCTGCTATCATAATGTTTGGATGTCACTGCCAAAGATGTCATGAAGGTCTGCGGTACAGAGATTGAATAATAAGGGAGCCAACGGCCTCTGGGAGTCCTTTGATAGTTTCTCTAGGTGCTAGTGTAGTTCCGTATTGCAAAATATTGGCTTCCTATTGCTCAGAAAGCTTAAGATGTTACGGACGTGTGGCTATGGAATCTGAAGTTTCTCCAGTTTTTTCTCTAAGACTGTCAAGATGACGTTGTCGTGTGCTTTCGTCAAGTCTATGAACGTAACTATCATATAAGTAATCAGAGAGAAATTTAGCTGTATATCAGTATCTAAACGTAAAAGTATTGCAGTTGTCCCTTTTTCTTTGCGAAACCCAAGTTGGTTTTCCAATAATATTTTTTTTGTTTTCACGTCACCAATCTAAGCGCTGCTTAATAATCCTTTCAATTACCTTCACCTAACACGGTTGTAAGGTAATAGGCCGACACGGCTCGGGTTTATCACATCTATTTCCAGGTTTGTGGATGGGGACGGCACGACGTGTTTTCAGCTAGTCGATTTGAGTGTTTTGAGTCCATACGCTATTATAAATATTGAGCAGTATCGGTTTACCTTTGTGTGGGGTCTGTCAGAGCACTGGGTTCAAAAATGTTCAAATGTGTGTGAAATATTATGGGACTTAACTGCTAAGGTCATCAGTACCTAAGCTTACACACTACTTAACCTAAATTATCCTAAGGACAAACACACACACCCATGCCCGAAGGAGGACTCGAACCTCCGCCGGGACCAGCCGCACAGGCCATGAGTGCAGCGCCCGAGACCGCTGGGCTAATCCCGCGCGGTTTCACTGGGTAATTAAGACAATCCGCACCAGGTGCAGTACCCTAGCCTTGGGAGAGCGCAACCTGGAGTTTTACAGGCGAAAAGAGCTGTGTAGTTATACTGTTGTTCTCTTCATTTTTCGCCTCGTCATCCTTGTCCGTTACGTCAGGTGGGGCTATTACACACTACAACGATTCTAACAGTTCGTCGGATGGTGGAGTTGAGCGTATACCCTTTGTCAGAGAGTTTTTTAATGCCCCTTATGACATTCCAGACCCTTGTTAATTGTGTTTCTTTGTAGATCGCAGTGCAGAAATTTTTCGACGACTTTCTTTTCTTGCAGTTGCAAATTTTCTTGGCTTACGCTTGTGCCTTTTTGAGAGCAATAAAGTTCGTGTCATTAGAGAGATTTTTGTATTTTATAATGCCTCCCTGCGTTCCTCGAGGACTGTGTCACATTCTGAATCCACCAACAGGGTGATGGCCTGTCAGGAGTCCGCTCAAGTCCTTTTTTGAGGTATCAAGACTTCCGCTGCTTCATTGCTAGGCGATAACAGGACACCATAGTCTCTTTCTGGATCGCCAGTTTCAATGATCTATTTCAGTTTTTCTTCCAGTAGTGTTTCGTATAGGTTCCAATCGGCTTTGTTTGTGTTCCATTTTCGGCTGATTACGAGTTTGACAGTCCCCCTATTTTGATCATTTATTATAATTTGAATTGGCAAGCGATCCGAACTTAAAGTACCCGCTATCACTTCGCATGTTGTTCCGGTAGACAGTGCAGGGGATGCTATGCTCAAGTCTATAGCCGATGGTATTTCATTTGGTCGGACTGTTCGTGTTGGTGAGCTATCATTTAGTTCTAAAAGAGTTTCCGAATCTAATACATCCACTACGAATTTTTCCCACTGCGTTGGTAGTTCTGCAGGAACATAGTATACGGTGGCCGTTAAAGTCACCTAGTAACAGAAGAGGTTTCCCGATGGAGTCAGTTATTGTTGTTAGCTGCTGTTTGGAAAGTTTGATGTTAGGTGCTTTGTATGCTGAGATCAAATTCAGATGAAGCAGGCGGATATCTACAATTCACAATGTGGTGCCAGTTTTGACAACGGAAAAGTAGATATGTTGTTTTACCAACAACGCTGCACTGCCGTAGCTATCATTCCTATCTTCTCTAATGACAGATTAGTCTGAGAGTGCGGTCGGGTCTTTCCGTTTTAAGCAGAAAATATCGAAGGCTGTCTTTATTTGCCCTGAGTGATTTTGCATTCAATTGGATGGTTTTATAGTAATTTTTGGGTAGAACGAGCGGGTTCAACATGTTCTGGATTGACTTCCGGATCGAATCTGTTTGTAGTACTGTACTGAGCCCATTAATAGACTGCTGGTACGCTATATCATTCATCACAGCCATAATTATACTTAAAATGACGTTAAAGAGTTCGTTCCCAACATCACTCTGTTGGTTGAGTCTGCGAAACTGTGGTGGGTAATGCTTGGAATCCACTGGAACAATAGGAAGTCAGAGTTCTGGTAGGTACAGTTGGTCTCGGAGGACAGCTCTTTCGTGGGGTCCTCTATGTTCTACACAATTTACGCATTTCTGGTGGTGTAGTTGGGCATGCTGTGTTAAAGGAAGGGCCGGTGGTATCGGCGGTGAATCCACTGAAGCCACGTCTGCGGCAGTGTCGTCAGGGAATGGGTTGGTTGCTGCAGACCGCAGTGACGGTGCTGGTATTCACATTGAGCCGCTTTGGAGTGGGAAGGAGCTGTTGTATCGGCGGTGAATCCGCTGGAGCACCACCGTTCATGACGTCTGCGGTATTGTCGTTATGGCATGGGTTGGTTGTTGCAGATCGTAGGTGGCGGTGCTGATATTTGCATTGAGCGGCTGTTCAGTCGGAAGGGATGGTATATCTGTATCCTGTCTCGAAATGTTTGGGGAAGAAGTAACTGTATTCTCATAAGACCTGTTTTTAAACACAGCTGCTGCTTCTCGGAAGATAATGTTCTGGCGTAACCACAAGGGCCGGAACGAAGATGAAGAACGCAAGAGAAGAGAAGGCGGTGAAACGACGTCGGCCATTGGTGCGCTGATTAGGACCGCACCACGACAGGAGCGGCATCTACAGGAAGAGAATATAAGCGCCGCTCCTGCCAGCATTGGACGCTCAGCATCGGCTCAGTATTCGCTCAGTATATGGACAGGCCTAGCAGAGAACGTTACGATAGCAGTTATTAGAGATCCACAAACTGGTTGACAACCTTGTACGAACATTGTATATAGCAGAGGACACTTATTTGCATGTCGCTCATCGCTTGCGATCACTTGTTGTTAATACAAGTTAAGCATTGTCATTCTTCTTATTTTTAATAAAAACTATTAGTGTGATTTTGATTGAATTGTTGTATAGCATTCCGAGAACGCAGCATCCTTTATGGACCCTATAAGTGACGAGTGCGCGGGACCCCACAGCTAATATTATTGAGAGACATAATTTTGTTAATTTCCTTGTGTTTTAGATACAATGGACAGGTTATATATAGGGCACTGTGACCACCAGTACAATGAATACAGGTTGGTTGATTGGCCCTCTCGCAGGCATCACTTCTGTGTGGGCCTGCGCAGTACGCACGTCTTGGGTTACTTCTGCACTGTTTGCTGCCACGTCCAAATCGCGAACAATTATAACATTGTAAGACGAATGGTACATACACGTCCACTGGACAGTGAACCTCATGAATATAAACAAAATGTGGGAGCCACTGTATTCTAAATTTCACAACACAAACTACTGACGGCTTTGTTACATTGTGACGATTCAGGTTTATGGTTTTACTATGTCACCTGATCGCAATAACTTCGCAGCAACATGCTGATGCCTTGTTCTAAAGTGAAGATCTTCGGACTATAGGCCTCCAAACTTATTCTATCTAGAAAATAATGTTGAACCAAGCTTTGGCAGTTAACCCTAACATAGTCTCAGTTTCCACGTCGTTTTTCCCTGCCGCCGAAATATTGAAAGGAAATGAAATGATGGTATGGCATTGGAGTCTCCATCTGGGGGAAGTTCGGCCGCCGTGTTGCAAGTCTTTTAATTTAACGCCACAATGGGCGACTTGCGTGTCGATGATGATGAAATGATAATGAGGACACCACAACACCCAGTCCCCGAGCAGAGAAAAATTTTCGACCTGACTGGGAGTCGAACTCAGGCTCACTGCATGGTAGTTAGACTCGCTGACCAATTTTTTAAATTTTTATCTCATTCTGTTCGTTTTCGTTCGTTGTATCTGCTCGGGGCGGACGTCGCAAGACACCCGTTTCAGTTCGTCGTTGATCCACTAATTCAGTTTTTTTATTACAGAGGGCAGTTAACCCTCTGACCGAACACACAGAGTTACCGCGCCGGCTCCATTTAACTAAGGAGGGCCGCGCGGGTTAGCCGAGAGATCTAAGGCGCCTTGTCACGGTCCGCGCGGCTTGCCTCGTCGGAGATTCGAGTCCTCCCTCGAGCGTGGGCGTGTGTGTTGTCCTTAGAGTACGTTAGATTAAGTAGTGTGTAAACTTAGGGACGGATGACCTTAGCAGTTTGGTCCCATAATACCTTACCACAAATTTCCAAACTAAGGAGGCAGACTGACGTAATACTAATTATGTACTTGAATAATAACTCACATCCCCATCAAGTAAGTTTGCGTAGCGCCATAGATTGGTGCCTGCCTGTGTTTCCGTCTCTACTTTCACAGAAAAAGATGAAAAGTCCGTCTCAGTAGTTGAGTAAAGTTAACAGTGCAACTTAAATGTTGGTGGCTGATGGTTCCATCTTGAGTGGCGTCTACACGTAACACTTTCTCCATTTTGTCCCGTTGGTCGTCTTGTTCTCCCTTCTCTGAGCAGTCATGTTGACGTTTCAGCGTGGGCTGCAGGTCTCTTGTAGGTGCATCGACAGGTGGAACAGGTTGGTGTGTGTCTGTGTTGTGGGGCGTCATGATTGCATCCCTGATCACTTCACTGATTGATACATGATGTGCACTAAAGTGCGCGTCATATATCTTGGGGGCCGAGTTTAGGTTCGTTCTGCGTATCTGACGTCACAAAACACAGTCAGCCAATGAACAGAGAACGACGTTGCCAGATCTCGACAGCAGTGCAGAGCACGGACGAGGTCTTCAGTTTTAGAAACGTTCAGTCATAAATAAAGTAATAGAACAAAAGCAATGTATTGATAGCAGACTTTCTTTTACAGAAAGTTTGGAAAGAGCATTCTTTATACCAATTGCTTCACATGCTATTAATTAATTAAACCAAACAAGCAATAAGACTCCTAATTCAGGCGATAGCAAGGAAAGGTGTTTGTTTCAATCTCACGAACTGCTTTTTCGCAATAAAGAACAGCGGTAATTGTTTATTTCCTATTGTACTTCGACAAAGCGTGAGTAATTCATAGTCATACCAACAGTGTTTATAAGTAGTTGCGTGAGGTGTTACAGTCCTTATGGAGTTACACTGTTCGATGAGCTGAGGTAGTGGAACGGTTAAGGTGTTGCGCTGCCAAGTGAAAGGTTATGAGTTCAAACCTTGTGTGGTGCTTAATAAAAACAATATTGGAGTGCCTTACTTTACCGTTTGAATGAAATTTCTAGTGCTTTGCCTCTTCATTAACTTTTTCGCTGCTGCAGACACGTGCTCCTCGCATTCCGCGCTGTGTGCGATTTTGTCATCACTGCATTTCTCGCCTGTGCAGACACATGGTGTTCCCACTGCTTTGACACACTTATCATTCGATTTCACAAAAACTATTTGGCCAAAAAATTTGATTTTTACACGTCTTCTTGCCTGATACCTTCCCCCCATAAATGACTTAATTTTGTTTTGATGTGCAGCATTAAATGTAGTAAACCACTGCACGAAATTTTGAAGAGTTTGCAGAGGTAAAAGTCCATAGCGTATACTTTCCGTATGGTCGATTTTAGTTGCCACAATGTTGAGAATGAAATGTGGACAAGATGCCTAAAGCCCGCATCTCGTGGTCGTGCGGTAGCGTTCTCGCTTCCCACGCCCGGGTTCCCGGGTTCGATTCCCGGCGGGGTCAGGGATTTTCTCTGCCTCGTGATGGCTGGGTGTTGTGTGCTGTCCTTAGGTTAGTTAGGTTTAAGTAGATCTAAGTTCTAGGGGACTGATGACCATAGCTGTTAAGTCCCATAGTGCTCAGAGCCATTTGAACCAAGATGCCTAAATTTCATATAATATTTACTGTATAACAATATCTCATTTAATTTAAGTACCACATAGATGTCGTATGTAATATTGAGAAATATTCCGTCTTTCGCGACTGTAATAAAAGTTTTATATACACACGGCGCGTTTGGCTTTATTTTAAAGCACTTCCATCGGTGAAAGGTATGGCACATACACAATGGTATTCATGTTCTATTTCTTGTTTTTGTTCCACAGTCGCAGTTTTACCAATGGTATTGAAATATATCCCTCTTCTGCAACTGTAATAAGCGACTTATTTAGACCAGACGCGTTTCTCTCTTTTGAAGCATCATAAGAGGACTGTATTTTGTGTCCTCCATTGCCAAGTCACCTTTCGTAGTTTTGTGCTGCGGTAGCACAATATTCAACGTTTGTGTTGGCTCATTAGTGTTTTAGCAAATAAATGCTGTTTGTGTGTGCCACACACAAAATTATATTTGACATAGCTCTGAGCACTTTACTGACAGACGGTATATTCAAGTCCTAATGTTTTCGTAAGTCCACAGTTTTGTTTAATGTATTCTGTCTACTTCCTTTTGACTGATTGAAGTGCTTTAAAATAAAGCCAAACGTGCCCAATGTAAGTAAAACTTTTGTTACAGTCGCGAAAGGTGGACTATTTCTCAATATTACATACGACACTTATGTGATACTTAAAATTAAATGAAATATATAGGTATCTTGTCCACATTTCATTCTCAACATTGTGGCAACTAAAATCGACCATACGGAAAGTATGCTCTATGGACTTTTACCTCTGCAAACTCTTCAAAATTTCGCGCAAAGGTTTACTATATTTAATGCTGCATAATAACTGCGTTGAACATCGAAACAAAATTAAGTCATTTATGGGGGGAAGGTATCAGTCAAGAAGATAGGTAAAAATCTAATTTTTGAGCCAAATAGTTTTTGTGGAATCGAATCATAAAGTGTGTCAAAGCAGTCGGAACACAATGTGTCTGCACAGGCGAGCAATGCAGTGACAAAATCGCCCACAGCGCGGAATGCAGGGAGCACGTCTTTGTAGCAGCGAAAGGGTTAATGCGGCCGTGGTGGCTTTACTTCATGAACTGCGCGCTGCCCCCTACACGTAAGCTTGCGAACTATGCTATACTATGGCGCTGCTTCTATTGGCGCGTGCGTCGTGTGCAACTGGCAACGGAGCAATCTCCAGCGTCTGGGCGGGCATGCGCGAGCCGCCAAGATAAAAGAATTGAACTATAGTATCCACTGCGACACTATGCGGCTGATTTGGTGCGTTTGTGTAGCAGGGGACTGCAATCGCTACCGCCCATTGTGGTGATCGCAGCGTAGCCCAAGTTTTAACGATGTGACAGAGCCTGCAGAAGCATAAAAAATACCGGTGCGAATTATCGCTATTTATACTAAACGAGCATTACCCGAGTAGGGAGTGTTTATACCGTATTAGCGCGCTGATGTTATCCCTTCCGCTTCGCGGAACGAACTGCGGTATTTCACTGTTGACATAACACATGATGACAGCTAACGTTCTCAGATCGTTTCATCGGATTTCCACAGGTTGTATCGGGATTCATGACTCCAAATCACTCGTTTCCAGTTGCCCACTGTCCAAAGAAATCGCTCTTTACACCACCGCAAGTGTCGTCTCGCAATGACTAAGGAAGTATGGCAGATGAGGAGGTGCTCTGCCATGGCACCCCATTGTTTTTATCTCCTTATGCACAGTCATTGTGCTAGCTGGACTACTGGTAGCACTTTGGAACTCACCTGTAATTCCTTCCGCCGATTTCGTGAGAGTTATTACAACAACCCTCCGTAATGCTAGACGGCCCCTGTCCATCAGCAGATGGTGGCTGATCAGTCTTTGCTTACTGTTGTTGTTCCTTCGCTTTATCACTTCACAGTCACAACCCCACAGGCACATCACCAACAGTCGGCTTGGGTAGCCTTAGAAGGGTTGAAATGTTCCTGATGAACTTACTATTCAGATGACATCCAGTTACTAGTCCACGTTCGAAGTGACTAAGCTCTCCTGACCAGAACATTCTTCCGTTACTGTTATTCTGCTGATGGCAGAATACTCCCTTCCTCCTTTTGTACTGGTAGGTCCGCCTCCCCTGACATCTAGTGGTCAATTCCGCATAACATAGGAGTGTCTCGATACTTCTGATCACATAGTGTACGTATAGCTTCTACCAGTTTTATTACGGTTCACTGGTCAGTATGTAATAAACATGTTAGAACAGCATGTTACATATTTACTTCTGGTTATCAAGTAGTCAGGTCTAAATATAAATAAAGTGGAGCGCGTCATATTTAAATGAAAAATGAATACTCAGCGCGTCATGAAGAGTTATTACTCTCTTTTCTGTCGAAGTTTTTCTGAGGCAAACAGAGAACAACCTTAACCATTTAACGGTGCACTGAAGTGCTTCAGGAATTAGATACATATTACTACTGCAGATCCCATATACCAGATGCTTAATGTACAACCCTTCAGGAATTAGATACTTAGCACTATTACACATTCCATGTACCCGATGTTTAATGTACAACGCAAGTATTGTCTCCGGCGTTGCGCGGGATCTGATACCTCCCTAGGCAAGCTGTGATCGCCTCATGTCATGCTGGCCCTTTGCTCGGATTCAATGGCAAGTGGCGTCTCGGTTTTAACCGAGAACAAGATAGACAAGTTGGTAGAAAACATGTAAAGAAGTCCTTCAGATTAATATATAAGTAGCATCTGGTTACAGACCTGTCCACAGAGAGATACTGAAACCTACCAACGCAACGGAAATGCAAAAATCGAGCAATTCAGTACTGTTGGTCGTCATCAGTACTGTGTTCGCCAGCTGCAGTCCGGACATTACGGAGATGTGTATTTGGAAATGCTCTTTTTTCTGATGCAACATGACTGCATTTATCGATGCATTTGAACCTGCAACACAATAGACTTTGGAGTTCTGACGATATTAAGAGCTACCGCATGGGGTCAAAACAGATGTGTGATGTGCCATTAGTGCAACTTGAATTATTAGATCGATATTTTTCCACCAGATCATAACTTTTGGTCGATATGGTGTCAATATACGGCAGATTTTTTCTGGGAGCTAGAAATTAATGACAAGACTTACGGTTACTTCGTGCAAGAACATACATCCCTAGTGTGTCTCTGACAGTATTACGATGTATTTTTTTATGATAGGATAATTCGTCCCGTAGGATGGGGCAGAACAGCACTGCTTTGACGTAAAATTGTGTGTCCAGATACTGTCACACCTCACCAGTAGTGGTTATTGACTGAATTTGTTGTAAATTAACTATATTTTCGAGTTTGTCATGTAAGTCTTTTAATGAGCATTGCACTGACAAAAAGAAAAATTCGAGACAGAATGTTCCATAGATTCATGAACTCAGGAAAATTTGTCAGGGGTTTTTCTCTGGTTCAATTACGAATCAAATTCGTGAGCGTTGTAACTTCAGTTCTGCAAGGTAACTTTTAATCCTTGAACCCCCAAGGGGATCACATCCCTTCTGTGAGTACGTGCTTGGCCACCAAGGGGCCCCAGCCCTTGCAGTGCTACTTCGCTTTCTGTGTTGCAAGGCTGTCCTTCTACTATTCTTTTTTCCTCTCTGCGTGTCCATTGGACGGTCTTCTTGGTGGCGATTGTGCTTGGGTCTAGTTTGTAATCTTGAACACTGGCTTTCATCCCTTCTGGTATTCTACAACTTCTCGTTCTTAACAAAATGGTCCCCTTGCTGGATGTGACTTACTACTCCTTTTCCAAATTTTGCCGGGATGCATATCATGCAGGTACTATGCTCAAAACCACATCGTCAAGTACCTGCATAGTGGCCGCCCCTGACCATGCAGGAATCACACTGTTCATGCCTGAAATGGAAACTCCCCAAGCAAGCCGAGGAGTATGTGTCCATCATGGCTGAGGTACGGGTACTCCAGGCAACAGTTTACTGGCCAGGTAACTATTGCTGTGACTGGGTGTCGCCTGCAGGGAAAGCCTCCATTCTTAGTGGGAGGTACCATGGCAGAAGATTCGCATATGAAGTGAATTAAACTTCCTTCCGCTGGCGGAGGCAGGGCCCCAGCAATTTCTTCAGATAGAAAAGATTATTACAATGCAAAGCGATACGATTCCGTGACGTTTCTTTCCCTGACTAGGCTGTGGGAAGAGGGAGAAGCCAGATATTTGGGAACGAATACTGCACCCAGTACTTGGAATGTACCCTGATTGACTGGCATACTTTTACTGCAAAGAAACGATTATTATTTGAAGAAAGCATTGAAGAAAAATTAAGGGAGGTTAATTTTGTGAAATGGTTCGTTGTTAAGTAAGCCTTCCTGAGCTGCCCAATCGATATCTCTTCAGGCATGTGTATGTGTAAGTGATATACCTATGACCATTCTACCATAAAAACTTTGAACAAGCTCTAAGGAATCATTTTCCACAGAGATGTTACGCTCCAAACAGATTAGGAGCCATAGACTAACCTCCACCAGCGAGGCATACATTTTCTCAACCGTGTACAAAAAGGGCCCAATGATTATTGTGTGGATACAGGTGCCTTTGAGAGGAATGTCCTCCTGGAGAAGATTAAGGTCATGGGATACAGGTGTGATGAGAACTATATGTCACACCGTCTACAAGGTGATTCAGATGTTCGTGCTTTGGGCATGTGTCATCCCACTGCACGGCAGAACCAAAATGCAGCAACTGTGGACGATCAGGGCACGTAAGTAATACTTGTGAACGTCGCCTTTATGTGACAACTTTACTCAGTATCCCCTCCACATTTGCCAGTATGCCCAGTTTTCGAGAAAGAATAGAAGTTGCAGGAGAACAAACCTATCATATAATGAGGCACAAAGGAAATATGAATGCCTGCATCTTGTGGACATCACGATCAATTACGCTAAAATCACGACTGTCGCGTCACCCTTCCTACCTCTACCATTCCCAAACCAGATCTCCCACCACCCTCCTTCCCCATGTTCTTTTGGAAGCACTTCCAGCATCTGGCCAGAGATTTCTTCTTCTTCTTCTTCTTCTTCTTCTTCTTCTTCAGCGTCCAGCAGTGACAGGGCTTCCTCTCAGGATACCTCTCCCTGACAGGGGACAAGAGGCGAGCTGCCAAACAATGGCTGAAAGACCCATGGCCTGTGTGTCCCAGGGCTGCCCATTCTTCATAGGCCCCCGTGTTTCTTGCAGATAGCCCCTTGAACCAATCTTGCCCACCAAAGGTTAAGAAGGGAAAGAAGAGGAAGAAGAATAATCAGGAGAAGGCTCCCTGGAGGGTCCAGGTCCCCCCAAGTAGTCGGCTTGTGAGCTGATGTTAGTGGATGTGGCTCAATCTCTACTGGTGATAAGCAATGATCCCACAGTGTGATCAGTCCTACTGACCCATACATGACTAACCTGGCCGCCAGTTATGTGATCATTCTGTGGGATTGCAGTGGGTGCTACAGTCACCTGCCTGAACTCAACATTTTATCTTCTCTTCTGCTGTTTGCTGCACTCTCCTAAAAATGCATTTCACTGATGATCATTCTCCAACATTCCATGGTCATTGCGCATTCTGTTGGAGCCATGCTGGTCCTTAGAGGCCATCTGGAGAGGTCTGTACTTTAGTTTGTACAGATGTTGTCAGTGAATGGATTCCACTTTGTACCTCTTTGGAGGCAATAGTGGTCTGGGTGCAAATGACCTCAGCAATTACCATCTGCGACATTCACCTACCACCAGGGAGGGTACTGACTTATGTTGAATTGACCATATTAATTCAACGACTTTGCACCCTTTTCTCCTGCTTGGGTAATTCAATGCTGTGGAGGAGTACCACTTCATCTTGGAGGAGCCTTCTAATTGACCAGCTTCTCACAGACCGTGATCTGTGCCTCCTCAGTGATGGTTCTCCTACCCACTTCAGTGCTGTCCATGGCAATTTTTCAGCTATCGATCAAACAAACATTTCTCCTAAGCTTGTGGCACCACTACATAGGTCACTACACGACGACCTTGTTGACAGTGATCACTTTTTGATCACGCTGGCGTTTCCTTGCCACCTCGAGACAGACCAGCTAACATGTTGGGTACTTCACAGAGCCTTCTCGCCTTTGTATGCCTCTGCAATGGCATTCGCCGCCTCTCTGTCGGATTATTTTGATGAGGTCGTGCAAGGCGTCTCAGACGCGATCATCCATCCACTGAAACTGCTGTTCCCCTTTCTACAGATCCCCATGGCCAGTGCCATGGAGTACCAAAGACATTTCAACAGCTATTTAATATCGCCCACAAGGCCTGCAACGAATCAAACGACTTCCTCCGCAGACCAGCCTTATCACTTTTCAACCACTTGATGTCAGGGCCCACTACATAATCAACACATTAAGAAGGAATACTAGGAGCACTACGTCTCCTCCCTGGAGTTGTACCCCTCTTCATCTCAGGTGTGAGTCAAGCTCCATGGTCTTATGAGCCAACAACGATCAACATCTGTCCTGTGTCTTGTCATACATGGTGGTCTCTGTACCAGTTCGGTGGTTCTTGCAGAACATCTTGCGACCCACTGTGCGAGAACATCGATGTCCTCTTTCTCTCCGGGTACCTTTGTACTGCAGAAGCAACAAATTGAAGACGTTCCCTTACGTATCACACCTCCCCAAGTTGAATACTGTGATGAAGCCTTCATTGACTGAGACCTAATTCAGGCTCTTTCTTCGTCTCATAACACAGCCCCAGGCCCTGATCCTATTCCCAATCGTATGATCCAACACCTGAATGTTCGCCAATGGCAGCATCTACTCAGTGTCTTCAACCGTATCATATTCCAAGATTCCTTCCTTTTGCAATGGCGGATATAGGGATTAGTGAACACAAGGTCATTGTAGCGAGGCTCAATATCATATCAATCAAAACCACTAAAAATAAACGCAAAATATATGTATTTAAAATAGCAGATAAAAATTCGCTTAAAGCCTTCATAAGAGAGCGTCTCCATTCCTTCCAAGCTAATCATGTAAGTGTAGACCAGATAAAGCTTAAATTCAAAGATACAGTATAGACAGCAACAGATAGATCTACACTGCATAAGTTAATAAGAGACGGGACTGATCCACCATGGTACACAAAACACGTCAGAACACTATTGTGGAAACAACGAAAAGAGCATGCCAAATTCAGAAGAACGCAAAATCCCCAAGACTGTTTAAGTTTCACGGAAGCTCGATATTTAGTGCAGACGTCAATGCGAGATGATTTTAATAGTTTCCACTATGAAACGTTGTCTAAAAATATGGTAGAAAACCCAAAGAGAGTCTGGTCATATTTAAAGTACACCAGTGGCAAAAAACAGTCAATACCGTCACTGCGCGATAGCGATGGAAATATTACCGATGATGGTGCCCCTAAAACGGAGTTACTAAATACAGTTTTCCGTAATTCCTTCACGAAAGAAGACGAAGTAAATATTCCACAATTCGAAACCAGAACAGCTGTTAGCATGAGTGACATAAAAGTAGATATCTTAAATGTTGCGAAACAAATCACTTAAGAAAGGCAAGTTTCCGGTCCAAATGGTATACCAATCAGGTTCATTTCAGAGTAGGTAGACGCAATAGCGCCTTTCTTAGCAATCATATACAAGCGCTCACTTGACGAAAGGTCTGTTCCTAAAGACTGGAAAGTAGCACAGGTCACACCAATATTCAAGAAAGGAAATAGGAGTATCCCATTGAATTACAGACCAGTATCACTGACCTCAATTTGCAGTAGGATTTTGGAGCATACACTGTACTCGAACATTATGAATCACCTTGAAGAAAATGACTTATTGATACATAACTCAAACGGACTCAGAAAATATCCATGAAGTAATGAGTGCTGTCGACAAGGGATCTCAGATCGATTCCATATTCCTAGATTTCCAGAAGGCTTTTGATTCCGTTCCTCACAAGCGACTATTAATCAAATTGCGTGCATATGGCGTATCGTCTCAGTTGTGTGACTGGATTCGTGATTTCCTCTCAGAGAGGTCACATTTCGTAGTGATAGACGGTAAACCATCGAGTAGAACAGAAGTGATATCTGGCGTTCCGCAAGATAGTGTCATAGGCCCTCTGTTCTTCCTGATTTACATAAATGGTCTAGGTGATATTCTGAGCAGCCCCCTTAGATTGTTTCTAGATGACGCTGTAATTTACCGTCCAGTAAAATCATCAGACGATAAATTCCAATTACAAAATGATCTAGAGAGAATTTCTGTATGGTGTGGAAAGGGGCAATTGGCACTAAACAAAGAAAAGTGTGAGGTCATCCACATGGGTACTAAAAGAAATCCAATGAATTTAGGGTATACGATAAATCGCACAAATCTAAGGGCTGTCAATTCGACTAAATACCCAGGAATTAAAATTACGAGCGACTTAAACTGGAAAGACCACATAGATAATATTGTGGGGAAGGCGAAACAAAGACTGCACTTTGTTGGCAGAACACTTAGAAGATGCGACAAACCCACTAAAGAGACAGCCTACATTACACTTGTCCGCCCTCTGCTGGAATATTGCTGTGCGATGTGGGATGCTTACCAGGTAGGATTGACGGAGGACATCGAAAAAGTGCAAAGAAGGGCATCTCGTTTCGTGTTATCGCGCAATAGGGGTGAGAGTGTCACTGATATGATACGCGAGTTGGGGTGGCAGTCACTGAAACAAGGGTGGTTTTCTTTGCGGCGAGATCTATTTACGAAATTTCAATCATCATCTTTCTCTTTCGAATACGTAAATATTTTGTTGACATCCACCTACGTAGGGAGAAATGATCATCATAATAAAATAAGAGAAATCAGAGCTCAAAAGGAAAGATTTAGGTGCTCCTTTTTCCCATGCGCCATTCGAGAGTGGAATGGTAGAGAAGTAGTACGAAAATGGTTCGATGAACCCTCTGCCAGGCACTCAAGTGTGAATTGCAGAGAAACTATGTAGATGTAGATGGAGAGATAACGTAGTTGTCCCAGTCCTTAAGCCACGCAAGAAACCAATGTACAGACAGTCATTGGCCGATTAGCCTGACCAGTGTACTATGTAAGTTGCTTGTAAGGATGGTTGCCTGCAAATTATGCCAGGTTCTCTAATCTTGGAGCCTTTTTTTTCCATCTATCAGTCTGATTTCTGGGAGGGACAATTCACAACTAACCGTCTGCTTAGGTTGGAATCTGCAACCTGAAGGGCATTTTCTAAATCCGAACACCTTATCGCAGTCGTTTTTGACCTGCATAAGGTATATGACACAACTTGGCGGCATCACGTTTTACTTACCCTCCGCGACAGGTGCTTTTGTGTCCCATACCGATCTTTATTCGTCAGAAAATCCGACCGGTTGTTCTGGGTTAGAGTCGGCACTTCACTCGGCTCCCCATGGATCCAAGAGAACGGCATCCCACACAGCTCTGTGTTGAGTGTCACTCTCGTGCTCACTGCCATCAATGGACTAGTCACCTGCGATGGGCTGCTGGTCACCCCTGCATCGCATATCGACGATTTTAACATTTGGCACAGCTCCCACTCGGTAGCCTCTACTGAACGCCAGCTCCAAGGTACCATCAGGCAGACCTCTGCATGTGCTGTTTACCATGGTTTCCACTTCTCTCCAACGAAAACGTAGGTCATACATTTCTGCCATCGTACCATGGTCCATCCTGAACCAGAACTTTACTTACATACCCAGCACCGCATCTTGGGCCTCCTTTTTAGTAAAAAGTTGAGATAGCTGCCATGTATTCGCCATCTGAAGACTAGCTGCATGCAGAAGTTTAACACTCTCTGCTTCCTTGCCCACACATCTTGGGGTGCAGACTGTACTACTCTTATCCGTATTTACCGGACTCTGTTTTCGTCCTGACTAGACTCTGGTTGCCAGGTTTATGGTTCGGCAGTTCCTTTAGCTTTGAAACTGTTAGACCCATTCCATCATAGTGGCGTGTGTCTGACCAGTGGTGCGTTTCAGATTAGTCCCGTCGAAGTGAGAGGGAGGGGGCGGTCCTCCCTCTTCAGATTCGACAGTATCAGCTCTTGTTCTCCCATGCAGTCACCATTTGACAATTCCCTGATCATCCCACATACCCTACCCTCAGGTACAATTAGCAGTTGGAATGTGCCTCGCTTCCCTCTTCCAAGGTCTCCATTTCACATCCTTGGACTGTACTCCATATTTCTTTCTTAGGTACTCACCCTTGGATGACGCCTAGGTCATAGATTAGGACAGATCTCTTCTAAGATCATAAAGTCTCTGTTAAACGTCTGACCTTTTGGCATCTGTCACATCTAGTTCTTTAAGAGTTCCAGTGTTCTGCCATCTTTTAGGCCAACAGCTATAAAGCTGGGTAGTAGATGGGATATGCTTTTACATCTACTGCGAGTATGGAACGCCATTCGCTAATGGGGACATTTAGTGTGTTTACAGCGGAACTGACAGCCATTAGCAGAGCCTTCCACTTTATTAAATGGGCCTGCCTTGATCATGTTTTAATATGTACTCACTCAACGACAAGTCTCCGTGTTTTTGATCAATGTTATTCTTGATAACCATTGGTCTGCTATTCATGACCGACTCTCTGACCTTCGTCGTGCTACCTGCTCTGCTGTCTTCCTCTGGGTCCCAAGTCATTTGCATATCCCTGGGAATTAGCTGGCTGACCGTTAGACTAGAGGAGCACATACTCGCTCACCCTTCGTTTTGCCAATCCCAGATGCGGATTTGCGGGTTCACATAAGATCTCTGTTCACTCTGAAATGGAACGACATCTAGTGAGCCACTGCCCGATCTAACAAACCCCACACACTCAAGGAGACTACTACAGCATGGTGCTCTTCCTTCCGCTTATTCCAAAAGGGATCCACAGTCCTATGTCGTCTCCACGTCGGTCATATCAGGTTAACCTACAGTTTTATTTTTCGTAACTAGCTACCCTAACATTGTGGTTGTAGAAACTTGCAGACAATAGCTCTCGTCTTGGGGGAATGCTCCCTCTTTTGGTCCTCTGTGCTAAATATGATCTTCCAGACTTCCGGACTCATTGCCTTTGATGTTGGCGGAAGATTCGCGGATGGCTGACCTTGTTCTCAGCTTTCCTGGTGAAAATGGTTTTTAGTCTCAGTTATAAGGTTATAGTCTACATCCAGATCAGGAGCAGGGTGGTTGGGAAAGAGGTGTCTCGCACTGTTCACTAGGTCTGGGGGCGCCTTGACCCTACCTTCTACTGTTTAGCCATCTTTTGCTGTGTTTTAATTGCTTTTAGATTCTGTTTACCTCCTTTCTGGAGCACCAAATTTTATATTCTAGATGTTGCACTCTGTTCAGTATTGGGCGCTCTTGATTGCAATAGATTAGGAGTGGGACAGCTGTGGGTAGGATATTTTCTGTCCATGTTGAGTCCCGTAGACGTCCACCTGCTGACTTCTATATTTCCGTCATCTTCCTTTTATTGCTGACTGTACAACAGATGTCCATTATGTTTTTAGCATTCTCACTTTTCTGTATGAACCACCCGACTAGATCACAAAACATTCTCAGTGGAAGTCTCTACTTCTAGATGCACCACCCGTGGATTGAGGGACTCATGACCTTGTTGGCTGGCCCCTTATCCCCGCCTCCCCAAGCAACCAACCAACCAGGCAGTCTGGGATCTGTAACAGATAAGGTGCTAGAGGAAATAGAGAAGATTCAAAGAAAAGCATCATGAAGATGTTCAGCCAACTCCAGCGTACCATTTCTTCCTGGAGGTGGCAACAGCCCCCCCCCCCCCCCCTGCCGCACATGCACACGCCATCAGGCGACCTGCTGTATATAGATGTTGATGTAGATCAGAAGCATTCTTTTCCTCCGAATTTGTCTGTTAAGAATGTGGTGTCACAGCCAGACACCACACTTGCTAGGTGGTAGCCTTTAAATCGGCCGTGGTCCGTTAGTATACGTTGGACCCACGTGTCGCCACTATCAGTGATTGCAGACCGAGCGCCGCCACACGGCAGGTCTAGAGAGACTTCCTAGCACTCGCCCAGTTGTACAACCGACTTTGCTAGCGATGGTTCACTGACAAAATACGCTCTCATTTGCCGAGACGATAGTTGGCATAGCCTTCAGCTACGTCATTTGCTACGACCTAGCAAGGCGCCATGTTCAGTTACTATTGATATTATGAATCATGTACAGTCAAGAGCGACGCTCATCATTAATGGATTAAAGTTAAGTATTCTACCAGCTACGTCCGTTTTTCTAAAGTCTAAATCCCTTGTCCTGTTCCAGATCTCACGCCAGCCTGCGTGAGCTAAAACGCGTGCCTTTCGGCTTCCTCTATTACCCCGGTGTTGGCTCTCCTGCCAACCCACAACATTGGCGACGAGGCAACACCGCGTTCGTAACTATACTGCCCTGATTTACTTGTGTAATGGCTTCGCCACCATCTCCAGATGTACTGTCCGAATTTTATCGCTTACAGAATCAGCAGACGCAGGCCTTACTGGATGCCCTTGGACAGCTCGTCCAGGGTCAACGTGCAATGCAAAACGACGCGGCAGCCGGCGCTCCACCACTCACGCAGCCACAACACGTGGTTGCACCAACTTTTCGTCCTTTTGATGCTGCACTGGAAAGCTGGACGGAGTGGTCACGCCAATTTGGATTCCATCTCGCCGCCTACGGAATTCAAAGTAACGAGCGGCAGCCTTTTTTGTTATTCTCCATAGGGGTGCACACGTACCGTGTGATAGTCAAATTATTTCCCCGACGCGACGTAGCAACTCTGTCCTACGACGAAATTTTGCCTGCATTAGATGCATATTTCAAAGAATCAGTCAATGTAGTTGCCAA
This sequence comes from Schistocerca serialis cubense, assembly GCF_023864345.2. NCBI lineage: Eukaryota > Metazoa > Arthropoda > Insecta > Orthoptera > Acrididae > Schistocerca > Schistocerca serialis. The sequence continues at coordinate 311,730,203 of NC_064640.1, forward strand.
ACGCTATACCTTCTTTCGTACAAAACGTGCGGCAGGTCAGACTAATCGGGAGTGGGTTGCAACCTTGCAAGGCCTTACTAGGGATTGTGCTTTTGAGTGTGAATGTGGACTCTCTTATTCAGATACTATGGTACATGATGCAATTGCACAGAACGTTTCTGATGTTCGTATAAGGGAACAGATTTTGGAACTAGTCAATCCCTCCCTTCAACAAGTGATGGACATATTGGATCGGCAGGACACACTTGACTTTGCTCAGGAATCATTTGAAACTTTGCCACCCGTGTGTCAGGTTAACAGTCCCTGCGCCCGGCCGCGCCACTGCCACCAGGCTCTCAGCCACGTGTACCGCGCCGGCAGGCAAATGCAGTGCTAAAATCATGCCCGCGGTGTGCTATTGACATTCGCGTGAGAATTGCCCGTCACGCCAGGCTATTTGCTTTTACTGTAATAAAAAAGGACATGTTCAAAGTGTTTGCCAGAAAAAGCTCAGATCAGAAGCTCAAAACCATTCCAGGCCCTTTGCTTCGTGCCGGAATCGGAATCGAACCAAGGATACTCAGGCTCGCGACACTTCACCCATGGAAATTCATATAGTTCATGCCACTCCGCCCAGTGCCACTCTCTCTAACAGTGACTGTGTTTGTCCCACAAATAATGTGCGTCGACGTTGCTGGCACTCCCGTCAAGTCGCAAGTGATTTTGTACCAGTGTCAGTTCACGTTGCACGAGACAGTTGCTCTTGTCGTCAGCAGGATAATAAACTTTTTGTGGACTTGGACATTAACAGCAAAGTTATACCATTCCAGCTCGATACTGGAGCTGCAGTTTCACTGATCAATCAAGGCACTTACAAAGTGCTGGGCATACCTCCATTGCATGCCGCAACTGTTAACTAGCTATGCAGGTCCAGAGATCCCTGTGTTAGGACAGTGCAGCCTGCTTGCAACATACAAGGGACAAACATAATTTGTGTCATTTTACGTCCTTCGTTCTTCTTCTGCAGTGAACTTGTTTGATTGTGATTTATTTCAGTTGTTTAACTTGTCTATAGTAAATCAGGTCCTATCAGTGAACCAGACTGTGCCTTCAGACAGTGTTTCTCGTCTCTGTGAAGAATTTGCAGACATTTTTGCACCAGGCCTTGGTTGCGCTAAGAACTATAAAGCACATTTGGAACTGAAAGTAAACGCGCAACCGAAATTTTTCAGAGCGCGCAATGTTCCCCCCGCATTGTGTGATGAGGTCGCAAAAACATTACACGATTTGGAATCACAAGGTGTATTTGAACGTGTGCAGGCTTCTCTCTGGGCATCACCCTTAGTAATTTTGCCAAAACCTTCGGGAAAATTGAGACTTTGTGTGGACTTCAAGGCAACAGTGAATCCACAACTAGTGACTGAAACTTTTCCTTTACCCCGCCCGGAAGATCTTTTTGACAAACTGTGCCCGGGTAAATATTTTTCGAAGTTGGACCTAGCAGATGCGTACTTGCAAATACCGGTGGACGAAGAATCCCAGCGCGTTTTGGTGGTTAACACGCATCTTGGTTTGTATCGATTCAGACGACTGCCATTCGGGTGTGCATCCGCCCCTGCATTGTTTCAGCAATATCTACAAACTGTTTGTGCGTCGGTCCCTACTGCCGCAAACTATCTGGACGATATTGTGATCTCTGGAAAGACGGAAGAAGAACATTTAGCCAATCTCAGAACATTATTTCAGGTCTTGCGACAAAATGGTCTTCGCTTGCGGAAGGACAAATGTGTGTTTTTTGCTCGTGACTTACCCTATCTGGGACATGTACTCAATGCCCAAGGCATACATCCCAGTCCACAGCACCTCCGTGCCATACAAAACTTGCCTTCGCCACAGAATTTGAAGCAGCTACAGAGTGTGCTGGGCAAAATTCACTATTACCATCGCTATGTTCCCCACGCCTCTTCCATTTCAGCTCCGCTTCATCGCTTACGCCATAAAGGTGTTCCGTTAGTTTGGACGACGGAATGCGAACGCGCCTTTCGCCAGTTGAAATCGGCGTTGCTTTCCAATACTTGCCTTACGCCATTCGATCCCCAGAAGCCCCTTTTGTTGATGGTGGATGCATCGGATTTCGGGATCGGTGCTGTGCTTGCGCACAAAGATGGTTCGCACGATCGCCCTATTGCCTTTGCGTCCAAATTGCTCTCGTCTGTGCAACGAAATTATTCACAGATCGAGAAAGAAGCATTGGCTCTCGTATTTGGTGTTACAAAGTTTCGTGATTTCTTGTATGGTCGTCACTTTACCATCATCACAGACCACAAACCTTTGACATTGCTTTTTCATCCGACCAAACCTGTACCTCCACGTACAGCGCAGAAATTCATTTGCTGGTCTATTTTCCTCTCGCAGTACCACTACGATATCTTGTATCGGTCCACTGCTAAGCACGGAAACGCCGATGCGTTGTCTCGTTTGCCTGTTGCTGAGGATAGAGCATTCGATTCCTCAGAAATTGCTTGCATGTTCATTGATTCGGAAACCGATGACGTAGTCGAATCGTTTCCGATTGATTTTCGTCGTGTCGCTACAGCCACAGCTGCCGACCCTGTCCTTGCTACCGTTCTGCGTTTTGTTGCTACGCAAGGGCCCTTGTCAAAGTCACGGATTGGGGATCCGTTGGTTCGCCGATTTTTTGCTCACAAGGAGAGTCTTTTTGTACGACGTGGTGTTTTGCTGTTGCGTTCTGATAATGATCAGTCCAGGGTCGTTGTCCCACGTTCGTTACAGCCCTCTGTCTTACAGCTTCTCCACCAAGGACATTGGGGTATAGTGAGAACGAGACAACTTGCTCGTCAGCACTGTACTTGGTTGGGAATCGATGCCGCGATTACGAATATGTGCTCTTCTTGCATGGTGTGTGCTGAACAACAACCAGCACCAACGCAGAAATTCTTTGCATGGCCAAAAGCCACTTCCCCTTGGTAACGCTTACACATCGATTTTGCTGGTCCATTCTGGAATGCTCGATGGTTGGTTGTGGTAGATTCATTCAGTAATTTTCCTTTTGTTGTCCGGATGTCTGCCATGACGTCATCTGCCACCATCCAAGCTTATCCGCTATCTTTTGCATTGAAGGTCTTCCACAGACTATTGTTTCCGACAATGGCCCACAATTCATGTCCGCAGAATTTCAGTCATTCTGCAAGGCCAATGGTATTCAACATCTGACGTCCGCGCCGTTTTCGCCACAGTCAAAGGGTGCCGCTGAACGATTGGTCAGGACTTTCAAGTCACAGATGTTGAAGTTGAAAGAGTCGCATTCTCGGGAGGACGCGTTATTGCTCTTTTTGCCCTCGTATCGCTCTCAGCCCCGAGATGGTCGCTCGTCGGCTGAGTTGCTTCACGGTCGCCCTCATCGAACCTTGATGTCTTTGCTACATCCGCCGCATCAGGTTCCTGTGCAGTGGCAGACACCTGCTTTTGCCCAGGCGACGTTGTCTACTACCGCCACTATTGAGGTTCATGGCGTTGGCTCGAAGGGCGCATTATTCGCTGCCTCGGACGCGCTATGTATCTGGTTTTGGGGGCCTCTGGTGAGGTGCGCCGGCATCTCAATCAGCTGCGCCTCCGTCGTCGCACGGGATCTGCCGCTCCCCGTCTGCTTTCAGCGACGGTGCCGTCCGGTCAGTGCCCTGGGAACCCATCTACTGGCTCGCCTCAGCCCCAGGTGTTACCGACGCTGCCTTCCATTTTGCCCCATGGCGACGCGCCGCCGCCGCCACCGCCGCCGCCTTTTCTCCCGCCGGCGACGCCCGCAGTGGACGCGTCGCTGCAACCGCCGGGCGCCTCACTGGGTCACGCGCCGGCGATCGCTTCTCGTGACCAGTTGTCCTCCGACATGGAACTCTTGCCCGCTCCGGACCATATGTCGTCTTTGCCCGTCGGGTGCCCCGGCCCGATGGAGGTCGACCCTTCGGCCCCTCCTGTTTCTCTACGGGCGCATACACCGCATGTTGGCGTGCACCCTGGAGCAGGTTTTCAGGCGTTTCCTAGCTCCCCGCGGTCCGAATGGCAGGGTGCGGGTGGCACAGCCTCGCCTGTTGTTAGGCTCCCCACCTCGTCGCATACGTCAACATGGGGTCCTCCCCACGGCGGGCGGAAGCCTTATGCCACAACCGTCCGCCGATTTGCGGGGGAGGAATGTGGTGTCACAGCCAGACACCACACTTGCTAGGTGGTAGCCTTTAAATCGGCCGCGGTCCGTTAGTATACGTCGGACCCGCGTGTCGCCACTATCAGTGATTGCAGACCGAGCGCCGCCACACGGCAGGTCTAGAGAGACTTCCCAGCACTCGGCCAGTTGTACAACCGACTTTGCTAGCGATGGCTCACTGACAAAATACGCTCTCATTTGCCGAGACGATAGTTAGCATAGCCTTCAGCTACGTCATTTGCTACGACCTAGCAAGGCGCCATGTTCAGTTACTATTGATATTATGAATCATGTACAGTCAAGAGCGACGCTCATCATTAATGGATTAAAATTAAGTATTCTACCAGCTACGTCCGTTTTTCTAAAGTCTAAATCCCTTGTCCTGTTCCAGATCTCACGTCAGCCTGCGTGAGCTAAAACGCGTGCCTTTCGGCTTCCTCTGTTACCCCGGTGTTGGCTCTCCTGCCAACCCACAACAAAGAACATGTAAATCCAATGCACAATCGATAGTAGTTATAGAGTGAAATGTCACCCCTTAGCATTGTTATCACCGTTCGCCTATATCTCCACGATTAATCCCGATTTTATTGGTGTACCAGTTGACTGCTTGTTTCACAGCTGTAATCAGGATCTAGTATGTTGCTTCCAGGGCTACATGGAATGAGATCTACTTCTCTGTACTCCAAATTTCAAAGAAATTGGTGGGCAGGATATGTGTATAGCTACACTCTTTCTTTGTTCTTATTCTTAGCAGATGTGTAGTAAAATTCGTATCGAATAGTTAACAGCTGCATTGTCTGAATTCTAGAATCCAGGGAGCTATGCACTCGTGAGTGGCATCATTTCAGAAAAGGCGTCACCTGCGTCTTCTTCAGAAGACCTAGCATACTATGGACGTATCCACATCGTTATGTGAGCTTCTCTCTCTCTCTCTCTCTCTCTCTCTCTCTCTCTCTCTCTCTGTCTCTCTCCCTGTCTCTCTCTCTAAAAGTTTTAGGTACCTACAATTTGGTGACATTCTGTTAGATGAATCCGGCAAAGCGATTAATTTATTTCAAGACGGCGTTTTAACTTCTGCTGTCCTTGCTGTTTCGCTTAAAAATACGGATTCCACAGCAGTTAGGGCGCCTTTAGGACTCGTTTCTCGTTGGCAGTCATTTTCTTCCCAGTTTTTCAGACATAGCAATAACGACTGACGAACAGATCAATTTCTGCATGTCCTTATTAACCAAACTAGTTTTTCTTTTTGTTTAGAGGATTAACTATTGTGATTCCCCAACTCAACACACCTGTGCAGGAAGCGTGTCTTTAATTCCTTGTTCAATTTTTACTAGCTGAAGTTTGATAAGTCTTATAGGCGATGTGATTCTCGGAAGCGATATAATAAGATATTTGGTGGTGCCGTAGACCGCGAAGCGCGAGTGTGAATGTTATTCCTGCATCTATCAGCTGGAGAAAGTATCTTTATACCGAGATTGTGAAAAATATTGTTTCAGCAATATTTTTTTGTGTTCGCTGGCATATAAGTACATTGTTTAGTTACAGGATACTTGTTTAGAAACTCTATTGTCGATCTCGAAGAGTGAAAGGAGTCTGACGTTGATGACGAGGACGCGAATTTATTCTCCTTAGCTTCTCCCCAGTGGCCTGGACTCCTTGCAGCGGACAGGTCGCTGCGTACCGGGGCACGTATCGATTTCTGTTTCGACGTCGTCTATGACCGCTCCTCATATAAGTAACGTCGTGCATGCCGCTTTCCTATCACTCCGAACCTCTCTGTACCTACATCTTTTAACAGTTGCATTACAACACTTGCTATATTCTGGCAGTCTTCTATTGTATATACGGTACACTTGAGAGCACAAAGGGTTACTGTGACCGAAATTTGAATTACTCGTTCTGTCATCCTGGAGCCTTTACGGAGTTTACTCATAAAAACACACTTGTGATTGTGAGTGTAATGCAGGGAGTTATGCGGTATTCACCCTTAGAACGAAGCATACACACACTAAAACGATACGACGAAATATGCTCCGTGTTATTCCCGGGATTTCGGATGTAGGAAGGGCACTTGGAGTCGTGAGGTGGAGTCAGGGGCGGAACAACAGTAAGAAAAATCTGAATATTGTAGCTCTTACTACAGTAACTTCGTACTTAGGTGACGTAGTCGACACGCACAATAAACTGCATGACACAGAGGAGGGTACAATAACCCTTTCAGCAGTTGTTTTTTGTTTAACAGTGTCACCTTGTTTCATCTATAGAACTCACGGTTCCCAATAAATTGGTAAAACGCGTCCTCGTGGAAGGCCAGTTTGAATTCTGATGAAGTGCGGTAACACTAGAAGCAATACTGACCCCACGATTTATCTTATAAGGCTAGTTGAAGAAAGGCAAATCTCCGTTTTGAAACGTCCCCTTAGAACAATTATACATGACTGTGCTTAAACTGACACACAATATTTTTAGCACAACGCAATCTGACTTTCAAAAATCCCTACAAAAGAATGGCCCTGACTAACATTAACCTATATGTTTCACAAATCACTTTCCTCACAAAAATCTTGGTTACTCGAACTACTGCAATACAGCGAGCGCCACTACTGCCAGCTAAATAAAAGATTCAAACTACGGAAGGCACTAACTACTGATAGGCATAGTTAGCAAATGAAAGATTTTTATAGAGAACAAACAATGTATTTACCTTAATAGTCATCAAAAGTCATAATATATATAGCAGTTCATGACATCCAGTCTTACAAATTTCAAAATTCCGCCATTTCTCTCCCCACATCCACCACTGCTGGCCGCTCACCTCCAACTGCGCAACGCTACGCACTGTTAACATCCAGTTGCCCAACACTGCAATAGCAGACAACAATGCAAACTAGCCACAGACCGCACACAGCACAGCCAGTGATTTTCATACATAGCGCTACGTAACATTGCCAATAAGAAAACATAAACAGCCTACTTACAGTTTATAGCATTTGTAGATGTAGAGTAAGCTTTTGACAACGATGTCTGATATTCACTCTTTGAATTCTGCAGATAGTATGGGTAAAGTACAGCGAGCGAAAGGTTGTCTGCAACCTATACGGAAACCAGACTGCTGTGGCATGAGCCGAAGGACATGAAAAGGAAGCCGTAGTTGAGAAGTGACAGCGTTGTAGCCTATCCCCGACGTTAGTTCATCTGTAAGTTGAGCGAGCACTAAAAGAAACCGAGAATAAATATGTAAAGTGGAAGTAAAGTTCATGGAGGAGAAATAAAAAGTAAACAGTAATGGGGATTAGTGATTAACTTTGCATCGAAAATGAGGTCATTAGAGACAGAGCACAAGCTCGAAATATGGAAGGATAAGGAAGGACATCGGCATGCTCCTTCAGACGAACCGTGCCAATTTACTCCTTAGGAAATTTAGGTTCGAATGGCTCCAAGCACAATGGGACTTAACATCTGAGGTCATCAGTCCCCTAGGCTTAGAACTAAGTAAACCTAACTAACCTAAGGACATCACACACATCCATGCCCGAGGGAGGATTCGAAACCGCGACCGTAGTAAAAAATGATTCAAATGGCTCTGAGCACTATGGGACTTAAAATTTGAGGTCATCAGTCCCCTAGAACTTAGAACTACTTAAACCTAACTAACCTATGGACATCACACTCATCCATGCCCGAGGCAGGGTTCGAACCTGCGATCGTAGCGGTCGCGCGGTCCCAGACTGAAGCGCCAAGAACCGCTCGGCAACTCCGGCCGGCTGTGACTATAGCAGGCGCGTGGTTCCGGACTGAAGCGCCTAGATCCGCTCGACCACAGAGGTCGGCGACGATTTATGGAAACCGTGGCAAACCTAAATTTGGATGGTCGGACAGGGAGCTGAACCGCCGTCCTCCCGAACGCGTGTCCAGTGTGCTGACCACTGCGGCACCTCGCTCTTTAGAAACCAGCGGAAAATGCTCCTATCGGAGCACAAGTATTGCGAGTATATTCCTGTTTATTTTAGAAGACTGACTGAAAAGTGTGGTACCAGCTGCCTCCTTATATCTTCTTCAGCACCTTTAAAACGTTTTCCAAAAATTTTGGCTTGTGAACATATTCGTACTTTTTTTTGCATGCAACTAACCTCAAACTCCCACAAGCTCCCCAAGCTCCCTTTACTGTAACTAACACCCACCTGTCCACCCATTCCTAGTTTCCCTTTCTCACTCAATTGTTCAGACCAAGTCGTTATCAATATCTCTTCGTGGCTCTCTGTCATTGTCTCCTGTGTCACGACCACAGTTGCCTTTGTTCTGTTCAAATGTTCAAATGTTGTGAAATCTTATGGGACTTAACTGCTAAGGTCATGAGTCCCTAAGCTTACACACTACTTAACCTAAATTATCCTAAGGGCAAACACACACAGCCATGCCCGAGGAAGGACTAGAACCTCCGCCGGGACCAGCCGCACAATACATGACTGCAGCACAATAGACCGCTCGGCTAATCCCACGCGGCTGCCTTCGTTCTGTCCTACTACTACAGTCTCCTCTCACTTTCACTATCTCCATCTTGCTCTTTCTTACTGCCAATGTCTCATTCCCTCCTCCCTACTACTGCTGTCTCTTCACACTGTCACTATCTCTCTTCCTCTTTGTCATTATCGTATACTCTGACTCTCATTATCACTGCCTCTCACCCACTTCCACTCCCTCTTTCTCTTTATTCCTCCCCCCGCCTCCCCCTCCCCCCTCCCCCGCTCCCAGGCTCTGTCTCTTTCACTCTTTAGCACTGTTTGTCATTTTGAACTACATCCCACTGTCACTTGTCCCTCTCTTTAATTCGCACTGCCATGTCTCCTTTGCTCCTCCCATAACACAACCACTCTCTACTAACTTCCAGTACGTATTACCTTTCCGTCTTATTGCCACTGCCACTGTCTTCTTCTCTCTCAGCATAAAAAAGCGTGAATATGTTCGCATGTCAAAACTTTTAGAAAAAATTTAAAAGGTGTTGAGGAAGGCAGAATGAGGCAGATGGTACTCCGCTTTTCAGTCAGGGTCTTTTAAATAAACAAGAAGATATTCGCATTTTTGTGCTCCGATTGGAGCATTTTTCTGCTGGTTCCCTTCTTTTCCCTTCTGTGCCAGCGCATGTAATTCAAATCAAAAGAAATGTATTGGTCAGTATAATTTTAATAGTTCATTTACGTGAAACTGAAATAACGCAAAATTAAGTTTACACCTCATACCGGATTTCAAGTATAAAAAAAAATTTGCATGTGCTTCGGTACTACAACATGGGGTTCGCAGATGATAACGGAGACACTTTACAGCACGTTTCTCTGTGCTACGTCACTTTATAACCTATGTTTTTGCTTCACGCCAGATTTTACGTGTCTATTTTACAAGTAGTGTAACTTTGAACCTCTGTATCTCGGAAACGGATAAAGGTATGAAGAACATTTTCACGGCTGTTCGAGATCGTGATCTTAGGAACACATCGTAAAAATTACAGCTGTTTGGTGTGCATAGCCGTCTCGGAATCCGCGGCTGGGTTTTGGTACCCAAAAAACAAGTTTTTGAGGTGTTTATCGATAACGGATAAAGATTTCTGATAAAGGTCTAGAAAATATACCTTTAAATTTGAGCAATTTGCTGCAGTTATTTATTATTTAGATTTCGCCTCACACCAGATGTTACGTGTAGAAGTAGGGTAACTTTGAACTTCTGCGTCTTGGAAACGGATAAAGATCTCAAGAAAATTTTCAAGGTTGTTAGAGCGGGCTGGGTTTTGGTCCGCTGGTGACAGCGAGAATGTAATGAAAAACCTTTTTGTGGGGTTTTCCGAGAAACCGGTCATGAACTAAAGGTGCCTCCATAAGTCCCATCAAGCCCACCGTAGATCACATCCCCTCCGTAGATCACATCAAATGCAAATAGAACCAACCGATTTGCTTCATTTGTCTAAGCAGGAGGAAGCGTGTAATATTCATACTTTGACCTAGTACTGTAGGACAGTGACACTAAGACGATCCTTCTGTTGGGTATAAAAATGATCCGTAGCGCAAGGGCTATCGAAAACACTTGAGCCTTTCTTTTTATCGCCAAAAGAAACCAAGGTACGGGTACCAGAAAATTCCGCTTTTATGCGCTGTGTTTTGGAACACATTAGGTACGCATGCTGTCAAATGCGTACCGATGAAAAATTTTAGACTTGTCTGCTTTGGAGAACAGTTCAATGAATTGAATATTGTCATAGAGGTTGTAAGATGAACATCAGCAGAAACAGAACAACAGTAATGGAATATAGTTGAATTAAATCACGAGCTGCCGATAGAATTAGATTAGGAAACGAGATACTAAAAGTAATAGATGAGCTTTGTTATTACGATTTAGTGGGTAACGTTGGAGGCTTCATAGTGCTATCCGCGGACGATGCTGTTCTCTGTATTTCTGGTGAAATAATTTCAGAAGAAATTTTTGGGAACTGTTTTCAGTTTCGTTACTGTGTCATTAGACGTTTGATTTTATTTCTGTGTTAGTCTTTTGTTATATTCTCATTTGCTGTTGATCAATACTGTTAATAATAAAATGGTTCAAATGGCTCTGAGCACTATGCGACTTAACTTCTGAGGTCATCAGTCGCCTAGAACTTAGAAATAATTAAACCTAACTAACCTAAGGACATCACACACATCCATGCCCGAGGCAGGATTCGAACCTGCGACCGTAGCGGTCACGCGGTTCCAGACTGAAGCGCCTTTAACCGCACGGCCACACCGGCTGGCACTGTTAATAATAGTAGTTACTTCCCTTGTAGAGTAAGTTTGTGATTATTGTAGTCAGTTTTTTAACATCTTCTTATTGTACTAGCGGAACTTAGATAAAGTAGTTTTCTTGTTTCAATAACTGTAAAATTTTACCATGAGTGAGAAGTGTGGGCTTTGCCGTAGGTTCGTGAGTAGTGGATTGCGGTGTGAGACTTGTTCTAACACTGGGGCGAATGCAGTGGGGAAGCCAGTGGGCATTCTGGTGAGATCCTCTCCTGGAACTGCAGGTTATGTAGCAAGAGTAAGTTGATAGAGGAGCAGGAGCGTAGTAAGATCTGTGCCCTTCAGGTGCAGTTGAAAAACGCACAGGAGGAGCTAGATAGGATGAGGAGGGAGAAGGGGGTTGGGGAATGGGAGCTGGCTGTTGGCAAGAGATCTGCTAGGAGAAGGAGATTTTCACATAGTTTTATTATTGGTGTTTGCAATAGATATGACCAACTGTCAGAGTACACTGGAGAGGAATCTGTAGTAGCTGCAGATGTAGGAAGTATGCAGCAGACCTCAGCAGTTACGGTGGCTAGGACAGTTGCAAAGTCTAAGCGAAAGAAGAAGGTTCTGCTGTTAGGCATTTCTCATGGTAGAGGTGTAGGCCAGCAGTTGCAGGAAGTGTTGGGGAGTGAGTACCAGGTCACCAGCATTGTGAAGCCTAATGCAGGATTGGCTCAGGTGACTGTTAACATAGGGGGGTTATGTAGGGATTTTAATAAAGAGGATCAGGTAGTGATTGCGGGTGGGGCTGGTAATAGTATTGATAGGGATGGGGAGTATGACATAAATGGTGACCTAGAAGAGATAGCCACTCAGACTGGCAACACGAATGTGCAATTCGTGGAACTGTTTCAGCGTCACGATCGGCCTCATCTTAATACAGCCGTCAGGCGTAATTACATGAGACTTGGGGGTGCGCTGATGACAGAAGGCATGAGTCACATTTCAGTGGTGTCGGTGGAGTCTATCAGCAGGACGGGTTTCACTAGACATAGCCTGCACCTCAACAGGTATGGAATGGGAAGGTAGACAAAGCTTACAGGTGACAGCACAGGTGGGGGTGGTGGGATCACTCATGGGAAAATTCCTAGTGGGTGTTAGAGCTGCACCTTTTTTAGATTCAAGTCAGCTGATAGGTATTCCTGCTTAAGGGAAGTCTCTCTAGCAAAGAAACCACTTTCGACAAAGCTTAGGTATCCGAGTAATGAGGGAATTAGTATATTTCGTCAAAATATACAAGGTATTAGAGATAAAGTTAGTGAACTGCTTATAGATGTTGACTCTGAAATTATTGGTATATCTGAACACTTCTTAAATAAGGAGATAATTCAGAGGCTTCCTTTACCAGGATACAGGTTGGATGGCAGCTTTTCTAGGAGCTCTTTGCAGTGTGGGGGAGTAGCCATGTATGTGAAAAACGGTATCCCATTTGAGTCAATTGATGTTTCAAAGTACTGCACTGAAAAGGTGTTTGAATGTTGTGCAGGTATGGTTAAATTTAGTGGAGTTAAACTTCTAACTGTTGTTATTTATAGATCCCCAGACTCCGATTTCACAACATTTTTGCTAAAGCTAGAGGAGGTTCTTGGTTCACTTTATAGGAAATACAAAGAGTTATATGTGATGACTTCAATATTAATTATATAAGTGATTGTGCAAGGAAAAGGATGCTGGTAGACTTCCTTAATTCTTATAATCTTATGCAAACCGTATTCTTTCCAACGAGAGTGCAAGGGAACAGTAGAACAACCATACACAACATTTTTGTTCATTCCTCATTACTAGAAGGGCATTCTGTTAGCAAAAAAGTGAATTACCTTTCAGATCATAATGCACAAGTTTTAACTCTAAAAGATTTTTGTGCTGCAACACATGTTAAATATAGTTATCAACGTTTTAGGAAAGCTGATCCAGTTGCTGTAGAGACCTTTGTAAACCTTATCAAGAAGCAAGAGTGGCAAGATGTTTATAGTGCTGATACAGTAGACGATAAATATAATGCTTTCCTCAAGACTTTTCTCGTGCTCTTTGAAAGCTGCTTTCCGTTAGAACGTTCAAAACAGGGTACTAGCACAAACAGGCAGCCTGGGTGGCTGACTAGAGGGAAAAGAATATCCTATAGAACAAAGTGGCAATTATATCAAAACGTTAGAAATAGTCAAAATCTAAATGCAGCAGCCGATTACAAACAGTATTGTAAGGTGCTTAAAAAAGTTATTAGGAAGGCAAAAAGTATGTAGTATACAGATAAAATAGCTAAGTCTCAGGATAAAATTAAAACCACATGGTCAGTCGTAAAGGAAGTGGCTGGTCTGCAGAGACAGGTCGACGACATAGAATCAGTGCGTAGTGGGAATGTCCGTGTTACTGATAAGTCGCATATATGTACATTATTTAATAATCACTTTCTGAATATAGCAGGTGAACTAAATAGAAACCTAGTCCCAACGGGGAATCATATAGCGCTCGTAGAAAAAAGTGTTCCGAGACCGTTACCTGAAATGCTCCTCCATGATACTGACAAGAGAGAGATTGAGTTGATAATTAAATCACTAAAGACCAAGAACTCTCATGGATATGACGGGGTATCTAGCAGAATACTGAAGTATTGTTCTACGTATGTTAGCCCAGTACTTAGCCATATCTGTAACTTTTCCTTTAGGAGTGGTCGGTTTCCTGACCGATTAAAGTACTCGGTAGTGAAGCCACTTTTTACAAGGTTACTGGAGCATTTAATTCACATAATTTGCTGTCAAATGTACAGTTTGGTTTTAGAAATGGTTTAACAACTGAAAATGCTATATTCTCTTTTCTCTGTGAGGTTTTGGACGTATTAGATAAAAGGTTGCGAACGCTATGTGTTTTCTTTGATTTAACGAAGGCTTTTGACTGTGTTGACCACAAAATATTACTGCAGAAGTTGGACCATTATGGACTAAGGGGAGTAGCTTACAATTGGTTTGCCTCTTACTTTAAGAACAGAAAGCAGAAGGTAATTCTCCGCAATATGGAGAGTGGTAGTGATGTTCAGTCCCAATGGGGCACTGTTAAGTGGAGCGTTCCCCAAGGGTCGGTGCTGGGGCCACTGCTGTTTCTTATTTATATAAATAATATGCCTTCTAGTATTACAGGTGATTCAAAAATATTTCTGTTTGCTGATGACACCAGCTTGGTAGTGAAGGATCTTGTGTGTAATACTGAAACATTATCAAATAGTGTAGTTCATGAAATAAGTTCGTGGCTTGTGGAAAATAATTTGATGCTAAATCACAGTAAGACTCAGTTTTTGCAGTTTCTAACTCACAATTCAACAAGAACTGATATTTTGATCAGACAGAATGGGCATATTATAAGCGAGACGGAACAGTTCAGGTTCCTAGGCTTTCGGATAGATAGTAAGCTGTTGTGGAAAGCCCATGTTCAGGATCTTGTTCAGAAACTAAATGCTGCTTTATTTACCATTAGAACAGTATCTGAAATAAGTGACAGTTCAACACGAAAAGTAGTCTACTTCGCATATTTACATACGCTTATGTCGTATGGTATTATTTTTTGGGGTAATTCTTCTGATTCAAAAAGGATATTTTTGGCTCAAAAACGGGCTGTTCAAGCTACATGTGGTGTAAGTTCGAGAACCTCTTGTCGACCCCTATTCAATAGTCTGGGAATTCTGACATTGCCCTCACAGAATATATTTTCTTTAATGTCGTTTGTTTTTAGCAATATTAGCTTATTCCCAAGAGTTAGCAGCTTTCACTCAGTTAATACTAGGCAGAAATCAAATCTGCGTATGGAATGCACTTCCTTGACTCTTGTGCAGAAAGGAGTGCACTATTCTGCTGCATTCATTTTCAATAAGCTACCACAAGAACTCAAAAATCTTAGCAGTAGCCCAATCGCTTTTAAGTCTAAACTGAAGAGTTTCCTCATGTTTCACTAATTCTATTCTGTCGAGGAGCTCCTGGAAGAGCTGAAAAATTAAGCAAATTCCAGTGTTACATTGTTGATTTTCGTTATTTAAACTTACGAATTGTCGCCTGAATACGTTTCTTGTATTTCATTTTATCTGTTTCTACTATCGTGTTGTAATTTCATGTATTGACTCGTTCCATGACCATGGAGGCTTCTCCTTAATTTGGTCCCACGGAACAATAAATAAATAAATAAATAAAAATAAATGTAGGACTGTAGGGAAGACCTGCAGAGGGCCGACGCGTGGTTAAAGGACAGGCAGTTGACCGCGAACGTAAATAAATGGAAGATATTGGACATAAATATGCGAACTGGTTCAGTACTGTTCGATTATACTATATACTATATCACTGTAAATAGTGAAAACCGTAAAACATCTAGCAGATTAGGAGAATGGTTCAAATGGCTCTGAGCACTATGGGACTTAACTTCTGAGGTCATCAGTCCTCTAGAACTTAGAACTACTTAAGCCTAACTAACCTAAGGACATCACACACATCCATGCCCGAGCCAGGATTCGAACCTGCGACCGTAGCGGTCGCGCGGTTCCAGCTGTAGCGCCTAGAACCGCTCGGCCACCCCGGCTGGCGATTAGGAGAATGTTAAGGAAACGTAACTCGTCCACAAAATTGACTTTCCAAACACTTCTTCCACCTATTCTTGAGTATTCCTCATCAGTCTGGGACCTGTACCAAGTTAGATTATTAGAAAACACAAATGATTCAACGAAGAGCAGAGAGGTTCATCAGGGCATCGTTTAGTCGGCGTGAGAGTGTTACGGGTATAGTCAATAAACTCTAGCGGCAGGCGTTACAAGAGAGGTGTTTGCATCACGAAGAGGTTTACTGTTGAAATATCGAGAGCGTACGCTCGAAGAGGAGTCGAGAAACATATTACTTCCTCCCATATAATTCTCGCGAAATGATCATGACTAGAAAGTGAAAAGCTCATATGGAGGTTTATTGACAGTCGTTCTTTCCAATTACCATTCCTGAATGGAATAGGAAAGGAGGGAGGGAAGGAGGGGTAACAGTGGTCCACAAAGTACTCTCCGTCACACATCGTTAAGTTGGCTTGCTCAGCGCAGATGAAGGTATAATCCACATACAGTCATGGCGATAGGCTTTCGGAATCGCTTCTTACTGAAACGTCTTGTGATCTGATCGTCAGTCGTTTAACTAGAGATATTGTATCCCCGACTTGTCTAACGGTTATAGCTCTCAGAGAACACAGCTGTAAGCCTAATGTTCTCTGACCAATGGTTCTGCCTGACTGGCCACCAAGGTCACCGTACTTCCCTCTGTCATATAATTGTTTGTGGTGCTACATGAAAAATCAAATACGCAGGTATCAAATGAACTGTACACATGACTCATCATTTGCATTGTAAACTTCACTCCCCCCCCCCCCCCATAAAAATGATTTCAGAAGAGCAATCCTTAATATTGTGCAGCAAGCTGAGTGCTTTGTGGTCAATGGTCGGAAGGAAGATTAGGATTCGACTCCTCATCGACAACGGTGTCGTTATAGACCGAGCACAAGCTGAGATTGGGGAGGAATAAGAAAGGGAATAGACGTGTTCTTTTTATAGGAAACATCCCGCCATTTACGGAAACCATAGAAAATGTAAAACTTATGGGAATTTACAGCTGCAGTCGTGCCGAATTTAAGTGCCATGTCTTAATCAGTGCAGTCTCTCGCTTGGTACGAAGTCGATAATGGACGTTAAAAAAATAACTAAACCGGTAAACATAGATTACAAAAAAAAATGGCTCTGAGCACTATGGGACTTAACATCTGTGGTCATTAGTCCCCTAGAACTTAGAACTACTTAAACCTAACTAACCTAAGGACATCACACACATCCATGCCCGAGGCAGGATTCGAACCTGCGACCGTAGCAGTCGCGCGGTTCCGGACTGAGCGCCTAGAACCGCTACATAGATTACAAAGGATATTTGTGTGCCCTTCACAATTTTAGTGAGATTTCTTTTATGCTTAAAATTAAGACAGCTGTAAAGCTGTCCTCACAGAGGACAGGGCAGCTAATGTAGACGTGGACGCGGGTGGCTCATCAGACTTCCCGAGATAGCGCTGTCGACATACAGGACGAGCTGGTTAACGTGATTTTGTGCTCTCAGCACTCTCCAGAGGCAGTTGTCGGCTTTATCTGGCACGCAAAGCACACAGTTTGTGTACGAAAATATACAGTTGTAGAGATCCTATGTTTTCTTCCCTTGTCCATATCCTATTAGTCGTCCACGGTATTATTGCACCTGGGTGTGAGGGCGGCTCGGTCGGCTTATTGTGAGTTTTTATCGTGAAATATCATGAGGATACGCTGAACCGCTGGATAGTACATTCACAACTGTCTTGAAATCATTCACAATGTGAGGCGTTTTCCTTAGTCACCACTGCACTTGTTTACTGTAGTAAGGCCACCGCGTATAACGGCCACGGGAGACCAAATGCAATAATATTGAAGTCGGCTAGTAGTCGTGGTGTTCTGTCTGCAATATACATAAATAAAAACTTCACTATCCATGAACATGAAGTAAGACTAAAAGAAAAGATACATATCTATTAAGTAAAGACAACCCCTATAAAAGTTTACAAAATCGAACAAACTCAGCTCCTGACAGATAGCGCACAAAACAGATAGAGAGGAACACGAACCCGCGACTCACTGTAACATAACGTGACTCCCCTATCAACTACGCTACGATAAAGTTATGCAATGAGCGACCTTGTATTTTCTGTTTTAGTCTTCTGATGGTTTTAGTCGCATATTCATAGGATGCAAGTTACAACATAAAACACAACAAATATGGGCTTCAGCTGTAAACGAAAAATACAATATAAGGCGTCTCGGAAGTTCTACTTGTGACGTAAGAGCATGCTTTCTTCTTATTGATTCTACATTACGTGGTACGTAATGTCGCAGAACCTATTTTGTATTTCACGTGACGAAATGCCCCATCAACACGAAATAGCAGGAAGCGACGCGTGAGCGTTAGCTAATTCGTCCCATAGGACGACGGCTTAACTGTTAGGACGTGGACAATAAACAGTACAGACAAGGTTAGAGAGGAGACTTCTGACATGTGGAGCTGCAGACGCATGCAGATTAAATAGGTAGATCGAATGACTATTGGCTCAAATGGTTCAAATGGCTCTGAGCACTATGCGACTTAACTTCTGAGGTCATCAGTCGCCTAGAACTCAGAACTAATTAAACCTAACTAACCTAAGGACATCACACACATCCATGCCCAAGGCAGGATTCGAACCTGCGACCGTAGCGGTCGCTCGGCTCCTGACTGCAGCGCCTAGAACCGCACGGCCACTGTGGCCGGCGAATGACTATTGGAGAGGTACTGGATCCAATTGGGGAAAACAGAAATTTACGGCAGAACTTGACTAAAAGGAGAGATCGGTTGATAGGGCACTTTCTGATGTGTCAACGAATAGTCAGGTTGGTAACAGAGGGAACTGTAAGGAGGGTGGGGAAGTAAAAATTGTAAAGGGAGACCAAGGCGTGACGAAAATAAGCAAGTTCAAGCAGATGTAGGCTGCAGTAGTTATTCACAGATCAAGAGGCTTTTTCAGGAGAGACTAGCGCGAAGAGGTGCATCAAACCAGTCTTCGGACTGGAGGCAGACACAACAACAGCAACACATCTTACGCAAACATAACATTTACCATAAAACTTTTGAGTGTCAAGTCGTAAGTCGTGTCAAAATTAAATGAAAAGCATATTTTGTTACAGAATCCTTATCCAACACCGTCTGTTTCTCTTCCGTTTCATTCACCTTCCTACGTATTTCTGGTTATTGTAGCACATGCCCCCCCCCCCCCCCCCACATGCTTCGTTTTTCGATGCATTTATATAAACCTTTTTTCTCAATTCGTTCAACGATCTTCCTTTAACGTTCCGTTAACGGGTTGACACACTATAATTTCTCTGTTCTTAAAGAACCTTTATCAGCGTTAATATCATTTTACATTTATATTCTCTCGAACATTTATTTCAACGTGTATTTTCTAAGCTCTTTTCCGTCAATTTAGTCTCGTCTCTGCACATCCTCATAAAGGTTTTCTTACCCTCAATCTGAACGCTATACTAAGTTTTTGTTCGTATCATTCAGCAGATGTTCTTCTTTCCTTCGTGGGCGGAACTTAACAGCGTCACTCTCAGCCCCTGACTTTCACACCCTTTGTACCTACTTCTCACTTCCTTCATTCCTTCTGGGACGTAAAAAGTTTAGTCGTAAATGTGATGAGCTACTTCAATGTCCAGTCCCCCGAGACTGGGGCACTCGACTTTTCCACAGAGACAGTTTTTCTCAGTTCGTACTGTGTTTTATCTGCAGCGCACGTTCTTTAATGAAACTTCGTTTTTCAGCATCGTAGGACCACGTTTATCTACATCATATTGGTGACGTTGACCTGTAGTTTTCTAGGCTTTAGCATAACAGTGATCATGTTGGTGACTCGTAGCAACAGATTACTGTGTTTAAGAACCTTCAACATCGCAGCGCGTCAGCAATCGTTAGTTAGTATATTAAAAAACTAAAAACCCGCCTCGATTGCGATAAAAGCACCGAGTGTTAAGTGTTAACCCAGGTTTCGGCGTAGATAACTACACCTTCTTCAGATGTAAGTGAGCGACCGTTTGTAGCTGCAGTTTATGGCGGGTCATGGCCCATCGAACATAGGCCGGTGTGAGGTGGAGCGTACACCATTAAGTTAATTAGTGTTTTTGAGTTTGTACATATGTACTGTTTGTGTTTTCCTTTGCTTTTTCGTTTATAAATGTATAGCTATGGTGTTCTTTTAATGATTGACACAGATCTTCTTAGGCACTTGTGGGTTTTATTGTTGTTCTGAAGAAGGTGTAGTTATCTACGCCGAAACCTGGGTTAACACTTAACACTAGGTTCTTTTTTCGCAATCTAGGCGGGTTTTTAGTTTTTTAATGGATTATTGAGTTCACATTTTTTCTGTCCTAGATGTCAAATAATCTTCATGATATTAAGTAGCTCTGTTTTTTGCCGTGGCGGATACATATGAGAGGAGCCCTCCCACCCCCTTACCCCTTTGCGGGGCCACCAGCATTGCCACCCGCGCCGTCCCCGCCAGTCAGCCAGCACGCTATTCGTCTCTCTTTTCAGTCGGCTCGACTGAATCGAGTTATCGAGTAGTTGTACCTTCCTATGTAGCACGCGCCATCGTATTTTAATGGGGGTGATTCTTCAATACAAGCAAACGAATATAAATGACCTTAATGATCGTGATTCTGTTATGCAAGCGTTGTCTGTTTGTCCTAGATCTGACAATCCTACTTTGCACACGCTGTACAAAATATTTGCTTGCCTACCTGCATCTACTGTTACAGTAGAAAGAAGTTTTTCAAATATTGCGGCGTACAAAGACATGGCTCAGGTCGACAATGAAGGGGGAGCGACTTTATGACTTAACTCTGTTGAACACTCACCCTGACATTGATTGTCCCATTGACGATGTAATTAACCAATTTGCCAGGAAGAATACGCGCATGGAATTCATGATTTAAGGAAGAGAACCACAACTGTAACTTTTTTTGTATCATAAGATGGCATCGTCTTGTATACGTGTATAATCAGTTTAAATGAAACTTTCTTAAACTTGGCATATGACTTGATTATTTTTTATTACGGTAAAAGTAAAGATATGTTCAGCTACAACTTATCATATTAATAGCGAAAGATCCTTGTACTAGAAAACGCATAATTTAGTCATGTATATAATTCAGTTAAAAAGGTTCAAATGGCTCTGAGCACTATGGGACTTAACTGCTGTGGTCATCAGTCCCCTAGAACTTAGAACTACTTAAACCTAACTAACCTAAGGACATCACACACATCCATGCCCGAGGCAGGATTCGAACCTGCGACCGTAGCGGTCACGCGGCTCCAGACTGTAGCGCCTAGAACCGCACGGCCAGTTAAAAAGGAACGTACTAAACAAACGCTGGAAACTAATATAAGGTAAAAACGTCTTTTTCAGTTGATGCTGTAGTTCTTATCAAAAGTAACAATAAGTGGCATCCGCTGAAGCAGTAGAATCAGAAATAACAGCTTTCATTAACAAAAAACCAGTCTACCTTTTGAAATACAGCCAGGGAAATGATTGTTAAATCTATTATTTTAAAGGCTTTTGACGCTAAAACGTTAGATGGCTAACAAAAATGTGCAGTAACACAGACTGATAAAAAAATTATTTTCTGAGGTGTGCAAACCATCATAAGTCTAACTGAAGCAACAAGAAATAAGAACTGAATATTGCAAATGGAGAAATGAGCTGTAGACTTTGAAGCTCAGACATATGTATATGGCAATGAACTGGCAGGTCAGCAGGCCAAAGACGCATTTAGATAACAACAAGAAATCAGCTACAGTAAAATTATGGAAAGTTCGTGCAACGAATGTTACGAAATGCAAGATGGGGCGATATATTCTCAATAGACTGCGTAAAAAATGATTACAAAAGAATATTTTCCAACGGTCTACGAAAGACTAACGATTACATTACCAATCTCTCTCCAAACTTCACGCGTGCAGTTCAAGGCATAGTATCATCGATCCAGAATAACCAACGACGCCATATATCCTTGCACTGGAGGTAAGCAGACTGTGGCCTGTTTGTCACTGGAATGTAGTTACTTGAAGAGAGAGAGAAACAAACTACTAGAAATTGTACTAATGGGAGGCGGAGATTGGCTGACTACCAAGTATAATGACCTGGTACAACTATTTTTAAAGGCTTAGATCATTTCAGTAATTTGTACGTGTTGGAATTTCCTTCTCCTGCTTAAAACAAGCCCAGAATGAAGTATAAGACACTAACAACTGTACAATCATGTACTGTTTCTGTAATGTACTAAATTTGTGTCTCGTTGTCTCAGTAGGTAATTCCCAAATTACAAATGCAAAGATTTTTGGTTCGATTCTGCGGAGATGTGTGTGGTTAGCTTCGCCACATGTTATATGCTATGCTACACACATTAGTTACAGGCATGTTCCTGATAATGGCGTATCCCAAATCAATATTCTCATACAGAAGTAGTGTCCTCAGCTTGTGGACACTGAAAAATGAAGACCTTTGAATGGAAGTTGGTTCGCTACTGCCTTATTCTGTCTCAAATAGGTCTAATTCTCAGGATATTCGCGTTATGTTTCGCAAGTGCGATTTCTGTTGCAAGGTAAAATACTGCGCGTTATGAAAACTGTATCGTGTTCTAGATCTGCAGAAGGATATCTAATACCACATTTAGAAAGCTGTAGCAATCAGGAATCATTTGGAAAGAAACAGGACAGATAAGAAAATGTAGCACTAATACAATTTAAAAAAGTACAGTACTGTAAGTCAGCACTAGGATTTTTCTATATTTTACGGATTCTTTCGCCTCTGAGATTTATTTGTTAATATGGAAAGTACTAAGTTACACCATGGTGCTGGGTCCACGTTTAACTGCATTCTCGCCCCCCTCCCCCCCAAGCTCCCCCCTCTCCCTCCTCCCCCCTCTGCCCCCCCCGCCCGCCACGAAAACATCGCTTTGTAAGTCAATCAATAAGTCGGAGGAGGACAAGGGTATATCGTCTCCAACATGAAGGAAGACAAAGCTTTAACGTCCTGTGGACGACAATGTCGTCAGAGACGGAACACAAGCTCGGATGGGGAAATAAAAATCGGCCGCAATTTCAAAGAAACCATCCCCGTAAGCGGTTTAGGGACATCGCGGAAAACCTGTATCTAGGTGGCCGGAAGGGAAGCTGAACCGCCATCCTCCTGAAAATGAGTCCAGTGTCTCACTATCTTCCAATAGGATGGTGCCTAAATAAAGCACTGTCGCATTTAAATCAACCACCGGGTTGAGTACCGCTTTATCTACTG
Organism: Schistocerca serialis cubense; assembly: GCF_023864345.2. Classification (NCBI taxonomy): domain Eukaryota; kingdom Metazoa; phylum Arthropoda; class Insecta; order Orthoptera; family Acrididae; genus Schistocerca; species Schistocerca serialis. The sequence goes on from NC_064640.1 coordinate 311,753,114, forward strand.
CATATAAAACATGTAATCACGTAAACCAACATATGTGGTGTTACTGTGTTATGGAGCATGTTAATCAAACACACACATTATAATTTGATATTTTCCCTCACTTTTATTTCCTTTATAGCGCTGCGCATCGGCTTGTGGCTACATTTAGGCGACGATTCACGAACCATCCCTCATTAATGTGGGTATATTAAAGCATTTTTTATCGTATGGACACGTAAAGACCGCCAAACCGGGATAATGGCGCTGAAGGAATCAAAGTCTTTTTCAAAGGACGCATCCCAGCGTTTGTGTCATTAGATTTACAAAGAATCTGATGTGAACATCCGCATCTGAGTAACATATTCGCAAAGTAAGAATCCGTTTCAGTTGTAATTTACGTAAGCCACGGAGAAGCTACGTCATGGATTTGAAACTCGCTGCGTACGAGACTCTCTCACTGCGCTCCGTGATATTGATTCTGTTATGACAGTCCACACATATGGGTAACACGCTGCACACTCTTTCTTCTCGATTAGCTGAAAGGATCAGCCTCACTTGTTCTTTCAATCATCGTTTTCTGAACTGGAAAAAATGTCCAGTTAATTATTTCATTTGTATAGCATCTAACCTATTCTGAATACAGTACATTCTTATAATAATCATGGACATTTTGTTCTCCACAGCTGAATAATGAAATGTTAGTAAAAACAACCACACCCGTATATCAGTAACTTTTACTATGCCATAGGCGATTTCGTTCCGAATGAAAACCTTAGGCGACGGAAAAAAAACTGACTTTTTTTCTGCCACTGTATGAGAAACACTTCATGAACTTCCGGTTACCTGAAGATGTTCATTCAGAACGAAATCAGTTGGGACGTAATAAACGTATTTAAAATAAAGATGTGGTGATTTTTATTAAAATTTTTACAAACTGCATTTGGTATTTTGCTTGCGGGTAGAAAGACAAATAAGTTTTGTGGTTGTCCAACACGGGAACACGCTACCCAAAGTTGTTTGTGTGAGAAACTCGATTTTTTTAAATTCACTCCACAACAACGGAATGTTTGCCCTTGTGCTTCACAGATGATCTTAGAGGAAATGGGAGACTTTAAAGCTGAAAGGTAAGGCAGTTGGAGGGGAATTCATTGTATAAATACTGACTTGCCTTTCACTTCTACTGTTAATATTTCCGCTTGTGTGATGTTGTTTAGAACCTTTTTTGCCAGGGCATATCAGGAACTTTGAGTGCATTTAGGAATTGTGTCGGGAAATTCATGCAGTCGTCTTGGTTTACCAGTGTATCAATGGATTTAAATACTTTTCTTCCCCTCATATCATTTTATGCATTCGCAAAAGTGTTCGTTGAATTACTTCATATTTGCAGCTCTCACTCTCAACAGCGTTCTCTTTTGTACATAGCAAACTCAGTTAACTAAAGACGAGGCTCAGGTAGGTGTAAGCGTAGTCAGTACTCAACAGACTTTCACCAGGAAACCAACCCTTTCAAAAACAAGTTGGAAGTAGAAAGAAAATTCTGTTGTTAGCTAGTAGCCATGGAAGAGCTGTGGGCAAGATCTTGAAGGAAAAATTAGGTGACAGGTATCAGGTCACAAATATTTTCAAGCCCAGTGCATGTCTTAGCCAAGTAACATAGTATGTAGGGTCATTGTGTAAGGGTTTTACAAAGCAGGATCATGTTGTGATAGTGGGTGGAATGGGAAACGGTATTGATAGGGATCAGGGCTACAATATTGAATGTGACCTGGTAAAAATAGCATCTGCAACAAACCTTACAAATGTTCGCTTGGTTCCTGTTTTCATGAAGTATGATCGGACCCAATCAGGAGGGTCAATGTGGAGCTAGATCAGCTGCTTCGTGCGGCTGCTATGTCAGCCATAGATTTGATAGCTGTTGATGGTATTGGTATTGGTAGGTGGGTCTTTACAAGACATGGCCTGCATCTCATTAGGAAAGGGAGGGGTAAGTAGGCTGGGTCGATAGCAATATCTTAAGGGAAAGTCATGGGAGTACCTCTTTTTTAGGGTAAGATCAGTGTCCAATGATTCAACATTGAATGAAATTAAGCTTAATGAGAAGCTCAGACAGGCATATACTAGAGATGTTAAAATATTACACAATTCTTATAAAATTATAATGAAAAATAATGTTAGTATGTCACAAGACTCTCATAAAAGCATATTGAAAAATAATGTTAGTATATTTCATCAGAATATCAGGGGATTAAGAAACGAAGTAGATGAGCTTCTTGTTTGCTTAGAAGATTTAGAAACTGAGGGTGGAATAGATGTACTATGCCTGTCTGAACATCATATAGTCACAGATATGGAGAAGGTAAATGTAGGTGGATATAAGCTTTCAGCACATGTAAGTAGAGACACTATTTATCATAGTGTGAAAAATTTAGAAATCAAAAATTTTTGAGTAGAGCAACATACAGAAGCATGTGTGTGTGTGTGTGAACTTAAACTAAATAACGGCACTTTTATAATTGTGGCAGTGTATAACTTCCCATAGGGAAATTTTCAGCTATTTTAAGAAAAAAAGAAACTTGGATTCTTTGTTGTGCTGTTGTTCAGACAGGGAGAAGCAAATTATTGTTTGTGGGGATTACTACATAAATTTCCTAAAAGAATCCGATAGATATCTCGACCTTGAAGTATTAATTGGTTCCTTCAATTTGATGTCAATTATTGATTTACTACTGGGGTGGTACAGGAAAGCAGCACACTGATAGATAATGTTTTTATAGACAAAGATAAATTCCTATTAAGAATGGTCTGTCTGATCATGATACACAGCTAGTTACGGTATATGACGTAACTCCATACAGTAATGCTAAACAGTCCTCTAAAACAGTGCATTCAGTTAACGATTTAACAACTGCAGATTTTAGGGAAAGCTTGCAACACTTAGTGTGATATGACGTGTATAGGCAACCTGATGCCAATTTAAAATTTAACCTATTTCATGATACCTTTGTGAGTATATTTGAAAACAGTTTCTTTAAAAAAACAGCGAAATATAATTCTAAGAAACCACCTAAAAAGCCATAGCTTACTAAAGGGATAAAAATATCTTGTAAACAGAAAAGGGAAATGTACCTTATATCTAGAAGGAGCAATGATCCAGAAACAGTGAAACATTATAAAAACTACTGCACTGTATTAAGAAAAGTTTTTAAAAAGTCCAGAAGTATGTGCATTATGTCTGCAGTTAGGACCCATGACAATAAAATTAAAACAATTTGGAATATCGTTAAAAGGGAAACAGGGCAAATGAGAGTACAGAAAGACTGTATTTCTATCAAACTCAATGAAAAGTTTGTTAACAAAAAGTCAGAAGTAGAAAACATTTTTAATAACCATTTTTTAAGTATTGTTGAGAAAATAGGATCCACCTATTCGTTAGAAAAAGCGAGGCAGTATATGGAAGAGGCAATACCTATGCAATTTGATAAAAATGAAATTCAACACAACTCTCCTACTGAAATTAGAAAAATAATAAATTCACTCAAAAGTAAAAGCTCATATGGAATTGATGGCATTTCCAAGAGAGTACTAAAAGCCTGTATCCATCAGATAAGTAAAATTCTCAGCAACATATGTAATAGCACACTGAAACAGGGCATTTTTCAGATAGACTCAAATATTCTATTGTTAAACCATTGCATAAAAAAGGGGATAGGTCTGATGCTAACAACTCTGGGTGGTTTTCGAGGTATCGCCAACTTCCCCAACAAACACTGCATATATCGCAAAAAACTGTTTATGAGCGTTTTCACTTACACTTCCATATCCGACCATTACGGTAATGGATATAACTGGAGTGTGCGGTGGGTGAGAGATAGCAAAAAAAATGTGTGTGAAATCTCATGGGACTTAACTGCTAAGGTAATCAGTCCATAAGCTTACACACTACTTAACCTAAAATATCCTCAGGACAAACACACACACCCATGCCCGAGGGAGGACTCGAACCTCCGCCGGGACCAGCCGCACAGTCCATGACTGCAGCGCCCTAGACCGCTCAGCTAATCTTACGCGGCTGAGTGATAGCAGGCACAGTAGTATTTATGCCTGGTATAGCAAGAGCAAAACTCACAAGCGTCTCTATATTTTCACACGAAATACCTGTGTATGGAATACAGGGTTGTTCACGCATCCTGTCTCAGCAAATAATACGTCTTCATCTATCTGAAATGTTACACCTGAATCTACTGTCTTAAGAATTTTCAGACAATTTAAAAATTCAGGCCAGGAAACAGAATTTTTCAGTGTTATTCAATGAAATGATTTCAAAGGCTGACATGGAAAAGTTCACTTTTCTAAATAAGTCACAAAAGTGTTATAGAATAAACTGGTAATCATCTCGTTTTTTGACTGAGTGAAAACACCTTCATTTACCAAGTTTATTAAAATTGAAGAAATAACTGAAGTTCGAAATTTACTAAATTTCCTATTACTGATTTTTTTTTCTTTAAGCAACCTTAACGCCTCCGCTGATTCTGTAGCAGAAACCGTGGTTCTTTCCAATTTTTGGATTGAATTTGAAAACATTTTCAACCAACTGTGTGAAATGAAGCCAAAGAAGTGACTGTGGGTTCTCAAAAATCTGTTTCAGCATTGTAGGACACCTATCCTGAGACAGATAATAAAACTTCAAAGGTTCATACATCAGCAACTCTTGTAACTCCTGGCAACAATGACACCCATCAAATTTTAATTGTACCTGGAACTTGCTTGTATTCAGTATCAAGGAAATCACAGAATGATCTCAGTTCCTCCACACACACAGCGTAAATGTGAAAATATTGAAAAATTTGAATCACTTTTGTTTCTTTGTCAATGGTAAGAACGTCTGCACTAGTTTGAACTCCTTTGAGTACCACATGGGCACCACAACCGATGCCTTGAATGTTCATCTCGAGCACACAATACAGTTTGGAATTGACACTGTTTGTTCCTGCTCTCTTGTACTTACCAAAGTTGGTATTACAGTTATCTGCAAAACATGCAACGATCTTGCTAACTATACTTCGCTTTTTTAAAATCTTTAGAATGTAGCTAGTTTCTTCACCAGTGTTACGGAGACAGATTACTACGCATTGAACACGTTTGCTAGCAATGAAATACCTAGGTAGAATCTGCGCTAGTTTTAATCCTTTGTGATCTGCTGCATCAACCATCACAGACACATACTTAGCATCTTTAAATTATGGCTGAACATTATGCGTTGCGTACGTTGATAAAACGTTTACTAAAACAGACTCGCGCTTTGTCCTATAACATGTAAATTTCTTCACATATTGCTCTCTGCTGAGAGCTGCTAGAAGTTCTCGCAAAAACTGCCAACAGGTGCATCTTTTTCTTATATCTGCATGTCCTCCATGTTCAGTAGAAAAAACTGAACGACACAACGTACATTCTACCTTTGTACTAGTAGTTCTCTTCAAGAAAGGAACTCTTCTTTCACGGATTTCGAGAACAACACATCCTTTTCCGCTTATGAACGGGCACGAGATAGCTTCACACACAGCAAACGGCACACAATGGAGCGCAGTAAAGCAAGCTTGCTGAACCCAGTGGCCGGCCGCGGTGACCGAGCCGTTCTAGGCGCTTCAGTCCGGAGCCACGCGGCTGCTACGGTCGCAGGTTCGAATCCTGCCTCGGGCATGGGTGTGTGTGATGTCCCTAGGTTAGTTAGGTTTACGTAGTTCTAAGTCTATGGGACTGATGACCTCAGATGTTAAGTCCCATATATATATAAAAGAAAGAAAGAAAGAAAGAACCCAGTGCTGAAACTGCCCTACTGTTCATTGTTCTGTGTAACAGTCCGAAGATATCGTGTCTGTTGCATTTGCTGCAAATTGATGTCATCGACAGTGAATATCTAATTCGTAACTAGAAATACAATTGAATATTGACAGCTCTATAACGTTCTTTAACGAAAACGGATTAAATCCGTCCGTCATTTCTAGAGTAGAAAATAATCGATAGGAATCGCGAAGCTCACGCATAATACACTGGCAGTAAGCGTGATGACGGAAAATCTTCTGTTCACACATCTCCTCATTCCATGATCAAAATAATGCTTCTTTATTCCATCTTGGCGTTCAAGGCAAAGCAAGACTCAAGAAAATGCTAAAAAACCATGTCTATGGCACTAAATTGACGTATAAATAAATGAAAACACGAAATGAAGCAAAGAAAGATGAAGTTACTGTTGATTACGGTAAAGCGGGACATTTAGCGTCCCTTTGAATATTTTGTGGGACAACGGCACACAGAATGAAGAAAAAAAGGGCAGTACCATTAAAAACGGGACGTTGGTAACGCTATACTTTGAACATCAGTTATTTTGCTGCCCAGATAACCACTTTGAGTTTCATTTCCCAGCCCAGTCCATGCAGCTTCGACCGATTTCATTCGACTACGTTTCTTTTTGTTTCTCTTATGTGATAATTTACCGCCAGTACAGAATGCTCTGATTAAATTCCATATTCTATGAAGCAGCTATATAGCCAACTGAAGATGAACTTCAACAAGAAATGGAAGAAGTTTGAAAGTAGCCTTTTAAACCTTTTGTATATAATGAACACATCAAAAAGAAAATTAGACAGATCAATGAAGAAGTTCTAGAAGCAGTGAATGAGTTTTTGTATCTATGTTATCTAATTAATCTTTCACCGTACGGACTGTATTGTTTAAAAGTATATTTCAACTCCGTTTTTAAACCAGTTCACTTTAGTAATTTCTTTAATCTCCTTGGACAATTTGTTGTACAATTTTATTCCATGGTGGAAAAATACTGTTTAGAGTTTACTCTTTCTTCTTAACTGAAAGTCAAGTGTAAATGTTGGTACATGGGCAGGGATAGAGGTGTATGTACAGTAATTACCAAAATTAATTTTGATGTGGATAACTGAGTAGCATAAAATAAAATCATTGTAATAATATACACTACTGGCCATTAAAATTGCTACACCACGAGGAGGATGTGCTACAGACGCGAAATTTAACCGACAGGAAGAAGATGCTGTGATATGCAAATGATTAGCTTTTCAGAGCATTCACACAAGGTTGCCGCCGGTGGCGACACCTACAACGTGCTGACATGAGGAAAGTTTCCAACCGATTTCTCATACACAAACAGCAGCTGACCGGCGTTGTCTGGTGAAACATTGTTGTGATGCCTCGTGTAAAGAGGAGAAATGCGTACCATCACGTTTCCGACTTTGATAAAGGTCGGATTGTAGCCTATCGCGATTGCGGTTTATCGTATCGCGACATTGCTGCTCGCGTTGGTCGAGATCCGATGACTGTTAGCAGAATATGGAATCGGTGGGTTCAGGAGGGTAATACGGAACGCCATGCTGGATCCCAACGGCCTCGTATCACTAGCAGTCGAGATGACAGGCATCTTATCCGCATGGCTGTAAAGGATCGTGCAGCCACGTCTCGATCCCTGAGTCAACAGATGGGGACGTTTGCAAGACAACAACCATCTGCACGAACAGTTCGACGACGTTTGCAGCAGCATGGACTATCAGCTCGGAGAGCATGGCTGCGGTTACACTTGATTCTGCATCACAGACAGGAGCGCCTGCGATGGTGTACTCAACGACGAACCTGGGTGCACAAATGGCAAAACGTCATTTTTTCGGATGAATGCAGGTTCTGTTTACAGCATCATGATGGTCGCATCCGTGTTTGGCGACATCGCGGTGAACGCACATTGGAAGCGTGTATTCGTCATCGCCATACTGGCGTATCACCCGGCGTGATGGTATGGGGTGTCATTGGTTACACGTCTCGGTCACCTCTTGTTCGCATTGACGGCACTTTGAGCAGTGTACGTTACATTTCAGATGTGTTACGTCCCGTGGCTCTACCCTTCATTCGATTCCTGCGAAACCCTACATTTCAGCAGGATAATGCACGACCGCATGTTGCAGGTCCTGTACGGGCCTTTCTGGATACTGAAAATGTTCGACTGCTGCCCTGGCCAGCACATTCTCCAGATCTCTCACCAATTGAAAACGTCTGGTCAATGGTGGCCGAGCAACTGGCTCGTCACAATACGCCAGTCACTACTCTTGATGAACTGTGGTATCGTGTTGAAGCTGCATGGGCAACTGTACATGTACAGGCCATCGAAGCTCTTTTTGACTCAATGCCCAGGCTTATCAAGGCCGTTATTAGGGCCAGAGGTGGTTGTTCTGGGTGCTGATTTCTCAGGATCTATGCACCCAAATTGCGTGAAAATGTAATCACATGTCAGTTCTAGTATAATACATTTGTCCAATGAATACCCGTTTATCATCTGCATTTCTTCTTGGTGTAGCAATTTTAATGGCCAGTAGTGTAATTGTTGAAAAAGTTGTTCGCAGTTGAACACAGAATTCACTAATTTTCTTATTTGTTCACTAACTGAATTTCTACTACTTTATTTTCCAGTTTTTGCCCAATTATAACAGACTGGTACACATGTGCGGATCTAGAATTTCTATTCTGGCTAGTGGAGTGCCGCAGTTTGTTTCTCTCTCTCTCTCTCTCTCTCTCTCTCCTGGCAATAACAAATTATCTACATCAGCGCTTAGTATATTGCTGTAGCATAACTTCGAAGGTCGTGATTCAGATAGATAAAGCATCTGAAAAGCTTTCGACGGTATTCAACAACTGCAACAGCAACAGCAACAAGTTCAAACAACTTAACAGTGTGCACTCATCGCCATTAGTATTTCACTGAGCACTACGACTGTGAACGCAAGTGTGTATTATAGGTATAGGACCATGTCAATGAAGGTATTGCTGTTTCTTTCAGTCGTTTCCGTGTACGTTTGGGACGTCAGCCTTTCTGTTAAATCTTATTTGTGGTTTCTTCAGTTACTTATTGGTAGAACGATTCCATATTTAAAGTTGAAAAACAAGCACTTTTTTGTTCTACTGTTTTTTGGTTATTTTGGTTATTTCTAGCCAGAGTTCAGGCATTGGGCCAATTCGGGAAACAACTGACTAGCGTCTGCAAGGGACAGTGGTTCCTAGATAGACAAACATTACCACGAACGATACAATCCATTTGCACAGAATTCTGTGCACCAAACTTATTTTTTTAACGTTATAAATTACACTTTACGCAATGGACAATATTATACGCAACAAATAATTAAACTTCACAATATTATAGTATTAACGGTTATACAGCGAGGTCCCGACATTGGTTGAGAAACTGTCAAACTGAGCACTCTTCGTTTATATTGTGCACTAAACATGTTTTTAAACATAGTAAATTACACTTTGCGCACTAGACAATAATAAACACAATAAATAATTAATATTTTCACTGCGTAAAGTGTAATCTGCAATGTTAAAAAACATGTTTAGTTCAAGCCATAAGTGAAGAGCGCTCAATATGGCAGTTTCTTAACCAATGTCACGACCTCAAAATCTTTAGGATTATAGCAGTATAACCTGTAGTATCATAATATTGTCTACATTAATTATTTAATGTATTTAATATTGTCCATTGTGTAAAGTGTAATTTACAACGTTAAAAAAGTCTGGTGCACAACTTTCTGTGTAAGTGGATTGTACCTTTGTTAATATTTTGTTACCTAAGGAATAGTGTCCATTGCAGACGCTAGTCAGTTATTTCCTGAAGATGGCCCAGTATGCCGAAAACTAGTTAAAAATAAACAAAAACAGTTTACTTTCTATTAAATTTTTCTTAGTGGCCTGTCTTCCCCTTTCTGTCTTGGTTTAGTCAATTTCCTGTGGTTTTTTGGGTCTACGAACCTTTTCGGATTTGTTGTTGACATCAGGCAAGCTGCGCCTTTGAACGCACGACTTTACCCAGCTGAAATGTTACGTGGTCTGACGAAGCCCTTGCGACATGTGGCAATCCTAGTCACACCACAAGTCCACTCGTGAGGCCATACCTTGACACAAGCAGCTGAAAATTATCGTGTGTTAAACTTAACTTGTAATATCTAGAATTTCTGGCCATTTTCGAGGCACTTAGTTTTCACAGACTGTGTTTAGAAATGAAATATGATGACTACTATACGTAAACACAGAGACACTTGTACTAATGTGTCTTCTCCTTGTGGGCGAGGATGGAGTCAACAACCCCTGATGAATCCGCGCTTGTGTGGACAGATGTGTGACTGGCTCGATGAATTTTTGACATATACCAACAATACTATATACTGAACGTCGATTATTCAACAGAAACAAAAATAACAGCGGGCGGACAGGAAGGTAAGACCTTCAGTGTTCTCAGTATACATCAGCAGTATGTAAGATAGGGTCATGAGCACTATCACATTTCTTGATGCCTATGCTGTTGCCTATAGGAAGTAACATCGTTGGATGACCATAAGAAAATGCAGAAAGGCTTATACATAATTTACACTTGGTATAATGATTAGCAGCTTGCATTAACTGTCGATAAATGTAACATAGTGTCATAACGAAGAGTAAGAACCCGACAGTGTCCGATTACAACATCTGGAGCAGGTGCAGTTGCTAAATAAACAGTAAGTAGCGATACTAACGTTAAAGTAAGGTAAGCGAATGGAACACTTAGATTTGTGGGAAGGAACTGGGGTAATGCAGCTTGTCTGTAAAGGAACTCACATTCAAGACACAAGGGTATTGCTCCAGAGTTTGGAGTTCTAATAAAGCAATCCTTATTCTTCGAAAATTAGCAGAGGAATTAGGAAATTTAATTGTATAAAAATACAAATGCTTTTACTAAACGTTTTTTTTTTTTTTGAAAGGGCGGGGGGAGAAATGGATCGAGTCTAATGTTGCTCCCCCTGCCCCCACTCCTGGATCCGAACCTGTTGGGCCATGACATGAAAGTATACAGAAGTAATAAATTCGAACAGGACTGCAGGGTTAAAGTTGTGGCAGTAAGCTACTCTCAGCTGATGAGTATTAAGTCTGCTTCACAAACGCAACATAAGTGTGAAGTTGCATGTGTGAACTCCCAGTTTTGAGTGGCGCAACGTAAGATAAGCAACTTTTGTCACGCCACAAAAGTTTATCTTGGTTTTACTTTGCTGCACCACTTTCCTTTTCTCACTGCCCTTAGTGGCTGTATTTTGAAACACGAGCATTCTGTCGCAGTTACTGTGGAGTAATTGCTGCTGTACTCTATTAGATTTCAGTGTGTATTGCATTTTATTACTGAAAAAAGTCAAAAGAGTGGTCAGTGGTCAGCAGGTACAGTTTCGCAGCTTCTGGAACTTCAAGAACAACAACAAATGTTTAAGTTTCTGTAGCAGTATATATATATATATATATATATATATATATATATATATATATATATATATATACACTCCTGGAAATGGAAAAAAGAACACATTGACACCGGTGTGTCAGACCCACCATACTTGCTCCGGACACTGCGAGAGGGCTGTACAAGCAATGATCACACGGACGGCACAGCGGACACACCAGGAACCGCGGTGTTGGCCGTTGAATGGCGCTAGCTGCGCAGCATTTGTGCACCGCCGCCGTCAGTGTCAGCCAGTTTGCCGTGGCATACGGAGCTCCATCGCAGTCTTTAACACTGGTAGCATGCCGCGACAGCGTGGACGTGAACCGTATGTGCAGTTGACGGACTTTGAGCGAGGGCGTATAGTGGGCATGCGGGAGGCCGGGTGGACGTACCGCCGAATTGCTCAACACGTGGGGCGTGAGGTCTCCACAGCACATCGATGTTGTCGCCAGTGGTCGGCGGAAGGTGCACGTGCCCGTCGACCTGGGACCAGACCGCAGCGACGCACGGATGCACGCCAAGACCGTAGGATCCTACGCAGTGCCGTAGGGGACCGCACCGCCACGTCCCAGCAAATTAGGGACACTGTTGCTCCTGGGGTATTGGCGAGGACCATTCGCAACCGTCTCCATGAAGCTGGGCTACGGTCCCGCACACCGTTAGGCCGTCTTCCGCTCACGCCCCAACATCGTGCAGCCCGCCTCCAGTGGTGTCGCGACAGGCGTGAATGGAGGGACGAATGGAGACGTGTCGTCTTCAGCGATGAGAGTCGCTTCTGCCTTGGTGCCAATGATGGTCGTATGCGTGTTTGGCGCCGTGCAGGTGAGCGCCACAATCAGGGCTGCATACGACCGAGGCACACAGGGCCAACACCCGGCATCATGGTGTGGGGAGCGATCTCCTACACTGGCCGTACACCACTGGTGATCGTCGAGGGGACACTGAATAGTGCACGGTACATCCAAACCGTCATCGAACCCATCGTTCTACCATTCCTAGACCGGCAAGGGAACTTGCTGTTCCAACAGGACAATGCACGTCCGCATGTATCCCGTGCCACCCAACGTGCTCTAGAAGGTGTAAGTCAACTACCCTGGCCAGCAAGATCTCCGGATCTGTCCCCCATTGAGCATGTTTGGGACTGGATGAAGTGTCGTCTCACGCGGTCTGCACGTCCAGCACGAACGCTGGTCCAACTGAGACGCCAGGTGGAAATGGCATGGCAAGTCGTTCCACAGGACTACATCCAGCATCTCTACGATCGTCTCCATGGGAGAATAGCAGCCTGCATTGCTGCGAAAGGTGGATATACACTGTACTAGTGCCGACATTGTGCATGCTCTGTTGCCTGTGTCTATGTGCCTGTGGTTCTGTCTGTGTGATCATGTGATGTATCTGACCCCAGGAATGTGTCAATAAAGTTTCCCCTTCCTGGGGCAATGAATTCATGGTGTTCTTATTTCAATTTCCAGGAGTGTGTATATATATATATATATATATATATATATATATATATATATATATATATATATATATATATGTGTGTGTGTGTGTGTGTGTGTGTGTACAATATTTGCAAACCAATGATGTTTCCGACAGTCTTGAAAGATTTTTGGATGGATAAATAAATAATATGTAACCAAAAAAGCGATTCATTCGACCTTCGTGATTTATGAGACCAAGCACTGTATAAATTGTGGATTATATGAGGGAAATAGCCTCCGAGTGTGATGTGGCAGCTGTTAAACTAAAAATTATTTATTCGAAATAACTACATCAACGAATACGATAAGATTCTATAATCTTGGATGACTGACGTATCTGCAAGATGATATTTACGTGCCAGCTGTTGGTTAGTTTGCATATTGCAGACAGGATTTTCGTCTTCGAGTGTTGTTTCTTTTGTAACTGTATATGAGGCTCCTGATTTACCCCTGGGCGAAATCTATTTTGGGATCCAACATTTGGGTTCATCTTCCTTGTATTTAACTCTTGTCAAACTCTAATGCCATTAACATTGATATCAGCCAATATGATTTCAATTGACGCCATTCTGAAAGCTGTGAATTTACGTAGAACTTGTGGCGTCCTTTGCCACAACTAAAAGCCACTAGTTGTGGTGTGGCGGTAGTTATGTGTGCAACCCGGCTTTAGTGGCGGAGAAATACGGAATATGCAGGCGAGGGGTATTTTCTCGGCCCGTGGAAATATACGCCGGGCGTTTCCCCGGCGCGGCGCCAGGTCGGGGGTGATGCGCGGGAGCTCCGATTACAGATGAAAGGGAGGGGGTGCGTGGATGGGAAACACCGGTTGGTAATTCGCAGCTGCGCGGGCCCGGACAGGTATTGATGAGTGGCCTGGTTGGCGCTGCGTTGCCGCTGCAGGTGTCTGGGCTGCCCGCACAGAGTTGCCAAATCGCGCGCGTCTGCTCAGCCGCTGCCTCTGATCGATCGGCCACCCGACCACTTACTGCCTGCCGCCTGCTTCCGCTTTTTTGGTAATCCCCCGTCGCCGAAATTTATTTTTACGTCGAATATGTTTTTTTTTCCTCCTCGCAGTTCTACACTGCGTCCCGCAACTCTTCATGACCCTAGATCAAAAATAGTATGATGCTATTTGCCAAATAAAGACATTATTAGACAACCACAGCTGTATTCAAAATCGAGCGATTGTCTATGGGTATTGCAGAGGGAGTGTCTGTAGACATGTAATTAGATAATGTATATACACAGTCTAGATACATTGTGTTGTGTACACACCTGAATGTCCTCGATATTTGCTGATTATGACTGACCTTGTTGATCGCAGCTTGCGCAATGATAATAATGGATACTGAAAGAAATCGAAAGAGAAGGCATTGACGGAAATGTGAATCATTAGTGGAAGGGCCTCGTTTTAGGCTGTAATTTACTTTCAACTTTGAAAGAAGAAGACAGCATGTATTTTTTCTGCATAAGTCAGAGACAATATATAGTTGTTGCTAGCTCTTCGATGACCAGTTTCTTGTTGTTGCGGTTTTATATTCAGAGTTACTAACTTCCCACGAACATGAAGCTACATGTAAACCTTCAGTCAGATGCAACACTTTGAGAAGTTAGCCACATCTTGATAAGTGGTGTTCAACAATAAGAGAAACAAAAATAATAATAAACCAACAAACCTTTTTTCACTTCGCAAAGAGAGTAACTAGAGGCCATCTCTACCAATACGTCCACACCAAGAAATGTTACGCAATATTGTCTAAGAATTGTCTCATGTCTCCCATTTCAAACTGTAGTCAAAAGTTCTGCAGTTTTGTTGCACAAGTGTGTCTGTTCAGCAAAAAATGTCTCTCAGTTGTCTCTATACTAATTTGCTCGGTTGTCTATAGACACTGCCTACATACAAAAATCGCTCGTCATTTTATAGCGCGTTTCAGCATGAGAAACAATGGAGCCATGCACACTATGGCAGTGAGGCTGTGGGGAAACAGCAGCCGTTGTAGGTGAATGGTTCAGGACACAAGCGTTAGCAACCCCACCAACAGCTGTTGTCAGCCTGCCATAGATGCACATGATATGAACATGGAATCGTTCATTGAAAGAGTGAAAAAATACCATGAAACATTAGGATATTTCTTGCAAGGAATGTCATGATAAGACTGAGAACCGTTTAGTTTGAAACGTGTGTAAAGTATTGAGAGGGTTTTGCTGAGAAACCAAATGAGGAGGAAAATTATATTTGTGACATCACAGACACTATTTTCTGTTTGTGTTCTAAAGGTATCATTTTTGCTCGAATGTAGCCACTGAAAACTTGGAACACCACTAAGCAGCAAATGCTTTGCTCCCTGGCTCTGATGAACAAATCTTCTATTTACATAACAGTTTAAAATAAATTGTTACCTCATCCACTTCAGTGTCACCAATGTTTTATTGTATTGTTTTTTTCTTTATTGTATTTTGATTCCCCCCCCCCCCTCCCAGAGGGGGGGGGGGGGGGCAGGCTGGCAGCAGAGTAATACGCAGCTCTGCAGTCTACAGATAAAATTAAAAACATAATGAGGATACATAACATAAAAAGAGGCGATAAAACGGTGACTGTTTAAAACTGGTACATGGCGAAAAAGTTGTGAACAAAACATAAATAACAAAGAGGTCAGTCATGCTGATTAAAAACACTTAGGCCGTGTCCTATGTGAGCGACAGAAGCGAGCGACAGTGCGCGACACCTTCAGGCGACAAAACACAACCGCAGGTGTAGTTATGGATGTGTTGTAAGTGAGCGACATCTGTGTCGCTGCCTGTCTCCCACTGCAACTGGCGACGTGTGAATTCAAACTGTGAATTCAAACGTGTTTGAATCTTGTCGCTGCAGCACGCACAACACAGAGCGACAGCCACGTCTCTTCTTGGCAAAGCAGTGGATCGGACGCGACGGCAGCTATAAATTTCTTAACATCCGATTTTAAGAAAACTTTTCAATGAAAAAAATTGATTCTCCCGCAACCTATAGCTTGATATCCTTTAATGATAAAGGTAAAAATTTATTTTCGTTATTCCTCATAGTTCCTGTGCTTCACGAAATTGAGTACATGGCTGCACGAAATTTTTAAGAATTTGCAGAGGTAAAATAACATTGTGTAGACTTTCCGTATAGTTCATTTAAGGTCATACATTATTGCGTATGAAATGTAACCGATATAGCTAAATTGTATTTAAAGTTGAGGCCGGAATGATATCTCTTTTCATTCTTCCGAGATATTGGTTGTTACATCTGCGGACGGGTCGATCGCGTCGCGTCCGAACCTTTCCTGCGCTTTGGGAATCAAGCGGTCGTCAAAATCGTCGTATCTCATAAAAGGTTCAAGATATCGAAATGACGATTTCTGGAAATGACAGCACGCAGAAAGGACTATTTTATCATTTGATTAACACTCGATACGTTTTTGTAAACGCGTGAGCAGAGCGAAAACAAGACTCCCTATAGCTTACACCATGAGGTTTTGTCCAAATTTTCATAGGCAAACAAAGGGAGAGAAACAGGTAAACGGGGTATCAAAGTGACCAGCATGAGGTCTAGTTTGGCATGAAAATATTTAGCTGCTTGAAAGTAATCAGGGTAATGGACGAAAACTTAATTAATAAGCGGAGGAAAAATTGAAATATTTCACAAAAAGCTGCTTTAAATGAAGTGTCAAAAATGTCATCTGTTGAAGACCTAGCTATTTTGCACATAAAAAGATACATTGGTGCGGTATTTAAATGTCAAAAAGACTTCCTTTGAATCAAATACGTCAGGAAGGCAAATGCGGAGTCAGTAAGATCATGCTTTCTGAATGAAACTTGAAATTAAAAAATGGAAGAAATCACAAATATTTTATGAAATTATTTGTGTTAAAGGAATAAGTAGATCAGAGAAACGTTCTACATGCCTTTGAATGATGCACGAAATCATGAAATGAGGTGCACCAAATGAAAATGAGGTGAAAATGAGGTGCACCAAACGTTTCCCTAACATTTTTTATTTCATAATTTTAGACAAATCATTACACTAAACTTTTGACTTTCTTTTCAAAAATTTTGTACGCTTTACTTTTACAGACTATTTAGAATAATTGAAACGCTTGGCCTTAACAGTGATTGGTGATGAATTACATTCGCAATATCTGTAAGATTTTATCGTTAATTGTAACTTATTAGGAATTAAATATGTGTGATATACTGGAATAGTTGTGAAGATCAAGTTCTTTGGCAAGACCTTAAAAAAATACTTAGCGATGCAGTGTAAATAGTATACATAAAACTTAGTATACAGAAACGTAATTGAGTCAGTAAAAATATAAGAATATCCGGGACTTGAAGTAAGGACCTTCTCTTTTTTTTTTTTTTTTTACATCCGTTCAAGTTGATCGTTGTTTCTTTGAATCAGTTGTTTTTATTACAGAGAGCACGCAGCCCTCTGACCGAACACGCTGAGCTACCATGCTGGCTCCGAAGTAATGACGAACTGTATACCCTACCCCTACAGCACAGCTACCTGTTGTCCATGGATATCATTCTTTGTGCTTATGATTGTACTTAGCGTAGTTAGTCATGTAATAGTTCTTCCTCCACATTTATTGGCTGCTAAAAGTTCTTGATCATGTGAAAAAATATTCGATTTTATTTATTCATGAGATAGTTGATTGCTCCTCTGCTCATTCAGGTGTATTTGAAGAACTTGTCTGGTGATCTTCGTAGCTGATGATACTTATGTGATTCTTTGTGGAGATTCCTCCCTTTGTAAATTTCATACACAGCATTCCTTTTCGCTTTATTTTCTTAAGTAAACCTAATTATGTAGCCTTACTCTCCAGCTACAGAATTCTACAATTTAAGGACGCCGATTTATAGAAACAGCTGGTTGGCTCTAAGCAGCCATCTTGTAGCGTGACATGGTCGCTCGCACGCAGGACACCCAAGGTTTTCGCTCGATGTTGCTGCTTGTCACTGGACTGTCGCGTATCCAGAAGTCGCTCGCTGTCGCTCGCTTCTGTCGCTCACGTAGGAAATGGCCTTAGGAAATAGACAGGCTCAAATAAAAAACACAGCGACAGTCTGGTTTCTGTTCGCAGCATTTTAAAAAGGGGATGCACAGCACTGAACACTCATGGAAAACACTGCACTATAGAGTACGAAGGCATATGGGTATGGGGGGGGTGGGGTGGAGACAGATGAGGGGGGACAGATGAGGGAGGGGGAAGGGGTGGAAGCCGATGTAGGGAGAGGGCACAGAAAAAGGGGGGGATTTATTGTACAGCAGCCACAAAATACATATTTGTACACATTGGAATAGCGATATAAATTGAATATTGTTTCAGTGTTCTCTACAACTGAATACATGCGCAGGAAAACGTACTAACCCTCAAATTTAAAAGCTTAGAGAAGTGTTGCCATTTGTTGCTCAGTTCAGGAACTATCAAAACTGACATACGTCTCCCACCTAAATATCCTGATGTGATATTTAGGGGTGAATTATGAGCTTCAAAGAGGAGGTCAGACACACCAACATCAATTTAAAAGACGTCAGTGTAGGATGACTAGTTAGAGCTTCTAGACCTACAGTGTCACCAGCAGTTGCGTGATAAGTTTCGCAATAAAATAAGTCTTGTAGAGTCGCATAAAAGCTTTCCTCGCCATAAATTTTCACGACCTTACAAATTTACATCTACGGTTATGTCTATGTTAGGAACTATATACTTGTGCGAGCAAGTCTTTCCCACAATGAAGAGAACAAAAACTCCCAAACAGGGTCATTCACATAGTGCAACTTTCAAGCTTACCATCGAATTGAAAGTAGTATCAGACATTGAGCTTTAGTGAAATGCGATAGTAATACAATTTATTGAAATTCAGTGTATTATTTTTAACGTGTGAATAAAGTAGTCAAGAAAAACAAGTTCATGTAAGTTTAAAAATCTTCGACCGAAAACGACATTCTTAAGGCTGCACCATTCTTAAGGATTATCAGGTTTCGTACTTAGTTGTCCAGTGTTCTTCACCTCAGCAATTAAAGGAAATGTAATTTTCTTTTCATTCACATACCTTATCAATGTAACAACCTTAGGAAATAAATTTGCCACGAAAGGCTGTATTAGCCACCGCGAAGCGATACATCTCTGAAAAACTATCATTAGTGGCCTTAGAATAGATTCGTTGACGGTAGTTTCTTCTCCATTCCCGTCCCACCCCATCTCACAGTGTTACTCGCCGTGGCTGGCGGTTGCTCACTGCTGAGGCGTGAGTGTGAGTCATCTTGCACTAGCAGATCGGTGAACGGGACTGATCTAGGTTGCTTACCTGCGTCCATTGCACCACACAAAACTTTGAATATGGTCCAAAGATGCATCATCCACAGAATTCTTATGCTCCTCACAGAGGAGGAGCTTTGAAGGGAATGTCCTCCTGGAGAAGATTAAGTTCATGGTGTACAGGTGTAATGTGAAACCGTATGTCCCACCGCCTACAAGGTGCTTCGTATGTTTGCGTTGGGGCATATTTCATCCCACTGCATACAGTGGGGCATACATTTGCCGTATTGCCACCCGCGCTGCCACAGCCAGTCAGCTTGCACGCTATTCGTTCGTTTCTTTCGTCAGTGGACTCGACTGACTCGAGTTACCGAGTAGTTATACTTTCCTATAAAGAACGCGCGTCCGCGTCATCGTATTTTATGCGTTTGTGTCAGGCACATAGATAGTTAACACATACCTATAAGAAAAGTCGCTGTCATTCTAGTGATCTCGATACGTTATTCTGTTATATCTTTAGCGCCCCCTCCTTGAGGTTTTTCTGTATCCGCCATTGACTACATAGCGAACCCAAAATGCGCCAACTGTGGGCAATCACTTCACGAAGGCAGCCCTTGTGAACATCCATCTTTGTGTCTCAAGTATATGAAAGAACAGACACCATGTATTCATATAATATACGCAATATCATTCTCCACGTTCGGCGGTATGCTCAATTTTCAAGAAAGAAGTTCCAGGAATACAAATTATTGACCACATTTTGTATACTGAGGCACAGAAGAAATATGAATGCCTACATCTTGTGCATATGACGAACAACTACGCTAACATCATTAACATCGCCTTCCCCCTACCTCAATCTTCCCCAAACCAGATCTCCCACCACCCTACTCTCCTATGCTTCCCACAATTCCTTCTTCAGGAAGCACTTCCCACACCAACCTGGACAGGCATTCTCCTTCTTC
This sequence comes from Schistocerca serialis cubense, assembly GCF_023864345.2. NCBI lineage: Eukaryota > Metazoa > Arthropoda > Insecta > Orthoptera > Acrididae > Schistocerca > Schistocerca serialis. Next base: position 311,773,143 of record NC_064640.1, read on the forward strand.
AGGTCTACTGGTAACAGGGCACTCCCTTAGGATCCTTTTGCCTGGAAACTCCTGAACCGGAGGCCTCACGTCAAACAATGGCTGAAGGAGACATGGTCTGTCCCCAAACTTAATGCAGATAGTCCCTTGAATGAACCTTGGCCACCAAAGGATATGATGGATAAAGAGAGGAATAAGAATCGGAGCATGGCTCCTCCAATGCCCCCAGAGGAGGTAGACCCCCCATGCAGTCAGATTCTGAGTCAATATTTGTGGATGTGGTTCCATCACTACAGGTCACAGGCAGTAATCCTGCTTCACGACCAGTCCTCATGGCCCCTTCTCGCCCAACCTGGCGATGATCATTCAGTGGAATTTGAAGACAACCGTCACCTCCTGAAATTACACCTTATACCCTCTCCTTCTGTGGTTTCCATTGCTCTCCAAGAAACACACTTCATTGGTTCAAATGGTTCAAATGGCTCTGAGCACTATGAGACTTAACATCTGAGGTCATCAATCCCATAGAACTTAGAACTACTTAAACCTAACTAACCTAAGGACATCGCACACATCCATGCCCGAGGCAGGATTCGAACCTGCGACCGTAGCAGCAGCACGGTTCTGGACTGAAGCGCCTAGAATTGCTCGGTCACAACGGCCGGCCACTTCATTGGTGACCATTCTCCAGTGTTCCGTGGTTATCATGCAATCTGCCAGAATCATGCTGGTCCTGAGAGGCCATCTGGTGGGAGGGGAGAAATTGTACTTTGGCGCATACAGATGCTGTCAGTGAATGGATTCCACTTTGTACCTCGTTGGAAGCAACAGTGACGCAGGTGCAAACGACCTCAGCAATTACCATTTGCAACGTTTACCTACCTCCAGGCAGGCCTGTGACTTATGTGAACTGACCATATTAATCCACAAACTTTGCCCCCTTTTTCTGCGTGCACACCACGCCCTGTGGGGTAGTACGACTTTGTCCAGTAGGGACCTTCTAATTGACCAGCTTCTCACAGACCATCACCTGTGCCATCTTCATGGCGGTTCTCCTACCCACTTCAGTGCCATCCATGGCATCTTTTCAGCTATTGATCTAACGATCTCTTCCACTTGTATGCCTCTGCTGTTACATTTGCTGCTTCTCTCTCAGATTGTCTTGATGAGGTTGTGCAAGGCATCTTAGATGTGATCATCCATGCCAATGGAGCTGCTGTTCCCCTTTCTACAGGTCTCCCGCCCCCACTGTCAGCCATTGCCATGGCACCAAGTGAGGTGGCACAGTGGTTAGTACACTGGATTCGCATTTGGGAGGATGTTGGTTCAAACTCGTCTCCAGCCATCCTGATTTAGGTTTTCAACGATTTCCCCAAATCGTTTCAGGCAAATGCTGGGATGGTTTCTTTGAAAAGGCACGGCCGATTTCCTTCCCCATCCTTCCCTAATCCGAGCTTGTGCTCTGTCTCTAATGACCTCATTGTCGACGGGACGTTTAACACTAATCTCCTCCTCCTCCCAATGCCATGGTGCACCAAAGGCGCTAAAATAGCTATTCAGGATCGCCGACGAGCCCTACAATGATTCAAACGACTTCCTATGCAGACCAACCTCATCACTTTTAAGCCAATTTGTGCTTGAGCTCACTATCTAATCAAACAAACTAAAAATGAATACTGGGAGCACTATGTTTCCTCCCTGGGAACGTATGTCTCTTCATTGTAAATGTACATCAAGCTCCATGGTCTTATGGACTGCCAACAGCCAACAGCTGTTATGGGTCTAGTCATACACAGTGGTCTTTGTACCAATTCATTGCTTCTTGCAGAACATCTTACAACCCACTTTGCAACTGCATCAGCGAAACCTTACCTGGCTACCTTTCTACTGCAGAAGCGACAAGGTGAAGACATCCCTTTATGTTCACTCTCCAGCAAACTGAATCCTATCATGACTCTTCACTGACTGGGACCTTCTTCACACTCTAACCTCATCCCATAAGACAGCCCTAGACCCTGATTCAGGTCACAGCCAGATGATGCAACACCTGAATGTTCCTCAAAGGGAAATCTCCTCAGGGGCTTCAAGCATATTTGGCTACAATGTGCCTCCCCCTTACAACGTCAGTAGTGGGGCAGAGCTGAATCTGGTGCAGACTCCATTATTGCCAAATTTATTCAAGATGCTGTCAGTAGATGTGGGAACATAGCAAAGATTACATCACCAGATGGCTTCATGTGCTTTCCCCATCAGCTCCTCTCCACACCCATCTCTCCCACCACTTTGCTCCCCTACCACTCCCCTCCTTCTCCCATCTCCCACAAGGGAATTGGTGGGCAAAGCTCAGTCTTTGCTGAGTTGTTGGTTTGGAAATATACCTTTAGTTCATCATCTGTTTGGAACATATGGGTGTTATCGTCTTGGATGAATTTTGCAGTAGCGCCACAAATTGGTGGGAAAAGCTTAGGAAAGTGCAAGTATTCATCGTTGGGTCAAACAACAACGACAACATGCCTTAATTACACTGCTACTGATCATCAATCTAGATCAGTCAAAAATGATAAACATCTATATGCATAGCTATGGAGATCCAATACATATTTCAAAACAGTACAGCGAAAAACCTTACCTACAGATCATATAAAGATTTGTGAAATACTGCAGAAAATGATACCAAAACATAGCTAAAAACTTGCCTAAACTATACCTAGAAGTCATATAAAGATCTAAACATATTGCAAATATCGAAAAATATATTGTGCCAACACTTCTAAACTTCACCTACAGATTGTAAACACACACCCTGCATACCAAAAATGAAGTCTAAAGATTGCACATAATATATGCACCTTCTGTGAACTGTCAGCGTCCTTGCTACATCAGCCCTTCCTGTCTTTGCATGAGCAGGTTCTTTGAGGGTGGTTCAGAGACATTCCCCAGCTTATCCAGCCTCCTATTCTTGTCAGAAAGACAGAGAACTTAAATGTCCCTGGGATAAATACCAGGATGTTGAACAATACACTTCCTGCAAGGGTGCATGCACATTTGTGTGCTGCCCACCACCTATACATTGACAAAGAATGAAGTGCTTCCTTTCATCCCACCTGAAAACTGAAATGTTTTGAAATGTGATTCCGAGATATGTAAGAAATGCTGAGTCTGCGAACAATAGTAAAATACCTGTCTGCTGAACATCTCATCCCAAATGTTTACAAGCCTGCCGACCTAGCTTTCCCTCAGGATACCCTCACGTAGAATGAGGATGGTTCAAATACATTCATCCACAGCTCATGATCTCACAGTCGCATTCTCGCTTCCTGAGCATGGGGTCCCGGGGTTTGATTTCTGGCGGGGTCAGAGATTTTCACCTGCCTCGAGATGATTGGGTGTTTGTGTTGTCCTCATCATTTCATCATCATTCATGATAGTGGTGAGTTTGGACTGTGCAAAGGTTGGGAATTAGTACGGGTGCTGATAACTGCACAGTTGAGCACCCCACAAACCACATCGTCATCGTCATCAAATACATTCCTCAGTTTGTTCAGCAACCTATTCTTCTGAGAACACCTGGGTGCTTAAATATCACCAGCGGAATACCAGGACATTTAACAATATGCTAGTAGTGGGACAAAGAGAGCACCACCCCATATTGCATTGTTTCCAAATTTATTGAAGATGGTGGATCCAAGACGGCGACGATAGATATGGCAATGTTGCAATGATGTCATGGTGGGAAGTTCAAATTTTGTCAGGAAGGTAGGTCAATTGGGAGGTTCAAATTCCAGCAGGACAATGCAACACACCATTGCTACCTCCACTAACCTAAGAAAATTGCGGGAAAATAGGTCTCTTGGGCTACCTCCACTAACCTAAGTCATCTGACCGCCACCTCTTCCTAGGAATTGGTGGGAAAAGGACTCAGCCTGTGCTAGGCTGCTGGATATGATGGATGTAAGTCTTTATTTTGCATGCAGTGTTTATTTAAACAATTTGAGCCAGTAGCTCCGTCCAATGTGTTCACCATGAGGTCTTGAGTCTAACTGACCTGGTATACACTACTGCCACCAGAGGGTGCTGCATCCCTCCCATGACGTAATCCAAGATGGCGGTATGCGGGAGAAAATGGTGGGAAAAGGACTCAGTCTGTGTTGGGCAGCTGGATAGGATGGACATAAGTCTCTATTTTGCAGGCAGTCTTTATTTAAACAATTTTAGGCAATACAATAGTTTGTGAAGTATGTATGTAGATGTGGATGTAGACATAGATACAATATTGTGTAAATATCAAATAACATGGTACACCTTGTAAAATTTCTGGTTCTTGAAGCCATAGTTTTATTCACACATATTACATCTCAATTGTGCAAAGATGCAGTAGCTGATGCATGGCATCATAAGGTGGAGTCAGGCAAGAATGACAGATGCTGCTACCCAGTTACAACATTTGTGGAAAATTATGCCAAATGACTCAACTTGTGTTCCGAATGACTGCTGTAATAAAAGATGCAGGGATTATTCTCTGGCATGTGACTATAGTTCAATTCTTTTATCTTGGCGGCTCGTGCATGCCCACCCAGACGTGGGAGATTGCTGCGTTGCCAGTTGCACACGACGCACGCGCCAATAGAAGCAGTGCCATACTATAGCATTATTTAGCATAGTTCGCAAGCTTATGTGTAGGGGGGAGCGCGCAGTTCATGACATAAAGCCACCACGGCCGCATTAACCCTTTTGCTGCTACAAAGACGTGCTGCCTGCATTCCGCGCTGTGCGCGATTTTGACACTGCACTGCTCACCTGTGCAGACACATCGTGTTCCGACTGCTTTGACACACTTATCAATCGATTCCACAAAAACTATTTGGCCCAAAAATTAGATTTTTACACATCTTCTTGACTGATGCCTTCCCCCCATAAATGACTTAGTTTTGTTTCGTGTTCAACGCAGTTATTATGCAGCATTAATTATAGTAAACCATTGAAGAGTTTGCAGAGGTAAAAGTCCATGGAGTATACTTTCCGTATGGTCGATTTTAGTTGCCACAATGTTGAGAATGAAATGTGGACAAGATACCTAAATTTCATATAAAATTTACTGTATAACAATAGCTCATTTAAGTACCACATAGGTGTCGTATATAATATTGAGAAATATTCCGTCTTTCGCGACTGTAACAAAAGTTGTATTTACACTGAGCACGTTTGGCTTTATTTTAAAGCACTTCAATCAATCAAAAGGAAGTAGACAAAATACATTAAACAAAACTGTGGACTTACAAAAACATTAGGACTTAAATATACCGTCTATCAGTGAAGTGCTCTGAGCTATGTCAAATATAATTTTTGTATGTGGCACACACAAACATCATTTATTTGCTAAAACACTGATCTGCCAACACAAACGTTGAATATTGTGTTACCGCAGCACAAAACTACGAAAGGTGACTTGGCAATGGAGGAGACAAAATACTGTCCACTGAAGATGCTTCAAAAGAGAGAAACGCGTCTGGTCTAAATAAGCCCCTTATTACAGTTGCAGAAGAGGAATATATTTCAATACCATTGGTAAAACTGCGACTGTGGAACAAAAACGAGAAAGAGAACATGAGTACCATTGTGTATGTGCCATACCTTTCCTTGATTGAAGTGCTTTAAAATAAAGCCAAACGTGTCCGGTGTAAATAATACTTTTATTACAGTCGCGAAAGACGGAATATTTCTCAATATTACATACGACACCTATGTCGTACTTAAATTAAATGAGATATTGTTATACAGTAAATTTTATATGAAATTTAGGTATCTTGTCCACATTTCATTCTCAACATTTGTGGCAACTAAAATCGACCATACGGAAAGTATACGCTATGGACTTCTACCCCTGCAAACTCTTCAAAATTTCGTGCAATGGTTCACTACATTTGATGCTGCATATTAACTGCGTTGAACATCGAAACAAAATTAAGTTATTTATGGGGGGAAGGTATCAGTCAAGAAGACGTGTAAAAATCAAATTTTTGGGCCAAATAGTTTTTGTGAAACCGAATGATAAGTGTGTCAAAGCAGTGGGAACATCATGTGTCTGCACAGGCGAGTAGAGATGGGCAAAACTGTTCTTTTCAGAGATTGGATCAGAACTGTTCACTCCCTGAAATGAACTAGCTCTTTTTCATGACTCACCACTCATTCACAACAGAAAATAAATGGAAGGCACTTTGCCCTTTAAACTTGGTTTATACCAGTACTATACCTGTATTTTGATCTTATTTGATCCTATTTTGAAGTAACACAGATAATGAGTAAGAATTTTGTATTGTTTATTGAAATTTCCACGATATAACAAAGTTTTTGATTATTGATTTATTTTGCACTATCGTGGTTTTTTGGGTGATCGGAAAATGTTGTAACTTGAGATTTACATTAACAATATATTTGGCTATAATGTATTAAAATTTCATTAACCTCGTACAAATACATGGCAAGCCATATATTTTTAAAGTGAACATTTCCTTCCGAAGACGCCTAAAATCGCAAAATCCGTACTACAATAAGAAAGAAATATATAAATTTGACTGTAAGACCAAAGTGCTGCATATAGCCTTCCGCAGAATAAAACAAGGAAAATATTGGTGTATCACTTTTGCTATATGTTTATCGGTTCGCTCGTAATTAAAGTGTAAATTCGAGTGACCATAATAAAAAATCCTATAGTAAGAGGAGCCGTCAGGAACCTAATCTGATCAGTTTAAACAAATAAAAATAAAATAAAAACAAATGATGTATACATAACATAATTATGTAATATACATAGCGGTATTAGTACGAAGAACAATGTCCAGTAGAGACGAACTCCGATGCAGAGGCGCTGAGTCAAGCAGGTGGAGCCGCGAGCTGTATTACTGCGTGAGCTAAGACCGCAGAGAGCAGAGTGACACCTGAGTTGCTTTGCTCAACGCTCTGGCTAGAGTCGAGAACGGTGGGGTGAGCGTTGAGCGGGCGAGTTCCGAGGGTGGGGGGAGCGGTGAGCGGCCACCAGTCACCCGCTCCGAGACAAATCGTCCGCTCTCTTGCGAGCAGGTTGTTGCAAGTAGTTCTTATGTTCTCCGCTAGGAAGCTCTCTGTCCTGTTGCTCGCATCAACCGCCCAGAGGGCAGGACGTGCGACTGAAACGATCGCCGACGGAGTGCTATGCGAAGTTAAAGGTGCGCCAGACACCGCACGCGGCAGAGGAAGCACAAAGGGGGCACGGCATATGTGAAACACAAAATCCAATGGGGCACTGCACAATGCAGGCAGCCAAGGCAGAAGCAGGGCAGAGGCCGGCGCCGGCTGTGTTGTGTGGCGTGCTGTGTGCTCTGACCGGCAGAGGCCCCGCTGACCTGCTCCGACTCTCTCTCTCTCTCTCTCTCTCTCTCTCTCTCTCTCTGCTGTGGGAAACGTTTGGAGCTACCGTTCTTTTTTTCTGAATCACTGATTGTTCACTCCTTTGAAAGATTCAACTCTATGAATTAGTTCAGGAGCGGATCCCCCATCTCTACAGGCGAGCAGTGCAGTGATGACAAAATCGCGCGCAGTGCGGAATGCGGCGAGCACGTGTCTGCAGCAGCGAAAGGGTTAATGAAGAGACAAAGCACTAGAAATTTCAAAAAATTGCATTAAAACGAATATAATTCGTGAAATAAGGCACTTCGATATTGTTTCTAAATAATGAAAATATTAAGCACTGCACAAGGTTTGAACTCATAACCTTTCGCATAGCAGCCCAACACCTTAACCGTTCCGCTAACGCACGTTGTCAGACTACATAATGCCATGAGAAGTATAACACGTGACGCAAAATACTGATAAACACTGTTGGTATGACTATGAATTACTCACGCTTCGTCGAAGTACAATAGGAAATAAACAACTACCGCTGTTCTTTATTGCGAAAAAGCGGTTCATGAGAGTGATACAAACACCTTTCCTTGCTATCGCCTGAATTAGGAGTCTTATTGCTTGTTTGGTTTAATTAATTAATAGAATATGAAGCAACTGGTATAAAGAATGCTTTTTCCAAACTTTCTATAAAAGAATGTCTGCTATCAAGACATTGCTTTTGTTCTATTACTTTATTTATGACTGAACGTTTCTAAACTGCTCTGCAGTCGAGATCTGGCAACGTCGTTCTCTGTTCATTGGCTGACTGTGTTTTGTGACGTCAGATGCGCAGAACGAACCTAAACTCGGCCGCCAACATAAATGACGCGCACTTTAGTAGGGTAAAGGAGATAAAAGTGCATTTTGTGAGTGTGACGTGACAAGTATGCATTCAGCGGCAAACCTGTCATTCTGTTAACTGATTTATGATCCCCTGGGGACTGATTTATCACCCCCTGGGGATAATCCATCCTTCTGGGGAAAACCTCATCCGTCCCTATCCCCCTCATCCCCCACCACTCTGATACCAAATTAATTGACTAATTAGTTAAACTGTTCAATTAATTAACCCTTTCCCCTCTGAGAAATCAATCCAGCCCTCCCCTCTCCTTCCCCATTCCCCTACCCCCTCCCCATCTGGAGATTGGTGGGAAAAAGACTTATTTGTCCTGGAGTGGATGGATCTCAGGATAGCAGAAGATGTGCTGTTTGTTTATAAAATTCAATTTCAAAGAGTTGGAGCTCTTTATTCTGAGGGAACAACTCATGTCCAGCAACTACATGTCCAAATTATGCAATTACACTGCTGCAGATTAGAGGTGTTGTCTTGCTGGAAAATTTCTGACTTGCAGAGTGTGACTGAGCTTGTGCACCTTGCCACCACCACAGGACATCTGACCCACACCTCTCAACCTCTCTCTCCCTACGCCTCTCAGGAAGTACTCGTGGGGAAAATCGTTCAGTCTGTACTGGCTGGTGGACTGTAAGGACGCCATTCAGGAAATTCAGCTACACTGCTGAGGGTATAATAACGTATTGTTTATTTATAAACTCAAGTGTGCATACCAATTCACATGGTTGGAACTCTTTATTTTGCAGGAAAATCTTATCATTCTATGCTGTTTTTTTTTTTTTAATTTGGAGGATACAGGTCTTGCAAAATACTCTCTCTCTTAAAATGTTACTTCTGGACCAGCAAGTGACTTTCATGTGCCACTGGTAACCACTTTAAACCCTCTTTTGTCCTGAGCTAAGAAGTGGATACTTCATGATCCCCAGCACTCCTCAAAATGTAGGGCTGCAGATGTGGAAATGGTCTGTTTGCGCTAGCCCCACTCAGTCAAATTAATTGATCAATTAATTAAATCGATGCCCCCTATGTGGGGCAGTTTTTTCCTGCTTCCTATTGGTGGATACTAGGACTGGAATATTTGGTGGGAAATTCTGGGACTATTTGGGGTTCGATTCCCCAACTACCAGGTTTCCAAGCCCTGCTCTTCCCCCTCAGGAATTTCCATTTCTCCTATTGGTGGATACTGACACAGTTCGGGCTTTTGGTGGAAAAACATTATGAAATTACAGTGAAATCCAGACTATTACCTGCTTACAGGCGTTGATAAATATCAACAAGGACAGTTGAAAATGTGTGCCCCAATACGGACTTGAACCCGGGATCTCACAGGTTCGAGCCTAGGTCGGGGCACACATTTTCAACTGTCCGCATTGATATTTATCAACGCCTGTAAGCGGCTAATGATTTGGATTTCATTGTAATTTCATTCTTCGAGAGCTGAAAGATCGCAGACTGTATCTGTTATTCCAGACATGTCCGAAAGAACAGATACTATCTTCATATAGAAATCCATTATGTTGGAGGTTAATGAAAATGGTAGTGAGAATTTGAAATTTCACCTCAGTTGCGCTACATCCTTAAACAATTTGCAGAAGATAGGGCAGGAATTTGACAGGAGTGTGCTCGCAGTACCTCTATAGGAAACAATAAATTGTTCTATTGGGAATTTGATGTCGCGATTGTAAGTCGTGCTGTATAAAAAGATAGTTTTCATCTCAAGTTTCGATAGGAATTTATACTGTCACAGTTGTGTAAACCTGACCACCTACAGGTCTACTAAGTGTATTTTTTAAAGCACTATAGATTTCCCAAGTTAGTTCTCTCTGCTGCACCAGGAAGAATGAGGGAGAAGGGTCTACTGTGTGATAGGATAGTAACAACAACAAATTCACCATTATTTAAAGAAATACTACTTCACGATTCCTCTGTAAGACAGAGTCCACTGCGAAGAACTGACAAGCACTCAGCGCCACACATAGCAGCCGTCACCACGTATGCAGGGCACCTAGTAAACACATGCACTTGAACCACAATCCATTTCGTAGTAGCTGTCATGGCTAGATGTCGGAGATAGTGGTGTGACCTCCCAGCCGTCAACCGATCAATTTATATGCAGGGAGAGGGGGAAGGGGGCAAGGAATAATTGTCCAGCACAAACACTCGCCATATTGAGCCCAATGGCGGCCAGTGAGCTTTAGATTAACAGGGGTGACATATCGGGCCAAATAATCACATGAAACATTTTGTCTCTTCAGAACATTTCTTGAACAGTGAAAATATAGCATTTAGTGTATTAACAAGTGACGTGATTTAAACCTTTACCTAACACAACTTACTCTGATACCAAAATATAAAAATGTATTCACAAATATTTAGTTTTTAATATTTTCTGCAGGCAAGGCACCATTCTCCTCTCCTTCCCTTCAGCAAGGTAGTAAATTAAAAGGTCATGAAAATTATGCAAAATTAAAAGTGTTTTTTTTCTATAGAGGACATAGGTTTCGCACTCTGTCTCTCTTCTTTGATTGTATTTTAGTGAAGGCCTTTATTCTCTTCAGTGTGGAGAAACATCTCCCGCCCTCCACTGTTGCCTATGATATTGTACAAATTATTCGTAATAGTTTTATTGATTCCAGTAAAACAGCTTCTAAATTATTCTCAAAGATACAATGCAAAAGTGTTAAAAGGCCGTTTGGAATTTGGAAATCACTTCTACTGTTTATGACTGTCAATTTCTGTCACTGTTCATTTTCATACATGCCAAATAATTTACCTGTTGTCTAAAATTCTTTGTCAGCTTGTGTTTTGGAAATAAACATGGCTCGAATAATATAGCTGCCAACGAGTGCTTGCTAAATGAGAAACGATCATCAGTGTTAGCCGTAACAAGGTCACAGACTTCCTTCACAACCGTTCTACATGAACCTACAAAACGGAAACGTTCTTGGCGGACGATCTCTTCATTTCCATTCTCGTTACCCCATTGATGATCGAGATCGAGAGAATTTCTCATCACTTGTATCGATGACATGAAATCAGAGACGTTCTTAAGAGCTTTCACACTATCGACATCTCTACTTTGCAGCTGATTAAACAAAATGTCGGAATGAGGCAGGACCGTATGGAAAAACTCAAGCCGAAAGAGAAATTCTTGGTCGTTTCTGAGAAGTTTCTGAAGTCCAGCTGTTTTTCTCGTTGTTGAGTAAACATTGCTATCATCACCCTGAATGACCCCAAAGCACTCACAAAACAAGTAACTCAGCTGTTTCTTTCTTATACTTGAGTACGGCGTTCACACACCGCATTTCTTGAAATATATGTCTTCACAACATTTTCCAATATGATAGTTTTTTTTCACTGATTTTGAGAAGAAAGTAGAGTGTCCATGAAAATTACTAAAAATATTCGAAGTTCGTTGTGTTGCGCAGTGCTCTACAGTGAGGTTGAGTTGGTGGGCATAACGGTGTACAAAATTTTCTCTTTCATACACTGCTTTTACTCTTGCCTGCACCCCATTGTGCCTGCCACTCATAACTGAAGCTCCGTCATAGCTCTGAACTATCAGTTTTTCTGGTGAGATGTCCATCTTTAATCTGTTAAGTTTGTTGAACCCTTCACTACTTCTCACACAGCTGTATGACGTTTGGGTGTTATGAAATTTATAAATATTTCGTATACTTCCCCTTTAAATTCATATTGAATAATAAATAAACCATGTGAGCTAAGTGTTTAATTTCTGTTATCCCATCTGTGGTCCAAGCACGTTCTGCAATATTCATTACCAGACACACGTAACAGAAGAAAGCATTTCTTATTTCACATCCACACACATAGTCCACATGTTTATATAAAGAAGGAGTAAATCCTCTGGTAAAACTACGTTTGCTTTTGGACGTATTTTGAGATTGTACAATGTTTAAATCAGGTCTTGGTGGTCCTAACCTTTCAGATCCAACTTTCTGTCAAAAGTAAGTTTTGACTACCAATGAATAAAATACTGTTTACGCTATTTACACCATTCACTTTAACAGTGTAATAAACATCGCAGATCGCAGTCGATAGTGCGAAAAGAACATGCGAGGAACTGGTAAGGAGAGCGTATGAGAGGACGTTCTGTGTACACATTATGTTACAACCGTATTGCCTGCCCCTTACGGTCGGATATACCCGTCAATGCGTTGAAATCACAATTCCTCACGTCAAATCTACCCTCACGGCTACACATACATAATATTTTACAGGAATTTTATCTGATCACTTCCCACACAAGTCTGGTGATGTGTCAGAACGCTAATCATAGTAACGTTACGTACCAACACCATAACATTTCCGACAAGTAGCGCGATTATCACTTATAGATGCACAGTGCCCGAACCATTATGGTATGTCCACACTTACACCAGCTGGATACCGTTTCGTACAGTCCACCAAGGCTTTCCAGTAGCAAAACCCTGGCGCTACATCGTTATTACAAGATATTCGTTAAGGAATAAACGGCGTAATTACAATTAAAAATCGCTTATAGTTGGGAACGAGTATGTGACAGCGAGAGGAATGCGAGAAATTGACGTGGAAACACCGGGAGCCAGGGAAGTAGGCATTTTTCGTGGACAACTATAAGACGGCTGGAATAGACTGTTTAACGTGTATGACCACCAAATGTAAAGTAATAAATGTATATTTGTCGGATCACAAGCCCAAGTGTGACATCAAAGTTATCGGCAAAAACTTAACAGATTTTTATAAGGAACCCCTAGCTAGAGAGCACTGTATTACCAGCTTGGAGATTACAACATCCAATGGATCACGTGATTGACCCCGTGTAAGGCTGATTCCTTTTTTAAAACTCTAACAAACTGTATTTACAATGTGCTTCTCTGTACTCTCTACCAATCACAACGATGCGGTGTTGGCTAATGAATACCCGAGAGAAGAGTTGCTGGATGTTTTTTAACAACATTCTGCTGTATGTTTATTGAGGTAATAGGGATACATACAAGTTGACTGCTGTCTTTGACACTGAAAAAGAGAACCATCTGCCTCTAAATTGACATAGGTCTGGGTCAAAGGATGATAGAAAGTAGATGGAATAACCTGTTGAGAGGGGTTGTAACAAGGTATAATTTAATGGTTGACTTATGATGTATTCTAGAAAGAGGGAGATATTGCGGCAGGTCATTTGTAACACAGTTAATTTTTTTCTGTTGTTCTCACAGGCTGTATCAATTGTGTGATATGATGTGCGTTCGACTCGTATACAATAGCATGTTCTGTGTGTGACTTAGAGCGCTATCTATGTGCAATCGTTAACACCGAACCTCTCCGTACCACAGTCAGCCAAGGACTTCCAACGGATGTGTGATGACTCATAGCCACCAAACCGATGGAAAACCTGTTTCCGCACCCTCCTCTATGCGAACATAGATGAATGCAAAGTACTCCATTCCATTGCCACATCTCGGACATAAGCGAGTCTTCAACTTCATAACTACAGTGATTCCAACTTAGTGACAGGAATTTGTGAGGTATTTCAGTCCCTCTGTTTACATTTGCTTGACAGGTGTTGTGTGTAGAAGAGATTATGTTCTGTTCACGGAGTTAATGCAGCATGGCGTGTTATTTCGTATCTCAAACACCGCTGCTACGAGTTTGTCTAATTCTTGTCTCTTGGATTTTCCGTTGCTGAAGATCACTTTATAGGGCTAATGCGAACACAGCATAATTGTCAAACCATAATCGGATGTGAACAGTAGCCACTATACACTTCTGGAAAGTATTATAGCGCATGTATCACAAAGAATCTATGTTTCTTTTCCTTTGGTGTAGAAGTTAGTGTAGAAGATACCATTAAAGTTTCTCACCATACTGAGCGGGATAGTAAATTTGAAGGCTGAATGTATGGCAGGTTTTGAAAACTCATTTCCCGCATTTTTAGCATTAACATCATTTCATTCGATGTGACTAACACATCGGAAATCACACTGCTTTAACACTATAGCATGCTTAAGTGCAGAACCGTGTAGCATTTGGAGTTTGTGTTCATGTTCTGTGATCATTTTTATATTCCCACTTCTTTCTTTGTATGGAATCGAAACACTGCAGCAATACAACAGAATTGGTAACACAAGTGATATACGTAACATGTTTCAAATTCCTTCCGTCTGGAGCTCCATCATGCATGAACCATACGTTTCTTCTTCTTAATCGTCTGTTATGTAACCACAATACTCTCAAATTTATCAGGCTCGTACCTACTATACACCAATAAGGAGTGCTTACCTCCTCAGCAGGCATGCATCTAGAGAGACACTGTGTGATGTAGCACTATGATGAAATCTGGATACTACAGTGACAGCTCGTTTCGAAATAGAGCACGGAGTTCTGCTACGGATATGATTCGTTTGTTGGGGTGGTAATCATCAAAGGTGACGGTGAAATCTTTCAATCCCCGACTTTATCCTAAAAACGTGAGAACACTTCGTGACTCGCATTATCACAGAGGCAGAGGGCAAATCGTAATAAAATCTTACCGAATTTATAAGGTGTTTAAGCAGAGGAACGTAGTTTTTGCGCCTCCTCTCTGCTCATAGCTATTTTCTAGGCCAAGAAACAGTATTTGTGTCATGTGATGTAGGCAATGTAACAGGGTTCATGATATATCCACCTGTGTATGACCCTCGCAAAGTAATGGAGGGAGTGATTTGGCAATGATACAGAAATTGAGAACCATGCTGCAATGTCAATGGCAGATAGCATCACGAGATCAACGAGATGAGATGTTTTGTTGACGTGACAACTCGTCGAGACTGGTGATTTGACCCTTGAATAATAGGTTGAAACGTGTTGAAATTACAGAAAACCAGATAAAATTACGAACATTGATGGGAAATACGTAAAACTGATGAAAATACGACAAAATGTGGAGGGATGAGGTTACTTACATGCTCGCATGGGTGTACGAAAATCTTTCCATTCCTCCACAAGTGGGATTGACAATTTATAGTACATAATATCAACGTTCTGTGGGTTGAAGTACTGCAGAATACCCCTTTGGTCCACATATGGTTTTGCGTTGTAAGTCATAAAAATGAAAGACGCAGTGTCCAAAGATTTGGAGGTCAGGATGACTACCACCTAGGACACCAAAACAGCGATCTTACACCTGGGTGCAATATGCGCCACCAATATGGGGAATCAATGCTCTGGTTCTCTTCGAAAACGGAACAGCAGACATCTGCTATCCTGTCGCTGTGGAAGATGAGATTAAATGTAGAGGTCATTGCCTTCGGACAGCTGTTTGGAAACGCTCCACTATGCAGCAAACTATTCCAGTTTCCATATATTGCGATGTCTTCCACATTTTTGTCAATAAGAAACACCGCCTCTGTCATTTATTTCAACCACACTGTGTGTTGTGGGAGTAGCTTAGTTTACACCATGCGATGTCCAGCTTTCTGTGAGAGCCAATGGATCGAAACGTGTTAATGTCGGTTTAACGCCTGTCACAGACCTCAAAGTCATGTAAAGAAGCAAAATGTATGGCTGTGTACACAGCAATAGTCATACACTGCTTTGATATGTTACAGCAAAAAACTGTATTAAACTGCTCATGAAACAAGAACCCTCGATGACTGATAGTCGGTGGGACATGGTCTTCCTCCAATACAGGCGACAAACCTTTCGCGGGATCGTGGAAGCGACTTCGTTCACTAGCCACCTACTCCAGTGGACCAATACACCTATATTTAATGGGATCACCACATGTGGTCGATGTCAGCATACAGACAGTATTTATTTCTGCTGTAGTGGAAGAGAGAGATCCAGTAAAATCTTATTGCGCTATCTACCAGGTGACGTTGGCGAAGTCCTTATAGTTCGTAGTTTTATTTCGTTGGATGTTACAAAAATGGCGGAGAGAGAGAGAGAGAGAGAGAGAGAGAGAGACTATGCTGTCCAAGATGTCTTGAAAGTCGTATTTATAACATGGTAATCATAGGAATATGATAAAGGAGCTTAGGACAAGCACAGGAGGATATTTATAAACTGTCATTTGACATCGATAAATTGTGGGTTTTATGCTTATGAATTTCCTTAAGGAGTCCACGATTCTGCATGGTTGTGAATTTCCTCCTGTAACTTTATGTCCTGTTTTTATCTTTGTCATAGCTCTCTACCTAGTCAGTGACGGTTGGAGGCCTAGACAGCCTTCTAACTATGGAACAGTGCTGTCAGAATGCGATGAGATTTCATGAGAATTATCAAGGGTCCCTGACTTCTTTGTGGATGTCAGTTCTTCTTGATCTGGCAAATTTGCCTATCGTGCAAGAACGTATGTATAATTAACATAAGACTCAAGGGATTTTTAATTGTAAATACGCCGTTTATTCCTCTACGAATATCTCGTAACAACGATGTAGCGGCAGGGTTTTGCTAGTGGAAAGACGCGGTAGGCCATACGAAACGGTATCCATGGGTTGTAAGTGTGGACGTACCATAATGTTTCGGGCAATATCCACCTATAAGCGAGAATCGCACTACTTGTCGGCAATGTTATGGTGTTGGTGCGTAACGTTACTGTGATTAGTGTTCTGACACATCACCAGACTCGTGTGGGAAGTGATCAGATAACATTCCTGTAAAAAGTTACGTATGTCTAGCCGTAAGGGGAGGGTAGATTTGACGTGAGGAACTGTGATTTCAACGCATTGACGGGTGTATCCGACCGTAAGGGACAAGCAATACAGTTGTAACATAAAGGATACACAGAACGTCCTATCGTCGGCTCCCCTTACCAGTTCCTCGTATGTTCTTTTCGCACTATCGACTGCGATGTTTATTACGTTACACCAGCCCATATCGGTGATGTCTTCCAATCCTTTCATCCGCGGTATCGCTGTTGGTTATCACATAGTGCCGGACGCCTGTACTTTACATCACTTGTTTGAGAGTGTCTTGGCGGGATGCAGCACCTTCCGGAAGGGCTGACTGGAAAATACCTGCAGTCTGTTCTCGAATCTGATTGGCTGGAAGAACCTAAATGTTAAATAATTTCGTAGAACTTAGGTGAATCGATACACCTAGGCGGTGTGCGTCTGTGGGCATACCATAATTTTTTCGGACGCTATACGCATATAAACGATAATCGCACTGCTTGTCTGAAATGCGTACGAGTTTTGGTGTTAAGTTACTGTGGTCAGTATTTCGACACGTGCAAAGAAAATGATGTGGGTGGGACTATGTCTGGTCGTAAGGGGTGTATAGATTTGACGTGGAAATTGCTGTTTCGATGCGTCGATAGCCGTAAAGAGTATGACGGATTTTACGTGGAAAATTATGTCCAGTCATAAGGAGGATATAGAAATATGTGGGCAATTGATGTTTCCAGAGCCACAGTCGTCAAAAGGAGCTATTTCCGATAGTCAGCTCATTGTTGAATATCACTAGATTGGTGCTGCAATTGTAGTATTTAGTTGTAATTATATGGGTGGTTTCCTAGCATGACACTGCTTCGTGTCCGGGTGCATGACGGAGGTAGCTGTCTCCCGAACTGACCGGGCATGTACGACGATGCAATCGACCTAACCTTGTCGCCCTCTGGACGGGTGAATAGCGAACTAATATTCAGTATGTGTTGGGCAACCTTCGTGATCGCGTGTGCTGCGAGCATTCTTCGATTTTCACGTAGGAATTTGAGAGGGTTGAATATGGCGAGTGTCTGCACTGGACGATAATGCCCCCCCCCCCTCCCCGCTTATGTCATGAAAATTGACTAGCTGACGGCTGAGAGGTGACAGCGGCTGTCTCTGCGACCTCTGAACGTCCGGGCAATGAGCGTGCAGTTGCCGGAGTGACCAGTGTGCGGCAGGGCGCATGGTGGCGTGCGGAAGTTTCCACGATCTCCGACATCTAGCCGTGACAGCTACTATGGAATCGATCGTGGTTTAAGTGTATGTATTTACAAAGCGCCCTTTTCATGTTGTGACGGCTGCTGTGAGTGGAACTGAGTGTTACTCAGTACATTCCAGTGGACTCTTTCGAACAGGGGAAAGGTGGAGTAGTATTTGTTAAAATAACGGTAGATTTGTTTTTGTTACAATCCTATCACGCAATAGACTCTTTGCTCTCCATCTTCTTACTGCTGTAGCAGAGAGAACCAACTTTGAAATTCTATAGCGCTTTAAAAAACACACTTACTAGACCTGAAGGTGGTCGGAAGTTACACAACCGGGACGGTATAAATTTTCGTCGAAATTTGAAATTACAACTATCACTTTACAAAGCACCACTTCGAATCACGTCGTCAAATTCCCGATTAAACAATTTATTATTTCCGATAGTGGTACTACGAGCATACTCTAGTCATACCCCTGCCCCATCTTCTGCAAATTGTTTAAGGATATATCACAATTGAGCTGAAATTTGAAATTCTCACTACTATTTTCGTCTGTCTCTAACGTAATGAATTTCCCCTCCAAACGACGTAACTATGCCAATATCCAGCAATAGGAGACAAGGAAAATCCAGAAGGGGGAAGAGTAGAGCTTAGAAACTGGGCAATTGCGTAATCGAATCCTGAATGGCTCCAGAATTTCATGCCAAATACACCAGTCCTAGTATCCACCAGTAGGAAGTAAGGAAAAACTGGCCAACACAGAGCACTCACTCCGTCTTCAGGCCACAAGTGGCCCATCGGGACCATCCGACCGCCGTTTCATCCTCAGTTGAGGATGCGGATAGGAGGGGCGTGTGGTCAGCACACCACTCTCCTGGTCGTTATGATGGTATCCTGTGACCGGAGCCGCTACTATTCGGTCGAGTAGCTCCTGAATTGGCATGACGAGGCTGAGTGCACCCCGAACAGCGCACGGCGGCTGGATGGTCACCCATCCAAGTACCGGCCACGCCCAACAGCGCTTAACTTCGGTGATCTCACGGCAACCGGTGTATCCACTGCGGCAAGGCCGTTGCCGGCCAACACAGAAGGCATCGATTTAATTAATTAGTCAATTAATTTGACTGAGTGCAGGTAATTATATGGGGAGGGCTGGGGGTTTACCCAGTAAATGCCACTTTGTTCAGGACAAAAGTGGGTTTAGTGTTGTTACTGGTCAGGAAGTAACCTCTTGAGAGAAAGAGAGAGAGAGAGAGAGAGAGAGAGAGAGAGAGAGAGAGAGTTTGTTTCGACAGGAATTTCCCAGACATCAATATCAAAGAATTGCTGCCACCTGATGCTTTGTGCATCAGGAAATAACCGGACGGGCGAGAGGGTATTGGAGGAGGGGGTTGGTGGGAGGAGTAACCCTGGGTGCAACCAGTCACATGCTCCTCCCTCTGTTAGAGATACGATTTTAGTATATACCCTGGATGATAGTCTTAGAACTGGTCTCTTCAAACTCAAGGACTTATGTCTACAAATTTGTCTCCCCATTATCAAGCCATTAAAACAGTCTCTTTGATCCTTGACTACTGTATAAAATCTCTCATAAGTGTTTGCAACTCAGACGACATGTCCACAAACTCAGTTGCAGACACTTGTCCATTCAGACTTACAAAAGACATAGCACCCATGCACTGTCTCCAACACTTTCCTTCCTGCAGTCATTGTTTTATCAGTCATCAGCAACACCAATACCATTACTAGAGAGTAAAT
Source organism: Schistocerca serialis cubense (assembly GCF_023864345.2). Taxonomy (NCBI): domain Eukaryota; kingdom Metazoa; phylum Arthropoda; class Insecta; order Orthoptera; family Acrididae; genus Schistocerca; species Schistocerca serialis. Next base: position 311,793,044 of record NC_064640.1, read on the forward strand.
TGCACCTCATGTGGGAAATCCGGACAGAGGGCCAAAGTGTGTCAATCAATTTTGAAGGTGTCAGTGGAGAGCACCTGAGTGGATCCGTCAGACATGGGGGCAGCAACATATCCATATGTATCCATATATGTCATATATTCAATCAGTGCTCCCACACACTACAGAAAGTCTCATATTAACTGTCAAAATCAATAACATACCCATCTCCTTGCAAACAGGTACAGGGACTGCTGTAACCATTATCGATAGAGGCTCATAGAATAGTGTCAGGTCACCTCCCTTCCATCCCTTGGGTGCCCCAATGTGGAGTCATAGCCATGACATAAAGATTGATTTATAATTTCACAGCCAAGTACCGTATCAGTCACACATCATGGCCAGGATTTTGGTGAAGGATGCCCTGAGACCTAGCAGTTTCTTAGGCATGGATCTTTTTAATGCACTTGAGTTAGAAACTGATGACTCTGCCACCAATGTCAACTCCCTGGGAACAAAGCTGTAACTCAAAGATTTTTTTTTTCTAAATTCAACTCTGTGTTTTCACAATCCTCTTTTGGTTCAAATTGTTCAAATGACTCTGAGCGCTATGGCACTTAACTTCTGAGGTCATCAGTCCCCTAGAACTTAGAACTACTTAAACCTAACTAACCTAAGGACACCTCACACATCCATGCCCGAGGCAGGATTCGAACCTGCGACCGTAGCAGTCGCGCGGTTCCAGACTGTAGGGCCACCCCGGCCGACTCTCTTTTGGTGTTACAGACTTTGAAGCCCACATGGACCCCCTTTCATGGCAATGCCGAAATTTTTTAGGGATAGAAATGTTCCATTTGCGCTCAGGGATGAATTTCAGAGGGAATTACAGCGCCTGCAAGATGAGGCACAGGCACTCCGGTCTCCAACAGCCAATGGGCCACACTAGCGGTTAGTGTTGAAAAACCAAAGGGTACCTAACGCATCTGTGAAGATTTTAAGACAACCAGCAACGCCCAATGAATCATTGATGCGTACCTGATACCTAAGGTAAAAGACATCATGATCTGTCTATTGGGTGGAAAAGTGTTAGCAGAAATTGATCTGAGGGATGCATAACTTCAATTGGTATTAGATGGAGAATCCCGACGCAACGTAGTAATCAAACCTCTATTTGCGTTTTTCAGTACACCAAACTTGCCTTTGGTATAGCCAGCGCCCCGGGGATATTTCAACGATATATGGAGCACCTCACTCGTGATGTCCCAGGGACAGCGAATTAAGACATTCTCATTGCAGGCAAAGATGCCCTGTACCCCGCCAACAATTGGGACGCTCTATTGATACTACTCCAACAGGCCAATCCAAAATGTAACAAGGAAAAGTTTTGTTTCTTTGTTCCCCAAGTTCAATATCTCAGACACATTTTCAGCGCTTTCGACATCTTATCCACGTCTCAGTACATTGAAGCAGTACATAAACTTCCAGCTCCTACGAATACCAGCCAGCTGAAATCAGTGTTGGGACAATTAAATTACAACTGAAAGAGTATTCTCTATGTCGATACCACTGCCAAACCACTTCATCGCCTATTGTGGAAAAACGTCCACTGGCAATGGATTCCAGTGTGTGACAAAGCTTTCAGACAGTTAAATCAGGTTCTTCTTTGCTCCTTATGCCTCACAGCATGTGACCCTACAAAACTTCTTATCCTCACATAAGAGGTATGAGACTATGCGATGGGGTAGTCCTGGCCCACGTGGTTTATGAGGTGGAACACTCAGTTGCTTTTGTGTCCAAAACCCTCACCATTTGTCAGAATGCCAATTTTGTTTGTTCTGATGACGATATCCTACACAGTAGTCCCTACCTAGAGATCCGAATGGGGAATATCTTACTCAAAAAGATGATATGATCATTAAACCATACAGTAGAGCTTCATTCTCTCGTGAAAAAAAAAATAACGGTTGTAGTTTCCGTTTGCTTTCAGCCGTTTGCAGTACCAACAAGCAAGGCCATTTTGCTAATGTTAGAAGGCCACATTAGTTACCCATTCAGTATGCTGCCCCTGAAGCTACTGAAACGGTCTGTTCAGGAACCATGCGTTAGTACGGCCGCTCCACGAGTACTTCTCCATTGTGGCTGCACTTATGGTACAGCTATCTGCATCACTGAGATATGCAAGTCATCCCATCTCTGCAAGGTGCATGGTTAAAAAAAAAAAATTATTTCATGTGTGCTATTGATAACGTAAACGATATATTAAATTGGGTGCTGAACAACAATGACAAACGAACTTTAATCAACGGAAATTTGTGTGTTGCTTCCTTCCTTTTATCTCACGTCCCCTCCCGCTATATAAAGTGACGCATACCGAAGTCAATCGACGATTCACCACGAAGCACAACGCTTGATAACTAGTTGGGACTTAAAGTTAGGAGACATGAATTTTCTGTGGCTGTGCATTCCGATGATGTATAAAATTTCTGAAACTTAAACGCAAATATGTTTTTTGACACAAATACATGGATCCTAAGAAGAAACTCTTGAAACTGTGCTATTCGATATTTCTGCGTTCCGTAGTAAACTAAAAGGCGATGTCATAACTGACCTCAAAATCGAAGGCTATATATAGAGACAGATGTGTACGTTGTTGCAGATGTATCTGAGCAATTCTGGACTGTGTACCGGCCAACACACAATATGGCCCAAGGTCATATCGTTGTGCGATCTTTTTTCTATTTTTTTTAAAGCGTGGAACTCGATTTTAGTTATGTCACCTGCACGTGGATGTTAACAATTTATACGAGTTTTTCATACAGCATTTTCTCTGCTTACTGGAGAGTCCAATGGCCGACCTGTTAGGAAATCGACTGTGTAGACTTCTTAAGTGTTCCACACGTCTCTGATGTAGAGAATATCTTGCATGAAGGCTTGGGTATTCAATAGTTACCACGACGACCACAAAGATTTGTCCTTATGCCAAGGGCACTCATGCTGTTCACGACGCTGAGGGAGAAAATAAAGTATGTACTTCCCTATCAAAATTTTCAATGGTGTCTTGATATGGGAATATAACCGGTTAGACATCACCACGTAGTTAAATTCAACGAGCGTCTATGGTTGAGCAGTTACATTGACTTGAATACCGCAAAGAAGTTCATTCGCAACATGTAACTTTGACAAAAAAATGGAAACCAATGAATCTGGCCATTTTTAGCGCAAAGATAGTAAACGAAATATGGCGATGTTAGTTGGTCATGGAATTATTATTTCTTGTATCCCTGCCACACAATGATGTCGATATGGGTTCTATTGCCGGCATAAATACAGTACTAAACGACTCGTGGCGATGGTGGTCGTTCTGCACGCCGGTACGATCGCAGCTGTGTGAAAGAGTCGGAACCAGTTCCACAAAATATCCAGGCACCGTGATGATCGAACCAGATTGTTGCTGTTTATGACGCTTAGTAGTTCGCGCCATAACTGTCTCCTGACAACCGGCCTGTCAGTGTACTTGGAATTCGCATTGGATATCAGTGGACTGTTTACGCAAGCTCACGACAACTATGATATTCCCGCACTTCATTTGCACGTTAGAGATCCGGAGTTGGATGCATGTCGACTGCTATCTCATGTGTCGTTCGCTACGTACAGTGCTTGGATTATCTGCAGGGATACACAATTTGGAGCTCAAAAATTAGTATCTTAATATCGTACACAAAATTAAGCTAGTATAGATCAATGATCGTGTCAATATTTAATTTGTGACATACTATATATAGTTGATACGCGGGTCAGCTGTGAATAGATGAAAGCGGTTATATGGAGCAATGAAAAGTGCCATAAACTCACGTATCGAAGCAAACGAATAAAAGATAATCAAAAAACATAGTCAGTGTTGCAAATAGACAATATCGATATCCTTGGCATACCAAGGAAGTTAACTTGGTGAAGGTGCGTACAGCAGAAACAAAAGCCCAGGTGGCATACCAGAGGGAGCTATCCAAGGAATCATAAGAACAGGAGTGAACAAGGTGATGCCATTTCACGAAGGGGATACCCCGGCCAATAAATGCCATACGATCATTTCATTTCACCATTGATTTTCAATTTGGTACTGGAGAAAGTAATTCGGGAGATGCGAAGAGAATATAAAGTGGTGAAGCTAAATGGAAGAACACAGCTATTGGGATATGCAGACGACACAGAAGACATAGCGGTGTAAGAGGAAGAGTTGGACGAAACCGTACAGGACTCCGGGTAGAATGTCAGTAAGACTGGAATGAGGATTAATATGGAGAAGACTGAAGTGATAGAAGTATCCAGAGAAGCTCCTAATAATGCCCCATTACAGGCAGGAATTGGAATATAACCAGAGAGGAAAAATTTAAGTACTTGGACATCTTGTTCAACAGCTAAAACAAGAAATTAATCAACGTATTGTCAATTTCAGTCTGAAGCAGGTATCGTCATAAAAAATCTGTCAGTTAGGACCAAATTTAAAGCTTATATTCAGTGATGGTACTGTTGTTGTTATATGGGACGTAAACGTTAATCACCACAAAAGAAGGAGGAGCAAGAACCTCAAACTGTGCGACCTGATGAAACAACAGAATATCGTGCAGAAAATGAGAGCGGAGAATAATTCTGGTAGGGCACATAGCCAGGGGGCCAGAAACGTGCGGGCTAAAGCTGTCCTTGTGGGAAAGCCTGATGGAACTCGTTCAATTGGAAGACCAAGGAAGCAGTGGGAGGATGAATTGCAGAAGGACCTTCAGCAGTTCGGTATCCATGAGAACTGGATCCAAAAGTGCACAAGATCCCCATCTATGGAGGAACATCGTAAGATTGGCGCATGAACTTCAGGCTCCGTGATCGCCGATATACGAGTATATGTATACACGTTTGCAAACAGAGTGTATCATCAATCAGTATTAGAGCGTTTTTTGGGGTACGGTACGAGCGCGTGGGCCCCTAGATGAAATCTTTTAAAGATTGCTATGACAGTCAAAAGAACGTAACGGGGTGTGCTACTGAAGTTAACAGGCACCCTCTTCGTGACGCCAACGGATGAATTTGCTAGCCATAATAAGAGTATGCCCATTGGAGCAAGGAATCAGGAAAATAGATGTCTTATATCAATTAAAGGAACGCAACGAAATGCAGCTGCATAGAATAGAGGAAACTGAGACCCAAACAAAGATAGAAGGAAAATATTGCATTTCATATCCATGATAAAATGGACTAAATAATTCTGACACAGAAAGAGGAACTCACAAATTTCTCCGTAACATCAAGCAGAGATCACAACAGATTCACTGTCTTGATGCATTGTCTATAAACAATATGTCTGCAAAAAATCAAAAATCCTCACAGATGGAGTGTCTAATGCGTCTCACTCGAACATTGTGACGACAATTAAATGAACTGATACTGCGCGTCTTGCGCACCCTTTTCTCTTCCGTTCGACAATCAGGGCGGTGTCTGACAACAACCTCATCACGTGACACTAACCATTAAGCTCCGCCTCAGAGGGACCAAGAGGGACCGACAGACCGCAGTCATTCTCAGCTAATGGCGTCATTTGGATCCGATATGGAGTCGCATGGGGTCAGCACCAGCTGTCCGCGCCGTTGTCGGCTTTGCAGGCCTTTGAGTCGCTACTCCCGATCCATGTAACTTCTCCATTGACATCACGAAGCTGAGCAGATCTCGATCAAGTCCTACCACCGAGAAAAAATATCTGGTAGTACCGGAAAATGATGCCTGGCTCTCCGCATGGCAGAGTCAACTAAGCTGACCACTCAGCCACGGAGACGGCAGTCACGTGACACACAGAACTATTATTTTAGCCAGAGTAACAACAGCACTCTCATACCAACGCAGCAGGTTACTCCAATTCTATTCCTCGTGAATGGAATCGTCTATTGTTATCCATTTAATCTAAAGTGATCCAATGTCACGACATTAAACTCAGTTTTGTCAGCAAGACACCTGAAGGTCATCATCAGAACTTTTAGGTAGTGTTTCAAACTGTCAAGCTTACGGTCAGCCGTTTGTTTCTTAAAGCTGGAAGCAGGTTTTCGAATGGACGCAATTTCAGATGACCTTCCCTCACTAACACCTAAGGCTATCGATAGAAATCTAATGCACGATCTACTGGTCAGTATGCTGCAATGGTAATGACTATAATGGGAAGGGATTACTTACATATTATTGTGTTGGTTTGACATGTCTCACTGATGTGAAACTTCTTGCCAAAGCGAATGTTAAATAAAAAGTAGCGTTTGTGCTAAACATACCCGCTGCTCTTTGCTGTACGTGAAGAGGACTTCTGCCTCCTGCCACGTGTTGTTGCCAGTGGGATCTTTGGTACTCCACAGAATACGGTCGAAGCCATCTGGGCTGCCATCCTCGCTGACCGGATGCAAGAGCACTCGCAGCCCGGCTGCGCTCAGACCGTCGATGATGAAGCTGAAATGTTTAATCACTCGTCTTTAGTCGACGTAAAGAGAGTAAAAAGGCTGATGTTTTCCCTACCTCGGGCAAGCGCCAACACCGGTACGCTTGTCGTTAGCTCCTGAGTATGCAGATGATGAATTACAATAGTGTGTCTGCAAGTGCATGAAGAATGTACCTCTGAATTCGATAAACATTATTACAAACAGGGAACTGTCTAGCACGAAGAGACATATTCTGTGACAATACACTCTTGTAAAACACGACCGATTCGCTTGCTGGTTGATAATTTGGGCAAGCACAGGTTTATTTGCATGATTTTCAGACATGAAAACGAGTAGTGAAACTCACCTAAACGAGACACACTTTCCGTCAGCGCCAGTAGATCCCATTATAGGACTCTCGAGAAAAGCGCTTTGTCCTCTCATGTCAGCCATAAGTCCAAGGGCCGACGTCTCGAAGAAAACATATCCACCTGAGTCAACAAAAAGTTACAACTTTAATGGTTTTGTATTTACTGATTGTTTATTATGATATAAAACGCCCCGTTGTTGAGCTAAACAGCCAATAAAATTTTAAGGAGCGAGATGACGTAGTGGATAAAGCAATGTACTCATGTTTCGGAGAAGTGAACTGAAAATCTTCGTCCATCCACTCACACACATTTCCCCTGTGGTTTTCCTCAAGCACTTCCGGAAAAAGTTGGACGATTTCTTGACTACAGAAAATCCCTTCTCCAATTCCCTCTCCAGTTGAGCTCCAAATGTAATGACTCAGTTGTCGATAAGACGTTGAAAGAAAAACCTGCGTAGTTAAAACTAAAACTCTGTTTTCGGAAATTAACAACAAAATTGTTGATTTTTATATTCACTAAATTCGCGTTAAGATCACCGAAGGATTATATATCAAAGATCTGTTTGTTTCGCGCCGATTACTAAAGGATTCCGACAAAATTATTCTTCAAGCCATTGGTTGCTGGACTTTTTCTCCAGAAATAAAATGCTTGGCTTATGCATTTTAAAAGTCTTTGACTGTGGAGCCTGGCTCAGTAAACTTTTGAATTGTTCAGTTGGTTACATTGCGATGAACAGCGTAATCTGGCGTGATCCAAAGAAGAGCAGCGCGTTTCGTCACAGGATTATTTGGTAAGCGTGGTAGCGTTATGAAGATGTTTAGCAAACTCAAGTGGCAGACTCTGCAAGAGAGGCGCTCTGCATCGCGGTGTAGCTTGCTGTCCAGGTTTCGAGAGGGTGCGTTTCTGGGTGAGGTATCAAATATATTGCTTCCCCCTACTTATACCTCCCATGGAGATCACGAATGTAAAATTAGAGAGATTCGAGCGCGCACGGAGGCTTTCCGGCAGTCGTTCTTCGCGCGAACCATACGCGATTGGAACAGGAAAGGGAGGTAATGACAATGGCACGTAAAGTGCCCTCCGCCACACACCGTTGGGCGTCTTGCGGAGTATAAATGTAGATGTAGATTAAATATGCAGTAAAAATTTAGAGTCCAATGAGAAATGTTTTATCTTTGAAAGGTAAATCGAAATACGATCATAAAAACAATTAGCGAATAGTATTTTCGATGGGATTAAATAACTCGTCGTTTTGTAAACAAAATAAAAATTAAAAATGAGTGGCGAAAAATAAATTGTTTATTTTTCTATTTAAATGAGACCACGGATCCCCAGTCTTCAGAACTATTCTGGCTCGAATTATGTGGGAATCACTACGTTCTTCTGAGAACGAAAAACTTCAAAGAATAATTACAGAATGACAGAAGTTAAAGTAAAAGATGTTTCTTATTCTTGGATGTACCAACCAATTACCGCGTGCCAGTGTCAGTTTCTTGTTCGTTGTTCTTTCTTTTTCTTCCAATACTCCCTCATCATTTTTCTTCCTGTCTTCTGATCACTTCATACTAATTTTCTCCACACTCCTACCTTGGAATTCTTCCATATTCAATACTTTTTCGCCTAAACACTTCTCTGTCAGTGGTTTCTTCAGTTTTTATTTTTATTTGTTTTACAAATCCTGTTGCTACTTTGTGGATAGAATTTTTTTCATTTCTTCGTAATTTTCAAACTTCCATAGTTTGTCGTAGGCCTAATGTTTACCTAATGATTAGGCTTGCTAATATTTGGAATTTATCTAAATTATAGCTTAATGCTAAACGTTCGCTTGCATATGAAAATTCTGGCGTCACACTACTGTATTGTAACGCCTTATTTTTAATTTTTAAATAGACTTTTTTCTTGTAACGGTCTGTAATTATAACATATTTTCTTCCCGTTTTGCATATTTTTTTCTCTATAGCAGCTTCTTCCAAACACTTTCCTTTGATTGTCTTCCCGAAATATTTTAGTTTTTAGCCGTCTCGATTTGGCCAGTATCTGTATTCGGAAATTTCGTTGCAGCTGTAATATTCGTTAAGAATTGCCTTTCTTCTGCAGAAATTCTTAAGCTGGTGGTACTGCCTATTTATTCTAATACATTAATTTGCATCATAGCACATGTCACATTGTATGTCAAGTCATCTGCCAATGTGAGACAGTTTCCTTTTTGTTACCTCTTCGCAATAGTATTGGTGAAATCACATATTCATTCAGTTTTTGAATTCTAATTCCCACTATTTTCTCTAGAACACCATGAAATAGATGTGGGGATAGGTCATCACCTTGCCGCACACATGTGTTTATTTCGACTTTCTGAGAAATTTCTTACATAAATTTCATTTTAGGTACTGTGTCTTAACGTTTTTCACTAATTACAATTGGTAATACAGATTTTCATCAAGTTCTCGGATTAGTTTATCTATGGTTTCTCTGCCGCGAGAACAAAGGTCTTTCTGAAATCATCAGACATTGTTTTTATGCCTTTTGAATTCCGTAACATGTAGCGATTGACTGACTTCAGATTAAATATTTGTGCAGGACATTATCTGCTCTTCCTGAAATCATTTTTATATTCACCTAAATGATTATCCAGTGTTGTTTTTACTCTGTTTAGGAAAATCTTGCAAAATTTTTTATATTCAACTGCAAAGCAAAGAAACTCCCTCATTGCCAAACACTTCGTCCAGTCTTCGAGAGACAGAGCACACGAATGAGCTATAAACATGCTGAAGTCGCCTAATGATTTACCACACGACAAAACCAGCATTCCAAACATTGTCTCGACCACATTCCTAATAGTTTGCATCCTCGAAACACAAACACGCCAACATGTTCGAATATATTTACCTCTACAGATTTTTGGGGCCATTGCAATACTCTTGGGTGCCTTTCAGACAGTATTTGCGCGCTGCTTTTATTGTGTACGGTTTGGCAGTAACAGCAGTGCAGCGCCACGAATGAGCTTCCTTCAGTTTTCTTTCTGCCTCTGCATCATACAGCGTCGTTCTTATAATAATAAATGACAATATTTAGACATCACCATATCCTCTAACATTTTTCCATTTGTTGGAACTTATCACAGGCTACGCAGGAATGTGTGTCTTCGTTTCATCCAAGTGACATCCGCAAACACCCTAATATCTGTAGTGATTTCATGTTCATTTTCTTTCACAAATTTTTTGTTAGTAACAACATTTTTGACAGTCCTTATAATGCTCCCTGTAGTTGCTTTAGTGGCAGTTTTTAAAATGTGATTGTTCAAACCTTGCGCTTGTAGTACAGTTTAATTCACACGCTAAACTTATTCCTGCCAGTTATTTTTAATATAGCTATTCCCATTAAATTTTGCGCTTTTACATAGCATTATTACTCAGCTCACAAGTAAAAAACTTCAATTTCAGTTAGCATAAGTGCTTCAGTAACAACAATCCAAGTAACATTGTTGGATCCCAAATACAAAGGAACGTGTAACAATGACTATCAAACTCCCCATCGGCGAGTATGTACACTGCCGTCCACTGAAGTCTGTGCAAGAAATCGAAGATAGAATGAACTGTTGCTGTTATTATACAGACTTCGAACAGTATTATCAATTTCTGGCAAAAGTGAGAGAGGCGCACGACACGCAGTTTCTCAAATTTCATTTCTTTTCAATACTGTTTGCACATAATTACAATGTCTGGCACAAATGCTATTCTTAGATTTTATTGCTGCTAATAATTTTACACTGGAAACTGTCAGACAATTTTCTACAGATACCGGCGTTAATATTGGAGCAGTTTTCTACAAAATCCATTTTTTTGCTTATTTCCACTTACACTCTCCCACCATCATTTTTCACGGACTGCCTAGATATGACGGATGTCCAATAAAAAATATGCTCTATAAAGTAGGCATCTATTTGATTATGAATCATTTGATGTTCACCATATTTTGAGATATATTCTCCTACTGTACTATTTCTACATAAATCATAATCGTATGTTGTGCTAATAGCTATTTGTAAACAACGTTTAAATTACAAAAATTAGTAACGTCAACCTTTTTCACTAGCTGTGCTGGCGTCTGTTGGCGGCCCACCGAGCCAGTTGGAAAGCGTTCCTGCTCCTGTGAACCACTGGGTGGCACTGCCGTTGCGGTTTGCCCAGTCACAGAACAACAAATCGTTGTCCATTCCAAAATCGCAGATTTCTGAAATCAAAAGTCAAACACGTCGCTTTGAGTCACCAAGGAATATAAAAAACACAAGTGTGAGAAGTTATAAAATACATACAACAAAGTGGCAATAACTGAAAAAAATCTTTATACAGAATAATAGAAAAATAATAATCTCTTCCTGAATTAACGCTTCCAAATTTACCGACATTTAGTACTGATAGTGAAGATAAAGATGATGTATGGCATTCTGGCCTCCTCTTCTAGCTCCAAACCTTCGCACTTCCTAATAACTACGTTCGTCTGATCGCCTCCTTTCTTTTCCACTGTCCTTCCTATATCACCATCCATAACACAGATTCCTACACCTTCTATCCCTCCGCTGGTGTGCCCTGAGGTTCCGTCCTCTCCCCTCTTCTCTACCTTCTATATACGGCGGACGTGCCGCCGCCTTCATCCTCCATCCACCTTCTCCAGTACGCCGATGACACTGCCTTCCTTGCCCTCAATCCAACCTGCAACACTCCCAGCACCTTCTCCAATCCCATCTTGACCTGTTCACCACTTGGTGTAACCAGTGGCTGCTCAAGGTCAATCCTTCCAAAACCCAGGCAATCATTGTAGGCAAAACCACCCCTTCCTTCCACCTCCTTGATTTTTATGTCACCATCTATGGTTGTCCTATTCACCTTATCCCCACCCTCAAGTACCTTGGTGTCACCCTTGACCATCGCCTTTCCTGGACCCCCCACTTCTGGACAATCCAAGCCAAGGCACATTCCCAACTCCGCCTCCTCAAACTCCTTTCTGGCCGCACATGGGGTCTGGACCCTTCCACTATCCTCCACACTTATAAATCCCTTATCCGCCCCATCCTCTGCTATGCCCATCCCACCTGGATCTCCACCCCTCCCGCCTACTATAAGTCCCTCCAAATCCTTGAACACCACGCACTCTGCCTTGCCTATCACATCCGTCTCCCATCCCCCACGCGGATCCTATGTGACTTGATTCCCTTCCCGCACCTTTTTTTTTCCTCAAATGGATGCGGATCCTTTACACCTCCTGCAAGCTCGCTCCCCCACACCCGCTTGTCTCTCCCATCCTCGGCCATCCCAGTCTGCTGCCATGTCTGTATTCTTGCATCTCACCTGCTCTCCATCTTCACACCCTCCATACCCTTTCCCAAGATGGCTTCTGCCAACTCCCCCTCCCTGATGATGCCCTTCTCCCATCCATCTACCCCTCCTACCAGCTCTGACTCTCCCCTCCCTTTCCCCCCTTTTCCCCCAGGGCTTCCTCTCTCCCTCCTCACCTTCCTTTTCCCCCTTCCTCTCTCTCACATCTCCCGCTTCCACCCCTCTCCCCGGGCTTCCAAACCTTCCCCTCTCTCCTCCCTCCTGCTCTCCCTTCTTTCTCCCACTGGCTCCAGCCCCCTCCTTCCCACCCTCCTACCTCTCCCTTTGACCCGGAGGCAGTCCCCCCCCCCCCCCTCCTTCGTCAGTGTGAGTGCTTCGCCGATGATCGTCGCCAGTGTTTCCGGGCGTCAGTGTCTCTCCGTTTGTGTACAGTGATTTCATCAGTGTTTTCTACTATGTTCGCGAGTCCACCTGGATGTCTGCGTCTGTTCAACTAGTGCCACCCTTCTTGTACAGTGCCCTCCGTTAAACGACTTATAATTTATTGTGCAGTGTTCCTCATATGTTTACCATGCTTTTTATGTTTTCTCTGTCTTCCGTGTCTATATGTTGTATCTCTTGGCCGAAGAGCGGCGTATGTAGGCCGCTGCCGGCCCGCCAGGTTTGACACCATTACATCGATTAGACGTATTGAGGAAGACTTATCGAGAGTCGACGTTATGGTTGACGTAATGTAATTCCTTGCCATGAAGGCGTCTGGTATGTAGTGTTGCAGGACGAGGGACATTTCATTAGGGGTCCTACGGCTCTCTGGACGCCTGGCAGCGAGAGCACTGCCTGTTAATGGCTAATTCGTATTGGCAAATCCTGTATGTCTGTCTTCGACCCATTGTTTCCAACAACGTACTATAATAACATCTGTATGATGTATATGTTGTACAATGTTTTAAACTTCCAGAAAATAAAAACTTAAGTAAATACCGGAGTACATCTGAGAAAATAACAAAAATTTGTTTCACCTAACCATTGTTTTCTTTAAGAATGACCATCAATAAACTGTAAGGTAGATCTGAGAGAAGCCTGGCACAGTTTAAGTGATATTAGACGCATTGTGTCCAGATAATGGTACTGAAAACTGAACGTAGTTTCAAAATTCATTTCATAGACAGAGTGTTGCAGTAATTAAACTTTCATTGAGAAATAAATACAACTTCTAATGCTGTTTAACCTAATGCAAATCAGTGTTGACGTAATACCGCAACGTTTTAAGTTTCATAGATCAAGAATTATGTACTCTGAAAGTATGGGATACAAATGCTACATTATTACGTCCAGGTCACCTTGAAGTCATTATATAAGGAAAAAAATCATGAAGCGTCTGGTTTTTTTTTTTTCCATCAACCTTCTGTACCATATCTTCAGTGATGACAAGTAATCGACCACTTTACGCTTCATTGTGAACATTATAGTTTGGACATCTTCCAACGCTCTGAGGGATTTTCTTACCATTGCATCGCTCATAGTGTTTATCTTCATTAACTCCTCTAATCTGCCGATGAAGCTGATCAGTTTTACATCTTTTGCACACAGAAAATCCTTGGTGAGGGTTTTATTTAACGGAGGCATTCTAAAAAAGTAGTAGATGGGAACATGGGCAGCTACTCTACACAGGTGAGTGGCGTTCTCCAGGTGGCATCGGCAGCGAATAACATGACGAACAGACATGCCATAGTGGTCAATTTCAGCTCCTTCCGGAAGCCTCGATACTTAACAGTGTAGCTCACTGTAATAGTAGAGAAACTGCAACATGCTGACGGCTTAGATGCAGATAAAATCATTATCCTGACAAACTCGCAGACTGCTCATACGGAATCATGCTTTTAATATTACCAAGAATAGCTTCGTGTAGCAGATTATAGACCTATCGTAGAAGTACAGTACCGTAACGAGAAAATCGCTATTCAGTGGGTAAAGGGGCATCATGGTATCAGGGGCAATGACACTGTCGACACCCTCAGTACGAGTTTCGGTCACCATGGGACGAAAGCTTCCGAACTTGTTCCTTACTCAGACCTTATCTAACATGTGCGGCGGCAGATCAGAGAACCACGGGAAACAATAAGTGGCCGTCCGTGATGCTTCATTGTACCACAGAAAGTTCCTGTTCACCATGTTCCGCCTCCGCTTTGACGACGGACGGTTCCGACTGCACCTCTACAACTGACTGATGCCGCTATGTGCTTGTAGCGCGGAGGAGGACATCGAACGCATGGTTTTCGGCCACCCCCTGCTATACCACGCGAATACCAATTTGCTCCAGCACTTAGCGATTCGCGGACGGCTGCCCACCAACATAAATATACAACGAATGATGTGTCACTATATAAACACATACATAACTTTTTAGCCGCTTAATACATTTTGATTTACTAATATTCTTGTAGCCTAATGTAAATATACTATCATATGCTTGGAATGAGAATCACGATTGCCTGTGTCTACATCTACATCAACATTGATACTCTGCAAATCATTGGCAGAGGGTTCATGGAACCCCCTTCACAATTCTCTATTATTCCAATCTCGTATAGCGTGCTGAAAAAACGAACATCTATATCTTTCCGTGCGAGCTCTGATTTCCTTTATTTTATAATGGTGGTCATTTCTCCCTATGTAGGTTGGCGTCAACAAAATATTCTCGCATTCGGATGAGGAAGTTGGTGATTGGAATTTCGTGAGAAGATTCCTCCGCAACGAAAAACGCCTTTGTTTTAATGATGGCCGCTCGGTGTGGCCGAGCGGTTCTAGGCACATCAGTCTGGAAACGCGCGACCTCTACGGTCGCAGGTTCGAATCCTGCCTCGGGTATGGATGTATGTGATATCCTTAGGTTAGTTAGGTTTAAGTAGTTCTAAGTTCTAGGGGACTGCTGACCTCAGATGTTAAGTCCCATAGTGCTCAGAGCCATTTTTTAAATGATGTCCTTCCCAAATCCTGTATCATTGCAGTGACACTTTCTTCCCTATTTCCCGATAATACAAAACATGCTGCTCTTCTTTGAACTTTTTCGATGTACTCCATCAATCATATCTGGTAAGGATCCCACAGCGCGCAGCAGTGTTCTAAAAGAGGGCGGACAAGCGTAGTGTAGGCAGTCTCGTAAGTAGATTTGTTCCATATTCTAAGGGCCCTGGCAATAAAAAGCAGTCTTTGGTTAGTCTTCCCCACAACATTTTCTATGTGTTCCTTCCAATTTAAGTTGCTCGTAATTGCAATTCCTAAGTATTTAGTTGAATTTGCGGCCTTTAGATTTGACTGATTTATCCTGTAACCGAAGTTTAACGGATTCCTTTTAGCACTCATGTGCATCACTTTACTTTTCTAGTTACTTAGGGTCAATTGCCAATTTTCGCATTATACATATATCTTTCATAAATATTTTTGCAATTTATTTTGTCCTTCTGATGACTTATTGGTCGATAAACGACAGAGTCATCTGCAAACAGCCTAAGACAGCTGCTCAGATTGTTTTCCAAATCGTTTGTGTAGATAAGGAACAGCAAAGGGCCTATAACACTACCTTGGGGAACGCCAGAAATCACTTCCGTTTTACTCGATGCCTTTCGGTCAATTACTACGAACTCTGACCTCTCTGATAGAAAATCACGAGTCCAGTCACATAACTGAGACGATATTCCATAAGCACGCAATTTCACTACAAGCCGCTTGTGTTGTACAGTGTCAAAAGCCTATGGGAAATCCAGAAATACGGAATCGATCTGAAACCCCTTGTCAATAGCACTCAACAGTTCGTGCGAGTAAACAGCTAGTTACGTTTCTCAAGAACGATGTTTTCTAAATCCATGTTAACTGCGTGTCAATAGACCGTTTTCTTAGAGGTAATTCATAATAATCGAACACAATATATGTTCCAAAATCCTGCTGCATATCGACGTTAATGATACGGGACTAATTTAGTTTCCAGTCTTTGGGTACGGATCTTTCGTCGAGCGAACGGTTGTATATGATTGTTAAGTATGGAGCTATTGCATCAGCATACTCTGAAAGGAACCTAATTGGTGTATAGTCAGGATCAGAAGATTTTCATTTGTTAAGTGATTTAAGTTGATTCACTGCTCCGAGGTTATCTACTTCTATGTTACTCATGTTGCCAGCTGCTCTTGATTCGAATTCTGTAATATTTACTTCGTAATAATTGGCAACCAATGCTGTACAATCGCAATAAAGTCATGAGATGTTCACATCTCATGATTTTATTGCGATTGTACAGCACTGGTTGCCAATTATTAACATAAAAATGATCGCAGGTCTCAGACGGGATTTTATGTCCTGTCTATCATATTTACTTCGTCTTCTTCCGTGAAGTTATTTCGGAAGGCTATGTTTAGTAACTCTGCTATGGCAGCACTGTCTTCGATAGTATCTCCATTGTTATCGCGCAGAGAAGGCACTGATTGTGTCTTGCCACTAGCATACTTCACATACGACTAGAATCTCTTTGGATTTTCTGCTAGTTTTCGAGACGAAGTTTCGTTGTGGAAACTATTATAAACATCTCGCATTGAAGTCCGCGCTAAATTTCGAGCTTTTGTAAAAGATCGGCAATGTTGGAGATTTTGCGTCTGTTTAAATTTGGCACGTCATTTTCGTTGTTTCTGCAACAGTGTTCTGACCCGTTTTGTGTACCATAGGGGATCATTTCCGTCGTTTGTTAGTTTATTTGGTATAAATCTCTCATTTGCTGTCGATACTATTTCTTTGAATTCATGCTACATCTGGTCTACACTTACCTTGTTAATTTAGAAGGAGTGGAGATTGTCTCTCAGGAAGATGTGAAGTACATTTTTATCTTCTTTTTTGAATAGATATAGTTTTCGTTTATGGAGGATTCGGGGTTTACAATGTTCAGTCTCACTACGACAACCCTGTGTTCACTAATCCCTGTATCTGTTTTGATGCTCGTTATTAAATCAGGATTATTTGTTGCTAAGAAGTCAACTGTGTTTTCACAACCTTTTGCTATTCGCGTAGGCTCTTGAACTAACTGCTCAAAACAATTTTCAGAGAATGCGTTTGGGACAATTTCGGATGATGTTTTGTGCGTTTCTACAGAATTAAACATGTATTTTCACCATCATATCGAGGGTAAATAAAAGTCACCACCAACTATAACTGTGTGAGTCGGGTACGAGCTGGAAATCAAACGCAAGTTTTCTTTCAGCAATTGTATCAGCTGAATTGGGAGTTCGCTAAAAGAATTCAATTATTATTTTATTCCGGTTGCCAAGAATGACCTCTGCTCATACTAACTAACAGGAACTATCTACTTCAGTTCCACGACAAGATAAACTGCTTCTAACAGCAACAAACACGCCACCGCCAACTGTGTTTAGCTTATTCTTTCCGAACACCGTTAGGTTCTTCGCAAAACTATCGGCTTAACTTATTTCCGGTTTTAGCCAGCTTTCAGTGCCTATAACGATTTGAGCATCAGTGCTTTCTATTAGCGCTGGAAGTTCTGGTACTTTCCCAACACAGCTACGACAATTTACAACTGTTATACCGAGGGTTCCTAGATCTACTTTGTCCCCGTGTTCGACATGCATCCTTTGTGACTGAAGCCCTTTTTGTGTTTTCCCGAGACCCTCTAACCTAAAGAACCGCCCAATCCACGACACACAGTTCCTGCTACTCGTGTAGCCGCCTCCTGCGTGTAATGGACTCCTGACCCAGAACCCGAAACCTAACCATCCTATGGCGCAAGTCGAGGGATCTGCAGCCTACACGGTCGCAGAACCGTCTGAGCCTCTGATTCAGATCCTCCACTCGGCTCTGTACCAGAGATCCGCAATCGGTCCTGTCGATTATGCTGCAAATGGTTACCTCTGCTTTCATCTCGCAAGCAAGTCTGGTAGCCTTTACTTCTTCTGTTAGCCGCACGAAACCAGAGATAATCTCTTCCGATCCAAAGTGACGCACATCATTGGTACCGACGTGAGCAACCACCTCAAGTTGGCTGCACCCTGTGCTCTTCATGGCATCCGGAAGGACCGGTACCAGTATGGAATGACTCCACCTGGTATGCACAAGGAGTGCACGTTGGCTTTCTTGCTCTTCTTGACAGCTATGTCCCTAAGAGGCCCCACAACACACATAACGTTGGAGCTCCCAATTATCAGTAATCCCACCCTCTGTGATTGCCTTGGTCTTACAGGCTGAAATGTTTCCTTTGAAACAGGACAGGCGACTGCATCTGGCTGAGCGACAGTGTCGGCCACAGACAGCACCTGGAACCTGTCTGTTAGACTAACTGGGTGTGTCTTATGTGCAGCCCCCTGGGAAGTCTTTCTCCGCCTGCCACGCCCTGGGGCGACCTCCCACTCGACCACAGGCGAGGGGTCAACCTCAGTGCGAGCAGTAACTAGGTTGGCCACCGGTGAGGACTGATCGGAGGACTCGGACATGCTGAATGTCCGTTAGATCTCCACGGCCGGCCCACAACAGTGGTGCCCATCCACTGCAGCCCTCAAGCAGTGTAACCGAGCCCATCACAGCCGGGAGCTGAGAGCGTAGTGTCACCAACTCGGCTCGCATCCGCACACAACAATCGCAGTGCCTATCCATACTAAAGAGCCGGAAAACTAAACTACAGAGATCAACAGACTATCGACTCAGACTACGGAACCCTACTGCAGGCCCTGACAAAAAAGCGGGAACTGTCTCTAATAAATTAGATTAATACGCAGAAATTCAAAAACCTAACTACCGAAGCACTCAGGTGAAACTAAATAATTCCCCCCTGGTTAGGAACTTTTAATACGTCACAAAATCGGTTTACTTTCCGACGGAAACGAAAACTAGAGAACTGTGGCTATTAGATATTTAATTAACACGCAGAAACTCAAGACATTAAACCATTAAAGCACCCAGATAAATTATACAATTCGCTCCTGGTTAGGAACTCGTAAAAGTCACAAAATCGGTTACTTCTCTGTTGCTGCGTCTGTCTCGGGCGGTCGCTGCTGCCTCTGCCTGCCTGTGTGTGTGTGTGTGTGTGTGTGTGTGTGTGTGTGTGTGTGTGTGTGATTGAATTGAATATCTCGTTTCCATCTCCTACAAGAAGTGTTACTCACTATACTTCGCAGTTTGTCATGTTACAGAAGGTGGCTCAGTCGGCTATGTCCGAAGGCCATAAATACAAACTAATTAAATAACTACAAAAAATGTAAACAAAGACGAATGCTTCCCGTTATGGCGTCTGTGTGTGGCCATTAGACGCAAGTACTCAACGCGCATGTGCAGATCCCCAACTGCAGTACTACAACGGCCATTTTAAAAGGTCCTTTGAACATGTGTTCTGGAATGCATCGCTGCCACGGTAGATGGCGCTGACGAATGAAAATTCCTCTAACCATGTGCCCTTTGTTCCTTGTGTGATGCAAGCTATGTGATTGACGCAGCGTAATGTAAGCAGCAGAATATTCCGACATTCATGTCGGGAACAAGCCGAGATGATGTTTGTGTACTGCCAAGCAGATGCAAACGGTCGAGGGCAGAATCAGGTCCTACAAATCTAGTGTACGCACATTCCGCCGTCTACCTGCACGTTCGTCTGTCTGAGAGGACCCATGATAACACAAACGCCCAAAATGGGCTTGAAATGTTGTGTGATGTGGTTGGTGTCTCTGAGGGTACTTGTTCTGGTGTAGCAATGCTGCCTCTCCACCGTTTGCATCTGTTTGACAGTACACAAACACCATCTCGGCCTGTTCCCGACATGATTACCGGACCATCCTGCTGCTTACAGAACTCTGCATCAATCACACAGCCTGCAACACACAAGGAACACACGTCACTTGGCCAGAGGAACTATCATTCATCAGTGTCATCTACCGTGGCAACAATGCATTTCCGGACACATGTTCATAAGACCTTTCTTGCTTACAGCAGTTTGTCGGTTTCATTAATGCTCACTCTGTATATGTTTTGATGTTCAGTGAAATCGCACATTATCAGTATCATACTAGATACAAAATACTCTGTTGTAATATGTGTCTAGTCCTAATTTCGTTGATTAATTAAAATGCCGATTAATAAAACAGTAGTTAATCCCAAACTGATAAAGGAATTGTGAAATATGAAAGTGCCATTACATGGAGCGTCTGAAGAAACTTTTGGAAAAGTTGATCATATAAAATTGTCTTTTATGCAAGGTCTGTTAGCTTAGGTGCCTTGTTCGACGCGGTTTGGGTACTTGAAAAGCGACTCAATCATTTTTTCAATGACATTAATTTTTCGTGACAAGTCGTGACAAGTCTAAAATTGTGAGTGACTATTTCGATCCTGCAAGGAGACCTGAGGTCCGACTGGTGATTTCAACACTTTCAAGTTTCGTGAGGGACCGTTGTAGAGCAGTGTATTTGTTCATAGACTTCCACTGATTGGGATTTTGGAACTAGACCCATTCACGTATAATAATTGACTTTAGAAATTTACCTGCATTTTTATTAGGATTGGACTGCTACTACGTTTGGTAGAATGTAATTGGTTTTGATTGTGTACCGATGATGGTGCCATTAAAGCGGAGTTACTAAATACTGTTTTCCGTAAGTCCTTCACGAAAGAAGACGAAATTAATATTCCACAATTCGAAACCAGACAGCTATTAGCGTGAGTGACATAAAAGTAGATATCTTAGGTGTTGCCAAACAACTCAAATCACTTAAGAAAGGCAAGTCTTCCGATCCAGCTGGTATACCAATCAGGTTCCTTTCAGAGTATGCAGACACAATAGCGCCTTTCTTAGCAATCATATACATCTGCTCACTTGACGAAAGGTATGTTCCTAAAGACTGGAAAGTAGCACAGGTCACACCAATATTCAAGAAAGCAAATAGGAGTAATCCATTGAATTACAGGACTATATCACTGACCTCAATTTGCAGTAGGAGTTTGGAGCATATACTGTACTCGAACGTTATGAATCACCTTGAAGAAAATGACTTATTGGTACATAACCAACACGGATTGAGAAAATATCGTTCTTGTGCAACACAGCTAGCTCTTTATTCCCATGAAGTAATGAGTGCTGTCGACAAGGGATCTCAGATCGATTCCATATTCCTAGATTTCCAGAAGGCTTTTGATACTGTTCCTCACAAGCGACTATTAATTAAATTGCGTGCACATGGAGTATCGTCTCAGCTGTGTGACTGGGTTCGTGATTTCCTCTCCGAGAGATCAAAGTTCGTAGTATAGACGTTAAATCATCGAATAGAACAGAAGTGATATCTGGCGTTCCGAAAGATAGTGTCATAGGCCCTCTGCTGTTCCTGATTTACACAAATGATCTAGATGATAATCTGAGCAGCCCCCTTAGATTGTTTGCAGATGACGCTGTAATTTACTGTCTAGTAAAATCATCAGACGATCAATTCCAATTACAAAATAATCTAGAGAGAATTTCTGTATGGTGCGGAAAGGGGCAATTGGCACTAAACAAAGAAAAGTGCGAGGTCATCCACATGGGTACTAAAAGAAATCCGATAAATTTAGGGTATACGATAAATCGCACAAGTCTAAGGGCTGTCAATTCGACTAAATACCTAGAAATTACAATTACAAGAAACTTAAACTGGAAAGACTGCGCTTTGTTGGAAGAACACTTAGAAGATGCGACAAACCCACTAAAGAGACAGCCTACATTACACTTGTCCGTCCTATGCTGGAATATTGCTGCGTGGTGTGGGATCCTTACCAGGTAGGATTGACGGAAGACATCGAAAAGGTGCAAAGAAGGGCAGCTCGTTTCGTGTTATCGCGCCCATGGGGGTGAGAGTGTCACTGATATTATTGTGACTTGGCAAGACAGCCAAGCCACTAGGAGGTGAAGCCGAAAGGCACGCGTTTAAGCTCACGCAGGCTGGCGTGAGGTCTGGAACAGTTAAAGGATTTGAGTCTAGCAAATAAAGTACGTAGCTGTTGGAATACTTAACTTTAATCCATAATTGGTGAACATCGGTCTGACGGTAAATGCATCACAAGATAAATAGCAATTGATAATGGCGCCTTGCTAGGTCGTAGCAAATGACGTAGCTGAAGGCTATGCTAACTATCGTCTCGGCAAATGAGAGCGTATTTTGTCAGTGAACCATCGCTAGCAAAGTCGGTTGTACAACTGGGGCGAGTGCTAGGAAGTCTCTCTAGATCTGCCGTGTGGCGGCGCTCGGTCTGCAATCACTGATAGTGGCGACACGCGGGTCCGACGTATACTACCGGACCGCGGCCGATTTAAAGGCTACCACCTAGCAAGTGTGGTGTCTGGCGGTGACACCACAGATATGAAACGCGAGTTGGGGTGGCAGTCACTTAAACAAAGGCGGTTTTCTTTGCGGTGAGATCTATTTACAAAATTTCAGTCACCAAGTTTCTTTTCCGAGTGCGAAAATATTTTGTTGACACCCACCTACGTAGGGCGAATTGATCGTCATAATAAAATAAGAGAAATCAGAGCTCTAACGGGAAGATTTAGGTGTTCCTTTTTCCCACGTGCCATTCGAGAGTGGAATGGTAGAGAAGTAGTATGAAAATGGTTCGATGAACCCTCTGCCAGGCACTTAAGTATGAATTGCAGAGTAACCATGTAGATGTATATGTAAACATCTCAAATTATGATTCATAATTTGGCTTTATATGGTCATCGTTCGTCAGTGTCAAACTAACTGAATAAATAAAGAGTTATCAATCATTCCTATAAGTGAAGAGTGCTAGACTCCTCACTCTTCACTGGTAATTCAACACCGTGAGACGCTATTTTATTGGGGGACAGTGTAAGTGAGAGAGAGCCGCCTGTATGATTAATTAGGCAAGCTAAAGCAATTAACTGGTCTTGCCCTAGCCTGAAACTTGTATTTCATGCTTACTGGGCTAAGAAACAGAGTCAGCAGAGTTTTGGTTGGTCTCGTACTGAAAGCAGTCCTTTACTGTATGAGAAACTTGGAGTGCTTTGCTCCTTCTGCTCTGAGCATTGCATGTTAAAGTTAGGTTTAAACGAACACATTTTTGCTGTTAGTCCAGATCTATCAGTATTTAACTCAACTTTCATTAGTATGACTTTAGAATCATATTTTCAAAACAATTATCTTTACTCACATACTTCTCTCCTATAATATGAGTATATGCATTCACTTTAAAAGCTGATCAGAATGACAGTGCTCATTGTGTTTTACTTACAATACCCATGTGGTACAGATACTGTTTAAATTTAGTAATGAATTACATAATTTTTCTTATTATGTAAAGCGGTTTCTTGCTGCTATGTGGTACTACAATTTTATCTAGGCAAAGTAACAAATTGTATTGAATATAACTGAGTTTTTGTTTTAACAATCAACCTGTAGAATAACTCTACCTCAGAAATACTGGGTGGACAAAATAAAACTGGAAAATGTTTACAGTAAGACTGACACGAGATTAGCCTTTCTTAATTAACATCACAGAATATACCTAGAAATGGTCACCATGGACGATATGCAGTACAGTGCTCGATTCATCAAACTGTTAGACACACTTAGCAGCTCCACCTGAGAGATAGCAGCAATAGCACTTTCAGTGTTCTGTTGTAGCTCTTCCATTGTGTGACGATTATTTGAGAACACCTGTCCCTTTAATCTGTGGCACAGGTAGATATCACAGGGAGAGAGATCAGGCAATCGAGATTGCGCTACCTCTGCTGATTGTCGTTTCCTCATTGAAAATGCGAGGATTGTTCGGGAAGTAAGGAACGATCAGTCACGAAATGGAAACCACAGTGAAAATCAAAACTGTTTTCTTTGCACATTTAGCTACATCTTCCAGGTACTTCTCTGTATAGTAGCCGCTTGGACTTAGACATTTGTCTGAGCGTTATACCAAATTTCCAACACCACCGTCATAGAAGGCAGCCGCCTGTGCTTTCCGATAGTTCTCTATGCTGGTCTGTAGCGCGTAGACTGCGCCCAAGTGTTGTCTTCGTATCCAACATTTCATGTGAAGAGAGATGATACTCAGGACGAGACAATTAGGGCTGTGTTGTGGGTGATCAAACGCTTCCCATCGAAAAGGCTGCAGGAACATCTTCACTGCCCATGCAGAGTGTAACTGACAAGGGAACCTCCCCATCGCAGCCCCCTCAGATTTAGTTATAAGTTGGCACAGTGGATAGATCTTGAAAAACTGAACACAGATCAATCGAGAAAACAGGAAGAAGTTGTTTGGAACTATGAAAAAAATAAGCAAAATATACAAACTGAGTAGTCCATGCGCAAGATAGGCAACATCAAGAACAATGTGAGTTCAGAAGCGGCGTGGTCCCGTGGTTAGCGTGAGCAGCTGCGGAACGAGAGGTCCTTGGTTCAAGTCTTCCCTCGAGTGTTAAGTTTACTTTCTTTATTTTCGCAAAGTAATGATCTGTCTGTTCGTTCATTGACGTCTCTGTTCACTATAGTAAGTTTAGTGTCTGTGTTTTGCGACCGCGCCGCAAAACCGTGCGATTAGTAGACGAAAGGACGTGCCTCTCCAATGGGAACCGAAATCATTTGGTCGCAAGGTCATAGGTCAACCGATTCCTCCACAGGAAAACACGTCTGATATATTCTATACGACACTGGTGACGGCATGTGCGTCACATGACAGGAAGATGTTGTCGACCCACCTAACTTGTACACTTGGCGAATGGGTAAAAAGATTCCTCTACCTTGCCCGATTTAGGTTTTCTTGTGGATGCGATAATCACTCCCAAAAAAGTGATCGCATCGGACGGACGGACGGACAGATAATAATTGTCTGAAAATAAAAGATTAAACTTTTCACTCGAGGGAAGACTAGAACCAAGGACCTCTCTTTCCGCAGCTGCTTACGCTAACCACGGGACCACGGCGCTCCTGAGCTCAGCTGATTCTTGATGTTACCTATCTTATGCATGGACTACTCAGTTTGTATATTTAGCTTATTTTTTTCATAGTTCCACACAACGTCTTCCTGTTTTCTCGATTAATCTGTGTTTAGTTTTTCAAGGCCTGTCCACTGTGCCAACTTATAACTAAATCTGAGGGGGGTGCGATGGGGAGGTTCCCTTGTGAGAATTACCGTGAAGAAGGAAGTGCGTGGCAATTGTGTTAGGTGGGCTGCATTCAATAAGGCGAAACCTCTCAGCAGGCCCTCCTACTTGGTGGGAGCCATTGTTGTTGTAGGCACCTTTAATCGCTCACAGTGCGCTCACAACCGAAAAGAGTGTCTTGATGTGATCAACGGTCATACTAGAGACACTTTCCAAAACGTTTGTGAAAAGCCTCGTTGGATTTTCACAGTGGTTTCCATTTCGCGACCGATCGTTCCTCACTTTCCGTATAGGCCTCGTATTATGCACTCATGAGAAGGTTGTTAAGGCGGTGTGTGCTGTTGCTCTGTCTTGCGGAAAATATCCATTCAACCATTCTTCTTCTATGAGTTGATCCACATACGGGTTAAACAGTTTTCCGGAAATACCGGTTAGTATCAACGGTTCAGTGAAAGAATCGTTTTATGATGGTGACACTAGACATTGCGCTCCAAACGCCAATCTTGAGACACTGGTGACGGCATGTGCGTCACATGACAGGAAGATGTTGTCGACCCACCTAACTTGTACACTTGGCGAATGGGTAAAAAGATTCCTCTACCTTACCCGATTTAGGTCTTCTTGTGGATGGGATAATCACTCCCAAAAAAGTGATCGCATCGGACGGACGGACGGACAAATAATAATTGTCTGAAAATAAAAGATTAAACTTTTCACTCGAGGGAAGACTTGAACCAAGAACCTCTCTTTCCGCAGCTGCTTACGCTAACCACGGGACCACGGCGCTCCTGAGCTCAGCCGATTCTTGATGTTGCCTATCTTATGCATGGACTACTCAGTTTGTATATTTTGCTTATTTTTTTCATAGTTCCACACAACTTCTTCCTGTTTTCTCGATTAATCTGTGTTTAGTTTTTCGAGGCCTGTCCACTGTGCCAACTTATAACTAAATCTGAGGGGGGGTGCGATGGGGAGGTTCCCTTGTGAGAATTGCTGTGAAGAAGGAAGTGCGTGGCAGTTGTGTTAGGTGGGCTGCATTCATTAAGGCGAAACCTCTCAGCAGGCCCTCCTACTTGGTGGGAGCCATTGTTGTTGTAGGCACCTTCAATCGCTCACAGTGCGCTCACAACCGAAAAGAGTGTCTTGATGTGATCAATGGTCATACTAGAGACACTACCCAAAACGTCTGTGAAAAGCCTCGTTGGATTTTCACAGTGGTATCCATTTCGCGACCGATCGTTCCTCACTTTCCGAATAGCCCTCGTATTATGCACTCATGAGAAGGTTGTTAAGGCGGTGTGTGCTGTTGCTCTGTCTTGCGGAAAATATCCATGCAACCATTCTTCTTCTATGTCCACATACGGATTAAACAGTTTCCGGAAATACCGGTTAGTATCAACGGTTCAGTGAAAGAATCGTTTTATGATGGTGACACTAGACATTGCGCTCCAAACGCCAATCTTGAGATTATGCAATGGCTCTTCAAGGTACTTACTGGAATTTTTTCATGCATAATGGCCCATGTTCTGTGAGTTCACATATCCTGACAGGCTGAACAAGGCGTTATGTAATGAAATGAAACACAAGATCCAAAAGTCCCACTTCCATTACACTCAGAAACCACAGAAAGAAACGCAACACGCGGAAGCTCGTCTGGAAACTTTAACTCATGCACAACAGTAAATCATAAGGATGTAGATGCAGGTCCTTTTTGAAAATGTTCCGACATGACGGTCTCTTAATCCCTGATCGCACAGATAAACGGCGCTGAGATATCGTCAGACTTTGTCCCAGACTTTCCTTCACTTGAGCAATGTTTTCTGGTGTTCGAACTCTTTTCGGATAGATCCGGTTTTTTATTCACTACAGAGTCCGTTTAGCGCCATTTTGCAGCTAAGTTTTGGATTGCAGACTTTTACGGAGGGTTTTCCAAAACACTTCCAGCCTTTAGCTCTTGCACAAACACTTCCGCACATGTTCTCCACTACACGTGGTTCGCAAAAACCAGATAATGGACACCCGCTGTTTTATCGTGAGCACCATTTTGTGTTGCAGTCAACTAGTCACTAAACATGTCTGCTCCTCTCACTCATTCAAAAGTAATGACAGCAAACTACTCGGGACAGAGCTTGCCAGAGATGCGCATGCATAGAGATGTGACAGCAACAGGCTGATGCATAAAAATCACGGTTTCCAGCATTTTATGTATTGGGCTAACAAAGATCAGTCCGCATCCGTCTTACAAATATTTTCCTGGGAAGTTCTATTTCAGCCTCCTCAAAGCTATAAACTGTTCTAGAGACACCACAACAAAGTCAGAAAAGTATGAACTGTTTTAAAGGTGGAGCCCCTCCACGTCCACACCGGCATGATGGCCAAAACAGATCTACTGCCATCTCTGCTTAAGGTTTAGCTTTCACTAAAGTGAGGTCTTGCAGGACGTGGGTACTGCGATGTTTTTATACGTTTGGTTAAGGTTAACCATTAATACGCGCTCATCTGGAGATAGACTGCGTCGAAAATTGAACGAAGGATAGCGGTTTGAAGGGCAGAGAGGAAAAAACTGCCAAGGCAAGTGCCAAAGGAAAAGAAACCTCTGCGATAGTTGAGCCGGGTAGTAAGAGCAGTAGCGGATATCTTGCTAATTGCGACAGGTCATGCAAAGATAAGTTAACTTAATAGCGGAGAATATGCAAGTGGATATAGTGACAAAGCCATCTGGTCCTCATAAGAGATCAGTCCATTATGATGCGGCAGCACTGTGTCCTGCTGTTTAAGCTGTGAGAGCACCCTGGCGCTCCGTGCCAGTGACGCCTGGGCGCAGGGAAAGGCCCAGGTCGCCCATCGGTGACTGGTAGGCGTGTCTCGTAGCCAAACGACCAGAGATGTACGGTCGCGTAGTGGCACCACTCTTCCTCCGTTGGCTGCGCTGACAGGCTCAGTGAGGGCAGCCGCTGGGTCTCCCCTACGTAGCGGATGACGTAGCCAAAACCCTTGAGTGTCCTGATCGCTGTAGTAGCCCACTCATCGCAGCAGAGCTGCTCGGAGCCGATAGGATTCGGTGTTTTTGCAGCGGCACCCGTGTTCTTCTTCGGTGTATACAGGGTGGTCCATTGATAGTGACCGGGTCAAATATCTCACGAAATAAGCACAAACGAAAAAACTACAAAGAACGAAACTCGTCTGGCTTGAAGGGGAAAACCAGATAGCGCCATGGTGGGCCCGCTAGATGGCGCTGCCATAGGTCAAACGGATATCAACTGCATTTTTTTAAATAGGAACGCCCATTTTTTTATTACATATTCGTGTAGTACGAGGCCTGTTCAGAAAGTAAGCTCCGATTGATTGCCAAATTGAAACCACAGTGAATATCAGAAATGTTTTACTTGTAACAATTAGCTACCCCTTTCAGCTACTTCTCTACGTAGTCGCCGTTCTGACTTAGACTTTTGTCATAGCGTTGTACCAACTTTTCAATAGCCTCATCATAGAAGGCAGCCGCCAGTGCTTTCCGCCAATTCTCCACGCTGGCCTACACCTCGTTGTCTGTGTCAAAATGTTGTCTTCAAAGGCAGCGGTTCATGTGACCAGAGATGAAACTCAGGGGGAGACAATTGCGGACTGTATTGTGGGTAATCTAACATTTCCATTTGAAAACGATGCAGGAGCATCTTGATTGCCCCTGCAGAATGCGGCTGAGAATTGTCGTGAAGACGAAACAGCACGACAGTTATGTAATGTTAGCTGCATAGCTTCAGGCGAAATTTCTCACCAGGCCCTCGTACTTGGCGGCAGACACTGTTTTCTAGACATCTTTACGCACTCACTGCGAGCTCAGAAATGAGAAGAGCGACGTGATGCTAACTGGGGTTATACTAGAGACACTACCCAACACATCTGTGCAAAGCTTTATCGGATTTTCATAGTCGTTTCCATTTCGCGACCGATCGGAGCTTACTTTCTGAACGCCCCTCGTACATAAAGAAATATGAATGTTTTAGTTGGGTCACTTTTTTCGCTTTGTGATAGATGGCGCTGTAATAGTCACAAACGTATAAGTACGTGGTATCACGTAACATTCCGCCAGTGCGGACGGTATTTGCTTCGTGATACATTACCCGTGTTAAAATGGACCGTTTAGCAATTGCGAAAAAGGTCGTTATCGTGTTGATGTATGGCTATTGTGATCAAAATGCCCAACGGGCGTGTGCTATGTATGCTGCTCGGTATCCTGGACGACGTCATCCAAGTGTCCGGACCGTTCGCCGGATAGTTACATTATTTAAAGAAACAGGAAGTGTTCAGCCACATGTGAAACGTCAACCACGACCTGCAACAAATGATGATGCCCAAGTAGGTGTTTTACCTGCTGTCGTGGGTAATCCGCACATCAGTAACAGACAAATTGCGCGAGAATCGGGAATCTCAAAAACGTCTGTGTTGAGAATGCTACATCAACATCGATTGCATCGGTCCCATATTTCTATGCACCAGGAATTGCATGGCGACGACTTTGAACGTTGTGTACAGTTCTGCCACTGGGCACAAGAGAAATTTCAGGACGATGACAGATTTTTTTGCACGCATTCTATTTAGCGACGAAGCGTCATTCACCAACAGCGGTAACGTAAATCGGCATAATATGCACTATTGGGCAACGGAAAATCCACGATGGCTGCGACAAGTGGAACATCAGCGATCTTGGCGGGTTAATGTATGGTGCGGCATTATGGGAGGAAGGATAACTGGCCCCCATTTTGTCGATGGCAATCAAAATGGTGCAATGTATGTTGATTTCCTACGTAATGTTCTACCGATGTTACTACAAGATGTTTCACTGCATGACATAATGGCGATGTACTTCCAACATGATGGATGTCCGGCACATAGCTCGCATGCGGTTGAAGCAGTATTGAATAGCATATTTCATGAGAGGTGGATTGGTCGTCGAAGCACCATACCATGGCCCGCACGTTCACCGGATCTGACGTCCCAGGATTTCTTTCTGCGGGGAAAGTTGAAGGATATTTGCTATCGTGATCCACCGACAACGCCTGACAACATGCGTCAGCGCATTGTCAATGCACGCGCGAACATTACGGAAGGCGAACTACTCGCTGCTGAGAGGAATGTCGTTACACGTATTGCCAAATTCTCTGAGGTTGACATCATTTTGAGCATTTATTGCATTAATGTGGTATTTACAGGTAATCACGCTGTAACAGCATGCGTTCTCAAAAATGATAAGTTCACAAAGTTACATGTATCACATTGGAATAACCGAAATAAAATGTTCAAACGTACCTACGTTTTGTATTTTAATTTAAAAAACCTACCTGTTACCAACTGTTCGTCTAAAATTGTGAGCCAGATGTTTGTGGCTATTACAGCGCCATCTGTCACAAAGCGAAAAAAGTGGTCCAACTAAAACATTCATATTTCTTTAAAACTACACGAATATGTAATAAAAATGGGGGTTCCTATTTTAAAAAAACGCAGTTGATATCCGTTTGTCCTATGGCAGCGCCATCTAGCGGGCCAACCATAGTGCCATCTGGTTTCCCCCTTCAAGCTAGACAAGTTTCGTTCTTTGTAGTTGTTTCGTTTATGCTTATTTCGTGAGATATTTGGCCCGGTCACGATCAATGGACCACCCTGTATATCGCGCTGTGGTTCTTCACTGACTGCTCCTTGGGGGGAGTGGCGGTAGGTGTCATCACTGCACGGAGGTCGTGTGCCAGCTGCGAGCGCAATTCCCACAGCTGGCTGCATGCCTCCAACATCTCCGCAGGCCAGGTGGCCTTAAGAGCTGCCCTCTCTGCACCCGTGGCCGCTTTGAAGGCCGCAGTCGCCTCCTCTGCCATGTTCGTCAGCATAGTGCGCACCTCCGGGCCCTATTCTGTATCGTTCATACCGATTGGTGCGGAAGGTTAGCCTCTGTAGTGACGTCATTTTCGATTCTTTATCCAAAGTTGCTATTCTGCAAGCTTCTGAGATGTATTACCGATCGGTCCTGCCGCCAATTTTCCGACAACTGTGCCGAGCATCGGTTAAGTTTCGGTATGGCCATTCGTTCGATTTGGTGTGATTTGTTTACAGCTAGAATTTGTTATTTTAGAATTGTTGAGTGGTTTCAGTTTCGGATTTAGTGTTTATATTTTACCGAAGAATCACTAGGATGCATCTGAGTGGAAAGTGAGTTCATAATAGATTGTTTTGCTTTGTTAGAAATGTGGTTGTATTGTTGTTACTGTGAATGACTATAACACAAAAAAACATTTTCGGTCAATATTCTCACAAAATACTTGTTATTTTTGAGTAATGAAGAGTTCAAAAATCATTAAATTTCAAATGGTTGGCTCTGCTCAAGTGTATTAGATGAGTGTTAGTTGATATTACTAGTGACTTCGTGTACTTTTTTCCGCAAATGATTTACTTATAATTATCTAAAGGCGTTTAAAACTGTTAAGTGACAATGGAAAGGAATTTTGTGAAGCCTGATAGCGAAAATCTTCCAAAATTTCATGCGTTTAGGACTTACGCCCGCATCATTCGGCAACAAAGTCAGCATGTGCCTTTCTCGACTAGAATTAGTAAAAGCAAAGCACTAGCTGCATGCGAGTTGTAGTAGCCAAGTAGAACCAGTGCTAAATGAGGTAGATTTGCATGCCGCTGGGGATGAAAAAAATTTTTTTCCTCTTCTTGTTTGTAACACGTTCTGAGACTTAGTCATTCTTGAAAGCTAAGTATTTTTCTGAAATATTTGTTGTTATTTACATCTAAGAACGCGCGTTCTCAGTATTGTGTATCTTCGATTTCATGACTTCCGTATGTTTAAGAAATGAAAGATGAAATTGCTATAGATGAAATTACTGTGTATGAAACAACTGACAGTGACATTTATACGTTTTCCTGTTATAAATAATTTACCATTTTTTTCCGATTACGTAGCGATTTCCGAGTGTGTGGTCAGAGAGGAATCTAAGAGCACAACTTAATTTACTGCAAATGAAACTAGCAGCAATTGTCTTTATACTCTTGTTTGTCACAATCGAATCCTCAACAACAGTAGAGAGAGACAAAAGATCCCCGCCATAATGCTTTTAGACTATATCACCATATATGAAACATTTTGATTCATCAGATGCATGTTATAAATTACGACGAACTTCAATAGCTGCTCTCACCACACGCTCTCGAAAAGGCGTTTTTAAATTATGTTTTCCAGACCGAAATCGTTGATGTATCTTGTAGAGAAGTTGGCAACTTCATCATTTGGATCTCTATTAGAGTGCTAAAACCATGTTATATGAATCTTCTTATGCTTTTACACCCTCTTAAACAATTTTTCGGGTTCATGGAGATATGTTCCGTCTATGCAATTAGTTGAAGTCAGTTTGTTTGTTGCCATATGCATTTCGCTTCTTTTATTTGTGAATATGCTTTTTTGGGTGTTTTTATAGATGTAATTATACAATGTGGTACTATACACCATTCCTAACTCATGTTCTGAAACGTAAAATCCAAAACAAGTCATCCATGTGAATGAGAATAAAATGAGATAATATGGTATTTATGACAGTTTCCAGAACTCAATCAAATACCCTATCGTTATTATGCCTGTATGGAAACACGTGATCAGCGAAATTTGAACAATACTACATACTCTAAACACACTTTTCAGTACTGCGAAGAATAGCGTGCCTGTGACGGCGAATGGAAGCTTCGGGTTCGTGCCGCTGTGCGCGCTGCAGTGTGCATGTGCAGACCTGCGGCAGATTGCTTTTGATTGGTTGGCGGGAGGAGAACTGATGATGGCGTCTCAGTTTGCTAGAACCGTAAGCCATTGCTTCCAAAATAAGTACAGAATAACGTGGGGGGCTCTCCTTCAAAAACAACGCCGCTCGGTGCGCTCACCTACCGATCCGGTCGGCATAGCGGCCGAAAATTACAAAATAGGGGCCCGCACATGCGTCACCCGCTGTGCTAACGCCGGTGACACCGCTCCCCCCCCCCCCCCCCCCTCCGCGCCACTCACACTAGCGCGATATTCTGAGCGCCTGTGGGCAGTGCAAGCTGTCTTCCCGCTTCTCAGTTTTGTATTCGTTCGGCGGCTCTTACGGCGACGTCGTCGTGTCTTCCCAGTTTGCCCCTTGTCTCCAGAGCAGTCGTCGCCGGCAAAAGCCGGGCAGCCATGCCACTTGGCCACATATGGCCCGCCGCAGCGAGCCCAAGTTTTTTGCCTCGTCTCGTCGTCTGGGTGTTCTATAGGATTCAGGTCAGGACTCTGTGCAGGCCAGTCCATTACAGGGATGTTATTGTCGGTAACCACTCCACCACTGGCCGTGCATTATGAAGAGGTGCTCCATCGTGTTGAAAGATGCAATCGCCATCCCCGAATTGCTCTTCAACAGTGGGAAGTAAGAAGGTGCTTAAAACATCAATGTAGGCCTGTGCTGTGATAGTGCCACGCAAAACAACAAGAGGTGCAAGCTCCTCCATGAAAAACACGACCACACCATAACACCACCACCTGCGAATTTTACTGTTAGCACTACACACGCTGGCAGGTGACGTTCACCGGGCATTCGCCATACCCAAACTATGCCATCAGATCGCCACATTGTGTACCGTGATTCGTCAACGTTTTACCACTGCTCAGTTTTCCAATGTTTACGCTCCTTACGCCAAGCGACCTGTGTTTGGCCTTTACTGGTGTGATGTGTGGCCTACGAGCAGCTGCTCGACCATGAAATCCAAGTTTTCTCACCTCCTGCCTAACTGTCGTAGTACGTGCAGTGGATCCTGATGCAGTTTGGAATTCCTGAGTTATGGTCTGGATAGATGTCTTCCTATTGCACATTACGATCCTCTTCAACTGTCAGCGGTCTCTGTCAGTCAACAGACGAGGTCGGCCTGTTCGCTTTTGTGCTGTACATGTCCCTTCACGTTTCCACTTCACTATCACATCAGAAACAGTGGATCTAGGGATGTTTAGGAGTGTAGAAATC
Source organism: Schistocerca serialis cubense (assembly GCF_023864345.2). Taxonomy (NCBI): domain Eukaryota; kingdom Metazoa; phylum Arthropoda; class Insecta; order Orthoptera; family Acrididae; genus Schistocerca; species Schistocerca serialis. The sequence continues at coordinate 311,827,295 of NC_064640.1, forward strand.
TCGCGTACAGACGTATGACACAAGCACCCAATCATATGATCATAGTCGAAGTCCGTGAATTCCGCAGGGCGCCCTATTCTGCTCTCTCACGATGTCTAATGACTACTGAGGTCGCTGATATGGAGTACCTGGCAGTAGGTGGCAGCACAATGTACCTAATATGAAAAACGTATGTTTTGGCGATGTCCGGATACTTTTGATCACATAGTGTACCAGCAGGACAACGCTACGTGTCACACAGCTCGCAATGTGCATTTGTTGTTCGAAGAGCACCAGGATTAGTTTACCGCACTTCCTCAAAGTCTACCAAACTCTTCAGGTGTAAATCCAACTGTGAATCTGTGCGACGACCTCTGTCGGGAGTGTCAACGGAGAAATGTAGCGCAGAAGTGGAAGCAGCGTGCTCCACATCGCTGTTGGTCGATACCCTCCAGAACCTCATTGACTCTTTCCCTGCACGTCTCGCTGTCGTCCGCGCTGCAAAAGGTGGTTATTCACGCTTTTGATAGGTGATCACATTAATGTGACTGGACAGTGTACACTTACAATGTAAGCTACATCTCTCGGCTTGAAGAACGTATCAACTGTGAAAGGCTATCGCTAAACGATTTGATAGTTTTCAGAAAGCACAATTAGTTCACATTATAGCATATTCGAGATGTAGCTCCGAATATATTTATTAACATCAGTTGATGTATAGACTACTTTAAATAGTCTATGCTTGAATTATTGCTCTGAAGACTATAAAAGATTTTGTCAACTACAGTAAGTATGCCAGCCGAACTGACTAGTGATGAGGGGCAGAGATACTGATGTAGAACTTTTACTGAAGCATGTGGCAATTCTCGTTATAACACATTTTTCGATTGGAGATACCGTGTACCCTAAAAACATTACTAAGTGTAATTGCTATAAGAAATACTCACTGATTGTCAAGAATTAATGTCTCGTACATTCGTTTGAATTACAATAAAAAAGCACTTACGAAGTTACAACATCTTGACAAGATAATATAATTGTGTAAGGGGAGTCGTTTGGCTGCCTCTGATATTTCCATAATCAATAAGGAAACGATGGGAGTCGTATTAGAAGTATAAAATATCTTACCTGATGGCTCTGGCTGTCTTTTGAAGCGTTCCTGAAAATGAGAGAGCACCATTTATTTAGTAAATATAAAATTGACTAAAACTTAAGTCCTAAGATAATAATCTACATCATGTCTGAATACCAATGACTGTAAAGTTAGTAGTCATTTACAACCTTACTTAATCGTTCATACCGAATACTGAATAGATCATAGACATTTACCTTTCAGGTCGCAAATGTTGGCTCATATATATATATATATATATATATATATATATATAGAGAGAGAGAGAGAGAGAGAGAGAGAGAGAGAGAGTGTGTGTGTGTATGTTACCGGTCCAAGGAATAACTAGTCGTCCACTTCATGAATAATACAAGGCAGCGAAGGTCACCAGCTACAAGAAAGTTCATTAAAAATAGCACAGGATAATTGTCTGGTGGAAAGTTATCTGGCCCAGAGTAGACAGTTGTCCTTTTATGAATACATAGACAATTTTAACAGAAATACTACGTGCTAGCTGTACTTTACGACCTGAGAAACGTATGATAATTTTGAAAGGAGTAGTAGACGAACAAGAATTATTTTTCTTCATTTTGCTCTTAGTTAAATGTTTATATGAGACAGAAACAGGTGGCAACTACCCACTCAAAGAATCACAATTTAAGCGAACGCGGGGAAAGAGGAGACGAAAACAGAGAAAGTGTGTAGTCGCTGTAAATGGCCCTCAAAATTCTTCCACGATGCAGATTTATGTTGCTGTATATGAAAAGAGTATTCCCCGCTTCGAATATGCGTGTGACTGATAACGTTTATGTTGCAGCGTCATTTCGACAACTGTCTTATTTGTCATCTTGTAACGAAGGTGAAAAGTAAGAAACTTGTCGAAACGTTGCTCTGAAACGAACATTTTCTACTGGTTTCCTGAGAAGAATCCGTCAGTGCAATTCGCTGAGAAAGCACACATTCGCATATAACTGAAACGGTTTCCCATAAATCCTGTTCGGACTGATTCATTGCTCACAGTTTCAGGCTTCTCTTGCAACGAGCTCAGGCACGTGGTACCGTGTGCCTTTTGTAAACACTTGGTGCGACAGGCGACCCGTTTGGCCAATCGTTGACCCAAAAGGTGAGACGCCAGGGAGATTAATACTGAAATTACGCTTTAATAGAATACTTGTTGAATATCAAATGACACTGGCGCAACCATGGCATTAATAGAACATGAGACTTCGTGGTGTATTGGGCACGCTACTACATCCGACGACAAGAACGACCCCGTTACAAGGTAATAACTAAGTAAGAAAAACGTAAATAAGACCACCATTACTTTAAATGGCCTCTTCAGTAGCTGTTAAAATTTGTTAGTTGATGCTTTTCCTTTATTTGCGGCTCTAGCTCAAACAGCAAAGTAATCTTGCATCTAATTCAATACCTTTTCATGATATAAATAACTTGTGTTATAATTTTAAGTGACTTTGTGAATCTACACTGGGCTGCACAAAGAATATCTCTGACCGTATCACTCGTAAAATAACCGCTTAACTGTGATTCTGCCAGGTACGCCCGATATTTTTGTTTGACCTGAGCCAGTAAAATCAGAGCTTGACAGATTAACTGCGTCAACGGACAGCCCGAAAGGCAGTTATTATCACAGGGACGATCATTCGAAGTAAAAACTGTAGTAAACGTGGGATCTAGAATGCATACCTTAAGAGCTATGGGTACTTCACCTTCGATGCTGTGAACCAAATCTCTTCTGTTGCAAGTTCTTTGCTTTCCATATTTTGAGAAGTGGTAGTATGGACCAAAACAAGAAGAAAATGTCAAGTGAACATGGGCTCTGTCGTCCATGCCGTAAGAGCTACGAGCACTTCTTCATCTTTGCTACTGATAAACACGTCTCTTCTACTGAAAAAGTTGAAAATCTCGTAAGATACGCATTTTAGAGCCCATATTTATTAGAAATTTTTTTGTTCTGGTCAATATTACTTCCTGCCAAAATATGGAAAGCAAAGAGCTTGCAGTAGAAGAGATTAGTTACATAGTATCGAAGAGGAAGTGCTCACAGCTCTTTAGGTATGCACTCTAGAATCCATGTTTACTGGATTTTTTGTGCCTCGAATGATCGTTCTGGTCATATCCCTGAATATTAGCCATTTTTCCTGGCACGTCCTGCATAGATCAACTGAGTGAAGGTATTCCACAATAAGCAAATCACCTTGATGACACCTACGTGATCTAGGCCACATGGGAACAGCATCTAAGCAGTGTAGCAATCTGCTTCTAACGATTCCATTATAACAGCCAGGACTGAAGAGAAGGTGAATATAAGTTTTTCAAGGCAAAAAGCAATATGAATAAAACATTTTTTGCGTCAGTCGTTTGTTTATTTTGGCATTGCGCGTTTCGATGTTTCACACCATCATCTTCAGGTGGAGAATTGTTTATTTACTTGGCTGGTGTTGGTGAAGAGTACAGACGTCTTTTCACAGTCGCAGACAAGGCCAGTATGGGTTATTTTGCGTCGTTTGTTAATGATAAAAATTGTTGATTTAAAAAAGGCACTTTAGAGGTTAAAAAGGTCTGCATACTGTTGCCTGATGTATGTCCTCTCCACTGAATATTACATTTACATTGTCGGTTCAAAGAAGTTGTATATGTTACAGATATATTAGTTTACATTGGATACAGAGATACAAGATAACATGGATTTTACAAAAGTATGTTTTTCTTTTTAAAATACATGAATGGGCTGCACGATAATATTATCATATGCACAACTCAGTTATTATATTAGGGAGATATATAGACATTTTTAATGTGAATGTGCTGCAGTATTGGATACAAAAATAACGATTAAATAGTTATGTACATAAATAGGTTTTCCTTTTGTTTTAAAAAATGTTAATGGGCTTGTCTCGAATGATTCAATTATTATGATAATTTCTCATATATAAAAAGATTGCAATATATTGTACATATGTAATGTAAGCTGAACTTATTGAGGGATGAATGGGAGTGATTATATTAATTGCTGCGCAGCGAAACTGTGAATTATGAGAAAGCTTTAAGTATTTTGTCAAAGCTTTTGGAAAAGTTGGTTGATCCTGCTTGGCATTGAGTAGATGTTCCCAAGTGTTTTGTCTGTGCATAATATAGATTTCTTGTTCTTCATACAGAGACAGTCTGTGTCCTTTGTTCAGTGTATATAGTATTTCAAGGCTGCTTTCTACATTGTCAAATCGATGTTCTGTATCTTTTACATGGGAAGCTACTGCAGATATGTGTGGTGTGTTGTATCAAAAGAAGTTGATGTGTTCTTTAAATCTGGTGTGGAAGCTACGGCTTGTTTGACTTATGTACTAAGCCGGGCATTTACTACATATGATTTCATTTGTGCTAGACGATGAAAATTGATAATGACTGCTTTTTAAGGTATGAGGAAGTCTTTGGCATGTTTTATTGTTTATTTGGAATGAAATTCTTATTTTGTGTCGCTTGAAGATATTGACGATTTTTTGACAGATGAAGGAAAGGGGTGCATGTTGTTAGTGTACTTTCTTGGTTCTTGGTGGTCATTTTGTTCATTTTTTAATTTTTAACTAAATTGTCTATTAGTGTGGGTTTCTACCAATTAGCTACAGCTATCTGTTTTATGATTTTTATTTCTTTCTGGAGGCTCTCATCAGTCAATGGGATTTTTAGAGCTCTATGGATCATTGAGCAGTATGCCGCTAGTTTGTGCATGTTGCGATGGCAGAAGGTAGCTTATATATTTATGTCTGTGGTGGTTGCTTTCCTGTAATTTGGAATACATATTTGTTATCTTGTTCGCAGACGGTAAAATCGAGGAAGTTAATGGTGTTATTTATTTTCTGTTCACAGGTGAATGTAATATACTTGTGCATTTTGTTGAATGTTTGTTTTCCGCATAAATCATGAGAAACGTATCGTCTACATATCTTCTGTAGAACTGAACTTTTTCAGTGCATATTGGTTTTTTTTGTGAAAAATATGTGCTGTAGTTCAGCTATGTTTCCTGATATGCTAGCACCCATAGCTTGCTCATTTATTTGTTTGTAGATTTTTCCATCGAAAGAGAAGAAATTATATTTCGATACTAGTTGCAGAAGGCTAAAGCATCATGAATGGGGATGTTAGTATACAGATTTGTTACATCTAGAGAGATTATTTAGCATTTGTTAGTACTGTGTATGTCCTTCAGCTCACTGGCGAATGAGAGGCTACAATTTGTTGAGTAGTTGCTTTCAACCAGAAAGTTATCCCCTAGGATCTTGTTGAGTATCTGTAGAATTTTGTACCCAGGGTAATTCATTGAATTGGAGATTGCTCTTATAGAGCCATCTTCTTTGTGAGACTTTAATTGAGACCATAGACGTGGTACTGTTGGATTCATGAATATACATTGGTGCTTTTCCCTTTCAATAAGCCGGAAGTTAGTATTTTTGAGAATGACCTTCAGCTCATTTTGGAATTTGTTTTAGGATATTTGTCTAGCTGTATGCTATAATTTTCTTCAAACGACTTTAAGGTTTTCTGGATGTTTTCATTTTCATATAAAATAACTGCTGAAATTCCGTAGTCTGCGTTTGTGACAATTGGTTAGTGGCAAAATAAATAAGTGACAGACGCAGAAACTGTTTTATTTGTGTTGATCAACTGTCGCAGCCCTCATAACGCCGCCCTTTGTGGATGAAATATTCAAAAAGCAGTATCTAATCTATGTACTGAACAAAGAAACTCTCCAAAGTTCACTGGCACTCGTGGAGGTCATCTAGAATAGTAGCCCTGAAAAACATGAAGAGCTACCATTTTTGCATGGTAAAACTGAATTACTATGAAGTTCAACCCCAGTGCAGTCCATATTGTACGCCTCAGGAAGGAAGGAAACAACGTTTTTCGTCAGCAGCCTTGCAGAAGGCTTTCCTGTGTCTAAGGCAGCGTCACAAATCCTCAACATACCTGGCCACCTTCAAATGGTTCAAATGGCTCTAAGCACTATAGGACTTAAAATCTGAGGTCATCAGCCCCTAGACTTAGAACTACTTAAACCTAACTAACCTAAGGACATCACACACATCCATGCCAGAGGCAGGATTCGAACCTGCTACTGTAGCAGCAGCGCGGTTCCGGACGGAAGCGCCTAGAACCGCTCGGCCACTGGCCACCTTCGCTACAGTTAGTACAGAACGAGGATTAAGGTTAATTAGACAAAAGGAATCATTCCATAACGCCTCCGCTTGTGATGTGCTAAATTCCATCTCGGTTTTAAAACATACGATACATGATTTTTATGGGATTTTCGTGATACATTGGAGTATTTGCAACTATTATATTTTCGCTATCTATACTACTATTTAAAGACGAGTCGTAAATTAATGTTGTTACTGAAAACCTCTAAAATTTCTGGATAAATGTACTTCAAATTTTTGCACATTGCACTAATAAGCGTTCGGACAGACATAGACGACGTATATATGTAATCTACACTTCTAAACGAAGACAAGTTATATTTCAACGATGTTACCAAAAGTATCGAAAAGTTCTTGACCGATTTACTTCAGATTTTTACACGATATTCTAATAAACTTTCAAGTGGACATAGGCTCCACAAATAGTTGTTTCTAAATAGTGACAGTGAATGTTAGTGTAGGCCATGACAATGAAGATAATGGGAAATCAGAGAAAATTACAAACTGTGAAAGAAAACAACTGCTTTAAATAACATAAAAATCCAGGAAATCCACAGCATGTGGTAACAAGAAAGACAACAAAAAACTCACTGATGATTGATGATGCTGACACTTCAGCAAAATAAGTCAGGGAAACAGAAATAAAAATTGTGTTTTTCTCAAGACAGATCCTCTCCAAACACACACACACACACACACACACACACACACACACACACACACACATACATATATATATATATATATATATATATATATATATATATATACTCCTGGAAATTGAAATAAGAACACCGTGAATTCATTGTCCCAGGAAGGGGAAACTTTATTGACACATTCCTGGGGTCAGATACATCACATGATCACACTGACAGAACCACAGGCACATAGACACAGGCAACAGAGCATGCACAATGTCGGCACTAGTACAGTGTATATCCACCTTTCGCAGCAATGCAGGCTGCTATTCTCCCATGGAGACGATCGTAGAGATGCTGGATGTAGTCCTGTGGAACGGCTTGCCATGCCATTTCCACCTGGCGCCTCAGTTGGACCAGCGTTCGTGCTGGACGTGCAGACCGCGTGAGACGACGCTTCATCCAGTCCCAAACATGCTCAATTGGGGACAGATCCGGAGATCTTGCTGGCCAGGGTAGTTGACTTACACCTTCTAGAGCACGTTGGGTGGCACGAGATACATGCGGACGTGCATTGTCCTGTTGGAACAGCAAGTTCCCTTGCCGGTCTAGGAATGGTAGAACGATGGGTTCGATGACGGTTTGGATGTACCGTGCACTATTCAGTGTCCCCTCGACGATCACCAGTGGTGTACGGCCAGTGTAGGAGATCGCTCCCCACACCATGATGCCGGGTGTTGGCCCTGTGTGCCTCGGTCGTATGCAGTCCTGATTGTGGCGCTCACCTGCACGGCGCCAAACACGCATACGACCATCATTGGCACCAAGGCAGAAGCGACTCTCATCGCTGAAGACGACACGTCTCCATTCGTCCCTCCATTCACGCCTGTCGCGACACCACTGGAGGCGGGCTGCACGATGTTGGGGCGTGAGCGGAAGACGGCCTAACGGTGTGCGGGACTTAGCCCAGCTTCATGGAGACGGTTGCGAATGGTCCTCGCCGATACCCCAGGAGCAACAGTGTCCCTAATTTTCTGGGAAGTGGCGGTGCGGTCCCCTACGGCACTGCGTAGGATCCTACGGTCTTGGCGTGCATCCGTGCGTCGCTGCGGTCCGGTCCCAGGTCGACGGGCACGTGCACCTTCCGCCGACCACTGGCGACAACATCGATGTACTGTGGAGACCTCACGCCCCACGTGTTGAGCAATTCGGCGGTACGTCCACCCGGCCTCCCGCATGCCCACTATACGCCCTCGCTCAAAGTCCGTCAACTGCACATACGGTTCACGTCCACGCTGTCGCGGCATGCTACCAGTGTAAAGACTGCGATGGAGCTCCGTATGCCACGGCAAACCGGCTGACACTGACGGTGGCGGTGCACAAATGCTGCGCAGCTAGCGCCATTCGACGGCCAACACCGCGGTTCCTGGTGTGTCCGCTGTGCCGTGCGTGTGATCATTGCTTGTACAGCCCTCTCGCAGTGTCCGGAGCAAGTATGGTGGGTCTGACACACCGGTGTCAATGTGTTCTTTTTTCCATTTCCAGGAGTGTATATATATATATATATATATATTAAAATGTTTAAAAAAAACTGAAGCGACGTAGGCAACACTGAGACAAGTAATTTGACATAAGACACTTGGGACCGCAAATGTCGGGAAATACCCCAAAAGTGGATGACAAATACTGAACATGTGGCGTCACCACATGACGTATCTCACCAAATTTGCAGTGGTTGGTCTTGTCGATACTACCCTCGCCCGCAGTGGCAACGCTGGACATCGCTCTGTTAGGCCGCTCTTTTTTTCGGACACCTTTTGTAAATGTCATCTGTTGTAAATGTAGAAGTTACAAAATAATTATCCTCGCTGTAACCAAGCAAAAACTGTTCCTATTTTATGTTTCTTTCCGTATTTCCCGTCTTATTTAGTAAAAAAAAGCGTTGGTCATTTACTGGTTGGGACGCAGTTCCGAAGGTTATATTCGATTACTTGTGACGAAATACGTTACGTTTTTGTTGTACTGTACTTTGCATCAAACCAGTGGAGAGTGCTGGAGAGGTAAATAAAATAGTAAATCTTACTTCAATGTAAAGACATAATTGTCTAACACAATGCAAAGAAAATGCCTGCCCCACGCAAGACTCGAACCCTGAGCTCCACACACGGAAGTAGCTCACGTAGACCCAGAGCTACACCAACGTTAGTTCCTGAATTTGGTTGGGATGATCAGGTGTGGCAGACCGACAGGCTCCATCGCCGCACGTGTGGCGAGGTACATCATCTGGTGACGTCACCTGTTCAACATTTATCATCCACTTTTCCAGTACTTCCGGCATTGTGACCCCCATGTGTCTTACATTAAATTATTTGTCTCGGCCTCATCTACGTCGCTTCGGGGATTTATAAACATTACTAACAATCACCCTGTATATATAAAGGGTAACTTTTCTTAGCAACAAATCCTGGCAAATTCTTGACCAGTTACTTCAAATTTCGACAATTTACTCTAATGACCGTTCGGACAGGCATGGACTACATATTTTTAATATATAATGTATATAAATATAAACATAAAATCTATGTTCTAAATGAAGACAATTTGCAGTTTAGCGTTGTTGCCTAAATCTCGATAAGTCCTTGACCAATTTAATTAAAATTTTTACTCAGTTTCGTTCTAAATGTTCGGATGGACATAGGTTACGTATCTTTTTAAAACATGTATGGTATATAAATATGTTACTATTATATAAAGGCGCAAAAACCTGGAAAACATCTTGAACTATTTACTTTAAATTTTTACTCGATACTGTACTAAATATTTGGACCGACATAAGCCATATATATTTTAATGTCTGTAATATACTCGTATTTAGACAGGTCGTTGTTAAAGGTTGTTACCAAAAATCGTGACCGATTTACCGCAAAATTTTACACAATATTCTAATAAACCTTCGGACAGGCACAGGCTACATACACTCCTGGAAATGGAAAAAAGAACACATTGACACCGGTGTGTCAGACCCACCATACTTGCTCCGGACACTGCGAGAGGGCTGTACAAGCAATGATCACACGCACGGCACAGCGGACACACCAGGAACCGCGGTGTTGGCCGTCGAATGGCGCTAGCTGCGCAGCATTTGTGCACCGCCGCCGTCAGTGTCAGCCGGTTTGCCGTGGCATACGGAGCTCCATCGCAGTCTTTAACACTGGTAGCATGCCGCGACAGCGTGGACGTGAACCGTATGTGCAGTTGACGGACTTTGAGCGAGGGCGTATAGTGGGCATGCGGGAGGCCGGGTGGACGTACCGCCGAATTGCTCAACACGTGGGGCGTGAGGTCTCCACAGTACATCGATGTTGTCACCAGTGGTCGGCGGAAGGTGCACGTGCCCGTCGACCTGGGACCGGACCGCAGCGACGCACGGATGCACGCCAAGATCGTAGGATCCTACGCAGTGCCGTAGGGGACCGCACCGCCACTTCCCAGCAAATTAGGGACACTGTTGCTCCTGGGGTATCGGCGAGGACCATTCGCAACCGTCTCCATGAAGGCGTGAATGGAGGGACGAATGGAGACGTGTCGTCTTCAGCGATGAGAGTCGCTTCTGCCTTGGTGCCAATGATGGTCGTATGCGTGTTTGGCGCCGTGCAGGTGAGCGCCACAATCAGGACTGCATACGACCGAGGCACACAGGGCCAACACCCGGCATCATGGTGTGGGGAGCGATCTCCTACACTGGCCGTACACCACTGGTGATCGTCGAGGGGACACTGAATAGTGCACGGTACATCCAAACCGTCATCGAACCCATCGTTCTACCATTCCTAGACCGGCAAGGGAACTTGCTGTTCCAACAGGACAATGCACGTCCGCATGTATCCCGTGCCACCCAACGTGCTCTAGAAGGTGTAAGTCAACTACCCTGGCCAGCAAGATCTCCGGATCTGTTCCCCATTGAGCATGTTTGGGACTGGATGAAACGTCGTCTCACGCGGTCTGCACGCCCAGCACGAACGCTGGTCCAACTGAGGCGCATGGTGGAAATGGCATGGCAAGCCGTTCCACAGGACTACATCCAGCATCTCTACGATCGTCTCCATGGGAGAATAGCAGCCTGCATTGCTGCGAAAGGTGGATATACACTGTACTAGTGCCGACATTGTGCATGCTCTGTTGCCTGTATCTATGTGCCTGTGGTTCTGTCAGTGTGATCATGTGATGTATCTGACCCCAGGAACGTGTCAATAAAGTTTCCCCTTCCTGGGATAATGAATTCACGGTGTTCTTATTTCAATTTCCAGGAGTGTATTTTTTAAGATACATATGGTATATAAAATACGTATAATATATACGGAAGAACCTTTGTTAGCAAATATCTTGAAAGTTCTCAGGTGATTTACTTCGAATTCTTGTACCTTACTCTGATAAACAGATGGGCATTGGATGTATTGACGAAAAAATCGCAACACTAAGAAAGAATCAGGCGACGTAAACGAAAGTTGATGAGCCTCTTTCTACATGTGAAAGATGATGTCTATTCAGATTCTGCAGCAGTCACATAATATTTGCACTAGTAGCGCCTCTATGAGGATACAAAACAGGTTTGCTTTAAACACACTCTCTAACGGTCGTGAGTATTAGTTACCTTAGAGACTGGACATAGAGAGTTGTTGTTACTTAAGAATGCCTTTAACGTGACAAAGATTCCATTATCAATATCTCCACTGAGTTTGAACGATGTCGTGTTATAGAGCTATGAGAAGCTGGATGCTTCTTCTGCAATATTTCAGAAAGTCTTGGCAGAAATGTAGCCATTGTACATGATTGCTGGCTGCAGTAGTCAGGAGAATGTATGATCGTAAGAAGATTGGCCCCAGACAGCCACAGAGCACTATCGAGAGGCCAGACCTTCGTGTTCGGCGTAAGGCTTTGGCGCATCGTATTGCATCTGTACAGCAATTTGAGCAGTAGTTTGCGCCCCAGTATACAACGAACTGTTACATACCTCTGTCGTAACCCAACATGCTCTACACAGTGTCGACATGTCGCCTTGGCCTGGTAAATCGCCAGGTCTGTCTCCAATCGAGCACATATGGGACATCATTGGATGACAACTTTAACATCATCTGCGAACAGCATTAACCGTCCCTACATTGACTGACCAAGAGCAACAGGCATGGAACTCCATCCCACAAACTTACGTCTGGCACTTGGACAACACAATGCATGCAGGTTTGCATGCTTGCATTCAACATTCTGGTGGTTACACCGGTTATTAGTGTATCAGCAATCCCTATTTGCAATGGCTTGTCTGACGCTTACATTAACCAGTGATCTTGCAGGGTTAATCACTTACATGTGTTACCTTGGCAAATTTAATCTAGAAATTCCATTCCTCTACATTAATTATTTTTTTGGTGTTGCGATTTTTTTTCCATCAGTCATACAGACGTACATATAACCCAAATAACTGGTATGAAAACACATTCATAAACGCATTGTGTCCACAATTATCTTGCCATTACCAGGTTACTTTATTATTCCGTGGCCTAAGAGAGTAGTATGAGTTGATGTAGTTACAGAACCGTCTCGCTTTTCTTGTCTAAACTCTCCTTCTTTCCCTTTTTCTTAGATTCTCTCCTCCTCTTTTGGAAGTCGCTGCTGGCAGTGGAGGCAGCACCTCTATGATGCCTTTAAAAAGTCTAATACGACTGATGTGTAGTGTCCCAGGGCGAGTTGGAAGTTGTAGCTCAAGATTAACAGGTGACGTCATTTCCATCACTTCATAGGGGTCCTGACAACATTCCACAAACTTCATAATTTTTTCATTTAGTACACACGAGATTGTCATCATAGCCTATTGACCTATGTGATACCTAGGTGACAATGGTTTCCTATTATGTGCCCTGTCTTATTGCTCCAAAGCTTTGATGTTCATCTTTTACTCCTGTCACGAAATAATTTTTAATCTTATAGAGAAGTTTTTCTCTGGCGAAGTATCACCTCCTCTCAGAGGCTTACGTAACTCAAAAGGCGATGGCAACTTCTGACCGAAAATAAACTTGTACGGGGAGAACCCTGTGCTCTCGTGGGTTTTGGAATCATATGGTCCCATGACGTATGCGAGTACAGTGAGTACAGTGACCCAGTTATTATGCTGTGAGTTAACGTGCTACACCTACACCTTTGCTATCCTTCCTGTTTGACCATTTGCCTGTGGATGTATGGTAGTAGTCTGAAGTTTCTTAATGTGCAATAACAGGCATAAGTAATTCATTAAATCGGAAAAGTAATAACTTGATCAGTTATTACTGTCTCAGGCATTCTGAACTTGAGTACCAACTGCTTCACCATTGCATGTGCCACAGTTTCGGCCTGGTTTTATAAGGCTATCATAGAAACGAAAGGTGAAAAATGATCGATTATCATCAAAACATAGTGATTTCCTGCTGCTGTTTGTGTAAATGGTCCAGTAATATTCATCCCAACCATTTGAAATGTTTTATTTGCTACAGGTAATCTATGTAAAGTAATCGTTTCATGACCGAGCTCTGCCCTTTATGCACAAGGTCTATAATTCTTTATGTAATGATCGACATCTTGTCTGCATGTTATGCTCCAATAATATTTGGCACTACTCTGCATTTCGTTGATGTGAGAGCAGTTTATGCTGCTAAAATTGAATCATGGGTCTGCCTCAACACTTTGTTTTGTAATATCTCTGGCACCACACAGCTCGCACCGAGCGAGATGGTGCAGTCGTTATCACTATAGCCTCATATTCGGGAGGATGATGGTTCAAACCCACATCTGGCCATCCTGATTCCGGCTTTCCGTGATTCCCCTAAATCGCTTCAGGCAAATGCCGGGATGCTCCCTTTGAAAGGGCATGGCCGACTTCCTTCCGCATACTTCCCTAATCCGATGGGACAAATGATGTCGCTGTTTGGTCTTTCCCCCAAATCAACTAACCCACGATAGGTCGCATCTCGTTTCCTTTGCAGTACTTGATCCTCCATGGTGAACTGCAGCTGCTTGGTGAGTCGCTGACAGTCTAGGTCGTTGCTTTGTGCTTCCTTCCATTCATCCTGGTCTATGCCAACATATTAAACAGCACATACTTTGCAGCTCAGACTGTTTGCATTTGTGTGTGATCTCTTTGGATGATGTATTACGCTGAAATCAAACTCAGGTGCAATCCTATCGAGATTACCTACTATTTGGGTCTTTAAGCCATAATAACCGTTATCGGTTATCACTTTAAAACAACATCCATATAAATAAAATCAGAAATATTTTATTCCAAATATTAATGCCAGCATTTCTTTCTCAGTTGTCGAACAATTGCTTTCTGACCTGTTTTGATGTAAAAGTAAAACGAAATATTTATTATGGGGAAATTTTCATGTCTGTCTCAACATTTTACAGAAATTATTGTGAAATGCTGTCACGTGACAGTCAATATCGAAAAGAAATGTCTTAAAGTGATTGACTGCAGACAAGAAAATACACAGCCATCTATATATTTTCCTGTTTTCGAAAGAGATGACACGTATTTGATGATACTGGCACCCTAAAAAAGTGTAGCAATTATAATTCACAATGATTTGTAAAAGTTTTCGATGACTAATAGTGCGATACATGTATTATCTGAAAGATGGAAGTTGTGTGTTAAACGGCACTTTCAATTTTGATACAGTTTTGATTTCCTTAACTCGCGATGTGTTCCACATAAGTGTTCGCAAAGACGTGCTGTAATAGGTATCGATACGCAGTGTAGACTCTTTGAGTTGTGTCTCTCTGAGACACAGAGGGGTACTGTGTTTACCTTTGATGGGTTCCGCACACTTCCAGCTAATCAGGAGCTCTCAGTTAGCTTGTGTCATGCTTGCGAGTAAGTTCAAAACACTTTTTCTGTTCCGGGGAATCGAACTGTGAGTTGCCGTAGTTCAAAGACGGCGGCAGTAGTTCGGATATTTAGTGAGATCGTTTCAGTTATTTGCAGTTGTTGATAAGACGCAAGGATCTGAGTAATTTCATCCGTGTAACATTCGTATCACACAGTTTATTGTGTAAACATTTCACCTGTTAAGTTGCCAAGATGAACTGATATTTAGGCATGAGATATTGCGAAGGTTCAGTGACTGTATGCTTTTCACAAGGTGAAATGTGTTGTAATCATACAGTCCGAAGTATTATGCACAGTTTGGTCAGTCTCAGCTCCACCTTAGATTGTTCTATGCTTTGGTGGGAATAGGGCGTATAAAGTTTGAATATTAGTAATTACTACAATTTCGACTTACGCCTCACGTGTATTACGTATCCCACGTGGCTGGTGTCAATTTTTCTTTGGTTTGAAGACAATGCAGGTAATTTATTAGAATTTGCTGTTACTCGTTCCTGCGTATCTTACTCACTTACTGAATATTTACACGAATTTGTGGTGTATTTCTTCTCTAATGCCAGCCTGTGCAAAGCTCCCACAAGAATTCCCAGCTTCTCTACTCACTGGCTACAAATATTCGAGGGAATATTATTTAGTTCGTTCACAGATTTAAAATATTGACAGTGATAAATATCGCATTCTTTGCACTTATAATTTTCAGGTGCAAAGGTAAGTTGTGACTGGTTCCTGAACGCAAAGTTGCAGCAGCAGATTTTACTACGGCGTTTATGTTCTTGCCTCCACGAAATAATTTGTGCAGCTAATGGTATTGATACCATCAATAGTTCGTAAGAGGTGATACAAATTAAGTGTTTCGGGTTGCATCATTATTCAAATGATCTGGAAAGGTATTCTCAGCAGATAGCCATTTTCATGTTAAAGTATTAAGACTACAGTCAAAGGCCACGATCCCATTGCACCATGTTCAGCTGTAAGTTGATCACTTGTACATTATCTAGTTTTGACAGGATCTTAAGAGTTTCTGACAGTATATGATGTTCATTTCTACAAGCTACGCCTGCCAATTGCAAGATGCGCGATTTATTGTGTGTGCTACTGTGAATAATCCTTGTATCTCTTTTTAACTCTCGTAGTTAGATTGCGTTACAAAAATGGTTACTAGGTCACGAGTTTGATTATAGGACATAGTTTCATTAAATCGAGGTCTAAGGATACTACTTACTAGTCTAAGTTTCTAATGCAGTAGCCATCTTGCAAGGTGAAGCATGAGCACTTTTGTACACCTTGTACAGATTTAAGGAATTATGAGCGGCAGTCAAATGAGGACAGCTGGAAAAAGTACGTACTCTGTTCATTATCTCAAAAGTAATCGCCATAAATGTTAATACGAGGGCTGTCCAGAAAGGAAGTTACGATTGATCGCTAAATGAAAATCACAGTGAAAATCAGAAATGTTTCATTTGTAACAGTTAGCTACACCTTTCAGCTACTTCTCTACGTAGTCGCCGTTCTGACTCAGACATTCGTCGTAGCGTTGTACCAACTTTCCAATACCCTCATCATAGAAGGCAGCCGCCAGTGCTTTCCGCCAAGTCTCTACACTGACCTAAAGCTCGTTGTCTGTGCCAAAATGTTGTCTTCATAGCCAGCGGTTCGTTTGAGCAGAGATGAATCTCATTGGGAGACAATTACAGGCTGTATTGTGGGTAACCAAACATTTCCAATTGAAACGATGCAGGAACATCTTCATTGCCCCTGCAGAATGGGACTGAGAATTGTCTTGAAGAAGAAACCGCATGGCAGTTATGTAATGTTGGTTGCATAGCTTCAGGGGAAAATTCTCACCAGGCCCTCGTACTTGGCGGGAGACACTATTTTCTATAACATCTTTACGCGCTCACTAAGAGCTCAGGAATGAAAAGAGCGGCATAGTTCTACCTAGAGTCATATTAGAGACACTGCCCAACACATCTTTACAAAGCTTTATCGGATTTTCATAGTCGTTTCCATTTCGCGACCGATCGTAACTTACTTTCTGGACAGCCCTCGTACATTTATGCCTCTGGGAGACAAGACTGTCAGTTCCTTCATGAAAAGATGTTTGAGGCTGTCTGCGGAACCATTATTGTATCCAGGGGCGCACCTGTTCGTCTGAAGCAAATCAACAACCATGAGTGTCTTTTCTCAGGGGTAGAAAAATATGGAAATCGCATGGAGACAGACTATATGGAGAATTTATAAGGGCTTCCCAGCCAGACTTCTGCAGCATACTCGAAACAACTTCGGCAAGATGTTGACCCGCTGAGAACTTTTACTGGTTAGAACTTACACATCCTACCCACAGTCCAGATCTATCCCTGGAGTAAGACTTTAGTGATCGTCGATTTTCTTCGAAGAGGCGCACACCTAGATACAATCATGGTTCCGTAGGAAATTGCAGGCCGCTGTGGCCGAGCGGTTCTAGGCGCTTCCGTCCGGAACCGCGCTGTTGCAACGGTCGCATAATAGAATCCTGCCTCGGGCATGAATGTGTGTGCTGTCCTTAGGTTAGTTAGGTTTGAGTAGTTCTAAATCTAGGGGACTGATGACCTCAGATGTTAAGTCTAATAGTGCTTAGAGCCATTTGAACAGTAGGAAATTGCAAACCGTTTTCCATGAAGGCACTGAGAGTCTTGTGTCACTGTGGGATAAATGGATCAACAGTTATGGTGATTACTTTTAAAATTATGAACAGTTTACTTACTTTTTAGGGTTTCGTACCTCAATCGGTAAAAACGGAGCCGTTATAGAAACACATACTTGTCCGTCTGATAGTCCTTTTTTCTCAGCAACGAGTACTTACCAAGTTGCAATTTGTCGCATAATAAGGTCTACTGTCCCTTGGGGGTGTAAAAACACTCAGACTTCTAAGGCAACGAAATCAAAAGAATTGGCCATTTACGTCACATGTTTCATATTCGAATGCTCACTCATAAAAACCTATACTGTGCTTCCCGTTGATCTAGAACCATCAAATTTAGTAAGAAGCAGGGTTTCACGGCACACTTACAGGAAAAAATCTGAAAATGGCTAATTTGTAATTATATCACACGAAAGAAATTGCCATTTATTATCTGACTGTCTGCTCGCCCTTCCGTCTATTGAGACCCTTTCCCTAAAGAACAGGTCCACGTGTCAGGTTGAAATTTGTCACATGCTAAGATATATAGTCCCCTGGCGTTCTAACAAATTTAAGCTTCCAAGTCAGTGCACTCAAAAGATATGACCATTTATGTCACACTTTTGATACTCGAAATCACATTCATTAAAACCTATAGGGTGCTTCCCGTTGGCCTCTCATCATGAAATTAGGCAAGAAGCGATGTTTCGCAGTACAAGAAAAGGGAAAAGTCTGGGAATTGTGAATCTGTAATTATATCACATGAAAATTTTTTCTCATTTATCTGACTGACTGACTGCCTGTCTGTCTGTTTGTCTATTAAGATCCCTTTTCCTCAGGAACGGCTAAACGCATCATATCCTCAGCAACGGATAAACGTATCAAGTTGAAATGTATATCAAATGCCAAGGTCTATAGTCCCTTGACGTCGTAATAAATGTAAGCTTCTATGTCAATACAGTCAAAATACACTGAAGCGCCAAAGAAACTGGTATAGGCATGCTTATTCAAATATATATGTAAACAAGCAGAATATGGCGCTGCGGTCGGCCACGCCTATATAAGAAAATTGTCTGGCGCAGTTGTTAGATCGGTTACTACTGCTACAATGGCAGGTTATCAAGATTTGAGTCTGAATGTGATGTTATGGTCGGCGGGCGTGCTACGGGCTATAGCACCTCCGACGTAGCAAAGAAGTGGGGATTTTCCCATATGACCATTTCACGAGTGTACAATGAATATCAGGAATCCAGTAAAACATCAAATCTCCGACATCGCTGCGGCCGGAAAAAGATCCTGCAAGAACGGGACCAACGAAGACTGAAGAGAATCGTTCAACGTGACAGAAGTGCAATTGCTGCAGATTTCGATGCTGGGCCATCAACGAGTGTCAGCGTGGAAACCATTCAACGAAATTTCATCGATATGGACTTTCAGAGCCGAAGGCCCACTCGTACACCCTGATGACTGACGATACAAAGCTTTACACCTCGCCTGCGCCCAACGACACGGACATTGGACTGTTGATGGCTGGAAACAGTTGCCTGGGCGGACGAGTCTCTTTTTAAATTGTATCGAGTGGATGGAGGTTTACGGGTGTGGAGACAACCTCATGAGTTCATGGACCCTGCACGTCAGCAGGTTACTGTTTAAGCTGGTGGAGGCTCTGTAATGGTGTGGGGCGTGTGCAGCTGAAGTGATATAGGACCCCTGATACGTCTAGATACGACTCACAGGTGACACGTACGTTGATCATCTGCATCAACTGATGTCCACTGTGCATTCCGACGAACTTGGACAAATCCAGCAGGACAATGCGACACCTCACACGTCCAGAATTGCTAGAGTGGCTTCAGGAACACTCTTCTGAGTGTAAACACTTCCGCTGGCCACCAAACTCCCCTGACATGAACATTATTGAGCGTATCTGGGATGCCTTGCAACGTGCTGTTTAGAAGAGATCTGCACCCCCTCGTACTCTTACGGATTTATGGATAGCTCTGCAGGATTAATGGTGTCAGTTCCCTCCAGCAGTACTTCAGGTATTAGTGGAGTCGATGCCACGTCGTGTTGCGGCACATCCGCGTGATCGCGGGTGCCCTACACGATATTTTGCAGGTGTATCAGTTTGTTTGGCTCTTCAGGTGTATGGCCATTTGTCACATATTTCGATACTTGCAAACTCACTCATCAAATGCTGTTTTGTAAGAGTACTTCCCGTTGACCTAGAATCATGACATTTAAGAAGAAAGGCTTCATAGTGCGACTGAACGGGAGAAAACGAAATTGTTAATTTGCAATTATATAAAACGAAAGAAAACTTTTTAATTTATCTCTCTCCGCCAGTCTGTTAAAAAGTTTTTTTCTCAGGAACAAGTAGAGATATAAAATTGAAATTGATGTCATATACTGAGATCTACGATTATTTGGTGGTGTAAAAATGTTAAGCTTTTAAGTTAATTGATCTAGAATCATGAAATTTGGCAAGAAGCTATGTTTCACAGTGCAAGTTAAGGACAAAAAAGAGAATTGTTAATTTTTAATTTATTACAAGAAAAACGTTTCTTTTGTTATTTGTTATCCAACTTCAAACTCAAAATTAAATCATTCCTGAGACCAATATCTTGCCAGTATTAACGTCGATAGTAGGCAAAAATCGTCGAGATTCTCATCTCCCGGAATGGCTGAACTGTCTATACACATAATTAAGTTTGTAAGTAACCATCAGAGCGCCAGTCCCATTCAGACCTGACTATTTTTTCCGTCTGTTTCGTTTTCATTTGACTGCCCTTTTATACGTAACATTTTCAACAGTGATTAGTTGCGAAGTAATGAACTACTGCAAAAGGTGCGTCTATGAAGCGTACACCTTGCATGGCTAATTTGAAGGGAAAACAAAAAGGAGTCCGCCGCGTCAAGTCTGGTGAATGAGGTTGCTGAAGATCATCATCTTCGGTTGAGCGAGAAAGTCGAACTCGCAGACGTAGTTGATGTCCAACAACGGCTGACCACTGTGCAACGAGCAGTTCCACTAGAAGCAATAAATGAAATAGCCTCAGGTTGCAGATATGTTATTACTCTTATTGCACGATCCATATCGAGGCCTCACGCCTCATGCTCAGTGGCACCATTGCACACAGAAAACACTTTTTTAAATATTACATACATTAGTGCATATACAACATAACATATAATTTGTAAGCGAATAAAATATGTAATTTGTAAACTAACCGTTATACGTATAATTTGCAAGAAATTTTATGTTACGTTATACATGCACTGATGTATGCAATCTTATAAAAAGGTGCATCTGAGAATGAGGCGTGAGGCCTCGAAATCGATCATGTAATAAAACTTATAACACAATAACTGCAGCTAATTATTGTTATTACTATAAAAAATGTAAATGCCGTATGGCTAGGGCCTTCCGTTGGGTAGACCGTTCGCCTGGTGCAAGTCTTTAGAGTTGGCGCCACTTCTGCGACTTGCGTGTCGAGGGGGATGACAACACAACACCCACTCCCTGAGCAGAGAAAATCTCCGAGCCAGCCGGGAATCGAACCTGGGCCGTTAGGTATGACATTCCGTCGCACTGACCACTCAGATACCAGGGGCGGACGTTATTACTCTATGTGCCTACGTTCCCACCAACCAATATGTTGGATATCCACAGGAAGCGCTTTCTGAGAGTATGCAACAGCTTTACAACCGATGTCAGAATTTGTAGCTAATGGTGATTGCTCTGAAGCCTATAAATCTTTTTTGTTTGTAACTAACGTTTAATTTTTCCCTGAGAACTTGTCAGACGCATTTTGTACAAATATTGCTCATTATGTGACAATAGGTGCAGCATTGCCACCGTTTCCACGGTCTAGGGACCAAATTCGTGACAAACAAGCGACCAACTGCGTCATACGCCAGTATTTCTTCATATGTGTAGGTTTCTTTACCTAGCTGTGACAATCGCGATTTGAAAAGATAAGTCAGTCGAGTGTGTATTCAAGACATGATTAAGCAGTCATTAACGTAAATTTCAACACGATGCCATGGAACACAAAATTACACTTTAGGAAGACGTCTGAAGAAATTGACCCGGAATAAAAAGCCCATACTGGGTTGGATTTCTCCCGTCGATCAGTTAGTTTAAATTTCTGTTTACAAAAATGATAAAATCACATGCACAACCAGACGGAGAGATCTATGGGTACTTATATTTCCTACGTTTCTTTGGTTGAAAATCCAGCTCACAAGTGTTTAATGACGCTTTGTACATTAAACACTGAGTATCAATGGCGACGTCGCTGCCGCTAGGCCATGAACTTACCACGATGTCTTCGTAATCAATGTCACCTGCTGCGGTGTTCAACAGTAGGACTGTTACCAAAGCGAGCCTCCATAGCGTTGTCATATCTGCAACAGCCAGACATTGATTATTAAAATGAGGAACTGACGATTACCATCCCAAACACACTTTTGTTACATGAGACACCGAGTTTAGTCCAACATACATAATTACTTTTCTTTTGCATTTAATTTATTATTTAAGATGCACGCAGTGTGTGTTTTATTCCCAGTTCACTAAATAGCGATAACCTACCATCATAAAATGTGAGAATCGCAAAATCTTGAGAATTTTTTCTCAAACTAGCGGGAATTCCACTCTTCATACATACTTTAAGCATTAGCTGACTACAATAGTTTAACTCCCAGTGTAAGGTGTCCGCATTTTTCGGACCTTACATGAGCTTCATAATTACGATACAGAATAAAATCCCCAAAAAACAACTCTATATTTCTAACAGGAAGCAATTGTAATAATCTCATGTACCGAATAACAAAACAATATATATCCTTATAACGACAGGGGAATGCGTAAATGAGATAAAGTGAACGCAGTTTGGAGGCGGAGTGTGCACGTGGCTAATGGTATTGGGAAACTCCAATTAACATTAACAAAAGAAGGCCCAGCTGCAGCGCAGAAAGAAATAAGGCCAGAACAATATAATACCTTTTAAATAAATACAGCTAAGACCTTTACGTCTGCGAAGTGAGGGCAGTACGCTTCACGTATCGTGGCAACAGATGTAAAGCGGTAGTTCATATTTTTAGGGCAGAGCGTTGTGCACGTCGCTCCATCCCTTAGCGAGTATGAAGTAGCCATTATTTCGACTAGGGAAAGTTTAAGGTTCTACAGAATGCAGGAAAGCTGAGACTGAGTGGTTAAGTCAAGGCCAGAGTAGGGAATTAGCGTTTCAGATCCAGCACGGAGACAACGCCGCCGCAGTTCCCGATTTGATTGATGGATGGCTCTGAGCACTATGGGACTTAACTTTTGAAGTCATCAGTCCCCTAGAACTTAGAACTAATTAAACCTAACTAACCTAAGGACATCACACACATCCATGCCCGAGGCAGGATTCGAACCTGCGACCGTAGTGGTCGCGCGGTTCCAGACTGAAGCGCCTAGAATCGCTCGGCCACTCCGGCCGGCTTCCCGATTGGTAATGTACCAACGCTCATTAGGCGACATTAAATATTGAGTCGAGAGTTTGCTCACTCCAGCCTGCATACACTTTGAATATATAATTTCAAGAGTTGAATACTAACATACCCTCCACTGAGTACATGAGAGTTTGATTAGTTTAAAAGATAAAATTTCATTCTCCACCAGCTTAGTCCATTGAAAAGCTACGACAACGTAGATGTAAATTTCACTGATGATTTGATTGTTTTGCTAGTACCAACATTCTCATATATAGAGATAAAGATTTAATAATCACATATTCAATGTCCAAATATTAATTATTTTGTTGAGAATTGAAAGTAATTGAACTTGCTAGTTATGTATCACTTGAACCCTGAAAGTAGTGACAAAATAAATGTAGAATGAGAAAGGGAGAGGTTGTGTTGTCATTTTGGAAAAAATTCCAAACTCTCATTTATATCAATTTGTGCACTCTTGTTATGTCACAGCAGAATTTCTAATTACTTTGAGACGATTAGCACCTAACATTAGCGGTATTACAGGGCCAAAATTAATAGCTATCTAGAATGTCTGTTTACCACCTTGGGCTTGAGAACACATTAAGATACGTTATCCACTTGCGCGCGATCACAAAATAGCTTTACCTACCAGCACTTTACACAAAATGACAACGCGTTACATCAGTTTCCAGGGATTTTAATAGAGAAGCTTTCTCTTCAAAATTTAAGACTTAAATTACTGATAAAGACAAAATCGCACAGTATATTGTTACATGATTAACGGTTTTTAGTAGGTATTGCATTGCAGCCAAATGTTCCAGCAATATATCTTGTCTCTTAGCAATAAAATTGAGTGAGATTTGCATCTAGGCTCTTAAGGGACTAACATTTGAAATACACGTCCCATTTTCGCATTTATTCACACAAAGTGCACTGAGGGAACGTTGTTTTATGACTCGCTGCCAGCTTTAAAACGTGACATGCACAATGAATCGTTGACCATACCCCTACCTTATAATGATAGGGGTAGTAATATCTGAGGTAAGGATTCATAATAGCTGTCGTTAGAATTACTATGGTGTTTTAAATTGACTTGTTGAAATAGATATGGGTCTAATGGTAATGTAAGTACAACGAATTTCTTTTCAGCATAGAAACCAGGAAATATGACTGACATGCAGGTAATGTTAACGTACTTGAAAGTTCTGAAATTTCTAAATTACAGAACGTATTTGGAAGGAATTTATCAAGAAATAATCCGTAGGTACCGCAGTATCTATGTTATGTTCAGATGATGAGATTATCCATGAAAATATTAGAGCAAATGAAAACTGAATAGCGGAAATACTTTACAGAAGCAGAGTCCGTAATTCGTCTGTAACACAACGCTGCAGTCAAAAGTGAAACACTCTACCAAGCACACTGAAGTTTATTAAATCAGCAGTACCGTAATATCTTGCATTCTCCCGAATGTAAGGTTACATGCTTTGAAGGAATTTGACATCATATTGATCGTGAACTATAGTTTTACTATGAATATTCTATCATAAAAGTTGACGAGGAGATTCGGAGTAATCTATGACAAAACTGTGAATTTGTTTGTCTCCTCAGTCAGCGAAAGAAATAACATTTCGCTTGCTACAACGTATGAAATAACAGGACGAAATTGAGCAGTTTAATCCAAACAAGCGATATCTCTACTGAAAGAATAAACTTTTTTACCCAGTTGTTCCTACTGAGAAAATGAAACGTCTGCGGCATTCTAAGCCATGCACTGCTCGTATGGAACACTTTCGTATGTTGTCTGAAAAACGCAAGCCACCTTCGTTTGTGAGACAGAGTAACGTTCTTACATCCATTCGATCAGTAAGTCGCTGATCATCATCAGATGCCCCAAATGCTGCCATGTATGGATACCAAAACTCGTACGTTATCCGCTGATGGCCTGCATAAGGGGCCATCAGCCTCATGGACTTGACGCCAAACGTACCATGTTACCATACACGGTACGTTCGACTAGCATGCTGTAGCTGTTCTCTAGGGTCCCGTTGACGCTTTGAGGTTTACGCAATCTCCAGATTGTATTAGTCGACCACAACATTACTGCACCTGGGAATGAGGACACTTCGGTCGGCTTATCATGAGTTTTTATCGCGATATTTCACGAGGACACGCTGAAACACTTGATAGTATATGCACAACTAAATAGAATTACTTGCGTTTTCCTTAGTCACCACTGTACTTATTTGCTATAACGTCATCACCCGAGCGGGGTGGCGCAGTGGCTAGCACACTGGACTCGCATTCGGGAGGACGACGGTTCAATCCCGCGTCCGGCCATCCTGATTTAGGTTTTCCGTGATTTCCCTAAATCGCTCCAGGCAAATACCGGGATGGTTCCTTTGAAAGGGCACGGCTGACTTCCTTCCCCGTCCTTCCCTAATCCGATGTGACCGATGACCTCGCTGTCTTGTCTTCCCCAAACAACCCAACCCAACCCCCTCATCACCGCGTGTCTCCGATAACGGCCTCGCGAGGCTAAGTTCAATAATATCGTCGTCGCATAATAATTACGACAACGCTCAAACTCTTCAGAAATGCAGCTGTCAGTCACATAGAAATCACATATCCTTAAGGTCCCTCGAACTGTTATCAAATATCGACAACCCATTTCTTATTCCTGCCACGCTTGACTACTCACTACGTAGCAATGCTGCTGCTCTGAGCCCGTGATCACAATTCGTACGCAGTTGTTTGTGAACAAAAAATGGTTCAAATGGCTCTTAGCACTATGCGACTTAACTTCTGAGGTCATCAGGCGCCTAGAACTTAGAACTAATTAAACCTAACTAACCTAAGGACATCACACACATCCATGCCCGAGGCAGGATTCGAACCTGCGACCGTAGCAGTTGCTCGGCTCCAGACTGTAGCGCCTAGAACCGCAGGACCACTCCGGCCGGCGTTTGTGAACAACTAAAACGTTTCTACAGCCAATATTGCCAACGAACGATAGCGACTTGTCGCTCGACTCGGAGTTGGCCAGCTTGAATCCTAGTGGTGGAAAAAAATAAGTGATGTGCCTATATAATACACCGCCCGACAAAAAGAGACGTACCCAGAAGACACGGTCAGATGTCAATGCAACTTCATACACTTATACACCATCGGCGATCATGTAAATGATTAAAATTGCAATTCTCTGTGACAGAACGGCCACCAGAGAGCTTTGGTGCTATACTGTACGTGTTTAGTGTTATTATCAGGCTTGGTAAGGTATATAGGGAAGGTGAACAAATCAGATGCTGAGTGGTTACTGTGAAGGACACGGAGGTGTCACGTACTCCTGTTATCAACACCTGACAGATTTTAAAGGGGGCGTTACTGTGGGTCTTCATTTGGTTGGCTGGTCGAATGGTACAACATCCAGAGTTGTGGCGCATTTAGATGTGACAGTGGTCCAAGGTAGAACTGCATCCGAGCACGAGGACACGCATACTCTTCGTCAAGGTTCCGGTCGACCACATCTGACCACACAAGGGAAGAGCGCCGTATTGCGCATCAAGCATTGTAACGCCACCACATCTGCACCGGCCACCCGAGAAGTAATAATGGACCCACTGCAACCATTGGTCTGAGACTAGCAGCAACCTGACCAGAGAATTACTGTCTGATGCGTAGGCTGCCATTAACACTATGACGCAAATCTCTGCCGTGACCGGGATGCACTGATTGCTGGTGAACGGCGTCAGACTGTGCTCAGCGATAAATCTCGGTTCTGCACTATCCCTGATGGCCATCATCGACGAGTATGGCGGCGACCTGAGTGGTTAGAGGTCCAGTTCTTCCATCAATAGTGCATCTGGGGCAACCTACGTCCTCGTATGTTACCTCTCATGCGAAAGTACTGTGGTGTCATTTTTCAACAAGACAATGCTCGTCCACGAATGGCACGAGTCTCTATGAACTGTCTGCGTGATATTGAGGTGCTAATGGGGTCAACAGTATTACCTGCTGTTCCCTTGACATCGTGGGCGGGACCAGCACGAACCCCAACTCCGTCCAGTGCTAGTATCCAAGGTATCAAGAACCAGTTGCTACATCTGTGGGCCATCTTGCCTCAAGAGAAGGTACAATAGCTTTATGACGCCCTCCCCAACTGAATAAGTACACATATCGAGCCCAACGTCATACTGATAAGTGGGCTCATGCTGCCTAGCTCTTTTAGTTCTCTGTAAATTTGACTCGGTTCTTTACTCGTTGAAATAACGTTTCATACCATCTCAACTTGCAAAGTTTCATGTTGTTTTCTTCTTCCTTTCTGGTTGCTACACTTTTTTGTCAGGCAGTGTAAATCCTATTAATCTGATTGGTAATATAACTTATTCATTTTCATCACCAGTATCCCGACCATAGAGAGTGAAAAAGTGAGGGCGTGAACCTGCTAATCATCGAATTAGGCGACAATGTCTGGATTTAAATCCCAGAACTGTTCACAGTGGCTTCACTGTCGATGGTGAACCGACCGTCGCTTGCGTACCTTAAATTCGGGGGTCCCCTTGGTGCTATATGAGACGAACAGGCAATTTGACAGCACTGAGCGTCAGTTTCAGTCTTTTTTTTTTTGTTGTCATCACAAACATCACAAAATTACATGTATGCCTACGCACTGTCATGAAAGTTAGAAAAAATTTCCCGTTTAGGTGGATGAAACCGTATGAAAACAGTCGTAACTCAACGGTAGCATATCACGTAGGCCAAAGCTAAGGAGAAGTTTCAAGTAGATTTCAGAGAGCATAGCTACAGCCTAGTGCTAACACTAGGTTTGAAAATCATGAAAGAAGGTTGTGTGCGTGTAAGAAACCTAGAGAGACCGGAAGATTTCAGACAGATTATATAATAAGACAGATTTCGAAACTGGGTTTTAAACTGCAAAAGATTTCCAATGGCAGACGTGGACTCTGATCATAATTTAAGTGTTATGTAACTGAAGAAATAGCGGGAAGGTAGGAAACTAAGGAGCTGAGACTTGATAAATTAAAAGAACCAGAGATTAAGAGCCAGAAAAGGAGCATAAGGCGACGATTGATTGAAACAGGATAAGGAACACACAGTAGAAGACGATTGAGTAGCTTCAGGAGATGAAATAGAGACGCCAACTGAAACAGTAAAACGAGAAGTGACAGTAGAAATCCTTGGATAACACAAAACATATGTAACTGAATAAAGGAGAAAATTTAAAAATGCAGTACATGAAGCAGGCAAAATAGATGGCAGACGTCTAAAAAATTAGACTGGTACAAAGGGCAAAATTGCTAAGCAGAAGTGGCTAGACGGCAGATGCTAGGCTGTAGAAGTGTACGAGGCGAGAGGAAGGATAGATGCCTCCTACAGAAAGTTAACTTCTGGAGAAAAGAGAAGCACCTGTACAAAAATCAAGAGCTCAGACAGATTAATAGTACTAACCAAAGAAGGGAAAGTTGAGAGAGATACACGGGTTATACGAGGGAAAAAAAACCTGAAGAAGATACTATAGAAAGGAAAAAGGAAATATCTCAAGACGAGAGAGGAGATGTGATACTGCGAGAAGACAGAGCACATAAAAGGCCGAAGTCTAAAAAGTCGCTGGCGTTGACGACGTTACCTCTGAATTATAAGGAGAGCCAGCCATGACAGAACTATTCCAGAGCCGGCCGAAGTGGCCGTGCGGTTAAAGGCGCTGCAGTCTGGAACCGCAAGACCGCTACGGCCGCAGGTTCGAATCCTGCCTCGGGCATGGATGTTTGTGATGTCCTTAGGTTAGTTAAGTTTAACTAGTTCTAAGTTCTAGGGGACTAATGACCTCAGCAGTTGAGTCCCATAGTGCTCAGAGCCATTTGAACCATTTGAACTATTCCAGCTGGTGCGCAAAATACATGCGACGGGAGAAAAACCCTCAGATTTCAAGAAGAATGTAATAATTTCAATTCCAAAATGGCAGACACTGGCATGTGTATTACCGTACCATCACTTTAAGATGTCGTGTTTGTGAAATACCGACATGAATTATCCGCAGAATAATAGGACGACTGGGAGTAGCCAACCTGTGGGAAAATCAGTTTGGCTACCAGAGATATCCAGGAACACACTGTAATGACAGAATCATGAAAAGTTGCTGGGAAAAGGTCAAAATCATCTAAGTATGAATATTTACTGTGAGCCTTGTAAGTTACGGAGAGATGTACAGTGCAAGCTGATTTCGTCTGTCCATTAATATGTCATACGCATCGAGTAACTGAAATGTTTCCTCTACATTGGGAAGCATTCCACTTACTACCGATGTGACGAGATTGTCTTCACACGTTAAGAATTACAGCGAATAGTAATGTCTGCACTTACAGAATTAGGTACATATTTCTTTGTTTCCTCCACTTCCAGATAAACATCCGGAAAAACTAAAAGACTTGTATCTGCAGAGTCAGTTCTCTGTTGTTGGCAAAAGCAATACTTAACGTAAAATCATTGGGACGTAGGTTGCTCTGCTAGGAAAGAGAATCCTGGGTCTTACTGCAGCTGGTCTTCGTATATGTGTATGTTGCAATAATAATCTGCAGAATTGGTGAGTCATCGTCGTTTATTCACGAAAGATACAAAACATTTCTATTGCCCAATTGTTCCAACAACACCAGCCTAAAACACAGCCTTAAACGCCAAACAAGGCAGAGTCCAGCGAACAGAAGACTTCCAGATTGAGAAGCGTTCCAGCCAGCACAAGAGTTCCAACGAGCAGAAGAGTTCCAGCAGTTTCGGATGAACGCGCCTATAGCGGATACTATGTAAGTGAGCATTATGTTCATTTTTAGATTTGGAGTGAGTTCCTTTACGATTTTAGGTAGTCTGTTTCATGTTCCATGGATCAGTTGCACGATTAATAGTAATGATCTGGAGTGAGGCATCTTGCATTCAGATTATACATTCATGCGTAAATACATGCTGATCATTTAGAAGTGTTTTCCGCTTTATCTTTTATCGCTTTAATTTTTTCCAGTCCTGATGTGAAGTATTAATTCCTAAACACCACGTTTTACACACTACAAAAAATGACTCATCTACAAAATGGAAGGAGTTGTAAACGAGAAACTTCTTTAGTTTTTCAAATTTAACTTTCCTGTACGTCAGACATTTTACATCATTGCGTAAGTGATCAAGAATTTTGGCGTCAGCATTATGTGCCCCATTTTGCGCCAAAGACAAACTTAATGTGGAATAATGAATGCCATTTTTTCTTCTGTATTTGTAATTATGTGCATCATTTTTCCCTTTGAACTGTAGTGAATTATTTACAACAAACTTCATGAGGGAATAAATATACACCGAAGCAGTTGTGAAAATGCCTAACTGGCTCAAATGGCTCTGAGCACTATGGGACTTAACATCTGTGGTCATCAGTCCCCTAGAACTTAGAACTACTTAAACCTAACTAACCTAAGGACATCACATACATCCATGCCCGAGGCAGGATTCGAGCCTGCGACCGTAGCGGTCACGCGGTTCCAGACTGAAGCGCCTAGAGCGGCACGGCCACACCGACCGGCAATGCCTAACTCCTTAAATAGATCTCTACAACATGGTACTGAGTGAGCACCACATATTATTGTTATTCTTGAGCAACGAAGACTTTGTTTCTTAAAGATTATTATTCTAGTGGCATTATTGAGTGAAAATACTCAAAATATGTTAACTTACTGGTTTGTCTCTCCCCAAGGTTTACAATGACTCGAACTGCAAATAAGGCTGAAATAAGTTGTTTCATTGTTCAAAAAATGTTTTTTTCCAGTTTAAATTATGATCAATATGGACACCACCCGAGCTGTTATTTACTTTTCACGTGTTACACTTACCATTGGCGTAGTACCTTTACATAGGCAGAAATGGATATGTTGGTTCTTTTTGAAATTAGGAGAGACCATTTGCAGAGAACCACTCAATTAAAATTTTAAGAAAATTATTTACGATTTTTTCTGTTGCTGTATGTACGTTTCAGTTGACTACAATACTAGCGTCATCTGCAAAAAGAAGTAATTGTGTTTTGTGGGTATTAGAACGAAGGCCGATTACATACATGAGAAAGAATATTGAACCTATGATTCAGCCTTGTCGAAACCCATAAGTGATTTTTTTCCCATTCAGAATAATCTCCCCTGCTTACATTGGCTGAATTACGAAGTATAATTTCCTCCATTATTTTGGTTAGATATGACATTATCCACTGTCTATACTATCATTTCCATAAAACAGTTTATCAAGGAAAATATTGTTTCAAGCAGTGTTATTTTGTTATTTAATGACTGCAAAATTTGGTGGGTGAATGTGTATATGGCATTCTCAGCTGAGCAACTCTTCTGTAACTTAAACTGTAATTTACTGAAGATATTATAGTCAGCAACGAAACGGGTTTGTAGTTATTGGCACGTCTACTATCATCTTTATTATAGAGGGGTTTAACAATGGTATGTTTTTATATTTCTGGAAAAATATCCTGAGCTAGTGGTGCATAACATGTTCCAAAAAAGGCAGCGATTATTACATGGAACAAGTCTTTAGCACTCTGTTGGAAACACCACCAAATGCTGATGACGTTTTATTTTGTGAGAGAATTTTTCTAATTTAAGAAGTATGTGAGAGATCTATATGATTGAGTTTTATGTGAGTTCCTTTTCCAACATATTGCTTTGAGTTTTCTCTTGAGCTGCTTGTCCATATACTTCCTGCTACATTCAATAAATAATTATTCATACCCGCTACTTGTGACTGACCATTTATAGCCCTTCCTTTTAAAACAGTAGTAATGTTATCCTACTCTGTGGCCTTTTGTCCTGTCTCTCCTTTCGCTGCATTCCATACAGAGTTAAGTCTACTAGTATCAGACACAGAACTTAATGTGAGGAAGA
The DNA here is from genome assembly GCF_023864345.2 of Schistocerca serialis cubense. Classification (NCBI taxonomy): domain Eukaryota; kingdom Metazoa; phylum Arthropoda; class Insecta; order Orthoptera; family Acrididae; genus Schistocerca; species Schistocerca serialis. The sequence continues at coordinate 311,859,218 of NC_064640.1, forward strand.
ACTTTCTGAGTGTACTTTTGGAACAGAGCATTGTATGGTAGAGAAACGTGGATTGTGGGAAAGCCGGAACTGTGGAGAATCGAAGCTTTTGAGATGCAGTGCTACAGAGGAAAGTCTGCAATAGTAATTACTGATATATGACATAATTCGCGTGTTCCTTGATTTTTAATAACTTTCCTTAGTAATTCTGAGTAGTTTTATAGCATGCAACTACTGAAGGCTCTCTACTTTTTCTTGCCAACTGATTACTCCCGTTTTCTTTTCACAAGACACTTTAACTGATCTAGTGATTCATTGTTATTTACGTGGCTGTTTAACATCCTTTCTGATCAGTTTACGAGGCAAGGTATTTTCAAATAATTATATGTATTTATCATGGAATAGCTTCAATTTTATGTCAACTCTTGGTTCATTATAAATTTTATCCCAGGCCATCAGCTGTAAACTATTCCTCAAAAAATTTGTCCTGAAATTATTAAATATTCCGATTTCCATCGAGGAGAATCTATAGTGTAAGGCACTATCTTATTCATCCTAACTAAATGCGCATCATGATCAGAAAGAGCATTTCTTGTTGGGTATATAGTAATTTTCTTGCTTTCAGCTTCATCGGAGAAAACATGACCAACCAGTCCTAATGTCATTATCCATCTGTTTTGGAAAGTTAATTACTAAGATCAAATTGTAGGATCCATATAAGATATCCACATAATTTCTCGTGCCACAATCCTTCAGAAATTCTACATCGAAATCACCACAGACCACTAACTGCTTGTTGCTCTCTAACATATAGTACAGTAACGAATCCATATGCCTCATAAAGAGTTTAAAATTTCCCAGTGGGTTTATATGTAGTTATTCCACACGCACACATTTATATGTGGTGACCTCTACAAAATCTACTTATTTCAGTGTTTTTGAACTTGTGTTCTGACTTAATGTATGTGTGAGGAGACTGTTTCCAAAATGAATTTTTCACTCTGTAGAAGAATGTGCGGTGATATGAAACTTACTGGCGAATTAAAACTGTGTGCCAGCTCCCGGAACTGTACATCTGGAGTACAGAGTATGGAAGTAATATATGGACTAGCAAACAGGACAAGGAGTACTAGAGCCTTTTCAAATTTGCTGCTGCAGAAGAAAAAAAACCTATGAAAAACTTTCACCTGAAGAGTAAATTGGTTTAGTGTGACTTGGAATAAGTCAGTCATGAAAAATGAATTATTAAGGATGTGGGCTGTAATGTGTGTACAGAAATGAGAAGCTGTGGACAGGATCGGAAGACAAAGGAACAGCTTCGGACCATATGAAAGACTGACAACTTAAAAATAAACAAACAAGAAAATCAGAAAGGGAGCTTAGATTCGTTCAGAATTGGTACACTTACCGTCTGAAGTAATATTTACTGAGCAGGAGTTTCTCTCGGAGCGGACTGCAATGTGAGTACAACATGCGGCGCGGTCTCCACCCCGACTGGCAAAGCACACCGGGTGCTGGCGGCAGTCAGATATGCCGACGAGATCTGCACGCTCCACGTGCTGGCTTTTGTGCGTCACTGCAGTTGGCAAATTATCGCAAGTACATCTCTCCACTCCAGCAGAGGTCGGACGGTCGGCGCTGCCACAGTTTATTTGCATATAATCTCGATCCTAATGCACAGTGGCTGGTCAACCACTAACTGGAGTAACCCCATTCCCAGAGTCTAGTTAGTATTGTCAGTCAACCTCAAAGGATCGCTAGTAACACTGACCCAGTGAGTCACATGTTCGCGCTAACTCGTATTTTTCCTGAATCGTGAATAGTCGCCGTGATTCATCTGCTCCAGGATTCAGTGACGCTGCGCAGCAGCCACCTGCAAAAAGTCTTTAATCTGTATTCTACAAATATCTGCGTCGGTATTAAGAATTCATAAATGTTTTTATGACAGTACAATTCAGTAAAGAAATTTGAGTTTTTGACCGATGAAGGTGACGTACAAACAGAGCTGATTTTTTTCAAAAGAATCATCGAAGATTCAGTAATTAGCAAACATAAAGCCACTACAGTGATGATGGTATGTATTTGACGTTCGTAATCATACCAAGTAATCCGTATTCGTTAGCCATAACGTTTTACTCCAATACCATGGTAAAACATAGGAAATTTCAGTAAGTCCACTTTAAAAGAAGTGTTAGTTAACAGTGGTAATACATATATAGTAACAAACATCACTGGGTAGTTTTTTGCATTGGGAATTTGAAAACAGCAGCAGATAACCAACTACAACGCTTTCAAAGGTGAAATACCACCTGCTTTCAGCACTGTCCTCCAGGAAACCAGGTTCCCAGCAATGCGGACCCCTGAACTCTGTGGCTATAGGAACCTTAGCGACTATAACAGGGTGTGTATATGTCCTGAACTCAGTATGCAGTGAACCTGTGCCCCTTCAAACCCCTCTTGAAGCTGTGGCTGTCACAATAAGGATGACACAGGAGATAACTCTGCAATGTATATCTTCCTCTAAATGGTGCAGAACCCCCGAATGTATTAGCTGCACTGATTGATCAACTCTCTAAACCTTCCCTACTTTTGGGAGATTTTAACACCCATAACCCCTTGTGGGGTGGCACCATGCTTATTGGTTGAGGCAGAGATGTCGAAACTTTACTGTCTCAGTTCGACCTCTGCCTCTTAAATACTGGGGCCCCCACACATTTCAGTGTGGATCATGGCACTTTCTTGGCCATTGATTTATCCCTCTGTAGCCCAGGACTTCTCCCATCTGTCGGCTGGAGAGCCCACGATGACTTGTGTGGTAGTGACCACTTACCCATCTTCCTGTCTCTCCCCCAGCTCCATTCCCCGGACGTTTACCAAGATGGGCTTTAAACAAGGCAGACTGGAAAGATTTCACTTCTGACGTCACCACTGAATCTCCCCCACATGGTACCATCGATGTGGTAGTCGAGCGGGTCACTAGAACGATCGTTTCTGCGGCAGAAAACATGATCCCTTGTTCTTTAGGGTGCCCCCGGCCAAAGTCAGTACCTTGGTGGTCGCTAGAAATCACTGCAGCAATTAAAGAGCGTCGGCGAGCTCTACAGCGACATAAGCGGCACCATTCCCTAGAGTACCCAAGAGCTTTTAAACGACTCCGCGCCCGCGTTCACCAGCTTGTAAAAAGACGGAAACAGGAATGTTGAGAGAGGTACGTTTCGGCCATTGGGTGCCACACGTCGTCTTTCCAAATCTGGACGAAGATCAGACGTGTTTGTGGGTACCAGACCCCGATAGGTGTCACTGGCATTAACATCAATGGCGTCTTATCTACCGACGCAAACGCAATTGCCGAGCACTTTACTGAGCACTACGCTCGAGCCTCCGCGTTCGAGAATCATCCCCCAGCATTTCGCACCCGCAAACGGTGGATGGAAAGGAAAGCCCTCTCCTTCATTGAACGTCACAGTGAACCCTATAATGTTTCATTTACAGAGTGGGAGCTCCTCAGCGCCCTTGCACATTACACCGACACGACTCCTGGGCTAGATGGGATCCACAGTCAGATGATCAAACATCTCTCATCCGACTACAAGCGACATCTCCTCGACATCTTCAAACGGATCTAGTGCGATGACGTATTTCCATCGTAATGGCGAGAGAGCACCATCATTCCAGTGCTCAAACCCGGCAAGAACCCGCTTGATGTGGATAGCTCTCGGCCCATCAGCTTCATCAACGTTCTTTGTAAGCTGTTAGAACGTATGGTAAGTTGGCGGTTGTGTTGGGTCCTGGAGTCATGTGGCTCCATGCCAGGGCGGTTTCCGCCAGGGCTGATCTACCACTGGTAATCTTGTGTCCCTCGAGTCTGCCATCCGAACAGCCTTTTCCAGACTCCAGCACCTGGTTGCCATCTTTTTTTATTTACGAAAAGCTTACGACACGAACTGATGACATCATATCGTTGCCACATTATGTGAGTGGGGTCTCTGTGGCCCGCTCCCAATTTTTACCAAAAATTACCTATCGCTCTGTACTTTCAACGTCCAAGTTGGTGCCTCACGGAGTTCCCCCATAGCCAGGAGAATGGGGTCCCGCAGGGCTCTGTATTGAGTGTATCTCTATTTTTAGTGGGCGTTAACGGTGTAGCAGCAGCTGTCAGATTGTCAGTCTCCCCTTATCTGTATGCTGACGACTTCTGGATTTTGTACTGCTCCTCCAGTACTGGTGTTGCTGAGCAGTGCCATCCACAAGGTGCAGTCATGGGCTCTAGCCCACGCCTTCCAATTTTCAGCCACAAAGTCGTGTATCATGCACTTCTATCGGCGTCTTACCGTTCATCTAGAACCAGAACTTTACCTTAATCACGATGCACTCACTGTAGTGGAAACATATCGATTCTTAGGACTGGTTTTCGACGCCCGATTGACGTGGCGTCCTCATCTTCATCAGCTGAAGTGGAAGTACTGGCAGCACACCAATGCCCCCCACTGCTTGAGCAACACCAACTGGGGTGCAGATCGCTCTATTCTGCTTGTTCAATCCCACCTTCACTGTGGGAGTCTGGTTTATGGTTCGGCGGCGCCCTCAGCGTTGCGTTTACTCGAGCCAGTGCGCCACTGTGGCGTTAGACTGGCAATGGGAGCTTTTAGGACGAATCCCGTGACCAGCGTCCTGGTGGAGGCCGGAGTCCCTCCATTGCAGGTTAGGCATGCACAACTGTTCGCCAGTTACGTTGCACACATTCATAGTTCTCCTGGTCATCCGAATCATCTTTTGTGTCCGAAGTGGCGTCCTTGCCTTTACCACCTATATTTGAGGCCCATTAATGTACACCTCCATGATGTACACCTAGGCCGAAGTTTCACCTGTACCTTTCACATGGTCCTAAGGACTCAGTTAGCCCCGCGGCTCTCCACTGTCACTTCCTCTCGATTCTTGACATGTACAAGTGGTTTACACCAACAACTCGATGGCTGATGGTCATGTTGGATTTGCATATGTTCATGGAGGACATATTGAACAGCACTCCTTGCCAGATGGCTGCAGTGTTTTCATTGCAGAGCTGGCGACCATTTCTCGTGGTCTTGAGCTCATCCGCTCATGCCCTGGCGAGTCGTTTCTTCTCTGTATTTACTCCTTGAGCAGTCTAAAAGCCATCGACCAGTGCTATCCCCGCCATCCTTTGATAGCGACCATCCAGGTGTCCACCTACGCCCTGGAACGGTTCAGTCATTCCGTGGTGTTTGTGTGGACCCCATGCCACGTCGGGATCCCAGGAAATGAACTTGTCGACAGGCTGGCCAAACAGGCTACACGGAAACGGCTTCTGGAGATCGGCATCCCCGTAACTGACCTGCGATCATTATTGTGGCACAAGGTTTTTCAGCTTTGGGCGATGGAATTGCATAATCTTAGTACGTACCACAAATTGTGTACCATTAAGGAGACTATGAATGTGTGGAAATCCTCCATGCAGGTCACTCACAGGGACTCTGTGGTTCTCTGCCGGCTCCATATTGGTCATTTGTGGCTAACACATGGCTACCTCCCCTGTTGCAAGGACCCACCTTGGTGTCACTGTGGCTCATATATGACTGTCGTCCACATCTTGCTGGACTGCCCACTTTTAGCCCCTCTGCGGCAGACTTCTAACCTTCCCACCATCCTACCTTCGGTGTTGGGCGACAATGCCTCAACAGCTGATTTAGTTTTATGTCTTATTCGTGGTTTTTTTTTTATCGTACCATCTAAGGGTGGGCATTTAACCTTCTCTCCGAGGCCGTCACCCTCCCTCCAGTTTAACTCTGTCGCACTTTCTTTGCGTTTGTTTGCCTTGGTGGTCGTCTTTTCCCTACATGTGTTCATCTCGCCTTGTCGTTTTGGGGTTGACATTTTATTCCGTTGCAGAGTGGCTGGCTCATCCTCTTTTATTATTGTGATCAGCCAGCCCAAACCATCTGCTCTATGGTTTTAATACCCTCTTCTACTTTCCATTGTCATGTATGTTTTTCCCGTTTTTTGTACATTCCATTCGTTTTCATTTTAGTTGTGGTTCCCTATTCCCTTTCCCCCTTCTACTTTCTTAAACGTACTTTAGGTGTTTTTGTACCTTGATCCTTGCTTGTGTCAGGAAAAAGGGACTGATGACCCTGTAGTTCGGTCCATTGCTACCCCAAACCAACCAACCAACCCATCACAACGCCGTCAGGCGACATCCAACCTCTCTGTAGGCAGTGGTCATAATGTTTTGGCTTATCATTGTATATAATTAAGACGAGGACAGCCAGTGATCTCTTCAGTACTGGTGCATACTGGGCTCAAACTCTTACGGGAATCGTCGAAACGCCGCGAGTAATGAGTATAATGGGCAAGGGGCACTACATTAGTAGTTTGTGGATAAGTTGAGAATTTGGATCTGACGGGAGGGTAATCCGTGCAGTTCTGATGGCCACTGTGTCTGGATAGCTTAGTGGTCAGCGCATTTGCCTAGTAATCAGGAGACCCAGAATGGAATGCCGGTGCATCACAATTTCTCAACTTTCCTCATTGATTTAAATCAATGCCCACTCGCAACCCATTTCTATAATTCCTTTGTGTCTTAATATCGTAATAGTTTTAATGTCAAGTTTGTGTCTTTTGTAAATAAACATGTAAAATAATGTGTTTCATTTGATCCCATTGCGAAAACGTATTAAATAATTTTGACCAGTTGTAGAGTGAAAATACTCTTATGTGCGGTGTAAACGAGGTAGAGACTTCGGCGCAGCACGATTGGATTGCCTTGCAGGGGCCGAGCGACCGCGACCGGGTTACGTCTCCGGCTTGACGTCACTGGGCAAGCTACGTGTGGTCCGCTGGCGCGGCCAATAGCAGACATCGCGCGGTATTGATCTCACCTGGCACAGGGAACGCCGTGATGACGAAGGCGGTTCCTCCAGGGGGTGGCTCTTTCATTGCACTGTCCGTGACAGATATAGCGTAACAGTCAACATCGACTGTTTCCAAATGAATCCTGCTCATGTTAACAAACTGAAGACATCCAAGCCTAACCAAATGTGTTTACTTTTTGCCCACCTGGACGAAGTTGCCTAACTTCATGTATCCCTGTGGTAGCTCCTTGAATGTATGTTCCAAAGATTGGAGTTCTAGTTCAGGAGAAGATAGAAACACACACATACCACCCAGTTTACTGCCTAACAATTTACATCCGATAATGTGGACAAAAAGCGGAGTTCGCGTATTTCAAGCGTTGACCATTTGAAGTGTGAATGAATCAATCGTATGTTCAGCACGTGTCCAGAAGAAACAGGTGCGTGCAAAGAGAAATTAAAACCTCATTCACTATTTTATTTATTCGAATCAGAAACAAATACTTGATAATTAGCATAACAGAGAAATGAAGGAAAGAATTATCAAGCTACACTGCTCTTCACAAAAATCTTGCAGCTTCAACCGCACCCAGTATCACCAGCAGATTATCTTCTATGCAAGATGGACGGTATAATTGACAGTAAAATAAGTGCTTCATGGTCTGCGGTTCTCCGCACACAATTGGTGGTATCCACAGGAAAATGTCATTTCTGGAAGTTACTCTTGGATCTACCGTTTGCAGAACGAAACCGGTTCAGTGATCTCAATACGATCCAATTCTGTTCACACCCAGGTGGATGGGTTTCCGAAGCGGGAGGCCAGGTTGAATTATTCTCAAGTCGACAATACACGATTGATTTTTTGTTGTACCTGCTATATTTTGCAAGCCAGAAGTGGTCTTGAGGAATCTTCTTCTGCATCTCAGCCTTGGGCAGCTGGAATGTGCCCATGTACTGCATGGTTTTCTTGATGAGCCTGATTTGTTCTCCCCGCATTGGCAGCTACTTCACGACGAATATCTGGTGGCGCTATGCCAGCGAGCTGTTAGTTTTACCGCCTTATTTAGTTGGGGTGTGTTGCGCAGTAGGTGGTGTAATAAAGTACATGAACATGTCACTCCCAGAGTAAGAGAGAAGGTGCCCGCCCGGCGAGCCGCGCGGTCTAACGCGCTGCTTCCCGAGTGGGAAGACGTGACGGTTCCCGGCACGAACCCGCCCGGCACATTAGTGTCGAAGACCGGTGTGCCGTCCAACCTGTGGACGGTTTTTAAAGCGGTTTTCCATCTACCTCGGCGAATGCGGGATGGTTCCCCTTATTCCGCCACAGTTACACTATGTCGGCGATTGTCGCGCAAACACTGTCTCCACGTACGCGTACACCATAATTGCTAAACATTTGGGGTTACACTCGTCTGGTATGAGACGTTCCCGGGGGTTGACTGGGACCGAACCGCACAATAACCCTGGATTCGGTGTGGGGCGGCAGTAGGGTGGGTGGACTGCTGTGGACTGCTGTGGCCTGTTGTGGGGTTGTGAACCACTGAGGGCTACGGTGGGACGAAGCCTTTCCGTCGTTTCTAGGTCCCCGGTTTAATACACAATACAAGAAAGAAGGTTGGTTTTAGAAAATTATCTTAGTATCTTATACCAAGCTCTAAAATATTCGAAAACAATGTTGCGTGGTCTAACATACAAAATCAAGAATGACAAGGCATTTCAGGATCTTGTGATTGAATTAGAAAACATAGATCAGAACACTAAGCACATCACTAGCCACGTCCACCAATTTACTGCTGAGTTTTGAGGTCTCTTTAAATTATGTGAAAAAAGAATACATATGACACTAATTTAAATGAAAGCCAATCATTCAGCACTGTGCTTTAACATTTAACCAAGTATACTTTGAAATAATGTTGCCATCGCCTAAATGTTTATCATATTCGGTTCCGAAGATAATGCTTCGTACAGCAAATCGCCAAATCAGCTCTATCCTACTGGCTTTATGATTTTTTTTTCAAACTAAAGAGAAATCTACATGATTCCTCACTTTCCTAAGTACGTCGCTCACATGAATTGACGATAGAGGAACACATCAGAATTGAGAGACGTAGCGCATTCTTTAAGCATCATGATTAACTATGCTCACAGCCTTCATGGAAAATATTTGCGGTTGCCTACGTAACCATGATTGTACCCAGGTATGCAATTCTCCATCCGAAGCATCCTGATACACTAATTTCTTCCTTCAGAGCATCAAAACTGGGGAAATCGCATGGAGAGAGATCGGGACTGTATGGAGGATGTGAAAATTTTTCCCAGTGAAACGCCTCAGCATATTCGGAACAACTTGGCAACATGGGGGCCTACCCGGAGTTGCCTCGCAGTGAGATCAATGTGTTAAGTTATGGCGATTACTTTTAAAATAATGAATAGTTTACTTAATTTCTGCATCTTTCTGGTTTTCATTTGACTGTCCCTACACGATTAAATTCCTTATCTGATCATCCAGATTTATGGTTTCTTTAAATCACCTAAGAAGAGTTTCTGGATAGTTCATGAGACAAGGCCAAGATATCTCCTCTATTATCATGTGGTATGTACAACGGCAATGTTCGCAGTATTTTAAAACTGAACTTTCATTTTCTTCCTTCCAGAGCTGGACACCTTAACGCTACTTAGTGCTCCAAACGAGGGATCTCACATTTTGAAAGGAATCTCGACGTGGTATAACTCACTGCATTCGTTCTGGAAAAAATCGCTTTACGTGTTACTGTACGCTAGTGTAAATGTGTTAAGTTTGAACGAAACTCCTTTGAATGCAGCTACCTTGTGCTGAATAGATACTACAGATGCCAAAGCTACAATGACAACTGCTCAAGAACAAACTATACTGCCTGACAAAAAAAGTGATGCACCCAAAAGAGAAGGAAGAAACGGAACGGAAACTGGCGGGCTGAGAGGGTGTGCGATGTTATTTCAGTGATTACGATATCGAGACAAATTAAAAAAAAAAAAACTTGGCAGTGTGGTTCCACTTTTGACAGTGACGTTGCACGCCCTCTGACCTAGATGAATGCACTGATTCGGTTGGGAAAGGTGTCGCAATGTTGTATCCTGTAATGAGGTAATCTGCCCACCACTGTTGTAACAGGTCTTGACCCCTGGATATTGCCACTGGGACGGTGTTCACGTACTAGCTGGTCCCACACAAGTTTCTTTGGAAACGGATGTGAAAAAGGGGGGGGGGGGTGGAGGGAGGGTTGGCTTGTTTGGGGGAATGGGGGAAGAGACCAAACAGCGAGGTCATCAGTCTATCGGTCTCATCGGATTAGGGAAGGATGGGGAAGGAAGTCGGCAGTGCCCTTTCAAAGGAACCATCCCGGCATTTGCCTGGAGCGATTTAGGGAAATAACGATGTGAAGGGCTAACGATGTGGATGGAGCACAATACGGCGATCCTCCTTTTGGTAGTCAGACGTGGTCGATCGACACATTGACGACGAGTACGCCTGCCTTCACGTTCCCATGCACCTAACATCAGGCCACCGTCACATACAAATGCTCTACAAAACTTGATATTGCACAATTCGACTAGGCACCCAAATGGAGGCCCACGATGAGATTCCTTTCGAAATCTGTCGGATGCTTATAACGCCGTCCATCCTGTACCCAATCCTCAACTCAACCAGCTCCCTTTCGTGCTCTGTAGGAGTGAATGTGTATCAGGCCCTGATCCGGCCCAGTAATGGAATATGCATGCCCTGTCTGGGGATACGCGGCAAAGCAGCACCTGGACAAACTCCAGAGGCTGCAGAACCGCGCCCTCAGGAGGGCGCTGCATCTACCCCTCGGATTCCCTACCGATGATCTGCACGCTGCAGCTGAAATCCCACTCCTGAGAGAGCGTTTCCAAGATCTGGCAAGGGCCTTCTATGAGGGCTCTCCCAGATCAGGAAACGTTCTCATCCACTCCCTAGGTCGGTATGATATGTCCCGGGACAAGCACAAACGACGATTAAGTCGAAGAGAAATTCCCAATATCCAGTCCCTAATCCTGATACAAAAGGCTACAAACTCGCCCACACACTTCCCCAGAGAGGGGAAAGTATAAGATGAGAGTGAGATGGAGCATAATACGGCGATCCTCCTTGTGGTAGTCAGACGTGGTCGATCGGCACATTGACGACGAGTACGCCTGCCTTCGCGTTCCCATGCAGCCTGACATCGGGCCACAGTCACATCCAACTGTTCTACAAAACTTGATGTTGCACAATTCGACTAGGCACCCAAATGGAGGCCCACGATGAGATTCCTATCGAAATCTGTCGGATGTTTATAATGCCGTTCCACACTTGTTCGCTGCATCTCCGTGTCCTTCACAGTGATCACACATCTGACGTTCACACCCATTATGCACTGAGGTGGCAAAAGTCATGGGATAGCGATAGGCACATTTACAGGTGGCGGTAGTATGACGTACACAAGGGATAAAAGGGTAGTGCGTTGGCAGAGCTGTCATTTGTAATCAGGTGATTCATGTGAAAAGGTTTTTGGCGTGATTATGGCTGCACGACGGGAATTAAGACTTGGAACGCCGAATGCTAGTTCGAGCTAGAAGTACTAAACTATCCATTTCAGAAATCGTTTGTGAATTCAATATTCCGAGGTGCATTACCTCTCACCAAGGACAACGCAGTGACTGAGTGTCTTCACTTGACGAGCGAGAGCAGCTCCGCTTGTGTAGAGTTGCAGTGATAACAGACAAGCGATACTGCGTGTAGTAACTGCAGAAATCAATGTGGGACGTACGACGAACGTATCCACTAGGACAGTGCGGCGAAATTTGGCGTTAATGGGCTATGGCGGCAAAGGATCGACGCTAATGCCTTTGCTAACAGCACGTTGCCTGCTGCTGTGCTTCTACTGGGCTCGTGACCATACCTGTCCGGTCCTAGACGATTGGAAAACATTGGTCTGATCAGATGAGTCCCAACTGCAGGTAGTGAGAGCTGATAGTAGAGTTCGAGTGTGGCGCAGACCCACGAAGCCAAGGACACAAGTTGTCAACGAGACACTGGGCAAGCTGGTGGTGGCTCCATAACGGTGTATTTGCATGGAATGGACTGGGTCCTCTGGTCCAACTGAAACGAACTATGTTCGGCTGCTTGGAGACCATTTGCAGCTATTCATGTACCTCATGTTCCCAAACAGTGGAACTTTTATGGATGACAATGCTCCGTGTCACTGGGCCACAGCTATTCGCGATTGGTTTGAAGCACCTTCTGGACAATTCTAGCGAACTATTTGGCCACCTGCCCGCATCTCGTGGTCGTGCGGTAGCGTTCTCGCTTCCCACGCCCGGGTTCCCGGGTTCGATTCCCGGCGGGGTCAGGGATTTTCTCTGCCTCGTGATGACTGGGTGTTGTGTGATGTCCTTAGGTTAGTTAGGTTTAAGTAGTTCTAAGTTCTAGGGGACTGATGACCATAGATGTTAAGTCCCATAGTGCTCAGAGCCATTTTTTTTTGTTTGGCCACCCAGATCGCCCGACATGAATTTCGAAAATTTATGGGACATAATCGAACGTCAATTCCTGCACAAAATCCTGCATCGGCAACACTTCCCAATTATGCGCGGCTGTAGAGGCAGGATGGCTCAATATTTCTGCAAGGGACTTCCGACGACTTGTTGAGTCCATGCCACGCCGATTTCAAAAATGGCTCTGAGCACTATGGGACTTAACTTCTGAGGTCATCAGTCCCCTAGAACTTAGAACTACTTAAACCTAACTTAACCTAAGGACATTACACACATCCTGCCCGAGGTAGGATTCGAACCTGCAACCGTAGTGGTTGCGCGGTTCCAGACTGAAGCGCCTAGAACCGCTCGGCCACAACGACCGACCCACGCCGATTTGCTGCACTATGACAGAGAAAACGAGGTCCGACACGATATGAGGAAGTATCCCATGAGGTGTATCCTCTACCAGGTATTGCAACAATACTAAGCACGAACAACACTAAAATACTTTGTTGGCCATTCTACCTGTCACAGAGAGTTGCAGGTCTGATCATTTACAAAGCCACCGTTGGTGTGTATATGTACGAAGTTGCACTCATAGGTCACCATTTCTTCTGGGTGGTTTGTCAGGCAGTGTGCATCATCAGATTGTAAGATGTCATTTTAAGTAATCAGGTAATTCAGGCCATATTTATTACTATCGAGATGATGGTTTACGTTTTCGTGTGCTGAAAAACTGCGAAATACTCTACTAACGAAGATTAGCAGTAAGACAGTCCTTAGAAGAGGTAATTAGGCTGTGTTCTGTTAGAAGCCGTGGCCAATGTCAAGAGAGAAGAGAGGGACAGGGGAGAGGGACAGGGGAGAGAGAGAGGGGGGAGAGAGATAGAGAGAGCGGGAGAGGGAGAGGGAGAGAGAGAGGGAGAGAGAGAGAGAGAGAGAGAGAGAGAGAGAGAGAGGGGAGGGGGGATGAAACTGCAATAAAGAAAAAAATTTAAAAAATAAAGATTCGCCTGTCTTTTTTTGTCAGCTACGCAGACGACATAAAACGTTGATATAGTAATTAATTAATTGAGGCATTTTACTGTAGAAGCATCCATAGTTCTATGTGCTTTTTTTCGAGCAGCTGTTTAAAATTAATTATCTAGAATATTCGACGAAGATTTTGTTTCATTATCTCAGTGCTAGAGGTCAGGGCAACGGTTTCTTGATGCGTGTGCGCGCAGTGCTTCTCATAGAGTTTAATTTAGTGGGGGCTTTTGTGTAGGCCAGCTTAGGTGGAGCATCAGCAGTTGGTTCAGTAATAGGCTGACTAACATACAAGGTTCCATGTGTGTTATTCCGACTTTGGCAACAGAAATACAGTAATGGAGTACTGAAAAACTTGAAACTATCAACACTGGTGCTTAATCCTCTGAAGCTAGAATAAGAAAGGGATGCCAGTGATTTATTTAAGCACGTGGATAATGGATGTAGTTCGTGGTTACACAGTACGCTTAAAGAATCACAAGCAAACACACGTTATTTAGAAAACAGACACCCATGGAGGACAGGAAGAAGAAGAAGAAGAAGAAGTGATAATAGAAGACAGTCAAAAACTTCTTCAGTAACTAGAAGCTATACCAGAGAAACTGTCCTTCATAATCTTCGGAATATAGCACAAAGCATCATAATTTATGGAACATAGGACAAAGCAGTGCTATTTTATTTGTATACTTGTATTTTGTTATCAATTTCCTTTCTGTTACTTTATTTCTGTGCCTTTCTGACGGTTCCCTAATTGTAGGAATTACTACGAATAGCATTATTGTTTTGTTTTAATGTGTTATGTGGGTTAAAATAATATTTGATGTTTGCTCATTGTAATCTTCTGGCATAGATCTATGAGAAAAGGGCCTGTGAATGTTTGAGAAACATCATTTTCCACATTAGAAACAAAGGTTGAAATATCTTGTACTACGGAAAGATTTACTTAATAGTAGTACTGATCCCATGAAGCACTCCGTCTTCAGGCCACAAGTGGCCCATCCGGACCATCCAACCGCTGTGACATCCTTAGTTGAGGATGTGGATAGGAAGGGTGTGGGGTCAGCACGCTGCTCTCCCAGTCGTTGTGATGGTTTTCTGTGACCGGCGCCGCTACTATTCGGTCGAACAGCTAGTAGCTCCTCAATTGGCATCACGAGGCTGAGTGTACCCCGAAAAATGTCAACAGCGCATGTCGGCCTGGATGGTCACCCATCCAAGTGCAGGCCACACCTCACAGCGCTTAACTTAGGTGATCTCACGAGAACCGGTGTATCCACTGTGGCAAGGCCGTTGCCCCTGATCCTATTATCCATATGCCATATCGGCAGTCATTTTTCCCTTGTTCTGTTCGGGAGTGGAACAGGGAGAGAAGATGCTAGTTGTGGTACGAGGTACCCTCCGCCACGCACCGTATGGTGGATTGCGGAGTATGTATGTAGATGTAGATTAAGATATACTTGTATATCAGAATCAGGTTGTTATTCAAATACATTAAATGTAACAATTGAATTGTCCTACCTCAAATAAGCATTCTGTCCTGCGAGCCTTTCTTCCGAAGAATGCATAAGTTATTCTTCTGTACAGGCAAAACATGAGCCTAAGAAATAAGTTTCTATCTCGGAATATAAGGTCAGCTGCGTTTAAATCTAGACGATTATTTCATCTGTCCGTTGGAGAACTTTATTCAAAGTAGGAATAAGAATTTTGTGTGTGTGTGTGTGTGTGTGTGTGTGTGTGTGTGTGTGTGCATTTGTTTGTAAATATTAAATGTGGAAGGGCATTGGTCTAGCTTAGCGAAGTCCGACAGACAGAAGTGTTTTTGACGATTGGATTGTACAATCAAATTTTCATAGGAGAAATTTTATTTGGTAGAGTGGAGAAAACTGTTCTTTACGATATCTACAGCTACATCATACTCCGCAAGCCACCTAATGGTGTGTGGCGGAGGATACTTTTTGTACCAATAACTAGATTGTGGGAACAATGATTGTCGGTATGCCTCTGTATAGGCTCTAATTTATTGACTTTTCAACCAGCAGTCATTACGCGAGACGTATATAGGAGGAAGTAATATGCTGTCCGACTCTTCCCAGAAAGCGCTCTCTCGAAACTTCAATGGTAAATCTCTCCGTTATGCACAACTCCACTCTTGTAACGTCTGCCAATTGAGTTTGTTGAGTATCTCCGTATCGCTCTCGAGCCGACTAAACGATCCCGTGACGAAACGTGCTGCTCTTCGTTGGATCTTCTCTATCAGTCGCCGGCCGGAGTGGCCGAGCGGTTCTAGGCGCTCCAGTCTGGAACCGCGCGACCCCTACGGTAACAGGTTCGAATCCTGCCTCGGGCATGGATGTGTGTGATGTCCTTAGGCTAGTTAGGTTTAAGTAGTTCTAAGTTCTAGGGGACTGATGACCTTAGCAGTTGGGCCCCATAGTGCTCAGAGCCATTTGATTTCTCCTATCAGTCCTATCTGGTAAGGATTCCAGATAGATGAACAATACTCAATAATGGATCGAACAAGCGCCTTATAAGCCACTTCCTTCGTGGATGAGCTACATTTCCTTAAGATTATTCCTATGGATGTGAGTCTGGCATATGCTTTTCCCAATATTTGTTTTACATGGTCATTCCACTTAAGGTCGCTCCGGAAAGTTACTCCTAGATACTTTACGGCATTTACTGTTTCCATCAGTTCGTCAACAGTGTAGCTGTACAGTAGTGGATTTCTTTTCCTATGTGTGCGCAGTATGATAAATTTATTTACGTTCAGGGTCAACTGCCACATCCTGCACCATTCATCAATTTTTTGGAGGTCATTCTGCAAATCGTTACTACCTTCTGGCGTTACTACTTTGTTATAGACAACAGCATCATCTGCGAACAGCCTTAGAGAGCATCCGACGCTTTCTACTAGATCATTTATGTATGTTGTAAACAGTAACGGTCCTGCGCGACTTTCGGCATAAATACCGCGACTGCACCTGGGCTCTTCAGTAGTTGTGTACTCACCTGATGATGGCCGGACGTCTCTGGGCCGAAATATCGTGGCAGAATGTCGACGGGATCCGGCTGCATACCCGGAAATTATTAGAAGAAGTAACGGTCCTATCACACTTCCCTGGGGTACACCGGAAATTGCCTTTGCTTCTGTCGATTTTGTTCGGTTAAGAGCGACGAGTTGAGTTCTGTCTGCTAGGAAGTCTTCAATCCAATTACAAATTTGCTCCGATACTCGATAAGCTCGTATTTTTTTCTCTAAAAGGCAGTGCAGAACGGTGTCAAATGCCTTCATTAAGTCAAGGAACACGGCATTAACATGAGCGCCATTGTCTATGGCACTGTCGACCTTGTGGGGGAACAGAGCGAGCTGAGCTTCACAGGATCTCTGTTTGTGGAATCCACGTTGATTTTTATAGGGATTTCCCTACTCCAAGAACGTAATAATTCTTGAGCCTAAAACATTTTTCGTAATTCTTCAATTACGTCAACGATATAGGTCTATAATTGTGTGCACCTGTCCTACGGCCCTTCTTAAAAACGGGAATGCCCTGCGCTTTCTTCCAGTCGCTAGGTACCCTTCGTTGCTCAGGCGATCTACGATAATTTACTGCTAGAAGGGGAGCAAGTTCTTTCGCATAACCTTTGTCGAGTCTTACAGTTATCTCATCTGGTCGTGACGCCTTTCCACTGCTAAGCGATTGTAGCTGTTTTTCTTTTCTGCGACCGGTTATTTCTAAGTTCGTACGACGAGTGGACGGGGGGACTGCGTTACGATCTTTCGCGCTAAAACAACTTTGGAAGTCCGAATTCAGTGTTTCGGCCTTCTCTCTGTCATCTTCCGTTTCGGAGCCAACATGGTCACTCAGTGAATGAATTGATGATTTTGACCCACTTACTGATTTCACATATTACCAAAACCTCTTAGGCTTTTTACTCACATCGGTTCACAAAGTTTTACTTTCAAAGTCATTGAATGCTTCTCTCATTACTCTTCTTATGCCCATTTTCGCATCGTCCAGCTTCTGTTTGTCAGCTAGATTTTTACTTCTCTTGACTCTGAGATGAAGTTCTCCCTGTTTACGTAGCAGTTTTCTAACACGGCTATTATAACATGGTGGATCATTCTCATCCCGTAAGACCTTACTCGGAACATATTTGTCTGGGGCCTGCTGCACGATTCCTTTTAATTTTTTCCATTTGTTTTCCACAGCTTCGTTCTCATCACCAAATGTTTGATGCTGACTGCTCAGATACTCTGAAATTTGTATCCTGGTACTTTCGCTAAGCAAAAGTATCTACCTATCTTTCTTAACATTCTTTGTAGACCCGTTGTCATAGATGGTGTTGTTGTTGTGGTCTTCAATCCTGAGACTGGTTTGATGCAGCTCTCCATTCTACTAAATCCTGTGCAAGCTTCTTTATCTCCCAGTTTTTACTGCAACCTACATCCTTCTGAATTTGCTTAGTGTATTCATCTCTT
Source organism: Schistocerca serialis cubense (assembly GCF_023864345.2). Lineage (NCBI taxonomy): Eukaryota > Metazoa > Arthropoda > Insecta > Orthoptera > Acrididae > Schistocerca > Schistocerca serialis. Next base: position 311,877,092 of record NC_064640.1, read on the forward strand.
GGTCTCCCTCTACGATTTTTACCATCCACGCTGCCCTCCAATACGAAACTGGTGATCCCTTGATGCCTCAGAACATGTCCTACCAACCGATCCCTTCTCCTAGTCCAGTTGTGCCACAAACTCCTCTTCTCCCCAATTCCATTCAATACCTCCTCATTGGTTATGTGATCTACCCATCTAATTTCAGCATTCTTCTGTAGCACCACATTTCGAAAGCTTCTATTCTCTTCTTGTCCAAACTATTTATCGTCCATATTTCACTTGCATACATGGCTACACTCCATACAAATACTTTCAGAAACGATTTCCTGACACTTAAATCTATACGCGATGTTAACAAAATTTCTCTTCTTCACAAACGCTTTCCTTGCCATTGCCAGTCTACATTTTATATCGTCTCTACTTCGACCATCATCAGTTACTCTGCTACCCAAACAGCAAAACTCCTTTACTACTTTAAGTGTCTCATTTCCAAATCTAATTCCCTCAGCGTCACCTTACTTAATTCGACTACATTCCATTATCCTCGTTTTGCTTTTGTTGATGTTCATCTTACATCCTCCTTTCAAGACACTGTCCATTCCGTTCAGCTGCTTTTGCAGGTCCTTTGCTGTCTCTGACATAATGACAATGTCATCGTCAAACCTCAAAGTTTTTATTTCTTCTCCATGGATTTTAATACCCACTTCGAATTTTTCTTTTGTTTCGTTTACTGCTTGCTCAATATACAGATTGAATAACATCGGGGAGAGGCTACAACCCTGACTCACTCCCTTCCCAACCACTGCTTCCCTTTCACGCCCCACGACTCTTATAACTGCCATCTGGTTTCTGTACAAATTGTAGGTAGCCTTTCACTCCCTGTATTTTAGCCCTGCCACCTTCAGAATTTGAAAGAGTATTCCAGTCAACATTGTCGAAAGCTTTTGTCTAAGTCTACAAATGCTAGAAACGTAGGTTTGCCTTTCCGTAATCTACCTTCTAAGATCAGTCGTAGGGTCAGTATTGCCTCACGTGTTCCAATATTTCTACGGAATCCGAGGTCGGCTTCTACCAGTTTTTCCATTCGTCTGTAAAGAATTCACAATAATATTTTGCAGCCGTGACTTATTAAACTGATAGTTTGGTAATTTTCACATATGTCGACACCTGCTTTCTTTGGGATTGGAGTTATATTATTCTTCAAGTCTGAGGGTATTTCGCCTGTCTCATACATCTTGCTCACCAAACGGTAGGGTTTTGTCAGGACTGGCTCTCCCAAGGCTGTCAGTAATTCTAATGGAATGTTGTCTACTCCCGGGACCTTGTTTCGACTTAGGTCTTTCAGTGCTCTGTCAAACTCTTCACGCAGTATCATATCTCCCATTTCATCTTCATCTACATCCTCTTCCATTTCCATAATATTGTCCTCTAGTACATCGCCTTAGTATAGACCCTCTATATACTCCTTCCACCTTTCTGCTTTCCCTTCTTTGCTTAGAACTGGGTTTCCATCTGAGCCCTTGGATATTCATACAAGTGGTTCTCTTTTCTCCAAAGGTCTCTTAAATTTTCCTGTAGGCAGTATCTATCTTACCCCTAGTGAGATAAGCCTCTACATCCTTAGACTTGTCCTCTACCCATCCCTGCTTAGCCATTTTTGACCTTCCTGTCGATCTCATTTTTGAGACGTTTTTATTCCTTTTTGCCTGCTTCATTTACTGCATTTTTATATTTCCTCCTTTAATCAATTAAATTCAATATTTCTTCTGTTACCCAAGGATTTCTATTAGCCCTCGTCTTTATACCTACTTGATCCTCTGCTGCCTTCACTACTTCATTCCTTCTTCTATTGTATTTCTTTCCCCCACTCCTGTCAATTTTTCCCTTACGCTCTCCCTGAAACTCTGTACAACTTCTGGCTTAGTCAGTTTATCCAGGTCCCATCTCCTTAAATTCCCACCTTTTTGCAGTTTCTTCAGTTTTAATCTACAGTTCATTACCAATAGATTGTGGTCAGAATCCACATCTGCCCCTGGAAATCTCTTACAATTTAAAACCTGGTTCCTAAATCTCTGTCTTACCATTATATAATCTATCTGATACCTTCTAGTATTTCCAGGCTTCTTCCATGTATACAATAGATGGTATCAAAACCTTATGATCATTGATACCTTCCTCTACGTTAATTGATGCGGTAAGTTCAGGTCTGTTTGTTGCCAGGAAGTCTAAGACGTTACCCTCATAAGATGGTTCTCTAACTATCTGCTCAAAATAATTTTCGGACAAGACGTCGCCCCCTGCGGGTTCGGGGGTAAGAATAGGCCCGCGGTATTCCTGCCTGTCGTACGAGGCGACTAAAAGGAGTCTCAAACGATTTGGCCTTAATGTGATGGTCCCCTTTCGGGTTTGACCTCCATTTTTCCGAATTCCACAGAAGTACGAGCCTTTTGGGGAAGGACACCTTACGTGGTGCACCATCAGTCCTCTGTGCCCTACGACCTTGGCACTCTTGATCGTCTTGGCGTCGTACCTGCACCCTCCATCCCCCATTTTGGGCATAGACACCTGATGTTTTGTGTAAGTACCGCCCTTAGTGCGTCACCACCAGCACCCACGATCACAATGGACTACCCATGGCACCCAAAATCCAGCACGGTAGCCAGCCCGTTGTGGTGGGGTCGTCATGTACCCTCTAGGTTGTAGCCCCCTGACAACACAGGGATCGTACTGCCGATGCCTGAGCTGACACCTCCCCACGTAAGCCAAGGAGTAGATGCTCGTCACTCTGGGGCATCGGGACTCCCGGCAACGGCCATCCTGCCAGGTGGCCTTTGCTGTGGCTGGGTGGCGCCCGTGGGGAGAGCCCCTGGTCGGAGTGGGTGGCATCGGGGCGGATGCCCCGCAATGAAGCGGGTGAAATCTCAATCTGGTGGTCGTCCGACCGCCAATGTCTCTAAGCGTGGTAAGGTGGAATTTAACGCTGTGACATATAACCCGAAGTCGTTCCCTTCCCTAGCCACACCATGGGAGGAACGTAGGGCTGCAGACAGACAGGAGCCGTAATCGCCACGATACCTTGTATGCAGCAGAACTGATGGGGATTCGTTTTTGGGGACTAAGCCTCTTTTCTTCGTGCACAATCTCGAAGATAAGTTTGGGGAAGTGGCGTCTCTTTCCAAAATGAGGAGCGGGGCCATTTTGATACAAGTAGCTTCATCTGCGCAGTCCCAGGCATTACTCGCCTGTGAGAAGCTCGGTGACATCCCCGTTACTGTCACTCCCCATAAGTCCTTAAATTTGGTCCAGGGGATTATTTTTCATAAAGATCTTCTGCTACAGTCTGATGACGAGCTACGTGAGAACCTTGCATGACGAGGTGTACACTTTGTCCGTCGTGTCTTTAGGGGGCCGAAGGATAATAGGGTCGCTACCGGTGCTTTCATCCTGGCCTTTGAGGGCGACTGCTTGCCTGAGAAAGTCAAGGTCATGATATACCGGTGCGATGTCAAGCCCTATGTCCCGCCCCCTATGCGATGCTTCCAGTGCTGGAAATTCGGACACATGTCCTCCAGGTGCACTTCCAGCCCCACGTGTCGTGATTGTGGACGACCTCCACATCCTAATGCTCCATGTGCTCCGCCTCCCACCTGCGTTAACTGTGGGGAGCATCATTCTCCCTGCTCACCAGACTGTGCAGTCTATCAACGAGAGCGGAAGATACAAGAAATTAAGACCTTGGACCGTTTAAGTTACCACGAGGCAAAGAAGAAATTAGAACGACTCACCCCTACACCTCTGTTGAGGAGTTATGCTACCGTCACACTGCCGCCACCAGCTCCTGCACAGACTACCTTCTCTGTTGGCCCACAGAGAAATCAAGTAACGTCTGCCCCACCGCTGGGACAGGCCGCTCTCTCTTCTACTGCTCCCAAAACACCGAGTTTGGGAGCAGTGCGCCCCAAGCAACCGGGGACGTTAGTCCCCAACTCTCAGCCAGAGCGGCGACAGCCCTCTCCAGCTCCTCAGCCGGGGAAGCGACAGCTCTCTCTGGCTGCTCAGCCGGAGACGCAACAGCCTCCTCCGGCCTCACTTGTTCGGAAGGGATCCCTTAGGGGAGTCCCTTCCAAGGACTTCCCCAGTGTCTCACAAGACACTAGCCAGTGGCTGCAGAAGCCACCAGCTGCTGGTCGAAGGGCTTCACGCTCTTCCTCTGTTCCTGATAATGCGTCAGGAAAGCCCTCCCAGCATGCCAACCTTCCTCCCAAAGACAAGAGAGAGAAGAGGAAGCTCTCCAAGAAGGATAAGGACCCAGTGGTTCCCGCACCAACGCTCCCTGTCAGCTCAGCCTCTGAGGACGAGGTCGAGCTCTTTGCGTCCCCTGATGACCTGGATCTCGCCGTCTCTTCAGAAACGATGGCCGTAGTGACGTCCGTCGCTCAGTCGGTGGCAGCATGTGACCCTGCCAAGTAATTTGCCTTTTCAGTGCCTGCATGCCCCTACCGGACACGCTTTGTACAATCCTCCAGTGGAATTGTGGCGGTTATTTTAGCCATCTCCCTGAGCTATGACAGCTTCTAAGCCTGACACCTGCTTTCTGCATTGCCCTCCAGGAAACCTGGTTCCCGGCAATGCGGACCCCTGTCCGTCGTGGATACAGGGGCTATTACTGCAACCGTAGCACTTACAATTGTGTGTCAGGTGGAGCCTGCGTGTATGTCCTTACCTCTGTATATAGTGCTCCTGTGCCCCTTCAAACATCATTGGAAGCTGTGGCTGTCCGTGTAAGGACTACCCAGGACATAACTGTCTGCAGTGTCTATCTCCCTCCAGGTGGTACAGTCTCCCTGACCGAATTGGCTGCACTTGTCGCCCAACTCCCCACGCCTTTTCTTCTCCTGGGGGATGTTAACGCCCACAATCCCCTGTGGGGTGGAACGAAGGTTACTGGCCGAGGCAGGGAGGTCGAGAATCTCATCTCCCAACTCGACCTCTGCCTCTTAAACACTGGCGCTGCCACACATTTCAGTGTGGCGCATGGCACGTTCTCGGCCATAGATCTGTCGTTGTGCAGCCCAGGGCTTGTCCCATCGGTCCACTGGAGAGTCCACGAGGACTTGTGTGGTAGTGACCATTTTCCGATCTTCCTTTCACTACCACAGCGTCGCTCCCTTGCGCGCTCGCCTAGATGGGCATTTAGCAAGGCAAACTGGGACACGTTCTCCTCTGCTGCCACTGTTGACTCTCTCCCCCATGGTACCATCGATGTGGCGGTTGAGACACTGACTGCAGCGATTGTTTCCGCTGCGGAACGTACCATTCCTCGTTCGTTAGGGTGCCCCCGGCGAAAGTCGGTGCCTTGGTGGTCTCCAGAGGTCGCTGACGCCATTAAAGAACGTCGGCGGGCTCTTAAGCGACATAAGCGGCACCCGTCTTTGGAGAACCTCATTTTATTCAAACGTCTCCGTGCTCAGGTACGGAGGCTTATCAAACGGCGGAAACAGGAGTGTTGGGAGAGGTACGTTTCCAACATTGGTTCCCGTACTTCCCCCTCCCAGGTGTGGCTGAAGATTCGGCGCATCTTTGGATTGCAGTACTCTACAGGTGTCCCAGGGCTTACCATCAACGGGGCAGTATCCACCGATGCCCATGCAATCGCCGAGCATTTCGCACAGCACTATGTTCGGACCTCTGCGTCGGGGAATTACCCGCCTGCGTTTTGCGCACTCAAACGCCGGGAGGAAGGCAAACGGCTTTCTTTCGCCTCTCGCCACCCTGAGGCGTATAACGCCCCATTTAGTTTGTGGGAACTCCAGAGCGCCCTGGCACAGTGCCCCGATACAGCCTCTGGGCCAGATGGTATCCACAATCAGATGCTCAAACACCTGTCCCCGGACTGTCAGCGATGTGTTCTTGCCATCTTCAACCGCCTATGGGGTGATGGTGTCTTTCCGTCGCAGTGGCGAGAAAGTACCATCATTCCGGTGCTGAAGCCTGGTAAGGACCCGCTTACTGTGGATAGTTATCGGCCCATCAGCTTAACAAATACTCTGTGCAAGCTGCTGGAACGCATGGTGAGTCGACGGTTGTGTTGGCTGCTCGAGTCTCGGGGTCTTCTGGCTCCATGCCAGAGCGGCTTCCGTCAGGGCCGTTCCACCGCCGATACTTTGGTCTTCCTTGAGTCTGCAATCCGCACTGCTTTTTCCAGGCGCCAACACCTCGTCTCCGTCTTTTTCGACCTCTCCAGAGCATATGACACGACGTGGCGGCACCATATTCTCGCCACGTTGCACGGGTGGGGTCTCCGGGGCTCTCTCCCCATTTTTATTCAGAATTTTTTATCTGTTCGGACATTCCGCGTTTTAATTGGCACATCCCATAGTTCACTTCATATCCAGGAGAACGGCGCTCCACAGGGCTCTGTATTGCGCGTGCCCCTTTTCCTTGTGGCCATTAATGGCCTTGCAGCAGCAGTAGGGTCGTCTGTCTCACCCACGTTATATGCTGACGATTTCTGCATCTTTTTCAGCTCCTCCACCATTGGTGTTGCAGAACGTCGGTTGCAGGGAGCCATACGCAAGGCGCAGGCGTCGGCCCTAGCCCATGGGTTTGTTTTCTCCTGCGAAGACTTGTGTTATGCACTTTTGTCGCCGTCGCTCTGTCCATCCCCACCCTGAGCTCTATCTTCAGGATGCTAAGCTCAGGGTTGTTGACACTTACCGTTTTCTGGGATTGCTGTTCGATGCCCGGCTTACTTGGCTTCCACATATTCGTGAGCTCAAGCGCCAGTGCTGGCAGCATCTGAATGCCCTCCGCTGCCTCAGCAACACAACTTGGGGTGCAGACCGTAACACGCTGCTGCAGCTCTACAAAGCCCTTGTGCTGTCCCGACTGGATTATGGGAGTGTGGCGTATGGCTCAGCGTCGCCCTCAGCGTTGCAACTGCTGGACCCCGTTCACCACTGTGGGGTTCGACAGGCGACAGGAGCATTCCGCACCAGTCCTGTTAATAGCCTACTTGCTGAGGCTGGGGTTCCTCCGCTCCACATTCGGCGTCAAAAACTCTTAGCCAACTATGCTGCCCACGTCCGTTGTTCTCCCCGTCACCCTAACTACCGTCTCCTTTTCGCCGATGCGGCAGTCCATCTTCCACGCCGGCGGCCGCGATCAGGCCACGCAATTGGGATCCGTGTTCGGTCACTCCTTAGTGAACTCGAGTCTTTGCCTCTTCCATCTGCTTTTCAGGTCCGCCCACATACACCACCTTGGTGTATCCGTCGGCCGCGGCTTCAGCTGGACCTCTCCCAATGGCAAAAGGATTCAGTTCCTCCTGCAGTCTTGCGCCGCCAATTTCTTGCTCTCCTCGACGCATCCCGTGACTCGGAGGTTATCTATACCGATGGCTCGATGGTTGATGGCCGTGTGGGGTACGCTTACGCTCATGCGGACTATGTCGACCAGCGCTCCTTGCCGGACGGCTGCAGTGTTTACACCGCAGAGCTAACAGCTATTTTTTGTGCCCTTGAGCGTGTTCATACCAGCACTGGCGAGTCTTTTGTCATTTGCAGTGACTCTCTCAGTAGTCTCCAGGCTCTTGACCAGTGCTACCCACGCCATCCCATTGTTGTTGCCATCCAGGAGTCCGTTCATGCTCTTGAACAACGTGGCCGTTCAGTGGTGTTCATATGGACCCCGGGACACGTTGGGATAGCGGGCAACGAACACGCCGACAAGTTAGCTAAAGAAGCCATCCGCAAACTGCCGTTGGAGATCGGCCTCCCGGCAACTGATCTCCGATCGGTGTTACGCCGTCAGGTCTTTGGGATGTGGGCAGACGAATGGCGCACCCTGTCTGTACCCAAAAAGCTGCGGCGTGTAAAGGAGGCCACGACCGTGTGGGGTTCCTCCATGCGGGCCTCTCGCAGGAATTCTGTGGTTCTCTGTAGGCTCCGCATTGGTCACTCTTGGCTGACGCATGGTCATCTGCTGCGTCGAGAGGACCCCCCTCATTGTCGCTGTGGTGCGATTATGACGGTGGCCCATATATTGTTGGACTTTCCTCTTTTAACCGCCCTCAGGCGAACTTTTAATCTCCAGGGTGCTTTATCATCTCTTTTAGGTGACAATGTCTCTATGGCAGATCAGGTTTTAAGTTTTATTCGCGCAAGCGGCTTTTATAGATCCATTTAAATTTTTTTTTAACATCACCCTCTTTTGAGCTCTCTCTTTTAATTAGTTTTGTGTTGTGATTCGACTCCGCCCTAAACTTTTAGGCTGGAGGTTTTAACGTGTTGCAGAGTGGCTGGCTCATCCTATTATTTTCTTGATCAGCCAGCCACAGTCCTCTGCTGTGCAGTTTTAATTCCTTCTGCCTTTGTTCTCTATGTTGTTTTTGTTGCTGTGCTCTGTTTTCCGTGTTGTCTTACGATGGACTATGGGGCTTTTCTTCCCCCGGAATTTTTAGTTTAGTGCTTCGCCTGACTGGTGGATAGTTTCACTCTGCTCTGTGTTTTTATGAAACAAGGGCCCGATGACCTTTGCAGTTTGGTCCCTTTAATCTTTAACCCAACCAACCAATCGGACAAGACGTCCAGAACAATTTCACATAAATCCCTGTCTGTGGCACCAGTTTTGATAGCATGACACTCTCACTCTATACCTGCCTTGCAAGTTGAAGTCACGCCCTATTCCAAAGGCATGATCAGGAAAATTACTAATGATATTCTGCAAGTTCTGTCTGCAGCGCTCTACCCAGCGCTCCTGACCCAGGCCGTCTATAAAAGCTTCCGATTACCACCCTTGACCGATCTTTGATACTTCACGCAGATTAATTCACAATCGGAATCCGTAATAACTTCGCTAGATTTTATCGAATTGCTTACTGCAATAAACACGCCGCCACCGTTGGCGACTAACCTATCCTTAAGACACGTATTCCAATCTGAACTTAGGATTTCGTTGTCATTAACGTCCGGTTTCAACCAACTTTCTGCTCCTAATACTTTATGTGTTTTATAGCCTTCAGTAAGCAATACAAATTCTGGGACCTTCCCCTGGATGCTCCTGCAGTTTACTAAAATCATATTAACCTTTCCTATCTCTGATCTGCGATGACAAACGTTCTCTGAAGACATTGTGGCTAATTTACGAGGCAAGTAGTCTCTGATTCCAAGGGAGAGTTTTTCTAACCTAAAAAAGACTCATGTGCTCGCCACACGTACTCTGCTACCCTAGTAACTGCTTCCTGCGACAGCGGAGGCCGAGAAATTCGCATCCGTTACCGTCGCAGAGTCGTCTGAGCCTCTGGTTTAGGCCTTCCACTCTGTTCCAAACCAGAGGACCGCCATCAACCCTGGGAGCGGTGCAACATGTAATTTGGAAATTTGTGGTAAGGTTTTATGGGACCAAACTACTGAGGTCATCGGTCCCTATGCCTACACACTACTTAACCTAACGTAAACTAAATTATGCTGTGGACAACACACACACCCATGACCGAGGTTAGGACTCGAACCTCCGACGGGAGGAGCCGCACGGACCGTGACAAGGCGCCTCAAACCGCGCGACTAACCCGCGCGGCTGCTACGTATAGACAACTTAGTCTGCATCCCACGTGCGATGCTAGTTGCCTTCACCAAACCAGCCATCTGCCGAAAGGAGCCAAGGATGCCCTCAGAACCCAAGCGGCAGATGACATTCGTGCCGACATGTACCACTGTACACAGCCGGTTGCACCTAGTGCGCTCGATAGATGCCGGCAGGTCCTCTTCCACATCACGGACGAGAACCTCCAACAAAGATACCGAATGCACGCTGGCATTCTTTCCCGCCTTGCCTGTTCTTTCCCTTAGGTACTCAATCACCCGTCCAATATTGGAGCTCCCAATAACAAGCAAACCCACCCTCTGCACTTGTCCATTCGGGAGGACGACGGTTCAATCCCGTCTCCGGCCATCCAGATTTAGGTTTTCCGTGATTTCCCTAAATCGTTTCAGGCAAATGCCGGGATGGTTCCTTTGAAAGGGCACGGCCGATTTCCTTCCCAATCCTTCCCTAACCCGAGCTTGCGCTCCGTCTCTAATGACCTCGTTGTCGACGGGACGTTAAACACTAACCACCACCACCATCTGCACTTGCCCGGACAGGACAGGAAAATCGACCGCTTGCCCAGCAGGAGAAGTATCCCGTGCTGACTCAGTTATCAACACTGTGTAGCACTTCGTACGTGTTGCTAAAGCGTAGGGAGTCAGCCGCGCGACCTGATCCCTCTTTCGTCTTCCGTCCAGTGACACGCGAACCCACCACTGTCTGCCACCCACTCTCGAGTGAGGACTGGCTTGTCAGAAGTAGCGAATCAGAAGATGCAGCGACATCCGGGTAATCTGGGGATTCCAGAGGCACCATAGGTGTCGCAGGTTTCGTCTCCAGCGCTCCTATGCCGTCGCAACTTTGAATATTAGCCAGAAGCATGTCGACGGTAGCCAACGCTGCTTCCAGCTGTTCACGGACAGCAGGCAATTCTCCTTGCGTCCGCCCACAATGTGCACAGTTCCTAGCTATATCGTAGTGTGTACAAATAGATACGAGGGTCACTCCAAAAGAAATGCACACAATTTTTGTAAAAATACAGTTTTCATTCTGCATGTGTGAAAGTTTTACAGTGTGTAGATACATCCTTCCCGCTTGTTTTCAAACTTAGTTCAACCTGTTCCCATGAGTGGCGCCGTCACAGCATATCTTCAAGATGGCTGCTACACTTGACGTTCGTCAGAAGCAACGTGCTGTCATAGAATTCCTGTGCTGTGAAAACGAAACAGTGGGAAACACCCACAAAAGGTTGAAAAAGGTGTAAGGAGATGCTGCTGTCGATCGCAGTATAGTTAGTCGGTGGGCAAGCAGGTTACGTGATGAAAGCGGGCACGGCAATATTGAGGATTGTCCTTGCAGCGGCAGGCTTCGTACTGCACACACTCCAGACATTGTGCAGAGAGTTAACGAAATGGTGACTGCTGACAGACGCATCACAGTGTACGAATTGTCACGCTACGTTGGGATAGGGGAACGAAGTGTTTGTAGAATACTGAAAGTGTTGGCGTTAAAAAAGGTTTGTGCCAGGTGGGTTCCCAGGATGTTGACAGTGGCTCACAAAGAAATAAGAAAAACGGTATGCAGCGAACTTTTGGAACGGTATGAGAATACTGGAGATGAATTTCTTGGAAGAATTGTGACAGGTGATGAAACATGGATCCATCATTTTTCACCAGAGACGAAGAAGCAATCAATGGAGTGGCATCATGCAAATTCGCCAAAGGAAAAAAAATTCGAAACCACACCTTCCGCTGGAAAAGTTATGGCTACGGTTTTTTTCGATTCCGAAGGACTCTTGCTTGTGGACATCATGTCAAGTGGAACCACCATAAATTCTGATGCATATGTGACGACACTGAAGAAACTTCAAGCTCGACTGAGTAGTGTTCGATCACATCGGCAGAAGCAGGATGTTTTGCTGTTGCACGTCAATGCACGACCACATGTCCGTCAAAAAACCATGGAAGCGATCACAAACCTCGGATGGACAACACTGAAACACCCGCCTTACAGTCCTGACCTAGCTCCATGTGACTATCATCTCTTTGGAAAACTGCAAGACTCTCTTTGTGGAACAAGGTTTGAAGATGATGACTTCCTTGTGCACGCTGCCAAACAGGTTGGTCCAGAATTTTACCGTGCGGGTATATAGGAGCTGGTTCCAAGATGGCGTAAGGCAGTTGAGAGGGATGGAAATTATGTGGAGAAATGAAAATATTGTTCCTAAAGGATGTATCTACACACTGTAAAACTTTCAAACATGTACAATAAAAGATGGATTTTTAAAAAACTAGTGTGCATTTATTTTGGAGTGACTCTCGTATAAGATCTAAAATTGCGGTACTGAGTTTGCAATGTACGCAGAATATAACGAGAAGAATAAAGAAACACTAAAAACTGCTCTGCATGTTTGTCACTATGCCCTGAGACGGGAAGCTCTTGAACAGAAATAAATTTCTGTTCTGGAGTGGGTGTATCTAAAGTTCAAATTGTTCAAATGGCTCTGAGCACTATGCGACTTAACTTCTGTGGTCATCAGTCGCCTAGAACTTAGAACTTATTAAACCTAACTAACCTAAGGACATCACACACATCCATGCCCGAGGGAGGATTCGAACCTGCGACCGTAGCGGTCGCCCGGTTCCAGACTGTAGCGCCTAGAACCGCACGGCCACTCCGGCCGGCTATCTACAGTTACCTGCTACTAGAAGCTCTGGTTACCCGAAAGCTACAGCATTTACTGCTTTCAGTATATGTGAAATAAACAAATTTCGAGGCTTACCCTGTGAAAATTTAAACTACTTCTTTAACACTATGGAATCTGAAACGAAATATTTAGGTTTTTGAGCTTTTAAATTTTTTAAGTGACTGTAAACCACATGGTCCAATTGAAATTTAGTTTGATTTGCAGAGGCAACTGTTATTCTTATTTAATGATTATGGGAATGGAAAACGATTGGTACGCATTTGATCCTTTGCGCAGTGCAATCCTAATTGATGATTTCGTTGGGTCAACATGGAGACACGTAGGGATCGTCGCTGTGAAGTCCCATGTTCGACAATTTGCATGAACGGTTTTCTTCGAAACACTTGCACCTGCATCAGCACGGTACTCTGTCGTCAGATCTATCAAACCTCATCTATCCTGATTAACAGAGAGAGGGAAAACTTAGATTCTCCACATTCTGTGGTGAGGCATGGACGTCCAACATCGTGTCGCATACTCGTGGTTTCACCGTCCTTCAAACATTTTTCATAGATGCTCACGACAGTAGCTTACGAACAGCCGACCGGCTTTACAATTTCCGAGAATCTCGTGGTCAGGTGCAGGGCCATAAACAATCTGTTCTTTGTCACAGTCGCTTGTGTCAGTGATGTTCCTCATTTGCGGAACCGAGTGCCTCTAGAATGATTTCCCATTTGTCTCCGCTTATAAACTTTTCTCACCGCTACATGCTCCCGCAGCGCCACCAGGTGGCATTTGGTCTCGGGGTAGACTGTGGTCATAATGTAGCATATATATTCGAAGCTATGAATGTGGGCTACCTCCAACTGCAGAAGGGAATGACGACAGCGAAAATTTGTGCCTGATCTGAACCCTACCGAGCGTGGTGGCGCAGTGGTTAACACACTGGACTCGCATTCGGGAGGACGATGGTTCAATCCCGCGTCCTGCCATCCTGATTTAGATTTTCCGTGATTTCCCTAAATCGCTCCAGGCAAATGCCTGAATGATTCCTTTGAAAGGGCACGGCCGAATTCCTCCCCCGTCCTTCCCTAATCCGATGAGACCGATGACCTCGCTGTTTGGTCTCTTCTCCCAAACAACCCAACCCAACCCTGAACTCGAACCCGGATTTCCCGCATATCAAAAGCGGTCATCTTAACAGTTTCGGATATCCGTGCACGCTTGATAGTCAGACCCAAACTTCCATAGGCCTTTGTCCATGTGTCATTAACCCGCACTCGTGCATTTACTGAAATTACCTATGGGAGAGACGTTTAATCGAAAGTCGCTAGCCTAGTTTCGGCGGATAGATACGATATTGCAGTATCTGTAAGAAGGACTATGCTGTGTTCCTTCCAACAATCAAGTATGTCCGAAGAAACACGCACGGCGGCGACCACAGCCGCGATGAAATACGGAAAATGGATTCGCAGTTGGGAATAAGGGCAACTTTCGACTGTGCAGTGGAATGACGACAGTCAAAATTTTAATTGCCGTGATTCCAGTCTACAGTTCGAGGTTTCCCGTATTCGCAACTGCGAATACATTTTTTGGATTTCATGACGGGTGTGTTAGCTTGTCCGAAGGAACACTGCATCGTTCTTCTTACAAATACAGGCACTGCAATATCTTATCGCGTGTTCGTAATGTTCTGACATATCAGTGTATATCTAGGCGATCTTCACGTCATCCTATTGAGCCAGTGCTCGTGTCACTCATTAAGGAAAAATAATGAAAGCTGATACCGAGAGGAATGGAACTGTGTTCACTGCCGATACTTGGACGAAATTTTTGGATCTTGTACATTATTATTTTGTTTGGGTAACCTGTTTGCAGCTTAGAAGTCCATCAACAGACTATAACTGACTATCATCATGAAGGAGGATACAGTGCTAGTGAACAACTATGAAAAGATGTTAATCACGGAATGTGAGCAGAAAAAACAGATTATACGTCTTATTTGACAGTAAAATAACAACATGATTGGAAGTATTTAAGCTAAAATGTAAAAGATAATGTACAATTGTGGTGTGCATACTGTAAGACCATCAGATTATTTGACTTGTCGCTCTAAGTAGGCGAGTGTCAGCAATATGTCTCGTGGTCTTATCGTGGCGTGTTTATCTTCTGCCGTTAGGTCAGACGATAGAAATGGCACTTGCACGCTTAGAGTAGCAGATTGACGGTGACCAAAATTGACAATCTGAAGTTCCTTTGCTCTTGGTACATTAATCTTATTCTCACGTATCTCTGATACTTGACAAAAGTGTCTATATATTTATCTTCATGGCTATGTACAGGAATATGGTAATCTTATTAGGCGCAGACTGAAACTTGACTATAGACTGGTACAGACTAATGCAGACTGGTACAGACTAATGCAGACAAATGCAGACTGACTAATCGGAGGTCTGTACACTCGTTATAATACCTCGCGCGTTCAGGTATCACTGCGCGAGTGTGATCCGCGAGGAGAAAAGTTTCTACATTAGCAGCAATCTCATTGGCTGCGTTACATATTAATACGCGGATCGGCGGAAGCAGAATTTCGTCCGTCTCTAAGGCACCGCCATACCGTAGTGCGGAGACGGACGAGCGCTGCGCATGCGCTGTTGTGCTTAGCTGGGCGCGCTCTAGTGGGAAAGTTGTGTACGCGCTGACTACGCGGAACGATGTACACAACAACAATTGAATTCAGTTTCGTAGGCTAACTGTACTTCGATGAGGTGTAATGAAGATGTACAGTCATGCTCAAAAGTATCCGAACGACCTGAATTGAATTTCCACTGATTCCCAAGCAACCCACATAACACAGCTGCCTAGCAGGTCCTCTAACCGCTCCTTGGTACAGTCGTTTGACTATTGAAAATGGTTCCAACAAGTCACCACTAGAAAACTCTGCTCTGTATCGCAATAACTCAAGATATATAGTAATACCACGATTCTACAAATATCAGGGAACATCTTATCACAAATACGACTGTCCGTAAGGCTTGTAAGCTCACATTTATTGCAAAAATGACATATGTGAAATGTTTCCACCCTCATTATTACGTCAGATAGGTATTGCACATAGTAAGTTCGTCGTATTCATGATTGCCTCTTCAAAGTAACATATCGTACTTGTTATTTAACACAAAATGACATTAAAAATTTATGTATGAACTTCAAATGACACGACGAACCGCCTCGTTCTGCATATGGATTCAAACCCAGGTCATGCAGACTAAGATTTCGTGACTGACGGAAACTAACAGTCATTTCTGACTAGGCATACAGAGAGTGATATATCTCGATTTTAGACAGTATCAGTTAGCAAATATCAACTTTAAATTACATAACGTAAACATTTTTAACGGACGCGAATTCCTACCCAGCATCTATTGTCCCTGTTGACGAACTACGAGAGATGTTAAATACTGCTTTTCAGACGTAACTTACTTGAAATGCCGTGAGGTAAAGCTTTGTGTTGGACAGGGATTCGAACCCAGAACCTAATCGGATTGTTATCGAAGCACAATCAACTGTGACACATCGGATTTTCTCGGCAGTAGCTAGATGTTTTAACTGCAATGACGAGACGAAACATTAACTTTTTCCTTCCCAGGACGCCAACCCGGCACCTATCGCTGTTACTTTCTGGAGAAAACGGACGTTAAATATGAGATTGTTACACCAGCAACGATACGTGAGCATGTTTGAACTAGAAATAATATGACGAAGAGTTCAGTGCTGACTGAGAATCGAACCCCACACATATCGTTATTGACTACACACAAAGAGACGTCAGCTACCGAATTTATCTCCACCAGCAGTTCGGAATAACATCCTTGAACTTACAGTGATCTCTCAAATAGTTCTGTGTCTCACTGGGAGTCAAAAAGTCAGATACCGTTAGTGCTGACAACGAATGAAAATGCATTTAAAATCAAAATTATTATCCACCAGCACATAGGTGTTCTCACGCTAGAGCTTCAAAATACATACTGAAAACTTCAGTGCCGGGCCAGGATTCGAACCCGTTCACGCGCAATCTGTGGAGATGTTGAGGAATCTGCAGTTTTGAACAAACAACAGATAGTAGTAGAGCTGTATTGTCACGAAGGGATCAAAATCCGCGTTAAGGGCGGTCTGAGTTGCATTCCAAGTTCAGAACCAATTTTATCGACATACAGAACCTCGAATAAAAGATGGAATAAGTGTCCTGTGACCCTACATAGCGTTTGTTTCGTCACTAGAAATAAATAACTAGTATAAGGAAGGTTACTGGTGATAGAGTTCCCACATTTCGCCACTCCTGACTTTATTGTGGTTCAACCTAACGAAACTTGGTATAGAAGGAATATTATGTTTAATGTGAATTTCAGACCACAATGCCATTATACCTTCTTCACTTGGCGTAGTCAGAAGAGAATAGTATCTGTCTCTCCCTATTAAAAATCATCGGCAGAAGTGGGAATCGAACCCAGACCACCTTCATAGGAACCTACCATCAAGCCAACAGACCACCAACTAGTCTTCGCTCAGTTTCATCAAACCGATGCGCCACACTGGATGAGAATTCTGACACTGGCTCTCTCTGTAGTGGGTTGCAGCATGTTCAGTACATTCATTTACTTGGTTGACCGAATCGCCATGAACTAGCTGCCTCGGCTACCCAGTGTATACATTCGACTCTATTTTGTAATCACCTAAATAAAATCACGTAACTGCCATCTACACAGAAATGCCAACAGTGTAGGATGCAAGATTTAAATAGGAAGTGTTCCTTTCCATTTGAGCTACTCTATTGCGCTATCTGTTTGTTGAAAACGTCGTGCAGTGCAAAAGAATAGCTGTAACTGTCTGTCTCACAGAAGTATAGATCCGGCGATATGCATTATCTCACAGCACTGTGGACTGCGGAAGCTCTGGAAAAACTGTTGTCGACTTCTGGAGCTGCAATCGCTGCAAAACAGGTAGCAGCATAACGGTAAGCGTCGCGCATCGTCCATAAAACGTCGCGAATTCTATTACATTCGCTGCTACACTTTTTAAAACGCAGTTCTGCTGTCTGCTGAAGTTATCGATTTAATGGAACTTTGAACATAATTCCCTTCACTTCTCAGCCCAAAATAGCCGCATGTGGAAAAAGGGCTAACTTCTGCGACGTTTCGTTCTTTTCAGGTTTAATAGACAGCCAGGCAGCAGATGCGTCTCGAAGCTTTTGTATTATGTATGGGGAGAGCGCATCGTGCCAGAATAGTCAGAAAAGTATTTTCTCCATTAGCAGTCGTCTGGTAGTGGCATTTCATTCTTCTTCGAACCTTGTTTGACAGCTTCAACTCAGAACAAGTTTTCTACGTGCATGTAATCAATAAACTGCATGTGCATTGTCAGACTGTTATAGATAACATCAGAGAAGTCGCATATATCGTTGATGATTAATTTCTCTCTCAGGTTTAGTATTGTTTTAACAACACCAAAAGAAACCTTACGAAAATTGTGCACTGTATTATAAGAAATGAATAAAACTACCCACGATAACCTTACGACGGAAGTCTGTTTTAATAAAACTGAGTATCTGTACACAAGCGTTCCTCAATCGGCACTAATTAGTAAAATACTACTCACATTTCGCTTGGGTTTGTGTTTAATTGGTATACTGTGTCATACTCAACAGGTATGCAAATGTGGCATTTCATAAATAGTTATGTATTCCTAGAAACCCAACATTTGCATGTCAGCAGCGAAAGAGGCGTTACCTGTTGTGCAGCATTGTAAGTTTTTCACCATTGCACTATTAGCTGAAAGTATTTTCTTGCGATTTCCTTATCGATGTTCGATCTGACTACTTGCAGCTCTTTCACAGAAGGGATAAAAACGTTGCAGTCTGCGAGACTGGAACCGCGAACCATAACAGACGCTTTCTCACAGGCAAGCACGTCCACCCAGAGCTAGCGAAGAGATATGTGATGTGCCTTCCTCTTACGGCGCCAATAGTTACTAGAACTCGTAAACCGCTTTTTAAAGGACGAGATTAGTTGTGATTTCCACGTGCAACGACTTTCCTGGACTGAAAACCGTAAATTTTCAATCTTTTGTTACATTTCAAGTCAGATTATTCAATGGAAATGACAGGAAAAATCAAGTGAACTTTGAGGCTTAATTCCGTGCACACCAGAAAGTAACTCGTCGATCACAGAGTTGCCAAACATACCTTGCCTTGTTGCCAAATCTCAGTTACAGTACCAGCAGGAAGAAGACGAATCGATGTGATCCTACAGCGGGCTGGGAAGTGACCATAGCTGGCGTCTCAAAGCTGTGGCTGCTACAGCCTGGAATACGTAATGCGTCTGATTCGCATTTCTGTAACCAGGTTTAGGGACTGGAGCGTAGTTACTAATAATACTCAGAACTGACTGCAAACTAAGCAACATAAATCAGTAACTCTCATAGATGTTTTTATATTTCTTTCGTAACTGTACTCAAAACTAAGAAACTCATTCACGGACGTTTTCGTGCCTCGCCGATAGTCGAGCACACCAAAAAAGTAAAAATAAAAAAAGAATTGTGTAAGTGTGTGTCTGTGTGTTTTTGTGTGTGTGTGTTTTTGTGTGTGTGTGTGTTTTTGTGTGTGTGTGTGTGTTTTTGTGTGTGTGTGTGTTTTTGTGTGTGTGTGTGTTTTTGTGTGTGTGTGTGTTTTTGTGTGTGTGTGTGTGTTTTTGTGTGTGTGTGTGTGTTTTTGTGTGTGTGTGTGTGTTTTTGTGTGTGTGTGTGTGTTTTTGTGTGTGTGTGTTTTTGTGTGTGTGTGTGTGTGTTTGTGTGTGTGTGTGTGTGTGTGTTTTTGTGTGTGTGTGTGTGTTTTTGTGTGTGTGTGTGTGTTTTTGTGTGTGTGTGTGTGTTTTTGTGTGTGTGTGTGTGTGTTTTTGTGTGTGTGTGTGTGTTTTTGTGTGTGTGTGTGTGTTTTTGTGTGTGTGTGTGTGTGTGTTTTTGTGTGTGTGTGTGTGTTTGTGTGTGTGTGTGTGTGTTTGTGTGTGTGTGTGTGTGTGTGTTTGTGTGTGTGTGTGTGTGTTTGTGTGTGTGTGTGTGTGTTTGTGTGTGTGTGTGTGTGTGTGTGTGTTTGTGTGTGTGTGTTTTTGTGTGTGTGTGTTTGTGTGTGTGTGTGTGTGTGTGTGAAAGAGAGAGAGAGAGAGAAAAGTAAAAAAGAATGAGAGAGAGTGTAAAAGATTGTTGTGATGAAATTGTATGCTGGTGTGTAAGGAAATCTGTCATTAAAATGTCACGTTTCACATCATTACGAAATGTTGTATTCATGATCTATGAAACAAGTATTAATCTAATCTAATCTCATCGTATCATATTGCTGACTAGCCGTGAAGAGTCATGAATTACCGAAATGTTCGCCAATATCAGTAAAAAAACTTGAAAATAAATGAGGACAGTTTTTGTAATAAACTGGGACTCCTATCAAGACCCTTTCATCCCTGTTAACTAACCACGACAGATGTCTATATACCTCCATTCAGAAGCAACAAAGTGTGTATGCAATTAAAGATGAAGTGCATGATGTGAAGTTCTATGACAGAGATAGGCAGCCAACACGTAATCGGATTGTTAATTAAGTAAAATCAAATGTTACGTATCGGTTTTTCTTACCAGATTCTATGTGTTTGAATCTAAAATAAGGTTACAAATTTTTGTTCCTGAGCGACAATCGAACCACACTCCTATCGTTCTTCTTTATCGTCCACGTATATAGCTTAAGTATCAATTGCTTACTCACCAACAGTAAGATGTGTGCGTGTTTGACCTGAAATTGTTGGCATCACATGAACAGACATTAGAAATGCACGTTAATTTTCACTAGCAGCCTGGTGTGCATTTGATAGGGCTTGAAATGAAATTATGAATATTTTGGTACTTGATCAGGATTCGGACTCACATACTTACTCACGCCGAACATAGAATTCAGAGGTGAGAACAACTGTATTGTCCACCTTACGAGAACGACTCGGCCGTCAGTTTTTTTTCTCTAAGGCTGTATCTACAACACATATTGCACGCTTAAGAACCAGAAATTAGTTTATGAGAGCAACGTTAACTATAGCGTTCGAAGTATTCATTTTATTGTATATGCGTGTGCCTTCCAATGCCCACTCAAGGAAGACAAGGATACACAGTCTAGCTTTAATACTATAAATAAGCCTCAGTTTATGGATGACCTCAGACTTAGGTTGATAGTCATTTTGAATATTTAGCAGTGCTATACCCACTGGTGCTAAACTCGTTTTCAACCAATTACTCCCACAGCTACAGGAACGCTATTTGTGATACGTCTTACACAAAATACTTACACAGTGCTATCAGACTAAAAGATCAATCAGACACAAACTGTGGGACGTTTGTTTTACAACCTTCGTACCTGGATAAAGAGCTTTTCCTATTTGAGATATCTGTGAACGTTGCTGCATAAAACTATGTAAGAAGAAACTAAATTCCTTCAGCTACGCCAATGTTTAAACAAATCGTCTTAACGGCACTAAATAGTGGTTTGTGAATCGTCTACCGGCCGTACTCTGCCGCATTTCGCTGGTTGGAAGGCAAAAGGTTACTGACAAATTTCACAGAAGGAAAATGGGGACGAAATGTCTCCCACTGAAAGGTCGTATTGTTTTATTTAAATGATTACAAAATCAAGTAAAACGAACAGTGAGGTTATCAGTATAAGCACATTACTGTTGTCAGTATGATGTTGCACCGCCCAGGGCCTGTAATGACAAAGGACCCGTTTAGGTCAGGCATATTGTATACAGAAGTGGAAGAGAGTGCACCACTAAATTCTACAATCCGTATGCATTGCATACACACAGAAATTACTTTTATAGTGTACTTATGGATCCCAATGAGTGGATTGCATATTTTCCGGTGAGAAAGAGCACTAGCAAACAGTCCTCGCTACATTAGATTACTTAAACTGGTGTCACTCTGAGCTAGAATGTGTAAGGACAATGAGTCGAATGCGGGTTTTGTAACTGTGAAATACTTTCCTACATTATAGAAGCGAATATTAAATTTTGAACTAATATTGCCAAAATTTTGAACTTAGCTTAGAATGAAAATATTTCTGCTTATTGCGAAGGAAAACAATTGATTTTCTAAAACATTCTCTGTCATACGCAACTTGAAACAGGTCACGTCGACAAAATCATATGGAAGAACTGACAGCAACGTATATCGGAAGGCAGCAAGATCCCTTGGCTTTTGGTTTGGTAGCATTCGACAGCCATTTTTAGGCGCAAGTAAATGAAGAAAGGCAGTGCGTTTTTGTTATCAAGTAATGTCTTCATATATTGCTTCAGTTTTAATGTAATCTACGAGTAATTGCTGATGTTTGATATTAACATGAACAGGATTCCGTAGACAGGGAAAGAACCTGCTCTTGGGCAACTACTTCTGTAATGACCAAAACGCCTTAAATGTTCTTCAGGCACATGTGTTCCAGCAGCGGTATGAAGAAAATGATAGTAATAATGACGGTAATAATCGAATTATCCGGTAACTTCACAGTGGATTTTATGGAACTAAGAAATTTCCTTAATTAGTGAAAATTTCAAAATGGCTTCATCGATGCTATGGTGCCTAGCAAAGTCTTTACATCCTGCTGACATGAGAACAGCATAATCTCCGTCAGAAGCTGGCTTCTACTTAACCATTTAACAGACTCGCATTTTTTCCACCGTGACTAATTTTGTAAGCTAAGCACATCATTCGTTACAGCACACTCCTTGGGCTGGGAAATGTGGCCACAATAGTCTGGAGGAACGAACTATCACAAGTGTAATGCGTGGGTTCAGGCATTTACTTTTAAGAGGAACAAACATATTTACGTTACCTCTGGTAACCTCAAGATAAAGATGTTATAATCCAGAATCCGCATTAAACATCACGTTCCTTCTTTCCCAACTGGGCTGAGCCGGTGTACGTTGGGAAATGGCATAGGTGGAGGTCATGGAAAACAGAAATACTGTCGCCAGTAAACTTACTTACACAAGAAAATTTTATTTTATTTGATGAACAGATAGCCATTTAAAGTAACAGGGCTCTTATTTTACTTGAACTTGATTGAACTAGAGACGGTGAAAAATTTGATGCTGGACTATGATTCGAATTCGTATCTCCTCTTTCGAGGATCTGAATCTCTCGGAACAGTATAGTTCAATCATTTTGTTCCTTTTTCCAAGACTTCAATCTTCTCTAGGTCTCCTCCAAAAGTAAGTATGTGAGTCCGAATCCTGATCAAGTACCAAAATATTCATAATTTCATTTCAAGCCCTATCACGTGCACACCGGCCTGCTAGTGAAAATTAACGTGCATTTTTAATGTTTGTTCATGTGTTGCCAACAATTTCAGGTCAAACACGCACACATCTTACTGTTGGTGAGTAAGCAATTGATACTTAAGCTATATACATGGACGATAAAGAAGAACGATAGGAGTGTGGTTCGATTGTCGCTCAGGCACAAAAGTTTGTATCCTTATTTTAGATTCAAACTCGTAGCAGCTGGTAAGAAAAACCGATACGTAACATTTGATTTTACTTAATTAACAATCCGATTACGTGTTGGCTGCCTATCTCTGTCACAGAACTTCACATCATGCACTTCATCCTTAAATGCATACACACTTTGTTGCTTCTGAATGGAGGTATATAGACATCTGTCGTGGTTAGTTAACAGGGATGAAAGGGTCTTGATAGGAGTCCCAGTTTATTACAAAAACTGTCCTCATTTATTTTCAAGTTTTTTTACTGATATTGGCGAACATTTCGGTAATTCATGACTCTTCACAGCTAGTCAGCAATATGATACGATGAGATTAGATTAGATTAATACTTGTTTCATAGATCATGAATACAACATTTCGTAATGATGTGAAACGTGACATTTTAATGACAGATTTCCTTACACACCAGCATACAATTTCATCACAACAATCTTTTACACTCTCTCTCATTCTTTTTTACTTTTCTCTCTCTCTCTCTCTCTTTCACACACACACACACACACACACACACACACACACACAAAAACACACACACACAAAAACACACACACACAAAAACACACACACACAAAAACACACACACACAAAAACACACACAAAAACACACACACACACACACACACACACACACACAAAAACACACACACACACAAAAACACACACACACACACAAACACACACACACAAAAACACACACGCACAAAAACACACACACACAAAAACACACACACACAAAAACACACAAACACACACACACACACAAAAACACACACAGAAAAACACACAGACACACACACACACACACACAAACACACTTACACAATTCTTTTTTTATTTTTACTTTTTTGGTGTGCTCGACTATCGGCGAGGCACGAAAACGTCCGTGAATGAGTTTCTTAGTTTTGAGTACAGTTACGAAAGAAATATAAAAACATCTATGAGAGTTATTGATTTATGTTGCTTAGTTTGCAGTCAGTTCTGAGTATTATTAGTAACTACGATCCAGTCCCTAAACCTGGTTACAGAAATGCGAATCAGACGCATTACGTATTCCAGGCTGTAGCAGCCACAGCTTTGAGACGCCAGCTATGGTCACTTCCCAGCCCGCTGTAGGATCACATCGGTTCGTCTTCCTCCTGCTGGTACTGTAACTGAGATTTGGCAACAAGGCAAGGTATGTTTGACAACTCTGTGATCGACGAGTAACTTCCTGGTGTGCACGGAATTAAGCCTCAAAGTTCACTTGATTTTTCCTGTCATTTCCATTGAATAATCTGACTTATTATCACTTGAAATGTGACAAAAGATTGAAAATTTACGGTTTTCAGTCCAGGAAAGTCGTTGCACGTGGAAATCGCAACTAATCTCGTCCTTTAAAAAGCGGTTTACGAGTTCTAGTAACTCTTGGGCTCCTAAGAGGAAGGCACAGCACATATCTCTTCGTATTTTACTAATTAGTGCCGATTGAGGAACGCTTGTGTACAGACACTCAGTTTTATTAAAACAGACTTCCGTCGTAAGGTTATCGTGGGTAGTTTTATTCATTTCTTATAATACAGTGCACAATTTTCGTAAGGTTTCTTTTGGTGTTGTTAAAACAATACTAAACCTGAGAGAGAAATTAATCATCAACGATATATGCGACTTCTCTGATGTTATCTATAACAGTCTGACAATGCACATGCAGTTTATTGATTACATGCACGTAGAAAACTTGTTCTGAGTTGAAGCTGTCAAACAAGGTTCGAAGAAGAATGAAATGCCACTACCAGACGACTGCTAATGGAGAAAATACTTTTCTGACTATTCTGGCACGATGCGCTCTCCCCATACATAATACAAAAGCTTCGAGACGCATCTGCTGCCTGGCTGTCTATTAAACCTGAAAAGAACGAAACGTCGCAGAAGTTAGCCCCTTTCCCACATGCGGCTATTTTGGGCTGAGAAGTGAAGGGAATTATGTTCAAAGTTCCATTAAATCGATAACTTCAGCAGACAGCAGAATTGCGTTTTAAAAACTGTAGCAGCGAATGTAACAGAATTCGCGACGTTTTATGGACGATGCGCGACGCTTACCGTTATGCTGCTACCTGTTTTGCAGCGATTGCAGCTCCAGAAGTCGACAGCAGTTCTTCGAGAACGTGCGCAGTCCACAGTGCTGTGAGATAATGCATATGGCCGGATCTATACTTCTGTGAGACAGACAGTTGCAGCTTTTCTTTTGCACTGCACGACGTTTTCAACAAACAGATAGCGCAATAGAGTAGCTCAAATGGAAAGGAACACTTCCTATTTAAATCTTGCATCCTACACTGTTGGCAGTTCTGTGTAGATGGCAGTTACGTGATTTTATTTAGGTGATTACAAAATAGAGTCGAATGTATGCACTGGGTAGCCGAGGCAGCTAGTTCATTGCGATTCGGTCAACCAAGTAAACAAATGTACTGAACATGCTGCAACCCCCTACAGAGATCCAGTGTGGCGCATCGGTATGATGAACCTCAGCGAAGAGTATTTGGTGGTCTGTTGGGTTGATGGTAGGTTTCTATGAAGGTGGTCTGGGTTCGATTCTCACTTCTGCCGATGATTTTTAATAGGGAGAGACAGATACTATTCTCTTCTGACTACGCCAAGTGAAGAAGGTATAATGGCATTGTGGTCTGAAATTCACATTAAACATAATATTCCTTCTATACCAAGTTTCGTTAGGTTGAACCACAATAAAGTCAGGAGTGGCGAAATGTGGGAACTCTATCACCAGTAACCTTCCTTATACTAGTTATTTATTTCTAGTGACGAAACAAACGCTATGTAGGGTCACAGGACACTTATTCCATCTTTTATTCGAGGTTCTGTATGTCGATAAAATTGGTTCTGAACTTGGAATGCAACTCAGACCGCCCTTAACGCGGATTTTGATCCCCTCGTGACAATACAGCTCGACTACTATCTGTTGTTTGTTCAAAACTGCAGATTCCTCAACATCTCCACAGATTGCGCGTGAACGGGTTCGAATCCTGGCCCGGCACTGAAGTTTTCAGTATGTATTTTGAAGCTCTAGCATGAGAACACCTATGTGCTGGTGGATAATAATTTTGATTTTTAATGCATTTTCATTCGTTGTCAGCACTAACGGTATCTGACTTTTTGACTCCCAGTGAGACACAGAACTATTTGAGAGATCACTGTAAGTTCAAGGATGTTATTCCGAACTGCTGGTGGAGATAAATTCGGTAGCTGACGTCTCTTTGTGTGTAGTCAATAACGATATGTATGGGGTTCGATTCTCAGTCAGCACTGAACTCTTCGTCATATTATTTCTAGTTCAAACATGCTCACGTATCGTTGCTGGTGTAACAAACTCATATTTAACGTCCGTTTTCTCCAGAATGTAACAGCGATAGGTGCCGGGTTGGTGTCCTGGGAAGGAAAAAGTTAATGTTTCGTCTCGTCATTGCAGTTAAAACATCTAGCTACTGCCGAGAAAATCCGATGTGTCACAGTTGATTGTGCTTCGATAACAATCCGATTAGGTTCTGGGTTCGAATCCCTGTCCAACACAAAGCTTTACCTCACGGCATTTCAAGTAAGTTACGTCTGAAAAGCAGTATTTAACATCTCTCGTAGTTCGTCAACAGGGACAATAGATGCTGGGTAGGAATTCGCGTCCGTTAAAAATGTTTACGTTATGTAATTTAAAGTTGATATTTGCTAACTGATACTGTCTAAAATCGAGATATATCACTCTCTGTATGCCTAGTCAGAAATGACTGTTAGTTTCCGTCAGTCACGAAATCTTAGTCTGCATGACCTGGGTTTGAATCCATATGCAGAACGAGGCGGTTCGTCGTGTCATTTGAAGTTCATACATATTCTCAACTAGCTGCTAGTGAATAACGTAAATTTTTAATGTAATTTTGTGTTAAATAACAAGTACGATATGTTACTTTGAAGAGGCAATCATGAATACGACGAACTTACTACGTGCATTACCTATCTGACGTAATACTGAGAGTGGAAACATTCACGTATGTCATTTTTGCGATAAATGTGAGCTTACAAGCCTTACCGACAGTCGTATTTGTGATAAGGTGTTCCTTGATATTTGTAGAATCGTGGTATTACTATGTATCTTGAGTTATTGCGATACAGAGCAGAGTTTTCTAGTGGTGACTTGTTGGAACCATTTTCAATAGTCAAACGACTGTACCAAGGAGCGATTAGAGGACCTGCTAGACAGCTGCGTTATGTGGGTTGCATGTGTATCAGGCGAAATGCAATTCAGGTCGTTCGGATACTTTTGAGCATCACTGTACGTGTACGAATTACCTTCATCTCCTGGTACAGACATGTAGGTTTAACGGAACGGTACGTGAGTTGACAAAAATCATGGGATAGCAATATGTCCATACAGTTAGTTTTAGTATCGCGTACACAGGTATAATAAGGCAGTACGTTGGCGGAGCTGTCATTTGTTATCAGACGATTCACGTGAAAAGATTTCCTACGTGATAATGTCCGCACGGTGGGAATTAACAGACTTAGAACGCAGAATGCTTGTTTGAGATGGACGCATGGGACATTCCATTTTACAAATCGTTAGGGAATTCGGTATTCCTTTATCCACAGTGTCAAAAATGCAGAGAATACCAAATTTCAGGCATTACATCTCACCAAGGTGGCCGACGGCCTTTACTTAACGGTTAGCATACAGGACTCGCATTCGGGAGGACGACGGTTCAAACCCGAGTCCGGCCATCCTGATTTAGGTTTTCCGTGATTTACCTAAATCACTTCACGCAAATGCCTCTGAGCACTATGGGACTTAACTTCTGAGGTCATCAGTCCCCTAGAACCTAGTACTACTTAAACCTACGGACATCGCACACATCCATGCCCGAGGCAGGATTCGAACCTGCGACAGTAGCGGTCGCGCGGTTCCAGATTGAAGCGCCTAAAACCGCTCGGCCACTTCGGCCAGCTTCACGCAAATGCCAAGATGGTTCCTTTGAAAGGGGAAGGACGATTTTTACCCCATCCTTCCCTACTGCGAGCTTCTGCTTCGTCCCTAGTGACCTCGTTGTCGAGGGAACGTTGAACACTAATCTCCTACTCCTTCACTTAAAGACAGAGAAAGTGCTAATAGCCAAGAAACACTGCGTGAAAGAACCGCAGAAAACTATGTGGTACGTACGACAAATGTATCCGTTAAGACAGTGCGGCGACTTTTGGTGTTAATGGGCTACCGCAGCAGACGACCGATGCGAGTGCCTTAACAGCATGACATCGCCTGTAGCGCCTCCCCTGGGCTCATGACCATATCGGTTGGGCCCTAGACGACTGGAAAACCGTGATCCGGTCACATGAGCCCCGATTTCAGTTGTTAAGAGCTGATGGTAGGGTTCGAGTGTGGCGCAGACCCCACGAAGCCATAGACCCAAGTTAACAAGGAACGTGCAAGCTGGTGGTGGTCCCATAATGGTGTGGACTGTGTTTACATGGAATGGGCTGCCTCCTCGTTATGTTCAGCTACTTAGAGACCATTTGCAGCCATTCACGGACTTCATGTTCCCAAACAATAGTGAAATTTTTATGGATGAATATACGCCGTGTCAATGGGCCACAGTTGTTCGCAGTTGGTTTAAAGAATCTTATGCACAATTCGAGCGTATGAATTGGTCACCCAGACTGCCCGTCATGGATGTCATCGCACATTTATGGGACATAATCGGGAGGTCAGTTCGCGCACAAAATACTGCACTGGCAACACTTTCGCAATTATGGAGGCAGCATTCCTCAATATTTCTGCAGGGGACTTCCAACAATTAGTTGTGTCCATGCCACGTCGAGCTTCTGCACTATGCCGGGTAAAACGAGATCCGGCACGAAATTAAGAGATATCCAATGACTGTTTTCACCTAACTGCACAGCTGCGCTTATCAGTGTCTTTCCGTCGTTAGCATCCATGCCAAGTGAAGTGGCGTGGAAGACCATGGTTCAGATATTCGCCATTCCATCCAAGTTAATGTTTTCTGTGATTACGCTGAGTCGCTTAAGGCAAATACCGCAATGATAGCTTTGAAAAGGCCACTAGTGACTTTCTGTCCCAGCTTTTTAGAATTCGAACATGTGCTGCGCCTCTAAGAATCTAAAAGCCTCATTGTCAACAGGTCTTCAAAACGTTAACCTCCTCGTTTCCCCTTAGTACCAAACTGTTGCCATCTCTAGAAGAATTCAACTAAATGTAATACGGAGAAAGTGAGGATTGATGCAGTTCAACTACAAAGATAAAATTCATTAATCGCTTCAAAATCTAAAATGTTACATGGTTCAGAGCAAAATATCTCGCGAATGAAGATATTGTTCTTTCTGCCTCACAACGCTTAATTAACGGTCCAGATTCTAACAAAGAACCATCTTTTTCTTAACCCTAGATTACTAAACCCTCGTAAAATTTGTGACTGCAGTTGGTATCAATTCGCGGTTCCCGTCAATCAGGTATTGTCAGTGGAGAGTGCAAACAGGACATTTTGTACTTATATCGTATGTAACGTACCATGGGAGACCCTATAGTTGGATTAACTCGTGCATAAACTATAAATTTTGTCCTCCTTTCTGTAACATATGAAACATTAAAATTTACAGTGGTTTAGTAACAATGTTACATTTCCCTCCTTTATTGTTCAAGGATTAGTAAGTCGGTGTACTAAATTCTTCCTTTGTGTGCTCTCTTCAGTTCCCTGAATAACCCATTGAGAAATAATTGAAGTAAATTTTTAAAAGTTGACATGTTTGTTTACGTGGTTCATGTTCAAAAAATGGCTCTGAGCACTATGGGACTCAACTGCTGAGGTCATTAGTCCCCTAGAACTTAGAACTAGTTAAACCTAACTAACCTAAGGACATCACAAACATCCATGCCCGAGGCAGGATTCGAACCTGCGACCGTAGCGGTCTTGCGGTTCCAGACTGCAGCGCCTTTAGTGGTTCATGTGTTTTGGATCAGTTATGTGTTAGAAAATGGGCTCATAACCCGAAACTTCGGTCGTACAGTAGTAATAATGTTTGTGAAATAAGGCTAAAAAGTGTTTCGTTTAGTTAATAAAATACACAAAGTTTCATCAAGAACTCACAGTTAAAGCAACTGAAACATTTAAATGAAGTAGATCACTCTACGCATCTCTAAACTCAGCCGTGTGGTCTCGTGATGTTTTCGAAGAATCATTGTGCAGTTCTGTTCCCAACAGCTACAACACTAGTCAGTTTATACGTTATGTGCTTTCAAGCGAGATTACAAAACAACATTTATACTTTGCTTTTACTGTACATATCTGAAGCGGCAGTAATCCTGCAGGCTAAACGTCATAAACTGCTGCTCTTGTCCATTATTCTGTATCTAACATAGCGAAAATGTGCCGGGCTTCGTGTCTAGATGAGGACACTGGGTGCTGTCCACACAATTACGGAGAACAGTGCAAGTTTGATAGTCGAGGAGAGCGCTGCTTTTTCCAGAGGCACAGCTTTGTGGGTTATCTGATTATTTAATACAACAGTAGTCATCTAGTTAATGTATCGCAAACGTTCAGCTACTGCACACGTACGCCTGTGAACTACAGTGTTATACATCCACTGTCTTGCACGGATTTCTCAGCGCGGACGATTTATCTGCCTGGTCATGGCAACAGTTGACTATTATGGGATATCTTTAAATATCCGCAATATGTATTACTGTTTGTGAAAACTGCAACACTCAGAAGGATTGATCTGAATCTCTCCAAAGTCAGACGATGCGTAAAAGAGTGGAAACATAATAAGTGATTAATACTGCAGAAAGATGGTGTACATTTAGGCCCAAAAGCTCCCTCTTTCGTGTGACCGGACAAGACAATGTTACACGACGCTCAGTCGATGCAGAGCCGTCAAACAAAGCGGAAACGTACAAGCAAGTGGCAATATGCCTCGTTGACATCAAAGGCGCGATATCAGCATGTAAGAGAGTACGTCGGTGGAAGAATGACTGGCCACTGGGAAACAGGTTTGTCGTATCGTGACATTGCGGCTCGTGAGGGGCACCCTGTTACGAAAGTGATCCGAGTGTGGAACTAGTGGGCAGAAGAGGGCCGTACACAGCGACTACAAGGTAATGGGCGACACTATGTGACCTCGGCGTGAGAGGACTGCCATCTTGTCCACATGGCTGTAACCGACAGACCAGCTTCGTTCACAATGCGAGCTCGACGTTGCAGCACTCCAACGGGCATGGACATGTCTTCGTCAACAGTTCGACACCGTCTGCTGAGGGCTAGACTAGTGATACGCTTGCCATTACGTCAGCTACCCCACACCTCAGATTCAAATCGTTCAAATGGCTCTGAGCACTATGGACTTAACATCTGAGGTCATCAGTCCCCTAGAATTTAGAACTACTTAAACCTAACTAACCTAAGGACATCACACACATCCATGCCTGAGGCAGGATTCGAGCCTGCGACCGTAGCAATCGGGCGGTTCCAGACTGAAGCTCCTAGAACGGCTCGGCCACAGCGGCCGGCCGCCTCAGATTCCAATGGACAAGTGAACACTATAGTGTATTCGGCCGAGTCTCCCTTAAATTTGTCCTACAGTGATGGCCGCGCTCGTTTTAGACGTTACCGTAGTGAACGCATGGGGCAGACTGCATTGTTGAGCGGTACAGAGGACAAACCACAAGTGTGATGGTGCAGGGTGCCGTTGACTATATCATACTATCTCGAATCCTACAGATTGAAGGCAATCTGAGCAGCAACTGCAGGGTCATAGAAGTTTGAGGTTCGAGGCACTGCCCCTCCTACGGGCAGCTCCACATACCACATTTCAGCAGGACAATGCTTGGCCATATATGGCTAGGAATGTGTAAGCCTTCTTCGAAGAACGACGGGTGCTACTGCTTCGTCAGCCTGCACGTTCGGATGACGTGTAGCCCATCGACAAAGTCTGGGATACGGTCAGTCGGCAACTTGGTTCTTCTGCGATCACTGTTTTGTGGACACGTATACAAAACACGTGGCAGGATGTTCCCCAGCAGCATATCCAGACCCTCTCTGATTCCATTCCACACGTATGAAACCTCTGACTACAGCAAGTGGCTTCACATCGTTCACAATTCTCATTCTCAAAATGCGGGTACATTTCTGAGATTCTAATCATTTATGTATCGTAATGCCACCAATCTGTGGAATAAATTTCATTGTAGTCACAGGCCTCTTTCTTGGAGTTACAATTTTCACAAACAGTGGTGTAGTTACCTGGTAGGTAGATACTAACATAGATTGAATCGGACTACCAAAGTTCGTATACACGGAGCGACTCATTTAATGTCGTACAAAATGTCGACTCGTCACCGAAGATAGCAAGACTCCATTTCCAGTCTTGGTTCGACACGGCATACATTTGAAGCTATAAAAGTCCTTGAGAAAGATGCTTTAGGGTGGCAATTCAATTTGATATGGCTGCCGCTAAAGAGCATCACACTGTCCATATTCATGGGTCCAATTTCGGTATTTAAAAAGGATCCTCTCGTAAGATTTAAGCTAACAAAGCATCTTCTCCCTCCAGTTGAACATACCTTAAACCACTGTCTGGAATCCTCTCCAGTATCCTCCAACCATAAAATTAGTATCTCTGGGATTCAGTTGCCACGGTACACGTTTCTGCATATCGACACACCAAATACCCAACCCGCTCGCATAGCCGTGCATATTGAAGACGTGCTGGTCTCGGATGCATCCGCACAAGGGATTAACGGTGTGATTCGGTTTGCCGCCCAGGCTGGATGCGGGTTTTAGCCAGTTTCCCTCATCCCACTAGGTGAACACCAGGCTGCTACGTAAGTCCCGCCTCAGTTACGCGATTCGCATACTTTAGACAACTTCGCTCACTTTCACGTGAATAACACTACAGTCAGACTATTGGGATACACACATTCTACCCCAAGAAAATTTGGAAATTTGTGCTAAGGTCTTATGGGACCAAACTGCTGAGGTCATCGGTCGCTAAGCTTACACACCACTTAATCTAACTTAAACTAACTTACTTTAAGGACAACAAGAACACCCATGCCCGAGGGAGAACTCGAACCTCCGACGGGGAGTCCCCCGTGAACCGTGACGAGGCGCTCCAAACCGCACGGCTACCCCGCGCTACACCCCAAGAATAATAGGATAGCGTCAGGACGGGCATCTGGCCACCTCTTAAATTAATCATTCCAAATTAATTAATAACCATGCCACCCCAGCGCCGATAAGCGACGAAGTCACAAGAAAAAGAAGCAGCACCAGATACCCAGGCGTACTAATTCCTGGAGGTGTATCAATGACGTTACAGCCAACTATGGAGCACTCTCTGTATCGAGATAGATTAAGAGAGCACGGGCAACATGCAGTCTTACGTCATCTTATTCAGAAAAAAGATAACGTCTCGCAAATCTCGGAGACAGACTACAGCCGCAGGTGTTAATAAGTCACAGATTTAACAACGGGCGTCCCAGTTACGTGCTGTGAGAAGTAGAGTTAATCCTTATGTATACCCAATGCCACCGCACACCAACCCGTCATGTGACGGATACATATAACGATTAGAAATACAATCTGGCAACTTTCTTTCTCCTCGGAGCCTTTAGACACTGATATATCCGTCGTGATGTCCTACGCCAGGTGTGGGCAAATAGCGCCCTCGGGCCACATGCAGCACACGAATGGTTTTTGTACCGCCCGCCAAGGCAGTCAGAATTTTTATGCAACAACTTATACCTTTTCTGAAATGCAAAGTTAAGTGATGCGTTTAATCATTTTAAAAGGTGCGGCCCTCCGCTAACCTCTGCTTCCACAAAGGGGTCCGCGTGTCAAAACTATTGCGCACCCTTGCCCTACGCGGACCCGGGACTCGTCTGAAAAGCGACATGATGCCACTCCTATGTCCAGTGTCCAGCTGGCCGCACTCTTTCCTGCCGCGTCATGGAAAGTCGTAACAATGGTCGCCGTGCTGACAGTTGACGGTATTCCGAATGTAACTGTACTTCCGTCAGGCCACTTGTCTTACTATAAAGAAACCCGCTTCATGGCTCTGGATACGTGACGTGGCAGTACGATACTTCACAGCCGAAAGAATGTCTATCCTCTCGGGTGCTACTCATCGGGACGGTTGAGATCCTCCATGGCGCTGAATACGACCCTCCTCAGCTAGTCAATTCCACATTCATATTACACTCGTGGAATCCCGATCAACGTGAGCAGAAACATCGCAAAATGATTAACCACAGTCACCATAGGCGACAATCATTCCACTGTAGAATTCCGACACGTGCTTCTTAAACGAGAAGTAACGCAATCCTCTCGCAAAAACCCAACATTTAAATGAGATTACGGAATGAGAAGACAGCAGCGCAATCCTTCCCTATATACAGAATATAGGTGAAGTTTCTCCTGTGTACCTTACATGGTTGCACTGAAGTTCTTGTCATTTACATATCCAAGCACGTAGTACAGTCGTACCCATCAGACGTTAGTTGCATATCGCCTTCATGTAGTTGCAATTTTAATGGCCAGCGGTATAGTTGTGCCACTTGCCCATTGGAAGAATCTTTGATGTCGAAAGCCGTAGACCACATGCAAAGAAAGACATTGTCTACGAATTAATGCCAAATCTGTAAATAATTTACATATTTGTGTTTGTCTTCATAAAGTAGTGTCGTTGCAGTGCTTATGATGATAGTATGTTGATACCATCTCAAAATGTGATTCACGATACAAACCTTCGTGCAGTATCACCATACAGAGAATAGATAATCATCCTGATCTGGTCTTCGTTTCAGGCTGTGATTTAATTTATGATAACCACGCTACACAGCGACAAACAAACGCGCCTTTATGGATAGCTGGGCTGTGTTTCGGGTACTTACTGTTGTTCATAACGTGCCTTAAATGCATTTATCGTATGTGTTTCTCCTTAATACATCGAAGCTTGTGAAAATACAGTTAAAACAGAGCTGACATTCACTACACGGTATAGAGAAAACCACCTGACAACGAGACCAGAGAGTGGTAAGGGGACTTAGACTTTAGCAGAAAATTCCAAATAGTCACAGGTAGGAAGTACGTCGTTATGGGGCTGTGGCCTTGTAACGGCAGCCAACCAGCTACAAGCACCGTTGTATTTTGCGATGACATAAAGTTCCGCTGTGTGATAACGTCCTCCTAGAAAAAGAAAACCCATCTCCGAGTGGGGAGCACTGAGGAGCATTTTGTCCTCAGTAAAGGGGTAAAAAAGGTAATGACAGTCAATCCTTATGTAACGCTACCCTGTAAAAAACGTAATGCGGAAGAAATTTACATTATTAGTACTTAGAGAGTTGTAGGAGAAGTTGTATCACACAGTTCTTGACCACCTGGTTGTGCGACATTGATCTGGATAAACCCCCAACGCCTCTGCAGTGTCACGTAGAGCGAGGGAGTAGAATTCTATTGATATTCCTCCGTTAGTTGAGCCGGAAATTGATATTAGCACAATACCAGCGACGTTATTAGATAGAGCGATAGGCTGTATGTCGGCATTTACACTCACACACACATTCACACTTAATACATTTGCTGAGGAAAGACGAGAGTCCCATCTCAGTCCAGGATTGTTGTTTCTTATTGTGGCCTTCAGTCCGAAGCCTGATTTCATGCAGCACTCTACGCTAGCCTATCCTGTGCAAGTCTCTTTACCTTTGCATAGCTATTACAACTTTCATCCACTTGACCCTGCTTACTGCAGTCGAATCTCTGTTTCTCTCCGATTCGATCCAGTACCTCTTCGTCAATTATCCGATCTATGCAACTAATCCTCAGCATGTTTCTGTAGCAGCATACTTCAAAAGCTACTATTCTCTTTTTTCTCCTCTAATATCTACAATTTTTCGTGTACTTTTACTTCCATATAAGGTTACACTTCAGAGAAATACGTTCAGAAAAGTCTTCTTAACACACGACATTCTGTGTTAATATTAAAAGTGTTGGAACTTTAATAGAGGCAACTATTTATTTACAGCTTCTACAAAATATTACATGTTTCAAAGTTTTATTGTCCTTCAAAGAAATCACCAGCATTGTGCATAACCCGTTTCCAGCGATGTGAATGTGGAAGGATACCGTTACTAGCGGTGGTTGTGTTGATAACTCGACTGCAGCGGTCCGTTGTCCGATGAACCTCTGTAACAGTTCTGAAGTAAAATGCCGTGACTTGCTGACGGCACACATGCTTAAGTCCGGAGAGTGTGACGGGTGGTACAACACTTCCCTTCCCATCAGACTGTCCTGCAAAATGACGGGCTGGTCCTACAGAAAGTGTCACCACTTCCTTGTCTAAGCTGTTCATTTTTGGGTCACATCCTGCTAACGGTCACGGGGTTCCAGACTGAAGCGCCTAGAACCGCACGGCCATACCGACCGGCGCTTAGGAAAAGAAACGGCGACGCTTTCTGCAGGATCAGCCCATAATTTTGCAACGCAGTGCTCGGGTGCATATGGCACAAGGTGACTGATTCTTGTTCGATCGATATGGCTGCGAAGTACTGTACCATCCACTACACTTCCCGGACTTAAACCCTTGTGACTCCAATTTGATTCGTAAGATGAAGGAAGCACGTCATGACATTCGCTTCAGAATTGTCACTCAGATGCGTCGGACAATAGACAGCTGAAGTTGAACTATTAACACAACTGGCGCTGCTAAGGATATCCAACGAAAACCACATCGCTGGCAGCTGGTTATACGCAATGCTGGTGACTACTCTGAAGGACAGTAAAACTTTGAAACATGCAGCTATTTTGTATAAGTTGCAAATAAATAGTTGTCGCTATTGAATTTCCAATATTTCTCATGAACGGTTTTCTTGCTACTGATAGTGTGCATTTTATATTCTCACTACTTTGGCCATTGTCAGTTTTTTGCTCCCGTAATAGCAAAACTCATCTACTGCTTTTGCCAGAGACGTGCGGTGACAGGAAGAACAAGACTGCTGGTCAGATGACGCAAGAGCACAACAACTAATGAACAAAAAAGTAGCGATGCAGATGAATTATATAGTGAACAAATTATCATCTAGTACATACACAAAGCCAAGACTCACTACTCTAACACAAGGCCTACTAGCTCTGCATAAGATGAAGTGATTAAAAATTGTGTAATGGGGTAAAAGAAATAAGGGGAATGAAATCTAATTTCGGTGGAGGACTGGGATTCAACAGAAAAAGAAGTAGAAATAATAGGCGAACATGAGCAAGAGGGCTGGAACGAAAGGGGAAGCCATGTAATAGGAAGTTGCACAATGAATTTGACCTAAGGATCATGAATGAAGATTATATGCATGGAGGATTCTTGGAGGCAGGGCAGACTCCAGACATAATCTGTAATGGTTAGATAGAGATTTAGAAACTAGATTTTAAATTGCAATACATTTTCAGGAGCAGATGTGCGTTCTGAGCATACAGATTAAAACTGAATAAACTGCATGAAGGTAGAAATTTAGCAATATGAGACCCGGTTAAATTGAAAGAACTATAATATTTTGAGAGTTTCAACGGAAGATTAGGGAAATAATGACTGAGGAAGGGAAAAGAATACAATAGAAAGACGATTGGGTGGCTTCGATAGATAAAGCAGTGAATACAATATAAACAGAGAAAAGACAGCGCCCAGTAGAAGTACTTGGCTAACATACGAGATATTATAATTAAATTGACTAAAGAGGAATATACAAAAACGCTGTAAAGAGCTTGGAAGAGTTGCTGAACGAGATAGACAGTATCTAGAAAAGATCATTAACTAACATCAAAGTTAATTAAATGTGGTTATGCTGAGATAAAACTGATGAAACTCGTAAAGAAGACATAACTCGACTGAAAATAGCAAGAAAAGCGTTTGCAAAGAAGAGATCTTTTGTGAAGGTATTTGTGTGGAGTGTAGCCTTATATGGAAGTGATAAGTACGCTATAAATTGTACATACAAGAGAAAATACAAGGTTTTCAAATGTGGTGCAACAACAAATTCTGCAGACTAGTTGGTTATATCGGATCACTAATGACGATGTACTGAATTGAATGGGAGAAAAAAGAAATTGATTGCACGAACTGACTAAAAGAAGCGACAGATTGATGTGACACATTCAGCGGCACCAGCGAAAATGATTTGGTAATAGATGGAAGTTCTGGGGGTAACAATTGTGGAGGAGACCCGAGCTACACTGCAGTAAGCAGGATCAGGTGAATGAAAGTCATGTCAGCTACGCAGAGATGAAGAGACATGCACAGGATAGAGACTAGGGTCGAGAGTTGCACCAAACCACTGTTTGGATTGAAGACTACAACGAATCGTAGTGTCGTGTCGGGCTTCCTTTACCCCACCGTAGTGCAGCACCTCAATTTGACATTGACTCAACAGGTCGTTGGGAAGTCTCCTGCAAAAATACTAAGCATCTATAGCCGTCTATAACTGAGAAAGCGTTGCCAGTGCAGGAGTTTTTGCACGAACTGACCTCTGGATTATGTCTCATAAATGCTCGATGGGATTCACGTCTGGCGTTTTGGGTGGACAAATCATTCGCTAGATTGTCCAAAATGATCTTCAAACCTATCGCGAACAGTTGCGCCCCATCGACATGGCGCGTTGGCATCCATAAAAATTCCATCGTTGTTTCGAAAAAAGAAGCCAGACATAACCATTTCCAGTCAATGATCAGTTCAACAGGACTATAGAACTCAATCCATTCCATGTAAACAGTCCACACCATCATGGGAACACCACTAGCTTGGACTGTGCCTTGTTGACAACTTGGGTCAATGGCTTAGTGGCGTCTGTGCCACATTGGAACCCTGCCATCGGCTCTTACCAACTGAAATCGGGACTCGTCTGACAAGAGCACGGTTTTCCAGTAGTCTATGGTGCAACCGATATGATCATGAGCCCAGAAGAGCCGCTGCAGGCGATGTCGTGCTGTTACCAAAGGCCCTCGCATCGGTCCTCTGCTGCCATAGCGCATTAACGCCAAATTTTGCCTCACTGTCCTAACGGATACGTTCGTCGTATGTCCCACATTGATTTCTGCAGTTACGTCACGCATTGTTGTTTGTCTGTTGCCACTGACAACCCTATGCAAAGACCGTCGCTCTTGGTCGTTAAGTGGAGGCCGTGGACCACTGCGTTGTCCGAGGCGAGAGGCAAAGCCTGAAATGTGATATTCTCGGCACGCTGTTGGTCTCGGAATATTGAATTCTCTAACTATTTCCGCAATTTAATGTCCCATGCGTCTAGCTCCGACTTCCATTCCACGTTCAAAGTCTGCTAATTCCGTTTGTGCGGCCATAATCACGCCGGAGACCTTTTGACATGAATTATCTGAGCACAAATGACAACTCCGCCGATGTACTGCCCTTCTATACCTTGCCTACTCGTCTCAGTGTGGCCCCTCGCTCTAAATGACACTGCAAAGAGTTTTGGGGTCAATCCAGATCACTGGCGCATAATCCTATTCGATACCACTTCTCTTCCCACTGCTAAGTACTGATACTGAAAATTTCTTCCACTCTATTGTAGCATAAGGATCGTTTGCCATCACAGGAGCATCCGTTAGTGGGGTCATGTACAGCAGCAAATCCTAACTAAGTGGTTTTCGCGAAAATTGCCTTCGAATTAGTTATACGAGTATTTCCGACAGGTACTTCAGCCAGACTAAAATCTAAGCAAGGCAAAATCTGGATTCAGTATCGAAACATAGCAAGGTGTCGGCTGCACGTACCTCGAGCAGGAGCGGCGGCGGCAGCTGCGTCGGCACTGGCGGCGGTCAGTGCGCCCGGGAACTGGCGACCGCCACAAAATGCCGGAAGCACCTACGCCCTGCTTCCGGCGCGCTGCCAGCTGACCAGTCCGTTATGCACGCGGATGCTGCGACGGAAGCTGCCTGTCGCTACCAATCTCGCGCGGGAAATACGATGGCTCACCATATGATAGGACGCCTAACACGTGGAGTTTCAAACAGAGAGCGCCGCATGAAGGAAGTTTAGCATTAGCGGCATGCGTTACACAGATATGAGTATGTCATATTTTAACTGAATTGCTCGAAATAAGTTTTACGCCACTCAACACAGCACCACTTTGAACACAAAATCACTATATACACTGTCTCAGCAATAGTATGTGGACACTTATTAGTGGATGTTAATGTGGGATGTGTCCACACTTCGCCTTTATGACGTCTTGAACTCTCTTTGGGGAACACTTTAAATTAGGTATCGGAATGTCTCTGGACGAATGGCAGCCCACTGGTCGTTAAGAGCGGAAACTAGAGAAGGTAGTGATGTCGCACTCTGGGGTCTGGGGAGAAATCAGACTTTTAACTCATCCCAAAACGGTTCTATTGAGTTCACTTCGTGGCTCTCGGCGGGTTAGTCCATTTTAGAAATATGGCTGTCCACAAACTATTGTCTTACAGATGCTACTTAATATTCTTATTTTTCATTTGTTTTTATCCCGTATCTACACTGCTGGCCATTAAAATTGCTACACCACAAAGAAATGCAGATGATAAACGGGTATTCATTGGACAAATATATTATACTAGAACTGACATGTGATTACATTTTCACGCAATTTGGGTACATAGATCCTGA
This sequence comes from Schistocerca serialis cubense, assembly GCF_023864345.2. Classification (NCBI taxonomy): domain Eukaryota; kingdom Metazoa; phylum Arthropoda; class Insecta; order Orthoptera; family Acrididae; genus Schistocerca; species Schistocerca serialis. The sequence goes on from NC_064640.1 coordinate 311,917,615, forward strand.
GAAATCAGTACCCAGAACAACCACCTCTGGCCGTAATAACGGCCTTGATACGCCTGGGCATTGAGTCAAACAGAGCTAGGATGGCGTGTACAGGTACAGCTGCCCATGCTGCTTCAACAAGATACCACAGTTCATCAAGAGTAGTGACTGGCATATTGTGACGAGCCAGTTGTTCGGCCACCATTGACCAGACGTTTTCAGTTGGTGAGAGATCTGGAGAATGTGCTGGCCAGCACAGTAGTCGAACATTTTCTGTATCCAGAAAGGCCCGTACAGGACCTGCAACATGTGGTCGTACATTATCCTGCTGAAATGTAGGGTTTCGCAGGGATTGAATGAAGGGTAGAGCCACGGGACATAACACATCTGAAATGTAACGTCCACTGTTCAAAGTGCCGTCAATGCGAACAAGAGGTGACCGAGACGTGTAACCAATGGCACCCCATACCATCACGCCGGGTGATATACCAGTATGTCGATGACGAATACACGCTTCCAATGTGCGTTCACCGCGATGTCGCCAAACACGGATGCGACCATCATGATGCTGTAAACAAACCTGGATTCATCTGAAAAAATACATTTTGCCATTTGTGCACCTAAGTTCATCGTTGAGTACACCATCACAGGCGCTCCTGTCTGTGATGCAGCGTCAAGGGTAACCGCAGCCATGGGCTCCGAGCTGATAGTCCATGCTGCTGCAAACGTCGTCGAACTGTTCGTGCAGATAGTTGTTGTCTTGCAAACGTCCCCATCTGTTGACTCAGGGATCGAGACGTGGGTGCACGATCCGTTACAGCCATGAGGATAAGATGCCTGTCATCTCGACTGCTAGTGATGCGAGGCCGTTGGGATCCAGCACGGAGTTCCGTATTACCCTCCTCAACCCTTCCGATTCCGTATTCTGCTAACAGTCATTGGATCTCGACCAACGCGAGCAGCAATGTCGTGATACGATAAACCGCAATCGCGATAGGCCACAATCTGACCTTTATCAAAGTCGGAAACGTGATGGTACGCATTTCTCCTCCTTACACGAGGCATCATAACAACGTTTCACCAGGCAACGCCGGTTAACTGCTGTTTGTGTATGAGAAATCGGTTGGAAACTTTCCTCATGTCAGCACGTTGTAGGTGTCGCCACCGGCGCCAACCTTGTGTGAATGCTCTGAAAATTTCGCGTATGTAGCACGTCATCTTCGTGGTGTATCAATTTTAATGGCCTATAGTGTATAAGGGCTCGGCAAAATTATTTTAGAATTTGACTTTGTTAACGTTAGAGGGTAGCCGGATGCCTTTCCTGTCGGCACGCCTTTACCCCGGACGGAAATTGTGTACGCCAACTGTCTGCATCTAGTGTTATCCACATGAAAGAACCTTTTCTAAATGTTTGCGAATCGTGTAACTGAGGCGGGATGTGAGTACCAGCATGGTGCCGGCCGCGGTGGCCGTGCGGTTCTGGCGCTGCAGTCCGGAACCGCGCGACTGCTACGGTCGCAGGTTCGAATCCTGCCTCGGGCATGGGTATATGTGATGTCCTTAGGTTAGTTAGGTTTAAGTAGTTCTAAGTTCTAGGGGACTTATGACCTAAGATGTTGAGTCCCATAGTGCTCAGAGCCATTTGAACCATTTGAACCAGCATGGTATTCACCAAATCGACTATGAGGAAACCGTCTAAAAACCACAACCAGGCTGGCTGGTACACCGGCTGTTGAGTTTCATAAATCACTTGCTACTGCAAGTACCATCTACGGGGAAATATTGTAACTTTGTGTGTGCGGATTTGGACATTCCAGGTCCTTTGTTCAGACAGTACTGCCGAGCATCCGTTGAGAGCGGATGCCTCAGGAAGCCTGGAGACACAGCAGTGAACAGACGTTTGTGTCGGCCAGCCAAAGGCCACAGCTCGCAGGCACCTTTTAACGTATTAATGAATACCACGTTGTGCACTTGTAAGTTAATAGGGAATAAAGTATTTTCACGTACAGGTTGTGTTCGGTCTCATCATTGTGCAGTGGAAGCAATTTGAGGGCAGTGAGTCGTCTAATACTAAAAACTCCAAACTTTAATGTACCAGCGCATGACCAGAGGCCTCCAAGTGAAGAGCGTACATTTTTTTTCCTCAAGGCTGGATTCAGAGGGCACGCGGAACAGATACTTTCGCGCGCGTGTTTGTTTTTGTTCTGGCATTTGCGAACGTTTGAAAAACAGCGAGAAGCTAACCACTTGAGAGTTCCACACATTCTCAATTTCGTCAGTAAGCGCTGCTGAGTGTTCTAAGGCCTGTTATGGACTTCAATAACATCTGTGTTCAGAGACATTTTCCGCAAATGTTTAACGTGTCTCGTCAAAAGCAAACCACGCGGAGTTCAGACACTGACGACGCCACACCATCGGAGACTGCAGCCCCAAACGCTCCAGCTGCTATCGTCTGAGGTGTCATTGCTGTCCTCGTTCGCCGACTGCAACATGGCAAGTGCAACTTGTAATCCCTGACACAGTACTCGTTAAAGCCTGTGCTATGGTGAGCGGGGTTGACCTAATGAGAAAGAATTTTCGCATAGATATCGACCGCGTGTACCTGAATGGTGGCAAATCAGACTTACGTCCACTCTGTAATAACAATGATCCGACAAGTAATTTCGAAATGCAATCACACGTCAGTATGGATCAAAAGCAAACCAGAAGATGCTACCAATGTGACAATAATACGGTTTCCAGCCTAATTAGACATTAACTGAGTTTCTTCCCTGTACAAGTTGGTATATATTCGTGCAAAACAAGTTGTAACACTGCATAATATAGTAGAATTTTAGAACCAGGAAATCTATTGAACTGATAGTTCCACGTTCTGTACTGATATGGAAAATCATGAATACATAACACTACATTATTATGTTTACTACAAAACTTTATACTGTCTATTAACCTGATTAAGATCGGGCATAGGTTACTCTAGAAATTGTACTTTCATGCCACACACAAAATGTCAATTTTGATAAAGATAAAACACTGATAAATTTTGACTTTTATATTGACTTTAAATTTTGCTGGTCAAACCAATTTAGAACACTTCAGAATTCAAATGAATGAAGGGCGAACCCTGAAACTGTTATGATCGCTGTATTTAAAAAAAATGATTACTGAATTTATTACTCATTCAAGATTTCCAGTATATAAGTTACTACTCTTTTCGTCTTATTTACTGCTCATTTAAATGCCTTTAAATCGGTCTCGAAATAATAAACTTCATCACTATATCAATGCTAAAGTTATCTTTCGACTTCGTTAGACCTTCGCTATTCATTTACTGGTTCATTAACAAAACATTTATTTAACACCATTCTAATATAGCTAGTTCTGCAAATAATTATTACTAACACAATTTTTAATTTTCATTTCGGGACACTCAGATTGCACAACGTTTGGAAAGGACCCTGTCTAGGTTAGTTGTGAGGATAATTAAATGATGGGAAAGTTCTGGTAAAATTTAGGTTATTATTACACCAAACAAACACAGTTCACTCTCTGATCCACACGAATACAGTACTAAAAGTTTCAACCTGCTAGTATCGATGCGGCTGTTGGCGGGTGGCAAGATGGCGAGGCACAGAGCATACTTACCACCACAGCTATGGCTCTTGACGTATCGGCACTTTAATTCTTCTTAGCGTCGCAAAACTTTTCCATTTAGTGCCTATGGAATTTTGCCATGCTGTGTGGTCGTTGGAACAGCATACCCGAGGCTCAGTGAAGCTATGTCTTCCAGGAGAGCCTCTTCGCTCCAGAAGGTGTTGCTCAAACCAGTGCCAAACTTCAACTACTACTGTGCCCGTTGTGCCGTGCAGTGCCCGCGCGCATTTTCCCGCGCTCGCCTTTTACCGCTCCCTGACAGACCAGGTATTCACCCGAGGTTTTGCATTCTACATATCTTAACACATTGCCTACGTATGGACCAGACGCACACTTACAATTTTAAACATCTTATAACAGTTTCAACATTTGTTACATTTCAAATTCTATTACAATATTACTTGATATATGACATAAACATTAATATTCACATTGAAAACTATTTACAGTTTTCTTAACATAATGGCATGAAACAAAAAGAAATGAAATCAGAACATCAATTACACAAGTTTAACGTAAAATCAGATGAAAAGAATTACATATGTGTACAATAGTACAGAGTCGTTGCTGTTACAAACTGTTGGCTTCCTGTTACTATCTGCCTATTCCCGAAACGGATTCTTCTGACAGAACACTGTTAGTCAAACAGGGATGGGCTACAAAGGCCTCTCTCGCACACTTGGCGAGTTTTTTGCAGACTGCAAACTGTATTAGCATTGAAATGCTGGAATCAAAATTGAACAGACCGACGCGAATTCAGACTGATTTTGAGTCGTCTCAAGGACGGCTGGAAGTTGAAGACGAATCCACTGATCATAGTTAAGGACAGGAAGGTATTCGAGGATTTCTGGGACTACACTGAATCCACAATCGAGGATTTAAGGTAGAGGCACGCTAAGCTACCACAGCCTATAGAATCGAATCCGACAGACAATGTCAGTACTTGGGAACTACCTGCTATTAATCTATAAAATTTGAAGGGGACTACCTTAAGTGATCGTACTATAGAGATGCCGTTCTCAGTCTAATCATAACTAATATGGTTCAAATGGCTCTGAGCACTATGGGACTCAACATCTTAGGTCATAAGTCCCCTAGAACTTAGAACTACTTAAACCTAACTAACCTAAGGACATCACACACACCCATGCCCGAGGCAGGATTCGAACCTGCGACCGTAGCAGTCCCGCGATTCCGGACTGCAGCGCCAGAACCGCACGGCCACCGCGGCCGGCCATAACTAATAATTCAATTAATATGCAGAAGTATCATTACCGCACTGCTTTGGGAGGTGAAGCAAAGTTCGTATTGAGACGTACACCTATCACATCAGAAAATCCATCCATTGTTTGGAGACTTATTATGACGAGGAACGACAGTCCAAAAAAATTGCAGCCAGAAATGCAGAGGCTTTGTTGGCCTTACCCACAATCGGCAATGGCATGGCAACCGATGATACACAATTAATTAACCTTGTGTGTAGCCATTTGAAGGCCTTAGAGGCTTTTAAACCTGATGTCGCACTACACGAAATCATTCTTTCGCAAGCAATTCTGGCTGGTTTGCGACCCACAGATCGCCATGAGTGGGAGGTAAAAATGTCTCGGTCAACGTTCACCACACTGAATCAACTGATAGATTTTTTGTAAACAAAATGTCAGGCTTTCGAGTTGTTTCAGATCAGGGACAGCACTTCAGAAGACTTGCAAGTCAGTTCCAGTACTGTAAGTCAAATTAAATATGTGAGGAAGGTAAGTCTGGCTTACTCCGATAAAAAAGAAAATTGCAAATTTTGTAACCAATATCACTCTGTCACCAAATGCAAAGGATTTCAAGCAACAGGTATCGACGGTCGACGGGAATTTGTCACGAAAAACGATCTGTGTTTTACTGCAACGGCGCTGATCACTTTGCTAGTAAGTACAAGGCTTCTCCTTGTAAGATCTGTAATGGAAAACACAAACCATTGCTCCACAAGTCAGCTGATTCGAATTGTAGTCACTCTGATGACTCCAGAAGCTGTTCCTTGCCCCATCAGGCTACTAAAGGGAGAATACACAACCTGAAATGGAAGTTGCAAAGTGTGAAAACGGTGAAAAGTGTACAGTGAGAAATTAGCAAAAATATGCTACTGTTGGGCTTTGAACTTACACCTCTTCATTGGAAACCTACACACAGATGTTCAAACTAGAATGAAGCGGGAGGGGAATGGGAAAGTTACGGGAAGGAAGAGGATTCTTCGGGTATTTTCCCACCATTTTATCTGAGATGTAATTTCTGAGTGGGCCTTGGTTTTTCAATGGTTTTCGCATTGAAATGCCATGTCTCAGATCCCTAACTCGAAATGGCGATACACACTGAGTGCATAATTTCCTTCAGAGACACACTGGAGGCTTAGTTTTGTAAACATTCAGCTCAGCAAAAGCATTCCAAGTCTTTTTACTTTTTTCTTTATTTCTTTTACTGTCTGCTGAGTCGTTGTCTTCAAATGGCCTCCATCAAAATTTAAATATCTAATTTTATAACTCCATATATATACATATATTTCTTTTTTCTCAGTATGTATTATTTCGGCTTGATTTTCAGTCCCACTAGAAGCAAATAAGGAAGTGTTAAATACACTCCAATGAGGTTTCCATTACTATTGTGGGTGCATTTCTTTCGGATTCCGACTTAGACTCTTGTAGTGTAGTGTCTATTTGAGTTAACAGTACCACAAATTATAAAGCCATGTAGTTGCTTTGAATCCCAATGAAAATTCTCGTCACTATTTCAACCTATATTTCATTTTTGCGTCACTGATTTTTTATTCACTTGTCTTGATCGCAACACTATGAATTATATGAAACTCTTCTCTCATGATACAATCTTGCAGTCACCTTGGTCTCAGAAAATTTTGTGTTTGTGGAATAGAATTTATATGCTGTTGATCGAATTCTGCTGGGTTATATCCCATCATTCCAAAAGGTTTCGAGACTGGATTTATAGAAAAATAGAGAAACGTTAATATGGTCGTTTTAATGCCTTATATGTTCTAAGTAGTCTCCTCTGACTTGATCGCAACGACAGAACATTAATACAACCCTGTGGAAAAGTCGGAAAAGTTCTTCTTTGGGATGTTTATCACGTTCAAGTCTCGTCATCCGTGATGATTTTTTCCGCGTTTAGCATTTCAATCAAGTCGCAGCAGACGTCCACAAGTCGTCGTTTTTGGTCAGAAGTCAAGGTATGCGGGACAAAGTTTGCACACACTTTTCTGTTCTTCAAACAGTTCAGGAGAATGTTTTTAATAGTTTATTTAGAAATTTTGCACCATTGGCACTTGTGACAACAATGTTGGCGCCCTAGGACACACGACCGCTCACAACCTACTGGTCGAACGCATATCTGTTGTGTACAGATACCAGTTTCAAACTGGCACCGTAGGTACTGCGCTGACGTCGCTTCTACGCCAGGAATAAAACTATTATCTGAAATTTTTGGATGGACAGTGTATAGTTGTTCGCAGCACAACAGACACTTAACAGTCGCATCTGTGTCTATTCTGGAAGTCAAGTACATGATTTGCAAATGTTACATCAATGAATATTTTGAAACGCTGTTTAAGGTGCAAATACTTGAAAGAAATTTCGACAGAATCTCTGTGCTTTAAGATCATGTATGTAAATAGTGTAAGGTTGCTGTTGAAAGATTTAGTGCAACTACAACAGAAAATGCGGTTCACTCTATCCACCTAGAATTATCGAAAATAAATGAGACCATGTACTAACGTGTGCTCCTGTCTGTGATGCAGCGTCAAGGGTAACCGCAGCCATGGTCTCCGAGCTGATAGTCCATGCTGCTGCAAACATCGTCGAACTCTTCGTGCATATGGTTGCTGTCTTGCAAACGTCCCCATCTGTTGACTCAGGGATCGAGACGTGGCTTCACGACCCGTTACAGCCATGCGGATAAGACGCCTGTCATCTCGACTGCTAGTGATACGAGGCCGTTGGGATCCAGCACGGCGTTCCGTATTACCCTCCTGAACCCACTGATTCCATATTCTGCTAACAGTCATTGGATCTCGACCAACGCGAGCAGCAATGTCGCGATACGATAAACCGCAATCGCGATACGCTACAATCCGACCTTTATCAAAGTCGGATTCCTGATGGTACGCATTTCTCCTCCTTACACGAGGCATCACAACTACGTTTCATCAGGCAACGCCGGTTAACTGCTGTTTGTGTATGAGAAATCGGTTGGAAACTTTCCTTATGTCAGCACGTTGTAAGTGTCGCCACAGGCGCCAACCTTGTGTCAATGCTCTGAAAAGCTAATCATTTGGATATCACAGCATCTTCTTCCTGTCGGTTAAATTTCGCGTCTGTTGCACGTCATCTTCGTGGTGTAGCAATTTTAATGGCCAGTAGTGTAACTATTTCATCAAATTCTCATATTCGTAGAGAAATTCTGTCAATAAATGAATTCGTAATGAGTTGGATGAAACAGTACTCAAATTTTAACCTTATGCCAACTTTTGTTTATCATATTTTAAATATTACTATTACTACTACTACTACTACTAATATTACATATATGTTTGCATTTTCCTTATTCTAATAATACATTGGAGAAAACGTACCTTAGAGTAATGAGTAGTGAAAGGTGGCTACACTGAGCCACTGCGCCAGAGATTGCGCCAAAGAGTATTATTAAGCCGCCTCCACAGTGCTTGGAGAGAGCTCGTGGTAGTCAGTGCCTGTTAAGAACTCGTAGTAGTCAGTGCCTGTCGAGGAGTCGGTGTAGTGTGTGTTGAGATGTTGTAGCAGAGAGTGATTATTGAGAGGTAGCGGCAGGCAGTTCGTGCCGAGATGTGCTAGTGGGCACTGCTTGTCGTGAAGTCGGAGTGAGATGTGATAGTGGAGAGTGTTGTTCCATGTTTTATGCAGTTATTTGATGGGAGAGATAGCAGATGTTATTCTAATGGAAATACTGTAACGATCAGAGTGCTTTTCGTCAATATATATGAAGGTAAAATATTGCGTGTTTTTTCATTAATTCCATGTTTTAAATAATGCGTCATTACAGGTTCAGTCAACAAAGCATCTGGCGTGTGTTCTTGTATTAGAGTTTAATTCTGGTTTCCTTACGCAATTGTATTTGTAATTTTCTTTTATCACGTCAGTATAATTGGTATTTAAAAATTCTCGTCTTGTCGGAAAAGAACCGTGCCAGATGTGCGTTGAGTCATACTTCCACATACAGAACAGTTATACTTGTGCTTAGGTTTCGTAGGTTTCATAGTTGCTGGGGACTTAATTAATTGTGTTTACGAAAATTTTCTTTCATTGTTTGTTGCAGTCAGATTGCGTAATAATTCTAGTCAGGGCCAACCGTTTACGAGATAAGCGTAATCGGACATACAGCTACTAAAAACAAAAGTATATATTTTCAATCATATTTAATTAAGCCCCCATGCACGTGGCGACCCTGCCAGGATCGTCCCTTGGAATTCTTCTGATTGTGAAAGTAGTAGACGGTAGTATTGTTGTAGTAATTTGTAGTTTAGTAATTGTAGTCTATTTTGCATGTGTAGATTTGGTAATTGGCATTCTTCTAATGGTATTTTTCAAAATTTAATTTTTATTGCCTTGTATACACGTTTGACAATTTAGTGCAATTATTTCAATTGTTCGATTAATCGTGTTTGAGGGAAACATTTCATGTGAATGGTATTGTTGGAGATAAAGAGTCATTGTGTGTAATTTTCGTACAGTGACGAATTTTTTGTATGATTTGTAAATGATTACGCGATCTATGAAAAAGGCGAAAATGATGAATAGTGAGAATGATGAAATTGTTGACATGGCGAACTCGCCAACACAGGACAACAGTATGATGAATAATGGAACTGAAAATAATTTAATAAGTCGGGAAGACAGTCCGGAACCATTTCAAAATTTTTCTCAATCAGAAAATTCGCAGAATCTGAGATTAACGACAGAAGATTCTGGAATAGTATCGAACACAGATAGCCTTATGGCTATGCAGAAGGAAGTTAATTTTGCGGGAAATGTTAGGGGTGAAAAGAATTTCGAACCGGCTAACATGGAGCAGTTGATGGATGCTATATTACATTTGGGATCACAGATGGGAACTTTGCAATCTGAATTAAAAACTGATATGGGAACAATGGGATCACAGTTACGATCTGAATTAAAAACTGATATGGGAACAATGGAAACACGGTTTAGATCTGAATTAAAAACACAGATGGGAACAATGGAAACACGGTTAGACTCACTTGGATCACAGTTAGGATCTGAATTAAAAACAGAGATGGGAACTTTGGAAACACGGTTAGATTCACGAATAGGGACATGTTTCAAAAATATGAAAGATGAATTAAAGAAAGAAATCAGAGAAGAAGTACAACCGATTTTGAATGCTCACAATAATAGATTAATTGCAATAGAGATTAGACAAAGGGAACAGGATAGAGAACAGGAAGAAAGAGATCGCGTGATAGTACAGAAATTTTCAGAGTTAAATTTACAACGTGTAAAAGATAAGGAAGAAATATTTGAGAGAATCGAGGAATCCGTACCGAATGACAGATTAAATAACCTAACACAACAGTATGAACAGTTAACTACCAAATGTGTCAATACTGAAACCCGAGTCACGACACTTACGGAAGACGTAAATAAACAGAAAGAACGAATAGGTGATTTATCGGAAAGAGTTGAGGAGATATCAGATAAACTGACAAATCTTAGTTTACATGGGGACAGAGATTCGGATGATACAGCTCCATTACCATTCGCAGAAACCGAAGAGTACCAGAACATAAATAAACATGTTGAAAATCAGGGAAAATTTAATGAACGCGTTAAAAGGGAAGTAGAGGCATTACGAAAGGAAGTCAAACAGATCGAAGGCGAAATTGTAGGAAAAGACAGTAAAAGAAATTTGGAATCACAGATATCTGAGGGGTTTGAAGAAAATAATTTGTTTCATTTACGGAATGCGACAAGAGAGCGCCAGGCGCGCGAACTTGATAATAATCGTCATTGGGACTGGGACAGACGCGGTAGGTCTTTGTCGCCACGAGGCGAAAGTTTTGACTATAAACACTTTTTGACTGTTCGGAAATTTAAGATCTTCCGCAACTCTAAGAATGACATACATCCATGTGTATGGTTAGATCAATTTCTGTACGCACTTCCACCAAATTTGCCACTAAGTCACAAACTGGAAATTATGTGCAGCTATTAAAGTCCTCAGGGGATTCACTACTCTAAGTGAATATGTGCCGTAGCTAGCATAGGGCCCCGAGCTGTAGTGGTGCTATTTCTCTTTTAGTTTTCTGTACCGCTGCCTACTCTTTTACTATTCTTTGCATCTGTCAAACCAACTCTTCGACTATCAATCTATCTAGTGAGTAAGTAAACAATAACCGGATATGACTGTTTTACCCAAAAGTGACTTTGGAATTTACCGTTTGGACTTACTGTATCTTTAGCAGCATTCATTCGCAGCTGAAAGGAAATTTTACCTGTTTATATTCGTGACAATATTACTTCATATGTTGACGACTTTCTTATTGCTAAACGTTCTTGGAGTGAGCACAGCAAAATTTTGGATTCATTGTTACGTATTTTTGCACGATTTGGCATTACTGTGAACTTAGAAAAATCTGAATTTGGTCGTTCTCAGGTGAAATTTCTCGGTATTCTTCCTGATCCAAAAAAAAATAGACGCTATTCGTAATTATGCTGTACCTACCACAAAACGTGAGGTTTGTTGTTTCCAAAATTTTTGTGGAATGATATACTTTTGAAAAATTTTTGTGGAATGACATACTTGTGAGAAACTAACAGCTAGATGTAAACATGCGGAGAGTACAAGGATACCGCGCTGTGTTTTGGCGGCGGCATATATACAAAGCAACAGTCAAGTCTGCGCGCCGCACAAGGCAGTCGTTGACCGCGAACAATTGCTTCCTACATCACGCGCCTACAGCTGATCGAGCGCTCAGTGCGAATGCACTGACAGCCGTAAACAAATACACAGTTTAATTTCTCCGATTAAATTCAGTATACAGCTATAGTGAGTTGATGAATTATGTTATTAACATTCAGTATTTTTCAGGATACGGTTCTATAAAATATTTAAGAACTTCAGGTAAATTCTGTGTGTCTCCGACGTTAAGAGGACTTGCTATCGAGAAATTTTCAGGAAGAATGTAATTTCGAAGAAGAAACTAATAAACTAAAAAGGGTAACTATTGAGTTTATTTTTCAGGTAACAAATTTCCACTTAAGTACGTACTTTAGACGTAATTTGCTGCTCGCGATTACGTGATTCATACTTTGTGCTAATTTCATGTTCTATGAATTTACTTGTGAAGCGACGTGCTTGCGTACGTTAACTGATTTTGACAATGATTATTAATGAACTGGGTTGTAACTTGTGTATATTATGCATCGCTTGGCTGCACTGCTTTTTCACTGATGTCATATTTTCTTTTTTAATTATGTGCCTGCTGTGCTTATTTATTTAAATTATAATTGTAACCTGATTAATTGTGCTGACTGTGTTTATGTATGTAGGTTATACTTTGTGATTTATCTGCTTGCGCCTTCATGTTTACTTATTAAGATGACATATGAACATTTATTTGCTTATGCTGATATGATGCTAATGACCTGTTTATTATGTTAGATAACATATGTTTACTGCTTTGCGTATGGATTGCATATTTATACATATCTGTTGTTGTCATAACTACTCTTTAATTTGGTATATAGAAATGCTGATATACTGTGTATGAACATAGAGTTTAGGTCACGCTATTGGATTAATTATAGATTGTTCGCTTGGCAGAGCCTCATTGTAGGATTTGTGCTGCATCCACTTTTTGACATTCTGTTCACTACTGGTATATTTACTCGCTATTGCTTGTTTTGCTTACGGTCAGTGCCTTACATTTTTAAGATAAGAAAATGAACTGCTATAATTCGACGAACGACATTGGTACAAAGAACTTCGTTGAAGTCACATGAGCTGAGGTTTTATGGAAGCTGTATAAATTTATGCTAATAGGAAGGAAGCTAACGACATGACATACCAACACTAGGTTTAGCCCATTGACAGTTATTACACTGCATTTTTCGGGAGCAATTGAAATAGTGACACTTGACACAAGAAATACTCCACATGTTTGCTTCTGCCATAATTCTTGAAGTGGTGTACACACTGTGAAATATTATGATCATTCACACTCCGTAATCGTACTTAATTACTGAGAGTTATTCGAACTAAGTCTGTTAGAGGTCATGTATGCATTTCTTTTGTTTATAATTCATAATGAGTAGAAGATTTGGCTCAGATGGATTACACAGAGGTTGTGTGTTGGCAATGTGTCTTCAGATTGTATGGGATGATGAACTGAGGTTTGCATTAGGATTTTATCTGTACTTGTTCGAGGAGACTGACTAGAGGAAAGAGTTGTTATGGAAGTGAAGTGATATTGGTAATAAGGTTTATATGTATCGACGCATTGAAGAGGTATTATTGAGGTATTATTGAGATTATGTGAAGTTGATGATTATTGGAGTTTTGGTGGACAAGAGGTAAGGTAAATGCTATTAATAATAAGGTTTATATGTATCGACGCATTGAAGAGGTATTATTGAGGTATTATTGAGATTATGTGAAGTTGATGATTATTGGAGTTTTCGTATATAAGAAGTAAAGTAAGTGAGATGCATATTTTTTTTTTGTTGGTCTTATGGAACAAGGAGGATGAAGATAGCAGACTAGAACACTAAAGTAGAAGGAAGATAGTCTATACACACACTTTGTTAAATCACTAAGCAGTATATATTTTTTTTTTTTTTGAAGAGAGGAAGTATTTGCATATCTTGGCTCACTGACAGTTGTTCAACAACAGTACATTTGATCTGGCTTGGCAAACATTGGTCTTGACATGATGACTATGACGTTGACTTAACTATTATTGACTGTGATACATTGCTGCCATTACTACTTGATACACATGATGAACATCAGATTTTGACAGAATTACATTTACACAGTTAACACTATTCAATTACACAGTAGTACTTAATGTGGATGAAAGATGAGTGAGTGTGTTTTGGGTGTTTTCCTTTCCTAATCGTACCCACCTATCTCCTGAATATTATTGTATTTGTTTGTAGTGGCTTGCACTGACACCCATAAATATTATAGGTTTACTGATATTTGAGTATTTGTAATAGTTAATATGACAATTATCTGAAATCATTTGTGTGTTTATTAGAATTTATATGTTTAGTGTAAAAGCATTTGTATGTGTATTCAAACTATTGTTCATGCCTGAACTGTCTGATTAGTGATGGTAAATATTATGAACTGTTACCTGCACTTTTCAACGTAATGTGTGACACTTAGGAATGATTAATTTCTGCTGATGAACTGAGTGATCAGTGATAGTGAATATTATGGACTGTTACTTGTACTTTATCTACATGATTGGTGTCACTAGGACATGTTTAGTTTCTGCTGATGAACAGTGTGATTAGTGATAGTGAATATCATGGACTGCTCTCTGGACCTGCTCATCATTGCTAGGTGCAACTGATGGACTACTTGTATGGAAATGAAGTCACTTCATGCTGTCTGCACATGCCCAACATTACTGGGTGCCACTGAGGGACTGCTTCTACTGAAATGATGTCACCTGATGCTGTCTGCACCTGTTCCACAATGCTGGGTGCCACTGATGGACTGCTTCTACTGAACTAATGTGACTTGTTGCTGTGTGTACCTCTTCAACTTTACTGGGTGCCACAGATGGAACTGCTTCTGCTGAAATGATGTCACTTGTTGGTGTCTGCACCTGCTCAGTATTGCTGGGTGCCACTAATGGAACTACTTCTACTGAAATGATGTCACTTGTCGGTGTCTGCACCTGCTCAACATTGCTGGGTGCAACTGATTGTCTGCTTCTACTGAAACGATGTCACTTGTTGGTGTCTGCACCTGCCCAGTATTGCTGGGTGCCACTAATGGAACTACTTCTACTGAAATGATGTCACTTGTTGGTGTCTGCACCTGCTCAACATTGCTGGGTGCAACTAATGGAACTGCTTCTACTGAAACGAAGTCACTTGTTGCTGTCTGCACCTGCTCAACATTGCTGGGTGCCTCTGATGGATTGCTTCTACTGAACTAATGTGACTTGTTGCTGGGTGTACCTGCCAAACTTTACTGGGTGCCACTGATGGACTGCTTCTACTGAAAAGATGTCACCTGTTGGTGTCTTTTTTTGTATAAACTAATCATTGAAAGCATTTTATGTGAACATTTGTATAAACTGATTTTTTTTGTATTGTGTAAACTATTATGTAAAGCCACATGTATGAAAAGAATTTGTATTGCTTACTGTATTTCATATATTAGGTTATTGAAAGGTCAGTGCAAAGCCAAAATTTTAACTAATTATGTGATATTTAGGTATTAATATTATCTTTTATTTTTGTCTGTATTTTTGTGGACGAATTTGGTGGTATTTTCACCACCAATGCTGGCAAAAGTACCATCAAATTCTGGCCTGTGGAGGAGGGGCATATGAAAGGTGGCTACACTGAGCCACTGCGCCAGAGATTGCGCCAAAGAGTATTATTAAGCCGCCTCCACAGTGCTTGGAGAGAGCTCGTGGTAGTCAGTGCCTGTTAAGAACTCGTAGTAGTCAGTGCCTGTCGAGGAGTCGGTGTAGTGTGTGTTGAGATGTTGTAGCAGAGAGTGATTATTGAGAGGTAGCGGCAGGCAGTTCGTGCCGAGATGTGCTAGTGGGCACTGCTTGTCGTGAAGTCGGAGTGAGATGTGATAGTGGAGAGTGTTGTTCCATGTTTTATGCAGTTATTTAATTGGAGAGATAGCAGATGTTATTCTAATGGAAATACTGTAACAATCAGAGTGCTTTTCGTCAATATATATGAAGGTAAAATATTGCGTGTTTTTTCATTAATTCCATGTTTTAAATAATGCGTCATTACAGGTTCAGTCAACAAAGCATCTGGCGTGTGTTCTCGTATTAGAGTTTAATTCTGGTTTCCTTACGCAATTGTAGTATTTGTAATTTTCTTTTATCACGTCAGTATAATTGGTATTTAAAAATTCTCGTCTTGTCGGAAAAGAACCGTGCCAGATGTGCGTTGAGTCATACTTCCACATACAGAACAGTTATACTTGTGCTTAGGTTTCGTAGGTTTCATAGTTGCTGGGGACTTAATTAATTGTGTTTACGAAAATTTTCTTTCATTGTTTGTTGCAGTCAGATTGCGTAATAATTCTAGTCAGGGCCAACCGTTTACGAGAATAGCGTAATCGGACATACAGCTACTAAAAACAAAAATATATATTTTCAATCATATTTAATTAAGCCCCCATGCAGTAGCTTCTCTCCAGCTTGAATTGGCTGCTTACAAAGTTAAAGCAATTCCCTTGTATGTGTGGTATATGTGGTACAATCAGGTTCAAGGTGTACTGAAATGTGCTGCAATCGATCCTTGTATATTGTAAAAAACGGTCAGGTAATTTCTTTAGCTGGTGCAATAAATGGTGATATTCGCAGAATTTCTTACGTTCATGATTTACAGGGTGGACAGCATAACTCCTAATCCCCAAAACAGATACCATTTGAAGTGGACTACACTCGTACAACACATCGTCTTCGCTGTTCGAGGAGATTTCCCTGACTGACGCTGCACTCCTCGCCATTTCACTATACGCATGTGAAGCGCCGCTACTTCTTTATTCAAAAAATGCGCTGCTTCAAGTGCCGCTTGACTCTTGACTCGCCGCTCCACTATGTTTTCACCCCAAGAGCTTCATCAAAACACAAGCACTTTAGTAAGAGTCTCAGTCTATGCTCCGAAAATGAAGATCGGTACATCGGAAAATTTTCGTTACTAAATATGTTCCGTAAACTGTCCTTGTTCTATCTACTGTCTCCACAGTTCTAAAGAATTCAAACTGCTGACACAATTTGTTCTCTTTCAAAAGCTTTCGAATTTTTCACGAAAATATCTTCAGCTGATTCCCAAAGAATGCCTAGCTCTTGTTTGGCATACATCATAATAATATCCAAGACGTTATCGTCAAAGTACATGAGAAAAGCTTTAAGTAGTGTATCAGGCTTTATCCCGGGCATAGTTCCTTTTGGAGCTCTCCTTATGTTAGCAGCGGGCAACGGCCTTGCCGCAGTGGATACACCAGTTCACGTCAGATCACCGAAGTTAAGCGCTGTTGGGCGTGGCCGGCACTTGCATGGGTGACTATCCGGGTCGCCTTGTGCTGTTGCCATTTTTCGGGGTGCACTCAGCCTCGTGATGCCAACTGAGGAGCTACTCGACCGAATAGTAGCGGCTCCAGTTAAAGAAAACCATCATAACGACCGGGAGAGCGGTGTGCTGGCCACACGCCCCTCCTATCCGCATCCTCAATGAGGATGACGCGGCGGTCGGATGGTCCTGAAGACGGAGTGCTTTTATGTTAGCAGCAGACCTCCGGCTTTGATTTACCTAAGGCTCTGCCTTCCGTATCATAACTCACAGGGCCGCCATTTCTCTGTCAAGGTGATCAATTTGTGCCTCCAGCCTGTGTCGCCTTATGTTGCTTGAATATCCATAAAAATACGAAAACAAAACTGGAGGCTAGCACGCTAACCACTCACCTATGAGGCAGTCATCCGAATATACTCAATAACACCTGCAAACAGTAGTAAATATCAAAACTTCCTGGCAGATTAAAACTGTGTGCCAGACCGAGACTCGAACTCGGGACCTTTGCCTTTCGCGGGGAAGTGCTCTACCAACTGAGCTACCCAAGCATGACTCACGCCCCGTCCTCACAGCCTTACTTCTGCCAGTAACTCGTCTCCTACCTTCCAAACCTTAGAGAAACTATCCGGCGAACCTTGCAGAACTAGCAGAAGTTTCATATCAGCGCACACTCCGCTGCAGAGTGAAAATCTCACTCTGGTAAATCCCCCAGGCTGTGGCTAAGCCATGTCTCCTCAATATCCTTTCTTTCAGGAATGCTAGTTCTGCAAGGTTCGCAGGAGAGCTTCTGTAAAGTTCGGAAGGTAGGAGACGAGGTACTGGCAGAAGTAAGGCTGTGAGGACGGGGCGTGAGTCGTGTTTGGGTAGCTCACTTGGATTGGTTAGTTCCGCTTGGGACGCGACAGCGACGAGACGTGTCGGTACTTCCACGTAGTCGTAGCGCCGCAAGCCGTGTTTATAGAAGTTCTTGGATTGCGACCTTTGATATTCTCAGTGCTTCTTCACTACCGTCGTACACAAGCATCTTAATTCACTCACAGCGGTCTCGGCCGCTCATATAGTGCAGTTATGGCTCCCAGTGTACCCCGTAAGAATACCCTGTGTTTTGCATTTGAGAATCTTCCAGGAATGTGCAACCGAGTTCTCTAGAAATCCATGACTGGATAGTAGGTATTATTGGCATCACGTCCGACCAGGTCCACACAACATATTATGACATGGCGGAATACTGTTTCTTTGTGAAGTTTTCAGACCAGATACAACTGGAGAAAATTTTGGTAAATACTGGTGGGAAAGCAGAGTTCCGACATCGTGATCAGTCGGTGAGTACAGTTTCAATAACTGACGCTGACATTGACTATAAACAAGTGCGAGTGTTCAATTTGCCACCTGAGGTTGAGAATTGTTTTCTTAGAGATGTCCTCGCCAAATACGGTGACATCCGACAGATTAGAAACGAAAAATGGTCGAGCCGTCACAAACTCCAATTTTATAGTGGGGCTCGCTCAGTTGACATGGCCGTTAAAGTCAATATGCCATTCTATATAATGGTTTGTGGTTATAAGGCTCATGTCATTTACGATGGACAAGTAGGCACTTGTTTTCTCTGCAACACAATTGGCCATTTACGAGATGATTGCCCACGGCGCGTTGTCGTACTTTGAAACAATCTGCAACAACGACAGCGATTAACATTGGCTAATGTCCTAACTCAAAGTCAGACGCCTTCTGTGACTGACTCCCAACCAAGTGCATCTGTGTCAGAGGACAACGATCTCGGTAACGGCACCTTCCCACCCTTACCTCAGAAACCCGTGGCCAGTCACCCCTTAGCCACCGGTGTTGCATTATTTGTCGGTAACAAACGACGCCGTACTAGTGACGGTAGTGGCTCCGGTGACCAGGTAGTAAAACATCAAACCGATGACGCGGAGTCACGGGCCTCCACACAGGACACGCATGGCTCAGTTACGATCCTCCAATTTCACATTCAAAACTCCCGACTCAGAAACTGTCAATACGAGTGCAGTCGAGTGTTTACAGCAATCCGTTCCGATGCCGCTTCTCGACTCGCCACAAGTGGTCAACACACAGGAGGCGGCAGTCAGTCAACTGCAAATCGTAAACACAGAGGATGATGCACGCGGTGTAGAGCATAATTTAAACACCCGCCACCTCGAAACTACTTCCAACCAAGGCGAGGAACCGGAAAGCTGTATACTAAGAGCCAGTGCGGCTCCAAACAAACACAGTGAGCCTACTGAAGCCGCGCTTCGGACTTGCTGTCACCCGTTCCGAAGCAAGGACTTTCACATACTGCTTACAGCCATGACTCGCCGACTCCGCCGTCTTCTACGACACTTCGGACGACTGTGCGACGGCAAAATAGAGTTAAACCGAATGACTCCGTGGCTGGAAGTAAGTCAAAAAGTAAAGTCAGCGCAAAAACTGGTACAAAACCTGCAGATGTAGGTTCGAAGTCCGACGGTGAGATGGACTGGGCTTCCTACGCTTCCCAACACCCACACGTCTCTGACGATAATGAGTCAAGCTTACACGTTTTTGTCTCTGAACAAAAAAATGGCTCTGAGCACTATGGGACTTAACATCTGAGGTCATCAGTCCCCTAGAACTTAGAACTACTTAAACCTAACTAACCTAAGGACATCACACACATCCATGCCCGAGGCAGGATTCGAACCTGTGACCGTAGCGGTCGCGCGGATCCAGACTGAAGCGCCTAGAACCGCTCGGCCACTCCGGCCGGCTGTCTCTGAACATTAATAGAGTTAGGACAGATTTAAAATTAGCAATGCTACGGCAGTTAATCTATGAGTCCGAAGCTGATATAGTTCTGTTACAGAAAGTGTCTATCTTAAGTTTTCATGTATCAGGATTTGCAACAATCGTAAACACCGCGGCGGGCGGGGGTACAGGTACGGCCATTCTATCACGAGACGGAATCCCAGTGAGCATTATCGAAATGTTGGACTCCGTTAGAGGCACAGCTTGCCAAATTTTTGACGTCACCTTCGTCAATATCTATGCTCCATCTGGAACGACCCTAAAATCAGAAAGAGCTAACTTCTTTAAACAAGACATCCTCTACTTGTTACACCGCAACCCAACCCAGTTGATAATTAGTGGTGATTTTAACTGTGTGATCCACAGGAAAGATCAATCGCCAAACTTTAATTACTGTAGGGAACTACATGATCTGCTGCGTCACCTGCAGCTGAAGGATGCGTTGGAACTAAAATTTCCTACCCTGGTAAAGTACACGTACCTGACCGCCACCGCATGTAGCCGTCTAAACCGTTTGTACAACTCTGCGAACATTTGCCAACATGTTCTGGACGCCGATGTCATTCCGGCTAGTTTCTCCGACCACTGCGCCCTCTGTGTCACGATAAATCTGGCCAAACAGCACACTAAATGGCATAGGATTCCGTGGAGCCTAAATGTTTCTATTCTCGCCGATGCCTTGCTACAAGATGTCATCTCCACGACATGGGCGGATTGTCTCAAGCGATGCTGCAGATGTCCGAGCAAGACAGCCTGGTGGAATGTTGTGGTCAAACGGAAAATGCGATTATGCTTAAGAAACTACAGTTGGCAACGGGAGCAAGATGTCAAACACACGATTGATTTTTACCAGACAGTTCTGCGAGAGTTGTATGCGAATACGTCACCAACCAACTCGCAGCTGACGACCATCAAACAAATAAAAGCGAATCTTATAGGCATAAAGCGAATGCAGCTTGTAGGACTGAAGATCAGATCTAAAGCAAAATCGCTTCAAGAGGACGAACTTGCATCGTTGTATCATCTCATAAAACGTCGTGCCCATCGCAAGCGAGCTTTTATCGGGGAGCTGGACACAGATGATGGACTCCGTTTGACCCGACAGAGTAATATGCTTACTGCAGTTTACCGGTACTTCACGGATCTGTACTCGCAATGCGATATATATGGTGATGACGGCGACGATATCGTCCGTGCTCTATCCGCTGTAGTCACTGCGGAGAACTCGGCAGTCGTACACGATTTTGCTCCAGACGAAGTCCTTGAACTGATTTCTGGCTCACCATCGAATAAATCCCCTGGCCCTGATGTTTGCCACGGGATTTTTTTGTGCGTTCGGACACGCATTTACAGATGTTCTCAATGAAGTGATGCGAGGGAGTGACGTGCCGGCCGAAATGAAGGA
Source organism: Schistocerca serialis cubense (assembly GCF_023864345.2). NCBI lineage: Eukaryota > Metazoa > Arthropoda > Insecta > Orthoptera > Acrididae > Schistocerca > Schistocerca serialis. Next base: position 311,938,795 of record NC_064640.1, read on the forward strand.
AGGTCGAATTGTATTGATACCAAAAAGCAAACACCGAAAAACCTTAGATAACTACCGACCGATTACTTTACCCAGTTTTGATTACAAAACCTTTGCCAGAGCGCTCAACAGCAGATTGTCTCCATTAATGAAGCATGGTTCGTGCTTACGCCGACGACGTCGGAGTGTTACTGCGCAACGACGGAGACGTATCAACGCTCAAGACCGCGGTAGACGAGTACTGTCCTGCTTCCGGTGCTAAAATCAACGTCGATAAATGCACCTTTCTCAACATTCGAGGATTCGACGCAGTTATTGTACCTTGGGCGAAGCGTGTCGAAGTCCACACCACTCTGGGGATGATTATCGACAAATGCCCGCTAAAAACGAATGCAAAAAATTAGAAGCAGGTCATCAATAAAATGCAAGGTGCCATCTATGAAAACAATTGGCGGTCCGTTGACATTCTCCAACGCATACGTCTCCTGAGCAGTTATATATTCAGTAAAGCGTACTATATTGCCCAAATATTTCCAGTCCCCAAGATGCAGCTCAAACACGTGATGAAACTCTCTAATAGATTTATCTGGCAAGGGCATCTGTTCAAAGTGAAATACACTACGCTGACGTCTTACAGACAGGCCGGCGGACTCAACATGCCTGACATTAACCGAAAGTGTACTGCGCTATATATTAAACGAATCACCCACTTGTTGGACAAGGAACTTCTTAGCGTAATCAGTTGGCTCTTCCGAACCTTACAACCCACCGATATGCACCCACCCATTGATGTAGGTAAAATGCGTTACAAACTACGACATGTCAAGCAGTTTTTCTTGAAGTAAGCTATATTGTTGGATATTATTTCACTCAGGATTTACCGACGACGCGCCTGTTTATTAAAAAGATGGACTTCTCCAATAGCCCGGAATCCCATTGAACTTAAATACCCGAGTGTTCATTGGAAGGCAGTTTGGGACAACAAAAGTTTAACCGTCCACACTGCTGAGGTGGCGTCCACATGGTATAAAGTGGTACACAATGTTATACCCACTAATGAAAGGTTGCATAAAATCGGCTTATGTGACAGTGATAAATGCGTCCGCTGTGGTCTGGTCGACACCTTACACCATCGCTTCACTTGTGGCGGCCATCTCATTAACGGGAAATGGGTGTAGCAGAGGCTGAGCCTGATTACCCGCAGCAGCCCAGCCAGCCACTGCACAGACATCCTGCTCTGGGCGGACACGAAACATTTTCCCGCTACCAAGAACAACACCGTGATGTGGCTGTTAGGACAGTTTGTGACATATATCATCATCCACAATACTGAAGATAATCTCATTAGTTTCGAGGCTTATATGAGAACGGCAGGTTGGAAGATGAAGCGTTACCCAAATTTCAGGACGATGTTTGGTAACATGTTGGACATAATTTTTGAAAAACAAGGCGTAGGGTAATTCTCGACGTCGGTAAGGACACACATCTCGTGCAAGACTACGTAGCGAACAAAATACACAACGAATAAGGGGCTACACCTGCCCCTAGGACTGCTCCCGACTTCTCAATGGTGTTATTAACTTCATTTGACGTTTTCATTAATTTTTGTTACCTGTGCATGTCTTTGTTATCCGTTTGTATGCTCCAAATGACTTTTACTGTAAAGAGTTTGGACGGTTGTGAATCAATTGACAGAACTGCAATTCTAGTTAAGACAGTCAATTTTATATATATAATTCTCTTTAATGTGTTTGCGTTTTGGTTCTATGTCTCTGTCTGGACTGAAGATGCTATTGTCAGTTTAATATTTTTGTTCTGTTTTGTAAGCTTCCAAATGGCCCTATATGGCACTATATTGAAATGTGTCATTTAGTCTATTGTAGGATACAATTCGTGTTGAAACAGTTCCAGAACTTCATTATTTTGTTTTTGTGCCTATGTGCTTATATGATTGTTTTTTTTTTTTTAAGTTGGTAGAGCACTTGCCCACGAAAAGCAAAAGTCCCGAGTTCGAGTCTCGGTCTGGCACACAGTTTTAATCTGCCAGGAAGTTTCATATCAGCGCACACTCCGCTGCGGAGTGAAAATCTCATTCTAGTAGTAAATATCAATACTTTTTAAAATGCGCCAACGTTTCGGCCAGCGTTGCAGCTAGCCTTCATCAGGGCCTTACGTTAACTGCTAAATGAACACACTTGGATTCCTTAAATAGCTGCACGAGAAAACCGTGTCGTTATTTGATTGGCTGTACTAGGAAGAGGAGGAGGGGTGAAAGGTATGCTTTATTGGTGTTTCCTTTATTATCTGTTATTGGCTGAAATAGCTGTTTTCTATTGGTCTTTATATCAATCCACCCCATTGGAGGAGACGGACGAATAGCGAACAGGTGATGGCTGTGACGTCACACTGTTTCTATGCTGTCCAGAAGCCGGCTGCGGCGTGCCATTGCTTTGTGTGCTCGCGACCACTACTGTGGCTCTCCGCGTGTCCGCATGGGCCGCCTCGGCTCTGCCGCCGCTCCGTAGCCCTGCTATTGCAGGCAGCCAAGACCTCGGAAGCTTGTACCCGTCCTCTCTATTCATGTTGGCGGGTCTTTTGGCTATTTCTATCGCCTCTCTAATCTTTCTTTTGAAAGTGAGAGGCTGTTTTGCCAGGACGCGGGCTTCTCGAAAAAATATTGGTTTCCCGCACTCGTCTCGGTGTTCCGCCACTGCTGACTTAGTGTGTTGCTTCAGGCGGATATATCTTTCATGTTCCGAGAGCCTAGTGCTGATCGGACGTCCCGTCTCACCTATGTAAACTAATCCACACGCACAACCAATTTCATACACGCCAGCTGTGTGTAGTTTGTCAACTGCATCCTTGGTAGAACCGAGCATGTCTGATATTTTGTTTCTGCTTCGAAAAATTGGTTTGATGTCGGCTTTTCGTAGAATTTTGCCAATACGTTCGGTGACCCCTTGTACATATGGTAACACAGCAATGCTCTGTGCCTCCTTCTCCTCTTCCCTATTAGTCTTGTCCCTTGGCGACATGGTGCTGTCTATCATCTGCTTCCCATAGCCATTAGTTCCGAAGATGGACCTGAGGTGTTCAAGTTCTGTCTTCAGATGTTCTTCGTCGCTTATCCTGTACGCTCTCTTCGTTAGCGTGTGCAGGGCGGACTTCTTCTGCGTGGGGTGATGGTGGGAGGAGGCGTGAAGGTACCTGTCCGTATTGGTTGGTTTCCTGTACACTTTGTGGCCAAGTTTACCATCAGGTTTTCGATAAACTTCCACGTCGAGAAAAGGCAGCACCCCATTCTTCTCTGTTTCCATTGTAAACTGGATTTTTCTATGCTGTTGGTTAAGGTGCTTGTGGAAGTTCTGTAACTCCTCTTCTCCGTGGGGCCAGATGACGAAAGTATCATCGACATAGCGAAGCCAACAATTTGGACGTAATGGTGCGGACTGGAGGGCTGTTTCCTCAAATGCCTCCATGAAAATTTCTGCTGCGATAGGCGATAGGGGTGAGCCCATAGCTACACCGTCAGTTTGTTCATAAAATTGACCTCTCCACCTGAAATAGGTGGTCGTCAGACAGTGGCGCACAAGCTCACATACATCAGGTGCCACGCGTTCTTCTAGGATGTTCACAGTATCTGACACTGGGACATTCGTGAATAGGGATTTGACGTCGAAGCTAACCATCAGATCTTGGTCCGTAACACGCATTTCCTTTAGGAGAGACACGAAGTGAGTGGAATCCTTAACGTAGGACTCGGTTTGATGCACTAGGTGTCGGAGCCTAGGTGCCAGTTCTTTCGCTAGGTAGTAGGTCGGCGAATTTATACTGTTTACTATGGGCCTTAAGGGGAAGTCGGTTTTGTGTACCTTCGGTACACCATATATCCTTGGTGCCTGTGTCACTTGCGGGATGAATCTTCTGGCCTTGTCGAAATTGATTCTAGAGTGCTTGAGCAGTGCCTGCGTCGTTTTGATTACCTTGGCCGTCGGATCTCCCTGAAGTTTCTTGTAGATAGGTTCTGCGAGAATATCTTCCATTCGTTTGTTGTAATCAGTCGTGTCCAAGACTACAGTGGCGTTGCCCTTATCTGCCTGTACCACTACTAAGTGGGGGTTGTCCCTGAGTTCCTTAATGGCATGATATTCCTCAGCGTTGATGTTTTGCTTCGGTGGCTTTGCTTTATTCAGAACTCTGACCGTTTCCTGCCGGATCTTCTCCGCCTCGGCCTGTGGCAGATGACGTACCGAAGCCTCTACGGATTCTATGATATCTTCTTTTGGAACTCGCTTAGGTGCGACTGCGAAATTCATCCCCTTGGCCAGCATTGCTGTGGTTGCTTCGCTCAAGGTGTGGCTGGAGAGGTTGACCACTGTCCGTCGCCTGTCCAGCGTCAATGTTTCGTCCGTGGATTTCTGTTGTAGTTTGTCGTACTTTCTCATCTGGCGGTTAGTAATACTATTGCTGGTCCTTGATGCTTGCTGAAAGGTTAACCTGTCGACTTTATCCCAGTCTTCCATCTGAAGTTTTCCGGCCAGAAATAGGTGCAGATCACACAAATTCCTGTTGTGAGCATCGAGACTTATGCGGATGTGGCGAATCCTTTCCCGTAGCAATGCTTTACTGGCTTTAACACAGATATTCCTCGCCTTGTTCGTTCTTATGTGAGACGTCAACCGCAAAGAATAGGGCACAACACTCGTGTCTCTGCATCTCTTCAAAAAAGCAAGGTCATTCAGCAGTTTACATCTTTTTAAACGCAGTGCTTCTAACTTCTTGATGTTTCCGTGGATTTCCTGCCCATACAGGTTGATTAAATGTAAGCGTAGGCTTCCGCGGCCGTTGTCTTCTTCAATAAAATTCTTCAGGGTATCGGACCGCATCGTCATAATTTTAAAATGCGCCAACGTTTCGGCCAGCGTTGCAGCTAGCCTTCATCAGGGCCTTACGTTAACTGCTAAATGAACACACTTGGATTCCTTAAATAGCTGCACGAGAAAACCGTGTCGTTATTTGATTGGCTGTACTAGGAAGAGGAGGAGGGGTGAAAGGTATGCTTTATTGGTGTTTCCTTTATTATCTGTTATTGGCTGAAATAGCTGTTTTCTATTGGTCTTTATATCAATCCACCCCATTGGAGGAGACGGACGAATAGCGAACAGGTGATGGCTGTGACGTCACACTGTTTCTATGCTGTCCAGAAGCCGGCTGCGGCGTGCCATTGCTTTGTGTGCTCGCGACCACTACTGTGGCTCTCCGCGTGTCCGCATGGGCCGCCTCGGCTCTGCCGCCGCTCCGTAGCCCTGCTATTGCAGGCAGCCAAGACCTCGGAAGCTTGTACCCGTCCTCTCTATTCATGTTGGCCCTGATGAAGGCTAGCTGCAACGCTGGCCGAAACGTTGGCGCATTTTAAAATTATGACGATGCGGTCCGATACCCTGAAGAATTTTATTGAAGAAGACAACGGCCGCGGAAGCCTACGCTTACATCAATACTTTGTTCATTTTCATCCGACTCTCTGCTGTCAAAAACTACTTGATCTGGAAGATCCACGAATACATCTTCAGTTTAACTGCTTGAAATGTCGGATAGGTTCCCACTAAATTCATTGTCTGAGTTCCAAAGCAAATTTCTTATTTCGTCATCTGTCAGTTTCATCTTTTTATATATTCTATCAATGTGCCACGGAAATATAAGCTTCCACTCGCTACTCTGTTTACCGGTTGACAGAGGGCGAATATTGCGCTGCTGTACATTCAGTCATAAAAATCGCTAAAGCTCGACAATGAATGTAAACCAAAAACTCTTCTAATTATAAACTGTAGCAATAATTGTTACAATAATGTCATGTATGTATTAAATAAAATAGTACAGAGGGAGTTGTAGACCAAAAACTTCGTTGGGGTCAGTCACTAACACCACTTCCGCCCCCCTCCCCTTTACCCCAATTAGTGCGCAATTGTTAAGATAGAGCACTGCATTAGGTGATGCCTTATTGGTATCGATGATTCAGCACCGTCTGCTACGGCCTGGACATGTGAAGCACGTGCTATTTTGTTGGCTCCCTTATCTAGAAAGCACAAACGCCTCCTTCTGAAATGGGTGCGTATACGATCTCTCTGGCGTGCTGAGTGACGAAAAGTAATGCTTTATGACAGTTCCTCTTTTTCTTTCATACTGCGAAGGCTGCATACATTTGGACGCTGCAGTTATGTCTACAGAGTGGAAACCTGCACTTGAGGTAGTAGAGATCGAATTTTGACTCCTCTTTCAGGGCACTCCACATGCAGCATGATAGTGTATGGCCACATTTCACGAGGAATGTGCGAACTTTCTTTACAAGGGACTGGGATTCGCAGATTGCCTCACCTACGTATTCACCGAACATGTCACCGACTGAACAAGTTTCGATTGGTCGACAACATTTCTTTAAGGTCCTTTAGTTTTTAAGCTCACATTAAAAACACTAGGAGTATATCCAGAGTGTGGTGTCACCGCCAGACACCACACTTGCTAGGTGGTAGCCTTTAAATCGGCCGCGGTCCGGTTGTATACGTCGGACCCGCGTGTCGCCACTATCAGTGATTGCAGAACGAGCGCCGCCACACGGCAGGTCTAGAGAGACTTCCTAGCACTCGCCCCAGTTGTACAACCGACTTTGCTAGCGATAGTTCACTGACAAAATACGCTCTCATTTGCCGAGACGATAGTTTAGCATAGCCTTCAGCTACGTCATTTGCTACGACCTAGCAAGGCGCCATATTCAGTTACTATTGATATTGTGAATCATGTACCGTCAAGAGCGACGTTCATCATTAATGGATTAAAGGTAAGTATTCCACCAGCTACGTCCATTTTTCTAAATTCTAATTTCCTTGTCCTGTTCCAGACCTCACGCCAACCTGCGTGAGCTAAAACCCGTGCATTTCGGCCTCCTCTAGTAACACGGTGTTGGCTCTCCTGCCGACCACAACACAGAGCTTCTTTGATTTCGTGCCGTGACGTAAAGAGACTCTGATATGTCCGTGTCGTGGTTTCACGCCAAGTGGAAACTTCAAAATCAGGGAACGTCTACAGCTCTGTAATCCTAATCGTTTATGTTTTGCCATGTAACTGTCTGTGACTTAAGAAACATTTGCATCACATCCGTCATTGTCGATTTCGCTATTTTCACGACAATTAGTGTAGTTAGATAATCTAGTTGCAATGTGGTTCACCATTTGCGATGGAAATTGACAGAATGTATTGCAAAACAGCGAAATATCCCACGTAGCACAACCGGACCTGCCAAAAGACAAGAAAGATGTATTATTCCACCTATAAGATCAGTTTTAACACTGGCTGACGAACAATGCTTTGCATTGTTATGGCATCTTCATTTGTCACGATTGTCGGTCACAACGACGCCCTGATCTTGACTGAAAAAACTCTACTGCACTGTTGTTTATCATTTGGAAAAGAGAAGAGAGTTTAAGGCACATACCGAGTCATTGTACTTTCGTCCCACTGGCAAATGAAATAGCATAGACAGTTGTTAATATTGCCACTGAGTAGCCTCCTTATGTATTATGCAGTTGCTTGAGGAAGCATACGCTGAGGTGACAAAAGTCACGGGATACTTTCTAATATCGTGTAGGGCCTCCTTTCCTCCTGCACAGTGCAGCAACTCGATGTGGCTGCGATTCAACATGTCGATGGAAGCCCCTGCTGAAAGATTGAGCCATGCGGACTCTATAGTTGTCCATAACTGCGAATGTGTTGCCGGTGCAGGATTTTGTGCACGAACTGACCCCTCCATTGTGTCCTATAAATATTCGATGGGATTCACATCCAGTCGTCTATGGTCCAACCGATATGGTCACGAGCCCAGTAGAGGCGTTGCAGGCGATGTCATACTGTTAGCAAAGGCACTGGCATCGGTTATCTGCTGTCATAAACCACTAACGCCAAATTTCGCCGCAGTGTCCTAACGGATACGTTCGCCGTACGTCCCACATTGATTTCTGTGGTTACCCGACATAGTGTTTCTTGTCTGTTAGCACTGACAACTCTACGCAAGAGCCGCTGCTCTCAGTCGTTAAGTAAAGACCGTGGGCCACTGCGTTGTCCGTGGTTAGAGGTAACGCCTGAAATTTGTTATTCTCCGCACACTCTTGACACTGCGGATCTTGGAATATTTAATTCCCTAACGGCTTCTGAAATGGAATGTTCCATGCATCTAGCTCCAACTGACATTCCGCGTTCAAAGTCTGTTAATACCCGTTGTGCGGCCATAATCATATCGGACACCTTTCCACATGAATCACCTGAGTACAAATGACAGCTCCGCCAATGTACTACCCTTTTATACCTTGTGTATGCGATACTACCGCCATCTTTATATTTGCATATCGCTATCTCATGACTTTTGTCAGCTCCTTGTATGTCCAGATGTATGTAGATGTAATTATGCGATGAGAATTATTATGTATACTGAAAAGCGATTTAGCTACAAAGAATATACTCCTCCTTTCATTCATGGTCGAATCTCGATGTTGCTAATTGCGCAATATGTTGGCCCGTAACTGCATTTCAGGGAGCGAAACCCAAGCTGCCGAACAGTAGCCATACATACCATCTTCTCGGAACCTCTGATGTCGAATTTGTCGGGAAACTGCAACTTCTGTCGTGCCTGTAAGCTCTGCATTACAATGCCTTTCGGATATCGCTTCATTCAGTCGTGCAGCTGGATTAAATATTAATCCCGTTACCCCTATTTAAACCTGTGCTTGCCGCGACAACCGTTCCCTGAGTCTCGGAAGTATGGCCAGAACCTCGATGTAGCATTTTATAATTCACTCAACACTTCTGGGACTGCTGCTTGTTATTTGCTTCAAGGTTTCCGAGAATTATACCCTGCTATAAGAGTGTCCAAATGGAGGCTTTATGTCATTACCTCGTCGACATCACCAAGACACTACGATATGCTGACAATGATGCTGCAAACACAAGTATGAGTTGAATGCACGGCTACTGTTTATTTAGGAATCATACGCCCTCTTAAAGGAGAAAGCATTTCTAACACTATGTTAAGCTCTGTTGTGTATACGTCAACAATCGGTAATGATACTGATACTGTATTCACAGCGCTTGGGAAACGCCCAAGAAAATTTGTCGGAAACTTGTGGAAGTATTGGCTGTGCTCTATCTCGTGCTATTTCATTTTTACTTGTAGTCATTAACAAAGTATCTTAAGTATTCATCCGTTAAATCAGTATAGAGAAGCGACTGTTATATAAATTTTTGTTTGTATTCTAATCGTCAGTGAAAAATGTAAGATTTATGCCAAGGATATACAAAAAATTCTGTACAGCTTTTGAGCTGTTGTAGATTTATGTGCAAGTTGCACTGACACTAGTACTGTTTTATTTCCAAGCCTACTTCCACACACAAAACGGAATACAAAAAATAATAAAAATTCTCCAAATTTCCCTTACCTTGTGTTTAGACTGCGTGCAGTGGATAATTTCTCACGATAAATAATGCCTAAAGCTCGCCACTAGAAAATTATATTATACAGGGTGTTACAAAAAGGTACGGCCAAACTTTCAGGAAACATTCCTCACACACAAAGAAAGAAAATATGTTATGTGGACATGTGTCCGGAAACGCTTACTTTCCATGTTAGAGCTCATTTTATCACTTCTCTTCAAATCACATTAATCATGGAATGGAAACACACAGCAACAGAACGTACCAGCGTGACTTCAAACACTTTGTTACAGGAAATGTTCAAAATGTCCTCCGTTAGCGAGGATACATGCATCCACCCTCCGTCGCATGGAATCCCTGATGCGCTGATGCAGCCCTGGAGAATGGCGTGTTGTATCACAGCCGTCCACAATACGAGCACGAATAGTCTCTACATTTGGTACCGGGGTTGCGTAGACAAGAGCTTTCAAATGCCCCCATAAATGAAAGTCAAGAGGGTTGAGGTCAGGAGAGCGTGGAGGCCATGGAATTGGTCCGCCTCTACCAATGCATCGGTCACCGAATCTGTTGTTGAGAAGCGTACGAACACTTCGACTGAAATGTGCAGGAGCTCCATCGTGCATGAACCTCATGTTGTGTCGTACTTGTAAAGGCACATGTTCTAGCAGCACAGGTAGAGTATCCCGTATGAAATCATGATAACGTGCTCCATTGAGCGTAGGTGGACGAAACTAAAATGAGCTCTAACGTGGAAATTAAGCGTTTCCGGACACATGTCCACATGACATCTTTTCTTTATTTGTGTGTGAGGAATGTTTCCTGAAAGTTTGGCCGTACCTTTTTGTAACACCCTGTATAGCAAAGATTTTATTTTGAAATCATAAAGAATTATAAAAGTACGTGAATGTCTTTATCGCCTTTGTAAAACGAAACTAAGAATTATCCAGTAAAATCTTCTATGATTTTGGTTCAGTTTTAATATCAGTTGTGGTTTTTACGTTTCATCACAAATAATGGGCAAAGGTTTCATTAAAATTTTTATTTATGCAACTCAGATGTGCATAAACGTTGCAGCTGTGAAAAACAAAGTGGTTATCCATAAACAGCGTTTTACATCATTTGTGATTTTAATTTTACTTTTGTTTTCCTGCTTGAAGAATTTCCCGTTCGCTAAATAGCATTTCCGCGAAGACCGGATGACAGTCAGTACTGCTTGCCTTCTGGCGCTCTGACATTTGATGCTGCGCCGGCATTTACAACGATATCATTGCCAGAGTCGCAATAGCAGTCGCGGCGGAAGTTGGGGCGGTGGGCCGTGGATCCTGTCTGACACAGCAGTGCGTCCACATTTGTCGCCTGTCCATTATCCCGCGCGTGCGAAATCACACGCCCGTGTCACTTGCGAATGTCTGTGTGCATGTTGTTCCGTGTTCCGTCAGTCGAGAGGGCGTACAACAGAGTATTTTCGTTCAGGTTAGGCGTGTTAACGGAAGCAATCAGTCGTGGCCGCCTTAGAGCGACTGTAAAAAGCAAGTCACAGAGCACAGGGAACTGAAAGCCTCTAGATGGGATATTGGTGTGAAATTAGTTACCTTACCACGGGTACAGTGACTCCAGAATGAAATAAAATATATTCGGACGGGTCGTAATTAATGATACATCTGGAGCCGGAGTGCACTGCAAATTGCCCTTCTGGAAATATGTGACGAACTTCGACGCCTAAATACATGTATTCCAACTATCAGTTAAAAACTCTATACAAAGAATCTACTAATTTACAAAAGCTGTAATACTGGTTGATTCTAGAGCAGACATTCAAGCTATCTCAACAAACCACTCTACAGATACAAGAATCATAACTGAAATGAGACACGCTTTGAAGTTTATGATGGACAGAAGTATAGAAATAGTGTTTCAATGGATACCTTCACAGGGAGGAATCGATGTAAATGAGGCTGCTGACCTATTGGCTAAAAAGGAACACATATACAACCAACAACAAATCCATTCCACCTGACACACTTCAGAAACCTGTTCACAAGACAATTATTGAATTCCATGTAACAGACTTCACAAGTAAGTCAAAAAGGAAACACTAGAAAACATACAAGACTGTAGGCAGTTATTCGGAATAAACTGAGGAATGCAGCAGTAGTCAACTATCGGCTAAGAGATTTGGACGCAGAAGTAGAAGGAAGCCAACATGTGCAAAGTATATGGGGATGCCAGGAATTATATTCTAAAGTATTTGCAACCTTCTCATCTTTATTACATTTACTTCCCTGAGTAATTATGTACATCTGCAAATTTTACGTTGATGCCGGAAGTTTACGTTACACCTTTTCTACAACTTGTTTATTATTATTATTATTATTATTGTGCTGGCATAAGCTGGAGCCAGCACACCACATGGCATAGAGGTTGCTCGAAGATCGACAGAGGCCAAAAACAGACTTGCAGGAAACGCACCGCCAACGCCCTCTCGGCCACCAGTATTTAGATAACCACTGCAGACCGGAGGGCCAATTAATTAGTCTGTCACACGGAGTGAGTTCCAGCGTTCCAGCGTGTCACAGAGTTGGAGCCGCAGTCACGGCCGCTAACTCAGAGACAGGCAACACATAGCAACTATAATTGGGAACATAGCGGACGTTTTACTTCACCAGTAGTGAGGCTAAAGTGGACTATACAGCAGAGCTTGTACCACAGCACATGGAAGCGTAAGTTAAGTAGCTGTTTGTTTATGAATAAAGAATACAGTTTATAATTGCGTGCAGTTTGTTCAAAATGGCTCTGAGGACTATGCGACTTAACTTCTGAGGTCATCAGTCACCGAGAACTTAGAACTACTTAAACCTAACTAACCTAAGGACATCACACACATCCATGCCCGAGGCAGGTTTCGAACCTGCGACCGTAGCAGTCACTCGGCTCCAGACTGTAGCACCCAGAACCGCACGGCCATGCCAGCCGGCGCGTGCAGTTTGTGTTACAGAAAGAGAATACTGGCAACCAAACAACATCCTCTTGTTGCTTCCAATGGTACAGCTCCACAGAGACAATGTGACAACATAAAGTTATTATTTTAAAATAATTATGAATGAAGTAACTCATACATCAATATACCAACAATGCCTTTCTGATGATGCTGCTTCGACATAATTGTCAGTAGCATGATCGTGGAAGCTTGTTCATCTGTACGATCGCAAAATTATAAAATTACTGTTATGTAAAGCATTAAATTAGCTACACAGACCTGTTCACATAATGTAACTCGTAGACAGCTCTCTGATGAGACAGGTAAGTGAACCAGATAAGATCAAATCCACGTGTAGGATAAAACATCGTTAGTCTCGTACACTGGACAATCTGGATGAGATATCCAACAGAAAACTACATGATGATTCCCTTCCCTCCATTCTAGAAACGCAGCTAGCAAACAGTTAAAACGCGAAAACACAGACAGCTTGAAACACACGATTCCATTATAAATAATGAAAATGAAATTGCTCTCCTTACTGTAATGATGGACGGAATTATTTCTCGGTCATCGATGAGCAAAATATCTCATAATGAAGATTCATTAATGAGAGGAATAGCGTTAATTATATGGTCCAGTCACATTGTGACCACCGCCTATGTTCGACATCAAAGTGCAATCACCATTCACAGACGGCTGCTGGCAGCACTAGCTGCGGAGGGTGTTCAAAGCGCGTCAGGGGTAGCAATACGGATATCAGTGCAGTCATTGTCGTAATGCGGAAACGGAGCGAAACGACAAGATCATTGGCTTTCAGGCCAAGGGTGGAGGCTAATTTTGTAAACCGCCTGCGTGACACTGTGATTAAAGTATATCGTTGTTGTGTACATAGTTCCACGTAATCAGCGCGTACACAACTTTCCCACTAGAGCGCGGCCCGCTAAGCGCAACAGTGCAGGCGCAGCGCTCGTCCGTCTCCGCACTACGAGATGGCGCTGCCATAGAGACGGACCAAATTCTGCTTCCGCCGATCCGCGTATTAATATGTAACACAGTCAATGAGATTGCTGCTAACGTAGAACCTTTTCTCCTCGCGGATCACACTCGCGCAGTGATACCTGAACGCGCGAGGTATTATAACGAGTGTACAGACCTCTGATTAGTCAGTCTGCATTTGTCTGCACCAATCTGTACAAGTCTGCATTAGTCTGTACCAGTCAGTACGAATTCTACATTTGTCTGTACCAGTCTATAGTCAAGTTTCAGTCTGCGCCTAATAAGATTGCCATATTCCTGTACATAGCCATGAAGATAAATGTATAGACACTTTTGCCAAGTATCAGAGATACATGTGAGAATAAGATCAACATACCAATACCAAAGGAACTTCAGATTGTCAATTGTAAATAGCATCCAGAACCAAGGTAAGTAATTTTTATGCTTGTTATTATTTTAATAAATGTGTGTGAAAATTAATCATCAATTTCTGTTTAAAATTGGTTACCGTCAATCTGCTACTCTAAGCGTGCAAGTGGCATTTCTATCGTCTGACCTAACGGCAGAAGATAAACACGCCACAATAAGACCACGAGACATATTGCTGACACTCGCCTACTTCGTTAGAGCGACAAGTCAAATAATCTGATGGTGTATGTACTGAAGGTCTTACAGTACGCACACCACAATCGTACATGGCAAAATGACGCTATCCAAAACAGGTGCCGAGGCAACTGTGATGCACACGACGGTTGCGAAGATGTGCACGGGCGAAAAGGCGCAACTGACCGCCCAGATGAACCAAGGGGCTATCAACAGTGTTTCCTCAACGACCGTTCAGCGAACGTTGCTCTAGTTCATGCACCTATGCTGACTGCTGTTCATTGGCGACGAAGGCTGGATTTTGCACGCCAGTATCGCAATCGGACATCGACTGATTTCCGACGGGTGACCCTTCCAGATGAATAACGTTTTATTCCCCATCTGACGGATGGCCGTTGACGTGCATGACCTGAAACGTCTGAAAGCAAGTACCCTGCAACAATTGTCAGAAGGATACAGGTCAGAGGAGGGAAAGTTACGGTCTGCGGAATGTTTTCGTGGCATTGCCTGGGTGATCTTGTCATAAGCACAATGGATCAACACAAGTATGCCTCTATCCTTGGGGACCAAGTCCAACCTTACATGCAGTTTCTTTCTCCTCGGCACGATGGCATCTACCAGCAGAACAATGCAACGAGCCACACGGCTCGCAGTGTATGTGAGTGGTTCCAAGAGCACCAGAACGAGTTTACTGCGCTCCACGGGCCACCAAACTCCCAGGATTTAAACCGAATCGCGAATATGTGGGACCTCCTCGATCGGGCTGCACGCGCTGTGGATCCTCAACCGAGAAACCTAGCGCTGCTGGTCACGGCACTGGAGTCCGCATGGGTCCACACCCCTGTCAATACTTTCCAGAACCTCACTGACTCTCGTCCTGCACGTCTCATAGTGGTCCACGCTGCAAAAGATGGCTATTCAGGCTTTTAACGGATGGTCGCATTAGTGTCACTGAACAGTGTAGAAAGAAAAAATTAAGTTCTGTAGCTATGTGTTCCTTAGAATATTTGCACATTAGATATAATAATGTCTCGAGAATCTGTAAACGGCTATTTAATATAATTAAATTTATGTAATCCTATGTGGATAAATGCCCTCCTTCGTAGCTGAGCGGTCGACGATTTTGACTACCGTTCGGTGGGAGATGTGTTTGTTTTCCGGTACAGCAAAGAATTTTCCTTTGGCGAAAGGACTGGAACAGGGTGGACACAGCTTCATGAGGTCAGTCGAGAAGGTGCTTGATGAGAAGTGGTGACTCCGAGGTTCAGATAGCTGACAACGGCTGGGAGAGCGGTGTGCTCATTGAATAGCCCTCTATATCCTATACTACGACGCCATTAGCAGAGCGCGACATGACGTCTGTAGCCATCGCTTGATCTTCAGGCCCTAATCGCGGAGCTGCTTTTGTTCCACTGCTGATCATTCAAACTGGAGGACAACATGCAGCAAAAGTCAAACTGCCATGAAGTGTACGAGGTGATTGTATGCGTAAATGCTTGGCACTGCATTGCAACCGCACAAGTTCGGTAGGTGTAACGCCGTCTACGTTCTTATGTTAGGAAATATAGGCAGCTGGTTTCGTATCCAGAAATCACATTTCAACATTGGTTATTTGTGGGAAGAATGTTTTATGCCTCGTATAAGAAGAAATGTCTACCAACACTAGTCGGATGTGGACAGTGGCAAGATAGAGGACTATCGAGGCTGTGGTGTATCATTCCCGATATTGCTTCTCGTCATGTGAATATCGAATAAATGGGATCAAGAGAAACATACTCAAGGCCATGAAAGTTCTCATGATCCCATCCCATTAGCGCCCGAGACGACAGACGTATTGATCACTCAGTGGTGAGAGATCTTACAGCAACCTCACATACCTTGAGTCAGAAAAACGGGTTTTCTTACAACAAGACAAGTACCCACATAGACAGTGCGACTGTCAGCACGACCACCATAGTCGTTGCTTCCATTGACGCGACGGCAGAGAGAGGCGCGCAGACAGAGCTCCACCCAATAACAATGGAGACCGTTTTCAGACGAGTGCTACTACTGTGTACAACAATCCGATGGACGTATCGGTGTTTCGAGACTCTGACAAGTACGATCGTTGCCAAGACAGCAGCTCTTACATTTTTGATACTAAGGTCAGTTAAGTAATATCTGGTGTCCCCCTAGGAAATGTTATAGGCCCTCTGCTGTTCCTGACAGAAAGTCCGGGCAGGCCTGTTAGATTGCTTGGAGATGATGCAGTCGTTTACCGTCTTGTAAAGCCATCAGATGATCAAAACCAATTGCAAAATGATTTAGACAACATATCTGTATGGTGCAAAAAATGGCAGTTGATTCTAAATAATCAAGCGCTAAGTCATCCACATGAGTACTAAAAGAAATCCGCTAAATTTTTATTACAAGGTAAATCACACAAATCGAAAGGCTGTAAATTCAGCTAAATACTTAGGGATCACAATTGCGAATAATTTAAATTAGAATGATCACATAAATAATGTTGTGGGTAAAATCCAAAGGCGGTGATTTATTGGCAGAACACTTAAAAATGCAACAGGTCTCCTAAAGAGACTGCTTTCACAAGGCTTGTCCGCCCTCTTCTGGAGTATTGCTGTGCGGTGTGGGATCAACATCAGATGGGACTGATGGAAAACATCGAAAAAGTTCAGAGAAGGGGAGCTCGTTTTTTTACCATTGCGAAATAGGGGAAAGAGTGCCACAGACATGATACGTGAGGAGGTGTGACAATCATTAAAACAAAGTCGTCTTTCGCTGTAGTAGTATCTTTTCGTGAAATTTCAGTCACCAACTTCCTCCTCCGATTGCGAAAATATTCTTTTGACGCCCACCTACATAGGAAGAAGTGATCATCATGACAAAACAAGAGAAATCAGAGCTCGCACAGAAAGATTTAAGCGCTCGTTTCTCCCGCGCGCCGTTCGAGAGTGGAACGGTAGAGAAATAGCTTGAAGCTGATTCGATGAACCGTGTACCAGCACTTAATTGTGAACTGCAGAATAATGATGTAGATGTAGATGTGGGTGTGCCCTTCGAGGTTCTCATGATGTCATCTTTCAACAAGATAACGCAAGACCGCATGATATCCATGCTGCCCTGGCCTATCTCGACAGAGAAGTTGTTTGACTGTTGCCCTGTCCTGCACCATCTCCACATCTGTGACTCACTGAAAACATTTTGTCATGGGTTGCCGAGAGATTGGCCATAACTCGCCAGCTACTATGATTAATCAGCTCTGGAACAGAGTTGAAATAACATGGAACAACATACTCGTTTCTGTCATCTACGCTGAGTTTGCACCCTCTATACTCTCTAACAAGGTAAAACTTTAACCAAGTTCTGTTCCTACTATATTGTATACACACGATAAGTAAAATTTCATTATTTTCTGTTCTGTTGCAATTTAAATGTTCAGCACTTAAGTACAAACAGCAGGAAAGGAGAAGCTAAGTAAAAGAGGTGAATTTTGTTCTTTAGTGCTTGTATACAGGGAGAAGACAAGTTCTCGATGTCGATGCGAGTCTTTGCAAGTTACCAATGTAAAAATGTATGTAATAATCATATGTAATAAACTCGCCTTCAGTAGCAAGCAGACATCAAAGAGATGCGCCTTGACAATACTACAGTGGCAAGTACTTCATCCAGTAAGCGAGAGAAGCTAATACAGTACGATTACCTAGATGTAAAACATCAGCAACCAGCTGCAGTATAATAAATCCCTTACCAGTGACAGAATGTGTTTCACAAAACACAGACTGCCTGAGCGAATACCCAAAAGAGACCTCCTTGTGACTCCAAACGTTTAGCGACCCGCTGTACTCTGCTTCCGTGAACTCATCGCAACATAGAGGAATCCATTTTACAAAATCAAGATGGACCAGCGCAATGAGTTGCGCCACATTCATAGGAGGAGCAGAGTAAATAAGTTCCTTTATTCAACCCCACGGTAACAAAGATACGGGATGTACGTCACGTGAACTTGAAGACCATAGAACCATGCATCAACGATAGAGCTACTTTTCGTAGGAGGCTCTGCTTAAATGTAGCCACAGATGCCTCACAACGTATGTTGGTGTACCGTTGTGTTGGAAACATAACTCCCTATCGAAAACGAGGAATATATTCCTACATTTTCCACAACTTCAGTGGCTGCAACATTCAGCTGATATCAGAAGCTTGAGAAATAGAACCGTGCTGTGAGCGGGTCAGTGTATTGCCTGTGATCAGTGAACGATACATCAAGTTTTCAACTAAAATTTTCGGAAAAATATTTCGCTGCAGTTGTTAGACTGTGGTAGTTTCAGACATCTTCAAATACGGGTTGAGTTCATCAGTTACGCCGGCCGAAGTGGCCGAGCGGTTCTAGGCGCTACAGTCTGGAACCGCGCTGCTGCTACGGTCGCAGGTTCGAATCCTGCCTCGGGCATGGATGTGTGTGATGTCCTTAGGTGTTGATAGGTTTAAGTAGTTCTAAGTTCTAGGGGACTGATGACCTCAGCAGTTAGGTCCCATAGTGCTCGGAGCCATTTGAATCATTTCATCAGTTACGAAAATATGTATTTTTCTCTGGCTGCAGATAATGTTGCATAAAGTGGTATTCTCCAATACAGATATCTGGTTTTAAAGGGAAAACTCTCCAAAACAACCATACCTGATATCACTACGTTTTCTAATAATCTTACAAGCGATGCTGTAAGAAGTGTGAATGTGAGCACGTGTAACGAGTGTGGTGGGAAAGTAATACCCAAAAGACTTTGTATGGACGTTGACTTACTTATTCGTAGGAGTGAGTTTGAACCGCTCTAAAATTTCTGCCAAGCAAAGTGCAATCTGGACACAGTCAAATATAACACTGCACCTAGGAAAGCAGTACACGCAGTACACACATTTCTAAAGGGAACATTCGACCAATATCGTCATAACCTCATATTATATCAACGTCATGTTACTACTCCAGGACTGGGTAAGTCATGCACTTTGCCAGTGTGTCCAAATACATGCCAGTGAACGATGGAGTAATACGGTCCAACCATAGACAAAAGATACATCCCATATCTACATGTACATCTATACCCCACAAACAACCTTACAGTGTGTGACGGTGGCCATGTCATTTCAACCATTCCGTGTTCCTTTTGTGAATGGCGCGTGGGAATATCCACTGTCAGAAGGCTTACATATCAGCTCAAATTTTCTTGTCGCGGTCTTTTCTTGAAACATACTTGCGAGGAAGTTAACATCTGACCGACTCTTCTTGCAACGTACGCTCTCGAAATTTCAGCAATAATACTCCCAGCGATGCACACCGTGTGCAATAAATCTTAGCCTGGCACCCTCTTTTCCTACAAATAGAAGCCAATCCTCTTTTGGTCGCTCCAGACGATTACTCATAAATGTTTTACAATTATTACTGAATTGTAGCCAATACCGTAGCTGAACAGTAACAGACATCTTTACATACTTATGCGCAATGTATTATGATTATTTACATTCTGCTTCTACTGTCAGTCCCTATACCAATCATCGACCCTTCCTACGTTTAAATAGTCTTCAGGCGCTGTAACCATCCCGTAGCACCATGTGGGCTCAAGGCACCATATTTTTAATAACTACTAAGCATTTAAGCATGATTGATATATATCGTGAATGTAGTAGCCAGGGAGGGGAAAGAAGTACTAAATTCATCCAAGACGGTGCAACCATCCCTGCTCAAATGTTAAAGAAGATATTTACGTGAGTGTTACAGGTCAGTTTTTCCCAAACCTGCTCTATAATCTAATTAATAATCCACTATTGAAATTGGACTACCAAATCAGTTCAACTTACAAGTGATGCATGAAAGTGTGCATGAAACTGAAACAAATAGCAGAGAGGGAACACTTTGGCTTCATTTGCACTTCCAGCAGGCATCGCTTTCGCTCATGGTCGTTTTGAGACGCTGTCTCACAGCCAGTCACAGACGCTGGCATCAAACTTGTGACTTTCAGCGACCACTGCACCCGATTTCTGTATTTGAGTTTTAGAACAATGGTAAACTGTAAATGTGTGACTAGGGCCTCCCGTCGGGTAGGCCGTTCGCCGGGCGCAAGTATTTCTATTTGACGCCACTTCAGTGACGAGGATGAAATGACGAAAATTAGGACAACACAACACCCAGTATCTGAGGGGAGAAAATCTCCGACCCAGCCGGGAACGGAGCCCAGGGCCTTAGGATTGACATTCTGTCCCGCTGACCACACAGCTACGGGGGGCGAACAGGACAGTGGTAAGTACACTCCTGGAAATGGAAAAAACACATTGACACCGGTGTGTCAGACCCACCATACTTGCTCCGGACACTGCGAGAGGGCTGTACAAGCAATGATCACACGCACGGCACAGCGGACACACCAGGAACCGCGGTGTTGGCCGTCGAATGGCGCTAGCTGCGCAGCATTTGTGCACCGCCGCCGTCAGTGTCAGCCAGTTTGCCGTGGCATACGGAGCTCCATCGCAGTCTTTAACACTGGTAGCATGCCGCGACAGCGTGGACGTGAACCGTATGTGCAGTTGACGGACTTTGAGCGAGGGCGTATAGTGGGCATGCGGGAGGCCGGGTGGACGTACCGCCGAATTGCTCAACACGTGGGGCGTGAGGTCTCCACAGTACATCGATGTTGTCGCCAGTGGTCGGCGGAAGGTGCACGTGCCCGTCGACCTGGGACCGGACCGCAGCGACGCACGGATGCACGCCAAGACCGTAGGATCCTACGCAGTGCCGTAGGGGACCGCACCGCCACTTCCCAGCAAATTAGGGACACTGTTGCTCCTGGGTATCGGCGAGGACCATTCGCAACCGTCTCCATGAAGCTGGGCTACGGTCCCGCACACCGTTAGGCCGTCTTCCGCTCACGCCCCAACATCGTGCAGCCCGCCTCCAGTGGTGTCGCGACAGGCGTGAATGGAGGGACGAATGGAGACGTGTCGTCTTCAGCGATGAGAGTCGCTTCTGCCTTGGTGCCAATGATGGTCGTATGCGTGTTTGGCGCCGTGCAGGTGAGCGCCACAATCAGGACTGCATACGACCGAGGCACACAGGGCCAACACCCGGCATCATGGTGTGGGGAGCGATCTCCTACACTGGCCGTACACCACTGGTGATCGTCGAGGGGACACTGAATAGTGCACGGTACATCCAAACCGTCATCGAACCCATCGTTCTACCATTCCTAGACCGGCAAGGGAACTTGCTGTTCCAACAGGACAATGCACGTCCGCATGTATCCCGTGCCACCCAACGTGCTCTAGAAGGTGTAAGTCAACTACCCTGGCCAGCAAGATCTCCGGATCTGTCCCTCATTGAGCATGTTTGGGACTGGATGAAGCGTCGTCTCACGCGGTCTGCACGTCCAGCACGAACGCTGGTCCAACTGAGGCGCCAGGTGGAAATGGCATGGCAAGCCGTTCCACAGGACTACATCCAGCATCTCTACGATCGTCTCCATGGGAGAATAGCAGCCTGCATTGCTGCGAAAGGTGGATATACACTGTACTAGTGCCGACATTGTGCATGCTCTGTTGCCTGTGTCTATGTGCCTGTGGTTCTGTCAGTGTGATCATGTGATGTATGTGACCCCAGGAATGTGTCAATAAAGTTTCCCCTTCCTGGGACAATGAATTCACGGTGTTCTTATTTCAATTTCCAGGAGTGTATGTGCAATACTTGCACGCGACATGAGAAGGCGGTTGCGAAGTGAAATGTTTCGAGCTTGAGTTTTGCTTTTCTGAAACAATGCATGCACTTAGACAAGGAAACTGGTCTTCAATGTTCTTTTTTGGGTCTTTCCTTTAACCTGGTAGCTAATTCAGCAGTCATTGGCAGTTAACGTGGACATCGCTAATTCTACGTCATCATTATCATTCCATTTCCAGTTCCATCCCCTTGTGCTAAGATAGTATCATGTACATTTAATAATCCATTTGAACCACTGTGTACTTAATTATTGCTTGTATGGTCTAATAAATTTCCAGAGTCAAGTCCATGTGTTTTAGTAACAAACAGGACTTTCTTGTGTTCTTTTCTTTCATTTCATAGACAGATGAAATCCTACTCATTATGTCTTTGTAAGTTAAGACACCCATATTTTGTGTATGATTTGGCCATCCCTATTTAAATTCAGATGTCTCACATAAATATTAGTTGCGAAACTTTTGCTTAGTTATTCGCATGTTCTTATGAGGCGCTATCTGCTCGCCATCAAGGTCACTGGGTTCAGATCTAAATAGCTTTACTTAGTAGCTTCAAATCTCATTGTAGTCTCACTCGCATTTCTTATCACTTCGTTTTGGCGGAACCAGAAATATTCAACTTCACAATGTGGCGATAGTAGAAAAGAATCTCTTGGCTCAGATGAGTTCCTAGTCGAAACACTGTGAGATTAAAAATAGTAAAAGCACCGTGCGGTTTATACGTGCTATACCTAACGTCAGTTCGTATTGTGCACAGCTGTGATATATCACTTCCTCTTCAGTATCGTTGTCAAATGTGATGTAAATGAAGATTCTACGTAAATAAAGTACACTTGTCTCTCTAACAAGAACACATCTGGTTTTTCTAGATAGCTCTGTCTCTCTGGAATCGTAACTATCTTTTCATATACACTCCGTCACAATAATTTAACTACTGTAAACGTATAAACAAGAAAATGACCCACGAATTATATAGAAATAATAATAGGGTAGCAGTAATCGCATTTTAATTGTTCAAGAAAAAAGTCTTTACAATAATTATGAGCATTTGTGGAGCATGCTAGATCCTGGCACTCTTGTTGCATTTTTCATACACTTCTGGAAAAGCATCTTTGCAATTTAATTGATCGCGGACCTTCCAGTAGAGTGTGTGATCAAACATGACTTCAAACTCCTTCTTCGT
This sequence comes from Schistocerca serialis cubense, assembly GCF_023864345.2. Lineage (NCBI taxonomy): Eukaryota > Metazoa > Arthropoda > Insecta > Orthoptera > Acrididae > Schistocerca > Schistocerca serialis. Next base: position 311,961,762 of record NC_064640.1, read on the forward strand.
CATGTAACTGTCTGCGTACAGCATCTGATACCTGCAAACAAAGACAGTTTCAAATTGAGCTTTATTAAGTCCTGTTGAGTACGCGCTTACACACACACACACACACACACACAGAGAGAGAGAGAGAGAGAGACAGAGCGCACGAGAGTAGATAACCTTATTAAAAACCTATTTCCAAAACAAAGAAACATAACTTTTGATGCTTAACACAATAGTCGCTAATAATAATCTAGTAGATGTCTACAAATTAAATGACTTCCTGATTCCCGAAACACTCGTCTCAGTATAGAGCACATTGCTCGCAAGTATTTTCACAGCCGCTTATCACACATACTCAAGTGAGGCTTTTGTTGGTTGCTTATCTAAACTAGGCAAAAGCTGACAAGGTTGTTGTACGTCATTAACTGAATGTCGCCTTATTAATATTTATATGTAACTGCTTGAGTAGGGAGATGCACTGTTTACCCCTAAGTCAGCTGCAGAATATGTGTGAGCATATTGCACATTTATGAGTAGTTGCACATGACATTTGTGTAGAACTTTGTATAGAAATTATGAAAAGTCAGTGCTGTGTGTGTACTTTAACTGAAGGAAGAACATCAGTGCAGATACTGTCATGTAAGGGAAGAGACAGCTACAGGTCTTGCCTTGGAATCCAGTGCACAGGCTACCCAGAGACTAACTTCTTATTCACAGCTCTGAAGGAATAAGAGACATTAACGGTAAGTCGTAAATCATTAGAACATTTGGGTATTTAAAATGCTATAGAAAGAAACAGTAAACTTACTTATACAGTAATGAGAGGCAGTGACGCATATTTGGAAAAATAAGAAAAGAAACGTCAAGCATTAGTGAAGTATAAATAAAGTTGGTTACCGGTAAAAATAGTTTCTTTGGAAAGTATATATTTCATTTTTTGTCTTCTTATAGAGAAAAAATTATCATTACTAACGATGTAAGGAAATATTCGAGATTTTCTACATTATGGATGTGGAACACTTCGATTGTGATGAATAAAGGCTTTCAGATACCTTTATAAGGAGGCCGATTGCAGTCATTTCTGGAAACCTTTAAGGAAATTTTCACTTTTATGATTCTTTAGCTTAATGTTGTAACCAATACTTAAGGCACTCTTCATGTACATGCTGCCGGCGGATGGATTAACATTAAAACTGCCACCATCTTCTAAGCGATAAAACAGCAGTTGGAGATCTATTTCATATAGCTGAGTATTCTGATGATAACTTCTCGACGGTTCTTATAGAAATGTTCCCATAACGTTAGAGGCAGGGTTAGTGTGAAACTATCAGGAATTAAATTAGTGGCAATTGTGTCAGCTGCAGGAGATTGCGTAAAATACATACACCTAGCTCAGCTTGTATAAAATTCCAGCTGTTTATTTCTGATGTAAGCTTCTGACAGTGGATCTGAACGTATTTCATAACTAGGATCAGGTTACCAAGTCACAAGTATTGTGAAGCGAAGTGGCAGGCTTGCCAAGATGACTGAGGATATGGGGTCATTGTGTAGGAATTTTGATAAAGTAGAGAAGGTGGTCATAGTAGGTAGAGCAGGTAAGATCCTGGCTAAATACAAATAACACAGTAGTAGGGGTGACCTAGGTGAAGGAGGAGCGGGAATTGCTCATACAAGTTTGTGATTGGTGGAGGTCCTGCAGCGCCATTACCACTACGTGGCAAACACTGCTGCACGCCGTGTGAACACAGAGCTGTTAATGTTGCGCTCACTGATGCAATTGGGAGATGAGGACACTCGAGACACGGCCTACATCTGAATTAGAGAAGGAATGATAGGTTAGCTTAGCTTCTTACAGAAAATATATGCGGGTCCAATATCACATTAAACCTCTTTGATTACTAACCAGAGAGACGTCTATTTTCGATTAGAATCACTCAAGCTGTTTTAAAGGAAATTACAATTGAAGAAGATTCCTGCGTAAGAATTCACTGAAAAGTAGCATCCGCTTATTACATCAGAATATTGGGGGATCAAGAAATACTGTAAATAAATTTCTTGTTTGTTTAGAAAGTTTATAATGTCATGAAAAGATACATGTCCTGTGCCTATGTAACCACCATATAACCACAGGGTTAGTGAATTTAGTGTAAGTGGTTATACATTATCATCTTGCCTTTGTAGAGTAAATGTGGAAAAGGGAACAGTTTAAACACACACAACTGCATATCACAAGTTTATAAAAAAATTGAAACACATTTTGCCGAGATCAGGACATAAATTAATGTTCTGGTGAACTGATACTAAAAGTATCTCATTTATAATTGTAACTGTGTGCAAAATCCTAGTGGGACGCTTTCAACTATTTAGTAGGCGCATTGATTCTTTGATATGCCATCTGTCAAAAACAGAATCAAATAACAGTCTGCAGTGATTCATAAGTAGATTTTCTAAACTAATATGAGAGTATAAAATAATCTATAAATACTATTTGGATCATATACGTAATTATATTCCATAAATTAATTTACCAACGCATTTGGATTATGATAGTAGTAAAATGATTCATAATTTCTTTATAGACGAAAGTCAAAGAACTAAATGTATAAACATAAACTCTGCCTGAAGCCGCTGGCTGGCCCATCGCTAACGACCGATCGCAATGTCATCCTCTGCCAATGGCGTCATTGGATGCAGTGTAGAGGGATGTGGGGCCAGCACACCTCTCTCCCTGCGATTGCCAGCTTTCGTGGTCTGAAGCCCCTACTAATCGATCAAGTAGCTCCTCAACTGGCACTACGTGGCTGAGTGCACGCCGTTCCAGTCCCCCCATCAAGGAAAAGTCCCTGGCAGTACCGGTAATCGAACCTGTGTCCTCCGTATGGCCTGATCACTCAGCTACGGAGGTGGAAAAATAAATGTGTACCCAGAAGTTAATGAACTCTCTTAATATGACTAGCAGGTAATAAGAATAAGCACCATACTGCCATTCGGTTCTGAAACGCCATTATGGAAAACATTTGTAATAATTAATGAATGAAAGACAGAAGACTTTAAAAAATAATTTTAAAACAGTAGACTGGAATTAAATTTATAGGGTAAAAGTATCTTTCTCAGTAAATAAATTAGAAAGGACATTAAGAAGCTATGCAAAAAGCCATGGGGTCAATAATGGAATTAGAATAATTTGTAAATGGAAAAGTAAAATTAATATGTTGACAAGAACAAGTAAATATTCTGTTTCAGTATCCCACAGCAAGAAATACTTAATATTATTAGGCGAATACATTAAAACCTCTAGAAGTACACACTTTGTCTGAAATTAATATTTCCAATAACAGAATTAAATGGAAAGTAGGAAAAAAAAAGAGATAACAGATCATAGAACAAGATAAAATCTCTACTGATTTTAATGGAAAGGCTATGAACGATAACTCGCAGTTACCTGATATTTTAATAACCATTCCTTAATTTTAATTGGGACAGTAGGCCTAGGAGTGCAACAGAAAAACGAAGGCAATATGTTGAGGAAGCAACTTTCACTAAATTTAATGATCTGCTTTCCCTATCTGAAATTAAGAAAATAATAAACTGACTCAAAAAAAGTTTGTGGCATTTCCAACAAATTTTAAAGACTTATCTTGTGGTAAGTACCACTCCATCTGAAATATGTAATCCATCATTGTCAACATTTATGCAGAGTTTAAAATATGCAGTTCTCAAACCCAATTATAAAAAGAATTATAGTAGTGATGTAAATAATTACTGACCTGAGTCACTGCTGACGTCATTTTCTTAAATGTGGTAATAATAATCTACTCTGAAATCATAATTCGGATTTCAAAATGATTGTTCAAAAGGCAATGGTTCCTATACATTTGCTGAACATATTTTACAACAAGTAAATAACAAAACAGCACGTGTCGGTAGCATACTGCTATGTGTTAATATCGTGAACAGTCGCATAAATGATATGATATTCTGGCAAACCATTTGAAAATGCATGAAATCCCTGAAATTTTCATATGCTACTCGATGATTTCAGCATAAAAGTGTCATAAATACATCGGTTTTTGGCATGTAAAATCGGGTAATACAGCTAATATCGGTTTCGAAATTGGTAAATTAATTCACGATTGAGGAAGGATTTCTCATTGACAGAGCTGAGAAATTTAATGCTCTTGTAATCCCAGATACTGGGATTATTATAACTTATTGCAGAAACGACAGCAGCAAACAGGCCAGACCGGAAAGAGTACCGTTAGACGTTTTCGTGTCAAAGGAACCAGCCCAGCCTTTGCACACCAGTTTGGAGATTGGCCGCTGTCTGCGGAGGGCGCTCTGATAACGCATCAGGCCAGCATGTATGGCGCATTTTCCTTGTGAGCGTTGGCAGCAGTGGATGACCGACAGACCTCACGGGGAATAACTAGTGCTACAATTATATATGATGCACGTGCTTACGAGTTTTGGGCTCTTTCTGTCTTCACGGTATGTGTATGAGTATCTGGTTGTCGATAGCTATATCCACGATGCAGAAGTGATGATTTTCAATTGTGCAGGATATGAATTGTGTTTATTACAACGATATGATGGTATGGGGTACAAGCATATGTGTTGATATAGCCTGGTTGGAGATCGGTTTTACGCCGAAAAATTCTAACTCTCCTCGATAATAGCAGAGTAGGGTCATTAAATAAATGTCTTTAGCGATAGTTTCTGTATTTCATGATATGTAGGCCACTTTCTCAGTGTTTAACTGTAAAAGCACAAATAAACCTACCTGTGTCACAAAACCACACATTACCCAAATATCGAAGAAGATGAATAAGGAAGTAAAAAAGGCAGAAAATACTGAAAATGCTCTAAAATTTCTACACAAAGTGTCTAAAGGACGTACCATGAACATTTTGGAAATGGAAATTTACACTCATAAAGAAATATACCTACTGGACTTCCTTAATGATTAGACAGGTTTTAAAAATAAAAAAATAAAATAAAAACTGGAAAATTTTATTGACATTACAACAGAAAAAAGGTCAGTTATCACGACAAACACTAAACAATAGAATATTTATTGTTTATATTAAACCACAAAATATGAACTCTGAAAACTAAGTGTAATCATTGATTTTCCAGAAAATATAATTTCCATTATAAACATATAGAATCGCTGGAGCCAGAGCTCTCAAAGAGCTATCGAATATAATTTTATCGAGTTCACACAAATAAAAGTACCCAGAAAGACAGTATGCAGGAAGACAACTGATACGTACGGTCCAAGATGCAATATGGATGAAGTCATACCAAAGACGTAAGCATTATGTGTCATATGTAGACACAGAAACTAACATAGACGTAAGGAACAACATTACACCTGTCGTACCATCTGCGCAGGTATGATTGATAATGGCAAAAACGCCAAAACGAGCTCGTCGTGTAACTTCATAATCACCACACGTAAATAAATCAATAGTGCAGCATAAATCTGTACCAAAAATATATCGTCCTTCGACCTCATCCATACTGTGGGCTCGCTAGAATAGAAATCCCTGAAACTTCATTACAGATAGAAACCGGCTGGAGTATCTAGGCGCAGGACTCCATGTGCCGTGCCTGGACAGCTTCATGGGTTACGTGCACTGCCAGCGAAGACAAGGTTCCAGGTTCCATTCCCAGGAAGGCATACAATTTTAAACTGTCAGGAAGTTCCAAAGTACTCTGCGCTGTAGTGAAAGACTCATTCTGAGAACTTACCCTTTAACATTTCTTACATGTTCTTCTAAGCGCCTTGTTGTGTCCACAGGATGGAAATTCTTAACTTTAGGCACCCCATATACTCCTATATCGACATATAACTCATCTTTATCGCTAAACGAATGAACCATGCCTGGCTCGTTGGTTAATTTAAACGGACACAGCCACAGTGGATAGACCTAAAACAACAAGAATTTGATTTAGATACAGAGCATTTAATGCTACACTTTGATACTAACTCCCCTATCTCGCATTAATTTACAAATTTGAGACTAAATCCATATCTATGCAGAAGAAAGTCAGGATTATGTCGTTATTACAAGCCAGAGATATGCAGTCACTACTAGCTAATATGGTAAAAATTGGAGGTATGCAGAATGCATCAAACAAATCAGAGATATTCAGTCACTACTAGACAAATCAGAGCTATGTAGTCGCTGTTAGAGTTACACGTATGTGGAATCTGGTAATGAGTCGACTAAATCTTTACTGCAGGACATGCTGTGTGATATTTGTTCCACTTTATAAACGCTTTACACAATGGCTATACATCAACACTGGATCACACTGTCTGTTACGTATATGTTCCGGCAATCACTACTCAGGTCTTAGGTCGTCATGTATTCTGTCGGTGCTTTCCATTCCCTGACGTAGTACCTGGTGCAAGTTTATCTTAACCAATAAGCCGAGAGGTAAACTGTATGCGAATAATGTTATCAAAGCCACTTCACATTTTATTTGCTTGTTTAATGTACTTGGGAGTGGAAGTTCGGAAACAGTTCCAAATGGACGTTGAAAAACACCTACAGACTACGCCAAGACTGAGCACGCTATCAGATCTAAGTTAGTTAACGACAGGTAAAAGCGTAATGCTTTACAGTCTAAGGAAGTCGCTAATAGTTTACATTATAAATGTTATATCAAAGGATTGTACCCGTACATTGAACTTAAGTCCTTATAGTGACTGTTCATCCACTGTCATGAAATTCTCGTGTCAAATGCAAAACTGTGCAATAGACTGAATTAACAGAACGAGAACTTTTAAGCTGCCTTCGCCATTGAAACTGAGCGAGGTGAAGTAGTCGTCAACGGAGTGGATTCACTTTTCTGAGCAGCGGGGTTTGAATCCTCGTCCAGTCATCCAGATTAACATTTTCCTTGGTTTCTCTAAATCACAGAAAGAGAATTTTGAGTTTTTCCTATAGTAGAGAATAGCATATTAGAATATAGTATAGTAATTTATTCTCGTCCATGGATTATTTTTAAGATGATATACAATAATTCGATTGATACAAGATAAAAACTCAAGTCATATATACAGATGCGCTGGCTTGATTCCTGTTTGGGTTCTGAATGACGTCGAGTAATATACCAGGAACACTTGCTCCCATAGTGTTAATTATAGATTTGACGTATAATGTAATCGCGGACACGTCATTTATACCACATCAAGCTGCAAAATCTGCAAAATGAGGAGGTAAAGTCGAAAGTGGTCACAGCAGAAAAATGTTTTATTTATGATGATATATAAAAAGATGTGCTTCATACAAATTGTTTAGATAGGTTTTCATCTTCTATTACCTGCAATATTTTTCTTTTTTTTACTTCTGTATTTCATAAGTTAGCTTATATGTATGGATCTCTTTTCTGTTATCTTTGTTTCTTTACTGGTCTAGTAGGGTAAAACCTTTTGCTTCTCCCAGTAACTTCTAATGTTGCCTCATTGGTGATGTAATATTGCTCTTTCTTCCTTCAGGTTAAATGAATTGCTCCTTTACGTATGGCGCTAATGCGATGCGTTGAGGAGAAAAGTCTCGGCACACACATTGCTGCTGATTTCGGAGTCATTAGTCATGCAGCTAATACACGAGTAGAGCTCTTTCTGCTACTGTTTGAGCATAATCTTCGGAAACACTTGTGTTACGGTTCTGAACCGCCAATGGCGGAATACATATTAATTTTTCCTAAACCATGGTGAATATTGTTGCCATGTTGTTAGGGAAGTGTGTTTGATACGCAATCTATGCTTTAATTCATCCAGTGGTGTTTAGTCCAGGGTTTTAAGCAGATCAGCTGAGCAGAGCCATCTGATGTTCTTCGAATCATGAAGCATACTCGTATTTCCTTACTTAATAGAGGTGAGTTTTGTCACACTGATGCACCGAAAATCGTATTGAAACAACTGCCATCGTGTCGCAAGTATACTGTTCTCATACTTTCGATAAACACTACTGTTTATTTTCCTATTGAGCAAAATTAATGCGCAGACCTCAAAGTAGAAGAAACAAGCTCCGATCTTCATTCCAAGTTCACTATCGCTAACACTACAGTAAATACCATTCACTAGACATCCCCCAGACGACACGCACTTATTTGAATACCATGCCATGTTCTATAGTTCAAAACCTCGTTTCAGTTCTCCACTATCAATGACTGCGTTGTTAGAATCATTATAGGAAATATCGATTCTTTTGGTCAGTGATTGAGAAGAAGCAAAACAGAACCCTATCATCTCTCAACGGATATTTCTACGACTCAGCGCTGCATCCAGACCTCCATATACACTCTCTGAACAATCCTTCCGGACACCTATTAGTGGAGTATTAGTATGGCTGGGTCCACCCATCACCCTTTTGACGGCCTGAGCACTGCTGGGGACCCTTTCAGTGGCGTGTCTGAATTTCTGTAGAGGAATGACGGCCCATTCTTAGTTAACTGCCGACACCAGAAAAGGTAATGACTTTGCACTCTGGGGTTTCGAGCGAAATCGACGTTCTGTCTTTCTTTGGGTACAGGTCGAGATTCAGAGCAATCCAGTCCATTTCAAGAATGTTATTGTTCAGCCTTACAGCAGAAATAGAAGGAAAATAAGTAAAAATAAGCTGGAAATAAATTTTAAAACCCAGGAAGAAATAGAATTGGCAATTAAAGAAAAGAGGGACGTATTCAACCGGTGGCTGAATGATAAATCGGAAGTAACAAGAACACTCTTCAAGGAAAAGAAGAATGAAGTGATAAAGAAACCATTGTCTCACAGATAATGCTTTATGACTGGGTGTATTGTCATACTGATACAATCATCATCTCCGAAATATTCCTCTATTGTAAGCAGTATACAGTCTTTCCCACATTTAGCATTTTCAAAAGCGGGATATGGGGACCACATTCTAGCCACGAAAAATACCAACATACTATAACATCACCTCCTCCGTACTTCACTGTTGGGTCACTGTTATAGCAGGTTACGTTCTCCAGGCGAAACAAAGACAGCCGTACAACAGAATGGTGATCCGAGGAAATAGAAGTGGCAGTTAAACAGAAGAGGAAAACATTCAGCCGGTGTCTGAATGATAAATCGGAAGTAACAAGAACAATATACAGAGAAAAGAAGACTGAAATTATAAAAAATAAGAATAGCAAAGAATGAAGCATGGGAAAGGACATGTGCCAATATAAATACCAAACGAGGATTTGGGAGAGCGAAACAAGCGTGGTCAGCATTAAAAGGACTTCGACAAGAGACAAAAGACAAAACCAATCTTCAACTGATAACACCAAAAGAATGGGAAGAATATTTCCGGAAATTATTAAATGAGGAGAGAGAAGACTATCTGGAAGAAGAAATAGTGGAAGTAAAGGAACAGGAAGGGGAAGATATCCAAGTTTTAGAAAGCGAGGTGAGTAAGGTATTAAGAACGGGGAAGAATGGTAAATCACCCGGACCAGGCAATATCAATATGGAGCTCTTAAAATGTGGTGGTGACAAAATTGTGAAGCTAATAACACGTTATTCAATAAAATGTTACATGGAGATTCAATACTCGAGGAAATGAAGTTGGCCTGTATTAATACTATATTTAAGCTGCTCGAACTACCGAGGAGTTTGTGTTATAAACACATTAATGAGAAGTTTTGGGAAAATGAGTAAAAATAAGCTGGAAATAAATTTTAAAACCCAGGAAGAACAATATGGCTTCACGGCTGGTAGTTCATGCGTAGAGCTTATTTTCACATTACGACAGATCTTAGAGAAACAGCGAAAAATTAAAAAACATAGTATTAATATATACTAATATTAATACTGTCCCGAGAAAACTACTTTGAAGAGCATTACATCTGGCAAATCTAAAGGGTCCTTTAATCAAACTAATACAGGAAATGTATGAAGACAACATATGTCAAGATAAAATTGATAGTACACTTTCACAGAAATTTAGAACAAGCAAGGGTATGTTACAAGGCTGCCCCATATCACCAACATTATTTAAAAATCTATATAGATATCAGTCTTAAGATGTGGTCACGTAAATGCAATGCAATGGGGCTAGAAATTAAAGATGTAGTTTATTTACATCGCCTACTATTTGCTGATGATCAAGTATTAGTAGCACGAGACGTGGAGGATGCAAATAATATGTGTAACAAATTAGCAATGGAATATAGAAACTGGGGATTGAAGATTAATTACCAGAAAATAGAATGCTTCACTAATGTTCCAGATGACTTATACATAGAAGGAAATAAAATTAAGAACTTTCTGTTATTTGGGCCCCGTTTTAGAGTTGCAGGGAAAATCAAAGGTAGAATTTAAAAAAAGAATTAGCGGTGGAAGGAAGGTCATCGGGTGCTCAAATCAATCTTGTGAAGCAGAAATGTAATAAACCGAACCAAAAAAATCATACATAAATCGATACTAGAAAGCGTAGTTATGTATGGAGGGGAGACTTGTACTACAAATCTGAAACACTTAAAAAAAAGTGCAAGTAGTAGCAATGGACTTCTGGAGAAGATCAGCAAGAATTTCTAGAACAGAGAAAGTAAGAAGCGACGAAATAATAAAGAGAAAGAATACATGATGTGATGGATAGAAAGCAGTTCCAATGGTACAGATATGTAAGAAGAATGGAGGAAGCCAGAATTCCGAAAATGATCCTTGAATCGGAACCAGAGGGAAAGAAGAGAAGAGGACGACCTATGACCACTTGGCTCCAAAATGTACGCTTAACAATGAGAAGACCTGACGCACAGGAAGAAGAGATACAAGATCGAAACACCTGGAGGGATATCCTGAGGAGATAAATTAAGATCTTATGTGAAAGATACAAAAATTTCCGAGTATTTGTTATGTTGGAGGAAAACCTTTATATAGAGGAAAATCTCAATAAATACAATAAACGTTCTCCAGGCATTCGTCTAATCCAAACCCTTCCATCGGACTGTCATAGGGTATAACGTGATTCATCCCTCCAAATCACTCGTTTTCAGTCATCCATTGTCCAGTGGCGGTACCTCAAGCATCGCTTAGCACTGACTCCAGAAACGTGTGTCTTATGAGGAACTGCTCGAGCATTGTATTACATTCTTTTTAACTCCCAACGCATAGTCATTACGCTAACTGAACTGATGGAAATAGCGAGTGATTCCTTCCTGTAATTTCGCGTGATTCTGTACAACCAGCCTCCACAATACTCGGCAGTTCCCGTCCGTTAGGTCTGCCTAGTCTTGATTTAGCTGCGGTTCTTCCATCGCATTTCCACTACAAAATCACATCACCAAAAGTCGACTTTGGCAGCTGTAGAAGGGTTTTAATATCTCTGATGGATCTGTTACTCAGGTGCCTTTCAATGACTGGTTCACGTTCGAAGTCTCTGAGCTCTCCTGACCTATCAATTCTGCTGGTACTACTACTCTACTGACAGCACTACACTCCCTGCCTTCTTTTGTCCTGGCGGGTGCGCCTCTCCTGGTACCTAGCAGTCAATCCCGCATTACACAGATGTGTCCGGGGACCTTTTATCAGGCAGTATAGTTGACAAAGCAAAGATTTCAGATTACTGGGTCCTACAGTACGATTTAGAGTTCGGCAGTATGTATCAGATAATAACTTTGGCTGCCAAGGCAATGACTGGACTTGGCGCTTCCTTGACTTTCCTGATATTTCAGCTTTACAGTAACATCCTAACGGTTTATCTAGATACCCGTAAACTTGAAAATCTACCTGGTGTAACGCCCGAAATCTTAACCCACAAAGTGGGGCCCCTTTCGGACTCACGCTGTTCTATTCTGACAGAAAATGCATATGTGATGTTGACTTAAAAGTCTGTACTTACGGACCACCGATATACATTCTGACGTCAAAGCAAGACACATAAAATTGTTTAATGTAAATGCTGACCTCGTATTTTAGTATTAAAAAACAGTTACACGTGTTAGGTAACATTATTAGCACTTTTAGTCAATTATCACCCTCCTATCGCTAATTAAAAAAATGGTTCAAATGGCCCTGAGCACTATGCGACTTAACTTCTGAGGTCATCAGTCGCCTAGAACTTAGAACTAATTAAACCTAACTAACCTAAGGACATCACACACATCCATGCCCGAGGCAGGATTCGAACCTGCGACCGTAGCGGTCGCTCGACTCCAGACTGTAGCGCCCAGAACCGCACGGCTACTCCGGCCGGCTATCGCTAATAAATTACTATCATTGTAGCACAACATTAGATATCAGAGTCATTCTAACTTCCTAACATGAAAATGACACACTATCCTCTATTGATAAAACGCAAATATTTCCTCATCATAAATACTTCAGCAGTAGGCACTAACAGCAAGGTTATTTTTCAGAGTGCTGAAGCTATTTCTCTGTTCAAATTGATCCCAATAAAATAAGTAATATTAAAAACGGAACTTCTCTTCTTCATCTGATACAGCCACTCCCTTTTTTCAGTGTCTGGCTGCAATAAACTTCAGTTTAATAAGGAATACTACGAGCATCATGATGATCTGGAAACGGGAAGTCAAACCAGCCCTATAGTTGCCAATTTCTGCATGGGTAATGTTGAAAATCTAACTCTCGACACTTAAATTAAAATCTCATTCCCTTGGTTCGGTAATTGACCGACGCTTTTATGGTATAGTTTCATGGGAGGGAAGCGGCAAAAAAAATTCTTAAATGTCCATTTTCTTTCGTTTTATATGAAGTTAGAGTCTTGCCCTGATCTACACATCGAAGTCGCCTGAATTACAGGGTAAAAACAGTCAATCGTCATGTATCGAGTCTAACTAGAACATAATTACTGTATGTGAGTAACAATCTGCACACCTCCCACCGAGAAACCTTTATTAAGCAATTTTCTGAGACTCACCTCAACCTCTTTGTGAAACACTTCGATTGACTTCTTCAGTTCTTGCATCGGGACGAGCATGTCCTGTATAATGTGATTATTCTCATACAGCTTCTTAACTGTTTCTCCCTGTGTTAATTTTAGTAGAGAAACCTTGGGCGGAACCATCCAACCAAAAAGCCAACGGAAGAGTATATTGTTTCCGAAAGGTACTATGTCCTGGAAGAAAAGCATATTTTAACATAAGAACACACACACAATTAAAACATTTTACTTCACCAGAAGTGTATAAAATTGCTTGTCGTAACAATAAACGTGAAAATCCGAACTAGATGCAATTCATTTGATGCAATAATTCGAAAGAAAGAGTTACACACCTGAATCTCCCAGAAGATTGATCTTGTGTGTCGGTGGTAATAGTCTCTTAGCGGAATGTATTCTGTCCCTTCGCCCTTCTTCAGGAAAGATTTCACATGCATGAAGAACCACGGCTTGTGCCATTTACCTATTTCGTTTAGCTGTAAGACAAAGACATAAAACATCATTATATCCCTTGCCCTTCCGCAATATACTTAAAACTTCGTTAATAATTGTTATATCCTAGCCAGTAGTGCCAACCGAGCCCGCTGCCAAAAGGTTGGCAGCATCAAAGTCCGGACGCCGTCCGCATAAGCAGCGCCAGCGATACAGGAAATCGCCGCAAGTCTGCGCGCGCCACCGCTGGCTTCTGGGTTCTTAAGCGCTGGAGTCGCGAGCGCTAGGACAGTTCTGTATTCGCCGCTCAGTTGTATACTCGCCACCGAATTGTGTACTTGCTAGCCAGTTGTGTGTGTTCATCGCAGCAGAGTTGTTGTTTGTCGTCAGCCGACGCTGACCTAGCCGCTCCGACTCGAACTAGACAGATTTCTGTAGGCACGGAGTTCACTATTGTGTTGCTGTATCTTCGTTAATAAAGATAAGTACCGACTTTTATTTAATCAGAGTGTTTGGGCTTTCATCTTTCTGTTCACTGTTCCAGCGGACCGGTCGGCCCGCTATTAAAAGTGTGGCGGTGACTTCGTAAGCCGTTTCTACAGCGAATTGCTTGTCGCTACGAACACCGCCACAAAAATAATAAAGAAGTTAATAGGTTTCTAGGACTCACTCATTTCAGGAAACTACACAAGGTAACTTCAACTACATCTGCAGACACAGTACAGAATGATACCGATTTAAAATTGCTGCTAACACACTAAGAAGCTCGAAAGGCAGAATTTTTTCATATTACTTTCAGCTCAAATTACACGTAAACGAAACTGAAGCGCCATGTCACTGTAAAGCAAAGCTGCAACAAACAGAGAAAAATGCTGATACGGTAATAAACTGTATAGTATCACGAGATGCGCAGTTGGGAATAGTGATGAAAATCTGCATCAGGCCTCACAAGAAAGAAATGTTACAGCAATTTCTGCATTGACATCACAATTTTATAGTTAAACCTTCACTGAAGATGAAGTGGTAACAATATTTCGAATAGCGTGTATCAAAAGTAAACTATAATGAGCACGCAACTAATTCTTTTATACTGTGACTGTTAGCAGTAATACGTATAATCTACGTTGTAACACAGACACGGTAAACCAACAGAGTATAAATGGCAAATGATTATTCTTCCACACAATGACCTTATTAAAGATGAATCTTAGAATAATGAACATGAACCTCATAAAAGAGCGCCACAACCGATTAAAAATCTAGATTACAGCAAGAGGACAAATGCTATTTTGTGTTATTTGTGTTATAAACAAAGTCATAACAATCTAATTTGGACCTCTGGTGACGAGGAGAATGATCGAGTACTTAGAAGAGAGCCAAACGCATGCGCAAGGATATTTCCTTGCAAAATACCATTTCCTAGCCCTATGAAAACGAACGGACGTAGCAATTTATTCTCCAGTCCGGATTTTATGTCGGGTAGACACATTAAGGATAAAGAACAAGACTGCCACAAATAACAAGGTCGTCGACTAAGGTGTGGAGGTCCAAGGGATGTCGACTGGCCGCTGTGTCATCTATCCTCTGTCTTGTGGCGCCATGTGGATGTGGTATCGAGAAACATGTGGTCAGCACACCGCTCTGCTGGCCATTTTACCGACTTTCCAGACCACGGAGTCGCTATTTTTCTTTCAAGCAGCTCGTCAATTGGCGTCACGAGGCTGAGTGAACCCCATACCAGTCCTCCCACCAAGGAAAAAATAATCCTTGGCAAACCCGGATCCTCGGCATGGCAACCATCTACGCTGACCAATCAGCTACAGAGGCCGACTAAAGACTGCCACACCTTATGTGAAATTTTCTTGTTAGTGATGCGAGCGAGGGCTTTTGCTGAATTTCCCGAATACTGGGCTGAACTGCATCTAGCTCGATTTCTGCCTTTGTCAGCAATACTAAATTGATGAGTTGCGTTTTCCCAAGTTACCAGTTTGGCTTCAGAAAAGCTACCAGTACTCAGATCCCTTGCAGGATCTGTTGGTCATGAATATTCGTCAGAGGTTTCTCCATTGCGTCAGGGTAGTGTTTGCTAGTTGGTTTTGTGGTGTCAGGGAGTCCATTCAAAAATGTTATTGGATGAATGATCTTAAAATCTATTTAAAAAAATATATTCAGTATGTTACGATAGCAATGATATTAAAGAGATAATATATTTATAAATTAAATCCAACTGTAACATACAAGGTGTTACAAAAAGGTACGGCCAAACTTTCAGGAAACATTCCTCACATACAAAGATAGAAAATATGTTATGTGGACATGTGTCCGGAAACGCTTACTTTCCATGTTAGAGCTCATTTTATTACTTCTCTTCAAATCACATTAATCATGAAATGGAAATACACAGCAACAGAACGTACCAGCGTGACTTCAAACACTTTGTTACAGGAAATGTTCAAAATGTCCTCCGTTAGCGAGGATACATGCACCCACCCTCCGCCGCATGGAATCCCTGATGCGCTGACGCAGCCCTGGAGAATGGCGTATTGTATCACAGCCGTCCACAATACGAGCACGAAGGGTCTCTACATTTGGTACCGGGGTTGCGTAGACAAGAGCTTTCAAATGCCCCCATAAATGAAAGTCAAAAGGGTTGAGGTCAGGAGAGCGTGGAGACCATAGAATTGGTCCGCCTCTACCAATCCATCGGTCACCGAATCTGTTGTTGAGAAGCGTACGAACACTTCGACTGAAATGTGCAGGAGCTCCATCGTGCATGAACCACATGTTGTGTCGTACTTGTAAAGGCACATGTTCTAGCAGCACAGGTAGAGTATCCCGTATGAAATCATGATAACGTGCTCCATTGAGCGTAGGTGGAAGAACATGGGGCCCAATCAAGACATCACCAACAATGCCTGCCCAAACGTTCACAGAAAATCTGTGTTGATGACGTGATTGCACAATTGCGTGCGGATTCTCGTCAGCCCACACATGTTGATTGTGAAAATTTACAATTTGATCATCAGAATCGAGGAAGTACAGTACATACTGACGAAACTAAAACGAGCTCTAACATGGAAATTAAGCGTTTCCGGACGCATGTCCACATAACATCTTTTCTTTATTTGTGTGTGAGGAATGTTTCCTGAAAGTTTGGCCGTACCTTTTTGTAACACCCTGTATAGTAAAGCTGTGAGGATGGGTCGTGAATCGTACTTCGGTAGCTCTGGTTCGACTCCCCATCCGGAACAGAGTTTTAATCTACCAGAAAGTTCCAATAATACACTTCTTTAAAACTGTTTTATCAGATACATGCGGCTAGTGACCACTGGTCACGGTAAGATCAAGTAATAGGAAAGATCGAGCATCTCTGATTCACGATAAAATCCATGCCCTAAAGGCTTAGGTAATAATCAGGAAATAACACAGAATTTTAAATACTCACTCGTCCAAGCATCTCCTAAAGTAAATGACATATATCTGGCCAAGCCGTTCCACACTTTCCCTCAGCAAACAAATCGCATTCAGTCAAAATATAGCGCATTATTACAGTAACTCCACATCTGTCTCAGGCGGAGTAGGATGCCACGTTATAAAGGGCAATGGCTTGTATGAAGGCGAGCTAGAACGACCTCGTCTCGTCTTAGTGTCTCGATGGAGATAATCGAGTGGTGGGTTTCATCGTTTGAAGTTTATTCTCAATGACAATCAGGCAGCCTCTTTCCCATACACCCTTCAGTGCCCATCTCAGCAGTGTCATCACTGGCTGCAACGGGATGTCACATAATGTTATTCTGTTAGTTACGGTCCTGTTCCACACATCATTTTTACGATTCTTTTATCGAAATGATGTGAAACGAGTACCCGCCAGGTTAGCCGAGGGCGCAGTTCGGCGCTAGCGGCCGTGCGAAGCGGAGGTCCGATACTTCCGCCTGTGCGGCGTGTGCGAGTGTTTGTTTACTTGTGGACTTAGTCTGCGCGCGGGCTAGTAACAACCATCATGGCGAACAAGTACAGGAAAACTACATTACGATTCAATTTCTGCAAAGACTACGAACGACCAAAGGCTTTAGCAGTGGAACGATTCAGTCGAGAGGAAGTCAAGATACCGCCAAACGATACTGTCGGAATTCACCTGTCCGTCATTAGTCCCACGGTGTTTGTTAAGATGGTAAAAGACGCGGTGTGTGAGGCAATTCTACAGGCGACAAAAGCAGGACTCCGATTTTGTCATAGTGACGGGAATGTCGGCTCGGTAACTGTAGAACATGCTGGTCTGGGTGTACGGACAATACGTGTTTTTGAGCTGCCATTTGAGCTCCCGGCTGAAGAAGTTATCGAGGCTTTTAAGCCACACGGCACGGTACATGGTCACACGGCAGAAAAATGGACACAATTCGCCACGTACCCCGTTCTTAACGGTGTGCGACAGATCACTATTGATCTTCAGAAGCATGTACCGTCCTATCTGACAATTGGTGGTTGTCGGGCGGTGGTGATTTACGATGGTCAACCACGTACATGTTCTGGCTGTGGCCAGGTGGGACACCTCAGGTCGAACTGTATGTAACGGCGGATTGCGCAACTGCCTTCAGATGTGCGGGAGCCATCGCCGGCGATGACAGTACTACCGATCACCTATGCCAAAGCCCTCACTGCGTCCGCTGATGACCGAAAGGACACAGCCCCGGTAGAAGATCAAGATGGCACTCTCCGAAACCTTGTCGCAGACGTCGGGATGACAGAGGATGCTGCTCCATCGAGCATACAATCTACGGCGACAACATCAGATGAGACCGATCTCCCACCAAGCACACCGATAGTACACGAAGCAGTTCCAATGTCTGGAACACACTCTGTGACGACAACATCAGTTCCGACCGAACTCCCGCCAAGTACAACGATAGGACTCGAAACACTTCCAGTCCCTAAGGATGCTTTTCTGTCGGGCAGCCGTGATTCCCTACAATCTGAGGACACGGAAGAAAGATCACGCAAACAACGTTCCCCGAAAAGGAGGAAACGGCGGCGTCGCACGACATCTCCTCGGGATGGCTCCCCTTGCCCCGACGACGATGTGCATGTGGACCAAGACGACACAACAGCCTCTACGAAACAGGATGAGGCAATGGGAACTGTTCGATCAGACCCACAGCGGTCTGTCACATTGACGGATCCGGGACGTGGTGATGCTGAAGAGGAATGACAGCCAGTTGGCTCTCCAGGCGCAGATGCTGTGGCTATGGACACGAATATATCACTGCCTGAAAAGATGTGGTATGATGATATTGAGGAGGTGCCGGACGTCATACAGAGGCAGCCGGCACTCACGAAGACGGCCTAATAATTGCTGAAGGTGAAGGGAGAGGGGCGAGAGAACGTCTTCTAACTCAGCCCCGAGCGCCGATGCAGGGAGATGTTGTTGCGCCTCGACAGAGTGGGATTCAACGCGATGCGAACCGTATTGCGACATTAAATATAAATGACGTGCGTTCACCGGCCAAAATAAACCTACTGAAGGAAACGATATGGGCATCTGGTGTGGATATTGCTTTGCTGCAGGAAGTCCACATAGCTTAACTTCCATACATCGCAGGCTACCAATCCTATTCGTCACATGGAGATCACAATGGGAGTGGGGTGGCAGTTTACGTGCGAGATGGCTTCCCAGTGGAAAACGTGTGTTATCTTCCGTCGGCCAGGGGAATGGCTTTCACGACGTTTGGGACACGCATCATCAATCTATATGCACCGTCGGGAAATAATCGGAGGCGGGAAAGTGCGCAATTCTATGCAGAAGACATTGCCCCACTATTCCATGGACGTTATGAATGTGTAATAATTGGTGAAGATTTCAACTGTGTTCTCAGCCATAAAGACCAAAGCCAGGAGTTGCGAATCGTTGTCAACGACCTTGTACTTAGTGACACGTGGGAATAACGACATGGAGATGCACCGGGATACACCTATGTGACAAGTCATTCGGCGAGCAGATTAGATCGCATTTATATCTCACGGGCTCATGCAAATGATGTCCAGGACGCGGAACGCTGGCCATTGGCATTTTCCGATCACAGCGCTTACATCTGTACGGTGCTTCTTCCCCGTAGAGAAGTGTGGAACAGTAAGACCCCATGGAAACTAAACATTCAACATCTACATGATCCTGAATGCCGTCAACGGATCCTTGAGACATGGACGATGTGCGAGCGAAGGGTTGGAAGGTATAAGACGATGCTTGATTGGTGGCTGACTTGTGCTAAACCGGCGCTTCGCCGTACGTTCATCTCATATAGCAGGGAGATGGCAGAATGGCGCCGCCGTACGACCGACTTTTATTTTGCAGCACTGCGCGACCTGGACGATGGTCCGCCGGGACAGGACATCTGGGTCGAACGCAAAAGGATAAAAGCTAAATTAGTGGCTTTAGCTCGGAAACATCTTCAGGGAACCATGGTGCGCGCAAGATGTCACGATACGATAAGGCACGAGATTCCTTCCATGCACCACGTCGTGAGTGAACGAAAGCACCGACGACGCGTTTTGGTACGGGAATTAATTACCTGCGAAGACCGAAGAGTGACACGTCAAGCGGACATTGTCTCTGCATTCGTCGACCATTACTAACACATCTATCGGGAAGAAGCAGCCCCTGTCGATGACCTCGAACGTATAGCCACCTACGTCTCCCGTACGCTGACGGTGGAAGGCGCGGGAACCTTACTGGAAGCCATTAGCTGTGAGGAAGTAATTGATGCGATCGCAAAGGGTGCGTTGAATCGGTCCCCAGGCATTGATGGACTTCCTGCTGAATTTTATCGAGAATTTCGCAACGAAATGGCACCGCGATGGACGGAAATGTACAACGAGATGTTAAATTCCGATGCGCCTATTCCACCGGCTTTTATGGAAGGCCTCTTGGTGCCAGTACATAAACCGAAACCAGGAATTACGGTCACACATTATCGCCCCATCACTCTGCTTAATGCCGACTATCTTTGCACGGTTGCTAGCGCCCCGATGTCGTATGTTAATTCGTAGCGTTCTCTCTACAGAACAGACGACACCGGGTGGATCGGTGAATGTGCAAACAGCTACTGGCGAATGCCGTGATGTGATAGCGCTGGCGGAGGAGTGCCGGCTTAAAGCGGCGATGGTGGCTGATTATTTTGACAGTGCTTTTGATAAGGTGCGCCACAATTATCTGTACGCTGTACTGCAACAAATGGGATTTCCAGACCGTTTTACTGGTCTCATTAGAAGGATATATGGGGGCGCACAATCCTTGGTACAGGTTAATGGGCGTATAGCAGGGCCCATTCAAATTCGACGATCCATTCGCCAGGGCTGCCCTCTTTCGATGCTGCTGTTCGCGATAGCGTTGGAACCATTAATTGGGAGGCTAACCAATTCTCTTTCTGGGATGGAACTACGGGGCTACACCTTCAAATGTCGTGCCTATGCGGACGACCTCCTGCTGCTCGTTCGTTCTGAGGAAGAGGTGAAGACGGTCCTTGAACTGTTGTTGGACCACAGTGTGACGGCGGGTAGTGCAGTGAACATGAACAATTCGGCGGCAATGCCGGTTCGAAGGGGCCTTACGCCGGAAGAAATCAGTCCGTTTCCTTATGTGCAACGATTCCGCTATATCGGCATAGACTTTACCTCATCTGTAAAACATACTGCAGCAGTTAACTACCGACGTATTTTACAGACAACACGTACCATGGTCCGACAACATCTCCTACGGCGCCTTGATCCTTTGCAGCGAGTCGAGTATCTGAACACTTATGTGGTTTCTCGAATGGTGCATATTTCGCAGATCCTGCCACTACCACTCACGCTCGGACGTCGACTTCAATCAGCACTAGGCTATTTTGTGATGATTGGCTCGCCCCTCAAGGTGCGATACGAAACGCTCACGCTCCCTACGGACAAGGGGGGACTCGGGCTTACGAATGTTCACTGCCGAGCGACGGCGCTCCTTCTAGTCACGATGTACAAGCAATGGCGTAGCGGGCGTGATTCCCTTACATCCCGCCTACTGGATCTCCTGGTTCCAGCGTCCCTCACACCTCCTGTGGCGGTGGACAACATTACGCCACATTTTGCGCATGTATCAACATTTACCGTGGAACTTAGTTATATCAGAGACGAGCTTCCGCGCACGAGACCGCCATGCGCGAAGGATTTTTATGTTTGGCTGCTACGACGGATAAGTCGTAATATCATTGAACTCAAACACCCCAGGTTGCATTGGCCGAAGATTTGGAGACATGTGCACCATAAATTCCTTCCTACCTTCGTTCGGGCACTGTGGTTCTCTGTCGCCTGTGGCAAGTTCAACACCAACCAACGGCACCATGCCATTGGACTGATGGACACTCCACTATGCCCGAAATATCGCCAAGTGGATGACGACCATCACCGCTTAACTTGTATCGCGATGGAGGACGTCTGGCTCCTAGGAAGGCAGATGGTGGCTTGCTACCTCCGTGTGACCCCGAAACATATTACACCTGCTTCCTTCTTACATCCGGAGAGTGACTACTTTCCGGCGACTAAATCACAGTCGATCATCTGGGTCAAAGGTTGGACAATCGCGTACCTCTATGGGGATGCTGCCAAGACGCGACTTGACTTTTGGTATTTCTTGCAGCAAGCCCACAATGATGTTCGTAGATGGTCACACTATCGGAAAACCTTTGCCAACTATCTTCAGGCAGTCTTCCTCGACCCCCCACGCAGTTGGTATGTGCCGGGTGCAGTCGGTGTGCACATTTGACATCTGATAATGAACCTCACGTTTCTCTCACCACTCAATATGTAATGCACATACTATACGATGAAATGATCTACATGTTCCTTTTAACAGAGTGATCTTTATTGAAAATAAATAAATAAAAAAAAACAACATCCCTGTTCCTTTAAATTTGTGATTGTTTTAAAACGATTTTTTTTTTTTTTTTTTTTTTTTTTTTTTTTTTTTTTTTTTTTGCAGAGGATGCATTTCATTTAGTGTTCGTGAACTGCCTAATTTTGTATCCAAATAAAATACCAATAAATAAATGTTAGAAAAAGGGCGCTAATGCGCTGCTTCCTGAACTCGGGTAGGGTGCCGGCCCCGGATCGAATCTGTCCAGCGGGTTAACGACGAGGGCCGGCGTGCCAGCCAGCTTCGATTTCAAATTTTATTTAACTTGTAAGTTGGTTTTGATAATACCTCTGCTTAATTTGATTTCACTTACTGGTTATTGGTGGGTACTAAAGTAATAATGTAACATAAAGACGACTAAATACAGTACTGATAATATTTTCTCTGTTGCAACTTTTTTAAATTTCAATAGGATGTTTGCTCCTAGGTATATGACCATATTGTACCATAGAAAATGTTTGTACATTCGGAAAAACCTTAATTTTCCGGAGAAGATTTTGTAATTTCAGAAAAAGTGTGTAGCATGTAAAAAGTGAATGCCATCATTTAAAAATGGAAGAAAAAACTGTATTAAACTTCTACTACAGAGTTGTCTAGAGGCGAAAGTCTGAAATGTGTTCCACGCTAAAACATTCTCCTCTACGAAGAAATGGCGGTTGTGACTGATTTAGGCTCGTTTTTTATAAACAGGTGCCTGAACAAGCTTGGCGGTCCCTCTGAACGCTCATAGCATATGGTCTTTATTTTTTTTACCTCTGTGTGACGTAAATGTTTCTATGTCGACTACCCGCAGGTCTTTAAGCCTGAGCACGGTAAGCAGCTGTATCTTCTATCGTACCTTGCCAGGTTCATAATCGTCCACCATGTTGCCAACCATGATGACGCCCTCGTTCAAGCTGAACTGCAGACCCTCGATGAACATGTTTCCTTCTTTCCTGGCTGCCGCCTCTGAGAAAACTTTCACCGTTTCGTCTAGAGATTTGACGGGTTTATAATCGAGTTTCACATACCTGCAACAGAAACCTCCCATCAACACATGATCTTTGATACACAGAAAATAACATTCATCTTGAAGCTCTTTACCTAAAAAGTTCACTGTCTACGTCTGTATTTGCTTGAACAGAAAATATATTTGAGGATCCCGCCTTCGGTTCACTAATTCCTACACATGCTTCTGTGATATTACAAAATCCTCAGTGGAGTTCTCTTTATTTTACTGCAGAGAATAAGCAATAATGGGCAAGAGAATACTTGCAGATAGAGTTACCGTAATCAGTTTGAGTGACAGTGTTTACAAATCATATACCTTTGCAGCACATTTGGATTCTCCTGTTACCTTCTGCCTTCATTGTTACCAGTTATGTTTTAATAACACATTAAGTCATCTGAAACTAATAATATTTCTAACTATGACATAATTCCAGTAAAACGAGAAAATTAGCCCTAAAAGTAGATTTACTGGCGTGCGAGCATTTTTTGTATCTGTTACGATTATTTACCTACTACTTTTGACAAATTTCAGTTACTGTATAGATATCTGGACCTTGAAAATGGTTCAGTGTTTCTTTTCATTTAGATGATTTACAACATATGCCAGTACTCTGCATCACACCCAGTACAGAAAGGTTCAAACATTAATTTAAATATTACCATCACTGAAATAACAGATTCCTTTTTAAGTTGAACGAATTCAGGGTCTAGTCATGCATTCAACAGCTCAAAACGTAACAGACTGAAGTATAAATGTTACTAGTAAATGGTGCTTGAAATAAGAAGGTATTTTACAATCATCTTAAACTGCTTAGTGATAATCTAAACTCAGCTTCGATGTACACTCTAACTAGAGAGATAGGGTCCCAATACTTCAATCTAGGCTGCTGGCACATCTCCGAGGGATGCAGAGATAAAGGACGGAGTACTTGGGGTGTCGCTGAGCCAGTTTTAATAATCTCTAAACCGTGTGACAAATAAGGCAGGCGCTTCAGGAAATGTTCACTAGGGCTTTCTACGTACCAAGCGTCCCCAGAGCATACTCATATTTTTTGTAATTTGAAAATACTTGAATGTCGTATAGCTTCACCGCAAGTCACCAAATCTCATTCTACTTTATTGCCCTTCAGCGCGGTTCGCACGGAGAGTTTTAACGTCATTACGTTGAGAGCAGCTTGAAATAACAACACTGCATCGTCATAACACAGAACTGGTCTCACTCACTACTGAGATAAGTGGCTTTACGTTATTCCACAACAGGCATGACAAAAACACGTCATGATCCGCTTTGTTTCAACTGGTGTATCACAAGTATGTTGTTCACTTTCTCAAAGTCGAGAAAGTCAGCTAGAACCCTACGGACCAGTCGCTCTTGAGTTCTAGTGGAGTTCTGTATACCAACAGCAAAATAGTGGTATAAATGACGGCTATGCTCCAGTGTTAGCCCGCGCACGCGATACGACTTATTATTTAAATTTGTTTACTGACATTTCAGTTCATTTATTCATATTTTCGTATGCTAATTTGTCGTCTTGAAACTCAGCAGCGTCGGCCGGTGTGGCCGAGCGGTTCTAGGCGCCTCAGTCTGGAACCGCGCGACCGCTGCGGTCGCAGGTTCGAATCCTGCCTCGGGCATGGATGTGTGTGATGTTCTTAGGTTAGTTAGGTTTAAGTAGTTCTAAGTTCTAGGGGACTGATAACCTCAGATGTTAAGTCCCGTAGTGCTCAGAACCATTTGAACCAACACAGCAGCACCACTGGAGAAGAAACGCTGTACCATGGAATGGACCTGATCAAATAAAATTGTCACAAAATCCTTGGGAGTAATTCGACCTTGCAGAGTAATCACGGGAAACATGGAATACCACGATACGGATGCCCAAATCATCATCGAACGTCCGCAATGTTTCGCTCTTGAGAGACAAGCTGGGCTGGAAGTTGTAAGCCGTCTAAAACAAAACTCATTCGACCAAATTACATTTTTCCATTGCTCCAGATTCCAGCTTTTATGGCTTCGGCACCACGTTTTCCTGTCACGGACATTTGTCCAACGAATGAGTGATCTGAGAATTCCACCTCGCTCTGCGATTCCCTGTTACATTCAGTTCTGCAGCGACTTTTGCAACTGTCGCCCCCTTATTTTTAGCCAAAATGCTCTTCAATTAAAGTCCGTCACGATCACTCAACGCACACTTTCGTCTGCGTTGTGACGGATGAGGTTTTACCGCTTTGCATGCGGTACGAATCTTCGATACGGGTTTTCTTGAAACACAAATCGCTTCTGCTAACTTGGTTACAGAATCACCCAGCATACGAACACCAACAATTTTTCCATGCTCCATCACAATGCACTCACAGCTACACAGAACAATGTTTGATCACGACTGACACTTGCAACTTTTTGAGGACATTGCACAGAGCCGTTTGTGGTCAAATACAACAGTGCAAAGTGCAGGTTTGGCTAGCATTTGCATTTAAGTCGAAGCACGCATTTCTCGTGGTGTTCTTATATTTTTGTCCACGAGGTGTTTTTATATTTTTTCCACCCCGACCTGACGCAAATTTCTTGATGATGTCTGTTGCTAAACTTTCCATTCTACATACTTTTTGCCTTCTAGGCACTAAATCCTGCTGCTCCTTGTGTTAAAGGCACGTGCGTAAGTAACGCATCATTATCAACAACGTATGATGTAGTGCGAAGAGCGATAAAATCCGCCCTGGACATATTAGAACGATTTCGTATCGTTTTCCAAGAGAGCGCCACCGTCGACGTCTCTGCAGGCAGTCGTTTGTTAGAAAACGTTATCAGTTTACATACATGTGCACATACACACCTCATACCGCTTGAAACACTTATTTCAAACCATTGATACCTTACTGCGAACTACTCAGTTTAGACTCATCTATAGTTTGTTTCTTTCTTATCTTAAGAAATTAAATATTAATGTAACTACTTCTACAGTTGCTAGTGCTGTGTAGGTGTATCTTAAACCCTGTAATAGTGTGGCAGGAGACGTAACCACCGAAATAAAAGCATTAGCATTATTCCTATGATGCTCCCCTGGGCTTGAACGTAAAACGCATGGCGGTGCTCTATTTTTAAAACTCGAAGTGAATAGTCTTACAGTCTTCTCACAAAAAACTTGGCAGCCCAACTGTATAACATGAAGGCATTCATTTTTATGCCTCTAATATAGAAATTACAAAAACTCTATTTTTTGAGGTCTGGTAATGTACATACAGTCATCAAGCAACAATACTAAATCATCAGCTGTGAGTAACAGAGGAAAAGAATGGTTCAAATGGCTCTGAGCACTATAGGACTCAACTGCTGAGGTCATTAGTCCCCTAGAACTTAGAACTAGTTAAACCTAACTAACCTAAGAACATCACAAACATCCATGCCCGAGGTAACAGAAGAACAGTAATGTATGTTCCTCCGTGGTGCAGCTGTTCTTAATGCTTTTTTGCTGCCCACTGTACGTAATTTTTGTGTACTACTGATGTTTTCTAATTTATTACTTGCATTATTAGATTATTAGGAACATTCAAATCAAAATGTTCAAATGTGTGTGAATTACTATGGGACCAAACTGCTGAGGTCATCGATCCCTAGACGTACACACTATTTAAACTAACTTACGCTAAAGACACCACACACAGCCATGCCCGAGGGAGGACTCGAACCTCCGGCGGGAGGGGCCGCCCGATTCGTGACACGGCGCCTCTAATCGCGCCGCCACTCCGCGCGGCTAGGAACATTCTAACATTAAAATATTCAGTCTTGAAATCTCAGAAGTTAAAAATGAAAGTAAATGGTCAACGAAGTAACTTAATTTACACTATGCTCTTTTAATTATATCTTCGATGACCAAGCAGTCTTTCTTGTATTAATCTGATATGTGTAAGATTTTGCAGTTCATTTTTTTTCTAGTAAATGCCATAGACTTACTTTTTGGACGGGATGATTCTGAATTCGACTGCAGTAAGGAAACCCAGAGTCCCATAAGACCAAGGGACTGCGTAAAACAGGTCTGCGTTGTTCTCCTGCAGCAAAAAGTAGCTTTTGACGTCACTGTTTTCTTAGAAGAATGTTTGCGATTCCAACAAAACACATATTCTACAACAACTTAGAAAGATTTCACTAATATTTTAACAAAACAAAATTTAATAACAAATTTACATATCGGTTACATAAAATATCTGTGACACAAGCTTTAGAAACGGTAGGAGAATGGAAGAACCATCTATATAAGATCAAGTATACGGATGTAAAAACAGTTCATTGGTAAGCTAAGTTTTTAAATTTAACTGTACTTGGAAAAGCAGTTTGAGTTTTAAAAAATATGTTCATAATGTAATAAATAAATTAGAATTGCAAATTTTATTCAACGTAGCGCCCCACAACTTTGATGTAAGCTTAAGAAGGTCACAGTTGTCTTCGTCATCAGCCCAGTCAGTTATCTCTGAAACTATTCCAGCTTTTCCAAATCCTTGGAATTCCTAGCGGTATGATCCCAGGAGAAAATTCATTAAAGGGACGATGCCGCCAGTTACAAAAGATGTGTTTCCTACTGGTGTATCTCTTAAGTATTATCGGTCTCCACCACTCCTGAGAGGATTTGTTAAATATTCAGTATGGACCAGCGCTTACCTTATCACAGACAACAACACTGCCGTCAGCCAAGACAAGCTCATAGGACACGCAGATGTGCTGGATGAGGCCGTGCTTGTGCGAAGAGCTCTCCACCCCAGTACCCATCACAAGGCCTCCTACAAAGCAACCACTTTTATTACTTGGACCGAAGTACTTTACAGAAAAAATTAGCATGTGTTTTTACGACAAGCTTCTCCCTTCCTACTTTCTAAACAACACCCAAAAATTATGTTAATGTAGTCTACGAATTGAAATGTTAGTAAGTTCCTCCTATCTATGTAAACTGTAACTTTTGTTCTACTTGTTTTTCATATTTCTCAAGTTCGTTGAATGTTTGTTTTTGTGTGCTGATTCCCGCTAAAACAACAGTTAATAAATTATATATATATGGTGTCCGTTCTTTCTGACATGTCCGAAAGAACAGATATCAGTTTGATTCTGAAGCTACTATGAATTATAGACATTAGTTGCCAGTGGACATTGATTCACATGAACGGTGAAAGCTGAAAATATGTGCCAGACGGGGATTCGAACCCGGGCCTCCTGCTTACTAGGTGACATGCTGACTAGAGCACTGTATAGTACAAGCCGAACAATCCCCCATTTTGAATCCCACGTTCAAGGCGCTCAAGGCGCTCGTTTAAACTCTACCGAACACTTACACTTTTGAATATGCTCTTGATGTCATCAAATGTACATTGCTTGAGCAGATAATATTACAGCATAGTAAATGTATCGACTTACATTTGACTTGAAGAGGCAAGCAAATTAAAGTAGTTGATTAGACGAGTATTTCGAGATGTGATACATTCACTTACGTTCCATGTAAATCATACGTTGCTGTTCTACATATTTACCAAATACAGTTAAAATGCGTCACAAATATCGTATTTTCTGGTTTATGTATGGTACATCCACTTACGTTTACGGTAAGTGGGAGTTACATTCGTAAACAATTACGGAATAATGTTAAAATGGAACACAACAGGCATAAAAATTTCATATCAGCACAAGCGGGAATTGCGTGAGTACTCAAAGTATATTAATGACCCCAATTTTATTGACTATTTCGAAAGTTATAAAAGAAATCTGTTAGAAGTTATTTAAAAAGCAAAAAACTGCAAATATTTTGTAATTACCAACAAGCTGCGGTAAAGTATCATTAATTTACTGTTTCTATAAAATTAACAGCTCCTTAGGATGACTTGTGGTTTTAAAAATGGTTCAAATGGCTCTGAGCACTATGGGACTTAACTTCTAAGGTCATCAGTCCCCTAGAACTTAGAACTACTTAAACCTAACTAACCTAAGGACATCACACACATCCATCCCCGAGGCAGGATTCGAACCTGCGACCGTAGCGGTCGCGCGGTTCCAGACTGTAGCGCCTAGAACCGCTCGGCCACTCTGGCCGGCACTTGCTGTTTTACTCAGTTATTGTAAGTGAAATAAAGAAAAGTAGCTTACTTTAAACGTACAATATCACGTCGTGTTATGTGCACATAATCTGCAGCAAGTTTAAAATTAACACACATCGTACATATATAATTTCATTACCACCTCTCTGTGAGCAGTTCTATCTTTAAAACAAAGAAAAAAAGCCTTTTTACTTACATTCCACAAATAGTTGCTCGATTCTGGTGTTCAATCTTTGCGCCTTGTGTTTACAAGCCACCTTTTACACCAACCTATATCTGAAGGCAACCGATGAAACTTAAGGCGACCATGTCTGCTATTATTTGAACAGTTTGGAGCTGCACACCCAACCATTTGACGCTGTGGAACAATAGAATTAAGCAAAATTCTCTGATTTACTTTCCTACCCCCCACGAAACGTATACTACTGGGATTCAAAATGGCGGATTGTTCAAGCTAGGTATATCCAGTGCTTTAATGCTGACCACTACGTCACACGGACAAAGTGGTCGTTTCAAGTGCGCGGACAACCCCAACACTCCCCCGTCAGACCGAAATTCTCAGCTTACCCACACATTACTGATGAGGCCGTTGTCCATTATCCTCATTACTTACGACATTCTGCCGATTCTCGTAAGAGTTCGAGCGTGGTATGTACCTGCGCTGAATGGATTATTGGCCGTCCACGTCTTAATTATATATATGTGGTGTCTGTCCTGTAGTTACTGTAAATCAAAACACAAAGAAATTAATGACATCTGAAAATTCAGACATGTCCGGAAGAACAGATATACACTCCTGGAAATGGAAAAAAGAACACATTGACACCGGTGTGTCAGACCCACCATACTTGCTCCGTACACTGCGAGAGGGCTGTACAAGCAATGATCACACGCACGGCATAGCGGACACACCAGGAACCGCGGTGTTGGCCGTCGAATGGCGCTAGCTGCGCAGCATTTGTGCACCGCCGCCGTCAGTGTCAGCCAGTTTGCCGTGGCATACGGAGCTCCATCGCAGTCTTTAACACTGGTAGCATGCCGCGACAGCGTGGACGTGAACCGTATGTGCAGTTGACGGACTCTGAGCGAGGGCGTATAGTGGGCATGCGGGAGGCCGGGTGGACGTACCGCCGAATTGCTCAACACGTGGGGCGTGAGGTCTCCACAGTACATAGATGTTGTCGCCAGTGGTCGGCGGAAGGTGCACGTGCCCGTCGACCTGGGACCGGACCGCAGCGACGCACGGATGCACGCCAAGACCGTAGGATCCTACGCAGTGCCGTAGGCGACCGCACCTCCACTTCCCAGCAAATTAGGGACACTGTTGCTCCTGGGGTATCGGCGAGGACCATTCGCAACCGTCTCCATGAAGCTGGGCTACGGTCCCGCACACCGTTAGGCCGTCTTCCGCTCACGCCCCAACATCGTGCAGCCCGCCTCCAGCGGTGTCGCGACAGGCGTGAATGGAGGGACGAATGGAGACATGTCGTCTTCAGCGATGAGAGTCGCTTCTGCCTTGGTGCCAATGATGGTCGTATGCGTGTTTGGCGCCGTGCACGTTAGCGCCACAATCAGGACTGCATACGACCGAGGCACACAGGGCCAACACCCGGCATCATGGTGTGGGGAGCGATCTCCTACACTGGCCGTACACCACTGGTGATCGTCGAGGGGACACTGAATAGTGCACGGTACATCCAAACCGTCATCGAACCCATCGTTCTACCATTCCTAGACCGGCAAGGGAACTTGCTGTTCCAACAGGACAATGCACGTCCGCATGTATCCCGTGCCACCCAACGTGCTCTAGAAGGTGTAAGTCAACTACCCTGGCCAGCAAGATCTCCGGATCTGTCCCCCATTGAGCATGTTTGGGACTGGATGAAGCGGCGTCTCACGCGGTCTGCACGTCCAGCACGAACGCTGGTCCAACTGAGGCGCCAGGGGGAAATGGCATGGCAAGCCGTTCCACAGGACTACATCCAGCATCTCTACGATCGTGTCCATGGGAGAGTAGCAGCCTGCATTGCTGCGAAAGGTGGATATACACTGTACTAGTGCCGACATTGTGCATGCTCTGTTGCCTGTGTCTATGTGCCTGTGGTTCTGTCAGTGTGATCATGTGATGTATGTGACCCCAGGAATGTGTCAATAAAGTTTCCCCTTCCTGGGACAATGAATTCACGGTGTTCTTATTTCAATTTCCAGGAGTGTATAATGAAGGCGAGGGCGGCCAATGGTCCCTACAGATCAGATGTACACTAAGTCGAACTCTTATGGTAATAGGCGGAATGTATCAAGTAATGAGGGTAGTGGACAGCAGTGTGTGGATAAGCTGAGAATTTGCGACTGACGAGAGGAGCGCTATGGCAGTACGTGTAGTTGCGATGACCACTGTTTCTGAATGTTAGCACATCTGCCTAGTCAGCAGGAAACCCGGGCTTGAATCCTAGTCTGGCACAAATTTTCAATTTTCCCCAGTGTTACAAATCAGTGCCCACTGGCAGCTAATGTCTTATCCTGTCTTAATGTGTTATCCTGCGATATAAAGATATTGATACGGAACATTTTCGAGGAATAATGGGTAGAGCATTCCAACCAATCAGTAATTAGAAACTTCCCCTGCTTCGAAAATTTCAGGTTATCAGGAAGCTATTAAATACTACCCTGGCACGAATGCATGCAACCATTTTTCAACTCCTTACAGCGTACGAAGTCAGCTCTGCATTGGTTACTTATTTGAATCGAGGTTATCACAGGATGCGGTACTGTGATGTTGTCCGTATGTCTGTGTACGATTACTCCTTAATATGGGCCCCTTTAGCAGATAGAAAATGGACGAAAACGTTTGAAGAATAATGAGTTTAAGAGCAGAGGGAAAATGTGGCATGGCAAGCGCCATGGGAAAACACCTCCGCGTTGGTCTGGAAGGGTAGTAAGAGCAGTAGCGGATTGCTTGCTATCTGCGACAGATCACCCAAGGGTAAGTTACGTTAATTGTGGGTATCATACAGCTCGATACACAGTCCCCTGCTGCGGGGCCACCTCTGCTCCGCTTTGTCAGTGACTGGGCGCAACAGCAGGCCCATGTTGGCTGCAGCTTCATCCTCCAGCGCGATTTTCCTCAGCTGCGGGCCGTGGCAACTCCCCGCTCGTCAGCAGGTCAGGCGGCAAGGCTCTAGTGGCGCAGCTTCGTTGGTGTTAAGGCAGCTCAAGAGAGGAGCGCTTTGGTCGTATTCTCACGCTGATTTGTCGGTATCTTCTTTTCTGCTTCGTCCACGATGTGGGCCACTACAACGCTCTTGAGTGCCCTGCGGTCGACCATGTCCGCTGCCTGCAGCTCGATAAAGGCATCTGACTCAATAGGCTCGATGCCTAATTCGAAATTCGGCAGTCCGACATCTTGTGGTACCGCTCTGCCCACCCTACGCCTTTGCACTTGATGTGCAAAGGAGGGACAGGCGTACGATAGCCTTCTTACCGCTTCTGTGGTCGATCAGCGAGTTCAGCGAGCTGTACCACCGATGGACCCTTTGCTGTGACGGCAATCGTTTATTTTGCTCGTTAGCCTTCGCCCATGCTGTGGCGTGAAACACGGAAAAATAGCTTCGCGTCGTTAAGAACGGCGCGCGAGAATGTTTTCTGCTCTTGCCACAGCACAAATACGCCGTCACAACTCTCCGTCAGTCTCGCCAGCGTAGCGCCCAACAGCAGCGATGCACTCGCCTTGCTGCTTAAATAAGGCTGAACTACGAAACTCACTTCTGGAGTACTGTTTACACGTCGTGTTTCGCTGCCCCTGTTAATGCACATAGTTAAACATTATATCGCACTAGACTACTATGAAGCGGCTCTATCAAATGGGCTTATAAAATTTCGCTTTAAAATACTCTGCTTGTAAGTAGAAACAAACGGACATTTTCAGTCGACACTAGGCGAAACATGGAGGACGCAATGAGCAACTGTGGTGTCACAAGGCTTAGGCCTGTCCCACCCCTCATTAAATCGACCAAGACTTATACGAACCGAGCGAGGTGGCGCAGTGGTTAGCACACTGGACTCGCATTCGGGAGGACGACGGTTCAATCCCGTCTCCAGCCATCCTGATTTAGGTTTCCGTGATTTCCCTAAATCGCTTCAGGCAAATGCCGGGATGGTTCCTTTGAAAGGGCACGGCCGATTTCCTTCCCCATCCTTCCCTAACCCGAGCTTGTGCTCCGTCTCTAATGAGCTCGTTGTCGACGGGACGTTAAAAAAAAACACTAACTAACTAACTTATACGAATTAGTGTAAGAACAGTTATTATTATTATGTTCTTTAAGTTTGTTTTTGGGTTTTCAGAAATACTGTGGGAAGAAAGTTTATTTATGTTGCAGATAACGTGGAAGACGTTGCCCAACGATCACCACGAAAGTTCGACGTAGCGGCAAGTGGGCAAGGAATAAAACGAATGCTGCAAAAACTACCGCGAGCCATGGAAGAGCCTGGGCCGCGAGGGTGTCGAGCTTCCTATTTCGTTGTTGGACAACGTCAAAGGAAGAGATATTCTGCTTTCTCTTTGTAAACAGATCGATCGAGTCTTGAAAGGTTCATGTAAAGCGTATAGGCGGGTGACACATTAGGTGGGACCCGATGCCTGTAATACTTCCACAGTTATTAAAAAGTTGTTAAACGACAAAACCAATAGTTCATCATTTATATAGATAAAAAGTAGTAAAGATATAGGAAAGGAAGAGTTGCGGCGTCAGAACGGAAAAGGATACACCGCTCAGCAACGAAGAAGGACGTAAACAGCGGGAGTTACGTGGTGCAAACAAATCAACTGATAAAATAGTAAGTCTGTAATTAAGCATAAAGGCACGTAACACTGCACAACACTTGTTGAGACTACCTCTATTTACACATCGCAGTAACTAAATTGCTAGTATTTGCTGGAATACCATAAAAATACGCCTGATGATTTTTAGGAGAAGTACCCAGTATATAACTATAGGGTATTTCCTCTACATTAAATTCGAATGACGGGTTAACAATAAATATTATTACATCCATCACAGATTCAAGTGAACTGGTACAGTTCCTATTAATTGCCTGGCTTTCCTGCAGTGAATAACATGTTTGTTCCATTTATTTTCAACGACCATCCAATGTACGTCATAAAGTTTACACTAACTTATTGCTAAATGGGACGAATCGTAGGTGTTATGCATGGCTTTGGAGTAGTCATCTTTATTGTTTAAAAAGCTTTTCTTAAGAATTTATATATTTTTGTGTACGTCTAAACGTTACTACCAAATTTCTTAATATGGCAAAGAATCTGGTTCTTCGTTAAAAGAGATATTGTCATCACTAGAGTCTGAGCATCTTGCTTTTATGTAGTTAAGCTCCGGTTTCAGTGTCTTCCACAACCTGTGTGTTTTTAAGTGTTCAGATGTTGATAATTTCAACTGAATACTTACTTGATGAATTAGTACTTTATAAGATATACACAAATGAATGTCACTGCCAAAGTTACAGATGGATGAGAGTGATACTGCGTTTTTTTTCGTGTGTTGCATTTTAACGTCCTATAGACAGTGAGGGTACCGTCCAAGTAGGTATGAAACCGACCGTGGGATAGTGCACGGGTAGCTGCTAGGTAACTCCCACGCTGTCTGAAATTCATTTATGTGATGTCGAAGAAACCACAGAGACAAGAAATCTTGGGAACTGAACAGGGTGTTTATTGTATCTGCCACGTAGTACAATCTCTGTTAAGCCCGGCGCCTTGCCTCCGATTTTCCGAGAGATAGTTATTCAGTTTGTGTTCATGTAAACTCACATCTGCCATATGGTTTGTGAACTTCTACTTCTTTGCTCGAAGCCGAATACTACTCTTCGTTGCCCATGACGTCACAAATAGCGTTTTATTTCACGAGGACGTGATATTACTGTAAGGAACACTTGCACACCTATCACAGAAACACATGTTTTTCCTCTGACCCACCTAATAATTACATAGCTCTGCCAGCTTTACATAATGTGACAATATACTAAACCACGCAATCACTCCGTCTCCAATGACTTCGTCGTCGACGGGAAGCTAAACACTAAATCTCCTTCCTCTTTCCATCCGTTACCAATCTAAATATTACTGATACGAATAATCAATAAAATTTTGCAATCCCCCTTCCCCCTCCCCTCCCACCCAATACGA
Source organism: Schistocerca serialis cubense (assembly GCF_023864345.2). NCBI lineage: Eukaryota > Metazoa > Arthropoda > Insecta > Orthoptera > Acrididae > Schistocerca > Schistocerca serialis. The sequence continues at coordinate 311,997,292 of NC_064640.1, forward strand.
CTCCTCACAATTCCACTGCCCTCCATTGGGAACAAAAAAATCTCTGCCATTCATTATAAATAGAGAACAGTAAATTTAAAACGAAATACTATTTTTCTATACAGGCCAAGGCCATTCAAGGGCTGTAGAGCCGAGTAGTAGTAGTAGTAATACTACTGCACTGCAGAATATATTGTAGGACATACAATTTAAAAAGAAATGCTGTTATTCGTAATCCTAAACCGCAGAATACATTTTTTAAAAATCTTTACTCGTTCAATACTGGCTGACCAAGTCATTTGAGCAGTTATTTATTACTGGGAGTGTCCACTGGAGAGAGCACATAGCGTTAATCAACATCTTCATTATGAAAACCACTGATCTACAACTACATCCATACTCCGCAAGCCACCTGACGGTGTGTGGCGGTTCCTAATAAAACAATTCTCTCAAGTCCACTGGAGATTTCACAGACTTTTAAACGTGTCTCTACTAGCATTCCAGACCACAATCCGCGTTTCACCTTCACTTTATAATTCACCACCGAATCCCAAACCTCGATGTCGAAAAGTGTAAAACTGCGGCCTTTTCTCCCGCCGTCATACCTTGGCAAAAGATCTTGCTGAAAACCCAAGGAAATTCTGGTCTTACGTAAAATCGTTAAGCGGGTCGAAGGCCTCCATCCAGTCACTCACTGATCAGTCTGGCCTGACAACGGAAGAAAGCTAAACGAAAGCTGAAATTTTAAATTTAGCATTTGAGAAATCTTCCACGCAGGAGGATCGTACAAACATACCGCCGTTTGAGTCTCGTACAGATTCCCGTATGGAGAACACAGTGATAGACATCCCTGGGGTTGTGAAGCAGCTGAATGGGTTACTTAGCTCGCATTTATCGCGAATCTCTTGCCCAACGTAAAGTCCCGAGCGACTGGAATAAAGCGCAAGTGACGCCTGTGTATAAGAAGGGTAGAAGGATGGATCCTCAAAATTACAGACCAATATCCTGAACATCGGTTTGTTGCAGGATTCTCGAACACATTCTCAGTTCGAATATAATGAATTTCCTTGAGACAGAGAAGTTGCCGTCCATGCATCAGCACGGCTTTAGAAAGCATCGCTCCTGCGAAACGAAACTCGCCCTTTTTTCACACGATATCTTGCGAAGCATGGATGAAGGGTATCAGACGGATGCCATATTCCTTGACTTCCGGAAAGCGTTTGGCTCGGTGCCCCACTGCAGACTCCTAACTAAGGTACGAGCATGTGGGATTTGTTCCCAAATATGTGAGTGGCTCGAAGACTTCTTAAGTAATAGAACCCAGTACGTTGTCCTCGATGGTGAGTGTTCATCGGAGGTGAGGGTATCATCTGGAGTGCCTCAGGGAAGTGTGGTAGGTCCGCTTTTGTTTTCTATCTACATAAATGATCTTTTGGATAGGGTGGGTAGCAATGTGCGGCTGTTTGCTGATGATGTTGTGGTGTACGGGAAGGTGTCATCGTTGAGTGACTGTAGGAGGATACAAGATGGCTTGGACAGGATTTGTGACTGGTGTAAAGAATGGCAGCTAACTCTAAATATAGATAAATGTAAATTAATGCAGATGAATAGGAAAAAGAATCCCGTAATGTTTCGATACTCCATTAGTAGTGTAGCGCTTGACACAGTCACGTCGATTAAATATTTGGGCGTAACATTGCAGAGCGATATGAAGTGGGACAAGCATATAATGGCAGTTTTGGGGAAGGCGGATAGTCGTCTTCGGTTCATTGGTAGAATTTTCGGAAGATGTGGTTCATCTGTAAAGGAGACAGCTTATAAAACACTAATACGACCTATTCTTGAGTACTGCTCGAGCGTTTGGGATCCCTATCAGGTCGGATTGAGGGAGGACATGGAAGCAATTCAGGGGCGGGCTGCTAGATTTGTTACTGGTAGGTTTGATCATCACGCGAGTGTTACGGAAATGTTTCAGGAACTCGGGTGGGAGTCTCTAGAGGAAAGGAGGCGTTCTTTTCGTGAATCGCTACTGAGGAAATTGAGAGAACCAGCATTTGAGGCTGACTGCAGTACAGTTTTACTGCCGCCAACTTATATTTCGCGGAAAGACCACAAAGATAAGATAAGAGAGATTAGGGCTCGTACAGAGGCATATAGGCAGTCATTTTTCCACAAGGTACCCTCCGCCACGCACCGTATGGTGGATTGCGGAGTATGTATGTAGATGTAGATGTACTGTCCAATTTGCACCACGTTCACACAATAGGAACAAATGTCATTCAGTAAATTATGATTTATTTTTTCGGAATCTTGTTTCACGTCCTTTACTTTTTCCCCAAAGTGCCACATATGTTCAGGCGAATTCAGCATACACGAGGCTCTGTTCGTTCCCATAGCCCACGATACGGAATCAGTGTAAAGCTTAAGTAGAGGCGATAAAATATGAGTTGAGGACGGGCTTACCAACTGTGAGGTCGTCGAGTTCCGGGACAACGGGGATGGTCCAGCCGGAGGAGAGCAGCAGTGCCGTCAGCTGCCCCATGCTCACCATTGGCTCCACCAGTACCGTCTGCACAACACCACACTCTCTTCACTATTCCCACGTCCAACACGAGCTCATTCAGCTTATCCGTCAGCGTATAACATATTCAAAGCCATTACATTTTGCATTCCCAAATATATCTCATTTTCATTCAGAAATGTATTACAAACAACACATATGTAAATTATCTGTTGCCCTTCACTTTTAATTACGGCCCATCTACAAAATTAGTTCGAGTGTGTGAAGTACCAGAAGTTGGTAAACACACATTTCTTAAGTCGTAGACGATTTTTGTCATCTACATATACATCTTCATCACTTCTCTGCAACACGCACTTAGTGCTTGCCATATGGTTCATCAAACTACATTCAAAATCAGTACAGTTGTGCAGTGTTTGTATTTTACAGTGTCTGTATAGTTCGATGCAATGTTCATTCGAACATGTAATTCTGTGTTTAATGCCAAGCAAGGCAGTCTGACGAGTAAACTAAAGTCTCTCCCTATGCGAACATCATACGATTTGTGTGCAAGCACTATGGGAAATAACCACTAGGACATATGGAGGTTAGAGTCGGTCCGGACAGTCAAAGCAGTTATGGCGATTACTCGCGTAAAGCGAGATATGCAGTTTCTTGTACCGGTCAGGAACAGATTTTCGTATTTTACTAGTAAGACATATAGCTGTGATACAATCGCAGTCCCAATTTGCGGCCGGCCGCTGTGGCCGAGCGAACCTAGGCGCTTCAGTCCGGAACCGCCCTGCTGCTACGGCCGCAGGCTCGAATCCTGCCCCGGGCACTGATGTGTGTGATGTCCTTAGGTTAGTTAGGTTTAAGTAGCTCTACGTCTAGGGGACTGATGACCTCAGATGTTAAGTCCCATAGTGCTTGGAGCCATTTTTGAACCCAATTTGCGAATACATTCTCAACACCTTCATATTACTTCTCTAGCGTTCCACTCTCGAACAGCACGCGGGAAAAACGAACACTTAAATCTTCACGTGTAAACTCTGATTTATTTTATTTTATTACGACGATTTTTTTCTCGCATAAAGATAAGTGTTAACAAAACATTTCCGCATTCGAAGGTAAAAGCTGATGACCGAACTTTCATGAAAAAATCGCGCGGCTTTGAAAAACGTCTTTTACTCTCATGTTCGTCAATCGTACTGTGTTCACCGTGCGTCGCTCGCAGTTATTCGCTGCGTTGTTTATCCGCCTTCAGCCGCAACCTCACGGCGTGCAGCGGATGGAAGTTGACTCGTGAAGAGTTGCGCTGCTAACCTTAATTGAAATGCCGTCGTCGGTATTATCCAGGATCTACCATGCTATCTCGCACTACAGTACCTCCACAACGTCAGGTCTGCCATTCCGATTCAGCTGCTGCCGATCATCATTAACATCAGCTGCACACAGCGCATATCCTCACATGGTGTATTGCTTGAAGCCTTTTTGGACCCAATTTGGCTTCCAGGCTTTAATGTTTTCCCTGAAGTTTTTGTAATCCCCCCCATTACACAAGACTACTTTTTTCTCACTTCCGACTACCTTAGCTGTATTCTTAGATCAAAAAGCTCATCGTTAATAACGTTGACCATTTCCTGACACGTTTTGTCCGCCCTGGGCCTGTTCGTTACACCTTGCTTCCCCTCCATGCTGTTTTTCAATTAGCAGTCTGAGAACAGCGGCTATAGAAGTCACCACCCCACAAAGTAAGTCACCAGCCGCATCAGCAGAGCCGTGCGCCACAATTCGCAATGTTGCGACAGTCCACTCTGACGAAACCGCTGACGCCACTGCCACGGGAGACGGCCCAGCAGTCGCTGCCACCACACAGCGCAGCATCACGTTGCTGTCACGAGCTACAGCCTGCTTCCACTGTCACCAATGGTTGCCGAGTAGGAGCTTTCAGTTTTAACTTTACTTGTTCATAGTTTCCCCTACATCCGGGGGATCGTATTTGAGTAGCTGTCTCTGCAATTTTTAGGTCTACAACTTTGCTTCCTCCGTTTTGCAGTAGACGACATTAGTGGAAAGTAGTGGCGCAAGTCGTAGGTCGTAAGTGTCATACAGTAAGCTTAGGCATTTGAAAACATACCGCTATCAAAATATTAGTCGATTTTCGATTGCATCTTAAAGTTATTCTCGGCTGAATATGTCAACTTACGAGCCCAATTCTAGTCATCTGCGGAAGGTTTTAATTTTCTGCTTTTATATGAAGAAATCTGCGACTGAGGCTGATAAAAAGTTGGGTAAACTTATGATGAGACGCCTGTTAGTGACAGAACTTTGCAGAAAATGGTTTCCATGCTTCAAGAACGATGATTTTGACGTTGAAGACCGGCATGGTTGTGAAAAAGAGAAAGCTTTCGATGCTACTGCAACCGACGGGAACAATCGCAGGAGATCGTTATCGAAAGCAATTGATGTGTCTGAGCCGATCACTGAAAGACAAACGGCCACAATACAGCGATAGCCATGAAAAGGTAATTTTGCAGCATGACAGTGCTCGGCCCCATGTCGCAAGACCCGCCAAAACATACCTGGAAACGTTGAAATGGGAAGTCCTACCCCACCCTCCGTATTCTCCAGACATTTTTTACTTCGACTACCAACTTTTTAATTCAATGGCACACGACGTGGGTGCCCAGCGCCTCCTGTCATATGAACAGTTGCCAAATTGGATCGATGCATGGATCTTCTCGAAAGACACCCAGTCCTTCCTCCGCGGGACTCGTATGCTGCCCGAAAGATGGGAGAAAGTAGTGGCCAGCGATGGCCAATACTTCGAAACGTAAATGTTTTGTAAGATGCTCACAATAAAGCCTCAAACTTTGAGAGGAAACGGCGGACGCAAAGTTGTAGCCCCAGTAAATACTCGCGACCTAACTCTTACCACTGAAAATTTATCGTCACTTTCAGCCACTTTAGTTACGAATGTTTGCGGAATCACTGTAACAATAAGACTGCCACGATCTCGATCGTTCTCCTCTCAGCTTAAAATAGAAATAAGGCTCTCCTGACGTTTCCCAGTTGGTGCTTTACAAATGACAATGCAAATACCACCATCAACCGTCTTGCAGGTATTATGTGGCAGCCAAGCGTTGGGAGAATGAACAGTCACGTAATCTTAACGTGGCTAGCCAGTAAGTACTGACAGACTATTAGACTGTGACGGAGAAAGAAACATTTATCGATATTTGATAACCGATAGATCTGTCGGCTTCACTAATGGTTGCATATTATGTGATGTGTTCGTAAGAGTACAGCACAGTATAGAGCAGTAACACATATTATGATCGTGGAGGATTCACTTTATAATTGCAACCAAAAACGTAATGCTACCGTCTGGCTTGCGGTTCAAACCTGCGTCTCGCCAACTAATTAAATATACATGTAGTGGAAAAAAATATAGAAACACCAAAAAAGACATTACCAACGCCTAACACAGTGTAGGAAACCCGTTGGCACTCAAAACAGCTTTCTGTCGTCTTGGAATGGATAAATACAGATGCTGTATGATTTACAAGCTAATCTTATAATATTATTGCGGCAATTTCAGATGACGATGATGGAGGCTGACAGCGACCTTGAACCCTTCTCTCCAAAGTAAATCACAAAGACTCAATAATATTGAGATATGGTCACTGTGGTGGGCAGGAAAAATGTGACTATTGATCCTCGTGCTCACAAAACCTGTCCTGGACGATGCGAGTTGCGTGATCAGGGGTCAGGTCGCCTTGTAACGCATCGTTACCATTGCGGAATAAGCGTTGCACCATGAGATACACGTGATAATACAGTCTTTGGCAGTAATATGACCTTGTAAAGAACCATGGAGCCCATGGAATACCACGATATGGATGCCCAAATTATCACCGAACCCCCGCCATGTTTCATTCTTGAGACGTAAACTCGGGCATAATTTGGAAACAGAGTGAAACAAGGCTCATCCCAGCAAATTACGTTCTTCGATTGCTCCATAGCTCACGTTTTCCCGTTGCCGGCATTTGCATCACTAATGAGTGGTTCTGAAATTCCAGCTAATCCTGCAGTTCCCTGCTTATGGAGTTCCCTTCGTGTTGTTTTGGTGCTGACAAGGGTCGTGATTGAGACATTCGCTTCTGCAGTGACTTTCGCACCTGTCGTCCTCTTATTTCTCGTCACAGTGCTCGTCACGATCTCACGATCACTCAACACTTGACTGGCAATCTGTCAACACTGTAATCGCAAATAGGGTAACTACTTGTGTCAGAAGATAGTAATAGTGTTGTGCAGCCCGTGCAGTGAATAGCATTTTGGGTTAGCATGCAGGAGGTCAAGGCATCGATTTTGGATCGAGGGGTATTTGTTTTTATTTGCCAATTTCATTCTGCCTTATAATACTGTAGTATACACTATTCCTTAAGTCACACGTGTCCGACATTTACAGAGTACATCGTTTTGTAAAGGTGAACATAACAAAAATGTGGTCAGGCAAGTCATAGATAGACAGCTGAAACAAATGGCCTGTCATAGAACAGAATAACTAAAAAAAACAATATCAATTCCGGTATGCTAAAGATGATTGCACAGTTAAATAACTCGATATCTACTAGTCATTTATACTGCATGCAGTACGTCCGCTCAGATGTAACAAATTAGCAACCAGTGACATTAATAATTTCCACATTAATGGCCGTACGACTTTTACAAATGGTTCAAATGGCTCTGAGCACTATGGGACTGAACATCTGAGGTCATCAGTACCCTAGAACTTAGAACTACTTAAACCTAGCTAACCTAAGGACATCACACACATCCATGCCCGAAGCAGTATTCGAACCTGCGACCGTAGCGGTCGCGTGGTTCCAGACTGAAGCGCGTAGAACCGTTCGGCCACACCGGCCGGCTGACTTTTACAAAAGAATACGTTGTCCTCATAGCAGATGCTCAAAGCGAACCTCCTGCACGTCCAAACATTGGGCGGCCCTCTGGATCGTAAAGCTCTGGACTCTTAGCAACATGGCTGCATCCACAGATACAAGAGCAGCATGAACACGCGCCATTAGTTCTTCCACATTTGTAGGCGGAGCAGAACACACGTGCTCCTTCGAGTGTCCCCACAGGAAGAAATCCAGGAAATTTACGTCAGGTGAACGTAAAGGCCATACAATTAGACCTCCGTGTCCGAGCCGTTTCCCTGGAAATATTCTGTTTAAATGCCGTCGCACAATAATTCCAAAGTGTGGAGGTACGCCAGCATGTTGGGATCATAACCTCTATCGAACATGAAGTGGAACATCCTCGAGTGCGTCAGGCATATATAGTTTGGGAGGAATGCATAATATCTCCGTGTAGGCAACCGGTCACAGAACGGCCCAAGCTCCTGCCTCTCAATATTGCGGCCCAGACTTTGATGCCAAAGCGAACACGATATCGATGGTCGCGAGTGACGTGCGGGTTAACATCACATCAATGGTGGGCATCGTGCATATTGCAGACACCCTCACGAGTGAACGCGCTTCACCCGGCCGTATTACAGTGTTTATGAAATCGTCGTTCGCTTCCTCGCAGCGTTACTCCGCTAGCAACTAATCCCTGTCTGGTGAACAACTCATACAGTATAAACACATCATTTGTCCAGCGGACTGTTTCACCTAACGCGCATCGTCTCTCTTCCAACTTTTGTCCTGCGTGATTTATCACGACACTGCCAATTGTGAAATGTTCTTTTTCGAATCACATTGTTTCCCTAACGGCAATGGACGTTATGCTTCCACATTGCCATCGATGATGATGATAATAATAATAATAGTAGTAGTAGTAGTAACGCATGGCAATACTTACTAAACAGCGTGCACTCATCAATCTCAGTGTTGAAAGGCATAATTAGTTGTTTCATGGTGGTAATACATAAAAATGGTAACTGAGTTTGGAAATTATTTGCAAAGTACGTTGCTAGCTCTACTTGTGACCTAAGACCCTAACGAAATGTAATGGACCTGAACGTGGCAAGAATAATAGTTGGTACTAATCTATGGGACCACGGGGAAGGGAGGGGGGGGGGGGAGGTACACAGGTACACAGAAAACAGGTTTGGAATCTAGTTGATGCTGTGGTGCAAGACAATTCGCTCGTCCACAACGTGCAAAAGGCTTCTTTAAAATCTGACCAATGGAAACAACTGTACTTCTATTTCTGTGTTCGAAGTACGCAAGTGCAAAGGTTTTGTGAAAGGCCCACTGCAATCCCTGTATGACAATTAAGACGCCAGATACCGTACCACGCCAGACTACATTTAGCAAATACAAACAAATATGCCTCAAGCGAGAATCGAACCCCCGACCAGCGACTGCATCAACTGCATAGTATTACTCCTATACGCTGCTAGAGGTAGTTACTGTACATGTTATTGTAGAGTTGCCAGATTGCCAATCATTAACATCCATTTACTGCTGGAAATACGAGCAGGACGAAATTTTGTGAGAGACATTTTTGTATTGCTAGTACGTGAGGAATCGAGCTGCGAAGTCCGAGTGCTCGAATTTTTCTTCACCCTGTATATTCTAATTTCTGGCACAGAGACCGCTATGCGATAACGATAACAGCCCATACTGTTTCATATGATTAAGTTTATAGTGGAATCAAAGATGACTGTTTTTCTTTAGTGATCATCAAGTTCGTGTGTTGTGTGCTGTCTACGTGTATGTGTGTGTGTGTGTGTGTGTGTGTGTGTGTGTGTGTGTGTGTCTGTGTTTCACATGCTATTAGGAGACTGATTCTTTTTAATCAGTTAGCTTATGATTCAAGACAACACACCTGCTTAAACGGAAATTTCGTGTCTTGAGTGCCTCCAAAACAAATCAGTCCCCTTTTCTACTAAACATCTTTGGGGTTTCAGGGAACGGAAGACCGGATTACTCGAAACGCTCCACTCTGGTAACAAGGCAGGTACTGTAAGAAAATAATTTGTCTTTTTTCACGATATTACTACAAACATCTCGCTAGACCCTCCCGTCCGAGCTAAAGCGACGTTTAGGGGACGAGGTGGTGAGCCGGCCCCGGATCAAACCCTAATGGGGTGTCTTTGAACGTGGGTCGATGTGCCGCCCAGAATAGATATGGTTTATATCCAACTAGGTGAATAGCGGCCTCGTTCCCAAAACCCACCGGAGTTACACGCTTCACAATAATTTAGAAAACTTTCGCACACTTTCACACGAATAACACTACACGCGGACAGCTTGGGTACACACATTCCGTCCCGGGAGCAACGGGGTGGCGACAGGAAGGCATCCGACCTCATCTTAAATTAACCACATGAAATCCATGACCAACCATGCCGGTCCTGCGTATATGCGGGACAAAGGCACAAGAAAAGGAAGAATCCAAGTATGTCACTAAAGCACTATTAAGTCGGATCCCTTCGAGAAGGAAGGCGAGCACGAAATAACGGTATCTGCAGTCTATACACAAGGAAAGATTTCATGGCTGATATCTCATTCAGGAAATCGCAGTCGAATGTTAATTGTTTGTGAGAAAATCGTGGTATTTCTCGTGTAAGAAGCGGGAATGTCTATCAGCACGTGCTGGAATGCGACAGCTGCCTATCAAGACTGAAAGTTATCTTTCAGCGATGTTGCTGCTCGTGTTTGTCGGTATCTCACGACCGTTATGTGAATAAGGTTCAAATGGCACTGAGCACTATGGGACTTAACTGCTGAGGTCATTAGTCCCCTAAAGCTTAGAACTACTTAAACCTAACTAACCTAAAGACATCACACACATCTATGCCCGAGGCAGGATTGTGAATAAGGAACAGATGGTTTTAGGAGGGCTATACGCTACACCATCCAGGATGTTGGCATCTCCATACGACTAGCGCTCGAGAGGACCACATTGTTCATTTGGCCTTGCAGGATTTTACAGTCACGTCACGCACCTTGGGTCAGGAAATGGGCTAGTTTGCAGTAAGACACGTATCGACATGGACAATGCAACAACATCTGGAGCATCCCAGTGACACTGTCGCGGCTTCCCTTGACGCAGCAGCAGAGACAATCGTGCGCCCAGCGACCACACTGGACGCAGGAGTGGCACCATATCCCCTTTACAAACAAATCCAGGTTATGCGTACAACGTTTGGATGAAAATACCAGAACTAACGTTGCCACATTGGATTCTTCACTGTTATCTGCCCCAGCGATTGGTGTGATTGTGTGGAATTCCATTGTGCACACAACACGGTCATCTCTGTGTGCTCAAGTTCGCGTCCTGTATACCCCAAATCATCTATCAATTTAACCATGTATTCCTACTATACTGTACACGACCAATAAGTAAAATTTCTGTATTTACTATCTTTCTTGCTGCTGCATTTTTAATGGTCAGCAGCGTAATATAAACTCTTCCACCTTCTTTACATACACTGAAGTGACAGAAGTCATGGGATAGCGATGCGCACGTATACAGATGGCAGTAGTATCGGGTACACGAGGTATAAAAGGACAGTACTCTGGCGATGCTGTCATTTGTACTCAAGTGATCCATGTGAAAAGGTTACCCACGTGATTATGGATGCACGACGGAAATTAAGACTTTGAACGCGGAATGGTAGTTGCAGCTAGACGCATGGAACATTCCATTTCAGAAATCTTTAGGGAATTCAATATTCCGAGATCCACAGAGTTGAGAGTTTGCTGAGAATATTACATTACAGGCACTACCTTTCACCATGGTCAATGCAGTGGCCAGCGGCCTTCACTTAAAGACGGAGAGCAGCGGCGTTTGAGTAGAGTTGTCAGCGCAAACAGACAAGCAGCACTGCTCGAAATAACGGTAGAAATCAATGTGAGACGTAAGATGAACGTTTCCGTTAGGACAGTGCAGCGTAATTTAGCGTTAATGGGCTTTGGCAACAGACGACCAACGAGAGTGCCTGCAGCATCTCTCATGGGCTCGTGACCATACCGATCGGACCCTAGACGACTGGAGAACCGTGACCAGGTCAGATAAGTTCCAGTTTCAGATGACAAGAGTTCATGGTACGGTTAGAGTGTGGCACAGATCCCACGAAGTCATGTACCCAGGTTGTCAACAAGGCACCGAGCAAGCTGGTAGAGGCTGTATGATGGTATGGACTGTGTTTACACGGAACTAAAACGATCGTTGACTGAAAATGTTATGTTCAGCTAGTTGGAGACCACTTTCAACCATTCATGGACTTCATGTTCCCAAACAACGATGGAATTTTTATGGATGACAATGCGCCATGTCAAAAGGTCACAATTGTTCGCAATTGGTTTTAAGAACATTCTGGACAAATCGAGCGAATGATTTGGCCACCAAGAACGTCCGACATGAATCCCATCGCATGTTTATGTGACATAAGCGAGAGTTCATCCTGCACCGGCAACACTTTCGCAATTATGGACGCTATAGAGGAGAAAGGGTTCCGTATCTGTGCAGGGAACCTCCAAGGACTTAATGAATCCCTGCCACGTCGAGTTGCTGTACTATGCAGAACTAAAGGAGGTCCGACATGATATTAGGAGATATCCCATGACTTTTTTCATCTCATTGTATGTAAACTTCTCCATCTTCTTTACACAATGGAGAAATGGTTTGAGACGTTGAGCAACAAATGCTCACAGTAGGCCCTGCAAAACAGCTGTCAGTCTTTGAAAATGATGCACAGGAGTTAAGGAGTGGAGAAACGTACCTGTTTGGTTTCATCGACGCGTACGACATCCATGAGGTTGACGCTGACGCAGTACAGGCGGCTCTTGTAGGCGGGTCTGCGGAAGCTGATGGTCTGCCAGCCGGGCCGTGCCGTGCACATCTGTGTCGGCCGCCCATCAGAAATCCACTGCCGCACCTACAAGCATGACACGTCTCTCGATAAGTACAAGTCAGAGCAAAGCGTCCGTTTCAGTTTAGACTTTTTTGAAGTTTCTGTAAAGAATCGTCCATCTCAGCTGGTTCATTTTATGTAGTTTTGTATCTTTGTAAGTAATTATAAAGAGCCCGCCCGGTTAGCTGTGCGGTCTAACGCACGGCTTTCCGGGCGGGAAGGAACGCCTGATCCCCAGCACGAATCCGCCCGGCGGACTTGTGTCGAGGTCCGCTGAGCCGGCCAGTCTGTGGATGGTTTTTAGGCGGTTTTCCATCTGCCTCGGCGAATGCGGGCTGGTTCCCCTTATTCCGCCTCAGCTACACTATGTCGGCGATTGCTGCGCAAACAAGTTCTCCACATACGCGTACACCACCATTACTCTACCACGCAAACATAGGGGTTACACTCGTCTGGTGTGTGACGTTCCCTGGAAGGGGGGTCCACCGGATGCCGAACCGCACAATAACCCTGGGTTCGGTGTGGGGCGGCGGAGGTGTAAAGTGGACTGCGGTAGTTGTCGTAGCTGCGGCGGGGACGGAGCCTCTCCGTCGTTTCTAGGCCCCCGGTTAACATACAATACAATACAATACAATACATACAATTATAAAGAAATTGATGATTTTGTAGTTAGTAATAACAACGTTTAAAGTCATATTTTGTATCAATAAGTTGTCTGATAGTGTCATCAAGATGAAGATGTTCAGGAAATTGATGAATATGAAGAGTAAAATGATTATGAAATGCTTTCAGGGGTGGACTTGACTTGGGAGATGGCGGTGGTGTCGGTTTGCAAATGACACATTATTTGAAGACCGTGCAGACGTTGCCTCACATATCACGACAACTACTCAACAGTTCAACAGAGGATGGCATTGTTGGTTTTTTTAATAACAGTAGTTAAAATGGTTAAAAAGTTGAAAGTTTCTTTCAATAACTTCGAATTTACTCTGTGACTGAAGTAATTTCCATTTACTGAGATATATGCCTGCACAAATTACCATATTTAGGGCTAAACCATCCGTCAAAAAATTTATGAGACTCATTTTATCCCTGGCGTAAAAGTGACATCTGCGCAGTAAACACGGTCGAAGCTTGAACTAACGACTGTAAACAGCAGATATGCATTCGACCAGTCATTGGTGAGCAGACGGTGTTAAGCAATGGACGTGCGGCTGCAGTATGTCAACGTTGTGTCACAGTTCTCAACTAGCAACATCTTTAAATCAACTGCTCAAGATATTCTCCGGAATGTTCTGAAGAAGAGAAAAGCATGTGCAAAATTTCTCCCCCTTACCTCGACTCCCGAACAAAAACTACGACACTTGGACGCCTGCCGCGACTTGATTGAAATGGAAAACACGAACAATTCTTTTCTGGAAAAAATCATCACAGGTGTTGCCAATGCGAACCTACCATAAACGATTAAGTGCAGAAATTCACATAAGGGATCAACGCTTTGATCCCATAGTCGACATTCCAGCCAAAGCTACGTCGAGCTGAACAGCATCCCAGAGAATGACTTTCCTGACAGCTTCACACGGTTTTATGAGCGTTATGTGTATTATAATAAAGTGGGAGAGGGGGGTGGGGGGATTACGTAGAACACCCGAAGCACTAAAGCCATCACCTTAATGTTTGCTTATAAATCTAGTCTCGAAACCTTTTGGACTGATATGAAAAGACATAAAAGAAAATTCATTCCTTTCTCTACGTACGTGTTGACTTCTATAAACTAACGAAAAAAAGACTCGTAAAAGTATATATCTAGAAAGAGAAATGTCCTACACTATACATCACTCAGCCTTAGTGTGGCACAGAATGCAATCAGGTATTGAGCCACTGCAATCTTCGACCACCTATGCAGTGATGTAAATTATTTAATAGATGGTAAAATTAACTTCACAAACTGAAATCATATCTGCTTGACAACTATTCATACAACGTAAAAGAATTTCTGAACGTGTAATAGTATTGTGTGTGTGTGTGTGTGTGTGTTTGTGTGTGTGTGCGCTTGTGTGTGTGTGTGTGTGTGTGTGTGTGTGTGTGTGTGTGTGTGTGTGTGTAAGAAAGAAAGAGGGATTCAACATAGTTAATTATAAATAAAGGTATGTAAAAAAGTACGTGGTTATCATGTAGCCACGTTTCTCACTGAGAAAGTTTACTGTAAGAGCAAAACTGATTCGTTCCATATCACAGGGACAGGTTGCAATTATGGTCAACAGACTACGCAGGTAACTAATGTATCACTTTGTTTATCGTAGTCCGTGTCAACAACTTCTAATAACTGTTTAGGCAACTTGAATGTTCTGTGAAGGACGAAGATTGGTGTCAATGAACGAGATTTTCTGTTATACAGTCGCAGGAATAGAACCACGCCCATGTTCCAGCTATGGTCTGCCATTCCTGCAGCCACAGGAAGAGTGACGTAAGACGGGTGAAATGGAAACGTATACGAGACCATCAGCTAAGAGTGTGTGGCTCACCAATGATTACAGGAAGCTGCATTTCCTGTGTGCACGTAACGTACAACGGACTCTGGATGAATGGAAGACTGTTCCCTTCATAGACTATTCCAAAGACATTGTTTTCGAGAGTGAGACCGTGAAATCTGTTTTCATCCATCAAATATCAATGCAAGATATGTATTCTGACAACGCTGTGTTCATTGTAGAACAGTATATCCTTAAGTGGGCGTGCAGACTTCCACGTTGAACTATGCTAAGATCAATTGTGATGAGATCATCGTGCTAATGATCTCACCCGATCAGATGAGAACAACTGAATACAAGTGGACGAGTATCTTCATTTCAGCGCACGGTGTGATTAGCTCGACTGCTGACCGGTGTCCCATAGACAAAGAGTACGTCCAGGATATTCTCACAGGCAAGCTGCAGCTCGATTTCTCCTCTCTAAATCTTCACCGTAGTGTGGGCACCTTGGCAGTTAGAGTGGTATTCACTACACACGGAGCTCGTAGACACTAACATAAACAGCGCCACACATTACAAGTTGTGTTGCTACTCGCTGCAGTTAGACTCTGTACTGACATTATTTGTTCAATATGAAACTGAGACATCTACATTCTATATTTTATGTAACAACATAAATAAAATATTTGTTTGCAATTTCGTTTTGTAATTTTATTTGTGTCAAATCCTGATTTTACACTTCTACTCAGTTTATAACAAATCGGTATCTTTATAACATGGCGTGCCATTATTTCTGTGATTTTTTTAACGCATGGAAACCGATGTTGTTGTAATACGGAGAGAAAACATGTAACATGCACCGTATAAAGTCAAATATGTGCATGGCAACGACAAACAAAATCTAAAACGAAATTGCTTGTTCACGTTACACGAGTAAAATTAAGTACTCTGAATATAGGTTATGACATTGATTAATCAAACATGAGAAGGCTGTCAGGAGCTGGTAACTTCTTGTAACGTGGCTCTGCAGAGTTTGTGAATTCCTGGAGTTCACAAGAGCCAACATGGATAAAATAACATAATATGTTCTTCTGGCCGTGTGTTGTCTCAATATACGCTAGAAAATCATTTTAGTTAATTTTACACATAATCATGATTATGTTCGCTTTTTTGGGAACCTGGGAGCTAGTGTTTTTAATCCAAAGTGTTAAAAGTGTCCCGCCTATTCTGTCTGTTAATAACGCCTCTTGAATCACATTATAGTTGGCAAAAGTCTTCTGCGTAGGTCTTCCTAAAACTTTGTAACATTTATTAATACTTGAAACCCTGTTTCCTTTTCGTCTTCCCATCGCGGAGACTCTCCTCTCTCTCTCTCTCTCTCTCTCTCTCTCTTTCTCTTTCTCTCTTTCTCCCTCCTTTTTTCCCTACAGAGCAGGGGTACTTATCATTCACTTTAGAATTTTCCGCCAACGGCCAAGCCGCTGTGATAACACCGATTCCCGTCGGATCAGCAGAGTTGAGCACTGTTGGGCTGGCGTATCACTTGCATGGGTGACCGTCCAGGTGTGTCGAGCGCTGTTGGCAAGCGTGATGCACTCATCTCTTGTGAGGTCAATGTGAGGAACTACTTTACTAAGAAGTAGTGCCTCCAGTCACGTAAACTGATAACAACCGGGAGAGCGGTGCGCTGACCACATGCCCCTACCATATTCGCATCCGCTGACGTCTATCAGCTGAGGATGACTCGGCAGTCGGTCGGTACCGCTGCGCCTTCCGGAGCCTGTTCGGACGGAGTTTAGTAGTTTTAGATTAGAATTTTCCGCTTTCTCTTTTGTTTCCTTTTTGGCGTTAAACAGCATCCCCACTGATTTTCATGTAATGGTCATCCACGGAGCCAATTCTATTTTCATTGGTACATGACATCAACTGGCGTGTTTGTTGTATACAGTTGTTACTCGTTTGTTGGTCTCATTCATTTTCGTTGTTGGCTCTTATATTCTTATGAGTTTTTGTAATGGTTTTGTCTTCCGCGGCAATAAGGATTAATTATTGATTCAGCGCCTTGCGTACATTTTATCTGTTATTTATGTAGCGACTGTAAGAATAAGAGAATACCTGTGTTCTTTGTGATAAGGAGGTGATGTCAAAAAAGTATTCACTTTTCACAGACACAGTATTCTACGGCAAATCTGTTTTTCTCTTTCCAGTAACGGAACACACTTGTATTATGGCGCAAGCGAGGATGAGGCTAATAGGAAACATGATAATTTGTCTCCTTTGAGTGACCTACAAATTGTTCCAAATAAATATTTCTAGATTCATGGGTACATTGTGAAGAAATTCAGCTTAGTCTTATGTCATTACTGCCTAGGATGATAAATAGCACGCCTCTGACCCTTGGCAAACGTATCCAACAAGTACGACTATTGTTACTATGACGACACATCCGATAAAGCAGAGTAGTCAACCTTTTTTACTTACCACCCACTTTTGTATCTTTGTCAGCGATAAAAATTTTCTAACCGCCCACCAGTTCCACAGTAATGATAATTTATTAGGTAGGAAAATAATTTTACTTTATAAAATTTATAAAGCAGAGTTATAGCAATTTGAAGCACACAGTAATAATTACTTAGCAAATATTTATATCAAAATTTTATGAAATTCTAATGAAAATATTTTTAAAAACCCTGTTACCAGCCGCCCACCATGAGAATTGGAACTCCCGCAACTGAGCGCTGAGAACCAGGTTGACTACCCTTGCGATAAAGGATTCGAAGGCGTAAAATGGGAACCACTGTGATAAAGGGTTCGAAGGTATAAAATGAGGAGCAACTGAATTTATTAGAGGGAGCAGTCATAATGAAGAAAGAAAGAAAGAACTCAAGGGATTGGTTCCTCCTGTTGCCTGGGTGGGTTGGGATAGTTCGGCTTAGTACTTGAAACTATGTTGCTTTTTTCCACACACACACACACACACACACACACACACACACACACACACACACATAGACTCTCAATAACACATGTAAGCTCGCGTGCGTGTGAAGAAGAACAAGATAAGAAATCACAGCTAGTTTTACCGCGACCAGATTATCGGCACAGTCGTCTCAGATATCATGCATAGCAAGGTACTTCCCTTGTGGTTTTCCGTGGACAATTGTGTTTTGGCTGCTCATATTGTTGCAGCTGAACACTTGAAAACTGTTTTACAGCCAAAATTGCAATAGTAACAAGCGAATAAACACAGTCAGCGGCAAAAATGTTCTCATTGAAAAACTGCAAACAACTATTTGTGGGGGAAATAATAAAAGACTCATTAAACAACATATAGACAACAAACATCCATTAAAATGCCCACACGTGCACAGTAGTTCTGAACCCACGATTCTGGAGGTTGGCAGTTCAAATCCGTAAATGACTTAAGCAGAGTACCAGGAAGTCTCGGATGCTTTCGAAGTGCATGGTGTATGTTATTCTCTATCTTTTCCCACTCCGAACTTGTACTCTGTCTCTATGGCCTAGTCGTCGACGTTACGTTAACCCTTAATCTTCCGTCCTTCCACCATTCATTTTCGAATGTACGAAAGCAGAATTATCACCTACTCGCCGTGCAAGACCTGCTTGTTTCTTACACGGTGTAAGTTCCTCTCCACTGCCTAGTTTCGTGCATTATGTAATTTCTCGAAAATCAAATGCGAGATGTCAAATTCGAGTCAAATGCTATGAAAGATCATTGAAGAAACTTTGAAAAGTTCATAAAGTCTTCAGAAAATAGCTTTTTCATTCACGAACGACACATCCATGTACAGTAACCACCACAAGAGTATCAGTAATGATGTATTTTTCGAGAAAGTAGATTATTATAACCTTACCTGTCGCTGTACGTGTTTCACTTTGTCGCCATGCTTATGCGGAGCACTGTTCAGCTTGAAGATGATGTAACTCCTCACGTAGTAGAACAAATCGTACACCAGAGACACAGGCAGCAGAACAAAGCACACGAGAACCCATCTGTAATGCACGATAAGATACTCCAGCGGTGACAAAGATGCTGTCATGGTAGGAGGCGCGGCGTGAATGAGCTCTCGGCAATCGAGCCGGTCCTTTTATCTCAGTCAACGAGCATCACTCACACATGAGCTCTGACGTTACGTAACAGCTCTTGACCGGGACTGTTCCGTCGGCCTCCAATTCTAATTTGTACCTGCATCTACATCTACAGTCACGAAGGTCCTCTGCACATGACGATGAACATTCTCGTTCCACATGCGAGCAGGACATTTCTCTGCACGCTCTTAGTGCCTCTTGCTTTACTATACGAATCTCGAATATTTTTCATTTTAGCATAAACCTCTACCATCCAGTGTGTTATCCGGTAAGCTGTTTTGCAGATCTCTACCATTCTCCACGTTTCGGTTCCTTGCTAGAGTACTTTTCCTAGACGTTAGTTAATATTTAGACATTTTATCCCCGTTCACAGTAGTGTTCCCCCGTTTTCATCAAGGACTGGCTAATTCAGGAGTCATGCTTTGTACATTTTGACAAGCATCTTTTGGGTGTACACAGTTTTATTATGACAACCCACCAACGTGGCTTGACCCTTAATCTCCTAACATCGATAGCTTCCCAAAAGCTTGGACTCCGCAAGTGTCCATCAACATTATGGAAATATAATCACTGTGAGTAATTATCATTGTTTGTTGTTGAATTTCATCACTGTGGTTCCGTATTTCAACCATTTCAAAAATTTTACAGAAACCTGAAGATGTATCTCTACTCAAGTGAAACCGGTACTTGCGAATAAAGCACCTTGATACAGCTATACGGCATTTTTTAAACACCTCATAATTATTGACTTTTAATTTTTATGATAATCTGATTGATTGTTGAGTGTTTTTATTGTTACTGGCAATTGAATACTCTTAATTTCTGGATATGCCTCGTATGCATCAATTGGTTCCACTAAGAACAAGATGATGTACATATAATTAATAATAACAGATAACGTAAATGCGTATCATTTAGAGAAAGGGAAGAGAACGTAGACGAAAACAGACAGGAGTTAGGATACTGCAAGAAGAATTTGACAGAGCACTGAAAGCCTAAAGTTGGAACAAGGCCCATCCTTGGGAGAACCAGCCATGACAAAACTATTCCACCTGGTAGGCAAAATGTATGAGACAGGCTAAACACCCTCAGACTTCAATAAAAATGTAATGATTCCGTTTCCATAGAAGGCAGGTGCTGACAGCTGCGAATATTACCGAACCATCAGTTTAATAATTTATGGTTACAGAATACTAAGACGAATTATTTACAAAAGAATTGAAAAACTGTTACAAGCCGACCTTAGGGAAGACTAGTTTGGATTCCGGAAAAATATAGGTACACCCAAAGCAATACTGACCTTAAGACTTATCTTAGAGGATAATTTAAGGAAAGGCGAATCTATGTTTATAGCCTCTGCAAAGTTTGAGAAATCTTGACAATGTTGATTGGACTCTTCGAAATTCTGAAAGTAACAAGTGTAAAACACAGGGAGCTAAAAGTAATTTACAACTTATACATAAACCAGAGAGCAGTTACAAGAGCGGGGAGGGGCGGGACGGGCGGCGGGGTCGTTGGGGGCAAGAGAAGGAAGCAGTGGTTGAAAAGGAGGGGAGACAAGGTTGTAGCCCATCCTCGATGTTTTTCAGTTTGTACACTGAGCAAGCAGTAAAGGAAACCAAAAAAAATTCGAGTAGGAATCAAAATTCAGGCAGAAGAAATATAAACTTCTAGGTCTGCCGATGACACAGCAAAGGACTTGGAAGAGCAGTTGAACAGAATGGGCAGTATCTTAGAAGGAGGACATAAGGTGACCATTAACAAGAGGAAAACAAGGGTAATGGAATGTAGTCAAATTAAATCTGGTGATGCTAAGAGAATTAGATTAGGAAACAAGACACTAAAGGTAGGAGATGAGTTTTGCTATAACATGATGGCCGAAGCAGAGAGGATATAAAATGTAGACTAGCAATGACAAGAAAAGCGTTTCTGAAGAAGAGAAATTTGTCAATATCGAATATAGACTGAAGTGGTAGGAAGTATTTTCTGACGGTTTATGTCCAGAGTGTACCCTTGTATGCAGTAAGACATGTACGATAAACGGTTTAAACAAGAAGAGAATAGAAGCTTTCAAAATGTGGTGCTACAGTAGAATGCCGAAGGTTAGATGAGTACATCGTATAACCAATGAGAAGGTAATGAATAGGCTTCAGGAGAAGATGAATTTGTGATAAAATTTGATTAAAAGAAGGGATCGGTTGATATGACACATTCTGAGACATCAAGGGACCACCAATTTAGTATTGGAGAGATGTGGGGGGTGTGGAGGGTAAAAAGTGTACAGACAGACTAAGAGATGAATACAATGAAAGGCTCAAAAGGTAGGTTGTAGCAGCTACTCTGAGATGAAGAGGTTTTCACAGGATAGAGTAGCGTGGAGAGTTGCATAAGACCAGTCTTTGAACTGAAGAACACAACAGCAGCAACAACTTGAGTGTTACATTAAATTTAGTATCTGCACATATTCAGTGCAGTAGTGCACTCTGTGGAAGTGAATATTGTAAAATTCCTTTACACACCTCAGTATACACAAATTAAAGTGTATGTTACAAGTGTAATATTAAATTAAATATGTTTTAGATTTTTGACTGATCCCATTTATTGGACGACATTTTACATAGGATTTGTGGAAGGGACATCAGAATTTCGCTTTTTTAAAAAAATATGTGTTATGTACACTACTGGCCATTAAAATTGCTACACCACGAAGATGACGTGTTACAGACGCGAAATTTAACCGACAGGAAGAAGATGCTGTGATATGCAAATGATGAGCTTTTCAGAGCATTCACACAAGGTTGGCGCCGGTGGCGACACCTACAACGTGCTGACGTGAGGAAAGTTTAAATCCGATTTCTCATACACAAACAGCAGTTGACCGGCGTTGCCTGGTGAAACGTTGTTGTGATACTTCGTGTAAGGAGGAGAAATGCGTACCATCACGTTTCCGACTTTGATAAAGGTCGGATTGTAGCCTATCGCGATTGCGGTTTATCGTATCGCGACATTGCTGGTCGCGTTGGTCGAGATCCAATGAGTGTTAGCAAAATATGGAATCGCTGGGTTCACGAGGGTATAACGGTACGCCGTGCTGGATCCCAACAGCTATGTATCACTAACAGTCGAGATGACAGGCATCTTATCCGCATGGCTGTAAAAGATCGTGCAGCCACGTCTCGATCCCTGAGTCAACAGATGGGGACATTTGCAAGACAACAACCACCTGCACGAACAGTTCGGCGACGTTTGCAGCAGCATGGTCTATCAGCTCGGTGACAATGGCTGCGGTTACCCCTGACGCTGCGCTGGCCGAGCGGTTCTCGGTGCTTTAGTCCGGAACCGCGCGACCGCTACGGTCGCAGGTTCGAATCCTGCCTCGGGTATAGATGTGTCTGATGTCCTTAGGATAGTTTGGTTTAAGTAGCTCTAAGTTCTAGGGGACTAATGACCTCAGATGTTGAGTCCCATAGTTCTCAGAGCCATTTTTGAACCTTGACGCTGCATCACAGACAGGAGCGCCCGCGATGGTGTACTCAACGACGAACCTGGGTGCACGAATGGCAAATCGTCATTTTTTCGGATGAATCCAGGTTCTGTTTACAGCTTCATGATGGTCGCATCCGTGTTTGGTGACATCGCGGTGAACGTCCATTGAAAGCGTGTATTCGTCAGCGCCATACTGGCGTATCATCCAGCGTGATGGTATGGGGTGCCATTGGTTACACGTCTCGGTCACCTCTTTTTCGCATTGACGGCACTTTGAACAGTGGACGTTACATTTCAGATGTGTTACGACCCGTGACTCTACCATTCATTTGATCCCTGCGAAACCCTACATTTCAGCAGGATAATGCACGACCGCATGTTGCAGATCCTGTACGGGCCTTTCTGGATACAGAAAATGTTCGACTGCTGCCCTGGCCAGCACATTCTCCAGATCTCTCACCAACTGAAAAAGTCTGGTCAATGGTTGCCGAGCAACTGGCTCGTCACAATACGCCAGTCACTACTCTTGATGAACTGTGGTATCGTGTTGAAGCTGCATGGGCAGCTGTACCTGTACACGCCATCCAAGCTCTGTTTGACTCAATGCCCAGGCGTATCAAGGCCTTATTACGGCCAGAGGTGGTTGTTCTGGGTACTGATTTCTCAGGATCTATGCACCCAAATTGCTTGAAAATGTAAGCACATGTCAGTTCTAGTATAATATATTTGTCCAATGAATACCCGTTTATCATCTGCATGTCTTCTTGGTATAGCAATTTTAATGGCCCGTAGTGTATTTATCTTTTAAGGAGATGCTTTACATTGTTAGGGAGCTCCTCGCTAAGGATCATTGTGACGGATAGTATATCTATCTTCATGTTTCGAATGTGTACTACATAAAAGCACTTGTACTCATAATTTCTTGCACATATTCCTATGGCACTATAACTTCCCATTCTATTGCTCCTTTCATTGCGAAGCCCAAAATTTATTTATGCAAGCTTTAACACGCATTCTGCTAGTCCATCCCTTCTTCTGGAAATGAAACAGTGAGATGAAGCAGCATATTCATCAGGATAGCGGTTTAAATCCCCATCCAGTCACTCGGATGCATGTTTCCCATGATTTCTATGGCAAAATGTTGTACCAATGGACCTGTTCTGTCGTGAGTTGGGCGGCAGCTTCTGTTCCTGCAGCACCACAACAGAGTACGCCGTTTTCTTTGTCAACTGTAACGAGCTTCTAATTAAAAGCGATCTATTTTGGTTCTGCTGTGTGTTTTTAGTTTAAATTCTTAAATCTCTTCTATGTTTTTGTGTCTACTAGGCACAGCCCCACATTTGGTAACTGTCTGGTACAGTTCCACTGTCTTCAGTTGGTTCAAATGGCTCTAAGCACTATGAAACTTAATATCTGAGGTCATCAGTCTCCTAGACTTAGAACTACTTAAACCTAACTAACCTAAGGACAACACACACATCCATGCCAGAGGCAGGATTCGAACATGCGACCATAGCAGCAGCGTGGTTCCGGACTGAAGCGCCTAGAACCGCTTGGCCACAGTGGCCAGCTCCACTGTCTTCAGTATGGACAGGAACTGTGATTACTATGTTTGGATGCGAGCTGAGCTTGTGACTCTCTGCTCACATCTCCAGGTGGTGCTGGCTTCAGTCATGCAGCCTGATGCTTTTGCCAGTGAGCATCACTGTAGGGGCACAGACATGTGGATCCAAGTGATATCCAGCATGTTCACACATCCCCCAAACAGTTCACCACTATGGCTGCCCCAATTGCTGCCCACACTGAGACTTACCCCTCACTCACAGTTGAGTGGGAGATCATTCCAAGGTGTGGCAAGAAGCGAAAGACATTTTGAGGCGCTGAAAGAAAAACCCCAATGGCGTGCAAACTCGGTCCCCCATCCATCGAACAACTCTAATTTTTATAGTTGGAGTGCATGTGCACTGTCATTCACCATCTGTATGTCCATCCAGTATGAAGCCCCGTCAAGCAGAATTATAATAATAATAATTATTAATATTATTGTTATTTCTTTTCTTTCTCAGACGTTATGTCTGGTTAAAAATGGAAAGTGATGCGGATCTTCATCAAGCGTGACTTCCTTTTAACTGTACGGTGTATGTTACATTGCATTTAGGAACTTTCGGGTAATTGAACAAGCATCAATAATTACAGATTTCTGTACTTGTATATATAAATTTGGATGTAGCTGTATTGCGTTGATGTACTGGTGGATATTGTGTGGCATGACTCCTGTAGTTGATAGTATAATCGGTATAATGTCAACTTTATCCTAATGCCACATGTCCTTGACTTCCTAAGCCAGTTGGATGTATTTTTCAATTTTTTCTCCTGTTTTCCTCTGTATATTTGTTGTATTGGGTATGGATATTTCGATTAGTTGTGTTAATTTCTTCTTTTTATTGGTGAGTATGATGTCAGGTTTGTTATGTGGTGTTGTTTTATCTGTTATAATGGTTCTGTTCCAGTATAATTTGTATTCATCATTCTCCAGTACATTTTGTGGTGCATACTTTTATGTAGGAAAGTGTTGTTTTATTAGTTTATGTTGTATGGCAAGTTGTTGATGTATTATTTTTGCTACATTGTTATGTCTTCTGGGGTATTCTGTATTTGCTAGTATTGTACATCCGCTTGTGATGTGATCTACTGTTTCTATTTGTTGTTTGCTAAATCTGCATTTATCTGTTGTGGTATTGGGATCTTTAATAATATGCTTGCTGTAATATCTGGTGTTTATTACGGTATATTGATAATTTTCACTTATGGACCGTCTGACAGCAACTGAGGAGGACAGGACCACAAAAGTTGATGCTGGTGTTTATTGTTTGATCCTGTATTGTAATCATGAATCCTTCCGTCTCACTGTATATATTGCCTTTTCTTAGCCATGTGTTGGATGCGTCTTGATCTATGTGTGGCTGTGTTAGATTTTATGGGTGCTTGCCATGTAGTGTTTTTTTTTTCAATTTACTTTCTTCGTATCTGTTGATGTTATGTGATCTAAAGGGTTGTAGAGGTGGTTATGAAATCGTAGTGGTGTAGCCGATGTATTTATATGAGTGCTTGCTTTGTGTATTTTGCTAGTTTCTGCTCGTTCTATAAAGAATTTTCTTAAATTGTCTACCTGTCCATAATGTAGGTTTTTTATGTCGATAAATCCCCTTCCTCCTTCCTTTCTGCTTAATGTGAATCTTTCTGTTGCTGAATGTATGTGATGTATTCTGTATTTGTGGCATTGCGATCGTGTAAGTGTATTGAGTGCTTCTAGGTCTGTGTTACCCATTTCACTTCTCCAAGTGAGTGGGTCAATATTGGTATAGCACAAGGATTTATAGCTTTTGTCTTATTTCTTGCAGTCAATTCTGTTTTCGGTATTTTTGTTAGTCTTTGTCTATATTTTTCTTTTATTTCTTCTATAATATTTGTATTATCTATTCCTATTTTTTGTCTGTATCCTAGATATTTATAGGCATCTGTTTTTTCCATCGCTTCTATGCAGTCGCTGTGGTTATCCAATATGTAATCTTCTTGTTTAGTGTGTTTTCCCTTGACTATGCTATTTTTCTTACATTTGTCTGTTCCAAAATCCATATTTATATCATTGCTGAATACTTCTGTTATCTTTAGTAATTGGTTGAGTTGTTGATTTGTTGCTGCCAGTAGTTTTAGATCATCCATGTATAGCAAATGTGTGATTTTATGTGGGTATGTTCCAGTAATATTGTATCCATAATTTGCATTATTTAGCATGTTGGATAGTGGGTTCAGAGCAAGGCAGAACCAGAAAGGACTTAATGAGTCTCCTTGGTATATTCCACGCTTAATCTGTATTGGCTGTGATGTGATATTATTTGAATTTGTTTGGATATTAAGTGTGGTTTTCCAATTTTTCATTACTATGTTTAGGAACTGTATCAATTTAGGATCTACTTTGTATATTTACAATATTTGTAGTAACCATGAGTGGGGTACACTATCAAAAGCTTTTCGGTAATCAATGTATGCGTAGTGTAGCGACCTTTGTTTAGTTTTAGCTTGATATGTCACCTCTGCATCTATTATCAGTTGCTCTTTACATCCTCGTGCTCCTTTGCAACAGCCTTTTTGTTCTTCATTTATAATTTTGTTCTGTGTTGTATGTGTCATTAATTTCTGTGTAATGACTGAAGTTAATATTTTGTATATTGTTGGTAGGCATGTTATGGGGCGATATTTAGCTGGGTTTGCTGTGTCTGCTTGATCTTTAGGTTTCAGATAAGTTATTCCATGTGTAAGTGTATCAGGGAATGTGTATGGGTCTGCAATGTAACTGTTAAATAATTTAGTTAGATGTGAATGTGTTGAGGTGAACTTCTTTAGCCACAAATTTGCTATTTTATCTTTTCCAGGGGCTTTCCAGTTGAGAGTAGAATAAATTGCTTGGGTCACTTCACGTTGCAAAATTGTCTCTTCAGGCATTTGTGATATCATCTTGTATGTGTCTGTTTCTGCTTGTAGCCACCGTGCATGCCTGTTATGCTGTACCGGGTTTGACCATATGTTGCTCCGGAAGTGTTCCATGTCTGTTATGTTTGGTGGATTGTCTATTTTAATGTGTGTATTATCTATTGTCTGGTAAAATTTCTTTTGGTTTGTGTTGAATGTTTGGTTTTGTTTCCTTCTATTTTCACTTTTTTTGTATCTTCTAAGTCGTTTGGCCAATGCTTGTAATTTCTGCTTCTTTTCATCTAATTGCTCTATCGCTTCTTGCTGTGAGATTTTACCTAACCTTTTTCGTTTTTTTTTCAGAGATTTTATTTCTTATGAATTGTGTTAGCTGTCCGATGTCTTTTCTCAGTTTTTCTATTCTGATCTGTAGCCTGTGTTGCCATGCTGGTTTTGTAGGTTTCTTCTGTGTGTTGGTTGGTTCTGATCTCTGCCTAGTGTGTAAATTTAGTGTGGTGAGTGCTCCTACATAAACCAGTAGTTGCAACTCTTCCATAGTTGTATTTTCATTAATTTTGTTGTGTATGATTGTGTTGATAGTTGTTATTGTTGTTTCAACTTGTGGGTTTTTTGGTGGTCTATGCAAGAATGGTCTAACGTCTATATTTGTATCTTTGTATTCTATATATGTCAACTGAAATTTTTCTTCTATATCTAACATGTGTGTCACTTCATGTTCTATTTGTGCTTGTTCTGGTGGCTGTCTTAAGGTTTCGTTCCCCTCTGATTGTTTAATTGATGCGTGTTCTTTGTTTGTTTGCTCTGGGATGTTTGAGTCCATTACTGTATATTCTTCTTCTTCTGATTGCACATTAGTTTGTTCCAGTATTTGTTGTACTTGTTGTTTGATGTTTTCTAATTCTGACTGGGGTATCCTGTTATTTTTTATTATTACACGGATCTGATCAGCTAGTCGTTGTTCTGTTAAAAATTTTAATTCTGGGTATCTGGTAATAAATGCTGTGTATACTTGTGATCTGTATCCCATTGTGTTGGTTCCTAAGTTTGTTGCTTGGTAATAACAGAACATGAGGTGTCAGTTAACTTCATCTGACCATCTCATCCTCTGCCATTGTTTTCCTTCTAGAGTGGTTGCAGGAAACATATCGTGCAAAACACCTCTATTTGGATTTAAATCTTTTGCCATGTGGCTAGCAGTGTCGTTACCATTGTGGACGGGCATAGGGTTCAAGCGTCATCCCCAACCATGACAGCACTTGTCCGAAGCTTCATTAGTTCTGTCCTGAACCAACTTATCACACTAAAAGGGGGGTTAGCCCTATTAGTGGTTTGTTCTTTTCGTCGCCTTTTACGACTGGCAGAACATACCGGAGGCCTATTCTTTTCCCGAGCCTCCACTGGGTTTATTATTATTATTATTATTATTATTATTATTATTATTTTGTTTGTGTGTTTCGCTATTCTTAGGGCTTTGTTATTATTACAGATGAGCACATATAGAACTTCATGCCTGAACCACAGCAGCAATAGTCGGTGTCCACAAGATGTGACCTTTCAAACCTGGTGTCATTTGACTGCACAGCAGCAGTAGGTACCAGATCTTGAGTCTCAGCCAAATGCTGCTGCATACTACAATTTGACTGCAAGTTGATCTAAGTGTGTGAATGTAGGCCTAGCACCTCACAGTGACTTTAATGCAGTTATTGAAGTACTAGAGTGCAGTATTTGTGGTGTGAGTGGGTCTATCTGAGTAATATGACAACTGAATAAAACCCATCACATACTCCTATTAACATTGAAAAGTTAAAGGGTGGGATATCAGTTGATGATATGTGTAGAGAGGCAGTGCTTGAGTTAAATCAGAAGTTGTGGTCATATAAATTAAACATTCAAGTCTGCTGAATTCAAACAACCTGCATTATGCTTTACTGATTGCGGCAGACAGACACAGTTTCTGGTGTCCCTCTATTAGAGCTACATATTGTGACTATATTGACTATTCATGTGTACGCAGTGCAGACATAAATTAATTAGAACAGTGTATAAATGCCTGTGTTCATCCAACACCAAGATGTGTGTCTGAAAGCTCTATAAGCATAAAATCTGTGGAGACTCAATTTTCTGAAGGAATACCTATGTATGCAATAGTACTTATAGACCTGAATACAATTCAGGCAGAATTCAAGGAATAAAGAAAAGAATTATTTGGACAATACTGAAAAAACTGACTGATTGCGTGTATATATGTATAAACAACATAAAAAGGTTCTACAAAGAACAACTTTACTTTGTAAGATGGCAAGAACTATGCCCCTTACATGAAGTCATTAAAGATCACTTAACTCACGTTGAGCGAACAGTAGGGCTGAACAAAATGACTGACAAGGCACAATACGTCTTGCAGAGGGTATAGTATGGACGTATTGGAATAATTAATGTCGGGTGGTGGTTTTAAAGTAATTCACATGACATGAAAACTTTGTGGAAACGAGTCGATTTACTGGACGCTAGTTTACCCCAGGGAAGTATTTAGAGTTGACCATGGCCAGCTGGGGAACTGCGAAGGGAAGCGACAATAGGCTACTTAGGGCAGCTCAAGCTCTGAGAAAGTGGTAACGCGGCGCGGTCTCCAGCCGCCTTAAGATGAGTGACAGCATGGGTGGTTGACCCCAACCCCATGCTGGTGTACCGGGAAGCAGACAGAGAACTTGTACGCCTGTTGATAAATGTCCGCCGTCCCTTTTTCAGGGAAACATTCGAGAAAGCTGCGCAAAGCTACGGTGGAGCGGTCAACAGAGGTCAAAATATGCATGTTGGTGACTATAGCAACTTCACGCTGAATTCATGGTCTGCAGAGTCTGAAGTAAATCAGGTGAAGAGCGACAGAATGAAATATGCCGGCCTCCGATGGGAACGTAGGACCGAGGAATTTGAAGTACTCTCCTGGGAGTCAAAATTCCGAAAAAATTGGTGTTTGTGCAGACACTAACCTTGATGGGTGGCCTGGGAGGAGCTAAATAACAGAAGTTGAGAGGAAGGGAAATTTTGTGGGAATTTGTTCACTTCCCAGAGCAGGCATTGGTCGGCGCTGGGAAGCGACGCATAATTAACGCGACTTGCGCTGCAATTGGCGTAAGTGATTTTGCTGGATGGGAAACCGAGGCGAAGAGCGGACTGTGAGAAGTCTCCGTAGAGTTCTTCCGTTCCCAGCTTGCCTAAAGTGCGGACGTGGCGTTCTTTACTCAGCTTGCCTGAGAAAGAGTGAACATCTCTGCAGTTTAGGACTTAGCAAATGGAACGATTGAGCATGGAGATAGAAAGCTATGTACTGAGCAAGATAGCTAGGAGTGAATAGACGAGCGCAGCCTTGCAGCACCACGAGGTCGGCCGACACCCACACAACGACGCCGCTCCGCCACGCTGTATTCGGTGATATTGCGCCCGCTCCGGTCACTGATTAATTTGTTGGATCACGTTGGCAAAGTTTCCACGAGGGTTTCATGGGTCGTGTATTGTAGAATTCTTCTCGCACTTCGCATTACGCCTGGGTCAGTCGATAGGAATTACTTTTGAGTTATCGCGCTTTACTCCAGGCAAACGCAATTGAAGGTCGGGAGTTAAAATAAATTCGTGCTTATCGACTACATCTGTTTTCAATCAAGTAGTTGAAATCCCAAGTCACTTTCTTAATTAATTTTATGTTCAACATTTGCATCTGGTGTTCAATACCTGGATATAACATCAATGTGCACCCCTTTTTAATTAAAAGTGATCAATTCTGAATAAATTAATGTCAACACTGCCACCGCAGTGGAATCAGGAGTCACAGGGCCATATTACTTTTTTGCGTTATCCGAAATTGCGGCAGTTTTGCACTCTCTGTTGATCTGTTAGTCAATTAGTTGGGGTGAACACACGCCAAAACCAGCAGCTAAGTGACGGGTGGGGTGTTACAACTTATGTGTTTCTACTCCCACCCTGCAATAACGTTCATAGTGAAAGGATTAGGGTCTTCTACAAAGAAAAACACTGAGATAAGTACTTTAAACATAGCTGCGCTACAGCAACGGATTCACGTAATCAGATTAAGAGCAGCCGACCAGTTGCAAAGGATAAAGTAATCTTTACCTAGGTTTCAATAGATATAAATCTATCTTCTTCAGAAGACGGCCTGGGGACAATGAACATCGTATTTATATTAAGGTATGAAACATGAGTCAAGAATAAAGTTTGACATATATTAGGAAAATATTGTATTATAAGATGTGAGAAGGATTCATGGTACTTACAGTATTACATTAACATGAAGCGATAGGTCCTTATCGTTTTTACAAACATCTGCATAGTTTCACTAGTCAAATAAAATATAGCCCTCAGAACAGGGTTTGTCAGACAAATAAAATAGGTACATGGAAGTTGGAGAGCGCATAAGCGACTGAGTAAAATCGGCCAGCGTAGTAGCACTGCGGCCAGGGCAGGTGGCGCTCAGGTCGCGAACTATGTGCCGATTGGCGTACTGAAGTAACATTTGAAATATCTATATTAAATGCGTTCTTAAATAGAGTGACAATAAATAAAATGGAAAACATTTAACACTCCCGTTATGACATTGTGGGAGGTATAGGAACAATAACGTAGATACATACATCAAAACGACAGGTGGCGCTTCCGCCGTGAGTTACATGCAGTGGCCTATACAGCCAGAATATAAAAGTTATATTACCATATTAGTGAAGCACATAGAACGTATATAAGTCAAAACTTTAAGAACAATCAGTAATGGCTCTTAAGACATAAATTACGAAACCTGGTCCACAATCCAGTTACTACATATTATAGAATAAGAGAAAATTACATGAGGGCCGCTGTAGTGGCAGCCATACATCGTGAGAAGAACACATTATATAAAAGGTAGTGAACTGAAAGATTTGAAAGTGCATTATAGCTTCCTGAGGAAATAGACTACTGAGGTTACTAGCATTAATGTTATATATTAAACAGTACGGGTTTGAAGCCTTCGAAAAATTGTCTACAGGCAAGGTGCAACTGATCATTCAGTATATTGCCGTCTTTGAGCTCTAGATGTTTAAAAATAAATAGCTCTTCCCACAGATCTAGTCTCCGTCCTTTGACCTGTCTGTGTAGGATAACCGTGTCTTCTAACTGTTTAGGCGTATGGCCGGTTATCAAGAGGTGTTCAGCAAAAGTAGAGTTGCGAATATTCGTTCCTTTTTTACCTAATAGATGTTCTTTATATCGTGTTTTCACAGCTCTGCCAGTTTGACCAATATAATATGAGGGGCAGTTATTACAGGTTAGCTTGTAAATACCTGAATTAGAAAACCAATCGCTGGCAATCTCTACTGACTGTACAAGATTTCTTTTTAAACTGTTATCTGTTAAGAAGGAGACGTTACAGTTATATTTTTTATTTAGAAGACGTTTAATCCTATACGATAAGTTACCCAAGAAAGGGATGGAAATAAATTTTTTAGTTTCTGTGGTATCCGTGGGGAGATTATTTCTCAAAGTCGAACATTTTTGGGAAATTTTCTTATTGAGCAGGTAATCGATCATATTCTGGTTGTACCCATTATTAACCGCAATCGCTTTGATGACATTCAATTCCTTTTTTTGATCTGCAGGTGATAAAGGAGTGGTTACCATTCGGTGAATGGCGGAATGAAAAAATGCCAATTTATGAGCTTTTGGATGAGTTGAGTCAGCAGGAATGACATTATCTGAATATGTTTCCTTGCGGAAGATATTAAAATGGAAGGAATTATCTTCTATAGAAATTGTTAAATCGAGAAAATTAAGTTCACGTTTATCATTTTGAAGTTCTTTTGTGAAGGAAATTTTTTCATGTAAACTGTTGAAAGTATTAAAGAGAAGCTCTAACTCATGATCAGTGCCATCAAAAGCAATGAAAATGTCATCAACATACCGTGCATAGTAGCGGATTTTGTGGCGTAATTCTGAACTTGAATTGAAGAACGTTGTTTCCAGGGCGTCGATGAAAACCTCTGCTAGAATACCGGCGAGGGGGCTACCCATTGCTAGACCATCTGGCTGTACATACATAGAAGATAATTCCTTCCATTTTAATATCTTCCGCAAGGAAACATATTCAGATAATGTCATTCCTACTGACTCAACTCATCCAAAAGCTCATAAATTGGCATTTTTTCATTCCGCCATTCACCGAATGGTAACCACTCCTTTATCACCTGCAGATCAAAAAAAGGAATTGAATGTCATCAAAGCGATTGCGGTTAATAATGGGTACAACCAGAATATGATCGATTACCTGCTCAATAAGAAAATTTCCCAAAAATGTTCGACTTTGAGAAATAATCTCCCCACGGATACCACAGAAACTAAAAATTTTATTTCCATCCCTTTCTTGGGTAACTTATCGTATAGGATTAAACGTCTTCTAAATAAAAAATATAACTGTAAGGTCTCCTTCTCTACAGATAACAGTTTAAAAAGAAATCTTGTACAGTCAGTAGAGATTGCCAGCGATTGGTTTTCTAATTCAGGTATTTACAAGCTAACCTGTAATAACTGCCCCTCATATTATATTGGTCAAACTGGCAGAGCTGTGAAAACACGATATAAAGAACATCTATTAGGTAAAAAAGGAACGAATATTCGCAACTCTACTTTTGCTGAACACCTCTTGATAACCGGCCACACGCCTAAACAGTTAGAAGACACGGTTATCCTACACAGACAGGTCAAAGGACGGAGACTAGATCTGTGGGAAGAGCTATTTATTTTTAAACATCTAGAGCTCAAAGACGGCAATATACTGAATGATCAGTTGCACCTTGCCTGTAGACAATTTTTCGAAGGCTTCAAACCCGTACTGTTTAATATATAACATTAATGCTAGTAACCTCAGTAGTCTATTTCCTCAGGAAGCTATAATGCACTTTCAAATCTTTCAGTTCACTACCTTTTATATAATGTGTTCTTCTCACGATGTATGGCTGCCACTACAGCGGCCCTCATGTAATTTTCTCTTATTCTATAATATGTAGTAACTGGATTGTGGACCAGGTTTCGTAATTTATGTCTTAAGAGCCATTACTGATTGTTCTTAAAGTTTTGACTTATATACGTTCTATGTGCTTCACTAATATGGTAATATAACTTTTATATTCTGGCTGTATAGGCCACTGCATGTAACTCACGGCGGAAGCGCCACCTGTCGTTTTGATGTATGTATCTACGTTATTGTTCCTATACCTCCCACAATGTCATAACGGGAGTGTTAAATGTTTTCCATTTTATTTATTGTCACTCTATTTAAGAACGCATTTAATATAGATATTTCAAATGTTACTTCAGTACGCCAATCGGCACATAGTTCGCGACCTGAGCGCCACCTGCCCTGGCCGCAGTGCTACTACGCTGGCCGATTTTACTCAGTCGCTTATGCGCTCTCCAACTTCCATGTACCTATTTTATTTGTCTGACAAACCCTGTTCTGAGGGCTATATTTTATTTGACTAGTGAAACTATGCAGATGTTTGTAAAAACGATAAGGACCTATCGCTTCATGTTAATGTAATACTGTAAGTACCATGAAACCTTCTCACATCTTATAATACAATATTTTCCTAATATATGTTAAACTTTATTCTTGACTCATCTAGAGGGTTGGATCCCCTCCTTCGAAAGCGTCTGATTGCAAAGCCTGGGCTACTCTCAGGGTGGAATCTCCGTCTTCGAAGATTGTGTGTGTGTGTGTGTGTCTGTCTGCCCGCTGCTGTCGCTGTTCGTTCGTTCGTCCGTCCGTCCGCCTGCTGGCTGTCCATCGCCGTCGTCGTAACCGCTGCCGCCGCCGCCGCCGCCGCCGCCGCCGCCTGCTGTTCGTCCGTCTGTTCGCCGCCGACGCCGACGCCGACGCCGCCTGCTGTTCGCCGCTGCCCATCGCCGACGCCGACGCCGCCTGCTGCACGTCCGTCTGTCCGTCGCCGTTCGTCTGCAATGAGTACTCCCACCTCCACCGTCATCTACACCTCCCCCTCCCCCTCTCCCACAGTCACTTCCTGGAGTGCCGCCTCTGGCCTCCCTCCTTCCACCTCCCCTTCCCTTCCTCCACTTACCCACCCCCCTATCTCCTCCCCTGCTGTATACCCACACCTCTACACCCTTCCTCCTGCCTCCACACCCTCAACAGCTCCCACTACTACCCCCGCCCTCACGTACGCCTCTGTTGCCGCCTCTGCTGCCGCCCCTCAGGTGGTTGGCTTCCCCTCTCTCACCGACCCCGTCGCTTCGTCTTCTGCATCTCCCGCACGCATCACGTTGCGCCGAGCCACCATCGCCACCACTGAACCAGCTGCTTCTCCCGGTGCCTCCACTACGCCACAGGGATCTGCCACCCGCCACCTCCCTCTCCTCCCCGTCCCTCTCCCCTCCTCCCAGCCTCCAGTCTCCAAAAAACCCCAAAAGCGCGTCCTTACCGACTCTGCTCCCGCCACTTCCCACAAAAAATCGACGCCACCTCCCCCTCCCCCTGCCGTCACCATGGACACCACCCCTCCTCCTGCCACCCCTACCTTGGCCCCTACCCTCCACACCTTTGTCCTGTCCACTCCCGATCCTAAGTTCCTCGACGCTCGTACCCTCACCAAGGAAATACGAAAGTACTTACCTGGTGCTCCCATCTCCCAACTCATTCCCCGCAGGGACTCAGTCCTTATCAAGTCCCCGTCCCCATCATTTCACACAGACCTCCTGCGAAAACTCCCACGAGTTATGTTTGGCCCCCACGCCTCTCTGACACCCTTCCTTTCCGCTTCCACTCCTCGTCAGCCCCAGCCTCCCCGTCGCCCCCCCACCTACACCGCTGTGATCACCAAGCTCAGCCCGGTGATCACAGAGGATGAAGTGTTGGTAGAACTGAACTCCCACCCGGACTTGGAAATCCGCTCTGCTCGCCGTATCCACAATGCCTCTGGTCCCACCTACCTCATGCGGGTCTTCTCAGAGTCCGCCCCGTCCATAGACCATCTCCTCACCCAGGGTGCCCTGATATACCACCGTCGGCACCCTGTTGAATCCTCCAAATCCCCTCCCCAATCCTACCGTTGCCAACGGTGCCTGATGTACAATGACCACCTGACTCCCGACTGCAAAAACCCCCCCACCTGTCCCCATTGCAAGGCCTCCCACTTTCTCAAGAACTGCCCCAACCTCGCTGCTCCTCCTTCCTGTAATACCTGCAATGGCCCCCATCCCACATACTCCCACAAGTGTAAAGCTAAACCCCCTCCAGCCACCCCTGAACTTACAGTACCAGTTCGTCCCGTCGATCCTCCTGTCCATCCTAACAATTCCCTCCGTCCACCCCCCACGGCCGAGGACATCATCCGGTTCATTACCGTTGTACTCCAAAACATTCACCCTTTCCAGCGCCCGCACACCTTCCAACAAATATCCCTTGCTGCTCGCTCTGTTTTCCACCTGAACACCTTCGCCACTTACTCCCACAACCAAGCCCACTTCACCTTCACCCGCCTCGACACCCTAGTTTAAGTCTCTTCCCTTCCCTCTCTTCCCCCCTCCTTCCCGTCATGGCGCGGCACGAGTCTCGCATCCTCTTCCAGAACATTCGCTCCTTCCGCTCCAACAAATACCTCCTCATGCACACCCTCTCCCACCACCAGGTCGACACCTTCCTCTTGAACGAAACCTTTCTCCAGCCCCACCATTCTATCCGCTCCTCCCCCTATATCCTCCACCGCACTGATGCTCCTGGTCCTCGTGCGCAGGGTGGAGTCGCGATTGGCCACCTTAAGCATATCCCCGTCCGGCCACAACCTCTCCTCAATGACCCCACTGAACACCTTATCCTTAGCGTCTTCTTCCCCTCCCTCACCATTACCTGTGCCACCATCTATGTCCGCTCCACTGCTCCTCTTCCTTATGACTTCATCTCACACATTGACCACACCTTCTCCACCTATGTGATTGCCGCCGACCTCAACGTCCATAGCCGCACTCCTGCTGCCCTTCGGCGGTGGCATCAGTTCCTCTCCACAATCCAGGGTGACCTTGTTCCCATTCCCCAGCACACCCGACCCGAAAGTAACACCACCCCCGATGTTGTCATTGCCTCCGCCAACCTCCTTGGGCGTATCACTGTCGCCGTCCTTGACCCCACAGGTAGCGATCACCTCCCTGTCCTTCTCACCATAACGTCTGCAAACCGCCCCCCTCCAGCTCCGCAACCTGCACCCCCTCCCAAGGTCGTCCATGACTATCGCCGTGCCAACTGGGATGCCTACCGGGACTCCATCTCCACCCAGGTCGAAAGCCACCCTCTTACCTATCGCCATCCTGACGACATCATCCGCGCCTCGTCCTTCCTTCAGATGGTAATTACTGACGCCGTGGAGGCCCATGTTCCTACTAAAACCATCCACCCACACCGTCCCACTCTCCCTCTGCGGGCTGTCCTCCTCCTCCGTGAATCCCGCCGCCTCTATCGCTCCTTCCTCCGCACTCGTGACAGGGATACACTCCAACGCCACCGGCAAATACAGCGACACGTACGGAACCTTATTACAGCAACGAAACGCCGGGACTGGCGCCAGACCTGCACACGACTCAATGCCACCCTCCCTATCAACTCCTCCAAGTACTGGTCTGCCTTCCATCGTCTTACTGGTTCCCTTTCCGCTCCCCACTACCCCCTTCTCCATAACGATCGCCCCCTTCCAGACAACCTCAGTAAGGCCAACCACTTTGCTTCCCACCTTTCCGAGGTCTTCTCCATCCCCGATGATCCCCACTTTGATTATTCTCTTTTCCCCACCGTCATGGAACGTGCTGATACCTCAGTCGCTCCACTTGCTCCTAGTCTCCAGTACTTGGGACAGTTGCCCCCCTCCGACATCAACACTCCCATCACAGCACAAGACATTAAACTTCTCCTCCAGTCCAAACGCAACACGGCCCCTGGTCACGACTGTGTCACCTACCGTCACCTTCGAGAAAGCCCCTATTCCTTCCTAACTGTCCTCGCCCATCTCTATAATGTCATCCTCTCTACTGGCTTCTACCCTGACCTGTGGAAGACCTCCCGCGTCCTCCTCTTCCTCAAACCCAACAAACCCCCTTCTGCCGCCTCTTCCTATCGTCCCATCTGCCTCACCTCCGTCTTCAGTAAGGTCCTTGAATCCATCCTCTCCCACCGTATCCATCGGCACCTTGCTCAACACCACCTCCTCCCCCTTACCCAGTGTGGCTTCCGACCCTCCTTCTCTGCTGACGACCAACTCCTCAACCTTGTTCACCTTCTGTCCCTCCAGCTCAACTCCCGTCGCTCCGCCATTTTTGTTTCCCTTGACCTCCAAAATGCCTATGACCGTGTATGGCATCCCGGTCTCCTCTTTAAACTCCAAACCTACGCCCTGCCTATCAATTTTGTCCGTCTGGTCGCTTCCTTCCTCTCGCACCGTCCTTCCTATGTCACCCTCCACAACACCAACTCCCGTCTCTTTTATCCCACGGCTGGCGTCCCCCAGGGTTCTGTCCTCTCCCCTCTCCTTTATCTCTTGTATACAGCTGATATGCCCAAGCCACCCCCACCAGTTCACCTTCTCCAATATGCTGATGACACCGCCTTCCTGGCTCTCTATCCTACCCTTCAACGGTCTCAACGTACCCTCCAAACCCACCTTAACCAGTTCACCACTTGGTGTAACCAGTGGCTCCTCTGTCTGAACCCCTCCAAAACCCAGGCAATCATCATAGGCCGTACCACTCGCTCCTTTCGCCTCCAAGATTTCTACCTCACCCTTTATGGTCGTCCTATCCAACTCACCCCCACCCTGAAATACCTTGGCCTCACCCTTGACCGACACCTCACCTGGACCCCTCATCTCCTGACCATCCAGCAGAAAGCCCATTCCCGCCTCCGCCTGCTGAAACTCCTGTCCGGCCGGACATGGGGATTGCATCCTTCTACCATCCTCCACACCTACAAATCCCTCATCCGTCCTATCCTCTGTTATGCCAGCGTCGCCTGGATCTCCGCCCCCACCCGCTTTTACAAGGCTCTCCAAATCCTTGAACGCCATGCGCTCCGCCTTGCCTTCCGTATCCGCCTTCCTTCCCCCACACGGCTCCTGTATGAACTGATCCCCTTCCCCCACCTCCTCTTGTTCCTCCAACATCTCCGCATCCTTTACATTGTTCGCAGGGTTGATCCCCCCCACCCTCTGGTTTCCTCCTTCCTCTCCACCCCTCGCCCGTTGCCGCGCCTCTATCGCTGTATCCCTCCCTCTCTCCACCTCCACACCCTCCATCTCCTTCATCAGGGCAATTTCCAACGCCTCCCCCTCCCGGATGACGAACTTCGCCGTGACATATACCCTTCCTTCCAACTATAACCCGGCCTTGTTCCCCCCCCCCCCCCATCCCCAGGGCCCCCTTCTCCTCTTTCCTCCTTCTCCCAGAGCGGATTTTCCTCCATCCCCCCCTCCCCTGAGACCCTGCACCCCATACTTGCCTCTCTCCTTCCCACATCCCTCCCTACCTGGCCCTCTTCCGAGCGCCCCCCATTCCCCTCGCCCATCTCTTCCCCTCCCTCCCTTCTTCAGGTCTCCCTCATCTCCTTGAACCTGGCAGATCCTCTGTATTGATCATCATCAGTGTGCCACGTCAGTGTTGTTTCGTGCTGTTTCTCGTGTGCGTCCAGAGGTGTGATTTTAATTGTGTACTGCCTTGAGGTTCGCCGTCAGTGTTACGTTGTGTGCTATGCCATCCGTCAACACCTTTATGCTCCAGTCATACTGTGCCTTGTGCTCTTTTAATCGTCGCAGAGTGTGGCTTTTTGTGTGTGCTACTTTTAAACAGTTTTTTTTTTTTATCTCCATTTTACAGTCACCCCGTTTTTTGTATATTGCCTTCCATGATGTTCTCCCTTTTTTATATCTATGTTCGCCTTCTTCTCTCCTTTGCTGTTTTTAAATGTCTCCTATTGTTTTGTTTTATGTCTTTCGGCTGAAGAGCAGCGCATATGCTGCTGCCAGCCCGCCCCGATGGGGAATTGAAATACAATAAAGAAAAAAAGACAAAAAAAAAAAAAAAACTTGACTCATTTCTCCTCCAGTCCAAACGCAACACGGCCCCTGGTCACGACTGTGTCACCTACCGTCACCTTCGAGAAAGCCCCTATTCCTTCCTAACTGTCCTCGCCCATCTCTATAATGTCATCCTCTCTACTGGCTTCTACCCTGACCTGTGGAAGACCTCCCGCATCCTCCTATTCCTCAAACCCAACAAACCCCCTTCTGCCGTCTCTTCCTATCGTCCCATCTGCCTCACCTCCGTCTTCAGTAAGGTCTTTGAATCCATCGGCACCTTGCTCAACACCACCTCCTCCCCCTTACCTAGTGTGGCTTCCGACCCTCCTTCTCTGCTGACGACCAACTCCTCAACCTTGTTCACCTTCTGTCCCTCCAGCTCAACTCCCGTCGCTCCGCAATTTTTGTTTCCCTTGACCTCCAAAATGCCTATGACCGTGTATGGCATCCCGGTCTCCTCTTTAAACTCCAAACCTACGCCCTGCCTATCAATTTTGTCCGTCTGGTCGCTTCCTTCCTCTCGCATTGTCCTTCCTATGTCACCCTCCACAACACCAACTCCCGTATCTTTTATCCCACGGCTGGCGTCCCCCAGGGTTGTGTCCTCTCCCCTCTCCTTTATCTCTTGTATACAGCTGATATGCCCAAGCCACCCCCACCAGTCCACCTTCTCCAATATGCTGATGACACCGCCTTCCTGGCTCTCTATCCTACCCTTCAACGGTCTCAACGTACCCTCCAAACCCACCTTAACCAGTTCACCACTTGGTGTAACCAGTGGCTCCTCCGTCTCAACCCCTCCAAAACCCAGGCAATCATCATAGGCTGCACCACTCGCTCCTTTCGCCTCCATGATTTCTACCTCATCCTTTATGGTCGTCCTATCCAACTCACCCCCACCCTGAAATACCTTGGCCTCACCCTTGACCGACACCTCACCTGGACCCCTCATCTCCTGACCATCCAGCAGAAAGCCCATTCCCGCCTCCGCCTGCTGAAACTCCTGTCCGGCCGGACATGGGGATTGCATCCTTCTACCATCCTCCACACCTACAAATCCCTCATCCGTCCTATCCTCTGTTATACCAGCGTCGCCTGGATCTCCGCCCCCACCCGCTTTTACAAGGCCCTCCAAATCCTTGAACGCCATGCGCTCCGCCTTGCCTTCCGTATCCGCCTTCCTTCCCCCACACGGCTCCTGTATGAACTGATCCCCTTCCCCCACCTCCTCTTGTTCCTCCAACATCTCCGCATCCTTTACATTGTTCGCAGGGTTGATCCCCCCCACCCTCTGGTTTCCTCCTTCCTCTCCACCCCCCGCCCGTTGCCGCGCTTCTATCGCTGTATCCCTCCCTCTCTCCACCTCCACACCCTCCATCTCCTTCATCAGGGCAATTTCCAACGCCTCCCCCTCCCGGATGACGAACTTCGCCGTGACATATACCCTTCCTTACAACTATAACCTGGCCTTGTTCCCTTCCCCCCCCCTCCCCAGGGTCCCCTTCTCCTCTTTCCTCCTTCTCCCAGAGCGGATTTTCCTCAATCCCCCGCTCCCCTGAGACCCTGCACCCCATACTTGCCTCGCTCCTTCCCACATCCCTCCCTACCTGGCCCTCTTCCGTGCGCCCCCCATTCCCCTCCCCCATCTCTTCCCCTCCCTCCCTTCTTCAGGTCTCCCTCATCTCCTTGAACCTGGCAGATCCTCTGTATTGATCATCATCAGTGTGCCACATCAGTGTTGTGTTTAGTGCTGTTTCTCGTGTGCATCAAGAGGTGTGATTTTAATTGTGTACTGCCTTGAGGTTCGCCGTCAGTGTTACGTTGTGTGCTATGCCATCCGTCAACACCTTTATGCTCCAGTCATACTGTGCCTTGTGTTCTTTTAATCGTCGCAGTGTGTGGCTTTTTGTGTGTGCTACTTTTAAACAGTTTTTTATCTCCATTTTACAGTCACCCCGTTTTTTTTCTTTGTCTATTGCCTTCCATGATGTTCTCCCTTTTTATATCTATGTTCGCCTTCTCTCCTTTGCTGTTTTTAAATGTCTTCTATTGTTTTGTTCTATGTCTTTCGGCTGAAGAGCAGCGCATATGCTGCTGCCAGCCCGCCCCGATGGGGAATTGAAATACAATACAGAAAAAAAAAAATCTTGACTCATGTTTCATACCTTAATATAAATTACGATGTTCATTGTCCCCAGGCCGTCTTCTGAAGAAGATAGATTTATATCTATTGAAACCTAGGTAAAGATTACTTTATCCTTTGCAACTGGTCGGCTGCTCTTAATCTGAACACTGAGATAACAAATTAAATTACACTTTATTGTCATCAACAATACATTTTTCAAAGTTATTTACAATAATTTTTTCAAATGATTATTCTTCATTCCCAAAAAGGGACTACTTACATGCTTAAATGTATCACACTTACGCAGTTCATTTTTTTAATACATGAATAGCAGCATCTGCTTGCAGAGATACATCATACTAACACTAATAGAGAGAGGAAGAGATTGAGTCTCCACTACTGGCCATTAAAATTGCTACACCAAGAAGAAATGCAGATGATAAACGGGTATTCATTGGACAAATATATTATACTAGAACTGACATATGATTACATTTTCACGCAATTTGGGTGCATAGATTCTGAGAAATCAGTACCCAGAACAACCACCTCTGGCCGTAATAACGGCCTTGATACGCCTGGGCATTGAGCCAAACACAGCTTGGATGGCGTGTACAGGTATAGCTGCCCATGCAGATTCAACACGATACCACAGACTGGCGTATTGTGACGAGCCTGTTGCTCGGCCACCATTGACCAGACGTTTTCAATTGATGAGAGATCTGGAGAATATGCTGGCCAGGGCAGCAGTCGAACATTTTCTTTATCCAGAAAGGCCCGTACAGGACCTGCAACATGCGGTCGTGCATTATCCTGCTGAAATGTAGGGTTTCGCAGGGATCGAATGAAGGGTAGAGCCACGGGTCGTAACACGTCTCAAATGTAACGTCTACTGTTCAAAGTGCTGTCAATGCGAACAAGAAGTGACCGAGACGTGTAACCAATGGCACACGCCGGGTGATACGCCAGTATGGCAATGACGAATGTAGGCTTCCAATGTGCGTTCACCGCGATGTCGCCAAACACGGATGCGACCATCATGATGCTGTAAACAGAACCTGCATTCATCCGAAAAAATGACGTTTTGCCATTCGTGCACCCAGGTTCGTCGTTGAGTACACCATCGCAGGCGCTCCTGTCTGTGATGCAGCGTCAAGGGTAACTGCAGCCATGGTCTCCGAGCTGATAGTCCGTGCTGCTGCAAACGTCGTCGAACTGTTCGTGCAGATGGTTGTTGTCTTGCAAACGTCCCCATCTGTTGACTTATGGATCGAGACGTGGCTGCACGATTCGTTACAGCCATGCGGATAAGATGCCTGTCATCTCGACTGCTAGTGATACGATGCCGTTGGGATCCAGCACGACGTTCTGTATTAC
Source organism: Schistocerca serialis cubense (assembly GCF_023864345.2). Classification (NCBI taxonomy): domain Eukaryota; kingdom Metazoa; phylum Arthropoda; class Insecta; order Orthoptera; family Acrididae; genus Schistocerca; species Schistocerca serialis. The sequence continues at coordinate 312,040,820 of NC_064640.1, forward strand.
CCTCCTGAACCCACCGATTCCATATTCTGCTAACAGTCATTGGATCTCGACCAACGCGAGCAGCAATGTCGCGATACGATGAACCGCAATCGAGATAGGCTACAATCCGACCTTTATCAAACTCGGAAACGTGATGGTACGCGTTTCTACTCCTTACACGAGGCATCACAACAACGTTTCACCAGGCAACGCCGGTCAACTACTGTTTGTGTATGAGAAATCGGTTGGAAACTTTCCTCATGTCAGCACGTTGTAGATGTCGCCACCGGCGCCAACCTTGTGTGAATGCTCTGAAAAGCTAATCATTTGCATATCACAGCATCTTCTTCCTGTTGGTTAAATTTCGCGTCTGTAGCACGTCATCTTCGTGGTGTAGCGATTTTAATGGCCAGTAGTGTATATACAGTATTTACACGACTAAGTGCAACTGAGTGCTGAGATTCGTCACATTAATACTACTATGGAATTTTTGGGTTTAATATTTGTAATGTATGTTGACTAGCAGCCACAGCTGATGAAGAAAGAACCACACATACATGCATTCACATACATATATACAAGCACATATAGTGTGCCAGAAAATGTGAAATGTGTACATAGTACACGTAACAATGATGTATACATCTTTCAAGTGCACATAGTGTGCAGTGATTCACATGCACACATACACACAAGTGTGACAAAGCTTCATCTATCACACACACACACTCAATCATTCTGAAGCGAACAGTGTGAGAATGGGATGGTGCCAATGCCATCCACACAGATGACATGTTTGTACATTTTGGTACAACAGCTGACTTTTTCAGTTGTACAGTAAGCACCTCATGGCCTCACAGCTAATCGACTACTTGGTGCACCATATGTGGAGATGCATCACCGCAATACAGACATTCTGCCGCGTGGGGTAGCCACGCGGTCTAGGGCAACTTGCCATGGTTCGCGCCACTCCCCTGTCAGGGGTTCAGATTCTCCCTCAGGCATGGGTGTGTGTGTGTTGTTCTTAGCGTAAGTTAGTTTAAGTTAGATTAAGTGGTGTGTAAGCCTAGAACCGATGACCTCAGCAGTTTGGTCCCATAGGAACTTACCACCACCACCACAGACACTCCCTGTAGTCTTGAATCGTAAGAACCTGTGAGGCTGCACAATGCACGCCGGCCGCTGTGGCCGAGCGGTTTTAGGCGCTTCAGTCCAGAACCGCACTGCTGCTACGGTCGCAGGTTCGAATCCTGCCTCAGGCATGGATGTGTGTGATGTCCTTAGGTTAGTTAGGTTTAAGTAGTTCTAAGTCTAGGGGACTGATGACCTCAGATATTAAGTTCCATAGTGCTTAGAGCCATTTGAACCATTTTTGCACAATGCACACCTTTAGCCTGTGTTTGTGTGGCACCTGCATCAACACGGTATGCATCCATTTTCGATCTGACCGCCAAAAACTCCACAATATGTGAGCCATTCACCTTGTTTCTCATCAGGCCGGTAACTTCCTTGTTCTGAGGTTTTATGCTGTGAGGATTATTGGCTGTCATATGCAAATGTATTGAATTCCTCGGAACTGCACCTATTTACTTCATATGGGTGACACCCTTTCACCTAGTAGATTAAACTCTCTGTACCCATATAAAGTAACTTGGGCTCAGCAAAGATTTGTTTTGCAAATCCATAATGAAATTGGTACATGTGGAGTTTGGAGAAGTCCAGACTGCATATACAAATATATATAGGTTTCGTAAACCCCATTGAAGATTTAGTCATGTCCACAGAGACGAGTCCTTCACTGAAGATTCTGCTCTGCTTAAAATCTTGCCTGCTTATGTAATCTCTTGCGCTATAACGCCCATCTCAGTGGTAAGCTAAGTGAATTTAACATTCTCTATGGTCTTGCCAAAAACTGAGATATTCATTAATTCATAAAAATATTTTTCTAAATCACAAATCGTAAGAGCCCTCTTTTCGGTATTATCATCAATGTATTCCTTCAACCAAGGACGCTATTTGAAGGAGATGCTGCAGCTGATTCTAACAAGTTACAGCACATATCGTTCTGTGAAAGTGGTGTGAGAGGCTGTGGGGTCACCTTCACAACACGCCGCAGGAGCGATAAAGCACTCAAAGTAAGCGCGTACAACGAAGGGACGTCGTTCATGGTGGTAGGTATTCTTAACATTAAGAACTTTTTTTTCCAAAGACAAGTTCCCACATTTACCAGTTCCTGGTTTAAGCAATCAATAAGATGTCTTTCTAAGTACTCATTCATAAAAAAAGAGTTGTGGCATCCACGACACAAATGTTTTACCCTATCATGTTTTGACAATTGGGTAGAAAGTAGGTGGGGGCATGTTCTTGATCCAGACATGGTGATGTATCTCGTCTTCAGAGAATAGCAGCAGCTCTGCCTGGCTTGTTTGGAAATGTAGAGGCGTCTGACTACTATATGCTTCACATCTCCTGGCTTGGTTATGTTTTTGTCTGCATCCAGCCCACAGACATGAACCAAACAATTAGGGTTCTGACTCTTCAATTTTAGTAGGTCTGGGATTGTGATGGGGAATGAGATACCATTGAAGTTATAATGCTCGCAGACGTTATATGTCTTATATATATCAATAAGGTATGCATTTTTCGGGTAATTTCTATCGCAAGTGACCATACGAAGCAATATTTATCACCATTTCAGAATTCCGGAAATTAGTACATACATTTTAGCAGTAACATCTTCGGGAAGACGGATGAAACTTGGTGCCCCATTAACTGGATCAAAAGCAAGGGAGCACATATAAAGGTACAGTGCATGGCTCAATGCCTTACCAGACCCACTTCCTTGCATAGTTTCTCACCTCTCTTTATGGTCTTCTCTTAGTCAGGGAGGAACCCAGCGGTCACACACCTTTGAGTACCCCAACTGATGGACAAGTGTGTCAGCACTCACAGACACGTCCAGTTGAGCATCAAGGTGTTTGATTGTGATGTATCAATCACCTCAAATAAGAGTGTCCACATGGTCCAACTTTGAGGAGTCACAGCTTTGTGCAGCTGACCGCACGCAGGAGATCGAACAAGTTGTGCGACCTTGCTGCGATGATGACAGAGACCTCGCCCAACAACTCACCGTGCTCTTGTTAAATGCCTTGTCTCCGCAAACATTCTGCAAGTGCCTATGAATATCTGTGATGCTCTGGTTTTCCGCCGAAAGTAACTCAATTACAGCTCTCTACTTGGAACGTACCTCCGTTATAGACGCCATTTTGAAGACTACGTGTAGCGCCGTCATCTATCAGTATTTCCTGAAACTGTAGGGGCCGAAGCAGGAGTATTCCGTGGCCTCCCACAACAAATTCCACATTTTTTTTTCAACCGAAATTGGCAGAGAAAAGAGTGTGTTGCATTACTTATCGAACACCCGTCGTATAAATATGTATATTTACAAATTGCTGTTGTTTCAAAGAAAATGCCTTCTGCATGCTGCACATCGAAATTTTTATTTTTATTTATGCACCCAGACGCGTTTCGCCTTTTTTACAAGGCATCTTCAGTGGATGTCCTGAAATATTACATGATTTGTCCTTTTTACACATAGGTTATAGTTTCAAATGTAGGTTATAGATTTAAAAACAGTTCGTTAACGTTTTTTTACGATATGGAAAGGTACTTACAGGTAATTTCTAATTCGCTGTATCGAAACAAACTGCTTTTTCTCATCTGGCAACCAGGTGGACATCTTACAGTCCACTTTCAGTTCACTGTTTTCGTCACACATCACTGTAAATGCCATCTTTTTAATACAGAGATACATTTGTTTTTCTAAGTGTTACCAACTGTTTTGTGAATGTGTGTGTGTGTGTGTGTGTGTGTGTGTGTGTGTGTGTGTGTATCAGAGAAAGAGAGAGATTTTTTTGTTATTCTTAAAAATAATAATAATTATTATTATTATATTTTCCTGTATATACCTATGAGAGGAATCAGATTTGAAACCATAACCTATGTGTAAAAAGGACAAATTATGTAATATTTCAGGACACCCACTGTAGATGCGAAACGCGTCTGGGTGCATAAATAAAAATAAAAATTTCGATGTGCAGCATGCAGAAGGTTTTTTCTTTGAAACAACTTCAGTTTATATACAGCTGCTGCGAAAATGGCCACTACAAGAAACGTGTTATGTATACTTACGTTCGCCCTCCTGCAAGTCACCTATTAGGAAAGCTATAGCTTCGTCGTCAAGCTGTAGTAACGCCATAATACTGTCCTGCTCACACATATGAATGAAAGACTTCAGATCACCTAGAGAAAAAGCATCTTATAAGTACTGTCTGCTGTATTATTTTAAATTAGGCGTTATACATAAATATGTATACTTACCTTGCTGGAGGAAAACCATACTTTGTTCATCAAAGGGCGGTGATGGTATATCATTGACGCCGAATAAAAGAGGACGCTTATCCACACCACCGCCATTAGCACTGCCAGACTGACACTTCATATTCGCACTATCGTAATCGACAGTGGTAATCTGACTGAAGAAGGTCTGTTCATACCAGCTTATTTACATCCAGTATCAGCATGCGTGTTCGATACTGCTCGTACTGATGATGCAATCATCAGCTTGCTCTTACCACTTTGTGTCCGTATTTCATCACCTTTAAACATGCTCCAAAAAAGATGTATGACTGCCCGGCGGTATTTTCACGCTACAGAAATAGTCAGTGTGCATACACTTAATTTCAGGAACTCAGATCACACCACAGGGTTCTTCTTTTCCACTATTCAGAGTCAGTGTATTCAGTATTGGCATCTGTTGCGCGTCCGCATAATCTCAGGAACTCGATCACGTCATGGTTCTCGCAACTGCGTTCTTGCAAGAGTGAGTTGTACCGTACATGGGAGCAGTGACTGCACTAAAGGCAGCCCGCGTACGGCTAAGTCGAATTGGAGAAAAGAGTTCACTTTACAGGTAAGGCGGATTTGCCGTGTACAGAGAGGCCCACAGTGATATATGGCAGCAGGCTGCCATAGACATTTAAAATACAGTATGCAGTGAATATGAGACTTGTTACAGTAGTCCTGAAAGACATTCACTCTTTTGACTGTTCCCATACATCCCTATACACTATAACAAATCTCCCTAACAGAGTGCCGGCCGAAGTGGCTGAGCGGTTCTAGGTGCTGCAGTCTGGAACCGCGAGACCGCTACTGTCGCAGGTTCGAATCCTGCCTCGGGCATGGATGTGTGTGATGTCCTTAGGTTAGTTAGGTTTAACTAGTTCTAAGTTCTAGGGGACTAATGACTTCAGAAGTTGAGTCCCATAGTGCTCAGAGCCATTTGAACCATTTTTGTGATACTCGTATGTTTGTAAGCTCTTTGTATGTATCAAAACAAGTGGTGCGTGGTAGAAATCTTCTCAGTGACAAATCTAAAGTGTTCAGTGAGAACAATATACGTGTGCAACAGTAAGAATGCAGTGGCAATGCATTTACATCTGTTGGATGAATATTATGAAAACAAACAATCCAAACCGACGTTTCACGTAAGTCACATGCAACGAAAATCTGGAACGCAACCATCTGTGTGTGGCGTGTTTATAAGTACGTATTATTTATATTTTAGGACAATTAATCTGTAAAAAACACACCACATGTCTGTCATAAAGACAGCGTATAAACCGTCTGAGAATGAATCACAACGATTCGAAACCGGTAACGGTACCCTTTGGATAAAGGAACTGAAAGTAAATTTGTGGCTGGTTGCTGTCCAAACACCATCAACATTTGTCTTCAAACAACAGCCACGATCTCCATCATGTCATCATATGACAAAATGGCAACAACCACAATCTAAGTGGGAAGAATGGCAGACAGATATCTTCTACTAACCCAAGCTAAACTGGAAAAATTTTAATGCATGACAACTGTTGTTTAAATTTGAGCTATTGCTTGTATGTTGTCCAGTGAACGATTTTGGAGATTTGCTGTTTCCCTGCACGCTGAATGTACATTTTACAAACAACTTTAGAGTATGTGACGGAAGATACTTGGGGAACAACTGCCTTTTCCCCTTCTTTCTTGATGGGAACTTGCAATATGAAAATATCTTTAATCGTAGTTTCTCCATACGATTAGTCAGACCCCAGTTTGGGACACACAGGTTTGCGTTTTCTGCTACTACTCTTGTAACACACAGTTACCTGCTAAATCTAAGACTCAATGCCTTTCTACCTTTGTATGATTTTTCCTTAACATAAAACAGTTAAATAGCATAATATCATGAATCCGGTAGCTAGAACGCAACGGATCCTACTCCAGAAATAAAAGAAAAAAAAAAGATACTAATTGGCTCTGGTTGCGTTGCCTGGTAATTGCTGGTCAAGCCTTATTTGCGTATGTTGCTAAGCCGTTCATTGCTGGTTTAGATTCTGGAAGGATTGAGGCGGCATTGGTGCGTAAATGGCTGGAATAGGCGCTGTGTGAACCACAGGAATGTGCTGTGTCACCATCTGTTTGAAGTTTTCTATCTGCCCTGTTGCTGTAGGAATTGTAACTGCACTCGCTGAATGAAGTTACTAATTTGCCAATGCTATGAAGGGCTCTGCAACGCTAGAGTGATGAATCCCTTTCAAATCTTATTAGTGACTGAGATCTAAGAGTCTCATACAAAACTTCGTCATTAAATGTCATGAATGAATTCATTTTTATGTTCTCATTGTCATACATTGTGACGCTGATCTGAAGGGTTTCACCAGTCGGAAAGTTATATGAGCACAGTACAGACATAATATTACGAATCTACATCTACATCTACATTGATACTCTGCAAATCACATTTAAGTACCTGGCAGAGGGTTCATCGAACCACCTTCACAATTCTCTGTTATTCCAATCTCGTATAGCACGCGGAAAGAATGAACACCTATATCTTTCCGTACGAGCTCTGATTTCCCTTATTTTATCTTGGTGGTCGTTCCTCCCTATGTAGGTCGGTGTCAACTAAATATTTTCGCATTCGGAGAAGAAAGTTGGTGACTGGAATTTCGTGAGGATATTCCGTCGCAACGAAAAACGCCTTTCATTTAATGATGTCCAGCCCAAATCCTGTATCATTTCTGTGACACTCTCTCCCATATTTCGCGATAATACAAAACGTGGTGCCTTTCTTTGAACTTTTTCGATGTACTAGGCAGTCTCCTTAGTAGATCTGTTACGTTTTCTAAGTGTCGTGCCAATAAAACGCAGTCTTTGGTTAGCCTTCCTCACAACATTTTCTATGTGTTCCTTCCAGTTTCAGTTGTTTGTAATTGTAATACCTAGGTATTTAGCTGAATTTACGGCTTTTAGATTAGACTGATATATCGTGTAACCGAAGTTTAACGATTTCCTTTTAGCACTCATGTGGATGACCTCACACTTTTCGTTATTTAGGGTCAACTGCCACTTTTCGCACCATTCAGATATCTTTTCTAAATCGTTCTGCAGTTTGTTTTGGCCTTCTGATGACTTTATTAGTCGATAAACGACAGCGTCATCTGCAAACAACCGAAGACGGCTGCTCAGATTGTCTCCAAATACGTTAATATAGATAAGGAACAGCAAAGGGCCTATAACACTACCTTGGGGAACGCCAGAAATCACTTCTGTTTTACACGATGACTTTCTGTCAGTTACTGCGAACTGTGACCTCTCTGACAGGAAATCATAAATCCAGTCACATAACTGAGACGATATTCCATAAGCACGCAATTTCACTACGAGCTGCTTGTGTGGTACAGTGTCAAAAGCTTTCTGGAAATCCAGAAATACGGAATCGATCTGAAATCCCTTGTCAATAGCACTCAACACTTCATGTCAATAAAGAGATAGTTGTGTTTCACAGGAACGATGTTTTCTAAACTCATGTTGACAGTGTCAATATACCGTTTTCTTCGAGGTAATTCATAATGTTCGAACACACTATATGTTCTAAAATTCTGGTGCATATCGACGTTAACGACATGGGCCTGTAATTTAGTGGATTACTCCCACTACCTTTCTTGAATATATATGTTGTATATGATTGTTAAGTATGGAGCTAATGCATCAGCATATTCCGAAAGGAACCTAAATGGTATACTGTCTGGACCAGAAGACTTGCTTTTATTAAGCGGTTTAAGTTGCTTCACTACTCCGAGGATATTTACTTCTACGTTACTCATGTTGGCAGCTGTTCTCGATTCGAATTCTGGAATATTTACTTCGTCTTCTTTTGTGAAGGCATCTCGGAAGGCTGTGTTTAGTAACTCTGCTTTGGCAGCACTGTCTTCGATAGTATCTCCATTGCTATCGTGCAGAGAGAGCATTGATTGTTTCTTGCTACTAACATACTTCACATACGACCAGAATCTCTTTGGATTTTCTGCCAGGTTTAGAGACAAAGTTTCGTTGTGGAAACTGTTATAGACATCTCGCATTGAAGTACGCGCTAAATTTTGAGCTTCTGTAAAAGATCGCCAATCTTGGGGATTTTGCGTCTGTTTAAATTTGGCATGTTTGTTTCGTTGTTTCTGCAACAGTGTTCTAACCCGTTTTGTGTACCAAGGAGGATCAGCTCCGTCGTTTGTTAATTTATTTGGTATAAATTTCTCACTTGCTGCCGATACTATTTCTTCGAATTTAAGCCACATCTGGTCTACACTTATATTATTAATTTGGAATGAGTGGAGATTGACTCTCAGGAGGCTGGCCGGTGTGGCCGTGCGGTTCTAGGCGCTTCAGTCTGGAACCGCCAGACTGCTACGGTCGCAGGTTCGAATCCTACCTCGGGCATGGATGTGTGTGATGTCCTTAGGTTAGTTAGGTTTAAGTAGTTCTACGTTCTAGGGGACTGATGACCTGTCTCTCAGGAAGGCGTCAAGTGAATTTTTATCTGCTTTTTTGAATAGGTATAATTTTTGCTTAATTTTCGAGGATTTGGGGATTACAGTATTCAATTTCGCTACGACATCCCTGTGTTCACTAATCCCTGAATCGGTTTTGATGCTCGTTATTAACTCAGAATTATTTGTTGCTAAGAGGTCAAGTGTGTTTTCACGACCGTTTACTATTCGCGTGGGCTCATGAACTAACTGGTCGAAATAATTTTCAGAGAATGAGTTTAGCACAATTTCGGATGATATTTTATGCGTACCTCCAGAATTAAACATGTATTTTCGCCAACATATCGAAGGTAAATTAAAGTCACCACCAACTATTAACGTATGAGTCGGGTACGTGTTTGAAATCAGACTCAAGTTTTCTTTGAACCTTTCAGCAACCAGCAACTGTATCATAATAAAATATATTCTAGACTTAAACGTAACTGTTTAAACATACTGGAGTAATGTTTGCCCACGTGAGTAAACCAATTCCACAACTAGTCATAAATAAGATGGGCTCTGTGTTGCGTCTCTGACCAGAAACTGCGGCGGCCGCTGTCCATGTCGAAGAATGAAGACGTCTTCTTGATCGGTGGTTCGGTGAAGGAGGAGTCGATGATGGCTAGCTGAACCTACAGACCAGTACAAGACGTGTTGCAGGGAAGTCCTCCCACAATGATGTAGGAATACAGTGACCACAATTATGGCGAAACTCTGTCCATGCATTACTTATGGACACTTTGTCATCAGACAGACCGTCATGCTGATTACTTCATCGACGAAAAGGCGTATTGATAACTTAGAAGATGAAGTAAACACAGAAGCCTATCACAACTAATCAGACAAGCCCCGTAGCTACTGGGGGCTGTGTTTCGTTCACGTGCGTAGCGCTACCATTGACGAGATCTACTACTCAGAAGTCAACTAATGTTCGGCACAAATTTTCATCTGCACTAGTTGATGGGTCCCTCACTAGTCACCATCCAAGGGGAGTGATAGAGTGACTAATACATGTAGACTGTCTCATGAGAGAAGGTATCTGTGAAACAGGTATCAGCCTTTGCATGTAGTTCTTATATGTTTCACAAATATCTTATAAAATATTAAAATGCATATAATGATGTATCTGGAATAGGAAAAGATCTAGGGAGCAGGTACGGTACTGGAAAACTTCTTAGGTGCAGATGTAAATTCGAAACATAGGTTGACGTCGCTGAACAGTAAGTTTAAGAACAAAACAATAAAGAGAGAGGGTACATATCATGAAGTAGGATACCGATAAGTAAAGGAAACTGTTTCAGGAAGAGTATATTATACTAAAGAAGAAAATTTAAACGAGACAGGCCAGTAGGCCATAATAGTTGCAGGAAAAAGAATAGTGAAAAAGTCATGGATGCTGACAGAATAATCAAGATTACAGGTGAAAGAAGAAACAACAAGCATGCAAAAATGAAAGCGAACATATTAGTATATGTTGCCTGGAAACTAAACGTTAGGAAGTGCAGATGAGCGGGAAAGTAGACGGGCTGAGAGAGAAATGTAAGAAAATGAAAAAATATGGTATTTAGGAAGAATTGCTGCTAAGTACATGACGAGAAACGCCATTTCGGACAAGTTAAAGCTGTGACCTGCGAAGTGTCGAGGCAGGTTAAAAATATATGGGAAGTCTATAGAATGCAAAGGTGCTCCCCATCAAAAATGCAAAGGGAAACTGATTTGCAGAGGACAGCGTTGCGGTACAGCTTTCCGACCCTAATTGAGCACCTAATTATTTGAACACAGCCATGTCTACTGGAGTTCATACAATATCAACCGAAATCAGTGGAACACTTGGGAAGGAGGAAATTACACTGACAGAAACAAATCGCAACACTAAACAGTAATTAATGTAGAGTAATGAAATTTCGGGAACACATTTGTCTAGGTAACATATTTAAACGACTAACATTGCAAGATTGCAGCTTAACTCATTGAAAAATGTGAAATGTTGGTACATTAATAACGGCTGTAACCGCGAGAATTTTGAATGCAAGCGTGGAAACGTGCATTCATTTGGTGTTCACGTGCCGGATATCAGATTATGGGATGGAGTTCCATGCCTGTTGCACTTGGTCGGTCAGTACACGGACACTTAATGCTGTTTGTAGATGACGTTGAAGGAGATGACGATGATGTCTCAGATGTGCTCGACAGGAGACAATCTGGTGATCGAGCAGGACAAGGCAACACGTCGACACACGGTGGAACATGTTGGATTACAACGGCGGTAGATGGGCGAGCGTTATCCTGTTGGAAAACACCCCCCGGAATGCTGTTCATGAATGGCAGCACAACAGGCCGAATCACCCGATTGACGCACAAATTTGTAGTCAAGGTGCGTGAGATAACCACGAGAGTGCTCCTGCTATCACACAAAATCGCACCCCAGACCATAACTCCGATGTAGGTCCAGCGCATCTAGCACGCAGACAGGTTAGTTGCAGAACCTGAAATGGCCTCCTTCTAACCAACACACCACCACCACTGGCACAGAAACAGAACCAGATTTCATCAGTAAGCATAACAGATTTCCACCCTTTCCTCCTATGAGCTCTCGCTTGACACCATTCAGGTCGCAAATGGCGGTGGTCTGGGGTCAGTGGAATGCACACTACAGGACGTCTGACTCGGAGCTGTCCTTGAAGTAACCCATTTGTAACAGTTCGTTGTGTAACTGTAATGCCAATTACTGCTCAAATTGCTGCTGCAGATGCAGTATGGTGCACCACGGCCATATACCAAACACGATGGTCTTTCCTCTCGGTAGTGTCACGTGCTCGTCCGGAGCCCGGTCTTCTAGCGACGGTACATTCATGTGACCACCTCTGCCAGCAGTCATGTGCACTCATTACATTCCCGCCAAGTCTGTCTGAAATATCGCAAAAACCGTTCAGCATCTCATAGACCCATTACACGGCCTCTTCCGGATTCAGTGAGGTGTTGATAATGGTGTCTATGTCGCCTTAGAGGCATTCTTGACTATCATCAACTCATCACGTCCAATCTCAAAAGTAACTAACGCTCTCGATCGTTACATCGTGTATTTATAAAGCAGACCTGGTTTGAATCCTCGTAGTGTCGTTACTAGCGCCGCTCTTATGTGACCGGCGTGAAGTTTTAATAAACTTCATCTTTCAGATGTAGAAACACATCTACCAACTTTTGTTTATGTCGAAAGAATCCGTCTTGATGTTGCGATATTTTTTTCCTTTCATCAATGTATTTCATCTGTTGCCCAGACTGTATGTTACATGATTACATGAGACGAACCATTAAATTTTCAGAAAAGCATTACCGTCTGCAATATCCCTCCCCTGACATAGTCGTTAACGCATAGGAGTACGGTTGGGGTCAGTTCTGGTCGCGGCAGTGAAATAAATTATGATCATGCGTGTATGGCTGGAAAGAGGAGGAAAACAAAGGTAGCGCCGACGCCGAGGTCTTTAGATACAAAGCACAAGCTCGAACTGGAAGAAGGTGGCATAGGAAATTAGGTTTATTCAAAGGAACTAACATTTCATTCGCTGTACGTAATTTGGAGACACTACGGCAAACCTAAATCATGTCAGACGTGGATTCGAACCTAGAAATGGGAGAGGAGTCGATGATTTGAAGCTCCTTATCACCTTACTGTAAACCAATGTCTTGATTTAAATATATAACCCCCTCGCAGTACTGAGCACTGTCCATGGTCTTCAGTCCCTCGGATTGGTCCTTGAACCTACCGCCCACTTAGTGGGGGTAGACTACATGCCGGCGCAGGGTTTCTCGCTATTCCCGTTCTCATAAACAACTCAGACAAGACACTGCACCGTAGAAGCACTCATTACAGCCGACTTACTCTTAAGACACGACACTCAGAGTTCAAAAAGATAAGGTACACAATGAGATGAAAGTTCAGAAAACTTTCCCGATGCGGAAGTAAGTTCTGCTTCAGGACAGACAAAGGTGAGAGAGAAGCGGGTCTGATGTTGTGCATACTATTGGGAAAAATGATTAAATAAGAAACGTGGCAAGTTTGTTGTATTTGAAGACCTACAGAATTCATTTAAAAACATAAAATGTATTAACGATTTGAAAATCCTGCCGAGAATAGGGATGATTGCTAAAGATAAATATGCTACTATGAACAACAGTAGTACAAAATCAAGAATCACAAGGTCATATAGGACAGTTGCATGACACGTCTACGGTTTACCAACACACTTAAGCTAGTATATAGAAGAAGTCATTAACGAGGAGAAAGGAAATTTCAGAAAAGAAAAGAGGGAAGAAAATCTTCCTGATGACTTAGTCTGAGATATGATATAGATAAGCTGGTTAACACAGAATTCGAATCAAGGGCTTATGACACAAAGAAGAAAGCAATAAAGTGCTGGAGAGAGATAATATCTAATTACAAATAAACAAAATTTGGAAATACAGAAAGGAAGAAGCGAAAGAAATCTGCCATCGAAGAAGAAATATCACGCAAGAAAAATATAACCAGGAGGAAATTAAAACAGATCCAAGTAGACGGAAATAGCCTCATGCATTACGTTTGAAATAAACATGACTATGGTAATTCAGATGAATGTATAAATAAAGCTTCCCTTCACTCGTAAAAACCTTCTTTTCAAAGTATGCATGATAACGTTCCGGAACCTACATATCTTTTATCACGATCTTGCATTTATGTATGTCTCTTATGTGATTTCTTACACCTGGTGTGGAAAGCAACGATATTATATAAAACATATATAAGATTAAAACAAAGATAGATATATTGCTAACAATACAGTCACTTTTTACTGATATGATATCTTAAAATTTCTCAGAAATAAAACAAATTATTTCATAGTTGGTAAAGTGCAACTTAGTTCCAAATTACGTCATGTAACCAACGTTACGTATACAGAGTGAACCAGAACTTCACCAAAAAACTTTCAGAGTTTGTTCAAGGATATCTTCCGACAGTCTTGGTTGTACGTTAACAGCGACACACAGAAGTATGTATACGTTTACTGTTGAACATTCGGCCGCTGTGTCCTTCGTGTGTAGGTTCACTGAATGCAATGGAACAGCGGCAGAAAGGCGCCACGTCGAGCTATTTCCGTAGGGACGGCACCCACATCATAGCAACTTTCCATTATCTGAGTATTATTGCATTACTTTGTATCGTGTGTTGCACGTTTTTGTTATTACCTACTACAGGCTTCTTCTCACTTGTGAACGTATTTTCGCAGAAGCAAGGGTTACTGCGGTAACATACCAAATGAATCATAATTACGTTATTACTCTGTAGCGACCCCTTATGATACCAAAATACTCTAGAAGATATCCCTGAAAAAATCTGAAAGTTTGTCTGTGGAGTTCTGAATGGAAGAGTCTACGGGTTCTAGAAAAAAGTTGTTTGGCGTATGCAGCAGAAGTTTCGCTGGGAACTCCTTAAACAACCCCCATAGATTCCCGATCTCTGCCCATGCGATTTTCGTATTTTTGGAACATTCGTGGCCATCGATTTGCTTCCGATGAAGAGGAGCGCGTCTGTCTACAATCTTGGTTCCGTAGGCAACCGCGAACACTTTTCCATGAAGGTACTGACCGCCTCGTCTCACAGTGGGATAAACATATAAACGGTTATGGCGGCTACTTTTGAAATAATAAACAGTTTACTTTCCTTTTTCCATCTGTCTCGTTTGTATCTAACTGTCCCTTATATGATGTACCACTACCACCTTATGTTGCTAAAGAAACGTGTGCATATTTTGACTTGTTCACATACACTACAATACTAGCTGAAATTTAAAAAAAAATGAATGTAGTCTCTCTAAACGGTGTTTCATTTCAACTTGAATGTTATATGCATTAATATGCAGTGAACTGCCAATACGATTGAGTTTGTGGGGATCAAGGTATGGTGATTTTATAAATAAGAAGAATAGTAAGAATATAAGGTAACAAATTTAATTTCCGGTTTATTCACTAGACGTACACTCATGTTCAGAAAAAAACGGACACCCTGAACGACTAGAGACAGGTCTTTCATATTCACAGGACATGTACATAAGTATGAGGGTGAGTCAAATGAAAACCTTAAATTTATAATAACAAATCGAAATTTCGCGCCGTTATCCTGTAAGTTGGCAAGCGTGCTACAAACAGCGTGCAGAATGGCCTGTAGGTGGCAGCATAGTGCAGATGCACACATACCGTCGCAGTATCAGTATAAAGATGGCCGCCTCACTTGCGACTTGCACCACGGAAGAACAGCGTTCAGTTATTTGCTTTTTGCGTAGTGAAGGTGTGAAACCTATTGAAATTCATCGACGAATAAAGGTTTAGTACAGTGATGCATTTTTGTCACAGCAGCAAGTCTACGAATGGAATAGGATGTTCGCAAATGGTGCGACTTCAGTGGAAGATGCTCCTCGTCCAGGTCAGGCACAATGAGTTGTGACTCCACAGAACATTGGAGCAGTTGAAGCCATAGTGAAGGAAAACCGCCGAGTGACACTGAATGACACTGCAGCGCGTTTACAGATTAGTCATGGGTCAGCACACTACATTGTGCATGATGTGCTCCAGTTTCACAAAGTGTCTGCAAGATGGGTGCCATAGCAGCTGACTCCGGAAATGAGAGAACGACGTGTTGATGCTTGTGAAGAACTTCTTCGGCGCTTTGAATGAGAAGGTGATGGCTTCCTTGCAAGAATCGTTACTGGGGACGAAACCTGGGTTCACTTCCACCAACCGGAAACGAAGAGAGCGAGCAAAGAATGGCACCATTCCTCATCACCAAAACCAAAGGAGTTTCGAACAGAATCATCAACAGGGAAGGTTATGCTGACTCTCTGCTGGGGCGAAAAAGGCGTCATTTTGGAGCATTACATGCCTAGAGGGACCACTGTCACCAGTGCATCATACACAGATCTCCTAAAAAATCATCTGCGGCCTGCAATCAAACCAAAGAAACGTGGATTGCAGTCAGCAGGCGTCCTTTTGCAACATGAAAATGCAAGGCCCCACATGCCCGTACAACAGTTGCAACAATCACAAACCTGCATTTTAAGTGACTTCCTCATCCACCATACTCACCATACCTTGCCCCGAGTGATTTCCGTGTGTTTGGACGAGCCGGGCGCGGTGGTCTAGCGGTTCAGGCGCTCAGTCCGGAACCGCGGGACTGCTACGGTCGCAGGTTCGAATCCTGCCTCGGGCATAGATGTGTGTGATGTCCTTAGGTTAGTTAGGTTTAAGTAGTTCTAAGTTCTAGGGGACTGATGACCACAGATGTTAAGTCCCATAGTGCTCAGAGCCATTTGAACCATTTTTGTGTTTGGACCACTTAAAGACGCAATGGGAGGAAAGAAGTTCCGTTCTGATGAAGAGGTACGACACGCGGTGCATGAGTGGTTGCGCGGACTACCAAAAGAATTTTTTCCTAAAGGAATTTACGCTCTTTGCAAGCGCTGGAGGACCTGTATTGAGCGTGGGGGAGAGTATGTTGAAAAGTGATACAGCTTTGTACCACTTCTGCACAATAAATAATATTCAAAAAAATATTTAAGGTTTTATTTGACTCACCCTCGTATATTCTGCAGAAATGATTAGCATTTTTGTCACCTGTGTTCAGCATGTGTCCTGTTGGATAGCAGGCATGGGGTCCGCCATGGGCCATGATAAAGTGGTCCGTGCGTGATGGCATCGTCGCGTATAAGGTACGAATGGCGTCCTCTGGTATAGCCATCCATCCTGCATTCACCTGGTTCCAAAGTTCATCTGTGGTGGTCAAAGCACTGCACCCGTCATTTCACCATGCACATTTTCGATTGGCGACAAGTTTGCTGATTTGGCGGGCCACGGCAATAGGTTGACATCCTGTGACATCAAGAAGGCACGTGTTCGTGTAGCAACACGTGGTCGTGGATTGTTTTGCAGAAAGAATATGGCTACGAGTCGCAGGATGTCTTCACATAGGTCACACTGGCCACAGTGCCTTGGACACGCACCAGCTGTGATTTGTGGCTGTACCCAGTAGCACCTCACATTGTAAGGTCTTTGAATTGGCACTGTATGTGTTATATCCTAGCCAGTAATGCCACCCGAGCCCGCTGCCAAAAGGTTGGCAGCATCAAAGTCCGGACTCCGTCCGCATAAGCAGCGCCAGCGAGACAGGAAATCGCCGCAAGTCTGCGCGCGCCACCGCTGGCTTCTGGTTTCTTAAGCGCTGGAGTCGCGAGCGCTAGGACAGTTCTGTATTCGCCGCTCAGTTGTATACTCGCCACCGAATTGTGTACTTGCTAGTCAGTTGTGTGTTCATCGCAGCAGAGTAGTTGTTTGTCGTCAGCCGACGCTGACCTAGCCGCTCCGACTCGAACTAGACAGATTTCTGTAGACACGGAGTTCACTACTGTGTTTCTGTATCTTCGTTAATAAAGATAAGTACCGACTTTTATCTAATCAGAGTGTTTGGGTTTTCATCTTTCTGTTCACTGTTCCAGCGGACCGGTCGGCCCGCTATTAAAAGTGTGGCGGTGACTTCGTAAGCCGTTTCTACAGCGAATTGTTTGTCGCTACGAACGCCGCCACAAAACGCGACGAGGGCTTCCGAACTCGTGTGCAGGGCTGGTTCAACTTGTTTCTGGTTATACTAATTATAGCGATAAAATTTTGGGGGCTGGTTTAATTTGTGTTCACTATGTCTGCCGAATTACAACAGTTGATCTTGTTACAGAGTCAGCAAATACAAAGTCTGGTGGAAGCAATCGCCAAACAAGCGGCTAATCCTCCAACACAAAAGGAACAAGCACAGGCAGCACCACCTTTCCGTGCTTTTGATGCATCAAGAGAAGAATGGCGAGAATATTTCGCGCAGTTGCAGGCGCACATGACAGTCTACAAAATCACGGGTACTGAGCGGCAGCTTTATTTAATTTCCACTGCAGGCGTGGAAGTCTATCGACTACTTTGTAAGTTGTTCCCGGAATCCAACCCAGAAGCTTTAGACTATGACGTTGTTGTTAACAAGCTTGCTGAGTATTTCGAGTCGCGAGTTCATGTGGCAGCAGCCAGATTCAAGTTCTTCAGATTAAAGAAACTGCCACATCAATCTAATAAACAGTGGTTAACAGATTTACGGGGCCTCACCCGTCAGTGCCGATTTAATTGTGTGTGTGGAGCTTCCTACAGTGATGTCATGTTACGAGACGCTATTACTCAAAACATTGCAGATTCTCGTATTCGTGCTGCTATCTTAAAGTTGCCTGACCCGTCATTAGAGACTGTGATGAACATCATTGAAGCCCAAGATACTTTTGACTATGCTGAGTGTGAGTTAGATCAGCCATGTATTTCTCAAATTGCCTGTGCTAAGCAAGTTATGTCACGCCCGCGGCCCCACCGGCAGAGTCAAACTGTAAACACTAGCCGGCCGCGTCATGTTAAACACATTCGTCAGCCGCGTGTGCAAAATGATAGAGTTAAGTCTTGCCCTAAGTGTGTTCTTGCTCATCCTCGTGAACGTTGCCCGTTAAGAAACGCGGTTTGTCACTTTTGTCAAAGGAAAGGACACATCCAGACTGTTTGTTTGCGTAAACGCAAGAACAATTCTAGTGCTGCCCAGCCCATGGATATTCATGTTCTTCAAAGCCAGCCCGCCCAGAAGGTCGCGTTTAAAGACTCTTCCACGGTTCGTGTGGGTAATAAACTTGTTCGCAATAAGCCACCCACCCAGCCCTCTGCTATGCGACCCAAGCGTAATTCAAACGCTGTAAAACGTAATGTACAGACTGCAAGTGAAGCGGGAGTTGTTGTTCCACCCGCCCAACCCACGAGTTGTCGTAAGCAGCGAACACGCGCTACACGCGCTGATTTTGTGTCTTCCGCCTCCACTGCACCGATCCAGCGACAGTGTAATAAACTATTTGTGAAGCTACGCATCCAGGATACGACCTTCAATTTTCAATTAGACACTGATGCGTCTGTGACTCTCATAAATAGTGCTACGTATGCGGCTATCGGCCGCCCTAAACTTTCAGCGGCAAAACATTCTTTGGCTACTTATAGTGGAGAACAAATTCCTGTGTTGGGTGTATGTAGCGTGCCAGCCACATTCCGTGGCAATACAAAAACAGTTTCATTCACAGTGCTCCGCGCTACAGACAGTGTAAACATTTTCGGATTAGACTGTTTTGACTTGTTTGGCCTGTCTATCCAAGACAATGTGTTGCAAATTAATTCTGTTGTTGTTCCTCAAGACAGCATAACCGATTTGTGTAAACGATACAGTGACATATTTAAAGACGAACTAGGTTGTGCTGCGAACTTTGCCGCTCATATTACGTTAAAAGATAATGCTCAGCCTCGATTTTTTTGTGCTCGTCCAGTGCCTCACGCCCTCCGGGCACCTGTAGCAGATGAACTTCGTCGTTGGCAAAACGACCCGTTTCAGCGAGCCAGTGGGCTTCTCCCTTAGTTATAATAAAGAAACCGTCTGGCAAGTTACGTTTGTGTGCTGATTTTAAGTCGACAGTTAATCCTCAGACTGTCATTGATTCTTTTCCTTTGCCTAGACCGGACGAGCTGATGGATAAGTTAGGGGAAGCTCGTTTCTTTTCCATAATTGATCTCCGTGAAGCATATTTGCAATTGCCCCTCGACGAGCAATCACAACAGTATTTTGTCATAAACACGTCGTTGGGGTTGTTCCGTTTTCTGCGTTTGCCTTTTGGTTGTGCGTCAGCTCCAGTTGTTTTTCAGCGTTTTTTGTCACAACTTCTGGCTAATGTGCCATCGTGTTGCAACTATTTAGACGATATTGTTGTGTCCGGTCGGACGCCTGCTGAACATTTCCGTAATTTGGAGTGTTTGTTTACAGTGTTGTCTCAGGCAGGCCTACGTTGCAACATCGATAAATGTTCATTTTTCCTTACGGAGATGGAGTATCTGGGACATGTTATTAATGCTCAAGGCATTCATCCCTCCCAGTCACATTTAGCAGCTATTCGTGATTTGCCCGCCCCTCGCAATCTGCATGAATTGCAAGCAGTTCTTGGCAAATTGACATATTATATTAGGTTTATACCTAATGCATCACAGATTGCTGCACCGTTGCATCGTCTCCGCCGTAAGAATGTTCCGTTTGTGTGGTCAGCTGATTGCCAATCAGCCTTTCAGCAGCTTAAAGAGGCTTTATTGAATGATCGTTGTCTGGTCCATTACGACCCTAACAAGCCTCTGGTGTTAGCTTGTGATGCCTCTTCTTTCGGCCTCGGTGCTGTGTTGTCTCACCGAGTCGGTAACACCGAACGTCCTATTGCGTTCGCATCTAAATTGCTAAACAAAGCTCAGTGTAATTATAGCCAATTGGACAAGGAAGCGTTGGCTATTGTGTTCGGTGTCACAAAATTCCATCACTACCTCTATGGTAGACCATTCTATTTAGTAACAGATCACAAGCCCCTGACGTCACTGTTTCATCCGTCTAAACCAGTTCCTCAGCGGACAGCTCAGAGACTACAACGTTGGGCTCTTTTGTTATCACAATACCAGTATGAGATACTGTATCGCCCTACAGCTCAGCATGCAAACGCTGACGCGCTTTCTAGATTGCCGATTGCTGCGGATGATGTCTTCGATTCCTCTGACGACTCTTGCCATCAGATTGACGCCGATGAGCATCAATCCCTCCGGGATTTTCCGATTGATTATCGTCAGGTGGCACGTGAGACAGCTACGGATCCTCATCTGAGTTTACTATTACGTTTTGTTCAACGTGGTTGGCCGTCCAAGGCAAAGGACATCTCGGATCCTGTGGTTCGTCGCTATTATCCGCAACGTCATCTGTTGTCTGTTTCGCACGGAGTTTTGCTGTTACGCACCGAGAATGACCAGCTTCGTGTAGTGGTTCCCCAAGTGCTCCAATCCAAGGTCCTCGACTTGTTGCATCAAGGTCATTGGGGAGTGGTCCGCACCAAGCAGCTTGCCCGCCGTCATTGTACATAGATCGGCATTGATAAGCAGATTACGCAGATGTCTACAGATTGTTCGACGTGTGCCGAACACCAAGCTGCTCCGCCTCAACGCTATTTTGAGTGGGCACGCCCTGCCGGTCCCTGGCAGCGAGTACATATTTATTTCGCTGGTCCATATTGGCATTCTCGTTGGCTCATCGTGATAGATGCATTTAGTAATTTTCCGTTTGTTGTGCCCATGCAGTCTACAACGTCTGCACAAACTATACAGGCGTTTACTTCAATTTTTTGTATTGAGGGTCTTCCAGAAGTTTTAGTGTCTGACAATGGTCCACAATTTACCTCTGCTGAATTTGAAAGTTTTTGTTCTGCCCATGGTATTCGCCATGTTCTTACTCCGCCGTTCCACCCTCAATCGAATGGTGCAGCGGAACGTTTTGTACGCACATTCAAGGATCATATGGACCGCCTTCGTGCTACGCACTCTCGTCAGCAGGCCCTCATCACGTTCCTGTCGTCGTACCGGACCACGCCACGCGACGGCCCTTCGCCTGCGGAGCTTCTCCACGGCCGTCGTCATCGCACCCTACTATGGTTGTTGCACCCCCCGGATCGACCCGCCGCTTCTGAGCATCGCACGCGTTTTCAGCGCAACGACGCCGTTTTTTTCAGAGTTTATCACGGTCGCCGTCGTTGGGAACGTGGTACCGTGATAAGTGTCCAGGTTCGCGGTTTTTATACTGTTCAAGGTGCTACTGGGGTGCACAGGAGGAATCAGAACCAGTTGCGCCGCGCTGGCCGCCCGGATTCTGCCGCTCGTTCTTTGTCCACAGATTTGGTCCGCGACGGGTTCCAGCCGCGCCTTCCGACTTCGCTGCCGCCCCCAGGGCAGCAGCAGCAGCCGTCGCCGCTACCACGCCGACAGCCCGTCCCGTTGATGCCTCCCGCGCAGCTTCATTCGGGAGCGCCCCAGGTGGTCGCTCCGGCGCCTGCGGTCCCTCTTCAGTCGCCACCGCCTTCGGAGCTGATGGCCGTCGACCCCTCAGCCGGGCCGCCTTCCCAAGCGGTGGCTGTGCAGCCTGTCCTGCAGCCGCTTTCCTTGGGCACCCCCAAGGAGTCTGACACCGCAGCGCCTTGTCCGGCGCCCACTCAGCAGCCGTCGACGCAGCGTCAGGAGACGCTGCCTCTCTTCGTGGGTCCCGACGCCCCGTCGCGTCCAGTACCAGAAGCTGCGCCCGTGGTCACAGGCGTGCACCCTGACCTCGGTTTTCAGTCGGTGTTTCCCGAGGCCCCGCGCAGCCAATGCTGGGGTGCGGACCGGGGACTGCCACCGACAACAGTCTCCGCCCCGGTCTCTTCTGCTACGCCTGCGGCCAGACCCCTCCCCCGCCGTCGACGCTCGCCACGTCATTATTCAACGACGGTGCGGCGATTTGGGGGGGAGGAGTGTTATATCCTAGCCAGTAATGCCACCCGAGCCCGCTGCCAAAAGGTTGGCAGCATCAAAGTCCGGACGCCGTCCGCATAAGCAGCGCCAGCGAGACAGGAAATCGCCGCAAGTCTGCGCGCGCCACCGCTGGCTTCTGGTTATTTAAACGCTGGAGTCGCGAGCGCTAGGACAGTTCTGAATTCGCCGCTCAGTTGTATACTCGCCACCGAATTGTGTACTTGCTAGTCAGTTGTGTGTTCATTGCAGCAGAGTAGTTGTTTGTCGTCAGCCGACGTTGACCTAGCCGCTCCGACTCGAACTAGACAGATTTCTGTAGACACGGAGTTCACTACTGTGTTTCTGTATCTTCGTTAATAAAGATAAGTACCGACTTTTATTTAATCAGAGTGTTTGGATTTTCATCTTTCTGTTCACTGTTCCAGCGGACCGGTCGGCCCGCTATTAAAAGTGTGGCGGTGACTTCGTAAGCCGTTTCTACAGCGAATTGTTTGTCGCTACGAACGCCGCCACAAAAGTATGTATTGTGCAAAAGCAGTCACTGTGATGCCTCTCCCCCTGTCTGCGGCAAACCAAAATGCGACCATCAGTTTCAAACAAACAGAACCTGGATGCGTCTGAAAACACTATCTGATTCCATTTCTGTCCCCAGTGACGTCGTTTCATACACCACTGCCGTCTAGCATGTTTCTGCTCATTGGACAAACGTAGATGGAGAAGTGGGCGACGCGCACGTAACCCATGCCGTAATGAACGGAGACGGACTGTCACCCCTGATAGTGTACGATGTGTTCCATTGTTGTGCCAGAGCCGAGGAGGACGCAGATCTGTCTTGCAGTGCCACTCGGATGGCATGTCGATCTTCTGGGCAGGTGAATTGAGTGGTGCAACCTAACCCATCTCATCGTGCTCTACGGCCTTCCGTGAACCATTCTTCACACACCCGTTGCACTGTCAAAACACTTCGTCCCACACGAGCATCCCGGATGGATGCATCACATTCTCTCATGCCAATCATTCGCCCTCTTTCAAAGCTCACTGGTTTGACAGTACGGTTGGAGCATACGTCTGCGAGGCATCCTGCACGTCTGCTCCAGTCACTCGGATCCATTACCTTCGGCTTATAGCGACAACGAGAGCCGCAGGCATATTTTACCGGTAGGCTATGTTGCGCCGTGATAACGATTTGACCTTTAGCTCAAGGACCGACATGGTTTAAATCCTAATCATTTCTGCAGAACATATTAACGTACATCTACATCTACATCTACATGATTACTCTGCAATTCACATTTAAGTGCTTGGCAGAGGGTTCATCGAACCACAATCATACTGTCTCTCTACCATTCCACTCCCGAACAGCGCGCGGGAAAAACGAACACCTAAACCTTTCTGTTCGAGCTCTGATTTATCTTATTTTATTTTGATGATCATTCCTACCTATGTATATTTTCGCATTCGGAAGAGAAAGTTGGTGACTGAAATTTCGTAAATAGATCTCGCCGCGACGAAAAACGTCTTTGCTTTAATGACTTCCATCCCAATTCGCGTGTCATATCTGCCACACTCTCTCCCCTATTACGTGATAATACAAAACGAGCTGCCCTTTTTTGCGCCCTTTCGATGTCCTCCGTCAATCCCACCTGGTAAGGATCCCACACCGCGCAGCGATATTCTAACAGAGGACGAACGAGTGTAGTGTAAGCTGTCTCTTTAGTGGACTTGTTGCATCTTCTAAGTGTCCTGCCAATGAAACGCAACCTTTGGCTCGCCTTCCCCACAATATTATCTATGTGGTCTTTCCAACTGAAGTTGTTTGTAAGTTTAACACCCAGGTACTTAGTTGAATTGACAGCCTTGAGAATTGTACTATTTATCGCGTAATCGAATTCCAACGGATTTCTTTTGGAACTCATGTGGATCACCTCACACTTTTCGTTATTTAGCGTCAACTGCCACCTGCCACACCATACAGCAATCTTTTCTAAATCGCTTTGCAACTGATACTGGTCTTCGGATGACCTTACTAGACGGTAAATTACAGCATCATCTGCGAACAACCTAAGAGAACTGCCCAGATTGTCACCCAGGTCATTTATATAGATCAGGAACAGCAGAGGTCCCAGGACGCTTCCCTGGGGAACACCTGATATCACTTCAATTTTACTCGATGATTTACCGTCTATTACTACGAACTGCGACCTTCCTGACAGGAAATCACGAATCCAGTCGCACAACTGAGACGATACCCCATAGGCCCGCAGCTTGATTAGAAGTCGCTTGTGAGGAACGGTGTCAAAAGCTTTCCGGAAATCCAGAAATACGGAATCAACTTGAGCTCCCCTGTCGATAGCGGCCATTACTTCGTGCGAATAAAGAGCTAGCTGCGTTGCACAAGAACGATGTTTTCTGAAACCATGCTGATTACGTATCAATAGATCGTTCCCTTCGAGGTAATTCATTATGTTTGAATACAGTATATGCTCCAAAACCCTACTGCAAACCGACGTCAATGATATAGGTCTGTAGTTCGATGGATTACTCCTACTACCCTTCTTAAACACTGGTGCGACCTGCGCAATTTTACAATCTGTAGGTACAGATGTATCGGTGAGCGAGCGGTTGTATATGATTGCTAAGTAGGGAGCTATTGTATCAGCGTAATCTGAAAGAAACCTAGTCGGTATACAATCTGGACCTGAAGACTTGCCCGTATCAAGCGATTTGAGTTGCTTCGCAACCCCTAAGGTATCTACTTCTAAGAAACTCATGCTAGCAGCTGTTCGTGTTTCAAATTCTGGAATATTCCATTCGTCTTCCCTGGTGAAGGAATTTCGGAAAACTGCGTTCAATAACTCCGCTTTAGCGGCACTGTCGTCGGTAACAATGCCATCGGCACTGCGCAGCGAAGGTATTGACTGCGTCTTGCCGCTTGTGTACTTTACATACGACCAGAATTTCTTCGGATTTTGTACCAAATTTCGAGACAATGTTTCGTTATGGAACCTATTAAAGGCATCTCGCATTGAAGTCCGTGCCAAATTTCGCGCGTCTGTAAATTTTAGCCAATCTTCGGGATTTCGCGTTCTTCTGAACTTTGCATGCTTTTTCCGTTGCCTCTGCAACAGCGTTCGGACCTGTTTTGTGTACCATGGGGGATCAGTTCCATCTCTTACCAATTTATGAGGTATGAATCTCTCAATTGCTGTTGCTACTATATCTTTGAATTTGAGCCACATCTCGTCTACATTTGCATAGTCAGTTCGGAAGGAATGGAGATTGTCTCTTAGGAAGGCTTCTAGTGACACTTTATCCGCTTTCTTATATAAAATTATTTTGCGTTTGTTTCTGGTGGATTTGGAAGAAACGGTATTGAGCCTAGCTGCAACGACCTTGTGATCACTAATCCCTGTATCAGTCATGATACATGTCCTGTGAATATGAACGTCCTATCTCTAGCCGTTCAAGGTGTTCTGTTTTTTCTAGACAAGAGTGTACATATTACATTTTGTTTGGTAATAATTTTTAGCGCAGTATGTTCGCAGATGCTTTTATAATTATGACTAGAAAATTATATATAGGGTGATTCCATGATGACGTTAAAAATTTTCAGGGATGATGGAGAAGGGCAAATATATCAATTTAAGGTAAGCGATCCTGGTCCAGAAGCAGCTGAGTCGAAACTTAGAAGCGAAAATTGTTCTGATACCTCTGGGAGAGAATACATTTACCGGTACTTTTGTTGCTAAGATCGCAGGAACAATATTCAGAAGTGATAGTATGGACAATAACAAGAAAAAAATCGAGTAAATATGGGCTTTAAAGTGCATGCCTGAACAGCAATGAGCACTTGTTCATCTTTGCTACTATGAAACACATATCTTCTACTGCAAGCTCTTTGGTTTCCATATTTTCGGAGAAGCTAGTGTTGCAACAAAACAAGAAAGTAATGTCCACTAAACAAGGGCTCTAAGAAAATCTATGTACACTTGTTCAGTACTGAGTTATACATCTTTTCTACTGAACAAGTGCCCATAGGTCTTAAAGAACGAGTTTTGGAGCTCAAGTTTACTAGACAATTTTTCCTTGTTTTGGTCCATACTACCACCTCTGAAAGTTGCCTACCATACATTCCTAGCAACAACAGTACCAATACATGTATTCTACAGTCAGAGGTATCAGAACAATTTTCGCTTATAATTTTCGACCTCGTCGTTTCCGGATCGAGCGTCCCTTACCTCAAATTGATGCATTTACCCTTTCCATCATCTCTGAAAGTTTGTAACGTCATCACCGAATCATCCTGTATACACACACACATACATATGTTCAGAGATACTTTTTACAACAACAATAGTATCATTAAAAAAAATTTTTTAAATCTATATAGAACTTTACCCAAGCCGGTCTTTTAAAATACGATAAGGTTAATACAGTGTCCTTCTTTGATATCACTGTTTAAATAAAGACATTTTTATATATTTGTTGCAATTATCATTTTGTAATGGCGTTGTTGCTGTGTCGTTCTTTGGTATCTTTCTTTCAACAAAGGTTTTTTTACATGGCAAACGAGAAACAACTTACACTAGTAATAATACTGGCTGGGATGATTATCAGCAGACGAAAGAATTAAAATTCGGACTGGATCTCTAATTCCTTGCGCCATAACGCCCCTTCCAACAGGCAAATAAGTGAATTTCGTGATGGTGTCTACGATTCTTCGTTGTTTTGCTGAAAGTGTCATTATTCATAAATTTAAACAATCTTTTTCAAAATCACACGTCGCGGAAGCCCCTTTTCGGTGTTTGCATCAATCTGCTCCTTCAACGAGGGCTGCTGCTTGAAGAAAACAGAGCGGGTGACTCTAACCAGTTACACCCCTAACTTGAGGCATTGCTGGAGGTTTCTGTAGTTCATTATGTATCTCTTTTTATCTGCAGCGGTTTCATCAGGTAAAGGATAGAATCAAATGGTTCAAATGGCTCTGGGCACTATGGGACTTAACTTCTGGGGTCATCAGTCCCCTAGAACTTAGAACTACTTAAACCTAACTAACCTAAGGACATCACACAAATCCATGCCCGAGGCAGGATTCTAACCTGCGACCGTAGCGGTCGCGCGGTTCCAGACTGTAGCGCCTAGAACCGCTCGGCCACTCAGGCCGGCGATAGAATCATTCTGCAGAATTAGGCCCTTCAGACATAGCGGCAAATTGCTGTGCTTATCATGCAAACTGTCCACTGTCACGACACATCCTACACCAGAGTCCGCAGCCGCATCCGAGAATTTACCTAATCCGGCGATTTCCATCGGACAATCATCGGAGCCCTCTAATCAGCAGAGGTTGTTGCATGGTACGCCCGTATAAATTGTTTACATCCCGGTACAGGACGTAACTCAAATCGTCAGATGTGTTCAACTCTTCGCCTATTCAAGGGGCTCCCATTTCATGGGTCAAACACGTGTGCGAATGTCTATGTGGAACACACTGTTGAGTGCCCTACCAGACCCTCTTTCCTACGCACCTATCGACACAATGGCAAAGTCCCGCATTCGAAACCGAGCATCATGTTGAGATCAATCAGTAGTTCAATGTTGACACATGTCTTTCGTAGCGTTGCGTCCCGTGAAAGCCTTGGCGTGTTGTAATAGAAGGAAGCACACAGCGTGTATGTGGTCTTGCATGCACTCTGGAATTTCTCGAAAATATCTGCAAGCAAGCGTACATCTGTGTCCATATAATGCTTCACATACTCCCCTAAATTACAGTTGGTGAACTCCTGTCACAATCAAAGCATGCCCATATCCTGCATAGGTTATGGCATTGCCTGTAAGATTGCTGGAAAATCTAGCTATATTGACCTCATCTACATCTACATCTACATCCATACTCCGCAAGCCACATGACGGTGTGTGGCGGAGGGTACCCTGAGTACCTCTATCGGTTCTCCCTTCTATTCCAGTCTCGTATTGTTCGTGGAAAGAAGGATTGTCGGTATGCTTCTGTGTGGGCTCTAATCTCTCTGATTTTATCCTCATGGTCTCTCCGCGAGATATACGTAGGAGGGAGCAATATACTGCTTGACTCCTCGGTGAAGGTATGTTCTCGAAACTTTCACAAAAGCCCGTACCGAGCTACCGAGCGTCTCTCCTGCAGAGTCTTCCACATGAGTTTATCTGTCATCTCCGTAACGCTTCGTTGAGTTCTTTCATCAAATACTGATATTCATTTGGAAGACCCCTTCTTTGACTTGAGCTTAAACCTTGCATCGTCGGGATGTACAGCTCTAGATAGGTGCATGTCCTCCTGACATATAGTTTCAGCAAGTTTCTAAAGCGGTGGCTGCGTGTTCCTAAAGCGAGTCCAGGATGTGCAGCATAATGCTCACCGTCGTTCAGTTGGAAAATGAAGTGTACTTTTCCGTGCTAACAGGCACGACACTCACCTGACCATTGCACAAAACAAAATCAGCCAAGTCGATCATACCCGTTCAAATTGTGGAAGTAAACTGGTATGTGCCGTGGTAGTAGGTAGTTCAAGTTGCATACGCTGTCTGCTGCTCCACGGAACTTGCCAGTTAGATGACGGTGGTCTCTACTTGGAGTTTGCACTTCTCTAACAAACGGCAGTCCACAAGTATGAGAGTCAACTGCATTCTCGTATAATTCCTATTTTCCTGCCATTTGGTAACGAGAATGTGGCGTAATGTATCTCATCAACTTCTCTTGCAGTTTGTTTGAGCTCAGAGAACAACCATCTCACAAGATTTTTCCCAAAGTACGATTCGCAATAATTAAGCTTTGAGTCATATGACCATACTGCTTGGTATGCTGTCACATATGATATGTGCCATTCTATGAAAGTTGTATGGGAGGCAGTGTGGTCACCCTCACAGTGTGTTACAAGAGCAAGGTAACACTCAGAGTCGGTGTACACTACAACTGGTGGTGTTTTCCTCACTGGGCATTTCGCTGCATATTAGTTCCTGGCTAGAGCAATCCAGCAGATGCTTTGCTAATCACTTATTTGTAATAAACTAGTTGAGACATTTAGAACAATAATACTGTGCAGCTTTATGTTCACTCAATGAGGAGGAAAGTAGCAAGGACTTGTTCTTGACCTATGTATAGTGTTTTTGCTCCTCCTGGGAGGATAACAATAAATCTACATTTTTCTCGTGGTGCCCTGCGACTTTCCAGAAGTAAAGGGATCCAAAGACTTTATGTTTAACGTCCTTTTCCTGCATATCATCATTGTGCTCATCTGACACGCTTTCTTCTTCTTTCTTCAGGCTGCAAGGGTGAACTGATAAATAGGGAGTCTGCCTCTTAAATTTAGGTACCTCCTGAAGCTTAATGGAGAAATAGATACCATCAAAGTTATAAATTCATGGGTCAGGTCTCAGTAGCCTGTAGTAGAGTTATCTATGCAATCATACAAGATCTGGTCTCCTAAAAGCTGGCGTGTGACTAACATCATGCTGCCCTAAAATAAGATGACAGCGAGAGAACTGCTGCAAGTCTATGGATGGTTATAACTAACCAGCGACTGCGACGTTGATGGTCGAGGCGAACGTAAGATCGACAGTTCCAGCCGACGCGGGCATTCTGTCGACAGACCAGGTTGAGGCGAGCTTCTGCCGATGGGCTGCAGCCTGGTGAATACATCACTGATGGCTCAGGATGCGATGAGTGTGGTGTTGGACAAGCCGTAGTGTTGTTCTTTCAAGCTTGCCTCCAGACGGTCTCCGATTTCCTATAGGGAAGAAGATGCGACGCCATAAATATCTTCCAAGATTAATTCAAAACATGAATGCTATACGAGCGTCTATAATGTTTTTAGTACTTAAATAGGAATTGATTAGCGCCCATATTGATAAATGTACACAAGAATGAATGTACCACTTCCCCTCATCGTCTGTTGGTATGATTGTTCTCAACATCTCATCAGACTCGGCATTGGGATCAACTTCATCCATAGCAACATTGTTATCAAGCGCATTTTGAAACAAAAGGAAAAAATCTCACAAGCATTTTATAGAAGTATAAATTATTATTAATATTGTAGAACAAAATGAATTTCTCCTTATGTATCCAACCATCTATAATAAGAGACCATGCCTGTGAACTCATTCTAGAGAAAGGAGTCATGTCCTGGTACGGGTGTGCTCCCTGCCGCCGTTGGATAAGCAGCTGAGCAGCAAGTCGTATACAACTAGCTCACCCATTTGTTACATAGTTTAATTCTTAATTTCTTTGCGTGTTTTTGGTACTTGCATTGTTTAATTCATAAATTTCGGGCGTATTATAGTATTTGAGAGTTGTAGCATCGCGTTTTAGTACCTGAATAGTGTAAATTCGCGTAGTCGTTTGTCTACTGTTTTTGTTTTGAACGGCCAGTGTCGGTTGGTCACAGTCAGTGTGCTCCCTGCCGCCGTTGGATAAGCAGCTGAGCAGCAAGTCGTATACTCCTAGCTCACTCATTTGTTACATAGTTTAATTCTTAATTTCTTTGCGTGTTTTTGGTGCTTGCATTGTTTAATTCATAAATTTCGGGCGTATTATAGTATTTGAGAGTTGTAGCATCGCGTTTTAGTACCTGAATAGTGTAAAATCGCGTAGTCTCCTTCCGCCGCCGAGCAGTGTCAGCAGTGCGCAAGTAGCAGCATTACTGCATTTACTAGGCAATCTTGTATTTTAATAACCGTTTAAATTTTGTCGATTTGTTTGCGCTCTCTGCAGATTAGTTCAGACGTTCTTTGCAAAACAGTTTTTAGCATGGATAGGGACTGCAACTGCTGTGTTCGGATGCAGGCTGAGTTGGCATCCCTTCGCTCCCAGCTTCAGGCAGTGTTGGCTTCGGTCACACAGCTTGAGGCTGTTGCCAATGGGCATTACTGTGGGGGTCCGGATGGGGGTTTGTCGGGGACGGCCAGCTCGTCCCACGCATCCCCTGATCGGACTACGACTGTGGTTGCCCGGGATACTGCCCGCATTGAGGCTGATCCCTCACCTGTGGTAGAGTGGGAGGTCGTTTCAAGGTGTGGCAGGGGGCGAAAGACATTCCGGAGGGCTGAACGGAAAGCCTCTCCAGTTTGTCTGACGAACCGGTTTCACGCTCTGTCTCAGGCTGATACTGATCTTCGGCCTGACACGGCTGCTTGTCCTGTTCCAGAGGTTGCCCCTCAGTCTGCAAGATCCGGGCAGTTGCAGAGGGTGGGCTTACTGGTAGTTGGGAGCTCCAACGTCAGGCGCGTAATGGGGCCCCTTAGGGAAATGGCAGCAAGAGAGGGGAAGAAAACCAATGTGCACTCCGTGTGCATACCGGGGGGAGGGGGAGTCATTCCAGATGTGGAAAGGGTCCTTCCGAATGCCATGAAGGGTACAGGGTGCACCCATCTGCAGGTGGTCGCTCATGTCGGCACCAATGATGTGTGTCGCTATGGATCGGAGGAAATCCTCTCTGGCTTCCGGCGGCTATCTGATTTGGTGAAGACTGCCAGTCTCGCTAGCGGGATGAAAGCAGAGCTCACCATCTGCAGCATCGTCGACAGGAATGACTGCGGACCTTTGGTACAGAGCCGAGTTGAGGGTCTGAATCAGAGGCTGAGACGGTTCTGCGACCGTGTGGGCTGCAGATTCCTCGACTTGCGCCATAGGGTGATGGGGTTTCGGGTTCCGCAGGATAGATCAGGAGTCCACTACACGCAACAAGCGGCTACACGTGTAGCAGGGGTTGTGTGGCGTGGGCTGGGCGGTTTTTTAGGTTAGATGGCCTTGGGCAAGTACAGAAAGGGCAACAGCCTCAACGGGTGCGGGGCAAAGTCAGGACATGCGGGGACCAAGCAGCAATCGGTATTGTAATTGTCAACTGTCGAAGCTGCGTTGGTAAAGTACCGGAACTTCAAGCGCTGATAGAAAGCACCGAAGCTGAAATCGTTATAGGTACAGAAAGCTGGCTTAAGCCAGAGATAAATTCTGCCGAAATTTTTACAAAGGTACAGACAGTGTTTAGAAAGGATAGATTGCATGCAACCGGTGGTGGAGTGTTCGTCGCTGTTAGTAGTAGTTTATCCTGTAGTGAAGTAGAAGTGGATAGTTCCTGCGAATTATTATGGGTGGAGGTTACACTAAACAACCGAACTAGGTTAATAATTGGCTCCTTTTACCGACCTGCCGACTCAGCAGCATTAGTGGCAGAACAACTGAGAGAAAATTTGGAATACATTTCACAT
Source organism: Schistocerca serialis cubense (assembly GCF_023864345.2). Lineage (NCBI taxonomy): Eukaryota > Metazoa > Arthropoda > Insecta > Orthoptera > Acrididae > Schistocerca > Schistocerca serialis. The sequence continues at coordinate 312,073,377 of NC_064640.1, forward strand.
AAATTTTCTCAGCATGTTATAGTCTTAGGAGGAGATTTCAATTTACCAGATATAGACTGGGACACTCAGATGTTTAGGACGGGTGGCAGGGACAGAGCATCGAGTGACATTATACTGAGTGCACTATCCGAAAATTACCTGGAGCAATTAAACAGAGAACCGACTCGTGGAGATAACATCTTGGACCTACTGATAACAAACAGACCCGAACTTTTCCACTCTGTATGTACAGAACATGGAATCAGTGATCATAAGGCCGTTGCAGCATCCCTGAATATGGAAGTTAATAGGAATATAAAAAAAGGGAGGAAGGTTTATCTGGTTATCAAGAGTAATAGAAGGCAGATTTCAGACTACCTAACAGATCAAAACGAAAATTTCTGTTCCGACACTGACAATGTTGAGTGTTTATGGAAAAAGTTCAAGGCAATCGTAAAATGCGTTTTAGACAGGTACGTGCCGAGTAAAACTGTGAGGGACGGGAAAAACCCACCGTGGTACAACAACAAAGTTAGGAAACTACTGCGAAAGCAAAGAGAGCTCCACTCCAAGTTTAAACGCAGCCAAAACCTCTCAGACAAACAGAAGCTAAACGATGTCAAAGTTAGCGTAAGGAGGGCTATGCGTGAAGCGTTCATTGAATTCGAAAGTAAAATTCTATGTACCGACTTGACAGAAAATCCTAGGAAGTTCTGGTCTTACGTTAAATCAGTAAGTGGCTCGAAACAGCATATCCAGACACTACGGGATGATGATGGCATTGAAACAGAGGATGACACGCGTAAAGCTGAAATACTAAACACCTTTTTCCAAAGCTGTTTCACAGAGGAAGACCGCACTGCAGTTCCTTCTCTAAATCCTCGCACAAACGAAAAAATGGCTGACATCGAAATAAGTGTCCAAGGAATAGAAAAGCAACTGGAATCACTCAATAGAGGAAAGTCCACTGGACCTGACGGGATACCAATTCGATTCTACACAGAGTACGCGAAAGGACTTGCCCCCCTTCTAACAGCCGTGTACCGCAAGTCTCTAGAGGAACGGAGGGTTCCAAATGATTGGAAAAGAGCACAGATAGTCCCAGTCTTCAAGAAGGGTCGTCGAGCAGATGCGCAAAACTATAGACCTATATCTCTTACGTCGATCTCTTGTAGAATTTTAGAACATGTTTTTTGCTCGCATATCATGTCATTTCTGGAAACCCAGAATCTACTATGTAGGAATCAACATGGATTCCGGAAACAGCGATCGTGTGAGACCCAACTCGCCTTATTTGTTCATGAGACCCAGAAAATATTATATACAGGCTCCCAGGTAGATGCTATTTTTCTTGACTTCCGGAAGGCGTTCGATACAGTTCCGCACTGTCGCCTGATAAACAAAGTAAGAGCCTACGGAATATCAGACCAGCTGTGTGGCTGGATTGAAGAGTTTTTAGCAAACAGAACACAGCATGTTGTTATCAATGGAGAGACGTCTACAGACGTTAAAGTAACCTCTGGCGTGCCACAGGGGAGTGTTATGGGACCATTGCTTTTCACAATATATATATAAATGACTTAGTAGATAGTGTCGGAAGTTCCATGCGGCTTTTCGCGGATGATGCTGTAGTATACAGAAAGTTGCAGCATTAGAAAATTGTAGCGAAATGCAGGAAGATCTGCAGCGGATAGGCACTTGGTGCAGGGAGTGGCAACTGACCCTTAACATAGACAAATGTAATGTATTGCGAATACATAGAAAGAAGGATCCTTTATTGTATGATTATATGATAGCGGAACAAACACTGGTAGCAGTTACTTCTGTAAAATATCTGGGAGTATGCGTGCGGAACGATTTGAAGTGGAATGATCATATAAAATTAATTGTTGGTAAGGCGGGTACCAGGTTGAGATTCATTGAGAGAGTGCTTAGAAAATGTAGTCCATCAACAAAGGAGGTGGCTTACAAAACACTCGTTCGACCTGTACTTGAGTATTGCTCATCAGTGTGGGATCCGTACCAGATCGGTCTGACGGAGGAGATAGAGAAGATCCAAAGAAGAGCGGCGCGTTTCGTCACAGGGTTATTTGGTAACCGTGATAGCGTTACGGAGATGTTTAATAAACTCAAGTGGCAGACTCTGCAAGAGAGGCGCTCTGCATCGCGGTGTAACTTGCTCGCCAGGTTTCGAGAGGGTGCGTTTCTGGATGAGGTATCGAATATATTGCTTCCCCCTACTTATACCTCCCGAGGAGATCACGAATGTAAAATTAGAGAGATTAGAGCGCGCACGGAGGCTTTCAGACAGTCGTTCTTCCCGCGAACCATACGCGACTGGAACAGGAAAGGGAGGTAATGACAGTGGCACGTAAAGTGCCCTCCGCTACACACCGTTGGGTGGCTTGCGGAGTATCAATGTAGATGTAGATGTAGATGTAAATCGCCATATCCTTTCAATAGCACCTAGACATGAAACAAAAAACTTCTCATAAGCTAAGCATGCATACATAAATTATTATTATTATTGTAGAAGAAATACAAATTACTACAACATACATATTCAATCATCTGTAATAAGAGTCCAGCCCTGACAGCTTAAGGCTGAAAATGGCTTCATAGCCTGGGATAATTCTATAAAACACAACTGACGATGGTGTATAAGTATCAGACGTAGATATACACTGATCAGCCAGAACATTGTGGGTGAGGGATGACTGGTAGTCAGACACGCACACAGTGCTTGTAATATCAGTGAGACTGCTGTCCATGTGTGCAATGGGGAAGGCGCGCGATCTATCTGCGTTAGACTGAGGGCAGATTGTGATGGATCGGAGGTTTGGCATCAGCATTTCGGAAACTGCACGATTTGTCATGTGTTTGAGGAGTGTTGTGCTGAGTGTCTTCAACATGTATCGAAATTAAGGTGATACCACGTTCATAGATCGTGGGGTTGGGCGGCCGTCCCTCGTTACAGATGTCAGACGTCGTACGCTGGGCGGACTTGTAAAACACGACAGGAAGCGAACTTTGGCAGAACTAACGCCTGACAAGTGTGTCTGAACACACAGTGCACTGAACACTCCTAATGATTGGTCTTCGCAGCCAACGACTCATGCATGTGGCAATGTTAACTCCACGACATCGGCATTAACGACTGAAATGGGTAGGTGACCATCGGTACTAGATGTTGGTGCAGTGGCAGAGCGTTGCATGGTCTGATGAATCCCAATACCTTCTTCATCGTTCTGATGGTAGGGAATGAATCCGTCGTCTTCCACGGCAACAGCTCCTTGACACTTGTACAGCAGGATGGCGACAAGCTGACAGCAGCTCCATTATGCTCCGTTGAACATTCACATCCGGTGGAGCTTGTGCAGGGCTCCATGGCGGCCAAAGAGTACTGCACACTGGTTGTAGATCATATACACCCCTGCATGAAGATCATGTTTCCCAAGAGCAGTGGCATTTTTCAACAAGATAATGCACAATGTCACAAGGCCAGGAGTATGATGGAGTGGTTCAAGGAACAGTGGCGAGTTCCAATTGATGTGCTGGCTCCCCAACTCGCCAGATCTAAACCCAGTCGAACACATCTGGAATGTGATTGATGTTTCAGAGTTCACCAACCACCTCCCCGGAATTTATGGGAATCAGGTGACTTGTGAGTGCAAATATGGTGCCAACTCCTTCCAGTGACCTACCAAGGCCTCACTGCTTCCATACCACGATGTGTCGCCGCTGTTATCCGTGCCAAAGGTGGACATACTGGCCATTAGGCAGGTGGTCACAATATTCTGACTGATCAGTGTACATATACACACATTATATGGGTCATAATTTTACTTTCGTTGTTGTGCAGTGCGTGTTGTTCATACGGTTTAGGCACTAAGCTTGCACAGAACCCATAAAATGGATGGAGAGTCCATGTTCTGGGCACATGCAGTCAGATGAATGGACTCGACCATACCACACTCATCCATCTCCAATTCCAAAACATCACTGCAAATCCTATGAGGGAAAAAGCTTTGCATCAGATAACCACATTATACACACACACACACACAATGTATAAAGATGTGTACTGACAATCCCAAGCTTTGCATGTTATCGTTGCTGGTTCTGTAATTGCGAACCAGCTGGCTAGGACCTGAGAACTGATCAATGGGTCCAATGTATCATCCTCCATTAATGGGGGTGGTGTGTTGCCATCTGTAACACCAAAAGAAAAAATCAGTTGACTAGCAGCTATACAACAAAAAAAGCACAAATATGCCCATACCCCACCCCCATAAAGCGTTTTCGGTACATACTTGCAGTTTCATCACCATACAAGTGAGAGCACTTGCTCGCCTCTTCATGTGCGGATATAGAACATAAATCCTGTTCTCTGCAGTTAGAATGAGACGGAAGTTGACTATACCCACAGAGTGCACCTTAGTTATATTATCTGCATCTAAACCCTGTAGGATCACAAAAAGAATTTTGTCTCATTTGAGCATTCTCTCTGATCTTCCATGATTTTCTCATTTTTTCCTCTATGGCTTCTTTTTCTATTCACAATCCACTTTGTCTCTGGTTTCTTTTGGACATCACTCTCTGACCTATCATTCCACTTGCATATCTTATCTCTGTATATGTTTCTGTCTTGAACTTGTGTTGGATCGATTTGTGCTTTTAAGTTCGACTTACGTGACCCATGACATTGTTGACTTGACCCGTTGCATGTATATCAGAATTCTGATGCTGAGTCTTGTTGGTGGTAGCCTGCTGATGAAGCCATAGAACTTTAACGTTCTTTTTCTCACACCTGTTGCTATGTTTGACATCTTTTCTATGGTTTACCTAGAGTGTAATCTGTATCCCTCTTCTGTCAGCTTTGGCCCAAGAATTTTTCTCATGATTTTGTGTTCTTTCTTCAGTTTTCTTTCAATGTCGCTTTTTGTATGGAGTGTTAGTGTCTCAATTGCATACAGAATTTCAAGCTTGATTACTGTGTTGTAGTGTCTAATCTTTGTTTGAATTTATATGCATTTCTTGTAATATACGGCTTGTGTTGTGCCATAAGCTCTCATCATTTATTTTAGCTGGGTCTTCTTCTCCTGGGGGTTTGAGATTTCACCTAGATTTATGAAATGTGTAACTCGGTTCATCTTGCCGTATTTTGTGTCTAATTTTTGCATGTTTACTTTTGAGCAGAAGAATTCAGACTTCTGGCAAGAGATTTGCAGGCTAACTTTTTCTGCACATTCTTTTAATATTTCTGTTTGTCTCGCTAATGTTGCTTTGTGACCCAAGAGCATGACCAGGTTGTCAACAACAGCTAGGTTTGAGATTGCTGCCTTGTCCTGGGAGCGTCCTAGTCGTGTTGGTCTCAATTTTCCTTGGATTTTTCAGCTCTTGTTCCTATTCCCTCTACCTTTGTCCAGGACTAGGTTGAACAATAGTGTGATACTCCATTGCCTTGGTGTACTCCCGTTTTGAGCATGAAGGGATCTGAGATTTCACCTATGAACTGAACTTTTGATATTGTTCCAGCTACTGTCTGTTTGGTTAGTCGAAATGTTTTTGGGTCTGGATCGAGTCCCTATTTTTAAGATGTTGAATAAGGATTGTCGCTCAACAAAATCTTATGCTTTCTTGAAATCTGTGAAAGTGCAAATGGATGGAGTGGTCCTGATAACCTTGTATTTTCGAACTGTTTTCAGATTGAAGTTTTGTTCTGTACATGAACGACTGATGTGTTCAAGCCTGTCTTGTATTCACCAATATATATATATATATATATATATATATATATATATAGAGGGTGAGTCACCTAACATTACCGCTGGATATATTTCGTAAACCACATCAGATACTGACGAATCGATTCCACAGACCGAACGTGAGGAGAGGGGCTAGTGTAATTGGTTAATACAAACCATAAAAAAAATGCACGGAAGTATGTTTTTCAACACAAACCTACGTTTTTTTAAATGGAACCCCGTTAGTTTTGTTAGCACATCTGAACATATAAACAAATACGTAATCAGTGCCGTTTTTTGCATTGTAAAATGTTAATTACATCCGTAGATATTGTAACCTAAAGTTGACGCTTGAGTACCACTCCTCCGCTGTTCGATCGTGTGTATCGGAGAGCACCGAATTACGTAGGGATCCAAAGGGAACGGTGATGGACCTTAGGTACAGAAGAGACTGCAACAGCACATTACGTCCACATGCTAACACCTTTTTATTGGTCTTTTTCACTGACGCACATGTACATTACCATGAGGGGTGAGGTACACGTACATACGTGGTTTCCGTTTTCAATTACGGAGTGGAATAGAGTGTGTCCCGACATGTCAGGCCAATAGATGTTCAATGTGGTGGCCATCATTTGCTGCACACAATGCAATGGCTCTGAGCACTATGCGACTTAACTACTGAGGTCATCAGTCGCCTAGAACTTAGAACTAATTAAACCTAACTAACCTAAGGACATAACACGCATCCATGCCCGAGGCAGGATTCGAACCTGCGACCGTAGCAGTCGCGCGGTTCCGGACTGAGCGCCTAGAACCGCTAGACCACCGCGGCCGGCACACAATTGCAATCTCTGGCGTAATGAATGTCGTACACGCCGCAGTACATCGGGTGTAATGTCGCCGCAGGCTGCCACAATACGTTGTTTCATATCCTCTGGGATATCGCGGTACACATTCTCCTTTAACGTACCCCACAGAAAGAAGTCCAGAGGTGTAAGATCAGGAGAACGGGCTGGCCAATTTATGCGTCCTCCACGTCCTATGAAACGCCCGTCGAACATCCTGTCAAGGGTCAGCCTAGTGTTAATTGCGGAATGTGCAGGTGCACCATCATGCTGATACCACATACGTCGACGCGTTTCCAGTGGGACATTTTCGAGCAACGTTGGCAGATCATTCTGCAGAAACGTGATGTATGCTGCAGCTGTTTGGGTCCCTGCAATGAAGTAAGGACCAATGAGGTGGTCGCCAATGATTCTGCACCATACATTTACAGTCCACGGTCGCTGTCACTCTACCTGTCTCAGCCAACGAGGATTGTCCATGGACCAGTAATGCATGTTCCGTAGATTCACTGCCCGTGGTTTGTGAAACCCGCTTCATCGGTAAACAGGTAGAACTGCAACGCATTGTCTGTTAATGCCCATTGACAGAATTGCACTCGATGATTAAAGTCACCACCATGTAATTGTTGATGTAGCGACACATGAAACGGGTGAAAGCGGTGACGATGCAGTATGCGCATGACACTACTTTGACTCAGTCCACTGGCTCTCGCAATGTCCCGTGTACTCATGTGTGGGTTCATGGCAACAGCAGCTAACACACCAACTGCACCCGCTTCTCCTGTGACGGGCCTGTTACGGACCCGTTTGCGTGCTACGACCATACCTGTTGCATACAGTTAGCGGTAGATGTTTTGCAATGTGCGGCACGTTGGATACTCTCTGTCCGGGTACCGTTCTGCATACACCCTGCAGGCTTCAGCTGCATTTCGTCGACACTAGCCATAGATGAGTATCATCTCCGCCTTTTCAGAGTTCGAATACACCATGGTCACAGTTCCTACAACACTACACTATCACAGACGTCTGATAACACGGTGTACTACAGTTGGTCTGCGTGCGGAGACGAATGCAGAATAACAATAGCAGCAAGCGCTACATGCGGACACTGCGACAGCTAGACCAAACCACAACAGTGCACTACAGCCACACTCGTAAACACGGTCGTCATCGTAAACATGTCCCTGCAGATGCCGCTCGCCGACCGTGGCCCATGTTTGTTACATCACGCAACTGAACGTCGGAGGTTTCAAGCGTCAACTTTAGGTTACAATATCTCCGGATGTAATTAACATTTTACAGTGCAACAAACGGCACTGATTACGTATTTTTTTATATGTTCAGATGTGCTAACAAAACTAACGTGGTTCCATTTAAAAAACGTAGGTTTGTGTTAAAAAACATACTTCCGTGCATTTTGGTATGGTTTGTATTAAACAATTACACTAGCCCCTCTCCTCACGTTCGGTCTGTGGAATCGGTTCGTCAGTATTTGATGTGGTTTACGAAATGTACCCAGCGGTAATGTTAGGTGACTCACCCTATATATATATATATATATATATATATATATATATATATATATATATATGTATGTATGTATGTATGTATGCTGCACAAATCCTTGGTATGATGAAAATAAGATTTTGCAGTGTTTTTGCAGATAACACGTCTGTAAATTATTTCATAGATCTTCGACATTAGGTGACGTCCATTTTCTGACCTCCCTATCAGGTTCATCCTATAAGAATTCAGTGAGATTTAGGTCAGGGTACTGACTTCCCCGATTCATATTCTTCAGTATTCTACATTTCTCATTTCTACTGACATACCCTCTGTCCTGGAGTAACCAAAAGCGCCGGAACGACGAAGACGGACGGAAGACGAGAGAAGGCGGTGGGGAAACGGCCATTGGTGTGAGGAACTGGACCGCGCCGCATCGGGAGCGACATCTGAAAGATGTGAATATAAGCTCCGCTTCTGCCAGCCTCGGGGCTCAGATCGCGTCAGTGTACTGATGTTAGTGGAACGTATTTGCGGAGTGTGCTACAAGAACAACTAGTTGTGATCCTCATCAGTTACTTGTCTGGACTTTACCTATGGTGAGGACTATTACCGTTTGCATGTTACTAGTGACACCGATGTATCTCCAAAGTTAAGTATTAAAAATTGCTTTATAGAAATAAAACTACTAATGTTATTTGTTTGAATTGTTGTACAGCATTCCGAGAACGCTGCATCCCTTAGGCACCCTATTAGCGGCGAGAGGGCAAGACCCCACACCACCCGCACAATTTAGAAGCATGTTTGGGATCATTGTTCTGCAGAACAAACCCACTACCAGTGATTAGTATCCTGTGATAATTTTCCTTCCTTAATGTTCCATTAATTTTCACTAGATCACTGACTTGATTCACTCACCGAACATCTCCACACCATAACCGACCCTCCACTATGTTTCACCATTGGCGTCACACATTGACTCTTCGTACATTCTCCATGAAATCAACGAACAAACTTACGATGATGGTTTCCGAATACTTCAAACTTAGATTCGTCTGTCAACAACTCCTTACATAATTGCTGCACCCTCCAAATTTTAGGCTGCAGTGCCTATTGCAATCTTGCCTCCTATTTTGTTTGCTTAATAAAGGTATTTTTTAGCGCTACGCACCTCTGTAAACCTTGTTCTCGAAGATGATGTTGCACTCTTAAGAGAGTGATTGTAGCTGTTCACATACTATTTACTTCCTCTCTAATTTTAGGTGCAGTATGAGTCATCTGCCGTTTACTCTGTACGCACATGAACTGATCTTCCCTTTATGATGTTACTCGGGGTCTACCAGATTGTGCTTGAACTGCAGCAGTGTACATCACTGTAGATTGGGCTACGCCAACTTTTGGTGCTTGTGCCCTACTAGAACAGCATTCCTGATGTAGAGCTACAATTACAGCAGGTTTTTCAAATCCGATCACGTCCTTCTGCTACTGATGGCTGTGTGTGTGTGGGTTTTATACCTTACACCCATGCTACTACTCCTGCTTCAAGTACAGATGTATCACAATCTCTTCACCATGGAAATCAAGTGGATTCCCATCCTGCTCTGTAAGTTAAGTGTGTTCCACAGTATATGGCTGCTCCTGCTTCAAGTGCAGATGTATCACAATCTCTTCACCATGGAAATCAAGTGGATTCCCATCCTGCTCTGTAAGTCTAGAGTGTTCCACAGTATATGGCATTAGCAGGTATTGTGATTTTATACCCTAGGATCTATGTAGGTAAGAATCCATAGAATGTGTGACTGAATTTGTTGTTGAGATATAAATCAGTTGCAGTATTACACTCAACACAAATCATGCTAACTGGTAGTATATCCACAGATTGTGCTTTTTAAACATCCCAAAAGTTCCTTCCGCTGCTTAAGTGTGTGATGAGTGGCGATCATAACATGTCTGAAAGTTCAGCCAGCATATAATTTCAGTTCAGCACACATTCTTTTATCAATTGCAAATATCGTAATACTTTGTCCTGTGACATAGTCCCTTCTTCCATGTATTTTCTAGGCTTTATCAGCTAAAATTCCATCTGCAGCACGGCGTTTCGCCAAATCTCTATTTGATACATTCACAATATCATGTTCCTTGCAGGCCACATCTAACAGATTAATTCCTAGCTGCTTCTCCAGCTTCATTCCTGGCCAGCAACAGTTACACGGAGGGGGCTCCATAACTCCACGAGTAGCCTGTTAAGAATACTACCATTACCATGTACAATTCGCATCTTACAATGCGTACTATGCTACAGCATGGTTGGAGGTTTTATATGCATTATTATATATCAAGTCCTCAGCGACCATCCAGTTGTTGTGCAATGAAACGAAGCTAAGCCATTTAACCAAGACCTTATTCACCCATCGTCTTATAACATACTGCCTGAGAAACACATCTGGTTCACTGCTTCTCTGTAACTCATCTGTGTAAAAATTTCCTACTATTTCAATACTCTATCATCCTTTAATATGTACATTCTTGGGTTCATCATCGCACTTCAGATACTGTAAATATCTCTGTTGACCATTTTGTAGGCAGGTATTCTCAAATGTGGTCTTGTATTTTGAAATATGTACAAAATAACCTACATTAAATGTCTGCTTGTATGGACCCACCATTTTAATATGGCTGTGTACAGTGTCTAAATGCTCACTATTGTGAACATCAATCGGTTTCATTTTTATTGTTCCATATATGGGTCTGGTCATTCTGTCCAATTTTTGTGGAAGAATATCCATTCATTTGTATGATCCACAGAGATTAAAACAAATCCACCTACTGCTTTTATCGCGCTGTTCAAATGTTCCACGATACTTGGCTTCAATTGGGAGAATGCTGAGTAATGGAGTAATGGAGTATTTCATACACATCCATTACTATCTTGAAACATCCATTATAAAACTCTCCACCATGATTAGTTTGTAGGTTTATGGGACATAGATACCTCCTAGTAGGCAGCAATTCTTTAAAAACCTAGTCAACTTCCTTCCTAGTCTTTACTTTCGCAGGTAGGGCCCAGGAAAATTTTGATTTCGTATCAATGACCGTTAAAATATATTTGAAACCTTTATTTGCACATAAATATTGTGTAATGTACATGAGATCTGCCTGCAATAAATCATCCTAACCCTGAATTATAATGCACCTGCATGAAAATGTTTTGCATGCAGGCTTATGGTGTTCTTGAACTACTGTCTGCATAATTATTATTCAACAATGCTTCTTCCTCAAAGCTCTGAAATGGTTGATAAGAGTTCTTTCATGAGAGCCGTATTCCCTCTGGCAGCTGATGATGTGACCAATCATAATGTTTCTATTATTTCACTGATCTCATAAGAATATATATATTGCAGACATCGATTGTTTGTTTTTTGTGCTGAAGTTGTTACCTTTTCCTGTGCTACGTATATGAGCTAATGCAAGTTTAACAATATTTTGATATTTCCCACCCTTCAGGCTCTTTATTCCTCCATCTGGGGTTTTGCATTTCCTGTGTACATTAGTCACACATAATATTTCGTCATACATTTGTGTATTATTTGGAATATACCTCTCCTTCTTGGAGCCCTTAAGAACATTAGATCCACTGAACCAGCAGTTCTTTTCCAATTCCCTATCCCCAACATGTTCTGCATGCTTCGTTAAACTTGTAGGGTGCTTACCCATCAGATATGGTTGATCCCTGCTGACCCCACATGGTCTATCTCACTGTCACTGAGCTTGTTAATGAAAACGTTAATAGTATATCCTTTTTGTCTTTCTACCTGTCCTTCTTCTTCTTCATCATCATCATCTCCTCTTCTGCCTCTATCCATCGTATGTGGGAGACATTTAAGACTTTTAGTTACAAACTTACACGTTCCTGAGAGAGAATTATATTGTTTCAGCTGTCCTAATTTTAGCAGTCGTAATTTCCGCCGAATAGCCTTCTGTGTCTTCATAACTTTTGTCGCCCTTTTTTTGCATACTGAACCGGCTTTGAGATCGCATACAATTATATGCTCTCATACGACTAGTGGTGAAGGGTTGTTCTTTTTTAAACTGTTCTATCTCAGTTCTATGTCAATGGACTCTTTCATCCATGTCCTCCATTAGAGATTCGTACAATTCAGCTTTAATAGCTATTTCCTTTACAAACCTGTCCAATTCCATTAATCTTGCGTTGAGACTTTCGTTGTTTGTGTCAATTTTTGTATCAACATAATTATACTCAGATATTTGGCATTTGCATCATCCCTTTTGAATGAGTACAGCACATGCATGCGAATTTGCCCATGGTACACAATATACTGATAGAACTCTAGGATGTTTGGTTTATATTGCCTGTCATTCAATTTAAAGTCCTTGTTTCGTCCACTTGGCCATGGTGTTGACTACAGATTTACATTAGCAATCAGGGAATTTTATAGAGGAAAAAAAATCATATGCGACTCTTACAGCTTTATTTTATTAATATATTATTACATGTAGCTGGATATATATGTTTAAATAAGAACGTTGTTCAGAACCCACATCAGGCATGATTGGTTCATACATATCTCCACATACTGATGCACAAGTACCATAGAGTTGAGTGATGATTTCTTTCGATTTTGCCATGCTAACTCCGACATATTGCTCCATATTTTCTTATAGAATCTGTATATCTATGGTTGCTTACTTAGTTGTTTATATATAGCGTACCGGAAAACATAAATGTCATACACACCATTTTTAAATGTTTATTTCTGTAAATGAGTGCACTCCTTCTAGTGAAAAACCTTAAAAATTTGCGTTAAGTCCCCTGCAGAAATTGTATAACCACCTAATATTATTGAGGGAGTTTGAAAATTTTGCATCGAAGAATCACAGTGGGGTATCCACCCATCCAGGGATACTATGACATTCCTGTCACTAAACTAAGGAGTTTTCTAAAGCCTGCACTGGGTAGAACTCACAGTCCGACCTCATTCTGATAGTGATGGATTTCCTATCGCTACTGTTTACACTGTATTCATTTCATGTGACTGTGATGGCTTCATCTTACCTGCATGAAAAAAGAAAATTAGTTACAGGTTGACCACATTCTACTTTCATTACCATCATTACAGCTAGTACTTAGTTGCAGGTTGCACTGAGGTGGAGGAGAGGTGCTGTTCTGCACATTTCGACATGTTCACCATTTCAGAGTCCTTACACGACTTGTAGAATGCTTTTATAGCATTCACAGCAATGATAACAACTTTAGACTGTGAAAAAAATAAATTATGTCATCTTTGTATTTAAATATAAACATAGTAAAACTGAGCTCTACAGTCAGTTCATGGCTATCACTTTTATAGATACAGTTAAAAATTTGCATGAAGTTATGATACTCGATGCTAAATGTGATAAGTGCAAAGTGGTAATATTTGTTAATTTTAGTGATGGTATCAAGTGTACGCTGCAAGTCTTGTATGTTGTTCAGTACTTTGAACTAGTGCATTAAGTCTCTTCTTGAAATTTACAAAAACTTATGGAAAGAGTGCCATAATATTAAGTCACACCAAATGCTGAAGGTCAAACAATTTCGCAACACCAACCAACCAACACAATATGAATGTGACAAGGAGCTCCTCCTCTGCTTTTTTTAATCCATATCGCCCTATAAGTACGTTGTTGCCATCGGCGCAAATCTTATATATTACCTACATCTTCCACAATTTCCACCATCCTGGTACAGACACAGCCACCCACTGCAGTCAGCACTCATAACACGCCAGCTACAGTACCTGGCGACCATCATGGGCAGCTGCCGTCAGATTCCGAAGTGTCGTTGGGTTGCAGCAATGTAATCATAGTGAACAGTGACTCTGGCAATGCCTTTCCATCGAAGACTGCAAAAACATGTAAGTATGAAGGCTTAAACCCTCATACCTGCATCTGATCATTTTCATTATTTCTGTCATCCTCTTATTTTATTCTATGAATGTATCCAAAGCACGAAAATATGTAACCATTCTTGCCATGGACTTTGTCAATCTAGTAATCGTGGGTACTGGTGCTATACCTAGCCCCACTCTCACTGTCCCTCATAATCTTTTCTGTTTTCTGTCCAATCTAATTAAAGAATTTTCACTTGCATCGTGAATTCTTTATCATCGAGGAGAGAGGATATAACAGGATGTACTTGCGTCCACTGAGTACAGTGCACCAGAAAGCTCTGTTGGCGGTTCTCGTCTCAGTAATGTGTTTTCCATGCTGCCAGCTGACCGCATGTAAGTAGCTGACATTGCCGATCAGCCCCTCGTGGCCGCTTCCATAAGTCACTGTACATTTCAAAGTAGGCCCAATCGGCGCTGTTAAGTACGGCTGCCAACCTGCCCTAACGAAGCAAGTATTGCCGCCTAACTGCTGGGCGTCTTCGGTCCAGAGAACTGTACCCATGGTCGTCTTGCAATATATGTCAGGTTTGACTTATATTGTATACAGTACCAAATAGATGTATTGAAGTCGCCATGGTCTTGGCTACTTGCTGAACCCATTTGATCAAACCTGGGACCACATCTGGCTGAGCTCAACTACGGACAAAATCGCTGAAAGTACCACTGCCGCAAACAGCGCGGATGTCGCAATTGCTGCACACCATCCTCTGAAGTGTGAAATCCACACACTGCACTGGGTCTGTACTATGCTGTCCATTCTGTCAAATCATTGCATATACAACCCCTGACAGTTGGCAAGGATATCTGAAGATTAAGAGGTACGAATAGGCCTACATCAGAGCCTGGTGGTTCCTGAATAGTATATCACTGTACTATTTGGCCCACTTTGACCGACCTGGGAATCACATATAAGCACACATTCGGTTCATCACCATACTCCTGACGTCACATGTGCGAGTTTCCTAGATGAAGGGGCAAGATGATGTGTCAGCTGTAACCTGATACACAGTTTTGTCAGCAAAAATTCTGCCTCGTTAGTAAATTTCATCTCTCTCACACTTACCAACACACATTCTCAATCACACCCCAGAATTTTTACTTGCGATTAAAACTAAACAGCCATTCACATCCCAGTATTTTCTGGCCATTAAAACGAAACAGCCAAACACCATCTCATTCTCTGCTTCTCCCATTTGTCAGTAAGTATAGTTTGATCTTTGTATGACACTTGGTGCAGGCACAGTGATTACTAAAATTAAAAATTCCCACATCTAACAAGGAGAGGTCCTCAGCGGTGGGATCGACTTTTTGAAGGCGTCTATACGGTTATGCAGCTTAAGATCCCAGGAATCACTCACTGCAGCCATTCATCCTGGAGGGGCCTCATTTGCGAGTAATTGACGAAAAAAAATTCGGAATTTTGTGTGACATTCAATAGCGTTAAAAAAGTTGCATCAAATAGTCTGGTTGCCTGGTGTAATAGATAGGATAGTAACTACATATGTAGGAAATTGTGAGTGCAGATCTCGCCTGGTGCAGTACATTTTTTTTTATTTTTAAATCTTTAGTGAAATGACTTGGATCATCATTTTTATTTAGTTAATTGATCTAAATGTAATTTTTTATTACCTTTCCTTTGTCACACCGCTTTAATCATAATATCAACTCCTTCATTTGCTCTCATTTTTCTGCCTATCATTCTTTTTCCACTTCAAGTCTTTGATTGTGTGTTTTTGATTAATTTTATATATTAATTTCCACTTAATTTCTTTTGTTTTACGACCATGTTTTTTCGTCCATATTATTGCATTCATTATATCTGATTCTCATTTTGTTTGACTTTTGTTATACTTATGAACCCTTCTTTCACTTACATCTTCATCTGTATTATTTTGTCCATAGTGAAACAGGTATTTAGGTCATGTTTTAAATGTTCATATTACGTTTACCATGCAAAAAAATGTACATCTAGTAACAAAAAATATATTTTTCACATCATTGCATAGTCAATATAAATATATTATTCGATTTTTTGCTTTTTAACTGATAGATCGGATTTTTCAAATAATTGAATATTACAACAGATAAATACAATTAAAAACATATTCAGAAACATTCTGACTGGAAAAAGAATGATATAAAAGAAAATGAAACAAGCGAAAAAAGTTCATATGGCGATTAAAATAATGTGACAAAGAAATAGAAATAAAAAATGACATTCAAATCAATTAATTGAATAAAAGTAACGCTCAAAGTCATTTTTATAAACATTTAAAAATAAAAAATTAAGAGTTCTTGGTGAGATTTGAACTCACAGCATCCTGTATATGAAGCTATTATCCTATTCACTACATTACACTATCAGGCTACCAAGTTTGACTTTTTTTATGTTGAGCATCATGCAAAATTCTGAATTTCTTTTCGTCAATTACTCGCAAAGAGTGCGCACCAGGGTGAATGGCTGCAGGCTGTGATACCTGGGATCTTAACCTACAAAAAGTCGATGTCACCGCTGGGTACCTCTGCTTGTAAGATCTCTGTATTATTTATGAAAATACACCGAACACTACTTCTGACTGAACTTAACAGGTTGAACTGCATTTTTCCACATGCACAGTTCAATCTTTGTTCCACACGTGGTGCAAGGTCAACAGACTCCAAAGTTAAATAATTCCACATCTAAATTGTGTTTATTATTGTTTTATATTGTTCTGTAACACTTGTTGATTGTAAAATGTCGCAATGGCTAATTCCACATCTAAAATGCCTGTATCAGTAACCAAAAATACGTAAACACACACGTAATAACTATGTCAGTGTTATTACCATATCTAAATTTTCTGTCTTATTGGTCTGTAAAACACATGTTAGCTAAAATAATATGTCGGCTATTAAAAGATTGTGATTATTGTGTAATTTACAGATGACGCCTGAAACATGACAATGGACTCTTAAATTAAGTCCCTCAATTCTGTTTCCACGTCTAAATTGCCTGTGTTATTATTCTATAAAGCACACGATAGCTGAAATAATATGCCAGCTTTTGGAAGAGTACAGTTATTGTGTGCCCTATAATTGACACATAAAACATTACTGTGGACTCTCAAATGAACTGGCTCAGTGCTATTTCCAAGTCTTAACTGTCTTATAAAAGTACAAAGTGCAATAACAGCTGACACTTCATCTTAGGTGTAAAACAGCCTATGTTGTTGGCAGTACAAAAGCGAACTGACCAATCACCATTTTAGGAGGAAAGAAGACAATATATCGACAAAAATACAATTAACATTATTAACTACTTAATGTAGCCTTTTTATTGTGTTTCATCTTGAACCTAGCTGTAGCAGCATGTTTAGCCTCTACGTCACATTTTCCAATACTTTAGCACAGCAAACTATACTAAAATGGTGTGTTTTGACGAGACCTTTAATGCATTGCACCACTTAAATTGCATATTTTCGTGATAAGTATATCTTCAAAATGCAAAAGTCAAAGAAAATGATGGACAAGGTGTCATGCAGAGAGGGAAATTCGATCTCTCGAAAATACAATCCTTGCACCAAAATAAAGTTATTTATCAAAATGCGTAAAGATTTTGAGTACAAAACAAATGCAGGTCGCTTATCACAATACACACGTATAACTACAGATCTCTGGCCGTAAACGAAAATTCAGCACCCCGATTGTGGTGACTATCATTACCCAAAATGTGTGGTGGAGATTATTGTGAAGACAATGATGGTCAGTTAACATAATGACTGCGATTATCTCAGTCATGCTGACTAACATTACCATGAACAGCCGGTCGGAGTGGCCGAGCGTTTCTAGGCGCTACAGTCTGAAACCGCGCAACCGCTACGGTCATAGGTTCGAATCCTGCATCGGGCATGGATGTGTGTGATGTCCTTAGGTTAGTTAGGTTTAAGTTGTTCTAAGTTCTAGGGGACTGATGACCTCAGATGTTAAGTTCAATAGTGCTCAGAGCCATTTGAACCATGAACACATGATGAATACTATTGTTTGATTCATGAGATGCTACCAGGTGGTTATAACTAAAGTACTGCTACTCACAGAGGTCCAGTGTGGGCCGTAATTGTCGGATGGCAGTGAAACTTGGTAAATATTCTAATGCGTTAATGTGGAACCAATTTATGCTTGAAAAAATAGTTATAATTTTCATCACCAGGTGCAAATCTGGCGCTGTATACTGTTTGTATGACAGTGTGTCATCCACGCTACCATTTGACAAGCCATAACATGAGTGAGCAGTATAGCTATTGTGAAGAGAGACCGTGCCTGTTAGTTAAACTCTTTTATGTGAGTGGTAACAATTAAAACGCTGGATTATGACCACCTGGTATTCGAGATCCAGTAGCTGACACCGACTTGACAGTAGTAACACACATTTATATAAATAAGAAAGGTTCCTTCCAAAAGTCTCTGACTAACCTCTCCCCCCACGCTTAATCGATAGCCCTTGTATTATGTCTCTAATGGACTCACTGTCAGCTAGATATCCATACAAGCACACATGAAATTATTGCATAACTACATTTTATTTTATTTTCCTTTGCGATGTTCTCCAGTATCAAAACGAAAATGTGCTATTTTAATGTCTGTGACGTTGTAACATGATAACACAGATGTGATATTTCTTTTTTCAATTATTTCCATAGATATTATCTAATTTTGTAATAGTAAAAGCAGTGGTCTATCTGTAATTTCGAATTTTCACCTGCAACTAAACCAAAATTTATATTTTATGTTAATGCAAGTGTTGTGAAATGAAATTTATATCAAGTGTGTAGTTTTATGTAAGTGACTATTACAATGTGTCACTGTTTTTAGGGAACCAGTAGGAAGAGTAATGTATATGTATATTCCGAAAAGAGTAAACTGTATTGTAGCAACACCTCTGTGTGCTGCATGTGTTACATTAGAGAGTGCATACACTAGGCACTCCAGGACTAGTGATTAAAAAGCGTGGCGGTGTGTAACTCATGTTAAGTCAGAAACTGATCCATGTAAGGCTAGAACGCAAATTGTGAGACACAGTGGGAGTGTCGTATGTGGACAGTTGAATTAAGTTCCCCATAATATCAAGACCCTGTCCCTTAATGGTTTGGAATTAAACAAAATACTCTCGTAATAACTGGGGCTGATGGAGTGTTGTCGACGCTAACACTGTCGTCTCAACAACGTCAATAACCTGTAAGATTGTTCATATTCAGATAGTGTAGAACTTTTGCAAAGCATACTCAATGCAACTGCAGTAACTTTCTTTTTTAATTTAAATATTAATGTTACTTGTATAAAATTCTAGCTTCTCCATCTTGTCATTAACAATATTCATTGTTACCTAGATTAGGGTCCTCTCACGCTGATTTATTCAAACCGAGTGACTTTAACGTGGTAAAGAAAAATTATAAAACCAAATGTATGCAAGTTTTTCTTTTGTTGAAAATGATGATGCCGTAGTGAGAGAGCCAGTTTGTTCTGTTTAACAATCAGGAAATTATAACTGAAAGTATAATTTTATGAACTTCCCATTTCAAAATTATTTTGAGAAAGTATTTTCTAATTGGCTTGCTGGCTCGTATTCCGAAATTATCACATCTGTTTTTCTTTAGTAAATTCAAACAAATGCTAACTTTTGTCTTTACTATTTTCTGTTGATTATGCACGCTAACTATGTTTTTCACACTAATTACTTGATAATTACTCTTCCCATAACCAACCGGTTAACCAACGCAGTTTGTCCAGTTGGATGTCGAGCATATTTACAAATAATTCCACTGATTTGCAGTGGGTTACTAAAAAACTTCATGGTAACGTTTCATTGTCTTTGTGTGATTTGCACTGCTTTATAACATTTATTCAAAGTTTACGTAAGAAGAGAATGTAGTCATTTATCTGTAAAAATAGTTTGCAGTACACACTTCCCCATTACTCAGTTATTTACTTCGGAAACGATTGCCTCTAATTTTCTTATATTATTAGCTTGATGCAATCACAGTCACTTTCGTTTAGCTGATTAGAGAGTGGGAGGCTACAGTGTTACTACACGTGGAAGTAATTCATGCCTGCTAGAATTTTGAGCTAGTCAGGTGGTCAGGTGCATGGAAGCCATGGTGCAGTGGCCGTCCCCAGCGAGGAACAGGGGAGAACTGCTCCCCCTCCCTCCCTCACTACCACCCTAGAAACATGGTGTGTACACAGTCACACAAAGAGCCCTGACACCAGGAACTACTTGCTGCGTCCGCCTGATAGAGCGCAGATGAACGTCAATCCGGCGTATGCGGCCGCACAGACACATCCTGTTAGTTCATAGCCAGCAACAGTTGCCGACAAATTCCTGTCGCTGTTCTGCAGTTGTCACCAGCCGACGTAGATCATCGAGTGCCACCGTTTTAAGCAGCCACCATAAACAAATCATAGTCTGACAGCAAAAGCCGAGTGATAAAGTGTTATTCAAATTCGAGCCTGAACTACGCTGACGGAAACAAAAATCGCAGCACTAAGAAGGAGTTGCGCCTCATAAACGAAAGTTGGTAGGCATATTTCTACACTCCTGGAAATGGAAAAAAGAACACATTGACACCGGTGTGTCAGACCCACCATACTTGCCCCGGACACTGCGAGAGGGCTGTACAAGCAATGATCACACGCACGGCACAGCGGACACACCAGGAACCGCGGTGTTGGCCGTCGAATGGCGCTAGCTGCGCAGCATTTGTGCACCGCCGCCGTCAGTGTCAGCCAGTTTGCCGTGGCATACGGAGCTCCATCGCAGTCTTTAACACTGGTAGCATGCCGCAACAGCGTGGACGTGAACCGTATGTGCAGTTGACGGACTTTGAGCGAGGGCGTATAGTGGGCATGCGGGAGGCCGGGTGGACGTACCGCCGAATTGCTCAACACGTGGGGCGTGAGGTCTCCACAGTACATCGATGTTGTCGCCAGTGGTCGGCGGAAGGTGCACGTGCCCGTCGACCTGGGACCGGACCGCAGCGACGCACGGATGCACGCCAAGACCGTAGGATCCTACGCAGTGCCGTAGGGGACCACACCGCCACTTCCCAGCAAATTAGGGACACTGTTGCTCCTGGGGTATCGGCGAGGACCATTCGCAACCGTCTCCATGAAGCTGGGCTACGGTCCCGCACACCGTTAGGGCGTCTTCCGCTCACGCCCCAACATCGTGCAGCCCGCCTCCAGTGGTGTCACGACAGGCGTGAATGGAGGGACGAATGGAGACGTGTCGTCTTCAGCGATGAGAGTCGCTTCTGCCTTGGTGCCAATGATGGTCGTATGCGTGTTTGGCGCCGTGCAGGTGAGCGCCACAATCAGGACTGCATACGACCGAGGCACACAGGGCCAACACCCGGCATCATGGTGTGGGGAACGATCTCCTACACTGGCCGTACACCACTGGTGATCGTCGAGGGGACACTGAATAGTGCACGGTACATCCAAACCGTCATCGAACCCATCGTTCTACCATTCCTAGACCGGCAAGGGAACTTGCTGTTCCAACAGGACAATGCACGTCCGCATGTATCCCGTGCCACCCAACGTGCTCTAGAAGGTGTAAGTCAACTACCCTGGCCAGCAAGATCTCCGGATCTGTCCCCCATTGAGCATGTTTGGGACTGGATGAAGCGTCGTGTCACGCGGTCTGCACGTCCAGCACGAACGCTGGTCCAACTGAGGCGCCAGGTGGAAATGGCATGGCAAGCCGTTCCACAGGACTACATCCAGCATCTCTACGATCGTCTCCATGGGAGAATAGCAGCCTGCATTGCTGCGAAAGGTGGATATACACTGTACTAGTGCCGACATTGTGCATGCTCTGTTGCCTGTGTCTATGTGGCTGTGGTTCTGTCAGTGTGATCATGTGATGTATCTGACCCCAGGAATGTGTCAATAAAGTTTCCCCTTCCTGGGACAATGAATTCACGGTGTTCTTATTTCAATTTCCAGGAGTGTACATCTGAAAGATGATGTCTATGCAAATTTCGTACCAGACGCATAACACCGGTGCTGGTAGCGTCAGTATGAGGATACAATTCGGGTTTGCTTTAAATGCACGCTGTAACGATCTGAGCGTTAGTTACCTTCGAGATCGGAGGTGGTGAGTTGACGTTAGTCAAGAAAGCCTTCAAGGTGACAAAGATGTCGTTATCAACATCTCACTGAGTTTGAACGAGGTCGTGTAATAGGGCTACTAGAAGTTGGATGTTCGTTATGGGATATCGCAGAAAGACTTGGCAAGAGTGTAGCCACTGTACATGATAGCTGGCAATGCTGGTCACAGGTTGCACGGTAGCACGCAGCACTGCTGTGAGGGAAGACTATCGTGTTCCGCGTATGGCTCTGGCGCATTGTACTGTATCTGTAGCAGCAATTTGAGCAACAGATGGCACCATAGTGACACAACGAAACGTTACTAACTGGTACTTCTAGGACAGCTACGAGCCAGACGCCCTGTGGCGTGCATTCCTGTGACCTCAAAGCACCACCATTTATGACTTCAGTGGTGTCAAGCAAGAGCTCATTGGAGGGCGGGGTGGAGGTCTGTTGTGTTTTGACATGAAATCTGATTCTACCTAGGTACCAGTGATGGCGGTGTTGCTTAGAATGAAGCCAGTTGAGAACCTGAAACCAACATGTCTGTGTGCTAGACGCACTGGACCGACACCTAGAGTTATGGTGTGAGACAGTAGTCTGGTGATTGCTGTGCTGCCATTCATGAACAGCATTCCATGGGCTGTTTTCCAACATGATGACGCTCGCCCACATACCGCTTTTGTAAACCAACATTGTCTACGGGGTGTCGACACGTTGCCTTGGCCTGCTCGATCACCAGCTCGAGCACATATGGTACATCATTGGACGACAAAACCAGCTTCATCCACAAACAGCATTAAAGGTCCCTGTACTGACCGACGGAGTGTAACAGGCAGCCGGCCGCTGTGACCGAGCGGTTCTAGACGCTTTAATCCTGAACCGTACTGCTGCTACGGTCGCAGGTTCGAATCCTGCCTCGGGCATGGATGTGTGTGATGTCCTTAGGTTAGTTAGGTTTAAGTAGTTCTAAGTTCTAGGGGACCGATGACCTCAGATGTTAAGTCCCATAGTGCTCAGAGCCATTTTTTGTAACAGGCATGGAACTCCATCCCACAAACCGACATCAGGCACCTGTATGACACAATGCATGCCTGTTTGCACGCTTGCAATCAACATTCTGGCAGTTACACCAGTTCTTGTGTACCAGCATTACACATTTACAGTAGCTTATCTCGCGCTTGCATTAACTTGTGATCTTGCAATCGAAATTTCATTACTCTACATCAATTTTTTTTCGGTGTTGCGATTTTTGGCCCATCAGTGTATAAACTGTTACTTACAGCAGTCGAGACAGGACGTCTATAGATTAGATAATTATCTTTCATTGCGTTATGTTAGACTAGTGTTCAGGACTTAACTAGAATGCCATGCATCATACGTCACTCATACCTGAGTATTTCGGTGTAACTTGCGTAAAGAAATGTTTACTACTGATTTATAATGCACTTGCCCCTCTTATCTGTGTTATAGTTATTATCTCTCTGTGATCAGTTTACTTGTTGGCATGCAAGCAAGCTATCTTTGTATAGCAACTGCTGTTCCAGGGTAGGACTTCGCTTCTTACTACTGTTATGTTGGACACGAGAGTTACTTGGTTCGTACAACAAAAACCGAACTCAAATCCTGCTACAACACACAGACAATGTGTCATTTAAGTATGTGTTATAAGAAAAGCAGAACGTATAATATATACTGGCTAGCAGCAGGTGCAACCAAAACCACTTGTACTGAAAGCTCAAAACTATTGCGTTGCTGCCCGCCCGCCTCCCCCGCTCCAGCACAGATCTGGTTGCACTCTTGCATTGTGTGGAAATTATAAACAAATGTGCTCATCGCTTATTAGTCAGGCACATCGTATCCACCTTCACTAACTGGCGTAGCTAAGTGTCAGACACACAATATTCTTCGGTGTAAAAATTTGGAGAGATTTCAGCATGAAAATAAAACCGAAAGTGTTTTAACGTAATGGTCATGGTAGCAGCATTCATGCCCTTGGTGATGGTGCCAGAAGTATTGTCATAATGCTTCGCTTACTGACGTAATGACGTCACCTCTGTTACAGCATTTTCTGTCGTTGTCCCAAAAATGAAATCCGAGCTCGTAATACAGCCTCAGAAGGAAAATATGCGAGACGGCTCACACCTGCTCTCAGTGATAAGACTTCCGGACACCTGCCTATGGTCAAATATCTTTATCTGGATCACACTTGATAAGCTCTCATTATACCAAAGGCACGTAAGCTTCGCACGTGTGAATATTTCCAAGTAAATGTAGCAAATAATTTTATCGTTAACTAAATATTATGAAAACGTGTGCAATAGTCAGAAAAGACTATGCAGGTGTGCTTGATTAGTAAACAGGTGTTCTTTTCAGCCATACATTCCCATCTCACCAAATAATCATACATTTCTAGTTTTAACCTCAACAGGGTTTTAGCGATACATTCCCAACTCACAAAATAATCATACATTTCTAGTTTTAACCTCAAACAGGTTTTATAATGAATTAAAATGAACCTTTATTCAGTTCAGAACTGATTTACAATTTTATGGTATTTGTGAATTACATTCCCACTTAAAATGTATCTTCAATGTTATGTTAAAAAGTGGCCGCGCTTAAAACGTACATATTTTCACCCAGTGAGTCAGTCTTCCTACTTATTTGCCCCTCCTGGACTGATCCTCCAGTTTCCACAGCAGCGTAAACTGGCCTTTATCTACGTCTACATGATTACTCTGCAGTTCTCAATAAAGTGCCTGGCAGAGGGTTCACCGAACCATTTTCAAGCTATTTCTCTACCGTTGCTCCCTCGAGAAGCACGCGGGAAAAACATACACAAATTTTTCCGTGAGAGCTCTGATTTGTCTTATTTTACTGTGATGATCATTTCCTCCTATGTAAGTGGGCGCCATCAAAATATTTTCACACTCCGAGGAGAGAGTTGGTGACTGAGATTTCATGAGAAGATTCTTTCGGAACAGAAAAACGCCTTTGTTTTAGTGATTGCCACCCAAATTTTACGTATCATATCCGTTGCACTCTCTCCCCCATTTCGCGATAATACAAAACTAGTTGCCCTTCTTTGGACTTTTTCGATTACTTTCGTCACTCATATATGATTCGGATGGACAAGAGTAGTGTAAGCAGTGTCTTTAATAAATATGTTGCATTTTTTAATTTTCTGTCAATAAATCGCTATCTGGTTTCCTTTCGCCATAACATCATCTGTATAATCATTTCGACTTAAGTTATTCGTGATTGTAATCTCTAAGTATTTAGTAGATTTTCAGCCTTTAGATTTGTGTGATTGATAGCGTAATCGAAATTTAGCGCATTCCTTTTAGTACTCGCGTGGGTGAGTTCACACTTTTCATCATTTAGAGTTAATTACCGCCTTCCGCAACGTACAGATATCTTGCTATTTGTTTTGATCATCTAATGAATTTACAAGACGGTAAATGGCAGCATCATCTGCAAACAATATCTGAGGGCTGTCAGATTGTCTCCTAAATCGTTTATGCACATCAGGAACAGCAGAGGGGCTACGATACTTCCTTGGAGAGCCCCACATATTTTTTCTGTTTTACTCGAAGAGTTTCCGTCGGTCACTACGAACTGTGATATTTCTGACAGTAAATCACGAATCCTGTCTCACAACTGAGACGATACTCTATAGGAACGTAATTTGATTAGTCACTTGTGAGGAACGGTGCCAAAAGCCTTTAGGAAATCTAAAAATATGTAATCAATTTGCCATCCCTACTCATTATCTCCGACCCATTCTTCAGTTAATCGTCAACTGAATGTTGCGGTCTTTGTATTGTCTCGCAAGTACTCTGTCTTCTATGAGTCGATGCAGAATATTAGTATTTAATACATTTTTGGTCTCTAGAACTACCGTATTTACTCGAATCTAAGCCGCACTCGAATCTAAGCCGCACCTGAAAAATGAGACTCGAAATAAACGAAAAAAATTTTTCCCGAATCTAAGCTGCACCTGAAATTTGAGACTCGAAATTCAAGGGGAGAGAAAAGTCTTAGGCCGCACCTCCAAATCGAAACAAAGTTGGTCCATTGTAATATGAGACACAATTTAGGTCGAATGAAAGACGATACAGCTACAGTAGTTTGGTTCGAGTCGTAATCTTAGCAGTTAAGCTTTACCAGGAAGCCATTGCTATGCGTCAGGCGCTCCGTCCGTATTTATACGGATACCCTTCCTTTTTCACGTGCTTCCTCTGGTTTGAATCGATTGCTTATTTTGCTTTGATCTGATAAGTGCCATTTTCTTTGTTATAGGTGTTTACGTCACTCTAAGCTGAAAATGCATTACTGTACTGCGTCATGCATTGTTTGTCGCATTCTGATAGTGCGTGTTTACGGCGTGTTGCCGCTCGCGGCATGGCTCAAAAAAAAAAAAAAAAAAAAAAAAAAATGGCTCTGAGCACTATGGGACTCAACTGCTGAGGTCATTAGTCCCCTAGAACTTAGAACTAGTTAAACCTAACTAACCTAAGGACATCACAAACATCCATGCCCGATGCAGGATTCGAACCTGCGACCGTAGCGGTCTTGCGGTTCCAGACTGCAGCGCCTTTAACCGCACGGCCACTTCCGCCAGCTCTCGCGGCATAGCTTGCTTTTGTGCGCGCTACCGCCGCTTTTTTTTTTTTTTTTTTTTTTTTTTAAAAAAAGGAGAGGAATCATCTCATTAGCGAAACAATGGCAAGAGACTGCTATTTGTTGTTACTAACACTGCTGCTTTCTTTGATAATGATTAACAAGAACCAAATAATAGACTGCGAATGATAGAACATGATCTGAACGAGAGTTAGGCGCAAATTTTTCTCCGTTTGAAAATCTTTGCGGCCGCTTCTTTAGTACATCAAATTCTGCACTGAAATTAGTCATCTTAGATTTAAAAATCTAGTCAGTTGCCGTGCTTCATTTGACTGTATCACTATTAAGCATAAGAATAATACGAATATAAACATGACACGATATGTATATTCTTCCGCGTTTGCTGTTGTCTCACTCTAGTTTCGTAGTTTATTAGGCAGCCAGGATTTAAATGAGATAGCAGCAAACACGAAAGAATACGTAGCAAAATGTTTATATTCGTATTATTCTTATGGTGGAGAGAATACTGCATGTGATTCACATTTCATCAGGTTCCTATTAGCAACCATCTCCTCTCACAGGTAGGAAAAAATTCAGAATGTAGAGTTGGCCATATTGACAAACATCCCTAACAGTTTTGCTATTCAGATTTTCGTAGTACATTGAAATTCTGCTACATTCGAAGATGAACAATACGGAATTTGGTTTTACTTCATTGGATAATGTATGAAAATGCAGTGGTCGAAACTCGAGGCGGAGAAAAAAAGCTCGTCTTCCACCCTTTTTTTTCCCCACTTTATTTACTGGCGCAGAGGTTTTGGCGCCAGTATTTATCTCTGTACCTACAGAGCATGCCTGTGTAGCGCTACACATATTCGACGGCAGAAGTTAGTTGTGGCGGCACCTACCAACATTTTTCAGAACTCCCGCTTGCTTTGCACTCGATTCTAAGCCGCAGGCGGTTTTTTGGATTACAAAAACCGGAAAAAAAGTGCGGCTTAGATTCGAGTAAATACGGTACATTTAAAACGTTTTTGATGCGGTTTATCACGTGTGAGTTAAGTGTGCACGTTTTACTGCCATTACGTCCACCAATAACACAAACACAGGGACAAGCCGTTTGATATCATTTCGTGTGTTTACGGAACACAATTTATGCCATTCCAAAAATTTATCAATTTTCGTTTTCATCATATTGACATTCATTCCATATTTTTCTGTAAGACACTGGCATTTTAATCTGGAGGGGGTGAATCGAAATGTATCTTCCATGTTATGTTAAAGAGTGACGAGTTTTAAACGTTCATATTTTCATCCAATGAGTCAGTTTCCCTACTTATTTGCTCCTCCTGGACTCGAAATCCCCATCCTGCAGTTCACATTTGTTTCTCGTGACTTCCCTAAACAGTTCCAGACGCATGCCGGAAAGGTTCCACAGAATAGACCATAGTCGATATTCGCCTCCAACCTTGCCTAACAGGACACTTGTTCCATCTAATGACCTCTTCAGCATACTTCTCCAAATTCACATTTCAAAAGAACTGACTTTTCTTATGATTCACTTTTTTCATTGTCCTTAACTCACTTGCAAACAAAACTTCTAGAAAGATTAATCTTTCTGTTATTTTTATTTTGGTCAGTAATAGAAGCTTACTTCCTAAAATCTTACCGAGCGAGGTGGCGCAGTGGTTAGCACACTGGACTCGCATTCGGGAGGACGACGGTTCAATCCCGTCTCCGGCCATCCTGATTTAGGTTTTCCGTGATTTCCCTAAAATCGCTTCAGGCAAATGCCGGGATGGTTCCTTTGAAAGGGCACGGCCGATTTCCTTCCCCATCCTTCCCTCACTCGAGCTTGCGCTCCGTCTCTAATGACCTCGTTGTCGACGGGACGTTAAACACTAATCTCCTCCTCCCAAAATCTTGAACAAGGCTGTAAAGTGACAGTGTTAGAACCGATGGTAAAACCAGCCAACCCGTTGCGTTACACAGGTTTGTTAGAATCCTTGACTAAGGTTTCTATAATTATAAAATTATCTTCTTCAGAAGGAGCTTACGTTCCTTTCTCAAACTGACGAAAATAGCTGCAGCAGCTTCTCCAAACTGTATCCTTCATCATTTCGTTTGATCACTTAATGACCAGCTTGTTGATACAGATACCAAGAATATGTACGCATCGACCTCCTGAATGACTTCTCATCCATTAAATTAGTCTTCATTCCTGTGTTTTCTTCAAATTTAGTCTTGGAATAATATTTCCACTTTCTTTTCGTATTTTTTTTTTTTGCAGCATACTTTTAATGTCATCTTCATTTTATGCTGCAAGTATTATGGCACCTGCACATCATAAGTTGTTGATTAAATACCCCCAGGCCCCGTCCTAATTTCAGTTTCTGTATTTGTTAGACGAGCAGATCTCATTATGTACACTCCTGGAAATGGAAAAAAGAACACATTGACACCGGTGTGTCAGACTCACCATACTTGCTCCGGACACTGCGAGAGGGCTGTACAAGCAATGATCACACGCACGGCACAGCAGACACACCAGGAACCGCGGTGTTGGCCGTCGAATGGCGCTAGCTGCGCAGAATTTGTGCACCGCCGCCGTCAGTGTCAGCCAGTTTGCCGTGGCATACGGAGCTCCATCGCAGTCTTTAACACTGGTAGCATGCCGCAACAGCGTGGACGTGAACCGTATGTGCAGTTGACGGACTTTGAGCGAGGGCGTATAGTGGGCATGCGGGAGGCCGGGTGGACGTACCGCCGAATTGCTCAACACGTGGGGCGTGAGGTCTCCACAGTACATCGATGTTGTCGCCAGTGGTCGGCGGAAGGTGCACGTGCCCGTCGACCTGGGACCGGACCGCAGCGACGCACGGATGCACGCCAAGACCGTAGGATCCTACGCAGTGCCGTAGGGGACCGCACCGCCACTTCCCAGCAAATTAGGGACACTGTTGCTCCTGGGGTATCGGCGAGGACCATTCGCAACCGTCTCCATGAAGCTGGGCTACGGTCCCGCACACCGTTAGGCCGTCTTCCGCTCACGCCCCAACATCGTGCAGCCCGCCTCCAGTGGTGTCGCGACAGGCGTGAATGGAGGGACGAATGGAGACGTGTCGTCTTCAGCGATGAGAGTCGCTTCTGCCTTGGTGCCAATGATGGTCGTATGCGTGTTTGGCGCCGTGCAGGTGAGCGCCACAATCAGGACTGCATACGACCGAGGCACACAGGGCCAACACCCGGCATCATGGTGTGGGGAGCGATCTCCTACACTGGCCGTACACCACTGGTGATCGTCGAGGGGACATTGAATAGTGCACGGTAAATTCAAACCGTCATCGAACCCATCGTTCTACCATTCCTAGACCGGCAAGGGAACTTGCTGTTCCAACAGGACAATGCACGTCCGCATGTATCCCGTGTCACCCAACGTGCTCTAGAAGGTGTAAGTCAACTACCCTGGCCAGCAAGATCTCCGGATCTGTCCCCCATTGAGCATGTTTGAGACTAGATGAAGCGTCGTCTCACGCGGTCTGCACGTCCAGCACGAACGCTGGTCCAACTGAGGCGCCAGGTGGAAATGGCATGGCAAGCCGTTCCACAGGACTACATCCAGCATCTCTACGATCGTCTCCATGGGAGAATAGCAGCCTGCATTGCTGCGAAAGGTGGATATACACTGTACCAGATGCCGGCCGAAGCGGCCGTGCGGTTAAAGGCGCTGCAGTCTGGAACCGCAAGACCGCTACGGTCGCAGGTTCGAATCCTGCCTCGGGCATGGTTGTTTGTGATGTCCTTAGGTTAGTTAGGTTTAACTAGTTCTAAGTTCTAGGGGACTAATGACCTCAGCAGTTGAGTCCCATAGTGCTCAGAGCCATTTGAACCACTGTACTAGTGCCGACATTGTGCATGCTCTGTTGCCTGTGTCTATGTGCCTGTGGTTCTGTCAGGGTGATCATGTGATGTATCTGACCCCAGGAATGTGTCAATAAAGTTTCCCCTTCCTGGGACAATGAATTCACGGTGTTCTTATTTCAATTTCCAGGAGTGTATTTTCCATACAAACTGTACATAATTAGGGGTACAATACATCCTTTCTTAAGACCTTGACCTATATCAAAAAGTTCGACATATTATTGACATATTCTTGCCATTGTTTCTTCATTTTTGTATCGATTTTTAATTAACTGCATCAGGTATTTAGGCATTACTGTTAAGCCTGTTACGTCCCACATTTTTCAGTGATTTCCTTTGTTGTAATCTATGATGCTCATACATTGGCCTTGTCCATGTTCTCTGACTTTTTCAGTAATTCCTCTTAATGATTCCTATTCTTTCGCTGGTACCGTACCGCCTTACTTTGCGAACTCTTCTTTCCGCATGGAAAAATATCTGTCCACGCACAATTTTCGTCGGTTTTGGATAATTTTAGTGTGTCTTCGAGTGCGGAATCAAAACTACTGTTGTGTACCGAGCGAGGTGGCGCGGTGGTTAGCACACTGGACTCGCATTCGAGAGGACGACGGTTCAATCCCGTCTCCAGCCATCCTGATTGAGGTTTTCCGTGATTTCCCTAAATCGTTTCAGGCAAATGCCGGGATGGTTCCTTTGAAAGGGCACGGCCGATTTCATTCCTAATCCTTCCCTAACCCGAGCATGCGCTCCGTCTCTAATGACCTCGTTGTCGACGGGACGTTGAACACTAACCACCACCACCACTACTGTTGTGTAATTTTCACACTTTCTTGGATTCCCTTTCTTCAAGGTTGGTATGTAGATGGTCCCTTTCGACTCTGTGATGCAGATGCACATATCACAATATTTGTGATAATAACGTTTTTAATTCCACAGCCCCCATGTTTTCAGTACTGGTATTTGGAGACCATAAGTCCTGCAGTAGCTCAATAAATACTTCGGCTTGGGAACTAAATATGAAGTACATGATTAACAATAATTGGAATAATCCCCTGACTACTTTGGTTGGCGCATTCAGACTACTGGATTCTGGAGAGCCTGTACCATGTAGAAAAGGAAAGTCGAAGCTTTCACACACCTCATCATCCATAGCGAATCGGACACCAAAGGTAAGAGCAAAAAAGAACCTTTAAACTGGGCACAATTTTAACATGTAGACTCACCCCCCCCCCCCCCATCCCATGAACCATGGACCTTGCCGTTGGTGAGGAGGCTTGCGTGCTTCAGCGATACAGATAGCCAAACCGTATGTGCAGCCAAAACGGAGGGGTACCTGTCGACAGGCCAGAGAAACGTATTGTTCCTGAAAAGGGTCAGCAGCCTTTTCAGTAGTTGCAGGGGCAACGGTCTGGATGATTGACTGATCTGGCCTTGTAACATCAACTAAAACGGCCTTGCTGTGCTGGTACTGCGAAGGGCTGAAAGCAAGGGGAAACTATAGTCGTAATTTTTCCCGAGGGCATGTAGCTTTACTGTATGGTTAACAGATGGTGGCGTCTTCTTGGGTAAAATACACTCCCGGAAATTGAAATAAGAACACCGTGAATTCATTGTCCCAGGAAGGGGAAACTTTATTGACACATTCCTGGGGTCAGATACATCACATGATCACACTGACAGAACCACAGGCACATAGACACAGGTAACAGAGCATGCACAATGTCGGCACTAGTACAGTGTATATCCACCTTTTGCAGCAATGCAGGCTGCTATTCTCCCATGGAGACGATCGTTGAGATGCTGGATGTAGTCCTGTGGAACGGCTTGCCATGCCATTTCCACCTGGCGCCTCAGTTGGACCAGCGTTCGTGCTGGACGTGCAGACCGCGTGAGACGACGCTTCATCCAGTCCCAAACATGCTCAATGGGGGACAGATCCGGAGATCTTGCTGGCCAGGGTAGTTGACTTACACCTTCTAGAGCACGTTGGGTGGCACGGGATACATGCGGACGTGCATTGTCCTGTTGGAACAGCAAGTTCCCTTGCCGGTCTAGGAATGGTAGAACGATGGGTTCGATGACGGTTTGAATGTACCGTGCACTATTCAGTGTCCCCTCGACGATCACCAGTGGTGTACGGCCAGTGCAGGAGATCGCTCCCCACACCATGATGCCGGGTGTTGGCCCTGTGTGCCTCGGTCGTATGCAGTCCTGATTGTGGCGCTCACCTGCACGGCGCCAAACACGCATACGACCATCATTGGCACCAAGGCAGAAGCGACTCTCATCGCTGAAGACGACACGTCTCCATTCGTCCCTCCATTCACGCCTGTCGCGACACCACTGGAGGCGGGCTGCACGATGTTGGGGCGTGAGCGGAAGACGGCCTAACGGTGTGCGGGACCGTAGCCCAGCTTCATGGAGACGGTTGCGAATGGTCCTCGCCGATACCCCAGGAGCAACAG
This sequence comes from Schistocerca serialis cubense, assembly GCF_023864345.2. Classification (NCBI taxonomy): domain Eukaryota; kingdom Metazoa; phylum Arthropoda; class Insecta; order Orthoptera; family Acrididae; genus Schistocerca; species Schistocerca serialis. Next base: position 312,106,541 of record NC_064640.1, read on the forward strand.
TGTCCCTAATTTGCTGGGAAGTGGCGGTGCGGTCCCCTACGGCACTGCGTAGGATCCTACGGTCTTGGCGTGCATCCGTGCGTCGCTGCGGTCCGGTCCCAGGTCGACGGGCACGTGCACCTTCCGCCGACCACTGGCGACAACATCGATGTACTGTGGAGACCTCACGCCCCACGTGTTGAGCAATTCGGCGGTACGTCCACCCGGCCTCCCGCATGCCCACTATACGCCCTCGCTCAAAGTCCGTCAACTGCACATACGGTTCACGTCCACGCTGTCGCGGCATGCTACCAGTGTTAAAGACTGCGATGGAGCTCCGTATGCCACGGCAAACTGGCTGACACTGACGGCGGCGGTGCACAAATGCTGCGCAGCTAGCGCCATTCAACGGCCAACACGGCGGTTCCTGGTGTGTCCGCTGTGCCGTGCGTGTGATCATTGCTTGTACAGCCCTCTCGCAGTGTCCGGAGCATGTATGGTGAGTCTGACACACCGGTGTCAATGTGTTCTTTTTTCCATTTCCAGGAGTGTATTCCGGAGGTAAAATAGTCCCCCATTTATATCTCCGGACGGGGACTACTCAGGAGGACGTCGTTATCAGAAGAAACAAAACGGACGCACTACGGATCGGAGCGTGGAATGTCAGATCCCTTAATCAGGCATGTAGGTTAGAAAATTTAAAAAGGGAAATGGGCTGGTTAAAGTTGGATATAGTCGGAATTAGTGAAGTTCGGTGGCGAGAGGAACAAGACATCTGGTCAAATGAATACAGGGTTATACATACAAAATCACATAAGGGTAATGCAGGAGTAGGTTTAATAATGAATAAAAAATAGTAACGCAGATAAACTACTACGAACAATATAGTGAACGCATTACTGTAGCCAAGATAGACACAAAGCCCACGCCTACCACAGTAGTACAGGTTTATGTGCCAATTAGCACCACAGAAGATGAAGAAATTGAAGAAATGTATGATGCAGTAAAATAAATTTTTAGATAGTTAAGGGAGACGAAAATTTAATAACCATGGGAAACTGGAATTCGATAGTACGAAAGGAAAGAAAAGGAAAAGTAGTAGGTGAATATGGACTGGGGGTAAGGAATGAAAGAGGAATCTGCCTGGTAGAATTTTGCACAGAGCATAACTTAATCATACCTAACACTTGGTTTAAGAACCATGAAAGAAGGCTGTATATGTGGAAGAGGTCTGGAGACACTGGAAGGTCTTAGATAGATTATATAATTGTAAGACAGAGATTTAGGATCCAGGTTTTAAATTATAAGCCATTTCCAGGGGTAGATGTGGACTTTGACCACAATTTATTGGCTGTGAACTGTAGATTAAAACTGAGGAAACTGAAAAAAGGTGGGAATTTAAGGAGATAAGGACCTGGATAAACCGAAACCAGAGGTTGTACAGAGTTTCAGAGGGAACGATTGACAAGATTGACAAGAACAAGGGAAAGAAATACAGTAGAAGAAGAATGGGTAGCTTTGAGAAATGAAATAGTGAAGGCAGCAGAGAATCAATTAGGTAAAAAGACGAGGGCTAGCAGAAATCCTTGGGTAACAGAAGAGATACTGAATTTAATTAATGAAAGGAGAAAACATAAAAATGCAGTAAATGAAGCAGGTGGAAAAGAATACAAAAATCTCAAAAATGAGATCGATAAAAGTGCAAAATGGCTAAGCAGGGATGGCTAGAGGACAAATGTAAGCAGGTAGAAGCATATATCACTAGGGGTAAAATAGATACTGCGTAGGGGAAAATTAAAGAAACCTTTGGAGAAAAGAGAAAGACCTGTATGAATATCAAGAGCTCAGATGGAAAACCAGTCCTAAGCAAAGAAGGGAAAGCAGAAAGGTGGAAGGTGTATATAGAGGGTCTATACAAGGGCGATGTACTTGAGGACAATATTATGGAAATGAAGAGGACGTAGATTAAGATGAAATGGGAGATATGATACTGCTTGACGAATTTGATAGAACACTGAAACAAGGCCCTGCGAGTAGACAACATTCCACTGGAACTACTGATAGCCTTGGGAGAGGCAGCCATGACAAAACTCTTCCATCTGGTGAGCAAGATGTATGAGACAGGGGAAATACCCTCAGACTTCAAGAAGAATATAATAATTCCGATCCCAAAGAAAGCATGTGTTGTTAGGTGTGAAAACTACCGAACTGTCAGTTTAATAAGTCGCGATTGCAAAATACTAACACGAATTTCTTACAGGCGAATGGAAAAGCTGGTAGAAGCTGACTTCGGGAAAGATCAGTTCGGATTCTGGATAAATGTAGGAACACACCAGGGAATACTGACCCTACGACTTATCTTAGAAGATAGGTTACAGAAAGGCAAACCAACATTTACAGCATTTATAAAGTAGAGAAAGCTTTTGAGAATGTTGACTAGAATACTCTCTTTCAATTTCTGAAGGTGGCAGAGGTAAAATACAGGGAGTGAAAGGCTATTTACAATTTGCACAGGAACCAGATGGCAGTTATAAGAGTCGAGGAGCACGAAAGGGAAGCAGTGGTTGAGAAGGGAGTGGGACAGGGTTGTAGCCTATCCTCGATGTAATTCAATCTGTACATTGAACAAGCAGTAAAGGAAACAAAAGAAAAATTTGGAGTAAGAATTAAAATCCATGGAGAAGAAATAAAAACTTTGAGGTTTGCTGATGACATTGTAATTCTATCAGAGACAGCTAAGGACGTGGAAAAGCAGCTGAACGGAATGGACAGTGTCTTGAAAGGAGGACATAAGATGAACATCAACAAAAGCAAAACGAGGATAACGGAATGTAGGCGAATTAAATCAGGTGATGCTGAGGGGATTAAACTAGGAAATGATACAATTCAAGTAGTAAATGAGTTTCGCTTTTTGGGGAGCGAAATAACTGTTGATGGTCGAAGGAGAGAGGATATAAAATGTAGACTGGCTATAGCAAGGAAAGCATTCCTGAAAAAGAGAAATTTGTTAACATCGAGTAAAGATTTAAATGTCAGGAGGTCTTTTCTGAAAATATTTGTATGGAATGTAGCCGCCGGCGGGAGTGGCCGAGCGGTTCTAGGCGCTACAGTGTGGAACCGCGCGACCGCTACGGTCGCAGGTTCGAATCCTGCCTCGGGCATGGATGTGTGTGATGTCATTAGGTCAGTTAGATTTAAGTAGTTCTAAGTTCTAGGGGACTGATGACCTCAGAAGTTAAGTCCCATAGTGCTCAGAGCCATTTGAACCATTTTTTGAATGTAGCCATATATGGAAGTGAAACATGGACGGTAAATAGTTTAGATAAGAGAAGAATAGAGGATTTCGAATTGTGTGCGGTGTGGCGGGGTCGGTCGTCTGCAGTCTCACTTATCGAAAGTCCACCTACCTCGATATGCTTCTTTCCGACGTCCTTTCACTCTGTAGTAGCAGATACGTGCTAGGCAGTGTAAAGCAGCGTTGATGAAACCACTACGTAATACCTACCACACAGAGGCCGCGAAACTCGAGATGAAAGTCAGTTACTGAAATTTAATTTTTTTTTCTTTTTTTAGAATCGGGCGTTCGGAGGATGCGGTCTACTTGCAGAAAGCATTTAAAATTAGATTGAATCTGCTTTTTATTCATATGGAAACACATGAAATGACTATCAAGTCCGTATTTAATATGGTAATGCTCTATCATTCGAAGTTCACTGTCTGTACAACATAGTTTCACTCGAAAAGCAGCCAGAATTTTTGCAAGTCCGACCCGACTAATTTTCACCTTCTACCAGGTACCGACACACAACTGTTCGCGAGTTAAACATTCGGTCGTTTCAGTGGTCTTCTTCGAAAGAAGTGCTCGCCAAAGTATTCCGTACAGAGCACGAAACACGCCACGCGGAATTGTTAATAGGACCAGAAAGTTCACACGCTCATAACTTCCAAACTATTTAATTTAGAAACACCAAACTTTCATTAAAATGTTCGTAACTTCATTCGCTTCAGTCACGAAATTTGACTGTTTTGATGGGCTGTGTAGCTCTGTAGTAAGATGCACAACACCCACATGGAAGGCTTTCGATTCGCAGTTGTCGTAAATTTTTAAACAAAGGTTCATATTCCACGGGCATTTCCAAGAAGCGTAGGGTATATACAGATGGAAAAACATTAATTTTGAATTTTTTCTTTTTTTAAAAAAATCTTATATGTAGAGGATCAGTGACAAGGGATTTATATCTGCAATGAAAACTGGATTTTTGTGTGAAATATGTAATTAGAAATTATAAGACGTGCATTTTTCACAGAAATTACAATTAAATATGTGCTGATTAGCATTTATTTATATGACGGAGGTATTCGAACAGAACGGAAAAAAACTAAAAAGTATTGACCAAAACTGGACTCGACACAGCAATCCAGCAATTGCCAGCCTCGAGCGCTGGTTTCTTTTCAGTCCTTGTGCATTTTAGGGTTCACGGAAATGCTTGTAGAGCATGCGACTATATTTAAAAGTATACAGGGTGTTACAAAAAGGTACGGCCAAACTTTCAGGAAACATTCCTCACACACAAAGAAAGAAAATATGTTATGTGGACATGTGTCCGGAAACGCTTACTTTCCATGTTAGAGCTCATTTTATCACTTCTCTTCAAATCACATTAATCATGGAATGGAAACACACAGCAACAGAACGTACCTGCGTGACTTCAAACACTTTGTTACAGGAAATGTTCAAAATGTCCTCCGTTAGCGAGGATACATGCATCCACCCTCCGTCGTATGGAATCCCTGATGCGCTGATGCAGCCCTGGAGAATGGCGTATTGTATCACAGCCGTCCACAATACGAGCACGAAGAGTCTCTACATTTGGTACCGGGGTTGCGTAGACAAGAGCTTTCAAATGCCCCCATAAATGAAAGTCAAGGGGCTCGAGGTCAGGAGAGCGTGGAGGCCATAGAATTGGTCCGCCTCTACCAATCCATCGGTCACCGAATCTGTTGTTGAGAAGCGTACGAACACTTCGACTGAAATGTGCAGGAGCTCCATCACGCATGAACATGTTGTGTCGTACTTGTAAAGGCACATGTTCTAGCAGCACAGGTAGAGTATCCCGTATGAAATCATGATAACGTGTTCCATTGAGCGTAGGTGGACGAAACTAAAATGAGCTGTAACATGGAAATTAAGCGTTTCCGGACACATGTCCACATGACATCTTTTCTTTATTTGTGTGTGAGGAATGTTTCCTGAAAGTTTGGCCGTACCTTTTGGTAACACCCTGTATATCAAGTATCTACATGTTTAAAAATACGACTCACCTTGGACTCGAACCCTGGCCCTCCACATGGAACGCTAGCCTCGTACCACAGAGCTACTTTTTTTATAAAGATTATGAAAATAATAAATGAATCATTCAGTAATGACACTCTGCACAGCCGTAGGAAGAAAAAAAACGCAGGTGGGGATATTAGCTCCATTGACCACGCACTCGTGAAACTAACCGTTTAACACACTTTTTATTTTTTTTTTACTAGGATTGGACCGGTGGGGGCTCAGGGCCAGAGTGGGCAGCGGTCGAAACCCGAGGCCTGGCCACAGTGTCCCCTCACCGCCAACGAGCCTGTGCAGCACAGGAAAATGGCAGATGCAGGAATCAACAGAAGTGGAAGGCTTTGTTGTTGTCGTAATTTTTGTCGTAATTTTCACAATTATTATGAAATAATGTGGAATTTAGTAAACCACATAGAAAAAATAAAGACTGAGTAAAGGAAAAGAAAACGAAAATAAAATCCGCGTATTTACGGTGCGCTCTCCCATCCGCTGGTTGAACTACTCTGCTCGTCGAGTATTATACACACTAGGGAAACTTCATAGTCTGTTCGCTCGAAAATTTTTCATAGTAGTATTCAACTACTTTAGAAAATTATATTTCAGTTGCGAACGTCACGTACCATAAATATAAAAAAAATTACGTTGCTTCACCTAACCTAGCAGCCTTACCTTAAAATTTCGACCCCCATTTCGACTTATTTTGTTATGACTGTTTCTTAAAACTATTCTACATTTCAGGTCGATAACATTACTAGTTACTGTTAATAAGAGAGAAAGACAGTGGATAAAGTTGCACTAGCAGGGTCCCTTTTCTGCCTTTGTAATGCGGAATCCTTAAACGTCATTAATAAAAGCACATTATTACAAATAAATATTTATTTATTTTGTACAACTGAAATTAAAAGAAGGTACTGAGACAGAAACCATTGCTAATGTCCATTGGTTTACCTGCTCAGCATGATTGAACACATAAAGTAAATGCAAGTCTACTAACATTAAAGACAAGCAGCGCACACTAGTTGTAAAAAGATAAAAGCTGGCTTTACTTACCTGACGTGATGATAGGTCTATCGCGATCGAATGTGCATCATATATACACGTGAAGCGCCGTAACTTTACGACTGAAGTGTTGTGAGTTTGCAGTAAAATTAAATATGGAATGTATTTGCTCTGTCTGGCACTCGCCTCACTCGCTCTGCGCAACAATATATCCAACATAGCGATTTTTTTCAAACAGGAATAAAGACGAAAATCTAACAACAGTTGAATCAATGAACTGAGATATTCCTATTGTAATTGGATATAATACGAAAGAAGCTTGATGGAATGCCGTTTTGGGAGTTTTACTTGAAATAAAAGTTAAATTTCTCCTTCATATGAGACAGCTCCGCGGGCCAAAAATTAGCACACTCCTGATGTAGACCATGGTACACGTTGACATATTAAAACAAACCCTAGATATTCACATACAGAAATTTTAAAACTAGATATTCTGAGCACAACACAGGCTTAACAAGTGACAGTACACACTCCACGTTCGCAGATCATCTCATACAAGAAACAATCACCCAAACAACATCACAAGATCGTCATAGAAAGCATTAGTATCTACTAGAAACTCACAGTAGAGGAGAATTGCCAGATTTCAGCTCCTATAGTCTCATGATGTTCCGACAGATGGCGGCGCCAAACGTAGCCTTCAAAACGGCGTCTGTAACGGAGGGGCGTTCCAAGCAGAGAACTGTCATTGACTTTCTTTTGGCGGAAAAGGAGAGCATCGCAGATATTCATAGGCGCCTGCAGAATGTCTGCAGCGACCTGGCAGTGAACTAAAGCACGGTGAGTCGTTGTACGAGGCGTCTTTCACCATCGCAACAAGGTCGCGCAAACCTGTCCGATCTCCTGCGTACCGGCCGGCAGCAAACAGCTGTGATTCCTGCAATGTTGGAACGTGTGGACACTCTCATTCGAGGTGATCAACCGATTACAACCAAACATTTCGCTGCACAACTGGACGTCTCTTGCGGGCTTTCAAAATAATAAAATGAATGAAATGATGTGGCCCTCAACCACGTACCTTCAGACTCAGAGTTGAAACATCAAAAGTTTTGGCTGATTTCGTTGTCTAGAGGCTGGGATACGTAGTTGCCGCATTACAGACCAAATACTGCTGATTCTACAGTATACGATAAGAATCCACACGTGAATCGAATGGTCGAAGGTTTCTATCACTCGGCAATTGCGAATTATGAATGTAACATATAAATTTATGAATGAAAGATTGAAATTAAATAAAATCTGCAGGTACTATCTTAACGACTTTAAATGATGAGTACGATAGTAGAAGTACTTTTGAGAATGCGCTATATTTCTGCAAAACATTTATTGGTGTCGATGGTCCAGCAATTAAATAAAATATAAGATGAATAACAGGGAAATAATAGATTCCTACAGCACGTAATTAGTTATGAACAACAACACAGCTCGCGAGATATTCACTTCTAAACGCACACTACGTCTTCACTGTAGAAACCACGGAAATCTCGCAAGTGCACAAGTCGGTACTCCGAAATATTTCTATCACCCGCGACCACGCGCAAACCGCCCCACGTTCTCCAAGTCACTCCGCAATTGCGCGTCCGTCGCACCGATACGTCCAGCACTTCCGTGTCCTGTGCCGTACTCTCCAGAACTACCCTGTCTCTCTCGAAACGATGCTCTTCTCCCGCTTCCATACAGTCTCCCAATTCACGAGCACTGTGATTGGCTAGAGCGCTCGCGCCGTGTCTTCAAGCTAACGCACCCACAAACATATTTAAGCACACTCGAAATACTGGATCTACATTTAAATACTTGAAATTAAATAAATATTCCTACGGCTGGACCATAAATACGCTCTAACACACATTATTAAATACATAAACAATTAAATAAACATATATCCAAAGAAAAGAAGCAAAAGGTAGGCCAGGAGCCTAATGTCTCTGTGCTTTCTAAAACACAGTAAATATTTAACCTATTTCTACATGAATAGTATATACCGGATACAAACAAAGACATAGATGAATAAATATATTTATAAGCATGCTGCTACCATTTTTTCGTGTAACTGTGGAGTACTTATGGCCTGACGCGATCGATAGTAATCGGCCACTTTGACCTCCAATAACTCATGTACTATTCAAGTTACATGCCTGTAATTCATACCAATTTAGGTTTACACTAATAGCTTTCTAAAGACACGTAGATCGAAGAAATCCGATGAACCGTTTAGAATTTGGAGATTCGTTGCTGGAAGTTACTTGTATAATTTACCGTCAGATACTAAACTTTAAACTAATAAAGATATTGAAAGTCTGATTACACCATCAGAATCGTCGTGCAAATAATAGTAATGTACACGTTTCTTTCTGAGGTATCTTGATTCATCTGGCTACTATTAATCTCTACAGGGTGAAAGGTATTTAAACCGACAAACTCTGGGAGGTTGTAGGGGACATCAAAACAAATATTTTTCCCTAATCTCATTTTTTCCTATGAGGATTATTTAAACCGGTGGAGGCCGTATTACGATCTTCAGTTGTTGGAGGGCGTATTACGCTCTTCGGTTGTAGGCAACTGCTGTCCACCAGTGTAGTACTGCATTGTCTTTGTTTACTAATGGAGCGTTACACCTGGAGTGAGTACACAGATATGGTTGGTGCGTACTACGTAGCGCACCACAACGGACGAGCTGCACAGCGGGTTTATCAACTACAATATCCTAATCGCCGTATCCCGCATCAGACGACCTTTGCTGCTGTGTACCAACGTCTGCGTGAGACCGGGTTATTTAGCATATTACCTGCACAGCGACGCCGTCGCACGGTAAGAACGCTGCAATTTGAGGAAGCTGTCTTGCAGCATGTGGAGCGGGATCCTTCAATCAGCACTCGTGCAATTGCACGTAACTGGGGACAAATCAGATGAATGTAAGATCAGTCCTTCGAGAGCAGTTGTTGCGTCCATTTCACTTACAGCGTGTCCACAACCTGAAACGAGTTGATTATCCACTCGGAGCACAGTTTTCGAAGTGGTACCTGGAACAGTGTGAAATGCATCCTTCATTTCCATCCTCTGTGTTGTTTACCGATGAAGCAACGTTCGGGCGTGATGGAGTCTTCAACATGGACAATTTGCATGTTTGGAGTGAGGATAACCCACAAGCCACAGTTACTAGCGCTCATCAAGTGCGGTTCTTCGTTAATGTGTAGGTCGGTGTTGTTGGGGACTGTTTAATTGGTCCGTATCTGCTACATAGGTCATTAAATGGCAGGCACTATTACAATTTTCTCGCCAGAGCATTGCCAGAATTCCTGGAAGACGTCCCGCTCCTTACAAGACAACGCATGTGGTTCAGACATGAGGGGGCGCCGGCACATTTCAGTCGTCATGTGCGTCGATTTCTGGACCGTCGGTTCCCAGAAACGTGGATTGGCAGAGGTGGTCCTGTACCATGGCCTGCTCGATTCCCAAATGTGTCCCCTCTGGACTTTTTTGTGTGGGGAGAGATGTGCAACCTTGTTTACGCAACTCCTGTTGCATCAGAAGAGGATCTGGTTGCCCGGATAGTAGCAGCAGCAGGAACAATTCAGGATACTCCTGGGGTTTTTGCCCGCGTCAGACAGAACATGATCCGACGGTGTAACCTTTGTTTACGTGTCAATGGAGGCTTTTTTGAAAATCAACTGTAATTCAAATTGGGTTGCGTTAATGTGTTGTCTCTTGGTCATAAAAAAATGGAAAAGTGTTTGTTGATTTAATTAATTTGCCGCCAGATAAATCTTCCTCTACCGGTTTAAATGCTCCTCAGAACTCTCCTCTTAGAACTCTGATGGAGCTATTCTGTTTGATGTCATTCCTCATGGTGCAACGATCAACTCTGAAGTGTATAGCGCTACCCTCAGGAAATTGAAGAAACGACTTCAGCGTGTTCGTCGCCACAAAAATGCAAACGAATTTCTCATTCTCCAACACAACGCAAGGCCTCACACAAGTGTGCGCACCAGAGAGGAGCTCACAAAACTTCACTGGCCTGTTCTCTCTCATCCATCCCACAGCCCGGGTCTCGCACCGTCCGACTTCCATCTGTTTGGCTACACGAGAAGTGGTAGATAGATGGTACTGATACAGTAAGATGTTGGCTACGACGTCGGCCAGTAGAGAGGAACCATGCGGGCATAGAGGCCCTCCCGGTAATGTGCCACAAGGCCGTCGTATTGAATGCAGCTGTGGCCGAGCGGTTCTAGGCGCTTCAGTCCGGAACTGCGCTGCTGCTACGGTCGCAGGTTCGAATCCTCCCTCCAGCATGGATGTGTGTGATGTCCTTAGGTTAGTTAGGTTTAAGTAGTTCTAAGTCTAGGGGACTGATGACCTCAGATGTTAAGTCCCATAGTGCTTAGAGCCATTTGAACCATTGAATGCAGATTATGTTGAAAAATAGGGTGTTGCAGTCAGAAGAGTGGGGAATAATATGGTGTGTTAGAATACTGAATAAAACCAACCTACTTTCAGCAATAGTGTGTTGCATTACGTATTGACGCCCGTCGCGCACACACACACACACACACACACACACACACACACACACACACACACACACACATTTCGGAAAATCTCTCCCAGCAGGCACCACATATTAGTTTTCACGGAACACTCAAAATTAGCACCACACTGAACAGAAACAAAATGATGAATGAATGAGCACTGATAATAACATAGTGACACTCTTTGAGCATAGTGACATAATTGTTTCCACAAATTCCCTCTTGCGTAAAAAGCATGTGAAAACACGTGACAGTGAAACATAAAAATTTGTTGAAAACAGTGTATATAACAGGATTTGAAACAGAAGACACTCTAGAGATGCACAGCTGGACGAAAAAAGTAAGTACGCCGATCACACACGACCACTGCGCACGAAAAAGTATTTACAAAATACGCAAATTTCTTCATGCCTTCTTTGCGGATGACATGGTGTCAAAACGATAAAAAGGCATAAAACAGCCAATAATGTAATTTGAGGTGAGCAATCCGAAACAAATTAAATAAAATGAATATTTTATACATTTTAGGCCTAAAATAGAAAAACAACCATGAACTTTGTATGATGTGCTACAGAAATAAATAGAGACCTACAGAACGTGTCGCATAGGTGTCGAAACATGTCTGGGTAAATCGAAAAAGAGACACATCGCGTTTTCCATAAAGCGGAGTTTGAAAACCCAGAGTCCTAGATAATACCAACTAATATGGAATTGGCACTCTGGCACTGCATAACGAAATGTATGAATGAGAACAGAATGCAGTCAGAAAGGTACATGGTAATACAGGGAAGCTCAGGTCACATAGGCAAGCAATTTTTCATGTGTGGAAGACGGACTTATTTGACTACCATTATTGAATGGAAGGACGTAAAAGAGCCCTTCGTACTTGTGAAGTGATCGAGAGAGATAATAAAAACAATGGTTAATGCAGATGCACCAACACAACTGACAGTGTAAGAACTAAGTTATTGTGGAACGCGGTGGATAAGGTAGTAATAGAAGCACATAAAATGTGAGTAACAGTTCTGTTTAGCGACGCCGGTTCAATCCCGCCTCCGGCCATCCTGATTTAGGTTTTCCGTGATTACCTTAAATCGCTGCAGGCAAATGCTGGGATGGTTCCTTTGAATGGGCGCGGCCGACTTCCTTCCCCATCGATCCTTAATCCGATGAGACCGATGACCTCGCTGTGTGTCTCTTCCCCCCAAACAAATCCAACCTTTGTTGTATGTTTAGCGATTTCAACCCACAATTTGCAAGACGCCACAGGGCTACTGTAAGCCTATGCTCTGAATCGAATGAAGCCGTTCCATATGCAGATCGCCCGCCTACGACTCAGATGTTTGTAATAAACTACGCGCAAAGGAAACGGAAAGAGAAGGGGTGGCCCTGAAAAATGATTTGAGGATGTGGTTGCTGTTGAAGTTAATTGTGGTAATAGGGATGAAAAGGTTCATCTCTAAATCCAAAAGTGAAAGAGCGGTTATTTAGACCGTAGTTTATCACAAAGTAATTCACAAGCAGAACAGCACATGACAAGTAAACGTAATAGTTAGCTCACTAATACAGGGGGGATGAATAGTAATCGTAACATAAAATCCCTATAATTAAAAGTCACCAGTAAACTGAGCGGCAAAGCCCGCGGGGATGGTTAGAACTTAGTTTGGTTCAGGAGGTCACTCAAGTACATTAAGTACAAGATTCCGCATCGGACATGATTGTGTCGTTCTAGTGGAGTTAGCAAACTACGCGCAGGAACCCAAATAATTGAGCCATGTCTAATCCATTGACTGTCACAGCGTGATTTAAAACGGACTCCTCTATGATTTAATTGAAAACGCGTCTACTCCTGTCCCACCACTAACCTCTCGCCTTGCTTTCTGCCAGAACTTATCAACTTTAAGACGCTAAAAGACGAGCTGAGACTACAGCAACTGCAGACGGCATCTGGGCCTCAAATGCTGCCAAGGCCCGCATTGATGATGATTTCTCGCCTCGGCCACCATGCGGCCGAAGAAAACTGCCACGGCTTCCTACTGACGAAGAGTACCGTTCTGCTTCGGGAACTGTACTCCTTCGCGTCCCGACCGGGTGTACCTTAAAAACGATGCTCCTCTCCTGTCTCTGAAGAAAGACTGCAAAAAATTACTGGCTGTCCAATCACACAGAATGTTAGGAATACTGTCAACGAGAGATCACGTGTCAAACATTTCCCTCTCTCTTCCGAAAAGTTCCTTCTACATAAACCAATCTCTTAATTTTACAGCTTAAAAAAAATTTGCAATAATTTTGTGTTAGATCCTCACCAGGGAAATTTATGGAAGCCCTGACCAACCCAAAAGAACTCGCCGTTCCACCTCTACAAAAGATGGTACCAGTGCTCCCACTCTGCCTGATTTATAGGAGACTACCCAATCAGTGAGTACGCTATTTCCCACGTCAAATTCTCTGGTCGATAACCTCCAAGCATCGGCCCCCGAGTGGTGGTGGTGAAATTCAGGAGCGGGCCTAGAACCTGAGTACACAGCCTGTGCTCAGCAAAGCGGCAGCTCACTCTACAACACAAATACGGTGAAAACATAACGCAGTGAAATGAGCAGTAGAAAGCGATGTGCACTGCAGGTTATTAAGCCTTTTTACCACCTAAACGGTGGTTTTCAAGGCATATCTGTCAGAGAAGGCCTCCTTTGGGATGTTATTCAGCTCACATTGCCTTGAATGTCGTCTATGTAGTCAAAGCGTCGAACCTTCACCAAAGAAGACGAAGTAAATATTCCAGAATTCGAATCGAGAACAGCTGCCAACATGAGTAACGTAGAAGTAGATATCCACGGAGTAGTGAAGCAACTTAAATCACTTAATAAAAGCAAGTCTTCCTGTCCAGGCTGTATACCAGTTAGGTTCCTTTCAGAGTGTGCTAATACAATAGTTCCATATTTAACGATCAGATACAACCCTTCGCTCGACGAAAGATACGTACCCAAAGACCGAAAAGTTGCACAGGTCACACCAATATTCAAGATAGGGAGTAGGAGTAATCCACTAAATTACAGTCCGATATCGTTAACGTAGATTGGCAGAAGGATCTTAGAACATATATTGTGTACGAATATTATGAATTACCTAGAAGAAAACGGTCTATTGACATACAGTCAACATGTGTTTAGGAAACATCGTTCCTGTGAAACACAACTACCTCTTTATTCACATGAAGTGTTGAGTGCTATTGACAAGGGATTTCAGATCGATTCCGTATTTCCGGATTTCCAGAAGGCTTTTGACACTGTACCACACAATCGGCTCTTAGTGAAATTGCGTGCATATGGAATATCGTCTCAATTATGTGACTGAATTTGTGATTTCCTGTCAGAGAAAGTCACAGTTAGTGGTAATTGACGGAAAGTCATCGAGTAAAACAGAAGTGATGTCTGATGTTCCTCAAATAGGTATTATAGGCCCTTTGCTGCTCCTCATCTATATAAATGATTTAAGAGACAATCTGAGCAGCCGTCTTAGGTTGATTGCAGATGACTCTGTCGTTTATCGACTAGTAAAGTCATCAGAAGATCAAAACAAATTACAAAACGATTCAGAAGAAATATCTGTGTGGTGCGAAAATTGGAAATTGGCATTAAATAACGAAAAGTGTGAGGTAATCCACACTACTGCTAAAAAGAACCCGTTAATCTTTAGTTAAACGATAAATCAGTCTAATATCAAGGCCGTAAATTCAACCGAATACCTACGAATTACAGTTACGAAAAACTTAAATTAGAAGGAACACATAGAAAATGTTGTGGGAAAGGCTAAACGAAGACTGTGTTTTATTGGCAGGACACTTAGAAAATGTATCAGATCTACTAGAGAGACAGCCTACACTACACTTCGTCCTCTTTTAGAATACTGCTGCGAGGTATGGGATCCTTAGCAGATAGGATTGACGCAGTACATCGAGAAACTTCAAAGAAGGGCGGAACGTTATGTTTCATCGCGAAATAAGAGAGAGAGTGTCACTGAAAAGATACAGGATTTGGGGTTGACGTAATTAAAACAAAGGCGGTTTTCGTTACGGTGGAATCTTCTCACAAAGTTTCAATCACCAACTCTCTCCTCCGAATGCGAAAATATTTTGTTGGCGCCGACCTACATAGGGAGAAACGAATACCATGACAAAATAAGGAAAATCAGAGCTCGCACCGAAAGATATAGGTGTTCGCCTTCTCCGCACGCTGTACGAGTTTGGAATAATAGAGAATTGTTATGAAGGTGGTTCGAGGAACCCTCTGCCAGGCACTTAACTGTGATTTTCTGACTATCCATGTAGATGTAGAATTTATGCGCTTTGTCATTTTGTGGTGGGTTCGTACTAATAGCGCTAAGTCTTGTCGCCCGTCAAGACTTTGTGCAGAAAAGATCTGTCCATTTTTAGCACTTCAGTCCAGTCGTGGCAGGCTTCCACGAATCGTTGTCGTCTTTTTCGCGTGTCAAGGTGTGAGGGACGTAATGTGCACACACAAAATTTTGGAGAACGCCCTGAACCCATGACTGAGACATATTGCTCCATTGCTATTTGTGACACATAAAATTTGACACACTACGGCCGCACGTCCACTACTTAACAAATGAATTTTCACAACTAACTGTTTGAATGCAATTTGTTGTTTACAGTTGTTAGATGAAACTGCCAACGTAGTTGCTACCCTGAAGTCACTCATACCCCAGGAATAAGACCAACCTGGGTACTTTTTGGACGAACGGTGTATAATCTAGTACTGCAGGAGGCAGCTATACAATAGAAATACTTGTGCGACCATCATCTAAAACTTGTTTTCTCCGACTTTGAGAAAGCCTACGATTCTACTTCCAGTCCTTCCATGAGAAATTCTATGCATAGGATTTCTATGAATTTTGTATCTGACTGCGATTCAGACTATCGGCCCAATCCAAGTATCAGTACAGACTCGCGGTCAGACACTGTTGGACTGTGTGATCATCGGCTTCACGCACAGTCCTCTGGTGGGCGGTGCCTGTTGCAAGTGGGTGTGGCCGCCGACGCTATACCACCGCTTCTCAGTTACTCTCCTCCAGCTTATGAAACCACCGTGAACGCGCCATACGATTATTCCGGGTATGACCGAATCTGTTTAGGTTTCTCGCTTTGGGCTGTTCTCTGAGCGGATTTACCACGTTTTGCCAGTGTTTCCAGAGGGAAAAGTTTAAAGGTAAGATACTTATTACTAGAAAGAAGGACGTTGTTTGAAAAGGGATGACCGGTTTTCAAAATTTTCGCAAAAACAGTAACATGATTATTAACATGTCAGCTTAAAAGAAAAAATATGCACCTGGTTTTAATCGAGAATATTAGTCACATTTATATTTGTCACTGGTGTTCGCTTTGACAAGGAGTGATGAGTTCCTCTAAAACAAAGATATTTTTGCCTTTGTTTGTATGAAAATTTACGTTTCCTCTTCTTTCCATTGTTAGAAGAACTATCCAGTGGTTCTACAGATATTCGCTACCATTGTTAACTGTAGGTATACAAAAATTTCAGCTGAATAGGCACACAGTTCACTGTTAACGTGATAACTGCAGTTTTACTCGAGAAATCTGTATTATCTGCAGGAAAAACACGACAGTAACATTCATTTTCTTCCTACTCATACCATAAACTATCAAACTATCCAGCAATGGACCCAGTTTCTAATATTAGTTGTGCGCCACTTCGAAACGTTTTCTTCACGCTTTGGTAATGCTGTAATAAAATTTAAATGTGTGTGAATTCCTAAGGGACCAAACAACTGAGGTCATCGGTCCCTAGGCTTACACACGACTTAAACTAACTTATGCTAAGAACAACACACACACCCATGCCCGAGGGAGGACTCGAAACTCCGGCAGGAGAGGCCGCGCAATCCGTGACAT
This sequence comes from Schistocerca serialis cubense, assembly GCF_023864345.2. Classification (NCBI taxonomy): domain Eukaryota; kingdom Metazoa; phylum Arthropoda; class Insecta; order Orthoptera; family Acrididae; genus Schistocerca; species Schistocerca serialis. Next base: position 312,123,363 of record NC_064640.1, read on the forward strand.
GGTGCCTCAAACCACGCGGCCACAGTGCTGTAATACCATACTAGTTTGAAAATGATATTATTTGCGATTAATAAAATAAACGGAAGGGTATGTACGTAACAGCAGAGAAATTAGGTAAAACTAATAAAAAATCAATCGAAACATTTTAAATATTAAATTCATATAGAGTCTAATGCTGGACATTTTACGAAATTTAAAAACGTCTGCCACACACAATTAAAATACAGTAAACAGAGGACATGTCCTCCTTTTGCTGTACGGATGGTAACCCTATGCTATGCGACAATCTCCACTGTATTTTGGACTTCAGGCTAGCCGTTCCCCACGTGGACCCTGTCATGACTGACCACATGGAACTGCCTTTTTGTTCCACCGGTCACTGAGAGTGATCATGAACGTATGATAAGGAAACATCGCCAACTTGCTCTCATGCACAGACGAAAAAAAAAAAAAAATCGCAACATCATGAAAGAGTTGTGCAACAAAAACGATTGTTGATAGGCGTGTTTCTACATCTGAAAGATGATGTCTATTCAAATATTGTGCCAGTCGCATCAGAATGGTGCTAGTAGCGCCGCTATGAGGATGCAAATCAGGTTTGCTTTAAGTAAACGTTCTAAAGGTCGTAAGCGTTAGTTACCTTTGAGATTGGACGTGGTGAAATGACGTTAGTCAAGAATACCTTTAAGGCGACAAAGACGCCATTATTAACAACTCCCTGAGCTTGAACGAGGTCGTGTAATAGAGCTACGAGAAGCTGGATGTTCCTTCTTCGATATCGGGAGGACGACGGTTCAATCCCACGTTCGGCCATCCTAATTTAAGTTTTCCGTGATTTCCCTAAATCGCTCCAGGCAAATGGCAGGATGGTTCCTTTGAAAGGGCGCGGCCGACTTCCTTTTCCGTCCTTCCCTAATCCGATGAGACCGATGACCTCGCTGTCCGGTCTCCTCCCCCCAAAAACAACCCAACCCTTCTTCGATATTTCAGAAAAACCTGGCAGGAATGTAGCCACTGTACCTGATTGCTGGCAGCGGTGGTCACGAGAATGCACGACCGCAAGAAGACCGGACTGCGGACGCCCACGTGGCCCTATCGAAAGGGAAGACCGTCGTGTTAGGCGAATGGCTCTGCATTTCCGGTAGCTGTTTGGGAGCAGTTGGCACCATAGTGACACAACGAGCTGTTACAAATCGGTTACCTGAACGACAGCTTCGAGCCAGAGGCCCTGTAGCGTGCATTCCACTGACCCAAAACCACCGTCATTTGCTGCATCAGTGATGTCAAGCGATAGCTCATCGGAGCGTAGAGTGGAGGTCTGTTGTGTGTTTCTGGTGAAAGCTGGTTCTGTCTCGGTACCAGTGATGGCGGTGTGTCGGTTAGAAGGAGGCCAGTTGAGGGCCTGCAGCCAACCTGTCTGTGTGCTAGACACACTGGACCTACACCTGGAGTTATAGTCTGTGGTGCGATTTCGTATGACAGTAGGAGTGCCCTCATGGTTATCCCACACACCCTGAGTGTAAAACCGTATTTCAGTCTGGTGATTCGACCTCTAGTGTTACCGTTCATGAACAGAATTCCAGGAGGTGTTTTCCAACAAGATAACGCTCGCGTACATACTGCTGTTGTAGCCCAACATGCTCTACAGGGTGTCAACATGTTGCCTTGGCCTGCTAGATCAACAGATCTGTCTCCAATCGAACGCATATGGGACGTCATCGGATGACAACTCCAGCGTCGTCCACAAACAGCATTAACCGTCCATTTGTTGACCGACTAAGTGCAACAGGCATGGAACTCCATCCCAAAAACTGACTTCTGACACCTGCACAACACAATGCATGTACGTTTACATGCTTACATTCAACATTCTAGCAGCTACACCGGTTAATAATGCACCAGCATTTCTCGTTTTCAATTACTTATCTCACGCTTGCATTAACCTGTGATCTTGCAATGTTAATCGCTTACACATATTACCTAGACAAATGTATTCCCGAAACTTCATTACTCTACATTATTTTTTCTTTTTTGGTATTTCAGTTTTTTTCCGTCCGTGTATTTTGAGGAGAGCACAATCGCCCCAACAATTAATCCAGCACACAGCTTTGTGCCATAATTGGGTGGTACGCTATTATGACATAAATGTACAGCTTGTAAATTTGGCGCTTACCAGTTGTTAGTCACACACCACCCCGCTGCTGCCGCCTAATCCCCGAGAATGGCTATCAAGAAGAGAGAACGTGCACTGTTATTGAAACGATTTTATGTGAACAGCAGCAATTACAGTGCCGCACTGAGAGAGCATCGTCGACTCAAAGGTCTGAGGAGAGGCCCGATGTCATTAAATGGCTTAAAGAAGATGATCTTGAAATGCTAAAACACAGGTGAGCTTGGTGTGACACCCGATAGAGAAAAGCGTCCTATCATGGTGGAAGTTACTGACGAGGTTGCTGTTGTTGTAACTGAGGACGTAGCGCGTGCCCTGGATAGTACTTCGTGCTAGTGCCCGTGCAGTGTCACGAGAAATGTCCATCCCATGATCATCAGCGCAGAAAGTTTTGCGGTCTATTTTATACTGATAACCATAAAAAATGGAGACGGTGCAGCAACTGAAACCTCGCAATCCGTAGGAAAGTTCTGAATTTGCTCTTCGATTTCTGGCGCGGATCGTAGTTGATGACAAGTGACTGAGACAATTCTATGTTGTGATGAAGCACATTTTACACTATAAGGTGCCGAATTTGCGGTACAGAAAACCGCGTGATGCGCACGAAGAGCTACTGCTCTCGCGGTATGTGACTGTGTGGTGCGGATTCCCAATACACCCAAAGTGCCTGTCAGGTGTACCGTGACGTCTGCAAATCTTTGAAACCTCCTTGTACAACAGATGATTCCAGCATTGTTTTCATGCAAGATGGGGCAACACCTCTCGTCGCTCGTCCAGCGAAAGATTTGCTTAATGCAACCTTCCACAAACGTGTTATCTCCAGAGATTTTCCAGATGCACGGCCTGCAAGATCACCTGGTGTGAATCCTGTGACTTTTGGCGGTGGTGATAATCTAAAAAGAACGCACTTACCAGGGACACGTTTGGTCACTGCCCGATCTGAAGGCCAGTATAGCGGAACACATTGTTCAGATTTCACCAGAACAGCTGCAGCAACTGTTGATCACCTAGTTTTACGGATGCAGTATCTCATTAACTTCTCCTGTGCTCATATTGAACAAATTGTGCATGTGGCAGTTAATAATAAAGTCAATATTATGCCTTTCTCACCTGTTCGACCTTTTCTGCTGACGTCCCATTCCTGATTCATTACATAGGGAAACATTTCTATACCTCTTTCTTGCATTCAGAGAACCAGATTTGCAGTTGGTGGCCAAAACTGGAACTAACTTTTTTCCAGGGTAAATCGTTTTCGCATTAGCGCATTAAAATATCTACCAAATTTCGCTGCCATACGTTAATTACATACAGCCAAACTGGACTTCCGTAAGCAGCTGCAATTTAAATATAATCACCCCCTTTAAGGGCAGTCAAATGAAAACAAATGGAAAAATGTAAGTAATCTGTTTACTGTTCATTCATTCATCCCACTGTGAAACAAGACGGTTGTGGTTGCCTATAGGACCATGATATTTTCCTGGCGTACACCTCTTCATTTCGAAGCAAATCGGCGGCGAAGAACGTCTTTCTCCTGGGCTCCAAAAATATGGATATCGCATGGGGAGAGATCGGGACTGTATGGACTATGAAGGACGTGTAAGGGCTTTCCAGAGAACCTTATACTGCGTACTAGCAACAACCTTGGCGACATGTGTGTCGGCAAAACCCTGCAATAAAATGATACCGTTCGTTAATATTTCTAAGCGTTTTGTCTTGCTAAAACGCTTCAGTTTTTGCAAAAATCCACGTGCGGCTGTGTGTTAATTGTGGCACTGTGTTCCAGGAAGTCAATGAGTATCGGATTGACGGACGGCATCATTCTGTTTCAGAATAATGCCTGCCTTCATGTTTCCAAGGTTGTTACGATTATGCTTGGCTCGAGATGGTGCAGTTTAGACAGAATTGTCATTCCTGCAGTTTCTAAGGGGGAGAGAAAATACACTACTGGCCATTAAAATTGCTACACCACGAAGATGACGTGCTACAGACGCGAAATTCAACCGACAGGAAGAAGATGCTGTGATATGCAAATGATTAGCTTTCCAGAGCATTCACACAAGGTTGGCGCCGGTGGCGACACCTACAACGTGCTGACATGAGGAAAGTTTCCAACCGATTTCTCATACACAGACAGCAGTTGACCGGCGTTGCCTGGTGAAACGATGTTGTGATGCCTCGTGTAAGGAGGAGAAATGCGTACCATCACGTTTCCGACTTTGATAAAGGTCGGATTGTAGCCTATCGCGATTGCAGTTTATCGTATCGAGACCTTGCTGCTCGCGTTGGTCGAGATCCAATGACTGTTAGCAGAATATGGAATCTGTGGGTTCAGGAGGGTAATACGGAACGCCGTGTTGGATACCAACGGCCTCGTATCACCAGCAGTCAAGATGACAGGCATCTTATCCGCATGGCTGTAACGGATCGTGCAGTCACGTCTCGATACCTGAGTTAACAGATGGGGACGTTTGCAAGACAACAACCATATGCACGAACAGTTCGACGACGTTTGCAGCAGCATGGACTATCAGCTCGGAGACCATGGCTGCGGTTACCCCTGACGCTGCATCACAGACAGGAGCGCCTGCGATGGTGCAATCAACGCCGAACCTGGGTGCACGAAGGGCAAAACGTCATTTTTTCCAATAAATACTGGTTCTGTTTACAGCATCATGATGGTCGCATCCGTGTTTGGTGACATCGCAATGAACGCACATTGGAAGCGTGTATTCATCATCGCCATACTGGCGTGATAGTATGGGCCGCCATTAGTTGCAATTCTCGGTCACCTCTTGTTCGTACTGACGGCACTTTGAACAGTGGACGTTACATTTCAGATGTGTTACGACCCGTGGCTCTACTCTTCATTCGATCCCTGCGAAACCCTACATTTCAGCAGGATAATGCACGACCGCCTGTTGCAGGTCCTGTACGGGCCTTTCTGGATACAGAAAATGTTCGACTGCTGCCCTGGCCAGGACATTCTCCAGATCTCTCACCAATTGAAAACGTCTGGTAAATGGTGGCCGAGCAACTGGCTCGTCACAATACGCCAGTCACTACTCTTGATGAACTGTGGTATCGTGTTGAAGCTGCATGGGCAGCTGTACCTGTACACGCCATCCAAGCTCTGTTTGACTCAATGCCCAGGCGTATCAAGGCCGTCATTACGGCCAGAGATGGTCGTTCTGGGTACTGATTTCTCAGGATCTATGCGCCCAAATTGCGTGAAAATGTAATCACATGTCAGTTCTAGTATAATATATTTGTCCAATGAATACCCATTTATCATCTGCATTTCTTCTTGGTGTAGCAATTTTAATGGCCAGTAGTGTATTACCCGACTTCTAGATTCGTCCTTGCTGGTGCATACCTGTAAACAAAGTAAACACACTCTGTTGGGGTATTAGTAAACTTAATCCCTCAGCAGGTGAGACCAACGCGTGTTTGGCCTGTGGTGTGGTTGTGTGCCCAGTGTTCGTATGAGCCGGTTGCGGGAGTGACCCGCTTTCTCGTAGAACCTCCTGGCGGTGGTGCGGCCCCTATCTCGGAGCGAAAGAATCACGGTGTCCTCCTGTAGCTGGCGCCTCGAATAGCTCCTCGGAAGATGCATGTCAGCCTTCAGAGCGCAACCCCCGAGGCATCGGCGCCGGGCTTTTATCTTACTCCCCCCCCCCCCCCCCTTCCAGGTGTTCCCAACGTGGTCTGTGCCCGGGCGCGGAGTATCCACCGTCCTTTCCTTTCGTACGCACCCTGTGGCGCGTGCCGGCGGCGTCTTCTTAGTATCTCTCGCTATCTCGATTGATCAACGGTTCCCGTGTTCGAATCTCGATAGATTCATTAATGACCAAGTCTCAGTATCTGGACGTCTATGTCAGAACCTTCGTCTGTCGTATTTCATTCTGTGTAATTTCGAGAGGCAATGTTCAGCAACCGCCGACGTAGTCGCATGCCGAAATATTGCGCCCGTTGGACAGTAACAACCAGGATGTTCACCCGTTAGCTCTTTCGTCATGAAGTACGCCGGGAGAAATTGAAGAATCAGATCATAAAGATGCTGATTGGTATCCTGTGATGGATTGTTCCTAGCACCTTGCACCTTTTGTTGCAATTCGCCAGTGGTTCTTGCCGGTTGTAAAGAACAATTAAGTTCCAACTGCATCACGTCCCACACGTGTTGAATTGACTAGAGATGGTAATCTCGCTGGCCAGGGCAGTCGTTGTACACCACGAGGAGCACGTTCTGTCGTAGCAGCAATATAAGTATCTGCATTGTTCTGCTGAAAAAGCACATCACTTTCTTGTCGAAGAAATGGAAATAGCACAAGGATAACAGACTGTGCCAAGTAATGGGCACTGGTTACTTTACTTTGCAGAAACACCAAATGTGACCACAACTTGTAACTGACGACGCCCCACGCCATGAAACCTGGGATGGGACCGGCGTGTTGTGGGCACTCTGAAATAGGCAGCTCACCAAGTCTACGCCATACGTGTGTACATCCATCACTCTCATCACTGAAGACCACAGAGCGCCATTCCTTTCACCAGTCAATTCTTTCACAACACCAGAGAAGTCATGCTTGTGTCAGTGGCAGCCTCGCCAGAGGTACATGTGATCGTAGGTGCAGGCAGGTCCCAGTGGTCCCTGATGACATAGCAGGTGCAACATGTGCCTGGATTTCGTCCCTGGATAATGTTCAGTCGGTCACTGCTGCTTGCACAATGCATCAATCAAGACGTGCTTCTATACTATGTGGACTTCTGAAACCTGCCCTACAGGTGTGGAAATGTTCCCCAGACCACTGTTGAAAGCAGCGTCACACCACTGATACATCTGCCCAACATGTGCGGCAATTCGTCGATATGTCTGTCTACCTTCCTGCGGCCCACAACATGACCCCATTCAAATGGATGAAGCTGTTCAGCAAGAGTACGTAGTCGTCAGTGGAGCACTGCTGTAAAGCTTGACAAGATTACTTGGCCCATGTGCAGAAATACAGTGCTCGTTCCCAGCACTGGGCAAGTCCATTCCCTTGTTCCTAAAGGGTGGCAGCCTCAATTGCCTATAACCTACTGAGCTGTGAGCTTCCTCCATTACAAACAACACACACTCTGCCTGCCTTGGCTACACTGCGGAAACGGAGGTATGAGCATACCAGTTGCACTGCAGCATTTCTCAAATGATTTGAAACGAATTTTTAGAAAATGTTAGCATGTAAAGCGGAGAGTGTTTTACAACATAGCGAACATGCGAAACTTTCTTATCTACTGCGACATCCCAGTGACTAGAAATTGTTTCAGTGAAATAATGCAAGTCTTTGAAGACCTGTCGATAGCTGGTTAAATGATAATTAGTTTGGGTTTGCAACAACATAAATGAAGGAAGCACATTTTATTTTTATACAGAGGATGAGCTTTTCATGAGTTATTGACCTTACTTGTCCTCAATTGTTTAATTAATAGTAGACTGTTTCAGTATTCTGTCGCAGTTGCAACTACTTTAGCATGTTTGTGAGGTGAAATAGTGTAAACACCTCCATGTTTCGGGAAAAGAAGCTAATTGTAACATGGCAACAAAAGAAAGGAGAGAGGTATACAAGACAAGCGAAGATAAATCGCTTCCTCAATTCGAATTTCAGAGTAATTCTGTACCCACTGCGTTTTTAATAACAAACGGTTGACTTGTTGAATTATTTGTTGTACCAGCATAACTTGTTAGACGATCATTTGCGGACTCAATATCTCTAGCTTACAAGTTCTACAAGATATGCGTTTGTGTGAAGGCTTAAGCTGTACAATTACACTTCCCCTACCTCGCTGTCCCGTATGCAGTGGAGCCCCCACCTGTGCCGTTGTCCGCTCCCCTACCTTGTCGTCTGCGCAGCTAGTGGGCATGTAATATTGCTTGCACTTCTGCCCTAGAATGAATACTGCAAACACAGTCCACCTCTAAACTCAGCTCAGTTAGTGCCTGCAGCGTCAAAACAGAGGGAGAACAGACAGGCCTCCAGAGTAGAGATGGGCAAACTCGTTCATCCTTGGGAACTAGTTCACTGGTGATCGCTCTTTTTTGGGAACCGTCCATTTTTACTCGTTCACCGTTCATTTGTGCTTGGTATACGGTTCTTATGAAAAACTGAAAATTAGTAGCATAGGTGACAAACTGGAAGGCGTCAAGAGGAGCCACTTGCCTCCGTCCTGAAGGACAGAGTTTTTACTCATAACAGAATTCTCACACACTTGTAATTTTCGTGATTCTGCAAAACCTCTCGTTTAGCCAACTGTAGCGGTATGTGGCTGATCGCAGTGAAATAATATAAGGTGGAGCACGAAAAAACGGCCCAGAGTACAGACTGCTCGCCAATTACGCGGGCTTTGTTGACCGCTACGAATAGTCAAATGGTACAAATGGCTCTGAGCACTATGCGACTTAACTTCTGTGGTCATCAGTCGCCTAGAACTTAGAACTAATTAAACCTAACTAAGCTAAGGACATCACACACATCCATGCCCGAGGCAGGATTCGAACCTGCGACCGTAGCGGTCGCTCGGCTCCAGACTGTAGCGCCTAGAGGCGCACGACCACTCCGGCCGGCTACGAATAGTCCAAATGGCTCTAAGCCCTATGGGACTTAACATCTGAGGTCATCAGTCCCCTAGACTTAGAACTACTTAAACCTAACTAACCTAAGGACATAACACACATCCATGCCCGAGGCATGATTCGAAACTGCGACAGTAGCAGCAGCGCGGTTCCGGACTGAAGCGCCTAGAACCGCTCGGCCACAGCGGCCGGCTGACCGCTACGAATAGAATAATTAGGCAGTGCAGAAATAACAAATAAGCAAATGGAAACAACAGCTTCGAAACAACAGACGACGATTGGTGGGCGACAATGAGCAGTCTAGTACTCGGGGCTGATTTTTCATGCGCCACCCTGTACCACTAAAATAATATTGTAGAAGTTGTCATATTCTCATTACAAAATGTGACACCAGACACTCGATTATGGAACGCGGACTTCATTCGGTTGTAAGTCGGTCTGCCTGCCATAACAATGAACACGCTCTTTTACCTTGGATCAAAAAAAGACGGAAAATGGCCACTCGTGTGTACCGTACCGACTTCCTTTGCATGTGTAATAAAAAAGTCTTGCCTTTTTACAAGTATTTCTTCTGCTGTTTATTGAAATAGTGAAGTAAGCTGATATGCCGTTTTCTTACCTGAAAAGATGTATGTATTACATACCATGTAATTTTATGTAATTTACGGAATTATAAAATACGTTTTAATTACCGGTCATGGACGCTGAATAGAATACGAAAAGAACCAGAAGTTCAGAGTTCAAAAAAGGTATGAAACAGATCTAGAATGGGTGTGCGCAGCGAATGAAACGAACAATTCTATACTGAACTATGAGCAGTCGGCAGTGGAACTGCGACGAGTGGCCACGCGAAGGACGAGCCCGGCCGAGCGAGATCGAGACAGATGGGAACGGGACCGAGGCTGGAACGAGACCGGCCGACGTGCCGTTGCGGGAACGAGACCGACCGTATATAACTCTAAAGGCTATACTAATACGCAAATTTATTTTTCCAGATATGTGAACAAGCGAAGGCTGTGCCAGCCTTTAAAGATGTTCGATTTTATCCAAAGCAGGGCTTGTAATTCTAGACAAGTTCTTACACTGGAGCAAGAAAATCTTTTACGTGAATATGCTATGTGGTATCACCATTACGCAGTTTCCTTATCTGGCATATGGGGCAGCAGCTATTAATAATAACAGAATGCCAGAAAATTGGGAGACAAATAAACGTGCTGGTTCAGAATGGTGCCAGGAATTTTTGAAAATACATCATTCACTGAGTTTGAAGAAGCCACAGTCTACATCATTATCAAGAGCAAAGAGCTTCAACCTTCACAATGTGGGAATGTTCTTTGTGAAAATGGTGGAGATCTTCAAGTTCCACACATATGGTCCTGAATCCATATAGAATTTTGATTAGACTGGAGTGACAACCGTGCAGACACCAGCAAAAATCATTGCTCCAAAAGGACAAAAGCGGGTAGGGCGTTGCACATCTGCTGAATGTGGCCAACTTGTTACCCTGTCTTCATGTGTAAATGCATTAGGGAATTTTATTTCATTTGCAATAATATTTCCTAGAGTTTGTTCTGCAGAACACATGCCATATGGTGTACCATCATAAACACTAGGGTTATTGTGTGTGTATTTTGTATTAAACCGGGGACCTAGAAACGATGGAGACGCTTCGACCCACCGTAGCCCTCAGTGGTTCACAAACCCAAAAGTTAGCTCACAAATCAGGGTGAATGATAGAGGAAAATTGTGTTCATTACATGAATCATTTTGATAAATATTCACGTGCATCCCCTAACAAACCAATTTTGTTGATTTATGACAACCCTGGAAGCCATATCAATACAGGCTGTATTGATACATCAAAGCACAATGGTGTGACAATTCTGACACTCCCACCCTATTGTAGCCACAAACTACAACCTCACAGAACTCTTTAAGTTCTTTTAAGAGGTTTTATTACTGTGCTTGTGATAACTTTATAACCATGAACCCTGAAAAGGCTACAGTGCACAAGCATCTGCCCTCTTTTTACAGGTATTTTTACAGGGCTAGATTTTCTGTCCGCTTCAGTAACGTAGCGTGAACCAACTGAAGAAAATGGATAAGAGAACTGTGATGCAATTACTGATAAAGGTGATAATGTGTTTCATCAACCTCCGATGAGACCAGGAAATTGCAAGAAAATGCTACTCCCGGCCCTTCAAGAGCCGATACCAGCAGAGCATCATGCTTGTCTATCACACCTCAAGAAATAAGTCCATTCCCAAAGGCACTACCAGAGAAAAATTCAGCTGCCAGAAGGAAGAGAGGCAAGAAACAAGAAACGAATCTTGAAAGACGACCCAGAAAAACAAGAACTTGTAGAACAGAAGCAGAAGAAAGCAAAGGGAACTGGAAAAGATATTCCCGTGAAGCAAACAGCCAGAGACGCAGCTTATTTTTAAAAGTAATAACACTGATGCCGAAATGCAAATTGAGTTGGATGACACAAACGATGACACTAATTTTTGTAATAGTGATGAAGAGCACGATATATTCACAATGCTCACAGAAGATCCCAAATAAGATGATTACGTAGTGGTGAAAATGAAGCCGCCGCAAAAACGGATTCCATTGCGGCACTTTGTTGCCATAATCAGTTCTACAGAAAATGAGAAAAAAATCGCAAAAGTGTCGTACCTGAAGAAATCACATAGAAGTTAAATCCATTCCATTATGCCGGATAATCCAGAACAATGTAACATCTGCTTTAGTGACCTTGTGTGTAAACTACCGAAGTCGCAGCCTGTTGCAGGTAGTCAGCGCTGTAATAACTTTGTGTCCTTTCCAGTCTCTTTGCGTCACATAACATTCAGTAAAAACGTGAAAATATTTGTCTAATAATGAATTAAACGTGTTAATTATGAGAAAAGAAGTTTTCATGTCAATAATTTACCTTCCCAGAGTGCTCAAGTGCCGCAAGCAAGTGATTACTCTGCCCCTGTATGGGGCACAGCGGGCACAAGAGACAGAGCCCAACTTTTCCAGTATTTGTCCGAAAACTGTTCCTGTGAAGCCAAAGAGAAAAATTATTAAAAACAACTAATGTAATTAGGTGACTCGTGGACTTTGTTGCAACTTTCTACTGCAGTTACTGTAGCCGGAAAAAAAAAATATTAAGTGAGTTTTGAGCTCACCGTGTCCCAGCTTCCCCTATCACAAATTGTTTTGTTAGAGTTTCCTGTCGTAAAAGTTTTGATTTAGTCAGTTAGATTACTTTGGTTTCGTAAGGATGTCCATTTCAAGCCGCAGTAGTAAGCAGGTATCACTCGGTTTCATTATGGGCTCGAGAGCAACGCTTGACTTCATACAAATCAAAGTAGGCGCCCTCTGCTTTCCTCTGTATACTGCCTATCATGTGGCTTCGTGGAGTCTCCTATAGTTTTTTATAGTGCGCATGCGCACAATACACGAACACCAATTGTGAAGCGCACAGTTCCATACAAATTTTTTGGTATATTTTTCATGAAGTGGGAGATAGCTACTGATATTAACACTAGATTACCAAACCCTCGTAAAATTTACGATTTCAGTGGGGTATAAAACAGGACATTTTGTAGTTAATTTGGTATGTAACAATCCACTGGAGATCTGATATTTGTAGGCCGCGCGGTCTTGGATGCATTCCCACGGTCCGCGCGGCTCCCCCTCCCCCTCCCCCCCCCGCTCCTGCCCCGTCGGAGGTTCGAGTCCTCCCTCGGGCATGGGTGTGTATTTCGTCCTTAGCGTAAGTCAGTTTACGTTAGATTAAGTAGGGTGTAAACTTAGGGACCGGTGACCTTACCAGTTTGGTCCCATAAGAACTTACCACAAATTTCCAATTTTCTGATAATTGTAATTAACTAAAGCATTACCTGAAAATTATGACCTCAACTGAATAAAATTTGGCGCAGTAAAATTTACGATGGTTTAGTAGCAATGTAAGATTCCCCTCCCACTCCCCTCCCCCTCTAGTGTTCAAGGATTAAGGTTAAGGATTACATCTGTACAAGTAGAAAGAAAGAATTAAAGAATAAAATGACTCATTACTTTAATTGTTAACGATAATATCAATTCTTCAGTACCTACTCCCGGGCCGCCACTGGGTGCACCGCTGTTCACGTATTCTTCCGGCAGCTGAGCGATTAGCGTGCGGCGAGGCTTGTCATGGAGTACAAAAGCCAAGTGAGCTCACTTCTATCACCGCACGCACGCGCGGCACGCAGTCCGCTGCTCGACTCGCTGCGGCTCACTTCGTTGCCGTCGCTCGCCTACGCCACTAGCCCATCGTAATGTCCGGATGTAGAAAAAGAGGAAGAGGCAAGATTGCTGCAGCCGTCGAGCCCCTGCTAAAGGCAGACGGGAGCAACGGTTGCGGCAACAAGAAGAAGAAGCGGAAGCCCGTGGCACAATTACAGTGCTATAAGTGTCAGAAGATGGGACACACAGTCGGCACCTGCGACGGCGCGGTAGCGTGTGTGAAGTGCGGGAAACCGCACGATACACGCAACTGCGACAAACCAAGGGGCACCGCGGACGCGTGCATAAATTGCGGCGGCGCGCACGCCGCAAATTCACGCAGCTGCGGCAACCTGAAGTCATGGAAGCGGCAGAAAGGGGTCACTACACATGAAGAGGTGGCCCAAGAAGACAAGGTGGACACCCCGCCCTCCTACTCAAGCAGGGGAAGCGGGCAGCACCACAACAAAGACGATGAGGGCGTGTGGAAAGCCAGTGATGACGCCGTGGCGGAGGAGAGGGCGGCCCTGAAGGCGAAACTCGACGAGATACGCAGCGAGGTGTCACAACTGAGGGTAGCGCTGTGTCTCGCACCTCGCACGATACCTGAAGAGGAGCCGACCGCCACCAGTATTGGGGGTAGACGCGGAAACGCAAACGACCGTCTCCCTGGTCGATGCGGCAACGCAGTTTGGTAGGGAGGTGGTCATGGAGTCGGGGACACCCTCCGACAGCAAGAAGTCGGCCCGCTTGGAAACAGCCGCCCCTTCTGCGTCTGCAGATACGCAGGCGGCGGAAGAGACGCCCATGGACACCGAGAGAGAAGAAGACGAGTCGTTCGAGTGCCTGCCTCTCCCCAACAAGAATTGTGTGAGAGAGGTACTCAGTAAGATTGCAGACTCGCTACGCGACGGCAGCTATCCCCACCATGGAAATCCGTACCCCTTTACGGTAACCGATATCCCTCCCCTCCCATACAAACCCTATTCATTCCACTGGGGGTGTGAACCCCTAAACCAGAAGATCAAAGGGAGGGAAATCGTCCGGCGTGCGGATCTGGTGCTAATAAACTGCTACCCGATCTTCACCGACGCGGGCTGGATGTACCTGACAGAACAAGCCGTCCTGTACATCAAACAGAACTCGCCGCCAGTGGACTACTCCTGTCTGACCGAAATAGAGCTTGGACAGCCAGAAAACAAGAAGAAGAATAAGAAGCCGCCAGAGACATTTGGCCGTTAATTCTTTGTTCCAGATAATCTAGAGGTCCAACCAGAACCAGAAGAAAAACAACCCAACCAGACAGGAATAGAGGAGGAACGGCTTCTCATAGCTTAAACTTCTACGACTCGGGCCAAGGATAAGGCCCGTCATTTTAGCGTCAGCGTCCGTTTTTGTCTCTGTGTGCACCCTGTGTCTCGACGTGGACTATTGTCATAGGTAAACATGCTAATACAATCAGGACATAGCAAAAGACGTGGAACCGCTGGCAGTGGAATCTAGTTTCAATAAGCTTGGAATTCGAAACGACTGAAGATTTTGAAAACCAGCAGTGGCAAGGTAAACAACACTGGTTTCATCATAGCTTGGTAGAATGAGCGACTGTGACTCGATACTTACGAGGGATGGCCATAAACTTCCAATTATTACATTGAAAAAATACATAATTGATTTTTCGTTTATTTGCAGGTATATGTCTGCAGTCCTGGCACACACGAGAATCAATGTGGTTGGTGGTTGTTGTCATGAACACGAGAAGCCTCAAGTTTAAATTTGGAGATTGGCATCTAATAGGTGGTGACTGATCCGTGGCTCTGCTTAGCATATCCAGATGCCTTGGAAACACATCAGTGTTCAATGGAAATATTGCTACCTCTGTGTCCTCAGACATTGAGGTCGATAGTTTGAAATACGCAACCTGTAACCGATAAGAGGTGCCTGCGAGCAGTCACAGGGGCCTCTGTCACGCAGGAAATCAAACCAGCCACTTTGCCAGTATGAGTTCATACCGAGCTTTGCTCTAGTATCCGCCTCGCTGACACTGTACATGCATGTCCGGACTGGTTATTGGCCCTCACTTAGGTAACTATTTGGATCTACATCTACACGGTTACTCTGCAATTCACACTTAAGTGCCTGGCAGAGGGTTCATCGAACCATTTTAATACTATTTCTCTGCCATTCCACTCTCGAATGGCGCGTGGGATAAAGGAAGACCTAAATCTTTCCATTCGAGCTCTGGTTTCGCTTATTTTATTATGATGATCATTTCTCCCTACGTAGGCGGGTGTCAACAAAATATTGTCGCATTCAGAAGAGAGAGTTGGTGATTGAAATTTCGTAAATAGATCTCACCACAAAGAATACCGCCTTTGTGTCAGTGACTGCCACCCCAACTCGCGTATCATATCAGTGACACTCTCACCCCTATTGCGCGATAACACGAAACGAGCTGCCCTTCTTTGCACTTTTTCGATATCCTCCATCAATCCTACCTGGTAAGGATCCCACATCACGCAGCAATATTCCAGCAGAGGACGGACAAGTGTAATGTAGGCTGTCTCTTTAGTCGGTTTGTCACATCTTCTAAGTGTTCTGCCAACAAAGCGCAGTCTTTGTTTCGCCTTTCCCTCAATATCATCTATGCGGTCTTTCCAATTTAAGTTGCTTGTAATTGTAATTCCTAGGTATTTAGTCGAATTGATAGCCCTTAGATTTGTGCGATTTATCGTATACCCAAAATTTATCGGATTTCTTTTAGTATCCATGTGGATGACGTCGCACTTTTCTTTGTTTAGTGACAATTGCCACTTTTCGCACCATACAGAAATTCTCTCTAGATCATTTTGTAATTGGAATTGATCGTCTGATAATTTTACTAGACGGTAAATTACAGCGTCATCTGAAAACTATCTAAGGGGCTGCTCAGATTATCACCTAGATCATTTATGTAAATCAGGAACAGCAGAGGGCCTATGACACTACCTTGTGGAACGCCAGATATCACTTCTGTTCTACTAGATGATTTACCGTCTATCACTACGAACTGGGACCTCTCTGAGAGGAAATCACGAAATCACGAATCCAGTCACACAACTGAGACGATACTCCATATGCACGCAATTTGATTAATAGTCGCTTCTGACGAACGGTATCAAAAGCCTTCTGGAAATCTAGGAATATGGAATCGATCTACCCTTCTTGATTGCATGATAACGGACTACCTAGAATCTTCTCTTAGGGTGTGTGTGTGTGTGTGTGTGTGTGTGCCTTCTACACACTTACCATAACTGCACTGTCAAGTGATCTACATCTACATTTATATAGATGCCCCCCAAGCATCGTAGGGCACCTGGCGTAGGGCCTCCTGTACCATCATTACTCATTACTTTTCCGCAAATAGAGCGAGGGGAAAACGACTGCCTGTGTCTGCATATGAGCCCTAATTTCTAATATCTTATATGACCAACGCTTTCCTAAAATTCTTCCAATAAACGGAAGGCGATCATTCACCTTGAGAGGCACCCACATGCCTTGCTCATACTGTGGCATCAAGCAATCAGGCCTTCAAGATGAGTGGTCTGCCAAGCGAGTGGATTCATTCTTATTTATCGAGTAACATGAGCTCTAGTACTCACAATTAAGTTACAAATTATTCTCCTGTGTGAATATTACGCAACAGAAACGGATAACGCACGTCTGACTATTAGTAATTTACACAACTCTGACTGTTCACTACGCACTGGCAATACCACATTTTCTTTCTTACCCAACGGCTTTGATGAACACGTGGCCATCGCACTGAATATGAATGGCGCACACGTTATAAATTCTGGATATCATGACAACATACAATTCGAAGGAAAAGGCCATCAATCTTTTTTCTTTTCACTATCTTTTTTATTCCGATAAATTCTATAACCTAAACACACCATTACATTTTTCTACAACAATTGCACATGAGAAACTCCGCCCAGTGGGCATGGCCTTACATTGGTGATTCTCTATCTTATGGTCTCGTAATTATCTAACACTACAGTGCACTTTCTGGATAGGATGGTGGATCTTTTGCTATCTCTCATACTTCGACTCTCACACCCATCATCACGAAAATTTCCTCCAGACCGAGCGGTACAAAAGGAACATGCATAACCCACTACCTCTGAACCTATCTTGTTACTCTCCCATGCAAACCACACATACTTAAATTACATGAAATACAGCACACTGGCAACATGGAATACAACACAAGGAATAGTCACAACGTTATAATCACATCACTTTCAGCTTTCCCACTTCAATTAGAATTCATTCCAGTTTCACACGACACTGCCCCACTTCGTAACTTTTCTTTCCTACTATGAACTCTGGAGGATATATGCACGTCTTCCTGTGCAATGCAAGCCAAGTGGCGTTGCTGGATAGGCATCTGACTCACCTTGCTTCACTCTCAGAGTATTATAGTTTGAATCAAGCGTCACACGGAAATATAACACGCAAAGTAATATTAAGAACATATTCGTCACACACGCGAGTCCTCAACTGATACCACGGACGAGTACTTCTCTTTATCCTTTGTCTAACACACAGATTGAGACTCACACAGTACTCACCACGTGGAAGTACTCGTCTCTAATTTCAAGTCCTGCACACGCCATTTCTTAAATATTTCCAACTTATAGTAAACACGCCAGTAATTCAGCTTAACTTTAGCACTCGGAAGTATTTCAACTTATTGCTACACGTGGTTTCATTGTGACTGTTGGTCACTTCCGAAGATTACTACGATCCCTTTAATACTACCTGCCTGACATTTAATTCTCCCCACAAAAGTTCCTGAAATAGAGAAATTATTATTCCAAACTACTCTTAAATATTCCACATGCATACCATTCTATCCACTCTTTTGTCTGTACGGAGCACACCTAAGACAGGTCTTACCAACACAAGATCCAGCGGAAGAATGCTGAAACATGGCCGATCTCGCACCTCCGCCAAGGTGGGGGAGCACCATGCTACCGTATTGGTCAGCCACATTTCAGGTGCTCAAAGCTCAGGTAAATTTCATCTCTTTGGTTCCACCAAAGGTGACCAAAGGTCCGTCTCAAAGATGATCATATATTGCACATTCGCTATCTGTGGTTAGCAGACGACCATACATTCATTCATTTCGCAGATCTCACCAAATTGGATGTTGGGATTTATTTTGTGGGAGTGCACATGTGATCAATTAAATAAATAAATTATCCTTCTTTCCAACACTGGTATCCGGCTTCAGTGTATTAAGTGAAATCGGGTTATTATTAGAAAAAATATGTTGTTATCACAAGTATAACGAAGAATGTTGTACCTATTTTCAATGTCGGGCGGTACTGTACCCTTTCAACCTTCTTTACCACAGTCCTCACATGCTCTTCCGATTTCATGTCGCAATGCAACGTTATGCCCAGATACTCAAACTACGTGACTGTATCATGCTGGACAATACTAATGCTGAATCCGAATTTTACAGGGTTTTCTTTTTCCTACTCATCCGCATTAACTTACATTTTTCTACATTTAAAGCTAGTTGCCGTTCATTACACTAACTAGTCATCTTGTATTCTCCTACAGTCACTCAACATCGACACTTTACCGTTCATCACAGCATCAGCAGCCAACAACTGCAGATTGCTGGCCACCATGTCTGTCAAATCATTCATGTATATAGAGAACAACAGCGGGCCTGCCACACTTCCCTGGGGCACACCTGATGATACCCTTATCTCTTATGAACACTCGCCCTGAGGACAGCACAATGGGTTCTATTACTTAAGATATCTTCGATCCAGTCACATATCTGTGAACCTCATGCTCATGCCTTCGTTAACAGCCTGCAATGGTGCGCCGTGTCAAATGCTTTCCGGAAATCGAGAAATATGGAATCTCCCTATTGCCCTTCATCCATAGTTCGCAGTATATCATGTGTGAAAATGGCAAGCTGACTTTTGTACGTGCTATGCTTTCTAAAACCATGCTGATTCGTCAAGCTCCTCGGTCTCAAGAAAATTTATTATATTGTAACTGAGAATATGTTCAAGGATTTTGCAGCAAACCGATATTATGGATATTGGCCTGTAATTTTTGATTCACCTGCGCTTTTTTCCTTCTCTTGGGACTTTGTGATGGGTTAGAGATTCACGATAAATGCAAGCAAAGTAAGGGGCACATGTCGTAAAATACTCTTTTTAAAACCGAATATGGATTCCATCTGGACCTGGTGACTTATTTGATTTGAACTCCTTCAGTCGTTTCTCTACGCCAGAGATGCTTATTACTACGTCGTCCATATGGGAGTCTGTTCGGTGATGAAATGACGGTATGTTTGTGCGTTTCTTCTGCATGAACGATTTCTTGAACGCGAAATTCATAACTTCTGCTTTTATTTTACTATCTTCAACTGCCACACCAGACTGGCCAACAAATGACTGGATGTAAGCCTTAGATCCGCTAAGCGCTTCTACAGAGGACCAGAAGTTCCTCGGGTTCTCTACTAGATCTTTTGCCAAGGTATGAGATGAAAGTTGTATGCTTCGCGCACAGATCTTTTCACAGACGCACGAATCTCTAGTAAACTTTGCTTGTTGTCATTTGCGCGTTCTCTTTTGAACTGAGAGTTCAACAGCCTCTGCTTCCTCAGCATTTTCCGAATTTCGTTATTAAACCATGGTGGGTGTTTTCCACCCTTAATCAACTTACTAGGCACGTAATTCTCCAAACCACTATTTACAATCTGCTTGAACGTTCCCTATAATTCCTCTACATCCATCTTACTGCTGATGACTGTGCATCCATTGTTACTGTGTCATAAAGAATGTTTGTTGCCCTTTAGCAGATGAGATATTGGTGATAGCGACTCGAATTTAAATTGGTTCAAATGGTTCAAATGGCTCTGAGCACTATGGGACTTAACATCTGAAGTCATCCGTCCCCTAGAACTTAAAACTACTTAAACCTAACTAACCTAAGGACATCACACACATCCATGCCCGAGGCAGGATTCGAACCTGCGACCGTAGCGGTCAGGCGGTTCCAGACTGAAGTGCCTAGAACTGCACGGCCCACCGGCCGGCCGACTCGGATTTAACGTGCGTGTTATGACAACAGACGAACTTCAATGATCATGGATCTATAATTCATTAAAATGTGGCAGCAACAGTTACAACTTCAAATGCAACAGCAAGCACAAGAATAACAAAAGCAACAGCTGAAACGTCAGATATAACTGGGGGCACAGCACGAACAACTATAAAAGCAAATCTTGGAACACCAAAAAAGGTAAAAAGTACAAATTATGGAACAGCAGCAGCTTGTACAAAAGTAGCTCATTAAGCCAGAACAACACCACATTCGCACCATTTCATCCACAAGGTGGATACTGGAGTTCTTATCTACGACTGCAGCTCCACTTCTACGCGATTAGTTTAACCAAAGTTGCTTAACCGCACGCTTTTCTGCTAACTGCTAACCCCTAAGTACGCGGACATGCTGAAAAGTAATGTCTTCCAACTAAATGTGAGCTCTTTAAATAAAACAAACGTTATTAACATTCTAAACCTTAATTCCTGGTACCTAAAAAATACAGCCCTCTGCCGCTAGAGGGCTCTGAATTGTATCATGTAATGTGGTAGGGTGTAACATAACTATCTCGGTGCATGAGGAACAGACTGCTGTAATCGAGTCTCGAATTCGCAGAACTCGTCCACACATGAAGCACCCTCTCCTTCAGCACGACACGAGCGCTGCGACATCTTCAACAATCAGATGGTTTGGGTTCACGGTCATTGATCATCCTCCATATAGTTCAGACTTGGACATGTGCTCCGCCTCGCCTGTCGCATCCGTCTCCTATCCCCCATGCGGATCCTATACGACTTGATTCCCTTCCCACACCTCCTCCTTTTCCACGAATGGATATGGATCCTTTGCACCTCCCACAAGCTTGATCCTCTCCACCCGCTTGTCTCTCCCACCCCGCTGCCGCACCTGTACCATTGCATCCCACCTGCTCTCCATCTTCACTCCCCCTCCCTGCTGACGTCCTAGTTCCTTCCATATACCCCTCCTACCAGATCTAATCCTCCCATTCCTCTCCCCATTCCCCCCTTTCCTCCAGGGCTCCCTCTCTCTTCTATCTCACCATCCTTTCTTCCTCCGCCCTCCCATCTCCCAATTTTCCCACTTCCTCCTCCCCTCCCTGGGCTTCCACACCTCATCCTACATTCTCCCCTCCCCTCTCCCTTCTTTTCTCCTAATGGCTTCTTCCCCCCCTCCCTTCCCCCCCCCCCCATGCCTGTCCCCTACACCCAGTGGCAGCCCCCCCCCCCTATCTCATCAAGTGTGTTCAGTGTTTTCCGTGCTAAAGATCGTCACCAGTGTTTAGTGCAACGGTGTTTTCTTCATTTCTGTGCATCAGTATTATCTTCGGTGTGCTCCTTTGTTCGAGTGTAAAACTGATTTCCTTCATTTGTCCGCACTGTTGACTTTGTTTCTGAACCCAGTGCCTTCCGACGAACGCCTTCATCACCATTCTTGTGTGTGTCTTCTGTTTTTAACATTCATGTATTTCTGTTTCTATGTCTCCATGTTTGCTATATGTTCTTTCTGTTGGCCGAAGAACAGCATCTGTACGCCACTGCCTGCCCACCTTTGTATAAAGAGAAAATACAATAAAGAAAAAAAAAAGTTCGGACTTGGCCCCAGCCGATTATCATCTGTTTCCGAAATTCACAGATCACTTTCAAGGACTTCACTGTGATAGTGATGAAGTGGTGCAAACAGAGGTGAGGTGGTGGCTCCGTCAACAAAGTCAAATCTTCAACAGCGACGGTATCAGCACACTGGTTTCTCGTTGGGAGAAATGTGTACGTCGCCAGAGTAATTATGTTGAGAAATAAATATGTAGACATGAAGAATAAAGATGTAGGCTGTTCAAACTTCGACATCCATTTAGGTACAAATTCCAAGCACCAACGCAGCAGTGGCATTAATTCAACTCACACTCGTCACGTAGCTCCTCTACCGCCTGTCCTCACTGTGACAGCAGGAGGGCAAGGTGTCCAGGACGCCCATGTTTTATTTCTAAACATAGAAGTGCTCAGTGCAAGTATAAACAAAGGCGCTGCGCTCAGTGCTGTAAACAAAGCGCTTGTGGCATAAGTGAAAATACCGCACCTTGTTGTAAGCACCAACATCACACGCTACAACAATAGCTGAACTTTTTCAGATAGGTTCTCCACCTCTTCAGCCGATATCACAAAGGTTACAGTCCTACAGCAGCCACCGGGTAGTTTTGCACGGTAAATACACAGTAACGGTGTCGGACAAGAAAGTCAGTCGTTTGTTTACTTTCCTAGTTGCACCATTAACTCAGGCGCACAACATTTTTAGATGGACGCTTTTTCATTCTTTTTGTTTTAAAATAGTAGAACATTTCAACGTTGCATCAGCGGTAATTCCGTTTGATGATCTTGATTAACTATGTACTGAGTTTTCGGATTGATTTGCACTAGGCTCGGGGTGTGGAAATAATCGTGCAGCTCACATCCAATTCAAATCTTCGGCAACACCTCGCTATTTTAGAACGAGACCAGCGCCAGTAGCATTGTGGGATGACTTCAGGACGGAATTAGATCACCTGCTGCACCAAGACCACCTCACACCCATCACATCCAGTCAGTGGGTACCATCATTGCCAGTTTCACGCAAACCGAATGGTTCCCTCAGGCCGCGCGGGATTAGCCGAGCGGTCTTAGGCGCTGCAGTCATGGACTGTGCGGCTGGTCCCGGCGGAGGTTCGAGTCCTCCCTCGGGCATGGGTGTGTGTGTTTGTCCTTAGGATAATTTACGTTAAGTAGTGTGTAAGCTTAGGGACTGATGACCTTAGCAGTTAGGTCCCATAAGATTTCACACACATAAGAATATTTTTGGTTTCCAGTGTTTGTGATGATTTTAAGGCAATCATAAATACACAGTCAGAGAGACTGACGTTCATCCCATATCAGGGCCAAAACTATCAGATGGCCAGTACTTCAAATTTGGGTAATCCGAAGCATATTTGCAACTGGCGCTAATCGAACAGCCACACCAATTGATGGCTATTAACACTCAATTTGAATTGAACAGATATAACAGGTTGTCATGCCAAATTGCTAGTGCACTAGCAATTTCCGAACTTTCTTTTTTTTTTTTTTTTTTGAGTGGATGATTCAAAATATTCCGAATAAAATAAACTATCTAGGTGATATATTAGTAAGTGGCACCAAAATTGAGCAATATCTTGCGAACTTACCTCTACTGTCCAACATGGACTAAAGTGTGAATTTTTTCTCGAGAACAAGTAGAGTAATTACACCACATACTCAGTCGTATAGGACTGAAACCAACTCAGAAACGTGTGTAAGTCGCAGAAAAAGTTCAAGTGTCTACCAACTTTGGCAAAATCAATCTATGCTTTATTCATACCAAATGCTGGCTGGATCGCCAATCTCTTACAAATTCTCATGTAGTCACTGCAGTGTCACGAGCCTTTCCAAAAGTTAAAGCAACATCTCAAGTTCATCCCTTGTCTAGCGACCTGCGACCCATCAAAATGCGTTCTACTAGCCAGCAACGGTTCCACACGTGGCACTGAGATCGTCCTTTCTCACGAAAGCGATGATGGGTACGAGCAATCCATCACATACACTTCTAAAACGTCAACCTCTGTCCAAAGAAACTACTCTAAAATCGAAAACGAAATCCTTAGAACATATTTGGCTTTCAGGAATTCCATGTACGTCTTTAGAGCACAAAATTTCACCACATTACTGACCGTAACGCATTGATTTCCATGTTAAACCCTAGCATTAGGCCAACGACCACAATGCTGGGTTTTCTTCCTAAGCTATTATACCAGGTGGTTAAAATTAAAGTGCAGCTGCTCACAGAGGTCCAGTGTGAACTGTAAGTATCGAATGGCAGCGAAACTTGATAGATATTCTAATGCATTAATGCGGAAACGATTTACGCCGAAAAAAAATTAGTTGCAATTTTGGTCACTAGGTGCAAATCTGGCGCTCTGAATGCAAGAAATGTTTCCATATATAATGGATTATGAACGGGATGGCGGCAGGAAAGGTCAAACAAGTGAGAAAGGCATAATGTTGACTTTATTATTAACTGCCACTTACACAACTTGTTTAATTTGAGCACAGGAGACGTCAAGGAGATACTGCATCCATAAAACTACATGATCAACAAGTGCTCGCAGCAGTTCCGGTGGAATCCGAGTAACGTGTTCCAGTATGCTGGCCTTCAGATTGGGCAGAGAACAAACGTGTCCCTGGTAAATGCGTTCTGTTGGGTTATCACCACAGCCAAAAGTCACAGGATTCAGATCAGGCGATCTTGCAGGGCATGCATCTGGAAACCCTCTGGAGATAACACGTTCGTGGAAGGTTGCATTAAACAGAACTTTCTCTGTAGGAGCAACATGAGGTGTTGCGCGAAAGCAGTGGTTTCCACACAGCTGCGGTCTTCCGAAGCGGGAATCACATGGTGTACAAGCAGGTCTCGATAACATGTTGACGTCACAGTACATATGACAGGCTATCTGGGTGCATCCTCTTCAAAGAAAAATGGACCAAGGATAGAGGTGCTTGGGAATCATACACATAGAACGTTTTCCTCTTCTAGGTGCCACACCAAACTCACCCGTGTTTTCGAATTTCATGATCATTATCTCTAAACCATTTAATGACATCAGGCTTCTCCTCATTTCTTTCAGTCGGCAATACTATCAGTGCTGCACTGTAATTTCTGCCGTTCACATAAAAGAGTTTCACCATCAGCACGCAGTCTTTCTTCTTGATAGGTGTACTGTTCACTCACGTTGTGGCTTGCCAAATGACAGCTTGAATGTCACACAGTCATATAAACAATGTGCAGCGCCAGATTTGCACCTAGTGCCGCAACTGGAAATTTTTTTACAGAGTTAATCGTTTCCGCATTAACACATTAGCATATCTACCAAGTTTCACTGTCATAGCATAATGACAGCCCACACTGGACCTCTGCGTGTAGCTGCACTCTAGTTACAACCACCGGTACTTTAGCAATTCATTATTGGCCCATAGCACAACATACTAAAGCCAGTGCCCTATCCAGATTACCTATGGGTCCGATGATGATGATGATGATGATGATGATGATGATGATGATTATTGGTTTGTGGGGCGTTCAACTGCGCGGTTATCAGCGCCCGTACAAATTCCGAACCTTTGCTCAGCCCAATCTCGCCACTTTCATGATGATGATGAAATTATGAGGACAACACAAACACCCACTATGGGTCCAGACCCCAAATTTGACTCTCAGGGAACACAGTGTCTCCAAACAGATGAGGCCCTGCAAAATCGCCTACAAGAATTTCCCCTCAGAGCAGCCGTAATTGCAAGAGACGCGGGTGAGGATCCATTTCTAAAGCAAATAATGAGATGTATTCGCCATGGATGGCCAGAATGCCTGCAGAGGGGGGCGCTCACAGATTTTCTGCTCATCATCATTTTCATCTGTTAGTTTCTACAATGTACTTTTAATACCTGGTCAACGTTATAAACATAAAAACAGTATAATTATGATAAGACCGTTTTTAAAATCCAGAGATTCTACATTTTCCCACCATTTACGCTATTTTCTGTTGGTTCCGTTTCAGGCTAAATCCTGAGTTTTTACTTGTCGTGTTTAACGTCAATTTATGACAACAATTCATGGTTTTAATGTTGACAAAAACGACCAATGTACGTACATCTACGAAAAATGTGACGAAAAATCTTCAAGAATGTATTGCTGCATGTTAAAAATAAATTAGTGTTTCTGAACCTGTACCAGTTATTGGCATTCAAACAAAAATATTGATAATTTGTATCGATATTCTACCACACATAATGTTCATTTGTGCAATATCGTTATCGATGTGTGGATTACTTAGATCAGATTTTGAAACTAAAGAAAAATATAAAAATGCTCGCTCTGGTTGTTTCACCAAATATTGAAAGATTTTCTAACTATAACCTGCGTTGTCCAGCAACAGATGTTCCCTCACTTTCGAGAACCTCTGTATGGTGACTATCATACACTGCAATAACTCCAAGATGGTTATACAACAATTTTCGTACATTTCCATTAATGAGATTTCTTAAGGAACAACATAGCAATTTTAAATTAATTATAATTTTTGTGATTTCAGTTCATGAACTTTTAATATTATGACGTCTTAGTATAGCAATGAAATTAATGGAAAGGATGAGTTTGGTTCTTAATCATCAGCTCTTAAAATCTTAGCACAACCAGGGCCGGCTTAAGGCCCAAGCTGTCAGTGGAGGCGCCAGGCTGAGAGGGGCGCCAGAAGCAACCCTAGCGCAAAATTTGTACACGGGGTGTATCATAATCAGTAGTGAAAATAACCAATTCCCATGCTCACTCGATTTAGACTTATTTGTAAGGAGGAGAGGGGAAGGGAAGGGCGCCAAATGTAGGTCGCTACCGTGGAAACACGTTCTCGAACTGGCCCTGGACAAAAGGCTGGAAATTGTGATTTGTATCTCTTTTTCTCTCTTTCTCGACAGTCATTCGTGATCTACAATTCTTGTTGATGAATGCCAGTGCTGGAAAACCTAGCTCACACAAGTAGGTTGTTGCAAAAGGCATCAAAACTCGTAGATAATTATGACGTACTTACGGATACTCCTGCTTCATCAAGTTCAGAAACTCAAGCAGTAATGAGGAAACGAACTTCGATTTCAATGTAGAGTCTGAAAAAACATCAACAAATCGCTCTTTTTATTCAGTGGTATGGGTTGATCGATAGCCTGTACTGGAAGGAGCTTTGATCCAGTTGTGTTCATAAACTTATTCTGGAAAGTATTTCAGAAGGCAATCACTGAGTTGAGTTGCGTGATCCACAACACACATACTCCAATTCTTCACTTATCTGAAAGCCACTGTCTTTCAAAACCGTATGAGGAGAAGGGGAAATGTAATTTATATCCTTACCGTTCAAAGTTTTGTTCCACTATACTAAATTCTTTTTGAAGGCTGAAATCTTGTCTTGATTGCTGCAAAATGTTGGTCTCGTTACCTTGATGGGATACATTCAGTGAAATGAGCTTTTCAAAGACGTCACAAATAACAAGGCAAGAGTAAAGTTCATTCCTGTGTTTTTCAAGATAGTCCCACAGGAAAGTGAGCGATGATGATGTTTGGTTTGTAGGGCGCTCAACTGCGCGGTTATCAGCGCCCGTACAAAGTCCCAATTTTTATACTGTCCAGTTTTTTTCATAGTCCAATCTAGCCACTGTCACGAATGATTATGATGATGACGATGATGAAATGATGAGAACAACAAAAACACCCAGTCCCTGGGCAGTGAAAATCCCCAACCCGAACGGGAATCAAACCCGGGACCCAGTGATCCACAGGCAGCAACGCTAGCCACTAAACCACGAGCTGCGGACGAAAGCGAGCGAGGGTTACCGTAAAAAAAATTAGCGAAGTGTGCTCAACTCCCATGTCGATGCGTATGTAGTTAAAATAGCTCGAGTTAAGTGGCCAACTTTTAATGTTCACCACTTCGAGTGTTGATTGAAGGATCTCGCGAAGCTCGTGCTTTCTGATGCCAGTGCTTTTCTGTCAATGAAACGGTGTTTCCAAATAGCATGAGGAGCCTCTTTACAGCTCACAGTTTGCCAATTTGGTGTAACAGCTAGCTATCCATACTACGATCTCCATCTCTATACATGGCTTCACAATTTTCCCAATTTTCTTCCATAAAAAGAGTGTAGCATTTCAAAGAAAACTGTTGCTTTTGTTCGAAATGTCATTTTCCTGCAGGACAAAAGATATTCAGGAAATTTCTTGTTATGTATAAACTGCACATAACAAATTAGCTGTGTATTTTTATCGTTGTCTGTAGCTTTATCCAACTAAGTAGCGAAATCATCAGTATGGAGTATTCGACGACTAATAGTGTTATCGGACGAAGGCCCATTTTCCAGTTGCTTGGCTACTGACTCAATGTATCACCAGATACCATGTTTAGAACTGCAGATAAAATAATATCTAGCGCAATGATGTGAAGTTTTTTGCTCTTTGCTACACGATAGGTAACTTTGTAAGAAGGAAGAAGATCCTTTGTAAGGATCGTTGCTTGTTTAGTAACGGTTTCAGCTTTTGTTCTGTTGTTTCTTTTAGCTTGTGCGAAAAGTATTCTCATAGTTTGTTTGTCAAAGTACTATGACCAAAAATGTCTTTCCATTTTATTAGAAAGTATATTTTCAATAATTAGAACTTTCACACAATTACGCTGTAGCCGTTCACCATTTTCAGCAATAGTACACGTAAAACCGGAATTCGAGTAGCGGTCGTTCATACTTCCTGCATTTTCGACTGTTCATGTCTTCAGAACTGCGCGATACATTTGGAATATCACGGTGTGTCCTTACATTTAAAAATTTGTCCATTCTGACAGAGAAACAGAAATCATAGAAGACAAACAATTAAAAACTATCAGCATTCGACAAAACTAACCTTCAGACTGATTGTTTCTGGATAAAAGAAATTTAGTCGTATAGCACGGTGCAACTGCCATCTAAAACGCTGCCATGGTGACAGCACTCGCGTGTCTGCTAGATATCACAACTAGAGCACACGTTGTTCCTATACTCAGAAAGAACATAAATCAAATTATTATTTTTATGAAACGATCGCGATGTTACTACCGTGAGGCCGCAACGCCGCCGTGAGCTGCGACGGACAGTGTGAAAATCTCTGCTCTCGCTCACTTTATAACTCATTTTCCATATGTCTGGTACCACTTCACATTTTTTCGATATTTTAATGTCATTTTATTGATAATTATCTTGGAATTTTAGTTGATAACAATCCAAGCCTTTTGGTTAGGGGTTCTTTCTCATATCCATAGTGAAGTCTCAGTAGGGGACCTTGCCCCAACTGCCGCCCCCCTCCCCCCGCCCCACACACACACACACACACACACACACACACACACACACACACACACACACCATTGCCAGCGCCCTTGCATCCTACTCCCTTTCAGAACCTCACACACATTTTTCTCTCAAAGATAGGATCCATAGGACAGGCAGTACTGATACTGATTGCCAGGTAGTCATCCAGCCACCACCGCCTCAGCAAGACATAACCAGCAAGACATAACCAGCCTACAAAACACCCTCGCCACACCATGCATCTCTCTGGGCACCAAGATATGTGGTCAAACCTTAGTTCCAGGAGGCTACCAGGCAACAAATATTCACTGTTGACGCCAATAACACCGTGCCCGTAAGGTATGCAAACCAGCTGAGCCCACACCTAGTGGCTTCCATCGCAAGCTAACCACCACCAGCCCTAGAATCAGCTTGGTATCACTTTAGCCACCAAGCAGAGACATGCTAACAGTCAGAGGTCCAGGGATGTCAAAGCTGGTCCCCCTTGGAGTGGGGCCTGTTCCCACTTCCAGCACCAACGACTTCCAACTGGGCCCTGACCAGAACACCTCCATCGGCCAGCTCCAGCATCATGATGGGCACAGAGCGACCACAGACACTAGCCAACGTCAAACCCCTAACAACTGGCCTTCCCACCCACATCTCTCCCCTCCTGGTACAGCAATCCCCCTACTGACAAGGTCCCTCGCGATCCTGCAGGCCAATGAAGGGAGGAGGAATTCTATGAGTGTCCTATCGAACAGTGATGTCAGTAGTTTGCCATATATGCTGCCAAAGACTTCAGCCGAGGCCGATAAGAGGAGCCCACAAGCAATCACACGGGGCTGGCCTCTAACGTCATGCAGGAAATAAAAATCAACCCATTGCCAGCATGAACTCACTTCATGTCATGCTGACACTTCATTTGTGCCCAGCCTGTTTTTTGATCTCACTCTGACATATCTGGACTGCAGTTACATAGATGCTAACTAACTCGAGTGACCATGAATTATATGAATTCTTTTGGTGTGTGCCTACAACTTTAGGATTGACTCTCCATAGGCCGGTTTAGTGAAAAGTCACATGATAATTGTTTATGCATACTTACCATGTAATAATGAGCAATAAATACTCCAGAAGTTCAGAAGCCAGAGTGTGCATTTTCTGGAGTTGGTGCTGGCACATAGACCTCCTGGACAAGTTTTCATGTTGGTAAATTGAAGCTATTCTTCCTAGGTTCTTCTTGAGATACATCCTTATTTACTTCTTGTTGTATTTGTCAATCAGTCCAAAAAATGTCAAGTCCAGTGAGTACAGTGTGGTGGAAGACCCAACAATCCCAATTTCTTCAGCCTGTTCAGAGACAGGTACACTTTTGTGGTTACTTTGACCATCCAGTATTAGCAGGGCTTTTTTGTGTTGATGACTTCACTATGGACATGGAAATGAAGTGCAGCAGCCATTGTACAAATAATTCTCCTGCCATGTTAACTGATTCATTGCATAGATGCAGATGCCCAGTGGAACTTTATGCAGAGTTTTCGATCGGCTTCTTTTAAAGAAATGTAGATGCAGGTGGGATGTACTGTTCACTGGAAGTGGCAAACACTACCATAGACAGACAGACACCATGCTTAGCACTTCTGGCTACAACTCATTTTTTCCCTTTTGCAGCAAATATTTTTGTTGGGTTACTGATCTGTTCCAAGTGCTGGTTCACTGACATTACACATTTCTGTTGGGTTAATATTATGTTTCTCAATTATTTCTGCTAGCAAAGAGTAAAATTTTAAGACCCTCACTTATTTAACACCTGCATGTTGCCTGCAGACATTTTGTTCTGGCTGCCAAACACTTCTGGTTTCTGTAACCTATCAGTCTTTCCCTACCATTTATTCTCCATTACAATAAAAAAATTTGGAAAGTATAATAATGTTTGTACCTACTCCTTTTATTTGTAAATACCTTTTTATAAGCAGAAACACTCAATTTCAGTACCCAATAAGGCATGCGGTGAACCAGGGAAAAATGACAGACCTGTGCCATCTTGCCCTCTGAATCACTGACAATCTTTGATCATAGCCTTGAAAACTAGCACACAAAATAATCAAAATATAGTTGCACATGGAAAAACTTACATTAGCAATACACTGATGAACCAAAACTTTATGAAGGCCTGCTTAATAGCTTGTTTGCCCATCTAAAGATGGGCAAACTCTGAGTATCAGCGATCTGAAAGTTTGTTGGTAGGTTTGTGGAGGTGTGTCGCATTAGACGTTTATGCACAGACCATGTAATTCGAGTAAATAACAGGCAGTTGATTTGCATATGCAGTGATGGCACCTGATAGCGACCAAGATAGACTCCATAGGATTTGCATCAGGTGAATTTGGTCACTGAGACATCAACGTGAGTTCACTATAATTCTCCTCAGACCACTGTCGCATGGTTCTGGCTCTGAGACATGGGCAGTTATACTATTCAAAGATGCCATCATCGTCAGGGAAGACATCAAGCATGAAGGGATGCAGGTGCTTCGCAGCTGTCAGCGTGTCTTCGACTACTGCCACAGGTCCCATGAAAATGCAGCAGAATGTCTCTCAGCATGATACTGGTCCCTCCAGCCTGCGTCTGTGGTGCGCTGCATGTTTTGAGCCACCAATCACCTTGATGATGGTGTTTGTGGAGATGAATATTGATCAAATATAGCAAAAATCTGATTCACTTGAAGAGCAGACATGTTTCCATTGATCAACAGTCGAATACTGAAGGTCCTATTCCCACTGCAGTCGTAATTGAGGATGTCATTGGGTCAAAATGTGAACACATATGAGTGGCCTGCTGCAATAATAATGTAAAACGAACTATATGTTGCGAAACACTTGTGCATGCACCAGCACTGTGCTCTTTCAGCAGAGATGCCGCAGATCACCAACTATCCTGAAGGTAGTGGAAGTCCAACCATTTAGCACCTAGTGGTAGTTCCACTGTTCTCCTACCTCTTTTCGTAGATGCTCACAGCAGTAGAATGTTAACATTTGACCAGCTTCGCCATTTTTGAGATACTCATTCACAGGCTCTGCGTAATAATAATCTGCCATTTGTCACAGTCACTTATCTCAAAGGATTTCCCCACATCTTCATTAGGGTGGTCCCCCATCCACATTTGCTACGCTTAGATACTTACATTACTACGTCACGTGCTCGCTGTGCCACCAGGCCATTGGCTGTGGTGCTAATGTTTTGTCTAATCAATGTATGTCCCATCTTTTATAGAAATAACACTACACAGTTATAAATATTTCTCAACAGGATAACTGGTTTTGTTGTCTTTGGAAATGCTTGTACATTTTTCACTTCACCAAAAGGAATCAGGCAGAGATAAATGGATGGTGGGCAAATTATAGCGACAACAATGATTCGTGCAAAAAAGGCATCAGTGATATTTTTAAAAAGATGTCATTTTATTGCCTCTCATTTCAGGCCAATTTTTCCTAGTCACATTCTGAGTTTCTAGGATCAAGTTATTGCAATGCTAAGGGTACATACTATTTTCCAATTCTGGAACTTCTAGTTTCTGGTGAACAGAAGGATAATATTAAGGCCATTTTTCCAGATTCTGTTAGTGCTAGAAATTAAAATATGTATGATTACGTAAAAAAAAACGTGTTTAAACTCAATGAAGCTGAACTACTACAGAATTTTCGAGGCTGTCGAGGGATATTTTCCGAGTATTACAATCTAAGGGATCTGTTATCTCTGGTGCCTTGTTACAGAGTAATAATTTAATTGTGACAGATTTGGATTGTTACCACAATTACCTTTGTTTCTGCCAAAATACCTCCACAACAGTGAGAATGCCTGTAATATGTAATCACCAAAATTTACACCACAAAAAACAGTGTTACGAGGTAAGTTAATTATTATACGCAAAGCAGTTATAAAATTTTATTGTAATCAAATAGGAAACTTACAATAACATAAGTTTTTGACAGTCTCCTTGTGTTTCACCGCACTTGGTCCATCGTTGTACAAGCTTTGTGATGCCCTCATAAAAGAAGGTTCTCGGTTGAGCTGCGAGCCAGGAATGCACCGCTTCTTTCACTGCTCCGTCCGAGGCAAATCGGCGGCCCTTTAATGCCTGTCTGAGTCGACCAAACAAGTGATAGTCATAAAGGGCAAGATCGGGACTATATGGAGTTTGATCCAGTACTTCAATTTTAAGTTTCTGCAGCATTTCAGCAGTGTGGGCAGCAGTATGCAGATGGGCATTCTCGTTCAACAATACAACACCTTTTGACAGCAATCCTCGGTGTTTGCTTCGAACTGCAGGCTTTAGCCTGACAGTAAGCATCTCACTGTAATGTACACTGTTTATTGTTGTGCCCCTTTCCCCATAAAGTTCCAGTACTGGACCTTGTGCGTCCCAAATAAAACCATAAGCATCAGTTTTCCTGCGGATGGTTGGGTCTTGAACTTTTTCTTTCATGGCAAATTTGGCTATTTCCATTCCATACTCTGCCGTTTACTCTCCAGCTTGTAATGATGGATCCAAATTTCATCACTAGTAATGATCATGTCTAAGAAGTTGTCCCCTTTGTTAACATAGCTATCCAAATGATTTTGCATATGTCCAAGCATGTTTGTTTATACAACTGAGTGAGTTGTTTTGGGACACATCTTGCACAAACTTTATGAAACCCAAGTCTGTTGTGGATGAATCCGTAGGCAGAGCCGTAACTAATTTGCAGACAATGTGCCACTTCATCAATAGTTAATCGGCTATCCAAGAGAATCATTTCACGCTAATGCTCAATGGTTTCTTCATTTGTGGTGGTAAGTGGTCGTCTGGCTCCTTCATCGTGCGTAACACTTGTGCGAACATTTCAGATTTTTTTCAATCCATTCGTAGACACTCTGTGGTGGCAAAACACTGTTCCCGTACTGTACCAAAAGTCTTTGATGAATTTCAGCCCCTGATATGCCTTCCAACCACAAAAAGAATGGATCACTGAATGTTGATCTTCTTCGGTGCAAATAGACAGTGGAGCAGCCATGATTAACAGCACGGCAGTGATAGCGAAATTAACCTAGCAGCTTGAAAATTGCAAAGATATAACAACAAATAAACAAAACATGTGTCATCATCGTAAAATGATAGAACTACCAAAATAAAAAAAAATATATCTACATTGCGGATAATAATTGACTTACCCTCACATATCCAGAGTTGGTTGAGGTGCAATGGAAAAACAGTCGAGGTAAACAATGTAGAACAGTTTTATTTTAAAGTACATGAACTAAAGAACTACTCCTTGGAGAACATCAGTTACAAGAATTGTTTGCAATAGTTTGGAGCACACACTGTATTTACACAAGTTCATAAGTATGCAGATGACTTTAATGATGGACAGTCAGAAGACTTAGATTCACTTTAAAGTAGAGCAGTAAAAAAAAAAAAAATGATATGGTCAACAGCCAATACCAAAGTCATTTGCAGTCTCCAGTGTAGACACCATGTCCTGGTGATGCCTCAGGTAGTCATGCCAGCTCCCATCAGTGGCGATTGGCACACCGCACGGTGTCTAAGGGTTCCTGTGAGAGCTCTAAATGATGGACTGCAGCTGTAGTTGTTACCTGGCTCAAAGGAATCGAAGAAAAGTCTGCCTGGAGCAGCTCCCTACTGGCCTGAATAACCTGGCAGCACCTAGATACAGCAGAAAATATTTGTGGCTATGTGACCCACAGAAGCAAGCAGGTCTGCAGGGCCAGTGGCCTCTGGTGGGGCTCACACTGCCAGGTGAGTGTTCACAATCATTGAATTGTAATCTGCTGGTGTGGCCCCTGCCGAGATAAGCCACTTGCATACCAGGGATTTGAGAGCTGTTGCTGGTTGATAGGTTGAACGGCCTGTACACAGCACACAGAAAAGCATAAATCGTCAGACAACATGTCACTGCTGAAGGAGCAGCTCAGCATAACATTTTGGCATCACTCCCCGATTACATTCAGTGGCCACAGACAGAGGTCGTGCGCATATATGAGGTGCATATCACCCAATTCTTCATCAGTAAACCTGTAGACAGAACTGAGCAGTAAAGAGAGCAAGCTTGAGCCAAAGAATAAACTGTGTATAACTGCTGTCACCAGCAGGTACAATGAGTGAATGGTATGAGTTTGTTTCTAAACAACTCCCACAGCACGTCTGTTAACATCTGCACTGTTCTGCAAAAATGAGGGTATGAAATCAAACAAAATGGAATTACTCTATGATGAGCCACTGGAATTGACAGATCCCTTATATCAAAACACACACACACACACACACAATATCCCTGAACAAGGTCCCAAATTTTGTCACAGGAGTTTGGGTTCATCCTATATACAAAACCATACTAATATTATAAATGCGATAGTAACTCTGTCTGTTACACTTTCATGAAATCTGATATGGCGATAGCTTGAACACTGAGGAAGAACATATGCCACTGTAGAAAGTAAAAAAGACCCTTAAGAAGGTGAAGAAGGGTATGGAGCTTTCTTTTTTTTTTTCGTA
The DNA here is from genome assembly GCF_023864345.2 of Schistocerca serialis cubense. NCBI lineage: Eukaryota > Metazoa > Arthropoda > Insecta > Orthoptera > Acrididae > Schistocerca > Schistocerca serialis. The sequence goes on from NC_064640.1 coordinate 312,158,981, forward strand.
AGTGAACATAAAGCATGTTACAAAATTGTTCACTTTATTGCATAATGTACATGTTGTATAATTTATAGCTACTTCAACTGCATGACGCACAGATGCATGGCTCCTGCCCACATCCACCCACAAGTACTGCTCAGTAATGACAGTGCACATGCCGCCGCCTCCTGCTGCTTTGGGAAAGTCGGGGGGAGCTAAGTTTAACCAAACAGGCAGAGAAATGAAGACAGTGGACACTATTGGACATACAATAGCTTGTTTTGTTTACTCACCACTGCTCATCATAACAAAACTACTGATATGTGAGTGCAGCCACAGGTAACAGCTAGTAGTACAGACATCTGTTGACCACTTTAGAACATAATCATCATAGCAATTGAGGCATTTATTCTACTGTCTTTCATATCTCCTCTGCAGAAAGACTCTCACCTGTTTGTTGAGTCAAGTTCTCATATTTTCCAGAAGTTGTTCATTTGAAGTGAAATGTCATCTGCTGAACAACTTCATCTCCAGAAAACAGAAGAAATCACTGTGTCAAATGCACACTAAGAAGGGTGAACAAGTCACTCATTTGAATTATTGAAAAAGTCGATGTACTGATTTAGCAGTAAGTGATTGAACACTGTTATGCAACAATGTGAAACCTATGTCAGCACGTCCCTGTTTTGAATGGATCTGCAAAACCTTTGCAAAATCTCACCATATTCAGACATGTTGATTCTTATCTCCTGCAATCCTGTGGCTTCAGATATATGAAGGAAGAAGATAGGAAAATGTACCATCATCAACTAGGTCACTAGAGATGGAGCACTAGTTCAAATTGAAGATAGGGAAAAATTGTCTTTGCCTTTATAAAAGGAACCATTCATGCCTCTTTTTGAGAGACTTAAGGGAACCATGGAAAAATCTTTATTGTGGAATGACATGTACCTTTGTTGGTTCTCAAATGTAGCACTGCAAGGTACTTTGATGACATGCTTCACAATATTGCTGGGTGCATTACAAATTCCCACCTCTCACCATACGAGGAGGGTATGAATAGAATTGTTGACCATGACTGGTTACATCGTCCAGGTGGTAAGGTGTGGGGAGGCATAATGTTACTCGTGCATAATGCTCTCCGAATCATTGAACATGGTATGCTCACCAGTCAATGTTATTGTGACACTGCACTCCTTTCCCATGTGCATCGTTTCGGGTCTGCATTTGGCCCCGACTTCCTTCTTATGGATGACAATGAATGACTGCATTGAGCAGCACAGGTGAAGGAGCTCTTGGAATGAGAGGTTATTTGGTGAATAGGTTGACCTGTCCATTCCCCCCACTTAAATCCCATTGAGCATGAGTGGGAGGTGTTGGGGAGAAGTATTGCAGCATGTCCACATACACCAATGACCATCCAACAGTTGTCAACTGTACAGGTGGAGGAATGGAATGATCTACCACATGAACTCCTTATCAACTTTGTGGCCAGCATGAGAGCATGCTACACTGCATACATTGCTGCCTGTGGTGATCACACATCCTATTACGAAGCATGCCTCACCTTTCTTAATGTTCAGCGGACCATCATGAATGCAGCAACTGTAATGTAATTATTGTCTTTGGATAAAAGTGTCATTTCTGTTCATCTCATTGAGTGTATCTTTTATTTACCTTCTGTACTACATTGCAACAGTTCACTCTAGATATGGTCTAAGTTTCACCAAGCTCAGTGGCCGGAGACACAGGTCGTGTGTGAGTTGTGCTGACGTGTGTGTGTGTGTGTGTGTGTGTGTGTGTGTGTGTGTGTGTGTGTGTGTGTGTGTTTTGCCTACTTTAGAAGACCTTCTGGCCAAAAGTTCACATGTTTAGCAATCTTTTTATTGTGCCTGTCTGCAACTCAACATCTCTATGTGATGGGTAGCAATCTATCCTTTCATAACATTCTCATTATTCCAGCCAGGATTTTCCACTGTTTGAAGAGTGTGGTGTGTTACTTCAATAGAAGAGTCTATTTGCAGTAATAATGTTTATTTTTATTTACATTCATAGGTAGTCACTTTCCTTGTAATTTAAGAAAATAGCATATAACTCACATTTTTAGTTTGTATCAGTCTAAATATGGCTCACAATTCTACCATGCACAACCATTCTAGGCAGATTTAGTCCACAATGAGATTCTGTGTACACGGAAAAATTCTCATTCCTGTGCTTCATCTCGTTAAAACATGACTGCTGGATTTCAGTCCTCTCTTTCAGCCAATTAAGTCTAAGAGTCTAAAAAGTTACAATTCAATAACAAAATAAATTTTAAGAAGCTATTCTTTAGGCAGACATGTAACTGGATGTATATGACCAGCAATATATTATAATGGTTAGCAAAAAATAGCAATCCCTTTAAACAAAACACTACTTTATGTGTAATACTTTAGAACACACTTACCGTTTCAGATAAACTGAAATATTATTGTCAGTGTGAGCATAAGAACTTCATTCTTTCAGCAGAAATTTTTTTTATCACACTAGCAACTGAAATCTTAGATAATTTTAAAAAATTAGCACTTATTTTTATTTCTTTACGAAAATATTTATTTATAGTAGTCAGACATCAGTTACTACACTGAATTTCTATGATACATTCAAAAATACTGTATTTCAGACACATATTTCTTCAATAAATATTTAAGTAGCACTGAAATTTATTTAGAAATTTTCAACATGAAAGTTACTTTTGTCAGTTACAACTATGGATGGACATACATGGCTAATATATTGTTAATGAAGATTCTTGGGATTGCTAAAACACCAATACTGTAGTAACATACAGCCATTACAGTTTATCATCAATACTATTAATATATCTCATCCTTTAGAGCATTACCAACATATTTTAAAATTTGTTAAACTGTGTATAAAGTAAGGTAGGTAAAAAATAATTACTTAGACCACTGCCAATATTTTTTCTATGAAGTTCTGAATCTGAAAATATTTTATACTTCCTCTAATATTCTCATAAATCAGAGCCTTACACTGTAAAAATATATCTGTTACAGAATACTGGCATGAAAATGACAAGAGAAAGTTTAGACAAAGATATAGAAATCCAGATGTACTGGAACAAGATTAAAATTAATATAACAACAACAATAATAATAATAATAACAACAGCAGCATTTACTTGCTTCATAAGCAGGAAGCACAAAAGTAAAATTACAATCAGCAAGACAGAAAATAAAGGAAATCATACAATGTGGCAGTTGAAATGTGGACTCAGGGAATGCCAAAATCAACTGCCCAGCAGTTCCAAGAAATTGCAAACACTCTTGTCTGGCCCTATTTAAGATGTTTTCCTGCTACTTTATTCTGTTCAGGTTGTTACCTATTTCATCTACTAAAACTTCACAGTGTGTGTTTTGGACACACTGGAAGATTACTTTGAGGACTTCACCAGAGTAGTCTTTGAACTACCATTTTGACTTACATAATCACTGAATAAAAATGCGGATGGAAAGAACTAAGTGAGCAGTTAACATAACTGTAAGGTAAACTAGAAAAAAGTTACTGTGTTTTGATTATTCTTCTGCTGACAATGGACAAAAACTGTACAGCCAGAAAGTAGTTTTGACTAATCACCTGATACATACGACAGAGAGAAACTTTCAAATTGAGAGAGCACCCTTATGTTATAAGTTTTAAATGCACATCTGGTCATAGGAATCACATTTTATTCCACTAACACACAAAGTCCTGATAGTCGCTGGCAATGCCCAAAACACTAATAAGTTCATACAGACACCAATTAATTCCTAATGAATCTAATGGGGACATCTACCAAATAAAATTCCTTATTTCGATAGGTAACTAACTACTTTGCCGAGTTCTCTTATCTCATTTGCGTGACAGACCCAACAAAATTTTAAAAAATGAAAGACATTTGCAGTTCCTGCAACAAGTATACCTTCAAAAACTTTTGAAGTATTCACATTAAATTGTTGCAATGGTATATGTGCGCAATTTAAGAAAAAATTGTCTAAGAGTCGGACACCCCATACTCAGTACCGAACAGCAAGTTCTGGTGATAGTTATCAGGGTGTCTAATTTAGTGATCAACTCACTAGATGGAACAATTCCACAACAAAATGAACAGATCAGTCAAAATATATCAGCTGCCACTGCTATTGTCACTTATAAGAATAAGCTCATAAAATTAGTTTTGGAACAGAATATTTTTAATTAGTTTAAAATTAAAATAACTGCTCTTAATTATTGAACAAACTTATAAAATGTCCATAGCATTGCTGAAAAATGACAGCAACATATAAAAAATACACTCTTTTAATACAAATATGACCAAAGATTTTATAAAGATGCTGACCTCATTAGGAAGAATCAAAAGTGAAGGTAGGGCCAACACACACACACACACACACACACACACACACACACACACACACACACACTAAAACCAGAGTAGTCAAGTCACAGTATCAAACATTTACGGAATTATCATCCTAAATTAAAAAGGAAAAAACTTGGTCATAAGTGAACCGAAGATTAAAGTAGATGCAGGGCAGATGGATTGGAGAATTATTTCTTTTGTTTCCACTCCAGCCCTCTTCTTCCACCCCACAACATCTATCATTAGGGCCAAGAGTATTGTTCCAATAATTTCCTCTATATATCTAACTCTAAAAGAATGAAGTATGACTTTATAGAATGGAGATTCACTATTTACTTTAAGCAAGTGTTGGCTCTACCTCAAATTCCAATACTTTCCAAGAAGTCGAGATCTTTAAAATCTATATTTGTATTTGAGGCTTAGTTTTCATCTTCTTTATATTCTGAAATACATATGTTCATTACGAACTTGATTTGTCTAAACCATCACGTGTCATTAGTGGTGATGATGGAGTGACTGTGCCTCTTGAAGTTGGAGTTGAGCTTCTGGAACGCTTCAGTCGGAGAGATCCATGAGGAGAACCACTACGTGAGAAATGTTCGTGAGCGTATAGAAGCAACCCAATGTGCCTATTTCCTGCTTCCATTGCAATATTCAGTGCGCTATTTCCATCCTATGAAAAATGAAATCAAAATATTAATGCAAATGTATTACAATATGAAAAAGCACAGCAAAACTTAGGACTAAATAAGGATCCAATTCACAAACAAATAATTTGCTTACACTGAAAATATGAAATCCATGCTTTTCATGAGCATTGAGGACAACATCTGGCATACATAAATACTTGGAAATCATCCAATTTCAAGTTGCTGGTGAGAGTTGAAAGAGAGAGAGAGACAGACACACACACACACAAACACACACACACACACACACACACACACACACACACACACACACACACACACACACACACACACAGAGAGAGAGAGAGAGAGAGAGAGAGAGAGAGAGAGAGAGAGAGAGAGAGAGAGAGAGTGAGAGTGAGAGAGAGAGAGAGAGTGAGAGTGAGAGAGAGAGAGAGAGAGAGAGAGAGAGAGAGAGAGAGAGAGAGAGAGAGACGGGAGGGGGGAAAGAACAATTTCTCAGCAGGATAAAGAAATGGGAATGTGGGCAAGAGGGAGGAAGGACAGGAGAGAGAACTATCTTGGTTCTTTGCTGAAGGAACTTTGCAGGAACTACCTCCAGTGATTTATAAAACCTTATCTGATACAGACAGAGAGGAATAAATAATAATCCAGTGCAGCACATCATTGTACCACCATCTTCCCTGTATGTGATATGGAACTAAACCCCTTTGAATTACTGCCCTCCACTGTTAAGTATTTGTTACAATCTACTGCGAGAATTTTAGGAAACAGTCATTCACCTGTAAAGGAGACTGCACGTAGGATGCTGGTGCGACCTATCCTTGAGTACTACTTGAGTGTTTGGAATCCATATACATCGAAGCAATTCAGAGATGAGCACCTAGATTTGTTACCAGTAGATTTGAACAACACGTAAGTGTTACGGAGATGCTTCGGGAACTCAAATGGGAATTCCTGGAGGGAAGGCAACATCCTTTTCGAGAAACACTATTGAGAAAATTTAGAGAACTGACACTGGAAGGTGATTGCCAAACGATTCTACTGCTGCCAACGTGCATGGCATGTAAGGACTATGAAGATAAGCTCTAAGAAATTAGGGCCCATATGGAGGCATACAGAGTGGAACAGGAGGGGAAAAGACATGTAGTGGTACAGGGTGCCCTCCACCAACCACGCACCATTCAGTGACTTGCGGAGTATCTATGTAAATGTAGATCTAGAGAGGTGCACCTCTTAATAATGTAATGAATCAAAATTCACTTAACCACAAATGATGATATTATTTCAGCTGAAGTTCAGTCCTGTTTACTCCAACAATCTGGAAAGTGAACCCACTCACTATACAGGGTGAATGTGCTGAACACATGGCCATCTCCAGGAACACTGTCGCAGTTTCTTATTGACCCCTTGTTATTTTAGTGTGGTGTTCTGAAGAAATGCTAGTTTTACAACTCACTCATTTAAAATTTACAGGTAAATGTAAGTGCAAGATAAGCCATTGCAAATGTGAAATGTGTACATTAATAACCGGTATAACCACCAGCATGTTTAATGCAAGTGGGCAAACGTGAATGCATTCTGCTGTACATGTGCCGGATGTTAGTTTGAGAGATGGAGTTCCATGCCTGTTGCACTTGGTCTGGTATTGGTGTTTGCGGGTGACGCTGGAATTCTCATCTGATGATGTCCCACATGTGCTCGATTGGAAACAGATCTGGTGACCGAGTATGCCAAGACAACAAGTCAACACTGTGTAGAGCATGTTGGGTTACAACAGTGTTATGTGGGTGAGTGTTACCTTGTTGGAAAACACTCCCTGGAGTGTTGTTCCTAAATGACAGCACAACAGGTCGAGCCAACAGACTGACATACAAATTTGCAGTCAGGGTGCATGGGACAACCACCAGAGTGCTCCTGCTATCATATGGAACTGTACCTCGGGCCATAAATCCAGGTATAGGTCCAGTGTGTGTAGCACACGCAGACAGTTTAGTTACAGGATGCCAACTGGCTGCTCCCTAGCCAACTACAGCCATCACTGGCACCGAGGCAGAACCAGCTTTCATTAGGAAACCGAACACAGATCCTCCCTGCCCTCCAATGAGCTCCTGCTTGATACCACAGAAATCACAAATTGTGGTGGTTCGGGGTCAGTGGAATGCATGCTACAGTATGTCTGGCTTGGAGCTGTCCTTGAAGTAACCGATTTATAACAGTTCGTTGTGTCACTATGGTGCCAACTGCTGCTTAAATTATTGCTGCAGATGCAGTTCGATGTGCTAGAGCCATACGCCAAATATGAAGGTCTTCCCTCTCGGTAGCATCACATGGCCATCTGGAGACCAGTCTTCTTCTGACCATACATTCTCGTGACCACAGCTGCCAGCAACATTCCTGCAAAGGCTTCCTCCATTTCACAGAAGGAACATTCAGCTGCTCATAGCCCTATTACATGACCTCATTCAAACTCAGTGAGGTGTTGATAATGGTGTCTTTTCTTGCCTTAAAGACATTTTGACTAACATCAACTCACCGAGTCCCTCTCAAAGGCATTAGTTACTGCATGTATTTAAAGCAAATTTGATCTGCATCGCCATAGTAGCATTACTAGCACACCCTCACGTGACTGTTGTGAAATTTGAATACGCAACAGCTTCTACCAACTTTTGTTTATGTGACAATTCCCGCTTAGTGCTGCAATCTTATTTCTGTCAGTGTATGATCAAGTGTTTGTTACTTTAGATTATAGAGAATTTTCAGCATTTGACAGAAAAGTTAACAATTGTGAAACTAGAAGGAAACAAGACTTTCATAGGAGAAGTACACAAGGAGGTCATATACTAAAAAATGTGGTAATTCAAATCTAAAATTTTCTTCGATGTATTGCCTGCAGAAATAAAGAATGTAAAAACATTTAGTATATTTAAAGAAAGAGTTGAAAAAATGCTAATATCCAACTGTTTCAATAGCACTGAAGAATAAATAAATAATTCATATTGACACAGGTCTGCAACTTGTGTTAAGAATGGATGTGACATATTTTACTATGTATTTCGCATAAAGAATGTTCAGTTGCTTCTTCTCTGCTCAGACTTATCTACATTTCGTACATCTCTTCATAAGTGACTATTCCACATCATCACTGTAGTGCAATTCTGGCCTTGTGACACACAGTTATTCCTGCTGGAAGATGCCACTGCTGATGGGGTACACATGAAGCAAGAAGACATGCAGGTGGTCCATAATAATGTTTGTGTAGTTGACAGCTGTTATAGTGCCTTCAACTGCTACCCCTAGACCCATGCAAGCATAGTTGAATGTCCCCCATAGCATAATACTGCCCCTAAAGAGCCTGCATCTGTAACATGCTGCACGATTCAAGCAGACTTGATGACATATCCAGCCCCAACCATCGACCTGGTGTAACAAGAAATGTTATTCATCGGACAAGACAACATGTCTCCATTCATCCACAAGTAGTCTCTTATGATCCCATACCCACTGCAATCTTAATTGATGATGTCGTTAAGTCAACACTGGAGCACACAGAGGTCACCTGCTGTGGAGCCCCACATTCAACAAAGTGCGGAACATCATGCTTTGAAACACTTGTGCCTGCACCAGAGAGTCACTCTGTCATCAGACCTGTCACAGATCATAGCCTAGCATGATTTACAGAGCGGTTGTGAGGTATGGACACCCAACACCTTGTCACCTACTCATGTTTTCACTGTCCCCCAACCACATTCCATAGATGCTCATGGCAAGAGCATGCAAACAGACAAACAGCTTTGCTGTTTTCAAGATGCTTGTCTCCAGGGGCCATGCCAGTACAATCCGGCTTTATTATTCAGAGTTGCTATGCCAGTGGACTTCCCAATTTGCAGCCCGATCATCACTAGAATGATTCCCTATTCACCTCTGCTCCCCTTATATACTTTTTTTATTGCGTCGCTTGCCCACAACACCACCAGGTGGCATTCAATCATGCGATGGACAGTGGTCATAATGTTTTGGATCATCAATGTATATTATTAAGCAGTACAGCATCCAAAGCAATCCCGTGTTACTTTTCCATGCAAATGCTAAATTTCTGCCTCCACGCCCCCCCTTCTCCTGACCCAAATCAATCAGCAGATTGTTCTAAATCATTTAACTTATAGCCCAGACATATCATCATACAAAGATTTGGAAGTGGAAAATGATTCAAAAAATAAGGGTGTTACAAGTGTCTTAACATACACGCATGTACACACACACTTGTCTCCAGGGGCCATGCGCACGCGCCCACGCCCGCGCCCGCGCCCATTACACGCACACTACACACACACACACACACACACACACACACACTCTCTCTCTCTCTCTCTCTCTCTCTCTCTCTCTGCATGTTGTCTGTTTCATGGAATACATTTTATTGCTAGAAGGATAATTGAACATTAGACAATGAGAAAATGTTATTTGAAAATATTCATTTACTTTTGGTCTGGGTCTATTTCGCATTGGTAAATAAAAGTGGCTTGTGCATTTCTGTATGCTTACTATTTGAAGAATGTTTACTTATTTACTGATCTTCACAACTGGTACGTATGTGTGTGCATAAAAAGCACTATTCAATAATAAAGAGTTTCCTTGCTTTTTCTGTTGCACTATGGACTAAACCCTATTCAGCAAGCACATATGTATAATGCTTTTAAGAAAAATAAACCACAACTAACCTGATAGGTCAAGCAACAAGCCATCAAGAGTACCTGTATGGGATGAATAGTCTAACTTACAAAGTAACAAGTTTGTTCACTTTTTTTCATAACATATGTCTAATTTTGCAGGATAATCTGATTGTTAGCTATGTTATGTTTGCTAATTCTTCAAGTTACACATATTATGCCATATACGTACTCCCACGTACTACACATTTTTATGCCATATATGTACTCCCACTCAAGACCTCTTATGAACTTTTTCAATCCTCAATGCACCCAGCCTAACACTTGACATGTGTGTTAGCAGTTTATTGCCATTCCCTTATTCATATTTCCAGATATAACCACCTTTCCTACAGTAACTTTGGGAGTTTATGTTTAGGATAATTCTTACACCCCTGACAACTAAATATTTGTAAATATGGTTGTTCTAGTGTTTCTAATATCTTTCATTACCTGCATGATTTGTGGCAATAGACCATTTCATAAAATTCTAAAAAGAAGTATCTGTGTTTGGACTACTGGTATAACCCCATTCGTAAAATATCCATTCATAAAATTAATGATATTATGAGAAAATGTTACATTTCTCGAACATATATCCGAATGAAACATTCATTTAGTGAACACATCTTCACCTACAATAAGAGCTATCAGAAAGGTCTGCACTACTACCTGACAGGCCTTTATGTGCCACCACAACTCAGCACAGGCCATTACTGGCTTGCTGACAAGTGATTACACTTATCCCTTTGAGTATATGATTGAGGCAGAGACCTGGAAATGTGATTTTGACAACAATAATGTTTAAAACATAAAGCCTCGTGTGACTATGTGGTTCAAGCATCTATTAAAATCCAAAATATTGGTAATGTAAGTTCAAACAAATCCTCACAAGGGAAATATTTGTCTGCAGCACCCACATAGCAAATACTATCAAATCATGAAAACAGGCTGTCATACCTGTATCACATGCCACAGTGTTATATTTACACTAGGGAAAATGTTGGACAGCTCATCAGTGCTGTGTGCCAAAAAATATATCATTCTTCAGTTAATCACATTTCATGGTCCACAGTTGGATATTTGCATCCACCAATTTTCTTCAGTTGCTGCTTCCAAACAGGCATCAGTATCACATAATTGTGCTCCTACTCCAGCAGTAATGCCACACCCCAGAAATTCCGTTTCCCGCAGTCTGTCAATCTTTATTTGCACTTTGACTTACTTATATATAGGGAAGCATTTTGGCATTCAAACCTGAGGACAGGTATGCTTTTCTTAATAACTCTCACTAATAATTTTCTTTGATATCTCATGCTATGGAGAATATTATAACAAAATACTATCATGATTACAGATTAACCATGTCACTGAACTAAGTTCCATTTCATTTCCAACAAATTGTCACTTAACACTGAGAAAGACTTGAGAAATGACCTAAAGTAATTTCTGTTTTAGTAGAAAGCATCATGTAATGTTTGTCTTGCAATGATAATTTCACACATGATGAATGAATGGCTTTTCTCTAGTATTGGCAAGTGACAGATAGTCGCATTTGCATTACATATTTCCATTTGAGTCTGAAGCTTCTGGATAAGTACATTTACATTGTCTCTTACAATGGTTTCCTTTAGGACACTGAATTGTTCAAACACACTCAGATATGAAACATTTGTAAAAAAACCTTAGAATCTATTCTACCATCCCCAAAAAGACTAAAAATGAGTAACGGATAGCTGAGTGCAATGTACATATTTTTAGACAAAAATTTCCTGCATCTTAATGTGATACTTTCTGTAATATATTTTCAAACATCTGTGTAGCTACACCCATTCTCAGTTCAGTAGCCTACCAGTTGGTATCAGCAAGTAAAAGAACTATACTTATAAATGATGTCTCAGAGGAGAGGTATATACAGCAGTAATTATTGACTACTCTGTGTTGTTTCTATCTTGTATCAAATGTCATGGTGATCTTTCCAATTAGAATCAAATTACATTAATTTTTGGAAAAGCAATCAATGTATGCAAGTAGATTTATCTCATGTATATGAAAAAGATGAACTGAAGATTACTTACAGAATCAACAATAGTGACATCACAGTCTGGTTGAGATATTATGTGTTTGACAATGTCAGTGTAGCCATGGTCTGCAGCACACATCAGAGCAGTGCTACCATCAGCATCCTGGATATTCATATCAGCACCTGCTTCTGTAAGCATTTCCACCATTTCCAGGTTACCATGAGATGTTGCCAGCATCAAAGCAGTTTGACCATGCTAGAATTAAGAAAACAACATCGTTAATCAACACAGAGTCACACTAGTAAAATCAGACAGATTCAATGCTGAATAAGGTTACAAAATTTTGGCAGCACATTATATTCAGTACAGATGCTTTTAAAGGAGAGCTCAGTTGAGTAATAATGAGACAAAAACTGGCCTTGGAAAGAACAGAAGCAGCAATTGTATACGAGGTGGTTACCTACACTAATAATAAAACTATAAACCAGTCATGTCTGTCCATCTGAACATGCTAATCTCCAAAACTACTAGAGGTGAGGGTTTTGTAAGTAACTTGAACTTAGCTTGGTGAGATACATACATTTTATGTCATCAAAATCTGAACACAGAAAAAAAAGATATCACAATTTAAATTTTTAACTAAAAGTCATCCGCTCAGGTTAGTAGTTTTGATTTTTAATCACTATGGCATAGTAAACCAAAGAAGCAATAGATTGTGTTGATAGTTTTAACTCATATGGAAACATTCCCAGGCGTAAGTAAAAGATCTTGATGAAACGTGGCAGGTAAGTAGAGGGGTCAAAATAGTGCAATATGTATTTTTTTGTTTTAGCTCAATTTCACTTTTACGGGGTAAAACACACTCAGAAAGGTAATTTGGAATATTAGGTTTAGAGGTAATATCTTCAAAACCATTTGTTTCATATAGAAGTTTAAAGGTTGTTAATTTTCATAAAAATTGTGTGATCAACTTTCGCAATAATTTGAAATTTTGCAAAATACATCACCACTTAATTAATTTTGAAAAATAAAAACTTCTGTCACAACATAAATTAAAGAAGCTTTCACACCACATACATCCATGTGTAGGAAGGCTCATTCCCGAAGCACCATTTTTGGAAAAATAAGCTGAACATAATGTGCCATCTGTGTATTTTCAACATAACTAATAAAATATATCAAAGTTCATTATTATTCTAATAATCTATTTTACTTCTTTTTGTGTTTAATTGTTATTTTATGTTTTACATTTTTTTGTTAGTTTATCATTTCAGATATGTATATTGTTTCAATTGAAAATAATAAGTAACTCATTATTATAATACAATATAATTACAATAATGATAATCTTAAAGAAATGCTTGAAATAATTTTTTTTACTCCATGAACATAAAATGATCAAAATTTCTTCACAATAACACACGCGATGGACAGCACAATATAAAAACAAAATTCAGCACAATTTGCAAACTGTGGCTGGTGATTTTCTAAATATCCTGATTTGTATAGGCATATGTCAGTACACTGAAAAACCTTGTCGAAGAGAATTGGTTGATTATTCAGATTGATATATCGCTTCTTAAGGGGAGATTTGACATAATCATTCAGCAGAACTAGATCTGAAAATCTTCTCACATAGTTCTTCCAACATCAAATGCCATATATGTCCAAAGGCAGTACCTATCTTGTCAAGCTTTTTGGAATCATCAGATGAACATTTTCTTTGTCCTCAGATACTACACTCAAAATGGTTTAGACTGACCACCCAAAGAATTTAACCGGTTTTTCTCTGCACTGGGAACAACAACTTCTGTCAAATGTCTTTTGATGTGATCTGAGAGCAGTTTATCAGATTTTGATGCTGTCACAAAACATTTGGTGCTTCATAGAGATTCTCGAATTCTCAGTCCAAACTTTCCGTTAGTTTCTTTTGAAACTATGAAAAGGGGTGTTGTCAGTATTTTTTTTTTAGCAACAATAACAACATTTTGACCATCATACCTGAGGCCAATGAACTTATTAATCTAGTGATGACAAAAGGCTCGACAGAACATGTACAGACATTAGACGTATACGGCTTTCGTTTGAAGAATGTGGGGAGATATTCAGATCTAGTTCTGCAGAATGATTATGATATCTCCACTTAAGAAACAATATAATCCAGCTGCCATGATTAGTACATAATCAATTCTCTTTGTCATGTTTTTCCAATGTACTTAAATATGCCTGATACATATAAGGATATTTAGATGATCACCTGCCACAATTTGACACCCTGTTAAATTTTGTTTTACACTGTGTTGTCCGTCGAGTGTTTTATGTGAAGAAATTTTATTCATTTTACTTGCATGGTGTAAAAAGAATACTACAGTTTAGGCATATCTTTACAGACTACCATTGTTGTAATGATTTTGTATCATAATAATGAATTACTTATTATTTTTGATTTCCAAAATGTAGGTATATGAGACAGTAAAATAAATACAAAAAAAGGAAAAAAAGAAAAAAAAAGAAAAAAAAGAAAAAACTGAATGTAAAATGTAAAATAATTTGAAACATAAAACAAATTATTAGAATATTAATGAACTTTTAGATTTGTAATTTGGTATGTCAAAAATATTCCTACACATACATCTACATAGATACTGCGCAAGCCACCTTACAGTGCATGGTGGAGGGTACCCTGTACCACTACTTGTCATATCCTTTCATGTTCCCCTCATGCGCAATGTACATTGGCGGCAGCAGAATAATTTGGCAGTCACCTTCAAATGCCGGTTCTCTAAATTTTCTCAATAGTGTTTCTCAAAAAGGACGTCACCTTCCCTACAGGGATTCCCCATCTGAGTTCCCAAAGCATCTCCGTAACACTTACTTGTTGTTTGAACCTATCGGTAACAAATCTGGCAGCTCACCTCTGAATTGCTTTGATGTCTTTCTTCAAGCCGACCTGATATAGATCCCAAACACTCAAGTAGTACTGAAGAATAGGTCGCACCAGTGCGCTTTATGCAGTCCCCTTTACAGGTGAACCACCACTCTTTCCTAAAATTCTCCCGATAGACCGAAGTTGACCATTCGCCTTCCCTACCACAGTTCTCATGTGCACGTTCCACCACATATCACTTTGATACGTAATGCCCAGATATTTAAAAAAACTTGACTGTGTCAAGCAGGACACTTATAATACTGTATCCAAACATTACAGGTTTCATCTTCCTACTCATTTGCATTAACTTACATTTTCCACATTTAGGGCTAGCTGCCATTCATCACAATACTGGAAATTTCGCCTACGTCATCTTGTATCTTCCTACGGTCACTCAACTTCGGCACCTTACCATACACCACAGCTCATCAGCAAACAACCACAACTGCTGCTCACCTCGTCAGCCATATCATTTACATATATAGATAATAACAACAATCCTATCACACTTCCCTGGGCCACTAGGACAACATATTGGGTTTCACTATTTAAGAAGCCTGCGAGCCACTCGTATATCTGTGAACTTATTCCATATTCTCGTACCTTCATTAACAGCCTGCAATGGGACACCATGTCAAATGCTTTCCGGAAGCCTACACGTACGGAATCTGCCTGCTGGCCTCTATCCATAGTTCTCAGTATATTTATTATGTGAGAAAAGGGCAAGCTGCGTTTTGCACGAGTTATGCTTTTTATATAAAAAGTGCTGATTTGTACACATAAGCCTCTCAGTCTCAAGAATGTTCATTATATTCAAGCTGAGAATATGTTCAAGGATTCTGCAGCAAACAGAGGTTAGGGATATTGGTCTATAATTTTGTGTGTCCATTCTTTTACCTTGCTTATATGCTGGAGTCACCTGCACTTCTTTTCAGTTGCTTGGGACTTTGTGCTGGGTGAGAGATTCATAATAAATGAAAGCTGGATAAGGGCCCAATGCCATAGAGTACTCTTTGTAAAATCGAACTGGGATTCCATCTGGATCTGGTGATTTATTTGCTTTCAAGACCTTGTATTGTTTCTCTACACCAGGTACGCTTATTACACTACTGGCCATTAAAATTGCTACACCAGGAAGATGACGTGCTACAGATGCGAAATTTAACTGACAGGAAGAAGATGCTGTGATATGCAAATGGTTAGCTTTTCAGAGCATTCGCACAAGGTTGGTGCCGGTGGCGACGCCTACAACGTGCTGACATCAGGAAAGTTTCCAACCGATTTCTCATACACAAACAGCAGTTGACCAGCATTGCCTGGTGAAATGTTGTTGTGATGCCTTGTGTAAGAAGGAGAAATGCATACCATCACGTTTCCGACTTTGATAAAGGTCGGATTGTAGCCATCGCAATTGCGGTTTACCGTATCACGACATTGCTGCTCGCGTTGCTCGAGATCCAATGACTGTTAGCAGAGTATCGAATCAATGGGTTCAGGAGGGTAATATAGAACACCGTGATGGATCCCAACGGCCTCGTATCACTAGCAGTCGAGATGACAGGCACCTTATCCTCATGGCTGTAACAGATTGTGCAGCCATGTCTTGATCCCCGAGTCAACAGATGGGGACGTTTGCAAGACAACAACCATCTGCATGAACAGTTTGATGACATTTGCAGCAGCATGGACTATCAGCTCGGAGACCATGGCTGTGTTTACCCTTGACGCTGCATCACAGACAGGATCGCCTGCGATGGTGTACTCAACGATGAACCTGGGTGCACGAATGGCAAAACGTCATTTTTTCGGATGAATCCAGGTTCTGTTTACAGCATCATGATGGTCGCATCCATGTTTGGCAACATATCGGTGAACGTACATTGGAAGCGTGTATTTGTCATTGCTGTACTGGCGTATCACCCAGCGTGATGGTATGGGGTGCCATTGGTTACACGTCTCGGTCACGTCTTGTTCACATTGATGGCACTTTGAATAGTGGGCGTTACATTTCAGATGTGTTACAACCTGTGGCTCTACCCTTCATTTGATCCCTGTGAAACCCTACATTTCAGCAGGATAATGCACGACCGCATGTTGCAGGACCTGTACGGATCTTTCTGGATACAGAAAATGTTCGACTGCTGCCCTGGCCAGCACATTCTCCAGATCTCTCACCAATTGAAAACGTGTTGTCAATGGTGGCCGAGCACAATACGCCAGTCACTACTCTTGATGAACTGTGGTATCGTGTTGAAGCTGCATGAGCAGTTGTACCTGTACACGCCATCCAAACTCTGTTTGATTCAATGCCCAGGCGTATCAAGGCCATTATTACGGCCAGATGTGGTTGTTCTGGGTACTGATTTCTCAGGATCTATGCACCCAAATTGCGTGAAAATGTAATCACATGTCAGTTCTAGTATAATATATTTGTCCAATGAATACCTGTTTATCATCTACATGTCTTCTTAGTGTAGCAATTTTAATGGCCAGCAGTGTACCATGTCACTCATTCATGAGTCTGTGTGATGATTAGATGAACAGTATGTATGTACGATTCTCCTGTGCAAATGATTTCTTGAACGTGAAATTTGAAACTTCAGCTTTCTTTTTGCTCTCTTCAACTGCCACACCAGGGACTGAATGAAGGCCTTAGACTCGCTTATCGATTTTACATATGACCAGAATTTTCTTGGTTTCTCTGCCAGATCTTTTGCTAAGGTATGACAGTGGTAGTGGTTGTACGCTTCGTGCATTGATCTTTTCACAGACGCTCGAATCTCTACTAACCTTCTCTTATCATTTATGCAGTCCCCTTTGAACCAAGAGTGCAACATCCTCTGCTTCCTCAGCATTTTCCAGATCTTGTTATTAAACCTTGGTGGGTCTTTTCCACCCTTTATCCACTTAACTAGAAACTTAACTCTCCAGACCACAATTTACAATCTGCTTAAACTTTGCCTTTAATGCTCCACAACCATCTCAATGGAACTAAGTGATGCTAATTCACTGTCTAACTGAGATGTTAATAACTGTTTATCTGCTCTATCTAGCAGAAACACTCTCTTAGCCTTCTTGACTGATTTATTAACTTTCGTAATCATAGTTGCTATAACGACATCATGATCACTAATCCCTGTTTCTTACTGACACTGTTGATAAGGTGCAGTTTATTTGTAGCTAAA
The DNA here is from genome assembly GCF_023864345.2 of Schistocerca serialis cubense. Lineage (NCBI taxonomy): Eukaryota > Metazoa > Arthropoda > Insecta > Orthoptera > Acrididae > Schistocerca > Schistocerca serialis. The sequence continues at coordinate 312,176,853 of NC_064640.1, forward strand.
AGGTCTAAGATATTTCCGCTGTATGTAGGCTGATGAGCTAGCTGCTCATGACAATTTTCAGAAAACACATTCAGAAGTATTTCGCATGACTGTCTGTCTCAACCTTCAGCGATGAATCCATAGACATCCCAGTCTCTACTCGGTGGGTAGAAGTCACCTCCAATCAGTATTGCACTCATTCAGTTTGTAGCGTAATAGTTGCTCACTAAACAGTCTGCTAGGTAGCACATTAATGCATCAGCGTCCATTGGTGCCACATCACAACCATAGCAATTTGTGTATCTAGGATTGTCTCCTCTTATAGTTCGCTTCTTCAATAAGTCTTGCTACGATGGATATGATGTGTGCATGCTGTGTGCAGACACAGGAGGAGCTCGGCCACAATTCACAAACAGCTGAATGTACTTTTGGCTACAGTCAGTTAACTTGAGGCTGCTGCCTTAGGGTGTACTGGTGGTGGAGAATCTGGCACGTCACACGGGGCACCTCAGGTGTCACTTGCTTTGCCCATGGGCTCTGCTTCCAAGGCACCTCCTAGTGCATCCAACACACTGGATCTGCCCTCACAGCATGGTGAGTGGCAGGTGAAAATGTGTTCGCATCACTCAAGGCGGAATGTGACTGACTGTAGCCAAAAACACATTCAGCTGTTCGCAAACTGCGGCCAGCTCCTCCTGTGTCCACGCACAGCATGCATACATCCTACCCATCTTAGCAAGACTAACTGAAGAAGTGAACTATAAAAGCAGACAATCCTAGATAAGCAACTAGCTACCCTCCTTATGTGTCACCAGTGAACACATGCATTAATGAGCTACCTAGCTGACTGGCTGTTCAGTGAGCAACTATTGCGCTACAGACTGAATGAATTTACAGTTATAAAAATGTGAGACTAAACCTCTTAAACAGAGAAACACACTAGAAATTTAATAAACATGCTAGAAGTAAAACACAAAAAAAGATAAACACTTAACTTGCTGCTCCGTAGACATGTATCAGCTGAGAACTGGAGCCTTACTGACTTGCTTACTAAATAGACAGACAGTTGTTTTCAAAACAAAACAAATGAGCAACTACTGCACTACAGATTGAATGACTTAAACAGCACATTGTGTACAGCACATTTGCTAAAAACTGTATTTCAGAAATGATCTTTGTTATACATGGATGGCTGTGGCATGAAATATTCTTTAATTTATGTTGTAACAATTTTTTTAATTAATTAACAGTGTTAAGGTATTTTGTAAAATTTCAAATTATTACATAGTTTTCAATTACATTTCAGCTTCAATATCAAACAGATCTTTTTTATATCAAGGCTTTGAAGATGTTCCCTCTAAATTTGATATGTCAAATTACCTTTCAGGGTGTGTTTTATCCCTTAAAACTGAAACTAGGCATAAAATTGCAGTATTTTGATCCCTCTACAGACAGAATTAAAATGCCACAATCTTATTTTTATGAATACAAATTACCAGGGAATTGACTTGGTTAGGATATACGGATTTACTGATTTTCCTTTGTACTTTAAAAACTTAACAACATCGCTTTGCTTCTTTTGATTGGTTTTATTTACATTTTTTGCTAGGAAAAATGAATTTATTAAGTTTGCTTTGTCATTTGGGTGCCTAGTCATTACACTTTGATTATGTTTTGGTCTGGTATCTCCTATGGATATGGAGAAAATGATTACAAAATTTGAAATATAGGTTCTTCTGAAGTGCAATGTGGCAACAGGGAGAAAAGCAGCTGACTCGACATCAAAGGTGTGGCCACAGCATTGCAGGAGGGGTAGAGTGGTGGTGCGCAAACATGCGGTGCATCAGGAATTGCCTGAACGTTGGACATGCCTGTGAACACTGTGCATAAAATGCAACGAAACAGCCTGCACTGCTGAAGACAAACATTCACTCTGCAACTTCTTGCCTGGAAGTGGGCAATGAATGGCCACAGAACATTCTCTGGCCATACAAAGCCAATTTCCATCTCCAAGAACATGTCAATATGCAGAATTGCAGAATATGGACAACGAAAAATCCTCACACCCGTCAACCAGTACCATTTCATTCTGCAGAGGTGACTGTATGGTATGGGTTGATAATATCATTTATTGCTGGTCCATATTTTTCGAATAGCTGACTCTTGTGGGTCCTGTTACCTGTACCATCACTGGTAAATGCTATGAGAGTCTTTTGCACACCATCATTGCAACCCTTCTACAGTGTGGAATGTGTTGGTAGGACCATTGTTATGTAAGACAGTGCTCCCCTACATACTGCACAGCGAGTGAAGTGCCTGCTGCAGAGAAATTTCAGAAATGCTATACCTATCAGGTGTCTTTTTCCTACAGCCTGCCAATCCAGATCATCTGATCTTAATCTGTACGAGTTCTGATTGTGGGGTTATTGAGAGGGGTTGTGTTCAGTGCTCAAATTATGAATGTAACTCAACTTAACTGAACGCACAAACTTCACAATGCATTCTGAACATGAGCCTTGAAAAACTTTGATCAGTGGACAGCATATTGAAAATGTCTCGCACCTGTTTCATGACAATTACAAACCAAATTCATTTTGCTTTTATGCAGTTTTGGCCTCAGAACAATTAAAAATCGATTTTCACCTTGCGATGTGGTATGACCTTGCCATTGTGGGTGGGCTCACCTAGCTAACAATGCCACAACTACTGATTGCCAAACTTGTGCAGACATGTGCATTGAACTTAAAACACCACAGGAAAAAGAAAGAAAACTGAATGAATCCAAACTCAGGAAAGGTGAGGAATTTACTGTAGATTTGTGTATGAAGTTCAACACAAAAACAATATGACTCATGTTGCAGATCTGTGTACTGATCAAATATGCTCAATTATTTGTCCAAATTCGGTTCAGTTGGAGTCCACACACATCTGAATCTGTTTCTCTCACTCTTCGAAATGTTTCTGCACATCATTTTCTATAAGGATGCACAGGAGTTCTGCAGTTTTTTCCTTCCAATAGAGAGCAAGAGCATGTCTTCAGCAAACTGCTCATCCACTGCCTCTGAGTTAAGTGACTTTTATTAAATCTGTCATAGTGTAAGGACAGTTTGACATCAAAACAATGTCGTACATTAAAATGCAATAGTAAAGGGAAAAACTACACAGAATTGCCTCCAGGGACATCTATTTCATAGATTTAGAAGCACTGATTACATTGTGTGTAGGCTTTGCATCACACTGAATTCTCTAAGTCAGATCATTTATAGTTGTATACCACCAATTTACAATAGTATATATCCAGTCATTTGTGTACTGTCATGTCTCCAATTTGTGTCACAATGTTCATTTCAGTCACATGTATGCTCTTTGATGATGCAATTTTGACAAACATTAGTGTACAGTTATTATTACTCTAACAATTTTACTGTATTGTGAAAAATAAAGAATTCAAATGCTAAATGCAACACAATGACCAACTATGGTCAAAATACTTTCATTGTGCTACTGGTTTGGGTGGGAATATGAGGGAGAGGGGGCAGAGGAGAAAAAAAAATAAATCAACTGTATTGAGTTTACTTTCAGTCAAATCTAATTTACTCCATCTCCTTTGCCATTTTTTCTCGTTTTCTGAAATCTGTGTTTTTCACAAATAAATACTAGCAGCTGCCTGCAGGATAATCTTTATACATTATATCCCTTCCCACTGTTTCTAAAATAATTACTTTGTTTTGAGTACCACTTAACTCAGTGCAAATATTTTTATAAATTGTTACATTACTGTTTGTCATTCTGCTACCAAGATACATTAGAACGACAGCTGAAATGTACCAAATAAGTGAAGAGTGGACCATCATTAATAACCCAGCAGATGGGCAATATGCAATACTTCACTGAGAATGAAAAACAAATATGTATTATTTGATCTCACCTTGGCATTATCTTTCAACTCTTTCAACATATGTTATGTCATACACTATCAAACTTTTGTCACTCATCATTCTGCCATCAAGAAACATAGAATGATAAAATGTAACAAATGAACACTAGATACCACAAACATGCTATTTCTTCTAAAACAAAAACAGGATAGATGTTTAGCTGCCTGATATGAGGTATCTGCATAACATTATCCATTTGCAATTCCTAAAATACAAATATTTTATTTACAATATTATCAGATAAAACTTCTCCAAGAGCCATTCTACTATTCAATTATGTTAGAATGACAATTTTTCAAAATATTTTCTAATAAACAGAACAGCAGAAGTGTTTTCAACTTCTTTGTGAATGGGACAGTGTGAAATAATGCACACTACACTCTTAATCAACTGCTCATACCGACATCTCTGAATTTACATAAGATTCATAAATATTTCACATGGTATTGCTTCTTTGTAGTATTTCAAACCAGAAACCAGTGTGCCAATTTTGAAAATAATATTTTATCACTGTTCATTCTGCTACAAAATTATGTGACAAGAGACAAATGTAAAATAGAGAACTAACACAATTATTTCTTAATTAGTTCTGGTACAAGAGAGTAGGAAATTGCAACACTACATTGTGAACCAAGCTTATTTGACTTCACAATTATGTGGTGTTGCAGAAAGCTTCCCGTAACAGAAGTGGCAAATGTCCCTTTGAATATGATCATGGTAAATAGCATCTAGCTTCTACTACAAACATGACTTTTCTGGAAAAAAAACAAAAAAAACAAAAAACAAAAAAGCCTGCCCATTTTATGTTAACAAATGCAATAATGGGAACTCCAGGAGATTATATATAAAGAAGAAAGGACTATGCACCACATAGGAGGCACTAAGCAGTGGACAGGCAAGTACTTAAGGGTGACAAACACAGTAGTCTATCGTCATATATTCTCTCTCTCTCTCTCTCTCTCTCTCTCTCTCTCTCTCTCTCTCTCTCTCTCTCTCACACACACACACACACACACACACACACACACACACAAATTTAATTCTGACAAAAGATTCTGCCCTGAAAGCAGAGCATTTTGAGCCACACACACGACATTAATTCTAACAAAATATTTTGTCTGAAAGCAAAGCATTTTCAGCCCTTTTCTACAGGCCTGTGCACTATATTATGTGGCAGGTAGTCTTTTACACATATCATTAGGTTAAAACATAGTATTTATATTACTGCTATGAAGAATACAACAGTGACCTGTCAATGGTTCATACTACAATTCCTGATGTTACAAATTCAAGTGTTTAGTTGCATGTCACCTCAGTTTGCACAAAACTTTTAAAGCAGCATGGTAAAATACTGCCCAAATCTAACAATGGTGAACATTTGTTGCATGTGTACTGAAGCATTTACACTATTTTTCATACAAGTATGACACGAAAAACCAGGAAACAACTTACAGGTTTTGCTTTTATGTTTACATCTGCCAGGTGAAACATCCTCCGGATGATCTGCCTATGAGTTTCATTGCGTAATTTCACCAATGTAGCCAGCATTACACACGTGTACCCAGCAGTGTTTGGTTTATTTATGTCACATACCTTTGAATCAAGTAATATGGACACTACATCAAAGTTTCCACTGGAAACTGCATAATGAAGTGCAGTATTACCCTGTTAAAAACAAGCGATGAATTAAAGAAATTTAATGATTTGTAAAGACACATGTTGGATTCAGTTTTGTTTCATGCATAACAAATAAAACTTTCAACACAGTAATAGAAAATCTGGGTGCAATGTAAATAATTTGAAGAGCAAAGATAACAACTCCCGATACAGAAGAGGTGTTAAGCCGTATGGCACATAAAGAAGACTGATAGCTACCCAAAAAGCTCTCAGGCTTGACTATGTGCCTTTCTGTGACTCAGAGCCTCTAGTATTTGGCAAGTTGTTACCTTTACCCCTTGAATTAAATACTTCCATGTACAGCTTTGTACCACATCTTTGGAATTATAATAGAGAATGTAGTAATAACGTGGCGTAACTGCATCCTACCTTGTTCTAAGATTTTGAAACTTCATGTTCTCAACAGGAATTACATAAATTTTCATTTCTGACCAATGTATTCTACACACATGATGATGCTTTATGTTTTAACACAAGCTTTCCAAGAAATATTTGTAAAATTATACAGCAGAACCTCACCAATCTGAACTTGGATGGTTTGACCCCCACTTAGTCTGACCATTCCATTTTCAGTGTTTCGTTACATTCACAGACTGCCACTACAGTCGTGATGCTGCTAATGAATTTTATGTAGTTCTTCAGTATATGAACAAAGCTGTATGTCTACTTCAATAGACATTTTGTGGATTTGGAAATGGTGGATCATCATGTGAAAATCAAGGGAGTCATCTGCTAAGCAAAAGAATATTACTGACTTTTCTGATCCTGCTTAAGAACAGAACATTTTCTATTGTGTGATTTCTGAAATAAAGTATGCGGAGTTGTTATACTTTCACTCTTACCATACAATACAGATGTACACTCCTGGAAATTGAAATAAGAACACCGTGAATTCATTGTCCCAGGAAGGGGAAACTTTATTGACACATTCCTGGTGTCAGATACATCACATGATCACACTGACAGAACCACAGGCTCATAGACACAGGCAACAGAGCACGCACAATGTCGGCACTAGTACAGTGTATATCCACCTTTCGCAGCAATGCAGGCTGCTATTTTCCCATGGAGACGATCGTAGAGATGCTGGATGTAGTCCTGTGGAACGGCTTGCCATGCCATTTCCACCTGGTGCCTCAGTTGGACCAGCGTTCGTGCTGGACGTGCAGACCGCGTGAGACGACGCTTCATCCAGTCCCAAACATGCTCAATGGGGGACAGATTCGGAGATCTTGCTGGCCAGGGTAGTTGACTTACACCTTCTAGAGCACGTTGGGTGGCACGGGATACATGCGGACGTGCATTGTCCTGTTGGAACAGCAAGTTCCCTTGCCGGTCTAGGAATGGTAGAACGATGGGTTCGATGACGATTTGGATGTACCGTGCACTATTCAGTGTCCCCTCGACGATCACCAGTGGTGTACGGCCAGTGTAGGAGATCGCTCCCCACACCATGATGCCGGGTGTTGGCCCTGTGTGCCTCGGTCGTATGCAGTCCTGATTGTGGCGCTCACCTGCACGGCGCCAAACACGCATACGACCATCATTGGCACCAAGGCAGAAGCGACTCTCATTGCTGAAGACGACACGTCTCCATTCGTCCCTCCATTCACGCCTGTCGCGACACCACTGGAGGCGGGCTGCACGATGTTGGGGCGTGAGCGGAAGACGGCCTAACGGTGTGCGGGACCGTAGCCCAGCTTCATGGAGACGGTTGCGAATGGTCCTCGCCGATACCCCAGGAGCAACAGTGTCCCTAATTTGCTGGGAAGTGGCGGTGCGGTCCCCTACGGCACTGCGTAGGATCCTACGGTCTTGGCGTGCATCCGTGCGTCGCTGCGGTCCGGTCCCAGGTCGACGGGCACGTGCACCTTCCGCCGACCACTGGCGACAACATCGATGTACTGTGGAGACCTCACGCCCCTCGTGTTGAGCAATTTGGCGGTACGTCCACCCGGCCTCCCGCATGCCCACTATACGCCCTCGCTCAAAGTCCGTCAACTGCACATACGGTTCACGTCCACGCTGTCGCGGCATGCTACCAGTGTTAAAGACTGCGATGGAGCTTCGTATGCCACGGCAAACTGGCTGACACTGACGGCGGCGGTGCACAAACGCTGCGCAGCTAGCGCCATTCGACGGCCAACACCGTGGTTCCTGGTGTGTCCGCTGTGCCGTGCGTGTGATCATTGCTTGTACAGCCCTCTCGCAGTGTCCGGAGCAAGTATGGTGGGTCTGACACACCGGTGTCAATGTGTTCTTTTTTCCATTTCCAGGAGTGTATTTGACTGTATAAGCACTATTGTACATTACACTTTGGTGTAAATTTTCTAGTGTGTCAACATTTTCTTTTCATTTTGTTACCATTTTAATATTGAAAATACTACATGAAATATTGTTCTGTTGAAAATTATACTATACTGTTCTGTAATGTTACTAGTCAATAAAAGTGATCCTCTGGTAATCAGACCTTTGTGTGTTCTGACCATGCTCCCAGTCCCATAGAGAGCAGATTAATGAGGTTCTCCTGCATTTCCTAATGCAAATAAATTTTGTATCAGTTATGGTTTCAGGATTTAAGGTTCAAATAGAAAAAGACATGCACAGGCTTGAAGGTTGGCTCAGGAACTGACTGCTGAATCTCCACAAATAAATGAAAAATATTGCACATAAACAATCATTAGGAGCCACTACTGTTAAATTACAAAACTGATGATCAATCACTGGAAATAATCACAACCATTAAATAAGTAGGAGTATGCATCCAGACTGGTTTGAAGTCAAATGAGCTCACAAAACTGATACTAGGAAAAACAGATGCCAGATCCAAATTCAGTGGAAGAATGATAGAGAAATTTAATTCACCACAAGAACCCTCATTTCACCTATTCTTCAGTATCACTCATTTGTCTATGACCCCTATCTGGTAGGATCAATACAGGAGGTCCACACACAATAACAGCAGATTCACTGCAGGTTTAACAGTATCTACAATACCATGAAAATACTCATTAAACTTGAACAGAAAATGCTACAGGAGAGGCACTGTTCATCATGGGCAGGTTTATAGTTAAAATTCCTAGACAATACATTCCAAGAAGATTTTAGCAACTTATTACTCCCTCTCATATACACCTTGCAAAATTATCATGAGGAAATTCAAGAAATCTGAGTTCATGTGGAGGCTTATTTCATTTCTGACCAACATATTCTACACACATGATGATGCTTTATGTTTTAACACAAGCTTTCCAAGAAATATTTGTAAAATTATACAGCAGAACCTGACCAATTCGAACTCAGATAGTATGACCACCTGCTTAATCTGACCATTCCATTTTCAGTGTTTCATTACATATACGGACTGCCGCTAAATCGTGATGATACACATTTGCATATGGAACAGGAAAGAGGGGATATTATTATAGTACCCAAAATATCCTCCAGCACCCACAGTAAGGTAACTTGTGGAGTATATATGTAGACAGAAAACAGTAATCAAAAAATGAAAGAGAGACATTGTGTCTCTAATATCTATAGAAACTGGAAGAGAGAAGTGCCATAGGTGGTGGCAGTGGTAGTGGTGGTGGTGGTGGTGGTGGTGAATCAGGCTAGATAAGAAAATACACAACAGTCACCTGTGTATGTACAGAAGTTCTGGTAGATCAAGGAGATTTAGCATATGTTCAGCATAAGAAATGAACTGAAATATTACTATTGTGTGTTGGACATACATGACTAAATTGTTAATTGTAAAAAGTTTGGAAACGACTTAAATATGTGAAAAGTTGTTAGCAGTTTAGGAATTAATTCCCTAAAAAGTACACTGTCCAATCACATTAATGTGACCCCATCAAAAGTCTGAATAACCACCTTTTACAGGGTGGACCGCTGTGAGGCACGCAGGAAGAGAGTCAGTGAGGTTCTTGAAGGTACCAACAGGGATGTGGAGCCATGCCAGCTCCCATGCCATGGCAAGCTGTCCTACGTTTCCCAGTTGAATAGTAATAGTGTGAACAGCTCCATCTACTTTGTCCCACAGAATCTCTATTTTGTTTATATATGGGGTGTTTGGTGGCCAGGGAGTACAGTTAACTCATACTCGTGCTCTTCGAACCATGCACAAACAGTGCAAGCTGTGTGACACATTTTATTGTCTTGTTGGTAGGAGCCATGGTGCCAAGGAGAGAGAGAGAAAAAAAAAGGAGAAAAAAACTGCTTGTATGGGTGGATATGGTTTCCAAGGATAGCTGCATAATTGTGTTGATCCACTGTGCCTTCTAGAACTACAAGATCACCAGGGAATGCCCTCCAGCCTAGATCCTTCCAACAATTGTGCAGGACGTTTGCCTTCAGATGTTTCACATCATACGTGCAAACAGCCATCTGCCTGATCAAGCATAAATCATTATGTATCTGAAAAGGCCACCTATCACCACTCTGTGGATGTCCAGTTGCAGTACTGGCATGCAAATTCCATCCTTCTTTGCCACCAAACAGCAGTCAGCATGGGTGCAAGAACCAAGCACCTGCTGCTGAGGCCCATATACAGCAATGTTTGCTGATCGGTGGTGGATGAGACTGATGGTAGTCCTTTGGGTTCACCTGGGTAGTCAGTTGCTCAATAACTGCCCATCTATTTGCGCATACAGATCTCCGCAGTTGTCATTCAGCCCATTCACCCATCATTTATGGCTTGCACTGCACCATAGTTGCCTCAGCGTTAGTTTTGCATAGTGCCACTTTGCAATGCATGGTATACTTTAACCGTGGCAGCAAATGAACTGTTTATAACTTTAGCCATTTTGGAAATGCTTCTAACCTTGGCCCGAAAAATAATAATCATGTCCTTTTGGACATCAGATAAATCACTCTGTTTCTGCATTACACAATAACCGCACTGTTGTCCACATTCCTTCAACATGCTTCATATACCCTCCACTGCTAGTGCTGCGCTGGCCACAGTGGCCGTGCGGTTCTAGGTGCTTCAGTCCAGAACCGCGGGACTGCTAAGTTCGCAGGTTCGAATCCTGCCTCGGGCATGGATGTGTGTGATGTCCTTAGGTTAGTTAGGTTTAAGTAGTTCTAAGTTCTAGGGGACTGATGACCTAAGATGTTAAGCCCCATAGTGCTCAGAGCCATTTGAACCATTTTTTGCTAGTGCTGCCACCTGCCATCCATGAGTCGTTATTGCACAATGACTTTGAACATGGGCGGTGGTCACATTAATGCGACTGGACTATGTAAAAGGAAATACAATTTTTTTAAAGGACACTTTTGACAAATATAGTTGCAAATTATTTACTTCTTGTTGATTACATAGGTTCACAACAAGCTTTTTTTGGAATATGCGCCATTTTCAAGTGTTCTGTTGACATTACTTTTATACATAATTTTACTCAACATCTATGTAACAGCACTATGAGATTTTATCCCATGTTATAACTAAAAATTAAATGGCCTTTGCCATACTGTTATGATGGATAAAAAGTAAAACACAGTCAACAGCCCTTGTGTCATTCGCTAAAATGGCTGATAACACAGACAGAAAAGAACAACAAGAATGTAAGCGGTTAAAAAAGGACATACCATTAGGAAATGACAGACATTTGGAAGCTGGACGCAATGTGCACGAAGTGGGGGGGGGAAGCACCACTGCACAAATGGCTAAAGAGGCAGTGCCCAATATGCAGCCTGGTTAAAATGACCACCTCACAGCGAAAGAGCCGAGAGGAGGTCGTCCAAGATGCTGGTTGGTTGGTTTAAAGGAGCGTTAGGTGGAGGAGGGGAGGGGGGGGGGGGGGAGGGACCAAACTGTGAGTTCATCGGTTCCTTGTTCCTGGTAAAATAATTACACAAAGGAGAGAAGAAAAGAAAGGAAACGTACAGCACAATAACAGGAGAATGGAAGAACCTGAAGAACGACAGGAGGACAACCAACACTGCTATGGACAAATCAGGAAAAGAAAACCACAAGAAAACCACAGAGAGAAGCAAGAAACAGGTAGAAGTGATAAAAACAAGAGATCAGATGACCATGGCTGGCTGGCTACAAGAATAAAAAGGAAAAGCCAGCCACTCTGCGACACTTTAAAACATCCAGCCTAAAAGCATTAGAGTGGAGAACACGAAGGGACAAATGACATGTGCGAAAATTTAAATAGAATGATACAACCCCCCGTCACGTATAAAATGTAAAACTAAATTAGCCGATGAGGCATTGTCAGCTAAAATTAATGGCAGCGACTCTGGTAAGTGAAGAGTCCATCGCAGGACATACAAAGACGGACAGCTCAACAATATACGGGTCACTGTCAGGCAGGCGCAGCACCAACACTGAGGTGGGTCATCACGGCGCAGGAGGTAGCCGTGTGTCACCCAAGTGTCGCCAATGTGGAGCCAACAGAGAACCACAGGGTCCCAGCGAGAGGCCCACGTGGAGGTCTTCCACACATTCATAGTCTCCTTAATGGCACGCAGTTTGTTGTGCGTACTGAGGTTATGACATTCCGTCTCCCAAAGCCGCAAAACCTTGCACTGTAGTACTGATCGCAGGTCAGTTGCAGAGAAGCCAATCTCCAGTCAGTACACAGAAGTGCATGAACGAATGTGCTTGAGAGCACGAGGTACTGAAAACACAGCAGCCATCGGGCAAGAAATGCTGTTCAATATGTCCTCTATGGACATACGCAAAGCTGACATGATTATCAGGCTTCAAGCCGTCAGTGGAAACCACTTCATGGCCTCGGCACATGTCAAGAATCGAGAGAAAGTGGCAGTGGATAGCCGAGGGGTTAACCGAGTCCTTAGGACCATGTGAAAGGTCCAGGCAAAGCCGCAGCCTCAGTGTACACCATGGAGGTGTACATGAATGGACCTCAAGTATAGGTGGTAAAGGCAACGACTTCAGCTCGGAAAGAAAGGATCGGATACTAACTGCAATTGGAAGCCCTGACCTGGGCTGCCGATGCGGGAGATGAACCGCCGTGGGTGGGAAAAGGAAACGGTAAGTCAGATGCGCAAGAGAACTACGAACATTTGCAACGTAACTGGCCAGCAGTTGTGCATGCCTAACCTGCAATGGAGGGACTCCGGCCTCCACCAGGACGCTGGCCACCGGACTCATCCTGAAAGTTCCTGCCTCTTAGGCGAACGCCACAGTAGTGCACTAGGTTGACTAAACGTAATGCTGAGGGCACAACCGAACCATAAACCAGGCTCCCATAGTCAAGACGGGATCGAACAAGGGCTCTGTAGAGCTGCAGCAGCGTAGAGTGATCTGCACCCCAGTTGGTGTTGCTCAGGCAGCGGAGGGCATTGAAGTGCTGCCAGCACTTGCACTTAAGCTGATGAAGGTGAGGAAGCCAAGTCCATCGGGCATCAAAAACCAGTCCTAAGAATCGATATGTCTCCACTACAGTGAGTGGATCATCATTAAGGTAAAGTTCTGGTTCTAGATGAACGGTACAGCGCTTACAGAAGTCCATAACACACGACTTTACGGCCGAAAACTGGAAACTGTGAGCTAGAGCCCATAACTGCGCCATGTAGATGGCTCCCTGTAGGTGCTGCTCAGAAACACCAGTACTGGTGGAGCAGTACAAAATGCAGAAATCGTCTGCATACAGAGAAAGTGAGACAGACGGTCCTACAGCTGCTACTAGACCATTAATGGCCACTAAAAATAGATATAGACTCAATATAGAGCCCTGCAGGACCCCATTCTCCTGGATATGGGGGAACTATGGGAGGCACCAACTTGGACACAGAAAGTACGAAGCGACAGGAAATTTTGGATAAAAATTGGGAATGGGCCTCAAAGATCCCACTCGTATAATGTGGCAACGATATAATGTCACCAGGTGGTGTCGTACGCTTTTTGTAAATCAAAAAAGACAGCAACCAGGTGTTGGCATCTGCAAAAGGCTGTTAGGATGGCAGACTAGAGAGACACAAGATTATCAGTGGCAGATCGACCCCGGCAGAAGCTGCCCTGACATGGAGGCAGTAGGCCACGTGACTCCAGGACCCAACCCAACACACCATACGTTCCAGCAGCTTACAAAGAATGTTGGTGAGGCTGATAGCTACTCACATCAAGTGGATTTTCACCAGGTTTGAGCGCCGGAACGATGGTGCTCTCCTGCCACTGCAATGGAAAGATGCTATCGAACCAGATCCGGTTGAAAATGACAAGGAGATGTCATTTGTAGTCAGATGTGAGATGTTAAATCATCTGACTGTGGATCCGATCAGGCTCAGGAGTAGTGCCGGGGCAATGTGCAAGGGCACTGAGGAGCTCCCATTCCGTAAATGAGGCGCTATAGGATTCAATGGAGCATGTAGTGAACAAGAGGACTTTCCCTTCCAGCCACCATTTGAGAGTGCGAAAGGCTGAGGTTCGAGCATAGTGCACAACAAAGTGCTTGGCGATCGCAATTGTGTCAGTAGATAACACGCCATTTATGTTAACACCTGTTGGGGTCTGATACCTGAAAACAAGTTTGATCCTTGCCCAGACTTGGGAAGGTGATGTACAGTACCCAATGGTCGATGCGTACTTCTCCCAACACTCCTGCTTCTGTTGTTTCATGAGTTGGCAAATGAGGGCACGGAGCCATTTAAAGGCTATGAGGTGCTCCAGGGAAGGGTGACACTCCTTAATTGCTTCAGTGACTTCCAGCAACTACCAAGGGACTGCCTTTCACCGGGGGCATCCTAAAGAGCAAAGGATCGTGTTTTCTGCAGCAGAAAGGATTGTTGAAGTCACCTGCTGAACCATCACATCGATGTTTCCCTATGGGGGATATTCAATGGTGACAGCAGAGGTGAAAGTTTCCCATTCTGCCTTGTTTAAAGCCCATCTGGGCACGTGTCTGTGGGCCTCATGCTGGGGCAGTGACAGGAAGATGGGGAAGTGGTCACTACCACACAGGTCATCATGTGCTCTCCAGTGGATAGATGGGAGAAGTCCTGGGTTGCAAATTGATAAATCAATGGCCGAGTAACTACCATGAGCCACACTGAAATGTGTGGCAGTCCCAGTATATAAGAGGCAGGGGTTGAACTGAGACAGTAAATTTTCGACATCTCTGCCTCAGCCATTAAGCACGGTGGCACCCCCACAAGGGGGTTATGAGCGTTAAAATCTCCCGAAAGTGGAAAGGTTTACGGAGTTGATCGATCAGTGCATCTAATACAGTCAGGGCACTGCACTATTTGGAGGAAGATATACACTGCAGACAGTTATTTCCTGTGACATCCTTATTCTGACAGCCACAGCTTCAAGGGGGGTTTGAAGGGGCACAGTTTCACTACAGACCGAGTTTAGGACATAAATGCAAACTCCACCTGATACTCGATTATAGTCGCTACGGTTCCTGTAATATCCTTTATAGCAGCGGAGGGCAGGGCTCCGCGTTGCCGGGATCCAGGTTTCCTGGAGGGCAATGCAGAAAGCAGGTGCCATGGCTCAGCCAGGTGGTGGAAGAAACCACCGCAATTCCATTGGAGGATGACGTCGTCATGAGACTGGGAAGGCTTGGAACATTCAATGAGGCAGTTTACGCCTCAGGGTCACCTGCTGCACTGACTTATTGCCTGAGCAATCTCTATCCATTATGTCTGAGGGTGAAGCGAGATCTAGGTCATCAGTGGATGTCAGAATCTCCACATCATCTGCAGGTGCAGAGCTTGTGCGTAGCGGTGGTGTGCATGCCACCGCAATTCCCTTGGTCTTGGGGCTCTTCCTTTTGGATTTCTCTCACTGCTTCTTGGGTTTCCCCAGCTGGGAGGACTTCACTGATACAGTCTCTGGGACTGAGGATGAGCGTGAAGGCCTACGACCAGCTACTTTTGGGCTCTTTAGCCACTGGCAGGTGTTATCTTTCCCACTAGTAGAAACCTGGGAAGAGAGTGACCAAAGGGACCCCTTCCTAGCGAGAGGAGCCAAAGAAGACTTATGCTTCTCCAACGCAGAAGTGGGGACTGATATCCCTGCTGGTTGGGGGTGTGTTGCCTCCAAAGTAGGTGATGCAGGAGCAACAGGGAGGGAAGTGCCCCCCACCATCAAGGGGGCAAGTGTGGTCCTTCGTCTCTGAGAGCTGACTTTATGTGGTGCAATGGATGGCGCTGTAACAGGAGTGACAGTGGCGGCATAAGATGATGTCATGCGCATGGCATCAAGCCATTCAAATTTCCGTTTAGCCTCAGTGTAGATCAGTCGGTCCAGGGTCTTGTATTCGATTAATTTCTGTTCCTTCTGTAGAATCTTACAGTCCGGCGAGCAAGGGGGATGATTCTCTACGCAGTTGACACAGATGGGAAGTGGGGCACATGGAGTGACCTAGTAGATAGTGTCAGAAGTTCCATGCGGCTTTTCGCGGATGATGCTGTAGTATAAAGAGAAGTTGCAGCATTAGAAAATTGTAGCGAAATGCAGGAAGATCTGCAGCGGATAGGCACTTGGTGCAGGGAGTGGCAACTGACCCTTAACATAGACAAATGTAATGTATTGCGAATACATAGAAAGAAGGATCCTTTATTGTATGATTATATGATAGCGGAACAAACACTGGTAGTAGTTACTTCCGTAAAATATCTGGGAGTATGCGTGTGGAACGATTTGAAGTGGAATGATCATATAAAATTAACTGTTGGTAAGGCAGGTGCCAGGTTGAGATTCATTGGGAAAGTCATTAGAAAATGTAGTCCATCAACAAAGGAGGTGGCTTACAAAACACTCGTTCGACCTATACTTGAGTATTGCTCATCAGTGTGGGATCTGTACCAGGTCAGGTTGACGGAGGAGATAGAGAAGATCCAAAGAAGAGTGGCGCGTTTTGTCACAGGGTTATTTGGTAAGCGTGATAGCGTTACGGAGATGTTTAGCAAACTCAAGTGGCAGACTCTGCAAGAGAGGCGCTCTGCTTCACGGTGTAGCTTGCTGTCCAGGTTTCGAGAGGGTGCGTTTCTGAATGAGGTATCGAACATATTGCTTCCCCCTACTTATACCTCCCAAGAAGATCATGAATGTAAAATTAGAGAGATTCGAGCGCGCACGGAGGCAGAAGCTTCATATGGGATCTGATGCAGTGGAATGGTCTCCAAAGGTTTTTTGTCGAGTGACAGATATGCCTTGCTGTCCACCTCAAATTTCGAGGGTTTAACATCTTGGAGCTGTGAACTCATATTTAACTCCACAAAGAGATAGAGCCTTCCATGTAGATGGATTCTAGTAAGTCTGAGTTAGATTACCACAATTTAAATTCAACAGGGACTACTACACATACTACACTAATTAACCAAATGCCTAAATGGAACATTTGTTAACTAAAATGTTCCAGGTGGTAAACTTGACATTTAAATAAGAAAGTTGCAAGATTTAGGTCCTCAATAGTGAACCTTGATAATTCTTTCTTTCATTAAGCAGCAGTGCTATGAGGGAATAAAAAATTACTGGTTACATACAACAACCAAAAAATTCATAGATATAAGGAATGTTATAGACTTATATGACACTATTTATCCCTCACATCAAAAAGAATATAATTATAACTGGAAATTCTAGGAATATTTTATTGTTGATTGATAATGCCCTAAGCCAAACCTCACACATTTAACTAAAAGAAACGTCGAAATTTTTTTTTTTTTTTTCTTTTTCCTCCTAACATTACTTAAGTCCTTCAAGTGAAGGAGCAGGGAGTCTCTGAAAACCTTGAATGTTATTTCAGAACTGTTGTTTCAGTACTGCTCTGATGGAGGAGGAATACGAAAAACATTTCAGCAACTGCACTGAAATCAACTAGAATGATGGTGTATGCATGGCAGGAGAAGCTTGGGCTATGTCGACGGTACTACACAAGCAAAAGAGCTTGGAAGAAGCTCCTTTATCAGCTGAGTTTATCAATCAAATTCAAGAGCAACTTAACATTAAATTTCTATGAGAAATGGTTGGGTTGATTATAGCATCCCTGTGGTTTGAAGAATACAACCGATACATTTAAGAATGGCTCAGATGTAGTGGCAGTGAGCTTGGCTATCAAATATTGATGGACAATGAAACCACTGTCACTGTTAACAGCTAAGAGCCTTGTGACAACTGTCACAAAGAAAAAGAAACATCCAGTGAATAATCATTTCATTTCACTGCCTTGAGACAACTATGAAGCGGTTTAAACAAGAAGAAGAGAGCGTGATGCTGTCCAATTGCTGTCTTTAGCAACTGCATGAAATTTAGTATAAAAAGTCTCAGTTTTGCTGTAGAAAATTTGTATTTGTTTTCCTAAACTTTAATGCAGTTAATATTGGAACAATAGCAGAAGGTGCCAATGAGGAACAAAATTGCCAGGGCTGATCAAGGATGTCAAACGAACCTCAGAGTTGAAAATTGAAGAAAGGGAAGAGATAACCTAATTCTACTTTATAAAAGGTACATATTTGTGAGCAATGAAACAGATGTCGTTCTAGGTTTAACATCACTCTTTCTTTGTTTTTGCTATAACATACACACTGATTTACCATCCAAATGGCATTTATCTGAACTCATCTAAAATGCAATGGTTCACCACTGCATCCTTATCATTATCTAGGATTGGGGAAAGAAATTTTCAATATTCTTTTTGAAGGAACCCTCTAGGTATTTGCCTTAAGAGATTTAGTGAAACCTTGGAAAACCTAAAACTGAATAGCTGGATGTGTATCTGAACCTCCATACTCCTGAATGAGTGTCCAGTGCCTTCTCAGTGTGCCAGTACAGCCACAGTTGAGTGCACTCACTGCTTATAGTTCACTACGTCTCGTGATATTAAACCGCTCTAAATCAAAGTCCCAAAGTTCTACAAACACACAATACAACAATACACGACAAGTCACTTCAGAAGACAATTTGACAAACAGTAATTGTGCCTGCTCATTATTGTGTAACTGATGTTTGAGAATGAAAATGTGTCCCGAGCAAGAACACACATTTCTAAAATCAGCTTGATACATTTTTTTGTTGTTTTTACAATTCTGTTCTGGATTACTATGGAGAGTATTTATGTAGAAAAGGCAAAGAATGTTTGTGGAAATGTTGACTTTTTATCTCTGGTTTGGTTAAGAGAGTGATTAGTGCTGGCTGCATTTGCAGTAAATTGTTTTCCCCACTAGAGCTACCACAAATACACGCCACTCCAGATGGCTTATTTTGCAGAAACAGTAACAAGTACATTTGCTAATACCTACTGCCTCAATGTAAACTGTGTTATCTGCATCAAAAGTCACTTAAAAAAAATAAAAATGTGCAATATGATTGTCAGTTAGGACTATATAATTTTTTTAAAATCACGTTTTGATTTTTTAACAGCGTACACACACCAGAACATTTGGGGCACATTAAAAAATGTATGTGATGCTGGGACTTGAATCCAGCTCTTCAGATTTGCAAGCCCTGTGCTTTGTGAGCATGCCTCTCATACCAATCCACAGTTTAAACCTGTCACTAGTCCCACTCTGTACCACTCAAACTTCCTGCAGGCTGTTTGACAATTCTGTAAAGTTGGCACTTTTGCAAGATAAGGAAAAAGATGTCTCCACTGTAAATATAAAGATAAACAAGTGAAAAGTTAAAGCCTTTAGATGTTCCTTAAGGCATACTTGTGTGCACAGCAGGTAAGACAGACTAACCCTGAAAGGCAGAGCACCACATTCCAGTTAAAGTCCAGTACACTGTTCTAACTTGTCACCAATGTTTACTGAAGTTCACCTTCACAAAAGACCAAAACTATGTAGTCTCAGTACCACCTGTGAAGCTGTGGTTTACATCACACTCACTCATGTATCCTTCTCTGTGAGGTATTGGTACTGCAGCACTGCACTGGAGCCTATGAAGGATATGGGAGGCACAGAGGTTAACTAGGGAAAATTTGATCCTTTAATCTGCCCAAGAAGTGTGCTTGGATAATACAATAGGTGTCACCTCACCTGCGAAAGGTGGAGATCCAGGTTTGAGTTCTGGTAACACATCTCCCCTTAAGGTTTTTTTTTAGTAATATCTCTTTGGAAAGACAGAACACTCTCTGATCTCTAAGATTCTAGGCCAGACTGAATTTCAGCTTATCAGAACCTAGAAAGATCTCCTTAATGGCATCACCAAGCCTGAATATAGGGTCTAGAGCTAGAGCTTCACCATTTGTATACATAAATACCCACAAAATTCATACATGCATCAAATGATGCAATATCACAATGTAGAGCATTAAGGTTGACAGTGTGCCCAATGCCAGGCAGCACAGAAATGGAGAGGAGCTACACCATGAGCCAAATGAAGAAATAAAGTTAAGTTTGCGAAAATAGCATGATCAAGAATGACACATGTGACTAAAATTGACTTTGTATGTAACAATAGATGAATGATCAGTATTATAGAACTGTACTCTATATCTGATTTTGAGAATTCAGTTTCACTTGATCTCCATGTAGTGTAATCAGAGCCTCTAAACACTATGGTATGGAATCTGAGAATCTCAGTAGGTTCCTGGGTACTCTCCATTAACACAGCTGGTATACCAGTCTACAAAGTGAAAACAGGACCATGACAAACAAGTTGCTGAACAAATGTACTGCAGCCATGATGTACGGGTGACAATCAAACAAACATAAAATGGCACTTTCCAGGCTTTAAGAAGACTTACACATCCCTCACCACAAGTAAGTGGATGTTGTCCTGTTGCAACATGGCATGTGGAGTTGCCTGAAGAACAGGGAGTACCTCAACCACAAGAGTCTGACGTAGCAGTTACTGTCCACATTCTCTTCCAGAAGTAGGAGTCAAGACTGCATGCTGTATCCAATGGCAACCTAAACTAAGACACCTGGCATTTGTCCATTATGTTATTCAACAATGCAGGCTTCCAGACTGATAAGCAAGGCAATGTCTAACTTACAGAAGACCATTGCTGTAAGGGATGATAAAGTAGGATTTGCAAAACACAAAACAAAACAAAAAGAATTGTTGCTCAGCATATCAATGAAACTGAGGCAATCTCGTGCATGATACAGCATAAACCACCCAGAGAATGGGGTCAAACAGTTGCCACTGACAAGTTTGTTTCAGTGATGCGGCACTGAGGTGATGCATGCTGTATAGGCTGTTATGGTCAGATGGACAAGTTGGTCACCGTCTAATGCTGTGCTAACACCGCATTGTTTAATTCCCAATCATCACTGTACACAGCTTTGGCATATCTGCTGATACAACATGCACATTAATGTCTTAACAAGAAGTCTAGTATGGTGCAAAATGTTATGATGTGACACACCCATCTTCTGGAGACCCAACATTCTCACTCACGTGGTGATATCATCTGACTTTAAGGTGGCTTACTGACACTTCTTTATTTATTTCTACTGCATATGAAAGCCCTAAAACTTACAGAGTTTCTAGTAAACAATCACACACGACAGGCTGCTAATGCTCTTACATGTAAGCAGTGTCTCTACAATCTAAATCATTTATTGTTGGTGTCTAGTTCTCCTCAGCCTCCAGACACTGAATTCATTTGAACCACTGTTTCTCAATGTTGTAATTTTCACAAACTGTAATGCAACTGAGCTAAAAATTCATGTGCTTCATGATCTACAGGAATGGCAAACAATAACTGAACCAACTGTTAAATGAGAACAGCTTGCAGTAACATTTGATTTGAAGTAAAATATTACTATTTCTGTTAAGTACATCTCTCCCCACCTCAATTTATCCCTTGGACAATTGCATACTTTTGTTACAGCTTAATGAAACAGCTTAAAAAAAACCTCATGTTATTTATGAGTTTCTTTGTGAGCACCTCAACAGCTCCTCGAAGTTATACATGTTCCTTTTTCCTTTATCAATGACATACCACAATCAAATTAGTACCTTGAGGTGAGCAATAAAACTAATGAGAACAATCAAAAAGCAATAATACAACCAGTCAAAAGATTACAGTGACAAATTTCAATTAATTCCACCACTAGCATGCATAACATGTAATATTCAGTCTCTACTGAGTGACTATTACACAACTGAAACAGTTATATGTACTTACACTCATGTCAGTCATATTGACTACATATTCCAGTAATTGTGAAGAATAACCTTCAATATAATCAAGATAATCCTCCACAGCTAAGGGATCAACATTCTTGCCCCCTGATATCTGGAACAGAAAAACAAATCTGATTTTACATTTTGTTATGGCTTTTAAAGAACTATGTCAAAAGAACTAAGAAGCACACAGACAGACAGACAGACAGACACACACACACACACACACACACACACACACACACACACACACACACACACACACACCTCTCTCATGCGAGGAAGGGGGGGGGGGTGTTTGCACATATGCACACGTGAGAGAGAGAGAGAGAGAGAGAGAGAGAGAGAGAGAGAGAGAGAGATATTGTCACAGTGGGAAGTAGAGTTTCTACATGAACTTTAAATTGACTCATTCGTATTCTCACCACCAGCTTTCTTGACCCATGCGACCAAATTGATACTATTTATGGCTGGATGGTGTGAACAGCCACAAACTTATCTGACTAAACTGAATGATGATGCTTCTCTACAATTGTCCAAGAGCTTCAACAACTGCCAACAAACAGCAATGCAGCAATGTGACAACATTCATCCATTCTGCTTTTGTTCATTCATTTGCTCCATTCTTCATTTATTTGTTTACTCACTGTAATCCTACTCACTACAACAATGAAACTGACACATTTGTAGGAATCATTGGGATGAGGTCTACAAAAAATGAAAATCCACGAAAGCTGACATGCTCAGATTATTCTTGGAACCCAGAGCTGGCTCAAACCTGAAGTAGAAAGATCCAAAATATTTAACAAGGCATGGAATGTATATCGAAAAGACAGATTATATGCCATAGGAGGGAGAGTGTTCCTTGCCGTAGACAGAGATATTGTTTTTATCTGGACGTGTGTAACAGGCCTACGTGATCTCGGGTTAATTACTGAATGTTTTTACTGGCCACCCGATTCTGCCGTGACAGTTTTAAAATCATTCACAGAAACTCTATGTGATAGGGATTAGTGATTATGGTGTCATAAAGATGAAAGTTGCTGAAGTTAATAAATCTATGAAGAAGGCTAGCAGAGTGTTTTTGCTGGGAGGAGTAGATAAGCAACTGTTAACAACCTACTTAGGCAATGAATGGATACCAGTTAGTTCCTATATGACAGAGGTACAGGAACTATGGGCAAAGGTTAAACTGGTTGTAAATTGCACTGTGGGGAAGTATGTGGTGAGTAAGTAGATTAAGGATGGGGGAAGGCCCACAGTGGTTTAGTAACAAAATATGGAAATCACTTAGACTGTTGCACTCTCAGTTAAAAATAGAACACACCAATGATAGACAAAATTTTGTAGAAATTTGTGCGCTTATCAATCCACAAATCATACCTCAGCAAACATCTTGCTGAGAAAATTCTGATCCTACATAAAACAGCTATGTGAGTTTGAGGCTTCTATCCAGTCACTCATTGGCCAATCTGGTGTAACAGTAGAAGACAGCCAAAGGAAAGCCGAAGTTTTAAATTTCACACTGAATAACTCATTCAGGCAGAGGACTCATACAAACATTTTGTCGTTTGAACATCACACAGACTCCCATATGGAGGACATATAAATAGGCATTCCTGGCATAGAGAGGCAACAGAGAGAGTTGAAAACAAATATGTCATCAGATCCGAATGGAATCTCAGTTCAGTTTTACAGTTTGAACTTTACAGCATTGGCTCCTTACTTAGCTTGTATTTATAACAAAACTGTTCCAAAGCACAAAACCGCAACTGGGGAAAAAAGTGCAGGGCACTCCTGTATGCAAGTTGGGTAAAAGAACAGACCTGTGAAATTACAGACTAATATCCTTTGGCTTGCTGCAGAATTCTTGAACATATTCTGAGTATTAATATAACATATTTCCTTCAGGCAGATAGGTTCTGTCCACAAATCAGCATGGATTTAGAAAGCATTGCTCATGTGAAACTCAGCTTTCCTTCTGCGCACAATATCCTGCGAACTCTGGATGAAGGGCAATATACACATTCCATACTCCTAGATTTCTAGAAAGCATTTGACGCATTGCACACTTAATGAAGGTACAAGCATACAGAAAAGGTTCCCAGGTATGCGAGTGGCTCAAAGTCTTCGAAGGTAACAGAACCCAGTACATTGTTCCCAATGGTGAGTGTTCATCAGGGACAAGAGTATCATCAGGAGTGCTCCAGGGAAGTGCAATAGGACCACTCTTATTCTCTATATACATATACAATCTGATGGATATGAAGTGGAACAAGCACATAAGTACAGTAGTAGGAGAGGCAAATGGTCAACTTCAGTTCATTCGGAGAGTTCAGGAACGTGTAGTTCATCTGTTAAGGGGATGACATATAGAACATTAGTGTGATCTACTCTGGAATACTGCTCATGTGTTTGGGATGTCCATCAGGTCATATTAAAGGAAGACATCCAAGCAATTGAGAGGTGGGCTGCTAGAAATGTTAGCAGTAGGTTCGATCAACATGCAAGTATTACAGGTATGCCTCATGAACTCAAATAGGTACCCCGGAGGGAAGGTGACACACTTTTTGAAGAACACTATTGAGAAAATTTAGTGAACCAACTTCTGTGAATGACTGCACAACTATTTTACTGCTACCACGAAGGTAAGAGAAATTGGGGCTTGTACAGAGGCATATACAAAGTTGTTTTTCCCTCACTCTGTTTGTGAGTGGAACACGAAAGGGAATGACTATTAGTGGTACAAGGTACCATCCAACATACCCGATAATGTGACTTGGGGATCATGTATGCAAGTGTAGATGTAGAAATTGAAGGAAGAAGCACTTTATAATACATTGTGGAGGCCACATGAGATCCTTTTTTATGAACGAGCACTAAAACTAAAATGTTACCATCTGCACACTTTACAGGCATAAAAGCATCAGGTCATATTTACTTCAACTTCATAACTGATAGTAACATCATTTCAGCATTCCAAAATCCCTTTCATCACTGATTAGTATTGCCACAAAATGACGTCGTCAGTTGCAATATTCCAGAATGTTCTAGAAACTTTTTTCCCCACTAAAATAGTATTAACTAGTTGAGGATCACATTATTGTGAAATGAGGAACAAAATTTCATGTATACACAACACAGTATTATTACTTGTTTAGTTACAGAATAATGTCGGGGTTTGGCAGTCTAGCAGTAAAGAAGTTGCCTGGAAAACAAAAGGTCGCAGGGTGGAATCCCTAGTCAGATCATGGATTTTGCAATCTGTGTTTTAACCTATCCATCACCAATCAACAGTGTGGGGCATCACCTGCACTTGCAGCACGCCACTGAGCCACACATTATTATTATTATTATTATTATTATTATTATTATTATTATTGAACAACAACAGTTCTGCACACTGTCATAACTTGTGGTAAATGAAAAACTGAAGACAGGAAATATTGACATATTGACAACACTTGCAGCACCTCTAGAAAAACTGAAAAGTAGCTTACTAAGAACCAACACATTATTGGTGTTGCATAACGTAAAGTACTGAGATAAGAGACTTGAATTAAAGTGTACCTTCAGGGCATTGTAAACAATACCCAGAAATTAACATATAAACTATGAAACTGTAGTTTTAGGATGCTGTGAGAGTGAATTAGGTAAGTGGCAATGAGTCTCCATTTCCAATTTTAATTTTTGTTATTACAAAATAACTCTCTATCACTGGTAAATAATTCCTTTATAGTGTCTTTGATACTCCCAAAAGAAAGCCATCTGGCCTCAGAGCAATTAGTGTACATATATCATAGTTTCAAACATGTGGGAACTCAGCTTAGACATGAATAAACTGGCAGTTTGCAGAAAAGGTAGAAAGGATGTACACCATTACTAATTACCAGTGACTGCCTACAGCACCCGTACGGTAAAGAGATGGTACAATGTACCATAGAATTTCTCCCATTGCAGCAGGTTGTTTACTACTACTCACTTCGACACACAAACTGCTACTAACAGACTGACATCTCCTCC
The DNA here is from genome assembly GCF_023864345.2 of Schistocerca serialis cubense. NCBI lineage: Eukaryota > Metazoa > Arthropoda > Insecta > Orthoptera > Acrididae > Schistocerca > Schistocerca serialis. The sequence goes on from NC_064640.1 coordinate 312,202,533, forward strand.
TACCTATGCTGAGTAAGAAAAGGACGGAATGAAAAGTAGACCATATCTATGTTGGGAATATGTTCACAAAGTGAAGAGCTAATCCAAAAACAAACTAACACTGGGCCACCACAAAGATCTACATTTTACAGTAACAGAAGTATGCACTTACGTATGACACACCTAGACTGTAATCTGACAAACAGAAACAACTATGTTCTGTAAGACAGCTTCTTTGTCAACTAGTAACTATAACTGAATGGGTAAGTTGAGTTGGAGTCATGTCCACTTTTTCCTTTTTTTCTCTTTTAAATTATGTTTATCAGAGATTACTGATCACCATGTGTGTATGCATCATTTGGTATAACAAGCAGTCATGTAGTAACAACAGAAGAACTGGATAGTTGATTATGTTATGGTACTGAGTTAGAGAATGGGCCATGTCCAGATAAAGAAGTGTATAATGAACCTGTTCTAAGCATACCCATCATTCTCTGCTTTGCTGTATTCTGGTTGTGGTTGTATTTTGGGTACATTATGAATAATGAGGTATGCTCATAACACACGCTCATTGCTGTAATGAAAATGAATAGTATAAACTTTCATAAGACAATCCTTCCACTGCAAACAAAAATCTAGTGACTTTATTTGTAAAGGTCCACCTTCAACACTTAAACTGTACAATTTCTGTGATCAAGATGGACCTTCATGTGCCGTAACATGATCAGGGACTAATTTACAGACATTATGTTTTCAAATGATAGAATCCTAGTTGCCTCATCAACATCACCACCTTTGGAAAAGAGTCATATTCAGTACATTCCAACTGTTGATCACATTTGATGACTTAGCAACACCATGACAACATGCTTAAAACTGTTGTTTAATAAAACAGTCTCTTCTCTCTCCTAAAAAATTTGCTTTTCGGAACATGATCCCCTTTCCAACTCACTGCTTAAGATATGGGTGCCACCTCTGACTTTAAAATAAAGCAGACTGGTGGACTGCTGTTTGTTGGAGAAATTTAATTTAGCTTATTTTAAACACAAGATGACAGTTTGAAACCATAATGGCACAATTTGTTTGTAAGACACAGACTTATTAAGAGTGGCTGTTTTACCTGTTTTTTCAAGAATTAAATGAATCTTTAAACAGCCAACAACACTACATAGGGAAAGGTCACAATTTTTGCAGAACCTGTAACAGTAATCTCCCTTATTTTTATGACTATTAATTTCATGATTAATAATGCTTAAGTGAAACATTAGAGGATGATTGGTAATAGAAAATTTCAATTACAGATATGCACTGACAGTAAGTAACTGTTTGCTCACCCTGAACCACTCCTTCTGCACTATATTCGCAGCATTTGACAAATGATGAGGCAGATCCTTCTTTGCTGATGGTTTTGTTAATGAATCATTTATAACTTTAAGGGCAGCCTTCATCTCTTTACTAGGTTCCACCCTGAAATTGAAGTAGTCATTCTTATTACAGAGGCAATGTTTCCAACACCAGAAAAGGCTCTATTTGTGATTAGTAAGTACATTATGTGTGGTCTCAAAGATGATGTCTCATGCACCTGAATGATGTTAGTCATTATTGTATGATAATCAGTAAAACATAAAATATTTTCACATGAACCTCAATTTACATACCAAATAATGTGACAAAATACTGGTAAATCTAGTTTATTATTTGACTGTTGTTCTTAATGACAGTAAGCTGAAAAGTAGCAAGCAAATTTCATTCTGAAGAACAGTATCCTGATTATTCTGTCAAAGATTTTCATTGAATACTTCATCCATATGTTCATTTAACTTGTAACGTTAGTAGCAATGTAACTTGGTAATTTGTTTCCCACGTTTTGTTATGGACTTACTTATAAATGAAAGGCATAAGAAAATATTCCAGCGGCTACTCCTCCAGCCAATGCAGAACTTCCCAATGCAGTGAATTACTTAAGTAAAACACAAAAACATTTTATCTGACAAATGTAATCGTTATAACTGTTGACTGCACACCTGTTTGGTCTTTCCAGTCGTTCCAGATTTTCCACATTACCCAGATTTGAGGATGCATCTGACGTTTGTGTCCTCGCTAGCTGATACGATCCCATCCATGTTTCCCTTTCTTCCAATGATAGCGGACTTCGAACTGATTCATGTGCGTTTGTGCTAGAAGTCCTGTAATATAACAATGTTTTCTTTAAAAAAAATTGCTAGTTAATAACGCAATTATTGAACACTGTGCTAAATTCACACATGTATAATTCATCTTCAACATATAAAGATGTAAAGACGCGTAATTGAAAATTTCAAATGACTCATGTTCTTACCTAGCAAGTTTCATAACTTTGTAAAAAACAAGCAAGCAATCCAGAATGACGGCGATGATGTACAAGAGTTAATAAAAACAAAGCGCAAACATATTATAAGTAAAACATAAGCTACGCAACCTAATACACCATAACAAACATATGTACTGTATCGCTTTGTCTGTCACATCGATTCTCTGTCGATGCAGCACTTTGACAGATGAGACAGGGAGAACTAGGAAAGGAAAGAATCATTACGATAAGTTCCTGTAAATTATTTGGATCAGTTTGTTTAAACTTTATTTTTATAACAACGTTATGATAGCGCTAAAGTCATAAAACAAGAGTTAAATTACTAGGTTCGTGGCAAATAGGTGAAAAGCAATTGTATACCGGTACCTTAAAATAAAACTTAACACTGATATGGGTAGGAAGGTAAAGTATTTTTGTGCAAAAGCATCTTAATTTCCTTTTTAAGTTTTCGGTTGTAAGAAGACTGCAATTGTTTCCTCGGGCCCTATCGAATCTCTGTTTTCCAACAAAAAACACACATATTTTAAGAAACTGATTACGAATTTTGAAAACGAAATAAATAATTAAACACCACTGCCATGTCTGGAAACCTGAATGGTTTTAATAGACACTAACAACTAATATAAGTATTAATATTTTTAGGGTAGTGTAATTGCTATTACTTGACTTTAAAACTATATGTAAAATCCACTATTGCAATTTTGGCCGCGTGGCCGAAGTGTCATGAGACAATGGAAATATTATGTACCCAACTTATAAACCTGATGACGTACAGCATACATGTGAGATTTTTTTTACAGTTTTGACATGACCATAAATGTAATTTTCGCATTACGCCACTTCTTAAGGGTACCATGGCCGAAACTGCTATGGATAAATAGTTTTACAGTCAAATGTGAGCATGGTGCCTTTTAAATAATTCCCATAGTTTCACTTGGACTGATATGGACGTATATATCTCTCCTTGCTTATTACGCTAATTTTCTCTCATGAAACATGCAAACTAGAGACATGAACACGTTAGTTTGTTTATTTGATGCAACACACTATGGTGCATCAGCTCCGTTTTGAGGTCTGAGAAGTGTTCTATATGCTCTGGTACAATCGCTTATGAGCTCCTTATTGGATATGGTTCATATTCTTCACCACTTCTATATTTTTGTGTCTTTAATGCACCAGAATGTGTCTAGTCAGCTGATAAAATGCTATAACGGAATAAAAATTTTAAATTGTTGTTTAAAATTTATTGTTTCTTTCATTCGTGAAACTATGCAGTATGCAGTATGATAAACGTGTTTCAAAGCAATCTTAACATTAATTACATCTTTGTCATTGAGCTGTCATACTGGACAGCCTGGCGCAAACTGGCAAAACAATAACACGTACGTATTATCCGTATTATAATTAGGCATATATCCAGAATAAAATAGAATCATTCATAGCATAAGGTAAGTATGTAGATGAATAAAAGTGGTAGGACAGTTTCCCCTATTTTCAGTCATCCTCCAGTAGACAGCCATCTAGGCATAATTAAAAAAAAAAAAAAAACACTATGTAACATGGCTATATTCTTTTGGCTCACAAATCGTCAGCCATTCTCTCTCATTCCTGTGACTTATAGTGAGGGCAATGAAAAACCAGTAGTCAGCCGCAAACATGTGGAGAGCAGGGGTTCGTTTAAGTGTGATTTTTTTTATGAATTGTACAATGTGCGGTGTTATTTTTAAAAGGTCGATAGATTGTTGTTATATGTCAAAGCTACTTAAAAAAGTGACTGAGTGACTAAGGGTATTACAAAATTACGGAATGAGCACTGAAATTGTTTTTAAACATATTAGGTTAAGCATTATTAAGGGGGGTTGTCTATAGCAGACCCAAGTAATACATAGAATATATAATGGCTCATACTGCATTTAAATCCCATTTTTATCATCTGTAAGCTTAGGTCTTGGTATTTATTTTCGGATCAGGAATTAGAGATTTAAACACACAAAACCCAGTAGTAAGTCTAGTGAGAAAGAAGGATGTTGACTACTCGCATCCTGAAAACTATTAGTCAACTACCTCACTCAGTACTAAAATGTAATTAAAATAATGTTCAGTAATAATAACAATAATAATAATAATAATAATAATAATAATGTATAGGTAATGAGAAATACGAAAAAATTGTTCCACAACTTATAAAAATAAATATTATTTTGCGCATTCATATAAAATGGCTTCTGCTAAAGAGACCCAATTAATTAAAGCACTGTTTAAAGTCTCGGAAAATAATTTAAGCATTAGAGAAGCGAGCCAGTGTTATGGTGTTCCAGGAGGAAAACTGTAAGACAGGCTACATGGACGGGTCCTGAAACGGCCGAGAAGAATGGGCCCAGAGGCTGTTTAGAGCTCAACTGGTAGATTGGTTGATTCAGCTAAGCAAATGTGGCTTTCCCAGGAAAAAGTACGAACTCTTAAACACCCTTCAGAGTATTGTCAGACCTGACAGCGGAAAAAAATCCATTCACAGATGGGTGGTCAGGTAAAAAATGGTACACTTCTTTTTTGTGGGCAGCACAAAATACTTAAAGACCGATTCATGAGGGCTTGGCCAAAGGACGAGCCATTGTAAGAGAAGAAACGATATGAAAATGGTTTTGGGAGCTTGAGGGACATCTGAAAGCCATGAACTGCGAAGATATTCTGACAGATCCAGACAGAATAACGAATGGGAATGACACCAGCTTCACTATGTATCGTAAGATAGGTAAGCTGCTAGACTTAAAGGAGTGAAAAATGCTTGTCAAATTGAAATAGGAAATTCAAAGGAAACCATCACCGTCTTGTTGGTATTCATAGTAAGCGGTAAAACAATTGCACCTACGATTGCTTCTGCTTATGTACGACCACTGAAGGATGTCAAGGATGTCATTGAGAGTATACCACAAGGCTGGTTCCTTGGGCGGTCAGATTCTGGTTGGATGAAGAGTGGCATATTCTGGGACTATGTCGCAAATGGCGTCAATGATTCGATTGCTAAAAGTACCATTAAAAACTAGTTATTTTGTTAGTAGATGGCCATCGAACACATCAGACAATGGAACTTAATGAATTTTGTTGCAAGAATGGCATAATCTTTCATGTACTACAACGTAACACTACACACATGACGCAACCAGCAGATGTGAAAGTTCTCAAATCGCTAAAGTCAGAGTGGAAGAAGGCTATCCAACAGTGGCAAGGTCGGCCTCAAAATTTAAATTCAGTACTGACAAAGATACCCTCTGTCCTCTGTTGTATGACGTTTTGAAAAACAGTGAGAATCATCTGATCGTTCATCTGAAAGTGGTTTTCATGAATGTGGTATTTTCCGTTCAGTCCAGATGCTGTTGATTATACAAAATACACTGAAGAGCCAAAAAAACTGGTACACCTGCCTAATATTGTGTAGGGACCCCGTGAGCACCCAGAAGTGCTGCAACACGACATGGCATGGACTTGACTTATGTCTGAATTAGTGCTGGAGGCAAATGACACCATGAATCCTGCAGGGCTGTCCATAAATCCGTAAGAGCACGACAGGGTGGAGATCTCTTCCGAACAGCACGTTGCAAGACATCCCAGATATGCTCAATAAAGTTCATGTCTGGGGAGTTTGTGGCCAGCAGAAGTGTTTAAACTCAGATGAGTGTTCCTCGAGCCACTCTATAACAATTCTGAATGTGTAAGGGGTCACATTGTCCTGCTGGAATTGCCCAAGACACAATGGACATGAATGGATGCAGGTGATCAGACAGGATGTTAACATAAGTGTCACCTGTCAAGAGTCGTATCTAGACATATCAGGAGCCCCATATCACTCGAATTGCACACGCCCCACAGCTCCACCAGCTTTAATAGTACCCTGCTGACATGCAGGGTCCACGGATTCAGAGGTTGTCTTCATACCTGTACATGTCCATCCACTCGATACAATTTGAAACCAGGCAACATGTTTCCAGTCATCAATAGTCCAATGTCAGTGTTGACGGGCCCAGGCAAGGCATAAAGCTTTGAGTTGTCCAATCATCAAGGTTACACGAGTTGGTCTTCACCTCTAAAAGCCCATGTCGACGATGTTTCGTTGAATGGTTCACACGCTGACACTTGTTTTGCGGAAGGGTTGCACTTCTATCACGTTGAACGATTCTCTTCAGTCTTCTTTGGTCCCATTCTTGCAGGATCTTTTTCCAGCCGCAGCGATGCCGCAGATTTGATGTTCTACCGGATTCCTGATATTCACGGTACACTCGTGAAATGGTCGTATGGGAAAATCCCCACTTCACCCATACCTTGGACATGATATGTCCCATCGTTCGTACGCCGGCTATAAGACCACGTTCAAACTCTCTTAAATCTTGGTAACCTGACATTGTAGCTACAGTAACCGATCTAACAACTGCGCCAGACACTTGTTGTCTTATATAGGCGTTGCCGACCGCAGCGCCGCATTCTGCCTGTTTACATGTCTCTGTATTTGAATACGCATGCCTACACCAGTTTCTCTGGCACTTCAGTGCATATACAAAACACAATGGAAAAAATGACTAATGCTATCCCTTCAGAGCCCGTAAAACTACAGGATCATAGCTTCAAGTCTGCTGTACCTCTGGTCAATTCAATATAAAGACAGCTATCTGAGAGGGGTGCGAATGTAGACGCAGTGTTAGAAGAAATCCATACAGCTCATCTTACTGCATTTCCCCATGAAACAGCATGGGACCACTGCACACCACTCTTCATCCAGCCAGGAACAGCATCAACTACGCAGGAAACAGACGAAGATCCAAGGAGCAACATTCAGGACACAATTCCAATGGTGAGTAATTCTGATGCCTCGAATATTAAAATAGAACCAGGGCTATGTAGCATAGGAAATAATTGTGTTTCCAGGCAGAAACAGAGTGTCTTTGTAGTGAAGGATCAAAACTAGTGCCTAGGTCTAGTGAATCGCCAATTACACGATCACATAATACAGATCTCGTAACTACAAATCCAGACAACACAGCAGAAAATAACTAGTTCAGGATTCTGTTCCTTGTATCCAAATTTGAGAGGAAAATTATCTGAATGAAACTGAAAAATCTCTTATGTTGTCGGAAAAAGATGCGATTACTATAAAAAAATCAACACCAGAAAATTTTGAAAAGCATCACCTTTGGTTCGGACCAATATTAAGTAACAAGAAGCACAGACCTGTTCAAGAAAGTGCTCCAAGTGCCATTTCATCAGCACCATGGTGTGAATTCTTTCATCAAAAAGATTAGGCCAAGGTGAGGAAATAAAATTGTAACAACAGAGGAAGGAGGAGTAAGAAAACTGGAAATCTCTTTGGAAAAGATCCAAAGGCAAGCAGAGGTGGCTCACATTCAGGTTAGAGGAAGAAGAAAATTTAAGAGAACAATGTGCTGTATGTAATGATGAACTTACTGGTGATGTTGAAGATGAAGATTTGAGAAAGGTTGAGTGTGATAACTATGAAAAGTGGTTTCATTTAAAATGTACTGAGCTTAGTGCATTGTCATACGATACTGAGCGGCTAAAGAATTTCAGTCAATTTTGCTAATATATAAGTGTAAGTGTGAGTGTGTGTGTGTGTGTGTGTGTGTGTGTGTGTGTGTGTGTGTGTGTGAATAATCAGCATCAGCATTACCTAGGTTAGCTAGATGTTCCGCGTATTCACTCTGCAACATCAGCATAAAATTCATCAATAAAATTTCCACAGTCTTAAAAACGAGCATTCTCAATTTGAATTTTGTACTTTTCCAGTGGCAAGTATTGTACTTCAGATGGCAATACATTAAAATTTTTATTACACATACTGGGAAAATTTCTCGTTTTAAACAAATAGCTGGGAATATTTATGTTATTCTTTATCTGAGTACTATAACTGTGAATTTTATCCCTCATACTGAAGATTTGCTGGTTTTCTGTTATGTATCTGATGCAGCTAAAGGAATACTGACTGAATGCTTGCATAATTCCTGGCTGGATGAAGAGTGGTGTGCAGTGGTCCAGTTTCTTACTTGATATAATTCTGCCTACCTTATTCACTATGTTTACATGGGGCTCTCAAACACAGATTTCATAAACTGATTCCCCAATACATTGGTCATGTAAACACTCCAAAATCAGTTCTGGAAATTCGGTTGTAGCTGCCAATTTTCCACTTCCACAATCGATTGTCGCTCTCTTGCAAACGCACAACTGTTTTAGAAAGCACACGTTAACATATGCCTCTTTCTCGTCTGTAATCACTGACATACGGGAATAAAGGCGCAGACACAGAATTTACAAGAAAGAAGGTTTGCACTGATGGGCGTTCTCTTGTCTTGTTATCATGTGGCGATGCCAACCACTAATATCGACGCTGGCCAACTTATCGACCGCAGCTTAAGTGCATCATCTTTGATCAGCAGTTTCTGCTTGCCTCTCAGACTATGCATATTGCACGTGTGTTTCTTGTATATTTTCGGTTTATGTCCACAACGATAAAGTGTTGAATACTTCGCCAAGGTGTCTGCATACTATTCTACTCGACCCTAGCCCCCTGTTACACCCACATTGGTGACCACGGACAACAGTAAATTCACTGCGTAATTAACAGACAAGGAAACTGTCGCCACGACAATGGATACCAGCGACCAAGAGGGAATTTTGAGACCTTTTGTTGGGCTCAACAGTGTTCTTCACGTAATATATGCTACAACAAGCAACTTGGGACACTTAAGGCAAGGAAGTGTGAGCGAAAGTAACTTCTTCCACTCTCCCACGTTTGCACTCGAAAACCCCATGCAGTTCAACCCACCTCCTACAGAACACCGTCTGGACCTAATACTTGCAAGTCACCTTACCATTCTACAGGGTGTCAGTATGCACTTGCAACAACAATTGTTCAGCTCCTTCCCCTCACTGAGACTTGTGCTACCACATCAGGTTCTCAGGCGATGAATCCATTCCTAACTATCACCAGAACTAAGGCCGCTGAGCAATGCCAGAACACTACCGGTCTTCCAACCACGCCTTATACGAGCAATGGGGTTCACCATGCCACCACCCCTCGATCTATTCAAATAAGAACCTACAGAAACCTTCCCTGCAACACCTTGAGAGTGCCACATTCACCTCCTACACTGCCTCCATTCTTAGCAGTTCAACCTCATACCTGGCTTACTTTTGCAGAATCAATATTAACAGCACACATAATGCTTGTTGATGCATCAAAGTACTTGACTCTATTTTGCCACTTAGATGAACATACCACTATAATCTATGACATCATACTGTCTCCACCTAAGTTTCACTAGCTCGAGGCTCCCGAGACTGTGTAAGATCCTTGAACAGCAAATACTTCAAGCCATCCATGGGGAACAAGTAAACGGACGACCACCGTCACAGTTGAGGTATCTATCACAGACCATGATAGATCCCTCACTAATGCCTGACACTTCACTGTGGGCCATGCAGTTGAGCAAACTGCCACAAAAATTCATGCTACAAAGGGCTCCCACTGGACCAGCAGTCTCATCTACACTTTTTAACATGGCCAGCCACGCTATGTAGCAGCCACTGGCACAACATACTGTATGCAGCCATGTTGCACGCCGAGTTGACAGATGGCTTCCAAATGACACTGACACCATCAAAAATGGCTCTGAACACTATGGGACTTAACATCTGTGGTCATCAGTCCCCTACTGACCCTTTCCAAGGTTACTCAAAGCACCGAGCATGGAGCAGTGCAGCCATTTTGTGCTCTCCAGGAAGCCCACTACTGCACAGTAACGACCTCACTTGACGTCTTACAACATCTAGTTCATGTAGCAGTGGCGACCTTCCTACCTCCCTACTCAGCAGGCCATAACCAACTACTTCTGGGTCTTCCTGAGGGTGCCTAATGCCACCATAGCCAGTCATAAACCCCAGACAGCTGCACCACACCCCTCACAGCTAATGACTACAGACAGCATGGTGCCATCTGCACTGCAGGAGATAGATAACAAACAACAGACCACGCAGTGATGCTGGTTTCACACCCACTTGAGCACTGCCGCATGCAAGTGCTCCCAGCCATGCCAACATCCAAACGCCTCCTGCGACCTTCACTAGGCGACAGAGGTCGCAGCATCAACAAGGTTTTCCACACACCGTACCCAGTGAACCTAACCGGTGTCTCGTCCACCCATCAACAACTCCAGGCTCTATGTGCAAGATTATTACACCAAACAGCACTTTTTGGTGGACTCGAGGTCAGAAATCAGTATGATTCTAAATACCACCCTACCCCTCATGCCCCTGCTCTGCACCTACATTGCAAGCAGCAAAAGACTGATCATTGCCATTTATGGAACTGTCCCCCATGACACTGACCTCAGCAGTGGCCAACTCTTCACATGGACATTTCTTCATGCCGATGTCAATGAACCACTGATTGGGGCCCATTTCCTAAAGCAATTCCATCTCTGCCTGGATTTATGAGGAGCACTACTCTGCAGACCATGTAATGTCACCCTCAAGGACATCATCGGATGACCACTAGCCCTATTCCCATCATAACATGAGGATACCTGGGAGCACTTGCGTGCAGGCTGCAACTGCTATGGTCCTCCATCAAGAATCGACTGACAACAACCAACCAACAGTACATCAACGCAAGGGACTGCCTTGCGCTATAGGAGGAAAATTCATCCCTTCAGAGGCTTCTGCATGAGCATCAAAATCAGCTGGCAGATGCAGAATCACAACTCAGGACCCTTCAGTCTTCACATACCACCTCTGCTAAACAACTACCATCTCAGGACACAAACTGGGCGGACATATGGCACCCCGTGAAAGCCCTTCACACCAAAGTGCAGAAATTCTTCACCAACCCCAGTGATGACAATAACAAATACCGTCATCTCCATGAATCACTGACCCAGATGCCACTCACCCTCGACCCCACACACACGACTGGCGACATGGACACACACCACCACCGCAGACAAGTAGTCGATACCATCCAACATTGCATCGATTTGCTTGAGTCTTCACAGACTCTGCCTCTCCCAACTGCAAACAACTGCCTTCGACTAACACTGAATGAACAGGTCAGTGTCAGTGACACAAGTGACAGTGCTGTCAGTGTTTGTGCAAAAGGTGACTATGATAGCAGGTCCACCCTCCCCCCCCCTCCCATACCCCCTTCCCAATCTGCTCCCTCATATGACATTACCAACAGCATGGTGCTCAGTTTAACATAAACAGAGAGACCACCCATTTCTCACACAGCAAGCTGCCACTCCCCTGAGAAATGGCAAATCGCCAAAGCCACTGTAGACGAGTTGCTTAACTCGGGCATTATCTGCCCTTCAACAGCCCTTGGGCTTCACCTCTACATATCACCCAGAAAAAAGTTGGTACTTTCCAAATGTGCAGGAACTACAGAATCCTCAGTACCCGGACTATTCCAAATTCTTACCTGGTACCCAGCATCCAGGTGTTTGCCCATGCATTAGCAGGTGCCACGAATTTCAGCATCATTAACTGTTAAAAGGCATAATTTCAGATACCAATGGCGACTGAAGACATTCCTAAAACTGCCATTATCACCCCCTTCAAGTTATTTGAATACTTATTCAGGCTATTCGGAGTAAAAAATATGGCTCAAATATGGCAGTGATTCATGGATTCTGCCCACACAAATACCTGTTCTTTTTCTTTTATCTGGACGGCATAATGATATACACTGCTACACCCCAAGAAGACACAGACCACATACAACAGGATTTTCATACCCTAGAATAGCTGGGTGTATTCATCAACACCGAAAAGTGCCACTTGTGTCAGCAGAACCTAAATTTCCTAGGATATTCTGTTTCATCAACAGGGATCAGGCCAAGAGAAGAAAGGAACGAACTCGTACAATTCACCCCCAGGCCCACTACTACAACGAAATACACAGATTTCTAGGAATGGTATATTTTCACTGGTGCCTCAGTCTGTAGGCAGCCAAAATCTAGACCCCCTCAACAACACCCTTTCCAGAACAACACTACAGGCAACTGAACAGTTCCATGGTCGGAAGAAATATCAAAGGCTTTCAAGACAATGAGACAGTCACTACAGAGAACCGTGACCCTGGCCCACTCTTCGTCAATGGCTCACCTGTCAATCACTGCCGATACTAGCGACACTACCATCACCATTGTCCTACAGCAACAGTTAATGGGATACACCAACCCTTGCAATTCTCCTCATGCAAACTGAAGAGATCGCAAAAGCTGTTGTCTGCATATGAGTGTGAGCTACTCACCCTCTATAAGGCACTCAAGTATTTCAGAGAGGGCATTGAGGATCACCGTCTCATGCATTTCACCAATTACTACCGCTTGGTACATGCTGTTCACAATCCTAGTTCAGATATATAAATCCGTCTCTTGCAACACCTCGACTTGATAGCCCAGTTCTCGACAGACATCCAGCACATGAAAGGGGGGATGGGTGGGGGGAATGTGGTAGTGAACTACACATCCTGTATCCACACCATCAGTACCCTAATTAAGTATGAGAGTCTAACGGATACACAAGAACACAAGAAACACTTAGGTGAACTCTTAGATAACTCCAACACAGGCCTACAACTGTAACAAATAAAGGTACCAGACTCTCACATCGAAGTTTGGTGTGTCACATTGCAGGGAAGACCATACCCACAGATCCTCTGCTCACTCAGGAAATCAATTTTTGATGGCTCTCAGCACTATGGAACTTAACATCTGAGGTCATCACTCCCCTAAAACTTGACCTACTTAAACCTAACTAACCTAAGGACGTCACACACATCCATGCTCGAGGCAGGATTCAAACCTGCGACTGTAGCAATCGCGTGGTTGCGGACTGGAGTGCCTAGAACCGCTTGGCCACCACGGCCAGCTCAATTTTTGACAGGCTTCATAGCTTCCTGCTCCCAGTGGTTCACCCTGCTATGAGGCTCGTTACAGAAAGTTTTGCTTGACTGGAGTTAAAGCAGACTGCAGGAAACGGATGGGTTCATGGGTTCCACGCCAGCGCAGCAAGACTGGATGGCATGCATCTCCCTCACAAGGTGCCTTCGCAATACCTAAAGGACGCTTCCAGCACATATGCTTAGACTTAATTGGCCCCCATAACTAGTCAAAAGGCTACAAATACATCTTACCAGCAATAGACTGCATTACCTACTAGGTAGAAACGACCCCTTGTGTGATATAACAGCTGAATCAACAGTGTGGGATTTCATTAACAACTGAATTTCTCATTTTTGTTGCCCCCTATCCATCACAACTGCCCAGGCCCAACAATTTGAATCCGCCCTCTTCACTAAGCTGTGCAAACTATGCAGTGTGCGACGATTCCATAAAATTGTCTACCACCCTCAGAGCAATGGGTTAGTGGAAAGATGGAAATGGACTTTGATGGCCTTCTTAAGGGGAGTCGGAACACCCTATCCCGAAAATGTTAAATTTAGTGACTTGTATTCCCTGTATTTCATGAACCAATGTAGCCATTGACATGAAACTTTTACAGGACATTAAACTGTATGTTCTGAGTCTACTGAACTACAATAATTGCATTTCAGCCACTGCATTCGGAAATACCACTTTTTAATTACATGGTTAAAATTTTGTGTACTTTTTGTACATTATCCTAAATCATTTTAATCATACATAACATTATGTTCTTCTTTTAGTTCAGTAGACTCAGGATATGTATGTTATTACTCCCTGAAAATTTGCATACTCTACTTGAAGTGGTTTCTGAAATTTAGGGAAAAATATAATAGAAAAAGTAAATTTTTAGGAACGGCTTCTAAAGTTTCAAAAGACTGTAACTCAATATATGCTTAATTTTTTTTATTTTTAGTCACTCAGAAGCACCCTCTACCATAGTGTATATCATCCTCTTGATCTTTTTCCAAGTTGTTTCTTCTTTTCTTCTTTCTGGACTCCTTAGTGGCTGCATACTCTGCTTTATCAATGCGAAACTTGTCCATCCATTCAAGTTCTCTGATGCAGTTTGCTCCAGGATTAATTCCCATGTGCTGTAGCACTTTCATCCTACCAATGTTGCCATCATTAAAAGCAATAGCAGCATCACTGATCGCCCACTTTAGTGTCTTCATTCTAATGAAAACATTTTTTGGTAAGCGAGTCCATATAAGATTATTAAACGACTCATTGGGATTTTGAGTCTGACATTGCAAACACTTGTTCAGTAATTCAGGATTTGCCAGGTCTCTGTAAATAGGTTTTATGATATCTATGACTGCTGCTGGGATGGAATGTCAATGGCTGTATGAACTGTTTGAGTACTGGGCATTGCGGTAATTGCACCATGAATCAGATCCAGGAGGGCCAAGGTAGTGTACTGGTTTTTCATCAGTTGACAGTCTGTGGAAGAAGGCTTAATTTTCAACAAACTCTCGGTATTATTTCTAATGGCCATCCCATAATACTGCTGTAGTTCATCAATCATTTTGTCTGTCAGCCTGACTCTTATGGTTTTACCATCAGAAAGTTTCTTGTCTCTCAAACTTTGTTCCAATTTCCTCAACCAGGTGCCCATCCTCTTCTGGACATGACCAACACATTCCAGTTTTGTGCTAATCTTCTCACCATAAGGCTGAACGGCTACTACACTGTTATATGCTTTTAAGTCTCCATCACCTAAGAACTTAGTGTAACACACTCCCCTATCATTCACAGATAGATTAAAAACTTCAATAGCTGCAGAGGCCTCCTTACCACTACTTGTACCTCGACTTGATAGCCCAGTGCTCAACAGACATCCAGCAAATGTCACAGATATGCCTCCCTTCATTCCTTGGTTTACACTTATAACAATGTTTGGTTAAAATTTGGATATATACAGGGTGTTACAAAAAGGTACAGCCAAATTTTCAGGAAACATTCCTCACACACAAATAAAGAAAAGATGTTATGTGGACATGTGTCCGGAAATGCTTAATTTCCATGTTAGAGCTCATTTTAGTTTCGTCAGTATGTACTGTACTTCCTCGATTCACCGCCAGTTGGCCCAATTGAAGGAAGGTAATGTTGACTTCGGTGCTTGTATTGACATGCAACTCATTGCTCTACAGTACTAGCATCAAGCACACCAGTACGTAGCATCAACAGGTTAGTGTTCATCACGAACGTGGTTTTGCAGTCAGTGCAATGTTTACAAATGCGGAGTTGGCAGATGCCCATTTGATGTATGGATTAGCACGGGGCAATAGCCGTGGCGCGGTACGTGTGTATCAAGACAGATTTCCAGAACGAAGTTGTCCCGACAGGAAGACGTTCGAAGCAATTGATCGGCGTCTTAGGGAGTACGGAACATTCCAGCCTATGACTCGCAACTGGGGAAGGCCTAGAATGACGAGGACACCTGCAATGGACGAGGCAATTCTTCATGCAGTTGACGATAACCCTAATGTCAGCGTCAGAGAAGTTGCTGCTGTACAAGGTAACGTTGACCACTTCACTGAATGGAGAGTGCTACGGGGGAACCAGTTGTTTCCGTACCATGTACAGCATGTGCAGGCACTATCAGCAGCTGTATGGCCTCCACGGGTACACTTCTGCAAATGGTTCATCCAACAATGTGTCAATCCCCATTTCAGTGCAAATGTTCTCTTTACAGATGAGGTTCCATTCCAAAGTGATCAAATTGTAAATTTTCACAATCAAAATGTGTGGGCTGACGAGAATCTGCACGCAATTGTGCAATCACGTCATCAACACAGATTTTCTGTGAACGTTTGGGCAGGCATTGTTGGTGATGTCTTGATTGGGCCCCATGTTCTTCCACCTACACTCAATGGAGCACGTTATGATGATTTCATATGGGATACTCTACATGTGCTGCTATAACATGTGCCTTTACAAGTACGACACAACATGTGGTTCATGCATGATGGAGCTCCTGCACATTTCAGTCGAAGTGTTCGTACGCTTCTCAACAACAGATTCAGTGACCGATGGATTGGTAGAGGCGGACCAATTCTATGGCCTCCACGCTCTCCTGCCTCAAGCCCCTTGACTTTCATTTATGGGGGCATTTGAAAGCTCTTGTCTACACAACCCCGGTACCAAATGTAGAGACTCTTCGTGCTCATGTTGTGGATAGCTGTGATACAATACGCCATTCTCCAGGGCTGCATCAGCGCATCAGGGATTCCATGCGACGGAGGGTGGATGCATGTATCCTCGCTAACGGAGGACATTTTGAACATTTCCTGTAACAAAAGTGTTTGAAGTCACGCTGGTACGTCCTGTTGCTGTGTGTTTCCATTCCATGATTAATGTGATTTGAAGAGAAGTAATAAAATGAGCTCTAACATGGAAAGTAAGCGTTTCCGGACACATGTCCACATAACATATTTTCTTTCTTTGTGTGTGAGGAATGTTTCCTGAAAGTTTGGCCATACCTTTTTGTAACACCCTGTATAACCTTTCCAGTATCCACACTGGTCACTGTAGCAACAGAATTCTTAGAACTGTAACTGTGCTTCTGGCAAGCGCCATCAAAAGCTACTCGTATGTCAGTCATACCATCATTTATTTCAACAGCTTCGTTTGCAGCACCCTACATTGACTCACATGCAACACATTCCACAGCAACTCCAATAAATCCTGCAGACTTGTCGAATTTACAAGGTGGGCATGGCATATTCATCACGGCACACATTGTTTCTGCTGCAGTGTGTACTTTGCCAATAGCTCTCAATCCATAAAACCACCAAATATTTACTCGACAATAATTATCTTTACACTTATCAGAATTCCACAATGAATGAGTATATTTACAACTGGCACAATTAAATGATATGTTTCCTGACTAGTCCATTTGATACGTCACTGTCTTCATGTAAACTAACAGGCCGTCCACATATTTAACAACACACAAATTCACGTAACACCTTTGTTAGGATGTGTAAATCTATCAGAATATAACCTAACCTACCATTTACATCACTTTCATTTTGAGAAAACTGTGTATCACAACGTTTTGTTTTAATGTTCGAAGTATTAATGAGTGTTTCTCTAGATACTGACGGGTTTGCCTGTATTTCATTGTCTGTAACTTCATACACCACATGTTCAACACAATGTTTCCCTTTATTCGAAAATCTATTACCATGAAATCCAGGATTCTTAAAAACACTTCGTTTTGGCGTCATACTTTACTTTTTGAGAGATTTGGCAATTTATACGTCACTTGTCCTCGCAGAAACGCTAGCACTTCGACATACAACCGCATGTTTATACAATGAAACGATACGATACTGCTTCTGACAGTTCTACCAATACAAACACGTAATTTAACCTTTATGACACAGCAATCCACAGCCTTCTATATAAAAAAATTACCGATTGTATTAGATCTTGAAGTAATGCACTTAAAAATTTTAACGTGTTCAACCAGTGTAATATATATTTTAAAAAATAAAATAAAATACTTCCAAAATAAAATACTTCCCTTCTGAGTTTTATATATATATATATATGAGACAAAAATCGAAAAATGTGAAAAAAATTTCCGTTCTAACTCCCGTTAACTGGAGACAAATAATGAGTTCTTTCCTAGATGGGGAACAGAGCCAATTAATTTTCCCATACTGTCGCCATCAGCCATTTAGTTTAATTATGACTGGAACAGTGTTTGTGTAGTACACATGTTTTTCTGAAACCATATTTTAATGACCAGTTTATTTATTCACCAGGGGTCATCTCACAGTTATATAAGGTTTGTCATCATAATAGAATGATGATAACCGGTTCAAATACGCATACACGTACAATCTATAAGAATGTTTTAAACAACAGAAATGATTATAAAACTCAGGTGCCAAGTATATGTCACGCAGTGTATACATTACATAAAAATGTTAGTCAATAGTATCTGTGCATCTCTCACTGTGAACAAATAGCTCCTCAATCAGAGCAAAGCACCAACTTTCAGCTTCTGACCAGTCTTTGAGTTAATACGTTATTTCATAACTACACAGAAAACAGTGAGAAAGGAAGATAAAGTCCTGAATTACGAGGATTTGTATTAAGAGCACTCAGAAACTACACATTCCATACTCCTGGTGGAAACTGAATTAAGTCTCAGTAGGAACTCTGACAAGAAAACTTTCTATATGAAGATGGTATCTATTCCTTTGGACATGTCCAGCCAATGATCTTCTTCAGAGCAGATGCACGAACATTGCCAAAACTCTTACGGGAATCAGTAGACTGACTGCCGCGGGTAATGAGTATAGTGGGCAGGGTACTAGAAATGTAGTGTGTGGACAGTAAGTTGGGAATGTGGGTCTCACAGGGAGCGTGCCAGAGATAAGTCCCTGCAGTTGCACTATCCTCTGTGTCCTCGGAGGCTCAGATGGATCGCCGGCATGGTAGCTCAGCATGTTTGGTCAGAGAGGCATGGGCCCTCTGCAATAAAAGAACTGAGTACAGGAATCAACAATCAACTTGAAAACGGATGTCCTATGATGTCTGCCCAGACCAAACACAACAAACATTACCGATCAAAATAAAAAAAAGAGATGGATGAAGCATCTACCATGTAAGCAGGAGATCTCGAGTTCAAGTCGGAGCGCACTTTTCCAACTGTTGCAGTTGATATTTATAAAGGCCTGCAAGCACCTAAAGGTCTGGATCTCATTGCAATTTCAGAAAACTTTCTTGTGTTGTAGGCTTTTTATTTTATGATCTACAATCTTTTTTCCTGTTCTGAGCTGACTGGACTCAATTAGACCTAAACAGAGTCTTTTTAGGTATCTGACCACTCGACACTTCCAGTTCTGTCACAGCATTGTAGAGATTGCTAAACGCTAGTGTTTGCTGCTGAAGGGATGGCCTTGATGCAAATATTGGCATCTGTAACCTCCAACAGTCTGTAGTGTCATTTCCCGGTGTGAATTCCTACCTTTAATTTTTCTCTCAAGGCACTGTTGTACCTTCTTGAAGTTTGTTAGCAATCTTTTGTTACACCCTGTGTATTATTACATAGTATTCTGAATCAGCAAGCCCTAATTCGTAACAGAAATTACTGGGTAAAACTTAACTTATTTACTTTTTATTTGTGTGGCTTATGTCCTGGTGGAAACCTTTCTAGTTGACATATCCTAAGCAGTTTGTGTGTTACGTGTAACTATAGTTTTCCTATGTAAGTGACTGTGATGAAGTAGTGTAGCATTTATGTTAATGGTGATGACAGAAGGGAGAAGTTGAAAACTGCTCTTGACACACAGCCTACTCTTCTTGAATAACACTAATAGGGTTGCTCAGCGGAACATCTCCACCCAATGGATAGACCATCACCAGCAGGGCCACATGTCCTCATACACAGAGACACTGTAGAGAAGACCGTTACCCAATCCAGATTATTGGCAAAAAATGTGTTGATCAGGATTTTTATGCTATCAACCCCGCTCCATTTCCTGGCCAAAAACTGGCAACAAAGCATTTTACATAGCCATAATTAGATGCATCTACTCCAAGCTGAGCACCAGCAGACAAGCATGTGTTAGCGATCTCGGCTATGGGGATGGGAAATGTTAACTGAGCACTGAAATACACACTTTCATTTAGTGCTGCTGAAGTCCACCTCTGTAAGGGATGCTATATTCATAAAGTTAAGACAATTCTTTTTAGTTCACTGTCAAAGGTTCTGAAGAGTACAAGGACATTATCATTAGGTCTCAAACTAGGCAACTTTCTGGCTAGACACTGAAGTATTAACACTATCAAGGCCTGTAGTTTTGAAATGTAATAGTACTACATCAGGGGTAAAACAACAGTGAATCTCACTGATGCACCAATTATGGTCTCCAAATTCTCATTCTTTAGTTGCTATCATGTGGTTGCAGTTCTTCATTGCTCATGTTGTTGTCATTCTTAATTCTATCAGCTTCATTTAGCCCAGTAGCCATATTTGATTTTGAGAGAAGGCCAAATCTCATTCCTATTGTCTGACATTCTTTGCACATTTTAGATCTGTCTTAGAAATTATTTCACTTTCATACTCCGCCTTTACAAACAAAAGTGAGGATCATGTTAGAGTCCTCCACATTAACATGTAACAGATTGATGTTTTGGTTTGTATCAGCATAAATACTTCTTCAAAAATCAATGTATAAGTGAGGATCAAAAAGTTTGAAGGCCATTCTGACCAGAATCGAAATGCCAATCAGACAAAATTGCCGCAAGCATTGAGACAATCATTCCACCGATGCACTAGGTTGAAGATACCCATTTGCTGAAACACCATTTCCTGCTGCATGAAGAATTCCCTAACAACTTGTTGCACATCCTCATCCAAAAGAAAATGTCAAACCTCAGCAAACGTCAACCCTCAAGACTTTTTAAGGGTCTGGAGATTGGTAATACATGGGGATAGGTCAGAAATATAGGGTTGGTGCTAGATTATCTCCCACTTCAGTTGTTGTGCATAATGGATGAGGCTGGCCTCCTAGATCAACCGGCATCTTGTGTTGAAGCATGTCCAGCACAGAATTTGGCACACAATTCCACAACTGTGGACTTCATCAGACATGCTGCAACATAAATGTTCTTCACTCTCTGGTGGATATCTTCCAGTGTTTGCCCTTTGGCAACCAAGAAAAAAATAACATCACATTTCTCCTGTTTGGATGCATCTGGTAATAAAATCACAATAGTTCACACTATAATGACCAAACCACGAAAGGTTGGCAGCAAAAAAGGGAAAATCATTCAAGTATAATATTAGCTGTAAGTCTTGTAAGTTAGGTGGAGCTGCACAGTACAAGATGCTTTCGTAAGTCCATTAAGAGACATAAACATTGACAAACTACTGATTTCAAGTGCACCAATTGCAAATTGTAGGTAAAAAGTGATGCAGTCATGTATCATCTATAAGCAACAGCCTCAAACACTGTACATAGAGGCCCTCAAATGCCAAGCATGGTAGAGTTTGGCAACTTTCAAGAGTTCGATACATCCAGCAACAGCTGCCTCAGATGGATGAGCCTACTGCAGATGCTATGTGAACTTTGTACACTAAGAATGACTTACAAAGCTTGCCTGTATGTATTTCTGGGATATTATTATAGGTTTCCATTGTATATTAGTCTACATGTACTTACAGTATGTCTGTGTGTCACTTACACTGTGAGGATTCAATTAGAACAACAGAATCTGGCATTTAGATGGTTCATGGTGTATAGTACCATACATTACTGTCCATATTTGACCATTAATAAAGTTATTGGCTGAGGTGGCATTTTGTTCTTGTAACTGATTTGAAACTCTAGTAAGTCTCATCTACATTTTTATAAACCAGTGTTTGTGCTCTTCTGCATGTTCCTTACTAACATGTGAAGAAGCAATAAAAAGCAGCTCAGTGAGCCAACCTAGACTCTCATTTCCCCTATCACCACCATATCTATCTCATTTGCATCACCTCCCGAGGAGATCACGAATGTAAAATTAGAGAGATTAGAGCGCGCACAGAGGCTTTCAGACAGTCGTTCTTCCCACGAACGCGACTGGAACAGGAAAGGGAGGTAATGACAGTGGCACATAAAGTGCCCTCCGCCACACACCGTTGGGTGGCTTGTGGAGTATAAATGTAGATGTAGATCTGACTCATTCTGTACTGTCTCCAACTCCAGAGATCCGAAAAAACTCAGCTTGACCCTAACACTGTTTCACTCCTGTATGCAGCTGCTAGAATATCAAGAAACATATGAACAAAAATCCTACTCTGTCTCAGACTGGAGCATGAGCTCCTAAAGTTAGTATATTGTAGCCTACGATGGGCTACAACAATGTTTCCGTATTTACTGCACACATATCAGAAAGACACAAATGCCGCACTAATCCTTTGCCTACATGTTGCTGCTTATATACCTCCATCAGCATCATGCTATGTTGCATATGCACTGCAGAAACCTCTAACATGGAAACTTTTTGATCTATCCTTGTATGTCTATTCAAACAACACGTCATTATTTGTCAGCTTCTTTTATTAACTAGTCAGTTTAATTGCTGTCAGTCATATGGTAACTGAATGAGGAAAGTGTTTGCAGTTGTACCCACACAATGCATTAATTGTTTATTTGTGGACTCAACCAGAAATTATTTCACAATGATATAGGACTTGGCATCATATTAAAATGAAAATCAACAGCTGAAAAGTATATGTATATACACATTATATAAGTATGCTTTTATGGGGATATAACATGTGGTTGACCATTGCCTTCATGAAGGAACCATCCAGGGTTGGATTGTTTTAGGGGAGGAGACCAGACAGCAAGGTCATCGGTCTGATCAGATTAGGAAAGGAAGTCAGCCGTGCCCTTTTGAAGGAACCATCCCGGCATTTGCATGGAGCGATTTAGGGAAATAACGGAAAACCTAAATCAGGATGGCCGGACATGAGATTGAACCGTCATCCTCCCGAATGCAAGTGCATGTGCTAGCCACAGTGCCACCTCACTCGGTAAACCATCCAGGCATTTGCCTGAAACGATTTAGGAAAACTTAAATCAGGATGGCCATACAGAGCAAAAACTATCCTCCCAAACATGAGGCCAGTGTGTTAACAACTGCATTGCCTCATTTGGTTGATCATCATTATAAAATGTGCTTTGCTTTACACACAATTTGATCCAGATTACTTATAATACAAAAATAGCATGCTCATCATTGATGCATACACTAAGGGCACTAGCTAGTGATTCCTGGGCCATGCACATCTTGTCATGCCTCTTGCACTAACTCCAGTCTTTTCAGAAAACTGACTCCACATTAAGAGGATGTGATTCTTCTTTTGCAGTATTATAGGTGATTACACAAATATTTATTGTCCCATAATTCGATTTTTAGTGTTTCCACATGCCTATGCAGGTCATAGAAAACTATATTACATACATGGAATAGCTAGAAGTAGCTATGTACATGAGTAACTATTAACTACGTAATTTCATACACTGGTGAGTATTCATACACGATATAAAAATGGAAATATACATTATCTAGTTATTAGTAAGCTTTATCAATGAAACCACAATGAGTTACAGACTGCCCTATGTTAATTAGACTTCTTGGATGTCAAAGTAATCTTTAACAGTGTAGAGGCTGTTTTTCTGGAGTAACTTTTTTTTAGTCAGCCCCTAAATTGATTCTGAATTGTCTTTCAACAGTCAGGTAATTTGTTATACAGCAGTACTCCTGTATGTCTCATACTGCCATTGAGCCTTAAGCAAACACTGTTCTGCTACAAAGTTATTATCTGAATTGTGGATTTGGTGTTTGCACTATTCATACCAGCAGTAGGCCCCAATTATTGTGCTCATTGGCCGTGTATTTTGACACTCTGCTTTGATATCTTTATACAGAAGTATTATCATTACCAAAATATCCTTGGCATTAATTTACCCTCACTGAAGTTCATACTGTATGTGCAGATTTTTGTTTTTAGTGTAGTCTCAAGAGATAATAATGCATTTCCTGTAGTGTGACAAATTATATAAGGTCAATTCCAGTCTTCAGAGGAGATATCTCATTTATTACAGTAGATTTGAAACAACCAGGTTTTCTTTTCATTGAAATGACTTATTCCACATCATTATGACACATGGAGAAAATGATCCATGTGTGGAACATGAAACTATCTAACTAAGTAACTTTCTTTCACAAAGATAGCTGATCTCAAATTAATATGCTATATGACATTAATGAGAGGAAATATTATAAATAAATCTTTTGGCATTTTCATGTCTGAGGTATGCTTTCAGTCATAACACAAGACTCCATTACCTGTGCCTTCCATTGGGGATAATTTCAATTAGCACAAATAAATAAGTTCACACATCTGATATTCATCTTCTGCAAGTATTATTGATTTATTTACTCTTTGCATAATACAGGTACAGCCTGCATACGTCAGTGCATTGTATCCTTATAATTTGTAGACTTTCATTACATTACATGAGTAATGTTCTACGGATCCTGCAAAACGGGCTATCTGGGATGGTGAAAGAAGTGCATTTTAAGTGTAATACAATGAATGATATAGCTTTATGAACAATTATGGTAGTATATATTTTTGGTACCAGTCATCATATTTTATTCTTTAAAATTCCATAATTCAAGTCATTTTGAAACAAAGACTTAACAATTTGCTGTGAACCATTTTTTTGCCTGTTCAGCTATGATATGGCTTGTACCTCGCATAATTGTGTTTGGGCCTTTCATTAAGGTGACTGTGTCATTTCAAAACATAGGAATTGTTGAACACCCCTTTAATCATTGGAAGATGATTTATGTAAGGTAGGAGCAGGATCTGATGCAATACTCAACTTTATTGAATTCCAGATTTTATTTTCTTCAATTCTGAGTTTAGTGTATGTAGATCCTCTTCTTCAGAAACGCTTTATTTGCCATTGCCAGTCTACATTTTGTATTCTCTCTAAAACTCATCCGTGTAAAGGGGATGACATTATTTCTATAAAATTTTAGCTTCTCTTCTAGAATTTCATGGTAGTTGTTGTGGTCTTCAGTCCAGAGACTGGTCTGATGCAGCTCTCCATGCTAGTCTATCCTGTGCAAGCCTGTTCATCTCCGAATAACTACTGCAACTTACATCCTTCTGGATTCCTTAGTGTATTCATCTCTTGGTCTCCCTCTATGATTTTTACCCTCCACGCTTCCCACCAATACTAAACTGGTGATCCCTTGATGCCTCAGAATGAGTCCCACCAACCGATCCCTTCTTCTAGTCAAGTTGCACCACAAATTCCTCTTCTCCCCAATTGTATTCTGTACCTCCACATTAGTTACATGATCTACCCATCTAATCTTCAGCATTCTTCTGTAGCACCACATTTCAAAAGCTTCTATTCTCTTCTTGTCCAAACTATTTATCATCCACGTTTCACTTCCATGCATGCCTACACCCCATACAAATACTTTCAGAGATGACTTCCTGACATTTAAATCTATACTCTATGTTAACAAATTCCTCTTCTTCGGAAACGCTTTATTTGCCATTGCCAGTCTACATTTTGTATCCTCTCTACTTCGACCATCATCAGTTATTTTGCTCCCCAAATAGCAAAACTTCTTTACTACTTTAAGTGTCTCATTTCCTAATCTAATTCCCTCAGCATCACCCAACTTAATTCGACTACATTCCATTATCCTCATTTTGCTTTTGTTGATGTTCATCTTATATCCTCCTTTCAAGACACTGTCCATTCCGTTCAACTGCTCTTCCAAGTCCTTTGCTGTCTCTGACAGAATTACAATGTCATCGATGAACCTCAAAGTTTTTATTTCTTCTCCATGGATTTTAATACCTACTCCGAATTTTTCTTTTGTTTCCTTTACTACTTGCTCAATATACAGATTGGATAGCATCGGGGAGAGTCTACAACCCTGTCTCACTCCCTTCCCAATCATTGCTTCCCTTTGATGTCTCTCGACTCTTATAATTGCCATCTGATTTCTGTACAAATTGTAAACAGCCTTTTGCTTCCTGTATTTTACCCCTACCACCTTCAGAACTTCAAAGAGAGTATTCCAGACAATATTGTCAAATGCTTTCTATAAGTCTACAAATGCTAGAAATGTGGGTTTGCATTTCCTTAACCTATCTCCTAATATAAGTCTTAGGGTTAGCACTGCCTCGCGTGTTCCAACATTTCTACGAAATCCAAACTGATCTTCCCTGGGGTCAACTTCTACCAGTTTTTCCATTCATGGTACACACAATAAAAGTCTGAGGCAAGATCACAGAATGTAGCAACTAGTCAGTTTTTGTTGTGTAGTCTGCCAGGACTTCATATGTGAGATCATATATGGCTTTCCGTATGGGGAACCCTATACAAAAGTGAAACTGACAGCTAGTTAGCAAGCATTCCTCTGAAATATGAGTCAGGATTTATTGCATATAAGTCGCTTTCTCAAAATGTTTTGAAAAAGACTGTAAAAATGAGATGGGCTTATAAATTGAAATGATTTGCATATCTCCAGTTTATAGATGGATACTGAAGTCTGTCAAGAAATATACCTTGAATCACTGACTGATTACAAAGGTAGGTAGAGGAAGATTTTTAACAGCCAGCCGTAAGCACTACATTTTAGTGGCCAGATGGTTTTTGTAATGTCTTTAGGAGTTGCATTTTTTTTAAGCTAATGCCTGTCAGAAGTCTAGACAATGTCTACTGGTGGAAATCTAATTGTATCTCTTTTTATAGTTGTTTATATACAAATTTTGCCTCCTTGATGGGGTTCAGTGTGAAGGGCTGTACCCGGGTACAAAAGTCTTCAACAAATTTCCATCAGACTAAAATTAACGGATTATAAATCCCAACAGAAGCAACAAATTATTAATTCTCACTGTTACAAATTACTTTTTTATTTAGGTTCTTGGATGGAAGATTTCTGCTGGCTCAATGGCTAACATTGTTGGTTCATGATGTCCTTATTTTCAGGGACATGTGGGGAATGAAGGAAGCAAACTCCACCTACTGAAGTGGAACACATTGACAGCCGAGGGGAGAGTGATGGTGCAGTGGGGAACAAGCTGCACCGTCCTCATGCTCTGCTGGCATTACATGTGTGTGAATTGGCTTGGCACAGCACAATATAACAATCACTTATTATGGCTACTGTACACACCATAGAAATCAACGGGGGTGGGGGCACTTGCCAAGAGCTCTCTATTATGGAGTGCAGAGTTTTTATTCTTTATAGAATTCTCGCACTTTTCTAGAAATGGTTTCCTGTGATAACGCTAAACACCTCTAACCAATTGTATCACTACGTGGATGACTGCAGTGACTTGACTCTAAAACGACAAACTCATTTATATAAAAAATTGCAATTTTAGAGTCTTGCCCCCAACCCTTGGGTTAATTTCTATGGATGCTCACAATTCACACAGGTACTGTATTGTTAGCCAATGCTAGCAGCTGCCAGACACAAAACACTCATGGCCTGAAGTTGACCAACTTCTGCTGGCTTTGACCAATCCAGAATTACAGTACCTTCATTCAGAATGTTGTGAACAAACTGTAGTAGTGTTTATCATAGACAGATCCATATTGTCAAGCATGCAGGTAACATTTGTTCTTTATAAATAGTCATAGCTTGCAGTGGGAGATAAATAGCAGTTATTCAATATTAGATTTATCAAAGTATGCTGCAATTTCTTTTTATATGTAGTGACTTTCTTACTAATTTCACCTTACTTGTACAAAGTTTGGACTGTGTAAGCACAAAAATGGTAAAGTAGTGAGCAGAGGAGTCCAAAAGTTGTGCTCAGAGGAATGACTTAAGTATTTTACTATAACCTGCTGCATTAACTTCTTTTACATGCTGCAAGTAGCAAAATTTGTAAGTAGGAATGATGAGATTCTCTTGATTTCTACCAATCACAGGTTTGATTATTTCTTTTTTAGTCTGTGAGGAAGTACACCTTGAATGTTTAAACGGCTGTAAATATAGCTCCAGAGCGATCATATGAAGCCCACACATTTTCATTCTTTGCCAGAAGGTTAGTAGTACCTAGAAGAATTACTACTTCATGATTTTCCTCAGGGTTTCATTTTTCAAACAAATGTCTGTCTGCAGAGCCCTTGGCATCAGTCAGGGGAGGTCTCCAGACCAGCAGGCAGTGTGATGCATTGATGCAGAG
The DNA here is from genome assembly GCF_023864345.2 of Schistocerca serialis cubense. Taxonomy (NCBI): domain Eukaryota; kingdom Metazoa; phylum Arthropoda; class Insecta; order Orthoptera; family Acrididae; genus Schistocerca; species Schistocerca serialis. The sequence continues at coordinate 312,230,608 of NC_064640.1, forward strand.
TACCAGTAATTTAAGGATATATTGAACAGAATCTTCACAGCCCCTCCACTACAACTTCAAATACAAACCTTCATGACGTGTCCCCTGCTAAGCTGAGTAACCCAAAGGAAGAATGGTTAATCAACTCCAGCAGGAAACTGGGTCAGTGTGCAGATTGTGTTGGAAGGCTGGGAAATTAACCTCAACTGTGCCTCATAAGCTAATGAAGATAACGATGGGGAAAAAAAGAAAGCCAAGAAGTCCTACTGCTACAAAAAAGCCTGCAATGCAGTAATCTGTGAGGATAACTCCTCAGGTTGAATGAGAGGCCAGCAACCTTTATTCATTAAAAAATAAAAAAACTAACATGATTTTTAAACTACAAGTAAGCTTCAGAACACTGATGGAAAAAACCCAGATGACAACAATGGCACAGAAATGGTATGCAATTCAGAACAAGTAATGTGAGGAGTTTATACAAGACAGGAGCTGTAACCAGTATGGTCATAGAAATCCAGAAATACAGATCAGATGTATCTTCTCTGCAAGAAATCCAGTTAGTACCTTCTGGCAGCTTCAATGTTAAAGAATGTACAATCTTCTATGGAGCCGGTGAATGAGGACACCAGGTACTGGTATTTATGTGAGTACCGGACTGAAGCGCCTAGAACCGCTCGGCCACAGCGGCTGTCATTTGATGGTAAGTAACACTGTATTTTATTGAGGAAACAGGAAAGTGCCCAACACCATTGTCCTGAAGTTCTTCCTCTGAATGATACTCTTGTTCGCCAGCAACAGTGTGATCACTAGTTATTGCAAAGTTGTCTTTTTTGTCTATTTTTTGATATATAACACTGAATGTTCTTCTATTCACCGACCACGAACTTCATCAAACTTAGGTTCGTCAAAATTGATATACATTTGCGATACAGGCTACTAAGAAAAGAGGTACGTAGTTCATGAGGCGTGGCCTAAGATACCCCAGCACGAGTCAATAAAACGTGTCAGTAACAAACGAAGAAGGCTATAATGCAACCAACAAAAAAACATTTGACAGTTGGCTATTTGAGGAGGATAGTTGCAGTGTAGGGCCACTCCGCCAGGAATTATCTTGGAGAGCGAATTCGAAAATTCTCGTGCAGTCTGAGAGTTCACACCCCGTGAGTTACGTTCTTGTTCAGATACAGATGACACAGAAGGCTGTAGTTCTTTCATATCAGTAAATAAGGAGATATTAACTTCAAATGAAAGTATTGTTCTCGTTGATAACAATGAAAATTTAAACGAAGGAGAATGTGTTTACACTGAGCTGGTAACAACAATATTGAACTAAAACAATGCACCACTCAAATTGTGACAGCGTATTTTGAACTAAAAGTAATCTCTAATTACGGGTAGATGTGCAACACGCAAGCCAAGATTCTGTCGTTATATCAGGACCGCGTAGACACAAGGGGAGGCCGCCAATTGTGAAATTCAGATTCGATTCATACTGCGCATAATAAAAGCTCATGGCCAGAAGTGTAATGTGGCAAAGCACCAAGATGCACTTCTCAGCCGTTGTCGAGAAAATCGACAGTTAAAAGAAACCGTTGTGGTGAAATACTCTCTACGATTAGTAGTTTTCTACAGCGTGGTGGTGCAGCGGTAAGCGCTCGGGTTCGTAATCCGTAGGTCGCCGGATCGAATCTCGCTCCACGCAACTTTTTTTTTTAGTATTTGTTTTTTGTAATTCATATATATATATATATATATATATATATATATATATATATATATATATATATAATTCCCGGCAATCAGTTGCAACAATTATGCATATAATAAGTTGTTGAAAGTCGTTTGTCGTGGAAAAACTGGCGACTTCGAACATCATTATGTTTTCCGCAAACAAAGTTGTATTTCACAAATGTTATTAATTGTCTTCATAATGTTAACCACGTATAGTTAACGGAAGACGTAGAAACGAGTACGTATAGCGTAAGTCAAACGTTCGAATTAGAGTAGAGACCCCACGAACACAAACTTGCTGTGGCAGATATGAAATATAAACTCCGTTACTCGCTCGTTACACTTGAAGGACAGATGTTGAATGGGCCGAAACGAGCCGCCCCATAACAGCGTAGTTGCCTGCTAACTTCGAAAGAAGGTAGGTGCGGTCCCTAGCGCAACTTATAACATCGTCGAAAATCAGTGCGGACGGGATAGCTTTGGTACACACTGTTAAACAAACGGAAAAATGGAGGCGGTACAATTGGAGTGCGATCCGCCTTCACCAACATGCATAAGCAGTTCATTAATAGTTTATATATATATATATATTTGAATTGCAAAAAACTAATAATAAAAAACTATTGCATGGCGCGAGATTCGATCCAGTGACCTTCGGATTACGAACCCCAGCGCTTACCGCTGCGCTATGACGCTGTAGAAAATCATTAATCGTAGAGAGTATTTCACCGCAACGGTTTCTTTTAACTGTCGATTTTCTCGACAACGGCTGAGAAGTGCATCTTGGTGCTTTGCCACGTTACACCTCTGGCCATGAGCTTTTATTATGCGCAGTATGAATCGAATCTGAATTTCACAATTGGCGGCCTCCCCTTGTCAGAAACAAATGAACAGAAAGAAACAGAAGAAAAGAAAATGTTCTCGAAGTGAAACTTCAGTAAAATTGAAGAAGATTACAATGCCTCGAGTGTGAACAGCGTTATAGATCTCCTGAGGGAAATAGTGTTCAGAGCCGGTAAGAAAGACACTGAAAACTCAGTATGTCTGCTGAGGAGCCTCATCCGAAATGTGGAGGCGGCATTGCCTGCGGTTGTCGAACGTGCAGGGTGCGGTCGTCGTCTGCAAGCAGTGGTTCACGTCGGTACCAATGATACCTGTCGCTTAGGTTCTGAGGCTGGCGGAGATAATGAAAGCTGCTGGCCTTGCACGCGGGGTGCAAGCATAGTTCGCAGTTCGCGGCATTGGTCTCAGAGTTGATCGCGACCCTTTGGTTTGGAGCCGAGTGGAGGTTCTCGACCAAAGCCTTCCCGAACTAACGGAGTGAAATTCTTCTTTATTCTGTGAAGAAAATAATCTTCAGTTCTACACATAACCGAGAGCGACTGAAGGATGCATCACAACGAATCCAAACCGTCTACAGGGGAAACACTGGGCATAATTGGCGAACTGAGTAGCATCACCTAATTTATGAAAGAGCCGTATATCAGAATTTGAAAGTCTTGCTTCCACTTCGAAGTATACCTGTTTGTATTTTGACATCAATGGATTACCAATGCGTTCATCCATTATTTCAGCTCTATTCATGAAAGCTTCAGGTTGCGAATTAGTCGAACGTTTCGTAGAACTTAAAAAAAGTCTATCGATTTATATTCATTTCTCAAGTTTTTTTTATGTAAGATATGCACTCTGAGACAACACTGTTCTAAAACTGTGCGTCATTGGCTTTTTGTGAAGAATGTTGAAAGGCAGTTAAATTTTTAAAAATACTTTGAAAAGCGGAGGGAAGAAGAACAAAGTCAAAGTCTGGAAGACTATTTTTGAAATCCACATACTTCTGCTGTAGTCGTTTCACTAGAGTCTGGGCTGTCAATTACTTCATTTAAAACCTCATTTAGCAGCGGAACAGTTTTCGTGAATGGCAGATATTATTCTGGCGTTACAGTTTCACCTCGTTTCACTGCTGGAAGGAATGCGTTTACCAACAATACTGTCAACAACTGCTGTGCGTTTGGAAGGCCGATGGTCGAATGCAGGAATACCCTGGAGTATGGACATCATGAAAAAAAAATTCGAATTTCGTCGTTGAAGTTCACTAGTCTCACAACACTAGAGCAATGTGACTTGTCTGAAACCCTGTTCCTTCGTCCACAATGCAGGCAATAAAATGTGGTTCTGTCCAAACTTGAATGCATATATTCACAAATCTTCTCATTCAACCAGTTCGCTCTATACAGTTTTTGAAAATCCTTGGAAGTAGCCCATTGTCTTTCAGTTTGCTTTCAAACCTTCGTTGCTCTTCAGCGGAAGTTTAAAAATGGCTCTGAAATGTCAGGGATTCGGTGTATCTTCTCTCTCGCCATTACCTCTGAAAGCTGGCTCCTGCTCACACAAAAGACTTGTGACTTCAATTACAACTTTCATGATGTCCCTGTTAATTTTAACTTAATTGCCGTGTCTAATTTTCATCAGTTTTTTATGTTCATTAAGTAGCTCTGAAACACTCAACACTTGTTTGCAGAGTTCTTTATATGAAATAAAACTCCTTAGAAGGTTTTTACAAGAAGCACACTATGCTGGACAGGCTCTTCAGAAAGTCGAAGTCCTCAGCGGATCACGCAAACATGACGCGCAGAGTAATTTCCTTTTGAAAGGCTAGCACAGAACTACTTGTGCTGCTCATATCATGAACTTTGGAATGCACATGTTTTGAACTTATCTTTTTGAAGGCGATGTAACGCCGGTGTTGTGCGTCCTTTCTTCAAAATTTAATGCCATCCAGCTTCACATCGCCTTGAAAATGAAAGCTCCTGCAAGGAAGTAATGATGTCCTCACTCGAAAGCGTTGAATCAGTCCTTTTAAAAGGTTGGGCTTCATCCATATTCACTGCAAACAAGACAATTAACGGAAGAGAAACCTGGAAAAGCGGTACCACTGCTGCTGTGCTCCGGTGCCACTGAAGCGCACGGAAACACGGCAGCCTGTACCACCTCTTCCGTCCCTAGTAGTGACGTCAGGTAACTACTGTTACCGAGGTCCGCGGCTCGTGGTCTTGCGGTAGCGTTCTCGCTTCCCGGACACGGCGTCCCGGGTTCGATTCCCGGCGGGCTCAGGGATTTTCTCTGCCTCGAGATAACTGGGTGTTCATCCTCATTCACTCGCAAGTCGCCGTAGTGGTGTTAAAGAACTTGTGGAGCGGTGGCCGAACCGTCCCGCGAGGGGTCTCCCGGCCACCAATGCCATACGCTCATTATCATTACAGTAACCGAGCGTTTGAGGGCGGCCTGGTATGTGCATGGCCTTCTCACATGCTTTGCGTCTCCGGTTGCTTAATAGGATAGGGTTGAGCTCTCCGGTTGCTTAAGCTTCCGCCCACCCCCATGGACCTTGCCGTTGATGGGGAGGCGATACAGATGGCCGTACCGCAGGGTGCAACCACAACGGAGGAATATCTGTTGAGAGGCCAGACAAACGTATGGTTCCTGAAGAGGGGCAGCAGCCTTTTCAGTAGTTGCACGGGCAACAGTCTGGATGATGATTGATCTGGCCTTGTAACACTAACCAAAATGGCCTTGCTGTGCTGGTACTGCGAACGGCTGAAAGCAAGGGGAAACTACAGCCGTAATTTTTCCCGAGGGCATGCAGCTTTACTGTATGGTTAAATGATGATGGCGTCCTCTTGGGTAAAATATTCCGGAGGTAAAATAGTCCCCCATTCGGATCTCCGGGCGAGGACTACTCAAGAGGACGTCGTTATCAGGAGAAAGAATACTGGCGTTCTACGGATCGGAGCGTGGAATGTCAGATCCGTTAATCGGGCAGGTAGGTTAGAAAGTTTAAAAAGGGAAATGGATAGGTTAAAGTTAGATATAGTGGGAATTAGTGAAGTTGGGTGGCAGGAGGAACAAGACTTTTGGTCAGGTGAATACAGGGTTATAAATACAAAATCAAATAGGGGTAATGCAGGAGTAGGTTTAATAATGAATTAAAAAATATGAGTGTGGGTAAGCTACTACAAACAGCATAGTGAACGCATTATTGTGCCCATGATAGACACAAAGCCCATGCCTACTACAGTAGTACAAGTTTATATGCCAACTAGCTCTGCAGATGATGATGAAATAGATTAAATGTATGACGAGATAAAAGAAATTATTCAGGTAGTGAAGGGAGACGAAATTTTAATAGTCATGGGTGACTGGAATTCGTCAGTAGGAAAAGGGAGAGAAGGAAACATAGTAGGTGAATATGGATTGGGGGGAAGGAATGAGAGAGGAAGCCGCCTTGTAGAATTTTGACCAGAGCATAACTTAATCATAGCTAACACTTGGTTCAAGAATCATAAAAGAAGGTTGTATACCTGGAAGAATCCTGGAGATACTAAAAGGTGTCAGATAGATTATATAATGGTAAGACAGAGATTTAGGAACCAGGTTTTAAATTGTAAGACATTTCCTGGGGCAGATGTGGATTCTGACCACAATCTATTGGTTATGAACTGCAGACTGAAACTGAAGAAACTGCAAAAAGGTGGGAATTTAAGGAGATGGGACCTGGATAAACTGAAAGAACCAGAGGTTGTAGAGAGTTTCAGGGAGAGCATAAGAGAACAATTGACACGAATGGGGGAAAGAAGTACAGTAGAAGAAGAATGGGTAGCTTTGAGGGATGAAGTAGTGAAGGCAGCAGACGATCAAGTAGGTAAAAAGACGAGGGCTAATAGAAATCCTTGGGTAACAGAAGAAATATTGAATTTAATTGATGAAAGGAGAAAATATAAAAATGCAGTAAATGAAGCAGGCAAAAAGGAATACAAACGTCTCAAAAATGATATCGACAGGAAGTGCAAAATGGCTAAGCAGGGATGGCTAGAGGACAAATGTAAGGATGTAGAGGTTTGTCTCACTAGGGGTAAGATAGATACTGCCTACAGGAAAATTAAAGAGACCTTTGGAGAGAAGAGAACCACTTGTATGAATATCAAGAGCTCAGATGGCAACCCAGTTCTAAGCAAAGAAGGGAAGGCAGAGAGGTGGAAGGAGTATATAGAGGGTTTATACAAGGGCGATGTACTTGAGGACAATATTATGGAAATGGAAGAGGATGTAGATGAAGACGAAATGGGAGATAAGATACTGCGTGAAGAGTTTGACAGAGCACTGAAAGACCTGAGTCGAAACAAGGCCCCGGGAGTAGACAACATTCCCTTGGAACTACTGACGGCCTTGGGAGAGCCAGTCCTGACAAAACTCTACCATCTGTTGAGCAAGATGTATGAGACAGGCAAAATACCCTCAGACTTCAAGAAGAATATAATAATTCCAATCCCAAAGAAAGCAGGTGTTGACAGATGTGAAAATTACCGAACTATCAGTTTAATAAGTCACTGCTGCAAAATACTAACGCGAATTCTTTACAGACGAATGGAAAAACTGATAGATGCCGACCTCGGGGAAGATCAGTTAGGATTTCGCAGAAATGTTGGAACACGTGAGGCAATACTGACCCTACGACTTAACTTTGAAAATAGATTAAGGAAAGGCAGACCTACGTTTCTAGCATTTGTACACTTAGAGAAAGCTTTCGACAATGTTCACTGGAATACTCTCTTTCAAATTCTAAAGATGGCAGGGGTAAAATACAGGGAGCGAAAGGCTATTTACAATTTGTACATAAACCAGGTGGCAGTTATAAGAGTCGAGGGGCATGAAAGGGAAGTAGCGGTTGGGAAGGGAGTGAGACAGGGTTGTAGCCTGTCCCCGATGTTATTCAATCTGTATATTGAGCAAGCAGTAAAGGAAACAGAAGAAAAATTCGGAATAGGTATTAAAATCCATGGAGAAGAAAGAAAAATGTTGAGGTTCGCCGATGACATTGTAATTCTGTCAGAGACAGCAAAGGACTTGGAAGAGCAGTTGAACGGAATGGACAGTGTCTTGAAAGGAGGATATAAGATGAACATCAACAAAAGCAAAACGAGGATAATGGAATGTAGTCGTATTAAGTCGGGTGATGCTGAGGGAATTAGATTAGGAAATGAGACACTTAAAGTAGTAAAGGAGTTTTGCTATTTGGGAAGCAAAATAACTGATGATGGTCGAAGTAGAGAGGATATAAAATGTAGACTGGCAATGGCAAGGAAAGCGTTTCTGAATTTGTTAACATCGAGTATAGATTTAAATGTCAGGAAGTCGTTTCTGAAAGTATTTGTATGGAGTGTAGCCATGTATGGAAGTGAAACATGGACGATAAACAGTTTGGACAAGAAGAGAATAGAAGCTTTTGAAATGTGGTGCTACAGAAGAATGCTGAAGATTAGATGGGTAGATCACGTGACTAATGAGGAGGTATTGAATAGAATTGGGGAGAAGAGGAGTTTGTGGCACAACTTGACAAGAAGAAGGGATCGGTTGGTAGGACATGTTCTGAGGCATCAAGGGATCACCAATTTAGCATTGGAGGGTAGCGTGGAGGGTAAAAATCGTAGAGGGAGACCAAGAGATGAATACACTGAGCAGATTCAGAAGGATGTGGGTTGCAGTAGGTACTGGGAGATGAAGAAGCTTGCACAGGATAGAGTAGCATGGAGAGCTGCATCAAACCAGTCTCAGGACTGTAGACAACAACAACAAGCTTTCGCGCTTTGACTTGCTCTCTAGTGCTGGTTTCGAAGAAATAACACAAGCTCAAAGCGGATAAGGACTTATTGTAAAAATAATTATTGCTACTACTACTACAGAAAAGTGAGGAGGTCCGGCCTCTCTTGCCTCCTCTGATCAGCCGCCACTGCCATTTACTGCTTACATTTGTACCTAGCGAAACAGTTCGTGATGGGGGGGACGCTCTGTGATACTCATATGTAGTCACTGTAAGGAACCTTCTAAGGAAACAGAGATTGCTGCACAATAGATATAAAACAATACATAGTGAGACAGAGAGATTCTCAATGAAACACGTTTGGCTGTCAAAAGGGCAATACCTAAAGCTTCCACTGACTATTGTAGTATAGCTAACATTAACAAAACATCTCTCACAAAATTCGAAGAAATTCCGGTAAGGGCAGCTAGTGGTACCAAAGTTAGAGCCTATAGATGAGACAGGAACTGAAAATGAAGGGAGCAAAGCAAAAGCAGAAATGTTTTCACATGTTTCTTAACGCAGGAAAACAAAGGAGTATTGCTCCAATTTAATTCTTGTACCAGTGCAAAAATAAGTGAAATAGCTATGAAATTCATTGGCGTTGAGAACTGAACAAAGCTCCAGTGCCCGATGGCATCCCTATCAGAGTCTGTACTGAACTGACGCCAAGTCTAGCTCTTCCTACTAACCATAATATACCGAAGATCCCTTAAACGAAAAAACTGTCCCCAGTGATTAGAAGAACGCACAAGTCACATTCACCTATAAGGACAGCAGAAGCGATCCACAAAACTACCGTCCGATATGAAACTTCCTGGCAGATTAAAACTGTGTGCCCGACCGAGACTCGAACTCGGGACCTTTGCCTTTCGCGGGCAAGTGCTCTACCATCTGAGCTACCGAAGCACGACTCTCGCCCGGTCCTCACAGCTTCACTTCTGCCAGTGTCTCGTCTCCTACCTTCCAAACTTTACAGAAGCTCTCCTGCGAACCTTGCAGAACTAGCACTCAGCGCACACTCTGCTGCAGAGTGAAAATCTCTTTCTGGAAACATCCCTCAGGCTGTGGCTAAGCCATTTCTCCGCAGTATCCTTTCTTTCAGGAGTGCTAGTTCTGCAAGGTTCGCAGGAGAGCTTCTGTAAAGTTTGGAAGGTAGGAGACGAGATACTGGCAGAAGTGAAGCTGTGAGGACCGGGCGAGGGTCGTGCTTCGGTAGCTCAGGTGATAGAGCACTTGCCTGCGAGTGGCAACGTTCCCGAGTTCGAGTCTCGGTCGGGCACACAGTTTTAATCTGCAGGAAGTTTCATATCAGCGCACACTTCGCTGCAGAGTGAAAATCTCATACCGTCCGATATCCTTGCCATCCATTTGTTGTAAAATCTTAAAACATATTCTGAGCTCAAATGTAATGAGGTATCTCGAACAGAACAATCTCCTCCATGTCACCTGGCATAGATTCTAAACACATCGACCATGTGACACTGAATTCTTGCTTTTCTCACATGATATCCTGAAAGCCATTGAGTAAGGCAATCAGGTATATGCAGTGTTTCTTGACTTCCACATGGCATTTGTCTCAGTACCACACATATGTTTATTATTGAAAGTATGATCGTATAGAGTATCTGAGATTTTTTCACTGCATTGAAAATTTATTGGTGGGGAGGACACAGCCTGTTTTGTTGGATAGAGTGTCGGATATAAAAGTAGCCAGAAGGAAGTGTGTTATATATTACTGAGCTTGTGGACAATATTAATAGTAATCTGAGACTTTTAACAGGTAAAACAGTTATGTGTAACGAATTACTGTCTGAAAAGACCTGCAGATGTATTCAGTCATATTTCGGAAGCATTTCAAAGTGGCGCACAGAGTCGTACCTTCCTTTATATATTAGGAAAGGTATAAAACTTTGCATTTCACAGAAGGTAAACGTATTATCCTGTGACTTCAGTAGCAATGACTCATAGTTGAAATTGGTCAACTCATACAAATACATCGGTGTAACAATATCTAGAGATCTTAAATGGAAGGATCACATAGGCTCAGTCATAGCTAAAGCAGGCAGCAGACTGCGGATCATTGGTAGGATGCTAGGAAAACGCACTCAGCTACAAAGGAGACAGCAAACAAAATACTCATGTGGCCATCATTGCCCAGATGCGGAGGACCCGTATGAAATAGGCCTGATGAATTATACAAAGAAAGACAGTAAAAACGGTCACAGGTTTGTTTGATCCAGCGGAGAGTGTCCTAGAGATGCTGAAAGAACTGAATTGTCAGATGCTTGAAGTCAGGTGCGAACTCTCTTGTGATAGCCCACTTAAAAAGTTTCTAGAGCCACGTAAGTGATGAATCTAGGAACACAATATAATATTGCTCCCCTATGGATCATGAAGACATCATTAGAGTACTTACACTGTGCAAAGAGGTGTTTTAGGTACTCATTCTTCTCGTGCGCCACATAAGACGGGACGGGGAAAAGCCCTAGTAACTAGCACAATATGAAGTACCCTCTTCCACACATTTCTCAGTGGTTTGCAGAGCCCAGATGTATGAGTCACACGTTAGCCAAGGTTGTTTCGGTTACACTGCAAAAGTTTCGCTGGGAAAGCCATTCACATTCTCCATAGAGCTCCGATATCTCCCCAGACGAGTTCCGTATTTTTCGAGTCCCGTTGAAAGACATTCGTGGCTGTCAACCTGCTTCGGATAAAGAGGTACACGCCTGGGCAAACGCTAACATTTTTCCATGAAAGCAATGACCAACTTACCTCACAGTGGCATAAATGTATTACAGCCCCTTATACTATATCAGCAACGATGAAAGTGGAATCAGTGAAAGTATACAAGATACTAGTGTTATCCAGTTTGTATGTTTCTTAATTAGGAGAGCAACGAAGAAGTGGTAAAAAAAATGGCGGAATTATTGGAGCTAATGTGAAGGACAGTTAATGTTAAGTTCCTTTGATAACATTATTTTATGCATCACGGGAGAGGAACCTTAGTGAAACATCAAAATTTGGCCAGAAGATACGAAATAAGTATGGGAATTTTTCTAACTACAGGGCAGATTCAGACTACGTGATCAAAGAAGCAAAGACAAGTGGAGCGTATCATGTGAAATTTGATTAAGGTGAATACTGAATTAAGGGAATTTATTTGTTGGCACACTGCCATTCACAATTTGTTTCATTTGCCATTATTATTGAAGTACCGTATTCTCCGAGGCCAAATCCAGAGGTCCTAGGATTCTTTACTTAACTATAGCTTTTTTTTTTTGCTTCTGGCAGTGACTTTTGAAGGTGAAGTTGCAGCGTGATTCAGAATCCATGTTGAATACCTGTATTTGGCTAGCTTAAGTTACTTCGAAGGTCAGAGGAGGGCATGGGCATGCCGTCTCCTATAGCAATATTGCTAGTAAAAGTACTACGGAGCTCAAATCGATCCTCGAGTTGTAGTCGAGTTAGAAATCATTCTCGGTTAGGTGTGGCTCGTATTTACAGGCTCTGAGGCGTAGCCGCCCCAAAATGTTTATCAAACAAACTTTTCAATAACATACTAGAGAATTTAAATTATTAGAACGCATATTTCCCACGCAGATTTAATTACTGCCGGGCGACGCGTTTGGAACTGTTGATATGTGATATCAAGGGATGTTTTCGACCTGGGGGTAGCTAGTCATACGACTGCGCCATGAAATGCCGTTTAGGCTACGGTCGCAGTGGCTCCGATATAGGTGGATTCCGCCGGCGGCCGATCTTTTCAAATCAGTACGCCACTACGTGTGCGGTCACACTATAGTCAATATTGTCTCCCAAACGTACAGACTTCGGACGACAATCAGTGAAATTCAAATCATTTTGTTTTCTTCAGTCAAATCGACTGATGTTCTTGCACACGAAATATGGAGTGTGAGAAATTGATAAATTTAGTCCAAGGAGGATTGAGTTTGTGGCATCCTGAGGATTAAAATATCATAATCGGGATATAATTCGCAATCTATGGACTGAAATCGCAGCTTTATTCGAAATCTGAAACAGGCAGGCAAAATCTTTATTAGAAACTATAGGTGTAGGTTTCTTTCTTTCGGACTTTGTCCCGCTTCGACGCAGGGTCGGCCTTGTTATTACGCATTTGGCAGTGCTAGATACAGAGGGTGGCTGGATGTCCTTCCTGCCACCACCCCGAACCCCTCCTCCCCCGCTCCCCTTGGATGTAAGTAGTGTACCCCATCTGTCTGCGTCTAGTGTAAGCCATGAAAGAGTGCGCAAGTTTTCAAATGTCTGTGAATCGATTAACTGAGGCGGTACGTGGGGACCAGCCCGGTATTCACCTAGTGGGATATGGAAAACCGCCTAAAAACCACACCCAGGCTGGCCAGCATACCGGCCTTCGTCGTTAATCCGCTGGGCGGATTCGATCCGGGGCCAGCGCGCCTTCCCGAGTCCAGGAAGCAGCGCATTAGCGCTCTCGGTTATCCTGGCGGGTAAAATTTTAGGCGTAGGTTATAACCTAAAAAAATAATTTGTTCATACGAAATTGGTACAGTATCTTATAGGTACTGTACTGCATCATTTTGAGGTAGGTTGTCTTCAAATTATTGTTACTGCTTACTGGCGTTCTATGCCAGTAGGGTAGTGATTCTGAAGTGGTTTGCAAATTTCGTGTACTGTATGTATTTTCACTTTTAAGTGCTATAGGTTAGCACAGTAACTTATGCTACTCTTTATTCTTGTCTTTCACTCGTTTGCTAAATTAATTTACGTACATCTGCACAACTTTAAACAAATACAGCGAAACAGTGTGTTTATAACTTGCTTTTCACGGTCATCACCAATTATCTCAAGTATGTAACAGAAGGTTTCTTCCGTCATCTCATACATTCGTAAAACTTGTCTTGTTATTCCGATAACTAAGGACAAAGTGTACAGTACTCGCACGTTCTTTACGAGACATGAAACCTCACTCACATACATTCGGCGTCTCTTTAATAGTCGAAGTTGCTATGCAGCGCTCGTATCCAAGCATAGAGGCGACGTGGTGTCCACCCCACCCTAAGAGGTTAAAATCTAACCTACTTTATATATCGACTATATTCTAACCTAACCTAACCTAACCTCCTTTGACCTTGCCAAAAACTGACGAAGGAGATCGGACGCACTATGACTACGCTATCGGCCGATGTTATCGGGAGACCAATGACAACGATGTCTTGACGACTGTTGTCGTTGCCACTGTGTAAGTAGTCTAGCAGAAGATGGAGGGGCGCGGTTCCTTCGGACTACAGCTGTTATGGGCGACCCAAGGCTCTGGTGTTTCAGCCTATGGATGTCCTACCAACCTGCACACTATTTTCACGTTCGACTGCTTAAAGCAAAAGGGAACGAAGAGCTGCTGAAAATTCGCTATCGAATCTCTGCCTCTGTGTATTTCTATTGTGTTTAATTACGTCATTTATTGACGTTTAACATTACTGTTTTATAGCGTTTTAGACGGAATTTTGTACCTGCCGTTGGCTATTCTATTCACCGTTGGAATAAGTTTGTAACCTTCTCGCCAGAGTGCACTAGACTACGGTAACATACGTATCACCATCTAGCGAGAGTTTCAGGAATGTTTAGAGGAAAAAGCGCGCGAAATAAACCCCATGAGCGGAATATGCCCGGTTAACATAAGTTTACTTGCTTACTGACTGTGAGTAACGAGTGTTACCAGCAAATTTCTTTTTGTGAGTGTATTACGCATGGTTTTAGTGAGTTTTACGTTCTTGCGAATAACAGCAGCGTACCATGGGTTTGAAAACAACACAACATGAATGCAGTGTGCAATTTATCTGGTAAAATTTTGGAACATGCGGTTAGGATTAAAGTAAAGAAATTTGGCGCGCCCTGACCTGATGTAAACGTTAATTAATAACAACCACCGTGTAAATCCAGCAAGAGTATACACGCAATTTTAACAGAGCGATGGACAATGCAGCTGAGTGGTTCTGTGCCCTTTATCATTTAAAATTCATATTTTTGTAATACACAACTGTACATAAGACAAATTACCATGGTAGTTGTTCGGGTTGCTCATGTCAGCCAATCACAGTACGAGATTCGTGACATCATGGAAACATCACTGTTTCGTCTCGCGAACTTATAAACGCAGCGGTTTGAGCACACACACCACTAAACGTTTGAAGTTTAGAAATGAAAATACCAAAAACATTAACAAGCTAACATACACTGCATTAAAGATCTCTCTAAAACAAAATTTTTTAGTACGATGTGTTGTAATAAAGTGTCGGTAAATGTGACGTTGATGGATAAATACGCTATCTATAGATTTCATCTTGGAGTTAGCTGTTGATATTATTTAGCAGCTGATTACGAAATGGAAGAGGAGATAAAGTATGTAAATGCTTGGCTAGAGTGTGATATTGTACCTCCCTCTCCCCTCCCCCCACGCCTCAAATCTTGGTTATGGTGACAGACTGACCCTGCAGCGTAGTCCGAGGTCTAGTTTAGCTCCGATCGATAATTATCTCAGTACTGAAACCACGAGCTGTGCCTGCATCTCGGCTTATTACTTCAAGCCGGCAGATTGCATCTAACAGGTCGGATTCACCCACCTTTATCTATGTTTGGCTTAATTTATACTCGTTTGTTTATATAGGATAATACTAACTATATCCTATATAAACACACAACGCCTCTTCCCGGTCAGCAACGCTTATATGAGCTACTAACAACGTATCGTCACTAAGTTCATTCTGTATTTCACCCCGTAAGTGTCATTAAATACAGGCTACATAGCATGTTCGTAACGCATTAAGAAATTATATACTCATTTCCTAAGGGATATATGAAGTCTCGTCATCAGTTATTTAAAATAAATTTTTTTTCTGAAAATGTGATCGTCTGCTGTAGCAGCGCTACATACCTGTAGTGTTTCAAATTGGAACTACATGAAGCGCTTGTCGTCTAACCGTCAGAGGGCTCGCATGTAGCGTCTGCGGAAGCGCTTCTGTGCCGTTGCCATGGAGATTTCAGTTATACTTTCGGGAGTCAAACGATGTATACAAGGGTACTACTGAGTACTTAGCGGAATATAAAATAAGAACAGAGATATCATAGAAAACACCCCTTTTGTGCAAGTGACATTCTTAAATGCGGACAATACTAAATATGGATAAATCGAACTGTCTTGGGGAAATTACAGGGAAATATTAATAAATAAAGTGTATTTCACCGTCACCTTGTTAAATGATAATATACGTAAAATGATTCATAATCACAATTATGTAAGCTTATTACCAACATGCAGCTACGTAATTAATGTTAATATTGTGTCACAATGGTAAAGTGCGTAGTTAAACCACGAAGGCTCCTGAGTTCGATCCCACGACCATTCTTGTATTATTTTTATCTTTTGCATATTTATTTATTTCACTTCTGGCAATGTTTTTTGATGTGAAAAATACCGAGCTGCACGGTGGTTCCGAATCCACATTATTAGGCACACCTATAACTGACCGGTTAAACCAGAAAGGTAATGGCATACCAACTCCGACAAGACCAAGGCTAGTAAGGCACTGTGGTGTTCAATCCAGTTTTTGGATTCATGACGGCTTTACTTACAAAAATAAAATCGCTAACAGTAATTCTAAATTTTCACTTGAAAAGCTCTCAATCCGTTATGATACGACGACATAGATGCTGATAATATTCACATAATTCTGTACTACGGATATCCAGACACTCCGGGATGATGATGATGATGATGATGATGATGATTAAGCTGTTTCACAGAGGAATACCGCACTGCAGTTCCTTCTCTAAATCCTCGCACAAATGAAAAAATGGCTGACATCGAAATAAGTGTCCAACGAATAGAAAAGCAACTGGAATCACTCAACAGAGGAAAGTCCTCTGGACCTGACGGGATACCGATTCGTTTCTACACAGAGTACGCGAAAGAACTTGTCCCCCTTCTAACAGCCTTGGAAAAGAGCACAGGTAGTCCCAGTCTTCAAGGAGGGTCGTCGAGCAGATGCGCAAAACTATAGACCTATATCTCTGATGTCGATCTGTTGTAGAATTTTAGAACATGTTTTTTGCTCGCGTATCATGTCGTTTTTGGAAACCCAGAATCTACGCTGTTGGAATCAACATGGATTCCGGAAACAGCGATCGTGTGAAACCCAACTCGCTTTATTTGTTCATGAGACCCAGAAAATATTAGATACAGGCTCTCAGGTAGATGCTATTTTCCTTGACTTTCGGAAGGCGTTCGATACAGTTCCGCACTGTCGCCTGATAAACAAAGTAAGAGCCTACGGAATATCAGACCAGCTGTGTGGCTGGATTGAAGAGTTTTTAGCAAACAGAACACAGCATGTTGTTATCAATGGAGAGACGTCTACAGACGTTAAAGTAACCTCTGGCGTGCCACAGGGGAGTGTTATGGGACCATAGCTTTCAACAATATATATATAAATGACCTAGTAGATAGTGTCGGAAGTTCCAAGCGGCTTCTCGCGGATGATGCTGTAGTATACAGAGAAGTTGCAGCATTAGAAAATTGTAGCGAAATGCAGGAAGATCTGCAGCGGATAGGCACTTGGTGCAGGGAGTGGCAACTGACCCTTAACACAGACAAATGTAATGTATTGCGAATACATAGAAAGAAGGATCCTTTATTGTATGATTATATGATAGCGGAACAAACACTGGTAGCAGTTACTTCTGTAAAATATCTGGGAGTATGCGTGCGGAACGATTTGAAGTGGAATGATCATATAAAATTAATTGTTGGTAACGCGGGTACCAGGTTGAGATTCATTGGGAGAGTCCTTAGAAAATGTAGTCCATCAACAAAGGAGGTGGCTTACAAAACTTCGTTCGACCTATACTTGAGTATTGCTCATCAGTGTGGGATCCGTACCAGATCGGGTTGACGGAAGCGATAGAGAAGATCCAAAGAAGAGCGGCGCGTTTCGTCAAAGAGTTATTTGGTAACAGTGATAGCGTTACGGAGATGTTTAGCAAACTCAAGTAGCAGACTCTGCAAGAGAGGCGCTCTGCATCGCGGTGTAGCTTGCTGTCCAGGTCTCGAGAGGGTGCGTTTCTGGATGAGGTATCGAATATATTGCTTCCCCCTACTTATACCTCCCGAGGAGATCACGAATGTAAAATTAGAGAGATTCGAGCGCGCACGGAGGCTTTCAGACAGTCGTTCTTCCCGCGAACCGTACGCGACTGGAACAGAAAAGGGAGGTAATGACAGTGGCACGTAAAGTGCCCTCCGCCACACACCGTTGGGTGGCTTGCGGAGTATAAATGTAGATGTAGGTAGATGTAGATCTTCCACTCTCCAGCAGAGTGTAGCTACCCTGTTCCGAAATTTCCTCACAGAGTAAAACTGTGTGCCAAATTTAACTAAAACTTTCTAGCGTACCTCGTTGACTAACTGGAAACAAGAAAGCGTTATTCGCAAAATTAAAACTGCAAGGACTGATCGTTTGTTATGCCTGTTTTATTTCAGTCACTCATGTATAATTCGAATATCAAATACGTTGCTCAGTCCTTTAAACTTTGTGTCTATTCCCTTGTAATAAACATGTACCCGAAGATTTCTGAATACATTCATACCATGTGGGAATGTTAACTTCAGTCGGGAAAATGTAAGACGCTCAAGAAGCAAGAAGACCCGGCCTCCGTAAACAGGTGGAAAACAGTGACGAATAAAAACTGCATTCAAGAAGTAAAAAAAAAGTGACACTTTAGCGCAACAAAACAATACGCAAAAATTGAATACAGCAAATTAAGTAATAACGCCATCTGACAAAAACTTGGGCCAAAGAAAGTTTGCTTCATCAGGACCTTGTGTGACGTCATGACGTGTCCACGGTGTAT
This sequence comes from Schistocerca serialis cubense, assembly GCF_023864345.2. NCBI lineage: Eukaryota > Metazoa > Arthropoda > Insecta > Orthoptera > Acrididae > Schistocerca > Schistocerca serialis. The sequence goes on from NC_064640.1 coordinate 312,248,858, forward strand.
CGGAGACGACAGAGGCCGCCTACCGACTTCTTTTGTGATCGTTCGAGACGCTCAAATTCGGTAGCCATTCTTGCAGTCGAATTAAAGGAACAGCTCACATTGGCCCGTGTTAAACTCTACGCAAGTAGGGCATTACCTTCAGAAATGATTCAGTTGCTATAAGCTGAAATGTCTTAACGCTACAGCATAACTCGACAGATATCTTCATTTCGTCAGCCACTCATTGAAGAACTGCATCAGTGTGTGTGGAGTTGTCATACTACCGGTAATTTATTTGTAAGGATTATTGAATCTGATCTTCAAACACACTTCTGAAATTTTCCATTTCACCAGGTAGAAAGACACGCGCCAGTCTGACATTTTTGCTGTTAGACGTCAGGGAAGTCATTAGCCACATTACAATGACAAAATTAACTTTTCATTTCGTTTCTGTGTACATGACGGTTACAGTATTTTTGCTGAAAATAGGTGACCAAAGAGCTTTTTTCTCAAACATCTGTTTCAAATGGCTGAACTGAGCCGAAAATACTTGCAAACGGGTCTTTAAATCAGTAAAATGGACATTTTTGGTAACGTTCCTCACCACAGTTTTAAAAACATTGGGCATGACTAATAACAATGTACGTAAGCAAAGTAGTCCGCCCTGACACAGGAAACATAACGAGCTGCTCTTAGATGTAGAAGGGCACAGCACGCCACACATTGTTTTTCCAAGTAGTTTAATATCTTAGTACCATTTTACTCGAAAGTAAACATATATAGAATTCTCCAATCCAGTATTCATCGTCGTTTGGGCACTTCAATTAAAGGACGGTACAAATTTTGAAATGTGTTGAAAGTAAGTTTCAGTAGAGAAACATTAACAGAACTTCCGCAGCTTTGCCCAATTTCGTTATTAAACCATGGTGGATCTTTTCGGTCTTTAATCCACTTACTCGGCACGTACTTCTCCAGAGCATAATTTACAGTCCATTCAAACTTTGCCCATAATTCCTCTTCGTTCATAATACTGGGACCAAATTACATTAATTCAGTGCCTAAGTGGGAGCCTAACAACTGTCTATCTACTCTTCTAGGCTGCTTGGTAAATTTATTAACTTTAGTAACCATAGGCGCTATGATGACATCATGAACACTAATCCCCATCTCTATACTGATGCGATCGATAAGGTCTGGCCTGTTTGTAGCTACAAGATCGAAGACATTTCCATTGCGTATGAGCTGCCGGGCCGCCTGCAGAAGACAGTTTTCACAAAATGTGTTAAAAGCACTTCACAAGACTTCCCGTCGACAACTCCTGCAATGAATCCATAGACGTCCCAGTCTATGAAGTGGTAACTGTAAATAAAATTAATTATTTTGTATAAAGAAAACTTATATTAAAGTGACACGTTCCACATCATTACGAAATGTATTCATGATCTATGGAACAAGAATTAATGTATGTATGTATGTTGTATGTAGCAGGTGATCATAAAGTCAGTATAAATTTGAATACTGAATAAATCAAGGAATAATGTAGATAGAGAGGTACAAATTGACACACATGCTTGGGATGAAATGGGGTTTTATTAGAACCAAAGAAATACAAACGTTCAAAAAATGTCCGACAGATGGCGCTTCATCTGTTTAGAATAGCAATAATTAGCATAAAAAAGTAAGACAAAGCAAAGATGATGTTCTTTACAGGAAATGCTCAATATCTCCACCATCATTCCTCAACAATAGCTGTAGTCGAGGAATAATGTTGTGAACAGCACTGTAAAGCATGTCCGGAGTTATGGTGAGGTATTGGCGTCGGATGTTGTCTTTCAGCATCCCTGGAGATGTCGGTCGATCACGATACACTTGCGACTTCAGGTAACCCCAAAGTCAATAATCGCACGGACTGAGGTCTGGGGACCTGGGAGGCCAAGCATGACGAAAGTGGCGGCTGAGCGCAGTATCACCACCAAACGACGCGCGCAAGAGATCTTTCACGCGTCTAGCGATACTTTGTTTTTTGTTTTGGTTCCAATAAAACCCCATGTCATTCAAAGCATGTGTGTCAATTTTTACCTCTCTATCTACATTATTCCGTGGTTTATTAAGTTTTCAAATTTATACTGACTTTTTGATCACCCGGTATGTATTCGGTATACTCGGTTAAAGTCGCCTACAACTAGTATTGCATGAGCTGGTTATTTCCAAGCTACTGACCGTCAACTTTCTTTGAATGACTCAGTCACAGCAGAATTAGGTGGCCGGTAGAAACATCCAACAATTAATTTGATTTCACCTAGACCTGTTATACGTGAACAGGTAACTTGACAGTCACACTCAAAATCGACCTCAATAGAGGCAATTGTCAACTGCAATGAACCCTTCTCCTCCTACGGTGTCTAGCCTGTATTATCGATATACGTTCCATTAATCGCTAAATATCTCAGAGCTTTCTACTTTGGGTTTCAGCCAAGAGTAATTTCAGCGCGAGTAATTTCCTGCAGGGCTCTAAATTCGAAAACTGTGTTAAGAATACTTCGACAGTTCACTAATAAAATGTTGACAGTCGAAGTGTCTTTCATTTCACTATCTGTGTGTCGTCTGGCGAGTGTTCGTCAGAGTACCTAAAACTATCGCCTAGGCTATAAAAATACCACGTGCACTCCACAAGTACTGTGCTACCCGAGAAGTTGCTTCCTTTGTATAGTGCACCCCTGACCAATCTAGAGGAGTCCTAAAATTCCCAATCCGATAATGCATGTCCAGAAATCTGCGGCCGATACCGAAGACGAAGACTTCGGTCGACGAAGGCTTTGGTCGAGAACCTCCACTTGGCTCCAAACCAAAGCGTCGCGATCAACTCTGAGACCAATGCCGCGAACTGTGAGTTCTGCTCGCACCCCGCGTGCAAGGCCAGCAGCTTTCACCATCTCCGCCAGCCTGTATGAACTGAGGACGGCCAACCAAGCGACACGTATCGTTGGTACCGACGTGAGCCACTGCTTGCAGACAGACGACCGCACCCTGCACGTTCGACAACCGCAGGCAGCGCCGCCTCCACATTTCGGATGAGGCTCCTTAGCAGACAGACTGAGTTTTCAACGTCTTTCTTACCGGCTCTGAACACTATTTCCCTCAGGAGATCTATAACGCTGCAAAAGCGGGAGCTCCCGATACCTTGGACACCCCTGCCCCCATATGCCTACTCAGACGCTCCTGAAGGAATGACCACTTGTCCACTCACAAGGCGAATAGTCGAGGCCAGAGGACCAGTCTCCACATTGGCCCTCCGCCTCAAGCGACGCGACTGCCTTTCTACCCACCACTCATCCTACCGTGAGGGCAGATATTGCCCCTCTCAGTGGAAGGGATCCAACGAGTGTCGTGCGAATATGAAACCTGTAGATTCAGGAGGGCCGTACTGAGCGCCATGCAGGATCTCAACATGGCTAGCATCGTAGAGCACAGCGAGATTGTCCGCTTGGCCCTTCAGGATTGTACAGCCACGTAAGGTACGTCGAGTTACGAAATGGTATTGTTTGCAACAAGACAAGTATCGGCAATGACTGTGCGACGACGCCTAGAGTATCACAGTCTGTCACCATGGCGACCATTATTGTGGCTTTCCTAGACATGGCAGCAACGAGCGGGAACTGGCAGTGATGCACCCAATGAAAATACTGGACACATGGGCAACGTGCCCTCTTTTCAGACGAGTCGCAGTTCTGCATACGGTAACACTATGGTCGTATTCATGGGTGGAGGCTCCAATGAGAACAAACATTATCAGACTGCGTTATCATCATCATATAGGTCCAGCATCTTGCTTGATAATAGTGACCCCATATCTGTGATGAAGTACCGTCTCAAAGAAGCTGCATAATTATTCAGTCAGGTCTCGGTAAGATTTCGAAGTCGTGCAAAGATTGGAAATTTGCTTTAAATGATCAGAAATGTAGAACTGTGAACTTCACAAAACAAAACAAAAAAACAAAAAACAAAAAACAAAAAAAAACGCGGTATCCTATGGCTCATACAAATAGCTGGGTGTAACGCTTTGTAGCGATGTGGAATGGAATGATCGCACAGGCTCAGTCGTGAGCAAATCAGGTCGTAGATTCCTGTTTATTGCTAGAATAGTGGAGAAATGCAATCAGCCTATAAAGCAGATTACTTAAAAATCACTCGTGTTATCCATTCTAGAACAGTGCTGAAATACATGGGACCGAATCAAATTGGACAAACAGGGGATGTTGAACGCGCACAGAAAACGGCAGCACGAATGATCACAGTGTTTTCTGACCCATGGGAGAATGTCACAGAGATGCTGAAGAAATTAAAGTGGCTGACTCTTTAAGATAGACGAAAATTTTCCCGAGAAGCATACTTATGAGGTTTCAAGAACCGGCTTTAAATGACGACTGTGGGAATACATTATCATCCTCTACACATCGCTCCCATAGGGATCGCGAGGACAGGATTAGATTACTTACAGTATACACAGAGGCATTTTTAATAATTATTCTTCCCGCGCTCCATACGTGAATAGAACGGGCAGAAAACCTAACAACGGGTACAATAGGACGCACCCTCTGACATGAACTTCATAGTGCTTTGCAGAGTATAAATGTAGATATAAAAGACCAGTCTGATCGATTTGGAGCGCCATAGATAGTGTAGAACTGGTACCAGGCGGTCAAATGATCCTCTAATACTAATATAAGTCATGACAGAAAAGCTGTGCGTATGTGACAGAATGGCAGAAAGCAGTTATCGTGTTCGAACATGCTCATGACTATAAAGTGAATGAAGTTGCCCTATTTGTTTGTGTATCAACGTGGACTGTGTAACATGTCTGCAATGAAGGCGTACCACTCACAGCCACATAACATGGCGTAAGAACAGTGGTGGTAGAGGAGATCCTACTCGACGCGGACTAGAAGCGACTGCCACGTCTTTTCAATGACAACTGTTTTCAAATCCGACAGGAAGTGCTACTGTCAGAGAGTGTAAGTCCATCTCAATAAATTTATGAACCAACATTGCGAGGGGAACAGCATACAGTGGACATGCTCGTTGCAGGGCAAAGCTACATCTTTTCATTGGGCCAAGGAACGCAGAAACTGGTCAGCAGCTGACTGGAACTGTGTACATTATCTTAGTCGCGACTTTGCCTATCTTTAGATGTTGCAAGGCGTCGCGTGTGCTGACGGCCCAATGAGGCGTTGAACCCTTTTAGTGCAAATGATGCAGTTCAGGCAGGAGCTGGTCCTGTGACATACTAGGAGTGTTTTTGGTACCATGACTCGGGACCACACATTCAGGTTACCGTGAACATGAACCAGGATGTCATCTCGTATAATCGCGTTTACTGCCGGTGGTCCGCGTATTCCCAATACGATATTTCGACGTCGTAACTCGGCGTCTTAACCAGGTGTTTCCTGAAACCCCTCAGGAAACACCTCATGAAGACGCCGAATTACAATGCTGAAATATCGTGTTGTGAATACGCAGGCTATCGGCAGTACACCCGATTCTAAGAGATGACAACGAATCGCCGGAAAAGTCTAAGAAATTATATGAACCAGGTTGTTTATTTCGACATTTTCGGTGATCAATTGTTGTTCTTTCTTCTACATCTCCATGATGAGTCTTCTGTGATTGTAACAGTAGTGCCTACAGCGCTGAGCGGACACTTTCCTGGTTCTAGGCGCTTCAGTCTGGAACCGTGCGACCGCTACGGTCGCAGGTTCGAATCCCGCTTCGGGCATGGATGTGTGTGATGTCCTTAGGTTAGTTAGTTTTAAGTAGTTCTAAGTTCTAGGGGACTGATGACCTCAGATATTAAGTCCCATAGTGCTCAGAGCCACATATTGGCTATGTGATTAGCAGTGCTAGTGAACTCACGTGAGTGAACCTGTTGCAGTGTACCTTTCGTAACGGCAAGCGACCACGATTGTTGGACCGGCCCTGTCTGGTGTCCGTGCATTTGCGCGGAAGGAAGCATCGCAGTCTGCTTAATTGGTGCGACCTTGCCGCTGTTCTGCAGAAAAGGTGCTATTCTGTGGAGGTTACGGCATTGTATTGATTTTATCTTGGCTTCAAGATGGGGGGAGAGCGAGACTGGTACAGTCATTTAAGTTGTACTTCGGAGCACGATTGATCATGGTGAGCACCTATCCTTAGATACTGATAGAATGCAAGTATCAGGCTTGTTGGCGCCAGGCATGTTTTAGTGGTTCCTGTTTGAGTAGTCATATTAAGTGATCGTTAATGGTGTTGATTTGGATGTTTTGAGGCTTTTAAGTGTTTTAAAATTTTAAGCTCGGAAACTTGGTGGGTCCTTGCAGCTGTCAAGTGAGTTACTGTTACCTAAATCTAATCTACAGTTTGTGGTACATCGTAAATTTGATTTCTGTTGCACGATCATAAACATGAAATATTTATTGATTTAATCGATCTTCTAGCTGTCTTGCTGGTGTTATTTAAAGGTTATTAAGATTTTGAAGTTTCTTTCATTTTTAAATAACTTTTAAAGTTACCTCGCGCACGGTGTGGGTTTGCTGTAAGTGTTTTATATATGTTTGGATGGTAAAGCTCAGTTTATTCTGTTTTAGATAAGCAGCTGGTTACCGTTTCCAATGGTATTTGCCTGTGGGCGGCCGCTGTTGGCGTCACCTTGGGTCTGGGGTATGTTGCGTCCGTTTGCAAGAAGAGAAATATGTTGTTGTTGTGGTCTTCAGTCCTGAGACTGGTTTGATGCAGCTCTCCATGCTACTCTATCCTGTGCAAGCTTCTTCATCTCCCAGTACGTACTGCAGCCTACATTCCTCTGAACCTGCTTAGTGTATTCATCTCTTGGTCTCCCTCTACGATTTGTACTCTCCACGCTGCCTTCCATTACTAAATTGGTGATCCCTTGATGCCTCAGAGCATGTCCTACCAACCGATCAGTTCTTCTAGTCAAGTTGTGCCACAAACTCCTCTTCTCCCCAATCCTATTAAATACCTCCTCATTAGTTATGTGATCTATCCATCTAATCTTCAGCATTCAGAAATATATGAATTTGAAATTTAATTCTTAGATACATGTGAACGTGGACTGATTATTAATTGTAAAACTGAAGTGATATCAGGTGTTCCCCAGGGAAGCGTCCTGGGACCTCTGCTGTTCCTGATCTATATAAATGACCTGGGTGACAATCTGAGCAGTTCTCTTAGGTTGTTCGCAGATGATGCTGTAATTTACCGTCTAGTAAGGTCATCCGAAGACCAGTATCAGTTGCAAAGCGATTTAGAAAAGATTGCTGTATGGTGTGGCATGTGGCAGTTGATGCTAAATAACGAAAAGTGTGAGGTGATCCACATGAGTTCCAAAAGAAATCTGTTGGAATTCGATTACTCGATAAATAGTACAGCTCTCAAGGTTGTCAATTCAGCTAAGTGCCTGGGTATTAAAATTACGAACAACTTCAGTTGGAAAGACCACATAGATAATATTGTGTGGAAGGCGAGCCAAAGGTTGCGTTTCATTGGCAGGACACTTAGAAGGTGCAACAAGTCCACTAAAGAGACAGCTTACACTACACTCGTTCGTCCTCTGTTAGAATATTGTTGCGCGGTGTGGGATCCTTACCAGGTGGGATTGACGGAGAACATCGAAAGGGTGCAAAAAAAGGGCAGCTCACTTTGTATTATCACGTAATAGGGGAGAGAGTGTGGGAGATATGATATGCGAGTTGGGATGGAAGTCATTAAAGCAAAGACGATTTTCGTCGCGGCGAGATCTATTTACGAAATTTCAGTCACCAACTTTCTCTTCCGAATGCGACAATATTTTGTTGAGCCCAACCTACATAGGTAGGAATGATCATCAAAATAAAATAAGAGAAATCAGAGCTCGAACAGAAAGGTTTAGGTGTTCGTTTTTCCCGCGCGCTGTTCGGGAGTGGAATGGTAGAGAGATAGTATGATTGTGGTTCGATGAACCCTCTGCCAAGCACTTAAATGTGAATTGCAGAGTAGTCATGCAGATGTATTATAACTGCGTAATAAAGATTGTAATTTGTTAACCTCATGGCCTCTAGATTGTGGTCCTGGCACCTCTTGATTTCAACGATATGTCGTCCTGTTTTTTGTATTGTTTGCTCAAGTCTCTCTAAAATGTTGAGGTGCTGTTAATTAATTTTACCTGTATGGTTCAAGTTTTAAGGGTTATTTCACTTTATTTCTCGGGAAACGAAACGGGGTGGGGCGGAACTCAGAACCTATTTTTGAGTACTCGAATTCCTTTTCAGAGAATTACAAATGTTAGATTTTTTTCAATTGCCAGATTAACAGGGACATCAAAACAAAAAATACGAAAATTGACAGACGAAGTTACCTTTCAGTCTCGAATCTCTCTCCATTGTCGTCAATCTTCGTGTAAGTGTTCTGTCTCTTCAGCCTCGGCGCCGGGTCGGAACTTTTGCTGCGGACTTGAATGGCGTTTCCTGACGTCGCCCTGCTTGCTGCCACGGTCGTCGAGCGAGTGCTGTAAGACGTGAGCTCCTGCGTGACGATTTTCTTCACGGAGTTGCTCCTCAGCGTCGGTAGCGTGAGCTGCGACGCACCGAGCCGAGGGGACTTGGTGCCGTCCGCGGGCCGGGTCGTCACCGTCGGCCGCGGTATACGGGAGAGGCCCACCGGCTGCGGAGACGGGTCCCGGGGACTCGGCGGGGGCGCTTCGTCGTTCAGCCGGCACTGCGCGGACGCGTCCGCCAGCTTGCGCTCCACAGTGCTGGTGGCCATCTCCCGGGTGACGGCGGCGTTGTCGGTCTGCGTGGCGCTGCTCACCGGACGGACTGCATCGAGGTCTTCGAGAGACACGAACCCGGGCTTGTGCTGCAGGCGCGACACCGCCGTACAGCCGACGTCGGCCGTCGTGGGCTTCGCCTCTACCCACGCATCTCCGGAAGACGGTTTGGCGCACACGCCGATCTCGAAAGTCCTGACAGCCAGTGTCGCCTGCACCGACATTTCTTTCCTGGGAATCGCCGTCTGCGAGAGAGCGTCTTTGGCCCACATCTTGGGCTCGCACTGCAGCGACGCGTCCCTCTGTCTGACTTCGGCCTGCATGCCGGCATCTCTCAGCCACCAGTTGCGCTCCGACTGTGTCGCAACGTGACGCTGAAAACTATTGTCTCTCACCTGAACACCGAGGTCGCACTTTTGTACGGCATTCGTGGAAACGGACACATTTTCGAAACATCGACACTGTTCTGGACGGTGGTCCTCCGCGACTGCCTGTTGGGGCGTGTCATCGTCAACTTTGGACAGATATATCTTCTGTCTTAAGGGAGATGACATCCCTTCCAGCTCTTCTCGTATCCTTTCCCTCATTTTCGCGGCCACTCGTTCTTCCAGTTCTCTAGAAACCATCACCTCCACCTCCCGAGAAACTCTCTCGTTCACCTCTCGAGACACTCTTTCCTCCACTTCCCGGGAGACTCTCTCCTCCACTTCTTCAGAAACTCGGATATTGAATTCGCGAGACACCCTCTCCTCCATCTCGTGAGATATCCTGTCCTCCAATGTTCTCGCCACTCTGTCTTCGAACTCGCGGCTCACTAGATCCTCCATTTCTCGAGAAATTCTCTCCTCCACTTCTCGAGATACTCTGTCCTCGAATTCGCGCGTCACACGATCTTCCAAGTCGTGACGCAATTTTTCTTGTAGCTCCAGGCGTACCCTGGCGTCCATTTCTCTGGCAACTCGATCTTGTAACTCGTCGGATAAACGGATTTGCAACTCTCGAGTCACTCTGTCGTCCAGTTCACGGGAGACCCTGTCCTCCAGGTCACGGGCAAGCCTGCGCTCCAGCTCTTGTGACACGGCGTCCTCCAACCGGTAGCGAACAGTCTGCTCCAGGTCTCGAGATAGCCGCTGCTGCAGTTCGGTAGACACCTTTCGGTCAAATTCTCGCGCTACAGTGAAATCCAACTCGCTGTGCAGACGTTGATCGAGTCGGTTAGCCACACGGTCTTCAAAATCGCGCCGCACGCGCCCCTCGAGTTCTAACGAAACTTTATCGTCCAGTGCCCGCAAAACCCTCTTCTCGAATTCGGCCTCCACGCGAGCGTCGAGCTCCCGAGAAATCTTGTTCCTGAGCTCACGTGTGACGGCCTCGTCGAATTCCCGAGACACTTTGCTCTGGAGTTCTTCGGACAGTCGGGACTGGAGCTGGACGGCGAACCTATCCTCGAGCTCCCTCTCCTGGCGCAGGAGCTGCTCGTGCAGCCTGCGCTGCAGGTCGTCTTCGGAGTAGATTCGGCCGTCGGTGGCGCAGGCGACGTCGGCAGCCCTGGCGGCGCGCGCCGAGGCCGCCGGAGACGTAGCAGCGTCACGCGTCCGGGGCATCCGGCTGCAGACGCCCACGTCGCGCGTCACCACTGCGCAGCCCACAGCCCGGTGGCGCACCGCCGCCACCGCTTTGCCTCCATCCCCTGCACACACACACCACGACCACGCTCAGAGGCTCCTCGTCTACCTTATACACTACTGGCCATTAAAACTACTACACCAAGAAGAAATGCAGATGATAAACGGGCATTCATTGGACAAATATATTATACTAGAACTGACATGTGATTACAGGCTCTGAGCACTATGGGACTTAACTTCTGTGGTCATCAGTCCCCTAGAACTTAGAACTACTTAAACCTAACTAACCTAAGGACATCACACACATCCATGCCCGAGGCAGGATTCGAACCTTTGACCGTAGCAGTCGCGCACATGTGATTACATTTTCACGCAATTTGGGTGCATAGATCCTAAGAAATCAGTACCCAGAACAACCACCTCTGGCCGTAATAACGGCCTTGGTACGCCTGAGCATTGAGTCAAACAGAGCTTGGATGGGGTGTACAGGTACAGCTGCCCACGCAGCTTCAAGACGATACCAGAGTTCATCAAGAGTTGTGACTGCCGTATTGTGACGAGCCAGTTGCTCGGCCACCATTGACCAGACGTTTTCAGTTGGTGAGAGATCTGGATAATGTGCTAGCCAGGGCAGCAGTCGAACATTTTCTGTATCCACAAAGGCCCGTACAGTACCTGCAACATGCGTTCGCACATTATCCTGCCGAAATGTAGGGTTTCGCAGGGATCGAATGAAGGGTAGAACCACGGGTCGTAACACATCTGAAATGTAACGTCCTCTGTTCAAAGTGCCGTCAATGCGAACAAGAGGTGACAGAGACGTGTAACCAAAGGCACCCCATACCATCACTCCAGGTGATACGCCAGTATGGCGATGACGAATACACACTTCCAATGCGCGTTCACCGCGATGTCGCCAAACACGGATGCGACCAACATGATGTACAGATGGTCGAAAATATGCACGTTCTCAGAGTAAACTTCTAGTTGCTTTACTTAAAAACCATGCTACATGTCACTTTTGAAAAACTACTACACTGCTTGTACCTTACTAGCAGTAAACAGACGACTTGTTCACAAAATTATACTTAAATTACATTCTATTTCGTATCATTTGCGTTGACTTTACATTCGGGAAATTATCGCCCAAGTTTTTCTGTTCCTGGGTTTCACTCACTTTTTTCCTGAGGACGGTCCCCATTTTTTCGAGTCAACATATCAGTTCAGTCAACGAATTTTGTTCTGCAACATAACGTATTTCAGTGCCTCGTTGTGCTTCATAGAACATAGGTCACACACCTACTAGTGCTTCCTTGACGAAAATATTCATTCTAATTTCAACATAAGACTTCGGGCTTCGTTTTTCATTTTCCAAAAATTGCCGAATTACGGGCGGATAATCTGCACTCTGATAATCCGGAACTCTCTGTAATTGCATTTCGTTTCTTCCACCCACCAAGCTTTGTATCTGTATTGCACTGAAAATGTCTGCACAACAGAGAAAATGCCGATGGTATGCGCTCTAGGTCTTGTTTGAAAACGAAATTGCTACATCCACCCATAGCAGTGGCTGTAGACAACAGAATGCCCATCTTACGCTTTGCCCTAAAGTTTCCATTCAGTAATGCTCAGTTCTGATTGGTTAGTTGAGATTAAGAGACTAAACAGTGAGGTTATCAGTCCCTTGGTCAAGGGTTTGTTCATCCGGAGGTAGTTGTGATCATACGTAGTTGTGGTAAACGTGAGGCCCTGAAGGCAATACTGAAGCCAGAAAAAACGATTGAAGGAGAAGTAAAAGTATATGGCTTGGTTCGGTACATAGGTTAGAGCAGACAATTGGTCTCCCAGGACTCAGCCATGATGAGGGGAACCCCATCCCCAACCAATATTCGCCATTCCGATTTAGGATGTAGACAGTTACAGAGTGAGCAATGCCTTCTTAAAGTAGTCAAGAGATCCAGAAAAGTAAAAGGGGAAATGCTAAAAACGTAATGGTCATCAGCTGGACCATCAACAACAAAAAAAAGATGAGAGAAATAGCTAAGACCACACATGGGTGTCCCCCAGGGATTTGCATGGGAAAGGGTCAGGCCCTCCCACACCTGTTCCACCCTCAATCCATCACAGGCAAAGCGTTAAAAAGGAGGATAGCACTAACATGATCAACAGAGTCCAACCGCTAAAACAGGAAACAGGGTGTGGCAGAAAAAGAGGTAAACCACCTAAAAGTAATTAAAACAAAGGAAGGAGGGATTGCATAGGAGGCAGGCAAAGGAGGCAGAGTCAAGGGTTCCTCCCCCTGACCCAGCATGTGGCAGGAGACACCCCCAACCCTAACGACCCTGCCCCCACCACAAAGGTAGTTTAAAATGTTATATCTGAGGGAAAAAAAATCACTGCCACAGAGGAAATGGAGAACCAGTTCAACTGCCCGTGAGTCGTTGGGCAACAAGAGAGACAAATAATTTGGAAGACTATGCTTAGAATGGAGAGCCAGGAGGTGGGGACATTCCATCAGGACATGAGCAATTACCTGGAAGGTTTCACAACCAAAATGTGGTTGTGGTTCGTTACATAAAATAGAACAACAGGTCAGTCTGGTAAGACCGATGTGGTGGTAACACACAAAGGTGGATTCAGTCTGGGAGGAATGGAAGACAGAGTGCCATGCACCAGTTGTGCCCTTGACAGCCCAATAGATGATGTTCCATCTCTGAGTGAGCAGAGGCCTTAGTTGCACCTGCAGATCTGCACCTGGGAGCGTCAAAGCAAAGAGGGGTTGGGGGCGATTAATGGCGTCTGTAGCAAAACAATGTCCAAGCACTGTGTACTGAAATAGAGCTTTGGGTCAGGATGGACCATGGTACAACGACAAAAAAGCAAGGCCCATGTTTTTGCAAGACACAACTGTAAACTATGCAAAAGGGCCCAAGCAGAGGCCTATCACATGGCACCTTGGAGCTAGTGTTCAGCCAAAGCTACAGGGTGGGAGCTTTAGTAAATCCAAAACTTGTCAACATACAGTGTGGGGGGGGTGAGCAGTGGCCCAACAGAGGTCATGAGCCCATTGGTGGCGAAGAAGAATGTGACACTAAGCAATGACCTCTGTTGGACAGCTTTCTCTTGGGCCTATAGAGAGCTCAGTAAAGTATCAACTCTTACTCATAACAACTGATGAGATAAAAAATGACGAACAAAAATTGATATGGAGCCTTGAAATACTCGGTCAAGGAGGGTAAATAAAGTCCCAAATGGTGTTGTATGCCTTATGTAGGTCACTGTTTGGAACCTAACAATACGGTCGGTTATAGATCATCCATCTCAGAAACCACAATGAGAGGGGGACAAATGATCCCGAGATTCGAGAACCCAGCATAATATGCAAGCAACCAGCTTTTTAAGCAGTTTGCAGAGCACGCTGGTGAGGTTAATCAGCTGGTAACTGTTCATGGAAGGTGGGTTTTTGCCCACCTTAAGGATTGGAATGATCTTATCTCGCCATTGCGAAAGGAAGACACCATTGAGCCAAATGTGGTTGAAGATACTAACGAGATGGAGCCATTGAGTAATAGTCAGATGTTGTATCATCTGATTGTGAATGGAATCAGGACCTAGGAACATGTTGTGAGATGATGCAAGAGCCTGAACCAATTTCCAGTCAGTGAATGGTTCATTCTCATGCCGAGGGGCGAACAAGATGGGAATGTCTTCCATTCATCACTTACACGTCCGGAAAACAGTCATGTAAGAAGAACATGCTGACACCATCGCAAAGTGTGTCACAAGGTCTTCAGCAAGGGTCAACACGTCAGTACAGAGACCATCCCAAATGAGGAGATCCTATACAGCTGTGGATTTTTGATGGCCCAAAAGATTATGGAGTATGGCCTACACCTGGGATGAAGAAGAATGTGTTCCCAGCGAGTAGGTGTAGACTCCTAGCATTCCTTCTTATTGCATTCAGATACGTAACGAGCCTTATGAAGAAGTCGTTTAAAAGAGATAAGGTTGGTATGGGAAACATGTGGTGTCACCGCCAGACACCACACTTGCTAGGTGGTAGCTTAAATCGGCCGCGGTCCATTTAGTACATGTCGGACCCGCGTGTCGCCACTGTGTGATCGCAGACCTAGCGCCACAAGGCAGGTCTCGAGAGACGATATAGCACTCGCCCCAGTTGTACGAGGAGATTGCTAGCGACCATACGGACGAAGCCTTCCTCTCATTTGCCGAGAGCCAGTTAGAATAGCCTTCTGCTAAGTCCATGGCTACGACCTAGCAAGGCGCCATTAGCCTTACCTACTTTGAGAGTTATAGTATAAATGTCTCAAGAAGAATGCTGTAGTCATCAAATAATAAAGTTAAGTATAAAGCAGCTACGTACTTTTCTTGCTACCATTCAATAGTTATCCTGTTCCAGAATTGACGCCCGTCGGCGTGAGTGTGTACGCGTGCCTTTCTATCGGCTACCCGTCACTGTGGACTGGCTGCCTTGTCAGTCCACTTCAAAACATGTTCCTTCAAGCGTTGCAGATCCCTTCAGCAGTCCTGAACAGCTATAATAATGTCTATGGTCCACCACAGAACCATCAAGTGTTGAAGGGGACCTGTGAAAAGGGGACTAGCAGTTCTAGTGGCATGTATGATTGTGTCAGAGACGTCTTGCACGACCTCGTCAATGCAATCTGGCAGAGAGGGGTGAAGGTAACAACCTAGGTATACAATTGTCAGTTGGTCATTCAAAGCAGTCAGTCCATATGGTGGTGGCAAGGAACCGACAGGATCACTGGAAAGTGGTCATTGAGGCAAAGATTGTTATGTAGTGACCATGTAACGAACATATGACGTAAGGGGAAGAGATCGTTAGCCTGTTAAATGAAAAGATACCACAGGTAGTTGTGTGTTGGAGTACCATGATTGAGATGTCTTCCAACTGACCATGATAGCTAACAAGCTGGGCAGTTAGAATGTTCCTCCCAGACAAAGTGATACTCGCCCTACAGGGGGTAGTGCACATTGAATCCCCTCATTAATAGAAAAGTCAGTGTAATAAAGTGGCCTTCCTGGGGTAAATAAACGTGGCAAATGGTGATCACTGAAGTCGTTTGCACTTGCACTGCTATTGCTTCCAACATGGTACAAACGTGAATCCACCCACTGATAACATCTGTGCAAACCAGTGTATGTACCCTTACTGATGCCATCTCAGAACAGAATGCACGCTAACCATGCAGTGTTGGTGAATGGTCATCAAAGAAGCATATTTCTTGTACAGCAACACAATTGCAGAAGAGGAGGAATTAAGGTGTTGCAGTTCCAGCAGGTGAGAATAACATCTATCACAGTTCCACTGAATGATCGTTTTACAGGTGTCCAAATTAATTGTGAAGGAACCTGGAGGTCCAATCATGACCCCGAACCACTGCCTGTCACTGATGATGATGGAACCACATCAATGAGCATTGGTTCGGAATCTGACTGTGCAAGGGATCTGGCACCTCCGGGATCACCAAAGCAGCCGTGACCTGATTCTTCTCCTTCTCCCTATCATCATCATCGTCATCAGCTCCTCCTCCTCCTCCTCCTCCTCCTCCTCCATATCCTTTGGTGGCCGCGATGCATGTGAGGGCCTATCTGAGATGAGCATGAGGATAGATGAAGAGTGGGCAGCCATGGTACCCACAGGTCGCGGTTCTTTCGGCCACTCAGCTAAGAGAGCAGACAGGTGAGGGACTGCAGCACACGAACGAACTTGTTTTAATTGGTTGAGGCCTCGTGCTAACCACGTATGTATTGGCTCATTAGCCCACTGAGGGGTGCTTAATTCTGTACTGTGATTGTTTTTCTGGAAGTGTTTGTTGTACGTTAACAGTGGTACAGGGCATTGTGGATTGGTTTACTGAAGAAGTGTTGGTCGATATCCACCTCGTTTTTGGGTTCACTGAATGCAGTGGGAGAGAGGAACTAAAACAGAGTATGGAGAAAAAGAAAAGCAGTCGATCGTGATCGACTGGTGCTCTTTTTTCTCCATTGTCTACATTCAACGATCGCTGCGCACAATATGATCATATGGATTCCACATATGGATTCCAATCTAATTAAGGTTCAAAAGTGTTATGCCAGGCTGTTTCCGCTGAGACGGCAATAATATCAAAATACTTTTGCATCTGAGGGTTGTTGCATCGTACTACATTTTGTGTTGTATATTTTCGTGATTGGATATTACAGAATTTTCCACTGTTGTGAAGGTATACTATCTGATCAAAAGTATCCAGAAATGTATTAGTGAACATTAATACAGAATGCGTCCATCGTTCACCTTTATATCGGCATGAACTCTCCTGGGAACAATTTCAATGATGTATCTGAATGTCTGTGGACGAATGACCGCCCATTCTTCCTCAAGAAACCAAGCCAGAGAAAGAAGTTATGTTGGACGTTGGAGTCTGGAGCGAAGTCAACGTTCCAACACATTCCAAAGCTGTTCCTTTGGGTTCATGTCTGCACTCTGGGCAGGCCAGCCTACTTCAAGAATGTTATCGCCCATAAACCATTGCCTCACAGATGATGCTTTATGACATGATGCCCTGTCATGCTGATACAGTCACTGTCTCTGAACTGTTCCTCTACTGTACGCAGGCATACATCAAATCTAAACCCTTCCATCGCATTGCCACAGGCAATGCCGTGATTCATAACTCAAAATCACTCGTCTCCAATCATCCACTGTCCAATGCCGTCGATCTTCATATTATCTCAGGTGTCAGTTAGCAGTGAGTACAGAAATGTATGGCTTATGATAGGTGTTCGGCGATTGCACCCCATTCTTTTTAACTCTGAACGTACAGTTATTCTGCTACATGGACTGCTGGTAGAACTTTATAACTCACGAGTGATTTCGTCCGCAATGCTCGGCAGTCCCTGTCCGTTAGCACATCAGATCTGCTTGGTGTTGGTTTGGCTGTGGTCGTTCCTTCGAGTTCCCACTTCACAGTCACTTCACCAACAGTCTACTTGGGCAGATTTATGTGCACAAATGCACTTGAAAATAAGAATAAATTCTCGAAACGCGCTGTACCGTTTTCATTATTTAGATTTAGAAGGGATGAATTTGTTACTCAGGTGACATCTACTGACAAGTCCACGTTCGTAGCCGTTCAGCTTTCCTGACCGACCCATTTTGCTGTTACTGCTTCTGTACTGACAACAATATTCCTCGCCTCCTTTTATACTGGCGGGACCGCCTCTCCTGACATTCGTAGTTAATTCTGCGTTACATAGGGGACGATCGGATAATTTTGCTAAAATGGTGTGTTTCAGCAGAAACAAAGATAATTGTGGCGATAACCAAATAAATCACAGTTGCATTATTACTTTGTAATGGACCACTGGAGACCACGGGTCCCTGGGACCAAAACATTCGAACAATTGTCAGGAACAACCTCTGAAAGTTTGTAGATGGCTCCCTAGCTCACCCAGTATAACTTCGCTGTGAGTAACCTGATATAGAAATCATATACCTATACGGAAGTGTTCTCACGTCGTATACTGAAATATCTGTAGGATTTGTGTGCCATGGTAGAAGCGCTGCGAGCACTCTGGCCTTCACAGTCAATTTGGACGAAATATACAGTGAGAGTAATGGGATATATCATTTCGGAGTGGATTAGAAATACTCAATGCGATCGACTTCTGGTAAATCGGGTGCCCACTAAACATTATCAAAATCCCAGCTATTTTCTTCGAGCTGTTCCTGCAGACGGTGTGCACGATGGCGAGGTGTATTGTCGGCTTGAAAGATATCACACTATTTTGAATAATCTGCAGTTTTCCCCGTGCACCAAACATGATCACTATTCAGGAAGGCAGTCATGCGTTTCAGTGCAAGCATTTTATGCTCTGATCGTTGTAACGTGCCACGTATAAAGCAATGAACGGTCTATGTTATGCACCATGGATACGATGCAGGATAGATCCGGTGTCTCATACAATTACCACCAAAATCCCACATCCCCACCCAAGCCTTTCAATAATAAAACAGTAGCTCATTACACAAGCAGACCTTTCTTCAGTCGAATGTATCTAAACAGTCAATTGGCGAACTTCTTGCAGCAGGCTAGCGTTTTAACTGATGAGTCGCAAGAGGTGCAAGTGATGTAATGGATGCCTCCTGAAAACCCCAGATTTACCATTTACCCAAGTGGCCTGTGTCCTTTTCCGCCTTAAGAAATTTATGGAAAACCACAGAAAACCTACAACTGAAGTGTCGGACGAGGAGTAATACTTCACCCTGCTGAATGCGAGTTCAGTGCATTAACCAACGTGTCACTTCACTTGGAGAGTACGAGTGTGCGGTGTATGTTGAATCACATGTATGTTGTTAAATAGACTATTGTAGTATTGGGTGCAGATGAACTTCCACAGAGCTGTATCTGTCAGCATGTAGAGGCTGATCTGAACACCACGGTGCCTTACTTTTCTTCCGTCCTTTAAACTGAAGTACAACGGCATCCAGCCAAGTAACACCAAACTGTTGTGCAACTGACAGGTTCCTATTGAGTGCATTCATGTCGAAAACTGTCTAATAAATGTCCGTTTAGCCCATTAACTCTATTACGAATTAAACATTTAAGTTATCAGTCCCAGAGTCTGAGCTCTGAAACTGTACCTTCATATAGGCATTTTTGTCATCCTTTCGTGTACAGAGAATCTAGATGCAGCTAACACGAAAAGCGATGTTTTTATAGTACCTGCAACAGGCTGCGGTCTCTGTCTCTCGCGATCAGCTTCAGCGAGCAGCTTGCGTTTCTCCTCCTTCAGCACGTTCAGCTGCACCTGCAACACATACACATTCGTCAGGAATAGCTACTCTGCACGCCTATTAAGTGTGATGGAAGGGAGGGAGGTAGGTAGGTAAGTGGGCGGTCCCAAATGTTGCCAAGGTTGTTTTGACTACGCCGCAGAAATTTCGCTGGGAAGCCCTTACACGTCCTCCATACAATCCTGATCTCTCTACATGCGATGTCCAAATTTTTGGAGCCCTGAAGAAAGACATTCGTGGCCGTTGACTTGCTTCGGATGAAGATGTGCATGTCTGGGTGTGGATCCAATCATGGTTCCATAGGCAGCCACAAACATTTTCCCATGAAGGCACTGACCGTCTTGTCTCACAGCGGGATGAATGTATTTAACTTTAACTATTACTTTTGAAGTAATAAACAGTTTACTTACATTTTTTTCTCGTTTACATGTGACTGTCTCATATACATGGGTGGATTGGATGCAATTTATGATTTCAGTTATGGTTACATACGTGTTCCAAATCAATCCTGCAGGGAATGCGTGTGGAAGTAGGCTTATGGTGCATTGCGATTCTTAAAAATTTGGAGATAATGCGAATAAAAAATTGTAGAAGTCAGTGTATGGACGTCTTTTGGAAGAAAAGAAAGCAGTGGAAGCGGAAAAAGACACTACAGGCACAAGAAAAGAACCTGCGGCATTGTACTCTGTATATGGCATGTTTTATGGTTTATATTTAAATAACAACTTTGTTTCATTAGATTGTGTCCCACATATTTTTATGTCTAAATTCTAACTTTCACCCTACTCCTGTTGATAATTTTTTTAGTACACACAGTAATTCAATTATAAGACTGAAACAGGTAATATTTACAAGCTGTAGATTGATGATAACGAAAGATTTTGCACTGAGTTACTGTTATTAATGGAACTTTTTTGTGTCTAGTAAGTAGTAGGACAACGTTCGTATGGGTGCATTTTATTACTGGGGGTTGCCTACAACAGGGGCAGGTATGCACTCAAGGGTGAACCTATTGTTCTCCTTTGATTGACAGGTACTTAACCTATTGTTCTGCTAAAAGGATCCTTCCTTTTGATTGACAGGCACATAACCTATTGTTCCCCCACCCCTCAAGAAACCTTCCTCTCACTGCTACAGGTACACTTTCAGGTCTGAGTTATTGGAATAGCCCCTCTCACTCTCATCAGCTTGATTGACTACTTAATTAAATTCATCAATTAATTAACCTCTCCCCCTCTGGTAAACACCTCCCCTCCCACCATACTCCCAGAAATTGGCAGGAAAAAGACTCAGTTGATCAGTCATTTGGAGGGAATTCGTTTGCAGGGTGTGGGATATTATTTAAACACTTTAGACAATGTAAATAATATTATTTAATTATTTATGGCAGTTCATGGAATATAGTTTATTTATCTAGTTAAAGAATTTGTCCAGAAATCGATTGCTGTGTATGGAACATTGATTATGTAAACAATTTATGGGATTCTAGACAGTGTATGGAATATATGGAAATAGGTGGCTCTTTGGTGGAGAGGAAGGATCTCATAACAGGAAATACATTGTTGATATATAAACAATTCAGTTAGTGGGGGTTGGATTTATCTTGCTCATCATTCTCTGCTGTTTGGAAACACGTAGGTCTTGTAAGAAGTAATTACATGGGGCAAACATGTTGCATAACCCAATGTTCAGCACTGTATTCTGGGTGTCTTAACCTAATGTTTGGCCCTTTATCGCACTTAACCTATTGTTCCGTTAAGTGGTTTTACATGTCACCCCCATTTTCTTAAACTTTGATATCAAATTAAGTAATTAATTATGTCCTCCCACCATTTTCTGGTACGCTTTTCGAATTTCATTTCTGGTGCATTCTTCTTTGTTGCCCATTCCCTTAAACTATTGTACTGCGTTTTACATAAAAATTATGCAAATTAACCTAATGTTCTGTACCTAACCTGCTGTTCTGCTCCATGTCACCCACTCACACACACCCTCCTCTTAAATATTGTACTTCTAAAACCACGTTGATATAAAAAATGTGCCTGTCAATCAAAATGAAGAATCCTTTTAGCAGAATAATAGATAACGTACCCGTCAATCAAAAGAGAACGATAGTATAAGAACCTGTCAATCAAAGGAAAGCAATAGGTTTGCCCCTGAGTGCATACCTGCACCTGATGTAGGCAATCCGCACTAACAAAATACACCTGTACGAACTTTGTCCTGCTACTGTAGTATATAAGGAAAAAACAAAGAAAACTATAATAAAGTTAATTAAAAAGTAAGTTTCAAATATGTTGTAAAACTTCCTTCCAAAACTAAGTTAACGGAATCTTAATGAGATCAATTATGGCAGTTATTTTATAAGGTGATGCTATTGTTAAGGTACACTTTGGAAACTAATTAAGTGATTATGATTTTATTATACTATCCTGCTTCAGAAGGTAATTTATATTAGCTACATTTAGAGAACTAAAATCAATATCAAATAAAGGATTAGGTGCACCACTTGTACAGAAGTGATTAAAGTACACGCTGTATCGACAACAGCTACCTGTACAGTTACCATTTACACTACTTATTTTGAAATAACTAGCATCTTTCCTCCTCCAGTTGAGATTAAAAGGAAAATAATAATATGCCCATGATACTAATGATCTCTGGGAAATTTTCTCGATGGTAATAATTATTTCAAGACGAGTAGAAGATCGGCAGGCGGACTTGAGAGAAGTGATTTAATGGATGTAATTACTAGCTAGCGTCTGCATTGACCATTGCTTTGCATCCATACTGCATCCCAGAGAGCATCAAACTAAGTGTCATGTCGCTAAACTAGCTCCTTCCTTCTGCTAAAATCGCCGTTGTACGGGACAACAACAAGTCTTGGGTCAGCCCCTCAGACCTTCATCAACACCGGCTTTACGGAAGGTTCCCTTGAAACTTTACCTGATTTGTGATCAGAAGGATTATCACGCTTGCTGAGAAAAGTCAAAGAAAACTAATACCCAGTGCGGAGAGCGTCTTTGCTCAATATCTGCGTTCAATCCTCCAGCGACAAAAACTAATGGCCTGATTGCGGGCCATGAAAAACAATTACATGCTATCCCACAGCCTCAATAGTTTTCACTGTCACCTCAAAAATACACAAATCTATACCATTCATCACTAATGTCATAGTATCATGAATGCCCGTGTATGTTCGTAGCTTGCAGTTGTTTCCATCTCAAAGCAACATAGCACATTCGTTCTCCTGATCATTCGCATATCACATCGTGTACTCTGACTTACTCCATTAAAACTTATTTCACTGATCTATCGACCAAGGCGAAGCTTCTTGCAGGATTCTAGGCGACGTCGCGTATTCGTTTCTTTCGAGCTGTGGTTTGTATGCAGCAGCAGGACTAAGAAAACTCATTCATATCGCCTGTCTAGGACTCACTTTGACACTGACCTATGTCTCTGAGTTGCAACGAAAATCCTCTGCAAGAGTTGACAAGGGTGCCTGTCGATTGATTATTGTTTCATACTGAAAGAAGATTTAGAGTGTAGCTTCCCATCGACGACAAGGTCATTAGAGACGAAACACAAGCTGACTGGGGCAGGTTATTGATCTTGTCCTTTCGAAGGAACATCCAGACATTTGCCTTAAGCTATGTACATAAACCACTAACTCATGATGGCTGAACAGGGACCTGAACTCCATTCTGCCTAATGCGAGTCCGTTGTCTTTATCACACCGCCGCCTTGCTCATTATGATTTCGTTCAGCACATTTTGGAGTCAGGTAGTCATCGCCAGTTGATTTCCAAGGCCTTCCACATAAATGATTGCTTCCACTTCATATAGTACCCCTAATATCAGACCTGGTCATATGTAGCTCCTATGAACACTTAGTCTGAGTGTCGTTACAATAAGTCCCTTTCGAACACTCTTATTTCTATCTTTCTGTAGTTTCATTCCGACAAAATAAAGAAAACGTCTATGATGTTGACCCTTACAAGATGACCTAATACTCCCATAGGTGAGTAATTATTCAGCAATGTACAACATTCTCTTGTGATCAGTGTCACTTTCAGTGAGCTAGCTGTGAGAATTTAAGAGTGATTTCTCTGTTTTAATATTTTTTGACTTTCCGCTCCACCGATTAAGCAGACACATGAATCATTTCAATACATTCGCTATTATAAATGAAAAGGACCAAACTGTTGTGGTTCTAAAGTATTAATTTATTTCGTTGACCCGTTTCCGGCTTACAAGCCCATAATACGATTGACTATCGTCTCAAAGAGAATGCAATACTGGTGAAAAACATTGAAAAATTTCATTAATTGCAATAAATTAATATTTTATCCAATGATGTGTTTATGATTCCGATAGTGACGAGAGTGAAAAATTCGGCCTGTGGTCTCGTTTGGTACAGAGCTGAATGACTCGTATTTTGATCACCATTCCTTATTTACTATGGTCATCACTTGTTGTACGTATCATATTGAGCTCACCACGGGTCGACCCTCTATGGACGAAAACAAAGTGTAGCACGTCGTTATGATGTAACCTAGTATCAGCCTTTTCTTTGCGAACTTGGTTAGGTTTACCTTCCGACAAAAAGAAGTAATAAATGGTCTGTTCAAACTGGAGTGAGAAATCACCCAGATCCAACACCTAGATTAGTTAGCATGGCAGTCAGAAGCTTATTTAACAGACAAGCAAAATCAAAATATATTATGGCCTACCTAGACGTTCCACCAACCACGTAAGCACACTAAATGTTTAACAGTAAACATGCATGTTGAGCTTGATAAACACATTAGAAGTGTCCTGTTTGACACTGTCACGTCGTTTAAATATCTGGGCTTAACACTGTAAGGCGATATGAAATGGAGCGAGCGTATGAGGACTGTGATAAGGAAGGAGAACTGTCGACTTCGGTTTACTGCGAAAATCTTAGGGGCGTGTGGTTTAGCTGTAAAGGAGACTGCATATGGGACACTATCGCGACCTATTATTGAGTACTGCTCTAGCGTTTGGGATCCCCACCTAATTGGATTAATGGAAGACATCGAAGCAATTCAGAAGCGAGCTGCTAGATTTGTTACCGGTAGGTTCGAACATACGCAAGTATTAGGGAGATGCTTCGGGAACTCAAATGGGGATCCTTGGAGGGAAGTTGACATTCTTTACAAGGAACGCTATTGAGAACATTGAAAGATCCGGCGTTTGAAGCTGATTGCAGCACGATCCTACCGCCGCCAACATACATTTCGCGTAAGGACCACGAAGATAAGATACGAGAAATTATGGCTCATACGGAGGCACATAGGCAGTCTTTTCCCCTCGCTGTATGTGAGAAAGGATCAGAAAAGGAAACAACTAGTAGTGGTACAGGGTACCTTCCACTATGCACCGTTGCTTGCGGAGTATGAATGTAGATGTACTGCTGGCATTGATACTTCACAGACAATTATTGAAGGCAATATCTCTTTTAGAACAGTACTTTTTCCCTGAAATTTACTTCCACGAGTGAAGTGACCGCAAACTGAAAAGAAACGTCTACACCACTTATGAAAATAACAGAAACAACGCGATAAAGATTGTGGAAACTGCAATATGATTATATTGAATTTTATACCATAGATTGGGTACATGGTTGGTTATACATACCCGTTATGAGTGCACAGCTGTATCTGGTTTTTCACGGAGTCCTCCGTATTGTGTGAAGACCCAATTTATTGAAATCACAGCTCCTAAAACATCGTGGCATGAAATCGAATACTGCATAGGTGTGTTGAAACTTACTGAAAGATTAAAACTGTGTGCAAACAGGGACTCGAATTCGGAACCTTGCCTATTCCGGGCAATACAGACTCACCTATCTCTTCACAACTCACTACCTGCCGTCACTACTTCACTTCTCCCAAGCCCTTTCTCTACTACTTTCTAGACTTCACGGAAGCTCTCCTGAGCACTCTGCTGGACCAGCATTTCTGGGAGAAGGTCTATATGCGCAACTTCGAAACTTCCTGGAAGATTAAGACTGTATCAAATTGGGATTCGAATCCGAAACTTGGCTTTCTCCTATCTGGAAAATCACATGACCTATATGGGCGTCCACAAAGCATCAGCAAAGGTAGCAGCAGTACCGTGATGACCAAGCTGCCGACCAGACATTTCGGTTCGGTAGATTACCTGCCAGGTAAACGCGCTGGCCTGGAAATTGGCGGTATCCGTCGCTCTTCGAAGACTGATAATTTACTGACACATGCGATCGCGCAGTGTAATGAGGAGCAGCACTTCTGGCTTTAAAGTCTCCCTGTTCCAGTGGATGCTCTTCAGACTGTCTGCATCACGCAGAAGTCCGGATGGCATTTGTACCCAATGGCTCTCTAAACTATAAAACTTTGAATTGGTCCACTATGCCGCCCAGTAATGAAGATTGTCGGGTTGTCGTAGCCACGGCAGCGTCAACGCGTATGACGTCTTTTATAACTGGACAGGTCGAAGCATTACTTGTCCGAAAACTTCATTTTTCCACTCAGAAAGCCAGCGATGGTGTTTCCGGGCCATAATAGTACGAGGCATTTGTCTTTTCTGAATAGTAGAAGCTGCTGCATTAGAGTTCGTATTACCAAGCAAACCTGGGCCCAACAGTCGGCGGTGAAGACATCACAGTGCTTCAGCGCATGGCCGATACTGTTGAAGCTGGACGGTCCTTCACGGCCCTCCCGTATTATAGTCACATTAGGTGGCACAGTACCTGTTCGCCGCTTGTAGTATCTTTTTCTATCCATTGGTTCCACAAACACGTATCAAGTATCGCTAATGAAGTATCATGCCCTGTGTGAGCCGGCATGTCATAGCCTGACAAATTCATTTTCCAGGATTGATATTACGTCCTACGGCGTAACTGAGGCAAACTGGCACTTGTCTTCGCGTTTCCACTTTGGCGGCTGTTCGCTTACAGAAACTGGTGAAACGCTGGCCTTTATGATAGCACAAGAAAAATTGCTGCTAAGACTACATGTACACAGTTTCGTAATAATCATTACTTGTTATGAGAACACTGCTGTGCTTCCATGTAACTACCGGAGAACAACACTAAACTTTTGTTTTAGCAACAAAGTTTGTTGCCCGAGTCAACGAGTAAAATCTTCAGTGTTTACATTGGGTTCGACTGATATGTTCAATAGCCAATGGATAATTTTTGGCCCAACTCAATGTTAAAAATCTTGTGACACAAACCTCACACAAATGACGACGCGTGTTGCCATCTAAGATTTTACACTAATATTTGACTGCAGTACACTTTATTCTTAGCTTTACTATGAATCTACCAAGTCTGGACTAATTCAATTTTGGAACCTTTTCCGTACTTGAAACAGTCATGAAAACGATGAATCGCTAATAGGAATAGTTACCGAGTACTGTGCACTAAACCAAGACCATAACACAGAGAATTAATATTCCTGGCAGTACTTTTCGCCCATCTCGAGTCCAAGATTAAGTAACAGTCCGTTATACAGTTTTAATCTTCCAGGATGTTTCTAGGTAGTAGTACTTTTCCTTTTCGCAAGCTAAATTCTACACCATGGCAAGTAATGTGTTAGCGAGGCAAACATTTCTTCGTTCGGGATAAAGCACAAGGGAAAGTAACAAAACAAAAAAAAAGGAGAACTAAATTAAAATAGAAGCTCATTCCCTAATTTAACGCACAGGCTTACGTGTGTTCACAATGCGAAATAACGTCAACGAAGCAGAAACATCCCACAGATCAAGTGAAAGCACTTGGGTATTCAGAACAACTGAAGCAAAATAATTTGAATAATCGCATTGAAGAACTGATCTTCGCTGTTGTTGAAATTCAGATGTTTAAGATGCTCTATCATAATTTTAAATAAATTTGAAGATATAGATATATCCACTCATCTAAAGATGAGAAATTTACCGAGAACCTTAACTGAACGGACAGTCCCGTAAACTCCCAGAAACGACAACAGAACCGCAAAACCATCCCACCTAACCAACAGACACCATTAAAATACATTGTTAGTGAGTCAAGATCTCTAACGTGCTGCTCACAGCAAAGTATATCAGTATAAACGATATTTTTAACAAAACTGATGACTGTAGAATATAAAAACCCAAGTATCACAGAATTCACTTACGTAGAACAAAATTATGCTGTGCACCTAAAAATATTAGTAACCGTACAGAATACTACAATCAACTGTATAGCAAATCCTACATCACATTATACTCAAGTGACAAATGTCATAGGATAGCGATATGCATATTTATAGACGGCGGTAATATCACGTACACAAGGTATAAGATTGCAGTGCATGGGCCCAGCTGTCACTGGTACTCAGGTGATTCATGTGAAATGGTTTCCTACGTCATTACTGGTGCACGACGGGAATCAACACCGGAATGGTAGTTGGAGCTAGATGCACGGGACATTCCATTTGTGAAATCGTTAGGGAGTTCAATATTCCGGGATCCAGAGAGTCAAGTGTGTGTCGGGAATACCAAATTTCAGGCATTACCTCTCACCACAGACAACGTAGTGGCTGACGGCCTTCGCTTAACGACTGAGAGCAGCGGCGCTTGAGTAGAGTTGTCAATGCTAACGGACAAGGAACACTGCGTGGAATACCAGCAGAAATCAATGACGGACGTATAACAAACGTATCCGTTAGGACAGTGCACCGAAATCTGGTGTTAATGGCTAAAGTGCGCGTCATATATCTTGGCGGCCGAGTTTAGGTTCGTTCTGCGCATCTGACGTCACAAAACACAGTCAGCCAATGAACAGAGAACGACGTTGCCACATCTCGACTGCAGTGCAGAACACGGACGAGTGTCTTCAGTTTTAGAAACGTTCAGTCATAAATAAAGTAATAGAACAAAAGCAATGTCTTGATAGCAGACTTTCTTTTATAGAAAGTTTGGAAAAAGCATTCTTTATACCAATTGCTTCATATTCTATTAATTAAACCAAACAAGCAATAAGACTCCTAATTCAGGTGATAGCAAGGAAAGGTGTTTGTTTCAATCTCACGAACTGCTTTTTCGCAATAAACAACAGCGGTAATTGTTTATTTCCTATCGTACTTCGACGAAGCGTGAGTAATTCATAGTCATACCAACAGTGTTTATAAGTAGTTGCATGAGGTGTTAGACTCCTTATGGAGTTACACTGTCTGATGAGGTGAGATAGCGGAACAGTTAAGGTGTTGGGCTGCCAAGTGAAAGGTTATGAGTTCAAACCTTGTGTGGTGATTAATATTTTCTTTATTTAAAAACAATATTGGAGTGGCTTACTTCACGAATTTTATTCGTTTGAACGAAATTTCTAGTGCTTTGCCTCTTCATTAACTTTTTCGCTGCTGCAGACACGTGCTCCCCGCATTCCGCGCTGTGTGAGATTTTGTCATCACTGCACTTCTCGCCTGTGCAGACACATGGTGTTCCCACTGCTTTGACACACTTATCATTCGATTTCCAAAAACTATTTGGCCAAAAAATTTGATTTTTACACGTCTTCTTGACTGATACCTTCCCCCCATAAATGACTTAATTTTGTTTTGATGTGCAGCATTAAATGTAGTAAACCATTGCACGAAATT
The DNA here is from genome assembly GCF_023864345.2 of Schistocerca serialis cubense. NCBI lineage: Eukaryota > Metazoa > Arthropoda > Insecta > Orthoptera > Acrididae > Schistocerca > Schistocerca serialis. Next base: position 312,277,708 of record NC_064640.1, read on the forward strand.
TTGAAGAGTTTGCAGAGGTAAAAGTCCATAGCGTATACTTTCCGCATGGTCGATTTTAGTTGCCACAATGTTGAGAATGAAATGTGAACAAGATACCTAAATTTCATATAATATTTACTGTATAACAATATCTCATTTAATTTAAGTACCACATAGGTGTCGTATGTAATATTGAGAAATATTCCGTCTTTCGCGACTGTAATAAAAGTTTTATTTACACACGGCGCGTTTGGCTTTATTTTAAAGCACTTCCATCGGTGAAAGGTATGGCACATACACAATGGTATTCATGTTCTATTTCTTGTTTTTGTTCCACAGTCGCAGTTTTACCAATGGTATTGAAATATATCCCTCTTCTGCAACTGTAATAAGCGACTTATTTAGACCAGACGCGTTTCTCTCTTTTGAAGCATCATGTATTTTGAGTCCTCCATTGCCAAGTCACCTTTCGTAGTTTTGTGCTGCGGTAGCACAATATTCAACGTTTGTGTTGGCTCATCAGTGTTTTAGCAAATAAATGCTGTTTGTATGTGCCACACACAAAATTATATTTGACATAGCTCTGAGCACTTCACTGACAGACGGTATATTCAAGTCCTAATGTTTTTGTAAGTCCACAGTTTTGTTTAATGTATTTTGTCTACTTCCTTTTGATTGATTGAAGTGCTTTAAAATAAAGCCAAACGTGCCCAGTGTAAGTAAAACTTTTGTTACAGTCGCGAAAGGTGGAATATTTCTCAATATTACATACGACACTTATGTGGTACTTAAATTAAATGAAATATGTAGGTATCTTGTCCACATTTCATTCTCAACATTGTGGCAACTAAAATCGACCATCCGGAAAGTATACTCTATGGATTTTTACCTCTGCAAACTCTTCAAAATTTCGTGCAATGGTTTACTATATTTAATGCTGCATAATAACTGCGTTGAACATCGAAACAAAATTAAGTCATTTATGGGGGGAAGGTATCAGTCAAGAAGGTAGGTAAAAATCTAATTTTTGAGCCAAATAGTTTTTGTGGAATCGAATGATAAAAGAGTGTCAAAGCAGTCGGAACACAATGTGTCTGCACAGGCGAGCAGTGCAGTGACAAAATCGCTCACAGCGCGGAATGCAGGGAGCACGTCTTTGTAGCAGCGAAGGGTTAATGCGGCCGTGGTGGCTTTACTTCACGAACTGCTCGCTCCCCCCTAAACGTAAGCTTGCGAACTATGCTATACTATGGCGCTGCTTCTATTGGCGCGTGCGTCGTGTGCAACTGGCAACGATCTCCCGCGTCTAGGCGGGCATGCGCGAGCCGCCAAGATAAAAGAATTGAACTATAGTGGCAGCAGACGACTGACGCGAGTGCATTTGCTAACAGCACGGCATAGTCTGCAGCGCCTCTCCTCGGCTCGCGACCGTATCAGTTGGATCCTAGACGACTGGCCGGATGAGTTCCAGTTTTGGCCGGTAAAAGCTGATGGTAGGGTTCGAGGGGCGCAGACCCCACGAAGCCATGGATCCAAGTTGTCAGCAAGACGCTGTGCAAGCTGGCGGTGGCTCCATAATGGTATGGGCTTTGTGTACATGGAATGGAATGGGTTCTCTGTTCCAAGTGAACCGATCACTGACTGGAAATGGTGGTTTTCGGCTACTTGGACACCATTTGCAGCCATTCACGGACTTCATTTTTTCACACAACAATTGAATTTTTATGGATGACAATGTGCCATGCCACCGGGCCACTATTGTTTGCAATTCGTTTGGAGAACATTCTGGACAATTCGAGCCAATGATTTGGTCACACCGATCGCCCTACAGGAATCCCAGCGAACATTTATGGGATATAATCGAGAGGTTAGTTCATGCACAAAATACTGCACTGGCAATTATGGATGACTATAGAGCCAGCATTTCTCATGATTTTGCAGGGGACTTCCAAAGACTTGTTGAGTCCATGCCACGGTGAGTTGCTGCATTGCTCCGACACGATATTATGATATATCCCATGACTTTTGTCAACTCAGTGTCATTTGAGATTTTAAATCAAAACTTATCTGTGTCCCAATTCAGCCTACAAGGTTTGTGCGACAACGCTGTGCTTGGCGGTAATGTAATTAGACTGTGCCACGAGTCTGTATTAACTGTCGTTGTTGGCTACGATGCCAGTGTCTGGGCGCAGATGTTACGACTGGCCAGATTCTGCTACGGTGCTGTAAAGCCTATAGCACCACGTCTCCAGACATTCATGGGCGCATGTCCTCTGGACCTTCAAATACAAAAAATGGCTGCCATCTACTGACTGAAGGAATAAACTATTTGAAAAAATACACGAAATTCTTTGGGAACCGGCAACAAATCCGTTCCTAACACAAAATTTAATATTTGCACACTGGTAGCAGAGATGGAATTTCTCAGGGACATAAAGGCAAAAATTTCTATTTATTCCTGATGTAAACGAAAGCTGATACATTTCGAGCCACATACGGACTGGTTTACTACCATTCCGCAGATGGGCCATATTCGACATATCTGAACAGAACTGGTAATAGGAAAACCACCAGCAGTGACTGTCACGAAGTCGGTACATCAGATCATGACCTATGGGACTCTCCTCTAGTTGTAGGTATAGCGAGGACTGCTAGGCAGGCTTTAAGAGATAAAACTATTTATTACACAATTAAAGTAAACGAGGACTTTAACATTTTAAATATATTGCTGGACCCGACGGGGTGACCGATATGTTAAGGAACTTAGGAACTAAACCCATTCCGATGTTAGCAAATTGTGTGTGTGTCCATCTCAGACAACGGTAGACATAGTGAAGCTACAAAAGACGATGCACTATTTAACTGTTCTCCGAAAGTCAGTGACTCCAGTACTGTCATATTTAGTCGTAGTAGAAGTACTAGTATTAGTGTTAGTATGAGGGCGTACTGAGAAGCAATACCTCCGAGGCCGGCCGTGGTGGCCGAGAGGTTCTAGGCGCTACAGTCTGGAACCGCGCGACCGCTACGGTCGCAGGTTCGAATTCTGCCTCGGGCATGGATGTGTGTGATGTCCTTAGGTTAGTTAGGTTTAAGTAGTTCTAAGTTCTAGGGGACTGATGACCTCAGAAGTTAAGTCCCGTAGTGCTCAGAGCCATTTGAATACCTCCGAATTTTTTGTGTGAAAACTCTTAAAGATTTTTTTAAAGAAAATAAACGTTATTAACATTCTACATTTTCATTCTTCGTGTCTACATATTTATTTCTCAACGTACTAACTCTGGCGACGAACACGCGTTACCCAAAGAGAGACCAGATTTGTTGATACTGTCACTGTAGAATGTCTGACTTTGTTGACGAAGCCGCAACCTCGCCTCTGTTTGCACCGCTTCGGCAGTTCTAGGCGCTTCAGTCCGGAACCACGCGGCTGCTCCGGTCGCAGGTTCGAATCCTGCCTCGGGCATGGATGTGTGTGATGTCCTTAGGTTAGTTAGGTTCGAATAGTTCTAAGTCTGGGGGACTGATGACCTCAGATGTTAAGTCCCATAGTGCTTAGAGCTATTTTTGAACCGCTTCGTCACTGTGAAAGTGAAATCCTGGAAGAAGATGAAAATCGGATGGGGGCAAATCGGGACTGTATCGAAGATAACTGATGACAGCGAACCCAAGGCGTCGGATTGTTGCAGATGTCGCAGCGCTCGCATATAGTCTGGCAGTGTCACCCTGAAGGAGAGGGTACTCCATGTGTGGACGAACTCCTTGAAGTCGTGCATTCAGTTTTCTGAGGGTCTTGCAGTGCCCTGCACAGTTTATAGTGATCCCTTTTCACATGAATTCCAAATTCACCACACCTCGAACATCCTAGAACACTACCAGCATAACTTTGCCTGCTGATGGCATTGTCTTGCACTTTTCTGGCCGAATTCCAGTGCTCGTCTCTTGTTACCGGGATCTAAACGGTGAATCCAGCTTTCATCACCTGTGACAATGTTGTTAGGGAACTCATCACCCTCAAAAAGCAAAAGAAATTATTGACAGATGTCCAGTCTCCTCTGTTTCAATTGGAGGCACGTTTTCTGCTATTAGAAATTCTATTAAAGCACACTGTTTCTAACGAATCGATATAATTACATTACACACCGCCGTGTTGTTGTTGTTGTTTTCGTCTTTAGTCAGAGACTGGTTTGATGCAGCTCTCCATGCTACTCTATCCTGTGCAAGCTTCTTCATCTCCCAGTACTTACTGCAATCTACATCCTTCTGTATCTGCTTAGTGTATTTATCTCTTGGTCTCCCTCTACGATTTTTACCCTCCATGCTGCCCTCCAATGCTAAATTTGTGATCCCTTGATGACTCAGAACATGTCCTACCAACCGGTCCCTTCTTCTTGTCAAGTTGTGCCACATACTCCTCTTCTCCCCAATTCTATTCAGTACCTCATCATTAGATATGTGATCTACCCATCTAATCTTCAGCATTCTTCTGTAGCACCACATTTCGAAAGCTTCTATTCTCTTCTTGTCCAAAGTATTTATCGTCCATGTTTCACTTCCGTACATGCCTACACTCCATACAAATACTTTCAGAAACGACTTCCTGACACTTAAATCTATACTCGATGTTAACAAATTTCTCTTCTTCACAAACGCTGTCCTTGCCATTGCCAGTCTACATTTTATATCCTCTCTACTTCGACCATAATCAGTTATTTTGCTCCCCAAATAGCAAAACTCATTTACTACTTTAAGTGTCTCATTTCCTAATCTAATTCCCTCAGCATCACCCGACTTAATTCGACTACATTCCATTATCCTCGTTTTGCTTTTGTTGATGTTCATCTTATATCCTCCTTTCAAGACTGTCCATTCCGTTCAACTGCTCTTCCAAGTCCTTTGCTGTCTCTGACAGAATTACAATGTCATCGGCGAACCTTAAAGTTTTTATTTCTTCTTCATGGATTTTAATACCTTCTCCGAATTTTTCTTTTGTTTCCTTCATTGCTTGCTCCATATACAGATTGAATAACATCGGGGAGAGGTTACAACCCTGTCTCACTCCCTTCCCAACCACTGCTTCCCTTTCATGCCCCTCGACTCTTATAACTGCCATATGGTTTCTGTACAAATTGTAAATAGCCTTTCGCTCCCTGTATTTTACCCCTGCCACCTTTAGAATTTGAAAGAGAGTATTCCAGTATGCCGCCGTGTTATACGCTACAAATCGGAGCTCTCTAGCGACAGTGGGTTGCAACTTGAGTTAGCAAAGCAGGAATGTCGAGAGAGCAATATAAAACAAAACTCCGTCCGCACAGGCCTTGGAAGGCCTAACGGTACCGACCTATCGCCTTGGCATCCTCAACCGATGTCGCTACTGGGTGGATATGAAGGGGCGTGTGGTCAGCAGATCGCTCTCCTTGCCGCTGTCAGTTTTCTTGACCGCAGCCGCTACTTCTCAATGAAGTAGCTCCTCGGTTGGCCTCGCAAGATTTGAGTACACCCAGTTTACTGACAGCGCACGACAGACACGGACGGTCACCTTTAAAAGTGCTAGCCAAGCCCGACAGCGCTTAAATTCGGTGATCTGATGGGAACCGGCGTTACCACTGTTGCAAGGCCATTGGTGGCCGAGTAAAATGAATGAAATTTAATACCTCGTCCGATACTGATAACACAACAAAAAATTCGAAGGCATTATTTTTTCAGCGCACCCTCCTGTTAGTAACATAACATGCAGTAGTGGTAATTGCTGAAGCAAAATCAAGGTGGAGGTAATAGTAATAGGAAAATTATATGGGTTATATAGTCTGTTATTGTAGCGTATGGTGTTGTAACAGTACTAATAGCAATAGGTATAAAGGTGACTATGAAATTAATCAAGATAATTTGAAATAATGGAAACCAATGGCTCTTTTTCCGTCACAGTAAAGGAAGACCCGACTTGGGGTGGAAAAGATGCCATAGGAAAACTGTATGCAGAGTTGGGTATAGACAGCCATCTCAAAAATTCAGAATCAAACATTAGCAATTGACGTTTTTTTTTTAGAGGGCTCTCGGGTGTCCATCCGGATGCGATCGCTGATGTCCCACGATTTTCGGCGAAAAATTCATCAGGTGGTTCTGATGGAATGATCTGTCTGCTCATTGTCGGTGTTATTTATGTCCGTCAGTCAGGCATAAATAACACCGACAATGAGCAGACAGACCATTCCATATTAGACTTCAACGATCGCATCCGGCTGGGCACCCGATAGCCCTGGAAACAACACATACGCCGGGAAAGCCTCCGATCACTTATTAACAATTGTCATCTTTGGAATCCAAGTGAGATACTCTGTATATGCACTGATTTACAATCTTTGATCCTTCAAACATTTCCCAGCAACACTTATTTCTCTTTGTACCTGACAGCCGAAAAACAGCCTGTAAAATAATAAATACTGTAGAATATCGCACGATTTCGTGTTTTTTTCCATTCATAATACTTCCTTTGTTATACAATATGTTTCGAGCCCTGTCATCTGTTGGGGTTACAGTTACAAAACACTTCTACTTTGGTTCTGCCGGTAGATCTGTTCTACTTTCCTGGCGTCAGAGAAGTTGTCCTGCATAGCTTCCTGCACTAGCACTCAGATGAAATCAATGCTAGTCCAAAAAAAAGTATGTAGGAAAGATTCTCTGAAAAGTGGAAACTAGGAAAGAGGTCCGCGCTGAACTTAAATTGTGAAGGTGGATGTTTCTGGATAACAGTGCTGCCTATCAAAGATGTAGATCTTGGTTCATGGTCCGACTCGACACTCAGTTTTAATCTGCCTGGAAGTTGCAATACCATCATGTTATTTGCATGAAGAGATTGTGAGACACCAAGAACATCGATAATAAATGGTAGGTCTAGACAGCAGCTGTCGTGATTCAGATTACCATCCCGGGATTTCAACATTCTTGTTTCAATCACTGGAAGTTTTAACTTCTTTATTCCCAGGAAACTCAATCTATATTACATTTATTACCTACAAAACTTCATTTTAGATTCATGCGCTTAGAAACGGAAAATTATTTTCCCGTGTTTTACTTGTTCCTACAGTCATGGACTGTGCGGCTGGTCCCAGGGGAGGTTCGAGTCCTCCCTCGGGCGTGTGTGTGTGTGTGTGTGTGTGTGTGTGTGTCCTTTGGACAGTTTAGGTTAAGAAGTGTGTAAGCTTATGGACTGATGACCTTAGCAGTTAAGTCCCATAAGATTTCGCACACACTTGTTCCTAACAATCAGTGCATATGTTTCTGGGGAGAGGGAAGGGAGAAGGAAACAGAGAGGAAGGAGGGAGATGATTAAACTAGTTTGACTGATGAACACATTGATGAGCCCAAGGCTATATGGTTTTCAACTAATAAGATTCAGTATAATAATTTAACGATCTTTCTGAAAAGCCGTTAAGCTGACAAATATATTTTTCACAAATGGAGATAAATTTCGTTCCGCGAAACTTTGCAGATGTGTAATGTTAGCCTGTAACGCAAAATTATAAACAGTGTGTATTAAAGTTGAAGGTGCTCTAGTCCAATACAGTGTGTGTGTGGGCGACAGCTGCTTCTGAGGTTTGCTCATTTTCACGTGGTTCGTGTTTACGACTGTAATAAAAGAAGTTGTGAACACACTGTAGGCACCTGCACCCGCATGTGACCTTGCCCGGCCTATCACGACAAAATGGTGTTTGCAAAGAAAAGATAAGAAAACTGCCTGAAGAGAACTATATGTAGCATGTTGCAAACTGCACAACGACGCTTAATGTCCGCATTAGTTCGTCAAGTTTTCGTCTTTCTACTTACTAAGTCAACTTTTCCTACGCACACACATTTGCGTGACACGCACTGTTTATCTACTGTAACAGCATTGACTATCCGAAATTACAACTGAAATTCTGTGACAAGGCCACGACTGAAACTTGGAAGTACAAGTTTTCGTTAGCAGTCGCCTTACCACTATACTATCATAACCCTTCTACTGCTTACTTAAACGTTTGTCACTCAATGTTATGTAAAAGCTTTTGTGAAGTGTGATTTTTGTGTAAGAATCAAATGCCATGAATGTCTGCATTGTATCTTTATTTGAATTGATCGTTATTTCCAGAGCCCTTGCATTATGCAGTTAGTATATTGGTACACTATGAACTCTTCGCCACACAACGTAAGGCTGCATGGTGAGTTGTGATGTGTAGAGAGCTCTAGTACAGTTCTGAAGAATGTCGGATTTAAAGCCACCAAGAGCTGTAGACGAAATAAATGTTTGTCCATTATCAGTTTCGATATACCAATCGTCACTAGTTCATAAAATTATTTACATCTGCCTGTATGGTATCGTTCTTAGTGTGGCGTCAATAAAACTAGAATAAAAACTATACTGCGCCACTGAAACTGGCCGCAATAGCGAAAAAGACATTGATACAGTTATATAAACGCAGTCTGTATTTAGATGGAGTGCACTCTGCACACTTTTATTGACGCTACAGAACAATATCGTACAGACTGCTGTAAATAATTGTACGCTACGTGACGATCGGTTGATTGACACTGGTAGTAATAAGGAATTATTTCGTCAGCAGCTCTTGGTTTGTCTTTCTTCAAATATTTACGAGTTGTGTGTCATCGCCTGCGTAAAATATAGTAGTATTTTGGCTGGATTAGTGGTCGAGGTTCGTAATAGTACTGGCACACCAACAGTTGAAGGTTATACACAATTTTTATAAATTGTTATTTTTGCACAATATTTTTGCTAGAAATAAATTCAATCAACGGTGTTCTCCGACACATCACTTATCATCAGTGCTTCCAGCACCATGATAATGTGTTATCGTTAAATGACCGTCAACGAAAAAGTCATTAGATATGAAACTTGTGTGCGGATTGGAGGAAGTTGGGCTAGGAAATCGATAACGTCGCTTTCAAAAGATTCCTCTTAACATTCGACGATCGCGAATCTGAATCGGGTTGGTCCGACGGGATCTGAGCTCTGCTTCTTTTCAGTGCTGGTGCATTGTCTCCCTCGGACTTCGTTTTCTTACTCGCTGACGGCCGTAGACTTTGCAACATTCTGTTACACGCATGTATTTCACAGAATAATCTAAACGAATCGTATACAAAAATTGCCCACGTGCAAGTAGGACTGGAGCAGTTAGGGTTTCGTGCAACTTAATTAGTATGTAAACAGAGAATTCATGAGTTTTGGCTATGACTTTTTCGTATTATCGACATTAATTCCTGCAGGATATCGGTCCCAGCGCTTCCGAGACGTTTTAATTTCAAGTTTGAAGTCAGATAGCAAATGACAATTGGAATATTTTTTCGTGTGATACAATTACAAACACAATTTTGTGTATAAAATGCATGTTTGACCATGAGCTGCTTTTATTTTAAACCAAAGTGTCAACCGGTTTCAGTCTTGGGCCATCTTCACGGATAAAGGTTAAATTGGTTTAAGCCACCACGTTACATTTTTAATTACTTAAATAATATGTACAGCATGTCATGACTATCAATATACGACACAGGACTTTTAGAAGCAAACTTACTAATAATTTACACAGAGCAGTACTGTTCCGTGTACATTTAGTATGTTTGCTTCTAAAAATCCTGTGTCGTATATTGGCATTCATGACATGCTCTACACATTATTTAAGTAATCACAAATGTAATGTGATGGCTTAAACCATTTTAACCCTTATCCGTGAAGATGGTCCAAGACTGAAACCAGTTTATATTTGAGTTTAAAATAAAAGCAACTGATGGTCAAACATGCATTTTATACGTTACTTGACGGCAGTTGATAGTCACCTTCCAAAAATGTTCATAGCAATAGTCTGAATTTTTTCCGTTACTTGTACAATGAAACCTTTCTTCTTGCCATATTCCATGATTATACGTCAACGGGACGTACCCTATAGGTTTTGACGAGTGAGTTTGCGAGTATCAAAATAGGTCACCCAAAAGGCCGTATTCTTTGATTGTACATACTGAGAAGCTAATGTTTATTACACCGCCAAAGGACCATAGACCTTAGTACGTGACATACATTTCAAACTGATACGTCTATCCTATCCTGAGAAAAAAGGGTCTAAACTGACGGACGGGCAGATAGTCTTATAACAAGTGACAATTTTTTTTTCGTGTGATACAATTATAAATTAACACTTTTCAGATTTTTTTGCTTTAGTTTTAGTGTGAAACCTTGCTTCTTGACCAATTTCATGATTCTAGGTCTACGGTAAGTATCCTGTAGGTTTTGATGAGTGAGTTTGCGACTATTAAAATATATGACATAAATGGCCGTGTCTCTTGACTGCATTGACTGAAAAAGTGTACTTTTTAACGTCACAAAGGGACCATAGACCTTAATATGTGACAAATTTCGACTTCATACGTGTATCCGTTCCTGAGATAAATAGTTCTGAACAGTCGGACGGACAGACAGAGGGTCAATGAAGTGATCCTAGAAGGGTTCCGTTTCTACCGATTCAGGTACGGAATCCTAAAACACGCCTGAACACTTTAGTATAAATTCGGTAATATTAGTTACACAGAAACGTAGTAGTAAAACTCTCGGTCAGGTAAGAGGAAAACTAGAATCGAACGCATAGGTAGACGTCACAGTGTTTACTAACAAGCTATTGGTATCATGTTGTGAATAGTTCACACGGTAACATCGATAAACCCACAAAATCCTCTGTTAACCATCATTATTTACACATTTGTAATTACCAGCCTCTGTACACTAAAGTACTTAAAACATGGCTTTTCTTAACAAATCCCTCACACAACAGAAGTAGTGTCCTAGAGAGCACTTTGATTCCTGTCCTTGCTAAGGTTTCCAGCATACAAAAAAACCTGGATTAACTGACGTTCGACACATATTTAGCTCTGACCCATATAAGTTTTTCAAAAGAGTCGTGATAGAGATGTTAGGCTAGGGAACTAAAGAGTGCCACAGTCAGTTGCTAACTGTCTTTCGGGAAGTATAAAAATACGAAAACGAATGCACAGACCAAGAGGTCGAGCGCCGTTGTATTTACCGTAATGAAGCAAAAAAAGGAATAATTCGAAAAGCGTCGAGCAACTGCTACGCCGTTTGGAGATGACGCGCGAGGATTCACGAGGGCGTGAAATGCAATTGGAAAGTGGAAGCGCCTTTGCTACTCACTACAGGTTGCCGCGAGACGCCGGCGCCGCCTCCCTGGAGGCGGCGCCGCTCTGTGGGCGCCGCAGGGGGAGCAGCCCGAGGACGCCCCCGCGTCGGGGCGCCGGGCCCTGCCGGCGTCGGCGTCTGTGTGGTCGTGGCCTGGCGACAGCGGCGGCCGCGCGCATCCTTGGCGAGGCAGAACGGCAGCGGGCAGCAGCGCGGCATTGCTCACACTGCCGCCTCGCGGCTCGCCCAATTCCTAACTGCTCAATGCTCGCTATTGGCCAAATACTGCATAGTGTGGTCGAGCATTCCGTGACGCGCATTTATGACACTCGGAGTGCGAGCGCACTCTCGGCTAACACGAAACCCTGCTCGCACTTCAGCACGAAGTCCGTAGTACACTGAAGTTACTAAGCGGTCGGACATTGCACGCGCGTTCTCGGTGAACACGAAACTCTGCCTGCACTCCAGCAGGAAGTCCACATTACACTGAAGTTACTAGCAGGTCCCACGTTGGCATTGCTTTCCCCCGCCACCATCTTTCATATCTGGAAAGCCTTGCTCTTATCCTCCTGAGTCCTTTTGTAGCATGCGAGCTAAGTACGACTTTTGTTTTCTAGCTCAGTAAACAAAATAAACTCGTTATGCCTGATTGCAGCACATACTTTCAACCGTGCGCCTTCTGTGCATCGCTTGTCTTCGTTCCTGCATGTTATCAGCAGGTGAAAGTGAAGAAAGCGGTTTATCACTTTGTCAACATACTTCGAGAAATAAAGGTAATTTGTTGTCTTTTTTAGTAATTTTGGACTAGAATATACTGCAATATGCTAATACAATCTAAATTACCGAATAAGTAATTGCTTATTTCATCACGACTATCTTTTTTCTTTTGCCTTTCATCCTGTACCTATACGGGGACGGCATGGCTATCCCTCGAGCAGGAGCATGTCCCACGTTGTACAGATGTCAAGAATAGCTGTTTTTATGTTATCAAGGTACACATGTAAGAGTAAAATCGCAATTTGCTCTTAGTTTAGTTAAACAAAGATCATATAAACTTATATTATATGAGCTAATTCACTGTGTAATGGAACAACAATAAGCCGGCCGCGGTGGCCGTGCGGTTCTAGGCACTTCAGTCCGGAACCGCGGGACTGCTGCGGTCGCAGGTTCGAATCCTGCCTCGGGCATGGATGTGTGTGATGTCCTTAGGTTAGTTAGGTTTAAGTAGTTCTAAGTTCTAGGGGACTGATGACCTAAGATGCTAAGTCCCATAGTGCTCAGAGCCATTTGAACCATTTGAACAATAATAAACTTTCATTGTCACTCGGTTGCCGCGTACAAGGGTTATCTCACAGTAATGACCCACTCGAAGCATTAAACGGCACAGTTGCGCGAGATTCCTGCCAAACGCTTATTCAGTTACTAATTATCTCGTAGACATCTACCGCATTGTGGACTTGTGCTGCTAGCTCGGAATCTGGAGCATTTTCTTGAGGGATCATAAATTTTTTTTCCCCACCTAGCTCCTCGCATTCGGGAGGACAACAGTTCAATCCCGCGTCCGGCCATCCTGATTTAGGTTTTACGTGATTTCCCTAAAATCGCTCCAGGCAAATGCCGAGATGGTTCCTTTGAAAGGGCACGGCCGACTTCCTTCCCCGTCCTTCCCTAATCCAATGAGACCGATGACCTCGCTGTCTGATCTCCTACCCCAAACAACCCAACCCACCTAGCTTGCTGTTCATTTTACATTACTGCGGCTCAATTGGACGTATGGCAACACAACTTTTCACTGTATTAGATGAAGCAATAATGAATGAATTGGTATGGGCTCACAATTGTAAAACAACAATTGGACGATACAAGAAAATGTTAAATGAGGTTGGCGCATTTTATACATAGGCGTCCCCGCTCGAGGGTTGTTATTCGGGTTTGGCATTGGTAAGGCCTCTACACACGCACCAAAACGACCGATCGATAGACAGATTGGACGTCTCTAGGTGTTTTGACTGAGCGACCAACTGATTTTCCTTACGGGGCTGTAAGGCGGGTAGGACTACAAGACAGCTGAAAACGGCCCCTCCCTCCCCCCTCCCCCCTCCCCCCTTCCCCCTTCTCTCTCTCTCTCTCTCTCTCTCTCTCTCTCTCTCTCTCTCTCTCTCTCTCTCTCTCTAGGTTGCAACCGGCCGACAAGAGTTCGTCTTTTGTCACTGCGCGAGGGATTAAATACTGTTCTTAAATGAGAGGGTGCGAGGTGTACGAAACTTTAAGAACAGAGTTTCTGCAGAAATTTAAAAACTCCGTATGTTTCTGTGACACGTCGTGCGAGGGGTACAGCAATACTGATGCAAGAAATGAACTTTTTCATTTTTTGACGAATGTATAATGGTTTCGTGTGTGGGGGGGGTGGGGGTTGAGAGAGAGAGAGAGAGAGAGAGAGAGAGAGAGAGAGAGAGAGAGAGAAAGAATAAAAGTCCGTCGATCTTCTGTATTCCTATTTTAAGGCTTTAGTTCCGATACTTATCGGAAATGAAATCTAAAAACCGAAATGGATGCTAATTCATAAAATACACTTGCTTCATTGTTGTAAGTAGAGACCGGGTTATATGCATCATAGAAACCCTAAAATATGCATGAAAAATGCTTAAAATGCATGAAAAGTCGAAATATGCAAGATCAAATAATAAAGAAACATGGCAGTTACGGCGTACATTATATATCAAAGTCGAACATGTACATATCAATTACGAGGAAGACAGCCGGCTACGCGAAAAATCGGTACATTTAGAACGCTGATTCATTTTCCGAATACTTGCTGGTAGAGGTTCGGAAGGGGGTGTTTCTGGGATTATTTTCTAAAAATTTGCAAAATGAGTACGCATACCGTGTTTCAAGAATTGTTCCTTCTTTGCTACTGTTGTCGGTAGCAAACCGATGCGATGCGAGTGAGTCGCAGCGAGACAATCGATATGTACAGGACCAACTTCGGGATACATAGCACGCAGAGGGGCACGCTCAAAAACTCCGTAATATTTTATTTTTAAAAAAGTACAATCATGAATTTTTTTGAACAGCGTTAACTCTTAATTAATACTGTTGGACCAAAGCATCATTTACGATTTTGTTTACATTTCTCTACTATTGTAAACATAAACGACCAAGTACTGTTCCAAACGTTCGGTAGTAAGATAGTGTCTTCGAGCATTCAAAACATTTTTATAATCAGAAAAGGACTGTTCTCCGTCAACTGAGGTAACTGGGCAGTATTTGAATTTCGGCGCTATATTGGCACTTATTGTTTCTGGTAAAAGTTCACCCGTCCCATTAATAAAACTATCAATCTGGCACAAGGGTTCAAAGCCTGGATTATTGTTTAAAATGTTTTCAACCTTTTCTTTAAGTTTTCTTGGGAATACCTTCGGCAGTGAAAAGTTCACCAGTATAATTTCCTTCATTAACTGAATGGATTCGTTCAACGCCAAACTATGTGTTTCAAGCTTTTTAATAGTCGCAGGTATATGGGAAAAATAGGTGCTAACCACAGCAAAGTCTTTTTTAATACCGGAATCATTAAAAGCTTCCTTGCACTGGCAAACTGCCAAAGCCTCTGCACCACTGAATTCGCTTACTACTCTTCTAATGGCCTCGAAATTTTCATTGTAAAACAACACAGCTTCGACCCACGTACCCCAACGAATTACCACTGCTTCGGGAGGTAAAAGCACATTTGTTAGTTTTTCTTTGAAGGTCTTGATGTGAGCAGGAGCCTTGATAAACACTTTCTTTGTGGATGAAATCAGTTTATTTACAATCACAAACATGTAACGTACTTCTTCAGCAGGGCGATTTCTCCATGAGCAAAGCACGTCACATGAATCAAATTGGGATTATTTAATACCAATTTGATTCATGTGACGGCTTTTCCTGCTTTGATTATATAGGGAGCAGCATCTGAAATAAACACAAACTCTCTTTCATCTGTAGAAGATTCTGGGAATATTTTTCTAATAGCCTCATTCACGAATCTGGCGATCGTACAATGATTAACTTTTTCAAGTTTTTTGCAGGCCGCTAAGTAGGAAGGAGAAGGCTCTTCTTTTAAAACACCAACAATTAAATTTGCAATTTAACGGCCACAAGTGTCTGTAGTTTCGTCAAATGAAATCCAGATAATGCTGTCCTTGAGTTCATTGCGAATTTCTGCCAGAACATTTACGTTAATTGTCGGTATGTAATTTTTACGCAATATTGATTCATCTGATATACTTTGATTTAAGCAATACTTGCGCAGGATCATTTGTGGATAGATTTTGTAAGCTTATGAAGAGGAATATCGCTTGCAATGAATGCTTCACATAGATCCATGATAAATTGACTTTTCTGGTTACCTTTGGACAAATCCCTGCTACTAAAACTTGCTGTTGTCAGAAGTTGTTGTCGTGGTCCTTTCTTCTGCATTCCTGCGATATGAAGACTTGTCTTGACATGCTGGTGTATTTGACACTTCTTTTTGCACGAAACATTTTTCTCGCAAATTCGACAATATAGCACGATTTCGTCATATGCAAATGTTCCAGAATGCTCAGCTATCCACGAAACGTTTGTTTTTTCGGGCGGCATAGCACACAACACGTTACATACTACACGTCGTAAACACGTTTAACTGTGTACAAGTAAATAGAAAGCTAAATTGAAACAATGAACGTGCGACTGAAAGCTTGCGTAGTTGTAATTGTTGCCGACGCGTACTGTATGACAGCGGAGGGGATTAACCGGGGGCGCGGGCGCAGGAGCATTGACTCTGCCTGTTCCTGTTCCTCTTCTGTAATGACTTCGCTAGGCAATGGCCTCTTGGTTAGCGACTGCACGCAGTTCTAGGTCGCGGTCAGTCTGTGAGACATCAAAACTAGAAGGAGCTAGAGACCGCCCGTCTAAATTTTTAAAGCATTGTAAACACAGATGATGATGATGATTGTTTTGTGGGGCGCACAACTACGCGGTCATTAGCGCCCGTACGAATTCCCATTTTCTAAACAGTTCAAGCGAGCCACTGTCACGAATGTTGTTGTTGTTGTTGTTGTTGTTGTTGATGATGATGATGATGATGATGATGATGATAACAGAAATAAGCAGTCCCCGTGCAGAGAAAATCCCCAACCCAGCCGGGAATCGAACGCGGGACCCCGTGTTCCAGAGGCAGCAATGCTAGTCACTAGACCACGAGCTGCGGATGTAAACATTGAGCGAAAATATGCATGTCACCACTTTCTAGTTAAAATATGCAATAACCTGTGAAAAGGAGCTAAATATCCAAATGCATATAATCCGGTCTCTAGTTATAAATGTTAAAAAGTGCGGCCTATATTTAAGCCGTCTGCTATTAAAAGCAAAATGTAAGACATTTTCTCCTTTTCTTCAGTTCTAACAGTTCCTAAATGCTTCATTTCTCACGTATCTGTTGCATTTATTAGATAATTTGCGCCATCACGATGTGTAGTCTTCTTCGAATATGAAATGAGGTTCTTAAACTTGCAGGTCATCTTGTATGCTACATACATACACAAATAAATTAATAAACTTTACATGAACATATTTTGTTATATTTAATTTGCTTCACCATTACGTATTTCCTCAGTCAATTATAAATCACGTTGCAGGCTTTCTAAATCACTTTAGTTAATAAATGAGGGGATACAGCAGCACTGAATCTGAGGTACTCTTAACTACTTCCAGTGGCTAGAAATCGTTATGTGGCTAACAGCTTCTTCTCGCAGCTTACAACCTCTCTCATGACTCTGTGCTTTTTCGTTAAGAATGGTTTGATGATGTTCAACAGCTCCTAAATGCATGATGCAGCCATTCTTATATAATTACGGAAATCATTGGCTGCCAGCTGCTTAAGTAAAGGAACGTGGGTGAACTTCTTTCCTTGCATCAGCGACTTCCTTATCCACGGTTTCTCTTGGCGCTTCTGTAGCCTTATCTACAAAAGAGCCAAGGTAGACCTCCGTTTTTGTTTCGGTGTAGAACTAACCGGGAGAACATAAACTGAATGAACGTAAGATAAACAAATCACAACAACACTGCGGCGGTCGGGACGTATGTAAGCTACCACGGTATTTGTCGGTCTGTCTGTCTGTCTGTCGATCGATCGGCCGATAAACTGGTGCCTCGTGCGTGTGTAGGGGCCTTTAATGTTAGAAGTTGAGCGGATGCTCTTTCTGTCGTCCCCATCCCCCTTCCGATCATCCCCCGGAACGGAATTTGTGCAATCGAGTGAGAGTTCAGAAACGGGCTGAATATACTCGCTTTACACTCGACAGCGAGTCCTGTGAAGTCATCTCCGAACTCGCCCTCTCCGTGTCCTCGTAGACTCGACCCATGAGTCTCCGTCCCTGGCCACTTATCACTTGCGTCTACTGGGTACAACTGGACCCGACTCGTTGAGTAAGGAGAGCGAGTACACGAGTTCGCAAGTATAACCGCGGACTCGTGACAATCCGGCTACATACGCACCTGTTTTCAAAGAAATTTTCGCTATCAAACCGTAAATTACTATTCATATATTTCACACAGTCATCATTTCGACATTATAGTCATTCTCATGTGCAAGCTGAAACGTCACAAAATGTGCGAATTGCCTAAATGACAGAAGCAAGTTGTGTACCAATAATAATACGACTGATCGGTTAGCATATCTCTTTTGGAGACTGCTGTAAATTTACGTTAATATTTAATATCTATTCAGCGAACGTCTAAGAATTGCACTGACATATACACACTTTCGAGGCGTTAACGAGAGTGTAACTACAGTACCAGAAAACATGACATGAGGATGAAGTGCAGTCTGTTCGATTAATTATTTTCATAAATTACAGAACTGTCAGTCCATAAACACAAGGTACCATGTCCAAACGAATACATAAATAGCGCATCTTTTTTTCTGCAGGGGTATAACAGCGACGTTGCTCTGTGCCCAGTTTTAGTTTGACGCAGCACATACGTTTTCTCATGGAGGAGGTGGAATAAACAAGAATAAAACCATTTTGTTTGCGCTGGACGACAATTGTAGACTATAAAGTGATACTTATTCCAGATATCACTTCTCTAATGGAACCATTTGCAGTTGTGTACTTCGAATCAATTAATTTTAGTCTTACACTCTTCAGTCTCGCAAAACACAGCTTCGTTAAAGGCCATCTGATCCTGACAATCGGTGATTTCGACTTGGCAGTGCTACTTTACAGCAGCAAGATTATGTGCTCATCTTCTTTACTATCAATAAATCACGACTAGCCTTACACTCCTGCACGCTTCAGTACGAGGGAACGAGTCGACGAGTATGTAGCGACCGCAGCGCCACAGTTCTCTGACTCGTCGTACTCGCGGAACTGCAGCGGGAACGATGGAAGTCAGTCAGCACTGATGTAACAGCGGCGCCTTGATTTGTGAAGCATGCAGCCCGAACATTAGACTCGTACTCGCTCCATTTCTGATGTCTAACCTCAACTGTTTGTGTGTTGCATGTGAAAGTGTGCGAACATTTAGAAAATGTTTGCCAGTCGTATAACTGAGGCAGGACGTTGGTACCAGCCCGGTATTCACATAGTCGGATGTGAAGAAACTCATAACAACAATACAGTGATATAATTTTCTCTCGATGTAGCACTAGGTCTGTCTCACCTACGACCTATACTTTCACATTCCGTGGCATTGTTTTCATAATTTTAAGTGTTTCTTAATTGAATTTCCTGAGTACTGCACATATTTCACTTGTTTTCTGACACAAATAGTATTCGCTTTGAAAATGTCCTCGAATTTTGGTGAATCACACCAATTTTTTAAATTTAGTATTTTAGTCTTTTGCTTCAGAACACCTTATTGGCCACCAATATAAAACTTTCATTCACAAAATCTAAGCTCACAAGGGAGCCTCCCCATCGCACCCCCTCAGATTTAGTTATAAGTTGGCACAGTGGATAGGCCTTCAAAAACGGAACACAGATCAATCGAGAAAACAGGAAGAAGTTGTGTGGAATTATGAAAAAAATAAACAAAATATACAAACTGAGTAGTCCATGTGCAAGATAAGCTGCATCAAGGACATTATGAGACAAGGAGCGCCGTGGTCCCGTGGTTAGCGTGAGCGGCTGCGGAATGTGAGGTAGTCTTCCCTCGACTGAAAATTTTAATTTTTTATTTTCAGTTAATTATTATCTGTCCGTCCGTTATGTTTTCATCACTTTTATCGAGTGATTATCACATCCACAAGAAAACCTAAATCGGGCAAGGTAGAAGAATCTTTTTACCCATTCGCCAAGTGTACAAGTTAGGTGGGTCGACAACATATTCCTATCATGTGACGCACATGCCGTCACCAGTGTCGTATAGAATATATCAGACGTGTTTTCCTGTAGAGGAATCGGTTGACCTATGACCTTGCGATCAAATGTTTTCAGTTCCCATTGGAGAGGCACGTACTTTCGTCTACTAATCACACGGTTTTGCGGTGCAGTCGCAAAACGCAGACACTAAACTTATTACAGTGAATAGAGACGTCAATGAACGAACGGACAGATCATAACTTTGCGAAGATAAAAAAAAGTAAACTTTTCACTAGAGGAAGGACTTGATCCAAGGATCTCTCGTTCCGCAGCCACTCACGCTAGCCACAGGACCACGGCGCTCCTTGGCACATACTCTCCTTGATGTTACCTATCTTGCGCATGGACTACTCACTTTGTATATTTTGCTTATTTTTTGATCGTTCCACACAACTTCTTCCTGTTTTCTCGACTGATCTGTGTTCCGTTTTCCAAGGCCTATCCACTATGCCAACTTATAGCTAAATCTGTGGAGGGTGCGATGGGGAGGTTCCCTTGTCAGTACCAAAGGGGTTACATGTTTTCTACTATGAAAATGTTTCATGAATTTCTGCTCCCTAAATCTCTTTTACTCCCTTCACATCTGCTAACTTCCGATCTCAGCACGCAGCACTCAGCATCCCCTCCTCCTCACTCCCCCCACCCCCACCCTCCATAACGCTTACTTTACATTCGTTTTCCTCACAGGCTCATCAAATCCCTTTCCGTCTTCACACCCAGGAGACATGAAACGCTGTCTAGCAGCGATAACGGCCTTAGCTTGCTGAGGAAGAGAACCCACAAGTTTCTTCATGTATATCACATCGAGCTGTGAACACTCATTGATGATTAGATCCCGAAGGATTACCAACTTCTATGGCTGTTGATTGCTGCCCTTCATCTGAAGTTCCAAATAGTCAGAAATTTTCTACTGGAATAAGACTGGATGAGTTAGTGGGTTAGTCGCAGTGCGATAGGGCAACTGAAAATGCTGTATCCTCTATTCTCTGTGAGGTACTGGATGGATTAAACAAAAGATTTCGAACGCTAGGCTTCTTTTTTATTTAACTAAGGCGTTTGATTGTGTTGATCACAAAATATTGCTCCAGAAGTTGGACCATTATGGAATACGGGGAGTAGCTCACAATTGGCTCACCTCCTACTTTAACAATAGACAGCAAAAGGCCATTACTCACAGTGTTGAGAATGGCTATGATGTGTGGTCTGAGTGGGGCACGGTCAAATTCGGAGTGCCCCAGGGATCAGTGCTGGGATCACTCCTCTTCCTTATTTACATACATGATACGCCCTCCAGTATTACAGGTAATACTAAAATGTTTGTTTGCTGATGACACTAGCTTGTTAGGAAAGGGTGTTGTTTGTAACATTGGCTCTGTTTCAAATAGTGCAGTTCATGACAGAAATTCATGGCTAGTAGAAAATAAACTAACGCTAAATCATAGTAAGACTCAGTTTTTACATTTTCTAACCCACAATTAAAAAAAACAAGATTAAATTTCACAGAATGGGCATATGATTATTTTTCTAGGCGTTCAGATAGATTGTAAACTGTGTGGAAAGCCCACGTTCAGGATCTTGTTCATAGACTTAATGCTGCCGTTTTTACTATTCGAGCGGTATTTGAAGTAAGTGGTAGTTCAAGACGAAAAGTAGTCTACTTTACTTATTTTCATTCGAGTATGAAGTATGGTATTATATTTTAGAGTAACTCTCCCCATTCTCAAAGGATATTTTTTGCTCAGAAGCGGGCGGTTCGGGCAATGACTGGTGTAAGTTCGCGAATCTCTTGTCGACCCCTGATCATTAGTCTGGGTATTCTGACATAGGCCTCTCAATATACAGATATTTTTTACTGTCATTTCTTGTTATCTCCAAGAGTTAGCAGCTTTCACACAGTTAATACTACGCAGAAATCCTATCTGCATTTGGATCGCACTTCCTTGACTCTTGTGCAGAAAGGTGAGCACTATCCAGCTGCATCCGTCTTCAGTAAGCTGCCAAAAGAATTCAAAAATCTTAGCAGTAATCCACGCGCTTTCAAATCGAAACTGAAGAGTTTCCTCATGGGTCACTCCTTCTATTCTGTCGAGGATTTCCTTGAAAAATTTAGCTGATTCTTGTGTTACACTGTTCATTGCGCTTACCTAAACTTATGACTTGTCTTTTTTGGGTTCATAAAGATTTGATTTTATCTGTTATTATTTTTATGTTGTACTTTCATGTACTGACACGTTCCATCACCTTGGAGATTTGCTCCTCAATTTGGTCCTACGGAACTAGACGTGTAAAAAAAGGAGGAAGAAGAAGAAGAAGCATACTCACCATGAAGAAAGGGCAACCCATGGTCACCGATAATATTGAAACTAACGTCATGGTTCCTGTTGGCGATAACCTGAATGAATGAGTGGGCCCAGGTCAAGGTACGAAGAAAAAGGGGCTAAGTGCGAATAGGACTTGAGCAATGAGGATTCAATCCTTACAAACTTAATTATGCATGTAGACAGTTCATCCATTTCGGTAATCGAGAATTTTGATCATTTTTGCCTGTTATCGACATTGATACTAACACGATATCGGTCCCAGGGATTCCAAGGTTTTTTGAGAAAGTTTTAATTTCAATTATAGAAGTGTGATATAAAGTCATGAAGAAGTCTGGCGCGGCTGGTCCCGGCGGAGGTTCGAGTCCTCCCTCGGGCATGGGTATGTGTGTTTGCCTTTAGGATAATTTAGGTTAAGTAGTGTGTAAGCTTAGGGACTGATGACCTTAGCAGTTAAGTCCCATAAGATTTCACACACATTTGAACAAGGACTCTGGCGACCATTATTATAATAATCAGTAGTTCTGCATTCAGACTGACTGGGTCGCAATGATATAGGCAAACATCAGGCAAGTCATGACTACTCTGCGAATGTTTGTTTCACATTCTATCTGAAAAGCCATATCGACGTGCAGCAATCGCTCCTTGGTATCTGATGATGGATATATCCAGAAACGCATCATATTATGTGTAATAAAGTCATTCCTTGCCTAATTTTTGATTTTTACCATTGCAACCCCGTCAGCCTGAATGCACAACTACTGATTGCTTCAATTTCAAGTTTGGCGTCAGGTAACAAATAACAAAAGGAATATTGCTTTAGTATCAAATGATTACAAATTAACAATTTTCGGATTTTTTCCTTTACTTTTACTGTGAAACCTTCCTCCATGTCAAATTTCATGAGTGTAGGTCAACTGTAAGTACCTAGGTTTTGATGTGTGAGTTTGTGAGTATTGTATCAAAATATGTAACCTAAACGGCTGTATCTTTTCATTGCCCCGATTTTATATTGAGTAAATTTTGATGTTGTCGAAGCTTTTAGGATTCTTTCGTTCTATAGTTCTTAAATCAGTTGTATGACTCGTACATTTCTCAAATTTTCGGTTGAATGCTTTTCGAATGACGTTCTCTGAATTGCAGTTTCTTGTAAGCATTACTAACAGCTATTATTATTGTTGTTGTTTTTGTTTTGTTACTATGACGGTCTAGAGGATAGACCACTGGAGTCCGGCCCTTTAGGGTGGCTTCAATCCCTGTCGGCCCCAGGTCCACTGAGCCTGCCATCAAACGAATACCGGGGTTCTTTTCCGGGGGTAAAAGGCGTCCTAGTGCAGCGGCGAAGAAAGAATGTGCTTCCTACCAACAGTTAGCCCAATAACCCGGTCACGGGCTTGTGCCAAAGAACTTGCCTTTTTTTATTAGTATATTAAAACGTTTTATATATTCCGTTATTTTAGATGGATAAAAAGACAAATACAGTTGCTGAACGTCAGCCATACTAAAGATTACATTTAGTTCCTTTATTATCCTAGGCGTCTATGACACAACAAAAGTGAGGATGATAGCGTGCCCATATTTACCTGCCAAAACGTGAAATGTGGCTCTTATACTTCAAGCATATGGTTAATATTGAAAAAAATAATAATCCCTCAGAGCTGTAGAGGTAAGTTAATTGTACTTTGATTTTTTTTAACTTCCGCTGCTAGCATCTCGAATTAACGGTCAATTTAGAATGGTTGTCTTTTCTTTTTGTCTTCGTCCTGTGTCTCAGGAAGAGGTAAAATTATTCCGTCAAAGGAAACAAAAACGCATGTCTACGCAACTGTATTTAACAACGCGAGCTCGTAGATACGCACGTCTATTTTGCGACCTGGGCTTTTTCTCACACACGGTGTCCACCCCCGGCAGCTGAGTGATCAGCGCGACAGTCTGTCAATCCTAGGGGCCCGGGTTCGATTCCCGGCTGGGTCGGAGATTTTCTCCGCTCAGGGACTGGCTGTTGTGTTGTCCTAACCATCATTATTTCATCCCCTTCGACGCGCAAGTCGCCGAAGTGCCGTCAGATCGAAAGACTTGTACCAGGCGAGCGGTCTACCCGACGGGAGGCCCTCCTCACACGACATTTTTTCTTACACACGGTAGAGATTCAGTTAGTACTCTAGTCTTCAGCGATATGTCTCTTAATAAACGTATTCGAATAAAATCTAGTAGACTTTAATTTTTCCTTCTATTTTCTATATCGATAAAGCTGGTTTGCTCGACTTAACGAATGCTAGTGTCTCACGCACAACTACATTTGAAGAGTGAAAATGGAAAGTGCTCTAAGTGCTATGTTTTCAGTTTTCAGTGGTAATGTGTTATCGGCGTTCTGTTGCATTTCCATGATTTGATCCAGGGGCTAAACCACAGAGAAAGTCTTTCAAACATGCGTTTGCAGATAGAACATGGTCTTCGTGCCAAGCTGTGCTTCCCTCTGCAGTTCCAAAATTTAAAGCGTATGAAAAATTCTAGTAGTTAAAAACCTAATGCTGTATCTCTGTACTAGTATTGTCAGAAATAAAATGTACGAGGAAGGATCAAGAAGTAATGTCAAAACTTAATAACGAACATGTAACATCGGAAGTAATACAGATGTTGACCTATACTTTCCTTCACACAACTCTACGGTTCAACACAGTCACCACGCATTTGTACACACCTGCGCCATCGTTGAACCCAGGAATCAGAGCCACTGCGCCATCGTTGATCCCAGGAATCAAAGAGAGATTGGAAAAATTCTGGATTTTTTGCTTCTTGACCCCTGACTTTTAAGGCTGTTTTAAACTCATGCACGAAGAAAGTGTATGGGAAGCTGTAATGGACATTATCAATGTGCGGCGTTGGGTGAAGAAATTTGGTAACTGATGAAAGTTATCTTAATAAATAAAAAAGATAAAGACGATTATGTGAATGTGTACCTGCTTGCTTTACTTTTGGATTGTCTCTTCCTGAATGTATAGTCTCTTTATGCATGTAAGCTGTTGCATACCAAAAAATTCCACTCATAAAAAAGAAATATGTCCACAAGCTAACGTCAATTTTACAGCTAAGAACTAAATCTGTCTGCAAGAATGAGAAGCAGATCTATCTGACTGCGAGAATGTAAATGAAATAAGTCCTGTCCGAACCAGCACTATCTGTTAAAAAAATTGACTCTGAACTTTAATGAGAATAATTAAACTAAACACTGTTAATTAACCGTGTGAAATTGAAAACTCGTATCTCCTCTGTTTGGCTTACCTGTACAGCAATGGAAAACGCTGTGCAATTGCTCTCACAGAAAAAGAAGGAAAGGCTCTCCTCAGTTTCTGAGTTGCTACTAATTACAGGGAATCCCGGTAGTGCAATGTGATCCCTCGAATACATTTAACGCAAACCTGGTTCTTATAAAAGTTCTCTCTCATAAAAAAGAATGTATATCAGGTAATGGGAGCTGGATAAAGGTTTATGATAATCTGAGTTACTCTCTAGATAAAAATTCTTCTCACGAAACTGTATTAAAAAAAATTCATCTCTTAAAAATTTCTTGAAACTAGTTCATTTACAAAATTTCGCCATTGAAGGTTTAGCAAGCAAGAAGAAAATATTTCATTACAAATTACAGTTATCTAAGATCAACACTGGAGAAATACAAAAATGTAACTCAATAGGAAAATTTTTTTAAAAACAAAATTCCTTATACTAATGATTAAATCCTTTTCGTCTTTTCAAATCCATTGACACTGACTGTGACAAAACTTTATGAAAGTAGCAAGAAAGTCCTGATTTGGTTGTCTGTGTTGAACCAACAATGCCTAAGTGCTGCTGCAAGAAAGTAAAATTTGTTACCTTAAACTCCAATCTTCTCAAAATAATCTCCATCTTAGTACATCCATCTCATTCAATGCATAATGATTATATTCCTTTCGTAATAATAATATCTTCCGTCAGATCAATAAAATAATTCCCGAGAGTAACATGGTCTGCGTCCTTGCTGCACAAGCTCACTGCCATGACACCCCGCTACAGCTCCCGCTTTCCTTTCCTCGTGATCAACACTTAATACCCGCGCGTCTTCGCAAAGCAAAGATGACTAACTTGTCTCCGGGCAGCGCAGCGTCTCTGACGAGGCTGCGCGCGCATAACTGAACGATACAAAATTACACGCGTCCTAAGACGTCCAAAAACAAGAAAATTACGTATAAAATTGTGTACACACATCTTTCACGGAGAAATATGCTTTGCAGATAAACCGCTCAGCGGCCGGCCGACAACACCTGTCGCAGATGTCGATCGAGAACTTGCTAACGAAGTGATTCGAGGAGACAGTCTCGCTGAGAAAAACTGGGTCACGACGCAAAACACAGAATTTTTCCAAACTGGTTTTGATGCGTGGGTTCAACGATGGCGCACATGTGCTAAAGTGCATTGTGTTTATGTTGAGCAGTAGTGTTATGTGGAGGAAAATATAGGAAACATTACTTTTTGATTCACCCTCGCAGCACCTCAGTATTAACGGCACTTCGAACAGAAACTTTCTTTCCGGTATTTTGTCGACAAGTGTCAGTTTTCAGACCGTAGCTGTGTACAAAATACAAACTGGATCTTGCAGAGTAGAAAACAGTAACCAGACACCGTTAATACTGCTATTTATTTGCGTAAATTTCGCCGTCACCGGTTTCGAACCGACTGGTTCAACTTCACGTTCATATCACATTTGTTGTTCTTTAAATTATTTTCTGAAAAACAGCCAACAACTAATGAACACAAAAAAGTAATAAAAACGTGAGCAGCCGTCTGAAAATGAACTTGTCCGTTCGAAACCCGTAATGGAGCTTTTGTGTAAACAAATATCATTTTCCACCATGGCTACTTGCCGCTTTCTTCTTTGAAAGAATCAGCTTGTAAAAATTTTCTTATTGGCACTCAGAACTATTCAGTTTCCTGGTATGGCACTTAGAACGTTCTTAATAACGTATTTTGTCTCATTTTTTCCAGGGATGCGGTGAGCAGCATAACTCTGTGATATCAGAATGCCGTCTCAATTTTTTGATACAAATCAGTCATATACAGAGATATACTGCTTTTTCATTCTCTTGATAAATGGCAGATTTGGCACTTAGAACGTTTCCTATTTCCATAAGATAATCTACGGTAGTAGCGGAGAGTACATCAATTTCCCTCCTTCCGATTCCATTCGCTGATTGTACACGGGAAGAAAAACTGCCGATGCTCCCCTGTATGAGTCCAAATTTGTCTGGTTTTGACATCGTGGTCACTGTGCGATATGTATGTAGGAGGAGGCAGTAAGTCTCTTGACTCGTTTAGAACGTGGGCTCTTGAAATACCCTCAGCGCCTTCCTTGTTGGCCATCCACTGCAGTTCACTGAATATTCCTGTCGCATCCTCGCGCTGACCCAACATACTCATAAAGAACTCTTTTTTTTTATCATCTTCCTCATGTTTCTTTTATTCCTACACTGGAAAGGTTCCATACTGAAGAACAATACTCAAGACTTGGTCGGACAAAGGTTGTGTAAGCGTGACCATTCGAGCGAAAAAAACATTACCTTAGGACTCTACCAATAAATCTTACAAATGGGACAATCAGACCTGTTAATCACGGATTTTGCTGAGCATTGGGTTTGTTGTAGAGGGACGTATCCTGCGTGCCTGGACAGCGGCTTTTCGTGCGATGGCCCCTAGTTTCCGGGAAATAGATGTTTTATGCGTACCTCGTATGCCAGTAAGGTTAATCATGTTTCGACCAAGCGGGCGTAGCTCAGCGGCTAAGGTTCACGGCTATCACACTGACGATACGAGCTCCGATTCTGACTGGTCCTTTTCCTTTTTCTTTACTTTGATAGTACACAGTATCATTAAATAATGTGCAAATGCGGAAGGATTCCAGAGACGAAAGTACTCATACCTAAGTTTCACGTCGATTATGTAATTATTACCAATCGAACCAGCACCCAGTACCAATCAACGTACCGGCACGTTAGATCCCTTGCGGAACAATTTGCGAAAACCGTACCTCTTCAAAAAATAAATAAATAAAATAAATAAAATAAAAAATAAGTATTTGAACAAAATTGGTCATTCCTTCATAGCACAGTATACTGTAACAGTGTCGGGAAAGTTATTCCCTTCAGTTTTCTTATGTATGCAAAAACCATCCGGGAAATTTGGTCGGATTGTTTAAAAAAGAGTTGGCGATTTGACTTAGCGAAGCTCACGAAAGTGCTGTATGAGGAATTTTTTTTAAATCTGTCATTCTTCTGTAAGTGGGAAAAGAAAATTTTCCACATTTTACATACATGTGGTAGGTGGACTAGTCAGACATGAAGAAACCTCTGCGATGTGAAATGTCCGATAAGCAATTACGTCACGGCTGTTAAAATTTTCTAGCCCTGCAACTTTATCGACTATAGGTCCACGGAAGAGGGGTACGGCTACCCAGCCGTTACTATGCTGCAAGGTATCATTGTTGCTAAGGGTAAAGTTAAGAACACCACAAAACACTGATGGACCATGCAGGACGACTTGTGCACCTGTACAGCCACTCGAGCAACAGGTTAAATTTTTCACGAAAGAAGTTTCAAATGCTCCGACTTCCTGAAGACTAATAGAGAAAATAGCTTCTTGGGAACATTCCATAAAAATACATTTTTTAATTCTGCGTCGTTTTGTGCACTTGCTTTCACGGGAATGGTCAAATACACGTGGTCCGCATCGAAGTTGATCCAAGAAAGGACAATCTTTTTGAATCCAAGCGAACTGTTTTTTTCGGTGTCGCTTCTTAAGAATCCTGTACTGCAAGGCAGTAGCATTCATTGAAAATGCTTGGTGCTCTGCGAATTTGTGTTTCGGTTGCTTCTGCGACAAATAACATCCGGAATTATGTTGTAGTACGGCATGCGATGCAAGCGATAGTGAGTAAAACGATTCTGTAATCTGTAACAAAGGGAATACATACTTCAGGAAAGTTTGTCGTCATGACTGATTTATTAATTAAATTACTACTGCGAAGATGACTACTTTGAATAATTTTGCAAGACGTAGACTATTTAATGATATTCGTCCGACAAAATAGAAAAATGAGAAGTCAAAGTACACAGGCAAGATTGGAACCCATATCGCCTTCGTGGTAGCCGCGAGTCTTATACACTACGCTACACTCACTAGGTCGAAAGATAATTAACGTTACGTGTATAGGAGATATGCGTAAAACTTCAACATCGT
Organism: Schistocerca serialis cubense; assembly: GCF_023864345.2. Classification (NCBI taxonomy): domain Eukaryota; kingdom Metazoa; phylum Arthropoda; class Insecta; order Orthoptera; family Acrididae; genus Schistocerca; species Schistocerca serialis. The sequence continues at coordinate 312,306,822 of NC_064640.1, forward strand.
TTTTTCTCGGAAACTAGGGGCCGTCACATGAAAACCCGCCAGTCAGGCAGTCGCTCTACAATATACCTAAGATTCTGCAAAATCCGTGATTGATAGGTCTGATGGTCCCCTTGTTAGTCTGACGTGAGTCTGTCATCTGTCTTCCTTGGGTCTACGTCCATAGTGTCATTCCACTCCTCCAAAGAGTAACTCCTACACTCTTAAAGGCTATGAACGATATCAGTGACTGATCTCCGGTCGAGTAATCAAATGAGATAGTATCTTTTCAAAAATTTACGCTCATTATTATTATTATTATTATTATTATTATCATTACTATCGTTAATTCCCCATTTAGAAGAGCGTCAAAACACAATCAATTTACATGGCACTTTTTTTGTCTTTCTTTTCTCTTCCCAAAAACCTCTCGTATATTCACTGTATTCCTTCTTCCTCTCTTCTGTCCACTTCGTTCCTAGTTTCTTCTCCTTTGGTGTTTCCTCGAATTTCTGTTTCATGACTGTACTTTACTCTGTTCGTTATTTCTTCTGTGGAGATACTTAGTTTCTTGGGGTCTTCCATGGTTTCCTTTGTCGAGTTAGTGTTCATCTTATATCAACAAATCACCAAAATCTTCTTGACAGCCTATTTTCTTTCATCCTATAAATGTGCCCATAGAATTTAGCCCTTTTTCTGATGTTGTTTGTAATTGTCTCTGTCTGTTTGTACAGTTCTTTTGTCGGTCTTTTTATCCAGATCCCATGTCTCTGAACTGGCCCATAGATCTTTCTCAGAATTTTCATCTCTTGCTTTTCCATTTCCTCGATTTTCGTTCTTCCCCTGATTACTGTCGTCTCTGAGGCATACAAGGCATCGGGTAAGACTACTGTTTTGTAATGTCTTAATTTGGCACTAACGGAAATTTTTCTTATCTTGTAATGGTTCCATGTAAGTCTGTAAGCTTTTTGTAGCTTTGCAACTCTTTCTTCATTGGCTGTCGAATTTAGTCCTGTTTTCTGTATAATCTCTCCCAGGTATTTGAAACTTTCTACTTGTGCTCTCTTTCCATACTTTGTCACCAATGGGTTTCTGTCTGTGGATTTTGTGTCCATGTACGGTTTATTTTCATACGAAATTTGTAGTCTTGTTCTGACTGCGATTTCATGTAGTGTCTCTAAGGCTTCTTTGGCTTCTTCTCTGTTATTTGTTATGATGGCTATATCATCGGCAAAGGCCAGACATTTTAGGTTGATGGTTCTATTTTTGTGTCTCCCCATCTTTACCCTATTGATTCCTTTGTCCCTTGTACTGCTTATTTTCACTACATCTGCGTTAAATAAAATGGGTGACAGGCTATCTCCCTGTCTCACTCCTGTCTTGATTTCGAACGGTTCCGAGACCTCTCCCATGAACTTCACTTTGGATTTTGGATTTGTTAATGTTTACTGGATTAATTTCCTGGTCTTGTTGTCTACCTTCATTTCTTCCAGTGTACTGAAAAGCGTTTTTCTGTGTATGGAATGGTAGGCCTTCTTGCAATCAAATGTTATTGTGGTGTTTCTGAACTTTCTCGTTGCTAATATTGTTCTCAGGCACCAGATCTGTTCACTGCACGATCTTCCCTTCCTGAACCCTGCTTGGTACTCTCCGATATGTGGATCTATCTGAGGTTCTAGGCGATTTAACAGAGCTTTCAGAGCTTTGGATAGAATTTTGTATGTCACAGGCAGTAACGAAATTCCTCTATAGTTATTAGGGTCTGTTTTGTCTCCTTTCTTGTGCAGGGGTTGTATTAGGACTGACTTCCATTCTTCTGGCACCTTTTCTGTTTCCCAGATGTTTCTGATTATTCTGTGTAATGTTTTCATGGTTTAATTCCCATATTTCTGCAATCAGTCCATCTTCTCCTGGTGCTCTGATACTTTTCAATGATCTTATTATTTTCACTAGTTCGTCGTGTCTTGGGGGTTCGGAGTCTTGGTTAGGTTTTGGGTTTGTAAACTGTAATCTCTGTTTTTGTTCATCGCAGTTGAGTAATGTGTCAAAGTATCGAGCTAATATTTCACAGTTTTTCTTCTGATTTGTCTCCAGTGTTCCATCTTGTCCTTTGAAGCATAAGCTTGGAGGTTGGTATCCTGTCATATTTTCTCGGTATATTCTGTAAAAATTCCGTGTGTTGTTTCTGGTGAAGTCCTATCTCCTTCAACCTGCTGTTCTCGTAACCTCGTTTTTCTTTGCGGATTATTTTAGTGTTTTTCTGTATCCTGTTGAATTCTTCTCATTTTTCTTGTGTTCTATGGCTGTTAAATTTTTTCCAGGCTTGTATTCTGTCTTCTATGGCTCTGTCGCATGTCATGTTCCACCATCGATGTTTCCTTTTTCTCGGTGGTTGCCCCAGTTTTATCAGTTCTCTCATTTTTTCCGACAGTTCTGTCCAGTTATTGCTGTTGATTTTCGTAATTTCTTCTATTATTTTTTTCTTGTTTAGTTGCAAGTACTGTGGATCTGTTCTGAAAGTTCTGTTGGTTCTCTTGATTTGTCTGTTGGGTATAAATTTTGCTTTGATTTGGAGAAGGTGATGATCAGGCTCAAAAACTCCTTTCCTAGATCTTACGTTCGTTATTTCTCTAGCGTTTTTCATGGATATTGCTACGTGGTCTATCTGAAATTCTCCTAGAGCATTGTTGGGGGACTTCCAAGTTACTAGCTTTCTGTGTGTTTTCTGGAATTGCGTTGACATGATTTTCAGCTCAAAATTCCTGCAGAAATTTATCAAGTTCTACCCATTTTTGTTTGTTCTCTTGTAGGCCGTGTGTTTCCCTGTCGTGTCTCGGAATTTTCTTTCCTTGCCTAACTGGGCATTGAAATCCCCTAATAACAATTTTACGTGATTCTTGGGGATTTTGCTGGTAGTTTCTTCCAGATCTTCCCAGAATTCCTCTATCATCTCTGGGTTCTTCCTGTTATAATTATTTGCGGGGGAATGTGCACTAATTAGTGTATGGGCTTTGTTTCCAGATCGTATCGTGAGTCTTGAAATTTTTCCTAATTTTTGAGGTGAAATCTATTAGAGACCTGTATCGATTTATGTACTACAAATCCTGTTCCGAAGAGTTTGAGATTACTTCCTGGAATGGTTGTGGCTGGTTTGCCCTTATATATTCTGTAATTTTCCGAATCAAAGTGGTTCTCATCTGCGAATCGCGTTTCTTGTATTGCCATAATTTTGATGCTGAATTTATCCATGAGAAGTTCCGATTCTTCTCTTCATGACATGCCTGATCCCCTGGAATCCGATGATCAGATCTATTATCCAGTCTTACTGACTGGGGCCCAGGGTAGTGGATTCTTTCCCATTGTTATGTCATGATTATTGGTTTGTGTCGATGTTACGGTGGTGTAATCACTAAGGATCTCACATAATTTCGACTGGAGTTTTGAGTTCCAGAAGAGCTCACAGAGCCAACTGCCGCTGACCAGAGTACCGGTGGCTGCCACACAGACGTGTCTATATTTTGGAGCTGCTCATTATATCACTTTTTTTGTATTCAGAGCAGCTACAAATCTTTCGGTCAAACATATATCATCTGCGAATATCTCTGCATTTTGTAACAAATCTGTGACAGTGTTACCCCCTGTACACAACAAAGTCGGCAGGGAACAGCCTCACAGGGCTACACACTTCATTCGCCATGTCGTTTTCATTATCTGATCAAAAGTATCCGGACACCCTCAAGTAATGCGGAACTGGCCACTGCATGTCACTAGAGGGGCAACCGCGAGTATAACAGGTGTCAGGGCGTATTATGTCAGTAGAGAAGCACTAAAACCACAGTGGATCGGTCACGAGAGCTCATTGACTTCGAACGTGTCTATTGGATGTTACCTGATTAACAAATCCATCAGGGACATGTCAACCCTTCTAAAACTGCCTTAGTCGACTGTCAGTGATGTTATTGTGAAGTGGAAACGCGAAGGAACAACAGCAGCTAAACCAAGACCAGGCAGACCTCATTTACTGACGAACAGGGACCATCGACCATTGTGGAGGGTGGTTGTAAAATATCGCACGTAAGCAGCGGAAGGAATGCCTTGCGAGTTAGTGCTACTAGCAGTCTAGCTATAGCAATGCCTGTACGTAGGGAGTTACACAGAATAGGATAATTTGGTCGAGCAGCTTCTCACAAGCCACACATTTCTGCAGACATTGCTAAGGGATTGACGCTTGATGTGACGTAAAGAGCGATATCACAGGGCGGAGGGTAACTGAAAACAAGTGATTTGAAGTGATAAACCACGCAATACCATATGGCTATCCTATGGAAGGGGCCGGGTTTGGAAAATGGCTGGGAAATATTACCTGCCATCAAGAGTAGTGCCAACAGTGAAGTACAGAAGAGATATTGTTATGGAACTAGGGTGTTTCTCGACGTTAGGGCGTGTTCCCTATATTGCACTTAAGAGAACGCTAAATGAGGGAGAATATGAACTCATTTTACGGAATTGTATACTGCGTACAGTGGAGGAACAGTTCGGAGACGATGATTCGTTTTTATCAACAAGACAATGCACGCTGCCATGGAGCAGCATCCGCGAGGCGATGGTATGTGGATATTAACAATCCTGAAATAGACTAGCCTACCCAGAGTCCCAATCCGACCCCAGTGATGCTCCATACAAAATGACTACTCCTCAAGAGAAGGAACATAGTACATCATGTTATGTTGAAACAAAATCTGAGCCGGCCGCGGTGGTCTAGCGGTTCTGGCGCTGCAGTCCGGAACCGCGGGACTGCTACGGTCGCAGGTTCGAATCCTGCCTCGGGCATGGGTGTGTGTGATGTCCTTAGGTTAGTTAGATTTAAGTAGTTCTAAGTTCTAGGGGACTTATGACCTAAGATGTTGAGTCCCATAGTGCTCAGAGCCATTTGAACCAAACAAAATCTGATGTGTAGATTAAGAACTAGCTACGGAAGGGCTCCATCGTCACGCGCTTGACTTCGTGCATGGCACAAGAGAGTCATGGAGATTTGGACAGTATTCGAGAAAGGTAGAGTGGACGACCAAGAACATCTGAGGGAAACATCGACCGTGTAAGACAAACCATCGATCGTTCTGCCAGAAAGTCTGCCCGTACTGCTGTCAGACAGTTACAGCTAGCACATTAAACTGTGCAAAAAGTCCTACACCAAATTTTGCTGTTGTACGTTTACAAAGTGCAGTTCTTACAGGCACTGGAACCAAACGATAAACCAAGGCTATACGAGTTTATAGTTCTCACGCTGGAACGAATGTCTGCAGATGAAAAATTTCTCACCCGAATTTGTTGCAATGAGGAGGCAACGTTTCATCTTTCAGAAAAACTAGACACACACAATGTGGGTTCTGGGGATCAGAAAACTCCCATGTGACTAGGGTGCTTCAGCGAGATAGTGCAAATGGGAACGTACGGTGTGGGATCGTGTCTAATCGCATCCTTTTTCTTCTTCGAGACATAAATATCTGTAAATGTTGACACGGAACTTTTGACAGAATAAATGGAACCACAACTACTTGACCTCCAACCAAACATCATTTTATGGAAAGATGGTGCGCCTCTAATTGGCGGACTGCATATTCGTGAATTCTTAAATGAAAATTTCCAGACCAGCGGATTGGAATGGCTGCCCAAATTCGCCGGTCACTTCGTTAACCAGGTATAACTCACTCTGGCTTTTTTCTATGGGACGTCGTCTATCAAATAAAATGTGGAACATCACTGACTTGAAGCAAAGGATTACTGATGTACTAAAACGGGCAAAAATCTTAAATGTGTAGATGTCTAATTTTGTAATATAGTGTACATTATTTTCATTTGCTTATGCAAAGAATTTTTGAATTTGTAGAGAGACCTTATAGGTACCTGTACTGTATACAGGGTTTAAAAAAACTACATATACAAATTAATAGAGTTATTAGAGGAGATAGAAAGAAACATTTGTTATGTGACAACAATGTCACAGGTGCACCGCATCCCCGCTAGCGATCCCTAAAGGACTTGATGCTGGATTTCCCTTAGATAAATGTTCTCAGTTGTTGTGACTGCTTCGTATGAAACATTTTGAATATTCGAATCTGATTTGCAACACAATCACAGCTCACTGCTATGAAGAATAAGTTTTCGTTACTACGTTGTCCACGTCCCTGGATGAATGACTACATTGTTATTGTTTATGTTATGTTGCATATACAAATGGTTCAAATGGCTCTGAGCACTATGGGACTTAACATCTATAGTCATCAGTCCCCTAGAACTTAGAACTACTTAAACCTAACTAACCTAAGGACAGCACACAACACCCAGTCATCACGAGGCAGAGAAAATCCCTGATCCCGCCGGGAATCGAACCCGGGAACCCGGGCGTGGGAAGCGAGAACGACCACGAGCTGCGGACTTGCATATACATGAAAGTTCCTAGTGATGTTTAGAGGCTCATGATGGCTGATTATACGAGTACATTTAACCGAGTTCGCTGACATGCTTCTCTGCTATGGGAAAGCAAGATGCAGCCGTCGAGCAGCAAGGCGCCGTACGCAGAGGCGCTGGTTGTCCGTTTGGCTGGAGCTATCCGTGAAACACCTGGCTGTTTTGAGCATGTTGGCCAATCACTGGCACGCAGACGCCAGTTATACATAAATGTCAACGGATGAAATTTTCGCAAACATCGCTAAAACAATATTCATCACACAGCAGTTTGAACACAACGTGTGTATTTCTAATAATGGCAGTTGTTTACCATTTGTATAGAAAAAGAAACAGTACTGCGCGGTAAGACGTGGATATAATTTTGTTCGTTGCCGCGAGATCATGATGAATTTTTGCACTCGAAGAACAGAAATATTTGAAACGCGGTGGAATAACATGTGCAGTGAGGTTATTACCGGTTAGGACGACGGTAAATCATTTTCCTTCATAGTTACAGTGATAACTATCCAAGCGGAACGCAACTCTAAACTTAAGAAGGCCAGAAGCAAGTGTATTACTTTCTAAAGCAATGGCAGCTGACATCAACTTCTGTACTCACCTGCAGTATCGGTATTAGCTTCACTTGTTCTTCCAGTTCCCGCATCCGTTCCAGACTCACAGCCATTTGCTCTCGGATAGTCTGGAAAACAACACAGTAAGAACAACAAAGTTTAATTCATATCTGCGCTCTAAATAGAATCAGTAATTTGCCGTCATAAATACAGGGTGAATCATCTAAAACTTGCCCAGCAAATATTGCGGAAATGGGAAGTGCTGTTGATGTACGGTTTTCGGAGAACGGATTAATTGTCAGGGGCTCGTATTGTTAGCCAATAAACAGCTTGAAATGATATTTAGAAAGTGTGCTTTTGTGCAAGCATACGCTTTTTAAAATGGAACAATGCCTGTTGACATTAACAGGGTAATATCAGGGTAAATTAGAATATCAGTGGTGTCTGTTGCAGGATTCTAGTGCGAGACGTTTGGGGGATATCGTATTTTGAAAAGTTCCCACACCGACACTTACACAGTATCAGTGGTAGCACACACTAAAGAACGACACAACTGCTTGCAGCATTCACTAGTTATGTGGATTCTGACCAGTAATTAGACAACTGTCTATCACACGTTGTGTTCAAAATGAACACCGGCAGCGGTAATACACGCTTCCAGTCTGGAATGGAACGACTGCTGCACACATGCTACAGTAAACATTTCAGCTGAGATGTCCGAGCGGTTGCATATCATCGGGTTAGGTAGTATGTCCTTGTAGACAGCTTCTTTAAGCTTTCCCCACAAAGTGTACAGGCGTCAAATACGGAGAACGGGCCGAACAAGGTGCAGATCCTCTTCGCGCAATCCAACGATTCAGCAACGATTCATGAAGACATGCTGTAGTACATCGTGCATTATGGGCTGGACAGCCATCACGTTGGTACCACAGATTCCTCCTAGTCTGCAGAGGAACGTCTTCTAGCACCCGTGGAAGACGGTCTCTTAGGAGGTTGCGAAACTTGTGCTCGTCCAGTGTTCATTCAATGAAAAACTGGCCTATGAGCTGATGGTTCACTATCCCCCACACGTTTACACTCCATGGACGCCGACGCTCAACCTGAAGAAGCCAACGGGGATTGTCAGCAGACCAATAGTGCATATATCGGCGTTTTACCTGGCCATGATTGGTAAATGTGGCTTCATCACTAGGCAAGATACATGAGGCATCTGGAGTATCCTGTCTTAATGTCCATGTACAGACGTTAACACGATTCTTATAATCCTTTCCATGCAGCTCTTGATAGGGAGATATGTGGCAGGGATGGAAGCTATGTCAATGGAGAATGCGTAAGACACTTGCCTGACTCATGCTACTTCCTTGCGCGATTGCGCAGGAGCTAACGTGTGGATCAACTGCAACAGCAGGAAGGACTGAATTTCCCCCTCTTCCTTCCATTACGTTGTCTGCGTGTTACACTACCACTGTCATGTAATTGGTTGAAGAGGCTGATAAATAATTTCCGAGTCGGTTGACGTCTATTGGTATATCTTGCCTCATACACCGTACAAGAACGAACTGCATTCTTCCTACACTTTCCATCCACCATGAGCATGTCGTCTTTTTCTGCATTGGTAAATCTCATCGGCCACTCACGGCCTACTGCTCGGACTGTAACACAAAAACTGACTAGCAAGTCGTAATGCACTCAAGGAACACACATGCATCCTGTAAGCAAACATAACATCGTACATAGCAACTACTCAAGTTGAATAGCACAACCAAGTGACGATGTGGAAAGTTTTCGGAATACGATGTCTCGGAAACGACTCACACTAGAAACGTGCAACAAAAACCACTGACAGTTATGTCAATAGGAATTGGTCCATTTAAAAAGGCGTATGTCTACAAAAAATATACACTCAGTATTATTACAATCTGTTTATTGGCTAACAATATGAGCCTCTGACTACCAATCCATTATGTGAAAACCACACATCAGTATCACTTTCCATTTCCGCAACATTTGCAGTCAAGTTTTAGGCGATTCGCCCTGTATGTCACATGCTTAGTATTTTCGGAAAAAGAAGGAAGTTTGATAAAACGTACAAAAACTGTCATTGTACTTCGTACTTTAGCTTATGTTTACAGTAAAGCACTTATTCATAATAAATTTCTGATCCCTCTTTGTGCCTCAAATAATGTAACTAAATACTATCGCAGAATCACAAGCAAATTTAAAAAAAAGAAATGTTCATGAGCTAAGGCAGTCATTAGTATTAATACCTAACAACTTGGTTAGCACAACTCCATATTGTTTGCTGAGACCCAGCAACTCACCATCCATCATGAGCACACAGACAAGGAAAACGAAATAGGTAATAGCAAAACCAAAGCCGAAATGACAAACTCAATTTTCAAATGTTCCTGTGTGCATTATGGAATCCCTGTCAATGAGGAATACAGTTTATAGCTGAATTACGTAAATGATTGACTATAATTCACAGCGGGTTCCTTAAGCAGAATGTTTTCTCAAGCGACTGGAAGAGAGGAAAGGTTTTCAGTCTTCCACGCGAAAGTCGCCGAAAATGACACACAGAACATACGGTCCTATATCTACTGCCGACTCCTTGAACACGTACACAAAATTACTTTCTCCGTGCACGGTCTCCTAAAATACGCAACTCGCACTCCATACATTTCATTCTAAAGGTTGAGTAACCAGGCGGAATGAGAGGTTTCTGACTTTATAAAGTTTCTGTTTCAGTACCACCCTGAGGGTTATTACATACAAGTATGATTCATAACTGTTTTCAAACGCAGAACACTGCACATTACTCTGGGAGGTAATTCGTCCACAGACTCAAAAGCAGTTCCAGATATGCTTCAGAGAAGTGTAAAATGCCCATTACTGCCGGCGTTAAACAGGTGTATACGGCTTACTATCTGGTTCAAAACATATCATGCAACCTACCTAGGAGTTTTGTAGGGAGCACATTGCGCTCATGTGGGAGCGATCTAGATGCTTGTAACACAATAAACTGTTAGCCAAGATCGTAGGAATTCTTTTTATTCCATGATTACCGGTTTCAACGAAACTAAAGCCGCCATCATCGGATCTTAGAACACATACAGGTTACAACATCAATGCAAACAATCATGATATTAATAGTTGCCTATAACACGCAGGCCTTACAAAATTGTCATGAGTATCACATAGGCGTCCAAGAAAGATGACACAAATATTAAGTGTCTCCATCACATACCTAGCGTGCGCTTGTATGTGATAGAGACACTTAATATTTATGTCATCTCTCTTGGACGCCTATGTGCTACTCATGACAGTTTTGTAAGGCCTGCGTGTTATAGGCAACTATTAATATCATGATTGTTTGCTTTGATGTTGTAGCCTGTATGTGACCTAAGGTCCGATGATGACGGCTTTAGTTTCGCCGAAACCGGTAATCATGGAATAAAAAGAATTCCTGCGATCTTGGCTAACAGTTTATTGTGTTACTACCTACGTGTATACGTTTTGTATTCTAGAGACGCAGAAATTGTTAATGAACATTCTACAAAGGATGGAGACACGAGATAAACATGCATCGTCTTACTAGCGAATGGTGGTGAAAGAAATAAGTCAAACTGAACGCAGAGAAGTTAACTACGGTCTATTTCGACGAGAAAAGATCTCTATAACAGGAAAATCTCAAGGATCCCTGCTGTCCGGTGCATGGGTAATAAAAATTTATCGCCCTTTTCCTGATTAGTTAGCTAAAATTCTCTACTACACTCTTACAGCACACAAGAGTATGATACTATCAAAGATACTATGTGGCAATAGCGTCTGGAAATTAACGAGTAAAATCCGTGTCAACGAAATGCATATACCTCAAAATGTATGTCTTAGATGGATTTTGCGGGTAACATACACTCGACACTCTGGACAAGGACTACAACTTATATAATAATGTTACATATAGAAATTTAGAAACAATCAACAAATCTACATAATAAGATTGACTAGGTCTGTGGGACCTTAAGACAACTGGAACGAACAGGCACAACAAATCCATGTCCCTTGCACCGATTCAACGTTCCTAAGACATTGAACATGGCATATAATAATTTTACAACCAAATTTTCGGAGGTAGGCTTATAGACTCCTGTGACTCTTAAAACCCTTTTCCAACGCGATATAACGGAACATAACTCTCACATACTACACGCAGTGATAAAATGGAGGCCGCCTGGGGACGACGAGACTTCCATATTCGGAAGCGCCGATGAAGGCCGCGAATGGGGAATCCACTGGCAAAAGTGACTTTGACAAAGGGCGGACGGTTATGGCCCAATGACTGAGAAGCTGGCGGCTGTTCGCATGCTAGTGTTGTAAACATCTATGGAAAGTAGTTGAAGGATGATGAAACCACGAGTAGGCGACAAGTCGTAGGACGTCCACACCTCAGCAAAGAACGTGGAGGTCGGGAGCTTGCCCACTCTGTAAAGTAGGGTACGTGGCGATCTGTGGAAGATCCGACGCAGAGTAAAATGCCGGTGCAGCAGAACTGTTTCGGAGCACACAGTTCAGCGCGGATTGTTGAACATGGTGTCCGCAGCAGACGACCCTTATGTGTTCCAGTGTAGACCTAACGACATCGTCAGTTACGACTGCAGTGGGCACGGGATCATCGTATTGGAGGGTGGATCAACGGAGCTTGTCATCTGGTCAGATGAATCACATTCCACGTTAGACCATATCTATGTTCATGTTCAGATATCCTGTCATCTAGGTGCATAGCTACTTGAAACACGCACCGCACCACGGATGCAGGCTGGTGGGGGCAGTATTATGCTATGGGGGACATTAACCTGGGCTTCCATGGGACCTGTAGTAGTAATTGAAGGCACCATAATGTCTGTGGACTATGTGAACATTATTCTAGGCCACCTGTGTAGCTTCACGCTTGATATCTTCCACAACGGCGATGGCATCTTCCAACAGGATAACTGTCGGTGTATCAGGCCAGAATCGTGCTACAGTAGTGCGAGGAGCATGATAGTGATCATAGGTTGTCCTGAGCACCAAATTCATCTGGTCTGAACCATATGGGGCACATCAGCGAAGCTATCGGGAAACAGCTTCACACCCAGAAACCATAGGCCCGTGATTTATGGGAATTCCATGTCCTGCAAGTATACACCTGGTGCCACATACCTCTGGAAACCTAACAAGGACTTGTTGAATCAATGCCGCCCAGAGCCGCCTCTGCACTGCGTTTAAAAAGTGGACCAACACACCATAAAGCAGGTGCTCATAATGTTTTGGCTAATTAGTGCAGATATCTATAAAGATGTTCCACAAATACCTTTGAGTATCAGTGTGCGAGGACATGAAATGGTATGATGACCCTGGTTCAATCGTGCTTAAAGCAAGCAGCAAATTTCAGTTAGTTTGGTTCGACACTGGGGAGCTACAATTTATGTATAAAAGAAAATGTTTAAAAAGTTCTTATACATGCTGCACTGAGAACTACTGTAGTGTGCAGGTTTTAGATTGTGTTGTGTTAACGATGTACGTGGAGCATCTAAAAAGGTCAGTGTGACTGGCCACCATTTTATGCTACAAAAATGCTGAAAAATCTGTATTGAAAAACGCTCGAAGAAAAGTGACTACTGTTTCTGAAAGTCTGCTTAGAAAGTTTGTGGGACAGGGTCTCACTGAAGAATAGGCAGATTTCTAGAATCTCTCCCTTAGCGTTCTGGCAGGAATTCTAATGTTAATCTAATTCAGTTTGTGAACGGAACGAATGAAAGGCCTTAGTGTATGATTTAATGAAAGTAAAATACAAAAGTGTTGAGTCATACATGCCTAGAGGGAATATACAGGCAGCTATACGAAAGTTAAAGAATGCTCTGGAGAAAAGCGAAGCAGCTGAATAAATATCAAGAGCTCAGATGGCAACCCAGAACTAAGCAAAGGAAATCAGGCTGGAAGGTGGAAGGAATATACAGAACGGCTACTTGAAGACGATGTTATTAAAAGGCAAGAGGAAGTAGATGAATGTGAGATGTGAAATGTGATATTGCGAGAAGAACCTGACAGAGCACTGAAAGGGCTAAGTCAAAACTAGCCACCTGGAATGGACTATATGCCCTGAGAGTCAGCAAGACCTTTGGGAAAATGAAGCATTACAATAGTATTCCACCAGCATGCGAGGTACATGCCAGTCTTAAAGGAGAATATAATAAAAGCAATTCCAAATGTAAAAAGTGCTGACAGGTATGAATATTACTGAATTATCAGTGCAGTAAGTCATGGTTGCAAAATAGGCAAGATAACAGAAGAATGGAAATACTGCCAGAAGCCGTCCTCGGGAAAGGTCAGTTTCGTTTTCGGGGAAATGTAGGAACATGCGAGGAAATACTGACCCTACGGCTAACTTTGGCAGAGTGAAAAAAAAACTTTTAAAGCAAATTTAGAGAAAGTTTTTGACAATCTTGACTGGGACACAGTATTTGAAATTCTGAAGCTAGGAGGAATAAAATACAGGGAAAAGCTATCTACAACTTGTACAGAAACGAGAGTGCAGTTATATGTGACAAAAGGTACGGAAGAGAGAGAGTTAAGTGAGAAGGCAGTAAGACAGAGACGTAGGCTATTCTCCATGTTATTCAGTCTGTACATTACGCAAACAGTTAGCTGGCCGTTGTGGTCGAGCGGTTCTAGCCGCTTCGGTCTGGAACCGCGCGACCGATGCAGTCGCAGGTTCGAATCCTGCCTCTGTAATTTTTGTGTGCTTTGTCCTTACGTTAGTTAGGTTTAAGTAGTTCTAAATTCTAGGGGACTGATGACCTCAGATGTTAAGTCCCATAGTGCTCAGAGCCATTTTGAGCAAACAGTAAACGAAAGCAAAGAGGAATTTGGAAAAGGAATCAAAGTTCAAGGAGAAGGAATAAAATTTTTTAACTTTGCCGATCAAATTGTTATTTTTCCGGAGATGGCAAAGGACTTCCTTTAAACGGAAAGGATATTGTCTTCAAAAAAGTTAATAAGATAAACATCAATAAAAGAAAAACAATGGTCATTGCTGCATCTGCAGTTCAGAAATGGTCGAGGAAGGGTCCAAGAATCCTCTTACACAAACTCTGCTACTGGTCCTTCAGGTATAAGAGCGTCCAACAGATACGTCCCGGGGACCCTAGGTCAGTTTGTAGCTGGTTGCAGAACCAAACCTAGCGATACTAAGTGTATACTCTGTTCAAAATTACTGAAGGATTGACAGCTGTAGGAAGTAGTAGTGTGAGGCTCATGCCGGACATACGGCTCGTATTCAGTCAATCTTACGAGATCAGTAGCCACTCCCACCACCCTCAGTTGTCAAACATTCACCTCCACCACTACAACACTTTCTCCGGCACTTTGCTTCAGGTTCAAGCTTACTGTTGATCGTTCGTTGGCTCTGTGTTTTTGTTTGTTTTCGTTCCTTATATTGACGCGAGTTGTTATTTTTATTTTGTTTCGTGATGCTGAACAATGTCAGAAGCAAGTTCCTCAAATTTTATGAGTAGAAACGTTCGACGTCGATCTCATAGTGAGGGAACTGCGGTACTACTACAGTCGAGCGAAAGGACTCGCATGTTACGCGTCCACTTCGGGAAAGAAAAATTTAGTAGAAGCCTTCTTATCTCCATGAAGAGATGATCAAAAGAACTGGGGCAGAATTGAATACAAATAAAAAAAAATTGTAGCAAATATTGGCAAGGATATGTACGAGAAGACAGATGAAACTGGAGAAGCCGCGCGGGATTAGCCGAGCGGTCCCAGGCGCTGCAGTCGTGGGCTGTGCTGGTGATCCCGGCGGAGGTTCGAGTCCTCGCTCGTGCATTGGTGTGTGTGTGTGTGTGTGTGTGTGTGTGTGTGTGTGTGTGTGTGTGTGTGTGTGTGTGTGTGTTGTCCTCAGGATAATTTAGGTTAAGTAGTGTGTAAGCTTAGGGATTGATGACCTTAGCAGTTAAGTCCCATAAGATTTCACACACATTTGAAGATTTTTGAAACTGGAGAATAATAGGAGTTGAAGACTATGGGGGAAGGAATGCATGGATAAAAGGATTACCAAAACAGATTCAGCTGTTGAGGTTGTTCATGACTGTATCGCAAAAAAGGAACATCAGTTTGCTAATTATTGACCACCCTTGGGAAGGGAACCGGGCGTTTTCAACGCAGTCGCACGTTTATAGTTATCCACGACCTCGGCTTTTAATATTGACGTTTCTTTCGCCATGAGCTGTTGATGGACAGGGCAAATACTCATAGACGCCTGGCTGATCTATAAACCTAGTGATCTGTGTCGAACTGAAACCAAACAGGCGACCGTTTAGATCTTGACGTGAGAACTGGCGGAGCTTTGCGACGTCACTTTTGACTCAAAGTACAGGGGCTGGGCAAAAATATGGAAACACTGTGAGAACTGCGTGCTTGAACATAAATGCAGAGGCTAGCAAAGCGTGCAGGTTGCGCTGTTGTATTTGACCACGAACGGCAACTGTGCAGTATCCTCAATATGTTCCAAGTGTCAGTCATGATCCGAACAGTGTTCTGTTTAATTGTGAGCACATTTTGTCGGAGCTAAGTGAATTCCAACGCGGGCAAATTGCTGGTTCTATAGTGGTGGGTGTTTCCATAACTAAAGAAGCCAGAGTTCTTGGTGTTTCAAAAGGTACTGTATGGAAGATTTATACCGTATACGGGCAAAGTAGAAAACATCATCCGCTAAGTCCCAACGCGGACCGAAGTGTAGAGTGACCGCGACTGACGGTATTGAAAAGGATTGTGACGATAAACGTGAGAACGATAGCTGCAATAGTCGCTGTAGAACTGAATGTTGCGCTCGCGTACCCTGTTAGCACCACAACAACGTGAAGGGAACACCATAAAAAGGGAATTGCAGGCCGAGATGGAGTTCCAAAACAACTCATCTGTAACGCAAATGCCCGTAACGGGAAAACATGGTGCCGAAGCCATAAAATCTGGAATATGGAGCAATTAAAGAATGTCATTTTGTCGTATGAGTCTTGTATCTAGCTTCTGGCCGAGGTCACGTCCCAAGACTGAAAAACTACGGCGATTCGGTGATGATTTGGGCAGCCATATCGTGGTATTCCGTGTTTCCCGTGGTAACTCGGCTCGCCTGCATTACTGTCAAGGACTATGTGACCATTTTGGCTGATCAGGTCCATCCCATGGTATAATGCTTGTTCTATGATGATGATGATGATGCTGTGTTCCAAGACGACAGCTCGCATAGTCCAGGACTGGTTTAGTGAGCATGAGGATGAACTGTCGCGTCTCCGGTGACCACCGCAGTTACAGGATCTCAGTATTACTGAACCTTTGCGGTCTATTTTGGGGAGAAGGGTGCGTGATCGTTATCCACCTCCATCATCGTTAACTGAACTTACCACTATTTTGCAGGAAGAATGGTATAAGATTCCATTGAAAATGATACAGAACCTATCTCTATCCACCCAGAGACGACTGGATGCTGTTTTGAATGTCAACGGGTTCGCTGCACTGTATTAGGCATGCTAGTGTGTTGTGTTTGTTGTCTTTCCGTATTTTTGTCCAATCTCTGTATCTCCCCTGTGACAGAGTTTCTGTCTGGAGAAGATGAGAGTGCTATTTATTCTTAAGATATCATTCACATAAGATTTACAACTGACTTCAATTACGAGAAAGTTTCCTCCTCCAAAATTCACTGTCATCGGAACTGTAATTTCGTAAACATTCCGCATATCACCATTAAAATGTAATTTAAAAATTAAAAACAGTCTTGATCGCAACTTTTTATTTTTATTGGAGTGACCGGTTTCGACTCTATTTAAGAACCATCTTGAGACTCTGAACAAACGTATTACCAGATAGAGAGGTCGTTATAATGGTAAGTATATAAAGCAAAATGTAGAACTAATAAATAAATATACCCACATCGGTGGGTGGACTCCGTGGTGTCTTTCACTATGGACTAATGTGAAGACTGCCTCCGCATGCACTCATTTGTAATAACTGTTATAACCACCATCACATAAAGTTATTTCCAACATGTTATATCGACAGAGGACGTTGGTCTTCAACTACAGCAATCTTTGACTGCTCTGTAGACTGCCGCAGCGGAATAGGACGCCGTTTCCACGGCAACTCTCTATGTACCTCCGCTAGCAGCGTCTCACTATCGATGTAGCAACTTTTGGTGCATCTTGTACAGAATTAACATTAGAGGGCAGCGTACTTTTAGCTGTTCTTAAACCTTTAACCTTTACAGTTTATATCTCATGACGAATAATGAGACTTACGTGATGTTACGATATAATTCACTTTCTAGTTGTCTCCAACATGTTATATCGACAGAGGCCGTTGGTCCTCGCCTATTGTAATCTTTGACAGCACTGTAGACTGCCACATCGGAATAGAACGCCGTTTCCACGGCAACCCTCGATGTATCTTTGCTAGTAGCGTCTCCCTGTCGATTTAGCAATCTTCGCAGAATAGACGTTAGAGGGCAGCATACTTTCAGCTGATTTTAAAGTAAGGAACCTTTATATTTAGTATTTTATGACGGATAATCATTTATAATGATGGTACGAAGTAATTTAATTATAACGCACTTTTTAATCCACTTCTTGTGTTTACCTTATCGTAGACGTCTTTCTGATTGGCTAGCAATGATGTCACACTCAGGACGGTGGGCGTGACCAAGCCTATTTAATAACCGTTCCCTCCTTGTTCCATTAGCAGTTATTCCAGCGTCGAGGTTTCAGCCAGCTTGCTCCACGGAGTCCACCACCGTTCTGGTTATATTTATTTATTAGTTCTACATTTTGCTATGTATACTTGCTATTATAACGATCTCTCGATCCGGTAATATGTTTTTTCAAAGTCTGAAGATGGTTCTTAAATAGAATCGAAACCGGTCACTCGATAAAAATAAAAAGTTGCGATCAAGACTGTTTTTAATCTTTAAATCTTAATTTTAAAGATTGCTGATAATGTTTTCAAAAATTTTATTTTTATTTTTACCATTAAAATGTGTTGCCGTAAATAAAACGAATACTAAAACATACTGAAGTTCTTGCATAACACAATACTGCCTGTTCCATCTTTGTACACTGAATAGTCTGCTAGTTGAATGAAATGTGAGACTACGTGCGTGTCCTATGCGTGATGCGACAACTACGCTCCGGGTCTCTGCGTGAACCTGCCGAACGTCAAGCCCTAAGTCATTTTGAACAAAGTATAGTCCTCGGAATGTAAATTACTGGAAAGTGGTAATAGACATGTAGGATAGGAATACTAAAGATGGATAACAGTGTAAAAATAATGTATTAAAGAGTCCAACATCTCCTGCTTTATACAAACCTTAAATTCAGAAATCATAGGAAGGTGAATTATGCTGGTGAACAGGGCCATATAAAAAAGACACCGCAGTAAAAAAGTTTTTAAATAGGATGTGATCAAATTTCATCCGAAATAACACACTTGATCCATCTCCACTAGGCAGAAAATTGGTAACAACTACAACAGAAGAAAAAGTTGAAGTTTATATCGACGAGCGTCCCACAAAACTACTTATTAAGGAGCTAGAGAAGCAGACCTACATGGTCAGTGTGTTGCGCCATCGAGACATTACACACTCAAGAACCGAAATTCGCAGAACGAGACGTACGTACCATCGGAAATTGCCCAGGCCAGGACATCCGATCAACAGAAACACAATGAAGAATTTTTACTGGAAACTTCCTCAGTAAGAGTTTGATAATTTTTTAAATTGAATCACATGCGTGATGTAAAAAGTATATAGTTTTGATGGAGGACACCTTTGATTATGCTACTAAATTAAGGTTTGCCCTACGTTAATTTACAGTTCATAGGTATATAGAAGGATAGTATATCACACTAGTTTTCTGTCTGGTGAAGGATATGAAGAAGACGAGTTACATCACTGTACTCGACTCTGTTGAACACGAATGTTCCAGCACAGAAATGTGCTCCCAATCGAAGACTTTCGTCAGCGTCGTTGTCTTGGTCTTTAGACTGAAAACTGATTTGATGCAGCATTCCAGGCAGGTCTATTCCGTGTAATGCTCTTCGTCTCTGCATAACTACCGCAGTCTACACACATTTGAACCTGCTTGTCTCGACCTACAAGTTTCACCCTCCACACTTCCTGCCATTACCAATCTGCCATTTTCTTGATGCCTCAGGATGTGTGCTATCAGTCGGTCGCTTCTTTTAGTGAAATTGTCACATATTTTTCCCCTATTCGATTCAGAACCTCTTCATTTGTTATTCGATATATCCATCTGCTCTTCAGTAGCACTAAATTTCAAAAGCTCTGTACTGCTTATCGTCCACGTTTCACCTCCGCATAAGGCTACACTCCAGACAAGTATCTGCAGAAAGGCTTCACAACACTTAAATTGAAATTTGATGTTAACAAACTCCTCTTTTTTCAGAGATGCTTTTCTTGCTATTATCAGCATCCATTTTACACTTCTGGCCATTAAGATTGCTACACCACGAAGACGACGTGCTACAGACGCGAACTTTAACCGACAGGAAGAAGATGCTGTGATATGCAAATGATTAGCTTTTCAGAGCATTCACACAAGTTTGGCGCTCGTGGCGACACCTGCAACTTGCTGACATGAGGAAAGTTCCCAACCGATTTCTCATACACAAACAGCAGTTGACCGGCGTTGCCTGGTGAAACGTTATCGTGATGCCTCATGTAAGGAGGAGAAATGCGTACCATCACGTTTCCGACTTTGATAAAGGTCGGATTGTAGCCTATCGCGATTGAGGTTTATCGTATCGCGACATTGCTGCTCGCGTTGGTCGAGATCCAATGACTGTTAGCACAATATGGAATCGGTGGGTTCAGGAGGGTAATACGGAACGCCGTGCTGGATCTCAACGGCCTCGTATCACTAGCAGTCGAGATGACAGGCATCTTACCCGCATGGTTGCTCTAACGTATCGTACAGCCACGTCTCGATCCCTGAGTCAACAGATGGGACGTTGCCAAGACGACAACCATCTGCACGAACAGTTCGACGACGTTTGCAGCAGCATGGACTATCAGCTCGGAGACCATGGCTGTGGTTACCCTTGACGCTGCATCACAGACAGGTTCGCCTGCGATGGTGTACTCAACGACGAACCTGGGTACACGAATGGCAAAACGTCATTTTTTCGGATGAATCCAGGTTCTGTTTACAGCATCATGATGGTCGCATCCGTGTTTGGCGACATCGCGGTGAACGCACATTGTAAGTGTGTATTCGTCATCGCCATATTGACGTATCACCCGGCGTGATGGTATGGGGTGCCATTGGTTACACGTCTCGGTCACCTGTTGTTCGCATTGACGGCGCTTTGAACAGTGGACGTTACATTTCAGATGTGTTACGACCCGTGGCTCCACCCTTCATTCGATCCCTGCGAAACCCTACATTTCAGCAGGATAATGCACGACCGCATGTTGCAGGCCCTGTACGGGCCTTTCTAGATACAGAAAATGTTCGACTGCTGCCCTGGTCAGCACATTCTCCAGATCTCTCACCAATTGAAAACGGCTGGTCAATGGTGGCCGAGCAACTGGCTCGTCACAATACGCCAGTCACTGCTCTTGATGAACTTTGGTATCGTGTTGAAGCTGAATGGGCAGCTGTACCTGTACACGCCATCCAAGCTCTGTTTGACTCAATGCCCAGGCGTATCAAGGCCGTTATTACGGCCAGAGGTGGTTGCTCTAGGTATTGATTTCTCAGGATCTATGCACCCAAATTGCGTGAAAATTTAATCACATGTCAGTTTTAGTATAATATATTTGTCCAATGAATACCCGTTTATCATCTGCATTTCCTCTTAGTGTAGCAATTTTAATGGCCAGTAGTGTATATCCTCTCTACTTCGGCCATCCTCAGTTATTTTAGTGGCCAACTAGCAAACTCATCTACTACTTTTAGTCTCTCATTTCCTAATCTAATTTCTTCAGCATCGCCTGATTTAATTCTATTACAATGCATTACCCTTGTTTTAGTTTTGTTGATGTTCATCTTATACTCTCTTTTCGAGACACTATACAATGTTGCTTACTGATGTAGTGGCGGAGTGGCCAAGAGAAAATCGTGGGTCTGCTGTTAGTTGGGGAGTTCCGGTACTCGCACAAACTGCAGATTTGGGCAAGTTACAAAGCTGAGATTGTGATCATCTAAAAATTGCGAAGTTCGCGGGATTCGCCTGTAGCGAACCTTTCTTCGATCTGAAGACCACAATATCACCCTCTGTCACGTAAGTTGCACGGTTCACAAAGAGTATAAGTGGATGGACACAAGCTGTAGTTACCTGCAAGGCGCCGGTGCTGAGGCCGTTGGGAGAGGTGGCGCTGGCCACGCTGTTTGGGCTCCTGGCTTCGAAGTCTGTGCGGCAGGCGGCCAAGCCATCCACCTCGTCGCTGATGTCGCCGTTCATCAGCCCGTCTGCAACAACCGAGGCTGCGTTTTAGTCTTCCGTCTGCTGGTCACGCTACTGTTGCCTCAGGCGAGGCCTGGGCTCTGCGGGTTCTACGGGTCATCTGGCCAGGTCCGCCAGGAATGCGAAGAGAGATCTTCTGGGAAGCTCGTGAACAAAGGAAGCGGTCAGGAAAGGACAGGCGCTCTCTCTGGCGGCTACTTCAACCCTCCGACCAGCCCCTACCCCTCCGAGCCCCACCCGTAACC
This sequence comes from Schistocerca serialis cubense, assembly GCF_023864345.2. NCBI lineage: Eukaryota > Metazoa > Arthropoda > Insecta > Orthoptera > Acrididae > Schistocerca > Schistocerca serialis. The sequence continues at coordinate 312,328,579 of NC_064640.1, forward strand.
CCTCATCCAGCCCCCTGTAATTTGTCATGTAGCAGCATCGCTGTCGACCGACAGTGGATGTCAGTGTGGCTGCGTCCCCTTCGCACACCCTTCTTTGTGCGTACAGTGTGCCGAGCCAGCCGAGGTGCGACAGAAAAGGTGGGGGGAACGGAGGGTTGCCGTCATTTAGCCGTGAAGACGCAATGGCTGACATTCCAGTCTCAGTTAACAATGGCGTTGCCATGCTGCGTACAGCGCACGGGAAATAGTGGACGCCCTCTAATTACCCACGGACTATATAGTACAAACTTCTATTTTCATTCAGTAATTAACTACGTTGAGCAAGCAGTAAAGGAAACAAACGAAAAATTCGGAGTTGGAATTAAAATCTATGGAGAAGAAATAAAAACTTTGAGGTTCGCAGATGACATTGTAATTCTGTCAGAGACAGCAAAGGACCCGGAAGAGTAGCTGAACGGAATGGACAGTGTCTTGAAAGGAGGATATAAGATGAACATCAACAAAAGCAAAACGAGAATAGTGGAATGTAGTCGAATTAAATCGGGTGATGCTGAGGGAATTACATTAGGAAATGAGACGCGTAAAGTAGTAAATGAGTTTTGCTATTTGGGGAGCAAAATAACTAATGATGGTCGAAGTAGAGACGATATGAAATGTAGACTGGCAATGGCAAGGAAAGCGTTTCTGAAGAAAAGAAATTTGTTAACATCGAGTATAGATTTAAGTGTCAGGAAGTCGTTTCGGAAAGTATTTGTATGGAGTGTAGCCATGTATGGAAGTGAAACATGGACGATAACCAGTTTGGACAAGAAGAGAATAGAAGCTTTCGAAATGTGGTGCTACAGAAGAATGCTGAAGGTTAGATGGGTAGATCACATAACTAATGAGGAGGTATTGAATAGAATTGGAGAGAAGAGGAGTTTGTGGCACAAACTGGACTAGAAGAAGGGATCGGTTGGTAGGGCATATTCTGAGGCATAAAGGGATCACCAATTTAGTATTGGAGGGCAGCGTGGAGGGTAAAAATCGTAGAGGGAGACCAAGAGAGGAATACACTAAACAGATTCAGAAGGATATAGGTTGCAGTAGGTACTGGGAGATGAAGAACCTTGCAAAGGATGGAGTAGCATGGAGAGCTGCATCAAACAGTCTCTGGACTGAAGACCACAACAACAATTATCTACGAGAGAACCTGTGACACAGCAGTTTGTCCTTAACGACGAGAAAATCTTGTTATGTGTTGGCCGTTTCATAGGAGTATGGAGGAGACTGAAACTCATAAAAAGGTTCATAATGAATACAGACAACAACAACAAAAATATAATCTATATGCTACATACTTCGGAATGCGGTCTTGGCGGAACGACAGCAGATACAACATCTGCAGGTAGCAGCACAGGAGATAACATGTATCCAGTAAGAGAATTACAAGCGCAGTTGATAACTGATCCACGGTAGCACAGATAAGGTTATGTTTCTATATCATAAGGTTGGAGAGGAATCGGAAATCACCTTGCAGACTAGCAGTTATAATATGGCACGTTCTTCAGCTGAAGAAGACAAAGAAAATTCATACAGTCTTAAAGTGAAGAATAGTGAATGTAAGAATTCAGTCACCAGGTACATCGACGCTATGGCTCCTAGAATGACTGAAGACTATAACTGTGAAAGCAAAATATCTTTAGATCCAGTGATAACTCATTATCTAACGCACAACGGGATTTGAAATCATTGCGCTAAATTGTCTATATAGTAAGCTCGCCCCCCCCCCCCCTTTTGTAGTTGTATATATCTTATATTATTCATTTCGCGCATTATTGTTATTTTTATTTGTACCTTTTATATTATATACGTAACGTGAACAAGGGGAGTTGGGCATTCATGACGGTATTGTGTCCACAGCAAGGAAAGCCTCTCAAAAGCCAGAGTGTAGTCTATTTCTTCCCAAATACGCGTTCCAGTACTTTAGAGACGTCTGTCAGAGAGAAAATAATTATAGGAATGTAAAACGGCAGCAGGGAACACATGTGATTGGCAGCAGTTACTAATTCAGTTATTCCCTGCCACAAAACAGAAAATAAACTAACATTTATAATTTGAAAGGGATGGGACAAGCCAGGGCCAGTTGAATAGTTGAGTCGGGTCGCGAGGTGGGGTCAGGTGATTCTGTTGGAAGGACGGGTGAATCCCCATACGCCACACACTTTAACTTATCGCAAACCATTAAATTATGTTTTTTTGAGTTTTGCTTTGCACACATATGCAGTCATCATGAGGCATATCGACTTTATTTAATGATCTCGCGGTATCGTGATCATTAGAGACATAACACAAGTTCAGGTGAATATGAGTGGTTAGCGAAACTGAGGACGGTCAGATGAGGATGTGAACCCTGCCTCTCCCGCACAGGAGCTCAGTGTCTTAACCACAGTGTCACCTCGCTCTGGAGTAATTTTATAACGTCTATGCTACGGTCGCAGGTGTGTGATGTCCTTAGTTAGGTTTAAGTAGTTCTAAGTTCTAGGGGACTGATGATCTCAGATGTTAAGTCCCATAGTGCTCAGAGCCATTTGAACCATTTTTATTACATTTATTTCGTGCACAATATTGCATATTTAGAACTAAAAGTAAAACTAATTTTCTCGTATTCCAATGTCAACAAAAGGGGGGTGGCGAAATAAACTTCGTAAAATGAATATACGAGAAACGTTTTGGTGTTACTGTCTTCTAGCAAAAACTATGAGGAAAGAGAGAGCGTTGCAGGATCAAGACGTGCGGCAATACAGAAGTTTTTGCCCACACATGTAGTGCGATGTGCTCAGATTTTTAATTCACCCCCACGGCACACTCGATGCAAGCAGCTGAGCAAAGAATCACCCTCAGGAAAATAAAAACACAAAGTTCGAAGAACTAGAGAAAATGAGAATTGCAGTTCTTTATGAATAATATCACCAGAAACACTCGTTTAATTTTTTATTTACATAAACTATCACATAAATAAATGTTACTTACATTCCCACCATGAATGCCACCGCTTTTGTTATCAGATATTGAACACTGAGCTCACACTACAGTTACTTCGGTATGAGAAGGGAAACTGTAATTTAAACTGTATTCTACTGACATACATGGTATTCGGAAATTCCCGGTACCACATTCACGTCTGCTGACGGGGAAGGTACCTTTTCTTGAAGCCGTTGCGTAATTGTGACGAAAAGGGTATGCGATGGAGGATCCTGATAAACGCGACGAGCAGCTCATCCATTACCGTGAGCTTTGCCATACAGAAGGATCATTTCGGTATATTCTACACACGTGTACTCAACCATGTTGCTCTAAACACTCACAGACTTGTGTATGAGGCTCGAACCAAGTCAGAGAGGTAGGATAGATGTCAAATAACATCAGCTGATCCGACATGACCACCCCCCACCATGACTACCCTGTTGCATACCTACCTAGCAAACATGTTTTCAAACGGCTGTAGCACGGCAACGGTACGTTTCCGGACATTAATTCCTATTCAAAATATTATGTATTCACTCCCCTCTACCAGTCCTAGAATTTTGTACCACTAATTTTCGAACACCCTGTGTGTGGCCTACTGTAACATTCTTTCCTGATAATAAAATAAATCCAGAAATATTTTAACCAGAGAATTATACAATTTTACTAGACCACCTCCAAAAGATTGCCACCTGGCAGCTGACTGTTCCACACCACATCAATACGTTTTTTGTTGGTGCTGTACCAGCAAAAGCACTGGAGTCTGATTAATTAGCGGTGTGAATAACGATAAGTATTAGGTTATACTTGGTTCCTTTACGAAGGTAAAGAGAAAGTTACTCGCCCTGTTTCAAAAATGACGTTGAGAGCTTTTCGTGTATTGTGACACGTTGCGCAGCAACGTAGTGAAAGTGTCAACTAGCTATTCACAGTAGGTTTGCTCATTAGAATTTTTAAACAAATCGTATTGAATATGTTTAAATGGATAAGCTGTAAAATCGTGCTGTCATAAAATTCTTTGTTTTGGACCAAAGTTGGAGCAGGTTTGTAAGGAATCTTCTCCCAGTTTCTAAGAAATATATGACAGAAGACAAATGTGTCCGTACTTCTCTCGAAGATGATGATGATGATGATGATGATGATGATGATGATGATGATGATGTAGGTGAAGGACTTCCAAAACTGCGACTACACCCGATACCATCGACAAATTGCACAGTGTGAGACTGAACGATCCGTGAGTAAGCGTTTGCGAAACAATTGACGCTAAAGGCATACCAGACAAATGACTACAGTAATACTTACAGGGCGTAACCTTGTGCAAGTATGTGGTGTATTTTGCAGGAAGGCGGCCAAAAACAAGTGCAAAAACAAATGTTTTATCGATGTCTGGGACATCTCAAAAAGAATTCAACTGGTCTTGTGGGCCTATCGTTTCACTAAAGAAATGAAGCACCATTTGGAGGGAATCCAGTGGGCCTGCACTAAGAAATCGAAGTCGATTTAATCTGTTGGAACGGGTGTGAAATAGCTTACTTCTATGAATTACTTCAAAACAGAGGAAACGATAACTATCTAACATTACTCAAGTTTTCAAGAACAAATGGATGAAAAAAGTGAACTGAGAGCTCGAATTCAAACGAAAGAAATCATCTTTCACCACAGCCATGCACATGCCCACAAAAGACAATCGACTATTGGAAATGTGGAGGACGAATTATTGAATTATTCACTCTGTCCACCATACGTGATACTTTCCGATTTTCGGCCCCCTCAATCTGAATAAATTTGTTATTGAAAAATAAAGAGATTATGACACCAGTAGATGGATATATTGATAACTTTTGAGAATACAAGTACACTCCTGGAAATTGAAATAAGAACACCGTGAATTCATTGTCCCAGGAAGGGGAAACTTTATTGACACATTCCTGGGGGTCAGATACATCACATGATCACACTGACAGAACCACAGGCACATAGACACAGGCAACAGAGCATGCACAATGTCGGCACTAGTGCAGTGTATATCCACCTTTCGCAGCAATGCAGGCTGCTATTCTCCCATGGAGACGATCGTAGAGATGCTGGATGTAGTCCTGTGGAACGGCTTGCCATGCCATTTCCACCTGGCGCCTCAGTTGGACCAGCGTTCGTGCTGGACGTGCAGACCGCGTGAGACGACGCTTCATCCAGTCCCAAACATGCTCAATGGGGGACAGATCCGGAGATCTTGCTGGCCAGGGTAGTTGACTTACACCTTCTAGAGCACGTTGGGTGGCACGGGATACATGCGGACGTGCATTATCCTGTTGGAACAGCAAGTTCCCTTGCCGGTCTAGGAATGGTAGAACGATGGGTTCGATGACGGTTTGGATGTACCGTGCACTATTCAGTGTCCCCTCGACGATCACCAGTGGTGTACGGCCAGTGTAGGAGATCGCTCCCCACACCATGATGCCGGGTGTTGGCCCTGTGTGCCTCGGTCGTATGCAGTCCTGATTGTGGCGCTCACTTGCACGGCGCCAAGCACGCATACGACCATCATTGGCACCAAGGCAGAAGCGAATCTCATCGCTGAAGACGACACGTCTCCATTCGTCCCTCCATTCACGCCTGTCGCGACACCACTGGAGGCGGGCTGCACGATGTTGGGGCGTGAGCGGAAGACGGCCTAACGGTGTGCGGGACCGTAGCCCAGCTTCATGGAGACGGTTGCGAATGGTCCTCGCCGATACCCCAGGAGCAACAGTGTCCCTAATTTGCTGGGAAGTGGCGGTGCGGTCCCCTACGGCACTGCGTAGGATCCTACGGTCTTGGCGTGCATCCGTGCGTCGCTGCGGTCCGGTCCCAGGTCGACGGGCACGTGCACCTTCCGCCGACCACTGGCGACAACATCGATGTACTGTGGAGACCTCACGCCCCACGTGTTGAGCAATTGGGCGGTACGTCCACCCGGCCTCCCGCATGCCCACTATACGCCCTCGCTCAAAGTCCGTCAACTGCACATACGGTTCACGTCCACGCTGTCGCGGCATGCTGCCAGTGTTAAAGACTGCGATGGAGCTCCGTATGCCACGGCAAACTGGCTGACACTGACGGCGGCGGTGCACAAATGCTGCGCAGCTAGCGCCATTCGACGGCCAACACCGCGGTTCCTGGTGTGTCCGCTGTGCCGTGCGTGTGATCATTGCTTGTACAGCCCTCTCGCAGTGTCCGGAGCAAGTATGGTGGGTCTGACACACCGGTGTCAATGTGTTCTTTTTTCCATTTCCAGGAGTGTAGATGGATGGAATCTACTCATTGCGAAAACCGTAAACAAAGGATGTTGAACTCAGATAGAACTGTACGATATTGCAGTGTCTGTGTTATTTCGAATTATGATGCAAGGTTCCTTCGGAGATACATGCATGTCCGAAGGAACAGGCACTGTGGCGACTACAGCCATTATGAAACACATGAAATGTATTCGCAGTTGGGAATATGGACAACCATCAGCTGTATGTGGAATGACGACAGTGAAAATTTGTGCTGCACCGAGAATTGAAACCAGGATTTCCCGCTTATTGCTAGCGGTCGCCTTATCGTTTGGCTACCCGAGCACGACTTACGGCCAGACCCATAACTTCCATATGTCATCAGCCATGTGTCTACAACCTGTACTCGTACATCCATTTCAGGGGAGACATTACACCTGAAAGTCGTTTGAAGGAACCATGCATAACACAGGTTCCCGGGTTTCTCTGCCTCGTGATGACTGGGTGTTGTGTGATGTCCTTAGGTTAGTTAGGTTTAAGTAGTTCTAAGTTCTAGGGGACTGATGACCATAGATGTTAAGTCCCATAGTGCTCAGAGCCATTTGAACCATTTGAACACACGTTCAGGATAACACAGGTACTGCAATATCATATTTATCCGCCGACACCACGCAAGTGAGTTTCAAGTATAATGTCTCCCATGTACGGGAATATACGTAATGGATGTACAAGAACAGGTTTTAGGCATATGGTTAACGACATATGGAAGTTTGTGTCTGGCTGTGAGTCGTGCTCGGGTAGCCAATTGGCAACGCTCGCCATAAGCGGGAAATCCGGGGCGAGTCCCGGTCCGGCACAGATTTTGATTGGCGTCATTGCATTATACAGGTGGTGGTTGTCCATATTCACAACTGCGAATACATTTCATGTATAAAACAGAACTGAGTCGAAAAATAGAAAAAATAAAAAAAAGACTTTCAGTGCTAGAACTAGAACTTTAAAGCTTATCCTTGAATTAGATTTATGACATATTCACAAGACAAACTAGAAGGGTACTGTTGGAGCGCTGGACTCCCAGTCTGGAGGACTGGGTTTCTATTTCCGTCCGGCCATCCCGCGTAAATGTTTTCCATGGTACCGGTAAATACACTGCCTGAAAAAAAAAGTAAAGCACGCAGAAGATCGGATGTCGTTGTAACTTCGTACACATACACACACCATCAGCGGATACGAAAATGGTTAGAATGGCAATTCTCTAGTGTTGTTTGTGTGTAGTGGTGTTACCAGGACGTGTACGGTGTATATGGTTCAAATGGCTCTGAGCACTATGGGACTCAACTGCTGAGGTCATTAGTCCCCTAGAACTTAGAACTAGTTAAACCTAACTAACCTAAAGACATCACAAACATCCATGCCCGAGGCAGGATTCGAAACTGCGACCGGAGCGGTCTTGCGGTTCCAGACTGCAGCGCCTTTAACCGCACGGCCACTTCGGCCGGCGTACGGTGTATAACTGGCGCGAATAGCGTCGGGTGTTGAGTGAGCTCTGTGAAGGACAGGGAGATGCTGCGGACTCAAATGAGACAGCTTTATCAGTATCTCACAGTGTTTAAAAGATGTGTCATTGGGAGTCTCTATTTGGCCGGCTGGTTGACTCGTACAACATTCATATTTTTGGGGCATTCGGGTGTGACAGTGGTCCGACTGCATGAGAACGCGAGGGCAGGCATACTCGCAGTCAAGATTCTGGTCGACCACATATGACTGAGAAGAAACGAAAATCGTCGTATTGTGCACCATGCACATCGAAACCACTTCACATCTGCGCCTGCCATACTAGGACAAATAACAGACTGAAACCTCCTGGCAGATTAAAAATGTGTCCCGGATCGAGACTCGAACTCGGGACCTTTGCCATTCGCGGTTAAGTGTTCTACCGTCTGAGCAACCAAGCACGGCTCACGCTCCGTCCTCGCAGCTTTACTTCTGCCCGTACCTCGTCTCCTACCTTCCAGACTTCACAAAAGCTCTCCTGCTGCCTTCTGTGGAGTTTGGAAGGTAGGAGACGAGGTACTGGCAGAAGTAAAGCTGCGAGGACGGGACGTGAGTCGTGGTTGGGCAGCTCAGACGGTAGAGCACTTGGCCGCGAATGGCAAAGGTACCGAGTTCGAGTCTCGGTCCGGCACACAGTTTTAACCTGGCAGGAAGTTTCATATCAGCGCACACTCCGCTGCAGAGTGAAAATCTCATTCTGGAAGTAATAGACTCCCTGCATCATTCTGTGTCGTCCCGAACCACTGATTGCAGACTAGCAGCAGCCGGACTAGGGAATTACTGTCCTATGTATAGGTTTCCCTCAACACGGCTGCGTTTGGAGTGGTGTCGTGACCGGGAAGCATGGGATGCTGATGAACAGCGTAGCGTTGTGCTCAGCGATAAACAGCCCCAGATAATCATCGTCGCCGAGTTTGGCGGCGACCTGGGAAGAATTCTCATTTTTCTAATGTTTTAGAAAGGCACAGAGGTGTTACTACTAGCGATATGATGTGGGAGCCGTCGGGAATGACGTCAGGTCACGGTTAGTAGTGAGTGACGAAACTCTGATGGCACAGCGGTATGTCAGGGACGTCCTGCGTCCTCGTGTGTTATCTCTCATGTGACAAAATCGTGGTGAGATTTACCAACAGGACAATGCCCGTCCACACTTGGCAAGTGTCTCTAAGAACTGCTTGCTTGATCTTGAGTTACTCCCGTGGCCAGCAAGATCCTCATATCTCTACCCCCGACAGACCAATCTGAGACCAGCTCAGATGTCAACTCCTGACCAGTGGCAGTATCTAGGATATCGAGAATATTACAACTGTTGTGGACAATCTTGTCCCAGAAGAGGATGCAGCGGCTTTATCACACCCTTCCCAATCAATCAGCGCACGCATCCAGGCCAGAGGGGGTGCAACCTCATACTGCAACGTTCTTCATAAATTTGACTCGATATTGTAATCGCTGAAACATCACATACCATCTCTACCCGTGAAGTTTCATTTCATTTCGTCCCCCCTTCCTTGTTTGATCAGGTAGTGTAGCTGCTGGGACGATTCCTTTGAAAACGGCACGGTCTGTTTGCTTCGCCATTCTTGCACTACTCGAGCCTGTGTTGCTCTCAAATTAGTTTATACGATATTAAATACTAATCCTTCTTTGTCTTAGGAAAATCTAGTACTAATAGACTATCCAACCTCTGTATGTTTCAGCGTTAAAAACTGTAAGAAAATAAGCATGGATAAGAATGCAACAAGAAGAAAACTGACGATCCAATAGAAACAGAAAGCTGCATAGCCCACAACACTAGCCTACGATGGTTCTGTTTTGTAAATTTTGATGAGTGATTGCTATGTACCTTGATGCGCTGAACCATAAGATGATCTTTGTTCCGTTCCATCGTGTTAAAATTTTTTGCTAATGTCAAAAAATATCACAAATATGAGACTTAATGACAGAGTGAAATAGGTTTGTTTCATATAAAACGCATTTTTGCGGCTTATAATAGACAACAATATAACAGAACACAGGAGATAAGAAACTCAGTTTGTCTCTCTGTCTGTCGCCGTCTCTTTGAACCAGCCATGCCCTGTGGCTCAAATGGCTCTGAGCACTATGGGACTTAACTTCTTAGGTCATCAGTCCCCTAGAACTTAGAACTACTTAAAGCTAACTAACCTAAGGACATCACACACATCCATGCCCGAGGCAGGATTCGAACCTGCGACCGTAGCGGTCGCGCGGTTTCAGACTGTAGCCCCTAGAACCGCTCGGCCACTTCGGCCGGCGAGCCATGCCCTGTTTCAGACTTTTCCGTGCATGTGCTCTTCTAGGATCATCTCGGTGCAACACCCAGCAATAGACAGCCATCATTGTAGTACTCAACCATCCTTGGTAACGCTTCTCCGTTTCTTTGTGTGCTGATGAAATCTCTCACCCAACTCTTAACTAAAAGCACCCAGATTCTCAGGAAATTAGTCCAAATGTGAATGTAGGAAATTAACCTTCAAACTCAAGGAACAGCCTAAATTTTGGTACATGTGCAGCATAGCCTCAGAGATAGACTTGAAATTCGGATCCTTTTTGTTGCCCAGAAACTTGGTTACAACGTCTATAAAGGTGACCCAGGTTTCTGTTTCAGTATCTTCCATTTCTTTTTCAAAATTTACATCTTTGCAAAATTTTCTCAAGTCTGGACCCTTAAAGCACCTTCTTTTAGTTTTTCGGTCGATAAGCCTCTAAATTTGTTACAAATATCCTGGAGACATTTACCATCTTTTGGTAAAGCTTTCACAAATTGCTTCATAAAGCCTAATTTAATATGTGGAGGTGGAAGGAGAACTTTCATCGATTCGATGAGAGGTTTTTGGAGCACTTTTTTTACTCCATGTTCCAGTGAAGCTCTTTGTGGTCCGTATTTCTGTTTCTAATTATTTTTCCCGTCTCTGCTATCCAACTCACATAAAAAACAAGGAAACTTTATATACCCGTCTTGTTGTCCATGGATCATCTATATTACTTTCAGGTCACCACACATGACCCACTTACGATCGCCGTACTTAATTTTCTGGAGAATAAATTGTAAATTGACGTACCGTTCTTTTAAGCGTACAGAATGCCCTAGGTGTATTGACGCATATCTGTTTCCGTTTTGAAGCAAGACAACTGGATTCGTTTCGACGAATCGATCAAGTCTCCAATCAGTGCTTTCGTCCGGAATGTTTAATGTCTCATTGCAGAATACGAAGTCTCCTTCTTCCGAAAGGGGAATAAAATTTTTTTCTCTGTACCAGAACCAGGAAAACGAAGGGTCAGATCTTTAAGCCTTGAACGAAACAATTGTAAATCCTCTTTGGTCAGATGTAAGTCGCGAATCAGATAGTTCACATTGTATAAAAGGTAGTGGTGCAGATTTGTCAGGCTCGTACTCCTCTTTATTATCTTCGGTTTCTTCACTTGATTTCATTTCTAACTACTTCAGGTAAGTGTTCAGGTTGCATAGCCAGTGGTACATTTAGGCCGTTAGGGCCAGGACATAAACACATGGCAGATTTAGCTAGACGATGTTCTTTTTATTTTTACATTGAAACCTTGAATACCGGTTGAACAAAAATAACGATCATCAGTTCACCATTTGACCACCGTCTCAGTCGATCAATACACGTATACCAAACATTGTGGGGTACCCAAGTTTTGTTTGATCTCTTACTTTCACACCGAAATATGCGAGATACACTTGCTGCACGAACGATGTTACATATCTTTTCTGCCTTGACAGCATTAGCTCACCCAAATGTAATAACAGGAATATGCAGACTTTTTACAGCCTCTTGACGCTATTTCGAATACTGTATGTTTGCTTTTCAGCGTATATCCGCCGATACAAACACTTTTGATCACGGGACGGTACGTACGAACGGATGCGCTAACACTGACAGCTGAGATGTACAACACGTTTAATGACGTAAGTGCTGTCCTGTGCCAGTTCATGTTGTCAAAGATATGTTTTCATCAGAAACCGACAGATGGCAGCATTATTATGTATTTAAATCTGTCAGTACGTCTTATATTTGTCATTTTTTTCCATATGTACAACACATTTTGACAAACTGTGATTTGCAAAAAGTTCTGATGCGATAGAAAAAATTAAGATCATTTTTGGGATTCGACGCACAAACATACATAGGAAAAAATCATCAAAAATTGAAAAACATGATACAAACGAAAAAATGCAGGCCTGTATAATCATTATACATGCGATGAAATTATTACGTTAATGGAATTTTCTGTAAATATTTGATAGAAAAATGTACATGTATGTATGAATGATAATACAATGTATAGTAAATACGTAATTTTTTACGTGAGTTTTGACTTACATGTCCTCTTTAGGAAACAGTTGACTGTCATCGTCGAAGTCGTTATCGTGCTGGAAGAGACACTGCAGTCAAAAGGCATGATGCGAAAACACTCAGATCGAAAGCGATGATTTAAAAAAAACCAAGACTTGTTAGAAAATGTTACACGTAAACAATGAATAACTGTAAAACGCATTAACTCCCGATCATGTACTGAGTGAAGGCCATAACTGCCGGACGTAGCCTCATGTCGTTCACTATGGAAACAAATGACGATAGCTTCACTTGACTGCAGCGCATGAGATCAGTAAACAGCTCTCATATCATTTTAAACGATCAACAGCAGCTTAGTACATTTTCCTTTTTCAAGTTCAACGTATTCCCACTCCTCCGTACTTCCCACACGGTCCTACTGATCTATTACGTTTTGCAGGTATTTTATTTTGATTTTAATTGTATTTTGAACTCTTAAAGATTTGATATTTTACCTCATTTTCTGTACAGTTATTTATGATTCTTTATATGTATGTCGATTAACATGTAATAAGATTTTTAACGTGTGACAGTAAGAATTCAGGTAAGTGTAAGTTTTGATTTAGTTGTTGTATACTTTTAACCTAAATGCAATGTGGTTCAGATGTACGCCAGAGGTATATTGATCTCAAGGACTATCAAGTATTCACCTTTCGTCATTTGTTTGCCACGTGGATGACCTGAGATTACTTCCGGTAGCTAAGACCTTCACTCAGTATATGTTCAGCAGTTAACTCACTTTAAATTTATTCGCTGCTTATGTTTAACATTTTCGGATATTTCTTAGCTATAATACCAAAGATGGCTTTCGCTCAGAGAGTTGGTGGAACACGCCTTTCGATTGCAGTTTTCCAAAGTAGTTAACCAGCATGATAACGACTTTGACGACGACAGCTATTTCTTCACGAGCACTTGTAAGTCGAATGTCGCTTGGCAAAACAAATAGTTACTATATGTTGTACTGTTATACACACAAACATTTTTTTTAGCAAATAGTGCAATAAATTCCATTATCATAAATATTTCATCATTTCTCTCCAGATTATGTCACTCATTGATTGCGTAATTTGAATTGTTTCTGCAATGTCTCTCTTCAGATCTGTTCAGTACGTGTTCGCCCCCCTTAGCTGATTGGTCAGCGCATCTGACTGCCATGCAGCGGGTCCGGGTTCGATTCCCGGCTCGATCGTACATCTTCTCTGCTCGGGGACTGGGTGTTGTGTTGTCCTCATCATCATTTCTTCATCATCATCGACAAGCAACTGAAAAGACTTGCAACTCGGTGGACGATCTTCCCCAGATGGGGCTCTCGGCCATCAGTGCCATACGATATCATACGAAGTACGTAGTATTAGCGTTTTCTGCTATATTACATTTACTCTGTCAAAGATGATTTACAATGGAGTCTACAATGGTACAACGTGTCGTTGAAGACGGTAATAAAATGGAGCAAACGAAGGAATCGCAAAGAGCGTGTGTAAATTACCTGTGACGTGGTGGCTGTTGCTGGTCTTCTGCAGTGCGTCCTCGAACAGGTCGACGGCGTGCTGCAGGTCGCCGGTTACAACGCTCTGCTGCTTGCTCGCCGCCGCGTCGTCGCTGTTGGCTGCCTGCGAACAGCATACAACACGCCAGCTGACAAACACAATTCTCGCTGCGCACACTAGCCACGCCAAACTGCAACTAGCAAGTCCGGTACAACGGAACTCTGATTTGGACGTTTCTGGCATATCCAAAGATAAAGTATTTAAAAATAGCGTTAGAGTTCACGATCTCAATAGTTAATATTTAGGGTTTGCTGTACGCGATGGCTCAATGAGTAACTGAGCAGCTAGATGACGTTTCTACGTACGTGGCATACGCCGTAACTAGATTTCGTCGTTCCATTCACTCATTAATTCTTCTTTTATTCTGGCTGCCTCCATTTCATTTTCGTGGGAGTCATAATTATGTCTCTCTTTTTCTTTTTGTTCACTTAAGTTTTCTCCGTCTCTCCTAGTGATTCTCAACATAAATCTTTCCATTTCTTGCTAAGCGTTAGTTTTTACATTCAAACTCCTTGTCTCACTACGATACGCAAAACTGATACTGATTGTAAACTTTCATTTTCAGACACATCAAAAGATTCGTTTGGAAAACCCCATTTATTTTACCAAAAGCACTTCATATCATGTCTACGCTTCTGCTTAATTCTTGTGCTGTCCATCCAGTGGATGTCTTTAGCTGCCCTTTATACAAAAGTTCATCAACTGGTCGTACGTTTTCATTGTTTCTTTGTCTCATTTTCTCTTTCATATATTGATTCAGTTACTTTTATAATTGATTTTTTACGCCTACTCTCAAACATTTTTCATTAAGTTCTGTCATTCCTCGCGGAAATTTATGTATACGAATGGCAAACAACACAAACTCAACTGCTAAACCATGCTGGTTCACGTATGCTCTTATCATAAATACCATTCTTTCTTCGCAGTTTAAGGATCTGAAAAACTTTTTATAGAACTGTCGACAATAGTTTTGATTATGTAAACTCTCCTTGGTTGAAATGGCTCCGAGCACTATGGGACTTAACTTGGGTCATCAGTCCCCTAGAACTTAGAACTACTTACACCTAACCAACCTAAGGACATCACACACATCCATGCCCGAGGCACGATTCGAACCTGCGACCGTAGCGGTCGCACGGTTCCAGAAAACTCTCCTTGTCCGCCTCCTGTTTCAGTTCTGAATTTCTCATTATCTTCATGAAGTCTACTGGACACTTTAGCATTAGAGTATGTACTTTTCAGAATACTGACAGGCTTAATCAGTACTTGTTTCTCTATGACCACTATTAAGGATTTTGTTGAAACTGAGTCAGAAGATTTCTAAAAATCTATTACTCCCACAGAAAGTCATAAATCATACGCACGTATATAAGTTGGATGAGCTGCACAAAATCGAACCTCGCTAGACGCCATTCGTCAGTCTTTACCCAATCACAATTTTTTTTTCTCCTTCCAGCATTAGTAACTTGTTCAGTGCCATTGTTTGCATTCTTTCTGTTAAGTTTGACTCAAAGCAGTTGTTTGTAATACCATCAATTCCGTGAAATTTAAACTTTTATTAGAAAGAATTGTGGGGTGCATAATCTAACGATATGGACAAATAACAAGAAGTAACAGATGGAGATATTTTCTTTTTTAAGTTTTGTAACACCTTTCGAATAAACGTAAAAATGGTATTCTCAATGGAGAAACGCTATTGGAACCCAAACTTTAATGCAGAACTACAATAATTACTTCTACTTAAATGTAACGGGCATCCTGAGTACATTAGTTTCTCGAGTAATTTTAGAAAAAGAAATGAGTAAAGACAATAATTGAAACTTATTTAGAATTTTACTGTCATTTGTCTTACAAAGAGATGTGTAAGTGGCATATTCTCTGGAAAAATATAGTTAAAGACATGACTAATGAGCTAGACCAACCCCGTAGAATTGTGTTCAAAACCACATTTTGAGAATTTTTATAATTTTATTGATTTTTGTAAAGTGCGTTGGCGGCTACTTCTAGTTGCTTAATTTTTATAGATTGATATTTTCAATGTTTTTTCTTGCTTCTTATTCCCAATTACTTGAGTCCACTTCTACTGCAAAATTTTAAAAAAATCTTGTAATTTGTGGCATATCGATCAACGTGTAGCCGTTTTGTTTAACTGAAATGCTATTTTATGCATTTCAGTGTATTCTACATTTATTAAACTCTGTTATTAGTATAAATAATTTCTGCCATTTTATAGTAATTATGCAGAAGGATAATAACAAAAATCTTTAGTCGTTCTGGAAATTATATAAATTTCACTTTTCTGTTTACAAAACATTTTAATGTCTTAAGTTATGCATGGATATTATGCTTTTGAATCTAATTTCTGAACTATTTGAACTATTTTAGGAAAGCTACTTTCAGTACATAAGTGTATTATTAAACACATAAAATTTCACATTAGCAACCTTTTCCTGATTTACTTCATTCCAGCCTATTTCATTTTAAGTTATTCTTAAAATTCCACACACTGAAATCATTAATAATAATTACAGTATTGCATAGCTATGTCTAAATATGTATGGTGCCACAGTGAGGATTTTTAATAGTTATCTATCATGGGCATATAGTGCGCTAACAAATGTGTCAACATCAACGTTTTCAGCTTAAACACTATTTATGGAAAAGTTACCATTTACAATTTTCTTTTCTTAATCTATAAAGGTGAAAATTTTACTACCGAAATCAGATTGCAACAGCCGAATAACGTTTCTGGACCTTTTATGTCAGAATATTTTAAGAAGTGCTGAAAACTCCACAAAATGTTAACTCTTTCATCACGCCTATATGGTAGCTCAAAAACAAATCTAGATTTCTCACAACCAGCTAAGGATTTCCCCTTGAGGATCTGTACACAGTTACATCTACATCTACATTCTACATTGATACTCCGCAAGCCACCCAACGGTGTGTGGCGGAGGGCACTTTACGTGCCACTGTCATTACCTCCCTTTCCTGTTCCAGTCGCGTATGGCTCGCGGGAAGAACGACTGTCTGAAAGCCTCCGTGCGCGCTCTAATCTCTCTAATTTTAAATTCGTGATCTCCTCGGGAGGTATAAGTAGGGGGAAGCAATATATTCGATACCTCATCCAGAAACGCACCCTCTCGAAACCTGGACAGCAAGCTACACCGCGATGCAGAGCGCCTCTCTTGCAGAGTCTGCCACTTGAGTTTATTAAACATCTCCGTAACGCTATCACGGTTACCAAATAACCCTGTGACGAAACGTGCCGCTCTTCTTTGGATCTTCTCTATCTCCTCCGTCAGACCGATCTGGTACGGATCCCACACTGATGAGCAATACTCAAGTATAGGTCGAACGAGTGTTTTGTAAGCCACCTCCTTTGTTGATGGACTACATTTTCTAAGCACTCTCCCAATGAATCTCAACCTGGTACCCGCCTTACCAACAATTGATTTTATATGATCATTCCACTTCAAATCGTTCCGCACGCATACTCCCAGATATTTTACAGAAGTAACTGCTACCAGTGTTTGTTCCGCTATCATATAATCATACAATAAAGGATCCTTCTTTCTATGTATTCGCAATACATTACATTTGTCTATGTTAAGGGTCAGTTGCCACTCCCTGCACCAAGTGCCTATCCGCTGCAGATCTTCCTGCATTTCGCTACAATTTTCTAATGCTGCAACTTCTCTGTATACTACAGCATCATCCGCGAAAAGCCGCATGGAACTTCCGACACTATCTACTAAGTCATTTATATATATTGTGAAAAGCAATGGTCCCATAACACTCCCCTGTGGCACGCCAGAGGTTACTTTAACGTCTGTAGACGTCTCTCCATTGATAACAACATGCTGTGTTCTGTTTGCTAAAAACTCTTCAATCCAGCCACACAGCTGGTCTGATATTCCGTAGGCACTTACTTTGTTTATCAGGCGACAGTGCGGAACTGTATTGAACGCCTTCCGGAAGTCAAGAAAAATAGCATCTACCTGGGAGCCTGTATCTAATATTTTCTGGGTCTCATGAACAAATAAGGCGAGTTGGGTCTCACACGATCGCTGTTTCCGGAATCCATGTTGATTCCTACATAGTAGATTCTGGGTTTCCAGAAATGACATGATACGCGAGCAAAAAACATGTTCTAAAATTCTACAAGAGATCGACGTAAGAGATATAGGTCTATAGTTTTGCGCATCTGCTCGACGACCCTTCTTGAAGACTGGGACTATCTGTGCTCTTTTCCAATCATTTGGAACCCTCCGTTCCTCTAGAGACTTGCGGTACACGGCTGTTAGAAGGGGGGCAAGTTCTTTCGCGTACTCTGTGTAGAATCGAATTGGTATCCCGTCAGGTCCAGTGGACTTTCCTCTATTGAGTGAATCCAGTTGCTTTTCTATTCCTTGGACACTTATTTCGATGTCAGCCATTTTTTCGTTTGTGCGAGGATTTAGAGAAGGAACTGCAGTGCGATCTTCCTCTGTGAAACAGCTTTGGAAAAAGGTGTTTAGTATTTCAGCTTTACGCGTGTCATCCTCTGTTTCAATGCCATCATCATCCCGTAGTGTCTGGATATGCTGTTTCGAGCCACTTACTGATTTAACGTAAGACCAGAACTTCCTACGATTTTCTGTCAAGTCGGTACATAGAATTTTACTTTCGAATTCAATGAACGCTTCACGCATAGCCCTCCTTACGCTAACTTTGACATCGTTTAGCTTCTGTTTGTCTGAGAGGTTTTGGCTGCGTTTAAACTTGGAGTGGAGCTCTCTTTGCTTTCGCAGTAGTTTCCTAACTTTGTTGTTGTACCACGGTGGGTTTTTCCCGTCCCTCACAGTTTTACTCGGCACGTACCTGTCTAAAACGCATTTTACGATTGCCTTGAACTTTTTCCATAAACACTCAACATTGTCAGTGTCGGAACAGAAATTTTCGTTTTGATCTGATAGGTAGTCTGAAATCTGCCTTCCATTACTCTTGCTAAACAGATAAACCTTCCTCCCTTGTTTTATATTCCTATTAACTTCCATATTCAGGGATGCTGCAACGGCCTTATGATCACTGATTCCCTGTTCTGTACATACAGAGTCGAAAAGTTCGGGTCTGTTTGTTATCAGTAGTTCCAAGATGTTATCTCCACGAGTCGGTTCTCTGTTTAATTGCTCGAGGTGATTTTCGGATAGTGCACTCAGTATAATGTCACTCGATGCTCTGTCCCTACCACCCGTCCTAAACATCTGAGTGTCCCAGTCTATATCTGGTAAATTGAAATCTCCACCTAAGACTATAACATGCTGAGAAAATTTATGTGAAATGTATTCCAAATTTTCTCTCAGTTGTTCTGCCACTAATGCTGCTGAGTCGGGAGGTCGGTAAAAGGAGCCAATTATTAACCTAGTTCGGTTGTTTAGTGTAACCTCCACCCATAATAATTCACAGGAAGTATCCACTTCTACTTCACTACAGGATAAACTACTACTAACAGCGACGAACACTCCACCACCGGTTGCATGCAATCTATCCTTTCTAAACACCGTCTGTACCTTTGTAAAAATTTCGGCAGAATTTATCTCTGGCTTAAGCCAGCTTTCTGTACCTATAACGATTTCAGCTTCGGTGCTTTCTATCAGCGCTTGAAGTTCCGGTACTTTACCAACGCAGCTTCGACAGTTGACAATTACAATACCGATTGCTGCTTGGTCCCCGCATGTCCTGACTTTGCCCCGCACCCGTTGAGGCTGTTGCCCTTTCTGTAGTTGCCCAAGGCCATCTAACCTAAAAAACCGCCCAGCCCACGCCACACAACCCCTGCTACCCGTGTAGCCGCATGTTGCGTGTAGTGGACTCCTGACCTATCCAGCGGAACCCGAAATCCCACCACCCTATGGCGCAAGTCGAGGACAACTATAATAACTGCATATCCAGACAACAATATCGCAATTATTGCACTTTATTAGCTGTTTCGTTTGTCACGGCAGTCATCTACTGATAATATTATTTTCATGACAGTATATTAACACATTATTGCGAGTTAAAAAACATAAGACGACAAAATTGAGTTCAGTATCGTGAGTATAGAGTGCCTTTTGGTATGATCATAACAACTGCAACCAGTCATATTTATTTTCTGATTGTTGCTGTAAAAATCATAACCAGTTTCGACTGTATAACCACTAGTCTTCAGATGACTGAAATATGTGCTTTTACAGAGATTTACTCTGCAGCTCGTGATACTAGCTATCCCAGTTCTCACTGTCATTGTTTGGTATAATAGTGCAGACGGGAGACGAAGATATGAGTATTGTCGCCTTGAGTCTACGCACAAGACTTCACAGACACAGTGAGAAGCCTCACACAATAGACAAACTTTTTCGATATTATATGTTCTCTGAATACGTGTATATGTGTTACTGTATAGCCTTACGAAAGGAGGTAATTACGGTTTTTATAAGCACATGTAATTGTATTTCATAATCAGAGACGTCATTGCATCCCTACGTTGGATTGAATTAAACCCTTTTTAACTTGACATACATAAAGATGATTCCTACTAGCGCCTAACCTAACCGAATGTTTACACAGACTAGAAGAAAGTCTTGAAAAAATCTGTTCAGACTTTTCGAATTTGTTACATTCGTATCCTGACTTTGAAGCATCCCCGTCTTGCCAAAAGTAGTCTAGTACTCCTCTTTCTTCATTATTAACACCATTTGTTTGATCTCTGGTGGCTGCCATATCCATACTATTCTTGGAGATTGATCTTGAACCACCCTTCTTATGTAGCATTACCATTTGAAATACGACTAACTGATGACCTCAGATGTTAAGTCCCATAATACTCAGAGCCATTTTTTTGACTGTACCACTGTTACGAAATAAATCTCGGGTGCATCAGCGCACCTGATGATGGCAACGTGGTCGATTGCCGAAATATTGTGTCCTATGCACGTTCATACGAGGCTGTTCACCAGAGATTTATTTCGTCATAAAATACGAGTGGAGAAATTGAAGAACCATATACCACTGTTCGTGTTTAGTGTACACTTGGTACTTGACATAAGTCTTTAGTTCTGATGCATTTATTGTTATATAGGTCTCTATATTCGGGGAAATGTCAGTGTATATATTTTGAATTGCCACTGTTAAAGTCAATGAACTAGCATTCTCAGAGAGGTATATCTTTAACTGTGGAAACTTTCATTTTGAATAGTCGTGGTCGCATTATCCCGTCTTCCTGCGCTCTGTAGTAATCCCTTTTGTTTCTTCATTAGTCTTCTTTTGTAATTTGGATATTCTATAACTTATCTGCATAAAACCATTTCCGATGACTGCTAGACTTCGTTGATCTCTCTGCGCTACTGTCCACATTTGTATTCTATAGACCTTTATACCCGTATTTTCATTTATTTTCGAGAGAGAAAGACGAAATAGCAGTGAGTCAACATATACTGTAACAAGAAGCGATGGTATATTCACTATGAATACAACACTGTGCCCAGCTTCTTTTGTCTGTTCACCATAACATCACAAAACAGCCAGAAAAACTCCTAATCACAAAGAATCGCTCGACACAAGGCATCACACCATACAACAAAATTAAACGGTATTAAAAGATATTTTTATGCGGCTTGCCTCTTAACTATGACAACAGCAACAAGATTAGTTACTCGGAAATGGTTTCAAATATTCGATTGAATAAACAATTTAAAAAATTCTACAATATTTTATAATTTGAACCCACAGCACTGTAGCAGATAGAAAAGCGAGTGGTAAGCCTATAAGTTCAATGAATTGAATAAAAGACTTCTGTTCACTACTTATTGGGCAATCGCTCAAATTGTCAGGTACGTCTCCAAAGAATCTGTGGAGCGTCTCTGAGTACGTACAGAAGGCAGACCGACCCGTCGAGTTTCCTACTACGGATACAGTAATGGATTCACATTACGTAGTATTTTTTGAAAAATTTACCGAATTAAAATATGAAGAATCTCGCACTGGGCGAGATGGCGTAGTGGTTACGACCGTAGATTCGTGTTCTGGAGGAGCGAGGTTCAAATCCTTGTCCAACCATCTAGGATTAGGTTACCTGTGGTTTGCCTAAGTTGCTTAAGGCAGAGAACATGACCGATTTTCTTCCCTACTCGTCTGAAAGAAGTTCGGCGTTGACAGAATGTTAGACCCTAATCTTCACTTCACCCCTTAAGAATCGCCACTCGCAGTTTTTGGTTAAAATATCAGGTGATTGTGGTATCGATAGCTACGATGCCACGGCGTTGGTACAAGTTCTTAGGTTGGCACCACGACACCGACACCGACGATAGCGCCCTCTAGCCGGCGCTGTGCAGCTCTACGAGCGCCGCTCCAGATTCTACCCATTTGATTCCGAGTAGACAACCAAGCAACATTGTTTCTGTTTCCTAGTGGGCGAGCCACTACATATTTTGCCTTTGTAACTTTTAGCCGATGTTAGATTTGATTGATGTACAGCTTCGCACTTATGTGCTCATCTCAGCCAAAGTTAAGTTACGATTCATATATTCAAATTATTGTGTTGTAAAACCACTTTTAACTCCAGTACCGAGAGTTCTGCGTCACCTTATCTACATTGGGCCTACCCTATTGTTACAGGAACAGACCCACGCGCCGCCTTTCAGGCGGTATACAAAAGTGATGGTACACGTTCTTCATTGAATCGAAAACAAATTCAGTCGCTTCACGTAGGCGATGAAATATAGAGGGTTAGGCAACTAAGACAGGTTACCCAAAATATGCGTAGAACAGTTAAACATACCGACGTGAGGTTTCCGCTAAGTTTTAGAGGAAAATGTGGCGATGCTTTTGAAATATGCAAATAAGTTTTTCAGTTTATAGCTGCCGAATTACTATGCCGCCTTTTCAATAAAAAACATTTCAAGAAAAACCGTCAAATATTTCGTGAACTGATTCTTCTAAAAGTAGGAAATAATCAGATTTGATAAATATTTGTTGCACCTTTTGAATGACGCTAAACTATGTACAGCAAATGAGGTACCGACTGAGAGTTTAAAATTCACTTTTTAACTTAGGATTTTAAAGAATATTGGGAGATATTTGTCTGGTGGAACAAATGTCATTCTCAATTTAGAGAAGTCTTCCGAAGTAAGAGTGATTTCAGGTGTGCGCACGGGTGTGTCGTAGGACCGTTGCTATTCACAATATACATAAATGACCTTGTGGATAACATCGGAAGTTCACTGAGGTGTTTTGCGGATGATGCTGTAGTATATCGAGAGGTTGTAACAATGGAAAATTGTACTGAAATGCAGGAGGATCTGCAACGAATTGACGCATGGTGCAGGGAATGGCAATTGAATCTCAATGTAGACAAGTGTAATGTGCTGCGAATGCATAGAAAGAAATATCCTTTATCATTTAGCTACAATATAGCAGGTCAGCAACTGGAAGCAGTTAATTCCATAAATTATCTGGGAGTAGGCATTAGGAGTGATTTAAAATGGAATGATCATACAAAATTGATGGTCGGTAAAGCAGATGCCAGACTGAGATTCATTGGAAGAATCCTCAGGAAATGCAATCCGAAAACAAAGGAAGTAGGTTACAGTATGTTTGTTCGCCCACTGCTTGTGTGGTGTCACCGCCAGACACCACACTTGCTAGGTGGTAGCCTTTAAATCGGCCACGGTCCGGTAGTATACGTCGGACCCGCGTGTCGCCACTATCAGTGATTGCAGACCGAGCGCCGCCACACGGCAGGTCTGGAGAGACTTCCTAGCACTCGCCCCAGTTGTACAGCCGACTTTGCTAGCGATGGTTCACTGACAAATTACGCTCTCTTTTGCCGAGACGATAGTTAGCATAGCCTTCAGCTACGTCATTTGCTACGACCTAGCAAGGCGCCATTATCAGTTGCTATTGATCTTGTAATTCATGTATCAACAAGAGCGATGTTCACCAATTATGGGTTAAAGTTAAGTATTCCAGAAGCTACGTACTTTTTTTACTTGACTCAACTCCTTTAACTGTTCCAGACCTCACGCCAGCCTGCGTGAGCTTAAACGCGTGCCTTTCGGCTATCTCATAGTGGCTTGGCTGTCTTGCCAAGTCACAACAGCTTGAATATTGCTCACCAGTGTGGGACCCGTACCAGATTGGGTTGATAGAAGAGATAGAGAAGACCCAACGGAGGGCAGCGCGCTTCGTTACAGGATCATTTAGTAATCGCGAAAGCGTTACGGAGATGATAGGTAAACTCCAGTGGAAGCCTTTGCAGGACAGACGCTCAGTAGCTCGGTACGGGCTTTTGTTGAAGTTTCGAGAACATACCTTCACCGAGGAGTCACGCAGTATATTACTCCCTCCTACGTATATCTCGCGAAGAGACCATGAGGATAAAATCAGAGAGATTAGAGCCCACACAGAGGCATACCGACAATCTTTCTTTCCACGAACAATACGAGACTGGAATAGCAGGGAGAACCGATAGAGGTACTCAAGGTACCCTCCGCCACACACCGTCAGGTGGCTTGCGGAGTATGGATGTACATGTAGATTCTGACTCGACACCTTATTTGCTATACATGATTTCGAGCGTCATTCAATGGCGCGTCAAATCTATTAATTTTAGCTAAATTATTTCATAAAAATTCGATCGCTTTTTTTTTACAAAACTAGACCTCAACCTGGTCAATCTACAACCCAATTATCCATTTCCCACTCTTTTTTTGGCCCAGAAAATTCGGGAAAAATTTTTCCCTCTAATCACTAACCAACTTTCTTTTTATTGCTCTTATTACTTTCAAGCAGTTAAACAATTTTTTGAAAATTTAGATCCCACGCTGGTCAGCTTGATATTGCATGTGTCCATATCGCACTCTCCGTTTGACTATGAAAATTCGAACAAAATTCCATTCTCCATTGTGTAATTTTCCCTCAAATTTGGTTCGGATCATTAATTAAGTTTTTCATTGTCACTCTGATCACTTTCAATGAGTTTTTTTTTTTTCAAAATTAAGCCTTATGATGGACAGCTTCATACCCAGTTTCTCCACTTTGGCTACGAAAATTCAGTCAAACATATTCCCTCAAATCACTAATTAAGTTTTTCTTAAGTACCTTCATTAATTTCAAGCAATTAAATCTTTCTTTGCAAAAGTAGATCTCATGTTGGTAAATTTGAGTCCTCATTTGTTCATCTGTTACTCTTTGCTTGGCTATGAAAATTCGGACAAGATTCCATTATGTAATTTTGAGGGAGTTTTGTTTACGGTCCGCTCAAACATGTAACCACGGATAGAACTATATACTTTTTTTCTGTGGCAACAGAAAGAGCCTTCATAGAGGACTAAAACGAGATAACATGTGTGGAACTTGATCAGGCAGCAATAAAATAACCGTGCCGCTAACTACTGTTCTACTGTACCAAATACAAGCAAACATGTAGATCAGGTACAGTTCGTGGGTTTATTGCTATGACTGTCATATCAAGTGCGACAAAATGATGGCCTTGAGTAAGACTTGTAATTATCTGCTCAGAATGGGTGGTACATCCGTCACGTCGATACCACTCTCATTGCCTTATGTCTCGTGAGATGTCTTCAAAAACAAAATTGCGTTAGCATATATGTTAAGAGTTCCAGATACGTCGCTATTTAGACTCCCATCAATAAAACAGGCACATATGCTGCTATTCATGAAAAGCCTGCATCACACATTGATAGACCGAGGTCGTTGTTTCTGCACTTCTGTAGTTCGGAGTGGATTCTCAACTGAGAGGTAGTGCAGTTGCGAAGTTTGATTTGGCCATGATATGTAAACGATGTTACATCCGTAAACAAAATATTCCACAGAAACGCCACATCAATTTGCACTTTTCGCAGACACGTTTCGGTGAACCGTAACCAATTTTGAAAGTCATTGCCATGATGCTGTTGATGGAGTGACGTACGCAAAGGATCAAAACCGTTGGAGTATAGTATTCGCAAAACACTCCCTTGGCCTGATCCCACTGGCACATTCAACCTGCCTCATAGTTCAGAAATGGCTCTGAGCACTATGGGACTTAACTTCTGAGGTCATCAGTCCCCTAGAACATAGAACTACTTAAACCTAACTAACCTAAGGACATCACACACATCCATGCCCCAGGCAGGATTCGAACCTGCGACCGTAGCGATCACGCGGTTCCAGACTCAATCGCCTAGAACCGCACGGCCACACCGGCCGGCTGCCTCATAGTGACACGTGGGTTATATTTTAACGCTGCAAATATGTTAGTTACATTTTTCTCATCATTCGCTGTTGTCTTTTGTGGTCATCTTTTATTCTTCACACTTCCTATTCCATGAATTTTATTTTATAGTTTTTCCAATGATAGACCGTCAGGGCTTGACACGATCGGGATGTCTTTCAGCATACAGTCCCATCGCTGCTGTAGCACTTCGACCGTATTCGCCATAAACGAAAACCACGTCCACTTTTTCCACTGTTGTATGCATAGAGAAAGTCCGAATGGCTTCATAAGCAAATTTTCTGATCGCTACGACAGCAGAGTACGAACAGATGCGTTTCAAGCGCACAGGTAAACATGCCCACCACCTGGGTTACGTGTTTACATTTGGACAGAAGTCTGTTGTATCACTTCTCCTGCTACTGGGACAGTGATTTGAGGCGCTGTTATGTTGCTATTATTTGATGAAATTCCACACATGCTACATCACTGGATTCCCATTCGAAGGCTCTTCCCAAAACCATAGAAAAACATTTACAGTGCATTGAAGAAACGAAGTTGCTGTCATAATTTAATTCATCAGCTATAAACGCTAAAAAACTCTTGCGTGCGTCAGAAAATTCGCTACACTGTCCACTATAACTTAACTAAAACCACTCCTCCATATGTTTACTTGTTATGGTGTATTTGGGGTGGCCTGTCTTACAAGGTTCAAATGGTTCTGAGCACTATGCGACTTAACTTCTGTGGTCATCAGTCGCCTAGAACTTAGAACTAATTAAACCTAACTAACCTAAGGACATCACACACATCCATGCCCGACGCAGGATTCGCTCGGTTCCAGACTGTAGCGCCTAGAACCGCACGGCCACTCCGGCCGGCTGTCTTACAAGGAAACAGCACGACTATCGATTTTTGTATTTACGGTTGGTTAAGTTCAGAACTCATACATCATTCTACCAAAGTCCGCCCCCGGGAACTGAGTGGTGAGCGCGACAGAATGTCAATCCCAAGGGCCCGGGTTCGATTCCCGGCTGGGTCGGAGATTTTCTCCGCTCAGGGACTGGGTGTTGTGTTGTCCTAATCATCATCATTTCATCCCCATCGACACGCACATCGCTGAAGTGGCGTCAAATCTAAAGACTTGCACCCGGCGAACTGTCTACCCGACGGGAGGACCTAGTCACACCACATTCTACCAAAGCAATTCGAAGGGACTCTAAAAATTGTGGATAAAATGGACTTCGAACTCTTCCGAGTGTCTTTAATTCCTCAATCCGCAGACGACTTCTTCGACAGGCCATGTGGCTTTGCGGTAGAATGATCGCCTGCCACGTGGGTGGCCCAGGTTCGATTCATGGCCGATGCAATTTTTGGAACAGATATTCATTTTCTGTGGACATTCAAATAAAGAGTAAAATACATAAAGACGGAAAATAATCGGTAGTACTCGAGTTTGGTAATCGCTGGATCGGTGGTTCGAGCCTCGTTTCGGTCTTAATTTTTTTTTCGGTTTCTCCATTTAGTTCGAATAAATACGCCACCTGAATATAAAGTTCATCAAATATATGTTAATCAACACGTATCTAATTGTCGTTTTATGAAAAACGCACATCATCTTATTTCTAATTACATATCACACACAGAAATCCAGTTTTAATTGCAAATACACACACGGAAAATAATCGCAGCACCAAGGTGGAGTTATGCAACAAACGAAAGTTGCTAGGCGTATTTCTACATCTGAAAGACGATGTCGATTTCAATTTCGCGGCAGTCGCATAAGAGTGGCGTTAGTGGCACCACTATGAGGATGCAAATCAGGTTTGCTTTAAATACACACTGTAACGGCCGTGAGCGTCACTTACCTTTGACATTGGACGTGGTGGGTTGATGCCTTTAAGGCGACAAAGACGCCATTATCAACACCTCACTGAGTTTGAACGAGATCGTGTAATAGGGTTACGAGAAGCTGGATGATCCTTCTGCGATATGGCAGAGAAACCTGGCAGCAATGTAGCCACTGTACATGATTGCAGGCTGTGGTGGTCATGAGAATGTATGGTCGCAAGAAGAGCGGGCCCTAGACGGCTACGTAGCTCTACCGAGAGGGAAGACCATCGCGTTCGACGTATGGCTCTAGTGCATCACACTGCATCTGCAGCAGCAATTTCAGCAGCAGTTGGCACCACAGTGACACAACAAACCGTTACAGATCAGTTACTTCAGGGCCAGACGTCCTGTATCGGACATTCTACTGACCCCAAACCACCACCATTTGCGTCTTCAGTGGTGTCAAGCGAGAGTTCATGGGAGGGCAGGGTGGAAGTCTGTTGTGTTTTCGGATGAAAGCTGGTGCTGCGTTGGTCACAGTGATGACCGTGTGTTGGTTAGAGGGAGACCGGTCGGGGCCTACAACCAACTTGTCTGCGGGGCACGCTGTACCTACACCTGGAGTTATGGTCTGGGATGCGACTTCACATGACAGCAGGAGCACTCCCGCGGTTATTCCACGCACCCTGAGTGCAAATTTGTACGTCAGTCTGGTGATTAGATCTGTTGTGCTGCCATTCATGATCACCATTCCAGGGGGTGTTTTCTAACAGGATAACTCTCGCCAATATACCGCTGTTGTAACACAACATACTCTACAGAGTGTTGACATGTTGCCTTTTCCTGCTCGATCACCAGATCTGTCTCCAGTAGAGAATATATGGGGAATCATCGGACGACAACTCCAGCGTCATCCACACCCTGTACTGACTGACCAAATGCAACAGGCATGGAACTCCATCCCATAAACTGACATCCGGCATCTGTATAACACAATGCGTGCACATTTTCATTCAACACTCTGGGGGTTATACCTGTTAATTTACTAGCATTTCACATTGGCAGTGGCTTATCGCGCTCTTACATTAACCAGTGATCTTGCACTGATAGTCACTTAAATATGTTACCTAGATAAATGTTCTCCCGAAATTTAATTACTCTACATTAATTATTTTTTGCTGTTGCGATTATTTTTGTCACTATATAATTTCTTGATCACTGATCTTTTATAAAAGATCGTTCATAAAAAATATGTAAATTAAAGATGCGTTAGAAATTTTAAATTCTTTTTCGTCTTCACAAAAATGCTCGTAGAACATGCACCATTTTTTAAAAATCGGCAGGAATCGAACCCATGGCGCCACATGGCAGGCGATTATTCTACTACAGAGCAAAACGCGCCATCGAAAAATCGATCTTGTTACAATATATTGAAGACGCGCGAAAACTTTAACGCCGATTTTCCCGAGAATTTTTGAGAGCTGAAACAACCTGCTTCGGCCAACTGATATTTGAGTTCTGAAGTTCCCATATCATAAATATAAAAAAAATACAAAAATTCGATTGCCTTATGGTCCCCTCGTTAGCTGACTCCCCCTGCATAATGCATAGTCCTTCTCTCATTCGGTATATGTCATTCGTATGTGATGCATTTGTGCTCTGTTCACGATAAGGACGTCTTCCAATCGGGCTTTCGAGCGCTGCACTCATAATCTAGTCAGGGAAATTAAAATCTCCGTCCGGTCACACTGATTCAGGTTCTCCGTGGTTTCCCTAAATAACTTACGGTGAATATATGGATGCTTTATATTAACCATCTGATTCCCAATAATTTAAAAAATTAATTTTAAAATTTTTCACAAAATTATCATAGTAAGATAGGAATACAATAAGAAACTGTCTAAAAGTAAACAATCAATTATTTTAATGAGATGGTTTCATTTGGGAATATAGTTTTAAAATTTTTCACAAAACCGACCTTCATTATCTTAGTAAGCAATGAATACAGGAAGAAATTGGCAAAATATAATCAGTCAATTGCTTATGGATGTGGCGTCATTTTGTAACCACTGGGATATGCAGTTTTCAAGCACCCATCATTTCATGAGATATATGTGAAAGCAGTTTCGCATTTTTCCTGGACAATCTCACATCTCGAAACTCCCGTGAACCAATATGCCTAAAACAAACTATAGTCCTAAATAACAAGAAAAAACGAACCTAAAATTTAAAAAAAATTATATCAAAAGTACATTCTGCTCCAGAGGTTTCATTTCGAAAAGCAGTAGTAGAAACTTAAATTTACGTTACAATAACTCTAGATACATTTCCTTGCATTGTAAATCTCCTCGGTATGATCACTATGAAAAAAATACCGCATGTCAGACAGAATCTCCTACAATCACGTAGCACAATCTCCGCGCCGACTTTCTGCTATGAACGCTGTGACTGCTGCAATGCACTTCATTCGTAGAAGTATCTCGGTGTACCACTACATGGCTCTGTTTTGAAGTAGCATAGGTGATGTCATGCAAAATACACTGGCGCTTAAAAATAAATAAATAAAGAAAAGATAGAATGGTGGTTTCAGGCAGAAACCACTCGTACTATCTGGTAATCGAGCTCATCAGCCTTTTTAATAACTTCGAGTTGACAGAAAGTTACACTCTAAACACACCTTCATTCTGTGTTTCCGAAGACACCTAGGACTAGCAAACATAACACACTTGGACTTCTACTCTGTTATCGATTTATTTTATTCTGTTCTCTGATTTTCTGTTAAAGCTGGCCGTCTCTGCAACAGGTTGCCGCGAATCTTGAGTCCATCTACATCCTGCGACTTGTGTTTTGCAAGCAGCTTTTTGTTAAGAATTTTCGACTAAATAAGATCACACAAAGTTTTTCGAATAGATATTTTGAATAATGATATTCATTTGACAAAGGCTGCGGTGGTAATTGCGCATTTCATCTACGGTTACCTCGCGAAAAGTGCATGGGTTGTTCAGTCTTGGCTCAACAGTACAATGGCTATGCTTTGTCAACTCAAAAAGAATACGGCGAATTCTCCGTTATGCTGTTCTTGGAAATTTGTCCAATGTCTCCTGGAGACCAGGAAGCGAAATAAAAGGGAGGATGAAGATTAGGGCAGAAGCTCGGATTGAACAAAGATACGTAACAAAATCGGCTGTGTTCTTTTCAAAGGCAGCAACCAAAGAATCACCTTAATCGATTTTGGGAAACCACGCAAAATATAAACAGGGATGGCTGCACAGTGATTACGATTCAGTAGAGCGACGAGATAAATCACTATCATGCTACCTTAGAGGACTCCGACGCTAGATTGTAGTAGAGCTGTACATAACAGTGGAAAATTCGAGTGGCAGTGTTTCTTCAGGCGTGTACAGGTCGCGCACAAGACATCGCTAAAGTACACTATAAACAATTTTCCGCAGTTGTACCGCTACCACAGAGCTGGACAACAATTACATCTTCAATATATATATCTGAGATGTATACATATCTGTAAAAGTAAGATAGCTCCTTAACGATTGTTTCAATGTGGATGCACTAATATCGTCCGAACTCCAACGAGAATCAGTAATTTGCGAGTAGGGGGCCAATGGAAGAGGGATGCTGCATTGCAGCGTGTGATGTGCTGAGACTTTCAGTCGGAAGGAAAGAGTGTCTGTATGGCCGAAACGGCTAAAGCAAATGTTCTAGTGGATCCGCCCATCCGACTTCGGGTCGTGATTCGGCAAAAATTTTCAGCTTTCGTCATTGCATCACTACAATGCCCTGTGCGAATGGAAGTCACGAATTTCGCAGTCTTTCTTTTCCTGTCCTCTGTTTCATATAAATTACATCTTCATTTAAAACAAACAAAAAATTCAGCAGAGCCTCTCCCGAAAGCCCACTCCAGCAATGTATTCAAGGTACACACGGATGGGTGCCAAAACGTAGGCCGTAGCCATCACATTCTGCCGCCTCTTAATGTCACTGTTGACTGAACGTACTCCACTGAAGTGCGAGTCGACGCCTGTGACTGGCACAGCACGTAGATAAACACATTAAGAGCACAAACCTTGCATTGTCTTCACCGGCTGAGTTCTCTTCCCCTGCCCCCCAACGCCCAGGGTCAGATAAGCGAGATGCCATGCTGCCGTCTAGCCCTCCAGCCAAGCCTTTATGAGATACTTCGGTACATATTATTCCAATTCAATGAGTAATGAAGGCTTTGATCACATTCTTGTGTAATTCTTTTGAAAATTTACCTTTTCTCAACATACCTAACGTGCAATACATATTTAAAAAATAGATATCACAGAGCACCTACCACACACAATTTTGAGCTACAGAGCAATATTCTACCACTTTATCTTAAAACTCAGTAACAGTTGGCTAAATTGTAATTGCTAACCCACAGATGCGTAATACAGACATCATCCATTTCAGTACCTTAACACGGCGTTGGAATAACATTTAGACCGAATACGTCATTGTTTCTATGTGACAGAATCCATTTATAGGTTCCCTGAGGTATATAACTTACAATGTTCGCGAAATTCACGTCCTGTTACGGTTGCCAATTGTAGTATTTTGCCCTCATTCCTACAGAACGATCGTCGACGAATGCACCAACCAGCAACTGAAATCAAAATTAAGGCAAATGACTTTCCCTTCAGTTGCCTGTTAGTATCCTGTGTGTCACTCCTAAGAGTCATATGAATTTCTCTTTACTGTTATAGTGTGTGTTAGAAATTTCTGTTTTGCAAGCTATAGTCGGAGTCGACGCAAACAAATACCGTACATCATTCTTGATCCAACACCAAGAGTTGGCGGAAAGCGTTGTTTAGTTTTCCATTACGAACAAAATTACTTTTACATGCCCTTTCGATAGTGCAAGCCCAGATTAGTCTAGTGTGACATTCGAGTTATCGATGTGTATTAACAACGGCATTATAGCACGAAGAATAATTAGTAATCCATCAGAGTCGACAGTATAGAAAACAGGTGTTCGAGTGAACTCTGCGATTATTCTTCTAACGTCACTATCGTACTGTGTAGTTATATTAAAGTGCAGCTTCTCACAGAGGTCCTGCGTGGGCTATAATCACACAACGGAACAAAAAGAAAATGAAAAAAAATCTGCAGCGTAAGATTACGGAATCTAATTAGATACATATGATGATGAAGCACTTAGAATATACATTATTTTGTTTGAATAGACTCTGGTTCTCATGATAAACCTTTCTATAAGAATTTTTTTAACACCAATCTACCCTCAGTAACTTGTCTTTTTCGCAGTAACGTAACTGTACTCAATATGTCCTGTGACTCAATATGGCCTAGTGCCATTGTTTGGTAACTATGGCAAGAATCTTACAGATGGCACCTCATGCGCTTTTGGCAAATCACATTAACCATCTCTGCTTCTTAGCCGCGCAGGATTAGCCGAGCGGTCTAAGGCGCTACAGTCATGGACTGTGCGGCTGGTCCCGGCGGAGGTTCGAGTCCTCCTTCGGGCATGGGTGTGTATATTTGTCCTTAGGATAATTTAGGTTAGATAGTGTGTAAGGTTACGGACTGATGACCTTAGCAGTTAAGTCCCATAAGATTTCACACACATTTGAACATTTTTTTTTCTGCTTCTTACAAGGGAACCTCCCCATCGAACCCCCCTCAGATTTAGTTATAAGTTGGCACAGTGGATAGGCCTAGAAAAACTGAACACAGATCAATCGAGAAAACAGGAAGAAGTTGTGTGAACTATGAAAAAAATAAGCAGAATATACAAACTGTGTAGTCTATGGGCAAGATAGGCAACATCAAGGATAGTGTGAACTCAGGAGCGCGGTGGTCCCGTGGTTAGCATGAACAGCTGCGGAACGGGAGATCCTTGGTTCAAGTCTTCCCTCGAGTGAAAAGTTTAATTTTTTATTTCCAGACTATTATCAAAGTTCAGGCACTCACACATAATCAACTTCGCTCTCCAAAATTCCAGGACATGTTCAGATTTGTTTGGACATATGCAGGATTTGACGATCTACACGCGGAAAAATTTAAAAACGTTAAAAACATATGTTTTGACAGAGCACATGGAAAACTGTGCGACTGTGAAACTGTTGCATTCATTTGTTGCAGTTTATGTGACAAACTCCTACGTTTTCATCACTTTTTTGGGAGTGATTATCACATCCACAAGAAAACCTAAATCGGGCAAGGTAGAAGAATCTTTTTACCCATTCGCCAAGTGTACAAGTTAGGTGGGTCGACAACCTATATTCCTGTCATGTGACGCACATGCCGTCACCAGTGTCGTATGGAATATATCAGACGTGTTTTCCTGTAGAGGAATCGGTTGACTTATGACCTTGCGATCAAATGTTTTCGGTTCCCATTGGAGAGGCACGTCCTTTCGTCTACTAATCGCACGGTTTTGCGGCGCGGTCGCAAAACACAGACACTAAACTTATTACAGTGGACAGAGACGTCAATGAACGTACCGACAGATCATAACTTTGCGAAAATAAAGAAAATAAACTTTTCACTCGAGGGAAGACTTGAACCATGGACCTCTCGTTCCGCAGCTGCTCACGCTAACCACGGGACCACGGCACTCCTGGGCTCACATATTCCTTGATTTGCCTATCTTGCGTATGGACTATTCAGTTTGTATATTTTGCGTATTTTTTTCATAGTTCCACACAACTTCTTCCTGTTTTCTCGATTGATCTGTGTTCAGTTTTTCAAGGCCTATCCACTGTGCCAACTTATAACTAAATCTGAGGGGGCTGCGATGGGGAGGTTTCCTTGTTAGAGAGAGCGCCTTGACTATCAGCCATTTCACAGCTGCCATTTAGTCATTATTTTGTGCAGCTAAGCTTCTTGCGTTACTTATTGGTTACAGTTTTTCTAAAAATGTGATACTGTGTTAGTTACTTCATGCAACTGTCAGATCTGAGAGTTTTTGTCACAGGACGTATGAGCTCTTCACAGAAGTCTTGTGTTAATAACCCTCACCATTTTTACTGCATATGTGGCAAATATTGTCAAAAAAAAAAGCAACGATGGAATACAATGATTTTTTTAAACAAAGCTATCGGGCAAATTTTGAAAAACAACTTGGACACCGTGACCGGTGACTTCAATGTAAATAGCTTTGTAGTATTCCTTTGGGGTTTTGAAAGTGTGCGGTAAGCTGGCTTCGTTGTTTTCACACTTCTTCGGTATACTTCGATTCCGAGGAAGCGAAGGATCATCAACTTTTGAAGGTTATTCTTTTATACACAATTCGCCAAAGTCGTCAAAACTATCACGCCTTCCATTCGATATACAAATCAAACCCTCATATATTTTTTCGAGATCAGATACACTTACATGAGGGCATGGAATTTTTTCATTGACATCCTCTACTGGGTTCATTGCATGGCAATAAAGACGTAAAAAGAAATAAGTCTTGAATTGTAACATTGACTCAAGGTAGCCAGCACATTTGTAACCTGCCTCTGTTTTGTCCTCAGCAGAAAATGTTTCAAAAAACTCTAGAAGTTCTTCAAAATTTTTCAATATTCTCAAGGGCAAAGGGGTCGTAGACCAGCTTAGTCGTTGGCGCTCTCACAGCGTTTGCTTCTGAAAAGTCCCATCCTTTTGTTGGATTCCCCTACGGTGTTTATTAAGTAATTGGCTAAAGCCATAATATCCCTCTTAGATGTAAGATGGCGGAGACTGTCTACAACTGCCAAGTCTAAACTGTGACTAATGCAGTGCACATAACGTGGTTTTGGTTGTATATCCAAAACTAACTTTTTTAGTCCTTTGAACTTACCTCTCATACTCGAGGCACCATCATAGCACTTTCCTCTTAAATTATCCGTTGACAAATCAAGACGAGCAAAAACGTCTTTTAAAATACTTAACAGAGTTTGTGATTCAGTGCTGGGGGTCTCGTATAAGCCAATAAAGTATTCGTTGGCGATTAAGGAATCATCGATAGTACGAACACAATGACACTTGTTCGTGAATCGAAGAATCACTTGTTTCGTCAACCACTTGTTTCGTCAACCATAACAGAAAAATGTTCAGTCTTCTTGACTGAAGCTAATACCTTTCTCAACACAGACTTTCCTAGTAGATCGATTATTTCGGTTTGAATATCGTGAGACGTCCACTTATAACCCGAACGCCCTAACCAATCTTTAAACTTAGGTATGTCATTCTTTCGGAGTTCCAACAATTGAAAAAAATTTAAGTTTACATCTTCGTGCCCTCTAATTGCTAGCCCCTGTCGGCATAGAAATTGCACGGTAGTAAAAATGTTCAAATGTGTGTGAAATCCTATGGGACCTAACTGCTAAGGTCATCAGTCCCTAAGCTTACACACTACTTAACCTAAATTATTCTAAGGACAAACATACACACACCCATACCCGAGGGAGGACTCGAACCTCCGCCGGGACGAGCCGCAGAGTCTATGACTGCAGTCCCTAAGACCGCTCGGCTAATCCCGCGCGGCGCACGGTAGTAAAAATTGCCGCAAGAGCTAAACGGCCTTTCTTCATATCACTATCTAACTGTTCATTCAGTTGGGAGGCCACACTTCCGTTAATGATAGAATTTAGTTTCAGAACACCTTCTTTATGCGTAAACGTATTTTCCTGAATACGGAGTTTTTCCAAAGCATTTTTCCAGTTAGAAAACCCTACGAAAGTAAATGCATCTTCTTTTTTTTTTTTTTTGAAGAAAATTGTGATAGATTTTTAGCATCTGCCTCTTTGCAGATTTTGCAAAAACTTTTTCGATAAATGCTTCATATTCTAGCCATGTATATTTGATCAACCAAGACTTCTGAAATGATCTTCCTTTACCGGATTGTCCAGGTTTCGGCTGTGAACGGTTCTCGCCTGAAAACGACGAAGCAATCGACGACACAATAGTTGTTGGAGGTTGACTTGCAGTATCATCAACTTCCAAGCGCGCCTTTTTGGTA
The DNA here is from genome assembly GCF_023864345.2 of Schistocerca serialis cubense. Lineage (NCBI taxonomy): Eukaryota > Metazoa > Arthropoda > Insecta > Orthoptera > Acrididae > Schistocerca > Schistocerca serialis. The sequence continues at coordinate 312,365,373 of NC_064640.1, forward strand.
ATGAATTTATCCATTGCAAATTTAATTCACAATTCACTAAGAGACTAAGGTAAACGAATAAAATATAGTCATATAAAATAGTCCATTAGACACTAAAGTAGGAGCGCTAAACAAGTCTACAGCATGCACTGAACGAAACTAACCACACTGAATTACTGCAACAGCAGGTGGGCTTTATACAGCCGCGACGTCACAATGCCCCGAAGCGTCAAGGCGACGTGAGGCGGAGTGTTCCAGGCGCTTCTGCTCCAGTCCTTTTGATGGCGCCGCGGCCGCAGCGCTGGCCCGCCGGAGCCATACTTTACCCAAAGGTTCGCGCACCGGGACAAATTCTAAGTGTGCCCGCAACATCGTAACACTATGATGATTCACACCACTCGTTTTCAGTTAACCTGCTTACTACCATAATAATTATTTTTTTTAAATTGTCGGTGAGGCTCCCTCCCCCCAAACGAAATTTACTCCTGTTATCCCGTCGCAAAGCGTTTGTTAACAAATGATACAGCAGGTCTTGACAATAGTACTCTGTAGGGAATAAAATGATGTTTTTAACCCCATAGAAAACCGCCTATGTTGACAAATGGTGTCATTGTCAGTAAATAATAGTATTTCTTACAAAATTGTTGTTTTCATCAAAAATGTTCTTACACGTTTCCAGCACACAGCACATTTAATGGAAGCAGCAATATGTCAGCATGGAAGGAATATCCTTCTGGAACAAATTTTACTCAGTCAAGCATGTCGAAGGCGCTCACAGTCGTATGCTTTTCTGATTATGTTTTCGGGATAACAGCTTTGTCAGTTTTAAGGTGATGTCATGGAACCTTAATATTAGCTGCATTCTCTGCAGCAGTTACTGCATCTTTGTTCTGACAGTTTAATCTACAAACAAATATTTGGAAAGCCACATAGTATGTTCAGCCCATAGACTGTGCATTTCTTCACAACCTTTCAACCCTCCATCGCAATGGAATCACACAGTTTGATCTCCGTTATCGGTGTAAAAAAATCCAGCTTCGTTTAGTTTGTCAGGACGTTGCTTAATGGCTAATGACCAACGATCGAAGGACGCGAGCCTCATATTGTATGTTCTAAATTTATTGTGAGCTAACTACATCTCTTTTAAATCATGCATTGAACTACACAATGGTACTGATTCAGGACTTTAATGTAGATGTATTTCCATTCGGTACAGGCTACAAGTGTCGTACAAAATACACTTAGAGGTGTAACACTTGACCCAACACAGATACACTTTCACAGGTACGCCTCCCAAACAATACCATACATCTGTTACGTTAGAGAGAGACTTGCTTTGAAGTTTCTTATATATTCTAATGAACCAAGATGCTGACACTTTCTGTCATGTGAGCATGACATCGCTTTATTTGCTTGTTGATGTATTCCAACTGTAAACACCTAACTTATTTGCACTATTTTGTATGTGTTTGTTCGTCACGATGCCCCCCATGGCCCAGGGTAGGTCTGGGACAGGGTTCAGACATGGATTCTCCCACATTATGTCTGAGTTATGGTTCAGAGGTTGGTCCACCCACGCTACATGTGGGGCGGTGTTTGAAGGTGAATACATCAACGTTAGATTCAGGATAGCGTCTGGGGGTATGTGTTACGTCCGGAACAGTGTTCGGCGGTGGATACACCAAAGTTAGGTCCTAGGTAGGGTCGAGGTTCTCTCCATGGTAAACTGACACACACACACACACACACACACACACACACACACACACACACACACACACACACATATATATATATACAAAACAGCGCAACTGGGCTACATGCTAACAACTGGATAACATGTACAAGCAACTGTAGACTGCACGACCAGAAGTGACGTAATGATGACGTGACTGGAGGTGTCGGTGTCTTGGATCTTTCACGTGTGTAAGCTTCGAAAGCAAATCTATCTCTAACGTAATGGATCTCTGGGGTCTTGGGGAGGTGCACCTGTGAAAACGGGTCTGTGATGAGTCAAATGCTACGTCTCAAACTGTTTTTGTAAGATACTTTTAACCTGAACAGAACCCAAATACGCCTGCATTCATCTACTGAATGTGTACCATTGTGCACTTCAGCGCATGATGTACAAGACATTTAGTTAGTTCACCCTAAATGTACAAAATACGATACAAAGCTGGCATCCTTCGATGGGTGGTCGTTAGCTATTATGCAACGTCTTGACAAACTAAATAAAGCTGGATTCTTTTACACTGGTAACCGAGATCAAACCGTGTGTTTCTATCGTGATGGAGGGGTGAAAGTTTGGAAAAAAAATTATAACTTGTGGGTTGAACATACTGTGTTTTTTTCCTAATATTAGTCTATGATTCTTGTTATCGGTACATATTTTGTAACTTAAACTGTCAGAACAAAGACACAATAATTACTGCATAGCATGCTGCTAATATTAAGCTTCCATCAAATCATCTTAAAGCTGACATCTACATCTACATCTATACTCCGCGAGCCACCTTGCGGTGTGTGGCGGAGGGTACTTATTGTACCACTATCTGATCCCCCCTTCCCTGTTCCATTCACGAATTGTGCGTGGAAAGAACGATTGCTTGTAAGTCTCCGTATTTGCTCTAATTTCTCGGATCTTTTCGTTGTGATCATTACGCGAGATATATGTGGGCGGTAGTAATATGTTGCCCATCTCTTCCCGGAATGTGCTCTCTCGTAATTTCGATAATAAACCTCTCCGTATTGCGTAACGCCTTTCTTGAAGTGTCCGCCACTGGAGCTTGTTCAGCATCTCCGTAACGCTCTCGCGCTGACTAAATGTCCCCATGACGAATCGCGCTGCTTTTCGCTGGATCATGTCTATCTCTTCTATTAATCCAACCTGGTAAGGGTCCCATACTGATGAGCAATACTCAAGAATCGGACGAACAAGCGTTTTGTAAGCTACTTCTTTCGTCGATGAGTCACATTTTCTTAGAATTCTTCCTATGAATCTCAACCTGGCGCCTGCTTTTCCCACTATTTGTTTTATGTGATCATTCCACTTCAGATCGCTCCGGATAGTAACTCCTAAGTATTTTACGGTCGTTACCGCTTCCAATGATTTACCACCTATGGCATAATCGTACTGGAATGGATTTCTGCCCCTATGTATGCGCATTATATTACATTTATCTACGTTTAGGGAAAGCTGCCAGCTTTCGCACCATGCATTAATCCTCTGCAGGTCCTCCTGGAGTACGTACGAGTCTTCTGATGTTGCTACTTTCTTGTAGACAACCGTGTCATCTGCAAATAGCCTCACGGAGCTACCGATGTTGTCAACTAAGTCATTTATGTATATTGTAAACAATAAAGGTCCTATCACGCTTCCCTGCGGTACTCCCGAAATTACCTCTACATCTGCAGATTTTGAACCGTTAAGAATGACATGTTGTGTTCTTTTTTATAGGAAATCCTGAATCCAATCACAAACCTGGTCCGATATTCCGTAAGCTCGTATTTTTTTCACTAAACGTAAGTGCGGAACCGTATCAAATGCCTTCCTGAAGTCCAGGAATACGGCATCAATCTGCTCGCCAGTGTCTACGGCACTGTGAATTTCTTGGGCAAATAGGGCGAGCTGAGTTTCACATGATCTCTGTTTGCGGAATCCATGTTGGTTATGATGAAGGAGATTTGTATTATCTAAGAACGTCATAATACGAGAACACAAAACATGTTCCATTATTCTACAACAGATTGACGTAAGCGAAATAGGCCTATAATTATTCGCATCTGATTTATGACCCTTCTTGAAAATGGGAACGACCTGCGCTTTCTTCCAGTCGCTAGGTACTTTACGTTCTTCCAGCGATCTACGATAAATTGCTGATAGAAAGGGGGCAAGTTCTTTAGCATAATCACTGTAGAATCTTAAGGGTATCTCGTCTGGTCCGGATGCTTTTCCGCTACTAAGTGATAGCAGTTGTTTTTCAATTCCGATATCGTTTATTTCAATATTTTCCATTTTGGCGTCCGTGCGACGGCTGAAGTCAGGGACCGTGTTACGATTTTCCGCAGTGAAACAGTTTCGGAACACTGAATTCAGTATTTCTGCCTTTCTTCGGTCGTCCTCTGTTTCGGTGCCATCGTGGTCAACGAGTGACTGAATAGGGGATTTAGATCCGCTTACCGATTTTACATATGACCAAAACTTTTTAGGGTTCTTGTTTAGATTGTTTGCCAATGTTTTATGTTCGAATTCGTTGAATGCTTCTCTCATTGCTCTCTTTACGCTCTTTTTCGCTTCGTTCAGCTTTTCCTTATCAGCTATGATTCGACTACTCTTAAACCTATGATGAAGCTTTCTTTGTTTCCGTAGTACCTTTCGTACATGATTGTTATACCACGGTGGATCTTTCCCCTCGCTTTGGACCTTAGTCGGTACGAACTTATCTAAGGCGTACTGGACGATGTTTCTGAATTTTTTCCATTTTTGTTCCACATCCTCTTCCTCAGAAATGAACGTTTGATGGTGGTCACTCAGATATTCTGCGATTTGTGCCCTATCACTCTTGTTAAGCAAATATATTTTCCTTCCTTTCTTGGCATTTCTTATTACACTTGTAGTCATTGATGCAACCACTGACTTATGATCACTGATACCCTCTTCTACATTCACGGAGTCGAAAAGTTCCGGTCTATTTGTTGCTATGAGGTCTAAAACGTTAGCTTCACGAGTTGGTTCTCTAACTATTTGCTCGAAGTAATTCTCGGACAAGGCAGTCAGGATAATGTCACAAGAGTCTCTGTCCCTGGCTCCAGTTCTGATTGTGTGACTATCCCATTCTATACCTGGTAGATTGAAGTCTCCCCCTATTACAATAGTATGATCACGAAACTTCTTCACGACGTTCTGCAGGTTCTCTCTGAGGCGCTCAACTACTACGGTTGCTGATGCAGGTGGTCTATAGAAGCATCCGACTATCATATCTGACCCACCTTTGATACTTAACTTAACCCAGATTATTTCACATTCGCATTCGCTAATAACTTCACTGGATATTATTGAATTCTTTACTGCTATAAATACTCCTCCACCATTGGCGTTTATCCTATCCTTGCGGTATATATTCCATTCTGTGTCTAGGATTTCGTTACTGTTCACTTCCGGTTTTAACCAACTTTCCGTTCCTAATACTATATGCGCACTATTTCCTTCAATAAGAGATACTAATTCAGGAACCTTGCCCTGGATACTCCTGCAGTTTACCAATATTACGTTAACTTTTCCTGTTTTTGGTCTCTGAGGACGGACATTCTTTATCAACGATGATAATGCCCTCTCTGGTAAGCCGTCAGGTATTTTATCGTTTCGCCCAAGGGGGGGTCCCTCTAACCTAAAAAACCCCCGTGTGCACGCCACACGTACTCTGCTACCCTAGTAGCTGCTTCCGGTGTGTAGTGCACGCCTGACCTGTCTAGGGGGGCCCTACAGTTCTCCACCCAATAACGGAGGTCGATGAATTTGCAACCATTATAGTCGCAGAGTCGTCTGAGCCTCTGGTTTAGACCCTCCACACGGCTCCAAACCAGAGGACCGCGATCGACTCTGGGCACTATGCTGCAGATATTAAGCTCAGCTTGCACTCCGCGTGCGATGCTGGTTGTCTTCACCAAATCAGCCAGCCGCCGGAAGGAACCAAGGATGGCCTCAGAACCCAAGCGGCAGGCGTCATTCGTTCCGACATGTGCTACTATCTGCAGCCGGTCACACCCAGTGCGTTCAATAGCTGCCGGAAGGGCCTCCTCCACATTACGGACGAGACCCCCCGGCAAGCACACCGAGTGCACACTGGCATTCTTCCCCGACCTACCCGCTATTTTCCTGAGGGGCTCCATAACCCGCCTAACGTTGGATGCTGTTATCATGAAAGCAGCGTCAGAAAACCATGCGACTAAGACAGCTTTAGACAATGCTCGACTGTCTAAAATTTGCTCCATGAGAAAATTGGAGCGCTATTCTTCCATGCCGACATAATGCTGCTTGGGTTAAATGTGCAACTTCCCTTTCTTCGTGCGCTGCATGTTGTAAACCTGCTTCAGTTACAGTAACAGCGTTTTTGACAGAAACAATAATTTTGCAAGAAATACGATTATTTTGTTATATACACATTATATACATCGTTAATATACACTTATGGAAAAAAATCGCAACAAGAAGGAGGATTTGTGCGGCATAAACGAAAGTTGGTAGGCGTATTTCTACATCTGAAAGATGATATCTACTCAAATTTCGCGACAGTCGCATAAGAGTGTCACTTGTAGCGCCTCTATGAGGATGCAAATCAGGTTTGCTTTAAATACACGCTGTAACGATCGTGAGCGTTAGTTGCCTTTGAGACTGGGCTTGGTGGCTGATGTCAGCCACGAATGCCTTTAAGACGACAAAGACATCATTATCAGCACCTCACTGATTTTGAACGAGATCGTGTAATAGGGCTCAGAGAAGCTGGATGTTCCTTCAGTGATATTGCGGAAAGACTTGTCAGGACTGTAGCAGCTATACATGACTGCTGGCAACGGTGGTCACAAGAATGTACGGTTGCAAGAAGACTAGGTTCCGGACAGCCACGTGAGTCTACCGAAAGGGAAGACCATGTTCGGCGTGTGGCTCTGGTGTATCCTACTGCACCTGTCGCAGCAATCTGCCCACCAGTTGGAACCAAAGTGACACAACGAACTGTTACAAACCGGTTACTTCAAGGACAGTTCCGAGCCAGACGCCCTGTAGCGTGCGTTCTACTGACCCGAACCGTCCGCAGCCCGTGGTCGTGCGGTAGCGTTCTCGCTTCCCACGCCCGGGTTCGATTCCCGGCGGGGTCAGGGCTTTTCTCTGCCTCGTGATGACTGGGTGTTGTGTGCTGTCCTTAGGTTAGTTAGGTTTAAGTAGTTCTAAGTTCTAGGGGACTGATGACCGTAGATGTTAAGTCCCATAGTGCTCAGAGCCATTTGACCCGAACCCACCGCCAATTTCGACTTCAGTAGTATCAAGCGAGAGCTAATGGGGGGGGGGGGGGGGCAGGGTGGAGGTCTGTTATACTTTCTGATGAAAGCTGGCTCTGCCTCGGTACCAGTGACAGCCGTGTGTTGGTTAGAAGGAGGCTAGTTACGGGCCTGCAACCAACCTGTCTGCGTGCTAGACACACTGGACCTACACCTGGAGTTACGGTCTGGGGTGCGATTTTGTATAACAACACGAGCACTCTCGTGGTTATCCCACGCACATTGTCTGAAAATTCTTAAGTCAGTCTGCTGATTCGACCTGTTGTGCTGCCATTCATGATCATCATTCCAGGGGGCGTTTTCCAACAGGATAACGCTCGCCCACATACCGCTTTTGTAATCCAACACGCTCTACAGAGTGTCGAAATATTGCCTTGGCCTACTCGATCACCAGATCTGTCTCCACGCGAGCAGATATGGGACATCACAGGACGAGAACTCCAGTGTCATCCACAACCAGCATTAACCGTCCCTGTACTTACTAACCAAGTGCAACAGGCATGGAACTCCATCCAACAAACTGACGTCTGGCATCTGTACAACACAATGCATGGACGTGTGCATGCGCATGCTTACATTCAACATTCTGGCGGTTACAACGGCTGTTGGTGTAGCAGCATTTCATATTTGCAATTGGTTATCTCGTATTTGCATTAACTTGTTATATTGTAATGTTGATCACGTAAGTATGTTACCTAGACAAATGCATTACTTTTTGGTGTTGCGTTTTTTTTCATCAGTGTACATTTCGTACCACTCCAAAGCTGAGTGGTCAGTGCGGCTGACTGACATGCGGGGACCTGGATTCGATTGCCGGTACTGTCACGGCTTTTTCATCTACATTTACATACACATTTATACTCCGCAAACCACCCAACGGTGTGTGGCGGAGGTCACTTTATACGTGCCACTGTCATTACCTCCCTTTCCTGTTCCAGTCGCGTATGGTTCGTGGGAAGAACGAATGCCGGAAAGCCTCCGCGAGCGCTCAAATCTCTATAATTTTACATTCGTGATCTCCTCGGGAGGTATAAGTAGGGGGAAGCGATATATTCGATACCTCATCCAGAAACGCACCCTCTCGAAACCTGGCGAGCAAGCTACACCGCGATGCAGAGCGCCTCTCTTGCAGAGTCTGCCACTTGAGTTTGCTAAACATCTCCGTAACGCTATCACGCTTACCAAATAACCCTGTGATGAAACGCGCTGCTCTTATTTGGATCTTCTCTATCTCCTCTGTCAATCTGACCTGGTACGTATCCCACACTGATGAGCAATACTCAAGTACAGGTCGAACGAGTGTTTTGTAAGTCACCTTCTTCGTTGATGCACTACATTTTCCAAGGACTCTCCCAATGAATCTCAACCTGGTACCCGCCTTACCAACAATTAATTTTATATGATCATTCCACTTCAAATCGTTCCGTACACATACTCCCAGGTATTTTACAGAAGTAACTGCTACCAGTGTTTGTTCCGCTATCATATAATCATACAATAAAGGATCTTTCTTTCTATGGATTCGCAATACATTACATTTGTCTATGTTAAGGGTCAGTTGCCACTCCCTGCACCAAGTGCCTATCCGCTGCAGATCTTCCTGCATTTCGCTGCCATTTTCTAATGCTGCAACTTCTCTGTATACTACAGCATCATCCGCGAAAAGCCGCATGGAACTTCCGACGCTATCTACTAGTTCCCCCTTGGTGGGAGGACTTCTATGGTGTGCTCTCCTCTTGTGAGGCCAACTGAGTAGCTACTCGAAGGATTAGTAGCGATTCCGAGGCCAAAAACACGACAACGGCAGGGAGAGCGATGTGCTGACCACATGCCCCTCTACATCGTATCCGATGACGCCATTTGCAGTGAATGATTGGACGGTAGGTCGGGCCTGATTGGCTCACTCGTGCCACAACGCGAAACTTAACCTTTTTTCAATATACATTGTGGACATTTAAGCACTATCGTCAAAATGGAGTCATTCCATTTTCCTCCATCAACTCTTAATGTGATGGCTATGACTAAACCATGATCTTAACGCATATGTCATGTTGTACTACCATATGCCGTCATTAGAGAGTATCTCTCGCTGGCCTTCAATTACAAGTTTTATTTCGTCATTTCGTATGTGTCCTCTGATAACTCGTGTGTGGTTTTACGTGGTTGGGCGAGCATTTTGTCGCGGTCCAGTAAAAACTATCTCGTATTCAGGCATTTTTGCCATCTATTTCAGTGGTTTTTTACCCTGTTCAATTGTGTGAGTTCATTATTACTGTATTTGTGGGGCTTTTATCAAAATATACGTATTTGAGTCTGTAATCGACTGTTGTTTGAGTAGAATTCGTCCTTAATTTATCATGACGCCTTACCTAATCCATTGGAATTGTCAAGACAAGTTCGAATGATACTTGTAGTAGGGGATGAATTCGGTGCATATGGTAGTGGGTGTTCGTTCCCAAACCATAAGACTGGTAACGCTATTTCACCTTTTCACATGTTGGGTACTGACCTGTTGTATCTAGACGACATAAAAATTAGCTCGATACCGACTTGAACCCCATACATTCATGGGACATAATCATTTCCTACCTCGTGCTTGCACAACGACATACACCAGTAATGCCATTCGCCATGCAGCATCCTTCACTCACAGCTTTCGACAGGCCAAAGAACCTCAGTTGCGTCTGAACCAGCACAGAGTGGAGTACTTTCGGCATTGCGTCCGGACGCTGCGAAACGGGGAGTCTATGGACAGTCCAGCAGATGCTGACGACGTCACTCACCTGCTCGAAATAGTGGAGGGTATCTGCATCGTTCACTAACTCCATTACAGCGAAAAACCAGTCACATCGGCTACCGAAAGGGCTAAGCTTATCACCAGCAGTCACCGTTTTCAGAAGATACCAGTCTTTGTAGTTGCTGCAGAAACAACAGCCTAGATGAATCAGCAGCGTATCATCACTGCCCAGCTTACACAATGTGCACTGATTCAATTCCTCCGTAGGGAAACACATTTAGTGCCTCTATCACTAAAGAAGGGTTTGAGTCGCTCATCCCTAGCAGAGCTCTGCAGGCGTGTCCCTAATCCTCGTGGTATTCGCTGGGCTCCTTGTGCGAGAGAAAGTGTGAATAAACTTCGCACAGTGCGTCGGAAGTATCCGATGATGACCGACATTGCCTCATCTAGTGACGCAGTCCACTGCGTGGTTTGCGTAGTCATGTTGAAGTCTCACGCATGCGCATAGGCCGCGAAGTTGCAGTGTGTGCAGTCTCGATGTGCTTTCTCTACGTCTAGTACTGCGTTGTGATATAGCTAACTACTATGTTTCCTTAGCCGCGTGGAAGGGGCCACGCGCCTGTTGAGTCGCATTCAACGACTGCTCTCCATGTGAAACCGAACCACATTGATAGTATGTGATAGGGAAAAACTGCCACTCATGCGACTTTGCCACGCAGACACAGTGCACTAGCCCCTATGTGGGACGTCTGTCATCAGGTAGTACTATCTCTGATACGAAGCAGCGATCGCCACAGCTATGTACGACGTCCACCGTGTGTGCTGAAGCAATTTATCATCAATTTTCTATTGCATGTTACTGACTGTTTATATGCTAATTTTACTTCATAGCTTTTCCTCATGCAGAGTGGTCCTTCGGAAAGTTCGTGTGCCACGTTGGTAATCTGTTGATGATTATTATCGTTTTCTAGATTTGTTTATGATTTTGCTTATTGTTTTATTCACTGTAACTTACGCTGTTCAATAAATTCTCTCGACACGGTAGTTCAGCTCCCCTAATGCGATATTAAAGAAGGTTGTATACATGGAAGAACCCTGGAGATACTAAAAGGTATCAAATAGATTATATAATGGTAAGACAGAGATTTAGGAACCAGGTTTTAAATTGCAAGACATTTTCAGGGGCAGATGTGGACTCTGACCACAATCTATTGGTTATGAACTGTAGATTAAAACTGAAGAAACTGCAAAAAGGTGGGAATTTAAGGAGATGGGCCCTGGATAAACTGACTAAACCAGAGGTTGCACAGAGTTTCAGGGAGAGCATAAGGGGACAGTTGACAGGAATGGGGGAAAGAAATACAGTAGAAGAAGAATGGGTAGCTTTGAGGGATGAAATAGTGAAGGCAGCAGAGGATCAAATAGGTAAAAAGACGAGGGCTAGTAGAAACCCTTGGGTAACAGAAGAAATATTGAATTTAATTGATGAAAGGAGAAAATATAAATATGCAGTAAATGAAGCAGGCAAAAAGGAATACAAACGTCTCAAAAATGATATCGACAGGAAGTGCAAAATGGCTAATTAGAGATGGCTAGAGGAGAAATGTAAGAATGTAGAGGCTTATCTCACTAGGCTGTCTCTGAGGGCTATGGGACTTAATATCTGTGGTCATCAGTCCCCTAGAACTTAGAACTACTTAAACCTAACTAACCTAAGGACATCACACACATCCGTGCCCGAGACAGAATTCGAACCTGCGACCGTAGCAGTCGCGCGGTACCGGACTGAGCGCCTTAACCGCGAGACCCCGCGGCCGGCTATCTCACTTGGGGTAAGATAGATACTGCCTACAGGAAAATTAAAGAGACCTTTGGAGAAAGGAGAACCACTTGCATGAATATCAAGAGCTTTGAGGGAAACCCAGTTCTAAGGAAAGAAGGGAAAGCAAAAAGGTGGAAGCAGTACATAGAGGGTCTATACAAGGGCGATGTACGTGAGGACAATATTATGGAAATGGAAGAGGATGTAGATGAAGATGAAATGGGAGATATGATACTGTGTGAAGAGTTTGACAGAGCACTGAAAGACCTGAGTCGAAACAAGGCCCCCGGAGTAGACAACATTCCATTAGAACTACTGACAGCCTTGGGAGAGCCAGTCCTGACAAAACTCTACCATCCGGGGAGCAAGATGTATGAGACAGGCGAAATACCCTCAGACTTCAAGAAGAATATAATAATTCCAATCCCAAAGAAAGCAGGTGTTGACAGATGTGAAAATTACCGAACTATCAGTTTAATAAGTCACAGCTGCAAAATACTAACGCGAATTCTTTACAGACGAATGGAAAAACTGGTAGAAACCGACCTCGGGGAAGATCAGTTTGGATTCCGTAGAAATGTTGGAACACGTGAGGCAATACCGACCCTACGACTTATCTTAGAAGAAAGATTAAGGAAAGGCAAACCTACGTTTCTAGCATTTGTAGACTTAGAGAAAGCTTATGACAATGTTGATTGGAATACTCTCTTTCAAATTCTGAAGGTGGCAGGGGTAAAATACAGGGAGCGAAAGGTTATTTACAATTTGTACAGAACGCAGATGGCAGTTATAAGAGTCGAGGGGCATTAAAAGGAAGCAGTGCTTGGGAAGGGAGTGAGACAGGGTTGTAGCCTATCCCCGATGTTATTCAATCTGTATATTGAGCAAGCAATGAAGGAAACAAAAGAAAAGTTCGGAGTAGGTATTAAAATCCATGGAGAAGAAATAAAAACCTTGAGGTTCGCCGATGACATTGTAATTCTGTCAGAGACAGCAAAGGACTTGGAATAGCAGTTGAACGGAATGGACAGTGTCTTGAAAGGAGGATATAAGATGAACATCAACAAAAGAAAAACGAGGATAATGGAATGTAGTCGAATTAAATCGGGTGATGCTGAGGGAATTAGATTAGTAAATGAGACACTTAAAGTAGTAAAGGAGTTTTGCTATTTGGGGAGCAAAATAACTGATGATGGTCGAAGTAGAGAGGATATAAAATGTAGACTGGCAATGGCAAGGAAAGCGTTTCTAAAGAAGAAAAATTTGTTAACATCGAGTATAGATTTAAGTGTCAGGAAGTCGTTTCTGAAAGTATTTGTATGGAGTGTAGCCATGTATGGAAGTGAAACATGTATGATAAATAGTTTGGACAAGAAGAGAATAGAAGCCTTTGAAATGTGGTGCTACAGAGGAATGCTGAAGATTAGATGGGTGGATCACATAACTAATGAGGGGGTATTGAATAGAATTGGGGAGAATAGGAGCTTGTGGCACAACTGGACTCGAAGAAGGGATCGGTTGGTAGGGCATATTCTGAAGCATAAAGGGATCACCAATTTAGTATTGGAGGGCAGCGTGGAGGGTAAAAATCGTAGAGGGAGACCAAGAGATGAATACACTAAGCAGGTTCAGGATGTAGGTTGCAGTAGTTATTCGGAGATGAAGAGGCTTCCACCGGATAGAATAGCATGGAGAGCTGCATCAAACCAGTCTCAGTACTGATGACCACAACAACAACAACAATGCGATATGTGAGTGTTGTGATGTACATGTATGTTTAACGTAAATGAATTTGATGACTACTTGTAGAGGCTGGTGTTGAGTTCTTGTTGATGGCGCAGGGACCGAGTGAAACTCACTCAGTTCCTTTCGTACAGCCCCGCGGTGACTCCCAAGCTCAACGTTCCCATCTCAGGTGTTGACCACCACTGACAGTGCCAAATGTCCTCATTTCGTGGGACAGTGGAGAGAAGTTCGGAGATTCAGTCCCGACAATGGAGCACAAATTGGTAACTGTGAACTGTAAATCACGAACTCTTACTTCTCTTTCTGGTCAAATCGCAATTCTTCCCTCACTGCGGTAGCAACGTGGATGAGTGTGGTAGGTGTAAGCAGGCTGTGTACCTGGGGCTCGAGTCCGAGCAGCACCTCCAGGGAGTGCCGGTGTCGGCGGCGCGGCCGTCGGGGCCGCGAGGTGCCGCCGCGGCGCATCGCCTCGCAGTAGCGCACGAAGTCCAGGTCGATGTGGTAGCCGTACGGGCAGCAGTCGCACTTCCGGTACCGGCTGCGGCCGCGGGACTCTGCAACCCACCACATGCGCTTATGAACACAAGTGGTAGTGAAAAACTTCCAACACTCAACAAAGTCAAGCCTTCATCCACCACAATTTTAAGATAGTTGGTCGATTTCATAGTCTCTCTTAAACTCCTACTACCCTACCCTGTCCCTCTTTTTCCATTTTCTTTCCTTATTTTCACTTGATTTTCAGTTATACTTGTTGTACTGTAGGTGAGATGATTGTCATTATGAAGTTCGAGAGCGTACACTCAGGCATAATCAGATTAGACTCAGACTAAATAAAATCCTACTCAGCTGAGAAAACTAAGAAAAAGTATTAGAAGCAATGCAGCTCAGAGCCAGAAACAATGGATACCGTATGGTACACATACTCAATAGCAAAATCACAGCAAAATTTAAAAAAATTAAAACAAGCAGAGGACATAATGACTACAAAATTCACAGCCAATACATACAAACACACAGAAGAAAAAAACATTTATGAATAACAAATCGTGTGCAGGGTGGTCCATTGATCGTGGCCGGGTTAAATATCTCACGAAATAAGCGTCAAACGAAAAGACTACAAAGAACGAAACTTTGAAGGGGGAAACCAGATGGCGATATGGTTAGCCCGCTAGATGGCGCTGCCATAGGTCAATTTTTTTTTTAATAGGATCCCCCATTTCTTATTACATATTCGTGTAGTACGTAAAGAAATATGAATGTTTTAGTTGGACCACTTTTTTCGCTTTGTGATAGATGGCGCTGTAATAGTCACAAACATATGGCTCACAATTTTAGACGAACAGGTGGCTACAGGTAGGTTTTTTAAATTATAATATAGAATGTAGGTACGTTTGAACATTTTATTTCGGTTGTTCCAATGTGATACATGTAATTTTGTGAACTTATCATTTCTGAGAACGCATGCTGTTACAGCGTGATTACCTGTAAATACCACATTAATGCAATAAATGCTCAAAATGATGTCCGTCAACTTCAATGCATTTGGCAATACGTGTAACGACATTCCTCTCAAAAGCTAGTAGTTCGCCTTCCGTAATGTTCGCAGATGCATTGACAATACGCTGACGCATGTTGTCAGGTGTTCTCGGTGGATCATGATAGCAAATAGCCTTCAACTTCCCCCACAGAAAGAAATCCGGGGACGTCAGATCCGGTGAACGTGCGGGCCATGGTATGGTGCTTCGACGACCGATCCACCTGTCATGAAATATGCTATTCAATATCGCTTCAACCGCACGTGAGCTATGTGCTGGACGCCCACCATGTTGGAAGTACATCGCCATTCTGTCATGCAGTGAAACATCTTGTAGTAACATAGGTAGAACATCACGTAGGAAATCAGCATACATTGCACCATTTAGATTGCCATCGATAAAATGGGGGCCAATTATCCTTCCTACCATAATGCCGCACCATACATTAATCCGCCAAGGTCGCTGATGTTCCACTTGTTGCGGCCATCGTGGATTTTCCGTTGCCCAATAATGCATATTATGCCGGTTTACGTTACCGCTGTTGGTGAATGACGCTTTGTCGCTAAATAGAACGCGTGCAAAAAATCTGTTATCGTCCCGTAATTTCTCTTGTGCCCAGTGGCAGAACTGTACACGACGTTAAAAGTCGTCGCCATGCAATTCCTGGTGCATATAAATACGGCACGGGTGCAATCGATGTTGATGTAGCGTTCTAAACACCGACGTTTTTGAGATTCCCGGTTCTCGCGCAATTTGTCTGCTACTGATGTGCGGATTAGCTGCGACAGCAGCTAAAACACTTACTTGGGTTTACGTACTACACGAATATGTAATAAAAATGGGGGTTCCTATTTATATCCGTTTGACCTATGGCAGCGCCATCTAACGGGCCAACCATAGCGCCAACTGGTTTCTCCCTTCAAGCTAGACAAGTTTCGTTCTTTGTAGTTTTTTCGTTTGACGCTTATTTCGTGAGATATTTGGCCCGGTCACTATCAATGGACCACCCTGTATATTAACATACACACACAAATCAACACACAAGAAAGCAAATATACTGAAGAAACGGAGGTCACACGTAGTGTACAGAACAAGAAACATACTTCTGTCAGATATACGCTCACAAATAGAAAAACCAAAGAAATACCAAGGAGTCGGTACACAGGGTGATCAGAAACAGCCTGAAAAGCTTGTAAGGGTGTTGTAGGGTAGGTTGTACTCAGAAATAATTGTTATGAAAAAAAATTCGATACGTTGCGCCGTTTCCGGGTTAACTGGAATTGAAGTTAGCCGATCAGGCCGCTGCGCTCATATTCAAGCGGTCCGCCACAGACGGTTTCTCCAAACGTGTTCTTCGTTTGGTTTCCTAAAACCGAACAAGGGAGCGATAAAAAAGGACATAGGACGGTATTAAGGATCGAATCCAAGCCAAAGGTTGAGCAAAAAAATGGCTCTGAGCACTATGCGACTTAACTTCTGAGGTCATCAGTCGCCTAGAACTTAGAACTAATTAAACCTAACTAACCTAAGGACATCACACACATCCATGCCCGAGGCAGGATTCGAACCTGCGACCGTAGCGGTCGCTCGCTTCCAGACTGTACAAAGGTTGAGCAGTTTCGTGCGCTATTATCAACGCTATGAGAGCAACTGACACTAATTATATCGGCGGGCCACTTGAATTTGCGCGCTCAGTGGCCTGATTGACTAACTTCAATGGTAGTTAACTCGGAAACGGCGCAGCGTATCGAATTTTTTTCTTTACTGTTATTTCTCAGTACAGCCTACCCTGAGACATCCTGACAAATCTTTCAGACTGCTTCTGATCACCCAGTTTACCAGTTAGAGGTGAAGATCGTAAAGCAGCGTACCTGGGGATGACAAGCAGAAATTTGTAAACTAGATACAAAGAACACATATGTATCAGGCAGTAAACAAACAGCCATTCTACCTTTGCTGAACACTTATAAAGCAAGGGCAAGAACCACAGACGAACAATCGCAACAGAAAACTCCTTACATTTAGAAGAAAATTTTCACACACAAAGAGCTCTTGCAATGAACAAGAAAGTAATAAATTAATATGAGTAACAACTCACTGATCATGTTAGCTACAAAACAACAAGTCGAGATGTAGAACGTAACAAGATTAAATAATAACCTGTTCAATCTCCGAACCATTGACACTCCAATAAAGTAAAATTGCGATTTCCTCCATACATTTTCCGTCCTTTTGCTCAGATCATACCTGACCACATCCAATAACACACACATCTACATAACAAAGAAACGAATAACAACATGCGAACAGACACGACAACACAAACAAAAGGCTTCTAAAAACGCACAGCGACAATTGGCAACGCTGCAAACAGTAAAAATACACTAGCAACACACGTTTTAAAAAATTCGCACTGTGAAAGGGGACTGTTTAAGTGAAATATTCTCGCAAATGCCGAAATCGGATGTCCTGATGTTCGCAAGAAAACGAGGTATAATTCCAGAAAAAAAACGCATGTGATAACAAGATCCCTAAAATTCGTAAGTTCAATAAGTGATGCAGCACATTTTTTCTCGGTCAGTTTCGGTTGAAAAAACGCGGAATTTGTAGTGGAACATCGTGGAATATTCCGGCTTCAGCACCAATAGTTTCATGAAGTTCCTACAGTTATCGGCGCCATGCCTAGACTTCAAAATGACGGTTGTAACGGAGCTGTGCAGAGAGCTGTCCTTGAGTTTCTTTTGGCGGAAAACTAGAGCATCAGAGACATTCATAGGCGCTTGCAGAAAGTGCACAGAGACCTTGCAGGGAACAAAAGCATGGTGAGTCGTTGAGCAAGGTGCCTGTCATAATCTCAACAAGATCGCTCAAACCTGTCCAATCTCCCTCGTGCTGGCCGACCGCACACAGCTGGGACTCCTTCAATGTTGGAACGTGCGGACACTCTCACTCGCGGTGTTCGACGGATCATAATCAAACACCTCGCTGCACAACTAGACGTCTCTTCTGGTAGTGCTGACACACCCGTCGACAAGTTGGGGTACTCAAAGGTGATTGCCCGCTGATTTCCTCGTCGCCTAACAGAAGACCTTAAAGAGCAACGAAGGTCTATCTGTACGGAACTGCTTGTGCGTTACGTGGCAACTGTGTTTCGAACATCTTCACAGGTGATGGAACATGTGTTCATCATTTCGAACCAGAAACAAAACGGCAATCCATAGGGTGGCGCCACACCACCTCTCCTCCGAGGTGAAAGTTCAAAACCGCTCCCTCAGCCGGTAAAGTCAAGGCGACTGTCTTCTGGGACCCTGAAGGGATTATTCCGTTTGATGTCCCCCCTCAAGTCTGAAGTGTATTGTGCTGCCCTCAGGAAACTGAAGGAAAGACTTCAGCAAGTTAGAAACGTACTGCTCCTTCTCCATGACGACTCGCATCCGGGAGCATCTCACAAAACTTCATTTTATTGTTCTTTCTCTGCCGTCCTACAGCCTAGATCTCGCACCTTCCGACTTCCATATGTTTGACACATTGAAGGATGTACTCCTCAGGAAGCTCTACGTAGATGATGGAGAGATTATTGATACGGCAAGACGCTGGCTCTGACGTCGACCTTTGGACTGGTACCATGCGGGCATACAGGCCTTCCTGTTTAGGTGGCATTAGGCCGTCGCATTGAACAGAAATTATGTTGAAAACTAGGGATTTGTAGCCAAAAGAGCGGGGAAAGTATGGTATATTGGAATCCTAAATAAAACCAACCTGCTTTCAGAGCAAAATGTGTTGCAATACTTACTGAACGTCCGCGTAGAATCAAACAGCAGTTTAACTATCCCAAAATTTCGTTCCGAGAATTTTTTCTTATGTAACAGAAACAATAACGAAAAAACTGTAATATAGCTATATATCTGCAAACATATTTATTATGAATGGTGGGCTCCATGTGGTTCCCAAGTCGTGCAGCGACATACTATAAATACGTATTCCAGTACACCGAGGATGCTTCATTAATGGAAAGAAGCGAAACGCGTATGGCGTAAAAGGAAGGCATTTTATTTTGTTGCATGAACGAATCACATCTCCAAGAAATATTATTATTATTGCTATTAAAGTTATTAATTCTTGAAATCATGCATAAAATGTATGTTTACCTACACTGTAAAATGTTAAGTGTCTGATCTCATCCAGAGGTTCTAGCCCCCTCGGGATAAACAGTAGGAATAACTGCAAATACACTTCTCAGATATGCCACCACGTCTTGCAGCAGTGACAGCAGCAACTACCACAACCTGAAGATGTCGATCAGTTGAATCGATGAAATATTGTGGGATTTACAAAGACGAGCCGGCGGCAAACCCGAGAAATGCATTTCAACAGATCCGTCGGGAAAGACTGAAAAGTCACAGCTGTTAATTACACTACTGGCCATTAAAATTGCTACACCAAGAAGAAATGCAGGTGATACACGGATATTCATTGGACAAATCTATTATACTAGAACTGACATGTGATGTCATTTTCACGCAATTTGGGTGCATAGATCCTGCGAAATCAGTACCCAGAACAACCACCTCTGGCCGTAATAACGGCCTTGATACGCCTGGGCATTGATTCAAACAGAGCTTGGATGGCGTGTACAGGTACAGCTGCCCATGCAGCTTCAACACGATACCACAGTTCATCAAGAGTAGTGACTGGCGTATTGTGGCGAGCCAGTTGCTCGGCCACCATTGACCAGACGTTTTCAATTGGTGAGAGATCTGGAGAATGTGCTGGCCAGGGCAGCAGTCGAACATTTTCTGTATCCAGAAAGGCCCGTACAGGACCTGCAACATGCGGTCGTGCATTATCCTGCTGAAATGTAGGGTTTCGCAGGGATCGAATGAAGGGTCGAGCCAAGGGTCGTAACACATCTGAAATGTAACGTCCACTGTTCAAAGTGCCGTCAAAGTGAACAAGAGGTGACCGAGACGTGTAACCAATGGCACCCCATACCATCACGCCGGGTGATACGCCAGTATTGCGATGACGAATACACGCTTCCAATGTGCGTTTACCGCGATGTCACCAAACGCGGATGAGATCATAATGATGTTGTAAACGGAACCTGGACTAATCCGAAAAAATGACAGTTTGCCATTCGTGCACCCAGGTTCGTCGTTGAGTACACTATCGCAGGCTCTGTGCTGCAGCGTCAAGGGTAACCACAGCCATGGTCTCAGAGCTGATAGTCCATGCTGCTGCAAACGTCGTTGAACTGTTCGTGCAGATGGTTATTGTCTTGCAAACGTCCCCATCTGTTGACTCAGGGATCGAGACGTGGCTGCACGATCCGTTACAGCCATGCGGATAAGATGCCTATCATCTCGACTGCTAGTGATAGGAGGCCGTTGGTATCGAGCACGGCGTTCCGTATTACCCTCCTGAACCCACCGATTCCATATTCTGCTAACAGGCGACCAACGCGAGCAGCAATGTCGCGAGACGATAAACGGCAATCGCGATAGGCTACAATCCGACCTTTATGAAAGTCGGAAACGTAATGGTACGCATTTCTCCTCCTTACACGAGGCATCACAACAACGTTTCACCAGGCAACGCCAGTTAACTGCTGTTTGTGTATGAGAAATCGGTTGGAAAGTTTCCTCATGTCAGCACGTTTTAGGTGTCGCCACCAGTGCCAACATTGTGTGAATGCTCTGAAAAGCTAATCATTTGCATATCACAGCATCTTCTTCCTGTCGGTTAAATTTCGCGTCTGTAACACGTCATCTTCGAGGTGTAGCAATTTTAATGACCAGTAGTGTAATTAAATAAGAAGCTTCTTTTTGGTGAATTGCGCTTGGATGTGATACGGACGGAGGGGGAAGATACTTCAAAAATCTGAGTGTAAAGAAGCTCTGTTAAGTGCAAATGCATTGAGAGAGTGGATCCTTCATCCTGCATCTCACTTACTCTTTGTTTTGCGGGGAATGCTAACCAAACACGTCGTTTTATTGGCAGAACACTTGGAAGATGCAACAGGTGTACTAAAGAGACTGCCTCGCTACGCTTGTCCGTCCTCTGCTAGATTACTGCTGTGCACTATAGGATCCTTAGCAGATAGGATTGGTGGAGGACATCGAAAAAGTCCAAAGAAGGGTAGCTCGTTTTATATTATCACGAAAAGGTCAGAGTGTCACGGATATGATAAGCAAGATGGGGTGGCAGTCATTGAAACAAACGCGTTTTTCATTGCGGAGAGATCTTATCTCGAAATTTCAATCACTAGATTGCTCCTCTGAATGAGAAAATATTTTATCGTCGCCCATGTACATAAGGAGAAATGATCATCGTAACAAAACAAGAAAAAAGAGAGCTCAGAGCTTCTACGGAGAGATTTGTGTGTTCATTTTTACCACGGGCTTTAGAGAGTGGAACGGTAGAAAAATAGTCTGATGGTAGTTTGAAGACTCCTCTGCCAGGCACTTAAGTGTGAGTTCCACAGTAGTCATGTAGAAATAGATGTAGATGTGTCTACCATCTAATTTTGTTATGATACGTGAGCGCTACCAATCCACCAAGTTCCACTGTGATGTAATTAAATCGACATGTCCATTCTTTTGGCATTGTCACATTATTTACCATGATATATATGCTCTTGTTTCCATTTTTGTACACGAAAATATTTTAAAAACTGTGTATAACGTCGAAGCGTCATTGTGACCGCATCAGACACACAATATACCGTACCTCTCGGATTTTCGCAGAGTTCCTGAATCACACAAAGGATGCTGCGATCCCTATCACATTTTTTTCTTATTTCTTTGAGTTAATGTTTGCGAAGATGTTTGCAGGAAAGTACGAAGGAAAGAATGATAACATTTTCGGTGTGTAGCGTGTGTTCCGATTGAAGAAAGTGATTGTGGGAGATGATATACGGTGTAAATGGCCGATATTCCAGCTCAAAAGTGGCTGTCTTCTGGACCACATTAGTGTTTGCAACTGCTTTGACATTGTCGTCACCTTTTCGAGATTTATGCGATACTCTGTTAGTTACTTGAAATACTAGATAGAATTTGTAATAAATCTGGCACATTTTTATGCTAGACAGATTCTCGTTACAAAAAATTTGGTGACTGTGGTTCGCGAATGATTCCAAATTGCTAAAATTCGCGTGGTCTACATTAAACTGTAAAAAGTGCTTCATTTTTAAAGATTCAGCTGCAAGAAAAGAAAATTAAACACGTTTTTATGAAGTAAGTGTCAAAGTGTAGTCGGCCAGTGAAATATACTCTTTGATTAGCTATAATGAATAAGACGCGTTCACTTAATGCCTATTGCAGTTTGCAGTTAAATGTGCATTAGAAATTGTTAAACATTTATGAGTATCATTTTGGAGACAGTTGCAAACTACTGCCAATAGACGCATGTAGACGTGAAGCTGAAAGTAAGTTAAAAACTCAGAAGTTGTCCAGTTTGGAATTGTGTGTCCTACGCTCCTTGTTAACCCCCTTACCTGGACTGTTATGGTAAAACTACTATTGAATGTTGGCACAGCAACATAGCGTAACTAGGCGTGTTCCACTACTCATACATGAAAGTAATGTTCAAAACGAGAAAAAAGGCTGAGAGATATCACGGCTAGATATACGAAATTGGATTTATAGTGCGACAAGTGCCCACGCAACCACGGAGCTACATGCATCAATATTATGAGGGCATGCTGAAAAGTAATGACTTCGAATATTTTATTCTGTTCTCAATATCGATTGAGGTATTACATGCCACGCATATTAGGCGGTCGACTTCCTGCTTCGCTGACGCATGTTGCAATCCTCTGTCGCTAGAGGGCTCCGAATTGTAGAGTGTAACAAGGGGATGTGTTCTGTAATCGAGTTTCTGACCGCAGGGAACTTTTGTCCACATATGAAGCACCCTTTCCTTCAGCACGACAATGCCAGACCACACGAGCGCTGCAACATGTGCAATAATCCGAAGCCATTGGTTCACTGTCGTCGGTAATCCTCCGTACAGTCCCGACTTGGCCCCATGCCATTTTCATCTGTTTCAGAAACTTAAAGAACACCTTCGAGGACTTCGCTTTGATAGTGATGAAACTGTGCAAGCAGAGGTGAGGTTATGGTTCCGTCAACAAAGTCAAACGGTCTACAGCGACAGTATCAACAAACTGGTCTTTCGTTGGGAGAAATGCGTCCGCTGCCAGGGTGACTGTGTTGAGAAATAAATACGTAGGCATGAAGAATAACGACGTAGAATGTGAATAAAGTTTATTTTGTTTAAAATGCTTTAAGAGTTTTCACATAAAAATTCGGAGGCATTACTTTTCAGCGCGCCCTCGTAACTAACGAATTAGTGATATGTAATTTTTGAAGATTGGTTTTGTATGTCGTATGTTAACTGGGGACCTAGAAACGACAGAGAGGCTCCGTCCCCGCCACAGCCGCAGTGGTCCAAAACCCCACGACGACTACCGCAGTCCCCTTCACCCTTCCGCCGCACCACTAACCCAGGGTTATTGTGCGGTTCGGCCGCCAGTGGACCTCGCCCCCCCCCCCCCCCCCCACCCCCTAGGGAACGACTCACACCAGACGAGTGTAACCCTTATGTTTGCGTTCTAGAGTAATGATGGTGTACGCGTACGTGGAGAACTTGTTTGCGCAGCAATCGCCGACATAGTGTAGCTGAGGCGGAATAAGGGGAACCAGCCCGCATTCGCCGAGGCAGATGGAAAACCGCCTAAAAACCATCCACGGACTGGCCGGCTCACCGGACCTCGACACAGGTCCGCCGGGCGGATTCGTGCCGGGACCAGGCGCTCCTTCCTGCTCCAGAAAGCCGTGCATTAGACCGATCGGCTAACCGGGCGGGCTAAGATGAGTTTTACATTAAATACTATCCACAAAATTTCAAAACCGCAAAATAAAATCAGTTTCTGCTTTAAACTTGTGATAACCAACAGGTGGCAACATCCATTTCCGATCTGAGACACAATAGAACCTAAAATTAAGTATTTTCTATATCAATGACGCTGTTCAAGTGTCATAATGTTCTTTCCAAATCTAAACTGTCTGCAAGAATACGTCTGCAGTGAAAAAATTGTGCAATGTTTATGTCAAGTATCACAATGTTATTTCCCACATACACACATATTCGTCGAATTTAGTGCCTGAAACATGATTGTCAACGCTAAATGAAGTACTCCAATGCTATTCTCATGCCTGAACAGGCATAAATAACATGATGAACTATCAGTTGACATTAGAGGTTGGGCTTATTGATCAGAGTCGTAAAACTAACCTGACTAGGCTTATAATTGCAGAAAATTCTATCCTAAGCTGGAAAAAAAGTAGTATCGTTTACTCGGAAAATGTAATTAATGAGGCCTCCTTTCGATGCAAGTCACAATACACTCTCAAATTCAACATTTCCGTATCTAAACAGTTCTCGGGCACCATTATAGGAGTGACACTGACAATGAATAGGCCCTAATATTATACAGTAGAGAAATATAATCGATGGTACTGATTGCCAAGTATTGCTTTTCCTACAAATGACTCTGGCCTATTAAATGCTATATACAATAAGAACTTCTGACGAAGGTTGCAATTTTTACCAGTGACAAGGTTCTCTAAATGTTAATAGACTGCATTTCCAACAATCAGCCGTTAAAATAACACCATTAAACACACACAGAGACAAAACATTGCCAAGAGAGAAACCAACTGACAAAACACCATATTACGAAAGAAAGAAGGAAGGAAGAAGGTGTTTTGATACTTCATTGCGATATAGCTCTTAAGTTGCATATTTTTTCGTAATGCACAACGAGAACTTCTCTTCTCTTTGTACACATATCACAATGAAAGTCGATGAGAGAATTAAAACATCTCCAGAGACGATGGTCAGTTACAGATCTCTACGAAAATGCGAGCAAAGTATAATAGTATTATTTCTCGAGATATATATATATATATATGTAAGATTTCGCAAACTTTACAAGCTCTGTGGACCCTCAAATTAAATATATCTGCATATCACTGGCTGTATTATTTATTAACATACACACAGCTAGCTTAATGACGCTACTTAAATGTACAATATGTTAGTAGTCGATTGTAGTTCGATCTTTCTACCATTACTTAAGTTCATCTCAAGACTAGCAAAAGCATGCATATGTTCACTAATGTAGATCTAACTTATAGCCTGAAATCCACCAAGAATTACCAATTTTACTCTCACGTCTAAAACTCGTCTTTAAAACCGAAAGTTCGATATTCCTCAAACACTTTGCAAGAACAATGGACTTCCAAATTAAGTATTTCCACAGCTAAATAACTTATATTAATTATTACAAAACATGCAGCTCAAAAAAAAAAAAAATGGCTCTGAGCACTATGCGACTTAACTTCTGAGGTCATCAGTCGCCTAGAACTTAGAACTAATTAAACCTAACTAACCTAAGGACATCACACACATCCATGCCCGAGGCAGGATTCGAACCTGCGATCGTAGCGGTCGCTCGGCTCCAGACTGTAGCGCCTAGAACCGCACGGCCACTCTGGCCGGTATGCAACTCACTTATTGCCAATACATAAATAATAATCCTCCATAACTTGTAACCTGTTTTATGATCGGTGGTCAATGAAGATCCCTGGATTGGCCAATGATGGCCAGTACATAACGGACCTTCGAATTAAATACCTATGCGCCTAAATTTTCTACACACATCAAAAAAGTTTTGCATCACCCCAGTTCCCAGAACTCCTGAAGATAGATGTTGACTGTGGATATTTTATCACAGACACAGTCCCTTTGACTGCTCAGAGATGTCACTGAACCCGCCCAAAGTTGTAAACAACCATGCACGAGCAGCGCCTATCAGACAGAGAGGGTCCGACAGCGATCAGTTCCAGTCACTCCGCCAGGAAGGAGGTACACAGCTCGTGTTGCCTGTAGTTCAGCCATGCCTAGAAGAGCAATACCGCGGCTCGATCGCGTCCGAATTGTTACTTTGTGCCAGGAAGGACTCTCAACAAGGGAAGGGTCCAGGCGTCTGGGAATGAACCAAAGCGATGTTGTCCGGACATGGAGGAGATACAAGAGACAGGAACTGTCGATGACATCCCTCGCTCAGACCGCCCAAGGCCTACTACGGCAGTGGATGACCGCTACTTACGGATTATGGCTCGGAGGAACCATGTTGAATAATGCTTTTCGTGCAGTCACAGGACGTCGTCTTACGACTCAAACTGTGTGCAATAGGCTGCATGAGGTGCGACTTGACTCCCAACGTCCATGGTGAGGTCCATCTTTGCAGCCACAACACCATGCAGCGAGGTACAGATGGGCACAACAACATGCCGAATGGACAGCTCAGGATTGGCATGACTTTCTCTTCACAGATGAGTGTCGCATATGTCTTCAACCAGACAATCGTCGGAGACTTGTTTGGAGATAACCTAGTCAGGCTGAACGCCTTAGACACACTGTCCAGCCGTTGCAGCGAGGTGGAGGTTCCCTTCTGTTTTGGGGTGGCATTATCTGGTGCCGACGTACTCCACTGGTGGTCATGGAAGGCGCCGTAACGGTTGTACGATACTTGAATTCCGTTCCCCGACCGATAGTGCAACCATATCGGCGGCATATTAGCGAGGCATTCGTCTTCATGGACGACAATTCGTGCCCCGATTGTGCACATCTTGTGAATGACTTCCTTCGGGAAAACGACATCTCTCGACTAGAGTCGCCAGCATGTTCTCCAGTCATGCACTCTATCGAACATGCCTGGGATAGATTGGAAAGGGCTGTTTATGGACGACGTGACCCACCAACCACTCTGAGGGATCTACGCCGAATCGCTGTTGAAGAGTGGAACAATCTGGACCAACAGTGCCTTGATGAACTTGTGGATAGTATGCCACGACGAATACAGGCATGCATCAGTGCAAGAGGACGTGCTACTGGGTATTAGAGATACCAGTGTGTACAGAACTCTGGACCACCACCTCTGAATGTCTCGCTGTATGGTGGTACAACATGCAATGTGTGGTTTTCAAGAGCAATAAAAAGGGCGGAAATTATGTTTATGTTGATCTCTATTCCAATTTTCTGTACAAGTTCCGGAACTCTCAGAACCGAGGTGATGCAAAGCTTTTTTTGGTGTGTGTATGTAAGCGGAAGTGGGTATTATTGATCACTGACGATCATTGACCAAAGCACATCACTGACCAATCCATTGATCATCACTGATCACTGATCATAACTGAACACTGACCATCAGTGACCAACCAGTGATCGTCATTGATGGCTGATCATAAAACATGTTACTGGCTATGGGTTACAGGGTTCAGGTTATTGGTTACAGGTTATGGGTTATTGGTTACAGGTAATCACAAGAAGCTGACAGTGCTAGTAGCTATCAGCCCAGTAGCTAACACCTTCCTCCCTCAATAGCTGACACCTTTGCAGGAACACACTGATTTTAATACGTTATATATTTACCCTCTCTGTAATGCCTTCTTTAATAAGGTTACAACATACAATATATAGTACATCGGAGATACAGTTTCGACTGTGTGACAGTGCAAGATGACAACGTTTTGTACCATGCTAGTTGTAGGCATTCTGCTGACATTGCTATGCTAAATGCTTTGCAAGCTGTGTGGTGAACTGCTTTTTGTGATGTTGTCACTGATTATTTTGTTAATTCGTGGTGTACTTTAGGCTACAAGTTAGATCTGCAGTAGCACTCTAGGTGAATTTAATATTGTCAGTAAGAGAGCCATGTGTATTTTAACAAGTTATACAGGTAATTCAGTTGCGAAAATATTTAATTTGAAGGTTCACTGTGGTTTCAAAATGTGTGAAATCTTACAT
This sequence comes from Schistocerca serialis cubense, assembly GCF_023864345.2. NCBI lineage: Eukaryota > Metazoa > Arthropoda > Insecta > Orthoptera > Acrididae > Schistocerca > Schistocerca serialis. Next base: position 312,393,121 of record NC_064640.1, read on the forward strand.
ATCGAGAAATAATTCAATTTCATTTTGTTCGAACTTTTGTGAAGGGCTGTAATTATATGTGTGTATGTTTGGTTGTACTCGGTAAATGATAAATAACTTTATCAAAGAGTTAAGTTTCGAGATATCGACTCAGTCTTGTTGCACCATCTTCTTTGGAGGTACTTCGATTGTCATCGTCTTTGGTTGTGTTATGTGTCTAAACATAAAACAAGTTTTCGTTGTGTATTACGAAAAAATTTGTGCTTTAAGATCTAAATCGAGATAAAATCGTCAAAACATCATCTTCCTTCTTAATATGGTGTTTGTTCAGTATGTTTATCTTTTCGCTGTGTGTGTGTGTGTGTGTGTGTGTGTGTGTGTGTGTGTGTGTGTGTGTGTGTGTGTGTGTGTGTTTCACAGCGCGTATGTTTTTTAGATGTTGTTGTTATTTAGTAGTTGCTCGTAAGAAATAAAATCTATAATCTTTTAGACTTGCTTGGCATTGTAGTTCCCATTTGCAACCATCATCAAAAGTTGTTACTGTTCATAACATATAGTAGTCCTGAGTCATTTGTGAGAAAAGCAATAAATGTTAATCAGTACAGTCAAACCTCGATATAACCATGAAAATTAAATTGTTGTACCAGGGTTATTGTTATAATGAGGTTTTGTTATCGCGACTCAGAGCAAGGAGCCATATTTTCGTGGCTGAGAAGTACGTTACTGTAGTACTTTTCTGATGAAAAATAACATTAAAAGACAAATAATGAAGCACATTTTGTTCACTTCATTTATTAATATTGTTCCTGTAGAATATCTTACTTTTGTGTACAGGAAAATTCTGTTACTTTCCTTTGTTTCTTTTCTCTTAAAGATTCTCTTGTGAATATCGTCTTTATCTCCTCTAACGCAATCAATTGCTGCGCTGAAACACTGGGGATTGAAGATGCTGCTTGCTGAATGGTTTCCAACTGACCTATTAGCTCCATGAGAGGAGGGGGATTCGCACTTCTCATATCACTGTCATCGTCAGAAACTCCAACAGGTGAATTACCCTTTAACTCCTCGATGATAGATTCGTCGATATATGCTTCAAACACCAACGCCTCATCATCCACTGGAAAGTATTCAACTACTGAAGCATCTATGGTTTGACCAGTAACTGTGGAATAAATCTCCAAATCACTTTGAACATCATTCTACGTTATTTCATCCACCACAACATTCTCACTAACATCTTCACTCTCGGAAATTCTTGCATTTTTCCAGCAGTTCTCAACCACATTCGGCTGCACACTGTTGCAGTAGCTAGCAATCATGTCACAAGTGTGCTTCATATTGAAACTGTGAGGATTGCTCACCTTTCTTTCAATGTCTGCGATCACGTGTTGAACTAAACATGAACGGTATTTTGTCGTAAAGTTCTTAATTATCCGCATATCTAGTGGCTGAAGAATCGAGGTACAGTTCGGGGGGAAGTAGCAAAGTTCAACGTTTTTCAACGCTGGCATGTTGTTATGCCCACTAAAATTATCCACCAGCAATGCAATTTTCTTATTCTTCATTGACATCTCTTTATCAAGAGAAAGCAGCCACTCACTAAAAAGAGTAGACGTCATCCATACTTTTCGATTTGCCTTGTAATTGACTGCAATAAAAGAAATTACATTTACAATGCGACTGTAGCAAAACGTTATACAGCTGAAGCTATACTGTACTGAGTTAACTTACAAATGTATGTACCCTCTTTCCTGGTAAGCTTCTTACATTTTTGAGGCATCGTGGGTTTGCTGATCGTCCGGTCACCAGTGGTGTCAATTTATGTGTCCCTGACGCGTTGCTGCAGAGAAGTAGTTAGGCGTACTTTAGACTGCTTCCCTCCTTTACGCTTTTCTGCTCTAAAGGTCATCGTCTTCTCTGGCATCAGTTGATGAAACAATGCCGTCTCATCTGCGTTGTACAAGTTTTCAGGACAGTATTTTTCCTACGGTTTACACATCGTGTTTTACCTCCAAAATTCTGCATCACCTAAAGGTGTTGATTTTTCTTCTCCTGAAATCACTTTAAAATGATCCCATGCCTGTCCTTAAATCTTAGCAACCTTCCGTTACTTGCCTTAAAATTAGTATCGCCAAGCAACCTAGCGAAATCCAAGGCTCTTTGACATATCAACGGACCACTAATTGGTACACTCTGCTCACGCATCTCATTAAACCACCGCAGTGTACCACTGTCCACATCTTCAGCAGCAGCCGTCTTCAATCTTTTTCTTGATTTAAATTTGCCACCTACAATACTTTCTTCGATTTCTTTTCGTTTTTTAAGGAATGTAGCTAACGTTGATTGTGCAAGTGCATACTTCCTCGCCACGTCTACTTGTTTCATTCCGTTAGCAATGTCTTTGAAAACCTCCATTTTTGTCTCCAACCTCATTTGTTTCCGAGTTCCAGCCATTGTCTAAATCTTAGCGAAGTCCAAAGCGTTTACATCAACTAGAAACATTCATAGATTGCAAAAATCACGGAGATAAGCTGCGTAGGAGCCCAAGAAAACACTTCTGTCTGCTACTGAAGCTCAACAATGAACAAACTAAACACTAGTTGAAACGAAGGAGCTCTTTGACCCTTGCCGCTCAGCACAGTTCGCCCGCGGCTGTACTCTATTCTCTTTACCGCTAAAACAAATATAGTACTGTAGTATGTAGCGAAGTTTCTGGAAATAAAGCGCCGAAAGTCTAGTAGCTAAATAAAAAATACCTACTGCTATAGTGAGCCTCTTAGACGTAGGAAATAGTAAATTCCTCGAACTTTTTTCTTCGCTATAACGGGGTGCTGCTAAATTTACTTCATCGTTGTAATGAGGGTAATTAACATAGTACATATAGGAAATCGCTGTACCCGCGCTTCTCGTTGTATTGGTAGTCGTTATACGGAGGTTTGACTGTATCATCAATTACATTTTTGTAGTACATAACATGATGTATTATCTTTGTCTCATCTAAAATGGTGCTGAAGAACTATTCAGATGTGGAAATAGTTAATTTTGTAGTGTATTGTGACTTGCATCAAGAGTATGCCTAATTTATGACGTTCTTACAATACATCAGACTGTCTGTTTGTTTGTGCACTTTTCTTCTTAGTGTTGTATTTTAGCTAAAATTTATTGTCAGCAGTTACAAGCCTGGTCAGTATAATTCTATAGCACCGATCATTTAGGCCTAAGTTCTAACGTCAACTGTTAATTTGTTATGTTATTTGCAACTATTTGGGTGTGGAAATAGCACTGCAGTACTTACTTAAGTGTTGACAATCGTGTTTTAGGCACGAATTTGACGAATATACGTTTAGGTGGAAAATAACATTGCGATGCTTCGTGCAAACATTGCACTTTTTGCGTTGCAGGCGTATTTACGCAGACCTTTCAGACTTACAAATAACTTTGTGACGCATGACAAGCACCAGAGGTGTGTAAAATAATCAATTTGAGGCACTGTTGTGTCTCACACTATAGCAGACATACCAAAGTTTGAAAGTTTTAGCAGTGCAGCCATTTGTTGACGTAGACAAACATGAGCACGTAAGCAGGGATTCATTTTAATTCACTTTTAAAAGGTTTGCAGACTAGTAAAACTAACGTTTGACAACTATGTATTACTAATTTGTTAATTACATTGGATAAGAATATGCTGGTATTTAACTGGTTATGAATAGTATGTTATGTATTCATTCTAATATTCTGTAGTGAAGTATTTAATGAAATTTATCAATGTGACTGGTGAACCAGTTTTGTGGAATAGTATTTAAACTAAAATTAATGTTTCACTACTATGAATTCTAATTCGTTAATTACGTTGGATACGAAATTGTTGGTATTTAAGCTTTATCGAGAGTATGTTACGTATTCATTCTAATATTCTATAGTGAAGCTTTCAATGAAATTTATCAGTGTGGCTGGTGAGCCAACCCATAACGATTTTTGACGTCAGTAATGAAAACATAATTTTCAACATTTTCATCATTGTATGCAGTTCAGATACTTTTTGAACTCTGTGACTTATTTTTTGATTGTCAAGAGGAGAATAGTATCTTTGTCAGTTTACATGACCTTGTCATTTTTATGCATCACTTTAATACTATGCTGTGGTTGGCTAGCGAGGAAGAAGAAGACAGGGTTAGGGGAAGTGGGTATCGCTTTTTTTTTTTTTTTTTTTTTTTTTTTAATTATAACACTGGCACACTTCGACTGTTTCCACCATTTAGGATTTTGATTGGATGTTTCATTTTATTACTATTCCATGTTTCTCTGTAGTGGGAGAGGTGGGGAAGAGGAAGAGGAGGACGAGATGGGGTGAGGAGCGGGAGGGAGAGGAGAGGGGATTGGATCTGCCTTGATGACATCATTGTCCCTGCATATAGGCAGCCCCTCCTAACACACTCTTTCATGGTCAAGTGGGTGCCGTCTTGGATTGTGATGTCACTGGTATCACATATTTACAATATCTCTTTTTAAGTGCGTAGTGCATCAGGCTCGCTATAGCCATGCTACTGGAGTAATAACTGATAAATTATCCTTCAAGATGCCCACCAGTCTCGCCTATTTAGGTTTTCAGCGGTTTCCCTAAGTCTTATAAGACAAATGCCGAGATGTTTACTTTAGGAAGAACAGGGCCATATTCCTTCCTCATTCTTCCCCAATACGAGCTTATGCTCCATCTCTAATATCCTCATCGGCGACAGGATTTTTAACCCCAACTTCCCTTACGATTGTTGTGTCACATCCTTTCACTGTAGACTGCGCTGGTATTACATAGCATGCACACAATTTATGCATGTTACTGCTGTTACAGATAAACGCCGTTACTACTGCTGCAGGTAAACGGCGTTTTCGTTTACTTATTTTTTATACTATAGCTGTTCATTTGCTGAAAATATTTTTCATCGGAGTTTGTTTGGGTTTTCTTTTGACCTCCTCCTCTGACAGTGGGAGCGACATGTCACTGATGATCCCTTCATAAGCTATAAGCTCTTTCCGGTATTCACGTAATCGAATACCGATCTGGTTACAACGACTCCTTATCTCTCTTAGCCTCCTCCTTTTTCGTTCTCTATCTCCAAAAACTATACAAAAAAGTGTTTACTTTCAGAAAATTTGCGTGTTTGATTATTAGTAGGTAACGTCGGCTTTTACTTTTGCACGTCATTAACTCTTCCACTCATCAGATCAGGGTCTTTGTCTTACGATAGTTATTTTAGCAGCGAAGGATAAACGTGTATCTACCGCAGCCGCTTTTGTACTATAAGTGTACGTCATCTGCCGAGTAAAACGTTGACATCCACAAAGGGAATCAGTAGATGTTGCTAATAGGGGGAACATTTGCGCCGTAAAAAATCTCTTACTTTCGGTATTTATTTTGAATAATGATTATTTGATACATTCAAAACAAAAAGAATAAAGTCTAGAGTTTGTCGTCCCGTCGAAATCTATATCTTTAGAGACAGCTTCATCTCAGGCGCGCAGGTATGGAAGAAAAATCGGCTCTAGCCAGGTTTCATGAGTAATTGCGCAAAATAGGCTGGGGAAACCACAGAAGACTTAAAAGCGGATAGCCGTATGGGACATTTGACGGCAGTTACAAATATGAGTACCGTTTGGAATCTAGCTCAGTTATCCCTTGCTTCCGCCCCAAAACAGGACAGTTGTGACAGATTACATTCAGTAATGCCAATCGTTTATCGTAAATGACAGTGTTAGCGTTCAGGAAATAGCACAGTATCTGATTATTATTTACCATATGAGGTCACATATCATTAGGTATGCACGATTGATACGTCGACGGAAGTGATACAGCAACTTGTCAAGGAGGGAGTATTTGGCATTCGGTATTCATGCCCTCACACTCATGTAATATACAACGGTGGGTCATTGTCTGATTCTGCGAAATATCCGTTGATAGCGGTTTGCGGTAGCAGATATTTCCGTTAGATCTGCAGTAATTCTTTTGTTGTATGACATGAGATTAAGGTAAATAGCCGATTTTGCTCTATTAGGAGAACGCTGCGAGAAGAACGAAAAAATAAAGCCATTTTATAGAATAATTTTATCATTTACGATGGTAGTGAATTCTGTAAGTGTTTAAAAATGCAAGATATCGTGTAGAACTACATCAAATCTTAAATAAAATGTAAAATATTCTTTATTATGGACCGCGACGAGTCATCATAGAGCTGCAGATTTTCGTTAGTTTTGCTACAATGTAATTTGATGCAGGACAATATGGTAAGCAATAAACATACAGGGAAGCGGTGTCCGCAGCTCGTGGTCTAGCGGTGCTGCTGGATCACGGGGTCCCGGGTTCGATTCCCGGTCGGATTGGGGATTTTCTCTGCCCGGAGAATGGGTGTTTGTGTTGCCCTCATCATTTCATCGTCATCATCATCATCATCATCATCATCATCATCAACCTTCGTGACTGGTTAGACTGGACTGTGTACAAAAATTGGGCTGTGTAAAAGTTAGGACTTTGTACGGGCGTTGACGACCCCGCTTTTGATCGCCTCACAAACCAAACATCATCATCATCATCATCATATAGGGAAACGGTTAATTAATTATTCATGACTGATAACATCCGCTATAATTGTACAACTTTAGTGGATGTTATCAATCATGCATAATATACACAACAGTTGTGGATGTTGTATCACGAACATAAAGCTAATTAAATCTTAACCATGTCAACAGAAGCACAGAGTGAAGTCATACACTGGAACCACGTTTGGAAGGACCTGGATACAAATCCGCGTCCAGACATCCAAATTTCGGTTTTCTGTAGTTTTCCTGAATTATTTCGGCTAAATTCTGGGAAGGTTCCTTCAACAGACCGTAGACAATTCCTTTACTTACTCTTTCTTCAACGTTTCCGTTTCTAGTCTCCTCGGTACCGAAGGGGCTTTAGAGCTCTTAGCTCCCTTCCGATTTTTCTTCAACGAATACATGCAATCATCTGGATATGATCTATCACTTGGATCATCATCATCATCATCATTTAAGACTGATTATGCCTTTCAGCGTTCAGTCTGGAGCATAGCCCCCCTTATACAGTTCCTCCATGATCCCCTATTCAGTGCTAACATTGGTGCCTCTTCTGATGTTAAACCTATTACTTCAAAATCATTCTTAACCGAATCCAGGTACCTTCTCCTCGGTCTGCCCCGACTCCTCCTACCCTCTACTGCTGAACCCATGAGTCTCTTGGGTAACCTTGCTTCTCCCATGCGTGTAACATGACCCCACCATCTAAGCTTGTTCGCCCTGACTGCTACATCTATAGAGTTCATTCCCAGTTTTTCTTTGATTTCCTCATTGTGGACACCCTCCTGCCATTGTTCCCATCTACTAGTACCTGCAATCATCCTAGCTACTTTCATATCCGTAACCTCAACCTTGTTGATAAGGTAACCTGAATCCACCCAGCTTTCGCTCCCATACAACAAAGTTGGTCGAAAGATCGAACGGTGAACAGATAACTTAATCTTGGTACTGACTTCCTTCTTGCAGAAGAGAGTAGATCGTAGCTGAGCGCTCACTGCTTTAGCTTTGCTACACCTCGCTTCCAGTTCTTTCACTATGTTGCCATCCTGTGAGAATATGCATCCTAAGTACTTGAAACCGTCCACCTGTTCTAACTTTGTTCCTCCTATTTGGCACTCAATCCGTTTATAATTCTTTCCCACTGACATTACCACTTGGGGAGGTTTTAAAATCTATTTACAAGTAGTTGCAATATTTTAAAGAATTTTTAGACGTATAATGTGTTTACTGTTCCGTTTCGAAGTCAGTAACTTGTTTACAGTAAACAATTTATGGGATTTACTGCAGGATTTTGTGAAGATGGCCTGAGGAACAAATCGTACACACAAATAACATTCCTACCAGCAATAATTGCATTTTTCCTCATTGTTATCTAAAATACTCAAATTTTAGGTTTCCTATGTACGAGGACGTGCTGACAACTAATGTCCCAGAATTTCTTATGTGAAAACCCTTTAAGCTTTTACAATAAAACAAACGTTTTTAAAACATTCTGCATATTTATTTCTCAACATAGTCACCCTGTCGACAAACACATTTCTCCCAACGAGAGACTAGTTTGTTAATACCATTACTGTAGAACGAACTTTTGACTTTGTTGACGGAGCCACAATCTCATCTCTGCTTGTACCGCTTCATCATTATCAAAGTGAAGTCTCAAAGGTGTTCTTTAAGTTATCGAAACAGATGAAAATCGGGTGAGATCAAGTCGGGACTTCATGGAGGATGATCGATAACAGTGCTCACGCCGCGCGGGATTAGCCGGGCGGTCTTAGGCGCTGCAGTCATGGACTGTGCGGCTGGTCCCGGGCGGAGGTTCGAGTCCTCCCTCGGGCATGGGTGTGTGTGTTTGTCCTTAGGATAATTTCGGTTAAGTAGGGTGTAAGCTTAGGGACTGATGACCTTAGCAGTTAAGTCCCATAAGATTTCACACACATTTTTTGAACAGTGAGCACAAGGCGCGGATTGTTACAGATGCCGCAGCGCTTGTGTGTGGTCTGGCTCTGTCAGGTTGAAGGAGAGGCTGCTCCTTATGTGGACGAACTCTTCTGATTCGAAACTCGATTACAGCACACTGTTTCTCACGCACCGACATAGTTATGTTACACACCACCGTGTTGCTACAATTCGGAGTATCTAGTAGGTCTGCAAATATATACATATGAGGAATAAAGGTGTATAATGTTAATAATGTTTGTTATATTTAAAAAGCATTAAGAGTTTTCACATAGATTAGGAGGCATTACTTTTCACCACGCCCTCATACATGTTGCGTACCTCGTCTCAGACCAGAAGGACCTACCATTCATGTGTTATGTTAAACAGTCAGTCGTTCACAACATGCGCAAATTAAGACTGCATTAATTTAGCTTGAATGAGAAGTTCTGATGAGACTGAATATCGATGAATTGATGAGTGGATCTGCGATCTGTCGTGATGATTCAGTCCAAATGGGCTACTGTTTCACAGATTGTCATGAGACAGGTGTAATAATTCATGTCGACGATCTGTTTGTGGAACACAGAGGATTACTCTACTTGCTAAGAATCCCAAGTTCTATAGGCATTGAGCAAAAAGTGTTGTATTTTCTACGTTGAAACTTTAATTACTTTATATCATCTAGACCCGCTTTGTCTGTTACAAATACCGTATCACTTGGAAGCATCCGTCCCTTTAGTGTGTAATTCATAACAGTAAGTGCACGGCCTGCGATATAACTACGGTCAAAGACTGTGTTAAAGATACATGTGAAATCCAATCAAATATTTTGAATTTCTTGACCAAAATAAAATTATCTTTGGAACTGTTTTGCAAAGATCGCCTCTCGTGAAAGCGTTGACGTTGTTACGTGTTGCACGAAAGACTTCCTATAGAACAGAAGTGTATTGAAACAATAAACTATGCGCTGCACTACGAAAACGTTCCTGCGACGTATTCCACAAGTAAACAACCGGGTCATAACGTGTAGAACCATTCCCAGGTTTCAAATAGTTTAGTGAGGTTTTCTACTATTTTTTCTTACCAGCTATTTTCATGTCGATTATCGACCATATGAGCTGCTGCTGTACTAGTCAGTACTCATGGATTTTTGTGTATCTGAATTACAGCGCATTGTCCGTGCGTGGCACGCATAAAAAGATATCTTTACAACGGCAATGAAAGAGTTGTGAAGTTTTGCAGTGCTTTTGCAAGTTCTCGGTCACGAAATGCACCTGATGCCTTCGCTCAAACACTCTTAGCGCATCCTTCTCACCTGCAATTATTTGGTGCCTTAGAGAGAACAAGTACACAAGCTCTTGCCCGACCTATTAACCTGCTAAATATGGGAAGTTCCGGTGATAAAAACCACGAGCATGATATTAGACTCAGTAATTTAGCGGAGGTAGAAGTGAAGAACTTGTAATAACAAGAGAACTGTAATGATCCCATGAACTTGCAGCTGGCTGGTACGTAGTGCCAGGAAGACGCCAGCTACATAGTAACGTTTCCCTGCTGTAGTACAACGGAGTAGCAAAAGGTATTTATTTGTACTTTGAGATAACTATTGTAAAGCGCAGATGTTTTTTTCAACAGAATGTTCCTATTGTATTGTAATGTCCCTAAGGAAAAATCACCAGCAACAACGTAACAAAAGAAATGTGTAACAAAATTTTAGACTTGTGCAGTACAACTTTTATTGAGTGGGAGCTGCTAGGTTCCCTTCAGTGTACCAATTTTTGACTTGCTGGGAGTACAACAGGCGAAAAGTTTTATCCTACGGCTTTGCAGAGTGAAAATCGTAAACATATGACATAATGCTGTAGATCTTTTCTTATCAGCTGGCATATATGACTAACATACAGCACTGGTTTGAACTACTCACAACCAGCTTAATTCCTCACTACATTTGGCGTAAAATCTATGAAGCTGCAAAATTTTGAAAAACACAGCCCTCAGTCGCTAGGTTTCGGTGTCACAAGGGACACCTTCTTCGGACAAAATTAAAACTAAATGTTACAGCATAACGTACCAACAAATACGAAAGCTCCGGTCGTACCTGACAGCGTCAGACAGTCAGAATTAAAATAAAATGCAACAGAGGTGCAAGCCACTAGGGGCTACACAAAACCCTTGTTTTGTTGACTGTAGCAGAGGACACATGGCAGCCCCTAGTGGCTTGCACCTCTGTTGCATTTTATTTTAATTCTGACTATCTGACGCTGTCAGGTATGACCGCAGCTTTCGTATTTGTTGGTACGTTATGCTGTAACATTTAGTTTTAATTTTGTCCGAAGAAGGTGTCCCTTGCGACACCGAAACCTAGGTCACAAATTAATTGTGTTCACGACTGAGGGCTGTGTTTTTCAAAATTTTATATTATACAATAGTTGCTGATTGACAGCCATGTTAAAAACCTTAATCTATGAAGCTGTTAATACTTATTCCCAGTGTTGCCTGCTCAATCTAAGTTTCTTCCTCTTCTCCGTCTTTACAAAGGTTATGATGAATAGGCGCAAACCATCAAACAAGCAAAGGTAATTTCTAATTTTCGAGTTACCATTTCAAAAATTTTATTAATGCTAAAAGTTGAGTTTGTGGAGGAAGTAGTCGACTGGGAATAACGTATATTTTGATCAACCACATATACAACTGCATATATCTCCCCACCGGGCTCACCACTCCTTCGTGAGTACGTACTTGGCTAGCACGGGCCCCCAGCCTTTTCAGCACTACTTCCTCTTTCTGTGTTTCAAACCTACACCTCGACTATCTCTTACCTCCTCTAACTTTCCGTCGGATGGTCCTTCTGGTACAGGCCTTGCTTGGACGTGTTCACGATTTTGGTTTTGATTTCTAGCTTCACTTCCGGTGCTACCATCATCTTGCATTAACGGTTATATGGTCCCCATTATTGGGTTTGATTTTCCATCTTTTCCAAATTTTACAGAAGTATGTATCATGAAGGGAAGGTCGCCCTCTAGTGTATGCTCAGCCTTTGTGCCCTTCCACCCTGGCACCGTTGCTTCCTGTTGCCGTAGTATGCCCAAAACCCAGCACGGTAGCCATCCCATTGTGGGGCATCGTCAAATACCTGCAAGATGATAGCCCCCAGACCACGTATGGATAGCACTATTGGTGCCTGAGCTGCACGCTTCACATGTATGCCATTGGTATATGTGCCCATCATGACTGGGCCACAGGGACTCCCAGAAACGGTTTAATGACCAGGTAGCCATTGCTGTGGCTGGGTGGTGCCCTTGGGGAGAGCCCCAGTTTGGAGTGGGTGGCACCATGGTAGATAGTTCACACATGAATCGACTTACACTTTCTCCCACTGGTGGTCACATGGCCAGAGCAGTCTCTTCAAATGGAAAGGCCTCATACAATGCAACAAAGTACGATCCCATCACGTTCCCTTCCCTTGCCACACCGTGAGAGGAATGCAGGGCTAGACGACAAGGAGCAAAATCCTCTCCCAATACCTGGTCTGCACCAGGACCGATGGGGACACCTTTTTGGCCACAAAGCATTTATTTTTTGTGGTGATCATTGAAGACAAATATGGAGAAGTTGCAGCCAACTCTAAGACGAAGAAGGTTCCCTCTTCTGCAATCTGACAATGAGCTGCGGGCCAACAGGGTGTTCACTTCATCCACTGGGACCAAGAGAAAACAGAATTACTACTGGGACCTTCATCTTGGCTTTCGAGGGTGATACATTGTCTGAGAAGGTCAAGGTGATGGTGACGTGAAACCCTATCTTTCTCCTCCTATGCAATGCTTCAGGTGCATGAAGTTCAGACGTATGTCTTCCCATTGCACTGTTACCCCTGTGTGCAGGGATTGTGGATATCCACTGCATGAGAACGTTCCTTGTGCCTCTCTCCCATTGTAAACGGTGTTGCCCCAGACTGCTCCATTTTTAGTGTGAGAAGAAACTTCAGGAGTGTATGACCCTGGACAAACTTACATATCAAGAGGTCAGAAAAAAGAGTGATCATCTTGATCCTGGACAAATGTCATATTCCTACTCTACAGTTGGAACATTTCCTTCTCTGTTGATGGTGATTTTGTCTATTGCACCTCTTACAGTGGCTCCTCAGAGCTGCACAATAATACTTGCCGCCCCCCCCCCAGGCAGTTGGGGGCCCTTATGGTGCTTCCACTGCACCCACTGCAGGAGCAGTGGGTCCCCACCTGCTGGGGTCACTGTCCCCCATCTTCCAGCCAGAGTCTCCTCATCCTCATCTGACTTCTCTAGCTAGGAAGAAGTCTCTTGCGACTCTTCCTTCCACAATTTCCGCTGGTCCACAGCCAGATGCCAGCTAGTGGCTGAAGTAACCACAGGCTGCTAGCTGTCGGACTTCTCATTCTTCCTCTGTCCCTGAAACCAATTCAGCGAAACCTTCTCAGTCCTTGTCTTCTAAGTTCATGGCTACCGTGGTTATTTTAAGAACCATACTAACTATGAGAGGCGCTTCAGTCTGGAACTGCACGACCGCTATGGTCGCAGGTTCGAATCCTGCCTCGGGCATGGATGTGTGTGATGTCCTTAAGTTAGTTAGGTTTAAGTAGTTCTAAGTTCTAGGGGCCAGCATAAAGATGTGGACGAAACGGTAAAACTTGATCATCGGCAGTCTTTAAATAAACGTCTCGATTATTGTTCACGGCAACCGGAATAACTGGGCCAAGGTCACGGTAAAAAAAAAAAAAAGAGAGAGAGAGAGAGAGAGAGAGAGAGAGAGAGAGAGAGTGGCAAAGTCGCTACTCGTTGTACCACATTACTCGCTTCCAGTCAACTACCGTCTACCTTCTATGTCGTTTGGTCCATTGAAGACGCGCGGCTTTATCTACCTCTGAGCAGAATGGCATTTTGCGAAGTACCCGACTCCAAATGTCTATCGCAAGTAGTTTCCTTTGCAATGTTCGCTGGGAATCTGGTTGAGATGAACCTACATTCACTGACAGTGGCAATTCCTGTCGAATTTGAAACAAAGTGCTGTTGGCAAGGCATTTCTCTTGTGCTAGTCCCAATCAATTAGGATTCTCTTACGATTGCTATTCTTAGGCCGTGTGACGTGGCTGCCAGTGGTTCAAATGGCTCTGAGCACTATGGGACTCAACTGCTGAGGTCATTAGTCCCCTAGAACTTAGAACTAGTTAAATCTAACTAACCTAAGGACATCACAAACATCCATGCCCGAGGCAGGATTCGAACCTGCGACCGTAGCGGTCTTGCGGTTCCAGACTGCAGCGCCTTTAACCGCTGCCAGTGGTACGTGAATCCTTTTAGACACTTTGGACAGTCCGCTTTGATATTGCAGTAAATCCGTCAGTTTTATTCACAGTGTTGCCATGGGGCCATCCAAGCACAATAGCTTGTTTTTGCTACTCTGTCATGTTTTCACAGCGACCCAGCTTTCTGTACTGATTCGATAAGAGTGACAGAGGCTCACATCACAGCCTGGTAACAGTTGTACGCCATCTAAAGCACTCTAAAGCGATCAGTGTGATTTTTTAAGAAGTCTGTAATATTTTGTATGGTGGGGTTATATGATCTCTATTCCCATTACAAGTTTTCGATGGGTTTGTACACAATTATCTCCACAGTTTTCATGTCCACGCTTTCCTCTTATGTGTCCTCATTTTTTCGGCTCCTCACCATTACAATAATAACCTGTGTATATTAGACATTCCTCCATCTGTGCCACCCACACATAGTGCATATAGCTTATTTTTTGTCGTTACCTCTTTCAAAAAACGACCACACATCCGATCACCATATTGACGTATCTCAAAATACTCATTTTCCGATTACAAGTCTAACAATTTTCCCATATAAAGAATTTTTGCAAAAAATAATTTGTGCATCTATATAAACGTCAACGTGCCTGTCTGTGTACGACACATGAAGCATTTTAGAACGTACACTGTCACTGTCTGTCAGCCGCCCTTGGTCAAATGACCGCCTGATCCATTTCGTCATCGCTTCCTACAACAGCAACGCAGATAATTGGAGGAAGTCCACTGCTCGGAAGCACCGATTTACTCGCCAATTCATCAGATCCGCTAATTAGCTACACTCTGGTCAAATGCTCCCTCCATTCGCTCTGGTCGGGCTCTGAGTTGGTTGTATCCCACGGTAATACCAGAGCTGCAACCAACCACACACTACTCAGAAACTCCGAGTTAATCACCGGTTAACAGCGTTTGCTGACCAGTCTGGTAACCACACATTGTATTGCCTGATTTGTTCGTGTAGAAGAGAGTCCCTGTTTTGGATTCATGACTTTACTAATTTATTTTATAGACATTCTTGTGTGCCAAATGCCCTGTGGTTAAACGTTTCCTTGCTTTGAAACCTTTCTGATACCCTGTTCAGTAGACGTCCTTTCCTTTCTTGACTAAACTTCAATTTCGGATGCTAGTGTTCTTCGCAATATGTGATCGCAGTTGTATTGGTAAATTGAGATTTAATCATGGAAAAACGAAGTTGTCTAGTCGGCTGTTCTGTCATGTCCATGGGCATGTAATAAAAAAGCGTTTGATCGACTAATGCATACCCGGAGCAGTGTTTCATCACGCGGGAAATTCGCTTTTGTCCCTCTGGTAGCCGTGGCGGTTAAAGAAGAAATAAGCTATATGTACTTCGTCTGGGTGGTGCCATGGCACAGATGGAGGAATGTCTAATGTCCATAATCATTTAAAACGATGCCATGGGTGTTACTGTAATGATGAGGAGCCGAAAAAATAAGGAGACACTGAAGTACGAAAAGGAAAGGGCGTACATGAAAAATTGTGGAGATAACTGCGTACAAATCCATCGAAAATTTGTAACGGGAACAGAGGTCATATAAGCTTACCAGACGAAATATTACTCACTTATTTAAAAAAAAATGACACTGATCGCTTCAGAGTGCTTTATGTGGCGTGCAACTGTTACCGAGCAGTTATGCGAACCTCTAGTCGCTTCTATCCAGTCAGTACAAGAAGGTGGGTCGACGTGAAGACATGAAAGAATAGTAGAAATCAGCTGTCGTGTTTGAACCTGCCCATGACCAGAAAGCGAATAATATTGATTACCTTGTTGGTGTATAAAAGCGGACTGTCCAAAGTATTTAAAAGGAATCATGTATCATTCGCAATCACGTGCCATGCGTTAAGACCAGTGGTCATGAAAGAATCGTAACCGAAAAGTGACAGCGACGAGTCAAATGCCTTATCAATTACAACCTGTTTCAAACGCTAGAGGAATTGCCACTGTCAGTGAATGTAGGTCCACCGCAATCAATTTTCAGGCAAACATCAGAAAAGGTGGAAATTACCTAATTGGAGGCGTGTAGAATGGTCCAGCAAGTCTCGATTTTGGCTCTTTTCAAATAATTCACCGATGTCCCTACGAGACGTTTAATTCGTAATGTGTGGAGGGTGAATTCTGAAGCCACATATGATTACGAGGTGTTTTGGGAGTATTTTTTGTATCATGATATGGGCTCAGTGGACATGAACCAGGATGTCTATTTCAACGCTGTCAATGATCAGATGTTACCATTTAGTCCACATCTTCCCGGTGGCTACGCTGTTGACACTCCCGTATTCCTAGATGACGACAACCACGTTGACAGGGCTGCTTCGTTTGACAAACTGGCAGATAACGTATCGCTCCTCGATTCCGCCACTAAATCAACCGATATTGATACCACAGATAATGTCTGGTGCTATTTGCAACTGCGAGTAAAATGTAGCAATCCACATCCCTGCAAATTGGCAGTTCAGCCGGATCTAATCGCAAATTATTTGCCTCATCTGGATACGACGTATCTGAAGAATCTTGTTGACTCCGTTCCTCGACGTACTGAGATGATTATTAAGGTTAGAGACAGTGTTACACGGCATTACCGTCATGTCCCCCGGGGCTGCCGTATTTTTTGGGCGTATGTTGAACTTTTTATGGGGAGGTGGAGCATGGCATTTACGTAGGTATGTGTCCAAAAGAGTATATTGTGATGATGACAAAGCACAAGGAAAATTTATGTTTCGCAGTGGAAAATTAGATATTAGGATGACTTGTGATCATGCTCATGACAATACAGGAAGCTACTCGCACACAAAATGTCAAGATGGTCGTTGTAAAGACATTCCATTCTTCATTTTTTTTTTAATGGTCAAATGTCTCTAAGCACTATGGGACTTAACATCTGAGGTCATCAATCCCCTAGACTTAGAACTACTTAAACCTAACCAACCTAAGGACATCACACATATCCATGCCCGAGGCAGGATTCGAACCTGCGACCGTAGCAGCAGCGCGGTTCCGGACTGAAGCGCCTAGAGCCGCTCGGCCACAGCAGCCGGCTTTTCGTTTTAATTGGTGATTACAGGGAGATTAATTTATGCAATGGATAGCCTAAGACTTGCTCACCTTGTGAAGCTACAAAGCACAATGCAGTCATTATCCAGTCATGTAATAAGAAACTCGTGTGCAATAGTAAAGTGTGTTAAATGTGCGAATCAGAGAAAAAATTGAAAAATATTTTGAAGAAGATAAAACGTAGAGAAGTAACAGGAAATCTGCTAAAATGACTGGCAAAACATTAACGGGGCTAGTTCAAACGAGTTTAGAAGTAAAGACAGACTTGCGCAGTACTTACAAAGTATAAAAAAGTGAAAGAAATAGTACAGTATCAAAAATTGTAAAAGTAGCGAAAAATTACAAAACTGCTTTGTGTTACGCCCAAAAACGTGGTATACAGTAGTGTCACATGCGACACCTGCTTTTCTCTCTCTAAAATAGCTAAATATGTGAAAACTGTCGCCACCTGAACTTAACTAAAAGCAGAGAAGCTTATTGGCATTTGTGCAGTACTTCTAAAATTGAAATTGGTAAAAATTGTGCCAAGGTGCGACATAAATAATGGAACATTTCTTGAAGTATTTTGTTGGCGTTAGAACAATGGAGATCAGATTAATGTGATGTGCAGATATGATCTAATAACCTTGTGTAATAGAAGTGATCCACCTGGCACAAACCCATGCATGACTCTCAGATGTTCAAACCACACAAGAAGGGTAAGAGGACAACACCTAGGCTGAAACTTCCTGGCGGATTAAACCTGTGTGCCGGACCGAGACTCGAACTCGGGACCTTTGTCTTTCGCGGGCAAGCGCTCTACCGACTGAGCTACCCATGCACGACTCACGCGCCGTCCTCACAGCTTTAATTCCGCCAGTATCTCGTCTCCTACCTTCCAAACTGCCAGCGAAAGGCAAAGGTCCCGAGTTCGAGTGTCGGTCCGGCACACAGTTTTAATCTGCCAGGAAGTTTCATATCAGCGCACATTCCGCTGTAGAGTGAAAATTTCATTCTAGGAACACCTAGGCTGTTTTTCCACCAAAAATTGTTTGACCTAGCACAAGTGATCTTAAAACGTGTTAAAGGGGAGAGGGAAACGTGAATTTTCATTTTTCTCGAAGTGATCTCATGGATTTTCCAAGGGAAGGAAGGTGGACTGTAAGTTACATCATTGGAAATCTGACAAAACTGGTAGAGGCAGAGAGACCATAAGTGATATTAAGGTTTCAACGTTCCATCCTAATACATTTGACCCAGAACATCCAGTCATATGGCACTACCCTATAATGATGGCTCCCTTCATCATGGAACAGTTGTCAGTCTGGATAGGACACGTTACGACATATTCAACATCCCTGGGACTGCAGTCTGTATCTAACCTGCTTCAAGGTGTCTGAGGAATTTGTCCAAAAAACAGAGTTCAAACGGCGTCTTCTCTGACATTACGTTGGAAACATGTCCAAGAGACCATCTTATGTACACGTCTAATAGTAATGTGTTTTCACGCTTCACTAGCATTCAAATACCACGATTGAAAAAGTTGTCTCTGATAATTTTTTGTGATAATCGAAATTATTACCAACAATAAAGATGTTCCATAGCATTTGATGTTGCTACATTATAACTTTGTACAAAAAAATTTAAGTTCTTTCCTCAGAACTACATTTATTAACTCTTAGGTTGCACTATATGCAACTACGAGTATTAATCTCACAGGAACTTTAAGTTTACGACTTACAGTTATAGTGCATTAATTAAACAAATCTGTTGCTCATTTGGATCTGTGACTTCTCAAATGTATCTTTAAAGTTCAATATACATCATATTTAATTACTTTAAAAAATAGATTCTCCACTGAATCCCTGATAGGAAGAGGTCATTCTTTTCCCGAAAACTACTGAGAAAGTGTAGTGAACCGACATTTGTTACAGACTGCACGACGATTCTGTTGCAAACTGCATTTCACGTAAGGACCGTGAAGACAAGATAAGAGAAATCAGGGCTCGTGGGGACTCATATAGAGAATTATTTTGTCCTTGCTCCATTTGTGGGACAGAAAGGGAATGACTAGGAGTAATAAAAGGTATCCTATACCATGCACGTTACTGTGGCTAGTGGGAGTATGTATGTAGATGTTGTTGAGCAAAATTTACGTTACTCTCTGTCGATGATTTCCATCACAATCTCAGTCTTCATGTTCAATAAATTTTTAGAAATGGTAGATCGATTAGGAAAATAACACATCTTTTTTAAAAAAAAAAAAAAATGGGGGGCGTGGCGGGAGGTGTAGCGCGATGAAAATTATGGCTGAAAACTTAGGTCGCGAATACTGAAAGGTTGCGAAAACACGTAAAACTTTTGTTATACATATTTTTTGCTACCTTGTTGCTGATGATTTCTCCTCATGGACATTGCAATCCTGCAGTAATATTTGTGAGATACAATAGTTTTCACAAAGTACAAATAAAGACTTTTTGATATTCCGTTGTACTACAGGAAAACGTGACTATGGGCTGATTACCAACATAGCGTCTTCCTGGCAGTATGTACCAGCCCGTTGCAAGTTCATGAGATCATTACAGTTCGCTTACTGTTAACAAGCTCTTCTTTCACCTCTACCTCCGCTATACTGCTTAGTCTAAAAACATACTTGTGTTTTTTGTCACCGTAACTTTCTAAATTTATTAGGATAATAAGAAGAGCCAGGACTTGAGCATTACTTCTCTGTCCAGCTGCAAGTAATTGCAGTTGAGGGGGATGGGCTAAGAGGGTTTGACCGAAGGGTGCCATGCAATTTTGTGACTGGGAACTGGTGACAACACTGCTAAATTTCACAAATCTTTCACTGCCGTTGTGGATATAACTCTTTACATGCACCACACGTGGACAATGCGCTATGATTCAGATAAGGAAACAACGGGTCCATTTACGAACGTCGTAAAACATATCGCTGATACAACCAGTGCGCAGCTTGTTACCTGACTTCCTGTCCTACTTTTTCGTTAACGATCAGGCCTAATCAGAAACAGTAATCTGACTCTTTTCACGTCAGACTGTTGTCGCGTTTTTCACTCCCACAAAAATTCACGCGTACTGACGCGTACAGCAGCAGTACATATTGTCAGCAATCGACATGAACAGATCCCGCAAGTAAAAATAGTAGAAAACTTCACTAAACTATTCGAAACCTGGGAATGGCTCTACACACAATCATTCAGATGCTTACTTGTGGAATACGTTGCAGGAATGTCTTCCTGCAGCCACGCAGAATTTATTGTTTTAGTACGCTTCTTCTGTTCTGTAGGGACCTCTCATGCGACATGTTACATTATCATCTCTCTCTCTCAAGAAGTGATCTTAGCAAAGTAGCTGAAAGATAATTTTATTTTGGTCAAGAAATTCGAAGTTTTTGATTGGATTTCAGCTATATATTTGACACATAAATTTGAACCTAGTTATGTCAGTAGGCTGTGTAGTTCGTCATCTTTCTGGGTCGTTGAACTGAGGTACCATTTGCCCTGTTTCGCTTAATCGTTGAAACATGATGTATGCCGGATGTCTTGTACGCGAATATTTGCACGTGTACAACCTTTCCGCTTCTCTGCTGCTTCCATATGCTTGCCCATACGCGAGAATCATGTCTGTAAGTTCCGTCGCGGGTTCAAAAATGGTTCAAATGGCTCTGAGCACTATGGGACTTATCTATGGTCATCAGTCCCCTAGAACTTAGAACTACTTAAACCTAACTAACCTAAGGACAGCACACAACACCCAGTCATCACGAGGCAGAGAAAATCCCTAACCCCGCCGGGAATCGAACCCGGAAACTTGGGCGTGGGAAGCGAGAACGCTACCGCACGACCACGAGCTGCGAACTATCTGGTTAGGGCAGATCGACGTTAGTACTTCAGCTTTTAAACACAGACTGCAGTCTGTTACACAACAGACATTGTACACCAGGACTGCTGGTGCCAGTTCACGGCGCGGCATCTGCATAGCATTAGTTATTATCCCAGTTTCCGCACCTAAGTGCGCTTTCGGGTTGCGTACCTTACACCCTTAGCAACAACAGTATCGGCACATGTATTCCACTGCCAGAGGTATCAGAAAAATTTTCACTTATGACTTTCTACTCTGTCGTTTCCCGCCCAGGGACTCTTACCACAGCTTGATACATTTCCCCTTCTCCATCATCCCTGGAAGTTTATAATATCATCACTGAATCAACCTGTGTATAGACTAAGAGATCAAGTTGTGTAGGCGCATAGTATAGACAGGGAATCATGTGAAGTTGTTCTAAATGCCTTATCCTAAAATTACTTTGAGCAGCCTCACCAACAGACCCGAACAATTCGACTGAGCGTAGAACAGGGAACCACTGATCATAAGGCCGTTACAGTTTCACTGAATACGGCTGTAAATAAGAATCTTAAAAAAGTAGGAAGATATTTCTGCTTAGCATGAGCGACAAAAAACAGGTTTCAGATTCCATGCGCGATCAACATGAAAAATTCATCTCCGGGATCGCAAATCTTGACCATCAATGGACAAAGTTCAGTGCAATGTGCCGAGTAAAGTTGTGAGACATGGGAAAGACCCGCTGTGGTTAGACAGCCGTATTAGGAAGCTGCTACGAAAGCAAAGAGCGCTGCACTGCAAAGTTAGAAGTAGGCAAAGCCTCAAGACAGACAAAAATTGAACGAAACCAAAATTACCCTAAGGAGAGCTATGAGTGAAGCTTTCAAGGATTTTGAAAGTAATTACATCAGCCGACTTCACAGAATACCCTAAGAATATTTGGTCTCATGTTACATTAGTAAACGGATCGAATCCATCTGTGCAGACACTCTGTGAATGTAATGGCATCGAAACGAAGGATTACACAGAGAGCGCCGAGATACTAAACGCCTTTTTCCGAAATTTTTTCACTGAGGTAGTTCCTCGCACGAACGTCAAAAAGACAGATATATAAAATAAGTGACCACGGGGTAGAAAAGCAACCGAAATCGCTCAACGGGGGAAAGGCCACTGGACATGATGGGACACCAATACGATTCTATTAGACTGATGCATAACTTCGTAGCCTTTTTATTTTGCATGTTCATATTACAGTTGCTACGGGTTTGTTTACCGATTGTCATTTTTTACTTGTAATTCACTGTTCCTATTTTAGTTCACATATTGTCATTTGGAGCTCGTGAGTGGAGCTATGAACTCTAGAAAATTTATTTATTTATTTATTTATTGTTCCGTGGGACCAAATTAAGGAGAAGTCTTCATGGTCATGGAACGAGTCAATACATGAAATTATAACACGATAGTAGAAACAGATAAAATGAAATATAAGTAACATATTCAGGCGACAATTCGTAAGTTTAAATAAAGAAAATCAACAATGTAACACTGGAATCTGCTTAATTTTTCAGCTCCTCGACAGAATAGAAGGAGTGAGCCATGAGGAAACTCTTCAGTTTAGACTTAAAAGTGTTTGTGCTACTGCTAAGATTTTTGAGTTCTTGTGGTAGCTTATTGAAAATGGATGCAGCAGAATGCTGCACTCCTTTCCGCACAAGAGTCAAGGAAGTGCATTCCACATGCAGATTGGATTTCTGCCTAGTATTAACTGAGTGAAAGCTGCTAACTCTTGGGAATAAGCTAATATTGCTAACAACAAACGACATTAAAGAAAATATATACTGTGAGGGAAATGTCAGAATTCCCAGACTATTTAATAGGGGTCGACAGGAGGTTCTCGAACTTACACCACACATAGCTCGAAAAGCCCGTTTTTGAGCCAAAAATACCCTTTTTGAATCAGAAGAATTACCCCCAAAAAAATACCATATGACATAAGCGTATGAAAATATGCGAAGTAGACTACTTTCCGTGTTGAACTGTCACTTATTTCAGGTGCTGTTCCAATGGTAAATGAAGCAGCATTTAGTTTCTGAATAAGATCCTGAACATGGGCTTTCCACAACAGCTTACTATCTATCCGAATGCCTAGGAACTTGAACTGTTCCGTCTCGCTTATAATATGCCCATACTGTCTGATCAAAATATCGGTTCTTGTTGAATTGTGAGTTAGAAACTGTAAAAACCGAGTCTTACTGTGATTTAGCATCAAATTATTTTCCAAAAGCCACGAACTTATTTCATGAACTACATTATTTGATACTGTTTCAATATTACACACAAGATCCTTCACTACCAAGCTGGTGTCATCAGCAAACAGAAATATTTTTGAATCATCTGTAATACTAGAAGGCATATCATTTATATAAATAAGAAACAACAGTGGCCCCAGCACCGACCCTTGGGGAACGCCCCACTTAACAGTGCCCCATTGGAACTGAACATCACTACCACTCTCAATATTGCGGAGAATTACCTTCTGCTTTCTGTTCTTAAAGTAAGAGGCGTACCAATTGTAAGCTACTCCCCTACTCCATAATGGTACAACTTCTGCAGTAATATTTTGTGGTCAACACAGTCAAAAGCCTTCGTTAAATCAAAGAAAACACCTAGCGTTCGCAACCTTTTATTTAATCCGTCCAAAACCTCACAGAGAAAAGATAATATAGCATTTTCAGTTGTTAAACCATTTCTAAAACCAAACTGTACATCTGACAGCAAATGGTGTGACAAGTGGAGAAATCGGAACATTTCCGACGTACTCTTCTATTTGTGTTCAGTACAGGGATGACAGCTGCGAGGCAGCCAGAAGCATTTATGCCGTGCATGGGGCTAATGCCATTGGACAGAGCACGGTAATAAAATTTTTTTCCCGTTTTAAGGAGGATCGTTTTGACATGAGTGATTCTCCACGTTCAGGAAGACCTTCGGCGTTTGATGAAGATCGTTTAAACGCATTAATCCACAATGATCCACGTCAGTGTACTCGAGAAATGGCAAATGTGAGAAACTGTCATCATTTCATCATCATGCGACATTTTCATGCAATGAGGAAGGTTAAAAAATGAGGTTTATGGGTACTGCATGTTCTAAGTGAGAATCACAAAAATCTAATCACAGGTAAGGGATGTGCAAGACAGATTCATCGAAGAACCCTCAGGAAGTGTAGTCCACCCACAAAGGCGGTAGCTTACAAAATCCTCGTTCGACTAGTACTGGAATATTGATCGTCAGTCTGGAGTCCGTACCAGACAGGACTGATAGAAGAAATAGAAAAGACCCACGGAAAAGCAGCGAGGCTCGTTAGAGGTTCATTCAGCAAATGTGAAAGCGTCACGGAAATGCTTAGCCAACTCCAGTGGCGGAACCTGGAAGAGGCGTTCTGCATTACAGTGTGGTTTGCTTCTGAAATTCCGACAGCGCATTTTCTTTGAATGGTCAACCAATATATGAGTATCTTGAGACCAGTTCACAAACGCAAAATTAGAGGGACTGGAACTAACCACGATTTTCTTTCCCGCGACCAATTCGCGACTGGAACAGGAAATGGAGGAAGTGACAGTGCTACAAAAAGTACCCTCCGCAACACGTCTTAAGGTGGTTTCCGGAATATAGATGTAAGTGTAGATGTTCCTCAAGTTCCTCTGGACAACAGTCAGGCTGGTTGCACTTCCACAAAAAACATGATACATACCCAGTTAACAAAACGATAACGCTCCGAGCACACCTCACAGTCTGACACGGTTCATCGTCAGGTACCGCTTACTCCATTCCTCTCTTAGGTTAACTAAGTGTGTTGCGCAGGAGGGGTCAATCATGCGGGTAAATAACGAATAACTGCAAAATGATGAAAGTAAATAAAATGTAGCCCGTGACTATGGAACAGCATTAGGTAGAAGAAGAGAAGATTATCGCACACTTTCCTGCAGACGCAGCGTAAAACACAAATTTTAGACTTGTTTATTTAGCTGTAACAATATACATTAAATAATATAAAGATTGTCGCTTAAAACTTGCACCGCACGTACTGCGTAAATGGGAGATGCTGTTGATCTGTGGTTTTCAGGTAAGAGATTGGTAGCGAGGGACTCATATTGCTAGCCAACAAACAGAATGTAACTATAATTAGGAAGTGTATTTTTCGAGCAAACATATAATTTTTAAAAGCAACAATGTCTATTAACATTAACAGATTAAGAGTAGCGTAAATTAGAATTTCGGGGGTGTTTGTTGCAGAATTACAGTGCGAGTCGTTTCGATATACTGTGTTTCGAAGAGTTTGTGCACCGACACTTGTTTGTGCCACTCAGCCTGCGTAGTTGCTAGGTACGATGTTGTTATGTTTGCTTACAATGTGCTTGCGTGTTTTTCAGTGCAATGCGACTTGCTAGTTCACATTGGTTCAAATGGCTCTGAGCACTATGGGACTTACCATCTGAGGTCATCAGTCCCCTAGAACTTAGAACTACTTAAACCTAACTAACCTAAGGACATCACACACATCCATGCCCAAGGCAGGATTCGAACCTGCGACCGTAGCGGTCGTGCGGTTCCAGACTGCAGCGCCTAGAACCGCTGGGCCACCCCAGCCGGCTGCCAGCTAAACCTCCAAAACATGCACTATTGGTCTGCTGACAGTTCCCGTTGGCTCCATTAAGTGGAACATCAACGTTCATGAAGTGTAAACTTGTGGTGTGGGATAGTGAACCATCAGCTCATAGGCTCGTTTTTCAGAGGCGGAACACTGAACGCGCACAAGTATGGCAGCCACCTAACAGATCATCTTCCACGCTTGCTAGAAGACGTTCCTCCGCAGAGTAGGAGGAAGCTGTGATAACAATATGATGGCTGTCCAGCCCAAACTGCACGTAGTACTGCAGCATGTCTTCACGAATTATTTCCTAATCGCTGGATTGGACGCAGAGTATCTGTAACTTGCCCGGCTGGTGCCCCAGATTTGACGCCTGTAGACTTTTTTCTGCGGAGAAAGTTGAAAGACGCCGTCTACAGGGACATACCAATTACACTCGATGATTAGCAACGACGTATTAATACCAGCCGACTCAGTCATCTCTGTTGAAATGCTAGCACGTGTGCAGCAGTCGATCCATACCAGACTGGAAGCGGGTATTCCCCCTGCTGGTGGACTATTTGAACATAACCTGTGATGGTCAGATGTCTCGTTACTGGTCAGAATCCAAGTAACAAGTGTATGCACTTGTGTTGCTCTTTAGTGTGTGCAACCACACGTATTGTACAAGTCTCGGTGCGTTAAATTTTCAAAATATAATACTCTGTAAACGACTCGCACTAGAATCCTCCAACCAACACCACCGACATTTAAAAAAGTGTATGTTCGCACAAAAAATACAGTTTCTAAGTATTATTGCAAGCTGTTGATTGGCTAACAATACGAGCCCCTAACAACTAATCCATTCTGTGAAAACCTTAGATCAATAGCTCTTCCAATTTCGGCAATATTTGTGTTGTTACTTATAGATCATTCACATTGTATACGTTTATACCACCAATCTGTATTAAAATTGCAAAACAAGACCATCTTCTGCCAAACAAAACATTGTGAGTATACTGAAATACAACAAAAATTGCTAGCATTTGAATGATGATACTGTTCATTTACATTCTTTGTACTTTAAATGATAACGAAGCTGCAGTATCTGAATTTATATTAACATCTTTCCTCAATGTAACACCTTTGGTTGTTATTAATACGACACAAAATCAATTTGTTTGTAAAGCAGGTCTCTGTAGGAAAAACAAAATCAGAATGTAAGCAGGCAGCAATTTCTTTTTTAGATTTATATGTAGTTTCTTAAGGCTTTGTGGAGCGAAAAGAAGACTGAAGATTTGACCGTTACTTTTTATCTCTTCAAATAATTAATTCCAAATGTGAAACATACTCATTCAAATTTTAATTTATTGTCGGTTATTTCTAGGTTCGATGGTTGTCTCGGATCTCACTTAAGATTGTACGTCACCCACAGACCGGCTAGCAGAGCCGGTTAGGAAAGTAGGTTGGAAGAGGACAACGGTAAACGACCTACACTGTGACCTTGCGCAGTGCAGCAGTGCTGAGGACTGTAGTGATCACCGTCTCCTGAGGACCGGCAGTCTTATGTTTGCTGGATTACATACTCTGTCTTACTAAAACAACACTTTTGAAGGCGCTACGTAACTACCTTCAACAGTTTACCATCTAAAGGCACCATAAATACGGATAGTGGAGTGCGTTAAAGCGCTCGCTTTCGGGACATGGGGAGGCCCGCCGGTCCCGAATCGGATGCACCTTGCTGATTAGCGACGGAGGACGGTTTGCCGGCCAGCCTGGATGAGGTTTTTAGGCGATTTTTCACACCTGCCGAGATAAATACCGGGGTGGTTACCGCTTACCGTCTCAAATACACGATCTGCAAAGATTGTAAAACGATGTCGCAGCTGGACATGTGATTACGTTAGATGCAGACAGAAGGGGTACATGCATTTCTCCCTTGAGGAGGGAGGGTGGATGGGGGGCAGGTAGTACCTTTAAAATACCTTTGGCAGTGACGAGCCCATCGTAATAATAGCCTATAATAGGGTATTCTTGGTTCTCCGCAAGACTAGAGAAGTACCGTGCAAGTTCCGACCTGGTATTTGTTGGGTAATGGACACCAGAACGGAAGGAAGGCATCGTGAATATGCGATCTATTTCAAGCTGAGTGTCGCACCAAGTGCTCTTCCAGCTGAGGAGAGTAGGAAGAAATCGTGGACTGACTCGCAGCTTAGGTTTTACTAAGTACTGCGGCAGTAGCATCCATTCGATAGAAAATTTGAGGAGAGGTAGGCTTATCCACAGCCATTGTGGCACTTACGCTTAAAGATAACGAAAAGAATAATGTTCATACTTATGGAGTAAACAGTTTGTCCTTTTTCTCCGTCGTACTTCATTTGAAAGTTTTATAGTTTCATGAACCGCTTCCATCATTCACGTCTTAGCAATAATTCTTTCCTCATAAAATCTGCAGCTTTAGCTATTTAGCTAATCACTACAGTGGAAGTAACCATTGTGATTCACTTTTTAATTTAAATTTTTCTTCTATGGGTTTATAAGTAGAGCTCTTGCTAGCAGGAATTGCAATTTCCGCTTTGTGAATATGGGAATACTTTCATATGGAAACATTTTTTTGTGTCAGTTGTGTGTATAAACACAACAGTAGACAAAAACATGTAGGCTGATTTGAACGCCACAGAACTTTTCTGGACATGATCCTGTTGCAGGTGGTATGGCTTTGCCTTCCTGCGGCCTGTAAACCGGTACGAGTATTCGGTTTATGAAAATGTACTGTCAATATGAATCATAATGCAGTTCCCACATTTTTCACGTGCCCGAATTAGTAACGGAGATTACAAGCATGGTAAATGAGATGGTTCAAATGGCTCTGAGCAGTACGGGACTTAACTTCTGAGGTCATCAGTCCCATAGAACTTAGAACTACTTAAACCTAACTAACCTAAGGACATCACACTGAAACACGTATGTAACGTAGCAGCGATGGTGAGGCATGATAAAATCTTTGACCAGAGAGCCTTTTATCGTGGTTAGTCTGCGCTTGACCGCGCGAGTGTTGCGAGCAGTACGCTAGTAGTCGTCGTGCAGTCGGTCGGTAGTAGTCGTGCAGTACAGTTGCGAGCAGTCAGTCAGTAGCTCAGTTCAGTTGCGTGCAGTATGTCGGTAGTAGCAGTCGAGTGCAGTTGTGTGTGTGAGGAGTCGGCGAGCGTCGACATGGCATTCTGGTCAAGATGCTGAATGAGGTATATTGTTAATTAAGGTAATCATCAGATAATGTAAAGTTTATTTATTGTAATTAATTTTCAACAAGTGCCCCAATAATAATTTTGATTTCAAAACAATATTTTTAACAAAAGAAGCATTTAATTGAACCAACGATTTCCTTCCATTTCCCTTAAAGAAAAGTTTCAGTTAAATTTCAAAAAAAAAAAAAATATTATTTGCAATGCAGTTCCTCCAAGCCGTGGCCAACAATAAGAGCAGAAATTTGACAAGCAGTTTCAATGAGGTAAGAAATTAATTCTGATTTTTTTTTTTTTTGCACAGGGCCAAAGACCGATATTTCGGTTTAATTGAATTTTCATTATCACTGAGATTTTCTTATCACTGAATCGACTTTCATTTTTTGTGAGGAACTTATACTTGGGTCAGATTGCGATTCACATTTTTATTGTCATTAAATTTAATTGCTAGGGAGGTTAGCATTCTTAAATAATATTGTCTTTTAAATTTTTGTGGGGAGGTTACAACACACATCCATGCCCGAGGCAGGATTCGAATCTGCGACCGTAGCGGCCGCGAGGTCCCAGACTGTAGCGTCTAGAACCGCTCGGCCACCCTGGCCGGTCGGTAAATGAGAGAAAAGGATCTTTGGATCATTCGGTGATGCGATTTCAGTCCAGCATAGGTTTCAAGCCACACTTTCAGGTAATAATGTTTTATTAAAATGAACCAATGCTCGTAAGCTCAAATAGGGTCGCAGTTCCTACGTTAAAACATACTGAACACGCTCTTCACTGGTTAAACTAACCTGCTGTGACTCTCTTTTAACGTCTGAGTTAACAGATTGTTGTGCATTTGTGACTCATGAGTGATGTAGATGAACTGGAAGTATACGTAGGACGTGCATGCGGTGGCAGTGCGTACCATACAGCAGCTTTCGCAAGTTAAGCGCCAGCAACTTTGGGGCTCCCTTCACGCTTGGTTCCGCATGCTACTGCCACCAAAGCTGCGTCTTCCTAACAGCTGTGCAAAACACTTACAGCCGGCCAGTGTGGCCGTGCGGTTCTAGGCGCTTCAGTCTGGAACCGCGTGACCGCTACGGTCGCAGGTTCGAATCCTGCCTCGGGCTTGGATGTGTGTGATGTCCTTAGGTTAGTTAGGTTTAAGTAGTTCTAAGTTCTAGGGGACTGATGACCACAGATGTTAAGTCCCATAGTGCTCAGAGCCATTTGAACCAAAACACTTACATGACACCACAAAACAGCTTCTGTGAAACACATTTCTTCTACTACAAGCTTTTTGTTGTTGGCAACGACCTTCAGGCGAAACGGAATTGTCCATTTTCATAACCACTATGTGTGGGCTGATGTAAATCACCAAGCATTTGAAGAGCTAGGTATCAGAACCTATTTTCAGTTAAGTTATGGGTAGTAATTATTGGCAGTAAGCTAGTAGAAGCTTACATACTACCAAACAAGCTGACTGGTGCGAGGTATTTTCAGTTCAAATCAAACGCGTTACCTGTACTGCTAGATGAGGTATCATTATAACACCGACTGGAAATGTGGTCCAGGCATGGAGTATCAGCCCATTTCATCCGAAATGTCTGAGAACACCTCACACAGACATTTAATGGGTAATGAATTGGTCGGGGAGCTCGGGTATGTTGGCCAGCTCGTTCCCCCCGATTTCAGTCGCTTGAATTTTTGGTTGTGGGGCCACGTGAAATCTTCGGTGTATGTACGAGCACTACAGGAACACGTCATCAGTGTCTGCCAGTGCACCCGTGACCAACATGGAATTTCCCAGAAACTGCTTGATTCCATAAGACGCCGGACAGAAACATGGACACCATATTGAACACCATCTTTAGCGATGGCTCACAAGTGCAGGTCGTATGTAATAGAAAGCAGATTACATTTAAAGAATTTGTTTACTCGTTTCTTGACTGCATTCTGTAGGTCTCTCGTAAGAGCAAGGAACTTGCAGTAGAAGCGATGTATTTCACAACAGCGAAGATCAAAAAGTGCTCATAGCTCTTAAGGCCTACTTGAATTTTTTTCATTGCTTTGATCCACACTACCACCTCTCAAGGTGTGGAATTAGTCATTCCGGAACGTTTCGACTCTTTCTTAGAATCCTGTTGTGACACTGATGCATGTACGTATGTAGCGACGTTTTTGGAAAACGCATTGTGATATCATCAATGGATTACCTACATCTGCTGCGTTTGGCTGGAATGGACCATACAGCATCGTCCTCAGTACTGAGTTGATGCTGAACACTGTGACATATAAACATGTCTGCATCGACGGTCTGACACTATGAGCTTGTGACACCGTGGCCGTATGGCGACTTCCATTGTTTGGAAACCACAAAAGCCTAATTCTGCAATGGACACGTGAACGGCCTTTCTGCGGTGCTGCGAGGCAAAGTTTACGAATTAATCCCGTTTCAACCACTCCTACAGTGATGGACACATAAGTGTTAGAAATTATCGTGGTGGTCGCCGTGTCACAGCCTGCGTTGCTAAGAGGCCTGGCGGACAAACCCTTCGGATACTATAAGCAGCTCGATTCTTAGGTATTGAAGGTAATTTGAACAGCAACCATTGCTTATATGATGTAAACCTTCGACCGACAAATTGCCCACCAAACGTTTCTGGGACATGATTAGTCGGAACTTCTTCGTTACTCTCTTACAGCAACAGCTGTTGACGTTTTATGGAGGTGCATACAAGGCGCGTGAGGGAGATTCTGCAGACGCTCAGGGGCTCTTATTGTAGCACGTCGGTGCTCTGTATGATACTGAATTCGCAAATTCACAGATTATATGCAGTTTTGTAACCCTAATTATTTATGTGTGATAATTTATGTATGATGTAAAGTTCATTTTGTCAGCGTACCCACTCGAGCTGCACGTAACTTAATGTTCGTACCAATCCCTGACACTCTGCATCACGTGATCAGGGACTCCCACGAACTTTAGCGCTCATTAAGTCCGTGTGCATTAGGAAAACGCTACTAAGAGGTTAACTGGAATTTAATCTGCAATTGTTAGTGGGCCTAACGCTAAGTTGTGGGTGCAGACTCATACTGAAATCAATAACTACAATAACTTTGCGGAGTATTAAATGAGAGATGTCATCCAGTGAGTAACTTTTATTGATTAAGAAACAAATACAAAATTCGAGTCGCCACAAGCGAGTTGCATGCTTGAAAATGATTCTGTCTTGGTCGATCTGTCGTACAAAACAAAGTGAGAACACAGGACTACAAAGTTAAATCTGAGGAAAAGCTCCAAGATACGATATCTAATTTAAAATGAGGAAGCAACAGTGTGGTAGATTTTAAGCAAAGGGAACAAATACCATAACTTCCCTTATCATGTGATAACGAAAATTACGTTAATTCTACCTATTCACTACTTGGCTCGGTAAAGCTTAAGAAAAATTGAGAGTAAGTATACCATTACAGGTTCGAGTTCTGTTTTCCACTAGAGACATCTTATTGTTTGCTGAACCCCATGTTAACTGTTCTGATATTCATCTGTCTCTCCCAGTTATACATGCTTCGCACAGCGCGGTGTTATTACGAGGCCTGTGTATGCGGGTGCGGCTGCAGACGTCGTACTAAAACTGCGAGCTGCACCTGCGACTGGTACTGAGCAACATCTGGAAATCGCTCGCTAATGCTTTACGCATCCGCTTGCCCTCGATGCTGCCGGATGGAGTCGGCAGTTGTTCCCAGTAGAAACGGCTAACTATGACTCGGAAACTGGCAAGACAGAGCTCACCAAAAACTTCTGTCAATCAACGCTCGAACATGAAGTGCTCGACCCAAGTGCCGACCCGATTCGAAGCAATTTAGCAGAGGCCCAAAACAAAAGCGACAAAAATGAAACTCTGGCTATCCTCATAGCTCTGAGGCTCTGAGCACTATGGTATCCTCATAGCCTCGGATCGCAGCGTCGTTACCTCCGCCATAGCCAATAGCTAAGCAGGTGGCAGACACAGCTCCCAATCAAAATCTCCATCACAATTTTAATATCCCACCAGTGTGGCTACCGTAGGGGGGAGGGGGGGGGGGGCAATCCTACACGCTCTTACAAAAAGGAAGACGAGCGCCCAAATTTTTCACTCCTCCAACTACAGACACACACACACACACACACACACACACACACACACACACACACACACACACACACACACACACGGAGAGGGAGGGAGATAGAGAGAGAGAGAGAGAGAGAGAGATAGGAAGACCTCCTATCTCCCCCACAGGAATGTAAACTTAACATCGGACATGTAATCTTAAAGAGACCTGCTCGTGAAATATGACTACAAATCCGAAAAAGTATTTCTGATTCATAAGGGAGAACATTTCATGCCGATTACAAATATATATAGTTTATGGGCATTTTCATTTTCCGTAAATTTAGCTTTAACGTAATGTTGCACAGGTGACAGGCCCGTCCGTCATTTTAAAGAACGTCAGAATACGTGATGTATTCTTTTCCTTCTACATATGGATCGTAAACACAGGTGTATTCTAGAAGGCTCAGACTACCAAAAACTTAGTACAAGCGTAGTCTGTGTAGAAGGCTGTGCCTTAGTCGCTTCCAAAGATTTTATGATATAATTCTTGCTTTCGGAATTTGAAACACCTGTGCTTCTTAGTTATTTCTGTGTTGTTATATTTCAGTTTATGTATATTCTGTGAAAGAAATGCCGATAATAAAGAAATTTAACACCAAATGGAGGTTTCGAGGTAACTAGTTCAAACCAACATCGAATAATACTCAATAATACAGTGAGTTATAATACACTAGAATGAGCGGGTAATGCACGATTAATCGTCGGATGTGCTTTCGACATTACAAATTGCAGGATGATATTTTTCATACAGACACGGAAAACAGAATTTATAACAGCATCTACTACGTCGAATGAATGCAGTCTTCCTGCGTGTACAAGGAATCTTCAGAGCTATTGAGGGAAAACAAAGCTTGTTGTGATTTTAAAAAATATTCCTTTCTTCCCACAATTTTGACGTAAACCGTGCGTAACGCAACATCTTCGTAAATATCGGTGCCGAAAACTGGCGATGTACGATAGAATCTATTTTAATAGCGTCTTCACGAAAAGCCATTTCTCGTTCTTCGTCCCTCAAGTGTGAACAAGCTTGAAGGCTCCTGGTAATGATTTTAAGTTACCTGTAGACATAAAGATCGGCTAATATTTGTTGTAATAACAAAAATTAGTAAACAGCCAAATAGCTTTAGAAATTTAATAAATTCAACGATCATCTGCAAAAATTGAGTGTACAGGCATACAATACACTCAAACGCATTCCTTGCTGTTATGGAGGCAATTAAGCATGAATAAAGGGATCTCACAAATACAAATCTTCTTAGGAGATACGTCCATGGTCTCTCACAAAATCTCAACGAAAGCATCGACAGATGCATAGGGGAGAGAACGTATTTGTTGGGCTGACAGCGTTGAAGATATGTGTAATGGATGTATTAATAACTTTCAATGATGGTGCAGTTTCTAGGATTTATGTTCTAAAAAAATTAGGTATCCAGACAGGAATGAATAAGGTTTAAGCTCTAACTGTTGTTGATTGAATGTGAGCAACCGAAGACGAGAGAGCTGCAGAAGTTGTTACCAAGGAGGCTAGGATAAATAAAAGAATGAAGAGAAGGAATATGAAAGAATATGGAGGACGAAGAAACAGGTGACCAACCGGAATATGTAGCTTGAGAGTTCTAACACTGCATAGTGCTAAGCGAATAAGTTCGTGAATCTTCTTTTGTGATTTTCCAGAATCCTGAATTTTTATCATTGAAAAACACTTTTCTCCTAAATAACATACGAATTCACCAAACTGGCACATATAATTAAAAATACCTCCTCTCCCTCCCTTGCGTACTGTTTTCAGAAAATTCTAAAATATTTTGATGATGTTTGTTATCATTGATTTGAATTTTTAAATACATTTCTCGTAGTAAAATAAATTTAGTAAATTTTTCACAGATTAGCATCAGAAGAGGAAATTGGAGACATAACATACTTCCCTGGATGTTACTTGTAGCCTGAGTGTTTCTCTAACAAGGGGAGATCACGACGTTCGGATCACGGATTTATTTCAGACTTTGCACACTTTTAATAGTCCATTAGGACAACATAATTTTAAGCAGAAAGGCGTACTGCTTGGGTGATTTCGACGAGAAAATTTCAACAGAAGTTTAACGTGTCAGTGATGTCCAGGTGCGTTGCAACCCTGCGCATGGGCTGTCGGTGGTCATGTGGCTAGCGTTCAGGCTCTATAATCCACGAATCGCTGGATCGAATCCCACTCGCCTTCCTCTTTTTTTAGGTTATGTTTTTTTCAACAATAAACATATTATTTCACATATATTACCTTTGAAACGTATTATAAAGAAAGTACATGTGTATTTGGATGAACTTTTATAGAATTTCTAAAGCTATTTGGCTATTTACTAATTTTTATTATTACAACAAATATTAACCGACCTTTATTTCTACAGGTAAATTAAAAGCTTTACCAGAAGCGTTCAAACTTGTTCATACTTGAGGGACGAAGAACGAGAAATTGCTTTTCGTGAAGACGCTATTAAAATACATTCTATCGTACAATGCCAGTTTTCGGCACTGATATTTACGAAGATGTTGCGTTACGCACGGTTTGCATCTAAATTGTGGGAAGAAAGAGATATTTTTAAATTCACAACAAGATTTGTTTTTCCTCAATAGCTCTGAAGATTCCTTGTGCATGCAGGAAGACTGCATTCATTCGATGTAGTAGATGCTGTTTTAAATTCTGTTTTCCGTGTCTGTATGAAAAATATCATCCTGCAATTTGTAATGTCGAAAGCACATCTGACGATTAATCGTACATTACCCTCACATTCTAGTATATTATAACTCACTGTCTTATTGAGTAAAGTTGTTTACACCTTCATTTATCAGTGTTTGACTTGGTCATTCCAATCCTGTTCTTCGTCCTTGAAAACTGGGTCTATAGACTGAAGTGGCCAGGTGCAAAGCAGTCCTCAGTACCTTACCCGATTGTAGGTATAAGAATTTCGGAAATCACGACAGGCATACATTTCCAGGAAAACTTTATGCGTTTGGTCGCTTTCTTCTCAATAATTGTAAATATAATATTCAGCAAACAACCAAATAACATTGGAAATTCAATAAAATTTCATGCAAATACACGTATCTTTTCAACATATTACTTTTCAGATGTAATATATATCATATAATATGACTAGTGGTGAAAAAATATAAATTTTAAAAAATAAGATGAGAAAGTTTAGAGCCAACGATAAACGGATTACATAGGCTGAACGCTAACCACATGACCGCCGCCAGCCCATGCTGCGTACGTCATTGACATGCATAACTTCTCTTGCGATTTTCTTGAAATCGCTTAAGTAGAACGCCTTACTTGTTGCACATTATGTTGTTGTAATGGACTATTAAAAGTGTAAAAAGTTTGAAGTAAACCCGTGATCCGAACGTCACGGTCTGTCCTCGTAATCTGTGCAGTCTAGTGGTACCAAAGAAAATAAAATCTCGGTTAAACAGTGTTCTGTTATTTAGCGTTTTATGAATGTTTTCAACATCACAATGTAGTAGATGTCTAATTTTCTCATTAAAGCTTTTGCTAATAACA
Organism: Schistocerca serialis cubense; assembly: GCF_023864345.2. NCBI lineage: Eukaryota > Metazoa > Arthropoda > Insecta > Orthoptera > Acrididae > Schistocerca > Schistocerca serialis. Next base: position 312,429,442 of record NC_064640.1, read on the forward strand.
CTAATTGATTGTGCATATTTTGAGATACTTCTGCTTTATCGACTAGTAATACTGTGAGGGGCGGAGAATGTTAAGAACGCAGCCCGTTCAGGGACGGATACCTTAAAATGACGTCCCATTTCCACAATGTCGGGGATGATTTTATCTCGGCTGGGAGTTCTGCTTCCTGCAGTGTTCGGTCATTAAACCGTTTGCGAAACGGCGCCCACTGGCGCCAGACTGCTGGCTATACCGTAGTTAGGACCTCAGTGTGTTAATCTCGAGGTCAGAGCCGCAGTGTACTCTCTTATCTTCCAAACGCAGGCTCCTAAGCGAGACGATTCGGCTAGACAGATGAGGTCCGAGCGCAGAGAGCGCAAATTGCCTTTGCCTCCCTCGTATCCTTCCGTCTCCCCTCGCCAGCCAGCCCAAACATGAGGGGCTCGCAACATTTTTCATTTATTCCAGCCCAAAAGAAGAATAGAACTTCTGCCCAGACTATCAGTTCCCAGGAAATCGCAGTAAATTTTAAACATTAAAGGAAACAAGTAATTAAAAACCAAACTAATATTCCACTATTTGAGTCTCCTAGACACTCACTGCGGATAAGTAAACAATTTGAAACCAAAAATTACACGAAAAAACGCGTAATTCGAATCTAGTTTATGTGGCATTTGATACAAAAACGCGAGTAAGAGCCCCCGAATGGACCGACGCCTCACAATTTCAGTCACATACAGTATTACTGGTGCAGCAACTTTCAAAAAGGTTATTGTATTTGCGTGAATAGATTATATCACATCACCAAAATCAAGAGAAGTGGCGTGATATTAACACAGTGGACTCGTATTCAAGAGGATCGTGTTTCAAGTTCCCTGCTGTAGTCCCTGTTTTAAGTTCTGTGTTGTTTTTCTTGTACTAGTTCACAATTTACCCAACAAGTGTATTAACACCATCAGTTAAATAATATGGTATTTTTATGTGCTGCTTCACTGAGATACGAACATACCGAGTGAGGTGGGGCAGTGGTGAAAGCACTGATGTCTTATCCAAGATAAACGGAATTCAGATACTCGTTCAGTTAACCAAATTTATTTCTTCTAACCACTCCAGTCGAATGATTGGTCAGAGAAGGATAAGGCTGATTCCTTGCTCCATTCTAACCCAGTCGTAAGATGTGCCTCAGCTCTAATGATCTTCATGTTGAGAGGAATTTAAACGGGAATATTAATTTTCTCTTCGTCAAGTCATTTAGTTGTTAAAGATGCGATAGTGCCTACCATCAAACGGGAAGGAAAAGGAAATGAACATATTCATAGAAAGGTATGAAAGAACTACTACACAAACATTAGTTAAAACTTACATAGAAGCATGTTTCATTTTCCTCGACATATTGTCAAGGTATGTCAGTTTTGTGGTAAGGAAATACCACTTTGAGGTAGATGTAGTGAAGAATTCTTTTGAGACAATTCTCTGTAGTTTTTATACCAATGTTACTGTGGAACGGTGAGCCAAGTGATATAGAACGCACTCGAGTCACAAACAAGAAAAGAGACCCTCAAATCCTCGTTCCGGCATGCAGATTTAGGTATTCCGCAATTTGCATGAATCGTTTGATTGCCGCGGACAGTTTTTCACCCAAGTCATGCCCAGTCGGTGTTTGTCCTACTGACATAATAGCCCCTTCTTGGAAGGGATGTCGAACATAATTTACGTATTTCGTGCTTTAGCTACTTCGGTGAAATTTGGTAATGAAGAGGCACGAAGTGGCGGAAATAAAACTATGGGGCAGGTCGTCAGCCATGGTCGGATAGTAAGATACAGAACAGCAGAGTAGTCGCTAAGAGAATTACAATTGGAGAATGACGTTCTGCGTTCGAGCCCCTGTTCGTCACACCGTTTTAATCTGCCAGATAAGAGCAATGTGTCACGGATTTACAGAAAAAGTTTCCAAAGTGTACGGAACTCTAAAAGGAAACTATTTTCACAAAAAATAAATCGACTTACAGTCTTAAACCTTTGATTTACTAGGCATTAAATTACTTCCGACTAGAGTCAAAGGGAAAAGCAGCCTTAGTTACATAACTACACTCCTGGAAATGGAAAAAAGAACACATTGACACAGGTGTGTCAGACCCACCATACTTGCTCCGGACACTGCGAGAGGGCTGTACAAGCAATGATCACACGCACGGCACAGCGGACACACCAGGAACCGCGGTGTTGGCCGTCGAATGGCGCTAGCTGCGCAGCATTTGTGCACCGCCGCCGTCAGTGTCAGCCAGTTTGCCGTGGCATACGGAGCTCCATCGCAGTCTTTAACACTGGTAGCATGCCGCGACAGCGTGGACGTGAACCATATGTGCAGTTGACGGACTTTGAGCGAGGGCGTATAGTGGGCATGCGGGAGGCCGGGTGGACGTACCGCCGAATTGCTCAACACGTGGGGCGTGAGGTCTCCACAGTGCATCGATGTTGTCGCCAGTGGTCGGCGGAAGGTGCACGTGCCCGTCGACCTGGGACCGGACCGCAGCGACGCACGGATGCACGCCAAGACCGTAGGATCCTACGCAGTGCCGTAGGGGACCGCACCGCCACTTCCCAGCAAATTAGGGACACTGTTGCTCCTGGGGTATCGGCGAGGACCATTCGCAACCGTCTCCATGAAGCTGGGCTACGGTCCCGCACACCGTTAGGCCGTCTTCCGCTCACGCCCCAACATCGTGCAGCCCGCCTCCAGTGGTGTCGCGACAGGCGTGAATGGAGGGACGAATGGAGACGTGTCGTCTTCAGCGATGAGAGTCGCTTCTGCCTTGGTGCCAATGATGGTCGTATTTGTGTTTGGCACCGTGCAGGTGAGCGTCACAATCAGGACTGCATACGACCGAGGCACACAGGGCCAACACCCGGCATCATGGTGTGGGGAGCGATCTCCTACACTGGCCGTACACCACTGGTGATCGTCGAGGGGACACTGAATAGTGCACGGTACGTCCAAACCGTCATCGAACCCATCGTTCTACCATTCCTAGACCGGCAAGGGAACTTGCTGTTCCAACAGGACAATGCACGTCTGCATGTATCCCGTGCCACCCAACGTGCTCTAGAAGGTGTAAGTCAACTACCCTGGCCAGCAAGATCTCCGGATCTGTCCCCCATTGAGCATGTTTGGGACTGGATGAAGCGTCGTCTCACGCGGTCTGCACGTCCAGCACGAACGCTGGTCCAACTGAGGCGCCAGGTGGAAATGGCATGGCAAGCCGTTCCACAGGACTACATCCAGCATCTCTACGATCGTCTCCATGGGAGAATAGCAGCCTGCATTGCTGCGAAAGGTGGATATACACTGTACTAGTGCCGACATTGTGCATGCTCTGTTGCCTGTGTCTATGTGCCTGTGGTTCTGTCAGTGTGATCATGTGATGTATCTGACCCCAGGAATGTGTCAATAAAGTTTCCCCTTCCTGGGACAGTGAATTCACGGTGTTCTTATTTCAATTTCCAGGAGTGTATATATTCACGAAACAGGTGAAAGTATCAATCAGAATTTTACATCAAGACGAAGGAAGATATCGGCTCACTTTCTTGTAGAAGTTACAGTCGTTATATAAGGAGAACAAAGTTGGCTGGATAATGAATGGAATAAATTGGGCTATGTCTGCCTACATTTACACTTACATATTGCTATATTGCCCTCTGTCCACTTCACAGTGCATAATTCAGGGTGAACTGTGTTAATATTTAAGCCCCTACCTGTCCGTCTCCATTTATTTATTCAGCAAGGGAAGGAAAATAAGCCAGCCGGTATGGCCGAGCGGTTCTAGGCGCTTCAGTCTGGAACCGCGCGACCGCTACGGTCGCAGGTTCGAATCCTGCCTCGGGCATGGATGTGTGTGATGTCCTTAGGTTAGTTAGGTTTAAGTAGTTTTAAGTTCTGGGGACTTATGACCTCTGAAGTTAAGTCCCATAGTGCTCAGAGCCATTTGAACCATTTGAACTTGCTGTCTTTCTCCAGTCATGCGAGGCCATTCGTTGAGCGAGAGATCCTCGATAACTATGAAACAGAAAAAGGATTAGATTCGAAAGGTAGTCAATGTGAAATGTGTAACACGAATCACAACACGCCCTAGTTTCTTGTCATTTTACGTAGTTTATCGTTTTTCAGTACTGGCGCCAGGAGTGGGAGTCTATTTCACTCCATTTGTGAGTGTATGTGACGGGCAACTATTGCTTCGGCCATAGGATACTCCAGTGTACACAAATTACTAAATATAGAATTTAAAATTTCGTCCTTTTGCCCTTGTCTTCAGTTTTAACACCAGACTGACCCACGAGAGGCTGTACTGGAGAATTGGATCCGTCTAGTGAATTTAAATGAGATCAGAAGTTCCTAGGATTGTTTCTCCAGGATCTGACTACTGAGATTTTTTACGCCTTCACACATGGGCTATAGCGTGACATGTATGTCGGATAAATCACAAGCTAGCGAAAATATTTCAAAGTTAGATTTCAGTGATTTTCCTGAGGGAGCAGCCTTGGACTCAGGCTGGCGGCCGGCGGTTCCACCAGCAAGGGCCGAGCAGTCAGTGACAAAGGGAAGATTAACGCGGGTGCTTAGCGGGTTTTAGCCTAATAAAAGTGGAGGACGTGCCTGCAGCTCGCCTGTTCTAAAGTTTGTGAATCAGGACACTGGAAAGAATTTAAGGCTTACAAAAGACGGACATTCTTAAATACGTTTATGATCTGTAATGATTCAAGACAAAATTGTAGAGGAAATCCGAGCATATCAAAAAATCACAACAATGCAATGGATCTAATAGAATGTCAGCCACCATTTTAGAAGTAAAATCAAAGGGGTTAGAGATTACAGCAAAATTAATAACATTTCTACAAACATTTTGAATATTAAATATTAAACGATAAAGTCAATCATGACCAATCAGGTGTTGGATAATAGCATAGTACATTAGCTCCTATTGCTACAAACAATATCACAGTACATTCTCCAGTTCCTGCAGTCTTAAGTATTTTATCATGTACGGGTGTCGAACCAGGAAAGTTCTCCACATTTCACAATAAAATGAAGCAGTATGGCGCTTTTATGTTGATGGTTTCATTTATTCTAACGTAAATGTTGTTTTGTTATAAGAGAGTGTGCGCCAGATTCGTATGTATTTATTTAAGTCGAAGGGTGCTTAGCACCGTTGGAAACGTTAGCGAGTAAGCTTTTATTTAAAATATATATCTCGTTTGTAGGATTTTTAGTGTTAATTGGTGGTTCATTTCGTGCATTTTGTGACATTGTAAGACAGTTGTGCTTTTGGTGCAATATCTCAAGTTCTTATTTGCGGGAGTGATGTGAGAGTGTTGTGAGTTAAGGGCTCGTAGGCCTAAGGAGAACCGAGAAATCTTCTGTATAGGCCATATGGAGGAGACGGTAGTAAAGTTTTGCTTTGATGTCGTTCTCAAGGAGGACATAAAACTTGGTAATTTGCTCATGAATAGGAAAGTTTTGGAAGAATTCTGTTCTGGGGAATAGGAGATAGTCTTGTACTTAGTAAAATTCAGCTACAAGTGGTCCTTGTATTTTTAGAAAGAGCAATGAATAGCTAAAATATTGGCGTTCTACTACCTTTCAAGCTGTTCAGTATTTATGAGTCTACGACCTTCTTTAAGTATATTTTGTAGGATCAACATTTCTGTATAACATTATTTTATTTCTCAATAAATTATCAAACATGGGCAACTTTAAACGTTCGGTACCACCTACACCGATCTGCAAATATTTCCAAATTTTATCATTTCTGATCATTCCTCAGATCTTTGTGAGATGGGTTAACACAAAATTTGTTCATCTTAAGCCGGCCGAAGTGGCCGTGCGGTTAAAGGCGCTGCAGTCTGGAACCGCAAGACCGCTACGGTCGCAAGTTCGAATCCTGCCTCGGGCATGGATGTTTGTGATGTCCTTAGGTTAGTTAGGTTTAACTAGTTCTAAGTTCTAGGGGACTACTGACCTCAGTAGTTGAGTCCCATAGTGCTCAGAGCCATTTTTTTTGTTCATCTTACATTATATAGTTCTGATGGACAAGCACACGGCTTATAGATCATATCATTGAAACTTTCGAAAAAAACAAGGTTTTATTATACATGATGATATAATAACAATCGGCAATTAATATTTAATATTCTTTGAACTGAAGGTGAAATAAAAACTTGTGCAATAACAGTACTGCTGTTTTCATTATAAGAATAATCTTCACATTAACGACCGCTGGAACGTGATGCTTGAATCTGCTTATTTTCACTATGTTATGTCCTATGTTATACTTATGTGTCTTCACAAAGAATATTCTTAGCCCAGAAACGGTGACGAGAACGATCAGCGATCTAAGAGCAGGGCGTTCTTCAAGTGTCTCGAAATTCTAACCCTTCGATTCTCAAGTGTATACGCTCTCATGGATTTATGGTTAATAATATGGACTCACTGAAAGGTAATTTCATAAATCTCACTTTTCAGGAAAAGAACGGTTTTCACTTCGGTAACATTTTCTTAATCACTGTACAGAATTGTGTACAGTATACCGCAGGTTCCAAATTCAGTACGCTTCCAGCAGAAACTCTTTTTATTGTGTACAAGAGTTCTTCGCAGTTGTTTAGAGATATTCAGTCATGTGTTACTCATTTGAATGCAATACTGAAGATATCTTCTCTTATTTTTTATTTTGCCAATTTTTTGTAACTTCTTTTATAACGATTCCGTGAGTTATACAGGGTGGTCAGATAATGTCTGAAACGCTTGTAGGGATGTTGCAGGGCAGGTTGTACTCAGATATAAATGTTAAGAAAAAAATTCGACACGTTGCGCGGTTTCAGAGTTATTTAGCGTTGAAACTAGCCAATGGGCGCATCGCACGCTCACATTCAAACGTCCTGCGAGGGGCGGTATTGCCCAAGTGCTTTGTTGTTGTTGTGTGGTCTTCAGTCCTGAGACTGGTTTGATGCCGCTCTCCATGCTACTCTATCCTGTGCCAGCTTCTTCATCTCCCAGTACCTACTGAAACCTACATCCTTCTCAATCTGCTTAGTGTATTCACCTCTTGGTCTCCCTCTACGATTTTTACCCTCCACGCTGCCCTCCAATACTAAATTGGTGATCCCTTGATGCCTCAGAACATGTCCTACCAACCGATCCCTTCTTCTGGCCAAGTTGTGGCACGATTTTCTCTTCTCCCCAACCCTATTCAATACTTCCTCATTAGTTATGTGATCTACCCATCTAATCTTCAGCATTCTTCTGTAGCACCACATTTCGAAAGCTTCTATTCTCTTCTTGTCCAAACTATGTATCGTCCATGTTTCACTTCCATACATGGCTACACACCATACAAATACTTTCAGAAATGACTTCCTGACACTTAAATCTATACTCGATGTTAACAAATTTCTCTTCTTCAGAAATGCTTTCCTTGCCATTGCCAGTCTAGATTTTATATCCTCTCTACTTCGACCATCATTTGTTATTTTGCTCCCCTAATAGCAAAAGTCCTTTACTACTTTAAGTGTCTCATTTACTAATCTAATTCCCTCAGCATCACTCGACTTAATTCGACTACGTTCCATTATCCTCGTTTTGCTTTTGTTGATGTTCATCTTATATCCTCCTTTCAAGACGCTATCCATTCCATTCAACTGCTCTTTCAAGTCCTTTGCTGTCTCTGACAGAATTACAATGTCATCGGCGAACCTCAAAGTTTTTATTTCTTCTCCATGGATTTTAATACCTACTCCGAATTTTTCTTTTGTTTCCTTTACTGCTTGCTCAATATACAGATTGAATAACATCGGGGAGAGGCTACAACCCTGTCTCACTCCCTTCCCAACCACTGCTTCCATTTCATGCCCCTCGACTCTTATAACTGCCATCTGGTTTCTGTACAAATTGTAAATAGCCTTTCGCTCCCTGTATTTTACCCCTGCCATCTTTAGAATTTGAAAGAGAGTATTCCAGTCTACATTGTCAAAAGCTTTCTCTAAGTCTACAAATGCTAGAAACGTAGGTTTGCCTTTCCTTAATCTTTCTTGTAAGATAAGTCGTAAGGTCAGCATTGCCTCACGTGTTCCAGTATTTCTACGGAATCCAAACTGATCTTCCCCGAGGTCAGCTTCTACTAGTTTTTCCATTCGTCTGTAAAGAATTCGTGTTAGTATTTTGCAGCTGTGGCTTATTAAACTGATTGTTGGGTAATTTTCACATCTGTCAACACCTGCTTTCTTTGGGATTGGAATTATTATATTCTTCTTGAAGTCTGAGTGTATTTCGCCTGTTTCATACATCTTGCTCACCAGATGGTAGAGTTTTGTCAGGACTGGCTCTCCCAAGGCCGTCAGTAGTTCCAATGGAATGTTGTCTACTCCGGGGGCCTTGTTTCGACTCAGGTCTTTCAGTGCTCTGTCAAACTCTTCACGCAGTATCGTATCTCCCATTTCATCTTCATCTACATCCTCTTCAATTACCATAATATTGTCCTCAAGTACATAGCCCTTGTATAGACCCTCTATATACTCCTTCCACCTTTCTGCTTTCCCTTCTTTGCTTAGATCTGGGTTTCCATCTGAGCTCTTGATGTTCATACAAGTGGTTCTCTCATCTCCAAAGGTCTCTTTAATTTTCCTGTAGGCAGTATAGATCTTACCCCTTGTGAGATAAGCCTCTACATCCTTACATTTGTCCTCTAGCCATCCCTGCTTAGCCATTTTGCACTTCCTGTCGATCTCATTTTTGAGACGTTTGTATTCCTTTTTGCCTGCTTCATTTACTGCATTTTTATATTTTCTCCTTTCATCAATTAAATTGAATATTTCTTCTGTTACCCAAGGATTTCTACTAGCCCTCGTCTTTTTACCTACTTGATCCTCTGCTGCCTTCACTACTTCATCCCTCAAAGCTACCCATTCTTCTTCTACTGTATTTCTTTCCCCCATTCCTGTCAATTGTTCCCTTATGCTCTTCCTGAAACTCTGTACAACCTCTGGTTCTTTCAGTTTATCCAGGTCCCATCTCCTTAAGTTCCCACCTTTTTGCGGTTTCTTCATTTTTAATCTACAGGTCATAACCAATAGATTGTGGTCAGAGTCCACATCTGCCCCTGGAAATGTCTTACAATTTAAAACCTGGTTCCTAAATCTCTGTCTTACCATTATATAATCTATCTGATACCTTTTAGTATCTCCAGGGTTCTTCCATGTATACAACCTTCTTTCATGATTCTTAAACCAAGTGTTAGCTATGATTATGTTGTGCTCTGTGCAAAATTCTACCAGGCGGCTTCCTCTCTTATTCCTTCCCCCCAATCCATATTCACCTACTACGTTTCCTTCTCTCCCTTTTCCTACTACCGAATTCCAGTCACCCATGACTATTAAATTTTCGTCACCCTTCACTATCTGAATAATTTCTTTTATTTCATCATACATTTCTTTAATTTCTTCGTCATCTGCAGAGCTAGTTGGCATATAAACTTGTACTACTGTAGTAGGTGTGGGCTTCGTATCTATCTTGGCCACAATAATGCGTTCACTATGCTGTTTGTAGTAGCTTACCCGTATTCCTATTTTCCTATTCATTTTTAAACCTACTCCTGCATTACCCCTATTAGATTTTGTGTTTATAACCCTGTAGTCACCTGACCAGAAGTCTTGTTCCTCCTGCCACCTAACTTCACTAATTCCCACTATATCTAACTTTAACCTATCCATTTCCATTTTTAAATTTTCTAACCTACCTGCCCGATTAAGTGATCTGACATTCCACGCTCCGATCCGTAGAACGCCAGTTTTCTTTCTCCTGATAACGACATCCTCTTGAGTAGTCCCCTCCCGGAGATCCGAATGGGGCACTATTTTACCTCCGGAATATTTTACCCAAGAGGAGGCCATCATCATTTAATCATACAGTAAAGCTGCATGCCCTCAGGAAAAATTACGGCCGTAGTTTCCCCTTGCTTTCCCCTTGCTTTCAGCCGTTCGCAGTACCAGCACAGCAAGGCCGTTTTGGTTATTGTTACAAGGCCAGATCAGTCAATCATCCAGACTGTTGCCCTTGCAACTACTGAAAAGGCTGCTGCCCCTCTTCAGGAACCACACGTTTGTCTGGCCTCTCAACAGATACCCCTCCGTTGTGCTTTGTTTGGTTACATAATACTTGGATTTGCGTGCGTAACGACCTGATTGGCTAACTTCAATGCTAAATAACTAGGAAACGGAGCAACTTATTGAATTTGTTACTTAACATTTACATCTCAGTACAACCTGCCCTGCAATATCCCTACAAGCGTTTCAGAGATTTTCTGATCACCCTATAGCGGCGGACACATACGGGGGACGCGAGGGGCGCCCGCTCCCCTTGCCACCCACCCCCCCACCCCCACCCACCCCCTCCCCAAACCTTGCGGGCAGTCAGCCGGCACGCTATTCGTTAGTTTCTTTCGTCAGTCGATTCGACTGAATCGACTAATCGAGTAATTGTACTTTCCTACGTAGCACGCGCGTCCTACATCTAACTGTCCAGCTTTGCACACGCTGTACAAAATATTTGCTTGTCTACCAGCATCTATCGCTACAGTAGAAAGAAGTTTTTCAACATCGCGGCGTACAAAGAGATGGCTGGGGTGGACAGTGAAGGACGAATCCTCCTGAACAATCGACTTAATGGTTTATCTTTGTTGAACCCTCACCCTGACATTGATTGCCCTATTGACGATGTAATAAACCACTTTGCTAGGAAGACGAGGCGCATTGAATTCATCATTAAGGAAGAGAAACACAATTGTAACTTTTTTTAGTCATAAGATGGCATTGTCTTGTAAATGTGTATAATCAGTTTAACTAAAACTTTCTTAAACTTTACATGTGAAAAAAATGGGTGAAATGGCTCTGAGCACTATGGGACTTAACATCTGAAGTCATCAGTCCCCTAGAACTTAGAACTACTTAAATCTAACTAACCTAAAGACATCACACACATCCATGCCCGAGGCAGGATTCGAACCTGCGACCGTAGCAGTCTCGCTTTTCCGGACTGAAGCGCCTAGAACCGCACGGCCACCACGGCCGGCGCTTTGCATGTGACTTGATTATTTTTGTTACAGTAAAAGTAAAGGTAGCTCAAGATTATCTTTAGCGCCCCCTCCTTGAGGTATTCTATATCCGCCACTGTCACCCTGTATAGTTCCATCGACAACTAGCTTTGACTCACATGATAAAACAGAGCCAGAGAAGAGTGTAAAATAAAACTGTGGTAACGGCTGCATTACTTTTGTGTGTCATTTTACACTTTACCATAATATTTGTTCTTAAAATTTTTATATGATTGTTAATTGAACAATGCACTTTCTGAAAGTCAGTTATGTTGTTTTCACGTGACTCATCATTCCTTTTTTTTTGTTTTTAAGGAAAGTCTCTTGAATGACTATGACAGTCTATTCGTATAAAAATTAACACTATAGTACTGTATGAGATTTGAAATTTCTTCATACTGCTTTCACTTGCAATGGAAATTATTTTCATCGAACTACCTATGTCTTCGTATGACTCTTCAACTATTTTGGTCTCAGGTAATATTAAAAACTACTGAGATGCACAGGGGTAAGTTTTCTACCTTCCTTGACAACTCAAGTATTTAGATAAAGCTTTATTAGGGTGTTCAATTATTCTTCATAGCAGTTCATATTCTGTCAACGTATTACCTTCTGCAGTACATCTCAGTTTATAAAAATAAAATAAAAGATCTGAATGTACAACGTCGCGAAAGAATTCGTTGGCATTATGAAGTAGAAAGACAGGAAAAGAAGGAAACTCTCAGCGAAACGATTGGTCTCGAATACGTACTTTTCATATCTTACCTTAGCAACTTTCGGAATTTGAAATATGTCCCTAATAATATGAGCATTCTTATTAGTGAGAGATTGCAAGACTTACCTGTCCCGGGGTCTTCTCCCACGCACACGGACATTTTCGCAGCGGGCCGGGAACCGTCACAACTGACCTGCAACATAAAGCAGGCGGCGCAGTGAGATAACGTTTTATCTCTCACCCGTAAACACGGCACGCCACTCTCCGCGCCAGCGTCCACACCTGAAAGAGAAATTTCACAGACGTAGACGCCGTCAGACAAAGACAGCGCTGTAGGATACGGGGCCAACGAACCCTCCGTTGTCGACACAAGACAAAGATAAATCAAATTATATTCGTGAGAAAACGCTGTAGTTTTTTCCATTGACTCTAGTAGCATCTCATAGTATTTGTATATGGGCTCAGTGGTTTATTCCAGTTGTGACTGGATGACTTAAACAGCGGAAGTGCACATCCCGACATTATCCCGGAATAAAGGAAAAGTCATTTGTGCGTTCAAGGTCCTGTTAGAAGCATGCAGCTGTTATCTTACTCTAATTATAACTGTATTGACGATGATGGTGGGTTTCGCAGACTCAACATAGCGGTTATTGGCGGTTTTATTAACATATTCCAAAACAAATGTAGTTAAAATAATGTAAAAACTAACAACTGATACCATAAAAGTATTGATGAGAACTCGGATAGCCGGTCGAAGTGGCCGTGCGGTTAAAGGCGCTGCAGTCTGGAACCGCAAGACCACTACGGTCGCAGGTTCGAATCGTGCCTCGGGCGTGGATGTTTGTTATGTCCTTAGGATAGTTAGGTTTAACTAGTTCTAAGTTCTAGGGGACTAATGACCTCAGCAGTTGAGTCCCATAGTGCTCAGAGCCATTTGAACCAGAACTCGGATACCACCTATCAGTCGCTCAAATGCACGTCCAATTCACTTTCTTTCACACTAAACCTAAAGCTCTTGATATGCCAGTGTATTAAAATTTAATGTTAAAATAATACACAAACATATGAGCCTAAAATATTAAGTTAAGACAATGGACTGGCAGATCATTTACGTAAAAGAAATGGATAAGCCAACCGCCTGGGAAAAACAAAATTCTTCTAACAGTTCATGTGGATCGTATCTTAGAACACGTACCACATTCGTCTCATCTTCACCTAGAATGAAAGACAGATTAGTTGGTAAAGCAGCTGCTGCCCTGTTATCGTGATATAAGATATATTCTTCTAAAAATGGCCTACGTAAATCTGTGTACCAAAAGCACATACTGACGAATCCTGTAGCTGAAGATGGAGCCTACACATCACATGAAAATTACATCTATAAGGACGTCAAAATTGCTTCCAATCTTTCGTGTACCCGAAAAGAGGAACACCACCACCGGATTGTTGGATTGATCAAACACAACTTGGTGTCCCTCACTTTCAGCCATGTTGCATAGCCCTTTGTCTCAACAACGAAGTGCCGCGCGGGTTTAGCCGAGCGGTCTTAGGCGCTGCAGTCATGGACTGTGCGGCTGGTCCCGGCGGAGGTTCGAGTCCTCCCTCGGGCATGGGTGTGTGTGTTTGTCCTTAGGATAAGTTAGATTAAGTAGTGTGTAAGCTTAGGGACTGATGACCTTAACAGTTAAGTCCCATAAGATTTCACACACATTTGAACATTTTCAACAACGAAGTCACTGCACTTAGCGAGACTTAACGCAGTGCCACTGTATATTTTAAACAAGCTACTTTAGCTGCTGCGTCCACCACTCCCTCACTCAAAATTAACACATGCTCTGGTACCCAGCAGAACATCATCGTCTTCCCAAGGATTCGTAGGCGTAAGAGCGTGTCCTGGATGAACTGGACAGGTTTCTCTGCTGGGGACGTACACCGGAAATCCTGCAGTGCTATGAGGATGTAGAAGCAGAGCTAGAATTTCGTAGCTCGAATGCAGCTTTTCCGCTCCAGAGTCCTCAAGATCACTCTCTCCTCTGCATCATAGGTGGTGGCTTCAATTGGTAAACTGATCTTGAAGACATGATCAGGGAAAATCAGTGAGCATTAAAATTCGTCCCACATCATTATAGATTGGTATGTGGGTACGGTGTTAATTTAAAATATTTTAAAATAATGCTTCAAAAATGTAATCTGAAGTGCAGTTTCTCTTGTCTGAGGTGAAATCACATTTAATTCAGGACATCGTTAATAAGCAAGGTGGACGCCAACTCCAATCCTGGATGTTTCTTTGACCTATTATGAAGTGTCATATGTATATCTGTACCGTGTGGTTGAGTTCTGTCACTCGCGGCTGCGGAGGCACGTTATGCGAGAATGTTTTTTTTAGAAATGGGGATGTCATCAACCTCATAGTACAAACAGATGGCGTCTGCTGTCGAAAAAAGAGTACAAAGTATAGTTCTGCAGAGCAAATGAGAAATGTCCTGCTCGGTCCCACTGTTTTAATTTTTTTTTTTTAATTGCGCTAGCTACCGTTCCACAGCGAAACATAGTCTACAGTCGTTGATCTACGTAAAAACTACAAAAGTGTCCATGATCTCGAATAAATAAATATATATCATTATTTATGTCATTAATCTCCCAACTTGCAATGTATGCGGCCGGCCGAAGTGGCCGTGCGGTTAAAGGCGCTGCAGTCTGGAACCGCAAGACCGCTACGGTCGCAGGTTCGAATCCTGCCTCGGGCATGGATGTTTGTGATGTCCTTAGGTTAGTTAGGTTTAACTAGTTCTAAGATCTAGGGGACTAATGACCTCAGCAGTTGAGTCCCATAATGCTCAGAGCCATTAGAACCATTTTTTGCAATGTATGCTGAAATAAGCTTATTGCTAAAGCTGAAGTTACGCACTACTGGAACTATGTTTCGCTACCATTTCGGTCCCACTTTCCATTTTCGCTCAGCCCAGCACCCACGGGACGTCTCGTGTCATCAATTACTTCCTGCGGGATCCAGAGCCTAGGCAGCACTTCGTCCTCCTCTACAGTCCTTTTCCCATTGCAACAGGAACACTGCTGCTCACATTTTCGGTCCCTGGTTAGCTCCATGTCCTCCCACTATATTTTTGTGCGCATTCGAAGTAAAGTTTGCGACAATGTGTTAGTCAGTTCACTCAGAGTACTACGTTTGTTTTCATTTCTTAATTCTACGTAAACCGTAAGGTTCTGAAGAATTGCAAATATTTCTGAATTTCTCCCTTAGCGGCACTTTATAATCCTGTATCCAGGAGATCATGTCTTCCCACTACTTCATTTATTGTCATCTCATCTACATGCGGTATCTTAGGCATATAATGTATGAAAGTTAAATATCCTGCAAAAAAGTGCCGCGTGTCCTTTGTTGGACTGAGGTTGTAAAGTTACATGTATAATTACTCCTTGGCTATCGACATCTGTTTCTTACACGTAGCGGCCTTGCGCAGCAGCTATTCGGCCAGGGGAGCCCCAAGTGATCGAGAAGCTCGGTTTGGTGCCAACCGTTACGAGTGGTACGGAAGGCAAGAAGCAGTGGGCAGTAGTGGCTGGATGTCAGGCGTGGTTGGACGATACATGGCCTCATGCCGTGAGAAGTTCTATGATTCCATTAAATGTTGCAGTAATAGAGGACGCGTTTGAGAACTCATCAAAATTAAAAGCGAGTCGTTAGCAAAGATCGGTAGAAGCAATGGTTACCTCAGAGCAGTAATAACAGGTGTGAACGTCAGTACGTGTGCCTAGTAACGTCAGGAATATGTACATTGCCATGCACTAGAGGCAATAAACGATTCGGTTATAAGAAGTCAGCGTCTCTTTTCGAATCCTCTTCATATCTATTTGAACTGAGTGTGAAGACTTGTAATGGTGGTTAGACACTGGACTCGCATTCGGGAGGACGACGGTTCAATCCCGCGTCCGGCCATCCTGATTTAGGTTTTCCGTGATTTCCCTAAATAGCTCCAGGCAAATGCCGGGATGGTTCCTTTGAAAGGGCACGGCTGACTTCCCTCCCCATCCTCCCCTACTCCGATGAGACCGATGACCTCGCTGTCTGGCTCTTTCCCCAAAACCAACCAACCAACTTGTAATGGCAAGTCTGGTGATTTTGATAGGCACACGGTTCCATTTTTAGTCTTCAGGTGCATCTTCCTTGGGAGTAAGATTCCCGTTGTATGCTGTGTAGCATAAACATTAGTTCGATCGCCGTGGTTATATCAACAAAGCTGGTTTTAGAGAGGAACTTGGCCGTGATACACACGAATAAGCGAGTAGGTATCTTACAACGGGACCCAGCTGCCTCCCTTCTGCCACGCATTACGCCACATCATGCACATCCCTATCTCTTACCAAGTTGTCGCACATTTCAGCCAGCATCCAGTTGTTACATTCGTTCTGCTGATTGGCAGTGTCCCGAGGATATCCCTAAATGTCTAGTGATTTTTTTTATCTTGAGCTGTACTGTTCCTTATCTGTAACTCTCTCAAGGTGACACGTATAACGTCTGCAGCACTTTCACTGGAATAGATCTGTAAATTAGTGTAATACTTTCGGGACACCACGTTACAGCACTCACAAAGCTTGTATGGACTCAACTTGCTGCAGATAATGCACATACACACACCTGCTCCGAAATTAAATACGTTCCTCAATATGCACAAGAATATTTTTCAAGATATGCAATGGCAAGCGGAAGTAGTAAGTTTTAGCCATCTTCTGAATGAGGGCTTTTGTTTCCAAGCACCCAAGTATATTGTTTTCGCTCTAATGACGAGGCAGGAGTGATGTTCTCCACAGCCCAAAAGTTCTCCAGTTGGCGCAATATGTTGATCTGAAACATCATCTGGTCCCGGCGGAGGTTCGAGTCCTCCCTCGGGCATGGGTGTGTGTGTGTTTTTGTCCCTAGGATAATTAAGGTTAATTAGTATGTAAGCTTAGGGACTGATGACCTTAGCAATTAAATCCCATAAGATTTCACACACATTTTAACATTTTGAAACATCATCGAACATTGGATAAACTTGTTACCACCACCAAAGTCTTCCCCAATGTAACACTGTTTTCTCCTAGCACTTTAGCGGCTCGGTATAAGACGAAAAAACTGTTTCAGAGACTAAGTAGTTGCCCACAAATCAGCGACGCAAAGTCAACTATCTGAATCGCCTCACTCGATGCATGGAGCGATGTATACCATGACGATTCATACTGAACAGTATATGTGGATGAGCACGCGTGTGTTTGTGTGTGTCTAACTGACGGATCACTTGTTTGAAAGGCAGATTAGAGTTTAACAAAGACATCGAGGTTATCAGAGACAGAGCACAAGCTCAGATGTGAAGTGGCTAGAGAGGGAAATCGACCGTGCCCCACCGTGCCCCACCGTCGTGGCATTTGCTTTGAGCGACTTAGAGAAATTACGGAAAACCAAAATGTGGATGGCCGGATGGGGATTTGAATTGTCGTGCTCCTGAATGCGAGTTCAGTGTGTTAACCGCTGCGCCACCTCGCTAGGTCACTTGTTCCATCTGCATGGTCTGTGAGTAACTGGTTTCAACACGACAACATATGGGCAGTGGAGCAACTGGCTCACATTCTTGTCTTGAAGCCACTTGAACAATAAGGCAATGTTTTGGAACGTCAAATTCTCTCCAGATTACGAAGAGTCCTATCGACATGTAGCTTTATTATGGTTCTACGTAAAAAACGAACCAGGCAAACTCTTTCCAGCTGATCGCAAGTATGTGTGCAAGGTTGGATGCTATCATAAAGGTAGAAAAACTATTTCTTAATTTTTTGACCCACTTCACACGAGAACGGAAACTTCAGCTACAGTTGCATGCACGTGTTACAGTACTTTTCTCCTTTTAGAATATATGATTGGAAATTTTCAGAATCCTGATTACATTTCTTCTTCGAAATTCAATACTGTATGAATCGATCAGCTACTAATTTCAGAACATTACTCGGACTGGCTCCAATACTGAAAGTACAGGAATAAAGGACAGTTTCTCAAAAAATTTTAACAGCTTAATCCAAACAAAAAAAATGAAAAATTATTTTATATTCAACAATTTCTTTTCTAGTGGGCCCGCAGCATGCATAAGGTCGAAGAACGACATATTTTATTTTTGGTACAGGTTTCTGCTGCCCTAGTGATTTATTTACTCCTAGTGGTTACAATGTTACACGACGAGCTCATTTCGGCTGTTTACCATTGTCAAGCGTACCTGTGCGTACGCCTGTGTTAGTTAGTATATCTACGTGGACATTACGCTTACGTCTTAACTGAGATGACGCGGTCCATACTGCATCTTGGAGCGTAAGCATCTGTTGTCTTCCTGTTATGTTATGAACACTTTCATTTGTGTGATCTCGGTAAAATAATGTTGGCAGCTTTTTGACAACTCTGGTTCCAGCGATGCTATACTTTTACAGTGGAAATTATATTTTGAGGAAAGTCAGTTATTATGTTTAATTCTACACAAAGAACAAAAAGGACACACAATGAACATTTTATAGGAAATGGAAATTTACACTTACACAGAAAAATATCCAGAAGACATCCGTAATGAACAGATTTCAAACATAAAAAATACCTGGAAAACTTTATAGGTATCATAAAAAATAAAATAATAAATTATCACAACAGATACGCTACAAAATAATAGAACATTTGTTATTTAAGTAAAACCATAAAGTACTGTCTCTGAAAATTAAACGTAATCACTGACTTTCCACGAAATATAACTTCCATTGTAAATATACAGCATCGCTAGAACCGGAATTGCCAAAAAAACAGTCAAAAATTATTTTACCGGCATCACACAAATGAAAGCGATCATAAAGAGCAGAAAGTCAACTGATGCCTACTCTCCAGACTGCAGTATGGGCCGGTTCGTATCAGCTAAGACGTAAGCATAATGTGCCATACGTAGACATAGAAACTAACATACACGTAAGGAACAATATTATAAATGGCTCTGAGCACTATGGGGCTTAACTTCTGAGGTCATCAGTCCCTGAGAACTTAGAACTACTTAAACATAACTAACCTAAGGACATCACACACAACCATGCCCGAGGCAGGATTCGAACCTGCGACCGTAGCGGTCGCGCGATTCCGGACTGTAGCGCCTAGATCCGCTCGGCCACTCCGGCCGGCAACAATATTATACCTATTATAGCATCTCCACAGGTACGCTTGATAATGGTAAAACACGGAAACGAGCTCGTCGCGTAACTTCGTAATCACCACGAGTAAATAAATCAATAGCGCAGCAGAAACCTGTACAAAAAATACTACATTAGCTAAACTACCTACTTTTTGTCCCCTCTCTAAAATAATACACTATGTGATCAAAAGTATCCGGACACCTAGCTGAAAATGACTTAAAAGTTCGTGGCGCCCTCCATCGGTAATGCTGGAATTCAATATGATGTTGGCCCACCCTTAGCCTTGAAGACTGCTTTTACTATCGCAGGCATACGTTCAGTCAGATGCTGGAAGGTTTCCTGGGGAATGGCAGCCCATTCTTCACGGATTGCTGCACTGAGCACAGGTATCGATGTTGGTCGGTGAGGCCTGGCGCGAAGTCGGCGTTCCAAAACGTCCCAAAGGTGTTCATCTACATCTACATCTACATCTATACTCCGCGAGCCACCTTACGGTGTGTGGCGGAGGGTACTTATTGTACCACTATCTGATTCCCCCTTCCCTGTTCCATTCACGAATTGTGCGTGGGAAGAACGACTGCTTGTAAGTCTCCGTATTTGCTCTAATTTCTCGGATCTTTTCGTTGTGATCATTACGCGAGATATATGTGGGCGGTAGTAATATGTTGCCCATCTCTTCCCGGAATGTGCTCTCTCGTAATTTCGATAATAAACCTCTCCGTATTGCGTAACGCCTTTCTTGAAGTGTCCGCCACTGGAGCTTGTTCAGCATCTCCGTAACGCTCTCGCGCTGACTAAATGTCCCCATGACGAATCGCGCTGCTTTTCGCTGGATCATGTCTATCTCTTCTATTAATCCAACCTGGTAAGGGTCCCATACTGATGAGCAATACTCAAGAATCGGACGAACAAGCGTTTTGTAAGCTACTTCTTTCGTCGATGAGTCACATTTTCTTAGAATTCTTCCTATGAATCTCAACCTGGCGCCTGCTTTTCCCACTATTTGTTTTATGTGATCATTCCACTTCAGATCGCTCTGGATAGTAACTCCTAAGTATTTTACGGTCGTTACCGCTTTCAATGATTTACCACCTATGGCATAATCGTACTGGAATGGATTTCTGCCCCTATGTATGCGCATTATATTACATTTATCTACGTTTAGGGAAAGCTGCCAGCTGTCGCACCATGCATTAATCCTCTGCAGGTCCTCCTGGAGTACGTACGAGTCTTCTGATGTTGCTACTTTCTTGTAGACAACCGTGTCATCTGCAAATAGCCTCACGGAGCTACCGATGTTGTCAACTAAGTCATTTATGTATATTGTAAACAATAAAGGTCCTATCACGCTTCCCTGCGGTACTCCCGAAATTACCTCTACATCTGCAGATTTTGAACCGTTAAAAATGACATGTTGTGTTCTTTCTTCTAGGAAATCCTGAATCCAATCATAAACCTGGTCCGATATTCCGTAAGCTCGTATTTTTTTCACTAAACGTAAGTGCGGAACCGTATCAAATGCCTTCCTGAAGTCCAGGAATACGGCATCAATCTGCTCGCCAGTGTCTACGGCACTGTGAATTTCTTGGGCAAATAGGGCGAGCTGAGTTTCACATGATCTCTGTTTGCGGAATCCATGTTGGTTATGATGAAGGAGATTTGTATTATCTAAGAACGTCATAATACGAGAACACAAAACATGTTCCATTATTCTACAACAGATTGACGTAAGCGAAATAGGCCTATAATTATTCGCATCTGATTTATGACCCTTCTTGAAAATGGGAACGACCTGCGCTTTCTTCCAGTCGCTAGGTACTTTACGTTCTTCCAGCGATCTACGATAAATTGCTGATAGAAAGGGGGCAAGTTCTTTAGCATAATCACTGTAGAATCTTAAGGGTATCTCGTCTGGTCCGGATGCTTTTCCGCTACTAAGTGATAGCAGTTGTTTTTCAATTCCGATATCGTTTATTTCAATATTTTCCATTTTGGCGTCCGTGCGACTGCTGAAGTCAGGGACCGTGTTACGATTTTCCGCAGTGAAACAGTTTCGGAACACTGAATTCAGTATTTCTGCCTTTCTTCGGTCGTCCTCTGTTTCGGTGCCATCGTGGTCAACGAGTGACTGAATAGGGGATTTAGATCCGCTTACCGATTTTACATATGACCAAAACTTTTTAGGGTTCTTGTTTAGATTGTTTGCCAATGTTTTATGTTCGAATTCGTTGAATGCTTCTCTCATTGCTCTCTTTACGCTCTTTTTCGCTTCGTTCAGCTTTTCCTTATCAGCTATGATTCGACTACTCTTAAACCTATGATGAAGCTTTCTTTGTTTCCGTAGTACCTTTCGTACATGATTGTTATACCACGGTGGATCTTTCCCCTCGCTTTGGACCTTAGTCGGTACGAACTTATCTAAGGCGTACTGGACGATGTTTCTGAATTTTTTCCATTTTTGTTCCACATCCTCTTCCTCAGAAATGAACGTTTGATGGTGGTCACTCAGATATTCTGCGATTTGTGCCCTATCACTCTTGTTAAGCAAATATATTTTCCTTCCTTTCTTGGCATTTCTTATTACACTTGTAGTCATTGATGCAACCACTGACTTATGATCACTGATACCCTCTTCTACATTCACGGAGTCGAAAAGTTCCGGTCTATTTGTTGCTATGAGGTCTAAAACGTTAGCTTCACGAGTTGGTTCTCTAACTATCTGCTCGAAGTAATTCTCGGACAGGGCAGTCAGGATAATGTCACAAGAGTCTCTGTCCCTGGCTCCAGTTCTGATTGTGTGACTATCCCATTCTATACCTGGTAGATTGAAGTCTCCCCCTATTACAATAGTATGATCACGAAACTTCTTCACGACGTTCTGCAGGTTCTCTCTGAGGCGCTCAACTACTACGGTTGCTGATGCAGGTGGTCTATAGAAGCATCCGACTATCATATCTGACCCACCTTTGATACTTAACTTAACCCAGATTATTTCACATTCGCATTCGCTAATAACTTCACTGGATATTATTGAATTCTTTACTGCTATAAATACTCCTCCACCATTGGCGTTTATCCTATCCTTGCGGTATATATTCCATTCTGTGTCTAGGATTTCGTTACTGTTCACTTCCGGTTTTAACCAACTTTCCGTTCCTAATACTATATGCGCACTATTTCCTTCAATAAGAGATACTAATTCAGGAACCTTGCCCTGGACACTCCTGCAGTTTACCAATATTACGTTGACTTTTCCTGTTTTTGGTCTCTGAGGACGGACGTTCTTTATCAACGATGATAATGTCCTCTCTGGTAAGCCGTCAGGTATTTTATCGTTTCGCCCAAGGGGGGGTCCCTCTAACCTAAAAAACCCCCGTGTGCACGCCACACGTACTCTGCTACCCTAGTAGCTGCTTCCGGCGTGTAGTGCACGCCTGACCTGTCTAGGGGGGCCCTACAGTTCTCCACCCAATAACGGAGGTCGATGAATTTGCAACCATTATAGTCGCAGAGTCGTCTGAGCCTCTGGTTTAGACCCTCCACACGGCTCCAAACCAGAGGACCGCGATCGACTCTGGGCACTATGCTGCAGATATTAAGCTCAGCTTGCACTCCGCGTGCGATGCTGGTTGTCTTCACCAAATCAGCCAGCCGCCGGAAGGAACCAAGGATGGCCTCAGAACCCAAGCGGCAGGCGTCATTCGTTCCGACATGTGCTACTATCTGCAGCCGGTCACACCCAGTGCGTTCAATAGCTGCCGGAAGGGCCTCCTCCACATTACGGACGAGACCCCCCGGCAAGCACACCGAGTGCACACTGGCATTCTTCCCCGACCTACCCGCTATTTTCCTAAGGGGCTCCATAACCCGCCTAACGTTGGAGCTCCCTATAACTAATAGGCCCGCCCTCTGTGACTGTCGGGACCTTGCCGGAGAATCGGCCACTGGCCCAACAGGCGAGGCATCCTGTGGTGGCTCGGAAACGATGTCATCACCACTAGGAAGCACCCCGTACCTGTTGGAAAGGGGTAACGCAGCTGCCACGCGGCCAGATCCCACCTTCGCCTTTCGGCCAGGCACGCGCGAGCCCACCACTGTCCGCCATTCACCCTGGAGTGATGGCTGACCGGTAAGATGCTCACTGCCGGAAGACGCAGCGACATCAGGGGTTCCATGCGATTCCAAGGCCACCGAAGTAGGCATAGGTCTCACCACAGTTGCCCCAACGCCACTACGAGCCGACGCCTGCGCCTCGAGCTCGATGAGCCTAACAGACAAAGCCTCCACCTGCCCCCGAAGAGTGGCCAATTCTCCTTGCGTCCGCTCACAACAACCACAGTCCCTACACATGACTATGTTTACCCTACAAGCGAACGGTGTACTCGCCTTATTAGCAGCAGGAAATCGAAGTGCTCTCTCACTGACGGTCTAACCGACACTGAGCTGTTCTAACCAAACAAACAAAAGCCTGTACGATACGAGGGTCGATAGCAACGGCGATACTGTACACTACACTGTTATTAAAATAAACGGTTGTGTCTAGTAGGCACTCAAACACGCAAGAAATTACAAAAATAAAATAGTAACTACCCAGATAACTGAAAATAAGTTGTACCTGTTTGAAGCTCGCAAAAATGTGTAACAAGCGAACGGTGTACTCGCCTTACTAGCAGCAGGAAATCGAAGTGCTCTCTCACTGACGGTCTAACCGACACTGAGCTGTTCTAACCAAACAAACAAAAGCCTGTACGATACGAGGGTCGATAGCAACGGCGATACTGTACACTACACTGTTATTAAAATAAACGGTTGTGTCTAGTAGGCACTCAAACACGCAAGAAATTACAAAAATAAAATAGTAACTACCCAGATAACTGAAAATAAGTTGTACCTGTTTGGAGCTCGCAAAAATGTATAACAAGCGAACGGTGTACTCGCCTTATTAGCAGCAGGAAATCGAAGTGCTCTCTCACTGACGGTCTAACCGACACTGTACGATCCAGGTCAGGACTCTGTGCAGGCCAGTCCATTACAAGGATGTTATTGTCGTGTAACCGCTCCGCCACAGGCCGTGCATTATGAACAGGTGCTCTATCGTGTTGAAAGATGCAATCGCCATCCCAGAATTGCTCTTCAACTGTGGGAAGCAAGAATGTGCTTAAAATATCAATGTAGGTCTGCGCTGTAAGCAAGCAGGTGCTGAGCTGTGGTAGTGCCACGCAAAACAACAAGGGGTGTAAGACACCTCTATCAAAAACACGACCAAACCGTAACACCACCGCCTCCGAATTTTACTGCTGGCACTACACACGCTGCAGATGACGTTCACCGGGCATCGAATCGCCACATTGTGTACCGTGATTCGTCACTCCACACAAGCGTTCTTCCACTGTTCAATCACCGAGCGGGGTGGCGCAGTGGTTAGACACTGGACTCGCATTCGGGAGGACGACGGTTCAATCCCGCGTCCGGCCATCCTGATTTAGGTTTTCCGTGATTTCCCTAAATCGCTCCAGGCAAATGCCGGGATGGTTCCTTTCAAAGGGTACGGCCGACTTCCTTCTCCGTCCTTCCCTAATCCGATGAGACCGATGACCACGCTGTCTGGTCTCCTTCCCCAAATAAACCAACCAACCAACCACTGTTCAATCGTCGAGTGTTTACGCTCCTTACACCAAGCGAGGCGTCGTTTGGCATTTACCGGCGTGATGTGTGGCGTATTAGCAATCGCTCGACCATGAAATCCAAGTTTTCTCACTTTCCGCCTAACTGTCATAGTACTTGCAGTGGATCCTGATGCAGTTTGTAATTCCTGTGTGATGGTCTGGATAGATGGTTCAAATGGCTCTGAGCACTATGGGACTTAACATCTGAGGTCATCAGTCCCCTAGAACTTAGAACTACTTAAACCTAACTAACCTAAGGACATCACACTCATCCATGCCCGACGCACGATTCGAACCTGCAACCGTAGCGGTCGCTCGGTTCCAGACTGTAGCACCTAGAACCGCTCGGCCACTGATATGGAGTACCTGGTAGTACCTAATATGAAAAACTTATGTTTTTGGGAGTCTGCGGATACTTTTGATCACATAGTGTACTTTAAAATGCAGAAAAACTGAGCTTCAGACAATATTTCATTGTATTTCAGGTGCCACAGCGTCATGTTCATTTCCTATTAGCCACGTTCTGAAGTTATCAACTTACCAGTTCGTTAAAGCGTGAAGATAATATTTCATATCCTTCAGAGTGACTCTTGTGTAATATGCAAACAATTTTTTTTATTCGTCAGTCATTATTGTTGACAGATTATTAACATGTGTGACGAAAGTAGTGTTTGAAGAACGGTACCCAAAGGCGACCTCATTTTACAGCGCCCCATTCGGTTTCAGATCTGTTAATTGGTTTCTGGGAACAACTTTTTGTTTACCGCTTTATAGATATGAAATGAATCAGAGTAACTTGTACAGGCGCTGTGAGAAAGTACTGACGGCGTTCGGTAGTCTTTAGGTAACAGTAAACAGAAATAAGTTGGCATTAGTGGAGACGCTGCAGTATCAGATCCAGTAGAACGTAGCTCAGGATATACACACTAACCTCATTTCAACTTTTCGGAACGACTGGAAGTATCCCCGAATCATCTCTACGTTAGAAATAGTACGAAGCCTCCTGTTTACTTTTAACACGTTATGAATCTTGCCTGAATATGAACAGTAAACACACACAAGATTTCCGGTGCGAACAAATTTAGTTTTTGAAACAACATACAACTAAAAACAAAGCTTCGGTAAACTTGACAACTCGTGTGGACCTGGAAAGAGCGTCACGGAAGCGTCGTCAGTGCAGCAAGCGCTCGACCAGAACGAGCAGCTAGCAGCGACCGGGCGCAACGGCGGGTGGCGACTCGCATGGCGAATCACGCCTTCCACTGCCGTCACTGTGACGTCAGCAGCCCGGCAGCGTGGCCTCTCCTGCTCTTCACGCATTATGTGTGTAATCATTTGTCTGCACTTCACCACGAAGCCATCCGCAAGAAATTTAAATGCAAATGTATGATCCACAACATTATTCACAGACATCCTACACAGAACCAAACAACTGACCCATTGCAGTACGGTGACGCATCAGAACATTCGATAACGAGCCCCGATGTTTTTCTGTGAACACAAGCAAACACACACACAGACGTATATGACAGCAACTGAAAGCAGTGGAAAAAGGAAGAGCTTAGAGTCTGAAGTGTTGTGTCTAGACAAGACAGCCTACACACAATGAGAGGAAGCCGAAAGGCACGCGCTTAACAGGCTGGCGTGAGGTCTGAAACAGGATACGTAATGAATGCTATAAAGAAAAGTACGTAGCTTCTGGAATACTTAACTTTAATTCATAATTGTAGAACATCGCTCTTGATTGTACAGAAGTATAATAGCAATATCTGCGATCACTGACAGTGGCGACACGCGGGTCCGACGTGTACTACCGGACCGCGGCCGATTTAAAGGCTACCACCTAGCAAGTGTGGTGTCTGGCGGTGACACCACATGAAGTGTTTGGGTGTCGTAATTACACACTTGTGAGATACTGAAGTAGGGACATCTACCTATTAGGGCCACAGATAAAATATCGATATTTTTTCCAAAATATTATAGATACATTTCGGCGATATTTTTTTCTCCGATATATCGATATCATAACAGCAATATCGGGTGCCAAGATTTTTATTTTATATTATATCTTTTCCACAACATATTTCAAGTTACTCTTTTGAAATTGTAGTAGAACATAATTTTACTTTCACTGTGTAAGGAGTCTTACTTCTTTTTGAGCTTTCATCACGTCCATTCTTTCTCTTTGACTGTGTGAAGCAAATATATGTGGCACAAAAGAAGAAGTGCGGTTGTACAGGTGGACGGCGGTGTGAATGGAATAACAAGTTTTCTGACGTGAAGAAAGAGCACACCAGTTGCGTTAAATACCAGAATTTTAACGCAGCTGGTGTGCAATTTCTTCACATCAAAAAATGTTCAGATGTGTGTGAAATCTTATGGGACTTAACTGCTAAGGTCATCAGTCCCTAAGCTTACACACTACTTAACCTAAATTATCCTAAGGACAAACACACACACCCATGCCCGAGGGAGGACTCGAACCTCCACCGGTACCAGCCTCACAGTCCATGACTGCAGCGCCTGAGACCACTCGGCTAATCCCGCGCGGCTTCTTCACATCGGTATTCTTCAAAAGCAGTTGCTGGGAATGACGAACAAAAATCTAAATGACAAGATTGGTCTTTGGGTGGGCGGAGACGTGTGAGGGGAAATGCTGACGTAGTCGGCACTTGGTGCTGCCAACAGAAACTGCAACGTTTAGCTTCACCACTCAGTTTTGACACTAAAACTGGCGTTGGCACAAATGAAAAAAGCAGGAAAGTCGTCATGAAGTGTTCCGGACAAATCCGTTATGAGACGAAACGGAGCGACGGACCCATCGGACACCTTTTATTGTGCCACTTACATGCAGTTACCATTGTTAGCAAAGTGGTTAGTGTCAAGCGTGAACGTGTATAGTTTTCTTTCAATTCTTGCTCTAAGGGCGATAAGCAGGCAGTTAGTTTGTTGATGTACAGGATATCTAATAATAAATCAGTATTTAAACATACAACTCTAAAACCGGCAGTATATTTACAATGTGAAGCCGATATATGTCTGTGTCGGTACGTCTATTTTTCCCAGTCGATATATCGATACTTTATCTCGGTACGTCGATACCCGATGATGACACACTTTTAAATAATGATATATCGTATTCCCGATATTTTTAAAAACATCAACAGCCCTACTGGTTCAGATGGTTCTGAGCACTATGGGACTTAACATCTGAGGTCATCAGTCCCCTAGAACTTAGAACTACTTATACCTAACTAATCTAAGGACATCCCACACATCCATGCCCGAGGCAGGTTTCGAACCTGCGACCGTAGCGGTCGCGCGGTTCCAGACTGAAGCGCCTAGAACCGCTCGGCCACACCGGCCGGCAACAGCCCTACTACCTAGTAGGCTAGCAAGTAGCACTCCCTTTCGTCCTAATGACGGCGGATACACATCTTCCCATGGATTTTACGATAAATCGAAAGCGGTAAAGTGTCGTTCTGCTCCTTAACAGCTCAAACGGAACAAAACAATCGAGGAGACTAATCGGAGGCGGATACAGGACGCATAAGTTTTCCTAGATGCGCTCAGTACTGTAGTACTAAACCACCATCACGTCCCTGGAGTGGTCCATATACAATTCTTAGACAATTCAGGTGTGATATTGTTTTACATTGTCTCGCTGGATGTTCGGGTCACATGCCAGGCGCTGCAGACGAACAAGCTGATGCACATGGCCTGTGTAACGCCGCTTCGTTTGGACGAAAAATGAAGAATATAAAAATAGTACCCCAAAGCCCAAAAGTTCCAAAAAATCAAGTTCCAAATTTCGTAAAAAGGAAAAAAAAAACAAAGTTCCTTTTGGAATAATGTTGCTTCAATACAAAAAAAATTCAGTACCATGTAGCTTAGTGTTTTGAAAAAGAAAAAAGAAAAGAGATAGAATCCCATTATTTTCAAAATAAAATCATAGTAGATCGCAAAGTACCGTAATTAGAAATCACGGAGTAGGACGAACTCAAAGAATACTCCTTATGAGTACTCTTTGAGAATCGTGTGTAATACCTAAGAAAGAGCCATGCATTATTACTATGTGACGAGAGTTTGCCGGAGCAAGTCGTACCTCAGCGTATGCTCGTATACGTGGGCGCGACGAGATTGTTTTTTAAACGCTAAAGATTTGCTATCTACTACGACGCACTGAACTTGTAAGAAGTAAATCAGTAACTTCAAATAGGATATCACGTAAAATCCATATAGTGAAAGACTCGAAATTGTTTTAAATTGAATATTTTCAATAAAAGGCTGGACATTACCCAAAATTAGAAACTATTAATGATGGTCCGATATAGAGACTAAACTTTGAAACCGAATTGTGAGAAAAGAATTAACTTTCGTAAAATCAGTTAATGGACTCTGGAACTTGCATAATATCTTGGACTGAAGTATACGTCATTAATTCCACTCAGATAGGAACAGCTACTTCCTTACGGCAGTGTTAGGATGTGAAAATAGTGCAATAAACCAGCATTCAGTGTTATTACTGCGTTAATAACTTCTTACAATCCAATCAGTATTGTGTACTCAATAAATAATTATCTGTGCGACGACATTGATTGTCCAAGGAACGCGGCGTGCATACTCTTTGTCGCATTAACAAATTATCGCTCTGTTACGAACTATTAGGCTCTAGTAAACTGAAAAACGTTAGTGGAGATACTGGTGTTGTGTATGTACTGAAGCTATGATTAATACCGAAATAGAAACTGATGTATCCCTACGCGTAGCTGTGTTTAAATACGCCGGGGAGCACGTAATTGCTTGACCTGATCGAGCCAAATAATACGCACTCGGTGGTATTTCAGCGCAGTCCAAATAGATTTTTTATATAACGTCAATATATACAGCTCTACCGCTTGTTAGCCAGACTGCGACGTTTTACCGGGCAGTAGCCCCGTATCGTTTGCCTGTAAGACACAATAGCAGATATAAACTGTCTGATCGAAAGTATCAGGACACCCCTGTGTAATGCGGAAGTCACGAGAGGCTGATCGACAGGTATAAAAGGGGGAGAGAGTGGCACATCCGTGCCCGAGTTTATTACAGGAGGAGGAGATTAGTGTTTAACGTCCCGTCGACAACGAGGTCATTAGAGACGGAGCGCAAGCTCGGGTGAGGGAAGGATAGAGAAGGAAATCGGCCGTGCCCTTTCAAAGGAACCATCCCGGCATTTGCCTGAAGCGATTGAGGGAAATCACGGAAAACCTAAATCAGGATGGCCGGAGACGGGATTGAACCGTCGTCCTCCCGAATGCGAGTCCAGTGTGCTAACCACTGCGCCACCTCGCTCGGTTTTATTACATTTTGTTGGTATGTTGTAATGCACAGTATAGGAAAATTTTGTCGCGGGAGGCTAGTGAGTATAGACTATAGAGGATCAGGAAGCAGACTCATCAAACGGCACGCCAGATGGTCACATAGCCTGAGAACGGCCACGAGAGCACGAGCCGTATGGCACTGGAGCACACAGTGGGGATTCAGCTACCACGCTGGGCGACGAGGAGCGAATCTTTTATCATTTACATTTACTGTTTAAATATTAATATACGGCTCCAACCATGTTGATGAAGTCACTTGCACTGACAACTTGTTAATATTAGTTTCAATATCAGTCAGTTCTTCAGGAAATGCTAATTACAAATTTTAGTTGCTTATTGATGGAAAGGATGGGCCAATCACAAGTGCTGCCTGAAAGGACAGGCGTCAGACTGTTAAGATAGTTCGCGAGGCAGTCTGCGATCGGTTTTCGAGAAGGCAACGAGCGAACCAGTGTGTGAAACGCAATTCCGCATAAAGACTGAATTAATTGTTAAAGTTGCCTCGGAAAACATATTTTTGCGATCTCGTGTTGATTTAAGATCTTGTGATGCATTTTTGTGCGTTATGCGGTACTCGGGAACTAATAATTAATCACCGATAATCTTGTTATGAATATTAACGATAGACTCGCTCTATAAATCATTTCAATAATTTTGCGATTAATGAAATAAAACAAAATTAGTTGGCATACTAACACTTTACGATTCTTATTATGCTTAGCATCTAAACCTTCCCACCTGTCACATTATTATGCTCTGTTTATGGCACAAGCGTTAGAGTTAGCGACCGACGAAGAAGAAACCAAGCGGGAAAAAACGGCTACGGGACACCTTTAGAAGAGGTGAGGTAAGCATGTTGTTCTCAATTTTGCTAGGGAAAGTGATCGCGAACATTTCTTGCCTAAATCTACCGTGTTTGTTAATCCCGCCACATATTTAAGGTGGGAAGTTCCATTTACTGTAGACAACTGTGTAGCTTGTGGGGGTCAAATTCGCGTTTAGTGAGAGACTGCGTTTTATCACCGACCATAATATTCGTTACAAGGGGAGTATGGCAGTACTGTGTTGTCAGTAAAGAAGCAGTAGCAACCCAACACGTTGGACAGAAGAGCTCAATGACCTCGAACCATAACTAACTTATCATTGGATGTCACCTGAGTAACAAGTGCATCAGGGACATTTCAACCCATCTTAAGCTTCCCAAGTCGACTGTTGGTGATGTGACTGTGAAATGGAAACGCGAACGAACATTCACAGTTAATTTCTTTTAAGTCAGTACCGCCATTAGACTTTTTTATTTGCAGTGTTACATTTACACGATCATGATTTGGGCTTTCAATTGCCATTATCAAGTGATTTAATGTTATACAGTGCCTAAGGTGGCATACTGTCGTATTTAAAATACACTATTAGACACATTGTCTAAGGGTCAATATTTCTGGTAAAAGCCTACTGCTTTGTTTTATCACTGATTATACCATCTTGAGTCAAGATAAAACAAAGCAGTAGGCTTTTACCAGAAATATTGACCCTTAGACAATGTGTCTAACAGTGTATTTTAAATACGACATTATGCCATCTTAGGCGCTGTATAACATTAAAACACTTGTTAATGGCACTTGAAAGCTCAAATCATGATCGTGTAAATGTAACACTGAAAATAAAAAAACAGTCTAATGGCGGTACTGGCTTTAACGAAATATATTATGACTGTGGCCCCACATCATGAAAAAAAATTTATTAAATCACAGTTAAAGCAGGACCAAGCAAACGTCATGTATCGACGGACAGGGACTGTCGATCATTGTCGAGGGTTGCTGCAAAAAATCGCATGAAGTCAGCGGAAGGAATCATTCGTGAGTTGCAATTTGCTATCAGCAGTCCAGCTAGCACAGTGATTGTGGGTGGGGAAACGAATGGATTACAGTGGCCGTGCATTTCTTTGTAAGTCACTCATTTCCGTGGTCAGTCTCAGCAATGTTTGTGAAGGTGTAAAGAGCGACACCAGTGTACAGTGAATGACTGGAAACGAGTGATTTGGAGTGATAGATCACACTATACCCTATGGCAATCCGAGGAAGGGTTTCGGTTTGGCGAATGCCTGATGAACGTAAGCTGGCATCGTGTGTAGTGCCAACAGTGAAGTACTGAGGGGGTGGTGTTACGGTATGGGGGAGTTTTTCGTGGTTAGGGTATGTCACCCTTATTGTACTCAATGAAACGGTAAATGTGGAAGGATATGAAACATTCTGCAATATTGTTTACTGTGTGCAGTAGAGGAATAAATGGGTCAAATGACTCTGAGCACTATGGGACTTAACTTCTGAGGTCATCAGTCCCCTAGATCTTAGAACCACTTAAACCTAACTAACCTAAGGACATCACACACATCCATGCCCGAGGCAGGATTCGAACCTGCGACTGTAGCAGTCGCGCGGTTCCAGACTGTAGCGCCTAGAACCGCTCGGCCACCTCGGCGGGCGTAGAGGAATAGTTTGGGCGCGATGACTGTTGACATTAGCATGATAATGCATCCTGTCACAAAGCATAATCTGCCAGGCAGTGGTTTATGGACGATAACGTTCCTGAAGTAGGCTGGCCTGCCCATAGTCCCTATCTGAACGCAATGTAACAGCTTTGGAATGAGCCAGAACGCTGGCTTCGCTCCAGACCCCAGCGTCCAACATCGCTACCTACTCTGGCTTTTACTCTTGAGGAACAATGGGCGGCCACTCCTCCGCAGACACTTCAGTGAGCCGGTCGTTGTGGCCGAGCGGTTCTAGGCGCTTCAGTCCGGATCCGCTCGACCGATACGGTCGCAGGGTCGCATCCTGCCTCCGGCATGGATGTATGTGATGTGCTTAGGTTAGTTAGTTTTAAGTAGTTCGAAGTCTAGGGGACTGATGACCTCAAATGTTAAGTCGCATAGTGCTCAGAGCCATTTGAACCATTTTTTGAACCACTTCAGTGAAACTATCCCCAGCAGAGTTCAAGCCGTCATAAAAGCGAAGGGTGGACACATCCCATAATAGTGTCCACCAATAGGTGTGTGGATACTTTTGATCAGGTAGCGTATTATCGGTCGCTTTTCGTCCCATGTAAACGTCCCTTTCACGTTAATACTCACACCACCTGCGTGGACTGTGCTCTGGTGGCAAGCGAGATGTGCCACCTAATGTAGGTTTGGACTTACTCGTACGCCACAAGCGGCGTATTCCAGCGCGTAACGTGACTCATGGGCACGGGAGACACTTGTTCTTGCTTCGAGTATGCCGCGTGGGATTAGCCGAGCGGTCTGAGGCGCTGCAGTCATGGACTGTACGGCTGGTCCCCGCGGAGGTTCGAGTCCTCCTTCGGGCATGGGTGTGTGTGTTTGTCCTTAGGGTAATTTAGGTTAAGTAGTGTGTAAGGTTAGGGACTGATGACCTTAGCAGTTAAGTCCCATAAGATTTCACACACTTTTTTTTTTTTGCTTCGAGTATCCGAGGTGGTGGTCCCCGTATTTACACTAGTACATCGAACGTGTGGGACGAAAACTTCTGTGTCCCATAGCGAGAACATATTTCTGTACGATATGACTAACCACCAGCTTTTGTTGTGAACTATCGATTGACGGACTGCACTGTGGTCCGTCTACCAACTGTTACAATCTGCAATATGCGGCGGGTATTGCTGTTAGCAACGCTTTGTTCTCCACCGAAGTTTACTCTCGTGGTGTGATTTTCCCCGAATCGAGGCATTCACGGTGTATCCCTGACACAGTGTCACGTGAAACGCCCATTTCCTGCACGACCTCGGAGATGGAGTGACCCATAAGTCGGGCACCCAAGATCTGTCCACGATCAAATGCGTTGGTATTTCACGCAGTACTCGAATAATTACGAGTTGACTAGAACAAGTTCTCACGGCATTTCACTAGCGTGACGCACTGAACTACTCTGCCCGCTCTAACGATTCTTCAACACATCGGATACCTCTAATATAATGGGTTACGAGTATAGGGACATCGGATGACAACGTGAATCTCGATCCTCCCTAATCCGAATTCAGTGTGGTAACTACTGAGCCGCCTCGCTTGGTACGACAACACGGAGTGATGGCAGCGGATACTAAATGGCTCTCGCATTTCGAGGACTGAAAGGAGGGCACAGTGACGTTTTGTAATACCAAATGGTATTTCTTAGAGGCGAATCCAGCATTTACTCTTATATCTGCATTTCCTGTACGCAAATTATCAACGACTCATTTTTTGACTTTCTAATTTTCTGTTCCTTATCGAATTTCCACACAAAGAGCGTGCTAGTTCTGCAGTCAGGTGCTTCTCGCGTTGCCAGATCGGAAGACAAATTATGTTTCACCGCTCTTCACCCTCTATCAAATTGGGATGCGGATTTCACTGTTTTAATTTGAGGTGTTGCTGCGAGATAATTTCTGCTGACAAGAGAGTGCCAAAAAAATGGCTCTGAGCACTATGGGACTTAACATCTATGGTCATCAGTCCCCTAGAACTTAGAACTACTTAAACCTAACTAACCTAAGGACAGCACACAACACCCAGCCATCACGAGGCAGAGAAAATCCCTGACCCCGCCGGGAATCGAACCCGGGAACCCGGGCGTGGGAGAGAGTGCCAGTTCGCACGACTAAACCCCAATAAAAATTATTTCAAAATACAGAGGTGTGTCTGTTCTACCACCCATCAAGGTCGCACGTTCTTCCCTTATTTGTCATTGAAGTTCAAATGTGGAGTTTGTATCGATTACAAGGCAGTTGACTGAAGAGCTCGTGACAAAGATTTGGGTAATGTGATCGCTGTGTCTTTTGATAATGGACTACTGCAATTTGGATACACGGAAAATAATGTATCGTGTCCACATGTTTCCCCTGTAAAGTGTTTGAAACACTTCAATGAAATTCCACATTTACCCTTCGATGACGAACAAAGGAAGAGCGTGCGACAGTACAGCAGTTTCCATTTTAAGAAATATGACTTTGTGGTAAGATATATTGTTCCAAGTTGGTGTATAGAATTTTGCCAAATAAAACCTAATTTATGACTCTGGTGAATTTCATGGTGACAAATGTGTTAAACATGGTATTGTCTCTTTAACAAGTTCTGATTCTATAGCCTTTAGATTAGTTAACTTCCATTGTAAGAAAGCGGTTTCGTTTGCCTCTGTAGCCACGACAGGTCTAAGGGTCGATCAAAAAGTTTCAGTTAGAAGGCTGTACAGTCCATAAACGGTATGTCAGTCTGGCGAAATCACCGTGAGCATTGAGGCAGTCGATCCACCGACGCACCAGGCTGAAGATACCTGTTTGGTAAAACACTGTGTCCTGCTGCTTGAAGAAGTCGTTTACTGCTTGCTGCACGTCCTCGTCCGACGGGAATTGTAGGCCCTCTGAGGTCTTTCTTAAGAGACCGAAGGGTAATAGTTGTATGGGGAGAAATCAGGATCATAGGGCGGGTGCTCGAGTGTCCCCGAGTGAATTGTAATTTCCGCGTCACGATTTCTGTGATACGTGAACTTGCGTTCCAGCACGGAACTTGGAACACCACTTCACAGCGGTGGATATTGACAAACATGCTGGCCCGTACACATTCTTCATTCTCCAGTGGATGTCTACCAGTGTTTGACATTTGGTAGCCAAGAAAAGAATAACAGTACGATGATCCCGTTTGGACGCATGTGGTAATAACGTCCTCATGGTTCACGTTTACGCATTTACCACATGTACGTCGGAAAGACGCGAATGCCACACTAATCCCTTGCCTACATGTCGGTGCTTATACATATACCCGCACTGGAGTCACACAACACTGCATATATGCTGCAGCAACACCCTCAAACGGAAACTTTTTAAGCTCTCCTGATAAATCAGCTACAGTCAACCTTGGGAGGCCCGTTTGAATCCTGGCCCTGTCACAATTTTTCATAGCCAGAATGTCGAGAGTAAGGTGGTGATCTGTAGTAGCGTAAAGTTGCTGATTATCGGACTGGGCAGCGACAGGCAGTGGGAAGTTCCAAACCACTCTTCGGATATTTTTACTGTAAACCGAGAAAAATAACAACAAAATACAGCATTGTTAGTTAATAAAAAGTTGTTACTGTCATCCGGACGTCGTTCGGAGCCAGTGGGAGACTTGGCACTGTGAGGAAACCATGTGTTATCCAAAACACTCATAAATGTGTATAGCACTGGTTAATGCCGGTATCATATAATGTGTTCAAAAATGGCTCTGAGCACTATGGGGCTTAACTTCTGATGTCATCAGTCCCCTAGAACTTAGAACTACTTAAACCTAACCAACCTAAAGACATCACACACATCCATGCCCGAGGCAGGATTCGAACCTGTGACCTTAGCGGTCGCGCGGTTCCAGACTGTAGCGCCTAGAACCGCTCGGCCACCCCGGCCGGCCTATAATGTGTTCACTGAGATAAAATTGTTTATGTGTGAATATTCATAGAGTATCTGCTACATTTTTCTATCAAGTTCAGTCGTTCCTAACCTTTCTGAGATCATTATTCCTGAGTGAAATATTAGCTAATAAATACCGCCCTCCCCCATAATCAACATTAGCGCTTAGCGAAGCTTCAGAATGAGAAAGTATTTTCCTTGAACCTTTTTATTAGTAAGCAGTCGGTAGTACTTATTTCTAGGAACCCTTTTTTTTAATATATAGAATGATGAAACAATTCTCTGTGCATTGTGGGTGCTACCTACAAATCCTTTTCAGAAAAGAATGCTGTCTATACACACTGAGGATAGAAACTTGCTACAAAACATTCCTTCTCTGCACCATTCCTCTTCCTAGCGACACGTGCTTCACGCAAACCATGCACTCGCATATAAAATCAATCCGATTAAAATGCGTGTGCTATCCTTATTGTCTGAGAATCACCTGCGGCAAATGCTTTATGTCTGACAGCTGTCAATAATAGTAATAACAATGATTCGGCCATACAGTAGTATATTAGTCATTACATAGTTACCGTCGTACTGTGCAGTCGATTAGTTCGTTTATTGTTGCGAAGTGAATGATAAGCAATTTCTGGTCTTTTGTGCGAACTACCTACAACTCCGAAAGGCATTCTCACGAAATATTTAAGCATATGTGATACATGTATGTCTCAATAGATGCATGCTATGTTTACGTGTGTATTGGGAGGACTAAATGAGGAAAGCGGTCATACATTCGTTTCACATGCTGAAACCACCATCACAGTCTCCCATGTGTTAATACTAGTATTTGAAAAAAAAAATGTAGCTATTGGGTCTGGAACCGCGCGACCACCACGGTCGCAGGTTCGAATCCTGGATGTGTGTGATGTCCTTAGGTTAGTTAGGTTTAAGTAGTTCTAAGTTCTAGGGGACTGATGACCTCAGCAGTTAAGTCCCATAGTGCTCAGAGCCATTTGAACCATTTGTAACTATTGGTAACTAACGTAGTTAGTACACATTCTTTCGAAATCTTGATCTTTTAAAAGTAATTTATAATCAGGGATAAACACAGCAATCAGTCGCGTATCAATATGTGTTTTACTGCAGATATAGCACGAATTCAGCTACAGCATAACCGTCATCTCCACTAAACGCATTGATGATGGATATACTGTAGCTGAACTTCAGCTAAATCTGCAAAAAAAAAAAAAAAAAATAAATAAATAAATAATTTATATGCGATTGGTTGCCATTATAATTATTTCACAGTTGTTGAGCACAGCGATTCCTAATGCAATCCAAACCGATGAAAAATAATTTATTTTCCTGACCAAAATCCAACTGACCCATTTGCTTTTGCCTCTCACAAAATTTTATTTTATCCGTCAGAGGGTAACTATCCTAAGGTTGGGAACCATAGATCAAGTTTCTTGCAGTGTATTGGGACTTTATGTTTCACTTCCTTAGATTTCAACGAGAGATGCAGCTGCATTATTAAGACACTGGACTTGGATTCGGGAGCCATCCAGTCATTCTGACTCGGATTTTCTGCTGGAGGTGAGTTCAGGAGCCGGCCGGTGTGACCGAGCGGTTCTAGTCGCTTCAGTTTGGAACCGCGCGACAGCTACGGTCGCAGGTTTGAATCCTACCTCGGGTATGGGTGTATGTGATGTCTTTAGGTTAGTTGGGTTTAAGTAGTTCTAAGTTCTAGGGGACTGATGACCTTAGATGTTAAGTCCCATAGTGCTCAGAGCCATTTGAACCATCAGTTCCGGAATGGATCCTTAGACAAGACCATAGCAGACCCTTCTCATGAACACTGCTTCAACGGATCTTTAAATTCCAACTTCTTTTATTTCTTGTTGTAACATCTTATTGTTAAACGCATCATAATGTCTAATACTAACAAAACGAATGTGTTCCGTGGAAAATACGAACGTAGCTCGCCGTAAATGCTAGCTAGCTTTTTCAGAGAATTTGTTGTCACTGTTCGCGCCATATTGACAAGGTTTGTCAGTGTCGTGTTAATAAAATACCATTCTGAGAAAGCTGAAATCAAGAAAAAGAAAAGGTTTTGCAGTGGGGAAAAACGTTCTAAAATAATATAGCATAATACGCTTCGTGAATTCTTTGTAATTCTTACGCTAATGTTACAGTTGAAGCACGCAGCTCGATTTCGGGACTCTCATGGTTCAAATTCCCGTACAGTCATCCAGATCTATGTTCTTCGCATTAGTTCTGAATCACTTGAAAAAGTCGCAGCCGACTTGCTTCCACAGCGTCGTGCAACTATGGAGGTTCACAGACTCAAATGAGCATACTGACGACGATGCTTCTAGCTCCAGCATGTCTCTTAGAATAACAGGTTTTGCACATGACGTGTGATCGAGCCTGCCTCCTAACAACTAATACAACACTCTGTTTCATGTTCACGACTGGAATATTAACGTCTGAGCTCTAACGCAGAGGAAATTAGAAAGATTTGAACATTACTTAAAATGGAGTCTTATCAGCTGAGAGACAAAAAGCTATTACTGGTCGTTTTTATTTTATAATATCTTGACCTATTTCTGAGTACTATATGTTTTTCTTTAATTTTTGTCGATACATCACGAATCCTGTCTTTGAGCTGGATTTCTGTGGGGATCGTGTGACACTGTCTTTAAACAATCACTGGCGGCTTTCCAAAATTGTACATAAATTACAAATTTCACTTTACCAAACAGGTAACCGGAACAGCACTGTTGCCCTTAAAATTGTGTAGAAAAACACCGGATATGATATTGTATTGTATTGTGTTGCATGGGATCGGGGACCTAGAAACGACGGAGAGGCTTCGTCCCCGCCATAGCCCGCAGTGGCACACAACTCCACAACAGGCTACAGCAGTTCACTCATCTCACCGCCGCCCCACACCGAACCCAGGGTTATTGTGCGGTTCGGCCCCCAGTGGACCCACCCGGGAACGTCTCATACCAGACGAGTGTACACTGGACTCGCATTCGGGAGGACGACGGTTCAATCCCGCCTCAGGCCCTACTGATTTAGGTTTTCCGTGATTTCCCTAAATCGCTCCAGGCAAATGCCGGGATGGTTCCTTTGGAAGGGCACGGCCGACTTCCTTCCCCGTCCTTCCCTAATCCGATAAGACCGATGACCTAGCTGTCTGATCTCCTCCCCAAAACAACCCACCCCAGACGAGTGTAACCCCAATGTTTGCACGGTAGAGAAATTATGGTGTACGCGTACGTGGAGAAAGTGTTTGCGCAGCAATCGCCGACATAGTGTAGCTGAGGCGGAATAAGAGGAACCAGCCCGCTTTCGCCGAGGCAGACGGAAAACCGCCTTAAAAACCATCCAGAGACTGGCCGGCACTGTCTTTAAACAATCACATAGTGTAACCTCGACACTAATCCGCCGGGCAGATTCGCGCCGGGGACCGGCACGTCTTCCCGCCCGGATAGCAGTGCGTGAGACCGCACGGCTAACCGGGG
The DNA here is from genome assembly GCF_023864345.2 of Schistocerca serialis cubense. Lineage (NCBI taxonomy): Eukaryota > Metazoa > Arthropoda > Insecta > Orthoptera > Acrididae > Schistocerca > Schistocerca serialis. The sequence goes on from NC_064640.1 coordinate 312,469,441, forward strand.
GGCGGATATGATACACTACACAATGAAGTTCACCTAATGGTGGAGGTATAAAACTCTGAAATGGGTCGTGAAATTGTAAAATAGAAGTGACTGGATGCACAGAAAATACACCTATCATTTGATACTTATAAAAGCCATATTTATAAATAACCTAAAATGATCGCGCTTGAAATGTAATTAACTTCCTTGTGAGGCTCGTAAGAGAAACGTATGGGAAAACTTGGGATCTACTTTGAAGTTCTACTTTACGAACCGTCAAACAGGCAACATATCACACTGATAACGACCGATGTAGTCAGCGCGTCCTGGTGAAGAAAAGAAGATTCGGATTTAACTCAACGTCTACGTCAAGGTCATTAGAGACGGAATACAAGCTCGTATTGGGCCAGTAGACCGCAGGAATTCGGCAGTGCATTTGCAGAGGAACCATCCCGGCTTCCGTCTTAAGTGATTTAGGGAAACCACGGAAAACTACTTCCAGATGGCAGAATATGCGTACGGACACCAGTTCCCTCCAATGAGAGTCCGATACTTTAACCGCGGCACCATGCCATTTGATCGTCCGAATAGTGACTTAAAGAAGACCTGTAAATTCAAAAGTTCTATGTCTCGAGAAACAAGTTTACGATGACGCAATCTATCCGGGATGGTTGCGAAACGCACAAGTCTTTTGGGGTGATGGGGGAACGATCTTCTGGAAGCTTGCCCTTCGAGTAAAAAACGAACGGCTTCCAGGGCTCCGGAGGCTCAAGCCACTTATTTCAGTCTCGTCGCCCCTTTGAGGCCCGTGGCGGAAGGGGACGGTCTCCAATTTAAGCTGCGGCGCCAGTTGTCATCCAAGGTAGCTCGTAGTTCACTGGCGCCACTTCCGTCTATACCGTGAGAAGCAGCATTCTCTTCAGCTATGGTATAGGATCCATTATTTTCCGCACTTTTTTTGAAATCTCAGTTCAGTGTTTGGTCTATAACCTTTAAATGCTTCGGTCCTTATTTTTATCGCACCTCGTCAATTTCACAAGAGCGTATGTCAATATTTGACCAACAATTGTCGGAAAGGTGTTGACGTACAGTTGCTGAGCACCAAACTGTATGCAAACTTCTTGGGTTAAATCCAAAAAATATTTGCTGTGTCCCGTCCCATTTGTGATCCGTCAAGTCAGCGGCCTGCTTGGTACTATTACAAAGGAGTGAGCTACAATAATATTCGTAGTTTCGTACTCTCCCTTCTTTTAATTTCTGTGCTCGCTCATAACAACACAAACTCAGCGCTACGCTGCGCCTTAACTCATCGCAAACGTCCACTTGACCGAGATACACAATGTGTTGGGCAAAGAAGTGAAAAACGTAGCTCATTCTTTCATTACGTCCCATAAATACCAATGAAAATTGCGCAAGCTTTCCTTGCATGCGGGTAAACGTTATGGCATCACTAGAGGTCGGGTGGCACTGCTGCTATCAACTGACCGCTGTTCTTGAACCGACCTAACATTTCAAAATGTTTAAATGTGTGTGAAATCTTATGGGACTTAACTGCTGAGGTCATCAGTGCCTAAGCTTACACACTACTTAACCTAAATTATCCTAAGGACAAACACACACACCCATGCCCGAGGGAGAACTCGAACCTAAAATTTCAGTAGACAAGAAGTTAAATTCTAATCTTGATTATTTCCTCCTCTGTACTCTGCAGTCTCTGTTCTTTCTTACGCCACAGAAGCGATAGTTCACACATAGCAATAAGAAAGACGAAGAAACTGGAAGAAAGGATGCAGTGGAAAGTATTTTAACGACAGTCCAAGACTTGTTTCCAAATGAAACGTTTTACTCTATATGAATGTATGTTATGAAATAAACTTTCTCAGCAGACAGTGAGCAAGATCAAAATCTGAACAAGAGATTGGTGAGAGGACTGCCCGCGGAATGCAGAGATCCCGGGTCAGTTTCGTTTCCAGCGCTTAATTTTAATCTGTCAGGGCTGCTTATTCTGCTGCATGTATGCTACTACTTTTGGTGTATGTTTAATAGCAAATAAGCTACATTTCACCTAGAATGTCAAGTTGTTTGCTACGCTTTGGATTTGATCCTATGAAAATCAAATGTAAAGGTAATAAACTGAAGGTAATTGTGCTCAGTTATGTTGTATCAACCCAACAAGACACTATGAGACGCAAACAGAACGAGAGCCGTTTATCCTGGGGGTAAGAACTGTATGGCACTGTTCCATGGTAGACCCAAGGAGCTGTTTTCAGCAGTTCTAATTGGAAATATTTCCCCACTCCTTGCATTTCCTACTCCAGCTTCTTCAGCTATAATCACGAAGCTTGCTCTACTGAGCCTGTTACTGCAGTGAAACTATTGCAACAAATTCCGCCATTTGATTTTCCTCGTGTTTGATGTAGTATCCCAAGACGGACGCTTTGTTTCGTAAATCGAGACAATTAAATAAATGAAAAGTCTTAACGATACCACGGAGACCGCTACAGGCTGCCACGTGGCAACGAAAGCATTCGGTCTAGGTGAATGCTGGCTCTCTTCCAAGAGGAGTTGGGCCTACACGTGCGCTGGACACGTAACAGCACCTCCCGAACATATATTTTGCTGTTTTCTAGTACTGTTTTAGTACGTTGTATAAGGAAATGTACAAATGAAAACTGCAGGACAAATATTGACCCCACTCAGGGCATGCGTTCCTTTATTTCAAGCTTCTTCTGTAAAAAAAAAAAAAAAAAAAAAAAAAAAAAAAAAAAAAAAAAAAAACCAAGGAAAGAAGTTTGGCGTTAATATCGCCACGACGTCGTAGTCATTAGAAACGAAAAAAAAATCGGTCGTGGTCTTATTTAAGGAACCATCTCGCCAGTAGCTTAAGCTATGTAGGGATGGTCGGACGGGATTTGAATTCTACTCTTTCCAAATATGAGTCCATTGTCGTAACTACTGCGTCACGTCACTAGGTAACAGAATCAAAGTAACAGTTTATTGTCTAGTGCTTTACACAGTAAAGAAAGCTGAACAGAGGTTTCCGAGACGTCAAACAGTCGCTCCTTTAGGCCAACATGTTATAATAGGAGCAGAAAATCTGTAATTATAATGAAGTGAGTATATTCTTATGGAAATGCAAGCTGGACAGACCTTAGGAGCTTACTGGAACGTCGCACCATGTGTGTGGCCTAGTTGCCTTAGCAAGATATCCAAACAGCTTCTCGTACCTTCAAATAGACTTCATTAGGCGCAGCAAGCTGGAGACCTGATGACCTTAGTAGAACAATGCACGTCTTCCGGACATGCGAAACATGGCAGGAATACCTTATGCACCAAGAAGAAAGAAAACGTTTCTCGCTTTCTGTGAGCAAGTCCTTTAAGAAACACCTACATCCTAGGGAACTGTAGCAATAACATTTTCGATACAACTGTTTGATCTTTTATTGTTACCACAATCCTATAAATATTGCTGTCCTGCCCAATACGACCTGCACTATCCGACGGAAGCGCGTAATATCATGAAGCAATGACAACTAGAAAAAAATTATTGTATTATTATTATTATTAATTATAATTGTGTACTTGCAAAAACGCGGACCTATCCTTAATTCCTTTAATTCATTACCATAAATAATGTTAATAATAATAATAATACATTCTGGCTGCGCTAAGGCAAAATGTCTTTCTGGCTTTATGCGATTTTTCAGCCACTGCTCACTCCATCGTTTCGACAGGTGCCCCTAATCTCTCTTCCCGTTATCATGTATAGCAGCATTTGCTTGCGGTATTTCAGGTTATCCATTCCATCAATACGATGTTTACAGTTCTCTCTGTATTTCGATATCTTCTCATTCATGGAAAAAACGTTCTATTCTTAACGACTATTACTTTTCAGAATCTCATCTGCCGGCCGAAGTGGCCGTGCGGTTAAAGGCGCTGCAGTCTGGAACCGCAAGACCGCTACGGTCGCAGGTTCGAATCCTGCCTCGGGCATGGATATTTGTGATGTCCTTAGGTTAGTTAGGTTTAACTAGTTCTACGTTCTAGGGGACTAATGACCTCAGCAGTTGAGTCCCATAGTGCTCAGAGCCATTTGAACCAGAATCTCATTTCTGGTGGGTTGATGCTTCATTCTCATTTTTTTCTGAGAGTGCCCAGTTTTCACTGTCATAGAGTAGGGTAAAAGTATCCCTACCTTTTAAAATTTAATTCTGCTCTCTTCGCGCGATTTTTCAAATTAAGAATGTGCTAAAACGTGCTCAGTTTTTGGCTTAGCTCTTTACGGTGGTAACAGATATCACATCCCAGATGTTTTTAGTGTAACACTTGCACAGGTTCAAAAATGGCTCTGAGCACTATGGGACTTAACTTCTGAGGTCATCAGTCCCCTAGAACTTAGAACTACTTAAATCTAACTAACCTAAGGACATCACACACATCCATGCCCGAGGCAGGAGTCGAACCTGCGACCGTAGCGGTCGCGCGGTTCCAGACTGCAGCGCCTAGAACCGTTGGGCCACCCCGGCCGGAACTTGCACAGGGATCTAGCCAATAACTTGAGCATTAAATTTGTATTAAGGCCTGTGAGATAGAATGATTGTATGGATCAATGCGAGTGAGATGGGAGTGGGTGACTGAGTGTCATTTTATAGGTTTCATCCTCACTGTGTGAAAATTTTAGTCATTTTACCCGTATTCATTTCTTGTAATGTGTAGGGGCACTGATAACTCCGACGTTAAGCACGTGTAGGCTCCAAACACACACACACACACACACACACACACACAGTTAAATCTCACAGGTTTTTCGCTTTGGAAGCCCAGATTTTTCTCTTTTATGTCGATATTTTAAGGTATTATTTCATTCGCAATTTGTCTAAAATATGCGTAATATGCGTTGGTCCTAGCAGTGTATCTTCATTATCATGGACGATAGTCATGTCATCAGGGAAGACCAAGCAGCTAAGATGGCACCTTCAATTCAGGGTAATGCCTGAAAGGACTAGCTTTTCGTCCATTCTCTCATTATTTGATCCAAATAATGTCAAATATATTGATACGAATAATTTCAGAGGAAGATTAAAAGCTAGTCTCACTCCACTGTTCTTCTAGATACAGTCCTCAACCCTCGCCCCAGTGTTTATTATCACTACTGTGCTGTTGTAGAGGTTTTTTGTTGCTCCAATGAAATGTTGAGGATATGCAGATATCTTCAAGGCATTCCAAAGAAATTCTCTGTCAACCGTGACGACAGATTATTTTTAAATATACAAAAGCGAAGTAAATCTTTCGATCAGATTCCCAATATTTCGTATTAATTGCATATGCACCTACAGCTTATGTATGTACTTTCCTGACAAATCAAAACTATGTGCGCGAATAGGACTGGAGCCCATATATACACTGCCCGCTCAAGACAAGGGCATGGGACTCTTTCGTGGGACAGAATATTGTTTCAACCTGTTACCAAGTATCGTAGCATAGTACATGCCGAGGCACAGTGAAATGTAGTATTTATTCGTAATATAAATAAAATTTCAAATCAAAACCCTTAGAAATTGCAAAAACATCGATATTAAATGAAAAAAATGAACTGGAATAAGATCTTCTATACATGCCTGCCTCGAAATCCTTTGTTGCTAACAGTCGCTAGTGTGACGGTGTTTAAGTCTCAGAGGTGGCAGAGATTTTCGTCACCTGTCTGACGTATCTGCATATGTTCCTGATCACTAGGCCGTGCCGCAATAGCGTCAGTTAAATCTCAATCTTTCTGCCGTATCTCATGGGATGAAGACATGGGAATATTAAGTTCAGACGCGCATTTGGTCCCATTTCATAGTAATAGGCTGTGTACTATCACCGGCTTTCACTTTCTTCCTTTCCTCTCTCCGTATAACTAACAACACAAATACGACACAATACTCAAGACACAATGGAAAGTTGAGAACGCTGAACCTCTAGGATATATCTCAATCAGAAATGTCATGTGACGCCGGCCGCGGTGGCCGAGCGGCTCTAAGCGCTTCAGTCCGGAACCGCGCGAGTGCTACGATCGCAGGTTCGAATCCTGCCTCAAGCATGGATGTGTGTGATGCCCTTAGGTTAGTTAGGTTTAAGTAGTTCTAAGTTCCATGGGACTGATGACCTCAGATGTTAAGTCCCATAGTGCTCAGAGCCATTTTTTTTTGTCATGTGACGTTTAGATTTTAGCAAAACGGTTTGGTGTACAAAGACCAGCTGTGGTTACCTAGTGTCATGAGACACGTGCCTAGTTGATGACTTGTCTCACAAACAAGTAGTTCAGGAAAAAACTGTCGTCAAATATTCTTTGAAGAAGACAGTTTGACTGAATTGTTCGTCAAATTTAATATCCTGCGGGATGCCTGCACCTTTTCTTGAACTTCTTTAGTGGCATCTGGTTGCTGTCTTCCGTCAATGATTGGTTTGTTTTCGGCAGTTGCAACTGTGACTGTCTGAGAACCTCGCCATCAGTGACACACACATAGTGTTAACCATAACCTTATAGCATATAAAGAATAACTGACCTAATAATTAAGACCTGCGTTAACTCCTACCGTCATGCATCTACAGTGACAGTAGCGTCGCCGTGTTGGGCAATACGATGTAATGCCATTTTTTCTTCTAGTCTCAATTCCAGTTATCGGTGATATGTGCTAGCAATGATATAACATAGTCCCTTTTTTCCTTTTTTATTTAGGTAACAAGTGAGAGTTCAGCCGCATCAGCCAGGGAAATATTGACAACAGTGCTTATTCTGAATGCTTATTTAGTTTAATAATTTCCCAAGACGGGCAAGAAAGTGACCAAGTGTACTATAGTGTTTAAACATAAACCAGAAAGTTAAATATAGTCCAATTCCGGTTGATTATTCACCGGGAATCTGGTTGTCAAAAATTGTTTTATTGGCGTTACTCATTATTTCTTGTGAGCGTGGGAGTACACCAAAGTCATTTCGGCTTTGACGAAAGCTCTGCTCCATGTGACTGCGGAAGGAAAAAAAGCCACTAGGCGAAGTTTGTAGTGAACCTGTTGCAGAGCCATCACGTATGTTGTCAACAGTGATCCTTGGTGAAAGCGATCAAACATTTGCGTCAAATCTCAGATAATGTTTTCTGATCCGATCTACTGTCTTTAACATGCAAATGAAGTACGAACATTGGAACAAGACTGTTGTCCTCAAATGAGACCATATCGTGTTCGAATGTAAAGCTCTTACTTCGTAGCCTTTATAAGGTGTCTTTTAGTTCCTCATATAACAGGATTTGTTGCTGTCATAAGAGAATAGGGGATTTTGTTAACATTAGGAAACTGTTTCCGAGTTTCTGAGAGATTTAAAAGACGGAAACTATTAATCTAAACTCATTGGCTCGTAAGGAGTTAACAAATAGGTAACCAAGATTACAAGATATTTCCAGTGTGCTGGCAACGTTAAATTTGACCTGTGCTAAGCGTCTAAGACACAACTCAAGAGAAAAATCTGAATTATTTTCGACTTTTACCAACTTATTTCTGCTTTCAATGTTACACCCTGTGTAATAAGAGTCAAATCTTTATATCTGGAATAAGAACACTTCTGGGAGTAAATGCAATGGCTAGAGATCGTAATCCAGGATGTAGTAAACACGTGATACCATTACCGTAATAATGCCACGATACTTAAGGTTATTACATGTGCTCATCATCTCAATGTAGAGTTTTGAATGCTACTTCATCTGCAACCGGAAAAAACTTCACGGAAACAATAGATTTATCTAGGGCAGGCTTTTCTGTGTTTTGCTCCAGATCATGCAAAAAAGTTTCAACTTTTGTGGAAGTTAATAACCATATTTTAAATGAGGATACTCCATACGAAGACCGTCACATTACATCTACATCTAGATCCACATCCATACTCCGCAAGCCACCTGACGGTGTGTGGCGGAGGGTACCTTGAGTACCTCTATCGGTTCTCCCTTCTATTCCAGTCTCGTATTGTTCGTGGAAAGAAGGATTGTCGGTATGCCTCAGTGTGGGCTTTAATCTCTCTGGTTTTATCCTCATGGTCTCTTCGCGAGATATACATAGGAGTGAGCAATATACTGCTTGACTCCTCCGTGAAGGTATGTTCTCGAAACTTCAACAAAAGCCCGTGCCGAGCTACTGAGCGTCTCTCTTACAGAGTCTTCCACTGGAGTTTATCTATCATCTCCGTAACGCTTTCACGATTACTAAATGATCCTGTAACGATGGATCTTCTCTAACTCTTCTATCAACCCTATCTGGCTCTGAGCACTATGGGACTCAACTGCTGTGGTCATAAGTCCCCTAGAACTTAGAACTACTTAAACCTAACTAACCTAAGGACATCACTCACATCCATGCCCGAGGCAGGATTCGAACCTGCGACCGTAGCGGTCGTGCGGTTCCAGACTGTAGCGCCTTTAACCGCTCGGCCACCCCGGCCGGAAAACAACCATATCTGGTACGGATCCCACATTGGTGAGCAATATAACCAATTACCAAAGTATTTCTAAAGCTTCCTGTGGTAACCAGCGTGTTCAAACAGGAATACTGCTCGTGAGGATCTTTAGATTTTTCTAGGTTTCTTGCACAAACGACAGCTGTCTCTGAAACGAACTTCATTCATACAATAAACTCACTATGCGAGTAATGGACGTGGTGTCGCCGTGGTTAATAAACTTAACTAGCATTCGCAAGTAGTGAGATATAAATAGCCGCTTGTTATCTTGACGAAATTTTCCACATGTTCCGTAAGTCATTTTAAACGATAGCAAAGATAGTTCTTTCAAGAAGCACAACAGATTCTATCACCCAACTGAGCTAGGGTTCAATTTTTGATGACCGGAACGTCGGCAAGACATTGGACATTTTTCCACAGACTCGCTCGTTGTGTTTCATACAATGCAGTCATGACCAGAGCATACTCCGTAGTACGTAATGTAGCGTTTCTTGTTTGGTGCAACGGAACGAAGCGAGTGGATTCCACGCCTTCCATAAATCGCGGCTCGTGCTGGCTTTAGAGGCCGGCCACGGCAGAGGTGTACACCCACCGCAGAGCAGAGCGCACGCCGCGACCTTCAGGCCTGGCCCGCCCGCAGCAGTCTGCAGTCTACACGCACGCGGAGCTTGCTGCCACAGTCCAGCTACGGCGGAGGCAAACTTCGGGGACGAGGACAGCGTGACACCCAAAGCGGAAATGCCGCTACACGGTGTCGACTACCGACACAAACTGTCCATTAGATTCCGCGAGTGCAACCGCAGAAACCCTATTCCTTCACTTGGTATTTCGACCATTCTCCTTTCGGCCATCCTCCGCATGACCCGACAGATTGAAACTATAGCATTCGCGCCATCCTTTAAAAGCTGCTGATCGCGCCACTGTGCGCGCGGTCACAGATAAACACGCGCTAGAAATGTTCGGTGGCAAAAAGCTGTGCTTAAATTGAATCTGTGATTAGATTTCGATCTCAGATGGGATATCGAAGTATAGTTAGAAGGTGTACTGCAGCGACGTCGTTTTGAGTTTATTAACGAAAGCGCCGAATTCCACGATTTGTCCAAGGTAAAACCCCTATCACTATTTTTAAATTCTATGCCAAACGAATTTGTAGTGCTTCCCTCACCGCCGAATTCCAAAAAGATGTCAACGCTAGAATTTCGAATTTTGATATATCATAGCGTGACCGGTGTCGCGCAGTGCTCCACCACATCCGTTTATTGGGCTGCAACAGCCGGGTGTACATTGCGGGTTCGGAGCATTTTTCATGGACCGCACAGGTCGTCCGCCCGAAGTACTCGTATGAAAGATCACGCTCGCTAGGGATCTTGTAAACCCCAGCCTTGCGGAGCATGAGGTCATCTTCGACGGATACAAAAGTAGTGCTGTCTTCGGCGTAGGGAGAATAATCCCTTAAACTTTGTACTTGGTGAGGATCTTACCTATTTTTTGTTGACAAGTTTCCCACATATGGAAAAAAAGTCATGGATTTAAATCTACATCTACATTTATACTCCGCAAGCCACCCAACGGTGTGTGGCGGAGGGCACTTTACGTGACACTGTCATTACCTCCCTTTCCTGTTCCAGTCGCGTATGGTTCGCGGGAAGAACGTCTGCCGGAAAGCCTCCATGCGCGCTCGAATTTCTCTAATTTTACATTCGTGATCTCCTCGGAAGATATAAGTAGGGGAAAGCAATATATTCGATACGTCATCCAGAAACGCACGCTCGCAAAACCTGGACAGCAAGCTACACCGCGATGCAGAGTGCCTCTCTTGCGGAGTCTGCCACTTGAGTTTGCTAAACATCTCCGTAACGCTATCACGCTTATCAAATAACCCTGTGACGAAACGCGCCGCTCTTCTTTGGTTCTTCTCTATCTCCTCTGTCAACCCGACCTGGTACGGATCCCACACTGATGAGCAATACTCAAGTATAGGTTGAACGAGTGTTTTGTAAGCCCACTCCTTTGTTAATGAACTTCATTTTCTAAGGACTCTCCCAATGAATCTCGACCTGGCACTCGCCTTACCAACAATTAATTTTGTATGGTCATTCCACTTCAAATCGTTCCGTACGCATACTCCCAGATATTTTACAGAAGTAACTGCTACCAGTGTTTGTTCCGCTATCATATAATCATACAATAAAGGATCCTTCTTTCTATGTATTCGAAATACATTACATTTGTCTATGTTAAGGGTCAGTTGCCACTCCCTGCACCAAGTGTCTATCCACTGCAGATCTTCCTGCATTTCGCTGCAATTTTCTAATGCTGCAACTTCTTTGTATACTACAGCATCATCCGCTAAAAGCGGACACTTCCGACACTATCTACTAGGTCATTTACATATATTGTGAAAAGCAATGGTCCCATAACACTCCACTGTGGCACGCCAGAGGTTACTTTAACGTCTGTAGACGTCTCTCCATTGAGAACAACATGCTGTGTTCTGTTTGCTAAAAACTATTCAATCCAGCCACACAGCTGGTCTGATATTCCATAGGCTCTTACTTTGTCTATCAGGCGACATCATCTTCCTAATTCCTTAAGTTTCATCCGCAGCGCCTTATATATCTGTTGCGGACAGCACCCATTTGCTTAAAAAGACTCCATTTAATTGTAAAAGCTCATGTTGCAGACTACTTTCGTCAGCAAACAGCATGTGTTCTGTGAACAAAAGTTCTGAGAACACCCATCATCTGGAAAGGGTGGTGGTGGCTATTAACATGTAAATGCAAGTCCGCATGGGTGAGCTTCCGTCAAACGACATGTGCCAAGGGGCCATTATCTTTGCGATGAACCAAACCATCTAAAAATGGACTGCATCCCTTCTTTTTGATTTCCCCTAAAAATTAAATATTTTCATGGATGCAGTTTACATGGTTTAAAATGCCTGGGGTCACACTACAAACGTGTCAAAATATTTCTAAATTACTGTGGATGGATTTCAAACTAGCAGATTCCTACGCTTTTTCCGCGAAGTCGTCCAAAAACAAATAGGCCACCAAGGGCGACAAGGGATTACCCATGGCGACGCCGTCAGTCTGTTGAAAAAATTCGTTATTAAATAAAAAAAATATTTCGACGCCAGAACATGTTATAACAAGTCTGTAATATATTTATGAGAACTTTTGTCGGGGATAGATAAAGATTTTGAGGGGAAATCTTGGTGAACGCCAAAAGTATCAGGTGAGGGAACAGGATATTTGCGATTGTACGCACGAAATCTATCGGATAATTCATTACGCCGCAAAAACATGACGATAAATTTATATTAGTTATTACACAAATGGTTCAAATGGCTCTAAGCACTATGGGACTTAACATCTGAGGTCATCAGTCTCCTAGAACACCACTTAAACTTAATTAACCTAAGTGTATCACACACATCCATGCCCGAGGCAGGATTCGAACCTGCAACCGTATCGGTCGCGCGGTTCCAGACTAAAGCGCCTAGGACCGCTCGGGCACAACCGCCAGTGGTTATTACACATCAGGGAAACCTAACTGTAAACATTACCTGTCGGTGCCATGAAACTGCGGCAAAGTGTAGAACACATCTTACAGCACGACTAAAATATGAAAAACAATTCTCGACAAAGACTGGATGTTCCAACTTAGAACATCTTTGAATTGTACAACGAATGAGGAAAACATGAAGAGTAATTACAGAGAGCAGTGATGCAAGGACGTTCAGTGATATTAGCTCACTGGACAATGTACTAGACACACCATTAATCGCTTTGGAGTTCTGTAGATGGTTCGAATTGGTACCAGGCTGTGATGTGAGCATGCACTGTTAACGGAAGTTACGACAGTGAGACGGTTTACGTATCTGCTTGTAGGATGAAAGGAATCAGCGTAGCAAGATGGATCGACATGGAGACGCGACAGAATAGCAGAAAAGAGCTGTTTTAGTTTGACGTACCCACGAGCACACCATGAATGAAGCTGCGCGACCTTTTTGGTATATCATCGCAGACCGTCCAACGCGTTTACGTGGATTGGAGTACCACGCGCAACCACGCAACACTGCATTAAGAACAGTGGGCACAAAAAGACCTATCCGACTGGGACCAGAGACTAATGTCATGTCTTGTCAATGACAGTCGGTTTCAAACCCAAAAGGAATTGCTGTTGCCAGTGAATGCGAATCCATCTCAACCAGTTTCCGAATGTTCACGAAAAAGGGGCTTGGTATAGAGGACATTTAGAGCCGGATACCTCGCAAAACGCCATTTCTTACAACGGCACATAAAGCTGTGCGCCTTCAATGGGCCAAACACAGAAACTGGGCCACAGCTGACTGTAAACATCTAGCGTGGTCCGACGAGTCGAGATTTTGTATCGTTTCAAATGATGCAAGACGTTAAATACACCGACAGCCCAATGCGTCTTTTGATCTTCAATATTTAGAGGGAATAGTTCGCTTTCGAAGTCAGTCAGCACTCCTGACCGGCGTGTTCTGCTTCTCTACTGACAACACCGCCGCCTTGTGTACTGGCAGTCCGCCTCTCGTGATAGCTAGTGGTCAGTTCCGCACAGGGCTGTCTGGATACTTTTGATCAGATTTTGTAATCATAGGCCTGACGTCAATTTGCTGTAGAACAATGGAATATTTTCTATACTCATACAATACGACACAAAGATGTTGCGAATCACAGATAGCTCTGTTCGTCCGCTAAATCTAGAGTGCCGTAGACACAGATGCTCGGGATCATGCCGTGTTCCTTGATTTCCGGAAGGCATTTGGTATATTTCCGCCCTGTCGTTTACTCACTACGTTACCCGTAACGGGGCTAAATCGTCAGATATAAATGTAAGTTTTGGAGTACCCCATGGGAATTTTGTAGGACCATTACTAACTCAGTACGTTACTCGTAACGGAACTAAATCGGCAGATATAAACGTAATTTCTGGAGTACCACATGGGAATTTTGTAGGTCCATTACTGTTTACAATATATATAAATGATGTACTGGATAACGTCGGAAGCTGTATGAGGCCTGTAGCAGGTGACACTGTTTTCTACAGGAAAGCTGCAACGCCAGAAGCAGATTACTTTACTGGTGAACAAGCTCTGGAAACAGTAGCAACCGTAAAATATTTAGGCTTAACCGTCCCGAGAGAACTAAAGTAAAATGATCAAATCGTAGAAGAAGAAGACGCCAGGCTGAGATTCACTGGAAGAACCTTGTTGAAATGCAATTAAACCACGAAAGAAGTGACTTACAAAACACTTGTAAGACCGATTCTGCAGTATAGTTCATCAATCTGGGATCCGTAACATTTTTGATTAATAGAAGAGATAGAGAAGATCGATCAAAGATCGGAACTTTTCGTCACGGGACCGTTTAGCAGGCACTAGAGCCTTACGGAAATGCTCAATAGACCCAGAGGTAACACTACAAGAGATGCGTCGAGTGCCACGGAGTACTGCTGAAATTCCGAGATCGTACGTTCAAAGAAGAGGCGAGCAACATATTACTTCCTCCCATATGCAGCGAATGGAATATGCAAGGGGTAAATTTTTAGTGTTCCCAGAGGCATCGTTCGTCACACACTATAAGGTACGAAGGTCACCCCAAAAGAAATGCACAATATTTTTGAAAAAATACAGTTTTCGTTCTGCTTGTGTGAAAGTTTTACAGTGTGTAGATACATCCTTCCCGCTTGTTTTCAAACTTAGTTCAACCTTTTCCCGTGAGTGGCACCGTCACAGCATGTCTTCAAGATGGCTGCTACACTTGACGTTCGTCAGAAGCAACGTGCTGTCACAGAATTCCTATGCTGTGAAAACGAGACAGTGGGAAACATCCACAAGAGGTTGAAAAAGGTGTATGGAGATGCTGCTGTCGATCGCAGTACAGTTAGTCGTTGGGCAAGCAGGTTACGTGATGAAAGAGGGCACGGCAATATTGAGGATTGTCCTTGCAGCGGCAGGCCTCGTACTGCACACACTCCAGACAATGTGCAGAGAGTTAACGAATTGGTGACTGCTGACAGACACTGAAGAAACTTCAAGCTCGACTGAGTCGTGTTCGACCACATCGGCAAAAGCAGGAGGTTTTGCTGTTGCACGACAATGCATGACCACATGTCAGTCAAAAAACCATGGAAGCGATCACAAAACTCGGATGGACAACAGTGAAACACCCGCCCTACAGTCCTGACCTGGCTCCATGTGACTATCATCTCTTTGAGAAACTGAAAGATTCTCTTCGTGGAACAAGGTTTGAAGATGTTGACTCCCTTGTGCACGCTGCCAAACAGTGGCTCCAGCAGGTTGGTCCACAATTTTACCTGTGCGGGTATACAGGCGCTGGTTCCAAGATGGCGTAAGGCAGTTGAGAGGGATGGAAATTATGTGGAGAAATGAAAATATTGTTCCTAAAGGATGCATCTACAAACTGTAAAACTTTCAAACATGTAGAATAAAAGATGGATTTAAAAGAAAATGGTGCGCATTTCTTTTGGAATGACCCTCGTAAATGGACAACTTAGTGATGAGTATGTTGCATAGACTCCCATATTCAAAGATGACAGCAGCTGTGTTCCCGATTGGAAGGACATTCAGACACTCAATAGCACCTCGACTGGCCGTCTAAATCGCTCGATCTTAATTCCACATAAAATTTCCGGGGCTATTTGAAATAACGGGTGAATCGCAACACTCAACATCCTCACTATGTGGTACCTCTATGTTATATAATAATCAACGAGTGGCTGAATATGGTATACCAGGTGAAACTTGTGTACTCTCTTCCTCGCCGAATTAACGCCATTATCAAGGCCATAGACGGTGTTACACGGTATTCGCGTAATGTCTCTCGGGCTTGAATAATTATTTCTCCGGTGTACTCAGAATTAAGTCAGCCCGAGATTAAAAAGCAACTGACGAAACTGGACCGACAAACTGCACTTTCTACGTAACTCATAACTAATCATCTCCGACTAATGAACGGATTACCTAGTAACGAAAGCTGAAAAGTCTTATTAAATTCACCACAGTGAAACATTCGTCATTTTTAAGAGATTAATAACTAGACTTAGAGAAAGGTTTTGACAATGGCCGGCCGGAGTGGCCGTGCGGTTCTAGGCGCTACAGTCTGGAGCCGAGCGACGCTACGGTCGCAGGTTCGAATCCTGCCTCGGGCATGGATGTGTGTGATGTCCTTAGGTTAGTTAGGTTTAATTCGTTCTAAGGTCTGGGCGACTGATGACCTCAGAAGTTAAGTCGCATAGTGCTCAGAGCCATTTGAACCATTTTGACAATCCAGAATGAGTTTTTCACTCTGCAGCGGAGTGTGCGCTGATATGAAACTTCCTGGCAGATCAAACAGGAAGCTTCATATCAGCGCACACTCCGCTGCAGAGTGAAAAACTCATTCTGGAAACATCCCCCAGGCTGTGGCTAAGCCATGTCTCCACAGTATCCTTTCTTTCAGGAGTGCTAGTTCTGCAAGGTTCGCAGGAGAGCTTCTGTAAAGTTTGGAAGGTAGGAGACGAGATACTGGCAGAAGTAAAGCTGTGAGGACCGGGCGTGAGTCGTGCTTCGGTAGCTCAGATGGTAGAGCACTTGCCCGCGAAAGGCAAAGGTCCCGAGTTCGAGTCTCGCTCGGGCACACAGTTTTGATCTGCCAGGAAGTTTCATTTTGACAATGTTGACAGGAATACTCAAAATGGCTCTGAGCACTATGGGACTTAACTACTTTGGTCATGAGTCCCCTAGAACTTAGAACTACTTAAACCTAACTAACCTAAGGACATCACACACATCCATGCCCGAGGCAGGATTCGAACCTGCGACCGTAGTGGTTGCGCGGTTCCAGACTGTAGCTCCTAGAACCGCTCGGCCACTCCGGCCGGCCAGGAATACTCTCTTTCAAATTCTGAAGGCGGCAGGGCTAAAATACAGGGAGCGAAAGGCTGTTGTCAACTTGTACAGAAACCAGATGGCAGTTATAAAAGTCGAGGGGCTGAGAAGGGAGTGAGACAGTGTTGCAGCATATCTCCGATGTTATTCAATCTGTACTTTGAGCAAGCAGTAAAAGAAACAAAAGAAAAATTTGGAGTAGGAATTAAAATCCAGGTAGAAGAAACAAAAACCTTGACGTTTGCCGATGTCATTGTAATTCTGTCAACGACAACAAAGGACCTGGAAGAGCTGCTGATCGGAATGGACAGTGTCTTGAAAGGAGGATTTAAGATGAACGCCAACAAAAGGAAAATGAAGATAATGGAATGTAGTCGAATTAAATCGGGTGATGTTGAGGGAATTAGATTAGGAAATGAGACACTTAAAGTAGTAAATGAGTTTTGCTATTTGAACTATAAAATAACTGATGATGGACAAAGTAGAGAGGGTATAAAAGTTAAGCTGGCAATGGCAAGGAAAGTATTTTTGAAGAAGAGACGTTTGTGAACATCGAGTATAGAATTAAGTGTCAGGAACTCTTTTCTGATAGTAATTTTATGGAGTCTAGCCATGTATTGAAGTGAAATATGGAAGATAAACAGTTTAGACAAGAAGAGAATAGAAGCTTTTGAAATGTGGTGCTACAGAAGAATGCTGAAGATCATATGTTTAGATCACGTAACTAATGAGGATTTACTGAATAGAATTGGGGAGAAGAGGAATTTGTGGCACAATGTGACTAGAAGAAGGGCTAGGTTGGTAGGACACGTTCTGAGGCATCAAGGGATCACCAATTTAGTAGTGGAGGGAATTGTGGGGGGCAAAAATCGTAGAGGGAGACGAAGAAATGAATACACTAAGCAGGTTCAGAACGATGTAGGTTGCAGTAGTTATTCGGAGATGAAGAGGCTTGCACAGGATAAAGTAGCATGGAGAGTTGCATCAAACCAGTCTTTGCACTGAAGACCACAACAACAACTACAATTGCTCGTGACGCAAGTCAGAGGACGTATTAGCGGTGGTTCGATATTGTCCAGTGAGGTACCAAACATACGAGATCTTCCTTTTAGCACACGACACTAGTGATTCTGTATCTCACGCTCATTGTCACTGTTATCTTTGGCATTACGGGCATGATCCCTGTGAGAATATCGGGAATCTGTAGGAAGAAATTTAACTGAGAAACTTTATTTGAAGCCAGTAATCACAAACGTAACATTCAAGTTAGCATAATAAGGTGATATTACGGTGTATATTGTGCTGAAGCGACTTGCTTTGGCGGTTTACCTTGTAACGTGATCTGAAGATGACCACGCACGGGCCGAAACGGATTATGTTGAACAGAATGTTATGTTTGCGATCATTGACTAGAAATGGAGTCGTCAATCAAGTTTTTTTTTGTCTTTGACAAGAAGCGCCCTTTTGCTAGCAGGCAGCAGACCACCGCAGCTATAAGCGAGAAAGAATATCAGTGGCAATCTCTTTGAACAGCACCGTCAATTACACAGTCAAATCGTTAGTGTATTATACTGTAACATTTTGTGTGCAAAAAATTTTAAAGCAAAAACTATCTGAGCTATTTGTAAGACAAGGCCTTCGCTGTATGCACTCCGTATCTGCTGAAGATGTCGTGTTACCGGTTTAGTGTATTTTTTGAATCCCAGGATACATATTGTCATCAAAGTAATGAAGAAAAGCGGACAAGCACGTAACAAATGATGACGTAGTACACGTAGCTGAGTATATATCTGAATATATTTTATAGTGACAGTTTGATTCAATGGTGCCTCTGACGGTCGGAAGAGACGAGCGTTATGTAGCAACCATTTTTATCTAAGTGTGAGAAAAACGAGCGCAGTTCCGCGACTGTTAGACAGAGTATTCCCCTCCCCCCCTCCCACCTCCCACAGAAATCGATACCAAATTATTTGAATGCAAACATGTGAAAATTCCGTCATTAGACGTTGTCTAAAGGGTAATGTTGCAGACATTTACATATTCTCGTATGAGAACCAGATAGACACACACTGATGTGTGATTTTCACGTTTATTGACAGAGGGTTTGAGACTACCAACAACGTTCATAAAACAATATCGTTCCTGGTGAAAATCTGTAGGAGCTCCACCATTGATGGTCCCATGTTCAGGGTCTCGTCTTTCAACTGATGAGGAAGGAGGCAGGAGAGGATTAATACCTCGTGAACAACTGGGATCATGCGTTCTCAAAGGCAGAGAGATTGGAAGATCAAATGGAGTAATCCACACAGAAAAATTTATTTTATGCTAACAAGCTGATCTTATGTGGATTTCAACTTCTAACGTTTGTAATACACAGTTTCAATCACCGGAATGCAAAGTCTACCAAAAAGAAGCACTACCACAGATGGTAACTCGAAAGAGGAATTCAGCACTGTGTTGTGCAGAGCATTCCGACCTTGGATTCCGAAGAGTCCCAATATGTGCAGTAGGGAGGAGTTAGAGCTCCACTGGGATCCTGTGATCATTATAAAATGATCTCTCAGGAAAAGGGTTTTGCTGGAACTTTCAAATTAACTATTCAAATTAAGGCTGATAAAAAGAAAAAATGAAAATCCTCTTAGATAAAAATGAAATACAAAATGGTTCAAACGACTCTGAGCACTATGAGACTTAACTCCTGAAGTCATCAGTCCCCTAGAACTTAGAATTTACTTAAACCTAACTAACCTAAGGTCATCACACACATCCATGCCCGAGGCAGGATTCGAACCTGCGACCGTAGCGGTCGCGCTGTTCCAGACTGTAGCGCCTAGAACCGCTCGACCACCCCGGCCGGCAAAAATGAAATACAAATTCGATGTATTCAAGCAACACAATTTTGGCACAAAAATAACAGAAACATAAACGTATAGAATCAGCGATTAAAGTCAGGCAACAAACCTCACTGTTACGTAAGGCACTTTAAATTCATAAATAATAATAGTAATAATATAAAATAATTCGATACTGTTTCAAAAAGCACATTTCTTCTAAATACAGAACAAAAAATTAAAGGTATGTATTTAGTAGAGCTGTACCATATCACTTGTTGATACACTAAGTTCACTTCTTGTTCTAACAAACGAGAATTTGTTTTCATGACATTTTCCGTATCTTCCAATAATGCTTGCCAGACTCATATAAAGAAAACCCTCGAAGACAACTAGAAGTACTGAAGCCAAAGCAACTGCTTTAAATTCTCTTTACAGATCCGTATTGTGAATTACTATCTCATTGCTCGTCGATTTATAAATGACTGTTTGGAGTTTCCAGTCACCAACATGGAGTTCTGTTTACTGCATTCAATACTATTATCTGTGTTACTGTTGTGACTGAACGAGGAAAACTGGCATTAAACCAGTTATTATTATTGGTTTTGTTATTGTTAGTGTAGCCACAAGTTGCCACATTTGGGATACTTCACAAATCCGTTAGTTTTACCTACAGCTGGCCGACTGATCGAGTTATAGTGGCTAAGTTGGTGGTGGTAAGTTCCTAAGGGACCAAATTGCTGAGGTCATCAGTCCCTACGCTTATACACTACTTACACTAACTTACGCCTCTCTGTTTCAAGCAGCAGTCTCCAGACGGCGCTTACAAATTCGGACCATTTTGTGCTTCTGAGCCATGTCCATGTGCGCGCCCTCCGCTGGTAGTGTTACCAGCCGCCAAAGAGTGCACTGTCAACCGTGGACTGTATTATTTCCGCCTTGCACTGGCAGAGATGGAAATCCCTCCACTGACAGGCACAAAACACGATGCGCCGTTGACTTTCAGACAGTTCCGATCTCAGTTCCGAAACTGCAGCCAGCTCAGTATAGCTCCTGCATTTAGTGACGGAGCACAGTTTCACGAATTACTTTGAGAAGACAACATTCCGAATTAGTTGTTGCCGTTTACGGTATAATAGGACAGTCACGAACGTGTGCAATACAACATTCAGTCATAGTGAAAATATCGTAAAGTGCCAACAGACAGCGGTCTTAGTTAAAGTTCATGGTATTAGGTATAGGACATCAAGTATCACGCATCAAACTGTCACCAAAGTGCTGCTCTGTCAAGTTATTGATTAGTTTGATAGTTATAGTATGCAATCTACCACTTTTTTGAACAATTGCAGTAGGCCACTTTTCTGCTACCGGGGGTGTTTGGTTGTGAATTAATAGTAACATTCAGTTACAGTATTCTCACTAGCTACTGTTATTCCTTACCTGAAGAAGCGTTTCCTCGCAGCTTCCCCCGTCAGAGGTTCGAGTCCTCCCTTGAGCGTGGGTGTGTGTGTTGTCCTTAGCGTAAGTTACTTTAAGTTAGATTAAGTAGTGCGTAAGCTTAGGGACCGATGAACTTAGCAGTTTGGTTCCACAAGACCTCACCACAAATTTCCAGTTTTGAAGAAGCATGTTATTACTTCCGCTTATTTCCAGATTTTTCGGAAAAAGCCAAAATCCCAAATACGAACTGCCTCCGGGTTCTCTCTATAGGAAAGCAGGAGTAAACCACCATCAGATATTTTTTGTAATATTCAACCACCTGTGCAGATCGTTATTCAGCGACCATTTAGCCCTAAAAATTTGGAAGACCGTATCAGTATGGAAAATGCAAAATGTTTTCACATTATCATCCAAAATAACCATTCTTTATAAAAAAAAATCTACAGAAATTAAGCGTATTTTTAAACGCAGACATTTTAGGTTGGGCTTGACCATGATTTTTATCGGTATCAACTGAAAATACAAATTACTGTAACTACAATTTACTGTAACCACTCGCAGTTTGTTATTATTTCCACTAACATATATATAGAACCTCCACCTTTGTTTGAGCCTCGTGTTAAAGTAATACTTTACGAGGGCGGGCTGAAAAGTAATAATTCCGAAAATTTACTCTGTTCTTAACATCGGTTGAGGCATTACATGTCATGCAAATTACTTGGTCGAAGTTATAATCCTCTGTCGCCAGAGGGCTCCGAATTGTAGCGTGTAACATGGCGGTGTGTGTGAGAAACAGCCTGCTGTAATCGAGTTTCGAATTCGAAGAGTTCATTTAGACACAGAGCACCTTCACTTTCAGCACGACAATGCCTGACCACACACGAGCGCTGCGACATCTGCAACAGTCCGACGCCTGGGTTTCACTGTCATCGATCATCCTCCATACGGTCCCGACATGGCCCCATCCGATTTTCATTTGCTTCAAAACCCTAAAGAACAGCTTCAAGGACTTCATTTTGATAGTGATGAAGCAGTGCAACTAGAGGTGAGGTGTGGCTCCGTCAACAAACGATAACAGTCTATGCAGTGACAGTATCAACAACTGAGACTTTCACTGCGAGAAATGTGTTCGTTGCCATGTTGACTATGTTGAGAAATAAATATGTAGACATGATGACTGAAGATGTAGGATATTAATTAAGTTTGTTTTATTTAAAAAGCTTTAAGATTTTTCACACAAACAATTGGAGGCGTGCCGGCCGCGGTGGCCGAGCGGTTCTAGGCGCTTCAGTCCGGAACCGCGCGACTGCTACGGTCGCAAGTTCGAATCCTGCCTCGGGCATGGATGTGTGTGATGTCCTTAGGTTAGTTAGGTTTAAGTAGTTCTAAGTTCTAGGGGACTGATGACCTCAGATGTTAAGTCCCATAGTGCTCAGAGCCACTTGAACCACTTGAATTGGAGGCGTTACTTCAGCACGCCCTCATACATCTGTCTTCTACTAACAGACAGTTCCACAGGTTACCCAAAAACCGTACATACAATACATACATGCTGTATTAACAATCATAAACCCACCTGATGATGAAAATCCCACCCTCCGAAATATGTAATGGAAACAATAATAAATTGTGATTGGTCACAGTATTTTGTAGTTTCAACTGAAATTAAGCGTATTTTGTCTTACGTAAAAGTAATCCTCGTCACTGGAATAAACGTGTGCTTGTACTCTGGGAATGAAGTTATATCAGATTTTAACGATACCTGGAGGCGAAATGGCTTACAGTCATCTTTCTTATAGTTGTGCATCCCACTTTCTTTTTCAGAGCCGCACAGGTGAAAGCGGAGTTCGTTGCCCATCTCCATCCAAAACTTACATTTGTCAAACGAGTTTCACGTCGAACACCATGCGGTATATGCATCATTCGGAAAATGATTCTCTCTTAGCTTTGGTGAGTTACGTGTTAAGATATTAAAGGAATTAAACTTCAAAAAGAGATGAGGATTTTAATGTGTAGATAATTCCCTTACTTTTTCACTTACTTAATGTTGATACAACCATGTTTTAATTAGAAAGAAATGACACACTTAACGTAATTCCAGAACCCTTGAAAATAAAAGTACAGTGTGACATGATGTTTCTTAAAGTTCGCACAGAAATTTTCCGCAGTAAGATGAAAGTAATTCAAAGAATGTGAAGGACTGTGCTGTTGTTACAGCACTTTTTTTTTTTCATTTATTGAATTTCAATTCCCCCCGAAGGGGGCGGGCTGGCAGCAGCTTAGTATGCCGCTCTTCAGCCGACAGATTTTGTGACAAAGATCAAGAGAACAAATAATAAAAAACAGGCGATAAAATCGGAGACTTAGAGAGTAACAAGGCGAAAAGAAATCGTGGAACTTAAAACAACAACAGAGGGATGATGATGCTAAGAAAAATACATACGAAGCAGACAAGGAAAACAATAGACAATTAAAAAACACGGCGACAGTCTGGAGTCTGTTCGCAAAGGACATAATATTCACACCTAGCGACAGCATGGTTTCTGTTCGCAACACGAGAAAGACAAACAACACTGAATAGTCACTGGAACACTGCACTAAAAAGTTGGCAAATGTGACACCACAGTCGAGAGCAGGTGGGGGGAAACTGGACAGAAGAGGGGAAAACAAAAAAGGGGGGAAAGGAGAGTAAAAGTGAAGGGGGGAGCCGGGAAAGGAGCTGAAGGAGGATGAGGACCCATAAGAGGGGTGGGGGGCAGACGCGACAGGGAGTGGGGTAGGCAGAGGAGGGGAATACAAAAGGACCGCGGGGGGGGGGAGAGAAGGGAGGTAGGGAGAGGTTGAGTGGGGAGAAAACAGGACGGAAGGGGGGGGGGAAGAGGGAGCCCAGGGAAAGGACAGAGGAAAGGAGGGGGATTGAGGGTCAGAGTTGATAGGAAGGATAAATGGAGGGAGAGAGGGCATCATCTGGGAGGGGGAGTTGACGGAAGCCACCTTGGGAAAGGAGATGGAGGGTGGAGAGATGGAGGGTAGGGGGGACACAACGGTGAAGACGTGGCAGGGGGCGGGGATGGGAGAGGAGAGGAGCAACCAGGGGGTTTACAGCACTGTTACTTGGGTGTATTTATCGGGCGGAAACTGCGCCGTACTTGCAGGCACGGCCTTCACATTTAGCAGATTGTCAACTTTTTTCGGAAAATTTTCATTGCAAACAACATTAAGCATTATTACGCTATATTATTCTTCTGAAGGTTTCTCGAACGCCGTTAAACGAAGCGCACGATTCCATTAAAAGGATAGTTGCTTCAGAGGCTAAGAATACAAAAGGAAGATACTCATCTGAACCACACAGTAAAATATTCAGTTGTTTGCGTTCTAGCGCTTGTCACAAATCTGATCTAAATGTACCGAGCAAGACAGAACAGTGGTTAGCACTCTGGACTCTCCTGCAGCAGGACGACAGTTCAAATACCCGTCTGGATATCCAGATTTAGGTTTTCCGTTATTTCCCTAAGTCGCTTAAGGCAAATGCCGGGATTGTTGCTTAGAAAGAGCACAGCCGATGTTCTTTCCCACCCTTCTTTAATTTGAGCTTGCGCTCGGTCCTAATGACCTCATTGTTGAAAGAACGTTAAACTCTAATCTTCCTATCTTCGATCTACATGCCTAGAACGATTAACGAAATTTTATGGGTGTTATTATTACGTGTATTAAAATGATGACGGGATAGCTGAAGAGTGGGCAATACACGCCTGTAACACCCCTAAAGGCTGTAACGAACAAAGGTTGAGAGAAAATACAGACAGTACTGACGGCAGCGTCCAAGCAAGGTGGGAGCCGTCAGCGCGTTCGGTCCGCCGTCTGGCAGCCGCTTGCAGAGTAGGTGTTTACTGGCCTCTACCCACGCCTCGGCACGTGGGGGCCATCGATTTGATGCGGGACTCGTGAAACAGATGTGAGGATCAGCAAAACATCTCTATCAGACTGCGCTCTGAATACTTCTCTGATCTAGTTTGAAGTACGAGTATCTGGCCAAGCATTTACTGCACTTTTCCCTCTAATTCACAACAAGAAGTTATATACCACTAGATAGGAACAAACTGCACCTATAATCTTTACCAGTCTCTTGTATCTATACTGAAGTATCTACGAGGGTCACTCCAAAAGAAATGCACACTATTTTTTTTAAATCCATCTTTTATTCTACATGTTTGAAAGTTTTGCGCGGCTGGTCCCGGCGGAGGTTCGAATCCTCCCTCGGGCAGGGGTGTGTGTGTTTGTCCTTAGGATAATTTAGGTTAACTAGTGTGTAAGCTTAGGGACTGATGACCTTAGCAATTAAGTCCCATAAGATTTCACACACACATGAACATTTTTTTTCTTGAAAGTTTTACAGTGTGTAGATACATCCTTTAGAACAATATTTTCATTTCTCCACATAATTTCCATCCATCTCAACTGCCTTACGTCATCTTGGGACCAGCGCATGTATATCGCACGGCAAAATTCTGGACCAACCTGTTGGAGCCACTGTTCGGCAGCGTGCACAACGGAGTCATCATCTTCAAACCTTGTTCCACGAAGAGAGTCTTTCAGTTTCCCAAAGAGATGATAGTCACATGGAGCCAATTCTTCCAAAAAATTCATCTCCACCATTTTTGTACTGTTCCAAAAGTTCGCTGCATACTGTTTTCCTTGTTTCTTTGTGAGCCACTGCCAACATCCTGGGAACCCACCTGCCACAAACCTTTTTTAACGCCAACACTTTCACTATTTTGCAAACACTTCCTTCCCCTATCCCAACGCAGCGTGACAATTCGTTCACTGTGATGCATCTGTCAGCAGTCACCAATTCGTTAACTCTCTGCACATTGCCTTGAGTGAGTGCAGTACGAGGCCTGCCGCTGCGAGGACAATCCTGAATATTGCTGTGCCCGCTTTCATCACGTAACCTGCTTGCCCACCGACTAACTGTACTGCGATCGACAGCAGCATCTCCATACACCTTTTTCAACCTCTTGTGGATGTTTCCCACTGTCTCGTTTTCACAGCATAGGAATTCTGTGACAGCACGTTGCTTCTGACGAACGTCAAGTGTAGCAGCCATCTTGAAGACATGCTGTGACGGTGCCACTCACGGTAAAAGGTTGAACTAAGTTTGAAAACAAGCGGGAAGGATGTGTCTACACACTGTAAAACTTTCACACATGCAGAATGTGAAAACTGTATTTTTGCAAAAATAGTGTGCATTTCTTTTGGAGTGACCCTCGTATTGTCATTATCACCGAGCGAAGTGCCATAGAGCACAGCACTGTGGAATCGTATTAGCAGGTGCGGTATTAAAAGCCAAGTCCAACAACAATGATTTACATTTTTCGTGTGTTTCCCAGATAACGATGTGAGTGACAGTATGGGGTGTCTGAGTAGGTCAGGCCAATATCCTTCGCTAACCTGATTCATTTCGAGATTTTTCACCGTCTTTAGTAAATTCCTTCTCCACAGGACGTTTAAATCTAATGTTTCTGCCTTCCTTGATTGCCCTCTTACTAGGGACTACAGTTTCCACACTTCCCGTTTTAATAAATTTCAAGTTTATAGCGGCGTCAGTAAAAGAGTTTTGTATCCCATTGCGTCATTTCACTTTATTTATGTGTTCCCGTACCATGCTTCCATTTCACGAGAGAAGAGAGGTTGGATATTAACATGTTGACTTCCAATTCATCAGAGACGGAGTACTACCCATTTGGGCGAGAACGAGGAATGACACTGGTGTTAAGCTTGTGAACAAACGGTCCTGGCATTTGCTTGGAACGGTTGAGGGACTCCACGGACAAACTAGATCAGAACAACATGATGGGGATCTGAAGCGAACTTCTCCCGAATGGCTTAACCACGGCAACACTTCGCGTTAGGGACTTCATTTTCTATGTGAATGACAAACGTACCGGGTAATCCGGTGGTTGCAAAATAATGAAAACTCGGTCACTTGAAAAGTATTTCCAGTAGCGAGATAGTTTTTGGACAGAAATGAACAGAAATACCTGCTTTTAGTGATAAGGTTTTATTGCTAAATTTGTTAGGCTTCAGTGTCTCCCAAGTTGTCACCCCTCGTTTTCATTTAAAATGTATTGTTGTAAAACATGAAAAATATTGGGGACAGGCTATAGAGTGTTCTGTAAAAAACCGAAGCGAAATTTCCTCTGGGTGCAGATGAAATGCATACAACTTAATATCATTCTGTGCCGCAACACAAATTTCTCACTCAATTGAAGGTCAATCTGTCGATGAAAACTAAATTTATTCTGCTTACTATTTTAATTGTTAAACATTAAATCTCATGTGTTTCTAAATATTTTTGTTTTGACAAAACCCGAAGTCGAAAGAACTTTTTGAATGATAGAATTATCTTTTCTGTTACTTTTTGAGCTCACAGTCGGCCTCTACCGTGAAGTGCAAGGCTGCGTCTCCCGTTGCTTTCGCTGCCTTCCCAGAAGTTCCAGGTGACGTGGTGCAGTCGTAAAACACTGAGTCACATTCATTCCAAATCCCGTTTTGGCCTTCCATATTTCCCTAAATCACTTATGGCAATTGCCGGGATGACTTGTTTGAAGAGGACACTGCCTATTTCCTTCCCCAGTCCGAACATGTGCTCCGTTTCTAATAACTTCGTCGTCAGCAAGACGATATACACTAACCTTTTTTTCCCGACGACCTAATTTAGAGGTTTGGGATACAGCTGTGGAAGATTCATCATAATCCATGAAAACAACACTTTTTTTCCCTTTACGTAGATAACATTTTCCAATAACCTGACCTGAAACAGTTAATTTCAAGACTATCCCCTCCGAAGATGCTGAATTTATTTATGAAGCCCACGAAGGTAAGACATGCGTTTTCTGTTATGTGTCATTACTTATGATCTGTTTAAGCTCTACATGAGGCTCATTCAGGAGATTTAAGAATATACAGAGGCGTTTTGCCGGCAATAATCTCACCCAGACCCTTCTTTCCATTATCATATTCATTTAAGGGAACACAACATCGAAGAAACATTCATCACTGTCATCCACACGATGCAATTACCTACCTGACTCATCTCCATAGGCCGAAGATCTGGCTTACGGCGAGTGGATATAAGGTGTCTGACATTATCGCTACGCTCAATCGTTGGCAACATGGATTTACTTGTAGAAGTTGCTGCTTCTGAATGAATAATTTCAACTCAAGGACGATGAAGTGAGATTGAAGTTTAACTTTCGTCGACAGTGAGACTGTCAGAGACAGAGAACGAATTCGAATATGTCAGGATAGGGAAGGAGTACCTCCCACCATTTTTTCATAGTAATTAGGGAAATCAAGGTAAACCTAAATCTGAATTGTGAGACGGAAATTTAAACACTGTTTCGCCCGAAATGAACCCATTGTCTTATTACTGTTCCACCTCACTCGGTGAAAATGATACTGATACCAGCTGTAACAGGTAAAGCAGAAGTGGGAGACAATTCACCATTTGTCTTCAAAAGTGAAGAAAACTGTATAAAACACTCAGTCATATTGGGCGACAAAACACAGTTTATTATACATAGATCCAAACACCAAACGCAGGCTTGCCACAACCTACAAGCGTTTTCGTTCATCACTAGAGTATCTAATGAATAATTTATCCATGAACTGAAAATGGGTAATGAAGAATTTAAAACCGTAGGATATACCACGACACATCCCTAGAAAGATACAAAATTGTACATATGCTTTTCACGGACTGGGGCGCTGTATCTATTTCCAGATTTTCGTCAGAGACGGGAGACGTTTTCTATTCCACATTTTTCTTAAAAAAAACACTAATGTGTTCGAGAACAGTTGAAATTTTTCGGTCATTGACGACTAAAAGTGTTATAAAAGTAAAATATTGTCATTACCTTTGTTGTATAACATCTGATAATTGGCAAATATCAGCAATAGAATGTGGTGGTAAGTGAAAAGTTAACCTGAAAACAGAGGTGATCTTGATCACCACAACTGTTTTAAGCTGTTGAAGACTTTTAATCGCTCATTCGAATCTCCCTGGTTTAGTAGATGTACACTTCTGGAACATTCTTTCACTACTTTGTTTCTGATTTAAGTAGATGTTGCAACGGATTTTTTCTCACTCTGCACTGTTCCCTGACTCAGACTTGCGTTATACACATTACATGTATGATTCTTCTGCTTGGGGTACCTTCTGTTTGAAAGTTATTTTAGAAAATTCTTTTGGTAGAAGGAGAGAGAGTTGATTATGCAACGCCAGCAACTATTTCTTTGCAAAAGAAGCAGTCTCTTAGTTTTTTTACGTGCGTAAGAGAAGAAATATGTTTCAAAACTGTTGAAGGAAAGAGCCCCGCTTCCCTCTGTAGTCCTTCGGAACAACCTCCCAGCAGCGAAGCTATATCCCTAATGTATGTGCATTACCAAACACATATCATTATTTCATCACTAAAAATCTTCTGGGTGAAAAGATCTAAGGCACGGGAAGTTGTCTTGGACACAAATAAATCGGTAGGCGCTCCCTGTATGCTTTCCACGATGTCGAGCTGTCCTGCCTGGCACGATGCCAGTTACCTCCAACGGTACTGAACTGTGACACGCCAGTCGCTACTCTCTCAAAACGCCTCTGCAGCTGCTTCGAACAACACCACAAGATACAGTCAGACAGTTTCTCATACGAACATGAACTGTAACGCATACCGAAGTATTTCATTAGACGGGAACTTGAACAAGTTTCTCAAGGAGTCTCAGAAACCGTTCCATTCGCTATGTACAACTAACTGCGCAAAACTGGCGCATGTATTCGCACTGATGTTCTTAAGGTACAGCCATGACCAGGGTCTTGATAACTTACACATTCCACACAGATGTTGTTATTGTTGTTGCTGTTGTTGTTTCCACATACTGTAGGAAGCAGCGAATAAAAACACATCCAGCAAATGCGTTAATGGTATATTGTAAACAATTGGTAAATGCAAAGTGGGGTGTGGCATTACATCGATATAATTGTTTCTACTCAATGGTTTACCTCTTAACGAAAAACTTGAAGCAATATACCCGATGCAGCAAAAATCGCAAGGCATAACATCTGCAATGATTTCAAGAAACTCCCTTGCAAAAAGGAGACTAATTGTTAGAACTCATAAGAGTATTTTCATGCGGGTTCTTAATATAACGATGTCATGTGGATGTGTGCTGTGATGACAGATTACACCCGGGCTATTTTCTTGTGTGCGAGTGGCTTCTGAAACAAGCAACAGTTACCACTGTAGTGCTATTACTTAACATTCCAGGTAAGTAAAACCGAGTGAGGAGGCGCTGTGGTACGACACTTGCATTCGGTAAGATTTATTTCCAAACCCCATCCGATAATGACGATGTTTTTCCTATGCCGGGATGGTTACTGTTTCAAGGGCGCAGCCGATTTCTTTCTCTTATCTGAGCTTGAGCTCTGTGTTTAACGACTTAGTTTTAGAAGAGAGCCGGCCGGTGTGGCCGGGCGGTTCTAGGCGCTACAGTCTGGAGCCGCGCGACCGCTACGGTCACAGGTTCGAATCCTGCCACGGGCATGGATGTGTGTGATGTCCTTAGTTAGTTAGGTTTAAGTAGTTCTAAGTTCTAGGGGATTGATGACCTCAGAAGTTAAGTCCCATAGTGCTCAGAGCCGTTTTTAGAAGAGAACTTATACCTTAAACTTACTTCCTTAAGTGAACTTAGTATTGTGTGTCACACTTGACAGTTAACCATGACCGTGCAAAGACCGACATCAAGCTTAAGGTGAAGGCCTCCTAAGGCTTGGATAGCCTGTGTGCCAATCAATAAAGGCACATAAAATTGTAAACTATCCCAAACAGTTTAGAGATGGATTAGACGGGTGCGAAAAACTATTACGAGTGTAAAGGTGTCCCTGTTTTGTGGCGTCTATGCTCAAACAAAAAAGATACAGGGTGACAATTGTTGAACTACATGGAAAAAAGTAGATTAGTTAAAACTACGGCGTGCACACACTTTATTCAACATTTAAACGTCACTACCGATATTCGGATTTAGCTTATGCCATGTTCGATATGCCTGCCATCATTGGCGATGATGTGGCGCAGAGAAATAGCGAAAAACTGCATGACCCGCTGAAGTGTCGGAACATCGATACTGTCCATGACCTCCTGAATGGCGGTTTTCAGCTCAGAAATGATTGCCGGCCGCGGTGGTCGTGCGGTTCTAGGCGCTCCAGTCCCGAGCCGCGCTGCTGCTACGGTCGCAGGTTCGAATCCTGCCTTGGGCATGGATGTGTGTGATGTCCTTAGGTTAGTTAGGTTTAATTAGTTCTAAGTTCTAGGGGACTGATGACCACAGCAGTTGAGTCCCATAGTGCTCAGAGCCATTTGAACCATTTCAGAAATGATTTTGGGGTTATTGCTGTACACCGTGTCTTTAATATAGCCCCACTAAAAGGAGTCACATGTGTTCAGATCCGGAGAATATAGCGGCCAATCGAGACCCACGCCACTGGCTTCAGGGTACCACAGAGCCAGAATGCTGTCCCCAAAGTGCTCCTCCAGGACATCAAACACTCTCCTGATTCGATGGCGTCGAGCTCCGTCTTGCATGAAACACATCTTGTCGAAATCAGAATCACTTTTGATAATGGGGATGAAATCATCTTCCAAAACGTTCACGTACCGTTCGGTAGTCACCGTCCCGTCAAGGAATATTCCGGGACTGGACATTGCACACCACACAGTCATCCGTTGAGCGTGAAGAGACTTCTCGATCGCGAAATGCGGATGCTCAGTCCCCAAAATGCGTCAATTTTAATTATTGACCAACCCATCCAGATGAAAGTAGGCTTCGTCGCTAAACCAAACCATACAGCGCATACTAATTCCAATCATGCCTCGAGGCCAGCAGTGCAATTTGAACGTCCTAACGCAAGCTGTTCAGAAACTATGACGATTTTATTTCATATAGTTCAATAATTACCACCATGTAATTTGCTAGTAGAAAGCGCGCGCTAGATTTCATAGCCAATTTTTACTCAACTGGCAAGATAGGAACTGTTTCATTGCCTGATGGGAGACATTCAAGTGGAGACTGAAGGATGTTGAGAGACATCGAAATCTCCTTAAGGGACGTTTCTTCCAATAACCAGAAAATATATCATCATGCTATTGATCAGGTTTACCAGCAAATAGTTTTCTGTGAGAAGCTGACATTTTGTACGACAAAGCTTCACCGCTCCGTGCACACAGCTCATAAGCAGACTGGTTCTAAAAATGTGATGCGTCTACTTCATTGCGAAGCTGTTGCATTCTGTCGCATTCTGGGACTGTGATCGTCACCACTACCCACCACATTATCAGTACCCTCAGCGACGTTCAGTATCCCCATTTCGAGGAGCACAGATTGTTAACCAATGGAAGTGAACGATATGCACGAGTTATGATTCTGCCTTAAATATACTACGCCCTGAACTGTATAGGGAATGTAAGGGATCTTATGTGTTGCGATGGGCCACGTGATTTCCGATAGACACCCTTCCCCACAGACGCCTTCAGGGATCGTGTATTTCGTACTTAGGAGAGATTAACGCAGAGTGGGCTCATTTCGCTAACCTGATGCTATCAATCCCGGATCAGTTGCGCAAGTTAGTTCTCAAAAGGTAACCATCCATCCAATCCATTCCTGTCAACGACTCGTAATGCTCACTAAGATGATAGGTGAAATACTAGAATTATTTGTAGTATTAAACTATTAAGCTCATATTCGTAGACGAGGAGAAATAATTTCGTGGGGGAAATTAATTTTATTTCCCTCTTTCTCTGTCTTTTTTGACTGTCCACTAAACTAACACGATATCGATTTTACAGCCAAATGACTCCATCTTCAATAACCTTGTAAAGATGAGGGTGTTAATTTTCAGCCTTTGAGGTTTCTTATTGTTGGTTGATATGTGGAAACCAGTTTTCAGACACACTCTGTCAGGAGATGACACAGACTGCGTATGTCGTCCGATTCCCGCGTCCTTAAGACATGAAAAATAAACCGTCTAAGGTAACGGAACCCCATTCGATATGATTATGATCTTGGTCTTCATGTATTGCCACGAAAAGCTTACGTATTCACCCATCACTATCATCACGACTGATTAAAGAGGCACAAAACGAGGTGCATCTAAGTTACCTTATTAGTGATACGGTTCACATAAATTATTATAGAAACTGTAGTTGTTGGTGGAAATCTGAAGCTTCTCGATAAGGACTCACGCAAAATTCATTCATTAGTTTTTGTACCGTTAGTTCTACAATGATAGAAACAACGGCAGAGAGTATGCAGCATCTCGAGGCTTCTGTCTTGCTGTGTGACGTGATTTACTTCATTTGATTCACTGTGATGCAGAAGCGTTCTCCAGATAAGAATAGTTTCTTCGTAGATAGGAACCAGGTTACGGGACGAGTGTTAGAGACGCAGTGACGTGACGAATCTTCAGTATATACAAAGGAAAATACATGCTCTACAAAATATGCAGGCATGAACAGCAGAATATATCGAATACACCAACGCAACGGTAAAATACTGAACAGGTTCCACAGAGGTTGATGTATTTAATACACAACAAGAAGATTCAGATATTTCACAGATGACAAAATAATAAAATGAATCACAACAGACATACAGCCACATCTAAACTTGTGCACAAGAATTATTTGATAAGCTTTGTAAAATTGTATAATAGCAGAACTTTAAAAAATATACAAACGTAATCAGAGCAGGTTCCACAAGGTTAGATGTATTTAATATACAACAAGAAGATGTAGGTCTTTTACAGGTAACAAATATATTAAAATGAATCACCAGACAAACAACCACAGCTAATGTAATACGTAATAATTATTAAATAAGCTCTGTAAAACTACGTAATAGCACATAACTCTGTAAAAAAATACAGAAATGTAATCGGAGTAGATTTAAGATACACGTTTTGAAGACTGTGTACCCTTACCCAAAATATTTCTATGTGATGTTATTTGTTTTTATTTACTTATTGTTTCACGTGGAGTCTGGCTAGATGTCAACGGAAGGCACGCGTAATCATGTCAAATAATATGCAAATGATGAATGAATAAGAAAAGAATCTACATCTACATCTATACTCCGCAAGCTATCTTACGGTGGGTGGCAGATGGGACTTTGTATATCACTGTCGCTTCCTCTCTTTCCTGTACCAGTCGCGGGAGGTCCTATGGAAGAACGATTGCCGATAAGCCTCCGTGGGGGGCTCGAATTCCTCTAATTTTATGTTTACGATCTTTTTGTGAGTTATACGTAAGAGGGAGCATTATATTCCTTGACTAATCTAGGAACGTACGCTTTAAGAGATAAGCACATCGTGATGAAAAGCTCCTCTCTTGCATTGTCTGCCATTGGAGTTGTTTGAAAAGCTCCGGAACGTTTTCGCACTTACTGCTGTTCTTTGGCCGGCCGATGTGGCCGAGCGGTTCTAGGCGCTTCAGTCCGGAACCGCGCTGCTGTTACGGGCGCAGGTTCGAATCCTGCCTCGGGCATGGATGTGTGTGATGTCCTTAGGTTAGTTAGGTTTAAGTATTTCTAAGTTAAGGGGACTAATGGCCTCAGATATTAAGTCTCATAGTGCTTAGAGCCATTTGTTTGTTGTTTGTTGCTGTTCTTTGCATTTTCTCTATTTCCTCTACGAATCATGTCTGGTACTGATCTACATCTACATCTATGTACACTACTGGCCATTAAAATTGCTACACCACGAAGATGACGTGCTACAGACGCGAAATTTAAGCGACAGGAAGAAGATGCTGTGATATGCAGATGATTAGCTTTTGAAAGCATTCACACAAGGTTGGTGCCGGTGGCGACACCTACAACGTGCTGACATGAGGAAAGTTCCCAACCGATTTCTCATACACAAACAGCAGTTGACCGGCGTTGCCTGGTGAAACGTTGTTGTGATGCCTCGTGTAAGGAGGAGAAATGCGTACCATCACGTTTCCGACTTTGATAAAGGTCGGATTGTAGCCTATCGCGATTGCGGTTTATCGTATCGCGACATTGCAGCTCGCGTTGGTCGAGATCCAATGACTGTTAGCAGAATATGGAATCGGTGGGTTCAGGAGGGTAATACGGAACGCCGTGATGGATCCCAACGGCCTCGTATCACTAGCAGTCGAGATGACAGGCATCTTATCCGCATGGCTGTAACGGATCGTGCAGCCACGTCTCGATCCCTGAGTCAACAGATGTGGACGTTTGCAAGATAACAACCATCTGCACGAACAGTTCGAAGACGTTTGCAGCAGCATTGACTATCAGCTCGGAGACCATGGCTGCGGTTACCCTTGACACTGCATCACAGACAGGAGCGCCAGCGATGATGTACTCAACGACGAACCTGGGTGCACGAGTGACAAAACGTCATTTTTTCGGATGAATCCAGGTTCTGTTTACAGCATCATGATGGTCGCATCCGTGTTTGGCGACATCGTGATGAACGCACATTAGAAGCGTGCATTCGTCATCACCATACTGGCGTATCATCCGGCTGATGGTATGGGGTGCCATTGGTTACACGTCTCGGTTAACTCTTGTTCGCATTGACGGCACTTTGAACAGTGGACGCTACATTTCAGATGTGTTACGAACCGTGGCTCTACCCTTTATTCGATCCCTGCGAAACCCTACATTTCAGCAGGATAATGCACGACCGCATGTCGCAGGTCCTGTAATGGCCTTTCTAGATACAGAAAATGTTCGACTACTGCCCTGACCAGCACATTCTCCAGATCTGTCACCAATTGAAAACATCTGGTCAATGGTGGCCGAGCAACTGGCTCGTCACAATACACCAGTCACTACTCTTGATGAACTGTGGTACCGTGTTGGAGCTGCATGGGTAGCTGTACGTGTAGACGCCATCCAAGCCCTGTTTGACTCAATGCCCAGGCGTATCAAGGACGTTATTACGGCCAGAGGTGGTTGTTCTGGGTACTGATTTCTCAGGTTCTGTGCACCCAAATTACGTGAAAATGTAATCACATGTCAATTCTAGTATAATATATTTGTCCAATGAATACCCGTTTATCATCTGCATTTCTTCTTGGTGTAGCAATTTTAATGGCCAGTAGTGTACATACTCCACAAGCCACTGTACGATGCACGGCGGAGGGTACCACGTATCACTACTAGTCATTTCCTTTCCTGTTGCACTCACAAATAGAGCGACGGAAAAACGAAAGTCTATAAACCTCTGAACGATCCCTAATTGCTCTCATTTTATCTTCGCAGTCCTTACGCGAAATGTGCGCTGGTGGCAGTAGAATTGTTCTGCAGTCTGCCTCAGATGCCGGTTCTCTAAATTTCCTCAACAGTGCCTTGAGAAAAGCACGTCGTCTTCCCTCCAGGGATTCCCATTTAAGTTCACGAAGCATCTCCGTAATACTTCAATGCTGATCGAAACTACCAGTAACAAATCTAGCAGCATGCCTCTGAATTGCTTCGCTGTCTTCTTTGAATCCGACCTGGTGGGGATCCCAAACATTCCAGCAATACTCAATAAAGGGTTGCACTAGCGTTCTATACGCCGGCTCCTTCATAAATGAGCTACACTTTCCTAAAATTCTTTTTATAAAACGAATTCGACCGTTCACCTTCACTACTACTAATCTGATGTGCTCGTTCCAGATCCTAAACTGACGAGCAATATTCGAGTGTTGGTCGAGCGAGAGCTTTGTAAGCTTCATCTTTTGTGGGTGGACTTCACTTATTGAGGATTTCTCCAATGAATCTCAGTCTGACATGTGCCTTACTGGGACCTTACTTTTATGTGGTCGTATCACTTTAAATCATTCCCTACGCATACTCCTAGGATGTGACTCTTTCCAGTGACTGTTCAGAAATCGTGTAGTCATACAATAATGAGTCTTCCTGTCTATTTAAGCGCTATACGTTACACTTGTTTTTGTTGGCGTCAGCTGTAAATCCCTCCATCAGATGTTGACTCTCTGCAGGTTTTCCTGCGTTTCGCTAACATTTTCTAACGTTTACACTTCCCTGTATACGACAGCATCATCTGGGAAGAGTCTCTTGGAACTTTCTACATTATCCACTCGCTTATTTATATGTATTGTGAAAAGTAATGGTCCCATAACACTCCCTTGAGATACGCCCGAAGGTGCGTTTACGTGTGAAGATTTACCTTCGTTAAGAAATACATGCTGTATTCTGTTGGGTAGGAACTCTGCAATCCAATCACACAGCTAGTCTAATATTGGTCTCTTCGTGTCTTGTTCATAACACTGACTGTCAAATATTGGACTACAGAGAAGCAGTTTTAGATCTGCGCACGTTCAAAGCACTTTGTTGCGAGCTAGGCTGTCGTGTAAAAAGGTTGTGCTAGTATAGAGACACGATGGTTCGATTAATATTTGAGCACAGCATGAGAGAACCGTGTTGTAAAATAAAGTCGTGCATCCGCAGCGGAACAGACACATCTAGAACTTTAGATCTGGTGCTACTGCACAGACTATTGTGATGTACTGTATATTATTGTAAGAAGCTGGATGACAAACAAACAAAAAAATAATGCTCGTGATTCTAAATATTGCTGTTACTTTCTGATCATCCAATTCATGCTTGAGTAGTCACGTGAATACTTCCTTAATAATTAAAACGGTACACTAGACTAACACTCCATCGCAAATGTTTGCGGGCAGGTTGGAATGTCAAGTCGTTTCGTGACGAACGCTCTTATGGGCCAGATCGTAGGCGGTTGTCTGCGAAAGGCAAAGGTGCTCTTGTCCGACGCACAGTTTTAATCCGCAGTGTAGTTTCATTATAGCGTTTCTTTAGGGCATCATTAAAATTAATGTATTCACATCATTTGCAGACAGCGTAGTTACGTCTTGAACAGAATTGCGGACATAGAGTATAAAACTGAATTACGGGTACCTAATATGAGAGTGAAGTGTTTCAGCATAAAATGAAATCAGGAGAAATTAAATTAGAAGAGAGCTAGATATCACGGTCATTCATACTCATGTAACAGAAAAAGACTGAAGGAAGGAGACTTATAGTTTAGCTTCCCGTCGACGGCGCAGTCATTAGAGATCGGGCTTCGGGTCGGACAGGACAACATGGGAAAGGACGTGTCTAGGTGGAAAGCCCTCGGGTTTCCAGCCGGGTGGCGTTATCGAGATCTGGTGAGTTTTCGACATGTGTCCTGCCATAATATTGTGACACTCGTCGAAACGCCACAGTGTCTCAATCCTCAATACTGCCACCCGACTGGAAACACATGAGTTTTTCATCAGTAGTACACGCCGGGTAATTCTACTTTAACACAGGTGTGTCCTTTCCAAAGAACCCGTCCTGGTATTCGCCTTATCCGGTTTACGGAAACCAGCGAAAACTTAAATCCAGATGGCCGAACCGGAATTTCAGTAACGCTCCTCTCGAATGCAAATCAGTTACTTAACCTCTGGACCAACTCGCTTGGTACCATTCAGAAGAGAAAAAGTAAATGTCACTGGAAGTTTGCGTAAGAAGTTAAAGGAACATTGTCGCTAGAAACTAGCCGCAACCAGTTTAAAAGTTAGATACTGCAAAAAAACACTGAGAGAAACTGCAAACATATGTTATATGGAACACCTCTAGCATACTCTGCTAAAAATTTAGTTCATTAACGTTGAATGCATCTACATATCACCCGTTTTGACTAGTATTTCAAGAGACAATGGGTAGCTTCACATCGATATTTACGGTTCCTGCATGTACTAAATCACAGAGGAATCGCTTATCGATAACTAAAGAGTCTTTCGTGTCGTTTTTCGCAAACATGTGCGTCAGCAGTGCTACGTTACGCATAACAAGTTTGTCAGTAGTAGGCGTGCGAAGCATGAGCCACTCCTTATTCTCCGCCCGCACGTCGCACGCCTGTTCTGTGATGTCACTGCGCTACATGCGTGTCCACCCACAATCTCCGTAACGCAACAAACAGACACATGGACAACAGATGAAAATAAGAAACAAAAAGCTAAAAAAAGGTTAATAGGAGTACATACCCTCCTGCGTTACATTACTCCCGTCTAGGAAAATAGCCACCGTAACCCAGTAGTGGGGTTCCTTGGGACGCAGACGAAGATTCATTGTCATTCCACTTAGCGCAACTGCTACAGTCAATGTAAAAATTATTTGGATACTTCGACATTTTGTAGTTGCAACTAGCTGGAAATTACTATGTTAATAAACACCTACATAGGGTATTTCATATTGTGTTTGTTAATTGCATAAAGTATGTCGCCCGCCTGGACACCCGTGCGTGTTAAAGCGCGCTTCCGGGATGGGAAGACGCGGCGGTCCGGATTGAATCCGCCCTGTGGCTTAACTACAAGGGTCGATGTGCCGGCAAGGCTGGATGTAGTTACTTTCTAGGCGGTTTCCCACATCCCACTTGGTGAATAAATACCGAGCTAGGACCTAGGCCCAGCTTCAGTTACACGATTCGCAAACAATTCGAAAACTTTCACTCACATGTACATGAATGACTGAACGACGCTACACGCAGTCAGTTGGGGTACGCATATACACACATTTCGTGGCGGGCTAGGGGGGGCGGAGGGGGGAGAGTGGGTATCTGAGTGGCGACAGGAGGGGCATCCGCCCAGTCCTTAAATTAACGCCGGCCGCGGTGGTCTAGCGGTTCTAGGCGCTCAGTCCGGAGCCGCGCGGCCGCTACGGTCGCAGGTTCGAATCCTGCCTCGGGCATGGATGTGTGTGATGTCCTTAGGTTAGTTAGGTTTAAGTAGTTCTAAGTTCTAGGGGACTGATGACCACAGATGTTAAGTCCCATAGTGCTCAGAGCCATTTGAACCATTTTGAACCTTAAATTAACCATGACAAATCCGTTAATAAGCATGCGGACCTAGCGCCGAATAAAGTACATAAAAAATGAAATCACAACATAGTAGCATAAAATGTAGCAAAACTCACAAGAAGCGTATATTTGTGGAGCACCGTATATTTAGACTCGGAAAGCCGTCTAGGAGCAATTTATGGGTCTAACATCAACAAAAACAAGTAATTCCATATACAGTGACATTAGCACTATAAAACATAACCAGTAAAGAGTCATTGTGCTATCTAAAAGGATAATGAAGTCTTAGAAATCTCAGATAATTTAACGGTCATTTCTTCTGTTCACTAAAACAGCTACGAACATAAAGTTCACTGTTTCAAACAAAGCTGAACTAGAAATAGTATTCATGTCGCATTTAAAATAACTATTTCAAATGGTTCAAATGGCTCTAAGCACTATGGGACTTAACATCTGAGGTTATCAGTCCCCTAGACTTAGAACTGCTTAAACCTAACTAACCTAAGGATATCACACGCATCCATGCCCGAGGCAGGATTCGAACCTTCGACCTTAGGAGCAGCGCGGTTCCGGACTGAAGCGCCTAGAACCGCTCGGCCACAGCGGCCGGTAATAAGTATTTCAATAAGCAACATATCTTTAGATGGGACATTCGAGCACATCTGAACTGGACGCGATATATTGGCTCATCTGCTCGCTTCGAGCATGTGGGTGACCGACACGAGGCACACTTCATCTCCGATTCCATAGAGAAAGTGTGCTTTCCGAGAGCTTCTGTATTAAGGATGTACCATGAGTATCATGATATGGGAAGAAATGCAGCCACCGCAACCAACTGCAGTGAGGAACAACGAGTTGATAATTGCCGTCGGGGATGTCGCGTATTGTGAGCTCATCGAGCAAGATGTTAGTTAACCCATTAAAAGAGTACAATGGTCGCTTTAGAACGCTGTAGATTTTGTAGAGCTGGTAACAGGTGGTCACACGCGGTCGCGTCCCATTAATGTTACCACCGCGTATGTTCGACGTCAACGTGCAATAACTACTCCCAAACAGCATGTGGCGGCACTAGGAATGGAGGGTATATAAAGCGTGTTGGGGGGACACGAAAACAGTGCAGTCGTTGTGTAATGCGGAAATGGAGCGATTTATCTTATGTGCAAAGATAATCGTCATTGGCTTTCGGGCCAAGGGTGGAAGCATTTCCGAAACGGCTAAGTTTGCAAACTGTTCGCGTGCTGCCGTGGTTAAAATTCGCTATGGTGACGAAAATCATGGGATACCTCCTAATATCGTGTCGGACTTCCTTCTGTCGAGCGTAGTGCAGCAACTCGACGTGACATTGACTCAACAAGTGGTTGGATGTCCCCTGCAGAAATACTAAGCCACGCTGTCTTTATAGCCGTCCATAATTGCGAAAGTGGTATCGGTGCAGGAATTTGTGCACGAGCTGAGCTCTATATCAAGTAGCATACATGTTTGATGGGATTCACGTCGGCCGACCTAGATAGCCAAATCATTCGCTAGAATTGTTCAGAATGTTCTTCAAATCCATTGCGAACAGTTGTGGGCCAGTGACATGGCACATTGTGACCCATAAAAATTCCATTGTTGTTTGGGAACATGAAGTCCATGAATGGCCGAAAATGGCCTCCAAACTGCCGAATATAACCGTTTCCTGTCAATAATTGGTTCAGTATCCATGTAAATTATAGAGCACCCTATTGCACAGTACCTTGTCCACAACTTGGGTCCATGGCCTTGCAGGTCTGCTCCCCACTCGAACACTACCAATGCTACTCTTACCAACTGGAATCGGGACCCATCTGACTGGGCCAAGGTGTTCCAGTTGTCTAGGGTCGAACCAGTATTGACATGAGCTCAGGGGCCCTATTCTGTATCGTTCATACAAATCGGTGCACTAGGTTAGCCTCGGTAGTGACGTCATTTTCAATTCTTCATCTGAAGTTCCTATTCAGTAAGCTTCTGAGACCTGTTACCGATCGGTCCTTCTGCCAAATTTTCGACAATTGTACCGAGAAGTTTTGGATTTCGGTATGGCCTTCTCGTTCGGTTCAGTGTGGTTTATTTACACCTAGAATTTGTTATTTTAAACATATTGAGCGGTTTTAGCTTCGGATTTAGTGATTGTGTTACTGAAGAATAACCAGGATGCGTCTGGGTGGAAAGTGAGTTCATAATAGACTATTTTCCTTTGTTAGAAATATAGCTTGTATTGTCGTTACTGTGCATGATTCTAACATAAAAAACAATTTCGGTCAATATTCTCACAAAATACCTGTTATTTTTACGTAATTAAGAGTTTAAAAATCATTAAATTTCAAGAGGTCGGCTCTGCTTACGTATATTACGTGAGTGTTAGCTGAAATTACTAGTGACTACGCGTACTTTTTTCCCCAAGTGGTTTACTTATTAAGTATCGAAACGCATTTAAAGCTTTTAAGTAACAATGCAAAGGAATTTTGTGAAGCCTGATAGAGGAAACCTTCCAAAATTTCATGCATTTACGGCTTATGCCCGTATCATTCGGCAAGGAAGTAAAAAAAAAATGGCTCTGAGCACTATGGGACTTAACATCTATGGTCATCAGTCCCCTAGAACTTAGAACTACTTAAACCTAACTAACCTA
Organism: Schistocerca serialis cubense; assembly: GCF_023864345.2. NCBI lineage: Eukaryota > Metazoa > Arthropoda > Insecta > Orthoptera > Acrididae > Schistocerca > Schistocerca serialis. Next base: position 312,511,663 of record NC_064640.1, read on the forward strand.
AGGACAGCACACAACACCCAGCCATCACGAGGCAGAGAAAATCCCTGACCCCGCCGGGAATCGAACCCGGGAACCCGGGCGTGGGAAGCGAGAACGCTACCGCACGACCACGAGATGCGGGCTCAAGGAAGTCAGCCTGCGTCTCTCTCTACTGGAATTATGTGGAATAAAGCGCTACAGTCGAGCGAGTTGTAGTAGTACATTGTATAAGGCAACAAAATGCTGTATCAAAGGTGGTAGGTTTGCGTACTGATGAGTTTCAAGATATTTTTTTTTCCTCTTCATGTTTGTAACACATTCTCAGAATTCGTTAATCATCGAAGTTAAGCATTTTTCTGATATATTCGTTGTTATTTACACATAAGAGCGCACTTTCTCAGTAATGAGTATCTTAGATTTCGTGACTTCCATATGTCTAAGAAATGAAAAATGGAATTGCTGGGTGTGAAACAACTGACAGTGACATTTATATTTTTTCTTGTCACAAATAATTTATCCATTTTTTTCTGAATATGTAGCGATTTCCGAGTGTGTCGTCAGACAGGAATCTAGGAGCACAACTTACATTACTGCAAATGAAACTAGCAGCAATCGTCTTTATAGTATAGCTTGTGACAAGTATTTATCTGCGATCGAATCCTTAACAACAGTAGACAGAGATGAAAGATTCCCACCACAATATTTTTAGACTATACCATCACATATGAAACATTTTGATTCATCAGATGCATGTTATAAACTACAACGAACTTCTATAGCTGCACTCGCCACACGCTTTCGAAAAGGCGTTTTTTTTTAATTTTGTTTTTATGAACCAAATCGTTGATGTATTATATAGGGAAGTAGGCTGCGTCACCATTTGGATTTCTAGGAGCGACGTACAACCACATTCTATGGATGTTCTTATTCTTTGACATTCTCTTAAACAATTTTCGGGTTCATGGAGACGTGTTCCGTCTATACAACTAATTGAAGGCAGTTTGTTTATTGCCATATGCGTTTCGCTTCTTTTATTTGTGAGGTATCTTCACGAATAAAAGAAGCGAAACGCATATAGCGATACACAAACTGCCTTCAAATTTGTTGCATAGACGGAATGTACCTCCATGAATTTTGAAGCAACTAAGAAAAGACAGAAAACAGAAAAAATGACAAATTTTTCGGGTGTTTCTATACACGTATTTGTACAATGTGGTTCTACACTCCATTCCTAACTCATATTCAGACATATAAAATACAAAAAAAGACGTCGATGTGAATGAGAATAAAATGACAAGATGTGACATTTACGACAGTTTCCAGAACACAGTCAATATTCAGTCGTTATCGTACATTCGTGGAAGCACATGGTCAGCGAAATTTGAACAATTTTACGTACTCTAACCACACTTTTCGGTACTGTAAAGAATAGTGTGCCTGTGTCGGCTGCTAACCACTTCAGGTTCATGCCGCTGTGGCTCTGCAGTGCGCATGCGCGGATATGAGGCAGATTGCTTTTGATGGTTGGCGTGAGGAGAATTGACAACAGCGTTTCGGTTCGCTAGGACCGTTTGGCATTGCTTCCGAAATGCTTACAGAATAATGGTGGGGCTCTCCTTTGAAAACAAGACCGTTCAGTGCGTTCGCGTACCGAACCGATCGGTAAAATGGCGGAAAGATACAGAATAGGGCCCCAGGAGAGGCGTTGCAGGCGATGTCGTATTGTCATCAAAGGCACTCGCGTGAGTCCTCTGCTGCCATAGCCCATTAACGCCAAATTTTGCTAACGAATATGTTCATCGTATGGCCCACATTGATTTCTGCGTTTATGTCAGGTAGTGTGCTTGCCTGTTAGCACTGACAACTCTACGCAAATGCCGCCGCTCTCGGCCGTTAAGTGAAGTCCATCATCCACTGCATTGTTTGGTGGGAGGTAATGCTTGAAATGCGGTATTCTTGGCACTCTCTTGACACTATGGATCTCGGAATACTGGATTCCCTAACGGTTTTCGAAATGGAATCTAGGTCCAACTACCATTAAGCGTTCAAGGTCAGTTAATTCCTAAAGTAAGGCAATAATCAAGTAGAAAACCTTTTCACATGAATCACCTGAAGTACAAATGACTGTTCTGCCAATGTGCTGCCTTTTTATACCTCGTGTATGCGACACTACCGCCATCTGTATATATGCATATCACTAGCCCATTACTTTTGTCAGCTCAGTGTATACCATGCATGGTAAAATGACGCTATCCAAAACCAGCGCCGGTGCAACTCTAGTGCTACACGCGCCGTAGGTGGTAGGGGTGAAACAACGACTGTGGAGATGTGTACAAGTGAATAGATCTGCAACTGTTGAGCATCTGACAGCCCACATAACCTAAGGGGCTACCAACAGTGACTCCTGAACGACTTTGCAGCGAACTAAGGGGCATAGGGGCCTCTGCAGGAGACGCGTGGTTCATGTACTCATGCTGACGGCGACGAAGACTGGAATTTGCACGCCAGTACTACTACTGGTAGCCACTGAGTGGCGACAGGTAGCCTTTTCAGACCAATTACGTTTTATGATCCATCAGACAGTGTGCTGTTGACATGTACAGAGTGAACTGTCTGAAAGCAAAGAGTCCAGGCCGGAAGAGGGAGTGTTATGGTCTGGGGAATGTTTTCGTGGAATTCCCTGGATGACCTCGTCATTCAGGAAATGGATCAACACAACTATGCATCTATCCTTGATAGCCATGTCCACCCTTACACACAGTTTGTTTTTCCTAGCCACAATGGTGTCTACCATGAGGACAATGCAATGTGTCATACATCTTGCAGTGGATGTGCATGGTTCGAAGAGTACCAGGATGAATTTAAAATATCCCCTGGCCACCAAGTTCCCTGGATTTAAACTCAACTGAGAATCTGTGAGACTAGCTTGATCGAGCTGTACGTGCTATAGATCCTCAACCGAGATGGTTCAAATGGCTCTGAGCACTATGGGACTTAACTTCTAAGGTCACCAGTCCCCTAGAACTTAGAACTACTTAAACCTAACTAACCTAAGGACATCACACACATCCATGCCCGAGGCAGGATTCGAAGCTGCGACCATAGCGGTCGCGCGGTTCCAGACTGTAGCGCCTAGAACCGCTCGGCCACTCTGGCCGGCCCTCAACCGAGAAATATAGCGCTTCTTGTCATGGTACTAGAGTCAGCATGACTCCATGTTCCTGTCGGTACCATCCAATACCTCACCGATTCTGTTCCTGCATGTCTCGCACTAGTCTGCACTGCTTAAGGTGGTTATTCATGCTTTTGGTTGGTTGGTTGATTTGGGGGAGGGAACCAAACAGTCAGGCCATCAGTGAGGTCATCTGTCCCATCGGATTAGGGAAGGATGGGGAAGAAAGTCGGTCATGCCCTTTCAAATGAACCATCCCAGCATCAGCTTGAAGCGAGGAAGCTTTTGACAGGTGGTCGCTTTAATGTGAATAGGCACTGTATTATCCTCCGTAAGTAATGTCATGGCAGTGAAGTGCTGTGTGTATGCTAGTCGGTTGTATGGAATCAGTGCAGTTATATGAGGCGACTAGGAGACATGACAGAATGGCAGAAATGAGCTACTGCCTTTGGACATGCCCATGACCACACTGTGAATGAAGCAGTTCTATTTGTTGGTGTATTAACGTGGACTGTGCAACATGTTGGCAAGTAATGGTGTACTACTCGCAGTCACACAGTAAAGCGTAAGTAGAGTGGTCCTAAAAATATCCTAAATTATGGGGGCGGGAGATGAGTGTCACGCCTTGTCAATAGTAGCTGATTTCATACCGTATAGGAACTGCTGCTGCCACTGACTGTAAGTGCATCTCAATCAGTTTTCGAGCGAACATTGAGAAAAGAACTGCATGCAGTGGACTTTTAGAGCCCAGTACCTCGCAAAAGACCTCTACTCTTAACGCCACGTGAAGCTTCACATCTTCAAAGCGCCCAACAACACAGAAGCTGGACAATATCTGAATGGAGTCGATAGTGCGGTCCGACCAAACCTTCATTTTGCCTCTTTTCAAATGATGCAAGGTGCTTATTTCAGTATTCTCAGTGACCTTCCGTTGCTTATTCTTCTATCAGGGGCGGTCAAAAATTTTTCTTTTGAGGACGTTACTGCAGTTTGTATTGAACCTAACACCATTCCGCTGTTGGTATGTAAGCATGGACATGTAGGCAATGGTTTAGTGTGGCATCCATGTCTCTCTGACGTGTGTGTGGTGAGGTCAGAAACGTGAACTATGGCGATGTTTGTGGTGTCACCGCCAGACACCACACTTGCTAGGTGGTAGCTTTAAATCGGCCGCGGTCCATTAGTACATGTCGGACCCGTGGATCGCAGACCGAGCGCCACCACAAGGCAGGTCTCGAGATACGGACTAGCACTCGCCCCAGTTGTACGGACGACGTAGCTAGCGATGCACACTGACGAAGCCTCGCTCATTTGCAGAGCAGATAGTTAGAATAGCCTTCAGCTAAGTCAATGGCTACGACCTAGCAAGGCGCCATTAGTAACATTGCATGTATCTAAAGAGTCTCACTTGTATCGCCACAATCTCCAGATGTACCAAAAGGATGGATTAAAGTTAAGGATTCCAGAAGCTACGTACTTTTCTTTATAGCATTCATTACGTATCCTGTTTCAGACCTCACGCCATCCTGCTTTAGCTTAGCGCGTGCCTTTCGGCTTCCTCTCATTGTTTCTAGGCTGTCTTGTCTAGACACAACATTTTTATTACCAAATACGTCCAAACAAGACCAACGTGATGTTAGCTCAAGAAGGAAAAACAGTGGTAGACATCCATCGGAGAAAGAGGAGTGTGTTTTGGGCACCATGCCTGTCGAAAACCACTCTTGTGGAATGGTGCGCCGATCGCGATTCGGCACAACACATCGGTCGATCTGGGAGGCCAGCCACAGCCATTACGGATAAGTGAGACACACTCCAGCACCCGCCCTACGGTCCTAATCCCTCCCCATGCAATTATCTCGCGTTCGGTCTCTTAAAAAAGGCCTTGAAAGCTCGGCGATTCCTCTCGGGCACGGATGCGCAGCAGGCAGTTGTAGGCTTCTTCACGTGGCGGGACATAGTGTTTTACCAAACTGCTATCTTCAGCCTGATGAGTCAGTGGGATGATTTCCTCAATGCTAAATGAGATTTCGCCTCATTGGAGTACCGATTACGGACTTACAGCCTTCGAACAGAAACATTTTGATCGCCCCTTATACTTCTTGAGGATGAGTGTGCTCTGGAAACTCCCATCTTTTAAGATGAAAACAGCCGCCCCACCTCGACTGGCCCGTTGAATCACCCTATCTTAATCTCATTAGTAATGCGACGATTTGGAATAGTGCGTGAAGCGTTCCTATCAATATCCCGCCATTTGGAAGCTCTGCGGGATTTTATCATCAATGAGTGGCTTTAGCTGGATATGGTATTCCTGAAGAAGCTTGTTAACTCTCTTGTTTCACCGAATAAAGGTCATTATCAAGGCCAGAGGTGGTGTTGCACAGTGTTAACATGATGTCTCCTGGGTGACTGAAGTGCGTAACATCCTGTAGACCACGGATGTGCAACCGGGTTCGAATCCGGCCCGCGGAAGAAATTCCTGGAGAGAGAATGAGACGCTGTAGAATTTTGCAACGGAAGTTTTTAAGACACTACGTAAGTAAAGAAACAATTTTCAGAATGCGTAAAGAAATGTAAACATCTGAAGATTGGAAGAATATAAAATGAATGCACTATCAAAAACGCGTCTTTTGAGGCATAATTTGTTGGTGTGGCGTGTCCAGAAAAGGGTACCATACATATTGGCGAGGTAGTCCATAAACGTTAACGTCACCGACGCTATAGTTTTGACTTCGCGCTATGTGACAAGGCGGCCCGCGAGCTTAAAAAATATGTGAATCAGGCCCGCGGGTCTTCAAAGGTTGCCCATGGCTGCTGTAGACAGACAGTATAAACCACTCACCAGTTCTCTGATAGTCAACAACAACAACAACCAGTAAGCACCCGTGCCATCCAGAACCACCTCTTCTTCACATTGTATAGAAGTCACCAACTACAACATGGGCCTTTTTTAATCGCACGTTACGGGATACAGAGATTAACCTGGGCATACATACAGCGGCATTGTTCGATCAAAGCACGGAGAAATGTCGTGTGGAGTGATGAGTCACGGTGTACTTTAGCACAAGCCGATGAGTGCCCCGAAAGCCACGCCGGGCTATGCATCTCGCTTGTCTACAGGACACCTTCATCTAGACTGGCAAGACAAAAATTCAAAATATATTGGTACGATCAGCAGCTGGAACACATATACACTTCTAAATTCCTTGGCAGCTCATTAACTAAGAACAAGTGCACTGAAACTGCTCAGAAAGTAGGGACGAGGAACAACATTTTAAAGACACTTGCAGTAAGTGGGGAGCAAATCCTACTGGCCTCAGAACAAGTGGTAAGGCCCTGACCTATCCCACAGTAGAGTACAAACACCCACTTTGGACTAGATCTGCCCATATGGGAAAAGAGTATGTCATCCTGAAGGAAACATGACGCTTAACAAATGGCTGTATAGAACAGTAGATTTCTGTTCTCCATGTACTCGACGATAAGTAGCACAATACACGAGAAAGTTTTAACAGACCTTCGATGAAAAACATGAAATGTAGCAGAGAGCATGTCCATAGAAATATTAAAATCCAGAAGCAGCTTCGTTAACAGTGTGGGCGCAGAACCTCCTAAACGGTATTCACCACAATCAATTGAGCCAACAGGTAGTCAAGTGATGCGGGAAACCTGAAGGACCTGAACAGACAATGAACAGATGTTGCACCGGTGAAGAACAACCTATTAAGGTGGAGTTTATAGGATGACAGCGACATTGTCTTTGATTGTGGCGAGGTGCACATATTATATTGTGCTATCGGTCCTTACAAGTGCATCCTCGAGGAGCTATGGCTAGGAAATAATACAGACGTCGCCCAATAATACGCCGAAAATCTGAGAAGACATGATAACGGTCAAAGACCATGGCTGAAAAGTCGCCCTACCGCGAAAAAATAGGGTAAGTCACGTGGTGCAGATATTCACGTGTGGATGAGGTATACATGAGATGAACGGTGGACTCTGACACGTCTGTTGCCGTAGTCTTTAAATGTTCAAGATACCAGTATATGTGCATCCTTCTGTTGGATTATAACAAGCCATATGCGACTTATACCTTCAACCACGCAAGCATCACACCTTTGCCCCCGAACTGGATCAGAATGATTTGAACACCTCTTCACGAACGTGAGGGTCGCTGTGTGGTCCGCAGTTTCACCTGACCTCAATCATATTGAGTGAATAGGGAACGCCATCGAGCGAAATATACGTGCCTTGGACCCAGTGACGACATGCCTCAGTGAGTTTTTGCTGGCGATTGACTTCTCATGGATCAGGGTAGTTCTCCAGAGCATTCTATTTTTCGTGTTTTTCCAACCACGAATCGTCACCGCAGCGAGATAATACACGTTACTAGGAAGGTACGCCTAATTCGGCTGTTCACGTGTATACTTGTGTAGCTAAGTTCACAATTATATTCATTTATACCTCCATTAAATGGTAAGTGAACCTACACTGGCCTCAGAACGTTTACTATCCAGCATTGTTTTCCACTTATTCCTGCCAATGTACATATTTTAGTACTGACGGGGAAAAAGTATGGGGTAGTTTCAGCACCATGTAATGATGAAAAATTATTTTTTTGTCAAGTCTTTCTGTGCATTTCAAACAAAATCACAACAGACTATTGTCAATACATTTGTAATTCTTAAATTATCACCTTTCCGGTTACTTTTGGAGCACCACGTATTATCGATACTTCATTGTGTGTTTGAATTAAATTTAAAACCATGAATCGGCAAACATGTAGAGTAAAATGTGTTTTTCTTTTTTTTTTCAAAATGTGTGAAAGCTGCACCTAAAAGTGCGCATGTGAATGTGAGCAGTCCTCATACGAGGCGCGAACGCGAGGTAAAACGTAATTTGCAACGTAGCTTGGTGAACGTTCGGAAATGATTTCACGGGACGTCATGCAAATCCTCTCCGTTCTACAGCGACAGTTTTCTGCTACATCTGGTGCACCAACCACACAAATTTTGTTTCCGAACCGTCACTAGATTCCACAGCCCTTAATATCCTGAAAATAGAGCTTTAAAATAATCCATTCCCTCCTACACAAAATGTCTCTTTCGACAGATCTGAGGAGACAAAGTCACGAACATGTGTAAGAAGTTGTTCGACCAGGAATCGAAACAGATCCTTCACTTTGGAAAGCAGTAAGCCATATTCACGCATCATCAATGTTCTCAAAGTTCATATATGTATCTTGTTTCCCGACATACCTCGCAAGCAGGCCTACTTAATCAGTAGCGATAGACACTGCCGGTAGTTGAATAAACGTTTTGGAAAAGTTTACGATTTCATCCATACCTTTGCTCTTGAAAGCATTGTTCGCCCTATTACTACCGATGTACTATTTGTTGATAATTAATTATAAGAAACTGTACTAAAAGGATTCAACTTTGATGTATCTTTAATGCATCAGTGCAGTAAAACAGCGTGTTTTTATTTTTTTTTTTCAAAATGTGTGAAAGCTGCACCTAAAAGTGCGCATGTGAATGTGAGCAGTCCTCATACGAGGCGCGAACGGGAGGTAAAACGTAATTTGCAACGTAGCTTGGTGAACGCTCTAATACGAAAAGTACTAGACACGGTGCTTTATTGCAAAAATCGTTTTCCTAATTTGCAAACATGTATCGCGTTGGCTCACATTTCCCAGAACAGTGAGAAAATATAGCATGATATCTTCTGCCCTTTACGCTCAGGAATGCTCTGCAACATCGATTTCAAATAAATATTAATAATTATACCCGCTATCACCTCCCCTCCCCCCCCCCCCATGAACCATGGACCTTGCCGTTGGTGGGGAGGCTTGCGTGCCTCAGCGATACATATAGCCGTACCGTAGGTACAACCACAACGGAGGGGTATCTGTTGAGAGGCCAGACAAACGTGTGGTTCCTGAAGAGGGGCAGCAGCCTTTTCAGTAGTTGCAAGGGCTACAGTCTGGATGATTGACTGATCTGGCCTTGTAACAATAACCAAAACGGCCTTGCTGTGCTGGTACTGCGAACGGCTGAAAGCAAGGGGAAACTACGGCCGTAATTTTTCCCGAGGGCATGCAGCTTTACTGTATGATTAAATGATGATGGCGTCCTCTTGGGTAAAATATTCCGGAGGTAAAATAGTCCCCCATTCGGATCTCCGGGCGGGGACTACTCAAGAGGATGTCGTTATCAGGAGAAAGAAAACTGGCGTTCTACGGATCGGAGCGTGGAATGTCAGATCCCTTAATCGGGCAGGTAGGTTAGAAAATTTAAAAAGGGAAATGGATAGGTTAAAGTTAGATATTGTGGGAATTAGTGAAGTTCGGTGGCAGGAGGAACAAGGTTATAAACACAAAGTCAAATAGGGGTAATGCAGGAGTAGGTTTAATAATGAATAGGAAAATAGGAATGCGGGTAAGCTACTACAAACAGCATAGTGAACGCATTACTGTGGCCAAGATAGATACGAAGCCCACACCTACTACAGTAGTACAAGTTTATATGCCAACTAGCTCTGCAGATGACGAGGAAATTGAAGAAATGTATGATGAAATAAAAGAAATTATTCAGATAGTGAAGGGAGACGAATATTTAATAGTCATGGGTGACTGGAATTCGAGTGTAGGAAAAGGGAGAGAAGGAAACGTAGTAGGTGAATATGGATTGGGGCTAAGAAATGAAAGAGGAAGCCGCCTGATAGAATTTTGCACAGAGCACAACTTAATCATAGCTAACACTTGGTTTAAGAATCATGATAGAAGGTTGTATACATGGAAGAACCCTGGAGATACTAAAAGGTATCAGATAGATTATATAATGGTAAGACAGAGATTTAGGAACCAGGTTTTAAATTGTAAGACATTTCCAGGGGCAGATGTGGACTCTGACCACAATCTATTGGTTATGACCTGTAGATTAAAACTGAAGAAACTGCAAAAAGGTGGGAATTTAAGGAGATGGGACCTGGATAAACTGAAAGAACCAGAGGTTGTACAGAGTTTCAGGGAGAGCATAAGGGAACAATTGAAAGGAATGGGGGAAAGAAATACAGTAGAAGAAGAATGGGTAGCTCTGAGGGATGAAGTAGTGAAGGCAGCAGACGATCAAGTAGGTAAAAAGAAGAGGGTTAGTAGAAATCCTTGGGTAACAGAAGAAATATTGAATTTAATTGATGAAAGGAGAAAATATAAAAATTCAGTAAATGAAGCAGGCAAAAACGTCTCAAAAATGAGATTGACAAGAAGTGCAAAATGGCTAAGCAGGGATGGCTAGAGGACAAATGTAAGGATGTAGAGGCTTATCTCACTAGGGGTAAGATAGATACTGCCTACAGGAAAATTAAAGAGACCTTTGGAGATAAGAGAACCACATGTATGAACACCAAGAGCTCAGATGGAAACCCAGTTCTAAGCAAAGAAGGGAAAGCAGAAAGGTGGAAGGAGTATATAGAGAGTCTATACAAGGACGATGCACTTGAGGACAATATTATGGAAATGGAAGAGGATGTAGATGAAGATGAAATGGGAGATACGATACTGCGTGAAGAGTTTGACAGAGCACTGAAGGACCTGAGTCGAAACAAGGCCCCCGGAGTAGACAACATTCCATTGGAACTACTGACGGCCTTGGGAGAGCCAGTCCTGACAAAACTCTACCATCTGGTGAGCAAGATATATGAAACAGGCGAAATACCCTCAGACTTCAAGAAGAATATAATAATTCCAATCCCAAAGAAAGCAGGTGTTGACAGATGTGAAAATTACCGAACAATCAGTTTAATATGCCACAGCTGCAAAGTACTAACACGAATTCTTCACAGACGAATGGAAAAACTAGTAGAAGCCAACCTCGGGGAAGATCAGTTTGGATTCCGTAGAAATACTGGAACACATGAGGCAATACTGACCTTACGACTTATCTTAGAAGAAAGATTAAGGAAAGGCAAACCTACGTTTCTAGCATTTGTAGACCTAGAGAAAGCTTTTGACAATGTTGACTGGAATACTCTCTTTCAAATTCTAAAGGTGGCAGGGGTAAAATACAGGGAGCGAAAGGCTATTTACAACTTGTACAGAAACCAGATGGCAGTTATAAGAGTTGAGGGACATGAAAGGGAAGCAGTGGTTGGGAAGGGAGTAAGACAGGGTTGTAGCCTCTCCCCGATGTTATTCAATCTCTATATTGAGCAAGCAGTAAAGGAAACAAAAGAAAAATTTGGAGTAGGTATTAAAATCCATGGAGAAGAAATAAAAACTTTGAGGTTCGCCGATGACATTGTAATTCTGTCAGAGACAGCAAAGGACTTGGAAGAGCAGTTGAACGGAATGGATGTTGTCTTGAAGGGAGGATATAAGATGAACATCAACAAAAGCAAAACGAGGATAATGGAATGTAGTCGAGTTAAGTCGGGTGATGCTGAGGGTATTAGATTAGGAAATGAGACACTTAAAGTAGTAAAGGAGTTTTGCTATTTGGGGAGCAAAATAACTGATGATGGACGAAGTAGAGAGGATATAAAATGTAGACTGGCAATGGCAAGGAAAGCGTTTCTGAAGAAGAGAAATTTGTTAACATCGAGTATAGATTTAAGTGTCAGGAAGTTATTTCTGAAAGTATTTGTATGGAGTGTAGCCATGTATGGAAGTGAAACATGGATGGTAAATAGTTTGGACAAGAAGAGAATAGAAGCTTTTGAAATGTGGTGCTACAGAAGAATGCTGAAGATTAGATGGGTAGATCACATAACTAATGAGGAAGTATTGAATAGGATTGGGGAGAAGAGAAGTTTGTGGCACAACTTGACCAGAAGAAGGGATCGGTTGGTAGGACATGTTCTGAGGCATCAAGGGATCACCAATTTAGTATTGGAGGGCAGTGTGGAGGGTAAAAATCATAGGGGGAGACCAAGAGATGAATACACTAAGCAGATTCAGAAGGATGTAGGTTGCAGTAGGTACTGGGAGATGAAGAAGCTTGCACAGGATAGAGTAGCATGGAGAGCTGCATCAAACCAGTCTCAGGACTGAAGACCACAACAACAACAACAACAACAACAACAACCCGCTATCAAGCTGAATTATTCGCAAACGTGATACCTAAGAACTTTTGGACCTCTGGTTTTGCAAGAAGGGCATAAAAAGCAAATACAGCAATGGTTCATGCCATTGTGCAGACTGTTCCGGCTATTCATTCGTAGGTGAGAGACTGTGAAGGCATTACAAACAATCTCGTAGTGACAGTTGGTGGTGCCAAACGTTTTATGCTCGTGGGCCACCAAAACATAACGTAGGCGAACGTATGAGTTGCAGAACGAAGAGCCACATGCCAAAGCAACCCGTGAGTGCGTCACTTACAATAACAATGAATGGGAGCATTTGGGACGGTAAGGCATATACGAGCTTACGAAAGCTTACATTTTAACTGAAAGATCACACTTTAGCTGCCAGTCTAAAAAAAATCGGATGAAAATATGTCAGGACCTTACTTAGACCTATACAGATGGTAATCACTCTTCTCATTAGAGATACTGTAGGTACATTGCTGCACAGCTTTTATAGTTTTCATTGTTGCTGCTTTGTTGCAGAGAAACGTCTTAGCCTCACGCTGCACATTTATAGTGTTATATTTTCAAATGTTTGACAGCCGGCCGAAGTGGCCGTGCGGTTAAAGGCGCTGCAGTCTGGAACCGCAAGACCGCTACGGTCGCAGGTTCGAATCCTGCCTCGGGCATGGATGTTTGTGATGTCCTTAGGTTAGTTAGGTTTAACTAGTTCTAAGTTCTAGGGGACTAATGACCTCAGCAGTTGAGTCCCATAGTGCTCAGAGCCATAATGTTTGACAAGAACTGGGAAGAAAATAAATGTTGAATTTACATTAGAAACCAGCTCAGAATTCCTTCTAGACTTATCTAGTAAATGACGAATAATGTAAATAAGGCTGGCTGGACTGGCACTTTGCACCAGAAAGACAATAGACTGTGTCACGTTCATTGGTAAAATAGTTTCGCGTTAATTGTTGAAATAAAATCGATGATTAAATAGCTTTGCATTAATTGTTGAAATAAAATAGACATAAGATGTAGAAACTTAGACCAAACGGGGATTAAACGTTTTCTCGATTGCGAGAAGAGAGAAATAAATAATTACCTTTTTCAATTTAGATGACTATGTTTTACGAAAGTAGCCTGAATTCAATTGGAGCAATTAGAATTTCAGCTTGAAAGTAATGCCTCATCAGACATATAGATCTGTCCACGTAAATACGTGTACAGAAGTATCATTGGCCGCAACACTTTGTCTTGTGTTTCCGCTGTTTTACTCTTCAGGGTTATACTGTGCTGTAGATCTCCGAAGTTCAACACCAAATGTCGCGCAATCAGAATAAATCAAATGAACGAGTACGACCGACTTTCATAATTTACACAAGTGACATTTTTTTTCTTAATCTGTACAAACTTCCAGACAAAAAAAAAAAACTTCCACGCAAAAAGTGGAAACGCTTGTATCAGCCGAAAATGGCAGTATTTCTCCATATAGACTTGCCCTCGCGTGTCAACAAAGAAGGTAGCTGAAGGAGACGCATAAGCTCAAGGCGAGGCATTCCAAGCTGACAGGTGTGTTTATGCAGGCATCACCTTAGGCAAAGGCTGCGTCTCGTGGCGCTCAAAGGACAGCGGCGGAAAAGAAAAACAGCAAGCAACCGCTCCAAAGCGGCGTCATCGCCATATCTGCTGCGCACTCAGCACTCCCCGCCGCCTCCAACTGACACTCGCTGTCCATACAGGTGCGCCCTGTCGCCATTAATTCTGTATCATTGCCCGAAAAACACCTCCGAAATAAAGCTCTTTCTTCCAAACTGCCAAACTGTTATAGCTAATTATTTTTCGATTATAAGGAGGCCTTTATGTGTGCGGAATCATTTCATTTAACTCAAAAATGGCTCTGAGCACTATGGGACTTAACGTCTGAGGTCATCAGTCCCCTAGAACTTAGAACTACTTAAACCTAACTAACCTAAAGACATCACACACATCCATGCCCGACGCAGGATTTGAACCTGTGACCGTAGCAGTCTGAAACGCTTAGAACCTCTTGGCACCGCGGCCGGCTCATTTAACTGATATCATTGTTAGACCTACGCTCATAATCTTATTAATACCATAATATGGAGAATACTGCAGATTTCTTGCAGCGAATTTTTACCCAAATTATGCAGCTCTGATACGTTATAGGATAGATTTACTCTTTTTTTCTCTAAGAAAACTGATGAATTATCAGTGAGACACTAAAGAAAAGCGTAACAGATTTGGTCATTGCTACCATATAAAATAATAGGGTGTAATATATGGATAGATAAGTCTAGCCAAACTATTACTCTTTTTTTTCGAAAACGTTCCACAGGACTACATCCAGCATCCCTACGATCGTCTCCATGGGAGAATAGCAGCCTGCATTGCTGCGAAAGGTGGATATACACTGCACTAGTGCCGACACTGTGCATGCTCTGTTGCCTGTGTTTATGTGCCTGTGGTTCTGTCAGTGTGATCATGTGATGTATCTGACCCCAGGAATGTGTCAATAAAGTTTCCCCTTCCGGGGAAAATGAATTCACGGTGTTCTTATTTCAATTTCCAGGAGTGTACTTACCGACGTAACATTCTGTATTGTAATTATATTAATCTCCCGGTATTATGTTACCTTGTAGACCATTTGATACGTATTCCTAAATGATGTCGCCGAATAGTCACTCTGAGTTCTATAATACAAAAAGAGAATACAAAGGAAAGCCTGCCTCGAAAAATGAGGCGTCACAGGCCTAAAGACGACCTAAAAAATCTGTAACTCTTGCTAAGACTAGATATAATGTATATCACAGAATTCGTCTGAGATCACATTCTATCAAATGTGCTCAGCATAGTATCAGGCTATGGTGCTGGACAGACTTGTAAGTACATTGTGTGTTCATAAATCGTTGAACACACATTGCCGATCGTTTCAAGGATATAAGTAATGCCGTATGGATCTCAATTTGCTATTACTACTATTTTCAATCTTTGGAGAAAGCATTACACTGTCTGAAACACTGAATTTGTAATTCTTTTCCATTCTTGCTGAAGCTCAGTGAATACTGTAGCAGTTTTGCAGGGCGGTAGGATTCAGACTGGCTTTCGACAGGTCATCTCATCACATCTGCCACAATAATCTGGTTCATTCTTTCTAGACTACGGAATTATGTTGTTGAGCAGCAAAATGTCCGATTTCTAACTTCTGCCGTAGTATGAGAAGTTCACCAGTGTATCAACTACTGCTGTGTACCCACCTGCATTGATTTTGCTATTGAAGAAAATCAGGAGCTATTGCCCCATACCATGACACCAACGCCATGGATCTCCTTACCGAAAGAATTGGCGTGGTTATTACGAGTCGTATTCAGGTGGAGTGGTGCTCCAATCCCTAGCCAGATATTTAGGTTATCTTCGGTTCTATTGAATCACGTAAGGTGAATGTAGGGGTTACTCCTTTGAAAAGGATGCAGACTGTTTCCCGCCCCATCCTCGTCCGTTCATAGTTTGCGCTCCATCTCTACTGACGTCGTCATGGATGGGACGTCAAATCTTACTGCACTTTTGCACTCTTTTCCAGTGTTATCATAACACGATCAGACAATAGCCGTTCCGAAGTCATTATCCAGATCCACATGCACTCATCTGTGTGTCATCTGATATAACGTAATCTAGCACTCTATAAAACATTTTCCACTGCTCAACAGACCAACGACGACGTTGTTTGCAACGTCGCACATTTTTGTTTCCTCGGGTGGCAAGGTGACCATGAAAACGCATCCCTGTCAACTCTTGGCTGATTGTACCGTTGTTTACCTACATACTTGAACTACCACAAAAGACTCCTGCATCTATATGTAAAACTTGGTTCGTATAGTACAGAGTGCAGCCATCCATATTACTTAACTTACGTCCAAGAGAGATATGAGTGAATTTAGTGCTTGTCTGAAGTTCCTATTTTCCAATAATACCTTGGGCCATTTAGCTCATGTGAAATCCTTCCTGATGGAATGTGCGGCGTTTTAGGCCCCTATAATCCTGCTTTATTCGAACTCATTCAGTTCTCTCCGCTGACTCTTTATAACAGACAATAGGCTGCGTAGATGATGATGTTGCATTGTACTCCTATGTGCATAGCATGACGCTATATTGGGGTTTCAGTGATACGTCCGGGGAGTGTATTTTAGACATTTCACTGCATATTATTGCGTTCTGACGCCTCTGGAACATCTCTGTGGTCATTTCCATCGTTAGCTTTTTCTCAGCTTGGTACAATATTTTTTCTAATATTTATTATGTAGACTAGAAATGTACAATTGTATGAGAAAGGGACAGAAAAGCATCAGGTTTTCCTCTGGACTGTAGCGCGAGGCCTGTGGCTGTGGGCTTTCGTTGTGAGGAAGACGGTGCTGCGATAACGGCCGCTAAAACCGCTAAACGCTGACCGAGGGATGTGAGTAGGCGTCTGTAGTATGCACCTACCGCTGACCTTCCGACCTCGCTAACCGCTTCGGAAACAGCGGTAAAGTCAGACAAGCAAGAAACCAGATTCTGAGCGTACCCACAAAAAACACTACAAGAAGGTACTATTGAATATAACCATACGTTACCTCGCCGGATGAAGTTCCCGGACACTGGTTTCTATCCTAAATTTGTCTCTCAAGCCACCCTCTACAAAGTCTAATGATTTCCTTTTGTAACACCCAGTAGAGCATCACAAAGCCCCAAGGCTTGCAGATCGGCAGATGTGTCATATCTGTGGTGCCCTCAATGTCGGCATGTCCTGGGTCAAAATAATACATCTGCATCTACATCTGCTTGATTACTCTGCAAATCACAGTTAAGTGCCCGCCAGAGGGTTTATCGAACCACGTTGATCGTTTCTCCCTGCGTAGGTCGGCGTCAACAAAATACACTCCTGGAAATTGAAATAAGAACACCGTGAATTCATTGTCCCAGGAAGGGGAAACTTTATTGACACATTCCTGGGGTCAGATACATCACATGATCACACTGACAGAACCACAGGCACATAGACACAGGCAACAGAGCATGCACAATGTCGGCACTAGTACAGTGTATATCCACCTTTCGCAGCAATGCAGGCTGCTTTTCTCCCATGGAGACGATCGTAGAGATGCTGGATGTAGTCCTGTGGAACGGCTTGCCATGCCATTTCCACCTGGCGCCTCAGTTGGACCAGCGTTCGTGCTGGACGTGCAGACCGCGTGAGACGACGCTTCATCCAGTCCCAAACATGCTCAATGGGGGACAGATCCGGAGATCTTGCTGGCCAGGGTAGTTGACTTACACCTTCTAGAGCACATTGGGTGGCACGGGATACATGCGGACGTGCATTGTCCTGTTGGAACAGCAAGTTCCCTTGCCGGTCTAGGAATGGTAGAACGATGGGTTCGATGACGGTTTGGATGTACCGTGCACTATTCAGTGTCCCCTCGACGATCACCAGTGGTGTACGGCCAGTGTAGGAGATCGCTCCCCACACCATGATGCCGGGTGTTGGCCCTGTGTGCCTCGGTCGTATGCAGTCCTGATTGTGGCGCTCACCTGCACGGCGCCAAACACGCATACGACCATCATTGGCACCAAGGCAGAAGCGACTCTCATCGCTGAAGACGACACGTCTCCATTCGTCCCTCCATTCACGCCTGTCGCGACACCACTGGAGGCGGGCTGCACGATGTTGGGGCGTGAGCGGAAGACGGCCTAACGGTGTGCGGGACCGTAGCCCAGCTTCATGGAGACGGTTGTGAATGGTCCTCGCCGATACCCCAGGAGCAACAGTGTCCCTAATTTGCTGGGAAGTGGCGGTGCGGTCCCCTACGGCGCTGCGTAGGATCCTACGGTCTTGGCGTGCATCCGTGCGTCGCTGCGGTCCGGTCCCAGGTCGACGGGCACGTGCACCTTCCGCCGACCACTGGCGACAACATCGATGTACTGTGGAGACCTCACGCCCCACGTGTTGAGCAATTCGGCGGTACGTCCACCCGGCCTCCCGCATGCCCACTATACGCCCTCGCTCAAAGTCCGTCAACTGCACATACGGTTCACGTCCACGCTGTCGCGGCATGCTACCAGTGTTAAAGACTGCAATGGAGCTCCGTATGCCACGGCAAACTGGCTGACACTGACGGCGGCGGTGCACAAATGCTGCGCAGCTAGCGCCATTCGACGGCCAACACCGCGGTTCCTGGTGTGTCCGCTGTGCCGTGCGTGTGATCATTGCTTGTACAGCCCTCTCGCAGTGTCCGGAGCAAGTATGGTGGGTCTGACACACCGGTGTCAATGTGTTCTTTTTTCCATTTCCAGGAGTGTATTTCCACATTCAGAGAAGAAAGTTGGTGATTGAAATTTCGTGACAAGGTCCCACCGCAACGAAAAACGCCTTTCTTTTAATGATTTCCAACCCAAATCCTGTATCATGTCTGTGACACTCTCTCCCCTATTTCTAGATAACAGAAAACGCGCTGCCCTTCTTTGAACTTTCTTGATGTACTCCGTTAATGTTATTTGGCAAGGGTCCCACACCACACAGTAGAACTCCAAAAGAGGACGGACATGAGTAGTGCAGGCAGTCTCTTTAGTAAATCTGTTGTATCTGCTAAGTGTCCTGCCAATAAAAAGCAGTCTTTGGTTCGCCTTCCCCACAACATTTTCTATGTGTTGCTTACAATTTAAGTTGTTCGCAATTGTACTTCCTATCTATTTAGTTGAATTTGTGGCCTTTAGACTTGATTGATTTATCGTGTAGCCGAAGTTTACTTGTTTCCTTTTAGCAATCATGTTGATGACCTCACATTTTTCATTATTTAGGGGCAATTGCCAATTTTCGCACCATTCAGATACCTTATCTAAATCGTTTTGCAATTGGTTTTAATCATTGGAAACTTTTGACACCAAACTGTCAAACTAATAACCGCGTACGAAGTTACTCGTGGAGTTTTGCTTAGTAGCAACGGTTTAGAATAGGGGCAGCGTTGAACTACACCGTTGATCATTAAAGCTGGAAAACCACGAAGGCAGCATAAATGTCAAATTAGAATTCTTGAGTATGCATGTGATTAGTATTTCAGTGCTACAGCACAAAGTATATAACCAAACATTACTTCACTGGTTTCTCATTTAGAAATCAGATACGAATTGATGTTACTTGTTCAAAATGGTTCAAATGGCTCTGAGCACTATGGGACTTAACTGCTGAGGTCATCAGTCCCCTAGAACGTAGAACTACTTAAACCTAACTAACCTAAGGACATCACACACATCCATGCCCGATGCAGGATTCGAACCTGCGACCGTAGCGGTCACGCGGTTCCAAACTGAAGCGCTTAGAACCGCACGGCCACACCGGCCGGCGATGTTATTTGTAAGAAGATCGTGTTCTGCCTCTTGTACGAAGAAGAAACGTCTTTGTTTTTCGTGGCAGGTTCGTGGCCTATCAAGACGGTGGTTTATCGTTCTACGTTGGTCGGGATCCGGCGACCGTCATTCGAATAGCGAATCGAGAGGCTGAGGGCGGTCTTAACGCTATACATGCTGTCAACTTCCCCAAGCGACTAGCGCCCGAGAAGACGAACAAATTGTCGCTCGGTCGTTCTCTGTTCTACACGGTTTTAGGGTACGTCCATATGTTGAGACAGGACATGGGCTTGTGTATAGTAAGACAAGTATCCACACAGACAGTACGACGACGTCTGGAGTAACTAGAACTGTCAGCGCGGCGATTGTTGTTGCTTCCCTTAATGCGGCAAGAGAGAGATGTTCGCCGCTAGAGGTGCGCCCAGAGACAACAGTGGATACGGGAATGGCACCACGTCGTCTTTTGAGATGTCCCGGTTCTGCGTACAGAATCGTGGTGAACGTATCCATGTGTGGAGACTTCAAGGAGAACGGACATTGTGAGATGGCATTCCTCAAAGTCATAAAGGCCCAGCACCTGGCGTGTTGATACGGGTAGACAATAGGATCATCTGTGGCTCACAGAGCCGGTAATTTGGACAGCAACAGTTACATTCCTGACGTATTAAGACTAGTGACTGTATCTGCGAGATCTCCGTGACGTTACTTTTCAACAAGATAAAGCAAGCCCATCTGTTGCCTGTGCTGCTTTAATCTGTCTATATACAGATGGTGTTAGATTGTTGTTCTGGACAGCATGGTGGTAGTAAGTTGCTATGGGACCAAACTGCTAAGGTGATTGGTCCCTAAACTTACGTACTACTTAACCTAACTTAAATGAACTTACGCTAAGGACAACACACCCACACCCATGCCCGAGGAAGTAATCGAACCTCCGTTGGGGGAAGCCGCGCGAACCGCGGCAAAGTGCCTGAGACCGCTCGGCTACCCCGCGTGGCAGGACAGCGTGCTCTCAGAGATCTCTCAGCCGTTAGAAGGATCGGTTCATGGTTTGCGAGAGCCTGGCACGTCTCCACTCGCCAGGAAGCCTGTAGGCACCTTTGGATCAAATTTCAAACTTCTGTGTCGCAATGGGAGACAATTATGGGGTTTCGAAAAAATGATTCTGTTTATTGTGCAGTATGTATACGCAAAAAGACTTTCATTTGCTGTCCTTCCTTGTGTTGCAATTTTGAGAGCCACCAGAGTAATTTCTAGATTTGTCGGACGTGAGCGTTCTTCTGCATTTGTAAGTGTACTCATGCAGCATCCTCAACCTCTGAATACCTGGGGCGATAAAATGCAAATACTGATAACTGTGTGTAACAGAACCAATGTTTCCAACGTAGGACCTTAATATAATATCATTATCTTCGTAGCACCTTAAAAAAACTATAGTCACGATCTTTGCCCTTCGAGAACAGTCTTCGACGAACTGAGATAATCCGTAACTATTAGTCGAACATTTCCAAGCGTACTCATTTTATCAATTGAAAGTCTACCACTACAAAATTTTTATCCGTTCTCCACGCTGTGTGGTCACAGAACACTTTCACCTTACGCATCTTAAACGATAAAATTCGTCAGGCATATACTGTAGTCTTCTCGTTGGCCTTATGTATTTGATTTTTATTTTTGGTCAGAGGTGCGAAAGTCTGTATTTAGACGACTCATCCGCTCGTCAGTCAGTTGACTCTCAGATTTCCTGCAGTAACGCGTGACAAGTGCCGATATACCCCACCCCAGCAGTCTAAAAAGTTTCGAGACTGGATTAATTAAAAAAAAAGAGAAGAGAAACGAGAATTTGGTGATTTTAATGCTTCAGGTGTTCTTCGTAATCATCCCCCTCCACCACTTCAAAATAACTCACTAACGCACAGAGCGTTCATATGACCATGTGAAGCTGTCAAAAAAATTTTCTTTGGGATGTTGTTCAACTCGCGCGTCACACTGGGCTGAATGTCCGTTATGTCGTCACAGCGTGGACCATTCACGTGACTTTCTACTATATCGTTTTGTGGTAGGTTCGTAATGATAGCAACAAGTCTCGTCACCCTTGATGATTGTTTCCAGAAAAAAAGAACTGTCCACGTTTTTCATTTCAATCAAGACGTGGGCGGCTTGCGTCCACACGTCTCTCTCTCCATTTTTTTTTCCTTTTTCCGTTAGTTACGGTGTGTGGGACGAACTTCGAACACACTTTTCTCTTCTCCAAAGCATTCTGGAGAATGTCTTGAACATTTGATTTAGAAACATTGCTGCATTGCGATTTGTGACACAACAACGTTGACACTACGATCGCGCGTCCACATCTTACCATTGCCTGCTCACAACTGACAGGTGGAATGCGCATCTGTTGTTTACAGCTGTTAATTCAAGCTGCCACCGTAGTTCAAGCGTCCCCCATAGGCTAGAAATAAAATCAGTTTCGGAATTTTTTAAAGGGGTGGTGTATGGTACGTATGAAATTTACAAGTGTCCCTGTCGATAGTGTGGAGCAGTAAGGGGTCACACGCTCTTGATTCTTTTCCCTTGCCGTATTAAGCCCTGAATATTTCCTACCATTTTCCAATCAAATCCTCAGACAATGTGTTAAAAAGTACGCTGACACTTCATAATTTTTTTAAAGTAGTCGTTTTATGTGTGGTGGGTTAGTATTGCAACAGTAACTTACACTAATCAGTAACGCCAGATAAGAATGAAATCAGTGATTTAACAATTGAACAATGACACAGGCACATTTAATAGCTTCAATGGCATTTCTTAAGCTTTCCTTTTTAGAGAGGGAAGGGACACAAGATGCACCAGTGGAAGGAAATAATTATCTGTTAAGATCTAGTGCTCTGGACCAACACCACGCTGGCACCTCATGTAGTCATAGCGTTAATTCCTTATTTTAATCTAGACCTAGTTAAGTGCTGCTTCTTCAGAGAATCGCCCATGGTGTCATTTCACATTAAGAAATGAAGTAAACGATCTACGTAGCACTTTTTATCACATTGAAGTTTTTAGCTCCCTCGGCGATCGTTAGACGAAAATCGTACATGCTCTCATTTACCTGCTAATGCCACCAACAGATGACAGTCAGTTCAAAGAAATAAAAACAAATGCACATCTCTTAACTGAAAATTCTGACGTGGCTGCAGTGGACGCGTGGGCACGGTTATCTCTGTAATTGATCGCGCTGCCTGGCACGGAGGTTAGACGACTAGCTGGGCTGCGTTGACGCTGCACTCTTACAAATGTCATGGAAGTACATCGACCTCGCAATGTCAACAGTGCATCTAGTTATCGCATATCTTTCCTCAGATGCACTCGGCGCGTGTTATTTCTTATGCTTACGTAAGCATGTATTTGTATACGGAAGATAAAAATGGTTCAAATGGCTCTGAGCACTATGGGACTTAACTTCTGAGGTCATCAGTCCCCTAGAAATTAGAACTTACTTAAACCTAACTAACCTAAGGTCATCACACACATCCATGCCCGAGGCAGGATTCGAACCTGCGACCGTAGCGGTCGCGCGGTTCCAGAGTGTAGCGCCTAGAACCGCTCGGCCACCCCGGCCGGCTACGGAAGATATAAATGGCCTTGTAGTTCCGAGCGTTTTCGTCGATTTGGAAGAAGTTAAACGTCATTGGAGACGAAGCTGCATAGATTGGGATTTAATTACAATTACAGTATGTTACGAGAAATGCAAGCCTCATATGTGATGGATTGTGGGTAATACAGGCAACAGTTACACTCAGAAGCCCACACCGTCATTCCAACTGCGATCTGCAGCCGCTGCTCTACCATAGGGTATTATTGTCTCAACTCATTGATTATGAACCTCAACATTTCTCAGAAGAGCCTATGTGAAGTTCCGAAAAGTAGAGGGGGAGGCTGTCCCCGTTACGTACTAAAAACGAAAGTCACAGAACCAGTTTCGAATGGTGATACACTCATTTACGGTCTGGAACCGAGCGACCGCTACGGTCGCAGGTTCGAATCCTGCCTCGGACATGGCTGTTTGTGAAGTCCTTAGGTTAGTTAGGTTTAATTAGTTCTAAGTTCTAGGCGACTGATGAACTCAGAAGTTAAGTCGCATAGTGATCAGAGCCCTTTGAACCATTTTTGAACCACTCATTTACGTCTATTGCATAGTGTATAACATTATATCAACAACTCAAAGGTAACTGCTGTCTTTCGCTACAGCATTAATGCAACGCTCCATGCTGAAGCGTAATTTCTTACAAGGTAGATAATTACTAAAAGAAGTGATTAAAAAATAACAATTCATAATAGTCAAAGGACAAAAAAAAAGATCGAGAAAAGAGCAATGACTTTTTTCGGCATTACTCCAATGTTATTAGTTTGATCACTCTACCACTCTACTAATTGTCGAAATTCAGCTACTTCTCGTGCCCGTTGAGGCAGTCCCAATCTTTTGCCGTGGTCGCTCCATTTTCACAAACATTTTCTCAAAAAGTGTGGGTGCATTGTGATAGTTGTTTGCGTTGTCAGTGGAAGGTAAAGAAAAACCCGAAGAAGGGAAGACTGTCTTGTGAAAAACTAGAGGCTTAGGTTTTTCTCTTTAAGGAACATTTGCGGTGTGGAGGTAGTCTGCAACGAGTAACCTATTAACGGAGAAAAGGGAAACTCACTTTTGTCTACGACAAGGATGTGTAGATGATTCACGATTATCACAGAGAAAAGCTGTCTTAATTATTTTGTTTCATTAAGAGGAAACTATCGGCTCTAGTTGAAGTAAGATGCCTGTACATTAAAACACAAAACAACAAACTAAAGTAAAACCAATCTGTTTTGCTCAAACACTTACAAATGTTTGCGGAAAACTATTTTCCCTCTGGCCCTAGTCCACATTTGAGAGTCAGGGTAGTTCTTTTCTCTGCCTTTTCTCGTCAGGTTCATTTCCTTAGTTTACAATATTACAGCTGTAGAGGAGGAATGTTTGACATGCACGCCTTCTGTCCTTGAATATTTCTTTGGGTTTTCTTGTTTTGTATGTTTATGAGTTGTCCTTCTGACACAAAAATGAGGAACAAGCGCGGATTTCCTCGAAGGCGAATGGGACACCAGCTGAAAATCACACTCAGCTGGTGCGTTTATTAGACTAACGCTCGTTGATTGAGTATGGAATCTCGATCTCAGTGTGGCTCATCACGTTGTCTTATTAGCCACTGCTCTGTACATTACGCCATTCGATCAGTCCACTCACATATCTCCGTATTTAGCTGTGTAATCATCAGTAAAACTTTTATCGTCATAGGCAAACGAAATACCAAAATTCTCAACTGAAAAGTACTGCCGTTGGACATCAATGATCCACGTACGTTTCTGAAGTGAGATGAGTAACTACAAGCAAACAGGACAACAAACCAGAGTCATCAGAACTTCTGAAGCTACCGGATCAATAGATCAGAAAATCCAGAAAATCTTGCAATAATTCCTTAATACCACAGCACACCATCTTATATGAATGAGACTTGCCCTATGTGTTGCCCGCAACTGTGTGGGAGACTCACTGTAGCAGTGAAGGCACGTGATGTGTGCTCGGCATTCTCTAAGATAAAACATGAAATGCATAAAACACTGGTTAAAAAAGCTATAAAACTTCTTCTTTTTAAATTTTGATTGAGTAGTTATTAGTCGAATATCACAGTTATCATCAGAACGAAGTAGGTAAGACATAACTCCATTGTCATCAACAGGTTTCGAGAAGCATGCACACACATAGGGATCCAGATCTCACATTGACTAGAAAGTATTTTCTTCCTGCACTCCCCGATGAGGATAGTACAAGAGCCCACGGTAGAAATATAAAATATTCTACATCAATAGATAGTAAATGAAACGTAATTATTCAGTATGCACACATTGCTATCACTGTGAAGCGAGTGAACATGCAATATCGCTTAGGCTAACTTGGAATTCACAAATAAAGTATCTCATGCATATGGAAAGGCAGAGACATTTAGGAGGGTCACGGTGGGGTACGTACAGCAGCACGCAGGCACGCGACTGGCTGTCTGAAACGCGCTCCACCGCAATACAAGCACACTTACGGGTCTGGAGGCATTTTAAGGCAGTGTGGACTATTTTTGTCCCAACAGCGTGAGTTTTGAAGAACGTCAGAGTAGTGCTGTAGACTAATTTCACTTCTAGGGTTGGCCTCCCTCAACAGCTTCCAAAGTTGCGTGAATGTAAGCCAATATCAACCTGGTATGTGTTAGATATGGTGTATTGACTAGTTTGGAAGCATGAAAGTAAATTGGGTTTCCCTACCAACTCAGGAAGATTATCCACTGTGCAACAAACTTGGAACTAATTGCATCTCTCACACGTTTCTCTAAGAAGCTTACATTTACTTAGCTTTGTACTTCTATATAGTAAGAGTATGCAAAGATTAAGACTCTGAACTCGTTTTCACGAGGAATC
Organism: Schistocerca serialis cubense; assembly: GCF_023864345.2. Taxonomy (NCBI): domain Eukaryota; kingdom Metazoa; phylum Arthropoda; class Insecta; order Orthoptera; family Acrididae; genus Schistocerca; species Schistocerca serialis. The sequence continues at coordinate 312,537,755 of NC_064640.1, forward strand.
TTATTCAAATCTCCATCGGGTTGCATCTAGATTTTTTAAAATGCCGTTTCTCTAATTCCCTACAAGCGAAATCTGGTATGGTTACTTTAAATAAGGCTGCAGCCAAATCGCTCCCGCCTTCTTTTCCAATCCGAGCTGATCCTAAAGCACTACTGAGCTCGACGTCGACAAGACGTTGAACACTAATCTTTCTTCATTCATTTGTACTTCTAGTGGCAGCTTGACAAGCAAGACAATGTACCGGCACTCGTAAATAATAGAATATGTCGCTTCTGTCATTGTTGTTTAAGGCATTAACTCCACAATGGGAAAGCGGAGGACGAAAAATTTGCGCGATCGACATATTTAAATTATCTGCCTAGCCACAAAAGATAAGATTCTCCCAACGAAATTATGAGAAGGATGTACATCGACTCTTTCATTTCTAAGTACCTCATTGTCCAGTATCAGTCACAGAATTTAGAAAGGAGACAGTATTCATCTTTCTGTAAAAGATCTTTACTAAGAGTTACGTGATTACTCACTGTAGGAACGGTTATCTGAACCGAAGTAAGATCACAGTCGTTAAATACAAGAACTATAAAGTGCTGTTCCGCGAGACAAGCGCTCAAACTACGAGAGAAATTTTCCTTTGACATCCATTCCACTGGTGCAATGCATTTTGTAAGATATCCGTATTTATAAGCAAGAGGAAAACAATCGAGATATGTAATCAGTTTTTGCAAGACAAAGAGATAGAATTTTTTTTTAATAAAGGTTTTGCAATAATACTCGTAGGCCGTCTTTATGACTTCACGTCATTTTAGCGGCTTGCGTCAAGCTGTAAGCATCACAATATTATTACCATTACCGCAGCTATGGTTATTCTGGTGAAATTATAAGTCCGGTTTCTGTATAGACTGATAAAAACTATCAGCGAGAGAGTCTCCCCCTGAATCAAGTTGTGGAGAAGTTACATTCATCCACGAGGCAATGGTCCATTGTTGACCGGGACACTCCTGGAACTACGGAAAAATGTATGCAACCCACTTGAAATAAAAAACAGCTAATCACTATCTTACTGATCTTTTGGGGAAAAATAGAGCATTTGATCAAATAATTTCACATTTTTGGCGTATGTCAAAAGGCATCTTTAAATTACTGTTTAATTTAACTTTAACATTAAGCGCATTCATATCAAGATACTGTCGACAGTGAAGTAGCATATGAATACGGCTGCTCTTTGCTGCGGGACGAAATCACTGCTTATTGAATCGCGTTAACTGATATCACTGAGATCGAAAAATGCTGATTACTAGCTAGGAATGTACACGTCATATGGCTAAGACACGCTACAGTTGCGATTCTACGATAAGCTGATCGTTGCTAAAACTATTCGGCACACTTTGGAAAGTCCACATTTTGTAGAAGTTTTCAAATAGTCACACTACTTCCTGAAGATGTTGCTTCAGTTTCGAGCACGAAGCGTCCACACATAAGGTCTTTAATTGTAACACGCCTAAATAAGATTGGTTGGTTGGTTGATCTTTTTGTTTTTTTTTTTTTTTTTTTTGGGGGGGGGGGGGGGGGAGGATGACCAAACAGCGAGGTCATCAGTCCCGTTGGATGATGGGAGTATGGGGAAGGAAATCGGCTGTGCCCTTTCAAAGGAACCATCCCGGCGCTTCAGTAAGAAATCAATCGTTCTCTACTACGCCAGGCATTTCGAAGGACCTATTTGTACTACTAAAGCATTCACAAGTGTTCATTCTGTTGGTCAAAATCAAAGAAAGTAATAGCACTACAACTTTAGGGAGCGTGAACAAGCAATACGTCATTAGAGAAGACGTTACGTAATACCTTACTAACACAATTTATGGCTTAAACCATGTGAAATAATCATTCCTCGGAAACTAAGTAACAAACTAGGAACTTCTTAGCAGCCTATAGCTAACTGCCGCACCAGTAGTCAAATCCAGTGCCTTCCCTTTCACGAACAATTCTCTTAGCGACTGTGCTATCAGGCATCACCCACAGCCACATCCACATTTTCCATTCTGTCAGTACCTCTATCCGACTTTCCAAACTCCTCAGAAACTCTCCTAATACTTCACTGGGGTAGCACTGTCGGAGGAAGAGGTATCGCAGAGGTTTGGCAAGCATGCTTGTTTTGAGACTAAATCTTTCATTCTGGAGTGCAGTGTGTTTTGAAATTTCCTAGCATATTAAAATTGGGAAACAGGAATCTTCCTTTCGGTTCAAATGGCTCTGAGCACTATGGGACTTAACATCTTAAGTCATCAGTCCACTAGAACTTAGAACTACTTAAACCTAACTAACCTAAGGACATCACACACATCCATGCCCGAAGCAGGATTCGAACCTGCGACCGTAGCGGTCGCGCGGTTCCAGACTGAAGCGCCTAGAACCGATCGGCCACTCCGGCCGGCCTTCCTTCCGGAACAATGGTCTTACGGTATGAGCTATCCAGGTACGACTGAGGGATGCTGCTAGTATTAAACCAGTAAGGGTGGGTCGTGGAGTCGTGCCCAGCGTGAAGTTTCTAAGCATACTATAACGCAACGTTCACCTCTGTCCATTCCTTATCTAACGTACGTGAAATATGGCAAGGACACATTACAGTTCAGATTGCAAGATAAGCTGATTGCTGATTCGTGTGACGTGTGCCAAGGTTGCGCCCAGCTCACGATAAGGTGCCTTACAGGTGAAAATGACTCAGCACATCGTTACGCTGTTAAGGAGTTACATTTTCATTATTATTAGTAGCAGTGAATTTGTCATTATCATTATTATTGTGTTCTAGCAGAGATTTTACATGCCGTACTGTTTCACCTTACACAATTCGCTTACGTTGACTAGCTTTTCATGGCTTTACTTACTGCATAAGCTAATCATGTCTTTACGAATGTAGACCCTATATAGAGCCGAGGTACAGTACTGCCATCATCCCCGCTTTTAATGTGCCGCAATAGTGTATCTACGATTTTTATAATAACAACAATAAAATATATCGGGCGATCAAAGAGTTTCCATTCGAAGGACGTACCGTCCAGAGTAGGTATTGTGTCGTCTGCATAAATGGCAATTTCGACTCGTGGAATTGCAGGCAGGTCTGAGGTATAGATGGTGTATAACACAGGTCCAAGGACGGATCCCTATGGTACGCCGGCCTTGATTTGTTTTGCAGCAGAGGTCGCATCTTCAACTCTGACAGCGAAGGTACGATCTTCTAGGTAGGAGGCAATGAGCTTCACGTACTTGATTGGGAAGCCGAATCGGCGAAGCTTCCAGATGAGTGCCAGACACTGTCAAAAGCTTTAGTAACAAAAAAAATGGTTCAAATGGCTCTGAGCACTATGGGACTCAACTGCTGTGGTCATTAGTCCCCTAGAACTTAGAAGAGTCTGTCATAAATTGCACGGTACCAACTGGTTCTTTCATCACAACGCTTTCGTACTCGTATATCGGTGATTAAATTTTACTCTCTACTTAGTCACTGATGGCTTCAAAACTCTTAATGACCCTCCGTACGAAACTGATTTCACTCTGTGTGATTTTCACTAGTTCCCACTAGGGAAAACCAGTCTGAAAGTACATTAAGTATGCCAGCGTCCATGAGGCAATGAATGATCCTCACTTGATGAATGGTTTCGTGGGATAAAAGATGCACCGTGCTAAAATTCTTTTGAAAAAGTGGAACAAATTGGATTGTAATGCAAAACTTTCATAAAGCCATTTGTCCGCCATTTAATGCACAGAAGTGTACGAAAAAAATTCCTGCATCTACAGTTTTGCGAAAGCGATTGATTATGTGACAGTATTTTTCCGAGTCATGCTTGAATGGTAATGAAGAAATGTTAAACTAGACAATGACTACATTAAAGTTAATACCAAAACCTCTCTAGATTTGATACCACACTTAGCACTCCGTCTTCAGGCCACGAGTGGCCTACCGGGACCATCCGACCGCCGTGTCATCCTCAGTGGAGGATGCGGATAGGAGGGACGTGGGGTCAGCACACCGCCCTCTCGGTCGTTATGATGGTGTTCTTGACCGAAGCCGCTACTATTCGGTCGAGTAGCTCCTCAATTGGCATCGCGAGGCTGAGTGCACCCCGAAAAAGGGCAACAGCGCATGGCGGCCTGGATGGTCACCCATCCAAGTGCCGACCACGCCCGACAGCGCTTAACTTCGGTGATCTCACGGGAACCGGTGTATCCACTGCGGCAAGGCCGTTTCCTTGATACCACACTTAGACAATAAGAAATGATGCTACTGTAAAAAGATGCATACCACACTGGCACCAAAACTAGTTGACAGAGAGAAGACCAAAATACTGAATTTGGTCTTCCGAAATTGTTTCACCGCTGAAGACCATAACGGTTCCTCCTTACCATCATTACACGAATGCTGAAATGACAGTTATTGCGATAAGCGATCGCCGAATAGAAAATCGACTAAAATGCTCAACAGCAGAAGGGTAACTGGGTCGTTTGACATATCTGTTAAGTTCCATAAAGATCATGCGAAAGAACTTGTTCCCCTTCTAGCAGAAGTTTATCGTCGGCCACTGGAGAAAAGGACATCTGGTGATTGGAAAAAGTCGTAGGCCATACTCGTTTGAGATGTTCAAAACACAGCTCACACTGTTCGTGAAATCCAGAGTGTAGTAGACAGAGACGCTCCCACGTTGACACCGTTTTCCTTGATTTCCGGAGGGCCCTCGATACCGTCCCACACTGAACAAAATACGAGCTTACCGAGTATCGGAGGACATCCTTGTAGGCAGAACTGAAAACATCGGTCTTAACGGATTGGGCTTTGAGCACTATGGGACTTAACATCTGAGGTCATCAGTCCCCTAGAACTTAGAACTACTTAAACCTAATGAACATAAGGACATCACACACATCCATGCCCGAGGCAGGATTCGAACCTGCGACCGTAGCAGTCTCGCCGTTCCGGACTGAAGCGCCTAGAACCGCTCGGCCACCGCGGCCGGCGGTCTTAACGAAGTAACGTGGACAAATGTAAAGGCAATTTCCAGAGTAACCCCAAAAGAATTTTATGCGGCCACTACTATTTACAGTTTATGTTAATGATTTAGTGGATAACGTTGGAGGTTCCGTGAGGCTATTCCCCGTCGATGCTGTTGTATATAGGAAGGATGAGAAGCAGGAAGACTGAAGCAAAATGCAGAAAGGCACGCAGAGGATCGATGATTGGCGCAGGAACTGTCAGTCGACCCTGAACCTAGATAAATGTAACGTACTGCGCACAAAGAAACGAAGAGATCCACTATTGTTGGATTTCGCTCTTACCGACAAGTCACTAGAAACAGTAATTTCCCGTCAAATACCTAGAAATAACTATCTACTGTGACCTAAAGTACAATGATCACTTAAACTAGGCAAATTAGGTTCCAGATTAAGATTCATTGGGAGAATCGTAAGGAAATGTAATTCATCCAAGAAAAAAGTGTCTTACAAACCACTCGTTCCACCGATTCTCGAGTACTGTTCATCAGTCTGGGCCCCTTACCAAGCTGGTTTAATTGAGAAAATAGAAAAAATTCAACGAATAGCGGCGCGTTTCTTCGCGGTATCGTTTACTCGGCGGGAGAGTGTTGCGGAGATACTCAGCAAACTCCAGTGGCAGACACTGCCAGAAAGGCGTTGTGCTTCACAGAGAGGTTTACTGTTGAAGTTTCCAGAGCTTAAGGTCGAAGAGTCGGGCAGCATTTTACTTACTACAGAAAAGCGATACGAACAGTCATTTTAAGCGCACACCATTCGCGAATGGAACAGGAAAGAAGGGAACACATAGCAATACCAAAAATGCCGCCACACACCATAATGTGGTTTGCGGTGTGTAGATGTGGATGGAGTTATAATGATATTTTATGTATGTACACAGAATAGATGGCAGTGGCGACCTAGAATCGAGAAAATTTAGGGATAATAATAGTATGCTGTTCGGCAGTTGTTCAGAGGGTTTCTGCAACTTAGAGCCGATACTGAAACGACCCACTATTTTTTTCTCCAAATGCTTTTTATGCAATCACAAACAGGAAAAACAGCTTTCATGCTTTCCTTGGCTTTACACTCGTTCACAGTATTTCTTAATCTACATCTACATGATTACTCTGCAATTCACATTTAAGTGCTTGGCAGAGGGTTCATCGAACCACAATCATACTATCTCTCTACCATTCCACTACCGAACAGCGCGAGAGAAAAACGAACACCTAAACCTTTCTGTTCGAGCTCTGATTTCTCTTATTTTATTTTGATGATCATTCCTACCTATGTAGGTAGGGCTCAACAAAATATTTTCGCGTTCGGAAGAGAAAGTTAGTGACTGAAATTTCGTAAATAGATCTCGCCGCGACGAAAAGCGTCTTTGCTTTAATGACTTCCATCCCAACCCGCGTATCATATCTGCCACACTCTCTCCCCTGTTACGTGATAGTACAAAACGAGCTGCCCTTTTTTGCACCCTTTCGATGTCCTCCGTCAATCCCACCTGGTAAGGATCCCACACAGCGCAGCAATATTCTAACACAGGACGAACGAGTGTAGTGTAAGCTGTCTCTTTAGTGGACTTGTTGCATCTTCTAAGTGTCCTGCCAATGAAACGCAACCTTTGGCTCGCCTTCCCCACAATATTATCTATGCGGTCTTTCCAACTGAAGTTCTTCGTAATTTTAACACCCAGGTACTTAGTTGAATTGACAACCTTGAGAATTGTACTATTTATCGAGTAATCGAATTCCAACGGATTTCTTTTGGAACTCATGTGGATCACCTCACACTTTTCGTTATTTAGCGTCAACACCACACATACACACCACACCACACCACACTGCCACACCATATAGCAATCTTTTCTAAATCGCTTTGCAACTGATACTGGTCTTCGGATGACCTTACTAGACGGTAAATTACAGAATCATCTGCGAACAACCTAAGAGAACTGCTCAGATTGTCACCCAGGTCATTTATATGGATCAAAAACACCAGAGGTCCCAGGACGGTTCCCTGGGGAACACCTGATATCACTTCAGGTTTACTCGATGATATACCGTCTATTACTACGAACTGCGACCTTCCTGACAGGAAATCACGAATCCAGTCGCAAAACTGAGACGATACCCCGTAGGCCCGCAGCTTGATTAGAAGTCGCTTGTGAGGAACGGTGTCAAAAGCTTTCCGGAAATCTAGACATACGGAATCAACTTGAGATCCCCTGTCGATAGCGGCCATTACTTCGTGCGAATAAAGAGCTTAGAGATAAATTCGTGAAATTAGACAGTATACAATAAACACAAATGTCGAAATCATAACTTTTATGCTCATTCCAGCACACATTGTGCATGTTTATTTATCGACAAATGTCGTACAGTTGGATTAATCAGATGATTCTGAATATACGTCTCTCTTCATCTGAGTATTATTTTGAACATAGTTTCCAATTACTGGGTCTTGGAAATGCAAGCCACAGCAGAGTTAGAAATTATTTAGGTTCTCTGCGGTGACGGAAAGTTGTCATGTGCGAGCGTATGACTTGGCAGCGACTGCTACAGCGCGGATGCCATGGGCTGAATGCCGATCAGGTGACCTCTCGCCGCATCCGCTGCCGGCATTCTAATGGGCTTAGCGTTACTGCATCCTCCCAGACATTTCCTCTGACCATACGACTGCGAGAGGAGCTCATCTGCACTACTCTGGGTATAACGCGCGCAACACTCACATGTCGCCAAACCGCGTTTCATCTTTGACCGACGAAACTTGTCGACTTCACTAAAGAATGAAATAATTCACGTTAAAAGCGACGGGTGTATCGGTTTTTGATTTTGTAAACACTCGACTCTACATGTACTGACTCAATAGAGATAAATGCTCTTCACCCTTCTGGCTTCATTTTTTACCGTTCAAATGGCAGAACTGAAATACTTGAAACTGAGAACTGAATTAATTTATATTTATCTTTGACATACAGTTGATCATATGTAACGTCAACTTTTGTTTTTATTTTTATTTTTTTAAAGCAGTAGCATCTAAGTTTCTTTTGAAACGCAACGATATGTATTTGAACACTATCTGTTAGGGATGGAAGGAAAAGAGGAAAAGTACACTTGTTCATGTCTGTACTGAAGCGTTTTTTTTTCCTTTTGTTTCTTCTACGTTCCGCTCTCCGCTACAGACCCTCACTAATAAAGGTAGGGACGTATCTACTACCTTTTTGTGGCGGTCTCTGTAAATATGGCTGTTCTTGATATATGTTGAGTTTTGTGTGACTGGTACTACGTAGCACACACAGCTTGAACTATAGGACATCAAACCATTTTTTTTTTTTAAATAGTTGAACAGCCCGGGTTAAAAAGTGGGTGCAGTCGTTTGGCTGAGCCCGGGTTAAAAAGTGGGTGCAGTCCTTTGGCTGTTGCCTGTTACTGTTCTCTAAAACTTAAACATTTATATTATTTTGGTGTTTAGCAGTAAAGTCTGTCGAACAGGTCACCACAATTTTTTTTTATGCTGGTACACACTGTCAAATCTGTATGCTGTTCATTAATGAAAAAGCAGTCTTTGTGTAGGAAGCATGCATACTCCTACATAGTAACTGAAACAGAAAACTTAAAGCACAACAAAGTTGACCAAGAACAACAAAGGCAAAAGTGTTTGAAAAAAATTTAATTTTCCAGTACGATCTGGAACTGACTTGTATTAAATTAGGGAAATATCCGGATACGTTAACCATGAAGAATGAAATACTTTTCGAAATACGTCTTTCGAGACTATGTGAATCGGTTTCAATGTTTCGGCCAATTCTTTGACAACTCATTTTGCAGTCGCGTGTTAATAATGTAGTTCCACGCACTCATTTTCCTTTAACTGACTTTAGAACCTTTAATTTCCCGGTTTTGATACCATTTACCGTGTTTCTCTGTAATACTTTTATGAATATGACGGCATCGTTCGAGAAAGTTGCGTGATAATGCTGCTACGTCACGTCTGATGCGGACATTACGCTCGCTTGCGCCACACTTGACGTCACCCCCGCTGGTGCTGAGAGCCTCCTTACAGAAGATAGCCGATTGTTCCCCTTTTTATGTTCACACCCCGTGGTAGTGCTGTTTTGAGGCATAGGAAACGTGTAGGACGTTGCTAGTCAACGGCTAGGACGTTGTTAGCTTGCTGCCTTATCAATTCTACTTCGCTTCCAGCTGTTGTGGAGTACCAACATCGTATATGCATCAAGTTGCAGCGTGCGCTAATTATTCCTTAGGTAAAGCAAGTACTCACAATCTTGAAGTCTCCATAGTGTGAGCAACAATAAGCGGAGCTGGAAGAAGGGATACTGAGCACATGACGTCTATGTCACAACTTGTGCTTTGATATGGAAGCAAATATGGTATAACTTCCAGCTGTATTATACAACTGCACAATCAGCATTTGGGAAACGTCCATATTAGTCGATTGCAGCGCTGTTACTAAAGAGACCTAACGGGAAGAAAAGAAGAAAGGAAATTTAGGGCTTAACAGACGACTATGTCACTAGACACGGAGCAGTTGCTCTGATTTCGGAAGCCTGGCTAAGGAAATCGGCTGTGTAATTTTCAGAGATACAACCCCGGTATCTGCGTCAAAAATTTAGGAAAACCACTGAAAAACCAAATCTGATGGCCGGACGGAGCCGTACGTTGTGGCCGAGCGGTTCTAGGCGCTTCAGTCTCGAACAGCGCGACCGCTACGGTTGCAGGTTCAAATCCTGCCTCGGGCATGGATGTGTGTGGTGTCCTTAGGTTAGTTAGGTTTAGGTAGTTCTAACTTCTAGTGGACTGATGACTTCAGATGTTAAGTCCCACAGTGCTCAGAGCCATTTGAACATTTTTCTGGCCGGACGGGGAACTGAACCGCCATCATCCCGAATGCGCGTCCAGTGTCTTACCACTGCGCCAACTCGCTTGGTGGACCCAGTGGAGATCGCACAACTGTGGCCGGGTTTGAGTCCTGAATGATAACAACAAAAGTTTGCGAGACCACAACAAACAACGAGACAGCGTTCTCTAATACATCACCTAGTGAAGGAACAAAGCCAAGTAAAGCGACCTGGATATTAGTAGTGAGCAGTGGACGCAGAGTTGTTGACCTCCGCCACTGAAACTTTGACCAAACGTGCTAATGGAAATGTCAGTTGTTTATACGAAGACTTTGACGGGGCAAGGAGTGGTATTAATTCGTCTGTAAAAACGCAGATGTGTAACAGTTATAGACCTCAACGTAAAAATTAATCTTCTGATAGTCTGTCAGACAAAAGCAATGATAAGGAATCTAACAAAAAACTGCCAAGTAGAAACAGATCAGTAAGAGCCGGCAAGACATACGGCCATATTTGTGTGTGAAAGAAACGGAAATATTCTAAAAATAAGTCAGATGGCTTTAGTTAGAATGCTACTTTGCGAAAGGAATATTCTAACATCAGGTCATTATAGACTGAAGCAGCGTATTGCTTCAACTAAATGCGGCTCGCAGTTGTTTCCTCGTCTCGTAACAATCAGTCCAATTGTAGTTAACATATGTTTGTTAGAAGCTGGAGGAATACGTCTATTGATACATTAGTCTCATGTAATGAGTATACTGTGCAAAGGACGACTGCCTAAGTAGCTCTTACGTTAAGACCTACCAATCGCTCTGCTGTATGTTTGATTCTTGAGGTGTGCTAAATAGATTACCACTAGTTTATGACGTGTAAAAGAATCTATGCAACAAGGATCATGTCAAAATGCTTACAGTATAAGATCTTCTATAATTTTATGCGAATTTTGAAATACCCTGTCACAGTAACAAATTTTGATTTCTGCAAACACACAAGAAAATGTCGATGGCTAGTAGTGACAGCTTATCTAAAGGACACGCGGTCGAACTTCTTCCATGGTTTTACGGACGACTCCCAAAATTCTTCAAGTTATATTGCTGTTTGTACCTTTTAGCATCCTTCGACATCGCCTGTTGAAAAATTCAAATTAACTTCAGAAGCAGCATTATTTTTCTCTGAGACCATATCATACATGCTCTTACTCAGGGATATACAGACAACCTGGAGCTTAATCGTAAATTGATTTGAGAGCATTCGAAAAGTTATCAGTCTCGTAAACTAGAGCGGACGATCTAATAAATACACCATGAAAGCAATAGAGGGGTATTTTCACACGTGAAGAACAGGACATACCTATTATTACGCGATATGCAGAGCCGTCCTGTAGCTGGTTCATTTGTTTAAGTACATCGGTATGGAGATGATGACAGTTATGTTGCCTTTGTCCGTCAGTAGAAGATCACAATATAGAGATACTCGCGTAGGGATCGAAGCGCTGACCTCCCTGCAGCAGAGATGTTCTTGGACGCTAACACCCGTGTCACAGCACGGCAAGTCTCCCGCCGGATCTCCTCGACAGGGTCTGAGCAGTTTCAGGATTCATTTTTCAGAACGGATTGTGTTCTCGAGATGAGCTCGAATTCGAGACCCTTCTCCAAATCTCCTAGGTTGCACATCGTCCGCCTACTAAGCTTGTCTTCCAATTTTATTTCTTGCGGTAAATGGTCTCTCAAGCCTTGAAGCTTTTCAATTTGACGTTCTGTGTCAGACTGTCTGAGAACGATCAAGAAGTGCTATCTACCCACGTCCAAAAAGTCGAGGCGAAATCTTCAGATGAAGCGCTAATAAATCTCTAGATACGAATTCCAATTCCTGCAGAGTGTGGCAAATCCTCTCGCACCAACGCGTGACGAGCTCGATTGTTAACTATGCTGGCGACTGCAGAGTTTATAAAGTGCGTCTGCCTAGTGAAACTCGGAATAACTCGCAGATCTCGGCATGTTAATAAGAACTTAAAGGCACACAGAACTCAGCTCTTCTTATTCTGAAGTTTACCAGTCTTATTCACTTCTTTCACCATCTTCTCCCAGTACAGATACAGGATGTGTTGCTTGATGCTTTTCCGACGGACTAGTTGCAGAAATGTGTCTCGGGAGAGACTGGCATAAGTAGGAGCTCGAGTCATTGCACAGCATTGTGTTCGTCGCACCTGAAGATGTCGGTCAACTGCGCAGATGACATGTTGTTAGGATTTCATAAAGATTTCCGATGTCTCGCCCGAGAACCATTTCTGCAACTAGTCTGTCGGCAGATCCTCAAGCAGCACATACAATGATTACTATGTCAATTCATAAACCACGGCAGAGGGATTGGGAATGTAATGCAAGACACTGACGGACATTCTCGGGACAAATAACAGCATTTTTCAAATTTCTTCTTTTTAAGGTCATATTCTAGCGATGAAGTTTTGTTTTATCTCCGGCATTCTAACTGCCTACCAGCATGTCCACTTAGAACACTAAAGTACTTTCCTACGGAAGTGTGGTAGAGTTCTCCAACAAGCTTGGTCAAATCAGGGCACCAGTGGTTCCGATTCACTATAGGTTTGTTACGCAGCTGCATGTTACAAGTATGCATAGCAGAGGAGAAATAAGATTAATATTTTATATGCTGTGAGATAAACTGGCGTGCTAATTCTGACACCTTCTTGCGCTTGACCGAGGTGGATGGCGCAGTGAACTCGAATTTGAGAGAACGGTGGCTCTAATCCATCCAGATTTTGGTTGTCCGTAAATTACCTAAATTTTTAAGGCGAATGACGGGATAGTTACTTTCAAAGGGCACAGCGAATTTCCTTCTCCATCTTTTTCCAGTCCAAGCTTGAGCTAAGTCTTGAGCTCGTCGTCGACGCAACGTTAAACCCAAATCTTCTTACATTACTTCCCGCACGATGAGCTTCCACTGGCAAGTTGAGAGAGATAAAAGTAGAGCCCACTAGCAACTTGCAGTAGAAAGATTTATATTTTAATCCTTAACATTAATCGTATACTGACAGCAGTAACCCGTACACAATTGCTGGACAATTGTCATAGAGAAAGCAAACGAAGGAACGAACATTGGGGTTTAGCGTCCCGTCGATCGACTTCTTGGCCATTACAGATGAAGTTTTAGCTCGGACTGACAGCGGTACGGGAGAAGACTTGGCTTTGAGAATGTTGAGCAAACCATCCTCGAATTTTTTGGAGTGAATTTAAGAAAACCACATACAATTTTACCAACGGCCTTGCCGCAGTGGTAACCCCGGTTCCCGTCAGATCACCGAAGATAAGCGCTGTCGGGCTGGGCTAGCACTTGGATGGGTGATCATTTGGTCTGTCGAACGCTGTTGGCAAGCGGGATGCACTCAGCCCTTGTGAGGCAAGCTGAGGAGCTACTTGATTGAGAAGTGGCGGCTCCGGTTTCGGAAACTGACATACGGCCGAGAGAGCAGTGTGCAGACCACATGCCCCTCCATATCCGCATCCGGTGACACCTGTGGGCTGAGGATGACATGGCGGCCGGTCGGTAGCACTGTGTCCGCCAGGGCATGCGGACGAAGTTTACATTTTTTTATATACAATTTCAATTCGTATGTCCGGAACGTAGTTTGAACGTAGCTCCTCTCAAATACAAGTTTAATTTCTTAACAGTGCCATCATGTGGCTAGGAATAGCTGGAAAAACTGCTGAACAGTGGGCCACTTAAATAACGCATGTAAAATAGTATAGTGACTTCTTAAGACACTGCCATGGCAGGTAACAGAAATTTTGAACGAATCGCAACAAAATACACAGTTGTATAGCTCATCTGCATCAGTTGTGGAAGGCAACCATGCTAGGTCAGTCCTCGCGGAGAATTGCTCTGCGCTACAGTTAATTAAAAGTTAGTACTACATGTCTATTAAACCCAATGCCCTTTGCAAACACCCTGGTGGAATGTTATTTCACTTTAACTGTTGCTCTAATTATTGTTTTTTCTGTTTTGGTAAAAAGAATGAGGAAAGAAGTAACTGGACTGCGACTAATCGTAGGCAACACTTAAAAATCATAGAGGTAAGATCTTCCAATTTACATTACTGGACAAAGCAACTGCAATAGACAGTAACTGCGACATTAACTGATACCATAAAAACCAAACAATATGTCAAAAGTTCAGACCTAACAACGTAATAAGTAGTTTATGAATCTTCTATAAACGGAAGTTCCATCGTCTCCGTGCGGTGGTATTAAATCGGAGACGTTTGAAGAGTTTATAAGATATGTAAGACTGTTTCGACTGAAGACAACCCGCCTATGACACGCATGGTTACCAGGTAACAGAGATGAAGCGTTTCCTGCTATGTAGCGACGAAAACGTATGCATTTTGAGTGTTTACGCAGTAGAGTAGCTCTGGCGTTTAAAACTTACCTGAAGTTGCTGTTGAGAGAACCTGCGGTGGGTAACCGTTGTGATCCTCTGCAGCCCTGCATCGTGAGCATTGCTCGTCTAGATTAAATCTCGTAAACGTGACCCTGAACCACCGATGCCTGAGGCATCACTGATCACGGTTGGAGAACCAGTTGTGAGCATGCCAGCTGCCAGTCACGTTGTCGATGTCTGGCTCCTATTCGTTTACACTGATGGGTCCCTTACATGTTATTTCATTATTATGTTCGAGAGAATATTTAAGATTGAAATACCAGATTTGATGGTGTGGTGTGTTTGAATGTGAGTGACGGTCTTGGCTACGGGGAGCACAAGCTGCTATTTGTGAGTGTGCTCTTCCTTCAGAACATTTCTCGTCCCACTTACAACGTGGAATCACTTCTTGTCCGGCACACTGATGCTTTCCCTGCACAGCAGTTGCTGATTCTGCCCTTGTTCCTGCTGGAATAACTAACGTTGGTAGACGGACACGATGTTAGCTAGAAACATTTGCGATAAGGTCAATTGGTAACCGTCTTAGAACTCTTCTAATTAGTCATTATCAATGAATTGTGAACTCTGAGCCAAAGAATGCAGTAGCAAGCACCTCAGAAACATACAAATTAATAAATAATCTAATTTGGCATCTTGAAGTAACTTAGGTCTTGGAGCACGAGCTATAATCACAAAGGAACTGTTTTTGGAAATAATATACTACAACTAGACCGAAGCTTTAATTGTTGATTTCTATCAACAATGTTCCCGTGTGACATACATTTACAGGTTTTATAGAGTTTCTTGCACAGGGTCGCATTTATTCTGTTTTTGGCTGTCAATGAGCATACCAAAATTTCATCCCGTTTCATATTGGCTAGAAACATGTTGCATAAGTTCATTTGACAAATAAACAGTAACCAAAGTAACGTTTGTTCATACCTTCTAAGGGCACGGAAGAAATATAATTTGTTGCAAGCTATTTTCCGTGGCGGACGTAACAAGAGGGAATCAAAGTTTCTTCAGTAATACGATCCGCCAGATACTAAATTATCAGCCAGTATGCAGCAAAATGTTGTGGGCAATTTGCTATGTTCAGAAAAAATGCGAATCAGGTTACAATCGTTTTTATATATAAACAAAATTGTGGACACGGTATCAAGAGTTTTCTTTTTGTTTTTTTAAGCAGTAACTACCAATTATTAAACATGACCTGGTCGCCTATCGTTCCGCGTAGTGCGCTAGTTTGAGAGAGAGTTGTGAGTCGGATTGAATCCATAAACCTGGCAAACAACAGATGGTCTGTGATGCAAACCCGATGCCGGAGTGGCCGAGCGGTTCTTGGCGCTACAGTCTGGAACCGCGCGACCGCTACGGTCGCAGGTTCGAATCCTGCCTCGGGCATGGATGTATGTGATGTCCTTAGGTTAGTTAGGTTTAAGTAGTTCTAAGTTCTAGGGGACTGATGACCACAGCAGTTAAGTCCCATAGTGCTCAGAGCCATTTTTTTTTTGCAAACCCGAGAGCAGTTCCAGACGGCTTTCCCACATCCACCTAGCTTATTTCTTGTTTTTCTGCTTCATACTCACAAGTAAAAAAAAAAAAATTAAAATACACAAAACAACATTTACACGTTGGCGGACATACACTGTCTGATCGAAAGTATCCGGACAGCTATTAGCGGACATTAATATGGGATGAGTCCACTCTTTCCCTTAATGACGGCTTCAACTCTGCTGTGGACACTTTCATTGAGGTGTCTGAATGTCTGTAGACGAATGGTCGCCCATTCTTCCTCAAGAGCCAAGCCAGAGAAATAAGTGATGTTGAACGCTGGAGTCCTTAGTGAAACTGACATTCTAACTCATCCCAAACGTGTTTCATGGGGCTTAAGTCAGGACTCTGTGCAGGTCAGTCCATTTCAGGAATGTTATTATCCACAAACCAGTGCCTCACCGAAGCTGTTTTGCGACAGGGTGCATTCTCATGCTGATACAAACAATCATAGTCTCCGAACTGTTCCTCTACTATACGTGGCACACAATGCTGTAAAATGTGTTAATATACTTCCACTATGGTTCCTTAAGCGAAATCAGGAGATTGCACCCAAGCCACGAAAAACTCTTCCCTACCTAACACCACCTCTCCCGCACTTCACTGTTGGCACTACATATGACGGCAGGTAACGTTATACAGGCATACGCTAAACCCAAACCTTTCCATCGGATTGCAATACGATAAGCGTGATTCACCACTCCAAATCACTCGTTTCCAGTAATCCACTGTCCTGTAGCGTCGTTGTTTGCACCATTTCAAGCGTCGCTTAGCATTGAATACATAAATGTATGGCTTACGAAGAGCTGCTCTGCGATTGTACCATATTCTATCGAATTCCCTGTGCACAATCACTGCGCTCACTTTGGAATTCACAAGTGATTCCTTCCGCTGATTTCATGAGATTTTTTGCAATCAACCTCTGCAATGTTCGACGATCCCTGTTCATCTGTGCACGGGGCCTGCCTGGTCTTGGTTTAGCCGTGAACGTTCCTTCGCGTTTCCACTTCACAGTCACATCACCAACAGTCGAATTGGGCAGTTTTAGAAGGGTTGAGATGTCCCTCAGGTGACATCCAACGACTAGTCCACGTTCGAAGTCACTGAGCTCTCCTGACCCACCTATTCTGCCGTTACTGCTTAAGGCCGGTATTACACTATCAAATTTCTTTGTCAAAGATTTGATCAAAGATGCGATCAAATATTCGTCAAATATATTTGACAAAGATCTTTGACGTGGGGCAAAAAGGAGTATTACACTGTCATCATATTTTTCGTCAAAGTTCAAGATGGCTCACAACAACAACTTGTTATTGACCGCAGCTGTTGCATGTACGACAATTGCACTGTGTGCACATGCAGAAGAGAAGCGGGGGGAAAAAAGGAAACGTACCTGGGTGAAGCCGTGGGTTTTACAACGACGCGACAAAAGCATTCAATTATACTTGTTACGTGAGCTTATAGTGGAGGACGTTAAGTCGTACATCAGTTACTTATGAATGGATGAGCATACATTTCTGAATGTGCTCGGTGAAGTGTATCCTCATATCACAAAGCACAATACTCACCCGATTCCTTGCTACAGGAGAGAGTTAGGTTAGGTTAGGTTAGGTTAGGTTAGGTTAGGTTAGGTCAGGTCTCCAATCTTCTTAATCTATTTTTGTATGCATGGTGGCTCACGTTGTAAAGCGCCTCATCAGCTTCATACAACTCTATTAATTTTGTAGTTATCGGTAACACCAATTGTATTTACCGGCAATATTTATAAAAACACTTCAGATGACAGAACGGTGCAGCGATGCTAGCGCTCCATGTGGTAATATGTCACATTGCAGTGAACAGAAGACAAGCGACTTCTTTGATCAAATCTACAGCGAAGTCGTAGATTTGATCAAATATTTGACGACATTTGACAAAGTTCCCTATTACACCATCAAATTTCTTTGACAAAGATATTTGACAAAGATATTGGACAAAGAAATTTGATAGTGTAATACTGGCCTTAGCTACTGACAGCGCAATACTAAAAATGGTTCAAATGGCTCTGAGCACTATGGGACTCAACTGCTGAGGTCATTAGTCCCCTAGAACTTAGAACTAGTTAAACCTAACTAACCTAAGGACATCACAAACATCCTTGCCCGAGGCAGGATTCGAACCTGCGACCATAGCAGTCTTGCGGTTCCAGACTGCAGCGCCTTTAACCGCACGGCCACTTCGGCCGGCCAGCGCAATACTCCCTGCCTCCTTTTATACCGGTGGGTCCGCCTCTTGTGGCATCCTGTGGTCAATTCCGAATTATTTTGGCGTGTCCGGATCCTTTTCATCAGACAGTATATAACTTAAACGACTTTTTCCTTTACTTTAGTTGAAGATGACGACTTTACGAAAGAAAGTGCGGTGAGATCACAAAAATAAAACTGCATCTATCGTGTGAGCACCGTCCGCAAAGTACTGAAGATCATAGCAAGGTACAGCAATATGCTGTAAACAACGAATAATTATGTTCGAACGCAGTTTTCTAGAGAGTTGGAAATCAAGTTTATAGCTAAAAATCGCTTTTGTCCCATTTCACAGTAGCTGTCAATGAAAACAGTACCATATGAACCATTATACATAGGAACCATTATACAGTGCTCAGATCACTATACAAAGCTTTCCATTGCAAGCGCTGTTGATCACTGCACTGAAGAACAAAAGAATAAATAAGTGTGGTTCATAGAACGTTCTGCGCTCGCTTAACAACTACAGAGTAAAAAAGGCTCATGGATGCAGCAGCTGTGAATCAGCTCCCTGCAATATATGAGGCACTTCTTAAGCTAGTACTACTCTTCGAGCTAGAACACGGAACGTTTTGCTTGTGGTAACTACAATATAACATATATGTAAGGGAGCGCAGTGGTTGTAGCATCGTCGGCAGCGAGACACTAATGAGGTACAGTTATTTTGAGAGCAGGGCCCTTAGCGAGCCCTCCAGCGCTGCCGGCTGTCTGCATCTGTCCCTCCGCACTCGCCATATCTGCCTCCATCCAGAGCACCCTGCGCGGCAACTGGATCACCAGATAACGATTCCCTAGTATACAGGATTACAATCTCGTGACTGCTGTCAGTTAGTGAGACTTGCTAATGCTCGTCTATGTTAACGAGTGTGTACTGCCACGTTTGACATGCTAATGTGGGATATATTTGTAACGACAGCCTCGTATCCTTTGGCCAGAGAGTAATCTGGGTTACTTTCTATGAAACATTTTGTGTGTGTAGGTCCTAAAATTCGAATACAGGGAAGTTCAGGATCTGCTGCCTGTATGTGCCCCTGACTTAGTTGCTGTATGTATAACATACCCACTGCAAAGGTTTGCGACCGAGCGAGATGGCACAACGGTAAATTGTAATCTGCAGGACGGCGGTTTGAAACCCTATCTGCCCATCAAGATTTAGGAATTCCGCGATTTCACGTAATAGCTTCAGGTGAATGTCGGGATGGTTTCTTTGAAAGGGAACGGCCTATCTCCATCCCCCTCCTGACCTCGTCTCTTAAACACTTAATATCTTTCTTCCTTCTTTCCAAAGGCTAGCGATTGTATCCCCAGCCTTTCGTGGAGGCTTTTCCTGCCAGTTGATAAAACGTTCGTGTCTGCAAGTTCTTTGCGTACGTGGTAAATACGAAGTTTTTTCGTTGTACGGATTCCTAGTTGAACTGTAGGTCCCCATTGCAACTGTTGCAAATCCACGGGACGTAACGGAATTACATCTATAATTTTTTCATGCCTAGCAAGACACTGTAATCTTTAAACCAACCTATGGGTTAGTGACTGGTTTATTGAAGAAGAGATGGATTAATGGGAACCAAACTCACACTTCAACGTTCCACTTAATATCTACGGAAATCACTTTAAAAGCAGTCCCAAAGTTATGAAAAGGTTTTTCAGGGACCGCTGCCAGTCACAAAATTTTGTTTACTTTCTTCAATGATTTAATGAAGCAGCATATTTCGAGGCCGAGTAAATATTAATGTTGTTCTTTACTGTCTTGACATGTGCTGTAGTCATGTTGTGGAGAAAGAGAACCTAGTAAGAGGAAATATTCACATCGTCTGGTGATCTGCTGCTCGTATAAAAACTTTAAATAATCACTCACTTAGTTCTTATGAATTGGCTGTCTTCTTGTGGCGTGTTCAGTTACCTCCGTTGCTATAACCACTTGCAAGTTTATGAACAGTGGTTAAAAAGATTCAGGGAGCGATAGCAACGGAGGTAACGGAACACACCACAAAAAGACTGCCATAACACATGAACTAAGTGAGTGATTATTTAAAATTTTTATATGAATAGCAGTTCAAACAAACGAAGTGAATATTCCGTCGTATATGGTTATCCTTCTCTTTCCCCACGGGATGGCCGCAGAACATGCCAAGACAGTAACGAACAACTGTAATATCTATGTGTTCTTCTTTTAAATGTTTTTGTAGTGCCATTTAAACATCAAATGAAGTTTGTACATCGAAATATGTTGCGTCATTAAACCATTAAAGTAAGTCAATAAAATTGGGCGACTGGTAGTGGTCTCTGAAAAACCTTTTCATATTTTTGAGACAGTGACGTTCGATTAACAGAGCTCTCAATAGTTCCAGCGCTTGTTATGCATCCGTTTCGATCTTTTTTGTTTTTTTACTTAAGATTCTACTAGTTTCTTTGCGGCCCTCTGCAGTCTAGAAAATAGGTGTAAACTGATTTAGCTGGTTCCTGCAATCACAACAACGAACAGTACAGAATAAACGTAATACTAAATTTGTACGTTGGTAGTTCCTTTTTTTTTTCCTTATAACGAGCCCATTTTCACTCTGAAGAAATGTACAAGCAGAAGCCTTTTTTATGCCAAAATTAGCATACATATTTCACAGAAAACATAGAGAAACCATGGTCAAGTAATTGTAATTCTCAATGTCACGTAGACCACCTGTGATCTGGAACAAGCTTGAGAATATTCTTACATTCCAAATAATTGTGAATAAAAGTATTTTTACAGCAACCTGTGCCCTCCAGTATCACGACAACTTCCACAAGGCAATACATTTGGTTGTTTCTCGCGAGATTCGGAACAGGTGGAGAATTCGAAAGCAGCGCCACTAGTTTTCTCTCTCCGAATTCAAAGGCGCGGCAGTGAAACGGTGGACCCGTAGCAAAACACTGCGGTTCTCATGTGGAGTGGCTCGAGGCCATCCTAGGCAAGTGCTGGGCGTGGGATTATACGAGTATTTTCACGTCCGAGTAACTGAGCCACCTTCGTCTAGTTCAGCTGTTGACGCGCGAAAAACTAACACGCAGGAACAAGTTTCCCTGCGACGCTGTCACATACGGTGCCGAACCGCGGCATTCCAGGTCAGCGACGGCCAATGACATGAGCAGACAACAGCGTCTCCTCTACACACATCCTCGCGCTGCAGTCCCGTTTGCTGCTAATTCGGACTTGTCAGGAAAGGCCCACCACCCACGTAGCTAGCGCAGCTCCGTCCAATTATATTACGTCCCAAGCCTACGCACATTTCCATCACTACAGTCATTATCTTGTCTCTCTGTAAACATTATAAAAAAGCTGGAAATAACTCTTATTATTTTGATATGTTATTTTCTAAAATAACTAACTATTACTAACTGTTACTGAAACAAAGGCTATTTAAAAGTGGAACTCTGTTATTAGGCTCACTTCAGTATTATTAGCTACAAATAATTCCGATGGCTATTATCTGTCATATGGTCGAAAGTTTTCGAACTTACGACATAAATTTACTGTTGATGGAGCACAACCTCGGAAACCAGTTCTAACCGGTAAATATATCCAAAAGTTATGCTAGCGGAGCTTTACTTTACGTAAACTGTTTTAACTGTCAAGTTGTCTTTGGCGTTCTCATAATGCTAGATTCAATGCAGCAGAGACGAATTCGGGGGGGGGGGGGGGGGGAGAGAAGGGGGGCGTGTTGGGGCTGCAGCTCCCCCCGCCCCCACTCCGCCCCAGACCTACAAATCTCGAAAGAGAAGAAAAAAATTCTTTGCAACATAGCTTTCAGATTTAAAAGTCTCGCCATTGTAGTTAGTATTATAATAGATTAAGAAAACATCCTCGTTTGCTCAATTTTGAGACGGCACGGTGATACAAAATTGCTATGTGCTCCGCCCCTCCGCGACCAAAATCCTGGATTCGGCTCTGCAATGCATCATTTTGAAAATAACATCACCCACAGATAGTTGTTACATCAACGAATTTTAAGAAACTCCTTAAACAGGTAATCAGAGTTTACTTCTGTTCATTTACATTTAAATTTCAACAAACGGTTTTACGTATGAGTTTGAGAACCAATACATTTTTTGGCATTATAGCGCGATATGTGTGCTTCATGAGCCTTTTAATTCAAATGTACGGCCGTGTTGTCTTTTGATGTGTTGCTTGCTATTTTCCTCCTTGTAAATACTGGGATGAAAGAAAGCGAAACAAGTCTGGTTTAAAAACTTGAAACCAAGATCAGTTAGTCTCTTATATACCATAAGTTATTTTCTTTAGGTGTTTGTACAGTAACTACAAGTTTGTTGCACATTTTCGAATGACTACCAAGAGAGACATGAGTAAAATATACAGTACTTTCAGATAAATAAGTAATTTCTAATCAAAATGACGCCGTCATTTTTTCAGGAACCCGAGGATGATAAATGGATTCCTCCCTTGATGAATATGAAACATAAGCGTGGCTCGAGAGTAGTGTCTGATTTTTAGGCGGTTTTCCAATATCATTAACACGCAAACGTCCCATTATTGTATCACAAACAATGGACAGATTAACGAAGCAAACGTGCAGCTGACAGATCACAGCAATGCAGAAACACTCACGCTTCAGTCAGAAGGTATTTTTATCAAATGAAACGAATTTTGTATTCTGTATCGCTTGGCGATATGAAACTCCGGTGCCATCTGCCCGCGGCTCCGGAACGCCGGATGCAAAGAACAGACGCACACAAATGCACACGCACGTACACACAACGCCGCATAATAACTTTTGTCGCTTTGTCCACAGGGTCACGGTCTGTTTCACAGCACAAAAGCCCAGCCGAGCGCAAACAACGGACTACGGGAAAATCCGACAACGGACGAAGTTCGCGCTCGCACTTCGCACACGAGGTGGTACCGCCCATACGAAACAGGGCTCGCCACAACTGCGAACTCCGGCACAGCCGACGCTGCACCTAATCGCTCCCACACACGGATACGATTGTCGTTTCTGCGCGATAGTACGTCTGCCGTTGGTCCCACACTTCTAGTTCCAGTCCAAAAGTGGTAATTCAGGACGATTAACAACTGGTAGGCAAGTCGTTAACAGCGTTAGCACGAGCAACAGAATGTGGAAAGTTGTAGACGGTTCGCTGAAATGACACAGGTGTAAGCCGGGCGCGGAGGTTCTGGTTTGTAGGAGGGGGTTGTTATTGTGTGTGGCAGGTGGTTAGTGGCGAGACAAAGGCCGGGCGCGCTGCGGTACTCACGGAGTGCAGGTAGGCCGGAGAGCGGCGCGCCACTGCTTTCTCTTCTCTCCTGTGTCTGCGCCTCCGCTGGCCGCCAGGTGGGGGGAGCGGCAGCGGGGAGCGAAGGCCAGCAGGTAGGCTGGCCGCCGTGGCCCACGCCGCGCGCCCACGGAGCACGCAGCATCCCCTGCCGCCGCTGCCTACTGCCCCTCTCCGGCTCCCATTACGCCTACCGCGCCTATCGCTCTGGCCAAACACCACGCCGTCACCATTTTAAAGCCTGCGACCGCTTCCCTTCCTGTGTAGGTGGCCCTGTTTGCTCTTTAACACGCAGACCTCGCCGAAGTCGTTACAGATGCAGCATTCCTTCGCAGTTTATTGCATCACGCTCCCACACAGGCTCAGATGTGTAAAGGAAATGCCGGGCTTCCAGTAGTTGGTGGGGATACTAAGAAACTGCGCTTTGTCTGCTATAGTCTGGTTAAAATTACACTACTGGCCATTAAAATTGCTACACCAACAAGAAATGCAGATGATAAACGGGTATTCATTGTACAAATATATTATACTAGAACTGACATGTGATTACATTTTCACGCAGTTTGGGTGCATAGATCCTGAGAAATCAGTACCCAGAATAACCACCTCTGGCCATAATAACGGCCTCGATACGCCTGGGCATTGAGTCAAACAGAGCTTGGATAGCGTGTACAGATACAGCTGCCCATGCAGCTTCAACACGATACCACAGTTCATCAAGAGTAGTGACTGGCGTATTGTGACAAGCCAGTTGCTCGGCCACCATTGACCAGACGTTTTCAGACGGTGAGAGATCTGGAGAATGTGCTGGCCAGGGCAGCAGTCGAACATTTTCTGTATCCAGAAAGGCCCATATAGGACCTGCAACATGCGGTCGTGCATTGTCCTGCTGAAATGTAGGGTTTCGCAGGGATCGAATGAAGGGTAGAGCCACGGATCGTAACACATCTGAAATGTAACGTCCACTGTTCAAAGTGCCGTCAATGCGAACGAGAGGTGACCGAGACGTCCAACCAATGGCACCCCATACCATCACGCCGGGTGATACGCCAGTATGTATGACGAATACACGCTTCCAATGTGCGTTTACCGTGATGTCGCCAAACACGGATGCGACCATCGTGATGCTGTAAACAGAACCTGGGTTCATCCGAAAAATTCGTGCACCCAGGTTCGTCGTTGAGTACACCATCGCAGGTGCTCCTGTCTGTGATGCAGCGTTAAGGGTAACCGCAGCCATGGTCTCAGAGCTGATAGTCCATGCTGCTGCAAACGTCGTCGAACTGTTCGTGCAGATGGTTGTTGTCTTGCAAACGTCCCCATCTATTGACTCAGGGATCGAGACGTGGCTGCACGATCAGTTACAGCCATGCGGATAAGATGCCTGTCATCTCGACTGCTAGTGATACGAGGCCGTTGGGATCCAGCACGGCGTTCCGTATTACCCTCCTGAACCCACAGATTCCATGTTCTGCTAACAGTCAAAATGGCTCTGAGCACTATGGGACTCAACTGCTGTGGTCATCAGTCCACTAGAACTTAGAACTACTTAAACCTAACTAACCGAAGGACATCACACACACCCATGCCCGAGGCAGGATTCGAACCTGCGACCGTAGCAGCAGCGCGGCTCCGGACTGGAGCGCCTAGAACCGCACGGCCACCGCGGCCTGCTGCTAACAGTCATTGGATCTCGACCAGCGCGAGTAGCAATGTCCCGATACGAAAAACCGCAATCGCGATAGGCTACAATCCGACTTTCATCAAAGTCGGAAACGTGATGGTACGCATTTCTCCTCCTTACACGAGGCACCACAACAACGTTTCACCGGGCAACGCCGGTCAACTGCTGTTTGTGTATGAGAAATCGGTTGGAAACTTTCCTCATGTCAGCACATTGTAGGTGTCGCTATCGGCGCCAACCTTGTGTGAATGCTCTGAATAGCTAATCATTTGCATATCACAGCATCTTCTTCCTGTCGTTTAAATTTCGCGTCTGTAGCACGTCATCTTCGTGGTGTAGCAATTTTAATGGCCAGTAGTGTATATAGAATGATAGTCTCATCTCAATGTAAAGTTGACTAGAAACTTCAATAGAGTTCTGATTTATGACCGAACTCGCACGGCGGCTCCCAATCCGCACTCCAGCATCCACCTTGAAGTAACCGGAAAGACCGCCCGAAAAACGAGCCACAGCGAGTACGTCCTCATCTAGTGACGCAGTCGCTGTGGTCGGTTTGGCTGCAAGCAGATCTCCACGGGCGTCGTGATGGCTGTCCGGGGGACTGCACCTCCACAGACATAAACTCAGGGTGCTGGACTGTCGGCGATGTCGGCGACGTCGTTCTCTGTCGGCATCACTCTGGGCGGCGCCACAGCGAAGGCGTGCTGGGCCTGTGGACAAAAATTCTGCAGCAGAATCACTGCTGTAAGAGAGCAACAGCTGGTTCCGGTGACGCCGATGGGGCCCAGAGGAACATTGAACGACGTAAGAGGAATGATCCAATACTTGTATGATGATACTGTACTTCTAACGCTGTTTCTTGCCAGAAATTTAAAAGAAAACTTCATCGCTCAGGCGAAACTTTGTCTGACCCGTGTTCACATGGCCGCGGAAGATGCAACAGGATAAGGTGTTGACGACAGTGTAATAATTCTTCTGGCGAGTTTCGGTCATGTGGCGAGGAGCGATAGGTGGAAAGAAAAGTCTTTAAGGCTTGCTTCAGGTGTGGGAGGAATAGACTTTCTCTACGTGACTTTTGAACGTTCAAATGAACGGTTCAGTTCCACCTTTGGACTGGGGGTGAAAAGGAGCAGCAGTTGAATGATGCGAATAATATGAATTGTGGTCCCTTGTCCGAGACAAGGATCTCAGGAAGACCTCCGAATAAAAAATGAAAGACAAAGCCGATACAGTACTATCAGTGGTGGTGGATAACATGGGGACTAAAAACGGAAATTTACTCTATGCATCGATCGCCAACAACCATCGCGTGTTCCAGAATGGACTTGTAAAATTGATGTGTACGCATTGTTACATTCTGGATATACGTGCCACTGAAAAAAGTGTTGTGGTGGTGCTGATTGATGCTATGCACAAACATGGCAATGACAAGTCATTTGTTGAATTTGGGCGTCTGTGCCATGACAAGTACAATGAAGTTGGGTGAGATGCCTTGGCTAAACTACGCCCCGTGACCTTGACGAAACTTTCTTCTGGAGGAGTGAGGAACCGCGACCTGTGCATCATTCTCTGTACACAATAGCAGGTACCTCGCCGCGCAGATAGCTCGTGACGATGCGAAAAGTAGTGAGACGCCACAGGATGGGGAATTTATTTCAAACCATGTGGCCACACATAATGGACGTATTGAAAAACTACCTGAAAAGCTCGGTCAAAAGCAGTTTATGCAGTAATATGTCGAAAATCGAGAGAAAAATTTTGAAGAATTTCAAAATCTGGTGTCTCGATTTGACAACATGATTCCTCAGATGAACCAGACGGTGCGTCGGTACCGACTGGTAACCGAGACCGAAGCAGCAAGTCAGCATTCAGATGCTCTGTGGTTGGTATGTAGAACAAGTGATGGTGATAATCAGACATCACCAGAGCTCAATGTTGCAGTTTTTACACTGTCCATGGTAGGACAGACTTGGAGTGATTGAACAAAGAATTAATAATCAAATAGATATTTCGACCGTACAAATATTGGTGGAATTTGGTAGCATCATGGGCAATGGTGAGTGCCTCTTTTTCAAGTTGACTATAATTGCACAGCACTTTGTTGAGAGTTTTTGAGGGAAAAGTAAAGGGCCTATCAGAAGAACCAATTCTATGGGAGAGCACAGCTCTATTACCAAAAGAACATGCATCAACATCTAAGACAACAGGCTTAGCTAGATCAAAATGAATCAGACGACAGCATAACAATGCATCCTTTAACCGTTGAATTACATCCTAACACTCTTGGAACCACACAAAAGGAACATCTTTCGGGCACAACTGGTTCAGCGGAGCAGCAATTTGTGCAATGTATCTAATAATCATAATGTGATACGTGAGCTTCCTCATGACTGCCTGTAGTCCCTTGATGTTACGGAGATCTTTAATCACAGACAAGTGCAAAGAAGCAGAGTGAATAACCTGAGCGTTTATGACGTGTTCCAAAATATTCAAATTCTTCATGGAGTAAGAAGCACTTTTCTTTGTCACACTTTAAGCCAGCCGCAGCAGGAACTTTAAACAAACTTCCTGAATTTACCAAATGGTCAGCAGACATACGACCCACGAAAATAATATAGTGCAAAAGGTTTGTACATGACGGGACTGTAGGTGTAAATAGTTCCAGGAAACTTTGAAAAATAACAGGAACTGAAGCACTTCTGATCTGTGTGTAGTCTTTGAAACTCGAACAAACTCAGGTCAGTATTGATCACAACATATAGCTTGGACTGCTCGTTCAGAGGTAATTGTAAATATACCTCACATACATTAGTCTTGGTAGAGAATCTGTCTTGTCCCAATCTGTCCATTAGTTCCTCTGGTCGTGGGAGAGGAAATGAATCGTCAACAGTTTGTGGGTTTCCTGTTGCTTTGAAATCGGAACACAGGTATGAACTCTGGTGGCTTTTTGAATATTGCCATGGGGGAAGCCCACTGACTTGCAGAAATGGGATGTACCACCCAATTATCTTTCCATCGTTGCAGTTCCTGGGCAATCTACTCATGTACTGCATGGGCGACAGGCCGAGCACGATAAAATCATAATTGCGCATTATCTTTAACAGTAACCTCTGGCGTCAAAATCTTTATCCCGTCCTAAGCCTGGTTCAAAAGGTTTACAGTGTTTATTGCACAAGTCAGAAACATTAGTATGAGGCACTGAGACACTAATTTTTAACACTTTGTCTTGTATGCACATGCTGAACAAATCAAACAAATGTACACCAAAAATGTTTGCACTGATTCTAGGACACAGAACATGAAATGAAACAATTTGTAACGTCACGAAAAGTTGCTGGCAAGCTGCACACGCTAAGTACTGGACTTTCGTGTCCGTTATATACAGACAAAACAGAAGTAGGTGTCTGCAGCCAGGGCCTACCGATTACTTCATAGGTGCCTTTATTCATTAGTGAAATAGACGTACCTGATTCTCACTGAAATTTGATTGTCTTTTGAGCCACTCTTAATTGGACAAAAAGTTTGTTCTCCTGTCTGTGGACTACAGCAGAAGGTTTCTGCGATGCGAAAATGCGAGCCTTCGGTGGCACCGGCTGTAATAACTGTACTTACACGACATTCATATCCTAAATGATACGCTGAAGCCGCGAACTAGACCGTGCCTAACCTGGCTGTCTTATAAACAGACAGTCTGTATATGACTTTGCTTACCACACAGGAAACACTTTGCATCACGACAAGGACAAGCTACTCTAACATGATTTGAAAAACACTGAGGACAAGAATTCCTAACCTTATTCTGATGTACGCCTCGTGTACCATGTGAGTGAAAAGTTTTACCTTTACGTTTACGCCGGCCGATGTGGCCGAGCGGCTCTAGGCGCTACACTCTGGAACATCCTGCCTCGGGCATGGGTGTGTGTGATGTCCTTAGGTTAGTTAGGTTTAAGTAGTTCTAAGTTCTAGGGGACTGATGACCTCAGAAGTTAAGTCCCATAGTGCTCAGAGCCATTTGAACCATTTGCGTTTACTTTTAATCTGAGCCCTTCTCTTGTCCACTTTAGCGTCAGCATGCACTTGAGACTGAATGTCTTGCGCATTATGAGATGTATCCTCGAAATCAACTTCAACTGTGTCTACAGTACTTTGAGACACTACAATTGACGAAGCTGTTTTCAGATGAGGATCTACATCTACATCTACATCCATACTTCGCAAGCCACCTGACGGTGTGTGGCGGAGGGTACCTTAAGTATCTCTATCGGTTCTCCCTTCTATTCCAGTTTCGTATTGTTCGTGGAAAGAAAGATTGTCGGTAAGCCTCTGTGTGGGCTCTAATCTCTCAACAAAAGCCCGTACCGAGCTACTGAGCGTCTCTCTTGCAGAGTCTTCCACTGGAGTTTATCTATCATCTCCGTAACACATTCGCAATTATTAAATGATCCTGTAACGAAGCGCGCTGCTCTCCGTTGGATCTTCTCTATCTCTTCTATCAACTCTATCTGGTACAGATCCCACACCGGTGAGCAGTATTGAAGCAGTGGGCGAACAAGTGTACTGCAACCTACTTCCTTTGTTTCGGACTGCATTTCCTTAGAATTCTTCCAATGAATTTCAGTCTGACATCTGCTTTACCGACGATTAGTTTTATATGGTCATTCCATTTTAATTCACCCCTAATGCCTACTCCCTGATAATTTATGGAATTAACTGTTTGCAGTTGCTGACCTGCTATATTGTAGCTAAATGATAAAGGATCTTACTTTCTATGTAATCGCAGCACATTACACTTGTCTTCATTGAGATTCAATTACCATTCCCTGCACCATGCGTCAATTCGTTGCAGATCCTCCTGCATTTCAGTACAATTTTCCATTGTTACAACCTCTCGATATACTACAGCATCATCCGCAAAAAGCCTCAGTGAACTTCCGATGTTATCCACAAGGTCATTTATATATATCGTGAATAGCAACGGTCCTATGATACTCACCTGCGGCACACCTGAAATCACTCTTACTTCGGAAAACTTCTCTCCATTGAGAATGACATGCTGAGTTCTGTTATCTAGGAACTCTTCAATCCAATCACACAATTAGTCTGATAGTCCATATGCTCTTACATTGTCATGAAACGACTGCCGGGAACGGTATCAAACGCCTTGCGGAAGTCAAGAAACACGGCATCTACCTGGGAACCCGTGTCTATGGCCCTCTGTGTCTCGTGGACGAATAGCGCGAGCTGGGTTTCACACGAGCGTCTTTTTCGAAACCCATGTTGATTCCTACAGAGTAGATTTCTAGTCTCCATAAAAGTCATTATACTCGAACATAATACGTGTTCCAAAATTCTACAACTGATCGACGTTAGAGATATAGGTCTATAGTTCCACACATCTGTTCGACGTCCCTTCTTGAAAACGGGGATGACCTGTGCCCTTTTCCAATCTTTTGGAACGCTACGCTCTTCTAGAGACCTACGGTACACCGCTGCAACGTGGGGGGCAAGTTCCTTCGCGTACTCTGTGTAAAATCGAACTGGTATCCCATCAGGTCCAGCAACCTAATTGTTTTTCTATCCCTCTGCCATCTGTTTCGATATCTACCATTTTGTCATCTGTGTGACAATCTAGAGAAGGAAGCACAACTGTCAATTTTAGAATAGCAGCGCGAATCCATGCGAAGGACACATTTTGCGTGATTGCCTCACGTAACATAACATCACCATAAACTTAATCCACAAGAACATTTGAACCTCTGCAATGTCTTGGTCGCCCTCTAAGTTCAGCAATCCACTGTTCTAATGATTGTTAAGGGTGTTTCTTGAGACGAAAACAATTGAATCTCTCCACAGCGACATGAATCTGTGATTCATAATGTTCGTCAAGTTTACGAATATCTCCAGGAGGAGGGTCAGGAAACAGCTTGACTCATAGACGATAAACGTCGGTTCTGACCATCATAGAAGAAAAAAAAAAAAGGAATGCGCGCCCTACCTTTAATGTTGTTTGCAGTGAAGTGTGCTTCCATTAGTGCACGATACGGACCAGTTCTCTTCTTTGCAGCAACCGGTTGTGGAGCTCGTTATTGCCACAGTAAGGTCGTCATCTGTTGGACACTGAGCAGCAGTCGGTGTATCTGCTGCCCTTGAAACTGAACAACTTTATTTAGATACATTTTTTGTGGAGCCTCAGACAAGGTGAAACACTCTACGGCACACACAAAAATATAGTAATATTGTGTTAGGCGCTGTGACCAGTGGAATTAAAAAAAGTCACAGGGCAGACGGCACTGCAGTCTTCTGGAGGAGGTTGTGTGGATTCTACAACACACACAAAATATTACATCATTTCATTCAAGTTGAAACAATATGAAATGCTTAACTTGGAAACAATCCATGTCCAAAGGAATGTCACTGTCGCTGAATTATAGCTAATCAGTTGATACTATACAGAATGATAGTCTTATCTCGATGTACACTCGACTATAAACTCTGATGCAGTTCTGACTTCTAATACAACTCGCTCCGTTGGATCTGAAGTAAGACGTTGCTGTTGTATTAAGCAATGATAGCGGATTGGGCTGAGCGGCACTGCGCTCTGACGGAAGGACTCTTCCGGCAGGTGCTGCGTATGAAACTTCTTGAGGTCGTGTTTATGGCGAAGTCTCTCATTCGCCGCCGCGTCAGGCAGCGATGTCCTTACTTGCGGTTCTATAGTGAGGTGTCAACTTTCCCGTGGGAGCTCGTTCTTTGGGTGACACCACATAGATAATCTTCACATAACGGGTATTGAATGATTAAACTTTCAACACTACTGAGGAAGCTCCGGGTATGAATACGTTGTTAAAGAAAAAAATCGTATGTCTACTTAATCGTTTATTGTAATCTAACTATTTATACACCAGTCTATCGTTTACGCTTCTACATCTCAATTATTGTAAAAATAAATGCAGTTTCACTCTTAAGACAGACGCAACAAGAGCAAGGGTACAAAAGGGTTAACTGTGTACTCTTAGCCGCAAAGGCGGATAAGGAACGAAGTTCGCGCAAGGCGGGCAAGAGTTTATACCTGAAATTTTTTAGCGATAGTCTCAGAGATCGCAACATACACCATGAAGATCGGTGCAGTCCTCAGTCCACTATTATTTAAGTTAATCACACCGCACCTGGTCATAACTAAAATAGTATCCCGCAAATACACGATTAAATGTTCAGTTGAAGAAGCAAGAGAACATATTAGAAATATCATTCTACAAAACTTCGAGCAGGTAGAAGTAGCACCGATATCTTCCCCTGAAATTAATACAATTATAAAAATTCTAAAACAGAAACTTTATTGTGGGGTTGATAGAATTTTAAACAGAATTCTGAAAAATTGTTCCAACTTAATAAGAAATGTTCTTAGCGATATATGCAATGCATCACGAATTTTTCCAGACAAGATAAAATATGTAACAATTAAACCATTTCATAAGAAAGATGACAAGACATACTTAAACAATTATCGTCCAATGTCCTTACTGACATCTTTTTTTCTGAAATATTCGAAAAAGTAATGTATCAAGAGTTGTCGCACACTTAAGTGGGAACAATTTACTTAGCACATCAGAGTTTGGGTTCCAAACAGGTTGCTTGATTGAGAATGCTGTTTATACATTCACTCATCAGACAGTACAAGCCTTAAATAATAATATATGGTCAGTTCTATTTTTGTGATTTCTCCAAGGCTTTCGATTGTGTGGATCTTGATACTCTCTTAGGAAAACTCAAATTTTATGGAAATGATCGCTTTACACACAGCTAGTCTGAATCATACTTGATAACCAGAATGCAAACGGTTGTGCCCAATAATTCAGGGTTCAATTTTTGGTCCACTCTTACAGCTTATATATGTGAATGGCGTACCACTTAACATTAAACAAGCAAAATTGATACTTTTTGCAGACGATACTAGTGTTAAGATAAATCTTATTAGAGAGAAAGCAACAGAAGAATTAATATATGATATTTTTCGAAGCATTATTAAGTGGCTTTCTGAAAATGTACTCTCCTTAAATTTTGAAAAAACACACTACATTCAGTTCTGTACAACAAATAGAGTAATACCAACAACTGATGCAGCACATGAGTGAGAGTTAGTAAGTAGGGTAGAATGCGTCAATTTTTTGGGTGTATATATTGATCGAAACTTGAGCTGAAAAAAGCATATTATTGAGCTTCTCAAACAATTAAGTTCAATTACCTTTCCTCTACGTATAATTGCTAATCTTGGAAACAAACGTATCAACCTCCTGACATCTTTTGCATGTTTCCACTCAATAATGTCGTAAGGAATAATTTTCTGTGGTAAATCATCACTTAGAAAGAAAGTCTTGATTACACAAAGGTGAGAAGTAAATTTTGTGGCGTTCACCCACGGACGTCTTGTTGGTACCTCTTCAAGAAGCTAGGCATTTTAACTGTGCCGTTACAATATATACATCGGCTAGCGAAATTCGTCGCAAATAATCCATCACAGTTTGAGAAGAACAGTGATGTACATATGGGTACCTACAACACTAGAGGTAAAAATGATCCTTATCACCCACAGTTAAAGTGGTCAGTGGCTCAGGGAGGAATTCAGTATGCAGCAATAAACGTTTTGATTATTTTCCCAGTAAAATAAAACGTCGGACAGTAAGTGAAGCAAGTTTTAAATATAATTTAACATCATTACCTGGACAACTCCTTCTATTCCATTGACGAGTTTCTACTTAAAAACGGGTAGCCATTAAAAAATATTTGTTTCTAGTGTACTTGCAAGAGTGGGAATAAAATGATGTGTTTATTAATGTTAATAGTAATCACGTTTACGTATCCTGTATACTGACTCGTTCCACATCATTTCGATAAAGCAATCGTTCAAATTATCTATGGAATATGTAACTAACTAACAACGTAGAACTACCACTGTTTGTTTTTAACCTTCTGGATAAATATATATCATGTGTTTGTGCGGTATTGACAACTTTGCCACCAGTTTTTCTTTGATATAAACCTTTTTTTTCGCTTCTGCACCTTTTCACTTTCGTGCTAAATGGTTCAAATGGCTCTGAGCACTATGGGACTTAACTTCTAAGGTCATCAGTCCCCTAGAACTTAGAACTACTTAAACCTAACTAACCTAAGGACATCACACACATTCATGCCCGAAGCAGGATTCGAACCTGCGACCGTTGCGGTCGCGTGGTTCCAGACTGAAGCGCCTAGAACCGCTGGGCCATCCCGGCCGGCTCCACTTTCGTGCTTTTTCATTTAATTATATTACTATGTGTTTATTTAATGTGTAAGAGAAATGAAAGTGTAGAGATGGAATTTGAAAATCGAAGTGAGCGTAGGTGGGGGTGGGGGGCAGGGAGAGGGTGGGTTGGTTTGTGGGATTAAAGGGACCAGACTGCGACGGTCATCGGTCGAGAGGGTGGGGAGGCATAGATGAGTGAGCAGTAAGTTCGAACTAGTGGGCTAGAGAGTGAGTTCGAGAAAAAGGGTGAGAAGTAAGAGGTGAAATGAAAGGGGAGGGGACGGGGAGAAGGTAGGCAGACAGAGGCAGAAGGATGCAAAAAGGGTAAGCATTTTTTTTCTTTTCTTTCTATGTCTTTTTTCAGTTAATTTATACAGTGTATGGTTTCGAATATTTATTTGGTCACTGAGTAATTGTTTATTTCGTGTTAATGTTTTGTGTATATGGAAGTTTTCATGGAAAAGGTGGAGGCGTCTTTGTTTACTGATTTTTAACGTTGTTCGTATCTATTTCTATAGTGTTTGATCTGTGGTATTCCTGTTTAAGGTGGACTGCAAATGTTGAATTCCATGCTCTGATGTGCTTTTTGTATCTTGTGTTGAAGATCCTGCCAATTATTTCACTGCAAAATTTCTTCACAGTCCCTGCAATGAATCTGATAGACACCAGATTGCTGGTATCTGTTTGCTTTTAATTTTAATTTAGGGATATGTTTTTGTATTGAGTTAGTTGTTTTTTGGGTAACGTTATGGCCTGGTTCTTTAAATATATGACCTATGTTTGAGTTATTCTGTTGCCGTATGTTACTGTATGCCATTTTCGTGTGATTATGCTGATTGTAGGTGTTGAAGTGAATTGGTTAGTTTGTTTCCTCATTTGTGTCTTTTGCCGGCCAGAGTGGCCGTGCGGTTCTAGGCGCTACAGTCTGGAGCCGCGAGACCGCTACGGTCGCAGGTTCGATTCCTGCCTCGGGCATGAATGTGTGTGATGTCATTAGGTTAGTTAGGTTTAAGTAGTTCTAAGTTCTGGGGGACTGATGACCTCAGAAGTTGAGTCCCATAGTGCTCAGAGCCATTTGAACCATTTGTGTCTTTATTTTTCTGTTGGGTTGTAAAGCAACTACGAAATATACGGCCACACAAATGAATTTCATTTCCTTAAACTGCTTCCCATGAGTCTCAGTCTGGCACCTGCTTTTCCTACTTTTTATTTTGTGTCTTCATTCCACTTCAAGTCAGCTCGGATTCTTACTCCTAGATATTTTATGGTAGTGTGGTTGTACAGTAGTGAGTTTCATCCCCTACTTGTTCGCAATATGTTACATTTGTTTATGTTCAAGGTCAACTGACAGTCCCTAGGCCAGTCGTCGATCCTCTGCAGTTCACTACACTATTCTGACTGCTACAAGGAAAGCAAGTTCTTTCGCATAATCTCTGTAGAATGTTAGAGGTATCTCATCTAGTACACATGATTTTCCCTTTCTTCTTACAGACAATTCCGTCATCTGTAAACAACCCTATGGAACTTCCTACTTGATCCACTAAATCATTTACATACAGGGTTATTCAAAATTATCTAGACACTTTCAAGTGACTGTAAAAAAATGTAATGTAAGGTATGGTATGTAATGGATACAGCAACTCGAGAAGTTTGTTTTGTTACAGTGATCTCCAGCAACGTGGCTGTTAGACCAACGGAGACAGCATTTTGCGCCGGCCGAAGTGGCCGAGCAGTTCTAGGCGCTACAGTCTGGAACCGCGCGACCGCGACGGTCGCAGGTTCGAATCCTGCCTCGGGCATGAATGTGTGTGATGTCCTTAGGTTAGTTAGGTTTAAGTAGTTCTAAGTTCTAGGGGACTGATGACTTCAGAAGTTAAGTCCCATAGTGCTCAGACCCATTTTTGAACGGCGTTTTGCGTGAAGGCGTTCTGCAAGAGTGGGGCCCCAACTACAGTGCATCGAAAACTCAGGACCACATTTAACAAGGTTCCATCTGCCAGACAAAAGTTTAAGGTAACAAATGTCGTTGTAAAGGCGGACCTATCAGGGCAGCTGTGACTAAAGTCGATGCGGACGCTTTGGAACAAGCGTGGGCCGTACTGGACTACAGACTTGACATGTGCCGTGTGACTAACGGTTAGCACATTAAGCATTTGTGAAAATGGCACAAAAAAATTCTCGACTTGCTGTTTCTATACACATAATCGTATAATACCCTACCCCAACACAAACATTTTACAGTCACTTGAAAATGGCTACATAATCTAGAATAAGCTTGTATACTGTAAACAGTAACGGTCCCACGACACTTTCTTGAAGTACTACTGAAATTAGCTTTACATCTGTCGATTTAGTTCCGTCGAGAGAGCATCCAGACACGTCTTCTTAATGGAATCTAATTGGATAGAGCAGAACTGCAGTCAGTGCCAAGTCCAGCTTCGAATTGAGCCCTGATGAGCAGCGAAAACGTGTCTGGGGACGCCCCGGACAGTGATGGGATACCAATCTGACTGTCGCCCGTCTTGCGGACCGACAGCCAGGAGTGATGGTCTGGGGTACCATTTATTTTCGTAGCATGACCCCTTTGGTTGTCATCCGCGTCACTCTTACATCACAGCACTACGTCGACGATATTCTACGCCCCGTTCTGTTGCCCTTCATGGCAAGCTATCCTGGGCTTACATTTCAGCAAGATAATGCCCGCCTGCACACGGTGAAAGTTTTTAGTACTTGTCTTCGTGCTTGCCACACTGTACCATAGCCAGCAAGGCCGTCGGACCTCTCCTCGATTGAGAACATTTGGAGTAGGGCAACGGCCTCCGACTGGCTCGGAATTATGACTATCTAACACGCCAATTGGACAGAATTTGGCACGATATCCCTCAGGAGGACATCCAGCAATTCTGTCAGTCAATCCCAAACCGAGTAGAAGCTTGCATAAGGGCCGGAGGTGGACCAACACGTTATTGATTTTCTCAATTTGTGATGCTCTTTCTCTTGAATAAATCATCCAATTTTTCTGAAACTGTAATCGTTTGTTTGTCTGTACACGTACATCACATCTATCGATTTCCGTCCTATTCGGATAATGCTTTTAGTGTAATTTTCGGAGAGGACATTCAGAATATTGTCACCCCTCTGGCACTAGTTTTGATCGCATTTGACCCTGTCATTCTGCAGCTGGCAAATTAAGCTCTCCCCCTATTGCAATAGAGTAATCAGGAAACTTATTTTCGAAATTGTGCAGGTCCTCTTTCTCACTCTTGATGTTTAACTTCACCAATATTATTTCACACTCGGAATCCGTAATAACCTCATTAGATATTATCGAATATTTTACTGTAGTAAATACTCCAGCACTGTTGGCGTCTACCCTATCCTTGCATTATATACTCATTCTGTAGATAATCTTACGTTGCTATTCATTTCTGGTTTCAACCAAATTTCTGTTCATAATACGACCATTTTTAATTCACAGAGGAAGCTCTATTTTAGCCCATACCTCTAAACAATGTATAAAAAAATGAGGACACAGTTCACTGTTTATTGTGATACATTCTTCAGAAGAGCACTCCTGAAGCTATAGCAAGACCATGGAAGTACTGGAGGATTTATTTTTCCTTCTTTCCTGTGCAACGTACAGCAGTCAGAGGGAGAAGAAAATGTGAAATTCATTTCACGTAAGTCCAAAAATCAATGCAGCGTGTTATTGTAGAGATGTGTACTCTTAGAGATTTTTTTAAACTATTAGAGACTTCATTGTTTCAAACTTTGGGACAGTGTCTAATTAATAGTAGCACAGTTCTTCCGTCTTGCCTGTCAGTTTCAACTTGTTTCTCAAACAGTTTTTGAGAGATTTCTAGAACAACATTGGCAAATGATATAACACTGTAGTTGTCTTCTCAAATCCTTTCGAATGCAGTTAGGAATTATACTGTTTCCAATATTTTGATCAATATGTTAGATAAAGAGTGTTAACCATATGGTGTTGTTACTACGTCATACGCCAGTAATTCACACGCACGCACACGCAAGTGCGACAAGCTGTAATGTACCACCACTTCATGTAGCTACACAATTAAAATTATCGCCTTCGGCTGCCCTTAATACTAACCCTTCCAACAACTATAAGTGTAAATAATTGGTACGCCAGCGTCAGTGTGGAGTGTTGACCCGGTGAGACAAGAGTAACTCACGAATTGTGAATAATGAGGCCTTCTGACTGCTCACTTCCCGTAACTCCATCATCTTTCCAAAGGATCGGCGAACTGTAGTGATATCAACGCCGGGAAATCCACTACAGTGAATCGAATAAGATGAATAAACCTTCCGTAGGCTTGCATTTGCACGCACAAATATTACGGAAAAACGGAATTCAGCGACAACACAAAATCCCTGAAAACAGTTTGAAGAAAGAAAGACAAACTACTATTAAGAACACGTCGATATGAATTACGAGTGAAGCTCTTTTCTTAAACAC
The DNA here is from genome assembly GCF_023864345.2 of Schistocerca serialis cubense. Classification (NCBI taxonomy): domain Eukaryota; kingdom Metazoa; phylum Arthropoda; class Insecta; order Orthoptera; family Acrididae; genus Schistocerca; species Schistocerca serialis. The sequence continues at coordinate 312,576,614 of NC_064640.1, forward strand.
AAATTTAGAGAAACACTGTGGGATTTGTTGCATTCACCAGTAACTTAGATACCCAAAATACAGGTGACAAAAAGCGAACCCCCAGCTGCAGAGTTCTATGGCTGTGGGAAAGTGGCCTACTTGCAGGCTTATAACGGTCGCGTCACAGGGCAATACACCTGAAACGGAATAACTATGGCAACACATGAGAAAGAAGAACGATCGTTTATTAAAATACTGTAATTTACACCAAAATAGACTCAGCTTTTGTTTTGTGAGGAAACATGGCATTAATATAAACTGAACGTAAGATAACCTAACACAGCAGAAGATTACTAACTAATCTAATTGAAATTCCAGTTTGGAATGCGGTTCGAGACTGTTGATAAGTTCTATCTCTCAACTGATAAATACTTTAACTATCACTTCGACTAATCCTTGACACTCGACCTTAACTGTGTGACGACCGGAACTGGTCAGCAGTAATGATTGAAGATGAGTACTGTCCGATAACTGAAGGCAACTTTAATTGGAACTGGCTAAGTGTCAGCGTGCGGCCGCTTAAATACAGGATACTGTAGCTCGGTGTATTAATGTACAGCTCCAGACTGTTTGGTGCATGCATCAGATAGCTCAGGGTTTCAGCCCTCCATGTGGTGGCAGACGTAATTATTGGCGGATGAATGGAGTATTGAATGTGTTATAGTGGAAGCATAAAGTAGTTCCTGGTGCCTGTGAGGCATCTACGATGGGACTGACCATACTACGTGTGGAGTCATGGCGAGACTGGTTACAGTGTGGCGCCCCCTGAAGACTATCGATGTGTACCGCATCTGTCGGACACAGCGAGATAAAAGCCCAGCAGTTCCTGGTTTCATTTCTTAACTCGTTGCTAAAAGTTTGCTAAGGCCAGTAACACCCTTGATAACTGACAGGTTCTCCTGGAAACTAGTCATAGGAGTAAGTAATGCAACACATTTTTTTCCTCGACAAATTTCGGTTGAAAAAATGCTGAATTTGTTTACGACATCATGGAATATTCCCGCTCCGGCCTCTATATTTCCGTGAAGTCCCGATAGTTTGCGGCGTTAAACATAGCAAAGTCTCTGCCATCATCGCAACAAGGTCGCGCAAGTCTGTCCGATATCCAGCGTACCAGATGGCCGCATACAGCTGCGACCCCTGCAATGTTGGAACGTGCGGACCCTCTCATTCGAGGTGATCGACGGATCACAATTAAACACGTCGCTGCTCGAGTGGATGTCCCTGTTGGTAATGCTGACACACTGGTCCACCAGTTGGGGTACTCAAAGATGAGTGCCCCCTGGGTTTCTCACCGCCTAACAGAAGACCATATAGAGCAACGAAGGTCCATCTGTGAGGAACTACTTGCACGTTACGAGACCGATCGTGACAATTTATTGAAAGCCATACTCTCAGCTGGTCTAGCCATGGCGACGGTCATCTGGGACTCTGAAGCGGTTATTCTGTTTGATGTACTCCCTCATGGCGCAACGATCATCTCAGAAGTGTGTTGTGCTACCCTCAGGAAATTGAAGAAATGACTTCAGGTTGTTCGTCACCACAAAAATGCCAACGGACTTCTCCATGACAAAGCAAGACCCCACAAAAGTCTGCGCAGCTGTTCTTCCTCTTCCACCCTACAGCCCGGAACCCGCACCTTTCGGCCTCTTCACTCTTTTGATTCGTTGTCTCATAAACATCCGTAGAGACGTGCTCACATTGGTTACTTGTCTTCCTCCCATCCCGTCGCCTTACTTGCTCCTCTCAGTAGATTTTCCCAGTATAGCTGTGGTCTGGAAACCAAAAAAATTCTCTTTAACAGGAAGGTAACACTTTGCAACTGCTGAACAACATACATTCGGTGTTTGCAAATAGCCTCAGAGTTCCAGGAGCCGCTATGATTCCATAACCACTTCACGTGTCGTAGACTTTATAGCAAAGATTGCCTTGAACAGGTTAACCTTGTTGTCCCCATCGTTCTCTGGGCACTTCTTAGTCGTACTAGGATGTATAGGACGTGTGCATTCTGTGTGCAAAGGAAGGAGGAGCTGGCCGCAGTTTGCGAACAGTTAAAGATGGTTTTGACCACCGTCAGCCGTCTTGAGACTGCTGCCTTGGGGTATAGCTGTGGTGGAGATTCTGGTGCGTCGCATGGGACACCTCAAGTGTCGTTTCTCCCATGGGCTGTGTTGCCCAGCACCTTGCAGTGTACCCAACATAGTGGATGTGCCCTCACCTCAGAGAGAGTGGCAGCGAGCACCTATCTGTTTCTAGACACCAGCTTTGTTGAGGAATTGTGAGAATTTATGTGTGATGAATTACGACAGAGAAAGGAGCCTGTGACAACTCGAGGTACTTACTTCATTTTAGTTGTTTGTCTCCACATTTACATCTATTTCAACTTTTTTCAAAGACCTCCTCTCATAGAGTCAAGTTCTGAAACAGTGTTTTCTTTTCTCTGCTAGACAGTGCCGCAGGTTACCCCAAAGTCGTAACTCAACACACACGTCGTATTAACACAAATGAATCAACCTGATGACGGAGGTTTAAACATTTGAAACTCGTTGTGGAAATAAATTAAAACAGTGACTGGTAAATGTAAACTTCTTGAAACTTCCTGACAGATTAAAACTATGTTTCAGACCGAGACTCGAACTCAGGACCTTTGCTTTCCGGGGCAAGACCACTTGCTGGCGAAAGGTGAAGGTTCCGAGTTGGAGTCTCCGTCCGGTACACAGTTTTCATCTGCCAGGAAGTTTCATATCAGCGCACTCCGCAGAAAAGTGAAAATTTCTTCCAGTAAACTTGTTTCGTTCAATATGTGCTAGTAGTAGCACCTCTGGCTGAGAGGTGTCACTATCATACAGGCGACGAAATAATAAACAAGCTAGTATTAGACTGGAAAGCAACATCTTCCATGTGCTCAATGGAACAAAGCTGTATATTTACTTATGGTACTAAGTAAAATTTCAGGATATATTTAGCTTTTCAGTTAAAGGGAAATACACTTTTATGTAAACAACTTTATTTTTCGACAGTAGTTTTTGTTTCTGCTAATATTATAGTTGGTTGGTTGACTTGGGGAAGGGACCAGACAGGGAGGTCACCGGTCCCATCGGATTACGGAAGGATGGGGAAGAAAGCTGGCCGTACCCTTTCAAAGGAACCATCCCTGCATTTGCCTGAAGCGATTTAGGCAAATGACGGAAATCTAAATCAGGATGGCCGGACGCGGGATTGAACCGTCGTCCTCCCGAATGCGAGTCCAGTGTGCTGAACACTGCGCCATCTCGCTAGGTGCGAATAGCATGTTTTATTGTTAAGTACTGTTAATTTCATCCTTTTTTTAATTATCAGAGTGAATGAAGAGATAAATGTGGTGTATGTGATATGTGATATTTGCTTTTGTATTAACTGAGTATACAATAGCGTAGAAACATGTATCTGAATCAATTGCACGAGTCAAATGCTTCGTGGAAATTTGTGATTTGTAATTCGCCAATTTAAAGTACTGGAGAAACAAGAAACTTATTCCAGTAATTCAGTTACGCAGAGAAGAAATTATTCTGCTGTTTACAGGTTTTCTGAAATTGTTTAGCTAATAAATCGCTTTAAAAAGACATTAACATGGTGTTTTGTACAAAGTAAAAGACTCAGGATAGTGGGGTTTAGATCTTCTACCCTCACTGGCTATAGTGCAGCTCAGCCTGTCAGCCGGCCGGGGTGGCCGTGCGGTTCTAGGCACTTCAGTCTGGAACCGCGTGACCGCTACTGTCGCAGATTCGAATCCTGCCTCGGGCATGGATGTGTGTGATGTCCTTAGGTTAGTTAGGTTTAAGTAGTTCTAAGTTCTAGGGGACTGATGACCACAGATCTTAAGTCCCATAGTGCTCAGAGCCATTTGAACCATCAGCCTGTCAGGAGAGATAGCATTCGCACGCATTTTGGGGGCTAGAGGATTGCTTTCTGGAGTCTGAATGGATTTGGGGTTTAAACATCATGATAACCGGACGTGTTAACGTTGCATTCTTAGAAGATATTTTCATTTTGAACAGTCACTGTCGTAAATAGATTGTGGAGTGTCGTAAAGTATTAACAAACAAACGCTAAAGACAAATGTGTAAACGCCATATTTTTTAATGTAAACTGTGACCCTTTATGAATAACGTATATGCACGAGGCGTTTTACACAAATCGTGACCGAAGACGGATAATTCAATGTCATCAATTTGTAGAACATTGAGCGAGCATTCTATTCACAGACAATCCGCGTGCTACTTTCTTGGGAACAGGTTAAGGCGTATACCATAAGCTGGCTACTGAGAGTGATTGTGCTATAGGACAATGTCGTAAAGTAACTTTGAAGTAATTCGGACTTGATAGTCGGCAGCGTATTCAAGAAGTGCCAATATATCGGAATATTCATTCAAACACTTTCTCTCATTTAGTAAGTAGCCAGACTCGGTACTAGAAAACATTCTATGCACATTATAGATTCGTGTAGTGCAACTGATTCCTGTTAACAGCTTTTCCACTCGAAGAAACATTACACGTTATTCTTCAGGGAAGACGTGTGCTGCATGAGAAGATGACCTAAAAGTGAGTGGACATGAGACTTTTTTGCAGAGGAATTAGATAGCGCCTTCGCAGTGAATTAATTGAGAATGAAATCATAGAGTCAGTTGATAAGCTTTGTGGTTAGGGCAAGTTAAGGTAACAGCTGGATGGACAGCAAATGAAATAAACAAAAGAGTAAAAATGGAGTGTAGTGCTTTTGATAAAGAAAATTGAAGTTCTAAATTTAAGTCTTCAAGGTGTCTGCAAAGGAAAGTTTACCATGTATAACACCCGTTTTGAATGTGAAATTATTCGAGAACTGGGGTTACTAACTGAATAATGGAGAGATGTAAGTCGGAAATTACGAGAAAGACAGAAAAAGAAATGAATAGATCAGAGACAGATTGGAATTGACGATATAAGTATGGCTGTTGAAAATGAAATGTAGGTGAGTAGGATATGTAGTCAGGTGGATGAACTACAGATGGTACATGGAAGTACTTTGCTGGATACATAGAGATTACAAAAGTCCCAGGCATGGACCTTATGAATGTTGATCACATAACATTAAAAAGTAAGTGGTTAAAAACACTGATACTGTATTGAAGGATATGAGTTCCGCCTTTTTGCAAACACACTGTTTTTTCTTTTTACCCAAACATATTTCAGCACCTCTGTGCCATCATCAGTGGGTTTTTGCTTACTGAAAACTGCAAAAAGTGAAAACGTTTTACCTTATAACTGATTACTTTTTCTCTTTCTTTCTGTCTGCCTGTGTGTGTGTGTGTGTGTGTGTGTGTGTGTGTGTGTGTGTGTGTGTGTGTAAGCTCCTTTAGCTGTTTGCGTTGCCTTTTCTGTAAAGTTCCTTTAGTGTGTTAAATGGTGTGCCATTACAAAGTGTAATGTTTTCATTTAAAACTTGTTTGCGTTCTGATGTTGCCGTCTGTATGTGGAACTTCTCCTCTATTTGCAATTTGTGGTATAGGCTGTGGCTGGATTTCAGTATTTTTAAATGTGTTGCTATTGTAGTTGGGTGGTTCTTATGGCCTATTAGGTGGTCAGCAAATGTGGTATGGGCACTGCTGCTTTTTAGGGCTCTGAGGTATTCTGGGTATCTTGTTTTAAAGTTCCTGCACGTTTGTCCTATGTATACTGATTGTGAAGTGTTGCATGTGAGTTCATACATTCCTGATTTGTTGAATTTATCTGTGGTTGTCTCCTGTGTTCTGAGTTTTTTCTGTGTTGTGTTGTCTGTTATGTACCCTATTTGAAATTCCTGCTCTTCAATATAGTTAAATAACAACTGTCTAACTCATAATGTAATTCCACACTATATAAAAAACTCTGTAAGTAGCATGTCATCTGCACCAAGAAAAGTGAAAAATAAGGCGGTGATATTGTGGCTAAAGCATGAAATTAGGGAATTATACGCTAAAAAACAACAACGAATTTTACAAAACACATTTATAATTGGCCAATAAATTTGCAATATCAGCTCAGTTTGAGGAAATAATGCAGAGTGAAAAGGCAACTTACAGAAAATAACACAAGAAAAAACAGAATAAATAAAACAAAAAGAACTAAACAGACTCATTAACAGCACAAGCACATCCACTGCAAACAGTCACCACAACCAAAAACATCAATTCCATGACAGAATCACCAACTTAACTGAAATGAATCTCACCAAACAAGAAAAATGCCTACTGGGAAACGGACCAAAAGACAAATTTAACACACATACACCACTCAAAACAATCGAAGAAGAATCTGAACACATTATAAGAGGACAGGAAAGACTGGGTACACCAAATTTTAATGCAAACTTAGCAAGAGAATTAGCTGCTGCAGAAATAGCACAGGTAATCAGAACACACAAATTATGAATGAAAAAACACTAGAGAAAATCACAGCCAACAAGCTAAAACAAAAATTAAAGCAAAACACTGTTATACAAACAAGGGCAGATAAAGGGAACGTCACTGTGATTATGAATGAACATCACCAAACTAACCGGTGACACAACAGCAAGATATCAGAGAAACATCCAACAACCACTAAAAAACATCAAAAATACGTTCTCAAAAGGCCAGATGCAATGAATGACACAAAAAAATCTAAAGGCACTCACTCCAAAATCCCTACCAAAGGTGCACAAAGATCGTACCCCTTTAAGGCCAGTCATCAACTTCAGAAATTCCCCATCATACCACCTAGCCCAACATACACACACATTACTAAAGAACACATACACTTTTGAAAACAACAGGAACATAGAGAACTCAATGCAAGTAGTAGAGAGAATCAAGAATATAGAAATACCAGACACAGCAAGCCTCATATCATTTGATGTCACGTCACTGTACACTTGTATTCCAATAAATGAAAGGATCAGCATCACCATACAAAGACTAAAACAACAAGGAAACACACCAGTCTCATGCATTAATGAAACAGCAACCATGCTCCAGACCATAACAGCACAAAATTACATTACGTTCAACAATGAAGTTTACTCCCAAAATCTACATTTACATCTACGTGATTACTCTGCTATTCACAATAAAGTGCCTGGCAGAGGGTTCAATGCACCACCTTCAAGCTGTCTCTTACAGTTCCACTCTCGAACGGCGCGCGGGAAAAACAAGCACTTAAATTTTTCTGTGCGAGCCCTGATTTCTCTTATTTTATCGTAATGATCATATCTTTCTATGTCGGTGGGTGCCAACCGAGTGATTTCATAATCGGAGGAGAAAAGTGGTGATTGGAATTTCATAAGAAGATCCCGTCGCAACGAAAAACGCCTTTGTTTTAATGATTGCCACTCCAATTCACGTATCATGTCTGTGACACTATCTCCCCTATTTCGCGATAATACAAAACGATCTGCCCTTCTTTGTACTTTTTCGATGTTATCCGTTAGTCCCATCTGATGCGGATCCCACACCGCACAGCAGTACTCCAGAATAGGGCGGACAAGCGTGGTGTAAGCAGTCTCTTTAGTAGACCTGCTGCGCCTTCTAAGTGTTCTGCCAATGAATCGCAATCTTTGGTTGGCTCTACCCACACTATTATCTATGTGATCGTTCCAATTTAGGTTATTTGTAATTGTAATCCCTAAGTATTTAGTTGAATTTATAGCCTTCAGATTTGTGTGACTTATCGTGTGATCGAAATTTAGCGGATTTCTTTTAGTATTCATGTGAATAACTTCACACTTCTCTTTATTCAGGTTCAATTGCTACTTTTCGCATCGTGCAGATATCTTATCTAAATCATTTTGCAATTCGTTTTGGTCATCTGATGACTTAACCAGACGGTAAATGACAGTATCATCTGAAAACAATCTAAGACGGCTACTGAGATTGTCTCCTATGTCGTTAAAATAGATAAGGAACAGTAGAAGGCCTAGAACACCTCCTTGGGGAACGCCGGATATGATTTCTGTTTTACTCGATGACTTTCTGTCTATTACTATGAACTGTGACCTTTCTGATAGGAAATCACGAGTCCAGGAGCACAACTGAGGCGATATTCCATAGGCACGCAGTTAGGTTAGAAGACGCTTGTGAGGAACGGCGTCGAAAGCCTTCTGGAAGTCTAAACATATGGAATCGATTAGACATCCCCTGTCCACAGAACTCATTACTTCATGAGTATAAAGAGCTAGTTGTGTTTCACAAGAACGATATTTTCTGAATCCGTGCTGACTACGTGTCAATAAATCGTTTTCTTCGAGGTACTTAATAATGTTCGAATACAGTATATGTTCCAAAACCCTACTGCAAATCAACGTCAGTGATATGGGAATGTAATTCAACGGATTACACCTACTTCCCTTCTTGGGTATTGGTGTGACTTGAGCAATTTTCCAGTCTTTAGGTACGGATCTTTCTGTGAGCGAGTGGTTGTATATAATTGCTAAATATGGAGCTATTGTATCAGCATACTCTGAGAGGAACCTGACTGGTATACAATCTGGACCGGAAGCCCTGCTTTTGTTAAGTGATTTAAGTGCTTTGTGACACCGAGGATATCTGTTTCTGTTTCTCATCTTGGCAGTTGTTCTTGATTGGAATTCAGGAATATTTACTTCATCTTCTTTGGTGAAAGAGTTTCGGAAAATCGTGTTTAATAACTCTGTTTTTGTGGCACTGTCGTCAATGACTTCACCATTGTTATCGGGCAGTGAAGGTGTTGATTGCGTCTTGCCACTGGTGTACTTTATGTATGACCAGAATCTCTTTGGGTTTCCTGCCAGATTTCGAGACAGAGTTTCGTTGTGGAAATTAGTGAAAGCATCTCGCATTGAAGTACGCGCTATATTTCGAACTTGTGCAAAACTTTGCCAGTCTTGGGAATTTTGCGTTCTTTTAAAATTTGCATGCTTTATTTTCGCTGTTTCTGCAACAGCGATCTGATTCGTTTTGTGTGATGGGGAATCAGTACCGTCACTTATCAATTTATGTGGTACATATTTCTCAATTTCTGTCGATACTATCTCTTTGAAATCGTTCCTCATCTTTTCTATGCTTACATGATCAGATCGGAAGGGGTGTAGACTCTCTCTTAAAAAGGCGTTAAGAGCATTTTTATCAGCTTTTTTAAATAGAATTACTTTGCGTTTCTTTTTGATGGTTGTAGGAGTTACGGTATTCAGCCTAGTAGCTACTGCCTTGTGGTCGCTAATACCTGTATTCGTCACGATACTCACTATTTGTCCAGGATTATTTGTTGCTAAAAGGTCAAGTATGCTTTCGCAACCATTTACGCTTCGAGTGGGCTCATGAACTAATTGTTTAAAATAATTTTCTGAGAAAGCATTCAGTACAATTTCTGATGACGTTTTATGCCTGTCGCCGGCTTTAAACATATAATGTTTCCAGCATATCGATGGTAGATTAAAGTCACCACTGACTATAATTGTATGAGTGGGGTACCTATTTGAAATGAGACTCAAGTTTTCTTTGAACTGTTCAGCAACTATATCTTCTGAGTGTGTGTGTGTGGGAGGGGGGGGGGGGGGGGGAAGGGGAGCGATAGTTTAGTCCTATTGTCAAGTATAACTTCTACCCATGCTATTTCGCAGGAACTATCTACTTCAATTTCACTACAAAGCAAACTACTTCTGACAGCAATAAATACTCCACCACAATTGTATTTAATCTATCCTTTCTGAACACTGTTAGATCGTTAGAAAAAATTTCTGCTGAACTTATTTCCAGCTTTAGCCAGCTTTCTGTACCTATAACTATTTGAGCTTCAGTGCTTTCTATTAGCGCTTAGAGCTCTGGTCCTTTCCCAACACAGCTATGACAATTTAGAAATACAATACCGATCGTGTCTACAACTAACCTGCTGCCCCATTTTAGACGGACGCCCTTTCTGTGGTTCCCTGAGACTCTCTAACCTAAGAAACGTCCCTGTCCCCGCTACCCACGTAGCTGCTTCCTGTGTGTAGTGGACTCCTGACCTATTAAGTGGAACCCGGAAACCCAGCACCCGACGGCGCAAATCGAGGAGTCTGCAGCCTACAAGGTCACAGAACCGCCTGTGCCTCTGATTCAGATCCTCCACTCGGCTCTGCACCAAAGGACCACAGTCGGTTCTATCAACGATGCTGCAGATGGTGAGCTCCGCCTTAATCTCGCAAGCAAGACTGACAGTCTTTACCAATTCCACTAGCCGCCCAAATCCAGAGAGAATCTCCTCCGATCCAAAGCGACATACGTCATTGGTACCGACATGAGCCACCACCTCCAGTTGGCTGCACCCTGTACTCTTCATGGCATCTGGAAGCGGTCTTTCCACATCCAGAATGACTTCCCCCAGTATGCACACGAAGTGCACACTGGTTTCCTTCCCCTCCTTGGTAGCCATGTTCCTAAAGGGCCCCAAAACGCGCCTAACGTTGGAGCTCCCAACTACTAGCAAACCCACCATCTGTGAACGCCCAGACTTTGTGGGACGAGAAGCTTCCTCTGGAACAGCGTGGACGACTGCATCTGGCTCAGAGATCTCTCCAGCCACAGATAACGCCCGAAAACTGTTCGTCAAACGAACTGGGGGGGGGGGGGCCCTACGATCGGCCCCCTCGGACAGTTTTTCGCTTCCTACCATACTTTGGAATGATCTCGCACTTGACCATAGGTGAGGGGTCAACCTCAGTGCAGGCAGTAGCTGTGGCAGCCACAGCAGTGGGTCAAACAGCGGACACATTGGACGTGCTTGACGTCTCTCGCATCCCCGCATCCGACCCTCCACAGTGACGCCCCTTGGCAGCAGCCTCAAGCTGTGTGACCGAAGCCAGTGCAGCCTGGAGCTGTGAGCGAAGGGTCGCCAACTAAGCTCGCATCTGTATACAACAATCACAGTTCCTATCCATTACTGCAGTCGCTCCTGTTTGAAGCTCGTAAAAATATACAACAAACGAGCAGTGTACTCGGCTTGTTAGCAGCAGGAATTCGAAGTGCTCTCTCACTAATGGTCTAAACGACACTGAGCTACACTAACGAAAACAAACAAAAGCCTGTACGATCCGAGGGTCGACGTAAGGGTCGATTGCAACGGCGGTACGGTACACTACACTGTTATTAAAATAAAAGCTTGTGCCTAGTAGGCACTCAAACATGCAAGAAATTACAAAAATAATCTAGTAACTACACAGGTATCTGTAAATAAATAAGTCACTCCTGCTGGAAGCTCGTAAAAATATACAACAAACATACGGTGTACTCGTCTTCTTAGCAGCAGGAACACGAGGTGCACTGTCACTGACAGTCTATCTGAAACTCATGAAGGGCTGCCAATAGGATCACCAGTTAGTGGCCTCCTTGCCAAAACATACATGAACAACCTAGAGAACAGGATCTTTACACACATAATGAGATAAAAAAAAAATACAAAGTCATATACTAGTACCATTTTGTCGATAACATAATATGCCTGATTGATGAACCACACACACACGTACATAAGGAAATAAAAAACTTACGCCCAAAAATTAGCTTCAAATTAGAAACAGAAACAGACAACACACTAAATTTCCTGGACCTCACCATATGAAAAACGAACAACACCCATGATTTTCAATATTCAGGAAACCAACAACCACGAACACCACCATTCATAATCCGTCAAACCACCCAGTCACACACAAGTAAGCAAGCTTCAGACCCATGCCCCACAGATTGAACAGAACACCTGTAAACAAACAGAATTACACACAGGAGCTAAACAGAATAAGAAAAGATAACAGAGGAAAATAGTTACAAGCCCCACATGATAGGGAAATTAAACCAACAAATTTGTAAACAGAAAAAGAACGAAAGCACAACACACACACACAAAATCTTACACAACACAGATCAACACAAGATACAAACAATGACCACATGCGAGACACCAGCACAACAACAACAACACACACAAAAGAAAATGGCATATACTCACCTAAAATAACAAAACTGTCCACATATTAAAGAAACAGGGACTTCAAATAGGATACAGGACAGACAACACAACACAGAAAAAACTTAGAACACAGGAGACACCCCACAGATAAATTCAACAAATCGGGAATATATGAACTCACATGCAACACTTGTCCATCAGTATATATAGGACAAACATGCAGGAACTTTAAAACAAGATACCCAGAACACCTCAGAGCCATAAAAAGTAACACTACCTATCACAAACAGCTAAAGAAACCTACACATACACGCACACACACACACACACACACACACACACACACACACACACACACACACACGGGAAGAGAGAGAAAGTAAACAAAATTCAAATTCGGCGCCAAACCCTCGCGGGAACAAGTGAACGCCGACGGGATTAGGAAACACAACAACATAGTGCTCACCACGTTCCACGAAGTAAAAAAGCGTTTATAAAGAAAGAAATTACACAAAGTAGAATAATGTGTGTGTGCAGTGTCCTCAGAACTGAAAATAAGAAGGCTCAGTCACAACAAAGCTTGAAGAGTAGCAAATATATACGCAAAACATTTTGACACGGCAAAATCATGTTTTTTAAAAATCAGGGTATGTGTTAATTCGGTGATAAAATTTACATTTACATCGTTTGGTTTCCAGATGACAAGCTATCAGTGCAGGACACCATACAGTTGGTCTTGCAAACTTTCTTTAGGCCTCACTTTGTTATATCAGTTATAATATAAAACATTTTCAGTTTTTACGGTTTTCAATAAACAAAGACCCACTGGTGATGGCACAGAGGTGCTGAAACATGTTTGGGCAAAAAGAAAAAAACAGTGTGTTTTTGCAAAAACTGCAAATGCGGAAAGAAAGGACAAGACCTGCAGATCCAAAAGAAGAGTGTAAGACTGATACTCTTTGCTAAGGAAATCAGGAGGAGACCTTCATTCAGTGGCAGATGTAAAATGGCTGTTGAAGACTATATTTTGTGTATAATCATACGAAATTCATCGAGTCGTCAGCATAGCCTCGCACGTTACCACATTGCTTCCGGGATTTGGGGAGGATTTCGGGATCAAATCCGCACGATATATTAACGATTAGGGCGATGTTCTGGCCAGCATAGATGTGGTTATTCGTAAACATTTCGAACACATCCTTACACTTCCACATGGGATAACACTAGACACAGACAGATGGGATGCACAAATTTCATCCCAGGTGGAAAGGGATCGCGGAAGGGAGGGCATTGGACCCTCCCATATGACTAACATTCCTGAGTCCATATTAACATGCCGAACCCGTGAGACACAGAATAAGGCCAAGGAATCGAAGAAGGGTCGTATGAATTTTATTGAAACGGAGTACGTACGCGAAACTCTGCGTTCATGTGCCGGATGTTTCGAACTTCTTCCTCTAAAACGACAGAACTGGGAAAGAGTTGTAACCAAAACTAGAACCGTCTATTTCAATTGCAACGCCAATAGGAATGAAAAACTGTTTTCATGCTGATACTCTCAGCAGTGCCTGATGTTCCTACGTAATTCGTAATCCTCAGAATTTGTGTCTCGTGTTATCGACGAGAAGATGGGCTGCAACATGTCAAGGTCTTGTCCTCTTCGATGTAGCAGTTATTCATGACAAGGGAACATTTTACCATAATTTGCAGAATGTATTGGGCATTTTCTTCCTCTGACTCCCAAACTCCGGATCTTACTCAATTCGATCTACTTTATATGAAAGCAAAGATAATCATAGGCGCTAAAACCTGGCTCGAAAAGGAAGAGTATGTTTTTACCCGGTTAGACCTCCTAATACTGTAGGTAGTGCATCAGACATCAGGGCTCTTTAATAGGGCCATGCAACATTTCTACAGTACTGGCCACCTGTTCGTCATCACTTCAAACAGTTCCTCTGACTTCGAGGCTGTTCTAACTTATTATGATCAGCAGCAATATGTTTTTAATGAGTGTATATACTGTATATACAACGGCGTATTTTTGTTTGGGAAGTAAAATCAAGTATTGTGTTTCTTAGCTACGCATGGTTTACATGTATGAGCCAATCTACAGGATGGGGCAAATAAAAGTGGCCCAGATGAGGCGATGCGATTGGACGTGAATGTATGCATATATCCATAGCCCGTGACGCGCACACCACGTGTACGCCACCCACGTGATCCACACCGCTTCAGTGCGTAGTGCGGACTGTCAGTAGGAGTGGAGCAGTGCAAAAGGGACGATGGTACTCACAGTGGAGCAGGGCGTGTGTTCGTTGTGAAAACTTACGTGACAATGAGGTCTGGGAACTTTGTGGGTAGTTATTTGCTGCGAAGTTTAATGGTGTCAAAGCGCCAGCAAAGAGTGCTATGCAATGCTTAGTCGGAAAATGGCGTCAGACAGGATCTGTTCGAACAACTCAAAAAACTTCCGGAAGCGTGCCCGCACACCAGAAAATGTGGCTGCAGTTCACCAGAAAATGCTTCAGAGTCCTATCAAACCAACCTGACGCCTGTCGCAAGAGAACAGCATATCATGTCGATCATGATATGTCCACCTGGACGTGCAAATGCATCCCTACCGAGTGCCTGTTGTCCATGCATTAAAATCAGCTGATGCTCCTCAGCGCCTCCAGTTCTTTAAGTCGCTGTTCACTGAGAATTTAGAATGAATGGCTCAGATATGGCTCTGTTCTTTATGTCAGTGAAGCCTAGTTTCGCCTGATAGTATGTCAACTCACAGAATCACAGGTTCTGGGCAGCGGAGAATCCGCATACCTGCCACGAAACACCATTGCATGATCAGAAGGTTGGAGTCTGGTGTGCAGTGTCTGCACGCCGTATTATTGGTCCCATCTTTCATCGGATGCTGCCTCCGCACCTTACATTGCCAATATTTTGAAACCATTTGTACCATAATTAAAAGAGGAGGAAAAGACCTACAATTACTTCCAACAGCATGGAGCAATTAGCCATACAGTCTGCCGAACTTTGAAGCACAGCTACACATCTTCACGTCTGACAGAGTTGTTAGCAGAGGTCAGTCTCGTCACGGCCCTAGCTGGGCACCGAGGTCACCTGACCTGTCAGTGTGCGATTACTTTGTGTGTGGAGCCCTCAAGTTTAAGGTGTATCGCAGCA
This sequence comes from Schistocerca serialis cubense, assembly GCF_023864345.2. Lineage (NCBI taxonomy): Eukaryota > Metazoa > Arthropoda > Insecta > Orthoptera > Acrididae > Schistocerca > Schistocerca serialis. Next base: position 312,591,767 of record NC_064640.1, read on the forward strand.
ACCTTAATAGTCTTCAAGAACTGCAGCAGAACATTTCGAATGAGACTGCAGCAGCTCCAGCAGTCCAGCTTCGATCCGCCTTCAGCAACTTGCTGGCCAGGGCCCAAAAGTGCCCAGATATGAATGGTGGACATTTTCAACGTCAGCTATTGTCAGGTTAATGCTGTATTTCCTTTCGTCTGTGTGTTTATTTTTACCTTGGAACACTGTTCTCCGAGCCACTTTTATTTTCCCCGCGCTGTACAATCAATGGCTTCTTATCTCTGAGAACTAGACTGACCTCGATTATGTTTAAACTAAAAGCTTTCGGTAGATAATGTACTATGGACACACCTAAAGCTTCTCTCTCATTGCTAAATGTAAATGTCGTGTGACTAGGGCCTCCCGTTGGGTAGACCTTTCGCCTGGTCCAAGTCTTTCGACTTGACACCACTTCCGCGACTTGGGCGTCGATGGGGATGAAATGATGATGATCAGGAAGTGTTGTCCCATTGCTAAATGATGTCGATGACTAGTCTGTCAATGAACACATGGCAGCCATCTTTTAATTTTTAAATATTGTTTGAGCTAATTTGTAGTTTTTTTCGCTTGTATGTACCTGAAGTAACAAGCTGTATGGCTTAGAAACTACGGGCTACACATTTACGTCGCTAAATTGCAGACATAAAGGAATTAAAGACATTAGCTCCCAGTGAACAACGATTTATATCAATAAGGCAAATTGAAAACTCCACGCCGACACTTGCTTGTGCCATTCAATCTGCGTAGTTGCTAGGCACGATGTTATGTTTGCTTACAGTATGCTTGTGTGTTCCTTGAGTGCATTCTGACTTGCTAGTCAGTTAGTATGCGACAGTAAGTCATGAATGGACGATGGAATTTACCAATGCAGAAAAAGCCGACATGCGCATGGTGTGTGGAGGGTGTAGGAAGAATGCAAAAATGTTTCAAATGGCTCTAAGCACTATAGGACTTAGCATCTGATGTCATCAGTACCCTAGAACTTAGAACTACGTAAACCTAACTAACCTAAGGACATCACACACATCCATACCCGAGGCAGAATTCGAACCTGCGACCGTAGTAGTAGCGTGGTTCTGGACTGAAGCGCCTATAACCGGTCGGCCACAGGGGCCGGCTAGGAAGAATGCAGTTCGCTCTTGTACGGTGTATGTGGCAAGATATACCAATAGACGTCAACCATCTATTTATCAACCTCTTCAACCAGTTACGTGAAAGTGGCAGTGTAACACCTAGACAACGTAACAGAAGGAAACAAGTGACGACAGAAGAAAGGGAAATTAATGTTCTTGCTGCTGCTGCTGCAGTTGATCCGCAAGTTAGCTCCCGCGCAATAGCACGAGGAAATGGCAGGAGTCAGGCAAGTGTCCTACGCATTTTCCATCGGCATAGGGTCCATCCCTATCACATCTCTCTCCGCCAAGAGCTGCATGGAAACGATTATGAGAATCGTGTTAACTCCTGTACATCGGGATTAAGACAGGATACACCAGATGTTTCACACCGAGCGGGGTAGCGCAGTAGTTAGCACACTGGACTCGCATTCGTGAGGACGACTGTTCAAACCCGCGTCTGATAATTTCCCTAAATCGCTTAAGGAAAATGCTGGGTAGATTCCTTTGAAAGGGCATGGCCGCCTACCTCCTCCATCCTTCCCTAATCCGAGCTTCTGTTCCGTCTCTAAAGACCTCTTTCTCGACGAGTCGTTAAACCCTAATCTCCTCCCGCTCCTCCTCCTCCAGATATAACCAATATTGTTTAGTGATGAAGTCACATTTACCAGTCATTGTCAGGTAAATCACCAAAACGTGCAGTATTGATCTGTTGACAATTCCCGTTGGCTTCGTCAGGTGGAACGACAGCGTCCATGGAGTGTTAAAGTGTATTGTGATATAGTGAACCATCAGCTTATATGCCAGTGTTTCATAGACAGAACACTGAATGTGCCCAAGTATCGCAGCCTCCTAACAGACGATCGCCCACGGATGCTTGAAGATGTTCGTCTGAAGACTAGGGAACCTGTCCAACCCATATGATAGCTGTCCAGCCCATAGTGCACAGCTTACTACAGCATGTCTTCAAGACCTGTTTCCAAATCGTTGGATCGTTGAATTGGACGCAGAGGACCTGCGCCTTGGTTGGCCCGTTCCCCAAATTTGACGCCTGTAAACTTCTTTCTGTGGGGAAAGCTGAAAGACATTGTCTACGAGGACATATCAACTACACTCGATGGTATGCAACGACGTTTTACTGCGGCCTGTTCAGAGATCTCTGAAATGTTAGCACGTGTGCACAGTCTTTCCATACCAGAGTAGCATGTATTGCCGCTGCCGGTGGTCGTTTTGAACACAACCTGTGATGACCAATTGTCTCGTTGCTGGTTATAATCCACATAAGTAGTGTAGGCACTTGTGTTCTTCTTTAAAGTGTGTTACCACTGGTATAGTATTTTCAAAATACGATATTTCGTAAACGACTCACACTAGACTCTTGCAACAAACACCACTGACAGTCTAATTTATCCTACTTTTAGTTTGTTAATATCATTATACATTGCTCCATTTAAAAAGAGTATGTTCGCACAAAAAATACACTTTCCAAGTGTTTTTATAATGTGTTGATTGGCTAACATCGAATGAGCCCCTGCCTACCAATCCATTCTGTGAAAACTGCACATCAGTAGCACTTTCCATTTCCGCAGTACTTGCGGTGCAAGTTTTGGGTGATTCACCCTGTATAGATGCATTCCTGTATACATTCCTTTGTGTCTTGATTCGTAGTGGCTGCAGGATCAAAACCGTGTCTGTTCTTTCGGACATGTCCGAATTGCAGTATTTCATTCACAGTTGCAGTATTTCCTTCTATTATCAATCATTAGTCAAGAAACAGTAGAAGAATTAACTGAAATATAACTATAATTGATCATTTTAATAAAGTTTTGTTTATATATTTCTTCATTCAAAACACATAGTCAGAAAATGAAGAAATAAAAGAAGAAAGGAATTGGAATTTTGATTGACTGGGTGACATGTTATAATTCTATACTTATAAGATTGAACTGCTTAAATGTTTATTTCGGGTGGTTTATTTCTATGCAGGACTCAATGTGCAATCCCACATATCATATTTTCCCATATAAGTAGTCCAACACTCCTGCGCTTTTCCTCATTGTAATCGATACAGTTTACATTTGTAATGAAATATCTGCACACAACTTGTTGAGGTTACAAAAATTTCATCAGAACGAGAATACCCAAACACGACGATTATCCAGTACGAACGTGCATCAGGAAGCGAGGGAGATGCACTTCAGTATCTACTTAACCCTTTCGGTCATGGCATCCTCATATAAGGACATACCAAATAAATGCTTAGTATATTTAAATTCGTTAAATTTTACCATTTGTAATTGTTGTGCTCATATTGTCACAAGCAGAGAGCTTATTTGAGAATAGTGTCGACATCTCCTGTCAATTTGTGGTACCACAAAACAAAACTGAATGTGCACAGTCACATGGACGCTTCCCAGTAATTTTGTACCTTCCATCAGCCGGTTAATATCTTCTAAGTTTAAGTAAAACAATTATTTGTGCATAGAAAGGTTCGTTCTTGAAGGTCAAAACTAAAGGTGTCTTTCAAAACGAAAGGTAAAATGGTTCAAATGGCTCTGAGCACTATGGGACCTAACATCTGAGGTCATCAGTCCACTAGACCTTAGAACTACTTAAACCTAACTAACCTAAGGACATTACACACATCCATACCCGAGGCAGGATTCGAACCTGCGACCGTAGCGGTCGCGCGGTTCCAGACTGAAGCGACTTGAACCGCTCGGCCACAACGGCCGGCACGAAAGGTAAGTGACATATAACTTTATACGTGTCTCCAAATGAAGACATTGTGATCGAAAGGTTGTAATAGCATAGAAATTTAGGACATTATTTCGCTGTTGTTTTAGTCTTCACAATGCCCCATGTCCAAGATAGACGAAGGCCACTTACAGAAGAATTTATAGAACTCCTTAATTCATATGAAATTTACGATCTGTCCTACGATCCTATCGATAATTTTGAACAAGAGGACAATGGTGGAAGTAATGTTAGACGTTTTATATCATACGGTATATTGTAAGACAAGTAGCCAAGGCGCAAATCCCGCTAACTGCATGATAAATGACACTGAGATAATCACGAAACACTCGTCCCATTCAAACGACAATGCATTGGCAGCAAGAATGTTATTGTTGCCTACAAGTTTGTTACAGCACAGCCAACCTAAAGCTGAATAAGAAATATATCCATTCTAATCGTAACAGACTGAAAGGTAGCTTTGAATGTCCAAATTGGTAAGTCTGATGTTTGTTCACGTGCTTTGTATCCGGACATGGCAGGGCGACAGCCACGCCTAGGGCATTTAGCAGGCTTTGCACCCGAAGACAACATTCAGTTAACTGCTTTTGAAACCGAACACGATTTTCAACAGCCATTTTCGATGTTTTATAGCCAGTTTTGCAACCTGAAAGAGGACGCGTGTTTGCTCATGCAATTGATATTGCATGTGTAAATTCATGGATTGAGTACAAGAAAAACGCATCAGAATTAGGTGTTCTTAAAAATAAGACCGTTGATTTGCCTCACTTTAGGGCAAGTGTGGCCAAAGTACTGACAAAAATAGATAAGCCAGCTGCTAGGAAAAGGTGGTGTCCCACTAGTGACAGTCCAAGTACTTCAAAAAGAGCCAACGCGGAAGTTCGTCCAGAAGCTGAAGTTCGTTTGGACAACGTTGGGCATCTTCCAGTGATCAGTGACAAAAAATCATTTGGTAGGTGGAAGAAACTGGGCTGCAAAGGCAAAACCAACTTTTCTTGTGTAAAATGCAACATTCACTTATGTTCGGATAGAAAAAACATTGTTTCTTTGATTATCATTCTTCACAAGTGTAAAACCATAGTTTATGTACATAATCATTAAGTAAGCTTTGTGTAATTTGTGTATTTCGGAGAAATGAAATAAAACTAAATACTTTGACTTTTCTGTTTACACTGCACCCACTTGAACATAATGTCCTCATTTTTGGGCGCGTTGTATCCCGCCTTGGGGGGCACCTCGGAATATTTTATACATCTGAAAAATCGTAATTTAATTCGAAGAACTGGATAGCAAAGCCATGATTTTTTTTTTTAGAAAAAAATAATTCGTGACCGAAAGGGTTAAGAACATTTTATGGTCTCGGTGGCCGTCATATGACGACCATCGTAGTGAGATCACTCCTTCATTGGGCCGTCACAAGACGGGCCTCGTAGCGAGGGCAAGCTCTTATTGGTCTTTCATGTAACTACTCCCGTGCTTAAATGGTTAACAACATCAGGGCGTAAAAATACCATCATTATGTAAGATATCTGAGAGTACGATATGTGAAACACCTTACTCGAAAACCCATTAATTGTTATTTCTAAAGACGAAAGCTCTGGAACATAAAACGAGTAGGTCGTAGTCTGCTGACAGTGTTTCTTTTGTGCCGTAGCCTGACACAAACTAGACATGTCGCTGCGGTGTGCGGAAACCAAAATCGACGTTAAGCCGACGACTGGAATCGCAGTAGAGAACGAACGTTACGACAGGAAGAAACGTGCGCGTAGATCTGTACAAATGAAGAAAAATAAAAATTTTCTTCGATTGCAACATATAAACAGAGTTCAAAATTAAAGTGCAGGTCCATAAAATTGAAATAAGTTTTAGTATATAACTATTGTACGACCGTTCTTCTAACGAGTTAATGCCGTAACTCCATTGCTTCTGAAAAATGGTGAATGGCTGTCGATGTGGTTTTCAGCTAATCGATCTTGCATGTAACCGACTCTGTTTCATCGAAAATACATTCTACATCTATCTACATTTATATCTTTTCTGTTCTACTCGGTGTAAATATAAGACAATTTACGATCACTCGCGCTGAGGGTCACGGAGAGACCCGTGGAATTAATAAAAGTGGTTCCTGTAGTAGATGAAGGCACAGCTCACGAAGTAAACAGCTATCAAGAAGCAAACTCCAGAGCATAGTGAAAGTCGATGTAAGTGTGTGCAAGCAGTCCAGGGAGCGATCAGAATCAGAAAACGTAAATACAGACAAAGTCAGTTACTCTAATATCATGTACTGAAGGAGTCAGGATAAGTGCGGGGCTGTACTTACTGACACTGTCTCGTCAGTGGACTGGCCCACGTGACATGCCCACAGTGCTGATGGCGCCCTGTATGGGAGCAAGGTGCAGCTGTGGTATGAAGCCCGAATATCTCTGACCTTTCCACCACGTTGATACTCGGGCTAAGTGAGGAATTTGATCACTACGGGGTACTAAACACTTCCCCACATTAATCGACATTTAGGACTATTATTGGACCAACCTGTGCTGACTTCATCGACGAAGGGATCCCATGGCATTTCCTCGTCCTCATCGGCCAGATCAGATGTCGGCACAATATTTGTAATTGCTGGTCGATTGACGGTTTCTAGAGCACAACTTGGTTCTCCCTGCAGGAGAGTGGTTGGCAGTTGTGGTTCACAGGAAGACAATGATTTGGCCTCCATGGACACCTCAGTCAAAGAATGGTCAGCCTCTGTCGATTCCTTGGTGAGGGGCCTCTGGCATTGGTGGGAGCCGGAATTGGCTTAGTGGATGGAATTTGTTCCACTTACATCGGCAGTCATTTTCAACCCACTGTTGGCGGAGGTTGCAGTGGCAGGCAGGCTGTTGGGGAGGCTTTTCTGGGGGTGGTTGTGTGTTATGCCTAGCTGAGTGCTGAGCGGGAGGGGTGGGTACAAAGTTTCATTGAGGCTGGAACTGATTGCGATGCCTGACTATGTGCTTGGCAGGTGGCACCAACAACACCTTGGGTCCACATGGGGTTCTGACCGAAAGTGGGAGCGTACGTGGGAGCCCACGAGGAAAAGGCTGTGTCGGATACATCAGGCACCAGCAATCGTCACATTTTACTGGTTTACAAGTGTTTTCATTAATATATTGAAGTCAATTCAAATGGTTCAAATGGCTCTGAGCACTATGCGACTTAACTTCTGAGGTCATCAGTCGCCTAGAACTCAGAACTAATTAAACCTAACAAACCTAAGGACATCACACACATCCATGCCCGAGGCAGGATTCGAACCTGCGGTCACGCGGTTCCAGACTGAAGCGCCTAGAACCGCACGGCCGCACCGGCCGGCTGAAGTCAATTAATGTCCATTTTACCCGCAGCTGCAGTCAGGCTTTCAATAACTCAAACCCATCACACGCACGTCTACCTTTGATCCAGGGCGCATCTTACAGCATTTCATTGAGCAATAATTAAATATAAACCATTGTTTTTCATGAATGACGAAGTATTTAAATTAGTCCGAGAATAGATAGGTTGGATTTTACATTCTTAAATGCACAACCTTCATCTACTAAACCAGAACCAAGACAATTTAGGGTGCAGCTGCAATCTTTAAGTGAACAAATTCTCGTGAAGTACAGCAACCATCACCCTGTTCCTCTATTTAACACTGAAACCTTTTACATCTAACATAGCAACATTTTATATGGCGACCATTACTCTGGATTGCGCTCTTTGCAGGGAATTTTGTCGAAAGGAGTTAATTTTCATAGGATGTATAAATGTGTCAATAATTAGTTTTTTTCAAATGGTTCAAATGGCTCTAAGCACTATGGGACTTAACATCTGAGATCATGAGTCCCCTAGACTTAGAACTAATTAAACGTAACTAACCTAAGGACATCACACACATCCATGTCCGAGACAGGATTCGAACCTGCGACCGTAGCAGCATTGCGGTTCCGGACTGAAGCGCCTAGAACCGCTCGGTCACAGCGGCCGGCTGGTTTGGTTTTTTCTCAGATTGCTCGCGAACCGAATGAACTGTTCAGTGTACCAGATTTTAGTTATGCTGCTGGTATTCTACGTTTGGAAAGTGCACACCGTGTTCGACCAGTATGATCTGAGGAATGATGTGAGACACAGAGTCCTCAGATACAAGCAAATTTCTCGCAGAAATCTATAACAGCATAGCCACGATCCGGGAGTTCATGGTGAGATTTGGGACGCCAATAGTTGCGACTAATGAGCAAATGTCTGCGACCAAAGTAAGAATCGAAAATATAAGGGCCCAGATGACCCCAAGTGATGAGCAAATGTCTGCGGCCCATGCACGGATTAGTGATGTACAAGTTGCTCTGAGATGCATGACAGTGAGTATTGTAGAAGTTATGGTCGCTGAACTAGGGCCAAAGTTCGAGTGTTAAGAGCCGTGGCTCGACACAACGGATATGATTCAGGTATGCATGAACAAGGCCACTAGGTGCAAGGAAGACGTAGAAACCTTTAAAACCCTACTGCAAAAGTTCAAATATGACATGAGTGCGTATACATCGAACGGTGGGTAAGTTGCACAAAATAATCACAGGCTGCGCCTGCGTGATAAGTCACGGATGCAGCAGAAATACAGAGGAGGGCCTGCTCGTGCTACTGTGATCAACATGACAACCACCACCAACTGTACCAAAACAACTGGAACCATACTGGTGGCGGTGAGCTGAATGGCAATGCAGGAAACTATAGCCCTGTTGATCAGAATGGACCAAATGGAGTTCGGAATAGTTACGGCAATCACAAGCACTTCAATAATGAGCGTGGTGAGAAGTACAACCAGCCATTGTTCCAGGATCTGGTGTTGAGATTAAGTCAGCTAATCCCCGACATAATCAACCAAGTGACAAACTGCAGGCAATGCAATAACAGCTGTCTGCTGCAGCGAATGTTATAGCTAAACAAAATATGACTGGGATTTGTGATGTACTGTTTGTTACAAGGGAAGACATGAGGGAGGAACTACTACATGAGAATACTAATATGATGGGTCCAGCTGTTAGTCCTGTGGTGACAATTTCAATTAGGGTGGTGTCACTTACATGTGTTCTGGACACTGGGAGTCCCTTTATTACTCTGAGTTAAGCAGCATTGAAGAAAATGCAGGGAGGTGGGAGCTTGGCCCACCTTTCCATTCCAAGGAACAAAGGTGAGAGGAGGAATCCATGGGAAATCAGAAAGCAGGTTCTGTTTATTTTTATGTGCCAAAGGAAGGAATTCGAGTGTAATTTTTAATTGTTCCGTTACTGCATGTGGAAGGAATTCTGGGGACCAATTTTATGAGTACCCATCAGGCCGTGATAAGCCTGGGTGGAGGAATGATGACTGTTAAATTCGAGGGAGGTCAAGTAATGTTAGTTTTTAGTGAAAGTGTTCTGTGTATCAAGTCTCAGGTGAGCTGCATGAGGTTTTGTATTCAACCTGGACCGCGACCTGAACTGGAGCTGCTCGTCAACTACGTTAGTGAGTTGCGTTGTCTGTCCGATGAGCAGCAGAGAGATGCTGTTTCTGCAGGAAGTGTATTAGCAGTGTTGGAGCAAAGTCGAATGAAAGCGATTGTTCCACATTTTGCGATATCATACTTCCAGATGTGCCTGGCGCAGGGCCAGCTGCGTGTGTGCTGTCTTCCCCCTTCTGGAGCGAGGCACTTACTGGTTGCTGCTCCAAACCAGAACTATGTCAGAGTTTTCTAACACGGAATAATTTTAGTTAAATACCACGAATAATGGTGTGCTCGCGAGTCTGGTACGCAAGCGGTCGTCCGTGCTGTTCGGTACGAGAAATGGATCGCTACGTTTGTAATAAGCCAGTTATTACTTCTTCTGATCCGTCTACTTATTTCTATCGCAATAAAATACATTGAAGCGCCAAAGAAACTGGAACAGGCATGCGCATTCAAATACGGAGATATGTAAACAGGCAGAATACGGCGCTGGGGTCATCAACGCTTATGTAAGACAACAAGTGTCTGGCACAGTTGTTAGATCGGTTACTGCTGCTACAATGGCAGGGTATCAAGAATTAAGTGAGTTTGAACGTGGTGTTAAAGTCGGAGCACACGCGATGGGACACAGCATCTCCGAGGTAGCGATGAAGTGGGGATTTTCCCGTACGACCATTTCACGAGTGTACCGTGGATATCAGGAATCGGTAAAACATCAGATCCCCGACATCTTTACAGCCGAAAAAAGATCGTGCAAGAGCGGGACCAACGACGACTGAAGAGAATCATTCAAGGTGACAGAAGTGCAGCCCTCCTGCAAATTGCTGCAGATTTCAATGCTGGGTCATCAACAAGAGTGAGTGTGCGAACCATTCAACAAAACATCATCGATATGTGCTTTCGGAGCCGAAGGCTCACTCGTCTACCCTTGATGACTGCACGACACAAAGCTTTACACCTCGTCTGGGCCCGTCAACACCGACATTGGGCTGTTGATGACTGTAACCATGTTGACTGGTCGGACGGGTGTCGTTTGAAATTGTATCGAGCGAATGGACGCTTATAGGAATGGAGACAACCTCATGAATCCATGGACCCTACATGTCAGCAGGGGACTCTTCAAGCTGGTTGGGGCTCTTTAATGGCGTGGAGTGTGTGCAGTGGGAGTGATATGGGACCCCTGATACGCCTAGATACGATTCTGACAGATAACACTTACGTAAGCATACTGTCCGATCACCTGCCTCCATTCATGTCCATTGTGCATTCCGACAGACTTGAGTAATTCCAGCGGGGCAATGCGACACCCGCACCTCCAGAATTGGTACAGAGTGGCTCCAGGAACACTCTTCTGAGTTTAAACACTTCCGCTGGCCACCAATCTCCCCAGACATGAACATTATTGAGCATACCTGGGATGCCTTGAAACGTGCTGTTCAGAAGAAATCTCCACCTCCTCGTACTTTTACGGATTTATGGACAGGCCTGCAGGATTCATGGTGTCAGTTCCCTCCAGCAGTACTTCAGACTTTAGTTGAGTCCATGCCACGCCCTGTTGCGGCACTTCTGCGTGCTCGCGAGAGCCCTACACGATATTAGGCAGGTGTAACCATTTCTTTGGCTCTTCAGTGTATAAGATCTGTCCTGTGAGAAAACATCATGATGGACAACTGTAAATGTGACACAGTTTTTTGATGTGTACCTAAGTCTTCTTGTACATCAGTCCTAAAACTTGGGTCTGCTAAATTGTAACAATTATGTTTTAATTTTCATTTCGTCTGAAAGGCCGCCTGCTCTTCTTTCATGGTTTTCGAGAAGGAAGTTCTCCAAGAAAATAATGTTTCCATTGTTAAACTCATATAAATTTCTACTGTTTCTGTCTTCAGTATTTATTCGTGTTACGTACAACTTTTTTGCCTTCCAAGCACCATAAATTCTGCCATTACCACTAAAAAGTCGGCAAAACTTAACATCAACAGAACTTACTCAGCTCTAAGTATGCTGCAGAGCTCACTTCATGAAATGGAGAATGTTCTCCGCTTGTGAGAAAAAAATATGTGTTAAATCTTATGGGACTTAACTGCTAATGTCACCAGTCCCTAGGCTTACACACTACTTAACCTAAATTATCCTAAGAACAAACAGACACACCCATGTCCGAGGGAGGACTCGAACCTCTGCGGGGACCAGCCGCACAGTCCATGACAGCAGCGCCTTAGACTCGCTTGTGAGAAGCCCCTCTTAGTTTTATTCATACGAAACCGGAGAATGTTCTTTATTTTGAGCAACTTCCCCCACTCTTTTACTCACCCTGAGAACATTCTCGAGTGAAGTACATTATGTGATTCGCTTTATTCATGCGAATCTGATAATGTTATCTGAAATTTCGAGTGTGAAGTATATTCTCCTTTTTATTCACACGACCCATTACGGTCCGCCCTGCTCGGTTCAGCGGCGCTACCATTCGATATACAAAGGAGCCGCATGCTTAACCCTTGCTCTGATGGCGAAGTGACAGCCTCGATTACCTACGGTCAAGTTTTCGCTACCGAGAGGGCGATGCTGGGCCGGAGATTACTACAGACGGTGGGCGACACCAAGCCCACGGCCGGCTGAGCGCTCCACACTGAGATGTCAACAGCCCGATGTTTTGACGGCACCACTGGGCAAGCGCAAGTGACACTTGTCAAAAACGGTTCGGGTAGCGCTTCCGCACGACCCACCTACGTGGGTGACACCTGTCAAAACGCTACGGGTACTGCTCAGAGATGACCCGCCCACCTGTGACATCAGCGGAGGAGAGAATGTGTGGATTGCCATTACTCGACCCAGGCAGTAGAGGACCAGAGTGTCATTGGAGGAAGTTTGGTGCGTTGCGAGGGTGTATTGTGCATGGCCGGTGCTATTCGCAGTCGACGAATGACGTGGGGTGTTAAAAGTGCGGACCTATACACCTACGCATTTGGCGGCCGTCTGTTGACAGCACAATCGCCGTCGCGGAGGCTGGGCAGGGTTCTATGTTGCCGAGGGGGAAAAACAGAATAGCTCATTCGTGCCACCCTTGCATGGGAACCAGCTACTGATCACACTCAGGCATACTGCAATGAGAACATCACGTTGGCACGATTACCTGAATCGAGAGAGGGTCCACACGAGCCGTCTCAGAGTTCTGTGGAACTTCGGTGGCAGGAATGTCGTGTTTCGCGCATGAACGGTTTACGACCTCTGCCACCTGCAACGACGATCTCCTGCCCCCTTTCCTCTCGGCGACGGACTGCCAAAGTGCTCCCCCTACAACTGCTGTGTTTGTGCCAATTTTGAGTGCCAGAAACGAAATGATACTGCGAGTGAATTTCCTTCAGTGGAATGTCGTTTTTTTGTTTTTTAAGTTGAACTCTCTGGTACTGAAACAATTCAGATTAAATTTTCAAGTCTTAACGCAGTTAAGTGGACAATAATAATTTTCTGAATGTGTGTAAAGGACGTTTTAGTATGTGTATTTAATGAAGGGAAGGACTTTAAATAAAAACATTTTAGATCTGAAAAGAAAATATTTGTCTATTAAATAATTTGATTTTTGAGATTCATGACATATTGATATGTTGTTTTTAATCGTTGTTGCTTATTTGTCCTTCATTTAACTGTCGCTGCTTGTGGTAACCTTATTTTGCTTGTTTTGTCTTTTACTGAATGTCAATACTTATTTGATCATGTTGATTCTGTTTTGCTTATTGGTGTCTAGTCTATTGTTTTCCTATGATGCGTTACTCAGTCTCATGTGGTGTTTTAATGTTTTGTTTTCCTTATGGTGTTTGCTTAGTATCATTTTTGTTTATTTTCTTTCTGGAACAGATCTGCATATAGCATGTTGTGAGACTGAAATCAGTGTCACAGGATTAAGTGATTAAAATGTAAATCGTTAGTATTAAGTGATGTTTTAGGTCACAATGCTGGTTTCTGCACATTAATTCTGATGTTTTTGTATAATATTTAAGTTTTATGCATCGATAAATATCCAGTAGTCTTGCTGACCTGTGTTTTGTTCCGTATTACCTCGCATTGTCACTACTTGACCCATGAAAGGGGTGATCATTTTTCTTCAAATGAAAGAAGAACACGCTGCTGATCTCAATTTTGCTCTTCAGAACAAAGTTTCAGTTAAACATTGAAATCAGTAAAATAAATTTCTTTTATTTCCGTCAATAATACTAAGACTTTTGGTCCTTAGACCACCCGTTTCGGTCAGCAATGGCCATCTTCAGATATGATTTATAATAGCATGTTGTGAGACTGAAATCAGTGCCACAGGATTAAGTGATTAAAATGTAAACTGTTAGTATTAAGTAATGTTTTAGGTTACAATGCTGATTTCTGCACTTAACTTTGATGTTTTTGTTCAAAACTGTTTTTTTTTCAAAATATTTAAGTTTTATCTATCGGTGGCTTGAATTAAAGCCTACTTCGATATGTCCTTGCATGGCAAAAACACTCCCTGAAGACTCTTTTCCCCAGAGATTGCGTGTGATAAAGGGTCTCTATGTGAGCCTCTTCGTGATATTGTGATTTAAAGTAACCTCATCTCAATATCTAAGGCACCTTAATTTATGGTGCAGTTAGTACATTTCCTCCGGTATAAAACAGCTGAGTGCGTTCATATCAGCCACAGTTTACATATTTTTCGTATTTTATACACAACTTTTCTGCTAATTTACACCTCCACTAGGACCTTGCCTAGAACAGCTGTGCGGGTCTCCCGCATCGTTCTCTTACTCTCTGTCAAGGAGTATGGGACTTCATCATCATCTGCTAATTGTCTGATTCAGAAGCACCTGTGCGAAGTCCATTAAGTTTTGCTACTTCTCTGTGTCCCACAGTCTCGTTTACACTGTTTCAGTGCAATATTCCACAGTACCTGTTCTTTTCCTAACGAAAGAATGTGTGTGTGTGCAGTTACTAATTCTATCTGCATAACCGTGGGAGTAGAGTAGTATTGTGACAGTACAGTCAACTTTAGTAGATGCTTGGTGGGTAACAAAGAGGTGACTGTTCGCCTTGGTCGAATCTTTTGTGTAGGTTGAACAATAAAATAAGTCTGCTCTCTGGTCACTTCCATTGGAGGGATAAACCCCGGTTTCGTTGAGGGAACTCTTCGCTGTTTGCTGGGAGATGGTAAGATCGGATGCTCTAAAGAGCTTCTAAAAATGTTCAACTGTGTGTGAATTTCTAAGGGACTAAACTGCTGAGGTCATCAGTCCCTAGACTTAAAGACTACAGAAACTAACTTAAACTAACTTGTGCTAAGAACAGTACACACACCCAAACGCCCGAGGGAGGACTCGAACTTCCCGGGGGGGGTGGGGGGGGTGGGGGGGGAGGAGCCGCGCAGTCCGTGACATGGTGCCTCAAACCGCTCGACCACTCGAGGCGACGAAAGAGCTTCTCCTCGGTAGTTTAGTCAGTTTAAGTTTTCAGTCTAATAGCCACCCTAAAGCTTTTCGCTTATAGCTTTATAGTCTAGAAGTTTGTGTGAGGAATTGTATTTTTGTGTCGTGAGTGTTCAGTACCATGAAATTTAGGTGATTTCTTAGGTTATTGTTTGATTCAACTAGTCATTTGAACACGTGGAATGTATTGAATGAGTAACGATTCAGTTCGACCACATTCTCATTTTTTTTAAACCTCGAGTGCGTGTTCATTATATAATACTTCTATGAATTTGCCACTCCTTTTCAGACCAGTTTTATTCTGTAGCTTCGATTTTTCGGTACTTGCTATTGTTCACTATCACCACGTGTTAGTCTTCATGTTTAAGGCCCATCGTCTTTCGCATCTTGTTACCTTTGTCATAAATTCAGTGCAGTTTCAATCCGTTTATCCTGACATTCCTATTTGTTCGTTATTTACCTTTATTCGCCACCACCACATACTCCTGTTCTGGTTTAAAAGCTTTCTGTGCTACAGCTTGACTAATCATCCTCTTATACAGTGTATTTAATTAAATGTGTCTTTTTGGTTCATGTTTTGATCTTCGTGTATGTATTTCAACGGACCTCCTTGCTAGCCACGTGTGGTCAAGGTGGAGGACGTTTGTTCTTTTCTTTTCTTCTGTGTGTAAACCTCGGAAATTGCATCTGTCTATTAAGTGCGTGTATGGTTAACCCATCCTTTGATTATTCCCGTCCCATAAACCACGAATTTACACTACTGGTCATTAAAATTGCTGCACCACGAAGATGACGTGCTACAGACGCGAAATTTAACCGACGGGGAGAAGATGCTGTGATATGCAAATGATTAGCTTTTCAGAGCATTCACACAAGGTTGGCGCCGGTGGCGACATCTGCAACGTGCTGATATGAGGAAAGTTTCCAACCCATTTCTCATACACAAACAGCAGTTGACCGGCGTTGCCTGGTGAAATGTTGTTGTGATGCCTCGTGTAAGGAGGAGAAATGCGTACCGTCACGTTTCCGACTTTGATAAAGGTCAGATTTTAGCCTATCGTGATTGCGGTTTATCGTATCGCGACAATGCTGCTCGCGTTGGTCGAGATCCAATGACTGTTAGCAGAATATGGAATCGGTGGGTTCAGGAGGGTAATACGGAACGCCGTGCTGGATCCCAACGGCCTCGTATACTAGCAGTCGAGATGACAGGCGTCTTATCCGCATGGCTATAACGGACCGTGCAGCCACGTCTCGATCCCTGAGTCAACCGATGGGGACGTTTGCAAGACAACAACCATCTGCACGAACAGTTCGACGACGTTTGTAGCAGCACGGACTATCAGCTCGGAGACCATGGCTGCGGTTACCCTTGACGCTGCATCACAGACAGGAGCGCCTGCGATGGTGTACTCAACGACGAACCTGGGTACACGAATGGCAAAACGTCATTTTTTCAGATGAATCCAGATTCTGTTTACAGCATCATGATGGTCGCATCCGTGTTCGGCGACATCGCGGTGAACGCACATTGAAAGCGTGTATTCGTCATCGCCATACTGGCGTATCACCCGGCGTGATGGTATGGGGTGTCATTGGTTACACGTCTCGGTCACCTCTTGTTCGCATTGACGGCACTTTGAACAGTGTACGTTACATTTCAGATGTTTTACGACCCGTGGTCTACCCTTCATTCGATCCCTGCGAAACCCTACATTTCAGCAGGATAAAGCACGACCACATGTTGCAGGTCCTGTACTGGCCTTTCTGGATACAGAAAATGTTCGACTGCTGCCCTGGCCAGGACATTCTCCAGATCTCTCACCAATTGAAAACGTCTGGTCAATGGTGGCCGAGCAGCTGGCTCGTCACAATACGCCAGTCACTACTCTTGATACCGAGCGAGGTGGCGCAGTGGTTAGCTCACTGGACTCGCATTCGGGAGGACGACGGTTCAATCCCGCGTCCGGCCATCCAGATTTAGGTTTTCCGTGATTTCCCTAAATCGCTCCAGGCAAATGCCGGGATGGTTCCTTTGAAAGGGCACGGCCGACTACCTTCCCCGTCCTTCCCTAATTCGATGAGACCGATGACCTCGCTGTTTGGTCTCTTCCCCCAAACAACCCAACCCCCCAACTACTCTTGATGAACTGTGGTACGATGTTGTAGCTGCATGGGCAGCTGTACCTGTACACGCCATCCAAACTCTGTTTGACTCAATGCCCAGGCGTATCAAGGCCGTTATTACGGCCAGAGGTGGTTGTTCTGGGTACTGATTTCTCAGGATCTATGTACCAAAACTGCGTGAAAATGTAATCACATGTCATTTCTATTATAATATATTTGTCCAATGAATACCCGTTTATCATCTGCGTGTCTTCTTGGTGTAGCTTTTTTAATGGCCAGTAGTGTAGTAGCGGCCTCAGAGGCAAATTTTAAGATTTACCAAGTATGGAAGTGACTGCGATGCTTTACTATGTGCCTAGCATGTGCCACCAATAACACCTTGGGTCCACCTGCGGTTCTGACCGAAAGTGGGAGCACACGTGGGAGCCCACGAAAAAAAACGCTGTGTCGGATACATTAGGCACCAGCAAACGTCACATTTTATTATGTTTACATGTATTTTAATTAATATGTCGAAGTAAATAAATGTTAATTTTACAAAAATTGTTGTTAGGCTTTCAATATCTGAAATTCATCCCACATCCGACCAACCTCAGATCCATGGTGCATCCTACAGCATTTCTTTGCGCAATAATTGAATGCATGAATGATGAATCGTTTAAATTATCCTAAGGTTAGATAGGTTAGATTTTACATTCTTAAACGTATTGCTTTCAGTATAAACACCAGAGCCAAGACAATTCAGGTTCCAACTGCAATCCTTAAGTAGGCGATGGAATGAAACTATATGGTTCGAGAGACCTTTTCAAATCTCAAAAATCTATAATGTTTATGTGCAGACTGAAGAGACGTTTGAAAATTTGTACCAAGGTGGGGACGTGAACCCGGGCTTCCTGTGCACTCGGCAGATGCACTAATCGCTACGCCACCTGGCACAGTTGCTCTGCATAACTGCACGGACTACCCAAACACGCAACCCTACTCAATCAAATCTTCATTCACACCTCAGCCCACTTGCTGTTCCACCTAAACTCGAAATGTATTGTAGAGGCTTTACAACTGTATTGGAATAGTACCTCAGCATCGAACGAAACGGGCGAACCAGCCTGATACCGAGGCATAGGTGCCTTAATCAAATGAAACTATGTTTCCAAGTCTCAGATACCTATGATGTGTGCAGGTTGATATCAATGATGGGTGCAGGTTGATATCTATGATGTGTGCAGGTTGAACATTAATAAAACCGACAAACTATAGGGACGGATTCCAGACTGGAAATGGAGGAAAGAAATCCTATGAACAATTGTCCGGAAATGCATCGTTGCCACTGAAGTTGGCGCTGACGAATGACAGTTCCTCTGACCACGTTCCGTGTGTTCCTTGTGTGTTGCAGGCTGTGTGATTGACGCAGCGAACTGTAAGCAGTAGAATGGTCGGTATTCATGTCGGGAACAAGCCGAGATTGTGTTTAAGGCCAAGCAGATGGAAACGGTCGAGAGGCAGAACAAGTACCCTCGCAGACACCAACCACACCACAACATTTCAAGCCCTTTTTGAGTGTTGGTTTGATCAGGGGTCCTTTCAGAGAGGCGGCGGATTGTGTGTACACCAGATTTGGAGGTCCAGGTTCTACAGGATTTTGAGACGAACCCTAGTAAAAGGCGCGTGGCCCACCAACATGGTGTAAGCCAAAGTACCATTATGTGTGTCCTGCATGACAGCGCATCCCATGGAGGCCACTTTGAACATGTGTTGTAACGTGGATGCGATGCAGCTCTGTACTGTGTTCTGGGACGATCTGTTGTCGTTGCTCGCACACCATCCATTTCCATACGCTTGTTCATAGGACCTCTTTTCCTTCATTTCTAGCCAGGAATTCGTCCCTGCAGTTTATCGGTTTTATTATGTAGGCCTATATGCAGACTGAAGCGATGATTGAAAATATGTACCAAGGCCAGATGCAGTTGTGCAAAGCTACTTTGCCGGGGTGACATAGTTGTTCATCTGCTTAGTGTGTAGGAGACCCAGGTTCGAATCCTAGCCTTTGTACAAATTTTCATTTTGTCACTTCAGTCTGCATATATATTTAAGTGAGTAAATGTTTGCGAGCTACCTGTAACAATAGACTGTGCGGCTGGTCTCCGCGGAGGTTCGAGTCCTCCCTCGGGCATGGGTGTGTGTGTCTGTCCTTAGGATAATTTAGGTTAAGTAGTGTGTAAGCTTAGGGACTGATGACCTTAGCAGTTAAGTCCCATAAGATTTCACACATTTGTACATTTTTGTGACAATAGCAATCACCCTGCTTCCCTATTTAACGCTGCAACCTGTTACATCTACATAGTAACCTTTTTACCATGTGCATCTCGGTGAATACAAATTCCACAATTAATCAAGAAACATAGCACTTCCTGCAACATACAAATTGCGTAATGACCACGATGCTGAAACTGGAGAAATTTGGGCTTATATGGAGGAGAAACGTTTTATTTATTTATTTGTTGGTGTTGGCGTTCAACCCACTACCAGGGTGCTATAGCGCGAAGTCTTAAATCTGTTCTGGTAATGTGTTAGTGCGTTAGTATAAGAGGCAATCAAATGAAAACGAGAAATTGTATGTGACGCAGGTAGGCGTGCGTGAAGAAGTTCCCGCTATTTAGAATCAGGAAGGCACAGCTCTGTCGCCTCTGTGACATTCGTCTGTTAGACGTGCTCGACGTGAGGCCAGCGAGTCGTGTGTTCGTCCGACTTCACTGCGGAGGCCGGGAACGGCTAACATCGAGGCGTAGTGCGGTTTTTCACTGTAGAATGAGTGTCAGGAAGTGAAATTCACAGCTGAATGTCTGCTGTGTATCGCGAACACAATATGCCATGTGCGCGTGTGTTTGCGTCGAATAAATGATTTCGAGAAGATCGGACATTATTGGAAAGAGCAGTCGGTCAGGACATTCTCCTCGCATTATTACCCCTTCTGTTATTGCTGAGTTTAATGCTGCCGTCAGATATGACCGATGGCCGAATGGTGGAAGTATTCGGCTCCCATTGGGCACCAGTCACGGTACCGCTCACGCCATCATGGCAGATCATCAGAAGTTCCGAAAAATCTGTGCGCATTGAGTTGCGCACACTCTGAAGGAGGAGCAGAAGTTGAACTTAATGGCAACGTCACTGCGACACCTGGAACAGTACCACGATAAAGAGTATCGTTTCGTATCCCGTATTGTCGCGGGAGATAAAACATAGTATCATCATTCTGAGCAGGAGAGCAAGTGTCAGAACCAACAATGAAACCAATGGAAAGTAATGACGACCTTTTTCTTTGGCTGCAGTGGTTCCTTGCTCATTAACTTTCTGGAACACAACACTACAAGTAACGCACATTGGTACATGAATACTTCGCAAAAATTGTGAGACGAATATAATAATTCCTATCCCAAAGAAAGCAGGTATTGACAGATGTGAAAATTACCGAACTATCAGTTTAATAACTCACGGCTGCAAAATACTAAACCGAATTCTTTACAGACGAATGGAAAAACTGGTAGAAGCCGACCTCGGGGAAGATCAGTTTGAATTCCGTAGAAATATTGGAACACGTGAGGCAACACTGACCCTACGACTTATCTTAGCAGCTAGATTAAGAAAAGGCAAACCTACGTTTCTAGTATTTGTAGACTTAGAGAAAGCTTTTGTCAATGTCGACTGGAATACTCTCTTTTAAATTCTGAAGGTGGCTGGAGAAAGACACAGGGAGCGAAAGGCTATTTACAATTTGTACAGAAACCAGATGGCAGTTATAAGAGTCGAGGGACGTGAAAGGGAAGCAGTGGTTGGGAAGGGAGTGAGACAGGGTTGTAGCCTCTCCCCGATGTTATTCAATTTGTATATTGAGAAAGCAGTAAAGGAAACAAAAGAAAAATTCGGAGTATGTATTAAAATCCATTGAGAAGAAATAAAAACTTTAAGATTCGCCGATGACATTGTAATTCTGTCAGACAGCAAAGGACTTGGAATAGCAGTTGAACGGAATGGACAGTGTCTTGAAAGGAAGGTATGACATGAACATCAACAAAAGCAAAACGAGGATAATGGAATGTAGTCGAGTTAACTCGGCTGATGCTGAGGGAATTAGATTGGGGAATGAGACACTTAAAGTAGTAAAGGAGTTTTGCTATTTGGGGAGAAAAATTACTGATGATGGTCGAAGTAGAGAGGATATAAAATGTAGACTGGCAATGGCAAGGAAAGCGTTTCTGAAGAAGAGAAACTTGTTAACATCGAGTATAGATTTAAGTGTCAGGAAGTCGTTTCTGAGAGTATTTGTATGGAGTGTAGCCATGTACGGAAGTGAAACATGGACGATAAATAGTTCGGACAAGAAGAGATTAGAAGCTTTCGAAAGCACCACATTAGAAGCTTTCGAAATGTGGTGCTACAGAAGAATGCTGAAGATTAGATGGGTAGATCACATAACTAATGAGGAGGTATTGAATAGAATTGGGGAGAAGAGGAGATTGTGGCACAATTTGACTAGAAGAAGGGATCGGTTGGTAGGACATGTTTTGAGGCATCAAGGGATCACCAATTTAGTATTGGAGGGCAGCATGGAGGGTAAAACTCGTAGAGGGAGACAAAGAGATGAATACATTAAGCAGATTCAGAAGGATTTCGCTGCAGTACGTACTGGGAGATGAAGCAGTTTGCACAGGATAGAGTAGCATGGAGAGCTGCATCAAACCAGTCTCTGGACTGAAGACCACAACAACAACAACAGCATCAAGTCCAAACGACCAGGAATGTCATCGGATAGCATCCGCCAGGAAGCGTTCATACATCCTCCACACAGTCCCGATCTCTCCCTATGTGTTTTCCATATTTTTCGAGCCCTGAGGAAAGACATTCGTGACCCTCGATTTGCTTCAGACGAAGAGGTCCACGCCAGGATACGGTAACCGTTCTGCAGACAACTTCAAAAACTTTCCCACGAAGGCGCTGACCGCCTTGTCTCACAGTGATAGAAATGTATTAAAAGTTATGGTGATTCATTCTGAAATAACAAACTGACATTTTTCCATTTGTCTTTTCTTATCTGACGGCCCTTATTGTATTATAACTAAACAAAAATTACGATACAAGGTAAACCTATGTTAATATAATTAAATTGTCTACGTTCTATTACACACTACCTGAATAAAAGAATGAAGCACTCAGAATACACGGTTGATGTTAACGTAACGTACGTGCCATCGGCGGGTATGTAAATGAATAGAGCTGGATTTCTCTGTGAGAGATAGGATGCCCACCAGAGTGCTTTAGTATCGTTACCATACCTAGTAGGGTATATAAGGGCCGTGAACAGTGTCAGATGTTGCATGATAATTGTGAAGGACACGAAGATACGAAGATCTCATGTGCTCGTGTTAGATAGTGTTATCAGCAGTTGACTGAATCTGAAAGGGGAGTCATTGTGTGTTCTGTTTGGCTCACTGACGGAATCTGCAATATCCAGATACACTCCTGGAAATTGAAATAAGAACACCGTGAATTCATTGTCCCAGGAAGGGGAAACTTTATTGACACATTCCTGGGGTCAGATACATCACATGATCACACTGACAGAACCACAGGCACATAGACACAGGCAACAGAGCATGCACAATGTCGGCACTAGTACAGTGTATATCCACCTTTCGCAGCAATGCAGGCTGCTATTCTCCCATGGAGACGATCGTAGAGATGCTGGATGTAGTCCTGTGGAACGGCTTGCCATGCCATTTCCACCTGGCGCCTCAGTTGGACCAGCGTTCGTGCTGGACGTGCAGACCGCGTGAGACGACGCTTCATCCAGTCCCAAACATGCTCAATGGGGGACAGATCCGGAGATCTTGCTGGCCAGGGTAGTTGACTTACACCTTCTAGAGCACGTTGGGTGGCACGGGATACATGCGGACGTGCATTGTCCTGTTGGAACAGCAAGTTCCCTTGCCGGTCTAGGAATGGTAGAACGATGGGTTCGATGACGGTTTGGATGTACCGTGCACTATTCAGTGTCCCCTCGACGATCACCAGTGGTGTACGGCCAGTGTAGGAGATCGCTCCCCACACCATGATGCCGGGTGTTGGCCCTGTGTGCCTCGGTCGTATGCAGTCCTGATTGTGGCGCTCACCTGCACGGCGCCAAACATGCATACGACCATCATTGGCACCAAGGCAGAAGCGACTCTCATCGCTGAAGACGACACGTCTCCATTCGTCCCTCCATTCACGCCTGTCGCGACACCACTGGAGGCGGGCTGCACGATGTTGGAGCGTGAGCGGAAGACGGCCTAACGGTGTGCGGGACCGTAGCCCAGCTTCATGGAGACTGTTGCGAATGGTCCTCGCCGATACCCCAGGAGCAACAGTGTCCCTAATTTGCTGGGAAGTGGCGGTGCGGTCCCCTACGGCACTGCGTAGGATCCTACGGTCTTGGCGTGCATCCGTGCGTCGCTGCGGTCCGGTCCCAGGTCGACGGGCACGTGCACCTTCCGCCGACCACTGGCGACAACATCGATGTACTGTGGAGACCTCACGCCCCACGTGTTGAGCAATTCGGCGGTACGTCCACCCGGCCTCCCGCATGCCCACTATACGCCCTCGCTCAAAGTCCGTCAACTGCACATACGGTTCACGTCCACGCTGTCGCGGCATGCTACCAGTGTTAAAGACTGCGATGGAGCTCCGTATGCCACGGCAAACTGGCTGACACTGACGGCGGCGGTGCACAAATGCTGCGCAGCTAGCGCCTTTCGACGGCCAACACCGCGGTTCCTGGAGTGTCCGCTGTGCCGTGCGTGTCATCATTGCTTGTACAGCCCTCTCGCAGTGTCCGGAGCAAGTATGGTGGGTCTGACACACCGGTGTCAATGTGTTCTTTTTTCCATTTCCAGGAGTGTATGTGGGGCATTTGTCCGTGACAGTGGCCCGATTTCGACTGCATGGGAACGTGAGGACAGTCATACTCGTTGTCAATGTTCTGGTCGACCACGTCTGACCATCACAAGCGAGGATCGTCATACTGTGCATCAAGCACATCTTAACCCCTTCACATCAATGCATGTCAACCGAGAACAAGTAATGGGCTCCCCGTAATATTCTGTGTCATCCCACACCACTAGTTGGAGACTAGCGACAGCAGTCGAACTAGAGAATCACGCGTAGGCTGACATTAACACGAAACACAAATGGCTGTCTTTGGAGTCGTGCTGTGACCAGGTATGGCGTCGCAATGTGTTCAACGATGAATTGCGGCTCTGCTCTACCCCGAATGACCATCGGCAGCGAGTAATGCGTCTACCTGGAGAGAGATTCAATTCTTCCATTGTTTGTGCTAATCCTGGCATCACGGTGTGGGGAGCCACTGGATTGGACTTCAGGTCACGTCTGGTAATGAGTGGGGTAACCCTGATGGCACAACGGTACGTCACGGACACCCTGCGTCTTCGTGTGTTACCTCTCATGTCACAGTACTGTGGTGAGATTTTTCAACAGGACAATACTCTTCCGCACAGGACCCGTGTCTCTATGGACTATCTGCGGGATGTTGAGATACTTCTGTGGCCAGCTAGATGTCCAGATCTGTCCTGGATAGAACGTGATTGTATGGGACCTTCTCGGACCTCAACTCGGTCCCAGTGTCAGCCAGTATCCAGGCTATCAAGGACCAGTTACAGCAACCGGGGGTAGCTTGCCTCAGGAGAGGATACAGCAACTTTATGATATCTTTACCAACCGAATCAGTGCATGCATCCATGCCGGGGGGCGGGGGGAGGGGGGTTGGCAACGTCATACTGATAAGCTGGCTGATACTGCCAAGTTCTTTGAAAAATTGACCCTATTTGTAATCACTGAAATAATAACTCATACCGTCTCAACCCATTATGTTTCAGTTTGTTTCTTCCTCTCCTTCTGGATGCTCACTTTCTTTGTCAGGCGGTGGATGTACTAATGACATGTTAATAATTCTGTAACACTTACTATCTAGTATAATTACCTCAAATTATCATGTTTATGCGACCATGCCTTCAGCACACATGAGGCGATAAGAGTTTGCAGACGTCTCTACATCCAGTACTCAGTTTCAGCCGCTAGACAGGTGACCCCTAGAGCCACTGCATATTGTTGTAAGGTTGCAGTGAACTGGGAAGTGGTCAGGTGAAGATGTGTACATCTGGCAGAGAGCCAGGAATCTCCATCAATACCTCTCCTCGTAACTGTCCGTTTCATTGGCATTTTGTCTCAAACTAAAATTCAGGTCATTGAAATTGCAACACCATGAAGATGACATGCAACCATCTTCAAGTCAGTATGAAATGTACTAAACATTTGGATATGAAAATGATTAGCATTTCAACGGAAATATACATAGTAGGCAAGAGCACCACCATCTACATTTTGTATATAAGGAAATATTAGCCACGTGAGCTTCTCATTCACAAATCAGATTTTAATGTTGTTTGTTTGGGAGAAGACCATGTTAGGCCTCGTGTAGAAAGGAGAAACTTCTATCAGCACAAGCCGAAATTCAACAACAGCAGTGTCATGGCAGATCGATACTGTGGTTTATTGTTCCGCGATATTTCTGCTTGTGTTGATCGGCATCCCACGGCTGGCATGCGAATGTGGAATAGATGAGTTAGGGACAACCATGCTTAACTTTATGAAGGACCTCAAAGACCCCTCGTGTCTAGCGCCCGTGTGGAAAGGTATAATGTTCGCTCGGCTGTGCAGGATCGTACAGCCACGTCGGGGAACGAGGTTTTTGCAGCAAGAAAAATATCCATTCGGATAGAACGGTAATGTCTGGAGCACCAGAGACTGTCAGCACGACGACCACTGTTGTGGCTTCCCCTGACGCAACAAGAGAGAGGCGCGCCGGCACCGAGGCGCCAAACTACAACACTGGGCACAGAAGTGGCACCACGATGAACTTATCCGTGTATGGAGGTTCCAAGGAGAACAAAGTTTGCCAGATTTTATTCGTCATCGTTATGCAGTCCCAGAACCTGGCGTGACGGTATGGGATGACATCAGACGTTGGACAGTGACTCTTAAATTTACGACATGTTCAAACCGATGGCTGCTCTGTCTTTCAGTTCTTCGTGAGGGTAATTTTCATCAAGATAACACAAGACCGCATGTTTCTCACGCTGCACTGAACCCACTTCGATTGACAGAGTTTCCCTGGACAGCACGTTTTCCAGATCTCTCAACTACTGAAAACGTTTGTTCTTGCGTTGACAAGAGACTGGTCCATCACCACTGTCCAACCACTATGAATGATGAACTCTGCCACTGAAATGAAGCAGCGTGGAACAACGTACCTGTATCTGTCTTCCAAGCGCAGTTCGACTAGATACCCAGCTAGGTTAGAGCATTGTTGTAGCTCTAGGTGCCATCGACCTAGAGGCTTAAATTTTTTACACTGTAGACGTCATAGACCTTAGTATGTGACATACGTTTTAACTTGATAACTCTACCCGATCCTGAGAAAAAGCAGTCTTAACGGTCGGACAGACAGACAGTCAGTCAGACAGACAGACCGACACCAAATGATTCTACAAGGATTCCATTTTTTCCGATTGAGATCCGGAACCCTAAAAATGAGGAAAAACTCTGAAGTTAGAAAAATACTGCGGAAAATTATCAAAAAATGGCTCTGAGCACTATGGGACTTAACAAATGGTTCAAATGGCTCTGAACACTATGGGACTTAACTGTTGTGGTCATCAGTCCCCTAGACTTAGAACTACTTAAACCTAACTAACCCAAGGACATCACATACATTCATGCCCGAGGCAGGATTCGAACCTGCGACCGTAGCAGCAGCGCGGTTCCGAACTGAAGCACCCAGAACCGCTCGGCTACAGCGGCCGGTGGAAAATTATCACTTTCAGGGCTCACAGCCACACAGAAAGATCCACTGCCAGTGAAGGATAACTGCAATATGAGAAAATTGAGAGATTAATAAAATTTTGGGAAATTTCAACTGTGGGGACTAAACCAGATGACACCTGGAAATGGAAAGTCTTATGTGAAGGATGGACGCTCAAACTCGTCAGGAGTGGGAGTATGGGTGTTGTGATATTTGCTAGCCACTTTAAACGGTGTTAGGAGAATTGGACTATTTCCACTAAACCAGTGGGGAGGATAGTTTTTATCTTGAGGTTTTCGCTGGGATAGAGCAGAACAAGTGTGAGCTCATGCGCATAACAACATACCAGAATTAACGTTTCACGTCACGTGTTAAATCGTCGATATTTTGATCCAGAACATTTATCAGTGCCATATTCGACAATAATATATGTCGTCTCCTACAGTCGCATCCATTGTTCATCCACTAAAATACTTCAAAATGGATGCTGGATCATGGACTTTTGCCCTCCATGCATTAGGCTTTTACTGGGCATGTAAATAGTCAATTGCATAAAGGGCAGCAAAATTCCATATAGTCGGACAAGCCCACCGTATGTTTGGTTGCAACATCGAAACATTCCTCGCTTCACAACATATACTATTTCTTCCCCGACAGATTGGTTCCTGAAGAGGGACAGCAGCCAGTTAAGTAGTTTCAGGGGCAGCAGTATGGATGACTGAGCGATACGACCTTGTAACATTAGGCAACATGTCCTTGCTATGTCAGTACTGCGAACAGGTAAAATCAAGGGAAACTACAGCTGTTATTTTTCCTAGGGGTACACAGCTGAACGGTGTACCTTAATGATGATGCCATGTTCATGGATAAAATATTCTAGAATTAAAATGGTTCCTCATTAGAATCTACGGGAGGGGACTACTCACAAAAACAAAACTTGCGTTCTACTGTTCACAGTGTGCAACCTAGGTCCTTTAATCGGGCAGGCAGGTTAAAGAATTTAAAGAGATAAATGTATGGGTTGTAGTTAGATTAGTGAAGAGTGGCGCCAGGAAGAACAGAACTTCCAAACAGATGAGTTCCAGGTCATCAACACAAAATTAAATAGGGGTAATTCAGCCTATGAAAAGCATAGTAAACACATTAACGCAACCAAGACAGACATCAAGCGAAAACCCATCATTGTAGTACACGTTTGCATGCCTACTAGCACTTTAGACAATCAAGGCATTGAAAGAATGTATGATTAGATACAAGAAATTATTCAAATACGGGGGTCGTTCAATAAGTAATGTCCCACACTTTTTTCTCATAACATATTTATTGTTAAGAGTCAGAATTTGGTGACAATACAGGGTGTTACAAAAAGGTACGGCCAAACTTTCGGGAAACATTCCTCACACACAAAGAAAGAAAATATGTTATGTGGACATGTGTCCGGAAACGCCTACTTTCCATGTTAGAGCTCATTTTCTTACTTCTCTTCAAATCACATTAATCATGGAATGGAAATACACAGCAACAGAACGTACCAGCGTGACTTCAAACACTTTGTTACAAGAAATGTTCAAAATGTCCTCCGTTAACGAGAATACATGCATCCACCCTCAGTCGCATGGAATCCCTGATGCGCTGATGCAGCCCTGGAGAATGGCGTATTGTAACACAGTCGTCCACAATACGAGCACGAAGAGTCTCTACATTTGGTACCGGTGTTGCGTAGACAAGAGCTTTCAAATGCCCCCAGAAATGAAAGTCAAGAGGGTTGAGGTCAGGAGAGCGTGGAGGCCATGGAATTGGTCCGCCTCTACCAATCCATCGGTCACCGAATCTGTTGTTGAGAAGCGTACGAACACTTCGACTGAAATGTGCAGGAGCTCCATCGTGCATGAACCACATGTCGTGTCGTACTAATAAAGGCACATGTTCTAGCAGCACAGGTAGAGTATCCCGTATGAAATCATGATAACGTGCTCCATTGAGCGTAGGTGGAAGAACATGGGGCCCAATCAAGACATCACCAACAATGCCTGCCCAAACGTTCACAGAAAATCTATGTTGATGACGTGATTGCACAATTGCGTGCGGATTCTCGTCAGCCCACACATGTTGATTGTGAAAATTTACAATTTGATCACGTTGGAATGAAACCTCATCCGTAAAGAGAACATTTGCACTGAAATGAGGATTGACACATTGTTGGATGAACCATTCGCAGAAATGTACCCGTGGAGGCCAATCAGCTGCTGACAGTGCCTGCACACGCTGTACATGGTACGGAAACAACTGGTTCTTCCGTAGCACTCTCGATACAGTGACGTGGTCAACGTTACCTTGTACAGCAGCAACTTCTCTGACGCTGACATTAGGGTTATCGTCAACTGCACGAAGAATTGCCTCGTCCATCGCAGGTGTCCTCGTCGTTCTAGGTCTTCCCCAGTCGGGAGTCATAGGCTGGAATGTTCCGTGCTCCATAAGACGCCGATCAATTGCTTCGAACGTCTTCCTGTCGGGACACCTTCGTTCTGGAAATCTGTCTCGATACAAACGTACCGCTTCACGGCTATTGCCCCGTGCTAATCCATACATCAAATGGGCATCTGCCAACTCCGCATTTGTAAACATTGCACTGACTGCAAAACCACGTTCGTGATGAACACTAACCTGCTGATGCTACGTACTGATGTGCTTGATGCTAGTACTGTAGAGCAATGAGTCACATGTCAACACAAGCTCCGAAGTCAACATTATTTTCCTTCAATTGGGGCAACTGGCGGTGAATCGAGGAAGTACAGTACACACTGACGAAACTAAAATGAGCTCTAACATGGAAATTAAGCGTTTCCGGACACATGTCCACATAACATCTTCTCTTTATTTGTGTGTGAGGAATGCTTCCTGAAAGTTTGGCAGTACCTTTTTGTAACACCCTGTATACATCAACATGTGTTGTCCATATCCTATTCTTCTACGTATGACTGACACGTGACTGCAAGACGATCCGTGACAGAAAGGTCTCTCCGTCGGTCTCAAAACGCTCCAACAATTCAGATTAAATGGCCTTTCTTTGAATCTTGTGGTCCGCTGTGAGTATTCGTGGAACCCATTGTGGGCACCTCTTTGAATATCTGAGAGCCTCGATCATTGCAGACGCACTTCCAATGCTGACTGACAACAGTAGAGCCAACTGCCGAGTTGTGGTGCGCCGGTCGGCACGAATAATGAATGGCATCCGCACGATTCAGCATGTCTGGAGCAGACACAGGACGCCCAGATCGTGGCTGATCGTGGAGCACTGTTTCTGCATTTCCTGAGACTGTAACTTTCTTTACCCACCACCCAACTGTACTCCTATCAACTGCAGCATTGACATACACTGCACACAAATGTTTATGGATGTTGACGACGGTTTCTTCTTCTGCACACAAGAATTTAATAACAGCACGCTGCTTGTAATGTGAGTCGTATGTAGACTCCATTTTGACGCTGTACTACGGCTCTGTCACCTGCCAGAACGGTTCGAAACTTCACCGGACCACAGAACAAACATCAAATGTAAAGCAGCAACAATGACGTTTGTCTATGTATATTAATTTTTTTTTTTTAATGTGGGGTGTTATTTATTGAACGACCCTCGTAGTTAAGGGAGACGAAATTTCCAATTTCATAGGTGAGTAGAATCCATTTGTAGGAAAAGGGATGGCAAAATATTGTAGTATAGACTGGAGAAAGGAATGAAAGTGAAAGTGGCTGCACAGCGCGTAATTTAATCATGACAAACACTTGGTTTAAGATTCATGAAAGACAGTTGTGTGCGAGAAAGAGACGTGAAGACAGCGGAAGATTTGATGTAGATTATATAATGGTTGGGCAGAGATTTAGGAACTCTAAGACAGTTCCAAGAGTAGATGTGAACTTTGAACATAATTTATTGGTTAAGAACTGCAGATTAAACTTGAAGAAATTGAAATTACAAAAAGGTAGTAAATTAAGGAGATGATTCCTGGATATAAAATGAAAGATCCAGAAGTTTCTGAAAATTTCAAAGGGAGCGTTAGGATGACGTTTGACGGGAAGAGGGGAAAGGAATCTACATCTACATCTACACAGGTACTACGCAAGCTACCGTGCGGTGCATGGCGAAGGGTACCCTGTACCGCCGGCCGAAGTGGCCGTGCGGTTCTAGGCGCTGCAGTCTGGAACCGCGAGAGCGCCACGGTCGCAGGTTCGAATCCTGCCTCGGGCATGGATGTGTGTGATGTCCTTAGGTTAGTTAGGTTTAACTAGTTCTAAGTTCTAGGGGACAAATAACCTCAGAAGTTGAGTCCCCTAGTGCTCAGAGCCATTTTGTACCCTGTACCAGTATTATCATTTCCTTTCCTGCTCCACTCGCCGCAAACTGAGCGAGGAAAAAACGACTATCTATCTAATTTCTCGTATCTTATCTTCGTGGTCCTTACGCGCAATATATGTTGGCGGCATTTGAATCGTTTGGCAGTCAGCTTCAGATGCCGGTTCTCTAAATTTTCTCAATAGAGTTTCTCGAAAAGAACGTCTCCTTCCCTCCAGGATTCCCATTTGAGTTCCCGGAGCATCTCCGTTACACTTAACGCACAGTTCGAACCTACCGGTAACGTATCTAGTAGCCCGCCTCTGAATTGCTACGATGTCTTCCTTCAATCCGACCTGGTACGGATCCCAAACACTCGAACTTTATTCAAGAATAGGTCATAGGTCGCACCAACGTCATATAAGCGGTCTCCTTCACAGGTGAACCACTCTTTCTTAAAATTCTTGCCGCGCGGTGTAGCCACGCGGCCTAGGGCGTCTTAAGTCGCGGTCCACACAGCTCCCCGCCCCCCCCCCCCCCACCCTTCCGACGGAGGTTCGAATCCTCCCTCGGGAATGGGTGTGTGTGCTGTCCTTAGCGTAAGTTAGATTAAGTAGTGATTAAGCTTAGGGACCGATGATCTCAGCAGTTTGGTCCCATAAGACCTTCCCAAAGTTTCCAAATGTCTTAAAATTCTCTCAATAAACCGAAGTCGATGATTCGCCTTCCCTACCACAGTTTTCTCATGCTCGTTCCATCTCGTATCGCTTTGTAACGTTACGCCCAGGTATTTAAACGACTTGACTGTGTCAAGCAGGACAATAGTAATACTGTATCCGAATGTTACAGGTTTGATCTTCCTACTCATCCGCATTAATTTACATTTTTCCACATTAGGGCTAGCTGCCATTCATCATACCAACAAAAATTTTTGTCTAAGTCGTCTTGTATTTCCTACAGTCACTCAACTTCGAGACCTTATCGCACACCCGTCGTCATCAGCAAACAACCGCAGATCGCTGCCCACCCTGTCAGACAAATCATTTATGTATATAGCGAACAACAGCCGTCCTATCACACCTCCCTGGGGCATTCCTGACGGTACCCTTGTTTCTGATGAACATTCGCTGTCGACGACAAAATACTGGGTTATAGTATTTAAGACCTCTTCGAACCACTCACATGTCTGTGAAGTTACTCCATATGCTCGTACCTTCGTTAACAGCCAGCAACGGGCACCGTGTGAAATGCTTTCCGGAAATCTAGAAATATGGAATGAGCCTGTTGCCCTCCATCCATAGTTCCCAGTATGTCATGTGACAAAAGGGCAAGCTGATTTTCGCACGAACGATGCTTTCTAAAACCATGCTGAATCGTGGACATCAGCTTCTCAGTCTCAAGAAAATGTGTTATATTCGAACTGGGGATATGTTCAAGGATTCTGCAGCAAACAGAAGTTAGGGATATTGATCTGTAATTTTGTGTGTCCGTTCGTTTACCCTTCTTACATATTGGAGTCACCTGTGCCTTTTTCCAGTCGCCCGGGACTTTGTACTGGGCGAGAGATTCACGATAAATGCAAGCTAGGTAAGGGGCCAATGCCGTAGACTATTCTTTGTTAAAATCGAACCGGGATTCCATCCGCACCTGGTGATTTATTTACTTTCAAATCTTTCGGTTGTTTTCTACACCAGGGATGCTTATTACTATATCGTCCATACGGCAGCCTGTCCGATGGTCAAACGACAGTTTGTTTGTACGATTCTCTTGTGGGAAGGATTTCTTAAAAGTGAAATTTAAAACTTCTGCTTTCGTTTTGCTGTCTTTAGCTGCCACACCAGACTGGTCAACAAGGGACAGAATGGAAGCCTTAGACCCGCTTAGCGATTTTACATAAGATCAAAATTTCCGCGGGTTCTCTGCCAGATCTTTTGCTATGGTGTGACGGTGACTGTTGTTGTATACTTCGCGCATAGATCTATTTAAGGGGACCACATCCTGCCTATCCAATCCATGTTAATGTAGGCAAGTATTTGACCTATTTCTGAAAAAAGTATTTGATGCAGGACCTTAATATTTTTACTGTATGTTACATGATGCTAATAGAGTCAACTGTACTAAAATCTACTTTATCCATTTTGTAGTTTTTAAGAAATACTTTTTTTAATTTATTAACAAAAAATATTAAGTTTTTTCTGCAGAAAATATTTTTTGTGAACTTCCTAATAGGGGAATATTAATGAATGTAATACCAGAGGTGGCTTTTTATGTTATGCAGAGGCTCTGAAAATTTTATTCATTTATCTATGATAGTTTCTGATATAATGAGGCATATGTACTGAAAGTTTGTTTGTGGGAAATTGACTTTAAAGAAAAAACTTTTGAAATTTGTTACTTACAGTTAATTAAAACTGTCCTGCTGCATATAATAGTCCTTATTTAGCCTCTAGCAGGTCTTCCAGCTTCTTTTTCACCTTCCTTCATGTTTGTCTTGCTTTCTTGGCCATATTAGATGCAGACCTGTCTGCTTCGGCTATCCTCATTTTATTGCAATGTTGCAGCACAGTGATCATATTTTCACCAGGATTAATTCCCAGCTTTTTCGGTACCCAACACTTTCCAATATTACCCCAATTGAATGTAATAACAGCATCATGAACTCCTAGTTTCATTGTATGCATGCCTACAAATACTGTTTTAGGAAGGTGGTTCCAAATTATGCTGTTGAAACATTCTTTTGGGTTCTGTGTCTGCCCATGCAGACATTTCCTTAAAAGGTCAGGATGAGCCAAGTCTCTGAAAATAGGTTTAATTGCTGTAATAACAGCAGCAGGAAGAGAATGCTGGCGAGAATAAGATTCTCCAGTTGCCTGAGCCCTATTGTATTTGTACCACGAATTTTCTCCTGATGGACACAATCCATGACATGGCTTATCATCAGTAGAGGACTTATGGAAGGATATGGCCCAAACATCTCTCTTCATTGCCTCCAGGTTTTCTTTATTTCTCATAATTGCCTGCCCATAGTATACCTGCAAGATTTCTGCTTCAGTTTTGGTTAACTGACCCTGTCTGGTCAACAATTTTGACATCTTCTAATTTTTTTCCTCTCCTATCAACAGTTAGTTTTCTCAGCCTGGTTCCCAAACGTTTTTGAACATGGCCCTCACATTCTATTTTGCTAATAATGGCATCTCCATATGGCTTAGAGTTCACCACATTGTTGTATGCCTTACTGTCACCATTGCCTAAATATTTGGTGTATCATACGCCTCTTGTTTCTACGGAGTGATGAAATATTTGTTTTACTCCATGAACTTCCATACCACCACTTGTTCCTCTAAAATTAGCAACACAGGTGTGATCTTTATGTTCATTGACATTACAACATTTGCAATATTTTGACATTATCTCTACATCTAACACTTTACCGGTGCCTACACTCGTGGCAGTCACTACCCCATTCAGAGAAGTATGTCCTTTTTTCTGCCAACTTCCATCAAGTGCAACTGCAATATCCGAACATCCGTCATTTTCTTCCACTGCTTCCCTAGCAGCCAGTTTCATGCTTTCCTCACTGACCTCACATACAGGTTTCTCTAATATTGCAGTCAGTTTTTCAAATTTATTTGGTGGTTGATGCAAGTTCATCACTGAACAAAATGTTCTCCTTGCAGCTATGCCCTTGCCAATGGATTGTAAGGCATAAACTAATCTAGTATTGATTTCGTGAGGGCCACTTGCATCTGGTTTTGAAGAACTCATAAATGAAATCATAGCTGAGTATTTAGTGTAAATTAAATCCAAAGCAATTGCTAGGCCTTTTCTCCCACTGGCACTCTCACAAATTTTCACACTCTGTGACTCACCACACTGTCTACATTGTACGAATTTAGAAATTACATCTGATAATATTCTCAAATTTATAATAATATTACTGCACCCCTTGTCACTTACAGTAAATTCGTTGTAACTCTCTTGAAATGGTGAGAGCTTCTTTGATGATGCACTTGTTGAAGAATTACAATTAGAAACAACGTTGCCAGGCGACATAACCCCTTGTACAGAAAGCTTTCTAAACTTGTTTCCTCTAAATTGTCGTTTCTTGAAAATGCGTTTACGTTTCGTCGTCTTCAACAAACACAACAAAACACACGTAAACAAGCACTGCAAAAGTAAGTATAACAACAACTCGCAATCACACTTGAACAAAACTAACCGCATGTTTGAAAGCGTGTTGTTTACGAACAACAGAAACAAAAGAATACCGACCGTTGCATTCCAAGGATAGCCAACACACTCGGGAGTAAAAATAAAATCCCTAACGTGCAATGTAGGGGAAATAAAGATCTAAAATATATGCAGAAAAGTGGGTGACAGAAAAGTGGGCGTGGCACATAAACAGACGTGGTAGGAAAATGCTCTTTAAATGCTCTAAAACATTTTTTTTTTCAGCTAAATCCCTTTCAGAGTACTTAAATAAAACCTTAGGTTATCGAAATATGATGAAAACCGAAAATTGATTTTTTTCGACTCGAACCACGGTGTGATCCTCATACCAGACGCCTGAATCTCTACTAACCTTCGCTTGTCGTCATTTATGCATTGCCTTTTGAACCGAGAGTGCAACAGAAACTGCTTCCTCAGCATTTCCGAATTTCGTTATTAAACTATGGTGGTCTTTTCCATCACTTATCCAGTTACCAGGCATATAATTCTCCAGACCACGGTTTACAATCTGCATAAACTTTGCCCATAATTCCTCTATATCCATCTTATTGGGACTCTCTCTCTCTATTCGTTTAGTCGGTTCCGACTCTTCGTGACCCCATGAACCAAATCACGCCACTTTTTCGTCTTGCACTTTCTCCCGTAGACCTTGCAGGTTGGAACACATTGCTTCTGTGATGCCATCGACCCATCTCATCCTCTGACGTCCTCTTCTTCTAGTTCCTTCAATCTTCCCCAGCATTAATGTTTTTTCCAGCGAGGCATGCCTTCGCATTGTGTGTCCAAAGTAGGTCAGCTTTTGTTCTAACATTAGACCTTCCAGGGAGAAATCTGGTTTTATTTGCTCCAATATTGATCTGTTGGTTCTCTTTGCAGTCCATGGAACTCTAAGAAGTTTCCTCCAACACCACAATTCGAAGGAGTCAATTCTACGCCGTTCAGCCTTTTATAATGGTCCAGGTTTCACATCCATACATCACAACTGGAAAGACCATAGCCCTCACAATACGGATCTTTGTTGCTAGTGTTATATCTCGGGACCTTATAACCTTGTCAAGATTATTGGAACTAAGTGATGACAATTCACTGTCTAAGTGAGATGCTAATAACTGCTTATCTGCTGTATCCAGCAGAAACACTCTTCTAGTCTTCTTCACTGAAATATTAACTGCCGTAATCGTAGTTGCTATAATGACACATTGTTCGCTTATCCCTGTTTCTACACTGCCATTGTCGATGAGGTCCGGCCTGTTTGTAGCTACCAGGTCTAAGATATTTCCATTACCTGTAGGCTGCCGAGCTAGCTGCTTAAGACTGTTCTCAGAAAACGCATTCAAAAGTACACTCCTGGAAATGGAAAAAAGAACACATTGACACCGGTGTGTCAGACCCACCATACTTGCTCCGGACACTGAGAGAGGGCTGTACAAGCAATGATCACACGCACGGCACAGCGGACACACCAGGAACCGCGGCGTTGGCCGTCGAATGGCGCTAGCTGCACAGCATTTGTGCACCGCCGCCGTCAGTGTCAGCCAGTTTGCCGTGGCATACGGAGCTCCATCGCAGTCTTTAACACTGGTAGCATGCCGCGACAGCGTGGACGTGAACCGTATGTGCAGTTGAAGGACTTTGAGCGAGGGTGTATAGTGGGCATGCGGGAGGCCGGGTGGACGTACCGCCGAATTGCTCAACACGTGGGGCGTGAGGTCTCCACAGTACATCGATGTTGTCGCCAGTGGTCGGCGGAAGGTGCACGTGCCCGTCGACCTGGGACCGGACCGCAGCGACGCACGGATGCACGCCAAGACCGTAGGATCCTACGCAGTGCCGTAGGGGACCGCACCGCCACTTCCCAGCAAATTAGGGACACTGTTGCTCCTGGGGTATCGGCGAGGACCATTCGCAACCGTCTCCATGAAGCTGGGCTACGGTCCCGCACACCGTTAGGCCGTCTTCCGCTCACGCCCCAACATCGTGCAGCCCGCCTCCAGTGGTGTCGCGACAGGCGTGAATGGAGGGACGAATGGAGACGTGTCGTCTTCAGCGATGAGAGTCGCTTCTGCCTTGGTGCCAATGATGGTCGTATGCGTGTTTGGCGCCGTGCAGGTGAGCGCCACAATCAGGACTGCATACGACCGAGGCACACAGGGCCAACACCCGGCATCATGGTGTGGGGAGCGATCTCCTACACTGGCTGTACACCACTTGTGATCGTCGAGGGGACACTGAATAGTGCACGGTACATCCAAACCGTCATCGAACCCTTCGTTCTACCATTCCTAGACCGGCAAGGGAACTTGCTGTTCCAACAGGACAATGCACGTCCGCATGTATCCCGTGCCACCCAACGTGCTCTAGAAGGTGTAAGTCAACTACCCTGGCCAGCAAGATCTCCGGATCTGTCCCCCATTGAGCATGTTTGGGACTGGATGAAGCGTCGTCTCACGCGGTCTGCACGTCCAGCACGAACGCTGGTCCAACTGAGGCGCCAGGTGGAAATGGCATGGTAAGCCGTTCCACAGGACTACATCCAGCATCTCTACGATCGTCTCCATGGGAAAATAGCAGCCTGCATTGCTGCGAAAGGTGGATATACACTATACTAGTGCCGACATTGTGCATGCTCTGTTGCCTGTGTCTATGTGCCTGTGGTTCTGTCAGTGTGATCATGTGATGTATCTGACCCCAGGAATATGTCAATAAAGTTTCCCCTTCCTGGGACAATGAATTCACGGTGTTCTTATTTCAATTTCCAGGAGTGTATTTCGCATGACTGTCTGTCTATAGTCCCTCCTTCTCCGCAATGAATCCATAAACATCCCAGTATACACTCGGTAGGTTAAACTCACCTTCGACTAGTACTGTACAAATATGATGTGGTTATTAACGCGCTGTTAACCCTAGACTTTCTCAGAATAACTTTAGAACTGTCACAGCAGAATCGGGTGGCCTGTAAAAACATCCAACTACACTATGTGATCAAAAGTATCCGCACACCTGGCTGAAAATGACTTAAAAGTTCGTGATGCCCTCCATCGGTAACGCTGGAATTCAGTGTGGTGTTGGCCCACCCTTAGCCTTGATGACAGTTTACACTCTTGCAGGCATACGTTCAATCAGCTGCTGGAAGATTTCTTGGGGAATGGCAGCCCATTCTTGACGGATTGCCGTACTGAGGAGAGGTATCGATGTCGGTAGGTAAGGCCTGGCACGAAGTCAGCGTTCCAAAACATCCCAAAGGTGTTCTGTAGGATTCAGCTCAGGGCTCTGTGCAGGCCAGTCCATTACAGGGATGTTATTGTCGTGTAACCACTCCGCCATAAGCCGTGCATTATAAACAGGTGCTCGATCGTGTTGAAAGATGCAGTCGCCATCCCCGAATTGCTCTTCAACAGTGGGAAGCAAGAATCTGCTTAAAACATCAATGTAGGTCTGTGCTGTGATAGTGCCACGCAAAACAACAAGGGGTGCAAGCCCCCTTCATGAAAAACATTACCAGACCATAACACCACCGCCTCCGAATTTTACTGTTGGCACTACACACTCTGGCAGATGACGTTCACCGGGCATTCGCCATACCCACACCCTGCCATCGGATCGCCATATTGTGTACCGTGATTCGTCACTCCACACAACGTTTTTCCACTAGTCAATCGTACAATGTTTACGCTCCTTACACCAAGCGAGGAGTCGTTTGACATTTACCAGCGTGATGTGGGGCTTATGAGCAGCCGCTCGACCATGAAATCGAAGCTTTCTCATCTCCCGCCTAACTGTCATAGTGCTTGCAGTGGATCCTGATGCAGTTTGGAATTCCTGTGTGATGGTCTGGAGAGATGTCTGCCTATTACACAATACGACCCTCTTCAACGGTCGGCGGTCTCTGTCAGTCAACAACGAGGTCGGCCTGTACGCTTTTGTGCTGTACGTGTCCCTTCACGTTTCCACTTGACTATCACATCGGAAACAGTGGACCTAGGGATGTTTAGGAGTGAGGAAATCTCGCGTACAGACATATGACACAAGTGACACCCAATCACCTGGCCACGTTCGAATTCCGTGAGTTCCGCGGAGCGCCCCATTCTGCTCTCTCACGATATCTAATGACAAATGAAGTCGCTGATATGTAGTACCTAGCAGTAGGTGGCAGCACAATGCACCTAATACGAAAAACTTATGTTTTTTTGGGGCGTTCGGATATTTTTGATCACATAGTGTATTAACTTGGTTTCACCTACACCTGTTATATGCGACCAGATAACTTCACTGTCACACTCAACTTCGACCTCACTAGAGACTGTATTTTTGTCAACTGCAATGAACATACCCCCTCCTATGGTCTCTAATCTGTCCTTCCTCACTAAATATCTTAGAGCTTTCCACTTTTCGGGTTTCAGCCAGCTCTCAGTCCAAGAATAATTTGAGCATAAGAACTTTCCTGGAGGGTAGTAAATTGGGGAACTTTATTACGAATACATCGACAGTTTACTGATAAAATTATGACAGTCGAAGTGTCTTTATTCTGAACGCCCTTTGACTTCCGCTGCTGCATGTCGACTGGCGAGTGTTCATCAGAGCACCTCAGACTACTACCTACCCTAAAAAACCCTCATGTGCACTCCACAAGTGCTCTGCTACCCGAATAGATGCTTCCTTTGTGTAGTGCACCCCTGACCTATCAAGGGGAGTCTCACAAATCCCCATTCGATAACGCTGGTTTAGTAATCTGCAGCCAAGACCGTCACAGAGTCGAAGAAGCCTTTGACTGAAACCTTCACTCGGCTCCAAACCAAAGGACCCCCATCACCACTGTGAATAATGCTGCAAATCACGAGCTGTGCTTGAACCCCACGCGCAAGGCCATCAGTCTTAACCACCTCCGCCAGTCGCCTGTACGAACTGAGGACCGCCTCAGGACCCATGCGACAGGCGACGTGAGCCACAACTTGAAGACTACTGCACCCTGCACGCTCGATAGCCGCTGACAAGGCCGCCTCCACATCTTAGATGGGGCCCCCTGACAGACATACCGAGTGCATATTGGCTTTCTTTCCAGCCCTGAACGCTATCTGCCTAAGCGGCTCCATAACGCGCCTAACATTGGAGCTCCCAATAACCAGAAACCCCATCTCCACGTTCACCTGCTCGGACCCTGCTGAAGGAGCGGCCACATGTCCACTCACAGGGTGAATGGGAATAGAACTGAAGATGAATGCGTAGCTATGAGAGATGAAATAGTAAATGCAGCAAAGAATCAAGTAGGTGAAAAGCCAAGAACAGGTAGGAATGCTTAAGCAACACGAGGAATTGAATTGAAATGTAGAAAGGAGAAAAAATAGATATGTAGCAATGGAAGCATGCAAAAAAGAATACAGACGTGCAAAAAATGAGATTGACGAAATGTAAAATGACCAAGCAGGAATGGCTATAGGACAAACGCAAGGGTGTGAAAGCCTGAAAGACTATGAGAAAGCTGGATGACGCTTATAGATAACTTACAGAGACCATTAGAGAAAAGAGAAGCAGTTTATGAATACCAACAGTTGAGATGGTAAGAAAATATTAAGCAAGGAAGGGAAAGATGAAAGCTGGAAGGAATATATATAAGGGCTGTACAAGGAAAATGAACTTGAAGACAATATTGTAGAAAGTGAAGAGGAAATAACTGAAGATGAGATGGGAGGCATGATACTGCGAGAAGAATTTGACAGAGCATTGAAATACTTAAGCCAAAATAAAGCAACTGGAGTCGACATTACCTCATAATTACTGAGGTTCTTAGGAGAATACACTGTCACAAAACTAAATATATGCAAAATACATCAGACATGTGAAATATCTTCAGGCGTCAAGATGAATTCCAAATAGGCACGCACCGACAGTTGTAAATATTTCTCAACCAACAGTATCAAAATTCATAGTTGCGAAATACTGATGGAAATTATTTACAAGAGAATGGAAACAACTGTAGAAATCGACATGGCGGAAGATCAGTTTGCACGCGAGTCAATACTGACCCTGGGACCTATTTTAGAAAATATGTACTGAAGCACCAAAGAAACTGGTATAGGCAAGCGTATTCAAATACAGAGGTACGGTAACAGGCAGAATAAGGTGATGCGGTCGGCAACGCCTATATAAGACAAGTGTCTGGCGCAGTTGTTAGATTGGATTGGTTACTGCTGCTACAATGGCAGGTTATAGAGATTTAAGCGAGTTTGAACGTGGTGTTATAGTTGGCTCACGAGCGATGGGACACAGCGTCTCCGAGGTAGCGATGAAGTAGGGTTTTTCCAGTACGACCATTTCACGAGTGTACCGTGAACATCAGGAATCGGGTAAAACATCAAATCCCCGACATCGCTGTGGCCGGAAAAAGATCCTACAAGAACGGGACCGACGACGACTGAAGAGAATCGTTCATCATGACAAAAGTGCAACCCTTCCGCAAATTGCTGCAGGTTTCAATGCAGGGCTAGCAACAAGTGGCTGCGTGCGAACCATTCAACGAAACATCATCGATATGGGCTTTCGGAGCCGAAAGCCCACTCATGTGCCCTTGATGACTGCACGACATAAAGCTTTACGCCTCGTCTGAGCCAGTCAACACCGACATTGGGCTGTTGATGACTGGAAACATGTTGCCTGGTCGGACGAGTCTCGTTCCAAATTGTATCGAGCGAATGGACGTTTATGGGAATCGAGACAACCTCATGAATCCATGGACCCTACATGTCAGCAGGGGACTCTTCAAGCTGGTTGGGGCCCTTTAATGGCGTGGAGTGTGTGCAGTTGCAGTGATATGGGACCCCTGATACGCCTAGATACGATTCTGACAGGTAACACTTACGTAAGCATCCTGTCTGATCACCTGAATCCATTCATGTCCATTGTGCATTCCGACGGACGAGTAATTCCAGCGGGGCAATGCGACACCCGCACATCCACAATTGGTACAGAGTGGCTCCAGGAACACTCTTCAGAGTTTAAACACTTTCCATGGCCACCGAACTCCCCAGACATGAACGTTATTGATCACATGTGGGATGCCTTGCAATGTGCTGTTCAGAAGAGATCTCCATCTCCTCGTAATCTTACGTATTTATGGACAGCCCTGCAGGATTCATGGTGTCAGTTCCCTCCAGAACTACTTCAGGCATTAGTCGAGTCCATGCCGCGTCGTGTTGCGGCGCTTCTGCGTTCTCGCGGGGGCCTACATGATATTAGGCAGGTGTATCAGTTTGTTTGGCTCTTCAGGGTGTTCTAGAAAGACAGAGCTACACTCTCTGAAATTCTGAAGGTAGCGGGGATAAAAAAACAGGGAGTGACAGGTGATCTACAACTTGTATACAAGCCAAAATTCAGTTATGAGAGTCGAAGTAGTTGAGAAGGAAGTGAAACAGGGATGCAGCCTATCCCTGATGTTATTTAGTCAGTGTACTGAGCAGGCAGTAAAGGAAATCAAGGAAAAATTTGGACATATGATTAATGTTCAAAGAGAAGAAATAAAAGCTTTTGGGTTTGCTGATGTCATTGTAACTTTGGCAGAGACGGCAAAAGACTTGGAAGGCCAGATGACCCGAATGAACAACGTCTTGAAAAGAGGCTGCAACATAATCATCAACAAACGTAAAACAAGCACAATGGAATGCAGCTGAATTAAATCATGCTATGCAGGCGGAATTCGAATAGGAAATGAGACACAAAAAGCAGTAGGTGAATTTTGCTACTTGGGCAGAAAAATATCTGATGATAGCCGAAGTAGACGGGACGTAAAGTGGAGGCTGGTAATAACAAGAAAAGGAATTCGGAAGAAGACGAATTTGTTAGCATCGAATATAAATTTAA
This sequence comes from Schistocerca serialis cubense, assembly GCF_023864345.2. Taxonomy (NCBI): domain Eukaryota; kingdom Metazoa; phylum Arthropoda; class Insecta; order Orthoptera; family Acrididae; genus Schistocerca; species Schistocerca serialis. The sequence goes on from NC_064640.1 coordinate 312,635,046, forward strand.
GTGTCAGAAAGTAATTTCTATAGGTCCAGAATGAGATTTTCACTCTGCAGCGGAGTGTGCGCTGATATGAAACTTCCTGGCAGATTAAAACTGTGTGCCCGACCGAGACTCGAACTCGGGACCTTTGCCTTTCGCGGGCAAGCGCTCTACCAACTGAGCTACCGAAGCACGACTCACGACCGGTACTCACAGCTTTACTTCTGCCAGTACCTCGTCTCCTACCTTCCAAAATTTACAGAAGCTCTCCTGCGAACCATTCAGAACTAGCACTCCTGAAAGAAAGGATATTGCGGAGACATGGCTTAGCCACAGCCGGGGGGAATGTTTCCAGAATGACATTTTCACTCTGCAGCGGAGTGTGCGCTGATATGAAACTTCCTGGCAGATTAAAACTGTGTGCCCGACCGAGACTCGAACTCGGGACCTTTGCCTTTCGCGGGCAAGTGCTCTACCAACTGAGCTACCGAAGCACGACTCACGACCGGTACTCACAGCTTTACTTCTGCCAGTACCTCGTCTCCTACCTTCCAAACTTTACAGAAGCTCTCCTGCGAACCATGCAGAACTAGCACTCCTGAAAGAAAGGATATTGCGGAGACATGGCTTAGCCACAGCCTGGGGGATGTTTCCAGAATGACATTTTCACTCTGCAGCGGAGTGTGCGCTGATATGAAACTTCCTGGCAGATTAAAACTGTGCGCCCGACCGAGACTAGAACTCAGGACCTTTGCCTTTCGCGGGCAAGTGCTCTACCAACTGAGCTACCGAAGCACGACTCACGACCGGTACTCACAGCTTTACTTCTGCCAGTACCTCGTCTCCTACCTTCCAAACTTTACAGAAGCTCTCCTGCGAACCATGCAGAACTAGCACTCCTGAAAGAAAGGATATTGCGGAGACATGGCTTAGCCACAGCCTGGGGGATGTTTCCAGAATGACATTTTCACTCTGCAGCGGAGTGTGCGCTGATACGAAACTTCCTGGCAGATTAAAACTGTGTGCCCGACCGAGACTCGAACTCGGGACCTTTGCCTTTCGCGGGCAAGTGCTCTACCAACTGAGCTACCGAAGCACGACTCACGACCGGTACTCACAGCTTTACTTCTGCCAGTACCTCGTCTCCTACCTTCCAAACTTTACAGAAGCTCTCCTGCGAACCATGCAGAACTAGCACTCCTGAAAGAAAGGATATTGCGGAGACATGGCTTAGCCACAGCATGGGGGATGTTTCCAGAATGTGATTTTCACTCTGCAGCGGAGTGTGCGCTGATATGAAACTTCCTGGCAGATTAAAACTGTGTGCCCGACCGAGACTCAAACTCGGGACCTTTGCCTTTCGCGGGCAAGTGCTCTACCAACTGAGCTACCGAAGCACGACTCACGACCGGTACTCACAGCTTTACTTCTGCCAGTACCTCGTCTCCTACCTTCCAAACTTTACAGAAGCTCTCCTGCGAACCATGCAGAACTAGCACTCCTGAAAGAAAGGCTATTGCGGAGACATGGCTAGTTCTGCATGGTGCGCAGGAGAGCTTCTGTAAAGTTTGGAAGGTAGGAGACGAGGTACTGGCTGAAGTAAAGCTGTGAGTACCGGTCGTGAGTCGTGCTTCGGTAGCTCAGTTGGTAGAGCACTTGCCCGCGAAAGGCAAAGGTCCCGAGTTCGAGTCTCGGTCGGGCACACAGTTTTAATCTGCCAGGAAGTTTCATATCAGCGCACACTCCGCTGCAGAGTGAAAATGTCATTCTGGAAACATCCCCCAGGCTGTGGCTAAGCCATGTCTCCGCAATATCCTTTCTTTCAGGAGTGCTAGTTCTGAATGGTTCGCAGGAGAGATTCTGTAAAGTTTGGAAGGTAGGAGACGAGGTACTGGCAGAAGTAAAGCTGTGAGTACCGGTCGTGAGTCGTGCTTCGGTAGCTCAGTTGGTAGAGCACTTGCCCGCCAAAGGCAAAGGTCCCGAGTTCGAGTCTCGGTCGGGCACACAGTTTTAATCTGCCAGGAAGTTTCAATTTCTATAGGTGTTTGTCTGTAGTGTAGCCTTGTGTGTATGTGTAACATGGAAGATAAGTAGTTCAGGTAAGGAGAGAATGGTAGCTTTTGAGATGCGATGCTACAGAAAAGTGCTGAACACTGGATGTGTATATCGAATAACTGATGATGTTGTGGTGTCACCGCCAGACACCACACTTGCTAGGTGGTAGCCTTTAAATCGCCCGCGGTCCGTTAGTATACGTCGGACCCGCGTGTAGCCACTATCAGTGATTGCAGACCGAGCGCCGCCACACGGCAGGTCTACAGAGACTTCCTAGCACTTGCCCTAGTTGTACAGCCGACTTTGCTAGCGATGGTTCACTGACAAATTACGCTCTCATTTGCCGAGACGATAGTTAGCATAGCCTTCAGCTACGTCATTTGCTACGACCTAGCAAGGCGCCATTACCAGTTACTATTGATGCTGTAAAACATGTACCGTCAAGAGCGATGTTCACCATTTATGGATTAAAGTTAAGTATTCCAACAGCTACGTCCTTTTTTGCTAAAGTCTAACTTCCTTGTCCTGTTTCAGACCTCACGCCAGCCTGCGTGAGCTAAAACGCGTGCCTTTCGGCTTCCTCTCATAGTGGGTTGGCTCTCTTGCCAATCCACAACAGATGTACTGAATCGAAAATGAAATTAGTGGCTCAGTGTGACTAAAAGAAGGAATCGGCTGATAGGACACATTCTGAGGCATTAAGATAACGCCAGTTTGTTAGCAATTCTACATCTATATCATTACTCTGCAATTCACATTTAAGTGTCTGGCGGAGGGTTCATCGAACCACAATCATACTATCTCTCTACCATTCCACTCCCGAACAGCGCGCGGGAAAAACGAACACCTAAGCCTTTCTGTTCGAGCTCTGATTTCTCTTATTTTATTTTGATGATCATTCCTACCTATGTAGGTAGGGCTCAACAAAATATTTTCGCGTTCGAAAGAGAAAGTTGGTGACTGAAATTTCGTAAATAGATCTCGCCGCGACGAAAAGCGTTTTTGCATTAATGACTTCCATCCCAACTCGCGTATCATATCTGCCACACTCTCTCCCCTATTACGTGATAATACAAAACGAGCTGCCCTTTTTTGCACCCTTTCGGTGTCCTCCGTCAATCCCACCTGGTAAGGATCCCACACCGCGCAGAAATATTCTAACAGAGGACGAACGAGTGTAGTGTAAGCTGTCTCTTTAGTGGACTTGTTGCATCTTCTAAGTGTCCTGCCAATGAAACGCAACCTTTGGCTCGCCTTCCCCACAATATTATCTATGTGGTCTTTCCAACTGAAATTGTTCGTAATTTTTACACCCAGGTACTTAGTTGAATTGGCAGCCTTGAGAATTGTACTACTGTATCGAGTAATCGAATTCCAACGGATTTCTTTTGGAACTCATGTGGGTCACCTCACACTTTTCGTTATTTAGCGTTAACTGCCACCTGCCACACCGTACAGCAATATTTTCTAAATCGCTTTGCAACTGATACTGGTCTTCGGATGACCTTACTAGACGGTAAATTACAGCATCATCTGCGAACAACCTAAGAGAACTGCTCAGATTGTCGCCCAGGTCATTTATATAGATCAGGAACAGCAGAGGTCCCAGGACGCTTCCCTGGGGAACACCTGATATCACTTCAGTTTTACTCGATGATTTGCCGTCTATTACTACGAACTGCGACCTTCCTGACAGGAGATCACGAATCCAGTCGCACAACTGAGACGATACCCCATAGGCCCGCAGCTTGATTAGAAGTCGCTTGTGAGGAACGGTTTCAAAAGCATTCCGGAAATCTAGAAGTACGGAACCAACTTGAGATCCCCTGTCGATAGCGGCCATTACTTCGTGCGAATAAAGAGCTAGCTGCGTTGCACAAGAACGATGTTTTCTGAAACCATGCTGATTGCGTATCAATAGATCGTTCCCTTCGAGGTGATTCATAATGTTTGAGTACAGTATATGCTCCAAAACTCTACTGCAAACCGACGTCAATGATATAGGTCTGTAGTTCGATGGATTACTCCTACTACCCTTCTTAAACACTGGTGCGACCTGCGCAATTTTCCAATCTGTAGGTACAGATCTGTCGTTGAGGGTATATATATATATATATATATATATATATATATATATATATATATGGGAGGGAGGAGGAGGAGAAGGAGGAGGAAGAAGAGGAATAGAAGGTAGAGGAGGAGGGGGGTTTGATTGAAAAATGGCTCTGAGCACTATGGGACTTAACATCTATGTTCATCAGTCCCCTAGAACTTAGAACTATTTAAACCTAACTAACCTAAGGACATCACACAACACCCAGTCATCATGAGGCAGAGAAAATCCCTGACCCCGCCGGGAATCGAACCCGGGAACCCGGGCGTGGGAAGCGAGAACGCTACCGCACGACCACGAGCTGCGGACGAGTTTGATTGAAATTGTACAAGGAGACCAAGATCTGTTTACAGGTTAGCTGTTTCAAGTGGATGTAGGTTGCAGTAGTTATTCTGAGATGAAGAGTCGTGCACATGAAAGAGTATTATGCCTCAAACCGATCCACAGGAAAGACTATCAAGCATCAAACCGATCTTCGGACAAGATCACAACAGCAACACGTCTGTTGGCGTGCCATGTCGCTGAATAGAAACGTATATTATAATTTCAGTGCAGTATGGTTTTAAGACTCAGACTGAAATATCAAGCCACTTCGTATACAGTTGCATATCAGATACTAGCTCGATTTTATTTCTTTATTTGTAAGAGTACCTTTATTGCAGCCAGGTGTGGCGCCGCAAAATTCACGGTTTTTGGTAGTAATGCCATTTTAGTCCGACCCAACAATCTTTTTCTTATAACATCCTAGTCACGTGTGCCAATGTGCATGCTTTTCAGGTATGTCTGTCAGGACGTTTTAGTTGTGTTTTTGCACTGGTGTATGTTGCTGCTCGTGAGCTATCGTGCACTGTGCTGGCGCGCCGTGCCTGAACGGCCACGCCCCATGTGGCCTCAGCTCGCCAACGCAGACGTTTGGTATACACGTAGTCACCGCAGGCAAACCAGGATGCCCTTGCCTAAGGCCACAGCGGTGTTTTCGGCTACATCCGGTACGTGCATACATCAGCACCACAGTATCAAACAAACATCAGGTATAAACAAAATTGTGATTACGTAGATTTTCCCGGTGTAATATAAAATGTCTAAATACCACAAGAAATTAGTTGCAAATTTTTCGCTTTACTTGAAAGAGTGATCTCTACATATTAACAATATCCAAATCATGGTTCTGACTTTTAAAATGGTATACGGTATTAAAGGTGTCCTTTTGATTTCGGCCAAAACTAGAGCCCTTCTTGGATCTCTTAAAGATGATTTGGAATCAAGGAAGACTGAAGTATACAAAATACCCCGTCTTTGCTGAAAGGCTTATATTGGACAAACTATTCATACGGTTCATGACTGATGTGTGGAACATCAGTGTCACCACGTTTGCTTCAGCCTGAAATATCTGCCGTCCTGAACATTGTCTCAATGACGGGCATAATATGTCGCTTAAAGAGACGCAAATTACTGCTCCACCTTCCCGTTACTGGGATTGTGTACTTAGGGAATCCATCTAAATACGATTATCCGAGACAGTATTAATAGAGATTTTCCTTTCAGCCAGATATGGAATCCCAGTTTATTACACTCCTGGAAATTGAAATAAGAACACCGTGAATTCATTGTCCCAGGAAGGGGAAACTTTATTGACACATTCCTGGGGTCAGATACATCACATGATCACACTGACAGAACCACAGGCACATAGACACAGGGAACAGAGCATGCACAATGTCGGCACTAGCACAGTGTATATCCACCTTCCGCAGCAATGCAGGCTGCTATTCTCCCATGGAGACGATCGTAGAGATGCTGGATGTAGTCCTGTGGAACGGCTTGCCATGCCATTTCCACCTGGCGCCTCAGTTGCACCAGCGTTCGTGCTGGACGTGCAGACCGCGTGAGACGACGCTTCAACCAGTCCCAAACATGCTCAATGGGGGACAGATCCGGAGATCTTGCTGGCCAGGGTAGTTGACTTACACCTTCTAGAGCACGTTGGGTGGCACGGGATACATGCGGACGTGCATTGTCCTGTTGGAACAGCAAGTTCCCTTGCCGGTCTAGGAATGGTAGAACGATGGGTTCGATGACGGTTTGGATGTACCGTGCACTATTCAGTGTCCCCTCGACGATCACCAGTGGTGTACGGCCAGTGTAGGAGATCGCTCCCCACACCATGATGCCGGGTGTTGGCCCTGTGTGCCTCGGTCGTATGCAGTCCTGATTGTGACGCTCACCTGCACGGCGCCAAACACGCATACGACCATCATTGGCACCAAGGCAGAAGCGACTCTCATCGCTGAAGACGACACGTCTCCATTCGTCCCTCCATTCACGCCTGTCGCGACACCACTGGAGGCGGGCTGCATGATGTTGGGGCGTGAGCGGAAGACGGCCTAACGGTGTGCGGGACCATAGCCCAGCTTCATGGAGACGGTTGCGAATGGTCCTCGCCGATACCCCAGGAGCAACAGTGTCCCTAATTTGCTGGGAAGTGGCGGTGCGGTCCCCTACGGCACTGCGTAGGAACCTACGGTCTTGGCGTGCATCCGTGCGTCGCTGCGGTCCGGTCCCAGGTCGACGGGCACATGCACCTTCCGCCGACCACTGGCGACAACATCGATGTACTATGGAGAACTCACGCCCCACGTGTTGAGCAATTCGACGGTACGTCCACCCGGCCTCCCGCATGCCCACTATACGCCCTCGCTCAAAGTCCGTCAACTGCACATACGGTTCACGTCCACGCTGTCGCGGCATGCTACCAGTGTTAAAGACTGCGATGGAGCTCCGTATGCCACGGCAAACTGGCTGACACTGACGGCGGCGGTGCACAAATGCTGCGCAGCTAGCGCCATTCGACGGCCAACACCGCGGTTCCTGGTGTGTCCGCTGTGCCGTGCGTGTGATCATTGCTTGTACAGCCCTCTCGCAGTGTCCGGAGCAAGTATGGTGGGTCTGACACACCGGTGTCAATGCGTTCTTTTTTCAATTTCCAGGAGTGTAGATATAAAACAACAACGGTCTAGTTTTCGACCGGCTGCATCTTAATTTGCGTTTCATCACTTTTGTTAGTTTATACCGCCAGCTGTGCTGCAATTCTTCGCTTTGCAGAAGGCAGCCCTTCCGCTTCTCGTGCACACAAAGCGGTCCGTTCCTGGGGTATAAAGGAGCCGCCATATCTGATGTTACCTCAGTTCCGGCAAGATTGTGCACATGTAATTTCATCTGAAGATGGAGGCCAGTTGGAATGTTGAAATGTCCGTCGTCAGGACGATGAAATCCAGCAGCATACTCGTAGAGAGCATCAACATAAACAAAAATGTTTCTAATAGTGACTAACAAGATTGTTTAATTAGATAAATTCCGTCATCAAACTCGTGTGATCGTTGTGATGTCCTTCTAAACAACCTACAAATGAGAAATTGTATTCTACTAACTGTGCGTTTCTCGTACGTGAAAAGAGTTTCTGCTCCAGGAACATAGAAAAATCCTCGCGTTGGTTTGTACCATTGTTGGTAATCGCCCAATAGCCAAAAACTGGCACACTATCCAGTCAAACTCTGACCACTACATACAGGTGTGTAGGAATTAAACTTGAACCGCGTCAGCAGGTTGGGATAGGATAAATGTCACACCATAATTTTAATACTAATAATAGCTGCATCACTCTTTCAAGTAAAGCGAAAAATTTTCAGCTGATTTCCTTTGGTCTTTACCAAGTTATATCCAGTTGCGATAAGAGCTTAATACGTATCAAAAGATTGTCACTTCTATATGAAGGTCATGAAATTTGATTACAGGCTATCGCACCTGAGAAAGACCATCGTTTAATCCCTCTGTTGTTGGTTAATTAATGTTACAAATTATTTATTCTCGACACATTTTGAGAAAAAGGGGGGAGAAATTGATATCAAGATGCAGCATGTACCTACTGATTAAAATAACTAGAAAAATAGTTATTACTTTATTGGGCGAATTCTAGCAAATGATACTACTATTAAAAGTATGCGGTTTCCAAAAGTATCAAACAGAGAAAAAACAGTGCTGAAATCGTTGATATACAGCTCCAAATAATTAAATTTTCACTTTATCTTATTTCTGTTTTTGTTTCTGACACGCTCGATGCCATTCCTACCACTTCCGTTCAAGTCTGCAGTTACGAACGTTTGTAATTTTTGGTAAATTGCTTGCGAGAGTTTGTTACCTATAAACAAACCTTAAAACTGAAAATATTTCGAGTAGAAAAACTCATCAGACGTTGCAGTGTAATTAAATGAATCCTATCTTTTTGTATCGACATCATCATTTGTCTACACACTGATTCATTGCGGCTTTCGGAATTGTCGTACAGTGAAAGGATATTCGAATGAACATATACGTAATTATACTCATAAGAACGATGTTTCACAAATGCTATATCAAGGGAAATGGAGAACAATAAAATAGAAAAGAAATAATGAAACCAAATATTTTTGTAGTACTGTTTCAAAAATACATTCAAATAAAAGACTAGTCAGATACTGACAAAAGGGGGTGTATTATTTCCCATTTTCCGATTAAAAATTTTACTCACAGCGAAATTCCATGGCAACTGCCTTCACTTAGAACTGTTACAGAGTATTAGCTGCATGCCTAGTAGTTGGGCAACCTTCGTATGGCCCCACTCTCAATTGTCGCCAAATTTATTCAATATGGCGGATCCAAGATTGTGGCGGTAGATATGGCAACGTCGCAATGACGTCATGGCGGCAAGTTCAAATTTTGGCGGGAAAAACGGTCAATTGGGCTACCTCCACTAACCTAAGAAACTGGTGGGAGAAAGGTCACTTGGCCTACCTCCACTAACCTAAGTCATCCAACCGCCACCTCTTCCTTGCAATTAGCGGGAAAAGGACCCATCCTGTGCTGGGCTGCTGGATAGGATGGACGTCTTGATTTTGCAGGCAGTCTTTATTTAAACAATTTGAGGCAGTAGCTTCATCCGGTGTGTTCACCATGAGGTCTGGAGTCAAACTGACCTAGTACACTGTACTACCACCAGAGGGCGCTGTCATCCCTCCCGTGACGTAATCCAAGATGGCAGTCTGGAGAAAAATGGTGGGATCCAATAGGAACCCTCAATCCAGTCGTGTGTTAGACTTCAGCCAGTAGGAGGTGGTATCTGGTAATGCCATTGGAGGGGGGTATACGGCAGGGTCAGCAGCTCTGGGACCTCAGAAAGTAAGTACCCCATACCACAGCTTTGTCTCTGGTTAGCATTATTATTATTATTATTATTATTATTATTATTATTGATTGTTTTCGCATCTTGGTCCATATGTAATGCTTCCTCGTGTATTTGCATCAGCAGCCCTCGATGTGTCCAGGCCTGCAAGGTCGAGTGCCAACATGCTGACCTCTGCCGTGTCCAGACCTGTAGCAACCTCAACGGCCATCTTCTCGAGACCTACACTGACCCCTGGACCTGTGACAGCAACAATCTCCAGCATGTCTGAACCCGAAGTGACCACGTGGGATCCTGTAGCGCTCATGGCACACTTGCTGGAGCAGGACAAGGAGCTGTTGTTGTCTGTCCCACTCATCGATTTGTGTGCAATCTGCTCCCAACACATCGATACATCATATACTGTTATTACCAAATGTTTTACAGCCACTAGCTTGTGACTTGGCTGGTTACATAGTTTTAGTTTTTTAAATATATATATGTTGCTGTTTAAGCCCCTTATCTGTATGTATATGCTGGAGGTCGGGGGACTGCTTATTAGCATTGTCAGCAAGATAACATAGTTCTAGTTTTATATATATATATATATATATATATATATATATATATATATATATATATATATATTGCTGTTTAAACTCCTTTTTTTTAAATGTATGTATATGCTGGGTCGCAGCAGGTCTGGTGACTAAGTATTACTGTTATCAGTAACACCTGCTACTTGTTCCTTCAACCACTATCTTGTTGTAGTCCTATATCTATGTCTGTTAATATTTAAAGGTAAGATAATTCTGGGTATTAATAGTCTTACCCGTTTACCTCGTAGCTTATGGCTTGTTGCTTGGTTGATTTATATATATACTTACTTACTTACTTACTTATCGCGAATGGACCCAGAAGGATTACGCAAAGCTTTCTGACGTCGTTTCTTCCATACTTCTTTCATTCGTTCTCCATGTTTTCTTTTTCTTTCTTCTTTCCATTTTGTTCCTGGTCTCTTTAGTGCTTCCTTCTCCGACAATACAATCCACTTTTCAACCTTATTTCTAAAAGTTTTTCTATCTTTGACATCTTTAAGTTCAATATTTGCTTTTTGTAAATCTAATTTTACTTGGCTAATCCATGGTGTTGTTGATTTGACTTTTTCTATGTAAGTGAGAATTCTGTTGGTGAGTCGTGTGGGGGGAAGTCTAGTGACATGTCCATAAAATTTTAATCTTCGCCTTCTTATGTCTGCTGCCAGGTTTGATATAGTTTCTGTGGTTCTTCTTGATTGTATCCGGTATCCTTCTTCTGTTAATTTTGGACCTAAAATCTTTCTCATAATTTTGCGTTCTTCTTTTAGTATTTTTTCTAAATCACATTTTGTGTGGAGTGTGAGCGTTTCACTAGCATATAGTGCTGCTGGCTTAATTACTGCGCAGTAGTGTCTGATTTTTGTGTTCGAGGAGATGCATTTTTTATTGTATATTTCATGTGTCATACCATATGCTCTCTTCATTTTCTGTTGTCTGATCTTCTGTGCAACTTTCTCTCCTCCGGTTGGCTCCAAAATTTCGCCTAGGTATTTAAAATGTTTTACTCTATTTATTTTTCCATATTTTGTGTTCAAACTGTGTATATGGAATTTCGTACAGAAAAATTCTGTCTTTTGAAACGAAATTTGTAAACCTACTTTATCCGCGCATTCCTTAAGGATCTCTATTTGTTTGGTGGCGATTTCTTCATCATCTGCAAGTATGGCCAAGTCGTCCGCGAATGCTAAACAAGATATCTCCACGTTGTCTTTGGTTCTACCAAGATGGATTGGTTTCCAGTAGGATTGATTTTTTAATTCTTTTTCCCATTCCTTAATGACTTTATCCAGGACTATATTAAACAGAAGTGGAGATAGCCCGTCACCTTGACGTACTCCAGTTTTTATGAGAAAAGGTTCAGAGATTTCTCCCCTGAATTTAACTTTAGATACAGTGTCTGTCAGTGATTCTTTGATAAGCCTTAGTGTTTTGGAGTCAAGTCCAAGTTCCTCTAAAATGTTAAACAAAGATTGCCGGTCAATTGAGTCATAGGCTTTCTTAAAATCTACAAATGTACAAATTATGGGGGCATTTCTAATTGCTTTGTGTTTTAATATTGTCTTTAAATTAAATATTTGTTCTATGCATGAGCGACCGGGGCGGAAGCCTGCTTGATAATCACCAATTTGGCGTTCCAGCTGCTCTTGTGTTCTTTTCAGCAGGCATGTTGAGAGAATTTTGTAGGTGACTTGTAAAAGTGAGATTCCCCTGTAGTTATTGACATTTGTTCTGTCTCCTTTTTTATGTAACGGGTGAATAAGGGCACATTTCCAATCCTCTGGTAATTTTTCTGTTTCCCATATTTTTGTTATTATTTTTGTGAGCTCTTGCAACGTCTTTAGTCCTAGGTTTTTTAATAGCTCTGCAACAATGCCATCTTCGCCAGATGTTCTATTATTTTTTAAGTTTTTAATGTGACATTTGATTTCTTCCTGTGTTGGTGGTAATGAATCCGGTTGAGCGTTGGCACAGATTTCTTTGGGAAACCTTAAACTAGGTTCTGGGAAATTTAGTAGGTTAGAAAAATATTGAGCCAATACTTGACAGTTTTCCTGGTTTGTTAGGGCTAATTTACCATCTGGTTTTCTGAAACATAAATTTTGAGGGATATATCCTCGTATTTTATCTGAGAAAGTTCTGTAGAAGTCTCTTGTATTATAGCTTTGGAAATTTTCTTCTATGGCATCCAGTTGTGCCTTTGTGTACTTCCTTTTTGCTTGCCTAATAGATTTTGAAACCTGTTTTCTAACCTCGTTACATAAATGTAGACTTTCTTGTGATTTTTTACTGTTATATTCTTGAAATGCCTTTTTTCTCCTTTCCAATGCATTTTCACAGTCTGAATCTCACCAAGGGTGTTTGAATATCTTTTTCAAGGGAATAGTTTCCTTAGCTATTCGCGTGATTTTAGAATGAAATTCTTCCCACGTGTTTGCCTTTTCCTTCTCCCATTCTTCTTTTACTTTAGATTCTTTAATCTTCTTGGTGTCATATTTCTGTATTTCTGTTTGCTTCTGATGACTTCTTCGTGCTGTAAACTTGATTTTAATTCTAGTTAGGTAATGGTCTGAATCAATGTTTGCTCCTCTGCGTACTTGGACGTCGTAAATTTCTTTTTGTACTGGGTATGAAATCGCCACATGATCTATTTGAAACTCGCCAATTTGTTGTATAGGAGATCTCCATGTCTTTTGTTTTCTTGGACATTTTCTTAGAGATGTTGACATTATCTTCAGGTTATTCTGCTTACATAGTTCGACGAGCCTTGTACCATTTTTATTGGTAAATTTATGTGCAGGATATTTGCCTACGGTTTTTTGGTGGATTTTCTCTCTACCAATTTGGGCATTAAAATCGCCGAGTAGAACTTTTGTATCATCTTTTGGAATCTTGGCCATTATATTCTCCAAATTTTCCCAGAACTTTTCTGTTTCTATGGGGTTTTTCTTGTTGTCTCCGTTTGTGGGAGCATGAACATTAACCATTGTGTATGTTTTGTTGGCACATTGTAAGCGCATCGCCATTATCCTATTATTTACGGGAGTAACTTCCTTGATGGAGCTGAGCACGCTCTTGTGTATGATAAACGCCATCCCGAGATGGGGGGCTCCTCTTCCGATTCGTTTATCCGTCTTGCTCTTAAAGATGCGATAGTTGCCATAATCTGATGTTTCTTCATCTGTAAAACGTGTCTCCTGTAAAGCTAGTATTACTATCTTTTGTTTTTCAAGTTCTGTTGTAAGGTTTAGAAGTTTTCCTGGTTGGATTAATGTATTTATGTTAAAGGTTCCAATGTATGTAGGTGTTTTAAGTGGAAGTTTGCCAGAGAGCTCCGACTTTCTCTGATGTAATCGTGTAAGTCCAGGTTCCCCAGAATCCGAATTCCTGGTTGCCATCTGTTGATGGGTGGATTGGTTACCACCTGGGGTAATGTTGTTATTACTTGCACGAGTCATACTTGCTTGTAATCAAGTTGGTCCAGTGTTTCCACTGGGTGTTTAGAACCAGGGATTGTTAGTTCCTGGCGCATTATGACCAGCCGCACATTGTGTGAACAGACGCTGACCAGGATGCCGATGGTTCCCACTTCAGACGCGTCCTGGATTTGGGTGTTGACAGTGCTTATTGTAATGGCGGCACTTACTCGCCATGACACAGCAACGTCTTCGGGTTCTGTGGTTTTTGAATGAGTGTGACCCTTGCCAAAAGTCACCCTCCCACACCCTCGTGATGCTGCCGCCTCGGTCCGGGACTGCTTATTTGGGTTTCCCCTTATTCGCAGCTGTCCACCATATCTGATGGATCGTTCGCTATCCACCACCTGCGACCCGCCCTATACCTGAGGCTCGGCTAGGGTATATATATATATATGTGTGTGTGTGTGTGTGTGTGTGTGTGTGTGTGTGTGTGTGTGTGTGTAATCAACCAAGCATATATATATATATATATATATATATATATATATATATATATATATATATATATATATACACTCCTGGAAATGGAAAAAAGAACACATTGACACCGGTGTGTCAGACCCACCATACTTGCTCCGGACACTGCGAGAGGGCTGTACAAGCAATGATCACACGCACGGCACAGCGGACACACCAGGAACCGCGGTGTTGGCCGTCGAATGGCGCTAGCTGCGCAGCATTTGTGCACCGCCGCCGTCAGTGTCAGCCAGTTTGCCGTGGCATAACGGAGCTCCATCGCAGTCTTTAACACTGGTAGCATGCCGCGACAGCGTGGACGTGAACCGTATGTGCAGTTGACGGACTTTGAGCGAGGGCGTATAGTGGGCATGCGGGAGGCCGGGTGGACGTACCGCCGAATTGCTCAACACGTGGGGCGTGAGGTCTCCACAGTACATCGATGTTGTCGCCAGTGGTCGGCGGAAGGTGCACGTGCCCGTCGACCTGGGACCGGACCGCAGCGACGCACGGATGCACGCCAAGACCGTAGGATCCTACGCAGTGCCGTAGGGGACCGCACCGCCACTTCCCAGCAAATTAGGGACACTGTTGCTCCTGGGGTATCGGCGAGGACCATTCGCAACCGTCTCCATGAAGCTGGGCTACGGTCCCGCACACCGTTAGGCCGTCTTCCGCTCACGCCCCAACATCGTGCAGCCCGCCTCCAGTGGTGTCGCGACAGGCGTGAATGGAGGGACGAATGGAGACGTGTCGTCTTCAGCGATGAGAGTCGCTTCTGCCTTGGTGCCAATGATGGTCGTATGCGTGTTTGGCGCCGTGCAGGTGAGCGCCACAATCAGGACTGCATACGACCGAGGCACACAGGACCAACACCCGGCATCATGGTGTGGGAAGCGATCTCCAACACTGGCCGTACACCACTGGTGATCGTCGAGGGGACACTGAATAGTGCACGGTACATCCAAACCGTCATCGAACCCATCGTTCTACCATTCCTAGACCGGCAAGGGAACTTGCTATTCCAACAGGACAATGCACGTCCGCGTGTATCCCGTGCCACCCAACGTGCTCTAGAAGGTGTAAGTCAACTACCCTGGCCAGCAAGATCTCCGGATCTGTCCCCCATTGAGCATGTTTGGGACTGGATGAAGCGTCGTCTCACGCGGTCTGCACGTCCAGCACGAACGCTGGTCCAACTGAGGCGCCAGGTGGAAATGGCATGGCAAGCCGTTCCACAGGACTACATCCAGCATCTCTACGATCGTCTCCATGGGAGAATAGCAGCCTGCATTGCTGCGAAAGGTGGATATACACTATACTAGTGCCGACATTGTGCATGCTCTGTTGCGTGTGTCTATGTGCCTGTGGTTCTGTCAGTGTGATCATGTGATTTATCTGACCCCAGGAATTTGTCAATAAAGTTTCCCCTTCCTGGGACAATGAATTCACGGTGTTCTTATTTCAATTTCCAGGAGTGTATATATATATATATATATATATATATATATATATATATATATATATATATATATATATATGCTCGTAGCAGGTCTGAGAATTAACCTATCATTATTGATAATTGTTCCCCAGTTGTTGGTTTGATTGGACAGCGACCATAATTTTGGTATATCCTTTTATATACATTCTTCCACCTTTTGGGGAGGCAAGAAACGTCTGTATTTATGATCATTTGCAGGGCTGACATTGCTTGCCGATGTTCCACATCCAACTGTGATCCTGTATGTTGCCTATTCTGAGGCGCGCCACTCGCTATCTCTAGCGGAGCCTGTATTGCTCGATTCCCTGGAACTTGGCCTAGTCCTCCCACTCCCACTCCTACTTCACGATAAATAATACTGTGAGAACGACCTACCCTCGCCTACCTCCAACTGACTATTATTACATCTAAACTTTCACCTCGTGCCTGCAACGAATTGAAGCGCCGGTATTATTGGCGCGTTCAGGGACCATCTGAACCATTAGTACAATATATCGACCGCGTTTGTACTGCTGAACGCGCCTTAAGTATGGAGTTTATTCTGCAGGGGATGAGACCTGAGGATCGATCAAGGGTGCAGTTCGCTGGGAAGCCTACTACCTACTCCCAGTTATTTGAGTTGGCTACCTCTATAGAGGCCCTTAGGGTTGCTGATGAGTAGAGAGGCCTTAGTAGATCTGCGACCAGGGCACCTGAATTTTCGTGTGAGATAGCACAATTGCCTCATCAGTCGTTAACTGACCAGACTTGTTTCAGGTATGGATCTTACATCCATCACGTCAGGAGTTGCCCTGAGCAGTGTGGGGCCAAAAGATATCGACGACACAAGAGGAAACAGAGGGGTCTATCGTTCTAGGTTACTGAAACAACTAATTCCACGAAACTTCCCTTTCTCTATGTTCTACTCAATTAGGAGCCCGTTTGTGGCCTCCTTGACTCCAGGAGCGCTGTGTCCCTGCTCGATCTGGACTGGTATCTTGAATTTCGTAGGATCTGTAAGTTGCCATCCCCATCTCCCAGTTTTCAGAGGTGTCGAACAGTTAACGGACAGAGGCTGCCTCTGGCGGGAGAGATACGGGTCAAGTTGTCTGTGGCGGGATATTCCTGGCCGGTACAGCTACTCTTGGTGAGGAAACTTCCCATTACCCTGTTGCTTGGCTGCGATTTTATTCAGCACACCGGGCTTATCCTTGACGTCAACCGCAGGACCTTTTTCTTCAAATTTTGCCGTGACCAGAAAATAGGGTTTTGTTCATGTGAGATTAGTCAGCGGCGTCCCTTGCTGGTCAACGAGGTTACATCTGAGTTTCAGCTCAGTCACGTCCAGAGACCCCAAGCTCAACAACTGTTCGAGGTGCTCCAACAGTATCCTGACCATCTTACCAACACTTTGGGAGTAACCGATAGGACAGAGTATAGAATTCGCTTGGTTGATGATGTCCTGATGCGCCAAGCCCCCTATTGGTTATCCCCTCCCAAAATGCGGATCCTACGCCAGAAGGTCGACGCTATGTTACGTGATGGAATTAGCAGACCATCTACCTCAACATACGCTTCCCCAATGTTCTTAGTCCTGAAGGCTCAGGGACGAGATTACCGGCCTGTTGTCAACTACCAGCAACTTAACCAGAAGGTGGTTCTGGAGTACATTGTTCTTCCTGACCTTCATAACTGCATCACCTCGTTGGCCGGCGCTAGGTATTTTACCATCCTCAATTTGAATCAGGCATACCATCAGATTCCATTGGCAGAAGAATCCAAAAAGGCTAACGCATTTGTACTGACTGGAATCTTTTTGAATTTAACCGAGTCCCATTCGGATTGTAGACTGGAGCCGCTGTTCACTCTCGCCTGTTGGACAGTGTATTTGGTGATATCAAGTTTGAATTCCTTTATAATTATTTGGATGGTGTAGTCATCTACAGTAAGATCTTTGATGAACATTTAAATAATTTTGAATCTTTTCTGGAGAGATTGTAGTGTGCTGGTCTGACGGTTAAATCGTCCAAGATTGCCTTGGCCAGAGAACAAATTTCCTTCCTCAAGCATTCGGTTTCTCTTGACGGAATCCGCATCGATCAGGAGCGGACCACCAGTCTTAGAAATTTCCCTCCGCCCACCAATAAGAAGGGCGCCACAAGTTTCATTGGGATGGCCAATTATTTCAGGAAGTTTGTGCCGAATTCGGTCAGCTGGCTGCCCCACTTAACAACTTACATAAGAAAGGGGTGAGCTTTGTTTGGGGAGAGAGCCAACAAGCCACCTTTGACATTCTGAAAATTTCCCTCACCCCCCCCCCCCCCCCCCAGTCTTAGCCATCCCTGACTTCAATCACTGATTCATTGTCCAGACTGACACGTCAAGCACCGGCATTGCTGTTGTCCTCCTGCAGCAAATGGAAAGGGATGGACGCCCTGTTGCCTTTGACTCTAGGTGTCTGTCAGAGGTCGAAGTGAAGTACTCGCTGCTTTGGAGAAGTTTAAATTCTATTTCGAGCATAGGGAGATCAACCTCGAGATGGATAACACAGCATTAAGCTGGGTATTAGCCAGGCCCAGAAAAATCTGGCGTATCGCTAGGTGGGCGGTACACATATTGGCCTTTCCTTTCAAGGTTCACCACATTAAAGGAACCGAGAACGAGGTCGCCTATGCGCTGAGTCACATGTTTGAGGAGAAAGGGGAAGATCTTAAAAAGGACACCTGTCAGAATGCTATTCTCGTTGCGACTGTCTAAACTATTTGTTAACCTCGGGGAGGAGGTCCATGGTTATACCTTACACAGGGGAGTCCTATGTCGGTGGTTCAGCAGGTCCAATCAGGATAGGATTTGCTTGCCCCACAGCCTTGTTCAACCCACCTTTAAGCATTTTCATACTGTACTCCTAGGCGGACATTTAGGGGTGGCCAAAACGTTCGCCAAAATGTGCCAGCATGTCACCTGGCCTGCGATGTATTAGGATGTCCATCGATTAGTTAGGCAATGTGAGGCCTGAAAAATCGGGAAACCGGGTGGATGCCTTTAGCCACTTCACGTGGTTCCTCACTGGCAGGGTGATTACGACACGTAGCACCATTA
This sequence comes from Schistocerca serialis cubense, assembly GCF_023864345.2. NCBI lineage: Eukaryota > Metazoa > Arthropoda > Insecta > Orthoptera > Acrididae > Schistocerca > Schistocerca serialis. The sequence continues at coordinate 312,653,494 of NC_064640.1, forward strand.
ATCATCTTACTTAAGGTTTCACCGCTTTTGCCCCCCCCCCCCCCCTCGCCCCCAAGACCCTGGCTAGCGACAATGCACACAGCGTTTTCTGAGAGTGTTAACGGGAACCTAAAGGCAGCCTTAATTATTTATCATGGCAATGCGCAGAACAAGTGGGCTTCGTCATTGCCGTGGCTCAATCTAGCTTTGAACACTGCTCAACATGAGGCTTCCTTCATGACCCCCCCTCCTCCCTCATGCTTGCTTATCCAATTAATACTCCCCTAACCAGTCTGTGGAATATCGAAGACATCTTTCCAGCAAATTTGGATCTGCATCAAGTTAAGCGCAATTGTGAGAATGCCAGGCACAATACTAAGCGAGCACACCTCCGGCAAGCTCAGTGCTATAGTCGTGGTAGGGTCCCAGTCCATATAAAGATAGGGGATCGGATTTTTGTATGTAACTTTAACGCCCATGTGACCAGGGGAGCACCTAGTGTTGGTAAGTTAGCCCCTCATTTTATTGGCCCATGCCAGGTCCACAAGCGACTGGGTACAGTCAACTTCCTGGTTAAAAACCTTGCTAACAATAGGTTCATTTGGGTGCATGTTAGTCAAATTAAAGCCTAAGCTGTCATGCTGCTGTCCTTTGATATCTCTCCCCCCCCCCCCCCACTTCATCTTTGGAGGATGTTATGCCGTGCTCTCCTTCCCCTCTTACGATGTGCCAGAGGGGCATATCGTATGGGGGTAGTATATATATATATATATATATATATATATATATATATATATATGTGTGTGTGTGTGTGTGTGTGTGTGTGTGTGTGTGTGTGTGTGTGTGTATGTTGCTGTTTAAGCCCCTTTTAAGTATGTATGTGTTGGATCGCTGGAGGTCTGGCGACTGATTATTAGCGTTGTCTGCATGATAACATAGTTCTAGTTTTATATATGTGTATATTGATGTTTAAACTCCCTTTTTTTAAATGTATGTATATGCTGGGTCGCAGTAGGTCTGGTGATTAAGTATTACTATTATCAGTAACACCTGCTACTTGTTGCTTCAACGATTATCATGTTGTAGTCCTTTATCTATGTGTGTTAATATTTAAAAGGTAAAATAATTCTGGGCATTTAACAGTCTTACCCACAGCAGGTTTACCTGGTAGCTTATGGCCATCAACTGTAGTATTCTGGGCTTGTTGCTTGATTGATTACATTTTTCTAGTTTTATATACATATGTACTGTGTAAATCGTATATATATATATATATATGTTTGGTCCCAACAGGTCTGAGAATGAACCTATTATTATTGAGAATTGAGCCCTGTCATATTCTGGTGGGAAATTTAAAATTTTGGCTGGAAAATAGGTAAGTGGGGCTACTTCCACTAACCTAACTTCACCCCCTCACCCCCCATCCACACTAACTTTCCCGCTCACCCTCCTGCCTCCCCTCCTTACCCCATCTGGAATTTGACGGGAAAAGGACTATGTGCTGGGCTGCTGGATAGGATGGATGTAAGTCTGTATTTTGTATGCAATACGCTATATTTTTTATTTAAACAATCTGAGTTGTCATTGATAGAGCACTGTGTTCATCTTGATATCCAGAAGCTGACTGACCTAGTTCAAAACACCACCACCAGAGAGCACTGTTGGCTCTCACCCCTGCACCTCCTGTGACGTAACCCAAGATGGCGGCTCAGGAAAAAGGGTGGGAAAGTCGCTCAGTCTCTGTATAGCTCTGCACTGGGAGGATCTCAAGACAGTAGGCTAATATAGCGTGCAAAAGGCATTGTTTAAACAATTGGTTTAAGAATATTGTTTATTTATTTCTGAAATTGCAATACATCGTAAAATTAATGCTGGTCTTTTAAACAGTTTAGATGATATTAAATAATTGCAGTACTTTTTTGTTCTGGTAGTGGAAGGAACCACATAGTTGCTCTGTCACAGATCATGCTAAAGCCACTTTGTGTGCAATTGTGGGAAATATGACATCCATCCCATGTCTTTGAGAATGAGTGATATCAGTGCAGCGTTGCCACATCTATGACCGCCATCTTGGTTCCGCCATCTTGGAAAAATTTTGCAATAATGCAGAGAGGGGCTGCATCCTTTTTGCCCTACTACTCATCCATTTTTATAATTTGTATGTGTTTACTGATCTGTCACTAAGCAGATTCAGAAGGATGTAGGTTGCAGTAGGTACTGGGAGATGAAAAAGCTTGCACAGGATAGAGTAGCATGGAGAGCTGCATCAAACCAGTCCCAGGACTGAAGACCATAACAACAACAACAATACTGATCTGTCTGCAGACAAGTCACTAGTAGTTGGAACTATCAAGTTTTTAGTTATCTTATATCTGTCAGTAATTAATAAAACCTCATTAAAACCGAACAACCTTTCATGATATGTAAAAATGGGAACACATTTACAGAAACCAGCTCTTGAAGGATCACATCATAACTGCAATATAGTTTCAACTGTATCATACACACATTTGTAAATCGGGTTGTGCATTGGCTTCATAGGATTCTGAAATAATACAAACAGCTCCGTTGAGCTGTACACAGATATGCCAAATAACTACAAGCACTATCGAACCCTGCACACAAATGGAAAATGAAATATTTAAAAAATAATCACATTGTATTTTTAATCATCGAGTAATTTTCTTTTTGTTGTTGACTGGATATTTCAAATCCCTTGCACATATTTATTTTTCTTTGACAGAGCACAGGCTGCCGTAAATACAGTTTTAATTTGTTACAAATTACTAAAACATCTTATACTCCATCAAGGGTACAACAATTTTGTTTCAGTTTCAAACCCTAGCTTGTGATGCAGTTAAATCCTGAGTTTCATCCACTATTTTACAGATGCTAGTACCACATCATTATGACAGAAATCTTGTGGAATTTCGAAGAAATAGAGGAGAATGAGTGGTAGGTATAAATTTCGAGTAAGCCTGCAAAGCGTACTCTTATGGATCAGTTGGAAAAGTACCACCCGAGAATGAAGGTTTGCTTCTGGTTTTAAGCATACTTTCTGGCTGTCAAAATATCATCATCCCCATACTTAGCAGTACTTATGATATAATCTCACAAAGCTAGAGCCAAGTAAAACAAGTAAAGTTTTTAATTTAAGTGTCGATCTACAGGGAACGGAGTGCTGATTACAGAAATTAAAAATAACTACAAGAAAAAATAATAGTGGCTGGCCAGTGCACTTTATTTAAATTCGAGAGAGGTTAAAACTGAAAAACCGTGGACGGACCAAAGAAATAATGTGAAACACTGAGAGCACTGTTTCAGGTGAAATATGTGGCGCAATATTGGTCCTGTGACACATATTTGAATACATGCATGGTAGATGCTACATGTAACAATGCTTCAGCGCATTTTTAATTTTCTAGACCGCCATGCTTCTAACACACTCGTAGATTTGAGTAAGAAGTCTTTATTTTGGTGGTGTGGTAATTCGTCATGTAATTCAAGATGGTATGATTACTGAGGACTGTGCCTCATCTTGCTTCCAGCGAAGTTAATGTCTGTCAGTCCAGTCTTGAGAACGACGGTAGAATATGCAGAATGTGAATTATGTTTCTTTCACGAAGGAGTGACGTGATCTCAGCAGGGAGCTGGTCAGAGAATGGTGGACCTGTCGAAGGTCTGGAAACCTTCGGCCCTGAGGCGAGCCAGCATGGGCCGGTAGATGTCTGCGCTGAATGGCAGCACCATTCCACGGCGCTGGATCTCACCTGGAAATGAACGAGTACTGAATCAGTTATACTGCTTTTTCAGTAAGGCCAACAATTGTCAGTCCAAATACCATACGCTGTCCGCCTAAAATTAATACATTCTTTTAAATAAAGTGCTATATAAAACATCAAGAAATGAAGAAAATAGGTTATACCTGCATAAAAATGGAATGCTGCCCATAAAATAATAGACTGGTTGATTTGAAAAAAGTACAATTAACTTAGTGCAAGAATGACAAAATAATATTAAAACATCTTATGAGAACATATGAGTTATTATTTATTAATATTATTATTGTCAATTTCATTTAGATAAATTACCATGACAAGGAATAACTGGAAAGAGCTTGAGGTAGCACGGATTGAGACAGAATGTGTAACAAATCTGAGCACAGTTTACATTTTCGTCGGAAAGTAGTGGAATATACACGGTCCAGACACATGTGACTACCAGCTTTGTCGATGTCAACGTGGAACAACTAGCAGTGAAGAGTAAGCTAAGGATGTCGGGGGAGTGAACAACAGTGCAATCGTTGTCATAATACGGAAATGGAGTGATTTATCTGATGTCTAAAAGGGTACGATTATTGGCTTTCGGACCAATGGTGCACCATCTCCGAAATGGCCAAGTTTGTAAACTGATTACATGCCGCGTTTGTTAAAATATACTAAGCATGGAAAAATGGCGTTACCTAAAGCCAGCGCCGAGGCAACTGTGGTGCACCATGGGCCATAGATGACGGAGACGGACGACGCTGCAGAGATGTGTATGGGCGAATAGATGTGCAACTGTTGATCAATAGACCGCCCAAATGAACCAAGGGGCTACAAACAGTGCCACCTCAAGGACCTTTCAGTGAATGTTATTGCATACGGACTTCCGCAGCAGGTGCTTGGTTCGTGCTCCATTGCTGACTACTGTTCGTCAGCGATGAAGGCTGGAATATGCACATCACACACCAATACCGCCAGTGGACGTCCACTGAGTGGCGAAAGGTGGTCTTTTCGCGTGATTCACGTTTTATGTTCCTTTGGTCAGACGGCCGTTGGTGTTATGGCCTTGCAACAATCTTCAGAAGTGTCCAGGCAGGAGGAGGATGCGTCATAGTCTGGGGGACGTTTTCGTGGCATTTCCTGGGCGATCTCGTCAGTCTGGAAGGCATAATGGACCCAACACAAGTATGCATCTATATTTGGGGACTATATCCACCGCCGGCCGCGGTGGTCTAGCGGTTCTAGGCGCTCAGTCCGGAACCGCGCGACTGCTACAGTCGCAGGTTCGAATCCTGCCTCGGGCATGGATGTGTGTAATGTCTTTAGGTTAGTTAGGTTTAAGCAGTTCTAAGTTCTGACCACAGATGTTAAGTCCCAAAGCGCTCAGAGCCATTTGAAGCATTTTGAACTATATCCACCCCTACATGCAGTCTGTGTTTTCCCCGACATTGTGGCATCTATTAGCAGGGCAATGCAACACGTCACTCATTTAGCAGGGTATGTCGGTGGTTCACTGAGCACAAGGATGAGTTTACCGTACTCCCCTGGCCACCGTACTCCCCAGATTTAAACCCAATCGAGAATTTGTGGAACCACCTCGACCATTTTGTTCACACTGTGGATCCTGTAGAGAGGATATAAAAAGTAGTCTGGCAATGGCAAGGAAAGCGTTTCTGAAGAAGAGAAATTTGTTAACATCGTGTATAGATTTAAGTGTCATGAAGTCGTTTCTGAAAGTATTTGTATGGAGTGTAGCCATGTATGGAAGTGAAACATGGACGATAAATAGTTTAGACAAGAAGAGAATAGAATCTTTCGAAATGTGGTGCTACAGAAGAATGCTGAAAATTAGATGGTTAGATCACATCACTAATGAGGAGGTACTGAATAGGATTGGTGAGAAGAGGAGTTTCTGGCACAACTTGACTAGAAGAAGGGATCGGTTGGTAGGACATGTTCTGAGGCATCAAGGGATCACCAATTTAGTATTGGAGGGCAACGTGGAGGGTAAAAATCGTAGAGGGAGGCCAAGAGATGAATACACTGAGCAGATTCAGAAGGATGTTGGCTGCAGTAGGTACTGGGAGATGAAGAAGCTTGCACAGGATAGAGTAGAATGGAGAGCTGCATCAAACCAGTCTCAGGACTGAAGACCGCAACAACAACATGGATACTCAACTGAGAAACGTAGTGCAACTGGCAACAGCACTGGATTTGGCAATGCTCCACATCCCTGTAGGTACCTTCCAGAACCTCACTGACTCTCTTCCTGCATACCTGCACTACGAAAGGTAGTTATTCAGTCTTTTGACAGGTGGTCACATTAATGTGACTCGACTGTGCATGAGCATCAAGTGAAGGGATAGCTAAACTCTGTTCCAAATGACAAGATGAGTTAATTGTTTTCTTGATACATTTATTACTGTATTAATTCTGAATCATGTGCTATCTTGATAATAGTTAATAAATACTAGTTTCAGGACCCCCTTTATAACTTTTCAAGCATCTGCTTTCAGTATGCAAACGCGTTGTTAAGGACGCCAATTAAAGGCATTCGGGTGGCTGGAGGGATCTGTGCAGTGACTGACAGTGACTAAACAGCCATGGCATCGTAGCGAGGAAGGGGATGCACAGCTTGTGTCTTGGTCTGTGCAAAAGTCGCGTTTGTAAGGAGTTACATAGCTACACCGATTTATGCGAATAGAGACTGATGATAAAAAAGGAAAACAACGAATCAGCAGCACAGATGTGGAGGACAGCGAAAGGCAAAGTCGAAACGAGAACTAGGTTTTAAGACTACTCTATGCCAGCAGTACAGCTAACCACTAAGTACAATAAATATCAATCAAACAAGGTATTCCTGATGAGCATGTGCCACACATCCGAATGAGTTGGCTGTTCCACCAGACGCACTCATAATCTGTCTCTTTCACAGACTCATCAAAGAAAGCTACTCACTTGTTGCTATGATCATACCGACTATATAGCTGACAACTATCATGATCTGTTGTTCTGGGGGGGTCACAGATTTATTCACTTTTTGGAATGACCTTGTATGTTTTCAGAGCCAACGTCAAGAGAGGCTACAGTGGATGCATCACAACTGGTGTAACAGTGCAAGCTGTTAACAGTGGGTGGATGATTCAGGGAGTGTTTTCATGGGAAGGACTTGGCGCTCCTAGTGCACTGTGTGTTTCCGACGATGTTATACTTTGTCCTAGACGACTATGACACATTTCAAGGTTACAAACCTCAAAGGTAGCGCGCCCATACTATAAACGCGTAATCTGAAAAACACCACATACATTTTCATTATTTCGACCATCCCAGAAGCTCACTAGATCTCGATCCTTTTTACAGCTTGTTGGGAGTCTCTGAATGGTATATTCGGTGACGTCATACGTTTCCTTTCTCCCAGTCAACGTTGGCAGTAGCTCTGTACATCCCATCGTTATTCATACTGCAACATTACTAACAACATCTCATTATTTGGGAGAGCAGCCGTCTTCGGTTGTTTGCACATGGCGCTGTCATTTATCGACTAATTAAGTTATCAGAAGATCAAAACAAACAGCAAAACGATTTAGAAAAATATCTGAATGGTGTGAAAAGTGGCAGTTGACCCTAAATAACGAAAAGTGTGAGGTCATCCACATGAGTACTAAAAGGAACTCAAACTTCGGTTACACGATAAATCAGTCTAATCTAAAAGCCGTAAATTCAACTAAATACCTAGGAATTACAATTACGAACAACTTAAATTGGAAGGAACACACAGAAAATGTTGTGGGAAAGGCTAACCAAAGACTGCGGTTTATTGTCAGGGCACTTAAGAAAATATAACAGACCTACTAAGGAGACCGCCTACACTATGCCTGTCCGTCCTCTTTTAGAATACTGCTGCGCGGTGTGGGATCCTTACCATATAGGACTAACGGAGTACATCGAAAAAGTTCAAAGAAAGGCAGCACGTTTGTATTATCGTGAAATATGGGGGAGAGTATCACAGAAATGATACAGGATTTGGGCCGGACATCATTAAAAGAAAGGTGTTTCTCCTTGCGACGGAATCTTCTCACGAAATTCCAATCACCAACTTTCTCCTCCGAATGCGAAAATATTTTGTTGACACCGACCTACATAGGGAGGAACGATCACCACGATAAAATAAGGGAAATCAGAGCTCGTACGGAAAGATATAGGTGTTCATTCTTTCCGCGAACTATAAGAGACTGGAATAATAGAGAATTGTGAAGGTGGATAGATTAACCCTCTGCCAGGCACTTAACGTGATTTGCAGAGTATCCATGTAGATGTAGATAATGACACTATCATGTCGGAGTGCTGCCATATGAAGGTAAACAGAGACAATAAGCACTCTAGAAAACTTGTCATAATGTGGACATTATACAGACTATATCAGCGTAAAGGTCAAATATAGCGTAGTTAATATTAACATGACTCTGTTGTGGGTCTCCGAATATCTGAGCCAAAACATTATGACCAAGTGATTAACAGCATGTTGTTCCACTTATGGAATGCAGTGATTCTGCGTAACACAGATTCGTCTAGTTCTTGGTAGATTTCTGGTATATGTACTACCATATATCTACGCAGAGGTCACGCAATTACCGTAAATTGCAGCCCAGTGGCTTATGGGCGTGGAGCTGCCGTCCGATTGCATCTAACAAGTATTCCATAAGATTCAGATCAGGTGAATCTGATGGCCAAGACATAAGCGTCAGCTCACTATCATGCTCCTCAAACAACTGTAGTACATTTCTGGCACTATGTCACAGACACTTATCCCACGCGAAGATGCCATCACCATAGAGGAATACATCAAGCACGAAAGATGCATGCCGGCCGTGGTGGTCTCGCGGTTCTAGGCGCGCAGTCCGGAACCGTGCGACTGCTACGGTGGCAGGTTCGAATCCTGCCTCGGGCATGGATGTGTGTGATGTCCTTAAGTTAGTTAGGTTTAAGTAGTTCTAAGTTCTAGGGGACTGATGGCCGCAGCAGTTGAGTCCCATAGTGCTCAGAGCCATTTGAACCATTTTTGAAAGATGCATGTGATGCACAATAACGTCCACATATTGCACAGCCGGCCTTGTGCCTTCGATTATCTTTCTTACCACAAGTCCCATAAAAACCAAGGTGAATGTCCTCAGTATCATAATCCCTTCACTCCCCCTGCCCCCACCCCCTACTGTTGAATGTTTCTAACAGCTGTACAGCTGAATGATGGCTTAACTGCACACAAGAAACGCGGTTCATCCGACCAGGTGACACATTTGTATTGATCCACGGACCAGTCTCGATGATCATGTGTCCACTTCAAACGTAACTAATGGTATTTGCTCATTACAGGAACACGTGTGGGTCGTCTGTTGCAGAGTCCAGTGTTAAGCAACAGAAGCCGAACAGTGTGCTATGAAACACTTGAGTCTGCACCAGCATTGTAATCTGCTGGAGGTCCAAGATCTTGTCAGCTGCTTGTAGTTTAACCACTATAGACGGTAGCACATGAGCAGGTATGAGCGTTCACCGGTTCTGTGATGGGCGTACCTAGGCCCTCTGCCATAACAATCTGTACTCTGTCAAACGGCATATGTCAGTGGAGTTCCCAATCTGCGGCCCACGTCATCGCTAGAATCATTCCCCATTCGTTTCAGCTCCGTTTATGTTCTTTCTCTACCATTCCGCGGTGAATAGTGATCGCAGGGTTTTGGCTCATCTGTGTCAAGGATTTGGTTCAAATGGCTCTGAGCACTATGGGACTTAACATCTGAGGTCATCAGTCCCCTAGAACATAGAACTACTTAAACCGAACTAACCTAAGGACATCACACACACCCATGCCCGAGGCAGGATTTGAACCTGCTACCGTAGCGGTCACGCGGTTCCAGACTGAAGCGCCTAGAACTGCTCGGCCACACCAGCCGGCAAGGATTTGGTGCCACAATGACGTTCCACTCGTTCGAAACAGAGTAGCGATATTCTGTGGCCGTTAAAAAGCAAGCATATGGCGTGGCAATAATCTAGATTCCCCATTGTATCTTGATTCCTTGGTTCCTACAATACAAATAATGCAATCTTGGCTCCAGGCGGTAAGATACATACAGTATTTCTCGATTTCCGAGAAGCATTTGACTCAGTACCACATCTATAATTATTATCAAAAGTACGATCGTATGTTGGGACTCTGTATGTTCATGTTGCGTAATACTGTCCTGAGGGACAAGGGCGCCCATATTCGGTGGCAAGGGTGGCCCTCTGCCCTCACCCCTTTCTCAGGGAAAGCAAAAAAATATAGTACAACCAGATGTCTTTCTTTCGAGAAAGTGATTTAAAAGTCTTTATAACACAGGTTTTCACAAGGTAGAAACTGGAACTCCTTTACGGCTATTTAAAAGTCGCCATTCGTCTTCCAAAACATTTAAAGTACTCCATATTCAGAGGTCTCATCCTCTCTCTCTCTCTCTCTCTCTCCATCCCCCCCCCCCCCCACCCCCTTACAGACTATTGTATGGTCATTCTTGCTTGGGGACAATATTAATAGTAACCTTAGACTCCCTGTTAACTACCTACAGAGAGACAGTTTTACAAGAAATGGTATGCATTTAAACGGAAAGGGGAAGAAACTTCTCAGCTTTAAAATTTTAGAGACATTGATGACAACAGTAGAACCAAGATTACCATGCCAGCCACAAATAATAGTACAGCAACCACCACCAACTACAACAGTGAAACCATCAAAAACTACAGCAACAAAAAACCACTATCAATATCAGAAACAAAACCACCATCATCAGCTGATTCAGCACAGCTCTCACCAGTGGCAGAAAAACCAGCATCGACTGAAGCAAGACAATCCTCATCAACAGCAACAGTAGGCATAGTCACAACATTAGCTGACAATCTACCATCAGTCATGGCAGAACCACTACCACCACCAGCAGCAGCAGCAGCAGCAGACGAATCAGCATAATCACTAATCCCAGTAACAAGACCAAATACTAACAGGGTGGGTAAATGGAAAACAGTGCTTCCCTCCCATCTAAATGATTTTTTAGTGGTAGGCCAAAGGGGGAGGAAGATCTCAAGGTAAACAGACTCAGGCACAGATCAGACAATTTTAATGTCCTTCACTGGAATGTACAGTGTTTATCTAATAAGTTGGAATTAGTGGAAGATGTATTAGAGACTTATCACTTAGATGTAGTCTGTCTCGTAGAACACTGGTTAAAGCATGATGAAATAGATCTATACTGCCCTGAGGGCTACACCCTAGCTGACAAATATTGTAGAACTAATAAAAATCATGGTGGGTGTGTTATATTTCTAAAAAAAAGGGATTAAATATGAACCAATAGCAAATGTTAAAGCATTATCTCTAGAAATGTTATGTGAAATTTCAACTGTTAGGTTAACAGATTTAAATTTAATAGTTGTAGCTTTGTACTCAACTAAGACTGGAGGCAATTCAACAGATGATTTTGTTAACAAGTTAGTGTCTTTATGTGAGACAGTCTGTAAGTTTAAGTGTAGGATACTAATCTGTGGAGATTTCACTTTGAATTTTCAGTTGTCCACTATCTATAACTCATATGTAAATAATTTATTAAATTCTCTTGGTCTTTATATTATAACCACTGAAATAACAAGGCCACATTGTAAAGTATTGACAATATAGTTGTATCAAATGAGTTAATGCATCTCAAGTCAGAGGTAATTAAGACCTGGGTATCTGACCACTGGCCACTACTTCTTAGAACAGATGTAACAAGAAATTGTAACACTGACTCAGTGGACATGGCAGGAAAGAAAGTATGTGCAGTCAATTATGATAATCTAAATATGTTTAAATCTCATATTGATAAAAGTAATTGGTTGCAGGTTTATCGAGAACATGCAATAGATAGAAAGGTGGAAGAACTCATATCTACTCTTTCTGTATATGCTAAGATGTCCTTTCCCATTAAGTTACTAAATAATAAAAAGGCACTTAGAGTAAATAAGGTCAAGGATGAAAAGGTGTTGAAGATCAAGAGGGAGTGTGGTCAATATTATGACTGGTATAGAAGTACAGGTTCTCGAGTATTTAAAGACATGCTCACAGTGAAAAAGAAAAGATTAAAACAGGCCTTAAAGGAAGCTAGGTGTAAAAAAATGAAGATATAATACTAACATCTGAAAATAAGACACGTGCAATGTGGAATATCATTAACAGTCAGTGCAACAGGAAAATGACTTCACAGGCTGAAAGCAGTAATCTGAATGCAGCACAGTTAAACACATTCTTCACTGAGAAGGTGCAGGAGATAATAAAGGTGATTGGCACTTCCAATATAGCCACTGACCATAAATACTACCTGAGAAACACCACAAAGCCTGAAAGTACATTTAGCTTTAAAGTGGTCAAGGTACAGGATGTTACTAATGTACTGAGGAAAATGAAGAACAGTTTTAGTAATGATGTTTATGGTTTTAGTTCAGCCATGTTAAAGTGTGATTCAGTTGAACTGCCAGAATTGATAACACATGTAGTAAATACATGTATTTTGGAGGCTCAGTTCCCAAAGGCACTAAAGTTTGTTAAAGTCACTCCAATACACAAGAAAGGCAGCCTCTCAAGTTGTGATAATTTCAGGCCTGATTCAATTGTGCCAATCTTGTCTAAAGTGATAGAAGCTATATTAAATAATCAAATAGTAAAATACTTTGAAGAAAGCAAAATCTTCACTGATAGTCAATTTGGCTTCAGAACAGGGTTAGGAACTGTTAAATCTGCCTTATCACTTTTAACACAGTGTGTGAAGCAACTAGAAAGCAAGCTAGTTGTTCAGGATAAACTCTTTGATTTATCAAAAGCTTTCAACACTGTGTCTCATGAAATCTTATTGAACAAACTGCAATTCTATGGCTTTACAGGAAGTGCTCTGGAATTGATAAAATCTTATCTAAGTAATAGAGTGCAGAAGGTGGTTTTTAATGGTGCAGAATCAGATTACTTACCTGTGGGCATGGGTATCCCACAAGGTTCTGTAGTTGTCTCAATTCTATTTATTATTTATATAAATGACTTACCATGTAACGTAGTTGGGCCATCAACTAGGACTTACTTATTTGCAGATGATCTTGCAGTCTGTATAACTGCAGAAACAGCACAGAATGTGAAATATGAAGCAGACCAGTGCACTGTCAAAGTTGAAAATTGGTGTAAAGCCTTTGTGTCAACCGAAAAAAATACAGGACCTGTATGTATCATGGAATAGTAACACTGAACTTGAGCAGAGCTCAAATGCTGTTAATTTGCTTGGAATCTCAATTGATTCAAAATTATCCTGGGGTAGCCATATAGAAAAAGTGGGAAGCAGCATTAGCAAAGGAATATTTGCTCTAAGGAAGCTGCGTCTTTGTCTAAACGTGCCAGTACTTAAAGTGGTTTATTTTGCTTTAATACACAGTCACATTTCCTATGGTACAATACTGTGGGGACATCAAAGCAAGGCAGCTAATGTCTTCAAACTACAAAAGAAGGCAATAAGACTGATATGTAGCTTGGCACCCAGAGCTCACTGTAGGCCAAGCTTTAAAAAATTACAGATTATGACCCTGCCATCAATATTCGTACAACAGTGTGTAATGCATATTAAGGAAAACTATCCGAGTTATCAACAGTATGACATGCGACATAATTATAACACAAGAAACAAGCAGGACCTAGTTTCTTTCCAATGTAACTATAAAAAAACACAAAAGTGCTTCTTATACAAGTCCATAAAATTTTTTAATGCCATACCCCAACATATCAGGGATCTTCCAATTCAACAATTGAAAAAAAAAGTAAAAGAATTTCTTGTTGAGCTCAGCATTTATGAAACTGATGAATTTTTAAGGGAGGCAAAGAATATGGTATGGCTGCACTTTGTGATCAGTTTTTATATGCTTCTATATATGGGTAAGTCTGTAATTGGCTAAATTTACTATGCAATATCAGTTTGTACCAGAAGTTTCTCTGTTTTGTATTTGTGTGAAGGTACCATAATTATTTGTGTAATATTTATATTGCATAATATTTTTCTTGTTTTTCTAATTATTTGTGTAACATTTATACTGTGTAATATTGACTTTTGTAATGCCTCAGATGATCTCTGAGGTCTCTACAACAATAAAAATTAATCAATCAATCAATTTTGCATGTGATACAGTTATCTGTAACGACTTTGTAATTGTTTCTGTGTGGATCCAGAGCTTCTAAATACTTAATAAAAGAAAACATGGTCCATAATAGGCTGTACTGTAAACAATCTTGATTTAAATCATGCAGTTAGCTAATAATTACCATACTTCATTTTCAAGCACATGTGTAACATTACGTTTTACATATTGTAATTATCAGAGTATTTTACTTTACCCACACAAAGTAGACATCACATTCCGTAATTATATTAGGAATGGATCCACATCACAAACGTTATAGCCTCGCATGTCACATATTATTAACTGTTCGATATATGATGTGTGAGATCGTAAAGTTCGTGATGTGGATCCGTTTCTAATGTAATTATCGAATGTGACGTCTATTTCATATGTGTAAAGAAAAATACTCAGAAAATTATAATATGCAATACGTAATACCACACATATGCTACAAAATGATTTATGGTCAGAATTGGGTAACTGTACAATTTATGTAAAGATTTTTTACATTGCAGTCTACTGTGGAACATGTCTTCTTCTATTACGGTGTCTGTAATGAAGTACTCTCTGAAATAAACTGCATAAAAACTTACTCAGATCTTGGTAATACTTCAAAGTGGTGCCAAGATTGGCAATTTGCTTTAAATGTTCGAAATTATCATATTGAACACTTTATAAAACGAAAAAACATAGTATCCTATGACTTTAATATCAATGAGCTGAAGTTCGAATCAATCAGCTCATATGAAAAGGAATGGCCACATAGGATCAGTCGTGGGTGGTGTTGATAGCGGTGGTGATGGTGGTGGTGGTGGTGGTGGTGGTGGTAGTAGTAGTAGTAGTAGTAGTAGTAGTAATAGCAGCAGCAGCAGTAGCAGTAGCAGTAGCAGCAGCAGCTTCATTCATGCGTAGATCTCTTTTTACAAGGATATAGGACATGTCAAAGTATTTACAAGTTTAGACCAATTTAAAAATAAGCTAATTCATATACACATACATTTACAGACTTCTAGTTAGAGACAATCATAAGATTTACTCCTGGTATGCAATACTTCTTTTACAAATAACTTATTAAATAATGTAACGCCATACTGTTTACTCATATCTCACTAGAGTCACTGCACACACTATACACACATTGTTTCATAACACTTCACTCACTACACACACAAACACACTCACACTCACACACACACACACTGGTGATATCTGGGACATTTTCTGTACCACAGCTTCTACTTTGCTATCCAGAAAAACTGAGTCAGCATCCCTCTATAATGAGTGAGATGTTGAGTTCAGAAAGAGCAAGAGGTGTTAGTATTGTGCAATGCATAGGGGGTAGAATTTGATTAATTGCTAGAATACTTGGTCAATGCAGTCAGTCCACAAAGGAGGTTGCTTACAAATCACTCATGTAACCCATTATAGATTATTGATAAAGTGTGTGAGACTCGTGGCAAATAGGACTAACAGGGAATTTGAACATATACAGAGATGGGCAGCATGAATGGTCACAGATCTGTTTGATCCACGGGAGAGCCACAGAGTTGCTGAAGAAACAGACATGGCAGACTCTTAGAGATAGACATAAACTATCCCAAGAAAGCTCACTTACAAAGTTTCAGAACCTGGCTTTAAATAATAAATCTAGGCCAATATGACAACCCCTTATGTATTGCTCCTGTAGGGTTCATGAGGACAACATTAGGTTAACTGCAGCAAGCATGGAGGCATTTAAAAAATCATTCTTTCTGTATTCCATACGTGAATGGAAGGGTGAATAAACCTTAATAACTGATACAATGGGATGTACCCTCTACCATGCACTTCACAGTGGTTTGCGGAGGTTAGATGTAGATATAGATATGACGTACAGTCATTAACTATTTCATGCAAATTGCAAAGATCAGCTGAACCAGAACATTCTGTAGTAAATACAATGATCAGCCAGAACATTATGACCTATCACATCTCAGATGAGTTTGATCGGATTTAGATCTGGTGAGTTGGAGGGCCAGTACATCAATTGGAACTTGCCAATGTGTGCCTTGAACCAATCCATCACACTCCTGCCCTCATGACATGGTGCATTGTCTTTTTGGAAAATGCCCTTGCCTTCCGGAAACGTGATTGTCATGAAGGGGTGTACATGGTCTGTAACCAGGGTACAACACTCCTTGGCTGTCATGGTGCCATGCACAAACACCACTCGACCCATGAGGCCCACGTGAATCTTTCCCAGAGCATAATGGAGACCCTGCCAGTTTGTCTCTGGCCTGCCGTACAGGTGTCAAGGAGCTGTTCCCTTTGCAGATGACGGATTCACACCCTCGCATGATGAAGAAGGTATTGGGATTCATCAGACCATACAATGCTCTGCCACTGCACCAACATCTAGTGCCAATGGTCACATACCCATTTCAGTCGTAGTTGCTGATATTGTGGTGTTAACATTGGCACAGGCATGGGTTGTTGGCTGCGGAGGCCCATCGTTAAGAGTGTTTGATGCACCGTGTGTTCAGACATATTTTACCTCTGCCCAGCATTAAAGTCTGATGTTAGTTTTGTCACAGTTCACCACCTGTCATGTTTTAAAAAGTCGCCCAGGTGAAGACCGACATCTGTAATGAGAGGTGGCCACTCACCCCCATGACATTTGGACTTGGTTTCACCACGTGTTGAAGACACTCACCACAGCTTCCTTGAACACCAGATAAGTTGTGCAGTTTCTGAAATGCTCATGCCAAGCCTCCGGGACATCACAATCTGCCCTCAGTCAAACTCAGGCAAGTTGCATGCCTTTCTCATTCTACACATGGACAGCACACTCACTGATTCTACATGTACCATGCGTGTGTCTAACTAGCAGTCATTCCTTGCCAGGCAACACTGCTATTGCCTGGAGAGGTTTATATTGCTAGTAGGTAGGTGGTCATAATGTTCTGGCTGATCCCTGTAATGTGAAGAATTAAAGATGAAACTATAAGTCATTTTCCTCAAAGACAAGATCTGTAACTTTCCATTTTTTTTTTATCTTTCTTCATGTAACTTATGGTCAAAATTAGGTTGTTATATAAAGAACACTCGCTAGTTCTATAAGAGAAATACCTGGGAAACAGTAGGTTCAACTCTTATCTAAAGATGCAACCTGCCATTCAACTTAAGACTAAAGTGATTTAAGAAAGTCACATAAAATGTAACCTTGTTGGGAGGGCAGGGATTTCATCCCTGGTTAACCACTGCACCAATTTACTCACTATGAATAGTGTATAAGAAAGGATATAAGGTAGTACATATCTCAATAGTTAAATCATATGTTATAAGCTAACACTAACACAGACCTAAGCAGTACAGGAAGAAAAAAGGTTGCAGTTATAACATTCTAAATTTTTCAGTGGGATTTGTTGTTGATAGCTAGGTTATTACAGATGGATCCACAGGCTGCATCATTTAGGGAAATGTTTCTGACTTTTCCAGAAAAAAAAGTCATTACATATATAGTACCCATGACAACATTATATAGTCATCATGAAATAATAAGACTTGCTGAATATGAAAAGTAGTACAGAGCACACAAATGGTTAATTACTTAGTTTCATGTTCCATGGATCATTTGTACAACAAATCTTAATCATGTGAAATGAGTCATTTTACATTTAAATAACAAATTAATTTGTAAATATGGCTACATCCTCATCATTTTTTAAATATACTGATGTGAGTTTGTAATTCCTACCCATTGCCCTCACACATTCCAGTACCATAAATTTTTCTACAGATACTTTTTCCATTGGTTTTCGAATTTTACTGTACTGTCTGCTAGACAATTTAAATCACTGGGTAAGATACAAAATTTTTGGTTTTAGCATTGTGCACCCATTTTTGTGCTAAAGACAACCTTAATGTGGAGTTATGAATGTTGTGTTTTCTTCTGGTATTGTAATTATGTACATTATTGTTCCTTTTGAACTGCAGTGGATTATTCACAACAAACTTCATGAGGAAGTAACTATACTGTGAATCAGTAGTCAGGAAGCCTAACTCTTAAACTGATGTCTTCAAGATGATCATGGGTGAGCACCACATATTACTCTTATAGAACATGTCTGAGCAATGAAGACTCCCTTTGTTAAAGATGGATTACCCCAGAACATTATTTTATATGACGTTATTGAATGATAATATGAAAAATACATCATTGTACTGATATAACTGTCCCCAAGATTTGCATTGATTCTAAGTGCAAATGTGGCTGAACTAAGTTGTTTTAGGAATTCCAAAATGTGCTTTTACCAGCTGAAATTCTCACCATTATGGACACCTACAAGTTTTGAAGTTTCCACCCTAGTTATCATTTCCTCACTATGTGTTACATGGAACATCAGTGTAGTCCCTCTAGATGTAGAGAACTGAATAGGCTGTGTATTTTTGAAACTGAGGGTGAGACCATTCACAGTAAACCAGTCAATGATACTTCTAAGAACAATGTTTATCATTTCTTCTGTTGCTGAATGTATGCTTGGATTGATTACAATACTAGTGCCATCTGCAAAAAGGAACTAATTCTCCTTTTTGTGTATTAGATGGAAGATCATTTACACACATGAGGAACAATAGCAGACCTAAAATTGAGCTTGGGAAACTCCATAAATGATTTCTCCCCCATAAGGAAATCTCCCTGATTACTTTGTTCGAACTACTAGGTATAACTTTCCATAGTCTTTTGTTTACCTATGACATTATCCAGTGATTGGTTATACCATCAACTGCATAAAATGTCAATTTATCTATGAGAATATTGTGATTCATACTGTTAAATGCCTTAGATAGATCACAAACAATACCAACTGATGCTGTTTTATTATTTAGTTCTTGTAAAATATGATGAGAACACGTAATTGGCATTCTCAGTTGAACAACTCCACTGAAATCCAAACTGTGATTTACTGATGCTATTATTGTTGTTCAGTATATTTTCTAGAATACGTTACATTCTCAAGAATTTTGGGAAATTTTGTCAGCAGTGAAAAGGATTGGTAATTAATGACATCTTTCCTATCATCTTTCTTATAGAGGGTTTAAACAATGACATATTTCAATACCTGTGCAAAAAATGCCTGGTGTTCATGATGCATTGCATATCTCAGATAATACAGGGCTTATTATATTGGAACAAACCTTTGGTACTCTGTTAGAAACACCATCAAATCGAAATTAGCTTATATTTTTCAGACAATATACAATTCTCTTAATTTTAGAAGTTGGTAATCTATTGTCACAATTGAATTTTATGATACTTGCTTTTTCTAAATACTTTTGTGATTTTTCTCTTGAACTGTTTGTCCCTATAGTTTCCACCACATTTAGAACTTATTATTAAATATATCTGCTACCTATGACTGATCACTTATAACCATTCAATTAAATTTAATAGTGATTTTGTCCTGTGACATTGAGTTTCAAAGCTCATTTGTGATTATCATCTAAAGTGAACATATGATGAACCAAGCATGGTATGCAGTAACTCACTACTATTCATCTAGAGTTATTATGTGTCATAGCCCCATATAAAAAACAACAAGAAACAAACGGTACCATTGCTTCCTATAACACTGTAGCCTCAACAGTGATTCACATATGGCAATGCTCAATTAAATCAGTGGTAATTGTTCCAAAACTTTATTCTATACATATCATTTAGGGGACTTATACATAATTGTTTCTGCTTCTTTGTTTTGGGAATTGCGAAGTTGATCTCAGAAGGCTGAGTGGACTGTGTTCTATGTTCCAGATTACCTCTTTCTCTCCCCTCCCATCTCCTCCTCCCCCAAAGTTACCTGACATGAGTTGGACAGAAGAACTGTAGATTTCAGTGGCATAGCGAAGGGGGTGGCAGGGACAAGGTGGTCTGTCATGCTCCGGGCACCACTTGCCGAAGGGTGCCAAATAGTCTTCAAGACAAACAATATTTTCCAGAAAATATACTATTATGAGATTAAATTCTATATATTATATTACTATATGTGTTTCTTGAGGCACAACAACAATAAACTGGGCACTGAGGAGAAGTGTGGAGTGGCAATAATGTGTTGTGCCCCAGGTGTTGATGGTGAGGGGAGGAACAGAGAGGGGGAATGGGGAAGAGCATGAATAAAGAAGCATGCCCCAGGTGCCAGTTATATTTGCTACATAACTGGTAGACTGTTAGACAACAAGATGATGGAATCGATACAATGATAAAGGGCAGAATACTCAAGGAATGACAAGGCCCAGTAAAATTTAGTCAGTCAGCAAACAGCTTTATATAACAACCATTGGATGGCAGATATTTCATCCCCATGACACTGAAGTAATGTGCAGATGCATCTTGAGTGTTATTACAAAACTTAATATGATGTTGGCTGGGAGGTCTCAAAGCTTAAGTAGGTAGCCTATTGGAAAGATTTTCTATATTTTATGTTATTGGCAGCTTCCCATTGAAGAATGTGCTCCATTTTGATAGCTGTGATGAGTGTATGTTGAGTGCAATGTTCTTCATCTGTCTGCTGAATTACAGAGAACACTGTGTTCAAGAATTGCTATGAGAAGGAGCCTCACTCAATGATTAATCATGATGAGTGACAGAAGAAAGACTTTGGTGTATGAAATATTATCAGATCACTTTCTTGAATGAGTCCCTATTCAATGTGGATTATGATATCTGTCACTAATCCATGAGACAACATTGTGATAGGTTTCATGTACCAACATGTAGCTTGATGCATCAAACTCAACTAGCAGCAGACTAGATGGCTCAGTGTGCCATTATGTACAACATGGGCTCTAAATTATAATCACATATGGATACTTTCAACCACTGGCACTGCACTAAGATCATACTGACTGAAATTCTTGTCATCCTCCATCATAGTGCTGATTCATGCACAACTCTACAAAAAAAAACAGCCAAATCAAGAAGCTATCTGCCATTTTGAATGTACATTTTGTGGAGTAAGACAGTAAATATATAGGTTTATTACAGTCATGAGTTTTTGTTCATGGAACAATGGTTTGCAGTGTGCTTTATATGAACAACCAGTAATTATCCTAATGGTTTTCTTTTGTAGTATTAGGATGTCATGCACTGAACTCAAGTTCCCCCATAAAATAATGCTATATGTTAGGATGCTTTGGAAAAATGCAAAATATGACATTCTAACATAATTTTGAGGTACACAGTCCATAAGTTGCTGTAGCAAATACATCATTCTAGACAATTTACCACTAATATATTGTATATGTTGACCCAAGGATAATTTCTCATCTATATATAACCCTAAAAACTTAACACAACTAAGATCATCTGATAGAGGCTTGTCTTTTAGACTAAAAACCATCTGCTGCATTTTGTTATCATTCAGTAGGAAGCTATTTGCTTTAAACCAATAGGATGCTTGAGCCATTGTCTCTGCAACACAAGCTTTGAGGCTACTGAAATCATTACTACAATGAAGGAAAGTTGTATCCTCTGCATATACACTCCTGGAAATGGAAAAAAGAACACATTGACACCGGTGTGTCAGACCCACCATACTTGCTCCGGACACTGCGAGAGGGCTGTACAAGCAATGATCACACGCACGGCACAGCGGACACACCAGGAACCGCGGTGTTGGCCATCGAATGGCGCTAGCTGCGCAGCATTTGTGCACCGCCGCCGTCAGTGTCAGCCAGTTTGCCGTGGCATACGGAGCTCCATCGCAGTCTTTAACACTGGTAGCATGCCGCGACAGCGTGGACGTGAACCGTATGTGCAGTTGACGGACTTTGAGCGAGGGCGTATAGTGGGCATGCGGGAGGCCGGGTGGACGTACCGCCGAATTGCTCAACACGTGGGGCGTGAGGTCTCCACAGTACATCGATGTTGTCGCCAGTGGTCGGCGGAAGGTGCACGTGCCCGTCGACCTGGGACCGGACCGCAGCGACGCACGGATGCACGCCAAGACCGTAGGATCCTACGCAGTGCCATAGGGGACCGCACCGCCACTTCCCAGCAAATTAGGGACACTGTTGCTCCTGGGGTATCGGCGAGGACCATTCGCAACCGTCTCCATGAAGCTGGGCTACGGTCCCGCACACCATTAGGCCGTCTTCCGCTCACGCCCCAACATCGTGCAGCCCGCCTCCAGTGGTGTCGCGACAGGCGTGAATGGAGGGACGAATGGAGACGTGTCGTCTTCAGCGATGAGAGTCACTTCTGCCTTGGTGCCAATGATGGTCGTATGCGTGTTTGGCGCCGTGCAGGTGAGCGCCACAATCAGGACTGCATACGACCGAGGCACACAGGGCCAACACCCGGCATCATGGTGTGGGGAGCGATCTCCTACACTGGCCGTACACCACTGGTGATCGTCGAGGGGACACTGAATAGTGCACGGTACATCCAAACCGTCATCGAACCCATAGTTCTACCATTCCTAGACCGGCAAGGGAACTTGCTGTTCCAACAGGACAATGCACGTCCGCATGTATCCTGTGCCACCCAACGTGCTCTAGAAGGTGTAAGTCAACTACCCTGGCCAGCAAGATCTCCGGATCTGTCCCCCATTGAGCATGTTTGGGACTGGATGAAGCGTCGTCTCACGCGGTCTGCACGTCCAGCACGAACGCTGGTCCAACTGAGGCGCCAGGTGGAAATGGCATGGCAAGCCGTTCCACAGGACTACATCCAGCATCTCTACGATCGTCTCCATGGGAGAATAGCAGCCTGCATTGCTGCGAAAGGTGGATATACAGTGTACTAGTGCCGACATTGTGCATGCTCTGTAGCCTGTGTCTATGTGCCTGTGGTTCTGTCAGTGTGATCATGTGATGTATCTGACCCCAGGAATATGTCAATAAAGTTTCCCCTTCCTGGGACAATGAATTCACGGTGTTCTTATTTCAATTTCCAGGAGTGTAGTACTGTCATGGACTCGATGAATGGTGGCAGATCATTAATCATTATTAAGAACATATAAGGCCCCCATGCAGATCCCCGTGGTACACCTATTTTAACTAATTCAATACTGGACTTTTTTTTTACCTATACAAACAGTTTGTTTGCAATCCTGTAGGTATGATTTTAATAGTTTAAGTCTGTTGGCTTGAATGCCGTAGTACTCCATTTCTTTCTAGGAGTATTTTATGCTCTACACAGTCAAAAGCCTTACTTCTGTTGGAGTAGGTGACATCTCTAACAAGTTATCAAAACAATGTGTAGCAATTACAGCTGATGTTTTGAGTCCCATATGTAATGCATCACTCACTCAGGGTATTTTTCCAGACAGGTTAAAGTATGCCATTGTCAGCCCTCTCTACAAAAAGGGAGAAACAACAGATGTCAATAATTACCAGCCAGTATCCTTGCTTACAGCAGTTTCAAAAATCTTTGAGAAAGTAATGTACTCAAGAGTGGTTAGCCATCTCAACAGTAATGGGATACTTAGTAAATCACAGTTCGGATTTCAGAAATGCTGTTCCACTGAGACAGCAATATACACTCCTGGAAATTGAAATAAGAACACCGTGAATTCATTGTCCCAGGAAGGGGAAACTTTATTGACAGATTCCTGGGGTCAGATACATCACATGATCACACTGACAGAACCACAGGCACATAGACACAGGCAACAGAGCATGCACAATGTCGGCACTATTACAGTGTATATCCACCTTTCGCAGCAATGCAGGCTGCTATTCTCCCATGGAGATGATCGTAGAGATGCTGGATGTAGTCCTGTGGAACAGTTTGCCATGCCATTTCCACCTGGCGCCTCAGTTGGACCAGCGTTCGTGCTGGACGTGCAGACCGCGTGAGACGACGCTTCATCCAGTCCCAAACATGCTCAATGGGGGACAGATCCGGAGATCTTGCTGGCCAGGGTAGTTGACTTACACCTTCTAGAGCACGTTGGGTGGCACAGGATACATGCGGACGTGCATTGTCCTGTTGGAACAGCACGTTCCCTTGCCGGTCTAGGAATGGTAGAACGATGGGTTCGATGACGGTTTGGATGTACCGTGCACTATTCAGTGTCCCCTCGACGATCACCAGTGGTGTACGGCCAGTGTAGGAGATCGCTCCCCACACCATGATGCCGGGTGTTGGCCCTGTGTGCCTCGGTCGTATGCAGTCCTGATTGTGGCGCTCACCTGCACGGCGCCAAACACGCATACGACCATCATTGGCACCAAGGCAGAAGCGACTCTCATCGCTGAAGACGACACGTCTCCATTCGTCCCTCCATTCACGCCTGTCGCGACACCACTGGAGGCGGGCTGCACGATGTTGGGGCGTGAGCGGAAGACGGCCTAACGGTGTGCGGGACCGTAGCCCAGCTTCATGGAGACGGTTGCGAATGGTCCTCGCCGATACCCCAGGAGCAACAGTGTCCCTAATTTGCTGGGAAGTGGCGGTGTGGTCCCCTACAGCACTGCGTAGGATCCTACGGTCTTGGCGTACATCCGTGCGTCGCTGCGGTCCGGTCCCAGGTCGACGGGCACGTGCACCTTCCGCCGACCACTGGCGACAACATCGATGTACTGTGGAGACTTCACGCCCCACGTGTTGAGCAATTCGGCGGTACGTCCACCCGGCCTCCCGCATGCCCACTATACGCCCTCGCTCAAAGTCCGTCAACTGCACATACGGTTCACGTCCACGCTGTCGTGGCATGCTACCAGTGTTAAAGACTGCGATGGAGCTCCGTATGCCACGGCAAACTGGCTGACACTGACGGCGGCGGTGCACAAATGCTGCGCAGCTAGCGCCATTCGACGGCCAACACCGCGGTTCCTGGTGTGTCTACTGTGCCGTGCGTGTGATCATTGCTTGTACAGCCCTCTCGCAGTGTCCGGAGCAAGTATGGTGGGTCTGACACACCGGTGTCAATGTGTTCTTTTTTCCATTTCCAGGAGTGTACAATTTCACTGTCCACATAATAGAGGCTTTAAATAGTAAAATGTCATCAATAGGAATTTTCTGTGACTTCTCCAAAGCATTTGAATGTGTGAACCATGACATTATGTTAGAGAAATTACAATTCTATGGTATAAATGGAACAGCATATATGAGTGGTTTAAGTCATATCTACAGAACAGGAAGCAAAAACTCTCTTTATATGCTTCAAGTGATTCAAAGGAGTTTGCCACTTCATCTAACTGGAGTGAAATTACATTAGGTGTTCCACAAGGTTCGATCATGTGTCCCGTCCTGTTCTTGATATATGTGACGGACCTCCCCTTTTATGTGAAACAAGATGCTGAACTGACACTGTTTGCTGATGATACAAGCATAATTATTAATCCAGGAAAAGAAAGTCCAATAGAAAATGATACAAATAAGGTCTTTGGAAAAGTTATTAATTGGTTTTCTGCGAATGGTCTTGCTCTGAACTTTGAAAAAACACAGTCCATCCAATTTTCTGCTGCAAAAAGTATAATTCCTTCAATAAACATAACACATCAAAAGAAGTCAGTAGCCAGGGTAGAGCTACTAAGTTTTTGGGTGTACGTATAGATAAGACTCTTAATTGGAAAATTTATATTTTGGATCTCCTAAAGCGACTAGGTTCAGCAACTTTTGCAATCAGAATAATTGCCAATTTTGAGAAATTAGTAAGTGAACATACTTTGTATACTTCCACTCTCTGATGTCATATGGAATAATATTCTGGGGCAACTCATCACTTAAGCAAAAGGTATTCACTGCTCAAAAGAAAGTAGTTAGAATAATGTGTGGGGTTCATAGTCGCACATCATGTAGGCATCTGTTTAAAAGGTTAGGAATTCTTATAACTGCTTCACAGTACATTTACTCAGTAATGAAATTTTTTCTCAACAACATGGACCAGTTTAAAATCTACAGTGACATTCATGATTACAACACCAGAAAAAAGAAAGACCTACACTATCCTTTACTTAACCTATCTTTGGCGCAGAAAGGGGTAAAATATGTTGCTATAAAACTTTTTGATAAATTACCAGATGAAATAAAATGTCTGACAGATGGCAGTAATAGTTTCAAAAACAAATTGAAATTGTACCTCCTTGACAACTCCTTCTATACCATAGATGAATTCTTGAATATGAGTAAATAAATCTAGAGATATAATATATGCATTTTGTGCCATTTAGGGGAATAGGATAGATAATAGAAATATTTAGGTATAACACTATAATGTAAACAAAAAAAAAAGAAAAAGAGAAAAAAACCTTCTTCCTGTGCACATTTCTTGTGCATTTGACACGTTCCACATCATAGCGGTTTTCCATGCTATTGATCAATGGAACACGTAACTAACTAACTTAGATCACAAAAGGTGACTTGAGCAAATCCTTTATCCTCAAACACTTGATGTATGTGTTTGACTACCGAGTCTACAGCATCAACAGTTGACAAGTTTTTCCTAAAATCATACTGTGATTCGCTAATTATTCCTGCATTTTAAAGTACACAGATAATTGTTAGTATATTACACATTCAAACACTTTAGAGAGAGCTGGGACTGTGGAAATTGGTCTGTAACTTGAAGGTGAGTCCGTATCTCCATTTTTATATATTGGGACTACCCTCGGCACTTTTAGCTCATCAGGGAAATATCCCTCATATATACACTTATTTATGCAATATGTTAAAGGTCACACAATACAATCTATTACTTTTTTAGAATGTTACAAGGAATGTCATATGTCTACACTCTCAGATGATTTCAGATGTTTAACTATTTTTAGGACAAGACTAGGTGGGATCTCAGAGAAGGTAAACATATTTACTAGTGGTTTACAGACGTTTTTTGAAAGAATTTCAGATGAGCTAATGACAGGTTTGGTGATAACATTTCCTACTTCTTGTACTGATTTAATAAAGAAATAATTGAATTTCTGAAGGCATATATAATTTTTTTATTTCTTTCATCTTTAGTAACACTGTTTATTAGTTTCCATACAGCTTTGCATTTATTCATGGAATTTTCAATACTGCTGAATTTGTGTGCTCTTTTGGCTTCCAGAATGGCTTTTTTGTACTTATTCCTACATTGAACATAGGCTGATCTGGCAAGGTCAGTCTTCAGATTTTTATGTATACTGCGCAACAACATAGCTTGGTTTTTCAGATTTGTTAGTTGCGCAGTATACCATGGGTTTTGTTTGTTTATACCGTTGCCTTTGGAGCCTTTGTTGATTATTGTGCATTTCTTTATCAGAATGCAGTCATTAAATTGTGTCAAAAATGCTTTGAAAAACCTTTCAAATATTTGTTTTGCTGACAGATCTTTACATAGACTATTATTTGTGTCACCAGACCTTTGGCCAAACCAGTCTCTGTTAGTAAGGAACTTACAAAACCTGCCAATTTTATCATTTGTGACTGATGTAGTGATCACCATTTTTGGGACAGACTTATCAATGTTACTCTTATCAGCACAAAACCTACTTATGTAATTTAATGAAGCAGCATCATGATCTGAGAATGGGAATACTTTCACATCACATGATTCTTCTGTACTATTGAAACTGACAAAGATATTATCAAGACATGCTTCATCTCTTGTGGGTCTATTATTGATACAGTGCAAATTGTACTGTCTTAGAAGATTTTTGAGCTCAGTGACATTACATTTGGCTGTTGTTACATCAAAATCTGCATTCAAATCTCCACCTATTACAGTGTCATAATGTAACCATTTTGTCTTTCTAAATACATCTAACAGTATGTCCAGTTTTCTAAAAATACACTAATGTTACCCTTAGGTGATCTGTATAAGGCTATTATCACTAACTTCAAATTGTGACTAACTATACTAGAGGCTTCAAAATTCTGTTCATCTCACAAATAGTCTAGATCCAGCCTATTGATGGAGTGGCTGAGTGACTAGTTAGTATACAATGCCACATGACCCGTTTTATGCACTTTTCAACAGTAACCATTTGCTATTTTATAGTTATCAAATTTGATAGCTGTAAGTTCACTCTCTGTTGCCCAGTGTTCACTCAGACAATATCAAATTTGTTCTGTAGTCCAAAATTATTTGCAATAAAATATTTGTCTTTTCCTCCTTGACTATTCAGGCAGGAAATTTTGAGATCTGAATTGTTATTGTCTTTAGAATGAACAGTTCGGTTAGGAGCCATAATATATTTTACACTACCTATTTTATGGGCTTCTTCATCTTGCTGTGTTCCACTAAAAAATCATGTACACGGAGAGGAGGCACTGTTTTCCACTTACCCACAGCACTTGATACTGCTTCTTCTGCTGCAGTTCTCTTCCCTCCTTCTGGCGGGGATGTAGTTATTCTTGATGGTGTAACTTCTGCTGCAGTTTGTGGAGGTGCTTCTATAGCTGATACATTTTCTACTACTGCTTCTGATGATGCCAATGGTAACAATGATGGTTCCCATTCTGATACTGATGTAGGCCTAATTTCTTCTAGAGATATCACCAGAGATGTTTCTTCCTCATGTGCTGTTGGTGCATTCTCCATTTGTTTTGTCATTGGCATTGAACCTGTTGCAGGTAGTGCAAGTTTTTTGTGCATGTCTAACCCTACTGATTTTATTGCTTGGAGAATTTCTTTGGCCAGCACTTTCTTGCCTAGCTGATTTCTATGCAGTCCATGTCTTGTATAATGCTCTCTAACAGACCTGGTTGCCTCAAGAAAGGTTGTGTGCACCAAACTGCTGCAGACATTTCTGAGTTTTTGTTTTTTGCAATGATTTCACTATTTACACATTAGTTGTCAACTAAGTTGAGTTAGTGAGGAATGCTTACAACATATACTTTCACTTGTGACATTTTAACCTAGTGATTCTTTCAGTGCTTTTACAGGAAGGCTACTCCTCTGATTATGACACAGTTCACACCACCTTTTACTGAAGTTTCACAGTTTTTCAGCAGTTCTTGTAAAGGAGCTCCAGGTTTGTAATTCCGGTGACTTTATAGTCTGACTGGATATCGGACATGATTGTAGCTAGTCCCTTACCATGATTCGTTGATAGAAAGTAAATTTCTTCTTTTTCCTTCTCTGTTTGTTTTTCTGTCTTCCATTCCTTGTTGTCATGTATTGTATTAACACCATGTTTATGTTTAACAGGACATAACAGTAACGAGTTGCCACAGGCACTTTTTTGGTTGATAGATGTGTACGAGCAGTTTCCTACAACACTGATATTTTTTTTTATCGTGGCTTCTGACTGTCTGAATTTAATGCCTCGTATCTGTTCATTAGTGGAACACTATAAACATTCGTATTTAACACAGGGTGGGAGCATTTCCTAGGCCTAATAAATACACACTCCTGTTCACAGATTTGCGTCTCTGTCAGTATGTCCACATAGTTGATCAAACTTTTCAGCATTTCAGCATATTGTCTGGTTTTAGTTAAGTAGTTTTGTAGTTCTTCCCTCACACCTATTCCGCAATCACATAAGTTTTTACTAAGATTTGCTTACATAAAGCAACATGAATGATACCATTTATGGGTCACTACACACATTCTGACACCTTTTATTACTTTTTTTCACATAGTAGACAATTTACAGATGGTATTTGCTGATATTTACTGAGTGATTTACCAGTACCGGTATGTCCATATGTGCTGCCATAAGCAGGCAGCAAGCTTGTTGATGTACATACTATCTAATAATAAATCAATACTTAAATATACAGATCTAAACCTGGTACTATATTTACAATATATGAAGTATATAAGAGCTCAATCACTTCAACCTGAGCTGTGGTTATGTTGTTTCATATGAATCAAGATTAATCAGCTCTTTGAAAGCAAACTGTCAGAACACAGGTATCCTGGCAGCTAGTGTCAGTGCACAATGTTTTGAAGTAACTCGAGAAAATATTCACTGACTTAACTGAAACATAGTTCATGAACCTCACAGCTAACATATTTCAATCTTCCTCCAAAGATTTTCAGCTACATTCAGTTAAGCTTGATAAACAAAATAAGATAGTTGTTGCAATATATGCTTGTTCCTGTATCTCATATTTGCACCGATAAACATCATTTAACTTTTTACAATGCTGAAATTTATATAATATACATGCCCTTGCTGTATTAAAATGGGATCTCACTGTCTACATAGAGAAACATTGGTCAGGATTAAACAATTGCCAGTGATACATTCCTATGTTCTTTGTTTATAATAACTCTTTAGAGCTGCTACAATACTGGCAGGAAGATGAATGACTGAAGGATATAGTTTCTTTGATCTAGGTTATGGTTGTGTTTTTTCAAACTGAAAAAAGTGAATTTTTACTAAACTAGAAACTGAGGAGTTTAATTTCAACTAGTTAAAACCAAAAATAGATCCGGGATATATGTACATATCATGTGGTTTGATGCTGCTGTTGCAATGCTGTTTTGCTGTACTGTAAGTGTAACCTTTGGGGCAAAGGAAGAAAGATGTTATGGTTCACACAGACCATATCTCAGTGAGCAACATATTAATTTTTTTATTCACACTTCCAGGCTTGTTACATAATTTCTGAAATACTGTGAGTTCCAGTATTAGTATAAATTATAAAGCAAGACCATATATTAGCTCCTTCACTGACTGTGCCATGAGAGAAGCTGTTGTTATAGCTGAGAATGGTTTCTTTGATAGGAAGGCAGTGCAACTAATGGTTCTAGCTGTTCATAAATTCAACGCATTTGTCAGATGTAATCAAATTTACAAATGTATAAATATTTTGACTTACACTATCTCATGGTTTTTCTACTAAAGGGTGTAGGAAACTGGCTTAAGGAATGGAAATAAAACACAAATTGGAGCTCCTTGCTTATAAGAGCAAAGTGATAAATCAGGAACTGAATGGATGAGGACTTAAAGAAAACCACCCCAATGTCAGCCTTTGTTAACAAAAAGTGTGTAGTTCACTGAATCAGTGGTTTGAAGAAGGGAACAAAACTAAAACCTCCTTTTGAGGGGAAATACAGACAATTTCCTCCTGTTTTTATTTTTAACTTTGTCTTAAGGAAACATTTATATGAGATTCTTTACATTAATCTCCTATCTCAGACCTTGGAAAGATGAACTGGATTGTCCTGAATGATGCACCACAACATCTAAAACCAAGGATTTGTTCCCTTCTACAAACTGATTATTAATTAGGCTTGTTATCACATCAGAAATTGTTATATTTTCATAAAATGTCAATAGCAAAACATAGACAGGAAGTGTCTATACTACTCACAGGTTTCAAAAGCATTATGTAGGAAATTTACATTTACTGTCCTTCATCTTTATCATCCTCTGCAGTAGTGGTTCTTGGTCTGATCAACACCTTCTCCTAAAATGATCTGTCTCATATGGAATGTATGTAACTATCTCACATACATCCTTGATATTCTTTTCTTGTACTGGAATTTTTCAATTGTATGCCATTTCTATAGGAATGTGGGCACTATTGTTCTTTTGCAGAAAGAAATTGTTCTTCATCATACCATCAATGAACTCAGATGCAGTTAAATAACCGTTAGGTAAGAAGTATTCACTTTTTATAACTTGAAATGTGCAGTTACATACACACACACATTTGGCAAAAAAAAAAACAAAAATTGGTTTTTTGGTGTCTCTTCACTTCTTCAAACTACTGATTCAATTAAGACCAGCATTATTAACAGACACAGTGTAATAATGCTCATTGTTGACATGGAAACATTTACAAAGAGAGCAGATACTTTC
Organism: Schistocerca serialis cubense; assembly: GCF_023864345.2. Classification (NCBI taxonomy): domain Eukaryota; kingdom Metazoa; phylum Arthropoda; class Insecta; order Orthoptera; family Acrididae; genus Schistocerca; species Schistocerca serialis. The sequence continues at coordinate 312,685,167 of NC_064640.1, forward strand.
ATTGCTCGTGCAAGAATATTCAACCTTTGTGGAAACTGATTTAACTATTTTACATTAATCTATGGAATTGTTACCTTAAAAAGTTATAAGTCATATCTGTAAGGAAAAAAATGCTTAGTACAGAGTTCTAGTTGTATTTTTTTGAGTGCTCGAGGACATTCCTTCTCTTCTGCAGTGATTGTTTTAGAGTTAAATTAAAATATGAAATGACAAAGTATACCCTAACAAGTACTCTTAGTTTGACTATTTCATTTGGGTGGATTATTACGAAACTGTTCACCTATATAATGAATTTCTTGTTAAATATTAAATCTCATTCAAGAAAAATCCTTCATTATTTATCCATGACTATTATAAGATCCATCAGTTACTACCAAACATAAAAATATAGACAGAGAAAAAAGAAAAGGACAATCACAACAATGTAGTCATAAAATACAGTGACTAGAAGCATCTGTATACTCTTTTCTTAAGGCATACTGAAGTTGTGTAGTGGATTTATGGAGGTTACAATGCACACAAATTCAAGTAACTATACTTACTGTCAGAGACTTATCAGAATCGCTCATGAGAGGTTGGGTACAAGTTCCTTCATGATTGTTGGATGTGACAAAACAAGTAAATTATGAATATTGTAAGAATGAATCCGCTAGCAAAGACTTCACATGCAAGATAGTTACAAATAGATCCAAGCAAAGTGGTAAATTACCAAAACAGAAACTACATCTACATCCATACTCTGCAAACTACCATAAAGTGCATGGCAGGGAGTGTGTCCCAGTGTACCAGTTATCAGGGATTTTTCTTGTACTGAAGAAAGTAGTCAGGGAAAGAATGTACACTGCAAAATCTCGGACACTTCTTAGCAAAAACGTCCCACATTTTTGAAGATACTGCATCTCAGATATAAGGTCAACATCAACAAAAGCAAAACAAGGATAGTGGAATGTAGTCAAATTAAATCAGGTGATGCTGAGGGAATTAGATTGGGAAATGAAACACTTAAAGTAGTAACTGAGTTTTGCTATTTGGGGAGCAAAATAACTGATGATGGTCAAAGTAGAGAGGATATAAAATGTAGACTGGCAATGGCAAGGAAAGCATTTCTGAAGAAGAGGAATTTGTTAACATCGAGTATAGATTTAAGTGACAGGAAGTCATTCCTGAAAGTATTTGTATGGATTCTAGCCATGTATGGAAATGAAATGTGGATGATAAATAGTTTAGACAAGAAGAGAATACAAGCTTTTGAAATGTGGTGCTACAGAAGACTGCTGAAGATTAGATGGGTAGATCACATAACTAATGAGGAGGTATTGAAAAGAATTGGGGAGAACATAAATTTTTGGCACAACTTGACTAGAAGAATGGATCGATTGGTAGGACATGTTCTGAAGCATCAAGAGATCACAAATTTTGTATTGGAGGACAGTGTGGAGGGTAAAAATCGTAGAGGGAGACCTAGAGATGAATACACTAAAAAGATTCAGAAGAATGTAGGTTGCTGCAGGTACTGGGAGATGAAGAAGCTTGCACGGGATAGAGTAGCATGGAGAGCTGCATCAAACCAGTCTCAGGACTGAAGACCACAACAACGACTACCTCTTGAAACTGGAATGTTCTGTCACTGCTGTATCAACGATTTCTTTTCCTTGTCTTAATACCACACTAATATCTAACCTCAAAAACAAAAATAATTCTCATTCCTCAGGTGTTTAGAGGTTATCCCAGTGAAAAACAGGCAGAAATGAGAAATAAAAAGCATAGAGGTAAACAGCACAGTGTCAATTATATGTAAGGTAAAGAGGAGCTTGCAATATAAATAATAAATCCAAAAAATAAATAAGCTGAAAGAGGCCAAAAAAGCAAAAAAAATTATTAAGCCTTTTCAAGAGTGCACTACTTAGAAGAACAGTAAATTATGACCCAGTCTCAGATGAAAAATACTATACTGAAATCCTGAATGATTTTAATTTTAGGATTCTGAAAATGCTGAAGGCCAAGCATAAAAGATGACTCCATTATTGTGGAGTTTCAAGGACAGAATAAAGTTTGTGTAGGTCAGATTTTAACTGAAAAATTATAAAATTGACTTACTTTTGTTTTCTGCGGTAGAGTGAAAAGAAATATATTTTCCTAAAGAAGCACATGTTTTTTCAGAAAATGACACTGATTTTATGATGTTTTTTGCCTTCAAGGACTGCTTGTGGCAATAAAAATTATAATAATGTTTACATATAATTTTATATTGATTTTTGAGGAATGTTCTGACAGAATGTAAATACTTTTGAATTAAAGGAGTCCAGTGGTCTTTAGTAGGCTATTAAAACAACAAGTAGTAAGGTGCACTACTCTGGTAATTCCAAAAAAATTTCAAGAGAAGTTTTATGCATCTATTATGTAAGTTATGTATCTGTGCGAAGGTATCAGCCTTAAGAAGTCATTGTGGTCAAATGGTTGCTAGCACAGTAGTTTATCTGCTCTCTGTAATAATAACATATAACAAAGTAAAAAAAAAGCCTGAACAGATGAAGGCATACTGGAAGAAAAGAAAAGAACAAAGAATGAAGAACTGAAATTGGAAAGTGGTCCCCAGATGGCCTATTAACATTTAAAAAAAAATCCTGAGTGAATGGATAAATGATGAACTTGAAGGGCTGTCATGGTGTCATGGGACATCCTCCCTAAACAAATGCAATGAACAATAATGAACAAAATGAGATCAACATAAAAAAAATGGTTAGTATTTGTGTGTTGAGAGAGTGTCATGAACGAGATGAGGGTTCGGGTCCCACTAACACTTGTTTTATAATCTGTATCTCCTTCAGCAGTGATAACATTATGTAATTTACATAACATTTTAGAGGTAATATAGTGAAAACAAAACCAAGGCCATTTTCATGAAGTTGTAGTGAATTTCATATATTATTTGATAATTTACTATTTGTAATTAAATTTTCTAGGATGAGCGACAGGCTTGGGAAGCTCAAGTCAAACCTCAGTAAGTAATTATGCAATTAACATTATTCACAATCACTAATACATTAAGTCACAATGTACCTGACTACAAGAGTAATGTACAATTACTTGTCAGATGAGCTCATGACATCACACGTTGCAGGATGATATTTGTCATGCACACATAGAAACATAACTTAAAACTTAATGCAAATAAACATGATTTTTTTTCTCATTATGGTACCTGTCAAATAATATGACAAGTGATAAAAAAATAGATTACTAACTAAGTTTGAGTGCAAGTCAAACCATTTTCTCCTACACGTTCACAAAGCTCAAGCATTAATCACTTGACCAACATGAACTCTAACATCCAGCACTTAGGCACAGATACATAAGCCAAATAATAGACTCATAAAACTTCTCTTGCAACTTTCTTGAAGTTGTCAGAATAGTGCACCTTACTACTTGTACAGTATGCGGATTTAATGGCCTACTAAAGATGTCCAAAGTTTGAAGTAAATTTGTGATCCCAACACCGTGGCCTCCCCTTGTAACATGCAGAAGTTAGATTATTTTTTAGGCAAGGAGTTGTTCCAATTAGAATTAGCTACTTCCATATTTCCTGTACATCTGTACCTATTTGATCTCCTTGTGCTTAGACTTTTACCTTGAATAGATTTGATCCACTGAGTGGGAAATCAGTTTAGATAAATAAGGGTAGTAAAGAAAGGAAAATAAGCTTGGCAGCTGAGAGCCTCTTAAAGCCTTTTGAGGCTGACAGCATTAAGAATGAATTGGACTCACAACAGAATGTGATTTCCATTACAGTTAGAAGTTATTATAGTTTCATATCAATGTATCACGTTGGAAGAATTGTATGCAGGTGTATAGTTTCATGCTTTTATTAAATACCACACAAAATTATACTGCAAATGCTCAAAAACAGATAAAAGCAGAGATAAAAAAATCAGATAAAGAATTTTCACCCAGCATACTTTCCTATGTAACTTATTTTTTAGATTATTTATTTCAAATATATTATTTACTTCACATATATTATATATTTTATATAATACATGCTTAGTGAGTGGTAAGTGGATTTACAATGAGGATGGAAGAATGGTACTTAACAAAGGAAAGATAGACAACTGCTGCTTGTGGCGACTGAAATAAATCAATGGAGAAAGTTGAAAACTTGCGCTGAAACTGGACTTGAACCTGCATTTACTGCTCCTCATGCTTGGTTGCCTTAACTGCTTCAACCCTCCAGACATGGTCCCTGACGGATGAAAATTTCCAACTTATTCTCACACTACTGACATAGTGTCCTCACCCATTATGCCTCTACACCCATAGTGTTCACTGATTCTCATATGAGTCTGAGCATATGTGTGCATCTGCACAGAAAGGATTATGGGGAACCATCTCCAGATGGTTGAAATGATAAAAGTAACCGCTCATGAGAAGCAGTAAATTCAGATCTGAGTTCCAGTCTGGCACAAATGTTCAACTTTTCACACTGATTTGTTTCAGTGCCCACTACCAGTTGTTGTCTGCTTTTCCTTCAATTCATATCCATATAAGACTGTACAATTTTAAAAAATGGTGTCTCTTCTATTGGAAATATCCAGAAGCAGAGAGCAATGGCCCCAATAATCCTTTCTGCACAAATACACTCAAACTCATACGGGAAGCAGAGAGTGTGCAAGTATGGAGGATTAATGGGCAGGGACACTACATTAGTAGTGTGAGGGTAAGCTGAAATTTGCATCAGTCTGCAAACTGTTGTGAATAGAGTTGATAAAGTAATAAATTAAAATGTAATGTCTGTACATGGCATTTTACTGCATGAACAGTGAAAAATGTAATAACTGATTAACAGCTTTCCATCCTTCATTTTGTGGGGAGTGTCAGTGTGAAAAAGTCTTGAAAATGTTAGAAATTATGTGTAAAATTTGTTGGAAGTCACTAAGTGCTCTCATTCTCAGGTACTGGATGAATATAGTCCAGGTATCTGCACAGCATCAGCTATGCTGCTTCAAGATAAACTCACAGTTTCTAACTGTAACACTTGCTTGTAATGCTTCAGGAACTCAAATGGGAGTAACTGGAAAAAATACGATGTCCTTTTTGAGGCACTTGAGGCTGACTGCAGAATGGTTTACTGCCACCAACATATATTTTGTGCAAGTACCATAAAAATAAGATTAGAGAGATTAGGGCTCATATGGAGGCATATAGATAGTCACTTTTCCCTCGCTCTATTTGTGAATGGAACAGAAAAGGAAATGACTAGTAGTGGTACAGGGTACACAGGGTACCCTTCACCACGCATCATATGGTGGATTATGAAGTATGTAGGTGTAGCTGCAGATGTAGATTCTGTTCAACTTTTAACATGAGGTTATACCTCTTAATGAGTAGATTAAAACAGAATTACGATTTTTTAAATTCAGCAAGTAATTACATGAAATCTTGAAAATCAATTTTTCTTTTGCCCCTGCACTGTAACTGGTACTGGGTTCCAGGTTCTGGGATACCCTTTCAGTAATATAGATTGGCATCCACAGCATTAACATTAGTCAGAGTTGTATGACCATGATATGAATTTTGTTCATCTCATAAACTGTTTTGCCACTGTGCACACCACGCGATGGAAAAGATAAATTTTACATAAAAAACTGCTTTGATTAAAACACCACAAACATTTATTGGGAGTCCTATGGGTTCCACATTTTCTGTCTGCAGCAGGAGAAAATATGAAACCAAACATATACCTAGTTTCAATAGACCGTGCTATTAATGATAAAGCATTGTTTTTACCAGAACAAAATTTGCTTTTCATTTAAAAAGTTATGGAAAGAGCATGATGAAAATGGTTACTGTGAAGAACTCGGTAATGATATTTACTTTTACAGGAAGGAACACATAGAAAATGTCATGGGGAAGGCTAACCAAAGACTGTGTTTTATTGTCAGGACACTTAGAAAATGTAACAGATCTACTAAGGACACTGCCTACACTACACGTGTACGTCCTCTTACGTACTCTAAATACTGCTGCATGGTGTGGGATCCTTACCAGATAGGATTGACGGAGTGCATCAAAAAAGCTCAAAGAAGGGCAGCACGTTCTGTATTATTGAGGGATATGGGAGAGAGTCACTGAAATGATACAGGATTTGGGCTGGACATCATTAAAAGAAATGCATTTTTTTGTTGTGATGGAATCTTCTTACAAAATTCCAATCAACAACTTTCTCCTCCGAATGTGAAAATATTTTTTTGACACCAGCCTACATAGGGAGAAATGATCACGATGCTAAAATAAGGGAAATAAGAGCTCCTACAGAAATATATAGGTGTTTGTTCTTTCTGCATGCTATACGAGATTGGAATAATAGAGAATTGTGAAGGTGGTTCGATGAAACCTCTGCCAGGCACTTAAATGTGATTTGCAGAGTATCCATATAGATATAGATGGAACCACTAGGAAGAGCTGTTCAGTGTCAAGCATATATGAGATGACTGTTGACTACAAGATGAATTTTATGTCTAGTAAGTGCATGTTCAAATTTTGGGTAAAAATTTAATTTCCATTCAACTAGCAAGCCAAAACTCAAAACATTTTTCATTTACTTATAATTTTTGCTTAAGTTTAGTAAACACAATTATTCACAGCATACTTTTTACATATTTTCATAATCAAATTTTAATGGGACCTAACACTGCATAAAAATCTACAAGCTGATGAAATTGGAACTAAAGTCTTAAAAATTAACAAAAATCTGGAAGGTAAATTATTTATCCTCCAAACTGGTAGAGAAAGTGTAATAATCATATATGTTCAATAAAATAAATTTTGATCTGTGTGCCCTCAGGTGTTTGTCGTTGTGAATATAGACAAGTGAATATCTTGTCATATCTCGTATGCGGGCATTATATTATCCTGTGTAATAATATTTTGAGAAAATATAGTAAGATTTGATACACTCTCATGTAACAGAAATAAATTGTGAGGCTGAAATGTTGATGGGTCACTGGGTGTTGTTTATTAAGTGTACAGCCAGAACAGACATCTTATAACATTTGGCCTATCTACCAATACATGTCAGCAGATATGCATGACAATATGTTTGGTATAAAGTGTTAGAAAATGTCTGCATACAACTTGTGATGTCACTAACTATAATTTCTCAAATGCATCTAATCTCCTTTCTTCACAATCTGACATGTAAACAACTGATAAGGCACACTGAAGGCTTAGAAGCAGAATAACACGTAACTGGTTGGCTTCTGTGCATTGTGCATCATAACTGAAATATCCTTAAAGAATATAGAAAAGTGCATTCTCGAATAAAAATAATTGTTACCCATAACATAAAACAGGTATTATTTTATGGGAACAAAGAGAGAAGCTGAAAGAATTTTCTTCTGGTGGAACCTTTTGTAAAGTAACTCAGTTTATAAAGTCATAAATTAGTTTTTGGTACTGGTTACTATGAATATGGGGAAAAGTAATGAATTAAATAGTTAACCTACTTCATTTATAGGTCATGATTTCCTTAAATCACTTAAGGCAAATATCTAGATGCTCCTTTTGAGAAACACATGACTAATTTCCTACCCTAATCTGTGCAATAGTCTTCCATCTTTAAAGACCTTCATCAATGGGGCATTATATCTTGATCTCCCTTCTCCACAACCTGAATTGTAAACAACTGGTAAGCCACACTGAAGGCTTAGAAGTAGAACAAAAGGTAACTAGTTGGCTTCCATGCATCACATAGGCCTACAATGAATAGTGCACCTCACTAACCTGGAAAACTCATTTATTCATTCATTGAGACACTGTAGTCTGTAAATCACATCATAGAGGAGAGTGTTAGAGAATGTGGAAAAAATCATGTTATAATTTAACAGACAGAAACAGTGACTGGATCTTACTTTTGTAAAATACACTAACAAATTATAACTAATGTTGATCTACTAATATTGATAATTATGGTAATTAAATTAATTCTGAATCACTTTATATATGTTTTATAGAAAAACAGCGAAATTGTAAAAGGAACTGATCCTTCTCTCCTACTATCCAGCTGCTGTTTTTATCTAATACTTAAAAGTATTTATGTGACAGATCACAATTTGCTATCTGTGTACTGAAAAAGTCAATAGATGTTTAATATAGGCATTAGAGATTAGTGAAATTTACATTGCTGAGTCCAGCTATCCAGATAACTTGTAGGAGGTGTGACTAGTGAGGTATTATTTTAGTCTGTTTTTGAATATCTGAGACTTTCAGTTTCTTGCCTGATATCTGCTGGTAACCCATTACAGACTTTTGCACCAGCATATAAAACTACATTCTGAACCTTATACAGGGTTTCATAATCTGTAAACAATGTATCTCTCTCTCTCTCTCTCTCTCTCTCTCTCTCTCTCTCTCTCTCTCTCACTCTCACTCTGTGTGTGTGTATGAGAGAGAGAGAGAAAGTGTGTGTGTGTGTGTGTGCGTGTGTGTGTGTGACCTTTTGCCCCATAAAGTTCTAAATCTAATATAAAACTTAGTGCCTAGTAAATAATTTAGGAAGCAGAGTACCAGCTCAGCTCACTCAATAGTGGAGGTGTTGTGTTGCCAATAGGGACATAAAGAAGACTGAAAACTTTGCTGGCTTTCAGATGAATCCTTTTTAAGCTAGAGTATTCTCTCTCTCTCTCTCTCTCTCTCTCATGGATTTTGTCACAGAGGAAAGCCTATCAGTCACAGCTTGCCTCTATTTATTTGTTTTCATATTCTCCTTAATAATACAAATATAACATTCCAATGTTTAAGTATTCATCTACAATGTGCAATACAGCAAACCTTTCTCATTTCAGACATGCAAGCTACAAATGAGACTTTCAGGTTGAAAGGCTTGCTTTATCTTGTGAGCCACAATATTTATTATTATTATTATTATTATTATTAGACCAAGTTCTACAGTATTACAGTTGTAGTCCCAACTTCTTGGTAAATACACCCTCATACGAGAAGATTATGGTGCAGATGATCTTTAGAGATATAAGAACATAGGCCAGAAGCAATATAATGTTAGAATTAGGGGGCAGTAGCATTGAAACTGAATCTTACAGAAAGTTTCTAGGAATCTACAGCTACATCCATACTCTCTAAACCACTGAGAAGCGTATGGCAGAGGGTACTTCTCAATGTAGCAGCCACTGCTTAGCTGTTCTCCCTGCACATTGATGGATGGAGTGTAGAAAGAATGACTGTTTAAATGCCTCTGTGTGCACTGTAATCTTGTTCTTGTGATCCATATAGGAGCAACACAGAGGGAGTTGTAGTTTGTTACTAGAATCATTATCTAGAGCTGGTTCTTGAAACTTTTTATCTGGGCTCTCTTCAGATAGTTTGTGTCTTTCTTGAAGTATTTACCAGTTCTGTTTCTTCAGCATCTCTGTGTCTACTTCCCCATGGGTCAAACAGACTGGTGTCAGATCCAACACTATTGTGCAATATTCTAGGATGGGCCCCACACATTTCTTGTAAGCAATCTCCTTTGTAGACTGATTGCAGTTCTCAAGTGTTCTACCAATGAACAGAAGTCTACCACCTGGTTTATCTACAGGTGAGCCTACATATTCATCCTATTTTGCATCCCTACGTATTGTTACACATAGGTATTTGTATGATCTGGCCAATTCCAGTTGTGAGTTATTGATGTAGTAGTCATACAATACTATATTTTTTCGTTTCGTTAACTGTAAAATTTGACAGTCCAGAACATCTAAATCAAGTTGCCAGTCTTTGCACCACTTAATAAGGTAAATCTCAAGAAGATCTGACTGAATATCTGTATAGCATTTTTCAGACAGTAGTTCATTACAGATAACTGCATCACCTGTGAAAATTCTGATGCTACTATTAACATTGTCTGCAAGGTCATTCACAAACAGCATAAATAGCAAGGCTTCCAACACACTTCCTGGGGCACACTTGCAATTACTTTCACATTTGTCAATGAGTCACCATCCAAGATAATATGCTGTATCTTCCCTACCAAGAAACCATCAATCCAATCAAAAATTTTACTTGATACCATCTATGATCATACTTTTGATAGTAAGCAAAGTTGTGGTACTGAGTCAAATGCTTTCCAGAAATCAAGGAGTACTGCATCTAACTTAAATGTTTTCTGAATCCATGCTGTTTATCATGGAAGAGGTCATTCTGTTCAAGATACCTCATTAAAATTGAGTTCAGAACCTGTACTAATGTTTTACAAAAACTGGATGTCAAGAATATAGGATGGAAGTTTTCTGGATCACTTATGCTACCCTTCTTGTAGACGGGTGTGACTGTGCTTTCCTCCAGCTGTTGGACATGCTTTTTGTGTCAGGGATCTGTTATTTAAAGAGGGCCTAACTTAGCCACAGATTTGATATAGAATGTGATAGGGGTTCCACTGAGTCCTGCTCTGTTCAGTTTTATTGGTTTCAACTGTTTCTCAGCACAACTAACATAAATATCTATATCACTCATTGTTGCAGTGGTGTGAGACTTAAATTGGGGCAATACCTCTGGATTTTCATTTGTAAAGGAACATTTGAAAACTGAGTTCAGTGTCACTATTTATGATTTGCTAGCTTCAATTCCGTCTACCTCCTTAGCCAACATGGCTATGTCCCTCATGTGAAGGACCTAGGTTTGATTCTTGGTACTGCCAGGGATTTTTCCTTGGTGGGAGGGCTGGACTGGGAGGCACTCTGCCTTATGATGCCAATTGAGGAGTTATCTGATTGAGAGGCAGTGGATCCAAGGTTGAAACCTCAACAACGGCAGAGAGTGCAGTGTGCTGAGCCCGTGCCCCTCCATACCTGTATTCAGAGATGAATGACTCAGAATGACATAGCAGTCAGTCAAATATAGCATGCTCTTCAGGTCCTAATTGTGGGGTTTCCCTTTCTTTTCCTTTTTTTCCCTTTTTACCCCCAATTGCAGTACATGTCTTATTCATGAGTATCCGGACACTAACTCTGGTGCCACCAACAACCTCTAAAAATGCCTAGAATTTCTTTGGATTTCGTGAGAGATCCTTCAATAATATTCTCCTACAATCCTTTTTGAAGGCTTCATACGTTGTCCACTTCATATCCAAACACATTTCATTCAGCAAAACCCCTACCTATAGATCCCTGCTTTGTTTTGCATTTATTATGCATTAGTCTCTGTTTCTATAAAAGTCTCTTTACAGTGATCGGGAGGGACCCTCCTATAATGAACTGTTCAACTACTTATATATCTATGAAGTGTATGGTCAACTATTCCTCCAAACCTAAGCCACAGTTGTTGATTAGATGATCATTTCAGATGGAAAAAACATGTTTTACGGCTGAACAAAAAGGTTAGTAAATACTTCCATGTCTTAAGAATGCTTTGGGACTACTGTAACTCTAAAGGAGTCTTTGCACTTATCATGGAAATGTGCACAACCTGTACAGTATGGCAAGCCATTCTTTGGAAATACAAGTTGTTGAGATTTAAGATCACAGAGTTGTCGTCTTCTTTAGGAAACTTTATATCTGCCAACATCCCAAGGAAGGACACATCAATTACCGAGCGAGGTGGTGCAGTGGTTAGCACACTGGACTCGCATTCGGAAGGACGACGGTTCAATCCTGTCTCCAGCCATCCTGATTTAGGTTTTCCGTGATTTCCCTCAATCGCTTCAGGCAAATGCCGGGATGGTTCCTTTGAAAGGGCACGGCCGATTTCCTTCCCAATCCTTCCCTAACCCGAGCATGAGCTCCGTCTCTAATGACCTCGTTGTCGACGGGACGTTAAACACTAACCACCACCACCACCACACATCAATTACTAGTTCTGACCAATTAAATGGCCATCATCTTCAGATCACATAACAGAAAGAAGCAACTATGTTGACTACTGAAGCAAGATGCTTTGTCACAATCATGTTTACAGTTCCACACTCAAAAATTGTAGTTACAGTAAACAAGTATTAGATACACTATGCACCATTTCATTCTGCAGTATAACAGAGACATCATAGTGGTATAATGAGACAGTATAAGGAGTCATCCTTGTCTGGTAACAGCACTGGATGGAGCTGTCCAGCCGACAACAGTATCCAGACACTGCAGAGCCAGGTAATTATAAAAACATCATAATAAATGAAAGCAATATGTGCCTGTTAATGTAAAGCCATAGTTGATATCAATAAGTTATTTCTCTAATAAGTTGGCGATATGAGTTGGTCATTGATTGAAATAAAAAAGGAAGCCAATTGTTCTTTGTAATTATGTGCTTCAGTGTAATCATAGAAAAGAAATCCTGTGTTGTATCTCAAACAATAAAAGACTATCTCCAGATTTTAGAATCAGATATCTTGACAAAGTTTTGCAAAACAATAATTAAAAAAAAATGCAATAATGGCAATGAAAGGGGTTTCTAACTGTGAATACACAAAGCACTTTTGAAGAGTTTATTTTTTGGTGTGTGTGTGTGTGTGTGTGTGTGTGTGTGTGTGTGTGTGTGTGTGTGTGTGTGTGTGTGTTAGATTTGATGCTAAAAAATAGACCTAGTCAGTTTGAGGACATTCATATACAGACTGTAGCTAGTAAATATAATGCAGTGATTGCAAAAAAGTACAAAGACCTTCACAAACAATTAGGAGAGTCCATGGAGATGGTAAATTTGATATGGAGATCACCTCTTTTCTTTTCATTTGATTCAGTTAATGAACATGCTGAGGAACTGTACCTCAAGTAGAAGCAAACTCTAGATTAAGTATTGGTATTAGAAAAGTGACTGATGGTGGCAGAGCCTCTTTGGAATACAAACAATACCAATAGAAACTGACATTTTAAAAGGTGAAGTCCTTGAATGACAGTGTTTAAAATTTTATTGCCAGAGACAATCACTTTCATCTCTTCACAGATTCCCAAACAAACAGGATTTATAACATCTTCTGCAAGCACAAGCCATGTGTTGTCCCAGTCTCACAATTGTTTCTTATCTTTGATCACTTAAAATGCTATAGTATGCTACATGGTGTACAGGGCTCTGTAGATGAACAGTGATGAACAGAATTGGTCAGCTGTGAACAAATGAAAGGGACTGTTTTTGGCAGTTGAATGCTGAAATGTCAAAAACTTCTTGAAAAACAGCACCTGCTACTCAAAGGGCAAAAATACAAACCAAGAAATCACATATAGACAGATATTTGGCTGCTAGAAAGCAATGCATGGAGCTTATAATACGTACTGCAGAGAAATTCTTTTGAAGTATATTTCACAAAACCCTAAGAAACTTTTCCTTGTATACAACACCTGTTTTCATCCCAAAAATTGGCAGCCACTCATTTGCTAATATAAGAACCAAAATAGATAAGGTACTTTTAAAAATAAAGTAAATAATGTTGTAATCAATCACTTGACATACCACTGTGAAGATGAATGCTACAGTAATTGAAGATGAATGCTACAGTAATTAACCTGTGAAGTGTTGCAAGTTATATGAAATCACAAAATCTCAACAACACCACAGGGCCTGCCAGCATACTTGTCAGATTCTATGTAATGTTTGCAACTGAGTTAGCTCCACTTAACCATAATTTACAACAGATTCCTTAATCAATTCACAGTGGTTGCATTCACTCACACAAAAGGCAACTAAACTAATCCCAAAAATTCCAAAATCACTGCCTTACATAACAGACCCATCCATAGCAGAGTTCAAACATGATGTCCTACTTGGAAGACACTCACTTTATCTATAGCAACAAGAATGGATTTCAAAACCACTGAATACATAAAATACAATTTGTGCTTCCCACATTACACAAAGAGCTAAGGTAGGTTTGCAAATAGATTGAAAACTTCTTGACATATAGAATTCAGGATGGATGAATACTTATTCACACCCACAGATGTGTTTTTAAGTGTACACTAGAAAAATGAGTTGAGATTATTACTGTTCACTGGTCATATCACATACACTGAGATTGGATGTGGTGAGATGATATAAGTCAAGAATGCCTTTAAGCCAACAAAATCACCATTATCAACTCCTCACACAGTTTGAACAAGGTCATGAAGTAGAGCTACTAGCACCTGAACATTTCTTCTGCAATACTGCAGAAAGACTTGGCAAGATCCTGCACATGATTGCTGGCAACAGTATTCACAAAATATATGGTTGCAAGAAGGCCGGGTACATGGCTTTACTGAAAGGGAAGACAATCATGTTCAGCATATGGCTCTGGCATATTGTACTGTATCTGAGAAGCAGTTGGCAACATAGTGACACTACGAAATGTTACAAATCTGGTACTTCTAGTACAGTTCCAAGTCAGATGCTCTGTTGGATGCAGTCCACTGACCCCAAACAACCACCATTTGTAACTTCAGTGGTGTCAAGTGAGAGCTAATAGGAAGGCAGACAGGTCTTTTGTGTTTCCTGATGAAAGCTGGTTCTGCCTCAGTGCCATTGATGGCCATGTGCTGGCTAGACAGAGGCCAGTTGAGGACCTGCACCCAACATGTCTGCATGCAAGACACTTTGAACTTACACGTGGAGTTATGGTCTTGGATACGATTTTGTATGGCGGCAGGAGTACTCTCATTGTCATCCCACACACTCTGACTGCAAATTTGTATGTCAACTGGTGATTTGACCTATTGTGCTGCTATTCATGAACAGCATTCCAGGAGGTTTTTTCCAACAGGATAACACTCACCCACATACCGCTGTCATAATCCAATGTGCTCTACACCGTGTTGACATGTTTTCTTAGCCAGTTCTAACAGCAGATCTGTCTCCCATAAAGCACATATGGGACATCATCGGACGACATCACCAGTGTCACCCACAACCAACATTAACCACCCCTTCATTGACTTACCAAATGCAACAGGCATGGAACTCCATGCCACAAACTGATTTCTGGCACCTGTATGACACAATGCATGCACATCTGCATTATTGCATTCAACATTCTGGCAGTTCACCAGATATTAATGTACCAGCATTTCATGTTTGCAATGTCTTCTCTCACACTTAAATTAACATGTGCTCCTGCAGTGTTAATCATTGAATATGTTACCTAGACAAATGTATTCCCAAAATCTCATAATTCTACATTAATCAGTTTTTGGTGCTGGATTTTTTCTGTCAGTATATTATTGATGTAGGAGATCATTTGGGTTTCAGTGTTAGACTTTCACTGATGATCTGGTTATCTATGAGGAAACATTATCTGTTAAAGTTCATTGTCTGACCTGGACAAAACATCAGTCTGGTACAAAAATTGAAACTGGCTCATAATACAAATAAATGCAACGCTGTGTGCTTCACAGAATATAAATATGTAATAGCCTTTGGCTGCTGGTTTAATAAGACATAATTGGAGTCAGTTATGTCAATCAAATACCTGTGATAACATGAAATACAACTATAACACAGGCCCAGCTGTATGTAAGGCAAATGACATGCACCAGTTTCTTGGTAAGCCACTGGGAAACTACTGTTGTTCTATAAAGTTAGTCTTCTACAAGACAATTGTATGGACCATAGTGGAACATTACTTATGTGCAATCTATTTCAGTTTGGACTAACATAACACATCAAGCATGCACAGAGATGGGCAGTGTTAATAATCACAGGTCTCTTTGCCTCATGGGAAAGTAATGGAACTGTTGAGAAGGTGCTCTAAGGTCCATTTCATTCTATCTCAGAGATACTCCATTAGGTTGACACCACAGATACAGGAGATAAAATCAATTTAATTCATTCTGTTATAATCTTCTGTCTAATTTGTGGAAGGAAACATTGTAAAACTAAAACAGGAAATTACTAATTATGGTCATTATAGTCAATTATCTAACAAAGAGGTACTGAATAGAATTGGGGAGAAAATAAATTGTGGCACAGCTTGACCAAAAGGAGGGTCAATTGATAGGACACATTCTGAGATATCAAGGAGCCATCAGTTTAGTATTGGAGAGAAGAGGAGTGGGTGGGGGAGGGGGGGGGAGGGTGAAAATTGTAGAGGGAGACCAAGGGATGAATATAGTAAGCAAGTTCAAATGGATGTAGGTTACAGTAGTTATTCAGAGATGAAGAAGCTTGCAAAGGATTGAGTAGCATGGAGAGCTGCATCAAACCATTCTTTGGACTGAAGAGCATAACAACAACAGCACTGAGCCAATAGTAATTGAAGCTGTGCTGTCCATTACTGTATTTTGACCAATAATCTCGTAATTCAGTGCTCTGGTCATATTAGACAGTCTACTATTTGTTATCACTGTGTATGGCCTTCTTCTGTCTGGCAGTTACACACATGAACTACTATTGTAGCAGGACTCCATGTATAATTTATTTTCACCAAATGGTGTTGGTGTAACATTGAGTTACCAAATCACACACAACTGCTGCTGCGATGTGTTCCTCTATCTCTCTGTAGTAATAATCTGATATTTCTGGTATGGTGGTCTACACATTCTGCAAAAGCAGGTTCATTTTAGGCATTCTTTCTGGGTGTACACTGGTAAATTCCCAAAAGTTTTTTGTAACAAATGAGGCATACTCACCTTGATAAAAGTGAGAAATCTAATGTCACCTAACAGATTGTGCTGCAAAGTATTAATCTGGCAAGCATAAATAAGTCAGTAATAAATTAAAAGTTAGGTTCTGATTTAATACTACTTCTGAGCCTATGTGCAAGACGATTCATTTCATGGTCCCTGTGGCAGTATGACTGTTCCTCTAAAATATGGTAATATAGCTGTCTTCTCATCCATAACCAAGAAAATGAAAATTATCTTGTTTAGATGACACTGTCAGTTGGAGTTTAACAAAAGTAGTTTGAATAATGAAATTAAATTATACATTGGCAATGAATTAGTAAAGAAAGGGTCTAGCGTAAAATTCCTTGGCGTAACAATCCAAAGCAGCCTGGAATGGGACACACATATTGGCTCCCTAGTAACTAAGTTGTCAAAAAATATATTTGCAATCAGTACTATTAGCAAGTTCTGTAAAGACACTGTAGTCCTAAAGACTACATACCATGCTCTTTTCTCCTCTCACTTGAACTACAGTATTGAAATTTGGGGGGCAACAACCAAAGCTAATCTAGATAAGCTATTCATTCTTCAAAAAAGGGGTGTGAGAATAATCTGTGGAGCAAAATATACGGAATCTTGTCGCAACTTGTTTCCAAAAACAGGGCTGTTAACTGTTATAATCATATACATTCTAAAAGCCATATTGTTTGTGAAAAAACTGCACCCAAACACTTATTCAGATTTCCACCAGCACAATACTAGAAATAAAGAAAGATTTTACATTGGCAGCCACAGAACAGCACTTTACGAAAAGAGGCCTCAGTATGCAGGTATAAAATTAGCTAATGCAGCGCCTAGTGCAGTCACAGCTCTTCCTACAATTAAACTGAAACATCAGCTTAAGAAATTTTAAGTAGAACATCCTTTCTACACATTAGAAGAGTACCATACTTATATGAAGAACAACAAATGCTTTGTGAAATTATGTGAAAAGAAATCAGTAAACATCTTATTGTAATTTTGTTGTAAATTAATGACGTACTCAGAATGATGTGTCTTGTGTATTGTACAAATAACTTTAAACATTGCGGTTTCTTTGTACATGTGCAGTGTACCTTTCAATGTTGAATAAAGCTATTATTATTGTTATTATTATTATTATTATTATTATTATTATTATTACCAGTACTTCTTAAAATAAGACAGATAACCTAATAAACATGTACAGTAGTATGGAAGACTGAAGTTGTTTGGCAGAAAGCTCTGTTTGTGCATTAACATTAGATTTGGCCCTCAGAAATTTTCAAACCCTAAAGCAGTGGATTTACATGTCAGGTGGCAATACAGGCACATCCTCCAGACAGGAAAGAATGTTAGAGATTAACTTCTCCTCAACACTGTTATCATTAAAGATAGATACTGTCTATAAAGTAATAGTGTTGGATGTACGAACTGGGTGTTCTTCACAAACCTGTCTGTTACCAAGGCAGTATTAAGGCAAGTAACCCGTAGACTACACTATGGCTAAGCTATTCTTTGCCATGCCCTTTAGCACAGTGAACTTCTATGGAGCGCTTACAGATTGAAGTTTTGTTATAGAACAGATGCTTTTGGGCACCTCAGTTAATACACTACACAGTTTAGTGTTAAAAATGCCTTATTTTAAGGATGATTGTTGAACAGATGTCCTGACATCACAGAGTGTTTCTGTTCACTCCATTTATATGCAAGGTCTGTAATGTACCATTACAAGCCCAAGAACATGCATGCTGGCATGTGACTTTATTTTACTGACCTTATAGAAAATCCGAGTCCTACATGCAGTAAGTGTGACTAGGCCACCAATCAAGTTTAACAATCCAGTGTGGTGCCTGATACAGCTGGTCTCAATATGAAGCACATGTATTCCAGGATCTATGGGTGCCTTGTCTGGCAAAAGGGGTGCAGAAGTTGGCGGGGGGGGGGGGGGGGGGTCAGCACTAGGAGATGCTAGGGTAACAGCTACACACATGGTAAGTTGGTAAATTCTAAAGTTGCACTGGGATGATAATAAGTAATGATGAAATGTTCAGGAACATTGTATCTACACTTGTTTTAGACACAATGTCTCTCCTTTGCACCTGGAAATAATCCTGGAAAATTTATCAGTATATTGGAGATCTCCTGAGGTAATATTACCAAATAGTCACATTTCACACTCCAAATATGGCTTTTTGTCAAAAAGTTATGGTTTTCCTTACAAAGAATGAGATGTTGGTAAGTTCCAAATAGTCCAGTTGGTTTCCAAAAGAATTCGCTAGACTGAAGCTTACTGAGCTTACTAAGGAGAACATCATTCAGGTGGTGTCTGGGCAGAAAGGTAACAATTATTGGTACTGTTGCCTCATGAAAAATGTAGAGGCAAAGAACGTTGTGACTGGAGGCTAATTTTTAATACTAGGGAATTCTTGGAGAGATCCTGTGCCTCAGTATCAAACAGCAATGTAACTGTGGGATAGGAAACAGAGTAGTGAAGTGACACTTGTAGAGTTCAACTGTATGCTTGAGGAAGTATGCTGTTGGAGACTATAACATGGAACCTTATAGTCAAGAGTAAGTTTGAGCGCACTGTCATAATTAATATGTAAAAGAGAATTTCATATTATTTCACATGGAAGAAATGAATGGTGGGTGAGTAAGTGGTTTGTGCACAGGGAAAAGGGCAGTGGGAAGTGGGGGAGGGGGGGGGGGGGGGGAGAACAGGGAGGGGTCAGCACTACGAGTTGCTACTGCAATAGCTATACACATGGTAAATTGGTTAACTGTAAAGTTGCACTTGGGCTATGAAATATCTAGCAACATTGTAGTAAAATCTGTTTCATATGGAGTTGAGCCATTTTACGTGTGAATGGTAGTAATTGTGTGTGTGAGTACCAAGAATAAGGGTCACTGACTACTAAAGGACAAAAAATATATAAGCCTCTCTGTGGCTAAGTAGGTGTCAGACAAAGGTTCAGGTTTAGTCCTTAGCTGGTTTGGGGAGTTTTCCAGTCGATTATCTCTTCTTTCATCTCTGACAATGTCTTTTTTTTTTTTTTGGAAAATAATAAGGTGCATTATGGTTTAGAGTTAATGTTAAACTAGAGGTCTCCTTACAACTGTCTTGGTAACATTGTTCTAGGGCCAGAGGAAGGCAAGGTCATACCTCTGTAATACTGGTGCCAATCCTGACAAAACACAATGGTCCTGAAACCAATCTCCAATTTGAGGATTGTTTTACTTTTATATGCAACGAAGAATATGTATAGGTTTAAATTTGAGGAGATTGCTTTTCTAGCACCAGAGACTTATGAACATTATTCCTTATGTTTCATGGTGAAAATAGAGGAGTTAAGTGTTACTAGGAAAGGGATGTGTCATTTTCAGTCTATATCAGTAAATTCAGGTTATGTGAACGAGTACGAGACTTTCTTTTGCATTCAAAGTGATCGCACGGCTAAGTGCAGTTAACATGAAGAAATTTGTCTCGCAAGGAGTAGCGAGACCAACGATAGGTGTTTAGCTACTGTACTATAAATGGAATGGAAGGTGACTTATCTTGGTGTACTACTGTTATATTTCCGTCTGATGTCACTGATTCATTTTAGCACATACCGAGCTAGTTGGCGCAGTGGCTAGCACACTGGACTCGCATTCAGGAGGACAATGGTTCAATCCTGCATCTGGCCATCCTGATTTAGGTTTTCCGTGATTTCCCTAAATTGCTCCAGGCAAATACCGGGATGGTTCCTTTGAAAGGGCACGTCCGACTTCCTTCCCTGTCCTTCCCTAATCCGATGAGACCGATGACATCGCTGTTTGGTTTCTTCCCCCAAACAACCCAATCCCCTCCTTTTAGCATACTTAGCAGTCAGAAACACTATGTTGTGAGTGTCACAGCCAGGTGCAAAAAGTCAGCATTCCAGGAACGAAGGTAACTGTGCATGTAGAATTTCTTCATATTTGATATTATTATATCAGTCACTTGACGAAATTAGCGATAAATATAACATCGCCGACATAAAGAAATTTGATCTTACCTAGACGTGAGGAAACATGAATTCCAGTCACAAACGCATGCAACTAATAAGAGAGATAAGAATGAAAAGTTTATGAAATACGCATTGTGCTAGCAAGATTTTTGTGCACGAATGTAACATTTTTCCTGGGTCCAGTAGCATGTCATGCCTGCTTTTTAAAATGCATTCTAAGGGGGGAAAAAATACGCACCACAAAAGAATTTTCTGGGTGGGACGGAAGTTGGTAGAGAGCATATCAGGCAGCGCAAATGTCTGCCTCAGCACAGCTAAAAGGAGACAGGCCAACAAAATGTGGACCACCGTCAAAGCTGCCCCGCAGCGACATAGAGGCGGGTCCTCACGACGCAGTAAATAACTGTGCGTCAGCCGGGTGTGGCCAATGCGGAGCCGACAAAGCACAACTGAGTCCCTGAGAGTGTCTCACATGGATGACCGCCACACATTCGTCATCTCCTTGATAGCATGGAGTTTATTGGATGTGGTCAGATCGCGCAATGCTGCATCCCAAAGCGCGAAAACTTTGCGGGATAAGAATGCTCGCAAATCAGTCCCTGGGAGGCCAACGTCCATAGATGGTTTACCGGTGGCTTATTTGGCCAGGCGGTATACATGTTCATTGCCTGGTATCCCAACATGGCCCGGGGTCCACACAAAGGCCACAGAGCGGCCACAACAGGCAAGAGTATGGAGGGACTCCTGGATAGCTAGCACCAGACGAGAGCAAAGGAAACACTGATCGATAGCTCGTAAACCGCTCAGGGAGTCGCTACGGATAACGAAGGACTCACCTGAGCAGGAACGGATATACTCTAGGTCACGAAAGATGGCGACCAGCTCAGCAGTGAAAACGCTGCCGCCAGCTGGCAATGAATGTTGTTCGTGCTGGTCCCCTAGAATGAAAGCATAACCGACACGACCAGCAACCATTGAACCATCAGTGTAAACAACGCCAGAGCCCTGATACGTGGCAAGGCTCGAAAGAAGGCGGTGGCGGAAGGCCTCCGGAGGGACTGAGTCCTTCGGGCCCTGTGTCAATTCGAGCCGAAGGCAAGGGCGGGGCACACACCACGGGGGTGTACGCAGGGGGGCCCAGAACTGGGGTGGAAGGGGGAAAACCCCAAGCCCGGAGAGAAGCTCTCTGACGCGGACCGCGATCGTACAACCCGACCGGAGCCGATGTTCTGGGAGATGGACGACCGACTGGGGGAACAGGAGATGATAATTAGGATGCTCGGGCAGGCTACAAACATGCGTAGCATAAGCGACCAGTAAATGTTGGCGCCGTAACCGCAGTGGAGGGACACCTGCCTCCACAAGTATGCTGTCCACAGGGCTGGTCCGGAAAGCACAAGTGGCAAGTCGGATCCCGCTGTGAAGGGTTGAGTCCAGCAACGCAGATGGGGATGCTGAACCATAAGCCAGGCTCCCATAATCCAGACGGGACTGGATTAACGCCTGGTAGAGCCATAAGAGGGTAGATCGGTCGGCGCCCCAGCTGGTGTGGCTCAAGCATCGCAGAGCATTAAGATGCCACCAACACATCTGTTAAGCTACCGAATATGTGGGAGCCAAGTCAACCGGGCATCAAAAACCACATCCAAAAACCGATGTGTCTCCACTGCAGCAAGAAGTTCGGTGGCAAGATAAAGCCGCGGCTCAGGGTGAACTGTTCGTTGCCCGCAGAAATGCATAACGCAGGTCTTGGCAGCCGAAAACTGGAAGCCATGCGCTACAGGCCAAGACTGCGCCTTGTGGATAGCGCCCTGCAGCTGACGTTCAGCAGCTGCAATGCCAATGGAGCTATAGTAGAGGCAGAAGTCGTCAGCATACAAGGAAGCTGAGACAGACGTTCCCACCGCCGAAGCGAGCCCGTTAATTGCAATTAAAGACAGGCAGACACTTAGGACAGATCCCTGTGGTACCCTGTTCTCCTGAACTCGGCAGGAACTATGGGAGGCCGCGACTTGCATGAGGAAGGTACGATGCGACAGAAAATTTCGTAGGAAAATCGGCATTGGACCCCGAAGACCCCAACCATGAAGCGTAGAGAGGATGTGATGGCACCATGTCGTATCGTACGCCTTCCGCATGTGGAAAAAGACAGCGATGAGGTGCTGACGGTGGGCAAAGGCCGTACGGATGGCTAACTCCAGGCTCACCAGATTGTCGGCGACAGAGCGGCCTTTACGGAATCCACCCTGAGACGAAGCCAGAAGGTCCCAAGACTCGAGTACCTAACTCAACCGCCGGCTCATCATGCGTTCGAGCAACTTGCAAATAACGTTGGTGAGGCTAATGGGGCGGTAGCCGGGTTTCAAAACGGGGATAACAATGCATTCCCGCCATTGCGACGGAAACTCATCCTCGACCCAGATACGGTTGTAAAGGTCAAGGAGGCGTCGCTGGCAGTCCACTGAAAGGTGTTTGCGCATCTGACAGTGGATGCGATCTGGCCCAGGAGCTGTATCAGGGCAAGCGGCTAGGGCACTGAGAAATTCCCACTCACTGAATGAACCATTGTAGGATCCAGGATGGCGGTTGTGAAATGAAAGGCTCCGACGTTCCACCGGCTCTTCAATGGAGCAGAAGGCCAGTGGATAATTCGCAGAAGCGGAACTCAGAGTAAAATGCTCAGCCAAGCGGCTTGCAATTACGTCGGAGTTAGTACAAACTGCTCCATTCAGTGAGAGCGCAGGGACGCTGACAGGGATCCGATAGCCATAGAGGCGCCTAATTTTGGCCCCAAACCTGCGATGGAGAGATACGGAGCCCAATGGTGGAGACATACATTTCCCAGCACTCCTGCTTGCGTTGGCGAATAAGGCGGCGGGCCCGTGCACGCCGCCGTTTAAAGGCAATGAGGTGTTCTATTGAGGGATGTTGCTTGTGACGCTGGAGCGCTAGCCGGCGATCTTTAATCGCCTCAGCGATCTCAGGCGACCACCAAGGCACAGTCCTCCGCCGAGGGGAACCAGAAGGACGGGGAATGGCAGATCCTGCGGCAGTAACGATGCCGGTGGTGACCGAGTGAATCACCGCATCAATGGCTTCATTAGAAAGAGTCGCAATAGCGGCCATGGAGGAGAACAAGTCCCAGTCAGCCTTATTCATAGCCCATCTGCAAGGGCGCCCAGAAGAGTGACGCTGTGGCAGTGACAGAAAGATTGGAAAGTGGTCACTACCACACAGGTCGTCATGCACACTTCATTGGACAGATCGAAAGGTCAATGGCTGAGTACGTGCCATGCGCCACACTGAAATGTGTGAAGGCACCATCATTTAAAATGGAAAGGTCGAGTTCTGTCAATACATGCTCAACGGTGGCGCCTCGACCTGTTGCCACTGATCCACCCCACAGAGTGTTATGGGCGTTGAAGTCGTCCAGTAACAGGAAAGGTGGCGGCAATTGGGCTATCAGCGCAGCCAGGACATGCTGTGGGACATCACCATCCGGTGGAAGATAAAGACTGCAGATAGTAACAGCCTGTGGCGTCCACACCCGAACAGTGACAGCCTCTAAAGGTGTTTGTAGAGGGACAGACTCGCTGTGAAGGGAGTGAAGGACGTAGATGCAGACACCACCAGATACCCTTTCATAAGCTGCCTGGTTCCTACAATAACCCTGATAGCCACTGAGGGCTGGGGTTCGCATTGCCGGAAACCAAGTTTCTTGAAGAGCAATGCAGAGGAAAGGGTGAAGGCTGAGAAGTTGTCGGAGCTCAGCAAGATGGTGGAAGAAACCGCTGCAGTTCCACTGGAGGATGATACTGTCCATTGCTGAGAAAGGCGTGAAGGGACTGGGGAGGCAGATTACGCCGCTGGGTCACCTGCTGCCTTCGACTGAGCACCTGTGCAAGTGCTATCCATTGCGTCTGAGGGACCAGCGAGATCCAGGTCCTCAGCGGACGCCAGAATCTCCACCACATCTTCAGACGCAGAGCTGAAACGTTGCGGTGGGATGGGTGCCACCGCAATGTCGGGATTCTTGGGAACCTTTTTCTTTGTCTGCTTTGCGCGCTGCGCCTTTGGTGGTTCTGGCTGGGAGGGCTTCACTGGGTCAGTCTCAGGGACGAACGAGGACCGTGAGGCCCTATGACCAGCGACCGGTGGTTGTTTCAGCCAATTGTGGTTGTCCGCTTTGGCACTGGGCAAAGCCTGGGATGGGAGGGCCCCAAAGGACCCCTTCCTGGCCAGAGTAGCCGAAGAAGTCTCACACTTCTCCGGCTGGGAAGTGGGGACTAATGTCCCCGATGGTTGGGGTGGTGTTGCTCCTGAAGTAGATGGAGCAGGAGCAACAGATAGTGAAGTGCCCCCCACAACCAAGGGGGCCGGTGGATTCTGACGTAGCAGAGAGCCAACTGTACGTGACGACACAGGAGATGGTAGAACCGTTGTTGCAGCAGCAGTATAGGTCGATGGCACTGGTACAGGATGTAGCTGCTCAGATTTCCACCTAGCCTCGGTGTAGGTCAGGCGGTCCAGGGTCTTATATTCCATTATCTTCCATTATTTCTGGAATATCATACAGTCCGGCGAGCAGGGGGAATGGTGTTCTCCGCAGTTAACACAGATGGGATGCGAGGCACATGGAGTATTGGGATGCAAAGGATGTCCACAATCTCGACACGTGATGCCAGAAGTACATCAGGATGACATATGCCCAAACTTCCAGCATTTAAAACACCGCATCGGAGGAGGGATATATGGTTTCACATCACAGCAGTAAACCATCACCTTGACCTTTTTGGGTAAGACATCACCCTTGAAGGCCAAAATGAAGGCACCGGTGTCTACCTGATTATCCGTCGGACCCCGAAGTGAACACCTCGTCGTTCTAGGTTGGCGCATAGTTCATCGTCCGACTGCAGAAGAAGATCCCTGTGGAATATAATACCCTGGACCATGTTTAAACTCTTATGGGGTGTGATGGTAACTGAAACATCCCCCAACTTATCGCAAGCGAGCAACCTCCGTGACTGGGCAGAGGATGCTGTTTTGATCAGAACTGACCCTGAGCGCATTTTGGACAAGCCCTCCACCTCACCGAACTTGTCCTCTAAATTCTCCACAAAAAACTGAGGCTTGGTCGACATAAATGATTCACCATCAACTCGCGTACAGACGAGGTACAGGGGTGAATAATCTCCACTGTCTTCTTTAGCCATATGTTCCTCCCATGGAGTGGCCAGGGAGGGAAATGATCTCGGATCGTATTTCTGGCCACTGAGGGTAGACCTCGATCGCTTAGAGACTGCTGGTGGGGGCCCACCAGCGAGAGATGATGTACCACGCTTTATTGCGGGTCATCCACCCTGATGCCACCCACTCCAATCAGGGGCTCTCCCCATGGGCACCACCCAGCCACAGCAAAGGCCACCTGGCAGGATGGCCTTTGCCGGGAGTCCTCATGCCCCAGAGAGATAGGCATCGACTCCTTGGCATACGTGGGGAGGTAGCAGCGCAGGCATCAGCAGTGTGATCCCTGTGTAGTCAGGGGGCTACCACCAAGAGGGTACATGACGACCCCACCACAGTGGACTAGCTACCGTGCTGGATTTCGGGTGTCGAATATCCACGTATATCACGAGGGCGAAGATGGAAGTGCACAATGGAGGGAATGTATGCTACCCAGAACACACTGCAGCTGATGTGGCCGGAAGCTTGATGTAAGTCCAACTCCATGACAATATCGGGTGTGCCAGATCTTAGGGCAAGATGGATTTAAGATGCACCACGTAAGGCGTCCTTCCCCAAATGGTACGCACTAACGGAAAATTTGGGAAGGTAGTGATCAAACCCCTTAGGGGACCATCACATTAAAGGCCGAAACAGTTGAGACTCCTTTTAGTCGCCTCTTACGACAGGCAGGAATACCGTGGGCCTATTCTACCCCCCGGACCCACAGGGGAGAATCCCGAGCTGGTTGAAGGGCCCTGCACGTAATGCTCCAAATACTCAGGAGAGATCCGGCGACCTTGCTGGCCAAGGTAGGGTTTGGCAAGCATTAAGACAAACAGTAGGAATTCTGGCTGTGTGCGGGCGGGCATTATTTTTCTTAACTGTAACTCAGGATGGGTTGCCACGAAGGGCAACAATATGGGGCATAGAATATCGTCGACGTACAGTTGTGCTGTAAGTGTGCCGCGGATGACATCCACAGGAATCCTGCTATGAAATGAATTGGCACCACAGACCATCACTCCTGAATGTCGGGTGGTATGGCAGGCGACAGTCACGTTGGTACGCCACTGTTGTCCGGGGCGTCTCCAGAAACGTTTTTTCCTGGTCATCGGAACTCAGTTCGAAGCGGGACTCATTACTGAAGACATTTCTACTCCAGTCATCGAGATTCCAAGCCGAATGTGTCCGACACCACCGAAAATGGGCTTGTTGGTGTACAGACGTCAATGGTAGTTGGCTCAAGGAGCGCCGTAAGTTCAGACCCCTTACTGTGAGCCGCCTAGTAATGGCCCTCGTCGTCACTAGTTGCACGTTGGATCGGTGATAATGATGAACCCGGGGCTGTCTGATGATTGCTCGGTCCTCTCGTCCAGTCGTCTCTCTGTGTCGACCAACTCCTTCTTGACGCTGTGTTCAGCCAAGGTTCACCCATTCCTGCCAACATCGTAGAATACTGGCATCGCTCCTGTTCAAATGTCGAGCGATTCGCCGATTACTCCAATCGACTAGTTTGTCCTCTCTAAAATGCTGATATCGGTGTATAATGTTCGCGTGCCTGTCTGTGAGGGATAGTTACTGTCCACATGAGTACATGGAATGAAATTCGCGAAGACCGGTACGGTATCGCCACGTTCGCAATTTACTATCCTTGCCAGCTGCTCAGTGACACTGCGTTGCAGCGTCACTCATTCGTACATCGGCTGCCAAAGTTTACAATTTTGTATTTTCCGTCGATACCTGCATGAATATCAATTTGTGACCAATTTACATAATTCCTTCGTGATGCATCTTTTTTTGTGTTTGATTGTATATATTGAACGGTAAACTGTATCGAGGCATTGACCATATTATGTACGATTTTTGGGATATTTTTCTCGGGCTTACAAACGAATTTTGCACTCAGCTTCTCAGACTTACGAGAATTTAATCCGAGTAAATTTACGAAGGACTTCGAAAAGTAAATTCCACTTTATTATGACAGACAAAGTAAGTTTTATTGGATACTGCACTACACTTGAAAGTGACGGGGATATGTGACACTATTTTTCAATATAGCCGCCAATTCAACATAAACAACGGTCGGAACGTTCTACTAATTTTTCAGTTCTTGGACGATAGAAATCGGCTCCTTGATCGCGGAGCCTTTCGAGAACCGCTGCGTGAACGTCCTCATTGGCGGAAAATATCTTTCCTTTCAGTTTCTTGTTTTCCCTCGATTCCCTGAATATTATCGTCTGTGGTCAATGTCGATGGCCTTCTTTGCCGACTAGCATCATCCACATCTTGGTCAAATTGTTCGCATCATTTCACTACGGCTGGATGCGGAGACAGCATTTCGTCCATATACCGCCAGAATTTCACTGTGCATTTGTGTGACATTCAGACGTTTTGCCCATAAGAATCGTAGTGCCCGCGTACTTCAACTTTATGGGGTACATTTCCCGCTGTCGTGTCATTCCACTCGCTCACAGTGATGTACCTATTATCCTATCGCAGCAGACTTATGTCTTCAGGACACCTGTGACACGTACTCTCTTCTGACAATGCCCCACTCTTGTTGCACAATGATCTTGGCGTAGGACAACATGTGTAACTTACTTTTCGAAGTTCCTACATATAAGTTTTAGAAAGAAGCCAGTTTTCCACATAGCTCGTTATACAGTACCGCTATTAAATAAGTAACCTCTGAAGAACTATGCAACTGCTGCTTCGTTAATCAGTAGTACCAACACAATGAAATAGTGTAAATCATTTTGCTCTGAACACTACTCTACAAGAATAGAAAAAATTTTTACCTGATGACGAGAATGGAAAACGTGTTTGGTAGGGCAAGATATTCTTAAAGGTAGAGTACTAGAGCCACAGAACGTTATGTATGTGTGTTCTGTACTGCAATATATAACGAGAGTCAAATGAAAACCCAACACTCGCCATAACGACACCATGGAATGGTTACATTCAAAAGTAATCATCACACGCGTCAGGACATTTATCCCACTGGGAGACACGATCAATTTACGTTTCGTAGAACGCGGTCGGCCGCTGACGGTCCACAACCGCACTCACTCGTGCACTTCCTCGTTCGACTGAAACCGACATACATTCCTGTCTTTCATCAGGTCGCCAATGATGTGAAAACCACACGGTGAAAAATCCGAGCTGTACGGACGATGTTCCAGCGCTGAAGCGTAGCCTTCGTACGATTGGCAGTGTGCAGGCACACGTTATCTTGCAACAGGATGCTTCTGTACGACAGCAATCCTAGGCGTTTTGGCTTCGTGGCGTGTGACAGTTTCTTCAAAGTGTCTTCATAGCGCTGCGCATTGATTGTGGTTCCACGCTCGAGGATATCGTCGAGGAGAGGGTCTCTGCAGTCGAAGGACAAGGTCATCATGGCTGGCTCTGAGCACTATGAGACTTAACATCTGAGGTCATGGGTCCCCTAGAACTTAGAACTACTTAAGCCTAACTAACCTAAGGACATCACACACATCCATGCCCGAGGCAGGATTCAAACCTGCGACCGTAGCGGTCGCGCGGTTCCAGACTGAAGCGCCTAGAACCGCTCGGCCTCTTCGACCGGCCCAAGGTCATCATGTCCTTACCGAAACTTGTGTGGATAGTTTTGGATTTCTTTGGCAGGGGAGATGTGGGATGTTTCCGCTGTTGGCTTTGCCGTTTGTCCCTGGGCGGTGGTGTTATGCTGTGGTTGTGTTTCTCATGGGGGAGGGAGGCTTTGCACCCCTTGTTGTTTTGCGTGGCACTGTCACAGCACAGGCCTTCGTTGATGTTTTAAGCACCTTCTTGCTTCCAACAATTGAAGAGCAATTCGGGGTTACATGACAATACCATCCATGTAATGGACTGGCCTGCACAGAGTCCTGACCTGAATCCTATAGAACACCTTTGGGATGTTTTGGAACGCCGATTTCGCGGCAGGCCTCACCGACCGACATCGATACCTCTCCTCAGTGCAGCACTCCGTGAAGAATGGGCTACCATTCAACAAGAAACCTTCCAGCACCTTACTGAACGTATGCCTGCGAGAGTGGAAGCCGTCATCATGGCTAAGGGTGGGCCAACACCATACTGAATTCCAGCATTACCGAGGAAGAGCGCCACGAACTTTTAAGTCATTTCAGCCAGGTGTCAAGATACTTTTGATCACATAGTGTATTATAGCCAAAAATCGTACTATCTCTGCAGTTTGCAAGGTGAGGTCCCCAGCGATGGGATAGTCTTTTTGAAATCGTCTATATTGTGACGTAGGTTAATATCCCAACTATCACACCCTGCAGCCATTCACAGTGGTAGGCCCTTGCTTGCGAATTATTGACGAAAAAAATTTCGGAATATTGCGTGATGCTCAATAGCATTAACATATTTGTATCATATTGACTGGTGTAATGGATATGATGAGGCCTTGACATGCAGAACGTTATGGATTTGAAGCCTATCAGGTACTTTAAATTTTTTTTTTATTTTTAAGTTTTTATCGAAATGACGTATATAATTATTTTTCTCCCATTAATTGATTTAAATGTATTTTTTATTTCTATTCCTTTGTCATAGCATTTTAATCATCGTATCTACTTCTTCATTTGCTTTCATTTTTCGTCCTATCATTTCTTTCCTGCTTGAAATCTTTGTTCACGTGATTTTAATTAATTTTATATATTAATTTCGATTTGATTTCTTTAGTTTTATCGTCCTATATTTTCGTACAAGTTACTGCATTCATTAGTTATATTCCTCATTTTTCTTGATTTTCGTTTTACATATAAACCCTTCTTTCGTTTAAATCTTCATCTGCATATTTTGCCTATAGTGCAATAGGAATTTACGTTATGTTTTAAATGTTTTAACAACGATTGCCATCCAAAAAATTCACATTTCGTGACGAAAAATACATTTTTTACACTGTTGCACAATCAATATAAACAGATTATTTCGTCTTTTGTATTTCAACCGATAGATTGGCATTTTCAAATATTTAAATATTGTAATAGATAAATATGATTAAACTCACATTCACAAAAATTCCGAGCGGAAAAAGAATGATATAAAGAAAAAATGAGAGGAAATGAAAAAAAATCATACAATGATTGAAATATCACAAAGGAACAGAAATAAAAATTGCATTTAAGTCACTTAATTGAATAACAATAATGTGCGTATGGCATTGGTGGCCGGGAGACCCCTCCGGGGGAGGTTCGGTCGCCGCTCCACAAGTTCTTTAACGCCACTACGGCGACTTGCGAGTGAATGAGGAGGAAATGATGATGAAAGACAGACAACACCCAGTCAATAACAATAATGATCGAAGTCATTTTGACAAAGATTTAAAAATAAAAATGTAAGGCATCTAAGAAGATTTGAGCGCACAATCTTCAGTATGTGAAGGTCTTCCCTTAGCCATTACAATATGCAAACAGTTTACAAAAGTCTTCTGTTTTATTGCTATTGAGCAGCAAGTAAAATTCCGATTTTGTGTTTCATCTATTACTCGCAAACGATGACCCACCCTGGTGACTGGTTGCAGAGTGTGATACGTGGGATCTTAACCTACATCACCATACAGATGGTTTCAAAAAGTCGATCCCACCGCTGGGGCCCGTCTCCTCGTTAGTGTTCAAAACAATTTACCAATGTAAAAATGCAAAAACGTCTTGAAGTAGTCAGAGGCTCTCTTAAGCATTGTTTTCTCTCTACCTCCAAATCATAATTATCAGTTAGGCCATGATTCCAGGCTCTACTTACATGAAAGGAGAACTTCGTACAGCTAAACCGGCTGCTCGATTCTACTTAAGGGGGGTAGGACGTCAAACGGGTCGACTTGGAGCAGGAGAGGCATCACAGGACATTTTAATTTCCACTGTCTATACTTTTACAAATAAATTCATAAAACTTTGTCAGCATCACCAGGAAGGATTCAGGATTCACACTCATTGCAGTGGAAGATCGAAAACATAACAAAATAAATTTTTCTTACGTGTGAAATTTCATCACTCTTTCACTTACTAATGGCTGCATTTGTTGTTATAGGTACATTTTTCTTCATAAGTTAAGAGAGATTCTTCGATGAATTTTGCACAGCATACAAACCATACTTACAGGTGTATGAAACTCTAGAATTTATTTAATTTATGAGCAAACGAATGAGTTGTTATATTTTAAACTTCATGTTTAGAAA
This sequence comes from Schistocerca serialis cubense, assembly GCF_023864345.2. Classification (NCBI taxonomy): domain Eukaryota; kingdom Metazoa; phylum Arthropoda; class Insecta; order Orthoptera; family Acrididae; genus Schistocerca; species Schistocerca serialis. Next base: position 312,717,149 of record NC_064640.1, read on the forward strand.
AAACACAAATTTTCTAGTTAATTACCTCAATTTTTACCACAGTTTTTAATAGATTTGTAAAATTCTAGAGTTTCATTCACCTTTCAGTATGGTTTGTATGCTGTGCAAAATTCATTGAAGAATCTCTCTTACTTATGAAGAAAAGTGTACCTATAGCAACAAATGCTGCCTATAGTAAGTGAAAAAATGATGAAATTTCACATGTAAAAAAAAATATTTTGTTATGTTTTCGAACTTCCACTGCTGTGAGTGTAAATTCTGAATCCTTCCTGGTCATGCTGACAAAGTTTTATGAATTTATTTGTAAAAGTATAGACAGTGGAAATTAAAATGTCCTGTGATGCCTCTCCTGCTCCAAGTCGGCCCGTTTGACGTCCTACCCCCCTTAATCGCAACGAACAGGGTTGCTCGGTTATTCATTGTCCTCCCGCAAAGTCTTCTTAGGTTCCTAGTACTTAGAAGACTGCTTAGACGTCTCGGAATTTAGGGAATAGTGGAAGTAAAAAGGAAGCACGTACCGTCGAGCAGCATCTTGGTGGCGATGGCGGTGGGGATGCCGACAGCGCGAGACATGGCGGAGTGCCCCGCCGGCGTGCCGTACAGCACCATGTTGATACCACGCTTCTCGCGCCGCCCGTCCGGCCACAGGATGCCCACATCGTGCCGCAGGATCACCAGGTCGCGCTCCGTGCGTTCTGACACAAAAAAAACCTCTGCCTAATTCACCTCCTCTGAAGCGTAAGCTGCACCTTGTCCTGAAATTTTTTATACTAGGTAGGTGCAAAAGTTCGTAGCGTTTTTCTTTTGCGTGCTGGTATTATGCGGACAGTATATCCTGGCAGTCGGCCGCGATTGTAAACAAACGAGAATTTAGACTGCCCGAAGGAAGGGAAGCGGTGTGGGGACAAGAGCCCCGCCTCCATCTGGAAGGGCTGCCACCCTGCGTCTGCGTTCTGTGCTTCCACGAAAGCAAAACTGACATAACATTCATGGAAATGAAATTAGCGTTTGGCGTCATTGGCCGGGAGGCCCCCGACGGGGCAGGTCCTGCCCCCTTGGTGCAGGTCTTATTACATTCGACGCCACATTGGGCGACCTGCACGCCCGATGGGGAGAAAATGATGATGAAGACAACACAACACCCAGTCCCTGAGCGGAGAAAATCCCCGACCCAGCCGGGAATCGAACCCGGGCCCGAAGGACGGCAATCCGTCACGCTGACCACTTTTTCATCGTTGCATTTGGTCTGGGCGGACGTCACATGACATCCGTGAAAGTTGATCTCTGATTCCTTTACTCAGTTTTTTAATTACAGAGGGCCACCGCCTCTCTGACCGAACACGCTGAGCCACCGTGCCGGCGTCCACTCAGCTATCGGGGCGGACACATAACATTCATAAGGATCGCTGATTCCTTTTGTGGTGGTGGGAGTTGCATTCCAATCCCGTCATGCACTCATTCAAAAATAAGAAAAAGGAAACAAGGAATCCACAGCTCAAAGCAATCTGGAGCACACAAAGCATTTGGTAGTGGTTACAGCGCAATTGTTTGCTGCGGTTGGCAGTGGTAGTTCAGACCAGAGCTCTACCAGTATCTTACGCAACCATAATTAAAAACACTCCCAGCCTAAAACTGCCACTATTTAATGTCCCCATAATATTTCGGTTGCTATTGGTTTATTTACCAATTGTCATTTTTTATTTCTATCTCACTGTTGCTATTTGAGTTTACAAATTGTCGTTTTGTCATTTGGAGATAGTGAGCGGAACTGTGGATGCTATAAAATGGAGTTCCAAGTGGAGAAATCAGAACATTTCCGACATATTCTTCCGTTTGAGTTCAACAGAGGCATGGCAGGAGCGATGGCAGCCATAAACATTTGTGCCGTGTATGGGAATAATGCCGCTGGACAGAGCGCTTTCTAAGGAGGATCGTTTCGATATTAGTGACTCACCACGTTCGCGAAGATCTTCGAAGTTTAATGAAGATGGCTTAATGCATTAATCTACAATGACCCACGTCAGTGAACTACAGAACTGGCGAATGTGATGAAATGTGATCATTCCAGCATCGTGCAACACATGCATGCAATGATGACGGTTCAGAAATCAAGTGTATGGGTACTGCATTCTCTAAGCCAAAATCACAAAAATCGGCGGATGGCCATACGTGCATCTCTGCTTGCTCGTCATCAATTGCCTTGTGAACTATCCTGAATCGTTACTGATGACGAGAAATGTTGACTCTGTAGTCTTTATGCTAACGTACGGAAACGAAAGAAATAGTTGAGCCCAAACAAAGCAATAACTCCCCCTATAAAGACCTGCAAGCGTCCACAAAAGATAATGTTATGGATTTGGTGGAACTGCGACGGTGTGATATACTACGAATTGCTTCTCCAAGCATCACTGCTGACATTTATTGTCAACAACTGAGACGTCTTGCAGACGCAATCCAAGAACAACGACCAGGAAGACTGCGTGAAATGATGCTACTCCATGATAGCGCCCATCTGCATTCTGCTAGACTTTCTTGTGCTGTCAGATGTTCACCGTTGTCGCTCTCTATCAAAGAACCTTCAAGGAACTTCCTTTCCGGATGAAGATGCGGTCCATACATGGCTCCACGAGTTCTTCGCCTCAAATCCACGTAATTTTTACATTTGCGGGATCGAAAAGTTACCCCAGCTTTGGCAGACTGTTGTAAACAGTGAAGGGGAATATATTATTGATGACTAAAGTCCCTGTTACGAGCATCTGTTGTATTTATTAAACCTATAGGAAAACGCTACGAACTTACGTACCAGCCCAATAATTATAATCAAGAAAATTATGACTCTAAAAATGTTTTGTGGTAACAGATATTTACAAATAAAAAATTAAATAGTCAGACGTGTGTTATCAATCACAGAGCGGGTTGCTCTGAATGGCAAGAGACACTGCCAAATACTTTGGTTTTAAAAACCTTAGCTAATAGTGCCCTGGGGAATGTAATTAAGAGTTAAATCAATAGGGTATCTAATTCTAGTTTATTAAGTTCGCCATAAAATTTAAATTACACCTAATAAATTCATAATTTAACTCCAAAATTGTAAATAACTGTATTTACTAATAATATTCACTATTATCAATCGTATAACTGCGGCTGCTGGCTGGTGATGTGACAACCGACTGGTTTTAATAACCGAGTGTCCAGCAGATTGCTTTTTTGTTTTAAAGTTCAGTTGGCTTATTTTTCTGTCGAATGAAACAACCGAATGAAACTAACCTCTGCAGCAATGTCAGCTGTATGGAAGTTTTGATTCACTCTCTCGGGTTTTAGTGATTTCATTTACAAACTTTTTCAGCCTTTTTTAGAGACAAATAACGTATCTCGCTTCCAGAATGCGTGAATAAAAATTATAAATTTAAAATGAAGTATTTTCAAAATTCATATATTTATTTAGTTAAATACGAATTTTTCGTACTTTGGCACTAAATGTGGGTTTCTGTTACTTTTTAATGGTTAATAGCTGGTGGTATATTACAAATTTGTGTTGTCAGTAATTGATGTTCATGCAAAAACATTCTTATATCATTAGCGAAGAAACATTCGTCTTTGATATGAAACTAATATCATTGAACAGCATTTCATGACACAAAGAGAAATTAGAAGTTGCTTTTATAATGTGTTTTTCAAGTGCTTATTTTTGTTTAAAATCTGGCTAACTGCTGATCACAGTTAGTGAAAGCTCACTTAAATGTTCATCCACTGCCTTTTCAACCATTCGGTAAGACTAGGCGCCCGCCCGGCGCAGCAAAATTTTAGGGGCGGCAAAGGCCGGTAAAAATTAATTTCAAAACAAAATACGAAAAACTGCAAATGAGGAGAAAAAAATGGAAAAAAGGAAAAATCAAAACACTGAATTGTTTTTAAAAGCATAAAGAACAGTTACTTAGTAAGTCTTTACATACTTTCACGAAAGTGGATGCTGAAAAAGATGAAATTTATTCCTCATTCTAAAAATATTTCAGTTAAAACAGAAACGAAATATCACCAGGATTATCCAAATGACCTACTCTGATGCGTTGGCATCTCTACCATCAGTATAGCATAATTCCTAATTTCAAGGGAAAATTCATTCGCACCATAAAATAGATCCACACCTTTATTAGCCCATTTTCTTGCATTTAAATAAAATAAATAATTGACGCCGAATTTGTTTGTGCTGGTATATTCAACTGAGTTTTAGTTTAAAATGTCGGCACATTCTTCGTATTTCAATTATTTTGAGAAATTTAAAAAACTGAGGACAAAAAATAAGAAATTGAGCACATTTGTTGTCCTCAGTTAATTTTATGGGAACTAAGGACAAAGCATGAAAACTAAGGACTGTCCCCGGAAAATGAGAACGTTGGGCCACCTTAGTGTAATGATTAAAAGTATAATAGGAGATTTGTATTGTGATGTTGTTGGTGTGTGGTGTGGAAGTTGGGGGAGAGAGGATATGGGGGACCTCAATGGTAGAAAGAAAAGAGGGGGCATCTGTTATAACTTCAAGTTGAACAAATATATTTCAAAGAAGACGCAATACATGAAAGTCACAGATCAAGTAAACAGGGTAAGACGCGTGTACACTTTAACAGTCAATTCATAACTGAGTCCAAGTCTAGCGGCCGCTGGCTGGCTGGCCGCTTAGGTGGCGCGGCTGCTGCATGGCTGGCAGACAGCGCCTCATGTAGAGGACGCGCGTAACTGCGCGGCGGCACTTTGAAAGATCGGCGAGTCACAACAGTATCATTTTAAATTCTAGCCTAGCGCGTCAAAACACCTAGCAATGGCTCTGAGTTCATCAGTAAGTTTAGATCAGTATTTAAGTTTATTGTATTTGAACATTGGGTCTGTTACACACAATCCTCCCCAAAATTGAAGTCAGTATCTTGACACACTCTTTTGTTACTGAGTAATTTCCTTCTGAATATTTGAATCAAAATTCAATAGTCGAAAAACCACGTCCTTTCAGTCTTCCTTCTCTTGCAGTTCCAACAGCTTTAATTCTGCATCTGATAAATCCTTTATAACCAGCAGTGAAACGTCACTTCTGTTTCCGCAATACTGAGAGCAAACGGATTTTCCAGGAATGAAAATCAAAGTTTAAATGTTTTCAGATGAGTAAACCTATCACTTATTTTTTCAGCAAGGTCAGACATTTCACATAAATAATTTACCTTTTTCATCTGAACTTCGGAACGAGTATCAGTAATTTTAGCCACATATATGATTTAACGAATATTTCAACCTCAAAGTCCTTCCGAAACAGTCTTCATTTGTTACGAAACTTAAACACACACTGTGCATGTACAGCATAGTAAGTTGACAAGACCCTCTCTATACTGACAAGGGGAGGCCTCCAATTGTGAAATTCAGATTCGATTCATACTGCGCATAATAAAAGCCCATGGCCAGAGGTGTAATGTGGCAAAGCACCAAGATGCACTTCTCAGCCGTTGTCGAGAAAATCGAGTTAAAAGAAACCGTTGCGGTGAAATACTCTCTACGATTAACAAATTTGTACAGTGTCGTGGCGCAGCGGTAAGCGCTCGGGTTCGTAATCCGAAGGTCGCCGGATCGAATCTCGCGCCATGCAACTTTTTTTTTGGTATTTGTTTTTTGTAATTCAAATGTGTATATATATATATATATCTCACAAATGTTATTAATTGTCTTCATAATGTTAACCACGTATAGTTAACGGAAGACGTAGAAACGATATTCCGAAACGAATACGTATAGCGTAAGTCAAACGTTCGAATTAGAATAGAGACCCCACGAACACAAATTTGCTATGGCAGGTATGAAATATAAACTCCGTTACTCGCTCGTTACACTTGGAGGACAGATGTTGAATGGGCCGAAACGAGCCGCCGCATAACAGCGTAGTTGCCTGCTAACTTCGAAAGAAGGTAGATGCGGTCCCCAGCGCAACTTGTAACATCGTCGAAAATCAGTGGGGACGGGAGAGCTTTGGTACACCCTGTTAAAAAAAAAAGCGGAAAAATGGAGGCGGTACAAGTGGAGAGCGATTCGCCTTCACCAACATGCATAAGCAATTCATTAATATATATATATATATATATATATATATATATATATATATATATATATATATATTTGAATTACAAAAAACAAATACAAAAAGAAATTGCATGGTGCGAGATTCGATCCGGCGACCTTTGGATTACGAAGCCGAGCGCTTACCGCTGCACCACGACGCTGTAGAATATTGCTAATCGTAGAGAGTATTTCACCGCAACGGTTTCTTTTAACTGTCGATTTTCTTGACAACGGCTGAGAAGTGCATCTTGGTGCTTTGCCACATTACACCTCTGGCCATGAACTTTTATTATGCGCAGTATGAATCGAATCTGAATTTCACAATTGGCGGCCTCCCCTTGTGAGACAAGAAACTCCTGCAGTTCGCGAGCCACATTGTGACGACTACAGCGCTATATTTTTCTAATTATCGGATCTTAGTCAACGTGTATGTAAAAATAAAACCACAAAATACTTAGTCATTTCAGTTTTGATTTCAGAAGGGCCTCTCCATTTTTCAAATCATGAGCCAGATCACAGAAAATTTAAATAATTAGAAATGCCAACTGTTTTTTCTGTGACTATTCAAAGGCATTTCATTGTGCTACAGAAACCATACATCATGGCATCAGTGATCTGGCTGGTTTTCACTCTATATGACTACTAAAGCACATATTACGAGACCTAAAGAGTGTACCCAACGAAACAATCAGTTTTACTGACTTCATGTTCTGTAGCTCGTAGTAACATCATTGTAATTAGTGCGTAATTATTTATAGGCTTTGTATTTGTTTTTGGAAATTTTTGCTGTTATTTCTCAGCAGTATTTGAAAAAATACCCATTAACATAGTTTGCGAGGTGGTGTAGATCATTTGTTACTGTACGCCTACATTTGCAACTACATGAATACTCTGGAAACCACATTTAAGTGCCTGGCAGAGGGTTCACTGAACCACCTTCACAATTCTCTATTATTCCAATCGCGTATAGCGTGCGGAAAGAACGAACACCTATATCTTTCCGTGCGAGCTCTGATTTCCCTATTTTATCGTGATCATTCCTCCCTATGTAGGTCGGTGTCAAAAAAATATTTTCGCATTCGGAGGAGAAAGTTGGTAGTTGGAATTTCGTGAGAAGATTCCATCGCAACGAAAAACGCGTTTCCTTTAGTGATGTTCAGCCCAAGCCCTGTATCATTTCAGTGACACTCTCTCATATTTCGCGATAATACAAAACGTGCTGCCCTTCTTTGAAGTTTTTCGATGTACTCCATCAGTCCGATCTGGTAAGGATCCCACACCACGCAGCAGTATTCTAAAACAGGACGGACAAGGGTAGTGTAGGCAGTCTCCTTAGCAGATCTGTTCCATTTCCTAAGTGTCCTACCAATAAAACGCAGTCTTTGGTTAGCCTTCCCCACAACATTTTTTGTGTGTTACTTCCAATTTAAGTTGTTCGTAATTGTAATTCCTAGGTATTTATTTGAATTTGCGGTCTTTAGATTTGACTGATTTATCGTGTCACCGAAGTTGAACAAATTCCTTTTAGCTCTCATGTGGATGACCTCACACTTTTCGAATGGTTCAAATGGCTCTAAGCACTAGGGGACTTAACACTCGAGGTCATCAGGCCCCTAGACTTAGAACTACTAAAACCTAACTTACCTAAGGACATCACATATATCCATGCCCGAGGCAGGATTCGAAACTGCGACCGTAGTAGCCGCGTGGTTCCGGGCTGAAGCGCCTAGAACCACTCGACCACAGCGGCCGACCACACTTTTCGTTATTTAGGGTCAACTGCCAATTTTTGCACTATTCAGAAATCTTTTCTAAATCATTATGCAATTTGTTTTGATCTACTGATGACTTTTATTAGTCTATAAATCGTTTATATAGAACACCAAAGGACCTATAACACTACCTTGGGGAACACCAAAAATCACTTCTGTTTTACTCGATGACTTCCCGTCAGTTACTACGAACTGTGACCTCTCTGACAGGAAATCACAAATCCAGTCACATAACTGAGCCGATATTCCATAAGCATGCAATTTCACTACAAGCCGCTTGCGTGGTACAGTGTCAAAAGCCTTCCGGAAATGCAGAAATACGGAATCAATCAGAAATCCCTTGTCAATAGCACTCAACACATCTTGCGAGTAAAGAGCTAGTTGTGTTTCACAAGAACGATGTTTTCTATATCCATGTTGACTGTGTGTCAATAGACCGTTTTCTTCGAGGTAATTCATAATGTTCGAACACAATATATGTTTAAAAATCCTGCTGCATATCGGCGTTATCGGTATTGGCCTGTGAGTAAGTGGCTTACTCCTACTACCTTTCTTAAATATTGGGGTGACCTGTGCAATTTTCCAGTCTTTGGGTACGGATCTTTTGTCGAGCGAACGGTTGTATACGATTGTTAAGTATGGAGCTAATGCATCAGTATACTCTGAAAGGAACCTAACTAGTAAACAGTCTGGACCAGAAGACTTGCTTTTATTAAGTGATTTAAGTTGTTTCACTAGTCCGAGGATATTTACTTCTATGTTACTCATGTTGACAGCTATTCTTGATTCGAATTCTGGAATATTTACGTCGTCTTCTTTTGTGAAGGCATTTCGGAAAGCTGTGTTTAATAACTCTGCTTTGGCAGCACTGTCTTCGATAGTATCTATATTGCAATCTCGCAGAGAGGGCATTGATTGTTTCTTGCAGCTAACGTACTTCACATACGACCAGACGCTCTTTGGATTTTCTGCCAGGTTTCGAGACAAAGTTTCGTTGTGGAAACTGTTATAAGCATCTCGCATTGAAATCCGCGCTAAATTTCGAGCTTCTCTAAAAGATCGCCAATCTTGGGGATTTTGCGTCTGTTTAAATTAGGCATGTTTGTTTCGTTGTTTGTGCAACAGTGTTCTGACCAGTTTTGTGTACCAAGGAGGATCAGCTCCGTCGTTTGTTAATTTATTTGGTATAAATCTCTCAATTGCTTACGACACTATTTCTTTGAATTCAAGCCACATCTGGTCTACACTTATATTATTAATTTGGGAGTGGAGATTGTCTCTCAGGACGGCGTCAAGTGAATTTTTATCCGCTTTTTGAAAAGGTATACTTTTCGTTTATTTTTGGAGGATTTGGCGGTTACAATATACAGTCTCGCTACGACAACCCCGTTTTCACTAATTCCTGTATCCATTTTGATGCTCGTTATTAACTCAAGATTATTTGTTGCGAAGAGGTCAAGAGTGTTTTCACAACCGTTTACTATTCGTGTTGGCTCATGAACTAAATGCGAGAGATAATTTTCGGAGAATGCGTTTAGCATAATTTCGGATGATGTGTTATGCTTACCTCCGGAATTAAACATGTATTTTCGCCAACATATCGAGGGTAAATTAAACTCACCACCAACTATAATCGTTTGAGATGGGTACGTGTTTTAAATCAAACTCAAGTGTTCTTTGACCCTGTCAGCAACTGTATCATCTGATTTAGGAGGTCGGTAAAAGGACCCAGTTATTATTTTATTCCGGTAGCCAACAATGAACTCTGCCCATACTCACTCACAGGAACTATCTACTTCAATTTCGCGTCAAGATAAACTACAGCAACAAACACGCCCACGCCTTTCGGAACACCGTTAGGTGCTTCGCAAAAATTTCGGCTGAGTTTACCTCCGGCCTTAGCCAGCTTTCAGTGCCTATAACGGTTTGAGCATCAGTGCTTTCTATTAGCACTAGGAGCTCTGGTACTTTCCCAACACAGCTACGACAATTTACAACTGTTATACCGATGCTTCCTGTATCTAAGTTCTTCCTCTCTTCGGCCTGCACACTATGTGGATGAAGCCCTTTTTGTGTTTTCCCGAGACCATGTAACGCCGGAAATGCATATCCTCCTATTTCCATCTATTGTACTATTACTTTTTTTCCTTGTTTTGTTACCTCAAGATATGACATTTCTGTCTCTTTATATATTGTAATTGTTTTACTGTTTGTATATATATATTTATGCACTCATGTCGATGTATAATTGGTTTGTTTCGTAAATATTATTTGTATTTTTACGCTGGGTCTTGCCTAGGGAAAACTGCTATCGAACGATTACATCGATGGGTCGTGTGAAGAATCAAAGTGTGTAGGATCTTTGGTAGTGTTAACTCTGCCGCGTGGAGCGCGGGCAGAGCTGGGGGTGTCTGGTTGGAGTAGCGAGTGGAGCAGGTGTGTTGTGTGACGCTCCCGCGAGTTGCCGCGCTTTCGGGGTTTGGCAGCATGTAATTGCGCTCGACTCGCGATGATAATTTCTGACATGGTGTCGCGCACGGGAAGCATTAGCTGGCGCACATCAAGAGCCCGTTTAGCCTGGTGACCGTGTCGAGAAGAAGGCGCGCCAACATCCAGCTTCTGCAACAGCGACGGCCGACAATGAGTGACTGTCGCCACCTCCTCGATCGACGGCTTCAAACCTTCAATCAACCAACAAGGAAGACTAAAAGCACGTAAAGTTTCAGAACTGTATGGCAGACCTCAGCTTTTCAAATTGTTCCATTTGCCTCGCAAAATTACAGCAACTTAGCATGAACCTTTGTTGCTCATTGTCCCAATTGCATTGCCAAGCAGGGTCCCTTCCTTTTCCGAAATGAGCCCGAGGGTCGTTGAAATTCAAACGCCAGCATCATTCGATTTCACTGCTTTAATTTCAAAGTTCAGCTGGCCACAATATTTAGATTGCGCAAGCACAAATTAAGAGTGCGAGTTTTGTTACCGTATTTTAGTTACCTGTGACTGCAGCTCAGCTTGGTACGTACTAAATTTTACTATTGTTAATTGTTCAGAAACATTTAATTCAAGTTCAAAGTTAATTCTCTTATTTCTAAATTGCGTAGATTCAAGTAGCTTTTGAAATGATTGTTGAGGTAGTCCAAGACTAACCTTATTTTACTGAATGTCGATGTGCTTCAGAAAGAAAGCTCACTATTAACTTCAGTCACTAAATTAACTTTCGATTTTCCAGTTTTATTAATTCTTTTGCTAAATTAAGTCAGAGTGTAGCGAAATTTATTACTTCTGACAAACTTTCAGTTTTCACACTACACGTGTCAACCTTCAGTTGCCACGCTTCTAGTGCTAATTATATGTGTAATTACCTTTCTTTTTCAGTTACTATAGTAATTGTCCTTAGGACTGGCGACCGTAATTTCCCCCAAATCTCAAATATCTAATTACCGCTAGTTAATTGTTAACGTAACGGCCGCACATTTACTTTCTTCATTAACTTTACCCCTTTTCAAGATTAATTTCCACCAGTTTCATTTGCATTTTTCCTTTCATTGAGATGTAACCCTTTCCTCCCTCTTTACCGACAGATTAACTTCGGTGACGATTGCTTTTCCCAAATTTCCATTAGGTACACGCGGTTTAATTTTTCACTGTCATTAAGGGCGATAAGTGAGGGGGAGGTTACACGTGGCGAACTGGTGACAGGACAATCTTCGGATTTGAGGTTGTTCTGGACACGAATTTTGTATGTTGCAAATCTCGTAACGAAGTACTGGTTACGTACAGGCCGTTACGTCAGCGAGAATAAGTAATGGGAGGAATCCTAATTAGATTTGAGATTTGGCATTTATATTGAAAATTATTAAAATGAGTGAAGGCAACAATTACCAAAATTTGGTAGACTTGGATACGGAACAATCGGTCGAACAGTGGGAAACGCGCACCGCGGTACCCATTGTTCAGGGGCAGGCGGCGAACATGAAAGACGCGACCGCCGAAACGCAACAAAGAGCAGAAATGGAATTCCAAACTTTAGAAAATTTTTCGGAATCAGAAGTGAAAATCAAATCTGAATCCCTTGATGACGAATACGGGGGGAAAATTAAAGAGGAAGCCGCTGCGGAAGTAAAACCGGTAGTTTCCGGGAATTTAACTGATTTATTGAATGTTTTGATTAACGAAATCAAGAGTCAATCGGCCAAGCAAGAAGATCAGGCTGCCAAGCAAGAAGCTCAGTCTGAAAAATTTGGACGGATGCTAGACAATCAGAACAAAGCTATTAACGTTGTTATCAACAATGTTGGAGTTGTTAACACAAAAGTTGATAAAATCAAAGAAGATATTGTTGTAATTAATACCGAAATCGGTAATCTTAAACAGGAAATGATAGGCGTTCAGGCGGAAATTGCGAGCATAAATACTCGTTTTAATTCTGAAATTAGCAGAATCGAGAAAAGTGTAGGAGAATCAGTTGCTCCGATCATCGAGAATAAGGTGACGGAACAAATTCAATTAGTGAAAAAAGAGGATCAAAAGAGGGTGGAAACTTTAAAGGCTTTAGTATCCGAAGTAGATACCAAAGTGACGAAGCAGGCTAATACCTGCGAAGAGAAAAAAAGGGAAGTAGAAACGCTTGCGACAACCACTTGCCAAGTAATTACGAGAGTGTCGGAATTAGAAAAGAAACTTGACGAAAAACAGAGCTATGTGCCAATCTATGCACATAGTTCGGAATTGTTGACGAAAGAGGAGCGGTTCGACCCCTTGAAAAAAGGCGGTATACACGCGACGGATTTCATTAAGAATTGTGAAAGAGTTTTACCCAGATCATGGACTGATGAGAGAAAAATTAATGCGATTATTGATGTGTTGGCTGGTGATGCCATGCGTTGGGGCTTAAACCTCAACATTACGAACCTGACTTTTGACGAATTTAAAAATTTGTTTCTGGCTGAATACTGGTCAGAGCAAAAACAGCAAAGTGTCTGGCGCGAATTTGTCGTATCGAGGCCTTTCGATGCGAATTCGCGCGGTTCGATGAAGGAGTTTTGTGAGGGCTGGATCCGCAAGTTGGAATATTTGCGTGACCGCCGCTCGGAATCCGAAATAGTCTGGGAACTCTACAAGAAGCTTCCAGATGATACAAAACGATACGTAGGAAGCAATTACAGGACAATCAATGATTTCCTGGAAAGAGTGGAGGACGAGGACAATTGGCGCAATAATCGCGACAGTGGCAGAGGCCGTGGTAACAACAACGGGTACCACAGCAACCACAACAACGATAACCACGGGAATAATGCATACCGCAACCATGGCAGCAATAACAATAATGGTTCGGACCGTAATAACAATCGGTACAATGCAAATAATAACAGGAATGACGGAAACCAGTATCATACTAACGTGATACGGGCTTCACAGAATAGTAATAACGCCAGAGGGTGTGATCAGCCGCCTCAGCAGCATCCGGGGAGCGTATCTGCTGGGACGAGACAGGGAAACCATTAGCCGCGCCGGTGAGGGGCCGACCAGGCGTGGAGAAATTTTGGCGGCCCAATAACAGGAGAAAACCCAGGTGTCGTCGTTATGAAAATTCCGTGTGGAATAATCAACGGCGGGAGAGTGTGCCAGTGTTAGGAGAAAGGAGTGCGCCCACAAGTAGTAGATCAACTGTATACACGGCAGTAGAAAATACATTCACTGTCAGTGAGAACAATTTAAGTAGTGTTCCGGAAATGGATTATAAAGGGGCAGCTGTAATACCCACAGCGGAACTGGAGATTGAGTTTAAGAATGATTCGCAATTGTTGAGAGAAGATCAGATGTCGGATAACACGTCCGTCATTGAGCGAGGGGATGCAGAGAGGGATGAGGTCTGGTTAAGGCAGTTCGGTCGCTTATACGACGAACTAAGAGATTATAGGGGCCTGTACGGGAGAAGCATTTATGGAGAGCGCGGGCAGAATTTGCCGCGTCTCGTCCCACAGGAAGATAGTATTTGTGAAGTGATTGAAAGTTCTGGCCCTAACCGGCAGACTTTACCAGAAATAGTTGATGTTAATGGGGAGCACGAGCAAGATTCGTCGTGTTTCGTCCCGCAGGAGTTAGATGTTGAAGGAGTAACGGAAAGTTCTGGCCCTAACCGGCAGACTTTACCGAAAGTTATAGTGGTAGAAGTAGCCGACCCATCCGACGCAAACCTCCAGTTTAAACATTGCGAGAGTATTAAGGGGAAAGATTACGAAAATTTTAGTGATAGCCGGACACAATTGGTAGAAAATCACATAGATTTCAGCGTGTATGAGGTTAGAGCTGACGTTATGCGGTCAGACGGTAGCAGTGTGGGTTGCGCAGATCCAGAGGAAGTAATTTCAGATGCGACTGGGCACATTCCTCCAGGTAGATTGGCAGATGAGATCGATCTGACCAAAGAGGAATCAACGAAGGTGACAATTAGTGAATCGATAGCAAAGCAACACTCACTAGTTGACGAGTTACAGGAAAAGGTTTCGGTATTGGAGGCGAAGCTACAGACTAAGCCTCAGGACAGACGTGTTGAAATTAAAACTGTATGTGAACAGAGGCTGAAAAAGCCGCCAGATAAACCGGATTTGGGATCAAAGCCGGATGTTTTTTTCTGGAATGACCTGGATATAGACGAGGATTTACTGTGGGAAAATAAAGAAACCGTCGAGGACAAGTGTAGACAGATAGTAGTGTCTGTTAATATGCACGACCTACAACTAAACGTGTTGATTGACACCGGTGCAGAATTGAGTGCTGTATCTGGGAAAAAATTTGAGTTACTGAAAGATAGACCTGGCATCGTAGTTATTCCAGTAACAGGAGTGAAAATTATCGGTGCTACTGGGAAGGCCAGTAAACCGGTCACAAAACAGATTTTTGTCCACTTCGAGATATGTGGGGCAAGATTTGAACAAGAGTTTATCGTCGTGCCAGACTTGACTACGGAAGTAATTATCGGGTTAGATTGGCTATTAAAGTACCGTGCAGTGATTAATTGCGAAAGCAAAACTTTGACATGTACGTCACAAGATAAAACAATAGTAGTTAGTTTTGACGAGGCAGGAGACGGTGTGCATAGGCAATACCAGCCTATACACATTGTTAACTGGCCGGATGCTATTGACGTAGGTATGAATATGAACTACTGTAATGTGAGGAATCTCGGCATTGACAATAGTGTAGAAAGTGAATTGGAAAGTATTGTAGACGGTGTGTCAAACGTAACACACGAACAAAGACGAGGCCTGTATGAAGTAATAATGAAGAATAAGAGTGTGTTTTCAGACAAACCGGGACTTGTGGAAGGATATAAATGCAAGTTGCATGTGATTCCGCACGAACCATTCTTCGTGAGACCGTATGCTATACCGCTGTCCAAAAAGGAAGCAGTGCAACGGGAGATAGATAAGATGATCGAATGGGGAGTGATTGAAAGAAGTACGAGTCCATACAATAACGGTTTGGTCATTGTAGCAAAACGGGATGGTAGTGTGCGCATTGTGATTGACGCACGCACGTTGAATAGGGTCGTTCAACGCGAAACAGACAGACCAGAGAGTATGGAGGAGATTTTGCAACGTTTTCATGACGTTAAGTTCATGACTAGCCTCGATCTGACGGCTAGTTACTGGCAAATAGAACTCGAAGAAGAATCTAGGCCATACACCGCCTTCTTGTTTGCGGGCAGGTGTTATCAGTATAGAGTACTGCCGTTTAGTCTTAATATATCTGTGTCCGTATTCATCAGGGCCCTAGATAAAGTGCTAGGACCGGCTTTGAGTTCAAGATTAACTGTATATGTTGACGACCTATTGTTGGCCAATGCCACTTGGCATGACCATTGTGACCTGTTAAATGAAGTTTTTAGAGCATTGCGCCGTGGCGGAATGACTCTAAAGCTAAAGAAATGCGAATTTGTGAAGCAGGAACTGAAATTTTTAGGGCATGTAATTACCACTGCTGGTATTACGAAAGACCCAGAGAAACTAGAGGCAATAAGGAATTGTCCTCCACCCAAGTCTAGGAAACAGTTAAAAAGTTTTCTGGGGCTCACAGGATTTTACCGTAAATTTGTAAAAGGACAAGTGTTTAATGATGAAAATTTGAATAACCTCTTACGTAAAAATCTTCCGTTTGTGTGGACTGACGGGTGTCAGACCGCTTTCGAGAGATTAAAAGACGAGTTGTTAAGATCTAACATACTATTTCATCCTGATTTATCGCTACCCTTCCATCTGGGAACGGATTCGTCGAATTACGGGGTGGGGGTAGAACTGTTCCAAGAAGTTGGTAAAGGAGAGGATAAGGAACACCGGACGATAGAGTTCGCGAGTCGAACTTTATCAAAAAGTGAGCGAAACTACACGATTTCTGAGAAAGAGTGTCTCGCTATCGTGTGGGGATTCAAGAAGTTCAAGGGTTACCTATGGGACCGTAAGGTGATTGTTCATACGGACCATAAGGCGCTCACTTATCTGAAGGATTGTAAACTACTTCACGAAAGACTGACTAGGTGGTCGCTGTACTTACAGCAATTTAACTACGACATCTGTTACGTAAAAGGGACCGACAATTGCGTAGCGGATGCGCTGTCGCGGTTGCCCGAGTCTAATCAAGGTCTATTGAAAGATGAGGCAGATGGAGTGGTCAAATTGTACTATTTTAAAGAAGTTGAGGGACGTAAATTAATAATGAACATCTGTAAGAATCTACGTCGTCATCAGAACGAGGATGGTTGTTTAAATATGGTGAAAACCCGATATGATGAAAAGAGTCCAGAAGGAGAGAAATTAAGGAAGTATTACAAGATATACGATCATATCTTGTACATACGTAAGGGTGAAGATAGTAATATTTGGCGGGTATGCTGGCCCACCAAATACGTCACGGAAATATTAGACTACTATCATTTGGCGTATGGTCACTGTGGACCAAAGAAATGTACGGAAAAGCTGAGTGAAGTAGTGCATTTTAACAACATGTTAAAACGAGTTACTGACAGAGTGAAAACTTGCGATTTATGTCAGAAGGTGAAGGTTACCAACTGTACGAGTCGTGGTCCTATGCAAAGTATAAGGCCTAACGACACCTTTGAGTTACTGTGCGTGGACTTGTACGGACCTTTGCCCAAGTCATCAGGAAACTTTGCCTACATTTTAGTAGTGCTAGAAGCTTTTTCCAAGTTCATCAAACTGTACCCGATTAGGAAAGCTACAGCCAAAGCGGTCTATAGCAAGCTTGTGAACGATTATTTTGTTCATATTGGTAAGCCCAAGGCGATTCTATCAGACAATGGGGCGCAATTTACTTCTAAGTTGTGGAATGAAGGCATGGAAAGTAATGGGGTCGAGGTGATCCATATTTCTGCTTATTGTCCGGCTGGGAATCCCGCTGAGAGGTATATGCGCGAGCTAGGCCGACTGTGCCGTACCTATTGCCATCACAACCATAGGGCATGGGGCAAATATGTAGCGGTATTTGAGAGAATTATGAACACCTTGAGACATGAATCGACGGGATTTTCTCCAGAGGAAATCCTGTTGGATGAAAGAAGTAAAAGTTTAGTGGCAGAGATAATCAAATTCCCTCCACGGATTGACATTAGTATTGGTGTGAAAAAAGATCGTTTGCGAGAAGTAATGAAGCTTAAAGCCGATGCTCGCATACGTCGTCATGACGCTAAAGCGCGTTTTGCTAAGTTTGGGATCGGAGACTTAGTACTTCTAAAAGCTCATGAGAAATCGAGCGAGATAGACAATGAAATCTCTAAATTTAAGTATGTTTATAATGGACCATATAAAGTCATTGGTATACCTCACACAAATGCTTATTGCTTAGAGTATCCAAGCTCTGGAAAGCTATTAGGTATACGAAACATTGTAGACCTGAAATTGTACCAACCAAGGATTGATTAGTACCACAGATAGGGTAATTTGTACAGTATGTAGATATAGAGTGTAAGATTTAAGGATGTGCCATGTGGCGATGCTTTTGCCTGACCTAGAGGTCATTAAAGAAGTTGTAATTAATAAGTAATTTATGTTGATTAAATGATTTAAGAGTTACTGAATATTAATCAATTTAAAAATCCAAGCTGCTAGTTTAAGTTTTCAGCTGAGTCACAGTAGATTAAGCAATGTAAATATGATTTTGTAACTAGCTGTAAGATTCCATGAATATGTGTTTTACTAGTCATTGCCGATGTACTTAGACGCTGTTTTAAGTTTCAGGCTTGTACATGTGTGATGATGGACAGTGTTGAGTTATCCACTGTGATAGTGTTAATGGACTCCTTGAGATTACTCGGGAGTGAGTTTTTCCGAAAGAATTCAGTGAAACGGACGTTCTGGAAATGGCGTTACACAGGCGAGTGAGATCAAGCGTGCCGCACAGGCGGGCGCAACAATACTGGCGAGGCGGTGCCGCTGTCGGCTCTTGTGCCGCTGTCGGCATTCTTTGTACTTGCGAGTACGGAAGGCAGAATTGTTTTTCTTCCCGGACAGATGATGTGAAAGGATTCTGCTGTCAATACTTATGTTTTTTTCGATCTACTGAATATTATTTTCTTGTTTAGCATTAAGAGGACTCTCATGGCAAGCGTATTAATTACGAAAAGGTTATATAAAATGTGTATTCTATGTAATTAATAATTAATTTGCGTATTTTGATCTACCTGTTTTTATGACCATGTACTCTGATTAATTTTGTAAATAGTATTCCATTTCATGATAGTGTTACGGATTTTGACGATTTTGGAATAGCTAAACCATTTGCTATATCTTCTATGAATTTTAATATGTTGTCAACCTGTTTTATTTTGTGCAAGATGACAGAGTGGAATAAGATTAGGAGTGTCTCCACTCAATTATTATGGTCTAAAAATTGATTTATGATTAATTAGACGAATGCTAAATTTTGTTGATGTTTTGAGCATATGCATTTCCGCTGTTTCTTTTTTGGGACATTTTCTGAGACTGTTTACGTTACACGAACATCCTCAGACAATGTGGGGCACGTGTAACGCCGGAAATGCATATCCTCCTATTTCCATCTATTGTACTATTATTTTTTTTCCTTGTTTTGTTACCTCAAGATATGACATTTCTGTCTCTTTATATATTGTAATTGTTTTACTGTTTGTATATATATATTTATGCACTCATGTCGATGTATAATTGGTTTGTTTCGTAAATATTATTTGTATTTTTACGCTGGGTCTTGCCTAGGGAAAACTGCTATCGAACGATTACATCGATGGGTCGTGTGAAGAATCAAAGTGTGTAGGATCTTTGGTAGTGTTAACTCTGCCGCGTGGAGCGCGGGCAGAGCTGAGAGAGTCTGGCTGGAGTAGCGAGTGGAGCAGGTGTGTTGTGTGACGCTCCCGCGAGTTGCCGCGCTTTCGGGGTTTGGCAGCATGTAATTGCGCTCGACTCGCGAGGATAGTTTCTGACATGGTGTCGCGGACGGGAAGCATTAGCTGGCGCACATCAAGAGCCCGTTTCGCCTGGTGACCTTGTCGAGAAGAAGGCGCGCCAACATCCAGCTTCTGCAACAGCGACGGCCGACAATGAGTGACTGTCGCCACCTCCTCGATCGACGGCTTCAAACCTTCAATCAACCAACAAGGAAGACTAAAAGCACGTAAAGTTTCAGAACTGTATGGCAGACCTCAGCTTTTCAAATTGTTCCATTTGCCTCGCAGAATTACAGCAACTTAGCATGAACCTTTGTTGCTCATTGTCCCAATTGCATTGCCAAGCAGGGTCCCTTCCTTTTCCGAAATGAGCCCGAGGGTCGTTGAAATTCAAACGCCAGCATCATTCGATTTCACTGCTTTAATTTCAAAGTTCAGCTGGCTACAATATTTAGATTGCACAAGCACAAATTAAGAGTGCGAGTTTGGTTACCGTATTTTAGTTACCTGTGACTGCAGCTCAGCTTGGTACGTACTAAATTTTACTATTGTTAATTGTTCAGAATCATTTAATTCAAGTTCAAAGTTAATTCTCTTATTTCTAAATTGCGTAGATTCAAGTAGCTTTTGAAATGATTGTTGAGGTAGTCCAAGACTAACCTTATTTTACTGAATGTCGATGTGCTTCAGAAAGAAAGCTCACTATTAACTTCAGTCACTAAATTAACTTTCGATTTTCCAGTTTTATTAATTCTTTTGCTAAATTAAGTCAGAGTGTAGCGAAATTTATTACTTCTGACAAACTTTCAGTTTTCACACTACACGTGTCAACCTTCAGTTGCCACGCTTCTAGTGCTAATTATATGTGTAATTACCTTTCTCTTTCAGTTACTATAGTAATTGTCCTTAGGACTGGCGACCGTAATTTCCCCCAAATCTCAAATATCTAATTACCGCTAGTTAATTGTTAACGTAACGGCCGCACATTTACTTTCTTCATTAACTTTACCCCTTTTCAAAATTAATTTCCACCAGTTTCATTTGCATTTTTCCTTTCATTTAGATGTAACCCTTTCCTCCCTCTTTACCGACAGATTAACTTCGGTGACGATTGCTTTTCCCAAATTTCCATTAGGTACACGCGGTTTAATTTTTCACTGTCATTAAGGTCGATAAGTGAGGGGGAGGTTACAACCCTCTAACCTAAAAAACCACCCAGTTCACGCCACACAGCCCCTGCTACCCGCGTAGCCACCTCCTGCGTATAGTGGACACCTGATCTACTCAGCGGAACCCGAAACCCAACCACCCTTTGGTGCAAGTCGAGGAATCTGCAGCCTACACGGTTGCAGAACAGTATGATTCAGACCATCCACTCGGCTGTGTACCAGAGATCCGTAATCGGTCCTATCGACAATGCTGCAAATGGTCAGCTCTGCTTTCATCTTACAAGCAAGACTGGTAGCATTTACCACTTCTGTAGCCGCTCGAAACCAGAGAGAATCTCTTCTGATCCAAAGTGACACACATCACTGGTACCGACGTGAGCAACCATCTGCAGTTGGCTGCACCCTGTGCTCTTCATGGCATCTGGGAAGATCCGTTCCACATCTGGAATGACTCCACCTGGTATGCACATGGAGTCCACATTCGTTTTCTTTCCCTTCTTGGCAGCCATGTCGCTAAGGGTCCCCATAAAGGCCTTAACGTTGGAGCTCCCAACTATTAATAATCCCGCTCTATGTAATTGTCCAGATCTTGCAGGCTGAGAGGTTTCCTCTGAAACAGGACAGGTGACAGCATCTGGCTCAGCAACAGTGTCAGCCACAGACAGCACCTTGAACATGTTTGTCAGACAAACCGAGGAGGTTTTATGTGCGGCCGTTTGGGAAGTCTTTCGTCGCCTGCTGCGCCACAGGGCGATCTCCAACTCGACCACAGGTGAAAGTTCAACCTCAGCAGTAACTGGGCTGGCCACCGGTGAGGACCGATCGGAGGACTCGGACGTGCTGGGCGTCCGTTGAATTCCCACGGCCGGCCCACAACAGTGCTGCCCATCCACTGCAGCCTCAAGCTGTGTAACCGAAGCCATCACAGCCTGAAGCTGAGAGCGAAGTGTCAGCAACTCGGCTCGCATCCTCACACAACAATCGCAGTCTCTGTCCATATTAAAGAGTGTGGAAAACTAAACTATGCAGATAAACGGACTATCGGCACGTGCTGCGCAATTCTACTGTAGACCCTGACGAAAATGCAGGAACTGTGTCTAATAAATTAGATTAACATGCTACTGAAGCACTCAGATGAAACTAAAGGATTCGCCCCTGATTAGGAACTTGTAATACCTCACAAAATCGGTTTACTTTCCGACGCATACGAAAATGAGAGAGCTGTGGCTATTAGATGTTAAATAAACACGCAGCAACTCAATAAACTAAACTATAAAAGCACACAGATAATATTATGAAATTCGCTGCTGGTTAGGAACTCGTAAAAGTCACAACATCGGTTTCTTCCCTGTTGCTGCTTGTGTCTCGGCCGGCTACTGCTGCCTGAGTGTACGCCCTCTCTTACCACTAGATTAGTATGCTTTTGTTTGTCTCCCGCAATTTCCTGTTTGATGAAATGTCAGACTACTTCGCTTCGCTTTTATTCTGTGCTTTGTATATGATTTCTTTGCAGTAGTCAGCAGCTTCTTATAAATCTTTTGTACCTGTTGTGTCTAGACAAGACAGCCTAGACACAATGAGAGGAAGCCGAAAGGCACGCGCTAAGCTAAAGCAGGATGGCGTGAGGTCTGAAACAGGATACGTAATGAATGCTATAAAGTAAAGTACGTAGCTTCTGGAATACTTAACTTTAATCCATCCTTTTGGTACATCTGGAGATTGTGGCGATACAAGTGAGACTCTTTAGATACATGCAATGTTACTAATGGCGCCTTGCTAGGTCATAGCCATTGACTTAGCTGAAGGCTATTCTAACTATCTGCTCTGCAAATGAGCGAGGCTTCGTCAGTGTGCTTCGCTAGCTACGTCGTCCGTACAACTGGGGCGAGTGCTAGTCCGTATCTCGAGACCTGCCTTGTGGTGGCGCTCGGTCTGCAATCACACAGTGGCGACACGCGGGTCCGACATGTACTAATGGACCGCGGCCGATTTAAAGCTACCACCTAGCAAGTGTGGTGTCTGGCGGTGACACCCCAGTACCTATGACAGAAATATAAGAACTCTGGTTCATTACAACTCTTCTTCAAAGATCTGAGGTACCTCAGCCTTGGGTGGACTCCTAATACCTGCTGTAATCCATTTGATAAGACTGATGTGGGTAGTTTGGGATATACCTTTTCAGGCTTCAATTTAAACAATTTTGAAAATTTGGAGAATCTTCCATTTACAATGGTTTGTCTATACACTTCATCCCTTATTTAGTTAGTAAGACTCTTGAAGAAACTTCTATTTTGATTTCTAGTAAATATCTTTTGTAGGTCTGAAGTTTAGGGACTTTTTTCAAACCTCATTTTACTATTGTTATTGGGCAGAAATGGCCTGAGAGTGCAAGATTTTTACAGCTACATCGCTCTTTTTCCCTATCCATATTTGTGGCCACTTGTTGATTACCGATGCAGTTGTTGTAGTAACCCTTGCTGCACTATTGGCCAACAGGGACACGCCAAAGCTCTGAAGGATATTTACACTGAGGTGGCAGCAGTAATGACATAGCGATCTGCACATATACAGATGGCGGTAGTATCGCACAGACGAGATATACAGGTGTTACAAAAAGGTACGGCCAAACTTTCAGGAAACATTCCCCACACACAAAGGAAGAAAATATGTTATGTGGACATGTGTCCGGAAACGCTTACTTTCCATGTTAGAGCTCATTTTATTACTTCTCTTCAAATCGCATTAATCATGGAATGGAAACACACAGCAACAGAACGTACCAGCGTGACTTCAAACACTTTGTTACAGGAAATGTTCACAATGTCCTCCGTTAGTGAGGATACATGCGACTGAAATGTGCAGGAGCTCCATCGTGCATGAACCACATGTTGTGTCGTACTTGTAAAGGTACATGTTCTAGCAGCACAGGTAGAGTATCCCGTATAAAATCATGATAACGTGCTCCATTGAGTGTAGGTGGAAGAACATGGGGCCCAATCAAGACATCACCAACAATGCCTGCCCAAGCGTTCACAGAAAATCTGTGTTGGTGACGTGATTGCACAATTGCGTGCGGATTCTCGTCAGCTCACACATGTTGATTGTGAAAATTTACAATTTGATCACGTTGGAATGAAGCCTCATCCGTAAAGAGAACATTTGCACTAAAATGAGGATTGACACATTGTTGGATGAACCATTCGCAGAAGTGTACCCGTAGAGGCCAATCATCTTCTGACAGTGCCTGCACACGCTGTACATGGTACAGAAACAACTGGTTCTCCCGTAGCACTCTCCATACAGTGACGTGGTCAACGTTACCTTGTACAGCAGCAACTTCTCTGACGCTGACATTAGGGTTATCGTCAACTGCACGAAGAATTGCCTCATCCATTGCAGGTGTCCTCGTCGTTCTAGGTATTCACCAGTCGCGAGTCATAGACTGGAATGTTCCGTGCTCCCTAAGACGCCGATCAATTGCTTCGAACGTCTTCCTGTCGGGACACCTTCGTTCTGGAAATCTGTCTCGATACAAACGTACCGCGCCACGGCTATTGCCCCGTGCTAATCCATACATCAAATGGGCATCTGCCAAATCCGCATTTGTAAACATTGCACTGACTGCAAAACCACGTTCGTGATGAACACTAACCTGCTGATGCTACGTACTGATGTGCTTGATGCTAGTACTGTAGAGCAATGAGTCGCATGTCAACACAAGCACCGAAGTCAACATTATTTTCCTTCAATTGGGCCAACTGGCGGTGAATCGAGGAAGTACAGTACATACTGACGAAACTAAAATGAGCTCTAACATGGAAATTACGCATTTCCGGACACATGTCCACATAACATCTTTTCTTTATTTGTGTGTGAGGAATGTTTCCTGAAAGTTTGGCCGTACCTTTTTGTAACACCCTGTATAAGGGCAGTGCACTGGCGGATTTGTTACCTGTACTCATATGAAAAAGCTTCCGACGTGATTATGGCAGCACAACAAGAACTAACAGAATTTTAGCAGAGAATGGTAGTTGGAGCTAGATGCGTGGGACAGAGATCCACAGTGTCAGGAGTGTGTCGAGAATACCAGATTTCACTCATTAGCCCTCACCACAGGCAAAATAGTGTCCGACGGCCGACACTTAACTATCGAGAGCAGTGGCGTTTGCATAGAGTTGTCAGTGCTAATAGACAAGCAACACTGCATGAAATAACCGCAGAAATCATGTGGGGCCTACGACGAACGTATCCGTTAGGACAGTGCGGCGAAATTTGGCGTTAGTGGGCTATGGCAGCAAACGTCTGACGCGAGTGCTTTTGCTAACAGCGCGACATAGCCTGCAGTGCCTCTCCTGGAGTCGTGACAATATGGGTTGCATCCTAGACGACTGGAAAACCGTGACCTGGTCAGATGAGTCCCGATTTCAGTTGGTAAGGGCTGATGGTAGGGTTCATGTGTGGCCCAGACTCCACGAAGCCATTGACCCAAGTTTGCAACAACTCACTGTGCAAGCTGGTGGTGGCTCTATAATGGCTGTGTTTCCATGGAATGGAATAGGTCTTCTGGTCCAACTGAATCGATAATTGACTGGAAATAGTTATTTTCGGCTACTTGGAGAACATTTGCAGCCGTTCATGGACTTCATTTTCCCAAACAACGATGGAATTTTTATGGATGACAATGCGACGTGTCACCAGGTCGCAATTCTTCGCTACTGGTTTGAAGAACATTTTGGATAATTTGAGCGAATGATATGGCCACCAAGATCGCCCGACATGAGCCCTATCGAACATTTCTGAGATCTAATCGCACAAAATCCTGCACCAGCAACACTTTCGCACTTGTGGACGACTCTAGAGGCAGTATGGCTCAGTATTTCTGCAGGTGACCTCCAACGACATGATGAGTGCATGCTACTTCCAGTTGCTGTGCTACGCCGGGCATAAGGAGGTCCGGCACGATATTAGCACGTATCCCATCACTTTTGTCACCTCAGTGTATTAGGGTGCTGCTAGTTTTATTTATGACATTTGTGTTTATGTTTACGTCTACACACAAGATAATGTTGACTTCTGTTTATGTGACTTTACCTAGACCCTCTGTTAATTTATCGTAATATGTGTCCACATCGAATAATCGATACATACACAACATTTGTTGTTGATGTCGAGCGTCTTTATTTAATACTTTGTGAGTGCTTATTTTAGACTTTTTAAACTACTGGAGATACTCTTTAGGGAGGGGAACTTGTCTGGTTTTATCGTAAAAAACGCCTACTTCTCTTACCCATAACAACGGTTTTTTACTATGTGTGGCACCATATCCAACCAATCTGCTTTCATGTATCGGCGGTAGCAGTCTTCGCTTACCAATCGTGTTTCGGTGTAGGCCATGCCTAGTGAAACCCTATCTACTGACAATTTCAACAAGTTCCAGAACAACTGGCAGTGGCATAAAACGGCTCAAGTCATATTCCGCAGACAGAACAACAAAATGGGTCAATACGACAGACCAGTGAATTAAACTATCATTCGTCATCAGATTGGAAAGTAATCACGTGTGGCGCCTCACACAGGTCCATCGTAGGGCCATTGCCTTCTCTTGTGTACATTAATGACCTGTCATCAGTCATTGCCAGACACATTGTTTGTTTCGTTTCCAGGTGATAAAAGTATTGCAATAAATAGCAAATCGAGCACAGTTTTAGAAAGTGTTGATTATGATATTTTCATGGACATTAATAAAAAGTTTGTATCCAACTCACTACCATTAAACTTGGAGAAGACTCACTACACGCAATTCAGACCACATAAGATATTTCTACATGTGTATAACGTATGAAATAGCGCAGATAGGAGAGGTTGACAATGTTAAACTCCTGAAATTACAACTTGATAATAAATGCAGACGGGATGACCATACCACAGAACCGTTGAAACGCCTACACAAATCCTTATTTACAAATCAACTGTTATCAGATATGGATGACATAAAATAAAAAAAAAAAGCTGGAATACTTTGCTTATTTTCAATCCTTAATGTCGTATGGTATCACATTATGGAGTTAATCTTCAAGCCAAACAAAAGTTTTCACAATCCAAAAGCGTGTAATATGCAGTATTTGTGGTGTGCGTTCACGAACATCGTGCAGAAGTCTGTTCAAGGAACTGGACATATTAACTAATCCTTCCCGGTATATGTATTCGTTAACGAAATTTGATGTAAATGATATGTCCTTTTTTCAAGAAACATATCAGTTCACAAAATCACAACTAGGAAGAAGAACAAATTACATAAAGTCTTAAAGGCATTCACTTTAGTCCACAAAAGGGGTCCACTATTCAAGAATACGCATTTTCAATAACTTGCCAATAATCATAAAAAGTTTATCTGCAAATAAAGTTCAGTTTAAGAGGAGCCTGAAAAATTCTCATCCTACTTCAGTGGTGCATCTTTAAACAGAGCCACATGAGGTACTGTATTATTATTATTATTATCATTATTACGATATTTTTATTAACATCACACAATATAAAATAAATCTGATATGTTTTAGACCTATGAGGAGCTTCTCAATGCGGACTGATAGAACAAAGAGTTCATCTAATCTAATCTAATCCAATCTAATCTAATGGGACGTACTGCATACAGGGTGGAGAAAAACAGTGAGATCAGAGCAGGGTAGGAGACGTCGAATGGAGAAAAATTTTCTAAATAAGCAAATAAGGCATTTAGCGCTGAGAATATGGCGACGTACCGAAGGAGAGCTTCTTGGAGAGGTAGTAAGAGAGAGTGTCCAGCGGGGTGCCGAGCCGCTTGACGGGCGCCTCCTCCAGCAGCCCTAGCGCTTCGAGCGCGTCCGCCCTCGCGGTGCCCTCGCCGCCCAACCGCTCCACGAGCTTCGTCTTCAGGTTGTCGTAGAAGATGGACGGGTCCGTGAGGCCCAGCAGGTGGCAGATCAGCTGGCGCTGTGCGGGAAACACACGTTATCTGCGCTGCCGCTCACTGGAAACGGCTTCGAGTTCGTAAGAAACTAGCATTTGTCCCATATTGTAGATCTTCTTCTACTTCCGTGCTTGTGCCATGTATTAACAACAGAAGAAAAATATCAAATACAAAAATTAATAGTTCAGGAAGGAATGTACTAAATTAACACTTATCACTCTGTAAATATGTCAACTCTTACCGGAATTCAGCCTTTTCTACTCACAAACAGCCCGCCCTCCAAATATGGTACGATTGACATCTGAATATCTCTCTCTCTCTCTCTCTCTCTCTCTCTCTCTCTCTCTCTCTCTCTCTCACACACACACACACACACACACACACAGACACACACACATACACACTCACACGCCGGAGGTTCGAGTCCTCCTTCGGGCACGGGTGTGTGTATTGTTCTTCAAATGGCTCTGAGCACTATGGGACTCAACTGCTGTGGTCATAAGTCCCCTAGAACTTACAACTACTTAAACCTAACTAACCTAAGGACATCACACACATCCATGCCCGAGGCAGGATTCGAACCTGCGACCGTAGCGGTTGTATTGTTCTTAGCATAAGTTAGTTTAAGTTCGTTTCAGTAGTGTGTAAGTCTAGGGACCGATGACCTCAGCAGTTTGGTCCCTTAGGAATTCACACACATTTGAACATTTTTCAACACACACACACACACTGCAATATCGATATTTATCCGCCGATGCCGAGCGGTCTAAGGCGCTGCAGTCATGTACTGCGCGGCTGGTCCCGGCGGAGGTTCGAGTCCTCCCTCGGGCATGGGTGTGTGTGTTTGTCCTTAGGATAATTTAGGTTAAGTAGTGTGTAAGCTTAGGGACTGGTGACCTTAGCAGTTAACTCCCATAAGATTTCACACACATTTGAACATTTATCCGCCGATACCAGGCAGGGACTTTCAATTAAAAATGTCCTACCTAACACAGGAATTACATAATGTGTATACAAGTACAGGTTGTGATGCAGGAACTAGGAACTATGGGAGTCTGGGTCTGACCGTGAGTCGTGCACGGATAGCCAAAGCTGTTAAGGTGACAGCTCGGGTAAAGCGGAAAATCCGGGTAAGAGTCCCCGTCCGGCACAGATTTTCGTTGTCATCATTCCCTTATACAGCTGACGGTTGCGAATACATTTCATGGTTATAAAAATGAAAGCATTGACATGCAGGCATAATAGTAAAAACAGTGGTAGCGAACAAAATATGCTCTTCAATACCCATAGCATAATGGAAAGGACAAGAGCACCAGAAACAATAAATAACAAGCAAAAAATATACGAAATAATGTAGCGATTTTTCAGTCTGATACCATAAGGAAAGTAGATGACAAGCTGTTAAACGTGTGTCTTATGTAGCATTATCAGAAATAAATAGCTGCTGGTTTTATTTAAGGTAATTATAACAGTAAACTTGTCTTATTTTCCATAATGTTCGCCCCGGTAGATGAGTGGTCAGCGCGACCGAATATCAGTCCTAAGGGCCCGGGTTCCATTCCCGGCTTGGTCGGAGATTTTCTCCGCTCAGGGACTGGGTGTCGTGTTGTCCTAATCATCATCATTTCATCCCCATCGACGCGCAAGTCGACGAAGTGGCGTCAAATCGAAAGATTTGCACCCAGCGAACGGTCTACCCGACGTAAGGCCCTAATTACACGACATTTTTTTTCCAAAATAGTTTTGTAAGCATGATTTTCTATACACCACAAATAACGGACGGATAGTATTTCATTGCTCAGCTCCGGACTGAGTGTCATAGCCTTATACACTAACGTGAATTAATATTAAATTATCACGCCTGTTATACAGAAATAGTTTTAATCCGAATTTATGTGAACGACTACAAGTTCTTTTCATGTCGCATAAACTTTTCGGGCAGGACAAAAAAAGGAATACTGGATATAGGACATGAAGTTCTGAAGCATGTATGGGGAAAAGAAAAATATAGAATAGTGTCCACCACAAGGCGAAAATTTTCTTCAGCTTAAGAAATTCTTCGAGCAAGGATCATTACACACAAGAAGAAACCGAGCGAGGTGGCGCTGTTGTTAGCACCCTGGACTCGCATTCGGGAGGACGACGGTTCAAATGCGCGTCCGGCCATCCTGATTTAGGTTTTCCTAAATCGCTTCAAGAAAATGCCGGGACGGTTCCTTTGAAAGGGCACGGCCGACTTCCTTCCCTAATCAGGTGGGACCGATGACCTCATTGTTTGGTCCCCTTATCCGAATCAACCAACCATCACACAGATAAAGATAAGCTCTCCAGTGAGTTTGATCCGATCAAGTGAAGTGTGCACCTGGAAGGGCAACGATGCAGTTTAGAAAATATTTGAGATGCAGTGTGTCAAAGGCGTCTCTGTTCCATATTCTTTTTAGTTCTTCACAATCATGAAGATCATAAACGATTATAGTAGATTTTTTTTTCTTTTCTTCAACTGGTTAGACTATAGGAATCTTCCTCTTTCCGAAGTGCAACATAGTAAAGTGTTGCTCTCGTCGCCTGGAACAAATTTCACTTGCTCAGTCTATACACCTGATCCTAAATGATATCTTCCCTCAAACAATGTTTGTTTACAGAGTAATGTTGCCAACACTCGCACGTTTTCCGTGATTTCCCTAAATCGCTCCAGGCAAAGGCTGGGATGGTTCCTTTTGAAGGGCATAGCCGACGTCCTTTCCCATTCTTCCCATCCTTCCCTAATCCGAAGGGACTGATGACCTCGTTGTTTGGTCCCAAGGAGCTACATTTTTATGTTGAATCCGAATCGCATTTCCACTTCGTATTCTTCACACAAAAATTTGCCGCAGATAAAGCTTACGTTAGAAGCGGCAACAGCTTCAGTATTCGCCAGCTGTGGAAGTAGAAATGATCTGATGACCAATCTACCGCCCTAACTCCAGTTCTCGAGTAAACAAAAACGTATTAACCCAGAACGAGTTGCCACACATTTCAAGTGCAAACATTTTAGCTTAGGCTTGACTGTGACTTTGGTGAATATCATCTTAACCAATACATTATTTTAACTTGTCACTTTTATTACATTCTCCACGAAGTGCTTCGGAGGATTACACCACGAACATCAGGTGAGTATGCCGCTGAGGAAGATGTACTCGTATTTATATTGTATCTATTGCTTTTGGGTAATCTGTGGCACTAGGAGGGAAGGTAGAGGCAAGTTGACAAGTAGGGCGTATGGTTAATCACTTAGCTCAAATTCGTACTTCTAGGTGGCGCAACAATAGGAATACCAGTGATTCTTCAGCTGGTTAGACCCTAAAAGCTTGCACAGTGACGCCGCGGCCGCTAGTTCAATGTGCGTTCCGTATCTGTTCTGTACATTGCTTGACGTGTTACAATTTTCGATATCCTCAGCACAAGCTCTTGTGGAATACCTGACAAGGTATTTGGCTATCCTTTTTTATGGACGAATAAAGAGAAAATATGCGTTATTACGGTCACCATTTACTCGTTTGTCATTCTTGTTTATTCTACACCAAAAATCAAAGACTTCAATATAACCGACTGGGGCAGTTGGCGACTTCTTCATCTGTTGATCACGTTCTATTTGAAAGTAGATACCATCAGTAATGCAGTTAAGGTGTCCAAAGAAAGTGAAATCGACCCTTATGATCTCGTTTAATGAGCATGATCTTCCTGCAGCGAAAACCACACACAATTTTTTAGTTACTGACAATATAGAAACTGGAAATGAATCTGCTCAGGCCGCAGCACTTAAATACCAACCCAGTACAACTCCTAATGAATGTTCTAAGAAACATCAGGTAGAGCGTTATGAAGAAACAGGACCTTCAACAAATGCTGCTCCCATTAATCAGATGTCTCTATTGGCCCCCTGGCTCAGCAGCTGTTGTGGCAGAACACCTGAAGTAAAATTTGGAAAATATTTCGAGTAGATTTCCCGACCATGTTATAGTTCTGGGTGGAGATTTTAATTTACCAGATATAGACTGAAAGACTCAAACGTTTATAACGGGTGGCAGGGACAAAGAATCCACTGAAATTTTTTTAAGTGCATTATCTGAAAACTACCTTGAGCAGTTAAACAGAAAACCGACTCGTGGCGATAACATATTAAACCTTCTGGTGACAAACAGACCCGAACTATTAGAAACAGTTAATGCAGAACAGGGAATCAGCGATCATAAAGCGGTTACAGCATCGGTGATTTCAGCCGTAAATAGAAATATTAAAAAAAGTAGGAAGATTTTTCTGTTTAGCAAAAGTGACAAAAAGCAGATTTCAGAGTACTTGCCGGCTCAACACAAAAGTTTTATCTCAAGTACACATAGTGTTGAGGATCAGTGGACAAAGTTCAAAACCATCGAACCATATTTGCATTATATGAGTATGTGCCAAGCAAGATCGTAAGAGATGGAGAAGAGCCACCGTGGTACAACAACCGAGTTAGAAAACTGCTACGGAAGCAAAGGGAACTTCACAGCAAACATAAACATAACCAAAGCCTTGCAGACAAACAAAAATTACACGAAGCGAAATCTTGTGTGAGGAGGGCTATGCGAGAGGCGATCAACGAATTCGAAAGTAACGTTCTATGTACTGACTTGGCAGAAAATCTTAAGAAATTCTGGTCTTATGTCAAAGCGGTAGGTGGATCAAAACAAAATGTCCAGACACTCTGTGACCAAAATGGTACTGAAACAGAGGATGACAGACTAAAGGCCGAAATACTAAATGTCTTTTTCCAAAGCTGTTTCACAGAGGAAGACTGCACTGTAGTTCCTTCTCTAGATTGTCGCACAGATAGCAAAGTGGTAGATATCGAAACAGATGACAGAAGGACAGAAAAACAATTAAAATCGCTCAGAAGAGGAAAGGCCGCTCGACCTGATGGGATACCAGTTCGGTTTTACACAGAGTACGCGATGGAACTTGCCCCCCTTCTTGCAGCGGTGTACCACAAGACTCTAGAAGAGCGTAGCGTTCCAAAAGATTGGAAAAGGGCACAGGTCATCCCCGTTTTCAAGAAGGGACGTCGAACAGATGTGCGGAACTATAGACCTATATATCTAACGTCGATCAGTTGTAGAATTTTGGAACACGTATTATGTTCGAGTATAATGACTTTTCTGAAGACTAGAAATCTGCTCTGTAGGAATCAGCATGGGTTTCGAAAAAGACGGTCGTGTGAAACCCAGCTCGCACTATTCGTCCACGAGACTCAGAGGGCCATAGACACGGGTTCCCAGGTAGATGCCGTGTTTCTTGACTTCCGCAAGGTGTTTGATACAGTTCCCCACAGTCGTTTAATGAACAAAGTAAGAGCATATGGACTATCAGACCAATTGTGTGATTGAAATGAAGAGTTCCTAGATAACAGAACGCAGAATGTCATTCTCAATGGAGAGAAGTCTTCCGAAGTAAGAGTGATTTCAGGTGTGCCACAGGGGAGTGTCGTAGGACCGTTACTATTCACAATATATATAAAAGACCTTGTGGATAACATCGGAAGTTCACTGAGGCTCTTTGCGGATGATGCTGTAGTATATCGAGAGGTTGTAACAATGGAAATTTGTACTGAAATGCAGGAGGATCTGTAACGAATTGACGCATGGTGCAGGGAATGGCAATTGAATCCCAATGTAGACAAATGTAATGTCTGCGAATACATAGAAAGAAAGATCCCTTATCATTTAGCTACAATATAGCAGGTCAGCAACTGGAAGCAGTTAATTCCATAAATTATTTGGGAGTAGGCATCAGGAGTGATTTAAAATGGAATGACCATATAAAATTAATCGTCGATAAGGCAGATGCCAGACTGATTCATTGGAAGAATCCTAAGGAAATGCAGTCCGAAAACGAAGGAAGTAGGTTACAGTACACTTGTTCGCCTACTGCTTCAATACTGCTCACCAGTGTGGGATCTGTAACAGATAGGGTTAATAGAAGAGATAGAGAAGATCCAACGGAGAGCAGCGCGCTTCGTTACAGGATCCTTTAATAATCGCGAAATCATTACGGAGATGATAGACTCCAGTGGAAGACTCTGCAGGAGAGACGCTCAGTAGCTCGGTACGGGCTTTTGTTGAAGTTTCGAGAACATACCTTCACCGAGGAGTCAAGCAGTATATTGCTCCCTCCTACGTGTATCTCGCGAAGAGACCATGAGGATAAAATTAGAGAGATTAGAGCCCACACAGAGGCATACCGACAATCTTTCTTTCGACGAACAGTACGAGACTGGAATAGAAGGGAGAATCGACAGCGGTACTCAAGGTACCCTCCGCCACACACCGTCAGGTGGCTTGCGGAGTATGGGTGTACATGTAGATGTAGAATGGTACCGAAGTTATTTTCGATTTTGAACCAATACTTAAAAAAAGTCGCTTACGAAAAACTGGTAAGTCACAGTCTGCAAAGCGTAAGTGTTTTAATAAACTTATCTAAAGAAATCAAAATTGGTTGATAAGGAAGCACACAAGGTGGAAAATGAAAATGACAAACAATAAAAAGAAACTAGCAAAGAAGTTATAGTGCAGTGTCCTGCATGTGTTGAATCCTTTCAGTAAGTAGTATTTGTAAGGAAGTACACAGTAATCATTATTTAATTAATACACTTTCCTATATTTTCTAAGAATAAAAACATTTTACACTTTTATCGGTATTATCATCTTGCAACGTGTTCAAAGTTGTGACTGACACTTTTGCAGTAGCTTTTAAAATTAGCAAAAGAATTA
This sequence comes from Schistocerca serialis cubense, assembly GCF_023864345.2. NCBI lineage: Eukaryota > Metazoa > Arthropoda > Insecta > Orthoptera > Acrididae > Schistocerca > Schistocerca serialis. The sequence goes on from NC_064640.1 coordinate 312,751,351, forward strand.
TGATTGAGGTAAAGTGAAAAAACTTCTACCAGTAGATACAGTACAATAAAAGGTACTTTTATGATATTGTAAAAAGAAAACCAAGCGATCTCCAAAACTAAATTTATTAAAAGTGTTTAATCACAATCGTCAAAACGTCCCGGTCTCCCCTATCTATATCTACATCTATACTAATAATAAAACTGTAAAATCGCAGTGTCTACCTATTTACGCCAAACCTACTTGACGAATTTTGATTAGGTTATCGAAGGTAACTTGAGCTTAGTTTGGGGTAGGGTGTAGGCTTTATTTCATCAAAATTGGACCATGAGAAAATATATTGTGATTTAAAATTTGCCACGCGTGCGGGTTGAGGCGCCATGTCACAGACTGCGCGGCCCCTCCCGCCGGAGGTTCGATTCCTCATTCGGGTATAAGAGTGTGTGTTGTTCTTCGTATAAGTTAGTTTAAGTAGTGTGTAAGTCTAGGGACCGATGACCTCAGCAGTCACAGACACACACACACACACACACACACACACACACACACACACACACACACACACTCACACACACACATATTTAAAATTTTATCTATAACACTCGTGTATGTCGCCGCACGAGATTAGCCAAGCGGTCTCAGGCGCTGCAGTCATGGACTGTGCGGCTGGTCCCGGCGGAGGTTCGAGTCCTCCCTCGGGCATGGGTGTGTGTGTTTGTCCTTAGGATAATTTAGGTTAGGAAGTGTGTAAGCTTAGGGATTGATGACCTTAGCAGTTAAGTCCCATACACATGTGAACATTTGAACTCGTGTATGTCAGTTTGTCTGTTTGAACACGCTGATCTCCAAAACTACTACCCGAATTTTCGTGGGGTTTTCACAAGTAACTTTAGTATAGCTTGGGGCAATCTATAGGTTTTATTTCTTCATAATCAGCATACGAAAAATAAAGATATTATAATCTAGAATTTTATCAAAAATCGTATGCTCACTTTGTAGTTCAGATATATAATCAACGCGGTGTAGTACACCAAAGATGGCGCTGTCAGTTTCGTAGTACACCAAATAACCAACAGATGACTGTTAGGTTTATCTCGGTGACACATGGGTTTTCGGAAGTTTTCGCAACTTCGAATCCTGCCTCGGGCATGGATGTGTGTGATGTCCTTAGGTTAGTTGGGTTTAAGTAGTTCTAAGTTCTAGGGGACTGATGACCTCAGAGTCTGGCATCCCGGGCTCCTCTTCAAACTCCAGACCTATGCTCTCCCCAACAACTTCGTCCGTCCCGTTGCTTCCTTCCTCTCCCATCGTCCCTCCTATGTGACTATCCACAATTCCAACTCCCATACTTTCTACCCCTCTGCCAGCGTGCCCCAAGGTTCTGTCCTTTCCCATCTCCTCTATCTCCTGTACACTGCTGATATGCCCAAACCTCCCCCTCCTGTTCATCTTCTCCAGTTCGCTGATGACACCGCCATCCTAGCACTTTGTCCTACCCTTCAACGGTCCCAACGTACCCTCCAAACCCACCTTGACCAATTCACCACTTGGTGCAACCAGTGGTTCCTCCGTGTTAATCCCTCCAAGACCCAGGCGATCATCATAGGCCGCACCACCCGCTCCTTCTGCCCCCATGATTTCTACCTCACCATTTGTGGCTGTCCTATCCACCTCACTCCTACCCTCAAATACCTTTGCCTCACACTCGACCGCCACCTCACCTGGACTCCCCATCTCCTTACCATCCAAAACAAAGCTCACAACCGCCTCCACCTCCTGAAACTCCTGTCCAGCCGGACATGGGGTCTGCATCCCTCCACCATCCTTCACACCTACAAATTCTTGATCCGCCCCATCCTCTGTTATGCCAGCATAGCTTGGATTTCCGTCCCTCCCCGGTCCTATAAAGCCCTCCAAATCATCGAACACCATGCACTTTGCATCCGCCTTCCGTCCCCCACGCGCATCCTCTACGACCTTATCCTCTTCCCCCACCTTCTCCTTTTCCATGAACACATCCGCACACTATATATTGTCCACCACCTTGATCCCCCTCACCCCCTGGTGTCTCCCTTCCTCTCCACCCCCAACCAGTTGCCGCACCTTTACCGTTGTGTCCCATCCTCTCTCCATCTCCACACTCTCCATCTCCTTTCCCAATGCAATTTCCACCATCTACCCCTCCCGGATATTGAGCTTTGCCCTGACATCTACCCTTCCTACCAACGCTAACCCCATCTTCCTGTCTCCTCCTCAGGGCTCCCTCTCCTCCCCCTCCCTCCTCCTGAGCGGCTTACCCCTCCTACTCCCTCTCCATCTCTTGTGCCTCCTTTCAGTGTCTTTGCACTCCTTCCTGCTCTGTCTTCCCTCTTCATCTCCCGCCCCACGTGTCTCCTGCCTCTTTGTGTCCCCCACTGATGCCCCTCCTCTCTTCCTCCTGCCGCTTCCACTGCTGCCCCTTGCTCTCCCCTCCTTTTCCATTCTCTCTGCCCTTACCCTCGGCAGGTCCCGCCTGGCAGTTTTATTCTTCGTCGTGTGCGCTCCAAGTGGGTTTTAAGTGTGTTGTTCCGGAGTGTTTTTACTACTGTGGCCGACTTTTAATGTGTGCATGTCCATTCAGTGTCTTCTCGGAGTTTTGAGGAATCGCCAACTATGTTTTTTAACTTTCTGGTGACCTTTTTTTTTTTAACTGTCCTCCATGAACGTCTCCGTGTTAGTCTATTTCTTTTACCTCCATTTTCTCCCATTATTCTGTGGCTGAATGCGAAATGACACCTCTTTAGAAACTGTCGGCGCCGGGCATCCTCGCGCCGGCCTAACCTCTTTATTAGCGAGTGGACGTGGTGTGGGAGTCTGGTGTCCTTATCCAATGCGCAGGTCCAGGTAAAGCAGCATCGGGCTGGCGCCAGGATAATGTGTTTATTACAAAAACAGCGTACCTTGTGAGACGGGACGACGAATTTCTCCAGAGGTCGCGTTTCTTAGATGCCGCCGCGCCTCGCCAAAACGGCGCCCACTAAACCGTTTTATGGACGAGACGGAGCTTGTTTTCACTATAAAGCTTCCCTCATTTTGTGAAATGCGCCAGGGGTTAGGCTGCAGGACCTCCAGCATTGTGTGCTGTTTTCTCGGAGAACATAATGTCTACTGCACTGCAGTGATTGGTTGAGGAAGATCGGGTCTCCTTGCTAGAAAACGTGATTGGCACGGTAACCACTGCTGGACCATGATAGGTTTATTCAAGAACATCGGGGGGAACGGCTGTTTTTTTGGAAGATTTTTGAGCAACGGGAGAGGCATCGACTTGCTTCTCGACCATCGCGGAGTACAGTCGTTAGAGCTCTTCCTTTTCTATGAAGAGAGCAGTTAGTTGAAAAGACGACGTCCAAACACCCGGGCGAAACTGTATATTTTTGCGGACGTGAGACAAACACCGGCGGACGTGGGGTCATCTCCCGCAGCACGATGTGCCAACAGACCTAGCAGCTTTGGCAGCACCCTCATGCAGAAGACAGCATCTCGTCTTTCACCAGCCATATCGGTAACGTTGCGCACCTTCGACAAATTCAGAAGTATATCAATCGTTTTCGCGGCCATCTTTTTTGTATAGCAGCCTTGTACTCACAGTACTCACTCCCAGTGTCCATTGCATGCGTAATTATATTTTGACGTGAGAGACCAATCAGTGGAACAATACAGCAGAGTGTGCGTGCCTAGACTGGCATTCTTCTACTCACTGTAGCTAATCTCATCTACACGTAAATTCCAGTTAGGTTCCCCAAGTCTGTTGCCAACCAACCTGAGTTCGTGTTAATGAAATGTTGTACCGTTGAAGTTCCTGTTAACATGTTCGTTCTCTCTTGACCTTGATATTAGTTACTAAATCTCTTTGTGATACCGTAGGTCCTTGTTATTAATTTTTCAGTGACACCCATTCTGATTCCTTACGATGTCATTTATTTTGTTGCGGTTTTGATGGCATTAAATTAATTTTATGTCAGGTTAGTCAGCTCATTAGGTGACCCACACAGGGGCCACTATTTACGAATGTCTGATTTTCTTGCACTATTGATAAACGTGGTACCTCTTGGGTGTGGTGGTTACGACTTATTAGTCGCTTGGAAGATGGAGAACTGCTGCCACCATGGGGTAGCTTGCAGCACGCGCTATAGACGTCTACTACAGGCGATACGCATAAAAGTCAGTCAGAACTTACTTCAATGCATAAGTCTCCTACCATGAGTATCTTAACCTTCACATGGTGAACGGTTGGATACACATGGCTTAGGTTCTCTCACTACCTACAGCAATGGCATGCAGACTTCCGGCAGCGTTTGGACATTGTCTTACTGCTGGATTCCTATTTAAAGTCCGCTGTGACATTCTCACCCTCCTGCTGCATGAAGATGGACTGGAACTTATAAAAGGGCTGCAGCCGTATGTTTGTGCACAATGGCGAAACTGTAGACCCGTCAACATACTTCACTTATAGCCAGTGTGTTGGAGGAATTGCTACGGGCATCCATCCTTCCGCCTGCTGCAAATATGCACATCGTTCTCTCTGTTTTCCACATCTCGGCGTTCATACTCATATATAGTTACATGTACCATGATCTCTCCATCTCTCGAGCTCCAAAGGCGAGAGACATCTGCCGCTGAGATCCATCCCTCGCAAGGTATTGAGATTGAAAGCCTGGCTACATTATGGCCTGCGGTATGGAGAGCAGTCGAACAGCTCTTGCTCCCTACATGCGTGCGAGCAACCTGATACCAGATGTTCAACCGGAAATATGCGACGAGACGAAGGTTGCACGCCATCGGGCTGACGGATTCTCCCCTCTGCCCACATTGCCACCTCCCGAACACTGATAAAAACTGTTTAAATTGTGGAACAGCGTTTGGCGCATAGATGCTGGTACAGAAGATTCTCGCCTGTTACCTTTGTGCCCCACCTTATACAATTCACTGCTGCTCGTGCTATGCCCTGAGGATACTTACTTTCCGACTGCGGAGACTCACACACTCACATTGTTTAAAGGCATGTCCATTTGCTGCTTATTCCCAATGATGAGAAGATGGTTCTCGACTACTGGCAATATCTCCAAGATAACCATGGCACTTAAGAGCACACCCCTCGCTATCAACAACTCATTGCAAATTATTTGTGCAGTGCCTTCGTAAACACCCCTCACAGTTGGGGAGTATTTGGCAGAGGATGACCCCCAAAGTGGACTATGACACGAGGCAAAATGTTTATCCATTTGGTAGCAATAAACATTGTCCGAAGATGCGAAGCACGCATGGAATGGCGTGCAGGATTTGTTTTTCATCATTATTTTGATTTCCTTCGACTGGATGGTCGTTGTTTAAGCAATTTAACTGTAGCAACTTCCATGATCTTATTTCTTCTTAGATTTTTTGAGTTCACCCATGTGCTCGAGGATGGATGTGCGAAGTAAATATTATTAAATTTTATTTCATGTTGAGGTAATTTGTTATTAAATTGTTTGCAATGACTTCTCTACAACAAAAACATGTTTTATTTAAATTACATCCCAAATTTAGGAGATGAAGAAAAAAAACAATAAAATAAAATCGGAGGGGGAGGGGCGCTCAGGGGCGGGAAGGGTGACGCATCATGGCCGGGCCTCAGGTTTCGACTCTGGCCACCCTGTCTCCACTATCCTGAAGCAGATCTCTCTACTTCCCCAAAAAAATGAATAAAGCATCGGACTTCGGATCCGAAATTGCAGGTTCGAATTCTGGCACGAAACAAAAAAAAAAGTGGGCAGAGCATCCGTCTAGCAAAAAGAGAGAGAGAGAGAGAGAGAGAGAGAGAGAGAGAGAGAGACCGGTAACGGTAACGCACGCTTGTGCAGTGGCGCTCGATTCTAACGTAAGCCGGTTCGAATCCTGTCGGTGGATGAAATTTTCACTGCCAGTAGTTGGCCGACTTCGGGAGTAGAGGAGACTGATCACCAATCTTGGCGTCGATAATCTGGATTAAATTTCAAACGTGCCTCTCCCTTCTACCGACATACAACGCAAACATAACATTTTACTATACAGTCCATATGCATCCATTGCACTCACCTACACTCTAGAAATGGACATACGACACAAATCACACTTCCGCAAGGAAAGAGGGCATTGTGCGCGGCAGAAGAAAAACCTTTCCGTCTCGGCAGCTCAACCAACCCTTGGGGTTCCCGGCAAATTATAACATACGGATTTACTGTAGAAGCTTACCAAATTTAAATAATTATTTACTCTGTAAAGAATTCACTGCTTTTCGAGATCTGAATGCCTGTAAACGCATATAAGCCATAATTGCATTTATTAATGTGTCACGTATGTATAAATAAGAGCTTGAAATCCTTCGAATGTTCAGAAAATGTTCCCGATTAAAAAAAGTGAAATTTAGCCTTTACCCATCACATTTCATGCTTTTGTTCCATTTCACCTATGTGACACCTTGTCATTAAATTTACGATGCTTAAGTGTTCTTCCCATATATATTCATGAACCCACTGTCTGCAGTTTCTATATGGTACTGATGACATGTTTATATGGTTGTAAACATTTTGTAGCAAGTCTAACTCTGTAAAAAAACATAAAATACAATAGAAAGATAAAATGCGATATATGTTGCAGAGTATTAAAATTTAAAGAACATGAGAAGTAAAACGTTTAAAAATCTTATCAAATAGAGTAATCAAATAAACTACACTCATCGGCGACAAAATTAAAACAATACAGTAGTTCCAAATAAGATACTTCATTTTCTTCTTTATCCTAGCCTGTATGCCGCATCTTCACGGGATGAGCATGTTAATCATTGACTTTGGCAATGTTAGTGGTGGAGGGTTGCTAGATGCTTTTTCTGGCCCTATTCTTTCCCGTAATATATCAAAGGAGCTTGATGGTAACTTTGGGCTGTACCCTGACTTTTAAGCACCACTAGATATAAAGCATCGGCAAGAAAGAGAATGGTCAGGAAACTACAGAAGTATCAGTGACGTACTCAGCCACACACACTGGGAACAGATCTACTTTTCCCGTGTTAGTCCACTAGGCAGTGGGTACATCTAGAGCAAGTCTATGCCAGGAAGCTAGATGGATATCGACCTTAACGACAGAGGTTGGTTAAAACCAACTCCATTGAAAAGGTACTCTTTAATTCCGGGTTCCCTCCTCCGATATACTGACGAGGGAGTGTAACTGAAACACAAGTGACCAAGATTCAAACCATTAGAACTGTCACTAGCTACATAGGAGTGCAACGAGACTGAAATTTAGCAACAGGTTCCGGACGACCTCTGTTTCTCCTAGGAACCGCGCGACCCGTACGGTCGCAGGTTCGAATCCTGCCTCGGGCATGGATGTGTGTAATGTCCTTAGGTTAGTTAGGTTTAAGTAGTTCTAAGTTCTAGGGGACTGATGACCTCAGATGTTAAGTTCCATAGTGCTCAGAGACTTTTTTTTTTTTTTTTTTTTCCTCCTAACTGCAACCTCATGCAGTTAGCATTAGTTGAGTGGAGGACAATTTCCTATTTATCTTTATTTTGTTTGTCTTCCTATAACGTAAATAAATAATGTTTATTAATTGTTTACATTCCGTTCTATTATTTTCTCCTCTGGCTTGAAAGAAATACACTGCCTGACAAAAAGCTGAAGCACCCAGAAGAAGTAGTCGGATGTGAATGCAAATTTGTACATGTACACACCACTGGCGAGTACGTAAATGATTAGCGCTGTAATTATCTGTGACAGATACAATGTCCACCGGAGTTTCCTAGTATTTTCCGTGTTTTGTGTTATTACCCGGCCTGGTACGGTTCATATAGGGTGTGACGAGTGAGATGTTGAGTGATCACTGTGAACACAGAGATGACGTGTTCTCGTCGGAGAAAGCGTGCTCATGAGCTGACAGAGCTTGAAACGGATCACATTGTGGGTTCACATTTGGCCGACTGGTCGAATCCTGCAATATCTGTATTTGCGAAGCAGTCGAATGTGACAGTGCTGGAATGCATGGAAACGTGAGAGAGGGAAAACTCGTTGTCAAGATTCCGGTCGACGACAATTGATCACCACAAAGGAGGAGTGTCGTATTGTGCACTAGGCACATTTGAGCCTGACATCCGAGAACAAGTAATCGATTTAATGGACTACCTGCAAAATTCTGTATCACTCCACACCACTGATCGAAGAATAGCAGGAGCCAGATAAGGAATTACGGCCGCACATGCATTGGCTGCCGTCAACACCACAACACAAGCGGCTGCGCTTGGAGTGGTGCCATAAACATAAAGTTGAACTGGTGAATCGCGTCGCATTGTGTTCAGTGATGAATGACGGTTTTTGCGGTATCTGTGATGACCACCATCGGCTAATATGGCGGCGACCTGGAGAGAAGTTCCGTTCTTCCAGTGTTTTGAGAGGCACAGCAGTGTTACTCCTGACATCATGATGCGATAGTCATCGGGTGTGACTTCAGATAACAGCTGGTAGAGATTGAGAGAACTCTGACGACACAACCGTACGTCACGGACATCCTGCGTCTTCATGCTACCTCTCACGTGACATTATCGTGGTGACATTTTTTAGCAGGACAATAGTATTCCAGACATGGAACATGTCTCCATGAACTGTCTGCGTGATACCGAGGTACTTCCATGGCCAGAAATATCCCTAGATCTGTCCCCGATCCAGGAACCAGTTCGAACATCAGCTCCGTCTCAGTACCTGGGATATCAAGATGCAGTTAAAACAGTCGTGGGCCAGCTTGCCTCCGGGGAGTATACAACGACATTATGACGGCCTCCATAACCGACTCAGTACATGTATTCAGGTCAAATGGGGCACGACGTCATATTAATAAGCGGGATCATACTGCCAAGTTCCTTATACACTGAAGATCCAAAGAAACTGGTACACTAACTTAATAGCGTGTGGGGCCCCCGCGAGCACGCAGAAGTGCCGCAACACGACGTGGCATGTACTCGACTAATGTCTGAAGTACTGCTGGAGGGAACTGACATCATGAATCCTGTAGGGCTGTCCATAAATCCGTAAGAGCACGAGGGAGTGGAGATATCTTCTGAACAGCATGTTGCAAGGCATCCAGGATATTTTCAGTAAAGTTCATGTCTGGGGAGTCTGGTGACCAGTGGAAGTTTTTAAACTCCGAAGAATGTTCCTGGAGCCACTCTGTAGCAATGCTGGACGTGTGGGGTGTCGCATTCTCCAGCTGGAATTGCCCAAGTCCGTCGGAAAGCACGGTGGACACGAATGGATGCAGATGATAAGACAGGATGCTAACGCACGTGTAACCTGTCAGAGTCGTATCTAGACGTATCAGGTGTCCCATATCATTCCAGCTGCAAACGCCCCACACCATTAAGGAGCCTCTACCAGCTTGAACAGTCCCCTGCTAACATGCAGGGTCCATGGATTCATGAGGGTGTCTCCATACCCGTACACGTCCGTCCGCTCGATACAATTTGTAACGAGACTCGTTCGTACGTGTTTCCAGTCATCAACAGTTCAATGTCTGTGTTGACGGATCCAGGCGAGACGTAAAGCTTTGTATCGTGCAGTCATCAAGGGTATAAGAGTGGGCTTCGGCTAAGAAAGCCCATATCCATGATGTTTCGTTGAATGGTTCGCACGCTGACACTTGTTGATGGCCCAGCATTAAAAAACTGGTTCAAATGACTCTGAGCACTATAGGACTTAACATCTTAGGTCATCAGTCCCCTAGAACTTTGAACTACTTAAACGGAACTAACCTAAGGACATCACACACATCCATGCCCGAGGCAGGATTCGAACCTGCGACCGTAGCGGTTGCGCACCAGCATTGAAATCTGCAGCAGTTTGTGGAAAGGTTGCACTTCTGTTACGTTGAACGATTCACTTCAATCGTTATTGGTCCCGTTATTGCAGGATCTTTTTCTGGCCGCAGCAATGTCGGAGATTTGATGATTTACCGGTTTCCTGATATTCACGGTACACTCGTGAAATGGTCGTGCGGGGAAATCCCCGCTTCGTCACTACCTCAGAGATGCTGTGTCCCATCGTGCGTGCGCCGACTTTAACACCATGTTCAAACTCACTTAATTCTTGACAACCTGTCATTGTAGCAGCAGTAATCGATTGAACAACTGCGCCAGACACTTGTCTTGTATAGGCGTTGCCGACCGCAGCGCCGTATTCTGCCTGTTTACATACCTCTGTATTTGAATACGCATGCCTATACCAGTTTCTTTGGTGCTTCAGTGTAAATCTGACTCGATTATGAAATCACCGAAATACCGTCACATACCATATCACCCCATGAGATTTTTTGTTTTTCCTCTTTCCCTTCTGGATGCTTCACCGTTTTGACAGGCAGTGTATATTCATAGTTATTTATCGTTCATCCTTGAGCCATCATTAATTATTTCAGTATAATTATTGTTAAAAGTGACTTAGAAAATTTCAGCCGTGGTTCTGACACGAACAACAATAATATTCTGAATTCGGCTGCCTATAAATAGAACCATGGACCTTGCCGCTGGCGGGGAGGCTTGCGTGCCTCAGAGATACAGATAGCCGTACCAAAGGTGCAACCACAACGGAGGGATATCTGTTGAGAGGCCAGACAAACGTGTGGTTCCTGAAGAGGGGCAGCAGCCTTATCAGTAGTTACAGGGGCAACAGTCTGGACGATTGACTGATCTGGCCTTGTAACACTGTGCTGGTACTGCGAACGGCTGAAAGCAAGGGGAAACTACAGCCGCAATTTTTACCGAGGGTATGTACCTTTATTGTATGGTTAAATGATGACGGCGTCCTCTTGGGTAAAATATTCCGGAGGTAAAATAGTCCCCCATTCGGATCTCTGGGCGGGGACTACTCAAGAGGACATCATTATCAGGAGAAAGAAAACTGGCGTTCTACGGATCGGAGCGTGGAATGTCAGATCCCTTAATCGGGCAGGTAGGTTAGAAAATTTAAAAAGAGAAATGGATAGGTTAAAGTTAGATATAGTGGGAATTAGTGAAGTTTGGTGGCAGGAGGAACAAGACTTTTGGTCACGTGAATACAGGGTTGTAAATACAAAATCAAATACGGGTAATGCAGGAGTAGGTTTAATAATGAATAGAAAAATAGGAGTGTGGGTAAGCTACTACAAACAGCATAGTGAACACATTATTGTGGCCAAGATAGACACGAAGCCCACACCTACTACAGTAGTACAAGTTTATATGCCAACTAGCTCTGCAGATGATGAAGAAATTGATGAAATGTATGATGAGATAAAAGAAATTATTCAGGTAGTGAAGGGAGACGAAAATTTAATAGTCATGGGTGACTGGAATTTGAGAGTAGGAAAAGGTAGAGAAGGAAACATAGTAGGTGAATATGGATTGGGGGGAAGAAATGAAAGAGGAGGCCGCCTTGTAGAATTTTGCACAGAGCATAACTTAATCATGGCTAACACTTGGTTCAAGAATCATAAAAGAAGGTTGTGTACATGGAAGAAGCCTGGAGATACTGACAGGTTTCAGATAGATTATATAATGGTAAGACAGAGATTCAGAAACCAGGTTTTAAATTGTAAGACTTTTCCAGAGGCAGATGTGGACACTGACAACAATCTATTGGTTATGAACTGTAGATTAAAACTGAAGAAACTGCAAAAAAGGTGGGAATTTGAGAAGATGGGACCTGGATAAACTGAAAGGACCAGAGGTTGTAGAGAGCTTCAGGGAGAGCATTAGGAAACGATTGACAAGAATGGGGGAAAGAAATACAGTAGAAGAAGAATGGGTAGCTTTGAGAGACGAAATAGTAAAGGTAGCAGAGGATCAAGTAGGTAGAAAGACGAGGGCTAATAGAAATCCTTGGGTAAGAGAAGTGATATTGAATTTAACTGATGAAAGGAGAAAATATAAAAATGCAGTAAATGAAGCAGACAAAAAGGAATACAAACGTCTCAAAAATGAGATCGACAGGAAGTGCAAAATCCTTAAGCAGGGATGGCTAGAGGACAAATGTAAGGATGTAGAGGCTTATCTCACTAGGGGTAAGATATATACTGCCTACAGGAAAATTAAAGAGACCTTTGGAGAAAAGAGAACCACTTGTATGAATATCAAGAGCTCAGATGGAAACCCAATTCTAAGCAAAGAAGGGAAAGCAGAAAGGTGGGAGGAGTATATAGAGAGTCTATACAAGGGCGATGTACTTGAGGACAATATTATGGAAATTAATGAGGATGTAGGTGAAGATGAAATGGGAGATATGATACTGCGTGAAGAGTTTGACAGAGCACTGATAGACCTAAGTCGAAACAAGACCCGGGGTTTATACAATATTCCATTAGAACTACTGTAAGCCTTGGGAGAGCCAGTCCTGACAAAACTCTACCATTTGGTGAGCAAGACGTATGAGACAGGCGAAATACCCGCAGACTTCAAGAAGAATATAATAAATCCAATCCCAACGAAAGCAGGTGTTGACACATGTGAAAATTACCGAAATAGTTTAATAAGCCACTGCTGCAAAATACTAACACGAATTCTTTACAGACGAATGGAAAAAGTGGTAGAAGCCGACCTCGGGGAAGATCAGTTTGGATTCCGTAGAAATGCTGGAACACGCGAGGCAATACTTAACCTACGACTTGTCTTAGAAAATATATTAAAGAAAGGCAAACCTACGTTTCTAGCATTTGTAGACTTAGAGAAAGCTTTTGACAAAGTTGACTGGAATACTCTCTTTCAAATTCTGAAGGTGGCAGGGGTAAAATACACGGAGCGAAAGGCTATTTACAATTTGTACAGAAACCAGATGGCAGTTATAAGAGTCGAGAGACATGAAAGGGAAGCTGTGGTTGGGAAGGGAGTGAGACAGGGTTGTAGCCTCTCCCCGATGTTATTCAATCTGTATATTGAGCAAACAGTAAAGGAAACAAAAGAAAAATTTGGAGTAGGAATTAAAATCCATGGAGAAGAAATAAAAACTTTGAGGTTCGCCGATGACATTGTAATTCTGTCAGAGACAGCAAAGGACCTGGAAGAGCACCTGAACGGAATGGACGTTGTTTTGAAAGGAGGATATAAGATGAACATCAACAAAAGAAAAACGAGAATAATGGAATGTAGTCGAATTACATCGGGTGATGCTGAGGGAATTAGATTAGGAAATGAGACGCTTAAAGTAGTAAAATGAGTATTGCTATTTGGGGAGCAAAATAACTGACGATGGTCGAGGTAGAGAGGATATAAAATGTATACTGGCAATGGCAAGGAAAGCATTTCCGAAGAAGAGAAATTTGTTAACATCGAGTATAGATTTAAGTGTCAGGAAGTCGTTTCTGAAAGTATTTGTATGGAGTATAGCCACGTATGGAAGTGAAACATGGACGATGAATAGTTTAGACAAGAAGAGAATAGAAGCTTTCGAAATGTGGTGCTACAGAAGAATGCTGAAGATTAGATGGGTAGTTCACATAACTAATGAGGAGGTGCTGAACAGAATTGTAAAACTTGACTAGAAGAAGGGAGCGGTTGGTAGGGCATAATATGAGGCATCAAGGGATCACCAATTTAGTATTGGAGGGCAGCGTGGAGGCTATAAAGCGCAGAGGGAGACCAAGAGATGAATTCACTAAACAGATTCAGAAGGATGTAGGTTGCAGTAGGTACTGGGAGATGAAGAAGCTTGCACAGGATTAAGTAGCATGGAGAGCTGCGTCAAACCAGTCTCTGGACTGAAGACCACAACAACAAAGAACATAAATAGAGAAGACAGTTGTGAATATTTCTTGGTCACCACATTGCCCACCAATGCCTCAAGTATTTTTCAAACTTCTCCACACTAATTTATGGAGGGATGCCTTAAAACATTGTTGATAGTAAAACATCCTTGAAATAGGAATGCTAAGCACGGCGTCTTCCCTATTACTGGCTCCCATTCCATGTTCACCATTAACAAAACATACACAACATTATACACAATATCCACTCCTCACAATTCTCCCCATGATACAGCTTCACGTCAAATAGTGCAGCCAGAAGTGGGAGGTTGAGGATGGAAAAGCACTTCTATTAAGGCCGTATCAGGAGCGTAGTTACCTATCTCAGCACGGTCAGTCATCGAAAAAATGGTTTCATTTGAAATGTGGCATTATATTTTGACTATACGGCAAAAATCAGCCGTTTGTAACGGAGACTTAGCACTTCTTTTAGTTCTCTCTTTGCTGTGTAACGATAAATGCTACATACCCAAGTGATCTCAGGACCTTTAGGGTGCAGCACGGGATGCGGGTTGGGGTCGAGCAGCCCGAGCAGTAGGATGCCTTGCATGGTGTCGGAGAAGCCTGAAAGCGAAACAAGGATTAGAGCTTGCCGGTGGTGGGCAGCAGGTGCTGAAGAGGAAAGGTAGACTGGAGACGCACCCCTGTAGCGCAGCGTGCCGCGGAGCATGGTGTGCGCCTCTCGCACGTCGTACAGCTCGGCGTATTTGGTGGAGTCGCGGTTCGGAAAACCTTCCAGCGCAAAGCCGGGCAGGAAGTCCAGGTCGCGCACCTCGGACAGCAGCGCGCCGCCCTCCGGGATGTCCACCACCTGGAACACACATCACTACCGCTAATTTCACGCAATTTCTCGTGCTACCTAACAGCGTTTGTTAAGCCAGCTGTGAGTTTGTTGTTTAGCTAATATTTAGCCAACGTCAGTGGTTGGTACTTTCAGGTATCCACCTTTCACTAGCAACAGCTGTTATCTTCGAGAATGACATCCATTCATGATGACGAAGTAGCAGCAAAACAACAAAATATGTGTAGTCGTAATAGTGTTTGTAACTAAAGCAACTACACTACAGGCCAATAAAATTGCTACACCACGAAGATGACGCACTACAGACGCGAAATTTAACCGACAGGAAGAAGGAGCTGTGATATGCAAATGATTAGCTTTTCAGAGCTTTCACACAAGGTTGGCGCCGGTGGCGACACCTGCAACGTGCTGATATGAGGAAAGTTTCCAACCGATTTCTCATACACAAACAGCAGTTGACCGGCGTTGCCTGGTGAAACGTTGTTTTGATGCCTCGTGTAAGGAAGACAAATGCGTACCATCACGTTTCCGACTTTGATAAAGGTCGGATTGTAGCCTATCGCGATTGGGGTTTATCGTATCGCGACATTGCTGCTCGAGTTGGTCGAGATCCAATGACTGTTAGCAGAATATGGAATCGGTGGGTTTAGGAGGGTAATACGGAACGCCGTGCTGGATCCCAACGGCCCCTCGTATCACTAATAGTCGAGATGACAGCCATCTTATCCGCATGGCTGTAACGGATCGTGCAGCCACGTCTCGATCCCTGAGTCAGCAGATGGGGACGTTTGCAAGACAACAACCATCTGCACGAACAGTTCGACGACGTTTGCAGCAGCGTGGACTATCAGTTCGGAGACCATGGCTGCGGTTAACCTTGACGGTGCATCAGAGACAGGAGCGCCTGCGATGGTGTACTCGACGACGAACCTGAGTGCACGAATGGCAAAACGTCATTTTTTCGAATGAATCCAGGTTCTGTATACAGCATCATGATGGCCGCATCCGTGTTTGGCGATATCGCGGTGAACGCACATTGGAAGCGTATATTCGTCATCGCCATACTGGCGTATCATCCGGCGCGATGGTATGGGGTGCCATTGGTTACACGTCTCGGTCACCTCTTGTTCGCAATGACGGAACTTTGAACAGTGGACGTTACATTTCAGATGTGTTACGACCCGTGGCTCTACCCTTCATTCGATCCCTGCGAAACCCTACATTTCAGCAGGAAAATGCACGACCGCATGTTGCATGTCCTGTACGGGCCTTTCTGGATACGGAAAATGTTCGACTGCTGCCCTGGCCAGCACATTCTCCAGATCTATCACCAATTGAAAACGTCTGGCCAATGGTGGCCGAGCAACTGGCTCGTCACAATACGCCAGTCACTATTCTTGATGAACTGTGGTATCGTGTTGAAGCTGCATGGGCAACTGTACCTGTACACGGCATCGAAGCTCTGTTTGACTCAATGCCCAGGCGTATCAAGGCCGTTATTACGGCCACAGGTAGTTGTTCTGGGTACTGATTTCTCAGGATCTATGCACCCAAATTGCGTGAAAATGTAATCACATGTCAGTTCTAGGATAATATATTTGTCAAATGAATACCCATTTATCATTTGCATTTCTTCTTGGTGCTGCAATTTTAATGGCCAGTAGTGTAACAAATTTGCCACTCATATAAAGTTTTCTCTTCTAGCAATGTTAAAACAAGATCGCAATCGTGGCTTACCTTGCCATTCATAGTATACCGCGCTGTGCCCATAACGTTCCTTAGGACAGAGAGAGGGCTCCAGCTAAACTTGTACCTCAGTGGGTTGTCGGAGCACTCGGGAGCCGGCAAGCCTGTGGAAAGGAATGTCCGTAGTATCTGAAGACTTGAAATGTGCTCACATAGAAAATTCGAAGTTTAATTGTTAAATAGGAAAGCCTATGTCCTATTGATCGGGCGGTGCTACACAAGATTAGTCGGCAGTTGTGTGAACATTGGAGAAACCATCGTACTGGAAACCAGCTGTTGTGATAGTAGGTGGCCGCGGTCAGAAACAGTGCTGACAGAAAGAAGAAACTCCGGTGATCGAATTTTAAGGTAAGACGGGGACTTTTTGTCCTAATGACTATTTTGTGACTGCTGCTTTGCAGGTTCAAGTACATCTGACTGATAATTTAAAAAAGAACAGGCTTATTGTAAGGACGTGACTCGTCAAACGCTTAGATGTGTTTTAACGTTGCTTTATTGTGAACTGTACATTGAATTTATATGGTATTAACATCGAGGAAATCTTGCCGAAGAGTTTGAGAAGATCTGTACTATAAAGTTTATACGCATACCGAGGAACTGGAAACATACATCTATACATAGTTCCTTTTCTTTCTGCTCCATTGCCATGGACGATGATATATCCTGTCGTGTACAGAATTGAATGAACTGTATTTTTCCAAGATAGGTGATGGACCATGTACCGAGTAGCAGTCAATCATTGCGACTATTTCATTTACTTTTTCTTCTTCTGTCGCACCATGATTTGACTTTATTATAATGCTTATATCATCGGCAATGTGTACTCTTTCAGCTCTATCAGTGTAAGAGAAGTGGTTCCAATATTGAATACAGATAGTAATATTCAGAAAAAGGTTCATCATGAAAACTGCATGAGCCATCTAGCATGACACTTTGCTTCCTATCAGTTATACATGAAGAGAACCACTTGCTCATTGTTCCCAGAAAGCAGTAATTCTAACTGTCTCCAAAAGAATTTTTTAATTTGAAAAATCAAATTCCTTAGACAGATCACAAAAAATCCCGCTAGCTGAAATTTTGTCATTCCGATATTTTAATATTTGGTTGCTGAAGTATTAGATGATATATTTAGTAGAGCAGCCTATCTGTTATCCAAATCTCGAGAAACTCAGTATCTTATATTTGCGTATATAATCTACCATCCTTATGTACATTACCCTTTCTAAAATTTTTGAGAAGAAAGTTAGCACTTCTAAGGTCGATAGTCTTTAATACCTATTCTAACACCTTAGTTAAAGAGAGGATTAAAAATGACATACTTTAGTCTGTGTAAAAAAAATGCCATACGAAAATATTGCACTATGTGTGTGAGTGACTACAATTCCTATATCAAAAGAATAGTATTTTAATATTTCGCTCGAAATGTGAAAATATCTTGAGAATTTTGATGTTGAAAGATTGCCCTTTACTATTCCGATTTCCCTGGAATAAGTTAGAGCGACATCAGATTGGTTGAAGCTTGTGGTATTGATTGTCATATATACTGGAATGCTTATTCTTTCAAGTTACCCATATCAAAAATCTCATTTAATCTAGGAATATACAGTTTTTTCAAAGAGGCTTGCTACACATGTTTTGGTCATGAACAAGTTGATCATTATATTTAATAACTAGATCATCATAATTCTTTACAGACTTATACTTCCTCTTCTAACTGTGCTCCCCATTTAATGATTATATTTTCTGAATTTTTAATCTCTGAGATAACATGAAACCATTTTGATTTTTTATAGATCATCTTACTAAAAAATAATACCTTGATACCAAAAGTGCAATTGCACATTTGTGCTTATCCCGATGTTTTCGCACTGCTCGCTCTTCCTACAACAAGACACTTTAATGCCCTTTGGTATCCAGGGTTTTTATGATGCACTATGGGTGCCATATTTCGCAGGTTTCATGTAGAAATAACTCTTTAAAGCAGAGAAATTTATGTGGAAATTTAGAGTTTATACCCATTATCTTACACACCTCACTCTAACTAATACAGCCCTATGTCAATTAAGCTCGACCCCTATTGCAGCAACTGAACGTCTGACGAATTTAATCTGCGGAAGCCTCCATTGACGTGATACTGACTAAAATAGAGTTGGCCGACCGGGTCATGACAGGCGCAGATTCCAGAACAAATGGAAAAATGTGGAAATGAGCTGGAAACAAAAAAAAAAAGAACTGAAAACAATACTGATGAATAATCCGATGAGATGTTCAAGTGACTCTACAACGGCAGCGTACCTCCGCAGTATGAAATGAACGATTCCACTTTGCCTCCAGCTTGGTGAATTTCTTCGAAGCACTCCATGGCAAGAAGATGGTCTATTCCAGGATCCAGACCAACTTCGTTAACAATTGTTATTCCAGCATCGACGGCTCTGTAAAAGCATTGACAGAATTTTAAACAGGGAAACAATCTGAAATAATATCTAAATCAATTTTAAGACCTCCCTTCTTCGTATCAACTTTTAAGGAATTATTGTACATGGTTAGTTTACAATGATTTACCACCTTCCACACTAATACAACAGCATTATTTACAATATAGAAATATCATCAGTTTTCTGAAAACAAATATTTTTACGCGAGGTGAAAGCTTGATATTTATTTCTTACTTCACAGTTACAGTCTGGACTGCTAAAATAGTCACTATTATCTCATACGTTTGTGGATAAATTTGTTGAAAACTATCGACAGATAAAATTGTATACTAGAACTCAATTCCACATATTCAAAATACGATGCTTGCACTCATTAGACGTACTAATTCGGCTTTCAGTTACATTAGCTGCATTGAAAACTTCAGCGGCGAGCTATAGGTTGAAATACTCACAAATGTTTTGTTAGAAATTTTACTTGGATTTCCCAAGGTGATATGATATGTAAAGTGCAGTCTACTGTCGAGGATTTTTAACAGACTTAATGGCCGCACTGATATGGCTCAGAGAGATATCAACGACTTTAAGAGGTTCTAAGAGATAGCTTGGACACTCTCTTGTTTTACTGAGCTGTAAAGACTTTTCGGCTGACAAAGGTGACTATTGAAAACTGGGGGAAGGGCCCCTAACTACATCTTAGTGAGGGCTAAAGAATTGGAAGGGTAGGTCCGAATGTCAAATCCAGACTTCCATACCGAACAGTGCAAGGGTGGGGATAGGTTTGTTTTTGCTTTCTTATTCTTGAATTGAGAACAACTGTGTGAGGTGAAATGACAAGTTTAATGTCGCAGTATTTCTCACCAAATTACAGCTTTTCACACAGTTTTCAACTCGCCAACATAAAATCAGCGCAATGGATAACGCATCTTGCCAACATCAAAAAGTGAAATAAGTTTATACACAACAATGTTAAATATTAACTCTCTGAAAGAACATTAATCTTAAGCACAATATTATGAAAGTTTAATTGGATGTTTCTTTACGTTAATCCTAAGCACAATAATATGAAAGATTAATTGGACGTTTCTTTACAAAATTGCTCCTACACATACGTTATGATGTTGGTCAGTACTACGAAAATTGTGGTGTCACCTCAGACACCACACTTGCTAGGTGGTAGCCTTTAAATCGGCCGCGGCCCGTTAGTACACGTCGGACCCGCGTGTCGTCACTATCAGTGATTGCAGACCGAGCGCCGCCACACGGCAGGTCTAGTCCAGAGTGACTCCCTAGCACTCGCCCCAGTTGTACAGCCGACTTCGATAGCGATGGTTCACTGTTTACATACGCTCTCACTTGCAGAGACGACAGTTTAGCATAGCCTTCAGCTACGTCATTTGCTACGACCTAGCAAGGAGCCATATTCAGTTACTATGAATGTATTCTGAACAGATAATATTGTGAATCATGTACCGTCAAGAGCGACGTTCATCATTAATGGATTAAAGTTAAGTATCAAACTAGCTACGTCCGCTTTCTGAATTCTAATTCCTTGTCGTGTTCCAGACCTCATGTCAGTATAGTTCTTCCCTCCTCACGCCAGCCTGCGTGAGCTAAAACGCGTGCATTTCGGCCTCCACTAGTAACACGGTGTTGGCTCTTCTGCCAACACAACAAAAATCGCCCAATTCCGGTTCAAACTTCGGTACTATTTAGGATGACAATCAAGTCTACGGTGGATGGTTGGTCAAGTGACTAATTTGAGCGCAAGGTTACCCAAGGCCGCTCGAGTTTACAGTGGACTCGCTGCGCGGGATTAGCCAAGTGGTCTCGGGCGCTGCAGTCATGGATTGTCCGGCTGGTCCCGGTGGAGGTTCGAGTCCTCCCTTGGGCATGGGTGTGTGTGTTTGTCCTTAGGATAATTTAGGTTAATTATTGTGTAAGCTTAGGGACTGATGACCTTAGCATTTAAGTAATATAAGATTTCACATACATTTGAACATTTGAACAGTGGACTCAAGCTGGTGAATGCCTCTGCACGTGGTATTTACCTTAAACTGTGATGTGCTGCTGTCTACAAGGCTGCTCTTTCCCACTGAAATTCCTACAAAAGTAATCTGGCTATTGCTGAACTTTCCAGCAGAAACTTTCCCTATGTTTCTCGTTATGTGAGAAATCATGTACTCAGTCATAGTCTTATTATGTGGCGATGTACACGTGCATGGTTGGAGCAGCGTGCATATTATAGTGCCCTCTCAGTTCTCGCAAGAACAATTTACTAATTCGTCTGTTTCGTTTCTCCACAGTTGGAGCTAAACAAGAAATTAATCAACGTGACTAAAACTTATTTCAGTCTGAAGCAGATAATATCTTCCAAAAAACTATTAATTAACACCAGCCGTAAAGCCTATAATGCAGTGACATTACCAGTATTGTAATATGGGACAGAAACCTTAATCACTACAAAAAGGATGAAGAAAACCTGTTGATCTATGAACGGAAAATCATAAGAAACATCTTTGTACCAATTCGCCAAGAGAACACCTGCAGACGTAGAAGGAACGAAGGTCTGTACGCCCTGATGAGACGAACGAATATAAGCAGAAAATGAAAGCACGCAGTGAAAGCTTGGCAAGGCACATTGCCGGGAGACCAGACACTTGCCGTGCTCAAAGCTATGCTTACGAGAAAATCTAATGGTACACTTCTAATTGGAACACCAAGAGAAGCGACGGGAGGATGAACTGCACGACGGTCTCCAGCAGCTGGGTGTGAATAAGAAGTGAATCCAAAGTGCAAAAGATCGCCGTCTACGGAAGAACATTTTAAGTTGGGCTTATGAGCTTCAGGGTTCGTGATTGCCAATGTGTATGTATGGAACACTGCTAAGGGATGAACCCTTCGACTCAGATGATTTAGCTGCTGAACATTTCAAAGAAAACTTGAGTCTCATTTCAGATAGGTTGTCCACTCATACACTTATACAGTTGGTGGTGACTTCAATCTACCCTCGATATGTTGGCTCGAGTTTACAGTGGACTCGCTGCGCGGGATCAGCCAAGTGGTCTCGGGCGCTGCAGTCATGGATTGTCCGGCTGGTCCCGGTGGAGGTTCGAGTCCTCCCTTGGGCATGGGTGTGTGTGTTTGTCCTTAGGATAATTTAGGTTAATTATTGTGTAAGCTTAGGGACTGATGACCTTAGCATTTAAGTAATAATCTACATCTGTTCTCTGCAGACCTCCGCGATATGCTCTGAAGAGGGTACGTGTCATTGTGCCAGTTATTAGGGTTTCTTCCCATTCCATTCACATATGGAATACGGGAAGAATGACTGACTGAATGCGTCTGTGAGTTCTGTAATTATTCTAATCTTGTCCTCATGATTCCTATGTCAGTGATACATATGGGGTTGTCGCAAATTCCTAGAGACATCACTTAAGGACGGTTCCTGAAACTCTGTTAGTCGACATTCTCGGGCAAGTTTACCTCTATCTTCATGTTCGTATATGTATAATCTTGAGACGGTTTATGTGCTATAAGGCAAATACAATTTTCTATGTCTGGATGATTTGAAAATGGGTTGAGATAACCCGAAACTAGTCATGAATTAAATTAAAAGCGAATCTTGCAACTTTGGCTGTTTCTATATCGTACTAATTTCGTGAATCTGTCTTACTACTTCAGGATATGCTTGACAGCTTGTGGTAGCACACTGTATCTAGTGTATACAAACTGCTACAATGACTCATTTCTGTTTGACGTGAGATCACTACTGTTGCCACTGGTGAAGACGGAAAAAACTGCCTTGTTTCTATAATGGGAAGCACAATTACCACCATAAAAAAGCGCACAAGAGGGCTGTGGGAAATATTTGTACCATATAGTTTCTAGTCCTAAATCACAAAAATAAAATTATCAAAAAGTAAACACCGTCAATTGATCACAACTCTGATACAATATCAAAATTAATTTCGCTGAGTCACTACAAAAAAAGGCTCCGGAAAAAGGGTTAAACTTGATGATGTTTCTTTCTAATGTAGTTTTACGAAACGTAATTTTAATATTTTGTGATGTCTTTCCTCCATACATGGTTGTATAGGTGCGGCAAACAAATCCAAAGTTCGCCGGCTCCCGATAGTAAACACCCAAACTTTCTACTACTCGTTCACTTTCCGAAGAGCTATAGCACCGATGAGAGCCGCTGTTTCGATGTAAGTCTATTGGCCTTACTCAGTACCGGCAGCGAGTTTGGAGCGGCCAACCTTCAAATCGGAGGCAGACATAAAACGTCGTCCGAAATCGTTCTGAATGCGTTCTCAGAAAATTATTTTGAGCCTTTAGTTCAGAAGTCCATTCGAAGTGCAAATGTCTGCGAAAACACTCATGACCTCTTAGCAACAAATAATTCTGACCAAATAGGGAGTATCATGACGGATACAGGGATTAGTGACCACAAGGTCGTTGCAGCGAGACTGAATACAGTAACATCCAAACCCACCAAAAATAAACGCAAGGTACATCTGTTTAACAAAGCAGATGAAAATTCGCTTGAGGCCTTTCTAAGAGACAATGTCCACTCCTTCCAATCTTAATATGTAAGCGTACACCATATGTGGTATGAATTCAAGGAAGTAGTATCGACGGCTATTGAGAGACATATACCAAATAACTTAATAAAAGATGGTATTGATTCCACATGGTGCACAAAACAGGTTAGGTCACAGTTGCCGAAGCGACGAAAAAAGCATACCAAATTTAAAAGAACGCAAAATCCTTAAGATTGGAGAAGTTTTACAGAAGCTCGAAATGTAGCGCGAACTTCAATGCGATATGCTTTTGCTACTTACCACAACGAAACTCTGTCTCGAAATCTGTAGAAAATCCAAAGAGATTCTGGTCGAATCTAAAGTACACCAGCGAAACTACGCAATCAATACCCCGACTGCGCGATAACACTGGTGGTGTTACTGATGACAATGCCACTAAAACAAAGTTACTAAATACGGTTTTCCGAAATTCCTTCACCAAAGAAGACGAAGTAAATATTCCAGAATTCGTACCAAGAACAAGTGCCAACATGAGTAACACAGAAGTAGATATTCTTGGTGTAGCTTAAACCCCTTAATAAAGGCAAGGCTTCCGGTCCTGATTGTATACCGGCCAGGTTCCTCCAGAGTATGCTGATTTAATAAGTCCATCCCTAGCAAACATACACAACCGATCGCTCGTTGAAAGATCCATACCTAAAGACTGGAAAGCTGCACAAGTCACACGAATACCCAAGAAAATAAATAGGAGTAATCTGCTGAATTACAGATCCCTATCGCTAACGATGATTTACAGTAGGATTTTGGAACATATACTGTGTTCGAGCATTGTCAGTTATCTCAAAGGAAATGGTTTATTGACAGACATCAAAATAATTTACATGCTAAATTTTTTTTAACATCATGAACAATACTAGGGTTTAATTTATTAAAGGAAGGAATACTGTGAAAAGCCACCAATCGGAATATTCCTTCCTGGGGACAGAGTGGTAGTACTGACGCTGCAGAAGCCATCTTTGTGACCAGGCGGGAGATGGCCTGAGTGGGTGGAACGGAACCAGGACCGCATCCACGGTACGGTTCTGATCGGAGGGATCACAGTCTTCTATTTGTCCCTGCCTCCCCCACTTCCCCGCCCCCCCACCCACCACCGTCCTCCAAATATAGCTTTATAACTTATCATCACCTCCACCTTCAACGTGCCATGATTATAATAACAAGAACACTAACAAAAAACAAATCTTTAAATATTATAATAATAGTAGTACATTGTTTAAGTACCATAAAAATACGAAGTATTGTAATGTAATAATAATAATAATAATTTGTGTACATCAGTTAATGTTACATTGCTTTTGCATGGAGTCCATGAAATTATCATGGACCGATGACCTTAGCAGTTTGGTCCCACAGGACCTTACCACAAATTTCCAAAAAAACATTCCCCAAACACAAACACACACACACACACACACACACACACACACACACACACACACACACACACACACACACACACTTTTGCTTATTCACTTTTTGATTTTTTGGGCTTTCTCTTTCGGCGTCGCCTAACTCAACTTCCTGTGATTTGCCGGTTCCACCTGTGGATCCATTTTAGAGGCATAATTTCTATCCTGATAGATTCTCTGAAATAAGTTACCTGTGAACTTTGGATACTCATGTATAAGGCGTGTTCAAAAAGCAATGGGAATTTTGTAGTTCTGCATGTTGTATTAGTCCGATTCGCGTGATTTTTCCGTTGTTTTGTTGGCAAATTTGTCTGAAAGGCCACTGTACAGTGTTAGACACATCTGATATTTAGTCTGTTGCCAACTGTCAAACAAGTTGCAAGCGTTATAAATGTGCTAATAAATGTTAAACGTTGCTTACGGTTAGTCTGCTATGAGTAAACAACGGTTTTACGAGTATATAAGCGCTTTGAAGAAGGCCCTGAAGACGTTAAAGGCGACGAGCACCGTGGACACCCCAACACATCATCAACCGATGAAATCGCGAAAAAAGTGAAAGGAATGATTATGAAAGATCGACGAATCACAACCAGACAAGTCGTTGACAGTGTTCGCACATCATTTCGCTCATGTCATAACATTTTTTCTGGTGTTTTAGGTATGAAACGTAGGACAGCAAAATTTGTCCCAAAATTGTTCGATTTCGAACAAAAATAGCAGCGATGCAAGTTGCTCAGGAGTCGTTAGATGAAGTCAACATCGATCCAGAACTATTGAAACGTGTCGTGACATATGATGGAACATAGGTTTACGTATATGAGCCAAATCTAACGCTCAGTCTTCCCAGTGGAAGCATTCTGGATCGCTAAGGCTGAAAATAGATTGAAAATTGCGTTCAAATGTGGTTGTGCTCACTGTGTTCTTCGATTTTAACGTCATAGTGCAGCATGACTTCTTGCCGCAGGGGTGAACGATCAACAAGAAGTATTATTTACAAGTTCAATGCCGCTTGCGTGAAGCATTTTTGGCCGAAAACAGTACTGCAAGAAAAACACAGACTCCTTATTCACCAGGGCAAACGGCCTTGCCGCAGTGGATACGCCGGTTCCCGTCAGATCACCGAAGTTAAGCGCTGTCGGGCGTGGCCGCAACTTGGATGGGTGACCATCCTGGCCGCCATGCGCTGTTGCCATTTCTCGGGTTGCACTCAGCCTCGTGACGCCAAGTGAGGAGCTACTCGACCGAATAGTAGCGGCTCCGGCCAAAGAAAACCATCATAACGACTGGGAGAGCGGTGTGCTGACCACACGCCCCTCCTATCTGTATCCTGACCTGAGGATGACACGGCGGTCGGATGGTCCCGATGGGCCACTTGTGGCCTGAAGACGGAGTGCTTATTCACCAGACACGACCTCATGTGACTTTTAACATTTAGAATTACAAACGTACATAAACAGTTACAAAGAATTTTTTAGATGTAGACAGCAGAGATATTGCTATAGGTGTTCCCCAGACTATGATATATTTTTGCACAGAGAGTTTTTATCCTAATAATCTGGATCACAATTTGCTTATATATATTTGCAATGGTACTTATTTCTATGTGTTACTATTTTTAAGTATACTGTTTAAGCATCTGACGAAATTCATTGCTTCATGCTCAAGTCTTTCGTGCAATATTTTATCCTCATATTTTTTGTAATGTGAATATATCTCCAGGTCTTCTAACACATCCACTTTATGCCCTTTGTATAGAGGGTATAGTAGTTTTAACATTTTGCTCTACTTCTCCACGTTTGTTATTTTCGATGTATACTGTGCACAAGAAATTGTGTGTAATGTTCAATATGTGTGAGATTCTGCCCGAATGATCCACAAGAAAACTGTAAGTAGAAGTTCTTCCAAATTTCGCCACTAACTATATATAAAGATTAATAATCAAGCAAACTTACTCGTCTTTATATATTATAGTACGGACAATAGAACAATGAAGAACCTCATACATCAAAAACATCATAAATAAATGGCATAGTGCACAATGGATAACGTATTAGAAAATGGGAATCATTTCTCGAAAAGTGTCGTGGAAAAAAAATATCGTGACTTGTAGCAGAAAACAAATCAAATTATTGGTGAATACATCACATAGTCAGCGGAAATTTAAACCGCGATGGCTTCTCAGCGTTCGTCTATCAATGACTGAAACGATCTGCTTAGATTTTTACTGCACCACTCTGTCAGGGGTCAGGACTGGCTGAGAATCGTTGAGGAGAAAAGCAAAGGTACTGGAAAGCTAGAAATGCCTGCACTTACTGCTGGTGCAGGCTGGCCATCTCGGGCGTGCAGTAGGAGGCGGTGATCATGTTGACGCGGCAGTGGATGCACGCCTCGGCGACGACGTGGTGCAGGCGGTAGGGCAGCAGCGAGACGACGCAGTCGGCGGACGCCACCAGCTCGCGCAGCGTCTCGGGCCGGTCCAGCACGTCCACCAGCACCGGCCGCACCGACGCGTAGCGCGACGCCACGGCGTCCGCCTCGTCCTTCAGCGCCGACGCTGCCACACAGCACAGCCTGCTTATGCAACAGCTACTACTCTACCACTATTCACGCTACCGCCTAATGCTGCTCAACACCGTTATGTACTCGTTTCAATCTCCACTCTCCGACAGCGTTGGGTATGAGCTTATAAGTCCTTCTTATAAGTTCTTCTTTCCTGTGCTGTGTTAGGCACGAGGAGAAGTTCATTTTGCAAATGACAACTGCAATGTAATTACAGAAAAAGGCACAAGAACTCCTGGTACAGAAAGCTAATGAAACCCTCACGGATGTTTACAGCTACTCATTAGGCAATAAAGTAATACCTAACACAAAAAAAACAGACAGCACGAATATGATGTTAAAACTGTGTGCCAGACAGGGATTCGAACTTGGAACCTTGCCTTCAGCAGGCAAATGTTTTACCAACTGAGCTACCCGAGCACGACTCACGCCCCCCACCCCACAGCTCTGCTTCCGCCAGTACCTCATCTTGTACCTTCCAAACTTCGCAGAAGTTGAAACTTCATGGCAGATTAAAACCGTGTACCGGACCGAGACTCGAAGTCTGGACCTTTGCCTTTCGCGGGCAAGTGCTCTACCAACTGAGCTACCCAACCAAGACTCACGACCCGTCCTCACAGCTATAATTCCGCCAGTAACTCGTCTCCCACCTTCCAAACTTCACAGAAGCTCTCCTGTGAAACTTGCAGAACTAGCACTCCTGGAAGAAAGGATATTGAGGAGACATGGCTTTGCTACACCCTGGGGGATGTTTCCAGAATTAAATTTTCACTCTGCAGCGGAGTGTGCGCTGATATGAAACTTCCTGGCAGATTAAAACTGTGTACCGGAGTGGTACCCGAATACAGATTTGAGACCTGGTGTTGCGTACATCTGTAACATCTGTAAGTGGTTCAAATGGCTCCGAGCACTATGGGACTTAATATCGGAGGTCATCAGTCCCCTAGAACTTAGAACTACTTAAACCTAACCAACCTAAGGACGTCACACACATCCATTCCCGAGGCAGGATTCGAACCTGCGACCGTAGCGGTCGCGCGGGTCCAGACTGAAGCGCCTAGAACCGCTCGGCCACCCCGACCGGCAGCTGTTAAGTGCCAGGAAGTTTCAGATCATTGTACACCACGCCGCAGAGTGAAAATTCATTCCAGAAACATCAGTATAAGTTTGAAGAGGGGAAAATAATAGTGCCATATTTAATGGTGATGATACATAAATTATGTAACAAACCTACAATTTTTTAGGAATAAATATTGACTATTTTTGAAGTGGAATGAGTATCCAAAGCTGACAAGAAAGAGAATGTCATCAGAAAACTATGTCCTTAGACTTCTGTCATCAGTGTCTAATGGCAAAGTGCCTTGTATTTATATATTACTCCTATGTACACTCAGTTCTTATGTATGATACGATTATTTTGTGATCAAGCGCTCAAAACATTCGAAATAAAGAAAATTATAATAAGAACAATAACTAAAGACAGTAATAGGGCTTATCTGTTTAAATAGTTGAGAATTGTAACTGCACCATCTGAGTACATCTAGCAAACCACTATGCACATTAAAAAAAAAAAAAAAAAAAAAAAAACATTAATTTTTCCGCTAACAGTTCTACTCATGGTCATCGAGCCATATTGAGATTTAACTTACATGTACTAAGAACAATTAACCAAAAAACAAAAAACATTATTTTCTACTGAGGAATGAAACTGTGCCACATATTACCAAAGGAAATGATTGAAATAGCTAAAACCAACGTATTTAAAGATGAAATTACAGCACGCTTCTTAAGCAATATATAATGTACAGTGAAAGACACCTTAGATAACACAAAATAAGTGTTAATTAAAAAAATTGAGGATTGGTAAACATTTTAAAAAATAAAGCGTCTTGTGACATTATCACATATCTCAGTGTGGTATTTAATTGGAATCTGCATTCTTATATGTGGTAATGTCTCATTATGTGCCAATATTTTTTGGGTATTGTATTATGAGTAGTGGACCTATGTGTCTGAGAGAAAAGTTTCGCGTTATTCGCGCTAGGACGGTGCACTGATGGTTTAGTCTCAGGGACCTTTTGTCGGCAGAGGAAGACGGTCAGTTTTCGTGGAAGTGAGGTTGCTGGCTGCTTCGTGCTATGGTGGACAGAGCCAGCACCCTGGACTAGCTGTGGGTAGGAGGCGTTGTGCCACCACAGCTGTCCCTAGGGAATAATTGAGTGCGTAATTTTTGCCTTTACTGCACAGACATCAAAAGCAGAAAAATTTGATAATGCAGTTGAATTGAGTCACGTCACACCGTGCTTGGCACGAAAAGCCAACCAACTGAGACATCACTGCTACAGGCTGGAACCAACCTAGTGTTTGTTAATGTGCGTTTTGTACACGAAGAGTGGGAAGTTTCTGCTGCACGCCCCCGGTTCTTCTGTGAAACAAGCGATATTCTCGTCCATCACACTGGCAATAGCATAGAGTCGTCCCTTCAGCATAGTGTTCTTTGGAAGTGGAGAGTGGACGGCTGTGAACTTAGATTCTGGATATTCGTCTTTGGACTGTCATTGAACTAGAGTCGTCTCCAGCCACTGTGTGGTGCTGACTGGCAAAACTACCTGATTTGGGGAAATGGAAGTTTTGCAAATTGCGGAAGCGTGATCTACATTCTGAGCAGTTCGTTATTTGCTTACTTTGCCATGCAACTGGTGTTGCTTAATTTGGTTATAATTTGCGGCATCTTGTTAAATCATTAACTTTGATTTTGCGAGCTGTCCAGACGAGCAGATTTTGTTGCGCTTTCCGCTATGGCCGAGCGGTTCTAGGCGCTTCAGTCCGGAACCACGCTGCTGCTACGGTCGCAGGTTCGAATCCTGCCTTGGGCATGGATGTGGGTGTTGTCCTTAGGTTAGTTATGTTTAAATAGTTCAAAGTATGGGGGACTGATGACCTCAGATGTTAAGTTCCATAGCGCCTAGAGCCATTTGAACCATTTGTTGCGCTTTCTCTATACAATCTTCCAAATTTTTTCTTACCTCCCCACAGTGTTAGTCATTTTGTAATTTGATTTGTGTTTCAGAGAACTTTGCTCGCTGGTAATTTTACTATAATTTATGTTAAATACTTGAGGAAATAGGCCGGCCGGAGTGGCCGTGCGGTTCTAGGCGCTACAGTCTGGAACCGAACGACCGATACGGTCGCGGGTTCGAATCCTGCCTCGGGCATGGATGTGTGTGATGTCCTTAGGTTAGTTAGGTTTAATTAGTTCGAAGTTCTAGGGGACTGATGACCTCAGAAGTTAAGTCGCATAGTGCTCAGAGCCATTTGAACCATTTTTGAACTAGAATAAATAAACAACTGTTACTCTCAGTCTTGACTTTAATATCCCTGACTGTCCTACGACTTCTCCTTGTTTAGACGACCCACAAATAACAAATAAAGCGGTTCGACAAACATGCAGACCACCGCGAGAAATGCACAAGCAAATTAAATCCTAGCGAAACCTGTTGGTTGAGGTGTTGTGTTTGATCACGAACTGTACCTGTGGAATGTCGTCAATATGTTGCGAGTGTCAGTCGTGGTGAGAAAAGTGTTCTGTGTTGCTTTGAATGTATCATGCCGGATCTAAGTGAATTCGAACGTGGACAAATCGTTGGTGTTCGTATGGTGGGGCTTCCGTAACCAACGGAGCCGATGTATTAGGTTTCAAGATGAACCGTATTGAAGATTTGTAACGCATACAGGGAAACCGGAAAAGCATCATCCGCTAATCCACAACGCAGACGAAAGTATTGAGTGACTGTGACAAACGGTCATTGAAGAGAACTGGGACGAAAAATAAGAGGACGACAGCTGCAAAATACACTACAGGACAGAATGTCGCACTTGCGAACCCTGTCAGAACTAAAACAACACGAAGCTGCGAATTGCAGGGTAAGCTGGAATTACAAAACCACTCACGAGTGATGCAAATACCAGCAACATGAAAACATGATGCGAAAGCTGTAAAACCTGGACTATGAAGCAATGGAGGAAAGTCATTTGGTCGAATCGTTTCCAACATACAGACGAGTTTACGTGATACATGGCGGGGGTTCGATGATAGTGCGGGCAGCCAAAACGTGGTATTACTCGGGCCAATGGTTACCCTGCAAGGTCGATTTACTGCCAACGGTTGTGTGACCATTTTGGCTGATAAGGTCCCCCGACGGTAAAATGTTTGTTACTCTATGGTGCTACTGTGTTCATAGACGACAGAGCTCGCTTCGTCCAAGACTGGTTTTGTGGAGATGAATTGTCGCATTTCCCCTGGCCACAACAGTCACCAGATCTCAGTATCAAGTCTTTGTGGTCTACTTTGAGAGAAGAGAGCGTGACCGCTGTCCACCTCCATCGTCGTTATCTGAATTTGCCAATATTTTGCAGTAAGAATTATACACTACTGGCCATTAAAATTGCTACACCACGAAGATGACGTGCTACAGACGAGAAATTTAACCGACAGGAAGAAGATGCTGTGATATGCAAATGATTAGCTTTTCAGAGCATTCACACAAGTTTGGCGCCGGTGGCGACACCTACAACGTGCTGACATGAGGAAAGTTTCTCATACACAAACAGCAGTTGACCGGCGTTGCCTGGTGAAACGTTGTTGTGATGCCTCGTGTAAGGAGGAGAAATGCGTACCATCACGTTTCCGACTTTGATAAAGGTCGGATTGTAGCCTATCGCGATTGCGGTTTATCGTATCGCGACATTGTTGCTCGAGTTGGTCGAGATCCAATAACCGTTAGCAGAATATGGACTCGGTGGGTTCAGGAGGGTAATACGGAACGCCGTGCTGGATCCCAACGGCCTAGTATCACTAGCAGTCGAGATGACAGGCATCTTATCCGCATGGCTGTAACGGATCGTGCAGCCACGTCTCGATCCCTGAGTCAACAGATGGGGACGTTGGCAAGACAACGACCATCTGCACGAACAGTTCGACGACGTTTGCAGCAGCATGGACTATCAGCTCGCAGACCATGGCTGCGGTTACCCTTGACGCTGCATCACAGATAGGAGCGCCTGCGATGGTGTACTCGACGACGAACGAATGGCAAAACGTCATTTTTTCGTATGAATCCACGCTCTGTTTACAGTATCATGATGGTCGCATCCGTGTTTGTAGACATCGCGGTGAGCGCACATTAGAAGCGTGTATTCGTCATCGCCATACTGGTGTATCACCCGGCTTGATGGTATGGGGTGCCATTGGTTACACGTCTCGGTCACCTCTTGTTCGCGTTGACGGCTCTTTGAACAGTGGACATTACATTTGAGATGTGTTATGACCCCTGGCTCCACCCTTCATTCGATCCCTTTCAAACACTACATTTCAGCAGGAGAGTGCACGACCGCATGTTGCAGATCGTGTACGGGCCTTTCTGGATACAGAAAATGTTCGACTGCTGCCCAGGAAAGCACATTCTCCAGATCTCTCACCATTTGAAAACGTCTGGTCAATGGTGTTCGAGCAACTGGCTCGTCACAATACGCCAGTAACTACTGTTGATGAACTGTGATATCGTGTTGAAGCTGCATGGGCAGCTGTACCTGTACACGCCATCCAAGCTGTTTTTGACTCAATGCCCAGGCGTATCAAGGCCGTTATTACGGCCAGAGGTGGTTGTTCTGGGTACTGATTTCTCAGGATCTATGCACCCAAATTGCGTGAAAATGTAATCACATGTCAGTTTTAGTATAATATATTTGTCCAATGAATACCCGTTTATCATCTGCATTTCTTCTTGGTGTAGCAATTTTAATGGCCAGTAGTGTATACGATTCCCTTGAAAACCACACAGGACCTGTGTTTATACATTCCGAGACTACTGGACGCTATTTTGAAAGCCAACAGGCTTCTTACACCGTATTAGGCATGGTAATGTGTAGTAATTTTTGTGTTTCTATATTTTTGTCCAACCTCTGTATAACTTGTCGTACACCTAATTTGTTGTTTTGACTGTGGCTCTGTTTTCGTTGCGTACGGTGACCAAACTCAACGACATTTATAGTAAGAATTCGGAGAAAAGAACGAGCGTTACACTCGCTCGCCTTGTATAATCGAAGATTTGTTTTATAACTAGCATTGCACTTAACGGAATCTGTTAAACTTCGGTTACACGATAAATCAGTCAAATCTAAATGCCGTAAATTCAACTAAATACCTAAGAATTACAATTACGAACAACTTAAATTGGAATGAACACATAGAAAATGTTGTGGGGAAGGCTAACCAAAGACTATGCTTTATTGGCAGGACACTTAGAAAATGCAACAGATCTACTAAGGAGACTGCCTACACTACGCTTGTCCGTTCTCTTTTAGAATACTGCTGCGCGGTTGGAGATCGTTACCAGGTAGGATTGACGGAGTACATCGAAAAAGTTCAGAGGAGGGCAGCACGCTTTGTATTATCGCAACATATGGGAGAGAGTGTCACTGAAATGATACAGGATTTGGGCGAGACATCATTAAAACAAAGGCGTTTTTCGTTGTGACGGAATCTTCTCACGAAATTCCAGTCACCAACATTCTCCTCCGAATGCGAAATTGTTTTTTTGAGTCCGACCTACATAAGGAGACACTATCACCACGATAAAATAAGGGAAATCAGAGCTCGTACGGAAAGATATATATGTTCGTTCTTTCCGCGCGCTATACGAGATTGGAATAATAGAGAATTCTGAAAATGGTTCGATGAACCCTTTGCCAGGCACTTAAATGTGATTTGCAGAGTATCCATGTAGATGTAGATGTAGATTCGGTACAGTTAAAAGAGAAACGCTGACACGTCTAGGACATCAGTTAGTACATTACTCTTCAAGACTCCTTGCACAATGCCACTGTTCCAGCAACCAGTCGTCACAGTCCTGCATGTGAATCCACATATCCTGTAAATAAACCAGTGGTCGTTGAATTCCGCT
Organism: Schistocerca serialis cubense; assembly: GCF_023864345.2. Lineage (NCBI taxonomy): Eukaryota > Metazoa > Arthropoda > Insecta > Orthoptera > Acrididae > Schistocerca > Schistocerca serialis. The sequence continues at coordinate 312,785,657 of NC_064640.1, forward strand.
GCTTCATTTACCTTGTGTTTTGGTCTTCAGTCCAGAGACTGGTTTGATGCAGCCCTCCATGCTACTCTATCCTGCGCAAGCTTCTTCATCTCCAAGTAGCTATTGCAACCTACATCCTTCTGAATCTGCTTAGTGTATTCATCTCTTGGTCTCCCTCTACGATTTTTACCCTCCACGCTGCCCTCCAGTACTAAACTGGTGACCCTTTGATGCCTCAGAACATGTTCTACCAACCGATGCTTTCTTCTAGTCAAGTTGTGCCACCAATTCCTCTTCTCCCCAATTCTACTCAGTACCTCCTCACCAGTTACGTGATCTACCAATCTAATCTTCAGCATTCTTCTGTAGCACCACATTTCGAAAGCTTCTGTTCTCTTTTTGTCTAAACTAGTTATCGTCCATGTTTCACTTCCATACATGGCTACGCTCCATACAAATACTTTAAGGAAAGACCTCCTGACACCTAAATCTATACTCGAAGTTAACAAATTTCTCTTGTTCAAAAACGTTTCTCCTGCCACTGCCAGTCTAAATTTTATATCCTCTCTACTTCGACCATCATCAGTTATTTTGCTCCCCAAGTAGCAAAACTTTTCTATTACTTTAAGTGTCTCATTTCCTAATCCAATTCCCTCAGCATCATGTGATTTAATTAGACTATATTCCGTTATCCTCGTTTTGCTTTTGTTGATGCTCATCTTGTATCCTCCTTTGAAGACACTGTCGTGCTCTCATCGCAACTCGTATTTTTTTAACGTTCACACATGACAACTCGTGCATCCTGCATCTGGTACATTTTAAATTTGCGTCTCCCCCCCCCCTCCCCCCTCCCGTTTCCCAGATAAAATAATTTTTCTGGGTGTTTCTCTACAAAGCATAGACGTATGGTTCTGTACAGCAATATCTTTCACAGAATGAGGTTACAATGAGTATTATGTCTGTCTGGAACGTGGCTGCACCTCTTCACAAGACCAAGTTAGTTCCTGCCATGCTGGGATAGCAGCTGCTTTGTCGAATAACAGAGTACAAGAGAAAAATTATTAAAACGATTGTAAAAAGTAAATACAATGTGTGATAAGTACTGTTATGCCCCAGGATATTATCCCCAGTGAACATAAAAAATTCATCCAAGTTCTACCTTGGCAGCTCCCATAAACTGAACTGGCTGTGTCAACGACCAGTAGACTTCAAGCTAGGAGGACATGCTGTGCGAGTTGCGGCAAACAAGGAAGCTGTCGCAACATGGGGCAACGACCGAGTGCCCATATCTGCAAGCGAAGCATAATGATATCATGGAACCCGAGAGATACTGTCATACTAGTGGCAAAGCAGAGTTTCGTAATAAAGGCTATGTATAACACAGCTTTAAGTAATCAGGTGTCAGGCCAGCGGAAAAGAGCCTGTGAAAGGTGAAGTTGTGAAAGTCTGAAGTCACTAGGAGAGCTGACAGCTAGGTGAAACCAGCACATGTGATTTCCTAGCCATGCCCAACATCGCAGAATGGACTGGAAGTGCTAATATAAATATCTTGCCTTTCTTAACTAATTACTGATTAATGAGTGCTGATTGGCAACTGCCTAGAGCATTATCTCAGCCCTTACGTCAGTATCAGCTATCCAGTGAGAGGGGAGGCTATAGAGGTCGACCCTCGGCCTTCCTAGCTATCTTCGATCGTCTACAGAACCACGAAATTGGCTGGAAGGACGCTGCTGCTCCCAGCTGCACTGCCAACTTCCGAGACAACAATAATAGGTCGTGGAGCTCACCATCACCCTTCAGATCTGCTGGAGGTTTGATCTGCGTGACCTGGACACTGTCCTTCATCTGCCTTTCAGTGGGTGGCCAATTCTGCAGCTCATCCCATTCCTGTGGCAGACATTGACCCTGCTGGTCCTGTTTCCTGAATGGGGACTGAGAAGCCAGCCTGCGAGCCAGCAAGGACTTCAGGTGGACCTTGGTCGAGACTCCTGAATGCATATCTTCGATGTCCGCGAGAGCACTTTGGAGATCGATACGCAGAGGTGGAGGCCACTGGATTCCGCGGTCGACTATTGCCCAGTGGGGTAGTAGACGCCCAACTCTTCGCTACACTAGTCGTGCTGCTGCGAGACGAGCGTGTGTCGGCCTTCCACAGCTGATGAGGCGCTACTCTGCCGGATCGGGAATGCCGCGGCGCTTTGGAAGACAATCCTGTATTTCTGCGCAATAAATGTGTTATTGACAATTATGTTTTCTTGGTGCTCTCGAGTGTAATTAGGATTTCACCATCACATCCTGTCCTGCTCTTTCATGACGACTGTAATAGTCTGGGACAGGACCCATACTGCATAGCTAAAGGAGGTATGTGTGTATTTCTGTATCTCTTGGGCTTTTAAATCAGTAGGGAGTTGAGTAGTGTGACACATAATGGCCCTCTGCTTCTAAGAAGGACGGAGTGTGTGTTGTTTGTATCTCAGTCTCTATTTCTAACGTGTAAAAACGACAGAGCTCTCACTTTTGCAGTAGTATAGGTTGCGTTTGTGGGTAACACATGCAATCACCAGTTTTATCTACAGTAAACAAGACTATTACTCCTCGAGAGGAGCTGCCAGATCACACAGATAAACCGAGCGACGTGGTGCAGTGGTCTGCACACTGGACTCGCATTCGGGAGGACGACGGTTCAAACGCTCGTCTGCCCATCCTGATTTAGATTTTCCGTGATTTCCCTAAATCGCTTCACGAAAATGCCGAGACGGTTTCTTTGAAAGGGCATGGCCGATTTTCTTCCCTAATCTGATGGGACCGATGACCTCATTGTTTTGGTTCCGGCGGACGTTCGAGTCCTCCCTTGGGCATGGGTGTGTGTGTTTGTCATCAGGATAATTTAGGTTAAGTAGTGTGTAAGCTTAGGGACCGATGACTTTTGCAGTTAAGTCCCATAAGATTTCACACACATTTGACATTTTTTTGACCTCATTGTTTGATCCCCTTTACTGTATCAACCAACCATCACACAGATAAAGATAAGCTCTCCAGTGAGTTTGATCCGATCAAGTAAAATGTGAACCTGGAAGGGCAACGATGCAATTTAGAAAATATTTGAGACACAGTGAGCCAAGGGCGTCTCTGTTCCATATTCTTTTTAGTTCTTCACAATCATGAAGATCATAAACGATTATAGTAGATCTTTTTTTGTTTTTTTTTTTTCAGTTGATTAGCCTCTGGGAATTTTTCTTTTTCCGAAGTGCAACATGGTACAGTGCGGCTCTCGTTGCCTGAAACAATTTTCACTTGCTCGGACTATTTACCTGAACCTGAACGATATCTTCCCTCGAACAATACTTGTGTACAGAGTAATGTTGCCAATACTCGCAAGTCAGTTCAGAACTCCCTTAGAGAGTGTGCAAAACAATGTGTGAACCACAATGAAGGATTTATTAAAAACCTTTGACTACATGTCTATTGTGCATGTGTTAATTTAAAAGTCATACACCAAAGTATAAAAGATATTTTTTGTTTGAGATTTAGAATCTCGTCGATGGCGAAGTCACTGCAGACGGTTTAGCTATAGTAGGTCAATTTGACATCTATCTTAAAAACAGAAATCATCCAATTAGAGAGACTACAGGTTGTTATAAAAGAAAATTCTGTTTCCAGATATAATAAATGAGGCATAACTTGTCAACTATACTAGAATTTTCTTGAAGTATTGCGGAAAACGGCTAGCCAGCTCTACCAGGCTCTCTGGAGCATTGCGATCTATTGATTATTGACTGTTGTTGTTGTTGTTGTTGTTGTGGTCTTCAGTCCTGAGACTGGTTTGATGGAGCTCTCCATACTACTCTATCCTGTGCAAGCCTCTTCATCTCCCAGTACCTACTGCAGCCTACATCCTTCTGAATCGGCTTAGTGTATTCATCTCTTGGTCTCCCTCTACGATTTTTACCCTCCACGCTGCCCTCCAGTACTAAATTGGTGATCCCTTAATGCCTCAGAACATGACTAATATGATGTTTTTCAATTAATCTAAAAAGAATGTACTCACAGCATCGGCAGTGTACAAATTTTAAAAGGACAGGCCTAGCATGTGCTACAAGTAGTATAGGAACAGCATTCAAAAATCTCACGTGATACGTTAATTTCATATTAAATAACCCTTACGAAACCATCCCGTCTTAAAAGAAATATTATGGAAATTTTGTAGTGTTAGGATCCAGGTAGACAAGGCAGACTGTTCCAATGTTCACGTTTAGACGTACGAAAAACTGCAGTTTAGGTAAACATTGGAGATTCTCCTGTCAGTTTTGCTGTATCTTTCGGTCAGTTTTTTCCGAGAGGTAACAAGGGATCAGTCACGCTATAAAATTTTCGCTTTACTTGCATAAGAGAGTTCACATTATTCTCTGTAGGTATCACATCACTTAACAGAGCACCAGATAACAGACCGTGTTAGGTGATGCAAAGAAATACCGAAAACATCCGCAAGCTGTGCTTCTGGCACTGGATTTTATAGACAATGAAGCTTGGTTTTATTGATGCCGTGTTTCAGCTAAAACCATCCGCCAACCTACTGCTGATTCTTTCGTTAAACGATACTCCAGCACTTCGCACAAACCTTTGTTCTGAGTATTCAGCTATAATTGGCTTGAAATGTTTTGAGAAACCTATCTATGTCTGATCTTACCCTGTGTGACTGCCGGGGTTCTATATATGTATAGTCGGTTGAAAGGACGGCAATTTCCTAGGCGTCAAGAGCTCTTCCGGGCATGGCAGTACAGTAACTGTGGCCAGATGAGGATAAGAGGTTTTGAATGGCGAAGAGCGCTGCTGAATGTCTTGAAATAGTTACGAAAAAATGAAATAGCTGGATCTTTTCTGTTCAATCTCCCTAGTATGATTTTTACTAGCATTCCGACATGTAGATGACGCTATGAGTGATAGACAGATGCATGCGATTCCTGTACGGGTTTCGGTGATTGCAGGTGATGCGATCTCTCATATTTGGATACCAACCAAAAGCTAAATACTAAAAGTCGATGAACGATTATCGATTGAGAACAGCTTCTGTTCTTGAGGGCTGATAACACTTAACTTAACATCTAACAAATAATTATTTACATCAGCTTCTGAGCAACAGAGGAAAGATAACAGGAAAATATGTCTGTGGAAATATCATCAGTAGACGTGAGAAAATGTGTGGGTGCATAAAGTATTTGGACTCATTTTGTTCGTAAACTTTTTGAGTAACTGATGTGGAAGCCTTGGACGTGTAAAAGTGAAAGACAGTTACATGGGAGGAATAAATATTACTCACCAAGGACGATCTCGACGTTCTCCTCCCTGTCTAGATACTCGACGACCGGCGCGCTGACGAAGCCAGCTCCCAGCACGACGATCTTCTTGGGCGGGGTCGACGAATCCGCACTAGCCTTCTGCCTGCTACGGCTAGGATACAAATTTGCACTGATGAAAACAAATTGCATCACATTGTTGCTGTTCTCTTATGATTTAACGAGCTGAGATAGCGAAGCCACTACAAAAAAATTAACTTCTGGTTTGATAATATTAAGCTCAGGTGATCTCGCCTATTCTAGATACGCCTCTTCTATGTCCGTTAGGAAATGATCAGTGTAGGATGCAGAGATCATGGTGTCAACATACTACACTCCGTACCTTTTTGAAATTGTGAATAGAACGGTGGAGTGTGAACGAACTGTTTCATGAATGCCTGCACTAAACTATTCTCTTTTATGCCGTCGTTACATTCACCAGTGAAAGATCAAGAGCAGTAAAAGTGGTTTACGTATATTTATGCAATATTTCTGTGTGGGTGCCCCTTGTGTAGTGCCAAATGGAGAGCATCTCAGATGAATTCGCTCAGTATTGGCCAGCTACGGTTCTGGTTTTCCTATTGTCGCATTGTGAGTGCCCCCTGTAAGCTCTGGGAGTGCTTACAAAACAACCGTCTGGCATGACAGGTCAACTATGTTCGTCGCGGGATACTGGAATCTTGGCCTAACAGCCAACCGAGAAAGGTGGAACAGTAATTAAGACAGTGAACTAGGATTCTGAAGGAGCGCGGTTGTAGCACTTCCTACCATCAGATTATACGAGGGCAGTTCAATAAGTAATGCAACACATTTTTTTCTGAAACAGGGATTGTTTTATTCAGCATTGAAATACACCAGGTTATTCCCCAATATTTTTGCTACACAACACTATTTTTCAACGTAATCTCCATTCAATGCTACGGCCTTACGCCACCTTGAAATGAGGGCCTGTATGCCTGCACGGTACCATTCCACTGGTCGATGTCGGAGCCAACGTCGTACTGCATCAATAAATTCTTCATCATCCGCGTAGTGCCTCCCACGGATTGCGTCCTTCATTGGGCCAAACATATGGAAATCCGACGGTGCGAGATCGGGGCTGTAGGGTGCATGAGGAAGAACAGTCCACTGAGTTTTGTGAGCTCCTCTCGGGTGCGAAGACTTGTGTGAGGTCTTGCGTTGTCATGAAGAAGGAGAAGTTCGTTCAGATTTTTGTGCCTACGAACACGCTGAAGTCGTTTCTTCAATTTCTGAAGAGTAGCACAATACACTTCAGAGTTGATCGTTTGACCATGGGGAAGGATATCGAACAGAATAACCCCTTCAGCGTCCCAGAAGACTGTAACCATGACTTTACCGGCTAAGGGTATGGCTTTAAACTTTTTCTTGGTAGGGGAGTGGGTGTGGCGCCACTCCATTGATTGCCGTTTTGTTTCTGGTTCGAAGTGATGAACCCATGTTTCATCGCCTGTAACAATCTTTGACAAGAAATTGTCACCCTCACCCACATGACGAGCAAGCAATTCCGCACAGATGGTTCTCCTTTGCTCTTTATGGTGTTCGGTTAGACAACGAGGGACCCAGCGGGAACAAACCTTTGAATATCCCAACTGGTGAACAATTGTGACAGCACTACCAACAGAGATGTCAAGTTGAGCACTGAGTTGTTTGATGGTGATCCGTCGATCATCTCGAACGAGTGTGTTCGCACGCTCCGCCATTGCAGGAGTCACAGCTGTGCACGGCCGGCCCGCACGCGGGAGATCAGACAGTCTTGCTTGACCTTGCGGCGATGATGACACACGCTTTACCCAACGACTCACCGTGCTTTTGTCCACTGCCAGATCACCGTAGACATTCTGCAAGCGCCTATGAATATCTGAGATGCCCTGGTTTTCCGCCAAAAGAAACTCGATCACTGCCCGTTGTTTGCAACGCACATCCGTTACAGACGCCATTTTAACAGCTCCGTGCAGCACTGCCACCTGTCGGAAGTCAATGAAACTATACGAGACGAAGCGGGAATGTTTGAAAATATTCCACAAGAAATTTCCGGTTTTTTCAACCAAAATTGGCCGAGAAAAAGAAGTGTTGCATTACTTATTGAACTGCCCTCGTATTTTCCGCAAGTCGCCTAAGGTAAAGACCGGGATAGCCTCCCTTAAGAATGTCACGGCCAACATTCCCAATAGCTCCCCAACCCGAGTTGATGCTACATCTACATTGTCCTCGCCTACGACGGAGCTTTAAACCATAATCCCCCTTTTCATTTAGATTAAGCACCCGAATCTTGATAATAGTAAAAACCTTTACAAAAGAACCTTCAACCACAAGGCATGCTACATGCCAATGAGATGTAGTTCATGTTGTATAACTCATTATATCATCCCCCCACAGGCTATGATATCGCTGTTGAGGAGGTCAGCGTTACGTCAGACGGAGTCTGAAGGGCTGGAGGTGACTGACGCCAAGCTGTAGTTCGTGAAACCAACGTGAAGTTCGTGGCGTACTTCACTACGACCAAAAAAGATCTTATGATGTAGCTCTTCTTGTTTCAGTCATCGCAGAACATAGTTATCTGTTATTTAGTAATTTATTTGTAATTTATATCCCTTATCACTTCCTATACTTCCTAAAATAATTGGTTTACTTATTAAGCAGCAGTTTAGTCTTACGAGTACTTACATCTATTAATCAGCACAGTGTTATTACACGTTGCTGTTAATTAATACTAATATTACAAACATTAATATTACTCTGTATCAATATTTTCTTTGACTTTAAATGTAATACCGTTTGGTTAATATTACCTTCATTGCATTTAGTGGGATTTATTTCCTGCAGTCGCGTTTTTTATAACATCAAAACCAGAGGAAATCAATGTCAGGACTTCTTTCTTGGGCAAGTTGGTAGGAGCGTTATACAGTAGTGCTGCATTTTATTAAGAACGACATGGTATCATTATGGAGTTGTTTTCCTTTTTTGTTACCTGTATTTTATTCTCATTTCTTGCTGGTGGGAACATACTCGCAAGCAGCTGTTTACTATGTGGAGAAACCACCATTAAACCATAGCCGGTATGGCAGCTTGTGGTTTCTATGGTTTGCTACTGTTGTAAAGTCGTAAGTTGTGTGAATGATTATTATGTCCTACTTCTTCTGGCTAGTATTATTCTAGAACATCCGTCATACTGGAGTGAATTTCCTTAACTGCTATTCCACAAAAGTTATGTAAAAATACGTATTTGTCTGTTATTAGGTTGGTTATTTCTCGGAGGTACCTGATTAAGATTTCTTTCGTGGTACTTTGTAAACTGCATTTTAAGTAGACTCTTCGGTTTCGTGTTAGTTTTCGCAGAAACTGTTTCTTTTCGTTTGAGTCGGTGAAGTCCGCCGGACTGATTGATGGAACAAGTAAGTTCACTGCTGGGTGCCAGAAATGAAGAAAAGATCGAGATGACAACCAAATGGTAGATGGGCAAGTGACTTTAAAAAAAAAACTCGTAAGTGCAACACAGGTCCGTATTGCTGAGGTCCTTAAGGCATCGAAGAGCGTAGATGAGGCCTTTATTCATCAGTGGATATTAAATGGCTGCTGCTCATGACGACGATCGTATAGTTGTATTTGCATTTAAAGCCCTAAGACGTTTGCTGCCAATGTCTGCTCATGAAATAATTTGCCTGGCATGTTCGCTGTAATGCCTAAGGAATAAACGACAGCTGACTACTTACAGAGACCTTAAACGCACCAAATAATCGTAAATTCATGCCGATGTGCAGAACATAGTTAGGGATGCGCCTCCCTTCTCTTCCCTGGTCATAACTGAGAAACTTCATGATTTTTTCTGATAGACATCTTTGACTTTATGACAAATACTCTCTCCTAAAGATAGAAAAAATGACTAACTCCCTTTCATGCATTGTGAAGAACAGGAGATCATGGTTCAATGTCTCATCGACGAGCAGGTCATCAGGTACGCAGCACAATCTTATAAGGGAGAGTCAAATAGAAACGAGACAGGCTATGTAAATAGCATGGCGCGGACGTTGGTAACGCAGGTAGGTGTATACAGAGTGTTACAAAAAGGTACGGCCAAACTTTCAGGAAACATTCCTCACACACAAATAAAGAAAATATGTTATGTGGACATGTGTCCGGAAACGCTTACTTACCATGTTAGAGCTCATTTTATTACTTCTCTTCAAATCACATTAATCATGGAATGGAAACACACAGCAACAGAACGTACCAGCGTGACTTCAAACACTTTGTTACAGGAAATGTTCAAAATGTCCTCCGTTAGCGAGGATACATGCATCCACCTTCCGTCTCATGGAATCCCTGATGCAGCCCTGGAGAATGGCGTATTGTATCACAGCCGTCCACAATACGAGCACGAAGATTCAAATGGCTCTGAGCACTATGGGACTTAACTTCTGAGGTCATCAGTCCCCTAGAACTTAGAACTACTTAAATCTAACTAACCTAAGGACATCACACACATCCATGCCCGAGGCAGGATTCCAACCTGCGGCCGTAGCGGTCCCGCGGTTCCAGACTGTAGCGCCTAGAACCGCTCGGCCACACAGGCCGGCAGCACGAAGAGTCTCTACATTTGGTACCGGGGTTGCGTAGACAAGAGCTTTCAAATGCCCCCATAAATGAAAGTCAAGAGGGTTGAGGTCACGAGAGCGTGGAGGCCATGGAACTGGTCCGCCTCTACCAATCCATCGGTCACCGAATCTGTTGTTGAGAAGCGTACGAACACTTCGACTGAAATGCGCAGGAGCTCCATCGTGCATGAACCACATGTTGTGTCGTACTTGTAAAGGCACATGTTCTAGCAGCACAGGTAGAGTATACCGTATGAAATCATGGCGGTGAATCGAGAAAGTACAGTACATACTGACGAAACTAAAATGAGCTCTAACATGGAAATTAAGCGTTTCCGGGCACATGTCCACATAACATCTTTTCTTTATTTGTGTGTGAGGAATGTTTCCTGAAAGTTTGGCCGTACCTTTTTGTAACACCCTGTATATAGAAGTGGCTTCTATTCGGAGTCGGAAGGAACAGCGCGAACCTTCACCTCTGTGTTATCTGTCCGTTAGAAGTGCGCGACGTCAGGCCAGCAAGTCGTGTGTGTGTCCTGCGTCACTATGGAGGTCGGAAAAGAGGAACAGCGAGGTGTAGCACCCTTTTAGTCTGCGGAAGGAGTGTCAGGAAGTGAAATCCATTCGCGAATATCTGCTATGTTTGGCGGACATAGTACGCCGTGTGAGGGGCCGTTTGCGTGGAATAAACGATTTCGAGAAGGTCGGGTGTCACTGAAAGACAGTAGTCGGATAAGACGGGCTCCTCGTGACGTTATTCCTTCTGCCACTGCTGCGGTGGATGCTGCAGTCAAAAATGATCGACAGCGGACGGTGGAAGACATACGGCTCTTGTTGGGCATAAGACACGGTACCGCTCACGATATCGCGACACAATATCTGAAGTTACGCAAAATCTGTGCGCAGTGGGATCCCCAGTGCCTGACGGAGATGGAGAAGTTAAAGAGAATGTTGGCATCACTGCAGCAAAATGGTTCAAATGGCTCTGAGCACTATGGGACTTAACATCTGAGGTCATCAGTCCCCTAGAACTTAGAACTACTTAAACCTAACTAACCTAAGGACATCACACACATCCATGCCCGAGGCAGGATTCGAACCTGCGACCGTAGCGGTCTCGCGGTTCCGGACTGAAGCGCCTTTAACCGCGTGGCCACACTTGCCGGCCATCACTGCAGCACCTGGAACGGTATCACGATGAGGAACACCGTTTCCCGTCCCGTACTGTCGGTGGAGATGAACATATTTCGAGCCGGAGAACAAGCGTCAGAGCCAACATTGCAAACATCTGGGCTCACTCTCACCGAAAAACACCAAAGCCGTGCACGCCAGCTCCGGGAAAGTCATGATGACCTTTCTATTTGACCGCACGGCCCCGCTGCTGTTGAGTTTCTGGAACGCGGCGCCACAATTAACGCACAGTGCTACGTGGACACATTGCAAAAATTGAAGCGTACCATCATGTTCAAACGCCCAGGAATGTCGACAGACAGGATCATTCTATTACAGAATAATACCCACCCACATGTTCGCAGGGTTGTGTCGACTGCGCTGCAGAAGTTTCCTGGAAAGCCCTTACACATCCTCCGTACAATAACAAATAAAATGTAAATGTCGTGTGACTAGGGCCTCCCGTCGGGTAGACCGTTCGCCGGGTGCAAGTCTTTCGATTTGACGCCACTTCGGCGACTTGTGCGTCGATGGGGATGAAATGATGATGATTAGGGTAACACAACACCCAGTCCCTGAGCGGAGAAAAATCTCCAACCCAGCCAGGAATCGAACCCAGGCCCTTAGCATTGACATTCTGTCGCGCTGACCACTCAGCTACCGGGGGTGGACCATACAGTCGCGATTTCTCCCCATGCGATTTCCATATTTTTGGAGTCCTAGAGTAAGAAATTCGTGGCCGTCGATCTGCTTCGGACGGCTGGGTACAATCGTGGTTCCGTAAGGAGCCGCATTCGTTTTTCTGTGAAAGCATTGACAATCTTGTCTCACAGTAGGATAAATGTATTAACAGTTATGGGGATTACTTTTGAAATAAGAAACAGTTTACTTACTTTTACCATCTCTCTTGTTTTCGTTTGACTTTCCCTTATACAGGGTTATTATAAATGATTGAAGCGATTTCACAGCTCTACAATAACTTTATTATTTGAGATATTTTCACAATGCTTTGCACACACATACAAAAACTCAAAAAGTTTTTTTAGGGCTTCACAAATGTTCGCCATGTGCCCCTTTAGTGATTTGGCAGACATCAAGCCGATAATCAAGTTCCTCCCACACTCGGCGCAGCGTGTCCCCATCAATGAGTTTGAAAGCATCATTGATGCGAGCTCGCAGTTCTGGCATGTTTCTTTGTAGAGAAGGTTTAAACACTGAATCTTTCACATAACCCCACAGAAAGAAATCACATGGGGTTAAGTCGGGAGAGCGTGGAGGCCATGACATGAATTGCTGATCATGATCTCCACCACGACCGATCCATCGGTTTTCCAATCTCCTGTTTAAGAAATGCCGAACATCATGATGGAAGTGCGGTGGAGCACCATCCTGTCGGTGCTGTCTGTCTCCAGTTGTGGCATGAGCCAATTTTCCAGCATGTCCAGATACACGTATCCTGTAACGTTTTTTTCGCAGAAGAAAAAGGGGCCGTAAACTTTAAACCGTGAGATTGCACAAAACACGTTAACTTTGAGAATTCTCTACCACCCTGATTCGCACATTGTGTCTGTTCACTTCACCATTAAGAAAAAATGTTGCTTCATCACTGAAAACAAGTTTCGCACTGAATGCATCCTCTTCCATGAGCTGTTGCAACCGCGCCGAAAATTCAAAGCGTTTGACTTTGTCATCTGGTGTCAGGGCTTGTAGCAATTGTAAACGGTAAGGCTTCTGCTTTAGCCTTTTCCGTAAGATTTTCCAAACCGTCGGCTGTGGTACGTTTAGCTCCCTGCTTGCTTTATTCGTCGACTTCCGCGGGCTACGCGTGAAACTTGCCCGCACGCGTTCAACCGTTTCTTCGCTCACTGCAGGCCGACCCGTTGATTTCCACTTACAGAGGCATCCAGAAGCTTTAAACTGCGCATACCATCGCCGAATGGAGTTAGCAGTTGGTGGATCTTTGTTGAACTTCGTCCTGAAGTGTCGTTGCACTGTTATGACTGACTGATGTGAGTGCATTTCAAGCACGACATACGCTTTCTCGGCTCCTATCGCCATTTTGTCTCACTGCGCTCTCGAGCGCTCTGGCGGCAGAAACTTGAAGTGCGGCTTCAGCCGAACAAAACTTTATGAGTTTTTCTACGTATCTGTAGTGTGTCGTGACCATATGTCAATGAATGGAGCTACAGGGAATTTATGAAATCGCTTCAATCATTTGTAATAGCCCTGTATATTGCGCAAGGATGGGGATGGAAATCAGCCATGACTAAAACAAAAATCCCCGCATACACCTTAAACGATTTTGGGAGACTGTAAAACGAACGCAGGACGGCCGAACTCTGCTCCTCTTCAGTGGGAGATGAAGTGAATACGTAGTTCTACAGTAGTGGTAATCGGTATAAAGACATGGATATTTGCAGGAAAATTGACATTGTCGGTTGGAATTGTTGTGCACAATGTATATAATAGTTTTAGGCCCAGTATACCAATAAATATAATGAAATGGTATCGCATTTGATGACAGTATACAACAAGATATCAACGATTCAGGTGGTAGAGGGTGGAACACGGTATAAAGGCAGTCGGTTCTGAGCGGTGTTAGCGTGTGCGTACGTGCCCTTACTGCAGATAGGAAACATACACTATTAGTGACATTGCGTGTTTTGTACATAAACCACGCTTGTGACAGTGTCACACGCAAAACAGTTATCGTGTGATGAAAAAGCACTCTCTAATCGTCAGATTGTCGAGAAAAAGTCATAAAGTAAAACAAGTGCTTTCCGGCGTTCCCCAAGGGGTGTTATAGGCCCTTTGCTGTTCCTTATCTATATGAACGATTTGGGAGACAATCTGAGCAGCCGTCTTAGGTTGTTTGCAGATGACGCTGTCGTTTACCGACTAATAAAGTCATCAGAAGATTAAAACAAATTGCAAAACGATTTAGAAAAGATATTTTTATGATGCGAAAATTGGTTATTGATTCTAAATAACGAAAAGTGTGAGTTCATCCACATGAGTGCTAAACTTCGGTTACACGATAGATCAGTCAACTCTAAAGGCCGTAAATTCAGCTAAACACCTAGGTATTACAATTACGAACAAGTTAAATTGGAAGGAACACGTAGAAAATGTTGTGGGGAAGGCTAACCAAAGATTGCGCTTTACTGGCAGGACACTTAGAAAATGTAACAGATCTACTAAGGAGACCGCCTACACTACGCTTGTCCGTCCTCTTTTAGAATACTGCTGTAAGGTGTAGGATCCTTACCAGATAGGATTAATGGAGAACATCAAAAAAGTTCAAAGAAGGACAGCACGTTTTGTATTACCGCGAAACAGGGGAGAGAGTGTCACTGAAATGAATTTGGGGTGGACATCATTAAAATAAAGGCGTTTTTCGTTGCGGCGGAATCTTCTCACGAAATTCCAATCACCAACTTTCTCCTCTGAATGGTAAAATATTTTGTTGACACCGAGCTACATAACGAGAAACGATCACCATGATAAAATAAGGGAAATCATAGCTCGTAGGGAATGATATAGGTGTTCGTTCTTTTCACGCGCTATACGAGATTGGAATAACAGAGAATTGTGAAGGATGTTCGATGACGCCTCTGTCAGGTACTTAAATGTGATTTGCAGAGTATCCATGTAGATGTAGAAACTGAACTGTTCAAGTACAGTGAATGATAATTTCGTTAGACTGGGCGCACGATATGGACAGCACTGAAAATATTGGCAAATTAAAAGATTATCTGAGACATAGGAAGCATTACTTTCGCGCAAAGCAAGGCCCACAAACTGTTGTTCTTCTCAGCTTGTTGCTGATCTACAGTTGGCGGTAACTGCCAGACGTGTACGACAAGTTTTGTCACTAGAAAAACATTTTTCATTCAAGAAACGACTGCAGAAACTCGCTCTAATACCCAAACATAAACTGGCTAGACATGAGTTTCCACTTCATGGATTTTAGAATGGGATAAAGTGTTCTTCAGTGATGAGAAGAATTTCAATTTAGATGGGCAGGATGGATTTCAGTACTACTGGCATGATCTGAGAACGGAGCAGCAGGTAAGAATGAGCAGAAGTTTTGACGGCGGAAGAGTTATGAGTTGGGCAGCCTTCTGCGCTAAAGGTAAGTCACGCATTGCTTGGCTAGACACTAGAATGAACACTGACATGTACACTGAGATGCTAGAGACAGAATTGATTAGAATATATGAGGACCTAGGGTATGGTAGTCTAATGTTTTAACAAGATAATGCATCTGTGCATGTTTCTGCTACAACCAAAAAGTGGTCTGAAGATAAAGATTTTGACTTCTTGCCCTGACCTGCAAATATCCCGGATTTGATTCCTATGAGAAACATTTGGAGGATACTTGCAAGGCGTGTTAATTGCAATGGAAGGCAATTTGAGGCCGTATGTAAGCTGAAAAGAGCGATACGAAAAGAGTGGAGGATAATTTCACTGAAAGAGCTACAAACCCTGACAGAATCAATGCCGAAGAGAATCTCTGAGATAATTAAAAAGAACGAATGTTGGAAAAAGTACCAACAATCCAATAACAAAACAGGACAGTGAGTGCCTTTATACCAGTTTCCATGCAGGAAATGCAGAGGTCCTACTCTGTTACTCATGTTATGAAAGAAAATATGTAATTTCGTCATGATTGTTAATGTTTTATATGTATCTACTGCTTTCATAGTAAATTCGATACGTTTATGCTTGACATTGTACTATTACTTTCGCGGAACCCTGCGTTTATACTGATTTTTACTACTGTGTGTAGGTATTTCGATGCAAATATGACAATACGCTTATCGTCATTATCATCATCATCATTGTGGCACGTTGCCTGCTCCTCGGTTTATTCATCAGCCAAAACAGCACATGAACATCAGAGACGCACCCCATAACAAAGACAAAGGATGTCCTACTTTGGAAAATCATATTGTGTCTAAACAGATGTCGAACAGAGTAAGTCGATCATTAGGAACTCAGGCATGTCCATATATTAGCAAACACAGACCAGATGTCCCATGGAAAAATCTAAATGGTCTAGGGATGAACAACGTAAAAGCTGTAGCCGAACCACTTGTCCCTCTCAAGGTAGTAAATGGCTATTTCTCTTTTCCGAAGGCTACCACTGAACTGCAGACAAAAATAAGATATGTTTCACAAAATTCCTGGAAAACTGTTGCGTGTCCAAAACTTGCAGAGACGGTATTTGGATTCAGAATTTTCTTACCATCTTCAGACGTCAGTTTGTCGCAAAAATAAGACTCAATGATTATTTCAAAGAGGTAAGAATAATAACTAAAAAAAATTCTTTCTGAAGCTTTTTACTCACAATAAGCCAAATTCTTCATCGCACGTATCAGCTCAAGATCTGCTGTGGATGATAAAGTTACAGTGCAAATGACTGAGATTATAATTGAACCGTTGCAGCCCACAATAACAGGTATCAGCAACCACTCACTGACTGTATGCGTTTTACCATTGGCCCGGAAAAAGAGATTTTTCAAATAACAACCTTAAAAATATATTTCTACAGCACCCCCTCACTAATATCCCATTTATATTTTTCATACGCTGTCAAAGGTATCAGATATATAGTCCATCATCAGCTTTCCGACAACTTAAGAACGAATAACCAACTGGACGAATTCCAGTCAGGCTCCACAAACATCGTAATACGACATCTGCTGTAATAAAAGTAGCGGGCAAACTGAAGATACGAAATGGCTGACAAGATGCGACTATCACATGGTTTTAAGAGTGCAGGGACATCACGCCCTTGATTTCATAGTTTCATGTGTAATCATCCAAATGCAGTACAATGGTTTCTTTCGTACACGGTATTGCGACAACAATGCGTAATGTCTGGCACTGCATGCTCATGATGGAAACAGGTAGTATCAAAGGTTTTGCTTGGTTCAGTATTAGTTCTTGTATTTTTCTCTTCGTATGTCAGTGATGTGTCAACAGTTCTGTATCACTATTAATACTACATGTATGTTAAGAACTTTCAGTTATACGTAAGTCCAAAACCAATAACTTGAGAGTAACAATATGGGACGTCAATGTTGATCTGCGTCCACTAGCACAATTGACACCGAGTATAGCGTTAAAGCTCAAGCAAAAATTCAAGCGATTCTGGCTGGTCATTCTAAGGTCACTAGTCCGAAATTTCAGAATGCCTCCGATCTGTCGTCCCAAATGGATCAGACATAAATTTTTCATCCTTGGCGAAGAGTCTGGGAGTGATTTTAGGTGAAAACCTAACCTGTTTTGAAAACACAACTATAACCTACATTCTCATCTTTCCACACACCTCAAAAATATAATAAGTTGTTCCTTTGAACTTATAAATTAAATCTGTAAGAACACTTCTGCTTCAAATTGATGAAGACAGTGATGGCACTCTTCAAGGACTTTCTCAAGAACCTCTTGAAGCTTACAGTGGTCATAACATACCTGTAAGGTTCGTTATTCTGTTTACGGATATCCATCTTATGTGCTGTTATCCTGGCTACGTACTGGCAAGCACAGAGATTTCCACACACTTTGCTTAAAGTCTGAATAACATCTACAGTCACTCATATCTCTCCTCGATCTCAACAATCTTATCGGAACAGCACAGTAGCAGCACTCGTCCTTATCAGAGCAAAATACTTTCTATTCCAGTCCATGACGAAGCTGAAGCCATCTCCGTAGCAGGAACACGACCCTGCCATACTCTTCCTCACGTTATCTAATAACTGACTTACATCTTCATACTTAGAACACAGCTAGTAACTTTCCTCTGAAAACAACAGTAACGTCTTCCCTAGATCGTGAACGCATCTCTACACCACTACAACTGAACACCTTCCTTCACCATCCAAAAAACACTAGCTGAAATAGTCTACCTTGGGACCTTCCGGCGTTACTGATATGGGTAAGTATTCATACTTTAGTGTCAACGTCTATGATATCAGTATCGATGTCAAATATTCGATAAGTTGATAACGTCATAACAAGTGTCAGAGTATAGGTATCTGAAGTCTAGAATGGGATGTGGGAAAATCATAACATTTTACAACTAGTTTAACGAGAATTAATATGTATGCGGTATCCATGTAGTACACAGGAAACGTAAATTCAGTAATAAAAATTACATTCAATGTGCTGTCTATAATAAACGTATCAGGCTGCAGTAAATATACCAGCACCAGTAGTACATACCGACTACCTTGTGTTCAGGTAGTGATTGCTTCCTTGTCCTTTACTACTGGTGTTTGAATTTTATATTCGAGTTAGTTCATAAAAATGTTGCATAATTTTCATTCTTCGTCTTGTATTTTAAATAAGTACTTTTATATTAAATAAAATCCTAAAAATACAGTCATGTACAGAAAAAAACAGAACACCTTGAACGACTAGAGATAAGACGTTCATATTCACAGGTCATGTACATTAGTATGTTCTGCAGAAATGGTTAGCATTTCAGTCACTTCGGTTCAGCATGTGTCCTGTTGCCTAGTAGCCACAGGATCCTCCATAGGCCCTGATAACTAGTTCCATGCGCAATGGCATCGACGAGTATAAGACGCGAATGGCGTCCGGTGGTGCAGCCATCCATGCTACACTCACCTGGTTCCAAAGTTCATCTGTGGTGGTTGGCATTGGGTCAAAGCGCTGCACCCGTCATTTCACCATATTCCACACATTTCCGATTGGCGACAAGTCTCGTAATCTGGCAGACCAGGACAAATGGCTGACATTCTGTGACACCAAGAAGGCACGTGTTGGCGCAGCAACATATGGTCGTGCATTGTCTTGCTGAAAAATGTCGTCTGGTACGTTGTGCAGAAAGGGTATGGTTAGGTAGCCGGCCGATGTGGCCGAGCGGTTCTAGGCGCTTCAGTCTGGAACCGCGCGACCGCTACGGTTGCAGGTTCGAATCCTGCCTCGGGCACGGATGTGTGTGATGTCCTTAGGTTAGTTAGGTTTAAGTAGTTCCAAGTTCTAGGGGACTGATGACCTCAGATAGTGCTCAGAGCCATTTTTTTTGGGGTATGGCTGCAGGTCGCAGGATGTCGTTCACGTAGGTCACACTGGTCATAGTGCTCTGGACATGAACCAACTGTGATTTGTGTTTGTATCCAACAGCATCCCACACCTTAAGGTTTTGAGCTGGCTCTGTATGTCTTGTGCGAATGCAGTAAATGTGATGCCGCTCCCCCTATCTGCGGCAAGCCAAAACGCGGCCATCATTTTCAAACAAACAGAACCTGGATTCGTCCGAAAACATTATCTGATGCCATTCTTGTTCCCAGTGAGGTCCTTCCATACACCATTGCCGTCTAGCGTGTCTATGCACATTCCACAAAGGTAGGGGGAGAAGTGGACGACGCGCACATAACCCAAACCGTAATAAACGGCGACGTACTGTCACCTCTGATAGTGTACGATGTGTTACATTGTTCCACTGTCGCGCAAGAGCTGTGGGCGACGCAGATCTGTCCTGCAATGCCAGTCAGATGAGGTGTCGATCTACTCGGAGGGAGGTGTGACTTGATCTATCTCGTCGTGTTCTGCAGCCTTCCGCGAACCATTCTGCACGCACCCGTTGCAGTGCCGGAACACTTCATTCCACACGATCTCCAATTTGTACCCTCTTTCAAACTCACTGATCTGATAGTACGTTTCGTGCGTACGTCTGCAGGGTATCTTGCACATCTGCTCAAGGCACACTGGTCCATTACCTTCGGTTTATAGCGACAATGAGAGAGACAGACACATTTTAACGGTAGGTGGCGTTGCGCTACGATAGCGATGTTGACGTTGAACCCACAAGCCGACACGATTCAACTGCTAATCTTTTCTGCAGAACATACTAATGTACATGTCCTGTGAATACTAACGTCCTATCTCTAGTTGTTCAATGTGTTCTGTTTTCCTGAACCTAAATGTAAGAAAACAATCAATGTCTAGAGAGACTCTCAGTATCGACAAATTTCCGAACTTTCCGAGGTATTTTGTAATTTCGTACTGCTGTCAAATATCGTATCTAATTTTGTATTGGAACGTGCCCAAGTCTACACTGATAAGCCGAAACATTTTGAAAACTACCCACCGCGACACTGGATGCCGCCTGATGGCGTCGCGGGCATGTGATGCGGTAACTAAAGTACGTAAGCGGAACAGACATCGACGGCGGAATACCCTAACGAAGATATAGGCTGCAAATGGGGAAATCCATTGACATAAGCGACTTTGACAAAGGGCAGATTATTATTACGCAGAGCCTGTGAATAAATATTTCAAAAACGGCGAAGTAGGTCGAATGTTCACGTGCTACTGTCGTGAGCATCTACGGAAAGAGGTAGAAGGGCATTGAAACTACCACTAGGCGTTAAATTGTTGGACTTCCACGGCTCTTTACAGAATGTGGGCTTCGGAGGCTTGTCTGCTCTGTAAAGTAGGATAGATGGTGACCTGTGGCATCTCTGCCGAAAGAGTACAATGTTGGTGCACGCAAAAGTATTTCGGAGCAAACAGTTCATCGTACATTGTTGAACATGGCGCTCTGCAGCAGACCACACCTACGTGTTCATATGTTGACCCAACGACATCGTCAATTAAGATTGCATTGGGCACCGTCCCATCGGGATTCCACAGTCAATCAATGGAAACGCGTCGCCTCTTCGGGTGAGTCAAGTTTTTGCTGCTCTAGGTCGATGGTCGTTTCCACAAACGCCGTCATCAAGGTGAACGGCGGCTCGAAACGTGCAGCGCGGCAAGGACGCAGGCTTGTGGGAGCTGTATTATACTATGGGAGACATTCTCCTGCGCTTGCGTGGGACCTGTAGTAGTAGTCAAAGACACGCTGACAGCTGCGAACCACCTGCATCCCTTCTTGCTTGATGTCTTCCCCGGCTGCGATGTTATCTTTCAGCAGTATAATTGTCCGAGTCTCGGAGCCGGAACAGTGCTACAGTGGTTTGAGGAGCATTATAGTGAAATCACGTTGATGCCTGGACGACCACATTCGCCTGATGTAGATCCTATGAAACCTATTTGAGTCGCTATCTGTCACCATCATCGCGTACGCAAGTCAGCGGTCCGTCACTTACGCGAATTACATGACCTCTGCGTAGACATCTAACACCACATACCCCCATAAACTTACCAAAAAACTGTCTGATCCCTGATACGCAGAATCAGTGATTTATTTCGTTCCAAAGACGGACAAACAAGCTACTAAGCAGGTGGTCATAATGTTTTGGCTCATCAGCGTAAATAGTTATATAAAAGTTTTGTGCGAGTGAAAATCTAATGGGATATGATAGAGGGATTCAAAGCACAAATCTGATCAGGTTAAACAAACAAATAAATTAAAAGCAAAAAATATTCCAGACCTGCTCGCGTAGCTTAATGGGGAAGGGAGGAGAATCAGTCTCGGATCGAATACACGCGCGATACGTTCACTGAACTAGGTATTCGCTGGTTTATATGTTGTTTTTAAGTGATTTTTTACAGCAAGCGAATACTGAGCTCGTTCTCCATATACATTTCAGTATAGAAACACAGTGAAGAACATCTGGCCATAGTAACAAGATGCCAGGTCCACGATGTGCCAGGCATCAGCAGTAACGCTCAGGAAAGCAGAACAGAGACAAGAAAAACATTCGCCATCATTACTAATGAGTATTTCCACGAATAAAACTACATGACATAGAGTTAATACGATATTTTCTTTTGACTGAATCTGCCTAACGATAAATTTAGGAAAACTGTGAAGCCTATTCTGCGTGTCTACGCACGTAAAAACTGGGAGTGAACTACCTTGCATACGAAAGATGTTGAGTGTCTCTAAATACGTCTCGTGACGTCTCACCAGCACGATCATTTCTACCTAAAGTATTACATAGTTGTTTTACATAAAAGAATAATTAGTAGCAATAAACCTGTTTGCCGGCCGAAGTGGCCGCGCGGTTCTGGCGCTGCAGTCTGGAACCGCGAGACCGCTACGGTCGCAGGTTCGAATCCTGCCTCGGGCATGGATGTGTGTGATGTCCTTAGGTTAGTTAGGTTTAACTAGTTCTAAGTTCTAGGGGACTAATGACCTCAGCAGTTGAGTCCCATAGTGCTCAGAGCCATTTTGAACCAATAAACCTGTTTGCTTACAAACAAGGTAGGTTACTTTTTTTTCACGTACGCAGCTTCAGATACTTTAGGGACTTTTATAAATACACGTAGAAGAAATTTCCTCTTCATCTAGAATTTTTAGGGGCCGGTATTAATAAAATAAGCTTTGAATGTTGCAGTGACTACGTCGGGTGAGTACACAATACTGTCAGATACGCTAGTGAAGAATAACGTAGATCCTTTCCCCCCCCCCCCCCCCCCCTTTCCTGCCCGGCCCTTTTGTACCGAGAGGCCCACAATTAAAGAATACAGTTAGTTAAGAAATCATCAAATAGATTAGAGCAATATACGGCTACTCCTCACATTTCCCAGACGTCAGATTCAATCATTCAAGAATTTGTAGAACTCCACGTACAGTTGACAGAGACAATGGTTTTCTACTATGAAGCATAGGAAAGGGCAGTCTCACCTACACGCTGTTGAAGACTCATTGCTATACATGACGCTTACGCTATAGGCAAACCTCCAAGCTACCTGGTATTAAGTTTCTCGGCGCGGGAGAAGGCATTCTTTCCAACAACTCACTCAACTACACTGATCGATCATACACTGAAGCGCAAAAAGAATCTGGTATAGGCTTGCATATTCAAATACAGAGATATGTAAACAGGCAGAATACGGCGCTGCGGTCGGCAACGTCTACATAAGACAGTATGTGTCTGGCGCAGTTTTTAGATCGGCTACTGCTGCTACAATGGAAGGTTATCAAGATTTAAGTGAGTTCGAACGTGGTGTTAAAGTCGGCGCACGAGCGATGGGACACAGCATCTCCGAAGTAACGAGGAAGTGGGGATTTTCCCGTACGGCCATTTCACGAGTGTACCGTGAATATCACGAATCCCGTAAAACATCAAATCTCCGACGTCGCTGCGGCCGGAAAAAGACCGTGCAAGAACCAACGACGACTGAAGACAATCGTTCATCGTGACAGAAGTGCAACCCTTCTGCAAATTGCTGCCGATGTTAATGCTGTGTAATCAACAAATGTCAGCGTACGAACCATTCAACGAAACATCATCGATATGGGCTTTCGGAGCCGAAGGCCCACTCGTGTACCCTTGACCACTGCACGTCACAAAGCTTTACGCCTCGCCTGGGCCCATCGACACCAACATTGGACTGTTGATGACTGGAAACATGTTGCCTGGTCGAACGAGTCTCGTTTCAAATTGTATCGAGTGGATGGACATGTACGGGTATGGAGACACCCTCATGAATCCATGGACCCTGCATGTCTAAGGGGACTGTTCAAACTGGTAGAGGCCCCGTAATGATGTGGGGTGCGTGCAGTTTGAGTGATATGGGACACCTGATACCTCTAGATACGACTCTGGCAGGTGACATGTACGTAAGCATCCTGTCTGATCATCTGCATCCATTCGTGTCCATTGTGTTTTCCGACGAACTTGGGCAATTCCAGCTGGACAATACGACACTCCATAAGTCCAGAATTGCTACAGAGTGGCTCCAGGAACATTCTTCGGAGTATAAAAACTTCCAATGGTCACCAAACTCCCCAGACATGACCTTTATTGAGCATATTTTGGATGTCTTGCAACATGCTGATCAGAAGAAATCTCCATTCCCTCGTACTCTTATGGATTTATGGACAGCCCTGCAGGATTCATGGTGTCAGTTCCCTCCAGCAGTACTTCAGACATTAGTCGAGTCCATGCCACGTCGTGTTACGGCATTTCTGCGTGCTCGCGGGGGCCCTACACGATATTAGGCAGGTGTACCAGTTTCTTTGGATCTTCAATGTAACACACTAAGGCGACAAAAGTCATATTATACCTCCTAATACCGTATCGGACCCCCTTTTGCCCAGCGTAGTGCAGTATCTTAACGTAGCTTGAACTCAAAAAGTCGTTGGAAGTCCTCTACAGAAATACTGAGCCATGCTGTCTCCAGAGCCAGCCACAATTACGAAAGTGTTGCCGGTGCAGGATTTTGCGCACAAATATTCGATGGGATTCACGTCGGACGATCTGGCTGGCCAAATCATTTGCCGGAATTGTCCAGAACGTCCTTCAAACAATCGCGAACGATTGTGGCCCACTGACAAGGCTCATTGACATCGATAAAAATTCCATCGTTGTCTGAGAAAATTAAGTCCATGAGCTCCGGCAAATGGTCTCCAAGTAGCCGAACATAAATGTTTACAGTCAATGATTAGTTCAGTTGTATCAGAGAACCCAGTCCATTACAGCCAACACCATTATGGAGCTTGCACACTCCTTGTGGACAACTTGGGTCCATGGCTTGATGGGGACTGCGCCACACTCCAACCCTACCATTAGCTCTTGTGAACTGGAATCGGGACTCATCTGACAAGGTCACGGTTTTCCATCGTCTAGGGTCCTACCGATATGGCCACGAGTCCGGTAGAGCTGCCGCAGGCGATGTCGTGCTGTTAGCAAAGGCACTCGCGTCGGTCGTCTGCTGTCATAGCATTAACACCACATATCGCCACACTGTCCTAACAGATACGTTTGTCGATGTCGCACATTGATTTCTGCTGTTATTTCACGCAGTGCTGCTCGTCTGTTAGCACTTCGCTGATCTTGGTCGTTACGTGAAGGCCGTCGGCCACTGAGTTGTCCGTGGTGAGAGATAACGCCTGAAATGTGATGTTTCCGGTACACTCTTGACACTCTGTGTTTCGGAACACTGAACTCCCCAACGATTTCCGAAATGGAATGTCCTATGCGTCTGGATCCAACTACTATTCCGCGTCCAAAGTCTGCGGCCATTTTCACGTCGGAAACCTTTCCACATAAATCATCTGAATACAAATGACAGCTTCGCCAATGCACTGCTCTTTTATATCTTCTATACGGGTTACTACAGCCATCAGTATATGTGCATATTGCTATCTCATGACTTTTGTATCCTCAGTGTACATATAGGGGACGGTGAAAATGTTTCCGTTCTAAGCCCGTATTGTCCAGAATCTGAATGTCAGACAGGTAAAATCACTGTGAACATTGAGGCAATCATACCACCGGCGCACCGGGTTTGGTAGAACACTGTGTCCCTCTGCGTGAAGAAGTCCTTAACTGCCTGCTGCATATTGTCGTCCACAGGAGTCTTCGGCCTTTCAAGGCCTTTTTTAAGGGACCGAAGGAGTGATAATCACATAGGGAAAGATCAGGACATAGGGCGCATGCTCGAGTGTCTCCCACTTGAGTTCACATACCTTCTGCCTTACAACATCCGTCATACGGGGACGTGCGTTATCATGAAGCATCAGCACCTTTTGTTCCAGTTTTCCCGGACTTTTCGCCTCAATTCCACGCAACAATTTCCCCAGTGTTACGCAGAACCGTTCCGCAGTGGTGGAGAGATCAGTTTCCTTTAAATGAATATGCAGTGAGCCCTGGTAAAGAACAGGATGAGCATCACCTTTCCAGCGAAAAGTTGACTCTTGAACTTATTGGGACGAGGGGACGATGGGCGACACCACTGAATCATCGACGCTTTCGATTCCAGTTCCCAGCTGTGGTACCAGCTTTCGTCGTTTGCAACAATGCGCGCAAGGAACGTGTTGCCTTCAACACTGAAACGCGTCAGGTTCTTCAGGCAGACGGCCATCCGTTTTGCTTTTTTCTTCAGCATTTAGCACCCAGGGCATACACTGGCTGCAGAACTTATGGTAATCTAACTCCGGCCTAACTCCTGCCGGATAATGTGCTGCACGCTATCGACACTGATATATATATATATATATATATATATATATATATATATATATATATATATATATATATATATATATATATCATAACAGCGTACTTTGAGAATTACGGCCTAAATTTTCGTGAGGGGTCGATTGCTGGGGTTAATATCTAGCAAATATGTTTTTTTCTCCTCAAATATGAAGCTGAGTTCGTGATGTTTCTTTGTTAGACCTAGCTTGCGTGAACTGTGAGCTTAATTACAAAACAGGAAAATTTGTGACACTAGTATCTTATGAGTGAACGAAACATTTCCATCTGACCTGTGAGGCTCACTTACAGTAGTTGAAAAGTGAAATTGCACTGCACAGGAGGCAGCGGTGATGGTATATGGTGTGCGCAGTGCGCGTCGCGTTTTGTGCTCATACCCTTCTCGTTCTGTCGTTCACCCTCTTCGTCTTCCAAAGCGGTTCACAGACTTGGCAGGTTAGCTCATACCGTACTGCAGTCTGTCAGAACGGCTCTCACTAAAAGCTTCAGGCTGACGTTCGTCAGAAAACGCACTTCACCGCAGTTACTAGGCTTTTTCCTGTTCACCAGCGGAACCGTTATTATTAGACAGCACTAACTATACGAAGATTTAAGTTGCTGTTTTAATAGTAACTCAGTAGCTGCACGGTCAGCGCGGCGGATTGCTAACGGAAGGAGCCCGGTTTCGACTCGCGGCGGCATTAGAGATTTTCCCCGCACGGGGAGGTGTTGTGTCGTTACTTACGTTCGTATCGTCAAAACTGGCATTCCGCTATTGAGATAGCTCGGTGGGCACGCGCCGAAAGCCAACAAAAAGAAAAAGCTGCCAGGGCAACAGCTCATGAGAAGCGGTAATTGTGGGTTCGAGTCCCAGTGCGGCACAAATTTTCAGCTTTCGCAAATGCGTTACCACAATGCTTTGTGCAACTGGAAGTCACGAATTCCCGTCCATCCGTTCTCTTTCTTTCTCCATTCTTTATATCTTATAAATGTTTTTATTTTGCTACTGTAATTTCAGGTTATATGCCACTGTCAAGCATCTACAAATTTATAATAGGTCGTAAAGATTCGATGCCATATTACGGCATAGCGATAGGTTAAAAATAACAACGTCCTTGTAGGGCTGTCTCATTCTGGGTGGTAACAGTGTAAACGGCTATTGTCAGTGACGCATGCTATTGTGTTATAAAAACGTAATTTCATTTCAAGAGGCTGTGGAAAGCCAGTCCCATACAGTATTCTATCTCCCAGGGGTACTAGTCCTGTATGGAAGATATTCGGCAGCATAGTAAAAAAGGAATTATGAACAGATGTTGAGTAAGTCCGCAGCAATATGACCGTGTAGTGCATAAGAAAACTACAGATATTCAAGAGAGGACAAGGCGCACTTGTTACAAAAAGTGGTGCTTGCGCGTTTCGAGGATGCTCGATACAATTTAGAGGATCTGCATGATAGCGACCTACTATGCTATGCACATTACACTGCGCGCAACATAAATTACAGTAATTCGAAGGGAAGCAGTGGATGGTTTCATAACTTCGAATAGTGCTACAGAATTGGAAGACGTAAGATAACGAAATTTCGAACAGCAAACTGCGGAACCTGTAGATGAAATAAACAAACTTATCCCATCGTTCAGTAAGGCATTTGTTTTCAACTCCGACCAATCGGAATTTGAAGAGGAAATGCATATGAAAGGATCCCTGGAAATTAGAGGTACCAAGAGAATTGTATCAAGATCAACTAACATCAATGCTTTAACACATTTGTATACAGTTATGCCGACAGTTAATCTGAATGGTAAATTGACTGGAAAGTTATTTATTGTGTTGCGAGATGTTGGAGGTGTTATGACCCCTACGACTGTTTCTCGTGTGCGTGATCTTGCGATGGCAGTAACGAATATTTACGTCACAGCATGCAAGAGTGGGAACGTTGTCGAAAGAGAACTACAGCTGTGGTATGAGCATTGCTTTTGGCTAATTGCTGGTCAAAATAACTTGCTTATGCTTCATTCCTGGTGTGTGTGTAAAAATCGAACTTGTTTAAAGCAAACTGTTCTTCCCGAAAAATGTGTGACAATGCAGTTCGTACCACCTGAAATCACTAGACATATTCAGGCTCTGAATGTTTGTTTTTTGTTCTTTCTGTGCCTATAAAACATATGATTGCACTATCTGCACCTATGCCTTAAGGGATAGACAGTTTCGCAGTAAGTTAGACGACAAACTGTTCCGCATTCGGTTGCATGCCATCACATTCCATCAGTTCTCATCACCCAGTTACACCACCATCATACTATATGCATTCTTTAAGAGTAGATACCTAGCTGAACGTCTTGTGCTGCCAAGGAGTTGGTCTTCGATCTTGACTACGAACCTTTGTGATCACTGTGGCACCCTATTTTTCATTAGGTGTTCTTGGTGTAAGTTAATGGTTTTTTTGAACATTTCTTAAATTTCGACGATGTCCATATTGTGAAGTGTAATACATACGCCCCACAGAAGATTGATGCCTGAAACTCCCAGACACTCCTTTTATGTCGCCCTCGTGATGTATATGGTGAGTCTTCAGCAGCTAATATTATTCCTGTCATAATAGTTAACACAACACTTTGAAACGAGCCTTACTAAATACTGAACTTGTGACCTCGCAGTCCCCTGTAAGTATCTACGTCCGCGCAGCTTGTTTAGTGCAGCGGTAATAAACTGCACACGCAAACCTTCCTCGCGAGTAAATATATTTGTTAGTGAATACCGTATTAAAATCCTTACAATACTCCGTCCGAACAGGCCTCGGTAAGCCCAACGGTACTGACCGACCGCGGCGTCATCCTCAGACGACAAGCATTACTGGCTGCGCATGTGGTCAGCAAACCATTCTCCCGCCCATTGTCAGTTTTCGTGACCGGAGCCGCTACTTCTCAGTCAAGGAGCTCCTCAGTTCGCCTTACAGGGCCTGAGTGCACTCCGCTTGCCTTGCCAACAGCGCACAACGAATCGGATAGTCACCCATCCAAGTGCTAGCCAAGCCCGACAGCGCTTAACTTCGGTGATCCGTTGGAAACCGGTAGCAAGCCGTTGTCAAGATCCCTACAGCAGTTCGTGAGATTAGAACATACAGACAGAAAAAGGCAGGGGCGGGGGCTTTAAATTGTAATATGTGTGCATTATCAGAAATACTTTATTATACTATATTTGTTGTCTATATATGGTATAGGAACTTTTTGAATGTTCATTTTTTAAAGATTCTGACAATTCTAAATACTTTTAAAAAGAGATTAGTCTTTAAGATGTTTACGCTGATCCAGAAAATTATTAATGAAAGCTCAGCTTTTGTTATATCTACAAAAAACTGCTTATTAAAAAAAAGTTTTTATCCCTGTTAACATTTTTCCAAAATTAACTCACTCGTATATTTAGGCATAAAGGGAAATATGGTTTTGTGTTTGAGGCGAGTACTGAATTCAAAATAGAAGAAATCTACAACACAGAACTGTTTACCTGTTCTTCTCGCGTAAGTCGATGATGTATTCGAAATTTTTCGTAAGCTTCCCGTTGCTTGCGATGATGGCCTGTAAGAAAAATTAATCGATATTATTTTACTGTAGGTAGTAAAACCAGTTAGAAATTAGTATCGTACAATTGAGAGCGGATGTTGACGTAGACAATGTGTCCGTTTATGTTAACCTACTTGGCGTCACTAAAAGATACACCATAAAAAATCATCGCTTGCTGATGTTTACTCACCCCATAGACAGCGGGCGAGAAGTTGTGCTCTTCGAGAGGCGCTCGGGCGTTCGACTGCAAAATGTCGTACGTAAAAGGATACAGCAGGTCCCCGAAGAAATCTGTGGACTCGCGAGGTAGCTGCGTTGGCATATTGTCGATGGAGCAAACCAGCACTCCTGGCCCCTTGAAGCTGCAAAAATAACTGAGAATCAGAAAAGCGACTGAAAATCTGCAGTAACTAGTAAACTTTTGTCGATATTGCAAGTTGCAAGGAGCAATACGATAAACTGCCAAGGAGGAAAACAGTATGCGTTCAGTAGACGGGGGGCCATCTGTCAATATCTCTATTATTGTTCGACTTGTTACGTAATGCGTTACAGTCTTTGAAAATAGCATATGGCATTTAAGGACGTTGATAACATAGGCAGTATCGAAAGGAGGTGAGTGGAATATTTATGAGCTGCCGAGGTAGCATTTACAAGTGAAGTGAGAAAAGACTGAATATTAGTAAGAGAAGAGTTTTTAAGGTACGGATTTAACAAAAATAAGTCTTCACTCTGTAATTAAGAAAAAAACGGTGTGAGGATATAAACTAGTGGCTGCTTTAGGTATCGCCGAACGCCAGGATCACTTATCTACAAATATCACCCCAAAAACAGGATCAGGAAAAATAAACACAAGAAAGTAAAAAGGGTAAAGAATAAAACGACAAAAGCATCATCTATAGGTAAAAGCAGTTCAGATTCACTGCAAATAGATGAAATATGAATATAGGCTGCTTCTCTTAGTTTCTTTAGTACATTAATTTTAAACAGTTGCGGGTTAATGGACTACAATAGCCGATTGTCATGGTGGGGATTGCACCTCTGAGCCTTGTCACTTGCTCCCAGCTAAGGTGTTATGGGTGAGGAGTGAATGTCATTCCCTATAATTCTCTTTGCGTGGTTTTGTTGTATCGCCAGTACTCGGTCGTCATAGCCTCGTCTGTGGCAACGCCGTGCCCCACTGGAAGGTGAGGTTGCCATTTGCACAGGAGAGTCTATCTGAGTCGCATCCCTGTAAAAAAAAGTGGTTGAAATGGCTCTAAGCACTATGGGACTTAACATCTAAGGTCATCAGGTCCCCTCGACTTAGAACTACTTAAACCTAACTAACCTAAGGACATCAAACACATCCATGCCCGAGGCAGGATCCGAACCTGCAACCGTAGCAGCAGCGCTGTTCCGGACGGAAGCGCTTAGATGCGCTCGGCCACAGCGGCCGGCCGCATCCCTGTACCTTACTCCCCAAACTTGATTACATGGTGAGGAAAAAGGCTATGGATTTTTACCTACTGTTAGAATGAGAAAAAACCCTGGTTGGGCAGCTTGGTCAAAAGAAAGAAGGAAGAAAGGCCTGTTGACGACAAAATCGTTAGAGACGGAGCACAAGCATGAAACTGGGAAAGTCCGAGAATGAAATCGGCCGTATGCTACTCTAATAGACCATCTTGGCTTTTACCTTAAAAATTATGGAAACTATGGAAAACCTAAACTTTGATGGCAGGACAAGGATTTGAACCGCCATTCTGGCTGGCTCTGAGCACTATGGGACTTAACATCTATGGTCATCAGTCCCCCAGAACTTAGAACTACTTAAACCTAACTAACCTAAGGACAGCACGCAACACCCAGTCATCACGAGGCAGAGAAAATCGCTGACCCCGCCGGGAATCGAACCCGGGAACCCGGGCGTGGGAAGCGAGAACGCTACCGCACGACCACGAGCTGCGGACCCGCTATTCTCTCGAATGAGACTTCTGGTTATGATGACAGCGCCACTTCGCTGGGTGTGTCGAATGGAGTCGAGGCGTCATTTACCGGAGGAACTGCAATGGAATGTCGCCGGCAGATGGCAGCAATTCAAACTCAGACCGAGAGAGAGGTAGGTAGTTAAATATTCGTCTTGCTGTTGTCTGTATCCTGTAGCATCAGCTTCTAAACTCATTTCTGCATACGGAAAGTTAAAGTAACTCCGCTCAGTCGCTGCAACGTGCGCTTGTGATCGGTACTCCCTGTTATCCACTGGATCGTAACCGCATTAGAAACGCAGTCTGCCCTCGTTGCAGTCCCGGAAGGATAATATCACAGAATTCTGGGCAACAATGCTTCTTGCACATACAGTTTATTCGAGGGGAGCATCCACATATGTATCTCTTAACGATAGTCGAATGGGACGGTCTAGTGTCAGCACACTAATTTTATAATGATTTGCAGATCAATAGAGAATCGATCTCTTGAAGAGAATTTACAGACTTGCTCGCATTGTGCAAGTAGAAGTGTTTTGATTTTTGTTTACAAACTGGACCATCTCATCATCGATCATACAGCTGTAAAAAGGATGCATCTGCACTCATTTCTGCTTAAGTACGTGACATACTCATTGCCACATATCCCAGTATTTGGATCGGAAGAGGATGTTCAATTGAATGATCACCTCGCTTCTCTGATCTGACGCCTCGATTTTCTTTTCTGGGGTATTCCAAAAGCCTCGTCTATGTGATACCAGTTCCTGACGAATAAACGGGAAGTTCTTTGCCGGGATACTTGCAGCATCTAATGAGATTCATTTGATGCCTGATGTAGTTGACAGAATGCGCCAGAATTCCCTACGAAGCTAATGCCTACGTTGAATGTGGTGTTCGCAATTTTTAACACCTTCTCTAATGTACAACATTGTTGAGTAAACAGTACATTATTTTTGTTGAACTTAAGGCGCGTGGGGATTGATTGTCCTCGTTGTTACTGACATTCCAAAGCTTTCACGGACTCAGGATTTCTTCAGAGACCTTAAGTTCCTGTTTCAAAGTTGTCGCATTTCGACTCCTCTATCACCTCCTTCAAGTTGGCCGGAACCTTTTCACTCACCCCGTATATTTATGACAAAAGAAGAAATTCGAATGTGATGAGCCTCGATGCACTCGAATAAGAACTAAACTAATATCAAAATGTTACATTTTAATTTGTACGTTTTCACATGAGTTTTATTCGATGTATAAGAGAATGAGCCCCCCCCCCCCCCCCCCCACACACACACACGTGAACCATGGACCTTCCTGTTGGTGGGGAGGCTTGCGTGCCTCAGCGATACAGATAACCCCACCGTAGGTGCAACTACAACGGATGGGTATCTGCTGAGAGCTCAGGCAAACGTGTGCTTCCTGAAGACGGGGTCGCGCGAGATTAGCTGAGCGGTCTTAGGCGCTGCAGTCATGGACTATGTGGCTGGTCCCGGCGGAGGTTAGAGTCCTCCCTCGGGCATGGGTGTGTGTGTTTGTCCTTAGGATAATTTAGGTTAAGTAGGGACTGCTGACCTTAGCAGTTAAGTCCCATAAGATTTCACAAACATTTGAACATTTTTGCAGACGGGCAGCAGCCTTTTCAGTAGTTGCAGTATGATTGACTGATCTGACCTTGTAACATCAACCAAAACGGCCTTGCTGTGTTGGTACTGCGAACGGCTGAAAGCAAGGGGAAACTACAGACGTAATTTTTCCCGAGGGTATGCAGCTGCTGGCCGCGGTGGCCGAGAGGTTCTAGGCGCTTCATTCCGGAACCGCGCGACTGCTACGGTCGCAGGTTCGAATCCTGCCTCGGGCATGGATGTGTGTGATGTCCTTAGGTTGGTAAGGTTTAAGAAGTTCTAAGTTCTAGGGGACTGATGACCTCAGATGTTTAGTCCCACAGTACTCAGAGCCATTTGAACCATTTGGTACGCAGCTGATGGCGTCCTCGTGGGTAAAATATTCCGGAGGTAAAATAGTCCCCCATTCGGATCTCAGGAGGAAGTCGTTACCAGGAGAAACAAAACTGCCGTTCTACGGCTCGGAGCGTGGAATGTCGGATCTATTAATCGGGCAGGCAGATTGGAAAATTTAAAAAGGGAAGTGGATAGGTTAAAGTTAGATATAATGGGAATTAGTGAAGTTCGGTGGCAGGAGGAACAAGACTCCTGGTCAGGCGAATAAAGGGTTATTAATACAAAGTCAAATAACAGCAATGCAG
Source organism: Schistocerca serialis cubense (assembly GCF_023864345.2). Taxonomy (NCBI): domain Eukaryota; kingdom Metazoa; phylum Arthropoda; class Insecta; order Orthoptera; family Acrididae; genus Schistocerca; species Schistocerca serialis. The sequence goes on from NC_064640.1 coordinate 312,819,433, forward strand.
AAGGAGGTTAAATAATGAATAAAAAATAGGAACACGGATTCGTTACTACGAACAGCACAGTGAATGCATTATTGTAGCCAAGACAGACATGAAGCTCACGCCTACCACAGTAGTATAAGTTTATATGCCAACTAGCTGCGCAGATGATGAAGAGCTTGAAGAAATCTATGATGCGACAAAAGAAGTTATTCAGATAGTTAAGGGAGACGAAAATTTAATAGTCATGGGGGACAGTAATTCGATAGTAGGAACAGGAAGAGAGGGAAAAGTATTAGGTGAATATGGACTGTGAGAAAGGAATGAAGGAGGAAGCCGCCTGGCAGAATTTTGCACAGAGCATAACTTTATCATAGCTAACACTTGGTTTAAGAATCATGAAAGAAGACAGTATGCGTGGCAGAGGCCTGGAGGCACTGGAAGATTTCAGACAGATTATATAATGATAAAACAGAGATTTAGGAACCAGGTTTTAAGTTGTAAGACATTTCCAGGGGCAGATGTGTAAGAAACTGCAAAAAGATAGTAATTTAAGAAGAAGGGGACCTGGATAAACTGAAGGAACCAGAGGTTTTAGAGTGTTTCAGTGAGAGCATTAGGGAAATGTTGACAAGATAGGGGGAAAGAAATACCGTAGAAGAAGAATGGGTAGCTTTGAGTGATGAATCAGTGAAGGCACCAGAGGATGAAGTAGGTAAAAAGACGAGGGCTAGTAGAAATCCTTGGGTAACAGAAGGGATATTGAATTTAATTGACGAAAATATAAAAATGCAGTAAATGAAGCAGGCAAAAAGAAATGCAAATTCTCAAAAATGTGATCGACAGGAAGTGCAAAATGGCTAAGCAGGGATGGCTAGAGGACAGATTTAAGGATGTAGAAGCATATATCACTAGGGGTAGGACAGATACTGCCTACAGGAAAATTAAAGATACCTTTGGAGAAATATGAATATCAAGAGCTCAGACTGAAAACCAATCCCAAGCAAAGAAGGGAAAGCAGAAGGTGGAAGGAGTATATAAGGGTCTATACAGGGGTGATGCACTTGAGGGAAATATTATGGAAATGGAAGAGGAATTAGATGAAGATGAAATAGGAAATATGATACTGCATGAAGAATTTGACAGAGCGCTAAAAGACCCTAATCGAAACAAGGCCCCGGGCGTAGATAACATTCCATTAGATTTACTGATAGCCTTAGAAGAGCCATCCATGACGACTCTCTTCCATCTGGTGAGCAATATGTATGAGACAAGCGAAATACCTTCAGACTTCAAGAATAATATAATAATTCGAAACCCAAAGAAAGCAGGTGTTGACAGGTATGAAAATGACCAAACTATCAGTTTAATAAGTCGTGGCTACAAAATGCTATCCGGCCGTTGTGGACGAGCGGTTCTAGGCGTTTTAGTCTGGAACCGCGCGACCGCTACGGTCGCAGGTTCGAATCCTACCTCGGGCATGCATGTGTGTGATGTCCTTAGGTTAGTTAGGTTTAAGTAGTTCTAAGTTCTAGGGGAATGATGGCCTCAGATGTTAAGTCCCATAGTGCTCAGAGCCATTTGAACCATTTTTGAACAAAATACTAACACGAATTGTTTACAAACGAATGGAAGAACTGGTAGAAGCCGACCTGGGGGAAGATCACTTTGGATTCCGTAGAAATGTTGGAACCCGCGAGGCAATACTGGCCCTTCGACGTATCTTAGAAGACAGGTTCAGGAAAGGCAATCCTAGGTTTCTGGCATATGTAGACTTACGGAAAGCTTTTGAGGAGGTTCACTGGAATACTCTCTTTCAAATTCTGAAGGTGGCAGGTGTCAAATACAGGGAGCGAAAGGCTATTTACAGTTTGTACAGAAACCAGATGGCAATAAGAGTCGAGGGGCATGAAAGGGAAGCAGTGGTTGAGAAGTGAGTGAGACAGGGTTGTAGCCTATACCCGACGTTATTTAATCTGTATATTGAGCAAGCAGTAAAGGAAACAAAAGAAAAACTTTGAGTAGGAATTAAAATTCAAGGAGAAGAAATAAAAATTTTGAAGTTTGCTGACGACATTGTAATTATCTCAGAGACAGCAAAGGATCTGGAAGAGCAGCTGAGCGGAATGGGCAGTGTCTTGAAAGGAGGATATAAGATGAACATCAGCAAAATAAAAACGTGGATAATGGAATGTAGTCGAATTAAATCAGGTGATGCTGCGGGAATTAAATTAGGAAATGATACACTTAAAGTAGTAAATGAGTTTTGCTATTTGGGGAACAAAATAACTGATGAAGGTCGAAGTAGAGAGGATATAAAATGTAGACTGGTTATGGCAAGGAAAGCGTTTCTGAAGAAGAGAAATTTTTTAACGTCGAGAATAGATTTAAGTGTTAGGAAGTCTTTTCTGAAAGTATTTGTATGGAGTGTAACCATGTACGAAAGTCAAACATGGACGATAAACAGTTCAGACAAGAAGAGAATAGAAGCTTTCGAAATACGGTGCTACAGAAGAATGCTGAAGATAAGATGGGTAGATCATGTAACTATGAGGAGGTACTGAATAGAATTTGGAAGAAGAGAAATCTGTGGCACAATTTGACTAGAAGAAGGGATCGGTTGGTAGGACGTGTTCTGATTTATCAAAGGATCACCAATTTAGTATTGGACGACAGCGTGAAGGGTAAAAATCGTAGAGGGAGACCAAGAGATGAATACACTAAGCAGATTCAGAAGGATGTAAGTTAAAGTAGTTATTCGGAGATGAAGAGGCTTGCACAGGATAGAGCAGCATGCAGAGGTGCGTCAAACCAATCTCTGGACTGAAGACCACAACAACAACAAGAGAATCAAACACCTCATTCTGTGTAACCAGTAGCTTACTGCTCGTTCAGTAGATGGTGCAGAGAGGACTGCTTACCTTTTGGTGTCCTTGTTACGATCTGCATCATAGAGGCAGAAGGGTGTGTCGATAGTAGTGCACTCGTTCATGAACTCTATGGAACCGCCGGGGTCTGCGCTGATGTCGCAGATGGCGAGCATTCGGTGCGGCAGCGCGGGGGAGCCCACGGAGCTCTGGATCCACGGTGTGTCGGCGGGCCGCAGTAGGAACTTGGCGTCCGGGATCGTCAGCAGCTTTGGAGACCCCACCGCCCAGTAGATGCCGTTGATAATCACCGACGCGTACGGCGCTATCTGTAGCATCACATTACCAATATGAGCGCTCGACCGCTCGAAAAGTGGTGCTTTGTGAAAGATTATACTTTGTTTCCAGCTGTTTCCTAAGAACGCCTAGAAAGCTTGATTGTCTACAAGTTGCTTTAGTTTCCAATACTGCACGATAATGAACACATGCTTACAGTGGTAACGCAGATGCCGTACTGCATGTTTATCTCTCCTTTCCAGAATATCCTCTACACTGCTGATAAGGCTGAATCACCTCATTTCGTTCGCCTTCCACAATACCGCTTTCTTAGCCCCTTACCCAACTAGCCAAAAATCACAACAGCCCATCCAACAGCCTCTTAGCCAGTTTACCTCCTGTTGAAATTAGTGGTCCTAATGATAAACGATTCCCAAATCCAGGCTATAATAGTATAAGAACCACGGTCAGCTTCGATTCCTATGACGTACACCTAGCCATTTATGACTGTTCTATCCATGTAACTAACACGCTAAAATGCAATGGACTAATAATTGACTGTTAACTAACATGAGAGCCCCATCTACTAAGCATACAACAAAAAGTCTACAGTAAACTAAAACTACTCAAACTACTAACTGGCTGTACAAGGGGTTGCGTCCCTCAACCATTCTCCACACCTACAAACCCTTGATCTGACCAGTTTTCTCCTACGCCAGCGGCGCCTGTATACTTTGCTCATCCAATTTCCATCACTTCCTCCAAATCTACGAACGCCGTGCACTCAGTTGTGCTTACCACAACCGATTATCTTCCCTAATTGAATCCTTTACCATCTCATCAAATTTCTCTCTCTCCTCGCTCACATTAAACATCTCCGTATACCTTATACGTCTTATAAACTCGGTTCCAACAGCACCATCGTTTCTCCCTTAGTTACATGCCCTGTGATGCTGCCAACACAGTAATAACACAACCAACCAACCCTACACATACACACCCTCCAATACCCCCCCAACACAAATTCGCTTCCTCCTACCAGGCTTCACATTAGACCCAACCCACAATTCCTTACTATACCAGAGCTGCCTCTTCTTCCCGCGCTACCCTCCCTTTCCCCTCCATAATCACGGCATGACCTCTGTCTAAGTTATACCTACACCAAGTCTCATATCAGCTATCGCCGTCCCTTCCTCCTTCCCTCCCAGACTGAACATCCCTGCTTACAACCAAGCAACCCCACCTCTCACAGCAGCGTTACCAACTTATCGCCGGCCGCGGTGGTCTAGCGGTTCTAGGCGCGCAGTCCGGAACCGCGCGACTGCTACGGTCGCAGGTTCGAATCCTGCCTCGGGCATGGATGTGTGTGATGTCCTTAGGTTAGTTAGGTTTAAGTAGTTCTAAGTTCTAGGGGACTGATGACCACAGTACTTAAGTCCCATAGTGATCAGAGACATTTGAACCAACTTATCCTCTTCCCATCTAGGTCCCACCACTATTAACGAATTTCAGTGGGGTGCTTAATTTTCGTTATGACCGGCCTTCCCTTCTTTTTCTTATCACAGTCTTCATCGTCTTCATAATCACCGTCACCGTCAAACTTTGACTGTTGTGTGGAAAACCTGTTATGTAGGATAGTCTGCTGAAGCTCTATGTTTCTTTCTTTGGAGAAAGAGGAGAATATTCTGTAGCATTTAAAGTAACTCTTTCAGTTACTAGCGTGGGGTGCATTGCTTTTCAGAGACGTGGCTATTAAACAACACTAATGAAAAGCGTTAAAGAGTTCTTCGAAATTTTAGTAGTTGGTTTTAGTTTTGAGAATACTATCCATTCCCCACCTCTGTACAATACGTGGACATGAGCCGTAGAGAAAAACCGACTACATAATAACGAGAAACGCTGTACAATCACACGTGCCATTTCCATTTTGAGCAGTTTCAAATAGCTGAATCTCGGAAACCATTGACAGCAGAAAACTTATCAGCCATTTCTCGCCATGAAAAATGAAAAATCAAGATACCTGGATAATTAAAGTAATTAGCTTTCCCAGGCAATTTGGACAGACACATATTTTCACGTAGAACAGGAACCATAGCACGTACGAAGTGCACGTTGCATATAAGGTTGGTTGGTTGTTTTGGGGAAGGAGACCAGACAGCGTGGTCATAGGTCTCATCGGATGAGGGAAGGATGGGGAAGGAAGTCGGCCGTGCCCTTTCAGAGGAACCATCCCGGCATTTGCCTGGAGCGATTTAGGGAAATCACGGAAAACCTAAATCAGGATGGCCGGACGCGGGATTGAACCGTCCTCCTCCCGAATGCGAGTCCAGTGTCTAACCACTGCGCCACCTCGCTCGGTTTGCATATAAGGAAAACAGGCTTGGCATACATGAAAGTGATAACAAATTTTGATTACAACAGATAAATTCTATATGCTACGTATTACTTTATAGTGTTAGACTGTTTCATTAATTTCTTGATTGAATTCGAGATAAAATAAAATTCAAACCATGTTTGTATTTCACCCGAGTACGTTGGAATCGGATAAGCTGTACGAGATGTGCGACTACTTGGTTGAAGTTTAAGTGAATGGCAATAATGGTTAGAGGTCGAATGGTACTTCCATGTATTCTTCAAAAATTTTAAAAGTTGTTGACTTTTAAGTAAACAAAAACATCCTCTCCGAATTACTTCCAGAGTTTCTACAAAATAGCAAGTGCACATGTGGCATTAAAGTGTTCCCGTTAATTCAGTTCTCCAGTGAACGTTATGAATTCGTCATTCTGAGGTAGATGCTAAAGCAATACAAACCCGAAAAATACACTCCCGCAGCCAGTGTAGTTAAAATATGGTGCCTCAAGTGTACTCCAATCGACGTTGTTCTGGTCTTGCATTCAGTCTGAAGATTGTTCATTCTCCGTACTTGGTTGCCAGGGTGCAAGAGATGAAGATAAACAGTTCTATATAACTAAGTTATTGCACCATTGTTTGGGATAAAATCACTTCTCATAGTCTTGTGGACTGTACCTTTGAACTACGTGGTTATTTCGAGTGATAACTAAATGAATCGTACAGTGGTAATTAGTGTACACGCAATTGACTGCGAAATTGTACGGGTATAAGGTAACAATCCTGATCCTCCTACTTCTTTTCTAAACTGAGCCAGTGCTCCATTTCAGATGTTATTTCTTATTATCTGCGACGTCACATGGCTGAACCTCTTCTTTTACCCTTCATACAACGTTCCGTAACATACTTCGTACACTTTGAGGAATCATATATTCAGCTACAAACCACGTTGAAGGGTATACGTTCATCGTTCGTTTTCTGTTAATTTACATTTTAACAAAATTAACATTCTGTACTTATAGTTAGGAAAATTTCTGGAGACGCGTGATTTTTCTATTAAAATTAGCCGACATTGAGCTGACGATTACGGATACAACAAATAAATGTATCATCCAAGGTAAGCTATCAATCTGGTTAAGAGTGGAAGTTATGGGACCTTCTATATTTCATCATGTGTTCCTTGGTCGTAATGCCCTCACTCGCAAGGGGGCTTAGAGCCGATATATTAAAAAAATTTGTCACAGTTATAAGCATTTCTGCCTGTTTTTCGGAACTCCTTTCATCCCCAAAATCCCTCAGTAATGAAGTACGTCTATTCTGTCTGTTAATATGTAAGGAGCAATAAGATACATGAAAAATATTAGATGAAAATGAGTTGTTTGTCTTGCAAATGTTGTAACTAATAACTATGTTTAATATAATTAATTGCACATACATATTTTTAGGCAGTTGGTGAAGGTGGTAGGACTCACTTTTTTGCTGAAGGTGGAGATGAACTTCTGTGGGTGCTTGTTGTACTCTTCCGAATCGTAGCCACCGCCATCCTTCCTCTCCAGGTGGTGCCGCCTCCTGATCTCGCAGCCGTACACCTTGGTCGTAGCTGGGCAGCAGGACAAAAAAGACTTCAGTCGTAAGTCCCCCAGTTAGCTATGTAGGGTGAAGCACGTAACTTTTCACGCACATTAATTTTTACCAGTACAAGACATTTGCAACCGGTTTTCGTCAAGACGAACAGTGACCAGGGGCTCATGAAAGAAACAGCAATGCCTTCTCGCAACTTCATTAAAATCCGAGATACACGCACCAACTTTGTTTTTTAAATGGAGTCATGCTATTTTTTGCCGCCAGAATAACAGATCTCTATGAGACAAATTCAGCGATGTAACCCTTTTAGATCTAACAAGAAATCACAGAGCAATTGTGGTGTCTCTGCCAGACACCACACTTGCTAGGTGGTAGCATTAAAATCGGCCGCGGTCCGTTAGTATACGTCAGACCCGCGTGTCGCCACTATCAGTGATTGCAGACCGAGCGCCGCCACACGGTAGGGCTAGTCTAGAAAGAGTCCCTAGCACCCGCCCCAGTTGTACAGCGGACTTTGCTAGAGATGGTTCACTGTCTACATATGCTCTCATTTCCCGAGACGACAGTTTAGCATAGCCTTCAGCTACGTCATTTGCTATGACCTAGCAAGGCGCCATATTCAGTTACTATATGTCTTCTGAACAGATAATAGTGTGAATCATGTACCGTCAAGAGCGACGTTCATCGTTAATGGATTAAAGTTAAGTATCAAACTAGCTACGTCCGCTTTCTGAATTCTAATTCCTTGTCATGTTCCAGACCTCACGTCAGTATAGTTCTTACCTCCTCACGCCAGCCTGCGTGAGCTAAAACGCGTGCATTTCGGCCTCCTCTAGTAACACGGTGTTGGCTCTTCTGCCAACACAACATTGGCGACGAGGATGGGACGGTGTTCTTATCTATACTGCCCTGGTTTGTGTAACGGCTTCGCCACAATCTCCAGATGTACTGTCCGAATTTTATCGCTTACAGAATCAGCAGACTAATCGGGAGTGGGTTGCAACCATGCAAGGCCTTACTAGGGATTGTACTTTTGAGTGTCAATGTGGACTCCCATATTCAGATACTATGGTAGGTGATGCAATTGCACAGAACGTTTCTGATGTTCGTATAAGGGAACAGATTTTGAAAGTAGCCAATCCCTCCCTTCAACAACTGATGGGCATATTGGATCGGCAGGACACACTTGACTTTGCTCAGGAATCTTTTGAAACTTCGCTAGCCGTGTGTCAGGTTAACCAGCCCGCCGGGCGAGCTGCACGGAGCAGTAAACAGCCCTCGCGCCCGGCCGCGCCGCAGCCGCCAGGCTCTCAGCCACGTGTGCCACACTGTCAAGCAAATGCAGTGCTCAAATCATGCCCGCAGTGCGCTACTAAACATTCGCGTGAGAATTGCCCGTCACACCAAGCTATTTGCTTTTACTGTAATAAAAAAGAACATGTTCAGAGTGTTTGCCTGAAAAAGCTCAGATCGGAAACTCCAAACCATTCCAGGCCCTTTGCTTCACGCCAGAATCGGAATAGAACCAAGGATACTCAGGCTCGCGAAACTTCGCCCATGGAAATTCATGTCGTTCATTCCACTCCGCCCAGTGCCACTCTCTCTAACAGTGACTGTGTTCGTCTCACAAATAGTGTGCGTCAACATTGCTGGAACTCCCATCATGTCGCAAGTGATTGTGTACCAGTGTCAGTTCAAGTTGCACGAGACAGTCGCTCTTGTCGTTAGCGGGACAATAAACCTTTTGTAGACTTGGACATTAATGGCAAAGTGATACCATTCCAGCTCGATACCGGAGCTGCAGCTTCACTGATCAATCAAGACACTTACAACCTGCTGGATACACTTCCGTTGCGTGCCGCAAATGTTACGTTACTAGCTATTGAGGCCAAGAGATCCCTGTGTTATGACAGTGCACCCTTCTTGCAACATACAAAGGACAAACAAAACTTGTGTCATTTTACGTTCTTCGTTCTTCTTCTGCAGTGAACTTGTTTGGTTTCGATTTATTTCAGTTGTTTAAATTGTCTATAGTAAATCAGGTCCTGTCAGTGACCCAGACTGTGCCTCCAGACAGTGTTTCTCGTCTATGTGAAGAATTTGCACACATTTTTGCACTGGGCCTCAGTTGCGCTAAGAACTATAAAGCACATTTGGAACTGAAATTAACGCGCAACCAAAAGTTTCCAGAGCGCACAATGTTCCCCATGCATTGCGTGATGAGGTCGCAAAAACACGACACGATTTGGAATCACAAGGTGTAATTGAACATGTGCAGGCTTCTCTCTGGGCATCACCCTTAGTAATTTTGCCAAAACCTTCGGGAAAATTGAGACTTTGTGTGGACTTCAAGGCAACAGTGAATCCACAACTAGTGATTGCAACTTTTCCTTTACCCCGTCCGGAAGATCTTTTTGACAAACTGTACCCGGGTAAATATTTTCCGAAGTTGGACCTCGTGGATGCGTACTTGCAAATACCAATGGACGAAGAATCCCAGCGCGTTTTGGTGGTTAACACGCATCTTGGTTTGTATAAATTCAAACGACTGCCATTCGGGTGTGCATCCGCCCCTGCATTGTTTCAGCAATACCTACAAACTGTTTGTGTGTCGGACCCTACTGCAGCTATCTGGACGATATTGCGATTTCGGGAAAGACGGAAGAAGAACATTTATCCAATCTCAGAACATTATTTCAGGTCTTGTGACAACATGGTCTTTGCTTATGGAAGGACAAATGTGTGTTTTTTGCTAGTGACTTGCCATACCTGGGACATGTACTCAATGCCCAAGGCATACATCCCAGTCCCACGCACCTCCGTGCCATACAAGACTTGCCTTCGCCGCAGAATTTGAAGCAGCTCCGGAGTTTGATGGGAAAAATAAACTATTATCACCGATATGTGCCGCATGCCTCTTCCATTTCAGCTCCGCTTCATCGCTTACGCCGTAAAGGTGTTCCGTTCACCTGGACGACGGAATGCGAACGCGCCTTTCGCTGGTTGAAATCAGCGTTGCTTTCCGATACTTGCCTTACGCCATTCGATCCCCGGAAGCCCCTTTTGTTGATGGTGGATGCATTGGATTTCGAGATCGGTGCTGTGCTTGCGCACGAAGATGGCTCGCGCGATCGCCCTATTGCCTTTGCGTCCAAATTGCTCTCGTCTGCGCAAAGAAACTATTCACAGATCGAGAAAGAAGCATTGGCTCTCGTATTTGGTGTTACAAAGTTTCAAGACTTCTTGTATGGTCGTCACCTTACCATAATCACAGACGACAAACCTTTGACATCGCTTTTATATCTGAACAAGCCTGTACCTACACGTACAGCGCAGAAATTCATTCGCTGGTCTATTTTCCTCTCGCAGTACCGCTACGATATCTTGTATCGGTCCACTGCTAAGCACAGAAACGCCGATGCATTGTCCCGTTTGCCTGTTGCTGAGGATAGGGTATTCGGTTCCTCCGAACTTGCTTGCATGTTCATTGATTCGGAAACCGGTGACGTGGTGGAATCGTTTCCGATTGATTTTCGTCGTGTAGCTACAGCCACAACTGCCGACCCTGTCCTTGCTACCGTTCTGCGTTTTGTTGCTACGCAATGGACCTTGTCAAAGTCACGGATCGAGGACCCGTTGGTTCGCCGAATTTTTGCTCACAAGGAAAGAATTTTTGTTCGACGTGGTGTTTTGCTGTTGCGTTCTGATAAAGATCAGTCCAGGGTCGTGGTACCACGTTTGTTTGTTTCCGACAATGGCCCACAATTCATGTCCGCAGAATTTCAATCATTCTGCAAGGCCAATGGTATTCAACATCTGACGTCCGTGCCGTTTTCACCACAGTCAAACGGTGCAGCTGAACGATTGGTCAGGACTTTCAAGTCACAGATGTTGAAGCTGAAAGAGTCGCATTCTCGGGAGGACGTGTTATTGCTCTTTTTGTCCTCGTATCGCTGTCAGCCCCGAGATGGTCGCTCGCCGGCTGAGTTGCTCCACGGTCGCCATCATCGAAGCTTGATGTCTTTGCTACATCCGCCGCATCAGGTTCCTGTGCAGCGGCAGACACCTGCTTTTGCCCAGGCGACGTTGTCTACTACCGCCACTATTGAGGTTCACGGCGTTGGCTCGAAGGGCGCATTATTCGCTGCCTCGGACGCGCTATGTATCTGGTTTTGGGGGCCTCTGGTGAGGTGCGCCGGCTTCTCAATCAGCTGCGCCTCCGTCGTCGCATGGGCTCTGCCGCTCGCCGTCTGCTTTCAGCGACGGTGCCGTCCGGTCAGCGCTCCGGGGACCCATCTACTGGCTCGCCTCAGCTCCAGGTGTTACCGACGCAGCCTTCCATTTTGCCCCATGGCGCCGCGCCGCCGCCGCCGCCTGTTCTCCCGCCGGCGACGCCCGCAGTGGACGCGTCGCCGCAGCCGTCGGGCGCCTCCCTGGGTCACGCGCCGCCGATCGCTCCCCGTGACCACTTGTCCTCCGACATCGAACTCTGGCCCGCTCCGGACCATATGTCGTCTTCGCCCGTCGGGTGCCCCGGCCCGATGCAGGTCGACCCTTCGGCCCCTCCTGTCTCTCTACGGGCGCATACACCGCATGTTGGCGTGCACCCTGGAGTAGGTTTTCTGGCGTTCCCTAGCTCCCCGCGGTCCGAATGGCAGGGTGCGGGTGGCACAGCCTCGCCTGTAGTTAGGCTCCCCACCTCGTCGCATACGTCAACATGGGGTTCTCCCCAAGGCGGGCGGAAGCCTTATACCACAACCGTACGCCGATTTGCGGGGGAGGAATGTGGTGTCTCCGCCAGACACCACACTTGCTAGGTGGTAGCATTAAAATCGGCCGCGGTCCGTTAGTATACGTCAGACCCGCGTGTCGTCACTATCAGTGATTGCAGACCGAGCGCCGCCACACGGCAGGTCTAGTCTAGAGAGAGTCCCTAGCACTCGCCCCAGTTGTACAGCCGACTTTGCTAGCGATGGTTCACTGACTACATTCGCTCTCATTTGCCGAGACGACAGTTTAGCATAGCCTTCAGCTACGTCATTTGCTACGACCTAGCAAGGCGCCATATTCAGTTACTATATGTCTTCTGAACAGATAATATTGTGAATCATGTACCGTCAAGAGCGACATTCATCATTAATGGATTAAAGTTAAGTATCAAACTAATTACGTCCGCTTTCTGAATTCTAATTCCTTGTCATGTTCCAGACCTCACGTCAGTATAGTTCTTCCCTCCTCACGCCAGCCTGCGTGAGCTAAAACGCGTGCATTTCGGCCTCCTCTAGTAACACGGTGTTGGCTCTTCTGCCAACACAACAGTAACAACACACTGAATGTAGGATCTCTGTGCTGTTTTTATGACCGCTGAGCGGCCCGCCACCCCGAAGTTAACGCCACTCTCCAGTGAACCTTGTTCAGCCGATTAAGCTTGGAAGTCATGATTATGGTTTAGACGTGTGGTTGTCAAACTTTTTCGCTCAAGCGCTAATAATGACGTTGTGGGGCTGCACCTATGGTCGCACGTGTACCAATCCTGTTATTAATTGGTAACCTTAAAAAATTAGTATGAGGAGCCTCCAATAGGCTACCTATAGTAAGTGCACGCGATAACCCCCCGCCCACGCCCTGCCAAATACTGATCGTTAAAAGTCGGCACCAATCGGAACACTTCGTGTCGATTGCTTTATTTCAGACTGGGGTCGCTGAGGGTTCAAAAATGGCTCTGAGCACTATGGGACTTAACTGCTGTGGTCATCAGTCCCCTAGAACTTAGAACTACTTAAACCTAACTAACCTAAGGACATCACACACATCCATGCCCGAGGCAGGATTCGAACCTGCGACCGTAGCGGTCACGCGGTTCCAGACTGTAGCGCCTAGAACCGCACAGCCACTCCAGCCGGCCGCTGAGGGTGGCAGCAAAATTGTGGCACTGTGACTACTTGACCAATTGTTATTGTGTTGTCTGTGTGAGCGGGAGATTGATTAATATCAGTAATCATACTTATATAGCTTTATGAAAATATGAGACTCGACCACAGATGTTCACTAAATGCTTTGGAAGCCATTTTTCTTTCGTCGGTTGCGTTGCATTGCAACAACTTTAATTTAATTTCCTGTTCTTGCTACAAATATGTACCGCATATGAAGATTACCGTCTCTGTAACGCGCATTGAGGAATCCATATTTTTTCTGTTGGAAATTTAGACCATAGCAGGTGATCGGTACGAGGCACACTCCCCCCTGAGTTGTCATCACCGGAAGAAAAACAACAAAACATCACTTCCTCTAATCCCTCAGTGGCCGCACTACTTACCCCTGCCGCAGAGGTAAACTGTCAACTTTACTTAGCTCAAGGCTGAATTCACCAATACCAAACAAAATTAAGCGCATCCTAAGATATCGCTGTTTCTGTAAGTATTTTTCTGTGTTGATGAGAGGAAAACGACACTTTTAACCCTAGATAACTAAACCCTCGCAAAATTTACGATCCCTGTAGTATATAAAACAGAACTTTAGTACTTAATTTGGTACCCTATAAATCATGACTTCCTTTGAATAAATTAGGATTAGTAAATTTGACGATGAATACTATTATAAAATACTGCTGAGAACCGTTGGCCGCACGAATACTTGATTCGAACCGCATGTGTACCGTGGGCCGCAGTTTGACTACCACTGTTTTATACTTTACAAAGTTTTAAACGTGTTTCACACCAAATAAAATGTTATATTGCTGGACAGGCATTCAGCTGGCAATAAGATGAAACAATTAACTTTTTTTACCTTCCACAGTGTTGAATAAATGGTGAGAATCAGTTACGTTATCTGATGCTCGCAAAGGAAGGGGTCTTAGTGAAAAAATAATTGCAATTTGCAGAATAAAATCTAATATCGTACATTAAAATCAAATTATTTCTTCCTGTTTTGTTTACATATGTGCACAAGTAAATAAACTGTACATTAAAATTATACATGAAATAAATGAACCCAATAATTGAAACAAAGGCATTATTATCAGGTGTCACATTTCTGTCGGTGAATTCTTTTAAAGAATATATTCAACGCGGGACCATTTGCATTACGACACTTTATACACGCTGCATCGCTGATAAACTCACTGCAGTTACAACATCTGGCGTGATAGCTTTATACGCAGCAGTAATTCGCTCTGACATGTCCTCCCTAGATTTTGGAATCTCGTTGGAGATCACATGCTTTACATGACCCCAGAGGTAGGTGACTAACGGCGTCAAATTAAGCGATCATGCTCTGAATAGGAATGGCTCTTTCCACCCACGGATTTGGAAATAAGCGGTTTAATGCATCTCTAAATCCTGATGATTTATGGGAAGACATCCGTCATTTGACGAGTTCTCAGTGCATATTTTCTAATAACAAGGGTAAAGTATTTATCGAAAAATATGTAAACATTTCCCTTTTCAAATAAATAAGGCCAATCATGTGCTATCCGATTATGCCACACGTCACATTCAGATTCCACTGTCGTTTGTTGTAGACATGACGAAGCCACTGCGGGTCTTCATTTGGCCATCAGTGCTTATTTCTGAAATTAACATTCCCGTAATTCGTGTACATGATCACATCAGTAAACGATATTTTCTCCACAAAATTATTGTCTTGGTGGATGACCCACTTAAGTATTCAAAACGATGCTGAAAATGACGAAATAGTGAACGGCCGGATGTGTGTCCAACGACAATAATATTTCGGCAAACAAGCACGTTGCCATCATCAGGTGTGCTGATGATGATGGCAACTTGGGCGTTTGCCGAAATATTGTGCCTGTTGAACAACGACCTCCGGGAAAAGTTGAAGGATTACTGCCGTGTAGCTCTTAATGTAGAGAAATATTGACAGGGTGATATTTATGCCTACAAAGGTTTACAGAACGCTTCTTTGGCTAATAACAGCCTCTCTGTGTATTTGTCGAGAACTAGTATGCGGATTTATTGCAGCAGCTGCAACAATCGTCACTTCTCCAGCTTCGTTGGTGGCAGTCGTCCTTCATATACATTTTCTTGAGATAAATCTTCCAGTCTCGCGCAGTCTTTTGAGGATATTGAAGAAAGAGCGACGAGTTGGACAGCGTCTGCCTGGGAACCATTCTATTTGGAGCTCTGTTGGTCTTGATGCATTTTGTTGACACTCGCAAAAAATTAAGAGCGTATCGACCAATTCTTCATTGCACTGTACTTCTTAAAATGGTTCATACGTTACTAACTATTCGACTCTGTAGATGTTTTACAAGCAACAAATTTTAAATTAAGTGCAGCAATCCTCATAAAAAAAACTTGGTCTATGCAGACATTGACTTCAGATAACTCCCCTGAAGAGCAACACAGAACTGGCGACGTGGTTCTTGTCTGGATGACACAGATTTTCTTTGAAACTAGCGTAAACATCACGTATCAATTACCTCTACATCTACATCTACATCCATACTCCGCAAGCCACCCGACGATGTGTGGCGGAGGGAACCTTCAGTACCTCTATCGGTTCTCCCTTCTGTTACAGTCTCGCATTGTTCGTGGAAAGAAAGATTGTCTGTATGCCTCTGTGAGGGCTCTAATCTCTCTCATTTTATCCTCATGGTCTCTTCGCGAGATATACGTAGGAGAGAACAATATACTACTTGACTCCCCGGTGAAGGTATGTTCTCGAAACTTCAACAAAAGCCCGTACTGAGCTACTGAGCGTCTCTCTGGCACAGTCTTCCACTGGAGTTTATCTATCATCTCCGTAACGCTTTCGCGATTACTAAATGATCCTGTAACGAAGCGCGCTGCTCTCCGTTGCATCTACTCTATCTCTTCTATCAACCCTATCTGGTACGGATCCTACAACGGTCAGCAGTATTCAAGCAGTGGGCGAACAAGTGTACTGTAACCTACTTCCTTTGTTTTCGGACTGCATTTGCTTAGGATTCTTCCAATGAATCTTAGTCTGGCATCTGCTTTACCGACTATTAATTTTATCATTCCATTTTAAATCACTCCTAATGTCTACTCCCATGTAATTTATGGAATTAACTGCTTCCAGTTGCTGACCTGCTATATTGTAGCTAAATGATAAAGGATATTTATTTCTATGTATTCGCAGCACATTACATTTGTCTACATTGAGATTCAATTGCCATTCCCTGCACCATGCGTCAATCGCTGAAGATCCCCCTTCATTTCAGTACAATTTTCCATTGTTACAACCTCTCGATATACTACAGCATCATCCTCAAAAAGCCTCAGTGAACTTCCGACGTTATCCACAAGGTCATTTATATATATTGTGAATAGCAACGGTCGTACGACATTCCCCTGTGGCACACCTGAAATCACTCTTACTTCGGAAGACTTCTCTCCATTGGGAATGACATGCTGCGTTCTGTTATCTAAGAACTCTTTAATCCAATCACACAATTGGTCTGATATTCCATATGCTCTTACTTTGTTCATTAAACGACTGTGGGGAACTGTATCAGACGCCTTGCGGAAGTCAAGAAACACGGCATCTACCTGGGAACCCGTGTCTATGGCCCTCTGAGTCTCTTGGACAAATAGTGCGAGCTGGGCTTCACACGATCGTCTTTTTCGAAACCCATGCTGATTCCTACAAAGTAGATTTCTAGTCTCCAGAAAAGTCATTATACTCGAACATAATACGTGTTCCAAGATTCTACAACTGATCGATGTTAGAGATATAGGTCTATAGTTCTGCACATCTGTTCGACGTCCCTTCTTGAAAACGGGGATGACCTGTGCCATTTTCCAATCTTTTGGAACGCTACGCTCTTCTAGAAACCTACGGTACACCGCTGCAAGAAGGGGGACAAGTTCGTTCGCGTACTCTGTGTAAAATCGAACTGGTATCCCATCAGGTCCATCGGCCTTTCCTCTTTTGAGCGATTTTAATTATTTTTCTATCCCTCTGTCATCTATTTCGATATCTACCATTTTGTCATCTGTGCGACAATCTAGAGAGGGAACTACAGGTTCTCGGTGGCGGACCATTCAACGGCTGAAACAACAGCACAAAAATCCCTATATTTATTGTATTTACACTTCGTGATTTTTTTCGTTTTTGGTTTTCAAAACAATTATACCTCTGAATTTGTCTCATCGAAATCTGCCGCTCGGGCAGAAAAAATATCATATTACCATTTTTAAAAAAGAAGTATTGATGCCTATATCTCGGTTAGTAATGAAGTTGCGAGAGAGCATTGCTGTTTGTATCTTGAGCCATTAGTCACTGTTCGTCAAAGTGAAAACAGATTACGGCCGGACGGAGTGGCCGTGCGGTTCTAGGTGCTACAGTCTGGAGCCGAGCGACCGCTACGGTCGCAGGTTCGAATCCTGCCTCGTGCATGGATGTGTGTGATGTCCTTAGGTTAGTTAGGTTTAATTAGTTCTAAGTTCTAGGCGACTGATGACCTCAGAAGTTAAGTCGCGTAGTGCTCAGAGCCATTTGAACCATTTTTTGAAAACAGATTACAAATGTCCTTAACGGGTCAAAAGAAATTTGAGGTGAAAATGTTAGGTGCCTGAAAGGAATTTTATACCACAGATTTCACACAAATAATTTGCATTACCAGACTCTATACAGTTTCTGACTTCGAGAATTCAGCATACTATGCCACAGCACCATGCAATCAGAGTAATGAAATATCGTATCATGAAATCGGAAACGTCTTGGTTACGTTTCTGCAGAATTTCCCGTCATGTAGTTTGTGTCACAGTGGTTGCTATAGACTCAGACGGTCAATGCTAACCCAGGTGCGTCAGATGGACGACAGTTTAGGTTAACTTGTAGGCCAGGGAAGTACGGCAAATCGTCGCCCTTACACATAAATAATTCACTAGCCACTGTAGGGGCATGACGTACTGAGAAAGGAAAAGTGGCAGTCTACATACTGGGTGCACAGTCTTCTTTGATTATAGATAATCTAATATAAGTTTTTTAAATTTATCCAAGACATCTTCGCGAGAGGTAAATCATTTTTATTCGAAGTATCTCCACATAAGATTCCCGAGCATCTGTGTTGCACTTTTGTGTAGGCTATACCGAGCTATACCAAGCAGCGCGTCATTGACTTCGTTCGTTGTCTATTGTCCCGTTAGGACTCCAGGTGCTGGAACAATATCCTAGAACTGGTCCCACTAACCTTTTGTATGTGATTTGCTTTACAGACACACTGCACTTTCTCATAAACCCTTCTAAGAAATTTAAGTCTTACATCCACCCTCCCTAATATGATTTTGGTGATCGTCCATTTCCTACCACTTCTTAGTATCACCTATAAATACTGATATGATGTGACGTGTTCAAGATGCTCTTCACTAATCTTGTAATCGGAAACTGTCGGGTTCACAAATTGCTGCGTCATGTCCTACTGAAATACGGCCTTTGTGATCGTCTGTGGGAAGGACAGTAACTCGCGGTACTGATGCAGTGGTTACTGATCAGACTGCTCCCTCTGATCGTATGTTGTGACGAATGATTCTCAAGAACATCATACGTGGCGTTTTCCCACTATGCTACTCGACATGCGGGATGCTAAATACCGAAAATACTATATTTTGTGATACAACAAGCCAACGACGGCATTCTCGAGGGTTCTGCTGGGCCTACGTGTCTTCCGTATGTTCGCAATCTTATTGCTGGTACATTGTTTCACACACCCTCACAGTGTACGGCCATTCTGGCAATTCTTCCTATGTGTTCGAATTTTCACAGAAGTTGTCGTTTGTACAGTTCATATATTTTCGTTACTATGTCTCAGTTTGAACAGTATGAACACCAAATAATTGCTTCCTCATTGCTGTCGAAATTTTCTGCCACAGTGCGAGCCATATACAGAGTGGGTCACCTAAAATTTGCACCACAAGTATTGCAGAAATGGAAAGTGCAATTGATGTGCGGTTTTCACATAAATGGATTGGTAGTCAGGGGTTCGTATTGTTAGCCAATAGGCAGAATGTAATAATACTTAGAAAGTGCATTTTTTGTGCAAAACATACACTTTTAAGTGGAACAATGCCTGTTGACATTAACAACCCAAAGGTAGAGTAAATTAGAATTTCAGTGCTGTTTGTTGCAGGGGACTAGTGCGACTCGTTTCCAAGATACCGTCGTTCTACACCGACAATTGTACAATACATTTGGCAGCACACACTAAAGAACAACACAAGTGTATACATTAGTTATGTGGATTCTTCGTCGACCTGACAGCCGTGTATGACACTGTCTGGCGACAGGGTCTGATCTACAAACTACTGCAAGTTGTACCAAGTCGAGAAATTGTGGACCTAATATCCAGCATGCAACAGAAACTAAATAATGGACTACCACAGGGATCTGTTTTAGCCCCATCACTATTCAATTTATACGTTAATGATTTACCAACCACAGTATCAACTAAATTCATCTATGCTGATGACATTACACTGGTAGCACAGAGCAGTAATTTCGAAGATGGTGACCGAATTCTTACAGAGGATCTGGAGAAGATGTCAACTTTCTATAAGACCTGGAGATTGATCCCAAGCACATCAAAAACTGAAGTCTCCTGTTTCCATCTAGCGAATCATGCTGCGAACTACAAACCAAGAGTTCTGCTCAATGGACAAACGTTGAGGTACAATCCTTTCCCAAAATATCTCGGAATCACTCTAGATAGAACCCTGAGCTACAAAGAGCACATCACCAAGCTTTCTCATAAAGTTGCTGCAAGGACAACATACTACATAAGCTCAGTGGTACCACCTAGGGAACCTCTGTTGACTGCATTTAACTGGCATCAGTCTTGTGTACTCTGCTGCCGAGTACTGTGCACTGCACCTGTCTGGTTGGAAAGTGTACATGTGAAGAAGGTAGAGACAAAACTTAACGACACAATGCGCTGCATTACTGGTTCCATCAAATCAACCCCATGCCACTGGTTACCTGTACTGAGTCACATCCCTCCACCTCACTTAAGGCGGAAACAGCTCTACTGAGGGAGGCCAAGAAAATCTATGCATCGCCTGCTCTACCACTGCACCAGGAATTCTCTCATCCGCCACAGCAACGATTGCGATCAAGAAGACCAGCAAGTGTTACTGCATGACAACTCATCGCAGATGGTTTTGATCTAAATGAAAGCTGGAAGCATGAATGGTCAACAAAAACATTGGGAACAAGAGCCCATCACCTTGATCCCACAAAAAAGCCAAAAGGTTTTGACCTACCGAGGAAACTTTGGTGCCGCCTCAACAGGTTAAGGACTGGACATTGTTGTTGTAGCTACTTCAGGTACAAATGGGGCTGGATCAGTTCACCAATGTGTGAATGTAATCAAGAAGAGCAGACAATTGAACATTCAGTCCAATGCTGTCCACTTCATTCATACCCTGGAATTCCCGATGACTCTCACACCCAGCTTAATTAACTGGTTGAAAAACATGGACTTTAAGGTTTAATCTTGTCTTACATCATATGTATACTGTATAAAATCATTTGCCTTATATCAACTGTATATTGTATAAAATCACCATACGATTAAATAAATAAATGTGGATTCTGACCAGTAACGAGACAACTGACCATCACAGTTCGTGTTCAAAATGACCACCATCAGTGGCAATACATGCTTCCAGCGCGGTATGGAACGATTTCTGCACACGTGCTAACATTTCAACGGAGATGTCCGAGTAGGCTGCACTAATACGTAGTTGCATGTCATCTGGTGCTGTTGGTATGTCCTTGTAGACAGCGCCTTTCAGCTTTCCCCACAGAAAAAAGTCTATAGGTGTATAATCCGAGTAACGCGCCAACCAAGGTGCAGGTCCTTTGTGTCCAATCCACCAATTTGGAAACAATTCGTGAATACATACTGTAGTACTTCGCACACTACGGACTGGACAGCCATCATATTGGTATCATAGGTTGCTCCCAGTCTTCTAGCATACGTGGGCTGCAATGCTTGTGCGCGTTCAGTGTTCCATCTATGAAAAATGGGTCTATGAGCTGATGGGCCACTACCCCACACCACATGTTTACACTCGATGGACTCTGGTGTGCCACCTACGAAGCCAACGGCGATTGTCAGCAGACCAATAGCGCATGTTTCAGCGGGTTACCTGGCCATGTTTGGCATACGTGGCTTCATCACTAAACAAGATAAATGATACATCTGGGGTATCCTGTCTTAGTGCCCATGTATAGAAGTTAACACGATAATCTTAATCGTTTCCATGCAGCTCTTGATGGAGAGAGATGCGATGAGAATGGAAGCTATGTCGTTGGAGAATGCGTAGGACACTTGCCTGACTCATGCCACTTCCTTGCGCAATTGCGAGGGAGCTAACGTGCGGACCAACTGAAACAGCAGCAAGAACATAATTTCCCCCTCTTCCTTCCGTTACTTTGTCTAGGTGCTATACTACCGCTTTCACGTAACTGGTTGAAGAGGTTGATAAATAACTGCCGCCGGCCGGAGTGGCCGAGCGGTTAAAGGCGCTACAGTCTGGAACCGCACGACCGCTACGGTCGCAGGTTCGAATCCTGCCTCGGGCATGGATGTGTGTTTTTCCTTAGGTTAGTTAGGTTTAAGTAGTTCTAAGTTCTAGGGGACTTATGACCACAGCAGTTGAGTCCCATAGTGCTCAGAGCCATTTGAACCATTTGAAATAACTGCCGAGATGGCTGACGTCTATTGGCATATCTTGCCGCATACACCGTACAAGAACGAACTGCATTCTTCCTACACTCTTCATACACCGTGAGCATGAGCGTGTCGGATTTTTCTGCGCTGGTAAGGCCCATCGTCCACGCACGACCTACTGCTTGGACACACTGACTAGCAAGTCGCAATACACTCAAAGAACACATAAGCAGGTTGAATGGCACAAACAATTGTCGGTGCGGAAACTTTTAAAAATACGGTATCTCGTAAGCGACTCGTATTAGAATTTGCAACAAACACCACTGACATTCTGATCTATTCTACTTTTAGTCTGTTAATGTCAGTAGGCATTGTTCCATTTTAAAATTATATGTTTGCACAAATATATATTTTAACTATTATTACAGTCTGCTTATAGGCTAACAGTACGAGCCCCCGACTACCATTCCATTCAGTGCAAACCGCACATCACTAGCATTTTCTACGAGGGTCGTTTGAAAAGTCCGTGCAAAATCCGAGAGATGGCACTACCGGCACGTATCGACGTCATGTTTAGTTAGTAGCAACTTTGGAAAGAACGTACACCAAGTTTCAGCCATATTGCTCTATTTCTTTGTGTTTGGCATTCGTGTAAATCAAGGAAGTCGAGTGATTGTCAAAAAATGGACGAAAAAGAATTTCGTGTGGTAATTGAACATTATTTTATGCAAGGCAAAACGCCTCAGGAGAATAAAGAGAAACTTGATAAACATTACGGGGACTCTGCACCTCCGATTAGAACAGTTTATAAGTGGTTTCAAAATTTTCGGAGTGGCCATATGGGCACAAGTAATGCTGAACGTTCTGGGCCCCCTGCGGAGGTTACGACTCCAGAAATCATTGATAAAGTCCATGATATGGTGATGGATGACAGAAGAGTTCAGGTGCGTGAGATTGCTAGTGCTGTGGGCATCTCGAATGAACGGGCACGTGATATTTTGCATAAACATTTGGACATGAGAAAGCTATCCACAAGATGGGTTCCGCGACTGCTCACGCTTGACCAAAAACGGAATCGTGTGCGTCGTGTTGCAAGAATGATTTGCAGCTGTTCAGGAAGAATCCGCAGGACTTTAAATATCGTTTCGTCACTGTGGATGAAACATGGATACATTACTATACTCCTGAGTCCAGACAACAATCTAAACAATGGGTTACCAAGGGAGAATCTGCACCAAAAAAGGCGAAGACCAATCTTTCGGCGGGAAAGGTTATGGCGACTGTCTTTTGGGATTCGCAAGGGATAATCCTCATCGACTATGTGGAAAAGGGTAAAACTATTACAGGTACATATTATTCATCGTTATTGGACCGTTTGAAAACCGAGCTGCAAGAAAAACGCCGGCGATTGGACCGCAAAAAAGTCCTTTTCCATCACAACAATGCACCAGCACACATCTCAGCAGTTGTAGTCGCAAAATTAATGGAAACAGGATTCCAACTCGTTTCACATCCCCTCTATTCTCCCTCGGACTACTATTTGTTCCCCAGTTTGTAGAAATGGCTGGCGGGACAAAGATTTTATTCAAATGAGGAGATGATTGCAGCAACTAATAGATATTTTGCAGACTTGGACAATTCCTATTATTCGGAAGGGATCAACAAATTAGAATAGCGTTTCATAAAGTCTATAAGTCCAAAAGGAGACTATGTCGAAAAATAAAAAAGATTTACCCCAAACACGTAAGTAGTTTTAATTTTTGCACGGACTTTTCAAACACCCCTCGTATTTCCGCAATATTTGCGGTGCAAGTTTTAAATCATCCACCCTGTAAATGATGTAAGACTTTATTAATGGAACACGTTAGTGTATGTTTAATTTGAAACACTGGAAAATAATATGCAATAATTCGAAATTCATAGTTCAGTTACAGAATGAATGCGACTGCATGTTTTAAAGTGACAGCAAGTGAGTGGACAAAGTAGCGTCCTCTATCACGCCCTGTTAGGTGTGTATCCAAAGGGCTTTAATAGCATTCAACGTTACATAGCGAGCTGCCATAGGGAAAGATTGCATCAGCGATCATGATTTAATGTCGACACCAAAGTTTTTAAAGGTGGCGAGTGTTCATTCATGATGAGTGTGTTAGGTCCCAGTGTGCAATTGTAGGCTGTTTAGGAGTTTTAGTACTGTCTATAGCATTGATTTGATTTTTCACGGTGCCATTACTGTTTTCGTTTGTATAGATAATAGGATGTTCAGAGATAACTTTAGGTTATAAGTTAATGTGATGTGTATCCGCAAAATACAATACATGGTCATAAATTATGATTGATCCTTCTAAAACGCTTCCAAAAGCAGCTAGATTAGATTAGTACTTGTTCCATAGATCATGACACTCCGTAATGATGTGGAACGTTTCAGGTTAATAACAGGTGTCGATACAGGATATTACATTACACAAAATATTACATGACACTTAATATTTTTATTTTTTTTTTGTGGGGGTAATTACGCACTTACTGTATCCAAAAATTCATCTAATGAGTAGAAGGAGTTGCCATTAAGAAATTCTTTTAATTTCCTTTTAAATGCTACATAGGTATCTGTCAGACTTTTGATGATATTAGGTAAGTGACCAAAGACTTTTGTGGCAGCATAATTTACCCCCTTCTGAACCAAAGTTAGATTTAATCTTGATTAGTGAAGATCATCCTTTCTCCTAGTGTTGTAGCCATGTACACTCCTATTACTTTTGAATTCGTTCGTATTGTTAATAACAAATTTCATAAGTGAATATATATATATTGTGAGGCTACAGTGAAGGTCTCTAGCTCTTTAAATAAGTGTCTGGAGGATGATCTTGGATGAGCTCCAGCAATTATTCTGATTACACGCTTTTGTGCAATGAACACTCTTTCATTCAATGACTAGTTACCCCAGGATATGATGCCATACGAAAGCAGAGAATGAAAATAGACGTGGTAAGCTAATTTACTGAGATGTATATCGCCAAAATTTGCAATGACCCTAATAGCATAAGTAGCTGAACTCAAACGTTTCAGCAGATCTTCAGTGTGTTTTTTCCAGTTCAATCCCTCATCAATGCAAACAACTAGAAATTTTGAATATTCTACATTAGCTACCGATTTCTGATTGAAGTCTATATTTATTAATGGTGTCATTCCATTTACTGTGTGGAACTGTATGTACTGTGTTTTGTTAAAGTTTAATGAGAGCCCATTTGCAGAGAACCACTTAATGATTTTCTGAAAAACATCGTTTACAGTTTCACCAGTTAATTCTTGTCTGTTGGGTGTGATAGCTATACTTGTATCATCGGCAAAAAGTACCAGCTTTGCATCTTCGTGAATATAGAATTGCAAGTCATTAATATACATTAAGAACAGCGGAGGACCCAAGACCGAACCTTGCGGCACCCCATTCTTGATTGTTTCCCAGTCTGAGAAATCATCAGTTTTTTGCATATTAGGTGGCCTGCTTATTTCAACTTTCTGCACTCTTCCAGTTAGGTATGATTTAAACCATTTGAGCGCTGTCCCTTTCATATCACAGTACTTGAGCTTATTTAGGAGGATTCCATGATTTACACAATCAAAAGCCTGTGAGAGATCACAAAAAATCCCAACGGGTGACTTCCAGTTACTCAGAGCATTTAATATTTCATTAGTGGAAGTATATATAGCATTTTCCGTTGAAAAACCTTTCTGGAAACCAAACTGACGTTTTGTTAAAACTTTATTTTTACAAAGGTGTGAAGCTACTCTACAATACATTACTTTTTCAAGAATTTTGGATAAGGCAGTCAGAAGAGAGATTGGGCAGTAGTTGTTGACATCCGACGTATGGCCTTTTTCATGCAGTGGTTTAACAATGGCATACTTCAGTCTATCTGGGAAAATACCCTGCTTCAGAGAGCTATTACATATGTGGCTAAATACCCACTTATCTCTTGGGAACAAGCTTTTATTATCCTGCTGGAAATGCCATCAATTCCATGTGAGCTTTTATTCTTGAGAGAGTTTATTATCTTCCTAATTTCAGAAGGAGAGGTGGGTGTAATTTCAATTGTATCAAATGGTGTTGGTAAGGCCTCTTCCAATAACTGCCTTGCTTCTTCTAATGAACATTTAAGTCCTATTTTCTCTACAACATTTAAAAAATGATTATTCAAAATGTTTTCGACTCCCGGCTTGTTGCTTGTCAAGTTTCCATTCGCTTTGATGGTAATGCCATCATGCTGTACTCTTGGTTGCCCTGTCTCCCTTGTAATAATATTCCAAATTGTTTTGATTTTGTTATCAGAGGTATTAATCTCAGACATGATGCACATGCTTCTGGACTTTTTAATAACCTTTGTTAATGTAGCACAGTAGTTTTTATAATATTTGGCTGTTTCTGGGTCATTACTATTTCTTGTTGTTAGATACAGTTCCCTTTTGTGGTTACAAGATATTTTTATTCGTTTAGTAAGCCAAGGTTTTTTGCATGGTTTCTTATAATTAGATTTAACTACTTTCTTGGGGAAACAGTTTTCAAATTCTCTTACAAGTGTATCATGAAATAAGCTATATTTAAAATTTGCATCGGGTTCCTTGTACACATCATCCCAGTCTTAACTGCTGAAGATTTTCTCTGAAATTTCTAATTGTTGAGACATTAACTGAACGCATAACTATGGAGAGTAGTTTTGAATTACTGAATGGAGCTATGTCATATACTGTAACTAGTTGAGCACCATGATCAGAAAGGCCATTCTCAACAGGACAAGAATTTATGTTTTTAAACTTATCTTGGTCTATAAAAGTGTTATCTATCAATGTGCTGCTGTCCTTTACTACATGAGTAGGAAAATTAATGACAGATGTCAAATCGAAAGAACCGAGCAAGGCTTCCAGGTCATTCTTCCTATTACCTTATTTCAGTAAATCAACATTGAAGTCCCCACAAATAATAATTTGCTTTCCCCTATCTGACAGATGGCACAACATGGCATCCAAGTTTTCCAGGAATAAATGAAAGTTTCCTGAAGGGGACCTATATACTGTTACAATTATAAAAGAGCCCTCCTTCAGTTTACGTTGACAGGCTTCTATATGTTGCTCTAGACAAAACTTATTTGTATCTAAGCTTTTTACTTAGCGATAACTTTTGACATATATGGCAACTGCTCCTCTCACCTTATTCTCTCTACTCATATGTGCAGCTAGTTTATAACCACTGATATTTACCTTTTCCATATCAGACACAATGTGATGCTCAGACAGGCATAGTATATCTATTGCATTACCAGAAATGTCATCTAAACAAACCAGGGCCTCGTCTACTTTATTCTTCAATCCCAGAATATTTTGGCTAAAAATGATGACATTATTTTTTACTTTACTTTTGTGAGAATCTACTCTTTTCTTTAATGGTTCGAATGGCTCTGAGCACTATGGGACTCAGCTTCTGAGGTCATTAGTCCCCTAGAACTTATAACTAGTTAAACCTAACTAACCTAAAGACATCACACACATCCATGCCCGAGGCAGGATTCGAACCTCCGACCGTAGCGGTCTCGCGGTTCCAGACTGCAGCGCCTAGAACTGCACGACCACTTCGGCCGGCTTTTCTATAATCCACCAATATTGTGGTTAAATATGGTAACATTATTATTTACTTTCCTGTTGTGAGAATCTTGTGAGCTTTGGACCTCTTTAGCACCTTCCTGCCTGAACTTCTCATTGGACACTGATATTAGTTTAAAAAAGAGGTACATCCATGAGTACTAGCGTCCCCTCTTATGGATTTCGCTAACAATCCTGCCAGTTTACCCTTCCCTTTCCTATTGAGGTGTAGGCCATGCCTTGTGAAATTCCCCCTATCAATAGCCTCGACAGGAACCAATCCAATGTCTGACAGAGTGGCCGCCCTACGCAACTGATCCAACTCCATTACCCTCCTGACAGAGCGGTTCAACTGGGGCTGATCATGCCACACGAAAGCAGGCACCACCCCAGCATTGGTATGGGTCATAGCAGAGGCTATTTTCACCAGGTCACACTCAATACTGTAGCCCTGATCCTTATCAATACTGTTTCCCACTCCACCCACTATCATCACATGATTCTGCTTTGAGAAACCCTTGCACAAGGAACCTATATCCTCTACCACCTGACTAAGACATGCACTTGGCTTGAAAAAGTTTGTGACCTGGTACCTGTCACCTAACTTTCCTTGCAAAATCTGGCCCACAACTCTTCCATGGCTGCTACCTAGCAACGGAACTTTCCTCTTACTTTCTACTTTTTTTGAAACAGTAGGTTTCCGTTGCATCTTAACTAAATCTACTTCTACTGGAGCCTCTTCCTGCCTTAACTGTGGTAGCAAGGCAAATCTATTGGTTGTGCCAATTGGGAAACTGTCAGACACTGTCCTCTTTCTGTGGCCCCTGTTCCCAGCTACCACTTCCCACCGCTGTTTACCCTCCTCCCCCCTTAACCTCTCCTGTTCCTCCCTCGCTCTGTCCAAATCAGCCTGAAGGGCTCTAATTTTCTCCTCCTGTTCAGCTATAATCCTATCTCTAGAGCAAACCCTGCAAAAGAATGGAAGAGTCCCGTCTGCTTCCCCAATTCCCACGCCGCTAGAATTTCCCCAATGAAACCACCTGTCACAACAGCTGCACAAAACCTCTGAACTAACTTTCCTACTGCAGCTCACACACTTAGTATCCATGGTAGTTTAGAAATTAGTTAAGAGATTTACTAAGTGATAACGATAATATATTAAATACAGATGCAAAAGGACACTAAATATGTTTTGGAAATTAATATGTAAGTAAACTATTACGAAATGCACTTAAATTTGTGGTATAACGCTAAATATGCACGATAGAAAATTAGGCCTAAACAGCCGACAGTAACCAAAACGAACTTTTTGCTGTTACTGGAAGAATACTCAAATAAAAGGAAAACCTTTAATGTCAAGCTTGAAGAGCACATTAATGACCGTATTTAATTAGTTAATCTATACCAAATGCACTTAAGATTGCGGTTTAACGCTAAGTATGCACACTCGGAAAGTAAGGCAAAGCCGCGAAATATAAACAAAACGAACTATTCGCGATTACTGGAACAATACGCAAATAAAAGAAAAACCTTTAATTGTGAGCTTGAAAAGCACCCTAATTAACATATTTAATCATTGAAACTACAGCAAATGCACGTACAATTGCGGTATAACGCTAAATATGCACACTCGAAAAATTAGGCCTAGGCAGCAGTAAGTAAACAAACGAACTTTTCGCGATTACTAGAACACTACGCAAATAAAAGAAAAACTTTTAATGGTGAGCTTGAAGAGTACACTAAAGAACGTATTTAATTAGTTAAAAGTGTTCAACTACAATTAATTACAACCTAAATTACTTATCTTTCACGAGAGCTCTGTTTCCGTACGTGCGGCCTTATCTGCAGCTGTGCGGACAAAATATGTGAAAGCTTAGCTTATCTTGCAGCTTATTAATCTTAGAGTCCAATATTATATATGAAAGCTTTTTTTCTTGTTGTAACACTGTGCATATTAATTTAAACCATTAACTTTTATTATTTTTGTGTTCGCACTACTTAACAGTGATGTTGCTATTGGCTGACTACCAGACTGACTGCCAGAAGTCATCTAAATAAAATACAAAGAAATTTCGCGAGATTTAATACTGGTACGCTTCACCGGCGTGTGAGAACTATACAGAATGCTGAAAACAAATCGACTATCAATCCGAATAATGTCTCACAAAACTGACTGCTATGCCAGAAAAGCTGCAGAGCCCAAAGAGGTACCCATCCTCCCTAGACTCTATTGTGGAGAATTACATAACTTATCACAAACATGAGAAGAAGCAAAGATCAGCGGAATGACTTCAACATTCAGAAGCAATTATGAAACTCGAAACAATACTAGACACCGAAGAGTCATTCCCAACAGTTTTTGGAACAAATAATCACACATTTTTGTCATTATGGTTCTCTATAAATGTTGAAGCTTACTGTAAGACTTATAAAGGCTGCGTTGGATTACTCAAAACGTATGGAGAAGAATGTTCTCTCAAGTAATCTGTTTCCTGCACAACGGTCGTCTGTATACCGCAGCTGGCCACACAGGAACTGTCGCAGAAAATAAGGTGAGAAATTTCGGTAATGTACCTTATAATTTTGATGACACCTAAAGTGACATTCACTCTTTTTTTTAAGTTGGAGGAATTCCTGGGTGGAAAAATTATTATAGATAATTTTGACGTCATAGAGGCTGTAATGTTAGCTGATTGAGAAAATATAAGTATCCTGACCATTGCACTAGCGTGGAAGAACTCTCACACACTATCACTTGATCTGTATAAGCGATTATTGTGTTGGAAAGAAACTAAAGGTTTCCCATTCTTCGTTATGAACAGAATGATTCAAAAATACTTTTGGAAACAGATTGCCGGCCGGTGTGGTCGAGCGGTTCTAGGCGCTTCAGTCTGGAACCGCGCGACCGCTACGGTCGCAGGTTCGAATCCTGCCTCGGGCATGGTTGTGTGTGATGTCCTTAGGTTAGTTAGGTTTAAGTAGTTCTACGTTCTAGGGGACTGATGACCTCAGATGTTAAGTCCCGTAGTGCTCAGAGCCATTTGAACCATTTGCAAACAGATTCCTTACACCAAAACAAAAAAAAACTTTCACCTAAACACATGTCTGAAAATCTTTCGGTTGGTAGTTGTTAATTAAGTTTCCAGCTACAAGCCAACATCTTAATTTCATTCATTCATAGACGGCTTTTTCTCAGTGTTTCCATTGTATTCCATACTGTTGTGTAGTGCCATGCAGACTTGTTTGCATTTGTCATTAGTCAGTCTCCAACATTTCAATTGTGTGCATGTTCTAGGTCAACTGAAAGTGTTCCGTTCAACCATGGCAGGATAGTCATTTCAGGAGCAGGCAGACATGATTTTTATGTAGTCCTAGCGAATGGTAAAGGATGCGAGGTTGCACATTTGTATGAGATGGTGTTTCCAACCAGGTCATCCAGCCTTTGCTGCTATTTATCGTCGCGTTACTGAGAGTGGATTGAAACACTGCAGACTATTGATCGAGGAATGACAAGACTTGCTCTTACGTCTGACCAGGAAGAAAACGTCAATCCTGGCATCAACAAGGAACAAGTTGCCCTTGGAATGTGGTACACGTCAAAGTTCAGAAAGCTCATACTTCACAAGAAGGTCATGCATCCACATCGTCTTCTAAGCGTGCAGGGACTTTCGCCTTCCGATCACCTACCACGAGAGAACTTTTGATGATGGTTTGTTGTAAGTACTACCTATCTGTTGTTTGTCAGTCAGTGTTCTTTACAGACGATACAACGTTTGGAAGAGATGAAGTAACAAATCTCCACAAACAATCCTAGTGCTACAGTTCAAGCTAGACATCTGCAACAGTTTAAGATTAAAGCGTGGGCTGGATTTTTAGGTGACTG
Organism: Schistocerca serialis cubense; assembly: GCF_023864345.2. Taxonomy (NCBI): domain Eukaryota; kingdom Metazoa; phylum Arthropoda; class Insecta; order Orthoptera; family Acrididae; genus Schistocerca; species Schistocerca serialis. The sequence goes on from NC_064640.1 coordinate 312,850,658, forward strand.
TCTGGCTAGTTTTATAGATTTTCCGCGGTTCCAGGCGCTTCAGTCTGGAACCGTGTGACCGCTACGGTCGCAGGTTCGAACCCTGCCTCGGGCATGGATGTGTGTGATGTCCTTAGGTTAGTTAGGTTTAATTAGTTCTAAGTTCTAGGCGACTGATGACCTCAGCCGTTAAGTCGCATAGTGCTCAGAGCCATTTGAACCATTTTATAGATTTTCCCAAATGGATAGGTAGAGGAGGAACATTTCCATGGCCTGCACGTTCTCCCGACTTCAGACCTTCGGATTTTTATCTTTGGGGGCACCTTAAACAGTTGATTTATGCATCAGACAACCCGGGTGCAGGAATTCTTCATCGACGTGTCATGGAAGCCCGAGAAAGCATTCGACGGCATCGGGGGGTATTTGAAAGTGTGCAGTAATGCATGATTCGACAGGTGCATGTACTGTCAATTTGTTGCTTATCTCTGCGGTTTGTTCGCAGTCGAGGCAATGTCTGGAAAAGATGAACATAAATTTGTGTTAAACATAAATTTTCATTAAAGTGCCATTAATAAACCAAAGCTTTTTGGGCATATGTCTATGTAAACTTATTTGTTGTCCTCAAAGTTTGTATAAGAGGCAGTAACCGAACACTCACCACAACGGGACCGTGGAATGGTTCCATTCAAAAGTAATCACCACACACGTTAAGACGTTTATCCCACTGGGGGACGAGAAGTTCAGTTCTGCTGATGGATCCAGAAGCACACAGACTCTTGCACTTCCTCGTCCGATTGAAAGCGACGCCGACGCATGTCTTTTTTCAGGACGCCAAAGATGTGAAAATCACGCGGTGAAGGATTCGGGCTGAACGGAGAACGTTGCAATGTTTCCCAACCAAATCACCGAAGTGTGGCCTTCTTCCGAATGGCAGTATGGGGGCGGGCGTAATCGTGCAACAGAATGATTCTGTCAAACAACATTCCTGTGCGTTTTGACTTTATGGCGTGTCACAGTTAATGCAAAGTGTCTTTATAGCGCTTTGCACTGATTGTGGTTCCATTCTCGAGGGACTCGACGAGCAGAGGGCCCCTTCAGTCGAAGGAGGAGCTAATCATGACCTTACTTCTGTGAACAGCTTTGGATTTCTTTGGAGGCAGATATGTGAGATGTTTCTACTGTTAGCTTTGGCGCTGGCCCTGGGGATGCAGGAATACTCTCGGACAGAATCATCCCGTTGCACGATAACGCCCGCCCCCACACTGCCTATCTGAGAAACACTGCAACATCCTCCGTACAGCCCGGATCTTTCACCGTGTGATTTTCACATCTTTGGCAACCTGAGGAAAGACATGCGTGGACTTCTGTTTCAGTTGGACGACGAAGTGCAAGAATGGGTACGGTTGTGGAACTATCAGCGGTCGACCATGTTCTACGAAACAGCAATTGCTCATCTCGTCTCCCAGTGAGATCAATGTCTTAATGCATGTGGCTATTACTTTTGAATGGAACCATTCTATGGTCCCATTGTGGTGTGTATTCGGTTTTCATTTTATTTATTTATTTACACGTCTAATTCCGTAGGTCCAAATAGAGGAGCAAATCTCCAAGGTCATGGAATGTGTCAGTACATGAAATTACAACATAAAAGTAATAATAGATAAAATATTATGTTCATGGACTCAAAAAAGTCAAGCCATAAGTTTAAGTAAACGCAGTCAACAATATAACATAGGAATCAGCTTCAGTTTTCAAGGAACTCCACGAAAGAATAGAAGGAGTGACCCATGAGGAAACTCTTCAGTTTCGGTTTTAAAGCGCGAGGATTACTGTTAAGAGTTTTGAATTCTTGGGATAGCTTATTAAAAATGGATGCAGCAGTATACTGTACATCTTTCTGCACAAGAGTTAAGGTAGTGCAATCCAAATGCAGATTGGATTTCTGTCTAGAATTAACTGAGTGAAAGCTGCTGATTCTTGGGAATAAGCTGATGTTGTTAACAAGAAACGACAGTAAAGAATATATATATATTGAGAGGCCAATGTCCGAATGCTCAGACTAGTGAACAGGGGTCGACAAGAGCTTCGCGTACTTACACCATTTATTTCCCGAACTGCCCGTTGCTGAGCCAAAAATATCCTTTGAGAATGGGAACAGTTATCCCAAAATACAATACCATATGACAGAAAGTGATTCGGACGATCTCTTACTTTAGGTACCGTCCGAATAGTAAAAATGGTAGCAAGATCCTGAACTTGGGCTTTACACGACAGTTTACTATCTATCTGAGGAGCTAGAAATCTGAACTGTTCAGTTTCACTAATAATATGCCCAATCTGTGAAACTAAAACGTCAGGTTTTGTTGAATTTTGTGTTAGAAACTGTAAAAACTAAGTCTTACTGTGATTTAGCGTTAACTTCTGGAGCAATATTTTGTGATCAACACAATCAAACGCCGTATTTAAATCAAAAAACATGCCTAGCGTTCGAAACCTCTTGTTTAATCTATGCAGTACCTCCCAGAGACAAGAGAATATAGTATTTTCAGTTGTTAATCCATTTCTAAGCCGAACTGTACATTTGATAGCAAATTATGTGATATAAAATCATCAATTTTCCGTACATACATAGCCTTTTCAATAACTATAGCAAACACTGATGGCATAGAAACAGGTCTAAAATTGTCTATATTATCCTTTCTCCCTTTTTATGAAGCGGCTTTTTTACTGAGTACTTTGATCGTTCAGGAAACTGACCATTCTTAAAGGAAAAGTTACAAATATGGCTAAGTACAGGGCTAATATGTGCAGCAAAGTACTTTAATATTCTGCTTGGCATTCCATCGTATCCATGAGAGTCCTTAATCTTCAGTAATTTAATTATTGACTCAATCTACTCCTTCTCAGTATCACAGAGGAGTATTTCAGGCATCGATCTCAGAAAGACATTTTTCAATAGTGTTATATAATTCCCTGCAGAATCTAAGTTTTTATTTAATTCATCAGCAATGTTCAGGAAATGATTATTAAATACTGTACAAATCTCTGACTTATCAGTAACAGAAATATTTCATTTGACTGCCCCATACATTTTTCAGTCGTCCAACGAAAGCTCGTTGTCAGAGACTGCTTCAGTTCCACGTTTCTTGGAGTATGTAATAAAAACTGCTGAAAATATACCAAAGTGTGATTGGACGTGTTAGTAGTCCGTCGCAGGCAGTGCTTACCTCCGTGTCGCGCGACCTTGGGCAGCATCTCCGGGGGTACGTACTCGTGCGGCAGCTCCTGGAACACCTCCTGCCCGCCCTGCGACACGTTGCCGCTGCCCGTGAACACGAACGTCAGCGGCCCGATCGACTGCGGCATCAGCCCCAGCGCGATCTCGTAGCCCGCGTCGCGGATCGCCTGGCGCGCCATCGAAGAATTGCGGTAGTTGTGCGCTGGGCCCACATGCTGTCGACACAGCGTTAACCACTCACGTCTGTTGTACTTTTGTCTCTAACTGAATGTGTATTAGGGCGTTCGCAACTCTTTAGCGTATATGAATGAGTTACCTGAATTTTATTATGCTGCGAGCAGTTTGGAAACTGATGTGTATGCAGGTTTCGGGCAAAAAATCAGGTAAAAATCCAAAACTCATTCCTTTTTATTATTTAACAACTCTTTAATAATCGAAGCATTTTACAGGATATTTGAGGAGCTCATGGACAGTGTTCCGGGAACGACAGGTCACACACAGACCATTTTTTTAATATGCATTCATTTTAATATCTTTGTGTTGGGGTTCACAGTCAAAATAAATTTTTTGAATGACGTTATCTTTCCGCAGTTGACTGTAATGTTTTGTTATTCACAACACGATTGAAATTTCAGCACTTGTGCCATTGTCAAGTCCTTCTGCAACATAGCAACAGTTGTTAAATATTTCTTAAAATGTATTAGTGGAAACATTACATATAATACTCGAACATATAAGCATTTACAAAGCAGTTCATTAGCGTAAATCAGAAATAAAGATGTTGGTCCAGACTAGAAGGAGTCCCACGAAAAGTGGTCATTATTCACGTATATGACAGGAAATATCTACATCTATATCTACATTTATACTCCGCAAGCCACCCAACGGTGTGTGGCGGAGGGCACTTTACGTGCCACTGTCATTACCTCCCTTTCCTGTTCCAGTCGCGTACGGTTCGCGGGAAGAACGACTGTCTGAAAGCCTCCGTGCGCGCTCGAATCTCTCTAATTTTACATTCGTGATCTCCTCGGGAGGTATAGGTAGGGGGAATCAATATATTCGATACCTCATCCAGAAACGCACCCTCTCGAAACCTGGACAGCAAGCTACACCGCGATGCAGAGCGCCTCTCTTGCAGAGTCTGCCACTTGAGTTTGTTAAACATCTCCGTAACGCTATCACGGTTACAAAATAACCCTGTGACGAAACGCGCCGCTCTTCTTTGGATCTTCTCTATCTCCTCCGTCAACCCGATCTGGTACGGATCCCACACTGATGAGCAATACTCAAGTATAGGTCGAACGAGTGTTTTGTAAGCCACCTCCTTTGTTGATGGACTACATTTTCTAAGCACTCTCCCAATGAATCTCAACCTGGTACCCGCCTTACCAACAATTAATTTTATATGATCATTCCACTTCAAATCGTTCCGCACGCATACTCCCAGATATTTTACAGAAGTAACTGCTACCAGTGTTTGTTCCGCTATCATATAATCATACAATAAAGGATCCTTCTTTCTATGTATTCGCAATACATTACATTTGTCTATGTTAAGGGTCAGTTGCCACTCCCTGCACCAAGTGCCTATCCGCTGCAGATCTTCCTGCATTTCACTACAATTTTCTAATGCTGCAACGTCTCTGTATACTACAGCATCATCCGCGAAAAGCCGTATAGGACTTCCGACACTATCTACTAGGTCATTTATATATATTGTGAAAAGCAATGGTCCCATACCACTCCCCTGTGGCACGCCAGAGGTTACTTTAACGTCTGTAGACGTCTCTCCATTGATAACAACATGCTGTGTTCTGTTTGCTAAAAACTCTTCAATCCAGCCACACAGCTGGTCTGATATACCGTAGGCTCTTACTTTGTTTATCAGGCGACAGTGCGGAACTGTATCGAACGCCTTCCGGAAGTCAAGAAAAATAGCATCTACCTGGGAGCCTGTATCTAATATTTTCTGGGTCTCATGAACAAATAAAGCGAGTTGGATCTCACACGATCGCTGTTTCCGGGATCCATGTTGATTCCTACAGAGTAGAATCTGGGTTTCCAGAAACGACATGATATGCGAGCAAAAAACGTGTTCTAAAATTCTACAACAGATCGACGTCAGAGATATAGGTCTATACTTTTGCGCATCTGCTCGACTACCATTCTTGAAGACTGGGACTACCTGTGCTCTTTTCCAATCATTTGGAACCTTCCGTTCCTCTAGAGACTTGCGGTACACGGCAGTTAGAAGGGGGGCAAGTTCTTTCGCGTACTCTGTGTAGAATCGAATTGGTATCCCGTCAGGTCCAGTGGACTTTCCTCTGTTGAGTGATTCCAGTTGCTTTTCTATTCCTTGGACACTTATTTCGACGTCAGCCATTTTTTCGTTTGTGCGAGGATTTAGAGAAGGAACTGCAGTGCGGTCTTCCTCTGTGAAACAGCTTTGGAAAAAGGTGTTTAGTATTTCAGCTTTACGCGTGTCATTCTCTGTTTCAATGCCATCATCATCCCGGAGTGTCTGGATATGCTGTTTCGAGCCACTTACTGATTTAACGTAAGACCAGAACTTCCAAGGATTTTCTGTCAAGTCGGTACATAGAATTTTACTTTCGAATTCACTGAACGCTTCACGCATAGCCCTCCTTACGCTAACTTTGACATCGTTTAGCTTCTGTTTGTCTGAGAGGTTTTGGCTGCGTTTAAACTTGGAGTGGAGCTCTCTTTGCTTTCGCAGTAGTTTCCGAACTTTGTTGTTGTACCACGGTGGGTTTTTCCCGTCCCTCACAGTTTTACTCGGCACGTACCTGTCTAAAACGCATTTTACGATTGCCTTGAACTTTTTCCATAAACACTCAACATTGTCAGTGTCGGAACAGAAATTTTCGTTTTGATCTGTTAGGTAGTCTGAAATCTGCCTTCTATTACTCTTGCTAAACAGATAAACCTTCCTCCCTTTTTTTATATTCCTACTAACTTCCATATTCAGGGATGCTGCAACGGCCTTATGATCACTGATTCTCTGTTCTGTACATACAGAGTCGAAAAGTTCGGGTCTGTTTGTTATCAGTAGGTCCAAGATGTTATCTCCACGAGTCGGTTCTCTGTTTAATTGCTCGAGGTAATTTTCGGATAGTGCACTCAGTATAATGTCACTCGGTGCTCTGTCCCTACCACCCGTCCTAAACATCTGAGTGTCCCAGTCTATATCTGGTAAATTGAAATCTCCACCTAAGACTATAATATGCTGAGAAAGTTTATGTGAAATGTATTCCAAATTTTATCTCAGTTGTTCTGCCACTAATGCTGCTGAGTCTGGAGGTCTGAACCTGAAGCAAAACACTTCAGATGGACCTGTACCCTATTATAAATGGTTTCCGAGATATAACATATCTGATGCATATTGTTATTTATTTTCTGTATTATTCAATAAATTGTCAGATTTATTCATGAATAACAGTTAATGAACATTAAAGCATGCATTTTACAAAGTAAAGAAAGGCGTTTTTCCTTGCGACGGAATCTTCTCGAAATTCTAATCACCAACTTTCACCTCAGAATGCGAAAATATTTTGTTGACAGCGACCTACATAAGGAGGAACGATAACCACGATAAAATAAGGGAAATCAGAGCTCGTACGGAAAGATATAGTTGTTCATTCTTTCCGCGCGCTGTACGGGATTGGAATAACAGAGAATTGTGAAGGTGGTCCGATGAACTCTCTGCCAGGCACTTGAATGTGATTTGCAGAGTATCTATGTAGATGGAGATGTAGATCAACACAGTTTAACCGCTGCTTCTCTCTAATACACTCTCAATCCCTCGCACTGCTTCCATCACTACACACCATGGATAGCTACTCTTTCAACAGGCAGTTTAATGGCACAAGGCCATCCCGAGCGAAGAGGCTGAAAACAACGAGATAGGTTGGGCTAGAATAAAACGTCAATAAAACGTGAATAAGAAACATAGTGTGTGCAACTAGATCAAGACAAATGTATATTAAATGTGTTCTATTTTGAAAACCATCGACGGCCGAGGTGGCCGAGCGGTTCTAAACGCTACAGTCTGGAACCGCGCGACCGCTACGGTCGCAGGTTCGAATCCTGCCTCGGGCATGGATGTATGTGATGTCCTTAGGTTAGTTAGGTTTACGTAGTTCTAAGTTCTAGCGGACTGATGACCTTAGGTCTTAAGTCCCATAGTGCTCAGAGCCATTTTTGAAAACCACCCGGAATAGGGCATACGCCAATACAAAGTTTTTTGCTTCAAATGAGCTTTCCTATCACATCTCTGAGTACTGACTATTTCTCCTAGGACATCCTGTATAAACATGGAGATATTCGAGACGTTGTCCATAAAGTGTAAGAGGACTGGTCAAATAAGACTAGCAGAATTCCACAGGGCATAATTCCCGTTCACTTCAGAATGTGTTCTGAATGGGTAGAAAATGAAGAGCCTGTGTAGAGTATTACTATTTGCGTCGTCCGTAAATGTGTATTAGTATGTGTTGTGCGATGGTCATCTCTAAACGTGTATGAAGAGAATTTTGTGGTTCTTGGCCCACTGATTCCTACATTACGTGTTATTAAGACTGGAAATTTAACAGCTGTGCTTATGTTTTGTAATAACTTGGCAATGACCTAAGCGCCTCAATTTCAATCGTGTTGTGAATAATAAAACATTACAGTCAATTGCCAGAACTTGAGTATTGCGTATACCCTACCCAACGAAGGTAAATAAACAAACGAAGAAGATTCTTGGAATCCTAAAGATGTTTATGAGCGCAACAGCCTACATTGCAAGGAGCAAATGAACAGAATGGGCAGAATGCAGCAGACTGACCATGAAGGGCGTGTGGTGTCCGAGCGCGAGCAGCCTTAGGCCCAGCCCGTGCAGGATGTTCACCATTCCCGCCACTCCCGCGTATTTGCCGAACGCCACCACTCGTTGCCCCGACTCGTCCATCAGTCGCTCGTAATCAATCAGGCGGATGTTCTGTAACGAAACATAAGAAGAAATAGTCCTTTGGTTCCTCCATGACGTTCCAGAGATATAGATGAAATCCTTGTACATAAGTAGAAGAGGAAACACTCAAATGAGCACTATCAAAACTGATACTAGAGAAAGAGATTCAGTCTTATAACCTCTGACCTTGTGGTACTGAAAATAAGACGACGAAATATCAAAATTGTGCAGAATCATTAATTATTTTTAAAATGTAGTTGATAGCTAAAATATTCTGCATAAACAAGCAGAGAATGAAATCGGATACACAACATTACAAAAACAAAAATCCGATTGTTTATCCAAAATTAGAAAAATGAAGAAAATAAAATAATGTCAAATACTCAAAACGTACAACGTAAAGCAATGTAACAGCAGGTGAAAGAAGATCAGGCAGTTAAAAAACAGCTGAATAACGTCGTAATTTTACAGTCTCCTGCCCACAGGCAAGAGCATAGGCCCGGCAATATTTTCTCCCATCTGGCTTTAACCGTTTGAACATAAAACGCTAGTTTAGTTAATGTAAACACATTTCGTAATTTTAGAGTCCAGCCTCTGACCCCGGTTTTGAATATGTTGTTGACACATACAGCAACACATTAGCAAATAAGTGTTGTGATGCATGTAAAGAAACATAAGGGGCAGTCAAATGAAAACTTGACAGATGGGAAAAAGTAAGAAAACTGTTTATAATTTCAGAAGTAATTTCCATAGTTGTTAATACATTTATCCCTCTGTGAGACTAAACGGTCAGTGGCTACATTGAAAAATGTTTGCGATTGCCTCGGAACCACGATTATACGAGGACTTGCACCTTTTCGTCCGACGCAAATCGACAGCCACGAGTGTCTGTCTTCAGGGCTCCAAAAATATGGAAATCACGTATGAAAGATGTGTAAGGGCTACCCAGTAAAACTTCTCAAGCGTGGTGGAAACAACTTTGGCCACATACGGGCTGTCGATTTGCTTCGGGCAAACAGATGCAAGCATGGGCACAATCATGGTTCCGTAAACAACAGCAAACATTTTTTCATGAAGGCACTGACCGTCTTCTCTGACAGTGGGATAAAAGTGCCAACAGTTATGGCGATTACTTTTAAAATAACAAACAGTTTATTTACTTTTTTCCATCTCTCTAGTTTTCATTTGACTGTCTATTATATTATGTTTAGGTGTTGGCTGAACGTTATGTCTCGTTGCCTAACTAAGCTGAAAATTCTCTTCTAATATGATACTGCATACATGTCCAGAGAAACAATGCATCGTAATTCGGAATAACACAGCCACTGCAATATCGTGTTAATCCTCCGACACGGGTACAAGCGGCTTTCAAGTAAAATATCGCGCCTGTACTGAAAAACACGTAATGGATGTACAAGTACAGGTTGTAGGCACATGGTTGATGACATATGGAAGTTTGAGTCTGGGCGTAAGCCGTGATCAGACAGCCGTATGATAAGGCGAATGCTCGCAATAAGCGGGACATACGTGTAGGTGTCCCTGTCCGGCACAAATTTTCATTGTCGTCATTTCATTGTACAGCTGATGCTTGTCCATATTCGCAATTGCGAATACATTTCATGTGTTCTTCTCTAAGATCAAAACCAGACGAGAAACAAGATTATTTACTGTATCTACCTTTTCCAATATGGCGTCAAGCAGAGGCATGTTTGACTCCTGCGCCTTGATTGTGTGAGAAAACAGGCAGTACGTCTTGTTGGGCAGCAGCTGATCAATCGGAACCTGCTTAACTCCGAATATCACGGATGCCTCCGAAATATCCTCTTGAATAACAGCGCCCGCTGATGCATATGCCTGTTTCCATGCAAGGAAAGAATGTATTTATTAGTATACAGATACTTTTAAGAGTAAAATATATTCTAAATATGGCAATAAAATATCAGAATGAGATAACCCATAAAGAAAGTGATTCTTTGTACCGTTTAAGAGCTTACGATTGTCAGTCTCTTCCATCAAGACAAAAATATTCTATACCACAAGAATTAAAATTTACAGTCTATGTTTGAGATTTTAATTTGGATAGTGTCGGTAATTTCGTTTAAGCTCTTCCTCATTTTATTATATTTTCTTTATCGTCAAATCGATTGCTGCACCAAGTACCCTTTATGTTAAAATTAACAGCTATATTACAGTTTCCTTCTTTTACCAATACGTCAGGCTTGTCTGTGAACGTTAATACTTTTATATTTTTTCCTTTAACTTGAAGTAAAGCTTCGATTTTTTTCCAATTTTCAAATGCTTAGCACGATGCAAGTGAAACAGTGTGACTGAAATGAGCAGATGAGTATTTAGTTTTTAATACGTGTTTGGTGCTCTCAGCATTACATCTACATTTGGGTACATGCACATTTTTGTAAATATGCTTCTACCTCTTGGTTCTACAATCATCAAATTTTTATACAACTTATATAATTTCATAATTACGTAATTTTTCTCTGCGTGTCTAAGTGCCATGAATAAGACTTAGTTTTCTTATTCCCCCTTTCGTTTACCAAGATGAGATCATAATAAATTTTTGAAAAGTTTCATCTCTAGGCATGAATTAATTGTCATTCAGTATTCATTCTCTTTTATAGATATTATTCCAGTGAATCAGAGTAACCCCCATAGCAACAATATAAATCACGGTAAGACGCAATGTTAAAATGTAACGCTACATCGACGTATATCTTTCTCCACGTGTACAAATATCATGAATATATTATAGTTTTCATACCACTCATTCCGTTCATTACTATAGAGCTATATACTTTAAATACTGCCCTTCGCTTGATGTGAAAAATGATAAACATAAATTACAGATTAAAGTTGAAGTGTGATCAGCTAATTCGTTGATATTCTTAAAGAGAGTTCTACAATGCCCAGTGAAATGATGACGTTGGATTAATTATATTTAGTTCATCTATGGATGACAAGTAATACGCAGAACGCAATGAAAAATAAATTACAAACTAAACTAAAGAATTTATAACTGACAATAATTTTATACTGAAATAATTAGCGGCTAATATCATGTAAGTTCAAAGAAAAGAAGTAGGATTTGTGGCAGAATACTCGGTTCAACTGAAAATACAGGATTTAGGATGGACACCATTAAAACAAAGGCGGTTTTCGTTGCGGCGTAATCTTTTCACGAAATTTAAATCACCAACTTTCTCCTCCGAATGCGAAAACATTTTGTTAACGCTGACCTACATAGGAAGAAATGATCATAATAATAAAATAAGGGAAATCATAGCTCGCACGGAAAGATATAGGTGTTACTTTTTTTCGCGCGCTGTTCGAGAGTAGAATAATAGAGAATTATTGTGAATGTGGTTCGATGAACCCGCTGCCAGGCACTTAAATGTGATTCGCAGAGTATCCATGCTGATGTAGATGTAGACCTCCACAGCAACATCCTTATAAGCTTTTGTTTTTTTTTTTCTTGAAATACGTTCATCTTTTATATACCAACGTAAACCTGTTTTTAATTATCTTACATCTGGCATTTCGTGGGGAGCGAATATTTTTCTTAATTTATGGCCAATTTTGAGCTTGATGTTCTGCAGTATATGTTGACGACATAAACTCAATCATGAAAGACCGAAATCTGAGTAGTAATTAAATAAAGAACAATACAGTCAAATGGCGGTGTGCTCATTTGAAAATTATTGTATGACTGCTGCTCAGCGACATTAAAGACTGTTTACCCTCATAAACTTTTCGCGCTGTTTCTGACCAACCTGTATATCCTCTGTCATATCTGTTTATGGAGGAATTATAAAAGATCTCCTTGCATAAACAAAACAGAAAGCGTCCTCAATAGTGATTCTGACATTTAATAACAGACGTAAATAGAGAGATCTATACGATACATTTTTCAGCCACGTCCAAGTGGCTCGTGTAGCATAAAATCTCAGTGTATTGTCTTGCAGTTAGGTAATGTAAACTTTTGCTCCAAGATTCTTAAAATATAGCTATCAGCGGTTCAGTTTCTCCATGCCACTTGAAAAATATCCGCCAAATGTAAATTGCTTGTCTCAAGCGTGTTTATGCACAATCTATGGAACACAGTGGCGGTCATGTTAGCGTATATCCGCACCGCTGTGGAAGTAAGCAAAATTCCTTTTTGTATTTAATCGTACAAATGCCTTTGGAAAATGTATTCAGTCATATGTTACTCGGTTCTCAAAGAGTAGAACTCATTTGCATATCAGATTCTTATATTGAAGCGGTCAGTTTTTGAACATGCATACACGCATCCGAGATACAAGTTAACGAAATACTGATATGCATAGAATGATATCACCGCCTTTTTCCGTGTTCTGGCCTGATTTGGTCTCTTTAGGATTTACGCTACAATGAAGATACAGATTTTGAAGCTGCTTAGATAACTGGGCGCTTTCGGTTTCGGTCTCTTATATCGGGGATACGTCAACACACTGTCCCTGGTGCGGAACCAGAACGTGGTTTCCAGTCAGTTGGCATACTCGTGCAAAGGAATGCTTCACCAACAGGCACGTACACCTAACTTACGCTAGTCAGTAACTCACGTAGCATAAAATCAAATATATCTGAACAATGTTTTCCAGGTAGCTAGAATACACTGCTATTATCTCTTAGAAAGAGGATACAGTAAGTCAGAATTAAAGTACTTCAGTAATTCACTAACGATCTCGTGAGCGACATGAATATTTTTGACGCAACAAGGTTTACAAGTTTCGTTACAGGCGGTTCTAGGCGCTTCAGTCTGGAACCGCGCGACCGCTGCGGTCGCAGGTTCGAATCCTGCCTCGGGCATGGATATGTGTGATGTCCTTAGGTTAGTTAGGTTTAATTAGTTCTAAGCCTAGGGGACTGATGACCTCAGATGTTAAGTCCCATAGTGCTCAGAGCCATTTGAACCAGTTTCGTTACATGATGACGCCATTTCCGCAAATGCGCAACAGAATCGAAAGTAACTGGTGCTATGAACAGACTATGCGACGAAAAACAGCCGAATTTCTGGCCGTGAAACGAAAGACTAGTGGTTTCGACTGACTGGAGTGCGAATATATTCACGCACATAAGCTGTGATATCTTTCACAGCCATGGTACGCGAATCATGTGGATCATTTTTTCGCTAAATGAGCCGCGACAACGTTGTAAAACGTGGCACTGATTATACGGGTACGATGAAATACAGACCAATATTCTTAACATCGGTTTGCTGCAGACTTCTTGAACATACTGTATTCTCAGTTGGAATATAATAAATTTCCTTGTGAGAGAAAACTTTCTGTTCACAAATCAGCACGTATTTAAAAAGCATTGCTCTTGTGAAACTCAGCTTGCCCTTTTCACGCACGCTATCTATGAATCATGGATAAGGGCTACTGACAGATTTAATATTCCTAGATTTCCTTAAAGCTTCTGGCACAGTGCCACTTCGCAGAGTGTTAACAAAGGTCCGAGCGTTAGGAATAGGTTCTCAGATATGTGAATGGCTCGGATACTTTTTGATTAATAGAACCCAATATATTATTTCGGAAGGACAGAATATGATAAATGGGCTCTTGTTCTCGACATTCATAAACGATCTGACGGACAGGGTGAGCAGCAGTCTGCAACCGTTTGATGATGATGACGCTGTAGTATACGGGAAATATCGTCATTGTGTGACTGTAGGAGGATTGGGGATGTCTTGGACAGGATTTCTATTTGTGTAATGAATGGCAGTTTGCCCTAAAAGCAGGAAAAATGTAAGATAATGCAGATGAATAGGAAAATAAGTCCTGTTATGATGGGATACAGTATTAGTGGTGTGCTGAATGACGCAGTTACGTCGATTAAATAATTAGGAGTAATGTTGCAAAGTGAAATGAAATCGAAAGAGCACGTAATTTCGGTAGTAAGGAAGATGAAGGATCGATTTCGGTTTATTGGGAGACTTCTGGGAAACTGTAGCTCATTTATAAAGTAGACAGCGCACTGACAATCTGAGTGACCCACTCTTGAGTGCTGCTCTACTGTTTGGAATTATTACCAGGTCCAATTAACGAAAGACCTCGAAGAAACTCAGAGGTGCGTTCCTGGATTTGTTAGGAGTAAGTTCAGTCAACGCACGACTATTATAGAAATGCTCCGTGAATTAAATGAGAATCCCTGTAAGGAAGAAGACGTTCTCTTCGCGAAACACTATTGAGGAAGTTAAGAGGATCGCCATCTGTGACAGAATGATTTCACAGCCACCAACGCACGCCTCGCGAAGAACCACGAAGACAACGGAAGAAGAATCAGGGAATCACTATTAGTGGTACAAAATACGTAGGTTGGAACTTAAATAGTGGCAACACTGCTGTGGAGACACTATGCAATGGAATCTACTATTGTCGCTGATAGCACACGTTGTTGACGTACCTACCTTACCTCCGAGCAAATGGAGTGGCCCGTCCCACGTCACCGACGTGAGCACAATCGAGAGAAACACAATCACTTGTGAGCGGTCGGTCCAACGTAACGATGTCGTTATGTTTTCGAAACAGGAACAACGGAGTTGGATCAAGACTGAATTTGCCAGAGGTCGTACAGCACGACAGTGTCATCAAGGTCTTCAAGAGGCGTGCGGGGAATCGGCATTGCCGCACAGAACAGTGGCACGTTGGGTAAAAGCCTTCAACGAAGGTCGGCAAACTGTGGCAGACAAGTATCGGGCAGGTCGTCCTAGCATCTCTGCTGTTGCCGCGTTAGTGGACAGTGATCGACGCCATACGATTCGTAAGCTCGCCCACGCGCAACCCACTCATCATTTTGCACGACAATGCGCGGGCGCATACAGCGCAAGCTGTGGCTTCTCTGTTCGGTCGATGGGACTGGGAAGTAGTGTACCATCCACCATACTGCCCGGACTTAAGTCCTTGTGTCTTTGATTTGATTCCGAAGATGAAGGAACCACTTCATGGCTATTGCTTCAGAACTGTTCCAGAGATTCGACAGGCAGTAGACTGCTCCATTCGCACCATCAACAGAACAGGCTCTGCTAAAGGTATACTACGCCTTCCACATCGCTGGCAACGGGTTCTACATAACGCTGGTGACTACTTTGAAGGACAGTAACAGGTGCAAACGTGTAACTCTTTTGTATCGGTTGTGAATAAATAGTTGCCACTGTTTAAGTTACAACCCTCGTATCATCCGCTGTGCACCTTCGGAATGTGTAGATATAGATGTCGAGGTTTAGACTGGCGTTGCCTGTAGGTGGTATTAGCTTATGTGATATCCAGCCTCTTGCTTTCAGAACGTCAGTACGCTGTGGGATGCTCACATATAACAATGCAGGATGCAGAACGGTTCACTATAATGTAGACCAGCAACAGTCGGTAGTATTGCCTCCCCTTGATTTAAAAGCACAATCTGGAGGTCAACGATGGCCTGTAACTATCTCAAACGGGTACGTCATATCACCTGTGGTACGTATGTTGTCAGGATATATTGTTTAGTGCACAGTGTAAGGGCTGTATCCTTCGTACACTAGCCCAAACATGGGGAGTCGAGTATTATTTTCCTGAATGACAACTCACAAGGAGACAGCACGAGCGTGGGGTCGGGGATTTGTCCGAAATTTTTTGTGGTGAAAGAGGACCCCTAACACCTCACGTAGTTAAAATATTAGGACGCACTACCCGGAAAATCCCAGGAAAAATCGATCCAAAGTTTCTTAGGTGCCTTATCAGTATAAAATGTTAGTCCATTGTCGAGCCGTCGTCTGGCCTAGATGTTTAGCCGGCACGGTAGCTCAGCGTGTTCGGTCAGAGAGCGGGTTGGCCTCTGTAATAAAAAAAAACTGAGTGAAACGATCAACAAACGAACTTGACTAGATGTCATGTGACGTCCGCAACGAACAAACACAACGATCAACAAGGAACAAAATTGAGAATAAAAAAAAGATGTTTAGGGCTCGGACTCTTACCCCAGAAGTCTCGGGTTCTATTCCTCCTCTGGCACTCTTTTTTCTTCTGTTTAATTTTCATTTGTTATTCCACCAATGATTCAGAAAGTTTTCCAAACCTACATTATCTTTAACAAATTAGTTACAGTATTGAATAAAAATTATTTTCTTTTTGTCCAACAACACAATTCATGGCGGTGGGTTTTCCATTTTTCATTGTAAATTATATAAGGAGAATCATTGGGTTTTTAATCAGAATAACAAATTCGATTGGGAGACATTCAGTTTTTACACATATAATAATTATAAACAAGAACTGCAGTAGTAATTATCGTAAAACCAAACAAAGCAATAATTTTTGCGACATCTTGCGCAACATATAAAAGTGGATTTTTTACAGTCACAGGGCGTTTGCAATAAGTCTGTACAAAAATATGCCCCATTAACATCTACGAAAATGTTTTGAGTTTCTGATAATTTTGTGGCAAACCAGGCATATTGAATCATATCTCGGAATATTGGTGACGATAACTGATGGTGAATTATAGAATGAATTTTTATACAGTTGGTTGGTTGGTTTGGGGAAGGAGACCAGACAGCGTGGTTATCGGTCTCATCGGATTAGGGAAGGATGGGGAAGGAAGTCGGCCGTGCCCTTCCAGAGGAACCATCCCGGCATTTGCCTGGAGTGATTTAGGGAAATCACGGAAAACCTAAATCAGGATGGCCGGACGCGGGATTGAACCGTCGTCCTTCCGAATGCGAGTCCAGTGTGTAACCACTGCGCCACAGCGCTCGGTTTTTATACAGTCTTCCCGGGAATTAATTTCACGATTCTCCTGTAACAATGAGCTGCAATTTTGCAAGCAACAGAAGAAAAAAAATTGCCAGAGGAGGAATCGCACCCGAGACCTCTGGCATAAGGGTCCGACCGCTAACCATGCAGGCCAGCCAGCGGCTCGGCAATGGACTAAAATTTTATACTCACAAGGCACCTAAGAAATTTTGGATCGATTTTTCTCGGGATTTTCCGAGTAGTGCGTCCTAATATTTTAACCACGTGAGGTGTTAGGCGTCCTCTTTCACCACACAAAATTTCGGACAAATCCCGGACCCCACGGTCGTGCCGTCTCCTTGTCAGTCGTGAACTGGACGCCACTCTAATTACGGTGGGTAAGCCACCACTGTTGCTGAATATCGCAATGCATTTGTGTAAAGCCTGGTTTATACCGATGCGAACACGTGTGAACCAGAATCAGTGTACGATCATTCTCTCTAAAGCAAACGGTGGGAGAGCACGAGTGAACAGCGTAATGGCTTTGAGTATAGGCTAGAAATGAAAAGACATAGAAAATATGGATAAATTGTCCAATGAGAAACATGATACCTGCATAGGGTAGGCGCGCCGATTTGACGGCTGCACGATAACTTTGACGCCGGCGCGAACTAGGCGTCGCACGTTGGTTGGCGCCAGCGGAGCGCGTCGTTCCCATACTGACTGGTCCTCCCGCCGGATTGCTATCACCTTTCCGCGGACCGTCTTCTGTAACAACGTGCATACTACTGTAAGCGACACATCAAACACTACATAGCAAGGTTGACAATGGCGGTTAACAACAGAAACACACACACACACACACACAAATGAAATGGCCGTATGGCATTGACGGCCGGGAGTCCCCACCTGCTGAAGTTCGGAACTGCAAGACTTTTCAGTTGACGCCGCATTGGGTGTCTTGTGTGTCGATGATGATGAGATGATGATGAGGACAACATAACACCCAGTCCCCGAGCGGAAAAAATCCATAACCCGCCAGAAAAACGATCCCGGGCCCCCTGCATGACAGATGGATTGAGTGCTCAGCTAAGTACACACGCATACTGTACATTAAAACATTTATGTATAATGATAATTTGTCTTGTGAATCGGTATGTGAATACTCTACACGTCCAGGTAAGAACATCTTGTTTTATAACTCAACATAGCCATCAAGTACTCTATGTCATTTGCCACAACACTACAACACCTAACCGAAATCCTCTGCAAGTAATTCCAGGCTCCTGCCTTTCAAGACGCAGTCCCGGCGCCTGAAGCAAAGGCAAATCACAACAGCTCGTTCGTATGTGGTATTGCATACCCTACGCGCTGCAGGCGCAGTGGTGCGTTGCACAAGTAAATATAAATACGAGGGGCGTTTGAAAAGTCCGTGAAAAGTCCGAGAGATGGCACCACTGGCGCGTATCCAGGTCATGTTTAGTTAGTAGCATCTTTGGAAAGAGCGCACACCAAGTTTCAGCCATATTGGTGTATTTCTTTGTGTTTGACATTCGTGTGAATCAAGGAAGTCGAGTGATTGTCAAAAAATGGACGAAAAAGAATTTCGTGTGGTGGTTAAACACGTGAAAAGCAAAACGCCTCAGGAGACTAAAGAGAAGCTTGATAAACATTATGGTGACTCTGCACCTTCGATTATTCTTACCTCTCAGACAAGGTCAAGGAGAAGGCACGAACCTTATTTCGGAAGTTGGACATGATACGTGTCAGTACACCACAACTCACCACAGTAGGTACGGTAGAACCCTTACGCAACCACAAATATAAAGTACCGAAGGCAATAGTATTTGAGCCTCTGTAAATGACATCCCTACGTAATTCTCCATAATTTAAGGACATATAGTCCTTTAACACTTCTACACACATGTTTTCCAACACACACCAAAAGCAGCGAATTAAAGGACCCTTCTGTGTGCCCAAACTAAAGCTGAAAGAAGAATAAATAAATAAAGAGAAAATTTTTACCCCTTCCATTCCCTACAGAAGTAAAAATCAACGAAGTTGATCAGACTTCACGACCACCACCCAAAAAAAAAAACCTAACAACCATCGATTAGAGCAGTTTATAAGCGGTTTCAAAATTTTCGGAGTGGCCATATGGGCACAAGTGATGCTGAACGTTCTGGACGCCCTGTGGAGGTTACGACTCCAGAAATCATTGATAAAATCCATTATATGGTGATGGATGACAGAAGAGTTAGAAGAGTTAAGGTGCATGACATTGCTAGTGTTGTGGGCATCTCGAATGAACGGGCACACAATATTTAGCATAAATATTTAGACATGAGAAAGCTATCCGCAAAATGGGTTCCGCGATTGCTCACGCTTGACCAAAAACACAATCGTGTAAAGTGTTGCAAGGATGGTTTGCAGCTGTTCAGGAAGAATCCGCAGGACTTTAAGCATCGTTTCGTCCCTGTGGATGAAACATGGGTACATTACAATACTCCTGAGGCCAAACAACAATCTAAACAATAGGTTACCAAGGGAGAATCTGCACCAAAAAAGGCGAAGACCATTCCTTCGGTCGGAAAGGTTATGGCGACTGTCTTTTGGGATTCGCAAGGGATAATCCTCATCGACTATCTGTAAAAGGGTAAAACCATTACAGGTGCATATTATTCATCGTTATTGGACCGTTTGAAATCCGAGCTGCAAGAAAAACGCCGGCGATTGGTCCGCAAAAAAGTCCTTTTCCAACACGACAATGCACCAGCACACACCTCAGCAGTTGTGGTCGCAAAATTAATGGAAACAGGATTCCAACTCGTTTCACATACCCCCTATTCTCAAGAATTGGCTCCCTCAGACTACTATTTGTTCCCCAATTTGAAGAAATGGCTGGCAGGACAAAGATTTTATTCAAACGAGGTGATTGCAGCAAGTAATAGCTATGTTGCAGACTTGGACAATTGCTATTATTCAGAATCGATCAACAAACTAGAACAGCGTTGGACGAAGTGTATATGTCTAAAAGGAGACTGTCGAAAAATAGAAAAGGTTTACCCCAAACACATAAGTAGTTTTCATTTTTGCACGGACTTTTCAAACACCTCTTGTACACTGCCTGAAAAATAAATGTGAAGCACCTAGAAGATATGCCCGAGCGGGAAGGCCCGGTGGATTAGTGTCGAGGTCCGGTGTACCGGCCAGGCTATGGATGGTTTTTAAGGCGGTTTTCCATCTATCTCGGCGAATGCGAGCTGGTTCCCCTTATTCCGCCTCAGTTATACTATGTCGGCGATTGCTGAACAAACACCATCTCCACGTACGCGTACACCATAATTACTCAACCACGCCAACATTTGTGGTTACACTCGTCTGGTATGAAACGTTCCCGATGGGGGGAGGGGGTCTGGGGGCCGAACCGCACAATAACCTTGGGTTCGGTGTGGGGCGGCTGTGGGGTGGGTGGACTGCTGTGGCCTGTTGTGGGGTTGTGAACCACTGAGGGCTACGGCGGCACAAAACCTCTCGATCGTTTATGTCCCCGGTTTAAATACTCAATACAATACGCCTAGGAGACATGGTCAGATTACACACTCACACACATGCACACATACACACATACACATACACATACACATACACACACACACACACACACACCACACACACACCACACACACACACACACACACACCATTGGCGGTTATCTAAATGATTAATATTCCATTTTTCCTGTGACAGGCAGAACGGCACCGAAGTATATTAGTATTGTTCATATCAACTGATACTGCCATGCGTAGTAGGACAGACAAATGGTGTGATAAGCGACAGATGTTGAGTGATCACTGTGAAGAAAACGGAGAAGTTGCTTACTCGTATGAGACAGCGTTATCAGCAGCTGATAGTTTGAAAGGGACCTCATTGCGGGTCTCAATTTGACCAGATGATCGAATTATGCAATATCCAGATATGTGGTGCATTCGGATGTGACAGTTGCCCGATGTTGGACTGTATAGGAACATGAGAGCAGGCATACTCATCGTCAAGGTTCCGACCGACAATGTCTGACCACCGCAAGGGAAGGTCGCCGTATTGAGCGCAAAGCACATCTTAACGTCCTCACACTTGAGTCTGCCATCCAAGAACAAGTACTGGACTCCCTGACACATTCTGTATCATCCTGTACCATTGATCGGAGACTAACAGCAACTGGCCTCCGAAACTACCGACCCACGCGTAGACTACTGTTAACAACACTACACAAACGATTTGTTAGGTTGCTGCAGTAATTTGGAAGGATGGACTGCTGATGAGTGGCGTTGCATTGTGTTTAGCGGCGAGTAGCGGCTCTGCACTACCCCAGGTAACCACTGTCGGCGAGAATGGCAGTGACCTGGGTTGAGGCACCTTTCTTCCAATGTTTTGTAGACACACAGCGGATCGGGTATCACTCGAGGTCACTGCTGATACTGACTGAATGAATTCTGTCGAGACAACGATACGTCTCTGACATCCTACATCGTACGTTCTCATACGACGGGATCGGCTGCCATTTTCCGACAGGAAAACGCTGGTCCACACATGGCAAGTGTCTCTATGAACTATGTGTGTGATGTTGAGGCATTCCCATGACCAGCAAGGACCCTAGACCTGTCCCCAATAGAACATGGGTGGGGCCAGCTCTGACGCCAAATCCGATCCAGTGCCATTGTCCAGGATATCTAGGGCCTGTTACAACAGCTGTAGGCCAGCTTGCCTCAGGAGAGGATAAATGGTTTTATCAATCCTTTCCCAATCGAATCAGTGAGTCCGACCAGGCCGGAGGGAGTGCAACGCCATACTAACAAGTGGGTTCATATTGCCACGTCCTTTCTAAATTCGGCTCGACATTGTAATCACTGAAATAACATCACATATTACCTCAACCAGCGAAGTTTCATTTTGTTTCTTCCTCCCCTTTTAAGTGCTTAATTTTTAATTTTATTTTTATTTTTTATTTTTTTTCAGGCAGTATAGTTTTCGCCAAATAACAAATGTTCACGTGGCATGCAACTTTAATCTCCCTATTATCTGATTTCAACAAAAAAAATTTCCTGGCGAGAGATGTCTGTGTACCTGCTCTGCTTCTACTTTCGCTAGCTGTGTGGTACTGTAGACTGAGAGGCACCTTACCATCTTTTCCTGCCACAGTAGTTATTCGCCTTCATGGTTGTTGGAGACACGTCTACTGTTCCATCCAGACAATGCTCGTCAGTCACAGGGTTTAATGTATTCAGTTTTTGATCAACAACTTTTACAGGATATATAAACTTATAGATTAAAAGACCACTGCATTGTACACAAGTGTAGGATCACATCTGACTGCGCTCTCCGTAATACGCATACTCTGGGTAAAGTGACCACGGATGTAGATATATAGATATAAGACAGTAATAACTATTGAAGAAATAAATGAAATACAACATTATTTAAAATTGAACGTTGTAGAATTGTAATGTTTTCATTGATCGCATTAAGCACCAGGTGCCCATCTTCAATAATAAATATAATATATGAAATGATGAGTGTATATGAGTGTAGAATTTATCCAGCTGTGTCGTTTTGCTCGTTGAACAGATTTGCAGTGAAAATATATGAAAAGTGACAAAGTTTGTTAATAGTTTGAGATTTGTAACTAAGTGAGCAAGTTGGCGTAACTGGACTCACATATGGGAGGATCCGGTCCAAACCCATGCTCTTTAATCCAGGTTTATGTTTTTCTGCTGCTTTGCAAAATCAATTCAGGCATTTGATGAGCTGTCTGTTTCAATAGGCCACAGACGGAATACCTGTGAAAGCAGATTAACATAGCCCAAATGCGCCAGAATATAAATATATGAGCATCGAGCAGCGTTGTAATCAAACTTCTGGTGAGGTACTGTATCCGACCATCCAAGCGGAATATGCTATGACCACCACTTCTGTTCTAGTTATCCACTAGTAACATCACGGAAATGTATGTTAGTAATTACACTGCCGCGATGCCACGTAATTAACGGAAACATCGAAGTTAAAAGCCAATACCTTATTTACTAATTGCAGCAAACGAGTTCGTTAAGTTAACGAAACCCTTGGATCTCATGTGGAAACAGTTTGAGCGGTACAAAAAACCATGCGAGTAAATGAAAAGGTAAGTTAGCGACCAAGAAATTTAGCAGTTTTGTGTAGTACAGCTAGTTATGAAATTAAGTTCTCAATGTCATTACAAAACCTTTTCGGAAGAGAAACATAGTCAGCTGTATATCTGCAATGGCGTAAAAATAGTTTTATGATTACACATAGGGAAATTACCAGAATGTTCTTATTATCGGCACAATCATTTTGAGAAGTTATTCGTTAATTTAGGCGCAAAGAAAGTTTGTTTCTAACTATCGCAAGTTTTTCACCGAAAAATGTGCAATACAAATTTCATTTTGATATAACGAGAAATAGCGTCGCTGTATATAGGATTTTCGATCCCTTAAAGAGATTGATCCTTAACTGAAAAAAATTTTCAGGTATGAAACAAGAAACTATTATAATTTGAATTTGCTTTATTAGTGGTTTTTCATTACTGATTTACACATAAGTTAGTTAAGAAATTTGTTTAGTTACCATTTTAACATTTTCATTGCTTTTATATTAAAAAATTATAAACTTAGCTTCTACTAACTCAAATACCAGAAAGAAAATAGTTCTTCTATATTGGAAACTGTGAAAATCAGCAAGAATGTTAGTTTTCGAAGTCCTACTTAGTATTAAGTTCAATTTTGACTCGGGGAAAATATATTCCAAAGTAGTTCAAATGGTTCAAATGGCTCTGAGCACTATGGGACTTAACATCTATGGTCATCAGTCCCCTAGAACTTAGAACTACTTAAACCTAACTAACCTAAGGACAGCACACAACACCCAGTCATCACGAGGCAGAGAAAATCCCTGACCCCGCCGGGTATTCGGAAGTAGTTTCAATTTCAAAACGAATAAAATAATATCAAGTCAAGAGCAGGCTCACTGCTTAGAAAGCTTTGAGTATGCACTAAAAATTGTATAACACTCACTTTTAAAGGAGATAAAATGGTTTTTTTTCTGTTGAAGGCTCATTTTCCTTTGCTGCAAAAGCGAGCATACACTCTTTTTGTATATATTGTAACTTACGTAACAAGTGAAATATTATTGCTTCAATATTTTTGAGGCAGTTTAATGTTTCTTTTCCACACAGTTTATTTATATTGTTAGTAGTAAACCATAAGAAATCTTTTAACACGCCAGAATTACGATATAACCTCTCAGCTTGGACAGACGTCACGACTACACTAAAGTACTGTCTAGCCAAAATATAGTGTCAGGTACACAAGCTTGAGACTTTCACATATCTCTAAGGGGTACACTCTATGACTGAAAGCTACAAATGTTGACAGAAGTAGAGGGGTAAATTTACTGAGTCACGGTTCACAGCACTGGGCAGACAGGCTCCCAATTCCTTGATTGTATTCAGTGCAAACGGCTCCTGATGTGACCATATATCTGAACGATCTCTTCTGGACGCTTTAAAATGTTGCCGCAAGTTTTACACTTCGCATCACACCTACCAGTTTCGTGAAGTGTCTCCGCACATCTCTTTTTCCAGTCCACGCCTCACTAGACTAGCTTAGAGTTGTACCTCATATTAAATAAAGAATCAACGAAAGATGAAATATGTCATTTCATCAACCACTCCACACATACCGAGAGTACCACACTGAAGGAAAAAAATCGCAACACCAAAAAACAATTAATTTGGGGTACAGAAATTTCGGGAATACATTTGTCTAGGTAACATATTTAAGTGATCAACATTGCAAAATCATAGGTATATAAGCCATTGCAAAGGCGAAATGCTGGAACATTAATCACCTGTGTAACCGCCAGAATGTTGAAACCAACCATACAAACGTGCATGCATTGTGTTGTGTTGTACAGGTGGCGGATGTCAGTTTTTGGGATGAAGTTCGTGACTGCAGCACTTGGTCGGTCAGTACAGGGACGGTTAATGCAGTTTGTGGATGACGCTGGAGTTGTCTGATCATGTCCCATACGCGCTCGACGGGAAATAGATCTGGTCATCGAGCAGGCCAAGACAACATTTCGACACTCTGTATAGCTGTTGGGTTACAACAGCGGTATGTGAGGGAGAGTAATACTATTGGAAAACACGCCCAGGAATGCTGTTCATGAATGGCAGCACAACACGCCGAATCACCAGATTGACGCACAAATTTACAGTTAATGTGCGTGGGATAACCATGAGAGTGCTCCAGCTGTCAGACGAAATCGCGCCCCAGACCATAAATTCAGATGTAGATCCAGTGTACCTAGTTCGCAGGCGGGTTGGTCGCAAACCCTAAAGTGGCCCCCTACTAACCAACATCACTGGCGCCGAGGCAGAAACTGTTTTCATCAGAAAATACAACAGACCTCCATTCTGCCCTCCATTGAGCTGTCGTTTGACACAACTAAAGTCGCAAATGGCAGTGGTTTGGTGTCAGATGGATGCACGCTGCAGGGCGTCTGGCTCGAAGCAGTCCTTGAAGTAACCGATTTGTTCGTTGTGTCACTATGGTGCCAACTGCTACTCAAATTGCTGCTGCAGATGCAGTATGATGGAGCCAGAGCCATACGCCGAACACAAAATTGTCTTCTCTCTCGGTAATGCCACGTCGCCCTCCGGAGCCCAGTCATCTTCTGACCGTACGTTCTCGTGACAAGCGCTGCCAGCAATCATACAAAGTGGCTAAATTTCTGTCGAGACTTTCCGCAGTACCGCAGAAGGAACATGTAGCTCCTCGTAGCTCTATTACACAACCTCATTCAAACTCAGTGAGATGTTGATAATGGCGTCTTTGTCGCCGTAAAGGCTTCTTGACTAACATCAACTCACCATGTCCGATCTCAAAGGTTACTAATACTTTCGACCGTCATAGCATGTATTTAAAGGATACGTGATTTGGATCCTCATCGTGGCGCTACTAGCGCCACTCTTATGCGACTGACACGAATTTGAATAGACATCATCTTTCAGATGTAGAAGCACGGCTACCAACATCCGCTTATGTCGCACAACTCCTTCTTGGTGCTCGGATTTTTTCCATCAGTGTATATCAATATAAAAATTTGACATTTACACAAGCAGTCGATATTTCCAATATGTCGATATATCCAGAATGAGATTTTCACTCTGCAGCGGAGTGTGCGCTGATATGAAACTTCCTGGCAGATTAAAACTGTGTGCCCGACCGAGACTCGAACTCGGGACCTTTGTCTTTCGCGGGCAAGTGCTCTACCAACTGAGCTACCGAAGCACGACTCACCCCCGCTACTCACAGCTTTATTTCTACCAGTATCTCGTCTCCTACCTTCCAAACTTTACAGAAGCTCTCCTGCGAACCTTGCAGAACTAGCACTCCTGAAAGAAAGGATATTGCGGAGACATGGCTTAGCCACAGCCTGGGGGATATTTCCAGAATGAGATTTTTCACTCTGCAGCGGAGTGTGCGCTGATATGAAACTTCCTGGCAGATTAAAACTGTGTGCCCGACCGAGACTCGAACTCGGGACCTTTGCCTTTCCGTCCCGTCCCGAGTTCGAGTCTCGGTCGGGCACACAGTTTTAATCTGCCAGGAAGTTTCATGTCGATATATCATTGCCATATCTATATGTAGATGAATATTCAAATTTGTTGTCTCCCCACAAATATGTATCAGGAGATGAGCCCATATCTCCCATTTA
Source organism: Schistocerca serialis cubense (assembly GCF_023864345.2). NCBI lineage: Eukaryota > Metazoa > Arthropoda > Insecta > Orthoptera > Acrididae > Schistocerca > Schistocerca serialis. The sequence continues at coordinate 312,877,383 of NC_064640.1, forward strand.
CAGAAAGATTTATACATGTCATCTCCTTCAGATACGTTAAAATGTAAATTCCATTTTAAGCTAAGCTTCGTCTACGGTAAGTATTTTATTCATTACAGTAGACTGCTATGAAGAAAGAGAAGAAGAGTTCGTATCCGATTTCATAATTACGGCCTCTAACGCACGCTTGTGCGATTTCGGTGAACCCGTAGGTGGCGGGTTAGAATCCCATTGCGAAGAGAAATCTTCATTCATAAAGTTTGGCCAGCAAGAGAGTGGAAAGGTGTTGGTGTGTGGATCAGGATCACAAGCTCACGTGCTAATAGCCTTGCTTCAATCCAGTACCTTTCACAAGTCCCTTGAGAACGTTAAGTTTGGTAGCCTCTCTGACGTTACGCTAGAGAGGTATAGAGAATTTCAGCATTGACTTTGATCATTACTATTTCTTTTTTTCCATTCTTATTCGTGACTACAGCAACATACCACTACTTCGTACGATAGAAGTATTCTTCATAATTATGAACAAGGCACAGGAACAATATGGGAACAGGGGAGAGTTCAGCTAATAGCCTGTCGTTTGTAAGCTCACCAGAGATGAAATAAAGATACAGGCCACACCAAACCGCCTAACCCAGGACCGTGCTTGGGACGCAGTGTCAGATTATTGAATTATTCCTAACGTTCATAAACAGCTACGAAGCTGATTAGGGGCTGACGTAAAGAGCTAGTTACTCTCTTTAATCAGAAACGAACTCTGTCTCAAAGGAACTGGAACCAGTCGTTGATTTGCTGAAGAAATTGCCTCGTTATTCGCCTCACGTGTATTCCACAGGGAAACTAGATTACATCGATGCGAAGGGGTCCGAACTCAACCTCTCTGATTTGAATCAAGACATTTATGAAATTAAATGTAATAATACTATACCAACAGCCGTTATACTAACATTGTTTTATTAGACAAGCAATTTCGACGTTCCACTCACGTGACCTTCAGGCTTGTCGCACGACTGACACCATGTACCACTCGTGCATCTATAAGACAAAGATATCTACAGAACCAGATACGAGTATTGGCGCCTTTTCTTACACATACACGAGTGGTACTTGGTGTCATCCACGCGACAAGGCTGAAGATGACGTGATTGTAACGTCGAATATCACTATAACGGCTGTTGGTGTAGCAGTATTACATTTCACCGACCAGCCGCTGTCCAACGCTGATGAACACAGGATGGAGTTACATTTCTTATCTAATGCATCACCTTCATCGGGGCTTTGTTTGTCCACTACAAAACACACTTTACTTGTAGTGATTTTGTGTACGTTGGAAGCGATTGCTTTTTTTCGTTTGATATATTAACCAGTGAAGTATTACACTGCCGTGCAAGACTTAAATACAAGATAGATAGAGCAACATAACATATTAACTACTTGGCGGAAATCTAAAGTGCGACATCTCTCAGTTGCGCTCAGAAAGTTGAGCGTCAAATGGGGAGAGGTCAGCGAGACTACAGCGCCAAGTGGGCCTGGCCCTATGACCCAAGGCAGTTGAAGGAGCGGGAAAACACAGTGTGTCAATCAGCGTTACGGTGCACGGCGATGGAGTTTTTCATTATATGGCCCGAACACAATATTTGGATGACTTCGCATGAGGAAGAGTCATGGGCCAAATGGAAGAAGGACGAAGTGTGTTGACTGTAGCCTAGGAATTTGGTATTGCACGCAGCGTTGATTCATTTGCATGGGGAGCATTCCGAACCACAGGCACTCTTGCCCAGAGGAGAGGAGGTAGTCAACTACGGTCAAATGCAACAGCAGATGACCGCTACATTGTCCTGCAGGCCTGAAGGTACCGACTTCAAACAGCGGGTGCAATTGCAACCGTATTTAACAGGACTCCAAGACAGGCAATGTCACACTCTGCAGTGGCACGGTGACTGCGTCGTGGTGGGCTCTTTGCCCGACGATCAGCAAGTTGTATTCTGTTGAAACCCGCACATCGACGCCATCGTTTGCTATGGTGCCAAGAGCAAAGGGACTTATTCTTTACTGCTTCGTTTTTACTATTTTTTTAGGAACTGCACCAACGAGGAGGTCGGTCTCGTGCTCGTCTCGGACGAGAGTAGATTCAGTCTGAGTAGTTATTCTGGACGTACTCTCAATGGCGAGAAGTGAAAATGTATAATACACCCAGGAATACTATCGAATATGATCATTTTAATGGTCCATGTGTTAAGATATAGCGAAACATAATGTTGCATCGGCGTGCTGACCTCCAAATCTTCGAACACGGTACACTCACCGGAGGAGGAGGAGGAGATTTAGTGTTTAACGTCCGGTTGACAACGAGATCATTAGAGACGGATCACAAGCTCGGATTAGGGAACGAAACCGGCCGTGACCTTTCAAAGGAACCATCCCGGCATTTGCCTGAAACGATTTAGGGAAATCACGGAAAACCTAAATCAGGGTGGCCAGAGACGGGTTTGAACCGTCGTCCTCCCGAATGCGAGTCCAGTGTGTTAACCACTGCGCCGCCTCGCTCGGTGGTACACTCACCGGCCGACGTTATTGTACTCCTTCCCCATGTACATCTTTCTACATCTACATCTACATCCATACTCCGCAAGCCACCTGACGGTGTGTGGCAGAGGGTACCTTGAATACCTCTATCGGTTCTTCATTCTATTCCAGTCTCGTGTTGTTCGTGGAAAGAAGGATTGTCGGTATGCCTCTGTGTGGGTTCTAATCTCTCTGATTTTATCCTCATGGTCTCTTCGCGAGATATACGTAGGAGGGAGCAATGTACTGCTTGACTCCTCGGTGAAGGTATGTTCTCGAAACTTCAACAAAAGCCCGTACCGAGCTACTGAGCGTCTCTCTGGCACAGTCTTCCACTGGAGTTTATCTACCATCTCCGTAACGCTTTCGCAATTACTAAATGATCCTGTAACGAAGCGCGTTGCTCTCCGTTGGATCTTCTCTATCTCTTCTATCAACCCTATCTGGTACGGATACCACACTGCTGAGCAGTACTCAAGCAGTGGGCGAACAAGCGTACTATAACCTACTTCCTTTGTTTTCGGATTGCATTTCCTTAGGATTCTTCCAATGAATCTCAGTCTGGCATCTGCTTTACCGACGATCAACTTTATATGATCATTCCATTTTAAATCACTCCTAATGCGTACTCCCAGATAATTTATGGAATTAACTGCTTCCGGTTGCTGACCTGCTATATTGTAGCTAAATGATAAAGGATATTTCTTTCTATGTATTCGCAGCGCATTACACTTTTCTACATTGAGATTCAATTGCCATTCCCTGCACCATGCGTCAATTCGCTGCAGATCCTCCTGCATTTAAGTACAATTTTCCATTGTTACAACCTCTCGATACACCACAGCATCATCCGCAAAAAGCCTCAGTGAACTTCTGATGTCATCCACAGGATCATTTATATATATTGTGAATAGCAACGGTCCTACGACACTCCCCTGCGGCACACCTGAAATCACTCTTACTTCGGAAGACTTATCTCCTTTGAGAATGACATGCTGCGTTCTGTTATCTAAGAACTCTTCAATCCAATCACACAATTGGTCTGATAGTCCATATGCTCTTACTTTGTTCATTAGACGACTGTGGGGAACTGTATCAAACGCCTTGCGGAAGTCAAGAAACACGGCATCTACCTGGAAACCCGTGTCTATGGCCCTCTGAGTTTCGTGGACGAATAGCGCGGGCTGGGTTTCACACGATCGTCTTTTTCGAAACCCATGCTGATTCCTACAGAGTAGATTTCTAGTCTCCAGAAAAGTCATTATACTCGAACATAATACGTGTTCCAAAATTCTACAACTGATCGACGTTAGAGATATTGGTCTATAGTTCTGCACATCTGTTCGACGTCCCTTCTTGAAAACGGGGATGACCTGTGCCCTTTTCCAATCCTTTGGAACGCTACGCTCTTCTAGAGACCTACGGTACACCGCTGCAAGAAGGGGGGCAAGTTCCTTCGCGTACTCTGTGTAAAATCGAACTGGTATCCCATCAGGTCCAGCGGCCTTTCCTCTTTTGAGCGATTTTAATTGTTTCTCTATCCCTCTGCCGTCTATTTCGATATCTACCATTTTGTCATCTGTGCGACAATCTAGAAAAGGAACTACAGTGCAGTCTTCCTCCGTGAAACAGCTTTGGAAAACGACATTTAGTATTTCGGCCTTTTGTCTGTCATCCTCTGTTTCAGTACCATTTTGGTCACAGAGTGTCTGGACATTTTGTTTTGATCCATCTACCCCTTTGACATAAGACCAAAATTTCTTAGAATTTTATGCCAAGTCAGTACACAGAACTTTACTTTCGAATTCATTGAACGCCTCTCGCATAGCCCTCCTCACACTACATTTCGCTTCGCGTAATTTTTGTTTGTCTGCAAGGCTTTGGCTATGTTTATGTTTGCTGTGAAGTTCCCTTTGCTTCCGCAGCATTTTTCTAACTTGGTTGTTGTACCACGGTGGCTCTTTTCCATCTCTTACGATTTTGCTTGGCACGTACTCATCTAACGCATATTGTTCGATGGTTTTGAACTTTGTCCACTGATCCTCAACACTATATGTACTTGGAAAAACTTTTGTGTTGAGCCGTCAGGTACTCTGAAATCTGCTTTTTGTCACTTTTGCTAAACAGAAAAATCTTCCTACCTTTTTTAATATTTGTATTTATGGCTGAAATCATCGATGCAGTAACCGCTTTATGATCGCTGATTCCCTGTTCTGCGTTAACTGTTTCAAATAGTTCGGGTCTGTTTGCCACCAGAAGGTTTAATATGTTATCGCCACGAGTCGGTTCTCTGTTTAACTGCTCAAGGTAGTTTTCAGATAAAGCACTTAAAAAAATTTCACTGGATTCTTTGTCCCTGCCGCCCGTTATGAACGTTTGAGTCTCCCAGTCTATATCTGGAAAATTGAAATCTCCACCCAGAACTATAACATGGTGGGGAAATCTACTCGAAATATTTTCCAAATTATCCTTCAGGTGCTCAGCCACAACAGCTGCTGAGCCAGGGGACCTATAGAGACATCCAATTACCATGTCTGAGCCTGCTTTAACCGTGACCTTCACCCAAATTATTTCACATTTCGGATCTCCGTCAATTTCCTTCGATACTATTGCACTTCATATTGCTATAAAGACGCCTCCCCCTTCACCGTCCAGCCCGCATCTCGTGGTCGTGCGGTAGCGTTCTCGCTTCCCACGCCCGGGTTCCCGGCTTCGATTCCAGGCGGGTTCAGGGATTTTCTCTGCCTCGTGATGGCTGGGTGTTGTGTGATGTCCTTAGGTTAGTTAGGTTTAAGTAGTTCTAAGTTCTAGGGGACTGATGACCATAGATGTTAAGTCTCATAGTGCTCAGAGCCATTTTTTGAACCTTCACTGTCCAGCCTGTCTCTGCGGTATACTTTCCAATCTGAGTTTAGAATTTCATTACTGTTTACATATGGTTTCAGCCAACTTTCTGTCCCTAGTACTATGTGGACATTGTGACCGTTAATTAATGAGAGCAGTTCTTGGACCTTTCTATAGACGCTCCTGCAGTTTAATATTAGCACATTAATATTGTTATTCCCTGTTGCATTTTGCCTACTCCTACCTTGCCGCGTCATGGAGGCGTCTTGTCGGGCCTAGGGAGGGAATTCTGTGTGGTGTCACCGCCAGACACCACACTTGCTAGGTGGTAGCTTAAATCGGCCGCAGTCCATTTAGTACATGTCGGACCCGCGTGTCGCCACTGTGTGATCACAGACCAAGCGCCACCACAAGGCAGGTCTCGAAATACGAGATAGCACTCGCCCCAGTTGTACGACGACTTTGCTAGCGACTACACTGACGAAGCCTTTCTCTCATTTGCCGAGAGACAGAATAGCCTTCAGCTAAGTCCATGGCTACGACCTAGCAAGGCGCCATTAGCCTTACATAGTTTGATAGTTATCGTATGAATTGTCTCATCAAGAATGCTGTATTCACACAAGGAATAAAAGTTAAGTATTCGAGGAGCTGCATACTTTTCTTATTAGAATTCACTACTTATCCTGTTCCAGAATTCACGCCCGTCTGCGTTAGATAGCGTGCATTTCGGCGTTCTCTATCTACAAGGTGTTGGCACATTTGCCAACACATCATTGGCGACGACGGAAACGTGTTCTTTGTAATTGCTTACATTTACTTGTGTCATGGCTTCGCCACAATCTCCCGATGTACTGTCCGAATTTTATCGCTTGCAGAATCAGCAGACGCAGGCGTTATTGGATGCCCTTGGACAGCTCGTCCAGGGTCAACGTGCCATTCAAACCGATGCGGCAGCCGCCGCTTCACCGCTACCGCAGCCACAACATGCAGTTCACCGCCGTTTCGCAATTTTGATGCACAGCAAGAGACCTGGACTGAGTGGTCACGCCAGTTTGGATTTCATCTCGCCGCCTACAGAATTCAAGGTAACGAGCGGCAGCCTCACTTATTGTCTTGTGTCGGCGTGCAAACATACCGTGTGATAGTGAAATTGTTTCCCCGACGCGACGTAGCAACTCTGTCCTACGAAGAAATTTTGTCGGCATTGGACGCCTATTTCAAAGAAACAGTTAATGTAGTTGCAAAAAGGTATACGTTCTTTCGTACAAAACGTACGGCCGGTCAAACTAATAGGGAGTGGGTTGCAACTTTGCAAGGCCTTACAAGGGAGTGTGCTTTTGAGTGTGAATGTGGACTCCCTTATTCAGATACAATGGTACGTGATGCAATTGCACAGAACGTTTCTGATGTTCGTATACGGGAGCAAATTTTGAAACTAGTTAATCCCTCCCTTCAGCAAGTGATAGACATATTAGACAAGACACGCTTGACTGTGCTCAGGACTCATTTGAAACTTCGCCGGCCGTGTGTCACATTAACCGGGGCGCGCAGCGCGGCCCGGTCAACTGCCCTCGCACACGTCCGCACTGCTGACGCCACGCTCTAACCCAGGTGTGCCGCGCCAGCACACAAATGCAGTGAAATCATGCCCGCGGTGTGCTACTAGACATTCGCGTGCAAATTGCCCGTCACGCCAAGCTATTTGCTTTTTCTGTAATAAGAAAGGACATCTTCAAAGTGTTTGCCAGAAAAAGCTCAGATCAGACAATCACAACCATTCCAGGCCCTTTGCTTCGCGCCGGAATCGAACCAAGGACACTCAGGCTCGTGGACCTTCGCCCATGGACATTCATGTAGTTACTTCCACCCCGTCCAGTGCCACTTTCTCTAACAGTGACTGTGTTCGTCCCACCAATACAGTGCGTCGACGTTGCCGGAAATCACGTCAATTAGCAAGTGATTCTGTACCTGTATCAGTTCAAATTGCACGAGACAGTCGCTCTTGTCGTCAGCAGGACAATAAACTTTTTGTAGATTTGGACTTTAATGGCAAGGTCATACCATTCCAGCTCGATACCGGAGCTGCAGTTTCATTGCTCAATCACGACACGTACAAACAACTGGGCAAACCTCCGTTGCGTGCCGCAAATGTTCAGTTAAAAAGTTATTCAGGACAGCAGATCCCTGTGTTAGGACAGTGCACTCTTCTTGCAACATACAAGGGACAAACAAAACTTGTCATTTTACGTTCTTCGTTCTTCTACTGCAGTGAACGTGTTTGGTTTAGATTTATTTCAGTTGTTTAACGTGTCTATTGTAAATCAGGTCCTATCAGTGAATCAGACTGTGCCTTCAGACAGTGTTTCTCGTCTGTGTGAAGAATTTGCAGACATTTTTGCACCGGGCCTTGGTTGCGCTACAAACTATGAAGCACATTTGGAACTGAAAGTCAACGCGCAACCGAAATTTTTCAGAGCGCGCAATGTTCCTCACGCATTGCGTGATGAGGTCGCAAGAACATTAAACGATTTAGAATCACAGGGTGTAATTGAACGTGTGCAAGCTTCTCTCTGGGCCTCACACTTAGTAATTTTGCCAAAACCTTCCGGCAAACTGAGACTTTGTGTGGACTTCAAGGCAACAGTGAATCCACAACTAGTGACTGCAACTTTTCCCTTACCCCGCCCGGAAGATCTTTTTGATAAACTGTGCCCGGTAAATACTTTTCCAAGTTGGACCTAGCAGATGCGTACTTGCAAATCCCAGTGGACGCCGAATCCCAGCGCGTCTTGGTGGTTAACACGCATCTTGGTTTGTACCGATTCAAAAGACTGCCATTCGGGTGTGCATCCGCCCCTGCATTGTTTCAGCAATATTTACAAACTGTTTGTGCGTCGGTCCCTACTGCTGCGAACTATCTGGACGATATTGTGATCTCCGGAAAGACGGCCGACGAGCATTTAGCACACCTACGAACATTATTTCAGGTATTGCGACAAAATGGTCTTCGCTTGCGGAAGGACAAATGTGTGTTTTTTGCTCGTGACTTACCATACCTGGGACATGTCATCAATGCCCAAGGCATACATCCCAGTCCTGAGCACCTCCGTGCCATACAGGACTTGCCTTCGCCACAGAATGTGAAACAGCTACAGAGTGTGTTGGGTAAAATTAACTATTATCATCGCTTTCTGCGCAATGCCTCTTCCATTTCAGCTCCGCTTCATAGCTTACGCCGTAAGGGTGTTCCGTTCGTCTGGACGACGGAATGCGAACGCGCCTTTCGCCAGTTGAAATCGGCGTTGCTTTCTAATACTTGCCTTACGCCATTCGATCCCCAGAAACCCCTTTTGTTGATGGTAGATGCATCGGATTTCGGGATCGGTGCTGTGCTTGCGCACAAAGTTGGCTCGCATGATCGCCCTATTGCCTTTGCGTCCAAATTGCTCTCAACTGCGCAACGAAATTATTCCCAGATAGAGAAAGAAGCTTTGGCTCTCGTATTTGGTGTTACTAAGTTCCATGATTTCTTGTATAGTCGTCACTTTACCATCATCACAGACCACAAACCTTTGACATCCCTTTTTCATCCGAACAAGCCTGTACCTCCGCGTACAGCGCAGAAATTCATTCGCTGGTCTATTTTCCTCTCGCAGTACCGCTACGATATCTTGTATCGGTCCACTGCTAAGCACGGAAACGCCGATGCGTTGTCCCGTTTGCCTGTTGCTGAGGATAAAGCATTCGATTCTTCCGAACTTGCTTGCATGTTCATTGATTCGGAAACCGATGAAGTGGTCGAATCGTTTCCGATTGATTTTCGTCATGTAGCTACAGCCACAGCTGCTGACCCTGTCCTTGCTACCGTTTTGCGTTTTGTTGCTACGCAATGGCCTTTGTCAAAGTCTCGGATCGAGGATCCGTTGGTTCGCCGATTTTTTGCTCACAGGGAGAGACTTTTTGTACGACGTGGTGTTTTGTTGTTGCGTTCTGATAATGATCAGTCCAGAGTCATGGTCCCACGTTCGTTACAGTCCTCTGTCTTACGGCTTCTTCACCAAGGACATTGGGGTATATTGCGAACGAAAAAACTTGCTCGTCAGCACTGTACTTGGTTCGGAATCGATGCTGCGATTACGAATATGTGTTCTTCTTGCATGGCGTGTGCCGAACAACAATCCGCACCGCCGCGGAAAGTCTTTGCATGGCCACATGCCACTTCCCCTTGGCAACGCTTGTACATCGATTTTGCTGGTCCATTCTGGAATGCTCGATGGTTGGTTCTGGTAGATGCCTTAAGTAATTTTCCTTTTGTTGTCCGGATGTCTTCCACGACGTCCTCTGCAACCATCCAAGCGTTGTCTGCTATCTTTTGCATTGAAGGTCTTCCGCAGACTATTGTTTCCGACAATGGCCCACAATTCATGTCCGCAGAATTTCAGTCATTCTGCCAGGCCAATGGTATTCAACATCTGACATCCGCGCCGTTTTCGCCTCAGTCAAACGGTGCCGCTGAACGATTGGTCCGGACTTTCAAGTCACAGATGTTAAAGTTGAAAGAGTCGCATTCTCGGGAGGACACGTTGTTGCTCTTTTTGGTTGGTTGGTTGGTTGGTTTGGGGGAAGAGACCAAACAGCGAGGTCATCAGTCTCATCGGATTAGGGAAGGACGGGTAAGGAAGTCGGCCGTGCTCTTTGAGAGGAACCATCCCGGCATTTGCCCGTGCTCTTTTTGTCTTCGTATCGCTCTCAGCCCCGAGATGGTCGCTTGCCGGCTGAGTTGCTCCACGGTCGTCCTCATCGAACCTTGATGTCTTTGCTGCACCCGCCGCATCAGGTTCCTGTGCAGCGGCAGAATCCTGCTTTTGTTCCAGGCGACGTTGTATTTTATCGCAACTATCGAGGTTCACGGCGTTGGCTCGCAGGGCGCATTCTTCGCTGCCTCGGCCGCGCGATGTATTTGGTTTTGGGGGCCTCTGGTGAGGTGCGTCGGCATCTCAATCAGCTGCGCCTCTGTCGTCGCACGGGTTCTGCCGCTCCCCGTCTGCTTTCAGCGACGGTGCCGTCCGGTCAGCGCCCTGGGGACCCATCTACTGGCTCGCCTCATCCCCAGGTGTTACCGACGATGCCTTCCAATTTGCCCCATGGCGACGCGCCGCCGCAGCCGCCGCAGCCGCCGCCTGTTCTCCCGCCGGCGCCGCCCGCATTCGACGCTTCGCTGCAGCCGCCAAGCGCCTCCCTGGGTCACGCGCCGCCGATCGCTTCCCGTGACCAGCCGTCCTCCGCCATGGAACTCTTGCCCGCTCCGGACCACATGATGTCATCGCGCGTCGGGTACCCCGGCGCGATGGAGGTCGACCCTTCGGCCCCTCCTGACTCTTTACGGGCGCATACACCGCATGTTGACGTGCACCCTGGACTAGGTTTTCAGGCGTTTCCTAGCTCCCCTCGGACCGAATGGCCGGGTGCGGGTGGCACAGCCTCGCCTGTTGTTAGGCTCCCCACCTCATCGCATACGTCAACATGGGGTCCTCCCCACAGCGGGCGGAAGCCTTATAACACGACCGTTCGCCGATTTGCGGGGGAGGAATGTGGTGTCACCGCCAGACACCACACTTGCTAGGTGGTAGCTTAAATCGGCCGCGGTCCATTTAGTACATGTCGGACCCGCATGTCGCCACTGTGTGATCACAGACCGAGCGCCACCACAAGGCAGGTCTCGAGATACGAGATAGCACTCGCCCCAGTTGTACGACTACTTTGCTAGCGACTACACTGACGAAGCCTTTCTCTCATTTGCCGAGAGACAGTTAGAATAGCCTTCAGCTAAGTCCATGGCTACGACCTAGCAAGGCGCCATTAGCCTTACATAGTTTGATAGTTATCGTATGTATTCACACAAGGAATAAAAGTTAAGTATTCGAGGAGCTGCATACTTTTCTTATTAGAATTCACTACTTATCCTGTTCCAGAATTCACGCCCGTCTGCGTTAGATAGCGTGCATTTCGGCCTCCTCTATCTACAAGGTGTTGGCACATTTGCCAACACATCATTCTGTAACCTAAAAAACCCACATGTGCACTCCACACGTACTCCGCTACCCTTGTAGCCGCTTCCTGCGTGGTGTAGTGCACGCCTGACCTATTCAGGGCGACCCTACATTTCTCCACCCTATAGCGGAGGTTGAGAAATTTGCACCCCAGATCTCCGCGGAATCGTCTGAACCTCTGGTTTAAGCCTTCCACTCGGCTGCAAACCAAAGGACCGCGATCGGTTCTGGGAACGATACTACAAATAGTTAGCTCAAATTCCACCCCGCGAGCGAGGCTTTCCGCCTTCACCAACTCCGCCATCCGCCTGTACGAATTGAGGATGACCTCTGAACCCAGACGGCAGGAGTCATTGGTGCCGACATGAGCAATAATTTGCAGTCGGGTGCACCCAGTGCTCTCTATCGCCGCCGGCAGGGCCTCCTTCACCTCTCGGATGAGACCCCCCAGCAAGCAGACAGAGTGAACACTGGTCTTCTTCCCCGACCTTTCCGCTATTTCCCTAAGGGGCTCCATCACCCGCCTAACGTTGGAGCTCCCAATCACTAATAAAGCCCTCCCCCCGTGTGCCTGCTCGGACCTTGCTGAAGGAGCGGCCACATGTCCTCTCACAGGCAGAGCGGGGGAAGCCACACGGCCAGCCTCCACATTGACCCTCCGCCTCGTGCGCCGCGAACGCCGCTGAACCCGCCACTCCCCTTGGGGAAAGGGTGGCCCAACCGCGCCCGGTACGCGCAAAGATGTCTCGACAGCAGGGACAGTGGGTGAAGCATGTAACACCTGGAGTGTACCATGCGACGCACCAGACTCCCCACTGCCGCTACACTTCGAGGCAGCAGCCTGAAGACAGCTGACCGCAGCCATCAACCTGCTCAGCTGTTCGCGAACAGTGGCCAGCTCCTCCTGCGTCCGTACATAGCAGTCACACATCCTATCCATCCTAAGGAATCAATTTACTGTAGAGAGTTAATCAACTTTTAACTGGACTGCTAATTCACTAAAGGCGGCTGATAGTTGACTAAACTGTGGTTATTAGACACTTGTTGTAGAAAACAATGAAAATAGCACTACCTGTCTCTGGACTGTATTCAAAAGCCGGCCGCTGTGGCCGAGCGGTTCTTGGCGCTACAGTCAGGAACCGCGCGACCGCTACGATCGCAGGTTCGAATCCTGCCTCGGGCATGGATGTGTGTGATATCTTTAGGTTAGTTAGGTTTAAGTAGTTGTAAGTTCTAGGGGACTGATGACCTCAGATGTTAAGTCCCATAGTTGTCATAGCCATTTGTACTCAAAACAAACACTAGCACTACTGGCACTATGGCTGACTAAAGGGACTCTCTCTGGCTGTGTTCAAAACAAACACGAAATCTATGGAACACTATTACTAGCACTCGACTTTCCAGGGGTGCACTCGGTCCTGGTTTCATTTTTATGGATGACAATGAGCGAACTCACCAAACTGCGCAGTTGAAGGAACTCTTGGAAGGAGAGGATATTCGGCGAACTGAATCGCCTGTCCGTTCCCCCTGACTTGATCCCATCGAGCACATGTAGGATGCGTTCGGGAGACAGACTGCAGGACACCCACATGCACCAATGACCAACCACGCTGGTGAAGGACTGGAGCGGCCTTCCACAAAAACTCCTTACCAACGTCGTAGCCAGCGTGGGAGCATGTTTAGAGAATGCATTGTCCTCAGTAATGGACACACATCCTATTAAGAACACAATTTCCCGCCTTTTCTAATGTCCAGGAGACCATCATGAATTGTAGTGACTTCAGTGTAATTATTGTCTATGAATAAAAGTGTCATTTCTGTTCTCCTCCTTGCATATTTCTTTCATTTACGTTCTGTACTATACTGTACTGTAGCAGTTCTTTCCATTTATGGTCCTCGTTTCATCTAGCTACGTTACCTCGCAGAGACAAAAGATGCGAAAATTACTTCCGTCCTTAAATTTTGCACAACAGCGTTGTTAACTTCTTCTGAAACCCCAAAAAAAGCGGTGAATTTATTCACAACCTCCCTATAGCAAATCGTTTTTGGGTCACTGTGTATTGCTGTCGAGCAGTATCAGTAATCCCCACTCCGATTTCTTCAAAACACTTTCAATCTAGTCAGGGGTAAGATTTAAGAAGCTCGTGACGTATATGGTAATGTATTCATGAAAATAAAGGAAACACGAGAAGAAGTTTTTTACTATGATGTTGGCCCATCTTCAGTCTGCCGTCACAAAATCAGTTACTTCCAAATGTATTTTTATCTTTGATCGTGCAGAGCAAAAAGTATCCGCGTCGCGTATGATGATTTACATGTTCTCTGGAACAGAGCTTCCTGAATCCATACTATATCCTACTATACCCCATACGCATAGTAAGTAAAATATCTTTATTTGATTTCTTGGTGATGGAATTTCAGTCGGCACCAGTGTATATCTAAGAACCTCGGACAAAACATTAGTCACCCCATACCCCAGGTAACATCACGCTAACACCATATTAGATCGCCTCTAGTCTCAGTTCAGTGGGGTATGTCACATTCAGCTGAAGTTGCTCGTTGGTGGCTAGAGTCCACAGAGCTACCAAACTGCGGGGTTACTGATTGCTAAGTGTCATCACCTGTTCAAAATAGTTCAATATGTTTTCTATGGGATTAAAATCGGGTGATTTAGCGGGCGAAGAAACGTACGCAAGCAGCCCTGTGTATACGCCTGTTTTCACCTTGGAAGACGGGAGGATCCGCAGCCTACTCATCATGAAGGTAAAGATAGTACAACAATTCGTCGCCAAGGTATTGAAAGAAGCATCCTGCTTCTTGTTCATGCTAACTTGAATGAGTGGCCAAATCGTGGTACGAGACCGGTCCACAAGACACGTCTCTATTTTTTAATTTTTTTATACGGTTCCCTGGGACGGCGCGATTAAAGCTGTTTGGTGATGGAACGAGGCGGCACGTAGTTTAAGGAAGGGCGATCAGAAAAATTGCAAATAAATGTAACTTAAAATTTAATAAATAAAAAAGAATAATGAGAGCGCCTATCAATAAACAGCGCAGCACAGACAAAAAAAGGTTCGCAAGTACTGTTAGGTACTCCCGATTAAAAAAAAAGAGTGTGCCACAAAGAAGTTCTTTAAGTTTGGTTTGAAGACTGAAGGTTTGGCAGTCAAATTTTTCAGATCTGCTGCGTTCGCTGACTGAATCAATACTGCACGCAAGAAATCCCTTGATGAAGTTTGTATACAAGGATGGCAGAGTTAGAATTCCGAGAACCGTGATAAACGGTCTAAGCGAAGTTCGCAACCTGAAACCGCAAATCTTACCACCTTTTTCTGGGCTAAGAATATTCCTGGTTGCCCCAAAATATGATACCGTAGGAGATAACAGAGTGAAAGTACGCAAAATATACTGAGGTGACAAAAGTAGTGGGACAGCGCTGTGTACACATGGCGGTAGTATCGCGTACGCTATGTATAAAAGGGCATTACACTGACGGAGCTGTCATTTGTACTCAGGTGGTTCATCTGAAGAGGTTTCCGGCGTGATCATGAGCGCGCGATGAGAATTAACAGACTTCGTTTGAGGAATGGGAGTTGAAGCTAGGCGCATGGGCTATTCAGTTTCGGATATCGTTAGGGAATTCAGTATTCCCAGATCCACAGTGTCGAGAGTGTGCCGAGAATACCAAATTCCGGATATTACCTCTCACCACCGACGACGCAGTGGACGACGGCATTCACTTAATGACCCGAGAACAGCGGCGTTTGCGTAGAGTAGTCAGTGCTAAGAGACAAGCAACGTCGAGTGAAATAGGCGCAGAAATCGATGTGGGACGTGCGACGAACTTGTCTGTTACCACTGTGCGGCGAAATCTTGAGTTAAGCGGCTATGGCAGCAGACGACCTACGCGACTGCCTTTGGTAACAGCACATCACCGTCCCCAGCGCCTCTCCTGGGGTTCTGATCATATCGGTTGGGCTCTAGACGACTGGAAAGCTGTGGCCTGGTCAGACGAGTCCCGATTCTACTTGGTAAGAGCTGATGGTAGAGTTCGAGTGCGGCGCAGACCGCACGATGCCATGGACCCAAGTTGTCAACAAGGCACTGTGCACCCTGGTGGTGGTTCCATAATGGTGTGGGCTGCGTTGCCATGGAATGGACTGGGTCTTCTGCTCAAACTGAGCCGATCATTGTCTGGAAATGGTTATTTTCGGCTACTTGGAGACCATTTGCAGCCATTCATGGACTTGATACTCCCAAAAATGGATTTTTTATACAGGTAACAATGCGCCATCTCACCAGGCCTCAATTGTTCACCATTAGTTTGGAAAACATTCTGGACAATTCGAGTGAATGGTCTGGCCACCCATCGAATATTTATAGGACATAATCGAGAGGTCAGTTCATGCATAAAATCCTGCACCGTCAACAATTTCACAATTATGGACCGCCATAGAGGTGGCGTGGCTCAATATTTCTGCATGGGACGTCCAGCGATTTGTTGAGTCTACGCCACGTCGAGTTGTTACACTACGCCATCAAAAGGAGGTGCGATACGATATTAGGAGGTATCCCATGACTTTTGCCGCCTCAGTATAAACTAGATCTTACGTTTCAGCGTCAGAGACAGCGGAGATTAATCTAACATGGGTTGTAGTAGCAAGAACTCGTGCAGAAGATCTGCAATGTGGTACTTCCAAGAAATCTTTCCATGTGCCCTCAGTTCTAATAACTAAAAATGTATGATGTATTACTGTGTTAACATTTGCATGATAAAGGCCATTACAATGTGAAATGGAACCAGAAATTTTTTTTTGACCCATCCTATCATTACTGTGTCAACATATAAGTCACACCTATATAGGAAAACTTAATCCCAACAGCTGATGCCATCAGTTTTTAAGGGGTAAGATTTCGGTATCCTGTTGATGAAGCTTTCTCTCTCGTACTTCCACGAGATAACAAGACTTTTGCTTAAATTTGATAGTGCTGAAGTTTAATATTGAAATGCGTAAATAGGCCAGATGATGGCGCATTTTGTCACACATGCATTACACGTCTTATTGCCGGCTGCTTGTTAATTAATCTGCGATATAAACTCTTAATCATCTCTTTTCATAGTTACTGTTTTTCACACTGAAAACAATATCAACATTTAAAGCTTCTGGTTCATTAATTAGTTTCACAAATGGCAAAATTGCTTCACAAGGAAGTAAAGTCAGCGTTGAAAAGTTCTGATAAGCCACGAGGTTTTGTACAGAGGTCGCTGGTTTCACGTAGTGGAATATTTGCGTTGATCGAGCTAATGGTATTACTTCATGAAAACAAGCTCCCTTGCAACAGCAGATCAATTAGCTGTTCCACGCAGGATGTCTGATAGCCAACCAAGATAGTATTTCTCTTACTCACCCTTTTTATATAAAAAAAAACTGCTTTCCTTTGCGATGTGTGATTGTAGAGAAAGATGTGCAGTTGATAATGGTTTCGTAATGAGATTCAGAAAATGATTAAATATGAGTTACTTAATTTTTGTAGAACAGGTACTGAAGGTATGCACTGTAGTTTAAAACGTAAAATTTGTTTCTACATAACATTACCAGAAGATGGATCTCGCCAAAAGCTTCCCTCTAACAAGGAGAGGTCCCCAATGGTGAGAGCCGGCCGGTGTGGCTGTGCAGTTCTAGGAGCTTCAGTCTGGAACCGCGTGACCGCTACGGTCGCAGGTTCGAATCATGCCTGGGGCATGGATGTGTGTGATGTCCTTAGGTTAGTTTGGTTTAAGTAGTTCTAAGTTCTAGGGGACTGATGACCACAGCTGTTAAGTCCCATAGTGCTCAGTGTCATTTTGAACCCAACAGTGAGATCGACTTTTTGAAACGATCACACGGTGGTGTAGGCATCACACCCTGCAGCCATTCACCCTGAAGGGCTCTGGTTTGCGAGCAATCGACGAAAAAAAATCGGAATTTTACGTGATTCTCAATAACGATAAAAAATTATTAGCTTCTCTTTTAGTTGCACGGTGTAACGGATAGGGGAAAGCTTTCGCATGCAGAAGGTTGTGGGTTCGAATCTACTTTCCATTATTTTATTTTTAAATCTGTATCTAAATGACTTTGATCATTATTTTTATTCAGTTAATTGGTTTAAATGCAGTTTTTTAAATTCTGTTCCTTTATTACACCATTTTAATCGTCGTATGAATTTTTTCATTCTTTATTGAATGGCGACTCCATGGTGTGCTGTGTGCACTACGACCATATATGTTAAATTAAAAGGAAGGTCAGCGTTGGCCGTAATATTGATGGTTTATTGATAGCAAAATCGATTTTCAATCACATAGTGGTCATCTTCAGTGCTGTGGTGTACAAATTAAACTCATAGACACTGGTATCAAGTTATCAGTAACCAAAACTGATAATCGATCACAATAACTCATTATCAGTAACCAAAACTGAGAAGCGATCACAATAACTCATTGTGAGTTATTGTGATCGCTTCTCAGTTTTGGTTACTGATAACTTGATACCAGTGTCTATGAGTTTAATTTGTACACCACAGCACTGAAGATGACCACTATGTGATTGAAAATCGATTTTGCTATCAATAAACCATCAATATTACGGCCAACGCTGACCTTCCTTTTAATTTTTCATTCCTTGTCATTTTTGCTTTATATCTTTCTTTTTCCGCTCGGAATTTTTGTGAATGTGAATATAATTATATTTCTCTATTATTATAGTTAAATATTTGAAAATGGCTATCTATCAGCTAAAAAACGAAAGACAAATCTATTTATCTTGACTGTGTAAAGGTGTCAAAAATGTATTTTTCGTTAGAAGATGTGTAATTTTTTATGGTAATCGTCATACAAAACATAGCCTAAATTCCTATTGCTCTATGAAAAAAATAGCACAGGAGAAAATTTAAATGAAAGAAGTGATTATAAGTAAAACGAAATTCAAGCAAAATGAATACAAACAGTGTCTACAGTAACATACACGAAAAAACAGGATGATGAAACGAAAGAAATTGAATCAAAATTAATACATAAAATTAATTGAAATCACATAAATAAAGATTTCAAGCGGAAAAAGAATGATAGGAAGAAAAATGAGAGCAAATTAAGAAGTTTATATGATCACTAAAATGATGTGGCAAAGGAATAGAAATAAAAAATTACATTTAAACCAATTAATTCCATAAAAACGATGATCAAAGTCAATTCGCTAAAAATTTAGAAATGGAAAAAGTTATAATACTAGCCTAGATGTGTAACCACAACCTTCTGCACATAAAGGCCTTACCCTATCGATTACACCATACAAACATTTATTATCGTATTACTTTTTTAATAATACTGAGAGTCATGCAAGATTCCGATTGTTTTCGTCAATTGCTCGCATACAAGGGCCCACTAGGGCTAATGATTGCAGTGCAAGGTACCGGGGATCTTAACTTACATCACAGTATAAATAGTTTCAAAAAATCGATCCCAATGCTGGGTACCTCTACTTGTAAGATATATAGCCATAGATGGAGAGAAGTAATCGGAAACCGCTGACTCGAAATTATTTGTTTATTTATTTTGAAGCCAGCTATCGTGATCCTTACACTGATCAGATACAATTCTCAGATGGCAAGATACATAATTGCATTTTATCGCACACTTTTCCGTTTATGATTTTAACCTAGCTATCTAACTATAACTAAGTTTTTATGCGCCACTATGAAATAGAAATACACTCCTATCATAGGAATAAAGTCTCCTACACCATCTTTCAATTGTGGCCACTTCTACACTTTTTAGTCGCTTTATATACCCTCCACTGCTAGTGCTGCTACCTGCCATCTGTGAGTAGTTATTGCGTGTGGACGTCGAACATATTCGGTGGTCACAGTAATGTGACTGGACCCTGTAATTGTGCTTCATTATTCTACTTAGTAATTAGTAAAGTTTCTCGAAACTATGGTACTAAATATTCATTACAGGCATCTAAAGACACCACTGCTATGATAACAAGATATGTTGCTGCAAAGTTCCACTGCCTTATTGTTCAGTCCTCTTACAGAAAGGTGATTCTGCATTTCTGTGTTTCGCTTCACTCATAAAGTACTCGTACTGTGTGTTCCGCTGCATAAGATGCATGTGGGCAGCGGGGTCCCACGCACGTGCGACTCTGCCCACTTTCATCTACATTTATGAGACACCACCGCAGACAGACGATAGATGGCTTCTTCCATTAGTTTCTCTTGTGTGACGACTCAAACAGTCAGGAAAGCCAGCCAGAAAAACGAAGACAAACGTCCTGCTGATGGAGCTAACTGCACGACCATGCGAAAGAAAGACAGTTACCTGTGCCAATCCCGTGACCAACACTGGCGTTTACAATACGTGCACTACAGCTGCTCGCTGCCAGTCTCTTCCTGACCTGCCCCAGCTGCCTACCTTCGTTTCTACCATATTACGCTACTTTTATGGTTATCATACTTGCACTAATTGTCGCATTCTACACTGTCTGACAAAAATGTGAAGCTCGCAGAATCGACGAAGGAAACGAAATAAAACTACACAGGCTGAGAAGTGTGATATTATTTCAGTAATTGCAACATCTACCCAAACTTATAAAGAACTTGGCAGTATGAGTTCACTGAGCAGTATGAAGTTAGCAGTGACCAGTTGAACGGGGATCATAAAATTGTTGTATCCTCTATTGAGGCAAGTTGGCACATAACTGTTGTAATTGGTCCATTGTGCCCCGGATACTGGCACTTGGACGGAGTTGAGGTTCGAGCTGGTCCCACACATGTCCTAAAGGGGGCAGATCAGGCGATATTGAAGGCCGCAGGAGTACCTCAACATCACGAAGACAGTTCCTACAGACGTGTGGCCGAGAACTGCGCTGATCTAAATAGCACCACGAGACTGTTGTATGAGAGGTAACTCATGAGAATATAGGATTAACCGTGAGTAACTGTTGTGTCGTCAGAGTTGACTCAGTCACTACCAGCCGTGACCTGAGGTTATAATCGATGTCTCCCTACACCATGATCCCAGGAGTAAACTGCTGTGCCTCTGAAAAACTTCGGAAGAATGGGGCTTCTTCCCGGGTCGCAGCCACTCTCGCCAACGATGGTTATCTGGGGTAGTGCAGAACCGCGATTCATCGCTGAAAACAGTTCGACGCCGTTCATCAGCAGTCCATGCTTCCCAGTCAAGGCACCACTCCAAACGCAGCCGTTTAAGTCGTCTGTTAAAGGCAATATACGCATGGGACGGTAATTCCCTAGTCCGATTGCCCCTAGTCTCCGATCAGTGATGCGGGATGACACAGAACGTTTTCACGTGACTATTACATGCTCTAGGATGGCAAGCATCGATGTGGAGGGGACAAGATGTGACTGGTGCAGAAGACGGCGATCCTCGCTTCTGGCGGTCTTCTAGTCGACCAGAACCTTGACGGCGAGCGTACCTGCACTCACGTTCCCAAACAGTGCAACATCGACTCGCTGTCACATCTGAATTCCGGACAAATCTAGATGTTGCACGATTCGACCAACAGTATTTTCCGACGGTCTGAGATCTTTACCAGATTGGGTTGATGATATGCATTAAGAAGATCAAGGAAGAACTGCACGATTCGTCACGGATTCCTGCTACAAGCAGGATGGTGTGCAGTGTGGAAAGCATTATTCACAAAATTCCGAAATTCTAATTCCTAACAGAGTCTGCGAGCTAAGACTCCTTGTTGAGAATAAAACTCTTCATTGCGAGGTGAGCGTAAATGTACAATCGGATTTACCTGAGGTTTGACTCGTCAGATTTGGGTAGCGACCGATCTTATACCGCTGCAAAACAGTTCCCTTTTAAGATGACCACAAGTTTATAATTTCCTTGCCGACTTGTGAGCTGTGTTTTGATTAAAAGTATGTAGCTGGAGGTGTTTTGTAAAAAATGAGCAGTGTTTTTTATTGGTTCAAATGGTTCAAATGGCTCTGAGCACTATCGGACTTAACATCTGAGGTCATCAGTCCCCCATAACTTAGAACTACTTAAACATAACTAACCTAAGGACATCACACACATCCATGCCCGAGGCAGAATTCGAACCTGCGATCGTAGTGGTCGCGCGGTTCCAGACTAAAGCGCCTAGAACCGCTCGGCCACATCTATCGGCTTTTTATTGGCGCTTCCATATTTTTGTTATCGATTACATAGACTAATATCTCATAAAAATCTTACAATACCATAAATTATTTCACTAGCTTGTACTAATTTTGTTATTAAATTAAACACGTAAGTGTTCTGCACGTTTTAATGACATATACTACCATTATATTGAAATTTAACGAGACAGTAAAGTAAGTAGTAAAGTCGTATGATACCAATGGCTGGGAGATCCCGAAGGGCGGGTTTAGTTGCCTAATTGGGAACGTTTTCTCTATCCTTCGCACCTACAGGCACCTCTCTTGCTACAGCATGATGTTACCTTTGAAATATGATGGACAGTTTGCCCAAAATCAAACACATTTTCACGACGAGTTGCTACCAACTCTAAGACACAAAGAAAATACTTTTTGTTGTTTTCTGTCTACTGCTTTTGTACGGCTGAATGTGTAAGCCTTGGTGGTTTAAAATTTCAAACAAAGGTTTAAGGTATGATTTCCACTCTACTTTTTCTTTTACTTTACACTGTTATCTCATCTAGCAACCATTAATGTATGTCGAAAAAAGAAAAGGTCAGGCAGTGATGTAGATTATACGCGAAACTATCGGTCAGTCATCCCATTACAATGTGCTTAAGCAGCTTCGTATGCTGTATAAAGCGAAAGCCATACTACATCCAGCATGACCTTTCTTTACAAAGCACTGTATAGTTGAAACCAACATTCTTGTTGATAATTACTTTACTTATCGCAGTAATTCCCAAACCAGTTACGCAGCAAGGTAAATCTAATTTGGATGGGAATGCAAAGAGTGGCCTCAATAAAAACTTAAATATTTGTGAAATATTTAAATTTACTGTAATAGAGCACCTGTTAATTCAATAACTTAACGCGGTATGTAGCCTGTGTTTTAACCAGATAAGCACTGAATCCATACATCCATACATTTGTAAAAATGAATGTTCGTATGTTTGTATACATGTATGTTTCACATATCTTAAACCACATAACCGGTTTCAACAAAACTTGATACACGTATCACTTACTGTTTGGGAAGAATCGCTGTGAGAGTAACCCACGACACTCGAGTACCCATACTTTGTTCACCCAGTATTTGAGAACGATAGCACTTAGTGACTTTCACGAAAATTACACACAATTTTAAACCCTTACGAAACTTTTTCTCGCTGACAGCCCCCACTTAATGATGAAAGGAAAAAACTTTATCGCTTATTACATTTTCCATTTACATGCAGTAAAACAGCCACATGAAGCATGACGTTTTAACGTATTGCTTATTTACTACGTTCTGTATTCGCGACACATTTTTCAAACAGTAGTAATATATACCAGTCAATGTAACAGCAGAATTATATCATTGTACCACAAACATTTCAGGAGATATGACATCATAAACACTGAGGTGCATGAAAAACTGCTACATCATGCATGACCTTTCAGTTTATTACTTCCTTGCTTCTAACTCTATTTGCAACATATTTCGCATACAGCAGTCTCATATACCCACTGAATGTACCGCAAAATGCTATCATTGTACGACATATAGTTTAGAAGACATGACTTCATACACGTTCAGCTGCGTGGAAATGTAACTGAGGCATGAAATTGACTACACCTACAAGTGAATATATGTGCACAAATACGTGTGAAATGATTTAAATGTATGTGAAATATATTTGACATGTGCATACGCAAGCAAAGTCACAGGTAACTAACTCATGCTTAACTCTTGGAACGATTTCAGTCTAATTTGGTAAGCATACTAGATACAATCAGGAAAGAAATAGTGTGGAGTTAAGAACCACCGGCCTCCTATTGAGGTGGGAATGGTAACATGGAGAAAGAAGGGTGGAGGAGAAAATGGGCACGTGGAGAAGGAGCGGATAGACAGAGAGAGGGGTAGGAGGAGATGGACAGAGAGAGAGGCAGGAGGAGATGGACAGAGACAGGGGTAGGAGGAAATGGACAGAGAGGAGGGTAGGAGGAGATGGACAGAGAGAGGGTTGGAGGAGATGGACAGAGAGAGGGGGTCAGGAGATTGACAGAGAGAGAGGGTCAGTAAATGGACAGAGAGAAGCAGGAGGAGATGAACAGAGAGCGTGGTAGGAGGAGATGGACAGAAAATGCCGCAGGAGATGGACAGAGAGAGGGGTAAGAGCAGATGGACAAATAGGGAGGCAGGAGGAGATGATTACAAAGAGGGGTAGGAGGAGATGGACAGGCAGGAGGAGATGGACAGGGAGTGAGGCAGGAGGAGATGGAAACAGAGAGGGGTAGGGGGAGATGGACATAGAGAGAGGCAGGAGGAGATGGGC
Source organism: Schistocerca serialis cubense (assembly GCF_023864345.2). Taxonomy (NCBI): domain Eukaryota; kingdom Metazoa; phylum Arthropoda; class Insecta; order Orthoptera; family Acrididae; genus Schistocerca; species Schistocerca serialis. The sequence continues at coordinate 312,901,321 of NC_064640.1, forward strand.
AGAGAGACAGTCAGGAGGAGATGGTCCGAGAGTGAGGCAGGAGGATGTGGACACAGAGATGGGTAGGCGGAGATGGACAGAGAGAGAGGCAGGAGGAGATGTACAAAGAGTGCGGCAGGAGGGTATGGACAGAGAGAGTGGTAGGAGGAGATGGACAGAGAGTGAGTCAGTGGGAGATGGACAGAGAGAGGGGTAGGAGGGACAGAGTGTGAGACAGGAGGAGATGGACAGAGAGAGGGGTATTAGGAGATGGGCTGAGAGAGAGGCAGGAGGAGAGGGACAGAGAGAGCCGTAGGAGGAGATGCAGAGAGAGAGGGGCAGAAGGAGATGGACAGAGAGAGGGGTAGGAGGAGATGGAGGACTGAGAATGAGTCAGGGAGAGATGGACAGAGAGAGGGGTAGGAGGGACAGAGGGTGAGACAGGAGGAGATGGACAGAGAGAGCAGTATGGACAGAATGAGTCAGGGGGAGATGGACTGAGATAGGGGTACGAGGGACAGAGTGTGAGGCAAGAAGAGATGGACAGAGAGAGGGGTATTAGGAGATGGGCTGAGAGAGAGGCAGGAGGAGAGGGACAGAGAGAGCCGTAGGAGGAGATGGATAGAGAGAGAGGCAGCAGGAGATGGACAGAGTGTGTGGCAGGATGAGATGGACAGAGAGAGGGGTAGGAGGGACAGAGGGTGAGACAGGAGGAGATGGACAGAGAGAGCAGTATGGACAGAATGAGTCAGGGGGAGATGGACAGAGAGAGGGGTAGGAGGGACAGAGTGTGAGGCAAGAGGAGATATACAGAGAGAGGGGTATTAGGAGATGGGCTGAGAGAGAGGCAGGAGGAGAGGGACAGAGAGAGGCGTAGGAGGAGATGGTTAGAGAGAGAGGCAGCAGGAGATGGACAGAGAGTGTGGCAGGATGAGATGGACACAGAGATGGGTAGAAGGAGATGGACAGAGAGAGGGGTAGGAGGTACGGAGTGTGAGACAGGAGGAGATGGACAGAGAGAGCAGTATTAGGAGATGGGCTGAGAGAGAGGCAGGAGGAGAGGGACAGAGGGAGGTGTAGGAGGAGATGGATAGAGAGAGAGGCAGCAGGAGATGGACAGAGAGAGGGGTAGAGGGAGATGGACAGAGAGTGAGGCAAGAGGAGACAGGCAGAGAGAGGGGTAGGAGGAGATGAACAGATAGAGGGGGCCAGGAGATGGACAGAGAGAGAGGCAGGAGGAGATGAACAGCGAGAGGTGTCAGCTGATCGACAGAGAGAGAAAGAGGGAAAGACGAGATGGACTAGTAGAAGACTCTATTAAATACATTCTTTGGTGATTTTATAATAAACAAATCGTTATATGGTAAAAGATAAAAATTAAATGTCCTGAGAAATGTGAATATTTCCCAACGGTTCTGTGAATTTGTAGACAAATAATTATTGCATCCTCAGTCCTCTCAGTTGAAAAGAAGTAACGAACAACTGGCGAAAGAAAGAAAGTATGGTTTCCTTAAATCACTTTAAGCTAATGATAAAATGATTGCATCGATGAAGGTACGGCTTTTCCTGCCACTTTCAATGCTCAATTGAACTTGAGTTTCGTCTCTAAGAATCTCGTCCTTGACTGGTCTTCAGTTTGATAGGGTGTTACAACCTTAAGTTTCTTTTATTTGGAGGGTAACCTAATACTATTACTAAACAAACAAATAATTTCAGCTGTCATCGGATTAGTTAGCATATGTGTCATGCTTGGGTAATTTTCACCTCTCCCCAAGCTCACTTCACTGTTGTTCATTATTTTTACCTCAGATACAGAACACCACTTCAAACGCTTTGCGTGCAAAGTTACAAATGTGCAAACAGATTTTTTTGTCTAGCGTATAGCGTCATCAACTATTTTGTCATCAGAGTAGAATTAGTTGTATAGAAATTAAAATATTAATCTGAGCAAGCATCACAATAGTAGCTGTCGGACTCACAATGGAAGGAATCTTATCCCAGTCATTTATGGCATTCCAGGGCAATTTGTGATGCTACTCCACGGTCACTTGCTTCCCTCAGAGTCATTAAAAAGGAATCAGTATCTTTTCTATGTATAATGAATTCATAATCAACAGAACTCAGTCCAATTTAATGTTTAACTGCATGTTTTCAGATGCAGTCAACAGCAGAGGCGCCGCAACAGAGAGAAGCTCACAGAGCCAACACTCATCAATACAGCTTAGTGCAGGAAAACCGCAGTATTTGTTTGTTTCTATATCCTTCAACATTTTCACTAAGTATTTACTCATCACTTTGCATGTGCAGGTTGTGCATTACGCGTTTGCTACCGTGTTTACCCACAACAGAAATATAAATTGTAACACATAGCAAATCAACATAGCAAGATTAGTACAAGAAACAGACCTTGGTTTGATGAAGTAAAATGTCTCGATATAACCCTCGAAAAAATACCTAATATATCAAGATCATGTTACAACAAGAAGAAAAAACTTCTTTATTGCGAAATCATTAAAACCTTTCTCCGTCAACAAAGACTAAAATTTTGTAAGACTGGCATGGCTAAGTTCGTGGAGCATGCGATTTTAATTTTCTATATAAAATTTATTTATCTTGATCTCAAATTTATTGAAGGATGAGCGGTTTCGATCAATCAGGTAATCATCATCAGATCGACGAGAGAAAGAAAAACATTGTTCGTAATCTACTCTAACGACATACAGTTTGTACCATATATGAAAATTAACAGACAACATTGCAGTAAAATCGTTGTTACAAATGTGGTATAAGCACATACTGTGCAATTAAAACTGCTGTGCATTATGCAATGCTACCCTTTAAGACGCAAGCACCCATCCACTGGAGGGCGCGAAATTTAAAAACAGAAGTGCCCTCTTTCGCACGATTCAAACATATAATTTCCATCCTTTCAAAGAGTGATCAAAGGCATCTTCAACTGTAAACGTAGTGACCACATGCTGAGAGAGCGATTGAGGCAACAGACACTAACAATAACCATTAAATATGAACTTACATTGTATACAAATATTAAATAAAATTAATCACTCTTCTGCAGCGAAAGTTGCCTTCATACTTCCCACAAATTGTACCAGTGTTAAGAAATATTCAAGTCCATCAATTATTCAATTATAGTTGCTGTATTCACTAAGAGTAAATCACATTTACAAATGCAATTCCTCTAATAGTAAAACAATTTCACTGATATTCTGTCTTGTTTCATACTGGAAATTCTTTCTCAATCATATTTGCAACAAATATTTATACAATATATAAATATGAATAAAAGAACATTGTATGTTTCTGTGACGTGAGAGAAACCACTGCAACTTACCTGAACGTATCTAACATGTTGCCTCTGTACAACTGTGTTCTTAGCACTCGCAAAGATGATCTGGTTCATAGTGCCCTGAAACAGTTAAAGATTTCTCTTTCAACAATATTTAAGCTCACATTCACCTGAAAGCTTAGAGTACTAAATTCTCATACATCATTTATCGATGAGTCAAAACATTATGACGACCTCCTTAATAACTTGTTAGTTCACCTTTGGAAGTCAGTACACCAGTGATCCTACGGGGCGTGGATTCGACAAGTCCACGATATGTTTCCGAAGGAATGTGGCATCAGATGACTTCGGACAAGTCACGCGATTGCCATAAAATGCAGTCCGATGGTTCGCGGACACAGGGCTGAAGCCCGTCAGCGTCTCAGATGTGTTCCATCGGCTTCAGACCAGGCGAGTTTGATGAGCAAGAAATCAGTATGCGTTCACTATTACGCCCTTCAAACCAATGTAGCACGATTCTTGTCTTACGACACGGACAGTTGGAAGATCCCGTCGCCCCAGGGAAGACATCAAGCATAAAAGGATGCAGGTGGTCCGCGATAATGTTCAAGTAATCCACAGCTGTGTGGTGCTTATATTACTATCACAGGTCCCATGAAAGCCCAGGTATATGTCCTTCAGAGCATAATACTACCCCACCGGGCTGCGCCCATGGTGCGGTGCACGTTTCGAGCAGCCAGTCGCCTGAATGACTGTGTATCCGGAAACGACCATCGACCTGGTGTAACAAGAAACGTGATTCATCCGACAAGACATTTTCAGGATATTCTCATTTCCTTATAGAGATGCCTTGGTGTATTATTATTACCATTCTAAAGCTCCTATCTCGACTAATGTACACTGCCGAAAAAAAATTAGTACACCCTTTTAGAGGTTTCCAGTTAACTCAAGATGTATCGTTGGAACAGTGCACATGGAGTACATGAAATGATTAGATTTGTAAGTCGGCTGTTTAGGTTTTTATGTAGATAACACCACATATCGTGAAAATCACGGACTGTGCTGTGTGCAGTCTGTGGCTGGTTTGCATTGTTGGAATATTTGCTATTGCATGGTGGGCAGTTGAATGTGAACAGCGCGTAGCGTTGGCGCAGTTGGAGGTGAGCCGCCAGCAGTGGTGGATGTGGGGAAAGAGATGGCGGACGAGCTGCACGTGTGTCCATCAGAAAGAGTAAATTTGTAATGCTGGATATCATGAACTGATATATATATATATATATATATATATATATATATATATATATATATATATATATATGATGACTTTTGAACATTATTAAGGTAAATACATTGTTTGCTCTCTATCAAAATCTTTCGTTTGCTAACTATGCCTATCAGTAGTTAGTGCCTTCAGTAGTTAGAATCTTTTATTTAGCTGGCAGTATTGGCGCTCGCTGTATTGCAGTAGTTCGAGTAACGAAGATTTTTTTGAGGTAAATGATTCATGAAAGGTATAGGTTATTGTTGGTCAGGGCCATTCTTTTGTAGGGGTTATTGAAAGTCAGATTGCGTTGCGCTAAAAATATTGTGTGTCAGTTTAGCGTTGATCAGAATAAGTAAAGAGAGAAATGTCTGAGTACGTTCAGTTTTGCTCAGCTGTTTGAAAATCAAATAACGTAGAAGTTTTCCAGCACTGTCATTTATAAAGTTTTTTCTAAGGGGACATTACAGATTTACAGATTAATAGCACAAGTGGTTCCGGGGTACCAGGTATCGACCCATGCTGAAATACTCGTATTAGTACGTGGCGTAGCCTCCACTGGCGGCAATGCTGTCATCCAGTCGATTGTACATATGGCGAATATTGTCCTGGGATACATTATGCCACACCTACTCGACCTATTCACGCAGTCCTGTGAAGGTTGTTGGTTGACGAATCGCACAAGTCACTTCTCGTCTCATCATAATCCACACGTGCTCGATTGCAGACAAGTCCAGATATCGTGATGGTCAGGGAAGTTGCAGCACGTCTTGCAGACCACGTTGAGTTTCACGGGCAGCATGTGGGCGTGCATTACCCAGTTGGAATAACGCATCACCGTCCTATTGCAAGAAGGGCTAAAGGTCAGGTCTAACAATATTCTGCACGTACCGAGCGCAGGTTAGCGTCGCCCCCAGAACGAGAGTTGTACCTTACCGCACCCCAGACATTAAGGCCTGGGACGGGGCCAGTGTGACTTGGATGAATGCAACACTCACCAGGTCTACGTAATACACGCAAACGACCATCACTTGCCTACAGGTAGAATCTGCTTTCAACGCTGGAAACCATGGTGCGCCATTCCATCTTTCAAGTCATCCTCTGACAGCACCAGTCGTGCCGTGCATGCCGATACTGGAGCTTGAGTGGAAGACGGACTGGAGGTGTGCGTTCCCGTAGTCCCACTGCCAATAATCAGTTCGCAATATTTGGTGTTGACACGTCTCGGCAAACAAATCCTCTTATCTGTGCTGTGGCAGCGGTACGATCTGTCGCTGTTAACCTTACAAGACGACGTTCCTGGTGGGCGTCTGTGCTGCGTGGATGTCCAGAAACTCCTCTACAGGTGTGAGAATTTTCTTGTGACAACTGCTACCAGCATCGTTGCACAACTGACGTAGTATGTCCAACTTGTGTGGCAATTCTCCGAAAGGACCATCCCGCCACTCGGGAAGGCCACAATTTCACCCCTTTCTGATCTCACTCGGTTGGCTGTAGGAAGCTCGAATGCATCTCCGTGTCATAGTTACCTGCTTGCCTAGAACGTGTGCAACACACTGAGCTTAATGACTGTGAGCGTTCCCTATTAATGGGTAGACCCAGATGGCGCTCTGGTAGCTATACCACTACATTGTCTGTTAACAGACGATGGTGAAACCATTATCTGTACATCTTACTATCCCTCAGGCGGCATATGCAGCCATCGGATCAAAATCAACATCATCTTCCCAGCTGCATTAATTTTTTTCCGGCAGTGTAGTTACAAGTAACATATTCCAATATTTGTCGTTTGACTGTAGTCTGTTACAGTTGATTGTGATAATTGTGTAGAACTATATGTTGAATACTTCTACCCAGGTCTGACAATATGCTTCCATTTTCTTTTCACGGATCGTTGGACTTTCTCTATACGATAATAACGATAGCAAACAATGTTGACCGATGGTAATTTTTATTACTATACATTATTTGTCCTCAGTGGCCGTATTTTCAAAAATTCCGTTCGTAATGCCTGAGTGGTTGAATTTATCTGTTGTAATTATTCCTCCAACAGTGATCTTCTTCCGACTTTGTTCTTTTTCTGTAGATGCATCTCGCGTTTATACATTTGACATATTACCCCTTTATTTTTGTGTGACATATCCTGAGATAATATCTTTTATCTACTGTCTAACGTGGATCTCATCGCTATTGTCCTTGTCGTTGGCGGGACGCTAAACTCTGACCATTCTTCCACCACTTCTACTCGTGTGCACTTATTACATCATGGAAAAGACATTTGCCCGAATGTTTATCAGTAATTTCGCAGTAATTCCTGCATTCCCATTCCTGCATTCCCATCACCCGTCTGCATAATTATGCCAAAAAACGATACGTAAATGTTCCGTATTGTATATTTTCCTTTATGGCTTCTTTCTTCATTACGTTGGTTCGAATTACTAGTTACACAGAATTTCCATTCAGTTCGATAGACATTAATGTGAGTTTTTGCACAAATTTTTTTATCAATGAATTCTGCAGCTCTTTGCAAATGAATGCCTACTCACTAGATACTAGTTACGGACCATAAGCAAATAACAACAGAAAACAAAAGTGAGCAGTTGTGGGTGTTATAATCTTAACTAGAATAGTATTAGACAGTCAAAGAATTCAGTAAAATCCCAAAACGGAAGAAATTAATTCTTGGTTGGTTGCTCCTCTCTTTTTCTTATTCCACTTGGTCGACGATCTCGAGACTGCTAGACTGAGAAAACAGTTAATGATAACTGTTTCATAAATATTGTAATTACATACATCATATCACTTATTTATGTAATGGGACTTTTCACTTCCCCAGTAAATAGGTAATACCGATCGAAAACTATCCAGTATTTTTCAGCAGATAAATGTTTTAGTATAATAGCTTTACTCACCTCTAAATAAAACGGAAGACTGTATTAAAATCATTTCTGGAGACCTGTACCCAGAGAGAACTTTAAGGAAGTGGGTTTTAACGAGAATAAAGAAACAATCGGATTATAGATACCATCAGATGACATTCCAAAATAATCACATAACGTAATTTATAGAAACCAGCATGTTGTCCTCGAGGGCGATTGTTCGTCAGAGATAAGAGTATGCTTGATGGGATCCCTCTTGTCCTATATATACATAAATGATTTGGTGGACAGCAATCTGCAGTTGTTTGCTGGTGACGCTGTGGTGTAAGATAAGGTGTCGAAGCTGAGTGACTATAGGAGGATACAAAATTTCTAGTTGGTGTTATGAATGGCAGCTAGCTCTAAATGTACACTGAAGAGCCAAAGAAACTGGTACACCTGCCTAATATCGTGAAGGGCCCCCGCGGGCACGCTGAAGTGCTACAACACGACGTGACATGGACTCGACTAATGTCTGAAGTAGTGCTGGAGGGAACTGACTCCACGAATCCTGCAGGACTCTCCATAAATTCGTAAGAGTACGAGGGGGTGGAGAGCTCTTCTGAACAGCACGTTGCAAGACATTCCAGATATGCTCAATAATGTTCATGTCTGGGGAGTTTGGTGGCCAGCGGAAGCTTTTAAACTCATAAGAGTGTTCCTGGTGCTACTCTCCAGCAATTTTGGACGTGTGTGGTGTCGCTTTGTCCTACTGGAATTTCCCAAGTCCGTCGGAATGCACAGTGGACATGAATGGATGTAGGTGATCGGACAGGATACGTGTCACTTGTCAGAGTCGTATCTAGACGTAGCAGGGGTCCCATATCACTCCAACTTCACACGCTCCACAGCATTACAGAGCCTCCACCATAGTCGCCTTCTGACATGTAGGGTCCATGGATTCATGAGGTTGTCTCAATACCCGTGCACGTCCATCCGCTCGACTCAATTCGAAACGAGACTCGTCCGACCAGGCAACACGTTTCCAGTCATCAGCAGTCCAATATCGGTGTTTACGGGCCCAGGTGAGGCGTAAAGCTGTTGTCGTGCTCTCATCAAGAGTACACGATTGTACCTTCGGCTACGAAAACCCATATCGGTGATGTTTCGTTGACTGGTGCGCACGCTCACTTTTGTTGATAGCCCAGCATTGAAATCTGCAGCAATTTGCGGAAGGGTTGCACTTCTGTCACGTTGAACGATTCTCTTCAGACGTTATTGGTCCTGTTCTTGCAGCATCTTTTTCCGGCCGAAGCAATGTCGGAGATTTGATGATTTACCGGATTCCCGATATTCACAGTGCACTCGTGAAATGGTCGTACAGGAAAATCCGCACTTCATCACTACCTCGGAGATGCTGTGTCCCATCGCTCGCGCGCCAACTATAACACCACGTTCAAACTCACTTAAATCTTGATAACCTGCCATTGTAGCAGCAGTAACCGATCTAACAACTGCGCCAGACACTCGTTGTCTTATATAGGCGTTGCCGACCGAAGCGCCGTATTCTGCCCGTTTACATATCTCTGTATTCTAATACGCATCCTATACCAGTTTCTTTGGAATTTCAGTGTAGAAACACGTAAGTTAATGCGGATGAGTTGAAAAAACAAACCCGTAATGTTCGGATACAGATTTAGCAGTGTTTTGCTTGGTAGAGTCACGTCATTTAAACATCTGTGTGTACCGTTGCAAAGCGATATGAAATGGAACGTAAGTTAATACGGTTGAGTTGAAAAAACAAACCCGTAATGTTCGGATACAGATTTGGCAGTGTTTTGCTTGATGTAGTCACGTCATTTAAACATCTGTGTGTACCGTTGCAAAGCAATATGAAATGGAACGAGCATGTGAGGACTGTGATAGGGAAGGTGAATGGTCGACTTCGGCTTATTGGGAGAATTTTAGGAAAGTGTGGTTCATCTGTAAAGGAGATAGCATATAGGACGCTAGTGCGACCTATTCTTGAATACTGCTAGAGTGCTTGGGCCCCGTACCAGGTCTGATTAAAGGAAGACATCGAGGCAGTTCAGAGACGGGCTGCTAGATTTGTTACCGGTAGTTTAGAACAACACGCAAGTGTTATGGAGATGCTCCGGGAACCCAAAATAGAATCCCTGCAGGGAATAAGACGTTATTTTCGAGGAAAACTACTGAGGAAATTTAGATAACCGGCATATGGAGCTGACTGTATTACCATTCTACTGGCGCAACATACATTGTGCGTAAGGACCACGAAGATAAGGTACAAGAAATTAGAGCTCATATGGAGGCATACAGACAGCCGCTTTTCCCTCACCCTATTTGCGAGTGGAAGAGGAAGTGAAATGACTAGTAGTGGTACAGGGTACCTTCCGCCATGTGCTTACTGTGGCTTGCGGAGTATGTATGCAGACGTAGATGCACGTTACTTTGGAATAGCACATAAGAAGCACCTGATTACGATTGGCATACTATTTAAAAGTACCTAAAATAGGATTTCAGTCTGTAAAAATGTTTATTTAAATATTTCTCACGCTACAACCCTAAATAACAGTAAATGTTATGATATTATGTTCATAACATTCTAGAAAACTTGCAGAAATCTGCGCGAAAACAGGTGATAAACGAAACCACAATTGAGATGAACGCAGTTGTACATCCGGGAGGTAAAAGAAGGCGAGTATTTGAATACAGAGGATCAGTTAAAAATTCACGAGAAGAGATTTGTTTTATGAGAATAATACATCATCAACACAAGTCATTAGAGAACATAGAGATGCTACTATGGACGTCCTTTTACTTTCAGACAAGACAAAGATCATTTGTCACTCATGTTGAACACATTTCTATTGGAAATAGTTATTTTGGCTCACTTCTGTACTTGTAATCACTGAAAGATCTTAAAAATACCATTTAGATTGTACTTCAGTTAACCGAGCAAGGTGGAGCATTCGGGAGGACGGCCCGCATCTCGTGGTCGTGCGGTAGCGTTCTCGCTTCCCACGCCCGGGTTCCCGGGTTCGATTCCCGGCGGGGTCAGGGATTTTCTCTGCCTCGTGATGGCTGGGTGTTGTGTGCTGTCCTTAGGTTAGTTAGGTTTAAGTAGTTCTAAGTTCTAGGGGACTTATGACCACAGCAGTTGAGTCCCATAGTGCTCAGAGCCATTTGAACCATTCGGGAGGACGACGGTTCAAACCTGCGAGCAGCCCCTCCCCCCCCCCCCCCCAGATTTAGGTCTCCCGCTATTTCCCTAAATCGCTCCAGGCAAATGTCGGGATAGTTCTATTGAAACGATACGGGCGATTTCCTGAGCCATCCTTGACACAATTCGAGCTTGTGCTCCGTCTGTGATGACCTCGATGTCGACGGGACGTTAAACCCAGTCTTCCTTCCTTCCTTTTGCACTTCAGGAAATCGGAACGATCGTCTTCTCCTCAGTAAGAGCACTTGCGAATCGAAAACCCAAACGTTATACGTCTACCGCATGGTACATAAAACGTGGAAAAGGGAGAACTGCTAACTTTCTCCTTACCGATGATGGCGAGACTGTTCAAGCTGTGAGTGCATCGGGTGGCACTGACGGTCCCTGTTGTGCTTTCGCCGAATCAGTTAGAAGAAATGAATCGGGCTAGTTCCCAAGTAATCGAGTGGTTGGCAAATCCGGACATTAAACTTTATTTTTTCCTTTTTTATGTTAATAATTATCTATAAAATTGTTTGTAATTATTACTATTCATTCACCAACAGCATCATTTGTTAAATAATAATGGATTTTATACCACTGTCATCCTGCAGTGCAGTGGCTGAAACACTTCGTTGACGATCAACAGCCATATCCAATTACATTACTGGCCATTAAAATTGCTACTCCGCGAAGATGACGTGCTACAGACGCGAAATTTAACCGACAGGAAGAAGATGCTGTGATATGCAAATGATTAGCTTTTCAGAGCATTCACACAAGATTGGCGCCGGTGGCGACACCTACAACGTGCAGATATGAGGAAAGTTTCCAACCGATTTCTCATACACAAACAGCAGTTGACCGGCGTTGCCTGGTGAAACATTGTTGTGAAGCCTCGTGTAAGGAGAAGAAATGCGTACCATCACGTTTCCGACTTTGATAAAGGTCGGATTGTAGCCTATCGCGATTGCGGTTTATCGTATCGCGACATTGCTGCTCGCGTTGGTCGAGATCCAATGACTGTTAGCAGAATATGGAATCGGTGGGTTCAGGAGGGTAATACGTAACGTCGTGCTGGATCCCAACCACCTCGTATCACTAGCAGTCGAGATGACAGGCATCTTATCCGCATGGCTATAACGGATCGTGCAGCCACGTCTAGATTCCTGAATCAACAGATGGGGACGTTTGCAAGACAACAACCATCTGCTCGACCAGTTCGACGAAATTTGCAGCAGCATGGACTATCAGCTCGGAGACCATGGCTGCGGTTACCCTTGACGCTGCATCACAGACAGGAGCGCCTGCGATGGTGTACTCAACGACGAACCTGGGTGCTCGAATGGCAAAACATCATTTTTTCGGATGAATCCAGGTTCTGTTTACAGCATCATGGTGGTCGCATCCGTGTTTGGCGACATCGCGGTGAAGGCACATTGGAAGCGTGTATTCGTCATCGCCACACTGGCGTATCACCCGGCGTGGTGGTATGGGGTGCCATTGGTTACACGTCTCGGTCACCTCATGTTCGCACTGACGGCACTTTGAACAGTGGACGTTACATTTCAGATGTGTTACGACCCGTGGCTCTACCCTTCATTCGATCCCTGCGAAACCCTACATTTCAGCAGGATAATGCACGACCGCATGTTGCAGGTCCTGTACGGGCCTTTCTGGATACAGAAAATGTTCGACTGCTGCCATGGCCAGCACGTTCTCCAGATCTCTCAGCAATTGAAAACGTCTGGTCAATGGTGGTCGAGCAACTGGCTCGTCACAATACGCCAGTCACTACTGTTGATGAACTGTGGTATCGTGTTGAAGCTGCATGGGCAGCTGTACCTGTACACGCCATTCAACCTCTGTTTGACTCAATGCCCAGGCGTATCAAGGCCGTTATTACGGCCAGAGGTGGTTGTTCTGGATAATGTAATCACATGTCAGCTCTAGTATAATGTATTTGTCCAATGAATACCCGTTTATCATCTGCATTTCTTCTTGGTGTAGCAATTTTAATAGCCAGTAGTGTAAGAATGGACTCGCAAACCGCAATTATGGTTCCGCCTCAGCTGTAGAATACACTCTAGGACAAAAAACCTGTACACGACGAATTAATTACTCGAATGGAACGGAAATCAGTAAATGCTACGTACATGTACAGAAAAATTAATAATTATAATTTCAGAAAAACAGGCTGATTTAGTCAAGAGAAAGAGCTTCACAATTTGAGCAAGTCTATAGCGTGTTGGTCCACCTCTGACCCTTTTGAAACCAGCTGTTCGGCTTGGCATTGATTGATGGAGTTGGTGGATGTCGTCCTGAGGGATAGAGTGCCAAATTCTCTCCAATTGGCGCGTTAGATCGTCAAAATCCCGAGTTGGTTGGAGGGCCCTGCGCATAATTCTCTGAAAGTTCACAATTGGGGAGAGACCCGGCGATCTTACATGCAAAGAAGAGGGGGGGGAGGGTTTGGCAAACACGAAAACAAGCAGTAAAAGCTCTCGCCGTGTGCGGAAGAGCATTATCTTGTTGAAACGTACGCCCAGCCATGAATGGCAACAAAACGGGTCGTAAAATATCGTCGACGTACCGCTGTGCTGTGAGGATGCCGCGGATGACAACCAAAGGGACTCTGCTATGAACTGACCATCACTCCTGGCTGTCGGCCCATATGGCGGGTGACAGGTTGGTATCCCACCACTGTCCGGGGCGCCTCCAGGCACATCTTCGCTGGTCATCGGAGCTCGTTTCGAAGTGGGACTCATCACTGAAGACAATTCTTCTCCAATCAACGAGATTCCACACGCCGATGAGTAGCGCAGACGTGTCTGGAAACGCCGTGGACAGCAGTGGGGTAGCAACCTGACAGTCGCCCGTCATACGACCCGACAACCAGGAATGATGGTCTGCGGTGCCATTTCATCTCTATTAGTAACATCATAAAGTAAAAAAAAAGTTTGCAAACTGATCAGATTTTTATGTGCGTGGCCATGTTCCACATTACTCCAGGCAACTCTTCTTCAAGAGGCCAGGCCAGTTTGCTGTATTAAGGTATTTACTACGCTAAACTACTTTGGGGCCATTCATTCATTGTTTCGTAATATTTCTGTTTTGAGATGTCAAGTGTATGACTTCTGCAGATGGAAAACAGATAAGATTTGGGGGTGTGACATTGCCCACATGAGGCGCAGACAAACAAACCCAGATAAGTAAGTGCCTTCCATTTGTAGGCCAGGGACGGCTGTGCTGTCAGGAGGTTGTTTGCATCCGGCAAACATTCTGACAGTTTCATGCGCCTCATAACACAAGTGATGATGTCATCCTGAAATGAACAGTCAGTATTTTATGCCAGTCTCTGATGTTGAAGGGAAGCTAAGGCTACGAGAGAGGAAAGGTTTTGAATGCAAAGATAATTATATTTAGAAGCTCGATGCAAAATTAAATGTGTATTAGTGATCTATTTTGGGGGCCAAATGTATTTAGTGAAAAACTGTGATCTTCTAAGCAACTATTATAATCGTAACTAAATTGACTAGCTAGGAAAGTCGGCTCTGAAGCTAGTCGATTTTTAAGTATATTCTGTTATTTATGGATATTTAAATTCACTACATATCCTAAAACAGTTACATCTACTTAACCGATCGAAGCAGTGCAGTGGTTAGTACACTGGACTCTCATTAGAGACAACAACGGTTGAAATCCGCGTCCGTCCATCCAGATTTAGTATTTCCGTGATTGCCTCAAATAACTTCTGTACTTCGTTTCTAATGACCTCATTGTCAACACAAGTCTTTCTTCTGTATCTACACAGTTCAGTCACCTTAATGTGACTACCGCCCTCGTTCGACTTCAGCATGCAATAACCACTCACAGACGCCTGGTAGCAGCACTAACTGTGAAGGGCATATACGGCGTGTTGTAAAACAATGCAGTCGTTGTCATAATGCGGAAACCAAGAGATTTACCTTACGACCAAAAGGGCATGATCATTGGCTTTCGATCCAAGCGTGGAAGCATTTCCGAAACGCCTAAGTCTATAAAGTGTATTCGTACACTAATGCATGAATGGGTGACACAGTCCAAAGAAATTTCAGTGAGTCGCAAGTCCAGCAGAGGAATACTAAATATGACGTCAGCATGGAACAACAAACACCTCATTTGGGTGGTTACTGCTAACTGTAGGCCTACAACTTGACGTCGCGTGTTAGCAGGATGTTGGAGCACAACTAAAGGTGCACCACTCGCCGTCTGATAGCGTTTACTGCATACCGGACTGTGAGAACGTATTTTTTGCCGCGGCATATCACTGACGTTGGGTTACCATGGGCTTGTCTGTGCAGTGATGACCACTTACTAAAATTTAAAAAAAAAGAAATTTTGGCACAAAAATAATGAACTCATACGAGTATGAACTCATATAAGAAATACAATCGATTTGAATGCTGCATCACACAATGCTTTTCCAAGTATCGTACTCTTAGTGTGATATTCTCGAGCATTAAACGCATTTATGAAGCTATATTGTAAGAGTAGTACTGTTATCCACACACTAGAAACAATATTCAAGATTTCTTTTCTGTGTGTCAGATACTGTTTCCTGCTTGGACTGTCGATTTACGAGGCGTATTCGAAAAGTAGCTCCGATTAGGCGCGAAATGGAAACCACTGTGAAAATCTGATGGAACTTTGCACAGATGTGTTGGGCAGTGTCTTTATTATGCCCGTCGATCGCTTCAGGCCACTCTTTTCAGGTCAGAGCGCAAAGCGATCACGTAGAAATGCCTAGAACAAAAGTGTCACCCGCGAAGTAAGTGGGGTCTGATGAGAGATTTCGCCTGAAGCTATGCAGCCCACACAACAGAAGTGTCATGCGTTTCTTTCTTCGAGACAATTTTTAGCCGCAGTATACAGGGGCAATGAAGACGCTCCTGCAGCATTTTCGATGGGAAGTGTTTGATCACCCACAATACAGCCCTTAATTGGCTCCCTCCGTTGCTCATCTCTGCTCACATGAACCTCAGCCTACGAAGACATTTTGGCACAGACAAAGAAAGGCAGACCAGCGTAGAGAATTGGCACAGGCGGCTGCTTTCTATGACGAGGCTACTGGAAAGTTTGTACAACGCAATGACAAATGTCTAAATCGGAGCGGCGACTATTTAGAGAGGTAGCTGGAAGGTGTGGCTAACTGTTGCGAAAAAAAAAATATTTTCACTTTGGTTTTCATTTCGCGACCGTTAGGACCTCACTTTCCGAACAGCCCTCGTAGCTAATAGAGGCTTCGTTTTGAAGCCTTAAAATCTTTATGTTTTCTTTGTCATTTTCCGTTCATTACAACCGCTGTGCTGTTAACTCGCGTCCTAAGGACTTACGGACCGTCGCTTCATATGAATTAAGGAGTGTGGATGTATTGGACGAAGCGCTGAAGCGTGACAAACTGATGGGAGGAAACATTATGACCAATTACTATATAGCAAAAAAATGGTTCAAATGGCTCTGAGCACTATGGGACTTAACTGCTGTGGTCATCAGTCCCCTAGAACTTAGAACTACTTAAACCTAACTAACCTAAGGACATTACACACATCCATGCCCGAGGCAGGATTCGAACCTGGGACCGTAGCGGTCACGCGGTTCCAGACTGTAGCGCCTACAACCGCACGGCCACTCGGGCTGGCTACTCTATAGCGTGTTGGTCCACATTTAGAACTCAGTACACTATAGATTTTGCATGGCATAGATTCGACAAGTCTATGGTAGGTTTCCCGTGGTAAGCAGCACCAGGTGCCTACGCACAGGTCATGCAATTCCCGTAAATTACGGTTTGCTTTGTGGGAGCGGATCTGGCGCTCAAAAGTGTCCATAATATTTTCTATTGGCTTCATATCAGGCGGATTTGGTGGACAAGAGTTCGACGTAAGTTAATTCCCATGCTCCTCAAACCAGTCTATCGCGAATCTGGCAGTTATGCTGCTAGAAGATACTATCGCTGTCAGGGGACTTCAAGCATGAGGGGATGCAGGTAGTCCGCAATGATGTTCAGGTGGCCCACAGCTGTCATGGTGCCGTCGATTACTGCCTCAGGTCCGATGGAAACCCAGGTGAATGTCCCCCATGGCATAACACCGCCCCCACCGACCTGCGTCCGTAGCACGATAAATATTCCGAGCAGCTGTTCGACGACGTATCCGGACACGACCATCGACATAGACCAACAAGAATGTGGTTCATCCGACCAGGCGGTATAGTTGCACTGATCCACGGTCCAGTCTTTATGATCCTGTACCCACTGCAATCGTAATTGGCAATGTCGTTGAATCAAAGCTGGAACACATAGACGTCGTCTACTGCGGAGACTTATGTTCAACAATGTGTGTTCAACTGTGTGCTCCGAAACACTTGTGCTTGCGCCAGTATTATACTCTATGGTTTAATCTGCTACCAATCACTGCCCATTCCCGTTTACAGAGCGCGAAAGCTGCCGACCTCGACTTCCTGCGATGAGGCGCGGGCGTCCAACGTCTAGTCGCCTACTCGTGGTGTCACCGATCTTCAATCACTTTTCGTAGATGTTCACGACATTAGCATGGAAACAGCTGACCAGCTCTACCATTTCCGAGATCCTTTTTCCCAGGTGCCAGGCTATAACAATTTGTCTTTTGTCAGAATTGCCTGTTTCAATAGATTTCGCTATTTGTTGCACTATCTTCGCTAGAATGAATTCCCTTTCGCCTCAGTTCGCTTATACAGGGTGTTTGTTATTATAGATTCAAACTGAAGGAGCGAGTAGAGGACAATGAAGCAAGCACATAATCTCAGTGTACATACGTCCGGAAACCAATGGTTTCCCCGATACGACGTGTGTTCTAGTGCAGTCACGCTGTTAATGTCAAAGGCTGTGTTTGTTTCCAAACACAGTAACTGAATCCTAAATTGTAAATTTCAAGGTTATAAACTGTACTCGTTTGATATTATCAACATTCTGAGTACTTAAGTACTGGTATGTAGCGTTTCGACAGCAAGTGTATCGGTCGTGGCTCGCCAGTACCAGTTCCATCGCCTTCAATCCGTTGGACTTTTCTGTGTGGGGATATTTGAAAGCTTTAGTGTATACCAGTGCTGTTGTAAGTGTTGATAAACTCCGGGAACGGGTTGTGGATGGTTTTTAAAGCATTCGTAACACACCTGAGATATCTGAACGTGTTTGACCATCAATGCACGTGCTGATGCCGGTCTTCACATGAACGGTCGCCATGTGACTTACTTCTTATAATGTGTTTGGCCTGAAATGTATATCTGCAGTCTGGATCCTTGGGGACTCGGTTATAAAATGTCTATGTACTCAGTCGTAATACACAGGTGTACAAAACTTAAGGGCGAAAGTTACTTTCACATGATGAGTCACTGACAAGAAGCAAAGCTCGATGATATTTGGACCGATACGTAAAAAGAGCTGTTACAATATACACACATCAAAAAAAGTTTTGCACCACCCCGGTATTGTATCACAGACACAGTCCCTTTGACTGTTCAGAGAAGTCACTAAACCCACCCAAAGATGTAAACAACCATGCATGAGCAGCGCCTATTAGACGGAGGGGGTCCGACAGCCGTTCAGTTCGTCATTCCACCAGGAAGGAATTACACGGCTCGTGTTGTCTGTAGTTTAACCATGACTAGACGGTCAATACCGCGGTTCGACTGCGTCCGCATTGTTACTTTGTGCCAGGAAGGGCTCTCAACGAGGGAATTGTCCAGGCGTCTCGGAGCGAACCAAAGCGAAGTTGTTCGGACGAGGAGATACAGAGAGACGGGAACTGTCGATGACATGCCTCGCTCAGGCCGCCCAAGGGCTACTACTGCAGTGGATGACCGGTACCTACGGATTATGGCTCGGAGGAACCCTGACAGCAACGCCACCGTGTTGAATAATGCTTTTCGTGCAGCCACAGGACGTCATGTTACGACTGAAATTGTGCGCAATAGGCTGTATGATGCGCAACTTCAATAATGACGTCCATGGCGGGGTCCATTTTTGCAACCACGATACCATGCAGTGCGGTACAGATGGGCCCAACAACATGCCAAATGGACCGCTCAGGATTGGCATCATGTTCCCTTCACAGATGAGTGTCGCATATGCCTTCAACCAGACGATCGTCGGAGACGTGTTTGGAAGCAACCCGGTCAGGCTGAACGCCTTTGACACACTGTCCAGCGAGTGCAACAATGTGGAGCTTCCCTGCTCTTTTGGGATGGCATTATGTGGGGCCGACGTACGCCGCTGGTGGTAATAGAAGGCGCCGTAACGAGTGTACGATAGCCGCGCGGAGTGGCAGCGCGGTTTGAGGCGTCCTGTCACGGACTGCGTGGCCCCTCCCGCCGGAGGTTCGAGTTCTCCCTCGGGCATGGGTGTATGTGTCGTTCTTAGCATAAGTTAATTTAAGTAGTGTGGAAGTCTAGGAACCGGTGACCTAAGCAGTTTGGTCTCTTAGAAATTCACGCACATTTGAACATTTTTTAGACTGTACGATACGTGAATGCCATGCTCCGGCCGATAGTGCAACCATATCGGCAGCATATTGGCGAGGCATTCGTCTTTATGGACGACAATTCGCGCCCCCATCGTGCACATCTTGTGAATTACTTCCTTCAGGGTAACGACACCAAATGGTTCAAATGGCTCTGAGCACTATGGGACTTAACATCTGAGGTCATCAGTCCCCTAGAACTTAGAACTACTTAAACCTAACTAACCTAAGGACATCACATACATCCATGCCCGAGGCAGGATTGGAACCTGCGACCGTAGCAGTCGCGCAGTTCCAGACTGAAGCGCCTAGAACCGCTCGGCCTCCGCGGCCGGCGATAACGACATCGCTCGACTAGAGTGGCCAGCATGTTCTCCACACATGAACCCTATCGAACATGCCTGGGAAAGATTGAAAAGGTCTGTTTATGGACGACGTGACCCACCAAACACTCTGAGGGATCTACGCCGAATCGCCGTTGAGGAGTGGGACATCTGGACCAATAGTGCCTTGATAAACTTATGGACAGTATGCCACGACGAATACAGTCATGCATCAATGCAAGAGGACGTGCTACCGGGTATTAGAGGTACTTGTACGTACAACAATCTGGACAACCACCTCTGAAGGTCTCGCTGTACGTTGGTACAACATGCAATGTGTGATTTCATGAGCAATAAAAGCGTCGGAAATGATGTTTATTTTGATCTCTATTGCAATTTTCTGTACAGGTTCCGGAACTCTCGGATCCGAGTTCATGCAAAACTTTTTTGGTGTGTGTAGTATGGGAGGCAACTGAAAGAATACGCAATGAGAATAACAGAAATGACACTTTTATTGAAAGACAATAATTACACTGAAGTCACCGCGGTTTGTGATTGTCAAAATTGTTGTGTTGGCAGAAGAGCCAACGCCGTGTTACGAATGCAGGCCGAAATGCACGCGTTTTAGCTCACGCAGGCTGGCGTGAGGAGGGAAGAACTATACTGACGTGAGGTCTGGAACATGGCAAGGAATTAGAATACAGAAAGCGGACGTAATTAGTTTGATACTTAACTTTAATCCATTAATGATGAACGTCGCTCTTGACGGTACATGATTCACAATATTATCTGTTCAGAAGACATATTGTAACTGAATATGGCGCCTTGCTGGGTCGTAGCAAATGACGTAGCTGAAGGCTATGCTAAACTGTCGTCTCGGCAAATGAGAGCGTATGTAGACAGTGATCCATCGCTGGCAAAGTCGGCTATACAACTGGGGCGAGTGCTAGGGAGTCTCTCTAGACTAGACCTGCCGTGTGGCGGCGCTCGGTCTGCAATCACTGATAGTGGCGACACGCGGGTCCAACGTATACTAACGGACCGCGGCCGATTTAAAGGCTACCACCTAGCAAGTGTTGTGTCTGGCGGTGGCACCACAAAAATGTTCAAATGTGTGTGAATTCCTAAGGGACCAAACTGCTGAGGTCATCGGTCCCTAGACTTACTCACTACTTAAACTAACTTATCCTAAGAACAAGTAACCGATGCCCGAGGGAGGACTCGAACCTCCGATGGGGGGTTGTGATGGTCCCGTGGGCATTAAAAAAAAAAAAAGGCGGGGTATGCATCTTATTAGGGTGTGTGATCGTCACGGATGGCATCGTATGCTTTCCAACGTGCTGCCATGCTGGCCGTAGGGTTGGTATGGAGTTCTTGTAGTAGGGAGTTCCTCTCCTCTACGAGTGCGGTTGACAACTTCTGGATGGTCCTCGGTAAATGTGGACGTCCTGCAACACGTGTCCTCAACGCATTCCATAAGTGCTTAATGGGACTTAAGTAGGAGGAACGGGTAGATCCGTCCATTGGCCGAATAACCTCGGCTGTTCGACGCGGTCGCGCATTGTCGCCCCTAAAACTGAGCTCAGTGTCTGAGGGTAGAGGTGAACTACTCGTTCCTGAAGGTCAAAAACTGACTTTTGTTTCGAATCCGACACCACCGGCAGGTAGACCGTTGTGCTGGTGACATATCGCTCCAATACTATAATCCAGTTACGCATTAGACAAAAGATGATGCCGTAGTCGATCAGCAGGTGAATGTCTTACAGAATGATCGCTACGTTAATTCTGTTTTAGTAATCTGTGGTCCTTCCGTTTTATGTTACAATAACATTACAGAACTGGACTTACAAGTTTTCTTAACTCCATTTACTATTAAGCCCAACTGTACTGCTGATCTACTTCACCATACTCATAAATTTGATAAAGGATCCAAATCCTAGTCCTGGCTTTTCCTTGTTTAACGGAAGCAGATTATCTGTTTACAAAATGATATTCTCCGAACAAAAGAAGGCAGAAAATTTTACTGTCGGATGATAACGGTCAAAATTTATCCTGTTCATTTTGCGTTACACGTAACTTAGGTGAGACACTCATCTTAAGGGCGAACTAGAGGAGAAAAGCAGTCACATTTTTGTTAGTAGAGGAAATGAATTTACTTATCATATCGTTCACGTGAGTAAATCGAACAAGGAAGGCAATAGTGGACAATAAGTTATGAAATCTCTTAAATAGTGCAGCCTGATATGGATTTCCCAAATTTAAACACTGTTCTAAGATAGGTAGTAAAAATGTTTTCAAAACATATTTTTCCGCAGAAGAACAAGAATTTTTAAATACTTTATCATGCAAACTAACTCACAACTAAATTTACGTGATCTACATCTACATCATACTCCGCAAGCCACCTAATGGTGTGTGGCGGATGATACTTTCGGTACCACTATCTAATCCCTCCAACCCTGTTCCACTCGCGAATAGTGCGTGGGAAGAATGATTGTCGATGCACAACCCCTCCCCTGTAACGTCTGCCAGTGGAGTTTATTTCGCATCTCCGTAACGCTCTCTCGCCAGCAAAACGATCCCGTGACGAAACGCGCCGCTCTTCGTTGGATCTTCTCTGTATCCTCTATCAGTCCTACCTGAAAGGGTCCCAGATAGATGAACAGTACTCAAGAATCGGGTGAACAAGTGCCTTATAAGCCACTTATTTCGTGTATGAATCACATTTTCTTAAAATTCTTACGATGAAACTGAGTCTGGTGTCTACTTTTCCCACTATCTCTTTTATGTGGTCATTCTACTTAAGATCGCTCTGGATAGTTACGCCTAGGTATTTTAGGGTGGACGCTGTCTCCAACTGTTTTTCATCAGTAATGTAGCTGTACAGTAGTGGATTTCTGTTCCTATGTGTGCGCAATATGCTATATTTATTTACGTTCAGGTCAACTGCCAGAGCCTGCACCATTCATCAATTCTCTGCAGGTCGTTCTGCAAATCCTTACTACCTTCTGGCGTTGCTACTTTGGTATAGACAACTGCATCAGCTGCGAATAGCCTTAATGAGAATCCGACGCTTTCTACTAGATCATTTATACAAATTGTAAACATCAACGGTCCTATCACACTTCCCTTTTGGACTCCGCATATTACCTTTTCATCTGTCGAATTTGTTCCGTTAAGAGAGACGCGTTGACTTCTGTCTGCAAGAAAGTCTTGAATCCAGTCGCAAGTCTGCTCCGTAATCTCGTATTTTTTTCATTTAATGGCGATGCGGGACGGTGTCAAATGGCTTACTGAAAACAACGAACACTGCATCAACCTGAGCGTCGTTTTCCCCTGCGCTGTGGATCTCATGGAGGAACAGAGCGAACTGAATTTCACAAGATCTCTGTTTGCGAAATCCATGTTGATTTTTATAGAGGAGATGTTCATTTTCCAAAAACGTCATAATTCTTGAGCATAAAACATGTTCCATAGTTCTACAACAGACTGACGTCAACGATATATGTCTATAATTGTGTGGATCTGTCTTACGGCCTTTCTTAAAACGGGAATGACCTGCGCTTTTTTCCAGTCGTTATGTGCCTTTCGTTGCTCAAGCGATCTACGATAAATTACTGCTAGAAGGGGAGCAAGTTCTTTCGCATAATCTGTATAGAATCTTATAGGTATCTCACCTGGTCCTGACAACTTTCCACTACTCAGTGATTGTAGCTGCTTTTCAAAGTTAGTTCGCCTCCACGTGGTGCACCCTGGGTAACGCTAAATGAACTATCACAACTGGTGGCAGACCGAACGAAGAATTCCTGCCCCACATCACAGTGAAACAGAACGACAGACAAAGCGCTATGCAAGATACATACAACGGTCCCTTTAGGGACCAACTGACTAAGGATCTCGGAGCATGCATCCGAATCTGCCATTTCAACATTGAGGGCATAAGCAGAGCAAAATGTCAAGTATTGCAGAGAATTTTACACCATAACGACATTGACCTGGTAGCCATGCAGGAAACTCATGCTGAAAATAGAGCCCAATTTGAAGCTAGAGGAAGGATACTGGGATATGATCTACTTGAAGCCACGTATGACAGAAACTATGGCGTTGCGACATATGTGCGTGGGGACATAGAGGACGCCTTTCTAGTTGAAGCCTCCATTGAAAATGATATCCATGAAGTTGTCATCAAAATAGGAAAAGTTACAGTAACTAACATCTATAAACCTCCTGCTACTACATGGCCGGCTGAAGTGATAAAGATCCACCCTCACCCAAGCGTATACGTTGGAGGCCATAATAGTCACCACGAAATGTGGAAATACAATACGAATGATAGCAATGGAGACATGCTGGTCGATTGGTCCGAGGAACAAAATACATATCTGGTCTTTGATGCCAAGAACCGAGGGACATTCAGATCAGCCGCTTGGAACTGCGACTATAACCCGGAGCTGTGCTTAGTTTCGAGGGATACAAACGATAAACCACTGACAGCCTCTAGAAGGGTCCTGAAGGACTTTCCTCATAGCCAGCACCGCCCTGTGCTTATTAATATCGGTATATCCATCCCGATAATAAGGTCTTACCCTCGACCAAGGTGGAATTTTACAAAAGCTGACTGGACAAAATTCTCTGAACAACTTGATTATACCTTGAGTTGGATCCCTCCTACCAGCAAGAGCTATGAGAGGTTTGTGGGAGCGGTCATTAGCTCTGCGAAAACAGCGATCCCAAGAGGGTATCGCAAAAAATACATTCCCGGTTGGACTGGGATATGCGATGACCTGTACGCGGAGTTCCTCATGAATGGGGACCGGGAAATAGTGGATGAACTATTACATAACATCGACTTTATTAGACGGCAAAAATGGGAGAATGCTGTTGAAAATCTAGACTTTTCAAAGTCAAGCCGACAAGCCTGGTCCCTACTGCGTAAACTTGGAGGCGAAAATCCACCAAAACATAGAAAGGACGAAATATCTCCCAACAAGGTTGCATCCCGCACAGTTTCTGCGTCTAGAGCCCCACGAGATAGAAAGCACACAACGAAAGTGAAGAAGGACTTAAAAACATTAAAAAGGACCCGTGCAATGGACTCAAAAAAATCATCAGATATTCGTATCGAGGAGGTTACCAATGCCCTGAAGAAGGTTAAACCAGGCAAAGCTCCGGGTTTCGATGGTATCCACCCTGAGTTCCCCATACATGTCGGAGCCTACACAAAACAATGGCTGGCTAAGTTCTTTACGGACATTCTCCAAGTGGGTAACATTCCTCCCTCACTTAAACGAGCAAAGATCATCGCAGTCCTGAAACCTGGTAAACCAGGCGATAGACCAGAGAATTGCCGCTCCATTTCCCTTCTCAGTATGGCCTATGAATTACTAGAAAGACTGCTCCTCAACAGAATAGGCCAAACTATACTCAAAAAAATCCCTATCGAACAAGCAGGATTCCGTCCCTATCGCTGCTGTACAGATCAAGTCCTATCACTGACAACATATACAAGGTGTTACAAAAAGGTACGGCCAACCTTTCAGGAAACATTCCTCACCCACAAAGAAAGAAAATATGCTATGTGGACGTGTGTCCGGAAACGCTTAATTTCCATGTTAGAGCTCATTTTAGTTTCGTCAGTATGTACTGTATTTCCTCGATTCACCGTCAGTTGGCCCAATTGAAGGTTTGGCCGTACCTTTTTGTAACACCCTGTATAGAGGCGGGTTTGCAGAAGAAACATAAAGTAGCTCCAGCATTCATAGACCTAACAGCAGCCTATGATACAGTTTGGAAACAGGGACTCATCTACAAATTAATCTGTGTCGTCCCCTGCAAGAAGATAACCAACCTCATTGACGATATGTTGTCAAATACAACTTTCCAAGTAATAATGGGGAATGAGAGAAGTAAACAGATGAAACTCAGTAATGGACTCCCACAAGGCTCTGTCCTTGCGCCCCTTCTTTTCAGCCTTTACATCGCTGACATGCCTGCAACCAGATCGCGCAAATTTGGTTATGCTGAAGACTGGGCTCTGGCAACAGCCCACAGAAATATAGAAACTGCCGAAGATATCCTTACCAGTGACCTAGGGATTCTCAGAGAGTACTTTAGAAAATGGAGGCCACAACCTAGTGCTACAAAGACGGAAGTATCTGCCTTCCATTTGAACAACAAAATGGCCAACAGAGAACTGCATGTATATCTAGACGGGAAAATACTAAATCACAACAAACACCCAAAGTACATTGGGGTTTCCCTAGATAGGACACTAACATTCAAAGAGCACCTGACGAAAACTGCAGCGAAACTTAAAACACGCAACAACATATTGCAGAAGCTCTGTAGCACCACTTGGGGCTCCACAGCATCTACCTTAAGAACATCCGCACTTGGCTTGGTGCATCCAGTGGCAGAATACTGTGCCCCAGTGTGGCTCAACAGCAAACACACACACATGGTAGACAGCCAACTTAATGCAACAATGCGTATTATATCAGGCACAATCAGGCCAACTCCTACAGTGTGGCTGCCCGTTCTCAGCAACATAACCCCTCCTAACCTGCGCCGAGAACGCGCTCTGGTTAGAGAATTTAAAAAAATCATGACCAACCCTCAATTAAAAATCCATGAAGATACTCACGACATCCGAGGAAACAGACTCCGGTCTAGGCATCCACCACTAAAGACCGCACAGGCGCTGCACCAAACCAACTTTAAAATAAATGACCGATGGAAAGAGGAATGGGAGAGAAGAACAGTAGTAAACTGCCACAGTATGCCATGCACCTTTAGTAAACCAAAAGGCTTTGATTGCCCTCGCAAAGTTTGGTCAACTCTTAATCGCATCAGAACCAACTGTGGGAGATGCGCCGACTCCTTACACAGATGGGGTAAACTTTCTTCGGCCGCTTGCGACTGCGGCGCTGAGAGACAGACGGTCAAACACACCGTGCAGGAATGCCCACTAAGGGCATATGAAGGTGACTCACAGGATTTCCTAATGGCGACCCAAGAGGCAATCGACTATATATTATCTAAGCTGGACGTTTGTTTGTGATTGCTCTTCTGTGAGTGTAAATTTACAATTGGTGGTGTCCTTATATACAAACTGTTATTTATTGTTCTGTTTATACATATGTCATTTTTTTTAAATCGTGTTGTTTCTGTAATTTTTACTGTGATGTTATGAGCCATCCGCTAAATAGTAAATTATGCCATCGGTTATCTCAATATCTGCCATTACGACGTTTGTACGACGATTGAAAGGAGGTACAGTGTTACGATCTTCCGCGGTGAAACAACTTCGCAAGACCGAATTTAGTATTTCGGCCTTCTCTCTGTTGTCTTCCGTTTCGGTGCCGATGTGGTCGCTGAGAGAATCAAATCAAATGGTTCAAATGGCTCTGAGCACTATGGGACTTAACATCTGAGGTCATCAGTCCCATAGAACTTAGAACTACTTAAACCTAACTAACCTAAGGACATCACACACATCCATTCCCGAGGCAGGATTCGAACCTGCGACCGTAGCGGTTGCGCGGTTCAAGACTGAAGCGCCTAGAACCGCTCGGCCACTCCGGCCACCCGCTGAGAGAATGAATAGATGATTTCGACCCACTTACTGATTTTACATACGACCAAAATCTCTTAGGGTTTTTACTCAGGTCAGTTGACGGCGACTTACTCTCAAAATCATTGAACGCTTCTCTCATTGCTTTCCTTGCGCTCATTTTCGCTTCGTTCAGCTTTTGTTCGTCAGCTAGGTTTTTACTTCTCTTGAATCTGCGATGAAGTGCTCTTTGTTTACGTAGCACTTTTCTAACACAGTTATTAAACCATGGTGGATCTTTCCCATCCATTAAAACCTTACTCGGAACGTACTTGTCTAGGGCATATTGAACGATGCCTTTGATTTTTTCCATTTGTTCTCCACATCTTCGTTCTCATCACCGAATATTTGATGTTGACTGCTGATATATTCTGAAATTGTATCCTGTCACCCTTGCTGAGCAAATATATCTTCTTGCCTTTCTTAACATTCCTTGTAGGACCCGTCGTCAAAGATGCTGTCACAGCCTTATGATCACTGATACTTTCCTCTACGCTTACTAATTCGGTAAGTTCAAGTCTGTTCGTTGCCAGGAGGTCTAAACCGTTACCCTCACAAGTTGGTTCTCTGTCTGCTCAAGGTAATTTTCTGACAAGACATCCAGAAAAATGGCACACAAATCCCTGTCTCTGGCACCAGTTTTGATGGCATAACTCTCCCAATGTATACCTGGCAAGTTGAAGTCACCCCCTATTACAACGGCATGATCAGGAAAATTACTAATGATATTCTGCAAGTTCTGTCTGAATCGCTCTACAACTACAAATCCTGACCCAGGTGATCTATAAAAGCATCCGATCATCATTTTTGACCGTTTTTTGAAACTCAATTTCACCCAGATTAATTCACATTCAGAATCCGTGATGACCTCGCTAGATTTCATCGAATTTTTTACTGCAATAAACACGCCGCCACCATTAACGACTAACCTATCTTTACGATAAACATTCCAATCTAACTTAGGATTTCGTTGTCATTGACGTCGGGTTTCAACCAGCTTTCTGTTCCCAATATTATCTGTGCCTAATAACCTTCAGTAAGCGATACTAATTCTGGGACCTTTCCTTGGATGCTCCTGCAGTTTACTAAATTCACATTAATCTTTTCTATCTCTGATCTGCGAGAAACAAGATTCTCTGAGGTCACTGTGCCTGATTTAACAGGCAAATCGTGTTTGATCCCAAGGGAGGGGTCCTCTAACATAAAAAAAGCCCCACGTGTACGCCACACGTACTCCGCTACCCTAGTAGCCGCTTCCTGCGTGTGGGACACGCCTGACCTATTAAGGGGAACCCTGCAATTCTGCGCCCGATAGCGGAGGTCGAGAAATTCGCATCCGACACCGTTGCATAGTCATCTGAGCCTCTATACCTTCCACTCTGCTCCAAACCAGAAGACCGCCATCGACCCTGGGTACAATTCTACAAATAGACAGTTTAGCCTGCACCCGGCGTGCGTTGCTAGTTGCCTTCACCAAATCAGCCAGCTGCCGAAAGGAGCCGAGGATGGCCTTAGAACCCAAGTGGCAGGCGTCATTCGTGCCGACATGTGCCACTACATGCAGCCGATTGCACGCAGTGCGCTCGATAGCCGCCGGCTGGGCCTCTTCACGGATGAGACCTCCCGGCAAACATACCGAAAGCACAATGGAATTCTTTCCCGCCTTGCCTGCTGTCTCCCTGAGGGTCTCCATCACGCGCCTAATATTGGAGCTCCCAATGACAAGCATACCCACCCACCCTCTGGACTGGGCAGGAAAATCAACCGCTGGCCCAACAGGAGAGGCACCCGCGTTGGCTCAGAGTTATCATCAACACTGGGTATCACCTCGTACCTGTTGCTAAGACGTAGGGAGCCAGCCGCACGACCTGCTCCCTCTTTCACCTTCAGCCCAGTGACACGCTAACCCACACTGCCTACCATCCACTCTGGAGTGAGGACGGGCCCGTCAGATGTCGCGTATCAGAAGCCGCAGTGACGTCCGGGTCACCAGGAGATTCCACACCAAAGGTTTCGCAGGTCTCGTCTCTGGCGCCTGGATGTCACCGCAACTTTCAGCATTAGCTAGAAGCTTGTCGACGGTAGCCAACGCAGCTTCCAGCTATTTACGGACAGCAGCCAAATTTCCTTGTGTCCGCTCACAACAAACACAGTCCCTAGCCTTATCTTACTGTGCATAAAATAGATTTGAGGTCTCAGATGGCGCTACTGAGTTTGAACTGTATAGAAAAATACCAAAGGAGAACAAAGTAACACTAAAAATTGCTGTGCAGATTTTTCACTGTACTCTGAGACCGCAAGCTATTAAACAGAAATAAATTTCTCTACTGAAGTAACCCTGTTTACCGAAAAATTACTGCACGAGATAAATATTCAAACTAGAATGCATTGATCTATACTGTATGCTGTTTACTAGCACAAAATTAAAACTTAGTGGTGTGACGGAGTTTCTGGCGACTGCCGGCCGGTGTGGCCGTGCGGTTAAAGGCGCTTCAGTCTGGAACCGCGTGACCGCTACGGTCGCAGGTTCGAATCCTGCCTCGGGCATGGATGTGTGTGATGTCCTTAGGTTAGTTAGGTTTAATTAGTTCTAAGTTCTAGGCGACTGATGACCTCAGAAGTTAAGTCGCATAGTGCTCAGAGCCATTTTTTTCTGGCGACTGGAAAATTTACACTAGGAAGCCGCCCTACACAAAGATACTCACAAGACTTACGCAACAACAAGAACTATGATTAATTTCCTAACCACTAGTCTACACAGTAAAATAGTTCACTTCTTTGCAGAAGCACGTGAAAAACAAGACTAAATTAATTTACTGTTTATCAGACAACTGCTGCTGGTGGCGGCGCTGCTGCGCGTCCTCTCGGCTCGGCGGTTGCTACTACATTTCGCCTCTCCATGTACAGTTACTCTGAGATATTTTATTTTTCTTCAATTTTCATTAAATCTGTGTGTCAAAACTACGTCACGGAATGTAAGTCGGCTGACTCTAGTTGCTGCTCATTAATACCTTATTAGAATACTTATTTATTTATTACAGTCCACTTTCTTGATGATAACAATGAACCGTTACATGTATAATTACATTTATGTGAATTTTTATGGTAATCTATTCCTTTTACTTATTTCTATCTATTCTGAATATTGAACTAAGCTCACAGTGCCTATCATACCATTCTT
Source organism: Schistocerca serialis cubense (assembly GCF_023864345.2). Classification (NCBI taxonomy): domain Eukaryota; kingdom Metazoa; phylum Arthropoda; class Insecta; order Orthoptera; family Acrididae; genus Schistocerca; species Schistocerca serialis. The sequence goes on from NC_064640.1 coordinate 312,931,599, forward strand.
CTTATCTTTATTTGTTTCTACTGCTTGCTTACTGTTAAATAAAAAGAGCTATAGCTTCCCAATGTTTCAAACTATTTGACTAATTTTACAGTTATCTTTATCACCTACTGTTACAACAGAATATACAACCAATACAATAACAAACAATACAACCATTACAGCTATAAGATGTTCATATTATTATTATCACCACCTCGATTCTTTTGCAGTACCTATTACTGAAACATACGTCATTCCTACTAATACTGATACTAAACTTCTACTATCATTACTTACGATAACGTTAGGATTATTTACTCCAAGAGAACATTGAGGTAGTATACTGTTTTGTGTACCGTTACTGTTTCTCTTCGCTGTAGTTTGAGATGGAGACACGTACACACACACACACACACACACACACACACACACACTCTCTCTCTCTCTCTCTCTCTCTCTCTCTCTCTCTCTCTCTCTCACACACACACACACACAAACACACACACACACGTTACTGTTATCGTAATGTACATAGCTTCTTCCTAAGTACCGTACGAAATCGGCTACACTGCCGGGTCTAGCAATATCTTACAGCCTCCAGACAGCGTGGCGACAAATCAGAGCAAATCACTTATCTTTAACTGATTCTTGTCGTTCTCCTTAGGTACGCTCGTGGCCACCTCTCATCACTCTACCGTTACCGAGCTATGCCTTTCTGGAGCTATCGGATTTGGTTCTCGTTCCCTAGGGTGGTCTACAGGCCTTACTTGCCTTTACTGTGGTTTCTGGTAACAATAGTTGGGTCTTACTTTTTCGGAGACAGTAACAGATAGAAGATTTACGGTATCAAAGCTCTCTTTTACTCTAACTGTGTTGTAAACAATGTTACCTCTTAAAACATGCTTTGGAGTTCATGCTGTATCTCCAGTTAGAGGACACTTCCGTGGGACATAATGCCAGTTTCACTACAGTCACAGCTTATCGTTGTCCTCTTACAAGTCCTGTACATATACAGAATGTTACGAGTATAAGTACATACATTTCTCTTGATGACTCAGGACAGTGTACTGAAGAACGTTACATCGGTATTTACTTCATTTGCACATTATTAGTTACAGCTGTAAAGTGTAGTATGTTTTAAGTTCGGTTAGTACCTCCAAGTACACGTGGCATGAGGAAAGCATTAATTTTTATTTTCCAACTGGCAGAAGATCAGGCACTGAAGTGTGGACACATGGACGCAAAACGGATAATCTGTACTGACAGATGTAGTCCATTTCTTGGCACAGTTACAACCGCGCAGAAAACATCAGGTAGTAAATTATGTGATGTGTTACAAACGAAAAGCTTCAAATAATTCATTTTCACCCAAGTAGAGGACTCGTCCACTGTCTTTCTGGGCACTGGCTGTATATTATATACAGAGTGTTAAAGGTACTGGTATGGCATTGTGTTCGTTAATACCTTAATCTGTACCCATCTCTGCGTCTGATAGTCTTTCCACAAACATATCACATAATTTACTACCTAATGTTTTCTGCTCTGTCGTAACTCCACCACGAAGTCTGTCAGTATAGACCATCCATTTTGCATCCATGGGCCCATACTTTAAATAACTGACCTGCTGCCCTGGAGAAAAGTAAACATTAATGCCTTGTTTGTGCTATGCATACTTGGAGGTAATAACCTAACTGAAAAGATACTAATCGTAATAGCTACAATTATTCTTGTGCAAATGAAGTAAATACTGATGTAATGTTGTTCATGTTGCTCAACACGCTGTCCTTAGTCATAGATAGAAATATCTGCACCTATACTACTAACGCACTTCATGTGCAGTGCGTATTATCGCAAAGAAATGTGTCATCTTCAGAAAGTCTGAGATAGCATGAAACATTAACGACTAATTCACATATAGACATGTCTGTTTTTCTAAAATGCACTGTAAGACGTGTCGAAGTGCATTTACCATTAGAATTGTATACGTATTTACTACCATATCTCTAAACTTTTTAAGACGGCTGACAGGATGGACCTTTCGAAACGGCAGCATCCGAGCACGTGATTTGTATCCGAATACCTCCAGTTCTCTATCATGCGCTAAGTCACCTGTGGTATTACCTCTGAAACTGAAGATGACTCTCCTGGCTGTGTTCTCTCCTATTCAAGAAATATTCTACCCAATAGCACGTTCGGTTATATATCCAAAATTAGTGTACAGTCATCAGATATTGATTTAGAAACACATATTCAGCAACTTGTCCACCACCGTAGCTGAGTGATCAGCGTGGCTGACTGCAATTTGAGGGATCCGGGTTTGATTTCAGCTACTGCCAGGGATTTTTCCTTGATGGGAGGACCGGAACGTGATACTCCCAGCCTTGTGATGCCACCTGAGGAGCTACTTGACCGAGTAGTAGCGGAGGAGCGGCACCACGCCTGCTATCTCGACAACGGCCAGTAGTGTGGTGTGCTATCTCCCGCTCCTCAATTTAGAACTCTTACCATGTAGGATTAATAAAGGAGACAGAAAAGGGGAGAAGTTTGAAAGAGATCAAGACGTACGAATGCAGGCTTACCGCCAGTTGTTTTGCCATACTCCATTCACCAGCGGAGCAGTAAAGCAGGGAAATTATAGTCTGATGCAGACTGTGTTTCTTTCCAACTAGGGTGCAGGGGAACAGTAGCAGACCCATAAACAATATTTTTATTCATTCTTCATTACTAGATGGGAATTCTGTTAGTAAAAGGGTGAATGACCTTTCAGACCATGATGCGCAAACTTTGACACTAATAGGCTTTTTTACTCAAACAAATGTCACAAATAATTACAAACTATGTAGGAAAGTTAATCCAACAGCACTAGAGAGTTTTTTAAACCTTGTCAAGGAACAAGATTGATAGGATTGTTTACAGTGCCGATAACATACATGATAAATATAATGCTTTCCTTAACATATTTCTCATGCTCTTTGAAAGCTGCTTTCCCTTAGAACGCTCTAAACCGGGTAATAGCGGTAATAGGCAGCCCGGATGGGTGACTAGTGGGATAGGGAAATCATGTAGTACAAAGTGGGAATTATGTCAAAATGTTAGAAGTAGTCACAATCAAGCTACAGTAGCCCATTACGAACAGTATTGTAAGGTGCTTAAAAATGTTATTAGGAAGGCAAAGAGTATGTGCTATGCAAATAGACTAATTAATTCACAAAATAAAATTAAAACCACTGGTGAGTTGCGAAGGAAGTGTCTGATCAGCAGCACAAGGTCGACGGTATAAAGTCAGTTCGTAGTAAAAATATTTCTGTTACTGATAAATCAGATATATGTACAGCATTAAACAATCATTTTCTGAGCATTGCTGGTGAATTAAATAAAAATTTAGTTTCTACAGGGAATCATATAACTTTCTTGGCAAATGCCTTTCCGAGACTGATGTCTGATATACTCCTCTGTGATTAAGACAAGGGGGAAATTGAGTCAATAATGAAATCACTGAAGACTAAGGACTCTCATGGATATGATGGAGTGCCTAGCAGAATATTAAAGTACTGTGCCGCACATGCTAGCCCTGTGTTTAGTCATAACTGTAATTTTTCCTTTAGGAATGGTCAGTTTCCTGAACGATTGAAGTACTCATCAGTAAAGCCGCTTTATAAAAAGGGAGAAATAGATAATGTAGACAATTTTAGACCCATTTCTATGCCATCAGGGGCTAATAATGCCAGGCCTATGTAAATTTGACTCGCTTTTGTGATCACTGAACTAACATCGTTTATCTTCTTAACCCGTGAGTTTCATTTCGGCGCCTCCACCCCTTCTGGGTGCTCCTTTTCTTTGTCAGGCAGTGTATATTTTACACTACTGGCCATTAAAATTGCTACACCAAGAAGAAATGCAGAAGATAAACGGGTATTCATTGGACAAATACGAGGGCTGTCCAGAAAGTAAGTTAGGACCGGTCGCGAAATGGAAACGACTATGAAAATCCGATAAAGCTTTGCAAAGATGTGTTGGGCAGTGTCTCTAGTATAACTCTAGGTAGAATTATGTCGCTCTTTTCATTCCTGAGCTCTTAGTGAGCGCGTAAAGATGTTATAGAAAATAGTGTCTCCCGCCAAGTACGAGGGCCTGGTGAGAATTCTCCCCTGAAGCTATGCAACCAACATTACATGACTGTCGTGCGGTTTCTTCTTCAAGACAATTCTCAACCTCATTCTGCAGGGGCAATGAAGGTGTTCCTGTATCTTTTCAATTGGAAATGTTTGGTTACCCACAATACAGCCCGTAATTGTCTCCCACTGAGTTTCATCTCTGGTCAAACGAACCGCTGGCTATGAAGACAACATTTTGGCACAGACAACGAGCTTTAGGCCAGCGTAGAGAATTGGCGGAAAGCACTGGCGGCTGCCTTCTATGATGAGGGTATTGGAAAGTTGGTACAACGCTACGACGAATGTCTGATTCAGAACGGCGACTACGTAGAGAAGTAGCTGAAAGGTGTAGCTAACTGTTACAAATGAAACATTTCTGATTTACACTGTGATTTTCATTTCGCGATCAATCGTAACTTACTTTCTGGACAACCCTCGTATATTGTACTAGAACTGACATGTAATTACATTTTCACGCAATTTGGGTGATAGATCCTGAGAAATCAGTACCCAGAACAACCACCTCTGGCCGTAATGACGGCCTTGATACGCCTGGGCATTGAGTCAAACAGAGCTTGGATAGTGTGTACATGTACAGCTGCCCATGCAGCTTCAACACGATACCACAGTTCATCAAGAGTAGTGACTGGCGTATCGTGACGAGCCAGTTGCTCGGCCACCATTGACCAGACGTTTTCAGTTGGTGAGAGATCTGGAGAATGTGCTGGCCAGGGCAGCAGTCGAACATTTTCCGTATCCAGAAAGGCCCGTACAGGATCTGCAACATAGGGTCGTGCATTATCCTGCTGAAATGTAAGGTTTCGCAGGGATCGAATGAAGGGTAGAGCCACGGGTCGTAACACATCTGAAATGTAACGTCCACTGTTCAAAGTGCCGTCAATGCGAACAAGAGGTGACCGAGACGTGTAACCAATGGCACCCCATACCATCACGCCGGGTGATACGCCAGTATGAAGATGACGAATACACGCTTCCAATGTGCCTTCACCGCGATGTCGCCAAACACGGATGCGACCATCATGATGCTGTAAACAGAACCTCGATTCATCCGAAAACATGACGTTTTGCCATTCGTGCACCCAGGTTCGTCGTTGAGTACACCATCGCAGGCGCTCCTGTCTGTGACGCAGCGTCATGGGTAACCGCAGCCATTGTCACCGAACTGATAGTCCATGCTGCTGCAAACGTCGTCGAACTGTTCGTGCAGATGGTCGTTGTCTTGCAAACGTCCCCATCTGTTGACTCAGGGATCGAGACGTGGCTGCACGATCCGTTACAGCCATGCGGATAAGATGCCTGTCATCTCGACTGCTAGTGATACGAGGCCGTTGGGATCCAGCACGGCGTTACGTATTACCCTCCTGAACCCACCGATTCCATATTTTGCTAACAGTTATTGGGTCTCGACCAACGCGAGCAGCAATGTCGCGATACGATAAATCGTAATCGCGATAGGCTACATTTCGACCTTTATCAAAGACGGAAACGTGATGGTACGTATTTCTCCTCCTTACACGAGGCATCACAACAACGTTTCACCATGCAACGCCGGTCAACTGCTTTTGTGTATGAGAAATCGGTTGGAAACTTTCCTCATGTCAGTACGTTGTAGATGTCGCCACCGGCGCCAACCTTGTGTGAATGCTCTGGAAAGCTAATCATTTGCATATCACAGCATCTTCTTCCTGTCGGTTAAATTTCGCGTCTGTAGCAGGTCATCTTCGTGGTGTAGCAATCTTAATGGCCAGTAGTGTAGTTCAGTCTCCACATTGTTTTCTACACTTTAGGTTTGACTAATCCTGGATTCCTATTTTCACTTGTACTAATTAAGTATACCTTTTAGCATTAACTGAATTCTCCATCTGCATTTTTTTTACAAAAAAGCAATATGTAAAAGACTCAAATTTCTTAACCGTAAGACTGGATCTATCGGACTTGCTATCATCAATCACTAAACGGCCGTTCTACTCACAAGCAGATTTTTTAAAAATTATTATACCAGATCGTTCAGAAAAGAATTCAACACGATCTGCTGCTGGCCACAACAGGCACTGTAGGCAGGTCGTAGGATAGGATGAGTGTCATTTAGGCAAAAATCGAAATAAATAACTGGATGAATAAGTAAAAAATGCTAATATCCTTGTTTTTTCAATTTATTGTTGCTAAAGCCCTACATCCGTGGAAAAATTTTAGATTGCAGGGGAAAAGCGGGAATATTATGCGTTAACGACGTGACAGCAACGAGGTGACACTACACGAACACGGATTCGACAGTATTGAGAATATTATGTCTTTTTCGAGGAAACTATCCTCACATTAGCCTTAAGTGGTTTAATTAAATTACAGGAAACCGAAATTAGGAGAGGTGAGCAACGCTTTGAACCTCGCTCCTCCCGGATACATGTCCAGTACGCTAACAACTTCAGCCCACTATGTTTCAAGTTGCCACTACTATGGATGGTAGCATTTGTATGAAGGATGCATGAATAATTATTACACACAATTACTATCTAACCATATGTGACGGTACAATCTATTTATTTATCAAGAGAACATGCTGTAAATGTAAAAGAATAAATAAATACGCCGGCTCTTGTGGCCGAACGGTTCTATGCGCTTCAGTCTGGAATTGCGCCACAGTTACGGTCGCAAGTTCGAATCCTGCCTCGGGCATGGATGTGTGTGTTGTCCTTAGGTTAGTTAGGTTTAAGTAGCTCCAAGTTCTAGGGGACTGATGACCTCAGATGTTAAGTCCCATAGTGCTCAGAGTCATTTGAACCATTTTGAAATAAATAAAACTTCTATGAGAACTGAAATTGAATTGCATCATCGTAAGCCTCAAGCTCGAACTATAAGAACAAAATATTTCCACAGAACGTTGACTTCTCCTTAGTTGCGCCTATGATCAGCAACACCACTTCCTGCAGAAGATGAGGCCACGTGTTTCGGGTTTCGGGCTCTGTGAACTAGAAAGTCTCGTCCACTTGTTGTCATTCTTTAGCTGTACAATATAATAAAAAGAGTCGTTCTCATTGAGGATTACCTGCGACTGGAAGAGGGGCCGCCTAGTGACAAACCAAAACAGTGAGGGCGAGAAATGAAATGATGGTATGGCATTATTGCCAGGGAGACCTCGTCTGTGGTTGTTCATCCACATGATTCGAGGCTTCCTTTTTAAAGCCGCTTTTACACAATCGACTTTCTTGTCTCAATTGTCTTCTTGAAACAAGTGAGTCCACACCAGCGCCCCTGGCGTTTTATTACTGTACATGTAAATCAACATCTACATAGATACTCCGCCATCCACCGTACGGTGCGTGGCGGAAGGTACCCTGTACCACTATTAGTCGCTTCCTTTCCTGTTCCATCCACAAACAGAGCGAGGGAGGTCGCTCGTGTAAAAAGGGCTTACACCACTTCGGCGACTTGCGCGTCGAAGAGGGCCAGAAGAAAGAGATAGACGAAGAAGTTGGTAGGTCATAGACAAGGAAAGAGGCAGCTACATCATAATCCAAGAGAGACAGAGAGACAGCACTGGGGAAAGAAAAACTGATGAACAAGAGACGATGGATGCTGCAGAAAAATATGTTTATAAGAAAAATAGCTTATTATGTTGGCTACCATACCCATAAAGTACAGAACTATATTAGTTATAGATATTTTACATTTAAAAATAGCTTATATAACGACGAATACCGTCCATGATGTTTCATAAGCTCTAAGAGTTCAGCTGCATACAGCAACCAGTTACCGCTCGGAGTTATTTTCGAGCAGTCGGACTGTAGCGGCTGACTCTTGTAAAATATTTGTACGTACTTAGCAACAGACGCTACGCTCTGCAGTGATAAGCAGCGAAAAACACACAAGCGTTTATGCGCTGCTCTACAGTTCGTCTCGTTTTCACCTTGTCGAGTGACATCGGGAGGTGTAAAAAGTAAATTAATTTTTCTGCGGTCTGCCGATAAACCTGCTTGAAAACAATATGTACGTACTAAAATAAGTAAATGATTCGCGTGTCACGTTTATCGTTACAAACAGGGTGACATTCTGTACAGCTGGACAATGAAATTGTAAATTTTATAAAATACATACTTCTCTCACGATTCCTGCAGATTTTCGTACAAGCACCTCTCTTATCGCGATTTTTAATATATTCGAATCAAGACGATAGCGAAAAGAAGTACAAATATTATCTGTATTAAAAGCAGCAACAACTGGCGTTAATAATACAACAGAGATGATGATTTCTTCTGTTAATCTTTCAATTACGCAAGATCCAAAAGACTAATTGCATGTTACCCTGACCAAAAAGGGACAGTGCTGATAGCCGAAGGATAGTAGCGATGTAAATAAAAAACAAAAAAAAATATTGAGACTAAGCCAACTGAGCAAATTACTTCATTTTAATTCTTAGGCCCTGGTATCATTGATAAGAAAGTTTGTTGGCTGAGCAGGTAAGTAGTGCACTACTGGTGCAGAAGGCCTAGGTTCGATCCTTCGTTGGTGCTGAAATATTCATTGACAGTGAGTATGACTGTAAACTCGAACAAAGCACTAAACACGAAAGAAATGAAGGTGAACCATGGCTGATATACCACGAGATGCCTAGTTCTCCTGTAATAGGTTACGCAAGATACCAAGTGGTCATAATTGAATTGCAGCAAGTCACGGAGACCCAGTGTGAGCGGTATTATAGCCTGGCAGTGAAATTGGTAGATATGCTAAAGCGTTAATGCGGAAGCCATTTACTCTGGAAAAAAAAATTAGTTGAAATTTTTGCCATCAGGTACAAATCTGGCGCTGCACAGCATCTTCTCAATGTCTCCAGTGCTTGTATTGCACCAGTGGTGTAAACGGCGGTTGATAACGGAATCAACATTATGCCTTTTTCACTTGTTTGATCTTTTCTGTCCAGGTCCCGTTTCTAATTCATTACGTCTGGTAACCTTTTCATACACTTTTCTTGCATTCATGGCGCCAGATTTCCACCTGGAGCCCAAAGTTGAAACTAACTTTTTTCCAGCGTAAATCGGTTCCGCATTAAAGCATTAGAATATTTAACAAGCTATGTTGCCATATGATAACTACAGCCAAACTGAACCTCTGTCAGAAGCTGCACTTTAATTGTAACCACCCGTCAGTTACTGGTAACGGCACATACCGTCGAATAAGACCACGTCAAGTAAACCGCCGTGGTGTTGAAATAGCTTTATTTTTCAATCAGTCACAGATGCGAAAAGGTTACAGAAATAAGACTAAAGTCTCCAAAATACGTACAGGATAATTAGACATAATTTTAAAAGGGACACAAAAATAGAAACTCATCCTAGCTCTTGTAAAATTATGACTGTGGTATATCTTAATGGATGCTAAAGATGGGAAATAACCGGAAAAGAAGAAAGCAGAATACAGGCAGCAGAGATGAAATTTAACAGTTCAACTGACGGTATACGTTATACTACGTAACAGTTTTGCTTGAATGAATTTTTTGCAAGTTGTCAACCCTGTTGGTCTCAATACATAAGAAAAAGTCCAACATTAAAAAATGAGGGAAAATCTTCTAGATTGTAGGATACGTTTCTAACTAAGCAAGTAAAGATGGCAATACAATGTTGCATAAAAGAATATGCATTGGTCAAGGCAAATAATGTATTAAATAAGAGCGTTCAGAAGTTTCTCTACGCTTCTACTCTAAAACTAATGGAGAAATTAGCCTTGAGTATGAAAATGTTACAAAAACATTAATATTTAGTATCAAATGTACTTTTTTCTTCTCCTCTTTTCTATCCGGTCAGCAGTCGCTAGGAGGAATCATCAGTCATTCTTTCGATGTGTTAACCGTGGTATCTACTTTTGAATTCGCTTATGTTTTGGTGGAAGGGTTCAGCCTGTTTCTCGGAGTATGCACCCGAATTCGAAAGGAAAACAAAGAAGATTGGGTTCAACGTCCCGTCGACATCGAGGTCATCAGAGACGGAGCACAAGGTCGGATTGTATCAAGGATGGGGAAGGCAATCGGCCATGCCCTTTCAAAGGAACCATCCCAGCATTTACCTGGAGCAATTTAGGGAAATCACGGATGGCCACAAACGGGTTTGAATCGTCGTCCTCCCGAAAGGGTGTTCAGTGTGCTAACCTTTAAGCCACATCGCTCGGTGCGCGAATTCGACTCGAACACATTTAGGTATGGGTGAAGAACATACAGCTTGAGTGATACTAGGAGCAGTGAGACGTTTGTTGCTATTACGTAGGTGAACTTTCTTCAAACACTTATAGGAGCTGTCTATTAAAGATCACATGTTGTTTGGATTGCAGGGAAACTTCATTTCTTCAAGTAAGCCCTGAAAATTATGGTACTGCCGCAGTTCATCTCTAAGCGTGAAATTCTGAGGGAGAGACTGATTGCATTATCTTTGCTTAGATATCTAATAATTATTTAAAACCAATATATCATTGCAATTCATAATTTTAGAAATTAAGGCATTTTATGACATTTCAGAAAGTGGTCTACCTTGCTTTAAAAACGATATGAGTTATACATGCCGATGTTCTTACTGCCGTTGAAGAGCTGTTAGTCGCTAGTTACCATTTGAAAAATAATACGACTAAGGAGGATATAACGATAATAGGAATCAACCGAAAATCGAAAAGAATTTACTAATACATGCTGGTAGATCAGAGAAGATAGGGATATGGAAAGGATTAGAATCATGACAAATGAATGGGCCTAAATTCCACGAAAGAACAAAAGAATCACATCAAATAAAAATTTGTAGTTCAAATGAAGCACTACTCTGTTAATGTGCTCCAGCTTTCGTAACGAATTTTAGTTCTGGAGAAACCACTAACGGCTGAACTTTTTGACAACTGAAATAATACATTTGGAAAGAAAAAACGTGATGAATTTTATTTCAGTCGGAATGTTGACGTAAAAAAAGCCTTAACGAAATGTGCGAAATAGTTTCACGGTTGAAATTCTGCTATGGCTATTTGAAAATGAACGTCTAACTGGAAGTACGATAGTCGTAAGCGAAGGACATAAGAAGAGGAAACTCTGATAACAGCAAGTTCTATTGATGTACGTATACATTCTCAGACAACAACTTCTAGTTGATCACAGCACGGAAAGTGAAATATGTTTAATAAATGACCGACTATCTATGCTGTATTTTAATGAATTACTTCTGTTAGCTATTTGGGAAACCGAAGACGTGTCACCATCAAATTTTCGAAGACAGAGTGTCGATTGTTTTCATGCCTGTGTGTTAGATAATAAAATATACAGTTAGGTCTACGTCTTTCAATAAATTTTCTTTAGTTACGTGTGTTATCTCATTGATGGTGATGCAGGAATGTCTCATTGTTAAGTCTACAATGTTCAAAAGTACACTGCTGGTATAGTTGTACGAAATTTTACACTTAAGATAATAGCACACTTGGTCTGTATAAAACACATTATAGCCGGCCGATGTGGCCGTGCGGTTCTAGGCGCTTCAGTCTGGAACCGCGTGACCGCTACGTCGCAGGTTCGAATCCTGCCTCGGGCGTGGATGTGTGTGATGTCCTTACGTTAGTTAGGTTTAAGTAGTTCTAAGTTCTAGGGGACTGATGACCACAGATGTTAAGTCCCATAGTGCTCAGAGCCATTTCAACCATTAAAACACATTATAACTCAGTTTTATCATCGCGTGCTTCCTAATCCATTACTCATCGAATAACATATTGCTGCAGATAAAAATTACACTGATAATACACGGACTCTATCGACTGCATTTGCTTATGCTATAGACAACTTTGTGAAAACAAAAGCTCAAATGTACTCCCATGAAAAATTCTTCGGCGAAGTGGAAAGATTTCCATTGTTGACACATATTGACGCGACGGTGCATGTTTCCTTCTGACAGAGGATCTTCACAGGGAGAATAAATTTAGAAAAACTCTCGTCTGACTACTGCAGACGAATTAAACATTTGCAAACGAGAAGCATGGGTTAAGGGCCATTAAATATCCCTTGCAGCTTCAAATTGAAAGGGAGCACGCCCACAGCGTTGATATTACGTCCGCTTGCTTGGAAGTTACTATCTGCCAACGTGTCTGAGCCCTCAAAACATGACACAGCTGATCAGGTAAGACTTACCTTCCTTTGCCTGGTGTGGAGACCCTGCGCTAGTGCGCCCTCGCAGACATCTGACACGCTTTGCAGCGTCTGAAACTGTTTACGACACTCGGGAGAGGGGCCCGCCGGGTCGTATCTAGGGTCATGTCCTGATAACCGCAAAACTCTTCCAGCTTCCAAGAATGACCTCAAACAACACATGGGCTGTTTCTGCAGAGCACTTGTCGTACTTTTATTCACACCTGGATTTCACGTTTTCTAAGATAATATTTTCGAAGTAGCGCATGTAGTCGTATGTAACCTAGAACGTAAGCAAAATAATGGAACGGGAGCTTAGTAAGGAGTTTTGTTGGAAACAGTGTCACTAAAGTCACTAGAGAATTAGGTGGGAAATGTTATTTCTCTAAAAATCGCTATTAAATAATATTAGAGTGTAATAATTACAATAAATAAAGGAAAAATTACATTGTCTCGTAACCTCTAGGTAGCAGACCATACTGCATACAAGCAATAAATAAGGATAGTCATATTACGTATAAACTAACTAAAACTTAGATTACTACTTCGACCATTCAAACAAGACCGTTAAAGTGCAGAAGCAGAGCTCTTTTCAATTAACTACTGCATAACTATTAAATAGAATGTTACCGTAAAGAAATTTTTTTTAAGTAAATGAAAATTCTTCAAGGCCGCTTTAGCTGTATACAGATTCCTTTATCAGGCAAAACAACAGGTTTCACACCATTATAGGTGCATCTTCAGGTGATAATAACTTTTCCTTGATAAGGCTAGAGAGAATGTATGATGCCCTAACGTTCAAGTTGTAAACTGATTAATTGTGTAACCTCTTAAAAGGCTGAACTAGGAATTTATAAACCATTAGGTGAATATCGAAAACGTCAAAACACATGCTCCAGTAAAACACCAAAACTGAGTTATAATAGACTCAAGACCTAAAATATTTGACTCCTTGAGCGTCGTCCTAAAATGCAATCTACATTAAAAGAGGAGTGCAGTTAGCACATACAAGACCTCCGTCAGATGGATAAAACAATAGTTCATGTAGGTCACCAGTAATACTGTTCTTAGACAGTTGTGAACGAGCAATGAAAGTTTAAAGTCGTCAGCCCCACACAAGATGAACTCTCAATAGCTTGGTGCAAGAACCTATCACTCGATGACTGTCATAGCACCTTCATCACTGTCCGAGCACAGTTTTGGTGTTGACTTACATGAACTATGGTTTTATCCACCTGGCGGGGATCTTGTATGTACTAACTGCGCTTCTCTTTTTACGTGGACTGCATTTTACGGTGACGTTTAATAAGGAGTCAGATATTTTTAGACGTTGAGTCTATTGTAACACAACTTTGATATTTTATTGAGGCGTGGGTTTTGACGCTTTCGACGTTCACCTTATGGTTTATAAACTCCAAGTGTAGCCTTTCGGTGATCAACCGTTTAAGAGGTTACGCAGTTAATCGGTTTGCAGCTTGAACGTTAGGACATCGTACATTCCGTCTAGCCTTATGAAGTGAAAAGTTATTATCAACCTAAGAGGCACCTATAATTGTGTAAATCTGTTTCTGTTGCCTCATAAAGGAGCCTGTATGCTGCTAATCCTTCCTTGAATAATTTTCATTCATTTAAAAAAATTAAAGGATTTTTTAATGATTCTTCTGGAGAACTTTACGAAGTTTTTTTACAGTGACAATGTACAATCTAAACTGTGTTGCCCTAAGTACAAAATAGCCTCAATTAAATAGTGTCTGTGTTACCCACCTATCAAGGTGTCCGCCCCGGTAGCTGAGTGGTCAGCGTGACAGACTGTCAACTCTAAGGTCGTGATTCCCGGCTGGGTCGGAGATTTTCTCCGCTCAGGGACTGGGCGTTGTCTTGTCCTAATCATCATCATTTCATCCCCATCGACGCGCAGGTCGCCGAAGTGGCGTCAAATCGAAAGACCTGCACCAGGCGAACGGTCTACCCGACGGGAGGCCCTCGCCACACGACATTTCCATGACCTATCAAGGTAGTGCATCGATCCTTTTAGGTTTCCTGCAATGATTTTATCTGGTAAACCATGAGCTACTGTAGCTGAGAAAATATTTTCGCTATCGTTAAGGAACTGCCCACCTTGACTAAATATTTTATCAATTCTTACGTTGATGAAAACGAACGTTTACTGAAATTTACAGCGAAACGTGCAGTGCAGTTATCTGTTTACAACTGTTTATGAATATTTTGCATCTGACATAGATCTATCGGAGATCGTAATACGGTAGTCAGACACTACTTTGCACCCATATAGCTCAAGAGCCCGTCCGTCTCTACTGTTTTAAATTTTCTGAGATTTCCCTAAGTCATTTTAGGCGCATAGAGGTAGTGCTTCCTTTCTAATGATGTTGACGTCGACGAGACGTTAAATTATAATGGCCTTTTTAGGAAAAAGAACATTCATCACAATGTTGTGTGCTGCGCGAGCCATCAGCGGACAAGATAAATGGCAGCATTTTTCTTTCGAAACAAATTCTTGATCATATCAAATGTAAATGCGTCTACAGAGTAAAGAACAAGGGTTCTTGTGCGTGATGAACCTCACTACGTGAAGTGGGATTCAGATGGAAGTGTGTGGTAAATTCCATTTGTTTCGTTGTTTTATGGCTACAGTGAAATTTGATAGAGGTAGTGTCATTGTTCGGAGCAGTTACTCCCGGTTTGAGGGTAGATCATTAGTTTGGTCGATGGTAAAATGAACGCACAAGTGCTTGTGCCAGTATTTAAGGCAATAATGTGGTAGGCACACTGTGGCAACGCTGTGGGATCTCATCTCCTCAACTCCAAGAAACGACCTAAGCGTGTTACATACGCGGGATGAATTAGAGCGTCGGCTGCGAGACAGATAAATTCATACGAAAATCCAGCAACAATTATTCAGCGAGTTCCAAGAAGACTGGAGACAATCTTCACCTTCGGTATATTAGAACCTAGTGAAATTCTTTCCCTAAAGACTGAGCACAGTAATAATTAGAGAAGAAGGTTCTACAATTAATAGTTAAATAATTGACGTCTTTAGAAGAACAGCAGTAATTATTTGAGAAAATCTGGTCACGAATTACATATAACGACCTAGCTACTACTATGTAGAAGTCTTATAAGTAAATTCAACCTTTATTTACAGAATCGCTGTCTAATCATAACACATTACGTTGTAACTCCAGAAAAATAACAAACTTATTCGTTTCGTATCTGTGATGGTTTCCTGAAACTAATATTTAAACTTTTAGGAAAACTTTGTATACTAAGCTTCAAAATGTAAGAAAACTAGATAAAAATGGGCTACAAATTGTAATAATCATCAAAAGAGCGTCAAGGAACGTTAATCGCTAAAACGTCTGTGTTACATAAATTTCTCGGAGCAAGGTCACATATGTATCAATGCTGAGTATTCATTCCTCTACAGCGTACGACACTAGCTTCAGAGAAACTGTTCAAATGCATTCATTATTCAAAATGAAATCCTCGTAACAGAGAATCTGTTTCCTGTGTGGAAATTATCCACAGTTCGTACAAAAGCGTGTTGCACTCTGCCCATTAGTTTTCTATTCTTATTTCTTGTGTTTTAAAATTTATAATTTTTGCACTGGTGAATTGCTACCACTGCTTTCAGATATGAACAAAATGTATTTTGCTGCAGTCTTCGCGGGATGTGATTGAATTTTCTCTCCCAGTGAGATAAGAGCAATTTTAAACCTTTTTGGTCGAATTCTTTACCTGTCGATAAAAACAGACATCGCAGTGTTGCAATAGCGAGTGCCATTTGGTTTGGGGGGGGGGGGGGAGGGGCAGGGATACTTTAATATTGTACGACGGTAATCATTCTTCACCTTTAAAAATCTCGTAGTACAATTGTGGATTTATGTATCCTCCTCACACACCACGAGTCAATTAACAGAAGAAATTCGTTCTTTTACACATAAGGCTTTACCATATAAGTCAAAACATTTTTGTATAAGGTTGTCGTAAGTGGGCCAGGATTTAATGAAATAATGATGACATCCCTATACTTTGCCGCGTTCTCATCCACCAAATATTTCTTTGCCTTTCCTTTTCATGCCATTTATGGAAATCTTAATAAGTATAATACAATGAGCATTATTTCGGTTTAGTTTCAATGGAAGTAAAGAAAAAATTGAAAATAAAAAAGAAAAATACTTTCCGCATGTGAGTCAGCCCCACGACCCTCGGATTACCGTTCTGTACACTTCAGGCTGCGCCTTTCGTTGCCTGGAAGTTGCACTAACATAAATGGCTCTTACCTCGCACGACCCGCGCCAAAAATGATATTTTTTCCAAACGCTTGCCCATCTGGAGCTCCTACTTTTGTCACTTTCACTTCTGGCCAACCCTGCACATATCACCAATCTGGACGAAATCGACGATGACGGGTAGGCGTGGTCCCCAGGTGAGCTTAGTTTCATGCCTCTCCGGTTCCTCATATGTGTTTATAATGCAAAGTAGGGCAGTGGTAGCGTTAGATTCACACTGCGTTAGAAAGACAGCGATTCAATTTCGATGATGATGTGTGTGAAATCTTACGGGACTTAACTGCTAAGGTCATCAGTCCCTAAGATTACACACTACTTAACCTAAATTATCCTAAGGACTAACACACACACCCATGCCCGAGGGAGGACTCGAATCTCCTCCGGGACCAGCCGCACAGTCCATGACTGCAGCGTCTTAGACCGCTCGGCTAATCCCGTGCGGCTTCAATTTCGATAGCTGCCCTCTGATGTACGTTTTATGTAGTTATCCCTTATCACTGCAGTCGGACGACAGAATGGTTTCCTTAACGATTTTCTTTCCTCATAGCCCCTCAAGCCCAACAGCCACTAACAAAGTATAGAATTAGCAGAATTTACAGCCCATTCTTCACTGTGCGCAGATTTGCACCCTCCTCATTTCTCCATAAGCCATACGTTCCATTTAAAAATCAAGAGAAACTTAAGTTCTAGCGGGAAACATGTCAAGATGGAAAGAATTGTTCTGTATAATCAAGTCCCCCATTCGGATCTCCGGGCGGGGACTACTCAGGAGGACGTCGTTATCAGGTGAAACAAAACTGGCGTTCTACGGCTCGTAGCGTGGAATATCAGATCCCTTAATCGGGCAGGGAGGTTAGAAAATTTAAAAAGGGAAATGGATAGGTTGAAGTTAGATATAGTGGGACTTAGTAAAGTTCGGTGGCAGGAGGAACAAAACTTCTGGTCAGGTGAATACAGGGTTATAAATACAAAATCAAGTATGGGTAATGCAGGAGTAGGTTTAATAATGGATAAAAAAAATAGGAGTGCGGGTAAGCTACTAGAACAGCGTAGTGAACGCATTATTGTAACCAAGACAGACACAAATCCCACGCCTACCACAGTAGTATAAGTTTATATGCCAGCTAGCTCGAAGAGATTGATGAAATGTATCATGAGATGAAAGAAATCATCCAGATAGTGAAGAAAGACGAAAATTTAATAGTCATGGTGGCCTGGAGTTCGATAGTAGGAAAAGGAAGAAAACCAAAAGTAGTAGGTGAATATGGAAAGGGGGGGGGGGGGGGGCTAAGGAACGGAAGAGGAAGCCGCCTGGTAGAATTTTGCACAGAGCGTAGCTTAATCATAGCTAACACTTGGTTCAAGAACCATGAAAGACGGTTGTATACGTGGAAGAGGCCTGGAGACACTGGAAGGTTTCAGATACATTATATAATGGTAAGACAGAGATGTAGGAACCAGGTTTCAAATTGTAAAACATTTCCAGGGACAGATGTTGAATTTGATTACAATTTATTGGTTATGAACTGTAGATTGAAACTGAAGAAACTGAAAAAAGGTAGGAATTTAAGGAGATGGGGTCAGGATAAACTGAAAGAATCAGAGGTTGTAGAGAGTTTCAGAGAGAGTATTAGGAAACGACTGATAAGAACAGGGGAATGAAATTCAGTAGAAGAATAATGGGTTGCTTTGAGAGTTGAAATAGTGAAGACAGCAGAGGATCAAGTAGACAAAGATAAGAAGACTAGTAGAAATCCTTAGTGTAACAGAAGAGATATTGAATTTAATTGATGAAAGGAGAAAATATAAAAACGCAGTAAATGAAGCAGGCAGAAAGGAATACAAACGTCTCAAAAATGACATCGACAGAAAGTGCAAAATGGCAAAGCAGTGATGGCTAGAGGACAAATGTAAGGATGTAGAGGCATATTTCACTAGGGGTAAGATAGATACTGCCTACGGAAAAATTAAAGATACCTTTGGAGAAAAGAGAACCACCTGTATGAATATCAAGAGCTCAGACTGAAAACCAATCCCAAGCAAAGAAGGGAAAGCAGAAAGGTGGAATGAGTATACAAGGGTCTATACAGGGGCGATGTACTTGAGGACAATATTATGGAAATGGAAGAGGACATAGATGAAGATGAAATAGGAGATATGATACTGCGTGAAGAGTTTGACAGAGCACTGAAAGACCTAAGTCGAAACAAGGCCCCGAGAGTACACAACATTCCATTAGAACTACTGATAGCTTTGGGAGAGCCAGCCCTGACAAACTTTTACCATCGGGTGAGCAAGATGATTGAGACAGGCGAAATACCCTCAGATTTCAAGAAGAATATAATAATTCGAATCCCAAAGAAAGCAGGTGTTTACAGGTGTGAAAATTACCGAACTACCAGTTTAATAAGTCACAGCTGCAAAATGAATGGAAAAGATAGTAGAAGCCGACCTCGGGGAAGATCAGTTTGTATTCCGTAGAAATGTTGGAACACGTGAGGCAATACTGACACTACGACTTATCTTAGAAGATAGATTAAGGAAAGGCAAACCTACGTTTCTAGCATTTGTATACCTAGAGAAGGTTTTTGACAATGTTGACTGGAATATACTCTTTCAAATTCTGAGGGCGTCAGGGGTCAAATACAGGGTGAGAAAGGCTATTTACAATTTGTACAGGAACCAGATGACAGTTATGAGTCGAGTGGCATGAAAGGGAAGCAGTGGTTGGGAAAGGAGTGTGACAGGATTGTAGCCTATCCCCGATGTTATTTAATCTGTATATTGAGCAAACAGCAAAGGAAACAAAAGAAAAATTCGGAGTAGAAATTAAAATCCATGGAGAAAATATGAAAACTTTGAGGTTTGCCGATGACATTGTAATTCTGTCAGAGGCAGCAAAGGATCTGGAAGAGCAGTTAAACGGAATGTACAGCGTCATGAACAGAGGATATAAGATGAACATCAACAAAAGCAAAACGAGGGTAATGGAATGTAGTCGAATTAAATCGGGTGATGCTGAGGGAATTAGATTAGGAAATGAGACACTTAAAGTAGTAGATGAGTTTTGCCACTTGGGAAGCAAAATAACTAATGATGGTCGAAGTAGAGAGGATATAAAATGTAAACTGGCAATGGCAAGGAAAGCGTTTCTGAAGAAGGGAAATTTGTTAACACTGAGTGTAGATTTAAGTGTTAGGAAGTCTTTTCTGAAAGTATTTGTATGGGGTGTAGCCATGTATGGAAGTGAATTGGTTCAAATGGCTCTGAGCACTATGGGACTTAACATCTGAGGTCATCAGTCCCCTAGAACTTAGAACTACTTAAACCTAACTAACCTAAGGACATCACACACATCCATGCCCGAGGCAGGATTCGAACCTGCGACTGTAGCAGTCGCGTGGTTCCGGACTGAAGCGTCTAGAACCGCTCGGCCACTATGGAAGTGAAGCATGGACGAAAATAGTTTAGACAAGAAGAGAAATAAACTTTCGAAATGTGGTGCTACAGAAGAATGCTGAAGATTAAATGGGTAGATCACGTAACTAATGAGGAGGTACTGAATGGAATTGGGGAGAAGAGAAATTTGTGGCACAACTTGACTAGAAGAAGGGATCGGTTGGTAGGACATGTTCTGATTTATCAAAGGAACACCAATTTAGTATTTGAGGGCAGAGTGGAGGGTAAAAATCGTAAAGGGAGACCAGGAGATGAATACACTAAGCAAATTCAGAAGGTTGTAGGTTGCAGTAGGTACTTGGACATGAAGAAGCTTGCACAGAATAAAGTAGCATGGAGAGCTGCGTCAAACCAGTCTCTGGACTGAAGACCACAACAACAACAATGAAGAGGTGGAGAAATCACAAAGTACGATCTGTACCAAGTTAAAATGGCCCTGCAGTTTCACTGCGCACGTGTGCACCCCCACCAAATTCCTTCAGATTTTTACCTACTGCAGAGTTTCATACTCCTCCACTAGGGAAATATTTTAAATAATCATAACAAGTCGTCTCAACAAATATAATACAAAGTACTGTATTCTCATTCGGTCTCGACGAAGATGCAGAGATGTTTGATATACTGCCGGGTGACGATATCGACATGACCAGCATAGGGCCTTGCACTGGGAGGCAGAGAATGCTGCAAACGCCGACTGCGCTGAGCAAACCCTCTAGCCTGGAAAGTCCGCCATCTACACGGTCCAGTCACATCAATATGACCATCGCCTTTGTTTGGCGTCAACGTGCAATAACCACTCACAGACGGCAGGTGGCAGCAAGCAGTGAAAGTACGTAAAACGTGACGGAGGGACCCGGAATATAGCGAAGTCGCAGTCGTAATGCGGAAACGGAACGATTTATTTAACGTCCAGAAGGGTCTGACCATTGGCTTTCACGCCAAGGGTGGGAGCATTTCCAAAACGACTACTTTTGTAAACAGTTCGCGTTCCTTCGCGCTTAATGTATACTGTACGCTGCAAAATCATGCTATCCAAAACTGGCACCGAGGCAACTGGTGCATCACAGGTCATAGACGAAAGGGGTAAACGACGGCTGGGGAGATGTGTGCGGGCGAATGGGCTTGCAACTGTTGAGCTACTGACCGCCCAGATGAACCAAGGGGCTACCAACAGTGTCTCCTCAACGACCGTTTAGCAAACGTTGACGCCTGTGGGCCTTCGCAGGAGCCCCTGGTTCATGTACACTTGCTCACTACTGTCCATCGACGAGAAGGTTGGAATTCGGACTCCAGTACTGCAACTGGAGGTCCATTAAGTGGCGACAGGTGGCTTTCTTACATGAATCACCTTTTTTATTTAACAGAGGTGGAGCCCCTCCACGCCCACACCGGCATGATGGCCAGCTCAAAAGGTCTATTGCCATCTCTGCATAAGGGTTAGTTTTCACTAGAGTGAGGTGTCGCACGATGTGGATACTGCGATGCTTGCGTACGTCTGGTTAAGGTTAACCATTAATACACGCTCATCTGGAGATAGATTGGGTCAAAGTCGAATTAAGGAGAAAAAACCTCTGCCATAGTTAGGTCGGGTGGTAAGAGCAGTAGCGGATGTCTTGCTGCCTGCGATAGGTCATGCAAGGGTAGGCTTTGTTAGTAGTGGGCGTCATGCATGTCGATACCTTTGACGTTGTGCGGTGCTGTTGCTCGGCGGCTGCCGCTGGGTGCCGGTGTTGAACTCTTGATCAGCGTCAGCAACCTGCAACAGTTAGGTTTATCTTCGTTTTTGTGTCCGATAGGTCATATATCGGATTCACAGCGTAGGGTGAAGTTGGCGATTTTTTGTACGTCAGTGGATGAGCTCGTCGGTTTCCCTGCTGTGGCCTGTTGGTCGGCTCTGATAGCAGCTGGTGACTTCCAGTCAACGTTGCTGATATGCACAGGCTTGCCGTCGTTTGTCGCTTGTTGGTGTATGTTAGCTTGCCATAGGTGATTATGCCCTAGCTAGTAGTGTTTTTGGCCGCATATGCTTCCTTCTTTTATGCTCCATCGGAAATATGGCCTTTGGCGTGTAAGGCGTGAAACGTCTAAAAGCAAACATCCTATAATAATTCTTGGAAGGGTCCGGGCCTGAGACATTCCCTGGGTAATCTCGCCATTCTAGAAGGCACATCTGATCGATACAAGTATGCATATATCCTTGGGGACCATGTCCACCCTACACACAGTTTGTTATTCCTCCAGACAATGGCATATCTCAGCAGGACAATGCAACGTGTCACACAGCTTACAGTGTACGTGCGTGGTTCGAAGAGCACCAGGCAGAGTTTACCATACACCCCCGGCCACCCTACTCCTGGATTTAAACCCAATCGAGAATCTGTGAGACCATCTCGATCGGGCTTTACGCGTCATGGGCCCTCAACAGAGAAACCTAGCACAGCTGGCCACGGCGTTACTCCACATCCCTGTCGGTACCTTCCACAACATCACTGACTTTCTTCCTGCACGCCCGCAGCCGTCCGCACTGCGGAAAATGGTTATTCGAGCTTTTGACCAGATGGCAACATTAATGGGACATTACAGTGTATATTACTAACGTGCTACACCATGGAAATTGCTGCCTGTTAAGGTTGCCTACCTAACGTCTTCCAGAGGCAACAAGAAATTTATTTTCAGTATTTCGCGTGATTATTGACTGCATTTAAAAATTTAAAATGTAGTCGTGGTCTACTAGTTAAGAGGTGCAATCATACACTCCTGGAAATTGAAATAAGAACACCGTGAAATCATTGTCCCAGGAAGGGGAAACTTTATTGACACATTCCTGGGGTCAGATACATCACATGATCACACTGACAGAACCACAGGCACATAGACACAGGCAACAGAGCATGCACAATGTCGGCACTAGTACAGTGTATATCCACCTTTCGCAGCAATGCAGGCTGCTACTCTCCCATGGAGACGATCGTAGAGATGCTGGATGTAGTCCTGTGGAACGGCTTGCCATGCCATTTCCACCTGGCGCCTCAGTTGGACCAGCGTTCGTGCTGGACGTGCAGACCGCGTGAGACGACGCTTCATCCAGTCCCAAACATGCTCAATGGGGGACAGATCCGGAGATCTTGCTGGCCAGGGTAGTTGACTTACACCTTCTAGAGCACGTTGGGTGGCACGGGATACATGCGGACGTGCATTGTCCTGTTGGAACAGCAAGTTCCCTTGCCGGTCTAGGAATGGTAGAACGATGGGTTCGATGACGGTTTGGATGTACCGTGCACTATTCAGTGTCCCCTCGACGATCACCAGTGGTGTACGGCCAGTGTAGGAGATCGCTCCCCACACCATGATGCCGGGTGTTGGCCCTGTGTGCCTCGGTCGTATGCAGTACTGATTGTGGCGCTCACCTGCACGGCGCCAAACACGCATACGACCATCATTGGCACCAAGGCAGAAGCGACTCTCATCGCTGAAGACGACACGTCTCCATTCGTCCCTCCATTCACGCCTGTCGCGACACCACTGGAGGCGGGCTGCACGATGTTGGGGCGTGAGCGGAAGACGGCCTAACGGTGTGCGGGACCGTAGCCCAGCTTCATGGAGACGGTTGCGAATGGTCCTCGCCGATACCCCAGGAGCAACAGTGTCCCTAATTTGCTGGGAAGTGGCGGTGCGGTCCCCTACGGCACTGCGTAGGATCCTACGGTCTTGGCGTGCATCCGTGCGTCGCTGCGGTCCGGTCCCAGGTCGACGGGCACGTGCACCTTCCGCCGACCACTGGCGACAACATCGATGTACTGTGGAGACCTCACGCCCCACGTGTTGAGCAATTCGGCGGTACGTCCACCCGGCCTCCCGCATGCCCGCTATATGCCCTCGCTGAAAGTCCGTCAACTGCACATACGGTTCACGTCCACGCTGTCGCGGCATGCTACCAGTGTTTAAGACTGCGATGGAGCTCCGTATGCCACGGCAAACTGGCTGACACTGACGGCGGCGGTGCACAAATGCTGCGCAGCTAGCGCCATTCGACGGCCAACAACGCGGTTCATGGTGTGTCCGCTGTGCCGTGCGTGTGATCATTACTTGTACAGCCCTCTCGCAGTGTCCGGAGCAAGTATGGTGGGTCTGACACACCGGTGTCAATGTGTTCTTTTTTCCATTTCCAGGAGTGTATGTTAAAAGTTAAACACAATAAGTCAAGTACTACAGTTACAAAGTGTGTGTTTGCCTTGAGGCAGCGTAACTGGCGGCGCACAAATATCCGGACTTTATTCATCGAGTACTTGAGAATGACAGCTTACCGACTTCCAACTAAATTTACACATAATTTCAAACCTTCGCGAAACTTTTTCTCACTGACTCTCACACACAAAATGATGAGAGAAAAAAGTTTATAGCGTACTACATTTTCGCTGTTCGTGCAGCATAGAGCATTACTTCCTTACTACCGACACAATTCAATAGTTTGCAGACAGATCCACATACACCACTGAACGTACCTGCAAAATGATATCATTCTACGACACGTAGTTCAGAAGATACGACGTAATAAACATTGAAATGCGTGAAATACTAGCGTTTGCTTCAAATGGAGCGTAAGTTACCCAGATTAAATTCATCCGGTGTTTCATAATTGAAGTATGTACTGATACGCGACAAGCTTCAAACATAATTTCAGACTTTTTCTAAACTTTTTCTCGCGTACATCCTTAACGTCAAATACCTAAAATATTAACTCATTTGTAAAGTAATCAGACGTTTGAAACTGAAACTGTTTTAACATGTTAAGTATGATTGTGGTAAGAATCGGAGTTTAGTGGTATGAAACTGTTCGTCGTGTGCAATACTGACCCTCTGTTGACGACCTGATTGCGTATTTCGGTTTTATATTGGATTTCTCTGTGGACTGCTCATACTCTGCTTCTGACAGACTATTTATTTATTTATTTCTAAATATTTAGAATAAATGTTGCCAGACTTGGATTTGTTTCTGGAACGGTTGGTTCGCAACTTCTCCTGTGAAATAGGTAACTCCCATCTCTGGTCAGATACAGACTATAACATTTACAGTCTCCAGTTAATCCTTCTGTAGTGCCGCTACCCAGTCTTTTAACAAGAATAATAAGAAGTAGTGGGGAAACCACTGTGAAGTATTGCATTAGCAGCCACAGGCTGGTAGCCACAGTGAGGCAACATCAGGGTCAGAATAATACGCACGTAAGGGGATTGTGAAACGAGGCTAGCCGCGATCAGTGGAAAACTGCAACAAGTTGTGGTAGTAACCGTAGCAGGTGGGTTGATGTCACCACATCTGGACAAGTCTCTTGTTATGGATGATGTGACTATGTGAAACAAATGCGAACGGAACGATATAAATGTGTCTGAATGTTGAGTCAAAAGCATTCTGTCCATAGGAGTCCAGCAGCACCACCATGACACCAGAACCACGCCAGGCAGAGAGACAACTGTGCATCGCCACCACCAGCTGTGGGTTCGAGACAGGACTGCGCCTGTCACCGCCAGCACTGAGTTCCTCACGGAACATAGTGCCACACCACCATCAACCTGCCATCTGCACCTATTGCTGCCAGCACTTCCCCTTCCCCCCCCCTCCCCCCCCCCCCCCTCCAGCAGTGTGAACACGTGAGGAACCGAGGGGTCGTTCCACGCCCCATCTCCAGTGGAAAGGTAACGCCGCTGACGTCGCGACCTTGGTCTACAGAGCGGGCCTGCCACCAGCAATGCAGGGCTCCGACGCAGAATTCTCTCACCAGAGCGGAAGTGACTGCCAGTACGTCAGCGCCTGCTAGGGTCAGGGGAGCCGCACTCAACAGCAGAAGATGTAGCGTAGCGTGCGAACCTCACCCTACAATATCGTCGTTTGGGGTGGGGAGACTATTTTTGTTCTTTTGTGGTGACAATCATGAGGCCGAGGACTAGGTGCATGATAACAGTAGGGTTACTTTTGTAAAAATGGAGTAACGAGTAGACTTATCACTTTATGAGGGTATTCTAGAGATGAGTGGTTAGAAACTGTGCGTTGTACACAGCGCAATTTGCTTGTGCCGAGAAAGTAGGTTGGTAGTACAAGTGGCCACGGATTATTCTATCGCTCTCATTGTTCGATTATTATTTCTGTGTTGATTTTGGATTATTACTTCTGAGTCGTAAAGATGAGTAGCTATGAGGCAATGGCAAAATCAGAGAGACTAGGTGTCACCAAAGTGAAGGTTATACAGTCATTACTGAGTTAGGTAGCTTAATTAAGGGCAGATCAACTGGTTTTGGATAATAAACTAGTGGAGGAAAATGAGGAGATGGAGGTGTTAAATTCATAGACTCTAAGAGTAGATCCGGCTGTTGATAACAGAGTTTCCCCCGTTTCTGGTGGGTCATCTGAGGATATGTTAGCATTTGTGGAGGATCTCAGGTCATTGGCTGACAATAGGATTACTCAGATAAGCATTTATTACAGACAGCAAGGTTACGCTTCACAGGAGAAGTCGTTTTTACGATACACAGGGGCTCTGCGCAAGACAGAGACTTTCTACTAACTCAGATGGGGATTAGAACAAAGATAAAGGAAGCAGAACAGTGCACGGTTTTTCCGGGAACAACTGAGTGTAGTTTCCAAAAGGCATAATTGATCAGTAGATATTTTGCAGATAGAATTAGAAAACTGAATGTACATACTTATGAGTTAAAACAGAGTGAGGATGTAAACGAAGTGTTGCTACAGGAAGCTGAGAAACATGTGCTTGATGCTTTCCTAAAAGCTTTAGCACCACAGATGTCTAGAAGGGCGCACATTGGGGCACCCACAGATCTGCATGCAGTGCTTAGATTACCACTGGAGTATGAGGAAATTGATTTGTCAACAGGTGTGAGGGATCAGAAAAATGTGTTCGCATAGAACGTAAAATGTTCTAGTTGTGGATGTTCAGGGCATGCGCAGAGGCAATGCTACCAGGCATGAAGAAGTAATAGGGTTGTCGTGGACTCCCATCGATTTAATGAAAGTAATGGTAAGAGTGGTCTGTGGGGTAAGAACTACCTATTAAACTTAAGAGGGAACTCCTGAGCTGCCAGAAGGAGTTCACAGTGAAGATAATTGCAGTAAAAGCGAATGAAGAGGCGGAATGTGTCATAGTGTGCGTGTGATAGATAATAGGGAATACAAAGTTTTATTGGACACAGGGACACATAGGTCAGTGGCCTCAAGAGAGTTAGTATGTAGGAGGCGTTGGAATCCACCACGTTACAAGTTGTGTGGGGTAGGGGATGGTGATATACGACCATTGGAGTGAGTAATGATCAATTTTTCGTTTGGAACAGCCAAACTTGGGCAATGTGTGGATGTAGTGTTTCATGTGGGTGAGCTCTACAGCACGATCCTAGGACTATACCTATTGCATCAACATCATGCCATAACTGACGTTCGATAAGGTATAGTGGAGGTTAGTGGGAAGGCATTCCGGTTAGGGGAAGCTGTCGTCAATGTTGATCTGTCATGAGGAGCATCTAGTGTAGAGGACAATCCAATTAAACTACGAGCAATGACATCAAAGTTTAATTCGCATGACTATGTGTGGAATGGCTCCAGGAAGTCTCTATGAGTGACTGTGAAGACTGACTTAAGAAGTGATATGTTGTGTATAATGAAACTGCTGGAGGATAGTGAGGTATTAGATGCAGCATGTTATTTGGTTCGACAAGAGAGAGACAGAGGCAAGTTAGACCCTGTCAATGTGGATGATTTTGGTGATGAGCAGGTTAAGTTTTGAAGGAAACATTGTTGGCCACATTGGACATTCCGGACGAGGAAGATTGCTGTGCAGAATATGCAGGCTATAAGAGGGCACACAATGCTGCTAGGACGGCATTTCGTGCAAAACTGAAGCATTTGAAGGGGACAGAAAGGACACAGATGGAGGACCTGCTGCTAGAATTTCAAGATCTGTTTTTTTCTACGAAGGTAATTTCCTGCTACAGCAGTAGCAAAACACGAGACTAGGAAGGATATCAGAGACCTTACAGAATTCCATGATCTCTGCAACCAATTTTGGAAGAATTTATTAATCAACAACTCTCTGACAGTATAATAGAAGAGAATAATAGCCCCTGTAGGAGCGGTAATTGTAATTTAACCTAAGAACTCTACGGATGCTTTGAAGAAATATAGATTCTGTTGCGACTACAGGCATTTAAGTGATAAAACTACGAGAGATGCCTGCCCAGTTCCAAACAGCACAGAAATGAATGATAATATTGGCCAATTCCGGTACTTCTCGACAACGAACTTGAGCAGTGGATACCATCAGTTAAAAGTGGGTCCGGAGGATAGAGCGAAAACTGCGTTTCAGCGCTTTGGGGACACTATGAGTATAGGAGACTGCCGTTTGGCTAAAAAATGCACCAGCAACATTCCAGCGTTTATTGTAGAGTACTAAAAGGATTAAAACTACGTCAGTGTCCCGGGTATCTCGATGACATAATCGTCTTCTTGAGAGATATGCAGAAGCACAGGCAACAACTGAGGAAACAATTCAAGATATTAAGGGCTACCACCAGGCCCCAGCCTTTGCAGCACCTCTTCCCTTTCTCTGTTGCATGTCAGTCCTCCTGCTACTCTTTTTCCCCTCCCTTTGGGAACATGTCTTGTATAGTTTCTGGAATGTGTTCTGAAGTTTCAGTAGCCTGGCATCGGAACAGTCCTTCATCTGCTTTTTTTTCCGCTTCTGCGTTTGAGGTTTAACCCATGCGTTTGATGTGTGACAGGTGACTGGTTAACGCGTAATTCCCAGCCCTGGGTCGACCGGTAGGGTTCACACGTACGTCCTGGTACAGGCCAGGCCCAGGGAGGGGTGATTGTCCGAGCTGTTTCACTTGAAGAAGTGGACTATTTAGATCATCTAATTAGTAATGATGGTGTAAATTCTGATACTAGATTAATGAAAGAAGTACAAGATTTTCTGGTACCAGGAACAACAAAGGATTTACAATCTTTTATGACTCTCGCAAATTATTGTAGAAACTTCGTGAAGCGGTTAGCAGACATTGCATGACGCTTGTGAAGTTATTGAAGAAGGGTGTTAAGTTTGTGTGAATGAAAAGGAGCGTCTGTCGAATTGAAGAATGTGTTAACATCGAGTTGAGTGTTGGTGTTCCCAGACTTTCAGTAGTTTATATGGTCGTGTGATGCATTGTCTTGGATGCGTTTTGAGCCAGGAGTCGATGATCAAGAACGTGCTATTGCCTTTGTATCAAGACAGTTAAATGGAACACAGAACTATTTCTACAACAGAGAGAGAGAGAAATGTTTAGCTTGGTGTAAGGAGTAGCATACATCTAGTGTTACATGTATGGATGTAAGCTCAAGGTAGTGGTTACTAAGTACAAAGGACTCGTCCGATAGACTGACGAGATGGAAATTAAAACTGAGTGAATCTGAGTGTAAAGTAATCCACAACCTGGGGAAGAAGCACGGAAATGCAGACAGGTTAAGCAGGACAAGAGCAGTAGCACAACTTCAGGGTCAGAACCTTGTTGAATGGCAAACAACACAGAGCACCAACAAGGAATGTATACAGTACAGCAAGCAACAGCACTTTACTAAGCATGTGGGATTGCTGTGTAGAGAAACAAAAATTACGGCCATGAGGGGTTGTGCCAGCAGAGTTGAAGGAAGACGTACCACGAGAAATACAAGATCACATCTTATCAGGCCATTGGGGATGCATGGCGACGAAACGGAGAGTAGCAGAAAAGTGCTGGTGGAAGGGAAGGAAGAATGATGTCAATCAGTATACTGAGGTGACAAAAGTCATAGGATAGAGATATGCACATGTACAGTGGGCAGTAACATCATGTACACAAGGTATAAAAGTGCAGTTTATTGGAAGAGCTGTTATTTCACTCAGGTGATCCACATGAAAAGATTTCCAACGCGATTATGGGCGAACGATGTGACTTAACAGACTTTGAACGCGGAATGGTAATTGGAGCTAGACGCATAGAACATTCCAGTTTGGAAATCGTTAGAGAATTCAATGTTCTGTGGTCCAGAATGTCAAGAGTGTGCCAAGATTACCGTATTTCAGAAATTACCTCTCACCACGGGCAACACAGTGGCTGACGGCCTTCACTTAACGACCGAGAGCAGCAGCGTTCGCGTAGAGTTGTCAGTGCTAGCAGACAAGCAACACTTCCTGAAATACCAGTAGAAATCAATGTGGGACGCACTGAGCACGACAAAATCTGGCGTTAATGGGCTATGGCAGTAGACGACCGAGGCGAGTACTTTTGCTAACAGCACATCGGCCCCAGAGCCTCTCCGCGTCTGGCCATCCTGATTTAGGTTTTCCGTGATTTCCCTAAATCGCTCCAGGCAAATGCCGGGATGGTTCCTTTGAAAGGGCACGGTCGACTTCCTTCCCCGTCCTTCCCTGATCCGATGAGACCGATGACCTTGCTGTTTGGTCTCTTCCCCCAAACAACCCAACCCAGAGCCTCTCCTGGGCTTGTGGCAATATCGGTTGGATCATAGGTGACTGGAAAACCGTGATATGGTCAGATGAGTCGCGATTTCAGTTGGTAAGGGCAGATGGCAGCGTTTGAATGTGACACAGACCCCACGAAGCAAGGGACCCAGGTTTCAACAAGCCACTGCGCAAGTTGGTGGTGATTCCATAACGGTGTGGGCTGTGTTTACATGGAATGGGCTGGGTCCTCTGTCTCACTGAACCGATAATTAACTGAAAATGGCTATAATCGGCTACTGACAGATCATTTGCAACCTCCATGGACTTCGTGTTTCCGAACAACGATGGAATTTTTATGGATGACAATGCGACATGTCATGAGACCACAGTTGTTCGTGATTGATTTGAAGAACATGTTTCGGTCACAAATGTTTTGGTCACCCAGATCACCCGACATGAATCCCATCGAACATTTTTGGGACATAGTCTAGAGGCCAGTTCATGCACAAAATCGTGCACCGGCAACATTTTCGAAGTTATGGAAGGCTATATGGACAGCAGGGCTCAACATTTTTGCAAGAGACCTCCACTGCTTTTCTGAGTCCGTGCCACGTCGAGTTTCTGCACTACACCGGGCAAAAAGAGGTGTCATGACGTCTGTCGTCTCAATGTATATCAGAAATTCTGTGGAATGTGAGCAGCATGTACGACTGCAGAGGCTGGGAGAAGGAACGGAACCATTTAGTTTCATAGGGAATGAACTTGTTAGGATCATTCAATTGAATACCAGTAAGCACTCATTAAGTGAGGCCCCTAATACACTATTTTCCTCTTTACATATGTGATGGCGATGCCAATGTCAGACCAGCAGACAGTCACAACCTCGCAAGCGTTAGTTAATAGATGGGTACTGAAGTTTGGGTGCTGGAGACAATAATTATGAACCAAGAGACGAACTTCAACTGATGAAAAAGTTGTGTCAGTTATTAAAAGTAAAAAAGTTAGGAAGTAATCCACTTTATCCGCAAGCTAATGGAAGGACAGAACGAGTTGATCGGACAATTGAGAAGATGCTTAGTTATTACGTGGATGCACACAATTTGGACTGGGACAGGTATTTATCCTTTGTAGTGAGTGGGTAAAACTCCAAAGTGCGCACTAGCATAGGGTTGTCGCTATTTGAGGTGGTGTCTGGTAAGAAGAAGCCAGAGCCATTCGACATCATTAGATAAAAAGGAGGCAGGAATGAAGAGTCGGTCCTTTTGTGGTGTTGGTAAGAAAATTTGCAAGAACGGTGAGGGAAGTGTAGAAGAAGGTGCAGCAAGCAAATACTAAGGCATTGGTGAAGCAGGAAGAGGCAGTAGGAACGTTACCTCAGTACAATGTAGCCCAATGAGTGATGTTTTTGAGTCAATATACTCCGAAAGGGAAAACGAAACATTAATAACACAGTAACTTGAAGTACGTCACCAGTAAATGAGAAGCTACAGTTCCCAACGAGATCAACAACTGTGCATGTCGGGCGTCTACGACCATTCAAGAGTGCACCAGAAGCAATTCTGTGAGAGGTATTAAGGACGCCGAGGAAGGAGGCCAGAAGGAGAAAAATGAGCAACAGGAAGATGGGGTCCATGTACCTCAAGCTAGATGTACGTTGAGGCCCAGAAAATAGTAGATATGTATTGAGTTCTCGTGATTTTGGGTATTTTTCCTTCGGTGTATTATATCGGTTATTGCGGTTATTTCGAATGAGGTTCTATGTTCATGTTAAGTGTGATAATGCATGCTGTTTGGAGACAGCAGTCTTCTGAGGAGAGGGGAGGTGATAATGGTCCCTGTCCTCGGGTTGCCGGACAGAGAAAGACGAGAAGGAGGATGTTAGTTCAGGCAGTGCTATTCATCTTCGTCAGAGGCAGAGTTGGGGGCGCTCTAACATTATCACCAGGATGGAGGAGTTCCATTGTCGAGGGAAACTCGCGGTAGTTGGAAAATTCATGCAAGTAAGAGGGAAGGAGGTATTATTAGTGCCGGAAAACCGGGATCGACAAATGGTGATGACCATAGATGAGCTTCAATAATGCCCAAATGGGGTGGTCACCACATGATTGACTCACGAAGTCGCTATGGATGGGGGTACATGCAGCACGCGATTGTTAGGGGTAGACAGGCGTCCTTGCCAAAAATTGGTGATGTAACCAAAGCCGTATTTTCAGAGTATGGGTTTGCATTGGATGTTCTCAGTATACGAGAACGACGACGTTGTAGTGGCTGCTAGCTGCTATGAGCAAGGAAAGCTCATGAGAACAAGACTCTGGAATTACAAGGCAGTGGATTGTTGATCAACGTGACTGTGAGTGATATCACGGAGCCTACGTTTCATGTACCAAGTACAATGACAGGGGTTATTCTGTTGGATGTAACACAGCTGCCTCTGTATTGGCCAGATATCTACAGATATTGTCCAAACAAAGCCTTACCTTCCTAAACGACTCCAGCGAACCAAGCCTAGACCATTCGCTAAGTCAGATGATTGGTAGTGCAGAAGAGCCAGATCACTGCCGAAAAACTGTTCTAGCATGTGGAATAGTATCAGGATGGTAAACGGTAGGTAACAGTGACCGTGACATAGCGCCGTAGTGAGTCTGACTTTGCTCTGCCTAGTTTGTATGTATCTGAAACGACAAGCAACGCAAAAGAGCGATCCGTGGGTAACTTGAATTCCACTAGACTGGATTCCCCTAGCAACGGGTGAAGAATTGACTTTGAAGTTGGAGATTAATATAGTACTTGTATAGTACCTAAGGATAGCCAATCCAGTATTATGTACTTGTTTTACAG
Source organism: Schistocerca serialis cubense (assembly GCF_023864345.2). NCBI lineage: Eukaryota > Metazoa > Arthropoda > Insecta > Orthoptera > Acrididae > Schistocerca > Schistocerca serialis. Next base: position 312,964,978 of record NC_064640.1, read on the forward strand.
ATTAAGGGTAAAGGTAATTTCGACAGAGAACTGAGCCGAAGAAAGACCTGAGGGACTCCATGGAGGGGGGGCAGTGTAGTGTTGCTACCTAGTCTTTTAGTAAAAGTAATAAGAAGTAGTGAGAAATACTCCGTGAAGTATTGCAGTACCAGATGAAGGCTGACAGCTGCAGTGTGGCGATATGTTGGTCAGAATAACATGCACGCAAGGGGATTTTGAGAGAAGGCTAGTCGCACTCAGTGGAAAACTGCACCGTGCAGTACTAATAACTATACTAGGAGGGCTGATGTCACCAAACCAGGGCAAGGCTCTTCTTATGGGCAACATGGCTAAGTGCCAGGTTTTAGTGAAACAAAAAGTGCCTCAGAGCGATATAAATATGTCCGGAATTTGAAGCAGAAGCATTCTCATCTTTGGAGTCCAGCAACACCACGACGATGCCAGGCCCACGCCGCACAATAAGACGGCTGGGACATTGCCAGCAGCAGCCATGGGTTCAAGACTGGGCTTCACCTGTCACCACCAGCACTAAGTTCCTTACGGGAGTTAGTGCCACGGTACCCTCAACTTGCCATCTACGCCTTCTACTGACACCACTGAGTTCCCCCCGCCCCCACGTCTTAGTGAAACAGCGCCAGCCACTGTCCGACCCCTGCCAGAGAGCAGCGTGTCGAAACCTACATACAGTAATCTCCACACCACCGCCGTGAACGCATGAGGAACCGAGGGGCCGTTCCAGGTGCATTGCCGCTGGAGAAGTATCACGCGGCTGACGTTGCAACCATGGCCTTCGGAGGCTACCGACTGCCCACAGATAGAAGCACAGGGAACTGATGCTGCAACAACAATAGCAACAACTGCAGTGACAGTAACAATAGATCCTAGACCTTTTCGGAAAGCAATACGACCACCACATTCTTCGCTACCACCACTCTTAATGTCGTTCCATAGCAGATGTGCAGTACACGTGGATTATTCTCACCCCTCTATTCTTTCATTCACATTCATTTTTAAAGGTTTATGGCCATAGATTGCTAGACTGCCTCTTTTTGTGCAAACAAGTACTGGTACTGTGAACGTCCATCATACCACGAACAAATAGCGAACGGTAAACAGCGTTGACACCACGGTTATGCCGAACTGAAGAGAGTCGTACCCGCCGAAAACTGACGTGCCGCAATGCTAACTGAAATATCGCGCTGTACCGAGCACCTCCGTGAAGGAACGAACAAACCTTAGCTAGGCTGCACCATACCCGCGTGCTGTTTGGCACACAGTAGCCGGCCCTGATGTAGACATCCCATCGCGATGCAATAAAGCGACAATGTGTTGTTATAGAATAATAAACAGAGGCATAATTAATACAAACTGACCCCCTGCCCCTGTAATGTCGGTCGGTGCTCAGAATAAAGAGTGCGTAGTACACTGTGAATTCCATTTACGTTTCAATTAAGCGTCGTTCTTCCATGAAGCTAGAAACAGGCCCGGCTTGGACCGAGCAACGTAGTGCGACGTCACACAAGTTGTGACCAGACTGTCATAATAAGCACAGGCGTACATACTGCCTACACCAGAATGCAGTATGCCATACTTGTAAGAGAGGACATACGGAGCAGCCGTCAGTGTGAGCCGCTACGCGGCAACGCCTGAATGCAGCGTGCCAGTTCATAGCATCACACAGGTATCAAACACAGCCTATGCAATTCCCTGGCAGTTAATCATTACGCTGGAGATCACTTTCAGAAAAGTGTAGTTCCAGGCTGACATAGGTGTTGTAGTGTCACTTATCAATTTGGACCCATACTGGCGTCTAGACTTTCCACCAATCCAGCCGAAAAACGACCAATGGTTTAATACAGTGAGCGAACAATTCTACTCAAAGTCCAACATGGAATAACAGATCCAGGGCATAAACTAGGAAAATGAAATTATCATCGCGGAGACAGTGAGAGAGAAACACCTTCAAAATCTGCAAGCACTCTTTGATCGACTCTAGTCGAAAGGGTTATGCTGCTGTCTGGATAAATGTATTAGGTTGGATAAGATCGTAGAATTTTTCTTTTGCATGTTGGTATTCCGGTTGCTATGGGTTTATCTATCGATTGTCGTTTTTTGTTTGTAGTTCACTGTTGCTATTTGAGTTTGTATTTTGTCATTTTGTCTTTTGGAATTAGTGAGTTGAGCTGTTGACGCTAGAAGATGGAGTGTCAGGTGGAGAAATCGGCACATTTCCGACATATTCTTCTGTTTGAGTTCAGTAGAGGGGTGACAGCAACGGGGGAAGGTAGAAACATTCGCTACGTGCATGGGGGATAATGCCACTGGACAGAGGACGGCGAGAAAATGGTTTTCTCCTTCGGGGTTTGATGAAGATCGTTTAAACGCATTAATCCACAATGATTCACTTCAGTGTACTCGAGAAATGGCGAATGTTCCAGCATCGTGCGACAGTTGCGTGCAATGGGGAAGGTTCAAAAATGAGGTGCTCTAAGTCAAAATCACAAAAGTCAGCAGTTGGCCGTATGCGCATCTCTGCTTGCTCGTCATCAAATGGCTCGTGAAACACACCAACCATTCCTATCCTGTATTGTTACTAGCGACGAGAAATGGTGTCTTTATGCAGACAGAAAGAAAAGAAAGTAATGGTTGGCCCCATACAAAGCAGCACCTCCCCATACGAAGACCTGCGTACATCTGCAAAAGATAATGTTATGCACCTGGTGGAACAGCAACAGTGTGGTGTACTACGAACTGCCTCCCAGAGGTGAAACCATCGTTGCTAAAATTTATTGTCAACAATTGAGACGTCTTGTAGACGCAGTCCAAGAACAACGACCAGGAAGACGGAGCGAAGCGATGCTGCTCCACGATAACGCCCACCCACATTCTGCTGGATTGATAAAAAACTCTATACAGGAGTTGGGTTGAGGAGCGATTCCGCACCATCCTTATTCACCTGATCTTGCGTCCTGAGATTTCACCTTTACCGCTCTCTGTCGAACAACCTTCAAGGAACCCCTATAACACTTCTGTCCGCTACTGTTATACCATAACCTCAAAGCTGGAGGCAGTTCGTATAATGAAATTATTTTTATTCAAGCAATTATAGTATAACGAAGCAGAGCAGTATTACCCTCCGAGAGGAATTTTGTTATGTTGACCGTGTTGTACCTAACGGAGGTGGCTTATCGGAAGTGAAAGTCAAAATTACGTAAATATTTAAACAGTAACAAACAATGTTTTACCTGAAACTTCCTGGCAGATTAAAATTGTGTGCCGGATCGAGACTCCAACTCGACACCTTTGCCTTTCGCGGGAATGTGCTCTATCGACTGAGCTACCCAAGCACGACTCACGCCCCCTCCCCACAGCTTTAATTCCGCCAGTACCTCGTCTCCTACCTTCCAAACTTCACAGAAGCTCACCTGCGAACCTTGCAGAACTAGCACTCCTGGAAGACAGGATATTGCGGAGACATGGCGTAGCCACAGCCTGGGGGATGTTTCTAGAATGAAATTTTCACTCTACAGCGGAGTGTGCGCTGATATGAAACTTCCTGGCAGACTAAATCTGCGTACCGGACCGAGACTCGAACTCGGGACGTTTGCCTTTCGCGGGCAAGTGCTCTACTGACTGAGCTACCCAAGCAGGACTCACACCCCGTCCTCACAGCTTTAATTCCGCCAGTACCTATCTATACCATCCGGCAAGAGAATGAGTAACACTCTTACTCAAGAATTGAAAATAAGTAACTTCAATGGGCAAGCACAGCCTATACTTTTGTCACTCGAGAGTGCAATGAACTCTGACACCTGCATATGTTCACGGTAAGGTTGGATCTGACAGAGCAGAACAAACTATTTGCATAAATATAACAGATAAACAAACACACTATTATTTTCAGGGCTTATTCGAACTGAATGGTCTTTATAACATTACTATTAATATTCACTGTAGAATCATAAATTGGACATAGGTTCAGTATTACTTTTCAAACATTTTCCTATCTGAACAAAAAATTGTAAATGTAGTTCACTGCAAAATTATGAACTGGTCATATGTTAAGTCTCACTCAGCTAAATACTTTTCTATTTAGAATGAAAGTTAAATGTATTTCACTAACAAACAATTTTCTCACTGAATTTTGAATAAAAAATTACTATTTTCATAGATAGTTGTCTTTCTATTAATTGTTATTTATCATGAGCATAAAGGATAAACTGTGGATCCTATTACACTATTAATATGCACTTTCAATACAGAAGAGGAACCCCATATTGTACAGAATTTGACTTGAATAGCAAGAGTAATTAAAACTTTCTATAATTAAGTAACTTTGTGCATTTGAACTACTTTCAATGGAAGGGGGGCGTTAATCTTGACCACTGTAGCAGAGCAAACTAAACACACTTTCAATACACTAGAGAAACAAGTACTTAGCAGGCATGAACATATAATGGAGGGGGGGGCCTTACTCTTGACCACTCTAGCAGAGCAAACTAAACACACTTTCGATACACTAGAGAAACAAGTACTTAGCAAGCATGAACATATAATGGAGGGGGGGGGGCCTTACTCTTGACCACTGTTGCAGAGCAAACTAAACACACTTTCAATACACTAGAGAAACAAGTACTTAGCAAGCATGAACATATAACTCTCAACAATTATGGCATATTTGTTAGATCCTTTCAAAAAACATTATTAATCTTAGCGCACTCTGTTGCCATATTAATTTTAATATGCTTTCAATAAAGGACACTCGGTAATCATAGTTCAAACGGAGAGGAACCTGAGAGGTGTTGTGATAAGGAAGAAATCAAGGTAGGTACATAATTTCATTTATAAATTACCTTATATTTGAGCACACTAACACATCCAATGAGCTGATCCTTCACTGCACATTACTATGGTTCTTCTGTTCTATTACAGTGATTGCGCGATGTGGTGGCGAGTGCATGTTGGTAGGTGAATTTGCAGGTAGAATTGCTGGACTCTGTCATTTCTTGGTGGCGATGATAGATACCAATTTCAGAATAGTTCCAGCTCTTTATCCATCCATCCGAGGCATTGGAAAGCGTCAGGAAAAGCCTCTCTCGGAACCAACACAAGACACAACTTTTACATGAGCAGTTAACAGTTTGGTAGCTAGTCCCCGACTGACTCTTTGTTCCACCTTTTCTACCTAGGCTAACCACAATTTGCGCGCGATACACAGTTCCGTTCCCGAGGGGAACCACAACACCTTTTACATAAAAAATAACTAAAAACTCAAAGTGAAGGTCAGCAGTTTACATAACAGCAATCAAACATATTAAATAAAACAGAACATTTGCATATATTGGTAGTTCTACACAACATTATTTAATTAAAATTATTTAATTTTAAAGATAACCAAAGAGATTATATGAGGAAGACAAAAGATCATTTGCTCATATTGTGCATATTACAGAGATTACAATTCATTACAGTATCGAATTAACCGTACACTAATTACAGAAGTTCAACGATGGGATGTTGAACAAAATAGAAAGGTAAAAGAATCAACAAAAGGTATGTAGTGTGTAAGCTATGGTGTTACACCCGCTTTCCGGATGAAAATGCGCTCCAAACATGGCTCGATGAGCAATTCGCCTCAAAACCACGTGATTTGTACAGCCGCTGAATCTAAAAGTTATCCCAGCGTTGGCAGACTGTTGTAAATAGTGAAGGAGAATATATTATTCATGACTAAAGTCTTTGTTTATTTGTTGTGTTTATTACCCTTATGGAAAAACGCTGCGAACTTATGCACCAACCTAAAAGTTTTTTCGAACCTAGTGCGCCGTATTTAGGTCACACATTAAGTAAAACTGTGGTACAACGAAGACCTAGAGTGTGGAAGAAACAGGCAATCAGCATGTCACAAAAATGTGAAAGGTGGTACCGTCGCGTAAAAATGCCAATGGCATGGAGCAACCAACTGCGTATGTCTCCAGGATATTATCAGCGGCATAAATAAACTAGTCCCGTTGTTCATTATTTGTGGTGTCAAGAAGTTCTATTTACATCACATCAAATACCATTTTATCTTGGACCACAAGCTACTGATTTCCTTCATCAGCCCCAATCAAATCTCCCAGAAAAGACTGTGGTGCAGCTGCAGCAGTGTTCCCTGTATTTTTATTTATTTATTCACATGCCAAGTTCCGTAGGACCAAATTGAGGAGCAAATCTGCAAAGTCGTGGAACGTGTCAGTACATGAAATTACAACATAAAATTAATAACAGATAAAAATAAAATGTTTATGAACCCAAAAAAAGTCAAGCCATAAGTTTAAGCAAACGCAGTCAACAATATAACATAATAATCAGCTTAATTTTCCAAGGAACTCCTCAGCAGAATAGATGGAGTGACCCATGAGGAAACTCTTCAGTTTCGATTTGAAAGCACGTGGATTACTGCTAAGATTTTTGAATTCGTCCCGTAGCTTATTGAAAATGGATGCGGCAGTATACTGCACACCTTTCTGCACATGAGTTAACGACGTCCGATCCAAATGCAGGTTGGATTTCTGCCGCGTATTAACTGCGTGAGAGCTGCTTATTCATGGGAATAAGCTGATATTGTTAACAAGAAACGACAGTAAAGAGTATTTAGATTGTGAGGCCAATGTCAAAATACCCAGACTAGTGAACAGAGGTCGACAAGAGGTTCGCGAACTTACACAACTTATTGCCCGAACCGCCCGTTTCTGAGATAAAATTATCCTTTTATAATGGGAAGAGTTACCCCAAAATATAATACCATACTACATAAGCGAATGAAAATAAGCAAAGTAGACTAATTTTTGTATCGAACGATCACTTACTTCAGATACCGTTCGAATAGTAAAAATGGCAACATTAAGTCTTTGGACAAGATCCTGAACGTGGGCTTTCGACGTCAGTTTACTATCTATCTGAACACCTAGAAATCTGAACTGTTCAGTTTCACTAATCTTATGACATTCTTTATAGATCCACCTCTCAGCACAGTTATGTACATTAATTATCACACGATTTTGACAGAATGTTTTTTGAGACGGTTCTCACAAGTAGGATACCAGTCCACGTATGAACCAAGATAACGAACGATCTTATCTCAAGGTTAGAGAAAGATACGACTTTCGGGAACGCTCCTGCCCTGTGGATCGGCAGTATACTGCTGAGGTCACACACGTGCGGACACTACGAAGGTAGAAAAAGGAAGGTTACCCATCCATAGTGCTGGCAAAAGCCAAGCTAAAGATCTAAGCCATGCCTGGCTAAGATTTGCGCTTCCGGAGCGCACTGCCACTCCGCTAGTATGTACAACCGAGTCTGCTCATCGCTCCAGCTTCCTCCACCACTGTGCTGCTCCGAGCAGTTGTGAGAGTGACACGGCTATATGCTAAAGCCCTGCACACACGGGAAACTTAGAAAGACATGTTTACAAAACAGTGCGACTACTTCTAAAAGGTTAATATTGCAGCACACTTTGATAAGGTGGATTTTATCGCTAGTGTTTATTTCCTCCTTTTTATTTTTCCGCCAAAGCAATATCTTCAGTACTTCATTCAATAAGTACATTAAACAGTGCCAATATAGTAAGAAAAACTACAAAAACCTTACATACAGGCATTTAACATTAAGCTAAGTTATAAATATGCACATTTGGTTTTAGAATACGTAATGTCCCTGGCACTATAGTTCATAATACAAAAATATGGTGTTATGCACTACTACGAGCTGTAAAAACGTTCATTGGAACGTGAGTACAAAACTAGCTACAAAGACAACATCATGCACTTCTCTTCTGACGAACGAGAGTGAATACTGTCTGAACTTAGTAAAAACTGAGCTAAGAGTAAATAGTGACAAAATCCTTTATGGTGTATGTCACCTATGGTTTGATTTCATAAAGTCTTTTAACGCAATGGGAGAATGATTTAGTGGTAACAGATATGGCGGACAAGACTGATGTTATCCAACAGAAGTTAATCCTGTGGAAAAATCACCTTTCAGGTTCAAGACCTGAAGCATTTCCCAGAACTCTCATTCTGCCAGACAACTGAATCTGTGACAGCATATGACACGTAGTTCAATAGATAAGACATCATAAACAACGAGACACGTGGGAAACTTTATTCCTTATTTACTACTAACTGTGTTCACAACACATTTCGTAGTCAGGAGGTACTTGTACCACAAGATGTACCTGCACAATTAGATCACTGTAAAGCACATAGTTCAGTAGATAAGACGTAAATTGAGCTGCATGAAATGAAACTGCAGAACGAAATTCGCTAAACATAGAGATGAAATTTGTCTACAGATACGCGTGAAATATGTTTTATATGTGCATTTACGGGCAAAGCCACAGGTAAAAAGCTCATCCTAAACCCTTTGATAGATTTCAATCGAATTACAATCTAGAAAGAAATAATGTAAGGGTAAGAACCACCAGACTCCTATTGGGGTGGGTGCAATATCGTGGAGGAACAAGAGAGGACGAGGTGATGGACATACAGCGAGAAGGAAAGAGGAGATAGGCACAGATAGTAGAAGGAGAAGGAGGTCGACAGAAAGAGACAGAGAGAGGGAATAGGAGGATATGGACAGAGAAAGGAAAGAGGAGGAGATGGAGAAAGACAGGGGGAGGAAGAGTTAGACAGAGAGATATTTGAGGAGGAAATGAATAGACAAGGGGAGGAAGAAATGGACAGTGTGTGGGAAGAGGAGGAGGGGATTTGGAAAAAAAGGGGGGGAGACAATCAGGGAGAAGGTGGAGAAGGAGATGGACAGAGAGAAGGAAGGTAGGAAGATGAGAAAATGGACAGAAAGGGGGAATGAGGATACTGACAGAGAGAGGGGGAGGAGTAGAATGAATGAAAGGGTGAAGGGGGAAACGCACATAGGGGGAAGGAGCAGATGGACGTGGTGGGGAGGAGCAGATTGACAGAGAGTGCAGGAAGAGGAAATGGACAGAACGAGGGGCAGGAGGAGAAGGACAGAGAGAAGGGAAGGAGGAGATTTACAAAGAAAGTGGGAGGGAGATATGGTCAGAGGGGGAAGGGGCAGATGGAGATGGGGGAGGAGCAGATTGACAGGGAGAGGGGGAGGGGAAGATGGACTGAGAGAGGAGGGTAGGAGCGGATGGACAGACAAAGGCAGAGGTGGAAATTGACGAATAGAGTGAGAGGAGGTCAGGAGAAGATGGACAGAGAGGGGTTGGAGGAGGTGGACAGAGACAAGGGGTGGTGGAGACGGACAGAGTGAGTGGGAAGGAGGAAATGGACTAATGACAGATTGGAATATATACATATTAGGGCAATGCCAGCTATTCAGCTAGTATTCTATAAAAGAATGAAAAATGTATACAGAAAAGAAATTCAATTGTATAAAAAAGTATGTAAATAACCAGTAATAATATGGGAAACTTAGGAATACACAGATTTTCCACTAGTGGTATATCTGTTGAAACGTCCCCTCAGAAAAATTTATGAATTACTGTGCTGGTAAACCCCTTACGTTATTTGATTTTCAAACAGCTGAGCAAAACTGAACGTACTCAGACATTTCTCTCTTTATTTATTCTGATCATCACTAAAATGACATACAATGTTTTTAGCGCAATGCAGTCTGACCTTCAATAATCCCTACAAAAGAATGGCCCTGACTAACAATAACTTATACCTTTCATAAATCACTTACCTCACAAAAATCTTCGTTAGTCGAACTACTGCAATACAGCGAGCGCCAATGCTGCCAGCTAAATTAAAGATTCTAACTACTGAAGGCACTAACTACTGATAGACATTATATCAGTTAATGACATCCAGCCTTACAAATTTACTCTCTCTGATGGACACACGTCCAGATCATCCGCTCTCAAAACTTGGCCATCTCACTCCCCACATCCACCACTGTTGGCGGCTCACCTCCAACTGCGCAACGCTACCTGCTGTTAACAGCCAACTGCCCAACACTACAATAGCAAATTCCAACAATGCAAACCAGCCACAGACTGCACACAGCACAGTCAGTGATTTTCATACAGAGCGCTACATGGCGTTACCAACATAAAAACCTAAACAGCCTACTTACATAGCGCCCATGCTCCCCACGAAAAATTTTACAAATTGTTTTGGGCACTGGCCAATACATATTTGTTAAAATTTTTCATAATTACAATAACAAAGATATCAAATGCACACACTTATTGATACGCTGTTGGTCAAAAGCAAAGATTTTATCACAGTCCATAAAGACAGTCCTGATCATTCATCACAGTATTAATTACAATTTTATGCACAAAGTCTGAGCAGTAAAAGAAAATGCGCATGGAAGTAGTGGATTTCCATGCAGTCTTGAAGAAGTAGTGTTGTCCTTCCAATGGAAAGACAGTGCTGACTCTTGACATGCAGACAGGTAATGGGCGACAACAGAGCAAACCCAAAGCAGAGTCAGTCGAAGTTTTGAAGAATATTGATAGGTAGGTCATCACAGAGCAGACCACTGTAGTCCTGTTAGAGATTACGGTATTGGTGGGCCGCCAGAAGTGCAGACCCACTGCAGTCCTTGTAGAAATAATGGTATTGGTGGGCCATCAAAGATGCCGACCCACTGTAGTCCTTGTAGAGACGGCCAGCAGCCATCTGTTGCAACTGTGCTGGTGCCCAATCACCATCGAAGAGTTGTGGACAAGTCCATAACCACCGCTTGTGCACTCACAAAGTTTTTGGAAGTGTCCTTAGAACCAGCAATGCTGTTAACCAGTCCCTTGCTGAATTATTAACACACGTGCAAGCACTAACAGTCCCTTTTTTTCACATATTGTGCATATACTATGATCAACAAAAATGTGTGCAGTGAAATGAAACTTAATTTGAAGAACTGGTGTCTATACAATTATAAATTTACAACATAAGAATACAATTACAAATGTACAAAATACATCATTAAAGAACATAACAGTACAGATAACATTTGTAGTAACACAGGCTTTACAAAAGAATAGAAATAAACATATAAATCAGTGTTACAGGAATTATGATATAAGTAAATACATAAAAGATCAGAATAGCTTTCGAAAATAATGTCTAAACTTCTTTACAAAGTAAATAACATAGTATTAGAAAAATTCTACAACATAACTCTTATCAGACAAACACATAAAGACAGGAAGAACACAAATACACAAGGGTACAGAAACACATAGCGGAATAACACAAAAGGAAAGGACAGGGTTCGTTTTCAGTGTAACATTTGGTACTGCAGTATTTTACAAACCAAACTTTCTTTACTTCTTGGAGATCTCCCTCCGTTCATCATTATTCCCAAAAAGTTCTATCTACACCTGTTGTCCCTAAACCCTATTGTTTTGTTCATATCTGCTTTCTTCATTGTACACGAGTCATTTTGGCCCAAATCTTTTTCATATAACTTCTCAATGCATTCTTTCCCTATTTTTCATAGTTAGTTTCTTATATAGTCTACCCCGTCTTAAGCTAACTTAAATCTACCGAGCTCAGATATATATACTAAGGGACGAGGCAATGCAGCAACACACAACAAATTACCTCAAACAGCAATGACAAAAAAATGCTAGTAGCACTATATCTAAATTAGCGAAGTAAATGCAACATTACAACTAATATGAGCCAATGTGCAGCAACAAGCAAAATAAATCAGTAGTAAAACTTGCTTAACAGAGTAATACAAAGTGAAATTCAGTAGCACTATGCCTGGCAAACAGCAGCAGCAAATGCAATAGCTTATATCTAAACATGACAAAGCTTAAGCAGAAAAAATATTACAGTAAAGATAGGAAATGTCTAATAACTATGTCACATCTTGACACTAGAGTGATGCATCACCTTGACTTACTCTACGAAACAAGTTACCCAGTCATTGACAAAAATTATGTATGCAATTCCTGTGAAGGGAAATGACTTTTTGTGCTCCCTCGTTTTTTTGGAAGTAGATCATAAAATTATTATTTACTGGATCTGTAGGCATAAAAATCTATATTAGTACATTTACTAAATTTTATTTTAACCAATGCTGCAGTGCAGCTAGAAACTACATATTAAACGAAATGAGCAAATATATACATAAATCAAGGCGTGAAACGTCATTCACTAACCATATGGCATTTCATAAGGCAGTAAAAAATCTCTCAACTAGCAAGATAATAGCCGTGAAATGTTTCTCATCGTTTCATTAGTCATTTCAGTAAATATCAGAAAGTGTCATATTTGCGATGCTTTCTACAAAGGAATGTCAATACCAAGGTTAATGGCCTCTTTTTCCTCCACCTAATGGCTTTTTTTTTCAGGTGACTATCGCTCAGCTGGGCGCCCACAATGCATTACATCAAGGTCATTTACCTTTCTTACCGAAATTTACAGCAGAAGTTTCCGCTACAGTGACAGTTTGATACAAATAAAATTTAACAAGTCGAGAAATTACAGCAGAAACGTGTAGAAACAAAATCCTATAAATATAACAGTGTCCAAAACATTTTCGCCAGCATTGTGATACATTCACGCATTTACACGCATTTCATAACTCTTAAAATACAATTCTTGGTTTCCAACATCCTTTTACACCGATCAGAGTCCCTAACCACTACTCATCATTCCTTATCTTATTACACATATACATATTCGTTGACACTTCTTCAATATTTCTTCATAATAAATACGTAGCATAATCAAATTCCTCATATAGCATCAGCTTATTGATCATAAAGATATGTCAACAGCATAATACACATCGTCATTGTAATAACACCTCAGTCAAATCTCAAAAACGTCGTAGCTTTCTGCAAAAATTTCAAAACTTAAAAAAAAAAAATTCTCTGCTCATTTCAATAGTGTCATCTACCTCAAAGGTACTTTAAAAATCATGATCCCATACCAAATACATCATTCAAAGCTCTCATAGTATCACAATGGTTCTGAAAAAATATGAACAGTTCACAAAGTACAGACAAAATACAATTTCGTAAGTGTGAAGTTATCCAACTGTGTAATTACATAAACATCTGATGTAGTAAAGAAAATGTTTGTTTCTCTGTTAAATAATCAGATAGCTGTGTAATTCTGTGTTAGAGAAATATGGTACCGATGTGTAAAGTTGTATAAGCAAATACCATATTAGCAAGGGCTCCTTGTGCTTGCTACAAACATGGTACACAAAGTAAGCGTGTACCTCCCTAAGGATTAAAGTAATTACACCCTCAGGTGTTACAGATTACAGCAATGGAATGAAATGTATCACGGAAAACCTTTGTATCTTTGTAATTCAAAAATCTTTAAAAACAAACATTTTAAGTACAAAATTAATCACTCAAATGCATGTCCTGCAGCGCTAAATGTGCGTCTTGCTGTAAGATAATTCTGTGGAAGTGTTGTAGTTATCGTTTTCTGTAAGCAAATTTCTGCTGAAGTCAATGTACTCACATCATCATAAACAAAAGTGAAATGCTTTGCATATAGATATCGTAGTTATTACGCTTATTGCCGTGATGAAGAAATTACTGTACTGTAACGTATTGTTGTGCTACGGAAAAGGCTGTCTCATTGTAGCTATACCACAAAAGTTACTACTAAAACATGTTTTACTTTCCATAATAATACAGAAAAACTGTGCAGATATAAAACAGATACAGCGCAAAAGCAACAATGTAAATTGTCACTCATTAGTAGCGTCGTGATGTAATCGTGTAGCTGTCAAAGAAACCAAATACTAAGTCATCTTTAATCTCACAGAAAGTACTTCAAACAAAGAATATCTTTTCAAGTAAACCAAAATGTTGCATTAAAATCTCATTAGCAGTATATGTTCTAAGTATGTAGGCCTTATAGTCGTTAGGTAATCATGCAACTAACAAGCAAGAATGTACACACACAATAACACTGTGTCCTCTGTTCACTATAACAATGCATTCGTAATTACTGTCTAAATATGTTCCCTAGGTTCTAGACCCAATAGTTAATTTTAAAACATAGTTGCATGTTAACAGTTTCTAACAAGGGAACCTCCCCATCGCACCCCCCTCAGAATTAGTTATAAGTTGGTACAGTGGATAGGCCTTGAAAAACTGAACACAGGTCAATAGAGAAAACAGGAAGAAGTTGTGTGGAACTATGAAAAAATAAGCAAAATATACAAACTGAGTAGTCCATGTGTAAGATAGGCAACATACAGGTGAGTTTAAACTCATGAGCGCCATGGTCCCGTGGTTAGCGTGTGCAGCTGCCGAACGATAGGTCCTTGGTTCAAGTCTTCCCTCGAGAGAAAATTTTAATTTTTTATTTTCAGACAATTATCAAAGTTCAGGCACTCACATATAATCAACTTCGCTCTCCAAAATTCCAGGACATGTTCAGATTTGCTTGGACATATGCAGGATTTGACGGTCTACACACGGAAAAATTTGAAAATGTTAAAAACATCTTTTGACAAAGCACAGACAAAACTGTGCGACTGTGAAACTGTTGCATTCATTTGTTGCAGTTTATGTGAAAACTCTTATGTTTTCACACTTTTTTGGGAGTGATTATCACATCCACAAGAAAACCTAAATTGGGCAAGGTAGAAGAATCTTTTTACCCATTCACCAAGTGTACAAGTTAGGTGGGTCGGCAACATATTCCTGTCATGCGACGCACGTGGCGTCACCAGTGTCGTATAGAGTATATCAGATGTATTTTCCTGTGGAGGAATCGGTTGACCTATGACCTTGCAATCAAATGTTTTTGGTTTCCATTGGACAGGCACGTCCTTTCGGCTACTAATCGCACGGTTTTGCTGTCCGGCCGCAAAACACAGACACTAAACTTATTACACTGAACAGAGACGTCAATGAATGAACGGACAGATCATAACTTTGCAAAAATAAAGAAAGTAAACTTTTCACTCTAGGGAAGATTTGAACCAAGAACCTTTCGCTCCACAGTTGCTCACGCTAACCATGGGACCACGGCGCTCCTGAACTCAGACTCTCCTAGATGATACCTATCTTGCACATGGACTACTCAGTTTGTATATTTTGCTTAGTTTTTTCATAGTTCCACACAACTTCTTCCTGTTTTCTCGATTGATCTGTGTTCAGTTTTTCAAGGCCTATCCACTGTGCCAACTTATAACTAAATCTGAGGGGGGTGCGATGGGGAGGTTCCCTTGTAAGTGTGACAAAGAGTACTAGTAACGTGAAGTGAGGAATTTTATATCAAAGACTAAGTTAAAAAGAAGATTATCTCTCAATAAACGGTTTTACATGTGAAATGTGCGATCCTTTACTCTTCATACTACTCAGAGAGTCAACTTGAACGCAATTATCATGCGGTATACGTTGGTAAAGAAAAATGGAATTTTTCTCAAGGTTAGCGTCTATGTTATTTTTCTCTGAGCCAGCCGGCGCACGTGGCTGCCTGCGGTGCGAGTCATTGTCTGTCTCTTTGTTGGCGCGCGTCGTTATTGGGATTTGGAAATCTAGCTTCTATAAATTCACCTTGACGAGAAGGCCCTGCCCTGTTTGAATCTCGCCACTTCTGATGAAATTCAGGTCTGTCGTTATGATCATATCGTCTGTCGTCATGTCAGTAATTTCTGTAATTAATTTCTTGTCGGTCACGTGGTGGAGAACTTCTCCCTGAGTCGTAACTGTGTGGAGGACCGTTGTGTCTGAAGTTATTCTGTCTCCCTTGATAATAATTGTTTTGGTTACCATATTGTCTGTTTCTGTGATTGTCTCTGTCACATTCATTATTATGGAAATGCGATCTTTCTCTGTAATTATTACTACTCTGCAAACGGTTGTCATACGGGTGGTGTCTGTTTTGGTCACGATTTGCATTGTAAGAATAGCCTTGTCGTGTCCAGTTATTATTTCTTTCATCGCGGAACTGTGACGGATGTGACCTGTAATTGTTGTGTTCATGTTTTCGCGTTCTGCGATTGTCAGTGTCAATTTCCAATTCTTGTAATAGTCCCTGAAAAGCTTCAATGTCGTCTTTGCAACGTTCTGCCAAAATAATATGTCGTAAATGTTCAGGGAATTTGATTAAACAAATGCGGATGAGTTCTGAGGGGCTGTATGGGTTTGACAGGTACTGATTCTTGTGCAACATGTCTTCAAAATATTTCACAAGACTGGAAAATTCAGATTGTTCGAAATGTTTCATCATTATGATGCTATGTTTTACTCGGTCTTGTGTAGCTTGAGACCGTTATGCTGAGAGGAAGGCATGATAAAATTCTCCTTCACTGTGACAATCGTGAATGACCGATCGCATTCTTACAGCTGGTTCATTCTCTAAATAGCCACACATAAATTCTAATCTGTGCTCTAATGACCTGTTGGGAGGAAAACAATGAGAGAATTGATGAAGGCACGCTTGTGGATGAATTTCGTTGCCAGAATTTTTAAATGTTTTGAATTTACGTGTAGTAATGAACAGCTTGTAGTCAAAATCATCGTGTCGTCTGATGTGTCGGCAGCTGGGCCAACATCTTGTAGTTCGAGATGGCTGAAAATGCACGCTAGACTAATGCAGACGGGCGTGAAGTACTGGAACAGGCTACGTAATTAATGCTATGAAGAAAAGTACGTAGCTGGATTAATACTTATCTTTAATCAATCATTGTGGTACATCGCTCTTGACGATACACAGGAGACTTTAATTACAATCACTGTAAGGCTAATGGCGCCTTGCTAGTTCGTAGCCATTAACTTAGCTGAAGGCTATTCTGTCTCTCGGCTAATGAGAGAGAAAGGCTTCGTACATCTAGTCGCTAGCTAGGTCGTCCGTACAACTGGGGCGAGTGCTTGTTCGTATCACGAGACCTGCCTTGTGGTGGCGCTAGGTCTGCGATCACACAGTGGCGACACGCGGGTCCGACATGTACTAAATGGACCGCGGCCGATTTAATCTACCACCTAGCAAGTGTGGTGTCTGGCGGTGACACCACATTCCTCCCCCGCAAATCGGCGAACGGTCGTGAGATAAGGCTTCCGCCCACCGTGGGGAGGACCCCATGTTGACGTATGCGATGAGGTGGGGAGCCTAACAACAGGCGAGGCTGTGCCACCCGCACCCGGCCATTCGGTCCGAGGGGAGCTAGGAAACGCCTGAAAACCTAGTCCAGGGTGCACGTCAACATGCGGTGTATGCGCCCATAAAGAAACAGGAGGGGCCGAAGGGTCGACCTCCATTGCGTCGGGGTAGCCGACGCGCGATGACGTCATGTGGTCCGGAGCGGGCGGGAGTTCCATGGCGGAGGACAGCTGGTCACGGGAAGCGATCGGCGGCGCGTGACCCTGGGAGGTGCATGGCGGCTGCAGCGAAGCGTCGAATGCGGGCGGCGCCGGCGGGAGTACCGGCAGCTGCGGCGGCGGCGGCGGCGGCGGCGGCGGCGGCTGCTGCGGCGGCGCGCCGCCATGGGGCAAAATGGAAGGCATCGTCGGTAACACCTGGGGATGAGGCGAGCCAGTAGATGGGTCCCCAGGGCGCTGACCGGACGGCACCGTCCCTGAAAGCAGACGGGGAGCGGCAGAACCCGTGCGACAACAGAGGCGCAGCTGATTGAGATGCCGACGCACCTCACCAGAGGCCCCCAAAACCAAATACATCGCGCGGCCGAGGCAGCGAAGAATGCGCCCTGCGAGCCAACGCCGTGAACCTCGATAGTTGCGATAAAATACAACGTCGCCTGGAGCAAAAGCAGGAGTCTGCCGCTGCACAGGAACCTGATGCGGCGGATGCAGCAAAGACATCAAGGTGCGATGAGGATGACCGTGGAGCAACTCAGCCGGCGAGCGACCATCTCAGGGCTGAGAGCGATACGAGGACAAAAAGAGCAACAATGCGTCCTCCCGAGAATGCGACTCTTTCAATTTCAGCATCTGTGACTTGAAAGTCCGGACCAATCGTTCAGCGGCACCGTTTGACTGAGGCGAAAACGGCGCGGATGTCAGATGTTGAATACCATTGGCCTGGCAGAATGACTGAAATTCTGCGGACATGAATTGTGGGCCATTGTCGGAAACAATAGTCTGCGGAAGACCTTCAATGCAAAAGATAGCAGACAATGCTTGGATGGTGGCGGAGGACGTCGTGGAAGACATCCGGACAACGAAAGGAAAATTACTGAAGGCGTCGACCAGAACCAACCATCGAGCATTCCAGAATGGACCAGCAAAATCAATGTGCAAGCGTTGCCAAGGGGAAGTGGCTTTTGGCCATATAAAGACTTTCCGCGGCGGTGCGGATTGTTGTTCGGCACACACCATGCAAGAAGAACACATATTCGTAATCGCAGCATCGATTCCGAACCAAGTGCAGTGCTGACGAGCAAGTTGTTTCGTTCGCACTATACCCCAATGTCCTTGGTGAAGAAGCCGTAAGACAGAGGACTGTAACGAACGTGGGACCACGACTCTGGACTGATCATTATGAGAACGCAACAACAAAACACCACGTCGAACAAAAAGTCTGTCCTTGTGAGCAAAAAATCGGCGAACCAACGGATCCTCGATCCGAGACTTTGACAAAGGCCATTGCGTAGCAACAAAACGCAAAACAGTAGCAAGAACAGGGTCAGCAGCTGTGGCTGTAGCTACACGACGAAAATCAATCGGAAACGATTCGACCACTTCATCGGTTTCCGAATCAATGAACATGCAAGCAAGTTCGGAAGAATCGAATGCTTTATCCTCAGCAACAGGCAAACGGGACAACGCATCGGCGTTTCCGTGCTTAGCAGTGGACCGATACAAGATATCGTAGCGGTACTGCGAGAGGAAAATAGACCAGCGAATGAATTTATGCGCTGTACGTGGAGGTACAGGCTTGGTCGGATGAAAAAGCGATGTCAAAGGTTTGTGGTCTGTGACGATGGTAAAGTGACGACCATACAAGAAATCATGGAACTTAGTAACACCAAACACGAGAGCCAAAGCTTCTTTCTCTATCTGTGAATAATTTCTTTGCGCAGACGAGAGCAATTTGGACGCAAAGGCAATAGGGCGATCATGGGAGCCAACTTTGTGCGCAAGCACAGCACCGATCCCGAAATCCGATGCATCTACCATCAACAAAAGGGGTTTCTGGGGATCGAATGGCGTAAGGCAAGTATTAGAAAGCAACGCCGATTTCAACTGGCGAAAGGCGCGTTCGCATTCCGTCGTCCAGACGAACGGAACACCTGTACGGCGTACGCGATGAAGCGGAGCTGAAAGAGAAGAGGCATTGCGCACATTCACTCACACCTTGTGATTCTACATTGTTCAATGTTCTTGCGACCTCCTGACGCAATGCGTGAGGAACATTGCGCGCTCTGAAACATTTCGGTTGCGCGTTTACTTTCAGATCCAAATGTGCTTCATAGTTTTTAGCGCAACCTACGCCCGGTGCAAAAAGTCTGCAAATTCGTCACACAGACGAGAAACACTGTCTGAAGGCACAGTCTGATTCACTGATAGGACCTGATTTTCAATAGACATGTTAAACAACTGAAATAAATCTAAACCAAACAAGTTCACTGCAGTAGAAGAACGAAGAACGTAAAATGACACAAGTTTTGTTTGTCCCTTGTATGTTGCAAGAAGGCTGCACTGTCCTAACACAGGAATTTTCTGTCCGGAATATGTTGTTAGCTTAACATTTGCGGAACGCAACGGAGGTTTGCCCAGTTGTTTGCACGTGTCGTGAGTGAGCAATGTAACTGCAGCTCCGGTATCGAGCTGGAATGGTATCACTTTGCCTTCAAAGTCTAAGTCCACAAAAAGTTTATTGTCCTGCTGACGACAAGAGCGACTGTTTTGTGCAATTTGAATAGACACTGGTACAGAATCACTTGCTAATGGACGTGATTTCCGGCGACGTCGACGCACAGTTTTCGTGGGACGAACACAGTCACTGTTAGAGAAAGTGTCACTGGACGAAGTGGAATTAACGACATGAATGTCCATGGGCGAAGGTCCACGATCCTGTGTGTCCTTGGGTCTATTCCGGCGCGAAGCAAAGGGCCCGGAATGATTGTGATTGTCTGATCGGAGCTTTTTCTGGCAAACACTTTGAACATGTCCTTTCCTATTACAGAAAAAGCAAATAGCTTGGCGTGACGGGCAATGTTCACGCGAATGTCTAGTAGCACACCGCGGGCATGATTTCACTGCATTTGAGGGCTGGCGCGGCACACGTGGCCTAGAGCGCGGCGGCAGCTGCGTTTGTTTGTGCGATGGCAGTTGACCGGGCCGCGCAGCTCGCCCGGCGGGCCGGTTAATGTTACACACTGCTGGCGAAGTTTCAAAAGATTCCTGAGCACAGTCAAGTGTGTCTTGTCTATCCAATATGTCTATCACTTGTTGAAGGGAGGGATTAACTAGTTTCAAAATTTGCTCCCGTATGCGAACATCAGAAACGTTTTGTGCAATTGCATCACGTACCATTGTATCTGAATAAGAAAGACCACAGTCACAGTCAAAGGCACAGTCCCTAGTAAGTCCTTGCAATGTTGTACCCACTTCCTATTAGTTTGACCGGCCGCACGTTTTGTACGAAAAAACGTATACCGCTTTGCAACCACATTAACTGTTTCTTTGAAATAGGCATCTAAAGCAGACAAAATTTCCTCGTAGGACAGAGTTGCTACGTCGCGTTGGGGAAACAATTTCACTATCACACGGTAGGTGGACACACCGACACAAGAAAGCGAAAACGGCTGCCGCTCATTAGCTTCAATTCTGTAGGCGGCGAGGTGGAAGGCAAACTGGCGGGACCATTCCCGCCAAGTCTCGTGGGTTTCATCAAAACTTCGAAATGGTGGTGCAACGGCAGGTTGTGGCTGCGGTACCGGTGAAGCGGCGGCGGCCGCATCGGTTTGAATGGCACGTTGACCCTGGACGAGCTGTCCAAGGGCATCCAATAACGCCTGCGTCTGCTGATTCTGCAAGCGATAAAATTCGGACAGTACATCTGGAGAATGTGGCGAAGCCATGACACAAATAAATTAGGGCAAAGTAAAACACAAGATCCTTTGTAGATTCGTCGCCATGTGATGTGTCGGCAGCTGGGCCAACACCTTGTAGTTCGAGATGGCTGAAAATGCACGCTAGACTAACGCAGACGGGCGTGAAGTACTGGAACAGGCTACGTAATTAATGCTATGAAGAAAAGTACGTAGCTGGATTAATACTTATCTTTAATCAATCATTGTGGTACATCGCTCTTGACGATACACAGGAGACTTTAATTACAATCACTATAAGGCTAATGGTGCCTTGCTAGTTCGTAGCCATTAACTTAGCTGAAGGCTATTCTGTCTCTCGGCTAATGAGAGAGAAAGGCTTCGTACATCTAGTCGCTAGCTAGGTCGTCCGTACAACTGGGGCGACTGCTTGTTCATATCACGAGACCTGCCTTGTGGTGGCGCTAGGTCTGCGATCACACAGTGGCGACACGCGGGTCCGACATGTACTAAATGGACCGCGGCCGATTTAATCTACCACCTAGCAAGTGTGGTGTCTGGCGGTGACACCACATCGTCGAGTCGCATATCGGTCATTGTTACGTCGTGTCGGCGGTTCCATCTCAAAATTCGGTGCACCTTGCCAATTTCTTTCATAATTTCCGAAATGCCCTGTGTTATTGTTTTGTGGCTTTTCCGTATTTTTAAGTCCCTCTTCCCGTGTTGGAGAGCGAGTGTCCTCTGAAATATGTAATTCTTGTATTACTTGTGCCAACTGATCTTGTACTTCCCGGATTTCTCTTTTGTGTTGCGTATTAGTTTGATTCTGATTTTGTTTGAATTTCTTAATTTGTTCATACTCTTCTGTGTCAGTGAAGGCTACAGGTCTTGTGTCATTCAGATCATCATCTACATTTGTAGATAAGTTAGTGAACTGATCCGAAAGTTCAGCTACTTTCTCCGATAGTGAACTTATTTCCTCAGTGTGTTTTTCTGAACCTAGTTTCAGAGTGTCCATTTGTGTTGAAATCGTATCTACTGTGTCCTTTAAGCTTTCCTGAGTTTTTGCAAGTTGCGTAACCGAATCGGTAGATGCAACTGAGTCAATTTTAGCTTGCAAGGTGTCGTGATTTTCATTAACAATAGTTTGCAGTTCCTTTATGGCTGGTTCGTGATTCTGTAATGCGTTTTCATGACGCAAAAAAATAGGTGGGAAATGCTCACAAATTTCTGTTTTTACGTCATTGCAGACTTTTTGACATTTCGATTCGATTTTAAGTAACTCAGCAGTTAGACATTCACGTATTTGTTTGAGCGCGGTGTCTAACTTTTGAAGCTGTTGCTGTGACTGTTTTTTGATTTTGTTCCATTGCGTCTAACTGTTGCTGTGTTTGTCTCTGGTGTTGTTCCATTTTCTCTAACTTTTGAAGATTTTGTTCCATTGTGTCTAACTTTTGAAGATTTTGTCCCATTTGTTTCTGATTTTGTTCAAGCATTGTGTCTAACTTTTGTAGCCTTTGTCCCATTTGTTGCACTAACTGTAATAACAATGCACTGGTGTCTGAAACATGTTCCTCAGTGCTATTCGGCAGTGCATTTGAAAAGTGGAAAATGTGTCTTGACTTGATTGAGAAACGGGTAATGACGCAAAATCTGAATCTACAGTATTTGCAAAATTGTGTCCTGTCATTTCGGGTTCCTGAGGTGAGCTGTTGCCGACCGATCGATCGACAATGCTTCCCTGTTCACTAATTGTTTCACTGTCTGCACCATTATTTATTGCCTGGTCCATTTCCCTATGCACAGTTACCAAATTACTATTCTGAATATTTGTTAATTCATTACCCGGTGGCGCTAACACACTACTCTCGTCTTCACTGTCATTTCTCAACTTACTTTGCAGCCTAGTATTACGTTTTCCACACGCCATAATTGTCACGATATTTCACACGATACACAAAAAAGCACAATTTGAAGAGCAAAAAGAGAAAACACATTAAAATAGCACTGAAAATAATATCCAATTAATTGCAAGCGCGGTTGCGAAATACTTGGTGCAAATCTACATGCATGCCACAACTGTTTTACTGTACAACAATGAAAAAGTACAAGTACAAAGAAAATTCTCTCTACAATTACGCGCTAGCAATAAACAGAAGCTACACTAATTACACAAACTACAAGAAAAAAATCAGAAGATTCCAGTGAGGTATCCTCGGCTAGGGGTCGACATATGAAACGTCCCCTTAGAAAAATTTATGAATTACTGTGCTGGTAAACCCCTTACGGTATTTGATTTTCAAAAAGCTGAGCAAAACTGAACGTACTCAGACATTTCTCTCTTTACTTATTCTGAGCATCACTAAACTGACACACAATATTTTTAGCGCAACGCAATCTGACTTCCAATAATCCCTAAAATAGAATGGCCCTGACTAACAAGAACCTATACCTTTCATAAATCACTTACCTCACAAAAATCTTCTTTAGTCGAACTACTGCAATACAGCGAGCGCCAATGCTGCCAGCTAAATTAAAGATTCTAACTACTGAAGGCACTAACTACTGATAGACATAATTAGCAAATTAAAGATTTTGATAGAGAACAAACAATGTATTTACCTTAATAGTGTTCAAAAGTCATATATCAGTTCATGACATCCAGTCTTACGAATTTACTCTCTCTGATGGACACACGTCCAGATCATCCGCTCTCAAAACTCCGCCATATCACTCCCCACATCCACCACTGCTGCCGGCTCACCTCCAACTGTGCAACGCTACGCGCTGTTAACAGCCAACTGCTCAACACTACAATAGTAAATTTCAACAATGCAAACCAGACACAGACTGCACACAGCACAGTCAGTAATTTTCATATAGAGTGCTACATGGCGTTACCAACACAAAAACCTAAACAGCCTACTTACACTGTCTGTTTTTAAGATGTATCTCTGTCTGTAGATAAGTCTATATTAAAGTAAAAAATATATTTTATTATAAGTTCGACAAAAATGTGTTGTAAAAAATTATTGTTAATAACCCATATATTTGTTGAACACTTGTTATCATTTACAAAGAAAGACCCTGATTCTTCCACTACGGTGGTGTAGAGCGTGAATGAAGAGGTGGGGGTGGTGAAAAAGTTATTGTTAATAATAAACGTGATGTTAATTTGTTATTAATATTTGTAAAAAATATCTACATCCTGATCCCAAACTAACGTTATCCTTTCATTCCTGCGTCTGGAACAGGGATGATGATTAAGTTTATAGTAAGAAAACGGGGGAAGGGTGGGGCAGCCTGTTTCTTATTGGTTCAAGGGGTTTCCCTTTCTTTTTTTTTTAACACACGAAATTGGCCTAGATTAGGCATGGTGTTACAGCGCTCTGCGAGTGCGAGCGCTCCGGCTGTGCTCCTGGCTTGTGCTCAGAGTGCAGTGGCGAGTGGGGCTGAGGGGCGACGAGGAAGAGGAAAATGAAGGGTACAGCCGGACGCAGCTAGAGGGGGGCAGTCGGCTTGTTACACTTTGCTAAGAATACCAGTAGTGTTGAATTAGATTTACGTTCTGCGTTGGTGATACCACAGCGTCTACGCATCTGTCCAAAAGAAAAGAGAAAGTAGAGAAGCTACATCATTAAATGCTGAATGGGATTTCTTTACTTTTTGTGTAGTTTTATTGTCATGCATTTTTAAGACTGGCGGAAATTACAGTTCAGGAAGAGATGTGGAACATACATACATAAATTTTCATAATTTTTATGGATGTACTGTACAATGCATGGGACCCCAGACTAACTGGTACGACTAAAACAACCACACACACACACACACACACACACACACAAACATACACGTTCGCTTGTACGTAGTACACAGTATATACTGGATGGTTGTAATTAAAGTATAGCTACTAACGGAGGCCCAGTGTGGGCTGTAATTATCGTATGGCAGCGAAACTTGATAGATACACTTACAATTTCTGCATCTGAAATATAATTATTCAGATTTCGCACCAGTCGCAGAAGAGTGGCGCTAGTACCGCCACTATGAGGATGCAAATCAAGTTTGCTTTAAATATCTGCTATAACGGTCGTGTAGCCACTGTACACAATTGGTTCAAACGGCTCTGAGCACTATGGGACTTAACTTCTGAGGTCATCAGTCCCCTAGAACTTAGAACTACTTAAACCTAACTAACCTAAGGACATTACACACATCCATGCCCGAGGCAGGATTCGAACCTGCGACCGTAGCGGTAGCGCGGTTCCAGACTGTAGCGCCTAGAACCGCTCGGCCACCTGTACACAATTGCTGGCGGCACTGGTCACGTGACTATATGATCGAAAGACGACCGGGCTCCCGACGACCACCTAATATTACCGAGAGCAAAGACTATCGTGTTTGGCGTATGGCTCTGGCACGATCTTATAGCATCTGCAGCAGCAAATTAAGCAGCAGTTGGCACAACAGTGACACAATGAACTGTTGCAAATCGGTTACTTCAAGGACAGCTCCGAGCCAGACGCCCCGTGGCGTGCATTCCACTGACCTCAAACCACCGCCATGCGACTTCAGTTCTGTCAAGGGAGTGCTCATTGGAGGGCATGTTGGAGGTCTGTTGCGTTTTGTGATGAAAACTGCTTCTGCCTCGCTGCTAATGATGGCCATGTGCTGGTTAGAAGGAGGCCAGTTCAGTAAACAACCTGCCTGTGTAGTAGAGCACTGGACCTACACCTGAAATTACCGTCTGGGCGCTTCAGTCCGGAACCGCGCTGCTGCTACGGTCGCAGGTTCGAATCCTGCCTCGGGCATGGATGTATGTGATGTCCTTAGGTTAGTTAGGTTTAAGTAGTTCTAAGTTCTAGGGGACTGATGACCTCAGAAGTTAAGTCCCATAGTGCTCAGAGCCATTTGAACCATTTTTATCGTCTGGGGTGCAATTTAGCATGTCAGAAGGAACACTCGTGGTTGTGCCCCGCACCTTGACTGCAAATTCGTAAGTCAGTCTGATGATTCGAACTGTTGTGCTGCTATTCATGAACAGCAATCCACGGAGTGTTTTCCAACAGGATACCGCTCGCCACGTACCGATGTTTTAACGCGACAGCTCTACGGAGTTTCGGCATGTTGCCTTGGCCTGCTCGATCACCAGATCCGTTTCCAATCGAGCGCATATGGAACATCATCGGACGACAACTCCAGCGTCATCCACAAACAGCATTAACCGTCCCTGCATTGATCGACCAAGTGCAGCAGGCATGGAACTCCATCCCACAAACTGACATTCGACACCTCCACAACACAACACAATGTTAGCACGTTTGCATGCTTGCATTCAACATTATGATGGTTACACGGGTTATTTTATTGTACCAGCGTTTCACATTTGCAATGCCTTCTCTTACGCCTACATAAATCTGTGATCTTGCAATGTTAGTCAGTTAAATATGTTACCTAGATGAATGTATTCCCATAATTTCATTGCTCTAGGTTAATTACTTTTTGGTGCTGCGATTTTTTTCCATCATCGTGTGCAAAGTCCTTAATATTGAACCGATTTTCGCTGGAAAAACTTATTTCCAATTTTGGGCTACAAGTGCAAATTTGGCACTATACACTGTACACTGTACGCTGTCATTTGACAATCTATAGCGTGATTGGACAGTAGGGCTATCGAGAAGAGAGATTATGTGCTGATAGTAAAATTGTTTTATGCGAAAGAACGCAGTTAAAGTGCTGCATTGAGAGAATATCCCCAACTGAAAGATCTGAGGAGAGGCCTGATGTCATTAAATGTTGTAAAGAAGATGATAATGTAATTCTAAAACTCGTGTGAGATTGGCGTGACACCTGGAAGAGGAGGGGGGTTGGGTGTTGGGTTGTTTGGGGAAGGAGACCAGACAGCGAGGTCATCAGTCTCATCGGAATAGGGAAGGACGGGGAAGGAAGTCGGCCGTGCCCTTTGAAAGGAACCATCCCGGCATTTGCCTGGAGCGATTTAGGGAAATCACGGAAAACCTAAATCAGGATGGCCGGACGCGGGATTGGACCATCGTCCTCCCGAATGCGAGTCCAGTGTCTAACCACTGCGCCACCTCGCTCGGTGGAAGAGGAGGGCATCCAATCCCAGTGGAAGTTATTGACGAGGTTGCTGTTGCTGTAACTGACCATGCAGCACATGCTCCGGATATTGCTAGTGACTGTACTGTTTCGCGAGAATTGTTCATCCCATGGTCATCAGTATGGAATCTTTTGCGGTTTGTTTTTCACTGGTACTTTCACAAGATCCAGATGGTGCAGTAACTAAAACCTCAAGATCCACAGCAACATTTTCGATTTGCTCTTCGGTTTATGCCACGGCTCAGAGTTGATGACATGTTGCCCGGCTATATTCTATGGAGTGACGAGGCACATTTTACACTACAGGGTGCACTGAATACACAGAACTGCCGAATTTGGGGCTCTTTTAAACCGCGTGTTGTGGTCGAATAGCCATTGCACTGTGTGATGTGGATTCAAAAGCACATTTATTCCCAGTCCATTCTTCTTTGAATACATTACTCCCAGAGGGCTTGTCAGGTGTACCATGACGTCTGAATGTTATCGGCACTTCCTTGTACAGCATGCGATTCCTGCTTTGGAAGAGTGCAACTATTTGGAAAGCACTGTTTTCGTGCAAAATTGAACAACATCTTCTGTTGCTCGCTCAGTGAAACATCTGCTTCATGCAGGCTTCCATGAATATGTTATCTTCAGAGGTTTTTCCAGATACATGACCTGCAAGATTACCTGATATGAATCCATATGACTTTTGGCTCTGGGAACATATAAACGAACGTATTTACCAGGGATACGTTCGGTCTCTACCTGATCTGAGGACCAGTATACAGGAACACGTTGCTCATGTTCCACTGGAATTGCCATGAGCAACTATCGATCACGTCATTTTATTGATTGCGGACTTTCAAATAAAACTGTAATGATGGTGGTGTTGGTGGCTCTTAACTACGTACCTCTGACTCAGAGTTGAAATATTAAACTTTTGCCTGGTTTCGTTGCCTTGGGGCTGGGATATGTAGTTGCCGCATTACAAGACAAATACTGCTGAGTCTACAGTATACAATATGAATATACACATGAATCGAATGGTCGAAGGTTCCTATCACTCGGCAATTGCGAATTTTTTTATGCACTATAGTAATTTATAAATGAAAGATCCCAATTAAATAAATCTGCAGGTAGTATCTTAACGACTTTAAATGATAAGTACGATAGCAGAAGTACTTTTGAGAATGCGGTATATTTCTGCAAAACACTTATTGGTGTCGATGGTCCAGCAATTAAATAAAATATAAGTTGAATAATAGGGAAACAATAGATTCCTACTGCACGTAATTAGTTATGAACAACAATATAGATATTCACTTCTAAACGCACACTACGTCTTCACTGTAGAAGCCAAGGAAATATTACAAGCGCCCAAGTCAGCACTCCGAAGTATTTCTATCTGCCGCGACCACTCGCAAACCGCTCCACACTCTCCATGTCTCTGCCGCGACCGTGCGTCCGTCGCGCCGTCACGTCCAGCAACCTCCTGTCCTGTGTCATACTCTAGCGTCGCACTGTTCAAAACTCTCCCGAACTGCTTCTCCTGTCCTCTCCCGTACTCCATGTTCCTCCTCCACTGCCATACAGTCTCTCCATCAACGAACGCTGTGATTGGCTAGAGCGCGCCCGCCATGTCTTCAGGCCAACGCAACTCACAAACATATTAAAACACATTCGAAATACTGGATTTACATTTAAGTAACTTGAAATTAAATAAATATTTATAAGGCTGGACCATAACCACGCTCTAACACACATTATTAAATACATAAACAAATCAAATAAACATATATCAAAGGAATAGCAAGGAAAAGCAGGCCAGTAGCCTAATGTCTCTGTCCTTTCTCGAACACAGTAAATATTTGACCAATTACTTCATGAATAGTATATATCGGATATAAATAAAGACATAGATGAATAAATATGTTTAGAAGCATGCTGCTACCGTTTTTTCGTGTAACTGTGGAGTACTTATGGCCTGACGCGGTCGATAGTAATCGGCCAATTTGACCTCAAATATCTCATGTACTATTCAAGTTACATGCCTGTAATTCATACCAATTTAGGTTTACACTAATAGCTTTCTAAAGACACGTCGATCGACGAAATTGGATGAACCGTTTTGATTTTGGAAATTCTTTCTAGGTGTTACTTGAATAATTTACCATCAGATACTATTCTTTAAACTAATAAAGATATTGAAAATGTGATTACACGATCAGAATCGTTGTGCAAATAATGGCAATGTACATGTTTCTTTTTGGGGTATCATGATTCACCTGGCTACTATTAATTTCTATACGAACTGTGAAATGTCTGCCATGATGGTTTCACGAAGTCCGCCATCTTTGGCACTCTCAGCATACAAATCTCTTTCGTCAACACAGCGTCCCCATGGAATTCCCAGCCACGTGGCCGGTGGACCACGCACTGGGGCTACCACTCATGCTCATCATGCTCAGGCACCACGTGGTTGCTGCCAGGCCGCGGCCCACCGAGAGGCCCCCTCGCGGCCATGCCAAATCAGAACTTAGAATATTTCCAGGGCGCCACAACTCGCCCGTTACCTCACAGGATGAAGCACCACATCGACATCTCAGGTGTTCATACTGAACAAATTCAGTAAGAGGCAGTAAATAATAAAATCAACATTATAACTTTCTTGCTTGTTTTGCATTCTCTCCCAACATCCTGTTCCTAATCCATTACAGCATTTCTATACGTCTTTCTTTCATTCACAGGGCCAGATCTGCAGCTGGTGGCCAAAACTGGAACTATTTTTTCCAATGTAAATTAGTTCTGCATTAATGCATCAGTATACCTATCAAGCTTTGCTGTCATACGCTAATTTCAGCCCACACTGGATGTCTGTGAGTAGCTGCACCTTAATTATTACCCATTGGTATGTACAGTTTACACTTATACATTGTGTGCAATCAGGCATGCATACACAAAGCTATTACATATGGTCCTTACTGTTCCACACACGCATACACTATAAATACATCCATTCTTTCACTATCACCCAAGTGCATAGTGTGAAACCAGGGAGTACTGATTCCAGCCATACAGATGAACCGTTTGTCATCATGGCATGACAGACTAATTTTAAGCAGCAATCAGTATGTACCACATGGTCTCGCAATCGATAGACTGCTTGGCGCACCAAGGATGGAGGTTGAGGTTGGGCACCTCCTATGCAGTTGAGCAGACACACCTGATAATCATCGATCGTCAGAGCCACTGAGGCTACATGATGCATATCCTTAGCCCATCTTTGAATGGCGCCTACATCTGTGGGTTATGAGTATATTCCATATCTGTGCCCCAAAACTCCGCAATCTGCGCCCTAATTTCCCCATCTTTCATCAGGCTGATAACCTCTTTGTTTTGAGATGTAATGTCATAGTCATCCACGTATCTAGCCGTGTCGAATGCAACAAGATGATACCTTATCACTTCATATCGTGGCCATTCGTATTTTAAGTTGCGTGTAGTGGGTGCTGTGTCATGAAACTTCCCCCTTCAGATGACATTGGTCTCTACGGGGAATTTCCGCTTTTCTGCCCA
The DNA here is from genome assembly GCF_023864345.2 of Schistocerca serialis cubense. NCBI lineage: Eukaryota > Metazoa > Arthropoda > Insecta > Orthoptera > Acrididae > Schistocerca > Schistocerca serialis. The sequence continues at coordinate 312,995,641 of NC_064640.1, forward strand.
ACAACAGCATGAAAATATGACAATCAACTGTTCACTGGCACAAGGCAACATTCTCCTATGATTCAGTCATTGGAATACTGTTGCAAAAAATCTCCTCAACATGCCATGCAAGTTTTTCGGGCTCTGTGAGCAACGATCTCTCAAGTTTATCCCTGATATATGTTTCGAGCTAATACATATCGTATGGGTCGTTCTGTGAAGGTACTATGGGAGGCAATGGGGTCGCCTTCACATTATGCCACAGGAGCTATGTGGCACTCGAAATCCATATAAAGTGCTCCTGGTGGTGAGCATTCTTAAAATTTAAGAACTTGTTTGCTTCAGTAAGCATTTCACATATACCAGCTACTGGCATCACCAAATACCGGCTCTTAGTAAATGAGTTTAGGCACATGCAACAAAAATGACGCAACTCTTTAATTTTTCTCAGTTGGGCAGAAAGTATGTGCTACATGCTTTTTTCCAGATTTAGAGTTGTGACTCACCCTCAGAGAGTAGCAACAGATCTACATGTTTGGGACTTTGACCAGTTTCATTTGAAATATAGAGGGGTCCAACTACTTTATACTTTGTATCGTCCTCTTTTTTGTTCTGCTCAGTGTGCTCTTCGTCTTTCTCTTCTGGCTTGCTTTTATATACCTCCAGACCATAAACATGAACTGAATAGTCTGGAGCCTAACATTCAATTCTTGGGATGTCCTGGAGTTTAATGGAGAATGAGATTCCATTGAAGTTATAACTCTTGCATGCATAGACGTTTTGCGTGTGGTTGTAAAGCTCTGTATGTTTCAACTAATTTCTATAGCAAGCCAGAAGTGGCCGTGCATAGCAAATTTCACCCCACTCTTCAAAATTCTGGATATTAATACAATCATGTTTAGTGCAAATACCTCTTGGAAGAGAGCTTAAACCGGATTCCCAAAGTATGGTATTGTAGACATGTGAGTAGATAACAAATTAGAGTACATGGCTGAGTAGCAGATCAGACCACCTTTCCTGCATTTCGGAAAAATGGCCCGGCATGGCAATCATGGCAAAAGTTCCAAACCAATCTGCAACTGAATTGCCCCTCAGTAACACACAACTTTCCTGTTAGTATAGACAATGGTCTTTCTCGCAGCACCATTGCTACCTTCTTTTGTTGTGTGTGTGAGTTCACAGCATAGACCCCCATTGTATTTAATGGTAGATACCGCAGGTAATTGTCAGTCTGAGGAGCTCATTTTCCCAGATGGGCTGGAGCATGTTAAGGAATGTAAAAGTATCTCAATACTCTGCATTAGAGTTGTCTATGAATGTTTTGACATCCAATCCCCAAAAGTGCCAGCGACTACAGAGTAGTCCAATGCAAGCATGCAATTTACCTGGTGATCATTAAGTGGGTAGGCAAGAGAAGTTGCCGCTAGGTCCAAGCCGATGTCAAGATTGTCCCAGGTGATGTCAAGGAGGTCCTGGGCATGGGGAGTGTGGCTGAAATGGCCCATACCACAGCAACCACGCCATTATTGATAATCTATACCAGCATGATAGTCTGGGCTCAGGCGAACACAACACTGATGAGCCAAGGCATCATGATGGTGAAGCTCATACCACTGACAAGTCCGATTGTGGTGTTGCTGTAGGCACAAGCCCACCTCTGGACAATTCCAATAGTCCTGTAGAGGAAGTAGTGACACTGGTAAGTATCATGTGTGTAACAGACATACACAGATGTGAACAATAATAATAATAATAATTTCTAGTTCTTATGTCGAAAATTATCAGTAGTGGTATATCCACACAGGCATTTCAGTCATTCATCATCACCATCCTTGTTTGGAACAACAGGTTGTAATATTTTATCCAGCCTGGTCTCAACACCCATCTCAGTATGAGCAGAGGTGTCACTGATCCATTTAGACCTCATATTATCAGCATCATTTGGAATAATGACGTCCAACATTTTATCAAGCTGGGCTCAATATCCTACCCAATACGAGTCAGCATTACAATCCATTCAGACCTCAGAATAGCATCAAGTGCACCTACAAAAGAAAAAAATATATCTGATAAGTATTTTTTGCAAGCATAAATTATTAGCACATTTTTAATCAATGAATGAATCATCAGTTATGTATCTACCACTCGATGATTGGCCTCATCCTCCACGTCCTTATGCTGGAGAAAGGCTTCATGGGTTGTATCTCCATGGCTGTAGGATTCACCTATGACCTCACAGCCATCTCATCATCAACAGTACCTAGAAAAGAAATAAAAGCATTACATATGCAATGCATGCAAGTGTGAATTAATAATGTAGAAATATCAGTTATTATTACTACAGTCATTAATGATAGGAGCTCATCCCTGTGCATCTATTCTATGGCATAACTCCATAATAATGCCCAATAACATTCCACAAGCGTGTGTATAGCACCCTTATATAAATTACCTATGTACTTGAGTGTCTGTCTCGTCCTGGGAGCTCATGTTAGGAACCTGATTAATCCTACTACACGTTTCCATTATCGTGCCGTGTCCAGATCTCGTAGAAAAAAAAACAATAACACTTAATGTGCATGTGTAATCATATTTAATACTCTTATGTGAATTACCTATAACAGTTACATATTCTAGAGTCTGTCAAATCCTAGCAGCTCATGCTTGTGACGTCATCAAGTCCATGTACGTCTACAAAAGAAGACAAGACATGGTACTGTATAAAAGAGAGAGAGAGAGAGAGACAGACAGACAGAAAGAGAGAAACGTCTACTTATCTTCACAAAGTCGCCTGTTAGTGTTTCTGAAACGCAACTGCCACCCTCAGAAGCACAGAAGCACCAATTAGCTCTATTAGATCTTCTAATTCCCTGTCATACATTAAGTATCACAGTGTATCACCATCTACTTCACATTGGCGACACTTGCCAGTCCCTGTAGCATTACTTTCTTTCACAGAATGGCATTTCTCCTTTTCAGAAGTTATCTCAGCACGACCTGGGGCTCAAGTGATATTTCACAGCACGATGCCTTTTATTTAAAGCTGGAAAGCCGGTAGGGGCGGGCATGATGCCTATTGGGAGAAGTGGCTCATGGAGCTGTGTAGGTGATGGCCAGTGTTGTTATCTTGCTGCCGGCAGCACAATTTGAGAATACCGTATTAAACTTATTACTGCCCACTATTATGTGCCAGCCAGTGCAGCACATCCTGATGAAGCAAGACACATCAATTCAAGTGACCAGCAGCCAAAACAGGATATGCTGACTGAGCCTAACAGTAAGAGTTGGCATTTGTCAAAGAATATTATCTTATATATACTACCACTTTATTATCTTTTCCTGCTGTGTGTAGGCGACTGTGAAGCCACATTTCTTTAGCTGTGTAGGTGGTGGAATGCTTTTATCAGGACACTGGTGGCAGTGTTCAAAGATTAGTATTAAAGTATAGGTGCCTCAGTAGCTTAATTTTGCTGTATGTAGGTGGTCACACCCTGATGAAAGTGATATGCACCAGCCACCTCCAATACACTGTCAGTATCATCTCACATGTGTACACTGCAGAGAGGGGTCGACCTTCTCTGCATGGACGGCACACCTCCAATGGTATAAAATGGGTGGATACCTTGGTGTCTACCTTGGTTCTTACTTAAATAATTGGGATTTTACTGTATACAGACTGGCTCCGATAAGGCCTTCACAAAAAACAGTAATCAACTGTTGTCATTTCAGTCAGCATATAGAAGAAACATCTCAAGTTATATCTACCATCTTAACAAGCTGCATAGGCAGTGTGTGAAGAATACTTACCTGAAATCTATAGGTAGTGGAGGAGCTGAATAACTAATTTTTTTTAAAAAAGAACGTACAGTTTATTGGTAACCCAACATAACATTATTTGCACATTATTTGAAGCACACATAAAAACATTTTTGTTTTCTTTGCCTTACTTTTGCTTGACTCTTCAAATGGGTGGATACTTCAAGTTCCAAATAGATGCATTCTTGTAAATCTCAAGAATCCAGGACTTCTTCTCATGACCCCTGATGTAAATATGGTGTCCGTGAGCTGATGAAAACTGCTGATTGTGCTCCATAGGGAGGGGCAATCGGCGATTTTCATCTGATCTTTCTTCTATCCAACTCAGTCCTTCCAACCACTTTTTAAAAAATTCAACCTAATATAATGAACAAAACTATGTCAGAATCAAAAAAACTTATCAATTGAACTGAGTAAAAAGCGATTAGAAAATTATTTAATTATAAAACTTCCGCTGAATAAAAAAATGATTGAAAATCAGTTGAATAAAAAACTTCTCGCACAAAAAATTAAAATTTGAGAATAAAGGGATAAAAAGTCATAAATTTAAAAAATTGTCTATACATAAACAGAGTCATTTCTTAAGAAGTTGAAAATTCTTTAAAAATATTAATGAGTTAGAATTAATTTCTTTATCTAATGGTACTGGTTGTGAATATTTAAATATAGATATGGTGAAAAAATGTATGGAGGTTAGTAATGAATTTTAAATTATTTTACCTGACAGATACTATAAATTAATTAATGAATATGATTTTAATTATTTTAAAGAAAGAAATATTAAACTAAATTATAAAGGAATAAAAAATAAGTTTCAAAATATAAACATATTAAATTACAATTAAAAACTCTTTTTCACATTTTTGAAACATTTAATAAACAGAATACTTTTCATTTTGAAAAACCTCATACATTTTTTATATTATAAATTAACTTCCCCAAAAATGTAGTATTCAAATATTCACAACCTTTTTCGTTTTAAAAAATCTATTACATTTTCATTTATCATTTTAATTTTAACCCTCTATTCTTTTTCTTTACAAATTCCTAATAAACTTTTCCTTATAAATGAGGGTGCAATTAAAAAACCTCATAGTAGCTTAATAGTCAACTAGTTACGAATTGCATTGATCAATCTCACAGTAACCATTATTATGTGGAGCATGTCAAGTGCATAAGAAATGCACACATGAATCAAAGATTTTTTAAACAAAAAAAGCTTAATCTTTTTACCTACTCCATTTCCTTGAATGGCACAAAAATGCGTATATATATATATATATATATATATATATATATATACAAGATCTTCAACTATATATATATATATATATATATATATATATATATATATATATATATATATATATATAGTTGAAGATCTTGTAGACAACTGTTTAATAGGTTAGGAACTTTTACAGCAGCCTCACAGTACATTAACTGAGTAATGAAATTGATTCTCAGCACCATGGACTAGTTTAATATCAACAGTTACATTAATGATTATGATCCCAGAAGAAAGAAATACTTACACTATATATATAGAATACCTATAAATTTATTTATTCCTATAAGAACTCATCTATGGTATAGATGGAGTTGTCAGGGAGATAAGACTTCAATTTATTTTTGAAACTATTACTGCTCTCTGTCATGTGATGTATTTCATCTCATAATTTATCGAAAAGTTTTACAGCAGCGTATTTTACCACTTCTTGAGCCAAAGACAGTTTAAGCAGAGGGTAGTGTAAGTATTTCTATCTTCTGGGATCATAGTCATTAATGTAACTGTTGATATTAAACTAGTCCATGGTGTTGTGAATCAATTTCATTACTCAGTAAATGTGCTGTGAGGCTCCTGTAAAAGTTCCTAACCTATCAAACAGTTGTCTACAAGATCTTCAACTACGAGCTCCACTTATTATTCTAACCACTTTCCTTTGAGCAGTAATTACTTGTTGCTTATCTTATCTTAATTTATGGTATTTTAAAGAAGAAAATAACACAACAACTGCTGGATGAAAGACTTATCTAAAGTTGTTTCAAGTCGAATTAATAAAAACAGGTATCAATAATTTATTTCTGATTGCGATAATTACATTTTAATAATAATGAAAAATTAGTTGATCATTCAAAAACTTGTTTAATTAATAATCCATTATAAGCAGAACTATCACTAAAAGGTGAATATATCAAATTTAGAAGTTATCAGTATACTCAAAAACTTGCTTTTGTTATTTCTGCTGATTGTGAAGATTTGTTATCAAAATTAATTAAACAATAAACAGAATTAACAGCTGATGATATTTCTAATGGTTACTATAGAAAATATTATGAGATACATATAATATAACAAGAAACCAATAATTGGAATCGCATTCAAATTTTAAAAAATAATCAACCTTATACTTAATTAATATTATCAGAAACTTAAAACAAATTGTTTTTGTAATTATATAAAATATATAAATCGAAAATACAAGTATCGTCATGTATAGAGGATCCAATTCTCATAAAAGCTTTACTGCAAATATGAAAAAAAAGTTGAACAAATTGGAGAAATCTATTCTGTAGAAGAAGAAAAGAAACCTTTACAGTCTGAAGAACAATCAAAATACAATAAATCCAAAATTTGTTCTTTGTGCACAAACCATTACACAAAAAATAAAAAAATGCCATCACAATCATCTAACTGGAAAATATAAAAATCCGTTATGTAATAATAGTAATTTGCAATTAAAACAACCTAATTTTCTACCAAATTATATATGTAATTTGCCTGGCTGTTATTCTCACCTTTTTGTGAAAGAATTTGATTATGATGATAAAGAAATATATTTAATACAAAATAATGAAAATACATATAGTAAATGAACAAAAAATTTAAAAACGAGATTCATTGATACATTTAAATTTATAGCTTCAAATTCCAAACAAATCTCATCAAATTTAAGAATGTACAAAGTGAAAGATATCAGAAAACTTTTCCCAGAAGGTCTAAGGAATTTAGTATCTAAAAGAGAAGTTTATCCTTATAACAACGTAGATAGCTGGGAAAAATTTGTAGAAAAAGAACTTTCACCAAAACAAGAATTTCATAATAAATTAAATGAATCTGATATTAGTGAAGATGAAAATAAACATGCTAAACTAATTAGGGAAAATGAATGTAAAACATTCAGGCATCTACCATGAGATAGATTTAAAAACTCATGTTTTATTGTTAGCTGATGGTTTTAGAAAAAGTTGTATCAGAGCTGACGTTTAGACCATTCCTGGTATTTTACTGCCCCAGGTGTATCTTTTGAATTGGTGTAAAAATGACAGAACAACACTCGAATTATTACACAATTATGATATGTTTCTAACGGTAGAAAAATGAATAAAAGGAGGTACATCCCCATCTTGTAAAAGATGTAAAAATGAGTAATAAATAGATGAAAAATTATGATAAAACTATTATATCGAATTTTTACGATATTTATATGCAAATAATTTATGTGATTATGCTATGAGTCAGTACCTCTCTTACAGAAGGTTTGAATGGGATGTACCAAATAATTTTAATACTAAAAAATAAGCTAAATTTCAGACACTTCTAAAACAGGTTCTATTTGTGAAGTAGATCTAGATGCCCAAGAAATTTACTTCATGAACCTGAAGATTTACCTCTCACTCCTAAAAATAAAATTGTGGCAGAAACAAAACACCAAGAATTATACTACTTTACATAATAAATAGAGTTAGGTCGTTCACTATAGAAATGTTAAACTATATATATGTGGGAATGAAAATAATAAAATCCATAAAGTTTTAAAATTTAAACAATTTGATTGGTTAAAAAAGTGTATGGATTTAAATGCAGGAATGAGGATTAATGCAAAAAAGATTTTGAAAAAGATTTCTACAAACTGATGAATAATTGAGTATTTGGGAAAATGATGGGCAATTGAGAAACTGAGTAGATATAAAATTAGTATCAGATGGTGAAAAATGTGATAAATCAATTGCTAAGCAAAATTTTATAAGGATGGACAATATTTATTGAAAATTCAGTTACTATCCATATGAATAAAACTAAAATTTTCTTTAATAAACCTATTTCTATTGGAGTGTGTATATTTGATTCATCGAAAAAATTACTTAGCACTATAATATTATGAAAACCAAATATGGAGAGAATTTTGGAACTTTGTTACAAAGATACTGATAGTTATACCGTGATATAAAAACTGAAGATTTTTATCAAGATATGACATAAGTGATTGATTATTTTGAGACTAGCAATAATCCAGTAAATAATATTTACAGTGTACTTCAAGTTAATAAAAAGTATTAGCAAAAATGATACAAAAATATTGTAGTTTAAGTAAAATTATCAGTTGATTTCTCTATCCCATAATTTTTACAGATCTTAGATTTCATGGCTTCCATTTACTTAGAAATAATTAATTTGAAAAAATTAAATCATCATCATCATCATCATTTAACACTGATTATGCCTTTCAGCATTCCGTCTGGAGCATAGTCCCCCTTATGCAATTCTTCCATGATCCCCTATTCAGTGCCAACATTGGTGCCTCTTCTGATGTTAAGCCCATTACTTCAAAATCATTCTTAACCGAATCCAGGTACCTTCTCCTTGGTCTACCCCGACTCGTCCTACCCTCTACTGCTGAACCCATGAGTCTCTTGGGTAACCTTGCTTCTCCCATACGTGTAACATGACCCCGCCATCTAAGCCTGTTCGCCCTAACTGCTACATCTATAGAGTTCATCCCCAGTTTTTCTTTGATTTCCTCATTGTGGACATCCTCCTGCCGTTGCTCCCATCTACTAGTACCTGCAATCATCCTAGCTACTTTCATATCTGTAACCTCAACCTTATTGATAAGGTAACCTGAATCCACCCAGCTTTCGCTCCCATACAACAAAGTTGGTCGAAAGATCGAATGGTGCGCAGATAACTTAGTCTTGTTACTGACTTCCTTCTTGCAGAAGAGAGTACATCGTAGCTGAGTGCTCACTGCATTAGCTTTGCTACACCTCGCTTCCAGTTCTTTCACTATGTTGCCATCCAGTGAGAATATGCATCCTAAGTACTTGAAACTGTCCTCCTGTTCTAACTTTGTTCCTCCTATTTGGCACTCAATCCATTTAAATCTCTTTCCCACTGAGATTAGTTTTGGAGATGCTAATCTTCATACCATAGTCCTTACATTTCTGATCTAGCTCTGAAATATTACTTTGCAAACATTCAGTCGAATCTGCCATCACAACTAAGTCATCCACATATGCAAGACTGCTTATTTTGTGTTCACATATCTTAATCTCACCCAGCCAGTCTATTGTTTTCAACATATGATCCATAAATAATATGAACAACAGTGGAGACAGGTTGTAGCCTTATCTTACCCCTGGAACTACTGTGAAAACTCAATTTACCGTCAACTCTAACTGCTGCCTTACTATCTATGTAAAGACCTTTAATTGCTTGCAAAATTTTGCCTCCTACTCCATAATCTCGTATAACAGACAATAACTTCCTCCTAGGAACCCGGTCATATGCCTTTTCTAGATCTATAAAGCATAGACAAAATTCCCTGTTCCATTCGTAACACTTCTCCATTATTTGCTGTAAGCTAAAGATCTGGTCCTGACAACCACTAAGAGGCCTAAACCCATACTGATTTTCATCCAATTTGTCATCAACTAATACTAGCACTTTCCTTTCAACAATACCTGAGAAGATTTTACCCACAACGCTGATTAAAGAGATACCTCTGTAGTTGTTACAATCTTTTCTGTTTCCATGTTTAAAGATTGGTGTGATTACTGCTTTCGTCCAGTCTGATGGAACCTGTCCCGACTCCCACGCCACTTCAGTTATCCTGTGTAGCCATTTAAGACCTGACATTCCACTGTATTTGATGAGTTCTGACTTAATTTCATCCACCCCAGCCGCTTTATTGCACTGCAGTCTATTGACCATTTTCTCCACTTCCTCAAATGTGATCCTATTTCCATCATCATTCCTATCCCATTGTACATCGAAGTCTGAAACATTAGTGATCGTAGTTTCACCTACATTGAACAACTCTTCAAAATATTCCCTCCATCTACCCAAGGCATCAACAGGATTCACCAGCAGTTTTCCTGACCTGTCCAAAATACTTGTCATTTCCTTCTTACTTCCCTTTCGAAGACTGCTAATCACACTCCAGAATGGTTTTCCAGCAGCTTGACCCAAAGTCTCCCACCTGTTTGCAAAGTCTTCCCCAGATTTCTTCTTGGTTGCTGCAGTTATGTCTTTGGCTTTGTTTCTTTCTTCAACATAACTTTCTCTGTCTACCTGAGTTCTAGTATGTAGCCACTTTTGATACGCCTTCATTTTCCTTTTACAGGCTGCCTTGACTGTGTCATTCCACCAAGCTGTTTGCTTCATCCTACCTTTACACACTACTGTTCCAAGACATTCTTTAGCCACTTCTAGTATTGTGTCCCTGTACCTTGTCCATTCCTTTTCCAATGACTGTAATTGACTACATTCAACTAACTGATACCTTTCTGAGATCACTGTTATGTACTTGTGCCTGATTTCCTTATCCTGAAATTTCTCCACTCTTATCCTCCTACATGTGGACCTGACCTCCTGCACTTTCGGCCTCACAATACCTGTTTCACTGCGGATTAAATAGTGATCAGTGTCATCAAAGAATACCCTGAATACACGTGTGTCCCTCACAGCCTTCCTGAATTCTGATCTGTTATTATATAGTCAATGACGGATCTGGTTCCCCTGCCTTCCCAAGTATACTGGTGAATGTTCTTATGTTTAAAAAAGGAGTTTGTGATTACTAAGCCCATACTGGCGCAGAAATCCAAGAGTTGTTTCCCGTTCATGTTGGCCTCCATATCCTCTCCAAATTTACCCATAACCTCTTCATACCCTTCTGTTCGATTTCCAATCCTGGCATTAAAATCACCCATGAGCAGAACACTGTCCTTGTCCTTTATTCTAACAACTATATCACTGAGTGCATCATAAAAACTACCCATCTTATCTTGATCTGTCCCTTCACAATGCAAATATACTAACACAACCCTAATTCTCTTGCTAGACACTGTCAAATCTATCCACATCAGTCGTTCATTTACATAACTTATTGCAACTATGCTGGGTTCCATTTCTTTCCTGATGAAAAGCCCTACACCCCATTGTGCTATTCCTGCTTTGACTCCTGACAGGTAGACCTTGTATTCTCCCACTTCCTCTTCTTTCTCACCCCTTATCCAAATGTCACTAACAGCTAAAACCTACAACCCCATCTTACTTGCAGCCTCTGCCAGCTCTACCTTCTTCCCAGAGTAGCCCCCATTGATATTAATAGCTCCCCATCTCGTTACCATTCTTTTTCTGAGTTGTATCACAGGAGTTCCTTGTTTCTCAATTAGAAAAAATGGCTCTGAGCACTCTGAGACTTAACATCTATGGTCATCAGTCCCCTAGAACTTAGAACCACTTAAACCTAACTAACCTAAGGATATCACACACATCCATGGCTGAGGCAGGATTCGAACCTGAGACCGTAGCAGTTGCGTGGTTCCGGACTGAGGCGCCTAGAACCGCTTGGCCACTGCGGCTGGCTGTCAATTAGAGGTGGGACTCCGTCACCTCCAAAGGTCCAAGGCATTTTGCTCTGATTGTTGTCAGCATCATATTTAAAGTACCAGGGAAGCAGGTTGCTAGCCTTACTTGCCCCGGGTCCCATTGAGTTTTACCCCTAACGGTTGAGGGACTAACCGGTGGATTTGGTAGTCTTTGACGTCTGAGCACAAAGGTGACCACGACTCAGAATATGTCCGAGATGCCCAGCCTTATTCCAAAGTAACTGGTGTCCCGACTGTCAGGACCACTTACTTCGCCACTCATGCACTGCCAGTGGTTCATGAACTAGGACATGACATCAGGAACCCACACCATGAACCACTGAAAAAATAAAAATGAAAGATAAAAATTTAATAATAATAAAAAAGAGGAATCTAAAAATAAAAAATTTCGAATAAATTTTTTCTAATAAACGGATCCATTTATAGACTTTGTTAACCTCAAAATTAAAGTTAATGATAAATAAGTATTAAAGATTATTGATGAAAAAAATAATCCATGGCTTAAAGCTAAGGATGTTCATGAAATTATAGACTACAAGGATAACGATATATGGTTACACAACATGTTGGTAAGAGAAATAAAACTATATTTGAAAATTTAAACACTGAGGCACTACTGGAGGTAAAAGATAATGAATAATCATCAATATTTATCAATGAACCTGGATTATACCATTTAGTTTTTAAACCACAAAAGGAAAAAGCCAAACAATTCAGAAAATTAGTTACACATGAAGTTTACCAACAATTCATAAACACTCAGAATATAAAATTAAAAAAGAATTAATACAGTTATATAAAGTTTATATAGAAGATATAGAACAAAGAATGAAATTCAAAAAATCATATAAAGAACTGAATAGACTTAAAGGATAAATCTATATGAAATCAGATTTGATTTAGATGCAGATATTTTAAATGAATGAAATGAAGAAATGAGCTGAATATTATCACATATAGTCCTGACAAAGCTCGACCATCTGGTGAGCAAGATGTATGAGATAGGCGAAATACCCTCAGACTTCAAGAAGAATATAATAATTCCAATCCCAAAGAAAGCAGGTGTTGACAGATGTGAAAATTACCGTACTATCAGTTTAATAAGTCACAGCTGCAAAATACTAACGCGAATTCTTTTCAGACGAATGGAAAGACTGGTAGAAGCCGACCTCTGGGAAGATCAGTTTGGATTCCATAGAAATGTTGGAACACATGAGGCAATACTGACCCTACGACTTACCTTAGAAAATAGATTAAGGAAAGGCAAACCTACGTTTCTAGCATTTGTAGACTTAGAGAAAGCTTTCGACAATGTTGACTGGAATACTCTCTTTCAAATTCTAAAGATGGCAGGTGTAAAATACAGGGAGCGAAAGTCTATTTACAATTTGTACAGAAACCAGATGGCGGTTATAAGAGTCGAGGGCATGAAAGGGAAGCAGCGGTTGGGAAAGGAGTGAGACAGGGTTGTAGCCTGTCCCCGATGTTATTCAATCTGTATATTGAGCAAGCAGTAAAGGAAACAAAAGTAAAATTCGGAGTAGGTATTAAAATCCATGGAGAAGAAATAAAAATGTTGAGGTTCGCCGATGACATTGTAATTCTGTCAGAGACAGGAAAGGACTTGGAAGAGCAATTGAACAGAATGGACAGTGTCTTGAAAGGAGGATATAAGATGAACATCAACAAAAGCAAAACGAAGATAATGGAATGTAGTCGAATTAAGTAGGGTGATGCTGAGGGAATTAGATAAGGAAATGAGACACTTAAAGTAGTAAAGGAATTTTGCTATTTGGGGACAAAATAACTGACGATGGTCGAAGTACAGAGAATATAAAATGTAGACTGGCAATGGCAAGGAAAATGTTTCTGAAGTAGAGAAATTTGTTAACATCGAGTATAGATTTAAGTGTCGTGAAGGCGTTTCTGAAAGATTTGAATGGAGTGTAGCCATGTATGGAAGGGAAACATGCACGATAAATGGTTTGAACAAGAAGAGAATAGAAGCTTTTGAAATGTGGTGCTACAGAAGAATGCTGAAGATTAGATGGGTAGATCACATAACTAATGAGGAGGTATTGAATAGAATTGAAGAGAAGAGGAGTTTGTGACACAACTTGACAAGAAGAAGGGATCTGTTGGTAGGACATGTTCTGAGGCATCAAGGGATCACAAGTTGATCATTGGAGGGCAGCGTGGAGGGTAAAAATCGTAGAGGGAGACCAAAAGATGAATACAATATGCAGATTCAGAAGATGTAGGTTGCAGTAAGTACTGGGAGATGAAGAAGCTTGCACAGGATAGAGTAGCATGGAGAGCTACATCAAACCAGTCTTAGGACTGAAGACAACAACACACATAGTGCAACAAACTGAAGATCATAATTTAAGGTCACCTGTTGCTGTTTTAAGATTATGTGTTGATAACTTTAAGTATAAATAAAATATTATTAGAACCAAAGAGAAAGACAAAAAAAATTAAATTAGAAACTGACAATCTAATTGTGAACAAATGTTATGAATCCATTATTACACCAATTCAAGAAATTTATATCAAAGACTTAAAACATTTAAGAATTGAATTATTTTAGTATTTTAGATACACCAGAAAACTTTGTTCATAATATAGTAAATCGAATCCTTTACATTTTTTCATTCTTTTTAGATTAACTTTTACAGCAACACTATTAAAAACTGTGAAATTATTATTTTCATCTGTAATATTTATTTCTAAATCCTGAATTCTTATATCATACATTGGAATGGAAAAAGAATATTTTGGTTCATAATGTATGAGGGTGCCAGATTCTAAACTATGTCTAAAGAACCATATCAAACTCTTTGCCTTTGCAAATGTCTGCTTGTGTCTGTGTATGTGCGGATGGATATGTGTGTGTGTCTGTGAGAGTGTATATCTTTCCTTTTTTCCCCCTAAGGTAAGTCTTTCCGCTCCCGAGATTGGAATGACTCCTTACCCTCTACCTTAAAGCCCACATCCTTTCGTCTTTCCCTCTCCTTCCCTCTTTCCTGATGAGGCAACCGTTGGTTGCGAAAGCTTGAATTTTGTGTGTATGTTTGTGTTTGTTTGTGTGTCTATCGACCTGCCAGCGCTTTTGTTTGGTAAGTCATATCATCTTTGTTTATATATATATTGTTTTTTTGAATGAATAAATTTTTCTAAACTTTTTAACTGCTGACAATAGGAGTTACTATAGTTTCTCCATTACAATATAAATAATCATTTTTAGAAGTAATATTTTCAGTTAATAAAGTCATTTTCTCTGCAATATATATATATATATATATATATATATATATATATATATATATATATATATATATCTGTGTGTGTGTGTGTGTGTCTACACACGTATAAATTAAATATATATTTATATACCAGGGTTTTCAGAATGAATAAATTTTTCTAAACTTTTTAACTGTCTTGACAATAGGAGTTACTACAGTTTCTCCATTACAATATATTAGAAGTAATATTTTCAGTTAAACAAGTAATATGAAAACCAACTAACCAACATTTTTAACATCCTCTTTTAGCAACAGATAATTTTTTGGTGAACTGATGAATTACTTTTGAAGTGGCTCACTTGGTACTAATAAAAAATTATTCAATTAAATGGAAACTGATTGGGAACGAAAAATAACGATTCCAGAAAAATTAAAAATAAACGTGCCAAGCTCTTGCATAATTCTAATCAATGTTCTATCATAGGAGGAACTGTTTCAATTAAAACAGCATTGATGATTGATAATTATATTTTAGCTTCAGGATGATTTAACTGGTATAGAATCAATCATTTAAACATTTATTCTAAAATTTAGATCAAACAAAACTTGTAAAAGCTGCAAAAAATTAAATGTAAAAATAATGATAAATCTGCTACTTTTAATGAAAATGATTATTAAATTATACTGTTAGTTGGAAGTCAAGATAATTCAGTTGTTACATTTGATTATTTTACTCTCAAGAATCAATACATAGTTAGATAATATTTTACTAGTTTTATAAAGGACTAGATCGTTTTCAATTGAACAAAACATTTTCAAAGATATCAAAACAATTAGTTAGTAATAATTTAAATTTTTGAAGTATTTTAGACAAGATGATTCAAATTTAAAGCATAGTTATCAGTAGTTTGTTGGTAGTGATTTAAAATTTGACGATTTTATAGAAATGTGTAGTAAATGTTGGAATAATGATAAATTCGGATTCATTACAGCACATGTGACACGAAAAATTAATGAATATAAATATAGAAATAAAATTAAACATTTTAACGACATAAAAGTGAAGTTATGAAAATATAAAATAATAAAAACATGAGAAGGCGAAACATAGAAACATAAAACATCTGTTTCCTCAGAATAATAATGATCTGCTCTATTTCTTGCTGTCATAGATAAAGGAGAAATTCATTTTTTAGTTTTTCTCAAAATATCTTTTATCTTTTACAATCAAAGGAAGAGAAGGATGTCTCATGTGGTGGCACACAGTTGCTGTCATAATAACGTCCTCTTTTTCTTCTGCATCCGATAGATTGCGATCTGTTGAATATGGCTTGAACTCAGATTTCTCGCGACGTAAAGAGCGGCTCTGTCGTGGCCTGATGGGAGCCACTGTGTCGCCGATAATGTGCGCTATCGCAAGTTCCAATACCCAGCGTCTCCACCAGAATAATGTCACGTAGAAGAAGGTGTAATTAGATGAATGACGAACACTAACTTCATTTAATGAAGGTTTATTCAGCACTTGCACATACAAGAGTGCAGAGCGAACTGTCTCGGGCCAGAATGTAGGAGTAGGAGTAAGCAAGATATAGTTTTTGTTTGGCTCCATCGACAAAGTCCTTGGCTGTTGGAAGTCATCTTCTTTGTACTCTTACAGCTCTCCGATGCTCACAACAAGGTACTCTGAACAAAAATTTTACAAAATTTGTAACAGATGTACATACAATAAATCAGAAAATATTTTTTATTCTTTCTACAACTACTGAGTCAGTTTGTCCTGTCTTGGTCACCAGTATCATTTTATTATGTCCTGGAATGCAAGAACCAGTATATTTTATCAAAAATTACTTTTCTAGTATAAATTATCTCTAATATATAATTATATAATTTAATTTGGTTTAAATAGGAATGAAGTTAGGTGAAATTATTTGCAAGCATAAACTCTCAGCTAAACAGGTACTATGGCCATACGTGGAAATGCATACACTAAAATACTTATGATTTTCTCACTTATGTGGAAGCTGCTTAATATATTTGCACTTAATTGATTTTTATGTTACCTTCGTGCGTCCTTTGATCATCACGGCTGATAGAGTAGTTGTTGAATAGTAGAAAATTTCATAGATTTACAAAGTCTAGGTTCTATTCACTTGATCACGAACTAACAACAGTACCATACCACTTCCAGCAAGATGTACATGAAACATAAATTAAATTAAACTGCAGTGTAAATTAACCACAAATCAGTACACAAAGGAATTATATTCCTCGCTGACTTTAATGATCAGTAATGTACTGACGATGTTAAATATAGTGTATTAACGCAATTGTGCTAGTGTAATTTCATCAGTATACAAAGTGGACGATTTGATGCATTCAACTAAATATATCCTTCTCCTACAGAAGACAATGGTTAAAAAAAATGTACAATGTGTCATTTTTAGCAAGAAGTTATCAAACGTACAAGCAGCAGCAGAGATAATAATGTGCAGATGAGTGTTGCCAAATGCACCTACCCATCAAACAATTACTATGACTTGCACACAGTGGATAAAATATCTAGATATTTTGCAATGCATCCTCGCACTCTGCTGGCCAGTGAAACTCCAGTCATATCTTCAATAGTTGAGAGTGTGGCTGAGCTGTTGTGCAAATTTTGGTACAAACTTCCACTAATAACTCGCCAGGCCAGATAAAACCTGCAAATCTTTTCCTGCACATGGTGCTGGGAACTCCTGCATGTCTTACTATCCTGTAGTATATCTGGACTCTGTCACAGCTAATTTTATGCCCTAAATTATGTATTTCTCCCAGATGCATTGCATAAAATCACTTGAATACTTCCCTTAGCCATAATACCTACTCTTCCATGTTGTTTTCAAAGACAATTATGTCCCCTAAATACACCACACTTGGTTTCAGTCCTCACAATTCTCCATCTACGAGATACTGCTGCTGCTGCTGCTGCTACTACTGCTGATGATGACGATGACTGTTGGTTTAGAGAGACTAAACATCTATCGCCATCTGTAGGAACCATATTTTTAGAGTTTTAGGAAATGATTTTACCCCTTTATTTTCTTGGAACAGCTCTTTTTAGGTTCAAACAAATTATTTTACCCTTTCTTGGACTCTTTTAATAAAAAATATAATGGGCATTAATATCAACATAGAAAATTTTATTATAACTTTGAAACAATTATCAAAATCTTTGTAGAAATTAAACAATTGACTATTCCTTACATTAAATTTCGAACTTTGCGTAAACAAATGAGATATTTACCTGTGCTACAATTACTTCCTCTTTTGTAATATTTCAATAAAAATTCTTGTACTGAAAAATTCTTTTCATGTATCACTCACATAAAAACACATACTTACAATGTTTACAGATGTAAGACCATAGCTAACAGTAAATTTTATATTACATTTTGTTACTGCAGTACACAATTAATCACATTTCTAGGTTTTGTTAAGTGAAACATTTTCTGTAGTCTCTCAGTACACTTTTATAGTCTGAGAAAGATATTTCTACAGCACAAGAGATTAATGGTGCATATTTCATTGGTGCAATCATGATGGTAAGGCAGAAACTCACTACCTGGTCATTATGAACACTTGATTCAAAAAGTGTGCAACTCACTTAATCACATACTGTAGTTGCTTGAATGCAGCTCAGATTGACTGTGTCCTAGTAAGCAGTTGGGACCACAAAGATGTATTAGATACAATGTTGTTCCACATGAAGCTATCGCAATCCAGCACTCACAATTCATCTGTAAGTCTCACCAGACTCCGGGTACTCTGCCAGCAATGGATCATCAAGAATTAAATGGTGGCGCTTCAAGGAGAAGGACGCTGAAGTTATGACGGAAATTACATTGCCACCAATTGCCACACTCGAAGACAGCTGGACTAAAGTAAAGATCTCTGCTTATGAAGACACATCTCTACTTTCAGGACAATGAAACCAAGATGACAAATGATGAACAAAAAAGACATACAGTTTTGAAGTTACAATGTTAAAGATACCATACACGAAGAGAAAGAATTATACTACAAGTTTCTTGCAGATAAAGCACTGTCCTGTTGGAATGCCTACAAGCAAGCCTAAAGTGAAGAAGATAACTGCCATCACAAAAGCAAATAAGTGTTTACATCTCTATATGGAACTCAAGACACACAAATGAGAATATGACATTTATCAACTAATCAAATCAAAACATCGAAAACTGGAAAATGATGTTCAAGTTTTTATGGCATCAGTGACAAAATGGGCGAGTTGCAGGTCAACAGGAAGAAAGCAATGGAATGCTGGCAGAGCTATTTTGAGACAACTTCGACAAAGGATTTTCCCCATCCACCAGTACCAGCCATGTCGGTTGTTGAAGGACCAGTCAAGGAAAGTCGTTGCGGTTGAGCAACAACAGACTGACAGCAGAGCATCACTGTGCCAGTCTTCAAAAAGAAAGGAAGCCCTTATGATTATTCTAGTTACCGCCTGACCAGCTTACTGAGGCATGCAGTGCAGATCTTTGAATACATTCTCCACAAAAGGATTCACAAGATACCCCAAATCACAAGGAACAAAGCTGGCTTTGTGAAAAATGGAGACACAACTGCTGCAATCCATGTTGCACAGCTGGTGATTGAAAAATACTGCAAAAGAACAAGCCTCTGTAACTCACTTTTCTAAAACTCGAAAAGGCTTTTCATCACTACCAAATGACTTAATCTGATTAGCAGTTCGAGAACATGGTATTCCAGAGTATCTTGTTAACTGGGTACAGTTTCTGTGTGTTGAATCAAGGAGCTACATCAAAGCAGCTGTAGGAGCAGCCAGTACCTTTTGAATCACAGTAGGAGTCCGCCAAGGCTTGGACTTATCGCCACTGCTGTTCATTCTTGTGATGGACGCTATCACAACACAGTTGCAAATACCACTACCCAAGCCATTACTCTATCCTCAAAATGTCACATTGGCTGCAGAGAACAAGGCTGATCTCCAGTACCAAGCACAAGAGTGAAGTGACCAACTTGCACCATATGGCCAGTGGCTCAACTGAAAGAAAACTGAGTACATGACATCAGATCCATGAGAAGTTGGGAGCATCAATGCCAATGGAGATCTATCATTAGTAACAAAAGTTAAGTGTCTCAGTTTCATAATCTCTAACAATGGACAACTTACAGAGATCAATACGAGGAAGCAAGCTGGGTTAAGTGGTGAACAACACCAGCCACCAACAAACATTGGAGTAAGGATTATCTGAAATCAAAGCTCTACTGGATTGTCACTTGTCCCATTGGTCCCTACAGCATCAGTTGTCATCCAGCTGCAAAAGAGGCAGAACGACTACTGGAGGTTATGGAGACTAAAATGCTTAGATAGATAGGTGGGATCACTTGGTTGTATCACGTTTTGAATGACACTATCAGGAAACTTTTGGGGCTATAATGACGCAAAAAAAAACGCAAGAAAGCTGTCTGCAGCGGTCTGGACATGTGCTGCACAAAGATGATGATACTACTTCAAAGGCAGCAAACACAGTGGAAGTCATGTGAAAGATACCCAAAAGACGACTAAATCAGCAAAGGGCCAACACTCTACACTGTGACCTGAAGGCTGTAAATCTTCATCCAGACAGGGCCCACGATGAGGTAAAATGGAAATAGTGAATCCACAGAGCAGACCTGCCACCAGGCAGCACAAATGCTAAAGAAAAAGAAGGAGGGAAAGCAATTGCACATGGCTCGCAATGCAACCTACCTTGGAACTTCTACCCCTTAATAATGGTGGACACTTCCTTTATACCTTCATACGTGGGAGTCCTAAGAAGAATATTTCTCAATTTAGTGATGCATGCTGTACCCATTGAACTAGGTATTTCCTCCAGATACATCTGCACCTCACTGATAATGTCTACAGCATTTTCAGTGATAGAGATGCAGATTTCAGGCATTCAGTTCACGATGTATGCAGGGCTGCCTGCACCCCTGCATATTCAGCCACGGTACTCATGGATATGCTTCACAGGTCAGTTACGGCCTCTGCCTCATCTCGGAGGTTATTTGTCAACAGAAGAGCCACTGAGCTATTTACTGCCAAGCCTCATGCATCTGCTGCAGCGTCTGTTGGAGAAAGCCATGCTGATATGTGGCATACAGGTTGTGGTAAGCAGTAATGCAGTTACAGGCACCCATCTGCGTCCATGTGGTGATTTTCCATATGACACCCTGCATATGTTCTTCTCCAGACGGGTACTTCAGCCGCCGCCCAGCCCCTTGAGAGCCAGTTGCGCTCTGGGCTCCAAACCAATCAACATCCACCCTCAAGTTTCTACCCACAGACCCAGTACCTGCCACAGTTGCTACTTATCAGACAGTTCCACTAGAGCTTGCCGTGAGTCACCTCTAAGGACCCTGTTTCACTCGAACTGCATCTGGTCTACGAATGACCATTGTCTCATGGGACCATGTCGCTACAACATCTGGCTGGTCATCAGGAGACTGTCTGTGACCTCATAGTCTGGTGGAACTGTGTTGCTACTCTTCCACAGAACCCTCCTGCTCCTCACCACTCTGCTATTCATGGAATTCATCATAGTGAGCACCTGTTAGGCATTATCAAGGATTGAGATTTCAGTTGTAATCAAGTTGTCTGAACATTCGTTCTTCGAAGCTTCTCTGACTTCAGTTCATGGTTAATAAACAAATAGTTGTTTTTGCAACATGTATATTTTAATACACTCTGTTGAACCTCTAGCCAATGCGCAGAAAAATGGCTGTTCTGTGTTTCAATGGTTTCTTATGTATATTCGTTCAGTCTGCTGGAGCAGCGTCTCGTTTTTTCTAAATTGTTCGAATGATTTTCAAATACATGGATTTTCGCTTGTATATTAGTTCAGCTTGATGAGACAGCGTATTCATGCTTATTGTGTTGTGACAGTATCTATTCAGTGATATTAGACGCAATCCACAAATCCTACTACAGTGCATGTGTGTCTAACCATTTACAAGACATGGACTGTTTATTTGATGGATTCAGTTACTGTGTGTTGGTAGGGTGTTCCCCAATTTGGTAGGTGTTCATTTTGAGAATGGTGTCCAAGTTTCTCTGTAGACACAAGTTCATGAAACTAGTTTCTCGGTAGTTGTATTATCTTCTTCTCAGTTTGAGCAAACTGTTCATGTGTTGTTGTAATAGGTATAGTCTTAATTGATGCTATTGGTCTGCATGTTTATTTAGTGAATTTTTCGTACTTATGTACCAGTGCAGGTTCCAGCTCGCTAGTAGTGTATTTTTGCCTAAGGTTTGAGTGTCTTGTATTAACATATCCGTTTAATCACAAGAACCATCTTTGACTCAAGCCTTAGATTAAGGTGTCACGTAATTCAGGACCTGGTGCAGAGCATAACTCAGCTCGGTGTGGTTCCGCAGTATTACCCATAGTATTCGAGTGAACATCTTCATGAGTAGGTAGATATAAAACGGGGTTTGTTTAAATGAATGTAAGAAATGTAATAAAAAATAAATTCTTTTGTACATGTGGAAATCATGTTTCTAAATATTATTATAAAGAACATTTGAAATACGAAGAGGCCCTGTAGATGCAGGAGATGACCAAAACAGAGATATTCGAGGCGAGGGAGCAGTGCAGAACTGAGTCCTGCAGTAGGTGTGCTGCGTACCACAATGTGCCTATTGGGGCAGAAACCAAATGCGTAAGATGAGCATGACTCATACTGTGATGGAAAGAAGCCCTGGATGGGAAGCAGGACTCCAAGAATGAGGGCTGAATGACGATAACAGGCAGAAAGGATGGCTGAACCAAGGGCAGTGTGTCTGGAGGGAACAAGGTGTCATCAGCGGAGATGACAAAGGACAGAGTGACGTCACCATTAGACTGAGAAGGTGGAAGTCTTGAAGAGAACAGGAGTCTGACGTACAGGAACAACAGTGGTGGGACCAATGGAGGAAAGCGTTGAGTAGGCTGGCGGTATGTGGGCCAGCAGTGTACAGGTTGGCAGTATGTTGGCCAGTTACGAGTAGAGCGCTGGTGGTGTTCGAACCTGAAGAGTCACTGGGGTCGTTGCGAGGACACTACCAGTGCCGAAACTGGAGGAGACGCCTGGGTCAGCGGCAAGGGCGCCAGCACTACTGGAATTGAAAGTGGCGCTAGATTTGGAGGTGACAGCTGCAGCAGCGCTGGAAATGGAAGAGATGCTTCAGCTAGCAGCGAGCGTGCCAGCAGCACTGAAACAAGAAGAGACACCAGGGCCAGTGGCGAGGGTGCCAGTGACGCTGGAACCTGAAGAGGCGCAAGAGATAGTGGCGAGGGCGCCAATGGTGCAGGAGTAGGTGGCACTGGACAAGAGATTTTCAATTAAAATGGCTCCCCTGCACAAGAATATACGTAATAAATGCACAAGTGTAGGTTGTAGACACGTGGTTGACAGATATGGAAGTTTGGAACTGGCTGCAAGTCATGCTTGGATAGCCTAATGGCAAAGCAACTGCTTGCAGTATGCAGGAAATCCGGATTCACAGCCTAGTCTGGCACAAATTATACAGCTGATGGTTGTACCTCTTCGCAACTGTAAATACGTTTTATGTGGTCCATCTCTCTGGTGTCAGCAGCTGTGACGTAGATGACAGCCATGGGTGTGGCATCCGTTCTTCCTCAAAGGAGAGATGGCAAAGTCATAACAGAGAATATGTGTCTCCCAGAGGAAGGAGATGTCTCGATGAGGGACAGTAGATGCAGGAACAGGTGTCAGCAGTGGCAGAGGCCTGGAGTGCAAGCAGGACCAAGGGCCAGCAGTGCGAAGGCAGCCACGAAGAGAGGAGGAGATCTGGAAAATGACATATGCAGAGTTATCATCAAAAGAGGGGTGACGGGGTGTAGCATGGCAAGCCCAGGCATGTGGCGAAACTTCCACAACAAACGAACTGAAGCACTGGAGAAGTCCAACTGAAGACTCGTAGAGACTGCCCCAAGGCAGGTGCTCCACTAAGATGAAGAGGTCCTGGAGGACATAGGAGATGACCATGAACAGAGACATCTGAGATGAGTGCCCACAGCATAGCAACACAGGACAGAGTCCTGGAGTAGGTGTGCCACATACCATAATTTTCTTACTGGAGGAGACATCAAATGAATGAGATGGACATGAGCCATACTCTATTGGGAAGAAGCCCTTGACAGAAAGCAGGACTCCAAGAATGTGGCCTGAATGACGAAAACAGGTAGAAAGGATGACTGAGCCAAGGGCAGTGTGTCTGGAGGGAACAACATGTCTCAGCAGAGACAACACAGGACAGAGTGACGTCACCATCAGACTGTGAAAGTGAAGCCATGACGAGAACAGTAGACAAAGGCACAGGGAGCACAACGGTGGGACCAAAGGAGGAGAGCTGGCAGCATGTAGGTTCAAAAACGGCTCTAAGCACTATGGGACTTAACATCTGAGGTCATCAGTCGCCTAGACTTAGAACTACTTAAACCTAACTAACCTAAGGGCATCGCACACATCCATGCCCGAGGCAGGATTCGAACCTGTGACCATAGCAGGCAGCATGTAGGGTGGCAGTGTGCATGCTGACAGTACACTGGCCTGTGATGAGGAGAGTGGTGGTGGTTCTGGAACCTGAAGAGGCACCTGGATCAGGAGCAAGGGCGCCAGTAGTGCTGGAACCAGAAGTGGAGTGAGGCTGGCGGCCCTGGTGCCAGCGGTGCTGCAACTGGAAAATGTACTTTGGCTGGCAGAGATTGTGGCTGCTGCACTGGAACTGAAGGAGGTACCTGGGCCAGTGGCGAGAGCATTGGTGGCACTGAAACCTGAAGAGGCACAAGAGGTGACAGTGATGGCGCCAGTGATGCAGGACTAGGCGGTGCAGGAGCCAGTGGTGCTGCTAAGGAAGGTTTCACAGCAGGGGATGTTGCAGTGGGAGGTGCTGGATCAGAAAGTACCAAATCAGGAGATACTGGAGTGATGGGTGCCGGAGTGGAAGGCGACCAGGTAAGAGATACCTGAGAGGAAGGTGCTCAAGCACCTTAGCAGGTGACCTAGAACGGGATTTCGTTTCTGGTGCGGCTGCTGCAACACACGATCGCTAGTTCTACTTAGATCGTGTTGCAGAATAATTCACTTCCGGTTGCGCAATAGCGCTGATAAGACGCTGATAAGGGACTGTTTGCGGCCGTTGCCGTTAATTTTTCTGGAGCAGCCACATGTGCAGCAGTATCTTAGGGTTATGTTTTAGAGCCTCAATAAAATAAAACCTCAAAGTCCTTCTCAGATGCACAGCCAAAGGCCTTCCTAGAAAATGGCCTCACGGTCAGTGAGGTCTCCTTATCAGGGTGATTATATTAGGCAATTAAGTGATTATTATGCTGTTCGGGTGGTAAGCTGTGTTTAGGTGTGGGGATGGCGGGCGGGTTTTGCTTGTTATGTACGTTGTAGGAGGTGCCCGAGTAGGAGGTGCCACAGCAGAAGGTGCTAGAGCGGTAGGTGGCAGAGCAGGAGGTACTGGAGCAGGAGGCATTGGCACAAGTGGTGCCGGAGTCAGCTGTGCCCGCTGTCCCATTGATTGCATATGGGGCAGCGTCACCAAACAACCCTGCATCAGGCAAGTGTTGGCCTCAGTGAGAAGGTGCTGACCCCATAACTGGACGAACTGCAGGAGAGATAGTTCTGTATAGGAAGTAGCCATGGTAAAGGGGCAACTGAGACCAATGAGTTAGGAGTGACTGTGGTGTCACCGCCAGACACCACACTTGCTAGGTGGTAGCTTTAAATCGGCCGCGGTCCATTAGTACATGTCGGACCCGCGTGTCGCCACTGTCAGGGATCACAGACCGAGCGCCACCACAAAGCAGGTCTCGAGAGACTGATTAGCACTCGCCCCAGTTGTACGGACGACTTTGCTAGCGACTACATGGACGAAGCATTGCTCATTAGCCGAGCCGATAGTTAGAATAGCCTTCGGCTAAGTCAATGGCTACGACCTAGCAAGGCGCCACTAGTAGTTTATTGCCTGAATCTACAGAGTCTCACTTGCATCGTCAATAGCGATGTACCAAGGATGGATTAAAGTTAAGTATTCCAGAAGCTACGTACTTTTCTTTATAGCATTCATTACGTATCCTGTTACAGACCTATATCTTGCCTGCGTGAACTAAACGCGTGCCTTTCGGCTACTTCCGTGGCGTGGCTGTCTTGCTACGCCACAACAGTGACAGGGTCCATCTGGCACAACAACAAATTACCGAACATTCAAAAATTGCTATGTCACAACAGAAGTGGGATATACAGAGAATTGCAGAAACGGAGAACTCAAAAGCACAAAAGAAGTCAGACATAGACGTCCTACTACAACCAGTGAAGACCTGAATGTGGGGCAGAAGCACGAAGACATCGTGGAAAGGGCACACAAGGCTACCTGATTGAAGACAAGACAGTTTTTTTTACCATGTCAACATTTAGGTATCCTGTGATAGGGGTGGTGTATGCAACAAGATAAGAAATGTGCCCAGGTAACCAAGAACAAAAGAACTTTACTACTGACGCCGAGAATATACCATAACGTCAGGTTCTTAATATCAACCGAACACCTTCTGAATGAATGCCACTGAAGGAGTAACCTGATCCACTGTGAAACTCTAGCTGCTGGGTGGCGTCTTATAAAGCCATTTGCTGGAGGAATATTAGGTAGTCGGGCTTGTGTCACTTGGTCCGTGGAGGGCGAGCTAGTGCCGGCAACAGCTGTGCTGTGATGCCCCCAGACATTCCACTGGCTGTCGAGGGATGACGAACTGCGGCTGATGTGGGCACCTTGATAGGGTGGCAACCTAAGGCTCTCTTTTATATAATATATGTTGGCTGAATCGTAAAGTGCAAGCCATGGATACCACATTCCTCTTTCCAACAGAGGAGATGGCAAAGCCATCTCACAGTGTAGTCAGAGGCTGTGATGTAGGCGACAGGATGCAGTGGTAAGTGCAATGGACCATACTCGGATAGAATTCTTTCAACATATAGGTAGCACAGTCTGTCACCAACAGCAAAAAGTTCTCACCCCTATCTTCTCCTGGCCATAGGATGCGTAGGGCATCCCTGACCATGTGGGCTGCAGTACTGAGATTTGTCTTCTCCATATCTCTAAACAGGAGTAGGTGGGGTGCTTCTGGTGCCGTGGAATCTAAATTCCCCACCAAAAAACTATGTATAAAGCTGTCACAACTGTCAGCGATCACGTCGACTGAAAGCCAAATATGGTGGCCAGCAATGTCTAATCTAATATCAGCTAAAGCTTTTTCATACACTTGTTTCAAATAATTTTTGTGCAATGTCTATTCATCTGGTACACTGGGGAAGCTGATACTAACCGGGAAGCCCTTAAAAGTAGGGTCCTTTAGAACATTCCTTGGCACATTAGTCGGCACTAAAGCCTCACACAAATCTAGATTAAAGCTCTCCGCTGCCCTACCGACTGTAGGAGGATACAAGATGACTTACAAGGGGACCATCAGGCCTGTTAATCATGAATTTTGATGAGGAGGTATGTTGTAGAGAGATCTGTCCTGAGTAGCTAGCTAGCGGTTTTTCGTGTGACGGCCCTTAGTTTCCAAGAAAATCTATGTTGAATTTATGTAAGTAACATCTCTACCAGGAACGTTAGATCTGGTTCGGCTGAACGAGCATAGTGCAGCGACTATGGTTCCTATCTATCATACTGGCGGCACAAATGGAAGATTAAGAACTGCTAGGCCATTTCAAATAGCGGACGACCACAAGGCACTCGGAGTGAAAGTACACGCCAACAGAAATCTCACTCTGAGCCAGAGGATAGAATTAATCTACATGGCGATCCTGTCGAAAATCTGGTACATGGAACAAATTACATGCACACCAGCGGAGATAGCGCTCGCAATGATAGGCACTGTGTACTACCTGCTGTGAAGACTAGACGTATTTGAAGTTTCACGGGCAACGTGCACGCTGCCAAGAGAAGAAGGTGGACTAGGCTTGGTGAATGTTAAAGCAAAATGCGCGGTTCTGCTGCTCCACAGAGCACTGAAAATGCAGGGAAAAAAATCCAGACAACATCTCGTCCAAACTCATCAATATCTACTGAACGCAGTCTGAGGAAGCGCCAGTCTACAGCGGACATGTACACTTCAAATTGAGACACATTAAGCAATTAATACAAGACAGAATCTATGTGCTGTCCACTAGGTCCAACCTGGCAAACAGAACGCCACTGAAAATATACGGCGCTCGCAGGGGAAACACCGCAAGCAGCAAAATAGAGATAAAACTTCCAGACCGTGACTTGTCACAGGTCTGGAAGATTATCTCAGAACGTGCCGTGCCGGCCTACGCCAAAGATCCGTGGTACAAGGTTGTACACAGAATCACACCCACGAATGAAAGACTGGCGCAAATCAATCTGCGTCACTCAGACAAATGCGAAACATGTGGTGAAAAAGACTAGCTAGAGCTTAAATTCTCATGCAGGCAGAGCAGCGAGATACGGGCACCCTGTAAAAGGATAGTAGCACATACCAAAAGAACAGACGCCAGAGCCATCTCAGTCACAGCACTCACCGTCTCTGAGGCTGAAAGCTTTCCCAAGCCTAAGCTCATTGCAATTATGTGCGTCCTCGTGATGACAGCACATTCAGTCGTCACAGAACACCAGACGGACAAAGTGAGATTCCTTGTGGACTTGTTAGAGCGCAGGATGGCTAAAAAGCGGAGAAACTACCGAAAAACTTTCCAGAACTTCCCGGAAATCTCGCTGGATGCAGCCTTCAGGGGCGTCGTCCACAACACGTAACGTGACCGCCGCTGCCCCAACAACACCCATGATCGCTGCCGCCGCCCTCCCCCCCCCCCCCCCCCACCCGGCCCCTTACACATCACTCCTAAGTGTAGTGTCGAAGTGATAAGTGGAAAGGTATAATCTCTGAGCAATTAAACGTGTTCTTCGTGTTCATAAGTGCTCCGTGTCTTTGTCATGTGCAACAAAAAATACAGAAATCAAGGATCATCGCCAATCACACGAATAAGTACCTTATGCAAATTTAGTGTTACATGTACAAACACATAGCGAAAAAGTGCTTTGTATTTTTATGTGGTTTCAATTTGTTTTGTATTTATATACTAAAAAAACTCTGATTACAGAGAAATAGTATAAATCAAATGTATCATACAGTGAATAGCCAAAGAAACTGGTACACCTACCGAATACCGCGTAAGGCCTCCGCGAGCATGCAGAAGTGCCGCAACACGACGTGGCATGGACTCGACTAATGTCTGAAGCAGTGCTGCAGGGAACTGACACCACGACACCACGAACCTGCAGGGCTATCCATAAATCCGTAAGAGTACGAGAAGGTGGAGATCTCTTCTAAACAGCACATTGCAAGGCATGCAAGATATGGCCAATAATGTTCATGTCTGGGGATTCTGGTTGCCAGCGGAAGTGTTTAAACCAGAAGTGTGTTCCTGGAGCCACTCTGTAGCAATTCTGGACATGTGCACAATGGACATGAATGGATGCAGGTAATCAGACAGGATGTTTATGTATGTTTCACCTGTCAGAGTCGTAGCTAGACGTATGAGGGATCCCATATCACTCTAACTGCACACGCCCCTCACCATTACAGAGCATCCACCAGCTTGAACAGTCCCCTGCTGACATGCGGGGTCCATGGATTCATGAGGTTGTCTCCATGCCTGTACTGTCCATTCGCTGGATACAATTAGAAACAAGACTCATCCGACCAGACAACATGTTTCCAGTCATCAACAGTCCTATGTCGGTACTGACGGGCCCAGGCGAGGAGTAAGATTTTGTGTTGTGCAGTCATCAAGGCTACACAAATGGGCCTTTGACTCCGAAAGCCCATATCAATGATGTTTCGTTGACCGGTTTGCACGCTGACATTTGTTGATGGCCCAATATGGAAATCTGCAGCAATTTGCGAAAGGGTTGCACTTCTGTCATGTTGTAGGATTCTCTTCTGTCATCATTGGTCCTGTTCTTGCAGGATCTTTCTCTGGACGCAGAAATGTTGGAGATGTGATGTTTTACCAGATTCCTGATATTCACGGCACACTCGTGAAATGGTTGTACAGGAAAATCCCCTCTTCACCACTACCTCGGAGATGCTTTGTCCCATCGCTCGCGCACCGACTATAACACCATGGTAAATTTCTCTTAAACGTTGATACCCTGCCATTGTAGCAGCAGTAACCGGTCTAACAACTGTGCCAGACACATGTTGTCTTCTATAGGCATTGCTGACCACAGCGCCGTATTCTGCCTTTACGTACCTCTGCAGTTGAATACACATGCCTATACCAGTTTCTTTGGTGCTTGAGTGTATAATTTAAACAGCGTTTCTACCTAAAAATATACTGCGTCCCCTCCCCCTTTATCTGTCCCTCTAGTAAAATGGGAATGCTGCTTCCCGCCGGGTAGACTGTTCTCCTGGTGCAAGTCTTTCGAGTTGATGCCACTTCGGCGACTTACGTGTCGATGGGGATGAAAAGAGGATGATAAGGACAACACAACACCCAGTCCCTGAGCGGAGAAAATCTCTGACTGAGCCGGAAATCGAACCCCGGCAGAAAGCCTTCTAAATTTTAATTGATCAGTTTAAATAATTTTCATATCAATTTGATATCAAAAGTGCGCTACAAACCCCACTATCCTACTACTCACGTTGGTACCAATGATGTGTAGCACTTTGGATTGGAAGATATTCTCTCTGGTTTCAAGTGGCTAACAGCAGTGGTAAAGGCTGCCAGTCTTGCTTGTGAGATGACAGCAGAATTCACCATTTGCAGCACAGTAGACAGGACCGATTGCAGACCTCTGGTACAGAGCCGATTGGAGTGTCTCAGCCAGAGACTCAGACGGATCTGCGACCATGTACGCTGGAGATTCCTTGACTTGCACCATAGGGTGGTTAGGGTTTCACTTCCACTGAATAGGTCAGGAGTCCACTACATGCAAGAGGTAGCTACATGGGTAGCAGGGGCTGTGTGTCGTAGACTGGGCGGTTTTTTACGTTAGAGAGTCTCAAGAAAACACAAAAAGGGCTTCAGTCACAAAAGGTGCAGGTCCAACAGAGGAAGAACGTAGATATGGAAACCATCAGTGTATCAGTTGTACATTGCCGTAGAGCTAATAGAAAGCACTGATGCCCAGATCGTTATAGGCACTGAAAGCTGGCTAAAGGCAGAGATAAGTTCAGCCGAAATTTTTGCGAAGAACCTAATGACGTTCCAAAAGAATAGCCAAAACACAAATGGCGGTGGTTTGTTTGTTGCTGTTAGAAGTAGTTCAACTTATCTACAAAGTGAAGTAGACAGTTCCTGTGAGTTAGTATGAGCAAAGGTTATTCTTGGCAACCGGAATAAAATAATAATTGGATCCTTTTACCGACCTCCAATTCAGATGATACAATTGCTGGAAGGTTCAAAGAAAACTTGAGTCTGATTTCAAACACATACCTAACTCATACATTTATAGTTGGTGGTGACTTTAATATACCCTCGATATGTTGGCGAAAGTACAGATTTAATTCTGGAGGTATGCATAAAACATGATCTGAAATCGTGATAAACGCATTCCCTGAAAATTATTTGGAGCAGTTAGTTCATGAGACCATGCCAGTAGTAAACGGTTGTAAAAACAAACTTGACCTCTTAACAACAAACAACAAACAATCCTGAGCTAATAATGAGCATCAAAACGGACACAAGGATTCGTGAAGACAGGGTTATCACAGCGAGATTCAATATTATAACCCCCAAATCCTCCAAAAATAAATGAAAAACACACCTATCGAAAAAAAAACATAAAAATTCACTTGACACCTTCCTGAGAAACAATCTCCAGTCCTTCCAAATTAACAATTTAAGAGTAGACCAGATGTGGCTTAGATTCAAAGAAATAGTATCGGCAACAATTGAGAGATTTATACCAGATAAATTAACAAACAATGGAGCTGATCCTCCTTGGTACACAAAATGGGTCAGAACACTGTTGCAGAAACATGCCAGATTTAAAAGGACACAAAATCTCCAAGACTGGCGATCTTCTACAGAAGCTGTAATTTAGCGCGAACTTCAATGCGAGATTGTTATTATAGTTTCCATAACCAAACTTTGGCTCGAAAACTGGCAGAAAATCCAATGAGATTCCTGTTGTATGTGAAGTATGCTAGTGGAAAGACATAATCAATGCTGTCCCTGCGCGATACAAATGGCAAATGGTAATATTATCAACGACAGTGTAACCAAAGCAGAGTTACTAAACACGGCGGCCGGCCCTTGTGACCAAGCAGTTCTAGTCACTTCAGTCCGGAACCGCGCGACTGCTATAGTCACAGGTTCGAATCCTACCTTGGGCATGGATGTGTGTGATGTCCTTGGGTTAGTTAGGTTAAAGTAGTTCTAAGTTCTAGGGGACTGATGATCTCAGATGTTAAATCCCATAGTGCTCAGAGCCATTTTGAACTAAACACAGCCATCCGAAAGTCCTTCAAAAAGAAGATGAAGTAAATATTCCAGAATGCAAATCAAGAACAGCTGCTAGCATGAGAAACGTAGAAGTAGATATTCTTGGAGCAACTTAAATCACTTAACAAAAGCAAGTCTTCCAGTTCAGACGGTATACTAGTTAGGTTCATTTCAGAGTATGTTGATACAATAGCTCCACACTGTGAGCTAACATCCCAAAGATGTTTGGGCTCACATGCGGTTCCTCTTCATCGAAATGTCTTGGCTCAAACTCGCCTAAGGGTTGAACCACACGTGTCGCATTACATGCCCTAAATTAGATACTTGTGACCCTTTGGTTAAATTGTCTGACTGAGGGCAAGTTTGCGAAATTATGTGAAACATACAATGTTAATATACAACAACAGTAATAATAATATCGGGAGCTAAATTAACGACCCACAAATGATGTAGGCCACACAGTTGCGATTTGGTTAGAAAGCAAACTAATAGCGAAAGTGGTCGTATTTAGAATTACTATTACACTCGAGCGCAAATCCATTTGGCACAGTTTGATCATTCACAATCTCTTCGAGAATTACAAATCCAATACTCCACCTCAGAGTTCACACTAGAGATGTCGCTGCTCAACGCTCAGAGACTAAGTCCTACGATACCACACAACACGAAATTTTCTAAGTCGTTTCGATTCCTAGCTACCTAAGACTGTCCTTCTGCCTGTCCCCAGCCACGTTTCCCTAGCACCGAACATCCTCGCTCAACTGCCTAGTGCAGTTCCCTTTCCTGAAGCTGCCCGTCTGATTGGCTACAGCTTATTCTACATTATTTTACATTTTAACATATTTAAATAATAAAAGCTTGACTACTTTCATGTTCTAAATAAAGTAACAATAATATCCATTACATAATAAATGTTAAATTCTTTTACATAAAACCAATAAAATTTCCTTCTTAACTTTGAATGTCACAGCCAGTAGTCTTGAATCAACGTGCTTTCTGATAAATAAATAAAGAACAAAAGTAACTATTATGCACTAAACTTTCAAACAAATATTCTATCACCTAATGGTTCAATAAGGTGTTATGCTGTCATCGTTCAATGTGTTCTGCATGGAGAAAATGATGATCTGATGCTTAACTGAAAATACTGATAATTTAAATTTACTATATCCTTTAAACAAATAAAGTTACAGAATTGTTATTTACAACATTTGTCATTTTAATATGCGCTTTTATATGAAATGTCGGTCGTTAATATCGACCAAAGCGTTCAGATTTTAGCAATCAGGTCTTTGTTACAAAACTTGTTAATTTCACTTTAACAGTAAATCCTAAACTATTATAGATATAATCAGTATTCAAGTTTTATTGGAATCGCCATGAAAATTTATGAAGAATGGTAGATTAAAATTACTGTGATTTTATTGTTACTTTTACTTCTTTTAGGTTTAAAAAGAATCTGTCTACTTCACTGAACATTACATTTATTTCACATTGTACAGCCACACAAAGACACACATCGTCAAAGACCTAGTTTCTAGTACTTGTCTCTCCAAAGACTATAGAGCAGAAGTGCTGCCAACTTTTGTCTGCCACTTAATTAAATACAAACACATATAACTGTGACATTTATTCCCTGAATTACTACAGAATTAAATAGTTTTCATAAATGTTTCCCTTTATGGACGACCTTAGGTGCGCCATATTTAACACTGCTACATCTCCCTGGGCACAAACAGCTTCTACAAGTTTCCCTATGATGTTGGCTCTTGTCTGTCTCACTCGCACACTACAGCGCTTGGGCCTCATTCAGCACAATAGATGCCAGTGAATTTCCCCATCTCGTGGCAAATCTGTGCTCTTTGTGGCACACGGTTCTGGATGACAGGATTCGCTTCACAATCCCTGAAGGTTGTCTCTTTCAGCCATATATTTAGATGAGAGAGAAATGCTCATTAACTCACAACACTTAATAATCATATGCAACCCTTTGCACGACGATCCATGCCAAAAGACTGGAAAGTTGCACGGTTCACACCAATATTCAAGAAAGGTAGTAGGAGTAATCCACTAAATTACAGGCCTGTATCATTAATGTCAATATGCAGCAGGATTTTGTAACACATATTGTGTTCAAACATTAGGAATTACCTCGAAGGAAACGATCTATTGACACACAATGAACGCGGATTTAGAAAACATTCAGAAGGGACTTCAAATTGATTTCGTATTTCTAGATTTCCAGAAGGCTTTTGGCACTGAACCACACAAGTGGCTTGTAGTGAAATTGTATCCTTGTGGAATATTGTCTCAGTCACATGGCTCGATTTGTGATTTCCTGTCAGAGAAGTCACAGTTCGTTGTAAGATCATCCACATGAGTGCTAAAAGGAGTCTGTTAAACTTCGGTAACACAATAAATCAGTCAAATCTGAAGGCCTTAAATTCAACTAAATACTTAGGAATTACAATTACGAGCAACTTAAATTGGAAGGAACACATAGAAAATGTTTTGAGGAAGGCGAACAAAAGACTGCTTTTTATTGGCGGGACACTTAGAAAATGTAACAGATCTACTAAAGAGACTGCCTATACTACGCTTGTCCGTCCTCTTTTAGAATACTGCTGTGCAGCGTGGGATCCTCACTAGATAGGATTGATGGAGTACATTGAGAAAGTTCAAAGTAGGGCAGCACGTTTTGTATTATCACAAACAGGAAAGAGAGTGTCACTGAAATGATACAGGATTTTGGGTTTACTTCATTAAAACAAAGGTGTTTTTCGTTGCAGCGGAATCTTCTCACGAAGTTTCAATTACCAAGTTTCTCCTCCCAATGCGAAAATATTTTGTTGGAGCCGACCTACATAGGGAGAAACGATCACCACAATAAAATGAGCGAAATCAGATTTTTGGCACGCTGTACGAGATTGGAATAATAGAGAATTATTGTGAAGGTGGTTCGATGAACCCTCTCCCAGGCACTAAATGTTATTTGCAGAGTATCCATGTAGATGTAATATTCGCGCAAACAAAGTTTACACTCAGCGCGGTGGTTCCCCAGACACGAGAAAAGATCCGGGTTTGTCCTAGACAGTTGTATAAGAATCCCTGCAGTACGCCTTTGGACACCCTCGAAACTAGGATCAATCCATGGAAATCCAGGCGTATTGCAGTCCTAGTTGGGAATGCCAAGGTGAGCAGAACGATTCCATTAATGATATATCAAGAAGAAAGGAATCTTGCCTTGTTTTAGTGACAGTTTGTATTCCATTTTATAGAAAATCCGTGCCGGCCAAAGTGGCCGTGCGGTTAAAGGCGCTGCAGTCTGGAACCGCAAGACCGCTACGGTCGCCGGTTTGAATCCTGCTTCGGGCATGGATGTTTGTGATGTCCTTAGGTTAGTTAGGTTTAACTAGTTCTAAGTTCTATGGGACTAATGACCTCAGCAGTTGAGTCCCATAGTGCTCAGAGCCATTTGAACCATTATAGAAAATCCGTGATGATGTTCACAAATTAAAAATCGTCTGAATCTAGGCCATAAATACTTATTCAGCCATTTATTTGTGTACGAGGTAAATATAACGTACAGAAAATTATGTTGCCTCCTACCTTTGTACAAATTACACACATGCACACAATGCTGTTTACATTTCACAGTCTGTGAAAACTACTTACATTTACGCATCAGTACTTCAGTTTCAGTTTTTCACTGTTCCTCTGTTGGCACTGCTACGTTCACGGATGTAGCAGGTATGCAACCTTAGTTCACAAGAAGTATTATGACTGTAACAACAGTAGTAAACCAAACTTCTAATTGTCCAAGTACTATAGTCCCACAAGCATCGAGAAAAATTCAAAGGCAGGCAATGATTTTAGGTACCATGAAGGTAAAAGAACTATCTAGTAGTAAAATTAAAGAGATTGACAACCTCCTTGTTGATACTGTGGCTGAGTATTACCATTCATTTTCTTTGGTTGATACTACCAAATTTATGAAACTAATTAAGAAATTACAACTGTAGCTCTGGTACTGCGCGATGTGGAATTTGAATCCGCGCCAGACGGCATGCATGTCGAAGACCCCTAGAGGTCTCTGCACCATCGCACCGTAAGCCGTGGTGGCGCGCGCCTCCTGGCCCACATTTAGTGTGAGGGCGCCACAGTGGAATTCATGGTCCCAGCGGTCAAGAGCGGCGCCCCCGATCATGTATTTAAGCGCCTGCCTGTCGCTCAGCCAGTCAGTCTAATCTTTGCGTGTGTCTCTTGACACACCACCTCGCCTTAGACAGCATATTTACTTTCTTGTTCTGTGTACAGACCGCCCCTTGGTTGTGGTGGCCGATGCATCGGCATATGGCATTGGGGCAATCCTCACACATCAGGATGATGATGGCTCCGAAAAGCCCATCGCTTATGCCTCTAAGACGTTGACCCCAGCACAACAGAACTACTTTCAGATTAAAAAGGAGGCCCTGGCAATCTTGCTCGCCATCCAAAAATTTCACACCTATCCTTTTGGGGCAAAGTTCACCCTCCTGAAGAACCATAAACCCTTGGTTAAGCTTTTCAGACCCCACTTTCAACTTTCAGAGCAGACGGCACAAAGTCTCCAGCACTAGACGCTGTTTTTACGAAATTACACTTACACCATCCAGTATAAGCCCACTGCCCACCACGCTACTGCGGACGCTTTGTCACGTTTCCCAGCAAGCCTCGATCCTGCCTTTGACCAATAGGAGGTCCTCTGCTTTCACGTTGATTCCGCCCACCAGGATGTACTAGCATGGTCTGCCTCTAATGGCTGCTCACATTGCTGTGCCTACCCGCTGTGACCCTATCTTGTGGCAGGTTCTCTACTATGTGGTCCACGGGTGGCCCTCCTATGCTACTTGTCCGATGCAGTCCGATTTCAGCCCCTGGCGCCACCTGTCCCACAGGCTCTCCATGGTCAATGATGTCCTTCTGTTGGCCACGGAGGTGGATGCCCATCGGGTGGCCATCCATCTGGATTTGTGGCTTCGGGTGCTCAGTTCAGTACACTGCGGGCACTGGGGTATGCCCGGTATGAAAGTTTTGGCTCGCCAGCACATGTATTGACCCGGCATCGATGGCGATATTGACTGCCTGGTCCATGGGTACACTGTGTGTGGGTGTCACCAGGTAAGCCCACCTCAGTCTCCTGCACCCTGGCTTGTGCCTCGCCAGCCCTGGGATTGCTTCCATATCGATTTTGCGAGCCCATTCGTGGGGTCCATGTGGTTACTTATCATTGATGCCTACTCCAAATACCAATATGTCGTCCACATGGCATCCACCACCACAGAGGCTACACTCACAGCCCTGGCCCAGGTTCTCACCATTGAGGGCCTGCCACACACATTTGTCTCCGATAATGGCTCCCAATTCATGGCATCCTCCTTCCACACGATTCTATCAGGCCAACAGTATCAAACATATCCGTAGCCCCCCTTTCCACCCTTCATCCAATGGCATGGCGGAGAGGCTTCTCCACACTTTAAAACAACAGTTGACAAAGGCAATCGACACATCTCCACCACGTCGGCCATCACCCTGTTTTTGAGCACCTATCGCATTACGCCAATTGACGGACACAATCCGGCGGAGCTCCTTCATGGGCGACAGCTGTGAACCCTGCTCCATTTGCTGATGCCATCACTCTCCTGCCCCCTCTCCCGGCCGTCTCAGTGTTATGCCCCCGGCAAGGCAGGTTGGACCCCTGCCATTTTTGTCGTAGCCCATGGTTGGCGTGTGACATCAGCGCAGACGTTAAAAGGGTTGGAGAGCTGCCATCATAATAAGCTCCGCCTGCGTGCCCCCATGGGACTCGCACCGCCGCTTCCTCCCCTACCTCCTTCGGGTACAAATGCGGTCCTCAAGTCACCACCCCTGCCACCCATTGCCATCTCCCCGCGGATCTGCCGCTGGCCCTCGCCACCCCCAGGTGGGTCGGCAGCTCCCTCCCCCACCCGGGACTCTGGGTCAGCCATCATCAATACCTCGGGCATCCCTTCCTCCCACCAATGGCGGTTGATGAGCCTGGCTCTTCTTCCCACTGCCGCCCACCTCGGCACCGTCCAGGGCATTTCCACCCCTATGTGCAAGTTTCGAGGGGGAGGGATCTGGTACCACATGCAGCAGAATTTGAATCCACACCAGATGGCATGGACGTCGAAGACCCCTAGAGGTCTCTGCACAGACCCCTAGAGGTCTCTGCACCATCGCGCCATAAGCCTTGGTGGCACGCACCTTCTGGCCCATGTTTCGTGTGAGGGCGCCACACTGGAACACGTGGTCCCAACGGCCAAGAGCCCCCGCTCATGTATTTAAGTGCCTGCTTCTCGCTCAGCCAATCAGTCTAATCTTTGTTTGCGTCTCTTGACACATTGCCTCGCCTTAGACAGCGTATTTACTTTCTTGTTCTGTGTACGAGTGGACGTGGTTGTCTAGTTAGGTTTTCTTGTGACTCTGTGGTTTTGATCTTGTTGTTGTTTGTAAGGTCCTTCATTGGTCGTGTCCGTCCTCTCTCATTTGTGTTGTTGTTCGTGGGCCACTCTGTGGGTCCTGCCGCGCTTTCCATCATGTCAACCCTGCGACCGTTCCGGTCGTAGTTACAACAGCAGCATTCTTTGCCTTTCAGGAAGACCCTGACAAATAAACTGTTAATTGCCTGTTGTCTCGAAATTGGGCAATTTACTGGCTGAAACCAAATACGTCATACTGACTGCAGACATGTGAACCAGTATAAATACACATGGGTTGTAGGCAGTGATAGTGTACTCTATCGAGCAGTACAAGCTGCAAACTGCTGTTCTGGCCATTGTGCACATTGCTGTCTGGCACACTTCTGGAAACATCACCAAGAGCATTTGTTTCTCAGTGGGGTATAGTGACAAAGTACTCTCTCGTCACTGACAATGAAAGTGTTATGGTGGTTGTAGCAAGGAAAATGAATGTTGTTCATTTGGGATTCACTGCTCACACACTTAATTCAGTATTGTCAGATGTGTTGAACCATCATGAATCAGCAGCACTAAGTTCCTTTGTATAGAAATGTAACAAAATCATCGAATTTTTCAGAACCAGTATGGCAGCCACTGCAAAAATAGTAGGCTGCCAAGATCAGCTGAACAAAAAACAATGCTCAAACAGAAGATGCCCAACATATGGAACTCTACATTTCTTATGATGCAGCGCTTAGTGTTGGTCAAAGACACCCTCATAATGACATTTTCAAATGTTAACTATGAAGTTTTGACAGCAGATGAGTGGGGCTTTTTAGTAGACTACAGTCCTCTACCAGAAACTCTGTTTGAGTTAACAGAAGAACTGTCTGAGCAACAGTTGACAACAGCCTCCATTGCAGTCCCATTAGTTCAAGGATGCCAAAGAGCAGTGACAGAGACAACTCCAACAACTAAGGTAGGCACCACTTTCAGAAAATACCTACTGGAGACCCTGTCAAAGAGGATGACATCTTATGAAGAAGACAGCATCAGCATCTGTGCCGAAGCGACTATTTTGGACCCTCGGTTCATAAAGAGTGGTTTCGAAGTAGCTAAAAGTGCATTGTATGTGATTAGCCAGACTCCAAATGATGCCAGAGTTGTGGTTGATAGTTTGTTTACTCAAGTAGAAGGTGGTGAAACACAAGTTACGAAGGAGAAGAAGAGCAGAAAAACAAAAGTGAGTCAGCATCAGTGGAACTTACAAACACACAAGAGGACATGTGGCTCCATTTGTTCAAAGAGCTTCTAGACACAGGGGAGAAACTTGACCCACTCACTTTTGTGGAAGAAGTACCACAAATCCATGCCATCACTGTCTGACACTGTCTTAAAGCATTTGTGTTTTCCGGCTACTTCATCCCCCTTGGAGTGAATTTTTCCATAGGCCGGGCATGTTTGTACAGATAGGAAGAACTAGCTGAAACTGAAGAACGCAGACAAGATGGCGTCTTTAAATACTAATCAGAAGTACACCATTAAATAAACAGTTTGCAGTACCACCATCTGCTAGATATGGTTTGGATAAAATTGTTAAGACTTTTCTTGTAATTGAAATATGTTTAGTAAAAACACATTAAAAAGTGGTTGTTCATTTATACTCGTAATTTATTCTTGTATGTTCATAAATTTACAGTGCAGCACCAGATATTAAACTTTTAAAACAAATCTAAAATTGATATTTAGTGCCACAAGTACGAAAATTCATATTTAAGTAAGTAAATACATACATTTTTAAAATACTTAACATCTAGAAATATACATTTTATTCAAATCTCTTCGAAATAAGATATATCATTTGTCTCTAAAAAGGTTATCAGCCCTAGTAATGATTCATGTGTAACTGCAAAAGCTTAAAAGTCTGCAAATAAAATCATTCAAACCCGGCTACTGAGTGAAAACATATGACAGCTACAACTGACAGAGACTTGTCAGTCAGTTGTCTCACTTTGAATTACACCACTCAAACCTGGTGCATGAGTGAAAATATTCATATAGTGACTGAAACCGATAGAAACTTGTTTTGATTGGTTGTCTCATACTGAGTGAAACTGGTGACTGAGTGAAAAGTTTTGTGTAGTTGACATGGCCATAGAGACCAGTTTCGTTCTACTGAAAAACCAACTGAAAGAAAAAACAATTGACTAACCAATCAACAGATGCAGAGCATCAACTCTCAATGATGTCGTCATCAGGAGAAATAAAACTGTCAGTCTATGGGTCGAAGTGTGCAATGTTAGATCCCTTTGTCAGGTAGGTATATGAGAGAATTTAGAAAGAGAAATGGGTAAGCAGAAGTTAGATATGATGGGAATTAGTGAAGTGCAGTGGCAGGGAAAACAGTGCAACTTCACTGGGGATTTTCATAAATGATAAATACTGTGAAATTGATCATCAGCTGAAAAGAATCTATTGCTATGTAACCACCAGAGGGTGGGTACATGAACTTAAATTTGTATATGACTGATCTGCACCAATGGATTACTAGACAAAGAAGATAAGAAAGAAATGATTTCTTCAGAATAATGGTGTAGCCACCAACAAGATTAAAGTTCATTATCAATTTATTCAGACCAAACACAAGTTACTTCAAATAGTGGCCCTACACAGGCTGAAATTTATAGACAGTAAGCAATAAGAAATCAATTAACTAACCTAGCATCCAGACGCCATGACAAATGTAAACCAAAGGTACTGTGCAGTGCATCAAAATCACTCAAACTGAATAAAATTCCTAAAGTTCAATATGTTCATACAAGATTATATACAATAACCTATCACTGTGGCAATAGTCAGTCACTGACAGCTATAATAGCACTCGCCATTCAAATAGTTTCCAACTCCCAAACTATTACCCTTAAAAATTCTCAAGTCCCTAATGGGAGTGCAGCAAAACAGTTCTATCTCCAAACTATCAATTAAACACATGTGGCTCACTGGCTGCACAAATCTTACCAACAAGCTTGCACAACGGGACCCGATCATCAAAATACCAGGAACCATACACTACCTATTCGAGACTTCTGTCACATGACCTGTCACTACACTCAAGTAAGCATCTTGGAACTAGGCCACCATTCTAAAGACTGCATATTTTACAGTCTTTTCATATTTCAGACATAACTAGTATAAATTTACAGACAATTTGCAGACAGATATTGTAAAATAACAGGCAACAGTATTGTGTAATGTGAAAGCTTTGACAGCGAGGGCGCTGTGGCATCTGCCGTTGAGCAATAAATATAGATGGCAAGTTGGGATGTGATTGCCAGGCAATGCGAGTATGCACAGGTGGAGCAGATATTGCTGGGAATTTCTGACAAGGGTAGAGAAGTGGAACTACAAAACCGCCTGGCCATAGCATGCTAAAATGGTGTGACTCTGGCTGTATTGAAACTAAAATATAAATTCACCAAAAATACTAAAATTGTGTCCACAAGAGTTACAATAAATTTGAAAACAATGTTGAAATCACAAGAAAAAGAAAATTCCTAGAAAAATATCACCATGTCGGTACCACTTTTACTAAATAAGTCACTAACAATTGTTTGTGAAATCATTTAACAACTATAACAACAGACACCAACACACTGTCACCGCACACAGTATAACAACTGTTAGGGCGTGAAATCTGTTGACAAATGAATATATTTGGCTTAAGGATAAATTTAACAACCTATTCATTATAAACAAAGCTTTTAGATTACTACTGCCGTGTATCAGAAACAGAGTTCTCCACAAACACGCAAAACAGTTAGATTTGCTTGGATAGTTTATACTAATATTTAATTGTCCATGTTCATTTAATGAGAAATTTGCATGTTATTTGTAAAGAAGACATTTGAGTAGAATAGTATGGAACTGGTGAGAAACAATAAAGGAGCAAGTTTAACTAGCGATTGTTTTTTCAGTTTGTGTAATGTTGAAAATGTAATACAAAAATGGAATATATGACATGTAAGGCGTGCAATAGTCATGTATAATAATTACATGTTGCCTTCCTTCCAAGAAAACTGATAGATGGCTCCTCTACACAGGGTTTAGTTATACACCATTGCATTATGCCCATATCTAAGCATCTAATTAATTATCGGGTGGCAGTCAGTAAATGATATATATGTATATAACATGAATAAATATAATAATTAAATGTTAGGGAATTAGGCAATGATTAGGACCTCAAGGTATTAATGTAGGCTTACCACACATTTGAACTTTGCTGTTGATTTATTCACAGAATACAAATTTACTTTGAATGATGGCCTTACACAGGATAATACTATTCACAATAGTACAGATAAAATCAGAAATAATTGTTCTAGCAGAGCAGTTGTGGGCAATGGCTACCATGAATTAGAAACATTGGGCAGTGCACTCAAATTCAATTGGACAGCATAAATTCTTAGTGCTTCACAAATTCAATCAGATCTCCTTGCAGTAAATATTTCACCATATGAAAATTTTCTAATATTCACCATTCAAAAGTCTCAAAATTGCCAGCCTATACATGGAAAATGATTAACTTCTGAATAAGCATACATTAAAAAATGTCTAACTCAGAACACACTTGAACATGAACAGTATTCTGCCTGTTCAGTCGCCCTTATCCCAGCAGCACCCACCAGCAAAAGACCTTGCCTTGGGTGCTCTGTCCTCTGTTATGTCTTGTGACATGCTACCTTGACCAAATGAATATCTACATTTACACAGTCATTTTCCACACTCCATATATATATATATATATATATATATATATATATATATATATATATATATATATATATATATAAAATTTCATTTACATGTTGTCTCTAGTGGGTCAGGGTTTAGTGACACTAGATATTGAACGTCAGTGACAGAGGGAAGCAAAGGTCATTATTTTGTCAAGGATGATGCGAGGGAAAGTGACACTTTGTGGGCTAAGGAATTGGCTCTTTCCTTGGCTGAGTGGGTGAGGTGTGAGTGCAACATTGGTGGTTCCACTATTAGTCCATTAATGATACATAAGACCCTTTAAACAAACAGAGTAATACATTGTGTTTTCACTTGCTCAATTCCTCGCAGCAATGGAGCGGTGCAGGGTCGTAGTGTG
Organism: Schistocerca serialis cubense; assembly: GCF_023864345.2. Taxonomy (NCBI): domain Eukaryota; kingdom Metazoa; phylum Arthropoda; class Insecta; order Orthoptera; family Acrididae; genus Schistocerca; species Schistocerca serialis. The sequence continues at coordinate 313,039,512 of NC_064640.1, forward strand.
TACATTCCAGAGACCGCTGCTACAGCAATGGGTCGTGTTGTAGCGGAGCACCAGGCAGTATATTCTTCCCTCATACCATGCCTATGAGCCTCTGTGGTGGTGGTGTAGTCTTCTCCTTGTGAACTCACTCATTGTGTTATTAACAAGCGGCTACTGCATGGCACGGAGTTCTCCATCCTGGAATCGAACCAGTGACCCTCAGGTCTGACGTCTTCTGGCAGAGTTCATCAGCCTCTAGGTTCACAGGTGACCTATTTGAGGAAGCCGCAGTCCGTTTGACCTCACTAGCTGGTTAAGTACCAGGCAAACTTCTTTCTGGTAACATCTCGGATGACATCTTTCACATTGACCTATTGGCGCGGTACTGACATCATCTGTCGAGCAGCGTAGCGGTTAAGTTGTTGCAGTGAAGTATGACATCCACTGACTAACCATTGGTCTGTCCATCCAGGTGATGTTTCTTCATCTCTTCTTTCTCCCCTCAAAGGACCCCCTCATGCCCATTTGTCGGAAGTATTTATTTGGTGTTTTTGCCAATGTCGCAAAGTTTCTAGGGTGGCGAGTGACTTTGGCCTTTGACTTATACTTCTCACATTAGGCAGAAATATGACCAATGTCAACACACGTGCCAGCTTTCCTCGTTTTACCTCTATGTTGGCATGGTCGAGCATTATCCTGTCATCCTTCTCCGCATTGCCAGATACGTCATGCACATGAGTTCTTTATGGTGACAGTTCCTGGAGCATTGACCGCTGATGTACAAACTACACTGGTCATTGTTCTCCTTGTAAGCATTGCCTGTCTGCTTGGTCAATGATCTGTCAAAGTGCTGATTGCTGCTGTGCAAACTCCGCTGTCGTCGGCCTCCTTGTTCAACTGCTGCCACTTCCGAATATTGTGGCTTAAAGTGCCAAAGTCTCTAAAATGTTCACTTAACCTATAATAAGTTTTTATGTATTTTTCTGCCAGATCTCTCTTTTGAACAACCATATACAACACTTAATTATTATGCACAACCATAAGTAACTCATAATTCATCATCATCGTCTTGGACAGTTTCCAGCCTCTGGCCGAGTCTGTGTAAGTAACACATGGTCATGAGAGTTTCACTGAGTTGCCATGTTGATGCCGCCACTAGTCCATGCTAAACTCATAGTGGGCCACTGGTGATTACGTCACTGCATGCCAGTGTTGCTGTTTTCTTTGCTATGCCACCACATTCACATGCCACAGCCAAGCCACACCTCTGTTACCATCATCACCATGCCACTCCTGCCTGATTGCCTTTCCACCCCTGCCTGATTGCCTTTCAGCCATTGTACCACCCCACACTGATGTGAGCCCATGCTGCAATGGCCCTGCCGCAACCTCCACTTCATTGCCCATCCCATATCTCCATGCTGTCGTCAGAGTCACTGTGTCATCTCTGCGCCACCACAGTATCTCCGCACCGCAGCATCCCTAAGTTTGTGACACCACCTCTGCTGTCAGCATCAAGGCAGATGCAAGTTAAGTACAGGCATTAGTTGCATTACATACTGTATTGCCAGTCATCAGCCATGGCTGATAAGATAAGATGAACCAGTAGTTCATGGACCACCAGAGCTAAAATATGGTCCACAAAAGATTAAAAATTTGAACCTCTTACTCATTTTAAATTATTAACCACTTGTTATGTGGGCAGTGCAGCAACATGCACCCATTGAGTAGTGGCGAGCACGCCTGACAATTACTCCTCAACATTGTTAACAGTTTATGAAGTATGTAAAAGATGTAAGTTCACATTCTTCTGTGACACTCTTTTAATAAAAACTAACTATTATGGAAGGGAATATAGGTGTGAGTATACCTATGTATGTGTGTATTACAAAATATAGATAAATTTTGTTAACTACCTAATTAGATTATCACATTACATAGAGATATGCAATTACAAATTTCGATAGTAAAAGTATATTTATTTATTTATTATACCATTCATTTTTTAAATGAAAATACATTATTTTTATGCTTTTGCTCATTGTGCCTATATTTGATGGCATTTCTGTTTGATTTTCAGAAAATTGTGGCTAAGAACAAATACGACAGTACTTACATGAAATTAGGGTTTCCTTTGATGAAAAGTAATGGATAAAGAAAACCACATTATGTTATATGAGCAACCGTTCTCACAAAAAATTCCTTGAAACCAGCAAAATTAAAAGACACTTAGAAGTGGTCCATCCTAATTTCTCTAACCAACAACTACAATTCTTTGAGGGGCATTAGAGAATCTGAAGATAGGAAACTCAGGCCTAGGGTACAAAATCTGCATCATTGGAGAAAACGTTAGTAGCATCAAAGATCTCACCTGCATATAGGCATTGAATTAAATGCAACAACAACATGTGAACATTTGTGCTGGACTGGGAGTCAAACTTGGATGCTCCACTTCTCTAGAACAGTTGCCTTAACCACCTCAGCAATCTGAGCATACCTCCCATCCAGCTCAAATTCCCACATGCTGCACACTACAGATGTAGTGCCATTCATCCATTATCTCTTATTGCTTACAGCTATTCACCTGTGTCCTGCAAGGGTTCAGGCAGGTGAGTGCATCTGCACAGAAGACATCATTTCACTGTCAAGGTGCATACATGTACACATTTTATGCGTGGTGTCTGTTCTTTTGGACATGCCTGAAAGAACAGACACCACACACATAAAATAATATGTAGTTAGTAGCAGTGTTTGAAACACAGAAATTGATAGTATAATAAAAAAATCCTAACAAAATAGGAGAAATGCTCATCACTTTTTTGGGTTAGTAGCAAAATAAAAAAAATTAAGGAATACCTCTATTGAACAACACAGTAAAAGCTTGAATTGAACTAATGTCAAATGATATCAAGGAACAACTTGTTTCAAGAGTTTAAAAAATCATCTTGCTTCACTTTACAGTGTGACATTTCTAATTATCATCAGTTACTCATGCTTGTCTCCTTTTTAGATGACAGCATAATCAAATAACAATGACTGATTTCATGAAAACTGAGAACAACATCAAAATTTACAGACACCATGAAACTAATAACAATATTTTCAGAGTGATAACATACCACTGAGGTGACAAAGGTTATGGGACAACAATATGCACATATACAGATGGCAGTAGTATCACATACATGAGGTGTGAAAGGGCAGTGCATTGGCAGAGCTGTAATTTGTGCCCAGGTAATCCACATGAAAAGGTTTCCAACAGATCATGCTGCATAACAGGAATCAACAGAGACTGAACACAGAATGGTATTTGGAGCTAGACACATAGACATTCCATTTCAGATATCATTAGGAAATTCAATATTCCAAGATCCCCAGTGTCAAGAGTGTGCCAAGAATACTAAATTTCAGATATTACTTCTCACTGTGTACAACACAGTGGCCAATGGCCTTCCCTTAACAACCAAAATCAGTGGCATTTTTTGTAGAGTTGTCAGTGCTAACAGACAAGCAACACTGCTTGAAATAACTGCAAAAATAAATGTGGGGCATACAATGAACATATCTGTTAGGACAGTGTGGTGAAATTTGGCATTAATGGGTTATGGCAGCAGATGAACAATGTGAATACCTTTTCTGACAGCACAACATCGCCTGTAGCAATTCTCCTGGGCTCGTTACTATGTTGGTTGGACCCTAGACAGCTGAAAAGCTGTGGCCTGGTCAGATGAGTCCCAGTTTCAGTTGATAAGAGCTGATGGTGGGATCCGAGTGTGGCACAAACCCCATAATGCCATGGACCCAAGTTGCCAACAAGGCACTTCGCAAGTTGGTGGTGATTCCATAATGGTGTGGGCTGTGTTTCCCAAACAACAATGGAATTATTGTGGATGGTAGTGAGCTGTGTCACTGTATAACTGTTCGCAAGTGGTTTGATGAACATTCTGGACAATGTGAGTGAATGATTTGGCCACTGACATTGTTCAACATGAACCCCATTGAACATTTATGGGACATAATTGAGAGGTCAGTTTGTATACAAAATTCTGCACCAGCAACACTTTTGCAACTATGAATAGCTGTAGAGGGAGCATGGCTCAGTATTTCTGCAGAGGACCTCTAAAGGCTTGTCGAATGCCTGCAATGTTGAGTTGCTGCACTATGCTGTGAAATACGAGGTCCAAGATGATATTAGGAGATAGCCCAGTACTTTTGTCACATCAGTGTACGTAGGAGAAACTTGTGGGATTCTGTACAGATCATGCTCCAGCTATGTTAGGACCACACGCTCATCTAACAACATTAATATAACAGAAGAATCCTTTGGCATTAGCAACACATTGTATCATACATCTCCACATGTTAGCTTCCAAGACTATAGCTGAATGCCTTAACAAAACAATGCAATTTGCCATAAATGTTAAAAATGTTATCAAAACCAGTGCCTTAAATACACGCCTTTCTAAAAAATTGTGTACTGAAATGGACACTGACCATGAGAGCTTTCTCTTTCACCCAGTTCATTGGCTGTCAAAAGGTAACATGCTGGGAAGATTGTACAAACTCAGAAGACAGGTTGAGTTGCTGAGAAAAAATTGAAGACTTACTAGAGCTGCTTTCTGATCTGACATATCAGGTATATTTCGCTTATCTTGTGGATATCTTCACACACTTGAATAAGTTGAACTTGCATTTTCAAGGTTCTGGAAACATACATTTAGAAGGTGTTGCTAATATATTTATCTTTGAAGATAAACTTCGTGCCTCTATTTGCAAACTTCAGTTATGGATAGGTAAAACTGGCAAAAAACACTTATTCTGCAGCTGTGATATTAAAAGCACTCATTCCTAAAAAGTATGATATGATTAGGAAAACATACAAGAGAACATAGGGTCACCTTCAAATGTTGACTGCTGAATTCAATCATTACTTCATACAATATAACAAAACAAAAGCTTAAGTTGACCAAAAACTGATTCGCAGCCCTTTCAGCATTAGTGCTGGAAAAGATGCGTAAGAAATCTAGGGAGAGCTCATTCAGTTCCAAGACAATAGAAACTATGACACAACTGAATATGATTTTCTTGGACAGTTTTGGTGTAGAAAAGCAATTTCATACACTAAAATTTGAGAAATTGCCTTGCAGTACCTTCTGTGTTCTCCACAATTTATTTCCACAAACAAGGGTTTTCTGCTTTGCTGGTAATTGAAAACAAGTCCAGAAATCAACTGAAAGCAAGTGATGATGTGTGTGTAGTTTTGAGCAATAATATTAGCCCCGGGATTACCTAACTTGCACTGAAAATGCAAGCTCAAAAATCACAGTGACGCAAACTGAATTCAATTTTCTACTAAAAATGTTGTGTTTTATATTATAATAGAACTGTTAATGCATGTTGCTTTTGAGTTTAATGAATATGTTAACAGTTTCAATTAAAGTTTATTTTTAGATTTACACAGTTTATTTTTCTTGAACCTTGTGATGCCTGCTAACAACAAAGAAACCAAAGTGGTCCCTGGTGAAAGAAAGGTTGGGAACTGCTAAGATAGAGAAATCTTTAAGTGAGGGTCATTCAGAGGATAAGGGGAGTAATGCAAGCAGCCCGAGCATGCCAAATGAAATGGGTTAGGTTCCAGGAAGTGAACTTACTCAATTGTTCAATGCATTCAGTGCCAAACTTGTTAAAAGTTCGGTGCAAAATTTGAAGATTTCAGTTCAAAAACTGAAAATATAAAGTCAGGAATTAGTCAAAGTATCAATTCAAAATTTAAAGATATGAAATCTGAAACTGGCGGTTTAAAATCTGAACTTAGGGATAAATAACATATTTGATCAACTGGAGGGCAGATCTGATGAAATTGAAAATAAATTAGAAACTCGTGAAAAAACTGTAGAAGTGGTTATCAAGTCAAGTGGACAACGTAGAAAAGGAACCGGTAGCCAAAGTGGAGGATGTAGAACATGAACTTGGGGGACGAACTGAAGGACAGGAGAAGCAGTGCAGAAAATTTGAGCTCCAGACAAATGTTGAATTAGTATATGTAATTAAAATAAGTAATGGTAATTTAAAGAGAGGGGGGATGTTTGGGGTAAAGACGAACAATCTGAATGAAATTGTAAGTAGTGTAGCAGCTGGGCAGACAGGTATGATGTCCCATGGGAAAAGAAAATAGTAATAAATTGCCATTCAGTGATGGAAACAAGTACCATACAGTTGACATCCTGAATACTGGGAATCTACAATGGGGACCACACATAGATCAGGCAGTAAGCAAGGCATACAAGACTCTGCACACGTTAATGACAGTTCTGAAGTGTGCAAGCATGGGTACAAAGGAGAAAAACTACATGCCCCCTTGTAAGACGCCAGTTGGAGTATGTTGCAGGGATATGGCATACCCCACAAAGATACCTGTCAAAGCACATAGTATTACAACACAGGGCAGCCAGGTATACTGTATAATGGGAGACTACAGAAAGACAAATTGTATCATGGAAACGGTTAGGAAACTGAAATGAGAAAGTCTTGTAGGAAAAAGTATCACCCATCTCATCTTCATCCACTGCCCCTTCCTGTTCTATAATATTTTCTTCAAGTTTCTTTCCTTTACATTTTCCTTCCATCTTTCAGACTTTTCTTTTCTTTTCACTATCTTGCTGCCCGAGTTCTTTATAATCATACAGCTGCTTCTCTAGTCTCTAAAGGATTCTATGATTTTTCCAAGAGTGGTATCCATGATCAATCTTTCATATAGTTATCCATACTCTTCAACTTTGCATTTTTCATGTAGAAATTCTTGATTTTCTATTTTGCAATTTCTGTCAATCTCACTTTTTATGGCTGTATTCTATTTGCTTATTTTTTGCTGTATTTTTGTTCTCATCTTTCATCAATTACTATTAATCTCTCATGCGTTGTCCAAGAATTTGTACTGGGCCACATCTTTTTGTCTAGTAGTTCCTCTGCTGCCTCATCTCCCGAAGTTACCTCATTCATTTTCTATTGTAATGCTTCCACTTAAAATCAGTTGTTACTTTAAGATTCCCTTCGAAACTCTCAGTGTCCGTCTGTTTCAATTATATCAAGTCCAACTCATTAATTTCCTAATCTCATAAATCAATATTGTTAGTTTTTGTAGTCTACTGCTAGGGCCCATTTATATGAGTATTCCTGGATTCCTCTGAGAGATACTTTTGCAGGACCAGGGCACCTCAAGTATTTGTAATAAACTGATCTTTATTTGTGCATACAGCAGAAACATTGTTGCATTTAAGGTGACAGTGGTACCCAACAGATGAGTGGCAACGCAATGCTTGTAAGATTTGTTTATTGTGTGTGTGCCACTCAGGATAAATCACATTACACAATAAATCAAAAATTCATATCAGTTTCCCTTTACTTTTTCTGTAAAAGTAAATTCTTTCTAGGAATACTGAGTATATATTTTATAGATTGTTGAAATGAATGAAAAGTTGCCTCAAAAATTCTACATAAGGTAACACATTGTGCTGGTTTTATTAGTTGGATTAATTACTAGTTACATTAATCCACTATTACTCAATTTGAGTGTAAAGGGTAGCTCAGGTGTATCATAATTTTTACATGTAAATGTGACATCAATGGTGGAGTTAAATGAGAAAATTATACCTTCAGAACATCATTTAAGAAATGGATGATAAAGATGTGTTAAAATTCTAGGGCAATCGTCTCTTGGGGGATGATTCATAAACAATTCTTTCTCACAGCTGTACACTCTACTATATAAGAATACTGCCCATTAAGGGCAAATTAACTTATGGCTACGTTTACACATATGCAAATCATTTTCATTTAGGGACACAAAACATCTTCGATCCTTGCTGATCAGTAGATAATCATTCAGTACGTACTTTACACGAGTATCTGCCTGTCTATGTTTCACAGGGTAAGTATAAATCTTATACATTTCAAAATTATGCTTTGATCTAGCAATGGGTATAGAAACAATAACAGTTAATTCATCTTCAATCTTTAAAGAGAGTGTGGTGGTTAACTTGTAGTAAGCATATAAACTGTAAGAGTTAACAGGGTAAATCATAGTATATGTTGCATCTATATTTCATTCAATTGATAGTAGGACCTGTAAAAATTGTTCTGGATGTGGTAGTACACTGCTCAAACAATCATTTGAACTACTTTCTATGGCTGGTCTTAAGTTAAGGGCATCCATTCTAGCATTTGATAGTCTATCAGTAATCCTTAACAACAGTGTGTTTAAATTTAAGTGTGCACTCACAGTATTTAATCCTTGGAATAGTTCTTGGATATTTGCGTTCATTTCATTACAAATTGTGTGGAAATGTACAATAAATTACTTTACAATCTGTTCAGCGAAAAATGTGTGGTTAGTAATGGTTCTTTTCATATTCTGTAATACGATACATTATAGAGGTTAAAACTTCCTGGCAGATTAAAACTGTGTGCCCGACCGAGACTCGAACTCGGGACCTTTGCTTTTCGCGGGCAAGTGCTCTACCAACTGAGCTACCGAAGCACGACTCACGCCCGGTACTCACAGCTTTACTTCTGCCAGTATCTCGTCTCCTACCTTCCAAACTTTACAGAAGCTCTCCTGCGAAACTTGCAGAACTAGCACTCCTGAAAGAAAGGATATAGCGGAGACATGGCTTAGCCACAGCCTGGGGGATGTTTCCAGAATGAGATTTTCACTCTGCAGCGGAATGTGCGCTGATATGAAACTTCCTGGCAGATTAAAACTGTGTGCCCGACCGAGACTCGAACTCGGGACCTTTGCCTTTCGCGGGCAAGTGCTCTACCAACTGAGCTACCGAAGCACGACTCACGCCCGGTCCTCACAGCTTTACTTCTGCCAGTATCTCGTCTCCTACCTTCCAAACTTTACAGAAGCTCTCCTGCGAAACTTGCAGAACTAGCACTCCTGAAAGAAAGGATATAGCGGAGACATGGCTTAGCCACAGCCTGGGGGATGTTTCCAGAATGAGATTTTCACTCTGCAGCGGAATGTGCGCTGATATGAAACTTCCTGGCAGATTAAAACTGTGTGCCCGACCGAGACTCGAACTCGGGACCTTTGCCTTTCGCGGGCAAGTGCTCTACCAACTGAGCTACCGAAGCACGACTCACGCCCGGTACTCACAGCTTTACTTCTGCCAGTATCTCGTCTTCTTTCAGGAGTGCTAGTTCTGCAAGTTTCGCAGGAGAGCTTCTGTAAAGTTTGGAAGGTAGGAGACGAGATACTGGCAGAAGTAAAGCTGTGAGTACCGGGCGTGAGTCGTGCTTCGGTAGCTCAGTTGGTAGAGCACTTGCCCGCGAAAGGCAAAGGTCCCGAGTTCGAGTCTCGGTCGGGCACACAGTTTTAATCTGCCAGGAAGTTTCATATCAGCGCACATTCCGCTGCAGAGTGAAAATCTCATTCTGGATTATAGAGGTTAGTTGAATCTGTAATAGACTGTTGTTCAAGAGCTAATATTTTGCCTTTAACTTCCAGTAGATCTCGAATAGTTAAAGTACCAAATACAGTACGAAGGATACTCCGCCCAAAATCAACCCAGGCATGTTTACGCCTAATTCAAGTTTTGTGTGGCAAAAGCTTTAAAAAACAGTAAATCTCTTGTTCATAATTAGCAAATGCTGACTCTACCTGCATTTTGGCTATGATTCAGTTATTATATCAAGATGTACCCATTTCCAAAATTGTATCATTACCCTTAAGAGAACGAATTAGATCAATTTGCTTCTTTGCAGAATTGAACTGTTGCTGGATTTCACTCAAATTGTACTTGAGGACAAGTTTTGCATTACTTGTTGAAACTACCATGTCTGATCGTGGTTCAAACAAAACACCTGTGTTCTGCGGTACTATTACTACAGCATTAGTAGAATACACTATCATAGCAAACATTAGAATAAAAATGAATATGGTTAATTACTTCTAAATACTAGAGTTAACAATGAACATAAAATAAATGAGTTTCTTGTGATAACCTGTGGAATGAAAGGTATAGTTTCACTTGTGCACTCGTGCGGTAGCTTCAATACTAAATTTTCACAACACATTCACATAATCACATGGCTTAAATAAACATACGCATTGCACTCTCACAAACTACACACGTTTACACACATTGTAGGGGTGTCTGGAACAGGCAGGATTGCTCAGGATGCCTCGGCCTCGAAGTCTGGACTGCGACCTCGCAATTCTCACTTCCTGGGTTTGAGAACAGCAGGTCTGCCTCTCGGTCGGTCCTCGTCGTCTTGCGATGCTACAGGAAATCTACCCAGAAATGGCTTTACATGATTGACATTCATGACAATTGAATGAAAGAGCAGTTGAAGCTTAAGAGTGACTGGCGACAACACCTCCAGGATTGGATATGGTCCCTTCCAAAACTTCTAAAACTTTTTGACTCGACTCTTCTTTAACACCACGTTGCTCAGATACACAAGATCTCCATCTTGATACTGCTGCTTGGCGGTCGTGTTGTCTTGCTTGCTGAAGAAAAGATAGATGATTTCGCTGTTTCCCTCCCCTCCATGATTCCTTTAGCTTGTGTGCTACGTCCCTTACGTGTTCATTGCTGATTCCTGCAGTCGATTGTGCAAAGTCCACAGGTGAATGCATTCTTCTTCCGTAGATGATCTCATATGGACTTAGGCCAGTTGAGCTTTGCATTTTGGCATTGTAGCAACTTACCAAGTACGGTAAACAGACATCCCAATTGTCGTGTTTGCTGCTCACATAATGGCTAACCATTTTAATAATTGTTCTGTGGACTCGCTCGACTCATCCATTTCCTTCAGGGTGTGCTGGTGTAGTCCTTAACTGAGTTATTTGCATGAGCTTCCAAGTCTGTTTAAGCAATTCACTTATAAAATTCATTGCTTGATCAGTAATTATACTTAATGGTGATACAAACTTAAGAATCAATTCTTTTACAAAAACTTTAGCTATAGTCTCTGCGTTCTGGTCAGGTATTGGTATCATGAGAAGGTGTCTAGAGAAATGATCGAACATTGCCAATATGTATTTGTTTCTATCTTTAGTCTTAGGCAACGGTCCTACGACATCTAGTCCTACTCATTCAAATGGTTCACTTGTCTCTGGCAGTTCTTGCAATGGTTCTCTACTTTTTCCTACATTATTCCGTCTGTTACTGGAATCACATTGTGAAACAAACTTGAAAACGTCAACTTTGTGGCTCAGCCACCAAAACATTGGAGCTATTTTAATGTTTGTTGCTTTTTTACTGCAATGTCCTGGTAATAAAGAATCGCATTGTTCTCTCATGATTTGCTCTTTCATGCTTTCTTGAATAACTACGCAGTTTCCTTTAATAGTGATTTTGTACAATAATCCACCTATTTCGACAAAATGTTGATCATTTTTCCATAATTTGCATTGTGGATCTTCTTCTTGAGCTGCCTTTAACTCTTCTTCCCAACTTATTGTAACACAAACATTGACTTTTCGACTCATTGCATCAGCATTCACATGTTGTTTAGCAGGTCAGAGAATAAACTGGTACTCATTCAGTCTTAACGCCCATCTTGCTAATCTGCAACTTGGATCCTTTAAGCTCAATAACCATTTAAGTGTGGCATGATCTGTAATAACTGTAAATTCTCTTCCTTTTAAGAAACATCTGTTATGTGTTATACCAAAAACCAAAGCACAAAGCTCCTTCTCAATAGCAGTATAGTTACATTCTGCTTTGTTTAATTGTCTGGAAGCAAATGAGATTGGATGTTCACGACCATCAACTTTTTGAGACAAGATTGCACCTATGGAAAAATTGGATGCATCTGTTGAAAGAATAAAAGGTTTACTGAAATCCAGATAGGCTAACACTGCAGCTGTGGTTAGAGCAGTTTTAAGTTCTTCCATTGCCTTTTTGCACTCTGTTGACCAATTAAATGTGGCTCCTTTTTCAGTAGCTGTGTCTTTAGACGTGCTATATTCGCATAACCGGCTATAAATCGTCTGTAGAAATTTGACAATCCCAAGAATGATTGTAGTTCTTTCAAATTCTGTGGTTCAGGAAAATTCTTTATATCTTCAATTAATTTTGGATTATGTCAAACACCTTCACTGGTTATAACATAAGCAAGGTAGTTAACTTTACTTTGTGCAAAATGACATTTATCTATTGATAAAGACAGGTTTGCGCTTCTTATATGCTCAAAAACAGCTTGTAGTCTCTCAGTATGCTGCTTCATGTTTTCACCAAAAATTATTACATCACCAAGGTAAACAAGTCCTTGTGTTGGGGTGAGCCCTCATAAAACTGAATCCATCAGGTGTTGAAGTGTAGCTGGAGCATTACAAAGTCCAAATGGCATACGAAGATACTTGTATACTCCTGTTACTGTTACAAATGAAGTTTTTGCTTGATCTTCTGGATGCACTGTTAGCTGGCGATAACCATTTGTTAAATCACGTACTGAAAAAATGCTACATCTGCCTAAGTAATCCAAGGTTTCCACTAAATTTGGTAAGGGGTAAATGTCGGGTGTGGTCACGGCATTCAAAGATCGGTAATCAACAGAAAAACGGAACTGTGGTTCTCCAGAAATTGATTTCTTCTTTACAATTACAACAGGTGGAAACCATGGTGGGTCTGAAGGATCTCTTGGTTTTATAATTCTGACTTCTAATTGTTCTTTAACCATGTCTTCTACCAACTCTCTTTGACTAAATGGTATTCAGTAAGGTTTCTGTGTGATCGGGGCTGCAGTCCCTGTATAAATACGATGTTGAACTAAATGAGTGACAGGTAAATTTGCACATTCTCTGAATAAATCTGCATACTCCAACAAAACAGGCACTAAAATCTTCTGTTCATCAGCTGTCAAATATTCCATCCTCTTCCAAATCTTGCGCTTCAGTTCATTATTAACTTCATCTCCTCGTTGCAATTTTGCGGTACTGTTACAAATATCTGTGTTTATAACTGCAGCATTTGTTACCTCATCTGGAATCTGTATTACGTCACTTTTACTTATGCTCAACAGTTCAGCAACTTTCGTTCCTCGTGACAAAACAACTTCCTCATTGCTCATATTCGTTATTGTAATCGGGACTTTTGCAACATTCTGTCTCACCACTGTAGCGACACCTACAATTCTAGCAACATAATAATGCATTGTATGCAGTAACTCAGTTTTCTTGGATCGCTCAATTAAGCACAAAAGTTCCTTCCTTGCATTGGGGTGACTTAACTTCAACATAGATTGCCTTTCCTGCTCCCTTGTGAATTTGCTGAGGCTGATCAATTTGAACATCAATTCGGACAGTTTGAACTGATGCATCGTTTGGGCGGTCCATTCCCATGGCGTCAGTATTGCTGCTCCTTTGAGTACGATCTGAAGAATGATTCCCTAAGCTGTAGTTGCCACGGCCTAGTCTGATCTTTCTTTCTGCGACAAATATCTCTGCCTCGTTAGCGGACAAGAAATCAAATCCAAGTACACCGTCATAACGCATTTCGTTATTTGAAACTACTTGCACCCTTGCTGTGTATTTATCTTTATCTTTATTTTCACCTTCATCTTGGCCTTGGCCAAGAAGTAATTCTACATCAACTTCTCCATAGTTACATAGCTTTCCTCCGTTTAATCCTCGCACTTTTGATAGGGGCAGTTTCAATTTATCCCATTTATCTATGCCACACCACATTAATGTCTGTGCTCCTGTGTCAATAAGTAGTTTGATGTTTCTCCCACAATATACAGCACCTATCATGAAGTCATTTTTGGTCTGATTTTCGATGGAACTAACAGGAACCACGGACTCTGGCAAGGGGTGGATGGAGTGGTGGCCCGTATGTCCCTGTACTCATTTAAAGATCTGGCAGACTGTCTGTAGCTTGCATTACCTTTCTTCTTGTTGCGACAATCTCTCGCAACATGATCCTGCATCCTGCAACGATAGCAGACTCAATGCTCTTTACAATCCTTACACTTGTGACCCAGCTTATTGCATCAGTAGCATTGTACTGTTGTGTTGAAAACTCTGTGTTCTTGTTTCTGCATCTCATTCGGCCGTCTTAGTGCTTCAACAAAACCGACAGCTGATTCTACTGCTTACCGAAACGTTTTACATCGTGCCAATTGAACAGCTTTGCTTACTTCCTCTACGTGCAACCCATGAATGAACGTGTCCAAGGCTCTCTGGTCAGATTGGAACAACTGAATGCAGTTTTCATTTTCATCTTCTACTAACTAGTATGTTTGAGCTTTGATGTTTCGAATTCTGTCGGCAAACTGCTTGACAGATTGGTCTCGTCGCATTCGCAAACGGTAAAGCTGCTCTCTGTAAAATCTGATCCTGTTTTTACGTTTAAATCTCTGAACAACAGTCGTTCTAAACTCATTGTAATCTTCTGTTTTCACGCAAGTAGGCTCCGCACTAATGAAATCTTGTGCTGCTCCCTGAATTCTTAATTTGGCAACCACTAGCTTATCGGAATCTGTCCACGATCCTAACAGGACAGCACCTTCAAGTTTATGAAAAAACACCTTCACACCATCTTCGGGTTTCCCACTAAACACTGGTACTGATGGCAATTATGAAAATTTTTTTATTGTAGTTCTACCTGTACTGCATGAACTACCATTTGCCAAGTCTCTCGGAATGTTACACTCGATTCTTTCTGCTTTTAACTGCCAAATTTCTTCTTGCAGTTCATTAATAACAGTTTGTAGATTGACAACATTACTCAGACTGGATTGCGACATTTCATCTAATTTAACTCCAATGAGGCATTCAAATGTAAAATAAAAATCCATCACTGCCTTTCATATTCTAGCCAAACTGGAGTAGACCAACCTGAATTCCAGCGTTGGATGTCCCCGCATAGTCGGAAGACGTTCATGCTGCTGCTGTTCGAAGTTCACGTTGTGCTGTACCTCTTCAGGACTGTAGATTTTCCATAACTATCCCCATGCTGACACCACTTCTATAAGGGGTTTCTTTGTGTTGTCTCCCCAGATGATAATTACACAAAATATTTGTCAGGATTTGTAAGTGGTGGGTCCTTGAGGTACTGCAATACGTGAACACGAGAAGTAAGTTTAAACAGTTTTATTAACAAAGCTGACTATAAAACACGCATGCTACGCGCACCCATCATCACTGTGTCTCACATCCTAACAGCAGCTAATACAGTCGTATCGAAGGGCTCCATGGTGAGCTAAAAGACGAGACATATTCATGCCTGAGGCCGTACTAGTTAATACAGCGTGCTGCAGACGGCGGCCAGTGGCGTCCTCCCTACCTTCGCATTCTGGCCAGATGCCGCGTCTACTGACCAAGCAAATTGTCAGCATTCCAGATAGGCTGGCTGGCAAGCGCGTGTTACATACCATACATCTGCATGGAACCCGTATACCCTTAGAGTATATTCAATACTTCTTTTACATATACTGTTTTCTATTAATGCTTCAAAGCCAGTCTCATTGAACAACAAATTTTAAGCCCCCAGATCCTCCCCACAACAATGACTTTAATTTCCAATATTGGCTAACAACAGAGGCAAAGTAGCAACAAAAATTGGACTGTGAACAGAGTTTTAACTTTGACACGTTGTTTCTCGTTGATCAAAGGTGTTTAAATCAGTTATAGAAAACCGGTTTTGTACAAGTAGACCAAATGTGATCTATATTTGTCTACTAAGGATAAAAAAATATAACTGTCCATGTTACATGTTAATAATTTAAATGTATCGTACATAGATTAATATTTGGGTTTTGTTTTACTGGTGCAATGTACTCGGCGTAATTACATTTGCCACAGTACAGACGTTGTGCCATCTGAATCACCAAGTCTGTTCATTTGCCAGTAAACTGTAGTAATTCATTCAGAAGTGTCAATAAATTTTCTCAGATTTATTTCCCAACGATTAGTAATGCTTCTTTGTACAAGTCTCAAAAAAGGGTACAAAACATAATGGAACGCTGCAAGTTTTGCATTGGTATCTAGTCTCGTGCAAACAACGCATCTGCTCATTAGCGTACTTTTCTGCGAACATTCTCTCACGATAACAGCCGGAAAATGTCTCTTAGTGAAGCGCAGAGGATTCTCGTCATTGTGCGGCTTTCCCCTACCAGCTTTTTTCCGTTCTGTAGCATATTTTTCTACATTTTTCCTTATGAGAGAAAGGTGAAACTCTGTGAGTGCCATTTTTCGCCCTGTTACCGACCAGTGGAGAGCATGAGCATTTAGAAAGCAGAAATGCAGAATGGGAAACAAAAAATTCTTGTAGCATTTCACAGTCTTACGCACTGATTCTACTGAGGTCAGTAACATGCGACATGAACACATGGGACATAATTTCGCTGAAAACTGGTGTGTTCAAAAGTGTAGCTCTGGACCCATCATCACTTAATTTTAACTTCTTAATTTGTGCCATTAGAAGGCAAATAGCAACAAAACAATACATTCCCTCAGATCCAGTGTGCTTCCACTGACAGTCGAGAATTCACAGATTCTGTAATATTTCCTCTGGTGTAAACGTAAAAATGATTTGTTTCATCTGCACTAAATTGCAACAGTTCTTGACACATAAATATCACAAAAAATGAAAGAATGCTTGGGTCAGTATCTAACTGACATTTGTGTCCTGAACTGGAGTCATCAAAGTACTGGTTTAACAGCTAGAAATCTGTTTCTTTCCAGTCAAATGCGTCACTTAAGTGGACTCTTTTCCAAACCAGTTCACTGTTCCTTTCTGATTCCTTGGATTCATAGGAACAGTTGTCTGTAATACTTGCTCTCCCATCTGATGTAAAGGGCTGAGGAGTACAGCTTCAAGATTCTGTTGAAGACTCCTCACTGCTAGCAACGTCAGATAATTCTCACTCACTGTCGCTTTTTGTGAACATATCCAGGATTTCTTGATCTGTGAAACCACTGTGAGGTGACATTTATCACGTAGAAAACAAGATAACTGACGAAAACACAGGAATAAAGTCGAATTCTGCAAAGAAGGAATACAGCAATAAACATATATGCACTCTCGAACTATGCAGTCAGACCAGTGAACAGCTACTGGAAGAGCAGGGCAGAAGTCAGCTCTGCGTGTTTACATGTCTGTAGCGCTCGGGTAGCTGTGATTCATCGCACCTAAACTCATCCCTAGTGGTGCAAAGGCCGGTGGCACTGCACGTGTCAACACGTCCTTAGTGCTGTAGGGAAGACCTGAGGGCCGCACTTATACAAGTCAGGGGCGCCAAGGGAATGGCGATGCACGACGAGTTAACATGTCCTCAGCAGTCAACGGGTTAGCATACATCACTACCAAATATATATTATTTGTGCATGTCACATCTTCAGTCTTCCAACCCCATCCGTAGGATCAATTAGGGTATATTAGCCCCACATTTTTATACAAAGCTGGTACACATGTACGAACGGACATATTTACATGTACAAAACAGTGGAAAACAATGCTTTTTTTGTGCATTTAAATAAATTTGAAAAAGTTTATTCAAGTGCTTTGGGATGTACATGTACAATATTTTTGCTCTTTCCATCCTCCACAAACTGCTGCTCTGTACCTCCCTGAGTTAAACATCTAAGTCACCCCGTCTTCACCCTATCCTTATGGGTGGTAGGTGGTTCTTACCCCCACAAAACCCTCTGCAGGTGTGCACAACAACAACAAAAAACAGCTTACCAAAGTTTCGTCAGAATTGGATGAATGCTATATGAACACATGTAAGACAAGCAAACAAATCTTCATTTTTATATACTGGACACGTGATGATGGGACTCAAACATTTATCATACAAGATAAGTATGTACAACATTGAGTTTGACATTTAGGATAGTTAGTTAATTTCAAGAACTTTTGTTATACAACTGCTTATATTTGCAGCAGAAGGCAGTTACTCTTCCACACCACTATGTGCTGTCACCATTTAGCACTGGAATAGTTAATAATCTTACCAAAGCCAGTACATGTGATGCCACTAAAATCTATGTTGTATAGGATCTTTTAAGTTTTTACTGCATTATTCCACGAGTCTCAAGCTCTTTTTAGTGTTTCCACAGTACCTAAAGAGAACAGAAAAAATTTCCTGGGAACATATTCTGCATTTGGACCACCACCCTCCCTAACTGTAATCCCACAGTACGAGAAAACACATTAAGTTTCACGATTTGCTTCAGTTTTTCAAGAATGGCTAACACACTACATTTTACTCACAATGAAAACCACTGAGAATATTAAGTAATTCTGAGATACCACAGTTGAGAGAGAAGCAGTATACGTGGCTTACTCCCATCACTACTCCTCAGCTATCTCAAAAATTCCATTTGCACATTTAAATAACTGACCGCCTCAAACATTTATCACAAATTAACCATCCACAATCTAGTGGTTCTTATAAAAATTTCATATTTATTGCTTATTGATATAGAAAATCTTTGCTGGAGGGTCCCTTCCTCTTCTATAGACTCTTTACAGCTACATGATGTGGTGCAATTGGCTTCGGTGTTTAAGGCGATAGTAGACTAACTTAATAATAAAATTTCAAAAAATACCTAACCAATCAAGCTCAGGAAACTATGCCAGGTAAGCTGGTCACTGGTGCACTTTCTGTGCAAGACATCACAAGTCGGCAGTTATGAAGATACGTAGTTACCACCCTGCTCAGTAATTGCCATTAATGTTAACTCTTGAAAGGTACTGTTCCTCAGTTGTCACAACTAAGGAAAAATCGTGGGCAGTAAATAGATTTAAACTGAATTCAATGCATGACAGATACTGAGCACTCTCCTAGAGAAGTAGACCACTAAATGACAAATCTTAGTTTAAAATGTACTGGAATACGATTGCTGGGCACAGAGAAATGCCAGCTGACTGAGGGAACATTCATTCAGAGATATCCTACACATACCAATCTGCAAACTCCTGCTACTTCTACAGATAAAGTAATTTCCGGAATTTCCTGCCAGATTAAAACTGTTTGCTGGGGTGGGATTCGAACATGGGACCTTTGCCTTTCATGATACTGTACAGACTGAGCTATCCAAGCACAACTCACGACCTTCTCTCACAGCCCTATCTTCTTCCTTCAAACTTCACAGATGTTCTCCTGCATACCTTATATGACTAGTGCTCCTGGTACAAAGGATATTGCAGAAACATGGCTTAGCCAAAGCCTGAGGATTGTTCCCACAATAAATTTTAACTCTGCAGTGGTTAGGGCATGTCCTGTGTAATGCTTGGCTAGCTCAGTCAGTAGAGCACTTGGCTCAACCATGTCTCCACAATATTCTTTCTTCCAGAACTGCTAGTCCCACAATATACTAAGACTTCTACGAAGTTTGGAAGGAAGGAAATCAGGTACTGGCAGAAGTAGGGCAGTGGGGATGGGTCATGATTTGTGATTGCTTAGCTCAGTTGGTACAGCACTTGCCCAAGAAAGGCAAAGATCTTAGGTTTGAGTTCTTGTCCATACAGTTTTAGTCTGCCGGAAAGTTTCATATCTGTCTAAACTCTAGTGCAGAGTGAAAATTCACTCTGGGAACATTACTTTTAATAAAACATCATCAGTAATGGATACCTGTTGCACTACTTTTCTTTCCATGCTAATAAAATAAAACTAGCCCATAAAACAGCAATATAAAAATTAATCTTGCCATATCTTGGTGCTGCACCACTGTGGGAAATAAAAGATTTCAAGATTTTGAAATTCAAACAGCAGTTGTAAACACAAAAATTCTAATACTAATGGGGAAGAGAGGATGCAGGTAACCAGTAAAAGTCTACATAAATAATACTTTATTACAGAAATTCTGTAGTTTTATATCGGTACAACTTTTGCTCCTTACAATTCTTTATCAGCCAAATACAAAAGACTACGAGGATTTGTATGCAGTTTACATAAGATCAAAACGCACCATACACCTCTGTAATTTATGACGCATAACATGAAGTGTGATATGCCATAAAGACAGATTCACGATTGTTCTGTATGTACACATTATACAAAAGAGTACTTTACAATGCTATAAAAAGCTAAGGCCCAATGATTATGAAACCTTTTACTGGAAGAGTTTTGTATTTGCAAATAAAAAAATCTGAAATAAAAACCTGGACCGTAATTTCAAAAAAGGCCTAACCTCAGCATTGCGCTTTCCTAATTTAAGAGGATCTGGGGAAATATGAAATTTCTGAACAGTTGCATCACAGCTCAAAAGCAAATTACACACAATGTTGTTATAAACATTTTTCATGGAAGTACTGGCAGTAGCCAATTTTAAATTCAAGGTTAATTTAAAAAATATTTGAGTAAAAAATTTAGCAAATACTACTCATTTTAAAAATATGCCCAATTTGTTTATAGAAAATAACAGGTAACAAAGGCAAGTCATTAAGCCTAGAGTAAGAAAATAAGTTATATGGGAGAAAGATCTTAAGTTAAAAATATTAGTATAAAAATTGTTATAGCCTGAGACGCAGTCATGTAAATAAAAAATTCTCATAACAAAAAAAATGCAATTATCATGGGCAAGTGGACTCAACCAACTGTCATCATCTGTGTTTGTAAGCACCATGCATTCACTTATTTCACAAATGTCTAGTTTCCATAACCTTTACTAATACCATTCCTCTTGAAAAAATGAACAACCATAGCTACTCATAACACATCAGATTTTAATATTGTATTTGTTACCAGATCTGGATAATAAGTGCCTATATCCGTCAAAGATTCCACTGTTCTTACAGAGCTTTGCCTACAACATACTCTGAGCACATAAAACCTCCATCATTAAAATTTCATACCGTAACAAATATTACAAACCTAAATCTTTTAAAAAATAACCAATATCAATCTACACATTTACCAAAAAATAAACATGTAATGTGCATTTAAGAAGTGCAGAATAAAACTAAATACACAGTCCAACAGCAATAAGATCTTTGTTTCTTTCTCGTATCTGACCTCTTAAGTTTATACAAAATGGTGCCAAAATACAAACAAAAAACACACACACACACACACACACACACACACACACACACACACACACACACAGAGCAAATTGATATGTCTGACAAATTTTGCAAAACAGAGTTTCTGTTAATGTACAGTAACAACATATATGTGAAAGTCATTCCAAAACTGACTACATTTTTGAGATACATGAAAATATTTCTGGAAAAAGCTACATTATACATGAGATTCAGAGCAAAACAGCTCTCAGACATCATATGCAGCTATCACAGCTGGTTTCTTCATAAAACACCCAAGTATACATTTTTGACACCTATGTATGATAAAAGCGTATTTCTCACAGTAAAATAAATGCAGAAAATACTTCACAGTTATACAATCATGTCATAAATTCACCTTCAAGGCAAAAAATAAAGTTTATGAAAATACACTCTGTCAATACATCTCATCTTTTGGGTGAACATTTCAGTACAACCCATTTAACTAACTTCAAGTAACTCACTAGAATGTTACATGTAAATAAATGCACTGACAATACTGATTCTTTTTCCAACAAATGAATCAGCAATGTCATTTCTGTCACTTACAAACTATTACGCAGCTGCTTTGACGAAACTTAACAGTGTATACACACAAAGTTGTAAGCAGATAGAACTTAACTGTTACATCATCATGTCTTGGATGTTCTGATTGTATATGTAACCTCATATTAAGCATGTGAAGAAAATTGTGCAAAGTATCCAGCAGAGGTTGGGCAATGATGTTCCTACCTGCAATCAAAGAGAAATAAGTTATCATTAATTAGTGCCTGCCACACACTAGACCAAAACAAAATCTACAAAGTTAAAAAAACTTGACATTAAAACGGCAGCAGCATGACTGTTAAAAATTACATAAATAATGAACCATTTCTTCGTTAAGAGTGTCAGAATAAGCATAACATTAATCTGTAGCAGACTTACTTTACTGCTGTTCACTGTGACCTTGTACCAAAATCTCACATTAACCACATATTTTTTACCAGTTGTAAAATGTTAGTCTCGTATTTTAACATTTTACTGTTGCGTCAGCACTCCAAATATAAATAACTGAGAAGCTTTCAGGCAAATCCTTCAAAATTAACACATGCATACGTGCATACACATCTGCTCATCCAACACTCATGGATGACTACATTGTGCTAGCACTGTAACTGAGAATATAGGGAACTTTCACATGTGGATGTCATTGCAAAATACTTCACGAGTGTGACAGGAAGCTGACAGAGAAGCCCAAAATCAGTATTTTTAGCCCATTGACAATTCTCTTTTGAATGAATATAGCCTACAGGCTGAATTAAATTATCTTTTTTTTCTTTTCTTTTTCTTTTTGATGAAATTCTATGCTTGAAAGAGATTTTGGCATAAAAATGGTAATGAACTGTCAACTGATTTTGAAGGTATTTTAAGAAGGAGCAGAACCATAGAAAATTACCGTTTGGCACCTAGGTATAAAAGGCAATACAACTTGTATATTTGTAATTTTCCCTTTAAGAATGGTCCCTTCCTGCATGATTAAAGCACTCAGTAGTAAAGCCACACTATAAAAAGGGAAGAATGGATAATTTCGACAATTTTAGACCTATTTCTATGCCACTGGTGTTTCCTAAAATTATTGAAAAGGCTGTGTATGTATGGATAATTTATCATTTATTTCACATCATTTTCTATCAAATTCACAGTTTTAGAAGTGGTTTAACAACTGAAAGTGCTATATTCTCTTTTCTCTCTGAGGTACTGGATGGATTAAACAAAAGGTTTCAAATGCTAGGTATGTTTTTTGATTTAATAAGGCGTTTGATTGTGTTTATCGCCAAATATTGCTCCAGAAGTTTGACCATTATGGAATACGGGGAGTAGCTCACAATTGGTTCACCCTTTACTTCAACAACAAACAGCAAAAAGTCATTATCCACAGTGTTGAGAATGGCTATGGTGTGGGGTCTGGGTGGGGCACGGTCAAATGGGGAGTGCCCCAGAGCTCAGAGCTGAGGCCACTCCTATTCCTTATTTATATAAACGATATGCCCTCTAGTATTACAGGCAATTCTAATATACTTCTGTTTGCTGATGACACTAGCTTTGTAGTAAAGGATGTTATCTGAAATGTTGGCACTGTTTCAAAAAGTGTAGTTCATGACCTAAGTTCATAGTTTGTAGACAGTAAAGCTAATGCTAAATCATAGTAAGACTCAGTTTCTACAGTTTATAACACACAGTTCAACAAAACCTGACATTTTAATTTCACAGAATGGGCATATGGTTAGTGAAACTGAAGAGTTCAAATTTCTAGGTGTTCAGATAAGAGAGTAAAATATGTGGAAAGCCAACATTTAGGATCTTGTTTAAAGACTAAATGCTGCCATTTTTACTACTCAAACGGTACCTGAAGTAAGTGATAGTTCGACACGAAAAGTAGTCTACTCTGCTTATTTTCATTTGCTTATGATGACGTATGGTATTCCCATTCTCAAAGAATATTTTTGGCTCAGAAACGGGCGATTTGAGCAGTAAGTGGTGTAAGCTAGCGAAACTCTTATCCAGCCCTGTACATTAGTCTGGGTATTCTGAAATTGCCCCCCCCCTCTCTCTCTCTCTCTCTCTCTCTAACAACTTATTCCCAAGAATTAGCAGGTTTCATTATGTTAATACTAGGCAGGTATCCAAACTGCATTTGGATTGCACTTCCTTGACTCTTGTGCAGAAAGGTGTGCAGTATACTACGCAACCACTTTCAATAAGCTACCACAAGAATTCGAAGATCTTAGCAGTAATCCATGTGCTTTTAAATCAAAACTGAAGAGTTTCCTCTTGGGTCGCTCCTATTCTGTCAAGGAGTTCCTTGAAAAATTAGGCTGATTCCTGTGTTATATTGTTGATTGTGTTTACATAAACTTATGGCTTGTCTTTCTTGGGTTTATGAACATTTTATTTTATCTGTTATTACTTTTATGTTGTGATTTCATGCACTGAAATGTTCCATTACCTTGGAGATTTGCTCTTCACTTTGGTTCTACAAAACTAAATGTGTAAAATAAAAAGAAATAAAAAATGTTAATTTCACACTCAGTCAGTAACAGGGATACATGTGTAAAATAGGACATACTGCAAGATATCAGCAGAGACTGGTTTACGTAAGAAATTAAGTAATTCTCAGTCACATCAAACAATAAACCTGTAAGTTGTGTCGGAGAGAGAGTCATACATTTCTGGATTAGTTTTCTTTCTGGTCCAGGGTGATATCTGAGTGACAAGCTCCTAGTTCGTAACAGATTCTTGCGGGTGGTGGGAAGATTAGGGGTGTGCGAGAATATGGCATGGGAAATATGCCTGAGGAGTGAACTTAGATGGTCTGTGAAGGACTTCATGAGACCTTCAGCATATTGGGCAAGGGGTTCTTGCCACTGCAAATACATCATCCAAGGGAGGTCAGGTTGTATGGTGGTATTTTTTGTGTGGAAGGAGTTGCAGCCGTCAATGCAACTATTGTTGGTGGTTAGTGGGTTTAATGTGGATAGAGGTGTACATGGAGTCATCAGAAAGGTGGAAGTTAACATCCAGGAAGGTGGCACACTGGGTTGAGGGGGATCAGGTGAAACTGATGGGTGAGAAGGTGTTGAGGCTGTGAAATAATGAGGATTAGGATGATTTGGCCCTGAGTCCAGATCATGAAGACAACATCAATGAACCTGAACCAGACTTGAGATTGGTAACTGCCTTTTGATGTGTATTTTGCAATATTACAACTCTCTGAAACAGGCACATTACTATCACCATTCCAAACATATTATCTCCACCCACTGTACCAAGAAAAATGAAGCACTGCATTCAAGTTCTAGATGTTCAGAGCCTACTTTTATGTTGTTATAATTTTAAATTTCCCATCATTTACACTTAATGAAACAACATTAATGGTGAGAAGCAAAATGTGCAACTGATACATAATTACACAGGCATGGCATTGGTTTTCAGTCAGTATTTACCATATTTATCTGCTAATATGATGACCTTGAATATAAGACAACCTCTTTTTTTTAAGATGCTTCTTCAGAAAAAATTATTTTTAACGTATCTTAAGTAACCAAAATTACAAACTTTTCTTGACATAAGGTATCTGCTCGAAAAATTGACACTACATCTACTCTAAACTTACACCATTCATTGACTTTCTACAGTTTGATAATACACGGAGAAATAAAATTTTTAAAAAGAAATCATTTAAATTAATTTCTATCTTCATTGCCCTTTTTGAAACTTCCTGGCAGATTAAAACTGTGTGCCGGGCCGAGACTCGAACTCGGGACCTTTGCCTTTCGCGGGCAAGTGCTCTGCCAACTGAGCTACCCAAGCACGACTCACACCCCGCCCTCATAGCTTTACTTCTGCCAGTACCTCGTCTCCTACCTTCCAAACTTCACAGAAGCTCTCCTGCGAACCTTGCAGAACTAGCACTCCCGAAAGGACAGCTTCTGTAAAGTTTGAAAGATAGGAGACGAGGTACTGGCAGAAGTAAAGCTGTAAGGACAGGGCGTGAGTCGTGCTTGGTTAGCTCAGTTGGTAGAGCATTTACCCGCGAAAGGCAAAGATCCCAAGTTCGAGGCTCGGTCTGGCACACAGTTTCAATCTGCCAGGAAGTTTCATATCAGCACACACTCCGCTGCAGAGTGAAAATGTCATTCTATTGCCTTTTTTGTTTACTTAGCCTGTCATTGTGGTACCACTGTTTCCAATAATAATAATAATAATAATAATAATAATAATAATAATAACAATAAATTGAGGCACTACAACACTGTCGTACTTCCGGAGGCATTGTATGCATCTGAAACAACACAAATAGGTGGGCAAACCAAAATCAAAGAAATACAGAAGCAAGAAAGGAAAACTGTCAAGAAAATTTTTGGCCCGATACAAGAGCAAGGAATCTGGAAGAAGAGACCAACATCACAATTATATAAATACAAAGACAAGATTACGGATACAATAAGGAAAAGAAGAATGCAGTTCTACAGACATATTCACAGGATGAATGAAAACAGAAATTCAAAGTGAATTCTGAAAGTCATCAAGTCAGGCAGGGGAAAAACAAAATGGATAAAAGAAGTTGAAGAGGACCTCAGACAAGCACACATAACAGTAAACTATGCAGAAAATGTAACTGAATTCAGGAACATCATCAAAAAACATAAATTTGACACCACAACACAGAACAGACAAGGATGCAAATGGACAACAGAGCGAAAGAAACAACGCAGTGAACACATGAAGAAAATTTGGGCTCAGAAAAAACATAAACAATCACCATAAAGGAATTCAAGTTCAAATGCTCTCTTTAAATGGGAATAATCGAAAATAATAATAATAATCCCTACAAGACAGTTGTGAGACTTATGCCTTCGTTGTCACAAATATTTGGCTGTTTCTTCTGAATTTGTTGCTATTTCTTTTTTTTCTTGTAATACATCCTTTATTTCCTATTCTGTCACACCCTCCAATCCACTCTCCTATGCAATGCACAAACTCACCATCTCCACTGCCCAGGTATCACAGTCTTACTCTGCGCAACTGCTGCCTCTCCTTCCCACATTCGTAACTCATACACCTGATGTGTTCCTCGGAGCTGTCAGCCGCCCTTCTCCAACTCTCTTTAACGATCCTCATATTTTCTCACCTAATCAACACCACTCGACACGTGGGCAACAATGCCTGTCCGCATCAAGCAGCTCTTGTGGGAAATTTTTGTCACATATGAAGACACCCACCACATAGAGTAGGCAGAGACGACTCCGAATCTTCCCTCACTTAAACATGTCACAGATGTGCTGCAGACACACATTAAATCCAACAACCACCACAAAAGACTTCCTCAAAATACCATCAACTATCGTCAACAGGAAGAATTTTCACAACTGCTCTTGAACCACCTCATACAGAACACATCATTGCCAAGTATGCAACAGATAAATATAAACAAATTGACCAATAAAACATCAATTTCATTGTTGTGATATTTTTAGATTTTGCCACTTTGTCATAAATTTGCACCTTTCATTTGTTAACTATTCCAATTACAGTAAAAATCCATATTGACAAACCAGCTTTAAAGAAATAATCATTTTTATGAGTCTATCTCGGAGAAACTACCACAAGAAAGATATTACCAAGATATTAGTGGATTCCACTTTCATAAACAGTTTTGTTTTGAAGAATATGAAAATCTGCAAATCATTTCAAGTTTGATTAAAATCTCAATATGTGAGTTTGATGCTGCTCCTTACATTGTCTAACAGATTACACTGATTTGCATATACAGCAGGCAGCAATAATTCACAACTGAGCCTTTCAGTTGACAGATTACAGTTTCTTGGTCAATAATTTCAATCTACACTACAGTAAATTCACTAACAAAACATTCTCAAATAATATCAACAGATGAAACAGCAGCATTTTCATGATCATGAGGATGGAATGACTCGTGCTTCTAGCCAAGTGACTCACTTGAGCTTGATGTGAAAGCTACTGGATGTGATGGTCAGCAAGATTTTTTTACAGTGAGTGTATCATAAAACCTAATAAACATGGGTGGACGTTTTAATTTAAATAATGCTTGAGCCTGGCACTCAAATTATTAAAATACATAGTAAACTACTGCAATAATAATTTGACACAGTGCTGAAAGATCTAACTGGAAACAAGGCTTTGGGAGTAGACATTCAATCAGAACTACTGATACCCTTGGCAGCGCCAGCCACGACAAAATTATTCCATCTGGTGCGCAAGACACATGAGACAAGCGAAATACCCTGAAACTTCAAGAAGAATGTAATGTGAAAATTACGAAACTATCAAATTAATAAGTCAGGGTTGCAAAATACAAACACAAATTCTTTACAGAAGAATGGAAAAACTGGTAGAAGCTGACCTCAGGGAAGACCAGTTTGGATTTCAGTGAAATTTAAGAACACACAAAGCAATATTGACCCTACGACTTATTTTTGAAAATAGGTTATGGAAAGGCAACCCTATGTTTCTAGCATTTGTAGACTTACAGAAAGCTTTTGACTATGTTGAATGGAATACTCTTTGAAATTCTGAAGATAGCAGGGGGTAAAATACAGGAAGTGAAAGGCTATTTACAACTTGTACAGAAACCAGATGGCAGTTACAAGAGCTGAGGGGGGGGGGGGGGCATAAAAATGAAACAGTGGTTGAGAAGGGAGTGAGACATGGTTGTAGACTATCCCTGATGTTTTATATTCTGAACATTGAGCAAGCAGTAAAGGAAACCAAAGAAACATTTGGAGTAGGAGTTCAGGGAGATGAAATAAAAACTTTGAGGTTTGCCCATAACATTGTAATTCTTTCACAAATAGACAAAGGACTTGGAGGAGCAAGTAAACAGAATGGACAATGTCTTGAAAGCAGGATATAAGATGAACATCATCATAAGCAATACAAGGATAATGGAATTTAGTTGAATTAAATCAGATGATGCTGAGAGAATTGGATAAGGAAATGAGACACTTAAAGCAGTAGATGAGTTTTGCTATTTGGGCAGCAAAATAAGTGATGATGCCTGAAGCAGAGAGGATATAAAATGTAGACTAGTACTGGAAAGAAAAGTGTTTCCAAGGACAAGAAATTGCTAACATCAAATATAGGTTTAAGTGCTAGAAGTCGTTTTTGAAGGTATTTGTCTGTAGTGTAGCCAAATATGGAAGTGAAACATGGATGACAAACAGTTTAGACAAGAAGCTTTTGGAATGTGGTGCTACAGTAGAATGCTGAATATTAGATGGGTTGATCATGTAACCAGTGAGGAGGTACTGACCAGAACTGATGGGAAAAGAAATTCGTGCCACAACCTGACTCGAAGAAGGGATCAATTGATAGGACAAATTCTGAGACATCAAGGGATCACGAATTTAGTATTGGAGGGAAATGTGAAGCATAAAATCGTAGAGGGAGGCTAAAAGATGCATGCAGTAAGAAGATTCAGAATGATGTAAGTTACAAAGCAGAGTATCAGTGTGTATACTCTGAAAAACAAAAGAGCATCGAAGGGCACAGTGGAGGTTGGGACTCAAAACTCAACTACAAACAGTGTCACGAGACCAACAGCAGCTCACAGTCTGGTTAGAATCCAGGCAGAAAGTACACTTAATCGCAAAACTTGTAGTACCTGAAGATGAAGGCTGGGTTGGTCATAGAAATATTAAGCAGAAATGGACACAACTCCGCTGAATACTTGGAAGCTCACTATTAATCAATCACGCCATGAAAACCTGAGAGATTACAGCAGCTTGCTCTAGATGTAGAAAAACTGTAAGTTAAAGCAGATGGGTAGGAAAAACAAATTCTGTACTGTTCAAATACAGTACTAGTGGTGTGCTGCTTCACACAGTCATGTCAATTAAATATCCAGGCTTAACATCACAAAATGATATGAAATAGAATGAGCATGTATAGTCGTTAATATGGAAAGGAAATGCTCAACGTGTATGCTACTAGATTTTTTACTGGTAGGTTCAATCAACATGCGAGTATTATGGAGATGTTTTGTGAAGTCAAGTGGGATTCTCTAGTGGAAAGACATCTTTTTCATCAAACAATACTGAGAAAATTTAGAGAAACTTCATTTGTGGACGACAGTACAACAAATCGACTGCCACCAACATAATTTTTGCAGAAGCACCATGAAGGCAAGATGTAATTTTCCCCTTGCTTTATTTGCGAGTACAACAGGAAAGGAAATAGCTAATAGTGGTACAAGGTATCCTCCACCTCTCTCCATACAGTGGCCTGCATGTAGGGAAACATTCCACGTGGGAAAAATATATCTAAAAACAAAGATGATGTGACTTACCAAACAAAAGCGCTGGCACGTCGATAGACACACAAACATACACACAAAATTCAAGCTTTCGCAACAAACTGTTGCCTCATACATATTTAAATATGTCTGCTTGTGTCTGTATATGTGTGTGGATGGATATGTGTGTGCGTGCGAGTGTATACCCGTCCTTTTTTCCCCCTAAGGTAAGTCTTTCCGCTCCCGGGATTGGAATGACTCCTTACCCTCTCCCTTAAAACCCACATCCTTTCGTCTTTCCCTCTCCTTCCTTCTTTCCTGATGAGGCAACAGTTTGTTGCGAAAGCTTGAATTTTGTGTGTATGTTTGTGTTAATCCTGATCTAATAGAGAGCGTCATGATGGGTACGGGATTAGTGAATACAAGGTCATTGTAGCGAGGCTCAAAACCATATCAACCGAAACCACTAAAAACAAACAAAAATGTATCTATTTAAAACAGCAGAAAAAATTCTGCTTGATGCCTTCCTAAGAGTGTCTCCATTCCTTCCAAGCTAATTACATAAGTGTAGACCAGATATGGCTCAAATCCAAAGATACAGTATCGACAGCATTAGATAGATTCATACCGCGTAAGTTAATAAGGGACGGGACTGATCCACCATAGTACACAAAACATGTCAGAACACTGTTGCAGAAGCAACAAAAAATGCATGCCAAATTCAGAAGAACACAAAATCCCCCAAGACTGGCTAAGTTTCACGGAAGCTCGAAATTTTGTGCGGATGTCATGCGAGATGCTTTTAATAGTTTCCACAATGAAATATTGGCTCAAAATAAGGTAGAAAACCCAAATAGATTCTGGTCGTATGTAAAGTACACCAGTGGCAAGTCAATACCGTCACTGTGCGATAGCAATGGAAATGTTACCGAGGATGGTGCCACTAAAGCGGAGTTACTAAATACAGATTTTCGTAACTCCTTCACAAAAGAAGACGAAGTAAATATTCCAGAATTCAAAACCAGAATAGCTGTTAGCATGAGTGACATAAAAGTAGATATATTAGGTGTTGCGAAACAACTCAAATCACTTAAGAAAGGCAAGTCTTCCAGTCCTCACGGTATACCAATCAGGTTCCTTTCAGAGTATGCAGACACAATAGTGCCTTTCTTAGCAATCATATACAACTGCTCACTTGACGAAAAGTCTATTCCTAAAAACTGGAAAGTAGCACAGGTCACACCAATACTCAAGAAAGGAAATAGGAGTAACCCATTGAATTACAGGCCCATATCACTGACCTCAATTTGCAGTAGGATTTTGGAGCATATGTTGTACTCAAACACTATGAATCACCTTGAAGAATGTGACTTATTGATACATAACCAATACGGATTCAGAAAATATCGTTCTTCTGCAACACAGCTAGCTCTTTATTCCCATTAAGTAATGAGTGCTGTCCACAAGGGATCTCAGATCGATTCCACATTCCTAGAATTCCAGAAGGCTTTTGATACCGTTCCTCACAAGTGAGTATTATTCAAATTGCGTGCATATGGAGTATTGTCTCAGTTGTGTCGGGATTCGTGATTTCCTCTCAGAGAGGTCACAGTTCGTAGTGACAGACAGTAAATCATCGAGTAGAACAGAAGTGATATCTGGCATTCAGCAAGGTAGTGTCCAGGCCCTCTGCTGTTCCTGATTGACATAAATGATCTAGGTGATAATCTGAGCAACCCCCCTTAGATTGTGTGCAGATGACGCTGTAATTTACTTTCTAGTAAAATCATCAGACAATCAATTCCAATTACAAAATTATCCAGAGAGAATTTCTATATGGTGCGAAAAGTGGCAATTGGCACTAAACAAAGAAAAGTGCGACGTCATCCACATGGGTACTAAAAGAAATCCGATAAATTTTGGGTATGCGATAAATTGCAAAAATCTAAGGGCTGTCAATTTGACAAATACCTAGGAATTACAATTACGAGCAACTTAAATTGGAAAGACCACAAACATAATATTGTGGGGAAGGTGAAACTAAGATGGCATTTTGCTGACAGAACACTTAGAAGATGCAACAAACGCACTAAAGAGACAGCATACATTACACTTGTCTGTCCACTGCTGTGTGGTGTGGGATCCTTACCAGATACAATTGACAGAGGACATCAAAAAAGTGCAAAGAAGGGCAGCTCGTTTCGTGTTATCGTGCAATAGGGGTGAGAGTGTAACTGATATGATACGCGAGGTGGGGTGGCAGTCACTGAAACAAAGGCAGTTTTTCTTTGTTGTGGTGCGTGGTACCCTCCGCCACACACCGTATGGTGGATTGCAGAGTATGTATATAGATGCAGATGTATCTATTTACGAAATTTCAATCACCAACTTTCTCTTCTGAATGCGAAAATATTTTGTCAACACCCACCTACATAGGGAGAAATGATCGTCATAAAATAAGAGAAATCAGAGATCGAATGGAAAGATTTAGGTGTTCCTTTTTCCCCGCGCACCATTCGAGATTGGAATGGTAGAGAGGTAGTATGAAAATGGTTCGATGAACCCTCTGCCAGGCACTTAAGTGTGAATTGCAGAGTAACCATGTAGATGTAGATGTAGATGTAGCATGGTACTGGTGAGGTATGGTAAGCGCTGTTTGTGGGTGCATAAAGGGAGGAGATGGAGAGAGGGTAGGGCAGCTAGGTGTAGTCCAGAGATTAGACAGAGGCAGGAGGGGGCAGAGAGTGGCTGGTTGGTTGATTGATTGGGGTTGAAGGGACCAAACAGCAAGGTCATCAGTCCCTTGTTTCAAATGTGGTCCATTCAGATAGTTTGACAGCTCGGAAAAGTCAGAACGATAAAAGGTAAAAGGCTAAAAAACTTAAAAGTGCAGTCGTGTCATCAATGGTAAAAACAAAATGAGGTAAATCAGCAAGAGAGCTACCCCAGGGCTTATGCCAGAGGCAGGAAATATCCCACCTCTGAAGCAGTAGAGGCAAGACCACCTGCAACTTAAAAGTGTTCAACCGCTAGAATGTAGAAGTGTGTATGGGAAAAGGATACTAACCAATTCTAAAAAGTGATGGAAACAGAGTCAAAGGGGAAGAAAAAGAGGATCTTCGCTAGAGAGGGGAGTCGGGAATCTCCAAACACAGCTTACAGTGGGAGATACCCCAACACTAACCGCCCTGCCCCAACACCAGAGTGAGATTAAAAACCTTAAAACTGAGAATAAAAACCACTTTCCCAGAGGAAACTGAGAACCAGCTCGACAATACGGGAATCGTCAGCCAACATTAAAGGTGAAGTGTGGGGAAGTCTGTACTTAGTACGCAGAACGAAAAGAAGGGAGCATTCCACCAAAATGTGAGCTACTGACTGGAAGGCTCCACAACCACAAAGTGGTTGCATTACGCAAAAGAAAACCATGGGTCAGCCTGGTATGGCTGATGCAGAGACGACACAGTGTGGTCGAGTCCTTTCGGGAGAGGCGAAAGGAAGAACGCCACGGGCCTGGTGTCACCTGAATCGCACGAAGTTTATTGGACAGGGAAGTAGCCTCCCAAGAGTTGGCCCATGATTGTGCGAAGTGGGATTTGATATGAAGCCATAAATCCGCTGCAGGGGGGGGTTACAGAAAATGGGGGGGGGGGGGGGGTATGTGACTGCTCCCCCAGCCGACGATCAGCAAGCTCATTATCTGGGATACCCACATGGCCAGGGACCCAAAGGAAGTCAACGGAACAAGAAGCACGGTGAAGAACAGCATGATGGTCAAGGATGGCCGAGATCAAGGGATGACGTGAAAAACACCTGTCAATAGCCAGATGGCCACTCATTGAGTATGTACGTAACAAAACACGCTTGTGTTGGGACTGTTGAAACAAAACACACTTGTGTTGGGACTGTTGAATAAAGGTAAGGGCCTGGGAAATTGCCATCAATTCTGCAGTAAACACCCCACATGCAGCAGATGATTTTCCGTTCCAACAGAGGACGTGAAGGCATAACCCCCTTGGGGGGGGGGGGGGGGGGGGGGGGGGGGGGCTGGGAGTGGTTTCTGAGAAGAAACAGATGGAAGTAAAAAGACTGGGGGTGGGCTAGAGGAATAGAAGGCTGTGGACCTGGAACAGGCAAGGTGATACGTAGGTGAAGGACAATGATTAATGAAGGTTGAGGCCAAGAGGGTAATAGGAACATAGGATATATTGCAGGGTGAGTTCCCACCTGTACAATTCGAAAAAGCTCATGTTGGTAGGAAGGATTCAGATGGCACTGGTTGTGAAGCAGTCATAAAAATGAAGAATGCTGTGTTGGGCAGCATGCTTAGCGTGCACAGCAACTGGGTGCATCAGCTGCAAACACACTTCTTGGGTTTGCTGCTGGACCGTATTGTGTAAATCCCACAATGTTTCATTGATGCAATGGCTCGACATTTTCATGTGATGGTAGTTGCTGCTGTCTCTTTTGCAAGACACGACTGATGGTAATCACATGGTGGCGTCTAAGTTTCCCAGGCCAGGAGCAAGCAATAGGCATATGCAGGAAGATGCTCGTAGTGGGAGGACAGTTGCGCTCCTAGTGGCCCCTGCTGGGAGCCGCAGACAATCCTTCCGTGCATAGGCTGTGACCGATAACTATACTGCCAGATGCTCCTGTGGTTAAAAGCTTAATTAAATCACAGCAGTGTGTTGTGTCAAGTTTTGTCTTCCCTGTTTTCATTTAATGGCAGACAGTGCTGGTTCCAGGCGGTGTTTAATTGAAAACCTGCATCCCTGTTGATACGATTGTCCAGATATGTATGGCATCCTTAACAACACAGGCTGAGAAAGATGACACTGGGGATAAAACTGCAGTCTTTTCATGAAACATGCGATGCCCCATGTCCAGGTAATACTCAGCTACCACTGATTTATCAGGTTGCTCCAGGCATGTATGACAGTGGTGTTCAATGCAATGTTGTTGCATGGTTTGGCATGTATCCCCAATATACGATTTTCCACACTGGCATGGTATCTCCTATGCATCAAGTTTCCTAAGGCCAAGGTTGTCTTTGACCCAGCACAATAAATTCTTCAATTTTTCTGGTGGCTGAAAAACACACTTGATGTTATGCCTATTGAGGATTCTCTCTCTTCTTAAAGACAGGCCACCAAAATAGGGCGAGAACATTTTTGCAATGGGTGCTTCCACACATCTTCATTTACATTCCAGCTTTAAATTTGCTTGAAACATAATGCATGGTGCATCCGTCTATTGTAAGAGCCATACTGTTGGAATACTGTTCTTAGGTGTTGTAGCTCACCAGGTAGACTGTCGGCATCTGAGACCACACGTGCTGTATGCACCAAAGAGAGTAAGACATTACTGCATTGTGCGGGGTGATGAACACTTGTGGCCTGCAAATATAACTCCATGTGAGCTGGTTTGCGATGGACACTATGTCCCAGTGTAACATTGGCTTTTCTTCTGACCATGACATCCAGGAATGGTAAAATGCCATCCATTGTGAAATGTATATTCAGATGGAGCCAGCTCAGATGCTAGGGAAACACAGGCAAAGTCTCTATTCCGTGGGGCCTCACGACGCAACACACTGCTGAGATTTAATTCAGCTTTTAGCAGCAGGAGCATCTGGCAGCACAATCATTACCTGCAGTGCACACACACTCTGTTCGACCAACACCTTCAGCCTATGAACTGCAACCTGCCCTCCTGTATAAAAGATACCAACCATTTCCACCACCAACTCTCCATAGTTACTGTCCCTTAACCACATGGTGCACTGCTTGTCAGTACTGATGCCAAACCCATTAACACTAACATCCCTAAGGCACATGGTCTAGTCACTTTTGAACACTGCCTTTCCCAATGCCCTACGTATTCCAAATCAACAAACTCGTTCCTCGTCATAATGACCAACTACGTCCTAACCTACAATTCCTTCTCCTTTGAAGGCATTAGGTACAAACAAACCCAGGGTACGGCAATAGGCACCCGCATGGCACCATCCTAAGCCAACTTTTTATGGGCCATCTAGAGGAGTCCCTTCCTAACCACGCAGAATATCAAACCCCCACCTGGTACGGATTTACTGATGCCATCATCATGATCTGGACTGACAGTGAGGATGCCCTTATCCACATTCCTCCAGAACCTCAACACCTTCTCCCCCATTCACTTCACATTGTTCTCCTCGACGTAACAAGCCACCTTCCTCAATGTTGACTTACATCAGTACCTCTGTCCATATCAAACCTACCAACCACCAGTAACACCGCCACTTTGACAGTTGGCACCCATACCAAGAAGTCCCTTCAATACAGCCTAGCCACAAATGGCCGTTGCATCTGCAGGGACAAGCAGTCCCTCTTGAAATACACTGAGGCATTCACGGACTGTAGTTACCCTCCCAACCTTGTACAAAAAACAGATCTCCCACGCCAGATCCCTCCCGTCATCCACCACCTCCCAAAGCCCCACCACCTGGCCGCAGGGGATCATTCCCCTTGTGACTCAGTACCACCCAGGACTGGAGAAATTAAATCACATTCTTCACCAGGGATTCAACTACCTCTTGTCGTGCCCTTAAAGGGGGAATGTCTAACTCACTATCCTCCCCACTCCTCCCACAATAGTATCCCCCCCCCCCATCCACCAAACTTACACAATATCCTTGATCATCTGCACACAAGTCCTGCTCCTAACCCTTTGCCTCATATCCCCGAAACAGATCTAGAAGCAAGACACGTCCCGTACATCCTCCCACCACCACCTACTCCAGCCCGGTTACAAACATCACCTATCTGATCAAAGGCAGGGCTACCTGTGAAACCAGTCATGTGATCTACAAGCTAAGCTGCAACCACTGTGCTTCGTTCTATGTGGGTATGACAACCAACAAGCTGGCTGTCTGCATGAATGGCCACCGACAAACTGTGGCCAAGGAACAGCTTGACCACCAAGTTGGTGTGCAAGCTGCCCAATACAATGGTCATTTTAATGACTGCTTCACAGCTGATGCCATCTGGGTCCTTCCTACCAACACCAGCTTTCCTGAATTGAGCAGGTGGGAACTTTACCTGCAATATATCCTATCTTCCTGTAAATCTCCTGGATTCAGTCTTCATTAATCATTGTCCTTCAACCACCTATAACTTTCCCTGTTCCCACTCCACAGCCTTCTACTCCACAAGCATGCCGACAGTATCTATACTTCTCTCCTTTTCCACTCCCCCCGCTCACTGTCTAACCTTCTGACTGCATATAGCTGCCTCACCCGCTCTCTACCTTTTCTCTGTGTGCTCCCACAAACAGTACTTTACTGTCCCCCACCCTGCCCCAGCCTTCTCCTTAGCCCCACCACCCAGATTGCTTCTCCTATGAGAGAGAGAGAGAGAGAGAGAGAGAGAGAGAGAGAGAGAGAGTGCTGCTGTGGTTGTGGTGGTGGTATGTGTGTGTGTGTGTGTGTGTGTGTGACCTATTTCAGAAGAAGGCTTTCTGGGCGAAAGCTTACACGTTTAGTAGTCTTTTGTTGTGTCTGATTTAACATCTCCGCTATATGGTGAGTAGCAACCTATCCTTTTCTACATCGACACGGATACTCTGCAAAACACACTTAAGTGCCTG
This sequence comes from Schistocerca serialis cubense, assembly GCF_023864345.2. Classification (NCBI taxonomy): domain Eukaryota; kingdom Metazoa; phylum Arthropoda; class Insecta; order Orthoptera; family Acrididae; genus Schistocerca; species Schistocerca serialis. Next base: position 313,076,958 of record NC_064640.1, read on the forward strand.
GCATAAGGTTCATTAAACCACCTTCACCATAATTCTCTATTATTCCAACCTTGAACAGCATGTGGAAAAATCGAAAACCTATATCTTACCATGCGAGCTCTGATTTCCTTTATTTTATTATTACGAGTGTTTCTCCCTATGTAGGTCAGCGTCAAAAAAATATTTTCGCATTTGGTGGAGAATGTTGGTGATTGAAATTTTGGGAGATTCCGCCGCAACAAAAAAGTGCCTTTGTTTTAATTATGTCCACCCCAAATCCTGTATCAAGCCAGAGGCACTATTACTGTTACAGTGACTGTGGTCTAATATGGTGTACCATGCAGCCACAATTACAGTATGCATGGTTTCTTTGTAGAGGGTGGTACTGTTCCTTATACGTCATGCCCTAATTGAGAATTTGCCAACATGTTGTTTACTCACGGAGAGGCAAATAACAGACGATGGACAGCAACGTTGCATCAGGAGACCCACCCCTGCCGACAACAATGTCTGAGACAATGTTTTGCCATTTGTCTAAGAAAGGGTCATTTCATGAAGCATGAAATCGTGAAGGATATAAGAGAAATGTTCGGACACCAGACTTGAAGAAAAATACAATTAACACTTTGGAAGGCGACTGCCATGTCAGTACCAGGCAATTGGCCCACCCGTACAGGGTAAGCCAGACGACCCTGTGGAACATTCTACATGACAACTGTCACTACCCCCATCACTTACAGCGTGTGCAGGGCTTATTAGCAATAGACTTTCCACGTCAGGAGCAGTTTTGTCACTGTTTTCTTCACCAAGCAGCCAAGTTCTGGAATTTGTGTCATCCAGCTTATATGCATACGAGGCCACTATTACGGAAGTGGTGTCTTCAACTTTCATTACAGCCATCTGTAGGATACTATGTAGAACCCCCATGGTATGCTGACAGCAAATAATCAGCATCATTGCAGTCGTCATGTGTGGGCTAGGATAACTGGTGACCATATTTTGGGACGCGTCTCCTTCCACATCACCTAACAGGCCGGAACTATCAGTGTTCCTTGTGAGCGACTCTGCCTACCCTGCTGGAAGAACTGCCATCGATGATTTGAAGTGTTACGTGGCTGCTACATGATGGTGCTCCAGCCCACTTCACCATGAACGCGTGGACACAGTTGCATGGCCTGCTCGTTTACAGGATCTTAAGCCATGCAATTTCTGGTTATGGGCCCCTCTCAAAAGTACAGTGTATGCAGATCCCATTCCAAATAAGGAGACACTGGAGCAGTGTATTCATGCTGCCTTTGACACTGTTTGAATGGAGCCTGGCCGATGTAAACACATTAAACAGAACATGCTCCGGAACATACACTCATGTTGAGGCACACAGAAACCATTTCCAACAAATATTGTAACTGTGGCTTCATGGTACAGTGTGTGTATTAGACAGCAGTTTCTGTAACAATGTATGATTGAATAAATGGTCTCTAGCATGGAAACCATTCATTTCAGACATACATTCATTAGACCTTTTTTGTTCCATATCCTCTCATCGATCAATCCCTAGAGTGTGTGTGTGTGTGTGTGTGTGTGTGTGTGGGGGGGGGGGGGGGGGGAGTGTAAATATTGTAACTATAATAATTTATTTTCATTTCAACCCAATACTTTCGACCTGATGTACAAAATTGCGAGAGCAGTTGATTATTAAATTCTACATTAGTATAGTACAGGCTCAAATTTTATATATGTGTGTATGACTTAAGATATTTCAGACTGTAAAGGGTAATATATTATTTCCAAATATTCTTACCTTATCAAAAAAGATGAGCTAGAACAAACCACAATCCTTGAGATTGTTTTTAATGATGACATCAGTAACAGCATCAAAAACAAATTGTATATTATTTGTATCAGTAGCGCAAGTAAAATGTGTGTAGATCTCTTTCTGGTCTTTCCTTTTATTCAGATTTTCAAATTTCATCTGAATGTATGCTGCTGCTTCTTCATATGTATTAGAACCTGAAAAAAGATATATATGTTAATAACATTCCTGCCATGGTTTCGAACGGGTAGCACATAAGTGTTATGACCAGATGACTTGTCTGGAGTAGTAGTAATTTTGTATGGAGTTGCGATTAAAATTCAGAGAACATTACGTAAACTAATATCACTTGCATATAACCGCAACAATTTAAGCAGTTCAGGAAAGTTCTCAGGAGGCACAACGTTACCTATTCCATATTTAATTGGCACTTGGAATGACATCTCAAGGCAACAATGGGAGCTGTTAGTTACTGCAAGACCAGTTTCACCCAACTGCAGTGCCAGTTTGGCTTGAGTTATGGCCACTTGCCTGCCACCTAACTGCAGTGCTACTACAGCATGGTTGGTCTGACCACGTTGGAGTGAGCTGCAACCAGTTGTCAGCCACCAGAGTCCAGCACCTGCCTGGCACAAGCTACAATTTCTGAGTCACCTTTTCACACATTTCCCTTCACACCTCAAACATTAACTCTCGACCAAAAAGTCTGTTCTTATCAGCTTAATATCTGATCCGGTAGAGGCAGCTCATGCCGGCCTGGCACTGCAGTCGGACAGCTTATACCTATCTTTTGTGCCCAGAAATCTTCCTCATTAATGTTATTCATTATTGAAAACTGTATCAAAATCCCTACAGTAGTTCCCAAGAGAAGCATTCACATACAGACAGACAAAAATGTAGTGGGGGGGACTTTCATTTATATATGTATAGATTCAAAGTCAAACAATTTTATAACAAATGCTGCAAACACAAATGCAAAATCCAATGACAAAAGGTGCTATTTCACAGCTACTATCAGACATTGTGTTGCAACTATGTAGGAAACAATTCATGACTGAATTCCAGTTTCATAATTCCGTGTGAACACTTTGGAGACTGGGCACTTAGAAAAATATCAGGCCTAGGAGACTGGCCATTTATGCTGTTATTTAAAACGTTACTCACACATATGTAACTGATGTATCTTCAAGAGCAATACATACTAAAAAATGACCTAGCTTCATGATTCATTTTTCATATTTATTTTCGTTCTTTGAACGATTACAAATTTTAAAATAATGATGACAAAGTATAATCATCCTCCCAAGAAAACAATGCGAAGTGAGTTTTTGAGCTATTTCTTCCCCTTGAGCTTCCAAAATTTCTTGCTTAATCAACAAACATGACGTATTTGTAGCAGAATTACAGCAAGATGGGAAACCTAACAAGTAGATGCACAAAATTTCATCAATGTAATCAAATTGTTTCAGTAATTTGTGACAGCAGCTGTTATGTTCGTTCATATTTCTTTCGAAATAATTTAGAAATTGACAATAGAAGGCACCACCCATCACGGGACAGGTAGTTTTTAGAGTTACAGATGGCTGGCACCATATTGAGAAAATCGTGGCCCACCCTATACTCGGGTGTAATGTTTTTAACACAATATTATGACCCAAGCTATGCTCAGGCTTAGTCTCTGAAATATTAATAGTATGTTTTTTTATTTATTTTTTTCACTCCAGTACTCAGTTTGCCATTATATTGTACGTATGTGATTAGGACTATCTTTGCACTGTTGAAAGATAATACATCCATTTCTCACTTTACTGTAATGTTTTAGCATTCTGAGTTTTCCGTACTCTCAACTATGAACACTTTCATGAGAATTATTTGCATATTCTTCCTTGGAAAGTTTCCTATCACAATATGGGAACCACCTGGATAGTAACAAAATTATCAAAACTTTTTGTGAGGTTCGTAAACTTAAAGATTGTCCAGATTTGGACAGGGTAACTATTTTAAATAGCAAGGCTCCTGATAATGTTTTTAACAATAGCGAACTACTGCACAAATAGTCACCTAAACATTACAAACAGCTAATACTGTAATATTAACAATGAATAAGGAAGAGTTAAGTTGGGGCTGAACCACACTAATTACTATTGAAGGGGGAGGACAATGGATGCTGTGAAATTATGTGAGCTGTGGGAAATAACCACTGACAAAATTGTAAAAGCCAAATTCCATAGTGCTTCAAATTAGAAAATATGATCACACATAATCATTGACAAAATTAATAGTATATCAACTTTTCTAAACAAAAAATGCAAAACTTATTTATGAAGATGAAAAATGTAAAAATTATGTAACTATTTATGAAGATGAAAAACAGGGACATCTATACATTTCAAACTGCACTTTTGAACAATTTTATGAGACTGTCTAATTCAAATTTTCATCTGCCAGTAACCAAAGTATTTCATGTTACCTTAAATATGTCCGCCTGATGTCTGAAATTAATGAACTGCTACTTTTGAAAATAATTAACATGTGATTTTGTATGGAAAAATCACATCTTATATGAGCAAGTGTTTCTATGATGTATAGTTAATAATGCCTACGATAAACCAAAAACTCACTTCATTCATTTTTACACATCAAACTAAAAATGTGCAACATGTTTGTCACTGATTCTAAAGCAAGGTGTGAAAAAGGTAGTGGGCCTGAATGTAAGAACTCTTATCATTTAACAAAAATATGCCATGATTCAAATATTTTTATCATAAGTGAATAAAAGAAAGAATGGCACCATTTAACATTACTTAAGAAGCTTTATTGTGAACTCACAAAAATCCCAAAAACTGAGAACTAGAAGAAACAAACACTCTTAGCATGTTACAAGCAAAATTATTACATATATATAAGTTGAAAGAAAGCAGAAATATCAGGTTGGCTGCATCTAAGAAATAATAATGATCATGGACACTCAACAGAAATACAGGTGTGTGTTTAGAAAAATTAAAATTTTGCACAAAATACATTGCTTGCACGTGTGTGCGCGCGAAGCTAGCCACCCTGCAACACACTAGAATCTCCAACCTAGAACCTGGCAATCAGACGATACACACAATTATAAAATATGTGTCTTACTCTTTTCATTGTGAGCTAAAATGTTTGGATGATCCCCTCTTACTACTGTCCTCTTGTCATAAAAGAGTACACTTTATTAAAATGTGGTTTACTCAAACACATACAACATAGGCATCACAGGAAATTGGGTCCTCTCACCACAGTTCATTTCTGGAGGTGTCACTTCACCACATTTCTGACTGCAGCATTTATGAAACTGATGAATTTTTAAGGGAGGCAAAGAATATGGTATGACTACACTTTGTGATCAGTTTTTATATGCTTCTATATATGAGTAAGTCTGTAATTGGCTAAATTTACTATGCAATATCAATTTGTACCAGGAGTTTCTCTGTTTTGTATTTGTGTGAAGGTACCATAATTATTTGTGTAATATTTATATTGTGTAATTTTTTCTTGTTTTTGTAATTATTTGTGTAACATTTATATTGTGTTATTGACTTTTGTAATGCCTCAAATGATCTCTGAGGTCTCTACAACAATAAAAATCAATCAATCAATCAATCAATAATCACCACTTCCACCCATACTCTTTATCTCCACATGACATTCTCATGCAACACCGAAGCACTGTGACAATACTTTTCCGCAGTGGGCCCCTAAAGTCTCCCTCAGCAGCTACATCAGCTTCCTTATTTCCCAGACTCTAATGTGCCCTGCACAGCAGCAGACTGTTGCTTGTTTCCCTTGCTTTTGTAGCACAAGTAATTTTGACATCTTCAAGATCATTTCTTCTCTATTGGGTTCATCAGTGTAACTCCTGAACAGGTGCAGCACCTTCATGATTACAAACAGTTATGTCCTGTACCTTGTGAATTTGTGTGAAAAATCATTAATGCATGTTGAGAAATGAGTAGCTAAGAGTGATCTCCTGATCTGAACAATTAGTGTATGTTTGCAATGACATTGCAGTTCTTGAGTAAAATATTGTAAAAGTAAAATTTAACAACTAGACACTTACTTCTTTTTCCAAATTTTCATATGCCAGATAACCTTGTGCTCTTAATATGGAAAAGCGTAAATTTGCTACAAATTATGCATAACATTTTAATACTTGAAAAATCACTTTTTGAATGTTAGCTGTTTGCATGACCAATGAAAGGCCTCACTGCTTGCAGATAGCTATTAACATGGTGTTTCATTAGGTCTTGAACAAATAGTATAGTGTGAAGGTGATGGCATAGAGAATAAATTCAGTATGCTTGCCATACCATGAAGAGTTGCTACCTGAAGAAATGTGGCAGCTCCCAATCCTCAGAACAGAGGAAAGAGATGGGGCTGGTCCTAAATACTCTTGTGTCCAGCCCAAATCTCTCACACTGAACTGAAAACACATACACTGTGTAACCATAAAGGAGGCCAGATTCTGCAAAAGCCCTATACAATTAGCACTAACGAGTGACCTGTCTCCTACACTGGGTGACGTTAACTTACCACTACACCCTTTAAATACCAATTTCACCTTTAACATTATGTGAGGGATTTACAATGACTGAAAAAAAAAGCCTTACAAGTACACAAATGTTATCTGAATCATAAAATCCAAAAGGTCACAAACATATTTGAATCTCAGCAGCCTTCCAAAACATTTTATAAACTCTATATGGTAGATATCCAATGCCATTTGATTAGCATGGACTTAATAATATCAGGTGAGTGGCAACCAAGTACTTTACAATGTTCATAATTTTCCACTATATTTTCTTTATTCCAGGGATACTTTATAAGCTATCACCCCTTAATACATAGAGCATTTTTAGAACTATGATGCCATCTTTATCTGCACTGAGCTAATTTCTGTTCTATGTAAACAATTAAAATGTATGTAAACACTGTTTGAGCCATACTATCCTGGTTTTATTGCTGTTGTGACTTAGGAAAACTATGAAAAATCCAAATCACAACAGAACCAAGCCTTTCATAAAGATCCTTGCAAGATAGCTTTCACAGCCTAGTCAGTAATTATAGTCCTTCCTTTCCAGTCACAGTACACATGACTAAATTATCTTTCTTGGGTTGTCACAGAAACTAACAAACAACATGAGATACACATATTTCACCAGGTTCTTTAACCTCTCAAAAGAGATAAACTCTGTCTGGTATATTATGATACAAAATGTGCCACAAAGTACAAAACAAGTCCCTTTGTTTTGTCAGGTTGTACAGAATCTGCCTATCATCTTCAGTGTCACAAACAACAACAAAGATTCTTCATGTCACAGACTCAGAATATATGGGCCCACAAAACACTTTTACCAATAAGGAAATGGTGAGTATATCTATGACAAAAATGATCAATTTACTACAGCTTATTAAGACGTGGAACAGAATTCATAAAATACTCTAACTTCGGCATTTTTCTGTTTTATGAAAAAACTGTTCCTTTCATTTTCCAAACACTGTAATAAACGTCACTAATTTAACACACACGAAAAGGAAGAATATTCATAATAAACACTCCTTCCAAAACTTTTTTCAGTATTTTGTTAAATTTGAGGTGTTTAGTGAGAAGCAAGTTTCTCATGTGTAGCAAGTGTTAAACACTGCAAACAAACATTAAAATGCAGTTTCATCACAGTAAGGGTTAATACTGGCCCGATTAAACATAGAAACTGCTTTATCTACTTAAAAGTGTACAACTCTGTACTTAAATGCTTACCAATGTATATAAATACGGTCATACAGAAAAATAGAAACTCAGTTACTCATATTTTTACATCAGTACCCTTCAGATGATTATCTTATTTATTCTGATTACACAAGTAACACAGACAAAATAGTTAAAAAATATCTAACAGTATACCAACCTACCTACCTACCCACCCATCATTGAAATTTCTCTGTTCTATACCAAAGCCGTGGTCAACCACAGAACAATTAATCACCTTTGTATGTCTGTCCCCACACATCAAAATCCACCCCTACAAAAACAAGTCCCTACCCCTTTCTGGTTCCTGAAACTACACACAGAACAGTATGTATCAAAAGTAGATTAAATGTTTAAATTATTACCTGTGTACTCTGGGAAACATATGGTTAGTGGACTTTTGACAATCTTTTCTTCAAACAAATCCTTTTTATTAAGAAAAAGAATTATCGAAGTTTCGACAAACCATTTGCTATTACAGATTGAGTCAAATAACTTCATTGATTCTATCATTCTATTCATTTCTTCATCTTCGGCAAGCACAAGATCGTAACCTAGGAACACGAAAACTCAAGTCACTTTAAAATGCACTGTAACTACTACATAGAATACACAAAACAATCTCAATAAGCACTTGAATAAGAAAAAAGATTCTTACCTGACAATGCAACACAAAATATTATGGCTGTGACACCCTCAAAGCAATGAATCCATTTTTTCCTTTCAGATCTCTGACCACCAACATCAAACATCCTTGGTACATAGAAAAGAAGCAAATATTTAAGCATGTACTAACATTATTTCTTAATATCAATAAATAGAATTCAATACAAGAGGTTACAAAGTACATTCAGCTGTGCAGAAAGCATCTACTTACTACCTGCTAAAACTGAAGCCTACAACACACAACCAACAATATGAACAACCATTTAAACCTGAAATTTTCTCTGTAATAGTACAGGGTGTATACGCAGAAAAAAATCCTGGATTTACCAGTTAAACAAAAACATTTTCTCCCGGGTCAAAATACACTTTTTCCGTGTTAAGTGACAGTATACTCTTCTTCGGATCAGTAAAACTTATCGAAAAACACATTTTGGAAAGATCTTTGATGTGCAGCAACATGTACGCTGCATATTTTTGTATTACTTGAATTCCACCAAACACCACATGTTATTTTCCAAAGCATTGAAATCAAGATTGCGATACACTTTTGTAAGTCAGTCATAGCTCATGTCACGTGATCTCACCAGCTGATGACAGCGGATACTCAAGAGCATAGGACACAATAGCAATATCACTGTTAAGTAGCATGTATACACACATTGGAAAAGTTAATGGTTTAAATTAACTTACATGGTGTTGCTAAAAGAAAAGCTTTCACATATAATATTGGTCTCCATGATTAATAAGCTGCAAGAGAAGCTAAGCTTTCGCATATAATATTGATCTTTTTTGCGCATGTTACACTTTAAGATACATCACACAAATGTGACAGTAAAATTTTTAACAATAACATAAATGTCTGATCTTCTGGGCTGAAAATTTTTCTAAATTGTCATCCTCAAAGAGTTGCTTTTTAAATGAGAGGTAAATGCTCTGTGATTTAAGAAATTCATTGTACATTCTCACACATAGTTCAGCTTGCATAAAACGAAATTTACTTTGAAAGTAACACTTTTCAAACAACCATTTGCAGTATTATCCTGTGACTTGTTAGAAATAGGTTCGTTTCAGCAGTTTCCATAGAGCGCCAGGTAACAGGCGTCACTGCGCTTACACAGCTACGAAGGCGCAGGAAGCCTGTATGCTTGTATGTCTAAAACATTAAAGGATTTTACATTATGTCATAAAAGAAACAAGACATCAGAGGATACCCCCAGAGCATCAGAATTTCGTGAACCATACTAAAATGCATAATTCGACTTACAGTGCACATTTGCATGTCCAGATTCGGATGTAAATTGAGAACCAGTACTGTATTATCTCATGTTTGGTTCTTTATTATGGCATAATGCCATATGTGCTAGAAGATGAAAAGATGCAATTTTGAAATGCAGCAAACAGCTGAAGCTAGCCAACAGTGTGGAATTAAACACTTTGTTTCAAATAAATTGAGTAATTCGGCAGAAAAGATTAATAAAAGCCAAATTTCTTCAGCAAACCAACAAAAATAACTTCATTGTTCTGCAAGGCACTTAATGCTTGACTGTCAGAAAGGTGAAAATAAAATCTGAAACTAATAACATATTTTAGCCTTCTGTAATTATGTGAATGTATTTTAATTCAATTGATAGCTCCCGGCCACAGAAATCCATTTTGTTTTCATTTGACATGAGAGCAATAAACGAAGAGGAAACAGCAAAATCACTAAACATAAGCACGTCACATAGAGACTACCCACCTTCCCTCTCCCAACGCAGACTGCTCTATGCATCAGCACTGGATCAACGTTATTTCCAAACCGTGGAAATACTAAATAGTTGTTTGCACCCCCCCCCCCCCCTTCCTCGAGCGTTTGTGGTAGGACGCCAAAAATTTAAAAAAAAAAAAAAAAAAAATCGACTTTTCAAAAATATGTTCATTTTGTAGTGCACATCTTTCTGAAGAGTCTGATATATAAAACATGTGTTAGAGGAAATGTTAGACATGTTATTTGGTCCAGTGTACCAAAGTGCAGTGCCACACCTCTTCACACAGTATTCTTCTATTGCACGTCATTGTATTTCGCTCTGTGGAATTCAGACGTGTAAGATTTTGTAATGGATGCCATCAAACTATATTCAGGACAGTGGAAATTAAAATGTCCTGTGATCTCTCTCCTGCTCCCAGTCGCCCAGTTTGACATCCAGTCCCTCTTTTTTTATATATATATATATAATAGAGGGAAACATTCCACGCGTGAAAAATATATTTAAAAACAACATAAGCACGTCACATAGAGACTACCCACCTTCCCTCTCCAACGCAGACTGCTCTATGCATCAGCACTGGATCACTTCGTGGCAAACGAATCTGCTCCAGTCCGGAATCCCTGAACCATTACACCAACAACCTGACAACAGCTTTTGCATCCCGCAACTACCCTCCCGACCTGGTACAGAAGCAAATAACCAGAGCCACTTCCTCATCCCCTCAAACCCAGAATCCCCCACAGAAGAACCACGAAAGTGCCCCACTTGTGACAGGATACTTTCCGGGACTGGACCAGACTCTGAATGTGGCTCTCCAGAAGGGATACGACTTCCTCAAATCCTGCCCTGAAATGAGATCCATCCTTCATGAAATCCTCCCCACTCCACCAAGAGTGTCCTTCTGCCGTCCACCTAACCTTCGTAACCTGTTAGTTCACCCCTATGAAATCCCCAAACCACCTTCCCTACCCTCTGGCTCCTATCCCTGTAACCGCCCCCCGGTGTAAAACCTGTCCCATGCACCCTCCCACCACCACCTACTCCAGTCCTGTAACCCGGAAGGTGTACACGATCAAAGGCAGAGCCACACGTGAAAGCACCCACGTGATTTACCAACTGACCTGCCTACACTGTGATGCATTCTATGTGGGAATGACCAGCAACAAACTGTCCATTCGCATGAATGGACACAGGCAGACAGTGTTTGTTGGTAATGAGGATCACCCTGTGGCTAAACATGCCTTGGTGCACGGCCAGCACATCTTGGCACAGTGTTACACCGTCCGGGTTATCTGGATACTTCCCACCAACACCAACCTATCCGAACTCCGGAGATGGGAACTTGCTCTTCAATATATCCTCTCTTCCCGTTACCCACCAGGCCTCAATCTCCGCTAATTTCAAGTTGCCGCCACTCATACCTCACCTGTCATTCAACATCATCTTTGCCTCTGCACTTCCGCCTCGACTGACATCTCTGCCCAAACTCTTTGTCTTTAAATATGTCTGCTTGTGTCTGTATATGTGTGGATGGATATGTGTGTGTGTGCGTGAGTGTATACCCGTCCTTTTTTCCCCCTAAGGTAAGTGTTTCCGCTCCCGGGATTGGAATGACTCCTTACCCTCTCCCTTAAAACCCACTTCCTTTCGTCTTTCCCTCTCCTTCCCTCTTTCCTGACGAAGCAACCGTTTGTTGCGAAAGCTAGAATTTTGTGTGTATGTATGTGTCTGTTTGTGTTTCTACCGACCTGCCAGCGCTTTCGTATGGTAAGTCACATCATCTTTGTTTTTATAACCCTCGCAATTAATATTGGATGGAATTATTTGTAACCCAGAGAACAAGTACTCTTCAGAAAATTTGCAGTCTTTATTGCCTATTAGCTAATAACTTGTTTTTGTATGTGTGTGTGTGTGTGTGTGTGTGTGTGTGTGTGTGTGTGTGTGTGTGTGTAACATACAGTACACATTTCTTCAATCTTTAAGTCCTAGCATTTTTCTTCCTCTCTAACCTTGCTACAGCTTTACATGGTGTCATTTCCTTTCTGCGAAAGGATCTATTACCTCAAAATTCATCAAACATTTTTGCCACATGAAAAAACGAAATGTCATTGTCTAATACTGAAAAAGCTGTTAATACAAACAGTACCTAAAACTGGTGTGGTTTCTCGATCTGATTACATATATTTTGTCACTGTCTGCTAGATAAAACGAAATAGGTCTGTCTAATATTGCAGCAATTGTAACAGATGCCAAATAAACAGACTGTTTTAGCACAAATGGTCACTGTTTTTTTTGTTTTTTAACACGACAGAATATAATTCAGGAAGTACCAATATCAAATGCCTATTAGGCCTACTACAAGCAACAAGCTTTATGTTCGGAAATAGTTTCACATTTTGTTGATACGCTCCAGCTTCTCAAGCATGAGGTCAAAAAGTAGTACTATGAAATTTTTATATGAATTTGGAATCGTCATATTCTTCCATAATTTGTGTGATGTCCCCATTTCTTCTCCTTCCTCGTTCTAACAATCAATCTTTTCATCACTAATTCTGTAACTATTCCTGCCAGTGTCAAAGCTTATTCTCTGGTTAATTTCACTAACCCTGCCACAATCAACTGCTTAGGCATTTTCTGCGCTACTTCCAGAATAGAACTTAGGTGGCTGCTACCGGGGTTTGTACAACTAGCTGTTACTCGTGTAGCGGTCTGGCCAAAAAATTTCTATCAAAATTTCATTTTCTTGGATACACCGAGAAGACAATATGAAATCTTTCTTACCTGTTAGTAGTTTATTTTCACTCTAATAGTCTGAATCTTTGGTTTTCGCTGGTAACTATAACAACGCTGATCATTCACAAACCCAGTCAATCACATAAACAAAAAGCGATTGACATTCACCAGTTCGGCTTTATTCCACTCAGCTCATACAGCCCCTTCCCCTTCTGTCTGCAGGAAAGTTTATTTCTAGATGCGACGGGGAGTCTCCTGCCAGAGACATGACATAGACTACGCACGCATTCAAAAATAAACTTAGAATATGTTCACAAATGTTCAAAAACCAACAAGGATGTGTTTCAAAATCATATGATCAGTCATCGTGATTCAGTGTCTCACACCTGACCAGTCGCAGTGCACTTGTTGAAGTGTCAACATGAGCCTGGACAAAAGGAACGGGAGTTATTGGTGAAGCTCTATTACCAAAACAACAGTAATGCTGCAGCTGCACTTTGAGAATATCGCCGGCTGAAAGGATTACCGAAGGGTCTTCTTTCTCCACCTTCTGTGCGGAGAATGATGAAGTTCGAATCAACTGGAGAACTGGTCGTCACTCTGGAAAGAGGCTGATGACTGGTTGCACAACAAGTGGTTGATGAAATCACTGTTGCTATGGCAGACAATGCTGCGTGCAATGCCCAATTGTCAGGCAGTGCTTGTGCTGTGTCACGAGAGTTGAACATCCAGTGGTACACTGTATGGAAGGTGCTTCAAACCATTCTCAAATGGTATCTATACAAGATACATATTGTGCAATTGCTTGCACCGTAGGATGCATAACAACGTGTTGACTTCACTCTGAATTTTCTTGCAAGGATTGAAGTTGATGAGGGCTGGCCCTGGACCATCCTATGGACAGACGAAGCTCATTTTTCTCTGATGGGTGAGGTAAACACACAGAGTTGCTGAGTGGGGGGGGGGGGGATCTTCACCTCCAGTTGCTGCGCATGAAGTTGTTCTGTATGGTGAACGTGCCACCATATGGTGTGGCTTCATGGCTACATTCATCATTGGTCCATTCTTTTTTGAACCAGTTGGTGCTCAAGGACCAAGGGTGTGCAGCATGCCTGGCCAGCGCTACTGAGATATGCTTCACCAGCATGTCATACCTGCCCTACAGGAGAGAAACGCATTGAACTCAGTTTTCATTCAAGATGGGGCCCCACTGCACATCGGTCGTGAATGCTTGAACCGGCACAATCACCTGATCTCACTCCCTGTGATTTCTGGTTGTGGGGCTACCTGAAGGGCAGTGTTTACCAGGGAAACATTCAAACATGCTGATCTGAAGCACAGCATATCAAGATAGCTAGCCAGCACACCTACGTACATGCTTCATTCTGCTGTGCAGAATGCAATCCTGCACTTTCAGGCTCTTCTGGACTCTGATGGGTGCCATATTGAGCCCCTTTTGTAGCAGTAATGGTGCCAGTATGTAAAGTACCAGCACATTGAAAGTGTTTCGATTGAATTGATTCTGCATTATTTCTCTTACCCATGTCCTTGACATTAATGCTATCAAGTGCAGTAATCTTACGATACTTAGTTTTCGTGTTACAGCATGTCAAATTGGGAAAGTTTAATTATAGCCACCTGGTAGATATCTGTACCGTATGGACAATGGGAGGATAGTTATAGGTAACAAATAAATGGCAAGAAATGAGGTGATGTATTTTTGAAAACAAACAAACCATTCAATATTCTTCACAGATTATTCAGATTTAAGGTGGGACATAAAATGCTCCCGTTACTATGACCACTTCCATATCTTTAACTCGCTTTCTTGAAATTAAGGGTGCAATGACACATTGACGTAGCATCGCCAAATGTCAACATCTGCCTGAAATGTAATTTTTTGGTTGTGGAACACATAAATGTGACATGAGAAAAACAACAGGAGAAAATGGAGTGAACATATTAGTAGAAAGAAGAGTGGCAAACTACCTCACAAAGTCAGAAATTATATTATGGTAGGCTGAAGCAGTTTGGGAAGGGCAAGAAAGAGATGGGCACCATGGAACAGGCAAAAGCCTAATAATTGAATTGAAGTGAAGTGAAGAAGAAGAATAATAAGAAGAATAAGAAGAAGAAGAGTTTGGGTGCAGTTAATGGATAGTTCATGGAATTTCAGCTATAGACTGTGCACCAAAAAATTATTTTTACTGCCATAGGGAATATCCTGTGAGCTTGTGTTATAAACCACAGCAAAGTTTCAAATTTGTTATAACTATGTCTGGAAGTTATTTACTAAAGCTGATCACATTGTATACATGCAATCCTCGATCACATAACTGACAATGGCATTTGAGCATGCAGTTGAATTATTGTGCCTCAGAACACAGAATGATCCAGCTAATTAGTCAAGTATAGAAAGAAAAAGTGTACATATCCCATTTTCAACAGCTATCACTACCCAGACCAACCAACATACACAGACATTCACTGATGCAATCTACTGTATGGTAAGAAGTGTGGAATGTGCCAAGGTGAATCCATGGTATGATGTCATACTTGAAAACCATTTAGATGTGAAAACTTTTTACGGTAGGCATCTCCTACAGCATGAAACTTTTATGACAGGAGAAAATATTACCATCCATAACAACTGCAACTTTGGCAAATCATTAACAATGACAATTTTCAAAATGTATGGAGCCACTCAAGAACTTACAGTGCACAGGAATAACCAGCAATGAAGCAATTTATTCATATTATGATGCATAGTTGACAAATTTTGAGAAGGATAACATCATTGCTAACAACAGCTGCACTACTTTAATTCATTACTCCACAATTAATTTTGGGTGTAGGTCAGACTCATGTGGTAAATATGCAAATAATACAAAAGTCACAAGAATCCTGATACCATCATTAACAAATCATGCATACGCTCATCTTCAAACAGGCTACTATAGCCAAACACCTTTGTCAAAAACCATTTACTGATATGTTCAATCACCAAGTCATCAGAGTTCTTGTGACTGATATTAGTTTATTTATAAGATTCAGTGGGACCATGAGACAAAGCAAATTGGGCATGAAATGAGTCATCAGTTTACAAAATGCAGATTAGACAATTTATAAATAATAGGACTAAAGAATTAATAAAACAAGAGGCCACCTCCAACCACCCATAGTCTCCTCTTAAAGCAGGGGTGCCACACTGGAAGAAAAGTATCTCTGAGCCGCATATAACATATAATATACTGAACACTACTAACAATAACTGATAATGGAAAAGAAACAGTGGGATGGACCAATGAGAGAACAGCATCCTGTGGCACGAGTTTCAGACTGAAAATATTCAGTTTTTTTTTTTTTTTTACACCAAGTCACATGACAGACGCTTACTTCTTGGGCCACATGCATGTTGGACACCACTGCCTTAAATCATATTTACATGTTCTGGGTGTATTTATATTTTTAACCTGTTTTTTTCACTGTATTATGATGACAAATCCATTGTCATTGTAATATGATCCCTGGATAAATGAACAAACAAATAAATGGAAAAGTAAGTGTGTGTGGGCGCGCGCGCGCGCACACACACACACACACGATACAGAAAAAAATATTTCAACAACTGTGAGGAACTCTTACACAGAACAGAAAAAGGAGGCTAAAGTATGGACGAGGAGCAGCACCAGTCACAGCAGCATCCATCTACTGTTCGTAACTTGGCAATGTAACGGTTGTGTGTAGCCAATGGCATGACAATTTTACCTAACCAATGAAAGGTCCGGAAACAACTGACAATGTATTCCCGAGAGAAGCAATGAAATTTATAATGTCAGTTGTCACAAATATTGGACTGTTTCTTCCAAATATGAGAGATTTCAAAGGGGTGATTAACGGGAGAACCGGGAACAGCTGTTTCTGAACACATATTGGATTCCACATCTATACTGACATAATAATGTGACCATACTCCTTCATCTCTTGCTTCTAAATGCTTCGTCTGCCTGCACAGAACCAGCAGCTTGACACACGCCCTTTTGTTCCTTGCATACTTCAATGTGAGCACTGATAACATTGCAACAAGGAACATGTAAGTATGCCACTGGCCCCAATCTAAACCTTTACTGATGAAAGGATTAGGATTTAATGACCCATCGACATCAAGGTCAACAGTCAAAGCAGCCTGGATTGTATGAAAGATGGGGAACAAAATAGACCATTCGCTTTCAAAAGGAACCATCCACGCACTTAACTGAAATGATTTAAGGTAATCACACATAAATCATGATGGCCGGGTGCAGATTTCAATCATCATCCTCCAGAAAGTGAGTCCACTGTGCCATTTCAATCAGTACCTTTATTGAAGGAGAGTGCCACAAGGAAACCTATCAACGTATCTTTGAAAACATGGGGTTTATCACCCAATTTCTTTCAGTTTTGCTGGAAGCCTACTGAAAATGAAATCTGAATTTTGCACAATTTTCTGTACAATGTTTAGGAAGTCTAATAGTTTTTCCATCTGATATTCACTCAATGACCATTGCAGTTTCTTCTTAATGAGTCAATACAGTTACAAATAAACCCCACAAAGGATTAAAGCGTACAGCGAAGGTATAATTCCACATATAATTTTAAGATACCTAAATAATGCCCTATATATAATAAATTCACAAAATGTGACAACCCAGAAAAGAGTGACCAGACAGATACATTGGAAGAACAAAACAGAGTTTTACTGCAAAATACAATACCACAGGTGATAAACAGAGTGACAGTAGGCAAAAGTAAACACACAAAGTCCACGAATCTACCATTTGCGAATGGGCAGAAGCCATTGTGTGTGTGTGTGTGTGTGTGTGTGTGTGTGTGTGTGTGTGTGTGTGCGGGGGGGGGGGGGGGGGGCAGTCTAACTGTAGTGGAGATGTGTTATATTTCACACAACATATTAAACAGCCCTCTCTTTCTAAAGAGAAATTTCACAGTATTATTTCTCATGTTGTAATCCATGATGTTATGTGAAACTTGTTGAAATAATTAATTTTACAGACTCAAAAAAGTAATTTGAAGGACACTGTAATACAGATGTTCATGTCACAGAAGGTTTCTGTGAAGTAATCTTTGCTTTTTAAATATTTTTACTAACTATGTAATTACACAGTCATGGATCTGAAAAATTCCATGAACACACACACACACACACACACACACACACACACACAGATGGTCAACCACACAAAAAATCAAATAATAAAATCTTACTTGAAATGAAGTCCTTTAAAAGTGAAATGAGTCTCTACAATTCCAGTAGTTTTCACCCTTGTGCGGAGAACATCTTGCTGCGTGGGAACATAATTGGGTAGTGATATTCTATCCAAAGCATTTAGGTAATATGCAGCAGAATCATTTAGCTGATACTCTCTTGATCGAGCAAAACACTGTTGCACACCAGCATCCTGCCACAGCCTTTTCATCAATATTACCAAGTCTGGTGTCAGTTCGCCTTCCTCGGCTGCACTGGCCAAAGTAAAAAACTGACGAGCATTATCCTAAAAAGTGAAATGGAGTCTCATTAGCAGTTTACCACAAAAATCCAGGTTAATCCTAAGTCCAGTGAGCATTGAAGTATCACTCAATTCATTCCTTGAAGATGTTATCAAAGAAAAACAAAATTAACAAAGAAAACTGACACCAGCCATTATATCTATACCAAATACATTCAAATGGCTGCTACAGCTGACAGACAGAAACGAAGGACAAAGGGGACTTAATATCTTCAGTTAAAAATCTGACAGATTCATTAACCATACAGTTGCGTTTAACAAAAATAAGGGAGTGGGGGGGGCGGAGATATGATAAAGAAGCATTACAACACTGACAATGAAACACAAATCTTGTCTCTCCAAACAAACTATTAACTTTCTGCTAATAGTCTCTCTCTCTCTCTCTCTCTCTCTCTCTCTCTCTCTCTCTCTCCCCCCCCCTACCACAAAAGCAGCAACAAGCATAAACAAATTGGTAATGATTGTGGCTTGCACAATTATAACTCACATTAAGCCTAAATGTTTGATTTTAATTATATGGAAATCTAACAACAAAATGTAGGCATCACAGCCATGTTGTCAAGGATAGGGCCTACAGATACCCAGCAGCAATTAACAGTGCTTACCAGAACATACAATATTCTACTTACTGCTCTTCCTGGTTCGGCAAAATCTATGCGCAACTGCCCCATTGCGCGTATAATTGCCATCAGACTCTGAATAGTGTTGCTGTACACAACTCTGCGATACTGCTCACATTCTTCTTTAGAATACCCTGTCTCATGGATAATTTTCATCTGCTTCACGATTGTACTTTTTCCTGACTCACCAGCACCTAAATGAAAGGAATAAATTAGTTATGATTATAATAGAGGGAAACATTCCACGTAGGAAAAGTATATCTAAAAACAAAGATGATGTGACTTACCAAATGAAAGTGCTGGCAGGTCGACAGACACACAAACAAACACAAACATACACACAAAATTCTACCTTTCGCAACCAACGGTTGCTTCATCAGGAAAGAGGGAAGGAGAGGGAAAGATGAAAGGATGTGGGTTTTAAGGGAGAGGGTAAGGAGTGATTCCAATCCTGGGAGCGGAAAGACTTACCTTGGGGGAAAAAAGGACTGTTATACACTCGCGCGCACGCACGCACGCACACACACACGCACACACACACACACACACACACACACACACACACACACACACACACCCATCCGCACATACACAGACACGAGCAGACATTTGACATTTTTTTGCTCGTGTCTGTGTATGTGCGGATGGATATCTGTGTGTGTGTGTGTGTGTGTGTGTGTGTGTGTGTGTGTGTGTGTGGGCGCGCGCGCGCGCGCGCATACCTGTCCTTTTTTCCGCCAAGGTAACTCTTTCCGCTCCTGGGATTGGAATCACTCCTTACCCTCTCCCTTAAAACCCACACCCTTTCATCTTTCCCTCTCCTTCCCTCTTTCCTGACGAAGCAACCGTTGGTTGCGAAAGGTAGAATTTTGTGTGTATGTTTGTGTTTGTTTGTGTGTCTGTCGACCTGCCAGCACTTTCATTTGGTAAGTCACATCATCTTTGTTTTATGAATAAATTAGTTAGTAGTATAAATATAATTTATGTCATCAGTTTCCACAAA
Organism: Schistocerca serialis cubense; assembly: GCF_023864345.2. Classification (NCBI taxonomy): domain Eukaryota; kingdom Metazoa; phylum Arthropoda; class Insecta; order Orthoptera; family Acrididae; genus Schistocerca; species Schistocerca serialis. The sequence continues at coordinate 313,096,863 of NC_064640.1, forward strand.
CTGAAAATAAAATGAATGTTGTTACATTAGCAAACACACAAGCATCCTAATCTCAATTACTGTGGCAACTTGTTTATTGTATATCACTCATGCACTTTCAACATTACTATGCTACCCTAACTGCTCTCTTGCAACTCTTAGACTCAACACCTGCAAACTACCCATAATTGCATTCTCACAAAAATGTTCCCCAATTCGTAATAATTGTAAGACACAAAATAGCTCACTGCAGCAGTATCAATTAACAACAACTATATACATCTGGATGGAAATACATTTTAATTAAGCACCAACATCTTTCGTTAGATGTGCTGTTGAACTCCGTGTTACACTGACAAGTGAATATACAGAGGTGTGAAGTCTACATTTATTTTAAGCACACACAAGTATTTCCACAAACACTTACAATCTGCAGTGGGTACAAGCTAAGTAGAGGGCACCACCCCCTTTCGAAGTTTTCATACTTTATGTACAATTTATGTGCATAATATGCATGAAAATACTTGTTGGAACTTTGCACATTACCTAATATGTGTGTTTTAAATTTAGCTTGCAGTTTTCGCTTTTGTGATGAAAAGTGCAATAATTGTGCCAATAGGGTATGAACGAAAACAATACATTATGTTACAGGTCAATCTGTTGCCACAACCTTTATTGGGCATTCACAACCAAATTATCACCTATCTACTGACATGTACCTTAACCCACTCCCTGTTCCCCTTCTGTTTACAAATGCCAGTGTTGTTTACAAACTTGCTTACTGAGAACAACTGAAGCAAACACTCTATGGGGCTGCAGTTAATATAACTAGAACTTTCGATGGTTGCCTACGAATAGTGTGACCATGTACACATCATATTAATCTTATAGGGTGCCACAATAACAAAGATGACGACGACGACAGTCTAACGTTATTGATATAAAAAACACAAGAGCCGAAATCTAATTTTCATTTTACATTCTTATCAATATACAGGTTTTAAAGTATTTTCCATCGTGATGTTACTTAAATTGTTTCTTGCTTGGCACAAAATAGTATTTGCCACACTCTTAATGAATATTACACTACTCGCTATCACTCAGTAAATCATACGTCATCCACCGAAAATCGAAAAACTTGCGTACTTGTCAATTCTATCACATTAATAACGCCTACACTTAACAACAAATTGACTGCTTAAGTCTCCTACATAAAGTTAGTAAAATCGATAAACACGTTACAGAGCAGCTTATGACACTGTCCACCATTACTAAGTCATTTATTAACAACATATTATGTAAAAAATATATCAAAAAGTACACTGTGAAAATATGAATAAAAATCCAGTGTTAACAAGTTACCCAGCAACAATAATTTAACTTCCTTCGCCGCTCGCTCTCCATCTGCGCGTAAATCTTTGTCAATTTTCTTCGATCTTTCGGCAGCTTCCTTGTCTCCTGCAGGACTGCTTATATTACAGCCCATGGTTTCAAACTTTTTGGCACTTGTTGCTTTAAGACTCCGCCCGGTTTCGGACACTCGGAGACAAATGACCACCAAAACAACAACTATGTTCTTTGGAAATTGTAAATGCAAAGGGATTATCTTGCCATCACGAACAGTGGAAAACTAATTGTCCGAAAAAGTATTTTATAGTCTGATCAATTTTCCACTCACAATCAACGGTTCGTATTGCACACCCACTTGACAAACAAACCACAGCACTCACTTGAATAATTGAACCATTCTGAGTCACTCCGTCAACATACAAATTCAAATAGCTCTATGCTTCGACAGGAATGGAATTCGAAACTCCTCAAAACACAATCACAAAATGCACATAAGCCACGAAACCTACAGTGTCGAGAAAAATGTTACAACTTTACTGAAAGGAAAAATTTTATTTGTACGACTACGTTAAAAAAACACACACGTAAATTTATTCAAACAACCGCTCCTAAGTTGCCTTCCTGCAAATCAAACTATTTGCATTTGTAAGATATGACGATCAGGACTCACATTATATGATTGACTGAAAGATGTTCCTACATGTTTGTCAATGTGACTTTCTTAAAAAATTGGTTATTAAAACTGACTTGAATGTTGTAATGTTGTCAATACGATTTTCGCTTTGTGTCCATAGATACCGCAACTCAGTATATATATAAAAATCATAACACGTAAATGAAATTAATACGAAGATGATTTTAAACTCAAACACTATTTGATGTACTGTATTTATTGTTTTCTTCCACCTTTTTTATACATAGCTGGAACGTAGAGATCACTGACAGAATGACATACATGACAGAGCAATTTCTGATGAGAACGCTAAAAAAAAGTTTTGTTTTCTATGATTAAGATACATTACGGACCCATAGACAAAGTAATCAATTTCTTCTAACGTGTAACGAGGTATTTTTAACCAACATAAAATGCTAGTGTTTACATACAGGATACAACAAAGAAATAGTAACTGCTAATCAAATAAGATTAAAACTTATAGTGCACTTACAAGAACAGTATAATATCTAAACAACCATATTCGATTCTGTTTTCAATAACAAACTTACCTACTAATCTTAAAGAGTTTCATCTTGTAGTGTACACGGAGAAACGTTTGTACTTTTACATACCGGCAGATGAAATCTAAGTTTCACAAGTTGGCTATATGTAGGTGATATTAGTAAATACGAGATTTGCTAAAAACAATTTCCAGATGCTTCATTGACTAATTCAACAGTAATGGGTATTAGCTTCCAGAGCCTACATATTCTGTAGTACTTATTATAGTTTTTACGGTATAAAACAGAGTCCACTGAGAGTCTCGTTCCTCCACAAACCAAGACAGTTCTCAACGGTGATTCCATCTACGTTCTGTAAGTTGGCTTATTAACTGCTGTGTACCGCTGTATATGTGGAAAATATTTTAGCAGAAATCTGTATGAATATGGTGGGAAAACAGTTCCTATCTATAACCAAGCTCCAGGAGGAAGCCTAAACATTCATAGTGATAGGGGCCCACATTACCATTTATATTCACTGATGTGTCATAAACTAGTAGAAAGAAATAGACTCTGTTGGCATTACACTAAACTATTATAACAATATATCAGTAAAATGGATTTGTAATAATATTTTGTTTGTATCTACATCTGCCTCCACATGATACATGACAAAGGGTAACTTATGCCCCCATTAGACGTTCCCTTTTGTGTACCACTCACGAACGGAGCAAGGGAAAAATGACTGTCTATATGCTTTTGTACAAGCCCTAATTTCTCTTATGTTTTCTTCAACTTCCTTGTGGAGGATGTATGTTGGTGGCAGTATGATCATTCAGTAGTATGAAACAAAAGCCGGTTTTCTAAACAGTCTAACTGGTATTTGGCGACAAGAACATGTTCATCACTCTAGGGATTCCCATTTGAGTTCATGAAGCATTTCCGTAACACTCATGCAATGATCACACCCACCTGTAACAAGATATAGGTGCATGCTTCAGAAGTGCTTCTATTCCTGATCTGGCGGGGATCCAGAAATTTCATCAGTATTCAAGAATTGGTTGTACAAGTTTGCTGTATGTGACCTTAATTATAGGTGATAATGATCTAACTTTCCTATAATTCTCCCAATCAAATTTAGTCGATCATTCACCTTCCCTACCAACGATCTTATCCGTTCTTTTGGCTTCATATCATTTTGCAATGTTAATGTAGATATTTCATCATCGAGACTCTGTCAGCCAGAACTCCACTAACACTGTCCTTGACTACCACAGAATTGTTTTTCCTGCTCATCTGCACTGAATTACATTTTTACACATTTAGAGCAAGCTGTCATTCATCAAACCAAATAGAAATACTATACAAGTCATTCCTGCATCCTCCTATGGTCAACATACTTTAGTTCTATTACTTAAAAAGTCATCATTATTGCTGTTGCTGTTGTTGTTGTTGTTGTTGTTCAGTCTTAGTTCTCAGTTGCATGTCAAGTAGTCATTGTTCTATCTTTAGAAAAAAATCATCTGTAAGTTATAATGGATGCTTTTGAGATCACGGAACTTTTTTCATATTAAATAGCTCCAGTGGTATGGTTTGAAAACTATAATTATATTTAAAATTTTCAATGTCATGATTGAGAAACGCATATTGTCTCACGGTCAACTGGAAGTTTGGCATGTCTAGACTGTGTCCTTACTCTAAATGTAGTGATGTTGCATTTGATGTCTCTTCCAATAAATATCATCGTTAAATTTCACATGAAGGGTCAGTATAACATAATTAAACTAGCCATAAACCGTCAATATTCTTTGATTAGTAAAGATGAATTTATAATGATAAGTTTTTATTTACATAAGTGATGACTATCTCTGGTTTCTTGAGTAACATCAAATTCCCACAGCATACAGAGTAGACTCTTAGGAGGTACTCTTCAGTTACAGTTATCCTTAGTTCCCCAGGAACGAGACCTGATTAAAGCTTGACACAAAGAACCAAAATGCGATCTTTCCAAATTAATTTACTGTCAATGAAGAATCTCAGAAATTTAAGAGCTTTTACATCACCCAGTGTTCGAATGTATCTGCAATTACATCTCACATTCTGCATTGCCTTTCCAGTTCTTTGCATCCACTTTGCATGAAACCACTCAATGACCTCACTGAACAGGACATTTCCTTGCTGTGTCACCTGCATATTGCTTTAAACTCTTGAGAACAACGTTTTATGGTCTGAAAGAATCAGCATATTACTGTTACAGCTTAGCCCATTACCGATGATTGAGAACAACAGGGACCCTAACATCAATCTGTACAGCACAATGTATTGCAAGTTATCTTAGGATGAGGCCATTCCTTCTAATGATACAAAGTGCTATCTGTTAAGAAGAAAGATAAAGACTTGTCAGGGCAGTTTTCATAAAAGCATAAGGCTTTAACTTAATAAGCTGGACCTTAACTGAGATGCAATCAAGGGTATTACTAAGTTAGTTAGTACTTAGTTCCTTGTTCCATGAAACTAACTCATGATAAACATTATGAGATGTAATATGTCAACAAAACAAACATAGAGTATTTATATACAACAGTAACATATATGAAAAATAATATTTATATGACGACTGCTTAAGAATTCCTCTATGGTATACAAGGTTATTATACATTATTGAAGTATTTTCACAGATTTTCTGTAGCTATATTATTTGACATAATGTCATAGGGGATTGCATACACACAGAAAAAACTCAAAAAGTTTTTTATATGTATTACAAGTGTTCCATATGTGGCCCCTACGAATTCTGTAGATACCAAGTCGATTAACAAGTTTTTCTGACATTTGGTGTAGTATGTTGCTATCAATCTGTTCAAAAGCACTGATGATGCAGGCTCAAAGTCCTGGTAGGTTTATTGGTAGAGGAGGCATAAACACTGAATTCTTTCACATTACCTGATGCAAAATAATAGCATGGAAGTAAGTCTAGAGAGCATAGAGGATATGACATGAATTGCTGATCATTGACCCCACCAGTGGTGGATTTAAAATTTCTGCTTCCCTCAGCATACAGTAATATACGACCCTTCCGAAAATATGCTATAAATAATAACTGTATAATTTTTAAATCACAATGAATGTGCTCTAAGTGGCCAATAAAAATCATATTATAACCTGAATTTTTTTAAACTAACGTGAAGAAATAAACAAAACTCACAAGTCAGCAAAGTTTGCATCCAACTTTGATGGTGGCGAACTCGTTAATCAGATCTTCATAGTTGAGATGGTCATCAGTTGGGAGGTTGGCTTTAATGTGAAGAATGGTCTAGATGTTCAGTCTCTCCTCAGACAAGGTAGAATGCATGTGTGATTTCAGCCCTTTTAAGAGCCGAAAGCTAGTGTTCTGCTGAATAATGTGCAAGTGCCATACATAGAAACAGTCTAAGTTCAGTGTCAACACTCGGAAAAGTTGACTGCAACCGCTCCTTCCATAGAAATATGCTCATTTCGGAACGTTCGTCACCTATCTTACAAGTTTTTGGAAAGTGCTGTGAAATTTACACATTCATTTGGGAAGCAAGATTCTAAATCAGTAGCATCTGACGCTTAAAAGTTTCGCTGTACGTTCAGAAATAACGTCTGGTGAGCTATTCTTAAGTTTACTGAAAACCATGAAGGAGTCTAATAGTGTTTTATAGTTTTCCGTCTTTCTGACTAATTCAAGTTACAAGTTATCGAGTATTGGGAAAATGTTTCGATTCCAAATTTCTCCCTAGCAGTCAGAGGGCCTTCTTCAGTGTCCTCATCTACATCAATATTAAGTTTGAGTATTCTTGATTTTTTACATGTGCATTCAGAGACCATCTCAATCTCCATGGATTTATTTTCATAATAGTCGAACATACCATGAATAGAACTAAAAAACCCTACAAGTGATTATAGGTCATGCATTATAATTCATGCATTATTTCAATATCAATAAATGCAATTTCACATTTACACTATTAAATCACTGGAGTATGTCCTTCCAAACTATTGGCCGACCGGGGTGGCCGAGCGGTTCTAGGCGCTACAGTCTGGAACCGCGCGACCGCTACGGTCGCAGGTTCGAATCCTGCCTCGGGCATGGATGTGTGTGATGTCCTTAGGTTAGTTAGGTTTAAGTAGTTCTAAGTTCTAGGGGACTGATGACCACAGCAGTTAAGTCCCATAGTGCTCAGAGCCATTTGAACCATTTTGAACCTTCCAAACTATCATCATGAATACTGTTTCTGGACTACTGAACTGACTCAGTAAAACTGAAGCCACATTTTGCACAAGTAGTTTTTCATGGGTATTATTGGTAACATATGTGAGTGCACTGATAATGCTCTTCCAGTTTTCATTCAGACTTCCACAAGCTCCTTCCTTTGCTGATAAATGTGTTTTTGATAAACTTTTGTAACTGTTCTGCTTCTTGTTTCATAAAAAAAGTTGATCCCAGTGTTGTGCAGAACCAGAGAAAAAATTATAAACGTTTTGCACTAAACTGAAAAATGAACGGGCTTCATGACAACAACCTGCAGCACTAGTGCAGATTAAATTCAAAGAATGTGCTGCCAAAGGCACATAGTTCGATTTCGGATTTTGTTCTACAATGTGCGCCTGCAGGCCAGTGCATGCTCCTGACAAGTTGCTTGCATGCCATATGACTAGCCTCAGTAGTCAGAATATCAATGGAATTTGTAGATAGGACTTTCAGTATGGACTCAGCAAGTTTTCAGATTTGTGTCCTGGGTTTGGTAAAAACATAAGGACACATTCAACAGGCTCACCATTCTTGTTCAAATATCTTAATACGATGGATAACTGATCAATATGTCAAATGTCCTCAGTAGAATCTACTATTATGGAGAAAGGTTTGGCCTGTTCGATATTATTTATGATAATTCCTTTTATTCGTTCAGAAAGCAGCTATATTATTTCATCACAGATTGTTGAAGTTAGATAATCTGTCTTCCTGCCCTAGATTTCCATACTGGTCAATGTGCTCTGTGAAAAGTGGCTCACACTTGGCTGTGTGTTCAAGAGATGTCATAAATTGACTGCCGTTAATAACCTCCATAAATTGACTGTAACATGTCCATATAGGGTAAGGGCATGACTGTTTAACTTCTTCACTACTAAGAGTTTGAGTCAAATGAAAAACTTAAAATATTTTTTGAATATTATTTATTGTGCAGAAGTGGTACAAAGCTGTATCACTTTTCAATATAATCTCCACCACGCTCAATGCAAGTCCTCCAGCGCTTACAAAGTGCATAAATTCCTATGGAAAAAAATTCTTTTGGTAGCCCGCGCAACCACTCCGGCACCGCGTGGCGTACCTCTTCATCGGTACGGAACTTCTTTCCTCCCATTGCGTCTTTGAGTGTTCCAGACATATGGAAATCACTTGGGGGCAAGATATGGTGAGTATGGTGGATGAGGAAGACACTCAAAATGCAGGTCTGTGATTGTTGCAACTGATGTACGGCAAGTGTGGGGCCTTGCATTGTCATGTTGCTGAAGGACACCAACTGACAGCAATTCACGTCGCTTTGATTTGATTGCCGGCCCCAGATGATTTATTAGGAGATCTGTGTATGATACACTGGTGACAGTGGTCCCTATAGGTATGTAATGCTCCAAAATGACGCCTTTTTCGTCCCAAAAGAGAATCAACATAACCTCCCCTGCTAATGGTTCTGTTCGAAACTTCTTTGGTTTTGGTGATGAGGAATTGCACCATACCTTACTCGATCTCTTCGTTTCCGGTTGGTGGAAGTGAATCTGGGCTTCGTCCCCAGTAACAATTCTTGCAAGGAAGCCATCACCTTCTCGTTCAAAGCGCTGAAGAAGTTCTTCACAAGCACCAACACGTCATTCTCTCATTTCAGGAGTCAGCTGCCGTGGCACCCATCTTGCAGACACTTTGTGAAACAGGAGCACATCATGAACAGTGTGGTGTGCTGATCCATGACTAATCTGTAAACATGCTGCACTGTCATTCAGTGTCACTCGGTGGTTCTCCTTCACTATGGCTTGAACTGCTGTAATGTTCTGTGGAGTCACAACTCGTTGTGCCTGACCTGGACGAAGAGCATCTTCCACTGAAGTCATACCATTTGCGAACTTCCTACTCCATTCGTAGACTTGCTGCTGTGACAAACATGCATCACCGTACTGAACCTTCATTCGTCGATGAATTTCAATATGTTTCACACTTTCACTATGCTAAAACCGAATAACAGAATGCTGTTCTTCCCTGGTGCAAGGCGCAAGTGGGGTGCTACTTTATACTGATACTGTGACGGTATGTGTGCATCTGCACTATGCTGCCACCTACAGTCCATTCTGCATGCTGTTTGTAGCACGCTTACCAACTTACTGGATGACGGCGCGAAATTTCGATTTGTTATTACAAATTTAAGGTTTTCATTTGACACACCCTCGTACAAACACCCTTTTCAACACATCATGCTAGTACATTTTTTCTGTCTCACCATATGATTTGAAATGCTTGTGTACCATTCAAAGTGATTTTTTGCTTGTTAAAAGCGATAACTCAAAATTTTTGTGTTCAAGTGACTTTTCATTATGAGATAAAATATTAGAAATGTTTCTCCAATCTGAAATACCAATAGTTACCACCGCATTCTTACCTCCAAACAGGTTACATGGTGCACAAGAAAAACCACTGGTGTTGGAGGAGTATACTAGGCAATCATGGAATTTTTATTCAAAATTTAGAACTTTACAATAAAATAAATTTTTGTTCAAAATTGGTTTTACCCTATTGACCTTCATGAATAAGAAACATTACTGTTCCAGTTTTGATGAGTGTCACAGTGTAAAAGAATGTTGATTGTTGATTCATTAACACACCATTATGCAGGATCATGACTAAAGAGGTTATTTTCGTTCGTAATATCTGGTTTGAAACTTAGGTTTATGTGAGACTCGAATGCAGGAAAAATTTATTTTTCTTCCTTTCCAAATGTTGTTTCACCAGCATTTACTTCTTTCATTATAGATGTAGTGCTAGACCTATCATCAGTAGTACTTGAACTCGAAGTTAAACCAGCAACATTTTTTGTGAAAAATTTGTCTACTGTGCTAAGAGTTTTTCGAATTCTCACTTTCCCTTCGCTAATTTCCGAAATGCTGCTTCATTTAGTTTTTCAATTTATTTTTTGTCACTAATCCATGCTGAAGACAACTTTGTAAGTGTCAACCAGCAACAAGGCAAAAGAAAATAAGCTTTTAAATAAAAAGTATCCAGTTCAAAATCGTAACACATGGGCCATAAGCACAAAGCTTTTTACTTTAAATATGACAGTGAGCAACTAACGAACTTCGATTACTTGACCGAACTGTGCTATGAAATAAAATCGATAAGACAAGAACAACAATGCAGAATAATTTAATTTCACTGTCGCTGCTTCCTCTATTCGCAATGAAAAAAAGTTAGAAGCTGACAGCATTCTTGGAAAATAACATTTCAAAGCTCTTATTGTCAATTGTCGTCCAGATAGCTTACTTTAAACTACACTACTGGTCATTAAAATTGCTACACCAAGAAGAAATGCAGATGATAAACAGGTATTCATTGGACAAATATATTATACTAGAACTGACATGTGATTAGATGTTCACGCAATTTGGGTGCATAGATCCTGAGAAATCAGTACCCAGAACAACCACCTCTGGCCCTAATAACGGCCTTGATACTCCTGGGCATTGACTCAAACAGAGCTTGGATGGTGTGTACAGGTACAGCTGCCCATGCAGCTTCAATACGATACCACAGTTTATCAAGAGTAGTGACTGGCGTACTGTGATCAGCCAGTTGCTCGGTCGCCATTGACCAGGCGTTTTCAGTTGGTGAGAGAGTTTTAATGTTGACAACACGTGACGAGTGGTGGCGCCCTCTACACGCTCTATATAAACAGGACCTCCACGGCCTAGCAGCCAGTCATAGACTCACCTCAGATGATGTTGCCCGCAGCTGGCAACGAAACGTCAGGGAGAAGTATTTCTACTATTGGACCACGGCCTCTTAGCCCGGAAGTTTTAATTACTTAAGACGCCGGCCGTGAAAGCCTACACGTTATGATCTGGAGAATGTTCTGGGCAGGGCAGCAGTAGAACATTTTCTGTATCAAGAAAGGCCCGTACAGGACCTGCAACATGCGGTCGTGCATTATCCTGCTGAACTGTACGATTTCGCAGGGATCGAATGAAGGGTAGAGCCATGGGACGTAACACATCTGAACTGTAACATCCACTGTTCAAAGTGCCGTCAATGCGAACAAGAGGTGACCGAGACGTGTAACCAATGGCACCCCGTACCATCACGCCAGGTGATACACCAGTATGGCGACGTCGAATACACGCTTCCAATGTGCTTTCACCGCGATGTCGGCAAACACGGATGTAAACAGAACCTGGATTCATCCGAAAAAATGACGTTTTGCCATTCGTGCAACCAGGTTCGTCGTTCAGTACACCATCGCAGGCGCTCCTGTCTGTGATGCAGCGTCAAGGGTAACCGCAGCCATGGTCTCCGAGCTGATAGTCCATGCTGCTGCAAACGTCGTCGAATTGTTCGTGCAGATGGTATGTTGTCTTGCAAACGTTCCCATCTGTTGAGTCAAGGATCGAGACGTGGCTGAACGATCCGTTACAGCCATGCGGATAAGATGCCTGTCATCTCGACTGTTAGTGATACGAGGCCGTTGGGATCCAGCACGGCGTTCCGTATTACCCCCCTGAAACCACCGATTCCATATTCTGCTAACAGTCATTGGATCTCGAGCAAAACGAGCAGCAATGTCGCGATACGATAAACCACAATCGTGATAGGCTACAATCCGATCTTTATCAAAGTCGGAAACGTGATGGTACGTATTTCTCCTCCTTACACGAGGCTTCACAACAACGTTTCATCAGGCAACGCCGGTGAACTGCTGTTTGTGTATGAGAAATCGGTTGGAAACTTTCCTCATGTCAGTACGTTGTAGATGTCACCACCGGCGCCAACCTTGTGTGAATGCTCTGAAAAGCTAATCATTTGCGTATCACAGCATCTTCTTCCTGTCGGTTAAATTTCGCGTCTGTAGCATGTCACCTTCGTCCTGTAGCAATTTTAATGGCCAGTAGTGTATTAATGAACAGTTTCATAAAGACGATTCCAGACGGAAATTGAGTGTCTGAATTCACCTAGTAAATTAATAATATTTCAAAGCAAGTATTGTCGATTGTTGTTCCTAGAGATTGTCTAAACTACTAAGTTGTTTCACATTATTAATAATTTTTGTCATTTGGAAGAGCAATTATCTTAAAATGTAAAATGTTACAATAAATACAGTGTAAAAAATGTCGTCCTCTGAAGCTGCCGCTCCTAGGCCCACGACTAGTGGGCCTGTATGTAAATCGGCCTCTGAACCCACCACGACCAGTCCACCATTTCTCAATTTCCTGGTTAAGAATTGGTGAACATCATGCGGTGGAGTACCATCCTATTGGTACATGAAGTATACTCTACTTGTGGCATGAACCAATTTTCCAACATGTCCAGACACATGTGGCCTGTAATGGTCTTTTCACAGATGTAAATGAAGGATCATAAACTTTAAACTGTGGAACTGGACAGAACATATTAACTTTTGATGAATTTCGCATGTGTTGCACAATAGCATGGGTATTCTCTGTCCTCCAGATTTGCACATTATGACTCTTCATTGAGCCATTAAAAAAAAATGTTGCTTTATCACTGAAGATGAGTTTCTCACAAAACCCATCCTCTTCCATGAGCTGTTGCAACTATCCCAAAAATTCAAAACGTCTGATTTTGTCATTGGGAGTCAGGGCTTGCAGTAATTGCAAGGTGTATTGCTTCAGCTTCAGTTGTTTCCTTAAGATCATACCAGTGCTCGTTTGTGGTATGTTCAGCTTTTGTTATTCGTCTCATAACGCACACTTTATAGATCATATTATACAGGAGAACTGTCACTTTTTACCTTATGGACACATAGTTGCATAATTTTCTAGCACTATTTTTAGCAGCACAGCTTTATACTGAACATGGCGATATTATTGAATTGTTGGCCTTACGATGCACCAGTAATTATTGTCTAAATTTTCGAGACATTATTTTGTACATACAATATTATACACAACACTAAGATATGAAATAGTCGCACTGCCCAGATTATCACCTCATTATTCAAAAATTCCTCAACTGAGTTGTAATATTTTCCACCAGGAGACTAAGTAGTATTCTCTCGAGTGAAACTGTCTTCATGCTCAGTACATCTCTACCCTTTGAATTTATTGTAGACTTTCATTCCCATGTACTGGGGTGTCTGTTGGTAGATTTTCGAGTGATGTTTTGGAAGCATGACATTTAGTTTGTGTCTAGTGTTTTACATGTGTTTGAAATGGTCTGGTTCTATTAGCTCAGGATTACCACATAAAAAGATGGTAATCTCCAATATGTACGAGGCCTGTTCAGAAAGTAAGCTCCGATTGATTGCCAAATTGAAACCACAGTGAACATCAGAAATGTTTTACTTGTAACAATTAGCTACACCTTTCAGCTACTTCTCTACGTAGTCGCCGTTCTGACTTAGACTTTTGTCATAGCGTTGTACCAACTTTTCAATAGCCTCATCATAGAAGGCAGCCGCCAGTGCTTTCCGCCAATTCTCCACGCTGGCCTACACCTCGTTGTCTGTGTCAAAATGTTGTCTTCAAAGACAGCGGTTCATGTGACCCGAGATGAAACTCAGGGGGAGACAATTGCGGACTGTATTGTGGGTAATCTCACATTTCCATTTGAAAACGATGCAGGAGCATCTTCATTGCCCCTGCAGAATGCGGCTGAGAATTGTCTTGAAGAAGAAACAGCACGACAGTTATGTAATGTTAGCTGCATAGCTTCAGGCGAAATTTCTCACCAGGCCCTCGTACTTGGCGGCAGACACTATTTTCTAGACATCTTTACGCACTCACTGCGAGCTCAGAAATGAGAAGAGCGACGTGATGCTAACTGGGGTTATACTAGAGACACTACCCAACACATCTGTGCAAAGCTTTATCGGATTTTCATAGTCGTTTCTATTTCGCGACCGATCGGAGCTTACTTTCTGAACGCCCCTCGTACAATGCAGGGATAGGTAATATTTTTTGGTTCTTGAATAATAGGCCACAGGAAGTTCTTGGAGGGGTAGCACACATTTTTCTAACAGTTCTGTTTTGGAGTAGCGGGATTCGTGACATGTGGCTTTAATTGCTCCCCAAATGTCAATCCATATCTATTTATCAATGCAAATCAACTCTGGTACACCATTCTCCTGCTGTTTATGTACATTACATGAGATGGTATGTCTATTCCAAAAGCAAGGTGAGCTGTGGTAAAAACTGCTGTTTTGAAGATAACGCCGCAGTGCGTAGTGTGAAGCAGTCGCCCTCCGTTTCTGGCGGTAGCGCCGATGTGGCAATCGCAGCTTTGGTGTCTCCCTCTGGTGGGAAAGGTTACCTGTTCATGTGCATTTAAGGGGCGCTATGAGCTCGCCAGTTGGTCAGTCTGGGTGAGTCTTTAGTCAGTCTGGGGTCAGTCTCTCGTCCCCAGCTTGCTAGTCTGTCTCTCGTCCGAATTTGTGAGGCAGTTAGTGTCTGTCTGTCGTCCGGAGTGTTAGTATGTCTTTCGTTCGGATCAATCTTTAAAGCCGAATCAATGAGAGCCTTTCCACTCCACCAGTAAGAGAACTCAGCAAGTGTTCACCCAGTCGGGGCTTAGTTCCAGCATCTGAGTCTGCTCGTTAAGCGGCCAGTCTGCTCGAGTTGCTCAGGCAATGGTCATTGGAGGTTGGATCGATCGGTTGGTCGGTCGCGCACTGAGACACAAGACGACTTGTCCACCTTGAGCGTCGGCGCATGCGATGTCCCCACGTGAGTCCAGCGGGCCGCGCCGTATAGCGAGGGGCAGTGGCTTCTCAGTCGACATGAGAGCAACAGGAGTCAACCCACGACATCGGTCTGGCCGGTGCGAGATGTGACGCCGTGAGACGGGAGATCGGCGCGCCTTACTGTGTCCTTTGAAGCGGCTGGCAGCGAATGGTTCGGGAGAGCGATTTGGGGGTGCTGCGCTAGGTCTTCTCCAGAAATCGTAGTTTATTAGAAGTTAAGTGATTGGTGATATGTTGTTTCATTTACTTGTTAAATTCTACTTGTTTCTTGGTGAGGTGACCAGCCGCTTTGTTTTGGGGTCGTCCCACCATTCTTCTCCATTTGCCCACCCGCGGGAAGGTGGTTATATATGAATTGGGTGGTCTGTTTTTTTTCCTTGTGGAGTAGGGGCGGGTTAGAGCAACCCGCGGTTCGGGTTGTTCGGTAATTTCCCTATCAATCTGCCATATGTTAGTAGCTGCCTCTGTCATGTTTGTCGGATTCGGCGTGTTAACAAATTTATTACTTGGAATGTAGCGGCCGAATTACTCAAATGTTTTGATCTTACCTATCATCTTGAGAGGCGGTATCTGTGTACTCTAGAGCATGTTAACTTGTTTGGCCAACCATATATAATTTTATATAAGATTGCATTTCATGGGTTTTTACTTAAATGGTCATTTTAGCGTATAAAGTTGCCACCCTTCCACCGTAAGACTTTTCTTGGAAGTTAAAATCAAGTTGCACCTTCGGCAGCAAGGTTAATTTTTTAATTATAGTGTTTTGTACTATTTCCATCCCCCTATGGGGTGCATAGTTTGTGTGCTGGTGTGAATTATTAAAAATTTGAGTTTAAAGTAATCTGCTGTGTTGCAGATCTTCACCAGTGTAGTCTTTCAGAGGTTGTTGTGAGTGGTTGTAACTAAGGCTGTGTCAAAAGGGAGCGGCAAGGTTCTCAGCCCAAAAGCTAATACAGTCAAAAATCGGTTTCTTTCTGCCTCTGAATAAATTGTAAATTGATATTTAGGGGGTGCTTTCTGATTATAATTTTAAATCTGTTTCTTTAAAAAATGCTTTAGGTACCATTAAAGTGAATAAATTACCATTTGTTAAAAATGAAGTTGTTTATGATTTCATCAATTACTCCCTGGCAACTACTTCCACGCTCACATAGTGTGATTAAATGTGTTACTGCTCTTGATGAATCGCTGGTAAATAAAATAAAATTTTAAGAATATTCTTTGAAATTAAATCCACAGTTCACAAGGCTGTTTATTTGGTAACTAAATAATCTGTGGTTATTCCAGTCCTAACGACAATGTGGTAGAGGATGGAAATCAGCAACAAAGGATTCGTTATCAAAATCTATAATGAAACATAGAAGCAAAATATAACTGAAAAACTTGTGAAGTGGTGCAGACAAAATGATTGAGGTAGCAGAGTCAAAGATTACCACATCAGAGATGGACGATAGTCTTCTAGTAGTCGTTGGGCACCACAAATATATATCTGCTTGCCGGTATCGACTCTTTGTCTGAGAATTTGATAGACTGAGTTTCTTCCATAACTTAATTTCTATGTATGATACTGCTGTCATTGATTTTTGATTGTTTGGTTTTAAATTATGTAAACAGAGTCTTTAAAATGTGAAGTTAGAGATCATTTTGTTGAAACTATGTATGTAGGTTGTGTGTTTATTATACTATCTGAAATTTCCTTCAGTTGGGCACTGATATTGAGGGGTAAATCATTTACATACAAGAGAAACCAGATTGGTCCTAAAATTGAGCCTTGAGGGACTCCTTGTGAAATTGTTTACCACTCAAATGCATAATGTGCAATATCAGATGTTATGATTACCCTTTGCTTCCAGCTTGTAAGAGGAGACCTGAGCAGTAGATTATTTTTTTGTCTGATGCTCTATCTGTCTAGTTTATGATGCAGCATTGAGTGGTTCACTTAACTGAGTGCTTTTGGAAGGTCACAGAAGATACCTGCCACTTTACTGCTTTTGTCCAGTGATGAGCTATTTGCCTGCTTAGCGGAGTGGTAACGTGTTTGCCTCCAAGGCAGTGGACCCGGGTTCTATTCCCCATCAGGTTGGAGATTTTCTCCACTCATGTACTGGATGTTGTGTAGTCCTCATTGTCATTTCTCCTCACCACTGGCATGCAAGTTGCCCAATGTGGTTTCGACTGAAATAATACTTGCACTCAGTGGCCAAACTTCCCCAGATGGGGCCTCCCAGCCAACAATGCCACATGATCATTTCATTTCAGTGACGACCTGATTTTTTAAATAAATTCACTAACTGCATTCTTGGTGCTTTTCCCTGTATAGAACCCATATTGATTTTTTTAGAAATAGCATCATGTTTTGTGACAAATTTTGTTGTCTCAACTGCAGCTACTTTCCACATACTTTAGATGATAGTGGTAGGACTGAGATAAGACAGTTATTTCCCATATCCTGTCATGGTCCTTCATTGTCCAGTAATTTTAGCTCTGAACACTTACGTACATCAGGGAAGTTACCTTGCTCAATTGATTATTAAAGATAGAGGGTGTGCTATTTTATCATACACAAATTCAATTACTTTAGTGGGTATTTGACCCCACACTGCAGCGGTTTTTGTTTTTGAGAACAAAATAGCACTGTTTACATCTTCACCTGAAACTTCACTAAATGTCACAAAGGGACAATATTTAGTTCCAACTCAAAGAAATTTACATGTTTCTCATACTTAATCACATATATATTAGATTTTGCTACATTTATGGGAAATTAATCAAAGCACTGAGATATTTGAATAGGGTTCAAAATAGAGTTGTTGTTTTGTTTAATTTTTGAAGTTTCCTGGTGATTAACTGTTCTACCTAATTCGCATTTAATGACATGCTACACTGTCTTAGACGTACTCTTATGTGTTAAAATGAATTTATCATTTGGTATATTTTTCACAATTTTAACAACAAGTTTAAATAAAACTTTGTAAAGTATCATATAGTTAATGAGTCATGGTATTATGTAGCTCTCGTTTTCTGGGGCCAGATCTTAGTTGGGAATGATGCATTGAATACCTCTAGAAAATTGCTTAGAAATTATCACAGTTCTCAATACTTGACAGACTATTATCTATAGCAGTATAGCGATAGCTATGCGGTCAGAGGCGCCTTGCCGCAGTTCGTGCGGCTCCCTCTGTCGGGGGTTCAAGTCCTCCCTTGGGCATGGGCATGTGTGTTATCCCTAGCGTCAGTTACTTTAAGTTAGATTAAGTAGGGTACAAGTCTAGGGACCGATGACCTCAGCAGTTTAGTCCCATAAGGACTTACCACCACTGTTATCTATAGGCCATTTTATTGCACCTATCTTGTCACAGAATAGGTTCAAGCTTCTTTTACAAAAGTTTCTTTTCATAAAATATTTCTTAACATTTAGCCCATTTACACTGAGGTGACAAAAATCATGGGATAGCGATATGCACATATACAAATGGTGGAAGTATCGTTTAGATTAAGTATAAAAGGGCAGTGCATTAGCTTAGCCGTGATTTGTATTCGTGTGATTCAAGTGAAAACGTTTCTGACTTGATTATTGGCGCACAACGGGGATCAACAGACTTTGAATGCAGCACTGTAGTGGCAGTTAGAAGCATGGGACGCTCTATTTCGGGAATCGTTACGTAATTCAGTGTTCTGAGATCTACAGTGTCAAGAGTGTGCCAAGAATACCAGGTTTCTGCCATTACCTCTGACAATGGACAATGGTAGTGGCTGATGGCCTTCACTTAACAACCGAGAGCAGCGGCGTTCGTGTAGAGTTGCCAATGTTAACAAACAAGCAATACTGCATGAAATAACCGCTGAAATCCATGTGGGACATACGGTGAACGTATCCGTTAGGACAGTGCTGCGAAATTTGGCGTTAATGGGTTATGGCGTCAAATGCCTTCGCTAACAGCATGACATCACCTGCAGCGCCTCTCTGTGCTCGAGACCATATCGGTTGGTCCCTTGATAACTGGAAAACTGTGGCATGGTGAGATGAGTTCTGATTTCAGGTGATGGTAGGGTTCGAGTGTAGCAAAGACCCCACAAAACCATGGACCGCAGTTGTCAGCAAGACACTGGGCAACCTGGTCGTGGCTCCATAATGGTGTGGGCTATATTTACATGTAATGGACAGGGTCATCTGTTACAACTGACTGGAAATAGTTATCTTTGACTACTTGTTCCAAGACAATAATGGCCATGTCACTGGGCCAAAACTGTTCACGATTGATTTGGAGAACATTGTGAACAATTAGAGCGAATGATGTGGCCGTTCAGATCACCCGAAATGAATCCCATTGCACATTTATGGGATATAATCGTGAGGTGAGTTTGTGTACAAAATCCTGCACGAGCAACACTTCTGCTATTATGGACGGCTATAGAGACAGCGTGGCTCAGCATTTCTTCAGGGGACTTTCAATGACTTGTTGAGTCTACACCACGTCGAGTTTCTGCACAAGCCGGGAAAAGGGAGGTACGACACAATATTAGGAGGTATCCCATGACTTTTGTCACCTCAGTGTAGTCCTGGCAGCTGAATAAGCAATGCAAAATGGTAAGAAATTCCTAAGTCTAAACATGACTTGTTTTCACTTTCAAACATGTAATTTGTTAAGATATTGTCCAGACAGAAAGCTTAATGGCATTTTCTCTAGTCAAGTCATAAAAATTTAGTTTAAAACCAGAGTTCTGAATTAAGTCAGCAGACTGTTTTGAGCTATTGTCATGACCAATTTCATTTACATTATAATCAGCTGTTAAGATAAAATTTTCTTCTTTTATTTCTTAAGTTTATCGAGAAGACATTGGAGTTAGGAAAAGCGAGTTTCAGTCCTTCCACTTCCTGGAATTCTGCTAACTGATATGACTATTGTGTTCATCTCTTTTAGTTCAACACGACAGCCATCAAAAGAGTACAGCTCATTTCAGTAATCAAAAACTGTCTTTATTTCATATGTTAAGCATTATTGGGAAATATGCACAAGCCTCCATGGAATCCTCTCTTCAGCAAGAGGTAGTTGCTACATTGAAATGTTCCAGTTTATTTAAAATTTTTGTAGAATCATTAGTTAACCAATTTTGATTTAAGCAAACAGCTTTGATATTTTTCTGTCATTGAGGATAGTTAGTGGTTCTTCACTTTTGGTACTGCCTGCCTTCACATCATCTGTATAGCAATGCATTAAGCGCTTTTTTCAATTTTGTTTATCTTTCTAAGCACAAATCTTTTTTATGGATTTCTTACATCATTGTTTTCTTCATAATAGTTTCTACAAAAAATCCTTCAGGTAGCATGGTAGTCAAATCCTTCTCTTGTTAGGGGTACAAATGTATTCTATTGCTTCTGCCATTGTTGGCGTTGCATTTTCCCCTGTTGGTGTTGCTTCATCTTTTGTTGTTGCTGCTTCTGATGATTATGGTTTTTCTCCAGTCGATGCTGGTTTTGCTGCAACTTGTGATGACTCTGATGAAGTAGCTGATAGTGGTGGTCCTGCTGTTGATAGCTTCACTTTCTACGTAATTTTTGGCAACTGTCCTGCTACAGTTGGTGATGGTTCCTATGCTATTGTTTGTAGTTGGCATCTTATAGTTGGTTCTGCTGTTTTAGGCACATTATTTCTTCTCCTGCTAGCTGCGGTTAACATTTCCGCAGTTTTATAGCTGAGAAGTCTCTTGTCCTTTCCATTTAGGTGCCCTGTGTAACTGTCTCTCTGCAGGTAGTTAATAGCTAAAAATTGAGTATTTTAATACATTTTGCAAATCATCTCTAACTGTTTATTGACATTAATAATTTATTTATTTGTACACAAGTCGTTTATAAGGTAATGTCTATATAGCATTCCAATGATGACCATAGTTTTGTAGTTTTGCCCTTATTGGAGTACAATACTATATTCAAGTTTGGGACAGCACAAGACAAATCATCCCTGTAATCGTCGTTGGCGTCCCCTCACTATTACTACATATTTGTTTGCATTTGCAGAAGTCATATCTCTTCCGCTTTTTGGGATTTCGAACATAAGTGCGCCTGGTTTCACATAACTACAAGAATTTACCCCAGGTTATTCATGTAAAATTTTCGCGAGTCTACGTCCGTGACTATCCGAATATATGTTCACATTGAAACATTTCTTTCCTAACTTTCTCGTCATATTTGTAGAAGCACGTTGCGATTTCGTTTTGTAGACGTTTCTTCTGTACTTTTGTCTGTTTCTCACGAGTGAACTGTTAGGCCTAATATACTCATGATAGTTCTTGTTTGGCGTAATTCTCGACATAATTCCACTATTATATGATTGTAGATATTTCAAATCCTTTTGTAGGTTACTTATATCGCCACATAGGATGTTAACAATTTTTTCTTTTCTAACTATTTTACAAAGTATTTTGTCTTTATTTTGCGAGCTGATCACTGTCACTTACATTTACACATAGATTCACTCGTATTTTTCTTTTGCTTGTTTTTATTAAAATATGACACCACATGCACATATTATCATACACTGCATTATATTTCTCGCAGAAAGAACACTTACATTTATGTTTTGCCATTATAGGTGGAGCTTACGAATTGCACATCTTCCATGACCACCATCTTGCACTCTCTGCTTGCTCTTCTCATCGACTACCGTGGGCTACGTGCGAAACTCTCCCGCATCACAGTCAACCGTTTCTTCACTCACTGCAGGCTCGCCCATTGATTTCCCCATGCGGAGGCATCACAAAGCTTTAAACAGCGCATACCATCGCCGAATGGAGTTGGCAACTGGTGGGTCTTTGTTGAATTTTGTTCTGAAGCATCGTTGCACTGTTACATCTGAGAACCTAAAAATAAAATAAACCAGTTAGTAATAGAATCTAAATGAATTTGAATGCGAAAAGCAACTTGACATATTATGTTTCACTGAACACTAACTCACTAAAGGAACTCACATGTTGTGCTTTGACAGATTCAGTTTAACATCTCATAATTGTAAATAAACTATGGAGAAAAATGGAGTAGTGATTTACACTAGAAATAATGTAGTATTTAAACATTTAGATTTAAGTAATTTTTGTTTAAGTAACAATTTTGGTGTGTGGCATAGATCTGACATCAAATACTACACCAGCTGCCATTTCAATTTACTGGGCACCTTTTAGAAATCTGGGAATCTTTCTCAAACTGAGTGAAGTAGTCTTATCAAATTTGTACAAAAAATCACATTTCTACGTGACTTTAATATACATTTCTTGGTTGAAAGAAGTAACAGAGTAGAACTGGAGCAACTGGTGAGCTCTTACAGTTTAGTGCAAGTAGTAGATTTTCTCACTAGGGTAACTGACCGTTCTAGTACTTTACTTGAAAATGTTGCTCTTGATAACTCTAAGCACAGCAGCTTGACAGTCAATTAAATCTTAAATGAGCTGTCAGACCATGGAAAATACTGACATTAATAAATAAAGAAACAATGGAGACATACAGACAGAAACTACAGCTAACTGCAAGGTCTGACGTATATAATGCAGCAGATGTTAAGTTAGAAGATTTAATGGATTTGTTAATGAAGCTACGAGTCTTTTTGAGGAAGTGTTTCCAAATAAAAGAAATAGGGAAAACCAATGTAACACTACATTTAAGGTATGAATTACTCAGGGCACAAATACCTCATGTAAAACTAAAAGGCAATTTTACCCATCAGCTAGAATGTCTAACAATCATGAAATGATGAGGCAACTCTAAGGTATTAATGAAGGTGATATGAAAGTCCAAAAGTACATACCTAAAAGAGGAAATTGATAAACATAATAACAGAATGAAGAGCACATAGAAATGTGTGAAAAATGAAATGAGGACTACTTCAGCTTCCAAAGAAATGATTAGTTTAAGAAATGCATGCAACGAAGTGGATGATCATGAAATGGTGGCTAATATTTTCAGCCGGCCGGTGTGGCCAAGCGGTTAAAGGCGCTTCAGTCTGGAACAGCGCGACCGCTATGGTCGCAGGTTCGAATCCTGCCTTGGGCATGGCTGTGTGTGATGTCCTTAGGTTAGTTAGGTTTAAGTAGTTCTAAGTTCTAGGGGACTGATGACCTTAGATGTTAAGTCCCATAGTGCTCAGAGCCATTTGAACCATTTTTTAATATTTTCAACAATCATTTCTCAAGTGCTACAAATCTAGCAGGGTGCTTGGGCTCTGTAAATAACGCTACACAATTCTCACAAAAAAAACTCTAAGTAACATATGAGACGCATGTACAGAAAACGACAGCGAAGGAAATAGAAAAAAAATAATTCTGTCTTTAAAAAGTAAAAATTATGCTGGAATTTATTACATTTCCAATAAATTATTCAAAGTGATGTTTAAAGCTTTCCCGCCGTACTGATTGTTCCATAAAAACACGAGAGAACTGCCGGATATCAGTAACGTCCTGCCACGATATTTCGGCACAGAGTCTTCTGGCCATCTTCAGGTGACTGCCACGGTAGTAGTACTGGCGAGTACGCTTTTTTTTCCTTTATTGTTATTTTTAAACCTGTTTACAGGCAGGCCAGCAGCAGCATACTACGCCGCTCTTTGGCCGCAGAGAAACACAAAGCATACAAATTAAAACAATTAGAGAGAAAAAAATACGGTGGACATAGAAACGGAGACAAACACTTTTTAAAATACAGGGAGCCGTTCACGGGCATAGAGTCCAAGATAAAATTTGTTCAGACACGTGGACACATACATAAACGAAAATTGTCACATGTGAACGTAGGTGCACAAAACGAATAGCACTGAACCACTTAAGCACAAAACGACGGCACACACAGAAACACGAGGCATTGATCTCCGGCGCGCGAATGTTCACTAACCGTGTACGAGTCCGGGGACCTACCAAGAGAGGAGGAGGGGGAGGTGGGAGAGGGAAAGGGGAGAGCAGATGCCATGAGCAGGGGAGAGAGGGGGAAGGGAGGAAGGGTTAGGGGAAGCCCGGGGGAAGAGGTGAGGAGGAAGGGGACAGGGGAAAAGGAAAGAGAAGGGAGGGAGGGTGCCTAAAGGAAAGGACACAGGAAGTGGGAGGGGATGATCAAAGTTGATAGGAGGGGTAGATGGATGGTAGGAGGAAGCCACCTTGGGAGAGGGTAAGGAGGGTGGAGAGATGGAGACCGGGTGGGACGTGGGAATACAGGCGCAGCAGCGGGTGGGGTGGGAGAGGATGGGTGAGATAAGCGGGTGAAGAGGATCGAGTTTGCGGGAGGTGTACAGGATCCGTATCCTTTCAAGGAAAAGGAGGAGGTGGGGGAACGGAATGAGATCGTACAGGATCCGTGTGGGGAAGGGGAGACAGATGCGATAGGTGAGGCGGAGAGCATGGCATTCAAGGATTTGAAGGGATTTATAAAAGGTAGGGGGATCGGAGATCCAGGCCGGATGGGCGTAACAAAGGATAGGGCGGATGAGGGATTTATAGGTGTGGAGGATGGTGGAGGGGTCCAGACCCCACGTACGGCCGGAAAGGAGCTTGAGGAGACGGAGTCGGGAGCGTGCCTTGGCTTGGACTGTCCGGAGATGGGGAGTCCAGGAGAGGCGACGGTCGAGGGTGACGCCAAGGTACTTAAGGGTGGGAGTGAGGGTGATAGGACGGCCATGGTGAGATAGAAAGGAGGCGGAAGAAAGGGGTGGTTTTGCCTACAATGATCGCCTGGGTTTTGGAGGGATTGACCTTGAGCAACCACTGGTTGCACCAAGCGGTGAACCGGTCAAGATGGGATTGGAGAAGGTGTTGGGAGCGCTGCAGGGTGGGGGCAAGGGCAAGGAAGGCAGTGTCATCGGCAAACTGGAGAAGGTGGATGGGGGCTGACGGCAGCGGCATGTCCGCCGTATACAAAAGGTACAGAAGGGGGGAGAGGACGGAGCCTTGGGGCACACCGGCGGAGGGGAAAAAGGTGTAGGAATCTGTGTTATGGATGGTGACATAGGAAGGACGGTGGGAGAGAAAGGAGCCGATCAGACGGACGTAGTTAATGGGAAGGGCGAAGGTTTGGAGCTTGAAGAGGAGACTGGAATGCCATACGCGGTCATAAGCACGTTCGAGGTCCAGGGAGAGGAAGATTGCGGAGTGACGGGAATTAAGCTGTTCGGAAAGGAGATGGGTGAGGTGAAGGAGAAGGTCGTCGGAAGAAAAGGACGGCCAAAAGCCACACTGGGTAACGGGAAGGAGGCGGTGCTGGCGGAGATGCTGGTGGATGCGTCGGGTGAGGATAGATTCCAGGACCTTGCTGAAGACGGAGGTAAGGCTGATGGGACGGTAGGAGGAGACGGCGGACGGCGGTTTACCAGGTTTAAGGAACATCAGGATATGGTAGGTTTTCCACAGGTTGGGGTAGTAACCGGTGGACGGGACTACATTGTAGAGCCTGGCCAGGGTGGAGAGGAAAGAGACAGGAGCTTCACGAAGGTGACACGATCGTGACCAGGAGCAGTGTTGCGTTTTGTGCGGAGTGTAGCAATGAGATCCTGTGTAGTGACAGGGGCATTGAGTTCTGTGTGTGCAATGTTGTCCAAGTACTGGAAACCAGGTGCGAGGGGTGGGACAGAGGTGTCAGTTTGATCGCGGACATCAGGGAAGAGGGAGTAATCGAACTGGGGATCATCGGTGATGGAAAACACAATGGATAGGTAGGAAGCAAAGTGATTGGCCTTACTAAGGGTGTCAGGGAAGGGGTGATCATCATGGAGAAGAGGATAGTAGGGGGAGGGTTTAGTTCCGGTAAGGCGACGGATGGCTGACCAGAACTTGGACGAGTTTATAGGTAGGGTAGCATTTAAACGGGTGCATGTCTGTCGCCAGTCCTGCCGTTTCTTACCCGCGAGCAAATTACGAATGTGTCGCTGTAGTTGCCAGTGGCGTCGTAGTGTGTCCGGGTCACGCGTGTGGAGAAAGGCACAGTAGAGACGACAGGAATTCACGGAGGAGGAGGACGGCCTGTGGTGGTAGGGTAGGACGGTGGGGGTGGATGGCGACAGTAGGGACGTGGGCCTCGACAGCCTCAGACAAGGTCTGCTGGAGAAAGGAGGTGGCATGGGTTACATCGTCAGGGTGGTGGTAGGTGAAGGGGTGGCTATCGACCTGGGTGGAGAGGGTATCCCGGTAGGCATTCCAGTTGGCACGGGAATAGTTATGGACGTACTTTGGGGGAGGGTCAGTACGAGGGTCAGGGCGGGGGCGACGACCGTCTGAAACGGTGAGGAGGACAGGGAGATGGTCGCTACCAATAGGCTCCAGGACATCCACCGTTATGCGGCCAAGGAGGTTAGGGGAGGAAAGGATAACATCGGGAGTGGAGTTGGATTCGGAACGGGTGTGCTGGGGGATGGGGATGAGGTCGCCTTGAAGGGAGGAGAGGAACCGATGCCACCGCCGTAACTGGGCGGCGGAACAACTATGCATGTTGAGGTCGGCGGCGATCACGTAGGAGGAGAAGGTACGGTCAATGTGGGAGAGGAAGTCGAAGGGAATAGGGGCATTAGGGCGGACATAGACGGTGGCGCAGGTGATGGTAAGGCTGGGGAAGAAGAGACTAAGGATCAGATGCTCGGTGGGGTCGGGAAGGAGAGGTTGGAGCCGAACGGGGATCTGGCGGTGGTGACCAATGGCAACTCCACCACGCGCAATCGGGAGGGGATTATCGGAGTGGTGAAGGAGGTAGGGCGAAGTGTGGATGGTGTGGTGGGGTTGGAGGAAGGTTTCATTGAGGAGGAAGGCATCCACATGGTGGGTGGCAAGGGTGTGCAGGAAGAGGTTTTTGTTGGCGGGAAGGGAGCGGATGTTGTTGGAAAGGATACGGTGCTGTCGCGCCATGACAGGGATTTAGACGAGGGTGTCAAGACGGGAGAAGGTGAAATGGGCATGGTTGTTGGAGTAGGTGGCGTACATTTTTAAGTGGAAAACGGAACAGGTGGCGAGGGATATCTGTTGGAGGGTGTGGGGGCGCTGAAAAGGATGAACATTCTGAAGGACGATGGTGAGGAACCTGATGATGTCCTCAGCAGTAGGGGGTGGGCGAAGGGAATTGCCGGGAGGGATGGGGGCGTCCAGAGGGCGGACAGGAACGGTGAGTTCAGGAGTGGTAGGAGGGGGTCGGGCCTTACATTTCTGGGAGTAAGTAGGATGAGGGAGGTTACAGGTATTACAGGAGGAGGGGGGGGGGGACTGGAGATTGGGGCACTGCCGTAAGAAGCGGGCTTGTCTACAGTGCGGGCAGGTGGGGGCCTCGCAGCACTCAGATGTCGTGTGTGCATTATACCGCAAGCACCTCTGGCAGCGGAGGGATTGAGGAGGGGAACGGGAAGGGTCAACTTGGTAACGTTGGTAAAAAAGAGGGGCACCCTCCTTCAGGAGACGGTATGCGAGTACGCGCTGAGCTCCGCTATTTAAAGCCGTGCTGAGGTGACATTACGCATGCGCTGCTCAGCTGGCCCATTCATAACGTCTCCGTGCGCTGCGCCTCGCGCCCTTCACTGCAAGAGCCTGGCGTATCAGTATCAGGGCGATTTTCATCTTTATGCAGATAACTACGTCGACTACGAAGTTTCTCTATAACAGGATTCCAAGCAGAGTTCAGCTGATAACCGTTATCTCGATTGATGAGAGTCTCGTTGTCAGAATATCTTATTTCCACAGATTCATTGATAATCGAGCTCCAAAAATTTGATATATGGGCCAAAATTTTTGTGTCGTTGTAATTTATGGAATGGTCTGTGGAAATACAATGTTCGGCGATTGCGGACTTGGTGGGTTGGAGAAGGCGAGTATGCCGTTGGTGTTCCACAATGCGTTCCTGCACAGTTCGTGTTGTTTGCCCTATATTTGAATGCGGCAGTTCTCCCGTGGTTTTATGGAACAAATTATCGAAATATTGCTGTAGAGAAATGAGTTAAGTCCTCTGCCATATTTTTAATTTGTCACTTGAGGTGGGAGTAGTCAGAGACAGATTAAAATATGGACTTACATGGCAATTTGTAAAAAGGGAGGAAAGACAGGTGCTACAAACTACTGACCAATTTAATTACCCTCAGTTTTTTTCTAAGGTATTGGTAAGACTGATGCACAGCAAAATAGCTAAGCATCTTAGTAAATACAACATTCCCAACCGTAGGTCTTTTGGTTTTCAGAAAGTGGTATGAACAGAAGATGCAATACGTGCTTTTGTTGACAGTGTGTTGGAATCCATCAATAAAAATATGATGACAGGCGTAATATTTTGTGACAGTTCGAAAGCTTTTGGAAGTGTTAGTCGCTATACTCTCCTTCTTCTGAATAAAGTGAAACCCTAGGAATGAGTGAAATAAAAGGAAAGAGGCTTGAATCATGGAAGGAATACATAGTGGCCATGTATGTTCAGAGTGGGGTTCCATTGCCATTAGAGGCCTCTAGACTCAGTATTAGGCGTTCTCTAATATTTACAATGATTTGCCACTATGCACAGGATATGGAAAGGTCGCCATGTTTGCTGGTTGCATCACTGTATTAGTTAAAAATCCTTCAGGAAATTTGTTAAATATGGTAATAACTAAGGCATTTGCAGATCTCGTAAACAGGTTTGAAATTAATGATCTTTCAGTCAATCTAAAAAAGACAAATTATGTTCATTTCTCTTCTAATAATTATATTGCAGACGAAATAAATTTAAAAATGAGTGAGCATGGTATCTTAAAAGATGAGTCCTGCGGATTTTCGGGTCTACATATAGACAGCAAACCGAAGTGACAGTGCTATATTCAAGACCTGTACAAAAAACTAAGTACAGCAAGTTCTGGCAGCAGGGAGATGAGCACAATAAACACAGCATAGTTTGGCTGTTTTCATACACTAATGGGCTATGGTATAATGTTCTGGGGAAATCGACCATTAGCAAAAAAGTGTTGGACGTGCAGAAGCAAGCTGTAAGAGTTACGTGTGGAGTCAATACTAGACACTCATGCTGAAATCAGTTTAGAAATATTCAAATCTATACAACAGCTGCACATTATACACTGCAGCGTGAAAGAAAGTGGCATAGGCATGCGTATTCAAATACAGAGATGTGTAAACAGGCAGAATACGGCGTTGCGGTCGGCAACGCCTATATAAGACAACAAATGTATGGTGCAGTTGTGGATCGGTTACTACTGCTACAATGGCAGGTTCTCAAGATTTAAGTGAGTTTGAACGTGCTGTTATAGTAGACGCACAATCGATGGGACACAGCATCTCCGAGGTAGTGATGAAGTGGGGATTTTACGGTACGACCATTTCACGAGTGTACCGTGAATATCAGGAATCCGATAAAACATGAAATCTCCGACATCGCTGCGGCCGGAAAAAGATCCTGCAAGAACGGGACGAATGACGACTGAAGAGAATTATTCAACGTGACAGAAGTGCAACCCTTCCGCAAATTGCTGCAGATTTCAATGCTGAGTCATCAACATGTGTCATTGTGCGAATCATTGAACGAAACATCACCGATAAGAGATTTCGGAGCCGAAGGCCCAATCGTGTACCTTTGATGACTGCATGACACAAAGCTTTATGCTTCACTGGTCTCGTCAACACCGACTTTGGAATATTGATGACTGTAAACATGTTGTCTGATGACAGAAGCCTCTTTTCAAATTGTATCGAGCGAATGGACGTGTACGGGTATATAGATAACCTCATGAATCCATGGACCTTGCACATCAGCAGGCGACAGTTCAAGCTGGTGGAGGCTCTCTAATGGTGTGGGGCGTATGCAGTTAGAGTGATATGTGACCCATGATACTTCTAGATATGACTCTGACAGGTGACACGTGTGTAAACATCCTGTCTGATATCTGGACACCATTCATGTTCTTTGTGCATCCATTCCGACGGACTTGGGCAATTCCAGCAGGACAATGCAACACTCAACATGTCCAGAATTACTATAGAGTGGCTACAGGAACACTTTTCTGAGTTTAAACACTTCCGCTAGCCACCAAACTCCCCAGACATGAACATTATTGAGCGTATCTGGGGTGCTGTCACAACGTCCTGTTCAGAGGAGATCTCTTCCCCCTCATACACTTGCGGATTTATCGACAGCCAGTACTACTTCAGGCATTAGTCGAGTCCATGCCACGTTGCGTTGTGCACTCGTGCATGCTCGTGGGGACCCTACACAATATTAAGCAAATGTACCAGTTGCTTTGGCTCTTAGGTGTATTTTTTCTCGATGTGTAACTTACTCAGAACCAGTTGTTCTTACCACAATTGTAATACCCAGAGCAATCTTGATATCTACTATGATCTAAAAATAAGATCATGTTGCAGAAGGGGGACTGTACAATGGCACAAAGATTTTCAATGTTCTCCCAGCACAAATTAAAGAGCCCTGGTTTAAAGAGAAAATGAGGCAGTTACTTTTATATGGATGTTATTATAGCATATATGAATTTCTAAGTCACAATGCACAATATCATTCCTAGTCTATGTGAAGCATATCTTAAATTAAATTTATGTGTATCTATACACCCTTAGTGAAGATGATGTGTGTGGATAGGGACTGCAACTGCTGTGTTCGGATGCAGGCTGAGTTGGCATCCCTTCTCTCCCAGCTTCAGGCAGTGTTGGCTTCGGTCACACAGCTTGAGGCTGTTGCCAATGGGCATCACTGTGGGGGTCTGGATGGGGGTTTGTCAGGGACGGCCAGCTCATCCCACGCATCCCCCGATCGGACTACGACTGTGGTTGCCCGGGATACTGCCCGCATTGAGGCTGATCCCTCACCTGTGGTAGAGTGAGAGGTCGTCTCAAGGTGTGGCACGGGGGCGAAAGACATTCTGGAGGGCTGAATGGAAGGCCTCTCCAGTTTGTGTGACGAACCGGTTTCAGGTTCTGTCTCAGGCTGATACTGATCTTCGGCCTGACATGGCTGCTTGTCCTGTTCCAGAGGTTGCCCCTCAGTCTGCAAGATCCGGGTGGTCGCAGAGGTGGGCTTACTGGTAGTTGGGAGCTCCAACGTCAGGCGCGTAATGGGGCCCCTTAGGGATATGGCAGCAACGGAGGGGAAGAAAACCAATGTGCACCCCGTGTGCATACCGGGGGGAGTCATTCCAGATGTGGAAAGGGTCCTTCCGGATGCCATGAAGGGTACAGGGTGCACCCATCTGCAGGTGGTCGCTCATGTCAGCACCAATGATGTGTATCGCTATGGATCGGAGGAAATCCTCTCTGGCTTCTGGCGGCTATCTGATTTGGTGAAGACTGCCAGTCTCGCTAGCGGGATGAAAGCAGAGCTCACCATCTGCAAGATCGTCGACAGGACTGACTGGGGACCTTTGGTACAGAGCCGAGTGGAGGGTCTGAATCAGAGGCTGAGACGGTTCTGCGACCGTGTGGGCTGCAGATTCCTCGACTTGCGCCATAGGGTGGTGGGGTTTCGGGTTCCGCTGGATAGGTCAGGAGTCCACTACACGCAACAAGCGGCTACACGGGTAGCAGGGGTTGTGTGGCGTGGGCTGCGCGGTTTTTTAGGTTAGATGGCCTTGGGCAAGTACAGAAAGGGCAACAGCCTCAACGGGGCTAAGTCAGGACATACGGGGACCAAGAAGCAATCGGTATTGTAATTGTCAACTGTCGAAGCTGCATTGGTAAAGTACCGGAACTTCAAGCGCTGATAGAAAGCACCGAAGCTGAAATCGTTATAGGTACAGAAAGCTGGCTGAAGCCAGAGATAAATTCTGCCGAAATTTTTACAAAGGTACAGATGGTGTCTAGAAAGGATAGATTGCATGCAACCGGTGGTGGCGTGTTTGTCGCTGTTAGTAGTAGTTTATCCTGTAGTGAAGTAGAAGTGGATAGTTCCTGTGAATTATTATGGGTGGAGGTTACACTCAACAACCGAGCTAGGTTAATAATTGGCTCCTTTTACCGACCTCCCGACTCAGCAGCATTAGTGGCAGAACAACTGAGAGAAAATTTGGAATACATTTCACATAAATATTCTCAGCATGTTATAGTCTTCGGTGGAGATTTCAATTTACCAGATATAGACTGGGACACTCAGATGCTTAGGACGGGTGGCAGGGACAGAGCATCGAGTGACATTATACTGAGTGCACTATCCGAAAATTATCTCGAGCAATTAAACAGAGAGCCGGCCGAAGTGGCCGTGCGGCTAAAGGTGCTGCAGTCCGGAACCGCGCGACTGCTACGGTCGCAGGTTCGAATCCTGCCTCGGGCATGGATGTTTGTGATGTCCTTAGGTTAGTTACGTTTAACTAGTTCTAAGTTCTAGGGGACTAATGACCTCAGCAGTTGAGTCCCATAGTGCTCAGTGCCATTTGAACCATTTTTTGAATTAAACAGAGAACCGACTCGTGGAGATAACATCTTGGACCTACTGATAACAAACAGACCCGACTCTATAAGTGCAGAACATGGAATCAGTGATCATAAGGCCGTTGCAGCATCCCTTAATATGGAAGTTAATAGGAATATAAAAAAAGGGAGGAGGGTTTATCTGTTTAGCAAGAGTAATAGAAGCCAGATTTCAGACTACCTAACAGATCAAAACGAAAATTTCTGTTCCGACACTGACAATGTTGAGTATTTATGGAAAAAGTTCAAGGCAATCGTAAAATGCGTTTTAGACAGGTACGTGCCGAGTAAAACTGTGAGGGACAGGGAAAAACCCACCGTGGTACTACATTACAGTTAGGAAACTACTGCGAAAGCAAAGAGAGCTTCACTCCAAGTTTAAACGCAGCCAAAACCTCTCAGACAAACAGAAGCTAAACGATGTCAAAGTTAGCGTAAGGAGGGCTATGCGTGAAGCGTTCAGTGAATTCGAAAGTAAAATTCTATGTACCAACTTGACAGAAAATCCTAGGAAGTTCTGGTCTTACGTTAAATCAGTAAGTGGCTCGAAACAGCATATCCAGACACTCCGGGATGATGATGGCATTGAAACAGAGGATGACACGCGTAAAGCTGAAATACTAAACACCTTTCTCCAAAGCTGTTTCACGGAGGAACACCGCTCTGCAGCTCCTTCTCTAAATCCTCGCACAAACGAAAAAATGGCTGACATCGAAATAGGTGTCCAAGGAATAGAAAATCAACTGGAATCACTCAACAGAGGAAAGTCCACTGGACCTGACGGGATACCAACTCGATTCTACACAGAGTACGCGAAAGAACATGCCCCCCTTCTAACAGCCGTGTTTCGCAAATCTCTAGAGGAACGGAAGGTTCCAAATGAGTGGAAAAGAGCACAGGTAGTCCCAGTCTTCAAGAAGGGTCGTCGAGCAGATGCGCAAAAGTATAGACCTATATCTCTGACGTCGATCTGTTGTAGAATTTTAGAACATGTTTTTTGCTCGAGTATCATGTCGTTTTTGGAAACCCAGAATCTACTATGTAGGAATCAACATGGATTCTGGAAACAGCGATCGTGTGAGACCCAACTCGCTTTATTTGTTCATAAGACCCAGAAAATATTAGATACAGTCTCCCAGGTAGATGCTATTTTTCTTGACTTCCGGAAGGCGTTCGATGCAGTTCCGCACTGTCGCCTGATAAACAAAGTAAGAGCCTATGGAATATCAGACCAGCTGTGTGACTGGATTGAAGAGTTTTTAGCAAACAAAACACAGCATGTTGTTATCAATGGAGAGACGTCTACAGGCGTTAAAGTAACCTCTGGCGTGCCACAGGAGAGTGTTATAGGACCATTGCTTTTCAAATGGTTCAAATGGCTCTGAGCACTATGGGACTCAACTGCTGAGGTCATAAGTCCCCTAGAACTTAGAACTACTTAAACCTAACTAACCTAAGGACAACACACACATCCATGCCCGAGGCAGGATTCGAACCTGCGACCGTAGCGGTCGCGCGGTTCCAGACTGTAGCGCCAGAACCGCTCGGCCACCAGCGGCCGGCATTGCTTTTCACAATATATATAAATGACCTAGTAGATAGTGTTGGAAGTTCCATGCGGCTTTTCGCGGATGATGCTGTAGTATACAGAGAAGTTGCAGCATTAGAAAATTGTAGCGAAATGCAGGAAGATCTGCAGCGGATAGGCACTTGGTGCAGGGAGTGGCAACTGACCCTTAACATAGACAAATGTAATGTATTGTGAATACATAGAAAGAAGGATCCTTTATTGTATGATTATATGATAGCGGAACGAACACTGGTAGCAGTTACTTCTGTAAAATATCTGGGAGTATGCGTGCGGAACGATTTGAAGTGGAATGATCATATAAAATTAATTGTTGGTAAGGCGGGTACCAGGTTGAGATTCATTGGGAGAGCCCTTAGAAAATGTAGTCCATCAACAAAGGAGGTGGCTTAAAAACAGTCGTTCGACCTATACTTGAGTATTGCTCTTCAGTGTGGGATCCGTACCAGATCGGGTTGACGGAGGAGATAGAGAAGATCCAAAGAAGAGCGGCGCGTTTCGTCACAGGGTTATTTGGTAACCGTGATAGCGTTTCGGAGATGTTTAGCAAACTCAAGTGGCAGACTCTGCAAGAGAGGCACTCTGCATCGCGGTGTAGCTTGCTCGCCAGGTTTCGAGAGGATGCGTTTCTGGAAGAGGTATCGAATATATTGCTTCCCCCTACTTATACCTCCCGAGGAGATCTCGAATGTAAAATTAGAGAGATTAGAGCGCGCACGGAGGCTTTCAGACAGTCGCTCTTCCCGCGAACCATACGCGACTGGAACAGGAAAGGGAGGTAATGACAGTGGCACATAAAGTGCCCTCCGCCACACACCGTTGGGTGGCTTGCGGAGTATAAATGTAGATGTAGATGAAGAATGTATGGTAGCTCTTATGTTAAACTACTCATAAGTTTCTGTTACTTATTCATATTTTTCATATCATGAATTCAGTGTAAGTATTTACTAAACAATAATTTGTAAAACTTGATGTCTTCTGTCATCCTGCGAACTGTTCATATATGGAACTCGAAATAAATAAATAACAGCAGAGTGATGTGAATGCATTTCAAGCACAACATATGCTTCATCAGTATCTGCCGCCATCTTGGCTAACTGCTCATTGCTGCACTCTCATGGAAGAAATCTGAACTGCGGCTGCAAAATTACAAAACTTTCTGGGTTTTTCTATATGAGTATTGAGTTCTGTGACAATAAGTCAATTAATGTAGCTACAGCGAATTTATCAAATCCCTTCAGTGATTCATAACAACCTTACCGAAGAAGGTGATAAGGAGAAAAATCTTTAATCCACATTTTAAAACACTTCTACTATCTGCCAGAAGTTTTATTTCCGTAGGGAGCTTGTCAAAGAGTTTTGTAGTTGAATATTCCAAGCAGCTTAAAAAATACCTATAAGAGTATGTTTGTGAACTCCATACATATTTCTATATACTTTCTCTTGTTCAATAAATTCTTTTTGCCTAAGTGAGGAGTTACCCCACAATATTGTCCCATAAGAATCAGTGAATGAAAATATGCTAACTTGCTAACTTCGATATCCCAAAAGATGGCAATTATTTTTATATCAGAACTATCCGAATCCAGACGTTTTAAAACAATGATTCTCAAAATTTTTGCTCAAGTGCTAGTACTGACATTGTGCGGAGTTACCTAGAGACACACATGTACTGACCTTATTGGTAATTGAGACATCAGACCTAGAGATCTATCGATGCCGGCATGGTAGCTGACGATCTTCAGTCAGAGGGCTGGCTGCTCTTTGTAATAAAAAAATTTAGTGAAGCGTTCAACAATAAACGCGAAGGGGTGTCATGTCACGGCCACCCAGACAAAAAAAAAGTATATGGACGAACTAAAAAAGTGCAGTAAAGGCACGTACCTGGAATTCGAGTTGTCGTCAGATCGAATATGAGTCAGGCCACTGATTTGTCAGTCTTCATTTTAACCCAGTCTTCACATCTCAACGAGGTGAGGGGTCGCCAGAAACAACACGGTGTTTGGATACCACGTTAAAATATGGGTTCCATTTCCCCAGTTGCATAACTGGGTAGGTTGTAAAGATCAGAATCGGAGCAATTACGAGTGTAACGTTCGGGTTGCATACTTCCAAATCAAGACGTCACTGTTGCATCAGTGCTAACGGATTTCCTTCATTCCCGCTGTAGTTCCGCGAGTATGAGGAGTCTGAGAACGATAGGGCTGCTGTCGTCTTATACTTGACGATTCGTTCTGTTACTGAAGCACTCAGGACAGTAAGGCTAGTAGTGAAATACTGCTAGTACAGAAGATGGGTACACAATTCGCTGCTGAAAAGTAACACTGACAAGGTGACATAACCAACTGTCGCGACCAGATGGCCTTTAACAAAGCTGTGCCTTGTGAGACTATTGAGGTGTAAGATAGTTTACATATTTTTATTAGTTGTCTGACTCAGATGCACTTGTGGAAAGTACATTAAGTTTTGCTACTACTCTGAGTTCCACACTCATGTTTACAATGTCAAGTGCTATACTCCACTTTACCCGTCCTTTCGTTTCCCTCCTGGAATAATAAAACGAATGAATATATGTGTGTGTATGTTGTGTGTGTGTCTGTGTGTGAGTGTGCAGTTATGAATCCTAAGCGCATAACTCTGGGAGTGGAGTAGCTGCTATAGCGTCAGTATGACCAACTTTAGTGGATGCTTGGTGGGTAGCAAAGAGGTTTCTGTCTGCCTTGGCCGAACCTTTTATGTACGTTGGCACAATACAATAGGCATACTCTCTGTCCACTTTCGTTAAGGAAACTCTTCGCTGTCCGCTAGGAGCTTGGTTAGATCAGCTCCTCATAAGAGCTTCTCCTCAATAGTTAAGTTAGTGTTTGAATTTGTGCAGTCTAACGCTTTTCTCCTGTAGTATGATAGTACATTAATTTGTGCGACGAATTTTATTTTAATATCGTGAGTGTTGACTACTTTGAAATTTAGGTGATTTCGTAGGCTATTTTTTGATTCAACCAGTTGCTCAAACACGTGAAAGTGTGTCGAAATAGGCAGCTATTCAGTTCAATGAGCTTCTCATTTTTTAAACAATGAGTGCATGTGCATACTGTGAATTTGCCACTGATTTTTCAAACCATTTCATTCTATAGCTGCCATTGGTTGGTACTTGCCTTTTTTTCGTAACCGCCACGCGTTAGTTTTCATGTCTAACGGCCTTCATCTCGTACATCTTGTTATCTTTGTGGCAAATTCAGTACAATTCCAGTCTGTTTATCCGGAAATTCCTATTTGTGTGGTACCTATCCTTGTTCATAACCATCCCGTGATCGTGTTCGGGTTTAAGAGATATTTTGTGCTACAGCTTCCGTAATATTACGCTTATACAGTGTATTTAAATTAAATGTGTTCTGTAATACATGTTTTGTTCTTTATGCGTGTATTTCAACGGCAATTTTATGTCTTCATTCCACATGTTTAAATCGAGGGAGCAGTATCTCTTTGCGAGCCACATGTCGTTGTGGTGGAGGACATTCGTTATTTTCTTTTCTCCTGTGTATAAACCTCAGCAATTGCATGAGGATGTTGAATGTGTGTATGGTTAACCCATCCTTTTTTTATTCCCGTCCTATAAACCACGAATTTTGTAGCGGACTCGTTAGCAAGTTTTAAGATTCATCAAGGATGCAAATCAGACACCGGCAACCGTCATGTTTTATCATTTTTAGAAGCGTATTAATTAATATATCAAAGTCAATAAATGATCATTTCATCCATAACTGTATTTAAATCAAAAATGTTTATTTTACCCATAAGTGTAGTTAGGCTTTCGATAACTGAAATTCGTCACGCACCCCATCCACTTCTGATCCAAGTTGCATCCTACGGCATTTCCTTGCTCAATAATTGAATTCAGGCCATTGTTTCTCATGAATGATGAGTTATTTGAATTAGTCCAAGGCTAAACAGATTGGATTTTTCATTCTTAAATGCACTGCATCCAACTACTGAACCAGAGCCAAGACAACTCAGGCTGCAGCTGCAATCTTTAAGTGAGCAAATTTTCGAGAATTGCATGAGCTAGTGGTAAAAGCAGCAGTCACCCTGTTTCCCCATTCACAAGGGGCGTACAATAAGTAATGCAACATATTTTTTCCTGGAAGCATGTTGATTTTACTCAATATTACCAATACACCATATTATTCCCCACCCTTTTGGCTAAAAAATCCTATTTTTCATGATAAACTCCGGTCAGTTAGAAGGCCTCAACCTACCTTACTAGGACTGCCTGTATGCCTTCATGGTATCACTCCCTGGTAAACGCCAGAGCAAACTTCTTGCTGCTGTAATAACCTCTGCATCATACATGTACTGCTTCCTGCGGAATGTAGCCTTCATTGCGCCAAAGAGATGGAACTGATAGCTGTGAGATCCGGTCTGTATGGTGGATGAGGGAGAATAGTCCGATGAAGTCTCGTAAGCTCTTCTCAGATGCACAAAGTCGTTTTTTCTATTTACTGATGGTAGCACAATGTGATTCAGAGTTGATCGTTGCACCATGAGGGAGGAAATCGGACAAAATAACTCCTTTACAGTCCCAGACTTTACCGTCTGAACGTGCAGCTTTGAACTATTTCTTTGAAAGAGAGGTGGTGTGACGCCGCTCTATAGATTTCTGTTTTTTTCCGACTCGAAGTGACGAATCCATGTTTTATCGCCTATGACGATGTTCGACAAAAATTGTCATGATCAGCACTGTAACGTGCAAGCAATTTCTCACAGATGATCCTTCGTTGCTCTTTATGGTCTTCTGATACACCTTTGATTACCCCAACTGATGGACGATTGTGTCAGCACTACCAATAGAGACACCCATTTGAACAACGAGATGTTGATTGTGATCCATTGATCACCTCGAATGAGAACGTCGACACATTCCTACATTACAGGAGTCACAACTGCGTGAGGCCAGCTCGCATGCGGGAGATCAGATAAGTTTGCACTGTCTTGTTTCCGTGATGAAAGACATCTAAGCCACCGACTCACCGCGCTTTAATTCACTGTCAGATCTCTGTAGATATTCTGCAAGCGCCTATGAATAAACACGATACTCCAGTTTTCCGCCTAAAGAAATTCGAAGACAGCTCTCTGCTTGGAACGCATCTCCGTTACAGACGCCATTTTGAAGGCTACATATCGTGCCGCTATCCATCTCAACCTCATGAAACTATAGGGTTTGAGGCGAAAATATTACACAGTGTTCCACACCAAATTCTTCAGCCGAAATTGGACGAGGAAAAAATATACTGTATTACTTA
This sequence comes from Schistocerca serialis cubense, assembly GCF_023864345.2. NCBI lineage: Eukaryota > Metazoa > Arthropoda > Insecta > Orthoptera > Acrididae > Schistocerca > Schistocerca serialis. The sequence continues at coordinate 313,135,604 of NC_064640.1, forward strand.
TTCCATGCCCCTCATAATACTGCAGCCTTTTCCATCTAACACATCAACCGTTTAGATGGCGACCCTGACCCTGGATTACGCTCTTTCCAGGGAATCTTTTGAAAGGACTTAGGTTTTTGTAGGATGTTTAAATGCGTTAATTAATTAAGCTTTTCGCTTAGCACTTGTACTATTTCTGTGTTGTTTTAAGCAATAACCAACGAGGAAACGCTGTTGTTGTGGAGTCAGCGTTGTTTTTTTCGTTTTTAGTTTATATATCAGTCAATTTTTTGCGTTAATATAGGCTCCAGTAGTAACATCATCTGACTGTAACGGAATTTCATATATGTGTAGGTTCCTTAATGTTCATTGTCATTTGCGTGTGGAGAAAAATCGTATATGTGTTCTAGGTTTATTAAGTTCTGATGTAATATGTGCGTACATTTATGCAGTATTTGTGCTAGATGTATGTGAGGATCTTACTTTTTAGTTGCTTTAAGTAGTGTCCTTTCGGTAGAAAATTTGCATCCAGAATTATTACCTTATAGAAAAATCATGTGGTAAAAAATGGATGTGCATAGCCATTCCAAAGTCATTCTAGAAGGAATGAATCCCAGAATGATGTGACATCGGGGAAAGTTATGAACAGAGAACTGAAAATTTTGGAGACTGTAGGGAGCGTTGTTCCTGATTCTCAGACTGTTCGTGAACCAACTGAATTGTTCAGTGTACCGGATTTTAGTGGCTCTGCAGATTTCCTGCGTTTAGAACGTGATTTCCAGGCAGTGGTATCCTGAAAATATTGCTAAAGCATGGAACATGAAAGTTATCAGTTGCATATGTTATATGTGACATTGTTATACACTCCTGGAAATGGAAAAAAGAACACATTGACACCGGTGTGTCAGACCCACCATACTTGCTCCGGACACTGCGAGAGGGCTGTACAAGCAATGATCACACGCACGGCACAGCGGACACACCAGGAACCGCGGTGTTGGCCGTCGAATGGCGCTAGCTGCGCAGCATTTGTGCACCGCCGCCGTCAGTGTCAGCCAGTTTGCCGTGGCATACGGAGCTCCATCGCTGTCTTTAACACTGGTAGCATGCCGCGACAGCGTGGACGTGAACAGTATGTGCAGTTGACGGACTTTGAGCGAGGGCGTATAGTGGGCATGTGGGAGGCCGGGTGGACGTACCGCCGAATTGCTCAACACGTGGGGCGTGAGGTCTCCACAGTACATCGATGTTGTCGCCAGTGGTCGGCGGAAGGTGCACGTGCCCGTCGACCTGGGACCGGACCGCAGCGACGCACGGATGCACACCAAGACCGTAGGATCCTACGCAGTGCCGTAGGGGACCGCACCGCCGCTTCCCAGCAAATTAGGGACACTGTTGCTCCTGGGGTATCGGCTAGGACCATTCGCGACCGTCTCCATGAAGCTGGGCTACGGTCCCGCACACCGTTAGGCCGTCTTCCGCTCACGCCCCAACATCGTGCAGCCCGCCTCCAGTGGTGTCGCGACAGGCGTGAATGGAGGGACGAATGGAGACGTGTCGTCTTCAGCGATGAGAGTCGCTTCTGCCTTGGTGCCAATGATGGTCGTATGCGTGTTTGGCGCCGTGCAGGTGAGCGCCACAATCAGGACTGCATACGACCGAGGCACACAGGGCCAACACCCGGCATCATGGTGTGGGGAGCGATCTCCTACACTGGCCGTACACCACTGGTGATCGTCGAGGGGACACTGAATAGTGCACGGTACATCCAAACCGTCATCGAACCCATCGTTCTACCATTCCTAGACCGGCAAGGGAACTTGCTGTTCCAACAGGACAATGCACGTCCGCATGTATCCCGTGCCACCCAACGTGCTCTAGAAGGTGTAAGTCAACTACCCTGGCCAGCAAGATCTCCGGATCTGTCCCCCATTGAGCATGTTTGGGACTGTATGAAGCGTCGTCTCACGCGGTTTGCACGTCCAGCACGAACGCTGGTCCAACTGAGGTGCCAGGTGGAAATGGCATGGCAAGCCGTTCCACAGGACTACATCCAGCATCTCTACGATCGTCTCCATGGGAGAATAGCAGCCTGCATTGCTGCGAAAGGTGGATATACACTGTACTAGTGCCGACATTGTGCATGCTCTGTTGCCTGTGTCTATGTGCCTGTGGTTCTGTCAGTGTGATCATGTGATGTATCTGACCCCAGGAATGTGTCAATAAAGTTTCCCCTTCCTGGGACAATGAATTCACGGTGTTCTTATTTCAATTTCCAGGAGTGTATGTTATATGTGACATTGCTCACTCACCATAAATTTATCTGCAGAGGAATTCCGCTTTGCGTTTCTTCTTGTAGAACTCCACAGTAACATTGTAAAAAAATTATTTCGAGATTTCATCGGCACCAACAGATCATTTTCTATGGAAATGATGGAAAGAGTAGGCATATAACTCTGTCCTTGTGCATTACTGGTGAAAGTCTTTATTCTTTTCAGTGTGGAAAACGATCGTTCGACTGAGGAATATGTAACCGGTATAGTTAAAATCAGTTATAGTGTTATAGAGCTCTAGAAGTCCAGTTTAAAGCTCAATTTGATACAGGAAACTTTGTAGTTCCCCCGCAGACTTGGCCTCCAAATGTTGCCACGTAAAAATAGCTCTCACTTCGGACTTTAACCTAACAGAATCAAAAACTTCCCACATATTGTATTTAATTTTTCAAATGCCTCCTCGGGAAACAGATCTACAAAGCTTGAGAACCTCCTTGAGTCAAACATTACAATAACCTTTAAGTCAGGCAGCGAATGAAATCAGTCGATTAACCATATAATTATAACATCTAATACACTGAAGCGCCAAAGAAACTGACCGAGCGAGGTGGCGCAGTGGTTAGCACACTGGGCTCGCATTCGGGAGGACGACGGTTCAATCCCGTCTCCGGCCATCCTGATTTCCCTAAATCGTTTCAGGCAAATGCCGGGATGGTTCCTTTGAAAGGGCACGGCCGATTTCCTTCCCAATCCTTCCCTAACCCGAGCTTGCGCTCCGTCTCTAATGACCTCGTTGTCGACGGGACGCTAAACACTAACCACCACCACCAAAGAAACTGGCATAGGCATGTGTATTCAAATACAGAGATATGTAGACAAGCAGAATACGGCACTGCGGTCGGCAATGCCTATATAAGACAACAAGTGTGTGGCTCACTTGTTAGATCGGTTACTTCTGCTACAATGGCAGGTTATCAAGATTTAAATGAGTTTGAACGTGGTGTTGTAGTCAGCGCACGAGCGATGGGACATAGCATCTCCGAGATACCGATGAAGTGGGGATTTTCCCGTACTACCGTTTCACAAGTGTTCTGTGAATATCAGGAGTGCGCTAAACGTCAAATCTCCGACATCGCTGAGGCCAGAAAAAGATCATGCAAGAACAGAACCAACGAAGACTGAAGAGAATCGTACAGCATGGCAGAAGTGCAGCTCTTCCACAAATTGCTGCAGATTTCAATGCTGGGCCATCAACAAGTGTCAGCGGGCGAACCATTCAAAGAAACATCATCGATATGGGCTTTCGGAGCCGAAGGTCCACTCATGTAACCTTGATGACTGCATGGCACAAAGCTTTACACCTCGCCTGGGCCCGTCAGTGCCGATATTGGACTGTTGATGCCTGGAAACTTGTTGCCTGGTCAGACGAGACTCGTTTCAAATTGTATCGAGTGGACGGACGTGTACGGGTATGGAGACAAACTCATGAATCCATGAAACCTGCACATCAGCAGGGGACTGTTCAAGCTGTTGGAGGCTCTGTAATGGCGTGGGGCGTGTGCAGTTGCAGTCATATGGGACCCCTGATATGTCTAGATATGACTCTGACAGGTGACACGCACGTAAGCATCCTGTCTGATATCCTGCAACCATTCATGTCCTTTGCGCATTCCGACGGACTTAGGAAATTCCAGCAGGACAATGTGACACCCCACACGTCCAGAATTACTGCAGATTGGCTCCAGGAACACTCTTCTAAGTTTAAACACTTCCGCTGGCCACCAAACTCCCCAGACATGAAAATTATTGAGCATATCTGGGATACCTTGCAACGTCCTTTTCAGAAGAGATCTCTACCCGCTTGTACTCTCACGGGTTGATGGACAGCCAGGCAGGATTCATGGTGTCATTTTCTTCCAGCACTTAGTCGAGTCCTTGCCACGTCGTGTTGTGGCACTTCAATTCGGCGTGCTCACGAGGGTGCTACAGGATATTAGGCAGGTATACCAGTTTCTTTGGCTCTTGAGTGTATTTCAAGGTGCGTCCTCCTATAGCCATCCTTTACATATGTTTTTGTGCATTATTTCTTCCTTCTCTTCCTTGGAGTATCACATTCAGCCTTGCACCATATTTTCTCAAAGCCGTTAAGTGTCTTAGTGGACAGCTTTCCTTTCGAGTCTTCCAATTCTTTCGTGCATAACGTAATGTCTATGGATTCTGGATTCCACCATGTTCAATGTAACGTCCATAAGTGAAAATAGTTCTTCAACCAAATACAAAAGGAAGTTAAACTGAAAATCTTGTAACGTCATGAGAACTCCACATGCTTCATTAATAACAGTTGTGGCCCAAATTTGTGGATTTTCCAAAATGTACTTGTATAAATCTTCAGGTCCAACCCAATGATCTATCACAGTTTATACCAAGCTACTTGAATAACTCCACCGGGCTGGCGCAAGTTATGGAAATATCTTCCTCATTATTGTATCTAATAAGTTTGTTCTTTTCGAGAAATGGGCAAAAAAGTTACAAAACCATTAACGTTAGCAAAAAACACTCTACGTGCAGTCATACACGATATTGCCTGTGGTAAAACCCAATTCAACTTGTGCGTGTAACAGTGTACAAATATTGCATGTGGAATTACATCCCCAACTTTTCATTGCATACAGCCTGAATGTCCCGTCATGACGGCTGCCCCATCATACGTCTGTGCTACCAACTTATTGTTGCATTCAGATTCTTCAAGATGGTCTACTGTAAACTTAGCTATGGCCTATGCCTATCTATCATCGTTAATGTAACAACCATACAAACCTTTCATAGGTCTGATATATACAGTTCATAATTGTGGAATATTTGTGACATCTGATGTTTCATCTAGTGAAATAGCAACAAATGTCGCTTTCATCTGAGTTCAATTGATGAATCTCTACAGTCCGTACACAGTGCAGAAAATCACCCTATAGTGTATAATTTTATGGCGGCTTTATAGGAATAACACAATTTTGTTTGTGTATTGATTTACAGCATTGCAGCATTGATGCACGGTGTTATTTTGTTTGTTCTATGTGTGGATTTCTGTGTCTCTGTCGCGGTAATCTGATAAATGTCATATGTGAATGTGTGAAAGAAATTGTTGCAAGACAGAGATAGTGTCGAAATTACTCGGTCAAGAAGTGAGTAACATCTTCCTAGGAATGAGCATGGCAACCCATTCGAGAGCAAAAAGCTTAATAGTAGACACTCCCTGCCGCCGTTGGATAAGCAGCTGCCAGCAGAAAGTCGTATACTCATAGCTCACTTATTTGTTACATAGCTTAATTCTTAATTTCTTTGCGTGTTTTTGGTACTTGCATTGTTTAATTCATAAATTTCGGGGGTATTATAGTATTTGAGAGTTGTAGCATCGCGTTTTAGTACCTGAATAGTGTAAAATCGCGTAGTCTCCTTCCGCCGCCGAACAGTGTGTCAGCAGTGCGCAAGTAGCAGCATTACTGCATTTACTAGGCAATCTTGTATTTTAATAACCGTTTAAATTTTGTGTCGATTTGTTTGTGCTCTCTGCAGATTAGTTCAGACGTTCATTGCACAACAGTTTTTAGCATGGATAGGGACTGCAACTGCTGTGTTCGGATGCAGGCTGAGTTGGCATCCCTTCGCTCCCAGCTTCAGGCAGTGTTGGCTTCGGTCACACAGCTTGAGGCTGTTGCCAATGGGCATCACTGTGGGGGTCCGGATGGGGGTTTGTCGGGGACGGCCAGCTCGTCCCATGCATCCCCCGATTGGACTACGACTGTGGGTGCCCGGGATACTGCCCACATTGAGGCTGATCCCTCACCTGTGGTAGAGTGGGAGGTCGTCTCGAGGTGTGGCAGGGGGCGAAAGACATTCCGGAGGGCTGAACGAAAGGCCTCTCCAGTTTGTGTGACGAACCGGTTTCAGGCTCTGTCTCAGGCTGACACTGATCTTTGGCCGGACATGGCTGCTTGTCCTGTTCCAGAGGTTGCCCATCAATCTGCAAGATCCGGGCGGTCGCAGAGGGTGGGCTTACTGGTAGTTGGGAGTTCCAACGTCAGGCGCGTAATGGGGCCCCTTAGGGATATGGCAGCAAGAGAGGGGAAGAAAACCAATGTGCACTCCGTGTGCATACCTGGGGGAGTCATTCCAGATGTGGAAAGGGTCCTTCCGGATGCCATGAAGGGTACAGGGTGCACCCATCTGCAGGTGGTCGCTCATGTCGGCACCGATGATGTGTATCGCTGTGGATTGGAGGAAATCCTCTCTGGCTTCCGGCGGCTATCTGATTTGGTGAAGACTGCCAGTCTCGCTAGCGGGATGAAAGCAGAGCTCACCATCTGCGACGTGCCGAAATTTTTACAAAGGCACAGACGGTGTTTAGAAAAGATAGATTGCATGCAACCGGTGGTGGCGTGTTTGTCGCTGTTAGTAGTAGTTTCTCCTGTAGTGAAGTAGAAGTGGATAGTTCCTGAGAATTACACTCCTGGAAATTGAAATAAGAACACCGTGAATTCATTGTCCCAGGAAGGGGAAACTTTATTGACACATTCCTGGGGTCAGATACATCACATGATCACACTGACAGAACCACAGGCACATAGACACAGGCAACAGAGCATGCACAATGTCGGCACTAGTACAGTGTATATCCACCTTTCGCAGCAATGCAGGCTGCTATTCTCCCATGGAGACGATCGTAGAGATGCTGGATGTAGTCCTGTGGAACGGCTTGCCATGCCATTTCCACCTGGCACCTCAGTTGGACCAGCGTTCGTGCTGGACGTGCAAACCGCGTGAGACGACGCTTCATACAGTCCCAAACATGCTCAATGGGGGACAGATCCGGAGATCTTGCTGGCCAGGGTAGTTGACTTACACCTTCTAGAGCACGTTGGGTGGCACGGGATACATGCGGACGTGCATTGTCCTGTTGGAACAGCAAGTTCCCTTGCCGGTCTAGGAATGGTAGAACGATGGGTTCGATGACGGTTTGGATGTACCGTGCACTATTCAGTGTCCCCTCGACGATCACCAGTGGTGTACGGCCAGTGTAGGAGATCGCTCCCCACACCATGATGCCGGGTGTTGGCCCTGTGTGCCTCGGTCGTATGCAGTCCTGATTGTGGCGCTCACCTGCACGGCGCCAAACACGCATACGACCATCATTGGCACCAAGGCAGAAGCGACTCTCATCGCTGAAGACGACACGTCTCCATTCGTCCCTCCATTCACGCCTGTCGCGACACCACTGGAGGCGGGCTGCACGATGTTGGGGCGTGAGCGGAAGACGGCCTAACGGTGTGCGGGACCGTAGCCCAGCTTCATGGAGACGGTCGCGAATGGTCCTCGCCGATACCCCAGGAGCAACAGTGTCCCTAATTTGCTGGGAAGCGGCGGTGCGGTCCCCTACGGCACTGCGTAGGATCCTACGGTCTTGGTGTGCATCCGTGCGTCGCTGCGGTCCGGTCCCAGGTCGACGGGCACGTGCACCTTCCGCCGACCACTGGCGACAACATCGATGTACTGTGGAGACCTCACGCCCCACGTGTTGAGCAATTCGGCGGTACGTCCACCCGGCCTCCCACATGCCCACTATACGCCCTCGCTCAAAGTCCGTCAACTGCACATACTGTTCACGTCCACGCTGTCGCGGCATGCTACCAGTGTTAAAGACAGCGATGGAGCTCCGTATGCCACGGCAAACTGGCTGACACTGACGGCGGCGGTGCACAAATGCTGCGCAGCTAGCGCCATTCGATGGCCAACACCGCGGTTCCTGGTGTGTCCGCTGTGCCGTGCGTGTGATCATTGCTTGTACAGCCCTCTCGCAGTGTCCGGAGCAAGTATGGTGGGTCTGACACACCGGTGTCAATGTGTTCTTTTTTCCATTTCCAGCAACCGAGCTAGATTAATAATTTGCTCCTTTTACCGACATCCCGACTCAGCAGCATTAGTGGCAGAACAACTGAGAGAAAATTTGGAATACATTTCACATAAATTTTCTCAGCATGTTATAGTCTTAGGTGGAGATTTCAATTTACCAGATATAGACTGGGACACTCAGATGTTTAGGACGGATGGTAGGGACAGAGCATCGAGTGACATTATACTGAGTGCACTATCCGAAAATTACCTCGAGCAATTAAACAGAGAACCGACTCGTGGAGATAACATCTTGGACCTACTGATAACAAACAGACCCGACTCTATAAATGCAGAACAGGGAATCAGTGATCATAAGGCCGTTGCAGCATCCCTGAATATGGAAGTTAATAGGAATATAAAAAAAAGGGAGGAAGGTTTATCTGTTTAGCAAGAGTAATAGAAGCCAGATTTCAGACTACCTAACAGATCAAAACGAAAATTTCTGTTCCGACACTGACAATGTTGAGTGTTTATGGAAAAAGTTCTAGGCAATCGTAAAATGTGTTTTAGACAGGTACGTGCCGAGTAAAACTGTGAGGGACGGGAAAAACCCACCGTGGTTCAACAACAAATTTAGGAAACTACTGCGAAAGCAAAGAGAGCTTCACTCCAAGTTTAAACGCAGCCAAAACCTCTCAGACAAACAGAAGCTAAACGATGTCAAAGTTAGCGTAAGGAGGGCTATGCGTGAAGCGTTCAGTGAATTCGAAAGTAAAATTCTATGTACCGACTTGACAGAGAATCCTAGGAAGTTCTGGTCTTACGTTAAATCAGTAAGTGGCTCGAAACAGCATATCCAGACACTCCGCGATGATGATGGCATTGAAACAGAGGATGACACGCGTAAAGCTGAAATACTAAACACCTTTTTCCAAAGCTGTTTCACAGAGGAAGACTGCACTGCAATTCCTTCTCTAAATCCTCGCACAAACGAAAAAATGGCTGACATGGAAATAAGTGTCCAAGGAATAGAAAAGCAACTGGAATCACTCAACACAGGAAAGTCCACTGGACCTGACGGGATACCAGTTCGATTCTACACAGAGTACACGAAAGAACATGCCCCCCTTCTAACAGCCGTGTTCCGCAAATCTCTAGAGGAACGGAAGGTTCCAAATGATTGGAAAAGAGCACAGGTAGTCCCAGTCTTCAAGAAGGGTCGTCGAGCAGATGCGCAAAACTATAGACCTATATCTCTGACGTCTATCTGTTGTAGAATTTTTAGAACATGTTTTTTGCTCGAGTATCATGTAGTTTTTGGAAACCCAGAATCTACTCTGTAGGAATCAACATGGATTCCGGAAACAGCGATCGTGTGAGACGCAACTCGCTTTATTTGTTCATGAGACCCTGTACTACATACAGGCTCCCAGGTAGAGGCTATTTTCCTTGACTTCCGGAAGGCGTTCGATACAGTTCCGCACTGTCGCCTGATAAACAAAGTAAGAGCCTATGGAATATCAGACCAGCTGTGTGACTGGATTGAAGAGTTTTTAGCAAACAGAACACAGCATGTTGTTATCAATGGAGAGACGTCTACAGACGTTAAAGTAACTTCTGGCGTGCCACAGGGGAGTGTTATGGGACCATTGCTTTTCACAATATACACTCCTGGAAATTGAAATAAGAACACCGTGAATTCATTGTCCCAGGAAGGGGAAACTTTATTGACACATTCCTGGGGTCAGATACATCACATGATCACACTGACAGAACCACAGGCACATAGACACAGGCAACAGAGCATGCACAATGTCGGCACTAGTACAGTGTATCTCCTCCTTTCGCAGCAATGCAGGCTGCTATGCTCCCATGGAGACGATCGTAGAGATGCTGGATGTAGTCCTGTGGAACGGCTTGCCATGCCATTTCCACCTGGCGCCTCAGTTGGACCAGCGTTCGTGCTGGACGTGCAAACCGCGTGAGACGACGCTTCATACAGTCCCAAACATGCTCAATGGGGGACAGATCCGGAGATCTTGCTGGCCAGGGTAGTTGACTTACCCCTTCTAGAGCACGTTGGGTGGCACGGGATACATGCGGACGTGCATTGTCCTGTTGGAACAGCAAGTTCCCTTGCCGGTCTAGGAATGGTAGAACGATGGGTTCGATGACGGTTTGGATGTACCGTGCACTATTCAGTGTCCCCTCGACGATCACCAGTGGTGTACGACCAGTGTAGGAGATCGCTCCCCACACCATGATGCCGGGTGTTGGCCCTGTGTGCCTCGGTCGTATGGAGTCCTGATTGTGGCGCTCACCTGCACGGCGCCAAACACGCATACGACCATCATTGGCACCAAGGCAGAAGCGACTCTCATCGCTGAAGACGACACGTCTCCATTCGTCCCTCCATTCACGCCTGTCGCGACACCACTGGAGGCGGGCTGCACGATGTTGGGACGTGAGCGGAAGACGGCCTAACGGTGTGCGGGACCGTAGCCCAGCTTCATGGAGACGGTTGCGAATGGTCCTCGCCGATACCCCAGGCGCAACAGTGTCCCTAATTTGCTGGGAAGTGGCGGTGCGGTCCCCTACGGCACTGCGTAGGATCCTACGGTCTTGGTGTGCATCCGTGCGTCGCTGCGGTCCGGTCCCAGGTCGACGGGCACGTGCACCTTCCGCCGACCACTGGCGACAACATTGATGTACTGTGGAGACCTCACGCCCCATGTGCTGAGCAATTCGGCGGTACGTCCACCCGGCCTCCCGCATGCCCACTATACGCCCTCGCTCAAAGTCCGTCAACTGCACATACGGTTCACGTCCACGCTGTCGCGGCATGCTACCAGTGTTAAAGACTGCGATGGAGCTCCGTATGCCACGGCAAACTGGCTGACACTGACGGCGGCGGTGCACAAATGCTGCGCAGCTAGCGCCATTCGACGGCCAACACCGCGGTTCCTGGTGTGTCCGCTGTGCCGTGCGTGTGATCATTGCTTGTACAGCCCTCTCGCAGTGTCCGGAGCAAGTATGGTGGGTCTGACACACCGGTGTCAATGTGTTCTTTTTTCCATTTCCAGGAGTGTATATAAATGACCTAGTAGATAGTGTTGGAAGTTCCATGCGGCTTTTCGCGGATGATGCTGTAGTATACAGAGAAGTTGCAGCATTAGAAAATTGTAGCGAAATGCAGGAAGATCTGCAGCGGATAGGCACTTGGTGCAGGGAGTGGCAACTGACCCTTAACATAGACAAATGTAATGTATTGCGAATACATAGAAAGAAGGATCCTTTATTGTATGGTTATATGGTAGCGGAACAAACACTGGTAGCAGTTCCTTCTGTAAAATATCTGCGAGTATGCGTACGGAACGATTTGAAGTGGAATGATCATATAAAATTAATTGTTGGTAAGGCGGGTACCAGGTTGAGATTCATTGGGAGAGTCCTTAGAAAATGTAGTCCATCAACAAAGGAGGTGGCTTACAAAACAGTCGTTCGACCTATACTTGAGTATTGCTCATCAGTGTGGGATCCGTACCAGATCGGGTTGACGGAGGAGATAGAGAAGATCCAAAGAAGAGCGGCGCGTTTCGTCACAGGGTTATTTGGTAAGCGTGATATCGTTACGGAGATGTTTAGCAGACTCTGCAAGAGAGGCACTCTGCATCGCGGTGTAGCTTGCTCGCCAGGTTTCGAGAGGGTGCGTTTCTGGATGAGGTATCGAATATATTGCTTCCCGCTACTCATACCTCCCGAGGAGATCACGAATGTAAAATTAGAGAGATTCGAGCGCACATGGAGGCTTTCAGACTGTCGTTCTTCCCGCGAACCATGCGCGACTGGAACAGAAAAGGGAGGTAATGACAGAGGCACGTAAAGTGCCCTCCGCCACACACCGTTGGGTGGCTTGCGGGATATAAATGTAGATGTAGATGTAGAAGAAATGACAGAACAGGATGTACTTGCCAGTGTATCCGAGATGCTGAATCAGGGCGTAATTGCCCCATTAGGTGATTGGAAGTTTTGATTTTGCGGCTGATAATAGAAGCAAGACTGAAGAAAAATGAAGACACGTTTATTGGATTCATCGACCCGGAAAAAGCGTTCAAAAGTGTAATGTGGTACAAAATGTTCGACATTGTGGAAAAAATAGGGGTAAGCTATAGGGAAAGACGAGTAATATACAAAATATACAAATACTAAGAAGGAACAATAAGACCAAGAACGAAGTGTTCTGATTAAAAAGGGTGTAAGACAGGGATGTAGTCTTTCTCCCCTAACTAGTCAATCTGTATATCAACGAAACAATGATGGAAACAAAACAAAGTTTCAAGAGTGAGACTAAAATTCAAGGTGAAAGGATATCAGTGATAAGATTTGCTAATGACACTCCTATCCACAGTGAAAGTGAAGAAGCATTACAGGATTTGTTGAATGGAATGAACAGTTTAGTGTGTACAGAATATGGTGGAGAGTAAATAGAAGAAAGACGAAAGTAAGGAGTATGTGAAGTTAAGGAATTCTGCTGCCTAGGCATCAAAGTAAACGAAGATGAGTGGAGCGAGGAGAACATAAAAAACACACTGGTGGAAAGGGCATCCTGGACAAGTGAAGCCTGCTAGTATCAAACAAGGCCTTAATTTGAGGAAGAAGTTTCTGAGAATCTACATTAGGAGCACAAAACTGTATGGTAGTGAAACATGGACTGAGGAAAATCCGGAACAGAAGAGAACTGAATCATTTGAGATGTGGTGCTGCGGAAGAATGTTGAAAATTGGCTAGACTGATGAGGAAAAGAATGAGGTGGTTCTCTGTAGAATCGGCGAGGAAAGTTATATATGGAAAACACTGACAAGAAGAAGGGACAGGATGACAGGACAACTGTTAAGGCATCGGGGAATAACCTCTATGGTACTAGTGCAAGCTGTAAAGAGCAAAAACAGTATGGGAAGACAGAGATTCGAATACATCCAACAAATAATTCAGGATGTAGGGTGCAAGCGCTACCCTGAGATGAAGGAGTTAACGCAGAACAAGTATTTGTCACGGGCTGCATCAGACCAATCAGAAGCCTGATGGCTCAAAAAAAAACAAAAAAAAATTACACAGGAAGATAATGCCAATTTGGCCCGCAACAGAGAAAGTGAGAGAGCTGTTATAGTTCCATTCTTTTATCTTGGCGGCTCGCGAATGCCCGCCCAGACGCGGGAGGTTGCTGGGTTGACAGTTGCACGCACCAAGAGAAGGAGTGCCATAGTATAGTATAGTATAGTTCGCAAACTTCCGTTTAGGGGGGAGTGTGCAGTTTATGAAGTAAAGCCACCACCGCCGCATTAACCCTTTCGCTGCTACAGAAACGTGCTCCCCGCATTCCGCGCTGTGCGCGATTTTGTCATCACTGCACTGCTCGCCTGTGGGGACACATGGTGTTCCGACTGCTTTGACACACTTATCATTCGATTTCACAAAAACTATTTGGCCCAAAAATTTGATTTTTACACATCTTCTTGACTGATACCTTCCCCCCTTAAATAACTTAATTTTGTTTCGATGTTCAACGCAGTTATTGTGCAGCATTAAATGTAGTAAACCATTGCACGAAATTGTGGAGTTTGCAGAGGTAAAAGTCCATAGCGTAAACTTTCCATATGGTCGATTTTAGTTGCCACTATAAATTTCAAAAAATTACATTCAAATGAATAAAATTCATGAAGTAAGACACTTCGATATTGTTTTTAAATAAACAAAATATTAAGCACCAGAGAAGGTTTGAATTCAGAACCTTTGACTTAGCACCTTTACACCTTAACCATAACGCTAACACAGCTCGTCAATTAACAGACCTCGTGGAGGAGTTTAACATATCACGCAAAGTACTGACAAACACTGTTGGTATGACTATGAATTACTCACGTTTCGTCGAAGTACAATAGGGAATAAACAATTACCGCTGTTCTTTATATGCGAAATAGCGGTTAGTGGGAATGATACATACACCTTTCCTTGCTATCGCCTGAATTAAGAGGCTTATTGCTTGTTTGGTTTAATTAATTAAAAGAATATGAAGCAACTGGTATAAAGAATTATTTTTCCAAACTTTCTATAAAATAAAGTCTGCTATCAATACATTGCTTTTGTTCAATTACTTTATTTATGATTGAACGTTTCTAAAACTGAAGACACTTGTTCGTGCTCTGCACTGCAGTCGAGCTCTGGCAACGTCGTTATCTGTTCATTGGCTGACTGTGTTTTGTGACGTCAGATGCGCAGAACGAACCTAAACTCGGCCGTCGTCGTAAATGACGCGCACTTTAGTCATGATGGTCGGTCACCCACCTCATATCTGGAGCAAGTCATCGAGGGAGCAGCTTTGACGTCAACCAACCAGCCACGGCAGGTATAGGCAGGGCACCTGGTACAATGGGCCGTATGAATAAAACGAAGAATGTACTTTATTCTCGTAATTTCGGAATATATTCTCGGGCTTGCACGAATAAAGAGAGTTTTCGATTGAGAATGTTCTCAGCTTGAGTAAAACGGTGAGAGAAGTGCTCCATGTGAAGAACATTCTCCGATTTCATATGAATAAAATAGGGAAGTTTCTCACAAGAGGAGAACGTTCTCCATTTTTTGAAGTGAGCTCTGTAGCAGACTTCGACCTGAGTAAGTTCTGTTGGGTTACGTTTTACAGAGTTTTTTGTAGTAAAAATGGCAGAATTTATGTTGCTCTGAAGCCAAAAAAGGTATACGTTGCTCCAGACAAATACTGAAGAGAGAAAACTGCAGTAGTTTGTGCCCATACAAGTTTAGCAATGAAAACATTATTTAACTGCCGAATAACATCCTGAAAATCACGACAGAAGAGGGGACATCCTTCCAAACAAATCGAAAATGAAAACACTTTTGCGCTGTTTAGCAGACTCAGTTTTTGAGACTGGTGTGGGAGAAGACTTACATATAAATCAGAAAACTGTGTCACATTTTCAGATGTTCTTCATCGTGTTATCTAAAGAGCACCCTTGCGGATCTGGTTTGACAGAAACTTAAATGGCAATCAAGATATCAGTTTCCACGTCCGGTGGGGGCCCTCAATTGTACGCACATACCAAATCATGAAATCTTCTGTACATGGAAACGAATATATTAACCGAAAGGATTTATCTAGCATCAATGTGCAGGTGCCATGTGATTAGAGTGAAATGTTCACTATGTAGTGTAGTGTCAATACTTCAGGGCCTCGGTCTGTACATGACGCTAGGACGTGAAGGAACTGTGATGTACGCCAGATACTAAGCGAGAACCGTTGTAATGGTATAATTTTAGGAGGCGAGGGGTATGGCATTGCTCCAAGTTTAATGACGCCATTACAGAATCTACAGACGGCTGATGTCAGGACCTACAACAGACTTCAGCATGGCGGAAAGAAGCTGTTTCGGAAAATTCAGTGGAGGAAATGACTTTTATAAAATGCATGCAGTGACAGTGACAGCGAGACTCAAGTAAATTATATTGCCGTATTTTTATTCATTTTTATTTATATAAAATTGAGAACTTACTAAGAGAATGTCCACTTACTTTGCGAATCTCCTCTGGGGAATGTTCTCCTTTTTGTTCATACGACCCTGTGGATGGTATGAATAAAAAGAGAATGTACTTTACTCTCGAACTTTCGGAGAACATTCCCAGGATTGCATGAATGAAGTGAGTCAGAGAATATACTCGACGTGAGAATGTTCTCAGCTTAAGTAAAAGGGTGGAGGAAGCTGCTCAACACGGAGAACATTCTCCAATTTTGTATGAATAAAACTAGAGAAGTTTCCCAATGTGATAGAACATTCTCTGTCTTTGGAGTGAGCTCTGCAGCGTATTTCGTGCTGAGTAAGTTCTGCTGGGATTAAGTTTTACCGATTTTTTTACTAAAAATGGCAGTGTTGATCTTGCTCGGAAGGAAAAAAAAAAAAGTAAACGTAGCCCTAATAAATACTGAAAGAAAAGAGGGCGACATTTCAAATGAAGCAAAAATGAAAAAAATTTTGTGCTATTTAGCAGACTCAGGTTTTGAGACTGGTGTAGGAAAAGACATAGGTATACACCAGACAACAGTGTTACTAATGTTTTCAGATGTTCATCATCATGTTTTCTCACAGCATAAATCTCATATTTTGGTGTGTTAAAATAAGTAGGCAGATCAGAAAAATTAATAACGGGTTTATGGCAAACCTATCGGTCCGTCTCTTGTAATAAAACTGCACTGGCGACCGCTTAAGTACTTGACGCGCGAGTGGACCATTATGCGTCACACTTAACCAAAATTATCACGTGTTAGAAAACCCTGTCAGAGTTAGGTTGGATTAAGACGTGAAGTAATCTTAAGATTTCGTTAAGAAAACGTGTTCACCTAACTTCAGTAACAGAAATGTTTCCCGCATATCGAAAATTCGGTAACATAGTCAGATTCATTTTCGTAAACAGTCCGTAATCGTCTTAGTAATTTGTTGCCACACATAAAACTAAAGTCGAAAGATAGTGCAATTCTTCCAGAACACACTGATGCCAGTTCCATACTTGTACATTAAAGAGATTGCCTGTTTGTGCAAGTTGAACGAAATGTATGATTATGCGCGTGTTCTGTGCAGGACGCAGTACACAACACATACCGAAAACTATCTCAAGGAGGAAGGGAGGTACAGAGAAAGAACGCGCTTGTCAGAGAATATGCTTCGAATTTTTTATTCATATGAAGTTGACAACTTCCTCGGAGAATGTTCTTTTGCGCTGAGAATGTTCTCTTTTTTATTCATATGATCCAGTGTTTTGCAGGGAAGAAGGGGCTTGCATCCATTTTCGACTTCAATGCTTTCTAATCGCTCGTAATATAGAAATTCAAGGCTCTGAATGTGGGTGTGCACTAACAGAATACGAGAATTAAAAATAAGTTAGAACGACAGAGAGCAAGCCATGACAGTCAAACTGCTAGATTAGAAGCTGTCATCGAGGAAAGTTGACATACCACAGAAGACATTAGGTAAAAAGTAACTGCAATTAAGACGGGCTTGGAGTTGGTCAATCAACAGGGAGAGGAAATCGATGAGAAAGTGGCGGAGGTGACACGAAATCAGTTTGAATTAAGCAACTGACTTGGAAATCGAATGTCAATGATTTAGGATCATGATCTGATATAATTTCAGTTGACCCTGAAAAAGTACGAGAAGTTCTCTCGGAAGGAAATAAAGAGTAGACAGAGCGTTTGCCTGCAAGAGCCACGGCATGATCGTATCCTGCAACAGCGAGGCGAGGAACTGAGCAAGGTCGTGGATTCACTACAGATCCTCACGGCAACGGTTGAGCAGTTGTCGCTTAAGACTGAGGTGGACTTGAATCGCACTCTCGCAAGTAAGAGCAAGGTAGTACAGTCATTACTCAGATTTAAACAGAACCAAACCGAACTAAATTCCAGAGAGCGATTACGAACTACGTATCATAGCAGTGCATGGGGGGCAACGCCGGGTAAGGAGATAAACATGAACTGTGGAAATAATGACGAGCATAAAAGAAGGCAAGGTTAATCCCAGGAGTTAAGTGAATTAGGAGAAGTGTTATATTGAATACGTGACGTGCCAGGGTGTGAAAAGACAAACGAGATTGTATTAACAAGCAAGTTTGATGAGAAGGAAAATAGAATGCACTTCGTTACGATACAGAAGTATAGTCTCTTTCTATACCCCACCGTTGATCAACATAAGCGTATGTGTACCCTTGGAACAAGGATTGAAATGATGTTATGTCATTCATGTTCCTGCCCACAATGATTGTTACTCTCTGCAATTAGACTGCAAATTTATTTAGACATATTCTAATGGGGGGGGGGGGGGGGTCATGAGGTGTGAGGAAGTACTGATTCTTCTTCACTATCTGCTTGAAACAAAGAATGAGACTTCAATAACAGGAATCACCATATGTCTCCATAACCAGAATACTAAGCTTAAGTTATTTGTATGTTTGGTTCAAAATTTAGCTAAAACCTCATTCCTACAGTCCCATTAGGTTTCACATTCTCACATTAGTGCGCTGACACAAGTAGTATGACAGGGCGGTTTCCAGGACATCTTTATCTAATTTTCGATCTTCACTCACGACCAGTGATAAGATATCAACTTAATTAATTGCTCTCTTGCATAATTGGGCTTTGTCTGTCGCTCCCTCCCCCACTCCCCTTTCCTAGTGTCTTTTTTTTTTGGGGCGGGGGGCGGTCCAATAGCGTTTGAGTGTCGACACCTTTCGGCCAATGGGCTCCCGAGACCGGGGACTACGTGTGGAGTAGCATTTCATATTATCAAATGCCTGAGCAGCGCCAGCGCCAATAGTCCGCCAGCAGCATCATCAGCGGCAGCAAGCGGCCAGTGTGTGTCAGCAAAAAATATTGGTATTTGCCAAATATTGATATTGTGACAAATATATTGTCACTATTATAATTGTTTATTTCAGCACCTGTACATCGTGTGTTAGGATGAGGAGAGGCTCGTGTAGAGCAAGGAGGAATTCGACCAGGCCGTTTGTTGAAAAAGTCAAGCACAAAAATGTGATCACAGCTCTTTACATCGAGAATGGAAGGACATGATAGTGGCGGAGTGTAAGACCGCAGGTAGGCAAAATATTGTTCTGCAAATAATGGACATGCAGCAGAATGCCAAGAAGCTGCATTACGTTACCGACACACTGTGATGCACATGTTGAATTTGCAGACCCTTCTCATTTACCGACCAAATATTAGAATCCATGAACAGAAGGATGTCTCTTATTGGAATTTTGTGGTCTAAGGTCTTACACCATGTCAATCATCAGATTGTTTCATGAAAGGCACAGTTTTATGGGTTAAGTGGTCAAGCTATGATGTCGATTCACTCCTTTCTGACTGGCAGGAAGCAGACATCATGAAAGTAATACCTTTCTCACGTACATGGGACTCCACCAACTGTGCATAATCCCATCCTGTACCTCACCTTTATTAATTACCTCTAGTGTCAATGTGTACCTGTTTTGAGTCTTATTTTATGCTTTTTTCTGCTGTCAAGATCACTATGATTAACAAAGCAGCCACTGTAGCTCTGGTTAAATGTAAAAAAAAAAAAAAAAAATACCTCTTGGCGCATCAATCTCATTGAAGAGTTCTAGTTACTGTTTTTTGAAGTATTAGATATTAGGTGTAGGCCGTATTACCTTGTCCAAAGTTGTCGTAACCAAGGCTCGTACTGATTGCTAACAATTATTACCACTCCAGTCTCTTTTTCTGCCTTTTTAAGATATCAGTTCTTCGGTAGAGGACATTTTGGCTTACTTGTTCGAGAACATCTCATTCAGCGTATTCTGCACCTCAGAAAAGCCTAATGACTGATAAGATAGATGGCTGGGTGTAGTTTATTCATAAAATATTCTGTTTTTCTGCACTGTTTCCTTCGATGGGTCTGATATTCCCCTTCTTCAACTTGAATGCAAACGGCATATATCACTCACGACAACACTTCTCATTTCTAACATCTAACCAAAAGCATACAAGCTTGTAGTTACAGGGTATTGTGCCTATAGTATTAAGTCACATTAAAGTAAATACGAAAAACTAAATATACAAATATCTCAACATGTTACAGTTCCAACAAATATGCGGGTGGTGTGTGGAAATTCCTATTCTGTCATGTGGGCAGGAAACTGATCTTTACAAAAGCCGACAGCCACTCAGTGCGACATTCATGTAAATGAGAAATAATTATATGAATTATTATGATAACATTCTTTAAAACTAATTTCCAGTAACTGACGGAAAAACACCAAAAAAATGATACTGTTCCGAAACTCGGGAGGGAAAAGGGGAGATGGTACTGGGTTAAAACCGTGTATGAGACCTTGAAACGTGCTCGAATAGTTCAAGTGAAGGAAAGCTCTTTACCAGGTGCAAGTATCCGTGTTGGAAACCTTGTGCGCTAAATAGTTTCAGCCTACCGATAAGTTAATGTGAAACATAACACTTCAAAAGTACCGCGTACCTGGCGAGCATGCGCATTGCAATCCACATGCTGCAGAAGTATCTTCAGCTGACCTTTGTTGCTGATGAAGAGCGATTTGATTGGTCCACAACACCCAGCCGCTATTGGTCGCCTGAGGTATACTGGGATTAAACTATTGCATCATATGCGTATCTGAAGGTTATTAAAATCGAATGCTGTCCCACAGTTCAGTACGTGCTGTCGCGACGAATATACTATGTGAAAGTGACAGTCGGAGAAAGTAGGTAAGTTAAGTAACGTTTTACATGAAGCAGTGTATTCTTGTTGTACTATAATAACATCGTAATCCGTCTCTAGATTTTATTTAACGTGGAATTATTCGCAGCAAATAAAGGAGAACGGGAAACACCTCCGTGAGTACTGTTGCGTGGTGACAATAATAATAGTGTATAAATTTGTAACACGTTCGATGACATGTAATTAGGAATAAATTGTATCAGACGTACTTCTGAGGCAGCTGACGGTGCGTCAAAAAAATAAATAAACTGCAATGCGTGTTTTGATCGAAGTGACAGCTTGTACTTGCAGCAATAGTAGGTGTAGTATAAGCTGTACTAAGACAGGAAGAGCGTGCCCTCGAGAAATATAAAGCAGATTATTTCTTTCTGCCAACAGCAAGTGCTAGTGTCACATCATCGTTTCTTACGAAAAATGATTGTTACGAGTTTCATGAAATCTCATCACCCGCTGTATATACAAAGACAAATTAGTATCAGATATACTCTCCTGGAAGTTTAGCGAACAGTTTAATTGATTTTGTGTAACTGTTTAACTTCATTTTGTGTGAAGGTTAACGTCATCCCCTTTCAAAGGTAATGTCATGGTATCTATTGATTTTTTTTGTAACATAGTTCAGTTATTTTTCTATAACATTAGCCATTTGGTTGGACTGGTGCAATCCTCCCCCACCTCCTCTGTGGTGTCATTTTGATTTCGTTATACATTTTAAAGTGAATTGTTAAATACAAAGTATCAGTCATTTCAGTGTTTACATAAGCCACAATGTCATCCAGCCTTGTTTCCTCTAATGCCTTCAAATTGAGAACGACTCCGGGCAACTTTCTGATACACGGGTTACAATGCCACAAAGACTGAGACAGTTCCTTACATACACATTGTTTTACTCAGTAGTCCATCCGAGCTTGCTATCTGTCAGCAGAGTGATAAATAACTAATATCCACTGTCCTGTCATATTGTTAGTCTCAATAAATGACTCCCTTGATTTAATGCCATTGTTGGTTACTAAAGCATCTGTCAGTCCACAAAATTTGTTTGTATGGCATTCTTTTAATTTATATGTATTGATTATGTGATTCATTTACTACATAGTGAGTCACATCATTTTGATCTCCGAACTATTTCCATAACTTGTTGCAGCAAATGTCGTTTGAAGGTGTAATTCACATTATTTTTTTAGATAGGGTATGATTATGAGAAAAATGCCAACTCAGAAGTTTTTGAGTAACAGAAAAATAATATATATTTGTCCCCACTGAATTTAAGAAAAATTGATGTTTCTCATTGGCTCCTGTTATCTCAAATGCATATAGGTGGTCTGAAGTGCTCTGTAAGTGTATGCAAACTTTTCCTCTTTCATCGAATTTGCTCTTCTCTTGTACTTTTTGATGCTATAAATGTATTCAGGATGTCATTTTAATTTTGAAGAACTCTCCTGCTTTGTATACTGTATTTATTTCATTATTGCAAGGTGAAGCTGTTATTTTTCCCATGTGTTGCATAATTTATGTGGTTAGTGATATCTTTCTAATACATTCTGTAATTTGGCTATTGTTTTTCAACTCTATCAGTTTGTAGATGGTCCCTACTAATTTTCTTATAAATGAATAGTGTTACTCATTACAATGCACACTTTTTCAGGTAATCTGGTGTAGGAAGTTCTTGGAATCCAAAGCGGTCTTTGGTACCCAAACTTTTCATTTATTTTATGACCAGTTTCGAACTGTTAAATCATCAGATGTGTCTACAAAAGGCAAAAAGAATGTGCAAACTTATCAATGAAAGCATTACAGTAGGATGTAACAGTAATGGCAGTAGTGCTAACATAGATCACCTCAGATGCAGCTTTACTAGTTTAGGAAGTCAGGTATGTTGGCTTTTAGCTGCTCTACAGATCATGTATGTTAACACTTCTACCAGTACCGGTACTGTTTTATACCATCACAATGATCTGGTTGGTGTGGTTTCCACATTCTTTTGCTATTTCCTAGACATGTCTGATGATCATCTGACAGATTGAAATCAGTCATGAAATAAAAGAATAATTTTGCAGTTACACTGTTTTGCATTCCACAAGATCTTAAAGAGTGGGTCTCTTTATACATCAATGGATTGTCACACTTCATTATTAATTTGGTTTTCGTCCTTTTTTTATCTTAGGCATGTTCAGAATGTCAAAGGTAGACTTGAAAAATTGAAGAGATATAAATTGTTTTTGTTACTATGTGAATTGTAGGTTTACAGATGCAATACAGGAAATAGTGGTAGATCACACAATTATGAGAAAAGGTGTGGCAACACAAAACTCGTGATTTTCATTTTATAGGTGGTGGGGGGGGGGGGGGGGGGAGGGGAAGGGGCAGAAGCAGAAGCAGCAGCTCTGGTGGGAGATAGACTGATGGGTTAATGGAACACCCAAACTTAACTTCTCACCTTTACTGCATGTACTTTGCATTCTGTAAGTCTCACCTTGACTTTTCATGTATTTGTAAAACTGATAGGCCTAGTACTTTTATTGTTAAATATATTTTACATCATTAGGTATTCTGAGGAAAAAAAGTCACATCACATATGAATAAATAAAGAAATAAGTAAACAGTAGAGCTTTGATGTTTAAGGGCCTCATTTTTCTTCTTCTGGTATGTGACAGAAAGAACACGAGAAACTTTTAATGATATTTCTAGACAGGAGGTGGTAATGCATGAAGAAGGATATCAGAAGTTGACAAAGACAGCTAATGTTTAGTATTATTTTAATACTATTAAGCTTGTAAAATACTCAGTTGTTCTCTGTGCTGAGTGACATTTGTTTCTCTGATGCCTCAGCAAGATCCATAGCTTAGTTTTTTATGCTTAAGTGCTGCACATTTATTAAATTATTAAGCAAAAGCAATTTATTTTCCTCTCTGCTGAAATTACTAATTGCAAAAGCAAGTGAGAGACCACGTTTAAAAATATTTTTATTGTGAAACTGTCACCAGGACACAATGATTTTAAGAAGACATTGCTTGCTCTTACCATTGAAAATGGAATGTAATACCTTTCTTTTTCTACAATTAGTTTGGTACTGTTCTGATTTTATTATTTTGCATAATGTTAATAAACATACAGTGTGTGTCCTTACCGTCAGAGTATTAATTTGTGTGTGTGTGTGTGTGTGGGGTGGGGTTAGAGAAGCTCCAAACAAGCTGTTTTTTGCACTTTTTATTCTGTCTCTTTATGGTATAATAACAACTAAAACTCTCTGTGACTATGTATAGAAGAAGTCAATCACGATGTGCTGTTAGGTTCTGGTGTGTAGATTGTTGATTAATTTGCAATCTTGTACTGGTCAGTTCCACCTAGCGTTACTGTACATCGGGCCTTATACCTGCTGTCATAATGTTGTGATATGTGATACCATATGTGTGTAAACTGAAGTAGAACAGAACACTGACAATATTTATGTGCTTCCATTTTTGATATGTAGGTTGGGGGAACAGCTGATATGTAATTTGCAACATGAAAGTTGGGTTGTGATTTGGCAAAGCCAATGAATGTAATGTCATAGTAATAATTATGATACTTGTTATATTGCAAAATTGATTTCCTTGAGTTCTTTAAATTTTTATTTTTATTTATTCTTTTCTACTGTCACGCATCGGAGAAGATGAGTGCCATTTTTAAGTTATGTACTTCTATAGAGAATTGTCTACACAACATAGAAACTATTGTCATGAATGGTTAATTTATTTTCTGCCAATAGAAATTAACTATGCAAAACAGGGTTAAGAAGTGTGGAGTTGTGTGAACAATGCGAGCCTTAGGTATATTCTTTGAAGTGTACTGTCACGTGTCATGTAGCTGGCATCTGGGATATTTTGGTTAGTATGTTTCATCTGTAAATGTTGCTCATGGTTTTTTGTTTATATGGTAGTATGCCAGTTAGTTTTTGTGGATTGTGGCTTATGTCACATTGTTCACTATATAGGTTTGTAGGAGATAGTGATCCATTGAAGGGAACAAGTTCTTGGAATGTTGTCTAGTGGACCTGTATGGACTCTTTTTGAAGTCGAGGTGGCAGACTGGCATCTAGGTTAAATTGGAAGGTGACAAAGTATGAGTTGGCAAACCCAACAAAAGTTTCACAACAAAGAACTGTCTTTGTTAAACAATATTTATCTGTGTAGTAGTCAAAGAGCAAGGTTGGAAGACGACAGTCTGGTTGCAAGTTGTTGGAGCCAATGAATTTGTTAAGACAGTCCTTTCTTTTTAATACACCTTGTACATTCCAAAGTTACATTTACATCCTTGATGAAATCTGCTATGTTTCCCATTGTGATCTGATATATTCAAGCTTTTAATATGTTTGGAGGCATTAATAGGAAAGCCGTACCCATCCAGAACCCTCTATTCCTATGAGGTCCCATTAATTTTCATTTTGTTAATGCTTTATGTTAGTAATATCATCCATTGCATGTATTTCAGCCATGATAATTGCATTGTTTGTCGAAAGAAGCAGTATCACATTAACTAATCTAGAGACGTGCAGTTTTTGAAAACTTAATTACAAAAAGTATATGAAATTAGTGTGGGGATACTCAAATAGTCAACTGGATGCTGATTGGGGGGGGGGGGGATAAAAATATTTGCCTTGTAAGTACTGATACATTATGAAACCTAACATCTCATTATGCTGCTGTTATTTTATTAATCAAATCCTAAGCATGAGTGAGAAATGGCACATTCATCTCAAAAGAAAAAGTAAATATGTTATATATGAAAAGGAAAGTAATAATAATGAGAACAGCCCTCTTAAAAACTGCTGTAAACTGTAGCAAGCTAGAAGCTCACAGACTGTAGATACTTCTTTAGATTCTTACTTCTGTAATTAGCAGTACACAGTCAGATAACAGGTTGACCAGATGCCTCTTGTGTTATGTATCCCTGAGTTTATAAAATGCTAACACAGGCACTGAGAAAAACCTCTGGTATGGTGCATGATACATTAGTAGATTTGAGAAATATATGCACATCCTTATGTCTTTAATTTTGTGGTATGTTGTTATATCCATTCATATAATGAGTGCCAGTTAATATATGAATTTAAATAAATAAAGTTATTGAAAATAAATAAGTAACTATTACTCTTATCATTAAACACTGGATTAGAAAATGCATTACTGTAAGTCTTAAGAGATGTTTGTGAATAATTTAGAATTTGAGCCCAGTTATTAATTTTTGTTTGCAATTTACAGTGCTCTGCTTCTTAAACATGAAGTCTGAGAAGATTTTGCTGTATTTTACACTAGCCTCGTTCGTACATTTTGCCTTAATAGCACCAATTACAGCAAAAGAGAGAGATTACTATGAAGTCCTTGGTGTCCAGAGGACTGCTTCAGACAGAGAGATAAAAAAAGCATTCCGAAAACTTGCAATTAAGTATCATCCTGATAAAAACAAAGAGAAGGGTGCTGAAGCAAAATTTCAAGAAATTGCACAAGGTTTGTTTTAAGGAAGTAAATTTTTTGACTAATTTCAGCTATAACAGTCAATAAAATGTATGTTGCTGTAATATGCTATATCATGTTGTTACTGTATTTATTTAAATGCCAGAGGATGCCTAAAATAAATTATATATATATATATATATATATATATATATATATATATATATATATATATATATATATATATATTGTTCTTTTTACAGCTTATGAAGTTCTCTCTGACCCAGATAAGAGACGAAAGTATGACCAGTTTGGAAGTGCAGCATTTGCAAGTGCTGGTGCCGGTGGTGGTGGTGGAGGTGGTGCACACCATTTCAATTTTGATGACTTATTCCAAAGTGACTTTGGGAGACATACGTTTAATTTCAATCCGCATTCACATATGTTTCATCATGAGCAGCCACACAACTTCTTTAGCTTCGATGACTTATGGGAAGAGGTATAGTTTCCTGTTACAATGATTCTAAATTAGATATAAAGTATAATTTATCGTGTAGCTGTGCTGCAAGTGTCAATTAGATTTAGTAGTTTGAAAATAGTACTGGCTGGACAATGACACCTTTGAAACTTCCTGGCAGATTAAAACTGTGTGCCCGACCGAGACTCGAACTCGGGACCTTTGCCTTTCGCGGGCAAGTGCTCTACCAACTGAGCTACCGAAGCACGACTCACGCCCGGTACTCACAGCTAAAGGCAAAGGTCCCGAGTTCGAGTCTCGGTCGGGCACACAGTTTTAATCTGCCAGGAAGTTTCATATCAGCGCACACTCCGCTGCAGAGTGAAAATCTCATTCTGGAATGACACCTTTATTTTGGCAGCTATGACTGAAACAGTCCCATTAACTGCTTACCGGTACATATAATGCAAATTTTGAAATGTGCAACAAAATTCAAAATTATCAACTTGTTATTCAAAGGTCGCTAAGTTCTCCCCACAATGTACAAGGTAGAGCAGTGCTTAGGACCCTGGACCAGGAGTCACTGGGTTTAATGAATAACCCAACCATCTCGGTTTTATGTTTTCAGTAGTAGTTTCCCAAATTCACTTTAGGTGAACACTGGGACAGATCCTTCAAAACTGCTTCAGCCAAATCTCTTCTCCACCTTGCCTATCTGAACTAGAAATCCAGTTGAAGTTTACTTGACACTAGCAAGATATTAAACATCAAAGTTATTTATTTCTAGTCTTCACCCTCCTCCCCCTCTTTTGACCATTTGAGTCCCACTTACAAATAAAGGTCTTTTGATGGGGGTAATGCAGGGAAGTTTCCGCACCAATCCACCTAGTGTGTGACTATCTGAAGCATCTTGTGTGTGTGTGTGTGTGTGTGTGTGTGTGTGTGTGTGTGTGTAAAATTAGATACACACAGCGTACATTGGTAGCCAGTCTTTGTGACAGGGTCATCAGGTACCTGCACAGTCAAAACGCAAGACAACACATGGAAATGTTTGTACCACAGTTGAAAACTGCCCATGCATGCCAAGGAATGTGTGCCTGTCAAGTCTGTGGCACGGGTCCTCCAGGTAGCTGCTGTTGCAGTTAGGTGGCACCCATAGGGAGAACTAACGCTTGGAGTGGGTGACTGTGTGATGGATTATCTGCAATAAAGATGATTAACTTTCTCATGCTGATGGTTGCAAGGCCTCGGCAGGCTCCCGAAGAGAACAGATCATTTCAATGGAGAAATGTGTGACCCAAGACTTTTCCTTCCCTGGCTATGCCATAGGTGGAAATCTGATTCAATACCTAGTTTGTACCTCAACTCAGTCTTTTTTTGTCACACACCCATTGATTTTTAATCACAAATCTGGTGCTTATTTAATCACAAATCCCTTGACTTTTCTTAATGAACATGTTGACAAACACTTCTGGGGAGCTAACCTCAGTTAGCAAAATGTGAAACTACCCTATCCAGATTAAAAGGGTGACCCCTACTCAGCCTCGGGCATTACTATTCTGTGAGAATCTTTGGTACTACTATCACCATCTCTCCTCTGAAAAGTCTCAAGGTCGTCTACACTATAATTTTCCATCATGATCTCACATTGCAAACAGATAAAGAACTGCATGCAAATTTGGAACAATGAGGTGTCCACAAGATAAAAAGCAGGCAATGGAGCTGTTATTTTTGCTTATCTATGTTACTCAAAAAGATAAAATTAATGATTCACCTCTTCCGTTTAAAGTTCTGAGTTCTATGTCTATAGCAAGCATAAAGACATCCAAATCTCCTTGAACATTGGGCCTTGGTCATTGTCTAAATGGTATCTATCTGTGAGGGGGACAGGATCCTCTCCACCCCTCTGTTTCTACTGCAACCAGATTGCTGACCACAACTCCAGACTCCTATCAGAAGAGATTCCAACTTGACCTTTCCAACCCGATACCTCCAGCACCCCCCCCCCCCCCCCCCCAAATCCCATCTCCAATCAGAGACAAAACTCTGTAAGGAGCATAAAAATAAATAGGACAGAATACAAGAAAGAACTCTGAAGATCTGGTGGATCCAGCAGCACTAGACCCCCACTCTCCACAAATGATATTGAAATTACACATGTCAATATTGTTTCTATTTAATGTGTGGTGGTGAGCAGAGGCCAAAATGTGACCTGCTATCTTGAATCCTTCCCACCTCACCTGGGCATACACACAGCCATCATTCAGCAGAACTGTAGCGGTTATTTTCACCACCTAGTGTAACTTGAAAAGCTGCTATCATTTTATGCAACAATATGTGTTGCCTTTCAGGAAACTTTGTTCCCTGAAATGTATCCTCAACCCTATGTATTTGCCACATCTATTTAAAAAAAAGAGTTGGCCCTGAATGAGCATTAGCTGGTGTCTCTACATTGGGCCTTCCTAACATTCTTTCTGATCAGTACTGCATTAGATACTGTGGCTGTTCACATAGGGACAACTATCTCTTGGAGTTCCCTCCCTGCAGGTCTGGAGGTTAGAACAGGCCCGAGGTATTCCTGCCTTCGTAAGAGGTGACTAAAAGGAGTCTCACACGTTTCAGCCTTTATGTAATGGTCCCCTGTCGGGTTTGACCTCTATCTTTCTAATTTTTCCAAAAGAGCGAGCCAGTTGGGGACGGACGCCTGAAATGGTGCATTGTGTCATTGTCCATTGAGATCTTTAGCCCACTTTCTCATAGTCGCATTGCAGTCCTGCTCATTCTCCATCTCTTGCGCAAGGACACCTTCCTGGGTGCATTTTCCACCATGCACTATGCAGTGTCGCTTTCTGTGCCAACGATGACCATGGACTTATTAGCACCTCATATCCAGCACTGTAGCCAGTCCGTTGAGGTGGGGCCACCGTGTATCCTGTTGGTTGTAGCCCCCTGACAACACAGGGATTGCTCTGTTGATGCATGCACCGTTAACTCCCCATGTGTGCCATGGAGTAGATGCCCATCTCCCTGGTGCATTGGGACTCCTGGCAATGACCATCCTGCCAGGTGGCCCTTGCTGAGGCTGGGTGGCACCCGTGGGTATGGCACCCGGTCAGAGTGGGTGACATCAGGGCGGATGGCACACCATGAAGCATAGTACGTCATCTCTTGCTGGCGGTCCACCGCCAACAGTCTCTAAGCAGGCGAAGTCTAACTTCAGTGCTAAGAAATATGACCCTAAATTGTTCCCCTCCCTGGCCACACCGCGAGAGGAATACCAGGTTAAGGATGGCAGTGAAGCTTATTCGCCCCAGTACCTCGTATGTACGAGAGTTGATGGGGAATTTTTCATGTCCATGAAGCCTCAGTTTTTTGTGGGTCATTTGGAGGACAAGTTGGGGAGGTGGAGGGCTTGTCCAAAATGCGCTCTCTGTCAGTCTTGATAAAAACAGCATCCTCTGCCCAGTCATGGGCATTATTCGCTTGTGACAAGCGGGGGGGGGGGGATGTTTCTGTAACCATCACGCCCCGTAAGAGCTTAAATATGATCCAGGGTATTATATTCCACCAGGACCTTCTTTTGCAGTCTGATGATGAGCTGCTTACCAATTTAGAGTGGCGAGGTGTTCATTTCATGCGGAGCATCCATCAGGGTCTGAAGGATAATCTGGTTGCCACCAGTGCCTTCATCTTGGCCTTTGAGGGTGACACATCGCTCGAGAAGGTCAAGGTTGTGACGTCAACCCATACATCCCTCCCCTGATGCGCTGCTTTAAGTGCTGGAAGGTCGGCCATATGTCTTCCCACTGTACTTCCAGCGCCACGTTTTGAGATTCTGGATGTCCATCACATCCTCCTACTACATGTGCCCCGCCTCCCATCTGTGTCAACTGTGGAGAGCACCATTTTCCTTGCTCACCAGACTGCAGGATTTCACAGAAAGAGAGGAAATTCATGGAATATAGGCCCCTGGACTGACTGACATACACTGAGGCTAAGAGGAAATATGAGCACCTGCATCCTGTGGCTATGACCTCCTCTTATGCCGTTGCTATGAGAACAGTTGTCACTCCGTCAGTTCCTCGCATTCCTATCGCCTCTCAGAACCAGCAGACTACACCTGCCCCTCTTGATGGTTGGGGGGGGGGGGGGGGCACTTCCCTCCCTGTTGCTCCCACACCACCTACTTCTGGAGCAACACACATGCCACCCCCCCCCCCCCCCCCCCCCCCCACTCCCTCCCAACCATCAGGGATATCAGTCACCACTTCTGAGTCGGAAAAGCATAGGTCTTCTTCGGCTCCTCTCGCTAGAAATGGGTCCCTTGGGTCACTCCCTTCCCAGGTTTCTGCTAGTGGGAAAGATGACACCCATCAGTGGCTGAAGAGCTCAAAAGCAGCTGGTTCTAGGGCTTCACGCTCATCCTAAATTCCAGAGACTGAATCAGTGAAGTCCTCCCAGCCAGAGAAACCCAAGGAGCAGCAAGAGAAATCCAAAAAGGAGGTGCCCAAGACCAAGGGAATTGCGGTGGCACCCACACCACCACTACCGACGAGCTCTGCGTCTGTAGATGAGTTGGAGATTCTGGCGCCCGCTGAGGACTTACATCTCGCCGGACCCTCACACACAATGGATATAGACTGCTCAGGCAAAAAGTTGGTGACAGCTGGTGACCCTGAGGCATAAACTGCCTCATAGAATGTTCCATGCCTTCCCAGTCTCACGATGACGTCATCCTCTAGTGGAATTGTGGTGGTTTTTTCCCACCACTTGGCTGAGGTATGGCAACTTTTAAGCTTTACACCTGCTTTCTGCATTGCCCTCCAGGAAACCTGATTCCCGGCAATGCGGACCCCTGACCTCCGCAGCTATAAGGGATACTACAGGAACTGTAGTGACTGTAATCAAGTGTCGGGTGGAGTTTGCGTTTATGTCCTAAACTCAGTCTGTAGTGAACCTGTGCTCCTTCAAACCCCTCTTGAAGCTGTCGCTGTCAGAACGATGACAACGCATTGTATATCTTCCTCTAGATTGTGCAATATCCCCGAATGTATTAACTGCACTGATTGATCAACTCCCTAAACCTTTCCTACGTTGGGAGATTTTAACCCTCATAAACCCCTTGTAGGGTGGCACCATGCTTAATGGCCGAGGCAGAGATGTCGAAACTTTACTGTCTCAGTTCGACCTCTGCCTCTTAAATACTGGAGCCACCACACATATCAGTGTGGCTCATGGTATTTACTTGGCCATTGATTTATCAATTTGCAGCCCAGGACTTCTCCCATCTATACACCGGAGAGCGCATCACAACCTGTGTGGTAGCGACCACTTCCCAATCTTCCTGTCACTCCCCTAGCGTCGGGCCCATGGACGCCTGCCCAGATGGACTTTAAACAAGGCGGACTGGGAAACTTTCACCTCTGCTGTCACCATTGAATCTCCCCCAGATGGTAACATCGATGTGATGGTTGAGCAGGTGACTACAACAGTCGTTTCTGTGGCAGAAAACGCAATCCCTTGCTCTTTAGGGTGCCCCCGGCGAGAGGCAGTCCCTTAATGATCTCTGGAAGTCGCTGAAGCAATTGAGGAACGTCGGCAAGCTCTCCAGCGGCATAAGCAGCACCCTTTCCTGGAGCACCTCATAGCCTTTAAACAGCTCCGTGCCCGCATTCGCCAACTTATCAAACAACGGAAGCAGGAATGTTGGGAGATATGTCTCAACCATATGTCACCTTCCCAAGTCTGGGAAAAGGTCAAATGTGTTTCCGGGTACCAGACCCCAACAGGTGTTGCCGGTGTTAACATAAATCGCATGTTATCTACTGATGCGAACGCGATTGCCGAGCACTTTCCTAAGCACTATGCTTGAGCCTCTGCATCAGAGAATTAACCCCCAGCCTTTCGCACTCTCAAACGGTGGCTGGAAGGGAAAGTCCTCTCATTCACTACATGCCACAGTGAATCCTATAAAGCCCCATTTACAGGGTGGGAGCTTCTCAGTTCTGAGTGCCCTTGCACAGCTCCTGGGCCAGATCGGATCCACAGTCGTATGATCAAACATTTTTCATCTGACTACAAGCGACATCTAGTCATAATCTTCAACGAGATCTGGCGCGATGGCGTCTTTCCATCCCAATGGCAGGAAAGCACCATCGTTCCGGTGCTCAACCCGGTAAAAACCCACTTGATGTAGATAGCTATCGTCCCATCAGCCTCGCCGACATTCTTTGTAAGCTGCTAGAATGTATGGTGTGTCAGCTGTTGGGTTGGGTCTTGGAGTCACATGGCCTACTGGCTCCATGTCAGGGCGGCTTCCGCCAGGGTCATTCTACCACTGATAGTCTTGTCCCCCTCGAGTCTGCCATCCGAACAGCCTTTTCCAGATGCCAACACCTGGTTACCATCTTTTTTTATTTATGAAAAGTGTATGAAACCACCAGGCGACATCATATCCTTGCCACATCATACGAGTGGGGTCTCCGAGGCTGCTTCCGATTTTTATCCAAAATTTCCTATTGCTTGGTACTTCCTGTGTCCAAGTTGGTGCCTCCCATATTCCCCCCCCCCCATATCCAGGAGAATAGGGTCCTGCAGATCTCTGTATTGAATGTCTCTATTTTCAGTGGCCATTAATGGTCTAGCAGCAGCTGTAGGGCCATCCATCTCACCTTCTCTGTATGCAGATGACTTCTGCATTTCGTAGTACTCCACCAGTACTGGTGTTGCTGAGCGGCGTCTACAGGGAGCCATCCACAAGGCACAGTCTTGGGCTCTAGCCCACAGTTTCCAGTTTTCGGCTGCAAAGTCGTGTGTTATGATGCACTTCTGTCGGTGTCATACCATTCATCCAGAATCAGAATTTTACCTTAATGACAATCCACTCACTGTAATGGAGACATATTGATTCTTTGGAGTGGTTTTCGATGCATACCTGATTGGCTTTGTTTCCTCACCTTCATCAGCTTAAGCGGAAGTGCTGGCAGCACCTCAATACCTTCCACTGACAGAGCAACACCAACTGGGGTGCAGATCGCTCTACACTGCTGCAGCTCTGCAGAGCCCTTGTTCAATCCCACCTTGACTATGGGGGTCTGGTTTATGGCTCGGTGGTGCCATCAGCATTGTGTTTATTTGACCCAGTGCACCACTGTGGCGTTCACCTAGCGACAGGAGCTTTTAGCATGAGTCCAGTGACCAGCACCCTTGGGGAGGCCGGAGTCCTTCCAGTGCAGGTTAGGCATGCACAACTGCTGGCCAGTTATGTTGCACATGTTCGTAGTTCTCCTGCATGTCCAAATGATCGTCTCCTTTTCCCACCCACGGTAGCCCATCTCCCGCATCAGCGGCCCAGGTCAGGGCTTCCAATTGCAGCCCGTGTACGATCCCTTCTTTCCGAACTGGAGTCCTTGTCTTTACCACCAATATTTGAGGTCCATTCACGTACACCTCCATGGAGTACGCCTAGACCACGGCTTTGCCTGCACCTTTCACATGGCCCTAAGGACTTGATTAACCCTGCGGCTCTTCGCTGCCACTTCCTCTCGATTCTTGACATGTACCGAGGCCACGAAGTGGTTTACACCGATGGCTCGATGGCTGATGCTCACGTCGGGTTCACGTATGTCAGTGGAGGGCATATTGAACAGCATTCCTTGCCTGATGGCTGTAGTGTTTTCACTGCAAGCTGATGTCTCTATCTCGTGCTCTTGAGCACATCCGTTCATGCCCTGGCAAGTTGTTTCTTCTCTGTACTGACTCCTTGAGCAGCCTACAGGCTATCGACCAGGGCTACCCTCGTCATCCTTTGGTAGCAACCATCCAGGAGTCCATCTATGCCCTGGAAAACAGTCCAGTCATTCAGTGGTGTTTGTCTGGACCCCAGGTCACATCGGAATCGCAGGCAACAAACTTGCTGACAGGCTGGCCAAACAGGCTATGCGAAAACCGCTTATGGAGATCGCCATCTCTGCAACTGACCTCCGTTCAGTACTATGCTGCAAGGTTTTGCGGCTTTGGGAGATAAAATGGCATAACCTCAGCATGGACAACAAACTGAGTGCCATTAAGGAGACTACAAATGTGTGGCAGTCCTCCATGCAGGCCTCTCGCAGGGACTCTGTGGTTCTCTGCCAGCTCAGCATTGGCCAGCTTAGGTGGCACACGGCTACCTCCTGCGCCATGATGACCCACCTCAGCTGGCTGGTGTGGCCGTGCAGTTCTAGGCGCTTCAGTCTGGAACTGCGAGACCGCTACGGTCGCAGGTTTGAATCCTGCCTTGAGCATGGATGTGTGTGATGTCCTTAGGTTAGTTACGTTTAAGTAGTTCTAAGTTCTAGGGGACTGATGACCTCAGATGTTAATTCCCATAGTGCTCAGAGCCATTTGAACCCATCTCAGTGTCGATGCGGCGCCCAACTAACAGTGGCCCATATCTTGGTGAGCTGTCCTTTTTTGGCTGCCCTGCGACGGACGCTTCAGTTAGCGGACTCATTGGCATTAATTTTAGCTGACCGCACCTCATCGGCTAATTTAGGTTTACGTTTTATACGTGACAGTAAGTTTTATCATTTTATATCAGTTTTAGCGCATGTCCTCTGTCCCTGTGTGTTCTCCATTCTAATGCTGTTAGGGTGGATGTTTTAATGGGTCACAGAGTGACTGGCTTTTCCTTTTTATTCTCATGGTCAGCCAGCCACAATCATCTGCTCTCTTGTTTTTACCCCTTCTACCTGATTCTTGCTTCTCTCTGTGGTTTCCTTTTCCTGTTTTGTCTGTGGTAGTGTTGATTGTCCTTCTGTTGTTCTTCTGGTTCTTCCTTTCTCCTATTATTGTGCTGTATGTCTCCTTTCATTCCTTCTCTCCCTTGTGTAATTATTTTAAAAGGAACAAGGGTCCGATGACCTCACAGTTTGGTCCCCAGTGCCCTTCAGAGCCTCCATGTGCTGTACACCATTCCGCTTTTAGTGCAACGGGTCCAGGAAAGCTGTTACTTGCTCACTCTTGATGGAGCCATTGTGATGTTCATGTGGGTTCCTGATCATGTCGGTCTGATGGGAAACGAGACCCCTGGCGCTGCTGTCAAGGCTGCAGTCTTCGTGCCTCGGCCCGCTAGTTCTTCCATTTTCTCTGAATATCTCTGTGTTGCCGCCTGTCAGCAGGTGGTGTCACTTTGGCATCACCAGAGGCCCTGAAGGGCACTGAAAGAATCTGAGCAGATGATGCAATTAAAAAGCCCATGTCTCCAAATGTAATGTGTGGCCTGATACAGGGTGAAGAGCTATGCTATAAATACTGAGTAGTGTTCTGGAAGCTGATACCAAAAATCATCAGTTCAGTTTAAGTGGTGCTCCCCCATCACTTTGTGCTCATTGCCCTCAACCTTTGATGGTCTGCCATTTCATGATAGAATGCCCTTTTTTGTAACCACTTACATTCTCATTTATGTTTGCCATCTGAGTTATCAGCCATTTTGGCGAATGAAGCATGAACTGTGGACCGCATTTTATTTTTTATGCATCATAGCAATATGGCAAAGGACATTTAATCTTTAGTTCAGGGC
This sequence comes from Schistocerca serialis cubense, assembly GCF_023864345.2. Classification (NCBI taxonomy): domain Eukaryota; kingdom Metazoa; phylum Arthropoda; class Insecta; order Orthoptera; family Acrididae; genus Schistocerca; species Schistocerca serialis. The sequence continues at coordinate 313,171,492 of NC_064640.1, forward strand.
CCTTTCTCAAAGTCCCTTTTTCTATCTGTCATTCCTTCCGTCGATTGGGCATAACATGTAGTTGCTTTTAACTTTTTTTTTCTTCATGTTCTGTGGTTCTGACGTGGGTATGTATGACGCTAGTTATTTTTACATCCTAATACAAAACAAAACATAAGGACAACTATTCATTTTACTCCCTTTATTGTTTACCTTTCCCCCCAGATTGGGTGCAACCATATTAATATATTTAACGCTATACATCAGTTACATCTATCTTTCCTCCTCCTTGGATATTTAAATGCCCACAACCCATTGTGGGGTGGTGTTAGGACATCTGACTATGCTATCTAATGCAACAAGTAATCATGGATCTTGATTTATGTTTACTGAGCGATGCCACTCCAACTCATTCTAGTGTGGCACGTGGAACATATTCTCTCAGTGTGTAGCTCCTGTCTCCAGTCAAGCCAACTGATGTTACACAATGACATCTAAGATACTGATCATTTCCAGATTGTCATGTCCCTTCTACAGCATTAACCAGCTAAGTGCACACAATGATAGGCCCTCAAAAAAAAAAAAAAAAAAAGCTAATTGCCATGCTGTCAACACCACAATACTATCCAGTGCTACTCAACAAGGAAATGTCAACAATGTACTACACAATAAAACTACCACAACATTAATAGTAGCAGTGTTGTCTCGAATGCTTTGGAAACAAGTCAAATTGCCAAGACAATATAAGGTTGCAGGCAGGCACTTCAATGACATATGCACTGTCTGCCAATGGGAAACTGTATTGTCTTTAAAAAGCTCTGTGCTCAGCTACACTACCCCATCAAACATCAGAAAAAATGTTGGGAAAGTTATGTTGCTACCATTCAGACCCATACTACTTCTTCATGGGTATGGGCCAAGTTACAGTGTATCTACAACTGCCAGCTAGCAACCAGCATTCCTGATAACCTTCTGCAGCATAATGTTCATACTGTCCGTACTATTATTGCTGAACACCACGCACACCTTGCTATAGAGTCCAAACCATGACCTCTCAGCCTTCTGTGTACAAAAGATACGAGGGCTATCCACAAAGTACATTACGTTTTGGAATTAAAAATAAATAAAGTATTGGAATTTTTTTTATTATATACAGATGAAAGCCACACTTCAATACTACTTTTCTACATAGTTGCCATTTAAATTAAGGCACTTATCGTAGCGATGGACGAGCTTGGAAATTCCTTCGTCGTAAAATTCGGCCGCCTGCACCTTCAACCACATGGTACGTAATGTACTTTGTGGATAGCCCTCGTATTTAGAGAATTACAGCCTGTCCTTCACTACATTATATCTGGAACCATATAATGCTCCTTTCAGTGAATAGGAACTTCTCAGAGCTCGGGAGCTTGGCAACAATGTGGCACTGGGACCTGATAATATACACTATTAAATGCTACAATATGTATCCATGGATTATTGACCCCATGTCTTTGTGGTTTTTAATTGTATCTGGTATGATGATGCGTTCCCAACCCACCGAACTGAAAGCACATTTGTCCCACTCTTGAAACAAGGTGAAACCCCATGAGTTCGGCAATTACAGACCAATCAAACTTATGAATGCTCTATATAATCCACCCAAACAAATAGTGAACCAGTGACTGTCTTGATCGCTTGAGATTAGAAGTCCTTTATCTAATGCCCATTGTGGATTTATGAAGGGCCAGTATACAGCTAACCACATGATTTGCCAGGAGTCCATAATGATGATGGATTTTGTGTCACCAACAGCTCATCAAAGCCGCCTTTGATTTAAAAAAGCCCTATCGTACGTCTTGGCATTACCTCATCTGTATGAAACTATATGAGTGAGGTTTCAGAGACTTCTTCCCAGTTTTTTACCCAGAATTTTTTCGCTCTTCAGTTGTTATGCATTTGAGTTGTCCCATCCTACAGTACCCTTCACACACAAGAATGGAGTCCTACAAAGGTCTGTGCTGAATGTGACACTCTTCTGACAACTACCAATGGTAGAGGTGGTCAGTATATTCCTCAAGCTCATTCAGAACTCATGATCTTGGCAGCCGCTCGGAAGTGGGGCAGTGAGAATCTTGTGGTTCAGGCACAGGTGCTCATGAATGAGGCAACTCAGTCATTCTCATCCGGGAAGGGAAATCAGTAAAGTGTTACAATGAATGACCAGCAATGAAAACTGCAAACATAATATGTACACATTTAATGAATTCATTATTTCATCTTCACAAAGTTTTGATGTTTGCATTTTCTTGCTGTCTTGTTTAGAAACATAGCAGTGCCAGAAAATAGTATGTGCCAAGAAGTTAAACATTTCTCTACTGTAATCGAACTCAAATTATGACTGTTCAGTGGTGGAAATAATATTCTTTGTCATATTCAAATGAAAAATATAAATAAAAATGCAAGATAAATAAGTCATTAAATACTCAGTTATTTTAATGTAGTAGAGATTGAAGCACTGTAACATAGTATATAACAGCCTAGAACACTGAAAAACCCCCGAAGCTCACAACTCTGTAGCGAGTTCATGCTTGGCTACCACAGGGTCCCAGCCTTTGCAGCATCTTTCCTCTTCTGTGCTGCATGTCATGCTCTGGCTATTTTCCCCCCCCCCCCTCCCTTTGGGAACATACCTGGGATGCTTTTGGGAATGTGTTCTGCATTTTCAGTGGCCTGACATCGGAACACTCTCTCCACCTTTTCTTGTTCTTATTACTTTCTTCACTCTGCTTCTCCTATCCTTCCTCCACTTTGGCATTTGAGGTTCCTCTTTTTCTGTTTCCTCTGTGTGCAGTCCTGAAGACCGGCCCACTCATCTGATGCTAACAGGTGACTGGGTAACACATAATTCCCAGCCCTGGGTTGACAGGTAGTGTTCCTGGTACAGGCCAGGCGCAGGGAGGGGTGATGGCCTGCACTGTGACATTCCCAAATTGCTAATTGGTTCCTCTGTCGAGTGTTCGGGATGTGTGACCTGAGGTGTGAACAATCGCCTAAGGGAGGTGTGCCCCCTCTGAAGGAGTCTCCAGTTGGAAGGAGCCCGCCGTCGGTGATGTTGGCAATCATGGGGGATTTTATCACAATTATCCTCTTTACAGTCTACATCTACTAAACTTAAATGGAATGAGGCTAGCGATTCAAAGACCCTCCCAGCTGCACCACTGTTACTCATGCTTTCACGTACTCAAGATGGTCAGTCCTTTGCTACGGTTAAATCCATTTATTATTGAAAAAGTTGTTGTTGTAATTACCGGCCATGTGGAATTGTGCTCTTGTTTACACAATGGCACTTTGCTTTTGGAGGCTACTTCTGATTCTCAAGCACGATTACTACTTGCAGCTTTGCTCCTCCATGGCTATCCTGTTCATGTCGAGGCCCATCAAACACTGAATTCTTTGCATGGTGTTATTTACACTAGGTTGCGCAATGGTCTGACCAACACAGAAACCCAATCTTCCCCCTCTGATCAGTGTGTCATTGCAGGCAATCAGGTGATGAAAAAGATAGATGCATCCTTAGTGCCCACACACATTCTTTTTCTCATATTTGATAGAGTAGTGCTTCCCTCGAATGTCACAGCCAGCTATGAAGTTACCACAGTCAGACCGTACATTCCGAACCCGATGCACTGCTACCACTCTCAAATGTCCTGTTGACACCCGACCAAATGTGTAACCTGTGGTAGGGGTGCTCATGAGAGCTATTATTTGCTTCCTCCTCCTCCTCCTCCTTGCTGTATCAATTGCAATGGTGACCATGCAGCCTCCTCCCGAGATTGTCCCGTGTACCTCGATGAGCAGGCCATCCAGGAGACCTGGATGAAGGAAAAAATGCTTTACCCTGTTGCTTACAAGTTGTTAGTTAGTTGGAAACCCTGTGTTTTACCATCCAGAACTTACAGTACTGTTCCTGCTACGTCTCACTCCATGGAGGACATGGCAATGCAGACATGTGACCTCAAATTCAGCACATAGGTTGTAAGATCACTCAGTGTCACACTAGCATCTGTCTCTCCTCCTCCAAAATTTTGCCGCACAGGGTAAAGTCACCTGCTACACAGCTGGCAGGCTGGAAAGGACAAAAGGTATACTCCCATGAAGACTTCTTAAATCCCTCCAGGCAACAAACATCTGAGCCTTTCTCCACCAACCAGAAAGGCTCCAAGAAATAAAAAAAGGCAAATGGCCTACTCCTTCGCTGACTCAGGGACCTTGTTCAACCATGTCACCACGTGATACTCTCACCCAACTCGACTCCATGTCACTGGTGCACACCACCAACTGTTTTTCTGCCCTTGACTCTTCAGTTCGACAGGGGGAGAATGCTGACACTTCTGTAGATCTTGTGGAGCAGGATCCTACAGCCTCTGCATCCTGTAGGAGAGTGTCTTCGAAGGCTGGCACTTGGCAGCCACCAAGGCTACACCCCTTCATTATTTTCCATCCTCCCCTTTCCCTATCGTGACTTTCCTCCAACGGAATGTTCGTGGCCTTAGATCCAACAAGGAGGAATTATGGCTGCTCTTGGAATCAAAGCGTCCACTTGTTCTCTGCTTCCAGGAAATGAAATTGCGTCCTCATGACCACTTTGACCTTTCTAATTTCTTTCTGGTCCACTTTAACCTTCCATGCTAGGATGGCATCCCATCTTGTGGGGGAGTCGTGCTGCTCATCCAGGATGACATTCATAGTCAAACCACTTCCTTGAGCACCTGGCTTCAAGCTGTTGCATTCCACATTTTCCTTCCTCACGTCACCTTTTCCCTTCGTACTGTTTACATCCCTCCATAATTTAGTGCCACCAGAGCAGACTTCCTCCAGCTTATTGGGCAACTCCTCCACCCCTTTTTGCTGCTCCGTGACTTTAATGTGCACCATCCCCTTTTGGGGCTCTCCCAAAAACCTGTCGGAGAGGTGCCCGCTTGGCTGACCTTCTCAATCAACTCAACCTCATCAGCCTTAACACTGGAGCACCCACATTTCTTTCAGACTCCACACACACGTGTTCACATTTGGACCTCTCCTTTTGCACTGCCCACTTTGCCCATCGTCTCAAGTGGTCCGTTCTCTCTGACATGTACTCCAGCGACCATTTCCCGTGTGTTATCCATTTGCTGACTCCTATCCACCTATTTGCACACCCAAATCACAGCTTTCTAAGACCAACTGGAGGCTTTACTCTTCCCTGGTGACCTTCGACAAATGACATGTCCCCAGTTGCAGTGACCAAGTAGAATACCTTATGAACCTTACCACCACAGAATGTTCCATTCCTCGCACTTCATCTTTACTGCACCATGTCTCAGTCCTTTGGTGGACTGAAGCGTGCCATGACATAGTTCCCACACTGAGATGTGCTCTCCATGTTTTTAACCATCATCCTATGATGGTGAACTGTATATGTTATAAACAGTTGCATGTGCAGTATTGTTGCATTCTTCTGGATTGCTATCTCCGACACCTTGGGCCGGTATTTTGCGGAGATGTTGAGCTCCATCCACTATCACCCTGCCTTCCTCCATCAGAAACAAGTGGAGGCGGCTCAGATGATACATATTTCTTCTCAGAATTGCAAGTGCTGCAATGCCACTTTCACTATGAGGGAGCTAGATCATGCTGTCACTTCATCCCGATCCTCCGGTCCAGGGCCAGATGATAATCACAATCAGGTGTTGCAGCAGCTTAGACTTGCAGGTAAGCACTTTCTCCTTCAGGTGTATGATTGCATCTGGGCAGAGGGCACGTTTCAGAGATGGTGGCGTGAAGCCACTGTGTCATACCCATACCTAAGCCCAGTAAGGACAAAAACCTTCCTTATAGCTATTGCCCCATTTCTCTCTCCAGCTGTGTTTGCAAGGTGATAGAATGTATGATTCATGGCCAGCTACTATGGTGGCTAGAGTCTTGCAATTTACTAACCACTGCACAATGTAGATTTCGAGCATGCCATTCTGCAGTTGACCATCTTGTCACTTTGCCAACCATGTCATGAATGGTTTTTTGCAGAAATACCAGACTGTGGCTGTGTTTTTTGATTTGGAAAAAGGCATACAACACCTGCTCGAGGACTAGTATCCTCTGTACTCTCTACAGGTGGGGCTTCCGAAGCCACTTGCCCTGTTTCCTTCAGGAATTTTTAAAAGTTTTCAAGATATGTGTGGGTTCTGCCTTGCTGGACATCTTTGTCCAGAAAACTGTGTGCCTCAGGAACCTCTTTGCTGTAACTATTAACCACATAATCGCCTGTCTCCCACTGGGCATCTCTGGCTCCTTTGTGTTGATGATTTTGCCATGTACTGTAGTTCTCCACTGACTTTTGTCTTCTTGAGCGGCATCTTCAGCATTATCTCGATCATCTTTACTCGTGGAGCATCGACAATGGATTTCAATTTTCCACTGACAAAACTATTTGTATGAATTTCTGGCAGTGCATTAGGTTTCTTCCACCATCTTTTCATCTTGGGCCTGTTGCTCTTTCGTTCATTGAAACTACAAAATTCCTGGGGCTCATGCTCAATAGGAAACTTTCGTGGTACTCCCACGTCTTACCTGGCTGTCTGCTGTACCTGGTCCCTCAGTGTCATATGCGTCCAATCAGATCACTCTTCTCCATTTTTACCAGTCTCTTGTCTATTCGAAACTAGACTATAAGAATTTTGTTTATGCATCTGCATGTCCATCCCCCTTATGCTGTGTCAATACAATCCACCATCAAGGCACCAGTGCTAGCCCCATTGAGAGTCCGTATGCACAAGCTGCCGAACTACTGCTGTCATACCGATGTGTTGTTCTCCTGGAGTTTGCTTTCGGGTACTGCTTCGGCAGCTTCACTTCACGGTACCTGCTACTCTCCTGATGTGTGTGAACCCTTTACCATCTTGGCTTCGTGTGGTGGCCAGTGTTCACCTTGGATGTCGTTCGCTTTCTAAGGACACTATTCCAGACTCATTCTATCATCATATGTTCCTCGACCTTCACACGCGATTTGACGATAGTACCTTTGTGTACGCTGATGGCTCTCGGACTGACTGTGGTGACAGGTGTGCTTTCATCATTGGCACCAACGGTTTTCGGTTATCAGTTTCAAGAACACTGCTCAGTATTTACAGAGGAGCTGTTTCCCTTGTGGCAGTGCAGTACATCTGGCAACACAGGCTTTTCAATTGTGTCACTTGCTCAACTCTCTCAGTGCACTTCAGAGCCTCTGTGTGCTGTACACTGTCCATCCCTTAGTTCAATTGGTCTAGGAAAGCTGTCACTTGCTCACTCTTGATGGAGCCACTGTGATGTTTATGTGGGTCCCTGGTCATGTTGGTTTGATGGGAAATGAGGCCGCTGATGCTGCTGTTATGGCTGCAATTCTCCTACCTCAGCCTCCTACTTCTTCCATTCCCTTCGATGATCTGTCAGTAGGTGGTGTCACTTTGGCGTCACCACTGGTCTTCCCTTCATGGGGACAAGCTCTGGGTATTAAACCTCTCCCAGCAGCTTGGCTGACACCCTGTCAGCCCTCTGGCCACAAGGAGATTATTTTCTGTAGGTTGCATATTGGGCACTGTCTTTTTAGTCATCTCCATTTGTTAAGTGGTAATCCTCATTGTCCTCAACCTTTGATGCTTCGCCATTTCGTAATGGAATGCCCTTTTTTTAACCACTTACATTCTAATTTATGTTTGCTGACTGAGTTATCGGCCGTTTTGGTGAACAATGTGCAAGGTGTCAATTCTGTTTTACTTTTTATTTTGACATTCACAGACCATCCTCTATCATCGTCACAGCTCCGTAACCAATGGCACTCGAATGTCTGAGTCTTACGAGTGCAGTGGGAAGTAGCAGACTTATCGTGGCAGATGTTGTATCACTTGCTGTTGCCCCATTGCATCTTGTAGCTGTGAGTACAACTCAAGGTGGCGACTAGCTTGCAGGCGAGACTGAAAGCTGAGATGACTGGCTCTAATTAACGGCCTTGCAGGGGCCCCAGCACATGTAGTCTCATTGTTCCTGTGTGTTGATGGCTTTTGTACTTGCTACAGCTAGATTGGGAGTCTTACTGAGCAGCAGCGACAGTGAGCCTCAAGGAAAGTGCAATGCTGGACCCTCACTCATAAATTCTAGTATTCTACTGCCAAAACATGTTATTTATTAAGAGAGAATTTCTCTCCAGTACATACCGTCAGGAGATGAAATGACTAGTACTACCGATAGACATGTGTGAAAGTGTGGGATTAGGACTCTCTCATCCTGTGGACTGGGTGACCTGCCCTTCATTTTTAGCCTTCCTTAAGGTAGTCCTCACCCCTCCCCGACGTGGGACCTATTGGCTCCAAAAGTTAGGAGTGTTGCTGTTTTACTTTTACATGTGTCTATCAGCAGTGCTAGACATTTCATCTGCTGAAAGTAAGTACTGGCCAGCAATTCTGTTTCACAATTTTAGTTTTGTGGACTAAATTTTCCTTTGATCTGAAATGTATATTATGCACTTCTTCTGTCGCAGAATTGTTCATCCAAATCCAGAAGTTTTACCTTTGTAATGATCTGCCCGATGTGGTAGATTCAGCTTGTTTTTTGGAACTTTTATTTGTTGCCTGGTTGACATGGCTACCAAGTATTTGCCAGCTTCAAATGAAGTGCCTGTTGGGACTAGACACTCAGTTACCTTGGTCACACATCCTGGTGTGCAGACCAGTCAACCCTCTTGCATTTTAACAAAGCTCTCATTGTAACTCAACTGGATTCACAAGACAGGCTTATGGATTAGTGATCTCGTCAGCATTATAGCCACTAGATCCAGAGCACCATCACAGGATCCTACTTGCGACTGGCACCTTTTGAACAAGCCCTATGGACAGCCTCCTGGCAGAGGTTGGGATTCCTCCTCCATAGATCAGATGCTGTCAGTTACTATTATATTACACAATAATTTCCCACAGTTTCCCAGAATACTTGCATCACAGTGTCATTTTCCCCAGAAGGGGGATTCATCTTCTACAAACGCAATCAAAGACTGGTGTCCCCATGTCCCCATATCAATTTATTTTGAGTATTTCTGCTCTTTCCTCTTCCTTCGTTTTTGATTATTGAACCTCCTTGTCAGATCATCTTTGCAAACCACCCTGTGGTATGCACCTCATCTGAAGATCCTCCTGAACCTGTCGTGTCGATTAAAAGAAATAGTAGCCCCCCCCCCCCAATATGTCTCAGCATTTATTCGTCTCGGTTCTCGGTGAACTTTCTGATTTTTAAGTCATCTAGAATGATGGCTCAAAGGTTAACAATCACATTGGCTGTGCGTTCACATATTGTAGGGGTCACAAACAACACACTGTACTACAAGGGGTCAGTGTTTTTACAGTTGAATTAGCAGCCATTATTCAGGCATTCCCAAATACTTGGACTCAACCTCGCGAAAACTTCCTAATATACAGCTACTCTCTAATCACCCTGCAAGCCATAAACCAGTGCTGTCCTGAGGACCAGGTGGTATAAACATTGCAATTGTCTTAATAAGCTCCACAGAATTGGGAGCTCTATTACATTCCACAGGGTGCAAAGGCAGCTTTTGATTCCCAGGAATTCGCTTGCCGATGAGTTAGTAGCAGAGCCTACTAAGGTAAGAAGCATGTCATTGGGGTTACGGGGAGCTGACTTGTGGTCGTCATTGTGTCTTTGACTTGTGGAGGCTCTGAAGGGGGGTGGCATGGTGTGGCCACTACAGACAGAGTAAGAGCAATAGAAGGGTTCATTGCCACATGGCAGCCTCCAGTTCACACTTTTTACTGGCCATCTTCTACCTTTCACCAGCTTGGTATCAGCCACAACTGGCTGACTCATGGTCACATCCTTAGACAAGGACAAAGTTATTGTTTCAACACATTTGTCTGTGGCCCATATTCTGGTAGTTAACAAATTTCCTTAATTTGGGTTGAACGCTGAAGCAAGAGGACTCATTGCCTTCGATGTTAGATGTTGTTGTTGTTGTGGTCTTCAGTCCTGAGACTGGTTTGATGCAGCTCTCCATGCTACCTTATCCTGTGCAAGCTTCTTCATCTCCCACTACTTACTGCAACCCACATCCTTCTGAATGTGCTTAGTGTATTCATCTCTTGGTCTCCCTCTACGATTTTTACCCTCCACGCTGCCCTCCAATGCTAAATTTGTGATCCCTTGATGCCTCAGAACATGTCCTACTAACCGGACCCTTCTTTTTGTCAAGTTGTGCCAGATACTCCTCTTCTCCCCAATTCTATTCAATACTTCATCATTAGTTATGTGATCTACCCATCTAATCTTCAGCATTCTTCCGTAGCACCACATTTCGAAAGCTTGTATTCTCTTCTTGTCCAAACTATTTATAGTCCATGTTTCACTTCCATACATGGCTACACTTAATACAAATACTTTCAGAAATGAGTTCCTGACACTTAAATCTATAATCAATGTTAACAAATTTCTCTTCTTCAGAAACGTTTTCCTTGCCATTGCCAGTCTACATTTATATCTTCTCTACTTCGACCATCATCAGTTATTTTGCTCCCCAAATAGCAAAACTCCTTTACTACTTTAAGTGCCTCATTTCCTAATCTAATTCCCTCAGCATCACCCGACTTAATTTGACTACATTCCATTCTTCTCTTTTTGCTTTTGTTGATGTTCATCTTATATCCTCCTTTCAAGACACTGTCCATTCCGTTCAACTGCTCGTCCAAGTCCTTTGCTGTCTCTGATAGAATTACAATGTCATCGGCGAACCTCAAAGTTTTTATTTCTTCTCCATGGATTTTAATACCTACTCCGAATTTTTCTTTTGTTTCCTTTACTGCTTGCTCAATATACAGATTGGATAACATTGGGGATAGGCTACAACCGTGTCTCACTCCCTTCCCAACCACTGCTTCCCTTTCATGGCCCTCAACTCTTACAACTGCCATCTGGTTTCTGTACAAATTGTAAATAGCCTTTCGCTCCCTGTATTTTACCCCTGCCACCTTTAGAATTTGAAAGAGAGTATTCCAGTCAACATTGTCAAAAGCTTTCTCTAAGTCTACAAATGCTAGAAATGTAGGTTTGTCTTTCCTTAATCTTTCTTCTAAGATAAGTCGTAAGGTCAGTATTGCCTCACGTGTTCCAATATTTCTGCGGAATCCAAACTGATCTTCCCCGAGGTTGACTTCTACCACTTTTTCCATTCGTCTGTAAAGAATTCACGTTAGTATTTTGCAGCTGTGACTTATTAAACTGATAGTTTGGTAATTTTCACATCTGTCAACACCTGCTTTCTTTGGGATTGGAATTATTATATTCTTCTTGAAGTCTGAGGGTATTTCGCCTGTCTCGTACATCTTGCTCACCAGATGGTAGAGTTTTGTCAGGACTGGCTCTCCCAAGGCCATCAGTAGTTCTAATGGAATGTTGTCTACTCCCGGGGCCTTGTTTCGACTCAGGTCTTTCAGTGCTCTGTCAAACTCTTCACGCAGTATTGTATCTCCCATTTCACCTTCATCTACATCCTCTTCCATTTCCATAAAATTGTTCTCAAGTACATAGCCCTTGTATAGGCCCTCTATATACTCCTTCCACCTTTCTGCTTTCCCTTCTTTGCTTAGAACTGGGTTTCCATCCGAGCTTTTGATATTCATACAAGTGGTTCTCTTTTCTCCAAAGGTCTCTTTAATTTTCCTGTAGGCAATATCTATCTTACCCCTAGTGAGATAAGCCTCTACATCCTTACATTTGTCCTCTAGCCATGCCTGCTTAGCCATTTTGCACTTCCTGTCGATCTCATTTTTGAGACGTCTGTATTCCTTTTTGCCTGCTTCATTTACTGCATTTTTATATTTCCTCCTTTCGTCAATTAAGTTCAATATTTCTTCTGCTACCCAAGGAGTTCTACTAGCCCTCGTTTTTTTACCTACTTGATCCTCTGCAGCCTTCACTACTTCATCCCTCAGAGCTACCCATGCTTCTTCTACTGTACTTCTTTCCCCCATTCCTGTCAATTGTTCCCTTATGCTCTCCATGGAACTCTGTACAACCTCTGGTTTAGTCAGTTTATCCAGGTCCCATCTCCTTAAATTCCCACCTTTTTGCAGTTTCTTCAGTTTTAATCTACAGTTCATAACCAATAGATTGTGGTCAGAGTCCACATCTGCCCCTGGAAATGTCTTACAATTTAAAACCTGGTTCCTAAATCTCTGTCTTACCATTATATAATCTATCTGATACCTTCTAGTATCTCCAGGATTCTTTCATGTATACAACCTTCTTTCATGATTCTTGAACCAAGTGTTAGCTATGATTAAGTTATACTCTGTGCAAAACTCTACCAGGCGGCTGCCTCTTTCATTTCTTAGCCCCAATCCATATTCACCTACTATGTTTCCTTCTCTTCCTTGTCCTGCTCTCGAGTTCCAGTCACCCATGACTATTAAATTTTCGTCTCCCTTCACTACCTGAATAATTTCTTTTATCTCATCATACATTTCTTCAATTTCTTCATCATCTGCAGAGCTAGTTGGCATATAAACTTGTACTACTGTAGTAGGCGTGGGCTTCGTGTCTATCTTGGCCACAATAATGCGTTCACTATGCTGTTTGTAGTAGCTTACCCGTACTCCTATTTTTTTAATTCATTATTAAACCTACTCCTGCATTACCCCTATTTGATTTTGTGTTTATAACCCTGTAATCACCTGACCAAAACTCTTGTTCCTTCTGCCACCGAACTTCACTAATTCCCACTATATCTAAATTTAACCTATCTATTTCCCTTTTTAAATTTTCTAATCTACCTGCTCGGTTAAGGGATCTGACATTCCACGCTCCGATCCGTAGAACGCCAGTTTTCTTTTTCCTGATAACGACGATGACTATATCTAAATGTCTGATCTGTTTTTATGTTTTGTTAGAGATTGGTTTATTTACCCTGAGTTCACATTTGTCATTGTGGTCTCATCACATCTATTTACCATTTTAGGGTGCTCGCATTCTGCCAGTATTCTACACAGACTGGGGGACTGCCTGTTGGGTACAGAAGTTGACTTCCCACTGCAGGACTAGCCACAGGGAGTCTCCAGCTGCTTCTGGCAGGCCCTACTCACTGTACTTTATTACTTCCTTATGGTTTCTCTGATGAAATTCTGTCCACCATTTTTTCATCGTGGAAGGCTTTAGATGCTGATTATTAAAGAAGAGAGAAATGATTTTTACCTGTCTTATTTTTAAAATTTTCCAGAGCTGCATTATGTCCCTTTCAGGACTAGTATTTTTAAAGTTGTCTTAAGTGTAGTATATAATCAACATATCAGAAAGAAACTAGTGCAAACTGACAATGAAATAATAGGACCAATTGATAAGTTTTTGTTTTTAGGGCAGTTACAGGTAATGCCTGGAAAGATAGTGAAAGAAATTAACAGAAGAGTAAGAATATGAAGTACTTTTTATACATTAAATAGGTTTTTCAGACCTAAGCTTTTGATGTGCCAGAAACAGGTAGCTTACAATTGGTGTATATTATCATTACATGGACTTGTAATGGGAAAACCATGTGCAAACTCATGGTTGCATAGAGGGCAACAGAGAGATTGCTGAGAGGGTAAACTGATGACATTAGAAAACGTCCAGGAGAATGTGGGGGCATGTCACTGACTACTATAAAGCATGGAGGAGTAGTAGTAGTAGTAGTAGTAGTAGTAGTAGTAGTAGTAGTAGTAGTTCCAGTGTCGAGAATTGTCTTCCCCTGTAGACATTCTGTAAAGTCATTTGCAAGTTCATTTTGTATTGCTGTACTTGCAGCTTTGACCACACACATTCAAAGTAGGTGATTTTTAATACATCAAATCTACATCTACATCCATACTCTGCAAGCCACCTGACGGTGTGTGGTGGAGGGTACCTTGAGTACCTCTATCGGTTCTCCCTTCTATTCCAGTCTCGTATTGTTCGTGGATGCCTCTGTGTGGGCTCTAATCTCTCTGATTTTATCCTCATGGTCTCTTCGCGAGATATACGTAGGAGGGAGCAATATACTGCTTGACTCCTCGGTGAAGGTATGTTCTCCAAACTTCAACAAAAGCCCGTACCGAGCTATTGAGCATCTCTCCTGCAGAGTCTTCCTCTGGAGTTTATCTATCATCTCCGTAACACTTTCGCGATTACTAAATGCTCCTGTAATGAAGCGTGCTGCTCTCCGTTGGATCTTCTCTATCTCTTCTATCAACCCTATCTGGTACGGATCCCAAACCGCTGAGCAGTATTCAAGCAGTGGGCGAATAAGCGTACTGTAACCTACTTCCTTTGTTTTAGGAATGCATTTCCTTAGGATTCTTCCAATGAATCTGTCTGGTATCTGCTTTACCGACAATCAACTTTATATGATCATTCCATTTTAAATCACTCCTAATGCGTACTCCCAGATAATTTATGGAATTAACTGCTTCCAGTTGCTGACCTGCTATGCTGTAGCTAAATGATAAGGGATCTTTCTTTCTATGTATTCGTAGCACATTACACTTGTCTACATTGAGATTCAATTGCCATTCCCTGCATCTAGTGTCAGTTCGCTGCAGATCCTCCTGCATTTCAGTACAATTTTCCATTGTTACAACCTCTCGATATACCACAGCATCATCCGCGAAAAGCCTCAGGTCATTTATGTATATTGTGAATAGCAACGGTCCTACGACACTCCCCGGCGGCACACCTGAAATCACTCTTACTTCGGAAGACTTCTGACCATCGAGAATGACATGCTGCGTTCTGTTATCTATGAACTCTTCAATCCAATCACACAATTGGTCTGATGGTCCATATACTCTTACTTTGTTCATTAAACGACTGTAGGGAACTGTATCGAACGCCTTGTGGAAGTCAAGAAACATGGTACCTACCTGGGAACCCGTGTCTATAGCCCTCTGAGTCTCGTGGACGAATAGCGCGAGCTGGGTTTCACATGATTGTCTTTCTCGAAACCCATGCTGATTCCTACAAAGTAGATTTCTAGTCTCCAGAAAAGTCATTATACTCGAACATAATACGTGTTCCAAAATTCTACAACTGATCGACGTTAGAGATATAGGTCTATAGTTCTGCACATCTGTTTGACGTCCCTTCTTGAAAACAGGGATGATCTGTGCCCTTTTCCAAACCTTTGGAACACTACGCTCTTCTAGAGACCTACAGTACACCGCTGCAATGACTTCATACTCGCCAGTTCTTGAATACTATTATTTAAATTATTAACCATCTATGTTTTTGATTCAGCTATTGAACTGTGCAACATTTAAAGAAGTCCGTGATTATTTTTGCAGATTTCTCGCTGTTGGTAATGACCCTATTATAAGTGGTGGAACGTGATATCTATTCAAGATTGTTTTTTCTACTCTTACTCTTTCCTATCATTTCATTAATCAGAGTTAAATCCATCCACATCCCCTCAAAGACGCTACCACGATGTATGTAATCTTGATGGAGTCTGTCCAGTCATGAGTGGTAAATGATGCAGTTCTAGTAATAAAGCAATAAAAAATAATTATTTTCTGGAAGTATGAATTAAAAAAACACCTTCATACTTCTGGTTTATCGAATACAGTCATATTCGAAGCTGCAAAATATGAATAAAATTAAAGTAAATAAATCAATAAATAAATTAGTAAATCAGTTTGATCCAATCATGTTCCTGTTATTCTTTACATGTTGTACTCAGCTTTCCCTTAAATCCTTTGAGCACCAGGTTTCCATCTCAAAACATCATTTTTATTAATTTTGTTTTAAAGTATCAGTACCTTTTGCGTGAAACCACTGATGCTCTTGCAAGACAGACATCCTGTGGTACACTGAGGTACTCTCACAAATGTAGTGCATTGTAGCAGTCACATATAGCATTCAAAGCAACAATCAGCGGGGAGATAGTGCTATGTTATTGCTGGAGATGATGACCTCCCCTTTTTTTATTGTATTAGATCCTTGGCAAAGAAAGTAAGTATATCTGAAGTTATTGTAAAGTAAATTTGATTTTTAGTACTGCTTTTATCAGTGGTTTGGAAATGAAGCCACTGGAGCAGTATGTACTTTTGATGCAAATTTATTAAATTTTTTGACCAGTTTTGCTTGTTATTTAGGACTATAGTTTGTTTTACGCTTTATGAGTTCATGGAAGTTTCAAAATGTGGGATTGTGTCTATAACAAATGTAAAGTTGCTTGTCATATCACATGAACTGATGGGTCGTTGAAAACTGTAAGTCCTAGGTGTTCTAAAGTGAAACTACCTCCTTCAAAGAATTCATTGTTTATTTATTTTTTTTCTATTTCTGGTTTTGTGGATTCTTACTATTAAAAGGTTAATTTTGCAAAAAAAATTAATTTTTTCAATTGTTGGGATACAACGGGTTAATAGTTACCATGTTCCGTTTGAGACTGTTTATCCATGCAGCTTCATAATGCATACAATGTTTTATTGGGTGTTGCAGTATATCTTGGTTAGTTGCTCCCTAAGATATAATTAATAGCTCTCACCCAGCTTCTTAGCAGGCTCACTGTTTACAGCATTTAAATTTGTTTCTTATATAGCACTTGTGACATAATTGTAAAAATCTCAGCTTATTTGCTTCATGTTTACTTAAGTTATTGCTGCAGCACTTTGTCTTCATTACTGTCAAAGGAAAATACAGCTACATGGCACTGAAGCACCACCAAAGCATCCCACATAATATTGTTTAGTAACTTGCCCATAAAAGTAAACTAAATTTCAGGTTCTTCTCATGTTGCGAAATAAAATTAGTGCATTGCTTGATTATTATACCCTTCAGTATCATTGCTGCTCTAATGCACAATCGCTGGCATTTGGTCCAGATTTAGAGGGGACACAATTCGCCTTACTTTACTGTTGAAGTACTTTTTATCCTTCTGCAGTGCAGAGTACCAGCCAGTAAGGCGGTACTTATATTGTCCCAATAGTGGCAACACAGGTGCTAGGTGTCCAGTGCCTAAGTTGAACAGATTGCAGATGGGCAGATCAGTTCTTCATCCATGGAAGATCAACCTGGAACCCATCATCAGTCAGTTACCATTGTGACTGGCAGGAATATGGCTTCTAGGTCAGGAGTGCAGCAGTGGACCCCGAGGTGGCTGCAGCTTATAGACACCTTTTGAATTCGCCATAGCATCAGGTCTTCCATCAGTATCCGTAATTCAGATGGAGTGGCCTACCTCTGAGAATGAGGTTGAGGAGGACAGAGATTTTGTAATGGGTGATGATGTGATCTCCCCCTCCCTCCTCCCAACACACACACACACACACACACACACACACACACACACACACACACACTGATGACCGAATGTGCTCTCATTTTCTGAGCTTGTCAGTGCTCTCAGCTTCTCTAGTGCTCAACTTCAGGGTTTTAGTGTTCCTATATGTGAAGTTTGCATCCTGAAAAGTGTTCTTGTGATATCTCTGAAGTGAAGTTACTTATTTTAGCCTCATTGTGGTAACTTGTTCTGTCTGTTCTGCACTGTTGTTGGAGTGTTGAAGTGTGTTCTTGGCTTCTGTCTTGCAAAGTCTGATAAAATAGACTGCCCCTGTGTTTCTACTTCGGGCATACCTGTGTTGAAATTTGGTTTCATCACCATTGCATAGTCAGCAGACTCAACTCACTTGGCAACATATTGGTTGGTTCTTAACAAAATTTTATTCCTGCACTTACTAACTATTCTGCTGTGCAACATTCCCCAAGCCTTAAAAAATTCGTCCTGTATATTCATGCCTTTGTACTAGTCTACATGTCTTTTTAATCCCTCCGTCTTGGACTATTTCTGTTATAAAAATTGAAGTCAACATCACAAATCTTAATCCTCTTAAAATATTGTACTAATTCCTATTCAGTTCCTTAATCCTACTTTCTAGTGCTTAGACGTATGATTCGCTCTAACTACTCCATTGTGTTTCCTGTTATATTGCTAAACCAAGCAATAGGTAACTCATGCACAGATAATTCTGGGTGTAGTATAGTCTTTCTCATATCATAAATTACACAAATGGCAATCAGAATTGTTAAAGTACTAGTAGCTGAAATGCTTAAGTTTATAACCTGATTCTGCTGCTTCTTGTAGTACTGTTGGACGTGTTGTAACATCTTTTCTGCAGAAATACACTTTCTGTGATTCTAGTAGTTGGTCTACTAAGAGAAGAATATCTAGGTTTATGGTATCATTTAAAAATATCCTGTTTTGGCCTGGCAGTATTTCTCCCCTCTTCCCTGGCCAAAACAGCAAAGAGTTTGACAACTCGATTACTGCTGTACCTGTAATTGTTGCTGGTAAGCGAAATATTGTTCCAGCTATATTGCAAACCATTCCATTTATTAAGATTGTACCATTTTTTAAACTCTGTTTCGGACATACCCAGTGGCTTTCTTTTCTTATTATGATCTCCAAAATGTATAACAAATATATCCGGTGTGCATTTACTCCTTGGAAATGCACACAAGGGGTGAATACTTACCTCCGACACATTGTTGCTTCAGACTTCCCCAGGAACAATTGTACTTTACATGCGCATGTCTCTTGTGACTACTCTGGTCAGATTGACTGTAATATCTTCCACTGGAAGATCTGTAACTCTTCTGTGGACAACAGCACAAATGTTTCTCTGTTCTTCAAAATTATCAGTACTTAACAGTGCGTACTTGTACCCATTTTCTTACTGTGTTTCATTTCACGGTTTAATGGTGATAATACAATTTTGATGTCGGGTGTTTAAACCTGTTACCGGAAAATGTATTGACATGTGTAGTCGCACTACATCTGTTTTCACATCAGTTACTGACACGTAAAATATTGCTAAGTTGCCATAAGTTGGTTCTGCTATATGCTGTAACTCAGTTATAAAATCCTTTTGTGCTTCTTGTAGTGCTGCTAAGAACTGCTGTGGTTACAATATTGTTGTGCTTAGCTGTGCATTTATGGCACGAAAAACAGCTTCTTGCAATGTTTCTGTCACCAATCTTGTTTCATTGTAACTATCTGCCAAAATCCGTAAAAGTCTGGCTACAACTATTTGCCCATCTATTTCCTGTGGTTGGTTCTGTACCCTTCTAAGATTCATTTATAATCTGCTTAATGCTTCTGCTGTACTGCATCAAATCCATTGTCGGTTTCTGTACCACTCTTGTGTTATTTAGTACAGCTTGTTCCAAATTCCTCAGTCGCTTGGTATGCCATTCCACCAAACTCTTCATAATGCCTGCTACTACTTGTACCTGGCCTAGGGTGTTATTTAAATTTTGAATATCCTCATCATCTGCTGTTCCAAACACTGCTTTAAAAGTTTCCCCACTTGTGTTTATCCATCCTCTCTTTTTCCAAATCAATATTCTTGGCGCCAGTCAGTTACCTGCCTCGGTTGCAACCCGCTAGATTCCTCCTCCATCTCTGCTAGAATTCCCTTTTCCTTAGCTTCTTTCTGCAGTTCCCCAAAGGTATCTTCTAACTCTTGCACCTCATTACTCATTTTCCAAATATTCAGAGTTAAACCAAGCATTCACTTATGACTGGTTAACAGGATGTTGGGTCTTGAGAACATAACTGCAGATTTAAGAGGTTGGTTCTATCCACTGTACGAGATAATAGAAGCAGCAAAATCTCTGTATGATGAATGATGAATCCTGGCCACCTGTGCTAGCATACCACCTGAGAAAAAGGAATTTCTCATCATTTTCCCTCCCTCCTTCCAAAAGCTTTGGTGCATAACAAAATACTACTGAATACTACACAATATGAACTCATTAAACTATCCAGCATAAACAAGGGGGGAAAAACAGAAGAAAACAAATCAAATCCCACTGTTTGAAACAAAAACAAATGTGCACAGTTAACAAAAGGAAACTAAACGTGTGGTCTTAACGCATGTGGTACACTGCATGAATCCTAAACAGTTTAAATTCCTGGCTTCTTCACCTTCCTAAAGTTTTGACATCCTGTGATATTGGAATCTGTGGCAAAGTGTTTACCACTCCATTGTATAGTTTGACTCAGTTTACAGAAATGATCAATGTTTTCAAAAGAAACTGTATCTTCACGGTCACTGGAAATATCATCTCTCACCTAATAATGGACGCTGGTACTTAGTTAAAAACTTTTTCATTCTTCCTTTTGATGTGTATTAGTTACAAAAACCCACTGACCACCTTCATACCATTTTAATTTCCCTATACATTGCCCCATCTTCTCTTGATGTTAGAGTGCCTTTATATTCTATTGTTTGACCTTTTGCAAAACATATCTGATCTGTTTCACACAGTTCTTCACTGACTCCACATTTGCATCTATTTTAGGTTTCAGAACCTCGAAAGGAGATTGCATCTTTTTACTGTATACGACCTTTCATGGTGACGGTCCTGTACTACTGTGTATTTGTGAATTATATGCTTAGACAACATATTGCAAATATGTATCCCAATTACTGTGTTCACTTTCACATAATGGCTTATCCTCTTTGAAATCGTACGGTGGACCTGTACAGTACAACCATTTGCTTGTGGATGGAAAGGGCTAATATGTCAGTTATGAAGCAGGCGGGCGGCACATCTGGTTCAGAAGGTGTGGCACAAAATTTGTATCCTGATCTATAATTATAGTGTCAAGAATGTCAAATGTCAATATCCAATTATTAAGGATTGCATTAATGACTGTACTTGCTCACTGGTGTGAAATTGCTGCAATTGCTATGAACCAGGGAAAATGATCCTCTATCATTTGAATTGACTAGTTACTAGCTGCAATTCTATTAAAAGGTCAAAGATATCTAAACCAAATGTTTTAGAAGGTTGTGTCGCTTGTGGTAATCTTTGCAATGGTATGTGTCGGTGACTCAAATCTGCTCTTTGCACACAGAGCACACAGTCTTTCACATACTGGTCAACATCTTGCTCTCTGGTCCTCCATCAAAATTTTTCCGCTGTGTGTGTATTTGTCGTTCTATGTCCTTCATGACCTGCCAACAAACGATCATGAGCCTGTTGCAAAACTTCACATCCAAATGATGAAGGACACGCTACGCATGGTCCGTACTTCTGAACAGTAAACTGTCATGCATCACAAACTGTGGCCGAGACCTAAAAGCCCAACAGTGTATGTCTGTTGCTTCTGCTTTCTGCCACAAGCTTTTGCCTAGTGCTTGCAGAACTCCAATTTTTCTACCTAGCATATATGTGTTAATGTGCACTTGCCAAGGTGGATGCACTATCTCATAATGAAACTGTTTCAATGCCCTCCATGTTAATTTCCTGGAAGTTTTTTTTCAATCCCAATAGCCACTTAGGAGAAACATGATCAGTCACTACCTTAAATGTCTGGCCGTACAAATAACAGTGAAAGTGGGTAACATCGTAAATAACAGCTAACATCTCTTTTTCTATTGTTGAATAATTGCACTCTGCTTTATTCAACTGTCTCAATGCATAAGCCATTGGATATTTCTTATTATCCATGATTTGGCTCAGAACACAACCAGTTGTTGTATCACAAGAAAGGATTAACTCTGGTTCGAAGTTAGAAATACCTGCACAGGATTGGATCCTAAAGCATGCTTCAGTTTTTCTAATGGAGCTTGACACTCTACTGACCACTTGAAATTTACTCCTTTCCTTAGTAGACAGTTCAAGGGCTTAGCAATTTGTGCAAATTTCCTATAATATGACGTCTGTTCAAAAAATTGTGGAACTTTGTGGACAAAGTTCATCTATGCCTACCTTTTAATTATTTTGCATGATCTCCTTTGAAATACTCTGCTCCACCATTGATACACCATTCCCAACACCATTTCTGCTTCCAGAAGCAGTCTTTGTACGCCTCTTGCTGGTTTGTGCGGAGCGCTGTCTGCAGTTTTTCTTTTATCTCGTCCATCATTGCAAATCTTCATCCTTTCAAGGGGGATTTCAACTTTGGAAACGAAAGAAAGAAAGAAAAAGTCTGCAGGGGCCGGGTCTGGACAGTACGGAGGATTAGACAACATAGTGATTTCGTTTTTTGTGCAATAGTCACGCAGGTAACAGGGATGAATGTGTGAGTGCATTATTGTGGTGCAGGAGCCATGAATTGTCTCACCACATTTCAAGCCATTTCCTTCTCACATTTTCTTGTAGTCATTGCGACACGTCCTGATAGTACCATTGATTAACAGTTTTTCCCTGTGGCATGAGTTCATGGACTAATCCTTCAAAGTCAAAGAAAACTATCAGCATGGCTTTGACATTTGACCTGACCTGACAAGCTTTTTAAATCTTGGAGAACATTTCCTGACGCATTGTGAAGATAGGACCTTGGTTTCAATACCATAATTGTAGACCTGCATCTCATCACCAATTATGATTCTGTTAAGGAACATCTCGTTCTCATTTGCATTATCCAAAAGCTCTTCACAGATTGCAGGGCAAAGTTCTTTCTGGTCTTGACTCCTGAACCGTGGGACAAACCTGGCAGCAACACTGCATTCCAAGATGCTGTGAAAGGATTTCATGACATGATCCAACTGAAATGTTACATTCTTCTGCAATCTCTTGGACAGGCAGCCTTCGACTGGCATGCACAATTTCATTGACGTTCCTGACATGATCATTTTCAGTAGACATCAAATGATGTCCTGAACAAGGATCATCTTTAACTTCCATCCCGCCATTTTTAAACGCTGATTATGGCTCAAGTGCTCTTCACCATAGGCTTCTTGCATCATTTGGTATGTCTCTGTAAAGGTTTTCTCAAGTTTCACACAAAATTTAATGCTCCTCTAATTCTGCCACCTCAAAATATGCAAACTGTGTGACACAATTTTCTACTCTATACAGCACTGAACAATAACTAACAGACATGCAACAATGAAACTTCCAGCTGGTACACATTAAATGCAAGCATGTGCAGGGATGCCAACAGCATGCTGCATCAACACACTATTGACGTGAAAATACGATTGTTCTGGAATTTTTTGAACACGCCTCGTAATTACACAGGCCTAAAAACATTGTAACTGTTTTGTAGTTTGTATGGTACAAAATCATGTACTGCTGATAATAAATGTGGATCAACCTTTACTCTTTCTGGCTGATCACATGTTCTAGATAATTTACTTCCGTTTGAGCTAAATGGCACTTATCAGCACTGAGTGTTAAGTTGGCTGTTTGTAGTCATTTAAAGACTCCTTCCAATGATTTCACAAGTTCTTGCGTGTCCTTTGCAAATATGATTATGTCATAAAGATACACCATGCATTTCTAAGTTTCACTCTATGAAGCACTCCATCTAAGAGTTTCTGAAGTGTAGCTAGTGTGTTTTTTTTAGTCCAAGCTGTGTCCTATGATACTGATAATTTCCCTGCGAAAAATGCTGTCTTTGGCAGGTCTTCCAGAACTACCACAAGCTGGTTGTAGTCGCTCTTCAAATCCATAGTCGAAAATTATTTATGTTGAGCAAGATTAGCGAATGTTACCATGATACTTGGGATGGGATATGCATCTGCACTTAAGAAGTGATAATCGCAAGAGAACCTGTATTTTTGGGTACCATCCAATGACTTTTTGGGCACAATGACAATATTTACATTTCAGGGACTATATATCCTCAACGATTCCATCAGGCAACAGCTTGTCAATGAATCAGTAAATTTCCCATCACTGGTTGTAATTGATTTGGGACCCTGTATGGTTTCTTATATATGCTGGAGCATAGCTCCCTGTTGGTTCAAAACGGCTCTGAGCACTATGGGACTTAACTGCTGAGGTCATCAGTCCCCTAGAACTTAGAACTACTTAAACCTAACTAACCTAAGGACATCACACACATCCATGCCCGAGGCAGGATTCGAACCTGCGACCAAAGAAGTCGCGCAGTTCCAGACTGTAGCGTCTACAACCGCTCAGCCACCCTGGCCGGCGCTCCCTGTTGGTGTCCTGTGCTGTGTAATTGATGCCACCAGTAATGGACCCTCTGTATAGAACAAATATGTGAACCTAAACAATAAAGCTTCCATCCCTTCAATATCTTTGTGTTGCAAGTGTTAAACTTTCTCACGTAGTGCAGAATTGTTAACGATATGCTTGTGGCTGCAGCTGCCAACCAATCTGTCGGCATCATAACTGGTGACTATTAGGCCCATTGGAAAACTCACCTAGTTCGTGCCAAAATTGTCTAAACTCATAGTAACTATAAAGCTTCCGAGGTCTTGGCTGCCTGCAATAGCAGGGCTACGGAGCGGCGGCAGTGCCGTGGCGGCCCATGCGGACACGCGGAGAGCCACAGTAGTGGTCGCGAGCACACAAAGCAATGGCACGCCGCAGCCGGCTTCTGGACAGCATGGAAACAGTGTGACGTCACAGCCATCACCTGTTCGCTATTCGTCCGTCTCCTCCAATGGG
The DNA here is from genome assembly GCF_023864345.2 of Schistocerca serialis cubense. NCBI lineage: Eukaryota > Metazoa > Arthropoda > Insecta > Orthoptera > Acrididae > Schistocerca > Schistocerca serialis. The sequence continues at coordinate 313,195,909 of NC_064640.1, forward strand.
GTGGATTAATATAAAGACCAATAGAAAACAGCTATTTCAGCCAATAACAGATAATAAAGGAAACACCAATAAAGCATACCTTTCACCCCTCCTCCTCCTCCTAGTACAGCCAATCAAGTAACGACACGGTTTTCTCGTGCAGCTATTTAAGGAATCCAAGTGTGTTCATTTAGCAGTTAACGTAAGGCCCTGATGAAGGCTAGCTGCAACGCTGGCCGAAACGTTGGCGCAATTTAAAATTATGACGATGCGGTCTGATACCCTGAAGAATTTTATTGAAGAGGATAAATTCTTTATCTATAACCGAAATACATACTATGCTCCTGCACACCATACGATGCGACTTATCTAACACTTCATTGCAGATCAGTGGTTCTACTATGTAGAACAGCTCCCTCAATAAGTCTGTACCCCCACTAAACCAGATCAATTTTCTTGTACCTGCTGGTACTTTAACATGCAGATTAACCTTTAGTGTACATATGCACAGTTTAGCTGGTACTGCCTTCATGACAGGTGCACCTTGCAATATTTTTTCACTGCAGCTTCCTCCCCTAACAGAAACAAAGTTCCATCAAGCTCAGTTGTGCGCCACAAAAGCTCAGTTATTGTGCAATGTTTATTCATAAAATCAAGTCTGAGGATTTCACAGTACCCCTTACCAACATGGGGCACCACCTCCAAATGCTCCTTAAACTTTTCAGCACTAATGCTAAAAGTGAATAGTTTTGTCCCCAATGATATTACTTCATTTTTACCCACTCTGTGCAATCTATATTGTGGAAACGAAGTCTCTTCCTACCTAAGAGGTCCAGACTAACAACTGACACATGTGCAACCTTGTCTATCAAGAATTTGTCTCTTATTCGCTACTATAGCAACTTAGCAAGTCTGCAATCATTCTTGCAATGCACTGTTTTATTGGGAATGGCCTCCGATGGTCAAGGCACTCCTGTTAGCATTTAACAAATGCTTCTTCTTCTTCTTGTGCTTCTCCTGCTTACTATTTTTGCAGTCACACAACTTACGCCCATCCTCACCAGATTCAGAGCACTGTGGTTGGTGACACTGCCTCTTCATGTGGTCCTTTTGTCAACATGTGTTGCATTTAACATCAGGGGAGAAAATACCTCAGTCACACCGGTTTTCAAGTTGCAAAACCTGTTTCCTCTGTGTGGCAATTCTGAGAGCAAACAACAAATCACTAGAATTCTCCATTCCTACCCTTCATGACATATCTGCTGAAATACCTCTCACAAATACATCAAAGGCCCTATTCTCTGCTCCCCACCTCTGCATTTTGCATAATTGTGTAAGTCTGTGAGTTCAGCTTAAGGATCATATCAGAGAATGCTCTTACTGATTCATTATGTTTCTGCATTAAATCCATGAGCTTTTCTGTGAACGGAAAAATCCAAGCAATATTTTGCTTACAATAGCATTGGGTTAGTCCTTCAGACCTCACCAATAGTTCCATAGCATGTGACATACATTTTAGCATCACCTGCTAACCGTAACTTAGCCATAGATATACATGTTGCAACGGACCAGTTCCCTAAGCAAGCTGCTTCCTTGACATCATCCAGAAAATCTGACGCACCCTCATATGTTTTCCCACAAAAAGTGTAATGAGACTAGCTACCATTGAATCAATAGATGGAATAGGGATGCTAACTACATTGTTGTTATCTCCTCCATGTGCTTGCATCAGCCCAGTTGCTGCATGTAATGTTTCTAATTCCATTGCATTTCTTCATTAGCATGGCTGTGTTCTGTTTTATCTCTGGTAAAGTGACTACCTGATTTTTCAAAACTTCAATGGTTTCATTCAAAGTTACTGAATGTGTTTGATCATTGTGTAACATCCATTTTAAACTACACCTCACAACACATGGGATCCCTTTATACTGACACATCAATAAGCAAAAATAACTATACTAATCTTTCCTAAGTTCCTTAGCTCAGCAAGATTCATTGCACTGCCATGCTTCATGACCAAATTGTCTAAAAGTTTCACATGTTACTGACATGGTCATAATATACAGTAGCTCGTGCCATGATAAATTACAAAACTGGCACCTAGTCTGGCGTAAATGTTCTTCCCTACAGGTACGCCTGGACTGTGATAGGTTTTCAGGCTGTTGTGGCCTATACAATGTCAATTTCAAATTACTATGCAGATCCTTCTGAATCAACATGGTCCCAAAACAAAAGAAACAGAAAACAGGTCAACAAAAATTTGGTCACTCAAAACCATGTGATGACAAATGCTGGCGGCTGTTAATGTACAGATGTGACTCATTGACGGTGGTGACAGCCAATGTCAGTGCCTCAGGCAATTCAATGTGTAGGACAGCAAGTTCTCCTGACACCACGTGGCATGTTAGAACCACTTTCTGATTCGAATTTAGTATGCCAGAACCACTGCTGACATCAGTGTCATGACCTGAGCCAGGATCGCATTGTTATCAGGAGGTTGACAGAGAGTGTGGACAAGTGGTCTTGTCAAGTGCCAGGATGCTAATGAAAAATCATTAAACATCATTCAATTAACAATCATTTATTGGTGAGAGTTTTCCAGCCACTCCATCTCCTTCCCAGCATTGCCTAGCAGTGACTGTGCTGAGTCTGCGTTGCTTGAAGCACGAGGAACTTGCTGAACATGGGTCCTCCATTGCCTGTGGTAAGTGCTGCGGCCCCGTCACAGGATGATGGAGTGGCTGTGTGTCCTCGCAACCTGGAATGGTTGTGGACTTCCGTAAGAGCCTCACCACTCCTGATGAGTGAGTGAAGCTGCACTGAGGATCGACCCTAGTAATCTGGTTGCCCCTGCTGCTGGTTGTTGAGAGAGACAGTATGCAGGGGGAAGACCCAGCAGCAACACAAAGGACAGCCCAAATGGCAGCCTCGACACCCAGCCAGTAAGGTGGTACAGCTACTGACAGAGTAGTGGTAACATAGGTGGCCCAGCACTTAAGTTGAACAGATTGCAGATGGCAGAATGGTTCTTCATCCACAGAAGATCAACCTGACTCCATTCTCAGTCACACACCATTGTGACCAGCAGGAATCTGGTTTGCAGATCAGAAGTGCAGCAGTGGACTCAAAGTAGGCAGCAGCTTGTAGACACCTGTTAAGTTTGCCAGAGAATCTTGTTACTTAATAGAGTGGGTCTTCCATCAGTATCTGTAATACAGATGGACTGTTGGAATGGCCTAACTCAGAGAACAAGCTTGTGGGGAATAGTGGGGGAAGGGTTGTGAACAGAGCAGAGGTTTTATAGCAGGTGATAATGTGATCTACTCCACACTGATGACCAGATGTGCTCTTGTTTTCTTAGCCTATCAGTGCTCTCGGTTGCTCTGCTGTTTAACTTCAGGGTTTCAGAGCATTCCATTATGCAAAGTTTGCATCCTGAAAGGTGTTCTTTAGCCTCATTACAGGAACACATGCTGTCTATTCTGCACTGTTGCTGAAGTGCTAAATCTGTTCTTCTTGTCTTGGTGTGCCTAGCTTATTTGTACTTTGGACAACTTTGTTGACATTTAGTTAAGACACCATTGTGTAGCCAGTAGACATGCCCCACTTAGCAACATCTCCGTTGTTTTGTAACTAAATTTTATTCCTTTACTTACTATTCTGCTGTGCAACGATGGGAACACACAGGGGTTGTCAGCTGTAAAGCCTCAAGTTCAACAATATATGCCTATGGTGTTCTCCAAAACATGCCGTTGTATTCTGTTGTCAGATCTGCCACAGAGCAGGCATTCTGTGAGGAAGTGTGGACATCCAACACCTTGTCACTTACTTATGGTTTCACCGTCTTTCCACCACTTACCATAGATACTGACAACAGCAGTGTTTGAACAGCAAACTAGCTTTGCCATTTCTGAGATACTACACTCCTGGAAATTGAAATAAGAACACCGTGAATTCATTGTCCCAGGAAGGGGAAACTTTATTGACACATTCCTGGGGTCAGATACATCACATGATCACATTGACAGAACCACAGGCACATAGACACAGACAGCAGAGCATGCACAATGTCGGGGGTACAGTGTATATCCACCTTTCGCAGCAATGCAGGCTGCTATTCTCCCATGGAGACGATCGTAGAGATGCTGGATGTAGTCCTGTGGAACGGCTTGCCATGCCATTTCCACCTGGCGCCTCAGTTGGACCAGCGTTCGTGCTGGACGTGCAGACCGCGTGAGACGACGCTTCATCCAGTCCCAAACATGCTCAATGGGGGACAGATCCGGAGATCTTACTGGCCAGGGTAAGGGTGGCACGGGATACATGCGGACGTGCATTGTCCTGTTGGAACAGCAAGTTCCCTTGCCGGTCTAGGAATGGTAGAACGATGGGTTCGATGACGGTTTGGATGTACCGTGCACTATTCAGTGTCCCCTCGACGATAACCAGTGGTGTACGGCCAGTGTAGGAGATCGCTCCCCACACCATGATGCCGGGTGTTGGCCCTGTGTGCCTCGGTCGTATGCAGTCCTGATTGTGGCGCTCACCTGCACGGCGCCAAACACGCATACGACCATCATTGGCACCAAGGCAGAAGCGACTCTCATCGCTGAAGACGACACGTCTCCATTCGTCCCTCCATTCACGCCTGTCGCGACACCACTGGAGGCGGGCTGCACGATGTTGGGGCGTGAGCGGAAGACGGCCTAATGGTGTGCGGGACCGTAGCCCAGCTTCATGGAGACGGTTGCGAATGGTCCTCGCCGATACCCCAGGAGCAACAGTGTCCCTAATTTGCTGGGAAGTGGCGGTGCGGTCCCCTACGGCACTGCGTAGGATCCTACGGTCTTGGCGTGCATCCGTGCGTCGCTGTGGTCCGGTCCCAGGTCGATGGGCACGTGCACCTTCCGCCGACCACTGGCGACAACATCGATGTACTGTGGAGACCTCACGCCCCACGTGTTGAGCAATTCTGCAGTACGTCCACCCGGCCTCCCGCATGCCCACTATACGCCCTCGCTCAAAGTCCGTCAATTGCACATACGGTTCACGTCCACGCTGTCGCGGCATGCTACCAGTGTTAAAGACTGCGATGGAGCTCCGTATGCCACGGCAAACTGGCTGACACTGACGGCGGTGGTGCACAAATGCTGCGCAGCTAGCGCCATTCGACGGCCAACACCGCGGTTCCTGGTGTGTCCGCTGTGCCGTGCGTGTGATCATTGCTTGTACAGCCCTCTCGCAGTGTCCGGAGCAAGTATGGTGGGTCTGACACACCGGTGTCAATGTGTTCTTTTTTCCATTTCCAGGAGTGTAATTCTCAGGTGCTTGGCCAAAGCAATGTGTCAGAATCACTTATGTAATTGATTTTCCCATTTGTAACCCGAATTGTCAGTAGAATGTTTCTCCATTTGTGTCTGCTCCGCCTATATACTCCCCTTACCGAGTCATGCACACGCATCACCACCAGGTGGCATACAACCTCATGATGAGCAGTTGTAATGTTTTGGCTCATCAGTGTATTATGTACACTCTTTGAGACATTATTTACATTACAGTACCTGTTTTCCACAATTATATTTACATGATTTCTGCATTTGAATTGTGTACAATCTTCAGTTACTGGATAGGGGGTGGGGGAGGCAGAATGTTCACAAGGACAAACGTGTGCAAGTAGGGCCTTGAGGTTGAATCTCTACTTGTTTATTCTGTACACATCATGTACCGTAGTATATATGGACCAGCTCTCACGTGCACTGTGTAGAGCTCAGACTTACCCAACGAGGGTTAAACTTTTAAGCTGTGGGTGACTATCATGACATGAGGTGTTACGTTATTCTAGAACTCAGTCTGTGAACTTATTAACAAATTATGCAATCTGATGTAAATGACTTTTACAGCCCCTGTTTATACACTCGTGCTGGCTTCCTACTCTGGAAGGAGGACATTCCCCAGTCTGTGATACTTGTGCCACGCAAATAACTGTGAGCCATAGTGCGATTTATATTTTGATGTGAGGGGAGAAGCAAATTTAAGTGAGGGCTTGCCTTCTGTTTCAGCTGCTGACAAGACAAGTGTAGTAAAATCTGTCAAAAAGAAACTGTGGAGTGGCTTGCTCATCTTATTTTTATTGCGTTGACCAGTTAGCAAAATGTATCTGTTGTACTATTTTAGATATTTCCATAGAATTTATCTTTTTGTCAAAAGTTGTAGACCTGACAATAAACATGATTTTATTTTTTACTTTCTGTTTGTATGCATCATCATCATGCTGTATCTTCAGAAATGTGCAGTCTAGAGTTACTGATCTACCTCCCTCATTGTGTTGTCATACCTCAAAGCATTGAATATCATAATCCGTATAGAAGGTTCTGATATGTGTAGTAAACAGCTTCATAGTCCTGGATTTTGCTGATAGTTTTTTTCCTGTGACAACTTCTGTCACAGTTTCCTGGCGAAATATGTGTATCAGGTATGCATGCATTGTTCTCCATGTTTGAATTGCATTCATCTCAATAAATGGTTACCAGTACTGTATATTTTGTGCACACTAATAAACTGGTAACACAGTTGTTTTCTGTTGCAGAAACTTCATATTTTGTTGCTTTTCTGTTGGAATGATACTTTGTGCACAACAAGCTATATAATATCAAACTCTTCTCAAATCTCCCCATTCTTGTAACAGAAAAAGCCCTGAACTTTTCTTCTAAACTCCTTCAGTTTCTTGTATAATGCATACACTGAAAGACTTCCCTGATGGATGCAGATAAGCTTCCTCTCTTCATGTTCTGTCATAGGTCCTGCTAATGTGTTTAAACAGTGTCTTTACTGACATATTGATGTTGCATTTTTTGGTAATGGCATTTTAATAGAAGGCTATTTCTTAAAAATATGGTCAAACTAGACAGGACAATGTATTTATTATTCAGGTGATGCATTTTTGTGGACACTGTTCGGACAAAATTTTGTCCAGACGTTCATCATTGGAGATGAAGCAAGACAGCTGCTTTGACTTTTAGCTTTTAACAATTTGCAGATTTTGGAAAAAAATTTGATGCATTAAGTTTCCTGTAATATGGGATATAATGACTGTAACAAGTTGCTAATTAAGTGTAATGGGTTAATGGTGAAAGTATCATTCTCGGAAGTTGTAGACAAGGCTCGAGGTCATATCCTGGCTTTTATGAAGCTCTTTGTTGCATAAAACTTATTTTTTTCACACAACATTCACAAATTCTCCCTATCAGACAAATAAAACTGTACACAATATTGAAATACTGTTTATTTTGTATAAAAAAAAGACGGCAAACAGAAATGCATTGTGGCTTTTGCAAGAGGAAGAACAACAATTTAAAAACATTATTAATTTCGTCTAAAATTTCAGCATACATATCATATGCTTATAAGTTGTTCGCACCATAATTATGTACAATGACCACTCTCCACCATATTAAGTTCTGTAGCAAATAGTAATTGTAATGAATTGTACTGAACCTTTCAGTATATAGTGTCTGAATAAACTACTTTTGGCACATGGCCAATCCCAAACCCATTCAACTCCTCAACAAATTTAATTAGTTCCTAGCTGCTGACATTAATATAATTTTGACATACTTGTTATAAAAATGGAACAGCAAAGAAGAAATTGTTTTCTTCAGGTTTTGAAATCTCTGCATTTCTAAGTCAGGCAGGATTGAAGCAGAAACTTGTAATGTATGTCAGTGAAACATAACAAGAGTACAAAATAAAACATTAACATTAGGAAACTAAGAACAAGCAAGCTGTTAGTATTTGAATTATTCCTGTATGGAAAACTGAGAAACTAAGATGACAGTCACAATTGCAAAATGTGTATATAATGGCTGTAGGGAAAGCTTACCAGGTATACACACACCTTCATGGAATCTGTCTTAAGGATACCACATTATTATGGTAACAGATATGAAAAGAAGAGAGGAAAATACAAAAGAAAATTTGAATGATGAGAATATTTACTGTGGGTATTAAGGTATGAAGAAGGTGAATGCATAGTAAAAAATTTAGTGGATTTCAAATCATTTGAAATGGAAAACAGTGAGAAATGATTTTATTAGGTATTGTATTTAACAGCTAGGGTTAGATATCTTCAGTGATTGATTTCAGATCAGTCATCTTATTTGAATGTAGTTCTTTAGTTTAATATACATAATTTAAAACTTTAAACATTGTAATCATCTAGAAAACAATAACTTTATGCTTTGTTGCAGGATGACACCCCTTTCTTCAGTCATACTGGATTTGACCACAAAGTAGGGAGCTCATTCTTTGGAACTCACTATGGTCACAATCAACAACACTCCCATAGGAGCCATTCAGAGTTTTCTGGTGGTCGCTGTAGGACAGTGACGCAGCGCATTGGCAATATGGTTACCACGTACACTCAGTGTTCATAAGTTCCTGTGATGTGCACATAGCAGCTGTAATTTATTGTTTAAATATTCTGTAAATTTGTTGAGACTTTTTATTATTATTATTATTATTATTATTAATATTATTATTATATTATTAGTATTATTATTGCTCTTCCTTGCCACTATATCACAGTTCCATTTTTTGCACAAGGACTGAAATTAAATTGTTTATTATTGACTGTGTATCATTCTTAGTAAAATAGAAGTATTACCATTGCATCTAAACAAGCATATTTGAAGTTTTTGATGATGTTTTGTTTTACAAGGAATCTTTATGTATGTGCCACAAATTGTGAAATTTGGTTGTATCACTTACAGGTGAAAGTGGAATGTTTCAATGAGAAGTTCCTTGAAAACAACTACAAGAGTATTATTTGTCTGCTTCATCATAATTAAACTGGTCTTTTTGTGTATATTATTGCACCACAGATTGTCAAAGGATTGACAGTAGGTTATTCATTGTGTATTGTTTTGTTTTTGAAGGAGTGAATTTACCATAAGTTAAAATTATGTGGAAGAAGTAACTAAAAATTCATATATCACTGTAAAGTGTGTGTTTCTGCAATGATGTAATTAAATGTTTCGTTGTTCCACATGGTTATAAATGCCTGTTAACTTTGCACACTATCCTCATTTTCCCCCCAAGGAAGGAACTAACAGTTCTGAAAGTTAGGAATAATTTTATCATTTTTAAAGGTGTTTCTGAACAGTACCAGAAATTTGCCACATGAAGGTAAGTAATGGCAGAACATTCTGTCTCACCATAATTTTATAGTTTGGCAGATTTTAAACTCTGATCTTCTTCCTTCAGAGACCATTTGTTCGAGAAAATACTCATGGTATTTACAATAATGGTTCCAGTTTCATATTATACATAGTACTTGCCTGTCCTGTGTTTTATACATTCGGTATAACATCAGAGACTGCAGTCTCTCTAGATTGGTGTGTTTAAGAAAAGATAGAAATCTCCCCAGATATGTCATGAAATAGCATAACGTGATTTGAGACAGGATAGCTTCAGTGAGTGCTCAGTCAATCTGTTGTATTGTCTGATTGTACTCACTGATTATTATGTGCCCAACAGCTGCACCTCTGCTCAGTGTGTAAGTGAGTTAGTTAAATGTTCCATTTATCATGTGCATGATAAATGGTAATGATGTAAAACAAGTTATTTTACATTCACATCATAAATTAATTTGTAAATATGGCTACATGCTGAACAGTTGTAAATTGACACTGCCCCACCCTCCTCTCATCCACCAAGGAGAAACTTTTTCAAATTTTAATTGCAGCATTGTGCACCACTTTTTGTGCTAAAAGCAATCTTAATGTGGAATAAAGTAATGAATGTAAATGTCCCTTCCGGTATTTTAATTATGAACATTGTTGTTTCCTTTTGAATTGCTATGGATTCTTAAAAAAAAAAAAAAATCCATGAGGGAATAAATACACCATGATGCAGCAGCCAGAATGCTCAACTCCTTAAACAGATGTCTACAGGACGAGTGTGGGTAAGCACCACATATTATTCTTAAAACACATTTTGAGCAACAGAACTTTCTTTCTGTAAGACAAGTTAACCCAGAACATTATTCCATATGTTGTTATTGAATGAAAATGTGCAAAATATGTCAAACAGCTGATTTCTCTCTTCCCAACATTTGCAATGATTCTAAGAGCAAATGAACTAAGTTGTTTAAGGAGTTCCAAAATGTGCTTCTTCCAGTTTAAATTCTCATCAATATGGACCCCTAAGAGTTTTGAAGTTTCTAATGTAGTTACACTTACCATTGGTATAGTACCCCAGGCTGTACAGAACCGAATAGGTTGTGACTTTTTAAAATTGAGAATAAGACCATTTGCAGAAAACTAGTCTACACTTTTAAGATCATTCTTTACCATTTCTTCTGTTTCTGTATTTTTGCTTGGATTGATTGCAATATTAGTGTCATCTGCAAAAAGAACTAATTCTGCTTTTTCTATATTAGGTGGAAGATAATTTACAAATATGAGGAACATTAGTGGGCCTAAAATTAAGCCTTGTGGAATCCCATATGTGACTTCTCCGCAGACTACTTTCTGCATTCTTTTGGTTAGACATCCATTGGCCGGCTATACCATCAGTCTCATAAAACTTTAGTTTATGTAGGAGGATCTTTAATGAACACAGTTGAATGCCTTAGATAGGTGACAAAAAAATACCAGCCATCATTATTTTATTATTTAATGCTTATAAAATTTGGTGAGTGAACATGGAAATGGCATTCTCAGTAGAGCAACTCTTGTGATTCAAACAGTGATTTGCTGAGGATACTATTGATGCTCAGGTGAGATACTATTCTAGAATACATCACCATCTCAAAAATTTTGGAAAATGATATCAGCAGTGAAACAGATCAGTAGTTATTGACATCTCTCCTGTCACTTTTCTTAAAGAGGGGTCTGAGAAAGCAGTAAAGCCAAGATTCATTTCAGAGTGCTGGTACTTCCTCATAAATGCTCCTCATGTGTTTCAGGGGAGGTTTCATGCATTCATTGTATTCAGTTTTTAAGTCAAAAGTGACATGAGATACCACTTCAGTATTCTCATCTTTTTGTGTATGGATTACAGGGTAAAGGGTTATACCATATAGCTTCTATTGTTAAATAAATAAAAATAATGCAGTGTATATATAAGCTGATATCTACTGTTAAACATTTACAAACTCATTCAAGCCCTTATTTCTGCATAGATGGTAGTAAAATCTGGCAAGCATTGTATTCAGTCAGTCTTTAAATCTATGTTTTAATTGTGAAAATCTCATAAGTTACAACAGAGTTTATGAATTAGGCTGCTGATGTATTCAGTCTAGAAAATCTGAAATAAGTGTCTTAAATGCTGTCAGGTGACAGAACAGATTGTGGTCAGCATGTAGTGAAAGGCGAATGGGGCAAAATTTTGCATGAGGCTTCTTGTACTTTTGCTCTAGAGTAGTTAGTTCTTGAGAAGAGTGCTGACATGATGGAGAATGCAATTTTAAAATAATATTTAAAGTATTTTGATTCAAATGCATTTGGTATTGGAGTGCAACAATTCTTGGCTTTAATTATGAATTTGTCCTCAAATCTAATTGAGTAACGTCTTGTGGTTGTATCACAGAATAAAGTTTGTGGTCATAGTTACAAGCCTGATGTGCCTCCCCTGCAAAATGAAAGAAAGAATGTCACTGCAGAAGTTGTGGGAAGAATGTATGCAAAAGAGCTAAGTGGAACAAGTTACTGTAAAACAATAATTAATATGTATACAATAGAAATCATTTGTTGGCTTTCCAAAACTTGCAGTTGAGCACTGTAAAGTAAACTGAGACAAACATATGATGATAATGTGACAAGACAGTAATCTTATAGCATGTGCATAAAGCAATAGATAATCAACTAAACAATCTGTTGAACTTCATACTTCAGGTTTCGAAGTGCTTAGTGCTTCCTTTTTCTGTGAGTGGCATTCTCTCTCTCTCATGCCTCTGCATACATTTCACCTAGGATTCATTCAGAGCAACAAACATGTCAACACCATAAACTATACTACAAAGTGACTATGCTGGAACCTGGTATTAGCATTTGGTTGCATATCCAGTTGATTTTCAATATTTCTTGTAGTTGTTGACTGAATTTAAATTTTCTCATCTAATCATTAAGTGATCTAATCCTATGTTAAAAACTTCACAATAAAACAAATACTAGAGGTAGAAAAAGTGTGTTTGTCTTGAAGCAGTGTAACTGAGTGCAAATACCAAGAATTTATTCATCCAGTATTTGAGAATGAGAACACTTAGCAACTTCCAATTTTTGCTTATATTTAAGACCTTTATGAAACGTTTTCTCACATACAGCTCCCCCCCCCCCCCCCCCCCCCCCCACACACACACAAAGGTTGAGATCTGTGAAGAGCTTTCTTTTGCTTAAAATGGAGCCCAGGTCACCACGTTTATATACTTTCAATGTTTCATAATTAGAGCACTTAGTGACTTCAAAAAAGTTTAAAGATAATTTCAAACCACTTCTAAACTTTTTCTTGCTTACATGCTTAATGTCAAATATTTAACACATTAACTCAATTGTAAAGTAATCAGATGTTTGAAGCTGTTTCGTACACGAAAGATAGTTTCTTTAAAGAATTGGGGGTTTACTGATATAAGCTAAAGGATCATTGTTGGAATACCTGTGCACCTTCCGATAAGTTTTTTCATTGTATCACTAACTGTTGGACACTCATGAGCAATACAGAAAAATACCTAGTAGAATGTAGCACCACTTTCCACCCAATGACATAGGCAACACGAAGTGGCATGATGCGAAGAGAGACATGAATCATTGGGGGGGGGGGGAGGAGGGGAGGGGGCAGCATCTTGATTGATGACTGCTCATCACCCACACATGGTTCATGGTGATTAGTCAAAGCTATTACAATTGTGCGTACATGTCTTTATTGTGCCCCTGATGCGTTCAGTAGGACTGAGCTCAGCCAATTTGAAGCAGAGGGTGAGAGTGACTTAGGAGAACCTGTTGTCTTTGGAGGTTTCCTAAATTATTTTGACCTGACGAAAAACCCCACACTTACATAATCACAGAAACCAAGCGTCCCATGTGGTGGGCATTTGCAGTCGGATGCACTGGTATTGCACTTCTTGCTGATTCAGTGCTGTACAGTTACTCTGACAGCCAGTACAAGGTCCAGTGACATTCTAGTCATATGACACATCACAAGAGCACACTGCATCCAACACAGCAGCCCCCCCCCTCTCCCTCTCTCTCTCTCTCTTTCTTTCTTTCTTTCTTTCTTTCTTTCTTTCTTTCTTTCAGTTCCTCATGCATGTAAAAGTACTGTGGCAGATGTCTTTGCTGATGCTGCATCAGGCTGCACAAGTTTATACACAATCTATTGGCCTTTAGACAAAATACTGAAATTATTACATTGTGTGTACTTATTGCTGACTCATAATGCAAATGAGAGAATGTTTGAAAATGTGTCTCAAATGATTTCACTGTACCCATCTACATTTTGAATTTTACACTCAAGAACAAGCAAAGTTGCATTCAACCAGGTAAACTGGGGAAAATGCTGTCTTTACTTTCATTGTAATGAGATCACTTCCTTTGTTCACAGTAATATAGTATATAAATAGTCTGTCATTAAATTTAGATTGAAGACAGGTTGCTGTGTATCTTAACCATTATTAATGGACACTTTTTACTTCTGGTTTGCTTTCTTAGGACAATACTGATACACACAAGATTATTACTATTATCATTATTATTATTATTATTATTATTATTATAACAAGTTTCTGTGGAATGGGTGAAGCTACAGAAGAAACAAGAAAGGAGAAGTCATGCCAGCTTTTTGTAAAATTGTGGAATTACCACTGAAACAGGAAATAACAACATGTTGCTCAAGATGTTAATTTCTGCTATAAATATTAATTACTCTCATGAGTAAATATCTAAATTAATTGTCTTTGCACAAAAGACCAAAGGAAGTTATTGTTAAGCATGTGAAACACAGCCAATGAAATAATCTGTAGGAAAGCTTTTTCAGTTAATCAGTTTTGTGAGTATCATATCTGAATCAGAAACAAAGTAAAAAGAAGTAAAGTATTTAATAAAGAAAATTTAAGGAAATGTTTGTTGCTTGTTGATGACAATGTGACAGGTAAATGAGTTCAAGAAATGCTCACTGAAAGAGCAGCATTTTTATGTAAGATATGTTTCTGGAAAAGGTCACACTTACAATTTTTAATAGAGAATTCTGGGGTAAAAGCTTTCTTGATGGTAAATATAGCAAGTGTATTACCATGAATGAAAACTGATTACATAATATTTGTAAGCTGGTCACTACACAGCAAGATGTTATGAAACAAGCCAGTTTGTATTCAACCTTGAGGAGGGTTTTATATAACAGCCAGGAGTGGCCAGCCAGCAGCACAGAACCCAATTACCAGTATGCAGTTTGAGTGGGGGAGAGAACTGCCAGCAGCGTTCTAGGTCTTCTCATGTTGGTTTCCTGTTTCACTGTGTGTCACATGGGTGTGCATGTCCAGCAACAGGACCCAGCTAGTATTTTGGCCACGAGTTGGCTCAATCGACTCAGAAGAGGAGAAAAGTAGGAGTGATAAGGAAAATATGAGTCGGGATAGGTCACCTGCAGATGAGGGTAGTGAACCAGAAAGTGAAGCTCAATTCTATTCATCTGAACCAAGTGAGTGCTTGTCTTTATTTCAGTAGTTATTAACCTTTTAACACCACCATATGCAGGTTTTTGAATGTGTGTGATCCAAAACAAGAAGTGACAGTTTGCTATAATAACAATGTGATACTAGTGACAGGATATTCTCTGCACATTCTGTTGTATCTTGTAATGTAGAAATGAACATTTTAGTTCTGGTGGTGGTTGTTGGGATCTTTAAGGGGGACTAAACAGCTAAGGCATCAGTCCCTTTTAGTTCTGTTTTTACTGCATTATTAGAATGAAACCAAAGTTTGCTTTCTATGCCAAAGTAAATAAGGGGGTGTGACTTGAAACACAATTTTCATGCTGTATTTCTTTTGACACACTGAAAGTTCATTTAAGTGAGAGTAATACTTAAATTATGGAAGGTGCTTTCTGTTGCAAATTACATTGATGCCAGTCAGTTGTTGGGGACTGTTTTTTTTTTTTTTTTTTTTTTTTTTTTATATAACAGGTTTGGATTGAATTGCTACAGAACAAGTGTTAAAGAGACTTTACCATTGCAGAAAACATTTTTAATTAATCCAGAACTGTAAATGATTTGTATTAGTGAGAGAAGTTAAAAGTACTTTCTCTGTGATGACACACATTTAACTGCTGGTAAATACTGTACAACTGATGCTTTAATTCTTCAGTTTTTGTCACATACAGTGACAGAACAATATTTAATAAGTGGACTGAATAATAAGAAAATATAAGTAGTTTCAGTAACTTGATAAATTCTGGAGTTAAATTTATTTACTCTGGTATTCAGCACAATTTCATTTGGAAAGTCAGATGCTACAAATTTTTCCTTTTAGTGTGTGTGTGTGTGTGTGTGTGTGTGTGTGTGTGTGTGTGTGTGTGTGTGTGTGTGTGTAAGGGGGGCAGGGGGGGGGGGTGCAGATCATTATGCAAGACCAGAAAGACTGAGAATAGTGTAGATTTCTCTTTCCTCTTGTTGTAAAATGTTATGGATATCTGCTACTGCACAGAACCATTATGTTCCTCCTCTGACGATGAATTTATAAGGCTTCAGCATGAAGTACCTTTCACGTCTGCAAATACAAACTATTCAGTACATTAATGTACAAGGTTCTAACAGTTTTTTCGGTGCATAATAACTACTATACTGATGACCATTTGCAGAAAAAGCCATTCAATATTAATAATTTCTTGATGACTTTTTCCTTAAGTTTTGTACCACGACTGACCCCAAAACACACATTTATAGATCCCACTGTATGGGAGCCTGTAGAAAATTTTTGTTGTTATCCACTCTATCACGAAAAAAAACTCTGTACTTCAGATTAGAGGGCTGGGTGGGGGGTAGGAGTGCCCCGCCTCCTGTGGATACCTGTGGCAACATGTGAAACAAAGATAAAAAGAAATACAGAATTTCACTTTTATCTCTTCTGCACTTCACACCTCATTGCGTTCTCATTCTGAAAATGTGTTCCTTCGTGCATTCCTTTCCCAAATGCTATGGTCTTTTTTTTTTTATTTTTTTTTTTTATTTTTTATTTTTTTTTAAATACTTTTGCCATTATTTGACTCTGATCATATTTCACCATCATATGCACAGATGTCCTAGCTGCGCACAGACAAGTTCAGAGATTTCCATACCATCAGTCAATAAGGCTAGGAGAGTGTGTGTACTAGTTACGCAGTTATTAGCATCTCACTTAGACCGTGGATTGGCATCACTTAGTTGCAGTAATATGGATATAGAGGAATTATGGGTAAAGTTAAAGCAGTTTGTAAATCGTGTTCTGGAGAGTTATGAGCCTAGTAAGTGAATAAAGGATGGAGATGACTCACCATGGTTTAATAATGAAATTTGGAGGATGCCGAGGCAGCAGAGGCTGTTGCACTCTTGGTTCAAAAGGGAATGCGCAAGTGACGACAAGGAAAGGTTACTAAACACTTGTGCGCCTATGAAAAGATATATGCACAAAGCCTACAACTACTACTACTGACACACCTTAGCAAAAGACCTGGCAGGGAACCTGAGGAAACTCTGGTCTTGTGTAAAATCGCTAAGTGGGTCTAAGGCTTCCATGCAGTCCCTTGTTGACCAGTCTGGTGTGGCAGCTGAAGGTTGTTGTTGTTGTTGTTGTTGTTGTGGTTTCAGTCCTGAGACTGGTTTGATGCAGCTCTCCATGCTACTCTATCCTGTGCAAGCTTCTTCATCTCCCAGTACTTACTGCAACCTACATCCTTCTGAATCTGCTTAGTGTATTCGTCTCTTGGTCTCCCTCCACGATTTTTACCCTCCATGCTGCCCTCCAATGCTAAATTTGTGATCCCTTGATGCCTCAGAACATGTCCTACCAACCGATCCCTTCTCCTAGTCAAGTTGTGCCACAAACTTCTCTTCTCCCCAATCCTATTCAATACCTTCTCATTAGTTATGTGATCTACCCATATAATCTTCAGCATTCTTCTGTAGCACCACATTTCGAAAGCTTCTATTCTCTTCTTGTCCAAACTATTTATCGTCCATGTTTCACTTCCATACATGGCTACAGAAACGACTTCCTGACACTTAAATCTATACTCAATGTTAACAAATTTCTCTCCTTCAGAAACGCTTTCCTTGCCAGTCTACATTTTATACCTTTGGCGGAGGGCACCTTACGTGCCACTGTCATTACCTCCCTTTCCTGTTCCAGTCACGTATGGTTTGCGGGAAGAACGACTGCCGGAAAGCCTTCGTGCGTGCTAGAATCTCTCTAATTTTACATTCGTGATCTACTCAGGAGGTAGTAAGGGGAAGCAATATATTCAATACCTCGTCCAGAAACGCACCCTCTCGAAACCTGGACAGCAAGCTACACCGCGATGCAGAGTGCCACTCTCGCAGAGTCTGCCACTTGAGTTTGCCAAACATCTCCGTAATGCTATCGCGCTTACCAAATAATCCTTAATGAAATGCACCGTTCTTCTTTGGATCTTCTCTATCTCCTCTGTCAACCCGACTTGGTACGCATTCCACACTGATGAGCAGTACTCAGGTATAGGTTGAATGAGAGTTTTGTAAGCCACCTCCTTTGTTGATGGACTACATTTTCTAAGGACTCTCCCAATGAATCTCAACCTGGCACCCGCCTTACCAACAATTAATTTTATATGATCATTCCACTGCAAATCATTCCGTACGCATACTCCCAGATATTTTACAGAAGTAACTGCTACCAGTGTTTGTTCCGCTATCATATAATCATACAATAAAGGATCCTTCTTTCTGTGTATTTGCATAGTTTCCCAGTTTGATTTTACAAAGAAGTACTCAAAGGCATTGGTCCCGTATCTCTTGCCCAACACAAAGTCCCAAGCGACTGGAAAGAACTATTGAAAAAATTTAGAGAACTGACATAGCTGACTGTCTGTACATTATGTGTAAGGACCACAAAGACAAGATAAAAGAAATTGGGGCTAATATGGAGGCATATAAACAGTCATTTTTCCCTCGCTCTATTTGTGAGTGAAACAGGAAAGAAAAGGTCTAGTAGTGGTACAGGGCACTCTTCTTCATCACTGTACAGTCGCTTGCGGAGTATCTATGTAGATAGATATAGATTTGGATGTAGATGTAAATGTAGATCTGTCTTCTGTACTGTCATCAGTGTATGCTGTCCCTCATCTCTCTCCTTGACTTTAACACTCTTCTCTGAACAATGTGGGAGAAACACCCATTCCCATCAGAGCAAAATTGTTTTCCCCACTCCATCATTCACCCACTTTCTGAAGTCCTTCTCAGTAATGGGAGCCCAACTCTGAAATCACCTCCCACATTATAATTAGATAACTGATTAACATCTCCAGCTTCAAAAGACACTTAATGACATGTCTATTGAAGCAACAATAATGACTACAATTGCCCCTGTATGCACTTGTTACCCCTGTACATCCTATTTTCTAACCAGTTCTCCCTCATTTCCCAGTATTCTTAGCTAGTCTCCTTAAGTTTTCATTCCTCAGAGCTCAATATACCAGAAAACATATATTTTGTACACCTTTAAACCCTTTTTATATCTACCATCACCAACACCACCACCACTACTGTTTGTTACTACTACTACTACTACTACTACTACTACTACTATTATTATTATTATTATTATTATTAGTGGTAGTGGTGCTGGCAGCAGGATGAGTAGAAGTACTGCCAGTATCAACTTCATTAGTTCATAATCAGTATAATTTACTCACATTGTATAGACACTCGAATCATTTTAATATCATCTGTCAAATTTAATTTGTTATTCCTTAGGTAACTGTGGTGTAAAAAGGTACTGTATGTGTGAAAACCTGGTCCAGAGTAAGAGAGGGCCTAACAACCCTAATCAGATTGGGTTAGAGAAATTAATAAATAATTTACTTTTATAGGTAATTAAACTAACATCCTTCCCCAATTTTTCCATGTTTGGTTCCCATTGTTCTGATTTCTGTTCCTCCAATGAACATACCCCCCTTCCGCCAATTGTTTACTATTAACAAGCTCTAAATGAACACAGCAGGTTGAAAAATGACACTTATTGAGGTGAGATACCAAACTGATAGCAGCTTGAAATTTTTATTTAAATACAGAGTTATACTACAGGTGGTTTCATGTATAATGCAAGCACTCTGGCAGTGCACTGGAACTAATACCCCCATAGATAGGCTGTGATCATAGCATTATGCTACAGCCTGTTATTTGGACACTGCATTAGTTAATAAACGAGATGAGTTAGGAGTGCCCTTGGAAGGAAATCCAATAAAATTTTTGCACCATTTAGCACTTTAGACACGTGTCAGTAGCATCTGCTCACAGAGCTGTGCACAAATTCAACATGAAACATTGCAAGTACCGGCACTGCATCAGTTCACCAATTAAGGTGGCAGTACTGTTGCTCAGTGTCAGCACTACAACTGACTATTGCAGGTGCTGTGTGATGGAGAGGATTATCCAGAAATGCTCATTTTCTGATGAAGTTTGAATGCATTTATCAAGGTATGTGAACTTCAGAACAATCATCACTGGAGTTTTCAAAATTCTTGTCCAATTCCTCATGAGCTGTAATTAATGCAGCCAAACTTTATCAGAAAAGCAGAACATTTCAGTGTCAACCTCTCCATCATGCATAAACTGTAATAGGAAGCTGAAGTGCAATAGTATCTGAATTCTTCAACTGATTCACTATTGTTATACAGTCTGAGTTTACACACAGCTCTATGAGCAAATGCTACTGATATACCAGTATGAAATGCTGAATGCTCCAAACATTTTCTTGTATTTCATTCGATGGAAACTCCCAGCTAATCTAATTTTATTACCTACCATATTATCTGAGCAACTGTCTGTAGCGTAATGCAGAGACCGGTCTGCCTATGGGAGTATCAGCTGCTGTGCAACACTGGACATTCTGGACTTGCATCACACATGAAAAACACTGCAATATAGGATAAATCTATACTTAAATAAATATTTCAAGCTGTTAGCATTTTCATTCACTGAGGTGACAAAAATCATGGTACAGCTCCTAATATCATGTCATATTTCCTTTTGTGTAGTGCAGCGTGGATTCCACAAGTTGTTGGAAGGCCCCTGCAGAAATATTGAGCCATGCTGTGTGTATAACCGTCAATAACTGCAAAAGTGCTCCTGGTGCGGGATGTTGTGCACGAACTGACGTCTCCATTATGTCCCATAAATGTTTGATTGGATTCATATTGGGAGATATGGATGTACAAATAATTTGCAGACTGTCCAGAATGTTTTTAAAACCAGTCGTGAATAACTGTGATTTAGTGACATAGTGGATTGTTGGCTATAAAAATTCCATAATTACTTGGGAACATGAAGTCCATGAATGGCTGCAGATGGTCTCCAAGTAGCTGAACATCGAGAACACAGAGTCCATTGCATGTCAACACAGCCCACACTGTTATGGAGCTACCACCAGCTTGCACAGTGCCTTGTTGACAACTTGGGTCCATTGCTTCGTGGGGTCTGTGCCACACTCAAATGCTACCACTGGCTCTTGCTAACTGAAATTGGGACTCATCTGACCCGGTCACATTTTTCCAGTCATCTACGGTCCACCTGATATTGTCACAAGCCCAGAAGAGGCACTGCAGGCGATGTCGTGCTGTTAGCAATCACACTCACATCAATCCTCTGCTGCCGTAGCCCATTAACGCCAAATTTCTCTACAATGACCTAAGGGATGAGTTGGCCGTACGCCTCACATTGATTTCTGCTGTTATTTCACGTAGTGTTGTTTGTCTGTTAGCACTGGTAACTCTACTCAAACACGTCTGCTCTTGGTCGTCAAGTGAAGGCCATCGGCCACACTGCGTTGTATGTGGTGAGAGGTAATGCCTGAAATTTGGTATTCTCGGCATACTCTTGATACTGTGGATCTCGGAATATTGAATTCCCTGTCTAGCTCCAACTACCATTCCGCATCCAGAGTCTGTCAGTTCACATCATGCGGCCATAATCACGTCTGAAACCTTTTCACATGCATCACCTAAGTACACATGACAGCTCCGCCAATGCACTGCCGTTTTATATATAGTGTACGCGATACTGACGCCATCTGTATTTGAACATATCGCTATCCCATGACTTTCATCACCTCAGTGTGTCTCACCACGATATTTTTATTTAATTTTTGGCCTGATTTGTTCAATTACAGCTTGTTATAAATAATTAATGGGACCAAGGGGGATATGTTGGGCGGAGGGTGAGGGGGACTGAAATCAGAAATATGTAAACCATTCACGGAGAAACTGGGAAAATATGGTAGTTTAAGCAAACAATTGCAACCGAGTTAATAAGGTATATGCTTTGGGAAAGGATACGCCTGAGACAACACATTATCATAATGAAGATGAAGTATACAACTACATAATAGCGAAATTGATGTTACCTTTACCCGCATCTCGTGGTCGTGCGGTAGCGTTCTCGCTTCCCACGCCCGGGTTCCCGGGTTCGATTCCCGGCGGGGTCAGGGATTTTCTCTGCCTCGTGATGGCTGGGTGTTGTGTGCTGTCCTTAGGTTGGTTAGGTTTAAGTAGTTCTAAGTTCTAGGGGACTGATGACAATAGATGTTAAGTCCCATAGTGCTCAGAGCCATTGATGTTACCTTTTTATCTTTGATAGTGGGGCTATCAATGTTGTTTTTTTTTTTCAGTCATAGTACAAAACTTAATAGAAAGACAGCAGGGAAGTATTAATGCTGAATTGCTTTTTCTGAAAATGGTCGTCAGAATAGTAGTTTCTATGCACCAAACGAAATTTTTAAATATGTGGAAACTGTTAGAGTTTTTTATGTTAATGTACTGAATATTGTTCGCGCATGCGAAGTTGACACTCGGCGCGGTGGCTGATGGGAGCGACTGTAAATGAGAAATGCCTTTACGGTCGCAGGCATCAGCCACCGCGCCTGAGTGTCAACTTCGATTGCGCGTGTGTTAGTGTGTGTTTACAAAACTTGGCTCGGCTCTACAGTTTGACAAACGTAACATCAGAAGAGGATCATAATTGCTGTGTCTGTTATTAGACATTACATAATATTTTGCAACAAGGAAGAAGAAAAATCTCCACTACTGTGTCTTACTTCAAAGCCACAAAATAAGTTTTCTGACTTGTGATACACTGGTCTGTCCTGCACACCAGTCTGTTGACAGCTATTTGAATCTGCTACGAAGGCACGCTGAAAAGGAATGACTTCAAATTTTCATGTCAAAAATCACAAAGCTTTTTAAATAAATATACAAAAGTTATTGACATTGTATATCTTTATTCTTCTTGTCTATATATTTGCAGCCTTCTGCTCCTAGAGGGCTCCGAACTGTGGCGTGTAACATGGCGATATGTAACGTAACTAAGTCGGTGCGTGAGAAACAGCATGCGTAATCGACCTCCGGATTCGAAGGGTTCATCCACACATGGAGCATCTTCTCTTCCAGCATGAGAACGTCAGACCACACACGAGCACTGTGACATCTGCATCAGCCCGACACCTTGGTTCACTCATCGATAATCCTCCAATACAGTCCCGACTAGACTCAATCCGATTTTCACATGTTTCCAAAATTTATAGAATACCTTTGAGGGCTTCACTTTCATAGTGACGAAATGGTGCAAACAGAGATGAGGTTATAGCTCCGTCAACAAAGTCAAACATTCTACAGTGACGGTATCAACAAACTGGGCTCGTGGTAGAAATGTGTTCGTCGCAAGGGCGAGTATGTTGAGAACTAAATATTTAGATATGAAGTATAGAGATGTAAAATGCTAATAACGTTTGTCTTATTTAAAAAAGCTTTAAGGGTTTTCTCATAAACAAATCGGAGGCATTAGTTTTCAGCACGCCCTCGTATTTCCGTCATCTGCTATACTTTGCACCTAAAATAGACAAACTTTTAATGATAGTATATGGAATTTGTCCAACAGAATCAAAACTACAAAGCAAAAATTTGTAATTATTGACTTTACAAATGAAATTGCGACAACAATACCGATACCGGTGAGTGTAACGTGTAACGTAATTTTAAAGTATTGAGGCACAATTATTTACCATAAATAACTGCTGGTAACTCGTCTAGTTTGTTCAAAGTTAAAACTAATGCGCCACTTGCGACACTGTCCAAGTAATGGCTGGAACGTCTTTCAGCGATCGAAACCTTTCTATTAGGGTACTGGCCTCCAAGCAACGCCAAACAAACTGTATGATATGTACCTGAAGCGTAAGCACACAAAAACGACTGGCATGCAAGTCAGACAGCAGATTTAAATGCTACCAAATTCCAAACATGCTTTGTTATCACCGACCCAGGAGCCAATTATATCGCACTTTTTGTAAAACGTTCAGTTTGTCACTCATATCTATGCAGTCTGCTAATGAAATACTACAAGCCAGTCACGTCTATTTTTATCTAATCTGCCGCCTTTGAATTAATTTCGACATATTGTCTGAGGTAGCTTGTTATTGTAACAATAGCTGACTAGTATGAGTGAAACCCAATCCCACTTACCTTTCTAAGGAAGACAACTGCAGCTGATGCTGCTGCGGGAAGCTAATATGTAGTGACGAGGAATGCTCACGGGGTGGGAGCATGGCAACGGTAATCAGTTGTTTGTTGCGCTTCGAGTGATTGTTATTAAGGATACGTTTGAGTAAGATAATGTTCAACTAAACACTGGATGCTAGTGTACATCACGTCAACATCCTCTCTCGAAGCTGTCATAATACTTCGTCAGGTATCTGGTACAGTAAGTCATAGGTCATGGTACACGAAGTGCGTTTCTCGAAGATGACGCTTGACAAGCAGAATGAGAAATGACGAGATTTTTCTAATTACCTCTTCGTTGCTCCATATTTGCGTAACACTAATTTACGGTCAACTGCCAGTTACAGTAGCTTATTTTTATTGTATGTATGATACACACGAGGATACGCATCGAGTACGTGGGTGTATGTACTGAACGACTCTCTCTCATATAAGCGCAGGTAGTTCATTAGTTGTTCTTACTGGAATGGCGATACTAATAAAACCGATATTTTGCTCCTCTTGCCCTAAGGTAATGTAATATTGAAAACCTGGATGATTTACATTGCACCTCAAGGGCACAGGCAGCTGAGCCATTACATGTTCTCGAAATGAACCTTGCGAGAGAAGAAAAATATGGAATGAAGCGGGCAAAAAGATTTGGTTTTATCCAGGTAATAACAGTTTTGGAGTGGTGAGTTCTTCTTAGTAGGACTTAATGTGCGACGGTCTCATGATGTTGTCACGGGAAGTGCGCATTAGTAAACTCATGTTAACGGTATGATGGAGAATATTACCACCAGAAACGATTTTGCAATTTTTATTTTTTTAGCGATAAGTTTCGATTGATGTTGTAATATGACAATGGAAGGAAACATAAGAGGAAGAGATATCCAGCGAGAGATCGGGTATCGTGAAAAGTGTGACCTCACAGTACAGGTGTCCGCCCCCGGTAGCTGAGTGGTCAGCGCGACAGAACGTCAGTCCTAAGGGCCCGGGTTCGAGTCCCGGCTGGGTCTGAGATTTTCTCCGCTCAGGGACTGGTTGTTGTGTTGTCCTAATCATCATCATTTCATCCCCATCGACGCGCAAGTCGCAGAAGTGGCGCCAAATCGAAAGACTTGCACCCGGCGAACGGTCTACCCGACGGGAGGCCCTAGTCACGCGACGTTTACATTTACAGAACAGGTGTGTCACTTAGCTGTAACTCATTCATTCCGACGAGTTCCGCATTATCATATTGTACTCAAATCTGATGAGATGGCTTGGGGCGCCAGGAGCAGCTGCGTTCGTGCTTATTGCAGAATTGTACAGCTTTCAACAACAATGACGTGAAGATGATCAGGCAGATGTGTAGCGTATCTCTTGCAGTTGTCTACAGAAGCAAGACAAAAGCTGGAAATCAACTCTTCATTCACCACAACCGAAGCAGAAAGCGATCTAAAAGCTATGTAGAGATTGAGTTGACCGATAGCGTCCAGAGACTGAAAATCACACTGCTTCCTAGAACACAACATTTAACAGTGCTCAGCTACAATCAGAGGAGAGCCACATCTTCACAACATCAGTTTGCATTTGATTTTCTCACTGCTACAGCTGGTTAGTTTGGGCTTTCAACGCGTGCAGTGATAAAAGGCTCGCGTCAAGACTCTCTGAAGACTGTAACTTCATCCTGTATGCATCATGTTATTGCATAAGGCATTCTATGATATCTATTATTAGTGTTTTACAAAGCGTTAGACTTATTCTCTCGATCCTGATGGGGAGGACTTTCGTCCCGAACGAGTGACAGCCGAGTAAAAGCTTGTGATAGGCTCGTGTCACATGTACTGAGGACAAGCAAAGATAGGCGCGCCATATATCAGTGTTGGGTGCTACTTGGAACATGCTTGCTGGACAAACATTTGCCTTGCGTCATTCCCTTGCCCTGTAACAATCACTGTTCATACTGGATTTGTCGTTGGAGGAGAAACGGAGTTCAGTTATTCACAAAGACCAAACTCTTAATAACTACCATTTATCTCCGTTTTTATTATTTCAACTTATTACATTTGTTCATTTGGAAGAATATATCTTGGACACTAATGGCCGCGCTGTTGTGCGCCCCAGTCTAAGTAACAACTAAGCTCATTGGACAAAAAATTAGTCACACCTACAGAAATCATTACGCGCATGATTTAATATTGTTGAATTCCACATCTGGAGTTGATAACCGCATGGATTCGGTTAGGAAGTGAGTCCACGGGGTTGTGCAGGAACGTCGCATCCAGGTTAAACCATTGGCTAAAGACTTGATCGCCCAAATCCATCAAATTACGGGCATGCTGATGTCGTCGTTCTACCCGCTGTTCCAACGTGTCTCACAAATTCTCTGTGGTGTTCAAGGCGGGTGATTTTGCAGGCCAGTCGAGATATAATAGGCTGGGGGAGTGTTCGGAAAACCAGTCACATATTCTTGCAGGCTGAAGAACTTCGCTGTTGTCGCTATTGTCTCTTTGAAAAACAGGAGTACCAACAGCATACTGATCATGCAAATGTTGTTAGAAAAACAACAACTGATCATTCACAGTGTTCAAATAAACATGTTGGTTCGTGTTAGTGGTCACCTCAGTGAGCAGGCCCAATTCATGATAATAAAAACACCCCCAAAATATCACAGGCCCGCCTCCGGCTTGAACCTGACCATGCACGCATTCGGAATGAAATCCTTCATTTGTCCTCCGCTCCACTTGACGACGTAAGTCATTTGAATGTAGGCAAAATGTGGTTCGTCAGGCCACACTACGTTCCGCCAGTCGGTTACTGTCCACGTTCGATGATACCTAGCCCATCGAGGACGCTCAGCTTTATGTGCCTATGTGAGTAACGGCCTCTTGCGAAGTGATTCCCTCTAAATGTTCTTTTCGTGCAGTTTCCGTCATAATGTTCTCTCGCAAACAGTTGAGGATGGACCTCCATTCACTTGCCTGCAGCAATTCCTGTCGGGTCTGGAAGCGATTTTAATTCACAAGCCATGAAACACATCTCCGATCCGTCTCAGTCAGGCTATTTTTCCGACGAAAATTTTGACTTACTCTTTTCTGGCCACGTGTCTTACACCACAACTTGTAGACACATTGAACAGTTCGCAGCCAAACACCGACGAAGCCAGCAAATTCACAAACCGTATGGCCAAGGGTACGGACAAACACAATTGCCTCTTTTCGCCACTCTGTCACGTCCTTACATTTACCCATGTTTACGTACAATGTCCGCTTGAAACATTAACTGTCTCACTGCTGCCTTGTCCTCCACGAACAGGCAGTTCGTGCGTGGTGGAGCACATGAGTCGATCGCTGCACTGTCTGTAAAGGCTTAACGATTCATATGTGCGTGCGCACCGGGGTGACTAATTTATTTCCCGGTGTGGTTATTTCTTCTAGCTCTATACCGATCTACATTATTACAAGCCTCAAGAAATATTCAAGCCACAGAAAAAAGCTTTCCGCGTTCTTTTATTTATTTTGCTATTTTTTCTACAACTATAGGGCCGCGAGAACGTTTCTTAGATTTTAATCAGGCATACTTCACTTCTCTGTAAGCGGAACTTCGCACACAGTTCACTGTTTAAAACAAACATCAAACGTTCGGCTGAGGTGGCGCGAAAATTTAAAGGCCGCGAATTGTAAATCCAATAACAGCGTTAATGTTAAAATGAATGTTCTTGAATCAACATTTACATGAAATTACGGTTGCCACTATTTCTGTATGACGAACAGCGACATTTCTCTTAAACTGACTAAAAAATTGTAATTTAGAGAACCGGCATTTGAAGCGGACTGCCGAACGCTTCTACTGACGCCAACGTAAGGTGCCGAAGTTGATTGATTGTAGGAAGACACCAGGCTGTTGCACTCTCTGTTCAAAAGGGAACGCACAAATGACGACAAACGAACGTTAGAGATTCGTGCGCCTGTGAAAAGATCTATGCGTGCAGCATACAACAATTATCACCGTCACACCTTGCACATGATCTGGCAGAAACACGAGAAAATTTTGGTTTAAGTAAAATCGCTAAGTGGGTCTAAGGCTTCCGTTCAGTTCCTTGTTGACCAATCTGGTATGGCAGTTGAAGGTAGCAAAACGAAAGTCGAAGTTTTAAATTCCGCATTCAAGAAGTCGTTCACTCAGGAGAATCGTACAAACATAGCGTCATTTGACCATCGAACAGACTCCCGTATGGACGACATAGTAATAAGCATACCTGGCGTAGAGAAGCAACTGAAAGATTTGAAAGCAAATAAATCACCAGGTCCAGATGGGATCCCGATACGATTTTACAAAGAGTTCTCTACAGCACTGGCCCCTTACCTAGCTTGTATTTATCGTGAATCTCTCGCCCAACACCAAGTCCCAAGCGACTGGAAAAATGACTCCAGTGTATACGTAGGGTAAAAGAACGGACCTGCAAAATTACAGACCAATATCCATAACTACTGTTTTCTGCAGAATCCTTCAACATATTCTCAGTTGGAATATAGCAAACTTTCTTCAGACCGAGAAGCTTATGTCCACGAATCAACATGATTTTAGAAAGCATCACTCGCGTGGAACTCAGCTCGCCCTTTTCTCACGTGATATAATGAGAACTATGGATGAAGGGCAACAGGCAGGTTCCAGTATTTCTAGATTTCCGGAAAGAATTTGACACGGTGCCCCATTGCAGGCTGTTCACGAAGGTAAGAACATGTGGAATAAGTTCACAGATATGTGAGTGGCTCGAAGACTTCTTAAATAATAGAACCCAGTATTTTGTCCTCGGGGGTGAGTGTTCATCAGAGACAAGGGTATCGTCAGAAGTGCCCCAGGGAAGTGTGACAGGCCCGCTGTTGTTCTCTATATACATAAATGATTTGGCGGACAGGGTGAGCAGCAATCTACGGTTGTTTGCTGACGATGCCGTGGTGTACGGTAAGGTGTCGAAGTTGAGTGACTGTAGAAAGGTACAAGACGACTTAAACAAAATTTCCAGTTGGTGTGATGAATGCCAGCTACTCCTACATGTGGAAAAATGTAAGTTAATGAGGATGAGTATGAAGATCAAACCTGTAGTATTCGATACAATACTACTAGCGTCTTGCTTGACACAGTCAAGTCGTTTAAATATCTGGGTGTAACGTTGCAAACCGATATGATGTGGAACGAGCCTATGAGAACAGTGGTAGGGAAGGGGAGTGGTCGACTTCGGTTGATTGGGAGAATTTTAGGACAGAATACCGCATATAGGACACTGGTGCGACCTATTCTTGAGTACTGCTAGAATGTTTGGGATCCGTACCAGGTCAGATTGAAGGAAGACATCGAAGCAATTCAGAGGTGGGCTGCTAGGTTTGTTAGTGGTAGGTTCAAACAACACATAAGTGTTACGGAGCTGTTTCGGGAACTCAAATGGGAATCCCCGGAGAAAAGGTGACGTTCTTTTCGACAAACACTATTGAGAAAATGTAGAGATCCGACATTTTAAGCCGACTGCCGAACAGTTCTACTGCCGCGAATATACATTGCGCGTAAAGGCCACGAAGAGGAGATACCAGAAATTAGGGTTCATACGGAGGCATATAGATAGTCGTTTTTCCCTCGCTCTATTTGCGAGTGAAACAGGAATGGAAATGACAAGTAGTAGTACAGGGTACCCTCCGCCATGCACCGTACGGTGGCTTGCGGAGTATATATGTAGATGCATAAACAGACTCTTCTCTTAAGCTTAAAAACTTCACAACTGCTGATGATTTTTTTCTACCCAACGTCACATTCTTTGCTGCTTCAGAATATTTAAAAAGTTTGGCGCTTAGCATAGGCGTACAGTCCACTGATTTCAAAGACATATGATGTTTAACCTATGATAGCACATTGGTAATTCCGCTAGTGTTACTAGTTTGCCCTATTTAAATGAATTTGAATCAAAATAACTGTCAACTTTTTTAAAGTGCTTGCAGAGTGACCCTTAATATCTATCTGCTTCTCCTCTGTTTACAATGGAAACGTAACACAAACTACACATTCTGCTTCATAGTCACTTCTCCCTCGTTTTATGAAGAGCCATTCTTCTCAATATTTTTCTTGGAACGAGCACTAACTCTTTGGGATTTGAGTTCACTTGAAACAAGCATTTGATAACACATTAACCTCGATACGACTGAGAAAGAGAAACAAATAACCACGTTGGTGCAAAACTTTAACTGAAGTGATATAAGGGGCAATAAGGGAACACTCAGCAGCGTTACTGTGCAAGAATACTCCTTAAGGGAAACAGACAGTTTTCTCTGAAATTCGAAATGCTGGACAAACTGCGTCCCGAAAGAATTTTTCAGGACACCGATTTCTCCAATCTCTGAAACCGGGACTGTCCCGAAAAACCGGGAGATCTGCCAACCCCACATGACATCGCGGAAAACTAATCAAAATGAGAATAACAACGGTAAGTGTGGGTTATAAGACTTGATTACAACAGGAACTGGAGAAACCGCGCCTTTAGAGCAATAACTGATTATTGACGTCTCAGGAAACAGTAAAAGAAGAGAGCAAATACAAGAAGGTTAGAGTTTCGCGTCTCGTCCAAGTGCAGATCAGTAAAACTGGAACATCAGCTCGGATTAGTGAAGGGGACAGAAATGGATTAGTTATTTATGCGTCGATGAAAACTTGCGAATTTCACCTGAAGTGGTTTAGGAAAGGTACTCAAACCTAAATCAGGAATGCCGGATGGGTATTTGATCTCTGCTCAATCCGAATACATGTCCAGTGCCCTAGCCATTGTTCGGTATCATTGGGCAAAGACAGCAAACGGGAAGGACTGTAGCCGGAAGGAAAGGCAGGGGGAAAATGAACGAAAGGAGACACTGGATAGATATGGGGAAGAAAATAAAAATAACTGTCCGTCTAGACATATAGACTTTTCTGTTACTTCCCTAAATGGCAGAGGGCATTCTCTCGAAGTGGATATAGTCGACTTCCTTCGCCATGCTACCCGAATTCAAGCATGAGCTCCATCTTTAATGAGCTCGTCGTCGACGAGACAATAAAACCTTATCTCCTTTCCTTCCTAGCAGCTGTGGAGATCTGTCACTGTTGGACGGTTGAGGGGCTCGTTCACTCACTATCAGAACGAGTTACTGTGAACATAACCCAAAGTATTTTAGGTTTATCTTCGATCAAACGCGATGTTGAATTTTACATTATTATTTTTAGCATCAAGTGGAAAAAAATTAGAGTCTCTGTTTGGTGCACAACTAGAACATGGTACAGGTAACATATTAAATTAAAGTTGTAACGAAATGTCATGTACATGACATGAAAAGAGGAATTGGCGAGTTTTCCTGCTGCCAAAGCAATGAAGGAGAAAATGGCTACAGTTGAGCATATCCAGGTTCACTGAGCACACTGGGTTGGTGAAACAAAACGTGTTTTGCAGATACGAGTGGAATTCAGATGTAAGTTACACATTTTATGACAGTCCAAGCTACTTCTGTGTAGTGATGAACTACTCCTCATAGAGACACCTATACATGACTCTATTTTTCAAGATAGACAACAAGTCTCTATAAACAAGGGCCGGAAATTTCTACCAATCATTCAATTTCTCGAAGATAGAAATGCATTCCTTTGACACGGAGCCATTCGAAATTCGCTGCGTGAACGTCCTCATCAACGGAAAATCTCTTTACACCCAGACGTTCTTTCAGCTTGCCGAAAAGATGTAAATCCACACTGCCGGATCCTCTTTCCTTTCCGATCAGCGTCGCCAGTGCCTGTGTGGCCGTGGTCAAATTATTTGCACCGTTTCACTACGGCTGGACGCGACATTGCATTTGGTCTGCATAGCACCAGAGTTTCACGGCGAATCTGCGTACAATCAGGGCGCTTTACCTACAAGAATACTGTCCCACGTACTTCATGTTTGGAGTACGTTTCCAGTTTTCGCCCTATTTCAATCGCACACTGTGAGGCCCTTGTTATACTCACCAGAGCAGAGCTGTGTCTGCAGGAACCCCGGAAAATGTACTCTCTTCTGATAATGTGCCACTCTTGTTGCACAGTGGACTTAGCATGGGACGACGTGTTTAACTTATTTTCTGGGGTCCCTACAGTGTACCCAGCCTCGTGATGCCAATTGAGGAGCTACTAGACCGAATAGTAGCAGCTCCGGTCACAGAAACCCATCATAACGACCGGGAGAGCGGTGTGCTGACCACACGCCCCTCCTATCCGCATGCTCATCTGAGGATGACACGGCTGTTGGATGGTCCCTGTGGGCCACTTGTGGCCTGAAGACGGAGTGCTGGGGTCCCTACATATTGAAGCATATTTTTCACAAGGCGCGCGCTCTTGATCTGCATTCGAAGTCTACCAGGTTAAGCCCCCCCAGCCTTCAGTGGAAGTGTTACCTGTTCCCTGGCCAGACACAGGAGCATACGACTTCATAGGAACCGCGCTATGTATACTTTTATCCTAGCACCAAATTCATTTTCCAGTGGAAGTATCCGTGAAATTTACCATGCCATTGACAGTACGTAGGTATTAACGCATTCGGCACGTCATTTTACATTTAGTTGTTTTTGATGGAAGCGTATCAAGGCTCTCCCTATCTTCAGCACAATTTCTTTTGCGTTCTCATTCAAGAATTCAGCTATTCCTTTTCTAAATCGAATGTCTAGTATTTTTATTTCGTCACATTCCTCAAAGGGATGAGTGCCGAGGTGTATGCGACTCGTTAACCAGAGGATTTTGCAAACAGCTGCTCAACATGCCGGATTTCAAAATATATTTTGTGCATACTACTTCAGATTTTTTTTTTTACTGTTATGGTTTGGTCATCTGCGTACACATTGATTATGAAGGTGCTGTTTCCAATCTGCTTGCTTCAGTGTGACTATGTAGTGTACATATTAATGGCTCTGACGATATTATAAATAAAGCCATGGACAATGGGCCTCCATGTCTGAAGGATATGTGCACTAGAAGTTCTTCTGATAGGTACCCGTTCACTTGGACCCTTGAAATCATATTTGCAAAATAAGCAGTAAGATTATGTGTAGTACTGATTCCGTGAAACTGAAGTGAACCATCACGTCTCACAAGAACTCGTAGCTCACTTTGTCGGACGCCCTGTCTAAGTCAATACTTAGGCCAGTACTTTGCTGTTGATGTAGGTGGGTGTGTAAAACGCAGTCTCGCAGTATACCGATTCCATTGAGGATGTTTCTACCAGGAACGCTACATGTCTGGCCTGGTCCAGTAGTATAACACAGTACTACCTGTATACTCGCTACGAGAATTTTTGCTATTATCTTGCAATCTATGCAAAGTAATGTAATTGGATGGTAATCGGATCTTGTGCTCACTGTTGGGTTCTTCGGCACAAGTACTATTATTCCTGGACCTGTACCGGTGTATAGCCTCCTGTTTTCTACCTTATCTTTCTTCACTTCGAAAAATTCATGAACTACGATATGCCAGTATTTTGTGCAAAATACGTATGGGATCCCATCAATCCCTGGACTTCCGTTTCTCGGCAAGTTTTTGATCACTGATTTCAATTCGTCTTCCGTCATAGGTTCCATCAACGAATTTCTGCTGTCGTCGCGTCACTTTCGCGATTTTTGTATCTTCAAGATGATAGTAACTCTAGCGCATCTTGAAATGTTTTCTTATGGTCGGAATGTCTGGTGGCGCCTTGCATGTCGTTGGGTGTTCGCCGGCTGTTATGTTTCCTTCGTTTCTTCCCTGTAGCCTTCTTTGTCCTCTTACTAAATGGCAGACACTCCACCTTTCATCTGGGGGCCATGCGTGGTCTTTAGGCCTAACAATATTCGCTTTCAGTCTGTCTGCCTGAATTCGAATATTTTCTTTTTGAGCGTCCTCAGTTCCTGCACTGTCTCATCACCATCATGTATTTCGTATTTCCCGTAAGGCACTGTCACGAAATTCGATGGTATTTTTTCTTTCCCGGTATAGTTTACGCGGAGCATTTTTAAAAGATCTTAAAATACCTTGCTTGGTTATCTACTTCCATAGTACACTGTGACTTCTACAAAAACGTTTCTTTCTTTTCCAGTTGGGGAAATGGCGCTGACGTTTCCTTCAACACGTTTGTCATCAAGGACTCTCATTTCCAGTAGCTCTTACCACAAGGGTTTGGTCTCGGGAATCCTTCGACATTTGATGATCAGTTATACTGAGTGGTAGGCTCCTATGTCTTCATACCCATCTACGTCTATATTTCCTGAAAAATCCACTTGAGCCCCCTTAGTGTATTTATCTCTTTGTTTCTTTCTCTTGTTTTTATCCTCCGCACTTCCCTTCAGAACTAAACTGATAATCCCGTGATGTCTCAGAATGTGTCCTGTCAACCGATCCCTCCGTTTAGCCAAGCTGGGCCACAAATTTCTTTTGTTGCCATTTCTGTTTGTACATTCTCATTAGTTACTTTATCTATCCATCTAATCTCGGCTTTCTTCTGTAAGAAAACGTTTGAAAAGTTTCTGTTCTCTTTTTGTCTGAACCACTTATCGTCCACGTTCCATGCCATACAAGGCCTGACTCCAGACAAATACCTTCAGAAAATATTTCCTAACACTTAAATCTATATTTGGCATCAACAAATGCCTCTTCTTCAGAAACGCTTTTCTTGTCAGTTCCAGTCTACATTTTATCTCCTTCTCTTCTTCGGCCATCATCAGTCATTTTACTTCCAAAGTAGCAAAAATCATCTACTGCTTTCGGGGTCTCATTTCCTAATATAATTCCAGGAGCATCCCTGATTTAATTCGACTACATTCCATGGTCCTTGTTTTACTTTTGTTGGTGGTCATCTAATATTCCACTTTCAAGATATTGTGCATTCCGTCTGTCTCTGACTTAATTATAATGTCACCCACAAACCTCAAAGTTTTTATTTCTTCTCCCCGAACTTTAATTTCTTCTTCAAATTTTTCTTTGGTTACTTTTACTGCTTGCTCAATGTACAGGCTGAATAACGTAGTGGATGCTACAGCCGGCCAGGGTGGCCGAGCTGCCTCGGGCATGGATGTGTGTGATGTCCTTAGGTTAGTTAGGTTTAAGTAGTTCTAAGTTCTAGGGGACTGATGACCTTAGCAGTTAAGTCCCATAGTGCTCAGAGCAATTTGAACCGATTTTTTTTTTTTTTTTTTTTTTTTTTTTTTTTTTTTTTTTTTTTTTTTTTTGAATGTGCTACAAGCCTGTCTCAGTCCCTTGTCAACCACTGCTTCCCTTTCATGCCCCTCGACTCTCTTAACTGTCGTCTGATTTCTGTACAAGTTATAAGTAATCTTGCGATCCCTGTACTTTAGCCCTGCCAGCTTCAGAATTTCAAAGAGTGTATTTCAATCAACATTGTCAAAAACTTTCTCTAAGTCTACAAATACTATGAACATTGTCTAAGAGAAGTCACAGGGTTAGTATTGCGTGGCGTGTTTCTACATTTCTCCTGAATCCAAACTGATCTTGCCCGAAGTCGGCTTCTACCAGTTTTTTCATTCTTCTCTAAATAATTCGTGTCAGTATTTTGCAGCCATGGCTTATTTAAACTGATAGTTAGGTAATTTTCGCACCTGTCGGCACCTGCTGCCATTGGATTTTAAATTATTATATTCTTCTTGAGATATGAGGGTATTTCACCTGTCTCATACAGGGTGTTTCAAAAATGACAGGTATATTTGAAACGGCAATAAAAACTAAACGAGCAGCGATAGAAATACACCGTTTGTTGCAATATGCTTGGGACAACAGTACATTTTCAGGCGGACAAACTTTCGAAATTACAGTAGTTACAATTTTCAACAACAGATGGCGCTGCGGTCTGGGAAACTCTATAGTACGATATTTTCCACATATCCACCATGCGTAGCAATAATATGGCGTAGTCTCTGAATGAAATTACCCGAAAGTTTTGACAACGTGTCTGGCGGAATGGCTTCACATGCAGATGAGATGTACTGCTTCAGCTGTTCAATTGTTTCTGGATTCTGGCGGTACACCTGGTGTTTCAAGTGTCCCCACAGAAAGAAGTCACAGGGGTTCATGCCTGGCGAATAGGGAGGCCAATCCACGCCGCCTCCTGTATGTTTCGGATAGCCCAAAGCAATCACACGATCATCGAAATATTCATTCAGGAAATTAAAGACGTCGGCCGTGCGATGTGGCCGGGCACCATCTTGCATAAACCACAAGGTGTTCGCAGTGTCGTCTAAGGCAGTTTGTACCGCCACAAATTCACGAAGAATGTCCAGATAGCGTGATGCAGTAATCGTTTCGGATCTGAAAAATGGGCCAATGATTCCATTGGAAGAAATGGCGCCCCAGACCAGTACTTTTTGAGGATGCAGGGACGATGGGACTGCAACATGGGGCTTTTCGGTTCCCCATATGCGCCAGTACTGTTTATTGACGAAGCCGTCCAGGTAAAAATAAGCTTCGTCAGTAAACCAAATGCTGCCCACATGCATATCGCCGTCATCAATCCTGTGCACTATATCGTTAGCGAATGTCTCTCGTGCAGCAATGGTAGCGGCGCTGAGGGGTTGCCGCGTTTGAATTTCGTATGGATAGAGGTGTAAACTCTGGCGCATGAGACGATACGTGGACGTTGGCGTCATTTGGACCGCAGCTGCAACATGGCGAACGGAAACCCGAGGCCGCTGTTGGATCACCTGCTGCACTAGCTGCGCGTTGCCCTCTGTGGTTGCCGTACGCGGTCGCCCTACCTTTCCAGCACGTTCATCTGTCACGTTCCCAGTCTGTTGAAATTTTTCAAACAGATCCTTTATTGTATCGCTTTTCGGTCATTTGGTTTCATTAAACATCCGTTGAAAACTTCGTCTTGTTGCAACAACACTGTGTTCTAGGCGGTGGAATTCCAACACCAGAAAAATCCTCTGTTCTAAGGAATAAACCATGTTGTCCACAGCACATGTGCACGTTGTGAACAGCACACGCTTACAGCAGAAAGACGACGTACAGAATCGCGCACCCACAGACTGCGTTGTCTTCTATATCTTTCACATCACTTGCAGCGCCATCTGTTGTTGAAAATTGTAACTACTGTAATTTCGAAAGTTTGTCCGCCTGAAAATATACTGTTGTCCCAAGCATATTGCAACAAACGGTGTATTTCTATCGCTGCTCGTTTAGTTTTTATTGCCGTTTCAAATATACCGGTCATTTTTGAAACACCCTGTATATTCTGCACACCACGTGGAATAGATTTGTCACGATTGGCTCTCCAAAGGATATCCATAGTTTTGACGGAATGTTGTCTACTCCAGGGGCCTTGTTTCGATTTAGGTCTTTCCATGTTCTGTCAAATTCTTCTTACAGTATCGTATCTCCCACCTCATTTTCATCTACGGTCTCTTTCCCTCCTATAATATTGCCTTCAAGTTCATCTCCGTTGTACAGCCGCTCTATATACTCCTTCCACTTATTTGCTTTTCCTGGTTTCCCATCTCAGCTCTTGATATTCATACGGCCGCTTCTCTTTTCTCCGAAGGGCTCTTTAATTTTCCTATAATCGGTATCTGTCTTTCCCCTAATTATATAGCCATTTTGCACTTTCTATCAAACTTATTTTTGGACGCTTATATTCCTTATCTTTTTTACTTTAATCATTTGCCAATTTTTTATATTTTCTCTTTCCATTAATTCAATTCGATATCTTCTGTGATATCTAAGAATTTCTGCGCTGCCTTCATTATTCCTCTCTCAAAGCTACCCATTTGTCTTCTGCTGTATCTCTTTCCGTTGTTTCAGTCAATCGTTACCTAATGCTCCCTCTGAGCCTTTCAGTAACCTCTGGTTCTCCCAACTTATCCAAATCCTATCTCTTTAATTTCTTACCTTTCCGCAATTTATTCACATTTACTCTATAATTCATACTCCATGAATTGTGGTCAGAGTCTATATATGCACCTGGAAGAGACTTATAACTTAAAATCTGGTTCGTAATGACTGTCTTAAAATTATTCAGTCAGTCTGGACCCTCCGTCGTCTCCTAGTCTCTTCTTCGTGTACAGCGTTTTTTCATGATGCTTAAAGCATGTGTTAGCGATGTTTAAATTATGCTTTGTGCAAATTTCTACTAGGCGGCTTCCTGTGTCATTCCATTCCCCCAGTCCATACCCTCCTACTGTTTTTCCTTCTTTTTCTTTCCCTACTATCGAATTCCAGTCCACCGTCGCAATTTAATTTTCCTCTAAACAATTTCTTTTGTCTCATCATACACTCCTTCAATCTCTTCATCGTCTGCGGACCTAGTGGGCATATAAACTTGTACTACTGTGGTGGATGTTGGCTTCGTGTCTATCTTGGTTACGACAATGCTTTCACTAATTTCTTCATAGTAACATGCCGTAATTCCTATTTTCTTATTCATTATTGGACCATTACCTCTATTTGATTTTGTATTTACGACCCTGTATTCACTTGACCAGAAGTCCTGTTCATTCTGTCACCGAACTTCAGTAGTTCCCATTATATCTGACTTCAGCTTATCCCTTTCGCTTTTTAAATTATCTAACTACCTACCCGATTAAGAGATCTAACATTCCACGCTCCGTCCTGTTGAATGCCAGTTTTGTTTCTCCTGATGACGACCTCCTCCTGAATAGTCTCCGCGTGGAGATCCGAATGGGGCACCATTTTACCTCAAAAATATTTTACCCAAGAGGATGCCATCATCATTTAACCATCCAATAGAGCTGCATGTCCCCTCGCTTCCAGCCGCTCGCAGTACCAGTACAGCGAGGCCACGATGGCTGAGGTTACAAAGCCAGATCTGTCAATCATCCAGACTACAACTACTGTAAAGGCTGCTGCCCATGTTCAGGAACCATACGTTTGTCTTGACTCTCAACAAATACTCCTTCGTTGTGGTTGCATCTACGATACGGCTGTCTGTATCGTTGAGGCACTCGAGCCATCCTCCCACGTTCCATGGCTCATAGACATGCAAGAATGATCCTCTCTTAAGATGCTATAAAATTATTTTAAAAAATAAGTTCATACCTTACAGCCGATTGATATCTTAGTAGTTAAAAGAATCTGGTATATTAACCATGTTGCAACTTTCTCTCCACTATATAAATATATATCCGTTGTGCGACATAAACGAAAGTATATATATATATATATATATATATATATATATATATATATATATATATATATATATATATACACGAAGGTTTGAACTTTATTTATTTACAGCTCGTACAAAATAGATACGTGTTTCAAAGTTTACTGACCTTCAGAGTAGTCACCAGCATTGTGTATAGCCCGTTACCAGCGATGTGGAAGTCGTAGGATACTCTTAGCAGTGCCAGCTGTGTTGACAGTTCGAGCGGCGCGGTCTATTGCCCCACGAATTTGTAGCACTTCTGAAGCGAATGCCGTGAAGTGTTTCCTTCAGTTCAGAAATCGAATTGAACTTACCAGGGCTTAAGTCAGGGGAGTGCAGTAGGTCATATAGCACTTAGCAGCCCCAGTCTAACAAATCAGTAGCAGCTTGCACTGTACGTGCTTGAGCATTGTCCTACAAAATGATGGTCAGGTTCAAAAAATGGTTCAAATGGCTCTGAGCACTATGGGACTCAACTGCTGTGGTCATTAGTCCCCTAGAACTTAGAACTATTTAAACCTAACTAACCTAAGGACATCACACACACCCATGCCCGAGGCAGGATTCGAACCTGCGACCGTAGCAGCAGCGCGGCTCCGGATTGGAACGCCTAGAACCGCACGGCCACCGCGGCCGGCTGATGGTCAGGTCCTGCAGAAAGTATCATCACTTCTGTCTCTATGCTGTTCATTTTTGGAACACAACCTACGACCAGCTTAGAGACAAAAGTGATGACACTTTCTGCAGGACCTGGCCATCATTTTGTAGGACAATGCTCAAGCACGTACAGTGCAAGCTGTTACTGATTTGTTTGACTGGTGGGTCTGCTAAGTGCTATACCACCTACTGCACTCCCCTGACTTAAGCCCTGGTAAGTTCAACTCGATTTCTAAACTGAAGGAAACACTTCACGGCATTCGCTTCAGAGCTGCTACAAACTCGTGGGGCAGTAGACCGCGCCGCTCGAACTATCAGCCGGCAGCTGGGCCGAGCGGTCCGGAACAGCGCTGCTGCTGCGGTCACAGGTTCGAATCCTGCCTCGGGCATGGATGTGTGTGATGTCCTTAGGTTAGTTAGGTTTAAGTAGTTCTAAGTCTAGGGGACTGATGACCTCAGTTGTTAAGTCCCATAGTGCTTAGAGCCATTTCAACCATTTTTTTCGAACTTTCAACACAACTGGCACTGCTAAGAGTATCCTACGACTTCCACATCGCTGGTGATACACAATGCTGGTGACTACTTTAGCGCCACTATAAGGATGTAAATAAGGTATGTTTTAAATACACGCTGTAACGGACGTGAGCGTTAGTTGCCTTTGAGACTGGACGTGGTGAAATGATGTCTGTCAAGAATGCCCTTAAGGCGACAAAAACACCATTATCAATTCCTCACTGAGTTTGGACGAGGTTCTTTAATAGGGCTAGAAGAAGCTGGATGTTCCTTTTGCCATATTGTAGAAAGACTTGGCAGGAATGTAGCCACTATATAGGATTGCTGTCACTCGTGGTCACGAGAATGTACGGTCGCAACGAGACCGGGCTCCGGACGGCCGCGTGGCATTACCGAGAGGGAAGACCATTTTGTTTGGCGTATCGCTCTGGCCTGCTCAATCACCAGATCTGTCTCCAATCGAGCACATATGGGACATCATGGGGTGACAACTCCAGCGTCATCCAGGAACAGGAGTAAACTGCATCTGCAGCAGCAATTTATCAGCAGTTGGCACCACAGTGACACAACGAACTGTTACAAATCGGTCACTTGAAGGACAGCTCCGAGCCAGACGTCCTGTAGTGTGGATTCCACAGATCCCAGACCACCGCAGTTTTCGACTTCATGGGTGTCAAACGAGAGTTCATTGGAGGGCAGGGTGGCGATCTGTTGTATTTTCTGATGAAAGTTGGTTCCGATTCGGTGCCAGTGATGGCCGTTTGTTGGTTAGAAGAAGACCAGTTGAGGGCCTGCAACCAACCTGTCTGCGTGCTAGACACACTGGACCTACACTTGGTTTTATGGTCTTGCGTGCGATTTCGTTTGACAGCAGAAGCACTCTCGTGGTTATCCCACGCATCCTGACTGCAAGTTTGTACGTCGGTCTGGAGATTCGACCTGTTGTGCTGCCATTCATGAACAGTTTTCAAGGGAGTTTTTTCCAACAGGATAACACACGCACACATACCGCTGTTGTAACCCAAGATGCTCTACACAGTATCAACATGTTGCCTTGGCCTGCTCAATCACCAGATCTGTCTCCAATCGAGCACATATGGGACATCATGGGGTGACAACTCCAGCGTCATCCAGGAACAGGAGTAACTGACCGATCAAGTGCAGCAGCCACGGAACTCCATCCCACGAACTGACGTCTGGCACCTGTATGACACAATACTTGAGCGTATGCATGTTTGGAGTTAACATTCTGGCGGTTACACTGGTTATTAAAGCGCAGTATTTCAAATTTGCAATAGCTTATCTCGCACTTATATTCACCTGTGATCTTGTAATATTAATCACTTACCACTTAAATATATTACACAGATAATGTATTCCCGAA
This sequence comes from Schistocerca serialis cubense, assembly GCF_023864345.2. NCBI lineage: Eukaryota > Metazoa > Arthropoda > Insecta > Orthoptera > Acrididae > Schistocerca > Schistocerca serialis. Next base: position 313,237,359 of record NC_064640.1, read on the forward strand.
ATACCATTACTCTAGATTAATTAATGTCGTGTGACTAGGGCCTCCCGTCGGGTAGACCGTTCGCCGGGTGCAAGTCTTTCGATTTGACGCCACTTCGGCGACTTTCGCGTCGATGGGGATGAAATGATGATTAGGAGAACACAACACCCAGTCCCTGAGCGGAGAAAAGCTCCAACCCAGCTGGGAGTCGAACCCGGGGCCTTAAGATTGACATTCTGTTGCGCTGACCACTTATTTTTCTTTTTTTTCGGCACGGATGTCCCGCGACACCCGTTCAAGTTTAGTGTTGAGCCGTTGATTCAGTTTTTTATTGCAGAGGGCAGCTAGCCCTCTGACCGAACACGCTGAGCTACCGTGCCGGCTGATTTCTTTTTAATCATTTTATTCATATTGTTCGTTGCATTTGTTCGGGGTGGACATCCCATGCCACCCATTGAAGTTGGTTGTTGATCCCTTCGCTCAGTTTTTTTTTATATTTTTATTACAGAGGGCAGCTAACCCTCTGACCGAACACGCTGAGCTACCGTGCCGACGATCACTCAGCTACCGGTGGCGGACACACACACATACTGATCAGCCAGAACGTTATGATCACCGACCTACTATCGATATAAACCTGTTCAGGCGATAGCAGCGTCACCTGGCGAGGAATGACTACAAGTCAGACACAACGCACGGTGCATGTTGTATCAGTGTGCAAACGGTGAAACCACGCGATCTATCTGAGTTTCCTGTGGGCAGATTGTGATGACCTGGAGGCTCGGCACGAACATTGCGGAAACTGCAAAGACTTGTCGGGTGTTCGAGGAGTGCTGTGTTGAGTGTCTTCAACATGTGGTGAAACCAAGGTGAAATCAAGTCCAGACGTCGTGGGGTTGGGCGGCCACGCCTCATTACAAATGTCGGATGTCATAGGCTGGGCAGATTGGTGGAACAGGACAGGCGGCGAACTGTGGTGGAACTAACATCAGACTTTAATGCTGGGCAGATTGTAAGTGTGTCTGAACACACAGTGCCCTGAACACTCTCAACGTTGGGCCCCCACAGCCGACGACCCATGCATATGCCAATGTTAGCACCATGACATCCTCGACTACGACTGAAATGTGCACGTGATCATCGGCAATAGAAGCTGGAACAGTGGCAAAGAGTTGCATGGTCTGATGAATCATTAATACCTTCTTCATCATGCCGATGGGAGGGGGCAAATCCGTCGTCTTCTAGGGCACAGCTCCTTGACACCTGTAATGCGGGACAGAGACAAACTGGCGACGGCTCCATTATGCTCTAGGGAACGTTCACGTGGGCATCCATAGGTCCAATGTAGTTAGTGCAAAGCACTATGACGGTGAAGGAGTATCGTACACTGGTTGCAGACCACGTCGATCCATTCATGACGATCATGTGATCATGTTTCACAATGGCAGCTGCATTTTTCAAGAAGATAATGCGCCTTGTCACAAGGGCAGGAATGTGATGGAGTAGTTCGAGGAACACAGTTGATGTACTGCTCCAACCCCCCCCCCCCCCAACTAGCCATGTCTGAACCCAATCTGGAATGTGGTGTCAACTCCCTCCAGCGACCTACCAAAATCTCATCGCTTCCCTGCCACATGTCGCCGCTGTTAGCCGTGCCACAGGTGGAGATACGGATTGTTAGGTAGGTGGCCACAATGTTCTGGCTCAAGGCAAAAAAATGACATACCAAGAAGAAATTATCCGAATAGGACTGAAATCGGTAAATGTAATGTACACATACAGAGAAATAAATGATTATAGTGTCAGAATAATTGGATGATTTATTCAAGAGAAAGAGATTCACAAACTGAGCAAGTCAATAATGCGTTGGCCCGCTTCTGGTCCTTATGGAAGCTGTTAATCGGCTTGGCATTTATTGATAGAGATTTTGGATGTCCTCCTGAGAAACGTCGTGCCAAATTATGTTCAATTGGAGCGTTAGATCGTCAGAGTCCCTAGCTGGTTGGGGGGCTCCATCGATACTGCTCCAAATATTCCCTATTGGGGAGAGGTCAGGCGACCTTGCTGGCCGAGGTACGGCTGGGCAAGCAGCAAGACAAATGTTAGAACCTGTTGCCCGTGCGGGTGGGTATTATCTTGCTGAAATGTAAGCCCAGGATGGATTGCCATGAAGGCCAATAAAACGTGGCGTAGAACTTCGTCGACTTACCGCTGTGATGTAAGTGTGCCGCGGACGACAACAGAAGGAGTGCTGCTATGAAAAGAAATGAGACCCCAGGCCATCACGCCCGGCTGTCGGGCCGTATGGTGGAAGACAGTCAGGTTTGTATCCCACTGCTGCTTGGGGCGTCTCCAGACTCATATTCGCTGGTCATTGCAGCTCAGTTCGAAGAAGGACTCATCAGTGAAGACAATTCTACTCCAGTCAATGTGATTCTAAGCCGAATGTGCCCAGCGCCACTGCAAACGGACGTGTTGGTGTACTGAGATCAATGGTAGTCGGCGCATGGGCTGTCGTGAGCTCAGCCCCCTTTTCTTGAGCCGTATATTGTGGTTTACTGAAGTACCAGTTGCACGTCGGATCGATGATAATGAATGTTCGAGTATAATGACTTTTCTGGAGACTAGAAATCTACTCTGTAGGAATCAGCATGGGTTTCGAAAAAGACGGGCGTGTGAAACCCAGCTCGCGCTATTCGTCCACGAGACTCAGAGGGTCATAGACACGGGTTCCCAGGTAGATGCCGTGTTTCTTGACTTCCGCAAGGCGTTCGATACAGTTCCCCACAGTCGTTTAATGAACAAAGTAAGAGCATATGGACTATCAGACCAATTGTGTGATTGGATTGAGGAGTTCCTAGATAGCAGAACGCAGCATGTCATTCTCAATGGAGAGAAGTCTTCCGAAGTAAGCGTGATTTCAGGTGTGCCGCAGGGGAGTGTCGTAGGACCGTTGCTGTTCACAGTATACATAAATGACCTTGTGGATGACATCGGAAGTTCACTGAGGCATTTTGCGGATGATGCTGTGGTATATCGAGAGGTTGTAACAATGGAAAATTGTACTGAAATGCAGGAGGATCTGCAGCGAACTGACACTAGATGCAGGGAATGGCAATTGAATCTCAATGTAGTCAAGTGTAATGTGCTGCAAATACATAGAAAGATAGATCCCTTATCATTTAGCTACAAAATAGCAGGTCAGCAACCGGAAGCAGTTAATTCCATAAATTATCTGGGAGTACGCATTGGGAGTGATTTAAAATGGAATGATCATATAAAGTTAATCGTCGGTAAGACAGATGCTAGACTGAGATTCATTGGAAGAATCCTAAGGAAATGCAATCCTAAAAGGAAGTAGGTTACAGTACGCTTATTCGCCCACTGCTTGAATACTGCTCAGCAGTTTGGGATCCGTACCAGATAGGGTTGATAGAAGAGATAGAGAAGATCCAACGGAGAGCAGCGCGCTTCGCTACAGGATCATTTAGTAATCGCGAAAGCGTTACGGAGATGATAGATAAACTCCAGTGGAAGACTGCAGGAGGGACGCTCATTAGCTCGGTACGGGCTTTTGTTGAAGTTTCGAGAACATACCTTCACCGAAGAGTCAAGCAGTATATTGCTCCCTCCTACGTATATCTCGCGAAGAGACCATGAGGATAAAATCAGAGAGATTAGGGCCCACACAGAAGCATACCGACAATCCTTCTTTCCACGAACAATACGAGACTGGAATAGAAGGGAGAACCGATAGAGGTACTCAAGGTACCCTCCGCCACACACCGTCAGGTGGCTTGCGGAGTATGGATGTAGATGTAGATGTAGATGTAGAATGTGGGGCTCTGAGTGCCTCTCTCATGACTGCTCGGTCATCTCGTTCTGTCATCTCTCTACGTCCACCCCTTCCTTCTTGACGCTGTGCTCAGCCATGGTTCGCCCTTTCCTGCCAACATAGTCGAATAGTAACATCGCTCCTATTCAAATGTCAAGCGATTCGCCGATTACTCCAACCGGCCTTTTTGAGCACAACTACACGTCATCTTACAAATGCTTATATCTGCGTGTGTTGTTGACGTGCCTGTCTGCGAGGAATAGCTACTGTCCAACTGAGTACACGGAATGAAATTCGCAAAGTCTTTCTGCTCTGGTATCGACACGTCCCCTGTTTACTGCCCTGGCCAGCTGGGCGGTGAAATTGCGCTGCAGCGTCACACCTTCATCACCGGCCGCCATTGTTTATAATTTTGTATTTCCCGTCGATACCTATATGAATATTAATTTGCGACCAGTTTCCACAACTCCTTTGTGGTGCATTGTTTTTTGTCTTATAGTATATGATGAAGAGAAAATGGCGCACTTGACGGTCAGCCTACGATTCCTCATTCCAGTTCAAGACAAAACTGTATCTAGCAATACCCAGTCCCGCCAGTAGGTTTAATAGAAATGCGATTTTAGAAATCAAGGCTCTGGGAATGCTGCAACTGCGTGCAGCGTGGCTAAGAACAGGTTGCGTGAACTCTGCGCTCTGTCCGATTAGCACAGTGAGCTGAGATGATGTCATGGAGAACGGATATACTGACTCGCTGATGTTCAAGTCACGTTCGCACCAAACTTTATTTTCAGTTTAAGCATCAAACTGTATCCAGTTTACACCTCCAAAATGCAGTATCTTGTGCATTTCTACTACCTTTATTTAAACATTAAGACATAACATGAACTTCTTACAGATGTAAACGACCACTTTGTTTCGTCCATGATACGTACGAACCCAATAGAAAGTAATAGTGGCTTCATTAACATCGTCCGTATCCAATGAGGCACGACAAAATACAACAGGTAGGCTACACAAGATTGCACATTATGTTACGCATAATAATTCCATTCTGAACGTTTGATATGCAGCCTTACCTTCGCATAGCCGGTACGTACAAGTACGAGAAACGTTCACTTTTGAGAAAATGTTCAAAGTGACCATCTTGCAATTGCGAACACTTAGCCACTCTCTGGGTCATACTATGCTGGACACCACGCAACACACCTGCATCCACCATTGCCGAAGCGACATGCACACGAGCTATTAGGTCGTGTACATCCAGGTGTAGAGTACTAAAGGTATAAACGTGTTGCTTTAAGTGTCAACATAAATAAAAATGTAGTGGATTAAGGTCCGGAAAACGTGAAGACCAGAATATTGACTTTCACGACCAATCCATTGCCTTAGGAACGCTTGATTTAAATAATTACGAACATTCATGCCCAAGTGTCGCGGTGCACCGTCATATTGAAACCATAGTTATCGTCGAACACCAAGTGGAACGTTTTCTAATGCGTCAAACAATATACTGCAAAGAACGTATGATACAGGGACCCATTCAACTTGTCCGGCAATAGGTAAGGATCTAAAAGCAGTCCTACCACAATTTCAGCCCTAGTGGTTTATGCAAAAAGCGTGCCTGAAAGCCTCTTACACAGGTGACAAGTGGGCTGTGTTCTGACCAAGAATGGCTGTTTTGGATGTTGAAAATACCTTCAAGAGTGAAGCTAGATTCTCCAGTCCATATCAGAATATTTATAAAGTGTTAGTTGTCTTCCACTTGGCGCAAAAACCACTCACAAAACTGTACTCTTCGAATGCGGTCTTCTGGTGGCTGGTGTTGAGTCAACGTGTAATGATATGAGTGCAGTTCTCCATCGTGGAACACTTCAACAACCAGTCTTTGAGATATTTGGAACTGCTTTGCAACATCACTGGTACTTTGCCGCGGTGACTGGTGAACTTGGATTGGATTGTTTGAAGGAAGAGCAAACAGGGAGGTCATCGGTCTCATCGGATTAGGGAAGGACGGGGAAGGAAGTCGGCCGTGCCCTTTCAAAGGAACCATCCCGGCATTTGCCTGGAACGATTTAGGGAAATCACGGAAAACCTAAATCAGGATGGCCGGACGCGGGATTGAACCGTCGTCCTCCCGAATGCGAGTCCACTGTGCTAACCACTGCGCCACCCCGCTCGGTGACTGGTGAACTGTTTCAATAATCGCGTCCTCTGTCTGTGCAATATGTGTAGTCCTTGGACGACTTCTTTGCATTACTTGTGGACGAAGATTGCCGGTTTCCCAAAGACGTTGCTCCAGGCGACGAAAAACATTCATATCGGGATGGCGCCTTGAGGGCATCGTGCAGCATACGCACGAGCAGCAGAAGCAGCTTGGTTATCGAATGCACCCAGCACCAAAAGCATATCGATGTATTCATCGTTTGTGTATTGCATGGGGAAGCCACACTACATGAATTGGCAGGATCCGTTACGGTTGTGCACTGCGCAGTTAGTAGACACATGCATGCCTTAAATGGATCCCAGTGTCATGCGATAGGCTATTGTCATATGATAAAATGTCCTGCTTATAAACGACGAGAACTAGGAAACGGACGTCTAAAAAATAAGAAAAAGACTCGGCGAGTATTCGAACCACAGCAGCATGGTGGGTGTAGGTTTGAGGTCTTTGTAGTTTATGCAGAGAGCTACGACGGCTCGTAGGGTAGTGTGGGGTGATACCAACACCGACTCAAAGAAAGGCCTCGGCGCTTGTTCGTGGCGTCACGTCAGCTAGGCACGGCGAACGCCAGGTCTGTTGCAGGCATCCTCATAAAGGTGGTGTCGCCCTCTCTGACAAAGGAAAATGTGAAATTATTGGCGGTAGTTGACCAACACACATTGTTCTGAGAGATTTCTGCAATCAATTAATTGTGCAATTCATTACACTTCTTAACAAATAGTGTACTCCTGAACTTAAATTTCCATCTGTTTTAAGGATTGACATACAGAAACAACTTCATGGTCCAGCAGCAACAGAATTCGTGCTTCTTTACCTTATTTGTAAATCTGAGGAAGTTACGTTTGTACTGGGTTGCTTTTACAAGAAACTGTGAACATATTGGTGCTCTTCTTTAGGTATCTTGGTTGACTATGGGGTGAGGAGCACTGAATGTTAATGAAATATCTTGCGATTGTACACGCTGGGGGAGGGGGTGGGGGACAGAAGAAGAGGCAAAAGAGAGATACTTGTTTTATCGAATAAAATTTTTTTATCTTATAAAGTTTCTCCTTTCAGTTGCAAGAGGGGAATATTTATCTTTTCTAATGTGTATGTTTAAAAAAGTTTAAGCTCAGTAGTATTTTCGATGTATGAAGCTATTTTGTTACCTGTTTAGAATTCCTTTTGTTGAAAACGACTGTAATCTAACGACTGGCAACAGTTGGACATTTACACATGTAAATTGGTTCACATTTCCAGTGACGATGTCAAACGACAATAAATAAATAAATAAAAGAAACTAGTTCATTATAAGGGGGTTGAGGTAAGTTTCGATAGCAAAATGGATCAAGTAAATATAGTTACTTGAATGTAAAATTTCCGAAGCTTGCAATGGGGCAAAGCATCTTCTCAATTTGATCTACGTTTGTTTCGACAGGATTCAGTAATACAGAACTATGATCTTCATTTGTAGCTTTACGATAGTAAAAAAATCTTTCATCTAAATAAAATTGCAGAATCCAAAACAATACCAAACATTTTGTCCAAAAATAAGAGATTTATAGTGATGAGCACGCCCAGGCGTTCCTGCCTGCAACAGACCTGGCGTTCGCCGTGCCTAGCTGACGTGACGTCACGAACAAGCGCCGAGGCCTTCCTTTGAGTCGGTGTTGGTGATACACGTTCCTCTGTACACTCCGATGCGCTGCACGATGTGACAGTGTTGTCAGCTCCCGGTTTTCATACATCTATTTTCAAAATGCACCAGATCTGATTTTGTTACATAAACTTTTGTCTCGAGCCGCGCGGGATTAGCCGAGCGGTCTTAGGCGCTGCAGTCATGGACTGTGCGGCTGGTCCCGGCGGAGGTTCGAGTCCTCGCTCGGGCATGGGTGTGTGCGTTTGTCCTTAGGATAATTTAGGTTAAGTAGTGTGTAAGCTTAGGGACTGATGACCTTAGCAGTCAAGTCCCATAACATTTCACACACATCATTTTTTTTGTCTCGAATCTGGAAGAGGACTCGAATGCCGATCAGTGTGGCATTTTTTCTTCACCTGTGGCTAGCTGCAGTGAAGGAGCCTATGAAAGACTTTAACTTAGACGAAAATTATTTTATCTGAAGTGCTTCCAGCAAAATAACCAGCAAATTACTACGACAGTGTTATAATCTAAGCTCGCTAACTCTCTCATAGTGCTTTGTGATTCAGTTTGCATTATTTAATTGCTGCCACAAAGGTGATAAACTCATCGGAAGGTTTCGTCTTCAGGTGAAGTATTCCCTGTTTTAAATTTTAAACTAGTGATAGTGAAGCTTCAAAATAAATGCTTGTAAATTTCCGGGTTGGTGTTCCACAAACGATGAAATATCGAGAGAACCAGCAGACTTGCCAGAAATACGAAAGGTCCAGGCCGCGACCCGAACCAGGAGGAAGTCCTTGGGCCGTCCTTGCATGCTAGACGTGGCGGTTGAGAGTGCTTCCTCGCCCCGCTAGTACAAATTAAGGTGCGGTTACATGCGCGCCAGAACCTGAAAGCATATCGTGGCGTGAGCAAAATTCTGTGTGTTTGCGCAACAAAAAAGAAGAAGATGTTTTTCAATAAATAACGGTTGCAATTCCTTTCTGAAGCTTTGGATACTGGTCTGTGCGAGTGATGGTGTTTTACCGCTGTGATCCAGATACACGTTGCACACACAGTGGACTTCACTGCTGGAAATACCAAATAAATTCTTAAAATTCTTTTATGGCCGTGGCACTCTATTTATGAATTAGTTCGTCGGGGTACTGATTCAGTACACTATGGTCAAAAGTTCCCGATTACCCATGATAAGAACTATATACTAGTGTACAAAGTCATCGTATAAACTAAATAGACCAACAAAGCAAATGTTTCCTCTCTCTCTATCATTACGTGCAATACAATATGGTTTAGATTTTAACCTCTAAACGTATCCACTCTTTGCTATTAGAATAGCTGCACAAACCCTTGGTTTCTGGAGATAAGATTTTGTAGTGTTTTAGTAGAAGTTGCAGTCCAACATGTCTGTAAATTATTCCTTGGATCCTCAGTATTAAACCTCAGTTTTCTGACCTCCCTGTCAAGTTCATTCCGTAAGAGTTAAGTGGAATTATTAAATTCAGGTGACTGATTTGGTCAAATAATATTCTTCAGTTTTTCTATTGATATGCCCTCTGCACAAGTCAGAAGCACGTTTGCAATCATTGTCCTGCTGTAGAACAAACTCACGACCAATAAGTCTCTTGCCAGATGGAGCTGCACAGTTGATCAGTATCGTGTGATACCTTTCTTGTTTAATGTTCCATTAATCCTCACTAGATCACCGACTTTATCACCCGCAAAACATCGTCACACCCTGACCGACCATCCACCAAGCTTTACTGTTGTTGTCACCCAGTGACTTTTCGTACTTTCTCCACGAAGTCGACGATGGTATGCAAAATACTTCTAACTTAGATTCGTGCGTAAATAATACTTTGGACCATTTGCTGCAAGCTCCAGTTCTTTATGTTGCTTTACCCATTGCTATCTTTTCACCTTATTTTGTTTGTGTAGTAAAGGTTTTTTGGCCACTACGCAATTCTTTAAATCCTGTTCACGAAGACGGCATAGCAGTGCTGAGACAGATTGGAGCAGCTCGCATGCTCCTTACTTCCTCACGAATTTCAGGTGCGGTACGAATCCTCTGACGTTTACTCTGTACATATATAAAATGATCGTCCCTGTACGATCTTATTCAGGGTCTTCCAGATCGCGAAACATTTGCATTGGCACCAGTTTGCTTGAACCACTGCAGCGTATACGCCACTGCAGACTGGGTTACGCCAACTTCTGCTGCTATTGTCCTACTAGAGTAGCATTCCTGGTGCAGAGCTGCAGTTACGGCACGTTCAATTCAAATCTCCTGCTTTCGTCCCATTACGAGGTAATATGGTACGAATATGATTAGGTACATGAACACGCTGCCGGCCGAAGTGGCCGTGCGGTTAAAGGCGCTGCAGTCTGGAACCGCAAGACCGCTCCGGTCGCAGGTTCGAATCCTGCTTCGGGCATGGATGTTTGTGATGTCCTTAGGTTAGTTAGGTTTAACTAGTTCTAAGTTCTAGGGGACTAATGACCTCAGCAGTTGAGTCCCATAGTGCTCAGAGCCATTTGAACCAGCCATGAACACGCTGCTAGATGCACACAATGTATCGTAAGCTAATGCGAACTGATTGGTACACAGACAGCTGAAGATATGGGGCCTATTCAAATGGAACCGAGTTAGGTAAAGGCACGTCAGTGTTGCTGTGTATACTCGACAGCACCCCTCTATGCGAACAACCAGTTAAATATACAACAGAGACACTTAGTTTTTATTTGTTTATACTTGTTTTATTATCAGAACGAAGATTTGATAGGATATTCAAAATGAAATACCTCTTTTAACCACAGATCCACAGATAGGCCATCGAAAACTTATGATCGTTAGTGTATGTTGGCTGTGCGATTGTAAGCGGCGACACTAACTCCAATTGCAACTGTTTCATGCTGTGCCTCAGGCTATAAGCTTCTTATCTAAAGAAATAGCTCGAATTGTTGGAATTTAATTCAACCATAAAAGATAATAATTTAAAAAATGTCAGTTAAATAAACAAATTTTTACTCAGGCGATAGCGATTCAAGGGATTTCCAAGGAAAGTTGCGACATATTTATTTCGAAGTTGCTGCAGTACAGTTGCTGGCCGTGTTTGAATGTCGGATGTGTTCTCCTAAAAGAAGTAATGACCGAAGTTGTATAACGGGACTTCGAGGCAGATATGTAATGAATAGTGTGACTCTTTAAAGAGACATGTTTAGATTTTCACCTTTACAATACAAAACAAATTATAATAAATCGATTAGATTTATTATATCTGAATAATCACTAAAGTAAATTGGTGCAACATAGGCTCGCGACTGTTTATATGCTGGAGACAAAATTTTGCGTGTATTCTCGAAACGTGACTAAAACAACGTGTGTGAGGTATTAACAAATTCCCTATGGGTTACGAACTATACGTCTACGTTGTTACCCACATCAGTCTTCTTTTTCGCAGGTGAGCTCTCAGGAAAAAAGACTCTCAGCGGAAGTGTTTCGTGACTACAAGGACCACGAAGAAGCCTTTGGTTGTCGTCAGCTCCGTGTTCTCAAAGGCTTCTCTTCTTACAAGAACTGGCTCAGCAGTAGTACTGTTACCACCTAAACAGCACAATTACGGTCGATTGTTAACGCTGAAAATATTTTCAAGAAACCTCCCGAAATACATATGTCATTAAAGCTGGCAACGAGTAAGTAGTGCTGCCAGAATCCATTATTAAATACAAATCGTAAGCCAAAATAGATTCTGAATTCGAAACACATATGGTGTAATCTGTCACCTGTTCTATTAAAGCATGTGAATTGTTTCTAACATTCTCGTCTAGTAATCTGCCTGGCCATAATCTAACACACCATACAGTGTTTTGCTCATTAACTTCGATTTTCCTCGATCCCTATTTTACAAGGCACAGCAGGGCGTCACCTAATCTAATGAAATAATGTTTTCTTAGAAGTAAATGAAATTCCAGAAACAGAATTAGAAATAGTATAAAACTGGGCAAATTTGTGACACTTTTAGCACTTTTTGTAACATAACATGGAGTAATCTGTTGTTACGAAGTGATACCTTAGTGACAAAGTTGCCCCGTTTTATGATACTGCAGATCTTGAACCGCACTGCCCTCGGTGAAAGCTATAACTTCTTTTATTACTGTTGTACTAGTTACAGCATCAAAACAGCAAGTAAGTAGACAACGACACTGAGTTCTACTTTATTTGTTAAAATAACGTTCCGAAGTTCACACACCCCAGAAAGTACCCTGAATTAGCACAGGCATGCCCTCGAACAAGATCAGAACGTCCTTGCAAACGCTTCCAACCCCTGGGAAATGAATGTGCTTAAAATGTTTAAACCAAACGAAGCTCTATTTTTCCAGAGGCACGTACATCAACATTGACAATTTCACTCCAAAAGTCACAGTGTACCAGATAAAAACTTCAAAGAAGTCTCAGTTTCTGCGCTGGAGAAAATTATGAAATTTCAATTTTACGTATCATATCACAGTGGGGCGGTATTTCAGTTGAGTAACCGGTAGTATCTCCTTCGAAGCTTCCCAATTTCAGAAAATTGTGCGTTCTTCTGTAACTACACTATAATGTCACGTCTCCAAACTATTCAGCCACGTTATTTTAACCACATTCTGGATGCGATACACCGCTTATAGCTCATGACTCTGCAAGGCACCACTGGGTTACGCTTAAACATAAACAATGCCTTTGATCTGAATCGAATTAATCTGTTTAATATGCAGACCGCCACGCTCCGAATCAGATGTATTTGATAAAATGTGTGCAATGGAAACGGGTTGAAAAAGAGTCAGGGTGTTAGACTGAGAAGTGAGTAGTGGTGTGGTTCTTGTTGAAATTAATAGCGATCACAAGGATAAATATTGAAGTGAGAGATCGTTAACTTAGACAATCGTCTATTACAAAATATTCCATAGGAGGAACAGCACATGATAAAGAACCGTAATAGTTGACTCTCTCTCACATTGGAGACGAGTAGAAATCGAGACATGAAATCCATATAATTAAATAACTGACAGAAACCGAGTGGCAAAGTCCGCGGGGGATCGAAAATACAGTCTTGTAACTAAGGCGTGATATGACACACAACGTGTGCCATACTTGTTCTCGGAAGACAGGCGCGACTGGAACCTTGTCGACGAGTATTCCTGTCCTCACATTCCCATGTAGTACAACACTGTGTCTCTGTCACATCGGAGTCCCCCATAAACCTGGATATTGCACAGTACGAGAAGCTGGCCAAATGGAGATTCACAGTTAGGCCCCTTTCAAACTCAGTCTGGTGCTGATAATGCTGCCTCACACAATGCATGGCACGCCCCTACCCTTCACAGTGATAACTGAACATCTGATACTGTTCAAGCCCCTTATACAGGGTGGTCCATTGACCGTGACCGGGCCAAATATCTCAGGAAATAAGCGTCGAACGAAAAAACTACAAAGTTCGAAACTTGTCTAGCTTGAAGGGGGAAACAAGATGGCGCTAGATGGCGCTGCCACAGGTCAAACGGATGTCAACTGCATTTTTTAAAAATAGGAACCCCCATTTTTTATTACATATTCGTGTAGCACGTAAAGAAATATGAATGTTTTAGTTGGACCACTTTTTTATCTTTGTGATAGATGGCGCTGTAATAGTCACAAACATATGGCTCACAGTTTTAGACGAACAGTTGGTAACAGGTAGGTTTTTAAAATTAAAATACAGAACGTAGGTACGTTTGAACATTTTATTTCGGTTGTTCCAATGTGATACATGTACCCTTGTGAACTTATCATTTCTGAGAACGCATGCTGTTACAGCGTGATTACCTGTAAATACCACATTCATGCAATAAATGCTCAAAATGATGTCCGTCAACCTCAATGCATTTGGCAATACGTGTAACGACATTCCTCTCAACAGCAAGTAGTTCGCCTTCCGTAATGTTCGCACATGCATTGACAATGCGCTGACGCATGTTGTCAGGCGTTGTCGGTGGATCACGATAGCAAATATCCTTCAACTATTCCCACGGAAAGAAATCCGGGGACGTCAGATCCGAAGAACGTGAGTGCTTCGACGACCAATCCACCTGTCATGAAATATGCTATTCAGTACCGCTTCAACCGCAAGAGATCTATGTGCCGGACATCCATCATGTTGGAAGTACATCGCCATTCTGTCATGCAGTGAAACATCTTGTAGTAACATCGGTAGAACATTACGTAGGAAATCAGCATACATTGCACCATTTAGATTGCCATCGATAAAATGGGGGCCAATTATCCTTCCTCTCACAATGCCGCACCATATATTAACATACCAAGGTCGCTGATATTCCACTTGTCGCAGCCATTGTGGATTTTCCGTTGCCCAATAGGGCATATTGTGCCGGTTTACGTTACCACTGTTGGTGAATGACGCTTCGTCGCTAAATAGAACGCGTGCAAAAAATCTGTCATCGTCCCTTAATTTCTCTTGTACCCAGTGGCAGAACTGTACACGACGTTCAAAGTCGTCGTCATGCAAGTCCTGGTACATAGAAATAGGGTACGGGTGCAATCGATGTTGATGTAGCATTCTCAACATCGACGTTTTTGAGATTCCCGATTCTCGCGCAATTTGCCTGCTACTGATGTGCGGATTATCCGCGACGGCAGCTAAAACACCTACTTGGGCATCATCATTTGTTGCAGGTCGTGGTTGACGTTTCGCATGTGGCTGAACACTTCCTGTTTCCTTAAATAACGTAACTATCCGGCGAACGGTCCGGACACTTGGACAACGTCGTCCCGGATACCGAGCAGCATACATAGCACACGCCCGTTGGGCATTTTGATTACAATAGCCATACATCAATACGATATCGACCTTTTCCGCAGTTGGTAAACGGTCCATTTTAAAACGGGTAATGTATCACGAAGCAAATACCGTCCGCACTAGCGGAATGTTACGTGATACCACGTACTTATACGTTTGTGACTATTACAGCGTCATCTATCACAAAGCGAAAAAAGTGGTCCAACTAAAATACTCATATTTCTTTACGTACTGCACGAAAATGTAATAAAAAATGGTGGTTCCTATTTATAAAAAAACGCGGTTGATATCCGTTTGACCTATGGCAGCGTCATCTAGCGGGCCAACCATAGCGCCATCTGGCTCCCCCCTTCAAGTTAGACGAGTTTAGTTCTTCGTAGTTTTTTCGTTTGATGCTTATTTCGTGAGATATTTGGCCCGGTCACTATCAATGGACTACCCTGTATACCCTATCAGGCCTGGTAACAACATTAAAAACGAAGAGCACTAATGCACTCTAGCAGCCCTTCTACATGTCACAGGGAATTGGAACTCCAATCATTTACATAACCGCCAATGGTGTGTATGTTTATAAAGTTACTTTGACATCTGCGCATGTTTTCTGCGTACTCCACAGTTGAATGGAATGGACATTGTCTTGAAAGGAGGATATAAGATGAACATCAACAAAAGCAAAACGAGAGTAATGGAATGTAGTCGAATTAAGTCGGGTGATGCTGAGGGAATTAGATTAGGAAATGAGACACTTAAAGCAGTAAAGGAGTTTTGCTATTTGGGGAGCAAAATAACTGATGATGGTCGAAGTAGAGAGGATTTAAAATGTAGACTGGCAATGGCAAGGAAAGCGTTTCTGAAGAAGAGAAATTTGTTAACATCGGGTATAGATTTAAGTGTCAGGAAGTCGTTTCTGAAATTATATGTATGGAGTGTAGCCACGTATGGAAGTGAAACGTGGACGATAAATAGTTTGGACAAGAAGAGAATAGAAGCTTTCGAAATATGGTGCTACAGAAGAATGCTGAAGATTAGATGGGTAGATCACATAACGAATGAGGAGGTACTGAATATGATTGGGGAGAAGAGGAGTTTGTAGCACAACTTGACTAGAAGAAAGGATCGGTTGGTAGGACACGTTCTGAGGCATCAAGGGATCACAAATTTAGTATTGGAGGGCAGCGTGGAGGGTAAAAATCGTAGAGGGAGATCAAGAGATGAATACACTAAGCAGATTCAGAAGGATGTACGTTGCAGTAGGTACTGGGAGATGAAGAAGCTTGCATAGGATAGAGTAGCGTGGAGAGCTGCATCAAACCAGTCTCAGGACTGAAGACCACAACAACACAACCACCTTTTTGCCAGGCAGTCATGTTCACGCACGTGTGATGACAGTCTTGTAAGCGGAGGATACTATCTTCCGACAAGATTATGATCTTGCCAAATGGCTACAAACATTCTCAAATGGCTGGAGGAAAACGATTAAGATTTGCTGGGCAAGGATTTCCCCGGTTATTAAACCAGCAGACATTTGTGGGACTGCGTCGATCGTCGCGTTCGTTTTTTGAATCCTCCGTCACGCAATTTATAACACATGCGGAACCGCTCTAGTCAGCGATGAGGATCTGTCGGTACATCACTGTGCCTCTTCCATCTTTTCCAGCCTCTCGGTGTTCGTAGCAAACTGTGATAACTATGGGTTCTAACAGGATGTCAGAATTACGTGACCCCCTAGTGTATACTGTTCTCAGAGAAACAGTGATTTTGGTTAAGTGATACTTTCGTCCTATCTCCAATTCTCCACATTCAGTTACTTCTAAGATTTGACTTTCTTTCCTGTTTTTATGGAGAGATGACGTAAGATTTCTGACGAACACGCTAAGGGTAGCTGATTTGGAGCAAAAGGCTTGTTGATAAGCCGGAACGAAATACTGAAAGAAGTGGTGCACTGGTTACTCACACACAGGAGAACGGAGGTTAAAATTCCAGTGTGGCCAATCAGTTCCAAGTTTTCAGTGGTTTCTCTACGTCCCTGAAGGCAAAGTCCGAAATTTTTCATTTGGAGTGACACGACCGATTCCCTCTCCCCCCCCCCCCCCCCCCTAACCCTTACCTCAATACGTGCTTGCGCTCCGTCGTCGTCGAAGGGACGTTAATCCCAAATCTTCCTTACTTAGCACGAGATCATTTCTGCCCTTGTGCGCATTAGCAACGGATGTATGAATTTACGTCTTAATTTTGCCCGTTTTTTAATAAGATGCTGATTAAACGTACGTTTATGAAAAACATGTCTTTTGAGAATCAGCCAATTGTTAATAATACTGAAGTACTAAAGTTTATCGAATTGGCAGTGCGTGTACTAGATCCTCTTGGCCTTCAGTATTGTAAGGACGCTGATAAGCTCGCGGCTGAGCGCCCATAAACCCCCAACACACACACACACACACACACACACACACACACACACACACACACTTGATCTTCACTATCCACTTTCTCTTAACTAAAATAGTTAAAGCTTACGGGCATCTGATTAGTTCTACCTCGCTACACAAGTCTTAAGGGATCGTGTGGCACAATTGTTTCTCGTAGCCTTGTTATAGCGCTTGAAACGAAAGAAGTGGGTGCAGAAAGCAGCTTTAATGTCGAGGCGGCTATAGAAAGTGGTTTCCACTCCACGTGTGTTGGGCCGTCTGGAGAGTAAATGTTACGCAACCTAGGAAGTGAAATCTATCTCCGTGCTCGGTGGTCCAGACGTAAATGAGAGTTTGGCCATAGCTTTAACCGTGACCTACGAATACTTCATATATTGATACCAATTAAAATCAATAATTTATAGGACAAATAAAAAGTTCTACATTCTGTCGACGTTTAGTTAACTAGACAAAGAGCAGAAAGAGTTTAAGAAATCGGCTAGGACTTTGTTTAAGGCATCCCTACATCTAAACCGATTTAGTGAATCCACTGCAAAATAAATAAGTTTTATGCACAGTGCCACTTCGATGGGTTCTTTTTCAAGTCAAGGGCACTAATCACACATTGATGGTCAACCCTGATTTTCCTGTCACGTATTTTTTTTTTAAATTATTGTTCTATATCTCAAAATCAGCGACTCTTTACTTCAAAGTGTCAAATTCTGAGGGAGCTAACACTAGAAGTTGTTTCTAGAGGAGGATAGAAAACGTTCTGTTAATATCAAGGGCGTTAAGGATGGAACATTAGAAACTTGGCTGTGACGCTACTGAACGGTTAAACATGGTCATTTCCACTGCCAAAGATTATTTTTTTTATTTGTTGCAATTACGAGTATTACTCATCCTCAAGCAGCTGGAAGCATACCGCGTATCAGCATGTGCAGTGTTTCACAGAAAGAAACACGTGTTCCATATAAAATACACATAACTCTAGTTAATGGTACTTACAAATCTCAGATGCAGATATGCACATAGACCTAAATACAGCCGTTAGTCCAAATTCTAAGCCAGTACGAACTGTGTCCAAGTCATAGAGTACATAATAAAAACATGATAAAAACATAATTTTAAAAAAAAAACAGGTAAAAACCACGGCAGTAACATTTTCTCACGTTCGTATGTTCCCGCGTGACAGTTAAATAACAAATGCTACAGATGAATACCTTGGAGACAACTTCAAAGACGGTATGACCCTAGCGGCGCAAAGATAGTAAGCCAAGTCGATACAGAGCCTCGCACATAATTTATCGTGCCTGTAACAACACGGAGCAGCAATTTAAACATACTGTCACTTTGAGGCCTAAGAAACCTACGTCAGGTTATTCGGCTAGGGATCTGAACCGCACTTTCACGAGCTAGTGAGGCTCAGAAACGCCTTCTGAACTTCTTTCAGCTGGTGCAGTACTTCTTGCTGGTTCCTATTCTCATATAAAGAGTGGCACCTACGACTTGCTTGTATAGTTTTTATCGCATAGCGTGCTATCTTATGACGTAGGGAGATGACCTGAAGCATATCAAGGGCGCGCATCGGAACGACGACAGATTGTCTGGTAAACGGATCAGCCGCAGCGTTGTTCTAAGGTTGTTGCCTATACTCATCTAGGCAAATGGCGACCTAGTATCTCATGTCCAGTTGATATACTCGATGCACAGCAGTAGACATCTGAATACGTACATTACTGTACCGTGCAGCGTCGCGTGGCGCAGAACGGCGCTGAGCAGTGCAGAATTGAGCATAACGGAACATTATTTATTTAATTAGCGTATGGCATTACATATGAACAGCGACTAGCAACTGTGGATTACATAGTTTTACAAAATTTTACAAAAATATATTGATTTCATAATTTATAATTTAAATATAAGTCAATAAATTAATATCTAATTTGTCGATCCATTCAAAGGCTGCCTCTGTCACTTCAAAGAAATCTTCCAAGTTCACATGGTAAGCTCTTCTGCTACAGCTTGTTGCAATGTGATGGGTCATCTGGTGTTCATTTCCACAATCACACTGAGAAGATGAAGCCCTTCCAATCGGTAGAGGTTTTCAGCACAGATGCCGTGCCCTGTGCGGATCCGGTTAATTGTTTTCCAGGCACGTCACGTTAGTTCCATACCGACTAGTCTTGTGTAAGGTCTATGGAGGGTCTGATGTTCCTCATGGGCAATAGTGTTCCACACTTCTGTCCACTTTTTGTTGATACTGAAAGTAGCTGCCCGTAGCGATTCTGCCAGTAGGACAGATGGCTGCCTAGATTTTAATCGGTTCATTCGGAGTTCATTGGAGCTCGGGGATTTTAAGTAATTTTTGGTATTCCGTGAGGAGGGCGTTCTGTCTTCGGAGGTCTGGTGGCGCAATGTTGCTTAGAGGTGGTAACCAGTATAGAGGAGTAGATTTGATGCAGCCTGTTATTATCCACATTGCTGCATTTAGCTCCACGTCAATTTTTCTCACATGTGTGCTATTGAGCCACACTGGAGCACAGTATTCAGCAACAGAATAGACCAGCCCTAATGCAGCGCATCGCAGTGTCATAGCTCTTGCGCCCCATGAGGTACCACTCAGCTTCTGTATGATATTATTGCGTGATCTCAGCTTTGATGCGGTGTTTTCTATGTGCTTCCTGTGAGAGAGGGTTCTATCAAGAGTGACTCCTAAATATTTTGGAGAGTCTTGGTGGTGAAGGACCTGACAGCCAGACTTATCTACTACAGATCTCCTGTCTTAAACATGAACGCGAAACTACTTCACAACGGTTCTTCTCAGAACCAACCAACCAGACACCTAAGCCATAATGGAACATAATCTTCGTAGGGGCGCAGCAATTTTCCGGTGTTCGTGCGCGCACTTCAATAACAATGGAAAACAAGAAAGAACGAATTCCTTTGCGCGGGACTAGTTCGTTGCTGCGCAAAGCGGCGCAGATCGGCGCGGTTCGACGTCCACACCGGACGCGCCGCGCTCTGCTGAACGTCTTTTATTGGTTTTGCGCGGCGCGCTGGTGTGGACGCGGCTTTGAGATACACTCTTAGAAACAGGGTTCAAATTCCCATTAGACCTCCTAGATTTCGGATTCCAAATCGCTTAAGGCGGGTAGGACGTCAAACGAGTCGACTTGGAGCAGGAGAGGCATCACAGGACATTTTAATTTCCAGTGTCTATACTTTTACAAATAAATTCATAAAACTTTGTCAGCATCTTCAAGAAGGATTCAGGATTCACACTCATTGCAGTGGAAGTTCGAAAACATAACAAAATAAATTTTTTTACGTGTGAAATGTCATCTTTTTTTCACTTACTAATGGCTGCATTTGTTGCTACAGATGCACTTTTTTTTCATAAGTTAGAGAGATTCTTCGATGAATTTTGCTCAGCATACATACCATACTCACAGGTGTATGAGACTCTACAATTTATTTAATTTATGAAAAAACGAATGAACTGTTATATTTTAAACTTCATGTTTAGAAAAAAATACAAATTTTTTAGTTAATTACCTCAATTTTTACCACAGGTTTTAATAGATTTGGAAAATTCTAGAGTTTCATACACCTTAAGTATGGTTTGTATGCTGTGCGAAATTCATCGAAGAATCTCTCTTACTTATGAAGAAAAGTGTACCTATAGCAACAAATGCAGCAATTAGTAAGCGAAAAAAATGATGAAATTGCATAAAAAAAGTGGTTCAAATGGCTCTGAGCACCATGCGACTTAGCTTCTGAGGTCATCAGTCGCCTAGAACTTAGAACTAATTAAACCTAACTAACCTAAGAACATCACACACATCCATGCCCGAGGCGGGATTCGAACCTGTGACCGTAACGGTCGCTTGGTTCCAGACTGTAGCACCTAGAACCGCACGGCCACTCGGGCCGGCGAAATTTCACATGAAAAAAATATTTCGTTATGTTTTCGAACTTCCACTGCTATGGAGGTGAATTCTGAAACTTTCCTGGCCATGCTGACAAAGTTTTATGAATTTATTTGTAAAAGTATAGACAGTGGAAACTAAAGTGTTCTGTGGTGCCTCTCCTGCTCCAAGTCGGCCCGTTTGACGTCCTACCTCCCTTAATGTGAACGTCTGGAAGATTTCTTTGAAAAGAACACGTCTGATTTCCTTTCCAATGCTTGTGCAAACTCAGGAGGTGCTGTGTCCCTAATGACATCATCTTCCACTGAATGGGAAATCTTCCTTTATTTGTCTTAGGGCAATTGACGAAGATATCCACTCACAAATAAAGGAAATAAGCTCTAAATCAATGATGGCCGGCTATCTATTAGCGACTTATGGACACTGTACTCTGCACATGAAAGCGACTTTTTGCTCTGTAGTTGCTAGAAATCTGAAAATGTTTAGTAAAGAACGAAACCGGTGATCGTTGTGAAATTAAATGCGACGGCGAACTACATTAAAAGACTTTGTTATTATTCAGTTGTCGCGGGTTTTCTCCAATGTCTTATACAGGGTGATACCGTGATGCTGTCACAGATTTTCCAGAATGATGGAGACGGGCAAATGTATCATCCTGAGGTAAGGGACCCTGACACGGAAATGACCGAATCGAAAGTTATAAGTGAAAATCGTTCTGACACCTCGACAGTGGAATACCTTTACCGGGACTGGTGTTGCTGTGATTGTGGGATAGGCAACTTTCACAGGTGGTAGTATGGACCAAAGCAAGAGAAAACGTCTAGTAAACATGGGCTGTATAAAACATACCGTAAGAGCTATGGGCAATTCTTCAACAGAAGAAATTTGTTGCACAGTATCGAAGATGAACAAGTGCTCATAGCTCTTAAGCTAAGGTATGCATTTTAGAGTCCATATTTGCTGGGGATTTGTTTCTTATTTTGGTCCATATTGGTTCAAATGGTTCAAATGGCTCTGAGCACTATGGGACTTAACATCTGAGGTCAGCAGTCCCCTACACTTAGAACTACTTAAACCTAACTAACCTAAGGACATCACACACATCCATGTCCGAGGCAGGGTTCGAACCTGCGAGCGTAGAGGTCGCGAGGTTCCAGACTGAAGCGCCTAGAACCGCTCGTTCACTCCTCTAAAAGTTGTCTGTCCTACAGACTTAGTAACAACAGACCTAGAACATGTATCCCACTGTCAGAGGTATCAGAACGATGTCTGCATACAACTTCCGACTCCGTCCTTTCCGGGCCAGAATCCCTTACCTCTAACTGTTACGTTCACCTTTCTCCATCATCCTTGAAAGTTTGTAACATCATCACGGAATCACCCTGCATATTATCGTAGACTAATAAAATATATTTTAGTATACATTATACTCTTTTTCTCTGAGAATAGCATTTGACGTACGCCACAACCCTCAAGTAATTGATATTGTCACATAGTCTAAACCAGTTCTTCAAAGAGCTATTCGCGGATTTGAGACGCAGGACAAAAATGTGAATCTAGAAATAGAAAGCGTTAAAGCTGTAATATATTTTGTGACATGAAAGACATACGAAGCATCAACTTCATTAATTGCTCAACTAATCCTATAACTTTCTCTGCCCCAAAAACGACATTGCTCTAAAGTAGTGGTGACAAACTGCGGCCGCGGGGCGCATGCGACCCGAATCAAGTATTAGTGCGGCCCACGGTTCTCAGTCCTGTTTTATAATAATATGCATCAAGCAACTAACGACGAATCCAAACACGTTAACTAAGGTTAACAACTTCTTAAGAATATATTTTTCTTGCTCAGTAACAAACAAAAATACTTACAGAGACGGTAACATTTTAAGATACTCTGCTTTTAACTGAGGTTGGTGAATTTGGCCGTGAGCTAAATAAACTTTGCTGCTTATGTCAGAGGCGTAGTGGTATGAAGGGCGGCCACTGCATGGTTATTAGAAGTGAGAGGGGGAATATTTTATTACTTGACTTACAGGGCTGACAACTCACGAGCGAGTGCAACTAGCACCGATCAGCTGCTATGGCATTAATGTCAAGCTCCGTCCGCTTACTTAAGGCTAACTTAAATTAGCTGCTTTGTGCAGAGTTTACCTTGCGGGATTTTCTGCTTCTGCTGAGGTGATGTGTGTTTATGTTATCATCTTTATTTTTGTGTGGCATCTGTGGGTGCGAGACGTTGTGGTTTCATCAGTTTTGGGGTTTTCTTGGTCTTCAGGTTATGATGGCGGATGGCAGTGCTTTTCTGCTTTCTAATGTCAAGCGGAAATAACATGGATTCGTCAATGTGCATTATAGAGGCGGTCATCTTCAAATGTGGTACATATTTGTAGCACATAATATGGAATAAAATTAAGGCTGTTGTGAAACAACGCAATGAGTAAAAGAAAAATTACATTCAAAACATTTAATAGACATTTGTGATCGTGCCTCATATTGCAATTTTTGTTATTAATTAATATAAAATATTTATTTATGTAGGTTACCAATTAGTAATGAGATCGGTAGGGGAAGTTTTGGTAAAGTGGCCAGTACGGGAAAAGTGGCCACTGGATATTTTTTCCCTGTATAGTGCCAGTGCCGCCGCCTGCCGAGAAGTGGTCAGACTAGTTCTAATACGCTGTCTATCGCCATTGTTGTCACTGAGATTGACGTGTGTGTGAATGTGTGTGAATTTCTAAGGGACCAAACTGCTGAGGTCATCGGTCCCTAGACTTATACACGACTTAAACTAACTTATGCTAAGAACAACACACACACCAATGCCCGAGGGAGGACTCGAACCTCCGGCGGGAGCAGCTGCGCAATCCGTGACATGACGCCTCAAACCACGCGGCCACTCCGCGCTGCGTCAGTGAGATTGACGGAGGAAATTTGTCCGTTTAGTAAAAACTTTTTTGTTTTTGAGTCGTCTGATGTAAGATAAGTGATTTATATAATTCTTGATACCTCACATGCATTTTTTAAAAAAATCAGTGTTTAAACAACGTCTTTTGCCCTACAAATATAGTTACTTGTTCTTATTTCAGTATGTGAATCACCAATACCGACATAGTGTCAGATCGGGAAAAGTGGTCACACTGCTCGTCGGGTAAAGTGGCCAAGGTGTTCACCCCAGTAAGAGTTAGTTGCTTCCAAAAAAACATGCATAATACAGCAGATAAAACCGATTTCTAAATCCTTTCATATATAAAGCTATCATCCACCATTCTATGACTTCGGGAAAATTTTGAACTCTGATCTATTATATTTGGCTTACTACGGTAATCCGATTGAAAACGCTGTGCTGAAGCCACTTTAAAATAGTAGGGAATGCAGACGCCTAGAAAATGTGCCCGGGAATCAGGAAAACAAACATGGGGTCCTGTTGCAATGGCACTGGCCACAGTAGCGGCTTAGGTATGGAAAATTGGTCACTGTGTAAGTCTTCAGAAAACTGAATGTAGTTCTAGTATATTATTTCCTTGTTCATTCAAAAATATTTGGGGTAAAAGGTTATAATATGTAGCTTCTAAATGTATAAGTGATAAGATTTTATCAGTAACCATAGTTTGGTGAAAACTGAATTTCTCTTCGAGTGGCCACTTTCACGCACTCCGCGCCCCCTCCATACGCGGACAGACGTGTCGCCCTACAGTGTCAGTATTGTCTCTTAAGCGAAAAAGTTAGACGACCACTGCCCTAAAGAGTGTGCATTTCTAAGGAATAATGGTGGGTGAACCGTGCTGAGGTCCCTTGCTGCGAGTCCGGCCACCCTGATTTACGTTTTCCGTGATTTCACTAAAACGTTTCAGGCAAGTGCCGGGATCGTTCCTTTGAAAGGACACGGCCGTTTTCCTTCCCCATTCTTCCCTAATCCGATGGGACCGATGACCTCGCTGTTTGGTTCCCTCCTCCGGATCAACCAACCAACCTTGCCTAGACTACTCCAGACATATAGCGAGTGAGATGGTATTGTGAACAACACAGTGCACTGATATACAGAAAAATCGGCACATAACTCTTCTTCCGGTCATCCAGACTTAGATTTCTCTGGACCCCCTAAGCCGAATGCAGAGCAGGTTTCTGAACAAATGCACATGTTCTTTCTTACGCTTGTTCACATCGACCTCGAACCCGATGTTGGCGAATTGTTAAATACTAGACTTCCATTATTCTTTTTTTCTTTTACGTTTGAACAGGTGTGCATTTACTCACATCACTGACGTCGTTGTCACTGCCAGCTATCTTTTACGAGTCTCAAATGACATCTACATCTACATTGATACTCCGCAAGCCACCCAACGGTGTGTGGCGGAGGGCACTTTACGTGCCACTGTCATTACCTCCCTTTCCTGTTCCAGTCGCGTATGGTTCGCGGGAAGAACGACTGTCTGAAAGCCTCCGTGCGCGCTCTAATCTCTCTAATTTTACATTCGTGATCTCCTCGGGAAGTATAAGTAGGGGGAAGCAATATATTCGATACCTCATCCAGAAACGCACCCTCTCGAAACCTGGCGAGCAAGCTACACCGCGATGCAGAGCGTCTCTCTTGCAGAGTCTGCCACTTGAGTTTATTAAACATCTCCGTAACGCTATCACGGTTACCAAATAACCCAGTGACGAAACGCGCCGCTCTTCTTTGGATCTTCTCTATCTCCTCCGTCAACCCGACCTGGTACGGATCCCACACTGATGAGCAATACTCAAGTATAGGTCGAACGAGTGTTTTGTAAGCCACCTCCTTTGTTGATGGACTACATTTTCTAAGCACTCTCCCAATGAATCTCAACCTGGTACCCGCCTTACCAACAATTAATTTTATATGATCATTCCACTTCAAATCGTTCCGTACGCATACTCCCAGATATTTTACAGAAGTAACTTCTACCAGTGTTTGTTCCGCTATCATATAATCATACAATAAAGGATCCTTCTTTCTATGTATTCGCAATACATTACATTTATCTATATTAAGGGTCAGTTGCCACTCCCTGCACCAAGTGCCTATCCGCTGCAGATCTTCCTGTATTTCGCTACAATTTTCTAATGCAGCAACTTCTCTGTATACTACAGCATCATCCGCGAAAAGCCGCATGGAACTTCCGACACTATCTACTAAGTCATTTATATATATTGTGAAAAGCAATGGCCCCATAACACTCCCCTGTGGCACGCCAGAGGTTACTTTAACGTCTGTAGACGTCTCTCCATTGATAACAACATGCTGTGTTCTGTTTGCTAAAAACTCTTCAATCTAGCCACACAGCTGGTCTGATATTCCGTAGGCTCTTACTTTGTTTATCAGGTGACAGTGCGGAACTGTATCGAACGCCTTCCGGAAGTCAAGAAAAATAGCATCTACCTGGGAGCCTGTATCTAATATTTTCTGGGTCTCATGTACAAATAAGGCGAGTTGGGTCTCACACGATCGCTGTTTCCGGAATCCATGTTGATTCCTACATAGTAGATTCTGGGTTTCCAGAAATGACATGATACGCGAGCAAAAAACATGTTCTAAAATTCTACAAGAGATCGACGTAAGAGATATAGGTCTATAGTTTTGCGCATCTGCTCGACGACCCTTCTTGAAGACTGGGACTATCTGTGCTCTTTTCCAATCATTTGGAACCCTCCGTTCCTCTAGAGACTTGCGGTACACGGCTGTTAGAAGGGGGGCAAGTTCTTTCGCGTACTCTGTGTAGAATCGAATTGGTATCCCGTCAGGTCCAGTGGACTTTCCCCTATTGAGTGATTCCAGTTGCTTTTCTATTCCTTGGACACTTATTTCGATGTCAGCCATTTTTTCGTTTGTGCGAGGATTTAGAGAAGGAACTGCAGTGCGGTCTTCCTCTGTGAAACAGCTTTGGAAAAAG
Source organism: Schistocerca serialis cubense (assembly GCF_023864345.2). NCBI lineage: Eukaryota > Metazoa > Arthropoda > Insecta > Orthoptera > Acrididae > Schistocerca > Schistocerca serialis. The sequence goes on from NC_064640.1 coordinate 313,264,097, forward strand.
GTGTTTAGTATTTCAGCTTTACGCGTGTCATCCTCTGTTTCAATGCCATCATCATCCCGTAGTGTCTGGATATGCTGTTTCGAGCCACTTACTGATTTAACGTAAGACCAGAACTTCCTAGGATTTTCTGTCAAGTCGGTACATAGAATTTTACTTTCGAATTCAATGAACGCTTCACGCATAGCCCTCCTTACGCTAACTTTGACATCGTTTAGCTTCTGTTTGTCTGAGAGGTTTTGGCTGCGTTTAAACTTGGAGTGGAGCTCTCTTTGCTTTCGCAGTAGTTTCCTAACTTTGTTGTTGTACCACGGTGGGTTTTTCCCGTCCCTCACAGTTTTACTCGGCACGTACCTGTCTAAAACGCATTTTACGATTGCTTTGAACTTTTTCCATAAACACTCAACATTGTCAGTGTCGGAACAGAAATTTTCGTTTTGATCTGTTAGGTAGTCTGAAATCTGCCTTCTATTACTCTTGCTAAACAGATAAACCTTCCTCCCTTTTTTTATATTCCTATTGACTTCCATATTCAGGGACGCTGCAACGGCCTAATGATCACTGATTCCCTGTTCTGTACCTACAGATTCGAAAAGTTCGGGTCTGTTTGTTATCAGTAGGTCCAATATGTTATCTCCACGAGTCGGTTCTCTGTTTAATTGCTCGAGGTAATTTTCGGATAGTGCACTCAGTATAATGTCACTCGATGCTCTGTCCCTACCACCCGTCCTAAACATCTGAGTGTCCCAGTCTATATCTGGTAAATTGAAATCTCCACCTAAGACTATAACATGCTGAGAAAATTTATGTGAAATGTATTCCAAATTTTCTCTCAGTTGTTCTGCCACTAATGCTGCTGAGTCGGGAGGTCGGTAAAAGGAGCCAATTATTAACCTAGTTCGGTTTTTTAGTGTAACCTCCACCCATAATAATTCACAGGAACTATCCACTTGTACTTCACTACAGGATAAACTACTACTAACAGCGATGAACACTCCACCACCGGTTGCATGCAATCTATCCTTTCTAAACACCGTCTGTACCTTTGTAAAAATTTCGGCAGAATTTATCCCTGACTAAACTAGAAACTAGACTAGCATATATCTAGACTAGCATATATCTTTTGCTTTCGTCAGTTCATTTTCAGCTGTCAGAAAAATATTAATTCAAGAATTTAAGTGTGTTTTTAATCCCTAGTGTTCTAATTACTAATTTTCTGAGGATATGTTTGATTTATATAACCTCTCAAAGAGAAGTTAATAACCGCCAGCACGTCAAATGACTTCATAAGACGCGCAATAAGCACCATCACCATTTGCTGGATGTTTATGTAGAGGAAATATTGTTTAAACAATGTTTCAAAACCATTGTCATTTAAGATGCGTCACGAATATTTATTGCATGCGCAGTGTCATAATATTCCTTATTTTTGTGTCTTACTCCCACAGTTGTCGCCGACTTGGCAGACATCAATATTAATTACGCTGAATGTTCTTACAAAACTACAGTGCTCTGCAAAACTTAATACCAGCTACAGTAACATAACATATTAATAACTCGGTGGAAATCGATCAAAATGCGGGAGTATGTTGCCAGCGGTCTTCCAGTCGTGCACAGAAACCTCGATGTCACATGGCATGATACCGGCGTGACTACGAGGTGCGACAATAAAGTAATGAGACTGATTTTCTTTGCAAGATGTGGCAATCCGGTAGACTTGCGTAGGCACAATGTCTTTGACCTTGGCCTATAGCCTGCGTCTAGTCCAAGCGGCACATCGATGCAACTGCTCAGTCGTGCGTTGTGCTGTAATAAGTTAACACATGTTTGCGTCTCTCGTCACGGAAATGGAACCGCATAATATTGCGCAATGGTATGCCATTTCGTTTTGCGTTAAATTTGGTGAAAACGCGACGACAACTTACGGTAAGCTTTAGAAGACTTTTGGAGAGGAGGTCATGTCAAGAACTCAAGTTTTTCGTTGGCATAAAATGTTTAGTGAAGGTAGAACAAATGTTGAAGATGAAGACCGCAGTGGACAACCATCAACCTCCCGGATGGATGTCAACTTGGCCAGGATGCCTGAACTCGTACGATCTGATCGTAGATTATCCATGAAAATGATTGCAGAAGAACTGAACATCAATCGAGAAACGATTCGTCCAATAATAACTGAAGATCTTGGTATGAGAAAGATTTGTGCAAAAATGGTCCCCAAAAAACTTACACCACAACAACGAGAAACACGGAAAAATGTGGCACCTGATCTGTTAGAGCAAACGGAAATCAATCCAGAATTGTTGAGCCGTGTATCAGTGGTGATGAAAGTGTGGTGTTTTCCGTATGATTCAGAGACAAAACGCCAAAGTTCGCAATCGTGCTCAAAGGGATCACCCAGACCAAAAATAGCTCGCATGTCAAAATCAAAAGTGAAATGCATGCTTGTGTGCTTCTTTGATTCCAAGGGAACTCTTCATAAAGAGTGGGTGCCTCCTGGACAGGTAACCAATATTGCTACAATGAAATTTTAGAAAGACTTCGCAAAAGAGTTCTTCGTGTCCGTACCAACATTGCTGATAATTGGATTCTGCACAGTGATAATGCACCATCCCATACTGCTCTGTCAGTACAGCAATTTTTAACCTCAAAACAAATTTCAGTACTACCACAGCCACCTTATTCACCAGATATCGCTCTGTGCCACTTTTTTCTATTTCCAAAAGTCAAAACGGCGGTCAAGGGACACGATTTTCAAACAACACGAGATGTCCAAAAAGCTATGTCGAGGGTCTTGGTGGATATTACAGAAGAAGAGTTCCAGAAATTTTACGATCAATGGCAGAAGCGCTGGAAAAAGTGTGTGCAATGAGAAGGGAACTACTTTGAAGGAGACAACACTAAACTTGACTAAAACGGTAAGCAACATTTTTTTCACATCAGCCTCGTTACTTTATTGTCGTACCTCGTATAGCGCCAAATGAGGCTGGCCGCGCAACACAAGGAGTTGGAGGAATGGGAAAATACAGTGTGTGTCAATCAGCGATCAGTTACTATGATGGTCATCTTCGTTACAATATGGCCCGGAGACAACATCTGGATGCCTTCATACGGGGAAGAATCATCGGGAAACTGGAAGAAGGACGAAATATGACGAGTGTAGCCCACGACTCCGCTATTGCTCACAGCGTTGTTTCACGCGCATTGTGAGCGTTCCGAACCACAGCCATTGCTGCCAGAATTAGTGGAGGTGGTTGACCACAGTCTGTTACAACAGCAAATTACCGCTACATTGTGCGACTGGTTAGAAGGGATTCACTGGAAACAGCGGGAGCAATTGCAACTACATTTAACAGGACTGCAAAGCACGCAGTTTCACGCTCCGCAGTTGTACGGCAAGTGCGTGGGAGTGGTTCCTTGCCCAGCGACCAGTATATTGTATCCCGCTGACGCCCGCAGATCTGCGGCACCGTTTGCGATGGTGCCAAGAGCATAGGGACTAGACCAACGAGGAGAGGTGTCGTTTGCTCTACTCGGATGAGAGCGTATTCAGTCATAATAATGGTTATGGACGTACGCCCATATGGCGAGAGGTCGGAACACTTAATGCATCCACAAACATTGTCGAACATGGTGCACGTTGCATGGACGTACTTACCTCTGAACATGGTACACTAACCTTTCAAAGTTTTTGGACACTGAATTCAAAACTTGAGTTCATTTTTATAGATAACAGTGCGCGACCACATCGAACTGCTCATGTGAAGGGGCCCTTGGAACGAGAGGATATCCGGCGAATGGATTGGCCTGCCCATTCCCCCGACTTAAATCCCATTGTGCACATGTTGGATAGGTTGGGGAGAGGTACTGAATCACATGCCCCAACGATCATTCGGCAGTTGTCAACCGCGCTGGCGGGGGCCTGGAACTCCCTACCACAAGGATACTAACATTATGGCCAGCATGCGAACATGCAGAGGATGCACTGTCATCCGTAGTGATCACACACCCTGTTAAGAACCATGCCCCACCTTTTGTAATGTCCAGGAGACCATCATAAATCGCGGTGACTTCAATCTTTCAGATTCATTCTTTACTATACTGTAGCAGTTATTTCTACGAATGGTCCAAATTTCATGGAGTTATGTCACTTGGCAGAGACACATCACGTGAAAGTTACTTTCGTCCTTAAGTTCTGCACACCAGGGTAAAACAGTAGCTACAGTAGAAGTCGGAGCAGTGATAGTACTGATATCCGTGATATTTCTGTAGCTACAAAACTATCAGTCTATTTTGTCCGTGTCGATGACAGAAGCGTGTAATAATGACAGTCAAAGTTCTCATCACAAATGGCTCTCAGCACTATGCGACTTAATTTCTGAGGTCATCAGTAGCCTAGAACTTAGAACTAATTAAACCTAACTAACCTAAGGACATCACACACACCCATACCCGAGGCAGGATTCGAACCTGCGACCGTAGCGGTCGCTCGGTTCCAGACTGCAGCGCCTAGAACCGCACGGCCACTACGGCAGCCTTCTCATCACAGTTCATGTTAAGCATAAGCTGCTTTTCGTAAGCCTATGGGCGAACGACAATTAAAATAGGGTATTAAGCAGGCCTGAGATGACGCACATCCGCTTCCTGTAACGTGACGTAATCCTCATTGCCGTCCTGCACGGCCATACAAGTAATTATCTCCACCATCAGCCGACTAAGGCTTTTTCGGGGATGCTCCTCCCGTAAACTTTGCCAATCAAAGAAGGTTTATATTTATATTTTACGATGTGGAGGAAAATAATTTCTCCTAAAGACACTTACTAGCGTCGACAGAGTGTATGTTTTGGGAAGTCTAAAGAACATAATTAATAGTGGTGTGCAGAAACATTTATGTCCCTTGTTTTCGTAAAGACTGGTTTGTTAATTTATGGAAGAAGCTCTGTCGGCAAAAAGGCACGACGTATCTCGGATCAAGAAAATATTAATCTAAGGAAATTGGATGGTATTCTTTGACATTATCTTATATGAACAGCTTTTCGGGGGGTTCATCCTTGACCAAGTAGAATATACTGAAGTTAAGCAATCTCCAGCGTCTTCTCTTTAGACGGCGCGTGTTTGAGTACGATTCTCCGGCTTCTACAGCTATTTCCATCTGTTTAACTTGCAACTGTTCGCACTAGATAGAACGTTTAACACTGAATAAAAATTCTTCTTTGAATAATACGTTCCCACAAGCAGGTTACTGCAAATGAAGCGCTACTATTGACCAGCAGGTCATGTTGAGAAACATGTAACTACAGTTAAGTCACTTCACATAATTCAAATCTGTATCACAAGCAGACGCTATGCAGTTAGTTAGTGATCGACTTCCCGTCGATGGTGAGAATATCAGAAATGGAACACAAGCTGAGATTGACGGCGATAGTGCCTCATTCGAAGGTGTCATGTATTGGAGTTGAGCTGAATATTTCATATACATCCTGACTAAAGAATTGCTACAGTTCATTCTAAGAATTCACCGGCGTTAAAATTCTACATCTACATCTACATCGATACTCTGCAAATCACCTTTAAGTGCCTGGCAGAGGGTTCATCGAACCACCTTCACAGTTCTCTAGTATTCCAATCTCGTATAGCGAGCGGAAAGAATGAACACCTATATCTTTCCGTACGAGCTCTGATTTCCCTTATTTTATCGTGATGATCGTTCCTCCCTATGTAGGCCGGTGTTAACAAAATATTTTCGCATTCGGAGGAGAAAGCTGGTGATTGGAATTTCGTGAGAAGATTCCGTCGCAACGAAAAACGCCTTTCTTTTAATGATGTTCAGCCCAAATCCTGTATCATTTCTGTGACACTCTCTCCCATATTTCGCGATAATATAAAACGTGCTGCCTTTATTCAGACTTTTTCGGTGTACTCCGTCAGTCCTATCTGCTAAGGATCCCACACCACGCAGCAATATTCTATAAGAGGACGGACAAGCGTAGTAGGTCTGTTACATTTCCGGCCAATGAAACTTAGTCTTTGGTTAGCCCTCCCCACAACATTTTCTATGTGCTCCTTCCAATTTAAGTTGTTCGTAATTGTAATACCTAGGTATTTAGTTGAATTTACTGCTTTTAGATTAGACTGATTTATCGTGTAACCGAAGTTTAACGAGTACCTTTTAGCACTCATGTGGATGACCTCACACTTTTCATTATTTAGGGTCAACTGCGACTTTTCGCACCATTCAGATATTTTTTTTTAAATTGTTTTGCAGTTTGTTTTGATCTTCTGATGATTTTATTAGTCGATAAACAACAGCGTCATCTGCAAACAACCGAAGACGGCTGTTCAGATTGTCTTCCAAATCGTTTATATCGATAAGGAACAGCAAATGGCCTATAACACTACCTTGGGAATGCCAGAAATCACTTCTGTTTTACTCGATGACTTTCCGTCAATTACTACGAACTGTGACCTCTCTGACAGGAAATCACAAATCCAGTCACATAACTGAGACGATATTCCATAAGCACTCAATTTCACTACAAGCGGCTTGTGTGTACAGTGTCAAAAGCCTTCCAGAAATCCAGAAATATGGAATCGATCTGAAATCTCTTGTTAATAGCACTCAACACTTCACGTGAATAAAGAGCTAGTTGTGTTTCACAGAAACGATGTTTTCTAAACCCATGTTGACTGTGTGTCAATAGACCGTTTTCTTCGAGGCAGTTCATGATGTTCGAACACAATATATGTTCTAAAATCCTGCTGCATATCGACGTTAACGATATGGGCCTGTAATTTAGTGGATTACTCCTACTACCTTTCTTGAATATTGGTGTGACCTGTGCAACTTTCCAGTCTTTGGGTACAGATCTTTCGTCGAGCGAACGGTTGCATATGATTGTTAAATATGGACCTAATGCATCAGCATACTCCGAAAGGAACCTAATTGGTATCCAATGTAGACAGAAGACTTGCTTTTATTAAGTGATTTAAGTTGCTTCACTACTCCGAGGATAGACGGCCGCGGTGGCCGAGCGGTTCTAGGAGCTTCAGTCCGGAACCGCGCGACTGCTGCGGTCGCAGGTTCGAATCCTGCTGCGGTCGCAGGTTCGTATCCTGCCTCGGGCATGGATGTGTGTGATGTCCTTAGGTTTAAGTAGTTCTAAGTTCTAGGGGACTGATGACCTCATATGTTAAGTCCCATAGTGCTCAGAGCCATTTGAACCATTTTGGTTCAAAAATGGTTCAAATGGATCTGAGCACTATGGGACTTAACAGCTATGGTCATCAGTCCCCTAGAACTTAGAACTACTTAAACCTAACTAACCTAAGGATACCACACACATCCATGACCGAGGCAGGATTCGAACCTGCGACCGTAGCAGTCGCGCGGTTCCGGACTGCGCGCCTAGAACCGCGAGACCACCGCGGCCGGCTGAACCATTTTGAACTCCGAGGATATTTACTTCTACGTTACTCATGTTGGTAGCTGTTCTCGATTCGAATTCTGTAATATTTACTTCGACTTCTTTTGTGAAGACATTTCGGAAGGCTGTGTTTAGTAACTTTGGCGAAATAGGAATTGTACTGAAACGCAGGAGGATCTGCAGCGAATTGACGCATGGTGCAGGGAATGGCAATTGAATCTCAATGTAGACAAGTGTAATGTGCTGCGAATACACAGAAAGATAGATCCTTTATCATTTAGCTACAAAATAGCAGGTCAGCAACTGGAAGCAGTTAATACCATAAATTATCTGGGAGTACGCATTAGGAGTGATTTAAAATGGAATGATCATATAATGTTGATCGTCGGTAAAGCAGATGCCAGACTGAGATTCATTGGAAGAATCCTAAGGAAATGCAATCCGAAAACGAAGGAAGTAGGTTACAGTACGCTTGTTCGCCCACTGCTTGAATACTGCTCAGCAGTGTGGGATCCGTACCAGATAGGGTTGATAGAAGATATAGAGAAGATCCAACGGAGAGCAGCGCGCTTCGTTACAGGATCATTTAGTAATCGCGAAAGCATTACGGAGATGATAGATAAACTCCAGTGGAAGACTCTGCAGGAGAGACGCTCAGTAGCTCGGTACGGGCTTTTGTCAAAGATTCGAGAACATACCTTCACCGGAGAGTCAAGCAGTATATTGCTCCCTCCTACGTATATCTCGCGAAGAGACCATGAGGATAAAATCAGAGAGATTAGAGCCCACACAGAGGCATACCGACAATCCTTCTTTCCACGAACAATACGAGACTGGAATAGAAGGGAGAACCGATAGAGGTACTCAAGGTACCCTCCGCCACACACCGTCAGGTGGCTTGCGGAGTATGGATGTAGATGTAGATGTAGACAGATGCTAATGGCTGCCCTCTCCTCAATATCTGACACAATGAGCCACCAATCCACTTCCATCTCTACGCATCACTCTACAAATGGAGTTTATAGATTCTTGACCTTACCTGCGGGATAATCACGCGATACGACTGTATTTGGCTCACATAAAAGACGCCAAAGAACTTACGTTCGAAGGCCCTACAGACCATACTCGATACGCCAATCAGGCCAAATCGCTGTGAACATTGTGGCAATCATCCTACCGACGCACCAGGTTGAAGACGCTCATTTTGTAAAACACCGTGTCCTGATGCTTGAAAAAGTCCGTAACTGTCTGCTGCACGTCCTCGCTCGGCAGGAATCGTCGTCCCTTCAAGATCTTTTTTAGCTGACCAAAGGAGTGATAATCACATGGGGAGAGATGAAGACTATAGTGCGGGTGCTCGAGTGTCTTCCACTTGAGTTTGTGGAACTTCTGCGTTACGACATTTGCGATATGGAGACGTGCGAACAACACGGAACTTGGAGCACCATTCCGCAACGGTGGTTTACGACAGACAAGCTGCCCCATAAACACTCTTCATTCCCCGATGGATGTCTACAGGTGTTTGCCCTTTGGCAGCCAAAAAGGAATGAAAGCACGTTGGTCCTATTTGGGCACAATTGGTAATAACGTAGCCACAGTTCACGTCCGGCATTTACGCACGCGGTGTTTATATACCCGCATCGAAGCCGCGCTTCGTTGCATGTACGCTGTATCAACGCCCTCTAACAGAAACTTTTTGATCGGCCTCTTATAGAAATGAGAAGTGAATGAAGCCGAAAGGTATTCGTCTCTGAAATGACGACCGATAAGGAGATAGATTGCACAGCTCAGTTTTACGTCTTAGTTGATCCAACAGGAAATGAACGAAAGGAGATTGGGATTTAAGATTCCGTCGGCGACGAGGTCACTAAAGACTGTGTATAATCTCGGACTGTGAAGGACTGGGAAGGAAATTATGAGTGTCCTTCTCAAGGGAACCAGCCAGAGTTTGCCTTAACTTATTTGGAGAAATCATAGAAAACTTAAATATGGAAGGTCGGATGGGAATTTGAAATACGCTTCTTCAGAATGCGAACCATGTGTCTGTATCACTGCTTCTTTGGTAACATCAGTTCCGGCGGAAGGCGAGCTCTTTCCCGGTAATTTCGATATGAAACCTGGCGGGACAGTCTTCTTATGTTTATCGTTCATTTTATGTATTGCTCTGTTTAGTGTTTAAATTGAACAGATTGGGCCTCCAAGTCCTTCCTTACGTCGTCTTCTACCGAATTAGGAATTCCAAATATACATAGTTTTTAAAATTTCTATTAAGTGTATGTAATTTATAAAATGGTGATCATTTCTATATCTACAACAACAATAATATTAATAACGGTGTCCAACATTAACAACAAAAATATTACATATAATAACTGAAACAACATTATTACGGGGGATTGTAATGACTAATAATAATAATAATAATAATAATAATAATAATAACAATAAACCCGGTACAACATAACAGGCATGCACGGTGGATACAAGCAGAAACAGACACATACAAGATGATACCACAAATGCCTGAAGTGATAATTTTGCAACATGAAGTCACCCGAGCAATTAATTCTACACACAATTGGAAAGCCCCTGGAAAAGATAAAATAGCAAATTACTGGCTAAAGAAGTTCACCTCAACACATTCACATCTAACTAAATTATTTAACAGTTACATTGCAGACCCATACACATTCCCTGATACACTTGCACATGGAATAACCTATCTGAAACCTAAAGATCAAGCAGACACAGCAAACCCAGCTAAATATCGCCCCATAACATGCCTACCAACAATATACAAAATATTAACTTCAGTCATCACACAGAAATTAATGACACATACAACACAGAACAAAATTATAAATGAAGAACAAAAAGGCTGCTGCAAAGGAGCACGAGGATGTAAAGAGCAACTGATAATAGATACAGAGGTGACATATCAAGCGAAAACTAAACAAAGGTCCCTACACTACGCATACATTCATTACCAAAAAGCCTTTGATAGTGTACCCCACTCATGGTTACTACAGATATTGGAAATATACAAAGTAGATCCTAAATTGATACAGTTTCTAAACACAGTAATGAAAAACTGGAAAACCACACTTAATATCCAAACAAATTCAGATAACATCACATCACAGCCAATACAGATTAAGCGTGGAATATACCAAGGAGACTCATTAAGTCCTTTCTGGTTCTGTCTTGCTCTGAACCCACTATCCAACATGCTAAATAATACAAATTATGGATACAATATTACTGGAACATACCCACACAAAATCACACATTTACTATACATGGATGATCTAAAACTACTGGCAGCAACAAATCAACAACTCAACCAATTACTAAAGATAACAGAAGTATTCAGCAATGATATAAATATGGCTTTTGGAACAGACAAATGTAAGACAAATAGCATAGTCAAGGGCAAACACACTAAACAAGAAGATTACATATTGGATAACCACAGCGACTGCATAGAAGCGATGGAAAAAGCGGATGCCTATAAATATCTAGGATACAGACAAAAAATAGGAATAGATAATACAAATATTAAAGAAGAACTAAAAGAAAAATATAGACAAAGACTAACAAAAATACTGAAAACAGAATTGACAGCAAGAAACAAGACAAAAGCTATAAATACTTATGCCATACCAATATTGACCTACTCATTTGGAGTAGTGAAATGGAGTGACACAGACCTAGAAGCACTCAATACACTTACACGATCACAATGCCACAAATATAGAATACATCACATACATTCAGCAACAGAAAGATTCACATTGAGCAGAAAGGAAGGTGGAAGGGGATTTACAGATATAAAAAACCTACATTATGGACAGGTAGACAATTTAAGAAAATTCTTTCTAGAACGAGCAAAAACTAGCAAAATACACAAAGCAATCACTCATATAAATACATCAGCTACACCATTGCAATTTCATAACCACTTCTACAACCCTTTAGATCACATAACATCAACAGATACAAAGAAAGTAAATTGGAAAAAGAAAACACTACACGGCAAGCACCCGTATCATCTAACACAGCCACACATAGATCAAGACGCATCCAACACATGGCTAAGAAACGGCAATATATACAGTGAGACGGAAGGATTCATGATCGCAATACAGGATCAAACAATAAACACCAGATATTACAGCAAGCATATTATTAAAGATCCCAATACCACAACAGATAAATGCAGACTTTGCAAACAACAAATAGAAACAGTAGATCACATCACAAGCGGATGTACAATACTAGCAAATACAGAATACCCCAGAAGACATGACACTGTAGCAAAAATAATACATCAACAACTTGCCATAAAACATAAACTAATAAAACAACACGTTCCCACATACAAGTACACACCACAAAATGTACTGGAGAATGATGAATACAAATTATACTGGAACAGAACGATTATAACAGATAAAACAACACCACATAACAAGCCTGACATCATACTCACCAATAAAAAGAAGAAATTAACACAACTAATTGAAATATCCATACCCAACACAACAAATATACAGAAGAAAACAGGAGAAAAAATTGAAAAATACATCCAACTGGCTGAGGAAGTCAAGGACATGTGGCATCAGGATAAAGTCGACATTATCCCAATTATACTATCAACTACAGGAGTCATACCTCACAATATCCACCAGTACATCAATGCAATACAGCTACATCCAAACATATATATACAACTACAAAAATCTGTAATTATTGATACATGTTCAATTACCCGAAAGTTCCTAAATGCAATATAACATATACCATACAGTTACAAGGAAGTCACGCTTGACCGAGGTCCGCGTCACGTTTTTAACCAGACTTAAGTCTGAGAAAAAAAAAGATAATAACAATATTAAAATACATTTTAAGAAAGAAAATAACGACGTTCCCCGAAAAAATTATCAGAATGAGACGCGAATCGGTAGGGTAGACGTGATATACATGTAAAGAAAATAAATGATTTGAGAATTTCAGAAAAACTGGATGATTAATTCAAGACAAAGAATTTCAAAAACTGAGCAAGTCAATAATTGAACAGATTGGGCCTCCAAGTCCTTCCTTACGTCGTCTTCTACGAATTAGGAATTCCAAATATAACCTAGTTTTTAAAATTTCTATTAAGTGTATGTAATTTATAAAATGGTGATCATTTCTATATCTACAACAACGATTCCACCTCTGGCCATTATGCAAGCAATATTTCGGCTTGGCATTGATAGACAGAGGTTTTGGATGACCTACTGAACGACATTGTGCCAAATTTTGTCCAATTGGCGAGTGAGATCGTCAAAATCCCGAGCCGGTTGGAGGGCCTGCCCATGATGCTCCAAACGTTATCAGTTGGGGAGAGATCCTGCGACCTTGATGGCCAAGGTAGGGTTTGGCAAGCACGAAGCCGTGTGTAGGCGGAAACGGCTTTACTGAAATTTAAGCTCAGGATGGCTTGCCATGGAGGACAACAAATCGGGACGCACATTATTGTCCGAGTACCGCTACGCAGTAAGGATGCCGCGGATAACAACCAAAGGGGTCCTGCTATGAAATGAAATGGCAACCCAGATCATTCCTCCTCGTTGTCGAACAGTGGCATCGCTTCTATTCAAATTTCAAGCGATTCGTCGTTTACTCCAGCCGACTTCTTTGAGCCCAACTACACGTCCTCTTTCAAATGCTCACATCTGCGTATATTCTTCACGCGCCTGTCTGCGAATCATAGTTACTATCCAACTGAGTACACGGAATGAAATTCGAAAAGACTTTATGCCCTGGTATCGTCATGTCCCCTGTTTACTTCCCTTGCCAGCTGCGTGGTGAAACTGCCCTGCAGCTTCACACATTCATCCATCAGCCGCTAAGTTTACAAGTTTGCTTTTTCCTTCGAAACTTGTATAAATATCAGCATGATGCTGTGGTGTACGGGAAGGTGTCGTCGTTGAGTGACTGTAGGAGGATACAAGATGACTTGGACAGGATTTGTGATTGGTGTAAAGAATGGCAGCTAACTCTAAATATAGATAAATGTAAATTAATGCAGATGAATAGGAAAAAGAATCCCGTAATATTTGAATACTCCATTAGTAGTGTAGCGCTTGGTACAGTCACGTCGATTAAATATTTGGGCGTAACATTGCAGAGCGATATGAAGTGGGACAAGCATGTAATGGCAGTTGTCGGGAAGGCGGATAGTCGTCTTCGGTTCACTGGTAGAATTTTGGGAAGATGTGGTTCGTCTGTAAAGGAGACCGCTTATAAAACACTAATACGACCTATTCTTGAGTACTGCTCGAGCGTTTGGGATCCCTATCAGGTCGGATTGAGGGAGGACATAGAAGCAATTCAGAGGCGGGGTGCTAGATTTGTTACTGGTAGGTTTGATCATCACGCGGGTGTTACGGAAATGCTTCAGGAACTCGGGTGGGAGTCTCTAGAGGAAAGGAGGCGTTCTTTTCGTGAATCGCTACTGAGAACATTTAGAGAACCAGCATTTGAGGCTGACTGCAGTACAATTTTACTGCCGCCAACTTATATTTCGCGGAAAGACCACAAAGATAAGATAAGAGAGATTAGGGCTCGTACAGAGGCATATAGGCAGTCATTTTTCCCTCGTTCTGTTTGGGAGTGGAACAGGGAGAGAAGACGCTAGTTGTGGTACGAGGTACCCTCCGCCACGCACCGTATGGTGGATAGCGGAGTATGTATGTAGATGTAGATGTTGTGATCAGTTTGCATAACTCCTCCGCAGTGTGTCATTTTTTATATTAGAGTGTATGTTAATATTAATGATAATTATCAGATCATCAGCAACAATGGTATTAATGAAAGTAGATTATGTTTGCCTTTTATCGACTTGCTAATCAATTTACACAATAAGTAAAAGCTGATTTAAATTTCGTGGACTATATGCAGATACATTTCCGCGCAAACATAACTCCTTCATTGTCACTTCAAAAACCCCAAGACATCCTTGCTGAGATTTGTATGCTCTGACACATACGCAGATAAATTGCTCTGTTACGTAACTCGGAGTCCACACGTGAGCCGGCCGAAGTGGCCGTGCGGTTAAAGGCGCTGCAGTCTGGAACCGCAAGACCGCTACGGTCGCAGGTTCGAATCCTGCCTCGGGCATGGATGTTTGTGATGTCCTTAGGTTAGTTAGGTTTAACTAGTTCTAAGTTCTAGGGGACTAATGACCTCAGCAGTTGAGTCCCATAGTGCTCAGAGCCATTTGAAACATTTTTTAGTCCACACGTGAGACACGTAAGGGGAACGGGAGGTGGTGCTGTAATTAGGTCTTAAATATGATACAAGCATCCAAGCCGACGCGGAATATACATCGGAGACTCTGGAAATAGGAAAAAAAGAGGTGAAATTGTAAGCGGTTCCTCATTCACCTATTTAAAACTCTCAGAGTGGTTATCAGTCGTTCATAAATAGTTTCCCGTGCATAATCTTTGCATTTATAGATATTCAGCTACTACCTTAAGGTTCATTAAGCAGTCTTTCTACTAATTAGGAATGATTTATGAACTAGGCCTAGAAACAACGAAAATTTAGAGATAATACCCAGTGTAGTGCAGACTACTAAGGTACAAGAAAATGCAAGGGTGATTAGATGCAACGTCCCGTCGGCGATATTGTCATCAGAGACGAAGCACAACCTCAGATTGAGAAAGGACGGAGAAGGAAATCAGTCGTTCTCTTCTCAAGGATCCATTCCGGAATTTGCCTTAAGGGACTTTGGAAAACCACAGAAAATCTAATTCTGAATGGCCAGATGGAGATCTGAACCGCCGTCCACTCGAATGTGAGTCCAGCCTATTGCCAGAGCGCCTTCTCGATCGATTAAGGTATAAGAGGTTCGACATTAATTTAAACCGTAACAAAAAGCGTATTATTAGTCTTATTTCGTAAAATAATAATTAATTGCTCTTTATCTGTTATATTAGTGAATATAAACTGAAAATTAATGAGTTTAGAGAGATATAAGATAGATTTCCCGAAAACCTATGTCATATGCCGTGTTCTGAAGAGATGCTGTTTTCTCTTCAAGACTGTGAAGTGATTAGAAATTTGCTTATAACGTACATGAGAATCACGACCGGTTTAAGAAACCGGTTATATGTAACACCAGTCAATAGATCAATTTAACGAGCACGCTGGATGTAGTAAGCTACAGGAATGTCGTTGCGTCTTCAAAAATGGCTCTGAGCACTATGGGACTCAACTTCTGAGGTCATCAGTCCCCTAGAACTTAGAACTACCTAAACCTAACTAACCTAAGGACATCACACACATCCATGCCCGAGGCAGGATTCGAACCTGCGACCGTAGCGGTCTCGCGGTTCCAGACTGCAGCGCCTAGAACCGCACGGCCACTCCGGCCGGCTCGTTGCGTCTTGGTTCGCCTTTCTTTCGGGAAGTCAGTGGTGCCACACAGTCAGCGGAGTTTACTCGTGCACTCGTTTTTATTTTTCAGAATCACAGGTGTTTCATCTCCAGCAACGGACACTACGTTGTCACATATCAGAGGTACGGACGTGAGTGCTAATTTCGCAGTGACGGCGAATAATGTCGCACTGAGTTTAGTGATGTCAACGCGATCATCACACCCAAGTTTCGTGTTGATTATTTACTTAGCAAAGGAATATATATATATGCAACGCTTGGATATAGCCCATTTCTCTCGAAACCGAAAGGGCTGCCGATCTTGACGTCCCCAGCCCATGAACGAGTTGCCGTTAACAATGTCATATGCTGATATGATGGAATTACATTTTCCTGGAGGCATATGAGTCTCAACTTTATCTTCATTCACTGACAAACTGCGTAGACGAATGTGATTTGACATAAGCACTTGACGCGCAGCCAGATGATTATGATCTCTGAAAAATGCATGCTTAGTGAACAACTTAACCTGAGTGTTTGTCAGACAGGCAAGCAATACCACAGAACAGTGTAATGGCATATAGACAACACACTGGTCCACCCAAAATATCTTCCAGCGACTGTTTTTTTTTTCTCGTGTTCTTGTTTTCACAAACCGCAGAACAACCACAGGGAAAGGCCAAAGGTCGTTACAAAGTCGCGTCGACCACAACAGTATCACGTTACATATGCCGCCTACAGAAATCTGAACGCCCTCAAATATTTTGAAACCATTCTACAGTTCTCCCCAAAAATATTTTCTACTCTTTCGGATGTAGATCGGCTTCGAATAGGACAAGTATACTATAATATTCCTTTGGCCATATTCCTGATTTTTCGAGGTACTCGGGAGCTGGTCACCTGCTCGTTATTTGTTACTAATTTATTTCTGTGGTAGGGCGCCCTTACTGTTGGCACAATGTAATCG
Source organism: Schistocerca serialis cubense (assembly GCF_023864345.2). Lineage (NCBI taxonomy): Eukaryota > Metazoa > Arthropoda > Insecta > Orthoptera > Acrididae > Schistocerca > Schistocerca serialis. Next base: position 313,280,909 of record NC_064640.1, read on the forward strand.
TTGCTCTACGAATTACGTGTACTTCGTTAGCCTGTGTACCGTACTAACAATCAATAATCAAACGCGTGACACAGAACAAGACCTGAAGCACGCTTCGAATGGTGGAGCTTTATACATTACGCTATACTAGCAGGTGACTGAACATTCCTAAAAGAGTCTGGAATACGAGGGGTACTTTTTTTTGGCGCAAGCGGAAATTCTGCTTTTGATTTTTCAAAAAGGTTGTGTAGTAATTATAATTACAACACGATATAACAAAAATATTTTTCTTGTTTAAGTAATTTCAAATCAATTGGACCTAAAATATCATTATATTATTAATATTTCTAAATCACTTCCTTTTTACAGAAATGATGGAAGCCGTCCAAAATTTCAGATAATGTCTTCGTTTCCCATAATCTGTATCGCAATGAACTCTTATTTTTAAAGGACGTGGTAGCAGGATATTTATCAGTACTTCACTCCTTGTAATGAACTGCGTGGTCACGTTGGGGTCTCACTTGAAATAGTGTTTCCCTATAATCCAAACAACTAGTAAGTTTCCATCATCGGCTCTTGTAGTAACTTGAATGCAGTTCTTCTACATAATGACGAAAAATGCCTCATTGTTTCTTTTGGTCATTTAGCCAAAAGAGAAAGGAGATAAAAATGTTCGACATCTTCTTAAGGTGATGGGTAATGAGGGACGCCAGTGGGATGTTATGACTAGATGATTTCATGATCATCATTATACTGAGGGATTGCGTAGCTGTTCTAGAAAACATCCATATTTTGTATGCAAAAGTGCTAACAAGAACTACAAAACTGTTGAGGGGCTAACACGAGATGAGTTTGCGATTAATCGTGAATGTGTGAAGTGTCAGCCACTTGTGTTTCAGGATAAGAAGTTCTTCCCACCACTGCATGTGAAACTAGGACTCATTAAGTTATTCATCAAAGCACCAGATCCATGACCTAAAGTTTCAAGTATCTGAAAACTCTCTTCATAAAACTATCGCAAATGAAAACCAAATGTGAAAATTAAGTGAACCCCTAATGTGGAAGCTAATGTATAATGACGAATTGGTGATGAGGTTTTTGCCGTTTCAAAGAAGTGAATGAGTTTCATAGATATTGTAAAAAGATTTTTGGTTAATCGTCATTTAGATAACCACGAAGTGATTAAGCTCCGCCGGCCTTAATGGCCGAGCGGTTCTAGGTGCTGAAGTCTGGAACCGCGCGACCGCTACGGTCGCAGGTTCGAATCTTGCCTCGGGCATGGACGTGTGTGATGTCCTTTGGTTAGCTAGGTTTAAGTAGTTCTAAGTTCTAGGGGACTGATGACCTCAGATGTTAAGTCCCATAGTGCTCAGAGCCATTTGAACCATTTTTGATTAAGCTCCTTTTCTGTACTTATCAGAAGCTTGGATTCAGAATGTAACTCAAATTTGTTCCTACACTATTTGCGGCTAAATGTATTCAAATCGAACTCGATCGCAAGCTCAGAGGAAGAGGACGAACGCTTTCGCCAATACTTTAGTAAATTTAAAAGAATATACCTAGAACAATAAGACGAACGGATGCTTTGTAATTACATTTGGAAAATGATAAGAGAACGTGAACTAACACGCAAGAGGAAGAGTGGAGAAACAAAAAAATTGTAGACTGAATATTGAATTTTTTTATTACATTTTGATGAACAAAGCAGATCTGAAATTAGTTTGAAATTCTAAGTTGTCTTGTTTAATCCTTTTGAACATATTCATTTCTGCTTATGGTTTGCAACAAATTTTATTGGTTGCAATTTCAATATACTAATTTCCGTAACAAGCACGCACAGTGGGTGGTATGGCGTTTACTGATACTGCCATAGGTGCACTACAAGAGCTAAATCGCAATAAATAGCGTTAATGTTATGAATGATCGAGAAAATAACACAACGTCTGAAGTTCGTCACCCATTACACGTTTCGGCGGTTGGGTTATACCAGTAAAATCCTGAAACCGAGATAGCACAGAAGTCTATGGAAACACTTTGAGAACGATATATTTTGTCTATGAAATACGTTCTACACGTCTGTATAAGGAAGTAGCTACAATATCCATGCTTTTCTGTAGTCAAACGTAATTTAAGACGTAGCGATCATAAAGAATGTTTTCGCGTTACGCTATCCAGTAGGATTTTTAAGGTTCCCTCACACGATTTATTAACTCACAGTGAACCTTGTGCAGCTGTAAAAGTCTTCTTTAGTTTAATGACACTTCAAGTTAGTGGAAAGCGTTATATAAGTAAACAGCCTCAAATAGTCTCGCCACGTATTAAGTCCCTCTGTCACTCGCCGTAACATGGCTTGTAGAGTGTAGAAATAGAGGTTTTGTTCTACCCGTAACACTCGTCACTGTACAAGAATTTCTAGAATTAAATAACCAAGAAATAACGATAGATGTGTTACTGCTAAGATATTGATAATCATCAATTGATGTTACCAGTATTAAAAAAATACACTCCTGGAAATTGAAATAAGAACACCGTGAATTCATTGTCCCAGGAAGGGGAAACTTTATTGACACATTCCTGGGGTCAGATACATCACATGATCACACTGACAGAACCACAGGCACATAGACACAGGCAACAGAGCATGCACAATGTCGGCACTAGTACAGTGTATATCCACCTTTCGCAGCAATGCAGGCTGCTATTCTCCCATGGAGACGATCGTAGAGATGCTGGATGTAGTCCTGTGGAACGGCTTGCCATGCCATTTCCACCTGGCACCTCAGTTGGACCAGCGTTCGTGCTGGACGTGCAAACCGCGTGAGACGACGCTTCATACAGTCCCAAACATGCTCAATGGGGGACAGATCCGGAGATCTTGCTGGCCAGGGTAGTTGACTTACACCTTCTAGAGCACGTTGGGTGGCACGGGATACATGCGGACGTGCATTGTCCTGTTGGAACAGCAAGTTCCCTTGTCGGTCTAGGAATGGTAGAACGATGGGTTCGATGACGGTTTGGATGTACCGTGCACTATTCAGTGTCCCCTCGACGATCACCAGTGGTGTACGGCCAGTGTAGGAGATCGCTCCCCACACCATGATGCGGGTGTTAGCCCTGTGTGCCTCGGTCGTATGCAGTCCTGATTGTGGCGCTCACCTGCACGGCGCCAAACACGCATACGACTATCATTGGCACCAAGGCAGAAGCGACTCTCATCGCTGAAGACGACACGTCTCCATTCGTCCCTCCATTCACGCCTGTCGCGACACCATTGGAGGCGGGCTGCGCGATGTTGGGGCGTGAGCGGAAGACGGCCTAACGGTGTGCGGGACCGTAGCCCAGCTTCATGGAGACGGTTGCGAATGGTCCTCGCCGATACCCCAGGAGCAACAGTGTCCCTAATTTGCTGGGAAGTGGCGGTGCGGTCCCCTACGGCACTGCGTAGGATCCTACGGTCTTGGCGTGCATCCGTGCGTCGCTGCGGTCCGGTCCCAGGTCGACGGGCACGTGCACCTTCCGCCGACCACTGGCGACAACATCGATGTACTGTGGAGACCTCACGCCCCACGTGTTGAGCAATTCGGCGGTACGTCCACCCGGCCTCCCGCATGCCCACTATACGCCCTCGCTGAAAGTCCGTCAACTGCACATACGGTTCACGTCCACGCTGTCGCGGCATGCTACCAGTGTTAAAGACTGCGATGGAGCTCCGTATGCCACGGCAAACTGGCTGACATTGACGGCGGCGGTGCACGAATGCTGCGCAGCTAGCGCCATTCGACGGCCAACACCGCGGTTCCTGGTGTGTCCGCTGTGCCGTGCGTGTGATCATTGCTTGTACGGCCCTCTCGCAGTGTCCGGAGCAAGTATGGTGGGTCTGACACACCGGTGTCAATGTGTTTTTTTTTTCCATTTCCAGGAGTGTATTATGTTCCGAAATGAGCAGCGGGAGAGGCCAAAGTTTCGAGGGAACGTCAGAGACACTTTTCGAAACATTCATTGCTTACTTTGCCTCATTAAGTAAAACGAGGAACAGGAAGTGTTCCCGCATAATCAGGTAGTTTCGAGCACATCGTACCGCAATTATTTTGTCTCGTTAATCAATGTGACGTCATTAAAAGTGCCGTGGAAATTTACTGCTTCTTCGAACAAGACGTGGACAGAATGTAGATTACCCCATTCCAACTAGAGCTAGTGTCAAGACACCTTTTTACGTCTAACGTCTTACGAAAGACACTGCATAGCTTGCATACGGTAAACCTGCTTGATAGACGTGTGACAGGCCTGCCTGGAAATTACCAATCCTCGTTGAGCGTTCAGGTGAGTAAAACGCGCGAAATATACAATATGGATACATGACTCACTCGAATTCCAATAGGTAATTTAGTCTTGTGTCACATAGCCAGTGCATATTCAGCTTCTATTCAGTGTATTTACACTTTTCGAGTTTCGCTTCAAATTTATTTCTCAGCTTTATTTATTCTTCTCAGTTCTCGTAAACGATGTTTCATCGCTCAAGAATAACTATACAGGACTTCGAAAACAACATCATCTATAATCTCAGACAGTTTGCACATGATGGAATTTATCACCGCTGAAATTTGGTGACTAGATTCACGTATACAGTTTGGTCCCGAATGAATTGCAACTTGGGGACATTTCATTCGATACATAGACTTTTTCAGTGCTAGATTTATTGCAGCGCACATGAAAACGTTTAATATAATGCTCTTCCCACATTAGTACAAAGAATGAAATTTTCAAAATATAGATACCCTATACCATAAACTTTCCACTTTCCCTTGCCCCTTTAACAGATGTGGCTGCTATGTTTGCATGTCATTCACCATCATTTTTACCGAGATGTTGCTCGGCACTATATGAAGTGCTGATGATGTACATAGGTTGAAAGAAACGAAAACATCCATCGAATGTGATGTAGAGAGCAAAACATTCCCAGTCCTCCAGCTGATCGAAGCATTTGAACGGTGAATGTTAACCTAACGTATTTTCCGGGCAATGAAGCTAATTCAGTTCCTTGAAAAAGGGTAGAATTTGGTATTGGGGTCACGGTTGTTTTTCAGATACAGAATATAATGGATCATTGTATAGACCATTGAAGACATGCTGTTTCATTTTGCTGTTCACCAATCCAGTCTTGGATACTTCCAGCTGTGAGAGTGGAGGCACCATCATCTTGGAGGATGAGATCGCCTGCTACGGATATTGGATACCCTAGTGAATGAACTGTCACCTGCTATGACATATCACCTGCCATGTCTTTCTCTTTGACTCACTGAAAAATCATGAAATTACCGCTGAAGTAGTTCTGTAATTTTTGGAAGAAGATAAACCAATTTCGGAAGATGTTATTAATAAAAAACAAAATCGATTTAGAAAAGAAATATCAACTACATACAATATGTATTACAGCAGATATTAGAGAAAAGAAATGAATTTAATTTCGAAGCGCACATAGCATTTATGGACTTCGATAATGATGTTAGTAAAAGGCCATGTGTCAATAATGGGAATAATGGATATCGTGATAAATTAATAAGTCATAAAAAGTTGTACAAAGGTTAAAAGTTTATTATAAACACAATAAGGCCAAGACAGACGAAATTTTAATAAGTAAAGGTGGAGGACGGCAACGACCTTGCCGCAGTGGCTACACCGGTTCCCGTCTGATCGCCGAAGTTAAGCGCTGTCGGGCTGGGCCGGCACTTGGCTGGGTGACCATGCGGGCCGCCTTGCCATTTTTCGGGATGCACTCAGCCTCGTGATGCCAACTGAGGAGCTACTCGACCGAATAGTAGCGGCTTCGGTCAAGAATACCCTCATTACGACCGGCAGAGCGGTGTGCTGACCCCACGCCCCTCCTCTCTGCATCCTCCCCTGAGGATGACATGGCGGTCGGATGGTCCCAATGGGCCACTTGTGGCCTGTAGAAGGAGTGCTTTTTTTCTTTTTTTTTTTAAGGTGTAGGACAAGGGTACCCAGTCTCACCTATTCTGTTCAACATTAATTTTATATAAATGACGTCAGCTAGATGCAGTTTATATTTATAGTTACTGAAATATCAAAATAAATTTCTAAACATTTGACTATATGCAAAATATAACATCGAAAAATAAAAATGGGAAAACGATTTACAGTGTGCACTCCACCATTTTAATAACTTATGTAAGGAGTATGATGAGAAATTTGCGAAACTTAAATCAAAGGTAATGATGCTCTGTCTACTATCCAGTAAAAAGGAAATTGTTTTAGATGGCATGATATTAGAGCAACTATCATCGTTTTGGTATTCGGGGTTGTCAAGTTCGAAATGATACTAACAAAGTTATTCATTCACAGGTGGCCAGATTTGATTGTAAATGTGACACTATCCAAAACACATACCAAGCAAGCTGGATACCGCAAAAAGAAAAAAATCCGTCAAATCAGAGGCATACAAGAGGATACTCTAGAACATAACATATAAGATATGAAACAATACTACAAGAACTAGAGATGAATGCAGTTCAGGAAAAAATAAACAATTAACACAACAACTGCTATGAACACATACAAAGGATTGACAAAAGCGGCTTTCTAAATCAGCTTTCGATTATAAAATATATGAAAGGAAAAACATCAAAAGATTTAAGAAGGTACGGATAGAATTGTGAACACGGTACAGGCTTAAAGGTAGATTTTCGTACCACACTACCTGTTTCCATTTGTCGGTAATCCACATTTTGTCCATCGTGTACTTTTGATATCTCTTCTTTACATTCACTTGCTTTGAAAGAGATTCGACAAGACCAACTCTACCACGAACGTTTAGTTAAGTATTACCTGTTACACCCTTTCGTTGTCATTGTATTTTGCTAAGACATGCTCTGAGAAAACACTGAAATCCAAAAAGTTGCTGTCTTGGAGTCACTGCTCTCTTGTCACGACAGTGAATAGAACAGTTCGGCGTATCACGTGAATGAGATGTCGTCAAAGCTTGTACTGGCCATCGGCATGACTGTCCGACGGTATAGACAAGGCGCGAGTAGTCAGTGCATTTGATCGTAGTCAGACCATGGTACCCACATAAAGGCCACCTCATCACCGAGGTCGTGCAGCCATTGGGCATTTTTTGTTTTTTAATTCATTGGCTTTCGAGACGTTCCCATCTCAACAGTGAAATGTCAGTTATGACGATACGAACGAGAGCACAACACCCAGTCCCCAAGCGGAGATTCCCGACCCGGTCGGGAATCGAACCTGGACCCCTTCGGTTAGCAATCTGTTGCGCTGACCGCGCAGCTACAGGGGCAGACGAAAGTGGCCATTCATGTGCTACACTGCAAACCGTGTACAGTGGGTACCTCGATTCAAGATAAACTACCGGTGCCAGCGTTAACTACTGTAGACAACACGTGTTGATGAGAACCCCGCCGTGCGGTCTAGGCCACCTTGCCACGGTTCGCGTGGCTACCCCCGTGAGAGGTTCGAGTCCTCCCTCGGGCGTGAGTGTGTGTTGTCCTGTGCGTAGGCTAGTTTAAGTTAGATTAAGTAGGGTGTAAGCCTAGGCACCGATGACCTCAGCAATTTGGTACCATAGGAACTTACCACCAACTTCCAAACTCAGGAAATGTGCACAGGGGAGCAATTGCAGAAATCCTGCTCCGTCGCTATTGGCATGGTCTTAATGGGTGGTTAATACTATTGCCTTCCTCCGTTCTGTTCCGAAGTGTCAAGTTTGTATCTTTGTCGTGTGGATGACAGTGATGAGTGTGTGCACAGTATAAGGTTGGTTTCGTGTTGTTATGTATGAAGGGAAGGGTGATGGTGAAAGCCGGTTCGGAACATAGCCTATTCCTCTCGAGACCGCTGAGCTTAACGTACCATCATGAGACACTGTGGAGAGGTTTGGAATTTAATCCAGGACATTGGTGCAAAGGCTGGTAATCAGGAACTTTACACCACAGCCTCTCCTCTCCTTGCCGGCCAAATACAGGAAGGGAAAATTTTCCACCACCACGATTCGAAACAGCATACCTCCAAGTCGAGCGCAACCGCACAGGCGTGCATTAGCGACCTCTGCTACGGTGGGGAGTGTTCGACTGTTCTGGATAATAATATCGGATAAACATGACACGATAGTGCAAATTACTTTCAATAACGAACGGTACAGGAGCCTAATGTCCAACCACGTGCACCGTGTAGGCGGCCTGTGTCCCCAACAAGACAATGCACACTCCTATTTAAGACTTTACACAACGTACCCAACTGCCCAAGGTAATTTTCAGAAAAAAGTTTTAAAAAATCTCACACACGTCCTTATCTATGACATCTGTGTTAATCATAGGAGTCTCCAGTTTATAACTGGTAAGTTGACATCTCCTGTTACCAGAAAATGAGCAGGAAATTCACGCATGATGTTGCCCTTGTTTTCTCTAAAGCCTTCTGCCACTACAGACATTTAAGGAGGCTGTCTATAAAAGCATTCGGTTACAGTGTTTCCTCTTCTTTTGACGCTTGCCTTCACTCACTCATATTATTTCGCAGAAGGAGTGTGTAATAACCTCATTAGATACGCGTGGACGTCTAAAAAGTAAGTTACACATTATTATGGCAGGCCAAGTAACATTTATCGAATGCTGCACTACACTTCACAATGACACAGATACATGACACTGTTTTTGAACATAGTCAACATATCTTCGTAAACAATGGCTGGAACGTTTTACCACCCGTTCAGCTCCTCGACGATAGAAATCCGCTCCTTGGTCACGAAGCTATTCGAGAAGGGCTGTGTGAATATCCTAGTCGTTGGAAAATCTGCGATTTTTGCGAATCAGTTCATCTGCCATCTGTGGTCGATATCGGTGCCCATCTTTCCCGATCAACATCACCCACGACTATGCGGCCTTGATCGTAGCATTTGGTCCATATACCGCCAGAATTTCACGGTGAACCGATGTGCAATTTACACGTTTTGCCCACAAAAATCGTACTGTCCCGCATAATTCAATTTTGGAGTACGTTTCCAGTTGCCACACCACTTCACTTACATACTGTGATGCACCTGTTATCAGTACCGCAGCAGAACTGCGTCTGCAGGAAACCCAGAGCACGTACTCGCTTCTGACAGTGCGCCACTCCTGTTGAGCAATGATCCTAGAGTGGGACGATATGTGTAACTTAATTTTTTAAAGCCTCCTCGTACTATATGGCATTTACTACCGCACTGAATATTTATTCTGCGACCTTAGCATTAACACCCTTGTAGTTTATCAATATCTAATTAAAATTTCTTATTCTGATCTGTCAGTACGGATAGTCTTCTCCGTGATTAATGAAGTTCATCTACACTTCTCCACGAATACAGAACGTAACTGCCCTTTGAATCCAAACACCAAATTTTCTGTTTTGGATGCGGAAAGAAACAATGGCATCAGTAGAAACTTTTCACATTTCATATAATCGTCTTATTTTTTACACTTTCTGTTTTGGAAGCGGAAAGAAACAATGGCATCAGCAGAAACTTTTCACATTTCATATAATCGTCTTATTTTTTACATTTTCAAACACAGATGGTTTGTAACACTAGCTTGTGTCAAAAACGTAAGGGCCACGACAGCTGCCTTTTTTAATGAACTAATACCGGTATTCTCCTAATGTAATTAAGAAATCCGAGCATTGAAGAACTCCTCAATAATTACGACTCAAAGCCTTTATGACAGCGCCTTCCCGCTCGGTCCAATTTTACTTCTCTACTGCGGCATTGATAATACTGATCTCGTTGAAAAGAAAGTTTAGTTTGCTGTAAAGCCATTTTAACAAAACATGTAATCCGTGCACCAGAGAAAGGTGTTATGTTTCTAGGACGCGCTACGTTTATCTCGACAACTGTTTTGCTGTTCATCGTGTCTTATGAAATGACGTTGCATCCACCGATAAAGACGGGCAGCCCTAGTCGCTGTACGTCGATGAGAGCGTCACGTTGCAGCTCCCAACTAGTTCATCGATTTTGTTTCCTATGTCACATTCTGGAATCAATGTACGCTGCTAATGGGACACCATTGTGCCTCACAACACAGCGAGACCATTGGCCGATTAATGTCATACCAACATAACAGTTACGTATTGCCTTTCAGATTCAGTAGTGTATGTACAGGGTGTTTCAAAAATGACCGGTATATTTGAAACGGCAATAAAAACTAAACGAGCAGCGATAGAAATACACCGTTTGTTGCAATATGCTTGGAACAACAGTACATTTTCAGGCAGACAAACTTTCGAAATTACAGTAGTTACAATTTTCAACAACAGATGGCGCTGCGGTCTGGGAAACTCTATAGTACGATATTTTCCACATATCCACCATGCGTAGCAATAATATGGCGTAGTCTCTGAATGAAATTACCCGAAACCTTTGACAACGTGTCTGGCGGAATGGCTTCACATGCAGATGAGATGTACTGCTTCAGCTGTTCAATTGTTTCTGGATTCTGGCGGTACACCTGGTCTTTCAAGTGTCCCCACAGAAAGAAGTCACAGGGGTTCACGCCTGGCGAATAGGGAGGCCAATCCACGCCGCCTCCTGTATGTTTCGGATAGCCCAAAGCAATCACACGATCATCGAAATATTCATTCAGGAAATTAAAGACGTCGGGCGTGCGATGTGGCCGGGCACCATCTTGCATAAACCACGAGGTGTTCGCAGTGTCGTCTAAGGCAGTTTGTACCGCCACAAATTCACGAAGAATGTCCAGATAGCGTGATGCAGTAATCGTTTCGGATCTGAAAAATGGGCCAATGATTCCTTTGGAAGAAATGGCGGCCCAGACCAGTACTTTTTGAGGATGCAGGAACGATGGGACTGCAACATGGGGCTTTTCGGTTCCCCATATGCGCCAGTTCTGTTTATTGACGAAGCCGTCCAGGTAAAAATAAGCTTCGTCAGTAAACCAAATGCTCCCCACATGCATATCGCCATCATCAATCCTGTGCACTATATCGTTAGCGAATGTCTCTCGTGCAGCAATGGTAGCGGCGCTGAGGGGTTGCCGCATTTGAATTTTGTATGGATAGAGGTGTAAACTCTGGCGCATGAGACGATACGTGGACGTTGGCGTCATTTGGACCGCAGCTGCAACACGGCGAACGGAAACCCGAGGCCGCTGTTGGATCACCTGCTGCACTAGCTGCGCGTTGCCCTCTGTGGTTGCCGTACGCGGTCGCCCTACCTTTTCAGCGTGTTCATCCGTCACGTTCCCAGTCCGTTGAAATTTTTCAAACAGATCCTTTATTGTATCGCTTTTCGGTCCTTTGGTTACATTAAACCTCCGTTGAAAACTTCGTCTTGTTGCAACAACACTGTGTTCTAGGCGGTGGAATTCCAACACCAGAAAAATCCTCTGTTCTAAGGAATAAACCATGTTGTCTACAGCACACTTGCACGTTGTGAACAGCACACGCTTACAGCAGAAAGACGACGTACAGAATGGCGCACCCACAGACTGCGTTGTCTTCTATATCTTTCACATCACTTGCAGCGCCATCTGTTGTTGAAAATTGTAACTACTGTAATTTCGAAAGTTTGTCCGCCTGAAAATGTACTGTTGTCCCAAGCATATTGCAACAAACGGTGTATTTCTATCGCTGCTCGTTTAGTTTTTATTGCCGTTTCAAATATACTGGTCATTTTTGAAACACCCTGTATTTTTGGTAGGAGTGACTTCGCACATCTCAAGAGAGTAGCTTTGTTGTAGCCTGTCAGTTCAAATGTAACGTTTAGATCCGAGTGGGTCGGTGCAGTGTTACGACTAGACACTTTCATAGGATTTGTCGACCTGGAAAAAGCGTTCGACAGTTTAAAACGGTGCAAGCTGTTCGAGATTCTGAAAAAAGTTGGGGTAAGCTATAGGGAGAGACGGGTCATATACAATATGTACAACAACCAAGAGGGAATAATAAGAGTGGACGATCAAGAACGAAGTGCTCGTATTAAGAAGGGTGTAAGACAAGGCTGTAGCCTTTCGCCCCTACTCTTCAATCTGTACATCGAGGAAGCAATGATGGAAATATATCCCGTAATTTGCCTAAATCACTTCAGGCTTTCAACAAGATCAGAGCGGAATCTTTCTCTTGTCCCCATGCAATCAGAGCTAGTTCTTAACGTCATTCCATTATGGCCTCGATGCCAGTTAGAGGTTAAACTCTAACGTTACATTTACTTCGGTGAACAGCATCTTGATCTCAGATTGTTGACTTGGCAGCAACTTGCATTTTACCAAACAAAGAAAGAAAGACTTATATGACACTGTTGGTTGACGAAACAGCACATACGAAAACTGCACCCAGTGAAATTTGCAAGCAACCAGGAATCTGTAAAATTTGCCTTCAGACTACCTGGAAACTACTTCCTCACTACGTCACAGCCTACGTGCACCTCGAACCCTCGCTAACCCCTTCGCTTCGCCCGCAGTGGGGTGCTTTGTGGCCCTGTTCGAGCTCTGTCGACGGTGCCATGCAAATGACCAACGTAAACGAAATATCCAACTGTCGGAAGAAGAAAAAGAGCACCACCAATTGTCCACATTTCCACTAACATACGTATATGACTCTGGTTCCACTTGTTTCAAAGTTTATATCCTGCTTTTCGTTATTTTATGATGCATCCTCTAACCTAGTATGAAAAATCGATATGGATTGTCATCTAAAAAAATTTTGTTTTTTGTTACGTAGGTTATGATGTTATGTAAGTTATGATGAACACTCCGTTCTTTAAAAATGCATCTTACTTAATATCCATACATGCTCTAAAAGGATATGTATGTATGTATGTGTGTACATTCCACATCTTCTCCTAAACCACTAGATAGAATTCAGCCAAACTCGGTACATATATCACTTACCGTGTGGAAAGAACCACTGTCTTGGTAAGTACCACGTACCTCTCAAAAGGGATGGAGTGGTGGGTGAAAAACAAGCATAACTCACGACACACAAATATCCAGACTATATTCATGCAGTACTTGAGAACGAGAGCATTTAGTTACTTGCAACAAACTTTACACATAATTTCAAACCTCTACGAGATTTCTTCTTGCTGAAATCCCACAAAAAATGATGAAATAAAAAAGTTTATCGTTACTACATTTTCGCTGTTCTTTCAGTAAAATTGTCTCATCAGGTAAGACGTTTTAATTTGTTGTTTCTCCATTACTAACTCTATTCATGAAACATTTTGCAGAAAGTATTCACCAGCATCACTTAAGGTACCTGCAAAAATTTACCCTTGTTCGGTGCATAGTTCATGTGATGTGACGTCATAAACACTAAGATGTGAGAAAATCTGCCGTATCATGCATGACGTTTTAATTTATTAGTTCTTTACTACTAAATTTATTCGTAGCACAGATCGCAAGCAGTATCGACTTATACCACTGAATGTAGTTGCAAAAGTATATTATGATACGACAAGTAGTTCAGGAAGCATGATGTCATATAGATTGAGTTGCATGAAAACGAAACTGCAGGGCGAAATTCGCTAGATATAAAGGTGAAACATTTACCCAAAAATGTTTGCAATATGTTAAATGTAAGTAAAATATATGTAACATATATCAAACCGGCCAAAGCCGCTGGTAAACAGCGGAGAGTCAGCAACAGATATACACTCCTGGAAATTGAAATAAGAACACCGTGAATTCATTGTCCCAGGAAGGGGAAACTTTATTGACACATTCCTGGGGTCAGATACAACACATGATCACACTGACAGAACCACAGGCACATAGACACAGGCAACAGAGCATGCACAATGTCGGCACTAGTACAGTGTATATCCACCTTTCGCAGCAATGCAGGCTGCTATTCTCCCATGGAGACGATCGTAGAGATGCTGGATGTAGTCCTGTGGAACGGCTTGCCATGCCATTTCCACCTGGCGCCTCAGTTGGACCAGCGTTCGTGCTGGACGTGCAGACCGCGTGAGACGACGCTTCATCCAGTCCCAAACATGCTCAATGGGGGACGGATCCGGAGATCTTGCTGGCCAGGGTAGTTGACTTACACCTTCTAGAGCACGTTGGGTGGCACGGGATACATGCGGACGTGCATTGTCCTGTTGGAACAGCAAGTTCCCTTGTCGGTCTAGGAATGGTAGAACGATGGGTTCGATGACGGTTTGGATGTACCGTGCACTATTCAGTGTCCCCTCGACGATCACCAGTGGTGTACGGCCAGTGTAGGAGATCGCTCCCCACACCATGATGCCGGGTGTTGGCCCTGTGTGCCTCGGTCGTATGCAGTCCTGATTGTGGCGCTCACCTGCACGGCGCCAAACACGCATACGACCATCATTGGCACCAAGGCAGAAGCGACTCTCATCGCTGAAGACGACACGTCTCCATTCGTCCCTCCATTCACGCCTGTCGCGACACCACTGGAGGCGGGCTGCACGATGTTGGGGCGTGAGCGGAAGACGGCCTAACGGTGTGCGGGACCGTAGCCCAGCTTCATGGAGACGGTTGCGAATGGTCCTCGTCGATACCCCAGGAGCAACAGTGTCCCTAATTTGCTGGGAAGTGGCGGTGCGGTCCCCTACGGCACTGCGTAGGATCCTACGGTCTTGGCGTGCATCCGTGCGTCGCTGCGGTCCGGTCCCAGGTCGACGGGCACGTGCACCTTCCGCCGACCACTGGCGACAACATCGATGTACTGTGGAGACCTCACGCCCCACGTGTTGAGCAATTCGGCGGTACGTCCACCCGGCCTCCCGCATGCCCACTATACGCCCTCGCTGAAAGTCCGTCAACTGCACATACGGTTCACGTCCACGCTGTCGCGGCATGCTACCAGTGTTAAAGACTGTGATGAAGCTCCGTATGCCACGGCAAACTGGCTGACACTGACGGCGGCGGTGCACGAATGCTGCGCAGCTAGCGCCATTCGACGGCCAACACCGCGGTTCCTGGTGTGTCCGCTGTGCCGTGCGTGTGATCATTGCTTGTACAGCCCTCTCGCAGTGTCCGGAGCAAGTATGGTGGGTCTGACACACCGGTGTCAATGTGTTCTTTTTTCCATTTCCAGGAGTGTAGAAGTAACTTCCAGCTCGCCCCAGAGAAGTGTGTTGGGACCCTTTTTGTTAATCTTGTATATTATTGATCTTGAAAACAGCATTTTAATAGCCTCAGACTTTTAGCAGAATATAAAGTTACCTATAATGAGATACTATCTGAAGAAGCTGTACAAATATTCATTTAGTTTTAACAAGGTTTAAAAGTGATGAAAAGGTTGACAACTTGCTTTCAATGTTCAGAAATGTAGAACTGTGCACTTCAGAAAACGTAGACAATGTGGTACCGTTTAACTACAATATCAACGATTTATAACTGGAATCGATCAACTCATACAAATACGTAGACGCAACAAATTGTAGGATTTAAAGTGGAACAATCACATGAGCTGAGTCGTAGGTAAAGCAGGCGGTAGGCTTCAGTTGATTGGTAGAATACTAGGGAAATACAGTCAGGTTACAAAGGAGATCGCTTGCAAAATACTGGTGCGACCCATGGTAGAGAGTTACTCAAGTGTGTGGAACTCGTACCAAATACAGCTACCAGGTGATATTCAACGTATATAGATAAAGGTACCACTAATGGTCACATGTTTATTTGACCCATGGGAGCGTCACGCAGATGCTGCCGAAACTAAACTGGCAGACGCTTGAAGGTCGAGGCAAAATATACCGAGAAAGCCTACTTAAGTTTCAAGAACCAGCTTTAACTGATAAATCTATAAGTATACTACAACTGTCTACCTATCAGCCCATTGGCGATCGCGAGGACATGTTTACAATGTTTACAGTGCCCACTGAGGTGTTTAAGCACTCATTCTTAGCACGCTTCAGTTCATACGTGAATGGAACGTTAAGAATTCTTAATAACTGGTTCAATGTACACTGTACCATGTACTTCATAGTGCTTTGCATAGTATGGATGTAGATGTACAATTATTGTTATGAAGAAAATTATTTTCGTGTATTTAAGTCACATATACATGGTAGGGCAAATAAAAGTGGCTCGGACCTGGACCTGCACGTGCATCCTTACCGAGTGTCTGTTGTGTGGGGAACCCTCAGGTCTAAGGTATATCGCAATAACCGTCATAGCCTTCAAGAATTGCAGCAGAACATTTCGGATGAGATAGGAAAAATTCCAGCAAACCAGCTTCGATCCGCCTTCAGCAACTTGCTGACCAGGGCCCAAAAGTGCCTAGAGATGAAAGGTGGTCACTTTTAACATCTGCTATAGTCAGGTTAGTACTGTATTTCCTTTCGTCTGCTGTGTTTCTTTGTACCCTGCAACTCTATTCTCTGAGCCATTTTTATGTGCCCCACCCTGTACAGGACGAGCACAGGTAGCGTTAGGAGCGTGAGAAGAAGCTATCTACAGCTCTTATCACCTATACAGGGTGAACCATAACTCCACCGACAAAATTTTGAAGGTTGTTCAGGATATTTTCTGAGTATTTTGGTATAAGGGACCATAGCCTCCGGTGGTTCGTTCCAGAGTAATAATGTAATTTTGATTTATTTGGTTTTGTTATGAGAATTATCTTTGTTTCTGTGAAAACACTTTCACAACAGTGAAAAAGCCAGTAATACGCAGTCACTAAACGGTAGTAAGACGAAAGGATCCGGCTATTCATGGGCGCCTATGTAGAGATTCAAAACTACTGTTATGTGGGTGCCATCGCTGCGGAATCAGGGGAATATACCGTCGTCGTGCCGTTTTTCTAATTACATTCAGTGAACCCAAGGACGAGATCCAAAAAATGGTTCAAATGGCACTAAGCACTATGGGACTTAACTGCTGAGGTCATCAGTACCCTAGAACTTAGAACTACTTGAACATAACTAATCTAAGGACATTACACACATCCAAGCCCGAGGCAGGATTCGAACCTGCGACCGTAACAGTAGCGCGGTTGCGGACTGAAGCGCCTAGAACCGCTCGACCACAACGACCGGCGGACGAGATCCATATCGGCCGATTATTCATCAGTAAACCAATCTATACTGTTGTGTATCACTTTTAAGGAACCACTAACTGCCGGAAGAACAAACCAGAGACTGGATCGAACAGTATCGAACCCAAGCTTGATGAGCAAGAGTAAAGTAGGCCTTACTGTTGTCAACAGCAAGTACTGTGAGTGAAAGGAACAAGTTTGTTTCCAAACAAGACACACGGCGCATGCCGTCGACAATTTCACTCCTGTGTACATGTTTTAAGTGCAATAACGATACAAGGGGTAAGAAATCAAAACAAATCCAATTACTCTGTAATGAGCCACGGGAGAGCAGCGTCTCTCATACCAAACTACTCGGAAAAGTCCTCGAAAACTTCAGAAGATTTGTCGGCGTGGTTCCACTTTACCCTGTGTACATGCATAATGGGCTTTTCGTTAGAATGACAACGCATCTTATGGATATTATATTTGCCATAAGCTGAACCACGGGTATGGACTATATTTTATTTTAAAGTAAGCCTTGTCAAGTAGATGAGATATGTTTTTAACAATCTGTGCTTGTAATTCGATTTTCATGCTTTCCACGATATTTTTTGAAGTTGAAGTCGCTAGAAAAAGAATTATTGCTGGGTCAAATAGAAAATGAACAAAATTTTAATCACTTCCAAAGGTAAAAATGAAGGCATTATGGCTCTTGTTCGAACAGCTTCTGTCATCTCCATCAGCACACCACGTAAGTGCGGGTCGGCGCGTGCCCTCGGCTCTTCCACCTGGCGGGCAAGTCGTGGTGTTGGGATGGGGGGGATTAGTGGATCCTTCCTCGACCGTTTCTGGGCGCAAATTTCAGTGAGTGCATATTTCACTGGAAGCAGTTTACAGAACACCGATCAAACATCTAATACGAAAGGGGGTTTTTCTTCTGCACATAGTGACCCATTTCCACGCAGTGTACGGGAATTGTGTCTTAAGTGTAGGTGACAGTGATGATTGTGTGTACAGTGTGGCGTCATGTTTGATGATGTTATGATGAGAGAAGGAAGAAGACGAAACACGGTGCTGGCTATGTCAGGGCAGTAACTGCAGCGATAGCTTCAACTAAAAACTGTAAAGAACATATGTGCATTCGACCAGTCAGCTGTGAGCAGTAGTTGGGACTGTGTTAAGTAGTGGACGTGCGGCCGTACTGTGTCAACGTTGTTGTGTCACAAATCGCAATGGATCAACGGCTCTAAATCAAGTCTCCAGGACATTCTCCAAAATGTTTTGAATCAGAGAAAAGTGTATGTAAAAGTTTGTCCCAGGCATGTTGACTTGATGAAGAGACTTGCTGTTATCAGTATAAACCTACCACAAAACTACAAAGTGCAAAATTTCACATGAAGGCCTTGACGACATAACCGACAATCAAGCCAGAGTGAAGCGCGTGTTCACCAACATCCCAAACAAGGACTTTTCTGACAGTTTCACATGGTTATATAAACATTATGAGAGTTGTACTCATGTGAGGGGAGCATATACGAGCATTAAAACCATAAAAAAATTGTTCAAATGACTCTAAGCACTATGGGACTTAACATCTGAGGTCATTAGTCCCCTAGACTTAGAACTACTTAAGCCTAACTAACTCAAGGACATCACACACATCCATGCCCGAGGCAGGATTCGAACCTGCGACCGTAGCGGTCGCGCGGATCCAGACTGAAGCGCTTAGAACCCCTCGGCCACAGAGTTAAAACCATCGCCTCGACTTTATTTTTATTAATCCAATCTCGAAACCTCTTTATCTGGCAGGTTAGCGAAAAATTCTCGAACAGCACAAAATGAACTGCTAGCTTTAATGTCCCCATCTGACAGAGAATCGCAACCAACAGTGTCTCATGTCTTCGCCGCATCAAATACTGCAGAACGGTTTGGAATTAATCCGGTACATTGGCGTAAAAATTTGTTCCACCAACAGAAATCGTAATAGCTACCTCCGAGTCGCCGACCTCGGCTATGGATGGGGGTATTTCACCAAGGCAGCCATAATTAATCAGTGTATGAAGACATTCTTCCATCCATTAATTTAACCAGAAAACGACATGTCTCTGTAGCCGAGTTCACTAACCTATGTCACTGAGAAGTTTGACACGGCAGTCTATTGAGGGATTGGCGCGTCTCATGTACTAATCACAATTGAATTTATAATCGTTAATATCCGAACTTAATTCACATCGCTTAATAAAATAGTTAACAATTGGATAGAATAATGTCAGTGAAGGAAACCGTTTGCCTCTATATACCTTCTCTTTACTGGTGTAGGTTTTGCATGCAATTTTCTTGTTAGCTCAATTGAGTACATGATGAGCCAAGCTGGATGGGCCATACCAGTGACTCAGAGTTAGGAACGATCCTCCTGGTAGCTGCATGTCACCTTTTCAGAGGACTGAGCAAGCTACAGTGCCTGCTAGAAACACGTACTGGGCACCGACCCCCTATTTCTAGGGCTGGCGACGATCAGACACCTTTCTGCCGTTTTCGCATAATGCTTTTGCAGTCTGTGCCACTTGGGTCCAGGACTGCATTCAAAGAAATATTTAAAGAGGCGTGACGAACACCTGCTCTCAGGAGACCGTCGCAGTTTTACAAGTGGAGGCATATGGGCAAAACTTCTAAGGAACTTCGTTTTGCACCGAGAACTCGCCTTCCAGGAATGTTACACGGCGGGCAGTCAGTGGCAGATAAACATCTTGACGCTTCCTGAGAAGAGATTGCCTTGCTTTGCGATTCTCCTTGTACAGTACAGAGCCGGCTCTCTGTCATCACTTTACTCGAAGTGGATGACTTCTGGCCTAAAAAGTAGTAAGAGACCTTCTCATTGGTTGAACTAAACAAATAGCAGAGTAGGGGAAATCAAGACGACGATTTTTGAGAAATGCGTATGTGGAGGTGATCACATTGGCTGAAACATCGAACTCGCCGAAGAGTGGGAGAGAAATTCAGAATTGTTTAAGAGCTGCAACGATTGGTCAATGTTGCAAAACTTTTACATGGGGGAGAGACTGTTGGCCTGATATTAAATACATCACTGGCCTGCACTTTGCAGAGCCATTTCCAGAGGCACACTAGAATTATGGGGACTTGCAGAGTGCACAACGAACTCATTTTCTGTATATAGAGATCAATTCGGTTCGAGGCTCAGTAGGGAACAGCTTGGGACGAGATGCGGAGGAGGACGCTTTGGGACAAGGCATGGTAAAGAACACTTGCGGCAAGATACAGAGGACACTTCTGTTCGAAGCGTGGTAGAGGAAACTTCGTTGCGAGATACTGAGAAGGAGACTTGAATTCGGGAGTCGGAAGGCAACACTTGACTTAGAGACTTCAGCTGATATCTCGCAGTATGCAGCAGATCACGGTGCCCACTTCGCTTCGTGCATCTGAGTACTGAATACGGCGAGAGATCGCAGCGTTGGCGAGCAGGGCCCGAGAATTCAAGTGCGTTTATCTACATGCTGTTAGGACTAGCCACACTTCAGAATCCAGTACTTTTATGAGTGCCTGCAGGCTCATTACGAATCAATCGGAAATGAGAGTTGCATGTGTAGTTCTTTCCTTCTTCCGTCGAACGCAGGATTTACGTCTCCAAAATCATGTGTAGATTACAGTCTTCTCCCATCCATCTGCATTATCCAAACTATGCCAAGGTATTCATGTGTTAGATTTTTACTGACCCATATTAACAATCGATAGTTTTCTCATTCCCTGTATTGCTTGTGATCAAACTGATCCTGTAATAAATTGTTGAAATGTATGTCATTGGAGAACTTTGTAATAAACAGGGATTAATGTGGGCCTCTCATTTCATAATTAGATGAACGCCCTGTTCGTTATCTTTTATGAAGTACAGCATCCGTGTCTCCTCTCTTGCTACTTGTATGTTGCTCATTAAATGCACGTGAGCCCATGGGGAGCGAACTGACTATCGGCAAGTCCAACCGATGCTGATCGTTCTGTACACAGGGTTATGTCAAATGCTCAGACGTGCCCTCACAATAGGCCTTCATTTCATTCCATTCTCGTCTATAACAACACTACATGACCACTCAAAGTTAAAAAAAAAAGACCGAGCGAGGTGGCGCAGTGGTTAGCATTCGGGAGGACGACGGTTGAAACCCTCGTCCGGCCATCAAGATTTAGGTTTTCTGTGATTCCCCTAAATCGCTCCAGGCAAATGGCGGGATGGTTCCTTTGAAAAGGGACACGGGCGATTTCCTTCCCCATCCTTGACACAATCCGCGCTTGCGCGCCGTCTCTAATGACCTCGATGTCGACGGGACGTCAAACCCAATCTTCCTTTCTTCTTTTTTGTTCAAAAGATAAAGAGACACATTCGAAAACACTAAGCTGTATGCCATTAACACCCCTGAAAATCGTTCGTGACATTTCAGTTCGAGCTGTTGACAATGTAAGGTGGCTGAAGGAACAAGATTTTGCAGCCTTTCTGGAAGAAGATTAGTGGATGATTTTATAATCATTGGTAGGCAAGCTACACGCCAAAAGAAAGCATCGGCGCTGGTTCTGAAATCCTGACCAACCACGTTATGTGTAACTTTTGAGCGACCTGAGGACGAGTTAATTAGAAATTCATTCGTCCTTCTAGTAATGACGTTTATGGTTTACAAATGCGAAGTCAGTTTTTAAAGTGTCAGCACTGTCCGAACCACATTAACATTAGAGGTTAATTGTCCGTAGTCTGTGCTAAAATGCTCAGTATAATCAATATAATAGACAATTATAAGCAAAAAGTCGTAATTACGCGAAATGCAAAGTGCAACACTGCGTATCTAGTCGAACGTAAAACGAAGAGACTAACAAAAACCGTGTCCATGTCCCTCGCTATGTTTAATTAGTCCTGCATATTGCACCCACATCAATGGAAAGACGTGGCTATAGCGAACGGCTAGCGTGTAGCCTGCTTCCTTGTCGCCCACTGTGTGCAGCGGGCGTAACTCATCGCATTCGTATCAGGTTTACAACGTTCAAGGCCGACAAGAAATATTCTGTGGCCACGATAATATTCTCGTTTGTAAGTCTCCACGTGAAGTTCTTGTCTCTTAACAGAAAGGAGAAAAGAAAAACTCTTAAGAACTTGGCTCAAATTTTCACTCTGCAGTGGAGTATGCGCTGATATTAAACTTCCTGACAGATTAAAACTGTGTAACGGAGCGAGACTCGAACTCCAGAAAAGCTCTACCGACTTTTTCCCCCCCATTTTCATCGTTATTGTTCTATAGTATTTGGCGTGGGCGGACATCATATGACCCTTGTTCAAGTTAATCGTTGAAGATTTCACTCAGTTTTTATATTACAGAGGGCAACCCATTCTGTGACCGAACACGCTGACCACGTCGCCGAGTGAGCTACCCAAACACGGATGACAGCCGTTCTCACAGCATAACTTCCGCCAGTAACTCGTCTCATAACTTCCAGACTTCACAAAAGCTCTCCTGTGAAACTTGCAAGACTATGCTCCGTTCATCATAAGAATGAACCTCATGTAAACATCACACTATGTATTCTTCCCCGTTTGCTGGAACCTCATTGGATTTCGTTTCACGTGGAGTAGAAGCCAAGCTGTCCCGAGTACAGTCAAGTACGATAATGAGGATACGTTTTATGCTGTGCGTTACGTGTACATCGACTCAGCGATAATACGAGACAACAGTTTTACCGGCGCATTTAACTTGGAAAGCACTGGCCAGCCACTTGGTCCACCTAACCTGCAGTGATGTGAACAGCTGTAATAAAGACGCAAAAAGAAACGAGCAGAGAATAATGTATCACTGAATGCCACTTAATTTTTGAACAGAAGGAAATAATGCTAAAACTCAGGCCATACGCTTCTTAGGTGATCTGCTGGAAAACATAATATACTCTCGATCTTAACTAACATAGTACTGTGATTAAAAACTAGAATGATGAACATTTCTGAATTTAACAAGGGCAATTTTTCTGCATGAGCTATGTGCGGCGCAAAAGCGCACTGCTGGGATTTCACCATGCAGTTGAATATTGAAGCCACTGAAGGTATTACTGCCAGTCGTCTGGTAACCTCCGAACTTCTTCCATCTCGGACTCCGAGGAATGCGTTACATTTCGGTGCTGCTACGCTGATAACGGTTGGTTGGTTGTTTGGGGAAGGAGACCAGACAGCTAGGTCATCGGTCTCATCGGATTAGGGAAGGACGGGGAAGGAAGTCGGCCGTGCCCTTTGAAAGGAACCATTCCGGCATTTGCCTGGAGCGATTTAGGGAAATCACGGAAAACCTAAATCAGGATGGCCGGACGCGGGATTGAACCATTGTCCTCCCGAATGCGAGGGCTCGCTGATAACGAGGCGATCAGCAGTACAATCTCAAGCCACCGAAAAATCCTCACTTCCTCCTCCTCTTTAATGACGGGCTGTACTGCATTTCGCCGTCGCTCGGCAGTGACGTGTCACAAAGCTTCGTGCATTAGTTTCAGAAAGTTTGGCAGCTTAAATGTCTTGTTACTTCTCATGGCATGTCGTTCGCCTTGGCTCCAGGTAAATTCTATTGGATTCAGATTGCAGTGTTAAGGCGACAACTGCGAAATGCAGCATTTGTGCAGTGCGCTCGACTTTGTGAAAAGTGTTTTCCATGTTTTTACGACGCTAATCACTCTAGTTCGTGAGAGACCACATCTTCCCTATAAAACAATGGACATATTGAGGCAAAGAGTATTTGATTTCTCATTTTTCTCCAAAAAATTTAATTGTGTATTGTTTGCTTAACTTCACAATATTTAACAATCATTTATAATATATCGATAATTAAGAATGTGTATTTGCAACGAAAACCATAATTCTGCGTGTGATATGTAATTAGAAACTAGAGAAAGTGTATTTTTCTTGAAATAATGATGGTTAAATATTAGTTAATTACCGCATATTTGATAAATTTCATATTTAAATGATTTAGGTATTCAAACCGAACAAAAATGAATGATCAATGACAATGAGTTTCAAACCGCCGCGCATGGGGCCACTTGGTTATCAACCTCCGACACTACCAATTTCGCTGCGAATACAATTCTTACATCGTATGTTTATTACATCCTGGTTCTCGAAAAACGTCAAAGCTGATTTTTATTTTACTGTTGTGAAAAACATTAAGAACACTTTATTTCTAGCCATGAACGGTGTTCCACGCGCGTGTTTCACTGTGATGCAGAAGGCAGTGTCATCTATTTGCGCGTTACATATGAACAGGGGGGGCATCAGGGCACAAGTAGTCCTTACAGAGACTGTGACTGTACACGATTTTTGAAATACAAATTACGTAGCTTAAGTATGATTAAGAAAAACGTTGATGGCTCTTAATACATCAGAATGTCTTAAAGTTTCATTTAGAGTGAACAGTAATGATATATCTAACATATACGTTGGACCTACTTCCAAGAGTGGAACACCACCAATGTACGAAAGTTACGGCTGCTGACCAATCATGGCGTTTGCGTTTGTTTATATCAGGTTTATTCTTATGATGAACTGAGTATAGCACTTCTGGAAGAAAGAATACTGTGAAGACATTACTTAGCCACAGCTTGGGGAATGTTTCCAGAATGAAATTTTCGCAACTGAGTGTTCGCTGATATGAAATTTCCTGACAGATTAACACTGTGTGCCCGACCGAGACTCGCCTTGGTCATTCAACGATTCATCTCTGAACACAATGTGACGCCCTTGCTGAGGGGGGAAAACACCACTCGTATACACGATTCATCAGTGGCCAACATCTACAACTGGTTTTCGCAGACTTCCTGTAACAGCGATGTTGTCTCTCCATCAGCTATCAACATAGTTCACAGCTTCAGTTTAAAGAAATAGGCCATTTTTTCCACAAACTGAATCGCCTGAAAGAAGCGTTGTTACTGCCGCAGAATTAGCCCTTGCGTTTCACGCTGTCAAACATAATCTGAGCTATTCGAGTACGGATTGTAACAATAAGTTAATAGCTGATATGTTTGACGATTAGAAAATTGCCAAACGAGTTTCATGTGGCAGAACCAAAGCAGAAAGCCTGATTATAAATACAGCTAGCCCCCAGATGTACTGAAGATATTGTGAAAGTACTCAACAGTGAAGATTTGTAGTTTTCTATTACAAGTGATGCCAGTAAATAAGTTAATCGTAAAATGTTCCTGTTAGGTTTAAGATATTTTTCAGTAGAAAATAGAAAACAATGTTATTTCATTTTTACGAAAGTGCAAATGAATCTGCTAATTCTGTTCATGAAAGTATCCCTAATATAATTTATCAGTGTGGTTTAAATACACCTAAGATATCTTCGCATTCTGCCGGAAATACTAACGTAAATGATGGCAGTCATACATCTGTTTTTAAGCTACTTAACTCTGCAAATGGAGATCAGCAGCTGGTGTTCTTGCGGTTAACGTAGCGGCCTGTGTATCACGGGGTTCCGGGTACGATCCCGGCAGCATTGGAGATTTTCTCCATTCGGGACTGGATGTGTGTATTGTCATCGCTATCATTCCTTCATCATCAAATGGTTCAAATGGCTCTGAGCACTATGGGACTCAACTGCTGTGGTCATAAGTCCCCTAGAACTTAGAACTACTTAAACCTAACTAACCTAAGGACATCACACACATCCATGCCCGAGGCAGGATTCGAACCTGCGACGTAGCGGTCGTGCGGTTCCAGACTGTAGCGCCTTTAACCGCTCGGCCACTCCGGCCGGCTCCTTCATCATCGCTGCGCAATTTGCCGAAATGTTGTCAACTAAGAAGACTTGCACCAGGCGGTTGAACAGCTCAGATGGGACTTCCGGCCACTTTTCATTTCATCTACGAATGGAAAAACCTTGGCATCTAACTCTTGTGCGCATATTGTGCATAACACAATGAATCGTTCTAACGTGAAATCTCTTGTTATGAAAATTAATGGCAATTTCTCTGTATCACCTAAGAGAACAGAAGAGTTGAAAGGGTATTTCAAATTTGTGGATGAATGGAAGCATGTAGCAACTCGCTGCCTTTCTTTGGATGCTGCAGTTGAAAGACTAAATCATAACTGAAAAAAATTCTCTCGCACTTCCAACAGCGTCAAGTGGTTTAAAATCCACGAGCTCTCGGCCGAGCACTCGTCGGCAATTATTAAGTGGTGACAACCATTTGAGAATGGCCGAGGAGCGCTCGGCCGAAATCTCGTGGATTTTAAACCACTTGACGAGGCAGGAAGCTCGAGATAATTTATTGTTACCGCTTGACAATGGCGGAGGAGTACTCAGCCGAAAGCTGGTGGATTTTAAACCAACTGACCCGGCTCGAAGCTGGAGAGAATGTTATCAGTACATATCGCCACGAAACCGTGTTTTCGTATACTTCATAACTAGTCTGCCATTAAAAGTTATTTCAAGTCACTCGGGAAGGTTTGCCCTGTAATGTTACAGATATATTTTTATCTGAAGGTATACAAAAGATAAAAGACTTCAGGTGTATTTGTTGTTCTTCAGCAATGCTGCAAAAATATTTGTAGATTGTGTCAAGACCTTGGAAAAAGATTTCACCTCTGTTGTTGAAGCCTGTAAGGGTATGTAAGTATTAAAAATAAATTAGAACAGAGAAGAGAAGACAATTTGTTTGGTTTCTAAGTTAGAAATAATTCGAAACACTTCATAGATTCTGCCAGGAATAAAATCGAGAAATGTTTCTTGCGGGTCTATGCTAAAGTCTTTCAGTACCTCTCACATGCTTATGATTTTTCTGAAAATATTGCCGCCAAAACCTAACAAATAATCAACCTAGAGAATAAAATACAATTCCATGAGATGGCACAAGTAGTGGAGCTGCTACATCTGACAAATGACCCCAATATAGAACACTGATATGAAGAGTTTTACATCTGTAAGGGTGATTTACATTATGTTTGTGGGTTTGAACGAAGTTAGATAGAAAAATGGACTGTTATTTTAAAGAAACATGGTGCCTCTAACCTAAAACACTTCAAGAAGTTAATGTCTTTTATTTCGAGTTTTCCGGGTTCCAACGCTATTGTTGAACGTGTATTTTCTCTCATGATGAATAAGTGTACAAACACAAGAAACAGATCCTCAACTTCCGGGAGTAAGGGTGTGCTTGTGATTAGCATTAACAATATTATGTCCTTCAGAGAATTCTACAATGTGCAGCTAAGTCCGGCACGAAATACTCTTGGTAACATTCATAAACTGAAGGCTGTCAATTCAAGGAACAAAAGAGACATTTTAATGTTAATTTTCCATTATTATTTTCTTCCATTATTCTAATTAATGATGTAAAACTTTTATCTCAATTCTTAAATATCTAAGCTGTATATTTTCTGACATACTGTTGACGATTCCATAACAATTCGGTGCATGTCCCTTTTTTATAAGTTTAAGTCCCTTATATCATTGTTGTAAAGGTGGCAACCCTAGCTGTTGCTAAAGCAGTTCGGTAGTACAGCAAAACTTCCAGAAAGTAAACCATATATTCGGAACACGCACTTCAACCTCGTCCTGTCACATGAACACCGTAGTCACAGAGAGTCAACTACGAGTTTATCGCTCCCCTGAAGCACAAGATCAAAAAATAATTTTGTCAGAGGTACGAAAACAATATACTAGCCTTTTCCTTCCCTAGATGGTGGACGGCGCAAATTGCAGTTGTGATCCCTCATCTTGTGACAAATAGCCATTGCCTGGCAAAAAGTTCGCATTTTACAGTCGGTGTTCAAGAATGAGTAAAAAATCTTTAATGTGATAGAGGAGCAGTACTGGCCAATATTCTAAACAGCCAATAATCGAAACAATTTGTTATATCATCTTATTTATGGAGATGTACAATGTCGTGGTGGATGAATCTGGTGATCAGTTAGGGAATACAGTGAAAAGGGAGAAAGTTGTCACGGACGAGTTTAACTCTGCTGTACCAGTTCCAAGCGTCTACAGGCAGAGCGGCAGGTCCAACTGACCTACAAATTTCTCATGTTGTGTGCGATATTTGAAATATTTTCAGTGGTGATGTATAAGCATCGGTGAATGGTATTTGTTTTCTGTTTTTTTTTTTAATTTTGGTGTTTTCCAATAATTTGTAGACCCCATTCGTTTCTATATATTATTTTCTTGGTATTCCAATACGCTTTCGCCCACTTTTTGCACAAAAACATTTATTATCGTATCGTTCTGCGGCCAAGTATTGTGAAGTCAACAGTACTTTTGGTGCCACAGAAATCGGGTTTTGAAACTTTTAACGTGTACAATAAAACTCAGAAAATTTGACTTACGGAAATGCAATTGTTTAACCGACACCGTAGAGACAAATTTTTTTCCTGTGGTTACTGATAGCCATGTCACCAGCAAGCACATCATTTGACAATTGCTAACAGCTGTACTGAAATATCAAAAGACCGTATGGATACTTAGACGGTATGTCGTCTTATTTATACTTTTAGGCAGGAATGGCCACACTTCATTATCCGTCTCCAGGAAAAGTGAAAACGTAAAGAATCAAAAAGGTAGCAATATCAATAAATAGTATATGCACATCGTGAACAGCAACGCACGATAAACATCCATTTGGGAAGTTGTACGGACGTTCTGTGGGTATATTGCTCCATATTTATCTGAATGCGATTCAGATCCCAACGGAACAGAAATGGTAACATACAGCACATCTATGAGAGCAGCCCATAGATATTCTGTGGAATTCAGGTATTCATATCATGCAGGCTATTTTAAATGTGCAATATCCCCACACTTCAAACCGCTATCAAACACGAAAGATTGTGTGGCGACGATGTTTAGTCTCTTTTCCAAGTCAACAGGAAATTTTCCACGACGGAGAAGTCGAACTTCTCCCTTTTTTTCTGTCTCGGTACAGTACTGTTGCCCTTTGGCTGATGTTGCTGCGAAGATATCTAATAATGTTCTTCGATCTACAGAATTATTATTCACACCCCAACATGGCTACGTCCAACGTAACTGACATATTGCAATAAGCTTTGAGTATGCTTTGACCATTGTAACACGTCCATCGTTCTTTCATGCTTCCTACTGTCCAAAATAGTACATTACACTGAACTAAGAGTCATTGGAGAACCTTGCACCATTGAAGTCTGGTGTCAATCACGATGTTAAATATAGCACTACAGCCTAGCACGGAGGTTTGCAGGAATCAGTGGGACATATCTCACAACAATTCTGAGCACAGGGACCAACTCAGTGAAGTCATCGAGAAACGACTCTTGGGAAACTGGGGAATGGCGGATGCCTGAAGCGTCATATCTCTTCAGTCATCACATCACAGTTTTTGTCACTCCCATTCTATCGCAACGGTGGTGGCACTTTGACCAGTCTGAATCATCACCTACTATATGCGATAATATCGCATTAAAACGGATTGCTCCCGTATTCGATGCCCTCCTGGTGCGATGTAATACGAAATGGCTAAAACAGATTTTTCTTCGTAATTTAGTTCCGGCAGCGCTGCTTTGTGTACCACTGGAACGAAGATGGACTAGAGAGCTAGAGCCTACATGGAAAATACAGGTTCTGTAGGACAGGCCGCTTGTCACGCTGTAACAATAACTTTATGCAGATACATCGCCGCTACGGGTCTATGACTACGGAAATCGGAGATTGATGCAAGAACTCGAAGATGGCCACAAAATAAATAAATTTGATGTAATTCGCGTAAGTACACTGCGAAACGTTATTAATGGCTCAGTTTTCCGATACTTCGTAATTGTCTCTAATTGCGACGCAGGATATTGAAATTTGGCTCAAAGGTGCCTACATTCTTCTTCTGTAATGGTGCAAAAGCATGGCGCCCTGCGACGTCAAACTCGAGCTCGACGACACTTCAAACAGCAAGGTGTCGACACATGCGAAAAAAAGGCCAGAGCTCAGAAGTTCATGCGATGTGTAACGTGTGTTGATTATGTCACATTGGCGCCAAATTTCACCACATTTCTGCCAAGTGGCACCTTGGACGTGTCGCACGATGCAGAGGTCGTCACACGACCTCTCATCCACATTTCACCTCTTCTTTTGAGACCTCTGCGATGGAGGTCACAATCTTGATGACAACCGCCGAAATCACATGATTTTCTTGTGCGGCCAAGGAAAACAATCCAGGCACACTGCCGCTCAGTATCGACAGGAAAAGTGAGTCAACGAAAACACCTTTCCCTTGGATCGTTGATTCCCGCACATTTCGCCGTCGAAAATGACAGTTCGCAGCTCGATGAGCAACAGGATTACGTTATTCACAATTGACACTGTTGACACCCCTCATTGGATTCAACCCTTCTGTAACGACATCGTCGACCTGCAAGCGCATTGAGAGTGATCGCACCCCTATAAATCTTAGCACCACCGTAGTTTTTGCTCTGATATACAGGGGGGAACCATTAGTGACAGTTCAGAATCATTCGACGAAGTCTGAAAGTGAGCCAAAACAGCAAATGGTGTTTATGTTTTGTCAGCCCTTCTGTTTCGCGCCCTACTGTTTGGCGCCTTTCTGTGGCGTGATCACAGGAAGACACTCCCCACCCTCCACCCAGTTTGGCAACACCCTCGGTGCCACCCACGCACCTATACTGAACACTTTAAAAATGAACCTATACAGAGACAACCAGTCACTGATTACTAGGCGCAGGCGTGACAGGGATCCCTTTCAACACTTCTTGGATTTCGCACGCGACCAGCAGTCGCTAGTTCAGCGTCAGAGTGTCTCTCAGCTCAGGTACAGTCAGTTCCACAAAAAAGTGTACGCCATAATGTTAATTGTAACGTCCGCAGCGAGATCTCTGGCAGTGGTCTCGAATCTGCACTCAATGCGCTTTTGCACAGCGTACAGATAAATAGTGTAAGACCTGAATGTTTTGTTTTGTCGGTTGCAGTTTTGACTATCTGCACTTACAAAACGAGGCAAAGACATCAAGCTCCCACAGAATTACAGGCCGATCAGCCTTCTACCGGCAATCTCTAAGATATTCGAACGCCTGTACTCTAAAAGGCTAATGCTGCATGTAAACGCGGAGGAGCTGATCCCGCCGGAACAATTCGGCTTCCGACGCGGACACAGCACCGAGCAACAGCTGCCACGTCTGGCAGAGGACGCGATGAGTGCCCTGGAGAATCGACAGACAGTACGCAGGGGTCGTGCTGCTTGATGTCTCTAGGGTTTTAGACTGTATATGGCACAAGGGCCTCCTACACAAATTGTTCACACTGGGGGTACCGACTCCACACGCCCGTGTTATCGAGTCCTACCTCAGTGGACGAACGTTCAATGTCCGTGCGGGAGCGGGCATATCCACAGCAAGGCCCATACAGGCGGCTGTACCACAGGGTTCTGTTCTCGGACCCCTGCTGTACTCCCTGTACACTTCGGATACGCCAAAGGCCAACAGAGTCTCGCTCACATTATACGCGGACGACACCGCGTTGTATTACCATAAGCGCGAATGCGAACCTCATGCGCCGCCGCCTGCAGACGGCATGTGACGCTCTAGGAATATGGGCCACAAAGTGGCGCCTTAAATACAATGCCGGCGAAAGTGAGGCAATCATCTTCACGAGGAAAAAGATCCCCATCGACCTACAGCCGGTGTGGATCGTGGGAGGCCCCATCCCATGGACACGCACTGTGAAGTGCCTCGGGGTGACCCTCGACAGACGCCTCACGTGGGGGCCACACATAAGGAATATTAGGGGTAAAGCCTATGGAAGATTGAGAACACTTTACCCGATCTTGAACCCGAGGACAACCCTACCCACACGCTGCGGTATTACGCTGTTTCTTGCCGGTAATGGAGTATGCGGCAGTCGTGTGGGGCAATGCGGCAGACTGCCACATCCGAAGATTGCAGGGCCTCCAGGGTAGAATCCTTAGGATGATCATGAAACTCCCGCGCGACTTCCCAACTAGGGAGCTACATAATATCACAGGAGTACAGACAATTAAGGATAGAATCAGACAGACGGCTCGACTATTCTACGAAAAGTCACAGCAGTCCGAAAATAGGCTTGTCTCGAATCTCGGGAACAAACCACACAGAGCCGGCCGAAGTGGCCGTGCGGTTCTAGGCGCTGAAGTCTGGAACCGCGAGACCGCTACGGTCGCAGGTTCGAATCCTGCCTCGGGCATGGATGAGTGTGATGTCCTTAGGTTAGTTAGGTTTAAGTAGTTCTAAGTTCTAGGGGACTAATGATCTCAAAAGTTGAGTCCCATAGTGCTCAGAGTCATTTGAACCATTATTTGAAACCACACAGAAGGGGCAGAACGAGATGGCCCGACCTGCTAAGGCAGTGAAAAACTGCCACAGTGATGTATACTAACCACTTTAAAATGCTCAACACACAATGGGACCAACACAAACAACAGGATCACCTAAAATACACCTTGCCTCGGGCATGGACGTGTGTGATGTCCTTAGGTTAGTTATGTTTAAGTAGTTCTAAGTTCTAGGAGACTGATGACCTGATATGTTAAGTCCCATAGTGCTCAGAGCCATTTGAACCATTAAAATACACATTAGGAAGTGCAGGAATAGTGTAACCTACAGATAGTCAGGCACTATCCAATTAGGTAAAGAGCGAGCGGCACTTACTTACAGCCAATTTAAACACTGCAAAAATGTGCAATATTTATCAAAAATGCCTTCTGGGGTCCGTTAAGAAACTATTTGATTCGAATGAAGCAAACTGGATGCTTCAAGACGATAATGATCGAAAACATCGTAGTCGCCTCTGTAACAGCGTGGAAACAAGACAATGAGGTGACCACGGTGGATTCCCCTGCGATGTCTCCGGATGCAAATCCGATCGATATATTTTGTCGTATATTAAGACGAAGCTTAAAGAAAAGCCAGTATATACTTTGAAGCAGCTGTCATATAAAACCAGGACGATATGGAGATCGTTACCGAGAGAATATGCTGAAAATCTCGTAGAAAACATGCCAGAAAGGCGGCGGCGATTGGATTAACTATTAGGCAGTTTAGCAATTAGTGATAACATGTATTTTCATGCAAACATATATTTGTAATAGTGTCTTTTATTTCGTACAGACTACGGCGTACACTTTCTTGTGGAACTGACTGTATGTCGAAATAGTTGCCTGTCACACAGGCGCCTAGTAATCAAATGGTTGAAATGGCTCTGAGCACTATGGGACTTAACTTCTGAGGTCATCAGTCCCCTAGAACTTAGAACTACTTAAACCTAACTAACCTAAGGACATCACACACATCCATGCCCGAGGCAGGATTTGAACCTGCGACCGTAGCGGTCGCGCGGTTCCAGACTGTAGCGCCTAGAGCCGCTCGGCCACCTCGGCCGGCGCCTAGTAATCAGTGACAGGCTGTCTCCGTCCAGGGACGTTTCTAAAGTGATCAGCACGGGCTCTGGCCTTTTCTTCGCAGCGTCGACACTTGCTGTTCGAAGCGTCACCGAACTCAAGAGTGTCTTTGCAGAGTGCCACGCTTTTGTATCTTTACAGAGGAAGGCTGTAGACACCCTTGGGCGCCTGCGTCACAATGAAAGACAATTACGGAGTTTCGAGAAACTGATCATTTCATTGTTTTGCACAATGTAGATGAAAGGACAAGATACCAGTTGGTTACACGATTGGTGGTCAGTCACTGGAATCAGTAACAATCAGCCGTTATCCCTTAATATCCGTCTGGAGAGAGTAAAGGCGGAGTAATTGAATGTGTGAATATATGCAATACTTATTCAGAAGCTGGAGCTTTATGTGATTGAGAAAAATGTCAACAATGGTTTACTTCATATCTGAAAAGGAGGAAGCAGAAGGTTGCCCTCCAGTGTCAACAAACAGAGAAGGGATTAGAATCTGACTGGAGTCGTGTAAAGTGGGAGCGTCATACGATTCTGTTGAGAGTCCTGAACCTACAACAATGATATGCCTCCAAACATGACAGATGATACCAAAAGATTCTCTTGGCAGATAACAAAAGTGTTACTGTGAAAGACGTGAATTGTAATGTAAATAATTTACCTGATAGGGTAGTCGGGAACACCAGCACGTGGCTTCGAGTGTACAGATTATCTTCAGCAAAACGCAATGTAGCCAGTTTCTTATAAGCACCTCTCGTAAAAGCTAAATTTTGCCCTCCCGATGTGGTCAAACAATCAGCGAATCCTACCATATTAAACTGAGGACTTAAGGCTAGATAAAAACCTTTCTTGAAAGTATCACATTAAAGATCTTGTGCAGAAACTGGATGTTGATATCTTCGCTATAAGAAAAAAATCCACTGCCTCTGTCCATGAAACGCAAAGGCTTGTTTACTTTGCTTGTTTTTCCTCTATTTTCGTCTATGTTATCAGATTTTGGGACAATTCCGTGCAGCCACCAAGAACCAGAAAAGTGCGGTCTCGCAGACATGTGTTGTCATTTGGGAACTTGGTGCAAGTCGTTGTTAAGGTGTCTCGGAATTCTAACTGTATCCACCCCTGCACACATACTTCGTCAGGGGATTTGTTATTGACAATATGAACTCATTCGGGGAAACTGTAACATTCATTCAGAGAACACTAGACGATAATACTATTTGTATTTGAATAACGCATCCTTATGCGTTGTGCAGAAAGATGTATACTGTTCCGTAGGTTTCTTTTCCAATAGAATCCCAGCAGAATTTAAAAAAATTGAAAGATAAATCTCGTGTCTTCAAATCCAAGTTCAATAGTTTCTTTCTCGTTAAGTCATTCTGTTCTGTACAGGAATTCCTCACAGTGGTTGAGAGCTCTTCTCTGTAAGACGTATACTCTCTCACGATTTTATTCATGTTTTATTTATTGTTTCGTTTACAAATTTTCTTTGCGTTGTTGTGTAAACGATATATTTTCTTGTTCCATGAGCAACTACCTTTAGCTCGCATGGTCTCTCGTAACCTGATAAATAAATAGGCGACCGCATAAATCTAGCCACAGGAAAGCTTATGCCGGAATGAAAACCATCAGAAGAATCCCAAGGGAAGTGTAGCTAGCCCATGAACTATTTCACC
This sequence comes from Schistocerca serialis cubense, assembly GCF_023864345.2. Taxonomy (NCBI): domain Eukaryota; kingdom Metazoa; phylum Arthropoda; class Insecta; order Orthoptera; family Acrididae; genus Schistocerca; species Schistocerca serialis. The sequence goes on from NC_064640.1 coordinate 313,315,992, forward strand.
TACAAAACTTTCTTTCGACCAGTTATGCAGTATTGTTTGTCGGTATGGAACCCTTACAAAGGTGGGTTAACAGAAACCACAGAACATACCATATTCAAAGAAGAGATGGGATGTTCGGGAGCGGTTTGCTTAGTCAGCACGAGAACGTCGCATAAATGCTCAACAAATTCCAATGTAAGTGCGCTGCACGTCGCAAAGTGGCTACTCTACACAGTCCGAGAGCCCACGTTCCAATGAAAATAAAAAAAAACACGTCATTCATTACAACTCCTAGACAAGAGGCTTCGTCACGCCTATTACCAGCAGATATCTCAACCTGCGCTGCGTAGTGAACAGTAGAAGAGTCCTGGAAAGGAAAATGTGCAGTACACACCGGAAGCGATCGCTTGGGCGGCAAACTGTGTTCGCAATGCCTTTTTTTTTTTTAATTTTCTTTCGATTACGTGAAACACTGTGTTCTCCATATCAAAATCCGCTATCTTAGAAATGAATTATCAAAACATATCAGTGAGCAAATCTGAAGAACGAGAATATTAAAAGACCATAGCAGGCTGCCGAAGCGTTCGTAACAACACACCTGAATTAACCTCACCTCAAGGAAGCAAATTTAAAAAAGCATTTACGCGTGAAGATCTTACTACTGTATAACAGTTTCAGTACCGCACGAACTCACAAAAGGGTTATTCTGAAATATTCACTCGCGGTACTGAAAAATAAATGAGCAAAGCGCTAGGTCCCACTGGAATTCCTACGATTTATTCATTGAATGCGCTACGGGACTAGTTTCTTTCTTTGCTGATGTTTATCGACACTGTCTTAAGAAGGGACCGTTGCGTATGGCTGGTAAAGAGCGAAGGTCAGAAGTGTAAAATAATAGATGCACAGTACTAAAGAGCAATAAACTTAAGATTAGAGAAGTGTTTCAAAATCCTAGAATATTTTCTAAACTCGAACAGAGCTAAATTCTTTAAGATAACAAAGCACGTGTGCAGGAAATATCATTAGCATGAATCACAGCGTGCATGTTTCATTTATGACATCCTGTAAATAGTAAACCTAGCCGAATAGGTAGATTCTATGCATCTAGGCAGCCAGTGATCGTACGGCGTTCGAGAATGTAAAACAATGGCATGATCTTATCTTCTCACGTATGTTGTAATCTCATACAAGTTTTGACCGATAGAACTGTGTACGGTATAACTGTAACAACTCGCGAACGCTCCACAGAAACGAAAGTAACACTATGTGTGCATAAAGAAAGGGCCATTACCATTCTCAATATGAGTAAAAAACGATTTACTAGCACGGTCACCATTACTTTGAGTTTAATCACTGACATTATAGTTGCGACGCGGCAAGTATCTTCATTGGATGATTGTAAGGAAATGCAGAACGAGTTAGACGGCACCGTATCTTCACTTATTGAACTGAATGGCCACTCTCTACAAATGCAAGCTAATGCCCCTAAAAAAAGGAAGAACTCCATAGTACCCTGGTACAATATTAGTGATTAACTTCGGGAGCCTACTACAGAAGTTAAACACTGTTGGCCACTAACGCATCTAGGAAAGAGGCGGCATGCAACAAACATCAAACTGGCATGAAGGCAACTTCACGCTTGGATACGCAAATGAGTAGCATTTCAGCACAACCGCACAAATTAGGTAGGAGTACCGCCATTTACATTCATTATACTGTATAAGGAAATATTATAAGGTGGGGTTTCCATTTAGAAACCGCATTTGAATGTTGGTTATGTCTGAGAAGTCACGGGGTGGTTATAATTAAAGTGTAGCTACTCACGGGAGGTCCAGTATGAGCTGTAGCTACAGTATGGCAGTGAAACTTGGTATATACGCAAATGCGTTAATGCGGAACCGATTTATGCTGGAAAAAATAGTTCCAATTTTTGATACCAGGTGCAGAACTGGCTCTGTACAGCATCCCGTTGACGTCTCCAGTGCTCATACTGAGATAATTGTGTGACTGAAAATGATAAAACTAACATCATGCCTTTCTCAGTTGTTTGACCTTTTCTGCCCGCGTCCCGTTCCTCATCCATTACATACGTCTTTCTTGCATTCACATCGCCAAATTTGCACCTGGTGACCAAAACTGTAACTGATTTTTTACATCATAAATAGGTTTCTCATTAACGCGTTAGAATATCAACCAAGTATCGTTGTTATATGATGATTATGGTCCACACTGGATCTCTGTGAATAGCTGTGCTTTAATTACGAGTGGCGTTCAATAAGTAATGCTACACATTCCTTTCCTCGACTAGTTTCGGTTGGAAAATGCGCAATTTGTTGTGAGACATCGGAATATTCTCGTTTCAGCCATTATAGCTTCACGAAATTCCGACATATGGCGACGCTATACGTAGCTCCCGTAACGCAGGTGTGTTCCTATCAGAGCGTTGTCATTGAATTTCTTTTGGCGGAAAACCAGAGCATCGCTGATATCCATAGGCGCTTGCGGGAAGTCTACGGAAACCCGGTAGTGAACAAAAGCACGGTCAATCACTGGGCGAGGCAACAAGGTCGCGGAAACCTGTCCGACCTCCCGCGTGCCGACCGGAGGCACACGGCTGTGACGCCTGGAACGTACGGATACTCATGCGAGGTGATCGACAGATCACAATCAAACACGTCGCTGCTCAACTAGACCTCTCTTTTGGTAGTGCTGACACACTCGTCCACCAGTTATGGTACTCAAGGGTACACTACTGGCCATTAAAACTGCTACACCAAGAAGAAATGCAGATGATAAGCGGGTTTTTATTGTACTAATATATTATACTAGAACTGACATATGATTACATTTTCATGCAATTTGGGTGCATAGATCCTGAGAAATCAGTACCCAGAACAACCACCTCTTTCCGTAATAACGGCCTTGATACGCCTGGGCATTGAGTCAAACACAGCTTGGATGGCGTGTACAGGTACAGCTGCCCATGCAGCTTCAACACAATACCACAGTTCATCGAGAGTAGTGACTGCCGTATTGTGACGAGCCAGTTGCTCGGCCACCATTGACCAGACGTTTTTAATTGGTGAGAGATCTGGAGAATGTGCTGGCCACGGCAGCAGTCCAACATTCTCTGTATCCATAAAGGCCCGTAGAGGACCAGCAACATGCGGTCGTGCATTATCCTGCTGAAATGTAGGGTTGCGCAAGGATCGAATGAAGGGTAGAGCCACGGGTCGTAACACATCTGAAATGTAACGTCCACTGTTCAAAATGCCATCAATGGGAACAAGACGTGACCGAGGCGTGTAACCAACGGCACCCCATACCATCACGGCGGGTGATACGCCAGTATGGCGATGACGAATACACGCTACCAATGTGCGTTCACCGCGATGTCGCCAAACACGGATGCGACCATCATGATGCTGTAAACGAACCTGCATTCATCCGAAAAAATGACGTTTTGCCATTCGTGCACCCAAGTTCGTCGTTGAGTACACCATCACAGGCGCTCCTGTCTGTGATGCATCGTCAAGGGTAACCGCAGCCATGGTCTCCGAGCTGATAGTCCATGCTGCTGCAAACGTCGTCGACCCGTTCGTACAGATGGTTGTTGTCTTGCAAACGTCCCCACCTGTTGACTCAGGGATCGAGACGTGGCTCCACGATCCGTTATAGCCATGCAGATAAGATGCCTGTCATCTCGACTGCTAGTGATACGAGGCCGTTGGGATCCAGCACGGCGTTCCGTATTACCCCCCCTGAAACCACCGATTCCATATTCTGCTAACAGTCATTGGATCTCGACCAAAACGAGCAGCAATGTCGCGATACGATAAACCACAATCGTGATAGGCTACAATCCGATCTTTATCAAAGTCGGAAACGTGATGGTACGCATTTCTCCTCTTTACACGAGGCATCACAACAACGTTTCACCAGGCAACGCCGGTCAACTGCTGTTTGTGTATGAGAAATCGGCTGGAAACTTTCCTCATGTCAGCACGGTGTAGGCGTCGTCACCGGCGCCAACCTTGTGTGAATGCTCTGAAAAGCTAATCATTTGAATATCACAGCATCTTCTTCCTGTCGGTTAAATTTCACGTCTGCAGCACGTTATCTTCGTGGTGTAGCAATTTTAATGACCAGTAGTGTATGTGCCCACTTGGTTCCACGCCACCTAACAGAAGACTATAAAGAGCGACGAAGGACTATGAGCAGAATTGCTTGAGTGTTACGGGGCCAACCGTGAAAATTCTTTGTCGAAAATCGTTACACGCAATGAAACACTGGTTTATCACCTCGGAATGGCAATCCATGGAGTAACGACACATTACCTCTCCTCTGAAGGAAAAGTTAAAAGTCACACCCTCAGCCGGTCAAGTCATGGTGACGGTCTTCTGGGACTCTGAAGGGGTAAAATAAATCTCATGTGACTAGGGCCTTCCGTCGGGTAGACCGTTCGCCGGGTGCAGGTCTTTCGATTTGACGGCACTTCGGCGACTTGCGCGTCAATGGGGATGAAATGGTGATGATTGGGACAACACAACACCCAGTCCCTGATAGGAGTAAATCTCCGACAAAGCCGGGAATCGAACCCGGACCCTGAGGATTTACATTCTGTCGCGCTGACCACTCAGCTACCGGGGGCGGACTCTGAAGGGGTTATTCTGTGTGATGTCTTCCCTCATGGTGCAACGATCGACTTTCAAGTGAATTGCGCTACCCTCGGGAAATTAAAGAAACGACTTCAGCGTGTTCGTTACCATAAAAATGCAAATGAACTTCTCCTTCACCATGACAACACAAGGCTTCACATAGGCCTGTGGAACCGAGAGGAGCTCACAAAACTTCATTGGACTGTTCTTCCTCATCCATCCTACAGCCCTGATTTCGCACCATCCGACTTCCATCTGTTTAGTCCAATGAAGGATGCACTCCGTGGTAAGCAGTACGTGGATGATGAGAGGTCATTGATGCAGCAAGGCGTTGGCTCCGACGTCGATCAGTAGAGTGGGCAAACAAGTCCTCCCAGTAAGGTGGCCTAAGGCAAGCGCATTGAGCGGAGATTATTTTGAAAAATTGGGGTTTATAGCCGAAAGAGTGGGGAGTAATATAGTGTACTGTAATCCTGAATAAATCCAACCTGCTTTCAGAAAAAAAGTGCCAGCAGTATTATACCTTGTGGAAGAAGGAGAAACGTCTACCAGCACTTGTCGGCACTGGACAGCAACAGAATCGTTGTTTATCGAGTCTGTTGTTTATCGTTCCGTGATATTGCTGCTCGCATCGGTCGGCATCCCACGACTTTCATACGAATATGGCACTCCTGGGCTCAGGATTGCAATACGCAACGCCATGCAGGATCTCAACGGATCCACGCGGCTAGCGCCCGAGAAGAAAAACAAATTTTTCGCTCAGCCGTGAAGGAAATGGGCTTGTTTCCAACAAGACGCATATACATATGGACAGTGCGGCGACGTCTGTAACGCCACGGACCGTCAGCACGCCGAGCATTGTGGCGGTTTCCCTCGACGCGGCACTGGCAGGTGCACACTCGACACAAGAGTGGCACCATTAAATCCTTTCATTCCAGTCCAGATTCTGCATACAGTCTCACGATGGATGTGTTAGTCTGTGGAGGCTTTGATGACGACAAATGTTGCGAGTTTACATTTGTCATCTTCATGCGGGCCCATCATCAGTCGTGAGGATATGAGGTGCCGCTGAATGCAAAACCGCATAAGCGGTAATTTGGACAGCAGCGGTCACATTTCTGACTGTTCAGACCTGAGGCAGTACCCTATATTCGACGTCTCTGTGACGTTACCTTTCAACAAGATAATACAAGACCGCATATTGCCCAGGTTGTCGTGAGCTACCTCGGTGCAGATGGTGTTCGACCGTTGCCATGGCCAGCACGTTCTCCAGATGTCTTACCGACTGAAAGACTGGCACCCCCTTGCTCACTAGCCACAGCGACTGATAAATTCTGGCACAGTGTCGAAGCAACATGGAACGATCTACCCGTATCCGTCATCCAAAGTTCAGCATGAGTCGGTGTCCAGTTGCGTTGGAACCATTATTGCTGCCAGAGATGGCAGCCTTGTGTGCTGATTTTATCATCTTTTATCCCTCATATCATCTATACATTCAATCATACATTCTTCCTACTATGCTGTTTATGCACAATAAGTAAATTTTCATTGTTTGTTATCCTTTCTGGTGCTGCAATTTTAATGGCCAACTGTATATTACGAAACGGAACGAACCGGTGAAATCTTAAGTGGCAAAGGCAATTGAAAAAATTATATTGGAAGGATTCTAGAAAAAGTGCACTGCGTCTGTTTAAAGGTACTGCATAGAAGCCTCCATAGCGACAAGTTCTAGAGTAACGCTCATTATGAAATGGAAATCACTGCAGATGTCGAGGGAATTCAGGGACGTGCTTCTAGGCTGATAATCGGTCGGTATAGCACATACAGAAGTGTATCTGAGAGGCTCAAGAGCCTCACGTGCGAGTTGTTGGAGGAAAAGTGACGTTTTTATCGTGAAAAGCTATTGGGTAAATTAAAAGTATGGTATCGTGTACCTCGTTTGGGGATCGTGAAAGTGGGATAAGAGAGACTGTGGCGCATATTGAGATACGCATACAACCCTTCTTCTCCACTCCACGAGGGAATGGACAGGGCGTGTCTAATGTTGGGGCAAAGCACCTATCTTCTTGCATTGTACGCTAGCTTGTGGATTACGTAATTAGATGTACATGCAGATGAAGCACGAATCTCTCCAGTGAGCACAGCCTGAGTACCGTAATACTGTAATTCCATCAAATGAAACATACGGCCTTCCTGGATAGTTTTGGAAATTTGTGGTAAGGTCTTATGGGACCAAACTGCTGAGGTCATCGGTCCCTAAGCTTACGCACTACTTAATCTAACTTAAACAAACTTACGCTAAGAACGACACGCACACCTATGACAGACGGAGGACTCGAACCTTCGACGGGGGGAGCCGCGCGGAACGTGACAAGACGCCTCAGACCATGCGGCTACCCCGCGCGGCTCCTGAATAGTGTTCATGTCAACACATCACTATGAAATCTATGCTGAAGTATTTTTGAGGAAGATTTTGCAGTAGCTATTTCCAAACTTACGCTTTATTTAATAGTTTGTTAAGATTTTGTTCCTTACATCTGCGCTTTCCTTAGAGGTGAGCAATCAGTCGTCATGGGAAAGAAAATAACTCTTAAAATGAAGATCGGACCATTTCGTCAGATGTGAAACGGGCAGGAAACGAAAGCAGTAGGTGTGCGATGTCAAAACGAAAGCGGCACCGATGGAGGTCGACTATGGCCGAAATCTGAGACGTGTGGCGGGACGCAGACCGCGGTCGGCCTCGGCTTGGGTTGCGCAGTTGCAGTGCGTCAGTTGGCAACCCTGCCTCGCAACCGCCACCGCCACCGCCATCGCCGCCGCCGCATTCCACACATGCTAAAACACAGGTACGCTATTAATCAAAGATACTGGCAGCAAGACCAAATGCTATTTCTGTGAAACGGAACATGATTAGAGTTTAGGGAGTGAGCTGAGCTTTGTTGTTCATACAGACCTGTCTGTCATTTTCTACACAACGTGACTAGAGTTTTGCGAGTGAGCTGACGTTTGTTGTTTACTCAGGCCTCTTGTCATCTTCTAGGAGTCTCTTCAAGGTTTTAGGCGTTGTAACAACACCTTCACTAATGTAAGTAATCACTGTAATTTGAAAAGAATGGTACTGTGGATATATTCAATATGAGATGAGGAAATGACCTTTAGTCGTTATTAAAACTGACAGTGGTTCAGAAAGATGTACAATATGCACACGATAATATTTCTTTCAGTTGCCACAAAACATAAAATGTGTAACAGGCAGCAAACTAAATATTAAATCTGGTCCTAAATTAGCTTCTTCCGAATATTTCCTTCTATTCGACAGAAGAATATTAAATTAAAAACTAGTTGCATCTTCAGTCTGGACAGCAAACCCGTTTACTTCTGTTGTTAAATTTAGGTATGTTTTATCAGTAAAAAGAAGTAGTGTTACGAATTTATATATCTGATTTTTATTAAACCTAAGCCACTGTACGATTCAGTAATCTGCAAATAGTCAGCATGTAGCCATACTTACGATTAAGTCATATAGTACAGGATGATTCAAAAGATTGAAGAAGCTGAGAGAGGAGTCGAAATGCAACAATTCTGGAACTGGACCTTATGGTTTTGGAAGTAATCCAAACCAGTGAAAGCTTTGGAATGTCAAGAACAACAAGGACAATTAGTGCGTACGCGCCTTGATTTCAGCAAAGGTAATGTACTGTTTATGTGTACGCACGGCTCTACACAACTAAACGGTACGCCTGCACACTTTTCTGTGCAAGCACGTCGCTAACTTAGTGCCACATATCCCAGGCGTTGAATTGGGAGGTTGCATTGCAATCTCGCACCAGTACCTGAAGATGAAACATTTCTCGCCCAGATACTTAAAGCGTCTGAAGAGGCTTGTGCGCTACCCGCTGTACTTGCTAGAGTACGCCAGAATTTTCTTCGAAGAGTACTCAATGTAGTGGTCAGCATTATGAACACCTTCTGCAGTGTACAAGATTATCGAGTATATCTGCTGAAATTACGACGTGTGTGCATCAGATGCCCTTGTTGTTCCTGTCATCCCAAAGCTCTCACTGGCTAACCATTACATCGAAGACCATAAGTTACTATTCCAAAGCCCTTACGTTTGGACTCTCCTATCAGTTCCTTCGATTTGTGCACAACTTCTTGAATTACCCTGTATACATAATACGTCCCTATATAAGGGCTCCCGTAAAAATGTTACAAACTTTCAAGGAAAGAAGGGTAAATGTACACTACTGGCCATTAAAATTGCTACACCACGAAGATAACGTGCTACAGACGTGAAATTTAACCGACAGGAAGAAGATGTTGTGATATGCAAATGAACAAATGATTAGTTTTTCAGAGCATTCACACAAGGTAGGCGCTGGTGGCGACACCTACACGTGCTGACATTAGAAACGTTTCCAACCGATTTCTCATACACAAACAGCAGTTGACCGGCGTTGCCTGGTGAAACGTTATTCTGATGCCTCGTTTAAGGAGGAGAAATGCGTACCATCACGTTTCCGACTTTGACAAAGGTCGGACTGTAGCCAATCGCGATTGCGGTTTATCGCATCGCGACATTGCTGCTCACGTTGGTCGAGATCCAATGACTGTTAGCAGAATATGGAATCGGTGGGTTCAGGAGGGTAATACGGAACGCCGTGCTGGATCCCAACGGCCTCGTATCACTAGCAGTCGAGATGACAGGCATCGTATCCGCATGGCTGTAACGGATCGTGGAGCCACGTCTCGATCCCTGAGTCAACAGATGGGGACGTTTGCAAGACAACAACCATCTGCACAAACAGGTCGACAGTAGCATGGGCTATCAGCTCGGAGACCATGGCTGCGGTTACCCTTGACGATGCATCACAGACAGGAGCGCCTGCGATGGTGTACTCAACGACGAACTTGGGTGCACGAATGGCAAAACGTCATTTTTTCGGATGAATGCAGGTTCGTTTACAGCATCATGATGGTCGCATCCGTGTTTGGCGACATCGCAGTGAACGAACATTGGAATCGTGTATTCGTCATCGCCATACTGGCATATCACCCGGCTTGACGGTATGGGGTACCATTGGTTACACGTCTCGGTCACCTCTTATTCGCATTGACGGCACTTTGAACAGTGGACGTTACATTTCAGATGTGTTACGACCCGTGGCTCTACCCTTCATTCGATCCTTGCGCAACCCTACATTTCAGCAGGATAATGCACGACCGCATGTTGCAGGTCCTGTACGGGCTTTTCTGGATACAGGAAATGTTCGACTGCTGCCGTGGCCAGCACATTCTCCAGATCTCTCACCAATTGAAAACGTCTGGTCAATGGTGGCCGAGCAACTGGCTCGTCACAATACGGCAGTCACTACTCTCGATGAACTGTGGTATCGTGTTGAAGCTGCATGGGCAGCTGTACCTGTACACTCCATCCAAGCTCTACTTGACTCAATGCCCAGGCGTATCAAGGCCGTTATTACGGAAAGAGGTGGTTGTTCTGGGTACTGATTTCTCAGGATCTATGCACCCAAATTACGTGAAAATGTAATCATATGTCAGTTCTAGTATAATATATTTATCCAATGAGTACCCGTTTATCATCTGCATTTCTTCTTGGTGTAGCAATTTTAATGGCCAGTAGTGTATGAATTTGAGGTAAGGGACCCTGGTCCGAAATCGACCGTGCCGAAACTCATAAGCGAAAATCATTCTGAAACCACTGACAGTGGAATGCATGTACCGGTACTGTTGTTGCTAAAGTTGTAGGGTAGGCAACTTTCAAATATGGTAGTATGGACCAAAACAAGAAAAACATGTCTCGTTTCATGGGCTCTAATAAGCATACCTTAAGAGCTATAGGCACTCGTTCAGTAGAAGAAATATGCAACACTGTGGCTGAGATGAACAAGTGCTCATAGCTTTTAATGTATGCGTTTTAAAACTCATATTTAAGACATTTTTTAATGTTTTTATCCGCACTACATCCTCTAAATATGTGGAAAGCCAAGAGATTGTAGAAAAATAGATGTGTTTCACAGTAATGAAGATGAACAGCTGCACATGGTTCTTAAGGAATAGATTTTAGTACCCATGTTTATTACACATTTTTTCGTGTTTTGGCCCATATTACTACCTCTGAAAGATGCCTACCGTACAGTCTTAGCGATAACAGTACCGCTACATGTATTCCACTGTCAAAGCTATTTGAACGATTTTCACTTATAATTTTCGACTCGGTCGTTTCCGGACCAGGGTCCTTTTGACGCATATTGGTACATTTACCTTTTTCCGTCAGCCCTGAAAGTTTGTAACATCACCACGGAATCGCCCTGTGTATTATAAAAATGTATGTACATGTATTTGTGTATCAACATCTCCCCATAAAATACCGGATCGATTTTAGCCAAATTGACAGACTTATCGCTGACTGTCTGGAAAGAAGTACTGTGGTGTAAGAACCACTTACTTCGCGAATAGGTGGGGGTGAGAAAGAAGCATAACGCCCCGCACGCAACTACCCAGACTATATCCAACAACATTTGGGACTGAGAGCACTTAGCGAATTGCAACAAATTTTACAAATAATATCAAACCCTTAAAAAAATACTTTTTCTCACGAACACCCCACACAAAGTGATCAAAGGAAACAAGTTTATTGCTTACTACAGTTTCGCTGAGAATGCAGTAAAAAAAATGGCACTGAGCAGTATGGGACTTAACATCTGAGGTCATCAGTCCCCTAGAAATTGGAACTACTTAAACCTAACTAACCTAAGGACATCACAGACATCCATGCCCGAGGTCACGCAGCTTCAGACTGTAGCGCCTAGCGGTTCGCTCGGCCACTCCGGGTAAAACTGCCACATCAGGAGTGACGTTTAATTTATTACTTCTTTATTACTAACTCCACTCGCAACACACTTTTCAGCTGGTATTCACATATACCACTAAATTGTATCACTGTACGACATATCTTTCAGGGCGAGGCCCATGAGAAAGACCGCCCGCTTCGCGTACGTCACGAAGGTATGTCTGAACTCTCTCGCTTGCTCAGCTGACCAAACAAAAAGCTTATGTAAACCTGTTAACTCGCAGCTGGGCGTGTGCGTACTAACGAGAATTGCATCTTCTACTGGAATCTGCTATTATGAACTCTTACCGATTAAAAGTAGCACAGCAAAATTTAGTTTAAGATCAATACTCGATATAAATGGTATAACGGCTTGTTTGTTGCATTTAGTGTCTACTGCTCAACAGTCCTCATTTAATACAAGAAGTGGTGCCTAATGCAACTGATAATCATTTTGGCATGATTTTAATTTTATTGTATCCCAGTATAGTCGTTACAAATTATTAGTGGGCCTATGGATTTACAATCATTGTAGGACTAATAACAGTAAGACTCCATGATAGCAGATTTCAGTAGAAGATGCAATTTTCGTTTGTACGTACACACCTAGCTACGTGTTAACAGGTGTAGAAACGTAGTTTGCTGAGTGGAGCGAGGGAGCAAGAGGGCGAGCTCAGGCCTATCTTCGTGATGTAAGCGCCGCGGCCTGTCTTTCTCGTAGGCCCCGGTTCAGGGAAAATGACGTCATAAATAACGATATGCGTGAAAAACTGCCGCATCATGCATGACGTTTTAATTTATTACTTCTTTACTGCTAACTCTATTCGTGATATATTTCACAGACAGTATCCAAATATACTACTGAACGTACCTGCAAAATTATATCATTGCACAACACATAGGTGAGGAGGCATGACGTTATAAGCACTATGCGTGAAAAACTAGGTTTTCTTAAAACGGAACGTAAATTACCCATATTATACTCATCTAGTGTTTCAAAATGTGAGCACTTAGCGACTTCTAACAATCTTTAAACATAATATAAAACATTTTGTAACTTTTCCTACTGCAATTAACACATTAATTCATTTGGAAAGTAATCAGAAGTTTGAAGTTGTTTTATGCAGGTGAGTTCGATTCCTTACAGAATCAGGAGTGTACTCGTTACTTATTGGCTTGGAAAGAAGCACTGTGGGGTAAGAATCACCTGCATCCCATAGGGGATGGGGAAAAAAGGGGGTGGCGTTGAAATATAGCTCAGAAACACCTGGAGCAATTTCAACCAAATTTCTTAGGTACAGGATTTATTATTTGCATAAAAATACCGTAAGTAAGAATCCCCATTGCCCTGGGGATGTGGAAGAGAAGGGGCGACGTAAAATGTTCGTAAACGACCTGTTGATATTTAGTTGACCCGAAATACTTTTAAAAAGTATGAAGTGCAATTTATCTCTCATTTGTGCTATACTTTGTGTCAATCCAATTTCGAGAATGAGTACTGCAGCGAGTCAATATTTTGATCTGTGATCAGGCCATACGGCTGAATAGCACAGATAAATTTAACTCCTTAACTGGAATCTTATGGTGTAAATCAGCAGAGACTCATACCTATTTGTGTGGAATATATATCACATATGTACATGTTCAACATCTCCTCCTAAGCCTCTGGACCGATCTCAACGAAACGTGGTACACATATTACTTACTGTATGGAAAGAACTACTGCAGGGGTAAAAAAACACCAGTCTCACATTAGGATGGGGGTGGAGGTGATAACAGGGTAATAGCCAGACAGAAGGGGGAGCAGGAGGTTAACAGAGGGAGAGGGTGTGAAGATGGACAGAGAGAGGAGGAGGAGAAGACGGAGAGAGAGAGGGGAAAGAGAAGATGGAATAATTGAAGTATGGAATAAATAAACACCCAGGCAACGCCTGGTTTCTCAGCGAGTAGACTACAAACTGATTCGTCCTATATCATTTCGATAGAAATTGGCCAAATGACCAAGGGAACATGGAATTAAGGAAATAACTAATTAACTAAGTAATCACAATACATTATTCACTTGTCCTCAAGATTTGCTCTTTGATGTTTATAATTAGAAGCGAAATGTAACAGCCCGTCGAACCTTTACCGATTCCGCCTCCGTAGCTTTCCAATTAGTCAGTTTTTGTTAGTTGTAAGGTCATATTAAGGACAAACCGTCACTGCTTATTACTTTTGTTTATGAGACTGTTGTTTTCACAGAGAGACGCTGTTGAGTTTTATGTTCTTTGACTGATAGGCTCTCTACATCTTATCCAAGAGCTTAATTTAAATAGCTCGTTCAGATGAGTAGGGTCTACAGAGATCTATAACGACAGCTTTACTTTGCATCATGTACGGCTAATGACACCTCAACTGCTATTTTTATCTCAACTGAACAAAAAAATTGTTTAGTTCGTGTTTCTTTGTCTTTTAACTGAATCTTTTTCGGGCTTTGGGAAGTATTAAGGCAGCGCATTCACAAGAAATAGGATCTTAATCACTGTAGTAATGTACACGACAGCACTATATTAACGAAGCATTCCAGAGGGGACAATTTCCCTCCACAGACGCATCTATTCTGTTACTTCGTTCTCAAGTACAACATGTAGAGGCGCTGGAGATATGATACCAAAGAATAAGGTTCTTGACTTTAGTAACTTCCTCTACAGGTTTGTTGGCTTATTTTTACCCGGATGTACCAAAAGAATGCAAGAGTAAAGCCCACGCCGGCCGGGGAAGCCGAGCGGTTCTAGGCGCTGCAGTCTGGAACCGCGCGACCGCTACGGTCGCAGGTTCGAATCCTGCCGCGGGCATGGATGTGTGTGATGTCCTTAGGTTAGTTAGGTTTAAGTAGTTCCAAGTTCTAGGTGACTGATGACCTCAGATGTTAAGTCCCATAGTACTCAGAGGCATTTTAAGTAAAGCCCACAGTGAAGAGGAAAATCAGGCAAGTGCGTCAACACGGTGAAATAAATACTATGGTTGATAAACTAGATACTTAATGGCTGTTGATGGTGGAATGCTATGGCTGAGAAACTGGCTTCTTAATAGCTCTTGGTTGTGATATGGAACTGCGAGTCAACACAAAAATCTCCGCAGGGGACAAGCTAGTGCTCTTGCCCGAAGGGTTCCATTACCAATTTTCGGGCTATTCTTACTAAATAATAGTATCATTTATGGGAAATTTCTCACGAAAGCAATAACAAAGGTAATACTACTCATTCGTTAATTTGGAGGTCAGTTGTGTCAGTATTCCCATTCTTGCAGCTTTTGGCGCACTAATTAAGATAGTGGACTCGTAGTTAACAATCAATGTGCTTTGCGAAATTTGACTGGCGGCAGTCAGGCATAAATTTTCGCTCTAAAACTATGGGTTGCTCCTTGAACAGGAGCTTCCTTGGTCCATCATAGTTATGTCTCATACACCAGTCTATTTCCTACCCGCCAGGGTAGCCGAGAGCGCTAATGCGCTGCTTCCTGGACTCGGGTAGGCGCGACGGCCCCGGATCGAATCCGCCCGGCGGATTAACGACGAGGGCCGGTGTGCCGGCCAGCCTGGATGTGGATTTTATGCGGTTTTGCACATCCCGCAAGGTGAATACCAGACAGCTGGGGTACACTGCTTCTGTCCCGGGGGGTTCGGGGTGGTGGCAGAAAGGGCATCCAGCCACCCTCTGTAATTAACACTGCCAAATCCGTCATAACAGAGCCGACCCTGCGGTGGAGCAGAACAAAGGCCCGAGAAAGAACGAAAGAAACACTAGTCTATTTCCTCATCTGCGTGCCTGTCGTACTTAGTAATTATCGAGATGCAGGATATGCAGAGACAGGCAAATAGATGAAGAAACATACTGTGATGCGAGTTGTAATCAGAATGAAGCGGAGGTGAGCAGAACATGGACGGCAAATGGACCAAGGAAGCTCTTGCTCAGTGAGCAACTCTTAGTTTTGGAATGATTTTCACAGTAGAAATTTATGCTTCACTGTCACAAGTCAAATGTGGCAATACACATGTGGCAGACACATCTTAAAATTCACTTGTTTGATAATTTATTTCGTTGGCTATCTAGTTATTGTTTCCAACAGCCCTCAGTACAGAAACTCATCAACTGGTTCTAAGATTTTATTCTTAATTTGTAGTATTGTCTTTTCGGTATGTTGGTTATACGTTATTTTTGTCTCACTGTAAATAATTTTCAAGTCTACTCTCATATGTGCCGTATTATGTCATTCCATTATTTGCTGAACTTTATCTGCTCTATGTGGAAATGTAAATGTCGTGTGGCATTGTTGGCTGGGCAATCCCGTGGGGTGGGTTCACTTGGTTCACATGGCACTGAGCACTATGGGACTTAACTTCTGAGGTCATCAGTCCTCTAGAACTTAGAACTACTTAAACCTAAGGACATCACACACATCCATGCCCGAGGCAGGATTCGGACCTGCGACCGTAGCGGTCGCGCGGTTCCAAACTGTAGCGCCTAGAACCGCTCGGCTACCGCGGCCGGCTGGTGGGTTCAGTTGCCTACATGAAAAATTGGAGGCTTTCAACCGGTTTTCCACACCAGGGAAAGCTGCATGGTTTTCAAATAATGAATTAGATGCTGGTCTACAACTACCTTTCCATTTTATTACGAAAATCTTCTGTGAACTGTTTTAAATCTGTAAACAATATGTGACAAAGAAAAAAAAATCGAATAATATTCTAGGACACCCACTGAAGGTACCTTGTTTAAAAGGCGAAACCGGTCTGGGTGCACAAACAAAATAAAAAAATTAATGTGCAGCGTACAAAAGGCGTCTTTTTGTAACCTTCTGCAACTTATATACAGCCGCTGCGAAAATGGCCAGCAAAAGAGACTTACATTGTTAACTTCCCGTACGTTGGATGTTTCTGGACGAACGATGGCTGTTTCAAGAACTATAAGTACGGTTTCGGGTAAAAAAGACTTCATCTAAATAAGTGTCAATTTGTCCTACATGCAAGGAGTTTCAGTTCTTCGAAGCTGGTACTCCCTATACTTCCATAAATGAGATTTGTTGATGGGACGCTCATAACTTTCATAAATACCGTTCACTAATACACTCACAAGCAAATAAATTAGAAATATCTACCTAGCGTAGGGTACTGTAGGCAAATAAGCGGATGCACACTGTTGAAAAGTAGATACTTGTATCACTAGCTAATGAGTAATGATGGTAGACGCATCAAGGACTTAATTTTATCCCTGGTAAACATCTGTCATGCGAGACTAACTTCGCTACCTGCCTCAACAATGTCTTGTTCGCAAGCAGGAAGCATCACTTCAAGCTGTGTTCGAAGTTAACATCTGTCATGCGAGACTAACTTCGCTACCTGCCTCAACAATGTCTTGTTCGCAAGCAGGAAGCATCACTTCAAGCTGTGTTCGAAGTTCTCATATCCTGTCATCAGCGTTTACCACCGGGTATCACACTAGTCCAAGCGACTTTCTTCCATGCTTCCAATGCGTCCACTGACAGTGTTCTTGTGTCCATGACTATCTCTGTGCCATGTGACGGAAAGTGAAAAAAATGTGCACGTGTAGGGGTGTTGCCTCTGCTACCCAGAGTCTAGTGAAAAAGTTAAAATATTTTGAAATAGTAGGCAGAACAGGATCATGGTTTTAACTTACTTCGTTGACAGAAAGCAATGTCTATCAGTTCCATGTCAACTACATAACAATAAACATTCAGAATTTGAAGCAATCACACATGATGTACCACAAGGTCTGTTTGTGGGTCCTCTGTTGTTTCTGATATAGATAAATGATCTTCCAGTTGCAGTTTCAGGAGATGCAAATTTTGTCCCTTTTTGCAGATGACTCAAGTATATTAATAAAAAGTAGTACCATTTCCCTTACTGAAAAGGCGACTAATGAAATATTCGTAAACAGCTGCAAAATAGTTCACGACAAATAATTTATCACTGAATTTTGAGAAGACTCAGTACACACTCTGCTGGACTTCTCACAGAATTCCACAAGATATAGAAATAAGTGTCTCAAACAATGAAATACAAAAAGAAGAAAGTGTTAAGTTTTTAGGGTAGACAAAAATATGGAGACACTACAAATGCAGCGCATTATCATACCCGGTAAAGAGTAGGAAAACCGTTTGCATTCAAAAGAGCCTCCAGTCGTCTTAGAATGGATAAATACAGGTCCTGTAAGGCTTTCGAGGGAATCTCATACCATTCTTCCTGCAAAATAGTGACAAGCTGGCGTAGGTGGATAGCAATCACGCACCATTCTTTCCAAAGTAGATCACAAAGGCTCAATAATATTGAGATCTGGCGACTTTGGTGGCCTGGGGAGGCTGCGACAATTCATCTTCATACTCACAAAACCAGTCCTGGACAATGTGAGCTCTGTAAACAGGTGCTCCGTCGTCTTGGAACAGGGCATCACAACTGGGGAACAAACATTGCACAATGGAATTGATCTGATCGGCCAAAATGGTCACATTGTCCCTGACAGTAATGCAATCTTGCAGAGTAACCTTGCAGCCCATGGACTACCACGATGTGGCTGCCAAAATCATCACTAAACCCCCACCATGTTTCACTCTTGGGACCTAAACTCAGCCAGAAGTTGGAAAGAGTGAGAAATGGGATAAGGGGGCTTCTGCATCTCTTATGATATAGAATTAATTATTCAAATTAATTAATTGATCAATTAATTACCGTCATCCCCTGATAATGTCATGGGTTTTCCCAACCAGCAACTAGACCCCCTCAGGGAACTCTCAACCACCTCCCCTCCCCACCCCATCCCTCGAAATGGCGAGAAACTGAAATTTTGGCGGGAAATTCTAATTTATTGGTGGAAATATCAAATTTTGTGTGTTCACCTTGAGGCATGGAGACCAACTGACCTAGTTCACAACACCACCACCAGAGGGCGCTGTTTGCCATCGCCATCTCCACCTCCACATTATTTTTATAACATCTCCATGATCACCACGATAATAAAATTTGAGATATTCCAGCTTACTCAGAGGGTCACCTACAATATTTCTTACCGCATTTCATCGCTGAATGCAGTAGCAATGGGGCAGAGGGGGAGCAGTTTGGACCCTCTGCTCCACACGCAATTTTATGGCTTGTGGAATACAGACATAGATGTAAACTTAACAACAAAAGTAAACATGTGTGTTTACTGTCCTACACATGTCACTAATTTTTACAATGCCTTGCAAAAAAATGAAGTCAGATGTCAATATAATTTCGTACACATACACACCATCGGCGTGCATGTAAATGGTTAAATTTGCAATTTTCTGTGACAAGTAGGATGCCCATCAGAGCCCGTTAGTGTTGTTCGTGTTAAGTGCTGTAACTGGGCCTGATAGGGTGTATAATGGGCGTGAACAGCGCCAGATGTTGAATGATCTCTGTGAAGGACACGGAGATGCCGTGTACGTATATGAGACAGTGTTATCAGCACCTGGCAGAGTTTGAAAGGGACCTCGTTGTGAATCTCCATTTCACCAGCTGGTCGAATCGTGCAATATCCAGATTTGTAGGACATTTGGGTGTGACAGTGGCCCAGTGTTGGTTTGCATGGGGACCTGAGGAGATGCCTGGGCTATGTGTATTCAAAGTTCCGATCCACTACGTCTGATCATCAGAAGCGAGGATCGCTATATTGTGCACCTAGCACATTGTAACCCCTTCACATCTGCGCCTTCCATCCCAGAACAAGTAATGGACTCCCTACAACATTCTATGTCATCCGACGCCATTGGTCAGCGAATAGCAGCAGCCGGACAAGGAAATTACTGTCCCCTGCGTAGGCTCCAATTAACACCGCAAGAGAGACAGCTGTGTTGGTTGTGGTGCTGGGACTGGAATGTATTGAGGGCCAATGAAAGGTGTAAAAGGTGTCACATTGTTTTCAGCGATGAATCACAGTCCTGCACTACTCACCGTGACCATCGTCGGTGTGTATGGCAGCGACCTGGGATGTGATCCCATTCTTCCAATCTTTTGGAGAGGCACAGTAGTGTTACTCCTGACATCATGATATGGAGAGCCATCAGGCATAACTTCAGGACATGGCTGGTAGTAATTGAAGGAACTCTGATGGCACAATGGTCTGTCATGGATATCCTCCGTTCTCATGTGCTACCTCTCATACAACGGCATTGTGGTGTCATTTTCCAATAGGACAATGTTCGTCCACACATGCCACGCATCTCTACAAATTGTCTGTGTGATCTTGAGATACTACCAAGGCCACCAAGATCCCCAAATGTATCCCTGATACAATATATGTGATACCAGCTTGAATATCAACTTCATCCCACTGCCGGTATCCAGCATATCGAAGAACAGTTGCAACACTTGTGGGTCATCTTGCATCAGGAGAGGACACATCAGCTTTACAATACTTTTCCCAACCAGATCAGTACAAGCATCGAGACCAGAGGAGGGTAGACTCATACTGCCAATTTCTTTGTAAATTTGATTCGATTTTGTAATCACTGCAATATCTCATACCTTCCCAGCCTGGCAGTAATTGAAGGAACTCTGATAGCACAATGGTATGTCATGCATATCCTCCGTCACCTCTCTCGCAACGGTATTGTGGTGCCATTTTTCAACAGGACAATGTTCGTCCACACATGGCACATGTTTCTACAAATTGTCTGTGTGATTTTGAGGTACTGCCAAGGCCACCAAGTTCCCCAAATGGTAGTAATTGAAGGAATTCTCATGGCACAATGCTATGTCATGGATATCCTCCGTGGAGAGCCGTCGGGCACAACTTCAGGTCACCCAAGTTTCATTTCGATTTCCCGTTCCCTTCTGGGCACTTCACTTGTTTTGTCAGGCAGTATAATAAAAAATGTTTTGGGTGAATGATGAATGACTTTTGTAGCTACATATTGTTCACCTTTCTGTGGTATCCATAGCTTTAGTGAGAAGTAATGAAGATATTTTTTCATCTGTTGGTGTAACAGTTGACATAACAATTCTTTCATATTTGTGATGAACCGCGTCAAGGTACAAAATTCATACACTGGTGTTCACAATTAAAGCAAGAAACCACTATTTCCCCGTCTGTGTAATTCACGATATAATCGTACAAACTGTCAACAGATGTTTGTACGATCGTGTTTTGCACGGAAGATAGCATTCCAGTCAACGAACAACCACGCCAATGATGACATCAGAGCACCTATCAAACGGGGTAGTGTTTACCAGGTAGTCCAAATCCACAGTCGCTGTGTACACAGTCAGAGTCGCTGCTATATGGCACAGTGATCAACGGTAGCTAGCACACAACACTGTATTCAGTGTATATAAAGAGCCGGTTCGAGAACTTCTTGCCACACAAGCGGCTTAACATTTAGCGCTCCCCTTCCCACCTACCCCTCTTTTCCCTTATACACTTTAACTGTGTCAGTTTTCGCTACTAATTGTGATACACACTGCACACAAATCTTGCACTTGAGCGCCGCTCTCAGCTCGGCACCCCAAGAATCTTTACTAATTGTGACACGTTCTCTACAGAAACCCTACAATTGCTGCGTCTCACCGCCCCTCTCAGCTTGGGGCCTCAAACTGTGGCTTGTGTCGCTTGGGATTTAAACCGGCCTTGCGTCTATGAACTCGTGAATGAAACCATAGGTAACATGCCTATTTAAAGACAACAGAAATGTAGCGTGTAATTGAATTTTATTTGCTACAAATTTGTTAAAATGTTCGATGAAGGTACTCTTTGCAAACAGCACTAAAAGCTAAGGTTGGTAGCGACTGGAAACAAGTGAATATCGGTCTGAAGTTACAATTCATATTCTGACTTCTATCGAAGCGGCTATTCCCGTCAGCCACTGCTCCGAGAGTCTTCTTAGGGTGAACAGTTAATACCCAGGCTGTTGGCGGTAGCACCACAACGTATAGATGCAAACCGTGAGTCGGCGTTTCATCATCCAATCACATAAATAGGGAAGGTAATTTGCATCTCATGAACGGTAAACAGTATGATGTACACTGACGGAAAAAAATCGCAGCACCAAGAAGAAGTTGTGCGACATAAACGAAAGTTGGTAGGCGTGTTTGTACATTTGAAAGATAATGTGCATTCAAATTTGGCGCGAGTCGCATAAGAGTGGCGCTAGTAGCGCCACTATGAAGATGCAAATCATATTAGCTTTAAAGACACGCTATAATGGCCGTGAGCATTAGTTAGTTACCTTTGAGACCCGAGGTAGTGAGCTGATGTTAGTAAAGAACGCCTCACTCAGTTTGAACGAGGTCGTGTAATAGAACTACAAGAAGCTGTATGTTCCTTCTGCGATATTGCGGAAAGACTTGGCAGGAATGTAGCCACTGCTCATGATTGCTGGTAGCGTTGGTCACGGAAATGTACAGTCGCAAGAAGACCGGACTTTAGACAGTCACAAGGCTCTACTGGGAGGAGAGAACACCGTGTACAGCGTATGGCTATGGCGCAACGTACTGCATCTGCAATAGCAATATGTGCAGCAGATGGCACAACAGTGACACAAAGAATGGGTTACAAATTGGTTACTGCGAGGACAGATCCGAGCAAGACTCCCTGTAACATGTACTCCACTGATCCCTACTTAACAATCATATACTACCGTTCGCTCGACGAAAGATCCGTACCCAAAGACTGGAAAGTTGCACAGGTCACACCAATATTCAAGAAACGTAGTAGGAATAATCCACTAAATTACAGACCCATATCGTTAACGTCGATATGCAGCAGGATTTTAGAACATATATTGTGTTCGAACATAATTAATTACTTCGAAGGAAACTATCTATTGACACACAGTCAACGTGGGTTTAGAAAACATCGTTCCAGTGAAACACAACTAGCTCTTTATTCATATGAAGTGTTGAGTGCTATTACAAGGGATTTCAGATCGATTCCGTATTTCTGGATTTCCGGAAGGCTTTTGACACTGTACCACACAGGCGGCTTGTAGTGAAATTGCGTGCTTATGGAATATCGTCTCAGTTATGTGATTGAATTTGCGATTTCCTGTCAGAGAGGTCACAGTTCGTAGTAACTGGCGGAAAGTCATCGAGTAAAACAGAAGTGATTTCTGGCGTTCCCCAAGGTAGTGTTATAGGCCCTTTGTTGTTCCTTATCTATATAAACGATTTTGGAGACAATCTGAGCAGCCGTCTTCGGTTGTTTGCAGATGACGCTGTCGTTTATCGACTAATAAAGTCATCAGAATATCAAAACAAACTGCAAAACGATTTAGAAAAAAATATCTAAATGGTACGAAAAGTGGCAGTTTACCCTAAATCACGAAAAGTGTGAGGTCATCCACATGAGTGCGAAAAGGAACGCGTTAAACTTCGGTTAAACGATAAATCAGTCTAATCTAAAAGCCATAAGTTATAATACCTAGGTATTATGATACCTAGGTATTACAATTACGAATAACTTCAATTGGAAGGAACACATAGAAAATGTTGTTAGGAAGGCTAATCAAAGAGTGCATTTTATTGGCAGGACACTTAGAAAATGTAACGGACGTACTAAGAAGACTGCCTACACCACGCTTGTCCGTCCTCTTTTAGAATGCTGCTGCGCGGTGTGGGATCCTTACCAGATAGGACTGACGGAGTACATTGAAAAAGTTCGAAGAGAGACAGCAAGTTTTGTATTATTGCGAAATATGGGAGAGAGTGTCACAGAAATGATACACGATTTGGGCTGGACATCATTGAATGAAAGGCGTTTTTCGTTGCGACGGAATCTTCTCACGAAATTCCAATCACCAACTTTCTCCTCCGAATGCGAAAATATTTTGTTGACACCGACCTACATAGGGAGGAACGATCACTAAGATAAAATAAGGGACATCAGAGCTCGTACGGAAAGATATAGGTGTTCGTTCTTTCCGCGCGCTATACGAGATTGGAATAATGGAGAACTGTGAAGGTGGTTCGATGAACCCTCTGCCAGGCACTTAAATGTGATTTGCATAGTATCCATGTAGATGTAGATCCCAAACCACCGTCATTTGCGACTTCGTTGGTGTCAAGCGAGAGTTCATCTGGGGGAAGGGTGGAGGTCTGCTACGTTTTCTGATGAAAGATCATTCTGTCTCGGTACCTGTAATAGCCGTGTATTGGTTAGGAGGTGGCCAGTTGAGGGCCTGGAGTAAACCGGTCTGCATGCTAGACACACTGGATCCACACCTGGAATTACCGTCTGAGGTGCGATTTCATATGACAGCAGGAGCACTGTCGTGGTTGTCCCATGCACCCTTACTGCACGTTTGTACGTCTTTCGTGAACTGCTTTCTAGGGAGTGTTGTCGAGCAGGATAACGTTCGCCCACATACTGCTGTTGTAACCCGACATGCTCTACAGAGTATCGACATCTTGTCTCAGCCTGCTCGGTCACCAGATCTGTCTCCGATCGAGCACGTACGGGACATCATCAGATGACAAGTCCAGCGTCATCCACAAACAGTATTAACCGTCCCTGTATTGCTCGACCAAGTGCAACAGGCGTGGAACTCCATCCCTCAAACTGACACAGAGCACCTGTATAACACCATGCATGCACGTTTGCATGCTTTCAGTCAACATTCTGGCGGCTCATGTGGCCATTAAATTGTGATCTTGCAAAGTTAATCACTTAAATATGTTACTTAGACAAATGTGTTTTCGAAATTTCATTACTCTACCTTAATTATTTTTTGGTGTTGCGATTTTTTTCTATCAGTGTATATTAGAGGCTGCCACTACTCTTATAAGTGTGTGAGTTCTCAGTACAAGACTTTCTCCAATATGGCGCCCAACACGTGGTCCGTTGTAGGTTTCAGGCACACGGTAGACTTCAGTAAATGCTTACATGTATGTATCTGGATGTAATAGCCACTCGTCTTCTCTCTTTTGTCCGGCAGCCAAGAGAACTATTACTTAACAAAGAGGGCGGTTACAAAATGCAGTGACGACAACACTCGGTTTCACTTTTGTCAGTTTTCTTTAGCAGCCATAACATACGTCTCGTGTTGTCTGTGCACACATGTAATAGTTCGCTTGGCTGCCGGACAAAAGAGATAAGACGAGTGGCTATTACATCCAGATACACAGAGGCGTTTATTGAATTCTATCGTGTACCTGTAACATACCTGATGCACTGCTTTCTAAGATTATAGGGATCTATATTTAACGATATTGATGAAATGATAAAAGTCACTCTATGGACACAAAGTTTTTGTAAATAATAGATTTCAGCTATCTGCCGTCCTTTGGAATTTTTATTGGCAGATCTAGATTTTAGCTAGAAACTAGCCATTCTCCGGCAACAACAGGTACATAGTTAGATGATGTCATAAAAAACTTGCAATTAATGGCTTAACTCATATGGTTTATATATTACATACCGCTATCCTTTTTTTGGTCAATGCATGTAATGCCTGTTGGTCTGGCTCTTTACACAGTTGATTCAATACTAATGTTTGAGGAAGGCGGGCTCTGTGGAGAACACATCGGTTGGTTATATATTATTGGTTATATACTATTTACAAATCAGAGTAACGGTCGCTGCGTGCGGCAGCCTCTGAATGGAGCGTAACCTGAGAAACAAAGTCTGTTAACTCTTAAGACAAGAAAATGATCCGAGCGAGGTGGCGCAGTGACTAGTACACTGGACTCGCATTCGGGAGGACGACGGTTCAATCCCGCGTCTGGCCATCCTGATTTAGGTTTTCCGTGATTTCCCTAAATCTCTCCAGGCAAATGCCGGGATGGTTCCTCTGAAAGGGCACGGCTGATTTCCTTCCCCGTCCTTCCCTAATCCGATGAGACCGATGACCTCGCTGTGTGGTATCTTCCCCCAAACAACCCAACCCAACAAGAAAATGGTCCCTAATCTCTCGTATGCAAGTTCACGCCTTTCACTCCGTCTAGCGGCAACGCAAAATTTAACTTGAAAAGTACATTCTGAAGGATTAAATTGACTTATTGACTCACAATATAACTTCTCCGAAGATCGGATAATATCAACGGTCACTTTGTTAATGGTGAACCATCCACGTGGCGTTAATGGCGGCAACACACGTAATATTCGGAGACCTCACTTCCACTTGTAACTTCCATGCCTTGCAAACATAGTTATAAAACTTATTTCTCAGTTGTGGAATTACTTCCTCTATTCGCTGAACTCCTCCAAATTTTAATCATGCGTAGATTTCTTCAAATTAGCATGAACCGTTCCGACGCCGGTGTCGCTGACTAACCGCCATCAATGGTCGCTCATCGCAGACTGAACTGCTTCTCCCGCTTCTGCGTGATCTTAACGGATGAACTCCCCGCCTGTTGGTGCGAACCGTTACGTACTGCAATCTTCCAGAAGACCAGCTATGTGATAGCCACTGGAAGTAGGTGTATATTAGTAAGGGCATCGACAATGGTACTCTTACAAATTCATGATTGTGGTGCATTCTCCCAATTTGTAAGCTCACGTTTTGACCTTAAATATTAAAATTCTTTTTCCAAAATACAGACATAATGCAATTACCATTAAATATAATTACTTTAATCAACCTTTCAGTTGTGTTTGTAAACATGAAATTCACCTATGTCGCAGGGGAGTAGACTTTTCGCTCTCGCCACGGAATTTTGTCGTAGTAGAAGGGAAGAAAGTACATAACAAACCTCTCTCTTCACAGTCCTGGCAGTCTCCAATTGTTCTCACTGATGCCACGCTAGAAAAACACAATAACTAAACCTAAGTATCCTCCCACATGGAGCAAATCTAGCTATACACTTAACACTAGTATAAATCATGATTGACTGAAGCGCCAAAGAAACTGGTATAGGCATGTGTACCCAAATACAGAGATAGTATACGACTATATAAGACAAAAGTGTCTGGCGTAGTTGTTAGATCGTTTACTGCCACTACAGTGGCAGGTCATCAAGTTTTAAGTGAGTCTGAACGTAGTGTTACAGTCGACACACGAGCGGTGGGACACAGCATCTCCGAGGTAGCGATGAAGTGGGGATTTTCCCGTATGACCATTTCACGAGTGAGCCGTAAATATCAGCAGTCCGCTAAAACATCAAATCTCCGACATCGCTGCGGCCCGAAAAAGATCCTGTAAGAACGGGATCAACGACGACAGAAGAGAATCGTTCAACGTGACAGAAGTGCAACCCTTCCACAAATTGCTACAGATTTCAATACTGGGCTATCAACAAGTGACAGCGCGAGAACCATCGATATGGGCTTTCTGGCCCGAAGGCCCACGCATGTACCCTTGATGACCCCACGAGACGGAGCTTCACGCCTCGCCTCGGCCCGTCAACACCGACATTAGACTGTTGATGACTAGAAACATGTTGCCTGGTCGGACGAGTCTCGTTTCAAATTGTATTCAGCAAATGGGCGTGTGTAGGTATGGAGACAACCTCATGAATCCATGGACCCTGCATGTCAGCAGGGGATTGTTCAAGCTGGTGGAGACTCTATAAATGTGTGGGGTGTGTGCATTTGGAGTCATATGGGACCCCTGATACGTCCATATACGACTGCGACAGGTGACACGTGCGTAACCATCCTGTCTGATCACCTGCATCCATTCATGTCCACTGTGCCTTACGACGGACTTGGGCAATTCCAGCAGGACAATGCGACACCCCACGCGTCCATAATTGCAACAGAGTAGCTCCAGGAACACTCTTCTGAGTTTAAACACTTCCGCATGGCCACCAGACTCCCCAGTCATGATCATTATTGAGTATATCTGGGATGTCTTGCAATGTGCTGTTCTGAAGAGAGCTCCAGCCCCTCGTACTCTTCGGATTTATGGACAGCCCTGCAAGATTCTTGATGTCAGTTCCGTCCAGCACGACTTCAGACATTAGTCGAGTCCATGCCCCGTCGTGTTGCTGCACTTCTGCATGCTCGCGGGGGCCCTACACGATATTGGGCAGGTGTACCAATTTCTTTGGCTCTTCAGTGTACGTAAACCTGTGAGTGTTGAATTTGGGGCAAGTCCAGTCCAGCCATACACTGCACTAAAAACGCAAATCGAAAGCTAAGAGTACTTAGACATTACACGACTGGCCATCTAGTGGCCACATTTCTTTGCATACTATTAGCTATGCCTCCTAAGGGCTCCGATTGCTGGCAACTTTGTTGCTAATGTTCAAATGCGATGTGCGAAAAGCTGCTGGCTGTACCGAAGCTACGTTAATGAAAACATCAGTTGTCTGTAGAACTGTGGCAACACTGAGACGTGCTGCCCCGATCCCACTACAGCTGTCAGTGTTCTTCTTTTGCAGTAAGGTCTGTAGGACACAAATGTTTGGATCGTAAGGATGTCAGGCCTTGTTGTAGAATGATCTGATTGTGTGGCGAAAGTGACAAAGAAAGTGCACTCGTGAAGCGCGTTTGTGAGGGAACCCCTTGGGCAGGTGCTTCTTTCGTCTGTTCTGAAGCAACCGGATGCCTGTATGTGCGTGACTGCATTTCTCCACGCTACAGCGGCGTACGCCAATACTGGTCGCAACAGTGTGTGGTACGTCTCGCCGAGCTAAGGGCACAATGTGGACTTACGGGTTATGTTTGGCGGGAGGAGGGGCAGGGGGGTAGGTTTGTGGAGCAGGTGCACAACTATGAGCTGCACTGTGGCATCAATGTGAGATCACTAGGGCCTAGTCACGGATAGCATGGCAGGCTGACACTGAGTGGTCCTGCTGGTTCTGTTTAAAGATTCGGTCGCTACAAGAAAACAGCGTTCAGTCGTAGACGGCACTATTTATTGCCACCACAAGTGGATGCACCTACTAAACACTAGGACATTTTAACGAGCGAGTTGTGAGGGAACTCCAGAGGCCTGTTAGGTTGCCATTAACTGAATGCTCCAAATTCCCAAGTATCTTCCAGCAGAGGTGGCCTGGCTTTACTGACATTTACATCGTCCAGACAGACTTCCTAAACAGTAATATTATCAGTCTCAGGAACATGCAGGGAATCGTTACGCAAATGAGTGAATTAATAAGTACAGTAACGAGAATCACACATCAATTGAAAAAATTGGAAATTTGTGGTAAGTACTATGGGACCAAACTGCTGAGGTCATCGGTTCCTAGGCTTACAAACTACTTAATCTAACTTAAACTAATTTACGCTAAGGACAACACACACACCCATGTCTAAGGCAGTACTCGAACCTCCGACGGGGGTGAGCCGCGCGAACCGTGGCAAGACGCCCCATGACCTCGCGGCTACCACGCGCGGCTCATCAATTGAATAAGTGTCCTTTACTTAGAGATCATATAATTACCGGTACGGTATCGGTATTTTAAAATCTCCACGCTTTTAGCTGCTGCAATACAGTCTGTCGAAATATAACTGTTACATAATGTTTCATCGCAGATTGTATGCTTTTTCAAGCCTGAAATCAATCTGAACACTACGAAGAAATCAGTATTTATCTACCTACATCTTACATTAATTAATTATACGGCACCTGAGACAAGTAGATTAAATGTCGACATCATAGCGTTTGAGCAGGTATGCAAGAATATGTGGAAGAAGATACATTTTACTGTCATGCCATTTTTACAGGAACCAACCTAGCGTTCACCTAAACTAGTTTTGAGAAACTTTGCAAAATTTATATCATTATAGCCGGACGGGAATTTGAATCTCATTTTTCCAAAACACGCGTGCAGTTGATTGCCAGATATCGCTTGATCTGATTTTCATAATGGTTTGTACTATTTCTGTTGAGAACAGTACTAGTAAATGTGACCCATAATTTTCGACGGTTTTCGCATCTCTTGCTTTAGCTTATTTAAGGTCTGTACGGACCAAGTATGTCTGCGTATTAATGACGTCCATCTAACTTTTACTTTTCTGACAGCTGCAGAGTAACGCACAAGAGATCTAGTGAAAGGAAACAGAATTACCACATCATAAAAAAAACACATATACCTTATTTACACATTTCCTACACTATGTTGGTACTTGTGGATCAAAGAGAATATCTTCACATATAAATTATGGCGGGGAAGTTATGTGGTGGGAGCTGTGAATCGAACGTGATAATTGATGAGAGATACTCTTTTAAACGAAGTTAATATTAGGTGATTGCGGTTAAGACTCGAGGATTCCAATATGAAGGCATACATGGGTGAGAAGTTAATGTGTAGACTTTGTGCTGTTCGTTTCTCATTTGTCACAATGCCTCCTGGAGAAGCATATTTGACAGCTACGGGAGACGCTTGTCATTTAAAAGATGTTTGGTACTAAACAGTTTAGAATCGTCTGTTGAGTGTGTGAAGCAATTGCTGTACATTTTTATAATGAATGTCTTCTTAAGAATCAAATTGAAGAAACTTGAACGTAGTAGTTTGTAAATTGATACCCGTGGTGAAAACCAGGGAATTTAGAATAGTTAATTTTTATCCAGTAAATCTGTATAAGGTGACAGAAAAGAATATACGTTTTTCAATTAACGTTAATATTTTTTCAACTGCGTTTGAAGTAAAGTAGGTCCGGTTCACTATGTATATTATTTAGTGCTGTCATGTGAACTGACGTAAAAGGAAACAATTGCAGCGACACTTATTATGATTTTGGACCGACAGGAGAAGTGATGTTTACTCCCCAAATTATCCGGCTGGTTCTAAGAGGCAGTCAGACCCATGAGCTTGTAAATAATATCTTGCAGTTTTGTTGTCTACCTATAAAATTAAGAAGCTTATATTATATGCATTTAGAAAGCTCATGTAGTAGCTCAATAATCTCGAGGGTTAATTTTCTCTTACAGCAAACTGTATCTAACTTTGCCTCTGGCCTCAAATTTTCTTTAGAGACTGTAAGGCGATATTGTTTATTGCAGATTACACTTTAGCGTCATATGTGGTTTGAAAGTATTCAGAATGCTATTTCTTCATGTCTTGCACTTTCAAACCCCAAATTCTCCTACCATGAGAACTTACATTGATTTTTATTTTTTAATATATGTGTAGTACATTGATAACACCACCACTGATGGCATTTTGATTTGGTCCCTATTCATACTAATAACCAGTTACATTTCTCAGAACTTGGAGTTATTTGTGTGTTTTTCATGTTGCCAAGATGCCCTCACATGTAGGAAATTCCATAAGTTTCGAACAGGTGTTCCTTATTGATAATTAGTTTTCTAGAATCTCCACTAAAATCGATTGTATGTGAATGCTCTGTAAAGAGATAAGTACCCCCCACCATTGTAAATTCTATTTTGACGATAAATGTTAAAAGTAATTAGTAACATACTGTACCCTTGCCTTTTCAACTCTTATGCAGTATTCAGAATCAAATGAAGTATCATATTTTGGTGTAATTGTTCATGCTGGTAAGAATTTGATGTTAATCCCACTTGGCTGACTGTAATGTTGCCTGTTAGGTTTTCTTCCGCTGTGCTTTTTTGAGAGGAAAATCTGCATTATTTACACGTGTGTTTGATAATGGTAAGAGATCACGAAGACATAGGGATTGAAGGTTCCTTATGGTAAACAGTGTTCAGGTTTTATTTCTAAATCTGTGTGTTAATGTGCAAAAATGTTGGAGCAGAATATTACTCTTAATAAAGATAAGACGTGACAGGCTTGTCTGGTTAAAGTAAAAGTATTAAAGCTGTTGAAACAAAATATGTGGTGAAATTGCATGAAGAGAAGAGAGAGTCTCAATGCCTATCTGAAATCCATTATACAGTAGGAGAACATAAGCTGAACACTTGCATCATGAGCTTTCATAATGGACTCTTAACCCAAAAAGATTGAGAGAGTTGTAGGTAATGGTGCAAGTCAGTTACTGCACACAAATGTTAAATGATATTATGGTTACATTAAATTGTGTATTGATATTAAGCAGAAACATACTGATGATTGAAAACTAGAAACTTTCATGGATTTCTTCAGCAACTTTTAAATTGTGAATCAGTTTTTAGCATGTTTGGTGACAACTGATTGTCCCAACTGCAAATAATTGAACCACAACACAGACCAAACTAGTATGTAATGCAGAAGTTAAAAAATCATAAATGGAAAGTTTATTTACATGTGGAACTTCTATGCAAAGAACTGAGATTTATCTGCCATATAGTTAACAATTTCTAATATTTACAGTAGTTTCATCTCTTTTTCAGTCTTTCTCAACTGTAAGGACATCGCATTGTGTTCTCTCTCTCTTTCTCTCTCTCTCTCTCTCTCTTTGACACACAATTACCATTTCATTACAGATTTAAATTTGATACTAAATGTAAATAATTCATTATATTTGTTGTTGGGCATAGCTTTACAGTTCAGAGTGACCTCAAATATAAGGTCAAAAGAAAAAAGTTTCTGTGAAATACATAGTGCCAGTGCGCATCCGTCTGCCCTGCCACCCATCGTTAAAAAGTTTCTGTTGTTGGTTTACAGCTTTTATTAAGTTAGGTTGCAGTGCATTATTGTGGATAGCATGGTAAATGAGGAATGAAAATTAATCTTGAGCTACGCTACATACGTGTGTCACTACCACCAGTATTTGGGAGGAGGAGGAGGAGGGAGGATGGCACACTAGCACACTCAAAATTAAAGGCTAATAGCTCTTTGTGTGTCCCTATACAAAAACCTATTTTGCCTTGGTTGGTAATGTACATTGGGGTCGAAATATACAATTACCTTCCAGCATCCCTTGGCAATGAAAATGAAATCTAAGCTAAAAAAAAAAAAAAAAAAAAATGACATCAGTTTTACACTGTAAAGAAGTTCTAGAAACATATCTATAATGTTTGAAATGCATGTCTTTTGTTTGTCTGTATGTATTAATGTGTAACCATTAAGGGTATGAATGGTGTAATCGACAGGGCTATATATTTTCACTTCTGTTGTAATTTATGTGTGTAATTTATTTTAATGAATAGTACTAATGTTGTTGTAATAAAAAATAGTAACCTCATTAGCTGTGCATTTCTGTACTGGTATGGCCTAAGCAATGAATAAAGAATCCATCAGTAGAAGTTGCTAGTATTGCATAAGGATGTTTAAGAATGATATTCCACTTTGAAATTTTCATAGAAATGAAGCCAAATGTAATGATTGTTTGGTAATGTTTACACTCTTCCCTCAAGTGAAATTTACTAGTTGTATAACAATTTTTCAGTATATTTATAGGTTATGAGGAATAAATGGAGAGATGTTTCTCAGAGCTATTCAGTAAATTGTTTTAAACTATATAGTTCCAATAAATGAAAATGTGTAAAATGAGGGCAAGGCAACCATTTACCTATACAGGACTGGTGTGTGGTGCACAGAAGCAGGTAATAGAAAGCAGTTACACTAGCTTTTGAGCTCTTGCTCTTTTCCTAGCGAAGAGTACACAAGTTTGCATATACTGCTTGTTGTGTGATCTGTGTACTCTCACCAGAAAAAGAGCAAGAGCTCAAACGTTAGTGTGAAGTGCTTTCTATTACACATTTCTGTGCGGCAAGTATCAGTCATCTCTAGGTAAGTGGTTGCCTTTTCCTCACTTTACGTATTTTTCCATCCAGGAATTTCCATTATTGCTATACATTTCTGGTAAGTAATTTGCTGGATTTGATATTCTGGTCTAATGTAAAGTGTTTGTAGTGCTCCTGGAAAGCAGTGTAGTTCACATAATACTAGGCAAGAGAAGTGGTTGAAACCTGAAATGGATAGCTGTGAAATTTTGGGAGGAAATTTAAGTGTTTATTGAAAGGCTAGGCTTATGGGAAATGGAGATGTTTTATTTGTTGCAGTAGACAGAAAAAAAAGAAAAGGGGAAACAAAAAACCGGTCTGCCGAGAGAGAAATTGAAGCTGCAGGTGAGATTAACTGTGGAAAACTCATTATCAGGGGTTGGCATAAAATGGTAACTGGATCCTTCTATCACCCACCAGACTTACCTCGTGATGGAATTGAAAACTTTAGAGAAAACCACAGGTCAGTTGTATACAAGTTCTGGCGTCATACAGTAATAATCAGTGGATACATTAATCATCCAACAATCCGTTGGGGAATACTAGTTTTTTCAGTTGTGGGTCTGACAAGACATTCTGTGAAAATTACTAAATGCTTCTCAGAAAAGTACCTATAGCAGACAGTTCTGAAGCCCTCTCATGTGGCAATATCTGAAATCTAATGGCAACAAATAGATCTGACCTCTTTGCAGAGGTCCACAATGCAGTTGTGGCAACAATGATTACCAAAGTACAAAGGACAACTGAAAACAAGTGGAAAGATACACATGGTCAGTAAATGAGATAAAAAAAAAAGGCAGTAGTGTCCCATGTTGATGAGGAACTTGAAACTCGACACATGACAGGAACATGTAGATGAACTGTGACTCAAGTTTAAAAGAACAGTTGACCATGTACTGGATAGATACATACCTAGCAGAACAGTTCATAATGGGAGGGAACCTCCAAGGAATACAGTCACTGTAAAGATACTTCTAAAGAAACAAATGTTACTGCATAGTAGGTGTAAAACAAAGCCTAGGGCTATAGATTGTGAGATGAAATGCATTTGGCTGTCAAGAGAGCAATGCACAAAGCCTTCAGTGATTACCGTAGCAAAATACTGCCAAATGATCTTTCACAAAACAAAGAAATTCTGGTCATGTGTAAAGGCTGTTAGTGGCACCAAAGTTGGTGTCCAGTCACTCATGAATGAGACAAATTGGAATTGATGGTAGAAAAGCAAAAGCTGAAATGCTTAACTCCATTTTCAAATGTTCCTTCAAAAAGGAAAATCCAGGAGGATGGCCTCAATTTAATCATTGTAACATTGAAAAGTTTTAATGTCAGTGGTGTTAAAATTGAAAAAAGTTCCGGGTCCCAATAGAATCCTTATCAAATTCTGTACTGAATTTGTGGCTGAGTTAGCCTGTCTTGTAACTATATTCTATAGCAGAGCTGTCAAACAAAAAACCAGGTCCAGTAGTTGGAAGCAAGCAAGCACACATCACCGTCATTTACAAGAAGGATAGTAGAAGTGATTCACAAAACTGCCATACAGTATCCTTGACATCAATTTTGTTTTAAAATATTAGAAAACGTTCTGAGCTCAACCATAATGATGTGTCTTGAACAGAATGACCTCCTCCATGCCAACCAGATGGGATTCCGCAAACACCAATCATGTGAAACCCAAATTGCACTTATCTCACGTGACATAATGAAAGCTTTGGATCAAGGCAGTAAGGTGGATGTTGTATTTCTTGATTTCCGAAAAGCATTTGACTAAGTAGTACATCTATGCTTATTGTCAAAAGTATGAGAATATGGGGTATCAAGCAACATTTGTGACTGGATTGTGATTTTTTGGTAGGAAGGACACAGCACATTATCTTGGATGATGATCAGATAGAAGTAACTTCAGCTGTGCTCCATACAAGTTATTTGGACCCTTGTTCGTATTTTATATTAATGATCTTGTGATAATATTAATCGTAACCTCAGACTTTATGCAGATGACACAGTTATCTATAGTGGAGTACTGTCTGAATGAACCTGTATAAATATTCAGTCAGATCTAGATAACATTTCAAAGTGGTGCAAAGTTTGGCAACTTGGTTTAAATGTTCAGAATTGTAAAACTATGCATTTCATGAAGAAGAAGAACAACAACATAGTACCCTATGACTATATCAGTGAGTCATGGTTGGAATTGGCCAACTCTTGTAAATACCTGTGTGTAACACTTCGTAAGGGATATGAAATGGAGTGGTCACATAGACTCAGTCAGAGGCAAAGCAAGTGGTAGACGTCAGTTTATTGGTTGAATACCATGAAAATGCAATCTGACTACAAATGAGATTGCTTACAAATCACTGGAATATTGCTCAAGTGTGTGGGGCCCATGCCAATTAGGATTAATGGAATACTAAATGTATCCAAAGAATGGCAGCACGAATGTTAACAGTTTTGTTTGTTCTGTGGGAGAGTGTCACAGAGAGAAGAATCTGAACTGGCTAACTCTTGAAGATGGGCATAAATTTTCCTGAGGTAGCTTGCTGACAGTTTCAAGTACCAGCTTTGAATGATGACTTTAGGAATATTCTACAACCCCTACTTATTACTCGCATAGGAATCGTGAAGACAAGATTGATTAATTAAAGTGCACACACAGGCATTTAAACACTCATTTTTCCCATGCTCCATATGTGGAGGGAATGGGAAAAAAATCATAACTGGTACAGTGGTATGAAAAAATGGTCAAATGGCTCTGAGCACTATGGGACTTAACATCTACGGTCATCAGTCCCCTAGAACTTAGAACTACTTAAACCTAACTAAGTGAAGGACATCACACACATCCATGCCCGAGGCAGGATTTGAACCTGCGACCGTAGCAGTCGCGCGGCTCCGGACTGAGCGCCTAGAACCGCTAGACCACCGCGGCCGGCCAGTGGTATGAACCATCTGCCATGCACTTAAGTGATTTGCAGAGTATAGATGTAGAATGCAGAAATAAGGAAGCAGTGGAAGCATTCCCATTAACCTTCAGCCAGAAAGGCAAAAAGATATAAAAGTGTATTGCCATGATGATTTTACACACTTGAATAAATAGTATAATCTCCGTGCACAGCTTGCATCAAGACCAGTCATTGAGATATTGATGTTTTACATTCACAATTTTCACATGAAATTGTAAAAAAGTCTTCAAGGACACTAGTTCCATGATAGTTTAATTCTCATAAAGAAGGATTTCTTTGAGATCTGACATTTTATGCGAATCAAGAAGGGTAGTATAAGCTGTTTGGATATAATGAAGTGCAGTGGTGAAGGTAAGGTCAGAGTAAGTATTTAGGGATGTACAGCAAAAGTTACGGAATTGATCAACTGTGAGTTTGATAGAATTGAAGCCGTAATTAAATACGTAGTTAATGATTGCTGCTTGAGCAACCGTATTTACTCACTTGAATATATGGTCATGTATTATAAAACCAGTTCTTTCAGGTAAGGCCACTTTGAATAGTTAAATGTTTCTGCAAAGTGTGTGTAACATTTTGTTATTATCATGTCTGTGTAATCTGCTAGGTAACATTGTCAAAGAGCTGGATCTACACAATGTTGTTACAGGAGGAAATAGGCCAGATCTCTCTGAGCAGATCTCTTATGCTGATTTTACTTGCTGTTATGAGTAGAGGAAATATGTGGCAGTTGTGCTTTTACACACGAACATTTCACCACTCTGTTAGGTGTGTTTGTATCTGTTCTTGAAGACACTGAAAAAAGGCAAGAAAGGTTAATGGAAGAAAAATCATGGGCTGAAATTCCCTTATCCCATTAATACAACAAAAGGTATTACCTTCTAGTTACTGATGTAAGTGAAATAATACTGGTGCTTAGAAAAACCTCAGAATGGACTTTTTCTAATATAGTGCTCCCCGCCTCCAGCCTTACTACTCACTAGCAAGAAATGGAAAACAAAAGGTTATAGTCAGCTTAATTCAGATCTTTTATTGGAAGTAATCTTTCCCAAGTGTTAAGGTGAAATGTTTGTTCTACTGTGCTAAAAAGGTAGAAATGCATAAATGTTAAGGGTTTGATCCAACTGGACATAGAGGTGTTAATGATGGAAAACTAATCAGTACAGTTTTGTGTGTAATATGGTGTACATAGAGGGCATTTGTTTTAATGTGGAACAACTAAATATAAAAAAAAACATAATATGAAAAAAATATTCAAGATGAAAAGTTAATATTTTCAAAGTGGACATTTGTCTACGTTAAAAATGGCCACCCCCTAACCCCCCCATGGGGGTCAACTTTTTATTTTCAAATGGGTGCCCCTCCTTTTTAATTGAAGATTCAAGATTATACACCAAAACATACCTAGGGTTTATCCAAAACAATTTTTCCATTGGTAGCAGATGGCACTGTAATAGACATGAGAATTAAGGCAGGTGGATAGGAAACCACAATAAAACCAATCACCCCCATGGTGAGATTCAAGGAGAGTCAACAAAAGCGAGCATCCTGGTGGTGTGGAGGCTTATCGAAATCAACCACGAACGAAACAGAAAACTATGTTACATTGAGGAGGAGCAAAGCATAAAAGCTTTACTGTGCAATCAAATTTCCAAAACTAAATTAAATTTTTAACAATGATATCAACTATTTAGAATGAAAAACCGTAATTTTTTTATTGGAAATGTAATTTAGAGTTAAATGTGTTGGTTCTTAATTAAAAAAACCAGAAAAATTGAATTTTGTTGATTACAGCACAATCTACTACGAATGGAGAAAAATATTTTGACTAAACCATAGGGTTTTCTTTTTTTTCCCCTCGCTGCACCTGATTCTGCAATAAAAATGGGGGTTCCCATTTGAAAATAAAAAGGTTGTGGCAGCTGTGGGTGAGGCCAGTCGTAGAACAGACAGATGTCACCATTAAAAATATTAACTTTTCATCTGAAAATTTTTTTTTTCAGTCAATTTTTATTTTATTATATTTTTTAAAGTCAAGTTAAAACACTCACTCTCTTTTCTCCTCCTCCTCCTCCTCCTCCTCCTCCTTCTCTCTCTCGCTGTGTGAAGTATGTTAATCCATTCCTAATGATGTTTCATGCTGGAATAGGGTGGGAAGGAAAAGTCAGTTGCAGTGCTGGTGTGTTACTTAGGTTAGTAGAGTATTAAAGAAAAAGGTGTTCTTAAGACAAAGTTGCAATACAAATTAA
Source organism: Schistocerca serialis cubense (assembly GCF_023864345.2). NCBI lineage: Eukaryota > Metazoa > Arthropoda > Insecta > Orthoptera > Acrididae > Schistocerca > Schistocerca serialis. The sequence goes on from NC_064640.1 coordinate 313,354,219, forward strand.
AGTGGCTTTTAGAAATTTGAACTGAATTATGCCCTGCCCTACCAAAGTTTTTACTTTTGGTGTTTGACAAATATAATGCTCTAGTGGAAGGATAATTTTTTATTAAGAACAACAGAGCAAGACAAATTGAGCAGTGATGCTTAAGGAAGGAAACAAAGGGGATGAAAGTATGGTATTATATGATATGAGAATCTGAGAAAGGTAAGTTGATAGCTCAGTTGGTTTTTAATGTAAACTTCTCCACAGCCGGAATCTGCATGCCCAGAGCAGAACTTTATTAGTATCCCTCAAAGGTGACGTCATATTTCCTTATTAAAGTTGCTTGGTGGTGTCTTGATAGTCACTCTTTACTTTCTCCGTATTTTCTTAGATTCCTTCCAGTGTAATATTTTCCATTTGTAAAAGTACAATAAATGTATTTTTCTGCTATATCTGTAATAATTAACACCAAAGCTGGCCATCTTTTGTTTGCAGAACTACCTAATATGCCAGAGAAGCTGTTCAAAGTAATCATCATTGGTGATCCAACTGTTGGGAAAACATCATTTGTGCAGCGTTATGTGCAAAATACATATAAGAAAGACTACAAGGGGACTGTAGGTGTGGACTTTGCTTTGAAAATTCTGAAGTGGTCTGAGACACAGACAATAAAACTTCAGCTTTGGGATATAGCTGGTAAGAATCAGTATTAACAAGTGATAGAATCTATGTAGTATCAGGAAATTCACTGCAGTATTCACAAATGGTTTCCAGGTCGTAAATGAGTTTTCGGTTGCAAATACCTGCATCAGAGTTTCCCCATATAATTTTGGTTTTAACTTACACACTATTTGCCTTGACTTTTGTTATTCCCCTTGGTTCTTTCCTATATATGTGTAATCAAATCTTAACAGCTAATACAGTCACATGAAAAGACTAGTATATCGTACAAATCAACACAAATGCCATGAAGCCATCACATGTTATGGTTTGTGGAAATCACAATACCACATTAGAAGAAAACAAAATGTTTAAATTACTTTCATCACATTCTAAGGAGAGCGTGACATGAAAATGATTAGTCAGTGAGTGCGCATGAGACTGCATTGAACAGTGCAGAGCCAGTGGGGTTTTACATGTGTATACAGGCAGTTATTGTGTGAAGGAACAAATGAGTGCTCACATTACTAAGGAACTATTTGTCTAGACTACTTTGTGTCCTTAAATGTGTTCTTACACTGCAAAGTTTCATAAAAATTCATAAACTTTGAGACATTAGATGAGCAGTTTACTTAGGGGTCTAGCATTTTGTTAATGTGGAACTGCTGTGCAGCATCACTAAAAGACCTGTAGATATATTTTGAACAGTTGAAGCAAATATATATTGTAAGCAAGCCATGGGGATGGCAGTGTGTGGAAGATGCTAGTAATTGGAATCATACTGTTGATAGTGAATAGTCCAGCATCATATAAGAAATGCATCTGTAGGGTTGTCAAAAGGGGAAGTGGGTTGGCATCATTTGGTCATGAGGACCAGTTTGCACTAAACTGTGATAAGCAGGGAAGCTGTGAGGTCTTCAAGTGGTACATATACTTATATTCCTGGGGCTATAATTAAGAAGGGCAATGCTTATACACAAGTGATGCTTTGTAATGATTGTCTCTGTGACCAGCAGTATTCACGACGTATCTTAAATTTCATCATCTAGTGACAGTTCAGAGAAACTTGTGTAATAACCAATACAGTTAAAATCAGGGCTCTGAGAATCCATCTGGAATGATATCCAAAACACATTCAAATCTTGTTTAATTTATGCCATCATGTGAAGAGATTCTTATTTCAGGATGTAATTGATATCCAAATACTACTGATGTTTCCATAGTCCCAGATGGTTGTAAGTGCAAGTACTTGTGGAGGTATAGTGTGGAATGTGATTATCACATGGCAGCGAAACATAATAGTTATTGCAATGCATTAATACAGAACCAACTTATGCTGGGGGGGAAAAAATAGCTTCAATTTTGGCCACCAGGTGCAGCATCTCGTCGTCATCTCTGGTACTCATACTGAACAAACTGTTAAGTGAAGGTTAATAATAAAATCAACATTATGCATTTCTCACTTGTTTGACTTTTCTTCGCACATCCCTTCCTAATACATGACGTATGGAAATATTTCTGTGTATCTTTCTTTCATTCAGTGACAGATTTGCTCCAGGTGGCCAAAATTGGAACTAATTTTTTTTCTGGCATAAATCAGTTATACATTAACACATTAAAATATGTACCAAGTTTTGCTTCCATATGATAATAAGTTAGTAGCTGCACTTTAATTATAATCACCCAATATTTCATGTCTTATTACTGGATTCAGAATATCAAAGTGATCAATACCATGTTTGCAGGATAGTTACGATGCCAACAGCCAGCCAGTGAATGACCTTATTTGCAGCTTCTGTTCTTATTGCTGTTGTAATATCATTCCAATGGGTCTGGTGCAGGTTACCACAATTAATTAAAAGTGATTCTCATGGCTGGCAAAGTAACATGTAACCTTTATTGTGTAGTTCATTTCTGTGTGTGGCATGATTATTTTAAACAGAATGTCTGAAACTTTCTGCAAAAGTGTGCAGAATGTAGGTAAGCCTACTACAATCCTCGAAAGCTAGCTTATTTCTGGGTAATAATGGCAGCTTGGAATCCTATTCAGTATGAAACAGCACAGTTGTTGCTGCCACAACCAGATCACAGTGAACAACCACCATTCAGTCCCTTCCATGCTCACTGAGTTACACTGCAAACAACATTGTTATTCTGGTCTGTGTATAAGTAAATTAATTCATTGTCTCATTTTTAAGTTAAACATGGATTGTATTTCATTAACTTTATTTTATTGTATTACCTTTGTGTGTGTGTGTGTGTGTGTGTGTGTGTGTGTGTGTGTGTGTCAGTCAAAGCTGAGTATGTTTTCTTTCGCTTTGCAGGGCAAGAGCGATTTACATGGATGACCAGAGTTTACTATAAAGATGCTGACGGCTGTGTTATAATGTTTGATTTAACAAACAAAAATTCTTTTGTAAATACACTCAAATGGAAGAGAGATGTTGACTCGAAGTGTAGTCTTCCAGATGGTAGCCCTATTCCATGCATGCTGCTAGCCAACAAGGTACATTACAGTGCTGTATTTTGTTGATGAATAGTTCAAATGTTTTTAATGTTAAATTGCTGCTACCATTACAGTTTAGGTGTTTAAAGGACTGTGTTGTCTTTTGTACAAACTGCACGAATATTCTTTATCAGTCATTGAAATTTTTAGTTCAGTTGGATACAAGCCAATGCACTACCTTGTTAGCTCTTCATACAAGATTTTGATCCTGTCTGTGGTGAAATTGCCATTACTAAAATATTAACTACTGAACTTAGACACCATATTTATTCATGCTCAATACATTATCTTCCTTATTCTGTGAATTTTATGTTTCATAATCAGCTTGCACTGTCAACGATGGAATATGGACAAACAGAAAATAAAAGTGTAGATATGACCCCTCTCTGTTTCATTATAAGGACAATTAAAAATACTGGTGTAATTTGATATTTTTATCATTGTTTGAGGGTGGCAGCAAAATACAAAGACTAATAAATGTTTGAACAGTAACATTATGACTCCTGTGCTATGCTGATTGAAGGCAGTTTCGTTTGGCTCAACTATGAGACAGGACTGTGGAGTCTACTCAGCACTGCAGCTGTAATTTGTCACCTCAGGAAACACCCTTTTCATTTTGCTGCAATCATTGATAAATTTCCTACATAATTTTGCTACACACTAATTTGAGGTTGCTGCATAGATTGGTCACATTATAATGAAATCCAAATTAGCTGAGACTTCCTGGCCGATTAAAACTGTGTGTCGGACTGAGACTCAAACTCAGGACATTCGCCTTTTGCAGGCAAGTGCTCTTCTGACTGAGCTATCAAGGGATGATTCACAACCCATCTTCACAGCTTTACTTCTGCCACTACCTAGTTTCCTACCTTCCAAACTTCACAGAAGTTATTCTGCAATACTTTCAGAGCTAGCAGTCCTGGAAGAAAGGATATTGCGAAGACACTTGACCGTGAAATGCACAGGTCGCAGTTCGTGTCTGGGTCTGCCACACAGTTTTAATTTACCAGTAAGTTTCATATCGACACACACTTCACTGCAGAGGGGAAATTTTACTCTGGAAACATCTCCCAGGCTGTGGCTAAACCATGTGTCAAATATATCCTTTCTTCCAGATGTGTGAGTTCTGCAAGTTTCACGGGTGAATTTGTGTGAAGCCCAGAAGGTATGAGATGAGGTACTGGTGGAAGTAAAGCTGTGAGGACGTGTTGAGTCATGCCTTGGTAGCTCAGTCAGTAGAGCACTTGCCAGTGAAAGACAAAGGTCCTGAGTTCAAGTCATGGTCTGGTACACAGTTTTAATTTGCCAGGAAGGTAATACCAGTGCACACTTTGCTGCAGAATGAATATTTCATTCTGGATCCAAACTGGCTGTCAGTTCTGTGGTAAAGAAATGAGAAATTAATAAAAAAATATCAATATTCACAAGACATCCTCTCTCTTATACAACGATCTTTCATCTGTTGGAAGATCCAGAGAATTCTCAGTTTTCCATTTGCCATGATTACCTGAATAGTTCCCTGGCACACTGCAGTAAAACTGCCTTCATGTTTTAACCACTGTTTGTAAACATGAAACTTTCTCTCTGCAGCGGTGAGTGCACTGTCTTCATTATGGATTATAAAATGAAGTACCAGACAAAGAGTTGAATCCAAAAGATGTGCTGGCTTTAGGTTGCTACTGCATGATAGCTATCTTGAGTATTACAATATTATGAAAAGGATAGTTGCTACTCATCGTATAGCAGAGATGCTGAGTCGCAGGGAGGGACAACAAAAAGCTGTCGGAAAGTGAGTTTTCGGCCAACAAGGCCTTCGTAAACCCCCCCCCCCCCCTCTCTCTCTCTCTCTCTCTCTCTCTCTCTCTCTCTCTCTCTCTCTCTCTCTCTCTCTCTCTCTCTCTCTCTCTCTCTTCCCCCCCCCCCCCCCCCCCCATTGTCCTATGGCTGCTATGAGATAGGTTGCACTGGTTTGTATTATGGCACACAAGGGACAGTTTTAAGCATTAGTGAGAGACTGGAAGTCCATAATGCTTCTACCAGTGATGACTTTGATGGCAAAAGGCTTCATTTCAACTACTAGTGGCTGCAGCTTTTGAAGTATTCCAAAGGACGCTAGGCAGAATGTAAAATTCAGCCTCATTTTGCCATTTTTAAATGTTAAATTAATCATATCCTGTATTTCAAAGAAACTTGCCACACCACTTCTATAAAGTGTACTCGGTTAAAAGTTTTTGCTCGTAGAAAATTCCCATATTTTCAGTAAGTCTGCAATTGTTATAAGAAATCGGTAACATGTGGCAAGATCAGAACTTTAGAGCATGTGCTGAAAAACTTTTAACCCTACAACAGTTGTAATTTACTTTAATAGCTTATGTGCTAGAATGTTGGGATGTGGGAAGTAGCTTTCTGGTGTTTGTCTTAGATAGCTCGGTTTAGGCACCTATGCAAATTGTAAGAGGCATTTGATGTATTCTTTTGCCTTTATAATGTTAGCACCACACATTTCAATTTTACAATACAATACAATACAATACATACCTCCCAGAATCTATGAGATTAGAGTGTAAAGCGTCTCATTCTAAATATAAATAAATAAAACTACACTGGGGTCTTGCATATTCCTGAAAACAACGGTGTATCGTGCAGTTGTGAAGAATACATTACTAGGGAGGCATAGATGTTTGAGAATGCAGATCGCAAAAATTATTGCAAATGGTGTTCATGTTGAAGCAGCACCATCTGGTTATGGTCAGTGGGCATGACAACATTGTGTTAGAATTGAAGCATAAGTGTAAAAGAATTGCTTGATAAACAGAAAGACATTCCATGGCAGTTCAATAGTTGTGAGAATGGACCATTTTCTGGAATCTTGGATGATGAGTAGGCATCCTATACAGTTGGTGACAAATCAAATAGCTGTAGTAGACTATGCTACCATTGGGTCAACTGAACCTATGGACATAAGATGTTGGCTTTGTCCCATAATACAGGGTGTATCAAGAAAAATCATCTGTTTTGGCATGTGGGTAAATCCATACCAAGTGGTCCAGGAAAAAAATAATTGGTTGCTTGACCATCTCAGAAAAATTTTATATTTTCTGAGTAAATTCCCCAATGTTTAGCAGTCACAAAAACATTTTTTAAAACATTTGTTGTTTATTATTTTGAAATGGCGGCCATATTTGTTTGAGGCCGTATGCGTTTTTTTTGTATTTGCAAGCATCTACATTTTTTACAATTATTCTGTAGTGGATTGTCCTAAGCCTTTCAGATAAAATGCATTTAGTTCAACACACTCTGGGCTACAAATTAACATCATTATCACTTAGCTGAATGTATTATTTAGTATATTTTTAATAGTTCAAAGTTATCAGCCACAAATTTAAAAAAAACTCAATTTTTGAACAGTAGTTTTCCAAGAAAAGATTAATTTCTCAGCTTTAATATTTTTTTTCTGCTATTACACTGTATAGTATAGTTACTTTTTATAGAGTATCAATGGTGTGCAGCTTACACTTAAAAAATACACTATTTTAAAAAATGGATTTTTAATTTTTCCATTTTGTGGCCTGCAATTACCTTTGTTGGGGGACCAGATAAAAATTTGAAATTTTCACAGTTAATAGACCTTTATGATATCAAACTTCAGTATAAATTTCAACTTTGAGATTCAATTGGAAGTTATGGGAAAAATTACAAACACGATTCAAAAATGACTGTCACCATTTCAGTTCTGTCTTGTGTGAGCCATTGTTTGTATTTAATATTGTCAGGCATCAAATCGTCTTCTTTGGATTCTTCAAACATGTCAAGTAAGGCTTGTTTGCATGGACAATCTTCACATTTTCCCGTGATCATACAATTGTAACTGTCAATATTGCTTACCATAACTTCCAGAAGATCTTTATAGTCCACTCTAAGATTGGCTCCATCTATCATAAACTTTACATTCTGATAATAAAAACACAAACATTATGGGTGCCAGATGCTCCTGCAACAATACACCATCTTGGTCTCAACTCGCAAAATTTTGATCTTCCAATTTTAATGTCAGGATTTTCTTTTTTAAATTCGGTGAATAGTGCACTTAAATTACACAATATTAACCTTTTTTGTCTTTGAATCTTAGAACCATTTTCTTTCACAGAAACACAGTCTTTTTTTTTTCCAGACATCAATCGACTGTTATTGTCATCCGTCATAATACTTAATAACTTTATTGATTGTGTTTTCATCTACCAAAGTAGATGCACTTTTCTTTTTGTAATGCTGGTAAAATTCTCTGTTCTTTTACTAATTGCCTTGTTAACTTAACAAGACATTGTGATACATTAAATTCGTCACTAACATTTGTTTGACTCCAAGAATTCAGCGGTAAACTGGTAATTTTATCCTCTTTGTTTGAATACTGCACTTAGTTTTTAGTTTTTCTATCTAATCATCATATTCGGTTGGTGAAGTTTCAGAACTTCCATCTGTTTTAGTACAATTTGTGTTTTGAAATGAAACTTCCAAATTCTTTTTGAGTGTAACTGCCACTTTCTCAATTTTTGTAATCAAGGCACTTGGTCTTTTATCTTGACTTAGTTTTCTAATTTTAGTTGCAGGCGATATACCGAGGATTTAGCAAGCAGTATGTACTTTTTTAATGGTTGCTGATAAGTCACAAAATTCTGTATCTGAGGTTTCACTATTCTTTCTCTTGTGAATTACAAATATCTTAGAATAACGTGTTGGACACAATGATTTTCCTGGTATGAGATTGACAAAAGGGCTTTTATTTTTAGAATGATGATCAAATGTTGTTTCTCACAGACCTTTTGTTACAGGTTTCTTATGTTTCTCAAAAGAGTCCATGCAAGACTGACCAAAAAAGTGATGAAATTTTTTTAAGTATTTCATTTCATGGTACTTGCATGTTGATTTGATATCTGGGCTGACTTGTAAGTAAAGTTCCCGAGTTCGATTCCCGGCGGGGTCAGGGATTTTCTGTGCCTCGTGATGACTGGGTGTTGTGTGTTGTCCTTAGGTTAGTTAGGTTTAAGTAGTTCTAAGTTCTAGGGGACTGATGACCATAGATGTTAAGTCCCATAGTGCTCAGAGCCATTTGTAAGTAAAACAACACTTTTTCTTCCTCACTCTAATCTTTGATTCAAGTAATGTCTTTATGATGCATTTCATACACACTTTTATGACATGCTTCATTAATAACAACACCAACAGAACACTGAGACACCACTTTTCAACTGCACACTTGCAAGAACTTCTAGCTAAATAAGTGAGAGTAGACAATTGTTGGTGTAAGGGAGACGACAAGAACCAGACTTGTATAGGATTGCAGATGCAATTGTTAGCCTGCTGAAACAATTACCACAGCATTGTTTTGACAAATAATCATTAGCTAGTGTAATGTGGTGTTATATTATGCAATTGGTATACTTCATTTGATTAGCCTACCAGATATTGCAGATGTTAAAAAATGTATTTTTGACTCGTGTTTATCTTTTTCCCATAACTTCCAGTTGAATCTCAAAGTTGAAATTTATACTGACTTCTGATATCATAAAGGTCTATTAACTGTGAAATTTGCAGATTTTTATTTCGTCCCCCAACAAAGATATTGCAGGCCACAAAATGGAAAAATTTTAAAAAAATCAATTTTTTAAAATGTATTTTTTTAAGTGTAAGCTCTCACCTTTGATACTCTATAAAAAGTAACTGTACTATGCAGTGTAACAGCAGAAAAAATATTGAAGCTGAGAAATTAATCTTTCTTTGGAAAACTACTGTTCAAAAAGTATTTTTAATTCATGGCTGATAACTTTGAACTATTAAAAATATATTAAAGAATACATTCAGCTAAGTGATAATGATGTTAATTTGTAGCCCAGAGTGTGTTGAACTAAATGCATTTTATCTGAAATGCTTAGGACAATCCACTACTGAATAATCGTAAAAAATGTAGATGCTTGCAAATACGAAGAAACGCATGCGGCCTGGAACAAATATGGCCACCATTTCAAAATAATAAACAATAAATGTTTTAAAAAAATAGTTTTGGGACTACTAAACATTGGGGAATTCACCTAGCAAATATAAAATTTTTCTGAGATGGTCAAGCAACCAGTGCTGGACCACTTGGTATGGATTAACCAGAGTCTATATTTCTGAAACTAATAAACATATAGAATGAATTTTGTTTTACGATGAACGGGAAACTCAAAAAGTTTTTTCTCATACATTTTCATTGGTGTTCAGTAGGCTCCCCTCAAGATGCATGGCATATGTCAGTGCTGTATTCAGTTTATTCCCATGCTGCAGCGAGCATGTCTTGAGTTACACCTTCCACAGCTGCTGTTATGCAGTGTCTCAGGTCTTTCATTGTTGTTGGTAACAGAGGCATATAAACAGTCTTTTATAAATCCCTACAAGAAGCAATCACATACAGTCAGGTCCGGTGACCTTGGAGACCAGTAATGTAAGGCTGAATCATTTTGTCCAGTGCGACTGATCCATCATTCAATAATCCTTTGCTTTAAAAATTCCCACTCTTCCAGATGCCAGTGGTGCGGTACCCCATCCTGTTAGTAAACAAAATAGTTTGAATCAGTCTCCAACTGTGGGAAAAGAAAGTTCTCAAGCATATCGAGATATGTGCTTCCTGTAACAGTGTTCTCAGCAAAGAAAAATGGACCATACACCTTTTCCCATAAAACTGCATGAAACGTATTAAATTTTGGAGAGTCCCTCTCATGTTGTACAACTCCATGTGGTTGTTCCGTACCCGATATTCTCACACTGACAGTTCACCTTTCTATTTCAATGGAATGTTGCCCTGTCCCTAAACATTAAGTGTGGAAGAAAACTGTCATCCTCCATTTTGCCAAGAACAAAATTCCAGAACTCTGCATGTTGTGGTCACCTTAACGAGGAGCTTGCAGTAACTAGATTTTGTATGGTTTCACATGTAAACGTCGACGCAACATGTGCGACATGGACATCAGGGGCTTGTTGAGCTGTCGAGCTGCACGGTGAATGGATTTTTATGGACTCCTTGTGAAACTGTGGCGAATGGTTCAACATCTGTGTCAGCCACTCGGGGACGGCCCCGGTGATTTTGCTTTACATGAACAATGTGTTTCTCGAAATTTTTTCATGCCATCGTCTAATGCTCTGTGCTGTAGGAGGATCCACACCATATCTAGTACGAATGTCATGCTGAACAGTTATTACTGATCTGCACTGCGCAAAATGTGGAGCACAAAACCCTTTCTGTTGTCTCAACACCATTTTTACTTGAAGTGAAGTGGGTACACACTGCTCCTACCTAGCAGGAACCACGTAAAACTTGAGAGTTTGCTCTTCCCAACAGTATGTTCATCGCACACATCTTAGAGTGATTTTTATTTTATTTTTATTGGATGATTCTTTTTGATACACCCTGTACAGTAATGTGGGGTGTGACATCATACATATGCAAACAAAAAGAGAACTGAATGATTATGCAATTTCATGTCTCTTTAACTTTTTGAAATGTAGGTTGTGGTGACACTGATCTTCAGCGTAGCCTGGGGTCCACATTAAGTTGGCAGGTGACAGTTTGGCTGTGAATTGGCTAAGCAGTATTGAACGCTTCAGTTAATCCCTGTCATCTTCAGATAGAAAGTTCTAATGAACAATAGTGTGCATACATACTAAAGTGCGCATCATTTATGTTGGCGGCCGAGTTTAGGTTCGTTCTGTGCATCTGACGTCACAAAACACAGTCAGCCAATGAACAGAGAACGACGTTGCCAGATCTCGACTGCAGTGCATAGCATGGACGAGTGTCTTCAGTTTTAGAAATGTTCAGTCAATGTCTTGATAGCAGACTTTCTTTTATAGAAAGTTTGGAAAAAGCGTTCTTTATACTAATTGCTTCATATTCTATTAATTAATTAAACCAAACAAGCAATAAGCCTACTAATTCAGGCGATAGCAAGGAAAGGTGTTCGTATCAATCTCACGAACCGCTTTTTCGCACTAAAGAAGAGCGGTAATTGTTTATCTCCTATTGTACTTCGACGAAGCATGAGTAATTCATAGTCATACCAAAAGAGTTTGTCAGTATTTTGCGTGACGTGTTAGACTCCTCACGGTGTTTCGTAGGCAGACCATCTGCGTTAGTGTAATGGTTAAGGTGTTGGACTTCTACGTGAAAGGTTAAGAGTTCAAACCTTGTGCAGTGCTTAATATTTTAATTATTTAAAAACAATATCGAAATGCCTTACTTCTTGAATTATATTCGTTTGAATGCAATTTTTTGAAACTTCTAGTGTGTTGTCTCTTCATTAACCCTTTCGCTGCTGCAGACACGTGCTCCCCGCATTCCGCGCTGTGCGCAATTTTGTCATCACTGCACTGCTCGCCTATGCAGACACATGGTGTTCCCACTGCTTTGACACACTTATCATTCGATTACACAAAAACTATTTGGCCCAAAAATTTGATTTTTACACGTCTTCTTGACTGATACCTTCCCCCCATAAATGACTTAATTTTGTTTCGATGTTCAACGCAGTTATTATGCAGCATTAAATGTAGTAAACCATTGCACAAAATTTTGAAGAGTTTGCAGAGGTGGAAGTCCATAGCGTATACTTTCCGTATGGTCGATTTTAGTTGGCACAATCTTGAGAATGAAATGTGGACAAGATACCTAAATTTCATATAAAATTTACTGCATAACAATATCTCATTTAATTTAAGTACCACATAGGTGTCGTATGTAATGTTGAGAAATATTCCGTCTTTTGCGACTGTAATAAAAGTTTTATTTACACCGGGCGCGTTTGGCTTTATTTTAAAGCACTTCAATCAATGAAAGGTATGGCACATACACAATGATACTCATGTTCTCTTTCTTGTTTTTGTTCCACAGTCACAGTTTTACCAGTGGTATTGAATTATTCCTCTTCCGCAACTGTAATAAGCGACTTATTTAGACCAGACACGTTTCTCTCTTTTGAAGCATCTTCAGTGGACAGTATTTTGTCTCCTCCATTGCCAAGTCACTTTTCATAGTTTTGTGCTGCGGTAACACAATATTCAACGTTTGTGTTGGCTGATCAGTGTTTTAGCAAATAAATGATGTTTGTGTGTGCCGCACACAAAAATTATATTTGACATAGCTGAGAGCACTTCACTGATAGACAGTATATTCAAGTCCTAATGTTTTTGTAAGTCCACAGTTTTGTTTAATGTATTTTGTCTACTTCCTTTTGATTCATTGAAGTGCTTTAAAATAAAGCCAAACGTGCTCAGTGTAAATAAAACCTTTATTACAGTCGCGAAAGACGGAATATTTCTCAATATTACATACGACACCTATGTGGTACTTAAATTAAATGAGATATTGTTATACAGTAAATTTTATATGAAATTTAGGTATCTTGTCCACATTTCATTCTCAAGATTGTGCCAACTAAAATCGACCATACGGAAAGTATACGCTATGGACTTCTACCTCTGCAAACTCTTCAAAATTTCGTGCAATGGTTTATTACGTTTAATGCTGCATAATAACTGTGTTGAACATCGAAACAAAATTAAGTCATTTATGGGGGGAAGGTATCAGCCAAGAAGACATGTAAAAATCTAATTTTTGGGCCAAATAGTTTTTGTGGAATCGAATGATAAGTGTGTCAAAGCAGTGGGAACACCATGTGTCTGCTCAGGCGAGCAGTGCAGTGACAAAATCGCACACAGCGCGGAATGCAGGGAGCACGTCTTTGTAACAGCGAAAGGGTTAATGCGGCCGTGGTAGCTTTACTTTACGAACTGTGCGCTCCCCCCTAAACATAAGCTTGCAAACTAGCTATACTATGGCGCTGCTTCTATTGGCGCGTGCGTCGTGTGCAACTGGCAACGCAGCAGTCTCCCGCGTCTGGGCGGGCATGCGCGAGCCGCCAAGATAAAAGAATGGAACTATAGCAAATGTGTGTATGTAATAAGTTTGTCAAAGTTATGTTTAGAGTATTCTGCTAAATTTCTATTCTTTTGCATTAATCATTAACATGAAAACAAAACAAAAAGTGCAGATTTATAAAGATCTTTAGTGCAGCATCACATTCAAGAGAATTTCACAGATTTTGATCAGCTTAAATCTTGAAATACTGTCTTGCTCAGTCCAAGAACACAAGTTGCAACTTGACTCTACTGTACTCGCATGAAATTGTCAGATTGCTGATTTATGTATAACTACTACCTGTTGCATTCATTTAATGGCAGTGCAATACTGTGCTATAAACATCTGTGTTTTGTTTGGTGATTGAAGGAATTTGTAACTCCATTTTGGATGCACATACAGGGTGTCCAGAAAAGGACTCCCTGATTTCAAAATTAAATATCTCGAAAACAAAGATCGATAGAGGAATGCAGTAAACGGTATGTTTATTGTGAAAGCTGTAAGAAGTTTATACAGCAGTTTGAAATAATAGTTACAAAAGCTGCTAACAGATGGCGCTGTAATCGCCATACGTAATGCCTAGTATAAATAGTGATACGAAGCCCAGAGCGATCAGTTCCACTATTGAAATGTGAAAGGAGGTTAGCGTTCCGAAGGAAGAGATTAAAACCATGTACTCCATTGAACAATGCGTTTTTCTGGTGCTGGAGTACTACAGGTTAGAAGAGAGCCCTACGGCAACAAGGCGAAGTTTTCAAGCACGATTTAATGTTCCAAAAGGACCCGATGCAAAAACCATTTGTACGCTCTTTGCAAAATTTTAACGAACAGGCAGCATAACTGATGATCTAGTGGGGCATGTTGGTCGCAAGCAAACCGCAGTTATGCCTGAAAATATCGCCACAGTTCCTGGAATTATTCAGCGAAATCCAATGTCATCCGTCCATAGAATTGCATCTGAGACTGGTTTGAAGCGTTCCAGCATGCAGAAAATACTGAGAAAGAGCGTACACGTGTTTCCATTCAAAATTCAAACGCACCAGGCCATACCCGTATGAGCTGTGCAACAAAGGGTTGCCTTTGCTAATCAGATGCTCACAATGATTGATAGTGAAGGATTTGATGTTGGCTGCATCTGGTTTACAGATGAAACACACTTCCACCTGAATGGATACGTGAATAAGCAGAACTGGCGATTTTGGGGTTCCGAAAAGCCATATTGGTGTGAAGCGAAACCCCTGTATTCTCCTAAAGTTACTGTGTGGGCTGCAGTATGCAGCAGAGGCATTATTGGCCCTTTTTTCATTCGAGAAACTGTCACTGGTGCAAGTTACGTTGCAATTTTGGAACAATTTGTTGCCACACAGCAAACGTTAGAGGATCGATTAGGTACTGAATGGTTTATGCAAGATGGAGCCCGACCACATCGGACCGAACAAGTGTTTCGCTTTCTTGAGGAATACTTCGGAAATCGAGTCATCGCTTTGGAATATCCCAAATTTTCTGGTGCAGGCTGGGATTGGCCTCCATATTCGCCGGATTTGACTCCCGGTGACTTTTTTTTTGTGGGGCACAGTGAAAGACATGGTCTACCCGAAGCATTCCGCCACGCTGGACGAGCTTGAATCGGCGATCTCTGTGGCATGTGAATCCATTTCGGTTGAGACACTACGAAATGTGATGGCGAATTTCATTTTTTGTTTGCGCCACCTGTGTAGTGCCAATGGTGAACATCTTGAAAACATTGTGATGTGATTGTTTGCAACGATTGTTTTCGTACGATTTTTTTACTTGTGTATGTTGATATGAGCTGTACTGCGTACAGCGCCATCTGTTAGCAGCTTTTGTAACTATTATTTCAAACTGCTTTATAAACTTCTTACAGCTTTCACAATAAACATACCGTTTACTGCATTCCTGTATCGATCTTTGTTTTCGAGATATTTAATTTTGAAATCGGGGAGCCCTTTTCTGGACACCCTGTAAACAGCGAACATTCAAAACCAGCATAAATTTTTAGTGGACAATGAACACACGAAACAAGGTGGGAAATAGATTCCACCTTCCAGCAGTAACAGGACTTGTACATTATTACTGACACAACAGCTGTCCCTTCATCAGCTGCAGCGCAAGTGAACACTGCGGTCCTTTAGATGCAACTGCATTAACAAGCCAAGAAATTAAAACTTGTCAAGAGTACCTGCTGGAAAGACCAGAATGCTAAATGATTCACTCCAGAATTTGCTTGAGAGCACTAAATAAGAGGCACACACAGCAGACTGCAAACATTGCATGGATAGATGCAAAAATCCTGTTTGAAAGACCAAGGGTGTCTTTAAGAGGAGCAGATGCAGGAGATGTGAATTCTGCTGCTACTTTCATATCATCAGTACTGCACAAACATACCTACATATGAAGCTTCCTGCATTAAATTGAACATATTTTAATGAACACATGGCGTGTAGTTCTGTAAGACAATAAGTTAAGTAAGGAAATTATCCTTGCTAGAGATGTGTTAATTATTGTTTGGTGTGGTGTTCCATCAGTTCTTGAATAAATTGTTACATATGTGGAAGATTTTGGCAGTTTCTCACGCAACTGCTTTCTGTAAGATTGTTTCCCATCATCAAATACTTTTTAATAAGGTCAAAATAATTAGACAATTTCGAATTTGTGCAGGGGTCTGTCTTGTAGAATGAGTGTGTTAGATGTTAATGCCTAGCATGTGGGGTAGAGCCATTCCTTCACCTTGTTTTCCAGACAAGGCAAACAATTGGTTTAAATTTCACAAAATTTGAAAAGCAGTGTTTCAGACAGATCATAAGATCTTAATCTTGTAATTTGAAAATTGTGAAACTTTATTTTTCTGTTCTGTTGTCCTTAAATGTGTCCAATTTGCTGTCCACAAATGTCTGCCAAGATTCTGTCTGTGGTAGATGCAACTATTGACCTATTTGTGGTCTGGTCTCTAACATTTATGAAAACCATATTATATATTTCACATTGCTTTCTTTCTTTTTTTTTTTTTTTTTTTTACAGTGTGATTTACCACATCGCCAAGTTGAGCAAATGGAAATAGAATCATTTTACAAGGAGCACAATTTCATTGGTTGGACAGAAACTTCTGCCAAAGAGGGCCTCATGGTGAATGATTCTATGAAGTAAGCATAACTAGGCATACTAACTATAAGGATCCAGTTAGCTTTTTTTAACTCTCTCTCCATGTATTTGAGTCACAGCCGAGGACACTATTATGCGTGCTGCATATGTCTGCTATCATTTGACCTTTACCCCTTGTGAAATTCAGTGGTTTCCAGGCAGCTTTAGGAGTGAATGCCATGTGGTCTGTGCAGAGGTTTTGTTGTGATCCTGAAGGGCTCCGAAATACTAGTGAATTGTGTGATGTGTGTGGTCCAGTCACTGCACCAGGTTGCGTCCTGCTTAGGTCCCTCTTGGAATTTTCCCTGTGATACTGTAAATGTAGACTGAAGTAATGTGTTGTTGATTCTGTTCCTATTCTCTGACAAAGCCAGAGACTGTGTGGATACTAGGTGGCAAAGTACAGGCTGTGTAAATGTGGTGGTTATTGTTTTCCCCCTTCTCACCCTCCACAACTTTCACTCTGTTCCAGTATCACAGTTATCTGATTCACACTTCTAGGTCTGTTAGTATGGCTTACTGAACATATGAAGAGTGAAAATGGAGAACGTTCAAAGTGTCAACTCTGACACTTGTCTGGAGAAGGAAGAGACAATGTTTCTCTGTTGGTACATAATTCATTTGTATCCAAAAAATTGGGAAGGTATTCTCATACCACAGAATTGTGCTACTCACCATGTCACTGCAAAAAATGAGACAAAAGAAAATTTTCTTATTAAAGTATTTGTTTTTATCTGTTGCCATACTTGGAAACTGACTGATTGTAATGATGGCAAGAAAATTTTCATAAGTTGGTGCTTACAAAGAAGAAAGCAGTAACCAGCCACTGTTAATGCTATTTATTTACACAGTAGCACTATTACTGGTTTCAAACTGACAGGTTTGTCTTTGGATTGTTGTACATGTTTATAATAAATTTGTTGTCCACATTAGTTGTTAGACAAAAACAACTAACAACAAATGCAACCAGTAGCAAATTTAACATAAACATGAATAGCTGTCTGAGAGTGAACCTGTTGGTTGAAAACTGGTAACGGCACTGTTTGTGTAAATAAATTGCATCACCTTTCTTCAGGGGCTGCGGACCTCGTTAGCTGCTGCTCTGGTATTTCCCATGGGCGCTGCAGCCAGCATTCACCGTTGCGGCCTGGACTGTAGCTGGGTCCTAATTACAGATTTTACCACCAACCGGTTCCACTACTTATGCTCCTGCGGACATCTATAGCATGTCAGCAGTGTTTCTGACAGACTTAACAGTTGCTGTTAGGCATTCATGCTAGATGGTTCGTGTCATTATCTGCATTCTGTTTCTGTGGTGTCATTTAGCTTTCTTCCTATTCATCAGGATTTTTAGAGTGCTATATATCACCTTTGAGTTCCACAAACAAATGGCGCATCGGTGTAGTTCCACTGATGAAGAGATACTGGAGATACTCACAAGGAGTGACAGTGACAGTGGCAGTGGCAGTGAGCGAGGCATCTTTGGTGGTGGTGGTGGTGGTGGTGGTGGTGGTTATTATTATTATTATTATTATTATTACTATTATTATTTCTTTACTTTCTCAGACGTTAAGTCTGGTTAAAAATGGGACGTGACGCGGACCTTGATCAAGCGTCACTTCCTTTTAACTGTACGGTATATGTTATATTGCATTTAGGAACTTTCGGGTAATTGAACATGTATCAATAATTACGGATTTCTGTAATTGTATATATAAGTTTGGATGTAGCTGTATTGTATTGATGTAATGGTGGATATTGTGTGGTATGACTCCTGTAGTTGATAGTATGATTGGTATGATGTCAACTTTATTCTGATGCCACATGTCCTTGACTTCCTCAGCCAGTTGGATGTATTTTTCAATTTTTTCTCCTGTTTTCTTTTGTATATTTGTTGTATTGGGTACGGATATTTCGATTAGTTGTGTTAATTTCTTCTTTTTATTGGTGAGTATGATGTCAGGTTTGTTATGTGGTGTTGTTTTATCTGTTATAATGGTTCTGTTCCAGTATAATTTGTATTCATCATTCTCCAGTACATTTTGTGGTGCATACTTGTATGTGGGAACATGTTGTTTTATTAGTTCATGTTGTATGGCGAGTTGTTGATGTATTATTTTTGCTACATTGTCATGTCTTCTGGGGTATTCTGTATTTGCTAGTATTGTACATCCGCTTGTTATGTGATCTACTGTTTCTATTTGTTGTTTGCAAAGTCTGCATTTATCTGTTGTGGCATTGGGATCTTTAATAATATGCTTGCTGTAATATCTGGTGTTTATTGTTTGATCCTGTATTGCAATCATGAATCCTTCCGTCTCACTGTATATATTGCCTTTTCTTAGCCATGTGTTGGATGCGTCTTGATCGATGTGTGGCTGTGTTAGATGATACGGGTGCTTGCCATGTAGTGTTTTCTTTTTCCAATTTACTTTCTTCGTATCTGCTGATGTTACATGATCTAAAGGGTTGTAAAGGTGGTTATGAAATTGCAGTGGTGTAGCCGATGTATTTATATGAGTGATTGCTTTGTGTATTTTGCTAGTTTCTGCTCGTTCTAGAAAGAATTTTCTTAAATTGTCTACCTGTCCATAATGTAGGTTTTTTATGTCGATGAATCCCCGTCCTCCTTCCTTTCTGCTTAATGTGAATCTTTCTGTTGCTGAATGTATGTGATGTATTCTATATTTGTGGCATTATGAACGTGTAAGTGTATTGAGTGCTTCTAGGTCTGTGTTACTCCATTTCACTACTCCAAATGAGTAGGTCAATATTGGTATAGCATAAGTATTTATAGCTTTTGTCTTGTTTCTTGCTGTCAATTCTGTTTTCAGTATTTTTGTTAGCCTTTGTCTATATTTTTCTTTTAGTTCTTCTTTAATATTTGTATTATCTATTCCTATTTTTTGTCTGTATCCTAGATATTTATAGGCATCTGTTTTTTCCATCGCTTCTATGGAGTCACTGTGGTTATTCAATATGTAATCTTCTTGTTTAGTGTGTTTTCCCTTGACTATGCAATTTTTCTTACATTTGTCTGTTCCAAAAGCCATATTTATATCATTGCTGAATACTTCTGTTATCTTTAGTAATTGGTTGAGTTGTTGATTGGTTGCTGCCAGTAGTTTTAGATCATCCATATATAGCAAATGTGTGATTTTGTGTGGGTATGTTCCAGTAATATTATATCCATAATTTGTATTATTTAGCATGTTGGATAGTGGGTTCAGAGCAAGACAGAACCAGAAAGGACTTAATGAGTCTCCTTGGTATATTCCACGCTTAATCTGTATTGGCTGTGATGTGATGTTATCTGAATTTGTTTGAATATTGAGTGTGGTTTTCCAGTTTTTCATTACTATGTTTAGGAACTGTATCAATTTAGGATCTACTTTGTATATTTCCAATATCTGTAGTAACCATGAGTGGGGTACACTATCAAAGGCTTTTTGGTAATCAATGTATGCGTAGTGTAGCGACCTTTGTTTAGTTTTAGCTTGATATGTCACCTCTGTATCTATTATCAGTTGCTCTTTACATCCTCGTGCTCCTTTGCAGCAGCCTTTTTGTTCTTCATTTATAATTTTGTTCTGTGTTGCATGTGTCATTAATTTCTGTGTAATGACTGAAGTTAATATTTTGTAGATTGTTGGTAGGCATGTTATGGGGCGATATTTAGCTGGGTTTGCTGTGTCTGCTTGATCTTTAGGTTTCAGATAGGTTATTCCATGTGCAAGTGTATCAGGGAATGTGTATGGGTCTGCAATGTATCTGTTAAATAATTTAGTTAGATGTGAATGTGTTGAGGTGAACTTCTTTAGCCAGTAATTTGCTATTTTATCATTTCCAGGGGATTTCCAATTGTGTGTAGAATTAATTGCTCGGGTGACTTCATGTTGCAAAATTATCACTTCAGGCATTTGTGGTATCATCTTGTATGTGTCTGTTTCTGCTTGTATCCACCGTGCATGCCTGTTATGTTGTACCGGGTTTGACCATATGTTGCTCCAGAAGTGTTCCATGTCTGTTATGTTTGGTGGATTGTCTGTTTTAATGTGTGTGTTATCTATTGTTTGGTAAAATCTCTTTTGGTTTGTGTTGAATGTTTGGTTTTGTTTCCTTCTATTTTCACTTTTTTTGTATCTTCTAAGTCGTTTGGCCAATGCTTGTAATTTCTGCTTCTTTTCATCTAATTGCTCTATTGCTTCTTGTTGTGAGATTTTACCTAACCTTTTTCGTTTTTTGTCTGATATTTCATTTCTTATAAATTGTGTTAGCTGTCCGATGTCTTTTCTCAGTTTTTCTATTCTGATCTGTAGCCTGTGTTGCCATGCTGGTTTTGTGGGTTTCTTCTGTGTGTTGGTTTGTTCTGATCTCTGCCTAGTGTGTATATTTAGTGTAGTGAGTGCTCCTATATAAACCAGTAGTTGTAACTCTTCCATAGTTGTATTTTCATTTATTTTGTTGTGTATGATTGTGTTGATAGTTTTTATTGTTGTTTCGACTTGTGGGTTATTTGGCGGTCTATGCAAGAATGGTCTGATGTCTGTATTTGTGTCTTTGTATTCTATATATGTCAGCTGAAATTTCTCTTCTATATCTAACACGTGTGTCTCTTCGTGTTCTATTTGTGCTTGTTCTGGTGGCTGTCTTAAGATTTCGTTTTCCTCTGATTGTTTAATTGATGCGTGTTGGTCTTTGTTTGTTTGCTCTGGGATGTTTGAGTCCATTACTGTATTTTCTTCTTCTTCTTCTTCTTCTGACTACATTATTTTGTTCCAGTATTTGTTGCACTTGTTGTTCAATGTTTTCTAATTCTGACTGGGGTATCCTGTTATTTTTGATTATTACACGGATCTGATCAGTTAGTCGTTGTTCTGTTAAAAATTTTAATTCTGGGTATCTGGTAATAAATGTTGTGTATACTTGTGATCTGTATCCAGTTGTGTTGGTTCCTAAGTTTGTTGCTTGGTAATAAAAGAACATGAGGTGTCGGTTAACTTCATCAGACCATCTCAACCTCGGTCTTTGTTTTCCTTCTAGGGTGGTTGCAGGAAGCATGTCCTGCAAAACACCTCTATTTGGATTTAAATCATTTTCCGTGTGGCTAGCAGTGTCGTTACCATTGTGGACGGGCATAGGGTTCAAGCGTCGTCCCCGACCATGACAGCGCTTGTCCGAGGCTTCATTAGTTCTGTCCTGAACCAACTAATCACACTAAAAGGGGGGTTAGCCCTATTAGTGGTTTGTTCTTTTCGTCGCCTTTTACGACTGGCAGAACATACCGGAGGCCTATTCTTTTCCCGGGCCTCCACGGGGTCTATTATTATTATTAATAATAATAATAATAATAATATCTTCACTTTCTCAGACGTTAAGTCCGGTTTGCTTATTATTATTATTATTATTATTATTATTATTATTATTATTATTACTATTATTATTATTCTGAAGAATCTCGTAATACTATGCATCCACATACTACACCTAATAGAGCTCGCCAAGATAGTTGTTCTTCAGATTATTAAAGTGAAGACGAATCAGTCTGTAAAAGTCCAAGCCTTAGTAACAAATTTGAATGGGAAAACCATGATTTCAGTCCAGCACTGCATGCATTTGATGACTCATCTTCAGGACATAGTTGCCAACTAGTGCCTGATTCAAGCATTCTATCCTTCTTTGTGCTATTTCAATCAGAAAATCTGATGGAAATTTATAGCACTTGAAACAAACTGATTTTACACTTTCAGCATGGCAGATACGTCTGAATCAGTTCACCTGTCCACCTGGGAAGATACTGGTCTTGAGGAACTGTACTGCTTCATTGGTTCTTGGCTTCTCATGGCCCGTGTTAAATAGTTGAGAATAAGGGGATATTGGTACAGAAGTGTACTTCTGAGTATTCCAGTTTTTGGCAACATTATGTCCCATGACCGTTTTATGTTACTTTTGAGAATGCTGCATTTTTTGACAACTCTGCCAATTGTGGAGATGACAGTGTATTTTTGATAAAAGCCTATTATTGCTCAAAGGTCGCTTATCTTTTAAACAATTCCTTCCTTTGAAAAGAAGTAGATTTGGAATCAAGACATTTGTGTTGTGCAACTGTAAAACTGGATACATCTTGGATTTCATTGTATACACACACAAACAACAGAAATTAAGTCCACAATTTAGAGAACTCTGGGATATAGTGGCAACATTAATGAAGGCATACTCTGAATATGGACATAGCCTGTATGTTGACAATTTGTATAAAATTCCAGACTTGTTCCTCTGGCTTCACAGCCACAGAACAGCAGCATGCAGTACTGTATGTAGCAACAGCCGCAATTTGGTGAAGCTGCAGAAGAAATTGAAATGAGGAAAAGTTGAATTTATGTCAACTGAGACAATGCTTGCCATCAAGTGGTGCGACAAGAGAGGAGTGTTGATGCTGACTGCCTGTAACAATACAGAAATGCATGACATGGGAAAGTCAAGCAGGAAGACTGGCGAGAAATTAATGAAACTGCAATGTGTTGTTAGCTAAAATGAAAATATGGGTGCATTGGACCACTCTGACATGCTATTAAGCTCAGTTTGATTCGTGTGTAAATCTGTGAAACGGTGCAAAAGTTTTTTTTTTTTTTCTCTCCATGTTGTGGACTTTTGTGTTTTGAATGCTCGCACTCTTCACAGATTGGTGACAGGGAGAAAAATACCATTAGCAGATTTTCATTTAGTCTGGTATGAGAACTTGTGGAAAAATTTGCTACAGAACAGAGAACAGATATAAAAGGAAGATCCTCTGTGCTTTACTGGAAGACACTTTCCAAATTTTGTTCCAAGTGACCAGTCCAAGAAATGTGGACTATGGCATAGATGTGCAGGGTGCTCGAAACAGAATGTGCATCAACAAATGAAATATGAATGCAAAACATGCAACATACCCTTGTATGTTGTACCATGTTTCAAAACATTCCAAACAAAGAACTAATTTTATTCAAGGAGCAATACCTGGAAGATGGAAAAATTATTTAAAAATTTAAAAAAAATGAAAATTAAGTACAAAAATAAAAGAATATTTTTAACTTTGCCTTGTCTGTCCAAATGACGAAGGAGGATGGGCTGATAAACACAGATTTAATGCCTGAAGCACAAGACTATAATGAACAAAACAAGAAAAGAATTATTCATATTGATCATTTCAATTGTGAATAACAAAAATCATGAAAATCAAATAGAAAAAAGCTCTTTCAGTATTTCTAGAATTTTCCAATTTTCTAGGCAACTTTTCCAATCTTTTCTATCATTAAAACTTTGCCTTAACAATTTAAAAAAATCATCCAAATTGGTTAAGCCATTTTTTTAGTTAAGTTTCTGACATTTAAATAGGTAGTGTAGAAACTTTAATTATCCCTTATCGAATTTTTCAAATAAAGCTGTACATCATTGTTTATTTCTACTGTATAATAACAGTTGCGTCCCATATAAAAAGAATTCAGAAACGTTGACTTTTTGATTTTGAAGTTTCCCTGGGAATAATTTATTGGGTTAATGGGTTAATGTCTCAAAATATAGTGATTAGTTTCGAAAGTGTATCTCGGCATGCACATGCTTCCCTCGACAATTGTTTGCAAGCGAATTATTGCGCTCAGATGAATGTCAACATTTGATCATTACGGATCCTCTAGCATTTCATCATAAGTTATGTATAAAAAGTTGATAGTTAGTTATCAGTATGTCCAATAACTTTCTGTCGAGCCATTCATCTCCAGATTCAAAGCTGTGGAATAAGTATCCAGATACATTGTGTTTATTTGTAACATCGGTGATGACACTCAGACTGCCAGACATTCAAGACCGCCCTGGCTCCAGAAATACTTCAGCACAGGGCGAAGTTGGCCAAGTGAAGAGCTCAGGCACAGACAGCAGTCCACGGAGATTGTTGTTTTCGCAGGTAAACGGATTAGGCAATCTCAAGCACGTGTTCGACACAGCCATCTGGACATGCAGCTGCATCAGGCAAAGGGTTAAATCTTGGGACTCCAGAGGGAAACAGAATTTGGCACAGAGGTCTTGCACCATCTACTAATGCATGTTTGAAAAACTTTCTACATGTTTGGCACCTAGATGAAGTCTAGGGACATGCAATAGAGTACCAAGAACAAAATAGCACTGAAAATGCATTTTGTGGGAAAATGACACTTGGAAAGTTTCCCATTCCACTCTTCATTGATAAATTCAGTGTGCTTTTCCATCTCTATCAACTGTCCTTTTGCTCAATAATGGAACAAAAATTGTAGTATAGATTTCTTCATCTCTATTACTGAGAAAACAACCATACAGAATTGATTCTGAACAATTCATGCATTGGGTGTGTCCATCATGCTTCAAAGCACTGTTACAAAATTGATTAAAAGCGCACGCAGGTGCATGTTTGTTTGCAAAGCCGAATTGAACGAGTTTTGAACTGATGACGATGATGACTACTACTACTACTACAATACTGAAAAAATTAATGTGTTGCATTTCTTCAAGCTTCCCCAGCGAGGCGTTGTCATGGAATCAGCACCTGAAGAAGACTGTGAGTCACGTAGTTGAAATGTCGTGCAGGAAAGACGCGAATAACCGGCAGAAACCCGATTAATCAACATGTCAATGTGTTGCATGTTGGTTGTTCAATCTCATTCTTATGCAGTGAGGAGTCACATGCAAGTAGCGTCCTCTAGGTTTTCTGCAGGATTCTAAAATCATCATGACTCAATATTTTAGCAATCTATCTGTCTGTCATCTTCAGGAAAGATTCTGTGTCCACTGAAACTGGTGTTGTGTTTCAATGTAAAATAGTGCATGTCCAGGTAAGAGGGAAACCATTGTCTCTGCTAATTGAATGGTCTATCAGTTTAATTTCAACTACCTCCTTATGAACAGTGTTTCAAAAATACCAGCTATACTAGCAACTATCAGAATATCGTCAATTTCATCCCGTCTCCCTTGTTAAAACCATGTTCCACTGCTGCAAATATTTCAGGCCACTGTAGCCTCATGTGACAGTGCTGTTCCACACACCTGTCCTGCACTGTGCTTCTTGATTGGTCGATCTAAGCCTTTCCACATTGACATGGAAATTTGTATATGCCAGTCTTCCCAAGTCCCAAACAGTCCTTGATAGAGCTGAGTAGTGCTCTAATTTTTCAGGTGGATGAAACACACTCTTTATGTCAATTCACCTTCAAATTCTTCCAATCTTAAAGGATATGATACCACTGTAAGGAATAAAGGATGCAGAGCTATGAACCATCAGGGGTGGTCCTACTCACAGTCTGACGAATCTGCATCTCTGATTTTCCTTAAACGTTGTTGCTGAGTGTGCAAGTTCCTGCCTTAGACTATCTGCATCAGAAATAGCATATGCTCTGTGTAACAGAGTCCTAAGGATGTCACTGCTTTGACAACTCAATTCTTGCAGATATGTCACTTTGGGCTGGTTTTCGATGAATACTGTCCCAGAGTACTACTACGTGTTTTGTTAACCATTATGTCCAAAAATTGATGTTCCCTGTCACTTTCAATCTCTATAATAAATTGATGAGCATGTTCTCTAAGATTGGTATGATTTTAAGGAGATTTGACATTGCGTGCATTCCATTCTTGTGCCAAGATTAAGGCACTATTTGGTTATATCAAGGATGATTTGGGACTTAGGAAGCGTGGCATATACAAAATTCCATGTCAGTATGGAAAGGCTTACATCAGCTGGGTGATTCGCACAGTTCAGGACAGGCAACTGGAATGTCACCATCACATGAGGCTACAACAGCTTGAAAAACTGGTGATAACACAACATTTTTTAAATGAAGGACATGGGATGAAATTTGATGAGACCCTAATACTCGCCAGTACATTTTTTTTCACTAGTGCTTATGAGGAAGCATTTACAATCAGGTTGGCAAGCAACTTAATTAGTAGAGACAAAGGGTTTCCGGTGCTGGTATTCTGCTATGGGTCGCACAACAAGCTCGGTCTTGGGGGTGGCACCTGAGGTGGGCAGCACATGCCTTGTGTAAGGTACAGGGACCTATAAATGATTAGGGACAGGTGATGTGCCAAAATATTGAGTTGTGTTGATTTTAGAATTCAGTGGCAAACCTGAAGAGGCCAAGAATTTTTATGCGAGGCACATACACAGTAGTTTCATTCCGAAAGGTAAAACAGGAGAGAAATTTCACATATCATAATTGTTCTGCGACTCTTAGCGTCCCAACATTAAGAGAGAATGCTGTGGAGGAACTACCCCAACCTCAGAAAACAGTAGAAACAGTTGACATTGACATTTGTGATAGTGGAAAGGGGGTCAGCTCTCCCTTCAAGTTTAACATATAGGTTCAGTTTGTCCTTGTTCTATTTGCAGGTGGCATTTCCAGATATTAGTGATGGAAGAGGATGGAAGGGTGTACACTCATAAGTTATAGTCACACTGATATAGCTTGTGAGGAAAGGTTCTTCGTTGAATTCACTAAAAGCTCATTCAAATGTGTTAATCAACAATCTGTTGAGGACTTGTTATTACACCTCCAATTGGTGGTGATGAAAATATTTCTCTTGTACAATTCGACAAGTGTGGTTTCCAGGAATATCTCAGTAGTGCCTTTCCTTGCACAGCAAATTTTAAAATATTAAAAGTGATGTACTTTCATGCTGTTAGGAGCAAGATAATGGTTTCTCTCTGGGTTAAATTCTAGCTCTCTCTCTTTGCTGCTGTTCATACCATTTGGCACAGGATGTTATTCTACTGTATGCTGTGCACTTGCTATTGAGGTGCATTTGTTGAGCAAATGATTGAGACGTTGGTGTAGTCAATGAAATTTACCAACCAGCCAGTGTGGGTCTTCATTTAAATCCTCTTACAATGGTAAGTTAATCCAGCTTGTCCCAGAATATTGTCCTGTGGTGTGATTCACTCACCTGTTTGTGGTCAAGTTAGTTTGAAGTAGTTGTGATAGGATACTTTCAGTATCACATTTGATTCATAAGTTATTCACATGATGTTTCTAATTACATCATTTTTGAAAAGAATGTGGTGTTAGGAATCCTGACTGAAGAGGAAGGAGGGAAATTATTGCAAAAAAGCAGAGGTTTTAAGGTAAAATAAGTGCACATTCATTTTGGTATAGTTCCTTTCAGGACAACACAAATTTTCTAATAATTTCATAATGAGTGGTTTTCACTGAAATGCAGTTCTGGAAGGTTGTAAAAAAATTTTTTTAAAAAAATCTGACCATAGCTGTTCCAGCTGAAAACATTGACTTCGCCTTTGTGATTCGAGAAACTGCCTCCCACCCCCTCCTTTGGTTGTGGTTTTCTTTCTGGTGTTATGTGGTGGATGTGAATTTCATCCACATGCTCCAAACATGCTGAGAAATTCATTTTTTGTTCGATTTTGGTTTGCATTGATCCAGTTTGGCACTCGGACTATCACAGTGTTTTTTTACAGTTACTTTCTTGTAAAAAGTGCTGATATGCATTTGGGATCAGCCATTTTATACACCTCTAACTGCCCATTATGCAATCTCACATTCACACAGTTTTGTGTTGTCATCTTTGGTTGCAATTCCAACAATTAAGAAATGGACAGCAGAATTCAAATGTAGCCATACTTACATTGAGGGGTTAATTATACACATGTTTGTAAATTTGAATCACCTTCAAGTTCAGTACAGTAAGGTTTGAATTTAGCTTCTTATTTTTTAGTCAGTGAGAACAGTAGACTCCCTATGAAACTAGACACTATTATTATTATTATTATTATTATTATTATTATTATTATTATTTCTATCCTTTCCCAGATGTTATGTCTGCTTAAAAATGGAAAGTGATGCGGACCTTGATCAAGTGTGACTTCCTTTTAACTCTATGGTATATGTTACATTGCATTTAGGAACTTTCGGGTAATTGAACATGTATCAATAATTACAGATTTCTGTAGTTGTATATATACGTTTGGATGTAGCTGTATTGCGTTGATGTACTGGTGGATATTGTATGGTATGACTCCTGTAGTTTGATAGTATAATTGGTATATTATTATTATTATTATTATTATTATTATTATTATTAAATGAAACTCGCTTAATACAGATACTTTAAAATGTTTTATAAACAAAATTATTCCACAAATCAATATTTGTCTCACATTATTGTACAGCATCCTCCCACCCACACAACACCCCAAAAAAAAAAAAAAAAAAAAAAAAAAGTTTGTTGGTGTATGACCTCTTACTAAATAAACTTAAAGTGATAGGGCATTTGATATTCAAAACTGTATCTATGAACATTGCTGTAGTAAATCTGCTGTTATTATTATTATTATTATTATTATTATTATTTTAAATTTTAGGTTTTTGGTTGATGTCATTATGAGACAAGAAGAAATGCCAGGTAGTGCTGCATCGGTGCTTTCAGAAAGTTTGCGGTTGACAGGACCTGTACCACAACCACCAAAAAGTTGTTCATGTTAGTAAGTAAGTAAGTAAGTAAAGCTTACAACAACATCCAATTAAATTATTTAAACACAAATATTTGACTGTTTAATTAGTGTAATATCATTTTACTTTACAGGAGGCCAGTTTGTTCAAGGTATTTAAGAAAACAAATTTTTAAAATCGCCATTCATAAGAAGCAGATGCAGCTGATGATGTCTACTTCAAACTGCCGTGGTGTTCATAACAGCTGAGAACTTTCTGCATTTTGGTGGGCCATGTAGTCATGATACCTTAGTGTACATGACCATGGCCACTGTTGTTCCCAAAGCATTTAATCTAGCAGGAGCTAGTTAATAAATGCTGAACAGCAGTTGTATTGTGTGTGTGGGCACGCACATGCTTGTGCTTTGGAGCATAAAATGCCCATTCAGTCGATGAAATCCAATTCCATACTCCACATTACATAATATTTCCACAGCTGAAACATTAGCTTTCGTTAATGTGAACATTTTTGGTTGTGTGAACAGTATATTTTGAGAAATATAGCTACCTGTCATCATTGGCAGTTAGCATTGTTTGCATAGCGTATTGCTGCTTGCTGTTATGGTAGGAAGGGTGGTTATCAATAGTTATTCAATTCTGGGAGCAATGTGCAGCTGTGTCAGTGTTTTAAGAATTAAGCTACTACTTGTGCCAAAATCATGTATTTGTTGTACTCATTTCTGGTGCAGCGTGTTAAAAGCAAGAATTTTAAGGGTTACCCATAATTGGGACTAATTACATTTTGCTCAGAAATATTACGTTACAAATAAAATTAAAAGCAAATACAGCCTTGCTCAACTACCTCTGTAACTTCTAAATTGGGAAGCATTAGCTAATAAAACATTAATTTTTTAAATTAAAATTGTGATTTGTGGAGGTTTCTTTGCATTTTATAAATGCAGAAAATGGCAAAGAAATTACTTTTAATAGTATCTTATAGTTGAAGCGTGAATAATGTTTTATTTCTGTAAAAGTGACACAACAAAACCTTAGCTACCAGCTGGAAAGTTATGTAGTTATAGAACCTTAAAGCTACATGAGAAATTAGTATTATGGCAAAATTATCATCAAAGAAATAATGCATAGATGGTTATCATTACAAACTGCATTTATTCTGCCATATTTCTGGCTTTGTTACACACCTTTAAATTGGTGATCCTGTCCACCACCCACTTTTGTTACTAGTTTCATAATATATCCAGTCAGTTATAACATGTTACTGCCACACACCAGATTACACCATGGTGTAAAGTGTGGGCCTGTGCTATGGCCACTTGTGGCCTCATGCCAGTCAATATGTCAAATGATGGCATCTTACACAGAACTTAATTTATCTTTGTTTCTCTATTACTTGCTCTTAGAGGTGCCCAATGACAGGTCACATCATTTAACAATTTTTAGCTGCCACTTCCTAGTGCCCCTATGTCATTTGTCAATAACATAAACGACCACTGTGTGTGTATTATTAACCCTTAACATCTTATTAATGCATTAACATGTTTATTCATGGTTTGAATAAAAATGTTCTTCCATTTGTACTTTAAAATACCTTTAACATAAACACATTGAATTATTATCTTTTTAAACTTCCATTAAAATGTTTGGTGGTAGCCATTATTTTCAGATGAGATGGTACTGACTTCTGCAAAAAAGCACCCATCTTCATAATGTAATAGGTATTACACAGTGGTAATTTCATTCAGATATATTCATTAAGTCTATTATTTATAGGCCCTTTTTAAAAATCTGATTTTTCTTTGACTTTCATCTTGTTCAAGTAATAAGAGAATTTATGCATTCAAGATGTTCTTTCTGAGCCACATTTGTAGGAAATTAAGCTAAATTTCCATTAGTGACTCTCTAATATCTTTTTTATGGACTGAGATTATTTAACCAGTTCTTCATTATTTGTTGTATTAATGCAATATATTTTATTTATATCGGTTGTTAATCTTTGTGTGTATTTTAAAAAATCTCTTATTGTCATGTAAATACTTCATTTGATTTATGATAAATGAAATATTCATCTTTTTTCTCTACCAAGCTCAAGAAAAGTTTCTTCATTAATAAAATCATTTGCATTGGTCTGTGTAATTTTATTTTTGTAACAAGAGTGGAGTGTGTTATATTGAATAACAATGCCCATTTTTTTCTCTCATAAGTGTATGCTATCGCCATAGCCCAGGATTTCTGCAAATAATGTGTAAACACAATTGCCACTTCAGCACTCCTGTGATTTCTGAATAATCTGTGATAGCACATTATCTTTTTATACAGATGGCTTGTAAATGTCTCTTACAGAATTTTATACTGTGGTAGAATGCACATAGTGGTATTTGAGGTTAACATGCCATTGTCTTCATTTTCTACTGAGTTCATATTTATGTAGATTGAAACCAGAGACACTGAAAACAGCTCTCTATTTAATGCTTTGCTAGTTGCTTAGATCTGAAGGCACTTTTTAAAAAATTGTGAAAAATTTTGTGCATTTTATACTCTTGTTAATTTTTAATGTTTTTAACAGTTTACATTGTTACAGAGTATTGTGATTTAGATACTTTATATATATTTTGTTAATAAAAATATTGAAAATTTTAGACCCGAGTTAATAATTTTTACCTGTCAGATTCCTATAGGAACATATTTGAATTGCTCGTGTTAGAAATGTAAATTTGTTCTTCAATCTGATAAAAATTGAAGTTTGAATTCAGGTCAGTGTAATTGTTGTGTAATGCGCGTTCAAGTTTATCAAATATTTGTAAAGTGAGAAATAAAGTATTCTTACTGCTTCGCTCTCTCAATTGTACGCTACTCCAGGAGGCAACATATTGTTTTTGGTTTGTGGCGGGATATATTGTGATAAGCATTATCATAGTTGGTGTGACTTTTAAGCAGTTTACTTAGTGTACTGTTTATGATAGAAAAAATATTGAACTGATTAAACATTGTACTCTGGAAAACAGGTCTAGGCCTGTGCAATAGGCTGGAGTTAATAATTTTGATGTAATCTTCATGTTCATGCCTTGTTCAATTCCGAAGCAGAATCGCTTTGAGTGCATAGTACAGCTTATCTCTTCAGTTTAATAATTCAGAGAATTAATAAATTTAGACTTCATCTACAGAGGCACTTCAGCCCTACATGAATTCAAATCTGACACAAAATAACACACAATTTTTCTCAAACCTGTAAAATGCTTATGTCAGTCCTATAAGCAAGGTAATGAGGGGAAGGATGGTCACAGTAGCACCAAAACTTAAATGCTGCTGTTGTGTGATTACAGTACAAACTACTTTTCATGAAATTTGTTGCAAAAATAGAGCTCAAAATTTTATATGGGGGGGGGGGGGGGGGCAGATCTACCAGTGGTGTAGTATCATCTAAGTACAGTTCTGACTGCGCTTCAGGAAACAGAAATTTGTAGCATATTAAGTGATATTTCTAATGAAAGGACACCATTCACCACCTTCAGTCATATTTAGTGAACATAACCTATACCGAAGAGTTGGTGAAACCATCACCCTAACGGTTCTGAAAAGGAGACTGGTGGTGAGGTGACATACTACATCCAAGGTAAATTGAGGTGGTAAGAAGCAAAGGGGTTTAAGAGACAAAACCAAATATTTGGAGAAATGTGCATCATATTATGGTGGCGAAGGATATAGGTTTACAGGGCGATTTGAACAGCTTCCTGGAAGTTATTTGGGAAACTGCTTAAAAACTGTTTTGTCTTTGATGCATATCTATGGTCCCAAATGATTTTTTGAACTGTTCCAATCACGTGATTTGATGCATTATAATTTGTCAGATTAGAGGCTATTTTTGCATTCAAAACATTAAAATAGAAGAATGGAAGAAGGTGAAAACATTAAGAAGAAATGAGGTAATGAACAGGCACGCAGTGAAAATGTTAATAGTGATGGTTTGCTGAGGTATGTAAAACTTTCAGTCTATAAAGACCTCACTGCCTTCAGTGACAATGCAGGAGTCAGAAAAAGAACAAAAACAACATTGTCATTTTGGATTTATCTCATAAAGTTCATCTCACTTAAGACTGCTGACCCCAAGTTCCTGATTCCTGTATGGAATGTTTTATAAGACTGCCCTCAATGACAACATGAATTATGATTCCATTGATGTAAGACAATGAAACCTAGGACACTGAAGTTCAGTGACAATAAAGTTGAATGTACTGTAACCACCTGCTATAATAGAGAAATATCAGAATCTGCAGCAGTTACTTCCATTCTTGGCTCCAGGTCATCATTTCTATACAGATCTTGAGCATAAGTCTAAAACACCAGTTTTCAAAGATCACCAGCAAGTGGAGGGCCAAGTGCACAATCTGTGAATGATGTGGTGCCTCCCAGTAATGCTATTTGGGATTTGGAATAGGCATTTCCCTCAAAGAAAGTGGTTGTTGATTAATTTAATATGTGGAAAGGTGACAAAATATTGTACTACATTGTTGTGGATAATTCCAAACCTAATCTTAATTAGAATCGAAGGAATGTGAGTGACATCCTTGGAGGCAGAGGAGTGTAAATGCTAAATAGATTATTGGTAAAAACATTACTGAGCACAACATTCTGAACTGAAACAACTGATATTGTATGTATAGCTTCATTAATAAGCACTGCTGGCTGCTTGTTAGACCTTTTCCTGAAGTGTGCCATTGTATGCTATAGAGGCCATGGCTGCCTCTTTTGCTGTAACTTCTTTCATCTCAGTACGTGTAGCATAGTGGTAGGATGCAGACCGTGCCTAATGTGCCATTCTGAGTAACCAGTTTTTTTCCAGAATACCATTCCAGTTCCTGGGGGGGGGGGGGGGAATCACTTGTGTACAAGTGTTTTGAGTATCCTACTCCATTGCACAGGGTCACGGCATCTGTCCATGTGCAGATACAGGTCAACATGTGGTTTCTTCAGATATGCACAGTGGCAAAGGGTGCCATCTACTCTTCTGATCATGATGTCTAGTGAATCTGATGTTGGTATGTGTGTGTGCGTGCGTGAAGAAGTCCTACTCTCTCTCATCAGTGGGGCTTGATAATGAATGTATCATCCAGATAACAGAAAAGGCACAAATAGGTTTTCATTTGAATGACTTCAGGGCTCCTGCCTCGAAGTGTTCCACGTACAGACTGGCATTCACAGGTGAGAGTGGGATGCCAATTGTGACTCCCTCTGTCTGTCCACAGTATTCTCCATTAGAGAGAAAAGATGTGTGAGTCAGAACATGTCTGAAAGTATCAGTAGTCTCAGGGTCAAATTTCTGAGTTCTAGTGACTCTTGTAGAGGCACCCTACTGAACAGAGAAACACCAAAACCCACTGGGATGTCAGAGTCCTTCAACCTGAAGCTGTTGATATATTTGACAAAATCCACAGAATTATGGATGTGATCCAGGTGCTTACCCACATGTTGGCAGTGTACATCTTAAGAATTTGGCCAGCAAATAAATAGGAGCTCTAGTGTTGCTGAAAATAGGACATAATGATGTAATCTCTATGTGGAGTCCATAAATTCTTCGCAGTACCAAACCTTGTGGTAATATTTTCTTGCTAACCTCTGCAGGTGAATTCAAGCCCTTGAGAAATGCTTCTACCATCTTAGTGTGATCAGCTTTGCCTTCCTGTGTGATTCATCTAGCAGGCCTCGCATCTTCTCAGTGTATTCCTGATGGGCTAGCACAACCACTGCATTGCCTTTGTAAGCAGGTAAGACAGTATTGTCTGGGCACTCTCTCTCTCTACTGCTGGCATTCGACTATGTAGGTTTAGCTCTTGTCAAAGTGTAACAAATTTAGTGATGTACTTCTTTAGCTACTTCAGGCAGGAGTCGCATTGGGACCTGCTCAACTGTTCTGATGATGGCTATGGCTAGTGTGAACTTAGGAGTGCATCACCAGCCAGCTTCATGTGAATCAAATTGACGAGTTTTGCAAGGAGCCTTCAGTGATTGCTAGTTTATTTGAGAGGCATACAAATTTCGATGTTTGACCTCCCATGGCTTTTCTGTATGTGGAATCAGCTGCTACCAGGTAACACCATCAATTCATTCCCAGACCCAGGAATCAATATAGTTGGCCAGACATAAATGTATTTTAAATAGTTCCTGAGTGTTGTTCTCCAGGCTTAGGTGGGTAAAATGTACCCTCTCATATACCAACACCCACTTCTTGATTCACTTGGTGCCTGCTAACCACCGTTATGTGGGACCTTAGTGAAGTTTGACATCACATCCTCAGTATGTTGTCTCATCAGAAATGCAAGAACACTCAGAAGAAAGTGCACCCTGACCTGTACCAGCACCAGACAGCTGCCATCACTGTGCACAGAGTAGTGGGATGCTCAGAATTTTAGTATGCATGGGATGCACCATCTCTGGATGTAGTGTGTCTCTCCTGAGAACTGGTACACCAGAATGGTATTCTGCACAAATGGTTACTCAGAATGACAGATTAGAAGTGCTCTGCTCCTTACCATACAGTACAATTTGTGGAGATGGCTGAAGTTACTGAGCTTCTATACAATACACTGGTGTGCTGTTGGGGAGAAACCAAATGCATCATGAAAAAGCACAGTGTAAAAATTGTCTTCTGGCTGCCCAATGAAACAGGCATTATTGGGTATTTTCAAAGGGCACCTTCATTTGAGGAAGGTCATCTGGCCACTTCTACTGAATGTAGTTTGTAACTGTAGCATCACATTTATAAGTTCTGTAGTTATTTCTGTACTATGACAGGAAAGTTTTCTTTAACTGATTGTTTCTCTTCATGAATATTTCTCACACCTCTGAACAATGATTGTGAAGTTCACTGTACACAAAAACTACTTTCATTGTAGGATACACTGAGGTGTCGAAGTCATGGGATAGCGATAAGCACATATAAAGATGATGGCAGTATCGCTTATACAAGGTATAAAGGGGCAATGTATTAGCAGAGCTATCATTTGTACTCAGGTGATTCATGTCAAAAAGGTTTCTGACGTGATTATGACCACACGATGGGAGTTAACAGACTGAACACAGAATGGTAGTTGGAGCTATACACATGGGACATCCCATTTCAGAAATCATTAGGGAATTCAATGTTCTGGGATCCATACTGTCAAGAATAAGCCAAGAATACCAAATTTCAGGCATTACCTTGCACCATGGTCAGTTCAGTGGCTGACAGCCTTCATTTAATGACCAAGAACAGCAGCATTTGTGTGGAGTTATCTGTGCTCACAGACAAGCAGTACTGTGTGAAATAACCACAGAAATCAATGTGGAACATACAACAAATGTATCCATTAAGACAGTGTGGCAAAATTTGGCATTATTGGGCTATGGCAGAAGACAACCAACATGAATGCCTTTGGTAATAGCACATCCTTACCTCTCCTGGGCTACTGGCTATATTGGTTGGACCCTAGATGACTGGAAAACCATGCCCTGATTAGATACATTCTGATTTCAATTGGTAAGAGCTGATGGTACGGTTTGGGTGTGGTGCAGACCCCTCAAAGCCATGAACCCAAGTTGTCAACAAGGCACTGTGCCAGCTGGTGGTGGCTCCATAATGGTGTGGGCTTTGTTTCCATGGAATAAACAGGGTCCTCTGGTCCAACTGAACTGATCATTGACTGGAAATGGTTATGTTTGGCTATTTGGAGACCATTTGCATCCATTCATGGACTTTGTGTTCTCAAACAATAATGGAATTTTTATGACAACAAAGCACCCTGTCACCTGGCCACAATTGTTCACAACTGGCTTGAAGAACATTCTGCACAATTTGAGCAAATAATTTGGCCTTGTAAATCGACCAACATGAATCCCATCAAACATTTATGGGACATAATCGAGAGCTCAACTAGTGCATAAAATCCTGCACCGGCAACACTTTCACTGTTATGGATGGCTATAGAAGCAGACATCCAATGACTTGTTGAATCCATGCCGTACTGAGTTGCTATGCTACGCCAGGCAAAATGAAGTCCAGCACGGTATTAGGAGGTATCCCATGACTTTTGTCACATCAGTGTGTATGTGGTTTAACAATGAATACTGAAATATTATTGGGCAGAAAAAAATTAGCAAATAAAAATAGTACTAGACCTGGAATCACTCTCCCCATCTCTGGTACTATAATGTAAAACTACTCACTGCACTGACTGGATGCCATTATTACATCATTTCAAATGATTGTGTAGATAAGATGATTGTCCACCTATTTTTTTAAAAAATCAGTCCATCTGATTCTCCATATAAAACACAAAGTATTGTAGAATACATAGTGTCAATGTCTTTCCCCTCTCTTTTGCCAAATGAGAACCTCATTCTTCCCTCATTGCAATCTATGACTGCATTGTAGATAAGTGGAGGGAGCACACTAGGCAGGAGTTTGGATTTATTTACACATCACCTGGATTTGCTAATGGGTTCTATTCCAATCAAATAATTGCCATTTCTGGTTGTTACAGCCAGGCTCCGATTGCACATAAGCTCCTGTGGTAGTACTGGAGACAACTAGGGGGAGTGCATTACTCAGAACTCTGAACTGCTGACCTATTAACCACATCTGCTGATCATCTATATCTCTCGAAAGACAATGAAGGAAGACTTCATTGTAATATGTGGTGGTGCAAATGACGTCGCACACAACGATGGTTTGCATGCTGTTAATGCCCTAAAATCTGCTCTAAACCATCTAAATGACTCAAACGTCATTGTTCTCAATATTCCACACAGGTATGACTTGCCTCAATTCTCATGTGTAAACAGGGCAGTAGCATATACAAACAGTCAATATGCAGAAATTTGCAACCATTACGCAAACATACAAATGGTTAACGTGCAACATTTTAGTAGAGATCTTTACACCACTCACGGCCTTCACCTCAATCGGCGCGGAAAAAGTCACTTAGCATCCATTATTTGTGAAATTGTCGTAAATGCTAGGAACAACGTATACTCAAAACACACACATTCGAACAATAAGTGCTCCACAACACAAGAAGACTGCAGCAATTGGTATAGACAGACGACATTGGACAAATGGCT
The DNA here is from genome assembly GCF_023864345.2 of Schistocerca serialis cubense. NCBI lineage: Eukaryota > Metazoa > Arthropoda > Insecta > Orthoptera > Acrididae > Schistocerca > Schistocerca serialis. The sequence continues at coordinate 313,392,032 of NC_064640.1, forward strand.
GCTGAAAACACCAGGTAAAGCTGATTCTTCCCAGGCTCCCAGTACATGGAAAGAGACCAACTTGAATCAATGGATAGTGAAAAATACCAAACCCACTCTGTCAACTGATATTTCTTTTTTAGGGGTAAATGTATAAGTGGTTCTGGTAGGGTGACACGTCCATCAAGCGTTCAACAATCCAAGCTCACTTTCAAATTAATTCAGCAGAACTTTCAAAGTCTTGGCAATAAGCACAACGAGTTGGATACCATTGCAGCAATTGATAACCCTGATGTTTTGGTTATAAGCGAACACTGGTACACAGATGAGCTAATTAGTGTATGTAAGCCTTTTTCCGTGATCTTTTGCTCTGCCTTCAGTAGAAAAGAGAAACGTGGTGGTGGGGTAGCTATCTTTGCAGCCAGTGGTAGTAATTATAGTGTAATAGATGTAAGTGCTTTCAGCACTGAGGGTGTAATAGAACTAGCAGCAATTAATTATAAGTGGGGGAAAGAGAACTTAATTATTATAGGCCTATACAGACCTCCATCTGGTAGTCTCGATAGTTTCTTTGGTGTTCTTAATGACCTGCTTGTTGACATTGGCAGTAAACACTGCAATAAAAATGGCTGGGTTAACATAATACTAACTGGAGATATAAACATTGACTTGCTGTCCAATGACTCTGTGTCTAAAAAACTAATGCTAATACTAGCTCAATTTAACTTAGCATTTCTGATAAACGAGCCCACTAGAGAGGTCATTAGTGTAAAATCATGCATTGACAACATTATAACTAACATGTCCCACTTTACATGCAGTGCATCAGGTCTGAAGCTTGCCATTTCTGACCACCACGCAGTACAGGTATTGATAGAAGCTGAAAATCTTCATGTCAATAGAAAAGAGAAACAATATATGACAAAAAGAATGACCAATGATGACAATGTTAAAGATTTCAACAGTTTGCTAAAAAGCCTAGAATGGGGTGAAAAAAACAGCATTACTTTCAATGAGTTTTCATCAGATTTTTATTATTGCTTCAATGTCTCATGTCCAGAAATGACCTTTACAGTAAATGACTGCAAAAAGATACAAAAAAATAACTGGATAAATCAAGAAGTAAAAACAGCAAGAGAGAAACTTAGACTTTTCCACTATGCAATTATAAATAATAACAATAATAATAGACTAAAGGTAGAATTTAAGAACTATCAGGATTACTATAAAGATCTTCTGCTAGAAACTAAAAGTAAATATGTAACCACAATGTTAAGAAACTCTACTAACACAGGTTTAGCTGTTTGGAAAGTAATAAATAGCTTTAGGGATTGTAAGGACAGATCAACAAGTGATTTTACTATAAACCATAAAGGGCATATCATGAAATGTCAATGTCAGATTGCAAATGTTTTTAATCAGTACTTTTCTTCTGTTGGAAAATCTGTCAATGACCATTTTAAGAATCTTCAGCATAGATATAGGGGCATTCCAATCAAACAAACCATATACTTGGCCCAACCAATAACAAGGAAGTCAAAACATAGTAAAGTCATTAAAAAATACAAAATTAGCAGGCTGTGATGGATTGTCTATCAGTACACTGAAAAGATGCATAGACAACATATCTGATGCCATGGCCACAGCAGTAAATGATGTAATTGCATCAGGTTGTTTCCCAGATAGTCTAAAGACAGCACAAGTAACCCCAATTCACAAGAAAGGTGATAAATCTAAAATTGAAAACTACCACCCCATTTCAATCTTACCTGCATTTTCTAAGGTAGCTGAGAAAGTTATTTATACTAGACTAATGACATTCCTGAGTCAACACAATTTAATATTTGAAAATCAGAATGGCTTTATGAAAAACAAGTCAACATCAGTAGCAGCAGCACAATTAATAGACAAAATAATAATGGCCATAGAGAACAAGGAGTATGTAACTGGAGTGTTCCTTGATCTAGAAAAAGCTTTTAATTATGTCAACATCACCATATTACTTGACAAGCTGTGGAACCTGGGTATCAGAGGAACTGGCTATGAGCTAATAAAATTGTATATGAGCAATAGAAAACAATTTGTCTTGCTTAAAACAAACAGTGGGTCTTACAAATCTAAAATTACTGATATCAAATATGGAGTGCCTCAAGGTTCTGTCTTGGGACCCCTTCTTTTCTTGATTTATGTTAACGATATACAGTATTGTTCTCCTAACTGTACAAAAATATTGTATGCAGATGACACATCAATAGTGTGTAAACACAAAGACTATGAGAGTCTGTAGGTACAGTGCAACAGTGTAACTAATGAAATAGTCAAGTATTTTAATGAAAGCCATCTAAATGTAAGTGCTTCAAAGACTGCAATGATGGAATTTAACACAAGGAAACAAATAGAATTTGACATGAAATTATCCATAGGAAATGACATTGTAAAAAAGGAAAAATGGACAAAGTTCTTGGGAATTACAATCTAATCCAGGACAGCCTCAAATGGGACATGCATATTGATTCCTTAGCATGTAAGCTGTCGAAGAATGTGTTTGTTATAAATATGATTAGCAAATACTGTAAGGACATGTGTGTACTAAAAACTGCTTATCATGCCCTATTCTCATCAAACTTAAACTATGCTGTAGAGATATGGGGTGCAACAACTCAAGCCAACCTAAGTACATTATTAATACTACAGAAAAAAGTTATCAGAATTATTTGTGGTGCCAAACCTCGAGAATCATGTCGGAATCTGTTCCCAAAATTAGGTGTGCTTACCATTATAGGTGTATACATATTGAAAGTTATATTGCTTGTGAAAACAATAAATCCAAATTTCAACTGTGACCTGCACCAGTATGATACAAGGCAAAAGTTCAGATACCATGTAAATAGCCACAGAACAGATTTATATGAAAAAAATGCACTTCATACTGGGCTGAAGCTAGCCAATGCCCTACCAAGAAGTCTCACAGCCCTTCCTACTAACAAATTAAAAGATCCGCTAAAAATAATTCTAATTGAAAACCCTTTTTATTCCCTAGATGAGTATTATATCCATATGAAAAGTGCTTCACAAGTATGCCAAGCTCATAGTTTTAAGTAACCTACAACTAATATAATGTTGATAAAAACAGTATTTGTAATATCGTGATTGTATACTACCAAATGTAAAATCCATCAAAATGTAAAATTTATTAATACAAATAAATCTTTAGTTTGTAATTTATAAACTGACATATTCAGAAGAATAATCTGTATGATGTCCTGAAACTGTATTATTTCTAGGGATTGTATCTGATTATTTGATGTTGAATAAATATTATTATTATTATTATTATTATTATCTCTTCAAGACTGAAGGATTTCAATCACGTGAAGAAAGAAATGATAATTGTACAAAAAAGTATTAGTAATGGAAAACTGGTGGATATGCTCAGTATTGGTAGCACAAAGAGAACAAATGAAGACAGTACAGGCAAAAAATAACAATACAGATGTGATACTGCTTACTTATCCTGGACTTAAACACCAATGAATGGAAGTCTTCATATGAGGTTGGAAATTTAATTAAAAAAAGAATAATACCTTTTGAATGTGATAGAGAATTTTACACTGTAGTTGGTAATATCTTACTGGGGAAGACCAATAAATTGACAGTAGGTATGAGAAAACTCACTAGCTAGCAGGGTGATATTTTGAAAAGTTTTCAAGCTAATTTTGTGTAATCTGCATAACTGATGGGATTGCAGACTCTAGGAAGATCATGGTAACTGAAAGATCCATTTTATCAAAAACACCTGAATTTCTGCTTTGAAGAAGTCAAGGGCTATGTCAACAGGCCTCAGCAGAGGAGTCAAACCACTCCCAACGTAGGCAAGGAGGATCTCTATATGCAAGGTGGAGAAGAACCATTATGAAAAACCTGGGGGACATCTGCCTCACTGTTCTAGCATATTGTGTGTCCCAATATACCTGAATGAGTGATGATAGAACAGGGAAGATATGAGCAGTATCAGTAAAGGAAATTAAATTTGTAACAGAAATTGAGAAAGTAAGGCTAACAGTTTAAGGTGTGGCAGAGGCAAATAAGAAAGGAGAATCTAAACAGTGACAACACACTCGTGTGCTGTGAAGTTCATAGCATATAGAGACCACTGGCTGTAGTGTTGACAGTGCATAAGACCTTCAAAAGCAGGATTAAAGTGTGGAATTTTCATACAAAATCCTCTGTGTTCTTGTGTGCCTGTACTGAACTGTAAACCAAATGTTGCATTACAGTATTAGATATGACGATGACAAATTCTTGTCTGGAGCCAAGTGGGTGATCCAAACCATATACTTAATCTATTTTGTGGCTAGTTTAAGTTCCAACTGTAGATCCTCAGCCTGTAATGTAGTATTGTAAGTAGCATTGCATCACCAGGTGGGTATTACATATTAGCTATATTTTTTATGGAGGGTGAGAATATTAAAACATTACTATTATTATTATTATTATTATTATTGTTGTTGTTGTTATTATTAACTGCTGTAATATGTGCTATAAATTACCATAACTCATCCCCCCAAGAAAGCAATTACTCTTATACAATATGCTACGGTCGCAGGTTCGAATCCTGCCTCGGGCATGGATGTGTGTGATGTCCTTAGGTTAGTTAGGTTTAAGTAGTTCTAAGTTCTAGGGGACTGATGACCACAGATGTTAAGTCCCATAGTGCTCAGAGCCATTTGAACCATCTTATACAATACTTGTAACTCGTGAGAACTACTTGAAATGTGAGGGAAATTTTCAATATAGTGTGGAACTGTAATGGAAAGCTAGATCAGACTATCCAAAAGCAACAAGCTGAAACATTTGGTCTAACAAGGCCCAAACTGAATCCAACCATGAACTCATATGGGTGAGAGTAACTGGCAGTGGTGCTGTTAAATTAATAATTCAATATTTCTATTGGCTGTTAAATTTTGACAAGTGAGCTATATTCATGCAAAATAATACTGAACATTTCAATAGAAAAGTGCCTTGAACAACTAGTCCAGCAGCCTGTGAACAAGAGAAATATTTTAGACCACATTGGCACAAACAAACTTGATCTTTTCAAGAATATCATCAAAGAGATAGGATAGCAGCCAGGATGGTATTATAATGACAGGTCACTGAAGGCAAAAAGTTTGCCAAGAAAACTAGGAAAATCTTTGTTGCTAGCAGGACTGATAGGGTATCACTAACATCCTTAAAATATATAGAGAATATTTATTTGAATTATAGCAAATGTAGTTGTTATTACAACTTAAATGCATCATAAATTACACTGTAGATAAATATAATATCAGGAAGTTAGCAAAATACTGCATTGACTCACCTTGGACTAATGGCATTGTTTGGAGAATGTGAAGGATGTCAAGAATTTTACAACCTCATTACAAAACAAAATACAGGGAAACTTATAACATCATGGCAACTCATGCACCTGTAAGGAGGACCATTCACAAAGCCTGCAACATCTTTCAATCAAAGTGTGATGAAGGAATCTATTATAAAACCGTAGGAACACATATAAAGTCACCGAAAAACTTCAAACCTTCCATCCAGTCTCTTTTGGCTTTCTAGTTTTGTGACTGAAGCCAAGAGATAGAAAGTTGAAGCATTAAATTCCACATTTAAAAATTCTTGCATACATGAGGATCTTACTATTGTACTGATGTTTCACTTTGCAGACTCTCACACATGAGTACAGAAGGCAAATGAAAACACACATCTCATGAAATTCTCAATGTCTTTCTCAGAAAGCACATATTGTGCAACTTTCAAGAAGATAAATAACTTTCTTATGACAACATTAGGCAACGGCCTCGCCGCAGTGGATACACCGGTTCCTGTCAGATCACCGAAGTTAAGCGCTGTCGGGCGTGGCCGGCACTTGGATGGGTGACTATTCAGCCGCCATGTGCTGTTGCCATTTTTTGGGGTGCACTCAGTCTCTTGATGCCACCTGAGGAGCTACTTGACCAAATAGTAGCGGCTCCAGTCAAAGAAAACCATCATAACGACCGGGAGAGCGGTGTGCTGACCGCACGCCCCTCCTATCTGCATCCTCACTGAGGATGACACGGCAGTCGGATGGTCCCGATGGCCACTTGTGGCCTGAAGATGGAGTGCTATTTTATGACAACGTTATGTAGTACACTGAGAATGATGGAAGGCTTCAACCCCTTGTCCAAAGTGGCCGAACGGTGAGTCACAAATAGAAATACAAAGCGAGGACTCACATCTGGGAGGACAATGGTTCAACAGTCAGCCATCCTGATATAGGTTTCCTGTGATTTCCCTAAGCTGCTTCAGGCAAATGCTGGGATGATTCCTTTGAAAGGGCACATCACATCCGATTTCCTTCCCCATCCTTTCCTCCTCTGATGATCTCACTGTTTGGTCCCCTTCCCCAAATCAACCAACCAACCAACAAACAGGAGTTTTGGCATATATTTGCAGTGAATAGTAGTGCTCAAGCAGTTGGCTCTGCATCACCATACAGTTGTTTCATTTGAGAATGATAATTTGACTGGTCTGAATATAGTAGATGTGCATAGAATCAAAGGAGGGTAACTGGATTGTATAAGTTAATATCACTGGTTGCTGTAGTGGAATTCTACAACTCAATTCCTGCTGAATGCCATACATTTTTATGCCATGGCAAGGTCTACAATGTGGTCCACCCAGCCTCATGAACCGAAATGAGAAGCTACATGAAAAACTTGCCAGAAGATTGTGCAGGCTGCCACAAAGAGGTGTCAAATCAAAAACTTAGCACCAGCCTTGGAGCTACACATTTATTTAATTTCATGGATACAGTACCTTAAGTGCATGTTGATAGCTAAAAGAAGGCATTCATTGGCTGTACAGAAAATAATTGATTCCCCTTATTACAGAAAAACGAAATAAGTTCCAGATGGTAATGAAGACATGTTATTTACATTAAGAACATAGCTTGAAGTATAATCTACATACTGTTTCTCTTTTTATCAACTGAGTAGTTATAATTAGGAACAAAAGATTTAGAATAATAGGAGATAAACATAAGATAATTCAAGGGAAAGTAGCACACAACTTTATTCAATGAAAAAAACACATTGTGTTTATATCTGAAGATTAACTGGGGTCTATTGTATGTCATTCCACAGTTTTGCTCAGATTAATTCAAAGTAGATGTTGCATATGTTACTACAGTAGATTAGTTGAAAAGGTGGTCATTCAAAATAGTCTATCTGCCAAAACAATCTAGTCACTGCACTCCTAGAGAGCACTTCCAACACCAATTGTGAATTGCATACATTATAAAGAGGATACAGCACTACTCACTTTCTCTTGAAATGGTTAATGAGATTACTGAGAACTTGTTTATTTTCCTCAAATGAGAGAAATTTCTGTCACTCCAAATGAGTGTTATTGAAATTAGCACACCCATTGTTTAAAAAGAATTAAGACTACTCAAAGCAAATAAAGCTCCTGGTCTTGATAGAATTCCTGTTAGGTTCTATAGCATATTTGATGTAGAAATAGTTCCTTTTGAAGATCATATTTATAGACAATATCTTGTGCAGTGAATACTCCTGCAAGAGTGGAAAGAAATACAGGTCACTCCTGTCTATAAAAAGGTAAAAGGCCAATGTTTCTAACATCTGTTTGTTGCAGCATTCTACAACATGTTCTCAAGTCCACACATTCTGACATTCCTATGGGGGAACAAATTTCTGAAGAACCAGCATAATTTAAGAAAAAGAAATATGAATCACCTGTTTCTTTGTTCACTCCTGATATGTTGCAAATACACTATGTGATCAAAAGTATCTGGAAACCTGGCTGAAAATGACTTACAAGTTCATGGCACCCTCCATCGGCAATGCTGGAATTCAGTATGGTGTTGGCCCACCCTTAACCTTGATAACAGCTTCCACTCTTGCAGGCATGTATTAAATTAAGTGCTGGAAGGTTTCTTGGGGAATAGTAGTCCATTCTTCACGGAGTGCTGCTTTGAGGAGAGGTATTAATGATGATTGGTGAGGCCTGGCACCAAGTTGGTGTTCCAAAACATCCCAAAGGTGTTCTATAGGATTCAGGTCAGGACTCTTTGATGGCCAGTCCATTACAGGGATGTTACTGATATGTAACCACTCTGCCACAGGCCGTGCATTGTGAACAGGTGCTCGATTGTGTTGAAAGATGCATGTGCCTTCCCCGAATTGCTCTTCAACAGTGGGAAGCAAGAAGGTGCTTAAAATATCAATATAGGCCTGTGCTGTAATAGTGCCACACAAAACAACAAGGAGTGAAAAACATGACCACTGATAACACCACCACCTCCGAATTTCACTGTTGGCACTACACATGCTGGCAGATGACATTCACCAGGCATTCGCCATACCCACACCCTACCATCAGATTGCCACATTGTGTACCATGATTCGTCAGTCCACACAATGTTTTCCCACTGTTCAGTCGTCCAATGTTTATGCTCCTTACATCAAGTGAGGTGTCGTTTGGCATTTACCGGCATGATTTGTGGCTTATGAGCAACCACTCCACCATGAAATCCAAGTTTTCTCACCTCCCGCCTAACTGTCATAGTACTTACAGTGGATCCTGATGCAGTTTGGAATTCCTGTGTCATGGTCTGGATAGATGTCTGACTATTACACGTTATGACCCTCTTCACCTGTTGGCAGTCCCTGTCAGTCAACAGACGAGGTCAGCCTGTACGCTTTTGTGCTGTACATGTCCCTTCACATTTCCACTTCACTATCACATTGGAAGCAATGGATCTAGGGATGTTTAGGAGTGTGGAAATCTCACACACAGACGTATGACACAAGTGACACCCAATCACCTGACCATGTTCAAAGTCCGTGAGTTCCGTGGAGCACACCATTCTGCTCTCTCATGATGTCTAATGACTACTGAGGTCATTGATATGGAGTACCTGGCAGTAGGTGGCAGCACAATGTACCTAATATGAAAAACGTATGTTTTTGGGGGTGTCCAAATACTTTTGATCACATAGTGTAAATTCAGCTGAACTAACAGATTTTGCATTCTTAGATTTTTGAAAGGTTGTCAACACCATACTGCACTGTTCACTTATAACCAAAATATGATCATATGGAGAATATTCACAGTTTCCCACCTGACTTGATGATGTTCTTATCGATCTCTATTATAATGGATAGCAAATGTCCAATAGAAGTGAAACTATCAGACAGAGTTGGTAGAACTCTCAGATTGTTCACTGATGGTGCTGTTACATACAGGAAAGTATTGTCACTGTGCAACTGTAAAGAATTACTGGAAGATCTAGACAGGATCTTCATTTGGTGCACTGAATGACCATTCTCTTTAAACGCAATGCCATGCCCATAATGAAGAGAAAGAACTTAATTACAAAAGCAGTTGTAATTTTATGGAGATTCACACATTTTAAATATTTAGAGTAATAATACAAAGTTATATGAAATGGGACAAACACATGAAATTAGTAGTAGGGAAGGCAAGTGGAAGACTTAGCTGTGTTGAGAAGTTCTGGGAACCCGCTGCACATCTGTAAAAGAAACTACATACACGACATTAGGTTTGTAGTCTTTATTGAGCAGGTATGACAGTAGACATTGAAAGAGTTCAGAGAAGAGCTTCTAGGATCTCAAAAAGCTGGTGCAGTCCATGTGGAAGAGTCACAGAGATGCCTGGTGAACATATGGGAATCATTGGAAGAAAAGTGATGATATTATCTTGAAAAGTTTTACAGAACTGGTATTTTAAGAAGACTGTTTAATAGTTATATTTCTTCCATTGCATACCTTGTACAGGAACCATAAGAATGAGATACAAAAGAATAGGGCATGTACCAAGGCATAATTTTACTCATACTATGCATTAGTGTAATGGGGTAAAAAGTTGCTAATATTTGTACAAAGTACCTTCAACCATGCATTGCACAATGGTTTTTGGATTACACAAGTAGATGTAGATAGCTACTAGAAATACGAGGGCTATTCATAAAGCAATCTCCATTTATGTATTTGAAAAATGTGGATGAAGGATTGTTTTACAATACTATGAAAGTATACACTCTAATTTATTTTTCCACATAGTTTCCAGCCACGTTGAGACATTTGTCATTGTGTTTGATGAACCTTGAAAATAAGCGATCACAGAATTATGACACCTACATCCATCTAGCATTAAATTTCCAGCAGCACATATCCCTAGTAATCACTTTGTGCAGAAGAGTACTGTAGAAAATGAATAAGAAGCTCTGAGATAGTGAATCTGTGGTTTTCTCTAACTTTTTTGTTAACCAAATGAATCAGATCTGCATCCATGATACTTAGTCAACCATTTTTCTCATCATCATGGACACTGAGCCAACCATTTTTGAACATATGGCATCATTGTCTTATGCCACCTTCACTCATTACCAAAGATTTGGGCTACTGGAATTAATGCAAGGTGGGTTCAGCAGGCAGAATTCTATGACTGCAGAGTTTCAAAGCTCATCAGAAGCTACAACAAATGTCTCTATGTGGCTGAGACAATATGGAAAAATAAATTAGTGTGTGTCCTTTCAAAGCATTCTAAAACAAATTGTGTAACTTAACTCAAAAGGTTTCTTTTTTTTTTTTTTTTTTTTTTTAAGTGGAAGTTACTTTCTGAATAGCCTCTGTATTTAAAATGGGAAGGCTGTAGGGCATTATGCTATAACACTAAAAGTGATTAACAGATGCTAGAGTAGAAATGCACAATTGAGACAATTCAGATAAAGGGCAGTATGACTAACAAAAAACTTCTGGAGAGAAACAATACCTATTGTGCTGCCTTTCTGAATGTGTAGCAGACATTCAGTAGGGTTCCAAAAGCTGAACACTAATACCGTCAGGAAGATAACATCAGGTGGGTTACATAGTGTTCCATTAAAAGTCTGTAGAAAAATTTCAGGCACTGCATATTGATGGGAAATATAAATGCACTGCATTCATTATGAGTCAAGAGGTCTGGCAAGTTCATAGTATACCTTGGCCATGTAATAAAAGCATATAAAAACAAAGTGCAAAACTTGACTATTGTAAACTACATGGCGTATTATCAACTCAGATAATCAGTTTCATATTTGCCTCTGCTGAATAAAATCTATAACACATCATCAGAGTCAGATGAGCTGTAGAAAAAAGGAGTAGAAGTGAATGTTGCAATGCCTAAGACCATTATAAATACACAGGTAGAAAAAGAAAACTTTATTTTTGTGACCAAAATGAAAGATGTGGAATTCTATTAGTTTGGGGCTGCAGGAAAACAATCTGATATTAACTTTTTTTATTTGCTATAGTGTCAGAGATATACAATAATACAATACCAGCAAAACGCAATTTTACCTGTGTTATATGAAACCATTACAAATTCTCTGAACACTCAATCAATCAAATGTTATTGTCGTTCAGCTCATAAAGCAATAGACAACATCAAGATAACTTACATTTTTAACATTAATTACTAAATACAATTTAGTTTGGATTACATAAGGCCATCCGCTAGATACAGTGTTGAAAGACAGTATTTTCAGTTTCAAAAAATTCGTCTACTGTATAGAAAGGATTATTTACTAGTATTCTGTACAACTTAGCTTTGAAGATATTGACAGGTAACTCTTTTAAATGTATACTTAACTTATTGTACAACTTAAGTCCAAGAACTAAATATGAATTCTGTGACTTGGATAGTCTTTCATATGGTACATCTAAACATGATTTGTTCCTGGTGTTATGGCTATGTACATCCCTTCTTAATGATATATTTGAAATATTGTTCCTAACATACAATAGAACATTATAGATGTACAAGTTTATTACCGTCAGACATTGCAATTTAACAAACATGGGTTTACAGTGTTCTAACTCATCTGAGTCAGTTATTATTCTTTCAAAGTAGAATGCCCTTCATGTGACTACTATTGCCCCACAATAAGATTCCATATGATATGATACTTTGAAAGAAAGCAAAATATGCTGATCTTATATAACTATTAGGGACATGTCTTTTTAAGTTTCTAATTAAATAGATAACTCTTGAGAGTCTGGCAGATAAATGTTTGACGTGTGGTTCCCATGTCAACTTGTTGTCTACTATAACACCTAAACATTTTATACTTTCTAAGTCATGATTCTCTTTTAAGCTAAAGGAAAGTGCCTGGGTCTTATTTTCATTTAGTAGAAAACCGTTCGCTCTAAACCATAATGAACTCTGAGCAAGGGTATCTTTAACTATATTTTTTAGTGTGTTTAAATCTGAGCTTTTATTTAAAAAAGTTGTGTCATCAGCATACATTATTGTGTGAGAGTTTACAAAAGATGGCAGGTCATTAATCATAAGTAAAAACAATAGAGGTCCAAGTACTGAGCCCTGTGGCACGCCATACCTAACATTAATCAGATCTGACTTCTCCCTATTAATGCATACAACTTGTTGGCGGTTCTCAAGGAAGGATTTAATCATATTTATGCTGCTATTAGCAAAACCATAATACGATAGCACTATTTGTTTCCAAATGAAAATTGTGATTTTAGACAAACTGCATTTAAGTTAACAACAAAAACATAGATCAATGCGGAATAATACATTAAACAAATGGGCTCCTACAGATGTAGGTGCCTTCTCTTTGCTTGTCTACTGTAATCCTGTTCTGGGGCATCTCAGAGCAATGTCCAACAGCAGTCTGTAGGCACAGAACAATCCCATTGACCCTGATATCTTTGTTCCATTGTCTTAGTGGAACCATTCACCATGCTTATCACTCATTATGCTGCAGTTTTCTGGAAAAAAATTTAAATGCAAATGGAGAAAGTGCATTTTGAGCAACATGGTGCAGTCTAAGTGAAGATACTTGTCCAGCAGGTCATTCACCATACAAACATAATTTGAATCTCTTCTGAACCCAAGAAGCAATGTAAAACACTTTTAAAGGTTTCCCAATCTTGTTCCTCATTGCCCTGGAGGAATAAGCCAATGTCGGGATCCACAAGAACCTTACAGATTTCATGATCAATGAAGATTCCTGTCTTCAATTTTGCCTCGGTCAGCTTCAGAAATTTGTCTCTCAGGAGCATAATGGCATCTCCATCTTTGTTCATTCTTTTAAAAAATTCTTTATGAGGCTGAGTTTCACATGCCAACATAGCAGAATAATTTAATTTCAATCTTCCAGAGGAATATGCTGGACATTCTCACACCTGGGCCACAGAGTTTCCCTTGGAGGCCAGTGTTTTCTGTTGTAGTATTTGCACCTGTCCCCACTGTCCCACACATGTATAAAACAGCAGAATTTTGTGTATCCCAATGGCATGCCACAGATCTGCTAGTTGTGGTCTTTGAACTTAATTGTTTACAGAAGCAATTTCATAGTAACATATGTTTCCTTCATATGAATTGCATAGCCCACAGAAATAGAAGCCATACAATTCCCATTATGTAGCAACACAGCTTATATGTGTTTATGAACAGAGTCCATGGGCCCTGCACCACATTCAAAGCTTTCATGAAATCATTCACCAGCAGGCATTTCGGTTATCCTTTTTTAAAAAATAATAAATGAAATCTGTCTCCTGTTAATTGTGGTTCTAGATGATTCCACTGTTTTAGTCTAGAACACACAAGCTCAGTTTTTTTTGTAGCAGTTTCAAGTCCTGAATTAAGTCACTTGAATCACCTTGAGTTTATGTTACTAACTAATAGATTCAGTGGCAAAATTAGTATCCTGTGATGTTGAAGCAAAGGGTATTGTGTGGCCTCCATTTTGGCTTTATCAGCATCTGCACCCAGACACAATCCCTGTGGGATGATTCTCATGGGGATGTGAGAGGATTGCAGATGGTATGTTAGAATCTCATAGATATCATACAGATTAAATCATAGAGATGGTAACAGGCATTCATTGATCCATCCATGTAAATTTGCACCAGGAATTGTAGCATACATCAGGTGCCCACATTTTGTCTTTATCATCTAACTTCATACCAAAATAATGGTGGTAGGTTATCTCCAATAATGAAGTAATATGGTGTTTATGGCTGGCAAATATTACATTTCAAACAATGTAAACACCAGGTAGAAATATCAACAATGTAGTAAAAGACAGGTTGCTACTTACCGTAAAGAAGACATATCAAGTTGCAGACAGGCACAATTAAAAGACACTCACATACAGCTTTTGGCCACAGCCTTTGTCAGTGAAAGACACACACATGCACACGCGTGCAGTGTGTTTACTGGGTTTATGTATTTATGTGACATTATGGATTTTTGGTTGAGTCTGCTCTTAAATTTAAAATGAAACAACAAAAAGACATTTTATTTTCACTACATGCAATGTGCAAACAGATAAGAAAATCAAACAAGTTATATATTGTAGCAGCATCACTGCATAAGTCACTTTTAGTGTGAATCTGAAGCAGGGGATTGCAGCCGTAACTGTAAGTCAGGTACTGGCTTGTTGATAATAACTTTCTGCAATGTGAAGTAGGAAAGTATGTTGGCCCAATATGGGCACAAGAGTTGCCAAAATGGCGGGTTCAGTGGGACTGCAAGTAACTTGCCACAAGCTGCCACTGAAACCAGTGCACTGGCACTAAGCTAGTGCATGTTAGTACATGACTTGAAAAGGCACATTAGCAAAATATATGCACACTGCCAAGTATAAACAGGGGCAGTCAAGTAATACCAGTATCTTTTTGTGCCACAGCTCTTTTGGACAACTGTGAACTGTACTGTGCCATATGAATCTTCCAATGGAGAGTCACAGCTCAGTCTAAGGCGGGGCCTTGAGTTTGCAAGGGACTTGGAGACAGTCATCAGCAGGCCAGAACAGGCCTTCCAGCAGCACGGTCAACTCCTGCCCATAGGCAGGGGCTTGCATCCCGGCTGTTACAGAAGACTTCCTCCCACTAGCATCTGCCTTCCACCATCACGGGGAGCATGTCAGCATGGAACGAATGCCACTTGCCACTGGAGACTAGCACGGACATCATTGTAGGGTTCGCTGCTGGGGTAGTGTGCCTTGCCATGACTGTCACAACTGGACCTCAGCAAAGCAGACAGAACAAGCTGCCAAGTGAGCAGAAGTCAATGTGAGCAGGGCAATGGACACCTGTACTGTCTGAGGCAAGGAAAATTAGAATTTGTACAGATCACCTCATCATTTCTCTGCAGCCGTGAGGTGCCCTGTGCCTCACCCACAGTCTCCACTCTAGCATCCCTATACCTCTGGCAACTTCATCTGATGTTGGAGTAGTAGGTGTCATCTTTGCAGTACAGCACTTAGACCCACTGCCTACATAATCTGGAAGAGCCATTTGGATACAGCAGTTGCAAGGTGTGGTGAGTGATAAACAGTTTTGTCTTAGAATATGTAGGAGGTATGGGAGGTGCAAAGTTAAATTATTATTATTATTATTATTATTATTGGGGAAGGATGTCAAGAAGCATTTAAGTATTGTTTTGTTGTGAACCTTAGTGAGATTTGTAGTATGAGGAACTGGTTGTTTCGTTGTCTCACAGGGGTAGGAATCGTGATTCGTTGGTAACTGTAAGGTGCAGACAGTGTAATTTGTGTACCATTCTGTGTCTTGTACTGAGTTTGTGTTATATTTGCAATTGTTTGGGCCATAACATGAATCAACATATTGAGTCTAACAAGGGAACCTCCCCATCGCACCCCCCTCAGATTTAGTTATAAGTTGGCACAGTGGATAGGCCTTGAAAAACTGAACACAGATCAGTCGAGGAAACAGGAAGAAATTGTATGGAACTATGAAAAAAATAAGAAAATATACAAACTGAGTAGTCCATGCACAAGATATGCAACATCAATGATAATGTGAGCTCAGGAGCGACATGGTCTTGTGGTTTGCGTGAGCAACTGTGGAACTGCAGGTCCTTGGTTCAAGTCTTCCCTCGACCAAAAATATTAATTTTTTATTTCCAGACGATTATTATCTGACAAACTCTTAAGTTTTCATCGCTTTTTGGAGTGATTATCACATCCACAGGAAAACCTAAATCGGGCAAGGTAGAAGAATCTTTTTACCCATTCGCCAAGTGTACAAGTTAGGTGGGTCCACAACATATTCCTGTCATGTGACGCACATGCCGTCACCAGTGTCATATAGAATATATCAGATGTGTTTTCCTGTGAAGGAATCGGTTGACCTATGACCTTGCGATCAAATGTTTTCGATTCCCATTCGAAAGGCACGTCCTTTCGTCTACTAATCGCACGGTTTTGCGGTGTGGTCGCAAAACAGAGACACTGAACTTATTACAGTGAACAGAGATGTCAATGAATGAACGGACACATCATGACTTCGCGAAAATAAAAAAAGTAAACTTTTCACATGAGGGAAGACTTGAACCAAGGACCTCTCAATCCGCAGCTGCTCACGCTAACCACGGGACCACGGCGCTCCTGAACCCACGCTCTCCTTGATTTTGCCTATCTTGCGCATGGACTACTCAGTTTGTATATTTTGCTTATTTTTTTCATAGTTCCACACAACTTCTTCCTGTTTTCTCGATTGATCTGTGTTCAGTTTTTCAAGGCCTATCCACTGCACCAACTTACAACTAAATCTGAGGGGGGTGCAATGGGGAGGTTCCCTTGTAAGTGGTAAGATGTAGGAGTTAAGCTTGTTTTGATCTATGTTGTATGAAAGTGGTTTACTACAGTAAAAGTGAGGAGTAGTGGCATGACCAGGCAGAGGAGTTTTTCTGTTTGTGGTTGTGCGGTTTGTGATTTGGGATATTGCAGAATGAAAGCAGCACAATGGCAGAGTCAGGGACACAAGGCATGCTAGAACCTGAGGCAATGTGGATTTTATAGGAAAATATATCTCCATTAACAGTGGATAATACGCATTTAAGTAATCAGTTAGCAGCCAGAGGTAAGCTGTTGTTGCCTCAAGTGACACAGCAGGAGGCAGCTTTGGCTGCTATAGGGTAGATTGTGCCATTTTTGGTTAGAGCACCTGAGGATGTGCATTCTTTTGTAGGAGATCTAGAGATGTTGGCTGTGATGAATGGTGGGACTGATAATCAGTTGTTGTATGTGGCTAAGTTACGATTAATGGGAGAAGCTAAAATGTATGTGAAGTGTTCTGAGGCCTTGAGAAAGGTGAAGGAATTTGTTAAGTTGAAGGAAGGTTCATTGCAGAGATATAAGAAACAGAATAGCACATGGTACTTTTGGGAGAGGTTGAGTACAGTGGTAAAGAGGCAAGGAGAAATGGTGGAGAAATTCACAGATAGGCTCAGAGAGATAAATGAGCACACTTACGAACTGGGACAAAGTGATGAGAAAAATAAGGTTCTGATACAAGAGGCTGCCTCCCCCCATGAACCATGGACCTTGCCGTTGGTGGGGAGGCTTGGGTGCCTCAGCAATACAGATGGCCGTACCGTAGGTGCAACCACAACGGAGGGGTATCTGTTGAGCGGCCAGACAAACATGTGGTTCCTGAAGAGGGGCAGCAGCCTTTTCAGTAGTTGCAGGGGCAACAGTCTGGATGATTGACTGATCTGGCCTTGTAACACTAACCAAAATGGCCTTGCTGTGCTGGTACTGCGAACGGCTGAAAGCAAGGGGAAACTACAGCCGTAATTTTTCCTAAGGGCATGCAGCTTTACTGTATGATTAAATGATGATGGCGTCCTCTTGGGTAAAATATTCCGGAGGTAAAATAGTCCCCCATTCAGATCTCTGGGTGGGGACTACTCAGGAGGACGACGTTATCAGGAGAAAGAAAACTGGCGTTCTACGGATCGGAGCGTGGAATGTCAGATCCCTCAATCAGGCAGGTAGATTAGAAAATTTAAAAAGGGAAATGGATAGGTTAAAGTTAGATATAGTGGGAATTAGTGAAGTTTGGTGGCAGCAAGAACAAGACTTTTGGTCAGGTGAATACAGGGTTATAAACACAAAATCAAAAAGGGGTAATGCCGGGGTAGGTTTAATAATGAATAAAAAAATAGGAGTGCTGGTAAGCTACTACAAACAGCATAGTGAACACATTATTGTAGCCAAGATAGACACGAAGCCCACGCCTACTACAGTAGTACAAGTTTATATGCCAACTAGCTCTGCAGATGATGAAGAAATTGATGAAATGTATGATGGGATAAAAGAAATTATTCAGGTAGTGAAGGGAGACAAAAATTTAATAGTCATAGGTGACTGGAATTCAAGAGTAGGAAAAGGGAGAGAAGGAAACGTAGTAGGTGAATATGGATTGGGGCTAAGAAATGAAAGAGGAAGCCGTCTGATAGAATTTTGCACAGAGCATAAATTAATCATAGCTAACACTTGGTTCAAGAAGCATGAAAGAAGGTTGTGTACATGGAAGAACCCTGGAGATACTAAAAGGTATCAGATAGATTATATAATGGTAAGACAGAGATTTAGGAACCAGGTTTTAAATTGCAAGACATTTCCAGGGGCAGATGTGGACTCTGACCACAATCTATTGGTTATGAACTGTAGATTAAAACAGAAGAAACTGCAAAAAGGTGGGAATTTAAGGAGATGGGACCTGGATAAACTGACTAAACCAGAGGTTGTACAGAGTTTCAGAGAGAGCATAAGGGAACAATTGACAGGAATGGGGGAAAGAAATACAGTAGAAGAAGAATGGGTAGCTTTGAGGGATGAAATAGTGAAGGCAGCAGACGATCAAGTAGGTAAAAAGACGAGGCCTGGTAGAAATCCTTGGGTAACAGAAGAAATATTGAATTTAATTGATGAAAGGAGAAAATATAAAAATGCAGTAAATGAAGCACGCAAAAAATAATACAAACGTCTCCAAAATGAGATCGACAGGAAGTGCAAAACTGCTAAGCAGGGATGACTAGAGAACAAATGTAAGGATGTAGAGGCTTATCTCACTAGGGGTAAGATAGATACTGCCTACAGGAAAATTAAAGAGACCTTTGGAGAAAAGAGAACCACTTGTATGAATATCAAGAGCTCAGATGGAAACCCAGTTCTAAGCAAAGAAGGGAAAGCAGACGGCAAGAAGGAGTATATAGAGGGTCTATACAAGGGCGATGTACTTGAGGACAATATTATGGAAATGGAAGAGGATGTAGATCAAGATGAAATGGGAGATACGATATTGCGTGAAGAGTTTGACAGAGCACTGAAAGACCTGAGTCGAAACAAGGCCCCGGGAGTAGACAACATTCCATTAGAACTACTGACGGCCTTGGGAGAGCCATTCCTGACAAAACTCTACCATCTGGTGACCAAGATGTATGAGACAGGCGAAATACCCTCAGACTTCAAGAAGAATATAATAATTCCAATCCCAAAGAAAGCAGGTGTTGACAGATGTGAAAATTACCAAACTATCAGTTTAATAAGTCACAGCTGCAAAATACTAACGTGAATTCTTTACAGACGAATGGAAAAAGTGGTAGAAGTCAACCTCGGGGAAGATCAGTTTGGATTCCATAGAAATGTTGTAACACGTGAGGCAATACTGACCTTACGACTTATCTTAGAAGAAAGATTAAGGAAAGGCAAACTGACGTTTCTAGAATTTGTAGACTTAGAGAAAGCTTTTGACAATGTTGACTTGAATACTCTCTTTCAAATTCTAAAGGTGTCAGGGGTAAAATACAGGGAGCGAAAGGCTATTTACAATTTGTACAGAAACCAAATGGCAGTTATAAGAGTCGAGGGGCATGAAAGGGAAGCAGTGGTTGGGCAGGGAGTGAGACAGGGTTGTAGCCTCTCCCCGATGTTATTCAATCTGTATATTGAGCAAGCAGTAAAGGAAACAAAAGAAAAATTCGGAGTAGGTATTAAAATCCATGGAGAAGAAATAAAAACTTTGAGGTTCACCGATGACATTGTAATACTGTCAGAGACAGCAAAGAACTTGGAAGAGCATTTTCCCAGAATGGACAGTGTTTTGAAAGGAGGATATAAGATGAACATCAACAAAAGCAAAACGAGGATCATGGAATGTAGTCGAATTAAGTCGGGTGATGCTGAGTGAATTAGATTAGGAAATGAGACACTTAAAGTAGTAAAGGAGTTCTGCTATTTGGGGAGCAAAATAACTGATGATGGTTGAAGTAGAGAGGATATAAAATATTGACTGGCAATGGCAAGGAAAGCGTTTCTGAAGAAGAGAAATTTGTTAAGATCAAGTCAGGAAGTCGTTTCTGAAAGTATTTGTATGGAGTGTAGCCATGTATGGAAGTGAAACATGGACGAGAAATAGTTTAGACAAGAAGAGAATAGAAGCTTTCAAAATGTGGTGTTACAGAAGAATGCTGAAGATTAGATGGGTAGATCATGTAACTAATGAGGAGGTATTGAATAGAATAGGGGAGAAGAGGAGTTTGTGGCACAGCTTGACATGAAGAAGGGACCAGTTGGTGGGGCATGTTCTGAGGCATCAAAGGATCATAAATTTAGCATTGGAGTACAATGTGGAGGGTAGAAATCATAGAGGGGACCAAGAGAAGAATACACTAAGCAGATTCAGAAGGGTGTAGGTTGCAGTAAGTGCTGGGAGATGAAGAAGCTTGCACAGGATAGAGTAGCATGGAGAGATGCATCAAACCAGTCTCTGTACTGAAGACCACAACAACAACAACAACAACAAGAGGCTGAGCAGAGGGCACTTGTATTTTTGATGGGGTTACTAGTGAATATGTTTAGAAAGGAGTGTGAAGAGATCCTGGGGCGGCCGGAGTGGCCAAGCAGTTCTAGGCGCTGCAGTCGTGGCCACATTATGGAATTGCGAGGATGTTAAGTTGATAAATTGTTATTCCGTCGTCAAGACGTCACTACGTCGTGTGTTCAATAACTACATGACGTAATTCCAGAGATAACATATACTTAAGCAATGTTCAGAATGCGTCGTAATCTTGGGACAAATCGAAGACTGTTCACTGTTAATTTATCATGAATTCACTTTTCACTTCATAATATTCCAATAGTCAATTAATTTTCACTAATACGCATGATAATGTCTATTCCGTTATGTAGGCGAAACGAAGAATTAAAGTTTGAATCCAATGTTATTGTTCCTTGTAATAAATTATCCCTACGCTGAACACACACACCGATTTCTCACTCAGGGAATTGCTTCCGTTTGCATCAGTAATCCTGTCATTGATGACAACTTCTGACAATTCGGAGCAATTTTATGTTCTTTGTGTTGGCCTGTACCTCGTAATCTTTCTTGAGGACTTAACTAAATAAAACTTAATTGTTGCAAGAATTACTTAGCACTAATTCATTGTCCACTAGTTCTGTATAGAAAAATTCATAAATACTGTTGTAATGTCTTCCTGTTTTATGACTTATCCTAGTTTGCATACTTAAATCTAAAGTTTTAATCAACTAAAATATTTCTTTGACTCTAGATGAGGGTACACCCCCTTTATCTTCTTGGTATCTTCATCTTCCGGCAGGTAACTTCCTTCATGTGTAATCTTAATAGGTGTATATGGTCCTTTATACAAATTACACCATTTTCGATTTAATTTTCTTATCTTTAAAGATTTAGTATTATTTTTTAATAAAACACTATCACCAACTTAAAACTGTACTCTTTTTGTCAAATTGACGTTTTATAAGATTTTCTTTATGCTGTAATTTTAAATATACCTTTTTTATAACTTCATTACGATCTTTCAGTTTATTATGCAGCCATGGTAAATTACCAAGCCAATTATTATTTTGATTATTAAATAAGATCTCATTCAGCGAATACCCAGTTGATATATGAGGTAACTCATTGTACATCTCTTCAAAATCTTCAACTAATTCGAACCACCTATGGTGTTGATTAGGTACATAAGTTCTTATAAATCTATTCAATGCTATAAAAACTCTTTCTATTGGGATTCCTAACGAATTAAAGCAGACAATGAATACATGATGAATCCCACGTGTCTTCATTGTATCCTTCCACTATTTACTTCGAAAATATGATGCATTATCTGAAATCATCATTTCAGGGTTCCCTACTTTCACTAAATAATCATCTGTAATCTTTCTCACCATGGGTTTTACATTAGTTGTTCGCATGGTGTATAGCTTCACATATTCTGTGAATAGCTCATACATGGCAAATATATATTTAAAATTTCCTTTAGCTATGGAAAATGCCCCACACGTATCACATGACGCTATAATCAGTGGTTTCCTTCGTATTATGGGATGTAATACACGTTTGACACGGTAATTGACTGGCTTTGCTCTTTGACAAATTCTGCATCTCTTGAGTATCTCCTGAGCTTTTTTCAATAAACCTAGATAGAATCACAGTTGTTGCAATTTCATTACACATTTGTGAGCTCCAAAATATCCCCATCTTACATGTGTGAACCATAATAAGGTCTCAATACACCATGAGGGAATACATATCTTCCACCCATCCTTCTTAGTTCTACGATGAGATAATACACCTGCTTGCACTTGGTAATGATTATTAACTTTACTATGAGTTCCTTATTTTAAGTCACTTCTAATTTTTTTTCCATTTGTCATCCGATTTCTGCATTTGTCCCATTTGCGAACACATTTCGGTAACTTCTTTCCTATACGGAAGTGTTCTGAAAGTCTATTACCCGTTCTTCTCCCACCTCATCTACATTTGTAGTTGGTAACCCTGACAATGTGTCAGTGACAACATTATCCCTTTCTTTAACATGCTTAACAGTTATGTCACATTCTTGTAGCAATAAGGCCCAACATACTAGTCGGCCATGTAGCATTCTACTTGTCATCAAAAACGTCACTGCTTTATGGTCACAATAGATTACAATTCGTTTTCCATATACAAAATACTCGAACCTATTAAGTGCCCAGATAATTTCTAGCATTTCCAGCTCAGTTGTTCTGTACGATCGTTCGCAGCCTGATAAGGTTTGACTAGAAAAGTTGGTAATTTTTATAGTTTCTGTATTATTCTCATCTTCCATTTGGAATAGGGTACCACCTAATCCTGTCTCCGCTGCATCTGTCACTATGCTTTATCCATTTGTGGAAGATGCAACAATGGAGCATTAATCAGAGCATTATGAATGTCATCAAAAGCTTTACCGCAAGATTCTGTCCATTGCCAAGGAACATTTTTCCTTAACAACTGCAACAGATAATCCTTATTTAATAATTGTTGCAACATAAACTTCGTAAAGAAAGATGCGAGACCCAAAAATGACTTTAATTGTTTTTTATTTTGCAGATACGAACAATTTTTTATTGCATCCAACTTTTTTGTTCGGTATAATGCCTTCTGGAGTATTTTGATAAATTTTGATAAATTAATCGTGACCCCATGCTCAAGGAATTTTTTAAATACACGATTCATTAATTCGATATGTTCGTCCCAGGTCTCTGTGGCGATAAGTAAGTCGTCTACATATACAGTGACACGTTCTAGTAAATCAGGTCCGAGCACTGTATCTAACGCAGTTATGAAAACACCACCGCTAATATTAAGACCAAACGGCATTACCTTAAATTGGTAACTCCATCCCAGAAAAATTAATGCCGTATACTTTCTGGATTCCTTTGATATTTTAATTTGTCAGTAAGAACTTCAGAGGTCGAGGGAGGTCAAGAATTTCACGTCGTGAAATTTCTGCAATAGTACTCCAAGTTCTTAGGACGAGTTCTTACAGGTTTGATAACCTTATTAACATCGCGAGCGTCAATAACTAGTCGAATGTCGCCATTCGGTTTAGTCACCGCTAACAATGGACTTGAGTATTCGGAAGTTTAAGTCTCAATTATTCCCCAATCTATCATTTTTTTTATTTCTTTTGTCACAGCTTCTCTTTTTGACCAGGGGACTGAATAAGTAGTTTTACAAAACATCGAGTGGGGGTATGTTTGACTACAATATTCAAAATCCTTAATTACTCCTAGTTTCTTATTAAATACAGGCAAGTATCGATGCAATACTTCTCCCAATTCATCTTGTTGTTCTGTTGATAGACATTCTGATTTGCGTATTTTTTCTACGATGCTTGATACATCTATCTCAACATCAGTTTCTCTAACACAAGCAGCACCCTTCAACCGCATAGCATTCACAGGTAGACAATTAACTGTTATATTTTGGCAATACTTTGCCAAAATAATCTTTTTATTTAATAAGGTTACCCTTAATGGTTTGCCTTTAACTATAAAAGTACGCACACTCTCCTTAATATCAATTACTGCACCATAGTGGCATAAAAAATCCATTTCCCAAATACATGGCGTTGACATTCGCGATAGGCCTACTACCAAGAAAGTGCATTCAATGGCTACTCCTTGTAGTTCTACCGTCACCTGTACCTGTTTAATGATGCGTTGCGCTTTTGCGCTAAACGCCCCTGACACCGTGCAGCCTGTTACTGTTAAGGTGAATATTTTTCGTTGCCGACTAACCACATTCAAGCAACTCATCGTCATCAAACTAAGTGTCGTCCCTGTATCTATAAGTACATTAATTGGTATGTCATTAATTTTTATTTTGACGATTGCTTGCAACGTATATCCACTCTCATTCATTTCCTGTTTTGGTTCCAACATAAGAGCTTCCCAAATATCAGTTTCCTTACTATATTCCAGAATATTTATTAACTCGCGACGTTTGCCTCCCTCGTCAATACCAGCCACCCGAGGAAGGTCTAAAATGACTGGCATTAGTTTGACCGTCCACCTTTTAGGTCTCTCGACTGTTCATGCAGAGCAACTACACCACTGGCCATTAAAATTGCTACACCAAGAAGAAATGCAGATGATAAACGGGTAATCATTGGACAAATATATTATACTAGAACTGACATGTGATTACACTTTCATGCAATTTGGGTGCATAGATCCTGAGAAATCAGTACCCGGAACAACCACCTCTGGCCGTAATAACGGCCTTGATACGCCTGGGCATCGAGTCAAACAGAGCTTGGATGGCGTGTACAGGTACAGCTGCCCATGCCGCTTCAACACGAAACCACAGTTCATCAAGAGCAGTGACTGGCGTATTGTGACGAGCCAGTTGCTCGGCCACTATTGACCAGACGTTTTCAATTGGTGCAAGATCTGGAGAATGTGCTGGCTAGGGCAGCAGGCGAACAAATGGTTCAAATGGCTCTGAGCACTACGCGACTTAACTTCTGAGGTCATCAGTCGCCTAGAACTTAGAACTAATTAGACCTAACTAACCCAAGGACATCACACACATCCATGCCCGAGACGGGATTCGAACCTGCGACCGTAGCGGTCGCTCGGCTCCAGACTGTAGTGCCTAGAAAGAACTGCACGGCCACTCCGGCCGGCGCAGTCGAACATTTTCTGTATCCAGAAAGGCCCGTACAGGACCTGCAACATCTGAAATGTAACGTCCACTGTTCAAAGTGCCGTCAATGCAAACAAGACGTGTAACCAATGGCACCCCATACCATCACGCCGGGTGATATGCCAGTATGGCGATGACAAATACACGCTTCCAACGTGCATTCACCGCGATGTCGCCAAACGCGGATGCGACCATTGTGATGCTGTAAACAGAACCTGGATTCATCCTAAAAAATGACATTTTGTCATTCGTGCACCCAGGTTCGTCATTGAGTACTCCATCGTAGGCGCTCCTGTCTGTGATGCAGCGTCAGGGGTAACTGCAGCTATGGTCTCCGAGCTGATAGTCCATGCTGCTGCAAACGTCGTCGAATTGTTCGTGCAGATGGTTGTTGTCTTGCAAACGTTCCCATCTGTTGAGTCAAGGATCGAGACGTGGCTGAACGATCCGTTACAGCCATGCAGATAAGATGCCTGTCATCTCGACTGCTAGTGATACGAGGCCATTGGGATCCAGCACGGCGTCCCGTATTACCCTCCTGAACCCACCGATTCCATATTCGCCGGCCGCGGTGGTCTCGCGGTTCTAGGCGCGCAGTCCGGAACCGTGCGACTGCTACGGTCGCAGGTTCGAATCCTGCCTGGGGCATGGATGTGTGTGATGTCCTTAGGTTCGTTAGGTTTAAGTAGTTCTAAGTTCTAGGGGACTTATGACCACAGAAGTTGAGTCCCATAGTGCTCAGAGCCATTTGAACCATTCCATATTCTGCCGACAGTCATTGGATCTCGACCAACGCGAGCAGCAATGTTGCAATACGATAAACCGCAATCACGACGGGCTACAATCCGACCTTTATCAAAGTCAGAAACGTGATGGTACGCATTTCTCCTCCTTACACGAGGCTTCACAACAACGTTTCATCAGGCAACGCCGGTGAACTGCTGTTTGTGTATGAGAAATCGGTTGGAAACTTTCCTCATGTCAGCACGTTGTAAGAGTCGCCACCGGTGCCAACCTTGTGTGAATGCTCTGGAAAGCTAATCATTTGCATACCACCGCATCTTCTTCCTGTCGGTTAAATTTTGCGTCTGTAGCACGTCATCTTCGTGGTGTAGCAATTTTAATGGCCAGTAGCGTATAAGAATTTCGTTTCCTGTTTGTGGATATGGATTGTCCACAACTACACCTCTTCCGTCTGATAACGGTATGGGTCTGTTGGACCCAGAAGATGCACCTGTATTATTAGAGTTTCCCCAACTTACATTGTGCATTGGACAATTTCCCCAATTCGATTTATTCTGTGGCTCCATAGGAACGCAATTAGTCCTGCTGCCATCTTCACAACATTGATTGTTCGACGATTGCTGCCCCCCATACTTTCTTTTCCTGTTGGTAATTACGACGTTAACTCGTTGCTCCCATTCCTGGCACTTGGTTATTATTTCCTACAAAATTCCCTTTTGCATATTGATTATTCATATTCCAATTATGATTTTTCTTTTGTCCGCGATCTAAATGATCATTACTGCTCTTAGAATTACCGTTATATCGGTTAAATTCTGGAAGATGATTGTTAATTTGATTTCCAATGTTTCAGTTGTTATTACTAGCGTTATTTCTAGAAAAATAATATTTATTGTTATCACTATGCCATTGTTTAGCATCCTCCATCAGCATGTCGATAGAATCGATTACTGATAGGAATTGCTCTATGTCAGAGTCGGGAACATGAATTAGTTTCTCTCGAATATTAAAAGGTAGTCTGCCCTTCGATATTCGAATCCTTATCTACTCGAAATCAGTTCGGTCCAATAACACGTCTTATTCAAATAGCGTTCGAAATACTGCCTAAGTGTTTCCTTTTTCGAGTTGTAAAATACTGGTTGGTATACTTCCTTCCGCGGTTTCTCTTGTTTACTTAAGGGTCAATATTTAGCTAGAAATAATCTTTCAAACTCAGAACACGTTTTGCAGGTCTCGCTGACTTCAGCGGCCCATAACGCTGCTTCTTCTACAATTTTTGATTATGTAAACTGTAATTTATCATACTCCGTCCAGCTACGGGGAAATATTCTTTTAAAGGAATTGATAAATATTCTTGGGTTGATGTAACTCTTTTCATTCGAAAATGTCGGAAACTGTTGGCTTTTCAAAGTACTATGTTCTACTTTTAATGATGAAATGCATCCTCTTCTGAATGTAAGGATCATCCTCCTCGTCTGATTGGCTGTTCGTTGCCCACTGTTCACCTACACACATGCTATGTTGCACTCGCGGACGTTTTCTCTAGCAGTTAGATTTCATATTGTTACGTATTTGTTCATTTTCCTCCTTGGAATTGCTTCCTGACGGTTGCTCGGAAGACTGAGTGATACTAATGGATGATTGACAGCCTTTAGCACATTCCTGGACAATTTTGTCTTTAATCTGCTGACATTCTGATACAAAGGTCTCTTTCAGAGAATTATCAGTCGTCACCTGTCCCCAAACTTACTTTTGGGCTCTCTCAATAGCTGAACGCACCTTTCCGTCAACTTCTACTATTTTGTTTTCTGTCCATTCAGATAGATCTTATTCTAGTTTCCTAGTTTGATCTAGCATATATGTATCCACTTTACTTAACGATTTTTTCTCTAAATGATTCAAACGACCAGTTAATCCCTCTATTCTTTCTGTGATACAGCTGTTATTCTCAGCTAAGGCATCAACATTTTCACACACAGCCCCGAACTGTTCTGAAAAAGTATTGACACTTTCATTGATTTTATCTACATGGTCAATAATTCTAATCTCCTCCTTCTCTCGATTTGCTAACCTTGACTCTAGATTTTCAAACTTATTATCAACTTTACCCTGTTGTTCGACAAATTTGGTCCCCCAAATGGCAATTTTATTAGCCTGTTGTTCCCCATATTTAGTTTCCAATGCCTCTTCTTGATCACTAAATTTAGCATCAATAGATGCTTGCTGCTCCATTAACCTAGTATCGATGTCAGATAACTTATTCTCTAACATCGCCTGCTGTTCCGCAAACTTACTATTCATTTGAGAGAACTTAACATTTAAATTCTCTTGCTGTTCAGCGAACTTGTTGTTAATATCAGAGAATTTAATATTTAAATCATCCAACATAGTCAATTTTGCTAATATAGCACTAAGGACATCTACATTTCCTGACCCCACTCGTGTAACATTTGTCATGTATTCATTGACTGCTTGCTCCTTCGGATCGGAATTATTACCATCAGATTCCATTTCCTTACTTTCTAACCCAGAGCCAGATACACTAGGGATGTTAATTGTGTCTGACTCGGCAAAAGATTCTATTTCCACATTGACAATCGTTCTATTGATCTCCTCATGGTCTGATACTTCACCCAATTCGTCACAGGATTTCGGAACAGTTTTGTCGAAATCGCTACGCAACTTTCTACCTCTTCTTGACATGACGTAAATTTTGTTAATTACTTTTTACTAATACCCACGCTAACTATAACCACAATTGTCACACAATACTAAACTTACTATATACTTGACACCAGCACAATGAAATTCTGACAATTACCAATTTGGTAAATTAACGAATTCTATCGTACCTGAACAGTCACTTATTTTGAGTAGTGATTACACTTTGTATTCTGCTTGCGTGTTGTTGCAGCCTTGCTCACGTACTACCAGCAGCCGATGTCGCCGTCTCGACCGACGTTCTGCTCTATTCCTGTTCTCCGTCTGCAAATGTCTCGTAGTCGCGAAGCGTCGACCCTCACATTGGAGTCGTGGTGGCGTCGAGCTCCGCACGTTGTTTTTGGCGTCGTCAAGCCCAGCGTTGTAGACGCCAAATAATGTGCCGTCTGCATCTCCTTAGAGTTGACACGACTCAGCGGTGACGGTTGTCCCAGTTGGTATAACGCGAAACGGCGTCCGTCGCTCACGACAACGCCACCCTGTAACTAGTACGAAAACACAAACTCCTCGCATGGTTTGGTCATATTTCAGATACCGTCTTTCGTGATTAATGTCAATATTCGATAGAGAAGCGCGTCAGAATGTATAAGCCACTCTTGCTTCTTCTTTTTATTATGCCCAGCTAGATACTGGATGTTGAATATTAATAATATAAAGTCTTGAATCTTCAATCCATCACCCAAGTCGTGGCCACATTATGGAATTGCGAGGATGTTAAGTTGATAAATTGTTATTCCGTCGTCTAGACGTCGCTACGTCGTGTGTTCAGTAACTACATGGCGTATTTCCAGAGATAACATATACTTAAGCAATGTTCAGAATGCGTCGTAATCTTGGGACAAATCGATGACTGTTCGCTGTTAAATAATCATGAATTCACTTTTCACTTCATAATATTCCAATAGTCAATTAATTTTCACTAATATGCATGATAATGTCTATTCAGTTATGTAAGCGAAACGAAGAATTAAAGTTTGAATCCAATTTTATTGTTCCTTGTAACTAATTGTCGCTACGCTGAGCATGCACACCAATTTCTCACTCAGGGAATTGCTTCGGTTTTCACCAATAATCCTGTCGTTGACGACAACTTCTGACAACTTGGCGCAATTGTACATTCTTCGCGTTGGCGTCTGTATGTTACCTATTCAAGACTAATAATTGTTATTCTGTCAGTGATCTTTCTTTTTCAATGCCCTTGAATGTTCGTGCTTATTCAGCATCACTAAGGCTAAGTCCCATCAAAAATCTCACACAATTTAACTTTCTTGCGAATCTCCGTAGCCCTTTATCTTGCTAAAGGTAAAGATGACTTTGGTTTAGTATGACTTCTGAATAATGCTTCAGTCTATACCGCAAACTTTCAAACTTTCAATTATCTTAAAACACTCTAGCAGTGCTTACATGCATGCTACTATCGCAATAGTACTAGAGAAAGACTAGATAGCAACTGAAGCTAACATTTCCATTTCCAAGTTACATTGTAGTCACATCGAACTTCCTTTTCGATTCAGCTATAACTCTCTTCTATGGTAAATGTTATCTTTGGCCAGTTTACCATCTTGGCTTTAACCTTCATTATTAATTATTTTGCAATTCATTCAGTCTCTATTTCATGATAAATATTATTATTCGCATGACATTCCTGTTGATCAATTTATCAGAAGTGTAAATTTTGTCGTCAATAGCTGCTGTCACTGTCAGAATGACTGATTTTCCTACCTCTTTTACAACAAAGGGTTGTTTATTATGGTTTCTGTAACTGGGGTGTTACAGGTAGTATAGGATATATCCTGAAGCAGTATTGCCAGCCACCAGAGAATAGGGGTAGAGTTGGTAATCAGCAATGTGGAGGATGGAGGGATGGATGTTAAGCAGCCATTTTACGGTAGAGGGAGTCCAAGGTCCACATAAAGGAGATCTGTTTAATTTCAGTGCTACAAATATGTATGCAGGGGTGGAATGTTCTGTCATAAGATTTGTAGGAACCAGGAAATTTAAGTTTTTGTTGGACGCAGAGGTGCATGTGTCCATGGCTGGTAAGAGTCTTGTAAGTCAAAGGAAGTTGAACCCACCATGTTATAGGTTGTGTGGAGTAGGGGATGGGAAGGTCACACCGTTGGGGTCAGTGCACACGGATTTTCAAATAGTGGGGGTTCAATTTGATCAGTGCATGGAGGTTATACTACTTGTGAGTAAAGATTTTGACATGGCTCTAGGGGTAGATTTCTTGTTTCAGCATCATGTCAAAACTGACCTTGGACAGTGAACTGTGGAGCTTATTGGAATGTTATTGCAGCTAGAGGAAACATATATCAATGAGGAACTGTCATGAGGGGGTTCAACATAATGAACAAACCAATTGAACAGCATTCATTAGCATTAAGGCTCAGTTTACACAGATGTGTGTGTAGTGGCACTGTGAAGTTACTTTGGGTGAATGTGGAGTACCCATGAACAAGGATAATTATAGTGCTATAGAAATGAATCCAAGGAAAGGGATGTTGATAGCAAATTTAAATATAAACCACAAGCCACCAAGAGATGGCATTATGCAAGGAAACTGAGCATTTGAAAGGAGTGGGGGAGTTGATGGATGAATCGTTATGGGAATCTGAGGATTTGTTTTTTCGACAAGGTCCATTGCCAGCAACTCTGATAGTTCAGCACAGAACACCAATGGGGAACGGTACACCAGTTTACCATAAACCCTACTGTATACCAAGATATTTTCAACCAATAATGGAGTATTTTATTTACTAGCAGCTAGCTGATGGTATAACAAAACATAACAACAATGCTTTTAGGAGCCAGGATCTTTGTTGTGCCATAAAAGTCTATGGATATTTCAAATATATCTGAGACTTTAGATCACATAGATCACTTGAGATGGTGCCAGTACTTTTTGACCATGGATACTGATGAGCTGTTATCATAATTTAGAAGTGGTTCTGGAGGATCATCCACAAACTGCGTTTGCCATGCCCGGAGATCACTACCAATATAGGTGGATGCCATTCAGTCTGAAGAATGCTCCCATGCTCATCCTCAACTTCTTTACATTCAGTGACTAACGAAGTACCTTCAATAAAGCTGATGTAAAATTGGTGCCCTGGTTGGTAATGTACCTTGCAAAATGGTCTGTTATCATCAGAATGAATCTGTTCCCTGCTGGTGTTTGACTGAATGGTCCCATGATGTCAATCCCTGACACAGAAAATGAGTTATATCTGCTTCTCTAACACAAATTGGCCCTTTTTGCACACTGTATACAACTCCTCACACTGTGGTCTATGTCATTCTTCCTTCCCTTCCACCAGTACCTCTCCACCTCTCTCCTACTCATTGACCTACATCCAACATGACCAGACAATACATGATCATGTGCTTCCCTTAATACTTTCTCTAACTTTGCTGACACCACTCATGGTCCTAACCTCATTTCTCTGCATAGAAGACCATAATACATGGATAGTGTATTGAGAGGTTTGAAACCACAGGAATGTCTCACATACCTAAACATCGGCATAGTAGTTTCGAATCGCATGGAACAGCATAGGCAGCATCTAAGGGAAGTGTTTAAAGGTTGCAAGCAGCACGTTTGACATTGTGCCTGGAGAAGTGTCATTTTGAATTGGAAGAGGTGAGATATTTGGGCCATTTGATATGGCTACCATTTCTATGTACCTTGAAAAATGGTCTGTTATCATCAGGATGAATCTGTTCCCTGCTGGTGT
Organism: Schistocerca serialis cubense; assembly: GCF_023864345.2. Lineage (NCBI taxonomy): Eukaryota > Metazoa > Arthropoda > Insecta > Orthoptera > Acrididae > Schistocerca > Schistocerca serialis. The sequence continues at coordinate 313,424,610 of NC_064640.1, forward strand.
TTGACTGAATGGTACCATGACGTCAATCATCGACACAAAAAATGAGATTGATGCTTCTGGTAATCTCTGTCACTGTATCTGCTTCCAACACAAATTGGCCCTTTTTGCACACTGTATACAACTCCTCATACTGTAGTTTATATCATTCTTCCTTCCATTCCACCAGTACCTCTCCATCTCTCTCCTACTCATTGACCTACATCCACCATGATCATGTGCTTCCCTTAATACTTTCTCCTTTAACTTTGCTGGCACCACTCATGGTCCTAACCTCATTTCTCTGCATAGAAGACCATCATACATGCTAAACTGTGGCTGCCTCTGGTACTGCTTATGGTCACCATCTGTGTCCCGCATTTCCTGCCATACTGCAAGACCGTAACAATGGAGTGCAGATTGATCTGAGGTTGGTACAGGCAGTGCAGGATCTTCCAGAACTGAAAACAATTAAAGAAGTTGACTCCTTTCTCAGGATCTCAAATTTCTATAGAAAATTTGTGAAGGGATTTGCCAACATAACACGGCCACTGAAACGATTGTTATGAAAAGATGTGAAGTTTGAGTGGACAGAGGAGTGTCAGGAAGCATTTGACAAATTAAAGATGGTGTTGCCAACGAGTCCAGTTCTTGTTTTCCCTGATTCTGAGGAGGAGTTTATTCTGACATGTGACTCATCTAATCGGGCACTATGGTGTGTTGTTAGACAGGAAGTTGATGGGAAGGAGCATGCTGTGGCATATGCATCAAGACAATTGAATGCAGCAAATAGGAATCACTAGATGATAGAGAGGGAAATACTTAATGGGTCTACATATTTTACGTGTTATTGGTAAAAGAAAATTTTTTGTGTGGTAACAGACCACGTCACTTTGAAATGGTTACTGGGACTAAAAGATCCATCTGATAGATGCACAAGGTATCTTTAGGGCTTAGTGAGTTTAACTACAAAACCATACACAATCCAGTGAAAAACAGGGTCATGCAGATACACTAAGTAGAAAATGGCAATGGTAAAAGTCTTGGGTCACAGTCTTGTAGTATGGCAGGAAATGCGGAACACAGATGGTGACTGTAAGCAGTACCAGAGACAGCCACAGTTTAGCATGTATGATGGTCTTCTATGCAGAGAAATGAGGTTAGGACCATGAGTCGTGCCAGCAAAGTTAAAGGAGAAAGTATTAAGGGAAGCACATGATCATGGTGGATGTAGGTCAATGAGTAGGAGAGAGATGGAGAGGTACTGGTGGAACGGAAGGAAGAATGATATAAACTACAGTATGAGGAGTTGTATACAGTGTGCAAAAAGGGCCAATTTGTGTTGGAAGCAGATACAGTGACAGAGATTGCCAGAAGCATCAATCTCATTTTTTGTGTCGAGGATTGACGTCATGGTACCATTCAGTCAAACACCAGCAGGGAACAGATTCATCCTGATGATAACAGACCATTTTTCAAGGTACATAGAAATGGTAGCCATATCAAATCAGAAGGCAACGATGTTCACAGAAGTGTTGGTGAACAACTGGATTCTGAAGTTGGGTGTACCTGAAGTGATAATTACCAACCAGGGCACCAATTTTACGTCAGCTTTATTGAAGGAACTTCATCAGTTGCTGAACATGAAGAAGTTGAGGATGAGTGTGCTGCATCTGTAGGCAAATGAGAGGCTGGAACTTGTGCACAGAGCAGATGGGAAGATGCTGGGTTACTATGTAAACTCGCATCATCAGGATTGGGATGAATATCTGGGGTATGTTGTCTGCACTTACAACTCAAAAGTCCACTAGAATACTGGGTTGTTTCCATATGAGACAGTATACAGTCAGAAAACGCCATCTCCATTTGCCTGATAAAGGTAGAAAGGGCAGAAATGGGGAATCAGTGTGAGTTCACAAGAGTGGTTTGGGAGGTATGGAAGAAAGTGCAAAAGACAAATACAAGGGCTTTGGAAATGCAGGAGGAGGCAGTGAGATTAACGATGAGTTTGCCACAGGACAGAGTGGTGGCAGTCAATGATACTGTCCAGCCCCTATACTCCAAAAGACAAGACCAAGAAATTCATCAATAGGTATCAAGGGCCATATCAGGTAGAAGGTCAACGTTGAACTTCAGTTGCCCACCAGAATGACAATTGTGTGCATTAACTAACAAAGAGATAGAGGGGCTGGCCAGTACTTACCTCAGCTCAGTACAGCCGATAGATACACAAAAAACAGAACTGAAAATTTACGTTCCTAGCTTTTGGAACAAATGTTCCTTCATCAGGGAGGAGAGAGGGGAAAGAAAGGGAAGAAGGGAAAGTGGATTCAGTTACTCACAACCCAGGTTATGAAGCAACAGGGAAAGGAAAACAGGGAGGGTAGCAAGGATGGAGGCATGGTTGTCAGAGGGAAGCCAAAGATATTCAACTGTAAGTACTGTGCCAGCTTCAAACCAAAGAGGATGCATACAGAAGTAAAGAGGTATATAGTATAAAGATAAACACAACTATGTAGGATGAAAAGATGCGTGCCATTAAGGAGCTGAAAACAGACCGCTCTATTGTCATCCTCCCGGCGGATAAAGGCTCCACAACTGTGGTGCTTGACCGTGTGGAGTATGTGGCAGAAGGACTGTGTCAACTCTCCAACACCTCAACCTACAAAGCTGTTACCCAGGATCCCATTCCCTCCATCCAGACTGAGCTGCAGAAAATCCTAAAAATCCAAGGTCCCTCACAAGGCCTCACAACGGCTTCCATAGACTTACTCACTCCACCTGAGCCACCTTCTACCTATTACCCAAAATCCACAAAGAGAACCATCCTGGCCGTCCCATTGTAACAGGCTACAAAGCCCCAACAGAATGTATCTCAGCTCTGGTAGACCAACACCTCCAACCTATCACCTGCAGACTCCCATCCTACATCAAAGACACAAACCACTTCCTAGAACGCCTCAAATCCATTCCCACTCCTCTCCCACCTGAAACCTTTCTTGTCACCATAGATGCTACATCCCTTTACACAAACATCCCACATACCCAAGGTCTCTCTGCCCTTGAGCACTACCTCTCCCAACGCCCACCTGAAGATCTTCCAAAAACCTTGTTCCTTATCACACTTACCAACTTCATCCTCACCCATGATTACTTCACTTTTGAAGGCCAGACCTACAAACAAATCAGGGGAACGGCAATAGGAACCAGGATGGCTCCGTCCTATGCCAACCTCTTCATGGGCCTCATGGAGGAGGCTTTCCTGAAGACCCAACAGCTGCTTCCCCTGGCCTGGTATTGGTTTATAGATGACATCTTTGTGGTCTGGACTCATGGTGAAGAAACACTCCTTAATTTCCTCCATAACCTCAACTCCTTTTCGAATCTGAATTTCACCTGGTCCTTCTCCAAAACCCAAGCCACCTTCCTGGATGTTGACCTTCATCTTGTTGTAGCTCACATCCACACCTCTGTCCATATCAAACCCACAAACAAACAACAGTACCTTCACTTTGATAGCTGCCATCCATTCCACATCAAACGCTCCCTTCAAAAATGGCTCTGAGCACTATGGGACTTAACATCTATGGTCATCAGTCCCCTAGAACTTAGAACTACTTAAACCTAACTAACCTAAGGACATCACACAACACCCAGCCATCACGAGGCAGAGAAAATCCCTGACCCCGCCGGGAATCGAACCCGGGAACCCGGGCGTGGGAAGCGAGAACGCTACCGCACGACCACGAGATGCGGGCAAACGCTCCCTTCCCTACATCCTAGGTATTCATGGCAAACGTATCTGCTCCAGTGACGAATCCCTCAACAATTACACCAATAACCTGACCACTGCTTTCCTCTCCCGCAACTATCCTGCAGACCTTGTCCACAAACAGATCTCCCGAGCAATACATTCCTCCCCATCCAACAACAATGTTCCTACCCCCAGACCACACAGAAGCATCCCCCTTGTCACCCAATATTATCCTGGCCTCGAATACATCAACAAATTACTCCGCCAGGGATATGACTTTCTCAAGTCAACCCCTGAAATGAGATCATCCCTTGACAAAATTCTCCCCACACCACCCAGAGTTGCCTTTCGTCACCCCCCTAACCTCCGTAACATCCTTGTTAAACCCTACAATATTCCCAGACTACCTTCTCTACCCAGTGGTTCCTACCCCTGTAACTGACCCCGCTGCAAAACCTGCCCCATGCATCCCCCCACAACCACCTACTCCAGCTCCGCTACTGGTAAAACATACACAATTCAAGGCAGGGCCACGAGTGAAACTACACATGTCATTTATCAGCTGACATGCCTGCACTGCACAGCCTTTTACATCGGTATGACAACAACTAAACTGACTGAACGCATGAACGGACACAGACGAACTGTCCGCCTAGGAGATGTCCATTACCCAGTAGCAGAGCATGCCCTCCAGCATAATTCTAGGGACCTAGGAACCTGCTACATCGTATGTGCCAATTGGCTTCTCCCACCCAACAACAGTCCCTCTGAACTGCGGAGATGGGAACTTGCACTCCAACACATCCTTTCATCCCGCCATCCCCCTGGACTGAACCTACGTTAAACAACCTCACTCCCATTTACTCTTCAGTCTTCTCCTCTTCCCCTTTCCTCTTAGCCATTCACACATCTTTTCATACTACATAGTTGTGTTTATCTTTATACTATATACCTCTTTACTTCTGTATGCATCCTCTTTGGTTTGAAGCTGGCACAGTACTTACAGTTGAATATCTTTGGCTTCCCTCTGACAACCATGCCTCCATCCTTGCTACCCTCCCTGTTTTCCTTTCCCTGTTGCTTCATAACCTGGGTTGTGAGTAACTGAATCCACTTTCCCTTCTTCCCTTTCTTTCCCCTCTCTCCTCCCTGATGAAGGAACATTTGTTCCGAAAGCTAGGAACGTAAATTTTGGTTCTGTTTTTTGTGTATCTATCGGCTGTACTGAGCTGAGGTAAGTACTGGTCAGCCCCTCTATCTCTTTGTTAGTATTTGTTTCACATCTTTATATGAGATTTTCCATTAATCATTTAATTGTGTGCATTAGGCATCTGTGGCCATTTAAGAGTTGTTCGGATGTAATTCCAACTATTTCTTAAGGGAAAAAGAAGAAAAAGAAAAAAGTAGAGTGAAAGGAGAAACAGAAAGACATGATTGCGCCAGAACATAAGGTGACATATGTGTTGAGATTTAGGAAATAGTAGGAAATATGTGTAATTTTTCCTATTAGTTATTAGTGAATGATCATTCCATTTTGTTGTATTTTAGTTATGTTATTTGATTTTATGTGTATTACAGAGCTTACTAGGTGCAGCAGTCTTTTGAAATGGGAGGAAGGGTGAGGGTGATCCCTGTTCTCAGGTTACAAAAATGGGAATCTTGGCAGTGACACATGTTGTGGATGCCTTGCAGGTCCAGCACTTGGACAGAGGAGTGCTACACTCGAGGCAGGAGGGTGTGGTGTTGAAGAGTCACCAGTGGGTGTGAAGGTTAGCACTGAACACATGGGAGATGCAGAATGTAGTGAGGAGATTATAGGAGACACAGGTTGCAGGAAGCAAAGGACTGCTTGGGAAAGTAGCAGGGAATATTAGGAATTGCATTAGGTGTAAGGTATGCTACAGGAACATATGGACAAATGGTGGAAGCTATACTGCATGCAAGGCAAAAAGGGGTTGGTCAGATGCAGGTGGGAAAAGTTTTAAGACAGTGTTTGGAATGGCAGGTGAAAGCAATGTTATGGAACAGAGCAGCATGGTTGAAACTGTAAATAAATTGGCAGAGGACAGTAAAGCAACAGGTGCATGGCACATGACACAGATAAGAGTTGGGGGGGGGGGGGGGGCTGTCCTGAACAACACATGATAACTTCATAAGTTGGTGCAAAAGGTGATGGAGTATGTTAAAACATTAGAGGACATAATGAACCAAAATCTAGGATTTTTGCAGGGATGTTTGGAAGTGCTGGATACCAGGATTGTGTTGAAGAGACTTTTGCAAGGAGTAACTGACAGTGTATGGGATGTACAGTGAGTAATGACAACCCTACAGGTAGCTTTGCATCACACCTTACACAGGCAGCTGAGTACTAATTGGTTACCACCAGGCTGGTACTTGGTGGGATTACATAAAGTGCAAAAAGAACTGCCACCAGGCTTAAGTTTGGTAATGGCACCTAGCAAGAAAAACCTACTATTTTACTATCAGGGTGGCGTCGGTGGAAGTTAAGACTGACCAAGCACAAGTATACATTCTTGTTTCATCTCCAGTAATGGGGAAGCCTGTGAAATTCCAGTGCTATACCATCCATCCACACCTAGTAAGTTGTGGAGCTTTGAGGAGGTCCAAGGAAGTAAGGACTGAGGGAATGTAAGTAATCTCAGCAGGTGGAGGCAGGTGCCACAAAATTTCAAGGGTAGAATTTCAAAATTGCCACAGATGAAGGATAACTGTATGTCCATCCAGTGATACACATCAATCCAAATTCATGTACAGTGCAGTTGTTTCTAGCCCAGTAAAAGGGGATAGATTGCCCAAAGAGTATAGTGGAAAACCAAGCTGAGTCTACAGTGAATCAGGCAGCATTGGGTTTATCCCACCTACGAAAGTCTGGTGGTAGTGGCAATTGCTATGAGCAGGCTGGATTCATGGTAGTTAGGCACATAGAACTTGGAGGAATTGGAATACTGACTAATGGGCTGTGTGCAACATCAGAGGACCAACTTTTCATCTTCCAGCATCAATTTCAGGGATCACACAATTGGACATCACACAGCCACAGCTGTACTGACTGGAGGCAATGTTAGGATTTTTACCTGAAAAAAATTTAATCTTTCTGACTCAGATTTGGAGCCAGGCCTAATACAGTCCATGGATCAATTCCTTGCCAAGCAAGAGGAATGCATCTCAGCTGAGCACCTGATGCAACATGTCACGTGTTACAGAGAAGGACAGCTGCGAGTAACAGTTCTCCTGAGTGCCACTGTAACGAGGGCCATAGTAACCCTGGTTCTGTTATGCATTGCTTTCATTCTTATAAGACAGAAAGTCAGAAAGCAAAGGAAACCATCAATGGTACAAATCCTAATGGATTGGATACTTAAGGCATGAGAGGAGAAGTGAACTCCAAAATTCTTGGTGCCTAGTGCTCAAGTAACAGGGTAACTTTAGGATTCATGTGTGTGTGGGTGGAGCAAAATACCTTGAGTGTCACAAAATAACATATGTTATTATGAACACTTGTAGAAGCCATGTAATAGATTAAATTGTGCTTAAGAGAAACCCATGTAACTAAAGAGTATGCAACGGCAGTTAGAGGTTGACACAAGGATCGGGTCTTCCCAAGGGGCAAAATAATGTAGTGACATCACCACATAAACTAGTTTTACTGTGAATTTGTGGCAGTGGATTGCAGCCATACCTGTGAGTTAGATGCAGGCTTGTTGATAATAACTTTGTGCAACGTGAAATAGCAAAGTATGTTGGGATGACACGGGCACAAATGTTATCAAAACAGCATGCTCATTGGGATTGCAAGTAGCTCTCACCACAAGCTGCCATCAAAACCAGTGTACTGGCACTAATCTAATGTGTGTCAGTATGTGACTTGAAGAGGTGCATTCACAAAACAAATGCGCACTACCAAGTATAAATAGGGGGTAGTCAAGTAATACCAGTGTCTTTCCATGTCACAGGTCTCTTGGACAACAGTGCTGTGCTACAGAGGTGGCCCCATGAAGCTTTTGATGGAAGACCACAGCTCCAGTCTGTGGCAGGGCTACGGTTTGACCTTCTGTATTCACAAGGGACACAGAGCCAGCTAGCAGTGCCTTTCAGCAGCATGGTCGATTACTGCCCAGAGACGGGGGTTGCATCCCAGCTGCTGCAGAGGACTTCCTCCCACCAGCATCTGCCTTCCACCATCACAGGGAGTGCATTGGCATGGCTGAGTGCCACTTATCACCTGAGGATGTCATGCGACTGTCACTGAAGAGTTTGCTACTGGGGTAGCGTGCCTCATTGTTGCTATCACAACTGGGCCATGGGCAATGGGGCTTTGTCCTCAGCAAAGCAGAGTGACCAAACCACCAAGTAAGCAGAATTCAACATGAGCGGGTGATTGACACCTGTACTGCCTGAGGCCAAGGAAAATAAAATGTTTACAGACAGCTGCAGCATTTCTCTGCAGTCATGAACTGCCCTGCACCCAGTTCCACAGCTTCCACTCCAGCAGCCCCATAAATCTGGCAACTTCAGTATAATGAAATGAATAACATGTTTTTATAATAACACACTTATATACTTACTGTACCTCGAAGAGTTAATGAAGCATTTTATATGTAACATTCATCTTTTACTGCCCAAAATACATAAGAAATAGCTGTTTCAGCTCAGTCACATTTTTATTGTAGACATGTTATTTGATTATGAACAATGAGCAAAAAGGAATAACATCACAGTGGATGAAAAGCTATTAGATCAGGTAGATTTAACCTCCTTAGAAGTATATTAAGTGCTATGAAAACAGGTTTGTATGATTCCCTTATTTTACATCCATTCATGAGACTATTATACCATAATTTAGGTGAAGCTGAATATAGGCATAGTAGGCACTCATAATTCTTTCCATATTGGCACTAGGTTTAAGAGCTCTCTTGACGCAACAACTTCTGCTAAGTTTGCCATTAACATTAACACTACACTTATCCATTTTATGTCACCTTGCATCCATATAGCTAAGAATTTTATTTCTGTGCTATTCATCACTGGTTCATTCTTAATTGTAACAGCAGGTTTATGTGGATCTGTATTTTGATGTGTGTGAAAATTCAATATGAAAGTCTTGCTATCTGATAACATATGTCCAGCTGCTAATTTGTTTTACGGTTCAGTTTTCTGATTGATAGGCTTACTAAATGTTCAGGAGGTAGCCTGGACAGTCCTCACTTTTTAGTGCTGTCTGGGGTAATGTCTGGGTTTAGATAAATGTATGAGATTTTAGAATTTTATGACTGGTTAGGATTTGTTTTACTTTTAGACCTATAGACATCATGTTTTAAGCATTCTCTTATGGCTGTTCCCCTCTCAGGTGACCTTGGAACAAATGCAAATGTCTATGGGGAGGAGTGCCTACTGGTTTTTCCACAACTTTTGAATTTTGGCAAAATAACAGGGGCACTGTGTTTAGGTTGTTTTCATGTGTGAAATAACTCATCTACAGGTTTTTGAGCATTTTATCTCTATTCATTTTTTGTCTGAGCATTTAGCAACAGGCAAAATAAAGTGTGTTTTTAATGTTAACCTGCAACAGGAATACAAAAATGTGTAATGACAGTAACAACAACTGTGTTTATGTACTGAAGAATTTTCTGTTGCACATAAAGGAAAGGATGATATTAAAGACCTTGTGTAAATAGCTAAACATGGGAGTACTGTTAATTCTAGTGAGTCACCAATCATAAGAGATTTTTTTTTTTAAGAGCAAAACATGGAAATAACAATGATCTCGAGTGTGCTGCTAAAGAGGCTGCATTTATATACCACACTATGAGACATGAACTGAGTTTCAAAACATCAGACTGCAGATGTGAAGCAATTAAAAAATTACATGACCTAGAATTTTCATTGACTAGAACCAAAACCCAGGCAATTATAAGGGGAATGAAAATATGTTCAGAGAAGTTCAGTGATTTAGATAGACCTGTTTTAGGAATTAGCTGTTCGCCTACAATGTGCACAGCTTGATACAAACATCATGTGCTTCTGTATCCCTGGACACAGAAGTTTTTGTTATACACTGAAGCACCAAAGAAACTGATATAGGCATGCATATTCAAATACAGAGATATGTAGACTGGGAGAAGATAGTGCTGCAGTTGACAGTGCCTATATCAGACAACAAGTGTCTGGTGCAACTGTTAGATCGGTAA